>NC_056661.1:47896085-52896085 GCF_018350195.1 Panthera tigris
CAGAACATCAAAATGATGTGGTCTTTCATTCTTAGTTTGGTTGAGTGTCAACATATTTTCTATTTTAAGAGTATAGAGGAGGAGGAAGAGAGGAAGAAATCTTTATTTTTTAGATGTAGATTTGGCATACGATTGACAGGTGAATAAGATAAGAAACATTTATGCTGAGTGGAAGATAATCCAAATCTCTGATTCCTAATAACTGGTTTTAGGCTTCTAACTTTAATGGCTTTCTTCAATTTTGAACAATGGCACTCTTTGAAAAGTAAAAGTTATTGACCATTATATATTAATTCTTCCAATTTATGCTCATTAAAAAACTTTTTTTACCAGTTTAACAATTGAGATCAGAAGAAGAATACTAAAGAAAAAGTGTATAATTGCATACGCAGAATTGTATCCTGAAGCATTTCGCATTATTTGCTTGCATTTTTTTATATAAAATTTTTGGCATGAAGCTAAATTATTTTTAACAAACTCCTTGCTCCCTTTCCAGCACTCTCCTTAGAGGCAACAATTTTCATAAACTGTTAAAATTAAAATATACTCTGATACTTTAAAAACATCCACTTTGTAATAATTGTAAAACATTTATATAGTAGTTTTTTCCACCATAAATTGTGTTGCTTTTCATGGATGCTTTACAAATCACGTCAAGCCATATGCACTAGTTTGTATCCTAAATATTTCATTCAATATTGTTTTGAGATATAGTCATAATGAGATGTGTATATAATATATATATATATATATATATATATATATAAATATGCTACATACTCCATATTGTAAATAAATATATAAGAATGTGTATGTATATATACATTTGTATGTATGTATATATGTTCAGTCATTCAGTGAGTTAGTTCCTTTTAACTGATGCATAATAGTCCTTTTTATAAATTAATTTAATTTATAAATTTACTATTCCATTCCTCTTTTCATGGATAGTCGAGTTCCTTCATTTATTCCTATTTCGTAGTTAAGGAGCTAAGGCCCTGTAAGGTGGTTTATTCGAGACTAATCAGCTAGTTAAAAGTGAAGGTAGTATGTAAATACAATTTTTCTTGGTGCACTGGATGGTTAAGCATCCAACTTCAGCTCAGGTTGTGATCTCATGGTTCATGGATTTGAGCCCTGCCTTGGGCTCTGTGCTGACAGCTCAGAGCCTGGAGCCTGCTTTAGATTCTGTGTCTCCCTCTCTTTCTGTGCCCCTCCCCTGCTCACACTCTGTCTCTGTCTCTCTCTCTCAAAAATAAACATTAAAAAAAATTTTTTTAACCCAATCTGTCTGATTCCTAAGACAAGCATGCCTTACAATTGCACCATAGTCCCTTTTATCTCCTCATGTCATCGTAAATCATACATTCAAGGCAACAATAATGTAGACACATGCTAGGAATTTTAAAGTGAACTGTGTCTCTCCAGAATGTGTGGCATCTCTTGTACTTTGACAGAAAATAAATGAGATCAAGAAAAAAATGTAAAAAGATGAGAATACACAGGAAAGGATTTATAAATGGCCAGGAATGTTTAACATTCTCATAAAAAAATAACATGTATTAATACATATTTTAAATAAGTAACATTATTTAAGAACAACCAAGTACTAGATGACATGCTAAGTCCTTACAAATGTCATTGCTAAATATCTCAGGAACCCCAAAAGAGAAATACAGATACTTGTTTACAGATGAGAAACCAAAGCTGAGGTCTAAATAATTTTCCCACAATCACACACTGAATAATGGAGAACCTGGGTTCTAATCCTGTATTCTTCCAAACCCTTGTGGTCACCTTTCCACCAGGCTCAGTGGCAAGGGATTAGAATTGAGGTTGTTTCATCAGATCTCCAGCACAGTTCCATCTTTCAAGGCCTCATGACAGATAATAACAGGCCAGTAGTGTTGATGCTCAAAGCGCTGCTTTGTTTAGGTAAAATCATCCATCTTTCTTAAATTTACTTAAACCCCATCTTTTTGTCTTGTGTTTTTTCCTAACAAAGGAAGAATTGCATGTTTTACTTTAAAAATCACAATGTCTTCATCCACAGTTTCCTAGGCTTTTGTGTTGATCATACCTCAGGGACCTGTATTTCATTCATTACCTGCATGTCATGTTGTAGAATTAACATTTATTGAGTTTTAACCTCAAGATAAAAAGAGTAAAAAAAAAGTTCCAGGCACTAAGTAGCTATTTAAGAAATGGTCTTAGAATTGAACTGCCTGGAATAAAGTTAAAGCCTGGGTAGTTACCACATTTTCACTTACAGTGTTAAAGAATACTGTACATAGGGGCACATTGGTGGCTCAGTTGCTTAAGCATCTGACTTCGGCTCAGGTCATGATCTCATGGTTTGTGGGTTCAAGCTCCACGTCAGGCTGTCTGCTGTCAGCTCAGAGCCTGCTTTGGATCCTCTGTCTCCCTCTCTCTCTGTTCTTCTACCTTTTGCACTCTCTTTCTCTCTCTCTCTCTCTCTCAAAATAAATAAAAAACATAAATAAAGAATAGCTGTACATAAACACTAAACAATCCCAAACTATAGACTTCAATAAAATATCCAGCTAATAAAAACCAAGTAGTGGACTGAGATAGTCATATATGTTGTGTTTAGCCCTTTACTTTATTGTGGCTGTAGAACGTCAGTTCACAGGAGACTAATGATCTTCCATTAGGAATAGGTGATATGTAGATCTCCTGATGTCCTGAATACCTGGTGATTCTCTGAAGTCTGCTGTATAATGACATGTAAAATTAGAAAGGGATGGATATGCTGCTTTCATGGGACTGAAAGAGTTGTAGGCCAGTAAAACAGAGAGACTGAAGCTTCTGGATCAGTTGATAAGGCCTGGGCTGGCACCTGTGGGTCATTTCCTAGACCTTCAAATAAGGCACAGAATTTTAAAAATGAAAACCAAAAGAGCCCTTTTGGATTTCTTTTTCTCTAATATGACATTCAAGTTTCATATTAATAATTCATTCAAAAGCTTCAAAACAGCACAAAGACTTAAAATAGAGGTGCTAGATTGTGGGGGGGGGGCGGGGAATCAGAGATTAGAAATTGTCACCAGAAAATCCCACTCTGTCTAGCAAATCCCACTAGTCCATGAGTCACAGAACAAGCAACAGAAAAAAAAACCATCCCTGGATCTTCTCTATAAATTCATTCATTTATTTAGTAGTCATTAGTTGGGACTTGTCTGTCCTTGGCCCCTGCTAGATCCTTTGGTGGTCAGGGGTAGTGCCCAAATGGACACATACAGAGACACATAACCCACATCTGAGAGAGGACATGACCATAGTTAAATAGTTAGCTTCACTGGTGCTTAAAATGTAGAGTGCAATTCTAAACTTCAGCTAAAAGGAAAGTGATGGGCCTGCTTCATTCCATGCCATCCAGAGACTGGCAAAGCTGAGGTGTATAGAGATAACTAGGAGCAAGATGAAGAGCAGGGGTTACCAGTATCAGCTATGAATTAGGGGCAACTATGTTTCCTAGTGACCAGCATTTTTACCACTGAAGAAACCAATGGCCAGCACACCCACCATGGACCTTCTATGGATTTTACCAGAGTTTTCACTTCACAGTTATTTACCTTTGAAGATGCCAGATAATCTGAGTCTTTCCTTGTACCCTCCCCACCCTTGCACCCATCAGAGCCTAGAATCTGCACAGGCAGCCAGCCCAGTCTTATGTAGCTAAGCAAGTGCAAGACATCAGCCTAGACTCTCCCAGCTGCCCCCCACTGCTGTGTGTACTGTTGGGCCTAGCTCTTTCAGCTACACACTTGCACACTACTGGCCTGACTCTCATCACCATCCTCCACTGTCCTGTGCATACTGTTGCAAGATCTTGTAGCCACAGAAATGCATGCAGACAACTAAGGATCCCATACCTGCTGTGGGCCCAGATCCAGCCTTATCTTCATTCACTGACCTTCACCACTAGGCTCACTTTCAGCTAGATCTTCCTATCTGTGCATCTGCACACTCTTAGGCCAAACCCATCATCAGCCTCCAGTGCTTTGCATATCCTGCTGGGGTCATCCTACAGCCACAGGAGTGCACACCAATAGCCAGGGCCCCAACAGTTGCAAATAGGTTTGGATCTGAACCTATCTCCTGACATTGGTCTGTACCACAGAGTTTATCTGCTGATACCCTCTCCAGCCATGATCCAGAATACCCCCATACTGACCGCTATTACCAGCATCTACTGTCATGCATCCATGGAGGCACCCTGCAGTCATAGTAGTACATGCTGACAACCAGGATCTCTGAAGCTGACATCTGGTACCCACAGTTGGTCCAGGTCCTTGCTATCAGTCCTGGTACCTACCATATCTAAAACTGGCCCCTGTCCACTACACAGGAACTTCCCCACAGCTGATTGTGTGCACACCATCAGCTCTGGCCAACATCCTGCCTACTCTGGTCCCTAGCCACTGGTCCTAGAGGTGACACTGAGAACTGCAACAGCCTTTGAAGCTACTGTGGAGCTCCTGTAGAGCTTTCCAGGGACCACACAGTTGTTGGTGCTGTAGAAGCCAACAGTCTGAGTCAATGAGACATTATAGACCCCAGACCCAGAACCACCACACATCCCTGCACATGGCACCCTGCATCACTAGAACCAGAGTCATAAGATGATCCAGCATGTTTTTACCCACAGGTAAAGGTCTGTCATTACTGAAGTCAGCCCATACAAAGTCTGCAAGAGCTAAATGTTTCTTAATATGTGCAGGTACCACAGACAAGGCTATTGGGGTCATAAAGACAAGAAAACATGAAATCACAAGAGGAACACAGTAACCCCCCAGTGTCTAATCCTGAAGAAACAAAGATACATGAATTGCCCAACAAAAAAATCAAAATAATGCTAAAGATGCTCAGAGAGCTAAAAACAAAACAAAACAAAACAAAAACTCAGATAAGCAACATAATGAAATCAAGAAAACCATATAAGAAGAAAATAAGCAGTTGGGCAAAGAGATAGAAGACCTAAAAAGAACCAAGAAGAAATTTTGGAGTTGAAGAATACAATTATTGAACTGAAGAAATAAAAAACGAGTTACAACAGCAGTCTCTACCACGCAGAAGAAAGAATCAATTACCTTAAAGACAGATCATTTGAAATTATCTAATCAGAGGAACAAAAAGGAAAGTGCATGAAAAAGAAAGAAGAAAGCCTGTGTGACTTATGGAAAATCATGAAAAGAAATGAGCTATGCATCATTTGAGTCCCAGAAGGAGAATAATGGAAGAAGGGGAAGAAAGCTTATTTAAAGAAATGATGACTGAGAACTTCCCAAACATGTTCAGAGATTTGAACACCCAGGTTTATGAAGCAATAGGTCATGTCATAATGTCAACCCAAAGTGATCTCCAACATACGTTATAGTAAAACTGTCTAAAATCAAAACAAAGAATTTTAAAAGCAGCAAGAGAAAAAAAAAATCTCATACAAGGGAATGAATGTAAAGCTAATTGGCAGGCTTCTAAACAGAAACCTTGCAAGTCCCAGGGGAAAATGGGATGATATATTCAAAGTGCTGAAAGAAAGAGAAAATTACCAAGCAAACATACTTCACTCAGCAAAGTTGGTCTTCAGAAATGAAGATGAGATACTTTCCCAAGTAAACAAAAGCTGAGGAAGTACATGCTGAAAGGAGTTCTTTGAGCTAAAGCAAAAGGGCACTAATTAGAAACATGAAAATATATGATGGGGCACCTGGGTGGCTCAGTTGGTTAAGCATCCAAATCTTGATTTCAGCTCAGGTCACAATCTCACAGTTTGTGAGTTCAAGACCCACGTCAGGCTCTGCATTGACAGTTGAAGCTTACTTGAGATTCTTTCTCTCCTTCTCTTTCTGCCTCTCTCCCTCTCTCTCTCAAAATAAATAAATAAACTTAAAAAACAAGAAACGTGAAAATATATGAAAATACATAACACACTGGTAAAGGTAGGTATATAGTCAGATTTAGAATTCCCTAATACTATAATATGGTGGTGTGTTAACCACTTACCTGTAGTGTAAATGTTGAAGGACAAAATTGTTAGCAATAGCTATAACTAAAATGATTTGTTAATGGATACAAAATATAAAAAGATAAAATTATGGCATCAAAAACATAAAATGATGGGAGGTAGTAAAAGAGTACAGTTTTGTATGCAGTCAAAGTAAGTTGTTACCATCTTAAAATATACTTATATCAATAAGCTCTTTAGAGTAGACCTCAGGATAACCATGAAACAAAAACCTATAGTAGATACACACAAGATAAAAGAATACAAATATACTACTGGGGAAAAATCATCAATTCACAGAGAAAGACAGCAAGAGAAGAGGGAAGCATCAAAGGAAATACAAAATAGCCAGAAACAATTAAAAAGATGGCAATAGTAAGTCCTTACCCAGCAATAATTACTTTGAATGTCAGTGAATTAAATCCTCAAGTCAAAAAACAAAAGTGGTTGAATGGACAAAAAGAAAATAAAAACAAACAGCTATATGTTGCCTACAAGAGATTCACTTCAACTTTGAGGACACACGTAGGCACACATAAGTGAAGGGGTGAAAGAAGGTATCCCATGCAAATGGAAACTAGGAAAGCATAGGGGTAGATATAATTGTATCAGACACAATAAACTTTAAGTCAAAAACTATATCAAAAGACAAAGAATATAATATCATAAAGTAGTCAATTCATTAAGATTACATGACAATATAAATATATATGCACCCAATATCACAATACTTAAATAAATAAAGCAAATAGCGAAAGGAGTTAAAAGACAACAATACAATAGTAGTGGGGGACTTTAAAACCTTACTTTTATCAATGGTTAGATCACCCAGACATAAAACTAGTAAAGGAACATGGGACTTAAAGTACTATTTACATCACATGGATTTAACAGATAGTTACAGAACATTTTATCCAACAGCAGCAGAATACACATTGTTCTCAAGCACACATGGAACTTTCTTCAGGATAGAACTATGTTGGGCCACAAAACAAGTTTCAGCAAATCTTTAAAAACAATGAAATCATACCAAGTGTCTTTTCCAGCCATAATGGAATGAAACTAGGTATCAACAGCAGGAGGAAAACTAGGAAGTTCACAAATATGTGGAAATGAAACAACACACTCCTAGAAGCTGATATGCAGATATTAAATCAAAATGGAAATTAAAAAAAATATCTTGAAACAAATGAAAATAGAAACTGAACATACCAGAACATGAGATGGAGCAGAAGTAGTGCTGAGGGAAGTTTATAGTGATAAATGCATACATGTAAATAAAAAGATCTCAGGTAAACAATGTAACTTTATACCTCAAGGAACATTAAAAGAACAAACTAAGCCGAAATTTAGCAGGTGGGAGGCATAAAGATTAGGGCAGAAATAATTTAAATAGAGAATAGAAAAACAATAGAAAAGGTCAACAAAACTAAGAATTCATTTTTCGAAAATATAAACAAAATTAACTAACTTTTACCTATACTTACCAAGAAAAAAAGAGAAAGGACTCAAATAAATACAAGAAATGAAAGAAAAGACTTTATAAAACCTACCACAGAAATACAATGAGTTGTAAGAAAATACTATGAACAGTTATATGCCAACAAATTGAAAAATCTAGAAGAAATTGAAACATTTCTAGAAACATACAACCTGCCAACTCTGAATTGGAAGAAGTACAAAATATGAGCAGATACATAACAAGGGATTGAATCAGTAGTCAAAAACCTCCCAACAAAGAAAAATTCAGGACCATATGGTTTCATGATGAGTGACCCCAAGCCTTCTCCAACTATTTTAAAAGATGAAGAGGAGGGGACACTCCCAAACTAATTTTATGAAGCCAGAATTAGCTTGATACCAAAGCCAGATGAGAACACCACAAGAAAAGAAAACTGCAAGCCAATATCCCTGATGAATGTAGATACAAAAATTCTCAACAAAATACTAGCAGCCAAATTCAAAAGCACATCAAAAGGATCATATACCATGATCAAGTGGGATTCATCCCTGGGATGCAGGGATGGTCGAACATATGCATATCAATAAATATGATGCACCACATCAATAGAATGAAAGACAAAAATCATGAGATCATCTCAATAGATGCAGAAAAAAACATTTGACAAAATATAGCATCTTTTCCTCATAAAAACTCTCAACAAATTGAGTATAGAAGGAACATATCTCTATATAATAAAGGCCATTTAACAATATGTCATATTGAAAGCTAATGTCATAATGAATGGTGAAAAGCTGAAAGTTTTTCATGGTGCCTTCTCTCAACATTAATAGTCAACACAGGACTGGAAATCCTACTTAGATCATTAAGTAAGAAAAAGAAGTAAAGACATCCATATCAGAAAGGAAGATATAAAACTATCTCTGTTTGTTGATAACCTGATCTTGTACATGGAAAATCCTAAAGTCTCCTCTACAACAAAAAGACCTGTTGGTACTAATCAATAAATTCAGTAAAGTTGTAGGATACAAAATTAACGTCCACATATCAGTTGCACTTCTATAAACCAACAATTAACTGCATGAAAAAGAAATAAAACAGTCCCATTTATAATAGCATTAAAAACAAAACAAAAAAATAATAAATTTAATCAGGTGGATGAAAGATACATGCACTGAAAACTATAAGGCATTGACGAAATAAATTGAAGAAGACACACATAAATGGAAAGATATCTCATGTTCAAGGGTTGGAAGTTATTAATATTGTTCAAATGTCCATACTACTCAAAGACATCTATAGAGTCAGTGTAATCCCTTTCAAAATTCCAATGGCATTTTTCACAGAAGTAGGAAAAAAATTCTAAAATTCATATGAAACCATAAAATACCCCAAATAACCAGAACAATCCTGAGAAGTAAACAAAGCTGGAATTATCATTCTTCCTGATTTCAAAGTATATTACAAAGCTAGAGTAATTAAAACAGTACAGTACTGGCATAAAAATAGACACATAGACCAATGGAAGAATGAAGAACCCAGGAGAAACCCTCATATACACAGTCAGCTAATATTTGAAAAGGGAGCCAAGAACACTCAATGGGTGAAAGTTTAGTCTCTCCAACAAATGATGTTGGAAAATCTGGGTAATGATATGCAGAAGAATGAAATTGGACATCTATAATACACCACTCACAAAAATTAATTCAAAAGAGATTAAAGATTTTTTTTAATTTTTTTTTAAAATTTAAGTTTATTAATTTATTTTGAGGGAGAGAGAGAGAGGGAGAGCACAAGCTAGGGAAGGGCAGAGAGAAGGAGAGACAGAATCCCAAGCATGCCCCTCACCCTCAGTGCAGAGCCCAAAATGGGGCTCAAACTCATAAATTGTGAAGTCATGACCTGAGCCAAGATCAAGAGTTGGACGCTTACCTGACTATGCCACCCAGACAACCCAGGTTAAAGATTTTAATGTAAGATTTACTGTAAAATTCCTAGAAGGTAACATCCCCCATGATACTAGTCTTGGCAATGATTTTTTAGATATGAATTCAAAAGTACAGCAACAAAAGAAAAAAGCATGTGAGACTACATCAAACTAAAAAGCTTCTATATGGCAAAAGAAATAATAAAAGGAAAAGGCAACCTGCAAAGGAGGAGAAAGTATTTCTAAGACATATACTGATAGGGGTTAATATGCAAAATATATAAAGACTTCATACAACTCAATAGCAAAAAATAAGCATTCCAATATTGAAAATAGACATTTTTCAAAAAAAGGAATTCAAATGGCCAACAGGTACATGAAAAGATGCTCAATATCACTAATCATCAGAATAAAAACAAAAATCCCAATGAGATACCACCTCACACCTGTTGGAATGGGTATTATCAAGAAGACAAGATGTGACAAGTGTTGGTGAGGATGTGGAGATAAAGGAACCCCTCAAGCACCGTTGGAGGGAAGATAAATTGGTAAAGCCACCATGGAAAACAGAATGGAAATTCCTCCAAAAATTAAAAATAGAACTACCCAGCAATCCCACTTCTGGGAATCCAAAGGAAATGAAATCATGATCTAGCATTATTCACAATAGCCAAGATATGTAAATAACCTAAAATTTCATTTATTTACAATGAAACATCATTCAGCCACGAGAAAGAAGGAAATCCTGCTATTTGCAACAACATGGTTGGAACTTGAGGGCATTGTGCTAAGTGAGATAAGTCAGACAGAGGAAGATACATACTCCATGCTATCACTTCATGTGGAATCCAAAAACATCAGACTCAAAGAAACAGAATATTGGTTTCCAGGGGTGGAAGAATGAGGGATGGATGTTCATTAAAAGGTACAAACTTCAGTTATAAAATGAATATGTTCTGTGAATCTAAGGTAGAGCCAGATGATTATAGTTAACAATACTGTATTACATACTTGAAAGTTGCTATGACACTAGATCTTTAATGTTCTTACTGTAACAACAACAAAATGGCGATTATTATGTGAGGTCAAAGATGTGTTAACTAACCTTATTGCAGTAATCATTTTATAATATATGCATGAATCAAATCATACTGTACACCTTAAACTTATACAATGTTATATGTTAATTATATCTGAATAAATTTGGGGAAAAAGTGTTTTACAGGTGTGTAAATGAATGGTCAAATTCTAAAATTTACCTAAAAAATTTATTAATAAGATGCTTTACAAAAAAAATCAAACTGCCAAATGTTTGCTACAAGATCTAAGTGGTCATTTGCTTTGTGAGAGAGCTCATATGAAGGTTTTGTAGAGTAACTGAGTTGGCACAAAGAGTAATGAGTAGGTGATTACCACCAAGGTCAAGATGAGACCCATCCTCTGGCTTTATTGTTTATAAAGTATCTGAAGGAGTCTTCTCTGCAAATATGTCATGATTCTACATGTAGCTGATAGTCATATAGAAACAGCTGTCTCCCTCTGGAAATCACAGCACTGGAAATCACAGCGCTCTTGTACAGTTTCTGGATTCTTCCCCTTACAAATTTCCACAAATGAAGCCACTTAAACTCTGCATCCAGGCCCACCTGGGTCTCTACAAAGTCTCTACCATTACCCTTATAGCTCAGAGTAAAGTCATGTCCACCTAATTACTCCTTTCCCAAGATTTCCTCATCCTTGAACCTATATTTTAATAACTGGACTTTCAAAAAATCTTTGTCATCTAGAATATTTTAATATTATCGTTACAGTATGGGATCTTTCCTTTGTTTCCTTGGACTAGAAATGATGTCCATTCCAAGAAGATTCAAGCTCCATCCTGACCCTGAAATGTAGGACTTCAGATTTAACCTCAAGGCCCCCATCTAACTTTATTAACACAAATTTGAAGGCTTCTTAGACCTTACCCAGTCTCCCTAGATATAGTATTATATCCTATGTGCCAGGTACACTTCTAAGAACTTGGCACAAACTGTATTGCTTAATCCATACAATAGCCCAATGAACTATATACTATCACAATCAACATCACTTTCTTAATTTTTAACGGGAGGTATTGAGGCACGCGGAAGTTCAGTGACTTGCTCAAGCAACTTAGCTTGCAATGCTGTTAAGTGGCAAGCCAGTGCTCTAGTCTACACAGCCTAGTTTCATAGGGCAGAATCTCCAGCCACTATACTGCCTCACTCATTTGGCCACAGGGGATGCTGCTGAAACTTCCTGTAGTGTCTGTGATGGAGATGACCCCTCAGTAGCAGCTAGTTCTTGGTTGTCAGGACCCACTGCATGCCTGTTCTGCTTCCTTGTGCCCTCTACTTCTGGTGTTTTTCCCATTTCCTACCTGACTTCATATATGCTTTGTTTTGTTTGTTTGTTTGTTTGTGTTTGCTCTGGTCACTTATGATCTCACACATCTCTCCCCCATGTATGTATGGTGACTTGGGTTAGAGATCTACAGTCTTTTCCCCACCAATCAACATCAAACTGACCAAGTTCCATTTTATGCAACAGTATATAAATGGTTGAAACTCTTTTCTCTGAACCTTTTTGCTTAATCATGTACCTTGATATTGCATGTATCCATCAACCATATTAAATGTAGCAGCTGCTAATAACCTCATACATATTATTGAAAGTCATATATGCTGTGAGGAACTTCCCCCATATGCTTTTGGGGAACACATACAGTGGAAACAAAAATAATAAAGTACTACATGTGCAATGCCAATACACTTTAACTTTTTCTTCATTTTGTTATTGAGATAGTAAAGGCACTCAAAAAGTCAGAAATTAGCCATATTAAAATGGGTTAATGTCATCAGGGAAAGTTTCATTGAGGATGTAGTTTATCTGGTATTATTGTTTTTAAAACATGCAATGGGCTCATTTCTACATTTAGACCTCCTTGCCTGTGTCAGCTACAGTTCATATTCTCCACTGCCAAACATTTAACATTTGCCAGTCTGGGAATTTAATGATCTCTGTTGCATGCTCTTTGCCAACGAAGTCATTCCAGAACGTTTCAGACCATGACACCAAGAGTAAGGAAACTACCGTCAGATACCTACTAGCCAATGGTTAATTATCCCAAGTTGCCCCGTTTAAAATATCCTAGTGAAAATATATCACCATTTATTTAGACACAATATGGGAATTAAATGGCCTTTTAAAACTTGCAATTTACATTTAAGAAGGCATGTTCCTTGGGAAAAAATGAAAAGTCAAGTTGGGATGATTTGTTTTGTTGGGATGATTTTTAATAGCACTTTCACTATCTGAAACTGCATTATAATTGATAAGTTTACATTAACATTGATTACTTATACTCATTTTATCATCTATTCCTACTCATTAGAATGTAAGCTTAAGGAGCATCTAGATTATTTCTAACTGCCCTTATAACCAAAAAAGTGGACATAGGGCACAGTAAGTACCCAATAGGTATTTGGTGAATAAAAAAATACTAAATTAGTAAACTTTCTTAAAAATGGAGATTGTTCTCCATGCGTTTAATATACTTGAGAATAATAGACGTTGGAATTGTTTATTCTAACAACTGCAAAAATATCTCTCATCTTTCCTAAGATATAAGGGGCAGTGTCTATAAGGGTCTTTCTCAGGTTTATACTCACCCCCTCCCAAAGAAAATAAAGAAATGTCTGATTATAAAGAACATGTTGAAGCAATAAGCTATTATATCTGGCTGTCAGGTTTATTAATGCTAAATTCCAATCAACTACCAGGAATAATATGAGAGGCAAATTCACATTAAGAAATGTGTGAGTGGTAGTTGAAAGAAAACAGAAACCATAATCAAGTCTTTATTCTTTCCTAGTCTTAACCAAAGCCTATGCAGCACAGGCTTTGACTTCACTACAGAGTACTTTAATTCACAAAAGCTGATATAATTCATTATATTCTTTTAAGAAATTATTTTTATTCTGTGCTTTGCCAAACCTTCGTGGGGGCTGAGAACAGAAGCATGCCGCCGGAGGACTTTGATAACTTGGAAAACTGTGCTGTCAACCCCAGTTGTCTCCTTTGCACACATCCTCTACCACTGCTTGTGAGTGCTGGCTCTCCATGGCCAAGATAGTGTCACTTTGTTAGTCTTGCGACGACATCTTAGACAATGTCTTCTATCACTCTGTCAACAAAACTCAATTTCTTTGACATCCATATTTTTTAAAACCTGGAGGGGGAAAATCTTATAATAGAAGTAGCTGCTCATTTGTTATAGTATATGACTTTATACCCATGGATTCGTATTTTGTTGATAACCTTTTTCTGCCACATTCATGCCTTAAAATATTGAAGACTAGGACATCCAGGACCTGATTCTACACTTTCTAGTTCGGGGAGGCTTGGAGTTAGGAAGGAGCAGTGTTGTATGGCCATGTCCATATCTGTAGGTTGTGGATAATAGAGGAATTTTCCACCCACTGAACAAATCTGCCAAGACTTTCACCGGGCTGCCTTCTTCAATTCTTGCCTCTATGGTTTGGACTAAAGATTTCATGGTTTTGAAAATAATTAGAATCACATGTAGTAGAATGTGACAGGTAAAAAACATGGGCTCTGGGGTTCAGATACCCTGGGTTCAAATCCTGACTCCACCATGCAATAGTCATGTGCCCCTGAGCAAATGACCTAACCTCTGTGTGCATCAGTGGCAAATGTGGAAATGTTTTCATCTGCAAAATGGGAAATAAAACATCTGCCACACAAAATTTCCATAAGAAATAAATTAGATAATACCTCTAGAGAGTTTACAGTCATGATTGACATACTGTCTTTAGTCTTTAGCAATAATTGTCAGGTATTTTCCTTTATATTGATATCAAATAAAACTTAGGCAGAAAATTACACACATAATAAAAAGTTACTTTGATGTTCATAACTGAATCCCAATCCTACCTTTAATCCTAATGATGACATAGCCCGTCTTTGATACAGGATGTAGGCAGTTTTTCTCTTGGGTAGCAAAGAGAGGATGGAGTAGAGGAATTGCATATTTTAAGTAAGCAAATGATGTGATAAGTTTTAAATGTGAGTAGTATTCCAATGGAATTTTTACCACAATTACTTGAAAATAATATTTGATGCATGACCAGTATTAATTTTATGAATTGATTTGTATTTTCATGCAGAAAGGTTTTATGATGGGCTAAAGTAAACCATTGTTTCCATACATGGTTAACATCCCCATTTTTTATTTTTATAATTTTAAATATAGGGTTTAAAAATTATTATATTCTTCTCAATAACTGTGAGTATAATATATCCACCAGTGAATGTAGTAAATAGACTCTATATTTTTCTTTGATTCAAATCTTTTTATTTAGGGAGTTATCTTCCTTTGTAATCTCCCGAATCTTATTTATCTATAAGAAATACAACATTTTTTCTGGTAATGCAAATGTGTATCATTAGATGATAAGAATGAATAAGAATGTCAAATATGACTAATATATATACTTCTGATCTAATAAAGAATTGAAGGATTGCATGTTATCAGAACCATATTTTAATGAAGAATATTGGCAGAGACTTCTAGAAAAAGAAGAAGCTCTTCAGTGCTTCAGCTGTCCTTGATCTTATTTCCATGTTTTAGTTTGGTTACTGCCATTGATAGGGTTGACAGCTGGAAAAATGAAAACAAACAGGGAATGAATGGAAGTGGGCCTTATATTGTGGAAAGGCCACTAAACTGAAAGTCCAGGTTTTTGTCTTAACACCCCAATAATACCAGCTAACATTAAGTGAATACACAACAGGGACCAGGAGAGCCCTATTTATTCATTATCTCTTTTAACTGAAGCATTTTGACTCTAACATTGTCCCCTGGGCAAGATGACTAAAGCCAAGACTATGGCAGACTCCTCAGGTATGAACACACAATGTTCCATTTGGATAATTGCACAAGGGCCCCCTTGCAAGGCTGATAATGTCCAAGGCTATCGTATTTTGGAGAACAGGTTTTTCCATTAAAGACATTTCAGTGTTCAATAAGAGCAGGCTTTTCTGGTTATCATTTAAGGTTTGTTGGGTGAATTTAGTAAAAGCTTCACTGTGTGCTGTAACATCCTTCAGGTCAATGGAAAGAACAAATATGACAGCCAAATAATCAGATAGTGTAAAACAGAATGTGCCCACCTGGTCTTGAGGAGAAGGAGTCTTGAAGTTGTTGTAACCATGAGGTGGATTCTTCCCTGTGTCCAGGGAAATCCCACATGCAGTGACCCAAGCACCAGGTGGAAGCCATGGCTAAAGATTTGGGCAACATAACCATTGAGTCCTATTTGGGACCATCAATAAATACCTGGATGGCAAGACTAGTCAGAGCCAAACCAATCACTGTCCTTTAGTGACAGAGTAGCTACACATTTCCAGTGGTATCCATCCCATACTCATGATACAAACGAGTTAGTTGATTAGAGTCATTTTTCAGTTCCCAACATAGGGATGCTCAGGCTTGCAAATGTGCATAACCTAGAGTAAGCCACATAAACCCATCCCAAATGTGAACATAATCACCCATGGCTCTGATGGTGGTATTTTTAGGACTTTTTTGGTCAGTAGTTAAGTTAGCTGCCTGTGTAGTTTGATTGACAGAAAAAAAAGAATACCCAGGCCCAGTGTTTTTGATAGTGTGTGCTATAGGCCAATTTTCTGGCTCAATATTGGTAAAGGCACATGAATTAAGAGTACCTGTCCTAGCTTTTTCTTTCTTTATGTACTGCTTTTGGGCCTTCCAATCCCCTCCCTGGTGTGGTGATACCCACCGTGGCAATTCTGACAAATTAGAGAGGGGCAGCTGTCCAATATTCAACTGATGGATTGATTTCTTTGCCAGGGACAGTAATGGGTCCACTGTATAAAGGTATATCCATCAAGTGCCCATCCCATGACCAACCACCATAGGAGGAACAGAAGTCAAATGTGGAAAAGACAGACATGTAGTAGAAATTATATAGGGAAGTCTTCCTCTTCTGCAAGAATTGCACTTGTGGCCTGACCTTAGATGTTAATGTGGCTGCAGCATTAGAAATTTGACTAGGTTGTGGATTCCATACACGATGACCAGGGAGGCAGCACTGTCAGGTGTGAGGAGTTGGGCTGGGTATGGGATATACCAGACCAGGACCCCCATTTTCTCCCCTCTTTCAATAGTGAGTGTTCCATTCCAGGTATAGTACATTTCAGCAGGTTTAGCTTATAGCAAGACAATAGGATCCCAGTGGTGACTGAGTAGTCCCCCCCACAACCCAGGGGTGTGAAGTAACTCACCCATCCCGGTAAAACATCTCATTGCAAATTCCAGTAGATAACTCCTTTCTAGGGTCTTGGTGTTCTCAGCAGTATAGTGTTTATCCATGGTGAGAGTCGGGGCAACAGCTGTTTCTGCAACTCCCATTACTTTACAGTATTGAGGGTCTTGGCAGGGGTCGACATATGGAGCAACTGGCTTTTTAAAAAATGTTTATTTATTTTTGAGAAAAAAAGAGAGAGAGACAGAGAGCATGAGCAGGGGAGGGGCAGAGAGACAGGCAGACAGAGGATCTGAAGCGGGGTCTATGCTGACAGCAGACAGCCCGTGTGGGGCTTGAACTCACAAACTGTGAGATCATGATGCAAATCAAAGTCAGACACTTAACTGACTAAGCCACCCAGGCTCCCCCATCCCCCAACCCCCCCCCCCGCCCCGGGGCAAGTGGCTTAATCACTCAAATGTATTAAACCCTGGGACAGTACCTTAGTCCACCCAACCAAGGTGGTTTTACTTGTTGGTAATTTAATATATTTTGCACTTCTTTTATGTTCTTAAGAGTTGTATAGGCTTGCCCCTTACCAATCACAGATTCTGGGATGCTGCACATCTTGCCCAACCAAATGATTCCCAAAAATTGTATAGCAGTGCCTGGACCTGGAATTTTCTGTGAGTTCACTGTCCATCCTCTCTCTCACAGATGCTCTAGCAAAGCCTCAGAGTGCCCTCCAGCAGAGGCAGATCTTCACATGTTAACATTATGTAATAGGCCCATTTTACTGATGTGGAGAAGGAGAACAGGAATAGGTCTTAGGCTAATATCCCATGATGTATGGTGGACCTGTGCTGGTAACTTTGCAGAAGCATTTGAAAAGTCCATTATTATCCCTCCCACATGAAGGCAAATATATCCTGTGACTCAGTGGCCAAGGGTATACCAAAAAAGACATTTGCAAAGTCCAGCCACAGTATGGTATATTTGTAGGAACATAAACAAAATATCTAAGATGGTGGCAGTGTTGGGCAGAGCCACATGGATGGGGGCACTACCTTGTTCAATTCTTAGTAGTCCACAGTCATCCACATGAGCCATCTGACTTTATTACAGGCCATACCAAGCTGGTGAAAACACTATAGGCAATGTGTAAAATACCCACTTGGCACAGTTCTTAGTTTCTCCTATATCTTTATGCCCCCTTGCAATTTTATTGACAGTTATCACTCTTCACAACAGGGGACAGTCTTACCAGTTCCCAGTTAGCATTTCCCCTCAGCACTGGTTTGATTAGTCAAATCTGAAGGCAGAATTTCCCAATAGCAGTTTGCAGAGTTTGACCCTGTCGGGTATCAGTGCCCAATACATTTTTTGGTATTGGAGAAATAAAATCCTTACTGTGTTGTACACCTGAAACTAATATAAGATTGTTTGTCAACTATACTTCAGTTTAAAAAATAAACTCATTTTGGGGAGTGCCTGGGTGTCTCAGTCAGGTGAGCATCCAACTCCTGATTTCAGCTCAGGTTATGATCCCAGGGTTACAGAATCAAGCCCCTGAGTTGGGCTCTGCACTGAGCATGGAGCCTGCTTAAGATCACCTCTCTCTCCCACTCTGCCCCCCTTCCCTGCTTGCACTCTCTCTCTCTTTCTCTCTCTCTCTCTCTTTCTTAAAAAAAAAGTCATTTTTTGGAGGGGCGAATGCCCAATTTGCAGTGTCAGAAGGACTTTCTAAACACAACCATTTGACTTCTATAACCATTGACAGTGCTGAGAAGGCCAGAAAACTTCTGAGGGTTCCCATCTATTACAGTCCATTTGGCTTCTGTAACCACTGGAACTGTCACTTTTTATTTCTAGAGAACCAGTGAATAGTGAGCTCAACATAAGGCCTGTGATTGCATCTGAAAACTCTCACCTGGAGGCAATGTTGGCCTAAATACTATAACTAAGGCACAGGAGCCACCCACCCCAAAAAGGCTGTATCTCTGAGGCCTCTGCTGGAACAGGTGGGGTATTAAGAACAGTAGGGCCAGAGGGGATTGTTCTGAACTGTTGTTCAGGTTTTAAGGCTTTCCATAGGCCCACCAAGACAGTATTGGGTTGTCTGTGTATCTGTTCACATGGAGTTCCTACAGCAATGATGTCAAACCACATTTGCGTTCATGTTATTTTTGCTGGACCTTTTATAGGTGATTGGGGTAGCCTTTTAATTTTCCAATTTCCCTCTCTGCCTTAGGTCTTTCCCATAGTCCATCCCCATCCCCATCCCCAGGATTTTTCAGTTTCCTACAAATCAGCATTACATTGTCCAGTATCACAAAAATCCCGTTTCACAGCTAGACTCAGCAAGGATATCATCATCCTATATCAGGTGCTGGGACTGCCTGGGGAATTCCTGCAATGAATGAGGCCCAATCAGGGCCTTGCATGGCAGGGGCGTAGATTGCCTGTATCATTCTCAACTCTCTAAGAATTTGTTGAAACTCCTCTCTTGATTTCCAGGACCCCACTGCCCAGGGAGGTCCTCTTTATTGAGCCAAGCCTTCCTGCAGGATGGAATAATCCAATCCATAAGAGAATGAGCACCTTGAATCCCCTGAGCACCATACAGGTGCTGCCAGAGGGGCAGGGTGTGTGGATGTTGCTCATTTTCTCTGCCTGATGCCAGGTCAGAGAAATGCCATCACCCTTGTATCTCATAGCTGCACTAACCATGCCTGGATCCTTTCCCTGGACTTTTGCTGGAACTTGGCAGTTATATCAATAAACTCAGAGTATATTCTCTCATCATGATGCTTTGATCATGGGGGCTTCCCTGCCAGCTAAGGTTGTTGTTGTTGTGGTTTCTCTTTTCTTTGTGTTAGGGGTCATATGGCACTGCATGGGGAGCCTTTTGTCCATTTCACTGTCAATAACCACAACATCCTCCCCTTCATTCTCCTCACTGTCCCAGGGATTCCACATTTTAATGTCCGAACCAGGCGTTGTCACAGTGCTGTGGCTTTAATTCACTATAGCTTGGGTCCTCCTAGCTTTGCAAAATGGCATGCTCAAGTTTCCAGTTTACCATTCCTCTCTTCCGCCTTATCTACCATCATGAAGCCAGCAGAGTAGCGGAAACCTGCACATCCTTCTCTAACCTCTTCCCTTCTTCCAACTTTCTAACTAGAGCTCCAGCCTCATATTGGGCTTCAGTGACCAAAATGCCAATTAGTTTCCTTTCTTTGTCTTCAATGTGCAATGTGCAGTTACTCAAATAAGCACATTAGACAAGTGGCCTCAACAAGGGCCTTACTCTCTCAGAGCTATGTCCTTGGAACAGCTTCCACTGTAGGGACAGTAGACAGAGCATATATCCCAAGGACAGAGGAGGGGATGCAGCGCCTCTGACTGTCCAGGTCCGGCTTGTGGGTCAACCATCCATCACATCCTCTCAATTACCTTCTCCAACACTCTCAAAGCTGACAGCACGCCAGACAAGTTAGTTGTAAATACAGTCATATCTTTCAAGATATATCTTATATAATTAATGAGGTTCCAAGATTCAAAAGAAAAGAGAACCTATCTTTCTAAATATTTTAAGTACCTGTTCTGTGTCAGGGACTCTGTATCATGGCTCCAAAGATCCCTCATTCCCTCAGTCTAAATAGGAAAAATACACCAACAACAAAGAAAAAAAGGGAAAGAGAGAGAGTGGAAGGGAGAGAGGAAGGAAGGAAAAAGGGAAAGGAAAGGAAAGGAAAGGAAAGGAAAGGAAAGGAAAGGAAAGGAAAGGAAAGGAAAGGAAGAAGGAAGGATGGAAGAAAAAGAAAGAAAAAAGAAGGAAAGAAAGAGGTCAGCTAAGTGTACTTACACACATTTATATTATACATTTATATATAATTATGCCATTAGTATATACTATATGTAATATATACTATATATTCTGTTTTGAGAATGAGTTTTAGTTGTTAGTTTATATGCATCAGTTATATGTCTTTGCATAGCAATTATCCCCAAATTTGGTGGCATAGAACAACACACACTTAATATTTCACAATCTCTATGGGTCAGGAATCCAGGTAAAGCTTAACTGGGTCAGTTTAACTGCTCAAGGTCTCTCACAAGTCTGCAATCAAGATGTCAAGTGGAGGTACAGTGCTTTTGAAGCTCAGCTGAGGTGACTCCATTTCTAGGTTTACTTGCATGGTTGTTGGCAGATTCAGTTCCTAGCATGTTCATGGCTCTAAGTTCCTTACCACATGGGCCTCTCCATGGGGCAGCTCACAGCACGGAAGCTGGGTTCCATTAAATGAACCAATGGATAAGCAAATCAGAAGTCACAGTCTAAGAACTAACATCGTATCCCCTTTTTTTCTAAATTGAGATATAGTTGAACAGTGTGTAAGTTTAAGGGTACAATATATTCATTTGATACATTTATATTGCAATATATTTAGTAAGAAATAAATCATGGAGCTCTTGTATGCAGTACAGTGATGACAAACATCTTGTCACTTTTGCTGTATTCTCTTCAACAGTGCATCATCACTAGGTCCAGCTCATACCCAAGCAAAGACATTAATACCTGGAGTTGGGGATCACTAGGGACCATCTTGGAAAGCAGCTCATGTCAGAGTCTCTCATCATTTGATTGTTGGACTTGGGAGAGAGCTTCCGCAGGAGGTGAATGCTGAGCACTGCTGGCACCCCTCTCAGCCTACTGCACCTTGTAAGGATTCAATAAAGGATCTATCCCCAAGATAAATTAAATCCTGAGTGCCTGTTCAGGTTGGAAGCATCCCAGCCCATTAACTTCTCAAATGACTCGTATGCATAGTATCTGGAATTCTGAGGGACGTGACAGGGGTTCTGAACATTAGCTTAGCATAAGCAGATCTGTACTATGTCATTAAATATATTCACTCGAGTTTCCCATAGAAACTTCTAAACATGAAAAAGAAGAAAGCATTCTTAATTCTCTTTAAATAAATATTCCTTCAATGAAGGGGTGGATGGGTGAAGGAATGAAAGAATGAAATGACAAAGAACAACATATGGAAAATGTCACTCAAGCTTCAATATCTCAGATTAAAATCTCAATATAAATTGGTTGAATGACAAGTCATGAGTAATACCTATGTATGCTCCAGGTACCTGGATGGCTCGCTTGGTTGTGTCTGACTCTTGATTTCAGCTCAGGTCATGATCCTAGGATCGTGGGATTGACCCTTGTGTCAGGCTCTGCTCTGAGCATGGAGCCTGCTTGGAATTCTCCCTCTTTCCCTCTCTCTCTAGCCCTCCCCCGGTCATGCTCTCTGTCTCCCTTTCTCTCTCAAAAAAAAAAAAAAAAAAAAAAAAAAGGAAAAAAAAAACTATGTATGCTTATATAATATTTTATGTCTCTACAGTGATGACTGAACTAGGATTAAGTTCTGTGGTGAAGCTTTGGGGATCAATAAGGAAGTATGAATTAGTAGAAGTTCCATTCGGAACACAATTGACCCCCACATGAAGTAAGGAGGCTGAAGGAATGTACAGACAGATTCATAGACTGTCTTTAAAAATAACACTGAATGGATATAAGATTGAATTATTTGCATCCAGAAATTAGAACCTCTTGAGAAAAGGAAAAAAGAGAAATCCAGAATTTTAAGCACAGTCAATACAACAGAAACCTATGGAGTTCTCTCTCTCTCTTTCTCCTCCTCCCTCCCTCCCTCTTTCCTCTCCTTCCTTCCCTTCATATCTTTTCATGAATGTTAGAAGAAAGTTTGGGTTGCAGATGATTTGTTGGAGATGGGAGGAGTCCCTGCTGCCTGCTTGTTCTACCCCCACCCACCCCCACACTCTCCTTGGCTCATTTCTCCACCCACATAACCCTAAGTACTGTGTTGGATTTCAAGCTATGCAGAGCTCCCTCACTCATACTAAGCTGCAGGCTATGGCATCCACAGGAGAAGTTGCTGGCAGAGGCAAGGACATTTTTCTGGCAGGCTGTGTATAGGAATGGGGAGCCAGACTGATGCTCTCATCTTATAATACACACCATATCTGTCAATTACTATGTTGTGGCAAGCAACTAATACTTTTGATTCTTAATCCTTGAAATATGTCTTTGTTTTTACAAATACATCAGTATTTCTTTTCTTTTTCTTTTCTTTTTTTTTCTTTTCTTTTTGTAAATTACAATTAGTTCTCAAACCATTATTTGGCTGGTGTAAGGGTTGACTCTATAACATTAGAATTAAGGAAAGGTAGCACATTCTGAGATAGCATCTACAACATGAAAGTAAACTGCTCAATAATATGCGTGAATTTTTACTTGAGTTTGTAAGTTCAGTCTCCAAAGAATGTTCAGATAGCATAATCCGACATTGCTTTATGATTTCAACAATATTACCTCTCCCATGCTAAGTTTTTTTTTTTTGTTTGTTTGTTTGTTTAAATTTTTAACGTTTATTTATTCTTGAGACAGAGAGAGACTGAGCATGAACAGGGTAGGGGCAGAGAGAGAGGGAGACACAGAATCGGAAGCAGGCTCCAGGCTCTGAGCCATCAGCCCAGGGCCGGACGCGGGGCTCAAGCTCGCGGACCGCGAGATCGTGACCTGAGCTGAAGTCAGACGCTTAACCGACTGAGCCACCCAGGCGCCCCTCCCATGCTAAGTTTAATGCAAGGGCTCTATGTTTCTTGGGTGAAGGAATGGCGTTTTATCCGTTTGTGCAAGGAACTTAAACATGGTAAATTTCGAGAATGTTTTTATTTGCCTGATTAATCAGCTATAATTATACATTCAAATAAGAAGGAGGCTGTCAAGTATGATGCAGGAAGGAGAATATTTTGTTCAGTAATAATAGGGGAAAAAATACCAGGAAGACGGTGTCCTGAACAAGTATTAGAATTCAAAAGTTCATATATTAATAGTTTCCAATGAATATCCCAAAGAAGTATATTCAAGATGGACATATTTCATTTGAGATGTTTTTCAAATGCTTAGGAAAAAATAAAATTTATAATTTCACAGAGTGAGAAATAATATGGTACAGATATTGGCACTACTTTGGTGATCTTATGTATGCCTTCCTTTTGTATAAATTTTGTCTTCAGGCTGGACCCCTTACTGGTTTTAAGATGGCTATAACAATTAAATGCATTGCATCTAAATGTGACATAGTCCAAGAGAATAAAGAGTCCAATTTTATTTGTAATTATTTGTAATATAGAAGAAAATTCCCAGAAACCCTAGCCAACTTCCACTCACATCTCATTGGATGGAAATGTATTGCATGTTCATGATTATCTGTGAAGCAAGACATATGCCTAGGCCTGGAATGAAGTTGGCCTCACCCGAACAAAGTCATGAGGAAGATTGTGGATACCTGGACAAAAGTAAGGTTAGGAAGAGGGTTAATGAGAATGGAAATATATGTTAGATATACACCTAACAGTGAATACCATAGAAAATACTCATGCCAAAGTCAAGTAAGTTGAGAAAATTCTGAGTTTAATTTTATTTCAAATTTTCTTCATTGTGAAAATTTTATGTTATTTTATGCTCATGTGCATTATGAACCTTTAAGGTGGAATATAATGTGTAGCAGTTCCCTACCTGTTCTGTTTATGTGTTTGTTTCTATTTATTTCATTATATTATTATGTTGTTATAAACTCAGGTAATAACATTCCATGGTTTATGAAATAATAGTACAGAGCTGTAGGGTGCAGGTGGTGTCCCTTTTGAACTCCTAGAATTTGAATCCTTTTCTATGTATGAGAAATTCTATAATTTTTGAAGTTTGGTGGGAGGAAAAGTTCAGTAAGACAATAGGAATGCTTCTTACCTCCTTTCTCAGCCTGCCTTGAAGCTAGGTCACAGACATAGTTTTGACATGAAAGTTGGTGACCCAAGAAGAAAGAAATGAGAAATTATTTCCCCTTCTCCTCCTTGTTCTCCCCCTCCTCCCTTTCCCTCCTCCTTTTTCTTCTTTCTCTTTCTTTCTTTCCTTCTTTCCTTCTTTCTTTCTTTCTTTCTTTTTCTTTCTTTCTTTCTTTCTTTCTTTCTTTCTTTCTCTTTGTTTCTTCTCGTCCTTTTCTCTCTCTCCCTTTCTCTCTCTGTCTCTCTCTCTCCTTCTCTCTCAGGGGGAAGAGCAGGGTTTTTTTTTCCCCTCACTAAATATGAACTAAAGTGTAACCTGGAGGTCCTCTTATGGCCACACAACCTTAAACATAGTTCTCTCGTCTTTCTAATGTTTCTGTGAACTACCCAAAGACTTTTTAATGAATTATTGTTCAGCGTATTTCAGGCACAGCCACCTTTTGTCGATTGCAGCTGAGAACCAGGGCTAACGCAAGTACTGATAGTGAAAGTAACATTTTAAAATAAGAATAAAAGATATTAATAAGTCTGACTACATGGTGATTAGTGACTACTACAGAGGTGATGATTTATCCCAAAGAACTAGACTAGTAGACAATGTTGATTAGTTTT
Source organism: Panthera tigris (assembly GCF_018350195.1). Lineage (NCBI taxonomy): Eukaryota > Metazoa > Chordata > Mammalia > Carnivora > Felidae > Panthera > Panthera tigris. The sequence goes on from NC_056661.1 coordinate 47,921,300, forward strand.
GAATTGTCAAGAAAGTATTCATATGTCTGAAAGTGTTCATGATTTCCAGTTATTTTACAGTTTTGCATAAAACAACTTAACTAAATATCTACAATGAATAGCAGAATGGCAGGGAAGAAATATTTTCAACCCTCAAAATGTTGAGAACGCCTGCTAATGATAGGTAATTTCCAATGAAGCTAAAATAATTCTAAATTGATTATATAGGTTGCTGGGAAAAATGAAATTTGATTTATATAAATCTATTTAGGAATGTATAAATTTTATAAGCCAAAGAAATTGAAATGTTTAAATTTGAAGGACATACTCATGAGTATCAGAATTATATGATCTCCAATGAAATGATTTTCATACTCTTTTTTTCAAGAGGTTCATATAATTTAACCATACTATTGTGTTTGGAAAGTTAAGAACCATTCTTCCCTTTATAGAAAGTATCACTAGCTATCATACTACCTGCTTAAATTAAAGTAAGGAAGTTTTATTCATTTTTTAAAGGCAAAAATTTTTTGGACAGAACTAAAAAAAAAAAGTGTTTATAGCTTCAGTATTTTACCTCCTAGCTAAAACTTTATCATGCAGTGAGTCTGTCTGTACATCAGAAATACAAAAAATTAACTAGTATGTAGAAAATGGCAAATAATTCTTAGGATGGAGCCTAATCTGTCATGGTTTGGTTAATTTCTAATGGCAAAGTAACACTAAATAAAATACACAATTTTCTGTCTATTTTACTTAGATTAACTTTAGAAAAACAAAGTTATAATGTTTTTCTAAGTGCTTTTCATTGGACAAAAATGTATTTCCTCTCCAGTTCCTCATTAGGCAAAATGAAAAATATTCATCTAAAACATGGACTTGTGTGTGATTATCCAACCAAATAAAATTATTACTGGCAGGCAGGAAATAATGACTTAGAGATAATAGCTGTACTGAATCAGATGACTTATGCAAATCTTTTCTCATTGGTAACCATTTGAGTCCTGTTCTGATTCTTTTTCCTTTCCAGTTTTGCATTAAAAGGAACTCATTTCTCACAGGCCAGATTCAGTTTTTATTTACAAAGCTTGGAGTCCTAATCGTAACTGATTACTTAGAAACATATATCAAGAAATTATGTTGCAACATCATATTTTGACACAAAATCAAATAAATTTCCATTGGAACTTTTTCATGTTTTATTGATTTTCTATCAACATTCATAGAATTTTATAACTGGTTTCTTTAATATGTATGTATGCATGTTCTCAGTTGGAAATAATTGCTCCATCCCCTGGTATCTTTCTGATATGATTTTTCCGTTTCCACTTTGTATTATTCTTATCTCAGCATATCTTAATTTCCCTACTTCAATGAAATCTTTGTTTTTCATTTTTCATGGCAACCTCCTGCTAACACATACTTGGTTATTGATACGACATGCTGCCTAGCACATAGTAGGTTTCAGTAAATCTTTATTGGACAAATAACTCAATACGTAATAAAATGAAATACCTTACTGGGTTATGTTTTCTTTTATATCCCACACAAATAATCCTAACAACAGAAGTATGCCCATGAGTTTTTTTTATTCTCTTTTTAATATTTATTTATTTTTGAGAGAGAGAGACAGAGAGACAGAAAAAAAACAAAAAAACAAAAACAGGGAAGGGGCAGAGACAGAGAGACACAGAATCTGAAGCTGGCTCCAGGCTCTGAGCTGTCAGCACAGAGCCCCATGTGGTGCTGGAACTCATGAACTGCGAGATCATGATCTGAACTAAATTCAGATGCTTAACTGACTGAGCCACATAGCCACCCCTTCCATGGGTTTTTCTCATTGCAATAAATCTTAATTTTACATGGCAAAGTGTTTCAGTAATTCTAATTAAAAATATTAATGTAGGAGCTCTTGGGTGGCCCAGTCGGCTGAGTGTCTGACTTTGGCTCAGGTCATGATTTCAGGGTACATGAGTTTGAGTCCCGCATCAGGATCTGTGCTGATGGATCAGAGCCTGGAGCCTGCTTCAGATTCTCTCTCTCTCTCTCTCTCTCTCTCTCTCTGCGCCTCCCACACTCATGCTCTGTCTCTGTCTCTCTCTCTCTCAAAAATAAACAAACATTAAAAAAATATTAATGTATGGGCCTCCTGAGTGGCTCAGTTGGTTAAGTGTCAACTCTTGGTTTCAGGTCTGGTCATGATTTCATGGTTCATGAGTTTGAGCCCCGCATTGGGCTCTGCACTGACAGCATGGAGCCTGCTTGGGATTCTCTCTCTCCCTCTCTCTTTCTTCCCCTTCCTCCCACCCCAACTTCCCATGAGTGTGCTCTCTCTCTTTCAAAATAAATAAATAAATAAACAAACAAACACTTAAAAAATGTAGTAATGCATATTACTCATTTGATTTTATCCAAATATTGCATTCCAGTTTGCTTCTTAAGTGTGGGTCTAAGGAGCAAGGATTGACCTTTTATCATCATCTGTCTTCTTTTGAGTCTAGGATATTGTTGAAGGTTATGTCATTGGCTCAAATTCCTCCCCCTCCCCCTCATGTTGATGTGCTTTGGCATATAAACTTTTAGTCCTTCCCACAAAAGGCAGAGCCCTGTCTTGTGTCCTTTTCTAGTCAATATTCCTTACTTTAGTCAATGGTATATTAGTAGTCATACTGCAAATAGATATTTGAAATATGTTTTCCTATTTGGGCATGCTCTCTTTTCTGTTTCCTAAATTGCCATAAGAAGAACATGCCCAGCTGGTCCCCTGCTCCAGGAGGACATGAGATCCCTGGAGCAGAGCTATGGTAACCAACTGGATTATAAATCACACCCATCCCAGCTACTAGAGTGTGCAGTAGAAACAATGTCTTGTCTGCATTTGTGAACAAGAAATAAATGCAGGTGGTTGTGTGCCAAGGAGATTTTATAGTTGCTGGTTATATAATAACAATGAGTAATGGAGAAATGATTGAAGAGTACTGAGTCACATTACTAGCTCCAACCACTCCTGAGAAAATTGGTAATAAAGATCATAATAAGAAGAATTACCGCTTATTAGTGCCTAACAAATGCCAGCAATCACTAGATGTTTTCACATTGTAATACCATTTCATGCTATGAAGATGACTCTATGAAGTGGGAAATACTATCCCTATTTCATTCCCAGGAAGTAAGGACTCAGAAATGGTCTATAATTGGCCAGAAGTCACAAAGGCTGGAACTGGCAATTCCAACCTAATAAATCAATGACTTTAGAATAAAAAAATCTTTTATTTCGTTCCAAGGTGGCAAAATTTACCTTTGATATGCTCAACCTTCCCTTTTTTTACCTCATCCCCTTCTCTCCAGTCCTATATCCTCCTCAGCCCTTACATTTCCTTCTGAGATCAGCACTTTCATGCTGCTTAACCCTAGATTTTAAGGGCTCCAAATTTAGCTGGCTTTCCATGGTCTCCTAATTTGGTAGAGGGTAGGTGTAGGGATAGATGAGGTGAGAAAATACTTTCATATAGTTGTGGAGTGTTCATAGCCAAACAAAACAAAACCAAAACCAAGTAAGTAAGTAAGTAAATAAAACAATAACCAAAGTTATTATCTGACTAGATTATTCTGTCAAATAAAAACTTAAGTGAATCACCTGGCCTTATTGGATTGGATTTGGGTGCAAGATAATTGGAAAGAAAATCAAAGGTTTCATAGTAAACAAAAACTTAGGAACAACACGGATGTCAGTTTCCAACCTCAGCATTGTACAATTCAAACGTCATTTGATTAGAAAACGCAAAGCAGGACTAGCAGCCAGGCTGATTATTTAAAAATGCAAATCTGATGATGTAATTTGAATTCTAGTAAGTGGAGACAGCAATTTTTCCTTTTTTTTTTTTTTAAATATAATTAACTGTCAAATTGGCTAACATACAGTGTGTCCAGTGTGCTCTTGGTTTTGGGGGTAGATTCCCATGGTTCATCACTTGCATACAACATAGTGCTCATCCCAACAAGTGCCCTCCTCAATGCCCATCACCCATTTTCCACTCTCTCCTGCCCCCCCATTCCACCCTCAGTTTGTTCTCTGTATTTAAGAGTCTTTTATGGTTTGCCTCCCTCCCTTTCTGTTTTTAATCTTTTTTTTCCCCTTCCCTTTCCCCATGGTCTCTGTTAAGCTTCTCAAGATCCACAAATGAGTGAAAACACATGGTATCTGTCTTTCTCTGAATGACTTATTTCACTCAGCATAATACCTTCCCTTTCCATCCATGTTGCTGCAAACATCATGATTTTGTTCTTTCTCACTGCCAAGTAGTATTCCATTGTATATATAAACCACATCTTCTTTATCCATTCATCAGTTGATGGACATTTAGGCTGTTTCCATGATTTGGCTATTGTTGAAAGTGCTGGTATAAACATTGAGGTGCATGTCCCTCTTTGAATCAGCATTTTTTTATCCTTTGGATAAATACTAATGCAATTGCTGGGTAGTAGGGTAGTTCTATTCTTAATTTTTTGAGGAACCTCCATACTGTTTTCCAGAGTGGCTGTACCAGTTTGCATTCCCACCAACAGTGCAAGAGGGTTTCCGTTCTCTACATCCTCGCCAGCATCTGTTGTTTCCTGTGTTGTTTATTTTAGCCACTCTGACTGGTGTGAGGTGGTAACCCAGTGTGGTTTTGATTTGTATTTCCCTGGTGATGAGTGACATTGAGCATCTGGATGTCTTCTTTGGAAAAGTGAGATAGTCATTTTTTTAAAAAAGTGTTTTTAGGTAGGTATTCATATCTGAGGGAAAAGGGGTAGCAAGGTGTAAGAGATCAGATTTTCTGTTTACAATATTTGGAGGTGCTCAGGTTAGGGCACATAGAGAAAGTAACATTGAAAGGGAGTCAGCCAGGTAGATAGATGGGAGAAGAGTGTTCCAGGCAGAAGGGAATTCCAATAAAAAGGTCCACAATGTGAGAGTGTATCTGATACCAAATTAGTCAACATCAAGAGCTACCCTCCCCCAAAGTTCTTATTATTTTCTTAAAAACAATGAAGTTTTTCTCTGATGAAGAATTATCTGGTTAACTGCTTACCCAAATCTCCACTTTAATTTGCTTTTGTAGATAAAGTTTGATTTAAATACTTCTGAAGATAAAAATGAAAAACCAATGCAAAGTTTACAATATATATTCTTTCCCTCTTAAACATGTCATGATTTTTCACATTAGTTGTGGAAAGTCATATAATATTGTAAATATGTGAGTTTGCACATTGGCTCATAGAGATTCAAACTAGAGAAGATAGCATTTATTAAAGAGAGAGATTTATTATGCTATAAAGAATATATCACACAAAACTCAATTAGACTCTCTTAAAGTAAGATTTTCCATGTTACTCATCTGGCATAATATAAATTGGCCAATAACTTTCATTTTTTTTCTCCTGGTAAACATTTTATAGCTGCTTATAAGCAAATAATACCCTTTTCCCCAGGTATATTATCCTTAACTATATTTTTCTTTACATTTTTAAAATTTTTTTTTTAAAAATATTTATTTTTGAGACAGAGAGCGAGAGAGAGACAGAACAGGGAAGGGACCGAGAGAAACAGAGACACAGAATCTGAAGCAGGCTCCAGGCTCCGAGCTGTCAGCACAGAGCCCAATGCGGGGCTAGAACTCACCAGCTGTGAGATCATGACCTGAGCCAAAGTCCGCTGCCCAACCACCAACTGAGCCACCCAAGCACCCTCCTTAACTATATTTTCTGAAGTAAATATGGTACTATTGGATGTTTACAGTTATAAGGGAAATAGAATTTGTTTATTTGAAAAAAAGATAGTTCAGAGCTTTAAAATGGCTTTGTTTAAAAGAACCTTGTCAAACATTTGCTTGAATGTGAAAATTTTTACCATATTCATTTGGCAGTGAGTCTGACAATTCATATTTTCCTTATTCCATATCACCTTGGATAATCAATAGTTGGCTTAATTTCTGTTGACAAATTATTTTTCAAATGACTTGGCTTTAATCTGGGCAAGCATATTATCATACTGACATTTACACAGTGTCCAACTGGCTAAGGTACAGATTTATCCTCTTTCTGATAAGAATCAGGCATAGAAATCAATGAGTTAACAAACACGTCTAATGTGTATGTATGGGTAACATTTATTTCTTTTGTATAACAAGAAAATCAGCTTGACTCAGTTGTTTCTGATGTGTACAAAGTGCTGGGAAGCTCTCCAGGGCTCTCTGTAGCCCCAGCTCCAGTGTATAAAGTGTTGTTTAAATCAATTTAAAATATTTACATAAATGCATAAATAAAAGAATGTTATGAAATAATACATTGTGCTGTTTGGGAAATGCAAGTCCTATATAAAAGGAATTGCTCTGTACTTTGTTTTATATTTGCTATTAAATTTCTATTGACTTTAAAACAAGATTTTAGATCAAGAACAAAATCTGCCCTGTTCCTAAATAGGACTTGAGTAGACAGTAGTAGTTTTTTGTATTCTAATTTTTAAGTTTAAAAATAGGATTCAGGGCGCCTGGGTGGTGCAGTCAGTTAAGTGAATGGTTCTTGGTTTCAGCTCAGGTCGTGATCTCACGGTTTGTGAGTTTGAGCCCCACATCAGGCTCCACACTGATGGTGCAGAGCCTGCTTGGAATTCTCTCTCTCCCTGTATCTCTGCCCCTCCCCCGGTCATGTCCTCTCTCTCTCTCTCTCTCTCTCTCTCTCTCTCTCTCTCTTTCTCTGTGTCTCTCTCTCTAAGGTAAATAAACACAAAATGTCTAAAAAATTAGTAAATAAAAGTAGGTTTTAAATTAAAGGAATAATAGGAAATCGTATTTAGTATTTGGTTAAAAACTTGGATGTAAAATAGGACATTTTTCAGCCTATTAAAATAATTCTATGTAACATTTACAAATATTAAAATACCTTTAATTCTTAAGATAGAAAGATGCCAGAGAAGAATTTCGCATACTTTTTTCTCTAATTCCTTTCTTTCCTTAACAGTTGATAATGTCAGGAAGTTGAAATGATTCAGTGTTAGAGCATGAGCCTTTTACATCTTTGAAGAATATTAAGGATATATCCTCCTTAAAGAATATATTTATTGAATTTTGTGCAGTCTGTCTAGGTTCCATTTCTAGTTAGAATAATTTAGCTTATCCCAGTGTTACATGTGACCCTGATGACATCTATCAAAGGGAACTGCTCATTTATTTAGCCTTAATTTTATTGCTTTATTGACTCTGTTGTTTTGAATGCTCAGTTTACACAGAACACTTGAAATAAGGCCCAAGAAGAAGCACCTCTATCCTGATAAACAGCAAAAAATCACTCACTTTTTGTGCCTTTTGCGAATCAGATTGCTGTTCTGATCAGAAACTGCAGGTCACTGGCCTTTTGGCAAACTCTCTTCATCAGCAGACTGCTTCCTTTGAACAAAAAAGAAAGGCAAGACACAATGTGTAAGTTTGGTTTAAAAACTGTCAGGTTATTTATTCAGACAATTGTATAAAGGGGAGCAGTGAAGTTTTGATAGAAGAGCTTGAAGTAAAAGGGAGTTACTTGAGGGTGAAAATCCATGTGTAATAAGTTAATGAGGAGGTTAGAAACTGTGTAATGAAAGGGCATTGATAACTTTGCAGTCGTCACACAACAGGGTTCTGAGACGGATGCTGTAAAGGACAAGTATGTGGTTCTAGCTCAAGCTTATAGACCTGGGCTCATGTCTCACTTTCTTCAATAGACCTTCTCTTTCAAACCAATGAGACATTTCCTACATCTCTTCTCCTTCAGCACCTAGCGTAGAAACACACACACATGCACACACACGACATGATGAAACCCTTGAGTACATTGGCCCTTGGATTATATTTCTCAAGTACAGTATAAGCCAGAAGGTGGGACTTACACATAAAGAGCATGTGATTAAGTCTGCTTCTTAACATTTACTCCCTTAGTGTTTGTGGATCAATTATTTGAAACCTGCTGAGACTTCATTTCTCCTGTGTAAATAGGGATTATAGTTTCAACTTCAAGTCATTGTAAGGCCTAATTTGTGTGCGAAGTGATGATCAAATGCCAGACTATCTATTCACCTCCTAGCACAGCATACTGCTTCACACCCAGAAAGTACTCCATAAATGGATCATGGTGTTGGTGTATATTCTCTCCCTTCTTCCATATTGATGCTAACTCATCAAGTAGAAATTTAAATTCTTCTGTTTTTATAGTTCTAGGAAAGTCAGTCCTGGCAAAGCTATAACTTTCTCCCCATGCTCTCTGATGTCTCCCAATGTAAGATGGTTTTTCTCCTGAGTAATGTTGTAAGAGGATAACATCCATCAAAATTATGTTTCTCTATGGGGTGGGATTAGTGCATTAACAGCTAATGCCTCCATATGCCTTGACTTACCTGTGGCTATCTCTTTAGGATGCCTACCTATGGGCTATAGGAATTCTATTTTTTTCTTTCCTTGTGATAAATGTCTCTGGATACTCCTTATCCTTTCAAAAGTAGGGTAGGGAAAGGGTAACTCATGACTAAGGAGTTTTCTAGCTTCTCTGTGATTGAAGGATAAGCTTAATTTAGGGGAAACATAATGTATCAGGTATCTCTATATAACAAACTACCCTCAAATCTAAGCATTTTAAGACAATAATCACTTATTATTATTATTTCTTTTTTTAAATGTTTATTTACTTATTTATTTATTTTTCAGAGAGAGATAAAAGAGAGAAAGAAAGGCATGGGAGGGACAGAGAGAGAATCCTAAACAGGCTCTATGCTGTCAGCACAGAGCCCAACACAGGGCTTGAACTTAATAACTGTGAGATCATGACCTGACCTGAAATCAAGAGTCCATCATTTAACCAACTGAGCCACCCACCTGAGTGCCCCTATTTCTTAAAACAACAGGCATGTACTAGCTGCTTGTATCAAGTTTGATTCTGTCCCACTGACCAAAGTAAGTCTGTCCCACATGTGCATCCTTAAAGACATTGTGGGAGGGCATGATCAAAGGACAAAGATTCAGGGAGGTGCATTAAGTTAATAGAAATTGGATGCATTGATTGTTTGCAGGAATTACACTTTGGCCACAGGTTCAAGCCATGTTTTTTTCCAACTGGCGTCACCTGTGCCAAGCCTAATAGTTGGTTCTGTCTCTAGTATCTTTTGCCCAACTGACTCAAAACACCTAAACAGATGATAAGCATAAGAGAGATTTGCCTAACGAGACAAATCCTCTGTGTGTGTGTGTGTGTGAGAGAGAGAGACAGAGAGAGAGACAGAGACAGAGAGAGAGAGAGGGAGAGAGAGAGAGGGAGAGAGAGAGAGAGAGGAAGAGAATTACTTGGCCAAGTTGTGCTGGCACAATTTACAGGGATAGATTGATACCAATCTACCCAGACCATTTTGTTACATTGATTAAAATCCAGGACACCTAAAGAATTCAGAAAGTTCTCCAAGAGGATTTTCCAGGTGCCTACTTTCACTAGTTTGAAATTCTAAGAGAAAATGTTTAAATTACTAAATTAATGGGTGGCTCAGTTAGTCAAATGTCCAACTCTTGGTTTTAGCTCAGGTCATGTTTGTGAAATTGAGCCCTGCATCGGTCTCTGTGCTGACATCATGGAGCCTGCTTGGGATTCTCTCTCTCCCAATCTCTCTGCCCCTCCCCTGCTCTCTCTCTCTCTCTCTCTCTCTCTCAAAATAAATAAATAGAAAGAAAGAAAGAAAGAAAGAAAGAAAGAAAGAAAGAAAGAAAGAAAGAAAGAAAGAAAGAAAGAAAAAGAAAGAAAGAAGGAAAGAAAGAAAGAAAGAAAGAAAAAGAAAGAAAGAAAGGAAGGAGGAAAGGAAGGAAGAAAAAGAAGATCTTAGTTGGGACTTGATTGGGCTACATTCTTACATTGTGTAAGTCACATGATCTCTCTCACTTCCACTTTCTATTTTGGAAAATTGCAACAAAACCTTTTTTTTTTTTTTTGTCAATTATAAAGGTCTCTCAAGAGGATCTCTGTTCCTGAAGATGTTTTGTAAACTTAAACATGTTATAAAATGAAATGCTATGCCTTCCAAATACATATCCCAATTCTATGGGTTTCATAGTAGAGGAAGGTTTCAGAGTAAGGAAACCTTAAAGAATAGCTTCAGTAATTACCACTGTGCATGGAATAGAGCAGACTGTAGAGTAGTTAACCCCCATGTGGCTGATTGATGTCTCTATGACCTATCAGTCACTCTTTCAGTACTAAGACAATTATCATTCTTATTTTCTTGAAAACATTTTTGTTTTTTAGATGTGGTGATTTCAAAACATTTTATAAGATGTTTTGGTGAAGACCCAGAGAGTTTTCTGCATTTGTAAGTCATAGTCTGAAAAGGGTAGGGGGGGAAATTATTAATAAACGATAGAGTATTTTCCGTTTTTCAGTGGTAACAAATAAAGCTCAATTTGGGCCTCTAAGCCATAGTAGCCAAACCCAGAGTTTAAATTTAAATGATTTGGAGCAAAGTGGAACCAGGCAACAGTAGCGAGGGACAAGGAGTAAACTTCAAGGTGGTGCTCACTGCAAGGTCAGGCCTTGTACTTGTACCACAAGGAAAGTGAGAGACTTCCTATTTTATGCACCATTGCATCTTGCTTGCCTTGCTCTAGTCCAGCCCTGGTTGGGACACTGAAAAACTATTGGACATTTAAATCAGTGAGGACCAAATGTTGCCCAAAGAGGAGTGAGTCCTTTTATGCACTCACATTCAAAGATTTCTAATCCATGATTCATTCGTTTTCTTGGTCATATTTTTTTTCAGAGCAATGTAACATATTTGAAAACTAAAAGGGAATCTTGCTGGCACAATAACCTCCTGGAGAGATCAGGTAAGAAACCCTAACCAGTTTGACTTGGTTAAAAAGAGCCTTAGAGTCTCAACATGGTTTTGAATACTACTTCCACCCTTTTGGGCTCTGTGACTTTGGACAACGTATTTAGCCTCTTTATCTGGCAAATAAGGATGATTTTCATAGCCTTTAACTCTCATCTTTTACAATTAAATGTAATAATATATATACATTTTTAACATAGCAACTGGTTTATAGTAAGAACTCAACAAAGATAGATATTATTATTGATATTATTTTTGTTAGTATTATTATTAATTCAGAACAAACACTTGCCAAATAATCTGCCTTCAACATGACAAATTCACTCCCAGGATTCAAAATACATGTCCTAAAATGGATTTGAAAATTGTCTCCATCCTCCTACATCACTTTTGATGATTCTTGTAAGAAATCAAATGAAGTTCTGGGGAATTGAAAGAGAAGGAGGAGGGCAAAGGCAGAAAATACAGGAATCAGAAGAATTATGACACCTAGGATGAGATTGAATAGAATTCGGATTTTGCAGATACTTGATGAAAAAATGTAGAGAATTAATGATTATTTATTCATGAATGTAGTCTTTTGGCAAGCTGTTTTCTACATCCTCTGAAATAAAAGTTGATTTATATATTCATTCATTGATAGTATAGTTTGGACAAGTTGATTGCTAAGGACTCACATTATCAATTCACTTATTTGGGTCCCAATCCTTCAACACACAAGACATGAAAAAGTAAAAAGTACATCTTCTTATGGTATTTTTTGAAAGTTGTGAAAATATGGGGCTAAAATGTCTCAACATAAACAATTCAGAATATTGTTATTAGGCTGAATCACGTATTTGAATGCTTCTAAGAAATAGAGACAATGTAAATAGCATCTATGACTTTTTTATGGAATGTCTTTGGCACCTCACGCTCAGTCAACATTGCACATCTACGGGTGCCATTTTGGCATATTTCCTCAAGATCTACAACCTCACCCTTTGCTTGATTCTCAGCTATTTCAGTGGTGCTCAAGGTGAATTTCTTTACATTTTATTTATACTAATATGATTAAAGGAGGTATAACACAGTCCAAAAGACTAGAATTCTCTGTTCAACAGTCTTGAGTAGAGTCCAGTGTAATCAATTTTAGTTACCTGGTGCTGGGGAAGTTTTGAATTTTCTGAACTTGAATTCCTCCTTCTAAAGAAAAACGGGTAATTATTTCATAAAACTGTTTTAAAACTGGAAATTGACAAAGAATGTTAAAATATTTGGCAAAATACTGGCACAAACTAAGTACTCAATTTGTAATACCTGCTGGAATTATGTTTATGTTATTATTAAATTAATAATGAGAAATCTGGGGTGCCTGAGTGGTTCAGTCAGTTGAGCTTCCGACTTTGGCTCAGGTCATGATCTCGTGGTTCATGAGTTCAAGCCCCGTGTTGGGCTCTGGGATGTCAGCTCAGAGCCTGGACCCTGCTTCTGATTCTAAGTCTTCCTGTCTCTCTGCCCCTCCCTCACTCACACTCTGACTCTCCCAAAAATAAATAAACATAAAAAAAATTTAAATAATGAGAAATCTGTGCTCTGTCAGGTATTAGGCTAAATCCCTGACCACATAGATCAATATGACATGAGTCCTACTCTCAGAGAACTCTCAGTGGAGTAGTGAGAAGGCAGAAGAGACAGATGAATAGGCATTGGCAGGTTTCTTAGCACAGAGGCAGAACACCAGGCTAAACCCTGGGTTCTTAGGGAAAGCCTTCATCTAAACTGAATCCTGAAGAATGGCCAAATATTACAGTGGAAAGGAAATGAGGAGCACATTGTGGTGGTAGAAAAAACTACATATGTGTATATATATATATATATATATATATATATATGTATATGTATATAAACACTATATATATAGTGTATAGCTACTGGATGTAGAGCAGATTGGCTAGAGCAGAAGGTGAGAAGTGAAGGAGATACAGGAGAGGAGAGAGACAAAAAGGCCAGGTCTCAAAAAGGATTTTTTTTTAAGTTTATTTCTTTATTTTGAGAGAGAGAGAGAGAGAGAGAGAGAGAGAGAGAGAGAGAGAGAGAACTAGTGGGGGAGGGGCAGAGAGAGGGGGGGGGATAGAGGAACCAAAGCAGTCTTGCATAGGCAGCAGAGAGCCTGATACAGGACTCGAATTCACCAACCATGAGATCACAACCTGAGCCAAAGTTGGACATTTAACCAACTAAGACATTCAGATGCCACTAAGAAAGGATTTTAGGGTTAGGCCATGAATTTTTAACTGTATCGCAAGGGAAATAGAAAAGGCCATTGAATGATTTTCAGGTAGAAATTGAGATTTTCACTTTAGAATAGTCACTGGAAATTAAAGAAGTCAGAGAAGTCAGAGCAGTCAGAAGACTACATTTGTCCCAATCAGTATGTGAAACTACCCTGGAATGGGGTCTTAACAGTCAGTACAAAGTGGATGGATTTGCAGAATGTTGAAAAAATAATGCCTTGTTAAGACTTAGTAAATGAATTTGAAACACAATTCACCAAGATTCTATTCTGTTAATACTGATAAAACTATCTCACCAACTGGGTGGCTAAAGCTGGTTATTTTAGCCTTTGATCCTGAATATAGCCCTTTTATCAGTCAGAAGATGAAAAGAAAGGAAATTAATCTTTAAGTCTCTCTCTGAGTGTCCACGTGAAATAAATTTTGAATTGGCTTTCCACATTTCACCATTTTCTTACAGTTAATTTCCATGGCTAAGCAAGCTAATTCTATTTCATTTATTCATGTCAACCATATTGGCACAATTCACAGGTAATTGTATGGTATTCATCTTTGCCTTTTAATTTCATTGAGAATACTGGAATTTTTAGCATGCTGACCATTGTGCAAGAAAATACAATTTTCTTTTATTATTAGTGTTTTAATCTGAAAGAATTTTCACTGACCTAATTTCCTTCATGTTTCCCACTTTCATTTGGAATTTTTTTTATTTCTACCATGTCATCCAACCAGTATCACTGTGAATGGATAATTGATTAATCAGGACCAATTAAACTGAATTTTAGCATAATTTCACTCCTATTTGATCTTGAGTCATTCAAGATCTCCACTCCATGAAGAGGCCCAAGTCAGGAAAAGGAATGATAATGGAAGAAAAGAAGAGGAATGGAGATTTGGGATGTTGAGAAGGAAGGAAAAGTTGATGAGAAGCAAGCCTGGAGAGAATGAGGGGAGTTACCTCAAGCAGGAGCTTGTAGATGGTGTTGTGAATTTCACAGTTTATTTCAAGTGCAAGTGGGGTGGGGGCATATAATTATTTTGAGTGTTTTGAGCAAAGTAAGGACAAGATTCATTTTTCACTTGAGGAAGATTATCCTGGAGGCTCAATAGAGAAAATATTACAGACAGAGCTAAGTTTAAGTTAGGGAGACTTTGAAGACTCTTGGAACAATGTTGTGTTAGTACAAATGGAATGTTCCAGTAGTCTGGAGTATGGTAGAAAATGGCATATGTCAAGAGATTTATCAAATATTTTGAGGGTGTCCCAGACAAGTCTAGTAATGCATTTTATGTGGATGGTGAGGGAGATAAATATTAGGTATGATTCCCAAGTTTCTCTACCCATAACTTTGGAGGAAAGTGAATTTGCTCACTCAGGTGGGGATTCATCTGAAAAGTCTACAAGTGTATAATTCCAACTATATGATGTTCTGGAAAAGGGAAACCATAGAGATAGTAAAAAGATCAGTGGTTTCTATAGATTCAGGGACAGGGAGAGATAAATAGGTAGAGCACAGGGGATTTTTAGCACAAACTATTCTGTATGATCTTATGATAGTATAGTTCTGATAATTCTGAGCCTCTTTGTTCTGAGACCATTTGGTCTTGGTTATTAGCCTTGTCATTTACATATGTTATTACAGTTGTGCCAATATTTGATTATTTCACTAAAAATAAAATCTTTTTAGATATGTAATTGTTAGCAAATTATATTATTTTAGGAAACAACAAAAAAAGGAAACATATGGGGACATAGAAATAAAAGTACTGGGTACTTGAGGCACCAGGGTGGCTTAGTTGGTATAGTGTTGGACTCATGATTTCGGCTCAGGTCATAATCTCACATTTTGTGGGAGAGAGCCCCACATCAGGCTCTTCACTGACAGTGTAGAGCCTGCTTGGGATTGTCTCTCTCCCTCTCTCTCTGCCCATCTCTCCTCTCTAGCTCTCAAAATAAATAAACGATAACAAAAACAACAAAGTAATAGGTACTTGATAGCAATCCCAGCTTACAGCAATGTAACAACTTGTATCTACCAGCCAAGTAACCCCTCGTGAAGGGTATTGCAAGAAAAAACTTATTAACTCTCCTGAACTCTATAATTTTTGCAAATCTTATGTATACAAAGAAAATTAAGTTTTTGTCTAGTATATAATTGTTTCAAAGCCAGATATATTTTCGGCAAATTTTGAAGAGAGAGAGATTTTTATTTATTTTAAATGAGTTTACTATTTTTATATGATCTAGGTTAAAATATAGTCCATATAATACAGTGCTCATCAAAGTGTGGCTGGACTGTGGCTAGTAAGCAAACTCTTTGTTACTGGCCCATGACAAGGTAAAAACCAAAATGTAGACTAATTTTATAGAAATTTTCACAGAAATGTGACATTCCTGTGACACTTAAGCACATGATTAATTGACTCAATTCACTGAACAGAGTACACAGAGCAGTTTCCATGATAAGTCCTATATGGTATTGGCTGGGTTATAGTCACATACAGAAGACCATATATTGGTCTGTGATGGATTGGAGAAACAGTGATGCAACTTGCAAGATTCACTTTTTGGAGTCATGGGGATACCAGTATTAAAGAGATGCATGTCATCTCCATGGAAACTGAAGCTCAAATACAAGTGAAGTTCTATGTGACTGTTACAAAGGAACAGCAGCGTCATATGAAGATATTACAAGCAGAATAAAACAATCAGTGGTTTCAAATAGGGATCTCAAATAAAAATTACAGGAATAAACACTTCAATTGCAGTGTTGATTTCTTATTAAACTGCTTTTATACCTGGACAACTCTAGGTAGCAAGTTCCAGAGTGAGAGGAGCATTTGGCACTATTAACACACAGATACTCAGTCTGTAGACCTGTTCCTATTTGTTATTTCCTTTCTTGTATAATCACTCACCATTATCATCCTTGGACTCCATTGAAGAATTATCCTATTATCCTTCCTTCCTTGCTTGCTTCCTTTCTTCTCTCTCTCTCTCTCTCTCTCTCTCTCTCTCTTTTTTTTTTTTTTTTACAAATGTTGCTGGTTTGACAACATGAATGTGTGTAGGATCATGTCCTCATGTCATTCTCTGAAAATTAAATTATCATTCTATATTTTGCTTCTTAGTTTTGTTCCCAAAAATAAGACACAGAAACACTGAATGTCCAAAAAAAAAAAAAATCGAGTGCCTTTTATGCTACTTATCACAGTAATGGGTTACTAAATTTGAACATGCAGAATGGTAGCTGGCTGGTACTGTCAGCTTTATTTTTCATTCTCTCCCACAGTTACATATATTTTTCCACAGTAGAAGAAGAGAAAGATCTCCCCTGCTGAGACCTCCATTTCAGACACCACAATACTCACTGCTGTGTGAATATACCAGGTCAGCTGAATCTAGGGGACGAATGAGGGATGCAGTGGTTAAATCAATAATGCCAGTTACTCCATGTTGGCCAGTGAAACAATTTAATCATTTTGTTAATGGGATAGATATTTTCCTTTCCCCAAAATCAATTAAACACAACTGGGTGTGGATTGTATGTTTTTCTTAGAAACCAGATTAATCCAGCTGTAATTGTTGAATTCTCCTGGGTAGGGGCACAGACCAACAGTTTTATCTATTTATCCACTTGTTTTTTGAATCACTGCAAGAGACTTAATGGATTCGTAATTTAAAGCGCCATTCTCTTAGCTTTTATTTCTCTTTTTTTCTTCTTTTATTGGATTATTAGAAACACTCCAATGGATAAAATTTCTCTTTCAATGTTTACAGTGTGAAACATACCAGGCAATTTGGCAATGTCCCATCTGTGCATGTTCTTTTGAAGGAGTAGGATTTTTCATCCAGAATATCACAGATTTTTCACCTTTCATTATTTGTGAATAGTTGGTTTAATATGTGATTTGTTTTCTACAGCAATTAAGGAGTGTGAATAAATAAGACTTCTGGTTTTATTTCATATACCTTCAAAAGCAAAGTTGGAGAATTAGGGAGCTGGGGATGAACTGAGTCTCTCTTTGAGCACCTTATCTAACAGGGACTTCTTTTTTATTTTTAATTAAGTTTTTTTATTTTGATTTCAGTGTAGTTAACATACAACATTATATTAGTTTCAGTTGTATAATACAGTGATTCAATAATTTTATACATTAGTCAGTGTTCATCATAATAAGTATACTCCTTAATCCTAGGGTCTTCTTTCAAATACTTTTAAACATAATATCCTGAAGTACTCATTTTAAGGACTATAACAAAATATATTTGATGAACGAGCAAATATTTATTTTATATTCTATATTTTGGTTGATTGGTCTACCTATGAAAACACCTCTAAGAAACACATTTCTAAGAAATTCATGACAAGTTTTAAACAGTCAAATAGATGCCTATACAAGAAAGCAGACTTTTTCTTCAGTTATGAAATTCCTGAGGAAGATAACCTTTAACTTTCTAGGTGTCCTGGTTAAGTGAGGTTAGACAAAGCAAATTGTATAGTAATTATTTTCTATATATGGAGAAATACTTTTGTAAGTGACATTTTATCACTAAATTTTATACTCACTGCTTTCTAAAGATAATTGTGTCTCTACTGTAGGGTGTAACTGGTTATTAGATTTATATTAAGAGTAAACATTAATCACCCATAAACTATCTAGATGCATTTGAAAGGTTTGAAAGAGCACAAGTATTAAAGAGAAACCGAGAGAATTCTTAGACGCACCAAGCCAAGGCAGGTTCTTGGTAATAATTTGGGTTCATTTACTCCTTCCACAATTAGAAATAGAACATAAACTAAAATTGTAGGTTTCCCAATACAATGTTACTTACTTCTTTAAAAAATGTCTCAGTGCACATGGGATTTTGAGGGGTCGTGTTGATAAGGTTTGGGGAATCACTACTGAGACCATGTGGTGAGTTATGTGGATATTGGGACTTACAGGTTAAGTTAAAATTCCCTTGGAATTAACTCTTATTTTTAGGTATTTAAAAGTAAGTTGTTTGAAGCATTGTTTTCTTAATTATTAACTTTTTAAACTTTCCTTCAAAAGGAAGAAATCAATGGTGGACTTAGTACAAAATAGATTTTGGAGCTCTCAAAAAACTTGCTTTCAGAGAGAGTATTTGTATATCCAGACTATAATCTGTCTGAAATATTGAGAGTTGAGAAATTATGCGAATTTAAAATAAAGATATTTGATCTGTATAAGCATCTCCCTCCCTGTAAGCCACTTACATACTGTGTAGAGAATATATAGATCTATATAGATATATAGATATCTAGATCTATAGAGATATAGATATAGGTATAGATATATAGATAATCAAGAGCTGAGAGGTTTCTCTGAGTATAAAAACATTCCTTGTATACCAGGAATCTATAGTATTCCTTCTCATTTATCACTCATTTATACTGTTCGCATGAACAGTATCATGAAGCATCCTCCACTGACAGAATTAATAGTACTGGATGAAAGGAAAAATGAGTTGGAACCATGAGAAGTATCTCAAAGGTTAAAGAAAAGAGTAGTAAATAGGGTTCCTTGACCTTGGCACTATTGACAGTTTGAGTGGTATAAATTTTTTGTTGTGGGGATCTGTCCTATACATTGCAGACTATTTAGTAGCATCCCTGGCCTCTAGATGTCAGTGGCATGGTACCCTCCAGCTTTGGCAACAGCCATTTCTCCAGACATTGCCAAATTTCCTCCCGAGGGCTACAATTGCCCTTACCACCCCCACCTCAATATGAACCAGTAAGGTAAAGTAAGAACCAACAGGAATATTAAAAGTAGTTCCCTAAAGAATGTCAGTCTTCAAATAATGGGCAACTTTAGTGGATTTAAGTCTAATGTATTTTCCTAAATGCTGCTCTCCTAGATTTTTCCCAGGTATATTACAAAATTTTTAGCAGGCATAGAAGAAATATTCATTCTAAACCAGAATGAATCTGGTATTAAGTTTGTGGGTTGATATTGTAAAATTCCTAGTACTTCACAAAAGGAGGGATTGAGTACTTGTACCAGGATTTGGATAGTGTGTATAGTGCTGTATGGCTTATACCTTGATAGAAAATCTGATTTACTCAACATGTAGCAACATCAGTGTGTTTGTGATAATCCTGGAATGGTTAACATTACATAGAAAAGTTATGGCAATATCATTCCCTTTGTTTTCCTTACTCAGCTGCTGGGAAGGGAGGCAGGAGCTTCAGAATAAAATGTAAAATCTAGAAGAGTGCTTAGAGATAGTAGTGGATTATAGCCTCTTTTGCCTCCTGAGCTTCCCTTCTTGTAGACAAGGAGCACCTCTCTTCCTTTAAAAAAGTCATCTTATCACTCTTCCAATATATTGAGAGCACACTCCCCGTTTGTTTCCATTTGCCCCATTTATTTCCAAGGATATAAAGAGCAAAGGCCATTAGAATAGATAATCTTCCTGGCTACTGTGATTTCGGTAGTTTATGGGCTCAGGACTCAAGAAATGTTCAGTAAGAAACAACCTCATGTGTTTTGTGGGACATTTGGAGGCAAGGGTGTCTCTTCAGTGAAATTGGGAAGGCAGTAGGATGACATACAAGGGACTACAAACCAATTCACAGAGATGAACCAGATTCTTCATAAAATTGTTCGAGGCTCTTGAGCCCATTGAATCTGAAAGTAGCTAGACCTTGGAATTTTCTGTTAAAAAAGTAGCTAATTCCCTTTTGTAACTCAAGCAGTGCAACTCACTTACAACCCAGACTCCTCCTGATAAAAATATGTCTATTCTCATCTCCACCATCCCCTTTCACAGATGGTAGGACTGAGTCCTGATGAGTATAAATGATTTGCTCAAGGTCATACTTCTCTAACTATAATCTTCTGTAACTTAACCTGAACCTGTGCTTTAATATGGTTTGTTGTTTCAGTGCTAACCTGTAAAGTGAACTAGCTTATTCCTTAGTTTACATAATACCCAGTCATGTTGTTCATTACTTTTTATGTACCAATTATCTAAATTGACTAGATGTACAAACCAACTTGTAACTCAAGCCCGAGTTAGTTGTCTATCACTTCATTCATAATTAAAGTTTTACATTTGTGCATATATATCAACAAATAGAGGCATATCTAAAGTATAAATTTTTCCCCAGGTCATCTTATTGACTCAGGATTTTTTTTTTAATGTGTTCTTGAAAGTTAGCAAAATACTAACTTCATTTTTAAAAGTTTATTTATTTATTAAATAATTTTTATTTAAATAATTAAAATAATTAAATAATAAATAAATAAATAAACATGAGACTCAAACTCATGACCCTGAGATCAACAGTCTCATCCCCTTCTGACTGAGCCAGCCAGGCACCCCTTGACTTATGATCTTAAATTTGATTCTGATTATTTTATTTATTAGGCTACTTAAATGGTGATTGTAGTTCTAAAATTTTTGTAATGAGGATAGACGTACAATCTCATTTTTTCTTGAATCATATGTAAATCTGTGATTTTTAATTCTTAAGTTAATTGCCTTTTCCACTCTCTCTTTCCATGAGCACTATAAATCATCAGGCTTACAAGACATTTGCATCATTTTTTATTATAACAAATGCAAAGCAAAATTATAATCAGAATATAATAGCATCAATATGTTTGTACAGATGTTCAAGTAAATTCATCAACAGTCATTCCATATGTCTGTAAAGTAGCTTTCTCTTCTATTGTCAAGCCAAAGAATTTTAGGGTATTTTTATCAGTATCTCTTATACTTCTGTGCTAATATGTAAGACAATGACACATCTTGTCATTAAAATTAATGGTTATAAAGTAAGAATTTTGTTTACTGTGTGTTGCTAGGGACAATAAGAATTTAGAACACAGTCTGAATTGTCTTGCTTAGCAATTTGTCAAGGGCGAAAGTTGTACTGACCAATAATGGGCATGATTTCATGTGATTCTACTGGGTTTGTATGAACCTCTGATCTAAAACATGACTAAAATTACAGAAATCTTTTTGGGAAACACTGAAATCTAAAATGCAATGAGAGTGTATGTGTCCCTGCCTGTTCTATACTCTGGGTATGGAGTTCTATCGTGTCCAGCAAGAGAGGGGACACAGGATTGAAATGCAAAAGAGGCTAATGTCTGGAAGGAGACAAGAGCCCTCAGAAAGGGTCCTTGCCCCATTTTTGTTAGGATCAGAAGGCTTACAAGCGATGGACATGCACAAAGAGACAATGAAACCGTGAACAGTAACTCAAAGGCATGGGGGAAAAGAGGATTTGAAGATATGCAGTGTTAGGTATTTGAGTCAATAGGAAACAAAATCCTGCCTCCAGGTAGATGGTGTTTACAGCAGACAAAGGCACCACATTTCTTTACCTAAACTTGCCTAGGGGAAAAGAAAGACAGAGCATCCTACCTCAGGGTCAACAAGCACCTCTCTTTTGCTAATTAGCTCCTCCCTGGGCAACTTCACCCTGCTGAAGCCTATAGCCCTGTTTACCTGTCTACTTATATTGGTCCTTCCTTCCTGTGAAAGCAGCTTTCTGCTATTGTACTAACTTGGGGATGTTTCTGCTCTGAACACCTAATCTTGTTTACCTATTCTTAGATGCTTTCATCCTGAGGTTTCCTATTCCTCTACCTTTGTTCTATACTGGGGGCACTTTGCCTTGTTTTCCTAATCTTATTTGCCTAATCTTGGATGTTTTCATCCTGAGGCTTCCTATTCCTATATACCTTTTAACCCATGGGTGCAAGCTCAGGGAATTCCTAAGCATATTCCCTGCACATGCCTTACACTCTTCCAATGTTCTGAAAAATCTTGAGTAGGTAAAAGAGACATTAGGTTTAGTTAAGTAAGGGGAGTGGGGTAGATGGTCTTTGGAGAACTTGAAGGTTTGATTTTATAACAATATTAGCTCTTCTGGGGATTTCCAAAGCGAATGGTCCTATGAATCAATGGGTCCCTGATGGCAAGACAAGTTTCACACTATGACAGAAAGGATTCTTCTGGTCTTTGGAATTAACAAACATAATCAAAAGTTTTGTATATCATCCCAGATGTGTTAGTTAGATTTGTTATTTCTCAAGATTTCTTTGGTTGTTCTTGGAACTTTGCATTTTTACATAAATTTTAAAATGATGTGTCAATTTCTTCAAAAATCCCATAAGACAAAAATCAATAAAAAGAAGTTTTGTCTTGGGGCGCCTGGGTGGGTCAGTCGGTTAAGCTACCGACTTCAGCTTAGGCCATGATCTCACAGTTCGTGAGTTTGAGACCCACATCAGGCTCTGTGCTGACAGCTCAGAGCCTGGATGCTGCTTCAGATTCTGTGTCTCCCTCTCTCTCTGCCCCTCCTCTTCTTGTACTCTGTCTCTCTTTCTCTCAAAAATAAACATTAAAAACTTTTAAAAAAAGAGAGAGAAGTTTTGCCTCTAGTTGGAATGGAGAAGATTGCTAGAGAACTTTACTCTTCCTGAAACAATAAGTCATTGGATGAAACAAAAATCATACCTTTGTTTAAAGGTTATAAAGAGCTGTGCACAAAAAGAAACCTAAAGGAATTAAAATCCAAAGGGACAAACCATTCCTAAATGAGCAAGAGAAGGAGGAAGCTTTGGTACATACAGATTGTGGGGCAGAGCAAATAGAAAAGGAAGCCTGTCAGACATAGACATACTTTGTTGGATACAGGTGGGACCAGTAAAGGTTTTGATGAACCTCTGGGCTGATATTTTGATTTAAGTAGGAATGAGCCCCAAACGCAAAGGTAATCCTTACTGCCAAGCCACTGTCTTACCTGAGAATTTTTGAGTGAGCAGAGGCTGAGCATTGGCTCATGTGTTTCAATCCTAGGCCACCATTCATCACTTAGCCAACACCAGAGATCTCTTTGAGTCACACTATTCTAATTAAGGCTTCAGCTTCACCATCCATTATGATAACACTGACCAGCTTGTCTTGGGAAGTTAAATTTCACTACTTGGACCATACCACTCTATTCTCACTAAAATTATGGCAGCATTTAATGCCATATCTGGATTACAGGCAGGCAATAGCCACCATAGGATGATGGTCCTCCCCTCATCAGTGTAAATCTCAGCTCCTAGGTGAAGGGAGCATCTCTGGACCCTATTGAAGGACATAATTAGAGGGTGGGCGAGCAAGTTTTGCACAGTAAATCCATGCTAGCATTTTGATCTCTATAAGTCTTCAGATACTAAGAAAAGGTTCTAACATTTCAGTTTCATTTAACAAAGGCCACCTGCAGACCACACTTCAGACAGAGTTACTTTCAGCCATTCAAGGTGATACATCATACTAATGCAAAATCTCTTCCTAGTGCACTTGCAGTAATAAATTTATCCCAATCAAACATTAACTCCCTTTCACCCTATTGTAACATTCTTCGATGCCATTCCCATACTTATCTTCTAGGTTTATGTTGCTATAAATTGACAAAATCTTGTGATTCTTCTGGAATAAGTGGTACTTACTTAAGGGTCATGACTATTGCTGTTCCCCCACAGTTTTCTAGGAATTGAGTTTATTGTAGGTCTAGACTCAGTGAGAGATGGTGTTTGGAGAAAGTCACCATTTTGAAATACCCCAGAGCGGACTGTATAAGAGAGGGCTGCCCTCCAGGGAAAACTGCTCTACCATAGAGGAAGGGCAAAATAGACAACTCTAACCCCCTCTAGCCTTCCTGTTTCATTGAATGGAAGATATATAAAGGCAAATAATAGGTCAAATATTTAGATGTACTAAAACACTAAGAGTATAGAATACATCCTCTCTCAACCTGCTTACGGTCAACACATAAATGGACCCCAACATAACAGCAGTGAATAATAGCTAAGAGGGCTAAAAGACAAAGACTGTACCATTAAGAAGGAGTTCCTAGGACACTCAAAAACAGTAGAGGAGATATAATAAGAAAACTAAGGGAAATGAAGCCTCTGGCATCTGTAACTATGGGAAACAGTGTATACAGCCCAACTGCTGCTAGCCAGGTTAAAATAAAACCTCAACAATAAAACCTAATCATCTCATTTCCTACTATTTGACACCTTCTGCCCCGATTTTAACAAAAAAATTCAGTGCATGATAGAAGTCAAGAATAACAGTCTCAAGAGACAAAGCAAGCATCAGAGCCAGGTTCAAACATCACATAGATTTTGGAATTATCATATAGGGATTTTGAAATAACTATGATTAATTGGTTAAAGTCTCTGATGGAAAAAAAATAACAGAATTGCTCACGAACAAGGTAATGTAAGCAAAGAGATGAAAACTCTCAGAAAGTATGAAAAACTCTCCAAACAAAAATTCAAAAAGAAAAGGGGATGGAAAAAATATAATAATATATTCAGGAACTGTGGGATATTTAAAAAGGTATAACATACACATAATGGAATACCAGAAGACATAGAAGGGAATGGAAGAAATATTTTAAGTAATGATAGCTGAGAATTATGCAAAATAAATAAACCACCATCTAATCCAGGAAGCTCAGAGAAAACCAAGCAGTAAATACCAAAACAATCCACATGTAGCATATCATACTCAATTTTCAGGAAGCCACACAGAGAAAGTTTTGAAGGAAGTGAAAAGAAAAAAAAAAAAACTTTATAGAACAAGGAAAAGAATTGCATTGAACTTCTCACCCAAAATAATACAGTGGAATGAAAGTTTTCAAGCATTGAAAGAAAAAAAAATCACCAAACTAGAATTCTGTATCCAGTGAAATTATGCTTCAAAAGTAAATGAAAGACTTTCTCAAGCTAATAAAAACTGAAGGAATCTGTTGCCAGTAGATCTGCCTTATAAGAAATGTTTTTAAAAGTTTTAGAGGAAAAACATAGTTATATAGGTCAGAAAATCAGAACTACATAAAGCAAGGATGAGTACTGGAGAAGGAATACATGAAGGTAAAATTATATCTTTTATCTTCTTATTGATTGATTAGTAGAAAATTGATCTAAGTAAAAGCAGCAATAATGCATTGTCTCTATTAAAAACCTTCAAAAATTGACCAAAAATATCATTCCTGTAATTAGCAAGTGATTTTAGAAAGGTTTCAGGATACAAGGTTAATATTTAAAAGTAAATTGCATTTCTATATACTGGCAATAAACAACTGGAATCAGAAATTTAAAATAATACCATTTTAGTTAGCACTAAAAAAATAAAATGCCTATGCATAAATGTAACAAGATATGTTTAAGATCTATCTCTATGAGGAAAACCACAAAACACTGATGAAAAAACTCAAAGAAGATCTAATTAAATTGGAGACATTCCATGCTTATGGTTAGGAAAACTCAATATTGTTAAGATGTCATTTCTTCCAAATGTGTTCTGTACATTCCATACAATCCCTGTGAAAATACCATCCAGTTATTAAAAAACTGATTCTTAATCATTAGGAAAAGGTAAAAGACCCAGAATATACAATACTAAAGAAGAACAAAATTGAAAGACTAACACTACTCGACTTCAGGTTTACTATAAAGCAATAGTTGTCAAAATAGCATCATACTGGTAAAAGAATACACAAATAGAATGGAAAAATATTCAGATCCCAGATATAGACCCACACACATAGAGTCAATTCATCTTTGGCAAAGGAGCAAAGGAAATTCAGTGGAGAAAGGATAGTTTTTCAATAAATTGTGTAGGAATAATTAGACCACCTTGTGCAAAAAGAAAAAAAAAAACAACTTCTAGACATGGTTCTAATACCTTCACAAAGTTAGTTCAAGGTGGATCATAGACATAAATGTAAAATGTAAAACTATAAAACTTCTAGAAAATAACAGGAAAAATCTATATGGCCTTGAATTTGGTAATGAGTTTTTAGATACAGTAAAAAAAAAGCATTATCAATTACAGAAAAATAAATTGATAGGTTGAACTTTATTAATATTAAAAATACCTGTTCTGCAAAAGACATTGTTAAGAGAATGAAAAAAAACTGGTCACAGACTGGAGGAAATATTTTTAAAACACATATCTGATAGAAGACTTGTATCCAAAATATATAAAGAACATTTAAAACTCAAAAGTAAGGTAACAACCCAATTTAAAAAATGGGCAAAAGATCTATACAGACACCTCACCCAAAAAGATATATAGATGGGATATAAACATATTGAAAACATGCTCAAATCATGTTATTAGGGAATGTCAAATTGAAACAACGAGCTATTGCTATTACTGTATACCCATTAGAATGGCTAAAAAAATGATATTACCAAATGCTGGCAAGAATTCAGAGCAAATGGAACTCACATTCATTGCTGGTCAGGAAAAGCAAAATGTTCTGGCCACTTTGGAAAAAAGTTTGGCCAAATATAGTTTTATCATACAATCCAGTAATCACACTCCTCGTGTTTACAATTGAGGTGAAAATTTATAACTACACAGAAACCTGAACATGAATGTTTGTAACAGTTCTATTCATAATTACCAAAAAAAAAAAAAAAAAAAAAAAAAAGAGGGAGTAGCCAAGATGTCCTGTAATAGATGAGTACATAAAGAAATTTTGTTTTATACATAAAATGGCTATTTGGATAAAAAAGAAATGAGATATCAAGTGACCAAAAGACATTGAAGAACTTTAAATGCATACTTAAATAAATGCACTTAAATAAAAGAAGCCAGTCTGAAAAGGCTATAGGATTTGAACACAATAGCCATACACACTATATTATTTGAACAATATAATATCTAGAAAAGGCAAAACTATGATGATAATAAATTAAATCATTGGTTTCCAGGAGTTTGGGAGAGGGAAGATGAGTGAATGACACACAGAGAATTTTTAAGGCAGTGCAACTATTTTCAGGCAGTTCTATATTGGTACATCCATGACATAATGCATTTGTCAAAAATCCATAAAGCTGTATAACACAAAGAGTGGGTCCTAGTATAAACTATGAACTTTAGTTAATAATAATGTATCAAAATTGGCCCATTAATTGTAACAAATGTACCACATGCTAATGAAAAATGCTAATAACAGGGAAACTACCTGTGTGGTGTGAGTATATGGGAAATCTGCCGTATCTGCTCCATTTTTCTGTATATCTAAAACAGTTCTAAAAATAAAGTCTCAGGGCACCTGCCTTGCTCAGTCAGCAGAGCATGCAACTCTTGATCTTGGGGTGTGGGTTTAAGCCCACACTGGATATAGAGATTGTTTAAAAATAATATGAGAATGCAAGCTGGTGCAGCCACTCTGGAAAACAGTATGGAGGTTCCTCAAAAAACCAAAAATAGAATTACCCTGTGACTTGGCAATTGCACTACTAGGTATTTATCAAGGGGATACAAGTGTGCTGTTTCAAAGGGATATGTGCACCCCAATGTTTATAGCAGCACTGGTGACAATAGCCAAAGTATGGAAAAAGTCCAAATGTCCATCGATGGAAGAATGAATAAAGATGTGTAATACAATGGCGTATTACTTGGCAATCAAAAAATATAAAATCTTGCCATTTGCAACTACGTGGATGGAACTGGAGGGTATTATGCTAATTTCACATTAGTCAGAGAAAGACAAATATCATATGACTTCACTCATATGAGGACTTTAAGAGACAAAACAGATTAACATAAGGGAAGGGAAACAAAAATAATATAAAAACAGGGAGGGGACAAAACATAAGAGACTCATAAATATGGAGAACAAACAGAGGGTTACTGGAGAGGGTGTGGGAGGGGGGATGGGCTAAATGGGTAAGGGGTATTAAGGAATCTACTCCTGAAATCATTGTTGCACCCTATGCTAACTAATTTGGATGTAAATTTAAAAAATACATTAAAAAATAATTAAAAATAAAAAACAAAAAATAATATCTTAAACGAATGAATAAATAAATGTAAATAAAGTTTAGTAACTAAAAATAAACTACTTCATAGAACTCTTTTAAATATTCATATATGTGTAGCATTTGGAATTGTTTGTAGTGCTGTTTAACACTCAGTAAAAGTTAACTTCTATTATTATTAATATTATTGTTATTAATAGTAACAGTAGTAGATAGATCTATTTATTTTTTTTAACATTTATTTATTTTTGAGACAGAGAGAGACAGAGCATGAACGGGAGAGGGTCAGAGAGAGAGGGAGACACAGAATCTGAAACAGGCTCCAGACTCTGAGCTGTCATCACAGAGCCCGATGCGGGGCTTGAATTCACAAACCATGAGATCATGACCTGACCTGAAGTCGGATGCTTAAATGACTGAGCCACCCAGGCACCCCGTGGATAGATCTATTAAAACAGAGGTGTGTTCTCTGAAAAATATTTTTTCCTCTAATGCATTCATGAATTCGTAAATTTGACAAATGTAGATAAAATAAGAAGATATCATTGCTTACCCTGAAGAAAAATGTTTTTCTCTACTCCAATTAAATAAAGTGGTAAAATAGCTTTCATGTTCTAATATATAAACTGACAATTTCTATGAAATTTTATTATAGCAATTACTTTGTAGCACAACTACAAAGAATTATTTATCAAAAATCACAGTTTTATGTATTACATTTTTCCATTTGCCCATATACTTAAAAAAAAACACAACCAAAACATATTGTCGTGAAGTGCCTCTGTAAAAGGTATTTTCTATTAAAATATTTTTCCCATATGGATTTAGAAAAAAAAATGTCTAGAAGATAAAAGATTTTCATCTCCTTCACTTCTAATAAAACACTAAGGAAGCAACTCTGTCATTCATAAATCATCTTTTTGTTTATTTTTCTGGGTCTAAGTTTGTGTAGAATATCTTTATATCCAATGGTGTTTTGGGAGATATGAAAGATGTACAATTTATTAAGTGACAATAGAACCTTCCAAATAATTAGATTTGGATACTTTTAAATGATTCTGAACTTTGCTCTTCCCTTTGTATGCTATAAAATATTGGAAAATATTCATTTTAAAGTGAAAATGCATCATTTGTACAGTATTCACTTCTATGCCAACAAGTTTAGTTCACAACATAAATACAAGTTAATTTGAGTGATTTATCAACTAATCATTTCAAGGAAAATACAACAATATGATTATCTGATGATAAGTAGAGCAAATGCTTCATTGGGTCACCGAACCTTTCATTATTGTTCATTCGCTTAAAATTTCTTCACTGATAAGCAAAATTATTTTCTATGACTGTATTTACTGTGTTAAAAAAAGAACTTTTTTAACACTTTAAAATTGTTTATAGTGAGCAGACTGAAAATACATCATTTGTCAACATACCAAGGCAGTCCTTCTTGAATAATATCTGTGATCTCTAAGTGTTGTTACAAAGATGGCTTTTATTTTATATGCCACAATAGTTTGATTATATCTATAGGAAGAAGGGGCATACATGTCATGCACATTTTGGAAAGTATTGGTTTAATTCATTTTTCTACCTTTTTACTCTATGTTTACACAACTCTTATTTCCAAATCACCTAGTTAAACTAAAATTGATAAAATGATTAGCCAAAATCACCAGAGGTAATCCAGATAGAGCAGAAGTAAAAACCCACACAATTCTATGTAACTCAGTGATGTCAAAGCTTAAAGCGTTGGGCGGCCTGGGTGGCTCAGTCGGTTAAGCGTCTGACTCTTGATTTTGGCTCAGGTCATGGTCTCATGGTTTGTGGTTTTGAGCCCCACGCTGAGCACCTTGCTGACAGTGCAGTGCCTGCTTGGGATTCCCCCTATCTCTCTGTCTCTGTCTCTCTCTCTCAACAAATAACCTTTAAAAATATTTTAAAGCTTAAAGCATTCAAAATCTTTTCTAAGCATAATTTTAGTCTATAGACTTACTCCTCTTATAACTTTTAGAAGGGTAAATATTTTTCCAAAATGTCCAGATTTATTCCTGTGGTGAGGTGATCTGTGTGAGCACGTATCTGAATAGCTAGCTGGTCCTACATAGAATCCTGGAGATTTCCCTGTAGAAATGGAGAGCTACAAATTGGTGAACTGCAGCCTAAATCATATAGATCTGATTTTGCCTTAATGAAGGTTTTTGTTTTTCCATATGAAAACTGGATTTTGAACTTTCCTAGGAATCAAAACCTCCAAAAGCCATTAACTATAACTGAGTAGGACACAGCTCTTTGTGGGGAAATGGACGTTCCAAATTTTCCCAGTCTCAGCCAGTTGCCATCATGTTTGGGAGCTTTCTGGTTTGGGACTTGTTGTATAAATCAGTCCTCCTCATTTTTTTTCAGGTTTATTGAGATATAATTGACATATAATATTATGTAAGTGTAAAGGGTGCAACCTGATGATTTGACACATGTATATATTGCAAAATGATGACCACACAATAAGGTTAGTTAGCACATTCATCACCTCACAAAGTTACTCTGTGTGTGTGTGTGTGTGTGTGTGTGTTGAGAACTGCTAAGATTTACTGTCTTAGCAACCTTCAAGTGCAAAACACAGTATTTTTTACTATAGTTACCATGCTGTAAGTTAAATCCCTGAAACCTATTCATCTTATAACTGAAAGTTAGTACCCTTTTGTCATCTTCACACATTTCCTCAACCCTTGCACCCCCTCCCATGGCCCAGGCAACCACCATTCTACCGTTTCTATGAGTCTGATGTTTTTAGATTCCACATATAAATGATATCATGTGGTATTTGTATTCCAGTATCTGACTTACTATACTAAACATAATGCCCTCGAGGTCCATTCACATTACCACACACACACACACACACACACACAAATATATATATATATATATATATATATATATATATATATATATATCACATCTCTTTATTCATCTGTAGATGGACATTTAGGTTTTTCCATGTCTTGGCTACTATCAGTAATGCTTCAATGAACATGAGGATTCAGATATCTCTTTGAGATAGTGATTTCATCTCCTTAGGTTATATACCTAGAAATGGGGTTGCTGGGTCATATAGTGGTCCTACTGTTTTTTCCAGTTACTTTTTTTAAATTTTAGTTTAAATTTTAGTTAATATACAGAGCAATATTGGCTTCAGGAGTGGACTTCAGTGATTTATCACTTACATACCACACCCAGAGCTCATCACAAGTGCCCTCCTTAATACCCATCATCCATCTAGCCTGTCTCCTATCCAACTTCTTCTATTGAACCTCAGTTTATTCTCTAGTCTCTTAGGGGCTTCAAGTCGCTTAGGGGCTCTTGGACACCTCAGATGGTTGAGTGTCTGACCTCCGCTCAGGTCATGATCTGATGGTTGGTGAATTCAAGCCCTGTGTTCAGCTCTGTGCTGACAGCTCGAAGCCTGGAGTCTGCTTCAGATTCTGTGTCTCCCTCTCTCTCTGCCTCTCACTCTCTTTCTCTCTCTCTCTCAAAAATAAACATTAGAAAAAAATTTCAATAAAAAAAAATTAAAAAAAAATCATGGTATTTGTCTTTCTCTGATTGAATTATTTCACTTAATATAATACAATCTAGCTACATCCGTGTCATTGCAAATGGCAAGATTGCATTCTTTTTGTATATATATATATATATATATACACACATATATACACACATATATGTATATATGTGTATATATATGTGTGTATATATATATATACCACATCTTCTTTATCCATTCATCAGTTGATGGACATTTGGGCTTGCTCCATAGTTTGGCTATTGTTGATAATGCTTCTGGAAACAGTGGGGTGCATGTACCCCTTTGAATCTATATTTTTGTATCCTTTGGGTAAATACCTAGTAGTGCAGCTGCCAGATCATAGAATAGTTCTACTTTTAGTTTTTTGAGGAGCATGTTCTCCAGAGTGGCTGTACCAGTTTGCATTCCCACTAACAGTGCAAAAGGGTTCCCCTTTCTCCACATCCTCACCAACACCTGTTGTTTCTTGTGTTGTTCATTTTAGCCATTTTGACAGGTGTGAGGTGGTATCTCATTATGGTTTTGATCTGTATTTCCCTGTTGATGAGTGGTGATGAACATCTTTTCATGTGTCTATTAGCCATCTGGATGTTGTCTTTGTACATCTTTTCATGTCTTTTGCACATTTCTTAACTAGGTTGTTTGTTTTTAGGGTGTTGAGTTTGGTGTATCATGTTGATTCTTTTGCAAATATTGAACCAGCCCTGCAGCCAGGAATAAATCCCACTTGACCATGGTGAATAATTATTTTAATGCATGTTGAATTTAATTTTCTAGTATCTTGTTGAGAATTTTTGCATGCATATTCATCAGAGATATTGGCCTATAATTGTCTTTTTTAGTGGGGTCTTTGTTTGGTTTTGGAATCAAGGTAATGCTGGCTTCATACAAAGAGTTTGAAAGTTTTCCTTCCACTTCTGAGTTTTGGAACAGTTTGAGAAGAACAGGTTTTAGCTCTTCTTTAAGTGTCTGGTAGAATTCCCCTGGGAAGCCACCTGACCCACCCCCGCCCTCCAGCAGCCCTCAGTTTATTCTCTGTAAATTTTTATTGTTTTTGATGCTGTCATGAATGGAATTGTCTTATTTCTTTTTCAGATAGTTTGTTGTTAGTATATAGAAATGAGACTGATTTCTACATGTTGGTTTTGTATCCTGCTACTTTACTGAATTTGCTGACTAGTTCTCATAGTTTTTCTTCTGTGTGTATGGAATCTTTAGGTTTTTCCTATATGTAGAAAAATATATATGTTATCTGCAAACAGAAATTTTGCTTTACGTTTCTGATTTGAACATCTTTTATTTCTTTTTCTAGCCTAATTGCTGTTGCTAGGACATCCATTATTACGTTAAATAGGAGTGGTAAGAGTGGGCATATGTGTCTTGCTTGTAATCTTAGTGAAAAAGCTTTCAGTCTCTCACTATTGAATATGATGGCAGTGGTCGACTTGTCATATATAGCCTTTATTGTGTTGAGTTATGTTCCTCTTTTATCCAGTTTGTTGAGAGTTTTTTTCAGGAAAGATGTTGAATTTTGTCAAATCTTTTCTCTGCATCTATTGAGATGATTATATGACTTTATCTTTTATTCTATTCATGTGCTATGTCACATTTATTGATCTACCTGTGTTGAACCATCCTTTATCCAACAGGCTTGGCTTTACAGTCCTGTAGGACACTGTTCAGGCTCTCTGGTTATGCAGGGCCAGAGGCTATGCTCAATAGTTAGGTAGACATGCTGCTTTGTCTCCCTACTCAGAGAGGAGGTAGGATGTGCTTTGTGGTTGCTAGGCATCTGTTACTATGCTTTTGGAGGGGTGACAATAGAAGCTATGCTCAGCAGTTGGGCAGAACTGGAAATTTGCTCCCCTTCTTTGATAGTGCCATAAATGGGCTTCATGGCTGGCATAGCCCTACTAGCCCATTGGCTGGGATGTTAAATCAGACAGAACTGACAATTTAGTTCCCTGGCCAGATGAGGCTATCACTCGGCTTTATAGATGGGCAGAGATGCTGGCTGGGATCTCTGCTTCCATACTGCTGAAAGCAGGAAAGGATCAAGATCTGAGTGCTAATTGTTGTAAGCCTTGGCCCCCTTCTCCATCTCTATCTGGCCTCCAGTGGTGAAGCTTTCAGATTACTCCAATTATTTCTGTGAAATGAGATCCTGGTAGGCTTCCTAAAGAGTATCCTGCAATTCTAGGGAAGCTGTGTCCACCTTGGGTTCTCTTTTTTTCCTCTAGAGAAACTACAGTCTCAGGAAGGACCCCTCAGTGCTGCAGTTTGCCAGCCTGGCTGAGGGGCAATGCAATCAAAGTATAGCTATTCCCTTTATCCTTCTAGCATGATGCTTCTCAGTCTCTTTATCCAAGAGGGTTCTTCAGTGTATCCCTAGTTTCTGCGATTTTCACAATGGTGTCTTGTCTATGGGTAGTTGTTAATTGATCTTGTGAGGGTAACTGAAGTCAGGAATGACCCATGTTGCCATCTTGATGATGTTCAATCCTCCTCATGTGACAGGTGAATAAACTGAGACTAAGCCATCCATTGTATTCAAAGTCATACTGTAATGGGGAGGGGCCAGAATGGTGGAGCAGCATGGAAGTTCTCTGCTTCTCTCACCTCTGAAGTACAACTAGATCAGCAACAAACCATTTTGCACACCTAGAAAATTGATCTGAAGATTACAACAATCTGCATAACTTGAGCCACAAAACTCAGCAGGTACCCAGTGCAGAGAGGTGAACTGGGGGAGAGAGAAGCTCTGGAGGGTTGGGAGCTGTTTTCGTCTGTGGAGAGAGGACTGAGACAGCAGGGAGAGTACAGGAAAAGCAATCCCCCCCCGCCGAAAGCTGATGGAGAGAAAGAGAAAGAGTGGAAATACCCACAAGGGTCTCAACAAGAAAGGGAGAAAGGAGTTTCAACACCATTAAACTCTATAAACAGGAGAGTGCAGATGGACCTGACAGGTATATTTAGAACTCTGCATCCCAAAGCAACAGAATATACTTTCTTCTCGAGTGCACATGGAACATTCTCCAAGACATATCACATACTGGGTCATAAAACAGCCCTTCATAAGTATAAAAGAATTGAGATCATACCATGCACACTTTCAGACCACAATGCTATGAAAGTTGAAATCAACCACAGGAAAAAGTCTGGAAAACCTCCAAAAACATGGAGGTTAAAGAATACCCTACTAAAGAATGAATGGGTCAACCAGGCAATTAGAAGAAATTAAAAAATATATGGAAACAAATGAAAATGAAAATACAACAATCCAAACGCTTTGGGATGCAGCGAAGGCAGTCTTGAGAGGAAAATACATTGAAATCTAGGCCTATCTCAAGAAACAAGAAAAATCCCAAATACAAAATCTAGCAGCACACCTAAAGAAAATAGAAGCAGAATACCAAAGACACCCCAAACCCAGCAGAAGGAGAGAAATAATAAAGATCAGAGCAGAAATAAACAATATAGAATCTAAAGAAACTGTAGAGCAGATCAATGAAAACAATAGTTGGTTTTATGAAAAAATAAATAAAATTGATAAACCTCTAGCCAGGCTTCTCCAAAAAAAAAGGGGGGGGGGGGAGATGACCCAAATGGATAAAATCATGAATGAAAATGGAATTATTACACCCAATCCCTCAAAAATACAAGCAATCAGGGAATACTATGAAAGATTATATGCCAACAAACTGGACAACCTGGAAGAAATGGACAAGTTCCTAAGCACCCACACCCTTCCAAAACTCAAACAGGAAGAAATAGAAAACTTGAACAGACCCATAACCAGCGAAGAAATTGAATCAGTTATCAAAAATCTCCCAACAAATAAGAGTCCAGAAGCAGATGGCTTCCCTGGGGAATTCTACCAGACATTTAAAGCAGAGATTATACCTATCCTTCTCAAGCTGTTCCAAAAAATAGAAAGGGAAGGAAAACTTCCAGATTTATTCTATGAAGCCAGCATTACTCTGATTCCAAAACAAGACAGAGACCCAGCAAAAAAAAAAAGAGAAGTACAGGCCAATATCCCTGATGAATATGGATGCAAAAATTCTCAACAAGATACTAGCAAATCGAATTCAACAGCCTATAAAAAGAATTATTCACCATGATCAAGTGGGATTCATTTCTGGGCTACAGGGCTGGTTCAACATTCGCAAATCTATCAACGTGATACATCACATTAGTAAAAGAAAAGATAAGAACCATATGATTCCATCAATCGATACAGAAAGAGCATTTGACAAAATTCAGCATTATTTCTTAATAAAAACCCTCAAGAAAGTTGGGACAGAAGGAACATACTTAAACATCGTAAAAGCCATTCATGAAAAGCCCACAGCTAATATCATCCTCATAGGGGAAAAACTGAGAGTTTTCCCCCTGAAATCAGGAACATGACAGGGATGTCCACTCTCACTGCTGTTGTTTAACATAGTGTTGGAAGTGCTAGGATCAGCAATCAGACAACAAAAGGAAATCAAAGGCATCAAAATTAGCAAAGATGGAGTCAAGCTTTCACTTTTTGCAGATGACATATTATACATGGACAATCTGATAGACTCCACCAAAAGTCTGCTAGAACTGATACATGAATTTATCAAAGTCACAGGATACAAAATCAATGTACAGAAATCAGTTGCATTCTTATACACTAATAATGAAGCAACAGAAAGACAAATAAAGAAACTGATCCCGTTCACAATTGCACCAAGAGTCATAAAATACCTAGGAAAAAACTTAACCAAAGATGTAAAAGATCTGTATGCTGAAAACTATAGAACGCTTATGAAGGAAATTGAAGGAGATACAAAGAAATGGAAAAACATTCCATGCTCATGGATTGGAAGCATAAATATTGTTAAAATATCAATCTACACATTCAATGAAATCCCAATCAAAATTGCACCAGCATTCTTCTTTAGGATTACTAGAACAAGCAATCCTAAAATTTATATGGAACCACAAAAGACCCTCAATAGCCAAAGTAATTTTGAATAAGAAGACCACAGTGGGAGGCATCACAATCCCAGACTTTAGCCTCTACTACAAAGCTGTAACCATCAAGACAGCATGGTATTGGCACAAAAACAGACACAAGACCAATGGAATAGAGTACAGAACCCAGAATTGGACCCACAAAAGTATGTCCAAGTAATCTTTGACAAAGCAGCAAAGAATATCCAATGGAAAAAAGACAGTCTCTTTAACAAATGGTGCTGGGAGAACTGGACAACAACATGCAGAAGAATGAAACTAGACCACTCTCTTACACATTAACAAAAGTAAACTCAAAATGGATGAAGCGCCTGAATGTGAGACAGGAAACCATCAAAACCCTAGAGGAGAAAGCAGGAAAAAACCTCTCTGACCTCAGCTGCAGCAATTTCTTATTTGACACATCTCCGAAGGCAAGGGAATTAAAAGCAAAAATGAACTATTGGGACCTCGTGGAGATAAAAAGCTTCTGTACTACAAGGAAACAATCAACAAAACTAAAAGGCAACCAATGGAATGGGAAAAGATATTTGCAAATGACATATTGGACAAAGGGCTAGTATCCAAAATCTATAAAGAACTCACCAAACTCCACACCCGAAAAACAAATAACCCAGTGAAGAAATGGGCAGAAGACATGAATAGACACTTCTCTAAAGAAGACATCCAGATGGCCAACAGACACATGAAAAGATCCTTAACATCACTTCTCATCAGGGAAATACAACTCAAAACCACACTCAGATATCACCTCACGCCAGTCAGAGTGTCTAAAATGAACAAATCAGGAGACTATGGATGCTGGCGAGGATGTGGAGAAACGGGAACCCTCTTGCACTGTTGGTGGGAATGCAAACTGGTGCAGCCACTCTGGAAAACAGTGTGGAGGTTCCTCAAAAAATTAAAAATAGATCTAACCTATGACCCAGCAATAGCACTGCTATGAATTGACCCAAGGGATACAGGAGTGCTGATGCATAGGGGCACTTGTACCCCAATGTTTAGAGCAGCACTTTCAACAATAGCCAAATTATGGAAAGAGCCTAAATGTCCATCCACTGATGAATGGACAAAGAAAGTGTGGTTTATATACACAATGGAATACTATGTGCCAATGAGGAAGAATGAAATATGGCCTTTTGTAGCAACGTGGATGGAACTGGAGAGTGTTATGCTAAGTGAAATAAGTCATACAGAGAAAGGCAGATACCATATGTTTTCACTCCGATGTGGATCCTGAGAAACTTAACAGAAGACCATGGGGGAGCGCAAGGAAAAAAAAAAGAGAGGGTGCCAAACCATAAGAGACTCTTAAAAACTGAGAGCACACTGAGGGTTGATGGGGCTGGGAGGGAGGGGAAAGTGGATGATGGGCATTAAAGAGGGCACCTGTTGGGATGAGCACTGGGTGTTGTATGGAAACCAATTTGACAATAAATTTCATATTAAAAAATAATAAATAATTAAATAAGTAAATAACCAGGGGAGTGCAGAGTCGGAAATTCTGAAGCTCGATACCTGGAGGTGCTCTGGTGGGAAGGGCGAATCTCCAGGAGCAGATAGCTAGGTCCGAGGAATCCTCAAGCCATACAGAGAAAGGTGGTTCCCCTAGTGGAAGCACATTTGGTAGAGGCTGGGCAGCTTCCCCACAGGCAAAGATTCCAGCAGACCCTGGAAAACAGCCATGTTTGTTGGTATTGGAACAAGGACACTAGGGTTTGGTGAAGCCTGGCACCAGTTGTGTGTTGTGATTTGCCATAGTCCTGGAACTGTTGCTGCTACACGATATTGTGAAGTTTTTCTGGGGCAGTCTGGCACCCAGATGCAGTGTCTGGGCCTCTGCAATGGTGCTTTTGTGCGAGTGTTCCTGGGGCAAGCCAGTACCTGGTCATTGCTCCGAAAGATCCTCCCCTAGAGGGTCAGAGTGGGCCCAAGTCACAGGACCTTCAGAAATAAGGGGTTTGGAAACATAGCCCCATGTGAGATAAAATTAGGGAGAGAGGTGCCACCTACAGGCTGATAGCTTGGTCATGGACAGCGTAGAATTGAAAATGAACAGAAGCTGGAGACAAAGGAGGGGTGCCTGATGGCCAGTTCGTGAGAGCACAGAGTTCTGATGCTAGAGACTGGGAAGCTGGGTGACACCATTTCACCTTTCCCACTCCTGTGTATACAGGTGCTTGCACACAGCACGGATGAACCCCAATAAGCTAAGCAGTGCCACTTATTGGAGAATGGAGCCATAACACCATGGCCCATCCAAATGCACCAACCAAGCCCTAAAGGACAATCACAAGGCTCTCTGCCTGCTTAGTGTTTGGACTATAAATTGCTTCATAGTTTGACTTCTAAGATGGAATTTCATTCAGATTACATTCTGTTCACTGGTCCACCTATCTATTTATTGTTTTTCTTTTTCTTTTTTTATTCTTGGGCACAGAAATAGAAAAAAATTATTTTTATTTGTCGTTTTAAAAGTTAAAAAAATTACTATATTTGAATTTTTTGGTAAATATTCTATTTTATGTCATTTCATTGTATTCTATTTTATTGTAAATGTTTTTTAATTTTTAAATGTTTTGTTAGGTTTTTTTTCTTTTTTTCTTTCTTTTCTTTTCCTTTTATCTCTATTCTGTCAAACTTCTTTCAACAATAAGACCAAAATACACCTAGGATCTAGCTTCCTTTATTTGATTTTTTGCCGTTTAAAAATTTTTTTTCTTCAAATTTTTTATATTAATTTTTAATTTTATTAATTCTTTGTCTTCATCCAAAATGATGAAAAGAAGGAATTCACCCCAAAAGACAGAACAAGAAGAAATGACAGCCAGGGACTTAATCAACACAGATATAAGCAAGATGTCTGAACTAGAATTTAGAATCATGATAATAAGAATACTAGCTGGGGTTGAAAAACAACATAGGATCCTTTTCTCTGGAGATAAAGGAAATAAAATCTAGTTATGATGAAACTAAAAATGTAACTGTGATGTAATCTCAAATGTATTTCGCGATGACAAGAATAGATGAAGCAGACCAGCGAACCAGTGATATAGAAGACCAAATTATGGAGAATAATGAAGCAGAAAAAAAGAGGGAAACTAAGGCAAAAGATCATGATATAAGAATTAGAGAACTCAGTGACTCATTAAAAAGGAATAACAGGGGCACCTGGATGGCTCAGTCAGTTAAGCAGCCAACTTTGGCTCAGGTCATGATCTTGCAGTTTATGAGTTTGAGCCCCACGTTGGGCTCTGTGCTGACAGCTCTGAGCCTGGAGCCTACTTCAGATTCTGTTTCCCTCTCTCTCTCTGCTCCTCCCCCACTCACGCTCTGTCTCTCTCTGTCTCCAAAAATGAATAAACATTAAAAAAAAGGGGGGGGGGGAATAACATCCAAATCATAGGAGTTCCAGAAAATGAAGAGAGAGAAAAAGGGTAGAAGATTTACATGAACAAGTCATAGTGGAAATTTTTCCTAAGCTGGGGAAAGACACAGATAACAAAATCCAGGAAGCAGAGAGAATTCCCATTCAACAAAAATGGACCATCACCAAGGCAACATGATAGTCAAATTCACAAAATACACA
This sequence comes from Panthera tigris, assembly GCF_018350195.1. Classification (NCBI taxonomy): domain Eukaryota; kingdom Metazoa; phylum Chordata; class Mammalia; order Carnivora; family Felidae; genus Panthera; species Panthera tigris. The sequence continues at coordinate 47,961,445 of NC_056661.1, forward strand.
GACAAGGAAAAATTATGACAGCAGGAAGGGGAAAAAAAGTCCTTACCCTATAAGGGAAGACAGATCTGGTTCACAGCAGAACTATCCACAGAAACTTGGCAGGCCAGAAAAGAAAGGCAGGATATATTCAATGTGCTGAATTAGAAAAATATGCAACCAAGAATTCTTTATTCAGGAAGGCTGTCATTCAAAATAGAAGGACAGATAAAGAGTTTCCCAGGCAAACAACAACTAAAGGAATTCATGACCACTAAACCTGCCCTGCAAGAAATTTTAAGGATAACTCTCTAAAGGGGAGAAAAGTTGAAACAAACCAAAAAAGGCCAAAATCAACAAAGACTAGAAAGAACCAAATAATATCACCTGAAACTCCAACTCTACAGGCAACACAATGGCAATAAATTCATATCCTTCAGTACTCACTCTAAATGTCAATGGACTAATTGCTCTAGTCGAAAAACATAGGGCAACCAAATGGATAAGAAAATAATAGCCATCTATGCTGTTTACAAGAGACCCATTTTAGACCTAAAGACACCTTCAGATTGACAGTAAGGGTATGGAAAACCATCTATCATGCTAATGGTCACCAAAAGAAAGCCAGAATAGCCGTAGTTATTATCAGACAATCTAGATTTTAAAATAAAGACTGTAATAAGAGATAAAGAAGGGCATTATATCATCATTAAGGGCTCTATCCACCGAGATCTAACAATTGTAAATATTTATGCCCCCAATGTGTGATAACCCAAATATATAAAACAATTAATCACAAACATACAGAAACTCATTGATAATAAAACCATAATAATAGGGGACATCAACACCCACTTACAACAATGGACAGATCATCTAAACAGAAAACCAATAAGGAAACAATGGCTTTGAATGACACATGGACCAGATGGACTTAATATATATATTCAGAACATTTCACTCTAAAGCAGCAGAATACACATTCTTCTCAAATGTGTATGGAACATTCTCCAGAATAAATCACATATTGGGTCACAAACCGGTCCTCAAGAAATGCAAAAAGATCGTCATATTTTGGGGCGCCTGGGTGGCTCAGTCGGTTGAGCATCTGACTTCAGCTCAGGTCATGATCTCATAGTTTGTGGTTTCAAGCCCCGCATCAGGCTCTGTGCTGACCACTTGCTCAGAGCCTGGATCCTGCTTCAGATTCTGTGTTTCCCTCTCTCTCTCTCTCTGCCCCTCCCCTGCTCATGTTTTGTCTCACTCTGTTTCTCAAAAATAAATAAATGTAAAAAAAAAATCGTCATATTTTAAGATCACAATGCTATGAAACTCGAAATTAACCACAAGAAAAAATTTGGAAAGGCCATAAATACTTGGAGATTAAAGAACCTCATACTAAAGAATTAATGGGTTAAACAAAAAATTAAAGAGGAAATTAAAAAGTACGTGGGTGCCAATTAAAATGATGGGATGCCTGGGTGGCTCAGTTGGTTAAGTGTCTGACATCAGCTCAGGTCATGATCTCGTGGTTTGTGGGTGCAAGCCCCTCATCAGGCTCTGTGCTGACAGCTCAGAGCCTGGAGCCTGCTTCAGATCTGTGTTTCCCTCTCTCTTTGCCCCTCTCCCCCTCATGCTCTGTTTCTTTCTCTCTGAAAAATAAACATTGAAAAAAAGAAAGAAAGAAAATGAAAACGAAAAAAAAAAAAAAAAAACACAGCCCAAAACCTCTGGGATGCAGCAAAGGTGGTCATAAGAGGGAAGTAATTAGCAATCTAGGCCTTCCTAAAAAAGGAAGAAAGGTCTCAGATACACAACCTAAACTTGTGCCTTAAAGAGCTGGAAAAAGAATCACAAATAAAACCCAAAAACAGAAGAAGATGGGAAATAATAAATTAATCAATGCTATCAAAACCAAAAAAAAAAAAAAAAAAAATAGAGCAAATCAATGAAACCAGGAGCTAGTTCTTTGAAAGAATTAACAAAATTGATAAACCCCTTGCCAGTTTGATCAAAATGAAAAAGGAAAAGACCCAAATAAATAAAATCAAAACTGAAAGAGGACTGTTCCTAACCAACACTGCATAGTAAGAAAATATTATAAGCAATTATATGCCAGTAAATTGGGCAATCTGGAAGACATGGATAAATTCCTAGAAACATAAAAACTACCAAAACTGAAACAGGAAGAAATAGAAAATTTGAACAGACCCATAACCAGTAAGGAAATTAAATTAGTAATCAAAAATCTCCCAAAAAAAGAAGAATTCAGGACCAGATGGCTTTCCAGGGGAATTATACCAAACATTAAAGAAGAGTAAGTTAACACCTACTTTTGTGAAGCTGTTCCAAAAAAAAAAAAAAAAATAGAAATGGAAGGAAAACTTCCAAATTCATTCTGTGTAGCCAGCATTATCTTGATTCTGAAACCAGACAAAGACCCCACTAAAAAGCAGAACTACAGATGAATTTCCCTGATGAACATGGATGCAAAAATTCTCCATAAGATACTAACAAACAGGATCCAAGAATACATTAAAAGAATTATTCACGGGGTGCCTGGGTGGCTCAGTCAGTTGAGCGTCCAAATGCAGCTAAGGTCATGATCTCACAGTCTGAGTTCAAGCCCCACATCAGGCTCTGTGCTGACAGCATAGAGCTTGGAGCCTGCTTCAGATTCTGTGTCTCCCTCTCTCTCTGACCCTCCCCCTGTTTGTACTCTGTCTCTCTCTCAAAATAAAAGAAAGACATAAATTAAAAAAAAAAAAGAATAATTCACCACAACCAAGTAGGATGTATATCTGGGATGCAGGGCTGGTTTAATATCCACAAATCAATCAATGTGATACATCACATTAATAAAGGAAAGGAAAAGAACCACATGATCCTTTCAATAGATGCAGAGAAAGCATTTGACAAAATATAGCATCCTTTCTTGATAAAAACCCTCAAGAAAGTAGGGATAGAAGGATCATACCTCAAGATGATAAAGCCATATATAAAAGACACACAGCTAATATCATCCACAATGGGGGAAAACTGAGAGCTTTCCCCCTAAGGTCAGGAACATGACAGGGATGTCTACTCTAAAGTTCTAGCTTCAGCAATCAGACAAAACAAATAAATAAAAGGCATCCAAATTGGCAAGGAGGAAGTCAAACTTTCACTCTTTGCAGACGACATGATACTCTATATGGAAAACCCAAAAGATTCCACCAAAAAAAAAAAAATGCTAGAACTGATCCATGAATTCAGCAAAGTCACAGGATATAAAATCAATATACAGAAATTGGTTGCATTTCTATGCACCAATAGTGAAGCAGCAGAAAGAGAAATCAAGGAATCAAACCCATTTACAATTGCCCCCAAAACCATAAAATACCTAGGAATAAACCTAACCAAGGAGGTGAAAAACCTATACACTGAAAACTATAGAAAGCTTATGAAATAAATCAAGGAAGACTTTAAAAAAATGGAAAAATATGCCATGCTCCTGGATTGGAAGAGCAAATATTGTTAAAATGTCAGTAGTACCCAAAGCAATCTACGTATCAAAGCAATTTCTATCAAAATACCACTAGCATTCTTCACAGAGCTGGAACAAACAATTCTAAAATTTGTATGGAACCAGAAAAGATCCTGAATAGCCAAAGCAATCCTGAAAAAGAATCATAAACCTGGAGGCATCACAATTCCAGATTTCAAGATGTGTTACAAAGCAGTAATCATCAGGACGGTATGGTACTGGCACAAAAACAGACACTTAGATCAATGGAACAGAATAGAGAACCCAGAAATGGACCTACAAACATATGGCCAACTAATCTTTGACAAAGCAGGAAAGAATATCCAGTGAATGAAGACAGTCTCTTTAGCAAATGGTGTTGGGAAAACTGGACAGCAACATGAAGAAGATTGAAACTGGACCACCTTCTTATACCATACACAAAATAAACTCAAAATGGATGAAAGACCTAAACATAAGACAGGAAGCCATCAAAATCCTAGAGGGTAAAGCAGGCAAAAACCTCTTTGACCTCGATGTAGCAATTTCTTACTCAACATGTCTCCCGAGGCAAGGGAAACAAAAGCAAAAATGAACTATTGGGACCTCACCAAAATAAAAGCCTTCTGCACAGCAAAGGAAACAATCGGCAAAACCAAAAGGCAACTGCCAGAATGGGAGAAGATATTTGCAATTGACATATAAGATAAAGGGTTAGTATCCAAAATGTATAAATAAGTCACCAAACTCCACACCCAAAAAACAAATAATCCAGTGAAGAAATGGGCAGAAAACATGAATAGACACTTCTCTAATGAAGACATCCAGATGGCCAACAAGCACATGAAAAGATGCTCAATGTTACTCCTCATCAGGGAAATACAAATCAAAACCACAATGAGATACCACCTCACACCTGTCAGAATGGCTAATATTAACAATTCAGGCAGCAAAAAATGTTGGCAAGGATATGGAGGAAGAGGAACTCTTTTACACTGCTTGTGAGAATGCCAACTAGTGCATCCCCTCCAGAAAATGTATGGAGGTTCCTCAAAAAATTAAAAATAGAACTACCCTACAACCTAGCAATTGTACTACTATTTATCCAAAGGATACAGGTGTGCTGTTTTGAAGGAGCACATGCACCCCAATGTTTATAGCAGCACTTTTGACAATAGCCAAAATATGGAAAGAGCCCAAATATCCATCAATGGATGAATGGATAAAGAAGATGTGGCATATCTATATAATGGAGTATTATTCAGCAATCAAAAAGAATGAAATCTTGTCATTTACAACAACGTGGATGGAACTAGAGTGTATTATGCTAAGTGAAATTAGTCAATCAGAGAAAGACAAATATCACAATATCATGACTTCACTCCTATGTCAAATTTAAGATACAAAACAGATGAACATAAGGGAAGGGAAACAAAAATGGGGAGGGGGGCAAAACATACATGATTCAAATATGGAGAACAAACTGAGGGTTGCTAGAGGGGCTATGTGTGGACAGGTGAACTAAATGGGCAGGGGACATTAAGGAAGACACTTGTTGGGGTGAGCCCTGGGTATTATATGTAGGGGATGAATCACTGGAGTCTACTCCTGAAATCATTAATGCACTATATGCTAACTAACTTGGATGTAAATTTTAAAAAATAAAACAAACACACACACAAACAAAACAAAGTCATACTGTAATTAAATGGTAGAAATTAAGATTAAACTCTGAAGATTAGCTCAAAACTTAACAGTCATGTACATCTAAAGCCATTACTGTTCCTAGGAATCCTCGTTCTCCGCAGTCTCTTCAGCTTTAGCAGAAGAATAAGTCCTGTGAGGATCTTGATGTCATTTGGAACTGGGTCTGTGCTGAGAGGCTGCACAAGGTCAAAGATTGTGGAGTCTTGGTTGTGTCACCCCTTAGTTGTACGTATTTGTTTCGTTTCTTAGCCATAGAGTCTTAGTTTACACATACACAGAATGGGGTTGTATTAGCTGGGGTCCTTCAGAGAAATGAGAGAGAGACAGAGCAAGAGAGAGAGGACACAGAGAGCAGATCTTTAAGGACTTGGTTCACGTGATTGTGAAAGCTGACAACTTTAAGTTTTTAGCCTCTCCATACTCATGAGGATTAGATGAGATAATGACTCAAGTAAGTAGCATAGTGTGAGAGACATAGTAGCTACTTAGTAAATGGCCGTTATTTTAATTGTTGCTACTACTATTACATATTTCCATGAACTCCATGGGTATATGATTATCCTTATCTATAAATCTCAAGAGAAATGCTCAGTTTGTGGTGGTGTTTTTGGCAAATGCTAATTTTTGCTTTGATAAAAGTTGTTATCTGTTATATAGCTTTACAAAATCTTTTGACAAACATGTCAAGAAAAAAATTGCTTTATATGTACTTAGAGCATAATAAATTTAGGAGGCCTGAAAAAAATATGAGCAATACTGTAAAACAATGAATGCCTAATAAAAATTTTAAAGGAGGAGCACTTATTTCTATTCTGTAAGTAATGCAAGTGTCATATGAAAATCGTCAAGTTTTGATTATTAAAAACTATATAAGGTAAAAGTGCTTTTGAAGATGAATGTAAGGTATTATGAAATTTCATCATCCCTGAGGCCACATCATTAAAGTTTCAGGACATCACTGGGAAAATGTGGTAAGTAGCAAGTTCCTATTGCTTCTTAGCTAGGGGGGGAAAACCCATATATTTCTTGAAAAGGGTAGAGAAAAACTAATAATCAGGGAAGAATACAATTATGTGATTAAGAAATAGAAAACTCAGATGATTTAATAATGTAGGGCCATTACCCTAACTTCATTCTCATAGATCATAAGTTGGTTATAGCAGGAGATAGTGGGGCCGGCAGTAGTTACCCTCTAAACGTTTGGACAACAACATCACAAGCCCCCCCTTTTTTTAAATTTTTAAACTTTTATTCAGTTTTGAGAGACAGAGAGACAGAGCGTGAGCAGAGGGGCAGAGAGAGAGGGAGACACAGAATCCAAAGCAGCTTTCAGGCTTCGAACTGTTGGGGCAGAGCCCGACGCAGGGCTCAAACTCACGAACGATGAGATTGTGACCTGAGCCAAAGTCAGCCGCTCAAGTGACTGAGCTACCCAGGAACCCCACAAGCCACTTTTTAATATCAAATAATTTCATAGATACCTTTTGATTATCATTTTTCATTTTAAAAGAAAATATTTCATTAGTCATAAAAATTGGTTTGTATAAGCAGAATATACAATGTATTTTTCTTTTTGATCTTACATGTAGGCGAATAGACTCATAAACTACTTATCATAATTCCATAGGCCACCAGAAGTCCATGACTCAGAGGTTGGCAGTGACTGGTGTAGGGGAAAGAAGAGGTGGAAAGAAAACTGTGTGGTTGTAAATAAAGATCATCTATCATATTGAGTAAGTGACTTAGACTGAGGTTGTATAGTTTGGTTTTTAGCAGTTTTTGGGTTTTTTTTTTTTTCAGTAATTTTGCAGATGTTTCCCCAATCCAGCAGAGTAGAACTCTTTGCAAGAGTGTAAGTGTGAATCATAACTTAAAAGGAAGTATTATTTTATAAATTAGAATATTAGCTACATAGGGTAAGTCTCTCTCTCTCCCTCTCTCTTTCTCTCTTTTCCCTCCTCTGATTCTCTCTGGGGTACTGGGATTAAATGCATGTTTTATCAACTTTTGGGAGTGTATGTGGTGGGAGATAAATATTTAACTTGCTAATTTATTTAACCTATGTAGACATTGCTCCAGTGAACAGGTCCTTCCACGTGAAAATATATACTGAATATTTTCTTTACCTTTTCATTGACTGTCAGAGTGATTCTTGGTTATACTAAAATTTATAAAAATACAAAACTTTTTTGGTGATTTTTAAATCCTGAGTTTTAGGATCCTTTAGATTTCAGCTATATGCCCTAAGTATAAATGAAAGTCTTATTGAGGAAATGGGTATGTATTTTGGAGGAATTATTGTGAAACTATGAACAGACAATTGGACACATATGGGTTTGCCCACAGTTTAACAGTTAAACGGTGAACACATTTTTGGTAAACATGAAAGCAAGTTCTAGAGGGAGAGGAAGAGAGAGACCCTAGAAAGAGTGACACTTTTTAGAAAGTGAAGCCTTCTAAGATTTTTTATTTCTTTTATTTTTTAAAGTCTATTTATTTATCTTGAGAGAGAGAGAGAGAGAGAACAAATGGGGAAGGGGCAGAGAGAGAGGGATAGGGGATCCAAAGTGGGCTCCATGCTGACAGTAGAGAGCCCAATGTGGGGCTTGAACTCCGATGCCCTGAGCCAAAGTCGGACGCTTAACCAACTGAGCCACCCAGGGACCCATAGAGAGTGAAGACTTTTAAATCATGGAATTAAAGGTGAGAATTAATGACTCAAGATGATGTGCTGACCTTTCAAATGTGAAGTTTCAGCTTTCCCCACTCTCCCTCTATCTCCCTTCAGTTGGATGATGATATACTTTAAAAATATGACACCTGTAATTTAAAGAACATTTTAAAACTATGTCATGCTTTTCTACCCTGAGTCAAGTGAAAACTATGTCATTTAGAAACTTACCCATCACTTTTTCATTTATATAAATTTATATACATTATGTAATTTTGTACAAGGTAGAAAAAGAAAAAGCAGGAAAACCCAAAATAAAACTTAGGTTGTTGCTTTCTTCATTTTTTTTAAAACACATTGCTGGAGTGCCTGGGTGGCTCAGTCAGTTGATCGTCCAACTTCGGCTCAGGTCATGATCTCATGGTTTGTGAGTTCGAGCCCCACTTTCAGCTCTGTGCAGGCAGATTGGAGCCTGGAACCTGCTTCAAATTCTGTGTCTCCCTCTCTTTCTGCCCCTCCCCCACTCACATTCTGTCTCTCTCTCAAAAATAAATATTCAAAAAAAATTTAAAAAACACATTGTTAGAAAAAAATTAAGAATCAGAGTAACTCATACCTTGAATTTCATGGCACTCTTTAGTGTTGGCTATTGAAAATTCTTTTTTACAGAATTGTTTAATTTACCTCATTTTTCCCATCAATAAATCTGTATTATATACATACATTGGAAGCTAACTGAGTCATAGTCCAAGATGTACAAATGAAAAAAAACAGTGTTTGGACCCCTGGGTGGCTCAGTCTGTTAAGTGTCCAACTCTTTTTCAGATCAGGTCATGATCTCACAGTCATGAGATTTTGCTCTGCTTTGGAGCCTGTTTGGGATTCTCTCTCTCTCTCTCTCTCTCTCTCTCTCTCACTCTCTCACTCTTACTTACTCTCTCCCTCTCTCTGCCCCTCTCCCACTCATCCTTGCTTTCTCTCTTCCTCTCAAATAAATAAACATTTTTTAAAAAGTATGTATCCCATATCATGTAATACTGGGCAAGTGTCAGAGTCTCTAAGCCTCAATTTTGTTATCTGTAAAAGGGGAATAAAGTCTGTGCTACTATGTCACAGTGAGATAATTAAAAAACAATTAGAAAACACTTAATTGGCTATAAAGCATCATAAAAGCATAGGAAGTTCTTGGCACTCTTACTGTGATAAAGACATACAGGGTGCTATGAGAGGCAAAGATACATAGAGTATGCTTCCTGCCCACCCAGATGTTCACAGTCAAGTAAAAGAGGTATATAAATGGCCACAATGCCATGCTGTATGTGATGAGCATCCAATGGGCAATAGACATGATTATGGGAGTAAAGGACTTCAGAGGAAGAGATCACTTCTGTTTGGGAAGTTTATGACCGCTTTAATGGAAGATGAAGATGTTAAACCAAACTAAGATTATTGACAAACATTTATTGAGTGCTTACTATGTATTCGCCCAATACTCACTAAGAACTTTACATTGATTACCTCATTTAATTATTAAAAATATAATGAGACTAGCACTATTTTTGTCCTCACCTTAAAAGTAGGAAGCTGAGATCCAGGGAGGTGAAGTGACTCTCCAAAGTCACATAGTTAATAAGTAGCTGAGTTGGGATTTGAAGCCAGGTGCATTTGTCTCCAAACATCATGATTCCAGGTACCATGATAGGGTGGTAGTAAACTGGAACTGATGCTTGGATGGGACAGGAAGAAGGCAGCCCCATCACAATTTTTTTCTCCTCTATGTATACAATCCACCAGTTTTGTTATGTGTCTTATACTTTCTATCATATAAAAGTCAGGATACGCATCCCTAACTCCTGAGTCTGATTTCAGCCCTGTGCTCTGCTTGAGTGAATAGCATGAAGTGAGCATTTTGCCTCCTCTAAGGCTAGGCTTCAGAGAGCTTTGCATGTTTCTATTTTCTCTCTTGTGTTCTGCCATTGCCACAAGGAGGACAGCTTGGGCTATCCCACTGATTCCTGAGGAGGAAGAGAAAAGTGTAGAGTACAGCTGCCCCATAAGCAAGCCACTTCTGGAGCAGAACCCTTAGCCAATCCACAGATGCATGAGTGAACCTAGCTAAGAGAAGTCAATTAGCATATTCATGAGCTTGATAATACATTTTGTTTCAAGTCCTAAAACGTGGATAGTTTTTTAGGCAGTAAGAGCTAACTGATAAAGATTAAAATTTTTTTTTAATTTTTTATTATTTTTTTAGTTTATTTATTTATTTATTTTGAGAGAGAGCAGGGTAGGGGCAGAGAGAGAGAGAGAGAATCCCAAGTAAGTTCCACACTGTCAGCACAGAGTCTGATGCAGAGCTTGAACTGACAAACTGTGAGATCATGACCTGAGCCAAAAGCAAGAGTCAGATGCTCAACTAACTGAGCCACCCAGGTGCCCCAAAACATTTTTTTAAAGGGGGGGGCAGAGGTATGGAGAGAGAGAGAGAGAGAGAGAGAGAGAGAATCCCAAGCATGTACCATGCTCAGTGCAGAGCCCAAAGTGGGTCTTGATCCCACAACCCTGGGATCATGACCTAAGCTGAAATAAAGAGTTGGACACTCAACCGACTAAGCCACCCAAGTGCCCCAAAACATTTTTCATATATACTATTTTAACATAAAAGTAACATGTAGTTACTTTTTTTCGAGAATTGGAAAGAGGCAAAGTATGTATTAAGAAAAAAAAAAAAAAAAACAAGTTCCACATACCTGAAGTAAACATTGTGATGTAAAAATTATACTGCTTATATACTGTTTTTATGTATCAGATATTTTTCAAAAAATCAGATGCATCAAAGAATTTAATACTTAGATGGCCCTGTACAGATTATTAGCTAGATTCTAAACATGGGAATCAAACTCAGAAAGAATGGCTCCCACAGCAGTATCTTCAACCACTTTGTTGTATAACCACTCTGACCAACTCAGACACTGTGCTTCCTTCTCATCTGTATTATTGCCCCTTGGTCTCTGTTTATCACTATATCAATGTAGAATGTAGGTGAATGAAGATGGAGGGATTGCATTCCAGGGGGAGAGTAGAATGAGCAAAAGACTGAAGCAAGATTAGAGAGAGAGAGAGAGAGAGAGAATCATGGCAGTTTTGCAAAGCAGAATAAATGGGTTGACGGGTGTGGCAGAAGCCAACCTGATGAACTCATCCAACTACTTCTGGGAAAGGTTCAGCTCAACATTAGAAGTAAATATGCTCCTGTTGTTTAATTGTCATTTCATTTTTGCCCGGTATCCCAGTTTATTTATACCCAGAGATTTGAAAACAAAACCTCTTAAAGACAAAAGAAAGAAAGAAAAGAAAGAGAAAACTTGTATCTAGTGGCCAGGAGAAATACAGTTTGGAATGATAACCAGGGAGCTGAAGACACTTGTACATTCAAGTGTTTATGCGTTTATGCACACAGCCTGCTTCAAGATTTGTTTATGTCAGCCGAGCATTGTTCAGGAATAGCCTATTGTGCAGGTGGCAAAATTACATATTAGGACAGCATCGCATTCCTTGACACTCCTGTGAGAATGAATTATATGGATATCCTGTGCCCTACAACATTGCTATGAACGAAAAAAAAAAAAAAAGACAAACAGCAAGGATCCGGCTTTTGGGGATGATTATCATTTGTAATGTAGGAGAATAATTCACTGCCATTCACAGGTGTCTCTCTCTGTAATGGCTGTAGTCTCCTTGGCTTCTCTGCACTGTGGTCTACAACTTTTATGTTTTTTTACAAAAAGGAGCTGAGTCCTTATGCTTAAAAGCTGAGCCTTGGGGCGCCTGGGTGGCTCGGTCGGTTAAGCGTCTGACTTCGGCTCAGGTCATGATCTCACGGTCCGTGGGTTCGAGCCCTGCGTCGGGTTCTGTGCTGACAGCTCAGAACCTGGAGCCTGTTTCGGATTCTGTGTCTCCCTCTCTCTGTGACCCTCCCCCGTTCATGCTCTGTCTCTCTCTGTCTCAAAAATAAATAAACATTAAAAAAAAAAAAAAAAAGCTGAGCCTTGCTCTTTTGTGCTACAAAAGATGATCATGGGCATCCTAAAGTAAAATAGCTTTTCGTTGTCTCTCCTGGGTCCCATGCAGGCTAGTGCCATGCCCTCAAATATAAAAATTAAAATTAAAAAAAAAAGTCATCTCCTATAACAGTTCCAGAGGGAGGAGAGGCAGCTGTCTGATTCCAGATTTTCCTTTAACTGCTACCTCTTACCTAATCACATTTGGCAGCCTGTCTTCTAAGCTAAGGTGAGATCTGTGTGTGAACACTTATGTTGGCCTTGCAAATAACATCAGTCTGAATTTAACCAAATGTCCCCTACCAACAGCCCATAGGCAGTCAAATGGAATAAACCTTTATGGCTATTCTAGAATTTCTCAGCTGTGAACCTCAGATTTTTCTAGTGTGGTCCACCTATCATACACTTTCATACACTATTGCCCAGAAATAGGCTCTCTGTAATACTCAACAATCTGAGTTGAATGGACAGTTATGAAATACCTACTCTGGGGTGAGCTGTTTTCTAGTTCTTCATAAAAACTTCAGGGCCAGGGGCGCTTGGGTGGCTCAGTCGGTTGAGCATCCCACTTCGGCTCAGGTCTTGATCTCGCGGTCTGTGAGTTCGAGCCCTGCATCAGGCTCTGTGCTGACAGCTCAGAGCTGGAAGCCTGCTTCGGATTCTGTCTCCCTCTCTCTCTGCCTCTCCCCTGCTCATGCTCTCTCTCTCTCTGTCTCTCTCTGTCTCTCTCTGTCTCTCTCTCTCTGTCAAAAATAAATAAACATTAAAAAAAAAAAAGTCCAGGGCCAGTTGAGAAACCAGCCATGCACCAAATTACAACCGCTATCGAAATTGCTGTGGTGGAAACATGTGCTCTGGGGCCCATGATGTTGAGCCTTGTAAATCAAAGTGTGGTCCGTGGACATGCACTATTAGCATTATCAGGAGATGGTAGAAATGCTACTAAGTGAATCAGAAGCTGCAGGTGATTAACCAGGTCCCCAGGTGATTTGTGTGCATGTTAAGGTTTGAGAAGCCGCTGCTTTAGAGCAATACTTCTCCAACTTTGTTCATACTGGAATCCTGTAAGCCTTCAAATTCCTGACATCCTGGCTGTGCTCAAGCACTATTGAATTAGCATCTCTATGAGTGGGTCCCACCCAACCTCAGTATTTGATTTTGGGCCCCTACCTCCACCCAGGTGGATCCACTATTGGTGTTGCCAACTCTAAGAACCAATCATCTTGCAAGGAATTGCCTCCTTAATACCCACATACATCCATTTTTAAGAACACATGTTATTCAAATAAAAACACTGTTGCTACCCAGCAACCGGTCCTCCCATTTCCCTGCCAATACCCAGAAAACTTTCTAATGTAATCAGAGGCCTAGAGTCTGGACCTCCATTCACACTCTAAACCAATGATGGTAATTCTATTCCTCTGCCTGTGACTGGCTTAAAGATTGATACATGGCGTCCTCTGGTCCCAGTGAAAGAGGGGATATAAATTCAGGATCTCTGGGAAAGCTTTCCTGACTGTTAAAGAGGAACATCAGGAAGGGATGCATTATTTGGTTTTTGTTTGTTTGTTTTGTTTTGTTTTCCAGCCTTTAAGTGTTTTTGTGTGATACCTGGAGCCATTGCAAATAGTTCATGAAGATGAGAATTTGGGGATTTGTGGGGAGAGAAATTCAGAGCAGAAGGTAGGAAAGAAATTGTGTACGGTTGACCCACTCAACCTGCCTTGATAATTGTTCTTTTATCTGATCTCTTATCTGAAAGATTAGACTTTCTTATTAAGACATCTTTCACTAAGTCTTCTTTTACTTTTTGGCTGAAAGCATCCTATCATCTTTATCTCATAGGAGGGGAATAATAATATACACTATGAAAAACCCTAGAATAACAACACAAATCATAGACTTCTGATATAGAAAGAGACCCCAAACACCATCCACTCCAACTGTTCAAATAGTCTCTGGACAACACTGAAATATGTCTTGCCTCCAGCAGAAGGGCAACAACATTTAGAAAACTTGCTGATGTGGTGTTTTTGTAAGTGTCTTCTCATTTTCTGTCTCCAACTTGACAGATGAGGAACATGCAGAGAAATAGATTGTGTTTGTGCCTGAAGGGGCACAAAATGCACTGCCCATAGACACATAATCTTATGCACAAGGCATGTGTGTGCCTGCGATGAACATTGCGGATTTGAAAATAGAAGAACAATGAGTATGAAGTTATCCTCGAGTTTTCTTTTGCTAACCATTCTTCATATGACATCCAAATCTAGAATTATACTTAAGAGGCTAGTACATTTAAATTTAGCAGTGTTGTTAAATTTAGCAGAAGCAGTTACTTCTTTCAATTGGTTGTGATTAAATTAGGAAAAAATAGTTGCTTGTGATCTGACTACAGAGTTACTTGTGATCATGTCCCATGAGGGCAGATATTTTGTTTCTCTTTCATTCATTGAGGTACCACTCCCCGAGCTTCGTCCCCCTTCCTAGAATGGTGCCTGACACATAGTAAGCACTCAACAAATACTGGTTGATAAAAAGCGAATAAATGAGTAACTTCCCTAGTCACTACTGTATCTCAGTTTCTAGCTTAGTTAGTACTTGAAAGAAAACGCATGCATAATAATTGTTAAATAACTTAAAGAATAAATAGAGATTATATTTTAAAGCAGATATTAGAAGAGTAATCATACCTTGGCTCAGAAGGCAATATGCTTACAGAGAGATACTGAAATATTTTCAGTTACTGGAATCCAAAGTTGAGGTTATCATATTTCAAGCTGATGTATCACATTTGACTTTTCTGATGAAGATTACTATGTTTCACTTCAAGTATAATATTCATGTTCATGCTGTGCTGTATTACTTTCTTTACACTTAGATTCATATCATTTCCTAAGTTGAAAAAAAATGTTTACTTAGTGTCTGTTTAAAGAAACATTGGGATCAATGTACAGTGTAAGTGAATTTTAGAAAGACCCAGCTCCTGAGTTTGCAACTCAGGGATAGGCATGTGCTTACTGAAGTCTTAGTAATGGTGGCATCCCCTCTGGATTAACTGTCTGGATTAACTAAGTGTCTGGCAAAAAGTGCCCAGCACATGGTTGTTGCGTTGAAAACTACTAACCTGGATTACAAGGCAATGTACTGACCCTAAGGGAAATGCGGAAAGGTGTGTGTGGTGTCCAGAGAGCATTCTTATCTACTTGGGACCCCAGGAGAGCTTTTAGAGAAGGTGGCTCTTGAAAGACAGAATGCCAGGGCACGTGGGTGGTTCAGTCTGTTCAATATATGACTCTTGGTTTGGCTCAGGCATGATCTCACAGTTTGTGAGATCAAGCCCCACATTGGGCTCTGTGCTGACAGCAAGGAACCTGCTTGGAATTCTCTCTCTCCCTCTCTCTCTCTGCTCTTCTTCTGCTTGGACTCTCTGTCTCTGTATCAAAAATAAATAAATAAGCTTAAAAAAAAAAGACAATGCCAATAGGTGCATTGATGGGAGCACCTACATGGAGAGATCAGCTTGATTGGCAGAATTGCAAGAAATATCTTCATAGAAAAGTAAATAGTTCAATTTATCTGCACATAGATTATAGAGAATAAATCTCCAAAGTTAAGTGAGAGATGCCAAGTACAGTGCCTTGAATGTCCAAATGAAAACTTTCTACTTCAATCATAGGCTAAAGTCAGTGTTTCCTAAGCTTTGCTATACATTATAATCCCTGATAATCACTAAACAAAACAGATGCCTGGTTACCATCCTCAGATATTCTAATTTAACTGGTATGGGATGTGACAAGAGCACTGAGAGTCTTAAAAACTCCCCAGATGGGGCGCCTGGGTGGCTCAGTCGGTTAAGCACTGACTCTGGATTTTGGCTCGGGTCATGATCTCACAGTTTGTGAGTTTGAGCCTCATATTGAGCTCTATGATGACAGCACGGAGCCTGCTTAGGATCCTCTCCCTCTCTCTCTCTCTGCACCTCCCTCCCCCACTCACTCTCTCTTTCTCAAAATGAATAAACTTAAAAAAAAAAAAAACCCTCCCAGGGCACGTGGGTGGCTCATTCAGTTAAGCGTCTGGCTTCAGCTCAGGTCATGATCTTGCCGTTGGTGATTTTGAGCCCTGAGTTAGGCTCTGTGCTAACAGCTCAGAGCCTGGAACCTGCTTCGGATTCTGGGTCTCCCTCTCTCTCTGCCCCTCCCCCGCTCACACTCTGTCTCTGTCTCAAAAATAAATAAACATTTAAAAAAATAAATAAAATTTAAAAATAAATTTAAAAAACCCTCCCCCAGATGACTATAGCATGCAGCAAACTTTGGGAACCGATGCTGTAAGTAGTCAGGAGTGGTATGACAAGGAGGATGAGTGAGGTGGGAGCTGTCCTTCCTGTATGAAGAGTCATTTTGGGGTTAGAACTTTAAGGTCTAAAAGGAAAGCCTTGCAGGAAATTCATCCTGTAGATCTGAAAGCCAAGAGCACAGTCAGCATTTCTTACTTAGATTTGAAACATCCATATAGGAGAACCAATTTCACTTAAGGAACTCCTGTTTATCCTTCACATTTCAGTTCAAATTTCTCTTCCTTGGGGAAGCTTGCCAAAACTGCTGACCAAGTCAGATACCCATATTTGATGTCTCACAGCCACCCGGACTTTGTCACAGTACCATCTACAACATATAGTATGCAGAATGCTCTGTTACAACATGTTTCTACATGCAAATAAGCATAAATATGGCATTGGTAAATAGGGGATCTATATAAGTGTAACACAAAGTACAGTAACTCAACTGAATGTAGCCAGCTTGCAGAAAGACTATTTAACAGAATGACTCCACTCTTCACCATTTGGCTCTGATTAGTCAGATTTGCTCTCTTCTAAGTCTTTACTGCATGCCCCTATTTTAGGGGCATTTCTGCCCTATTTTCATAACTGAATCTTAAGAGACTCAAGAGATAGCAAGGTTCTCTAAGAAACAGAAACAATAAAATGTGTGTGTGTGTGTGTGTGTGTGTGTGTGTGTGTGGGTGTGTGTGTTTTAAGGAATTGGCTCACATAATTGTAGGAGCAGCCAAGTTTACAGGACAGGACAGAAACTCAGGTAAGGGTTGATGTTGCAGTGTTGAATATGAAAGCTGGAAATGGGCAGAATTTCTGTATTGTAGTCTTGAGGCAGAATTCCTTCTTCCAGAAACCTCAGTCTTTGATCTTAAGACTTTCAACTGATTGGATAAGACCCACATTGTGAGTGTAATCTGCATGGAAGTTTACTGATTGTACATATTAATCATATCTGCAGACCTTCACAGGAACATCTAGTGTTTACCAAACAACACTCCAGAACGTAGCCAAGTTGCCCCATTAAATTAACCATCACAGAGTTGTTGTTTTCCTTCTTATGCCGGTGAGAGAAAAAGTAAAAATGGTTTTGGCATTTATGACTCTTCTGACTTATAAAATTATTTTGGGTCCGGGGACAAGTTATAACACATTTGATAATGTGTTTTGCTTGGTTGTTATTAACAGTTTCACATGGAACCCTCTAGGCTGGGTTCAGTGTGCGTTCACCTGGGGAAGAACTTCCTAATAATTTCTTCCATTTGTTTGTTATTTGCAGACTGTCCTTGCCAAAGCTTACCCAATTATGAGATAGATAGTAATCACTGTCAACTCATGATCAGGCCGCTTGTTCCTGGTCTTATGAGGCTTATAAATTTCTAGTCACAGGAGAGAGAGAGAAGCTGCTGATACCAAACAGGAGTAGTAAAATGAGAATTAGGTCATCACCACATCCACCTGACACTAAGAAACAAAATGGCTTTGCTGGGCTCATCTCTGAGGGAATACAGTGAAAGAAAAGATTCTCAGCTCCCCTAATTAAGCATGAGTCCATAGTATCAGCATTTTTGGCTTTTCCTGATGCTAAGGGATCGTGGGTGGATTTCTCAGGAACTTGTGCTTCCTGATCACCAGGTATCCTATCTTGTTCTCTCTCTTCATCTCAAGTGCAGCATGGGGGTGGGAGTTAGGCAGATTGCCTCTGGCCCAGAAGCTTCTCTGAAGCCCAGCCTGTTCCTTGCAAATGTAGATGCATTTTATTGAGGGCTCATAAGCTGAGGATCATATGCAATTTAAACTAAAAGATGGTATGTTTTCTGCAAGAAATGTTATCTAAATTTAGCAACCTAAATTTAGAAAGAAAACTGATTAAACAAACATATTCAAAAACATTTTTAAAGGAGAAAGTTGTACTTTTCCACTTTAAGTTCCTCCAATCTCTTCTAATATTTTTCTTCTGTTGTATAGTTTGCTGCTCTGTCCAGTCCTTGACTTTCAGTAACTTACTCATGGTTCCTCCATTTTTTTTTAATTAGTTGTCCTCTTTTTTTAAAGTTAGTACTATCCATGTTTCTTAACTTGTCACTAGTATTTATTTTGAAGATCCTTCTCTCCTAGACTTTATCATATTGAGCAGGCATCAACACACTTTTGCTTAAAGGACAAGATAGTAAATATTTTAGACTTTAGGCCAAGATGCAAAATTGAGGCTATTGTGTAGTTATTTATATAGCTTTTTAAAATGTAATCCTTTGATAATTTAATCATTTTGAAATGTAAAAACTGTTCTTAGTTCACTGCAGAATGGATTTGGTTCATGGACCAGCTGTTTCCCAGCCCACTATATGGAAAGGGTATGAACTTTAACAAAGTAATGAAGGAATGTTATCTTCACACCTGCCTGTAATGGTGTGTTACAGTCCCCTCTTTGGGCCTGGTGGGTTTTTGTTGTTGTTGTTTTGCTTTGTTTTGTTTTTTGATAAAACAATTGCTTACTGCATAGGATCAAGCTGGGGATACAGTTGGTTGCAGGGTAGAAAAGGACCTTATAAACTCTAAAGGGTACACACACTAGAGAAGGATGTATGGCAGAGAAAACAGTGTCCTAATTGTGATTGAAACCAAACAGACCTTAGAAAAAAAAAGGAGGAGCCCTAATGCTTGGAACAGATGGTAAATTTAGAGCAATAAACAGAGATAAACAACAGTTATTCAACTTGTTTCATTTTCTGCCTTCTCTGTTCAAAAGACTGTCACATGGGAAAAGAGAATGGACTTTGATGAGAAATAACTTGATATTGAAGACAGAGAAGAATACAGTGGAAGTCCTCCCTATTAACCCACAAAATTAATTTGCCTAAATCTCTCATTGTTTTTTGGGACAAGGTTGAAGAAATCCAGGCTATATGAAAATACATGTAGGTGTTTCTAAAATTCCCTGAATGATCAAATCCAAAAAGTAAATAAATAAACAAAAAAACAAATAAATAAAGTACATTATTAAGGACTGAGCTCTCTAGTGATACACCAGAAGGCTCTGCCTTCATCCAAGTCTTTGTCAAAATATTTATGTGAAATTGAAGGTCTCAATTATAGGTTACCCTATTTTACAGATACTGAAAGTTGGAGAGAATAAATGATCTATAATATTGTTCCAGCTCTAAAATCCAACAGTTTTAATATTGTTAAAAACAAAAAAAAACACAACATCTTTGTATCTGACCTAAAATCTATTCTGAAATAGATAGGTAAGTACTTGAAAATTGCTATGAGCTGCTATGTTAATTACTGTCTATAATACATGAGCATTTATAAGGAGAACTTAAGATGTGTCTCCTGCTGTAAATTTGAACAGATTTTGTTTGCAGTACCCAATCCTAAGAATGTATTTGGTTCCTACTTAAATCACTTCTCCTTCATTTCCAGCATTATATAGGCAGACCTGCCAAGATTGCTTTGGATTATAATTCTTTATTAACAGAGAGATCCAGAGAAAGGGATGATTGATTTATCTAAGGCAAGAAAATGACTTAATGGCAGAGGGCAATATAGTACTGAAACTTATTCTCATCGGAATTAGGCTATTATGGCTAATTGTGGAACACAAATAAAATCAGTGGACAAGAATTGAGGTATTTGGGAATCAATTTTAACTCAATACAAAGATTTTCTTCTTTTTTTTTTACATTTATTTATTTAATCAATGGGTACTTTCCAAGGAAAGATAAAAAACCGTATATGGTTGTTCTCTAATGTAATAAAAATAGACTTTGTTGTGATTTAGGAACTTAGCTTCTAATATCAGCTGTGAGAGACCTGGGTCTCCTTTGTTGATATCTATAATAGAAGTTAATAGAGAGTCAACAGTCTCCAAACTCACAGAATGCTGTATTCAATCTTGCTTTTCCCTGGAGAATTCAAACAAAACAGGGGCCCTTGAAGGTCTGGCTCATTGCCTTGACCAAAAAGCTTCCTGTTAGGATTCTAACCAGGTTCACTTCTTGGCCAGGGAACAAAAACCCTTTGCTCTTTTCACAAACACATTGTACAAGTGCAGTTTATTTAAAGACTGGTGACTATTAACATATAAACTAAAAACCTTGCCCAAAGTAAAAAAATCTCTTAAAGGGGGAAAAAGTGAATGACAAGCTGGTAGCCTTAGAATGGATGAAAACTTTGCTCTTCTACCCCTAATTAAGAAAAGGTAAAGTAGGCCAGAGTTAAATTTGCATGACAAAGAAAGCAGTGCAAACAGAAATTGGCTCCAGATTAATCTCCTTTTGAGATTCAAAGTTTAAAGGAGAATATAAAACAGGGAGACTCTTAAATTCGCTCTTGGAAGAATCTGTGGTCTTCAAAACTTAATCCTCCAGGGGAAAGTGGTGTGCTTGTCATTCAGACCTGCAGGACTTTAAAGGGCAACACCTTGCATTTATCTTTGCTCTAGCATATGTCAACCACCTTCCTTTCTATTCCAACTTTGTAGTTTCAAACTGGAGAATATGTTGCTGCTGATATATGGGCTAATTTCTACTCATCATAGGCTTCCAAAGTAGCTGCCTGTGCCAGTATTGAAATTCAGAAACAATATAATGATGCTAGCATACTGAGTTAGTGTTTGCTGCAGATAGATACCATGTCATATAGCTGATCAGTTTTTCTTAAGGAACACCACTTTGTTGTCATCCCATACTTCATATGCCATTTCTACTCCAAGTGTATTCTATGATCCAGTCCTAGTTCCCAAGCCGTTTGCTTCCGGTCTAGGGCAAGAGAAATGAAGAAACTGAAAGAAAATGTTTAGAGATGTATAACAAATTGGCAATGGTTTTATGTCGAATGAACAAATTAAAAAAATAGGAACATGGGTTTGTGTTTGTTTTTATCTTGTTTCCTAGTCATTTATTTTTATTGTATTTGTCCAAAATCACCAAAGATAGAGTAGGATTTATTATTATTGATCTTTTACTACCAAGCATTTGAGATGTCCTGCCTGAACTATGACAGAACTTAAATTTAGTGTCTTTTTATGCACCCAATTAATTCTCAGTAAAGATGTATTCATTCAAACCATCAGTATACACATTTTTGATATATTGGTCTGTAAGTTTTCATGGGAAAAATAACAAAAGCAACAGGAACAACTAAAACCACAGTCATAACTGTTGCTGTTGATATTGTAATTTGAATGATATTAGTATATTTAATGAGCACCTACTACTGAATCAGAAACATCTTTCATTAAAAATCCCAGGCAGTTTGAGGAAGTTATTATTATTCCTACTCTACAAATTAGGAAACTGATACTCAGAAAGTCAAATCATGTCAATGTAAAATTTTCAGAAATTTGAAATACATGTCTTTCATACACGTATGAGTACCTGTTAAAGATTTTTAATATGTTAATAAAAGAACCCATAGAATGATAAAGCTAGTGCAAAAAAGGATTCAAGAGAGCAAAGTCATTAGAATCGATAAGAGTGTTAAAAAAAGGTTGTAAAAAAAGATACAAAACTGGTTAGTATCCTACAAGACTGTAGGACAAGACAGCAATATTCAGCGAATCTTTTCTAACAATAGAAGTCATTTCCTTTTCTCTTGGATAAACATTATTTTCAACATGTTGATATTCTACAAGTTTAAATTGACTTTGCAGAGTATAAGCTGCAACCAAGAGTAGATAGGAAACCAAAAGAAAACATAACCCTTACATAGGTCTGTTGGGTGTAGGTGTGGAAAAATTTTCCCTTCTTCCCTTTTAGATTGTTTTTGTTTTAGTTTTTTGTTTTTTGTTTTTTTGCTGGTCTAATAATTAAATTGATCTAAGGTTAAAAAATCCAATTTAATTTTGTATATAGAGGAGCACCATAAAAATATGAGACTCAAAGAAGTGGCCAAAGCAGGCAGTATTTATACCTTTTATATAAGGAAACAAATATTTGAGGAATTGGCAAGACACAGGTTTTGGGCTTGGAGTGGTAAATCAGTGAGGAAGTAACAAGGTTGGTTTATATAGCCTTCCCTAATTTCCCTATCTCCGTGATAAAGATACCTTCTACCAGCCAAGTCCAAGGACGGTACTTTTCATGTGGGACACTTATTTCCTGGTTTCTGGGGGCTAGAGCTAAGTCAGAATGTCCTTTCTGCACCGGAAATGTCTTAAATAACTTTATTTCAACGTAATCAGTAGGCCAAAGTGGCCTCTTAGAGGGTGGCATATTCTGTTCTTCACCAACAATACTCCTGTAGGACAATAAAAACGTGGATAGTGATCTTTTCCCTTTATTTGCAAGTTTTGAATATTTTATTGCAACACAAACTTTTCTTTAAAAGTCTTCTAGTGGGGCTCCTGGGTGGCTCAGTTGGTTAAGGGTCTGACTCTTGGTTTCAGCTCAGGTCATGAACTCACGGTTCAAGCCCCACATTGGGCTCTGTGCTGGCAGTGCAGAGCCTGCTTGGGATTGTCTCTTTCCCTCTCTGCCCCTCTCCCATTTGTTCTATCTCTGTCACTCTCAAAGTAAATAAATAAACTTTAAAAATTTTTTTAAAATTAAAAAAAATAAAAGTCTTCTAGTTAGTGGCAGATTTGAATTCATGTTCCTTTTGCTCCCTCCACACTATCACTTAAACTGTCTGTCAGCTCATTGATAGAGGGCTGCAGAGAATTGATAGAGGGCTGCAGAGAAACTGATCAGAGATTCTGCTTTAATTCTTTGCTTTTGATGGTAAGTGATGATGGAGCTGGGCGGGGGGGGGGGGGGGGGGGGGGGGGGGGGGGGAGAAGGAGGCAAGCTGAGATCAAAATGCATGGTTAACCCCACCACCACCACCAGGTGGAACATGTATGATATTCCTTGCACACTCCCGGCTACCCTAAAACAGGAGTGGACAAAAACAAATGCTTGAATTGATAAGGGTCTCCACCGGTATACCAGGAAAAGGCAATCCAATCAATGACCTAAAATCCTGAAACTCCGCACTGTCTTAATGTTAATGTTTGCTAGAGGGAAAAACAACATTTGCTTGACAATAACTAGGCCTCCAGTATGTCTTTAGCATGTGAAAGTCTCTTTGGAAACTCCCTCTTGACTTTATCTCCCCAGACTCCATAAAAAAAAACGGTCACCCCACCCCTACTTGCAATGCAGCTCTTTCTGCCCACAGGCGCTGTCCTGTGCTTTACTAAATCACTTTTTATTTATCAAAACAAAAATTTTTTTTTACTGTTTGTTTATTTGAGAGAGACAGACTGACTGAGTGTGAGCAGGAGAGGGGCAGAGAGAGGGAGACACAGAATCTGAAGTAGGCTCTGGGCCCCGAACTGTCAGCACAGAATCCAATGTGGGCTCTAACCCTCGAAAGGTGAGATCATGACCTGAGCTGAAATCTGATGTTTAACCAACTGAGCCACCCAAGCACCCCAGTAAAATCACCTTTTTGCACCAAAGATGTCCTCAGGAATTCTTTCTTGGCTGTCAGCTCCAGACCCCATGAACTCCCTATCACCCTGAAGCATCATCAGTAAGTATAATACCATATCATGTTACTGAGTACCCTCACATCACATCCTAGTACCCATGTGATGAAATATGGGAGCACTTATTTTCATATGTATCTCTATAGAATCTATAGTGTTGATTACATACCTAATGATAGGTTTGTGGGTGGATGGATGCTTCTTCCAGATGCTACTTAGTGTTATTCCACACATTCTCTGATTTTAAATACTTCTTTGGATGCCGAATTGAAAAATCCAGCCCCATTATTTAGCAGTAGTATTACTTGGGGTAAATTAGTTAACCTCTCTAAAGTTCTTTTTTCTAATTTATGAGTGAGATAATATTAGTAATACCTCATGGAGCTTTGGTGAAGATTATATAGAAGGATGGTATAAAAGCTTAGCATGGTCTTCCTCCACTCCTCTTGTTTCATTCCTGTGACTTGTCCCCTTAGCAGAAAACTCCTGGCCTTGCGTCGCTCCCTACCCCCCCCCTCCCACTTACATAGTATACCATAGCAGCAGTGAAAGTATATATATGTCTGAATGGTAATTTTGAAAAGGAGAAACTGGACATGTGTATGTGTATATGAACCCATCCCCACCCCCTTTTTTTTTTGTGAAGTTGCCTGCAGGTGATGCAAATTCTGATTTTTTACAAGGAGGCCAGTTGCCTACAGATTCAGACCACTGTTTCCAGTAATCATTTCACTGATATTGATACTGATATTGATACCTGCTATTTTGACCTTTTTTTAAATTATTATTTCTCAGAAGATTTAGAAAATGCTATAAAAGTTAGCTTTTACTGGCTTTGTAGTGTTTAGGTGTTTTTGTTGTTTGTTTTGTTTTAAATATGTTACTTATCTTCCCTGAGCTTTATTTCTTAATGGGATAATATTATTAACCTCTAGAAGTTATTATGAGCCTGAAACAATATTCTGTATGTAGACCGACTGATCCCTAGCCAACACTCTATCTTGTGGCCAGAATTTGTGTCTCAGGTTTTTTTGTTGTTGAGAATGAAGTTATCATTGATATAGGGCTACTTAAACATAATAACTAAATACACATTTTGCATGAAAAATACCAACTCTTAGACAAAAAGGAACCAAAAGGAAACCTTTATTGCTTTTGAATAATTATGATAGTAATTGTCAGTCACTGCTTTGTCTTTGTAAAAAATTTGAAAAGTACATTTGGACTCAGAGAGTTCTTTTCTGATGTCTAATATTAGGGGAGATTAGTTTTACTAAATCAAATATTCAAATTTAAGATCCTCTGCTAACATTAGAGATGTGAAAAACAAATTGTTCCTTAAAGTACCAACTGAAAAAAAAGCTATCATAAATGTGAAAAGACTTTTTCAAAAAAGGACTTCAATCAAAGAGCTGGAATTTATTCTTATGGTGAACATCCATTAGAAACAAAATAGACGTGTTTAAGAAAAACACATAAGTGTCTTTCATTATGGAAAAAAAATTCTTGGATAATTTTATTTCGGTGTGTTGCTGATTTCTAATTAAACCCAATTAGAATCAATTGAATTTATCAAACAGTTCATTTCTGTACTGTCTTTATTTCAAAGCATCTTTTGGACCCACAGTTCTAAACACTGTGGTCTGTAAAGATACATATTACAAAAACTGTTAAGGCTGGTACTTATATTGATTTTGGTGATAGAAAAGAGCAAGGAAAATGGATTTTTTTTCTTTCCTCTAAGCTGATGAGTGTTATGTATGAAGAATGGATGTGTATTAATGGGTCTGTCATTAATTCTATAGTTATGTCTTTGAAGCAGGCACCATTTTCTTACATTCCTGGGAAGCTATATTTTATGTTTGCTTTCTTTGGACAATGGTTTTGTTAAAACTGGGTTGCTAATAACTCTCTAAAGTAAGCTAGTTTGCTGAGCAATACAGTTTGACAAATGCTTATTAGTAAATGCTATACTCTTAAGATTTACTTGACCGAAACTGTTCCATTGATTGTCATTAATTATCGTGTTTATTCGCAAACAAGTTTCTATGTTCACTTGTCACTTAAGCAATTTGGATATTGATTGGATCTATTTGGATGTGTAACACCCAAATTGAGGCCCTCTTGAAAACTTGTCAAAAGGTACCAAAGAATATCCTGACAGTCAGCAGAACAGAACACAACAGCATTTTATTTAAATAGTCCTTTCTGGAGAAGAAAATGCAGTGGTTTCCAAAAGGAATGAGCCAGAAGAATAGAAATCATTTGCCAGTGGAAGGCATAAGGATGTATACTTGAGATTTCAAGTACAGACATTGATAGTCAGTTAATAGCATTTTTTTTTTAAGTAAATTCACCTCACCTAAAATCTCAAAGAACAAAAAATACACTTAAACCTGCCAAGCTTCAGGCATGGGGTTGCAGGTCTTTTAGGGTAATACCCTGTCAGCATTAGCTCTTAGCAAGAACCTAGCTTCTGGCAAGAAGCATTTATCAAATGGCATTGCTTCCCACAGTGGGGAGATTGAAGGAGCACTGGATGAAAGTCACAAATCCCATGTCATGCCCCAGGCTTTGTCTCTTAGCTCTGCTCTTATCAGAACCTTGGGCAAGGTATTTAGTGAATTTTATCTCACCAAAGACACCATTAAAGGCAAGGTGCACCATTATATCATGTGCCACTGAGAAAGAAAAAACCCTGACAAACCTTAGCGCATTATCAATTGTAAAGTGAAATTTCTGAAATGCTAAACTTGTAAAAATTAAAATGTCTTAAAAATCAAAGAAATATGGCTATTCCTTTGAGCTTTAATTATTTATCTGTAAAGGGATATCTGGTTGGCTCAGTGACCATTTAACATGAATTCCTTGGGATGTTAATAGGTATAGTGTCAAAAATAAAGTTGTAAACAAATAAGATATCCAAGAATACATAGATGTTTATTTTCATATACAATAATAATAACTTGTTACCTTATAAAAATAATAAAAGCAAGATTAAAGTAAATCTATGATATCTACTTTGGTTGACTCTGAGGACAAATTCACAATTACATAGCTTCAAGGCTGCTAATAATAGTCTCTACTCTCCAATTCCCACTCTCTGCCTTTACGCTCTGCTACCAAGGAGTAGAGCTATATAACTCTGGCTGTCCAGTCAGAGTCTCCCTATCCTTGTCTACAGTGACGATCCAGAGATGGGCTTATGAACCAAACAAATCTATTTAGGTCTTTTCCTGAGATTGTATGTGACTTCTAGGAGAGAGAAAGGTGCTTTGCGGTTGCTTTTCTTAACTGGGAATATATTTATCTGGTGGTGTTACCTGTCATTTTATATAGCAATTGGAAAAGCCTGATGGGGAAATGAAGTCAATTACGTATAAGAAGGACGAAGAGGAAGCAATTGCTTTGAAGGCATCCTTTGCACCGTGAATCCTGCCTTCACGAAGGTTAGACCAACACTGGTCAATGTATTATATGAAACAATAAATTTCCTTTTTGTTTAAATGCACTTGACCTTGTTTCCCCTCCTCCTCCTCCCTTCCTCCTCCTCCTTCTCCCCCTCCTCCTCCTCCTCCTCCTTCTTCTTCTCTCTTTTTAACAAGGCATTCTGACTAATATAGAATCGGATGTAAAAATGTGTTCAACAATCTCTGCATGGGGGAAAGTCAATTCTATTTTCAAAAGGACTGGTTTTCAAACTAACTTTTCTTTTACACATGGACATTACCTAATAAATTGTTAGGTCATGAGAGTTGTGATAACTAGTTATCTGTTTTTATATATGTGCTCAGCATACAATGAACCTGGCATACAGTCATGACTCCATTAATGTTTTGGTGAACAAAAGAATTGCATGAATTTTTAATGTTTGAGTAGGAGAGAGATAGATCAATGAAGAGCGTATAGGATGGTGTGATTCATTTTATTTGAAGAAATTGAGAAATATCCAAAGATAATATGTTAAGTGGCATTTTACCAGAATCTCTAATTCATTTGGAGGCCGATAGGTATTTTTTCAAAATAAATGATACAAGTACATTGCCAAGTATACTGTGCAGCTTATAGTAAATGATCAGAATATAACTTCCATGCTTGAGCTCCTAGTGTTCATTCCTTCTTGATTGCTTTCTTGAGACTAAAAAGAGATCAAAGGTTAGACTTGTTTTATCCCATACTGTTCATTTTGTACCCAAAATCTTCATAAATTCCCAAAATCTTCATAAATAACAATGTGGATCATTTATCCTCAAATCTATTTTTTCTCTGACTTCTGCTTAAATAATCCAGTGTTTTGCTATTCAAAGTGTTGGTCCTTAAACTGTTGCTGGTCTACTACCAGATAAAATACTTGAGTCAAAATTGAAATCAGTGCCATATATATATATATATATATATATATATATACACACACACACACTTCCTCTGTCATCAGGAAAAATGCCAGTTGAACTAAGTAGTGTGCTTAGTGATGATGTTGACTTACCTTCTCACTGGAGCTTCTTCCTGTCAAAGACAAGTAGCAAGTGATTGGTGGATCTGTACTTAAAGTAGCATTGATCTATAGAACAGTATCAAGTTATTATCAGGAGCAGCTAGGGATAACCTGAGGACTTGAGGCTAAGACACTTAGAAATATCTATCTTGCGAACCTCCTCCTTAGTGCTCAGAACCTCCAGAGACAATAGGTATAGTGTGTGTGTGTATGTGGATGTTAAACAGTTAAATTGTGGATGTTAAAGAGACAGGTCACCAGGACCCAGAATCTACTATCCCTAATTTGTTCACATTATTTCTGCATATATGTGACAACTGTTCCATGGGTCATCTCTACTAATACCCATACACCCCGAATTACATTATGTCAGCTTCCCACAACAGGGCATGTTCATTCCTATGCATTGCTTGTAATCTATATTAGAGCTAGACTCATTCATACTATTTATTCAAACTTCCTTTATTCACTGTGGATTAATTTTTTTCAGAGAAAACATTGTTAGGTAGGTCTTCTTTATCCTCAAACCAGGCAGAATCTTTAGAAATTAATGTTGCTGGTGACCTTCATAGCCATGTGATAGATCAATGTTCATTTCCTGTTTAAGAGAGAAAGGTCTTCTTCAGCTAGAATAAGAGGAAATGCCCATATGGACTTAGCTGTCTGCCCTTAGGAGGAAGTTCTGAACTAAAACCAATAAACCATTTCATTTTACATTAGTAGTTTTGTCCTATACACATTGCCCTTATACTATCTTTAGACGTGATTTCTCAGTCCCATTTATGTACAAGTAGAACGATCTGGCCCATCTCCATTCCCCTCCCTTGTTCTGTCTTCCAGCTGCCTTACTATCTATTGATGTGCTTAATTTTCCATCTTTGGCCATTTATTTTGTTCTTACCTAAAGTCAGTTATTCACCTTCAAATTCTTTCAGGTATTTGGAATGTATGTAATATGTCACAAAATAGTAAAGGGGAAAAATAATCATATATACATACATATATATGTATGTATATATGATTTTAAAAGACCCAAGCTTGAGAAAGAATGTTTTTCTTTGGAAAAAGGTCATTAGAATTATAATGAGCATTTATTATTAAATGATTTTTCTATGCCAGTACCATGCTGAGTGCGTGGATTATATCATTTATTTTGATATTCACAACAAAAACTCTACAGTGCAGGTTTTATTATCCTCATTTTACAGATAAGAAAACTGAGATTTGCAGGTTAAATAACTTGCCTAGGTTTGCTCAGGTAGTGCAAGGTAAAGCTGGGGTTCTATCCCATGTCTTTGAAAGTCCCAGGATAATATTCTTAACTATCAATCTATGTATACCAATGATATCAAATGAGTGAATGAGAAATGCATTTTCTTAGCCAACTTCATGTATGCAATCTTCTCTAACTCATTCTAGATTCACAGCCAGGTATTTCCTGAGGAAGCCTGTATTTAAGAAATATTATGTGTATATGTCTAAATGTCTCCATCCTACTGATCTGATGTTACAGACCATTCCTGCGGACTCAAGGTAGGAAACCTAATGTACAATTCAATCATAGTACTACAGAAAATGAGAACAAATTGGTATTCAATCCAAAGAATATTCATTCAATAATAGACTTTTTATTTATTTGGTAGCATAATGGGAAAATAATCAATATGTCACCTTTGTGGGATTTTTCACGGCTGGATGATTTCTGAAATACAAAATTTTACAGGGATTATACTTTTCCTATATACTCCCAGTTAACTATTTACACATAAATACCAGCTTTGGGATGGTTGAGGGATTTCAGGGTAGAAGTCTGCTATCAAGCATATGCAGAGCCTCCTTTCCCTCATCTTCCTTCCAGGCCTTGGTGCCATATTGAGAACTTATAATTAGGTCCTAACGACAAGCCTGCCAAGAATTTATTTTCAATTTCCGTGCTTTGCTATCTCAGCTGTTTCAAATTACATATCTCTAAGCTGTAGGAAACGTGTTATCCTAAATGTTCTGGGGATTGATTCTCCCAAGTATTTCCAACCTTTTGTTTAGGCATTATAAAAGTTAACTGAGAGAATCCCATCAATGATTGTGGCCATTCATCATGCTTTTATATACGTTGGCACTATACTAGGCATTTTTAGTATTCACTTCATCAAATCTTCATAATAATTCTACAATTCAGGTACCATTTACCTCTTTTTAGGGCTGAAGAAACTAACCTAGGACTGCTAAATAAATTGCTAGTTATTCCACCGTATGACTTGGTTTGTCTGACTCCAAATCCAAGCTTTTATGTACTGCAGTATGCTTTTGCAGAACATATTTCAGACTTCTGGCATTGGCTTGCCATTCTTTTTTTATTTCTGGAAGGAGTTAGTATTATCTCTCTTTTGTGAATGAAGAATCTCAAATTTTGCAAGAATATGTGACCTGCTAAAGATCACATATCTGAGACATGAGAGAGTTGGAAACTAATTTCATTCTACTTTTTAATTTTTTTTAATGTTTATTTATTTATTTATTTACTTTTGAGAGAGACAGAGACAGAATGCGAGTGGGTTAGGGGCAGAGAGAGAGAGACACTTACAGAATCTGAAGCAGGCTCCAGGCTCCGAGCTGTCACCACAGAGCCCGACGCGGGGCTTGAGCTCATGAGCAGTGAGATCATGACCTAAGCCGAAGTCAGTCGCTCAATTGACTGAGCCACCCAGGTGCCCCTCATTCTACTTTTTAAATATATGTATATAATATAGTAGCTTGTTGGTTATTGCATTCTTTGCAAAAGAAGTTAGTCTGTATCTGAAAAACATCATAGGGTTAATAAGGTAAAACACACATACCTGAATGGTAACCTTATAAAATATGGGCTTATATATTAGTCTTGGTGCATACAACTAGCACACATACCTACCAATAGGGTGATCCAGTAGTGTAGTTAACCCTAAAGCCATCGAGAATTAAACAGGTTTTTTTTTTCCTTTTTGTTAGGAATGCAAGGTTGAAATAGCACGATTGGTATTTTGAAAACCAAGTGAGTTTTCTTATTTCTCTATAAGGAAGTATTGATCCTATGGATCTGAGTTCCCACTGGAGTCAAGTTGGTGTGCAAACCCAGTCCTCCATGCAACAACAGCTCTCCTTCCTTAGCATCTAATAGAAGGCATCTCACCCGAGTCTCTGAGAATTCCTGGGATTTGGGTATTAGAGGACACATGACTGCCATGTGACTAGGGGAAATTGGGCTGGGTGGAAAGTCCAGAACACAGACGTTTGGGGAGCCTTGTCTTCACCAAAAATGGTCACTGCTTCCCTCTATCATGCTTCCTTCTTCTCCATTTTCATTCTCATTTTCTCTCTTTTTGCCTTCCTACAAAGAATAACAAGAAGAAAGAGAATGCCTTTAAAAACAAAACCTTTAGTGGGGTGCCTGGGTGGCTCAGTCCATGGAATGTCCAACTCTTGATTTCAACTCAGGTCATGATCTCACAGTTTGTGGAACTGAGCCCCAAGTGGGGCTCTGCACTGACAGCGTGGAGCCTGGTTAGGATTTTCTCTCTCCTGCTGGCATGCACTCACTCTCTCACTCTGTCTTCTCTCTCAAAATAAATAAATAAACTTAAAAAAATATTTTTTAAAAATCCTTTAGTAAGTTAGGGGAAAATGTTTTATCTCCTTTGCTAAAATTTTTCACAATCACCACTTTGTATTGAAACTCTTGGCAATTTTCCAGTTGCTCACCTATAATTTCTTTTTCTTTTTTTTTAATTTTTATTTATTTTTGAGAGAGAGAGAGCACAAGCGGGAGAGAGGCAGAGAGAGAGGGAAACACAGAATCTGAAGCATGCTCCAGGCTCTGAGCTGTCAGCACAGAGCCCGACGTGGGGCTGGAACCCACTAACCATGAGATCATGACCTGCGCCAGTCAGATGCTAACGGACTGAGCCACCGAGGCGCCCCTCTTTTTTTCTTAATTCCTTTATCCTGCCTATAATAAAGGGTGTCCTGAAGCATATCAAAATGTGAGGATGTGATTTAAGTGTTCCTTTTCAGTCCCTAGTTGTTTCTTCTCTCCATGCTAACAAATCAAAACTAGTTGGGGGTACCTGGGTGGCTCAGTTCATTAAGCATCCAACTTCAGTTTAGGTCATGATATCATGGTTCGTGGATTCAAGCCCCACATCGGGCTCTGTGCTGACAGTGTGGATCCTACTTCATATTCTCTCTTTCCCTCTCTCTCTGCTCTTCCTCTGAACATGCTCTCTCTCTCTCTCTGTCTCTCAAAAATTAATAAACATTTTTTTAAAGCCACCAAAATCATCTTTTACTTTACCAGTTATGTCAGTTAGGATTCTGTCAGCTCTAACCAAAAACACTACTTACAATGGTTTAATCCTTTATATGATGTGCCATTCCATATGAATTAACTTTGACTTTAGCATGACTTCTCTCAGGTATCAAGATGATTCCCAGTAGCAATTAAGGCAGCCTTCTGTATTTGTGTATCCTATTACTGATTCCATGGATCTGCATAGGAATAGATGCTGTAGGTATGCATATAGTTAGACCATTGATAGATCACAATCATTGAATATATAGAAACATAAGTAAATAGATGAGAGAGAGAGAGAAAGTCATGAATATAATTATGTTTCAATTATGTTTATATTCAATACCTACCCTAATGTAGGTATAACACATCATGGGCCTTAACACATTCTTATTACATGAATAGACCACATTAGACTCCTAATCACAGAGAGTTACTAGTTTTCCACCTTCTGAGTGAAATCTGAGCCCTAATTGGAGTCAACACCTTCCCAATGTATTGAAACACCCAGCTGTGTTGATTCAGACTTTATCTTCAACACATTCTAATTTTACAGAGCTCATCATTCCACTACTCTCTGTGTGAATACTGACTCCATTAGATTATCCCAAATACAGGAAACTTATTAGCTCAGGTATCTCTCAGAAACTTACAACTATTTTTTCTGTAACTTCTACCCACTTATTCTGCTTTTATACTAATTCAGCACTAATTCAGATGAATACTAACTGAAGGACTATTATCCCTATTAAATAGCAGAAGTTCCTACCTTTGGATCCCCATAAAAGCATCTTTGCAAGTCTTTATCAACCTCCATGGATGATCCCTGGGTGATAGAACATTTATTATTATTGTTTTTTTTTTTTTTAGTTTGTTTATTTTGAGAGAAAGAGAGAAAGAGAGAGAGAACCCAAGCGGAGGAGGGGCAGAGAGAGACAGAGAGAGAGAATCCCAAGCAGAGCCCGCAGTGTCCATACTGTCAGCACAGAGCCTGTTGTGAGGCTCAATCCCACGAACTCAAGAGATCATGACCTGAGCTGAAATCAGGAGTCAGATGCTTAACTAACTGAGCCGTTCAGGTGTCCCTGGAGATAGAACATTTAAAAGGAGCAACTCTAAAACAGAAATTGCCCCAAATACTTTATGGCTTTAAAAAAAACAAAAACAAAAACACAAAAACAAAAAAAATTTTAATCAGTTTATTTTGGAGCAATGCTTTTTACCCCACTTTCATTCCCCTTTTTGCTGGATAAAAATTAAGGAGACATCAATGCCCTACATATGATGGCAATTCCGAACCTTCCTCAGAAGAAGGAAATCTATAACCCCTGCCCTAAATTTCTGACCTGGTGTAATGCAGAAACTGCTGTTTCTGTCTTTCTTCATATGTCTGTTTCCTGCCATAATGGGAGACGTAGCAGGGAGGCTGCAGTTGAAACCTCATAACAGAGGCGCAAGACGAACACTATTAATGACGTTTGCTGCACACTTGTGGACTATAAGAGAAACTTCATAAACATTTATTTCCCCAAACATGAGAGAATCATAAAGTCCCCAATAACTAGACTGAACAGCACTAATCTAATTTCATTACTTGCCATGGAACAATGGGGCTAAGAGGCTATTAAAGTTGTCCAAGCATGATAATTTCTCATGGTAAATAGCCAAAGAAAAAAAAAAAGGGAGTGCTTCTCAGGGACCTGGAGTTGGGAGATAAGGGCCACTGAAATCGTGGGGCTGTCACAACCTGTAAGCAGTAGTCTTAGATCAACACATTCACTTCCTCATGCTCTATTGAGGGGTTCCACACAAGAACTCCAAAGTCTGTGCTTGCTTCAGAGCCTCATTTATTTTTATTAAGAGCAGATGGAGGCAGAAGTCCTCTGAGCACTTTATTAGCGTACTACTATTCACTGAACAGCAGCCAGTAGAACACAGAATAGAGGAGATTCTGTCCATCTGTTCATTTGCCTCTCCCTCTAGTCTCCATGGCAGAGCAATTGCAGCGTTAGTGTCAATGAACATAATTAAAGGTCTGAAATGTTTTGTAGCATTGTATTTTTACCTAGACAGCACAATGCCATTGAGAGTAATTTTTGTCACATCTAAATGCATTTAGCATATAAATATATTATTGTCTTGTTGTACAGAATACTGATAATTTGTTTATCACCTGTAGCTAAGTGCATACCTCAAAAACCATTTCTTTTGCTTTTTCTTATTTTATATTCTATAAATACTTTAACTCCACAGACACTTTGAAACTTGGTATGTTCTGTTTATTCAACTGAATAAAAAGTCAGGTGGGTAGAATGTATTTTTCAACTTCAGCAGATTTTCTTTGAATTTTTCAGATGTCTGTAGTAATCCAACTATATTTAGACATCTGTCTAAGGAGAATCATTTAAAAACTTATTAAAAACAGGTCATTTAAAAACTTATTATTTTTCTATAGTAGAAATTCTCTCATTTTTATGTACCTAATTCCTGGGCTACACATCAGATCATAATCTCATTGCCCACCCTCCCCTCCCTACCAAATAGTATTAACATTGGGAGTTGTGTTCCTGACTCAATACCAGATATCTCATAGATCAGTCAAAAATATGTATCAGAAAAAGATGTACATTATAAGTGTGTTTGATCATCTAGAATAATAGAACAATATTTTAATGCTTAAAATATAAGATTACAAAGGTTTGTGTTATACAATAGTGTGTCCAGCTTATAAAAACTTGTCTTCTCCATATCATAATGAATATGTCAAGAAATTGCTTCTCATTTTGGGATTAGGGGAGGACCAATAAAAACTCATAAACTGGAATGATGTTTCCTGCTGTCCAGGCCCTTTTGTTGTTAAGTAACTAAAACAGTGTAGGGTTTTTGGCGTTAGGCATGATCCTTATTCATTTAAAATCCTGGATGGATTAATGACCTCTATGACCTAAGGTGAGTTCACACACCTTAGCCATGGCTTTAAGGGGGCTGTTCACACAGCCTTAAAGCCATGGCTTTAAGGGGGACTCTATAGTCTCCATCAGGTGGCCATAAATACTAGCTGGTTATCAAATAATCTTAAATCTTCTCATTGAGGATGTTAAGGGCAGAGAAGGGTATAAATTTTGTCTGAGTTATGAAAAATGGACTCAGGTAGCCTACATGCTATGAAATATTTTTTGAAAGGTATTGTAATTTCCTTTATTTCAGGTGACTTTTTCAAATGTAAGAAGTAAACAGCGTCACTTCATAAAATAATGGGTAATGTACTGCAAGCTGGCCAGTCTTACAAGAGTCTGACAATATGTCTTGAATTTTGAGAATGCATCAACTGAGTGGCAGATATCAGGCAGTCTAAAATAAAGGATGAAAAGACTGTCAAAACTGTGTAATTTGGATGTTTAACTTCTGGTGTTTACGCTCACTTGGGTAAAATGCTGATTAAGTATATATAGTGAGAAAAAGTGCCCAGCACTACAATCCTAGCAACGTATCACTTTCAAAATTAGTGTTATCTAATCAGAGCTGATCCTATGAACTATTGAGTTTCATCACTAATATGTATTCCACTCTTATGATGTTTCAGGTAATATTCTCTGGGATATACATATATATGTTTTAGACATATTTA
Organism: Panthera tigris; assembly: GCF_018350195.1. Taxonomy (NCBI): domain Eukaryota; kingdom Metazoa; phylum Chordata; class Mammalia; order Carnivora; family Felidae; genus Panthera; species Panthera tigris. Next base: position 47,997,625 of record NC_056661.1, read on the forward strand.
TACATATTTGTATATATATACACATATATGTGCACATATATATTATATATAATGTATATATGTGTGTTTTGAGTGCTTATCACTACCTTTTAGCCCCTGGGTGCCCGTTCCACCATTAAATAGGCATATAGGTATGGTAAAATTATATATGTGCACAGAATAGAAAAATAAATAAAATGGTGCTTTCTGAAAATATAAAAATTTTCACATTTGACCAATAGCTTGAAATGGTTCAAAGTAGACTTATGCTTCTGACCTATCAGTCTACTTAATGCCCCATAAAGCTTTAATAGAGTCTTTAAGAAATGGAGCTTGGAATTCTCAGTGGAGAAACTGCCTGTGGATTATCGCTTTGGTTCCTTCTGGATCTCCTTGACGAATACTGGATGAAGACGTTTATGTACCAAGGCCTGCTTTCTGGATGGCATCTGTACAAAATAAATTATTAACCAACTTCCTGGGAGAGAAGTTGAGATACTCAGGGAACCAGAGGGTGTTCTAACTTGCCGGTGTAAGACAAAGGCATTCATTCTTGGCTTCACGTCTAGGATCTTGGAAGAGCAAGAAAGGCAGAGCAAATGGATGGGGACATGGGTTGGGGCAAGCTGGTGGACTCCAACATCTACTCTAAAGCAATTTAAATGAGTTTTTGATGAGTGAGGAGGGTTGTTAGAGTAAATTCTAAGAACTAAGTCAGTGCCTGCAAATGCTATTTTACACCCTATGAGAGGAGACTGAGGAAACTAGCCCTGGGATGTTCAGGCCAAATTTTCTGAGATACCAGTTAAAAGTGGATGTGTGCCCTGAAGTCCTTTTGTGCTCATCACAACTAGACTGTGAGTGATCCATTGTTCCTCTTTTGCTACCCCAATGGTGCTTCTGTAATGGGGCTCCATATCTTTTAAGTGCAAAATCGTCCATCCACCTGCCAAAGGTAGAAACCTTGGAACTCTCTGCACCCTTGCTAGACTCATTCAGTCGCAGGTCCTGGCCTCCCATCTCATCCTCAAAGGGGTCCCTTCCTCTCATCTTCATCACTCCATCCAAGCTCCCATCAGCTTTTCCCTGGAGCATACAACAAGCTTGTCCCCCCATCCCTGTTCCTTCTCTTTCTTCGCTCCTACTGAAGTTGCTGTTATACATAAAACACACCTGGACCTGCCTCTCTACTACTTGAAAAGTTTCCATAGCTCTCCATGGCCCTTGAGAACTCCATCAAAAGACATGGAATGTCCTTCACAGGCCCACCTGCTACACCCGTGCACCCTTGTCTTCAGTTTCTGCTACTCCATTTCACAAACTCCATGTCCTAGCCCAAAGGAAGATTCTGCTGTCTCCTAAAGGTCCTGTCCTTTAGGACAAAAGGTCCTGTCCTGACTCTTTTGATCTCTTTGCCTGAAATTCCCCTTGTCCTGTTTCTGTGGCCTGTAGTCCACTCCTTCTTTAAAGGCTGGCTCACATGCCATCTCATCCATCCAGTAGGTTCTGACCTGTCCTTTTTCTGAACTTCTATTAGGATTCACACAGACAATTTTTCAAGACCTCAGAGCCTGACTAAGATATAAATTGTGGTCTAAAGTCTTCCTCAGCACTTTCCCCTCTACTCCACCTCTTCATCTTCCCACGATCTGGTTACTACCTCCCTGGTGCTGGCATGATATTTTTGTGTACCTCTCTATGGTAGCCTGTAGCATTTTGTAGTATAATTAGTTGTCTCTGTGTTGTATAATTGTTGTACCAGTCAAATTATTCCTCCTTGAATATAAATTCCTGGGCTTGCTCTTGCTTCTATCTCTAGCACTGATCACAGTGGCTACCACATTGCAAATACTTAGTTGCTTCATAAATGCCTTGAATACATAAAGAAATGAATAGATGGATATCAGAAAAGGAGGGCGAGAGGGAGGGAGTAAAAACAGAAGTGCCGTTTTATATTCTTCAATTTGCCAGGCTATCTTGCAGCATTTTAAGTGCCAAAATGTGGAAAATTTGCATTATTCCTTCCCAGGCTTGAGGAAGGCAGTTTCTCTGTTGTTTAATATGCTCACCAGTTACTAGCTTTGAGACACAGCACTAACAAGCTACAATTAATCAAGTAATTCTAATGGCAAAATATCCCTCAAATTCTTCTCTTCCAGGAGTTTTAACATCTTTGAGGACTGGAACAATGTGTTTTGCAATTTTTATTAACCTCCTTTCTTGCCCTATCCCCCAGCACAAAACTTGGAAAACGGTAAGAGTTCTATAAATGATTGATCTATTATCATTAGAATAGAATCTATCCCACTGAAGTAGGGTCGGGTGATAGTTGACATCCTTTTCTGGCTATTTTTTGGCTTTTTACCATGTAATGCCAGCATATAAAAATGGAAATGCTTCCAATACGCTGAATACATAGTCTGTGTTTTGCAGACTTGTAGCAACGTTGTAAGCAGCCTATCACCAGAAGAAGCTATTTGACTTAACTTGGATTCAAATGCAAGGAACAATCGAAAGACCTTTTTCAGCAAGGATAACCTATTGACATGTGAGAAAGGATGATAAATCAGTTCCTAAAGGCCTAGGATTGTTCTTCCTGCGAAGAATTTTAAATGAGAAAAGCTGAGAAAGAACTAATGTGGCCATTTCAGTTCATATCATTATCACTATCATGCAGAATGTGAAAAATATCATGTAAGTTTATTAACTGAATTATGCAGTCGAAAACAAGCAAACCAGAGAGAACACACATCCATAATTCTTATATTGTATGTAGTATGTGGAGGGCTGTAGTTCTAAGAATTTCTGGTAATTACGATTTACAGTGTTTAAGAAGCCTGTTGTTTCCTTTATTTATTTTTCATTCTTTCATCCACAGATGGCATTTGTTCTTTCATTCAACAAAGATTTACTGGCAGATATTATTTGCTCTTATTTTATTTTTTATTTTTTATTTTTAGGTTTAGGGTCTCATCAAAATCATGCCATTGTATTTTATCGAAAAGTGACGTATTTAAACAAATGTTTAGTGTAATTAGGATATTTATTAACTGGAACTCTTTCAGTTGCAAAATTTGAAAACCCAAGTCAAACCAAAATGAGACTTTATCACTTTATATAACTAGACAGTTCAAAGAATAACTCCCATTCAGCCAATAACAAACCCAGGATCTTTATCATCTACATAAAATCAAGAGGCTGTTTTTCTCTAGCTCTTGTCTCTACTTTCCTAGCTTTATTCCCAGGACAACTCTCTGGACATATTCCAACTCCAGGAAGGGAGCAATTTCTCCCAAAATTATAGCAAATGTCATGGATCAACTTTTTGATTACATCTTTTTGGGATCTTCTAAGCTTACTGCTAAGGTCAGGAGGATGAAAAAGTCTAATGGGCTAATCTGGGATTATATATCTAACTTTCATGCCGGGAGTAAGATTAGCTCCCTGTAAACCACATGGGTTAAGAGTAGGGGAGATATGGTTCCCCTAAGAGGATGTGAGGTGAAAGGGGGAAAAAAATGATCTATTTTACAAATATAATCTATAGCTACTTCATTTTGTAAATTATTCTCCAGTACCAGAAAAGCAGAGCACATTTAAATCACATGAGCTATTCAAGTTAGCCTATTGTATGTTTTGAAATAGCCTTTAATTTATTATTTTAATTTGGAAATATAATTTCTTATTTTAAATTAGAATTTATTTAGTTTAAATAAATTGATCTTTAAAAAAATTTAATAAGGGGTCCCTGGGTGGCTCAGTCTGGTAAGCATCCGACTTCGGCTCAGGTCATGATCTCACAGTTCAAGCCCCGTGTTGGGGTCTGTGCTGACAGCTCAGAGCCTGGAGCTTGCTTTGGCTTCTGTGTCTTCTGCCCTCTCTGCTCCTCCTCCATTTGCTCTCTCTCCCTCTCTATCAAAAATTAATAAACATTAAAAAATAAAAAAATTTAATAAAGTATAAGTTTAAAAATCACACACACACACACACACACACACACACACACAAAGTCACTTTTACCTTCAATCTATGTGATAGGAAAAGCCTTAAACTTAATAAGAAGAAGGAAACATGGTCATTTAGCAACTCTCTGAAATATAATTTCATAAAAGCGCTCTGAAGTTGTACTTTTCATTTCCTGTTTTTCCCAAATTTGATGTCAGCTTTTCAACCTTTGAACTCTCTTGGCACTTTGAAGATCTCATGCAGCATCTACCATGTTCTACCTTGAGTTGTAATTACTTGTATATTTACCCTAGTGTCCTAGGAGATGATGCACTATTTGAAGACTGAAAGAGAATTTTTGTCATCTATTCTATGCATCCTTATTTAATATTTGATAGTGGGCTTTCTGTAACATTAGGAATCAAAATATTAAATGTAATTTATGGAAGGAGGGACAGAGAGAGAGGGAGAGACAGAGAGAGAGGGAGAGAGAGAATCCAAGGCAGCCTACATGCTGTCAGCACACAGCCCGACCTGACGCTCAGACTCACAAGACTGTGAGATCATGACCCCAGCTGAAACCAAGACTTGGATGCTTAACCAACTGAGCCACCCAGGTGCTCCTTAGCACATTCTTATCGAGTATGCACTGTATGATGGATGTGTATATTTTTATCGTAGATTTTAAACTTCCTGAACTGTAAATTCCATCCTGGAAGAGGCCTTGTTTGTGTATACTCACCGATGCTTTCTCAAGGTCTAATGAATGGTAGACTCTCATTGATAAGTAGACAAGTTAAGCAAGCCTTCACCGCAACACTTTAGAACAATGGTTCTCAACTATGGGCAATTTTCCCCTCTGAGACCTTTGGCAATGTTGGGAGACATTTTTCATTGTTACAACTATGGGAAATGCTACTAGCCTCCGGTGGGTAGAGGTCAGGGATGCTGCTGATCATCCTTCAAGACCCATATTAGCTCCCCACAACCAAGAATTATTTGGCCCAGAGAACCAATAGAGCCAACAAGGAGAAGCCCTGTTTTAAAATAATAATTTTTACTGTATGCACCTAAGAATACTAATGCTTGGAAGGGATATAAATTCTCCTCAACTATATCAGTAATAAATTACAAAACAAATTTTAACCAATTTTTTTCTCATTTCCTACAACAGAATTATTTATCAGTTTTGCATAATTATATGTAAATTTGAGTCAGTATTGCCAGGAATTATTTAGAAAACTAAATAGAATGTCATCTAGTTAATTACCACCAGTTTAATAAAGTTATGTGCTGTTTTTCGTTAACTATGACAAAGCAATGAGTATGTTATAAGAACAAACTAGTGGGGAAGATTAAGGAAAAGGCTTTACACTAAATGTATATTTGACTTTTATTTTTAATCTAATAGCCAAATAGGCCTGGAGAAGGCAGTATCTCTTTTTAGAGTTTTATCGTACTCCTTCCTTTGAGGACCGGATTTATTGGAGTCAGATTACACTATTATATCAAAGTTCCAATTAGATTTCCTGAAGGGTTTATGAAGCCAAGGATGAAGTCTTAAAATTCATCTTTATCAATCAGGTTAAAGGAACCATTTCTCACCTCTCCAAAAGAGGTTACATCATAGGGTATATCAGGCATATTCATGGTTCTAGGGCAAGAAACACCATGGAGGGAAGAGTTATTCAGGAAAGCAACTGAGTATGTAGGACAGCCATCATAACTACATAGGAAATTAAGAGGTCTCCATCTGTTTTTGACAAATTTCTTTCCACTTTCTTCATCAGTTCCCAATATTTGAAAGTTAAATCAGATCTACAGAGGGGCTCGAAAAAAAAGTTATATTAACAAGTAATCCATTGAGGGGCACCTAGGTGGCTTAGTTGGTTGAGCATCCCAACTCTTGATTTCAGCTCATGTCATGGTCCCAGGGTCATGGGATCAAGCCCAGCATTGAACTTAATGCTGAGCATGGAGCCTGCTTGAGATTATCTCCCCTCCCCCCGATCTCGCTCTGCCCTGCCCCCACTATCTGTCTTTCTCTAAAATAAAGACAAAAATAAAAATAAAAGAATCCATTGAATTGCAGTTAGAGTATAATAGGGGACATAATTATACAAATATTTAGAATTATTGTCATCATTAGTATGGGAGTAGTGTTATTGTTCAGTGGTGTTCATCTCATAATATTTAAACACACTAAATATAGTAACAGAGGTTGAGGACAAAAGAGGCATGGAACCAGTCTGTGAAGGAAATTCATTGTCATGTCAGGGAGTTCGCAAGGGCCCAAGGACCTAGGGATAGTTTTTAAGAAGTAGAGACATGCGCCAATCTGTGTTTTATGTAGATCACTTCAGCAACTTTTGGAAGGAGCAAAGAAGGGGTGAAATTGAATATAATTATTGTGAGTAGTAACTATGCTTTCTAATGATACTATTTGAATGTGTGCACATGTAGACTTAATTCTTTCATTTGCTTTTGTCATTGTCTATACACACCAACCCCATTCTTCTCTAGTCTATTTGCAAAAAAAAAAAGTTTCTCGTGGTTCATGTTTATTTAATGATTAATACTTTACCTATAGGTTTTTACTGCAGAGTTAATGTGGGCATTAATAATTATTAATGATGATTAACAATAATTATTAATAATGATTACCCACTATTATGTTTATTATTTATGACATTTCTCTTGGTCTACTACACCAGTATAATATGTGTTCAAGAATCCTTTGACAATAAGATACATACTTGATAAATACTGTGAAAGAAAAACACAGAGCACTGTAAGAATGGATGAATTAACAGGGTAATCTGACCTAGATTGGACAAGAAGGATGGATAAAGTCCTTCCCACAGGAATGATAGTAAGGCTGAGAGGGAAAGGCCAAGTAGGAACTGATGAGTCAAAGAATTGGAAGAAGGGAAAGGAAGATTAAGCTTTCCAATCCAATGATGGCTGCAATGACCCTGAGACTCAAAGCATATTGATGCATTAGGAATTGAGAGAAGTGGAGTCTGTACCTTCTATGGTAAGATAAACACTCTAAGAAAACAACCCCTCCTCCACAAACTCAACTGTCTTACCAAGGAAGCTGGACTCTAGACTGAAAGCATAAAACAATTGTTTTCTTTTTCCCAAGTTCTTCAACACCCTCTCTCATTGTCATCCTTATGCTGCCCCTGAATGAAAACTTAGACAGGTTCCAAAGCTTTTTTTCTTCCTCTGAAGCATAAGTCTCACCTCAGTCACTCAGATCACAAGATCCAGCACAGAGCAGTAACTGGAACTTCAAGGTAAAGTCAGGTTAGGGTCCTGCCCACCACTTTTTCTAGTTCTGGACTGACTCATGTTTGAACAGTTCAGAGTGGCATGGTTATCTTCTTATCAATTCTTCTACCTCCATATCTCATGGGAGATGTAATGGCAGGTGCAGTTTTTAATAAGTCTTTGGTTTCTCTGGAAGCACCTCGCTTCTCTCCCTAATTGTAGGACAGTGATGCAAGTTCTCAACACTCCAGTGATCTTTCTACTGAAAACTCCAGTTTTCCTTTGTAAGTTTGAACTGTGATCACTGATGCTGAGAGTTAGGCTGATAGACTAGACTCTGCACAGACCCCACATGGATGGTCTAACATCTCACTTCAGGATGTGGATGTACTTGGCCTTTGGTGTTTTGGCCAAAAGTGAGAATAGGAAGGGTTCCATGTATACAATCCTTGCTACTTTAGCAAGGAGAAGTGTGGCAATAATTGTTGGCAGGAGCTAGTTGGTGCTGGGTCTTATAACCATGACATAAAGAATATAAGTAAAATAATTTATGAAGTCAGGATGTATTGAAATCTTTAAAATGCTAATACATATTGACATAAAGAATATAAATAAAATAATTTGTGAAGTCAAGATGTATTGAAATCTTTAAAATGCTAATACATATTAACTTCTGCACTGAAATTCCATGGCTCCCAAATGTTTTTGACAACACTCATTTTAAAGGAATAATTAGTGCCACATAATTAATTGTGCTATACTACTCTTTCATGACTGGTATTGCCATGTTAAAAAAAATGTTGACTCTAAAGAATATCTAGGAATATCAATGTATGTGTCATTCACCCAGACTTATTTTCTTTTAATGACAATTGCAACCAAAATAAAATGTCTCTGCTTAAATTTTAAGAGATTAGTAGTTAATAAGAGCATAAATTTAAACCACGTCTGTTTGCAAAATAATGTTTATAGATGTAATCCAAACCCTTCAGTGAGCCATCATTATCTTATGCCTATCAATTTAGCATATAGGTTACTTTTGGGAAAGTCTCTACTAACTATAATTTCAGACATATACTGTGTATTATAATTTAGTTTTTTAGTAAAAAAAATGACTCTGTGTGTTGTAGAGGAAGCATAAATTAAAGCTTGGTTTCAGGAAACTTAGGGCTAGTTCAGATTTGGCTACTGTCCTTACCATCATAGGCCATTTCTTTAATCTTTGTATCTTCAGTTATAAAATAATGGGTAATGAAAAAAATTTTATGCTTAGTTTAAGAACTTGCAGTGAATAAATGATATGTTTTTATGAATACATTTCAGGTCATGAACACATTTAAATAAGCACCAAGTAAATGGAAAGCATTTATATCATAATCTTTCCATAACTAGTCCTATAATTAAGCCATGTTCTGTTTAAACTATCCTGAGTGTAATTTTACATACATATGGCACATTTCTTCATTGGATTTTGAAGGACCTCATCTGACATGAACAGCTAAGAAAATACTAAATGAGTCACTCTTTTCAGAATGAATATGAATTTTCCCTTCTTCAGTGCAGAAATTAGATTTTAGTTGTGATTACCATGACCTTTTTACTTAATTATATTCTAAAATAATCTGTTGGATATGGAGCTAGAAATTTTATCTTCATTATGTAAATTAAATTTGGGATCAATGAATAGTAATTAATGAATAGATCATAGAACTAAGAAGTTAATATTATTAGATCTATGTTTATTACATGGAGGTTGTGGGAAAATCTAGAGAGATCACTTTTCAAAGTCCTATCTTTTAGAAACATAACTTCTTTCTTTCTTTCTTTCTTTCTTTCTTTCTTTCTTTCTTTCTTCCTTTCATCCTTTCTTTCTCTTTCTTTCTTCTTTCCTTCCTTCTCTTTCTTTCTTTCTTCCTTCTCTTTCTTTCTTTCTTTCTTTCTTTCTTTCTTTCTTTCTTTCTTTTTCTTTTCTTCCTTCATAAATATTTATTATTTTGACAGAGAGAGAGCATGAGTGGAGAGGAACAGAAAGAGAGGAAGAGAGAGAGTGCCAAGCAGGCTCCTGGCTCAGCGTGGAGACTCATGTGTGGTAAATCTCATGACCTGAGCTGAAATGGAGAGTTGTTCGCTTAGCCAACTAAGCTACCCAGGCATCCCAAAAAACAATAATTTATTTAGCACGTGACAACTAGCAAGGAGTATTAGAAGACTTTGAATTCAGCATTCTTACTGTTTAAGAGGAAATATCAATTTAGAGAAGAAAAGTCTTTACCTTAAATCAGAAAGCATGTTGAGGACATCCTGGTGCCAGAAACTGTGACTCTCAACTCAATTGAAAATGATCACAATTTGCTGACAAATGTGGAAGTGAAAATTCAAAATTCTACTTTTGAAAATCATGACTATGAATTGCCATTGCTTCATGTTTCTAACAATGGCCAGCTGAAACGCTTGTGGTAATGAAATTTTGCACAAAACTCAGGCCAAGTGTTATAGGGATCATTGGTAATTTAGGTTCTTCTCAAATTATTTGTTCGCAGGAACTCTTTGCATTCTTAAAACTTATTGAGTACCTCAAAGACCTTTTGTTTATGTAGGTTATATTTGTAAATATTTACTGATTAGAAGTTGGGAATTTTTAAAAGCTTTATTGAGACATAATTCATGTAGCATACACCAATTTAAAGTGTAAAATACAATTTTTAAAATATGCTTAAAAATATAGAAAACTAACATCATAGCCAATTTTAGAACATTTTTATCACTTCAGAAAGAAATACCATACCCTTCAGCTATCATTTCTCACCATCACCTACAGCAACCCCAACCACTAATCTGCTTTATGTCTCTATAGATTTTCCTATCCCGGACTTTCACATGAATTGAATCATATGGTCTTTTGTGACTAGTTGATTTCACTTAACATAGTATTTTCAAGATTCATTACTTTTGTAGCATATGTTAGTACTTCAGTCTTTTCTTTGGCCAAATAATATTCCATTGTATGGATATACCAAAATTTGTTTATCCATCTGTCTGTTGATAAGTATTTATGGTGTTTCTACCTTTTACCTTTTATGACTAATGCTACTATAAAAACTTGTTTACAAGTGTTTGTGTGGGTATTATATTCTCATTTCTCTTGAACATATACCTAGAAATAAAATTATTGTGTTATATGGAAACTCTATATTAAATCATCTGAGGAACTGAATGACTGTTTTGCAAAACTGCTGTACCATTTTCCATTCCCACCAGCAGTTTGTAAGGTTTTTGTTTCCTCTGCATCCTAAGCAACACTGATTGTTATGACTTTTTGATTCTAGACATTCTAGTGTGTGCGAAGCCATATCTCATGTGGCTTTGTTTTTTATTTCCCTGATGTCTAATAATATGGAGAATCTTTCTATATGCTTACTGGAAATTTAGAAAAATTTAGAGAAAAATTTAGAAAAATTTTAGAATTTAGAAATTTAGAAATTTAAAATTTAGAAAAAAATTAGAGAAAAAAGTCTATCAGCTTTTTTGTGAGTTTTAAAATCGGACAATTTTTTTTCACTATTGAGTTATAAGAGACTTATTTATTTATTTTTTAATGTTTAATTATTTTTGAGAGAGAGAGAGAGAGAGAGAGAGAGAGAGAGCACATGTTGGGGAGGGGCAGAGAGAGAGGGAGACACAGAATCTGAAGTGGGCTCCAGGCTCCAAGCTGTCAGCACAGAGCCTGATGCGGGGCTCGAACCCACAAACCGTGAGATCATGACCTGAGCCAAAGTCGGTTGCTTAACCGACTGAGCCACCCAGGCGCCCCTATAAGAGATTTCTAAAATATATTCCAGATTCAAGACACTTATCAGATACATGATTTTCAGATATTTCCTCTTATTTTGTAAATTTTTCTTTTCGCTTTATTGATGTCTTTTGATCCATAAGAGGTTTTAATTTTGGTAAAGTCCTATTTATTTTCTCTTTTGTTACTCATGCTTTTTGTGTGATAACTAAGAATCCTTTGCCAAATCCAAGATCTTGACGATTTACCCCAATGTTTTCCCGTAAGAGTTTAATAGGTTTGGATCTCATATTTAAGTTTTCAATCCATTTTGAGTTAACTTTTGTTTATTGTTTGAGGTAAAGGTCTAAAGTCATTCGTTTGAGTGTGGATATCCAGTTATCCTGGAACTATTTGTTAAAAAGACTATTCTTTCCCTGAATGAATGGTCTTGCCATCTTTGTCAAAAATCAGTTACTCACAGATATAGGCTTATTTCTGGACTCCCAATTCTATTCTATTGAGCTCTATGTATAGACTTATGCCAGTACCACACTGTCTTGATTATGATTGCTTTGTAGTAAGTTTTGAAAATGTGAAGTGTGTGTCTTTCTGCTTTTTTTTTTTTTTTTTTTTTTTTTTTTTTTTTGCAGGATTGTTTTGGCTGTTCTAGGCTGCTTGAACTTCTGTATAGATTTAAGAATCAAATTGTTAATTTCTATAAAGAAGTAAAGTAGGATTCTAATATAGATTGTGTCACATCTGCAAATCAATTTGCCATCTTAACAATGTTAAGTCTTCTGATCCATGAACATGGCATATGATTACATTTATTTAGATCATATTTAGTTTATTCAACAATGTATTATAGTTTTCAGAGTATAAATTTTACATTCATTTTGTTAAATTAATAGCTGAATATTTTGTTCTTTTTGATGGTATTGTGAATGAAATGAGTCATTTATCTTGTGACCTTTTTTGAACTCATTTATTAGTTATAGTAGTTTTTTAGTAGATTTTTTAGGATTTTCTAAATACTTGATAATGTCATCTGTGAATAGAAATAGTTTTACTTCTTCATTTCTAGTCTAGATATCACACATGTATGTATGTAAGTATGTATTGCCTAATTGCCCTGGCTAGAACTTCTAGGACACTATTAAACAGAAGTAGTGTGAACATTTTTTTCTTGTTCCTGATATTAGGGGGAAAGCCTCCAGTCTTTCATCATTAAATATTTCATTATTAAGCATCCAGTCTTTCATTACTAAGCATGACATCAGCTGTGTGTTTTTATAGATGTCCTTTATCAGGTTAAGGAAGTTCATTTCTATTCCTAGTTTGTTGAGCACTTTTATCATGAAAGGGTGTTAGATTTTATCAAATATTTTTTCTACATCATTATAATTTATTATGTTAATTGGTTTTTGGACTTTAAACTAACTTTGCATTCCTGATATAAATTTTGCTTGATCATGGTATACAATTCTTTTAATATATTGTTGAATTCCGTCTGCTAGTGTTTTATTTTTTTGTTTTTGTTTTGTTTTTGTTTGTTTGTTTTGTTTCTTTGCACCTGTATTCATAAAGTTCATTCATAGGGTTATATAGGGTTTCTTTTCATGATATCTTTTTCTGGTTTTGAGGATAACACTGGCTTCATAAAAAGAAGTGAATAAGTGTTCCTTTTTATTGTTTGGATGAGTTTGTGGAAATTTATCTTTCTTTAAAAGTTTGATAGAATTAATTGCTGAAGCCATCTGGACCTGGGTTTTTCTTTATGGGTAGATTTTTCATTAATGATTAAATCTCTTTGCTTAATATAATTCTGTTCATGTTGCCTATTTCTTCTGAGCCAATGTTGGTATTTTGTATTATTTTTAGGAATTTGTCCAATTTATCTAAGTTATATAAATTGTTGGAGTATGATTGTCGATAATATTCCTTTATAATCTTATTTTTCTTCTGGAGATTGGTAAATGCCTCTACTTTTATTTATGAATCTAGCAAGATGATTCTTGTCTTTTTTAAAGTTAGTTGTTCTATCTAAAGATTGGTCAATATTGTTGACCTTTTTGAAGAAACAGCTTTGGTTTTATTGATTTATAACTATTGTTTTTCTATTATATATTTCATGAATTTCTACTGTAATCTTTATTAGTTTATTTCTTATGGTTGATTTAGGTTTAGTTTGTTATTATTTTCCCATTGTCTTAAGGTAACATGTTAATTTATTGATTTGATTTTTTTTCTTTCTTAATGTAGGTATTTTATAGATATAAATTCCTCACTGAAGACTGCTTTCATTACATCCTATATGTTTTGGTATGTGGTATTTTGTTTTCATTTACTTCAAAGAATTGTATATCTTCCTTTTTTACTTATTCTTTGACCCATGAATTATTTAGTAATGTGTTGTTTAACTTCTCCATGTTTGTGAGTTTCCCTAATTTTTTTCTAAGTTATTTTTAAACTAAATATTTTTTTATTTTATTGATTTCTAAGTTAATTATATTTTTGTTGAAGAATTTACTTTGTATGACTACTATTCTTTTAAATGTAACGTTTTATTCTGGGTATACCATGTGCACTTGAAAGAATTGTATATTTGGTTCTTTTAAGTTGGAATATTGCATAGATGTCTGTTAGGTCTAGTTGGTTAATAGTGCTGTGCCATTATTCTGCATCTTTGTGAGCTTCTGTCTATTTATCCTCTCCTTTATTGACAATGGGATATTGAAGTCTCCAACTATCATTATTGAATTAAATATTTCTCCCTTCATTTCTGTCTATTTTGCTTCATGCATTTGGATACATTATTATGAGGTGCATGTATGCTTATAATTATTGTAAATTCCTGTGCATTGACATTTTTGTTATGAAACGTGCCTCTTTATCTCTGACGTTTTTACTCTTAAAGTCTATTTTAACTGATATTAGTATAGCCATTCCACCTTACCTATGATTGCTGTTCACATGGTGTATATTTTTTCATTCTTTTAATTTCAATGTGTTTATCTTTTTTAATCTGAAGTTTGTTTCCTGTAGACAAGGTATAATTGTGTTATCTCTTTTATTGGGAGTGCAGGTCTAATCTGTCAACCTCTGCCTTTAATTTTATTGTTTAATCCTTTCATATTTAATATTATTGGTGTATTTGGTTTCATATCTTAATTTTACTTTTTTTCTATATGTATGCCACATTTTGTTTGTTCCTCTGTTCCTCATTTACTACCTTAATTTTTATTAACTGAATATTTTCTAATATATCATTTAATTTTATTAATGATTTTTTCACTATGTTTTAAAAATATATTCTTTAGTCATTCTAGGGTTTACCATATACATCTTATCAAAATTGGTTTCAGATTTATAGTAGCATAATTCCAGTATTTATAGAAATGTTGCTCCTATGTACTCTACTAGGTCCACATGTATCCTTCCATTTGCCTTTTAGCACAGCCTTCACTGTTTTTGAGTGGAGTTTGAACTTATGCATGATCTGTTGCAAATGAAATCAGTTCCTTTGGGAAGAGAGTGGGCACTATCTATTTTATAAGGGTTATTTTCCCCATATGTAAAGTCTCTGAGCCAGAGCTCTGAAGCTGGGAGTAGGGACAATAGCAAGCTTCTCCCTGAGTGACACTCTCATTTGGGAACTGAATGATGGAGGCATAGAAGCGTGAGGTCCTCTCAGCTTGCTTTTCTGGCATGGAATCACTTGTTTAGGGGCCTAGAAAGGACTATCAGGGCCCCAGTGTTGTCAGTGGTACTGTGTCCAAGGTAGACCCTGCATTTCATGAACAAGGGTTGGATAGAAAAAGACAGTTTTCATTCCTTGTTTAAAATCTTATTGGGGACTCCTGGGTAGCCCAGTCAGTTAAGCGGCCGACTTCAGCTCAGGTCATGATCTCACAGTCTGTGAGTTCGAGTCCTGAGTCGGGCTCTCTGCTGACAGCTCACAGCCTGGAGCCTGTCTCAGACTCTGTGTCTCCCTCTCTATCTGTCCCTTCTGCTCATGCTCTGTCTCTCTCTCTCAAAAATAAATAAACATTTTTTTTTCAAAAATAAGATCTTGTGGGACTTAAGCCTCAGTATCAGGCACCTGGGGACAGAATAAGAAATGCTGAAGTCCTGCTTCTCCCCAGAAGAAAGCACCCTGGCTGAGCACAGGGGTGGGGGGACGGGGGTAGAGGGTCTCCTGTGTTTTGGACTGCAACAGTCTGAGTGGAGTTTCCACCTCCTTGAGCTGGGCATGTGGCAGAGTACATGAAGGGAGCAGTCTCGGTTCAAAAATCACCAAGTCAAACCTTCCTTACTGAATTTTCATAGATTTTTCTAAATAGATATTTCTTATTTGCTGCTTTCTATTAGGACCATTTCCAAAGGCTTTGAATGGTTGTGTTGTTGCTGTTGCTGTTGTTGTCACTTTTAAGAATTCACTGGGGAATAGGTAAAAGGAGTTCCTCACAGTGTAATGACAGAAATGGATCTCTTTCTCTTCCTCCTACATTATAAATTAAAATAGAATTTGAAAAAACCCAAATACATATTCCTTCAGGATCAGAGTATTGTCATCATCACATGCTGTGCAGTCTCTCTATGTACTCTTCCTATAATGCACAGCCTCCACTGTGTACTCATGACACAATGAAAACTAAGAAGGTAAATAACCTCTTAGCACTATCATAAAACTATCATTCACCTTTCAGCCCCCCTGCAAGTGTCCTGGGTGCTCATAGAGAAAGCTGCATCACACTTTGAGAACAACTGTTCTAGATTTTTCTTCGCTGAAATACACACCTTTTAATGAGAAACAAACCCAGGATATCATTAATTAAGGGTGAAATCCAGGTTTCCTGATTCTACCTCTGGGATCATTCCACCAACATATGATGTAGCATATTTGAATATTGATTCATTCCATTAGTACAAGGTTGAGCTGAGCACATAAAAATCAAACAGAAGCCATTTTACCAAGAACTCATTGAAATTATTTTATATGTAAAAAAAAAAAATCTAAGAATAGGAAATGAAATTCTTAGCAGTATAGTCATTATATATATATATATATATGTATATATATATATATATATACATATATATATGTCATTATATATATGTATATGTATATATGAAGAGAGAGATTCCACTTTCACAATCTCACTTAAAATCTCCTAAATATTATTTAAATATAGTATTTTGTTAAGTGAATCACTAAATCAATCTCATTGGCACACTCATGAGAAAAAAAAATGGATTTGAACCTAATAACGTGTTTAATAACCTTGACATTCCAAAATGAGACCCAATCATGGAAACCTACTTTAATTTTCAATGAAGACATAAGCAGAATTATTTATGTAGAGAAACTAGGGCAAAAGGACATTTGGATACTGAATTTATATTTAATGAGATGAATTAAGCCGCAGCCCTTATCGTCAATTTGTATGCAGCTCATGAGTTTAACCAAGGAGAAAAGCTGTTGAAGCCAGTATATATTACTTAATGGCCAAACACTTTGGATCTACAAAAACTTGAGAGAGGAGAAATTAGCAACTTCAGGGGACCATGGAGATAAGAGAATGCTAATTGATGGCTCTGGAAAAAGTACCAGCAAGGAGGAAGAAAGCCTGAACTGAGACCATTAGCTTAGATTCCAACTCATCAGAAAACTGGCACAAAGAAGAGTTGCCAATTATCTCCTCTACTTCCTAGAATGCAGTCAGGATGAACTTTATTGCTAGAATTAGGAAACATTAAGCCACTTAACAGACAGAAGAAAAAGGTAATATTTGCCAATGAGAAGACAGATCACTAAATTGTTAACTCAAGTGGAAATGGCTACTCAACCAGACACAGAATCCAGTGTTCCTCTAAAGGCAAAGCTAGGATGATATTTTGAGTAAAAGAGAGGGTTCACATGTAAAAATCTATAACTATAGAGAAATGTTAGACAAGTATGAGATTTAAGAGACTCTATTCAAAAATCACAGATCTCTACTATCTTTTGTTATTGGTGGTGGGGTTGTTGCTTAATCAAAGGGAATTTAAATTAATGACCCACAAAATTCAGTGATCTAGAGAAGACTGAAGTAAAAGTGAAGAGTCAAATTCTCATTATCACTCCAGGATTTTTATGTTCCATGTCAAGTTATTTTGTTTATTGCTTTGATGTCAGGTGTGAAGACAATGGTGTTTTAGTTCATTTAGTTTTCTTTTTTTTCCGTTTTTTTTTTTTTTTTTTTTTGCCTGGTAAAGAATTTATTTATTTTTTTAATGGTTTCAGGAGTAGAATTTAGTGATTCATTACTTACATATAACACCCAGTACTTATCACAAGAAGTGCCCTCCATAATACCCATCACCCATTTAGCCCATCATGCCACCCAAAAGATGTCCAGCAATCTTCCATTTGTTCTCTGTATTTAAGAGTCAGTTCATTTAGTTTTCTACATGTGAATTGAGGAGCACAATGGCTCTAAAGCAATTATTTGGATTAATAAATACTTTATGCTTATTGACAAGGCTGTGTTATAGAACATGTTATGAAAATATGGCAGTGGAATTTGTATAATTCAAACTGAATTAGTGTAGAGTTGTTTCATTTAAGACCATAGGCAGATATTTATAAGTACTACATTCTTGCTCTTTCTTGAAAATCCTCATGAATCTTTACAAAATCTGGTCTTTAGTAGAGGCCAAGTGTTATTTTATTGGGAGTTGTTCTATTTGTAGATGGCATAAGTCTGGTGCAGTAGCTTCTTTGAGGGAGAATATAAGGGAGATGTTAATGATATGCCTTGAAAGTTGTTAGGAGTCTTGTCATTCTGGTTACCCTCATCTACAGGGAAGGGAATTTTAGAAATGGGTATCCTGGAATCCACAGTAGAAGAGAGCATCTAGGACTTGATTGTGGGGACACTTGGTATTCTATGTCCTCTGACATCTCATTTGTTTTTCCATTCAGTCATCCTATGATTCTCATTTGGTGGAGTGTCCAGCACTAGGGAACTAAGAAATGGGGGAAAAATAGCTCCTTTTCTTGACAGGGAAATAATCAACAAGAATGGTATAGAATTCTGTGACACAGATGAAAGATGAAAGAGGGACAAATTTTCTGCAATTGGGTGTGTATGACTTTAGAATGTAATATAAAAAGGGGACATCTCTGTTGTTTGATAAATTAAGAATTTATACACTGTGGAAAGAATACATCCCCAAAACAAAACAGAATGAGCAAGAGGATATCAATATAAACTCCCATACCTTTCTCATTGAATGCAAACTTGGGTGTAGATTGTCTTGAAATGATGCACACAGTTGTAGGCATTAGTTGGTCACTGGTCAAAACCCTGTTCAGCTCCCTGGAACCTTCTATCTTCCTGTTTTCAATAATTCAGCCAAATTGTACAGAGTTCAAACAATATCTCCCTCCCTTACCTTCCAAGATGTCACTTGAGCTCTCTTGACTTTTGTTCCTATATAATATCTTCCTTATAATACTTCTGATACAGAGGATTCCGAGCTTGGATGATAAAAAAAAATCAGACTTCATGGGATTTTACTTTGGGTGCTAGAAATTTCTTGAGTATCTGCCAAATTTTGACTTCATTTTTCTCTGTAACTTGTGAGTTCCTTTATTTTCTTTGTTCTTGTCATATTTTATCTAAATATGAAACCAAATTTCAGGTGTAGCCTTTTTAAAAAATGTTCCTTTTCTTTGATATCTGTGTCTTTTCACAGAACTGTTGTTTGAACCATTCTGATGATGTCTACTCTGATCACAAATATATCAAAGTTAATGCAATATTATCTTATGGTATCCTTGAGTATATTTCATAATCCAGACAGCAATATAGACTGAAATGTTCTGAGGGCTTCTTATGTGCTAAGTGATGTTCTAAATAGGTTATATACATGGACTCATCCAACTTTCACAACAGCCCAGTTGTTAGTACCTTGCAGAAACAAGGTTTAGAAAATTTAAGGAGCTTGTCAGAGACCACACAACTGGTCACTGTTGGAGCTGATTTTAATCCAAGACCTTCTTACTTCATAGATGATGCCTGTCATGTTCTCTTTTGCTACACTGATTCTTTCACATTTGCTAACAAGAAAGAGAAGAGGAGAAGAAAACAGAAGAAATGGAAGGAAGGAGGGGAAAAAAGGACAGAGAGAAGGAGGGAAAAAGGAAGAAAGGTAAGAGGGAAGGAAGGAAAGAGGGAAGAAACTGGGTTATCACAAGTTCTAATATGTCTTATAGTTTAGGAATGTTTTATTTTAATTCTCCTTTCAAAATACCTAATTATGATTTTATTTTTAATTCAAAGATATGACCACTTCAGTAGGAAAGCTGTGTCCTGCTTTGGTTTTCCCTGGTTGTGATACAAAGGAAGCTTGCTGATGGGCTGATAAATCAGTCATTTGCAGCTCACCAAATATACCACATGAGAAAATAGAAAATTTAAAAAATTATTTGGCACTTTGATTTTTTTTTAATGCATTGAATTCCTTTCTTATTCTCTAAACCACAGTGGCCTGACTGAGATTCCCACTGATTCTCATTATTACAAACCATTTCCTTGAGGTGTTTAATTTTCTTCCCCTTGGTATTCTGCAACTCTAGTGTATGGCATTGGTGAATAGGAAACTGGTTGTGAAGAAATGAAGAAAATGGAAATCAAGGAGTGTCAACTTTCAGTGCAACGATCATAAGAATTTGCTTAAAATTTGCCTACACAGTACTAGCTTCTTGCAATAAAGAAGTCATCTGGCTTGCATCTCAATAAGTGTCAAGGTACCAGAATAGAATTACTGAAACAAGTCTTTTGGAATGGAAACCACTTTTGCCATGTGACCATATGGGTTCACGTGTGTGAGTGTATGAATGCATGTGGTTGTGCACAGGTGCACATGAGTTTTGTGTCGGGGTGTGTGTGCCTATCATCATGGAGGACATTGTGAGCCCCACACTAGCTTTGATGTGAGACTCTAGGGTCGCTGGATCACAGAGTGGAAACCTAAAGCCTGATCCATGGCCAGCATGCCACTCTAATCACACAAGGCCCAGCAACACTGATTTTTTCATTTTTTCCAAACTAAGGACTGTATAAATAAATGGCACAGTTACAGGCTCTTCCCTGAAGCTCTTTGTTATATGTATGTCTCTCCGTCTCCTTTACCTTTTCTCCCTCCCAAGTCTACACACAGGACTAAAAGCTAACCATAACTTCTCTCTACTATATCTCTATTGCTAGAGATTGAGCTAACTAATGCTCACTCATGATGTTTCTCAATTAGATGGTCCTTCAACCACAACAGAAATATTACAAGTGAATTGGAAATTTGGTTAAACCAGAATGAAACAAAATAAGTGTCACACAAAACAAATTCAATTCTAATCCTAGGCAAATTATCAGGTTGGCTTTTCTACAGGAAGTTAATTTCCATGTGAAAGCTAATTGTCAAACTTTGTAGTTTATCACAAAGATGAATGATTTTTACTGAAACATAAAAATATGTAGTCACCTTCATTTTTGTTTTTATCAGCCTATAGCAAACTTAATAATAATAACCAGCATGTATGAAATTATACTAGATATTATTCCATGTGTTTTACATGACTTTCATTTTATCATTACTTCCACTGATGACAACCTATGTAAAGATGGCAAATGAGAAAATAAGGCACCATGAGATTAAATAACTAGCTTCATCACTTTTATATGGTGAGAGCAGGGAATGAATGTGCCCCAGAATCATATTCTGGTGACTGCACCATATTCCTCTTCCTTATATTTGTTGTATGTCCTGTAATTTTTCCAGTATTTTAATTACATATTAATTTACTTGAACCTATAAACTATCTCCCATGAGATGGACAAGAGAAGCAATTGTGAATGGTCTCAGAATTTCCAAGTATTGTATTTAGAATCCAAACCTAGATTTTCTTGCCCAAGGTCCAGAAGTTTTTCTACTATACTATCTTTCCTTTTTTTTTTTCCTAATTATTTTAATGTTTATTTATTTATTTTTGAGAGAGAGAGAGTGCAAACAGAGGAGGGGCAGAGAGAGAGACACACACAGAATCCAAAGCAGGCTCTAGGCTCTGAGCTGTCAGCATAGAGCCTGATGCAGGGCTAGAACTCACCTACCGGGAGATCATGACTTGAGCCAAAGTCTGATGCTTAATCTGAGCCACCCAAGTGCTCCTACCACTATTCCTTTTTAACCAGCTTCCTGGTTGGACGCCAGTTAAGAGAGTGTTATGGGTTCTTTTCCAAATCTCTTTCTTCTTTAAATCCTATGGGTCATCCTGCTTATCACTTTTCTTTCTACTTACTTTTTAAATTGTTTCGTATATTTTTATTATTTATTTATTTATTTTTGGTTATCTCTTACCCATTTATCACTTTTTTCTACCTTTTTTATGTCTTTGTTTACAATTCCTTCTCAGTCCCAAAATATCTTTTAAAGCTATTATGACAGTCTGATGCGTTATGTACTATCTGTTCTAAAAGGTCTACATTTGTATATGGCATTCATAAACTAACTTTTATCCACAGTAAATGAAGTATCACTATGTTACATATATGAGTGACCTTCCCTATCTCTAGTTCATACATTTGAAGTTAATATCACCATTTAAAATGAAAAAAAATCTAACATTCCTTTGTTCATTTTGCTGCTAATAACAAAAATGAAGGTGATCACATTTCTTATGTTTCTTCACAGATCCAATCATCTCTGTGATAAACAATAAAGAAGTTTGACAAATAACTTTAAAATGAGTGCTTTTCTATAGAAAAGCCAACCTGATATGATAGTTTAGCTAAGATTAGAATTGAAGATACTAAGAAAGAGGGACACTAGATATTTAATGTGGATCATCTAATTCATCGTGCTTGTTTTTATTTTCTTTGATGTTGCTGTCACTAAATTTCCAAATCACTTGAAATTTTTTCTGGTCATCTAGTTGGTCCTCTTTCCTGTGTTTGCTCTCTTTGTGTAGCAAACCCTTTCTTGCTTATGTTATCCCTCTGAGTATATGTATGTATGTGTATGCATTTTGAATTACAGATTAGCATTTCAGGAAAAACACTGACTTATCAAGCAGTGATTCATCATATCCCACACTGAAAGCAATGAGGCCGCTTCAAAAGTCGGCGCTTGGGCTGCTTTAATGCTGTGGGTCATTTCACAGCCCGACAAGTAAATCCTACAATAATCCATCTTGCCATGACACGGAGATGCAGAATCTTATATTCTAATAATAATACAAGGAAATAAAACTTTACAACTCAGTGGGAGAGAAAGTGCAAAATCACTTCCTATTAACCTAAAGCATTAGTTTGCATTGTGTGTTGTAGCTATCAGTGAATAACAGATTCTTTCATAATTAATTTTTGAGCATTATTTTAATCAATATTAAAAAAAATGAATTCTTTCTTTGGGTGAAGCACTCTGCTCTTCCACTGATGGAGGAGAAAATAAATAACAACAGAAGTGTCTTAGAACCTGTTGTTAAATATGTTCTTTTATCTTTCACGTAACTAATATATAACATATATATATTTTTGTTTTGATTGTGTGTTGGAAATGCTCAAAGTGCTGGAACTCCTAAAGGGAACATAGTATTATCTTTTCCTTTTTGGTGCTTACTGTCTTGTACAGAAAATATATCTTAACCCATGAATTAGGAGGTTTTCCTTAATTGGGTCGAGTGTTGTGAGAACAGAGAATAGAAGAAATACCTCAATCCAAGGAACATCAGTTCACTAATGCAGTTTATTAAATAAAGCAAATTAACACACTGTATTATTTATCTTTGTGGAAGATTCTCACGTGTGCTTAAAAGCACTTAGAATTAACCATTTCCATGGATTTTTTTCAAGGATACAATAAAAATATAATCTTTTGTCCAGCTCACTCCTGACATTATCACTAATGCTATTGGCAAAAAATAATGATCTGCTTCCTATAGTTGGTTTCATTTTGTTTTGCTTTGTTTTGTTTTTTTGTGACAATAGGTGTCAGCATTAAATTTGCAGTTGGAAGTCTCTACGATGAAAATATTAGGGAGTGCCTGGCTGGCTCAGTTGGAAGAGTATGAGATTCTTGCTCTCAGGATCATGAGTTCAAGCCCCACACTGGATGTAGAGATTACTTAAGCAAACAAACAAACAAACTTTAAGATGAAAATATTAGAAGGTGACTAAATTCATTTGATCACCTTTGAATGTCCTATCTTTTTTTCTGTTATGGCAAAAAACAGACCACTTTGTAATATGTGTTGGTGATAGCCGTCCAGTGTGGTTTGACAAAGAAAAAGCTGTGTCTTGTTGACCTAACCTTAGTTACTTAGTATGTTATGGAAGCCACATAGTATTTATGAATACTGTATGCAAATGGAGTGGCAGGACATGCAGATTGGCACATGATCATATCTCCTCTGCTCATATTTGTGTTCCAGTGTCCAACAGGACTTCAATTAGAAAATGCACCAAGAAAAGTTTTCCCTATTATTCCTTTTGTTTTAATCAATGGGTCAGTTTATGTCCATTATAAAGATGTTCATATTCACGAAACCCATGTTTATGTCAACTTTGATTATATAAATTTTTTCTTCTTCCCAGGCTGGGAATGGGTTACCCAAAAGAATCACAATTGATCACACTATGTGAACGCACACACTTGCATATAGTTAAGTAATGACCAAGTAGCTTCATTCCACTTGAAAACTCTTATCCATTAATGGTGATTGCCTTTGCTGCAAAGAACCAGGAAGCTACATCTAGGCTCTGTAAGAAAGAGTGCCTGGATGAATCCAACGTGACTGCCAGGAATGAAGAAGACATAGTGTCAGCATGCATGCCAAATGTTTGACATACCTGTTCTAATTCTTTCAGGATTCCTTCATTATGAAGACTAACTGATTTACTAAGAAGTAGGATTTAGGTTTTCATTTCCTTGGAAGGAGTCTAACAAATGATTCTCCTTTTTTCTTGAAATAGATAGGTTTACTATGATATCTAGTCCTATTTTTAATTTTCTGAAACATCTATTACCTTTAAAAAAATCCCCCCCATCCATGTAGTTCTTTTAATTCTAATTTCTATTGCAATGATTTTAGGAAAAGAACAACTGGTTATAAAATAATTTTATGATAATTTTATTTGGTATGACTTCAAGGCATAAAGAAGAGAATTTTTAGAACATTTCAGCACATGGTCAGTATTACTTCCTAATCTATTTATACGAAGAAAAATATAACCCATACCACTAACCTTACAGTACTGGTGTGACGATCAAATGGGACTATGGAAATGAAAGCACTTTGGAAAGTATATAAATGCAAAGTATTTTTTTATTTATGTGACCACTATTGACCGAGGTGAGATGAAGAAATGCTCAGAGACGTTTCTGAAGCACTATTGCTTTGATGGGTGATAAGCTAGTAGGTATCAGACTCATCTTGCCAGATTTTTATATGAGCACATACCATGGTTTTCATGTAAATTTGCATGATCCAATAGTATTGGATTGGTATTACATATTATTCTCTCTTGACCTATATATATTGTAAGTGCAGTGGAAGGTTTGATAAGATCCAAAGGAGTTCCTGACATATTCTTACCACAAAGAGGAAAGTCACACCCTAGCTACCACATATCAAGAAATATTCAGCTTATCTTTGCTTTCCCCTCGCAGACTCACAGCATACTAAGTCAAATAGTGTAGCAATCTGCCTATAAATTGCACTCTCCCCAAAGGCTGTAAACCTGTTATGTTTTCCCTGACTCCTCTAGAAAAACAATACCAACAACAACAACAACAACAAACACTGGCAAGGTGGCTTTAATTTTCTACAATTTCTAAAAGGGGATAAAGTTCATTGTCACTTCTGAATCTCATTGGTGTTTCTGTAAAATTTAAGGTAAATTATTTAATCGCAATTGACAGGCTACTATATATGGGCATAAGGATGCTTTTAAGTGTACTGGGAAAAATGAGGCAAGAGGGTCATATCATAAGGAGAGTGTTGGGGGAGCATAATTGTATTATTACTGAAATATTGGGCATGTACCGTTCGCTTTCTTGTATTGAGTTCTTCAAGGACATTCTTATCAACCAATGTTTTTTTAATGTGTTTTCCCCTTAGAGCCAGCTTTAGGTTTCTATCCATTAACCAGATATTATAAAGTTCTTCATGCAACTCAAAAGAAATAGAGTATTTTAGTACAAAGTAATAACCTGCACTAGATGTTTTTATCTAAAAGATGTTAAAGGGGAATACAAACATTCGCTCTCAGAAGAGTTCAGGTCTTGGGTTTTTAATCTGAGATCCACCCGGAGGCTGAAGGGATTCCACCAACTTCCTGAAATTGTAAGCAGAACTGTATGTAAACATGTATGAGTTTTCTCTCTGGGAACTGGAGTCTAGAGCACTCATCAATTCCTCAAAAGGGTGAGCCAAAAAAAAAAAATCACTACAAATTTGTATTCAAATTATAAAATTTCCTTTCTTTTGTCATCTTTTTAAAAAACGAACAAAACTCCATTTGCTTCCCTTCTAAGAGTTCAATTAATATTCCTGAATGCGGGTTCTATTAGAAAGTGATAAATAGCCCCGCGTCGGGCTCTGGGCTGACAGCTCAGAGCCTGGAGCCCGCTTCCGATTCTGTGTCTCCCTCTCTCTCTGCCCCTCCCCCATTCATGCTCTGTCTCTCTCTGTCTCAAAAATAAATAAACATTTAAAAAAAAAAAAAGAAAGTGATAAATAGGGATGCCACTTGTAGGTGACACCACAGGAATGACACATGCTGAGGGAGGCCTCAGCTTCCTCATCCATAAACTAGAAAGTTAGCTAGAAAACTCTTAGAGTTCCATTCCAATGCAAAGAGTCCATGGTTGTTTGAGGAAGGAGAATCTCCTGGACCTACCAAATGTGTTCAAAATAAAGCCAGCCCAAGAACACAGGGCAGTTCTTTTCTCCTTGATGATAAACCTGAGAAACAAAAGTAAGGGTATAGAAAGAGAGAGAGGGAGTTAGATCAACCAAATATTTCTGGGACATGTTTATTTGGGACATGTTCACTGAGCATCTTCTATGGTTAGTCATTATTTTATGCACTATACAGTATGGTTCTTGGTCTCAGATGCTGCACCAATTTCCTAGTTTAGAAATGATAATGAAAAAAGCCCTTTGAATATATTATTACTTTAATGTTCGATAAATATTTACAAAGTGCTACAAAAATAGACAAATGCAGTGATTAATTAACAATACAATTTTAGACATATAACTTATTTATTTAGTAGTTACCTTATAATATTGCATAAATAACTATGAGATAGAACTAGTGCAAAATTAGGACCATGATTTACTGATAAAGAAACTGAGGCTCAGTGAGGTATACAGACCTAGAGTTTCAGCAAGATCAGTCTAACTTGACAGTCAAAACTCTTAACCAATCAACTGAAGTGTTGCTGTCTTGCTTACCTATTGCTGATCTGATTTCCTCCGCTAGAAGTGGAAAAGTATAATAAGGAAAGATGACCACACTTGAGTACAAGTACTGCAAAAGGAAAAACGTAAAGAGGAAAGATGACCACACTTGAGTATAAAATATTGCAAAGGGACAAGATGAAAGAAGTGGGGCTTAACAAAACATGCAAAAGAATAGCAACATGGAACTCACTGTAAGTGAAACCCGTCAAAAGTGTGTTATGGTTGTGCAGGAAAAAAAAAAGTAAAGAAAAAAAAAAGAGAAAGGTACTATCCGAGATGAGCAGTGCTCAGAATGGGGATGATGGTGTTTAATTTTAATCTTTCCGAATTAGACCATTCCTGGAATAGCATCTGCTCTGGTTCAGGCACCACTTTTACTAACACTAGCAAACTGATGGGAATTGGAAAGGTACCTAGGCAATAATAATATTTAGATTTAACATTTAGATTTTGTTCTGTAATAAGAAAAGCAGTGCATAGCACAAAAACAGACACTCAGATCAATGAAACAGAATAGAAAACCCAGAAATGGACCCACAAACGTATGGCCAACTAATGAGCAGGAGAGAATATCCAATGGAATAAAGACAGTCTCTTCCCAGTGGTGCTAGTAACACTGGGCTGCAATGTGCAGAAAAACGAACCTGGACCACTTTCTCACACGAGACACAAAAATAAACTCAAAGTGGATGAAAGACCTCAATGTAAGACAGGAAACCGTCAAAATCCTTGAGGAGAAAGCAGGCCAAAACCTCTTTGATCTTGGCCGCAGCAACTTCTTACTCAACACGTCTCCAGAGGCATGGGATACAAAAGTAAGACTGAACTTTTGGGGCCTCATCAAATAAAAAGCTTCTGCACAGCGAAGGAAACAATCAGCAAAACTAAATGGCAGCCGGGGCGCCTGGGTGGCTCAGTCGTTAAGCGTCCGACTTCGGCTCAGGTCACGATCTCGTGGTCCGTGAGTTCGAGCCCCGCATCGGGCTCTGTGCTGACCGCTTGGAGCCTGGAGCCTGTTTCGGATTCTGTGTCTCCCTCTCTCTCTGACCCTCCCCCGTTCATGCTCTGTCTCTGTCTCAAAAATAAATAAACGTTTAAAAAAAAAAAAAAGAAAAGCAGTGCAATTGAGAGCATGGTTTCCGAAACCAGGCTGCTTGGTTCAAATCCTGGCTTTTCCACTTTGAGATGTTATTGAGTGAGTCATTTAAACTTTCTGTGCCTTACTGCCTCCTCTGTAAAATGGGGATACTAGAGTACCATCCTCAAGGATTTCTAGGAGGATTGAGTTTTCATCTATCTAAAGGGTTTAGAATATTCTAAGTGCTTTAAGAATATGTTAACCAAAAAAGGGTATTTGAAGAGAGACTGTTTGGTGCAAAGAAGAGAAGGTTGAGAGGGAATTTGCCTCCAGATGGCCAGAAAACAAAAGTGGTATCAGTAAAGCTATTTAGGGATATAAGGAAAACAATTAATTTTGTGTCTGCCTCAGCTTATATTTAGTCACTCACCAGAGGTATTCAAGCACTTAGCATATCTTAGAAAGGACTGAAACATCAGGTGGAGAATATGAAATAGATAGACTTGGGACACCTGGTTGGCTCAGTCGGTTAAGTGTCTGACTTGAGCTCAGGTCATGATCTCACGGTTCTTGAGTTCCAGCTCTGCTTAGGGCTCTGTGCCGACAGCTCAGAGCCTGGAATCTGCTTCAGATTCTATGTCTCCCACTCTGCCTGCCCGTCCCCGCTGGCACACACATGCTCTCTCTCTCTCTCTCTCTCTCTCTCTCTCAAAAATAAATAAGTAAACTTAAGAAATAGACTTACATTATAATTATGTATTTGTTTTCATTAATACTGTTTGGAGAGTAAAATAAGAGATTTAAGCAATACTGAGGATTACAAAAATAAAAATAATGTAAAAGTAAAATTAAACCTAGTTCACTCCACCCCATCCCCCAGAAATAATCAGTTTTATTTTCCTCTGGTGGTCACCGTGAATAAGAAATACAAAGAAACTTCTGGTTTCTGGTGATTGATCCATATTTTTCAATATATATTATTTCCCCACTGGGACAGATAAGAGAGTTAATGAACTCATCTTATTTCCTACCTCTTTTCCCTTAACCATACTGTATTTATTTTCAGTTATTGTTGTTTTTATTTGTAGTAGTCAATTCTGTTTTTAACTTGAAGTAATATACTTCCCCAGTGTTAGAATTATTTCTCAGGCAATCCATTGTAAACACTTTCTGCCACCTTACCAACATATGAAATAAGGAAATTACAAATTTTTCCACATCTCTTGCCTATAATTATAATGAAGTCTTTGAGTTTTTTCTAAGCGGATTCTAAAATTGAAGTAAATTGGCAGCATTGAGAGTATTATTATTTTGTGACTATTGTTTAAAACAAAAAGTATTATAGTACCTGCAAAAATTGAAAAGCAATCCTAAATTACAAAACCTCTATGAAATGTTTGTTTCATCATAATTTCTAACACTATAATTTAGTTTGCTTCATCTTGGGATCATGGCTTTCCTGTGGTTTTCTGTTTTATCTTGATGTGTTTTGTTTTTTTGTTTTTTTTGCTTTTAATAGTGGTTTCTAGTTAACTTTTTAAAAAAATTTTTTTAATGTTTATTTATTTTTGAGACAGAGTGTGAGAGGGGGAGTGACAGAAAGAGACAGAGACACAGAATCCAAAGCAGGCACCAAGATCTGAGCTGTCAGCACAGACCCCATAGCAGGGCTCAAACCCCCAAAATGTGAGATCATGACCTGAGCCCCTAGTTAACTTTCTTTTATCTTGTGGTCAAAGAAATAATGACTTAATTGTATATATAATTTTCTAGGATATTTGTCTTTCCCTTACGTGATGAATCTCTCTTCTGTCTTCCTCTTTTAATTTGGATTTGTTGTTTTGTAGGCCTACTGTAGAGCTGACAACCAGAAAAAAATATATATATATATACATATATATATATACATATATATATGTATATATATATATATGCTTTGTAATGCATGTCTTCTTAATTTTTCTTTTAATGTTTATTTTTGTGTGAGAGAGAGAGACAGGGTGCTAGCAGACAGAGCACGAACAGGGGAGGGGCAAAGGGAGAGGGAGATACAGAATCCTAAGCAGGCTTCGGGCTGCAAGCTGTCAGCACAGAGCTCGATGTGGGGCTCAAACCCACAAACCATGAGATCATGACCTGAGCCAAAGTCAGATGCTTAGTCAACTGAGCCACCCAGGAGCCCCTGTAATGCCTGTCTTTTTATTCCCTTATTCTTTGTCTCACTGGAAGCTCAACTATTATTTTTAAAAAGCTAAACTGTCCGAATCATTAAATTCCTGAAATACATGTGTCTTGCCCTCAAATTTGGTTTCCAGTATGCCTAAGAACTGAATTCTAGGTTAGTAATAATTTTTTGAATAACATTTTTAAACATATGTTTTTAGGCATTCAGTCCAGAAGAGATATATTTTCATTTGTTGGAAATTTGCTTTTCTTCTTCCCAGTATTCCAGTTTGTTAGTGTGGACATTTCTTTTATTAAATCACTTTGCCTTATATTCAGTTGACATTTTTGTTTGTTTGTTTCTTTTTGGTGTAAAGATTTTGAACTTTCTTACCCACAGATAAACTTTAAAATTTTACATGAACCTTCATAGATGAATTTGGTCTATCTTTTCTTGGCTTCCTCTGTGCAATTTTGCTTCCAAAGTATTGCTAGACTTACAAAATGAATGTGGGAAGAATTGTCTTTCCTTCCTTTCCCGTTCTTTACAACAGTTACCAAATTTGGAGTGTTTGGTAAATTTAACTGTAAAACCACCTGATGATTTTTGTGTCTGTGTGGGTGAAGGGGACATGTGGCAGATAGATTTTAATTCCAGCTCAATTTCTTGAAATGTTTCCTATCTCTTTAGGGAACAATTTTGTATGTTCTAGTAATTTCCTTTTAATTTAATTTTTCAAATTTAAAAGGATTCATTAGTTTACAGCAATCAATCAAGACATTTGAAAACAAATACCATATGATTTTACTCATATGCAGAATTTAAGAAACAAAACAGAGGAACATGGGGTGATAAACAGAGGCCAACCAGAAAAAGACTTTCAACCATAGAAAACAAACTGAGGGGTTACTGGAGGGGAAGTGGCAGTGAGATGGGTTAAATGAGTGATAGGCATTAAGGAGGGCACTTGTGAGGAGCACTGGTTGTTGTATGGAAGTAGGAATCACTAGGTTCCATGCCTGAGACTAATTTTATGTTAACTAACTGGAATTTAAATAAAAACTTGAAAAAAAAGAAAAAAATAATCGAACAACTACAGACTCGTTAACTTTTTAAATTGCAATTATTTCATTTTTACTACATTATGTTTATAATTTTATTCTTTTATTATATTGTTTTAAATAATTATTTTATTGAGGTATACCATATATACAGAAAACTGTAAAAAGATAATATGTGTAGCTTAATGAACTTTTATCAAGTGAATACACCTATGAAACTACCACCCAATCGTGGAAGAATATTATTAGAACCACAAGCCATCCTTGAGCATTTCTCTGTTACTACCCTTTTTATTCATTCCATAGGACACTTTATTCTTTATAACACCATTACATTTTTGTGTTTTTTGTATATGTTTTTTTTTTTTAATTTCTTTATCTTGGTCATTCTTGTTAGTAGTTTTCGAATTTTTTTATTATTATTTATTTATTTATTTAATTTAAAAAAATGTTTATTTTTGAGAGAGAGAGAGTGTAAGCAGGGTAAGGGCAGAGACAGAAGGCAGAGAGAGCCAAAGCAGGCTCTAGGCTCTGAGCTGTCAGCATGGAGCTTGATGAGGGGCTCCAACTCATGAACCATGAGATCATGACCTGAGCTGAAGTTGGATGCTTAACTGGCTGAGCAACCCAGATGCCCCCTTTTTTATTATTTTTTAAGAAAATATTTTTGTCTGTATTAATATTCTTTAGTGTATGATTATTTTCTATTTTATAAATTTCAATTTTTACCATCATTATATATTTCCTTATACTTTACATGGATTTATTTGCTGTTCTTTTTATAATTTTCTGAGATGGAAACTGATATAATTAATTTTCAGTCTTCCCTCCATAATACATACACTTAAGATGATAAATATCCCTTTATGGAGGATTGTCTCTGTATCGTACAAGCTTTGACACATTGCATATCCAATCTGATTCAAAAGCAAAATATCTTCCACTTTCATTTTTCTTTCTTTTTAAAAAAATGTTTTTAACGTTTATTTAATCTTGAGAGACAGAGAGAGACAGAGCATGGGTGGGGAAAGGGCAGAGAGAGAGGGAGAAACATAATCCCAAGCAGGTTCCAGGCTCTAAGCTGTCAGTACAAAGCCCAATCAATGCAGGGCTCAAACTCATGAACCTTGGGATGATGACCTGAGCCAGTTGGATGCTTAACTGACTGAGCCACCCAGGCACCTCCATTTTTATTTCTTTGTGATCCCTGTGTTTTTTAGAAATGTATCATTTTCAAGCATTTAGGGATCTTTTTCTTCTTTTCCTCTCTCTCTCTACCTTTTAGTTTAAAGTCCCTTCTTTTTCTCCTTACATCCTTCTCTACCACATCCTTATCATGACTATTGCGACAGTGATGATAATGATCATATTATTGACTTATAACTTAATTCATGTCCACACAGAGACAATACTGTGAATGTTTTCAGTATTTTTGTATTTGTTAAGAATTATTTTATAAGCCAGCTGAAATCCAATTTATAACATTCATATTCATATTTAAAAATACACACTTTTCTATTACTGGATATTGTGTGGCCTCTGAGAGACTGTATATTAATTTTGTTATTCATGTACTGTCAGTTTTACTGAATTGCTTTCTCTCCCTGCAGGTAAGAGTTTCTTTCTTCTCCCAGTGGAAGCAAATAGTCATGCTATGAACTGCCTATGGAGAGGATCACATGGCAGGAAACAGCCCTGTAGCCAACAGCCAATAAGTCAGAGCCCTTATATATAGCTGTAAGGAAATGCCATACAATCATAAAGAAATGGATTCTGCCAACAACCTGAATGAGCAGGTACTTACCCGGCCAGAAAGATAATGAAATAACATGGTAATGGTTACTTTTATGTGTCAGCTTAAAGTGGGCTAAGAGATCCCAAGGCAGCTGGTAAAACATTATTTCTGGATGCTGCTGTGAGAGTATCCTGGGAAGAGACTTGCATTTGAATCAGTAGAGTGAGTAAAGAAGATCACCCTCACAGGTTTTGGTGGGTATTATCTAGTCTACTGAGAGAATAGAACAAAAAAATGTGGAGGAAGGACAAATTTCCTCTCTTTGCTGTGGCTGGAGGAATCCTTCTTCTCTTGCCCTTGGACCTAGGCACTCCCCTTTGTCGATCATTTAGACCACAATCAGGACTTACACCAACAGCTCTCCAATTCTCGAGTCTAGACTTGGACTGAATTACACCACTGGCTCTTACAGTTCTCCACCTGTGGATGGCATATTGCAGGACTTGTCAGTGTCCATAACCACGTAAGCCAATTCCTATAATATATCTCCTCATATATTTATCTATATATCCTGTTGGTTTTATTTCTTTGGAGAACCCTGAGAAAGACACTTTTATTTGAAAGAAAATTCCTATGAACACCAAAACCCATATTAAGTGAAATAATATTTCCAGACAAACAAAAACTAAAGCTATTTTTCTTCATCAGTTTCATTGATGAGGTGATAATGAAGTTCAGCCAACTTCATGATAGCAGACTGGTGGGAGCCTGAACCAGAGAGTCCGGCTGAGCCATTCCTGAACTTTTGACCCATGAAAACTGTGAGAAAAAGAAATGTGTATTGTTCTAAGCTGCTGTGTGGTAATGTATTACATAGTAATAAAAAGTAATACATATTCTATTACATAAAATGTGCTTCTTTATTCTAGTAATGCTTTTCACCTTAATGTCAACTGGATTTATATTGGAATAGCTAAATCAGCTTCATGTTGATGTTCTTAGTGTTTATTTGCATGGCGTATCATTTTATATTCTTTTACTTTCAACCACCTGTGCCTCATATTTAAAGAGTATCTTTCCTAAGAAAAATGTTTGTTTTTATGATGTTTTGTTGTTACTGTTTTATCCTGTAAGACAATTTCATCTTTTATCTGGAGTATTTACTTTCTGGTACACACTCACTAGTCCATTTCAATCTTTCTAACCTATTTTATGTTCATATTTTCTCTTTCTTTTTCTCTTCCTTCTTTTATATAAACTATTTTTATTTTTTTCCATTTTCCTCTATTCTCCTGTTACTTATATATTTCTACTCTTCTTTCATTGGCTTTCTAGACACTAAAATGTTCATTCTTGAACCAGTATAGTATAATATAAATTAGTAGTCATTTCCAGGACAGTTCCATTTATCATCCCACTGCCATTTCTGGCATTGTTGTTATGCATTTTAATTCTACATATATTTTAAACTCCACTAGATGTTATTAGCATTTTGTATAGTCAATTTTCATTTAGGTGCACCAATATAGTACTATCTTTTTGATCAGTATTTATTCCCTCCTGTGTTTCTGGTTTGCTATGTGGAATAATTTTCTTTTGTCTGAAATTCTTTCTTCTTTCTTTCTTTCTTTCTTTCTTCCCTCCTTCCTTCCTTCCTTCCTTCCTTCCTTCTCTTACTTTTTTCTCTCTTTTTTGTTTCCTTATAGAAAAAGACTGTTGAAGAAAAGTTGTTATTGTTTTTTGTTTGCCTAGAAATGTTATTTTAGTGAATATGGATTTGGGGGTTTCTTTCAATGTCAGGTTGTTTTTTTTTTTTTCAGTTAAAGATGCTACTTTATTATCTTTTGGCTTCCATTTCTTTTGTCAAAAAGTCAACTCTCAGTTTTAGTGTTGCTTCTTAAGAAGTCACGAATTATTTTTGTCTCTATTAAAAATTCTTCTTTATCTTTAACTTTAAGTAGTGTTAAATATTAGTATGATGTGTCTTATTGTTATTTACCTACTGTTTATTTTGCTTGGGCTTCTGGCATCTTATGAATCTGGAAGGTGATATATTTTATCAGTTTTAGAAAATTACAGCCATTGCTTTATTGTTACTTTTATCATTCTTTCTCCTCTGTCTCCTCTGAGACTCAAATGACATGTGTGTTAAATGTGTTCACTATATCTCATATGTCTCTCACACTGTTTTATGTGTCTTCCATCATTTTCATCTTCCATGATAGGTCTACACATTTTCTGATGACTTCTATTTCAGTTCATTTATTACTTCTGCTATCTGCTGGTAAACTCATTTATTAAGTTTTGTTTTGTTTTCATTTCTATAGTTTCCACTTGGATCTTTTTATGTAGTCTGATTCTCAGCAAATTTCTTTATTTTATCATCTATTTTCTTGAAGTAATGACAGTTATTTTATTAAAACCTGATCACTACAGTGACTATGTCACTTGTATTTCTACTTGTGCTTACTCTCTTCCCTAACTGTATTCATTCATTCATGCATGCATTTATGCATATATATGCATTCACTCATTCAGTATGCCTAGTGATTTTTCATGTCAGATATTGTGCATAAAAATTATAAAAAAGGTTATTGATTTTTTTTAGAGAGGTTTTTTTAGATATTTTTTAGAGAGGATTTTTTTTAGAGAGGCTCTCCTTCTTTAGAGAGGGTTTATTCTATTATCTGGCAGGTAACAAATGGATAGATTATCTGAGTCCAATCAAGATCTTGGAAGTTTCTAAACCATTTTCCATGTTTGCAAGTCACATTTATTTATTTTTAATGTTTTTTTTTATTACTTATATTTGAGAGAGAGAGAGAGAGAGAATATGCATCAGTGGGGGGGGGGGCAGAGAGAGAGGGAGACATAATCTCAAGCCCACTCCAGGCTCTGAGCTGTCAGCACAGAGCCTGACGTGGGGCTCGAACTCATGAACCGTGAGATCAAGACCTGAGCTGAAGTCGGAAGTTCAATTGACTGAGCCACCCAGGAGCCCCTGCAAGTCGTATTTCTAATCTGTGGATGTAAATCTCTAGATGTTTTAAATGTGAACATGAGGTATTTACTAGGATTCTCCTCCTTGGTAGATAATGAATTTCAGTTTTTCTGGTGTAATACCATGGGGCTGCCATAAAGTCCACTTTGGTTTTTAGCCACTTTGAGCATTACTTCTTAACATTTTGCTTTGCACAACTTAAAAATCAGTAAATGCCTCAATAAGAAAATATGTGCCAGTACTTGGGCTAACCACTTTGTGTCCTCTTCTCTGTGAGATACCCTCATATCTCTGAATTCTAATTTTTATCTCCAAGCCCTAGAATACTTGACATTTGAATGGCCTCTTAGAAGCTATCTGTTTACCTGTTTCTCAGCCATGACCAAAAACAGATAAATGCTCCCGAAGGAAAAAGCAGTGTACAGAAAGTTGTGCTCAACTCGGTGAGCCTTCCTTTGCTCCAGGATCTGGCCTCTTAGATCCTGGCTGCTTTAGCACCATTTCTATGCCTTCGGAAAGATTCATTTCTGTATTTTATAGCACTTTCCTAGTTGTTTCATTGGGACAATTCATATGCCACAAGCTATACTATCATAGCTGGAAGTAGAACTCACCCACAGAAATTTTTAATTTCAAAAACTATTTCTAGTTCTATGACTTCTTCAGTTTCACGATAGTCTGCTCTTTTTAAGGTAGACAACATGATCTTGAGCTTGCTGAAGAT
Source organism: Panthera tigris (assembly GCF_018350195.1). Lineage (NCBI taxonomy): Eukaryota > Metazoa > Chordata > Mammalia > Carnivora > Felidae > Panthera > Panthera tigris. Next base: position 48,033,871 of record NC_056661.1, read on the forward strand.
ACTCATTAGAATCTTCTGTTTGTTAAATTGTACCTATTGTTTATATTAATTGTCCTTGGTATTCTTTATATTTCAATTTCATGCTTCAAATATTTATTAATTTTTTTCATTCATCATTTATGTCTATTTTTGTGGATAACTAGTAGAGGTTTGTTTTAAACACTTGTATAGGTCTATTTACCTAAAAGATGACTTTGCTGAAGGGAAACAGTAGCTTTGGTCTCTGTGTAAATGGAAAGTCTGGTCCACTGACAGAATTTTGTTTATGGTAGTTGACTATGGAGTAGAAAGATTAGCTAAGGACTCGTATAATAGCACAAGTCAAAACTACTTTCTCTCTCAGTGAAGTGCGTTCATATATTTCCCTCCTCATCGGAGTTCCCATTATTTCTTCTCTGAATCTCTTGGTAGATTTGGAGTTATTATGGCTCACTTTTCTCTAAACAGCTCCATTCCAAACACACTGGATCCTTCCCAAGAAAATAATTTACTGTGCTTAGAGAGCACTCTGTTGAGGTCACCAACTAGGAACAAATTCTGTAGGCAAAGGAAAAAAATGTCTTCCCAGTTATGGAGGACATTCTATAGCACAACCTGCAGGTAATTCTCTAGGGAACCATCCTGAGAAGTTCCCATCAGTCCTCTGTTCGTAGCTGCTCATTTTCATTTAGGGATCCCAAATGATTACTGCTGATATTAAGAATTCATCATTAGTGGCATCGAGATCTAAATCAGGGAAAAGTAGATACTACATTTTCAATTTTTGGCTTTTAAATAGTATATTAAATATTTAACAATAAATAAGTTCATGACAATATATATGAATACAATTAAAGTATCACCTATTTTTTTGTGCCTAACTCTACTAAAAATTCATACATAAGGCTGTTAACTCATATCATTAAGCTAGAGGTATAGTATTATCACACTTTGGACTCTTGTGATTATGTATCATATCATATATAAGTACAATCCATTTGTTGTGATGGATGATTCCTTAGTTTTACTTAAGGCATTAATAAAATTTGTAGATGCCTTGCTTTTCATGTATCCCATCTAGGTATACAAAGTTTATTATGTTTACTTTGTACAAAATATATACTTAAATCCTTCTTTTATAGCATATTTATTTTTTCTGCTGACTGTTGATTCACTTCAGTTTTATTGCCAAGTTAATTAAATGAGTTACACATAATTGACTTTGGTTTTCAGTGAGAATTAGGAAACATCTAAGAAAAAAGTTTGTAAAATAACAAAGTGCTTTTAAAAAGCTACTATGCGATATTTACGGGGGCGGTTGGAAGATGGCGGCATAGGAGGATGCTGGGCTCACCGCGCGTCCTGCTGATCACTTAGATTCCACCTACACTTGCCTAAATAACCCAGAAAACCGCCAGAGGATTAGCAGAACGGAGTCTCCGGAGCCAAGCACAGACGAGAGGCCCACGGGAGAGGGTAGGAAGGGCGGCGAGGCGGTGCGCGCCTCACGGACTGGCGGGAGGGAGCCGGGGCGGAGGGGCAGCCTGCCGGCCAAGCAGAGCCCCCGAGTCTGGCTTGCAAAAGCGGAGGGGCTGGACGGAGTGTGTTCCAACAGCAAGCGCAACTTAGCATCTGGGAAGTCATAAGTTAACAGCTCTGCTTGGAAAGCGGGAAGGCTGGAGGACAAAGGGAGGGAGTGCTGCTGAGCCCCCAGACGACAGAGCTCAGTTTCGTGGGGAACAAAGGCGCTCGCCAGCGCCATCTCCCCTGCCCATCCCCCAGCCAAAATCCCAAAGGGAACCAGTTCCTGCCAGGGAATGTGCTCGCTCTGCGCAAACACCCAACTCTGTGCTTCTGCGGAGCCAAACCTCCGGCAGGGGATCTGACTCCCTCCCGCTGCCACAGGTCCCCTTCTGAAGTGGATCACCTAAGGAGAAGCGAGCTAAGCCTGCCCCTCCTGCCTCTGTGCACCTTGCCTACCCACCCCAGCTAATATGCCATATCCCCAGCACCACAAGCCTGGCAGTGTGCAAGTAGCCCAGACGGGCCACGCCACCCCACCGTGAATCCTGCCCTTAGGAGAGGGGAAGAGAGGGCACACACCAGTCTGACTGTGGCCCCAGCGGTGGGCTGGGGGCAGACATCAGGTCTGACTGTGGCCCTGCCCACCAACTCCAGTTATACACCACAGCACAGGGGAAGTGCCCTGCAGGTCCTCACCACTCCAGGGATTATCCAAAATGACCAAACGGAAGAATTCCCCTCAGAAGAATCTTGAGGAAATAACAACAGCTAATGAACTGATCAAAAAGGATTTAAATAATATAACAGAAAGTGAATTTAGAATAATAGTCATAAAATTAATCGCTGGGCTTGAAAACAGTATACAGGACAGCAGAGAATCTCTTGCAACAGAGATCAAGGGACTAAGGAACAGTCACGAGGAGCTGAAAAACACTTTAAACGAAATGCAAAACAAAATGGAAACCACGACGGCTCGGATTGAAGAGGCAGAGGAGAGAATAGGTGAACTAGAAGATAAAGTTATGGAAAAAGAGGAAGCTGAGAAAAAGATAAAAAAATCCAGGAGTATGAGGGGAAAATTAGAGAACTAAGTGATACACTAAAAACAAATAATATACGCATAATTGGTATCCCAGAGGAGGAAGAGAGAGGGAAAGGTCCTGAAGGGGTACTTGAAGAAATAATAGCTGAGAACTTCCTTGAACTGGGGAAGGAAAAAGGCATTGAAATCCAAGAGGCACAGAGAACTCCCTTCAGACGTAACTTGAATCGATCTTCTGCACGACATATCATAGAGAAACTGGCAAAATACAAGGATAAAGAGAAAATTCTGAAAGCAGCAAGGGATAAACGTGCCCTCACATATAAAGGGAGACCTATAAGACTCGGGACTGATCTCTCTTTTGAAACTTGGCAGGCCAGAAAGGATTGGCACGAGATCTTCAGTGTGCTAAACAGAAGAAATATGCAGCCGAGAATCCTTTATCCAGCAAGCCTGTCATTTAGAATAGAAGGAGAGATAAAGGTCTTCCCAAACAAACAAAAACTGAAGGAATTTGTCACCACTAAACCAGCCCTACAAGAGATCCTAAGGGGGATCCTGTGAGACAAAGTACCAGAGACATCACAACAAGCATAAAACATACAGACATCACAATGACTCTAAACCCGTATCTTTCTATAATAACACTGAATGTAAATGGATTAAATGTGCCAACCAAAAGACATAGGGTATCAGAATGGATAAAAAAACAAGACCCATCTATTTGCTGTCTACAAGAGACTCATTTTAGATCTGAGGACACTTTTAGATTGAGAGTGAGGGGATGGAGAACTATTTATCATGCTACTGGAAGCCAAAAGAAAGCTGGAGTAGCCATACTTATATCAGACAAACTAGACTTTAAATTAAAGGCTGTAACAAGAGATGAAGAAGGGCATTATATAATAATTACAGGGTCTATCCATCAGGAAGAGCATAACAATTATAAATGTCTATGTGCTGAATACTGGAGCCCCCAAACATATAAAACAATTACTCATAAACATAAGCAACCTTATTGATAAGAATGTGGTAATTGCATGGGACTTTAACACTCCACTTACAGAAATGGATAGATCATCTAGACACACAGTCAATAAAGAAACAAGGGCCCTGAATGATACATTGGATCAGATGGACTTGACAGATATATTTAGAACTCTGCATCCCAAAGCAACAGAATATACTTTCTTCTCGAGTGCACATGGAACATTCTCCAAGATAGATCATATACTGGGTCACAAAACAGCCCTTTATAAGTTTACAAGAATTGAAATTATACCATGCATACTTTCAGACCACAATGCTATGAAGCTTGAAATCAACCACAGAAAAAGTCTGGAAAACCTCCAAAAGCATGGAGGTTAAAGAACACCCTACTAAAGAATGAGTGGGTCAACCAGGCAATTAGAGAAGAAATTAAAACATATATGGAAACAAACGAAAATGAAAATACAACAATCCAGATGCTTTGGGATGCAGCGAAGGCAGTCCTGAGAGGAAAATACATCGCAATCCAGGCCTATCTCAAGAAACAAGAAAAATCCCAAATACAAAATCTAACAGCACACCTAAAGGAAATAGAAGCAGAACAGCAAAGGCAGCCTAAACCCAGCAGAAGAAGAGAAATAATAAAGACCAGAGCAGAAATAAACAATATAGAATCTAAAAAAACTGTAGAGCAGATCAACGAAACCAAGAGTTGGTTTTTTGAAAAAATAAACAAAATTGACAAACCTCTAGCCAGGCTTCTCAAAAAGAAAAGGGAGATGACGCAAATAGATAAAATCATGAATGAAAATGGAATTATTACAACCAATCCCTCAGAGATACAAACAATTATCAGGGAATACTATGAAAAATTATATGCCAACAAATTGGACAACCTGGAAGAAATGGACAAATTCCTAAACACCCACACTCTTCCAAAACTCAATCAGGAGGAAATAGAAAGCTTGAACAGACCCATAACCAGCAAAGAAATTGAATCGGTTATCAAAAATCTCCCAACAAATAAGAGTCCAGGACCAGATGGCTTCCCAGGGGAGTTCTACCAGACGTTTAAAGCAGAGATAATACCTATCCTTCTCAAGCTATTCCAAGAAATAGAAAGGGAAGGAAAACTTCCAGACTCATTCTATGAAGCCAGTATTACTTTGATTCCTAAACCAGACAGAGACCCAGTAAAAAAAGAGAACTACAGGCCAATATCCCTGATGAATATGGATGCAAAAATTCTCAATAAGATACTAGCAAATAGAATTCAACAGCATATAAAAAGAATTATTCACCATGATCAAGTGGGATTCATTCCTGGGATGCAGGGCTGGTTCAACATTCGCAAATCAATCAACGTGATACATCACATTAATAAAAAAAAAAAAAAAAGAGAAGAACCATATGATCCTGACAATCGATGCAGAAAAGGCCTTTGACAAATCCAGCACCCTTTCTTAATAAAAACCCTTGAGAAAGTCGGGATAGAAGGAACATACTTAAAGATCATAAAAGCCGTTTATGAAAAGCCCACAGCTAACATCATCCTCAACGGGGAAAAACTGAGAGCTTTTTCCCTGAGATCAGGAACACGACAGGGATGCCCACTCTCACCGCTGTTGTTTAACATAGTGTTGGAAGTTCTAGCATCAGCAATCAGACAACAAAAGGAAATCAAAGGCATCAAAATTGGTAAAGATGAAGTCAAGCTTTCGCTTTTTGCAGATGACATGATATTATACATAGAAAATCCGATAGACTCCACCAAAAGTCTGCTAGAGCTGATACATGAATTCAGCAAAGTTGCAGGATACAAAATCAATGTGCAGAAATCAGTTGCATTCTTATACACTAACAATGAAGCAACACAAAGACAAATAAAGAAACTGATCCCATTCACAATTGTACCAAGAAGCATAAAATACCTAGGAATAAATCTAACCAAAGATGTAAAAGATCTGTATGCTGAAAACTATAGAAAGCTTATGAAGGTAATTGAAGAAGATATAAAGAAATGGAAAGACATTCCCTGCTCATGGATTGGAAGAATAAATATTGTCAAAATGTCAATACTACCCAAAGCTATCTACACATTCAATGCAATCCCAATGAAAATTGCACCAGCATTCTTCTCGAAACTAGAACAAGCAATCCTAAAATTCATATGGAACCACAAAAGGCCCCGAATAGCCAAAGTAATTTTGAAGAAGTAGACCAAAGCAGGAGGCATCACAATCTGAGACTTTAGCCTCTACTACAAAGCTGTAATCATCAAGACAGCACGGTATTGGCACAAAAACAGACACATAGACCAATGGAATAGAATAGAAACCCCGGAACTAGACCCACAAACGTATGGCCAACTAATCTTTGACAAAGCAGGAAAGAACATCCAATGGAAAAAAGACAGTCTCTTTAACAAATGGTGCTGGGAGAACTGGACAGCAACATGCAGAAGGTTGAAACTAGACCACTTTCTCACACCATTCACAAAAATAAATTCAAAATGGATAAAGGACCTGAATGTGAGACAGGAAACCATCAAAACCCTAGAGGAGAAAGCAGGAAAAGACCTCTCTGACCTCAGCCGTAGCAATCTCTTACTCGGCACATCCCCAAAGGCAAGGGAATTAAAAGCAAAAATCAATTACTGGGACCTTATGAAGACAAAAAGCTTCTGCACAGCAAAGGAAACAACCAACAAAACTAAAAGGCAACCAACGGAATGGGAAAAGATATTTGCAAATGACATATCGGACAAAGGGCTAGTATCCAAATTGTATAAAGAGCTCACCAAACTCCACACCTGAAAAACAAATAACCCAGTGAAGAAATAGGCAGAAAACATGAATAGACACTTCTCTAAAGAAGACATCCGGATGGCCAACAGGCACATGAAAAGATGTTCAACGTCGCTCCTTATCAGGGAAATACAAATCAAAACCACACTCAGATATCACCTCACGCCAGTCAGAGTGGCCAAAATGAACAAATCAGGAGACTATAGATGCTGGAGAGGATGTGGAGAAATGGGAACCCTCTCGCACTGTTGGTGGGAATGCAAATTGGTGCAGCCGCTCTGGAAAGCAGTGTGGAGGTTCCTCAAAAAATTAAAAATAGACCTACCCTATGACCCAGCAATAGCACTGCTAGGAATTTACCCAAGGGATACAGGAGTACTGATGCATAGGGGCACTTGTACCCCAATGTTTATAGCAGCACGTTCAACAATAGCCAAATTATGGAAAGAGCCTAAATGTCCATCAACTGATGAATGGATAAAGAAATTGTGGTTTATATACACAATGGAATACTACGTGGCAATGAGAAAGAATGAAATATGGCCTTTTGTAGCAACGTGGATGGAACTAGAGAGTGTGATGCTAAGTGAAATAAGCCATACAGAGAAAGACAGATACCATATGGTTTCACTCTTATGTGGATCCTGAGAAATGTAACAGAAACCCATGGGGGAGGGGAAGGAAAAAAAAAAAAAGAGGTTAGAGTGGGAGAGAGCCAAAGCATAAGAGACTGTTAAAAACTGAGAACAAACTGAGGGTTGATGGGGGGTGGGAGGGAGGGGAGGGTGGGTGATGGGTATTGAGGAGGGCACCTTTTGGGATGAGCACTGGGTGTTGTATGGAAACCAATTTGACAATAAATTTCATATATTGAAAAAAAAAAGCTACTATGCTCAGAGTATCCTGTGGAAAGTAATAATACATTTCACAAAGATAGCTATAAAATATGTAACAAAACTCCATTGTTATTTTAATTTGTACATACATATATTTAATGTGTTGCAAAAATATATCGAATATCTACAAAACACATAATGTCCTGCAAAGGAATACAGAAGGACTGGGAAGTTTTCAAAAAAATGAAAAAATGAAAAAAAAGCCTTTTTCTCTCTCCCCCACCTTTCTTTTTCTTTTTCCAGTTTTACTGAGATATAATTGACGTGCACCCCTTCTTCCCTCCTTGTAGAAGTACTGGACTAGATGCTAGAGAAGGAGGATATGCAAGAGGGCAGACAAGTATATACACAACTTGAGTTATGTTGAGTTAATATATTAGGATTTCAGTAGAGATGAACAGAAGTCCCCAAGGTGGCATGTGGCAGAGATATCTAATACGGTCCAGAAAGTCAGGGTGGGTTTCTCAGAGAAGGTGAGATATAAGGAGGGAGCTTATTCCATACAGGGCTATGGGGAAATGTACACAGATTTCCATAACTCACTTTGTCCTTTAGCTATTCTTGTATTCCTAATCCTCTCAGAGGACTTTCGTTCATTCATTCATTCATTTTTATTATTATTATTTTAGTTTTAAATTACCGTTGGGTAGTAGTACAAGTGACAGCTGGCTCCGTTTCATACTGATGCTATCTTATATCAACCAAAACCTGCGAGGGTTCAATCTGAAAAGGAAAAGCACTAAGAGTGCTATAGTATAAGGAGTTTCTTATAATTCCCTGATATATGCAATTATGGGGCTGACTAAGGAGGAGCTAAGGGCAGGCCACCCAAGATGGGTCATTTTGGCACAAACATTATTTTGAATTAAAGGCAATTAACACTCACAGGATTCAGGAAAAGCTCTTTACCTCCTTCTCAACTGTCTGCCTGTACCAAGAAGAGAGTTATTAACAGATTCCTCTTTACCTAAGAAACTTGCCTGCATGATAGGGCTACCTATGTTATCCAAACATCTCCTCTCACTTTCCTGCTAGTGGTCTTCCTCCCTTTTGTATCTTTACACCCTTACCCTCTCCTTATAGGTGTCAATTTGCCTCATTGTCCTTGGAATTTCATGTGTGTGTGGATTCCCTGTAGGCATAAAAGTAAATTTGATTTTCTCCTGCTAATCTTTACCATGTCAATTTGATTCTTAGTCCATCTAGAAGGACCTGGTAGGGCAGAGGCAATTCTTCCTCCCCAACACAGGTCATGTGTGCCTGCTGTTCCTTTTTCTCTGGCCAAGATGGAAATGGGCAGAGCGAGTGGTCAGGAAGGAATAGTGGAAGAAAAGCAGCAGGGAGTGAGGACAGACTGGCACAGACCAATGAGGAAAGCTGAGTCTGTGTCCCTCTCTCGCCACTGTCAAAGCTTCCAACTGTAGTGCTGCACGGACCTGTGAGAGAGGCTGGTTTTCTGTGTCATAAAGCTAAACACATTGGCCCAGGGGTTGGAGATATTAAAGGAGAGGTGATGGTAGGAAGATCTGCAGGCTTGGCTGGTGCCCCAGGGGCTGTACTCGGTGGCCCAGGATTTGGAGAAGGAGGTCTGGCTGATGCTCAGGCACTGAGGGCAGGGCCCCTCCTGCCAAGCACGGGAGCCTCAGGTCAAGGAGGGGTTGCGTGAGTTGGGTGCATGCCACTCAGCTCTGACGGCCAGAACAAAAAAGAGTGTGGCTGATGCTCCTCTCCTGCCTTCCAAATCTTGCATAACTTGTCTGCTTGTGGCCAGAGCTATGCAGGGAAAAGGGTTCTGGGAAACATAACCCCAGTTTAATAACTTGGTGCCTGTTCCACCAGAGCCACTTAAAATATTTCCTTCATCTTAACTTTAAAAAATTTTTTTAACTGTTTTTAAATTTATTTTTGAGAGACAGAGACAGAGGGCAAGCAGGTGAGGGGCAGAGAGAGAGAGGGAAACACAGAATCCAAAGCAGGCTCCAGGCACTGAGCTGTTAGCACAGAGTCCTATGCGGTTCAAACTCATGACCTGAGCTCAAGTTGGACACTTAACTGACTGAGCCACCCAGGAGCCCCATTCCCTTCATCTTAACCCTGACTTCAAATGCGCACTCCTTTGCTGTTATATCAGAGGTTTGTTGCTGCCTTATATCTCAAAGTCCAATCTGATTCTCATATTCGGTTGTATTTCATCATGGATAAGGGAGAGATGTAGAGTAAGCCAGGATCTCAGTGCTGATTGCCTTTCCTGCCATCTGACCATGGCTGTATCTCTTCTTCCTTTTGAGTTTTAGTTGCTGTAAAATGTGGAGTACAATGGCCCACCTCCTGGCTGTCATGAGAACTAAGTGGGACATTGCTGTAAAGTACTGGGAACATAATATGAGGCAAATATGAAGTGCCCTTTGCGTGTTAGCTCTGTGGCAGTATTGGGACATTATTATAGCAGATAACCTCGTCTCCTACCTTATTAAATGGAGTGTTTTCAAAATTTCTCCAACCACCTCATGGAAAGAAAGTTCCTCTTTGTTTCTAAAGGGAACTCTTCCTTTTGTTCTCTAAGTCTCAATCTGTTACCTTTGTTTGTTGATCTATTCTACAAATGTTTGGTTACTGTTCAATAATGCCAAGTAGGGAAATTACATTGTTACATGGAACAGACTCCCTCTCATGGGGTTTAGAGATAATTGAGAAAACAGGATTGTTTCCTATTTTGATAATTTCTATCAAGGAAATAAATGATAATCTGTGATAAGGTATAATTCCTGGGCAGACAGCTTCAGAGAGCATTGTCAGAAAAGATCTTTTAGGGAAGAAATGAGACCTGAGCGTCATCCAGGCTGAGAACCGCATGCAAATATGTTTGGAGTCTCTCCTGACTTGGGGAAGTTCAGGGACATCAGTGAGGCATCAGATATGGGAGAAAGGACATGACACAAGCTTGCAGTGATGATGATGATGGAGCCAAACGTTTTTTGTAGGGATGGAAGGAAGGCTCCTTGTATCAATTGTCAATGCTCTTATTGTCGTTTTCAGTTTCTCTTTTTCCACCGGGACATTTCACTTCTTCCTGTTATTATGGCAAAGTCTTTCATTCCAATTAATTAATTAAATTCCTTGATTCTGCTGCCTCCTCAAACTACTACCCCAGCTCTCCAATTCCCTCGAAGCTGGAGTTTTTCCAAAGAAGTTTGCAGCTGTTATTTAATTGCACTTACTATTTAATCCGTGGGGCCTGGACACATTACCCTTATTGATCTACTGAAAGAACTTTCTTGAAAGCCCCCCCCCCCCCCGCCCTTGCTTTAATCCAGTGGGAATGCCTTGGTGGCTTTACTTCTCTATTTCTTTAGTCTTTGGGTTCCATTGTGTGGTTTTCCTGTCACAGGGAATTCTAGTAATCTTAACTTTCTGGCACTACTCCTCTGTCTACTTCCCATCAACTTCTTGCTCCTATAGAAATTTGCAAAAGCTCTGTTTTTATTAATTTTTCCTACCCCTTTCCTATGTTCTTATTTGTCTGTATCATCTAATCCTTTGGCTTCAACTATTATTTCTGCCCAGATAATCACAAATCTGAACCTTTATAGTCCTGCTAATTCTCATGCATTGTTGTGTTTTTCTAAGAACTTACCCGCTAGCTCTATCTGGATATCACTCGGACACTGCCAACTACTGACACCAAAAAGTAGATCATTATCTTTTCTTAAAGAATCTATCTGGGTTCTCTATTTTTATTTAAAGTGATTTACCATTTGAAGATATATGGCTGTCCTTAAGTTCTTTCTTCTCCTTCTTTCCCGTTCCTCACTGGCACCTTTTCAGCTTTCCTTATAAATTTGAGTTAAACAAAGAGACAACCATCTCCCATTGCCTTCCATAGCTTTCTACCACCAAGTTCCCAGACTTTCCCTTATGGTGCTCACCTTTTCTTCATTCACCTGGTACAACATCCCTGAAATTTATAAATACAAAAAAATCCTTTACCCCTCAATATGTAACAAAAGCAATAATAAACCACAAAGCAGAAACAAAATATACCCTTCCCTTGAGCCCATATTCTTCTTTTGCATCCTGCACTATTTCTCAGCTTTTACTTATAGCTGAACTTGTAGAAATAGTTCTCTCTCTTAAAAAAAAAAAAAGTCTCCAATTCTTCACTTTCATTCATCTTTAATCTTGTTAAAGTCTGGCTTTTGCCCTAATCTTACCATTGAAACTACTTTTGTGAAAACCCAATGACCTTCACTTCACATGATTGTTTATAAGGATTATTCTACTCTTTGTTGGCTCTCTTAGAGATAGTCAACATGTTTGAGTCTTGCTCATTGGAAACTTCTCTTATTTTTGTTTCTGGAGCACTCCTTTGTTTTCCTGGCTTCCTACTATCACCTTAGTGGATGCTCTTCAGAATTTACTAGTTATGATTACTGTTATTTTTTTAATGATTTGGAAGTTTAGAACTTAACCATGCAGCAAGAAAAAAAAGAATATATTTTCATCAAAGATTAGCATAATATTTCTGAGTCTATGATCTATTTTTCCCCCATACAACAGAGGTTTGAATGAAAAGTCTTTTTTGTGTTGATATTCAGTCAGGGGAAAGACTGAAATGTTCCACTTGTGGCATTGGGGTATTCATTAACATTGTGATAGAATGGAAGAGTTGTTTAAGGTGGAGGAAGTACATGGAAAAGTCCATGATGCCTTCAAATTACAAGCAAAGTATGAATAAGAAGAAATTCTTAACGCTCTCTAGACAGTGTGCCGGAATTCAACAGTCAACAGTATTGTTGTGCCTATTTTCTCTTTCGGGTGTCTTCTCATCCTCTTTTATTGACTCATACATTGAATATATTTCTGAGCTCCTTATATGATAAAAGCCTCAAAGAAAAATAGCCAATCTTTGTTTGACGTAAAGTTAGCAGCAGTTCATTTTTCCATTTCCCTCTAAGCCTTTTCAGCTTAGAGGTTATGTCAGCTCTCAGAAGGAGGTTTCTCTGTGACTTGCCACAATTATTCTGTCTCACCATTACTTTCTGGTTTTATTTTAATTTTTAATTTAATTTTATTTTTTTTGTTAATGTTCAGTTTTAATGACACAAATTCACTTTGTTGCACTGATTTGTGTTTCATTCTGGCAGTATATAATCAAAAGAGCGAATGGGGGTAGAATTTTGGTTTAAGTTCACATTTTGACAAATATCTGTGTGATTCCTTTGAATCTCCCTTTTTTTCCATTTTTCTATCCTATTATAATTATTTGATTTATTACTTTAGGACAAAAGATAAATCATTGTGCCTGACATACCTCTAAGTCAAATCAAGTAAGAAAAAGCGAGTTTAATATTTTCTTCCAAACTTACTATCTCCATAACCTTTGACTTACTCCTGTCAGAAGTGATATGTCAATGATACCCTTTTGTACACTGTTTATTCCCCATAATTTACCATCTTTTTCTGTGTGTGTGTATGGACTGTGACAAAAATGAATTCCACTGTGACTCAATATTCCAGTTGCTATTTGATTCATTCTCTTTAATTCACCTTTTATTATAGTATTTCTCTTTTCCCTATTATTAAAAGTGGGGCAAAAATCACAGCTCCTTTTTCTTGACATTCAAGGCTTTCTAAAATTTGATGCCATCAGTGAATACTTACTGGTTTTCCCACCCAGAATCCTTCTTCTTCTTGTAAGAGTAAAAAAAATGCTATTTGGGGAACTAATTTTCTTCAACTTCCAGCTGATGGAGTTTGCATTCTTATGATTGACTCTGCTTCTAGTGCCCCCCCAGGTATTTATGTGCTTCAGACCTGCCCCATCAAATCCTGAGGTGTCAGTGTTTATTCTGGGGATGGGTAAAAGACTAGAGCTTATCATAGTCAATTATAGGACTTCCCTATAGAGGGATGACTCCCTTTATCCCTGAACTTGGACTCGTGAATGTGTAAACCTGGTGTTCTTTTATTCATCTTGCCATCTTATTTACATCACTGGAAAAAGTGTATTTGAGAATGAAAACAGACCACAGGGATGGATAGACACAGGATCTGGTTTTGATGACATCAATTTAATTTCTCGATCAGTCCATGCTTATACGTGGAAGCCTTTGGATTTTATTTACATGAGCTAATAATCCCCCCCCCTTTCATCTCTGTCTCATCTCTATTTCTATCCTTATCTCTTTCTCTTTCTTTTTATGATGCCAGTTTGTACTGAATTTCCCACCACTTGTTACTAAAGGTATTTAACCATCGCATGTCTAAACATTCGTATCTGAGCACTCTATTTTTGATGTTTTCTTCAGCATAGCATTGATGCTCCTGGCTGACATTTCACCTATGTGAACTTTTACTTTCATTTTGGATTATTGTGCTTCTGTACTATTTGTTTTGCTTTCTGAACTCTTATTACCTCAACTTAAGATCCAGATAGATTTGATTTACTTGTACTATCTTGTGATACACTTGTAAGATTGTTTTTAACAATCATTTATATATTGTGCCATTGGCCAGCATTTCTAATTTGTGCTGGTTGTAGTAGATGCTGCTCAATGGTCATATCTTGTATTTTACTCTATCTCCCGTTATGCCTAGGATGATGCCTTGCCTTAGAAGAATTCAGTGAACATTTCTCAGCTTATTAAAGAGTATGCATGGAATGGGTTCTTTTGTGGGAGAATGTAAGTGAGAAATTCTAACCTTAAATATTGTAGATATTTAGATTGTAGGAGCTAAGTTGTTGTACTATATACATTTTTAGCAGTGGCTTACTCACATTGGCCTTTGAAAACTTTTACTCTTTAAAATACTAAAGCTGTGTATCAATCAACCACAATGGCCTAGCCAAACCAGTACCTGCCTAGTCTAGCCCTGTGCTGATGGCCACCATCTTTGTTAACAGTAGTCCTACTCCTCTAGCTTTTACCTCTGATGCTGTACTTCTAATATTGTTTCAAGGATCCCGACACTCCACTGCCAATATTTCCCTAATGTTAGAGCTTGAATATCCATTCCAGTGTAGAAATGTATTACATCTTTTGGAAACCTTAAAGGGTAGATCATAATTTAACATGTGTTTGTGTGCGAGGGATTGTTAAATCATTTAACTTGTATATAATTTAAAATTGAATTATATTAAAACAAGCATGGCTACATTAAGAAGTAGATTATAAGTTTTACATGAATTTGCATTAAAAAATGTCAGCAAACTTTTTAAACCTAATTTCTCTCTCTCTCTCTTTTAACTCTGTACCTCCTCCGTCTCAATAAAAAAAAAAAATTCAATCAAACAAAAAATGTACTAGGCATATGTGTTCTACTATGTCTAGCTGTTAGGCTTACTTTGGTGCACCAATTAAAAAACACTATCCTAGGGCGCCCGGGTGGCTCAGTCGGTTGAGCATCCAACTTCGCTCAGGTCATGATCTCACAGTTCGTGGGTTCAAGCCCTGCGTCGGGCTCTGTGCTGACAGCTCAGAGCCTGGAGCCTGCTTCCAATTCTGTGTCTCCCTCTCTCTGTCCTTCTCCCCCTTGTGCTCTGTCCCTTTCTCTCAAAAATAACGTTAAAAAAAAATTAAAAAAAAAACCACTATCCTAAAATGATACACCTTGCATTTTCCTAAGACATTTTCAGGAGTATCCATACATTTATTGAATTACATGCTTTAATTTATTGATATCTCTAGTAGTTCAACCAAGTAATATTTTTCTTCACTGTACCAGAATCTGTGTTGTGCTGAGGATATTCTAATTTAAATAGTCTCAAGTTTCAACAAAATACCAATTACTTGTAGGAAGAAAGGAGTCAACTACAGTGAACTCATAGCTGTCCTGTGTTTAACATTCATACTTTCATGAGGTTGTAGAAAACCCACACCAATGAAGGCTTCTACAGTCTTCTCAAGGTTGAGGTTTGTATTTTATGTGTGTTTGGTTATTGAGTCTAGCTGACCTCCCACTATTGATAGTTCACTCCTTCTATTATCTGTTGTAGTTTGTGAATAAAATGACGTATTTTGGGACATTATTGAATATGATGATATGCAAAGGTCTAAGGATGTACCATATGTCAGGGGTTTTCTCTACAGATATTTAATGAGTACTTGAAGAATGTTTCTGACTTTTAGGGATTTATATAGTGCTAGAAAAGCGGAGATGCTTCTCTGCCCGTGGGGAAGAAGAAAAGCCCAAGTCCCTCCTATTAATCTCCTGCATTCTATTTATCTTCGTCTAAATATCAAGAAGTCTTCCACAAGATTTCTGAGATTTATTTTTTAACAACTTAGGGTAGAGGTTCTAGAATCCTCCTGCTGCATGTGGCTTGAGAAGCTGCCTAACCTTGTCCTCTCTTTACATTTGCAGAGGGGACTGGGTCTAGTCTATGTATACACAAGTGTGCATATGTGTGTAGTTACTTGATGTAATGAACAAATAAAATGAATCTACTTTATATAGGAAAAACTTCACTGTAACCTTTCCTGTGGTGGGGATAAGGAACATATTCCGAGGAATTTTAAGGCTTTACTGGGAAGTCTAAAACAGGTTCCATGCTTATCAATTGAATACCTGGCATGTGTCACAGGCAGTGAAAGAGATAGTGAGGTTTATACATAAGACATTGTCACAACTCCTCAAAGAACAAATGTGCATTGCTATTCACAATGCCATGCACCATGTTCTTTCACTGGGAATTATTTGTATTTATCTTCCCCAGTAGGGGAAAGTTTTTTCAGTACAAGCACTTTGAGGGACATGGGATTTGGAATGAAACTTAATTTTAAATCTCAACTCTTGCTCTGTAGCCGGTAGCCTCTGTGATCCTGTTTCCTCATCTGTAAAATGATGACAGTGATTATAACAGTATAAGAACAGAATTGGTAATATTAGGGGTGCCTGGGTGGCTCATTTGGTTAAGTGTCTGACCAGCTCAGGTCATGATCTCACAGTTGGTGAGTTCCAGCCCTGCATCAGGCTCTGCGCTGACAACTCCAGAGCCCGGAGCCTGCTTCAGATTCTGTGTCTCCTTCTCTCTCTGCCCATCGACTGCTTGTACTCTATCTCTCTCTCTCTCAAAAAGAAATAAACATGAAAAAAAAAAAAAAGAATTGGTGGTACTTAATGAAATGATGAAATTAAAAGGATCCATAAAGCACTTGGCACTCAGGAGGGAAAGTGGACCAATCTCATTCTTTCCCTTTGGTAGTCATGTTTAAAACACCTAAACAGGGGGCACCTGCGTGACTCAGTGGGTTGAGCTTCCAACCCTCAATTTCAGTTCAGGTCATGATCTCAGGTCTTGAGATCAAGCCTGGGGTCAGGTCCACACTAAGCGGGGAGCCTGCTTAAGATTCTCTCAAAAAAACAAAACATAAGAGACTCTTAAATATAGAGAACAAACTGAGGGTTGCTGGAGGGGCTTTGTGGGGGGGGGGATTGGCTAAAAGGGCAGGAGGCATTGAGGACACTTGTTGGGATGAGCACTGGGTGTTATATGTAGGGGATGAATCACTGGATTCTACTCCTGAAATCATTATTTCACTGTATGCTAACTAACTTGTATGTAAATTAAAAAAATAAAATAAAAAAGATTCTCTCTCTCTGCCCCCCACATTTGTGCACACTCTTTCTTTCTGAAAAAAAAGAAAGAAAGAAAGGAAGGAAGAAAGGAAGAAAGAAAGAAAGAGAAAGACAGAAAGAAAGAGAAAGAAAGAAAGAACACTTAAGCAACAGTTAAAATGATGCAATGATAACATACGCTTTTTTGATAGAGGTGAATGTTAATTTTGCACTATTACCCAACTCATATACCACAGTGTAAATTAAGAACATTTGAACTCCAAATATCATATATATTTAAATTGTTTATTTCATTATTTGAGCTTTACGTCTGCATCTACTTTATCTACTTTATCATTCTGCTCACCGGCAGCTCCTTGGCCCTTTCTTCACAATGCCCAGTGGATGCTATCAGCTTTGGGTGTAATAGGCTTTCTATTTTGACTGATACTAAATTGCTGAGGATGATACCATTTGCAGATGAGAACCTAATAACTTCAAAAACTGCACATTTATTTTGATTTCCTCCTGCCAACTCCCATGGCATATTCTTCATAGCTCTAGGACACGCTGCAAGTTGTATTTCTTAAAAATAATAATCGTTGTTTCTGAACCAGGAAATAATATAAATCCATGATAAAATAGGAAGTGGAGAATGTAAGAACATAAATATTTATGTAAATGGATGTTTACTGTAGGCCTGTATGTAAAGGCAAAACAAAAAGGAAAACTTTGGAAACAAGTTAAGTATCCATGAATAGGAGAATTATTGAATAAATTGTGGTTCATTCATGCAGTGGGATGTGGAAAGCATCATCATGGCAGGGAGTTATTTCTTTTGTTCGTGCTGTAGCCCCAAGGCTACAAGACTTCCCCAGGTAGAGTAAACCCTAAAGAAATACTTCTTGCGATTATTAACATAATGAGTTAAATGTATATGTTTTGACCTGGAATAATGTCAACAAAATTGAGAAATGTGAAGTGCATAAAAACAAGGCAAGAAATCATATATACTTCATAAATATTTGTACATGTCTATATTAGGAGAGCGAAAGGTATGAAAGTGCCCATAATAGAATATTATATTGTTTGGTGGGGGTAGGGTGGAAATGGAGATGGTAAAAAAGAGGTACAGAAAAAAAAAACTTCAGGAAAAAACAAAGCTCAAGTTTTATGTTAAATAAAAATGAGGAATGTGAAACTCTCTAATGTTTTTCATATATGTAAAAATTAAATATTCATATGGAAAGGACAAAAGATTAAAAACAGAAACTACTGATTTTGTTTGGTAAATGTATTATAGGCAATATTTGTCTAGAATTTATTATTTAATTTGCTTTTATAATAATATCATGCATTATTTATAGACAATAAAGTCTAAAGAATAAATAAAAATACATGTAATTTCACAATTCAGTTATAAACACCGCTAACATTGCTTCCTTCCTTCCAACTGTTTCTTTCCTTTCTGTCTCCTTTCTCCCTCTCATTCCTTTCCTCTTTTATCCTTCCCTTCTCTCTCCTTCCGTCCCTCTTTTCTCCATCTATTTTCCTGCCTATCTGATAGAACTAGCCTCACACTGAGCATTCAATTTTGTGTTACTATATTGGTGTTATAGTGGAAACACATGTATATAACTTTTAATGTCCTTTAAAACATGGTTTTGCATTGGGTGCTATGCTGTCATATGGAGTTCGTAATCTCTTATCTTCTATGGTTTGAGCATTTGATTTCTACCACATTGTGTTGACTTTCTATTGTTTTGCATATGACCATGATCCTCTTCAAGACAAGGTAAGAGTCTGGAGTTATCATTTTGTCTTGTGCCTTCTGAATAGCAACTGTATACCATTAGTGCTCAATATTCCTTTCTCTGAATACAGAAATAAATTTGCCTGTTGTCCCGCTCTGAAAAGTTAACTATGTCAAATATGCAAATCAATTATGGAACTCATAATTCACAATTATCTTTACATATCTATTAACTGCAGTGCTTTTTTTGGAAGAAAGGAATATTCCTTCACTTTGATTAAAGCTACATATGTTTTTAGTAGAAAATAATGTCTGCATTTCTTCATTGATGCTTTAATTTTTACACATCCAATAATTTACCAGGAAACCTGGTTTAATTTTTTTTAATGTTTATTTATTTTTGAGAGATAGTGCATGAGCAGGGGAGGGTCAGAGAGAGAGGGAGACAGAATCTGAAGCAGGCTAGGTTTTGCGCTATCAGCACAGAGCCCAATGCGGGACTCGAACTCATAAACTGAACTCACAAACCACAAGATCATGACCTTAACTGAAGTCGGACACTCAACTGACTGAGCCACCCAGGCGCCCCCACAAAAACCTGGTTTAAAGCAACAGTTGAATATTCTGTCATTTATAATCAACACACATAGTTTGTCAAAATAGCAAAACATATTTTAAAAAAGCAAAATATAATTTCCTTTTCTATAGATTACAAATATATTTCTGATTTATGAACTTATATATTTATGCTATCAACATGACCTCATGTCTGATCTTTGTATTATCTGTGTTTGTGTAAGCATAATGTATAATATTTATTTCACCATCTTTAATGAGTGGCAAATAGTAGCAATTATTTGCCAAGAACAGATGATAAAGACTAAAGAAATATTTCCACATCATAACAAATGGGAGAACTTATATTGTCAGAAAATCACCAAATGAGGAAAGAAATATGTTACTGTAACTGTTGAGCCATGCTTTTACTGTTAAAGCACAGAGTTGAAAATAATTATTAAAAAACTTTCAAGAGGAATAAACTATTTATGCATATAGTCTAGAATTTTGAGGACTGAATTACTCAGAGTATTTATCTACACAGTACTTATTCTCTGGATATTGGCTTACTTTTCTACTTTGCCTGATAAAGATTTCATTCTCAGCCTGACTACCTTGGAATCGGTACTGAGCATTGCTAAGATTGTTAAACCTTTATTTTTGTCAAAAGAGAATGAAATAACGGAAAGCTTATTCAAATACAAAAGAGATTCATAGGGGAGAATGTATATAATTTATTATGTAAGAATGCAGTGTCCCGAGGGAAATAAGAACTGGGTACATACCCTCAGAGCAAGGCACTGGTAAATATATATCTGGATCTGTGACATTTAGCCACACATGGGCAAAAAAAGTTTCTAAGTTGTATTGCTAGTTTTTGTTAAAATTGCTAGGGAAATGAGTTAGTCAGTTATTCAAGCTTCTCAGTCACTCAGAACTTTTGAATTATGTATTCATTTCTATTCTTTATTGTTTTATATTTTTTTATGTAGATTGGTGAATCGTAATACCTAAATTTACAAGACTGGTGTCACTGAAATGGAATAATGTATATGTCCATACCAAAATTCAAAGCATTTAAATATTTAGGCATAAGTATTCTTATTAATATGTGTACGTTGCAAACCAGTGTATAAATTAGATATTGTAGCCAGGCCATAGCCAACATAAGTAGGTATTTTAAATGCTGTATGGAAACTATTAGCCCTTCCAAATAGAATACCCTTGTCCATGAGATGCAGATCAGTGGCAAAGAACCAGTGGTTGGTTAAAGCCTACAGCAAGAAAAATAATGAGAAAATCTGTCTTCTGTGCAATTTGTTTACGATTCTGTTCCCAAGGTTAATAGATCCTCAAATGTATAATTTTACTTAGTGACTTATTGCTTTTACACTATACATCTGACCCACATTATTTGTTTAAGCATTAAGTGTTTTATCCAATCTAAGAATAATTATTTAAAATATAATTGATTCAAAAAATAAATGGAGAAGCAGAAAAATTACTCGAGAACTTAAATGATTTCCATTTCTATGAATGCTAGCCAGGTTCAGATTTAGCTGTCCAGCGTATGTCAGTTTTGTGGCTCCTCATTAAGTCTTCTAGTATGTTTCTTGATATTAGGATCATATCAGTCTCTTCCAATTATTGACTCAGATGGGTCAGCTACAATTTTTAACTTTTCATCAATTATGAAATCAGAACTTGATGTGAAAACAGGAATAATGCATTGTATATTTACATTCAATTTGTTTTCTGTTTGGAAAAATATGATGATCATTTAGAAACAATGGTCACCTATTTACATGAACATGTAACTTTTCAAAATAAAACCTACTTATGAGGAGTGCCTGCATGGTTCAGTCAGTTGAGTGTCCGACTTCGGCTCAGGTCATGACCTCATGGTTTGTGAGTTCGAGCCCCGCATCAGGCTCTGTGCTGACAGCTCAGAGCCTGGTGCCTGCTTCCGATTCTGTGTCTCCCTCTTTCTCTCTCTGTCTCTCCTCTGCTCATGCTCTGTCTCTCTCTTTCTATCAAAAATAAATAAACATAAAAACACTAATTATGCAAGAAAATAAACATTTAAGAAGCCAAATCAGATAAACATATAGGATTTTATTTCTATACATTTAATTATGTATTATTCCTCTAGATATCATATCTTTTTCCATGTATTTTCTTTGGAAAACAGACTTAAAGTACACAACAATAAGATGAATTGTTGGAACTATCTGTCTTCAGTGAACACTAGGAGGAAAGCAGATAATACTATGTTGATTTACAGGGCAACAGCTATCTTTGCAACCAGAGAGCTAGAGGTAAAAACTTTATCTTATCTTAAATAATAAAATTTCCTACATATTTGCAGAATAAATCAAAATAAAACATCTGAAAAGAACACCTAAGCTCCTAACCACAATATCCATATTTTTGGCCAGAATTCCTACTGTTGATAATGAGCTGGAGTCTTTCCACACTTGCCTGGCAGGTTATCAATTTTCTTCACTGGTTTGAAATTTGCTTCAGATACAGGTGGGTACCAATCGAGGAAAGATGACCGCGTGTGAAGGGCCAGATTATGAATACTGGAAGGAGACATCAAACATCACCACAGAAACCATCAATTATGTCTTTTATAGTCATGAATAAGGTAGATAGCGCCCACTTAGCAATGGGGATAACTTTGATTTTGTTTGTGTAATGTCATATTCCTGGGTATGTTGTATTTTGTAATTCTTTTCAGGACTAGAGAGCAAAGAAGAGGAAGTGACATAAGTTCCACCTTCTTTTTGCCATGGTAATCTTAAATCCAGTTTGACAGATTTCCTGCCATTCCTCCACTTAGGAAAAGGAAGAACTCAAGAAAGATCAAAGGAGAAAAGAAGGAAGGGATATTCAAGCCAAATACCCTGAAGTAGATTTCACTTGCTCAGCATCCCAAGAGGTTTTGAGAGATTTTTGTGTCCCTCACTTACTTTTAGGTGGCTGGCAAAGCCAACACATAGAATGAATTAAAAATGCTCACAAGCCTGGAAGTCAAGCTGTTGTGCAATGTGTGGTAGGTATGGACACACACAGTATGGTGCCATGGGGTATACATATATAACAGTATTTATTTTTAGGAGAACTTAGAAGCAGGAAAATAATACACAAGTTCCCCTGAGATCTCATTATTTCACACAAAGATGTGCTTAGGCTGGGCGTGGCTGAGCTGGCTGCAACAAAGAAAGGACTCCAACAAATGGATCCTACCTCATCATGCTCCTCGTATTTAAAAGAAAATAGGACAGTAGGACACATTCTGTAACAGTGGGAGTTTCCTGGGTAAAGGAGTGTGCTCATTAGTAAGGAGAAACCTCTGGAACTCTGGCTGGTACCTGTTTGATCTTCTGTTAATCTAGGTCAGGTATGCTGAGCCCCCTTTTTGCTTGCCCACCCAAATGGGGAGGAATTGAACTTTTAATGCCATTCGAATCTGTCTCTCCTCAGTGGCCCACTCCTTGGCACATTATAGTGCAATGAAAAAAGCTTTAATTTGGAGCACATCTCAGTCAACAAGGCATCTGTTAAAACAGCTCCCTGCTCAAAAGGACGCTGTCTGTATTCTAGCACAAGTCCTCAGCAGCCCCAGCTAGCAATGGAAAGCTACCTTGCACAGTTTGGAAGACAGCTCTTGAAAACCCATTCTATATGTCACAGTGATGCATCACCTTATCTCAGGGATGGAGTTCTGCCAGGACAACCAGTTTGTGAGAGGCAAAGCTCATCATTTGGAAGGGATAGGTGAAGGCAAATTTAATTTCCTTCAGGAGAAAATGTCACCACCACCATTGGTAAGCACTGAGGATTCAGAGAGAGATTTGGCTATATCTTTGCATAAAGTTGCTTCTGGAAGAGAAAGACAGGATTTATGACCAAGGAGCCAACACATTCCCCTAGGGGGGTTATTTCATTTATGAAGAAAAAGGGAAAGATATTTAAACAAGAGCTTTGCTAGTTTTGTTGATTACCAGAAAACCTCCCCTGCCATTTTGGCTGTAATAAAAAAAAGTAAACTGAATGAAAAAACAACTTGTGATTTCTATGCCAGGGGCTGAGAGACAGGTGATTAACATCTTCCCAAACAAGATCAACTAATGATGTTTCCTTCCCCAAACAAGAGAACAGTATTTGGTTTCTAGATACCAGATTTTGTTTCAGGTAGCTTAATAAACATTGAGTTGCAGGTCAACACACACACACACACATACACACACGTGCAATTTTGAATAAGATTATGATTTTTTATGTTTATTTATTTATTTTGAGAGAGAGAGAGAGAGAGAGAGGGAGAGAGAGAGACAGAGAAAGTGAGCAAGTGGGAGAGGGGCAGAGAGATGAGAGAGAATCCCAAGTGGACTCTGCACTGTCAGCGTGGAGCCCAGTGGCAGGGCTTCAACTCGCGAACTATCAGATCATGACCTGAGCTGAAACCAAGAGTCAGATGCTTAATTAACTGAGCCACCCAGGCGCCCCAAACATTAGAATTCTTAAATAAGTGTCTTTAAGTCAAGGATCACTTTATAAAATTTTTTTTGGTAACATCAAAAACATGTTATTTTATGGAGGGTATATTTTACTATAACACGTTTTTGAACCAAAGAAGTTCAACACAGCAAATGGAAAATAAATAGGAACATTTTTTTTCTTTAGTTATGATTTGATTAGACATTTACAATGTTTTATAAAAATGCTTTGGGTAAGTGTGTTCTTAATTTGATAAATCGTCATAAAAGTTCTGCTTTGATCAAGGAGACATTCTTCTTTATGTCAGTTCCTACAGATAAACAGTCAGCATGCATAGTAAAATGTAGCAATATAAGCCCTATACTCTTCTCATTGTATTGTTACAAGGATTAATACATTTGTATTTGCTTAGATGATAGTAGTTGCTATTATTACTGCTCCTTTTTCTGGAAATTTAATGTGTTGTTCCTCAATTAAATGTCACCTTATTGTATTTTTCTCATTTATCCCAGTTTGCATGACCTGATTTTAATTCTTATATTCAACCTGTTCACTTTTCTCCCAGGTTTATGCTGTTTTCCCTTTCAGTGAGCACTGCAAAAGATTATGTTAAACAAGACAGACCTGATGACAGTGTTTAAGTTAAGGTGAGAAGGCGTCTTCCTCCTTCCTTCAACATTAGTTTAATATCTTCATTCAACATGTTTTAATTTACCTATCCATATTCATTCGTCTCCATGCCATAGTATCTCACCATATCAATATGAAAACAACATCAAATTCATGTACACTGTACTTGATATTCTTCTATTCTATCAATTTAATAACTCCCTATACCCACACAAAAACAAAACTAAACTAAAAACAATCAAAGATAGGGAGGAATTTGCTTGAAGCAAGATATGCAAAAACTAAATATTATTTAATGTAGAGATTTTTAATTCAGTTCAACAAATATCCCTTGCATTCCAGAAGGTGGGGAACCTGAAGAAAAAAGAAGAAGAAGAAGAAGAAGAAGAAGAAGAAGAAGAAGAAAGTGAAGCCACCCAGGAGTCTAAATCCTTTTGAGCCTCTCTTTCTGGGCCTAGCTCCATATGTCCTACTTTCTATGTAGTATCTGGCACCAGTTTGTTTTGGGCCATGTTATTTGCTGTTGGTTTTCTGTGTACATCACTTCCTGTTGTTACCCAGTGACCCTTGAGGCAGCCTCCACTGTATTTTCTTAGCATCTCCTCTTATATACTTAGCATCTCCCCTGTCTTATATACTTAATGGCCTTAACAGACACAGAAAATAACCCATTTTGGAAGGATTGTACTACACAGTGGGTGGGTGGGCTATTTCTGAATTCCTACTCTGAAATCTTGCTGAGTCAGTTTTCAACAAGAAGATGATATTTTGTATTATTCGGACTGGTACAATCAAGCCATGATAATAATGGAAACACTTGGGGAATGGGAAATAGGTAAATTTAGCAATAGGCTCAGTTATATTTTGTGCAGGTGGTAAGTGACCCTTTTGAAATAAGACAAAACCAATCACTTCATTATTTGATTAGATTGTTCTACTTGTACCCCATTGATCAGTTAATTTTCTGCTGAATCTCAAAGCATATTTAGAAAATGAAACTAGGATGCAAAGAATAGAAACCAAACAATTGCCTATTTTGTACATAGAGTGTTAATTGACCTTTGTCTTGTTACATTCAAGATAATTAAGGAAGATAACTGTATCTTAAACTTACAGTAAACTAGAGGGACAAGTATATTTTACCTTGAGCAAGTGGAGTTATATCATGTGTGAATGGGCTCCCATGATGCCAGGAGTGGCAGGTAATTTTTACAAATACAGTGGCCATTATGGCATATTATATAGGTTGTGATAAATTCAGATTTCTTACTACATGGGAGATCTTTTATCATAAATGCTAGGTGAACATTCATGATCCCCACTTATTTATTTAAAAGACCAAAATGGTGGCCTCTGTCATGCAATTTTTCTGAGGAGCAAACTACACCTTCTTCTGAATTGAGGCCAGGGCAGGCAAATCCTTCCATTTGTAAAGAAAAATGATAGATGTTTCCCTTAGGTGCTATTGTATTTACCTCATGCACCTCACAGACTTGAGTCTTGAACGCTGAGAATCTGCACAACACTTGGTTTCAGAATGCAGTGGACTGAATCACCCCAACAAGAAATTGTATTCGCATATTCCTTTGTGTCTAATCTTCAACAGGCAAAATGACTCAAGTTGTTTTGGTGCTGTTGGATAGAGGGTTTTTTTTCTCTCTTCAGGCCTGGGAGGATGCAATAAATCTTCCTCCCTGGCTTTAGAGAAATGCAATGTTCTGTCATGCTTGTATTCTTTCCAAAGAATGCTAATTTAGGAAGATCAGCACATTTTTAGTCTATATATCTTAAGTGAATGGAGATGATGAGCTCAAGAGTTTCATGAGTGTGAGGATGGGGTGGGATAATAAGGCACATTAAAGCGAAAGAAGGTCAGAAAGAAAACACTGGAGGATGTGAGATCAGCTGAGAGACAAGCAAAGAGAACTTTGAAATTGAAAATTTCATTAAGAAACAAGCAATGACAGTGTTCCTGAATTGTCCCCCTTCCTTTTTAATACATCATTGGAGAAATTTTCAGACTAGGAAATATGGCCCCAGAAAGCTATGGATGAGAGAGAAAGGCCTTTTTTTATAACTCTATAAATAATTTGGAAATCAAATTTGCAAAGTAAGTGCACAATTTGGAAGAAGCGTCCTTTGTTGTGCAGGGTACTAAATGTGAGACTTAGCTAAGTTGCCAAATCTCTCTGTGACTCAGTTTCCTTTTCTGAAAAAGGAGCTAATAATAGCCTCCTCACATAATTGTTGATGTCTACCTGACACTCAACACACAGTATTCATGCATTTGTCATTATGGTTAATTTCTTTCATTTATGTAATAATATTAAAATGTTATAAATAAATGCTGAGAAAATACACAAAACGATAATAGTTTAAAATATTTCAGCTGATATTTGCTGAACATCTAATATTTGTTAAGCATGGCTACCTGCTTCACATGCAAATAAAAATGAGTCATGGCCCCTGTCCTTACAAAGGCATGGCTTAGTAACATACAATGTTAGTATTTGTTACTTCCTTCTTTTTTCCCTTTCTTAAAGATTTTTTAGTATGGTAGTGAACATTCTGCGCATATATTTTTTTCCTTTGCTTTTATAATACTCTATTCCTCCTTTACTCTTACTTATTCTTCTTTGAACAAAGGTAGCTTCTTCCTTCCTGCTAACTACCCGACGCTTGAATTCTAAGTGCTCAGATTCTAGGTGTTAACAACAACAATACAATCTTTGATCAACCTAAAGTACCAAGAAATGCCAAATTATTAATAAGGATAGAATTATACCCTTATGTTTATAGAAACAAAATAATTCCATTTCCTTAGGAATAAGTTATTCCAAGATTAGTTGTGAAACAGAAAGAATGCTAACATAAATGTTCGTATTCTTCACCTTGCTTGCCCTCTCACATGCTAAGATAGTTAACCAATGGGACCAAACATGGAAATTAAAGCCCAAAATTATTTTGGAATAATTTCCTATTTATAAAAAAACAAACATGGAAATTTTTGAAATAAAACAATAAGTATTTGTCTTGGCATGCCAGATTCAAAGCATTGGGTAATTTCATAAATGTTTTAATGCCTAAAGTTACTCCACAAATAGAATTAGTACGTAATAAAGTTTCTGAAAGAACCTTATTTTTTTTAACATGGCAGATTTAGCCTCTCATTATGATAGATAAACCTTAGTTTCTCATTATGAACAAATAAGTTCTATTGTTAATTTTCACTAAGAGTCAATTGCCCTTCTAATTGACATAGGAACACCTTCTAATTCCTACTTGTTTTTCTGTCTATAAGAGCCAGACATAGGCAGAAATGAGAACTTCACCAATATATTCCAGTTGCCATCATTAGTTCTGCTAACATAGTAATATTCTCTTTGTATTATTCCTGACCATTCAATTTGGAAAATATTGCAATTATTACATCACTACTTATACAATTACAATAAAAAATATTCATCATGAAAAATTTCTGCAGTTTCCAGGCACCACACATACATGGGCTCTAATAAGCTGTGTGAGTTTAGTGTACATTATGTGTAATTTAATTCCATAGTGTGGCATTTTTTCCTCCCAAAAGAAGTAGACTAACTCAATCTTAAGTTTGTCAGGTATTTAAAAAAAAAATTTTAACTTTTATTTTATTATTGAGAGACAGAAAGAGACAGAGCATGAGCTGGGCAGAGAGACGAGGAGACGCAGAATCAGAAGCAGGCTCCAGGCTCTGAGCTGTCAGCACAGAGCCCGACACGGGGCTCAAACTCACAAACCATGAGATCATGACCTGAGCTGAAGTCGGACGCTTAACCAACTGAGCCACCCAGGCACCCCAAGATTGTGAGGTATTTTTAACCTTTTGCCTTCAGAGTTAAATAGGATACTCTTGACTCCTGCTCATTATTGTGTCTGATGGACAAGAGGGTCTTTATTTTCTATAGAGTTTAGCATTGTGGTTGAAAAATCTATCTGAGAGTTCAGGCAATCCCAGCTCTGCCATTACCTACCTCAGTGCATCGGACATGACACTCAACACCTCTAAGTCTAATTTTCTCATCTGTAATAATGGTTTTTAACTAATGATATTATTAGAAGGATGGCATGAGACAACAGCATAATTATTAGCTCATAATAATGTTCCTGGCATACCCTTGTGAAAATTGTAGGAGTATGCAGAAAAAAGTAGAATTCAGAAAAAGGAATCAGCTTGAATGAATGAAAATCCAGGATTAATTTTATATTTGTGTCTAAAAATATGTGTTTAATGGAAGGAGAAAAAATCCATACTGTCAAGCCAACTTTCTCCTTTATTTTTTAATTAAAAAAATGTTTTTAATGTTTATTTATTTTTGAGAGAGAGAGAGAGACAGCCAGAGAGCAAGCAAGGAAGGGGCAGAGAAAGAGAGAGACAGAATCTCAAGCCGACTCCAGGCTCTAAGCCAACACCACAGAGCCTGAGGTGGGGCTTGAACTCACAAACTGCAAGATCATGATCTGAGCCAAGGTCAGATGCTCAACCCACTGAACCACCCAGCCGCCCCCAACTTTCTCCTTTAATAGTGTATAAAGTAGGGTGGGTCATGTAACTTCTTTGAGCTAGAACTTTCTGATCTGGAAAATGTGACTAATAACCAGTACCTCATGGGGTTGTTATTAAGAGAGGTGATGTGTGTAAAGCGGGTAGCATCATATCAGGTGTATGATATGAACATAATATACTCTTTTGAAGGATTGTAGTGTTGTAGTTACATGTACTCTTGAAAATGAAGGCTGAAACCCAGGGACCACCCTTGAAGACATGAATTTGGAAAACTAGAAAAAGGAAAACATTTGTAAGAAAACTGTGATAACGTGTAAGATTTTGAGAGAGAAGGGGGAAAAAGGCAATGGTTCCCAATTGTGTCTGTGTATCTCTATCTCATGCAGAATCCACACAAATGAAGATTCTTTGGTTCTTACTCAAACCCACTGAATTAGAGGTTGCAAGATGAAGATCACTGACTACGCTTATCCAGTTTTATATTTGGGCGTTAAGGGATAATTTTAAGAATGATCTCTAAATTCAGTAGAAGTCCTAAGAAGAATGCCCAAGAGGCATAAGGCGTCCAGATGTTTCTGGAGCAAATACCAAGAGAGGTGAAAGTTTCAAGGAAAAGATGGATGAAAAATAATATTTTATTTTTAAAAAGGGTCAAAAATGGTTTAAATGAAGCAGAAATCTTAACTAGATTTTATATGGCAAAGCATTTAAAAAATGGTGTAAGTAAATCAAATATGTGTATGGATTTCTTTTGCCAACATGAGGGGGAAAATCAATAGAAGAAAATGTATTTGCCAAAAAAGATGCTTTTAAAAATCTCCTTTTTTTAGGGTTGGGCCATGAAAACCATTTGGTCAAGAAGATGGGGTATGCGGTGACCCTTAAATGCATCTGAATTGTGAATTCATATATCAAAAAAGGGAAAGCATCAGAAAGTCCATATAACTGGGTCACATAACTGCTAAGCAGTGGCTGCTGATAAAGTCTGGAATAAATAGAAGTATATTTTTTATAGTGCCATACAGGATATTTATTCTCCTGGCTATTTGAAGCACACAGGGTTAGAATATCAATAACTTCTTATTTTGTTATTTGTCCATGTTCAAAGGAGGATGGAAGGAAATGGTCCATTCAGAATGCAAGAATCAGAAGTCTACTTGATGGTCTCACTTTAGGAAAATAATTTAAAGGGATGAGGTTTTAAACATAAAACCTTCTATAAGAGGGAGATTAAAAACGATCAGCTTTCCTCACTGTTCCTCCTCTTTTCTTGGTGGATGCATATACACTCACATGCTATATCATTGATTTATCCATTTGGTGGAAACACCGTGCTGACTCCAGTACAGGCCTCTGTGTGACTGGAATGCTTAACAAGCACCTTGACAGTTTCCGTGTTTCAGGATGTTATCATTCATAGACCTTTGGGAGGATGTTTAAAGTTGTCTTAAAATTGACATGAATTTTCACTAGGACTACTGTCACCCCAACCAAAAAAAAAATAAAAAAATAAAAAACAAATATCACAGATAGCATTAGCTTGCATAAAAAGTTAACCCTTTTAACCTGTCATTGTTCTGATAATGCTTATTCAGTGTAGAGGCTTTGAGAGCATAGCATATTATCAGTTCTGGAGACTATTGGCATTACTCCCTAGAATTTGAATTCTAAATTACCTCTGGGGTATAGCTGAGCTTTTTAAAGCTAAAAGGGATCTGGACAGAGCTTATAATCTTCGTGTGGTCAAGTTGTGGATTATCTGATTTATGAAGTACACTTGAGGTGTTATAAATTGTTCAGTATCATCACGGGGCACTCTGAGGCTGTGGATTTCTTGGAGGTTTGACTGATTAGGTCTACTTTTTCCTCCTTTCAAGGGAAAGGTGACATAGTAGAGTCTGCTCCAGATGGAACTTCTCTCTGGACAGCCCTCAAAGAAATCTTGCCAGAAATTGTGTAACCCAAGTCACATCTTGTTTGTTTGTTTTTTGTTTTTGTTTTTTGTTTTTTAAAGAGATCGAGGGTTTATGCTGCCATGTTTGTTGGTAAAAGTTGGGGTTGAGTGTCAAAGCAATTTCTATAGGAAAAAGAATGAGAATTAAATGCAAGAAATTGATTAGGTTATCTCTTCTGTGAACTCCTTATATATATTTCTATTAGAACATACCAAATCATGTTTTACCTTTTGCTTAGGGGTGCTACATGAGCACATTTTTGTAATCCTAAAGTGTTTTGTATGAAGTAGGCAATTAATGATGCTTGATGCATTTATCAATCTGTTATTCATTTTATTCTATCATTTAAAAATGTTTGGTAAACACCTGCTATATTTCTACTGAAAATGTAGCAACAGGATATATAGCTGTGAACTAATCTGACAATGTTTCTGTTTTCTTGAATCCTCCATTCAATGGAAATGAGAAGGGAGTAGAGGAATACAGAATGACAAATAAGCAAAATAAATAAGATAAATTTGGGCAGTGTAAGAGTAACAAAGAAAATAGGAATAAATAAATGGGTGTGAAAAATAAGTAAGTAAATAAATAAATAAATAAATAAATAAGAATAAATAAATAAATTAGTATGAGTGAGTTATCTGAAAGTTGTCTCCTTGTGTGAGGGTAAAAACAAATGAAACAAAACAAAATGAAAGAAAAAGCTGTTTAAGTTAGAGCTCGTTTTCTTTTGGCTTATTTACTTTTTTAAAAAAAAATTATTATTCTCATTCCTCTTCTTCTAGTGTTTGTTTTAGATTATGTTAAGGTTAGGTATAGGAACAGTATGGTAAACACTAAACTGGGTTACCAAAGTGGTTACATAAAGCTGATTCTTGAACTATTTAAAAATAGATAGTACTTTTGAGAGTTGCTTGGTTTAGGTGCTAATCTGCCCGGAGGCAGGGAGATAGGCACGGTGACCTCAGAAGGACCCCTCTGGTGAAGGTGTCTCATTTCTGAACTCAGCATTTATCCCAATTGCAAACTTAGATGATCTAGTAGGTGGCCAAGGAGGTAAAGGATTCACATACTAGGTAGAGGGATTGAAATCCTCTGACCTCACTGTGTGTGAAAGGGGAACTCTTTCTTTCTACACATCCTGCAAAATCAATTCATTTGGAGGCCATTTCCCTTTTCTCCCAATATACATTTCATTTAGAAGGAGAATCTACAGCATAGAGCAATAATAATCTTTGCGATTAGTAGGAGAGGGTCTTCAAGGTGCCAGGCCCTAAACTGCAGCTTTCTTGATCTTCCATCACTGATCATAAAGTTCAAAAACAATGAAAATGTGAAGGGGTGTTCCATAGGCAAGGGATACTGACCTTGTTTATAATGAAGGCCACAGGGTTTCCCTCCTTTCAAGATCTTTAACTATTCATCATGATAATCTACAAACAGAAAGATATGGTCAACTCAAATCATACTCCATAATCGCACATGTTCCAGAAATTCATTTATCTGTTTTTTTAAAGTGAAAGTCATTCTGAATCCATGGTTCCCACCGGAAGCTAGTGGGAAAAGTTATATTAAGTATTACTGGGATTGGCTCGCCCAGACCTGTGCCAATAGTACTAGATGTTCTTTAGTGTCACGGCACTGGGCACATCTAGAGGACCATTGGCCATCGATTCACAGTACGGATAAGATGCCCATTGTACCATTGGACATAATTTGGATGCTTTGGTTCTTTGCTTGGAGAAAACATAATTATGGGAAAACTAAAAATCCCTGTGCCTGGTAGCCAAGCTTTTTAGAAAAACCGTAAAACCATTTTCTTTTAGTTTTTGCCGATTTCCTGAGATACAGATACCATGACCTAAAAGGACCCATTTTCTTTGTTCTTATTTACTTATTTCTTCAGCCTCCAATATCTTCTTAGCTTTAGTAAAATCTCTTTATCTTTCTTCTTCCTGTCCTTGAAGGCACTCACTTGCATAATTATTTGAAAGTTTTTATAAAAGACAGGAAGAAGGATTTCAACTCTAAGTGGCTTCTGACTTCCACTCTGTAAACATCTGTGACTAGGGACTTGCCTTCTAGCTTGTAATGAGGGAATGGAGAAAGAGAAGAAGAGCCAGTACAAATTAACCTCTCAGTGAATTATTCTTGCACAAAAACATTGTGTCAGAAAAGGAGAAGAAAAAGAACAATTGGTTTAGTCAAGTTGGACTGGCAAAAGGACTAGGAGAATATTATTATATTCTTACCTAAGCAATCTTACTTAATAGTTCGCATTCCCCTTCTTGACAATTTTCAACTATATTACCTGTTCAAATTAGAACTGCACACATCTTTCCTTTTCTTTTGTAGCCAGCCTTTAAGAGTACTAGGACAGGAAGAACTTAATGCAGGTTTTTATTGAAGTAAATTATCCAAAAATATCTCTTTGCAGTGAAGTGAAAATCTTTTCTATGCTGAAAACAGGCATGTTTCCAGCCAGTCTTCTTCAGCTGCAGTGCAGTGGGCCATTTCTCCAATATGCTACACCCACATGTCAGGGCAGGCCATGATGGATTGGCTGCCGACACAGAAAACCCATGGCTGGGTGTCCATCTGTTAGCAACAGAAGCAGCCGGGGAAGGCCAGGATTCTAAGCTTGATGAACTTTGTTTATACCTAAGAACCTGCCACTTACGGAGGTAAGTGCAAAGAGAAGTAAAGTGCCAACAGCAAGGTCTGCATTGTAGTGATGTGGGCTTGGCCACAGAATTCTATTGCCTGCATTTCACAAAGGTTGTCAGTGTGATGTGGACCCACAGACACAAGAGGAAGAGGCCTACACAAGAGGTACATGTTTAATTGCTATGAGTAGACTGCTTTTTAGAAGGGGAAGAGGGTGGGGAGAGGAGAGAAGATCTGATGAAATTAAGAGATTGCAAGCAGCCTACTGTTTACTGGTGACTCTGACTGAAGCTGAGATCCAACAAGAGGTAGTCAAGGTTGAATCAAGGTCAGAAAGGAATGAAGGTCTGAATGGAGTCTTGCTCTGAGGTGAGCTTAATGTAGTCCAAACTCTCTAATATCATGACATCAACCTGACAGAGGTTCTTGAGGGCCTACTGTGCTTTGTGAACAGTAGTCTGCTGTCAAAAATGCTAGCTTTAAGACGCCCTAATAATTGTTCTTGGTCAGGAAAAGGCTGAAGAATATAATTTCTCTAAAAACGATTGAACCTATCTAGACCAGGGATTGGCATACTTTTCTCTGTAAAAGTCTAGATATTAAGTATTTTAGGATTTGCAGGCCACATAGACTAATAGACTGCTGCACCTCCCCTCTCACCCTGTCCCCCACCACCGGCTGCATATTTTGTGTTGTTTGTCTTGTTTTGTTTACAACACTTTAAAAATGTGAAAACCATTCTTACTTTGAGAGCTTTAAAAAAACCAGGCCCTGGACATAGTTTTCCAGCCCCTAATCTAGAGCATTTTAAGCCCAAACTGTATGAGAACTTAAAAATCACATGGTTAGGAGGGTGCAGTGAGGAGTGAGAGTGGAAGGAAACCCAGAATATTCTGGAAGACTACACTTCAGAGGCATGTGGGGCACAACTGGTGTTGTGCCAGCTCCTTTTAAATGCACATAGCATTTTGGTTTTCATAGCATCAAAGCCAGCACAGAGGCAATTGCCCCAAACTGAGGAGGCTACCCTAAGCCTGTTGATCAAAGGAAGGTTGGCTGTTCCAATAGGCATATGACATCTGGTTGGCTGTAGGCCTCTTATTCACAGTGTGATCTAGTTAATTTCAATTCACACCTTTTTTTAAAATTCTCATAAAAGATTTTTGCTGGCATTTCATCAGGCACTGTAAACCTGAATCTGGGTGGACCCTAGTTCTGTACTACAAAAATGTGCATCCTGACAGAGATACCACATAGGTTTTATTCTCCTGGAATTAGCCCATTTTCTTCCTCTTTGTCACCCAAATCATATCTTTTCCCACCGTACTATTAAATACCCAACAAAATTTCATATTTTCTTTTTCTTCTCCAGACAAGTCAATAAATTTTTTCTGTGAGTTTGAAGATGACTCTCTTTGTGTCTTTTCCTCTCTGTCATGGGCAAACAACTACATAATCTGTGGGGCCCTGTACAAAATACAGATGTGAGACCCTTTGTTCAAATATTATCAAGAATTTCAGCACTGTGACATCAGAGTCTTCAACTAAGCCTGGGACCATTCCAAGCCCGGGGCCATTTGCTGCTGCACAGGTATTATGTCTTTGAAGCTGGCCCTGGATGCAACTAATGATACCTACCTGCTCTCATAAGATTTAAATGGAAAGATGGATGTGAAAATAGTAAAGCACAGTATGAAACAGTATTTTAGAAGCCCTTGTTAAGTCTCTTAATAAAGAATTTGTTGTTACAGCCTCTTTAAATGTTTTCATAATTTTTTAAAAACCATTTTTATCTCTTTGTTTTGTAGATAAACTAAAAATCAGGAAACCAGTCTTTCATTTTTTCTACAGTCCTCTCTGCTCTGGGCTGATGTCTAGCACGATGTTGTTTGTCATTTAACAGGTGTTCAATAAATGGGCAATCTAATATCTAAATGGTCAGAGGAA
Organism: Panthera tigris; assembly: GCF_018350195.1. NCBI lineage: Eukaryota > Metazoa > Chordata > Mammalia > Carnivora > Felidae > Panthera > Panthera tigris. The sequence goes on from NC_056661.1 coordinate 48,069,226, forward strand.
AAAATTATTCTCCTGTAATGTTGTTAGATTCAGGCAATATGGAAATGTGCTCAACTTTTTATGTTTTTGATTATAAAAATTGTATAACCTTCTCTAGAATTAAATTAATATAAACACTTCTATTTATATTTGACTTAATTTTTTACAGTAGTGTTAACACTAAACAGAAGTTCTTTTCTGCAGTCAGAAAGAATTATTGCAGTTCATTTACTTTGTTATTTAGATAAAACAAAACTCAATGACTAATTGAATTATGGGCCACATTAAAGCTGGTATTCAGTGTGGGTTCCTGGGAAAGTGACTCCTACCCAAACACCACAGTTCTGTTTGAGAGGTTAAGGAAGGAACTAAATAACCCATAGTGACTTCAGTTCTTTTAAACCATTTATGTGCAAATAAGAGTGTAGTTAATGTCAAAGGTCTATGTTTGTCAGAAGAAAATTGCTTTTTCCCTTTTAACGTTTGTCAGCAGAATTGCTCAAACACTCATTAACCACTCAAAGTCTAATTTGCTATTAAATGCAAATGAGCTATAAGTATAGACTAGGAATTCCTTTTCAATAATCCTATTGGCTTTCCTGATTCTGTTATTGCTTATTATTATTGTTATTTTGGTAGCCTGCCTTAGGAATAATTTCAAGTGAATATATGACAAATACAAGAATTTTAGTGCAGTGTAGACTACTGGGAGATATAAAAGCAAGTGTTGGTAATCACATTCATATTGCTAATGCTTTGAGGAAATAAGGCAGGGCTATATATCAGAGACCCTCTGGATGTACACCCATTTAGAATGTTCAGGTTGTTAAATTAATAAGACTCTTTTCTGAGATTTTAAAAAATACAATACAAGTATGCTACCCCTCATGTAAAGATTAATATCAATAACTTGGAATGTGGAAAATTCCTTCCTTAACATTGATTAAAACATAAATACAAAAACCTGAGGACCAAAAGTTTCTATCATTTTGCTCCTTGGAATTCAAGGGATCTTAAGATAGTGGAAGTGTTTTCCTCTCCCAATATATTTATTAAGCATTTTAAAATTATAGAACTGTATGGTGCATTTCCATAATATCACAGAAGTAAAAGAGATGGTGCTTGTCTTCACAGAGTTTAAAATCTCAGTGGAGTGACAAAACAGGCCACATAAAAGCTAAATAACATTTCAAAATAGTGGAGAAATTTAAATGTCAAATAAGTGAGGCAGTCATATTTGTAAGAATTCTGAAGTAGATGTTTTCTAATTTACCTTGAGCTGTTAGGAAAGTGGCTATTTGCATCCGTTATTGGATATAAATTCATCTCTTTTTAACTAACACTTTTTGTACTTCATTCTTAGATACTCATATATTACTTTCTGGACATATAGGTAATTTACTTAAAAAATTATTATGTGTCCATTACTCCAATCTTTCCTTGCATAATGTCTGTATATACCAGTACCATTCAGGTTAGATATTAAGTTTGTAGGAAGTAAGAATAATACTTACTGAGTTTCTTTTCTGTAAAATCTAGCCTAGAGATTTTTGAGTTCCCGATGTTTTTTTTCCCTTTCTTTTAAAAATAACCACTTAATGTAGTGACCATGTAGAACTGTTTAACTCAGCCCAACTCCCAAACGACCTGCTTCAATGCCCAGCTTTAAAAATGGTGCTTATTTTGTAATGATACACGACATATACACCGAAAGGAATCAGAGAATATCTGGAAGGAACTTTTATTCGTATCAAATGACAAAACCAGAACAACTTAGTCATGAGTTGGATGCCCTCAATTTCAGGGAGAGCATTGTGAGTGGCTGGGGAGTGCGGTGCCTCATGAGCCTTTGAGCTGAGCGCTCTTCTCGCGGGATTTTGGGCGGGAACGAATTTCACAGCCTTCCAAGCCGGAACGCGGCAGCAAGACGCGATTGGCTGGGGTTGCCTGTCTGGCCTTATTTAGGTAGCTCTCGAGGAACTGGGAACCTCGAGCGTGGAACCTGGAGTTTGCTTGGCGTTTTGAGGACTGGCTGCCTGGCTACACTGCGGTTCTGGTCAAGCCGAGCATTTAAAGGGACCCGGAAGTTTGTCCTGCTGAGGAGGCAGTCAGGGGCAGCTCCATCTTGGGCCTACGGGTTTATTTCACCTGTGCCTTCAAACTTTTATTAACGTATTCCAAGTGCATTTGTGGAAGACGTACTGGACGGGTCAGCGTAGATGGTGTGGAGCAGGAAAGGTTCGTGCAGTCTAGTGGGTAACTTCACTGCTGCCTTCACAAGCCTGTCCTGGAGACCGGCACTTAAACAATTAACTTGTAACAAGGAGGTAAGTCCAGACGGTGATGAAGAATGCGCTTTGGAGGATCAGGAGCAGGGCTGATTAATTCTTCATGGAGAGGTCAGGAAAATCATTACAGAGGAGGTAATATTTGAAATAGGTTTGGAAGTAGGAGTGGAGTTTCACCTAGCAAAGATTAATGGCATTTCAGTCAGAGCAAAACATGTGGGCAAAGGCAAGGAGACCTGAAACTACGTGATCTTTTTCTTGATTTTTAAGTCTGGAAGTTTGCTTTATTGGTAATCTGAGTTTTCTGTGCCTAGGAGAAAAGGTTTTAAGAAAACGGTGGTGGTGGGTGGGGGGCCTGGGCTGGGATAGAGAGAAAGTAAAGGTGTGTCTCCTCTGCCCCTTCCTTCCAACCGGAGGTCCAGGTGGGATGCACTTTTACCCGTCTTTGAGCTACCTTGACTGAGGGGGGAGGGCCATGTGCAACAAACTAGGATAACCGGGTACTCGCTCCTGGAAATCCATCCCTTGAGCATGAGTGACATAAGAGACAAAGATGAAATCATTCACCAAGCCGGTTGTGTCATTAAAAATACAGTCTGTTTCTGCTTCTTAAAAGGTCGGAGCACTCAGGCTTCTACTCTTTTGGAACACAGTTTCACCTTTTCCTAACAAATTGATTTTGTTTGCTGGGGTTAGCAAGAATTGCTTTTTGTTGTTTGCAATTCTTATAGAGTAGGGGGTAAGACAAATACAAAGGGAGGTTGAGGATGAGGTTATGGGTGACCACGCACAGAAGCTTAGAAGGCATGAGGTTATGGCTAATTCAGGGTTAAGGTGAAGGTCTGAAGCAAAATCATAGCCAACCAAGATGGTAGAAACTACTTGGTGGAGTTTTGTCTGTTTACTTCTCCATTTGTCTATTATAAAGCCCATTTAGTGGCTCATGGTTAGAGGCATGGAACTGTATGTGAGGCTTAGGAATATATTAGGTGCCTCTATTGAATAGGTCGAATGGAGACTTGATGAATGCTGACATAATCTTCACTTTAAAAAAAAAAAATCAGCTATAAGTTTTGGTGCCGTTTAACATAACTCACTGAAATGATTTCAAAATAAAGGCAGAGATTGTGAATTAAATGTGTAATTTCTCTCAAAGTTTTAGCACTTACTGGCTTTCATTTTCCTTTGACTCTTCCAGACAGACTAAATGAGTCTAAATATGACTTTCATCTTTGTTAATTTGTCTTAAATCAATTTTTGATTGAGTCATTAGTTATTAATGTCACTGTAATTTTTTCCTGCTGTTGGGATTCCAGTTTGGAACAAAAATCTCTATTCTGCTTGTCTTAAATTGTTTGAGTATTTGGTTTTTGAATAAATGCATGTATACAAGGAGGACAAACTTTTAAACAAGTACAAATAACACAAACAAAGCTAGCTATTTGAAAACAACCTGCTAATATGTATGTATTGCAAGTTTAGAGAATAATTTACCTTAGATTTTTACAGCTGTGTTTTTTTTTTTCAACAAAATACACTAAAAAGGTAGCTGCAGGAAATAAATTCCCAGTGTAAAGGAAGTCTTTATAATAAAGGCAGTTCCTTTGTTGATTAAATGTTTTCCTTTCATAGACCATTGTTTTTCACTTAAAGAGACTGAATTGTTTTATCACATAGATTGAAGTAGACTTGGGGGGCATACTTTTATTTTATTGCATGATGTGATGAATCAACATTTTGTTGAATGCCTACTCATTATGAAAGGCTTTTATAGATGTAAAAATGAACAAGACATCATCTTGTCCTCAGCGTACCTTGTAGTAGGAAGGCAAATATAAATCAATTAATTATTTTTTAAAACATTTTTTAATATTTATTTTTGAGAGAGAGAGACAGAGGCTGAGAAAGGTGGGAGAGTGGGGGCAGAGAGAGAAGGAGACATAGAATCCAGAGCAGGCTGCAGGCTCCAGGCTCTGAGCTGTCAGCACAGAGCCCCAAATCAGGCTTGAACTCACAAACCACAAGATCATGACCAGAGCTGAAGTTGGATGCTTAACCAACTTAGCCACCCAGGCGCCCCTCAATTAATTTTAACACATGAGAATGTGACATCTCATAACACATCTGAGAGTATACAGTAGTGATTCAGGAAAGGCTAAAAAACATTGCATTGAGGTCTTTAGAAATGATGTCTTGAAAGGAATCACATTTGAAATGGTCCTTAGAGGAAAACTTATGGGAAGGAGAATAGGCAATCTAAAAGGAGAGCCTAAAACAGGCTCTCTTTTGGTAATTACAGCCTGCCAGGTATTAGGTGAGATGAAGATTGAGGCATTTAATGGGTATTTCAGGCAAGCTTTTATTGCCATTTGCCTCACCATTTGTAGGGGAATAGATTAGTGTCACAAAATTATCACTGTAATCACCTCCCTGTTATCTCCAGCAGTTCTACCCCAAAGTCCATGCACATTGGATTTTGCATGTAAGAAAGCAGATTTTTCCTAGCCTTGCCACAGACCAAACCCTAACAAAGTTCAAGTCAGAAAACTAAGGATACTGTTCAGGGACAAATAGTATATAACACTGGGACTGAAACATGCGGAGATTTTTAAAAAATAATTAAAGGAAAGCTATTTTTGTTTTGTTTTGTTTTTAATTGGGCAAAGGGACTAGGAACCTGAAAAGCCAAATGCATTTGACATGTCCCTGATTTTGTGGGCAGATTCATGTTAAGACTTGTGATTCAGGAAGCTTCATTTATCAACAAAATGTAAGTTGTATTGGAGGAGAACGATAACGGAGGTAGTTAATATTTGATGTATTTCCATTTAGACAATATCAAAACATTAAGCATCAAAGCTTAATACAGACTTCATTTTGTGTAGAATATTGTAGTTCATAATGAGTCTCTCCATGCATTTCCTTATTTCGTCCTTATTATAAGGTGGAAAGAGAGCTTGCTCTTTCTAAAATAAATACTGAGATTTGAAAATAAAAAGGATTGAACTAGTCACTAAACTAGTTTATGGTAGAAACAAATTGCTAAATTGCAAATCCAGCTCCATTTCTACTATTCTCTGCTTTTATGTCATGCAAAGATTAACATTTGTGGTTATATCCATGATAAATACTGTCTCCCCATATTCCACTGCCCTGCATAAAAGATTATTTCTGTAGATATTTAAAGTTATAGGCTAGATAATATGTGCACATTTTACACTATTCAAAATATATAAAAAACATGCACAGTGAAATAGAAGTCTCTTCTCATCTCCCCAAGTCACTTGGTTCTCCTTCACAAAAATAAATTGTTAGTATCTTATAGATTCTGCCAGAAATACTCTGTATGTTTATAAATATATATGTATACACACACACACACATACATATATATATATATATATATATATATATATATATATATATTTAGTTTATTTATTTATTTTGATAGAGAGAGAGAGAGCAGGGGAGGTACAGAGAGAGAGAGAGGAGAGAGAGGAGAGAGAGAGAGAGAGAGAGAATCCTAAGCAGGCTCTGCAATATCAGTGTGGCTGATGTGGGGCTCAAACTCATGAACTGTGAGGTTATGACTTCAGCCAGAATCAAGACGCAGATGCTTAACCCACTGAGCCCCCTAGGCACCCCTGTTTATAATCATATTTATTTATGTGTCTTTTACACACACACACACACACACACACACACACACACACACAAAACCTATCTTGCTTGTTTTCACTTAATATTTGGGACGGCATTCCATAATATTACATCTTTGTAAATGACAGAATAGTTTGCCATTGTGTGGCTGTAGCATGATTTATGTAACCAATCCCTTGTAACCATGTTTAGGGTTTTGCTGGCCTTTTGCTAATGTAATCAATGATGAAATGAATGTTTATCACTGCCTTTTTTGTGCATAACTAGTCTACCTGCGGGTGAAAATTATTTTTATTATTTAAAAACAATTTTAATGGTTATTTATTTTTGAGAGAGAGAGAGAGAGAGAGAGAGAATATCCCAAGCAGGCTCTATGCTATTAGCACAAGGCTCCATGTGGGGTTTGAACTCATGAACAGTGAGATCATGACCTAAGCTGAAATCCAGAGTTAGATGCTTAACCAGCTGAGCCACTCAGGCTCCCTGAAAATTATTTTTAAAATGCAAGTTCTCCTATCCTTTTTAGTTAATGACGTTAGCTAAGTGAGTAAATAGCTCATTTTTATGCTGTTTTAGTAGTAATTACTATATGGCTGGTAAAACATTTTTAGCTCAGAATTGCTATTTTTCCTGTCTTCTATATGAAACCAATAAGCGCTTGTGTTCTTGTAGGGTACTCAGCTTGTAGTGTAAGTCTGAGAATGATCATCACTTAGTTATCTTGGTCCTCCTAGCCTCTTTCTGCAATGGGTTGAAAGTGTATTACTTAATGCATCTCAACTTTAATGTACAAAGAAGTTATCTAGAGATGTTAAAATGCAGGCTGTGCGTCAGTAGATATGGTGTGGGTCCTGAGAGTCCATATTTCTAACAAGCTGTAAATGTGGACCAGACCACAGAGAACTGAGCAGAAAGGATCTAGGGTGAACTGAGGAAGGGCTGATAGAAAGGTTTAGTGGGACAGTGGGCCAGAAACAAAAAGCTGGGTTTTAACTTTCCTGTTCATTTGAACTATAGTTTTTCCAACTGGCCAGTGAAGTCTCAATTTATCTATCTGTTAAATTGGTATAAAAATCCTATTTTGCCCAACATACATTAGAGAGTTGAATTGAGACTTAAGTGTGAATACACTCATGTTCAAATTGTGACATGCTGGAGAGTTAAATGTGCATAGGCAATAATAGTGGTTTTGTTTGGTACCTTGCTTCTGGAAAGAGATTATTTGAGTGTAAGAAACTCCTAAATATTAGCCTGCTTTAATTAACATGAAAAAATGTAACAGCATACAAAAATGTGAAAGTAAAGGTTTGACCTTATATGGATATGATTGCTTAGAAAAAAAAACTATAGGAAAAGAATTATTATCAACAGTTACCTATGGGAGAAAGAATTATGGTTGCAGATTTTCCTCTTAATCTTTAAGATGGTTCCTCATAGTTTTACAGATTCCATAAATGAGTGTGTATGACTTTTATGATAAAGAAAAACAAAAGTGAAATAGACTCTAAAATGTGGTCATTCTCCTTTGGGACTTGGGATTTTAGATTCGGGATGCATTATTACTCATCATAAGAAAAAGAGATAATGTGTTAATACTTACTGAATTCTAATTATTATTGAATTCCACCCTCATTACTGTTCTTACAGTGTTCATATATATATATATATATATATATATATGTATATATATATATATACACACACACACACACATACATGTTCTTATCTAACTTATAGGCATTAGAATTGTTTAAAATTAAGTACAGTAAAAACCTTGGATTTCGGATAACTTGTTCTATAAGTGTTCCACAAGATAAGCAAATATTTATAATAAATTTTAATTTGATAAACGAGCAGTGTCTTGCAATATGAGTAGTATGGGACACCAAACATCACATGATTACAATTGAGCCAATGATTTCTCTCTCCATCTCCTCTCTCTCTCTGTCTTGCTTTGGGATTGTGGGTGATTGTCTCCCATGCTCAGATGCTTGGTCTCAGGCTTGGCGGAAATCAGATGAGTTTTCAGAATATTGGAAGGTGCCCACAACTGGCACTAGTGTATTTTTTGTCACTTCCAAGCACCTATGGACAGTCCTTTGCTTTTCCATACAAGAGTAAGCTTAGGAATGTTTTGCTTCATTCTTTGTCAGGCTGCCTGCATATATAGACTCTTTCCTCTGCCAACTTATTGCCAGTTACATTAAATACATTATATGGCAAGAGCTGATTATTACTGTACTTTGGTCAAAATGTGTGCACGTGTATACAATGGCCCTCATGCAGAAAAAGATGCCACTGAGCCCTACACAGCAGTGATTCCGTTAGTGGTAGTGAAAGTCATCGTACACAATAGCCCTCCTCTAGTCTCTCTCACACCAACCATGAAGATTTTCAAAGGTAAGTGCAGGTAAATTTGCTTATTTTTCTTTATATTTTGTATTTTCTTTATTATGTTGTATTATACTACAGTATTATAATCCTCTTTATATGAGTATTTTTGGGTTGTGGAATGAATCATCTGAGTTTCCATTATTTCTTATGGGGAAATTTGCTTTGACATACAAGTGCTTTGGATTACAAACATGTTTCCAGAACGAATTATGCTCACAAACCAAGGTTTTACTCTGATTTTTTTCTTATTTTGTATCTTTACTCTCCACAAGAATGTGAACTTCTGGAGTTCTCAGGGACTTTATTTCCCTAACTAATAAGGTTTGGATTTGCTGGACTCAGAGTCCCATGCTGGTCTTTGCTTATCAAGGCTTCCATTCAGTGCAGGATCCCGGCTTACTTGTATGTATGAGTGTGCATTTAGTACAGTCCTTGGAAGAGCTCAAATATGCCATATTTCCAATGTGAGTGTGTTCTTCAGGGTCAAGAGGGTAGGTAATACAGAAGGAGAACTTAATTAATCATCTCAAATGTTGTATCTCAATATTACTGGAGTGTATAGAGAGAAAGATGGTTGGAATAAGAGTATACAATGTGAACACTTGTAATACCTCCTTGCATTTATCTTGCCATCCTGGTGTCAGGAATAGATGTGCTCTGTATACTTCTCTGGATAAAAACAAGTCTTAAAAATTGCTTATTCTTTTTTTTTTCTTATTTTTAAAGTTTATTTTTTGAGAGAGAACATGAGCAGGGGAGGGGCAGAGAGAGAGGGATAGAGGATCTGAAGTAGGCTCTGCACTGACATCAGAGAGCCTGATGTGGGGCTCTAACTCCCAAACTGTGAAATCATGTCCTGAGCTGAAGACAGATGCTTAACTGACTGAGCCACCCAGGAACTCCCCCACCCAAATTGCTTATTCTTAACATTTGAAATACCTTCAGATAGAATTAGTCGGTAAATCCAGTTGCCTTTAAATTTAGAATGTTCTCCTCACACCCTTTGATGTGTTCTGAAAACTATACAGCATGAACATGTATAGCTGAATATAAAAATTGTACTTAAGTTGTTTGTGGAAAGAGTTGAAAAAATTCCTTCTATGAGGAAGCTATTGTAATTGTGACTCTCTTGTTCAAGAAAGCACATTGCTCATTGGCTTTTCTGGGGCTTCTGGGGTGCTCTAGAATAGAAATAATTGCTTCCAAACCTGAGGTGTATTGACTCAGGATACTGCTGAAATTTTAATACAAAAAGAGCTTTGTGGAAGTATTTAGATGGTGAATCTTATGTTTATAGGTCTTGAAGTGAGTTGACCAGGGGAAGAATTTTTGTGCCTATATTTAAATTTGTGGTTTACAGTAGAATAGAGGAAGGAAATTTGAAGGTAAAAAAAGTAGAAGAAAATTTATAGGGCTATTTCTTTGAAACCCTGCAAGCTCCAAACAGAAGGCTTCAAGCAGTAGAAGGTGCCTTTGCATTCCTTTTAGTATCTTCTGCAGTGGGAATCACTTTGAATTTCATTCAAAAATGAGTTTTAACTAGAGTGTTTCATTTAATTAGCAGCATAAGGGATATTAAGAGTGCTAACATATTATTTTAACGAGAAGAGATAGACCAGCTATCCAAAGAATACCAGAGAGTGGACTCCATATTTCAAAGCCAAATTATATATATTTTTGGTATCTATCACAATGTCAGAGTTTCTATGGCTTTTAAATTTTCATAAGAATTATGGATTATTTTTATCATGATGGGATGAATCTTCTGGGCAGTTCTTAAAGCCTTCACAATCCATAAGACACAATAAAATTCTTTCATTTTTTTTTTTCCTGAAAATCTTCCATTAAATTCAATAGACCTTTCTCATACTCTTTAAACATCTAACAAGATGTTGGTGGTTGTAATTGCTTTGAAGATAAGTCATTTGTATTAACCCACTTCAATTTGCTGCTGGTACAGTTTCTGTTGAAGAGTATACAAATTAGAATGCAAGATAATCATCTCCTCCTAACCTATTCAGCAAAATAAAGTTTTAAACCTTAATGGAAGTTGTAGATAGACTTAGTCTTTATAGCTTTTTTAAAAAGAAGGATTTTAGAGAATATATTTACTGTATGTGTCAAACTGAGATAATAATCTTACCTCCTTATTACTGTTTTTACGACATTAAATGAAATAGAATAAGTATATCAGTTGGGATTGTCTTCAGCAGCAAGCAGTTAGAAAACCAGATAAATTGTGGTTTAAATACATAAGTACTTAACTTTTCTCATATAACAAGAAATCTAGCAGGCTGACTGCTGTAGGTGTTCAGTGATGCCATCAAAGACCCAACTCTTCTAGCTGTCTCCTTTACCATCCCAGACCATGGCTTTTGACTTCATATTCTAAACATGGATGCTTCACTTCCTGATGCTGTATGTGTCTTTCAAACAGAAATAATGGCAGAGTAAAGGAAAAAAAACAGTGATGCCAGTCTGTTGTCTTCAGAAATTTTGCTAGATGCTCCACCAGTTGATTTCCACTAACCTCTTAACAGCAAGAAGTAGGCCACTTAGACTTCTCTTGTTACAGGTTAGTTTTCCAGTCTCCAAATAGAGAAATAAGAAGAAGGGAGTTGAAAGTGGCTTTCAGATATTAAATCAGCCCAGAGCCTGGCACAGTGTTCACTAATGTGTCAGATGCTTATTATGACAATCATGTTGATGACAGTGGTGTTTGTAACTCTACTATTAATTGATAACACCAGTGTCTTAATTCAGACCTGTTATCAGATAAAATATAATCATGATTTTAAGTAAGAATATTAGGTAAACAATAACTATAATAATGTATATTGAATGCTTACTGAGCAGTCGTCATTTTTCTAAGCATTTTATTTTCATTAAACAAATCTTCACTATAACCTTATGATGTAGGTAAGGTAATTACCTTATGGATCAGTGGGCCTTCCAGATGATATGACAGTGACATAGCTTGGATTTTACATCCAGGCCATCTGGATCTCAAGTCCCTACTATTAATCCCTACACTAAATTGTGTTATAAGATATCCTGTGACTTAAACATTCTTAGAACTTTGGTGTATAAGGTAAGAAATATGTTACTTAAAACTTACCCCATCAGTGGAAAAACTGAGGCCCTGAGAAGGAATAGAGGTAGACAAGGTCGCTGAGCTTTTTCAGTTAAAAATGGCTTGTGCATGGGGGCTCCTGGGTGGCTTAGTCAGTTAAGCACCTGACTGTTGGTTTCTGCTCAGGTTGTGATCCATGGTTCATGAGTTTGAGCCCCATGTGGGGCTCTGCGCTGACAGTGTGGAGTCTGCTTGGGATTCTCTCTCCCCCTCTCTCTGTCCCTCTCCTGCTTGTGTGTGCATTTGTGCTTTCTCTCTCTCTCTCTCTCTCTCAAAAAATAAATAAACATTTTGAAAAAATAGGTTGAGCATGAAAGTGAGGGTCTTTACATATAGTTAGTTCTTTTCTCCACAGTACATGGCATTCTCACTTAACTCCCAACTCAACTGTGAATGGCCACACCCATTACCAGAATGATTATTGTCTTAAGTTTACTTAAAATGTAAAAAACCCCAATTTTTTTTATCAGGTTGTTACTATGAGAGTATTTCATCAAGCACCTTCTTAAAGAATTAAGTCTTTGGATGAAAAACAATGTCTGGCAAGATCCTTTCATAGGTGACATGTGTAATCTAAGTTTTGTCATATCAAAAGGACATAAAGTCAGACTGCCTCAATATTAATGGTGCTAAGTTAGGTCATATGAAGTAATTTGCGCCAACAGATTTTTCTATTTCAAAGCTATGTTTTTTTCTTTGTAATGAATAAGTACCCCGGAAGGAGTGGAAGATTTCTTGGTACAGGACTAACAGCAAGTCCTATAACAACCTTTCGTCTAATAGTTTTAGCATCTGTTAGTTGTCCATTCCTTGATCAGTGATTCCTTGGGCATTGTAGAATGGTGATTTTCTAATTTTTTCTTTCCATCATAGAATGGTGATTTTCTATTTTTTTCTTTCCATCTACAGTTATTGACTGGAATTTCCTATAAAAAAGCACTTTTTCTCATCAACTTGGGATAAAATACAGTTCCTCCTTAAAAAAAAAAAAAACAACAACAAAAAACAGGCTGACGGGGTGCCTGGTTGGCTCAGTCGTTAGTGTTCAACTTGGGCTCAGGTCATGATCTCCTGGTTCATGGGTTCCAGCCCCATGTTGGGCTCTGTGCTTGACAACTCAGAGCCTGGGCCTGCTTCAGATTCCATGTCTCCCTCTCTCTGGCCCTTTTCCACTCTTACTCTCTCTCTCTTTCAAAAATAAACATTAAGAAAGTTTAAAAAACAGGCTGAATGCTTATTTCCATTTGATTAGAGATTTTCAAAGTAAAAAGTTGATGTAATAATCACCTTCAATGAATTGAAGAGTTTCAATTTTTTGTTTTTGCTGTTTCTCTCCCTCTTTTTTCTCTTTTTTCTTTTTCTTTTTCTGAGAGTATTTTGTAGACCTGTGAGATTTTATTGATTAAATGCGTTAGAATCAATTAAATTTCCAGGACCTACAAGAAAGAATGAACACACTCCAGGTGTAGAGTATTCTTCAAAACATCTGTTTTAGACTGTCTAGAAAGTCACCATAATAAAACAAGCAACCAAATGTAGACTTGACATAGAATAAAAACCAGAGAGACATGAATTTTAATGCGTGAGTTTGAGTTGTAATTCAAACGGGTAAATTTTGAACGTGGACAGTATGTTAGGTATTAGGGAAAATGGTTGCTAATTATTTTTATGATGTGATAATGGTATTTTGGTCATGTAAGAGAATGTCTTTATTTTAAGAGAAGCATTCTAAAGAAATTAAGGGTGAAGAATCTTGATGCCTGTAGATTAGATACAATTCTGTAATTGTATCTAATAGAAATAGAAATATGGCAGAATGTTAAATGTTGAATTTATTTGTAGAGTTTACTGGTCATCATTATATTATTAATGCAAACTTTCTCCATGAGAAAACTGATCAGATGTTTTAGGGGAAAATAAATGACAGTGGATCCTTTGAAAATGTAGAGTACCATCTTATTCTTGAATTCTAGAGCAGTGTTTTCTGAAATATTTGTTCTGCCAGAAGGATTGGCTCAATATTTAGGAAGAGACATCTGGGCCTCCTTTATTCCTTTTAAATAGGGCAACTCGATTTCATTCTGATTTATATTTTGGGAGTCTGCTTAAAATTTTATTTGAACAAAGGCTTCTGGTGACCTTGAAAAAAATTATAATATCCTAGAAAAGAAGTCTTAACATTAGTTACAAGTTCCTTCATGAAATTGTCCCAAAGTGCCCAGGTTTTGTAAAATTGGGCAATTTAATAAAACCAATGTTTTGCATACCTGGTTACAAGTCTATTAACGGGGTTTGGAAGGGCCAGATGGGAAATATTTTAGTCTCTGTAGGTTGTATAGTTTTGGTCACGATTACCCAACTCTGTCTTTTTAGTGGGTGGAGCAGCACAGAAAACAGAAAGTGATGTCTGGTTGTATTCTCATAAAACTTTCTAAAACATTTGGGAGTTCTGATTAAACCTGCAAAAATAGTGTACAGACCCCTGTCAATCACATCAAATGTATTTATCCTATTATGAAAATAAAAAGAGGTGTTTTTTGATGTGGTACAGTAATGCATCTTCTCGTAGGACCTATGCATATTGTTAAAGAAAAAAAAGAGCCTGACAATAGTTAAAGCAGTAAAAACAGATTTTAATTAGGACCTATTGCAAAAGGGGAAAAGAGACTTAGTATAGAACTCAGTTCAATTCTGAATTCAACATGAAAAAGTGGGAATTTATAAACAAGAAGCAAGGTTGGGATCGGTGGATGGAAAATTACTAAATGGAGACATTATGGGTAAAAGGGGATTCTGCCCTGAACAGTTTTGACAGGATTCTTGCTGAAGGCAGGTGAGGGTGATCAGACATTACCTAGAGGGTGCTGGATAATGAGGAATTTTATCAGATACCAAGGTGGAGGATTCTGACTAAACTGAGACTTAGTTGGATCCTTGCTAAAACTGGGTTCTTGAGTACATGCCTAAAGTCAGGTCCTAGTCAGTCTCAGAAGAGCCTATCTAGAGTTGAGTCAAGGAGAGTCTTTGTCAGCCTACTCCCTTCTTCCTGTGGAAATTTCTCTCCCCTTCTCTTAACTGTTTCTTATTCTTCATTTCTCCCCTTAAACATCACATGCCCAGGAGAGATTCCTTAATTAGGTCAAATCCCAAACTGCCGTGTTTCTTTCTTATTCCTAATAATTACATATTTATATGATTAGCTGATTAATTGTTAAGGTTAATAATTAATGACCATCTTCTAGGATATAAGTCATTGATGACAAGAACAATTTCTGTATTACTGTGGTGTTGTTTGTTAACTGTTTTCGTTTTTGCCGCCTTTCTCACTGTTTCATCCCCAGTCTGGCAAGGTACCTAGTACTTAGTAAGCAGTCAAGTATTTGTTTAATGAATTAATCTGTTATTGTTCAGACTTAGTTGCTGTTATAACATCAATGTGAAGAATAAGACAAGTTTAAAAAATATGGTTAATGAACACATTCATTTATAAGCTGTGTTATTTTTCTTTTCTAATCCATTGTCTTTTAAATGCTAGTAAAACCAGAGCATAATAAATAAGGTATAAAGCCTATTATTTAGCATCGTAAAGATTTAGCTTGATGTCTTTGAGAATGTTCTAATTTCTCACCATGTTTGAAAGTTGTTTAAAGCATAAGTAATGAAGTAGCCAGATGAATTTTCTTGACTGACATGTAACTTAAGTCATTTGGGTCCCCTTTTTTTTGAGACCTTGGGCTTATTTATTGTGTTATTTCACAGGCACCTGGATGGCTCAGTTGTTTAAATCTCCAACTTTGGCTCAGGTCACGATCTCATAGTTCATGGGTTCAAGTCCTACATCGGGCTCTGTGCCGACAGCTTGGAGCCTGAAACCTACTTCAGATTCTGTGTCTCCCTCTCTTTCTGCCCCTCCCCTTCTCTCTCTCTCTCTCTCTCTCTCTCTCTCTCTCTCCCTCAAAAATGAATAAACATTAAAAAAATTTTTATTGTGTCATTGCAGAGTCTAAATTCTATAAAGTGGTCTTTCAGGACCCCTAACATCTTGTCTCAGTATTTAATCCTAGTAATTAACTACTTATTTTTTTATTCTACCGCACAAATCTGCTTTTGTCAAAATGATTTATTTTGGATTTTGGATCTCATTTTTGGGTTTTTCTGACTGTGACTTTCTATACTCTTAAATTTTTTAGTGAGTTTATTGCTTTAATTACCTTACACTTTCTACATTAACTGCTCCTTTTTCCTGTAACTTTTTTCCAAACAAAACATAAATTGAGTTTACATAATTATTTTATTTTCCCACAACTCTCATGTAGTATATACTTTGTAGTGAACATTTAATAAAAACATTTGGATATTGAGATGCTTTGGGAGGGAGATCTAGATGACATTAATTGCTCCCATATACAATATATATAATAAATGTTCCTTACCAACATGGGCCACCCTATAATTAAACCATAATTCAGTCAGAGTATTTTCCATTCAGTTTAACTTACATAACTATTTATCTGCTGATTTTTTATGCTAAAAAATTATTTTTCATGTTCATTTATTTATTTTGAGATAGTAAGCATGCAAATGGAGGAGAGGCAGAAAGAAAGGGAGAGAGAGAATCCCAAGCAGGCTCTGGGCTGTCAGCGCAGAGCCCAGTGTGGGGCTCCATCTCATGAACGATGAGATCATGACCTGAGCTGAAATCCAGAGTTGGTTGCTTACTGACTGATCCACCCAGGTACCCCTTGATTTTTATATTTTTAATTAAAGTTAACTAAGATTTCATGTTGGTACCTTGGAGGGCATAGAGCATCTATAAAGGTAGCCTTTTACAGTTAATCTGCTTAAGATTTGGTGTTAATCAGATGAGGGGTGATTAAGATACTTCCTCAAAATACAGTCTACATTTGTTTAGAAACAAGAAACCTATCAGAATGAAGGGAAAAGGTCAGTCTCGTTAAACTGAGCTCAGTCCAAATGAACTAAATTTCATTTTCTACCACACTTATTCTTCTTTACTTAGTAGAAAAATGAAAATGTATTTCTTGTTGTATCCTAATGGAGCATGAAGAAAAAAAGGAAGACAAAACCCAAAGGAGTTTATTTTCATATTCAGCCACTGAGATGAGGTGATTTATCTCTGACTTAAGCTATTTTACTGATTGGGGATGGGTTGGGTGTGGGGCAGAGGGTCTAGATTAATGCTGTTGTTGAGTTATTCTAAAATGATTTAAACTTTATTGAGTTCTGGTTTCAGAAGAGCGCTTTATTTTTGTTGACTCAGATTCTGTATCTAAAGAGAAATTAAAGTGATAATTTGAGGCGATTTTTCTGAATAATTCAAGCCAAAGCACTCACTAGGTGAGAATAGTATATAGTCTTGAGGTAATTGGTAACTCTTTGATCCTTGCATTTGAAGAGAAACTTTAATGCTTTCTTATTTTTGACAAAGAGAGAGAGAGAGAGAGAGAGAGAGAGCGAGAGAGAGAGAGAGAGAGCATGAGTGGGGGAAGGGCAGAGAGAGAAGGACACACAGAATTGGAAACAGTCTCCAGGCTCCAAGCTGTCAGCACAGAGCCCAACGCTGGCCTCAAACTCATAAATCGAGAGATCATGACCTGAGCTGAAGCCAGACGCTTAACCGACTGAGCCACCCAGGTGCCCCAAATTTTCACTAACTTAAAGCTAACTGCATCCTTTAGTCAACCTCAACAAGGCTTGTCTTTTCCGTTTAAAGACTCCATATGGACTACCCTGTTTGTTTGCTACTAGCATTCTTTTCCTCTAGAATCCCCTCTGCCTAATTTCTACATAGTTAAATCCAGTCTATCTTTTTTACTCCTACTTTTTTTTTTGAGGTTGCCTGTGACTTCCCATATCTAAATAATCCTTACTTCCTAAGAAGTGTAATGCTTTTATTAAATCACTGATTCCCTGAGCTTGTAATTTAATGCAGAGATGCAGTTTGCCAACAGACCCCTCTCACACACACATAAAAATACGGGGATCACATAGTGTTGATAATATTCTTTTAAGGCTCATTTCTGATGAAACAATAACTGAATATCCTCATGACTTTATGAACTTCATTTCATCAACAAAATTATAATGGAAAATGGAAAATAAAGTTTTCAATATAAAAAAACCTTAGTGTTGTTCTTATTATTGTTGTCATTCTGCTGTAGACCAGTGAGAACTTTATCATAGACTAGCTCTGATCTGTTTTTCTTTCTTTCTTTCTTTCTCTCTGTCTCTCTGTCTCTCTGTCTCTCTGTCTCTCCCTGTCTCCCTCCCTCCCTCTTTCACTCTTTGTTTCTCGTAAGAGTAAAGCCTGTTTTTGGTTTTACCGAAGGTTCATATAGTACGTGACAGTTCATAAACTGGTTTTAGAATTAATGGTATTTTATGTTAGGTTTTTGTATTGTTAATGATTTTATCTTCCCAGAAGGGTTACTGTCCTTATCTTCATTTTCTATCATTGGAAGCCATGAACAATGATTTGTGCTTCTTCATACTCTTCCGTGTCACCATGGTACCTTGCATGAGGCAGGAGCTCAGCTAATGTGGGTTAAAGCTGGCGTGCAAATACTGACTGTGAGGGAATGATATTTGACTTTTTGGGTCAAAAATATGAAATATATGCTATAAGCTGCCTGAGAAATAAGATAAACTTATTCAGTCAATCAGAGCTCTCTGATACCAACACATAAAGAACACTGTGTAAAGTCAACACACTTCTGCTATATGCTGCTTGAGAAAATAAATCCCCATTTTTCATATCTTTACAATGGGAATAACAATTGTTCACAAAATTTTGTATCAAAGAAATGAAATAAATATATGAAAGTCCTTTTCAGCTATAATTTGACATTCAAAGTATTACATATATAATAAGGTGAATGAAATAAAGCAAATATTAAGGAAATACATTGATAAATCACACTAATGATTTTCTTTTTAATGATTTTTATTTGGGCAATAGCCTCATTCTTTACAGTTTACAAAACAATTGTTTCAGAGGAAAATGGTGGCTTTTTATTTTTGTATCCGTTCCATAACATGGTTTCTATTTGAGTTTGTCATGTTTCTAGCAGTTTTTGAGAAGCTAAACTGGTACATTTGGTGTTGCCATAGCCTAGGAAGAAAACCAAGTCCAAGGAAATAGGTACTGAGATAAGAATAAAACACGATTCCTTCTTTACATTTGTTCATTAAAGCTTTTTTAAAAATTTTAGTTCCGTAAGCTGTTTTTCAGATGTCATTAAAATTAATGGCTACTGGGTATAGAACTTAACATAAATGACCTTTGGGAAATTCAAAACAGTGTGTATCTGCCTTAGTTGGACCCAAACTGGGTTTTAAAAACTTTGGTTGGGGCACCTGGATGGCTCAGACAGTTGAGCATCTGACTCTTGATATGGGCTCAGGTCATGATCTCATGGTTCATGGGAGATCTGCTCTGATAGCATAGAGCCTGTTTGGGATTCTCTCTCTCCCTCTCTGCTCCTCTCCTGCGCACTCACGCTCTCTTTCTCCCTCTCAAAATAAATAAATAGATAGATAGATAGATAAATAAACAAATTAAAAACATTGGTTAGAAAACTGACTTTGCAACCAGTGCTGTTTGCAATTGTTTTAACAGCTTAGTTCTAAAATTTACTCTGAAGTAATGTTTATTAATCTTTCTCCCTGAATATGTGGTGGCGGTGGTGGTGGTGCTCATGGTGGTGATGATTTTGGTATCTTCCTATGTCCAGATTTGTTGGGATGAATGATGTATTAGCTACAGTTTCCTGAGAAACAGAACCAATATGGTGTTTACACCACCAAACAATTAATTCTAACACTACTTGGAGATAGTGTCTGATCTGACAGGTTAAAGGCTCAGTCCCACAAAACTGAGTTCAGAAATCAGTTGCAACTTTAGGTTGTTAACTGAGCTTCTAATTGGCCAGCTTTAGATCAGGGATTCCAGTAACCCCCTCCTTGGGTTCATTTAATTTGCTAGAGCAGTTCACAGAACTCAGGGAAACATTTTACTTAGTAGGTTGCTGTTTTATTATAAAATGATACAACTCAGGAGTACCCATATGGAAAAGATGCATAGAGCAGGGAATTTGGGAAGAGGTGTAGAGAGCTTCCATGCCCTTCTTCTCAAATTTGTATGAGTGTACCAGCCCAGAAGCTCTCCAAATTTCCCTTCTTTTTTGCGTTTTAATGGGGCTTCATTACATAAGCATGATTGAATAAATCATTAGCCTTTGTGACTGTTTCAACCTCCAGTCCCTCTCCCGCCCTGGAGCTCAGGGAAGTGAGACTCAGTGTTTGAGCTCCCCACTCACACGGTTGGTTCCCCTGGAAAGCAGCCCTCATTCTTAGGTGTTTTCCAAAGTCACCTCAGTAACATAAACTCAGGTTTGGTTGACAGAAGTTTGTTAGGAATATCCAGACACTTTTATTACTCTTATCACTTAGGAAGTTTTCAGGGTTTTAGGAGCTCTGTCACAGAAACTGGGATGAAGACAAACTATGTATTTCTTACAAATCACAATGTCACAGTGGATATCCTATATGTAAAGAGGCTTACAAAAAGGAATTGCCTCATGTGATTATGGAGGGTGGCAAGTCCAGAATCTATAGGGTGGGCCAATAGTCTGGAGACCATGAGTACTAATGTTTTAGTTCCAAACTGAAAACCGTGAGGCTGGAGGCTCAGGAAGGCTGATGTTCCAATTTGAGTCTATAGACATTCTGCTGTGGAACCAGGAGGCATGTTGCAGATGAATTTTGAAGACGTTCTTGTAGAGAATTCTATCACAGAGCAAGCAGGTCTTTTTGTACTTTTCAAGCCTTCAGCTAACTGGATACAGGCACACCTACCTCATGGAAGGCAATCTGCTTTACTCCATGTCCACCAACATAAGTGTTAACCTCATCTAAAAACACCTTCACAGAAACACCTAGAATGATGTTTGATAAAATATCTGGATACCCCATGGCCCAGACAAGTAGACACGTAAAATGACAAGTAGACACATAAAATTAACCACCATTATAAAGTAATGTATGATTTTGTAGGGGGCATGTTATATATCTGCCATAAATAATTAATGAAATATCTAATTTTCCAGCACCACAATTCTTAGGCCAGTTCGAGATGACACAAAATCATGTTTTGAATGATAGTCTGGTATTTGGATGAGTAAATTCATTTTGAAGAGAAAGTGTGGCAATTTTGTCTACATGGCATTTTACAGTTTGCAAGGCACTTTCACATGCATTAGCACTTTTGATTAATCAGCACCGTATTTTTTAAAGCTTTGGCTGCAGGTCTTGCTACCACATTATTGACAATGTGTAACACAAGCAAAATGAAGCCAAGGGTCAAATAATTATGCAGTGAACCTGGTCGATAACATAAGCCGGTATGAGTATGAGCAGTTTAGCCAAACACAGTCCTGTCTTTAATTGAAACTTCTTTCATCTGAATTATGTGGACAAATGCTTCATTTTGACTGTGCTATTTTGCGGAAGATTATGATACCTACATTGTAACAGCTTCTTATTCACTTTGGAATTTTCAACATCTAGAATCATTACTGGAGCATAGTAGTTAAAAGTATTTTTGGTGATAGTGAAGCAATTCATGATCAAGTTAAACTCTCCTTAAATAAGCTCTAGACCTAAAATAATACTAGTTTAAGGTGTGTGTGAGCACCTGTTCACTTGTTGCTAAATTGCTAAGCAATGTCTCCTTCTGCTTCCCATTTGATTTCCTTTGCAACCTTTTCCAATTTGGGTTTGAAACACCTACCATTTTAGAATGAGCCATGTCTCTGGGTGTCCACTTAAGTAGCTTCTTTTTATTCAGTGTCTCTCTGAGCAGCACACCTCACTTCTTTCTCTGTCTTGCTGCATTTGTACTGATTTATACCTTACATTTGTGCCTAAGTCCTTCCCGGTGGCCTTCTGTCTGTAAGCTTTCCTGTGTTCATTTTACACATTGCTTTCATGAGTATCTTTCCAAAGCATGAGAATTACCATTACTGTACTACTCAAAATATTTAACAGGTTTAAAAAATAATACTACAGTATGAGGTAGGGACATATTCGTAGTAATAGGGCAACACTTCTGTTACCAGTAGTGGACACAATATTGGTACACATTTCACGAGATGATAAAGCCCTGAACTTTTTGCCCTTAGAATCATTGAGTTATATCTGGCTAAAAGCAGGATATATTCCAGAAGCCGAGTTAATACTGATCTAGAAGTAAGGGGTCGACTCACCCCTACAATGAAGTGGATAAGAATTATGAGTCAGGAATAAAGAACGACATTATGTTGTTGTATGAGCTGATACACGCAATGATCTGATCTGTGGTAGTGATGATCTACCATACACTAAAGTATACTGTGGACTCCAATGCGGATATGAAAATGTTTGAATAACACCATAACCTGCTTTGCCATATCCCTGCTAGAGTTTCTTAACATAGATATTAAGTAATTTTAACTGAATTTTTAATTATACCTCAGTAATGTAATCACATGTTTCCAAAGCCAAAACTAATGTCATGAATAATTTATGGTCACCGAAATCATTATTCTCAGTGGAATTCTTTTTTTGTTTGTTTGTTTATTTATTTTAGAGAGAGCATGCATACTCATGCGGGTGTGGTGGGAGGGGCATAGAGAGGGAGAGAGAGAGAATCCTAAGCAGGCTCTGCACTGTCAGTGCAGTGCTTGACACAGAGCTTGATCCCATGAACTTTGAGATCATGACCTGAGCCGAAATCAAGAATCATACGTTTAGCCAACTGAGCCACCCAGGCACCCCAACTTCTCAATGGAATTCTCAATTTTGTGTTGCTTTCCCCCTATGACTAGAACCATAAAATAACAATTTCACTTGTTATATCAGCTACACTTTATCCTATAGTATTTATGTGTCCTAAGTTCTTCCTCCTTAAAATATTTGACACCTTTTATGATCCCTGAGGAATTTTCATTTTATCATAAGATTCTCTGTTGCCTCCCAGCCCACCCTTGTTCAGCCTCTAAAATTCTTCATGTCAACTGGGTAAAAAGCCAAGAACTGATGACTTTGTGCCTTTATGGCTGTGTGAGGAAACACAGGTTCAAGAACAACATTGCCTGGCTTTGAACTTCTATGGATTCAATAAGTACCTGGAATATCTGCTCAGCTCCACTGGAGCAATTCTTCACATTGAAACTAACTCTTCAGGGGATGCCATGGTGGCTCAGTCCAGTGAGCCTCCGACTCTTGGAGAACCAAGAGTCATGATCTCATGATTTGATATTGAATCCACCTCCGCTGCATGCTGACAGAACAGAACCTGCTTGGGAATTCTTCCTCTCCCTCTCCATCTGCCCCTGCCCTGCCCCACTCTCTCTCTCTCTGTCTCAAAATAAATAAATAAACTTGAAACAACAACCCTCCCCTCCAAAAAACAAAAACAAAAACTAACCTCCTAGTTTTTCATAATTCAAGTAGAAAGTTAAGTATCTTATTTGTTACCGAATATAGCATGGAATGTCAATAAGCCAAACACCAGATCAAGGCAGAAATAATATAGCATGTCAAGCAAAAGAAAAAAAAATGTTTTTTCAAGAGAGACTACTGTTGTCTCCCAAGTTTATTATTGCAATTGATCACATTTATGAAAATAACAGTTATAACACAAGTAAGATGGTTACAATATAATGTAAAGTATTCTCTCCATATACTATTTGACAACTTTATTTCCCCTACAAACTGGTATTATGGTGCACATAAGTTATCCTGTGGCAGGATACCACTGGTGGGTTATGTTACTATGTTATTTGTCATAAGAATAACAATAATGTTGCAGACTATTGAAATATCTAAATCCTACTGGAAAATGACTTCTGCTAGGCCAGCTGTATTTTCCATACTCATCTTGACCATTACTTCTCATTATTAGATTTTTGGGAAGATTATTCTTCAGCTGACAGGCTTTCAGAACTGTAATTTG
Organism: Panthera tigris; assembly: GCF_018350195.1. Lineage (NCBI taxonomy): Eukaryota > Metazoa > Chordata > Mammalia > Carnivora > Felidae > Panthera > Panthera tigris. Next base: position 48,092,696 of record NC_056661.1, read on the forward strand.
GAGTAACAAAACTAGTAACAAACTACTACATTTAAATGTTGTAGCACAGAGTCCATTCTCTTCATTTCACATCGTAAACATTCTCTTCAAATAAAAAGAATTATTCTGGGCTTGAAATGTTTGTTTGTTCCTGATAGATTGGACACCTTAGGAGTAGTAGCTATTTAAATTTTAAGATGTAAATGTTATAAATGCACTTGATGCTGAAGACCAATAATGAGGTTTTGAGCTTTTATTACATCTACTTTTGTGTATTTATTTAATTTTCATAACCAGATGAACAAATAGAGGCTTAGATGCTTACCTATAATCGCATGAGCAATGTATGAGCCCAATATGTCTAAATTTAGAGATCCTTCATAGAATCCCTTTCTCCCTTCCTTCCAGTATAATTGGCATGCAGCATTCTATTAGTTTTAGGAATACAACATAATGATTTTTGTATATATTGAAAAATAATCAGCGTAAGTTTAGTTAACATCTGTCATTGTATGTAGTTATATAATTTTTTTTGTCTTGAGAACTTTTAGGATTTACTCTCAGTATGCAATATTGTTAAATATAGTTGCCATGCTGTACATTACATCCTCATATTTTATATGAGTTTATTTTATAACTGAGGTCGGACCTCTTGACTTTACCAACTTGGCATACCTTCTACCCTCTGCCTCTGGCAACCACCAGTCTGTTTATACCTATGTTCTTGACCTTTTTTTTTTAGATTCCACATTTAAGTGGTTCACATGGTATTTATTTTTCTCTTTCTGAGTTATTTCATTTAGCATAACGTTACTGCAAATGGTAAGATTTCATCCATTTATGGCTGGATAACATTCTGTTATGTATGTATGTGTGTATGCACATGTATACCACATTTCCTTATCCGTTCATTCATCAGTGTTTACTTACATTGCTTCCATGTCTTTGCTATTGTTAATAATGCTGCAATGAATTTGAGAGTGCATGTGTCTTTTAAGTTTGTTTTCTTCAGATAAATACTCAGAAGTGGAATTACTGATTCATATGGTAATTCTGTGTTAAATTTTTTGAGGACACTCCATACTGTTTTCCACAGTGGTTGCACCAATTTATTCTTCCACCAGCAGTGCACAGGGGTTCCCTTTGCTCCATATTTTCGCTAACACGTTTGTTCTTGTCTTTTTGATAATAGCCATTCTGTAGGTGTGAGATAATAGCTCACGTGCTTCAATATGCATTTCCTTGATGAAGAGTGATGTTGACCATCTTTTCATGTATCTGTTGGTCATCTGTATATCTTTGGAGAAATGTCTATACAGATCCTCTGCCAGTTTTGAGTTGGGTTGTTTGTATTTTTGCTATTGAGTTCTATGAGTTATTTATATATTTTGAATATTAACCTCTTATCGGGTATATGATGTTCAAATATTTTCTCCCATTCAGTAGGTCGCCTTTTCATTTTGTTGATAATTTCCTTTGCTGTGAAGAAGCTTTTTAGTTTGATGTAGTTCCACTTGCTTATTTTTGCTCTTGGTGTTAAATCCAAAAAATCATTGCCAAGAGGGATATCAAGGAGCTTAGCTTACTGCCATGTTTTCTTCTAGAAATTTGATGGATTCAAGTCTTACTTCCAAGTCTTTAATCCATTTTGACTTAACTTTTTGAATCATTTACATTCTTTTTGTTTTGTCCAAATGAATGAGACTACCCTCTGCGTAGGTTTATTTATGACAACTTCCTAAGCCTGCCATTTTGTCATGCTCCTTGAAAGAGAGGTCTTAAAGGTGGGTTAGCCATAGGGAGCATTACAATGAAACTGTTCATTAGCAAGTATAAATTACTGGTTGTACATCTGGGTGAATAGAGTAAGCTACCAAGACTTATTCCAGTGGTGGCAGTCCATATGGCTGTTTCATGCCATGGTACATTCATATCCATAAGTTAACATGGTTATGGAAGCCAGTAGGGAAGGAACCGACCAAACCTAAGCACATGCATGTAAGAGCAGGTGTCCCATTAACATTTTATGTCAGTCATATGTCAGGCCAATTTTACATTTAGTTCTGGTCCTCATCTGCCTCATCTTTATAGGAAAATATAATCCTGATGCCCCTTAGCACTTTACTATCTAGTCTGAGCCTCTTAATCTCTATTTTCCACATTCAGCATACTTGTTTTCTGGAGCAGCGTATGTAGCTTACAAAAACATATTGTTACATATAATTAAAGATAACTAATTATGTAAAACAATACTGTATGTGTAATGAAGCTAGGCACGCGTGACAGAAATCTAGAAGCTTAAAGTCTACAAAAGTGCCTTGAGAAAGATGTACCATTACTATTTGCATTTTTAAACTGTAGGTGTCATGCAGATTCTACTGATATTTTGAGTAGTTTAGAAAAAGCATGTAGAAATGAGGACACACAAAAATAAAATTGAAGCCAAAGAAGAAAAGAAACACATACTGGATAAGAGAAATTCTATTTCATTTTGATGAAGTGTTTTCGAAGTCCTAGGGAGACTTTTTCTTCTAACCTCCTATGTTATATTTATCTCCTGGGTTTCTGAGGTAACCAAGAAGAAAAAGAAGATAAGAGGAGAGAACAGAGAGATATATTTTCTTTTCTCCTTGAAGTCTGTTTCTTGGGTACATATGAATGCAGCACAATGGCCAAAAGAATCATCACATTTTAAGAGCAAGTGGATTTTAAAAGAAAAGATAAATAGCGTCTTTCCCAAGCTCTATTTCCATCTCATCAATAGTAAAGTAGGTTTCTAAAAGCAGATTTTTTTTTTTAAAGTAGGAACTTATTAAACCATTGCTTTGGGTACTTTTGTTAATGTATACTATTGTTACATTTTGAGACCTCATAATATTTAAAGTATCTTTGTTTCATTAGTTCTTTACTTTGAGAGTATATAGCTTCACATAGCCATATGGCGTTATATAATTTAAAATTCATTTTCATGGCAAAATGACATTCATTTTTGTGATTTAAGTTCTCTAACAAGTAATTTAACATTTTAAATAATGTCTGTTTAATGTACTTTTGATATTTATGGACCCTTCCACCATTGGTTCATTAGCCAATCAGTAGTCATTTGATAGGTCACTTCCAGGAACCGATATTTAGTTCAATGCTGTGAATATAATGATGACTTACTCTTTTACTTTCCTATAAAAGCTTATGGCTTTCTAGAAGGTGCTTATTGGAATTATGAAAGTGAAGATCTTGTCTCTGATATATACTAGGGATTATATCTGTGGAGAGTGACTCCTTCCTTTAATAATTAAATTGAGACCTAACCTGGTCTAGAGCTACCCCATCTGGGCTGAATGCCAGGTTACTAGGTTATTGGAGATTAATGTTAATGCCCTGATTTTTGTGGGCCACAGTAAAGAATTTTTAAATCTCATACACAGGTACTCTCATTTTTTTAGCATAACTTTTATCTCAAGTTTGTTCTCAAACACAGTTTGTCATCAAGTTGTTGAAATGAGGTTACCAAAGATGAAAGGATACAACTGATCTGTCAGTCCCCAATTTTTAATTCCTAGAGTTAAAATTTGGCATACTTTCCCCCTAGATTTTAGATTTTTTTCTTTTTGTATGTCTGTCATTCTATGTACCTAAAAATTAATTTATATTAAAAATTGAAAACTTGGCAAGACTTCAGCAAGAAAGCTTTTACCAAGTTTGAAAATTATTTTTCTGAAAAAAAAAGAAAAAGCAGACAAATAATAGTTCAACCAAACTTGAAATGTAAAACACCTGTGTGTGTGTGTGTGTGTGTGTGTGTGTAAATAAAACTAAAACTGTTGTTAAGAGGAGTAAATACAAACTTAGTAGTTTAAGAGAAAGGGTTCTAGTTTATGAGTCTAATGTATTTGGTTCTGCTTCGTTACCTTAACTCCAGTTTGTTGCATTATGGTGGTTTGAAAAATTTGAAGTTCTTAATGTTGTTTAATCTTCTGTTTTTGAGGAAATGTATCCTTTCCTTTTCTAGATATAATACATATAAAATACCCCATCTGGGCTGAATGCCAGGGAGGCACCATGCTTAAGTAATAAGCCCAATTATCTCGCTAATAAACAGCAACTAGAAATTGAACTCCTGTTGGCAGATATATAGGATACTTAAACACTAAGTGGGATTAATTAAACTCTAAAAGGACTTACATTACGAACAAATATAATAATAAATCATTATATAAATATTAAGTATAGCAGTTATCTCAGTTTCTTCTCTTCTTAGTTAATGAAGTTTATGTTTTTGAACTATCATGAGAATAGGTTTAAAAAATAGTGGAGAGCTTACCTTCAAGGATCTTCTGAGATATAAATGTCAGATTCCAAACTGATGAAAGATGAATGTGATGATAAATATTTCATTCCCAATGCCACAGGATATGAATGTGATAATGTGTCGTGCAAAGTTTTTTTTTGGGGGGGGGCAGTTGAGATGGTTCAGGTTAAGCACATACAAGAGTGAATTTATGATCAGTGTAACATATTTCCTTTCTAATCATTTCAAGAAAACAGTTTCAAAAGTGCTAAGTTGTCTATATGAAATATATATATATATATATATATATATATATATATATATATTTTGCTTATAAACTAAAACCTATTTTGTTTGAGGTCATTTTAGAATTGTATTCTGAGATTGTTATTTTCAAAGGGGATTTTAATTTCTAAAAACAAATGGTATATGGAATTTGGGTCTCCGACTGTCTTTCCTTAATATATAATGACTTGGGAGATATAAAGTAATTCCTCCTCCATCATTGTAAAGAAACCTACTACATACAAACAAACAAATACAAAGAATAACAGCAATCTAGGAAGAAGCAAGGCATGATCTTATATCATAAATTTCAAAAAAGGTGTCTGTACCAATCTGTTTGGGCTGCTATAACAAAATAACACAGACTGGGTAGCTTATAAACAACAGAAATTTATTTCTCATAGTTCTGGCGGCTGGAAGTCTGAAATTAGGATGCTAGTGTGGTCAGGTGAGGGCCTCTTCTGGGTAATGAACTTTTCATCATATCCACATAAGATGGAGCCTGGAGTTCTGTGAGGTCTCTGTTACAAAACACTAATTCAGTTCACAAGAGCTCTACCCTTGCAATCTAAGCAACCCCAAATGCCCCACCTCCCAGTACTGTCACGTTGGGCATTAGGATTTCAACATACGAATTTTGGGAGGATACAGTCAGACCATAGTAGTGGCCAAGGAAATACAGGAAATTTTAGGATAGAATTGTGTTATATTTAGTCAGGATATTATATTTTGCATCTGCACTAATGAGTTGACAAAATCCTGAAAATTCTAATAAGCTTCAATCTCAAGAGAAGGAACTATTATTTCCTTCCCTTTTATGATATAGAATATTGGAGGTTAGTACCAATTTCTGATGGGGAGAGAAATGTGAAAATAAGTATCAACATGTAGATCTGAATGTTTTTGATAAAGTGTTAAATTCTTAAAATAGTCACAGCTTTGGTGGTGATGATGGTGGCCTGGGGTGGGAGCACTAGGTTTCTTCTCCTAAGGACAGAGCTACATTTAGCTGGAACAAGTGTCAGAACATATGTAAGTCATCAGAATGTATAAGATCTAGTCTTCCCACAAAGAATATTCAGAATGTCAGTGTAGCTCTTCTCTCTCCTCTATCCCCTGTCCACACCACACACTATAGAAGAGTGAACTGTCTGCAATACTCATCTATCAAATTATAAGTCAGGAAAGACAAGTAAGTGCTGGGTAAATTGTAAGGCGAAAGATTTATACGATTTGAAGAGAAACCAGAGTATGGGTAAATTATAAATGTAGTAAACAAAATTACTCTCAACTGTATCAGAAGAGGTGTAAAATCTGGACAAAGCTATACATGTTGGGCAAGAAAAAATGAAATATGGAAACTGAGCAAACATGATGTGGCAGAGGAGAGGGAGAGTAAAAACAGAGGATATGCAAAAACTTGTAAAGATTTCAGTCTTCAATAAAACATTCCTCAAGTACTTAAATAACATCCATATGAGTGATTTACACTAGGATAGAACTTAAACAGGAAATATTTTCAATAAAATGATATTAAAAAATGAGGTGACATTAATAACTAACACAGTGGTTACTATGTTCCTCTTGTAAGCAGTCTAGATGTGTTAACTTACTGTATTCTCACAACAACCCTGCAAGGTAGGCTGTTTTCTCATTTTACAGGTGAAAAACCTGAGACACAAAGAGCTTTAATATGAGGCACAGAGTCTTACAATGAGTAAATGGTGGAGCTGGAATTTTAATTTAAGCAGTCTGGCTCTAGAGTTTGTGCTCTTAAATGCAGTGATGTAATGCCCATTAAAAAATTACACACACACACAAAGATACATTGCAGATGTAAGAAAATAAAGGTGATGAGTAAAAAGGACTAACATGTAAAGTTGAAACAGCAAGTGGAAGCTAATCACCCTGACGTTGAAGAGTAAAAGATAGAGACAAATAACACAACTACAATAGTTTGGGTTATCTCTTCCTACATAACCAACTACCCCCCAAACTTTAGCAGTTTAAAATAATAATTATTTCAAAGCTTGAGGTTCTGTGAGAGTAGTTCATGTACGGCTCTGTAGTTATGGCTCCTCTCTGCTCTGGTATCAGCTGGGAAAGTTTAATGGAGGATAAAGGGTAGCCTCATTTACATGGGTTGGATCTTGATGGCTTCTTCATGACCTCTCTCTCATCATAATGTTTTCTACAACTCAGTAACTAGTTGGTCATAGAGTGAAGCTTAAAGCTGAGGCAAAGAATCAACTCCTGCTACATTCTGTTGCACAGAGTTAGGCACAAGGGGTAGGTCATATTCAGGGGGAGAAAAAACAGATGCTATCTCTTGATTGAAGGAGTGGAAGAGTGGCATTGAAAAGTTGATGCAGAATAGCAGGGATTGTTTGGCCATCTTTGAAAAAACTCAACAGATAAAGAATATTTTACTACCTGATAGTTAATAGCTAGTACTCAATAAATGTTAGCTGTGATTTTCCAGACCCTGTTAAACAAGGCATTTATTAATTCATTTGATCCTTACTAGAACTGTAACAGGTAGGTACTACTATAATGTCTATTACCATTTTGCACATGAAGGAAAGGAGAAACATAGCACTTTTTTTTTTTTAATTTCTAAAGAGCATGGAACTTGTAGGTCATAGTGCCAGATGTTAAACCAGGGCCTTCTGACTTTAGAGTCCCCACTATTAATCTGTCCTATTGCTACAATTCATAAGACATTCTTCCTGAAAAAGGGGAAGTACTGAATCTATGCACTGGAAAGGCACACTAATTCCAGGAGTAGTTCATTGGTGCAGTGGCGATTGAGATATAATCTAGTAAAATTAATTAGCCTAAATGTTGAAGAGGGAGTTGTTATTGCAACAAAAGGAAACAACCTGTAAGAAGAATTATCAGGTTGGCCTAAGGAATCTTCAAAGCAGTATTCCATGCCAGAGGACAGTAGAGCAATGTCAGTGATATTCTAGGCAATACAAAGTACAGTGAAAAAGCTGTTATAGCAGTTTAAGTAAGATATATAAGTGGCCAAGAAGCCCATGAAAAATATACTTAACATCACTAATCATGAGAGAAATACAAATCAAAACCTCAGTAAGATAAAAATCTCTACGATGGTCACTATAAAAGAACAGGCAATAAGAAGTACTGGTGAGAATGCAGAGAATTTGTGGGGCGCCTGGGTGGCTCAGTCGGCTGAGTGCTGATTTCAGCTCAGGTCATGATCTCATGGTTTGTGGGTTCACGCCCTGCATTGGGCTCTGTGCTGACAGCTCAGAGCCTGGAGCCTGCTTCGGATTCTATGTCTCCCTCTCTCTTTGCCCCTCTCCTGCTTGTGCTCTCTTTCTCAAACATAAACATAAAACATTAAAAATTTTTAAAAAAAAATTAAAAGAATGCAGAGAATTTGGAACCCTTTTGCACTGTTGGTGGGAATGCAAAATGGTGCAGCCATTACATAAGGAAAATAGTATGAGGTTCCTAAACAAGTTAAAAAATAATTATCATATGATCTGGCAATTCCACTTCTAGGTATATATTCCAAAGAATTCAAAACAGTATCTTGAAGAGATCTTGGCATATCAGTGTTTAGCAGCATTATTCATAATAGCCAAAAAAGTAGAAACAACCCAGATGCCCATTAACCGATAAATAACAAAAATATCGTGTATGTGTATATACACATACATACATACATACATACATACATACATACAGTGGGATATTAGGCAGCCCTGAAAAAGAAGGAATTCTTATTATATGCCACAATGTGGGTGAACCTAGAGCACATTATGATAAGCAAAATAATCTAGCCTCAAGAGGACAAATACTGCATAATTCCACTTGTATGAAGTATCTAAAGTAGTCAAAATCATAGAAACAGATAGTAGAAAGGTGATTGCCAAGGGCTGGGAGCAGGGGCAGGGAAAATTATTGTTCACTGTGCACAGAGTTTCAGGGTTGTAAGTTCTTCTGTACAATAATGTGAATATACTTGACACTATTGAACTATACACTTAAAAGTAGTTAAGAAGATAAATTTAATGTTACTTTTTTTTAACACACACACACACACACACACACACACACACACACACACACACACACATTGTAGCCAGCCCAGATATCTTCTAATTTGTGGTGACAACCATAAGTTATCAGACATCTGGGAACACTGGAAATGTTACACCGAGAGGAGTTTTCCTAGGGGGAAACATTTTGGTAAGGAAAATCAATTATAGATAAGAATTTAAAAGAGACCTGAGGAAATTGAGAACCTGAAGTTCTGGGGTTCAAATAAAACAGTAATGTGATGAACATTTGACCTATAGAAGTACATCAGAATGATTTTTTGAAGGAATTTATGATGGCAGATATTAAGTAGAAAGCATAAACTATATTAACTAATATTTTATAGTAATCATTTACATATATAAATATATATAACAAAAAGCATTAATTTTGGATGTGAAAAATAGTGGGAGTTGGTAATACAAAAGGAAGTTTTTGTTGTTTAGGGGCACAGGGATGTCTCCACACTACATGCCGATGCTGGTTTGTTTTGTTTGTTTTTCAATTCCTGTGGCAAAGGTTACCTTATTTGGGCGAAGGTTACCTTATTTGCCTCCTGGGTGTATCATAGAAATTCAGAAATGACTTGTGAAAGAGAAAATACAAGTATATTTCATCATTTGCCAATTTCTTTGTTAAACTTTAATTACATTAGTTCATCTACTTTATATAGTAGTTCTAAACTAATAATATTCCCAATAATTGTATAATTTGTTAATGGAATGTCATACTTTTTTTTCTCAAGTTTGTTTTTTTAATGTGAACATTTAAACATACCAATATTTTCTTCCCCAAATTTCCTCATACTTTAAAATTTGCGTGGTTTTATTTTTTACTTTTCAAATTTTATTTCTTCTGAATTTGATAAATTATTTGGCATAGGGAAAGAATTGAAATGTCCCTGTGTGTGTGTGTGTGTGTGTGTGTGTGTGTATACATTCTTTTTTTTCTCCAAAATGGACAACTAGTTATTCACTTACTATATATAAATAGCTATTCTTCCTCACTGATTGAAAAGTTAGCCTGAAATTTATACAAGTAAATTATTTGGATGGATAGGTGGATAAATAGATAATTTTCTTTTTTTTTTTTTTTTTAACCTATCTTCATGTCTATGGATCTACACAGTCTCATGCTTAATGGGTTTTAGCTTTATGGGTTTTTTGTTACTTTATGGGGCATACTTACTTTTTAATATTTTTTGTTCTGGCATATGCATTTTTGAGAAGTCAGCTTTAAATTTGCCATAATTTCCTCATTTAATCCCATTGAGAGTTTGATAAAAAGATCATTAAATTCTTAAATGTGAGGAGAAATTGCATTCCCACAATATTAATACCCCCATTTAGGATCATGGTATATCTAACAAAAATCACTTATCCTTTGCTTTAATATTGGTTTGCTTTAATAATATTTTGTGGTGAATTTTAATTCTGTGTATTTTGATGTTCTATGAACTATTTGGATCATAATTTGTTTCTGCTGCACCATTTTTCACTTTTTATTGCTGCTGTATAGAAAAAATACTGCTTTTATGAATGTTTTTCAAAATATCTTATTAAATTCTTATCAATATTAATGTATTTTTCAATTCTCAGGGATTTAATAGACTAATCTGAAAGTACTTACATATTCTTACATTATTTACACGTATTTCCTTACTCTTTGGTATTGCATTTGCTAGACATGTCAGGGTAATGTTTCATTTTGTTTGCATTCAGAATAATAATGAATAAAAATAATTTATTTGTCTTATCTAATACTTTTAGTTTAATTTTTTCCTTTGAAATTGATATATTCTGTTGGTTTTGCATTAATACTTTTAATTATAGTTTTATCTTATATTTAGCCAGATTAGTAATAAATGCTAAATTTTATAAAATATTTTACTCATAAGAAAATAGTGTCATATGTTTTCCTTCTCCTTAATTTATTAACATGATGGGCTCTATTGACTTCCTAATGTGAATTCATCTTCATATTGCTGGAACAAACCTTTCTTTTTCATGGCATATTATTCTTTAGCTTAGTGTTCAGTTTATTTACACTCTTTAATATATGTTTTTTTATTCATACTCCTAGGTTAAACCAATATGTTACTTCCTTATATTGTTTCCTTTTAGTGTACATACAATGATCTTGTTGATAATTTGACACATCAGTCATTAAGAATTATCCTTCTTTCTCTCTGATAATATTCTTTGTCTTGACATCTATTTTATTTGATATTACACAGCCCCTTAATTGCATGGTGTATCTTCTGTCCATCTGTTTACCTTTAATATAGCTCTCTGTCTTTTTAGTTAAGATTCCTTTCTTGTACACAGTATATAGTTTGTTCTTATTCTTTTATCCTGTTGCGTATTGTCAGTCTTTTATTTGGAACTACTTAAATGTAATTATCGATGTGGGTGGTTTTAAGTCTCACATGACCTACAGTAATGAACTCAAATGGATTGTTGATGTAAATTTAAGAGCTAAAAGAAAATTTCTGGAAGAAAACATAGGAACAAATCTTAGTAACGTTGAATTTGGCAAAGATTTCTTAAAGTAAGACATAAATAGTAAGAATTACAATAGCATATAAATCAATAGTTGGAGTTTCAGCAGAATTAAAAGCTTTAGTCAGTCAAAAGTCATTGTTACATATACTATGCATATGTTTTCACTCTTATGTGGATCCTGAGAAACTTAACAGAAGACTATGGGGGAGGGGAAGGAAAAAAAAAGAGGGAGAGAGACAAACCATAAGAGATTCTTAAAAACTGAGAATAAACTGAGGGTTGATTGGGGGTAGGAGGGAGGGGAAAGTGGGTGATGGGTATTGAGGAGGGCACCTGTTGGGATGAGCACTGGGTGTTGTATGGAAACCAATTTGGTAATAAATTTCATATTTAAAAAAAAGAAAAAAGATTCACAGGGAACATAAAAAGTCATTGTTACAAAAATAAGACAAACTATGGACTGGGAAAAACAAATAATAACAGATATTTTAATTTTTAATTAATTTTTATCTTTTTAACTTTATTTGTCTATCTTGAGAGAGAGAGAGAGAGAGAGAGAGAGAGAGAATGCACGCATATGGGAAAGGGGCAGAGAGAGGGAGAGAGAGAATCCCAAGAAGGCTCCACTGTTGTTTGTGTGGAGCTTGATGTGTGGCTCGATCTCATGAACTATGAGATCATGACTTGAGCTGAAATCAAGAGTTGGACCCTTAACTGACTGAGCCACCCAGGTGCCCCAGTCACAGATATTTGTAAAACAAGTACTTTGTCAGCAAAGTACTTATATTTAGATTATAGAAAGTCTCTTAAACTTCAATATAAGACAAGCCAATAAAAATGGATGAGACATATAAAGAAAAACTTCACCAGAGATAATATGTGAATGGCACATAAGCAAATGAAAAGATGCTCAACATTAAGAAATTACTAATTAAAACCCAATGAGGAAGTACTGTAAACCTCTTAGAATGTCTAGAAGTTTAAGAAGACCAACTAAATCAAGTGTTGGGGAAGCATAGGGCAACTTGAATTCTCTTACACTGCTGCTAGGGACAGAAAATATTACAACCTTATTGGAATCAGTTTGACAATTTCTTAGAAGTTAAAGTTACCTCTGCTATATAATTCAGCCATTACATTTCCAGATACTTATAATAGCACAAATTGGAAACAACCCAAATGTCAGTCAATAGATAAATGAATAGTGGCGCTTGGGTGGCTCAGTTGGTTGAGTGTCTGACTTGGGCTCAGGTCATGATCTCATGGTTAGTGAGTTAGCGCCCTGCCTTGGGCTCTGTGCTGACAGCTCGGAGCCTGGAGCCTGCTTTGCATTCTGTGTTTCCCTCTCTCTTTGCTCCTCCCCTGCTTGTCCCCCCACCTCTCAAAAATAAATAAACATTAAATTATTAAAAAATAGACATATGAATAAACCTATTATAATATATTCATGTAATGGATTACTAATCAGTTATAAATCAAACCAAAGTAATGTATGCAATAACATGGAAGAGTACTTACCATAAAACTGCATGTTTTGCAGTTCCTTCTCACCTCCCTATAGGTGACTGCAGACATGTGAGTAATCCCAGCCCAGGTTAAGAACCATCCAGTTAAGTTCAAGACTAAATTACCAGCCTGAAGAATCTTAAGCAAAATATATTTTCTTTAAGCTGCTAAGTTTTAGGATGTGTTGTTACATAATAGCTAGATCACAGTTGTGTCTCTGGGCAAAATTCTTTTAATACGTAAAATGGGGGCACTTGAGTGCCCAGTTAGTTAAGTGTCCGACTTCGGCTCATGTTATGGTCTCACTGTTTGTGGGTTTGAGCTCTGTGTTGGGCTCTGTGCAACAGCTCAGAGCCTGGATCCGGCTTCGGATTCTATGTTTTCCTCTCTTTCTGCCCCTCCCCTGCTCACACTCTGTATCTCAAAAATAAATAAAATTTAAAAAAATACATAAAATGGACATGAGGAAAATTGTACCCTCTGTATATGTCACTTGACTGAAGATTTTGGTAAAGATCAAATGAAGTAACATGTGAATGTCCTCTAATTATAAGATTTAAAAAAATAGTTTGTAAATCTATTTTATTTATTTTTAATATAAAACCTTTCAGGAATACTTGTCAGTAGTATGGTTGAAACATATTAGATTTTACATTCTGAAATTTGGAAATTGCATTTCATTGGGTTCACCTTGAGCCCTTGATATAATGATGCCAGTAATGAGATAAATAAAGCAAGGTAACATAATCATTCAAAGTAATGTTAAGTTGTAAATAGAAACAAAACTGTTGTGCTGTTCTATTTCAGAAATGCTAATAATAATATAGCAAATTAAGCAGTGTTGTAGTAATAGAAGATAATTATATTCAGTAATTAAAACCCTTCTCAGATTAAAAGGTCTGGTATGAAAACTATGCTTGTCATTTGGGGAGCTGAACACTGAGAATTTCCATCAAATTTATTTTAAATGAAGCAAAAATTTGTCTGAAAAAGTTCTTACATATGAACACATATAAAATAATGGTTTTACTTGTAAAACACAAATATAATTTTTCATTTGTTATTTATAAGACACCCTTACACAAGCTTCAATCACTGTTTTTCTATATAAATAATACAATATAGATATACAATCTTTCTGATTTTGTTCAAAGATAAAGGGCTTATACATCCTGGTTCTAAATGAAGCTTGTAATGGGGTACCTGGGTGGCTCAGTCAGTTAGGCATCTGACTTTGGCTCAGGTCATGATCTCATGGTTTGTGGGTTCAAGCTCTGTGTTGGACTCTGTGCTGAAAGCTCAGAGCCTGGACCCTGCTTCAGATTCTGTGTCTCCCTCTCTCTTTCTGTCCCTCACCCACTCACCCTCTGTCTCTCAAAAATGAATAAACATTAAAAAATTAAAAAATTAAGCTTGTAAGGATACCTTGGAATTACATAGTGTGTGATACTTACAAATATGCTTTAAGTCATTAAAATCCATTAATTCGCTGTGATCTAGTAATAAGTATCTTTTGACAGGAAAAAAAAGGAGGTTAAGGCAAATTTATTTCCTCAGTGTTATGTAGCAAGTAGGATTTACTCAAGGAAGTAATTTAGACCCAGGTATATTGATTATTCCAGATTTCTGTCTTTGCCAGCAAGCTGAGTATGTGTTCACTCTTATTATGATTTTTTTGATCAATTAATAAATAAAATATTTAAGTTTTTAATAGAAATAGTATTTATTTTTGGCCTAAATGGTAAATATAAGATGGAATAAGAGTCCCTGACATCAAGAAGACCCACATCTCAATGGAGATAGAAGATCCAAACATAAGCAGTCACATAACATGTTATAGAGTAGAAGATGGCTGGATGCTTGATAAATCTATCATTTCTTCATGGATATGGGGCTAATAGACATTTCCATAGCTCCTTGCATCCATGTGGGGCTATGTGACCATTTCTGGACTTTAGAACATATTAGAATATGATCACAAATGCCTCTTCTGCCTAGAGAGTTTAAGAAAAGGTATGCCTTTATCTCTCTCTCTCCCTCTTTTTCTGTATTTCCCATCTGCCAACTGTGTGTCATTTCCCCCCACAAATATTGGCAGCTGTATGTTTAAGATGATGGAGTTTCTAACATCCCCACTGACTTATTTTGGACTGTTGTGTGAGCCAAGAATAAACCTAATTTTGGGTTAAGCCATTGCGATCTGGGGGTGATTTATTATTATTGATCTATACTGACCAATTATTTTTTTAATGTTTATTTATTTTTGAAACAGAGTCAGACCATGGGCAGGGAAGGGGAAGAGAGAAAGGGAGACACAGAATCCAAAGCAGGCTCCAGGCTCTGAGCTGTCAGTGCAGAGTCTGATGCAGGGTTCAAACTCCTGGACCATGAGATCATGACACTAGCCGAAGTTAGACACCCAACCAACTGAGTCACCCGGGCACCCCTATCCTGACCCAATTCTTAATCACATTTAGTTCATTGACTTAACAGATATTTACTGAGCACCTACTAGGTGGCAGGGACTTGTGCTAAAAACCCAGGAGGGACAAGTTAAAACCATAATTCTATATTCACAGAGTATGCATTTTAGTGTAGTAGACACAAACTTATGTTTAAATAATAGAAATGGTATTGATTATGGCTTGAACTATGAAATAAGTAAACTAGGTTATGTGACTGGCAGTAAATGAGACTGTTTCAGGGGGAGTGGCCAGGGCAAGCTTGTGGAAGGAGTAGTAATGAAGCTAGACCTAAAGGATTACAAAAAACCCAGTAAGGCAAGGTGTCTGGAGAAGAGGCTTCTAGCAGAGGAAATGGAGGACACAGAAGCTTGTCTGGAAGAACTTGGCAGGTTCTGAAAATTGAGAAACTTCCATGAGTTGAGAGTTGGAAGAGAGGGATTGTTGATTTGAGACTGGAGAAGCACGCACTGACTTCTTCATGTGGGATTTTGAGGAGACATTTATTTACTTTTATGTGTATTCTAAGTGCCATTGAAATACATGGAAGAGTTGTAATCAGGGGCATGGTATGGGTTAGGGTAGTTTATGTGAGTTAATGTGCAGAAAGTGTACAACTATTAAACACTATACACATGTTAGTGTTTGTGGTAGTAGCTATTGTTATCTCTTAAATTATAACACTGGATACTATGGGACATACGAGTGGGTATGGAGGTAAGAAGGAAATTAGAGAGACCAGTTAAGCTCTTATGATGTCCCAGGTGATGACAGTAGCTTGACCTAAGGTGGTAGAAAAGGAGATGGTGAAAAGTAGATGGATTGCAGATAAAGTGTGGCAGTGAATGTGGGAGCAAGGGAAAGGGAGAAGTGAGGAAATGTCTCCTAGACTTCTGGTGTTATTGTCAAGAGGTAGTGCTATTCTTTTTTTGGAAAAGGATGGAAATGGAGAGGGAGTCATAGATTCGGTTTTAGACATTTTTAACTAAAGGTGCCAGTGTGACCTCCAAATGGAGAGGTCATACAAGCAGGGGCACATTTGAGTCTGGAGCTCAGAAGAGAAATCTGGGATGGAGATATATATTTGAAAGGTCTTAGTGAAAGGATGAGCTTAAATCCCTGAGACAAAATGAAATTCCTAAGAAAAAACTATGGACAGTAAAGAAAAGTAAGCCAAGAACTAGTCCTTAAAGAAGTCATGGTTCAGAGGTCTTGACTAAAAGAAGGGAATACTGAAACCCTTTCCTTCAGTTTGTACCTACACAAGTTGTAATTACTGTTAAGTTTCTGAATCAAATTAAGCAGCTCAGTGACTTTTGAATCTACCATTCCATCTGTCCAAAATTCTTTTCCCACCCATGCCTTTTTATTCTCAGTCATTCCCTGTGGGTTTGTAAATCTCTTTCTTGCCTTTCACTTGTTTCTCAATATCTTCTTTCCTCTTGTTGCTGCTTTTGCCTGTCTGGTGTTCTCTGTCCTCCAGTCAAGATCCAGAGAGAACCAGTCTGTTTATTTGGCCAAGCTAAATAGGGAAAAGCTCTCTAGGAAGAGCACTTCAAGGCAGTTCACCTCATCATTTACCATTCACCAAGTGGTGTGGACAGTAACCATCCTGTAATAATCAGTGTTTGTTTCTGCCCAGTATCTTTTGCTTAAGCAGAAGGATTCTTTAGCTACAAGGAGGAAGATGGCATATAGGTGACAAGTCTAAGAAAATAAATATTTATTAAAATGAAGTTATTTCATCTCATCATTTCATTTGTACCAAATTACATTTCTTGGGCTTTCCCTAGCCTTCTCTTTTAACCTGTATCACCATTATGAGAAGTGATTAGTGATTATCTTTCAGAAGTCTTGCAGAAATGTAGAAAGAAGTGGCAGGAAAAATATTAAGTACCCAGTGTGGGAACTGGTTACAAAAATGTTAAAATTTGATCATTTTTGCCAAACTTTCCCAGTTTCTCAGATATTCCTGTATATTGTTCCAGGGCTTGGCTGAAATGGGGTAAAGAAGGCAGGAGAATATACTTTAATTTTGTGGTTTCAAACAGAGGTGAAATAAATGTGGCCCTATTTGTGAGGTATGAGAATTTGCCCTCACTATTATTTTATTTTTTTAAATTTTTTTTAATGTTTATTTATTTTTGACAGAGAGAGAGACAGAGCATGAGGAGGGGAGGGGCAGAGAGAGAGAGAGACACGGAATCGAAAGCAGGCTCCAGGCTCTGAGCTGCCAGCACAGAGCCCGATGCGGGGCTTGAACTCACAGACCGCGAGATCATGACCTGAGCCGAAGTCGGACGCTCAACCGACTGAGCCACCCAGGTGCCCCCTCACTTTTATTTTTAACAATACAGTTTTCATTATATTTTATTTTTATTTCTATTATATTTGTTCTTAACACTTCGAACTGCCTTTTCAGGGACTTTCATGTGAAACATTTGGGACAAAAAGAGATTTTAGTTGGAGATGGGAATAATTTTGCTTTCTTTATTCTGGATGGATAGTGACCTAAAACATTATCTTGTATTTGACAATCATGTTTGTAAAGCCAGTACCTATTTTCATAGAACTCTGACATTTGGATGCAGGTTTTATTTTTAACTTCTGTCTTATGGAAAGAATAAATATTGCATTGCTGACTAGTTTGTGGTTCTTCCTTCAGAAAACTGTTGTACTAGTTCCTCCTTAGGAAATCATTTTACTAATAATTAGCTCAAAACCAAGTCTTTGGCTTTGTTGCCAATAAATAATACACTCTCTAAGAACTTTTTAAACATTTTTTTTAACCTGACAGAAGTGTTAAGATTAAGTTTAAAAAGTTTTTTTTTAAACCAGTTCACATCATTGCAATATTGGGATGAATATCGTGGTCCCCCTAACAAATAATCTAGCCTCTCTTTGCAAATGTATTCTATTTTTCTGGTACTCTGTGAATATGTATTCATGAATATTTGATAGTTTCAGTGTATTTCGAATGCTCATTAAATATTCATATATTATGCATTCATCGTGTGATAAATGTAATACAGGTACATGTTAAAATCAATACAACTTTCAACTGAAATAAACTACCTGCAGGTCTCATCCAGAAGCTTTGGTTTTATAGACTGCCAATTTAAGAGGAAAAGTCTCAGACTGCTTGTAGATTCATGAATGTCATAAATTTCACTGCGAAGAACTATTTGAGCCTCTGCCTGTGGAGTTAATGGTTGGCCTACTCGTCAGCTCCTGCAGTGCTAACTCCTCCAGCCCCCAGGCTACTGTGTTCACAGAGTGGGTCTTTATGGAACATGTAAGTAGACCTTGAACTCTTGCTGTGGGCAGCCTTGTAACACAAAGACTCTTCCTCAGACCTGACAAAAGACACTGCTATGAGGAAAGGTGTTAAGAGGTTGGGGATCTTGGAGTTTGATAGGGTAGTAAAGCTCTTTGGATGGTGGTCATGGGGTTTTCTTGTTTTTATTGTTTGCCTGTTCTTATATAATAACTGAATTCTTTATTTTCTTTTAGGAACCACCCTTCCACCCCTCAGTCATGTGGTTTGTGTGGCAGCCCTTGCTCCCATGGCTTATAGGTAGTTATGTGACTCAGGCTTGGCCAGTCAAGTCACCAAACGACATTGCCCACTGTGATTAGTCCTGGGTGTTCAATCCAAGCAAAACCATTAAACCTAGAGAATAGTTTGTTTGCTTTTAAATTTAAAAAAGTTTGCGGCGCCTGGGTGGCTCAGTCGGTTGAGCGTCCGACTTCAGCTCAGGTCACGATCTCGCGGTCCGTGAGTTCAAGCCCCGCGTCGGGCTCTGGGCTGATGGCTCAGAGCCTGGAGCCTGCTTCCGATTCTGTGTCTCCCTCTCTCTCTGCCCCTCCCCATTCATGCCCTGTCTCTCTCTGTCTCAAAAATAAATAAATGTTAAATTTAAAAAAGTTCTTTTTAAATTCATTTTATTAAACAGAGAGAAAGGGAGGGAGGGAGAGAGAGAAGTGGGAGAGGGGCAGAGAGAGGGAGACAGAGAATCCCAAGCAGGCTTTTTGCTGCCAGTGCAGGGCCCACTGCGGGGCTGGAACTCACGAACCGTGAGATGATGACCTGAGTTGAAAACAAGAGTTTGATGCTTAACCGACTGAGCCACCAGGTACCCCTGCTTTTTAAATTTTAATTACAAAAAAATTTTCCCCCTATAGTCCGCACAATCAGACAGAATTTTGGCTGCCACAGTCAGAAAAAGTGAGAACACTTTTATTTTTTCTTGTATCTCTAGTGGAAACCTCAGCAGTAGACAGTAACTGCTCCATATCTGTCAGGTGCATTTTAATTTTTTTTTTTCCTCTGGAATTATTAGGAGACAGGCTGAATCTCTTCACTGAGATCACTGGCTGTAAGGATCACTTAAATCTAGGAGGCAGTGGGTACTTCCTTTGTTAGCACAGGGATTGTAGGTTTCTGAAAGGATGAACATAACAAAGAGGAAAACAGATTTGAGAAAGAGGCAGAGATGAAATTCTGTGACATAGTTGGAATCCATAGATCCAAAGTGCCTGAAATTGTTCCTTTTCCCTATCATTTCTGTTTAGTGTATGTGTATCCTCTATTACCTGAAATTGAAGCAAAATTGTTTTGTTCCTCCTCTTAAAAGAAGATGGGAAATAGAGCAGTGTTTTCTCTTCAGTTTTAGATTATTATTTTAGTATTTCACAACAGTTTCAAATTTATAAAATTTGCAATAATAAAAATGGTTTGAAGAAATAGCACATATAGTTTACCCAGATTGACCTATGTTAACACTTCAACTGATTTGCTTTATCATCTGTTTTCTCTCCCTCTATCTCCCCTTCTCTTTTTCTAATATATATGCATGTGTGTATATATGTAAAGTAATTCTGTGTATACCTATATGTCCGTAAATAATTACTTTAGAGCTATACATACTTACATAGGTAGTTGTGGATTTATCCCTAGATATGTCAGTGTGCATTTCCTAATAATAATGATTTTCTTTTATATTATCCCATCATAGTACAGTTATCAACCTTACAAATTTACATGGATATAATTCCTTAACCTACAGTGCATTTTAAAATTTTGTCAGTTACTCATTAGTGTCCTCTATAAAATACCCCCCTACACCATCTTCCCCAGAGCCAGTCCAGGATTAGATATTAGGTTTCTATGCCATGTTTCCTTAACCTCCTTTAGTCTGAAACATTCTATGCCCTTTGTTTTTATAACACTGACATTTTTGAACAGCACAGTTCCCCTTTCTTTTTTTGTAAAGGAATTCTTTTTAATTAAAAAAAAATTTTTTTTTGTCGTTTCTTATGGTTAGCTTGAATTTTCATTCTCACCTGGAATACCACAGCAGGGATGCTGTGACCCTTTCGGGTACATAGTATCCACTTGAGATTCATTTTTGATGAAAATTTTGATCACACAGTCAAGGTGTTTCTTTGTGTCTCCAATGTGCAATTACTGCCCCCGCCCCAACTTGCAATTAATAGTCAATCTGTGAGGAGATACCTTAAGACTATGAAGATATCCTGCTCCTCATTAATATTTCCGAGTAAACTTAGCATCTTGATCTTGCCTGATCTAATCTTTATCACAATGGTTGCAGACTGACAATTTTGTAGCTGCAGCTCCACCTTCATGTTTACTAATCAGATTTCTGCAAGTACGTCATTTTTTCACTTTAATTTTTTATTTGACATCATTGTGGATTAACAGGCAATTGTTAGAAATAATACAGAGTCCATGTATACTTTATTCAGGTTCCCCATTGGTAAAATCTTTCAATATAGCAAATGGGATGTTGGCATTTTACAGTCAAGGTACAGAATTCTTCCATCACCTCAAGGACCTCTCATGTTGTTTTTGTACAGCCACATCCACTGTGTTCCCATTTCTTCACTGTCTTTAACTCTTAGAAATCACTAATACGTTTTTCATTTTTAGAATCTGGTCGTCTCAAGAATATTTTGTAAATAAAATCACCCAATTTGTAACTTTTTGGGATTGGCATATTCCCTAATCCTAATTCATTTGGCAGAGTAGTGTTTCATGGCCTGAACACGTCATAGTTTGTTTTGCTATTCCCCTGTTGAAGGACATTTAGGTTGTTGCCAGCATTTTTATTATGAAGAAACCTATAAACATGCACGTACAGGTATCTGTGTGAACATAAGTCTTATTTCTATGAGATAAATGCTCAGAAATACAATTGGTGGGTCATATGGTAGGTTGCATGTTTGGTTTTTTTAATAAACGGCCAGACTGTTTTAATAGCCATACCATTTTACATCCTCACCAACAATGTGTGTTCCAGCATTTGGTGTGGTCACTGTTTGTAGTAACAACTCATTATATAGGTATGTAGTAACAACTCATTATAGTTTCAACTTGCATTTCTTCTACATACATTTAGAATTATATCAGGCAGATTTTTAATTTTGCTTCAACCATGAAACATAACTAGAAACTCAGTAGGAAAAGGAAAGTTTATTTTATTACCCGTGTTTTTGCTTACATTGTTCTTTGGTCCTTTCTGATGTCCCAAGCTTTCTCCTTTAATTGTTTCTTTTCTGTTTGGAGAATGTCCTTTAGCTATTTTTGTAGATTAGGTTGAATAGAAACAAATTCTATTAATTTCCTTCATTTGAGAGTGCTTTGGCTTCCCCTTTCATCCGGAGTATTTTCTCTGAGTATAAGTAAGATTCTGGATTGTGAGTCCTTTTCTTTTAGCATTTGAAAAACACTCCCACTTCCTTCTGTCATCCATGTTTTCTGATGAGAAATCCAGGTAATTTAAATTGTTTTTTCCCTAATATTATGGTGGTATTTTTTCCTAGATGATTTCCATTTTTTTTTATCTGTCTTTAGTTTTCAGAAGTTTAAGTATGAAGTGTTTTGTATGCACTTATTGGATGTATCCTGCTTGGGCTTTGCTCAGCTTTTTAATATATAGTTTTATATAGTCTCTTGTCAAATTTAGGCAGTTTTCAGCCATTATTTCTTATGATATGTTTTCACTCCCAGCCTCTTTTTCTTATCCTTCTGGAATCCTGACGACATGAATATTAGATCTTTTGTTAGAGTCTTATAAGTCCCTGAGACTCTGTTCATTTGTTTGTTTTCAATCTACTTTTTTTTCTCTGCTGTTCAGTAGGGTTGTTTTTATCTTCCAGTTGGTTGATTCTTTCCTTTGTCTTTTCCATTCTGTTCTGAGCCCATTCACTGAGATTTTCATTTCAGTTAATGCATTTCTCAGTTCTAATATTTCTATTTGTCTTTCCTTAATGCCATCTTTTTTGTTTGGTGAGATTTTCTGTTTCTTTGCTGGACTTTCTGTTTTTCCATTTGTTTCAGGTGTGTCTGTTGCTCATTGAAGCATTTTATCATGGCTGCTTTAAAGACTGTCAGAGAATTTTAATATCTCTGTCATCTTGGTATTTGCATCTATCAATTTTTTTTTTTTTGCATTCAGCTTTAGAGTTTTCCATTTCTTGCTGTGGTGAATGACTTTTTTTTTTAATTTGAGATTTTTGTATTATGTTATGAGTCTCTGGATCTTGTTTACACCTTCTGCTTCCATTGGCTTTTTTGACACAGTTCCATGGAGGGAAAGAGGAGACAGAGGGCACTGTTTCATTACTGTCATGTTGAGGTAGAAGTCCAGGTTTCTCATTCTGGGTTTTTCATTCCTGGTTGTTTCAGTCTCTGTTGATACAAGAAAAGGGTACTTCTTATTACTGCTTGGGTATAGGTTGGAGTTGGGCAACCTCGGTGTTCTCCACTCACTTTGTGTCGGAAGTCATTGTTACTGTTGGGTAGTAGTGAAAATCCTAACTGTACTGGATCCTCTGATACTGCCACAGTAGGGAGAAAGAGGACAGAAATGCAGGCTTCCCATATGTCTTCCACTGATTTTTCAATGGGGTGATCTCTCCTGGCTGGCCACCATATTTTACCTTCTCTGATTCTCCCCTTGTAGCAGTGTTAAGACACCTCTTAACAAGCCTCATGAGGTGAATGAAGTCTGGAATCTCCATTCTTCTGCTCATGTGGGTGTGAATGTGGCACAGTATTTTTCTGTGGTGTTAGACTGAAGTAAAACAGTTCTTGTCTAAAAGCTTTCTATCTTTCTTGGCTTCCATTGTTCTGGTCCTTTGGCTAGATGGATGGGTTCTGCTGGGGCTTTTTGTCCGTGTCTGTTAGTATTTCTGGCTTGCTGCCTTTTTTGTCTCCAAATTGAGGATACATAGCGGAAAACACACACACACACACACACACACACACACACCCCAACAAACAACAACAACCAGCAAAGTTATCCCCATGACTGTCCTCAGGTCTTTGGTTCCTAGCATACCTTTTATTTTCTACCTTTCAGAATCATCTTATTTCTATTTTATACACACTGTCCAGGAATTTTAGCTGTATTTATCGGGAGAAATTGCCAAAGCATGTCTATTGCATTTGCCCATACGCTGATGTCATCAAGCAGATTATTTTTTAAATTTCCTTCCCAGTGCTCCCTTCTCTATTGAGTCAAGTTATCACCATGCAGTAGAGAATTTGCTGAGTGGCCTTTGGGTCTTCTGTTTCTTTAAATTTTTAAAAAATAATTATTTGTTTTTTAGAGACAGAGACAGAGTGTGAGTGGGGGAGGGGCAGAGAGAGGGGGAGACACAGAATCTGAAGCAGGCTCCAGGTTCTGAGCTGTCAGCACAGAGCCCAATGCAGGGCTTGAACTCAGGAACCATGAAATCATGACCTGAGCTGCAGTCAGCCACTTAACCGACTGAGCCACCCAGGCACCCCTGGGTCTTCTTATGTATATTGGCTTTTCCATGCAATAAAGAGGGCATTGATGGAGAGCAGGGCAGGATTTGTTCAGGGTGCTGTGTTTGCTATTAAGTTCCAAGAGAGCAGAGAACTTTTCTCTTGTATTCCTGCCAAATTTTCTACCTCCTAGTGGAGTTCCTAACATGTAGTAGAAACTTAATAAATGTTTTTTGAAGAAATTACTTATCTTGTTACTATTTAAAGACAGAGAAGTGCAATTCCTAAAAGTTTTTGAACTTGACTCCCAGTTATCATTATTGGTTTGTGGACTTTAGACACCCCTGAAATGTTGTAAATTTACATTTGGTTACACTGAAATTGCCTTTAAGTGGTAAGTTCTATAATTAAATTGATTATTTTAATCTCATTGGAAGTTTGTCCTTGAAACACAAACCTATTTTTGTTGTTGTTGTTCTGAAGATATTTTAATAGTTCTTCTTTTTTTTTTTTTTTAAACATTTATTTATTTTTGAGACAGAGAGAGACAGAGCATGAACGGGGGAGGGGCAGAGAGAGAGGGAGACACAGAATTGGAAGCAGGCTCCAGGCTCTGAGCCATCAGCCCAGAGCCTGATGCGGGGCTCAAACTCACGGACTGCGAGATCGTGACCTGAGCTGAAGTCGGACGCTCAACCAACTGAGCCACCCAGGCGCCCCTAGTTCTTCTAAAAAATGTGAAGATACACACCATATGATCTGCACTACTAGGTACCTTAACAGAAGCGTTGACGGGAACATTTTTGGGTGCGGCTCTTACTACCTCATGCTGGTGCCTTCCTGACTTTACAAAAGTAGTGGGAAGTAAGAAAGAGCAATTGAATATGATAAGACATGCTGTGTTTAAACCAATTTCTACCTCTCAAACCACCCTTGGAGACTCCTCATACAATAATATAGGAAGTACTTCAGAGATAGTTCATTTTTTTTCCATAATGAATATTGCTAGTGAGGGAGGGAAATGCTACTAAAAAGAATAGCACACTGAAAAATGATTCAAACAAATGTGCTATTAGAAACATGCAATTAAAATAAATTAAAGTAGTGAGTAAAGATGTGATGCTTTATTTCTTACCATCTATCTATGAACATCCATACTTTGGGACCCATAAAAAGGATGAATGAATTTTCTTTCTATTTTATTAAATCTGTAAATCTTTGGAAAATAAACAGACCCACACTTCTTTGTTCATATTACATTCATCTATGAGAGGGGCTAAAAGTAATGGCCTGAAATATTTCCCATTTTGTCAGGGTCGTATAAGGCTATTGATTGCTTAAATCGTGATGAGCCAACCACTCCGAAGCCCTCCATGTTCTATCTCCACATAGCTCTCCTTGTAACTCTGAAAATCAGATCCATTCTGTCTGCTTTTGTGTTTTCAATCAGTTTCTAACCCTGATACCATCCATTTAGCTTTCAAGAAGGTATATAAGGTTGTTGTTGTGTTTTTTTTTTTCTTGAGGAAAAAAAGTTTCCATTTTGAAATCACATTTAATAATTTAGAACCACACATGGGTTTCTGTTCTTAGAAACTGCAACCAAATCCCATATCAGTAGATTTGATTATTGAAAGCACAGGGTAAAAGTCACATTACAATGTATAAAAATGCTGATGAAGAGCAATGGAATGCTGTGTGGCAAAGTTTTGATTTACACATGAACTTGGGTGGCCTGTTTTTTGATCATTACCTGTGAATTATTGATACCCTTAGATCAATGAAATGGTTTCCTTTCACCTTGTCTCAATTTGCACTTCTTTCAAAGGATGAAGTTTTATTCGCCATGCCTTTGTTTAACCTTCCTAAAGCCTAATGGTTCAAAATACACATGAGAAGGTTCTATTACATCTTGGTATTTTAAGTAAATAAAAATGTCTCCTTGGAAGGATAGCCATTCCCTTCAGGGCAGTGGTATTTCCCTTTTGTATTATATTCTTGTAGAGTCCTGGTTTTTAAAATAGTAATTTTCCTTGATCCTATAGTTGTCTTTCCTGATTTCCACGACCATTTGGCATTAGAGCTATTCAGGTAAGGACATCTCCTTTTTCCTTCCTTTCTTTCCCCTCCCTTCCTCCTTCCTTCCGTCCATCCATCCATCCATCCATCCATTTCTTTTTTGTTATGTGACCAGTTGTCAAATAACAATTAAAACCAACATCATTTCACCTAAAATCAAAAACTTGAAGTCACATTTGAGTATACCCTCCTCCTTACTCTTCATGTGCAATCAGTTATCAAATTGTGTTGATAGTTTTCCTATAATAACTCATCAATCTGTTTCCCCTTATTCTAATTGTTGCTACCATAATTAAACACTTGTAATAATCACCTGTTTTCACTGTCTCCAATCTTGGCTGTCTGTAATCCAAAGAGTTCTTTACTTACAAATTCAGGGGTTCAGTTGCAAAAGTTGAATGTAAAATGGTACAATTTTCTGGGAAGAAAGTACACATATTTTGATCTGATTTTTAGAGGGAATCTATGATTTAAAAAAATGAAAAAAATAAGGATTCCTGTTATAAACTGTTTTCTGGCATATAACAAAATTTTAAAGTTATTCTGTATGAGTCTATATAAATGTCCAGAGTGAACAGTTCATTTGTTCACAAAAGGATATTTTATACTATGTCAATTACATACTACAATTACCACTCTTAGAAATATGCTAACATTTATATCTTAACACTTATTTTCTTTAAATTTTTGTTCTTTGTCTATCCAGAATCTTCAGTGAAACCAAATGCCAATCAATAGGGCACTGGTTGAATCAATAATGCTGTATCTACAAGTGGAAAACTGTGTAACCATATAAAGCAAATAAATCTACCTGGCTTAACATAGAAAAGTGCCCAAGATAGATTTTAAATAAAGCAAGCTGTAGAAAAGATATAGAGTAGTACACAATTTTGTTGAGGAAATAAGAATATGTATAATTTTAAAAAACAAAATTCAGCTGAGTAAATATTAAAGATCTTGCTGGTTTTGTTCAGTGATTCAAGAATTGAGCAGGATCCCATCTAACAACAGAGCTATGAGGAGTTGTACAAAATGAAAGAGTTTCATGGGCAAATGGGAACAGGAACAAGGGACAGCAAAATTGGGTTGTTTGTGGTAAGGTAACTTTCCTTTAGGAGATGGCAAGGGTCTTTCAGGCAGATAACCTCATTAGTGCTGACTGGGTAGTTACTGATTGTTTTAAGAATTTATTTCTAGGAGAAGGCAAAACTGTAATTAAGTCTCACTTTGGTGACTTTGGCATAGCGTAAGTGCCTCCATTTTGGGCCTTTTGTCTTGTTTTTAACGGTATATACATACATACATGTCTTTGTATAGCAAATGGCTGGAAGGCTCTACCTCACATTTTTAGTTTCACATTAGAAGTAAATATAAAAAAATCTTTAAAAATTATGCATTTAATTACTTCTTGAAATTTTCATTAGGAGTATACATCACTTTTACAGGCAAAACTGAAATTTAAAAAATTACATCTACAAGTAAACTGTACCAACATTGCTCACAATTGCTCACAATTGACCCCTGCCAATATTTCTACCATTATTGCTCACTTTGTTAGGGTGAGTGTGAGATAAAATGACCTCCAAGGTTATTTGCAACTTGCTTTAATGGTTTACTAGCTCTTTTTTGACCAGTGCTCTCCCCTTTTCCTGAATGTGCCTCATATGAATGTGTGGTGAGGTCTCTGAACACCTCCATTTACAGGGGTGAGTCTTGGCTTCCTTTAAACACCAGAATATGTCCTCTATTTTCCATCATATTTTCCATGTCCAATACTTCTTTCTACCTGTTGATACCGAGAACAGAGTTTTTTGAGCTTCAGGGACTGTATGTCACACACCCATAGTTTTTGCAACCTCTAATATTATTAATTTTTTTAAATTGCCCCATATGTTCATGAGGATAACTCTATACCATTAAGTTTGAGCAGTGAAACCACTGACGTGATGAGTCATTTTTGTATTTACCTTAATGGGTATTAGAAAAAAATAACTTTGGATATTTCACATTCTAAGAGTAGTAATTATTTTCTGATCTATGATAACATATTAACGATTCTGATACTAATTCCAGTCTGTGGATTTTCCCCCAACACCAGGAAATTTTCTGACACAAGCTGGGAGTCCTGTAATTTACCTCAATTCTGACACTTTGTACTTGGAGATAGCATGGTATCCCATAGGTTAAGGGCTCAGTCTTACAAGACCCTGTTCTTCCCATTCAGATGCCAAACACAAGTCCAGGTTGTCACCTGTGCTTCTGACCAACTGGCTGTAGATCAGAGGTTACAATGACACCTTCCTTGTTTTCAATTTGCTAGAGAAGTTCACAGAACTCAAGAAAACGTTTTCTTACCAGATCACCAGTTTATTATAAAAGAATACAACTGAGGAACAACCAGAAGGAAGAGATAACACTGAGCCAAGGTATGGGAAGGGGCAGGAGCTTCCATGCTCTCTGGGCACAGAACTCTCTCTGAATTTTCCTGTGTTTACCAATTTAGAAGCTCCTGGAACCCTATTCTTTGAAGTTTTTATGGAAGCTTCTTTGCATAGGCATAATTGATTTAATCGTTGCTCATTGAGGATTGATTCAACCTCCAGCACCTCTGTACTTCCTGGAGGTCAGGGTGGGTGAGACTGAAATTTTTAACCCTCTGATCTGGTTGGTTCTGGCAACAGGCTCCCATCCTTAGGTACTTGGCAAAAGTCACCTTATGACCATAAACCCAGGTGAGGTTGAACACAAAGCTTATTAATAAGTATAAAGATAGCTTTATTGCTTTTATCACTTAGGACATACCAAGGGTTTTAGGAGCTCTCTGACAGAAACTGGGACAAAGACCAAATATATATTTCTTATTATAAATCACAGTATCACACATATCCTTTTGCACAGATGAGCTGTCCACTTTGGACACTCATATAGCCATGTATAAAATAACTTTAACTATCATTTGAAAAAAAAATCTCCTTTATCCTATGTTAGTTTTAAGTGCTGAAGGCCAATGGCACATTAAACAAAATACTCTATATAAGTCTACTGATAGTTTTTTCAACACCTTACTTAATCTTTGTTTGCCTCAGTTCTTAATCAGGTCATAATAGTATTTCCTAGCTGATACGCTGCACACATATTAACGATATTTGATTTAATCTTCATTGGGGACTCATTTTGAGAGTTTAGTGAAATAATTTAAATATAGCCCTTAAACCACTGCCTGGAACTCAGTAAGTGT
Source organism: Panthera tigris (assembly GCF_018350195.1). Classification (NCBI taxonomy): domain Eukaryota; kingdom Metazoa; phylum Chordata; class Mammalia; order Carnivora; family Felidae; genus Panthera; species Panthera tigris. The sequence continues at coordinate 48,121,890 of NC_056661.1, forward strand.
TCAGGTATTATGGAGATAGTGTTGATGGTGAGAATTACTACTAAGTCTAGAAAGACAGTGTTGAATGTTGGATTAGTGAACATGAGTCATAACTGGATCCCAGCTCACTTTTGCTCATCAAACCGAAGCCCTTGGGTGTAGCTAAGAAAAAGGAACTAATTGTATTATTTTTCAATCCATACATTGCCTCTTCTTGTACTTTTGTCTACCCAAAGAAAAACCTTTCCATTATAAGAAATTGTCATCTTAGGTAGTGGTGACCTTAGAAACACATTTGTAGCCCATACAAACATGTTTGAAGAATAACTTAGGGAAATATTTCTTTTTTCTAACCTCCCCTCCTTTAAATCTTCCCCTGCCACATTCGTCAAAAGTATCTAGGCATCTCTTATGCTCTTCTAACTCTGAGCAGGTTTTGTTTTGGGACTAACTGCAGAATTTTGTTGTAAGAAATTTTCCCTTCTGGATTTTGGTTTCTAAAGGCTGAGTATCCTAAATGTCTATGTGGAGGACTGGGGTTTTGCAGGGTGCACACTGAGGAAATGATAGATTTTGGAGGGAACGGGGAGTTTGGAGGTGGACTTCTAGAGGTGCCCAGTCTCAGCATACATTCTGGGAGCTCAGATTATTAATATTAAACCATCCTTCTAGATTATTAGTAGGTTCATATCCCATTTTTCCAGGGACAAAGTTAGCCTTTGTGTCTGTGTGGAGGACTGGGGTTTTGGAGGGTGCACATTGAGGAAATGATAGATTTTGGAGGGAACAGGGACTTTGTATACACATGCATACACAGGTGTTTCCCAGCTGCATACACATGACATAAAATCACATAGCTACTGGATTATAGACTTGTAAATGAATATGTCAGCTGTATTCACAGAAGACTGCAATATGGTGATACACTTTCTCTATAAATGTCCTAAATTATGCAGAAACACTGAATGGTGATAGGCCAGTAATTACAGAGATTGGAAATTCCCACCAGCCTACCAGGCTTTTGAGACTGAGATTTGAATATAATTGATTAAATGAAATTAATTTTTTTAATGTTTATTTTTGAGAGAGAGAGACAGAGTATGAGTATGGTGAGCATGGGAGGGGCAGAGAGAGAGGGAGACACAGAATCTGAAGCAGGCTCCAGGCTCTGAGCTGTCAGCACAGAGCCCAATGTGGGGCTTGAACTCACAAACCATGAGATCATGACCTGAGCTGAAGTTGGATGCTTAACTGACTGAGCCACTCAGGCGCCCCTCGATTAAATGAAATTAAATGATTAAATGAAAATAATGATGATAATTATTGCATGATAATTTTTGCATACAATGTAAAATGAGATTCACAGGGCTTAACCACAGAAATAGGGTCCTTTTAAAGGCTAACTTTGTCCCTGGCAAAATGGGATATGAACCTCCTAATAATCCTGAAGGATGGTTTAATATTTAATAATCTGAGCTCCCGGATCCATTATTTGGCTTATAACCACTCTTTGGAGGAAATGTGAATGACTTTTTATTAATCTTCATTCAAGGGTGAATCTTAAAAAGTTCTGGAATCATAAACAGTGGGAGCTCCACTGAGAATAGAGCAGAGCAAACAACACTAAACAGTAAACTAGAAGGAATCTGAAAAAGTAGATTGTGCTCATTTTGAACTGAGAATTCTAAACTTAGTGATGGTCAGTAGAAAGGCAAATGAAACATCGTCTGGTCTCTATAAACGAAGCATAAACCTTAACTTTGTTGCAAGGATGAAAGTAAAAATATTCTACCTTAACTGGAGCAGCAGACCAGTGGTGTTTAGTCACCTCTTCCAAGTGTAAAATCACTGGTGATAAAATCACCTCATCATGCTTATGGAGGTGAGGATCATTTACACAAACTAAAGTCACCCTTGACAAACAGGCTTTTTGTTGATTTCATTAAGTACCAGACTTAGCTCATCCAGTTTGCCCCTGGGTGCACACATTTCATTACCATGAGTATTCTGGGAGGACATTTCATGTCATTTGCCAACGTCCCGGCCAACATCCACATAATAAAATGCAACCACCATGGAACATGGGCTGAAAAACAATCCATCCAGTCTTTAATGAGTAACATTAGCATGCTCTTAAAAACACTAATAACAAGTTTAATTACTGTTCATTCAGTATGGATGGCAGCTATCCAAAACCCAACTTCTTAATTCATTTTAGTGAAAGCATAAGATAAATAACATATTTAAAAAAAAGATTGCAATTGCAAGTTATTTCCAGAAATTAGACTTAATATTAACATGACATTAATTCAGAAAATAAACACCTTTTACTTTTTTTCCAGATTACAGTTTTTTTTAAAGAACCCTTCCTCTCCTACTCTTTCAATCTGATACTGTCTTCAAGTTAATTTTCATTGTGTTATTTTAGGAGTTATTAAGTGTTCTGGACCCAGTTACAATATGTGTGCTGGAATGGAGTGGGGAGTTACCAAACCACCAAGCAATTCTGACACCAACCAAATTCAACTCAAGTCTGACACTATCCACCTGGAAATAGTGTCAGATCTCCCAGGTTAAGGGTTCAGTCCTAGAGGATTGCCCCCACTCCCCACTTCAGGCATCAACAGCAAGTCCATGTTGACTCCATGTTGTCACCTGTGCTTCTGACCAATCAGCTATATACATTGTAGGTTCCCAACCCCCTCCTTGGATTCAGTCAATTTGTTAGAGTGGCTCGGAGAAACATTTTTCTTGCTAGATAACAGGTTGTTATCAAAGGATATAATTCAGAAATAGCTAGATGGAAGAGATGCATAGGGCAAAGCATGGAGAAAGGGCAAGAATCTTCCATGCCCTCTCCAGGTATCCCACTTTCCCCCAAGTTTCCATGTATTCACCAACCCAGAAACTCTCCAAACCCTGCCCTTTGAGTTTTAGTGGAGGTTTCATTACATAGACATGATTGATTAAATAATTGGCCATTGTTGATTGATTCATCCTCAGTCCCCTTTCCTCCCAGAGGTTGGGATGGGATTGAATATTCTAACCATCTAATCACTTGGTTGGTTCCACTGCAACCCAGCCCCCATCCTTAGGTGCTTTCTCAAAGGTACCTCATAAATACTACAAAAGGCACGTTTATCACTCCCAACACTTAGGAAATTCCAAGGGTTTGGGGAGCTGTGACCCAGCCAGAAATCCAAATATATATGATAAATATATTTTGGTTATCTGAATGACCAAATACATGTTTTTCTTACAAATTAAAATATTGCAGTGATTTTATACCTTTTGGGGTTTGATCCCAAAAGATAAAATACAGTTTTAAAAGCATTTGAAACTTTTTAAAAGTTACTGAATTGTTGAAAAAATTCCTTATCTAAAACAGTGATAGTTCAGAGTTTTGAGCTTTTGCAATATCTCTTTCAACTGCCTTCCTATATATTTTACTTTTCCAGCCTTTGCAGTAAATTCTCTGTTACCTGGTTCTGCAGATCACATAAACTGCATTATTTAGGGCTAAGATTTGGAATTTGAATTCCATTTTTCTGGAATTTCGTTCTGGAGCTACAAGCTGTGGTAAAGTTTCCTGATTTGAGGAGCTACTTCCTCACTTGCAGGGTCATTCCCTGCTGTGGCAGCCTGGAATGGTGAGAACCTTATTCTAGAGTCTATTGCTTCATCTTTCTATGATTATAAGCTTTTTCTTCTTCAGGTATCTAGGAAAGAGTTTATTCTCTACAACAAACCCCGAATAAGACAGTGTTCATGCCTACTTCATAGATTGTAGTCATTTTGGTGATTAAATGGAATCATTCATTAATTATTAGAATTAAATGGAATACTTTAATATGGATTGCACAGAGTAGGTAATAAATATTAGCTTCTCTTCCCTCCTGCCCACAATGCCTGGGGAAGTTCCATGTGAACCTGCTTGACAGAAAAATGAAATCCCCTGAGTTCACTTTTTAGTTATGTGGTGGGTATGTATGATTCAATACAGAAAGACGAAGAGACAGTGTGTTATAATGGTAGGGGCAGAGAATAGTGGTCAGTAAATGTAAATCATTTACAGTAAAATGACCTAGATTCAACTGTCAGAATTACTCATCACTTGGCCTTGGGCACAGTTTCCTAAGACTTGTTTATTTCAACAATAATGGGAGTTGGACTGGCTCATCTCTAATGTTCCCCAGGTCTTTACAATTCTGAGACTCACATTTCAGCTTTTTTGCTACTAATTTTCAATAATGATTAGAAACACCAATAACAGGGGTGCCTGGGTGGCGCAGTCGGTTAAGCGCCCGACTTCAGCCAGGTCACGATCTCGCGGTCCGTGAGTTCGAGCTCCACGTCAGGCTCTGGGCTGATGGCTCGGAGCCTGGAGCCTGTTTCTGATTCTGTGTCTCCCTCTCTCTCTGCCCCTCCCCCGTTCATGCTCTGTCTCTCTCTGTCCCAAAAATAAATAAAAAACATTGAAAAAAAATTAAAAAAAAAAAAAAGAAACACCAATAACGTTTAATTCTCTAGGTGATTCATTGTTTTAGGAGTGTAATGGCAAATGATGAAGATATTTTCTTTTTAAAGACTTGCCTAATGCTGTAAGTCATAAAAGGTAGATGAAGCAATGCAAGGAGGAAAACAAAATGGAGGTCAGGATGGTACAGTGTGTTTTTAGGGGGGAAAGGAAAAATCCTGTTAGCTTTGTTTGTCATGTCAGTGGAGGAGTTTGTCGGGGAGGCATCTGGTTACTGTTCTAAAGTATGAACCTTGAGAAGACCTATCTTTTGTTTTTGCTTTTGGGTTTTTGTTTTATTTAATTAATTAATTAATTAATTAAGTTACTTATTTATTTTTTTGGTTTATCTCTTTTTTCTTTGTTGATTTGTTTTCTTTTTTAATTTCCACATGGGAGTAAAACTATATATTTGTTCTCTGAGTGACTTACTTCAGGTAGCATTGTTCAGACTAGTTCCATCCATGTTGTTGCAAGAGCAAAATTTCATTCTTTTTTATGGTTGAGTGATATTAAATTGTGGATGTATACCACATCTTCTTTATCCATTGCTCTGTCGAAGGACACTTGGTTTGCTTCCATAATTAGGCTATTGTAATAATGCTGCAGTGTACATAAAGGTGCATATATCCTTTCAAATTGTTATTTTTGTATTCTTTGTGTAAATAGCCTGTAGTGGAATTATTGAAACTTATGGTAATTCTATTTTTAACTTTTTGAGGAATCTCCATGCTGTCTTCCACAGTAGCTGCAACAGTTTGCATTTCTCCAATAATGCATGAGGATTCCTTTTCCTCCATATCCTTGCCAACACTTGTTTTTTGTGTTTTTATTTTAGGCTTGCTGGCAGATGTGAGGTGATAGCTCACTGTGGTCTTGATTTGCATTTCCTTCATGATGAGTGATGTTGAACATCTTTTCATGTGTTTACTTGTCATCTGTATGTCTTCTTTGGAGAAATATCTGTGCTTGTCATCTGTCCATTTTTTAATTGGATTATTTGTGGGGTTTTTTTTGAATTGTATAAATTTTTTATGCATTTTGAATACTAACCCTCTATTGGATATGTCACTTGCAAATATTTTCTTCCATTCAGGAGGTTGTCTTTTAGTTTTGCTGTTTCCTTTGCTGTACAGATTTTTTTTTTTAATGTAGTCCCAATATCCCAATAGTTTGTTTGTAGTTTTGTTCCCCTTGCCTCAGGAGACATATTTAAAAAAAAAAAATGTTTCTACGTCCAGTGCCAGAGAAAATACTCCCTATGTTCTCTTCTAGGATTTTTATGGTTTCAGGTCTCACATTTAGGTCCTTAATCTACTTTGACTTTATTTTTGTGTATGGTGTAAGAAGGTGGTCCACTTTCATTCTTTTGCATGCGTCTGTCTAGTTTTCCCAACACCATTTTGAAAACTGTGTTTTTCCCATTGCATGTTCTCAAAGATTAATTAACCATATAATCATGCATTTATTTCTGGGTTGTCTATTCTGTTCCATTGATCTATGTGTCTGTTTTTGTGCCAGTACCATACTGTTTTGATTACTGTAGCTTTGTAGTATATCTTGAAATCTGCAATTGTCATACCTCTGGTTTTGTTCTTTTTCAATATTGCTTTGGCTGTTGGTCATTTTTTATGATTCCATACACATGTTAGAATTATTTGTTGTAGTTCTGTGAAAAATGCTTTTGGTATTTTGACAGGAATTGCATTAAATTTATAGATTGATTTAGGTAGTATGACCATTTAAAAAATATTTGTTCTTCCAATCCATGAACATGGATTATCTTTGTTCATGAACATGGAATATCTTTCCATTTGTTTGTGTCATCAATTTCATCAGTGTATTATAGGTTTTAGAGTACATGTCTTTTTACCTGCTTCGTTAAATTTATTCCCAGGTATTTTATTATTATTGGTTCAGTTGCAAATGTGATTGTTTTCTCAATTTCTCTTTCTACTACTTCATTATTAGTGTATTGAAATGCAACAGATTTTGTATATTCATTTTATATCCTGCAACTGTACTGAATGAATTTGTCAGTCCCAGTAGTTTTTGACAGTCTTTAGGGTTTTTGTGTACAGTATCATGTCACCTGCAAACATTGAAAATTTTACTTCTTTCTTATGAATTTGGATGCCTTTTACTTATTTTTCTTGTCTACTGTGTTTAGGACTTCTGGTATTTGTTGAATAAAAGTGGTGAGAGTAGATATCCTTGTCTTGTTCCTGACCTTAGGGGGAAAAAAATCTCTGTTTTTCACCATTGAGTATAATATTAGCTGTGATTTTTTTATATATGGATTTCATAATGTTGAGGTGTGTTCCCTCTGAACCTGCTTTGTTGAGGGTTTTATCATGAATGGATGTTGAACTTTGCAATTCCTTTTTCTACATTTATTGAAATGATTGTAAATATTTTTAAAAATTTTTTAATGTTTATTTTTTTTTTTTTGAGAGAGAGAGAGAGACAGAATGTGGCTGGGGGAGGAACAGAGAGAGAGAGGGAGACACAGAATCTGAAGCAGGCTCCAGACTCTGAGCTATCAGCACAGAGCCTGATGCGGGGCTCGAACTCATAAGCTGTGAGATCACGATCTGAGCTGAAGTCAGATGCTTAACCGACTGAGCCACCCAGGCACCCCTGATTATATAGTTTTTTTCCTTTCGCTTACTTATATGATGTGTCACCTTGGTTGATTTCTGAATATTGAAATATGCTTGCATTCCAGGAATAAATACCACTCAATTGTGGTGAATGATTTTTTTAAAATGTATTGTTCAGTTTGGTTTGCTATTATGTTGTTGAGGATTTTTGCATCAATGTTGATCAGAGACACTGGCCTGTAGTTTTCTTTTTTTGTAGTGTATTTATCTGGTTTGGGTCTCAGGGTAATGCTGGCATCATAGAATGAGTATAGAAACTTTCTTTCTTCTTTGGTTTTTCAGGATAGCTTGAGAAGAATAGCTATTAACTGTTCATTAAATGTTTGGTGTAATTCACCTGTGAAGCCATCTGGTACTGGAGTCTTGTTTGTTGGGAGCTTTTTGAATACTGGTTCAATTTCATTGCTGGTAATTGGTCTGTTCAAATTTTCTATTTCTTCCTGACTCAGTTCTTGCAGGTTATATGTTTCTGGGAGCTTACCATTTATTCTAGGTTGTCCAATTTGTTGCCATATAATTTTTCATAATATTCTGTTATAATCCTTTGTATTTCTGTGGTGTTGGTTGATACTTCTTCTCTTTCATTTTTGATTTAAATTTTTTTAATGTTTATTTATTTTTCAGAGAGAGAGAGAAAGCAGGCTTCAGGTTCTGAGCTGCCAGCACAGAGCCTGACGCAGGGCTTAAACCCACTAACCATGAGATCATGACCTGAGCTAAAGTCCGGCGCCCAACCAACTGAGCCACACAGGTGCCCCTCATTTTTTATTTTTTATTTGAGTTCTTCTACTCTCTCTCTCTCTCTCTTCCTCTCTCTCTCTCTCTCTCTCTCTCTCTGTTTCTTTCTTATGAGTCTGGCTAAGAGTTTTATCAATTTTGTTGATTTTTTTCAAAGAACCATCTCCAGTTTTACTGTTCTGTTCCTTTGTTTCAGTTATTATTTCATTTATTTCTGCTCTGGTCTTAATTATTTTCTTTCTTTTACTGGCTTTGAATTTTGTTCTTTTTCTAGATCCTTTATATGTAAGTTTAGGCTGTGTATCTGAGATTTTTTTTGCTTCTTGATATAGGCCTATATTACTATTAACTTCCTTCTTAGAATAGCTTTTGCTGCATCCCAAAGATTTTGGATCATTGTGTTTTCATTTTCATTTTTCTTCATCTTTTTTTTTTTTATTTCTTCTTTGATTTCTTGGGTGGACCACTCATTGTTCAGTTAATAAGCTGTTTATCCTCCATGTGTTATGTTCTTTCCAGATTTGTTCTTGTGGTTGACTTCTAGTTTTGTAGGGTTGTGGTTGGAAAAGATACATTGTATGACTTTGATCTTTTTGAATTTGTTGAGACTTGTTCTGTTGCCTAATATGTGATCTGTTCTGGAAAATGTTTCCTGTGCACTTGAAAAAATGGGTATTCTGCTGTTTTAGGATGGAATGTTCTGAATATATCCATTAAATCCGTCTGGTCCAATATGTCATTCAAAGCCACTATTTCCTTGTAGATTTTCTGTTTGGATGATCTGTCCATTGATTTAATTGGGGCATTACAGTCTCCTAATATTATTGTATTACTATCAATTAGTTCTTTTATGTTTGTTTTTAGCTGCTTTATGTATTTGGGTGCATAAGTATTTACAGTTGTTATATCTTCTTATTGGATTATTCCATTTATGATTATATAGTGTCCTTCTTTGTTTCTTGTTATAGTCTTTGTTTTAAAGTGTGTTTTGTCCAATATTAGTATCGCTACCCTGGCTTTCTTTTTACTTCCATTTGCATGATGAATAGTTTTCCCTCCCTTCACTTTCAATCTGCTTGTGTCTTTAGGTCTGAAATGAGTCTCTATAGGAAGCATGTAAGTGGCTCTTGCTTAAAAAAAAATAATGTTTATTTATTTTTGAGAGATGGAGAGTGACAGAGCATGAGCATAGGAGGGGCAGAGAGAGAGGGAGACACAGAATCTGAAGCAGGCTCCAGGCTCTGAGCTGTCAGCACAGAGCCTGATGTGGAGCTCAAACCCATGAGATTATGACGTGAGCTGAAGTTGGATGCTTAACTGACTGAGCCACCCAGGCACCCCTGGGTGTTGCTTTTTTATACATTCCTTTTTCCTGTGTCTTTTGATTGGAGTGTTTAGTCCATTTACATTCAAAGTTATTATTGATATGTATGTATTTATTGACATTTTGTTACTTGTTTTATGGTTGTTTTTTGATTCTTCTCTGTTGCTTTTGTTTTCTCTCTCTGTTCTCTTTATGGTTTGCTGGTGTTCTTTAGTGATGTCCTTTCTCTATTTTTTCATATCCTATTATTGGTTTTTGATTTTTGGTTACCGTTAGGTTTGTATATAGCATTTTCTGCAGATAGCAGTCTATATTAAGTTGTTGATCATTTAAGTTTGAACCCATTCTTTACTTCTCTCCCACCCCCACATTTTCGATATATGTTTGCATACTCTTATTTTGTTAATCCATTGACTGATTTTTGTAGATATACTTAATTGTACTGATTTTATGTCTTATACCTTTCTTACTCCTACTTATTGTCTTTCCTTTCCACTCAGAGTTCCCTTTAACATTTCTTATAGGGCTGGTATAGTAGTGATGAATTCTTGTATTTGTCTGGGAAACTCTTTATCTCTCCTTCTGTTCTGAATGATAGCCCTGCTGGTTAAAGTATTCTTGACTGCAGGTTTTTTCTTTCAGCACTTTGAATATATCATGCAAAGTTTCTGTGAAAAAGCAGCTGATAGCCTTACGGGGTTTCCTTTGGGTGTAACTATTGTCTTTTCTCTTGCTGCTTTTAAAATTCTCTCATTATTGCTACTTTTTGCCATTTTAATTAGCATGTGTCTTTGTGGGACCTCCTTGGGTTGATTTTGTTGGGGGCTGTCTATACCTGTTGGATCTGGATTTCTGTTTCCTTCAGGAAGTATTCAGCTCTTACTTCTTCAAATAAATTTTCTGCCCCCTGTTTTCCCTCTTTTCTTTTCTGGGATTCCTATAATACAGGTGGAATTGCTGAGTTCCTTAAGTCCATTTTCATTTTTTATTACTATTTTTTCTCTTTCATATGAGCTTGATTGCTTTCCATTACTCTGTCCTCTAGGTCACTAACCTGTTCTTCTGTTTTCTCTGGTCTACTGTTCATTCCATCTAGTCTATTTTTTTTTTTTCCAGTTATTGAGTTAATCATCTCTGATTTATTTTTTTTTATGTTTCCTGTCTCTTCACTAAAGGTCTCACTGAGGTCCTTCACTCTTTCTCAAGTCCAGTGAGTATTTTTATGATGGTTACTTTAAATTCTCTATCAGGCACATTACTTATCTCAGTTAAGCTTTGTCTCTTGCTGTGATAATTTCTTATTTTTTCATTTGGGACATATTCCTCTGTCTCCTCATTTTTCTCTTTGTCTCTGATTCTGTGTGTTAGGAAAGTCAGTTACATCTCCTGCTGTTGAAAGTATTGGCCTTATGAAGAAGAGGTCCTGTAGTGCCCTGCAGTGCAGTGTGCCTGTTCACCAGAATCTGGTGCTTCAGGGGTATATGCTCTATGTGTTGCATACACCCTGTTGTAGCTGAGCCACTTTTGTCTTTAATCTTATCATGTGGAATGGCTCTCTTTGCCTGATATTGGCAGGGTTTGGTCCCTGTGTTGTTAGTGGGCCAGTCTGGGGCTGCCTTGGGCTTGAGGTAAGTCAGACCAGTTGTTTGTCAGAGTTGCAGTAGCACTTAACTGTAGGGCACTTTCCCTGTGTTGTCCTCTGAGAAGCTATTATTGGTGCACAAACCTGCAGTTAGACCAGATATCTACTTCCAGCCCACAACTGGGACCACAGTTAAATTGGTATGTGTGGTTATCTTCCCCTTCCCCGAGACAAGAGTCACTTTGGAGTGGTGCTGGCCCCTGTCGAGGCTGCTTGCATGCTCCCAGTCTTGTGGTATTTCTTTGTATCGTCTTTGGCCAAGGGTATATTAGAGGGAGTAGGTTCACAGGAGAACGTGAGGGTGGGGCATGTGGTGCCATCAAGGTCAATGTTTGTCTGCTGTGGGTGGGGACCTACAGCCGCTGGCAGGGATGGAGGGGGCACATCCACATGTGAATGTGGGGGCACAGTGAGCTGTTATCAAGTTAGCTAGATGGTGTTGGCACTGCACTGGTTCCCCCAGGTGTCCCTGGGTCTAGGCTGGGAGGTGGGGGAGGGAAATGGTGCTTGCCAGCTCCTTTGTTCCTGGAGAAGTCTGCCAGAGATCCCTGTGGCCCCTTTAGCACATGCTCTTAGATTAGCAAACAGATTTCCTTCCTGTTTTCAAATTGCTGTTTCTTTTTTTTTTAAATTTTTAATGTTTATTCATTTTTGAGAGAGAGAGAGAGAGAGAGAGAGAGAGAGAGAGAAAGAGCATGAGGGGGGAGGGGCAGAGAGAGCTGGAGACATAGAATCTGGAGTAGGCTCCAGGCTCCACACTGTCAGTGCAGAGCTGGAACTCACAAACCTGCAAGATCATGACCTGAGCTGAAGTCGAATGCTTAACTGAGCCACCCAGGCTCCTCTCAAATTGCTGTTTGTATACTGTATCTCTGCAGAGTATTTGTTGTGTTTTCTCTTTTTAGGGGCGGGGACTCAGTTTCCTTTCACCCTCCTGGCTCTCTGAGAGCCCATCTGCTGATTTTTTAAAGTTCCTGGTATTAAGCCCTGTTGATTTTAAGAACTCTCAAATTTTGGCCTCCCTGGTTTTCAAAGCCAGCTGTTTATGGGAATTCTTGTTTCACGTGTGGGCTCCCTAGTGTGATCGTCTGTTGTTTTTTTTTTTTTCTCCCTCTGCTCCTGTGACATCCCTGTCTCCTGTGGATAGTTCCACACATTCATTTAGTTCACAACTGTGTCTCCATCTTCCTGTCTTCTTCAGTGTGGCTTCTTCTCTACATTTAGCTGTGGAGAAACTGTTCTGCCAGGATTTAGGTCTTTTTCTGGGTTCTTTTCACTAATGTGGATATTATCTAGTTTTATCCATGGGACGTTAGGTAAGCTTCAAGTCCTCCTACTCTGCCATCTTCTGTGGAAGTCCAAGACTATTTTTGAGTTAGGTTCCATAGAGCATAGATGTTTGCCAATCTGTGGATTCAAGTTCCTTAGTCCAGTCCCAATGAATATGACCCACCAAGGTATCATTTGTGATGTGTGAAACATATTAACATTCATCTGTAAAAAAAGGCAGAGCGACTTTTATAAGGAAGTATGGTTACACAGGAATCATAAAACATCCTTAGGAAAACAGGCGCCTACCTGGGTGGCTCAGTTGGTTAAGCCTCTGACTTTGGCTCAGGTCTTGATCTCATGGTTCATGAGTTCAGCCCTGCTTCGGGCTCTGTGCTATCAGCGCAGAGCCCGGAGCCTGCTCCGGATTCTCTGTACCCCCCTTTCTCTCTGCCCTTCCTCGACTCACATTCTGTTTCTCTCAAAAATAAACATTAAAAAAATTTAAAAAATCCTTAGGAAAACAATAAAATATAGCTGTTTCAATATTTAATAATGTTTTATTGCTTACAAAAACACAGGTGAATCTTCTGACAAATATTTTAAGGTAATATGGTTGAAAAATATTGTTTTAGTTTTAGATGTTCAGTTTTCATGTCTGTAAAAACTTAATTTTTATTAGCTTTGAGAAAAAGGAAGAAAAAAATATAATAGATTAATTTGTGAGTTCTGGTTCCTTGGGTATCTTGGGGGTCAATGATCCTTACCCCAGGAATTCTTGGTAAGCTTTTTTTCAGAAATAAGTCTCAGAACAGGAATGCAGAGGCAAGGCAGGGCAGACATCTTACATGCTAAAATTCAGTAGAAGAGGTGCAGAGGAATTGATTTACAGGGAGTGAGAGGTGTATCCTACATAGATCCTGTTAAGACTTTAAGGGAACTGGTCGGTATCATTCCCACACAGCTTGCTGAATATTTGCCTCTGAGAATATAAATTAAAATGATTAAAATAAATGATGAGCTGGAATTAAAACACCCTTCTGTTTGTTACTGTATGTTGGGAAACACTTGCTTATTCTAGCCCTGGTTTCTCTTGTGAAATGATTAGGCAGAGAGTAGCCACTTAGTTGAGGAGACTGAAGTAATGATCATCTCACAATAAATAAAAGCTCGGGAGGTATGTGAAAGAGCTCTGGACGTGAATTGGGAAAGAATCACCTTACAATTGTTAAAAGAAAATTTCTAAATTTTTATTCAGTGATTTATGAATCAAGCAGTGTCTAATCTAGTAGAGGGAAAGGAGCTCTGAAGAGACATACAAAGTGAGAGATTTTTATAAACCAAAGGGAGCAGGATCAAGGAACTTATACTGGGCTTTTGCTAATTGGTTAAAGCAGGCCTCCATTTCTCATAAGGAGCAGAGGGAAATCTTAGAGCCAGATTAGGGTCAGGTATCTTGTGTTCAGCAGGCAAGCATTGATTAGTTGACATAGGCCTGCCTTTCCTGGGAAAGCCCAGAAGAGGAACTTTGTTTTATTTTGGTTTGTCAAAGCTAGGCTTAATATGAGTGACTTTCTCTTAGGCCTACTCTGGTTACTTTAAACCAAGAATCCTTGGTTTTTCATAGTTTGGACTGTGCAAATAGGGCAGTCATTTAAGCATTTTGAGTCTTAATACTGATTTCTTCATATTGAAAACAATACCTCGTTTTCAACATTGTGGCAAGACTTTTAAGAACATCTATCACAGCTTCACTGCTTACCAGTTACCAAGACTGTGAATGCTGTTACGCTGTGAATACTGTTCAGTTCTGGAATATTATTGTGCCTCAGTTTTCTCATTTGTAGATTGGAAAAGCTTATATCTGCCTCACAGAGTTTTTAAGAGAAGTAAATGAGTTAATGCCTGCAAAGCACTTGTAATAGTATGTGTCATAAATATTATCTATCATTATTAATGCATGTTGAGCTTTTAGCACAGTGCTTGACACCTGGCAATCATCCAGTCAATGGTGACTATTTTTAAACAATGTCAGGCATTATTATTGCTAGAAACAAAGAAAACTAAGGATTTATGGCAAAGGACAATGTAATAAATGAGTGTGAAGGTCTGCTGTTGTCTAAGCCAAAGTATGTTTTGTGATAATGGTTATGCTGGGTGGAGAGCCATCAGTCAAGCAGGAAGAATGAGGTAAAGGAAGAAACCATTTTAGTAGACATCTGAATGATTTAGTGAATCTGATGATGTTTTGGCTGAAGATGTAACTTGACAATAATTGAGCACTCTCCAAATATCATTTGTAAAGTAAACTTACCTTATTACTGTTAATTGGCAGCATAAATTTCCATTCTGTGGATGTTCTGCACATTTGTGGATCTCATTGCAGGGTTAAACCAAATCAGCAGAATCCTTCCATCTCATTCATTTCTAATGCAACATCTATTGCTATTACCAGCAGCAAAAATACAATGTTTTAATGTATGTCTAACTCACAAAGCAGGGAGAAAAGTATTTTGAGACCACTTGCTTAAATGGTGAATTAGACATCTAGAGGTTAAGTGTGGGTTTAATCACAATAATGCCTCATTCTGGCACGTGATTTTATTTTTCAAAATGCATCCTTATAAATAATCTCCTTGGATATGTATACCTAAATAGAATATAAGCAAGAATGTTGGACTGTTGTCTCCACATTACAAATTGGAAAGCTGTGTTTCTTTAATCAATGTATACTACAGTCACTGATTCCAGCTGTCACTGTTGTTCAACTGGCTTCTCTTAATGTTATCATGAAACCTAAATAAAGCATGGGCTTTAATCTGACCCTTTAAAATAAACTACTCCTGGTCTTTCTTGAATTAGATACTGATAGACCTAAGACAATAATTTGAGTTATTATTCCCCATTTTAGCTCTAAAAGTAATAGTACCTGCAGATCTTTGTAGTTATTCTTTAAATCAAACTTTTTCTCAATAGGTCTGAATCTGTCTGTCATGAATTCTAGATCTTTTAACTCATTGTTCTCTGGAAAAATATAGTTTATCTACCTCCCAAGGGTTAGGAGGAGTGTTCTTCATTCATTTATTCAACTAATATTGACTGATGATCAACAGTATTAGAATCTTATTGTGTGTATATGTGCAACCATGAACAAAAGGATAAGATCCCTGGTCTTAGATAATTTGCATATTAGGGCAGGGGAGATAAGTGATAGTTAAGAAATTAAACAATTTTAAGTTTTATTCAGCAATAAGTTTCTATAAAGATTTAAAAGTAAAATAAAAACAGTTTCCTGGAGCACTGTATTATATTGAATGGGGCAAGAAGTCCTCAGTGAGGAAGTTGCCTTTGAATGACAAAAAGGGCTCTAGATATTTAAAAATCTAGGTTAAGAGGGAGAGGAAAATAAAGGAAATAGCTAGTGTAAAGGTAGGAGCCAAGCTGGCACATTAAAAAAATAAAGAGAATTTCATTAAATAGGGTCTAAGCTGACCAAGGGGATAAATGGGAAGAATGAAGTTTAGAGACATAGTAGGGGACAGACTCTATGGATCTTTATCCTGAATAGTTAGGAATTTGCATTTTATTTTAAACCCTAATGCTATCTATTGGTTTTAAGCATGGAGGGACTTGATCAGATAAGCAGTCTTGAAAAGATTAAATTGACTGCTTTATGGACAAAGGATTGTAGGAAAGCAAGAGTAGAGACTGGCAACTAATGAGAAGTTACCCAATAAACAAAACAAAACAAAAAAGAGGTTATAATTTTCAAACTGAGTTTGGTGTAGTGGAAATTGAAAATAGATTAAGTTATTCAACACTCAGGACTTAATAATACATTGCTTTATCTTAGAGTTGGGGTGGATGGTGATTGAATGAAAAGAATTAGATGCTCTGTAGTTGCAGGATTTGAGTAGCTGGGTGGACATTATTGTTGTTACCTGAAATAGTGGAGACTTGGGGTTGGAGACAAAGTTTTGGGGCTGGGGTAAGTATGGATAGTTCTGTTTTAAAAATTTTTACTTCTAGAATTCACATGGTTTGGGTGTGTTCTTAAGTTCTTAAGTGTTCTTAAGAACTTGAGCCTTTATTTCTCTTATTCAGTCTCAGTTGTAGTTATTTGTTTAGCAACAGGTATAGGAAAAAATATATTCAATGGAAAAATATGCATTCTGTTTAGATTACCCTTCTTGGTTATCTGATTTCAGTTTTATTCATTGTCTTTCAGCTATTTTGCAAATCTTTACAAGTTGTAGGTAACTGAAAGATTTATACATTCCTCTCTATCCAGTAGTGATTTTAATTGACTCCTTTTCTCCTATGGAAAAACCAGTCAATTTTGTCTCCATTTGCAATTCATCTTAACGTTCCTTTATCCACATGAATTTTTGCTCCTTTGACTCAGTTATAATATCTGCCTGGTTTCCTTATATCACAGGAGTAAAATAAAATCTTTAATACATGTTCATTTCTATATCCCTGTGAGAGTCATGGTTTCATCTTTTCCTGACAATTATGTATTAACATATGTTACACCAACAGCTCATCTAGCTCTCATGGTCAAATCAATGTGCCTTTTTCACATGAACTGCTTTCAACTTGTGTCTCCCAAATCTTGTATTTAATGATGTGACTTCAACACGTTTCATTTCTTATGGTAGGGAAAAATCTGTTATAAGATGGCTGACAGGACTGATAGGGGAATTCCTGTCTCTGACCAAAGACTCCCCTTCTGGGTTCTTCTTCCCACCCTGCTTGTCGTGCGCCAAATTACTACTAATGAGGAGTGTGGAAGTAACATACTATAAATTGTTCCCTCTGCTTATGCTCTGGGCTCAGACCTCTGGAGAATGATCTCCTCTGAGCCCACTGGTGTGAAATAAACCTCCTGCCTCCCAAGATCTCCAAATGCCACTTGGTTCTTCTGCCGGGTTGATCCAGGCCAGTTTCCATAACACTTATGATGCCAATTTCCGTGACAAATTCTGGGCTCTCATGTGAAACAGCTAGAATCACTTTTGCCGTACAATGATGAATTCAAAAGTCAAATGATTCATATTATGCCCCATCACCAAGAATGTTACATCTTCCAGGTGGAAGAAAGAATTTCTTAGCTGTTCTAATCATCAAACATTGTCTTTCCTCAAGACTTTTCATAAAATTTCAGACACTGATGCACAACAGAATTAGTTTGTCAATAATGAAAAATATCACTGAGTGTTTCCAAGCCAATTTCACATGTTGTTTTTGTTCTCAGAAGTGTATACTTTAGTGACTAAGGTTCTGAGAGATTATAACTCATTATTTTTTAGAGGAATTCTACTCAAAGCTATATTTTTAAACTATCTTTTGAAAATGATTAGCTTCTGACTCATAAATAGGAGTGGTTCAGTTTTTTATCTTGTCAAGTAAGAAGAAAACAGACTTCAGTGACGAAAAAAAATTGCATCATTGGCACAATGAACTTTAAATATTTAGAGAAGTGTGATTCATAACTTTCAAAAGGTAATGATCTAATATGATTTCCATACCAGTATCTGGGCACTTTTTCTACTCATATAATGTTAATTGATTTTAGGGTATCCTTTGGTTATGTAAGCTATTAACATTTAAAATATTAAGTCATGGGGCGTGTGGGTGGCTCAGTTGGTTAAGTGTCCGACTTCAACTCAGGTCATGATCTCATGGCTTGGGAGTTTGAGCCCCGCATCAGGCTCTGTGCTGAAGGCTCAGAGCCTGGAGCCTGGTTCAGATTCTGTGTCTCCTTCTCTCTCTTCCCCTATCCTGCCCATGCTCTGTCTTCTGTGTCTCTCAAAAATAAATAAAAACATTTAATAATAAAAAAATTAAATCATGAACATTAAATAAGACACACTTAATTTACAAAGACTAAATTAATCTACCATTTATTTTATAATACCTTTTTAAAAATATGCCATGCCTGACAAATTTTAACAGGCATTTTGATATATTATAAACCAATTTTTGAATGTGACTATTTGAGAGGAATTATAGATGAAAAGAGAATTTTGATTGCAAAATGGGAATCTTAAAGAATTATAGATTTAATAATGGTATAACCTACTTGTGGAATCTAAGAGAGCCATATACTAAACAGACTTGTGAGATGAATCACTGGTCACCAATTTTGTTCTGACCTTGTGAAAATGCAAACTCAAATGTTATACAAAACTTATTCTTTTTTTAATGTTTATTTTTTAAAATATTTATTTATTTTTTTAATTTTTTTTTTTTTTTTTTTTTTTTTTTTTTTTTTTTTTTTGAGAGAGAGAGACAGAGTGAGAGCAGGAGAGGGGCAGAGAGAGAGGGAGACAAAGAATCTGAAGCAAGCTCCAGGCTCTGAGCCGTCAGCACAGAGCTGGACGCGGGGCTTGAACCACTGAACTGTGAGATCATGACCTGAGCTGGAGTCGGAAGCTTAACTAACTGAGCCACTCAGGCACCCCTTAATGTTTATTTTTGAGAGAGAAACAGAGTGTGAGCAGGCAAGGGGTAGAGAGAGAGAGAGGCAGGCCCAGAATCAGAAGCAGGCTCCAGGCTCTGGGCTGTCAGCACAGAGCCCCACGTGGGGCTGAAACCCATGAACCGTAAGATCATGACCTGAGCCGAAGTTGGACGCTTAACCAACTGAGCCACCCAGGCGCCTGCAAAAAGTTAGAGTTAGGATGGATGGTGTTTCAAAGAGATTACATGCTTCCTAGTTCGGGGATTTGATGTCGGTTAGTACTGTTGTCCTTACCTGAGATAACAAAAACTCAGGGGGAGAGGTAAGATCTTGGGGCTGGGGTAAGAATAGGTAGTTCTTTTTAAAAAAAATATTACTTCTGTAATTCACATGTTGTTTTAGGTGTGTTATCATATGCATTCAGTACAGGGTGACTGTAGTCTCCCTTGAGTGTGAGCCTTTCTATCTTGTCAGTTTCAGGTTGTAGTTGTTTCGCAACATGTGTAGAAAAAATTTCATTCAGTGGAAAAACTGTGCATCCCTGTTTGTTAGGTTATCATCTGCAACATGCATATTTTAAAAAGTCTTAGGGGTATGTGGGTGGCTCAGTCGGTGGCTCAGTTGGTTGAGCTTCCAGCTTTAGCTTAGGTCATGATCTCGCAGTTTGTGAGTTCAAGCCCCGCTTTGGGTTCTGTGCTGAGAGCTCAGAGCCTAGAGCCTGCTTCAGATCCTGTAATTCTCTCTCTCTTTGCCCCTCCCCACTCGTGCTCTGTCTCTCAATAAATAAATAAATAATACATAAACATTAAAAAAATTAAAAAAAAATCTTAGTTGAACCTGATTTTTTCAAATGGATTGACATTTTTGGGTATACTGTAAACAGTTCTAAAACAAAGTAAAACCTTGGACTGTGAATAACTTGTTCTGTGAGTGTTCTGCAGACAAGTAAACATTTCTAATGAATTTTAACTTGATAAACGAGCAGCGTCTTGCAATAGGAGTAGTATGTGATGCTGAATATCACATGATCACAACTGAGCCAATGGTTTTTCTCTTTCCTTCTCTAGGTATGGGACTGTGGGTGATTGTCTGTCATACTCAGATGCTCAGTCTCATACTACAGTGTTTGGCGAAAATCAATGATTTTTCAGTTTTCTTTACATTTTGTGTTTTCTTTATTTTATATTACAGTATTGTAATCATCTTTATATGAATATTTTTGGGTTGTGGAATGAATCGTCTGGTCCCCATTCTTTCTTATGGGGAATTTTGCTTTGATATGTAAGTGCTTTGGATTACAAGCATGTTTCCAGAATGAATTATGCTTGCAAACCAAGGTTTTACTGTATTTCGTTTGTCATTGACATATTATACACTAGACTTGGGGAGATGTGGGGCTATGCTGACAAGGCTTCTCATTTGTATTTCCTCATTTGTAAAAAATAAAGTTTTGAGTTGCTGGAAACTCGGGGCTGCCTCCTTTCCGTATGTTCAACTATGCTTTATATTGACTTTATATTCCCTTCAAATGAAATACCAAGAAGTAAGTAGGTATTTTCACTTCTTTAAGCTTTCTGCTTGAAGGAGAGAGCCTGTGTAATATTATATTCATTTTAGCTCCAGAAACCACATTGTTCTGATGATTACAGGTAGATACCACAGAGGTGTCTGCTCTACAGAGGAGTCCTTGTATGTGTTATAGGGTACATTTCCAAGGTCAAAGGAATAGAGGAGGGACCCCATTCCTAACATTTCTCAAGGTCCCATGGTGATAATGAATCACAACTCTCTTAATACATTTGGTATCCTAGAAGGCAGATTTTTGTTATTCTGTATAAGAAATATTTTAAAAAGAAGCAAACATCATTTCTAATCAAAGAGAGGTTTTTCAAAGGAATTCTGCAAAGCTTACATGTTCTTTTCCTCTGGGACAATACATAAGATCTAACTTTTGGAAATGTGCATCCACATCAAATAATGTGCTTCTTCCTTAAGGAAAAGAAAAAAAAAAAGGTCCTGTTTGGTCAATCCTGTTTGTTTCCCAGGAGGAAAAATTAAATCACTGTTTGGGATGACCAGAGAACCTTAATACCATATTGAGTATTTTATGGCAAATTTCTTATAGTTGAAGACTAAACTGGGTAAAGTCTTATTGTGATTCTATTTTAATAATCTCTACCATATTTATTTTTAACCTGTTCTATAAATGAGAATGATAAAAGTTGACTGAAATAACATAAGACATTTTATATTTGAAAGATTTGGGAAAAAGGAGGATTCGTTTGTTTTACCATCTCCTTCCTTGCATCCAGCACTCAAATTCCAGAACAGGCTTTGGATGGGGACTGGGGACTAGGAGAGAAAAGTGTACTGTTTCCCTGGATATCAATAGGCTTCCTGAGAGCCTCTTACCCCTTTGGAAGAAAAGTAGCTTATATAGCCTAAAATTTTGAGTAAGTATGGAGGGAAACTGGTACAATATTTCTGCAAAATAAATCCCTTGTTGCTACTGTTGGAATAGAATAGATGCCTGACCTATAATGTTATGTCTCTTATCTTCACATGCCATTTGCTAGGAAAGGCTAAATCTCACTTTGCCTCATTCCTAGCAAATGGCCATAGGTCAATTACTGATGATTTATTTAATATTTTTAAAGCAACATTTTCCATTGGCATTGTTTAGGGGATAAATGGTTAGTTTGATAATTAGAACCAAAATATACTTAGTAATGGCTCATAAATGAAAAAAAAAAAAAAGATCAATGATTTTCTCTATATTTCCTAAATTTAGAAAATACCTAATGAATATATTCAAAAGTAATTTTAATCTTCATAGAAATCATGTGGCCCGGAGTTAATTTTAGCAATGAGAAAATTAGACAATGAATTGTATCTAAAGGGTATTGAGCAAATCATTGAATACCGGTTTTTCCTTCAAGATTGGTATAGATTTAATCAATTTGTGTTAGCATATGAGACAGAGACCAACAAAATCAAAGAATAGTTAACAGAAGTATATATACATCTTTAAATTTTAGCTGGATTGAGGAAAACTATGTTACTGTTAATAATGCCCAAATGGAAAAAATGATCCAATGTATTATAGGCATAATTATTTTTCAGAGTATCTTAAATCCAGAATCCTTTGCTTATCAAACTCAGAGTTTTTGGATCTTATAACCTAATACTGTGCTAATTTTTGGAGGGAGGGAAGTAGAAAGTTTCTTGTACCAAAATTCACCAGAATCTCCTCCAGCTGAATTGATTTTAAAAGCAAAATCATACATTTTCAAAGTATTCTTTTAACCTTTGAAAAAGAGTGTCAGTAGCACTTTGGTATTATCTGAAGAAGAAAAAATCATTATGATTTTTGGCATTATTTTAATTTAGAAAACTGGTTGGCAACATGCTGAAACAAATTACTTTTTCTGTGTTTTTTTTGAAAAGTGTATTTAAAACTAAAAATTTTTGGCTGTAAATTGTTGCTATAATTCCATAAATGGGCATCAGTTGATCATGTTTTTCTACTCAGGTTTATGAAAATTGATCTCTTCTAAATTTCTGCTCCTGTCATAACAGCAATTAATATTAAAATACTCCTTCAACTATGCTGATGAATTATCGGTTTCTAGATATGAGAGGAAAATAAAGTTAAATATATTTTACATATTACATATATAGGTGTATTATATATGTGTGTAAATTTATATAAGTATGTATATCACATATAAAGTATAATTTTATTAATAGTACATTATTTTAAAAGTAAGGATTATTCATGATATAATAAACAATAACAAGAAATAGATTGTCAGATAAAACTATGGTAACCATGGAGTAATCTCAAAATGATTTTTGGTTAATAATATTGCTTAAAGTGTGAGAAATAGTATACATTGGAACATGAAATTTTTTTAGGCACTCACTGGTGATGAAAACACCCCTTGTAACTTAGTAATTTTTTTAAAAAATATTATTTTAAAACACATATGTGTACCCTAAATATCAGTTTTATATTTTATACCTATTTAAGAAAGCCTTTCCACTAGTTTTTCTTGGGGTTGTCATTTTTTCCAAGGGCAGAAACTGTGACAAATTATCCAATTCCACAAAACTGAAGCTATTGCACTGTTCTCTATTCAATCGAAGGCACAATTCATCTATAAAGTGTTCTCATTGTGTGTTTCATGTAGAGAAAGAAACTTATATGTCGGAAACATGCTGCAGCTATTTTCCATTTCTTCTTGTTTCTGCAGCGATAAAAGGAGAAAGAGAGTTTAAACATTTATTTACTTGTCAGACTGGACAAAATTCTTCAAAAAGAAAAATTATATGCTACCTTAACCACTTTAGCAATTTTAGCAATCTAAAAGGACAACAAAAAGAGATTGATTTCTGTGTAGCCACTTAATTTTTTATTCTGTAACAGTGTGTTTTTTTGGTTTTGTTCTGTTTTTTGGTTTTTGTTTTTTCTTAGACATTTCCTGCCCTCAAAATTAAGGAATTTAGAACCATTTTATAGTGTTTCTTGAAAAAAGTTCTCCAGGAGACTGCGTATTCTGTACCTGAAATATACAACTACTGGCTATGTCTGGAGGTATTTAGATGATAGGTAAATTATTTAAGTGATTTTAGTGAGTTGATGTTCTTAAGCCTGTAAGATGCAGCTACAAAGAACATGCAAATGGATAATTCACTCAGCCACAAAGAGGAGAGAGAGGCTTAGTGCTTTTGGCATTTATAAAGTATAATAATATTGTATTAAGTTTTAAAAAATCTGTTAATCATAATATTGTTTGGAAAATAATATACTAATTCTACATGTAAAAAGAAAGAAAGGAAGGAAGGAAGGAAGGAAGGAAGGAAGGAAGGAAGGAAGGAAAGGCGCATTACGTCCCTTTCAGAGTATTCACTTTTCTTTTGTGGAGAATAACTAACTCAAAAAACCCCACAAAATTTATACATGAGATATTATACCTTTCATAACTCGCAATAGTGATGAGACTTTCAGAGAAGGCTTCTTCTAGTTCAGTGAGGCTTCTTGGGTTTACAGGAAGGCATCCTGCAGACAATTTGCATCTTTAGATATTTTTGACATTCTATGGTGTGTGGGTTCCTAGTGTTATCAAATTTCAGGCCTTATTAATTAATCAGACCGTTTCTTACAGACTGCCATCTGCAAACACAACACATCTGTAACTGGGTTAACATTGTTCTGTTTAAACTGTCTTGACTATTTTCCTTTATAAACATGGAATGTGAAGACTCAGGTTTATGGGACTGTCTGAATTCTAGATCAACATTATGCAAAGTGGCATTTTCAAACTGATTCTGAAATAGAATTGGCCGTTGCTTTCTAATGTAGAATTTCAAATGCAAAACAATAATACTTATATGTGCCAATTTTTCTTGTTTGAGGCAAAGAATAACAAATCATTTAGGTGTTCACATTAATAATGTTAACCCACTATGTCAGGAGTAGGCAAACTATGATCATTGAGCCAAATCAAGGCTGCAGCTTATTTTCCTATAACCTGTATGCTAAGAATGATTTTTATATTTTTATAGGATTATAAAAAACAAAGAAAGAAAAAATGTGTGGCAGAGACGTTACACCACAAATATTTATTTCTGGCCATTTAAGAAAAAGTTCACCAAACCCCTATTCTTTTTGAAAGTATTTATATACACAAATACACTAAGGTTTCCTCTTCTGGAAATCTCTGATTTTCAGCTCATACTTTTTTGCCTTAGGCTTGCAACCTATTACGTCTCTCTTGTTTTTGAGCTCTCCCTTTTGAGTTCATGTGCATAATAACATTATTCTATAGTATAAATTAAGAGGTCTCTAAAATGATGTGCCATGGGCACTAGAGAGGGAAGTATTGTTGCCTATGTATGTAATCACATGAATAAAAAAAAATTTTAATGTTTATTTATTTTTGAGGCAGAGAAAGACAGAGCATAAATGGGGGAGGGTCAGAGAGAGGGAGGCACAGAATCTGAAGCAGGCTCCAGATTCCGAGCTGTCGGCACAGAGCCTGATGCGGGCTCGAACTTGCCCACTGTGAGAGATCATGACCTGAGCCGAAGTTGGTCGCTCAACTGACTGAGCCACCTAGGCGCCCCATAATCACATGAATTTAAATGCAATTAACGACTGCTCTTTATTTTTCAGTTCTCTGTGTTTGTTAGTCATCTTTGTGATTTATCTCATTTTGTCTAGCTAGGAAATATTAATAGACTATTTATGTGTATAGTACATAAGAGACACTTTCTGACATTTCAGGTTTATAGTTTGTGAAAAAGACAGCAATGAAATGGGCATTATGCTACAGGATTGTAGCTACTTCATACTACTTTATAACATAGAGTAAGTAGGTCTTAGTAGGGAGACAAAATTAAATTGTGAATATTGTGGAGGCATTTTAGGAGACTTGTACTCTGCATCCTGAAGGCCTACTTGAAATTGTCCAAATGTAGGAGTATTTAGAGAGGGGAAACAGCTTAGGTGAGGTTCTAGGGGTAA
The DNA here is from genome assembly GCF_018350195.1 of Panthera tigris. Lineage (NCBI taxonomy): Eukaryota > Metazoa > Chordata > Mammalia > Carnivora > Felidae > Panthera > Panthera tigris. Next base: position 48,147,016 of record NC_056661.1, read on the forward strand.
AAGAGAGATGGTGCATTCTAGAGTAAAAATGATGTAGTACCTGATTGGAAAGCTGACCCAAATTTATAGTTTCTTAGAGCCTTAAACAGAGACACTGTGATTATCATACCAATATTTTAAGAAAAATTGAATAACTTTCTGGTAGTTGTAGCCTGTTATTGCTTTAAAGAGAGAGAGAGTAAGAAAGACAGTGGCAAAACATATATTTTCATGACAGCAAATCTTTAGACCTTTTGAGAAACCCCTTTAACTAGAAAGCAGTTATTCCATTTGAAAGTAAAGATCGCCAGCAGTGTCATTGTGAACTATATAAGCAATGTCAGTTTTCTTTTCTCAGGCATAAATGGCCAGCTATGTAGGCCTTATCAGCAGTAACGAGGCACTTCAGACTGAGGGACCTGGGGACCATAGTGGAATTTTATTTCTTTTTTTTTTTCAGTAGGTGTGATTTTATTAACTTGAAAATTAAAGCTAAAAATTCGGTTTCAGTTTGCATATTCCAGCTGTGGTGACCTACTCAACAGGTAGTAGCCGTATATGACTATATAAATTTAAAATAAAGTGATAAACTAAATTAAATTAAATTGAAAACTTGCTTCCTTCATTTCTAACCACATTTCAAATGCTCTCTAGCCACATGTGGCTGGTAGTTCCTGTTATCAGACAGTGGACATATAAGACATTTCCATCATTATAGAAAGTTCTTTTAGAAAGGACTGACAATCACTGTAAAGTCATATATATTAAGTTCTCTAAATAGCAGTTATGTGTCACATACTCATTCAATTTTTTTTTATAATTACACTTTTTTTAAAAACTTTTTTAATGTTTATTTTTGAGAAAGATAGAGTGCAAGTGGGGGAGGGTCAGAGAGAGAGAGAGAGACACAGAATCTGAAGCAGGCTTCAGGCTCTGAGCTGTCAACACAGAGCCCAACGCAGGGCTCAAACTCAAGAGCCACAAGATCATAACTTGAGCCAAAATCTGACGCTTAACCGACTGAGCCACCAAGGTGTCCCTCGTAATTAAACTTTTAAAGATACATCTTTGAACTTGGGTCTTCTTGTCTTAGTTACATGTTAACTCTTCCGAGGTTTTCTTCAAATGGGAACCCCACCATGCAAAGCATTTGAAACTCTGTTTACAACTTAATATTTAGATTTTGAATATTTTTTAATGTTTATATTTAAATTTTTTTTTCTTTTTTTAAACATTTATTTATTATTGAGAGAGCATGAGCATGGGCGGGGTAGAAATAGGGGGAGGGGCGCCTGGGTGGCGCAGTCGGTTAAGCGTCCGACTTCAGCCAGGTCACGATCTCACGCTCCGTGAGTTCGAGCCCCGCGTCGGGCTCTGTGCTGACTGCTCAGAGCCTGGAGCCTGTTTCCGATTCTGTGTCTCCCTCTCTCTCTGTCCCTCCCCCGTTCATGCTCTGTCTCTCTCTGTCCCAAAAATAAAATAAACGTTGAAAAAAAAAAATTAAAAAAAAAAAAAAGAAATAGGGGGAGACACAGAATCTGAAGCAGGCTCCAGGCTCTGAGCTGTCAGCACACAGCCCGACGTGGGGCTCACACTCGCAAATTGTGAGATCATCACCAGAGCCAAAGTCATAAGCTCAACCAACCGAGCCACCCAGGTACCCCACTGTTTATTTATTTTTGAGAGAGAGAGAGAGAGCACATCAGCAGAGGAGGGGCAGAATGAGGGAGACACAGTGTGAAGCAGACTAAAGACTCTGAGCTTTCAGCGCAGAGCTTGATGCAGGATTGAACCCATGAACTGTGAGATCATGACCTTAGCTGAAGTCCGAAGCTTACCTGACTGAGCCACCCAGGCACCCCTGGATTTTGAATATTTTTTATCACAGTTAGCATGAGTACAGAGAAGTATATGTAGCTCAGTAAATCATCTTGGAATAAACACACTCATGGACACTCACCAGGTCACGAAATGTATCATTTATTATAATTTTACTTACTGAGTAGTGAATGTATTTGAAAGAGATTTTTGGAAGTAGATTTTTCTTTTTGTTATTATGTGATTAAGTTAAAAGTTTCATAGAGAAAGTTTTGAGCTTTTCATTAGTTTATAAATTGTTACTTTTCATTTCTTAGTTTTCTCCGTCATGATGCTCATAATGTTGGCCTTTTTATTTTTTTTAATTATATTAACTCTCTCAGCCATAGTTTGTAGATACATTGAGTTTGTGGGGGAAATGGCCAAGGGCCAAATAATAAAAAATTGAATTGCCATATTCTTCCATTTGATGCTTTCTTTGTTATTTTTTTACTGGCATTCCATTTTCTGAAAATATGAACCACACATCTAAATGATAAACTAAAACCATATACCAAATGTTAATGGTCATATTTTTATTATTATTTTTTAGAGTAACGTTTTTATTTAATAGTCATGCAGAGATACACACAATTAGAAATCACTGACTTTTAAGGTCATTAAAACTTTTCTCCCACATCAATTTTAAAAGGCTACAAGGTATTCTATCCCATAGATGTACCATAATTTAGATAAATCCTGTTAACAGGATTTCTGGCTTTTTTCTAGTCTCCTCACCCTCCCTCTACAATGGTACAAAGATTAATTTATCTGTATTTAACATTTTTGTCACCATTTCTAATTTTTCCTTTTAATAAAATTTCTAGAGGCAGAATCTTTGGGTCAAAAGGCATGTACCTTTTTAAAAATAAACTTTAATATATATATATTAAATATATATATTATATATATATTAAATATATATATATACTATTTTATTATTTTATTCTTGTATTTTATTGTTTTTAGTGATTCATCACTTATGTAAAACACCCAGTGCTCATCCCAACAAGTGCCCTCCTTAATGTCTATCCCCTATGTAGCCTATCTCCCAACCCAAAATCCCACTAGCAACCCTCAGTTTGTTTTCTGCATTTAAGAGTGTCTTATGGTTTGTCTCCCTCTCTGTTTTTATCTTATTTTTGCTTCCCTTCCCCTATGTTCATCTGTTTTGTTTCTTAAATTCCACATATGAATGAAATCATGTGATATTTGTCTTTCTCTGACTTATTTCACTTAGCATGATACACTCTAGTTCCATCCATATGGTTGCAAATGGAAAGATTTAGTTCTCTTTGATTGCTGAGTAGTATTCCATTGTATATATGTACCACATATTCTTTATCCATTCATGAGTTGATGGACATTTGGGCACTTTACATACTTTGACTATTGTTGATAGTGCTGCTGTAAACATTGGGGTGCGTGTGCCCCTTCGAATCAGCATTTTTGTATCCTTTGGATAAATACCTAGTAGTGCAATTGCTAGATCATAGGGTAATTTGATTTTCAATTTTTTAAGGGACCTCCAAACTGTTTTCCAGAGTTGCTCTACCACTTTGCATTCCCACCAGCAGTGCAAAAGGGTTCCTCTTTCTCCTCATCCTCGACATCATCTGTTGTTGCCTGAGTTGTTAATGTTAGTCATTCTGACAGTTGTGAGGTGGTAACTCATTGTGGTTTTGATTTGTATTTCCCTGATGATGAGTGATGTCGAGCATCTTTTTGTGTCTGTTAGCCATCTGAGTGTCTTCTTTGGAAAAGTGTGTATTCATGACTTATGCCCATTTCTTCCCTGGATTATTTGTTTTTTAGGCATTGAGATTGATAAATTCTTTGTAGATTTTAGAGACTAACCCTTTATCTGATATGTCATTGGCAGATGTCTTCTCCCATTCTGTCAGTTGCCTTTTAGTTTTTCTGATTGTTTCCTTCACAGTGTAGAAACTTTTTATCTTAATGAGGTCCTAATAGTTCATTTTTGCTTTTGTTTCCCTTGCCTCTGGAGAGACGTCAAGTAAAAAGTTCCTATGGCTGAGGTCAAAGAGGTTGTTGCTGTTTTCTCCTCTAGGACTTTGATAGCTTCCTGTCCTATATTTAGGTCTTCCATTTATATTTTTGTGTGTGGTGTAAGAAAGTGGTCCAGCTTCATTCTTCTGCATGTCTCTGTCCAGTTTTGAAACCATTTGCGGAAGAGATTGTCTTTTTCCATTGGATATTCTTTCTGGCTTTGTCAAAGATTAATTGACCATATGTTTGTGCGACCATTTCTGGGTTCACTATTCTGTTCCAGTGACCTATGTGTCTGATTTGTGCTGGTACCAGTACCAGTGTAGTCTTGATGATTACAGCTTTGTAACATAGCATGAAGTCCAGAATTCTAATGCCTCCAGCTTTGTTTTTTCTTTTTCAACATTACTTTGACCATTCGAGGTCATTTCTGGTTCCACACAAATTTTAGAATTGTTCATTCTAGCTCTGTGAAGAATTCTAGTGTTACTTTGATAGGAATTGCATTGAATGTGTAGATTGCCTTGGGTAGCATCAACATTTTAACAATATTCTTCCAATCCATGAGCATGAAAAGTATTTCTATTTCTTTGTGTCTTCTTCAAATTCTTTCTTAAGCTTTCTGTAGTTTTCAGTGTATAGATTTTTCACTTCTTTGGTTAGCTTTATTCCTAGGTATTTTATGGATTTAGTGCAATTATAAATGAAGTTAAGTCCTTAATTTTTCTTTATGCTGCTTGACTATTAGTGTATAGAAATGCAACTGATTTCTGTACATTGATTTAATATCCTGTGACTTTGCTGTATTCATGGATCAGTTCTTGCAGTTTTTTGGTGGAGTCTTTGGGTTTTCCACATAGAGTATCATGTCATGTGCAAAGAGTGAAAGTTTTACTTTCTTCTTGCCAATTTGGATGCCTTTCATTTCTTGTGTTGTCTGATTGCTACAGCTAGGACTTCCAGTACTAGGTTGAATAACAGTGGTGAGAGTGGGCATCCCCATGTGTTAAGCATCCTTAAGGGGATAGCTCTCAGTTTTTCCCCATTGAGGATGATAATTAACTGTGGGCCTTTCATATATGGCCTTTATGATCTTGAGTCATGTTCCTTCTGTCCCTCCTTTCTTGAGGGTTTTTATTAAGAAAGGATGTGGTATTTTGTCAAATGCTTTTCTTCATCTTTTGAGAGGATCATGTGGTTCTTAGCCTTTCTTTTATTAATGTGATATATCACATCGATTGATTTGTGGATATTGAACCAGCCCTGCATCCCAGGAATAAATCCCACTTGATCATGGCAAATAATGCTTTTCATGTATTCTTGGATCTGGTTTGCTAGTATCTTGTTGAGAATTTTTGCATCCATTTTCATCAGGGAAATTGGTCTGTAGTTCTGCTTTTTAGTGTGGTCTTCTATGGCTTTGTAGAATTAGATTGGAAGTTTTCCTTCCCTTTCTATTTTTTGGAACAACTTCAAAAGAGTAGGTGTTAACTCTTTTTTAAATGTTTGGTCGAATTCCCCTGGAAAGCCATCCCACCCTGGACTCTTGTTTGTTGGGAGATTTTTGATTACTGATTCAATTTCTTTACTGGTTATGGGTCTGTTCCAATTTTCTATTTCTTCCTGTTTCAGTTTTAGTAGTTTATATGTTTCTAGGAATTTGTCCATTTCTTCATGATTGGCCAATTAGCTAGCATATAATTGCTCATTATATTCTCTTATTATTGTTAGTATTTCTCTGGTGTTGCTTGTGATCTCTCCTCTTTCATTCATGATTTTATTTATTTGGGTCCTTTCCTTTTTCTTTTTAATCAATGTGGCTAAGAGTTTATCAATTTCATTAATTTGTTCAAAGAACCAGCTCCTGGTTTCATTGATCTGTTCTTTTTTAAAGATTTTTTTTAATGTTTATTTATTTTTGAGACAGAGAGAGGCAGAGCATAAATGGGGGAGGGTCAGAGAGAGAGAGGGAGACACAGAATCTGAAGCAGGCTCCAGGTTCTGAGCTGTCAGCACAGAGCCCGACGCGGGGCTCAAACTCACGGACGGTGAGATCATGACCTGAGCCGAAGTCGGACGCTTAACTGACTGAGCCACCCAGATGCCCCACATTGATCTGTTCTACTGTGTTTTTTTTCTTTCCAATATCATTGATTTTTTGCTCTAATCTTTAATTATTTCCCTTCTGCTGTTTTTGAGCTTTATTTGCTGTTCTTTTTCCAGCTTTTTAGGTATAAAGTTGGGTTGTGTATTGGAGACCTTTCTTCCTTCTTGAGGAAGGCCTGCATAGCTATATACTTCCTCTTAATACCACCTGTGGTGTATCCCAGAGTTTTTGTACTGTTGTGTTTTTATTTTCATTGACTTCCATGTACTTTTTAATTTCTTCTTTAATTTCTTGGTTAACCTATTCATTCTTTAGTAGGATGTACCTTAATCTCCAAGTTTTCATGGTCTATCAAAATATTTTCTTGTGGTTGATTTTCAGTTTCATAGCGTTGTCTGAAAATATGCAAGGTATGATCTTGATCTTTTGGTATTTGTTGATGGCTGATTTGTGACCCAGTATGTGATCTGTTTTGGAGAAGGTCCATGTGTACTCAAGAAGAATGTGTATTCTGCAGCTTTAGGATGAAATGTTCTGAATATATCTGTTAAGTCCATCTGATCTAGTGTGTCATTCAAAGCCATTGTTTCCTTGTTGACTTTCTGCTTACATGGTCTGTCCATTGCTTTAAGTGGGTTGTTGGAGTCCCCTACTATTATGGTATTAGTATCATTGAGTTTCTTTATGTTTGTGATTAATTGATTCATATATTTGGGTGCTTTCACATTGGGGGTATAAATATTTCTAATTGTTAGATCTTATTGGTGGATAGAGCCCTTAATTATGATATAATACCCTTCTTCATCTCTTGTTACAGTCTTTATTTTAAAGCTAGTTTGTCTTATATGAGTATGGCTACACCAGCTTTATTTTGATGACTATTAGAATGATAAATGGTTCTCCATCCCCTTGGTTTCAATATGCAGATGTCCATAGGTCTAAAATGAGTCTCTTGTAAGCAGCATATAAATGTGTCATGCTTTCTTATCCATTCTGATACCCTATGTCTTTTAGTCCATTTACATTTAGAGTGAGTACTGAAAGTTACAAATTTATTGCCATTGTGTTGCCTGTAGAGTTGGTATTTCTGGTGATGTTCTCTGGTACTTCTAGCCTTTGTTGCTTTTGGTCTTTTTTTGTTATGTTTTGTCTTTTCTCCACTCAAAGAGTCCCCCTTAAAATTTTTTGTATGGCTGATTTATTTAGTGGTAACAAACTCCTTTAGTTTTTGTCTGGAAAACTCTTTATCTCTCTTTTTATTTTGAATGACAAACTTGATAGATAAAGAATTCTTGGCTGCATATTTTTCCAATTCATCATGTTGAATATACCCTGCCACTTGTTTCTGGCTTGCCAGGTTTCTGTGGAATGGTCTGCTGCAAACATGATCTATCTTTCCTTATAGGTTAAGGACTTTTTTCCCTTGTTGCTTTCATAATTCTTTCCTTGTTTGTGTATTTTGTCAATTTGACTATGATATGTCTTGGTGATGGTTGGTTTCTGTTGAATCTGATAGGAAGTTCTCTATGCTTCTTGGATTTTGATATCTGTTTCCTTCTCCAGATTAGGAAACTTTTCTGCTATAATTTGCTCACATAAACCTTCTATCCCTTTTTCTCTCTCTTCATTTTCTGAGACTCTTGTGATTCAGATGTTACTCCGTTTTAGTAAGTCACTGAGTTCTCTAAGTTTTATATTGTGATCTTAACCTTTGTCCCCCCCCTTTTGTTGTTGTTGTTGTTGTTGTTTCATTATTCTCCAGAATTTTATCTTCTAACTCGCTGATTCACTGCTCTGCTTCCTCCATCCTTGATGTTGTGGCAATCATTTGAGATTGTATCTTGGTTATAGCATTTTAATTTTGGCCTCACTCCATTTTATTTCTTTTATCTCTGCAGAAGGGGATTCTGTGGTGTCTTCTTTGCTTTTTTCAACCCCAGGTAGAATTCTTATTATCGTGGTTCTAAATTTAGTTCAGACATCTTATTTATATATTTGTTGATTAAGCCCTGGCTGTTATTTCTTCCTGTTCTTTCTTTTGGGGTGAATTCCCACCAAGTTCTGTGGATCAAGTTATGCAGATTGTTGCGTTAATTCTCAGATCAATTTCCTAGGTGTTCAAAATGGTTTGGTGCTAATTGAGCTTTGTTTCAGGGTCAAGACAAGCTTAGGGTCTCCATGCTGCTCTGCCATCTTAACTCCTCCCTCTAAAAATATTTTTAAAATAGTTTTAGTTTACAAAAAAATTACAAAGATGCTATAGACACTTTTTATATATACCACATGTGATTTCTTCTATTATTAACATTTCCCATTAGTATAACACATTTGTCACAATTAATGAACCAATACAGATATGTTATTATTAACTAAAGTCCATACTTTTGCTGATTTTTTAGTTTTTATCAAATGTTCTTCTTCTGCCCCAGGATCACAGTGAGGATACCACATTACATTAAATTGTCATGTCTCCTTGGGCTACTCGTGGCTGAGATGGTTTTTTAGACTTTCCTGGTCTTTGCTGACGTTTACAGTAGTGAGGCATAATGGTAAGGCATTCTGTAGAATATCCCTCAAATAAGTTTATATGATATTTTTCTTTTATTTATCCTTTTGACACATAACATTGTATTAGTTTTAGGTATACAACATAACAATTTAACCTATGTATTTATGCTGAAATGATTACCTGAGTAAGTTTAGTTAAAATCTATCACTACATGTAATAATAAACTTTTTTCTTGTGATGGGAACTTTTAAGATCTAATTTTTAAAGCAACTTTACAATGTTCAATAAAGTATTGTTAATTTATAGTTACCATGCTGTATATTACATCGCTGGAACTTAATTGTCTTATACCTGAAAGTTGGTGCCTTTAACCACCTTCACCCATTTCATGCACTCCCATCCCTGCTCTGGCAACCAACAATCTATTCTCTATATCTGTGAGTTCAGTTTTTTTTTTTTTTTTAATTTTAGATTCTCTATATAAGTGAGATTATTCAGTATTTGGCTTTATCTGACTTATTCCACTTAGCCTAAGGCCCTCAAAGTCTCTCTTGTCACTAATGCCAAGATTTTCTTTTTTTAATGGCTGAATTATATGCGCATACACACAGACACATACACATATACATATATACTGTTTTGCATATATGGGTTGCATCTTCCTTGTCGGTAATAATACTGCACAGAACATGGGGAGTACAGATATTTTTCTGAGATAGTGATTTTGTTTCTTTCAGATAAATACCCAGAAATGGAATTGCTAGATCATATGGTAGTTCTATTTTTAATATTTTTAGAAACTTCCATACTATTTTCCATACTGGCTGAACCAGTTTATACCCAACAATACTTTACAAGGCTTTACTTTTGTCTGCATCTTCACCCATGTTATAATTATTTTTTTCTTTGAATTCTACATCATTATTTAAGAATACAAGCTTTTGTCACCATGGCTTTGATGATATTTTTAAATTTTTATGTAATAAAATTTATAAACATACACATTTTGTGTTGCCTGGAAAACAAATGTATTTCATAAAATTTACACACATCATTCAAAATTTAAAATCTCTATGTCTGCAGATTCAAATACCTAAGTGTTCTATAGTAAGTCCTCAGTTAACTAGGTATTAATGTTTGGCCCACTGAATAGGTGGCCTAATTCTAATTAATTTAGCTTTTTAATGTATTAGTTATATGTTTTGTTTTCTCTAGCTTATGCATGGCAAGCTGCTATGTTCCTTGTGAGGATGGCATAATGAGTGATATTCTTTTATCAATAAGAAAAAAACAGTATACTTTATTTTCTAAGAAACTATATCTGAGTCAGTTTGAGGATTAAGTCAGTTTTCATTATTAGGTGTTTAAAAGCAACACTAGTTTATTAATTTCCAAGTAGAATTTAATTACAACTGATTCCCAGAGGCATTCATCACAGTCTAACTTATTGTAGACAAAGGATCCTTAATTTATTAATTCATAGGTTCTTAGGATGAGATTTAAAATATTCAAACTCCCTGAAATGGTATGCAGCACCTTGTGGTTGTATATATATTGGGATGGTTTGTATCTTTTTTTTTTAACTGTTTTATTTTTTATTTTTTTTTTAATTTACATCCATATTAGTTAGCATATAGTGCAACAATTTCAGGAGTAGATTCCTTAATGCCCCTTACCCATTTAGCCCATCCCCCCTCCCACAACCCCTCCAGTAACCCTCAGTTTGTTCTCCATATTTATGAGTCTCTGCTGTTTTGTCCCCCTCCCTGTTTTTATATTATTTTTGTTTCCCTTCCCTTATGTTCATCTGTTTTGTCTCTTAAAGTCCTCATATGAGTGAAGTCATAGATTTTTGTCTTTCTCTAATTTCACTTAGCATAACACCCTCCAGTTCCATCCATATAGTTGCAAATGGCAAGATTCCATTCTTTTTGATTGCTGAGTAATACTCCATTGTATATATGTACCACATTTTCTTTATCCATTCATCCATTGATGTACATTTAGGCTCTTTCCATACTTTGGCTATTGTTGATAGTACTGCTATAAACATGGGGGTGCATGTGTGCCTTCGAAACAGCACACCTGTATCTCATGGATAAATGCCTAGTAGTGCAATTGCTGGGTTGTAGGGTAGTCATATTTTTAGTTTTTTGAGGAACCTCCATACTGTTTCCCAAAGTGGCTGCACCAGCTTTCATTCCCAGGGATGGTTTGTATCTTTGATCATATGGATTAATCTAATTGTTTTTTTGAATTTGTCCATTTTATTTGATCCTATTTACCACTGCTGCCCTTAATCAAGGCCTCAGTATCTTTTATACAGACTATTTTGAGGTCATCATTTGTTCCACTAAAGCCAGGTCATATTAACTATTCAAAAGCTCTAGCAGCTATCAAATATACAAGGTGGAGTTGAATAGAAGCATTTGATTTGATTATCTTGTCAGTTCTTTTTGGTGGATCACGTCTGAACTTTTTAGCAGGTAAAAAGGTGAGCTGTTTTCTGTTTCAGTTGGCAAAATTAATGTCTTGCCTCTTTTTACTTTGAACTCAGAGTTTTCCTTCTGATTGGAATGTTCATGCTTTTCCCTGTTCACCTAGGCAACTCCACTTATACTATATAATCTGATTAAGACATTCCTTTTCCTTCTTTGGTAACCCTTCACATGCTGGACATATTACTTTTCTTTATGCCTCTCTATTACCTGGACATATCATTATCATTATTATTATTGCAGCATAGGTGTGTAACTTTAGTAAGTGTGTGTGTGATTTCACTTGACAGTGATCTTCTAAAAAGTAGGGCCTATTTTATCTATCCATAGCATCAAGCACAGAGAGTAGGGCACCATAGATCATCAACAAATATATGGCAAGTAAGTGAATGAATGCCTGAAGGAAAGAAGGATTCTCAGGTTCTGCTTGTTAATTAAAGATAATTTACTTAAATGAGAACTTACACACACATACATTAAAGACCTGATCATTTTAATTATAATAAGATGACTTCTGAAATTATAATCAATTTGTTAATTTGCTTGGCAAATTTTTTTATGGTAAGAACATGAAATCATGTAGTCATACCAGCTGGACCTCTTTACACTAGTATAACTTGAAGAGATCAGAAAAGATCAGCATTTCACAATTGAAGAATGAGGGGATTGAATTCACTAATTCACTGGGCAGGTATGAAGCAGCATGGTATTAAGTAACCTTGATTTATAAATACGTTATACCTGGGGCAAACCTTTTAGACTTTGATTCTCACTCTTCACCTCTTTAAAATGAAATAATAATTACTGGTTCACAGAGAACCTCTCTCCTCATTTTGGCATATTTACTAGTAAACTTGATCCTATATAGTTTTTATTTGTTTGTTTCAATTAAAATGGGAAAGAAAAGGAAATGAAGGTAAGAGGGAAAAAAAGAGAAAATGAGAATTAAAACTTCAAAAAATTACAAAAATAGTAGAATATAATATTTGTTGTTTTCTATTTTACTGTTTTTACTTTTTAAATGTGTCCTTGACTGCATATTTGTTCACGTGAATGTACCAAATTTATTTAACAGCATCCTCATTTTTGGACAATAAGGAAGTTTCAATTTTTTCCAACCACATATAATGTGAACTTGAGCTCTTCCTGTATTTGGAATCATTCCCTTACTGTCGATTCCCAAGAATGGAAGTTTTCTGATCACATCCTCAAGGTTCTGTGCCTGTTTGCATTGTCATCAGCAAGCATATTGATCTCTCTTTTACCACAACTCGAACAACTAATCACATTTTAGATTAGTCATCTTCTAAGATTGAAGATTCATCACCCTTCATAGACTAGTAGGACCTTCTTGTCATTGTGGGGAGTTTCTGGCAACTTTACCATCTATTGATATCTTCCTGAAGGGGATCCATTCAGTTGGCGTTTATGACATCCATCAGGGAAACTGTATTTGAAATGATGCAGCTTTTGGCTGAGACAGATGCTCTTTGGAAATGACTCAAGTTCTTTGAGAACTCGAGTAGTGGCAGTCATAAATAGTAGACAAGTTCATGCATATGTGTAAATTGGTATGTTATTATCTTTCCCATACACTCAAAGTCTTATTTATTTTGATTACATTATACAGATGCTGTTATCCACAGGGTATAGAAAGTATGCTATATAATATGTCAGTTTGACACCTTAATGGAAATGACTTATTTGTTCACCATTTCCTTATAGTGTGAGTTACTCCCTTCGAGGTAATTTCCCCCTTGGTCAATTGTTAACTCTTTTAGGGTAACAGCACACCAGTTAGTGAATCACTTCTTTAGTCAACTAAATATCTAAATCCAGAAAGAGAAATGAGAATTCTGTATTCCATCTCCTTATTCTTTGTAAGGATTATCTCATTAAGAAAGAATGAAATATGGTGTTTTGTAGCAACATGGATGAAACTGGAGAGTGTTATGCTAAGTGAAGTAAGTCATACAGAGAAAGACAGATACCGTATGTTTTCACTCTTATGTGGATCCTGAGAAACTTAACAGAAGACCATGGGGGAGGGGAAGGAAATAAAAAAGTTAGGGAGGGAGCTAAACCGTAAGAGACTCTTAAAAACTGAGAACAAACTGAGGGTTGATGGGGGGTGGGGAGGAGGGGAAAATGGGTGATGGGTATTGAGGAGGGCACCTGTTGGGGATGAGCACTGGGTGTTGTATGGGAACCAATTTGACAATAAATTTCATATTAGAAATAAATTAATTAAATAAATTAAATAAATAAATAAATAAATAAAGGATTATCTCATTAAGGTATGATTAAGGGTATGAACTCTAGGGAATTCTTGAATTCAAGTACTTAACGAGGTATAAAACTTCTCTGTGCTTCAGTTTCTTCACTGGTAAATAGTATCTAACAAATAGGTTTTTTGTGAAGATTAAATGAATTTATACATATTAGATACTTAGAAGTTAAATACTAACAATCACTCAAGTGCTAGCAATTATATTTTCAGTGCAATTATTATTGTAATTTTTAATTTGATGAGCTTCAGAAGAAAATTATCTGTCTTCTATGCTTTTGAGACCTCAGGTCCTCTAAAACTTGCTACTCTTTGAAATAGTAACTAACCCAGTCAATGAACAAGAATTATGGCTATTATCATATGGCCAGTGTAGATAATCCCACTTACATAGTTTTCTTCTTGAGTCATTCCATTTGAGTACCTGGGAACATGAAGTTTTAGGTGTTTCATCTCTGGAAGTAGTACATCGTTTAGGTAAGAAAATAGCTGTATTGCTAAGGTCCTGATTAGTTATTGGCGTTTGGCTTTGTGGATGCTAATGCTGAGCTAAGATTTAGGAAAACTATATTCAGGATCACCTCTGACTCTTGGCAGAGTGACTTTGGAATATTTAGTGCCTTTACTTTTCAGATTCTTATCCATATTATGGGACTCAGTAATCTCTGAGATACCTATTGGAGCTAATATCCTGTGATTGATTCTGAAAGGAGTCATGCTTTAAAGAATGGGGAATGGGTTCTGCTCTGATTTCAGATAAACAGCATTATGATATAATAAATTATCCAGAGAACTATTCTAGTTGTACTTGCCATTGAATAGATATGCCATTGAAGCATTTCATGTGGGGTATGGATTATCTGGACAACACCTCAAACTCACTGCTGGGCTAAATTAAGTTCCTGATAAATGATAAGCTAATGATAAAACATTTTATCAGAAGTGAGTTAATCACACAGAGAAATGACAGATGCAATCTATATCATAAAAGTTTTATTTGACAAATAGTATTTCTAAAGGAATCACCCAGTCAACAATGCCACTGTACATGCAAAATCAGTCTGTCTATAGCTTGTGGAAACTCACTTCTTGGTACAGCCAAACCTTTTTATAGGTTTGTGTCTGGTATCTTTTGAGAAGACCTTACACCATAACTTGTCATGTTCATTTCTGTGGCTTTATAATATTTGGCACTTTCTAAGTCTTGAAACATACATAGTGTCAACAAATTCATTTCTTCATTTAGGGAAAAAAAGAAGTTGCCCAGATATTGCTGGTGAGCAGTGCTCTGTTTTCAGTTTTTCAGTGTCCTTGTATTCCCACTTTACTTTGGGAGCTAAGACACGTAGGTTTAATCTCAAGATCATTCTTAACCCTGTATCTCTTGGTTCCCCATTGCTTATGAGTGAAGATTAAAAGCTGCTTTTTATCTGAACCTCTTGTTTAAAGTAAATAGTATTGTGATATTCCATGGACCCATTGATTACAATGGAGCCATGTCTGACTCAGCAATTTGAGTTTAAAGTCAGCACTTAGGGTGAAATCCATGCCTAGGAGAAATTATACTTAGAAATCCATTAAGTTGGACATAAAGTACAGTGTAAATAGATTTATGTACAACTCTCTGCATTAAAATATGTATGTGAAAAAATTCTTATCTTTAAACTAGAATCTGCACATACTGCAAGATGGTCTCACTGAAAGAGGTTCCCAGGAACTGATACCCATTGTAGTCACAGTTAATATGTGTCTCCCTATTCATGACTCTCCTGGTTATATTCAGTGTATGGGAGGACAAGCCAACTCAATCAGACTACTTCAATTCTTATTTCACTCCTTCTGTTTGTGCCCCCAAGTGTGTACCAAATGGTGAGGCTTCTGTATAACTATGGTTAGTTCTATATCCACAGAGGGACAAGATGAGTTGAAAGATGTTTGACTGGTAAGATGCTGCAGAGAATCAGTTTAAATTACTTTTTGACACATCAGAACATTTACTGAGTACCTAATGGACTGAATGTGTCTCCCTCCAAATTTATCTATTGAAATCCAAATCCCCATTGTGATGGTTTTTGAAGGTGGGACTTTTGGGAAATAATTAGGTTTGGAGGAATTCATGAGGGTGATGCCCTCATGAAGGGATTAGTGCCTTAGAAGAAAAAGAAGAGGGGAGTTTTCTTCTCTCCACATACAGAGCACACACCAAGAAAAGACCATGTAAGCACACAGTAGAAAGTGGCCATCCACAGACCAGGAAGCAGTTTTCACCAGCACCTTTATCTTAGATTTCTTGACCTTCAGAGCTCTGATAAATAAATCTTGTTTCAGCCACCCGATCTGTGACATTTTGTTATGGCACTCTGAGCTAAAATAAGTTACTATCTGCTTGGTCTACCATTTTTTAAACCAGGAAAAGAATGTTGTTGCCTACATGTGAATGTAAACACGATACAGAGTTGGGATGGCATTACAAATCAGTGAAGAAGAAATGACTAGAAAATAAATAATCTGGAGGCATTCTGTTATAAATATAGGAAAAAATTAAATCCATACCTTTCAAATACACAAAAGGTCAATTTCATGTAGGTTAAATATCTAATTATGTAAAGCAAATGTTAATATGTTAAAAAAATAAAATGGAGGATAATTTTTTACAAACTCAAAATTGGGAAGGGTTTCTTTAATTAGATAAAAATTACAAGCTTTGAATAAAAGAGTTTATATATTGGTCTATATTAAAACTTAAAAAAAATTCCTGTTTAACAAAAATACTATAAACAATCAAGTCACAAACTGAGAATAGATATGTGCAATGTATATCAACAACACAGAATCAGTATTTCAAATTTATGCAGAGTTCTTACAAATTAGCCTTAAAAAAAAGGGATAATAACTAGTAGGAAGATGGGCAAAGGATTCAAGCAGGTAATTCCAGAAGTGAGCAGATTGGACTGACCAATAAATAATTGACAAGATTCTCAACTTCACTAGACATTGATGGAATGTATGTGAAATAACAAGAAAATGTTTCATACTTATCATATTATTAAAACATTTAAAATTTTTAGTATACCAAATGTTGGTAAAGATGTCTAGAAAAGGAAATTTTTAGGTCCTATTGTCTGTATAGCTTGCTAAATCCAATTTGCAGAACATTTGTGTAGTATCTAGTGTGTAAAATTTTACACATTTTCAGCCAACCAGTTCTAGCTATGATTCAATAAAAACTCCCAAGTATATGAGCAAAGAAACATGTGCAGACTTAACTGTGGAGTTATTTACATTTTAAAAAGTTAAATGCAGTATATATGTTTATTAGAAGGTTTTTCTTTTATTCTGTATGTATGTATTTTTTATTCACTCATTTATTTGGATTATGTAGTCTGCATATTTCGTAAGACCAATAACATTATTTCATGATTGTTAAGTACAACCAACACTGCTGGTCCTATTTAAATTACAAGAAAAAAAATCACTCCACACCAACCCAGTATTTTGCAAAACCAGTAAACAGGCCATAGGGAGTGGTCATGGGGGTTCTACCCTGGAGGTATGGCTGGGATGCCAGAAATTGCTGAGGAGAGAGAAAGAAAAAGGTGATTCCAGATAGGAGGGGCTTGATTGGCTTTGTGCCATACTTATATGGTAAAGCCCAATAGTAGAGCTAAAGTGATTTAATCAGAACTACATGTATCAGTATTATAAATTTCAAATGCATTATCAGGAGAAAAGAAAGCATGTGGCATGGTAAAAAAAAAAATTGGTACTTTGTGCTAGGCATATTGTATGTTACGTTTATATGAAGTTTAAAAGGCAAAATGTTGCTACATATCATTTAGGGAAAATATTTTTATAAAATAAAATCAGATATACATGAGAATGATAAGCTTAAAATTGAGGAGGTACGTGCCTGGGATAGGGTTGGTGGGACTGGGGGAGAGGTGTGTGATTGGGCAATAGTTCATGGGAAAGCTTCAGCTAGATCTGTAAAAACTAGTCCTAAAAAAAAAACCAAACACACACACACACACACACACACAAAAACATTGAAGCAAGGAGTGAAGCTGTGATGTGTTAAGGATATGAATATACATTTCTTACTTTTTTCCCCTAGATTACTTTTGATATATTTGGAATATTCCAAATGTTTAGAAATTTAAAAATTGCCACTGCATTTATTTTTGCAATATATTAACTTAGCAGCTCTATGAAATGTATGATGACAGATATCTCAAGTGGTAACAATGAATAATTTAAAAATTTCACCCAGAATTTACATCCATAAACTCGGTAGTAGCCACATAGTTTAAGTTCAGGATTTTTATATTGATCAGCTTACTTTTAATGTAATCAAATATTAATGCTAGAGGAAAACATCTCTGGGAAGGCTAAATAAAATGAAAGGACTCAGATCATTTTTGGATTCACTGCATATTTACACTGTTACATGTTTACAGTAAAAAAATTAAGCTACACAATAGAAGCATTAAGAAATACGCTTAAAACTTCTTTTTCAACAAAATGCACTATAAACACATCGATTTTAAAATCAATAAAGCTGAAGACATTATCTCCATTTTCTTGAATTTGGTGAAGAAAATCCTGCTTCATATGAATTTCCAAATTTAAAATGGAATAAAGAACTAATGGAGACTGTACAAAAAATTAATATGTATGTACATATTTTACTTTTCTGTTATTTTTCTGTGGTTACATTTAGGTACCATCTTATGCAAAAAAGAAAAAAAATATATAGAATGGAAAAACAAAGATTTTTCAAATGAGAGAACTCACAACTTTATTATCAAATATTCACTCAAGCAATAGTTCGTTTACTGAGGATCTGCTTTGTGCCAGGTATAGATCAAAATGTTGAGAAAGGAACAGTGAACAAAATAAAATAGACAAGATCCTGCCTTTATAGACTTTATATAGGGGAAAGGAGGAACTTACTTTCTTATAATCTAGTGCCCATATAGTAGGATTACTTTCTAAAAGGTATTTGTGAGTCTTTGTGGCCTTTGGAAGAAAAGGGGAGTCCACTGAGGGACTCTTTGATAACTTTAACATAAGTTAAAATTTTTAGAAAGAAAACACTAACTGGCTTTTCATATTATATGAATAAAAATGTTTATAGTAATTTTACTGGGAACAGCAGCCTCAAGAGTTTCAAATGTAGAAGAAAAATGGTGGTGTCTACTTTTCAGCTGTGCTGAAACTGCCTGTTTACTGTTTTTCTTTGCCAGGTCTATTGAGCTTTTTACTTAATTGATGGGTTTTTATCTTAATTCCAAAAGAGCAGATTATTAATGTGCTTATTCAGTATGGAATCGAAATAAAATTTAAAGCACTCTTTTATTTAAGTGATGGTTTACCTTTTTATTAAAACCTACCTGTGTCAGGCCTGGCCCTGGGATCTGTGTATTTAGAAGTGCATAAGTATGCCTCCAGGGAGTCTAGGTTCTAGAAGAGCCATCTGCCAAGGCCAGTTGTCGTGTAATGGGGTAGGTTCTCTTAAAGAGATATAGACAGAGTTCTGAGTAAGCAATTCCTTTTTACCTAGAATTAGAGAAGTTAGAAGATTTTTTTTGGCAGTGGGCGGCGAGCTTCAAAAATAAGTAGGTTTTTGCCATATGATGAAGTGTGAGGCAGGCATCTCAAGTAGCTATTAACAACCTATGGTTTATATCAGTCACCCAATATGTCTGTTGCCTGTATGTGCTATAACTTCTGCATGCCTTTCATTCATTTGGTCACTCATTTATCTATTAATTTATGGATCATCAGAATTATTGTATTTATTACATACCCTGTGTTAGCATTTTGCTAAGCAATGCTAGAAAGAGTAAGCAAGGCAGATGCTGTACTTACCTTCATTTTAGATGTCAGCATCAATGGCTAGACTTACACATAACTGTTTCAATCCAGAGGCTACTGAATTGCAAAATATTTGAGTTATTATATTTGAATGGGCAACATGACTTGGTTTGAACAAAAGTACTTAGTCCTATTTTAAAGTGTTATGCTAGGTGAAATAAGTCATACAGAGAAAGACAGATACCATATGTTTTCACTCTTATGTGGATCCTGAGAAACTTAACAGAAGACCATGGGGGAGGGGAAGGAAAAAAAAAAAAAGGTTAGAGAGGGAGGGAGCCAAAACATAAGAGACTCTTAAAAACTGAGAACAAACTGAGGGTTGATGGGGGTGGGAGGGAGGGGAAGGTAGGTGATGGGTATTGAGGAAGGCACCTGTTGGGATGAGCACTGGGTGTTGTATGGAAACCAATTTGACAATAAATTTCATATTAAAAAAAATAAAGTGATCGGGAGCACTTGGAGGTTATTTAAGTCATTGGATCATGATATATATAAAACCTGGTTAGAAAAATAAAGCAAAATTCTTTTGGAGCTTGATTTACATACTTGTTTCCACACCATCTAAATAATTCTCTTTAACTACAATTTTGGATGAGCATAACACTATAAAAAACACTTTTATATATGGTATCTTGTTTGATCCCAAGAGCATTCCTGTGAATCATGAATATACACTCCATGACTTTCCTAAACACAGCAATAGTATGTGGTAGAATCTCACATTCGTTGCACCATGCCCTAATGCACCTTGAGAAAGCTCTGGAATTCCTGGATGCCTCCCAGACTTTTTTTTATTTTTTTATTTTTTTATTTTTAATTTTTTTGTTTTTCTGATAAATGTTTTTATTATTTTAAAACAACTTTTTCTTATTTGGCTTTTCTTTAACTAGAAGGCAAAGGTTTTCTTTCTTTTTTTTCAGTAATATAAGTAAAACAGTGGAATAATGTCACTATCAAAATAAAACGGTTTATGCAGGGCACCTGGGTGGCTCGGTTGAGTATCTAACTCTTGATTTTGGCTCATGTCATGATCCCAGGGTCATGGGATCAAGTGCTGTGTTAGGCTCTGAGCTGAGCATGGAGCCTACTTTAAGATTCTCTTTCTTTGCCTGTCTTTAACTCTCCCCTGCTTGCACTTGCTCTCTCTCTCTCTCTCTCTCTCTCTCTCTCTCTCAAAAAAAAAAAAAAAATTATGCCTCCTAAATAAGTTAGATTTAGGCAACTCTAAGTGTAGCCTTTTTTTTTGGGGGGGGGGGTGGCCCTGGAGACATAGCCTCAATAAATAAGATGTAGTAACAAATGTAAAATTATATTTTTAAAAATTGATATTTCACTTCACCATATGATATGAACAGGTTTTGAAAATGAAAACAAACTTGGGATTTTAAAGACTTACAAAACTATAATCAATCAGTGGTGTGAATGAAGCTTTCTTCTTGATGAATCCCTCCCTTTTAGGATATTTGCTTTTGCTAAAATACCTGGACTTAAGACATGTCAATGTAAAACATAAGTGAAGAATTTAGAGAAACTTACTGTCACCAGTGGAAGAGATGAGGAATGGAGATTAAGGAAGCAAAGAAGTCTTTGACAAAGTTAGGCAGAGCTAGGGAGGGACTTAATGTAGGTTGAGGGTGATGGGCTTTTAAGAAAGGTCTGAGGTTTCCCTTTCTCCGCATCTTTGCCAACATCTCGTTTCCTGCGTTGTTAATGTCAGCTATTCTGACAGGTGTGAGGTGGTATCTCGTTGTGGTTTTGATTTGTATTTCCCTGATGATGAGCGATGTTGAGCATTTTTTTCATGTGTCTTTTAGCCATCTGTCTTCTTTAGAAAAATGTCTCCTCATGGCTGCTGCCCATTTCTTTGCTGGATTATTTGTTTTTTGGGTGTTGAGTTTGATAAGTTCTTTATAGATTTTGGATACTAACCCTTTATCAGATATGCTGTTTGCAAATATCTTCTCCCATCCCTTCAGCTGCCTTTTGGTTTTGTTCATTATGTCCTTTGCCGTGCAGCAGCCTTTGATCTTGATGAACTTTGATGAGTGGAAACAAAACATTTTACAAGAACTGTGAGGAAGGGTCAGCCATTACTTATTAAACTGTGTTCTTGCAAGACCCAGTGCTTGGTCTCATTAACTAGTAGAGGGAGTTCTCAGGAATCTTGAGGTTTGGAAGAACATGATTGCATTGTATAGGGAGATATGATGAGCTAGGAGGTAGAAAAGAGACCCTGACAGGTGGGGTAGAAACTTGAGATTCAGAACTGTTACTGTTAATGTCGGATTATGGGCAACCTTGTGAGGCTTATTAGGGTGAAAATAAACTTTTTAGCTTTTTAATAAAAATTACTATAAAGGAAAAAATAACTGACCGTAAACTGAGACCCAAGCGTAACTCTTGGTGTGCTATCCTCTTATCAGAACATAGATTGCAGAGAGGGGAGAGCAATGAAGCTACTCTTGTCAACTTCAAAATGCCACAGAGCTGGCAATCAGTGATAGTGACATGTATCAATATTTTAAGAAAACCATCTTAACTGTTTTACCAGTATAATCCCAGGATTTTCACTTTAAGGCAGCGTTAATTCTTTGCCCTAGCAGGAGATCACACAAAGCGTTTATTTCTTCTTGATTTAAAAACAGTTGATTTTTTTTTCAGGTAGATTTAGTTGAACATGTACTAAGTGAAAAAACAATATCTGGTCTGTCAATCCTAGAATTCTCCACACCGTAACCACTAGAGGCTGCTGTTTCAGTGCACCAACTAAGGCAGTCAATGTTGAGTAGCAAAATAATCCAGGGCAAAATGAATTAGTAAAAGATTTCTGGGACTAAGTTATTTTTTTTTTATTGCTGTATAATTTGTACCCAATGAAATGTACCATTGAGTACCTTCTTTATGAGTTTTTTTTTTCCCTTGAATTCCATGAAACCATATGTTGCTGGTCTTCCTTCTACATCTCTGATCTTCCTTCTACATCTCTGTTGTTACTCCTATGTCATCTGCCTGGTAATTTCTTCTCTTTTCAGGTTGCATGTTCTCTTTGTATTATGTTGGCCTTCAGTTAGCATTTGTATGCTCGTTTATCACTGCTTCCACATATCTAGACTCTTTCTCCCATCTGCCTCATTCCTACATATCCAATAAGCAATGGGACATTTTCACTTAGTGCTCCTATAAGAACTTTACATTTATCATGTGTACAACTGAACTTAATTGTCTTTTGCTACAAATATGCTTTTAATTATGTTTTCATTATTTTCACTAGTACAAGCTATTCAAAACAATTCAAGCAATTGAGCACCTTCATGTGACTAGAGATGTGCCAAACATTACAGATTGGGTGACCCTGCTTTTAAGGAACTAATAGATTAGCCATATATTCAAGACAAACATGCACATCATTCTGGAGTTTTGTTTTTTCCTCATTGCACCCATCCCAAATCTCCCCAAAATGCTACCTCCCTCCAAATCATCATGGACCCTTTATTCTTCCTCTGGAATTTCCTGATTCTGTGCTTTTCTTCAATCACTATGTTGTAAAAATATTTTTCCTTTATTTCCAGGATCCCTGTGCAGAGAGTAGTGTTATAATAGATTCAGACTCTGTACTTTGGCCATAGAGGTAAGGAAAATATGAATTCTGATTGGAGGATCTTAGACTTTACTCATCAACCATGTATTGCTTTTTTTACTAGGCATAAAGTAAATCTAATAAAGTAGCAGGACACAAATATAATTGAACAATAAAGTAGACAACTCATTATGGGAAAATCTTCTAAATAATGCCTATTTTTAATCCTTAGATTTTCCTTTTATCAGTTAATTCTCTGCTAATCTTCTAAATAGATTACTGTTTGAATACTCACTTCTGATTCACCTTGAATCCTGTCTCAGGCTTAGATTCTCCTGAGACTATTATTTTCTTGGTTTTAGGCTATTTTGGCAGAGACATTTTCTGGGCTGCCTTTTCCAGCTGCTATTGTCTTATCTCTGTCTTTCTGTCATGGTGCCTGCCTGCCCACAGGCCTAAATTGCTACACTTGAAAATCTGTTCACCCTATTTAGTTTAAATTAAAGGGATTGCTTTATTTATTGCTTTTCAAGCCCACTGCATCACAAAAATCTTAGTTAAAAGAAGGTTTGAGGACATCTAGTTAAATTTTCCAATCAGCACTGGAAATGCTCTGAGCTCTGAGTTGCTATCTTTCTGCTCACATGGCAAAAGAGGCAAAAATAGCTGAATGATACAGCTGAGAAACATGTGTACATCACCTAGCTATAAAAGGCACTCAGAATAAGCCTTATGCTTTCTCTGGCATTCTCTTTCCCTGTTTGTTCATTTCTGTTTCTCATCTCATATCACTGTGGGCAGTGTTATGCCCAGAGCATCCATCCATGCATTTTCATGGAAAGGATAGAATTTTCACTCTTTCCCATTGGAGAGAAGACATCTGTCTCATCCCTGAATTCTACTCCTCGTAATTCTTTCCCTGGTGAAAGAGGAATGGATAATACTGCTACAGAACCATTCAGTGGTCTCTCTGAAGATACTTTCATTGGTTTCCTCTGTCTCTTGCCTTCACTCGTCTTGGTAGTGAGGGTGGGGAGAGGGATGAACAATTGGAGCACAGAGAATTTTTAGGGCAGTGGATATACTCTTTATGACCCTATAATGATGATGCATGTCAATGTATATTTCTCCAAACCCAAAGAAATTACAACACCCAAGTGAACTGTAATGTGGACTTGGAGGTGACAATGATATGTCAATATAGGTTCATCAGTTCCAACAATTGTACTACCCTATGAGAGGTTATTAATGGAGGATGCTGTGCCTTTGTGGAGGCAGATGTCAAAAGGATAATAAATTTTTCTCTCAATTTTTCTGTGAACCTAAGAATGCTCTAAATTTTTTTTCTTTAAAAAAATATAAGGGACCCTTACAATTTGAGTTACAACCTAATAGTTTTGTCTTGGTTTCAAGCTAATTATTTGCGTCAAATAAAAACTTGGTTTGTTGATCTATTTGTACCTAGTGAATACAGCAGTACTGACTTGAAGCAAAGTGTTTTGTCCTGGAATAGAGGATGTTAATCACTTACTCTGTGATCCCTTTGGGTCCTACAAGTGTGAAATCAACAAAAGGAGTCTTGAAAAGTGCAGTTGGTAGATGTAGCTTAAACAAGGCCTCTTACAACTCCTTTTGAGTTGAAGATGTCCAGGGCCCCAGGGAGCTCTCTGTACCACTCTATACAGGCACAAATAGTGACTAGCTGTGCTTTAAGACAGTCTCTAACACAGACCACTTTACTTCCCATTGGACAGGGGGCTCTTTCAATTGGACATGAGACCTCTTGTCTTAGTTTTTGTTAGTCACATTTCTAATGTCATGAAACCCCTCTTGTTTAATACCTATGCTCATGCACTATCACCCTGTCTTTGAAGTGAAATACAAACCCTGACCATAATAATTTACATAGTGTTTGTGATGTAGACATACAGGGAAAAAGTAGTGTTCTTAATAGCAAGGCTGGTTTCTTTCAAGGATACAAATTTTCCTTGATCAATGCCAAAGATTTTTCTAAAGGGTTTCTTATTTCTGTGACACCTTTAAAGAATCTTAGTAGGGCTTCACACGGGGGAGGTCAGCAGCAAATTTTGAAGGTTTTGATGTCTAGGTGCAAATAGTATAACACAAGTGTTTTAAGGTGGGAAACTAATTAGGACAGGACAAAGTTCCTAATATAGTAGTTTATCATGGGTGATCACAGCAAAGTGAGAGCCTTGAAGTGAATTTGACAAATGAGCTGTTTGCCCACATGAACAGTCTAATGTCCCAATAGGAAGTCTATTTGCCCAGGTGAGCAAAGTGTTTGTTCAAGTATATTGGTTTATAGGAATTTACAGAAGCAAACAAGGAAGGTATCTCTTGATTTACAGTCTTATCTTTCTGGGCAACATTGCCCTGGAACAAATAGTTATGCTGATGGAGGTCTCCTCATTTCTCAGGTTTGTTTGGTTAAACTGTGTAGATGCAGGTGGCCCCAGTTCTGTTACCTCTGCAATTTCTTCTCTGTCACTGCTCCCCATTCCAACAAAACATTTCTGCTGTTGGGCAGTGACTTTTTTTTTTTAGTAACAAGTTTCTTATCTTCTCTTACAGTTTGCTTATGTGTCAAGCATTAGGTACACTTAGATTGTGTCTTCTTAGAGGATAGGGATAACGATTATTATTATTTTTTTGATCTCCACCTTTTAGATCAAAGTTCAACCTAATTCACATAAGATTCTTCAAAAATTTCCTATTGTATTTAAACTTGGTTACTTTTTTACTTCCTTATCAGTCCTTATCTTATGGTTGTCTCATATTCTTAAGCTAGGCTTTCGTTCATACAACAAATGCTTCTTGAGCATCTGTTTTATGCCAAATATTAGGTGAAGTCAGATTTTTTTCAACCTTGAATTCCATTTGAAATGTGCTAAAAGCTTTACAAATAAAATAGTAAGAAACTTTAAGTAAAAGCAAAAACAAAAACAACTGATAGCCAGATCAGCACTCCGGGTTTCTGATTTATTTCATCCTGGGGCATGGCCCAGACACCAGGATTTTAAAAGTCTCTCCAGGTTATTTTAATTCGTAGCCAAGAGTAAGTACCATGTGATGAAAAACACACATGTGGGTTCAGGGAACTTGATGGAGAAGAAACACATCACACAGATATTCACAGTTATAACTTTGAATAAAATTGTGGTAAGTGAGACGAAAGAAAACTTCAGAGTGCTATGAGAGCTTATAACATGGCTACCTGACTTGTTAGGGAAGTCAGAAGAGGATGCCCTGGAATAGAGACGTGTAGGGTAGACTTGAGGATGAGCTGGAATTAACTGGAAGACAAAGAAAAGGAAGGAACAACATGCTTTGAGACTGAAAAGGTCTTATGAGTTAAAGGATCACTATGAGTGAAAACGGAGCTGGTTGTAGTATAATGATCATGATAAGATAAATCTTTCAGGGGATTGCAGTGCAGTGAATGATTTTTGACTTTATTCTAAGAGTAATGGGCAGCTGAAGGTGGATAGTTGATTCAGAATATACTTTATAAAACTCCCATAATCAATGAATGATATAAGTGGTAGGTTTCAGTGAGGGGAGATGGAACAGGAGGGGCTATGGAGCTAGAATTTGAAGATTGGAGGCTATTACGGACCGTGTGGAAACTGCCAGATTTGGGTAGGAGTGGTAGAAGTGGTTATTGAGACAAATGGAAAGATTTGAGCTATTCTTTGGTGATGTAATCATTAGGACTTTTCAATGTCTTGGATATGGCTTTTGTTAATAATTGTGTTGATAATGTGAACACCACTAATTCTAGCACTCCTTTCTATAATTACATCATTTTAATTTAGTCAAAAAAAATTTGAGTCCAACATACTAAGGCATGTTGAGCTAGGTATTTAGAAGTTCTTGAGGGGTGCCTGGGTGTCTCAGTCCGTTAAGCCTCCATCTCTTGATTTCAGCTCAGGTCATGATCTTGCCCTTTGTGAGTTCAAGCCCTGTACTGGGCTCTGTACTGACAGTATGGAGCCTGCTTAGGATTCTTTATCTCTCTTTCTCTCTCTCTGTCTCAAAATAAATAAATGAACTTAAAAAAATTAAAAAGTTCTTGAGCATTCCATATATTCCAAGCACTGGGTGAGTAAGTCAGTACAATTTTTTAGATGTATTAGGGGAAAAAAAGGAGCTTGAGAAATTAAAACTCCTTATAAATATCTGATAAAATTCTAAACTGTTCTTTTTAAAGCAAGCCAGTATCAAGAAAGTTGTCTCTTTTGGTACATTCATATATTCAAAGTGAGCTCACCAGTGTGAGCTAGATTGCTTAGGTGCGTAAGTGGCGTAGCACAAGAGATTTTAAAATAATAAAGATCATTTTGCTACAAATTAATCTCCTTAGTTAAATAATAAGAATGAAAAGGTCATTCTTCCATTTGGAATAAATACAAAATTTGATCTTTACCTTGCTACATTAATGTTCATAGGTCTGTAGTAAACAAGGTAATAATTACAAAAAAAATTAAAACTTAGCATAGAAACAATAGAAACAATTTAGACTCACTCTGGACTCCCATGAAAAATTCATTATTTGTATGTTTAAGTATGTGTACTTAATACTGGAACATCATATACATTTCCTGAAGCAGATTTTAAGACAGTATTTAGAAATGTTGTGAAGGTTGTCAAAGCTACACTGTTGCCTAGTACCTACTGCTTTTATGCCTTTTTATGAATTCCTACTCAAACATTTCATTAACTGTATGGTGGCCCAAGATTTCTATAGCATGTGAAGATGCTTTGTTTTCTAAAACAAACTCTAGTTTGATTTGCAATTGCTATCAAAATCTGACTCCGAGTCAGATTTGCAATTGGTAACTCAGAATCTAGATGCAGGCAGTAACTATAATGATAGATATGTGCCATTATATATTTGTGAAAAGTCACAAAAATATATAATAACAGTGAGCTCTAATGAAAACTATGGACTTTGGGTGATAATGATGTGTCACTGTTGGCCCATCAGTCATAACATATGTACCATTCTGGTGGGGGATAGTAGGGGAGGCCGTGGGGGTGATAGGTTGAGTATACAGAAAATCTCTATACTCTCTGCTCAGTTTTGTCATGAACCTAAAACTTCTCTAAAAAGTAAAATCTATTAAAAATGCAGGAAATATTCAAATTCAAGTGCTCTATTGAAAATAACAAACTGTATACAATGTATGTTACCTAACTTGATAATAAATTATATTAACAAAAAAAAAAAAAAGAAAAGAAAAATTTGCTTAATGAAGCAGAAGTCAAGACTAGAAAACACGTAACAGAATGCGGGTATCCCAGTCAAGAAGTTACAGGCTAACCTTGGTGTTATTTTATGGTATTGAAGCCTCATATAAATCTGTGTGAGAATGGTGCTCCTAGCCTATCCCTAGTTGTTTATTTTTTGTCTTTGCACTGGATTTGTATTTAAAACTCTGCAAATTAATAAAAAAGATGAATCTTGCCATTTGCAACATGGATGGGCTAGAGAGTATAACAGTAAGCGAAATAAGCTAGTCACAAAAAGACAAATACCATATGATTTAAATGTAGAACTTAAGAAACAAAACAAATGAGGAAAAAAGAGTGAAACAAATAAACAGACTCTTAACTATAGAGAACAAACTGTTGGTTACCAGAAGGGAGGTGAGTGGTGGGAATGTGTGAAATAGGTGAAGGAGATTAAGAGCACACTTATGATCAGAACTGAGTAATGTATAGAATTGTTGAATTACCTTTCATACTGTTACAGAACCAGGCTGGAACGCTGGCAGAAAAACCAAGCGGCACTCGGAGATCTTGGTGGATTGGAGATTTATTTAACATCTGTGGGCTCAGAGGAGACCATTTCTCCAAATATCTGGGCCCCGAATGAAGCAGGGGGAGGGTAATTTATAGTTGTCAGCTTCCATATCTGTGGCAGGTTTTCGTGCGTGCGGCAAACAGGGCAAGAAGAACCTGGAGGAGGGGTCTCTAAGCTAGAGACCAGAGCTTGTTTTAGTCCTGTTGGCCATCTTTGGCACAGTACTTTATTCATTTTTCCAACATTCCCCCCTTTGATGCCTTTTAAAAAAACTTTTAGTAGGCATCACCTTTCAATTTTACAGGTTGGTACTCTCGGAGGGCTAATATATGTGTTGTAGTTTGGTGAGAAACAGTGTTTTCAATACAACGTACCAGGGTATTTAGTATACAGGGGCCAATGGTCACAAGTAAAATTATGGAAAGGAGGGGCCCTGCCAGGTCAGGGAGCCAGGATGCCCAGTCTGTGAGATCCCATCCTCTCCATTGACTGATATTTTCCTGTTGTCTACGTTGAATTCTTTCCTTGAGTTCCTTAACCTTAGTCCTGACTATTCCTGATTGGTTTACAAAATAGTAACATTCCTCCCCCAGAAAGATACAAGTCCCTCCTTTTTCTGAAGTGAGGAGCTTGAGAGCTTGCCTATTTTGGAGGAACACTGCTGCCAGGGAGTTTATTTGGCTTTGTCAGGTTAACAGGGAGTCTGCCGTCCATTCCATGTCCTAGTTTGTTGGTGCAGTCTCTATTAGCCCAACAGCAAGAAGTGAGATCAGGGCTATGACACCAGTGAGGGGTAAGGGCTGGCAGAGTTGCATCTGAACCTCTGACCGAAGTTGATTCTTCATGTTGATTCCTCAAGCTTCTGCCATGCACAGGCCAGCCAACTTCCAGGTTCTGGCTGGAGCAGGTCTGGAGATCTCAGGGGCTACTGTCTTTTTGAGGGTCAGTTTAAGTGGGTTGACTGGATCTGGGTCACTTCGCCAGGTTGAGGGTTCCTCTGAGTTGGCCTTCTTAACTCTGGAGTGATGGACCCATAGGGTGATACCTGAAACTGAGTCCTCTATTTGGTTGTATATCTGTAAAGTCCACCTCCAAGTCTTCGAAAGGGGTGGGTTTCTGGTAACTGTCAGATTAGGTTTAGGGAAGACATGGTTTGCATATATGGAGATCCATCCTATTTTCCAGTTGTTTAAATAACCATATGCCCATGGGGTCTTAATATTATCCCCACAGAATAACAAGCACAGAAGATTGTCTATACATGAAATACTGTGACAATTTTTCTGAAATTTACCTCAAGTTGTCTAGTTGAGGTAAACAAGAAACATTTAAAGACAATCATAACTAGAATTTAACATCCATCATGGTGGATTGTTGAAACATAGTTTTTTTTTTCCCTCTAAAAACCCTCCTTTCTTGAGATAGCCAAATTGAGACCAGTGCATTTGTAGAACAAGTCCAGTGTTAATAAACCTTGCCTAATTTACATAAGCTCAGCAAGAATCGTGATTGATCATGAGGATCTTTTAAAGTTTGCTTTGCTGGAACCTTTTATAAGGAATCTCCGGGTTGAACTTATAGTAGCCTTTCCAGGCCAGAAGCCAAGCCAAATACTTGCCATCAGACAGGCCTGCAATACCTGTAGAATTGGGCAAATTCCTCTTCATGAGGTCCCCAAGATATCCTGAGGTTCCTGCACCTGCCAGGAAGTGACCTTGTTTACTCACCTGGTGAGGCTGCTGGGAACTCTGTAAGCAAGACATCAGGCCAACATTTACAAGGGGCTTTATGGCTCCGCATTTTATAAAGCCAACCCTAGTTCCTTAAAGCTGTCTGGTCATATCTGAGTCTATGAATATCACTCTCACATATGACATTCCAGTCAAAGCATTGGTAACATAACCAGTATTTCCAACAGGTGACCTGTTACAAGATGAACAGATTCTTATTGAACTTATGCAAACAATTATAATTGCCATGAAAGAAAGAATACTCACTGAGAGTTTTGGAATTTCAAGGGAGTTGTGTAGAGAAAAAAGATAAGTGCTTCAGTTTACAAATGAATACTTTGTGACATTTCTGTATATCATAGATGTCTTAAGAGAAAGTTTCCTTAATTTGGAAGAGCAAACATTAGAGAGCCAGCAATAGTTTCAATAAGAATCACAAAACTGTAATCTTCCTCGGTTCATTTAATCCCATGTTCCTAATTCTTGTTCAATTTGAATGCAGCTTTTTAGTACCAGAAATTCTTACCCATTTTAGTATTAATTTTAAAGATGTCGAATACCTGTATTTGTCCTCAAAGTCCTTTTTATAAATCTTCTTGAAGAAGAAACATGTTTTGTGAGAGACTAAGAACAATTATAAATGACAAAATCTCACAAATAGACATCGTTAAAGATCTGATGAGAGTTCATTATGATGCAATTGACAAAGAAATTCAGTTATTTCTGTGACACATAACACTTCAAGTAATCAGAATACTAAGTGATGACCTTATCCCAAAACATTAAAACTTCAGGAATTGCATATATATTTGGGCAGTTACAGCATTTACCTTTGCAGTACAACCTAAGGTTTACCACTGTACAACAATGCTTTTCTAAGTAACTTAGCATCCCAAATAAAAGGGCCTAATTGGTCAAAAAGACTTCATTTACCATTTAAATCCTGGGAAGTTTGTTAAAACCTGAGGAAGTTATAAGTACATCCTAAATAGGATTACAGATCATTACAAATCTTAAAACTTTATTCAACCAAGGTGGCAATGAAAAATCCTAAAGGTGAATGTATAGCATTATATAGTTGTTACCACAACCTAGCTCCTTTAACATTGAGAAGTTTTAACTAAGTAATCAAAGACCTGATAAAGATGAAACCTAAGACTTTGGTTTTCCCAGAAGACAAAGCTTTGTTTGCATTGTTTTATCAAGAGCAGATCAACAGTCCAAGAAAACTTTGTCATTTGAGGGAGAAAAGCAGAATTTCAACCTTATACCAGTGTACTTTAAAATTCCATTCATCTCAACCTTAGTCCGTCCTGAGCACACATAAAATTCCTTTCCAAAGATTTCCCTTCATGAACCTTTTACAACTTTACTTTGCCTTCAAACTTTGTCCCCAAACCATTTCTCTCTAAATAACCAGTCTCATTTAGTATAAAATTACTTTCTTCTACCCTCAACAAAAATGTATTTCCATTCCTTCTATCTTTCTTACATACCTCCTATTTTCCTACATACAGGGTTGCTTTCCTTATTTCCATCAGTCTTAAGTACACTTAACAGAATTTTAACTCTTAGGAAACCTTAGTCTCCAATTGAGGACCTAGTAACCAACTGAGAGGTGTTTACACCAGAATTTTTTAGATGGTAAATTCATGAACCAATTAAGTACAAATCATGTTTTCCAATAGGTCCATATTGCCTTAATTTCTCTGCAATAAGAAGTTAAAAACACAAACTTATGTTCAGTAATCAAAGCTTTAGCAATTTATTCTATTTGGAAAAGACTTAGATGTCCAAGGGGGTGCACTTTACTCCTTGACCTTGAGGATGGGAGGAGGAGCCAATGGTGCCTGAGGCACTGAGGAAGGTAGAGGAACCAGTTATATAGACCACACCCAAGTTGGTGCAGAAACAGTAGGGGGAAGGGAAGGCAGAAGAGGCAAGGTGCCAGTAGAAGGCAGAGAAGGAAAACCTAATTCAAAACCTTAACTCAGACAGAAGAACAGACACCATGTTTTTTTCCTGCAAAGTGGAAATATGGAGTCCACATTATGCCAGAGAAGACCGGGAATTTCCCCAAAACAAATGAGTTTCAGCAACTGCTTGGGAGCACACCTTAAAGTCCCCATCCTGAGGTAGACTAACCACAGTTGGCTCCAATTATAGCTGTTAACCTGGGAAATGAGGGAGAATCCGTCACATCTATTAGGCAGAGGAACAGGGAGAGATAGTCAGTGTCCCCTTCAGTCTGATTCTATCTCGGCCAGACCAATAAGGTCCCCTTCTCGAGGTTCCTCCTGATATCAGCTGGGTTTCTGGGACTTTCCCTGGTTGGGATATTTATTCTTTTAATGTCCTTTTTCCTTGCAGTAGGCTCATTGACCCCTTGCTAAGGAGGTTCTGGGCCTCCTCCCTTTTGGTGGCTAGACCTTCCCTGTCCTTTTGTCATGGCTCTCTTATACCTCTGGAGCAAATAGGGTGTAAGCCTTGCATCTCATAATAATCATCGGTGGTATCCCTTGCTGCTGGTCATATTCATGGGCTTCTCAGTCCCTGCTCTGATCCCCTGGAGGAGAGCCTCTTGGCACGGGCGGATGTGGACTGGCATCTGGAGAGTACCTGCGCCTGGCCGAGGGTGCAATCTGGCTGCTGGTTCTTGTGGGGGAGGGTTCTCCGGGTCCAAGAGGGGAGGAGAGATGGCGGTGGTGGTGGCAGTAGTGGTGGAGGAGAAACAGACGGGGGAGGAGTTTCAAGCTCAGGGGCAGGGGTGAGGGAGCTCCGTGAGTCATAAAGTGGTAGAAAGAAGGGATCTTCCTCCGGGTCTGCTGCAAACACTAGGGGAGCGGTGGGTTGCTTCTTTGGCTCCCTGGGTGAGTCTCTGGATAAAGTGGCTAAAACCTTTGCCTGGCTCTGCTTGCTATGGATGAATTGCACCCAAGTCGGTGGGTTTCGGGCAATTTCAAGCCAGGAGTCGATGTATGAAAATTGATCAGGGTGACCTGGGTCTCTGGAGACAACATGCCAGATGCAGCAGACCATTGGGACATCCACGGTTCCCTCAGAGAGCTCTCCTACACCAAAAGTGGGTCATTCTGACTCACATAGGGTCCTTAACGTGCTGGGGGTTATCTTAATTCCATAGTCTCCCCCAAAACCCTTCTTTGCTCTGTCTTGACCCCATAATGTTCCCATGAGGCAGAGTTGCAAAGACAGACAGAAGGATAGGGATGCCCCCTCTCATGAGGAGACCAGTCAGATGCCCATCTGGCCGTGTCCCAAAGGAATATTGGTGATGCTTAGCCATAGCAGTCTCAGCTTTGTGACTTACGATTGGAAACTATTCCAATGCCACCATAGACTGTGTGCCATTCACCTTGGAATCACAGACGGGCCCACTCAGACTCTGTAGGCTTTTGGGGACCTTAAGGGTGCTTGCCTGTGGAGCCACAGAACTGAACTTGGCAGGCAAGCTAGACCGAGTGGCACATTCACACTCACATACACACCAGAGGTTATTACATTCCCTCCCACAGAATTCCTATCTCTGAGACCTCTGAGGTCTCCAGGGAGTGATCAGGTCCGTCTTCCACTTTTGCTAGTAGGCCTGACTAGATTGTGCCCTAGCCTTACTGGTTCCGATGTCAGGTCCAGGTCCTCACCTGCCAAGTCTTCTCGATTCCAGCAGGAACAGTGGAGCAGGGCTGGCCCAACATAACCGAGAGGGAGACTGCCAAAATTCAGTCAGGGCACACCTTCTCCCTTGCGATTCTTTGTTCTGTCACTGCCTTGCAATTCTCCCAAGCTGGTGGCAACAATGGGCCAGCGTAGTTGGGTTTCCCAGTCAGGGAACCAAATATGTTACAGAACTAGGCTGGAATGCTGGTGGAAAAATCAAGTGCTCGGAGATCTTGGTGAGTCTGAGATTTATTTAACACTGGGGGGCTCAGAGGAGACCGTTTCTCCAAAGATCTGAGCCCTGAATGAAGGGTGGGAGGGTAATTTATAGTTGTCAGCTTCCATATCTGTGGCGGGTTTTCGCGTTTGTGAAACAGGGCAAGAAGAACCCGGAGGAGGGGTCTCCAAGCTAGAGACCAGAGCTTGTTTTAGTCCCATCAGCCATCTTTGGCACAGTACTTTATTCGTTTCTCCAACAATACTGGAATTAAAATTTAAAAGCTTAAAAAAAATAATGCTCAACTGAAAAGAAATCCATAGTTCTTTTAACCCCTTCAGTGATACATTATGTAGTAGAACTATTTTATGTTCATGGGGAGTTTGATATCGGGTGTGTGTGTGGCATATGCATGTGTACATGCATTCACATGTGTGCATATGTTTCTGTGTGTATGGTATGTGTATGCATGTATGTGTGTGTATGTGTAAGACAGAGAGATTTTGAAAAAATTAAGAGAGAATGGACTCAGAATTCAGAGAGTTTCATTTCAAATCATACCTGTGCTATTTTCTACTCTGCTTCCTCAAGCAAAATTAGTTCACTTCACTTAGACACTTCTCTTACATATAAGATTGTGATAATAACATGACCTACCGGGGTTGTGTTGAGGAATTAGTGATAAGTGCTTTTATTTGACTAAGCACAGTGGGTGGTGCAGAATCAGTGTCATTCACTGTGTGACCTTTGATAAGCCCCCTAACTACTTGGGGTCTCCATTTCTACATCTGAAAAGAAGGTCATTGTATGAAATTATGGTTTGATCCCTTTCAGATGTAAAATGTCATGATTCTTTTCATTGCTAACTGGACCTTCAGGGAAACAATCCCGTGACCTACTTTCTCATTAATATCATTTGGTGAACAACAGGACTAAATATTCTACTAGGCTGGAAAAATCAAAACATCATTATTTTACGGGTAGGTTTTCATTCTCCTTCTGAAAGTCTGGCAGATATTGGAATACTGGGAATATAGAGAAGGCAATTTCTGTTACATTTCCTGTGTGGTAGTAGGAGAGCTTATTTTACTCTCAGATAATTGTGCAGGTATAGCTTCCCAAATCCCAAAACCAGACATGGTCCAAGACTTGGGCTTCTGGATTAAATTCAGTATGCTCAGTTAAATTTGAATTTCAGATAAACAACACATCATTTTTTAGTATAAATACTTTCCACATAGTGCATGGGATATAAGTTAAATTTATAATTTGCTTATCTGAAATGAAAATATAACTAGGAATTCTTATTTTTATTTGCTAAATCTGACAGCCTTATAACAAGAAAATTCACATGACTATTTTATTAAACTTCTGCCAGAAGTAAAAAATTTACAACTACCCTCAAATCTGTCCCCTTCTCAGTATCTCTACTATGCCTCCTGGTTGAGACTTTTTGGATTGAATGTTTGTACTCCACTCCCATTCATATGTTGAAGCAATACCTGCCCCCACAGTTGTGATGGCATTTAGAGATGGGGCCTTTTAGAGATAATTAGGGTTAGATTAGGTCACGAAGTTGGGCTCTTCAGATGAAATTAGTACTTTAGAAAAAGAGTCCAAAGAGCTAGCTCTCTCTCTTTCCTGTTTGTGAAGCTCCAAGAAAGGAGGTTACTGCAAAACAGAAGGAGGGTACTCACCAGGAACTTAATCAACTCACATACTCATCTTGGACTTCCAGCTTTCAGAACCATGAAAAATAAATGTCTGTTGTTGAAGCCACACAGTTATGGTATTTTGTTATAGCAGCCTGAGCAGACTAAAGCTCACAGTATCATCTCTGAGGCTAAAATAGCCAGTGGCTTCCTAATCTCTTTACTTTCATTTTGTCTTCTGTTTGCTTTGATGGAAGTTTCTAATAAAAAAATGCTAAGAGGATGAATTTTTTCACACCTCAGTAAAGCCATATGTTTTTGCGGTTTGGTATCCTCCAGTTCTTCATTGTCCTCTGAATTCATTAACATAGCCTAAAGGTAGTAAATGGTTATGGGAGACAATCACATTTTGCAGTTTTATAAGATAGTCTCTGAAATGACAAGGTTTTTTTCCAGGGTCTGCCACTTCCTACCTCTGGGGACTCTTTAATTTTTCTGAGCCTCAGTTTCCTTATTTGTAAAATAAAAACAACTGATACTGTCTGACATATATTCCTGTTACAGTGGTTGAATACATGAAATACATTAGTAGGTTGGAAATACTGAACACAGGGCTTGATAGAGAGTGAAGCGTTAGAAAATATTAGCTGTGATGTCATTTTCTTGATGCCCCTTCCTTTTCTCCCACCACATGACTGTACTCTCCAAGTTTATCTGTCATCTTATCTCCACTCCTGGAACAATTATACTTCTGCTATTCCTCTCATCCTTTTCACATGTTCTTCTTTCTGTCTGACATGCTCCTTCTTGTAGAATTCACTTTTCTAGGCTGGTAAAATATAATTTATTTGGGAGATCTTTCCTTGATCTTAATGAATATTAGTCTCTGTCTAGAAGTACACTACTCAAAATGTCTTATTGATCTCTAAAATCATACATGAGAGGAATAATTTGTTAAGTCTTTCCTCTAAAATGCTCATTCTGGCAAATCATCAGCAAGGTATAGCATCCTCATTTGAGTTCCTTAGGAGCAGAGCTAGAGGCAGCCAGAGGCTGAGATTTGGGTGCATTATTACTATTGAGGAAGTGCTTTCCAGGAAGTGAGGAGTGAAGGAAGCAGGACAGGGAAGAAGTAAATCCAAAAAATTATGTGGACTCAAAGTGTGGGTTTAGTGTGATACTGTGGGAGTGAGGGGGTATACTGGGACATAATTTGTACCAGAGTTGTCCCTCCATCTGGTAAGAGGCTAGCTTGTTGTGTGCGACCATCACAGGCTGCCTCAATAGGTGAGGATCAGGACTTGTATACAATGGGACTTGTATAACCTCTCAAGGACTGTCTCCCTTTCTTGGCCAAGGGTGATTTTCCAAAGAAGGTCACAGAATTACCTGCAGGTCATCTGGAGGATGAGTACATTGGTCTGAAAAGAGGATCTGGGCAAGGCACCAGACATCTACTAGAGTCTCTTAACTGGAGAGAACTTAAGACCCTCCAATTTAATACCTTTATTTTACTACCAAAGAAGTGAAAAACTAGAAAATGATTTGTCCAGGTCCATTGTATATTAAATCTGAGCTGGGACTAGAATTTGGGTCCTCTGTTTTCTAAATTAGAGTTCTTTCCACTACAAAAAAGAACATTTATTTCTACAGTATTTTCTATTAATGAACGGGACTTCATATCCACTTACTTATTGCCATACTTTTACCCAGACTCTAGGTCCTCAAGGCATGCTAGCTGACCTATTTGAAAGGTATAACCTTTGATCAAGGCAAGGAAACTAACCTGCCTGCCTTGAATGAGTCAAGTTCACAATGCTCATGGAGGATAGTTTCAACTTGTTGTTATTCCAAGGTTAATACCAACCAGGTTAATGAGGTCAAAATTGCATTTGTTGGGCCAGAGAATGAAGTGGTGTTTAGATGAAAAGAAAATTGTTAAAACTGACAAAGAGAGCTAGTGATAATGAGATGCTTAATGGTGTGATGGAGGAGAGAGACAGCTGTAATGCTCTCCTAATGGAAGTTCAACTGATTTTTGCTGAACTTTCTCTTAATTCCTTTGCTCTTGCATAATGTATGATTTATCACAACTAAAACTGAGCAAGTGGATAAGTCAGGATTTTGAGATATGCCTTCAGACAGTCTTTAATCAGTTTCAAGGTTTTGTGATGTATAAGCTCCTTTTCCTCTTGAAAGTAAACTTAGGTAGTACTTATAAGCAAGTACTGAGGAAATGTATTTGTGGAAGATATAGTGGAAAATGACCAATCCTGATTGTGATTATTAGATTCGTTGAAAAAAATTACTTTTCTAAATTATTGCATTGGTGGGCAGAAATATCCAAAACCAAACAATATAATATTTATTGGGAATTAATTTGTCTTACAGTGTCTCCTTTCTTCATAAAATGGCACAAACTGTCACTTATTTCCATTAATTACCACCTCAGTCTTATAAATTTATTCTTCTGTGTGCTTTCTAGGAAGCCAGCATCTTAATGCATTTAAGTACTCCAGAATTAAAGGTAGGCTATGTTCATGGCTCTGCCACATTGCTGCTTAATAGCTCTTTGACCTTATAGCAGTTACTTACCTTCTCTGACCCTCAATTTCCATTTTTACAATGAACATATATATAATCTGCACCTTGGTATTGTAGTGAGGACTAAATGGGTTGTTCACATACAGTTCTTTGTACATAGTAAATTTGCATTATCATGCAAGAACATAATTGTTAGTATTGGTTTAAATGTGAAATATAAAATAATACTAGTATTAGGAAAAATGGGTAAATTCTACTATAATCTTGGAGGGGGAAAATTGTCTAACTGTGACCCAAAGTCAAAAATAAGAAAAAGGAGGGGCACCTGGGTCGCTTAGTTGGTTAGGCATCTGACTCTTCATCTCAGCCCAGGTCTTGGTCTCAGGTTGTGAGTTCAAGTTCTGTGTAGGATTCTGTGCTGAGCATGTAGCCCACTTAAACAAAACAACACCACCAACAACAACAACAAAACAAAAACAACAAGAAGAGATAAGTTGAACTTAAAAAAACAAACAAACTGGGGTGCCTGGGTGGCTCAGTCAGTTAAGCATATGACTGGGTCTGATGATCTGGCTTGGTCAGATGAAAGCATCTGATAATTTCAGCTGTGGTCATGGTCTCACACTTCGAGAGTTCGAGCTCCTTGTAAGACTCTTTGCTGACAATGCAGAGCCTGCTTGGGATTCTTTCTCTTTCCCTCTCTCTCTCCTTCTCTCTTTGCCCCTCTCTTCCTTATACTCTCTTTCTCTCTCTCTCTAAAAATAAATAAATAAGCTCAAAAACAAACAAAACAAGCCAGCCTTTGCTTTGCTTAGCAATAATCAGCATAACTAAAGTTAAAACAAACAAACACCAATATCCCTGATGAGTATGGATGCAAAAATTCTCAATAAGATACTAGCAAATCAAATTCAACAGCATATAAAAAGAACTATTCACCATGATCAAGTGGGATTCATTCCTGGGCTGCAGGGCTGGTTCAACATTCACAAATCAATCAATGTGATACATCACATTAATAAAAGAAAAGATAAGAACCTGATATGATCCTGTCAATCGATGAAGAAAAAGCATTTGACAAAATTCAGCATCCTTAATAAAAACCCTCGAGAAAGTTGGGATAGGAGGAACATACTTAAACATCCTAAAAGCCATTTATGAAAAGCCCACAGCTAACATCATCCTCAATGGGGAAAAACTGAGAGCTTTTTCCCTGAGATCAGGAACACGACAGGGATGTCCACTCTTACCGCTGTTGTTTAACATAGTGTTGGAAGTTCTAGCATCAACAATCAGACAGCAAAAGGAAATCAAAGGCATCAAAATTGGCAAAGATGAAGTCAAGCTTTCACTTTTTGCAGATAACATGATATTATACATGGAAAACCCGACAGAC
This sequence comes from Panthera tigris, assembly GCF_018350195.1. Lineage (NCBI taxonomy): Eukaryota > Metazoa > Chordata > Mammalia > Carnivora > Felidae > Panthera > Panthera tigris. The sequence goes on from NC_056661.1 coordinate 48,186,761, forward strand.
TCCACTAAAAGTCTGCTAGAACTGATACATGAATTCAGCAAAGTCGCAGGATACAAAATCAATGTACAGAAATCAGTTGCACTCTTATACACTAACAATGAAGCAACAGAAAGACAAAGAAACTGATCCCATTCACAATTGCACCAAGAAGCATAAAATACCTAGGGATAAATCTAACCAAAGATGTACAAGATCTGTATGCTGAAAACTATAGAAAGCTTATGAAGGTAATTGAAGGAGATACAAAGAAATGGAAAAACATTCTGTGCCCATGGATTGGAAGAATAAATATTGTTAAAATGTCAGTACTACCCAAGCCAATCTACACATTCAATGCAATCCCAATCAAAATTGCACCAGCATTCTTCTCGAAGCTAGAACAAGCAATCCTAAAATTTGTATGGAACCACAAAAGACCCTGAATAGTCAAAGTAATTTTGAAGAAGAAGACCAAAGCAGGAGGCATCACTGTCCCAGACTTTAGCCTCTACTACAAAGCTGTACTTATCAAGACAGCATGGTATTGGCACAAAAAGAGACACATAGACCAATGGAATAGAATAGAAACCCCAGAATTAGACCCACAAAAGTATGGCCAACTAATCCTTGACAAAGCAGCAAAGAATATCCAATGGGAAAAAGACAGTCTCTTTAACAAATGGTGCTGGGAGAGCTGGACCACAACATGCAGAAGAATGAAACTAGACCACTTTCTTATACCATTCACAAAAATAAACTCAAAATGGATAAAGGACCTGAATGTGAGACAGGAAACCATCAAAACCCTAGAGGAGAAAGCAGGAAAAAACCTCTCTGACCTCAGCCGCAGCAGTTTCTTACTTGACACATCCTCAAAGGCAAGGGAGTTAAAAGCAAAAATGAACTATTGGGACCTCATGGAGGTAAAAAGCTTCTGCACTGTAAAGGAAACAGTCAACAAAACTAAAAGGCAATCAATGGAAAGGGAAAAAGATATTTGCAAGTGACATATTGGAACAAGGGCTAGTATGCAAAATCTATAAAGAACTCACCAAACTCCACACCCAAAAAACAAATAATGCAGTGAAGAAATGGGCAGAAGACATGAATAGACACTTTTCCAAAGAAGACATCCACATGGCCAACGGACACATGAAAAGATGCTCAATGTCACTCGTCATCAGGGACATGCAAATCAAAACCACACTGAGATATTCCCTCACATCAGTCAGAGTGGCTAAAATGAACAAATTAGGAGACTATAGATGCTGGCGAGGATGTGGAGAAATAGGAACCCTCTTGCACTGTTGGTGGGAATGCAAATTGGTGCAACCACTCTGGAAAACAGTGTGGAGGTTCCTCAAAAAATTAAAAATAGATCTACCCTATGACCCAGCAATAGCACTGCTAGGAATTTACCGAAGAGATACAGGAGTGCTGATGCATAGGGGCACTTGTGCCTATAAACCCTAATGTTTATAGCAGCACTTTCAACAATGGCCAAATTATGGAAACAGCCTAAATGTCCATCAACTGATGAATGGATAAAGAAATTGTGGTTTAGATACACAATGGAATACTACATGGCGATGAGAATGAAATATGGCCTTTTGTAGCAACGTGGATGGAACTGGAGAGTGTTGTGCTAAGTGAAATAAGTCATACAGAGAAAGACAGATACCATATGTTTTCACTCCTGTGTGGATTCTGAGAAACTTAACAGAAAACCATGGGGGAGGGGAAGGAGAAAAAAAAAGTTAGAGGGAGGAAGCCAAACCATAAGAGACTCTTAAAAACTGAAAACAAACTGAGGGTTGTTGGGGAGTGGGAGGGAGGGGAGGGTGGGTGATGGGTACTGAGGAGGGTACGTGTTGGGATGAGCGCTGGGTGTTGTATGGAAACCAATTTGACAATCAATTTCATATTAAAAAACAAACAAACAAATGAAAAACTGTCAAACTAGAAAAAATTTGAGTTCTGCTGAGGGAATACCTCTAGGTAGGCACATGCTTCACTTCCCTCTACTTCAGGCTTCTTCCTAACATCCACATGATTCCCTCTTTCTTGTTCTGTCTACCTAGAACAGTCCTGTACATTATATCCTTCTCTTTCTAGAAGATACTTGTATCCACCCCTGCCTTTTCTCTTTCTAAACCTCACCAGAATGCATCTCCCAGCTCCCCAAAAAAGAAAAACCTAAATGGGAGGTATGTATTTTATAAATAGCATACCCTTTGTCCTTGGCTCAGTAAATTTCCAAGAATATGACCACTCTGTGTCAGAACCTATTGTCAGGGGTTGTGTGTCTTTCTTCTCATCCTGAGCATATTTACAGAGAAGTAAGAAAATGGTTAGAGGAAACGGGAGACAGACCCTAAGAATCCTCCTCCTTCCAGAAGTGGAATTTCCTGAAATGAAAGAGTAGTGAGCTCCCTGGGTGGATTCTAGCAACTATCTCCTTAATCTCAGTTGCTCATGGGTTGTCTTTCTGACTCACAGGATAATAAAAATTGGGGGCTCAGCTTAAATACTGATCAGATAGCATTTGTATCTATCCCATTTTAACTTTTTGTAAGTTGACCTCCCCATTTAACAGTTGCATTTACATTCATATTCCAGCATGACTATCCTGTGAAGTAATCGTGCTGACTATTTCCAAGAACTAGTACCTACCCTTCACTCAGTCATGTGGGATTTTGTTTGCCCAAACATCAAAGATGGACAATGGTTTTAAATCAGTTAGGTACATTCTCCATGTCACATGGCAAGAAAGTAGAAAGATTGGAATTTAAATAAAAATTTCTTGACTCCCTAAAGGAAGCTCTTTCTACAAAGTTGAATCCTAAATATAATGTTACTCTTTTGTGTCAAGGAATTTGTTGATTCTAGGTTTGTGTTTGAGTGGGAAAAAGATGGAAATACTCTCACCAGACTGAACCTACCTTCAGATTCCTTTTATCTTGCTGCCACCCTCTCCTTTTCTCTGACTTGATTCAAAGACAGAGCCATTGATATCTCTGGAGTTGCTTCTAAATGGATATAAAATTACACTGTAAGTGAGATCTTGAGTTCAATTATCTTAGTCTTTTCCATTTCAGTCTGTGCTTTGGATGGCTATCAAAAACTTCCCAACCTGGCTGTATGTAATTACGATTTATATTCAAGTATTGAACTTTCTATCAATTCAATTGATTTTGTGGAGCCAAATCTATAGATCATTCCCAATGAGAGAAAAGTGGTCTGACTGGTATCAGGGTCACTTCCTTTGCTGTTATCCTTAGTGTTATGAACTAATTTAAAGAGAAATGTAAATGAAGCTCAGAGGAAAACATGGAACGTTTCAGCAGAACATCTCTAATTAAAGCATTAATTGTAATGAAGCTTTGACTCAGTTATACTATAGCTTAGATGTGGGAGTTTGCTAATAGGATATATTCAGTAGAGGAATTCACAGAACTCACAGGTGGTTAACATAGTATATGGTTCTTAACCTCCTTGGTGACTCATGGGCCCATGGACCACAAATTAAGAACCAGTTCTAGGAGAGCAGTCATGGAGAGATCATAAATGTCCTGTGAAGTTTGTTTATTACCTCCTTGAAATTATGTGAAAATTGCATACATGTGTATAGTCAGTATTTGGGGGGATAAGGTCCAAGGATTTTATCAGTTTCTTGACCTCGAAGCAAGTATCACAGATCAAATAGTTTCCTTAAACTCACAGTTTTATGAAAAATAGCATTTTAGATTTTGCAGTTTGCAGTTTATTATTTAGAAAATAAATAAAGAGATATATTTATTTACCTCAGTGTTCAAAGAACCCTTTTCAGACACCATATGCATATTGTTTTGGAGTGGGATAAATTATGAGTAGTAGAGGAAAGCCATGCAATACATGGCTACTTAGAGGTTTTCTTGAGACTGAAATGTTTGTTACTATGCTTAGGCTTCCCAAAATAGAAAACCAGACTCAAAGTAGTTTTAAAAATGTAGAGAATTCGTTCATACAACTGAAAAGTACAGGGATAAGGTTTCACTGAGGTATAACGTTATCCAAAAGTTTATTTTGTGATTAGGGCTTTAGCTCAGCTACAATTAGTGGATCAGCTTTGTCCTCAAGCTGGCTTCTGTGTATGGACACAAATGGACATGGCAGGTCTATGTATCATGTTGTGTCAGCACAGTGAAGAGAAAGAGACCTCTTGATTGTAGCATTCCCTGGATAGTCCCAAGACTGTCTCTTTTGGGCTAGCTCATTAGTTCACATCCCAACCACAGAACTCACTCATTATGGACAGAGGTACCAAATATGCTCATTGTTTTAGCTTAGTCTGGAGGAGCTGAGAGTAGAGTCATCCTCCCTGGGGCCTCCTGGACATCAAAATGGAAAACTGGTGGTCTTAGAAGAGGAAGGGAAATGTATGAATGGTAGAGAAGCAGGAAGGTGATCATGACACTGAGACCATAGGCACATGGAAGAGACAAAGGCGTTGACAACAAGAACAAGGAAAAAAATCTGGTGACATAAGTGGTAACAAGGCTATTTAAAATGAAGATGCAGAGGCTGAGAGTATTGGAATAGTAGCCAAAATGCATGCATCTGGTCAGTGGAGGATCTGGGGCTCAAACCCAGAACTTCTAACTCCAAATCTATTGTACTCTCTACCATATACTGTTACTTTTACAGAGAACCTTTGAGTAATAATTTGCAAAGCCACTTTGGCTGTACCCCTGGCAATAAGGTGTGGAGTAATGTATTGTATAGACAAATGGCAGCTGCTAATTTTAGTTTCAGTTCCAAATCCAGAGAGTTCGGGGAGTGGCATGATTTTCACTTGCAGGGCACAGTAATGCTTTGCACTTCTCAGAGGCTTTTCAGCTGAGACTGTCAAAGGTCTCTGTAGAGATGAATCATCTCCTACTCGGTAATTGAGGAGCCAGAGGCAAAGGGTGGTGAATTAGCCAAGCCACCCCTCGAGCTACCCAGATGGCCTTGGTCTCCAATGAACGGTTTATGGTTGTTTTCTACTATAAATAAGTACACACACTCAGGAGCCTTGAGAGTCCAAAGACCAAGGGTGACCCAGAGAACCTGTGATTAACTTTTCCCTGGCTGGAGAGAGAAAATGGAAAAATTAAGTAGGAATGTATATCTTTGCTAAAATGAAAGTGCCATGACTCAAGGCAGCAGATTGAATTCTGCTCCTGGCTCAGGAAGAACATGACCTTGGGCATATTACTATTCCCCTCACTTTAAGATGATGTGGCTGGGCTAGACCACCAGGGAGGGCCATTTTAGCTTTAATAACCTCTGTTCTTCATTTTGGATCTCTTTTCCTATCTCAGCAGCTGGGGTATGGAACAAAGTATCATTCAAAGTGAAGCAGACAGTGCTTAGATCAGTGCTGCTCATACCTAATGTGAAAATGGATCACTCAGAAATCTTGTAAAAATGCAGACTCTGATTGATCAGGGTGCAGAGGGAGCCCAAGAGTCTGCATTCCTAAGAAACTTCTGGTTGATACCACTGTGGCCCATTCCCAGCCCATATTTTGCACACTAGGAATAAAAAGGCTTTAGAGTTTAGTATGCTTACAGCATATCCATCCAGAGAAAAAAACAGAAGATGAGAAAGGGGATAGAAGAAGTGGTGACTATCAACACAAAATTAAAGCATGTATAAGTCAAATAAGAGTTTGAGACCTATAGATGAAAAAACAAAACTATACTTTGATAAAAGTATTAATCCAAACCAAAAAACTCCATCGGAAGAAGTTAAATGAATTATTAATGTCTTCAGGGTTGCTTGTAGTGATAGCTGATGAGGAGAACTGCATTTGGTTCTCTCTTCTTTAATTGGCATGACACTGAGAAATATGAAATAGGTTTTATTTTTTTTTATTTTTTAAAAAAATTTTAATGTTTATTTTTGAGACAGAGAGAGACAGAGCATGAATGGGGGAGGGTCAGAGAGAGAGGGAGACACAGAATCCAAAGAAGGCTCCAGGCTCCGAGCTGTCAGCAAAGAGCCTGACGCGGGGCTCGAACTTACAGACCGTGAGATCATGACCTGAGCCGAAGTCGGAAGCTCAACCGACTGAGCCACCCAGGTGCCCCTGAAATAGGTTTTAAAGGCTGCCTGCACTGAGCAGATGAGGGCATTCCCCATTATAGAGGTTTTATTTTATTTCTTAAGTGGCCTGGGGTTGTACTGCCAGGTAGACATGTATGGAAACTCCTACCAGGATCTCTAATTCCTGGTCCAGGATGATTCCTATTACATGGCACTGTTCCACAAGCCGAGTCATTTCCTCTATGCCCTACATTCTTTTTTTCTTTTTGTGTTAATGGAATTATTATATCCCTGCAATGAAATGCAAATCATTTTTTTTAAGTAATGACCGTGGTGATCTTGAAGCTTTTTGTGTGGACACCCTTCATTTATCTTTCACTGTAATTTCACTAATGAGCAGAAAAGGATCTGGACAAAAATTTGTGTGAAAATACCCAACATAAGATCTCGCAGTGACTCATTTCACAAGCTATCTTTTATTTCTCCTATTCTTGCTCCCTGGGTCATTGATGATCTCACAATGAGCCTAGTTGCAGGCCTTGCTTCATATGCTCCCTCTTGCATGTCTTTCAATAATAATAATTAGAGCTTCAAATAAATGCATATCCTAGAATGAATGGACTGTCCTTTATTCACCAAACCAAATGTAATTCAAGATTCTCAATTTTTTCATCACCATTTTTATTCTGCACATCCTCTTTGTTCTCTGCAGTGCTTTATCGACCCCTGTCAGGTTGAAAAGAAGCAGATAAGACAGGCAGCCAATCAGGGTTTGGGAAGCATGTGCTGTGTGAATGCCACCTGGCTCTGAAGGAGCAGTAGGCTGCAAGCCTGGGCATTGCTTTCTCCCTGGTTTCAGTAGATTGCACAAGTACATTAGGTTATGTATTTACTGATAATAATATCACACTCACGCCCTTAATTTAGAAGGGCACTGGGAAGAACATCATTCTGTTGGCCATTTTCGGGTATCCTGGTTACCTATTTCAAGTAAGTTTGATTCCAGGAGAATATTTTTGGTTATTAAAACCATAACATTTATAAGTCATAGGAAGATGGTTGGTAATTCTCAAATACAACTCAACTCCTTAAGCATACACATGTTATTAAATCCAGTCCCTAACAATAAAAGTATTACCTCATTTAGTATTCTTGGTGAAAGTATAAAGCAGTTACTAATCATTCATCATCATATAATAATAGCAATAATAATTATTATTATTGTTATTATTATCAGCAGCAACAACAGCATCCCTTGTCTATAGGTGAAAAATTTATAGCCTGAGGAAGAGTAAGTAACTCATCAAAAAGTGAGGCACTTATTGGTTCTAAAGCCAGTACTGAAACTCAGCTCCAGAAATTTTGCTCTTAACTCCTATAGTGGGGCTTCCCTGGCTAAAGGCTAGTATTGCTTTTTCTGTTAAACGTTCTTCCTCATTAGAGGGACTCCCTGAGAACAGAGGTCCTGACTATCCTATTCCTGTAGTGATACCAGCAGTTAGAATTGTGCTTACCACATAGCAAGGACTTAATGACTAACTGGAGAGACTGAGTTAAGAGGGTGAGATGAAGAGGAGGAGAAGGAAGGGGAAGAAGAAGAAACCAAACAAGAAAACATGTGAAGCCTTGAAAGACTTCACTGTTTTCTGTTTAATCTGCATCTCTCAGGAAGCCACTGAAGGAAGGGCAGAAAGAGGACATGATAATGATGTTTGAGGAAAATTAAATCAACCTGGCAATACTGTAGGTAAAACTTTCTGCAATATTAGGTTTAATGCAAAATAGTATTTTATAAAATATTCATTTAAAATCTGTCACACAGGGGCACCTGAGTGTCTCAGTCAGTTGAGCGTCTGACTTGGGCTCAGGTCATGATCTCACGGTCCATGAGTTTGAGCCCTGCATGGGGCTCTGTGCTGACAGCTCAGAGCCTGGAGCCTGCTTCAGATTCTGTCTCCTTCTCTCTGTGCCCCTCCCTGCTTGCCTTCTGTCTCTCTCTCTCTCTCTCTCTCTCTCTCTGTCTCTTTCTCTAACATAAATAAACCTCAAAAAAAAAATCTGTCACAAAAATTGGGAAGATACTTCAAAATGCTTTATGTGGTATAAATATATTTATAAGTAGTATAAATATATTTGCAGATATATGTATATACACACACACAGATATATATTATATACATATATATACAGATATATATGTATATACAGATATATATAATATATGATATATATATTATATATATTATACATATAATATATATATATATCTCACCAAGAAATTTTGATTAATTGATATTTTAGAAGGGCAGATGAGTCAGTTTATGTCATCAGTAGTTGCAGTTGTTCTTTTAAAAATATAATTAAGGGGCACCTGGGTGGCTCAGTTGGTTAAGCATCCTATTTCAGCTCAGGTCATGAGCTCACTGGTTGTTAGCTCGAGCATCGCGTCGGGCTCTGTGCTGACAGCTCAGAGCCTGGAGCCTGCTTCGGGTTCTGTGTCTCCCTCTCTGTCCCCTCTCCCCTGCTCATGCTCTGTCTCTCTCTCTCTCAAAACTAAAATAAACATTAAAAAATTTAAAAATAAAGATGGTAACTAAGTAAAGTTATTTTATGTGACATAAAAGTACTTTTATTATTTGATTATAATGGTTTATACAAATGTTTTTTTTTTAACTTATTTTCTCTCGCTCTCTCTTCGTAAATTTTAGTGTCAATATAAAAGATGCTGAAGAAAATATACCATTTGACAATACATATTGTATTTCATTAAGTTATAATTGCTTCTTACCTCCCTGTTCCTCTTCCCCTTTACCTCCAAAATTCCAATAACCAGTGTTGGCATAAAGATTTGGATTTATCATCACCTAAAGCAAGGTGCAGTGAGATTGCCTACAATGATCCAGGAGCTTGGAAAAAGGAAAGGGGGAGAAGCATGCATATTTATATATTAAACCCTTCCCTTCTTTATGCCATTAAAATGTAATCTTTTATGTTTGTAAATTCACCAGAGAGGGTGATATTAACTTAGCTCCTCTCCCTGGGAATGTGATATCCAGCTGTGTTTTCATGATGAACTTCCATCACAGTAAACACTCCAGATGCCCTAAAGGTTTAGATGTAATGGGATTTGATCCATATCAATTTTTCATAATGTATTCCATGTTGAATTTTTAATCCTTCCCTCTTCAAAAACATTGGGATGTACTCCACCCTATATGGCTCCCTTCTGAGCCACTCTTTTGATAATTATAGAAAAAATTACTCATCATGTTTTCATTAACATAAATCTATCTCTGTTTTCATTACCACAACCAAGTGAAATTTGTCAGCAGTAAGAATATAGGTAAATAGAAACTTTTAAAGTCCTCCCAAAACCATATGCATTGTAATTTTGAGTTAAAGCCACATACAAAGTCAGTTTGAGATAATTCGATATAAAAAATAAAGAACTAGATTTAGCTGGAGAGCTTGAACTCAAAAGACACCTAGTCCTGCTAACTCAGAATGAATATATTATAATAGTCTGTATTTTTATTCAATTTAACCTTTCATTGTTCAACAAATATACATTGTTCCAAGTGCTGGGAACCTAGGAGTGAACAAGAAAACAAAAAACAAAACAAAAAAAAAAAACCAAAAAACAAAAACAAAAGACAACTTGTGCCTGCATAGAACTTATATTAATATTTGATATTATCTAAGAAGGGTGTGTGTGCATATAGATGGTCAGTAATGTTTGCACTCACTCTGCCCATGCACACACACACAAATCCATTTGATGTAAAAATCTCCTTTGTATCTTCAGAGGATATTTAAAGTATAATTCATAGTAGAAATATGGTTTCCAAAATTAACTCCAGAAAATATATTTTTTTCCCTCATATTTGTCAGGCAGGAAAGCAATAGGGTTATAAGAAAGGGAATGAAAAGGAAGTTTTGATAAAATTGTATCAGTTAACATAATTTGAGGAAAACTTATTTGGAGGCTTTATTAGTTTTTTTATTAGTGCTACAACAAATTACCACAAATTTAGGGCTTGAAACAAGATAAATCTAGTAACTTAACATTTCTGGAGGTCAGATGTTTTAAAATCAAGGTGTTGGCAAGGCTGTGTTCCTCCTAGGGACTGTAGGGGAAAATCTATTTCTTTGCCTTTCCAGCTTCTAGAGGCTGCCTGCTTTCCTTCACTTGTGATCTCTCCCTCATATAACACCAGTCCTACTTCTGTCATTATCTTTTGTGACCCTGCCTGAGAAGCTAGGCTAATTTCTATATTTTAAGATCTTTAACATAATAATGTGTACAAAGTCCCTTTTGCCATAAAATAATATACAGATTTGTGGGTGAGGATACAGACATCTTTTGGGACCCATCATTCAACCTGGTACAGAATCTGATGCATTCTATGAAATATTCAGGTTCTGGCTTGAATATTTGTTCCTATGGTGCAAGTTTCTGGGGTCATAGATGCTACCTCTGAATCCTCAGGCTCCCTGGGTATTATATATCATCTTTTAAACCACCTTCTGTTTGCATTGCTGCAGATAACATGACAATCAGAATTTCCTTGTTTCATCATTAGCAGGAATGCCATGACATTCATCAGTTAAAATCAACAGATGCCTGCTATTCCTTTAAATTTACCATTGGGAGTTGTATCTCTATAAACACACACATGCACATGCACACATTTTATTTTCTTAAATTTTTTTTCTATATAGTCCTTTCTGGTAGTGCTCTCAAATGAAATTTCTTAGGTTGTTTAGCTATGGCTATCTTTTAGAGTTAGTTAGAATTGTCAGTAATATAGGAATTAGTTGCATTTTATTTTGTATGTCACATTAACTTGTTACACACATTCATGTGTTTTCTTCTTTTATCTGAATTATTCTTTTAGCATCACTCATCTGAGACAATGCAATGCATATAGAGTTACATAATGACAGCGTTAAGTGCTTTTTGTAAAGAACTTAAAGATTCTGAATTGTGAAGTTAATTAAATAAATGGCCCTTTCTCTTGACAGCCCTAAATTATGATGGAAATGACTGAGAAAAATGATGCTATATAGTTTTTCCTATCCAACTTACATATCATGTTTATTGACATTCAATTTTAAATACTGAGAACAGTTTTCAGACTGGAAAAAGTAGTTTTGAAAAACATATTATAGATTTGTTAAGGTCAGGACAAGATGGTATAGAACCATGTCTTCCTGCTCATCCCCTAAATTAAACAAAAAATAGGTGCAACTAAATATAATTATCAACTCTCAATGTAGCACAAGGGACAACCATCAAAGACCTATGAAATGTGGTAAGAAGGTAAACTAAAATTAGGGACCTTAGGACTAGAGAATAAACACAGCTGCAGAGTATTTTATGACCCCCATTCAACAGGAGAAGGGTACTTAGATTGAATGTTTCCTGACACCCAAACCAGGAACAGAAAGTAGCCCAGATAGCCCTATCCCCCATTCAAACTGAGCCAGAACCCCATGGAAAATACAGAACTTGCAGGATTGGAAAGAGGATCAATTTGGAGGTCCACTAACAATAAGCCAGAGAAACACTCTCCTTTTCATCAGACCCGAGGTGAGACTCACTCTTCCAAAGAGAGATGCTAAAGCTGCTGTTGGCATTTGAAAGAGAAACATAAGAGATTTTACTCGGAGAGGGACCAACATGGCAGAGAAGTAGGGGTATCTGTACTTCCTGCATCTCTCAAACAAAGAAGGGCTAAAGCCAAAGGACTTTGAACCCCAAGAGTCTGGGAGGAAAAGAGACTATCAGGGAGAAACTGGGACAACCTTAAGGGGCGTAGGGTTACTTCAAGGAACAAATCAAAGCACACCTGGTGGAGGGTCCAAAACATCACTAGGAGTAGGGAAATAAAATAACCAAAGTCACAACAACAGAGAGCAAGTAACACTCTCCAAAAAAACACCTCCTGAAGGTGCAGGCCTTAGACAGTGTATGATCCCCCCTTTAATATAGCAGTGCTAGCAGGTTCAGAGTATACAACAAGTTTTTAAAACTCATAAAGGACAGAAAACTAGCCAAAATGGCAAACGGAAGAATTCTCCTCAAAAGAAATTCCAGGAAAAAGTGACAGCTAAAATATTGATCAAAACAGATATAAGCAACATAACTGAACAAGAATTTAGAATAATAGTCACAAAATTAATCACTGGGCTTGAAAAAAGCATAGAAGACAGCAGATAATCAATTGCTACAGAGATCAAGGGGCTAAAAAATAGTCATGATGAATTAAAAAATGCTATAAATGACGTGCAACATAAAATGGAGGTGGCCACAGTGCAGATTGAAGAAGCAGAAGGGAGAGTAGGTGAATTAGAAGATAAAATAATGGAAACAGAGGAAGCTGAGAAAAATAAAGATAAAAAAATTCCAGGAACACGAGGGGAGAATTAGCGAACTAAGTAATTCAATCAAATGGAACAATGTCTGTATCATAGAAATTCCAGAAGAAGAGAGAGAGAAACGGGCTGAAGGTGTACTTGAACAAATCATAGCTGAGAACTTCCTCAATGTGGGGAAGGAAACAGGCATTGAAATCGAAGAGGCAGAGAGAACTCCTGCAGACATAACTTGAATTGATCTTATGCACAACATATCATAGTGAAACTGGCAAATACAAGGATAAGGAGAGAATTCTGAAAGCAACTAGGGATAAACAAGCATTAACACACAAAGGTAGACACATAAGGGTACTACAGACCTATCTATGGAAACTTGGCAGGCCAGAAAGGAATGGCAGGAAATCTTTGATGTGATGAACAGGAAAAGTATGCAGCCAAGAATCCTTCATCCAACAAGCCTGTCATTCAGAATAGAAGGAGAGATAAAGGTTTTCCCAAACAGAAAAACCGAAGGAATTCATCACCACTAAACCACCCCTACAAGACATCCTAAGGGGGAGTCTGTGAGTGAAACGTTGCAAGGACCACAAAGGACCAGAGACATCACTATAAGCATGAAACCTACAGACATCTCAATGACTCTAAACCCATATCTTTCAGTAATAACACTGAATGTAATGGACTAAACGCTCCAATCAGAGGACGTAGAGTATCAGAATGGATTAAAAAAAACAAGACCCATCTATTTGCTGTCTATGAGAGACTCATTTTAGACCTGAGGACACCTTCAGATTGAAAGTGAGGGGATGGAGAACTATCTATCATGCTACTGGAAGTTAAAAGAAAGCTGGAGTAGACATACTTATATCAGACAAACTAGACTTTAAAAACTGTAACAAGAAATGATTACAGGGTCTATTCATCATGAAGAGCTAACAATTATAAATGTCTATGCACCGAATTCGGAGCACCCAAATATATAAAACAATCACAAACATAAGCAGTCTTATTGATAAGAATGTTGATTGCAGGGGACTTTAATACTCCACGTACAACAATGGACAGATCATCTAGACAGAGAATCTGCAAAGAAACAATGGCCCTGAACTATACATTGGACCAGAGGAACTTGACAGATATATTTAGAACTCTACATCCCAAAGCAGCAGAATATACCTTCTTCTTGAGTACACACAGAACATTCTTCAAGATAGACCACATACGGGGCCACAAAACAGCCCTCAATAAATATAAAAGAATTGAGATCATACCATGCACACTTTCAGATCACAGTGCTATGAAACTTGAAATCAACCACAGAAAAAGTCTGGAAAACCTCCAAAAGCATGGAAGTTAAAGAAAATCCTGCTAAGGAATGAACAGGTCAACCAAGCAATTAGAGAAGAAATTTAAAAAAAATATGGAAACATACAGAAATGAAAATACAACAATCCAGACCCTTTGAGATGCAGCAAAGGCAGTCTTAAGTGGAAAATACATTGCAATCCAAGCCTATCTCAAAAAACAAGAAAAATCCAAAATGCAAAATCTAACAATAACATGTAAAGGAACTAGAAGCAGAACAGCAGAGACACCCCAAACCCAGCAGAAGAAGAGACGTAATAATGATCAGAGCACTAATAAACAACATAGAATCCGAAAACAAAACAAAACAAAACAGAACAGATCAATGAGACCAAGAATTGTTTTTTTTTTTTGAAAAAATAAACAAAATTGATAAACCTGTAGCCAGACTTCTTGAAAATAAAAGAGAGAGGACCCACACAGATAAAATCATGAATTAAAATTGATTTATTACAACAAATCCCTCAGAAATACAAGCAATTATCAGGGAATCCTATGAAAAATTATATGCCAACAAACTGGACAACCTCAAAGAAATGGACATATTCCTAAACCCACACAGTACCAAAACTCAAATGGGAAGAAATAGAAAAATTGAACATTCAGACCCATAACTAATGAAGAAATTGAATCAGTTATCAAAAATTTCCCCAAAAATAAGAGTCTTGGACCAGACCACATGGCTTCCCTGGGGAATTCTACCAGACATTTAAAGCAGAGTTAATACCTATCCTTCTCATGCTGTTCCAAGAAATAGAAATGGAAGGAAAACTCCTGGACTTATTCTTTGAATCCAGCATTACTTTGATTCCCAAACCAGACAGAGGCCCAGCAAAAAAAGAGAGCTACAGGCCAATATCCCGGATGAATATGCATGTAAAAATTCTGAACAAGATACTAGCAAATCGAATTCAACATCATATAAAAAGAATTACTCACCATGATCAAGTGGGATTCATTCCTGGGCTGCAGGGCTGGTTCAGTATTCACAAAGAAATCAATGTGTTCATCACATTAATAAAAGAAAAGATAAAAACCATATGATCCTGTCAATAGATACAGGAAAAGCATTTGACAAAATACAGCATCTTTCTTAATAAAAACCCCCAAGAAAGTCAGTATAGAAGGAACATACTTAAACATCATGAAAGCCATTTATGAAAAGCCCACAGCTAATATCATCCTCAATGGGGAAAAACTGAGAGCGTTTCCTGTGAGATCAGGAACACAACAGGGATGTCCACTCTCACTTCTGTTGCTTAACATAGTGTTGGAAGTCCTAGCATCAGTAATCAGACAAGAAAAGGAAATCAAAAGCATCAAAATTGGCAAAGATGAAGTCAAACTTTCACTTTTTGCAGACAACCTGATACTCTACATGGAAAACCTGACAGACTCCACCAAAAGTCTGCCAGAATTGATACATGATTTCAACAAAGTCACAGGGTACAAAATCAATGTACAGAAATCTGTTGCATTTGTGTGCACCAATACTGAAGCAACAGAAAGATAAATAAAGAAACTGATCCCCTTCACAATTGCACCAAGAACCATAAAATACCTAGGAATAAACCTAGCCAAAGATGTAAAAAATCTGTATGCTATAGAAAGCTTATGAAGGAAATGGAAGAAGACACAAAGAAATGGAAAACATTCCATGCTCATGGATTGGAAGAATAATTATTGTTGAAATGTCAATACTACCCAAAGTAATCTACACATTCAATGCAATCCCAAAATTGCACCAACATTCTTCTCGAAGCTAGAACAAACAATCCTAAAATTTGTATGGAACCACAAAAGACCCCAAATAGCCAAGGTAATATTGAAGAAGAAAACCAAAGCAGGAGACATCACAATCCCAGACTTTAGCCTCTACTACAAAGCTTTCATCATCAAGACAGTATGGTATTGGCACAAAAACAGACACTTAGACCAATGGAATAGAATATAGAACCCAGAATTGGACTTGCAAATGTATGGCCAAGTAATCTTTGACAAAGCAGGAAAGAATATCCAGTGGAAAAAAGACAGTCTCTTTAACAAATGGTGCTGTGAGAGCCAGACTGCAACATGCAGAAGAATGAAACTAGACCACTTTCTTACACTATTCACAAATATAAACTTAAAATGGATGAAGGACCTGAATGTGAGATAGGAAACCATCATAACCCTAGAGGAGAAATCAGAAAAAAACCTCTCTGACCGCAACCACAGCAATTTCTTACTTGACACATCTGCAAAGGCAAGGGAATTAAAAGCAAAAATGGACTATTGGGACCTCATGAAGATAAAAAGCTTCTGCACTGCAAAGGAAACAATCAACAAAACTAAAAGGCAACCGATGGAATGGGAAAAGATATTTACAAATGACATATCAGACAAAGGGCTAGTATCCAAAATCTATAAAGAACTCACCAAACTCCACACCTGAAAAATAATGCAGTGAAGAAATGGGTAGAAGACATGAATAGACACTTTTCCAAAGAAGACATCCACATGGCCAACAGACACATGAAAAGATGCTAAACGTCACTCATCATCAGGGAAATAAAAATCAAAACCACACTCAGATACCACCTCACGCCGGTAAGAGTGACTAAAATGAACATATCAGGAGACTATAGATGCTGTCGAGGATGTGGAGAAATAGGCACCCTCTTGCACTGTTGGTGGGAATGCAAATGGTGCAGCCGCTCTGGAAAACAGTGTGGAGGTTCCTCAAAAAATTAAAAATAGATCTACCCTATGACCCAGCAATAGCACTGCTAGGAATTGACCCAAGAGATACAGGAGTGCTGATGCATAGGGGCACTTGTACCCTAATGTTTATAGCAGCACTTTCAACAATAGCCAAATTATGGAAACAGCCTAAATGTCCTCAACTGACAAATGGATAAAGAAATTGTGGTTTATATATACAATGGAATATAACTTGGCAATAAGAAAGAGTGAAGTCTGGCCATTTTGCAGCAACATGGATGGAACTGGAGGGTATTATGCTAAGTGAAATAAGTCAGTCAGAGAATGACAGATACCATATGTTTTCATTCATATGTGGATCTTGAGAAACTTAACAGAAGACCATGGGGGAGAGGAAGGGGGAAAAAAGCTACAGAGAAGGATGGAGGCAAACCCTGAGACTCTTGGATATTGAGAACAAACTGAGGGTTGATGGGGGGTGGAGGAGAGCAGAAAGTGGGTGATGAGCATTGGAGGAGGGCACCTGTTGGGATGAGCACTGGGTGTTGCATGGAAACCAATTTGACAATAAATTATATTAAAGAAAATAGAAATATTGAGAGACATAACCAGCTCACTAGTTAGAAGAGCCTTCTTGTTACCATGGGCCTGAGATACCTTCTTCCAGTGACATCAGAGCATCACACCACCTGTTCTAGGAAGCTCTCTCCAGATCCCTGCAGGCAGGGGGTCCTTGCTATATAGCAAATCCCAAAAGAATGCCCCCTGCAGGCCTAAGAATGCCTACCTGTCCTGGGAAACACCAGTGCAGGCAGATAGACTGAGAGGAGAGACCTAGCCATGGAAGGTGTCCTGACCTGCAAGGTCTTCTTTTCTATCCACAACAGAGACACTGGAGCATTTGGAGGTAGAGAAGCACAGATAGAGTGATCCAATCACAAATGGGCATCTGGCCACGGAACATCTCCCTGCTAGATCTGGCAATTCTTTCTTCACTAAGGGGATACCCAGTTCTCCCACCTGAGTAATTATCCTAAATTCCTCCTGAGGCAGCACCATTAAGAGCCAGTGGGACCCCTAGGGGCATCAGACCAAAACAACAATAAAAGTAAAATAGTAACACCACAATGGCTATGAAAATTAAACTATTAAGGAACTCCAGTCCTCAAAATAGACTAGGATTAACATGTTACAGTGAGACAGGGTGACTGCCTGCTCAAATGAAACGCTTAAATAGGCTCCAGCATCTCCTAACCCAATAGACATTATGTCTAGGATACAACTGAAAATTACCCATCATACTAGGAACCAAGAAAATGAAAACTTGAATGAGAAAAATACAGTCAAATGACAGATGTCATCATTGAGATGAATCAGATGTTAAAATTATCTGATGAGAACTTTAAAGTAGCTGTCATAAAAATCCTCAGCAATCAATTACAAAGTCTCTGGAAACAAATGAAAAAAAGAAAACAAAAATTTCATGTAAAATACAGAAGTTGTTTAAAAAAAAGGAAAAACAATACAATGCTAGAAATAAATAATTCAATGGGCAGGTTCAATAGTAGAGTGGATATAATAAGGGTTAGAATCAGTGAACCTGAAGATAAATCAATATAGTTCACCCCTTGAAAAATAGAAAGAGATGAAGAAGCAAAAGCAGAGAAGAAGGAAGAGGAAGAAGAATAAAAGGAGGAGGAGAAGAGTTAATCAGTATAACCCACCATATTGACACACCATATTGAAGAAGAAAAATTACATGATCCTATTTGTTGGCACAGAAAAAAGAAATTGACAAAATTCTACACCCCATTCACGTTAAGGAGACAAGCAAGTCAAAGGTAGAGGGGAATTACCTCAACTAATTCCCTATAACAAATTACTTACAGCTCATGTCATATTTAATGGTAAAAGGCTGAATGTTTTCCCCTTAAGATTGGGAATGAGGCTAGCATGTTCACTATCACCATTCTTACTCAATATAGTACTGGAATCTTTAGGTATTATAGTGAGGCATACAGATAAAAAAGGAATACATAAAAATGTCCCTGGTTGTAAATGACATAACTGTTTACATAGAAGATCCCAAATAATCTACGAAAAAAAAAACCCATCCCACACCTCCTATAATTAATATGTGAGTTCAGCAAGGTTTCAGGATATAAGATCAACACATTAAAGGAATCATTTCTGTATACTAACAGTGAATGTGCAGAAACTGAAATAAAAGGAAATACCATTTACAGCCACTCAAAGATAAGAAAATAGGTATACCCTAAAACAGGTTCAGGTTCTGTTTGTTGGTTTTTACAAAATGTTGCTAAAAGAAATTAAAGAAGACCTAAACAAATGGAGAAACACTCTCTGTTTAAGGATTGGAAGATTCAACATAGTAAAGACAAGTTATTCCCAAGTTTAGGTACAGGCTTAATGCAATCCCAACAAGTTTTGTTTTGTTTTGTTTTGTTTTGTTTTGTTTTGTTTTGTTTTGTTTTGTTTTTACAGGCATAGAGAAGTTTGTTCTAAAATGTATATGGAAAGGTAAAATTCCTAGAATACCTAAAACAGTCTTAGCAAAGAAGAAAGTGGGAGAAATCACTTTACCTGATATGTAGGGTTATTACATAACTACAATATTCAAGGCAGTTTGCTACTGGCAGAGGGATTGATGTATAGATCAATATAAGAGAATAGAGAATCCAGAAATAGCTCCTCACAAATATGCCCAACTGATTTTTTACACAAGTGCAAAAGCAAATCAATGGAGGATAGATGAGTTTTTAAACAAATGGTGTTAGTGTAATTAGACATCCATAGACAAAATAATAATCCTCAACTTAAGTGTCACATCTTATACAAAAGTTAAAAAATGGATTGTGTACTTAAATATAAAACATAAAATACAAACCTTTTTAGAAAAAATATAGGAGAAAATATTCAGGATTTGAATTCAGGCAAAAAGTTCATGGTCTCGGTAATAAAATTATAATCCATCAAAGGAAAAATTCACACATATGACTCGATAAAAATTAAAAGCTTTTGTGCTATGAAGATTCATATGAAGAGGATGAAAAAACAAGCTACAGACAAGGGGAATATATTTGTAAAACTCATATTTGAAAGAGAACTAGTATCTAGAATGTGTAAAAAACCCTTAAAACTCAACATTAAGACACAACAAAACCACGACAACAGAACAGTCTAATTAAAAAAAAATACTGAGACATTTCACTGAAGAGAACATATAGGGGCCAAATAAGAACATAAAAAAATTGTCAACACCACTAGCCATCAAATAAATGCATACTGAAACATTAATGAGATATCAGTACAGACCTAAGGAGATAGCTAATTTTTTTTTTTTTTTAGATGACAATAATGTTGGCAAGAATGCAAGGAAACTGGATCACTCTATATTGCTAGTGGGAAAGCAAAATGGTACAGCCATTTTGGAAAACAGTTTCTAAGTTTGTTACAAAAATAAACATATAACCATACAATCCAATAATTGTACTCTTGGCATTTATTATAGAGAAGTAAAAACTTGCCTTCACACCAAAGCTTATACACAAATATTCACAGCAGTTTAATTTTTAATAGCCTCAAACTGGAAACAGCCCCGATGTCCTTCAGCATGTGAGTGGTTTAAAACAATATGGTACAGGGGCGCCTGGGTGGCTCAGTCGGTTAGGCGTCCAACTTCGGCTCAGGTCATGATCTCACAGTCCGTGAGTTCGAGCCTCACGTCGGGCTCTGTACTGACAGCTCAGAGCCTGGAGACTGCTTCACATTCTGTGTCTCCCTCTCTCTCTGCCCCTTCCCTGCTCATGCTCTGTCTCTCTCTGTCTCAAAAATAAATAAACATTAAAAAAAATGTATGGTACGTACATTCCATGCAGTACTACTCAGCAGTGAGCAAGTGAGTTGTTTAACAACGTAGATGATTCTCCAGGGAATTACACTGAATGGAAAAGGCCAATCCCAGAAGATTGGAAAAGTATGGTTTTATTTATATACGATTTTTGAAATGACAAAAATTTTTTTAAATGGATAGAAAATGAGTAGTTTCCAGGAGTTGAAAATATTGGGGGGAGGGTGAATAAGGAGGGTAGTATTATACATACAAGATATTTGGTGGTGATGGAACTCTTCATTGTCTTGACGTTGGTTGTGGATAGACCTTCGTTAGTGATGAAGTTGTATAGAATTAAACATATACATGACGATAAGTAGAACTGTGGAAATCTGAATAAGATTGGTGAGTTATATTAATGCCGATAATCTGGTTGTAATATTATAGTATGGTTTTGCAAAATGTTATCATTGGGGAACATCAGGTTTAGTAGGCATAAAAATGTCCCCTGCCCATATCTGTGTCCTAATCCTGGAACCTGAATATGTCCCCTGAATGACAAAAGGGACTTTGCTTATGTGATTAAGGCTGTAGGAGAGGGATATTTTACTGAATTAATTACCTAGGCCCAATGTAATCACAGTGTTCCTTATAAGGGAAAGAAGGAGATGGAAGAAGCAGAGATTAGAGTGATGTAATTACTGTCTGGGGGTCCCTAAGCTAAGGAACGTGTACAGTCTCTAGAAGCTAGAAAAAGCAAACAGATTGTGCCCCAGAGTCTTCAGGAGGAATGCAGTTATACCATTATTTTGTTTTTTATCCCAATGAATCTTCTTTTAGACTTCTGACCCCCAGAATGATCATGTAATGTTTGTGCTGTCTTTAAGCCACTAAGTATGTGGTCATTTGTTACAAGAGCAATAGGAAATTCATATACTGGGTGCAGTGCATATATTCTCATGTTATTCCTCTGTACTATTCCTTATAACTTCATGTTAATCTATAATTATCTGAGTACAATTTTCAGTGAAGATAGTATGAATCAGATCCCTCTATTTTGAGCAATGCCACTTTGAGTTGTCTTCAACTTATGAAGGTTGGTTGTCATAAAACCAGGACAAAAAGATAATGAAGAGGCAGAAAAGAAATTTCTCCTGTTGTTTGATAAGATTTATAATATTTAAGCTTTTTTGGGGGGGGATATGTATTATTGGCAGTTGAATAGCTCCCTTTCTATAACACTTCCTGCCTTCTTCCGTCCAGTACAATAATTATGTTGATACAATAAGGGTTTTGGGGTTCAAATGCCTCTGTTCATACTTCAGCATCACCCAAAGGCTGTGACTTCTTGGACGAATTCCAGGTTTGTTCATTGTAAATTGGAAATGATAGGAGTATCTCTTTCAAAGGACAGTTTTAAGCAAATATTTCTCGGAATGTGATTGTGGTATGTTGGTGGCCAGTTCTGTGTATTTTCCTAAATTCTCCACCAAGACTCCACAACCATTCTTCTCCCTCTAGGTCCATATCCTGCAAAAGGTAACCATTTCTGTAGTAGAAGGCTCTGAAATGGCTTTCAGTGATACTCTCTCCTAATATCCATGCCTTTTTTGTAGTCCACTCCACCAGAGTGTATGTCAGAGTTACTAAATTTTGTTGAATAGAATATAGCAAAATAGCAGGATGTCACTTGAAATATTAAGTTACAAAACAAACAAACAACAACAAAAAAAACCCTGGTGGCTTAAAACTTCGGTGCCCTCTCTCTGGATCTTCTCACCTGCTTGGTCTGGTAATTCAGGCTGCCATGATATGAGCTGCTGAGACATGCATCTAAGAGCAGTCTTCAGCCAGAAGCCAGCATGCACCTGAAGCCCTCAGTCCAAAAGTCCATAGGGAACTGAATCCTGCCAAAAATGACATAAGTGAGCTTGGAAGGAGACCTTTTGCAGTGGAACATTAGGATGAGGTGATTGCCATGGCCACCTCCTTGACTGCAGCCTTGCAAATGATCCTGAGCCAAAAGACCCAGCTGAACCACATCAAGATTGCTGATGTACACAAACTATAAGATAATACCTATTGTTGTTTTAGGTTTCAACAGTTTGGGGTAATTGGTTATGCAGCAATAGATAGCTAATACAATCTCCATCTCTGTATTATTCACAGGCATTAAAAAAACAAATAATGACAAAACCAGTTATTTTCCTCATGGAATAGAGAGAAGAGTAGCAGTCTGAATGAGTCACTTCTTGTCCTGTGTAGAAGCTGGAGGTTTCAGAAGTCTACATAAGCATTTATGGTAAGTAGCATGAATATGTGAACAAATGCCTGACAAAACTGCTGAAAGTGTTGTTTTTATTTTAAGAAACTCTTATTAACCCTTATTAAGTCTATTTTTGGTGGGTGTTTATTAAGAGTAACACAATAAAATATTTGAGGCAAGTTTGATGATTGGGAAGGATTGAAGGATAACTAAGAACTGGCACATATTTACAGATCTGCCCAGAATAAGCCTCTTTATTCCAGCTTTCTTCACATTCTCAACTCTTTTTTTTAAACTTAATAAATTATAGATATTTTCAAAAGGATAAGTTACTTTTCCTTGTGTATGGTAGTGGTATCTGTATTGGGTGTGGGGTATGGTATGTTCCTGAAGCAAGAACATTGGCTGCCTTGTGTGTAAAATGCATGCTGAAGTTAAATATGAGAGAGATTAAAATGTGCATTTTTTCATCTCCTTTGCTGTGTAACAAGATTTGCCACTGAAATACATAATGGCATTTGCTATAGGTATGTTCTCCTTTATCATGGGGGGAGAAAACAAGGTGATGTTTTTAGATGTCTAAACTACGGTAATTCTGATAGACCATTATTTTCTACCTAGGATCCCACAGACCTAAGTCTGAGAGCTGGACAGGAACTCACTTCATTCACAGTTCATAGTGGTATCTACCTCCTTCAGGAAAAAAAATTTACAAAAAGAAAAAGAAGGTTATTCACCCAAGATCCTTCTTTCTTTATTTGTTTTCTTTATGTTGTTAATATATCACTGATACCACTCAACAAGATGTCTTCTGAAAATAATAATGCCTACCAGTGCAGCAAACACTGATTGCCCTGACTACAAATACAAAGATGAAGATTTTGAAATAGGCTTAAATGTTAACCATAATTTGAGTTAACATCCAAATGTGGCTCTCTGCCAATGGCAAGAAATATACAATCAATCAAAGACATCCGTTGGATGGAAAATAAGCTGATTTCGTCCTTCATCTGTTCTCAGTATTTTTTCCTGATAGCCCGGTCAGGTCCCCAGCCTCTCACTGATTCCATGCTTGGGGTAGTGCATCTGTAGCCTTATGTTAGTGGATGCCATCATGAAATTTTGTGGCTGAAAGAAGAGTGTCTGAGGGGAGACAGGCTATTCCTTAGTATTCGTAAGACTATCCCAAAGACCTGCATATGAACAATGTGAATTAGCAAACTGGGCAATTGCTAAGTGAATTTAGTAATAAAAGATCTCTGTAAAATACCTCCTATGGCTGAGGCTTGGAATTGACATTCTATCTTTTCTGGCACCATTGGCCAAACCAGATCCATAGGTAGAAGACAGTCTGAGCAATGAATCTGAAGAATAGCTGAAACCTCTTTCCTTCCTATTTGATGGTTGGGTTTATAGGAATTTGAAATAGTTCTACAGCTATCAGCTATTCACCACTTACTTACAGGAACCATAGGGAAAGAAAAAGAAAATTAACAGTGGTAGCCAAAATGACATTTGAAATTATCTACCAGTTTTATTTACACCGTGTCACAAATAAGTGAGAGTGCTTCTTCAAGTTCCCAAATTTGATAGCAGCCTAATAGGGTAGAGAACATTTTTTAAATTGCCTAATTAATTTAATTTCATTGCATAGTCTGTATACAGGAGAATCTGAGGCCTTGTTTGAACAACATTCTTATTAAATGTGTTACATCACACAAATAAAATGGTGTGCTGATGATATAAAATATACTGCAACCTAAAGCTAAACTTTGTGTAGACATTTTGTCAATAAAGTTAAGTTAATGAAAATGAAAACAGATCCAATGTAAGTTAATTGAAAATTATAAAAACAATTTTAGTTTCTTCTAATTTATTGTTACTATTATCAGATTTACCTTAATGATGAAATTGTATATAAAGTGTTTAGAGAATAAAGTGAACTTAGTGACATGTATTATGAGGCAGTAAAAGATTTTTTTCCATTTACACCAAAGGACTGGTGAATGGTATCCAATTTTATAGCCCCTACAAAATATTTTATAAATTGACTTTTGTCACCATCTTAATACCATATTAACATGATGTAATTATGTTAATCCCCTAATACCACATTAGTATATAATGTATGAGACACTTCCTGTCATTATCACAGATCTACAAGTTAATCTTAGAACCATCCATTTCTCCCTTTCCAGCCAGCCAGGACACAGTGTAGGTCCCCTTGAAATGAATGAATGGACATTCATTATCATGACCATTCTAGATCATCAGAGCGGGAGAAAAGAGAGGGAAATGTTATTCCATTTCCTTCTCAATTCTCTTCTTTAAATCTCATTTTATAAATTTGAATAAGCATGCCTCTGAAGGCCAGGCAGTTATGCTGAAACATGTTATTCCCAGATTACTTTCTGTGTGTGCAAAGGCATAGATATTCTATTTCCTATGTGTTTTCTTACGTACTCCTCTTTAAATATGAAGCACCCATCTTCAACATTCTCAGATGGCCAGGTTCTATCTGCCCATTATTTAAAGCAAAAACACCTGCAATACCCTCCCAAGGTGGGTGTAACTGTTTTCTAAATTTTCTAATTTTTTTGTGTGTTGTATTGGTTAAATTTTGTAAAAATAATATACATAACAAACTTCTCCAATACTCAGGAAATTAAAACAATAATCATGTATTATTGCTAATGTGTTTATGGGTAGGTTGGGCTTCAGATGGTGTAGGTAGCATTTCTTTTACTGCAAGTCTACAGGTCAGCACATGTGGCTGTCCTCTTTCCCCTTCTGGGACTATAGGATTAACTATTGTGTGTATTCCTTGTGATGATGACTGAGTTGCCACCCAAATGTGGTTCTAAATGTGGCATAAAAGGCCAAGTAGAAACATAAAAGACCTCTTAAAGCCTTTTCTCAGAAATGTCACACTGTCATTTCTGCCCATATATCTTTGGCCAAAGCTGGTCATAGACCAAGTGCAAAGTGAAGAGCCCAAAGTCACATGGCTCCAAGGCTATGATGAGGTAATGGCAAGGCTGTGGATTCAGGAACAAGTGACATTTTAATATATAATATAACCTATCGCTTGCCTCTCTTAAGCAATATCACTGATTATATGTTATGATAGTTATCTGAATGCCTGTTTTTCTCTGCTATGTTAGTACCTAATTTCATTGATTATTTTATTTGCATGGTGTGTGCTCTCCATACCAAAGAAATATAAAAGAAAGAATGACTTTATTCTCTCTACACATAAACTCATATAACCTGTTGTTTCTACAAAGACAGTAATGGGAGAGCTTAAACTTTTTGCACAGAGTTGATGTTCAGTCTCACTTCATGGAATCATTGTGTACAACTCAGTAGAATTAAAATGTAAGCAATTGTAATAAATGTAATAAATATTTATTTTCTTTCTTTTAAGTTTATTTATTTTGAGAATGAGAGAGCGAGACAGACAAACGGACAGAGTAAGCGTGAGTGAGGAGGGGCAGAGGGGGAGGAAAAGAGAGAATCCCAAGCAGACTTCGCATTGCCAGTGTAGAGCTGGATGCAGGGCTTGAACCCACGAACCATGAGATCATGACTTAAGCCAAAATCAAGAGTCAGAGGCTTAACTGACTGAGCCACCCAAGCAATCCTAAATATGTATTTTCTGAGTTAATAAAGTTACACCATAAAGCTTGTTAAAATTTTTTAATTTAGTTATGACTAATGTCTACCTCGTATGGATATTTTAGCTCAGTTACTGTATACTTATGAATTTTGGTGGTGGACAGTGGAAGAACAACTATAAACACTGAACTCGTGTAGAGTAAATGGTTCATGGCCATACTCTGGACTTTATTCTCATTAACATTTACCTATCTGTTTCCATTTACATACCTCTTACTTTTAGCTCTCTTTTTCCCTTAATAGGTTGGTCATGGCTCCACGTAAAAATTGATTTATAATTTCATATATAATATATATATTTCATATATATATTTCATATATATATATACACGTTATGTGTATACGTATATATATATATATATATGATACGTATGTGTGTATATATATCGTATATATATGTACATATATATGTGTGTGTATATATATATATATGTATATATATAATTTTTGTTTAATTTATTGTCAAGTTAGGTAACATACAGTGTAGTCTTGGCTTCAGGAGAAGATTCCCATGATTCATCACTTACATACAATGCCTGGTGCTCATCTCAACAAGTGCCCCCCTCAATGTCCATCACCCTCCACCCTCCTCCCCTCCACCCCCCATTCCCATTAACCCTGATTTTCTCCGTGTATTTAAGTCTCTTATGGTTTTCCTCCCTCTCTGTTTGTAACTTATTTTTCCCTCCCTTCCCCTATAGTCTTCTGTTAAGTTTCTCAAATTCCACATATGAGTGAAATTATATGATATCTGTCTTTCTCTGACTGACCTATTTCACTTAGCATAATACCCTCCAGTTCTGTTCACATTGTTGCAAATGTCAAGATTTCATTCTTTTTCATTGCTGAGTAGTATTTCATTATATATATACCACATCTTCTTATCCACTCATCAGTTGATGAATGTTTGGGCTCTTTCCGTAATTTGGCTCTTGTTGATATTGCTGCTATAAACATTGGGGTACATGTGCCCTTACAAATCAGCACTCCAGTGTCCTTTGGATAAATTCCCAGTAGTGACATTGTTGGGTCATAGGGTAATTCTATTTTTAATTTTTTGAGGAAACTCCAGACTGTTTTCCAGAGTGGCTGCACCTGTTTGCATTCCTACCAACTATGCAAGAGGTTCCCCTTTCTACACATCCTTGCCAACATCTGTTGTTTCCTGAATTGTTACTTTTAACCACTCTGACCGGTGGTATCTCAAAGTGGTTTTGATTTGTATTTCCCTGATGATGAGCTATGTTGAGCATTTTTCCATGTGTCTGTTTGCCATCTAGATGTCGTTTTGGAAAAGTGTCTATTCATGTCTTCTGCCCGTTTCTTCACCTCAATATTTGTTTTCCAGGTAAGTTCTTCTAGTTTGGTAAGTTATTTATAGATGTTTTATACTAATCCTTTATCTGATATATATTTGCAAGTATCTTCTCCCATTCTGTCAGTTGCCTTTTAGTTTTGTTGATTGTTTCCTTTGCTGTGCAGAAACTTTTTATCTTGATGAGGTCCCAATAGTTCATTTTTTGCTTTTATTTCCATTGCCTTCAGAGACCTGTCAAGTAAAAAGTTGCTGCAGTCAAGGTCAAAGAGGTAGTTGCCTGTTTTCTCCTATAGGATTTTGATGGTTTCCTGTCTCACATTTAGGTCTTGCATCCATTTTGAATTTATTGTTGTGTATGATGTAAGAAAGTAGTCCAGTTTCATTTTTCTGCATGTTGCTGTCCAGTTCTCCTAGCACCATTTGTTGAAGAGACTATCTTTTTTTCATCAAATTCTCTTCCCTGCTTTATCAAAGATTAGTTGGCCATATATTTGTGGATCAATTTTTTAAAATATATTTCTTTATTTTGAGAGAAAAAGAGAGAGAAAGTGCAAGCACAAGCAGGAAAGGGTCAGAGAGGGAGAGAAAGAATCCCAAGCATCCTCCATGCTGTCAGCACAGAGCCCAACATGGGCTCAGTCCCATAAACCACGATCATGACCTGAGCTGAAATCGGGAGTTGGACACTTAACTTGCTGAGCCACCCACATGCCTCATGATTTATAATTTCTTTACTGGACTCACAGAGATGTATCTGAGTGAAATCTCCAATTAGAGAATCTACAGCTAATCTTCTATGTACTCATCCAACAATAGGAGAAAAATTAAAAAAAAAAAAAACATTATGAATGTTGAGGTCAGGATTTTTTTACTTCATTTTTTCCCCAAAAAGAAGTCTACATTATCTTTCATTTGTCTAATATTTTATCTTTGGCACACTTATAAAAGTTGACAAATTTGAGTGGCTATGCTAATGTATTGGAAAGCTTTAAGATGAAAAAAATAAGTAGATAGAATGTTAAATTTAGAGAAAAAACAGGCCATTTGTTCTTTGTACTGGGTGGTTTGCAGTAATGGGAATAATTTTTTTAAATATTTTTAATGTTTATTTATTTTTGAGACAGAGTGAGCGAGCATGAGTGGGAGAGGGATAGAGAGATACACAGAATCCCAAACAGGCTCCAGGCTTTGAGCTGTTAGTACAGAACCCGATGCAGGGCTTTAACCCACGAACCATGAGATCATGACCTGAGCTGAAGTAGGACGCTTAACTGACTGAGCCACCCAGGTGCCCGTTATTTTTTAAGTTAATAGGAGGAGATTAAAAATGAAGTTTTGTCCATAAAGTATTTGTTAGTTTAATGAACAAACAATGAATATTATGAGGCCAAATAAAACTTTAACAACACAGAATATCCTAAGCTGTGAATTTTGATTCTTTTTTCAATTTTAGTGTCATAGTGGTGTATACTTATAAACATAGATGTAGATGTGTAAGTGCTTAAGAACTGCACAGTGCCTCGATCTTCAAATTCTTTCCTTTTTCTCTCCTGTAAACCTATGTCCTATTACCCTACTTGCCATAAGATCAGACTCAATATGATATTCATTAATAAAAACTGATTATTAAACTAAAATAAACTTTGTAGCATTTACAGGTAAAAATCCTCAAATTAAGTTGCACTGTCTACAAATAGTATACCTGGCCAGTAATATGATCAAAGAGAAAGTTCCACCTGATTTTACTTTCTCCCAAATCAAAAATATAAAAGTTTGTCTTGCTGGATAAGATAATGTTCTCAAATCGTATTTGAGCAAATTCATTTCTGTGGAAATTGGTTTGTGGTATAATATCCTTGATAAAATAAACAGGTTGGGCCTCTACTACTTGGTCCTCAGTCTCATCATTGTCCTGCACACTTCTCTA
Organism: Panthera tigris; assembly: GCF_018350195.1. Taxonomy (NCBI): domain Eukaryota; kingdom Metazoa; phylum Chordata; class Mammalia; order Carnivora; family Felidae; genus Panthera; species Panthera tigris. Next base: position 48,216,303 of record NC_056661.1, read on the forward strand.
TCAACCATAGGCACCTAAATGGCAAGGACTCTGCCTTACTTATCTTTATATTCCACACATTCAACAGTGCCTGGTTTATAAAAGAAATGCCAGATAACACCTGTTTAAGGAATATGTTCAGTGGTCTCTTGTTACTTTCTAATTCTTTTGACTCTTGTGTATCATTTAATCCTAAGCATTTTAGGAGGCACTCTTAGTTCTTACCTAAAACCTTCCTTTGCTCCCACCTTACTTGTGGCAGAATCTAATTTATGGTTCATTTCTGCCAGACTGTGTGACCAGGAAAGGATCTTTATCAAGTTTAAGTGAATCATAGGTGAAATCTGTTCTCCTTACCATTGATTCGTTTGGGAATAAGCATAGCCTATGAACATGAACAATGAGCAGTGAAACAAGGTGAGCCATTGAACCTGGGCAGTTGTCAGGGGATGATTGTGTGGGGAAGATTTTCTGTGAATAAAAGGAGGTATAAATGAAACATGCCTGTTGTTCCACTGGGCTTCATGATGTACACATGTTATATCTGGAACTGGGGCATCTGAAAGGCACTCACATGCTAAAGATGGTGGAGCAGAAATTTTGCAGAACTTCAATCTTTGCCACTTTTAAGCTATTTAAATGCAATCTATTGAAGAACTGACCTATGTGAAATTTCTGTAAAATTCCCTATGATTAAACTAATTTAAAGTTGAATTTCCATTTTCTTACAGTCTGATATATAACCATCACTTGCCCAAACTCTTTATTCTTCAGGTTTATATGATACTGAGATTGACTGCTCTTTCTAATTCTTTAATTGAAGATTTTCTCTGTGTGTTTAATATTTTGTTTGTAGTCTTATTCCAAGATTTTCTTCTTGGTCCCCTTCTCTGCTGGGTGTTCTTGGTGACTTCATCCCACAGCTTTATTTATCAACTGTATTTTGATAACTACTAAATCTTTTCTAAAGTTTGACCTCTAAGCTTCAGGGCAAATTTGCTTGAGGTTTTATAGATTTCCTCATATTCCTGAGTTCATTTAAGAACTCAAGAACTTAAGATCTTCCCAATCTCATGCTGGTTCTGCTCTTGTCTTAGAGAACAGCTTCCTGAGTATATTTGCTTAAAATTTGGCAGTCATTTTTGGTACTGTGTTATCTCTGTCTTCACTCTCTTTTAGGTAATGAACCTCTAAACCCTGGTATTTCATCTGAATTGTTTTCTGAATCACTCTCTTCATTTTCATTGCTACTGGTACCATCCAGTAGGTGTTTCAGACTTACCTTGTCTGGGATAGATGTATGAAATAATCTAAGATGAGTTTAGTTTTCTTGCCTTTCAAATTCAACTCTTATTTTCTCTGTACAATCCACAAGGTATTCTGAAGTCTCTCTATAATACAGAGCCTAGATTTGAATTACATTTTATTTTTCCTGCTTGGAATGTGTTTTACATCTGAATCATAAAATACATATTTTCGCATCCATATGACTCTTTAATATTTGCTCTTCAGATTCTGCTTACCCTTCATTCTTTCTATTATCTTCTTTTTGAACAAGATAGTACTTGACAGTTTTTCATTTCTACATACCACTCTGAGTGTCCTTTTAACATTTTTCTCACAATAATTGTATTTCACTTAACTGAAGTAACTTTATAAAAGACTACCACAAATGGAAATGCAGTGTCAGGAGCCAAAAAACCATTAACTGTACCAGGTACCGCTCTAAGTATTTATGTAAGTTAACACATTTTATTGTCACAACAGCCCTTGTAACACTGTTATTATAATCCCTGTTTTATAAATTAAGGAAATACGGCACAGAGGAGTGAAATGACTTTAATTTGATCATAAACCTCATAAGTAGTAGAATTTGTATTTGGGAATAGGCTTCAGAATTTACTGTTTTAAATATTACATTCATTAGTGGCATGTTTCACTATCCCGGTGTGTTTCTCCTTCAGGGTTCTAAGATATTTCATTGTGAACTAAAAGAAATAATTTAGTAACCAGAATTCAGTGTCACTTAATTAAAAAATATAAATTGAATGCATAGCAATGAACTAATGAAGAGTTTTAAGATAAATTGTATCAGTATAAATAAATAAAAATAACATCTAAAGTGAGGAAAAGAGGTACATGCAGGTAATATATAGTTTTAGGAAGTGTTTTAGGAAATTTTAACAGTGTCTCAGGAAGTTTCATACTATGGTGTCACTAGCACCCAGGCACTTAGAACAATAAGTTATTTCCTGCCCCTCTCAGCTGCATGATACAACTCAGTCAAGTAAGAAATATATTTTAGCATCTTTATATCTAAATTTTAAACATCACTGTGAAGTACAAATGAAGTGTTCTTTTAAGCTTATAAAAAGTAATGATCATTACTGAATCTGTTATGTGATGTTAACATGCTGCATCTACTGTGAAAATACAAAATTATTTTCCTCCTTGGAGAAGATGCATTCAGAGCCCTGGGTTGTCTTTTATGTAATTTTTAGAAGATTGGACACTTCTGCTTCTCCCATTCATGATAAGAGAGGTGGTAAGCTGACAGAAACAATTTCTTTTTATTTACTGGCCATTAAAGTTATAAAATACTGCAGACATGAGCCTACCATAAATCAGTTCCCCGCAGATGAATGTGCCTTCAGAGAGTCTTTCTGCCAAGGTTTCTCACCTTGGCCATATCTCTCTGGAGTACTCTTGGTCTGTCTTTGGCAGCCCTTTTGAATTTATTTTGCTTTTAATTCTGAATAATCCTCAATCAGGAGACAAATAAACAGAGGCTCAGGACTTGAGAGTTGAAAGAGACTTTAGAGTTTATACCAGTTAGATCATCTCTATCAGGACTCTTTCCCCTCAAGCAACCGAATACATGACTTAAACTCACTTAAGGAAAAAGGAAGTAATGGTCTCTGTAAATTAGTAGTCTGAATATAAGTCAAGCTTCAAGAAAGGCTTGATCTAGTGGCTCAAAATCTCATAAGAACTGTATCACTTCCCATTACTCCACTCTTCATTTACAAAATGTATTTCCTTCTCAGTTTTCATATGGTTCCCATCACAAGGAGATGGAATGCATTGCTTTACCTTAGTGATTCAGAGCCCACCCCTTCATTTGGAAGTACAGCCAATACAACCCAAATGAGAACCCAAATGGCTTCTCTACAAATGGAAATTCACAATGCTAAAAGAAGAGGGGAAGATGGATGCTGGGGAGGAAGTCAAAAGATATCTATGTTATCAACCCCATTATCTTGCAGATGAGAAAGAGAGGTCTCCGAGCTACCAAATAGGAAAAGAAAAGTATCTGTTCTATAAACTAAAGTCACATGACCAGAAATAAATATTGATTTTATTAAGCTAGTGAGATGTCGAAGTTATCCCCTAATAGTAAGGAAATGCAGATTTTGTCCATTTAGTTATCTTTTCAGCATTCATTTTGAGTTTCAGTCATTGAGCTAGGTACTGAGGTTGAACATGCTCTCCAGCTGTTACTCATCCAGAACATATACTTTGATTCTTAATCACTTTAGACTCCTGAGTGATTGAGTTTTCTCACTTAGCAAAACAGGGACAATGAGCAATTTATGTAGTGATGAAATAAAACATTCAGTGATTAGTTGGATAGCACATAAAGACAGTTCCAGCTGCATTTCCTCCTGTGTTGGGCACATTACTTGGCACCTACTCCTTGCGGTAGTACAAAGAAGGCTTTTTGTTTGTTTGTTTCTACAGATGAGCAGTAGACTGATACGCCTTTTCAGATGTTAGGTCACCCTCCCAGGAGATGTTGATCTAGTGTCTGACACTGCCAGATCTTTTGTATGGGACTCATTTACTCCATAATATTTATTGAGGGTCTTTTATATGTCAGGCAGTCCTCTGGATAATTGGAGATATGTATGAACAAAATGGAGATAAATTCCTGCTCTCATTGTATTCATGTTACATTATCATGGCACAGAAAGAAAATAAGCAAATAAGTAAAATACATTTACATTAAATGGTATGAGTGCTGTGGAAATAAGTAAAGTCAGAGAGGGGGATAAGATGGGTGGTATGTGATTGATTTTGCCATGGTTAAAAAGCTAACTGATAGACGTTTTCAGATTAATGCCTGGTTTTATTGTACGGTTCTATAATCGTAGGACATTGTCTCCATTGTTATAGGAATTGAGTACAAAGAATTAAGACCTTAAGTATTGGTATGTCTCTAGGTAGCGCTGGTTTTTAAGAAGATGTATTCAGGGGCGCCTGGGTGGCTCAGTCAGTTAAGTGTCCGACTTCAGCTCAGGTCGCGATCTCTCGGTCCGTGAGTTCGAGCCCCGTGTTGGGCTCTGGGCTGACGGCTCAGAGCCTGGAGCCTGCTTCTGATTCTGTGTCTCCCTCTCTCTCTGCCCCTCCCCCGTTCATGCTCTGTCTCTCTCTGTCTCAAAAATAAATAAAACGTTAAAAAAATTTTTTTTAAATAAAAAAAAAAAGATGTATTCATGACCTCTCTCCCTCTTCAAGTCTTTTTAAGATGTCATTATTTCAATATGTGTATGCTGACCGATTATTTAGAATGGTATTACCTGCTTTCATACTCCTCATTCCCCTCCCCTTCTCCAAATTTATTCCATAGTGATTATTACCTCCTAACATACTATATAACATATATACCTGTTATGTTTCATGGGTATTTTCTGTCTTTTCACATAAGAATTTAAGTTCCACTGGGGCACATGGGTGGCGCAGTCGGTTAAGCCTCTTTTGATCTCAGCTCAGGTCATGATATCACAGTTTGTGAGTTCAAGTCCCACATCAAGCTCTGCACTGATGGTGCAGAACCTGCTTAGGATTCTGTCTCTCCTTCTCTCTGCCCCTCCCCTACTTGTGCTTGCTCACTTTCTCAAAATAAATAAATAAACTTAAAAAAATTTAAAAAAAAAGAATTTAAGTTCCACAAGATAGGGATAGTATGTCCCTTTGTATTGCTGTATCCCTGTACCTAGAACAGGTACACTAACAATAAATACTTGTGGAAGGAAGACCAGGAGAAACAGAGGCCATGGAGTATAATAGTTAGAGTGCATGTTTTGGAGATTCACATTCTTGGTTCAAGCATGCCCTGAGTCAATACAACCTCTTTAAGCCTTAGTTTATTGACACTATGAAATGAAAGTCAGTAATATTATTGTCTGGAAAAAAAAATCTTTGTAGGAATGACACAAAATAAATATGTAAAGCTTTAAACCTATTTCTTACCCAAAATAAATAATACATGTGGCTGTTGCTCTTGATCATATTGTGCTAATGTTATTGTTTCATGATTTGACAGATATCTGTTGGATACCTAATAATGTTCTAGGCACAGTGCTAGGCAAATGCTGAGATCAGAAAATTGTGAGATTCTCTCCTCTGGCCCTGTAGTGCTGAAGCTCACCCCATTCCAGAGTTCTGTTTCCAGTCATGGAATCTTCTGGTTATGAATTTCATCTGGTTATGAATCTCAAGACTTCAAAGGATTTGCTAAATACACAGGTCCATGGGGATGGAGAGGCTCACTTGGGTATTATAACTCAGGTTCAGAATGGAGAAGGCTTAAAGTGTGTTTTCAACAGTTTTGAGATGATCTGTTTTTTAAAAAAAAAAAACAGTTGCTCTTTAAAATGAAGTTTTAGGAAACCAAAACCTACCCTGCAATATACCTACTAATTGTTTTAAAAATTATTTCAGGAAGATATATTTTTACTGTGACCAAGAACTTCTAGATCTTGATGCTAATTATTAGAAGCAGGGAATCAGTCTTTAAGAAGATAAGTAGTAGTAATAGGGTGAGGTTTATAAGAAGGTTTGGAGTAGGGAGAAGTTTGGAGTAGGGAGAATCTTTCAAGTAATATTTGATAAAAGATCATCTCATGGGTAGTTAAGAGTTTCCAATGTTGGGGATTTTTGAGCAAAGGGGAAAAAGAGAAAGAGGGAGGCAAACCAAGAAACAGACTCTAAACTATAGACAACATACTGATGGTTACCAGAGAAGTGGGTGAGGGTATTGTGAAATAGGTGATGGGAAATGTACTTGTTGTGATGAGCACTGGGTGTTGTATGGAAGTATTGAATCACTATATAGCATACCTGCAACTAATATTATACTGTGTTAAGTAATTAAATTTAAATAAAAACTTATAAAAATCTCTGGTTCATTTGAAAATTTGCAAAGAATTTGAAAAAAGCAAACCTTCGTGTTATGACAAATGGGAATCTTTTCATGCTTAAGCACTTTGGCTCTAGGTCTGCAGAACATTCTGGGTCTTTCTAGAAACTGCTAAGATCCAGAGAAATGAGCGGTATAGTCTTTACTTTTCATATCTTGGACCTGGCACAATGCAGCCTTGGGGCAAAATACACCACAGTCAAGTTAGACGTTTTGGCCTTAACTTGGGCATCTTCTGAAATTCTGTATCAAAAGAGACTCAACTGGATATTTCCACTTAATTAAAGCTTTTATCTAGGAAAACTATGTGGAAGGAAATGTCAGCTCATAATTCTTTTTTTAAAATTATTTTAAGAATAAATTACCTTTGCATCTTTGTATCTGTGTGTGTATGTATGTGTATATTATGTATATACCTATAGATATAGATATGAGGATGAGTTATTACATAATGAGGGAAGGTAGAAATTGGGCCGTTAGCTTTTTCAGAGGCAGGAAAGAGGTAATTTATTGATAGGGCAGGTACCTATGAACAGACAAAAAAATGAATATGGGAATTCTTTCTCCACACAAAAAGAATCACAGCTTTACAAAGAAAGAAGAAGATGATGCAGGTGATGAAGAAATTAGGGAAGTTGACTTCTAATGCAGTTACAGAACCAAGAGAAATCCCATAATTGAGATAAAGAAGAATTTATGGAACAAAAATCTGGCTAACATTTAGAAGATTAAAAAAATTCCAGGAAGATAACGAAAAATCTAATTATCATCATTGTGCTAGAAGGATTTAATAATGATAAAGAAACTTGATGCCAGTTTGGAAAATGCCACTTACTCTGGGAGATTATTATGCTGTGGAGATCCAGCTATAATGTTGTGCTGTATATCCAGAGATGAAATTACAGACCCACCATCTGTTTTACTGGTGATGGGGATTCATTTGGACATTTTAGTTTGTACCAATGCTACACATTTGCAAGGCAAGAGCCACTGGCTTCTGTCTGTTTCCATGGCCCATGCCAAGTTATACTTGAGAACAGAACTCATTTGCACTAGCTGGTTTTACCAGTAAGAGATAATGCATCATGTGATAAAGATGATGCCTTCTTAGCAAGGGGTTAGCAATTAATGATAAGTGATAGGTCTTGAGCTATAAAGGCATTAAATTTGAGAAGCAGCTAAGTGTCTAGACAGAAAATTGAAAATACTGACTTCTGGCGTTTCATTTGCTATGTGGGTTTCAACCAGTGGTTCTCAACTAACAGGGCACTTTCATCCCATTTAGAATATTTGGCAATGTGTGTAGATATTTTGATTTTCACAGCTTGGGGGAGATACATGCTACTGTGATATAGTATGTAGAGGCCATGGGTGCTGCTTAACATCTTAGAAAACACAAATTAGCCCTTCATACAGCAAAGAATTATCTGGCCAAAAAATATCGGTAGTGTCAAGGTCAAGAACCCTAGTTCAGACTAATATTTTACTTTTTCTGAGTCTTTCCCCTGCTGCTTTCCTGGTTATAGGATAATTTCTTACAGGTTAATGTAAAGAATTAATGAGATGACATATATACAAATGCTTGAAAAGTGGTAGATGTTTACTGAATTTTGAATATGAACATTTAAGATTGTCTAATTTTTTTAAATGTTTATTTTTGAGAGAGAGAGAGAGAGAGCACAAGCAGGGGGTGGGGCAGAGAGAGAGGGTGACAGAGGATCCAAAGAGGCCTTCGCAATGATAGCAGTGAACCCGATGCGGGGCTCGAACCCATGAACTATGAGATCATGACCTGAGCTGAAGTCAGATGCTCAATCAACTGAACCACCCAGGTGCCCCCAAAACTGTCTAATATAAATTCATTCTAAAACTTATAAAGTAGGTTAGGCTAGGATTTTGAGTGTAGAAAATGGGTTTCACATTGTAAGTGACCCTGAACTGCACCATTTGGGACAGGAGAAGTACATAAGATATTTATTTTATGTATCTTATATAATTATAATTATGTAATTATTTCCTATCCTGTACAGGATTTTTTATAAGAACTGTGCATCCCTCTCCTATCATACTCCAAAATATTTTTTATCATATGTGAATGGACAATTTAATATGAATAGAATTATATAGTTTGAGAATATCATGTTTTTTTTTTAATAAGCTAACTTGTTTTGCAAATGTTCGCAGGAGGATATGATATTTCCTAAAAGACCAAGGCAGCACTATTTTTCAAAATCTTTTAACATCTCGCATTAAAGTAAGTTATTTAAAAATAGTTTGGGAAACGCTGAAGTGAAGGAAAGAAGAAGAGAAAGAAGAAGGGAGTGGTAGAAGGGGAGAGGGAGGGCAAGAGAGAAATTGAGAGGATAGAAAATATATATATTTGTGTCACCAGACAAATGATCAGTATTAAATAAAACCCTGGAACAGAAATTATTGAGGTATAAACACACATCATCAAGATGTCAATAGCCTCCCTTTGGAATAGGAAATAATGACAAGGTTAGAGAGTCAGTCATTTGATCTGGAAGAACTGATGGGACAGATGTGAAGGTGAAGTTGTCCTCACCTTAACTATGTTGTGCTATTGGAATTAAACACAGTTCTGAGAATTGGATTTGGAAACATGTTTATAGTCAGGGAAAGTTACTCATCACAGCTATAATATTCATTTTCTGTGACTCATGTGCACATTCAGCCAAGCTGTTCTTTTTGGTCATAATGTGACGTCTTAAAGTCTTTTCTCAAGTGTGAGTCAGAGAAATCTGAAGGAGTTGGAATAGAGAAGGAACCCTCACCCTCTGTTTAGTGGTTCTTCAACTTGGCTCCACATTGAACTCACCTGGGGATAATTACACAGTATGGAAGCCAGTTTCTCTGCCCCACCACCACCATCAGAGATTCTAATTTAGTGACTCTGGCTGCCTACTAGGCATCAGAGGTTTTCTATCACCCCAAGTGATTCTGGGGGCAGTGACCTAGTCAGTGTCTAACCTAGAATGCATTAAAATTAAAAAGCAAAAACAGAAGACTTTGTCTTTGTAAAGCATGTTAAGAAGCTGTAGGGACATCATTGACAAACTGGATTGGAATACCTCCTGAATAAAGGGTGCAATAATGAAAACAATGCAATAATGGCTGATATTTACTAAATACCTACTCCTTTTCAACTTTGTCATTGTCCTTTACTTCCATTAATCCATTTAAGACCTCAAACCACACTGAAGCAGGTGTTGAAATGCTCAGTGAGGGGATACTTCTGGACAGAGAAGTTAGCTGACTTGGCAGTGTCATTCAGTAAGAAACACAGCATTCTTCTAGATTCTGAGCTAAAAAGCAAGCAGACACAAAACACTAAAACTAAGCTCTTGGATTCACCAGAAACTGACCTTGACAGAAAGTCTAGTTCTTGATTCTGGGTGCACACTAGAATCTCCTGGTGAGCTTTAAAAAACTTCATTCTAATTTTTAAAGTGGTAGAAATATTCTATATGATATTTTAATGGTGGATACTTCACACTGTGCATTTGTCAAAACCCACAAAATTAAAGTGCAAACTTAAAGTGTCGATTAAGAGATCAGAGAATCCCAAGATAGAATGCTGACTGTAAACAAAGAATCTAACTATGTAATAAATACATAACCTTACTGAATAAGGTGGAGGGAAAAGGTGTTGCACTAAGTAACTTTAGAATTGAGTAGAGACTAAAGACTAAAGGTAACATAAACTCTCCAGAAACACTGTACTCTAGTTGGTAAAGTTAGTGTCTACAGAGGCACAGGTTAATAATCCCGAAGCTGCTATACACATATAGATAGAGTTGAATTGAGCCATTAAGTAAATAGATGGTGAATAATTGAAGCTAGGTTTCTCATTACTGGAGGGAAGGTTTTAGATAAGGAAGGGCAGAAGGCTAGAATCATCCATGGGGTAATGGGTTAGAGCTGTCGACATCAGCATGAACTCATATTTAGTTTATTATAGATACATGCTTATTTATGGGTTAGTAATGCACACATGTAATTTCTAACTCTATTCTTTGACAGAGTTAGAAGCAACAGTACCTCAGAAGCAGTGGGCACACCATACTCCCAGATATTGGCTTCTAATATCATGATCCAATAAAAGGAACCAAGCAGGGCTTCTTGGAGAAATGGTTTACTGTAAGGCAGGGGCAGGGAATATGCAGATAAGTCTAGAGCTCAGAAAACATAATGATAGGGGTATGTAAAGGGGATAGAGAAGCCACATAAAAGAGCTCTCAATAGTCTATTTTGCAACAATTGGAATTACAAAATAAATAACATAATATTGGAATATAACCTAAAGTATAAACTAAATACCCATGAGTCAATACTAATATAAATAATATATAATATAATATAAATAATGAAATAAATGACTACATGAATAAATGAATAAGTAAGTACATACATAAATAAAAACACTCAAGTCTCCTGAGCAGAAGAATTCCAAGTAATTTATGTAATCATTCCACTTTCCAGAAGGATATAACATAACTACCTTCTCTGTAAGTGTATATAATGACTTCCTTCTGAAGAATGTAGTAACAAAGGTGGAAGAAGTTGTACTTTTACAATGAGAAGCCTGATAAATAGCTATTTTAGCCAAATTATCAAGGTTGTTTTCAACAGTAATATCGTGTTGATGACATGTACTCTCAATGTGATATGATGAGAATGGTACTTTATCTCTTTTTTTTTTTTTTTCCTCAAAAACCCCTAACTTCAGTTCATTCTTGGAAAAAAAAATCAGGCAGATCTCAGTTGTTAGATGTTCTACAAAATTCCTGATCAGTATTCCTCAAAACTGTCAAAGTCATAAAACCCAGGAAAGTCTGAGAAATTGTCATGGCCAAGAGAAGCCTAAGGAAACATGAGGACTAAATGTAATGTGCCCTGGCTGGGATCCTGGAACAGAAAAAAGGGCATTAGGTAAAAACTAAGACATGCTGACTCAAGTATGGGCTTTATTTTTTTCTCTTAATGTTTGTTTGTTTGTTTATTTTTGGGAGGGAGTGCATACCTGAGAGAGACAGCCCATGCATGCACAAGACGGGGAGAGCCAGAAAGAGAGGGAGAGAGAATGCCAAGCAGGCTCTGGAACTGTTAGTGTGGAGCCCAACACAGGGCTCCTTCCCCTCAAACTGTGAGATCATGACCTGAGCTGAAATCAGGATCCAGATGCTTAACTGACTGAGCCACCCAGGCGCCCCTCAAGTATGGCCTTTAATTAATAACCACGCATCACTTTTGGTATAATCATTATAACAAATGTATCATATTAGTGTGAAATGATAATAATAAGGGAAATTGGGTGTGGGGTATAGGGCGACTCTAAATTATCTTTGAAATTTTTCAGTTATCTTTTGCAAATGTGCAACTATTCCACAGGTAAAAGTTATATAAACAAAACAAAATATGTCTTAGGACACCTCTAGAGACTCAGATTTAATTTGCCGGGATGGAGTTTGAACACATGTATGTTTTAAAAGAGCCTCAGGCTGGGGCGCCTGGGTGGCGCAGTCGGTTAAGCGTCCGACTTCAGCCAGGTCACGATCTCACGGTCCGTGAGTTCGAGCCCCGCGTCAGGTTCTGGGCTGATGGCTCGGAGCCTGGAGCCTGTTTCCGATTCTGTGTCTCCCTCTCTCTCTGCCCCTCCCCCGTTCATGCTCTGTCTCTCTCTGTCCCAAAAATAAATAAAAAACGTTGAAAAAAAAAATTTAAAAAAAAAAATAAAAGAGCCTCAGGTGATTCTAATAAGCATCAAATGAGGATTAAAATCCATCAAAGATTTAAAAATCCATCAAATTAGACAGTAACATGGCACAGCTTTTCCTTTCCAACAGGTCCTAAAATTATCCTTTTCAGTTCAGGGATCTGCCCTCTTCCCTACAGATTTTTTCACAAGTGATCAGTAAAATCATCTCTTTTGAGTGCTTTGAGAAAACTCCAATATTTCTAAATTTAGTAGTATGTCCTGATGTCACTTAACAAAAAAATCATGTAGCCTGTTAAATTAGAAAAAAAAAGACTTAAAATTTATTAACTGAGGTCATGGTCCAGAAAGATGATGCATTCCCAGAATTATGGTGCCTCAAAAGTGGCAAAAGAATGACCAGCTGTTTTAGTATATATGTTACATGTGGCAGATTTATTTTTTTCTGTGCACAAGTTTGGTTTTGAAATCACAGCAGATCAGTATAATAAACATCACTTAAAGGGACACAATCATAAACCTTTGAGATTATCCAGTCTAGTGGTTTTCCTCTGTGCCACATATTTCTTTGGAAGGTTCCTTGGTGTTTAGGTGGGGTGAGTTCCAACCTCCGCTCTGTCTCGATCAGACCAGCTCTAATGTAACTGGTGTTTTCTACATAGTGTCCCATTTTAAAAAAGACTTCTGATGCCAAAAAAAAGAAATTAATTCACCAAACTAGTCCAGGTACTTGCAGGTAAGTTATGTAAGACCCAAAACTGTCAAGGGCACATAGTTCTGATGCCCAGTTATGTCTCCAGTATACATGAAATTATGTATAACCTTAATCTCAACTTGAACGTCAATGATGGCAACAAACCAGACTTTGTAAGGTCTTGTATGTATGTATTTCTGATAACCAGGTGAGCTCAGTTCGTGAGCTCAAAAATAGTCAAGCATTAGGGGCACTTGGGTGGCCCAGTCAGTTGAGTATCTGACTCTTGATTTCAGCTCAGGTCATGATCCTCTGGTTGTGATATTGAGCCCTGAATCTGGACCCATGCACAGCGTGGAACCTGCTTGAGATATTCTCTCTCTCTCTCTTTCTCTCTCTCTCTTTCTCTCTCTTTCTGGCCCTCACCCCAACTCATGTTCTCTCTCCCCCTCTCTCTAAAATAAAAAACAAAATTAAAAAAAATCAAGCACTAATAATAAATAATGTTATTTATGACCTTTTATCTTCCTTCTAAGGTATCAGGTGATGTAGGTGTTCCTTTTAAAGGGCAGGTTCCATCATATTTGTTTGTTTTTAATTTTTTATTTGAGAGAGAGAAAGAGAGAGGGAACATGAGCGGGAGAGAGGGGAAGAAGGAGAGAGAGAGAGAGAGAGAGAGAGAGGGAGAGAGAATCCCACGCAGGCTCCACGTTCAGTGTGGAACCCAATGTGGGGCTTGATACCACAATGCCAAGATCATAACCTGAGCCAAAATCAAGAGTTGGACACTCAACTAACTCAGCTACCCAGGTGCCCCACCTTCCATTATTATTTGTTCAGCTGTAGATACCTGTTTCAATTGGATCTTGAGCCCAGATGAAGTAAGACATATCTGTCTATGTGTGACTCCTGCATATCTGACTTTGCTGATTCCCCCAGTAAAACATGGCTTAAAGTCTTCCCAGGCACTACTGGGAACTCCCAGGCCACTATTGGTGGGGAGTGCTGAGCTCAGGTTCTGTTCTCTCTAAGGGAAAGTCTTTGTAGCACCAATGGTTTTTAAGACACTTAGACTAGACCTAGGCCAGTTGGCTCCAAAACTGTCAGAATACATTGCAGGAAACTCTGGGCAAATGGCATCCTAGTAATATTACCTATTCAGCACAATAAAGTTTGAAGCTAATCAACTCCAACAAGATGATTCAACAGTTTACACTTAAGTGTCACCTTGGCTTAACTTTCAACAAACATACCATTGCACAAAGAGCTTTGGCCTCTCTAGTGGGTACACTTCAAAAAGCTTTAGTGCTTGGGAAACTCAACTGCACAAACACAGGCATGCTTTTTATTAATACTAGTTTCTGAATATGGCTCAAGAAAGCAAATACCACTGTTATCTTCTCTTAAAAGCCCGTAATAAGGTAGAACTAGCAGATAGGATATGGCCCCTAGGTGACTTAACTGTATAACTCTTTTGAAAGTTCTCAAGACTAAATTACCCTTAGTGTTTGACTCAGCATTTTACAAGCTAATACAAGAACATCTATTTAGCCTTTATTAAACACCCTGGAGAGAACTGTTATCCTGTTTCTGGAAAATTTTAAAAGAATTTAAAGTGTTTTGAAAGAAAAATACTGTGTTCTGTAAGTACACTTTGTTGAAAATCTTATTTAATTTTATTCAAAGTGAATTGTGTTTTAACTTAGAAGTAAAAATTAGTGAGTGGAGAGAAACACCAGCGTTTCATTGATTAGAAAACGTGTACCCATGTGTGTAGGTTTTCTGGATAACTGAACCTTATGTCCTTATGCATTACTTCTTTTTAACACAAGTCATTTTGTAAGGATCATTGCATACTTTATTACACAAAGTGTATTGATCACAGTTATACCATTAATATGTGGAAGGAGTGGATGTTTGGTTTGACTTCCACTTCTGTAACTTGCTAGCTCTGTGACTTTGGACACATTACCTCCTCCCAGCCTTAGAGTCATCATGTAAAAAAGGGTAATAATTATTATACATATCTTACAGAGTTGTTTTGAGAACCAGAATAAAATAATCCATGCAAATCCTTAGTGACTTGCATATAGTGAAAAGGTATATAGTATAAAAGAAAGATGTAGTAAATATTGGATATTGTTGTTGTTGCTATTTTTTATGGTGATGATATAATACACAGCTCATTTCTGTTTTTACCTGTCTGCCAGACTGTCAGCTATTGCTTTTATTGCATTTTCACCATTTCCCTCCTCCACCTCATATTCCTTCCCCAAATCCTTCTTTTATCTATTTTTAATCTGCCATGGGCTGGAAAACTAGGTAAGAAAGTTTATACAGTATAGTAAGCTACCAAAGAGTTAATAGGCTGTAAAGTAATAGAGTTAAACCTTTGGCTTTAGCATGGGAATTCAGAGCAAGATTTGGATGTTAGTCAGTTTTTTATTTCAGAGTGTGGGGATCTGTTATATGGAAGTTTCTAGAAATCTGATAAATTGTTAAATATGGTTAAATTATACACATATGACTTAATTCTACATGCTTTCTAATATACATAGCTCACATATTTTATTTTAGTAATATAAAACAGCTTGTCATTTTCTTCTAGTATATAATAATTACTTAATTACAGTTTTTAAAAATGTTTATTTATTTTTGAGAGAGAGAGAGAGATGGTGCTAGCAGGCGGGGGGGGGGGGGGGGGTGTGGCAGAAAGAGGGAGACACAGAATCTGAAACAGGCTCCAGGCTCTGAGCTGTCAGCATAGAACCTGATGCAGGGCTGAAACCCATGAGATCATGACCTGAGCCAAAGTTGGATGCTTAACCAACTTAGCCACCCAGGCACCCCACTTAATTATATTTTTAAGACAATTGTATTATAAATTTACATAAAATTACACCTAAGTGTTCAGCATTGAACATTTTTAGATATTTGAGTAATTACAAATAGTTTATTTTTCGTATCAATCAATATTCCAACAACTTTTAAAATGACTTGACAAAAGAGAAGGAAGACCTCTCACTAATTTCACCATTCAGACACATGTATTATTTCTAATTTTGTGCATTCTCCTTTAGCTCTTAATCATAAACACATAAATTCATATCATTCTGATAAAAGAACATAAATTTATAAGGACTAAGAATATCATGTTTTAATTATCAGGTCTGCAAAATTTTAACCTGGGCATAATAGATCTGAAAGTACAGGATTCTCATCAATCATGAACATTTAACCAGCAAAGAAACCAAGATATTCCCTTCACAGTAGATGTGTTAGTCAATTTCAGAGAACAAAGTAAGAAAGATATATATTAATTTACAGATGATTATGATGATGGTAAGTATTTCAAATGAAAGCATGTTCAGAGTCTTTTTCTCTCCAATCATCTCGTCTATGCTTATGCATATTTTAATCACATACTGACACCCATTTTTGATAAAAGACCAGGAAATCATTTTTCTTGAAGGTTATCAGCATCAAACAGTGTTTAACCAGATGATGAAATAAATTAAGATTCTGGAAAGTGATTATAGTCAGCACATATACACACATGGATTGGAACAGTAAAATTTTAAATTATATAAAGATTTTATTTTTTATTAAAAATTAAAAAAAAATCTTTATTTTTGAGAGAGAGACAGAGACAGAGACAGACAGAATGTGAGTTGGAGAGGAACAGAGAGAGAGAGAGAATCGGAAGCAGGCTCCAGGTTCCAAGCTAGCAGCACAAAGCCCTATGTGGGGCTTGAACTCATGTAACTGTGAGGTTATGACCTGCTGAGCTTCTCAGGTGCCCCAAGATTTTTTTTAATCTAATGGAATTTTTCCATGGCTTGCTGAAAACTTTTTCCCCCCAGTAGTCATAGTTTATTGTCACTGAGTTGGGAATGGGTTTGGCTTGAGTGATCATGTTAATAATATCCTTTCTGAAATACTAAATATTCTAGAAGGACAAGATCCTAAGCTAGAAATTCTCATATATGTATAAAGTGGAAAGAGATTGGGGCATACTGCTTAGTGTTACAAATATGTGTTTGTGAGAATAGGCAATGGAGGAAGTCTCATTTCTCTTCAGATCTTGAAGCTTTCTTAGATAGTTTGTGGTTATTAAATGAAAAAAGAGTATGATAACTTTATATAAAAACTATGAAGGATTTAGAAGAGTTGTTAGGTAAAGATTGCATCATATTACAGTTGGCTGTGTTTAAAATAAATGCTCAACATTTTTACACATTATATTATCTATACTTGGAATATCATTTGTTCTTGATTTAAATATATCTGTACGTTTAACAGTTGATATTTAGGTGGTAAGTATGGATCACCAGTGAGATCTGTAATTATATAAATTGTGAATGTCCCCACCATTAGTGTTAAAAGTTTCAGGGTAGCACTTTGTATACCCTGACTCTTAGTGACCACAGAGGGTTTGGGACTGAGAAGTGCTTGTTTGTACTAGAAGTCTTAATGACACTTTTCCCCTGGCCTCTCCTTCCAGTTTCTGCTTTCTGCCCTTTTCCCACTTGTCCTCCATCTGTCTGACTCTGGCTAGACTGCATTGTCTTGACCATCTTGATTCCTGACTGGGTCTTCAGTTAGTAGTTTTACTTTTCTGTTTCTGACTCTGAATTATTACCAAGTTACCCAGTCATCACCATTCAAAGAGAACAACTGCAGCCCCTGTCTTTAGCAAATTTCTTCTTTAAATTGTTGGCATCAATCTATTTTCTTCTTTGGATAATAAATGCCATAACATTCACTTGTATCCCTGAAGGTCACATCAGTGATTTGTTAGTCCAGTTGAAAACGACTCTCTAGTTCACCATGATAAATCCATTAAGCAGGCCAATTTCAGGTCACAAGTTTCTGGTAAAGTGAGTTCACGCTGAACATATAATTAGTTCTAAATTGTTCAGACTCCTGAGCCATGCATAAATATAAAACAGCTGCTTTTCACAGCTCCCAGTCCTCTACCTTTCTATATTGGAATTGATGGCCTCCATACAATCTACAAAGGAAATGTCCAGTTCTTGGTAACATGTGTTATTTGAATCTTGTCCTAAGAAAGACTCCATTAAGCATTATCATTGGCTTGGCACTTACAACGGCTAATTTGATTCCTTTTTCCAGGTTATTTTCAGAATAACCAGGTATTTGCAGAATAATCATCTCGTCTCATCTTTGACTTGGGGTTTACTAAAGGGAGCCAGCTACAAGGTTCCTTCCCCCTTACATTTTATTTTAGAAATTGTGGTTGGCAGTGGTGCCATCAGCACACCTATCTCATGATTTCTTTCCATCCTCTGGACTTAATGCAGATTCTACTGGATTTTACTCTGTTGTCACTATTGAGCCATTAGTTTTATTTTCTGTCTGACTTCTCTGCCTACCACTTCCCTGCATTCTTCATATTAAGAGCCATTTTAGAATCATTTATTGTATATATGATTTAGTGAGTGTCAAGATAGAGGCTCATCCAGTGATAGAAAGGGCAATGCAAGATATGACTGAAATGGAGAATAATGAGAAGGTCATTTGACCTGGCTCATTCAGGCTTAGAGACCAGTAAGTGTGTGGAGCACAGTTAGAGGAGAATGCAGGAGTGTAAAATAATCAGGTGAAAATCTGACATCAAAAAGGTCTGGGGGCACCTGGATGGCCCAGTTGGTTAAGCATCTGACTCTTGATCTCAGCTCAGGTCATGATCTCTTGGTTCGTGAGATCAAGCCCCAAGTTGGATTCTACGCTGACAGTGCAGAGCCGACTTGGGATTCCCCCCATCCCTCCCTCTCAAAATAAATAAATAAACCTGGGGGAAAAAAAGGTCTGACATAAGTTATTAAAAGCAGAACATGGAGATTGTATTTGGAGGGTAGACTTTTGTATTTCGATTGAGCAACAAAACTTTGAAGGAGAAAATAGTCTCTCAGAATACAGTGTCAAGATAGGATCTTAGGCATGAAGTAAAATAAGGAAGTGTCATGTGGGAATTGGTTGAAAAAATGACCACAGTTGTTTCTGTCTCTCTGTATGTATGCTTGTCTCCTCAAGAAGTAGAGTTCTATCTCTGTCTTTTGTAGCTGGTCTGGCTTTGTGGCTTGGGACCTGCTTTGGGCAATAGAATATGTCTGATGTGACAGGGGGAGTTTTAAGCCTAAGCATCGGAAGACCTTGCATGTTTCCTCTTAATTTCTTGGATCTCTGCATGCTGTCAGGTGAATAAACTAGAGGGTGAGACACCATGTGGAACAAGGGAAGCTGTGCCTATTGATGTCATAGACCAGCCAATCTTCGGCTGACCTGTAAGCTGATAATATACCCATCAGTGAATATAACCAAGAGTAGAAGAACCACCTATTCCAAATTGCCAATCTGCAAAATTATATGCTTAATTAATAAATGGTGCTTTTTCATATACTTAATAAATGGCCAGTAAATCACTTAATATAAGGATGGCTTGATAATACACAGGTAACTAACCACTGAAACTACATTTACTAAAATGGGTTTTACAGAGTTAGGATTTCATGTAAGAAGAAAAGATACATTCAACATCACTATGTGACAAAATTAGTATTGACCAACAACGATACTAGTCCAGAAGTTTGTTTATTTTTGCATAGCATGGGAGTTGTTCTAAATTTAGAATGGGATTAAGTAAGAGCCATAGATCTAAATTCTAAAGTGTGGAAGCAAATATAGAGATTGTTACTGGAGGAAATATTTTGAAAATATCAAGTCAAACTACCTTCATTTATTAAACACTATTAAAAAGGAAGGTGGCCTAAAAGAAGTTAAATAGTGAAATTTTTTCCCCAAAATTTTAAAATTAATTAAAGATCTTGCTGATCAAAAATTCTTAGAAAACAAAAGAGTGAGTTTTGGCAAGGATGTGGAGAAATTGGAATACTTGTACACTGTTGTTGGGAGTTTAAGTGGTGCATCCAGTATGGAAAACAGTATGGAGATTCATCAGAAAAGTAGAAATGGAATTACCACATGATTTAGCAATTCCACTTCTGGGTATATAACCAAAAGAATTGATACCAGCATCTTAAAGAGATATCTGCCCTCCCAGTTCATTGCATTATTATTGACAATAGCCAAGATATGGAAATGACCTAAATGTCCATTGACAGATGAATGGATAAATAAAATGGGACATAAACATATAGTGGAATATTATTTAGCCTTAAAAGAAGGGAATTCTGCTATACACAATGACATGGATGAACCAGGAGAACATTGTGCTGAAGTAAATAAGCCAGTCACAGAAAGACAAATATAGCATGATTCTGCTTATATTAGATATCTGAGATAGTCAAGCTTATAGAAACAGAACAGGATGGTGGTTGTCAGAGATTGAGGAGAGGGGGAAATGGGGAGTTGCTCTTCAGTGGATATATAGTTTCATTTATGCAAGATGAATAAGGTCTAGAGATCTCTTGTACAACATTATGATACTTAACAGTACTGCATTGTGCACTTAAAAATTTGTCAAGAGGATAAAGCTCATATTAAATGTTCTTACCACAATAAAAAAATTACAGAAGATCAATAGGAACTAATATGATTTGCAGATTATTTTTTCCATATAAGCATAGATACATGAGATTTAACAGTTGGAACTACTTCATTAAATTTAGAAGAGAAAGGAGTCATAGAGATTATATAGTGCAGTTCTGTCATTTTTTAATTGTTATCAAGGGTCCTTGTTAGGTCCTATAAATAGTAAATGACAGAATATACTGTAACATTCATTGATTTCTTCTCATCTGGTGCTTTGCCTATATAATCTAATGAATTCTTTCAAAAGTTATATTGTATAAAATATTTATCTCCAGGGCCAAACTAAAAACAGATGTGAGTTTAATTTTATAAAGACTGTCTACCTTGACTTTTTGTTTTCATTCTTCCTTAAGCACTATTATTATTGCTATTCTGGTAGCATATTCCATTGCTAAGACACTGTTTCCCTGCAATAAATTTAAGAGCCAAAGGATCTAGTAACTACTAGTGTGGTAGGAAAGCCACACTTAGATTGATCTTGGGTAGAAAAAAATTAGGTAGAAATGTCATCAGACTTTTTGTTTTCAACCTAAAGAAGAGAAAGCTGATGGAGTCATTTAATAATGTTCCTCCAACTCACAAAGAGTTTCTGCATAAGCATTGGTGACCAAGTTTTGCTCTTTTTTGTGTGGACATAAACACAGTCTTAAGCACAAAGAGCCTAGAAAAGAACAGAAGTGTGAGACTTACTCACTGTTCTCTGGTAGCTTGTAAGTGAGTTACTGGCAGCATGAAGACATACACACAGGAAAAATGTGCTATTGTCATCAGTTCAGGCTGTTATAAAAGAATATCATAGACAATAAACATTTATTTCTCACTGTTGCAGGGGCTGTGATGTCAAAGATCAAAGTGCCGGCAGATTTGGTGTCTGGTGAAGGCCTGCCTCCTGATTTCAGGTGGCCACAAACAATGGAGAGCAGAGAGGAAGCAACCTCTCTTGCCTCCTTTTTAGGGTGCTAATCCCGTTCATAGAGGTTCCACTCAAGACCTAATCATATCCCAATGAGCCCACCTCCTAAATGGGGGAGGAGGGTTGCTATTTCAACGTGTGAATTTTGAGGGAGACTCCTATAACAGCTACGCCATACAGCTTTATGTATGGTACATCTAAAATACTTTATACAGACAAAAAATGCCATAGACAACATGAGATTGATGTAGTCTAGAGGCGCTTAGGAAATGCTTTTTAAAAATGTGAGATTTGAGCTTGAAGGAAGGATGGAGAGGAACTCTAAGGAAGAAGAACCAGAATGAAATTCCAGGAGAAGGGAAAAATAAATGCAAAAATTTTAGTTTGTCACTGCTGAAAATTTAGTGAGGTAATCTGGAGATCTATGTGATTAGAGCAGTATAAAAAGAAATAAAGTCAAATTAGCTAGAATAGCCAAGATTAATGGGACTATTTCTATGCTAGCATGAAGAAATTAGAATATTATTCTGTAAGCAAATCTAATTGGACCAAATGGGCCCTGTAAACCAAATGAATCCAGTCCTTGGCAGGCTACCATCGTCTCACCACCTCTTTTCATCAATAACTGTGGAAGACTATAGCAGCTGATTTTTCCATTCTCATCAAATCTTATCAGTCGAAATATATTGACTCAGTCAGAGGGTCAGGGCTCCAAGGATAACTGGCATTTTGACTAGCTTCCCATTTCCCACAGTGGACCATGATACTTGCTGAGAAGGAGACTATTCCCCGATTTCTAACAGGTCCCTGGTGAAATTCCCTTAACTTGGATAGGCTCTTAGCTTTGTCAGCCTCGGGAAGCAGAAATCTCACTTTCGACTTTCCAGGTATTTCATTGGCTCTTCCAGATATTTCACTGACCTGTCATTTCTTTTTTAAACTCTAGTTTTGCTTTAAACTGTAGCATTGCATTTGGTACAAAGGAGATGCGTACTGTTAAATGAATGAGTAAATGAATGGACTTTGGTGATGATACTTTACTAAGAGTAGCTATTAGTAGTAACAGTGTTCTAATATGAGCTTCTTGAGGCAGGCATGATGTCTGATTTTACTCCTGCATTTTTCCTGGACACTTAGCATACCGCTGCATAAATGGTGGGAGTTTAATCTGATACTTGTTGAACTGAATTGGTTCAGTGACCATAGGATGTTAAAATTGGAAACCAAATAAAATTCTGACCTTTCCCTTATTGAGCTTTTTTTTTTTTTTAACGTTTATTTATTTTTGAGACAGAGAGAGACAGAGCATGAACGGGGGAGGGTCACAGAGAGAGGGAGACACAGAATCTGAAACAGGCTCCAGGCTCTGAGCTGTCAGCACAGAGCCCGACACGGGGCTCGAACCCATGGACAGTGAGATCATGACCTGAGCCGAAGTCGGACGCTTAACCGACCGAGCCACCCAGGCGCCCCTCCCTTATTGAGCTTTAAGAATAATGTGACACACAGCAGCATCATTATATATTTAAATTAAGTAAACACTTATTGAATAAGTGCTGGTGAAATTTGGTTTATGATGGATATTTATTTCCTGACCTTCTTTATCTTAGCTCTTTGGAACTCTTGATTAATTCATAAAGCTACAGGAACAACTTACTGGGGGAAAAATGCAGGTTTTATTGTGGTAAAGACAAAGAAGTGTTCTGTTGATTGTTGGTTTTCCTTGAACGTCTCTTCCCTTTGTGCTCTGCACCTCTTATTGCTCTCTCTAGACTCATGATTCAAATGTTCTAGATGATTTAGGCTGCCTAGTGACTCTCAGTTTCTGAGACTGCTTAGGGGCAGCTGAGCCATCTTGTCACATTATGTCTTAGCATTATGTCCCATAAACTATAGGTGCCAGCCTACAAGTAACAACTCAAAGCTAGGTTCACTGTGCACTTGGCAGTTAATGCTCACTCTTGATCTCAGAAGAGCAGTCAAATTATACAAACAAAGCTTTCCCTGATAGTGCTGTGTGGCTACTGCAATGATATACAGTTATTACATTGCTCGTTTTGTGTTAGACTTTCTTGGAAGCCACATCATAAGTAATATCTTCTAGTGGGGGCAGTATCATGTCACAGTTAAAAATGGCAGCTCAAGAGTTAGACCATCATTAAAAATCGCTTCCAAAATATATTGGTTGTGTGACCTTGAGCCAGTTGTTCAAATTTTCAGTTTCTTCATCTCTAGGATGGGTACAGTAATAATTGTTGTAAACACTAAATGAAGTGATTGGCATATATTACAGCTACTCCATAAATGACAGCTAGTCCTGTTTTTTAATCTAATCTTTAATTAGAATTAATATGACTTAGAAATCAAAGAGGCCCAGATTGGAATCCTGCTGCTGCTTTCAAACTTTATGATCATTTTTGCACTGATGGCAAAGGCAAAGGTGAACAGAGGATGATTTGTATAATGTTACCAGCTCTGATTTAGACATATATATATATTACATGGAGCTATCAGGGTGAATATTTTAGGCCACTGGATGTATGAGTAAATGTATTTACATTTAGCATACATTCATTCGGGTTGCTAACTGATTATTTAATAGTTTGAATATTACACCAAGACATGAAGTATCAAATTATTTGTTATTGTTTCTGTTGATGTATGGATTTAAACAGACATTCAAGAATCTTCAGAAGAAGAATAAGGTTACTGTGAGATACCCATAGATGAAAAGCTTTAGAAACTGCCAATTCTGTGAATCAGCTATTCTCATTTTTCTCTTGGAACACATGTGGATCCTTCCCATGGAGTTTCTCTATCATCTTGACACACTACCTTTGTGTCACAGCTTCCTTATAATTTTTCTTTCTTTTCTGTTTTTTTTTTTTTTCTTAGTTTTCAGGAGTTTATTTTCTGTTCTCCCTTCTCCTTTTATGCATTTATGTTACTATTAATTGTTCCTATTACTTTGTGTTTCCTAGTTCAAATTCCTAAGGAATGATCAGATTACCCTACCTCATTTCTTTTAGGTACTGACTGATTTATAGATAGCAGGTCTTTTGTTAACTACTCACCTGAGCTCTATAGCTGAGGCCAAGGAGTGGACTGTGACACAAGGTATAAAACATGGCTCAGATATGACAAGGGTAAGCAGAACAGTTTCCCTTAAAATCTGTGTGGCTCAAGCAAGCATGATGACTCCTGTAGATTGGTAATAACATCAAGGCATGCCATGACTTACTTTTGTTTGACATTTAAGTCAAACTGCTTATTGGAGCAGTTCTGTTGAAGACAATGACTTCTGATTCTTTTTAAGGCTTGGATATTAGAATCTAAAATAAAATGAATCAGGCATAAATGGTGCAAAGGAAACATCTAAAGAGGATTTTGGGGGCGCCCGGGTGGCTCATTCAGTTGAATGCCAACTTCGGCTCAGGTCATGGTCTCATGGTTCGTGGGTTCAAGCCCTGCATTGGGCCCTGTGCTGACAGCTCAGAGCCTGGAGCCTGCTTTGGATCCTGTGTCTCCCTCTCTCTCTGCCCCTCCCCACTCGTGCTCTGTCTCTTTATCTCTCAAAAATAAACATTAAATTAAATATAAATAAATAAATAAATAAATAAATAAATAAATAAATAAATAAATAAATAAATAAATAAAATAAAGAGGATTTTGGCCACTTTAAAAAAACTGTTATATTTAATTAAAAGGAAACAGTAGTCTAAGAATGGGCCTTTTAAGCCAAAATGGTATAATGTTAGTATTGTTCATGGTACGGTAAATAAAACAAAATAGAATGAACATACAAAAGATTATTAGGATACACCATCAGATACTACAATTTTTACCACACATATTTATTTACTGATCATTAAAGAACATTTTCAGCTGTCCAGAAAGATTTAGCTGTATTTTATTTTAGCATGTCTGGAGGATTACTTTTCTTTAACCATGGGCAAGAAATGCTGCTAGAGTCATATGCTAATGTACCACAGGATAATCAGTAGTTAGAAATATTTAATAATGAATACTAATAAAAGAAATTTTGTTTGAGCTGTGGAAGAATGAGAATCAATTATTTCATTTCTGTATAATTCCTTGGGCAAGGCATGCTAATTTGTTAACAAATTTACCCCTATCTTTTTTAGCTTTAAATAAACATTAGTCACCAAAGTAGGTTTTGGGGAATCATCAGAATACTAAACATCCCTGCTTAACTTCTCCAAATTCAGCAAAGCCCCCAAGAAAGGCTCATATTGTTTGTTAATAAATGAATAAGTAGTTGGGGTGCCTGGGTTTTCAGTAGGTAAAGCATCTGACTTTGGCTCAGGTCATGATCTCATGGTTTGTGACTTTGAGTCCCACACTGGGCTGTATGCTGACAGCTCAGAGCCTGGAGCCTGCTTTGGATTCTGTGTCTCCCTTTCTGTCTGCCCCTCCCCTGCTCATGCTCTGTCTGTCTCTCAAAAATAAACACATGGCGGGGCGCCTGGGTGGCGCAGTCGGTTAAGCGTCCGACTTCAGCCAGGTCACGATCTCGCGGTCCGTGAGTTCGAGCCCCGCGTCAGGCTCTGGGCTGACGGCTCGGAGCCTGGAGCCTGTTTCCGATTCTGTGTCTCCCTCTCTCTCTGCCCCTCCCCCGTTCATGCTCTGTCTCTCTCTGTCCCAAAAATAAAAAAAAATAAAAAACGTTGAAAAAAAAAATTAAAAAAAAAAAAAAATAAATAAACACATGGTAAAAAAAATAATAATAAATGAATAAATAGCTCCATGGTTTTCAAATCTGAACTTAACCATGTATCGATTTCTTGCATGTTTAAAAACTACAGCTAAAGCCTAATGCTCCTAAAGCAGATGGAAGAAAATAGTCGGTTCTGTTCGCTATGTCAAATTGTATAGGTCTTGGCCATCAATGATCCTGTTTTAAAGGTTTTTTTTTTTCCTTCTTAGAATTTAATTTTCACTTATTCTAATTACAGTACTAATTACTTCATAACATCAGTATTTATGATGAGCTTCCTTAGTGTGAGGGACTGACGTGAGTTTTGTCAGACTCAGCAGACAGCCTTGGAAAACAGCACACTTGAGTAGAATTGCTTTTCCCATTTAGATCGTAGCTGACTGTAGGTAACACACTCGATTGGTTAGTAATTTTTGTGCTCCCCACACTGATCTACAGAAACGTAGATTTTCTTATACATGTTAATTTTAAGAAAAATTAAAATTAAAAACAAAATGCCTTCAGCTAGTCTTGTTTGTACATCTTAAAAACAAAGCTTTATGTACTTTTATTTCACCATAAGTCACTTGCCTTCATTCATATGCACTTGACACTTTGCCTGTTTAACTTTTTGAAAACATTATTTTGATACTGTTTTTGTTACCCAAACAAAAAAATAATATATAAATCATTCTTACTCTTTATATATCTGCTGTTGAAATAGGAGATATTTAAGTGCTTTCAAATGTTTTAAGCAAAGAAAGCATCTGGCCTGTGCCATAAGGATCACATGAGATTGCTGTGTGTTAATAGTCTAGGGCATAGCATGGGTATCGTTCAGTGGAGTTACGGAAGACTGGAAGCATGAAATACAACCAAGAGGCTTTTTCAGACATGATTTATTTGCGGTTTGGAATAGAGTGAAGACACATGAATCGGGAAGAAATGAATCCTTTTAGAATCCTCTAAGTCTCTCTGTAGAAAATTTAGCATCATTTGCTGATGGGTAGCATGACCAAAGGATGTGTAAAGACTGCTGTATTTCCAAGATTCCAGGGTAGGAAAAATCTCAACCAGTACCCACTTACCACTTAGCGGTAAATGCGTGGTGTGTGTGTGTCTGTGTGTTTTTGTCTGTGTGTTTTATTAGATGTGATAACTGATGAAAAATAGCACCCTAGATATATCTTAGTTCTGTCCTATTTAGATTCTGGTGTTTGGCAATCAAAAGAGAGTCATGCTCCTGTGAGATCCTTTCCCTTGAGTGTGAGCAGACCTGTGACTCACTTGCTTCTAACCCCACACATATATATGTATGCTGCATCTGAGCACAGCAGAGTGAGGTAAGGTAAGTGTCCTCCCTTGCTGATTCTGAAGAAGTGAGTTGCTGTGTTGTGAAAGGAACTGTGAGTGCCCTCGAGGAATGGAGAGCAGCCTCCAGCCCATACACAGCAAGAACACAGAGGCCTCAGTTCCATACCTGCAAGGAACTGAATTCCACCACCAACCACATGAGCCTGGAAGAAGACCCAGAGAAGGAGTGCAGCCCTTCTATTTGTTGCCTTGTGAAACCCTGAGCAGAGGATTCAGCTCAGCTATGCTTGGACTTCTGGCTCATGGAAACTGAGATAATGCCTGAGTGTTGCTTTAAGCCTCTAAATTTGTGAAATGTGTTAAGTAGCAACGGAAAGGAATATGGATGGGTAAGAAAAAAGATAAGTATGTTCTAGATGTGTAGAGCCACACGCACTAAGATGCAGAGATCAAAATAAGATTGGTATATCCTTCATCTACTCGTAGACTGAACGAGCATTTCCTCAGTGCTCACTGTGTGCTACAGCCCTATCAGGAAATGAATAGGGGAACTGAAGTTAAGAGATTCAATGACTTGCCCAAGGTGACACGGAGAAATGTGTAAGAATATAAGAATTCTGTGGGGGAAAATGAAACCATGTTCATGTAGCATCACGACTAGTAGGGTCTCTGAGCACTTACTTTCCATCTTTGGGTATATCTTGTTTTGAGTTATTTCCTTTGCACTGTAGTTGAAATTTTGCATGCAATCAGCCTCAAAGCACTCATTTTCCCTAGTGTCCAGGGAAGCATTAGGATAATTAAACAATAAATAACTGGGATTATCTCTGTGAAATATTTAGAGTTTTCTAAAACAAACTTACATTATTTGTTTACTAAGTTTCCCAGACGGTAGAATAGAATGCTGACAATTGAAAAAATAAATAGATCCTGAAGAAAAAGTAGAAACAGGAGCTACTGTTTCAAAACAGTAGGAACTGTTTTGATCTTAGAACTGGAAAGCTTAAGTCCATGAAATATTAAGAATTTTGAACTTTGGTCTGACTAAATTTGAAGCTGTTAAATTGTTTGCCTTTCTGGGAATTCTTAGAAACCTCCCTAAATTAGAACTGCTTAATTAATTGGTAGTTTTGAAAAAAAAAAATTTTTTTTGGCCTGTTGTGCAATAACAGGAAAAAAGTCTTTTGTTTAACTCGATATTTTGGACAAATGAAGTATTTTTAAATAAAATAAAATTCTTTCTGAAATGGGTACCCCTGTGCTCTGCCCAGATGTCCTTGGATCTCTTTCTCTCTTTAGGTGCATCCCTCTCCTGCCTTAGGGCTTTGGAATCCTTTACCCACATGCTGCCTAGTTTATTTCCCACCTACCCCCAGCTTCAGCAGTGGCCCTTAGTCAACTAATAACTGAAACCCAACCACTTTGTCTGGAGCTGGATAACTGAATTTAGTTAAAGCTCCTAAGATCTCTTGCTGGAATAGACTTAGAAACTCCAGAGAGACATTGTCTGAAACCCCCTCTTTATTGGGCTTTCTTCCCTTTCCTGTTCCTCTTCTCCCCACAGTCCCTTACTGATATCCTGTGGGAGCACTTAATAAATAAATCACTTTCACCCAAATCAAACCCTGATCTCAGGGTCTCCTAGGGGACTCGGCCTAAGACAGGTACTTTCTTAAGTGTTTGCTGAAGTAACAAATTAAGTCATCAATTCAAAATTGCCTAAGGATTAGGTACAAAAAGAGATATTTTAAAATAGGTAGGTGACTTGAATTTTTGTCATTTTAATAGCATTTTTTTTCTGGATAATAAAAGTAGTCACATCAGTGTTGAGTTAGAAGTAAGATTAAGTAAACTAAATTATCCATAGCAGTTATTCGTATGTTGGCCAATTCCCCCCCTCCCAACTGCAATCAAGACTAAATCTTTGAGTGTGTTTACTAATTTTCTTAAACAAAATTGTGATTCTAATCAGCATACAGGATTACACCCTGCTTTGTTATACAAAGATGGTTTAGTCATTTAACATGTTATAAAATAAATAGCAGCCCTTTTCATGTTTTAAATTATGAAGAAAAGGAAGGGAAAGAAAAGGAAAGGAGTATGGAAGGAAGGGAAGGAAGAAAAATAAAAAAAGTAAACTGAAAAGAATGAAGAAGGCATAATTAAAATAGCAATTTCTCCTTTCCATTTTTACTTCCTAAATGTAAACACCGTTAAAAGTTTGGTGAAGATCATTCTAGATTTTATATGCATATACAAAACACAATCACAAATATATATATATATATATAATGGGTTTTTGTATTGTCACTTTTTATGAAACTATTTTATACTACATGTACATTTCTACAGTTTACTTCCTTTAATCTGGGAACATGTTACTGAACTTTGTCCACATTAGACCATGGAAATCTACGTCAGTTTTACTCAGTAATAGGTAACTGCTATTTTTCCTGTTAAACAGTACTTCACTTCTTATCCTTGTGCATATCTGTATGCATTTGTAGAGACATTTATTCCATGTGACAAAAAATAATGTACCTACTGATTACTAGTAGGAAATATTTATTCATTTGTATTAGTTTTGTTTTGTTTTGTTTATATTCATGTTAGTGAACATATACTGTAGTCTTGGCTTCAATGGTAGAACCCAGTGATTCATCTCTTACATGTAATATCCAGTACTCATCCTGAAAAGTGCCCTCCTTAATGCCCATCACCCACTTAACCCATCCCTCCCCCCATCTCCCCTCCAGCAATCCTCAGTTTTTTCTCTATTTAGGAGTCTCTTACAGTTTGCCTCCCCCTCTGTTTTTGTCTTATTTTTCCTTCCCTTACCCTATGTTTGTGTTGAGTTTCTTAATTTCCACATGAGCGAAATTGTACAATATCTGTCTTGCTCTGACTGACTTATTTTGCTTAGCATAACACCCTCTAGTTCCGTCCGTTGTTGCAAATGGCAAGATTTCATTATTTTTCATTGCCGACTAGTATTCAAGTGTGTGTGTGTGTGTGTGTGTGTGTGTGTG
This sequence comes from Panthera tigris, assembly GCF_018350195.1. Lineage (NCBI taxonomy): Eukaryota > Metazoa > Chordata > Mammalia > Carnivora > Felidae > Panthera > Panthera tigris. The sequence goes on from NC_056661.1 coordinate 48,246,463, forward strand.
TGTGTGTGTGTGTACATGTGCCACATCTTCTTTATCCATTCATCAGTTGATGGACATTTGGACTCTTTCCATAATTTGGCTATTGTTGATAGTGCTGCTATAAACATTGGGATACATGTGCCCCTAAAAAACAGCATTATTATATTCTTTGGATAAATTCTCAGTAGTGTAATTACTGGGTCATATGGTAGCTGTATTTTTAATTTTTTGAAGAACCTGCCTACTGTTTTCCAGAGTGATTGCAGTGGTTTGCATTCCCACCAACAGTGCAAAAGTGTTCCCCATCACAAAACACAAAAGTGTTCTCCACATCCTCGCCAACATGTGTTGTTTCCTGAGTTGTTAATTTTAGCCATTCTGACAGTTGTGAGGTGGTATCTCATTGTGGTTTTGATTTGTATTTCCCTGATGATGAGTGATATTGAGCATCTTTTCATGTGTCTCTTAGCCATTTGGATCAACAAAACCAAAAGGCAACCAATGGAATGGGAGAAGATATTTGCAAATGACGTATCAGATATAGGGTTAGTATTCAAAATCTATAAACAACTTACCAAACTCAACACCCAAAAACCAATAATCTAAGGAATAAATGAGCAGAAGACATGAAGAGATAGTTTTCCAAAGAAGACATCCAGATGGCTAACAGTAAGAAATATTTAAATCAGCATGTAATTCAGTGCATTTAGGAAAAGTGTCTCTTTTGAGTGTAAATCCCTAGTTTCTCACAAATACCTCCCTCCCTAACATCGTCCCTTCTTTCTCAAAGTATTGTCTTGGTGTAAGTGAATGGGGCAGTTTATGTATCCTCAATTAAAATGTTAACTATTATAACCAAATTGTCCTACAACAAATTACACTAATAAATACTCTATCTAATAGTTTTTATCTGAGTACATCAGTCTTTATATTTGTAAATAATTTGCTGATTCATCTGTGAGTTTAAAGTTATTTATAGTGTTATTTTCCATATAGGAATTTAGTTTTTTCTTAAAAATTATGTTTTAATTAAATTGAATATTAATTGTTCAATTAAAATGAAAATTATTTAATTCTTTTATAGCTTGTGGCTTTTATTTTATTCTTGAGGAAGTATGCTTTCTCCAAATATGTGTATGTGTGTGTGTGTGTTTGTATATATATTTTTTTCAGTATTTTTTTAATTTTTTTTTTACTGTTTTTATTTTTGAGGCAGAGAGAGACAGAGCATGAGCGGGGGAGGGGCAGAGACAGAGGGAGACACGGAATTGGAAGCAGGCTCCCGTCTCTGAGCTGTCAGCACAGAGCCCGATGCGGGGCTCGAACTCACGGAGTGTGAGATCATGACCTGAGATGAAGTTGGACGCTCAACCGACTGAGCCACCCAGGCACCCCTTTTTTCAGTATTTTAAAATGTATTTTCTGTCATAAATTCCATTTGGAAGGTGTGTCTGTGGGGGAGGGGGATGCCAGGTAGTTATCTAACATTTTTTTCCACACAAGATGATAACCTATTATAGATACTCCTACTACTGAATGGTTCATCCTCCACTTACTAATTTGGAATTCTATATTTTCGTATAAGAATTTGTATATATGTGGAAATTCATATATATGTATGTCTATTCCAGACTCTACTCTGTTGTCCTGATGTCTCATGTCTACTTCAGCACTGTACTGATGTAATTGTTGCAGCTTTATAGTGTGTTCCCATATGTGGCAGAGCAAGATCTCAGTCTTATTCTTTCATTTCAAGATTATTATAACTAACCTCCCCCATTTATCTTTCTTTCCTGCTTCTCTTGTTTTATGTAGCCTCAGACCTCTTGGCAAAATCCACATTTTCTAGCTTGATAATCTGATTCTAAAGTCAATGTATTTGGAGGTGTTTTGTAAATTCTAGGAGACATGCAGATGTAAACTGCACAGCTCATGGGTAGTAGCATTTCTCAGATAATTCTTATTCATCTTAGCTATGGAGAGAAAAATGCAACTTTTGTCTGTGTTCTGTAACTATTTGTATTTGCCTCCTCCAACCTGATCTACAAGTTATTAATACAAATTTATTCAAGGTATTTGGAAATTGTTTAGATTATTTGAACATAATCCCTTACTCTGTCTCAAAGACTGCTCTACCCCAAATATCCCTGCTTCCTTCCTAAAGAAGATGTCTGGGTACCGGAGAGGGATTGCTTATGCTTCCTCTTGCCACTGTTCTGTTGCCCTGGCCTCCAGAGTGATGTCCTTTGTCCATTTTGGAACTGTTAGCCCTGTTGGCATTTAGGACTATAGCCATCATCCTTTCTCTGGGTATAGACAGGGCCCTGTGATACTTTCTGGCTACCTCAGAAACATGTGAGCTCTTGCTGGTGCTATCCATGCCCTTATTGTCTAACTGTCAATCCCAGTTGGTCTGCAGTCCTGGGAACAGAACCCCTAATCTGCTCAACATCCCAACTGTTCACCTGCTCTAGATATACCTTTCCCATATCAGATCTGAGGGCCATCCGGGAACCCAACTCTCTACAGCGTTCTGTTTTTATGTGCCTGTCCTCCACATGGTTGTGGGAGCACTCTACAAGGCAGTCCCTTTCCAGATTAATAGGGCAATCATTCCTATCATTCATGATTTCCTGAACTATCAGATGCATTTTCCCATCTGGGACACCTGACCTATTCCCTTCATGAACAACTCTGCCCTGACCTTCTCCTTTGCATCACCTAAGTGGACAGCAGAAGTTGTTTTCCCTTCATTTCCCGTCCATCTTCTTTTTTTTTTAAATTTTTTTTTCAACGTTTTTTATTTATTTTTGGGACAGAGAGAGACAGAGCATGAACGGGGGAGGGGCAGAGAGAGAGGGAGACACAGAATCGGAAACAGGCTCCAGGCTCCGAGCCATCAGCCCAGAGCCTGACGCGGGGCTCGAACTCACGGACCGCGAGATCGTGACCTGGCTGAAGTCGGACGCTTAACCGACTGCGCCACCCAGGCGCCCCCCCGTCCATCTTCTTGACTCTGGTCTAAATCCATCTGACTTTATGTGGGATAGAAGTATCTCCTTGCATTTTATGTTTTCTATGTAATGGCATTCTTTGGAGAAAACCATTGACTACTGTGAGGATGGTACCTTTTGTAGTTCAGCAACTAAGAGGTCTTGATCTCTACACAATGAATACAGTGAGGATGGTACCTTCTGTAGTCAAGCAATTTGGAAGGTCTTGGTCTCTACACAGTGGGTGAATTTTGCAGTGAGTCTGACTAGGTCAGTCACGTGAAATGAAAAGACAGAAAATAATGTAGCAGATCTGTTATGAGGACGGTAACATATTTTTCAAGGCTGTTGTCCTACTGAATTTTGACTGTCAGCGATAGTGTCTCCTTTTGGCATTTCTTCTATAGTAAATTCTATCAGGCAGATAGATACCTAGAAATTCTGGCAATAAGATGAAAACCAGGTACTGTAAAAAGTGTAAGAAAAATTAAACAATTTTTAAACGTTGCCCTCATTCATAACAGAGCATGTAAGACAGTATTAGTATGAGAAGGAGAACATTAGTCTCAAAGTCATTGTCACCTACAGCCTCAGGTTTTGTGTATAGAAGATGGTATAATATTACGTTTTCTAGCTGTTCATGAGATTTTGAGATGGGCCTGAAAAGCACCATGTAAACCATAGTCTGTACCATTAATCCATGTTTCTCATCACCTCCCCCTCCCTTTACATTTCATCTCAGAAACTGATTTTATCCTCAAATTAAAGACAACAGTTAAATTAAAATCAATTCATATTTTTGCAGCTTCTAGAGGTTTAAGTATGGCAGGAAAAAAGAGAAATTAACAGTTTGGGGAAGTTAACAGACATTGTGCTTATATTTTAGCTTGGTTAACATTCAGAAGACTTATCTCCATTTTACAGATAAGGAAACTGAGGCACAGGGGAGTCTGTAAATTGTTCCAGCTTACCAACCAGCAAGTAGCAAAGACAGAGCTGAAATCCAGCCATGACAAACTGCAAAGGTATTCTTCTTTCCAAGGCACTTTTTACTACCAAGGGAGTATGTTTCAAAAAAACTTTAAAAAATGCCTTTGTGCTTGTTAAAGAGTTATGTGAGTGGTCTTTGTGGGACAAATGTCATGCTGCTATGTGATTCATTGTCAGTAGTTTTTTGGCAATTTGAATTCCTCTGGGTTTTGCCATAATAATTTCAAGGTTAGGTGTAAGAGTAAGCCAGTAAGTCAGACTGTGTTTTGTAAGAATAAATATCTGTTGTTCTCTTAACCCTGTTTTACTGCTGCCAGTCACCCCATCTTGTCATCTCTTTCCCCTCAAATATACACAATGCCATCATTTAAATTTCATCATATATCCATGTTCTCACTTTAGTTTTTATTTAACCTTGGCTTAGATCTTAGTTATTTCCAGGGAAAAAGTGGCACACATTTTAGGAATACCTAGATAGATTTAGGAATGATGTATGGTGTGTTCAACCTCATTTAATATTCCACTTTACTTGGTATTTAATTCCCCTGTCACTTCCAAATACTTTGGGTGACTAGGACTATGCAATTTGTGTGTTCATTTCACATTTTATATTGATCCTTCTGACCTTATGTATCATGCTTCATGTTTTTATTGCATCTTATCAGACTGGATCTTATCATCAGATGTTTCACTTTCTCCCATAACTAAGATTTACTGTGTCCAAAGGCTCTCAAATTTTAGAAGCTATTTCATTTTAATTTTGTGTCATTGTTTTGAAATTAGCTCCATAATGTATATGTACCTTTGACTTGCCTCAAATTGAAATTTATTATTAATTTCCTTTTGAAATTGGGGACAGTTTATGTGACACCAGGTAAATGGTTACTTGAACAGTGAATTGGAACATCTTATTTGTGTCCTAAAAGCAAAACCATTGCTATAAAAAAAAATTGTAGGTACCAAAGGTCATAATGTTTTGGTATTATCTGGGGTCATGTTCCTTATGTACAATAGAGATTCTATTTTTTTAAGTTTTTTTTTTTTCTGTTTTTGAGAGAGTGAAAGAGAGAGAAAGAATCCCAAGCAGGCTCCACACTGTCAGTGCAGAGACTGAAGCAGGGCTTGAACTCACTAACCACGAGATCATGACCTGAAGCAAAATCAGAGTCATACACCTAACAGACTGAGCCACCCACACACCCCATGAGATTCTATTTTTATCTACATTAATTTTTAACAGCTCTTTCATTGGCCTCTGAACTACCCTGAACCAGATCATGGCTGTTCCAAAGTTAAGCAGCTGCTGAAATAAGACTACTTATAAATTTAATAGATATATTTATAGGTCTATTTTAAGGTCCTAGTGAAAATAATTTCCACTGAAGGTTTTGCTTTTAGCTAGTCTCAGGAGCCCTAAGAGTCACCTGCTTTAAAAACAATGACAGGCTTTAAAAATAGATAAATCAAGAGGAGATATAGTCATGTTCAGAATGAACCTTTTGAGTTCAGAATGACCTCAGAATCTCATTTCTAGGAATTTAACTCAAGGGAATAATCAGACATTCAATGATGTATTAAGTATATTTCTGTGGTCTTTTTTATAGTAGCAAAAACATGAGAAACAAAGTATCCATTAATAAGAAATTGATAAATATGGATTTTCTATAGTAAGCTCCACAGTCCTTAAAAATTATGAGTTTGATGACAAGAAGTGACATGGGAAAAGTTGCACAAACTGACGTTAAAAAATAAAACAACAAAGTAAAATATGGAAAACTATTCACATTATGTACAGATATGATGTCAACGAAAACATCATTTTTATATACATATAAAAAGAGATTAAAGAGTTCACCTTAAAATTATAGTAGTGTGGTAGACAGATTGGAGAATTAGGGGCAACTTTTATTTACTTATTATAAATTTTGGCAGAAAGAATCTGTAATTTTTTTAGCATTAGAAGCATACTGTACACTTTCCAAAAAACAAGGATGATTTTATCTTTCAGAATGAGCTCAATTCTTCGTTTAAAATATGTATTATTTTTGAGTATACATGGAACTTTCTCCAGAATAGATCACATACTGGGTCACAAATTGGGTGTTGACAAGTACAAAAGGATTGAGATCATACCATGCATATTTTCATAGCACGATGCTATGAAACTTGAAGTCAACCACAAGAAGAAATTTGGAAAGACCACAAATACATGGAGGTTGAAGAACGTTCTACTAAAGAATGAATGGGTTACCTGCTTTCTTAGTGTAGTAGGCAGCACATCGGTCTCATCATAATCTGAAGAATGAATGGGTTAACCAGGAAATTAAAGAAGAAATTAAAAAAATATATGGAAGCAAATGAAAATGAAAACACAACAGTCCAAGCCATTTGGGATGCAGAAAAAGCAGTCCTAACAGGGAAGATATAGCAATACAGGCCTACATCAAGAAGCAAGAAAAGTCTCAAATATACAACCTAAGCTTACGCCTAGAGGAGCTAGAAAAGGAACAGAAAATAAAGCCTAAAGCCAACAGAAGAAGGGAATTAATAAATATTAGAGCAGAAATAAATGGTATGGAAACAAACAAAACAGTATAACAGATCAATGGATAGGAGGAAGAATTAATAAAATCGATAAACTTCTAGCCAGACTTATCAAAAAGAAAAGAGAAAGAACCCAAATAAATAAAATCATGAATGAAAGAAGAGAGATCACAACCAACACCACAGAAATACTAACAATTATAAGAGAATATTATGAAAAACTATATGCCAACAAACTGGGCTATCTGGAAGAAATAGATTAATTCCTAGAAACATGTAAACTACCAAAACTGAAACAGGAAGAAATTGAAAATTTTAACAGACCCATAACCAGAAAAAAACCTGAATCAATAATCAAAAATCTCCCAACAAACAAAAGTCCAGGGCCACATGGCTTCCCAGGGGAATTTTACCAAACATTTAAAGAAGAGTTAATACCTATTCTCAAACTGTTCCAAAAATAGAAATGAAAGGAAAATGTTCAAACTCCCTCTATGAGGCCAGCATTGCCTTGATTCCAAAACCAGACAAAGACCCCACTGGAAAAAAAAATGCAGGCCAATATCCCTGATGAACATGGGTGCAAAAATTCTCAACAAGATACTGGCAAATTGAATCCAACAGTGCCTTAAAGGAATTATTCACCACTATCAAGTGGGTTTTATTCCTGGGCTATAGGGGACATTCGCAATCAATGTGATATACCACTTTAATAAAAGAAAGGATAAGAACCATATGATCCTGTCAATAGATGCAGAAAAAGCATTTGGCAAATTATAGCATACATTCTTGATAAAAACCCTCAACAAAGTAGGGCTAGATGGAACATACTTCAACATCATAAGGCTATATGTGAAAGACCCACAGCTAATATCATCCTCAATGGGGAAAAACTGAGAGCTTTTCCTCTAAGGGTCAGGAACCAGACCAGGATGTCCAATCCCACCATTGTTACTTAATACAGTACCAGAAGTCTTAGCCTCAGCAGTCAGACTATAAAGAGAAATAAAAGGCATCCAGACCAACAAGGAAAAGGTCAAACTTTAACTATTCATAGATGACATGATATCTATGTAGAAAACCTGAAAGACTACACCAAAAAATTGCTACAACTGATACACGAATTCAGCAAGCTTGCAGGATACAAAATCAACATACAGAAATCTGTTGCATTTCTATACACCCGTAATGAAACAGCAGAAAGAGAAATCAAGGAATAGATCCCATTTACAATTACACCAAAAACCATAAGATGCTAGGAATAAACCTAACCAAAGAGGTAAAAGATTTATACTCTGAAAACCATGGAACACTGATGAGAGAAATTGAAGATGACACAAAGAAATGGAAAAACATTTCATGCTCATGGATTGGAAGACCAAATATTGTTAAAATGTTTGTACTACCCAAAGCAGTTTACACTTTTATTGCAATCCCTGTCAAAGAATTTTTCATAGAGCCAGAGCAAATGATCCTAAAATTTGTTTGGAATGACAAAGACCCCAAATAGCCAAAGCAATCTTGAAAAAGAAAAATAAAGCTGGAGACACCATGGTTCCAGACTTAAAGCTATATTACAAAGCTGTAGGCATCAAGACAATATGCTACTGGCACAAAAACAGACACTTAGATCAGTGAAACAGAATAGAAAACCCAGAAATGGACCCACAACTATATGGTCAACTAATCTTCAACAAAGCAGGAAAGAATATCCAATGGAAAAAAAGTCTCTTCAAAAAATGGTGTTGGGAAAACTGGACATTGACATGCAAAGAAAAACTGAACCACTTTTTTTAAGTGTTTATTTTTGAGAGAGAGACACACACAGAGTGTGAGCAGGGGAGGCACAGAGAGAAAGGGGAGCACGCAGAATCTGAAGCAGACTCCAAGCTCTGAGCGGTCAGCACAGAGCCTAACGCAGGGCTCGAACTCACGGAACTGTGAGATCATGACCTGAGCCAAAGTCAGATGCTTAACCTACTGAGCCACCCAGTTGCCCCAAACTGGACCACTTTCTTGGACCATACACAAAAGTAAATTCAAAATGGATGACATACCTAAATGTGAGACAGGAGTCCATTAAAATTCTAGAGGAGAGCACAGGCAGTAACCTTGTTGACCTTGGCTATAGCACATCTTACTAGCACATCTCTTTAGGCAAGGGAAACAAAAGCAAAAATGAACTATCAGGACTTCACCAAGATAAAAAGCTTCTGCATCACTAAGGAAACAATCAACAAAACCGAAAGGCAACAGATGGAATGGGAAAAGATATTTGCAAATGGCATATCTGATAAAGGGTTAGTATCCAAAATCTATACAGAACTTACAAAATTCAACCCCCCCCAAAAAAAATAATAAATAATCCATTGCAGAAATGGGCAGAAGTTATGGATAGACATTTTTCCAAAGAAGACATCCAGATGGCTAACAGACACTTGAAAAGATGCTCAACATCGCTCCTCATCAGGGAAATACAGATCAAAACCACAATAAGATACCACCTCACATCTGTCTGAATGGCTAAAATTGAGACTACAAGAAACAACAGATGTTAGCGAGGATGTGGAGAAAGGGAAACCTTGCACTTTTGGTGGGAATGCAAACTGGTATAGCCATTCTGGAAAACAGTATGGAGATTCCTCAGAAAAACTAAAACTAGAACTATCCTATGACTCAGCAATTGTATTACTCAGTATTTACCCAAAGGATACAAAAATACAGATTCAAAATGTAGATGTTAATAGCAGAATTATCAACAATAGCCAAACTATGGAAAGAGCCCAAATGTCCATCGACTGATGAATGGATAAAGAATGGATAAAGTATATATCCATATACTTATGTAAATGTATACACACACACACACAATGTAATATTGCTCAGCCATCAAAAAGAATGAAATCTTGCCTTTTACAATGATGTGGATGGAGCTAAAATATATTATGCTAAGTGAAATAAGTCAGCCAGAGAAAGACAAATACCATATGATTTCACTTATACATGGAATTTAAGAAACAAAACAGATGAACATAGAGGAAGGGGGAAAAAAGAGAGGGAGGGAAACCATGAGAGACTCTTAACTAGAGAACAAACTGCAGTTGACCCAGGGGAGTGGGTTTGAGACGGGCTAAATGGGCAATGGTATATTAGGAGGGCACTTGTTGGGAGGTGCACCAGGTTATATGTAAGTTATGAATCACTAAATTCTACTCCTGAAACCAGTGTTACATTGTATGTTAACTAACTAGAATTTAAACAAAAACTTTAAAATAAAGGCAGGAAACAAAGGCTAGGAGAATACCAAAAGGTTGTTACATTATACCTTTGTTGTTTACTCAAAGTAATGCTTGTTTCATCCTCTGTGAGATTCCTTTACCACACACACATATCCTTTCTCCCCCCGCCCCCAACTCTGTCTCTCTCTCTGTCTCTGTCTCTGTCTCTCTCTCTCTCTCTCTCTCTCTCTCTCTGGTCTGAATCTCTCTTTGCCTAAGTAGAATCATATTTTGCTCACCATAATAGTCATTTGTGTCTGGGAGGGAATTTGGGACTTTTTAAAAATCATTCTGTGGGTTCATAGATAAGTGGTCATGACATTCAACATTAGTCCATTTAAGGCGGCTCCACTAGGCAGGTTCTTCTCTGTTCCTTGTTACCATTATTTAAACTGTAAAGTGACAGTGTTTGTGAACCCAGAATTCTCCCAGAAGCCTGGAAAGGTTTATTCCTCATTGCATTTGTTGCATAAAGGGGAATTTATGTGTGTAAGAGAAGTATGCACCATTCCTGATGCAACTTCCTTGAGTAAATTCGTAAGTTGTAAGCTGTTAATACTGTTTTTCAGATCCAATCTTCCACACCTCTATAGCCCCATGGTCCTTCCCCTGTGCCCATTGGCACTCACTATCTGTCATTGACAAACTTGCCTGTTTTGCCAGTCACATTTACTCCAACTGAAATTTGCTGTCCCTGGGTCTCTCTCCTTTCTCCGTAGTCCTCTAAGTGGAGCCTGTTTGTCCCCCTTGATGTTTCACAGCACAGGATCTAGAAGTGGGATGAATATCCAACTTGCCTCCAACTGATGGCTGGACCATGTCTCACCCTCTCAAAGCCATTGCTGGTTCTTTTTTGTTTTTTGTTTTTCTGTTGTTGTTTTGTTGTTGCTGTTGTTGGTTAAGGGCAGTAATCTGTCTATGGTACCTGCTCCACCAGCAAAATGTTTCATCAGAGGTTTTATCAGTTGCTTCTCATACTTTTCTTGCCCCTTTCCTTTCCAGTACAGATTTCATGGTCTTTCAGATAAACATTTGTTTGTACACACCCACAGTTCCCTTGTACCCCTCTTTCTCTGTTGTATTCACTCAGCAAGATTTCAACCCTCACTGCTTCTAGATTTCTGCTTGTGCTGCTAAACATCTGAGGGAGCGAATGACTTGGCTGATTGATGCCATTTACATTTCTACACACAGATCTCAACTGGGTCTTTAGCTAACATTTTTCTGATGATCTCCTGCTCTCTCAGAGGACAATTTTGTATCTTCTTTCTCCTTCTCTGACTCATTTTTATAGAAAAATAGTCATTTTATTCCATCTTCTTTGTCCCTTCCTCCACTTTTCCTCGCCATCCCTTTCCCAGATCTGCTCCTGAACCTGTCTCCCCTCCTGTTATAATGAATGGATTTTGCTTTGTCCCCAAGTACAGGCAACATTAATACATTGCTCCAGTCCATTGTGCTTATTCACAGAAAGCTTTAGACTCTCATTCTTTATTCCTTTTTCACTCTCATCAACATAGAATCATACAAAACTACCTCTCATATTTAAAAATAAATCCCATCTTAAACCCTGAAACTTCTTTCAACTGTTACCCCTTTTCTTTGTTTTGATGTGTAATAAAAATGTTTGAAAATGTTTTCTATACCTGCTATGTATGCTCATCTCTCCCCTTTTATTTTTCAGCGCCCTCCAGCTGAAAGTACTTTTGACAAGGCTAATAAATTAGTTTTTTAAAGGGAAGTCTTTCAGATGGTCTTCAGGAACAATCTTTTTTTTCCCCCTCATTATTGAAAAGAGAGATTCAAGGTATTAAAAATTAATATTTTCCTTGACCTACTGAAGGCAAAATAAATATGGGTACCTGGTGCTGATTCATTGTATGCTTTGAGTTTGGTGGTAACAATCCAGAGAGGACCACAGTGTTACAATGTAAAAGTCACTAGAATTTAAAGTTTTCTATCAATTACAATTTGTAGGCCACAATTTTTTTTTGTCATTGTTTTTGTTTTTTGAGAGAGAGAGACAGAAAAAGAGCATGCACAAGCAAGGGAGGGTCAGAGGGAAAGGGCAGAGAGAGAATCTTAAGAAGCAAATCTCCATGTTGGGCCCCATGGAGCCCGACCAGGGGCTCCATCTCAAGACCATGAGATCATGACTTGAGCTGAAATCAACAGTCCAAGAGCCAGACGCTCAAGATAATGAGCCACCTAGGTGCCCCTTGTAGGCAGGAATTTCTAAGTTTCAGTTTTATTTATAAGTTGTAAAATCTATTTCCTGATTTTTGGATTGTTTCATTTTTAATTTTAGTGATATTCCATTTTTTAGAAGTTATATATTGGCAAATAAGATGCTTTACTTAAATTTTATCCAGATTAGAAGATTTTATAAGCTGAGAGATGTTTCTTGAATCATGAAATTATAAGCGTACACAACCTTTAGACATAACATTATGATTTTTAGTCTTTTTAGTTTTCACTAAATCTTACAAATATAATTTTAATATTTTGATGAGTATTAATATATAATTTATTATTTCAGTTCTTTTGGTATGAGCTCCTCATCCCCCAACCCCCTCGTAGTCAGGTTCAGTGCACCCACTGGATTTGGGCAGTTTGACTATTTTCAGTGGATGATGTAATCCAGTATGACCCTTATCCATCTTTAAATAACTGTCTGTTTTAAAAAGTTTGTAGGAATTAGTAGTGCTGAAGAAATATCCTGAAGCAATGTGTGTGTGTACACACATTTGTATAAATAACCTATTTCCCAGTTGATTTTAGTGTTTTGTTGTGTATTTTTCTATTGATGGTTGTTCAGCAATTTTTAATCTTCATGTTAAGATTACTTATTTGTGAATGACATCTATGAGTTTTTATTTAAAATATCAAATGCTATTGGGGTACCTGAGTGGCTCAGTTGATTAACCATCCGATTTCGAATCAGGTCATGATCTCAGTGTTTGTGAGTTCGAGGCCTGTGTTGGGCTCTGTGCTGACAGCTCGGAGCCTGGAGCCTCCTTCAGATTCTTTTTTTTCCCTTCTCTCTCTGCCCCTCCCCCATTCATGTTCTCTCTCTCTCTCTCTCTCTCTCTCTCTCTCTCTCTGGAAAATAAACATTAAAATTTTTTTTAAATACCAACTGCTGTGGTATTTCAGTACACTTTTATTTCATCATTTATAACTTCTTTATTTATATTTTGAATTCTATGATTTTGAAACTAAGCCATCTTTAACTGCCAACTTAAGTTTTGACCAAAACAACCTGGGTGTAGAACTCATGTAATTTAGTTGCAATTTAAGTGTGTGTGAAAATTCTTGGAAACTCGTGTGTGAGTTACATTTGAAACTATTTTCTCTTGTGCATTATCATAGAAGCTTTATACAGCTTTGATTGATTTTCAGTTGATTATAATAATTAAATACTTAATGTTTTTCATTGCTAACATTTGGAGAATGAAAGCTTTTTTGAAGTCAGTTCTTTTGTTCCTCTACCACGATTTCCACATATATTTTAATTTGCTTTTGTTTACTGCACTAGGTCTATCTTGAATTTTCCTATATCCCCCAAATTTCCCACAGCCCTACTTACTTTGACTGGTTATTAATACACAGATATTGATCTACATGTTAGATATGTATATTACATAATTTCCTATGAGCACTATATGTAAGTTAGGTAACACAGACTCCTAACAAATTTATGGCAGAACAGAAAAATTACATTTTTGTTGTTTGTTTTTGACAGTGTGAGCATCTGTTGATATTTTTAATTTATCTGAATTTTACCAAGTGCCTTTATATTCTTATATCTTTTTTTTTTCTAGCAGACTCATCTCTTTTTTGTGTGGTCATCTTTGTCTGTGTTATATACATTGTCACATATGACACAAAGTCATACTGTAACATAAAACATACTACAAGATAAATAACACAAAATACTTAAAATTTGAGAAACAATTTTCTACTACACAATTGAACTTTGCTTAAGCTAGATGAAATAATGTCACTAATGAATAATTCATATACCTTTAGTTTTTAAATTTCAGGAAAAATAATCATATATGTAAAAATCCATAAACAAAATACACATGGGAATCATCTAATAACTAAACTTCATAGTCTTTTAAATATTTTGTCTGCCCTAATGACTAGAAATTATTTTTGTAGTACATATACCCAGATGATTTACATTAAGCTGTTAATGTAATTACCATGTATATGGTAAACATGGTGCTTTTAAGCAGTGATTGTAGCAATGTAAATTAGTAAAGTATTTGTCGTAAGCAATTAAGAAAACTATATCAAATCCTTAAACTTTGGTTTATCAATTTTATTTCTGGCAACATATATATATTTTCCATGTGGAAAAAGTTAAACAGTAAGTTGACCTCCATTTTGTGGTTATGTTGTAGAACATTATCTCCCAGCTTCAAAAGTAGGCATGGGACCAAGTTACATGAATCATAAAACTTTACTTTTACTGATTATGCCAGCTGGCGTAAGAGATGGACACCTGACCCAAGACAAAGGCCAAAATAGGTTTCCATATCAAAATAAGCACAGGAAATTTCTGTTTTGAGCATTGAGGTCTTAAGATGGGAGCCTGTAGTTCTGACCACATGGAAATCATGGGAATAGGAAGTCTGAGAGGCAAATTCAAAACATAGCAAGAAGCAGTGTGAGAAAAATTCAGGGGGAAGAGAAAATAACGAAAAACAAAGACAGCAAATCTGATGGTGTTTTGTCACTGAATCAGTTTCACTCTGTTCTTTCTGTGGTACAGTACATTAACCAATAAATTCTCACTTTTATAAAAACCAATTCCAATTGGATTCATGTTTTCTTAACAACTAGAAAACCCTGACGCAAGCTTTATAAGGACCATAGTTATCATACAACTACTTATACTACAACATTAAATACAGAAATCAAAAATGTCTTATCTAGAACATTATTGTAGATGGCATAAAAGAAACAATAAAAAATATATACTTATACCTAAAAAGAAGAAAACATATCAAAATATGAAAAATAGCTGTCTTTGAGTGGTGAGGTTAAAGGGAATATTTTTTTTGAGATTTTTAAAATTTGTCTTGTCTTATATTTTAAAGACTATTTTAAACTTAGTTGAAAAATGAACTCATGTGTAGAAACAATATGAAACTTTTTAAATTATAGTGCTTAGTTCAATAAAGATATTTCCTAAAGCAGTGATACAGAAGAGAATTACGTGGAGGTCACAGACAAATGGGCTCCCTCCCCATCCTGCCAAGTCAGAAATGCTAGAAATGGGGCCCAAGCATTCATATGCCTCCCCAGTTTCCAGAGTGACAATGTCTGGGACTAGAACAGAGGTGGTATAAGGTAAAGGTTGGGAGTGTGGGGTTGGGTATTTGACAAACCTGGATTTGGACTTTGGTTCTGCCATTACTAACTGTAACTATACAACTTTGAATAAGTTATTTGTTTCCTGTAAGCTGTGACTTTTTTTAATCTCTAAAATGAGGTTATTTTCATTGTGAGACTGGATGAAACAATGTTTGTATGGCATGTAATATGATAATTAGTGTTAGCACTGAAAATAATAAAATCTTATTTAAAAACATGAAATAACATAAATAAAAATTTTAAATGAAATAAAAAAATAAACCCCACCACCATTATTATTAGCCTCCTGTTAGCCTAGCATGATGATAATGCAAGTCAACAGAAAAAAAAATTAAATTGCCTGAAGTTAATTTATGTAAAAATTTCAGGTTTAGTGTGGGGGAAATTTTCTATCATCTTCTCTCCAGGGCATACTTCCAAATAGCTTCATTCTCTGTCAAAAATAACTTCCATGCGTTTTTCTTTTTTTTAATTTTATTAGAAAAGGAATTGAATTTTAAGAATCACTAGTGCTGTACTAGTTTCAAAAATAAAAGCAAACAAACAAAAGTCACCTCCAGTGTTCTTTAAAAGGAGAAAAGCAGAGGGACATTACTAAGGTTGAATTACCAGAGACATTTACTTGCATCCCAGGTGGTTGATTCAGGCTTGATCCCCATGAAAGCCAATGGCAAAACCGAGTTCATGGAACTAGAAGGAAATTTCTAGATGAGGCCAGGTAGTTCAACTCACAATCTGAATTCCAGCCAGCCCTTTAACTGGCAGTAAAATTAAAATAATAGGCAAACAAACATTTGTGAAGTCATCATAGGGAAATCTAAACTAGGGTTTTGTATCCTGGAGCTTTTACAGGTGACACATCAATAAAGTCCATTAATACATGGTATGAAAAAAACTAGAAGATACATATTACAACCATTTAAATATAAGATGCTTGAATATATTTCTTTTAAAAAAAAACACTATTTATTCCTCAACTTCTATTTTATTATTCTTCCTCAGGAAGAAATAACACAGTTTTGATAATTATTTTAAATGTATTTTACACAGATAAACAAGCCATATGATAATATATTTCTGGCTGTTATTTCAACGATGGATTGGGGGGGGTGAAATTAGACTCAAGGACATTAATTTGAAAGTTATTAATGTATTTTTGATAGAATAGTCATTGTATGGGTGTGTTTGCAAATCTTTCTCCACTGAAATTATATTTTATGCAAGCCAAATGAAATACATGCAGGGCAGAGGGCACTATGTAATTAAATGATGGATTTATTTGTATTAATTAGTTATTCTTAGTTCATTGGGGCAGGGATAAGGGATATGTGTCAGTTGTGTTCATTTGTTGGTTTTGTTTTTTTCCTACTGCTCTGCTATCAGCAGCGAAGGTACTCAGTAATATGTGTTGGGCATTTGACATAGAACATCAATAAGATAATGTATAGGGTGGCAGAATGAGGATACCTCTATTCTTTTTTATCTGGAACAACTCTGAAAACAAAAGACACTAACAAAAAACAAACTAATAGATACCTGAACACTTCAAATCACAAAAATCATAAATGGTTAGGAAGGAGTGCCATGGGAAGAAAGGATCTGATGGGGTGCCAGGAGAGGGTCACTCTTGGAGCAGAATGCAGCAAAAGTTAAGAAGATACAGAGGGGCCCAAATAGCAATACTTTGTAACAAATGACTGAAATGCACATGTTGCTACTAAGACTCATCTAATTAAAAGTAAGCAATATTGTAAAAGGAATATCTGTATAAAGATATTATAAGGAGCAGGTGTAGGTTGTGGGGGAGGTTAGAGAAAAGGAGGAATGGATGTAGAAAAGCAAAAGGCAAAAAGAGAACATACTTCAGAAAAATGTTGCCATTGGGATGGCAAAATCCCATGAGTTGCAAAATATTGCAACCAAAGTTATTGCTATGAACCCAGAAAAATTTAAAGAAACAATCCTAGATTAAAGTAAGTTGATGCATAGATGATTTCTAGGAAGAAATTATAATTATGCCCAACAGAAACAGGTGAAAACTGAGTTGGCAGAGCTCAGGAAGTAAGTGAAAAATAAAACTATCTCAGAAATTAAGACACTATCTGAAAGCAAAACAAAATCAAACTAATAAGACTTCAGGGACTTTTTAAAACACAATACAAATATAGAAGACAAGACACGCTAAAGAAAGTAAACACATAGAGTAGAAACTGATAATGGATTTAATAAGGAAAAAAAAAAGGATACCAAAAACAGATAAAGGAGTGTCAGTATACATTTTGTATCCTTGAATAAAAACCTCCTATCAAGGTGGAAACTGAAAACCTATTCTAAAATACCATTTAAGAATACAGTCTAGAAGTAAAGATTGGAAAGCACATGATGACTAAAGAAAAACGAGTTTAAGGTATGTTTAAAATTGAAATACAACCTAGTAAAGTTATGACTTTTAAAGATAAGTATATAATTCTTTGAGCATTCTGGCAAAAGTCAGATAATTTATAAGGGAAAAATATCAGGCTATCCTTAAAGTTCCCAACAATATACATCATTAAAAAACAGTGTTTGGATAAATGCACAATCATCCAGGAAATAAAGTTGAGAAAAACGTTATATCTAGACAAATTGTTTCAATAGAAAGGCAAGAGTAGATACTTACAGGTACTATGAGAATTTATTTCCTACAAATCTACCCTGAAAAGACTGTTAAAGGATTAAACCTCAGCTGGACATCAACTGAATAGAGATATGTAGCAAAAATAAACAAAAGAAAACAAAAAACCAGAAGTGAGCATAAAAATGCAATTAACTTTAAAACTAAGTAAAGAATAACCCTTTGAATCAGTTTCAGTATATAATGTGAATAGAATGACAACAAAGAAACAACGTGACTGGTAAAAGTTCGGACGGAAATTAGACAGTTATGTAAGAATATTGATTTTTTCATCTTTTGTAAACAGAAGTTTAAAAATATCATTTAGCAGATTCTCTTCTATTGACCACCTGAGTCTTGCTGTAAGAAGCAACCACCTCTCCTCTTTCTGTCCACCATCTGCTTGGCAGCTCCAAAGCAGCAACCAGATTGGCAACGCCTCCTGGGAGCTCTGTTGCCTGGAACATGGATGGCATCCAGCCCAAGGGTCAGTTGCCAAGTGACAAGACCATTGGGGGAGATGACTCCTTCAACACCTTATTCAGTGAGACAGGTGCTAGCAATCATGTGCTCAGTGCAGTGTTTGTAGACCTGGAACCCACAGCTATTGATGAAGTTTGCACTGCCACTTACTGCCAGCTTTTCCACCCTGAGCAGCTCATCACAGGTGAGGAAGATGCTGCCGGCAACTATGTCCAAGGGTGCTACACCATTGGCAAGGAGATCACTGACCTTGTCTGGGTGTGAATTTGGAAACTAGCTGACCAGTGCACAGGTCTTCAGGGCTTCTTGGTTTTCCACAGCTTTAGAGGGGGCGCTGGTTCAAGGTTCACCTCCTTGCTGATGGAATTTTTCTTTGTTGATTATGGCAAGAAGTCCAAGCTGGAGTTCTCCATTTACCCAGCGCTCCCCCACCCCCAGATTTCCACAGCTGTTGTTGAGCCCTATTACTCTGTCCTCACTACCCACACCACCCTGAAGCACTCTGTGGCTTCATGGTAGACAACAAGGTCATCTAGGACATCTGTGATAGAAACCTCAGTATTGAATGCCTAACCTATACTAACCGAATTAGGTTGATATGTCAAATTGTGTTCTTCATCACTGCTTCCCTCAGATTTGATGGAGCCCTGAATGCTGATCAGACAGGATTCCAGACTACCCTGGTACCCTATCACTGTATCCATTCCTTCTGGCCACATATGCTCCTGTCATCTCTGCTGAGAAAGCCTACCATGAACAGTTTTCTGTACCATGAAAAGCCTACCAGTACATGCTTTGACTCAGCCAACCAGATGGCAAAATTTGACTCTTGCCATGGTAAATACATGGCTTGCTGCCTGTTGTACCATGGCAGTGTGGTTCCCAGAGGTGTCAGTGCTGCCACTGTCACCATCAAGACCATGCATACCATCCAGTTTGTAGGCTTGTGCTCCACTGGCTTCAAAGTCAGCATTAAATAACAGCCTCCCACTGTGGTACTTAGAGACCTGAAGGTCTGGAGAGTGAGCTGTGTGCATGCTGGGCAAAGCCATAGCCATTGCTGAGGCCTGGGCTCACCTAGACCACAGATTTGGCCTGATGTATGCTAAATGTGCCTTTGCTCATTGGTATGTGGTTGAGAGCATGGAGGAAGGAGTTTTTTGAGGCTCGTGAAGACAGGGCTGCCATTGACAAAGGATTCTGAAGAGTTTGATGTGGATTCTGTTGAAAGAGAGAGTGAAGAGGAAGAGGAATACTAAGGTTAAGAATGTCAGCAAGGTACTGCTTTTGCTGGGAAGTTTATTCTGTTTTGAACGTTGAAAAGTTGTACTTTGATCATTTAATTTGTGTATAGCAGTGTATACTCTCATATACAATTACTGACATGTGCTTTAAAACACAGCACTTTGTTACAGACCCAAATTGTCCATTTCTCTAATGGGTTTATAGCTGGTAGCACTTGGTATTTGAGTATAGTTTAAGGCATAGAGTAAGCATTAGAAGAACTAATGATTATAGCAATACCTACTAAACTGGTGTTGGAAAAAAGGAATTAGATATATCAATCCATCATTGTTTCTAGTGTCTACAAAATAGGAGATCAAGTGTACAAAATAATGTTTTAGATATAAAATAAAACATTAAAATGACCCAAAAGAGAAAAGAAAATTTCCAAAACATAGTATGCTACCCAAGTCACGCACAACAAAGCAAAGAAATATACAGAACACAGAAAAAATAAAGCAATAAAAGAGGAAACATCATAAAATATGATGCTGGAATGAATATAAATAATATATTATAATATAAATGGGATACACTTATTGAAAGGAAAGAGTCTTAGTCTGTATTACAAAGCACAAGCAAAACAGTACTGTATGTGTGTGATAAATCCAAAGCAGAAAGATTAAAAATAAAAGGACTGTAACAGCATACTGAGCCCACACATATAATACAATATTTATGCTCTTAATACAGACAAATATAAATCACAACTTTGAAAAGCATTGCATAATAAAGATGATGTAGGTTGAACTGTGTTCCTATGGAAGACGTTAAAGTCCTAATCCCTGTACCTGTGAATGTGACCTTACTCATGGGAAATAAGGTCTTTTAAATGTAATCAAGTTAGGATGAGGTCCTACTGGATTAGGATGAGCTCTAATCCCATGACTGGGTTCTTAAAAGAGAGAAGTTTGGACAGAGCTATACAGAGGGAAGATGGATATGTGAAGATGGAGGGCAGAGGTTGGAGTTAAACTGTCACAAACCAAACCACAAACAAAAATTACCAGCAACCGTGAGAAGTTGGAAAGAATCAAGGAAGCACCCTCTCCTAGAGTCTTCAGAGAAAGAGTGGCTCTGTTGACACCTTGATTTTGGACTTCTAAACTCCCAAACTGAAAGGCAATACAGTCATTTTGTTCTAAATGACCACATTGTGGTCCTTTGTTACGGCAGCCCTAGGAATACACCGGGGAAACAAAATTCTGATTAATACAATTCATAAAAAGTACAGCAGTTCAGTGGAAAATTAGGAAAAACACATTGGTCATAGGAAACAATCAATTATTTATCTCAGGCCAAGTAAGATCAAGTATACCAAAGGTGAGTTCACAGAAAAATAAATGACAAATTTAAGTAGATGAAGTAGATGTAATTTAAATATATCAACATCTATACCCTGAAAGAGATAGTACCTAGTATCCTAGTGCCAATTAAATTACTTACTAAAAGAATAAATGACAAAATATTACAGACAACTGTAATTCCAATGCAACAAAACCTAGAAATTAAGATCAAAATTGTAAATCATGCCTGACAACCTGGTAAAATAAATGAAAGAGCGAGGGGGAGAGAGAGGAAAAAAAAATCAAGGATAACTGGCAAGAATATGATAGAGATGAATGAAGAGAAAGAGATCAGGTGAGCATATTACCTTAATGTTGGTTTAGCAAAGAAATCAAAGTAAAAAATTCAGTATATATAAAAAATGATAAGGAAAGTAATACATATAGAATGTATGAGATGCAACTAAAAGAGTGCTCAGAGAAAAATATATAATCTTAAACATTTACATTGTATACAGGTGGAATGAAAATCAAAATGCTTTGAATATGCAAGTCAAAAGATAGAATTAGTATTTGCAACTGTATATTCCCCCAAAGTCTATATTTAGCCTAATTGGAAAATACTGTAACTTTTTCTGGAACTTAAGATATAAACAAGGATGGTTCTGTTTAGAAGTATCATTGTGGCATTAAAAATTGGAAAGAAGAGGACAAGAAATACAGCATGCCTGAAAAACATAAGAAAATCAGCTGGGAACTTATACCAAATGAGAGAATACAGAAAATTACAAAATTAATATTAAAAAATCAGTAGACTTGCTGTATGCAAACAGCTGTATTTTAAAGTGGCAGAAGAGATCCTACTTCTAATAGAAATTGAAAGATGAAATAACTATGGATAAACCAAAAACTATTGAAGGTATATTTTTTGAAGAAACTATAAATGTTAGTGATACCTAAAAGGAAACTTGAGTGGAGGGAAAAGCATACTGATCCTGACTAGGTGGACTCTATGCAGTGAGGATTTCAATTTGCCCTAAATTAATCTATACATTTAATGCAAATCCAGTAAAAATAACAACAGGATGTTTTTCCCTTTGGAATTAAACAGATTCTGTAGATCATATTGGAAAATAGTCATTAGATAATAGAAAAGTTCTAAAAAAAAAAAGACTAGAAAGATATGAGAATCAACTCTCCAAATCATACTATAGACATTATCCACCTGAAGTAATGTCAGATGAATTATTGGAACAGAATAGAGTTCACATATAAACCCATATAAATAGGGATTTTTTTGTATTTCAAAAATGGAGCATATATCAAGGAAGAAAAGATAGATCATTTGATAAATACCATGGAGAATACTGGGTGAAATATAAAAAAGATATAAATGAAAACGTGGTTATACTTGATGCAAACACGGAAGCATTATTGTTTTGGAGTGAGGCAGACTTTTCTTAGAATGGCTTAAGTGGTAAAAACCATACCCCAAAATTGATACATTCAACTATATCAACATTTTGCCTAGAAAAACAGAAGAAACTCCATTAGCAGTGTTAAAAGGCAAGAGTACAAACTAGGAAAAGATATTTTCAACAAATAGCATAAATACAGATAACACTCATTTTTACTACATAAAGTTTTTTTTTTTATGTATTGGGAAACAAACCAATGGGAAAAAAATAGGTGTAGGATGAAAAAATGTTTACAGAAAAATAAATTATGGCTTTTGAATACTTGAAAAGATGCCAAGCTCTACTTACAACATAGAAACATAGAAAGCTGCATTGACTGCCTTTTTCCATTCATCCATGAGAGGCATAGAAAAAGAAACATTCTCTTTCATTGTTACAATAGTAAATTGTGAAACTTCTGGGGCACCTGGGTGGCTCAGTCAGTTGAGCTTCCAACTTCAGCTCAGGTCATGACCTCATGGTTTGTGAGTTCGAGCCTTGTGTCAGCTTGCTGCTGTCAGCACAGTCTATTTCAGATCTTCTTTCCCTTTCTCTCTCTGCTCCTCCCCAGTTCATGCTGTGTCTCTCAAAAATAAAAAAAAAATATATATATATATATACATATACATATATATATGTATATATATATATACATATATATAAAATTAAAAATAAATTGTAAAACTTCTGCAAGAGGTCAGCTTGATAATAAATTTAATAATAGTTACCAACATTTAAAATGTACCTATGTTTTGATTTAATAAATTCTATTTTTTCTTCAAGCACTCTAAAATTTAAAACTTAATAGGTAATACAGAAAGACATATGTATGAGAATCGTTACTCAAACATTTGTTGCAATAGTTAGAACTACTTTCAATGTTGAATAAGATCCTGGATTCAGTCTTGTGGTATAGCTTGATTATATCACTATTTGTGGTGGTATAGGCTTAGATTATATCTGGAAGAATTCACACAAAAAGGGTAATAGTGCTTATATATAAGAAAGCTAACAGGAGAACAAAGAAAGAAGGCATCTTACTTTTCCTGGATGTTACGTTTGTAAGTTTACTTTTTATTTTTAAACATTTATTCATTTATGAGAGACAGCACGAGCAGGGTAGGGGCAGTGAGACACAGAATTTGAAGGAGGCTCTAGGCCCTGAGCTATCAGCATAGGGCCCCACGTGGGGCTTGAGCGCACAAGCTGTGAGATCATGACCTGAGCTGAAGTGGGATGCTTAACTGACGGAGCCACCCAGATGCCTCGTGTTTGTAAGTTTTGATGGTATACTATGTGCATGTGTTAGTCATTCAAAAAAGAAATGGAAGAAAACATAAAGGAAGTGCAAGGGCTGTAGGAGGCCCTTCATAAGTAGTGTTTATACTGACTTACTTACAGTATGAGATTTTCCTTTAAAACTTTAATGTTATATGATTTTGCTTATTGGAATAGTTCTATTTAATTTTTGGAGGCTAATATACATATTCAATTGTTTGACTACACACAAACTTCCAAAATAGTTAACAAATCAAAAAGGTATCAGTTTTTCCAGCATTGATTTGGTGGCCTATTTATACTTAGTAAGATAGGAAAAAATTGAAGATGATTTTTTCCCCCAAACTACAGTTATCAAATCACCATTTGCTGCAGGCTTACCTGTTTATATTTGACTCAGAATTGTTGAATGCAGCCCATTTGCATAGGCCAGTTAATAAATTCTCCAAATATTTAATTTGTATGCAAGATATATCTAACCCACAGGCTCTCATCTATCTGGATTTAATTTGATACTCTATTTCTTTATTTTAGAATAGTCTGAATATTTACTACAAAGATTTTAGTTTCCACTAAAATTCTATCATGAACCTTTTCATTCACTTCACAAATATTTACTTAAGCTCTGGGTGTATGCACTATAGAAGATAGTGGAACAGAGAATTACAGGTAAATATCATATTCTGAAGTGCCTTACAAGCCTTTGATTTTTTTGCTGTAATGTGAAATATTTATTTACATTGACATTCAACTTACATTTATTAGGTGGCACACACTGGGTTATAAAAATAAATGAGCCATGGTCTCTGATAATCTAGAAGTATAGAGAGATACATGAATGATTAGTTATAATACAGTGTGGCAAATGCAGTATAGAAAGCAAAAGAATATATATATGGCAAAGAAAAAGACTATTTACCCCCATGTGGAGAGTGAAAAAGGGGAAATCTTGCTGGAGTTGGTGACTCTGAGTCTGAAGAGATGGGTTGTGCTTAAGGGAAAATAGAAAGAATATTGCCTAGTGGTGAAGCACTAGTTTTGAATCTCGGTTTCTAAAACTAACTACCTGCATGACCATGGGCAAGTTATTTAACTTGTTTAAAATAGTAATTATAATAGCCCATACCTGTCATTGTTGATTGAGAATTAAGTGAAATAATTAGAATAATACCTGGAGTGTAGTGAGTACACTATAAATATAAGCTAATATCTTATTATTAATTGGGGTAGAGCGGTAGGAAGAAGAAAAGAACCTCGTAGGTAAACAAGTTTACTGAGGCAGGAAAAGAAAAAGAGCTCTGTTACGGGTGAAGTTCAAGGGAAGAATGACAAGTGATGATCTGGCAGGGACCAGATCACTGTGACCTTGAATGTCATCTTTAGGCACCTGGCAATCATGCTGATGTGGGGATATTCTTTGCAGGGGAATATTGCAGAGATGTGATCCATGGGTCATGTGGATTCCAGCTTGAGACCAGGTTATCAGCAAAGAAGAGAGCGTCCGAGGTAGGGAGATGGTAAGTGAGCAAACAAGTCATTATTCACGACGCTTTTACCCATTTTTTGAAATCCAGAACCTCTCTGTAAACAGTTAAGCCTTTCAATTTGCTAAAATGTCAGTTCACTTGAACATTATGGAGAATAAGGAAGTAAGTAAGAGTCTCCCCTGACAAATTATGCCCTCTCTCTGTCGATGTAAATGCTCCTTTAAATCACCCTTAAATTTCTCCTGTATTCCTGAGGAACTGGTTGGGAACCGAAGCAGGCTGTAATAATTTAATCTCCACATAAATTCATAAAATGGAAGTGACAGGACAGAGTTTCCCCCTACTATATTCTGAATGTTCACATCTCATTTCTGGATGCCATTGAATCTTTGCCCATTAAAGGAACATCAGATTCTTACAAATCTGGTAACTTTCTTCTTATTTGATTTGATGTGGCATTCTGAAGAAATTCAGGACATTTTCCTTCTTTGCTTTTACACATTTGAATTCCATATAGATGCTTTCAAGGTCTTAGTTGCTGAATCTGCATTGTTGGGATGAAATCATGAGCCTTTTGATTTAATGTAAGAGCTTCATTATTCTCAGCTGTGTCATTTGGTGCCTGAAAATGCCATTAGGATTCATCTAAATAAACAAAACTCTCCTAAAATTTACTTTCTGTCTGAGAACAATAGGAAAAGTAGTGAGAAGGGTAAAGGAAGTTTAAAGAGGATGCACAGTGTAAGTGGGGGAATTGAATGAGAATAAAATATGTACATATTTTCTTGCCTGAAAACTTTGTCTCATGCCAACATTTTGAAAATTTCTGATAAGTTCAGAGAGAAACCCCCCTTTCCTTCCCAAAAAGGAAAAGTTAATATTAAAGATGTTAAGATATTTTCTCTTTTAGCTTGTGTTTACCTTGTATTTCATAAAGTTGAAATGGATGCTGATTCCTGTGATATTCATATTTTTATTTATTATGTACTCTTTATGGATCAAACTTAATGTATCAGAGAAGGTGGAACAAGTATCACGTACAGTCTTACCTGTGAAATCAGGCTTTGAGATAAAAAAACAATTACCTTTTCCAAAGAAAGATCTTACTATTAAAGTGCCTCAATGTAAATAAATAAATAAATAAATAAATAAATAAATAAATAAATAAATAAAATAATTGAGAAGTAGAGCCTGGGAGGTTACCTAAGACTTCTGTTTTCTAAAGCGGTGATATATAGCAGAGCACTAAGTATGATCTTGGGTATAATACTACAATGGAATTCAATTAAATGGAAACAAATAATCAGGAAAATGTTACTGTTTTAATTCTCTTTTTGGTTCTTCTGATTATTTGAGGGCAGCGTTGTGTTAAAGCTGCCTTGTTGATGTCTTGAGAGCTGATGCTTTGCTTCTCTCCTTCAGTTCAGTGATGTCACCTTGAGACCTTAAAATTATCCATAGTAGGAGTATTTACACCACAGAAATCATAAAATACTGTAAGTCACCCTCCTTCCTCCAGTTGTTGTTAAGCATTGACCCCTACATCTCTGGTGAAAGGGGATGGTTAATCCTTTAAAGACCCAGACCTGAGGCTGAGAGCCTTCTGTCCACATGTAGACTCTCTGGGCACCATTTTCCTTTCTTTGCCTTTAATTTTAGAGGTGTATTCAATTTATACCAGAATGATGGTGGTTTTGCCTTTAAAGTAATGAAATGTATGAAGATATGAAGTATCTTTCTATAAATATATTTATTTAAATCGATCTAGTAAGAAGGCTCAGCCCAGATTTTAGAAATGGTAATAATATAGGGGCACCTGGATGGCTCAGTCGGTTAAGTGTCTGACTCCGGCTCAGGTCATGATCTCTTGGTTTGTGAGTTCAAGCCCCGTGTCAGGCTCTGTGCTGACAGCTCAAAGCCTGGAGTCTGCTTTGGATTCTGTGTCTTCCTCTCTCTCTGCACTTCCCCCGCTCGTGCTCTATTCTATCTCTCTCTAAAATATATAATCATTAAAAAAATTTAAAAATTAAAAAAATGGTTATAATATAAATTGTATGTAAGTAAAGCCAAATCAAGAAAGTAGTACTGGTAAATCTAAATTTGGAGGCACACTGGTCTGGAAAGATTTCCAGTATTTATTACTATACAGCCAATGAGTCTTAGTCACAATTTTTACCCTGATAAACTAGCTTGGAGGAGTAAGGCCCAAGTATCAAAGAAGTATGCTTGCTTTCTCTCTCTCTTTCATTTTCTCTTTTTCTTCACCCAGTTCATGTTTCTGTGAAAACTAAAATGAGAATTTCTCTTTGTCTGAGCTTCACCCTCTCTTGAATGGTTAGTCCTGTTTTAACGTTTGTAGTGGTCCTGTAGTTTTCTGCCTTATACATAAAACTTTCTCCTCCCAGTTCTTCTGTTAGGTCTCAGATGTCTTCCCAGGGCTCATGATGTGAATGTTGGGAAAAGAATTGATGGCTGGGGCAGGGAGCAGAGCAGGGCTGAGACACATGTTGGAAACTTTGTAGTTTCAGAGGCTTTATTTGTGGCTTGTTTTCCTCTGTGTTTGTGAGGAAAGGGGAACAGATAACATAGGTGCTGGAACAAACTGTGGCAAGTATATTATCACTGTAATGTTGACTTTGATTGCCTCCTTTTGACCGTTTTATTGATATCTAAGATATATAAACAAGACCAACTCCTTCCCATAACTCAAACCAACAGCTGATTTATACAGCACTATATAGTCTCTTCCTGACATGAGCATCAGCATTCGGAAAGAAATGTGCTATTTAATCCCTTTTCTGACTGTCATTCTCTTCAAAGACAGTATTTCTGGGAAGATATAAAGGTGAAAATATAAAGTGATGTGGAAAATAGTTTTAAAATTTGCCAATGTTCAATATTTAGAAATCAGGAATTAGTTACTTCTCCTTGCTGGGGATTTTCCCCCCTTCAGTGTTCAGTCTTCTAGACAAGCCCAGGATGGAGACAAAATATTTTAGAAGACTTGAAATAGAGGATAAGATTAGACCATCGTTCAAGTGATTTTTCAGTATGGTTTGCTCAAACATTTCATCTTGATTTCCATTTGCTCTTTATATAAAAATAAATCTAGGTAGATAGAAGCTGAGTCACCACTCAGGCATAAGACATTTTACATTGTCTTTCAAATACAAATGCTATTGTAACGACAATTGTGCACATAGAAAATGTCCACGTTTCCTTTTGTTCTCACAGAACAGCTGCTATGTGCGTGCATTTGGATGTGTGTGTCTCTGCTCATGTTTGTATGGCACAGAATTATAGCATCCATTTGCTTTTCTGTTATATGACCTTCTATGATCCTCTGTCTTCAAACAGAGTAACTTCTATTTCAAAATAAATATTTTGTTGAAGGAAACTTCGTGGACTGGAGAGCCTGTGGGGTTTCTCTGGAGAAACTTGTACAGGAGGCTGCCATGGTAAATCTATACTGTAGGTTCATTTACCAGCAAAATAATATGCCAGTCTCAGTGAGAGAAACATCTGGGCCTGTTGGAAAAGGAGGTTGACAGGTGGCAGGAGGCAGGCTCAGACCTGTGAGTACAAGACTGTTATTTGATGCTGAGGACAACTATGGGTGAGAGATACCAGGCTTGCTGGGAGAAAGACCTATGCCCCTTATGAGGGAGGCCCTTCTTCACATACTGACACAGGTAGCATATACACAGGTAAAAAAACATAATTGAAAGGCCCTTGGCTTTGTCAACAGCATAGCCTCAGAGACTCACTGCTGTATGAGTGAATGAATGAATGAATGAATGAAATATATATATATATATATATATACATATATATATATATATATATGTATATATATATATATAATCAAAATATGTTATAAATGAATGTGCAGAAGTTCTGAGTGGGCATAATTTTCAGACACCCAATATTTTTTTCTAAAGCATTATCTAAAAATTCATACGCTGGGATGAAAATGTTATTTAGGAAAGGGGGAATGGAGACTGAACAAGAGGGAAGAAAAGAGGAATTAACTCTCTGTTTCTAGGATCATTACATGTTGCATCTGACTCCATGCATAATAACATGTTGCTAAAGAATATCAAGTCATAGGTTCCTCTTTTTATAGAAGAAAACATCGGAACCCAGAGCAGGACACCCAGTTTTGATTGTCCTTAGACTGGAATCCAGTTTCCCCATATGCTCTCCCTGTGGACATTTTGCTATTCCTATATGTAAAACAAAAATGTGACCATAGCAAACATTAGTTATATATATTATGTAGTCATCACCAAAATATATTCACTGTATTTATCTAAGGCAGAAATTTACTCGATTTTGTTTTATAAACCTTTGCACAAAGGAGTATCAGTTGGAACATGAATTCAAAGCTTTCTCTCATGCATAAACTATTAGATGGTTAAAAGAATTCACACATTAGGGTGGCCTTTCTGCTCTTTTCTTTCTGGAGATTGTGGTAAGTGTGAACTTGAAGGGGCATTTCCAAACTGTGCAAGTTTGGGCCCATATTCTCCTTCTGTACATCTTGGAGAAGTGGACAGAAAAGCACTGAAGATAAGGTGAGGCTAAACAGAATCTGTCTCCAGCCAAACACACTTCATCCTGTAACTACCTCTTTCCCAGCTTCAACTGTAACTCCCTTGGAACACTGTTTCTTGCCAGATCAACACTTTCAGGCAGGTTAGATGACCCCTCCCTGTTCCCACAGCATCTTGTGCCAGACTCTGTGTTGAACGAGACTCCAAATTCTTTGAGTATGGCCCAGTAGCCACTGTAGTTCCAGACACAAGGTGAAGCTCAGGTAGTGTTGGTAAAATAATTGTATCTAAACAATTTCCCCCAATATGAAATTCCCCATTCTCTGCCATCGTTTGTCATTGCCTTAAAGAGAGCCACTTGCATTTTCTAGCTTGATTGCCCAGTATCCATTCTTTAATTACATGAGTTACTTGAGATTGAAATCTTCATTTGAATAATTATGGTGAATATTTGTTTGAGTCTGACAACTTAGACTAGAAGTCAAAGCCTTGAGGTTACCAAGCCCCAGGGTCTAGAGCCACAAAAGCCTGTTTTGTTATCCAGGATCAGCTGCTTATTCTCTCAGAGCTTTGGTTTCTTTGCATGTGTAAAAGAAAAATCCATTATTTCCTCATAGCATTGGGGTGAAATATATCCACACAAGTGTTTCATTAAAAATACTTAGGATGTATTTAGCTGTTACTGTGACTTACCAGTCACAAGTTAGTTTCTTTACACCTATTATCTTCTTACAACAACTCATATTCCCAAGTTACATAGAACCGTGATTCAAACTGGGCATTTTGATTCTCATTCTCACTCTCCTCAACTAACGTCCAATACTCTTTGCCATCAATTGAGATAAAATATCTAAGTATTTTGAAATATAGCAAGATTACTTATAAGGCTACAATAGTACAGACACTTAGTGTTCCTAAAATAGATGCGTAGCCTGAATCTTTAATTAATAAGCAAGACAAGAGTGACATGGGGAAATCCAAAGGTATATTCTCCCCATGGAAGAAGGAAGAAAAGTGGCCCAGAGACATATGTCAAAGGGATGGGGAGAGAAGTTGGGATTGGCTAACAGTTAGAATTACACCCTTTCCTACTTACCTGGCTTTACTTCAGGTGGTTTTCTCAACCTAGAATTCCCATTCCAACCTCCCATTCTTCCACTCTCCCCACATTCACCTCCCACTACATTCTCTTAGCTGGTAGAAATCTGCTCCTTTAAGGTTCTGTATTAAGATCCACCGTCCCCTGATTTATCCTTGGGTTTCTCAATTACTGCCTAACAAATTAATCATTTCTTCTTCTCTGCTCCCACAACTCTCTTGTACTTCTATTTCAGGGTTTCTTAGTTTGGCATTCTTGATATTTTGGACTAGATAATTACTTTTTTAGGGCTGCTCTGCATTAAAAGATGTTTAGCAGCATCTCTGGCCTTTACTCCTTGGATGCGGTAGCACTCCTTCCCCAGTAGTGACAATCAGAAATGTCTGCAGACATTGTCAAACATCCCCTATCGACCAAAACCACCTCTGGTTGGAAGTTACTGGTCTTTTATCTATTGTAACCCAGTTTTATGGTAGTCTTATACCTGAGCACATGGTTCCAGTTTTTACTTTGGAAAATATTCTTCTGTATCTCAGTGTTTCTTAGGTTTTATGAGCATTGTAGTCATCTGTATGTGGGGGGGGTGCTTATTAAAACCCCAGTCACTGGCCCCCTCCCACTTTTCCTCAAGTTTCTAACTCAGTTAGTCTGGGTTAGATCCCAATGCATCACCTTTCTAACACATTTCGTAACGTGCCACCAGTGATGTGTCTACTGCTGTTCTGGCGACCACACTTTGAGAATAATTGTCAATATCACGGCTCAGCACTTCTGCTTCAGCTTTTGCTAGTTAGATCCCTGTTAAGCAGGACCATAATTTCTTTGTTGTTTCTCTCTGCGCCCAGCCCTGTGCTTTGCACATAGTAAGCCTACGTTGAATTGAACAAATAAATCAATGAATCTGAAAGTACTTTGCTAAAGATTAAAGGGATTTACAGATATAAAGTGTCATTAGTAAGGTACTGGGATATGTGAGAATTTGGGGTCAGGTGAAGACAGTTCTGTTTCCAGAAGTGTTTTGACAGAGTGTTAAATCAAATGCCTCCACTGAATTTGAATTCATTGTGAGTCAGACAAAGGATTGCTGTAAATTATTCTGTTGTCATGGCATATCAAGGAAGTTGATGGATAAAGGGACATGCTAATGAGACTCTAAGTGACAATGCAAAATGAAATCAATGGTCTCTGAGAGACTTCTTTTCAACAGCATTGGGAAAGCATCTATTCTCATCATTGCCAATTATCAGGATCACTAAGCTTTTTAAAGATGTGCATTAACTTGCAAAGATCTTGTTCTTCTGGACCATATCTGCCCAGATATTGGGAGGAAAAGTGGTGAGGGACCGTTTTGGGAGTGTAAAAAGGGAGAACGTTTTCACTTCTATGCATGCTATAGCCATGCTTATATTTTCTAAAAGAATTCACACCTAATACCTTCTGCAATCCCTGTATAACCCCTTGAAGGTAAGACAATATTTTTTTACATGTTTAGAAAGAGAAACGGAGGCACACAATCTTTACTGACACAGAAACTCTTATAGATGAAAAAGAGAAACAAAGGCATAGAATCTCTAATGAAGACCAAAAGTAAACCTTTAAATGAAATACAGTGTTTAAAATAGAGCTAATGTGAGAAGATAAGTACAGTAAGACCTTGGTTTGTGAGGATAATTTATTCTGAAAATGCTTGTAATCCAGAGCATTTGTATATCAAAGTGAATAAGAAATAATGGAAACTCAGATGATTCGTTCCACAACCCAAAAATATTCCTATAAAAATGATTACAATACTGAAATAAAATAAAAAATAATAAAGAAAATACAAAATATAGTAAGAAGAAAAATAAACAAATTAACCTGCACTTACCTTTGACTTGTTTTATTTTTATTTTTTTAAATTTACATCCAAATTAGTTAGCATATAGTGCAACAATGATTTCAGGAGTAGATTCCTTAGTGCCCCTTACCCATTTACCCCATCCCCCCTCCCATAACCCCTCCAGTACCCTCAGTTTGTTCTCCATGTTTATGAGTCTCTTTTGTTTTGTCCCCCTCCCTGTTTTTATATTATTTTTGTTTCCCTTCCCTTATGTTCATCTGTTTTGTCTCTTAAAGTCCTCATATGAGTGAAGTCATATGATTTTTGTCTTTCTCTGACTAATTTCACTTAATACCCTCCAGTTCCATCCACATAGTTGCAAATGGCAAGATTTCATTCTTTTTGATTGCTGAGTAATACTCCATTGTGTGTGTGTGTGTGTGTGTGTGTGTGTGTGTATATATATATATATATATATATATATATATATACACATTCATACTGGAAGTCTTAGCCTCTGCAAGACTTGCATATATATATATATACATATATATATATATATGTATGTATATATATATATGTGTGTGTGTATATATATATATATATATATATACACACACACCGCATGTTCTTTATCCATTCTCCATCAGATGGACATTTGGGCTCTTTCCATACTTTGGCTACATATAGTGCTGCTA
The DNA here is from genome assembly GCF_018350195.1 of Panthera tigris. Lineage (NCBI taxonomy): Eukaryota > Metazoa > Chordata > Mammalia > Carnivora > Felidae > Panthera > Panthera tigris. Next base: position 48,279,735 of record NC_056661.1, read on the forward strand.
TAAACATGAGGGTGCATGTGTCTCTTTGAAACAGGACACCTATATCCTGTGGATAAATGCCTAGTAGTGCAATTGCTGCATCTTAGGGTAGTTCTATTTTTAGTTTTTTGAGGAACATCCATACTGTTTTCCAGAGTGGCTACACCACCATGCATTCCCACCAACAATGCAAAAGAGATCCTCTTTCTCCGCATCCTCACCAACATCTGTTGTTGCCTGAGTTGTTAATGTTAGCCATTCTGACAGGTATAAGGTGGTATCTCATTGTGGCTTTGATTTGTATTTCCCTGATGATGAGTGATGTGGAGCATTTTCTCATGTGTCAGTTGGCCATCTGGATATCTTCTTTGGGGAAGTGTCTATTCATTTCTTTTACCCATTTCTTCACTGGATTATTTGTTTTTTGGGTGTTGAGTTTGATAAGTTCTTTATAGATTTTAGATACTAAACCTTTATCTGATATGCCATTTGCAAATATCTTCTCCCATTCTGTCAGTTGCCTTTTAGTTTTGCTGATTGTTTCCTTCGCTGGTAAGAAGTTGCTGTGGACAAGATCAAAGAGGTTTTTGCCTGCTTTCTCCTCTAAGATTTTGATGGCTTCCTGTCTTACATTGAGGTCTTTCATCCATTTTGAGTTTATTTTTGTGTATGCTGTAAGAAAGTGGTCCAGGTTCATTCTTCTGTATGTCGCTGTCCAGTTTTCCCAGCACGACTTGCTGAAGAGACTGCCTTTATTCCATTGGATATTCTTTCCTGCTTTGTCAAAGATTAGTTGGCCATACGTTTGTGGGTCCATTTCTGGGTTCTCTATTCTGTTCCATTGATCTGAGTGTCTGTTCTTGTGCCAGTACCATACTATCTTGATGATTACAGCTTTGTAGTATAGCTTGAAGTCTGGGATTGTGATGCCTCCTGCTTTGGTTTTCTTTTTCAAGATCGCTTTGGCTATTCCAGGTCTTTTCTGGTTCCATATAAATTTTAGGATTATTTGTTCTAGCCCTATGAAGAATGCTGGTGTTACTTTGATAGGGATTGCATTGTATATGTGGATTGCTTTGGGTATTATCGACATTTTAACAATATTTGTTCTTCCTATCCGGGACCATGGAATCTTTTTCCATTTTTTTGTGTCTTTTTCAATTTCTTTCATAAGCTTTCTGTAGCTTTCAGTGTATAAATTTTTCACCTGTTTGGTTAGATTTATTCCTAGGTATTGTATGGTTTTTTGTGCAACTGTAAATGGGATCAATTCCTTGATTTCTCTTTCTGTTGCTTCATTGTTGGTGTATAGGAATGCAACCGATTTCTGTGCATTGATTTTATATCCTGCAACTTTGCTGAATTCATGAATCAATTCTAGCAGTTTTCTGGTGGAATCTTTTGGGTTTTCCATATAGAGTATCATATCATCTGCAAAGAGTGAAAGTTTGACCTCCTGGCTGATTGGATGCCTTTTATTTCTTTGTGTTGTCTGATTGCAGAGGCTAAGACTTCCAGTACTATGTTGAATAACAGTGGCGAGAGTGGACATCCCTGTCTTGTTCCTGACCTTAGGGGGAAAGCTGTCAGTTTTTCCCCATTCAGGATGATATTAGCATTGTTCATATACGGCTTTTATGATCTCGAGGTATGCTCCTTCCATCCCTACTTTCTTGAGGGTTTTTATCGAGAAAGGATGCTGTATTTTGTCAAATGCTTTCTCTGCATTTTTTGAGAGGATCATATGGTTCTTGTCCTTTCTTTTATTGATGTGATGAATGACATTAATTGTTTTATAGCTATTGAACCAGCCCTGCATTCCAGGTATAAATCCCAATTGGTCGTGGTGAATAATTTTTTTATGTATTGTTGGATCTGGTTGGCTAATATCTTATTGAGGATTTTTGCATCCATGTTCATCAGGGAAACTGGTCTATAGTTCTCCTTTTTAGTGGGGTCTCTGTCTGATTTTGGAATCAAGGTAATGCTGGCTTCATAGAAAGAGTTTGGAAGTTTTCCTTCCATTTCTGTTTTTTTGGAACACCTTCAAGAGAATAGGTGTTAACTCTTCCTTAAATGTTTGGTAGAATTCCCCTGGACAGCCATCTGGCCCTGGACTCTTAATTTTTGGCAGATTTTTTATTACTATTTCGATTTCTTTACTGGTTATGGGTCTGTTCAAATTTTCTATTTCTTTCTCTTTCAGTTTTGGTAGTATATATGTTTCTAGGAATTTGTCCATTTCTTCCAAATTACCCATTTTATTGGCATATAATTGCTCATAATATTCTCTGATTATTGTTTTTATTTCTGTTGTGTTATGATATCTCCTCTTTCATTCTTGATTTTATTTATTTGAGTTCTTTCCTTTTTCTTTTTGATCAAACTGGCTAGTGGTTTATCAATTTTGTTAATTCTTTCAAAGAACCAGCTTCTGGTTTCATTGATCTGTTCTACTGTTTGTTTTTGTTTTTGTTTTTGTTTTTGTTTTTGTTTTTGTTTTTTTTGTTTTTTGTTTTTTTTTTGGTTTTGATAGCATTAATTTCTGCCCTAATCTTTATTATTTCTTGTCTTCTGCTGGTTTGGGGTTTTATTTGCTGTTCTTTTCCCATTTCCTTAAGGAGTAAGGTTAGGTTGTGTATCTGAGATTTTTCTTCCATCTTTATGAAGGCCTGGATTGCTATATACTTTCTTCCTATGACCACCTTTGCTGCGTCCCAGAGGTTTTGGGTTGTGGTGTTATCATTTTCATAGACTTCCATATACTTTTTAATTTCCTCTTTAACTGCTTGGTTAGCCCATTCATTCTTTAGTAGGATGTTCTTCAGTCTCCAAGTATTTGTTACCTTTCCAATTTTTTTCTTGTGGTTGATTTCGAGTTTCATAGCGTTGTGGTCTGAAAATATGCACGGTATAATCTCCATCTTTTTGTACTTACTTAGGGATGATTTGTGTCCCAGTGTATGGTCTAATCTGGAGAATGTTCCATGTGCACTGGAGAAGAATGTGTATTCCACTGCTTTAGGATGAAATGTTTTGAATATATCTGTTAAGTCCATCTGGTCCAATGTGTCATTCAAAGTCATTGTTTTCTTGTTGATTTTTTGATTAGATGATCTGTCCCTTGCTGTGAATGGGGTGTTGAAGTCCCCTACTATTATGGTATTACTATCGATGAGTTTATGTTTATGATTAACTGATTTATATATTTGGGTGTTGCCACATTTGGCGCATAAATGTTTACGATTGTTAGGGCTTCTTGGTGGATAGACCCCTTGATTATGATATAATGCCCTTCTGCATCTCTTCATACAGTCTTTATTTTAAAATCTAAATTTTCTGATATAAGTATGGCTACTCTGGCTTTCTTTGGTTGACTATTAGCATGATAGATGGCTCTCTATCCCCTTGTTTTCAATCTGAAGGTGTCTTTAGGTCTAAAGTGGGTCTCTTGTAAACAGCATATAGATGGATCTTGTTTTCTTATCCATTATTTTACCCTGTGTCTTTTGATTGGAGCATTTGATCCGTTGATGTTTAGAGTGAGTACTGAAAGATACAAATTTATTGCCATTACGATGCTTGTAGAGTTGGAGTTTCTGGTGGTGTTCTCTGGTCCTTTCTAATCTTTGTTGCTTTTGGTATGTATGTATGTATGTATGTGTGTATGTATGTATATATGTATTTCTCTCTCTCTCTCTCTCTCTCTCTCTCTCTCTCTCTCTATATATATATATATATATATATATATATATATATATTTGATCTTTTCTCCCCTCAGAGAGTCCCCCTTTAAATTTCTTGCAGGGATGGTTTAGTGGTCACAGATTCCTTTAATTTTTGTTTGTCTGGGAAACTTTTTATCTCTCCTTTTATTTTGAATGACAGCATGGCTGGATAAAGAATTCTTGGCTGCATATTTTTCCGATTCAGCACACTGAATATATCCCACCACTCCTTTCTGGCCTGCCAAGTTTCTGTGGATAGGTCTGCTGCAAACCTGATCTGTCTTTCCTTGTAGGTGAGGGACTTTTCTTCCTTGCTCGTTTCATTATTCTCTCCTTGTCTGAGTATTTTGTGAATTTGACAGATATGCCTTTTTGATGGTCGGTTTTTGTTGAATCTAATGGGGGTCCTCTGTGCTTCCTGGATTTTGATGTCTGTGTCTTTCCCCAGGTTAGGAAAGTTTTCTGCTATGATTTGCTCATATAACCCTTCTACCCCTCTTTCTCTCTCTTCCTCTGTTGGGACCCCTATGATTCTGATCTTGTTCCTTTTTAATGAGTCACTGATTTCTCTAATTCTTAAATCATGCTCTTTTGCCTTAATCTCCTTCTTTTTTTCTGCTTTGTTTTTGTCTATAAGTTTGTCCTCTGTATTGCTGATTCTTCGTTCTGCCTCATCCAACCTTGCCATCACTGCATCCATCCATGATTGCGGCTCAGTTATAGTATTTTTAATTTCATTCTGACTACTTTTTTACTTCTTTTATCTCTGCAGAAAGGGATTCTAATCTGTTTTCGACTCCAGCTAGTGTTCTTATTATAGTGATTCTAAATTCTGGTTCAGACGTCTTGCTTGTATCTGTGTTGGTTAAATCCCAGGCTGTTGTTTCTTTGTGCTCTTTCTTTTGGGGTGAATTGCTTCGTTTTGTCATTTTGAATGGAGAAAAGGAATTAATGAAGTAGAAAAATTAAAATAAAAAAATTAAAAAAATATTAAAATTAAAAAATTAAACACACACACACACACACACACACACACACAAATCAAATAAATGATTCAAGAGCCTAGGTGTGTTTTGGTCTGGATGTTGAAAGTGGTTTGACAGATTAGAGGGAAAAAAGGGGGAAAAAAGGAAATCGTTTGGGAATTTGAAAAAATGAATATACTGAAGTAGACTAAAATGAGATGATGGGAGTAAAATAGAATTTGAAAAAATCTACACAAAATAAAGAATATAGTAGGAAAAAAATAAAAATATTTTTAATAAAAATTAAAAATAAAAATGAATTTTTTTCTCTTATTGTATTCAAGAAAAAGAAAAAAATGAAAAAGAAAAGAAAAACACGAAATCGTTTGAAAATTTGAAAAAATGAATACACTGTAGTAGACTACAATAAAATCATGGAAGTAATATAGAATTTGAAAAACTTTACATAAAAGAAAAAAATATAGTAAAAAAATTAAAGGAAAATATTTTTAATAGAAATTGAAACTAAAAATGAAGTTTTTCACTTTCTGCATTCAAGAAAAAGAAAAGAAACAAAAAAGAGGAAAAAGGAAAAGCAAAAAGAAAAGAAGGAAATCATTTGAAAATTTGAAAAGGTGAATACACTGAAGTAGTCTAAAATAAAATGATGGAATTAAGATAGAATTTGAAAAAACTTATACAAAAGTAAAAAATATAGTAAAAAAATTAAAGAAAAATATTTTTAATAAAAATTGAAAATAAAAATGCATTTTTTCTCTTTCTGTGTTCAAGAAAAAGAAAATAAGTGTAAAAGAGAAAAATTAAATAAAGAAAGAAAATTGAATAGATGAACCTGCTGACAGATTGAAGTAGGACTGAAATTACTTCATTTTCCTCTAGAAGTCTGTCTATGGTAGCGCTTTATAGTCCATAAACTCTAAGCTGGTGGTGAGATTTGTGTTCTTGAAGAGCAAAGTTGGCCCAGTTGGGCGGGGCTCAGTGTAACAGGTCCGCTCTCCACTAGGTGGCGCTGCTAGCGTACTGGGGTGAATTGTTACAGTGCTGGTAGATGCGTATGCACATGCGCAGGAGTGGTGAAAATGGTGTCACTCGGCTATCCAGTTTCTAGTATGGGAACTCTGTTCTCTCCGATCAGCATTGAGGCACCCGTCCTCTGTCTTCAACTTTCATCCACTCCCTGCTTCTTCACTGTCTGTGACCAAGCCCCAGGCAGTACCTCTCTACCGAGTTTTGTCTCAGATGTGCCTATTTTCCCTGGCCCCTTACTTCTGAAGGACTGTGGCTTTGACCCATTCTGCTCCTCTGTGGGAGGGTCTCACCAAGCAATGGCCGGATGCCGGCTGCACCCAGGAACACCTGCTGGACTCTGCTGCCGCCGGTGCCCCAAGACTGTGGCCAGGTGCCAGCCCACCCCAGAAAAAGTTCGCGAGATAGTGTAGCAGCAGATTTTCAGGGATTATGGAAAATCACAACACACATCTGGCATCAGGCTTCACCCTTAACATCCTTGTTCCAGCACCAGCAAATGTGGCCATTTTCTGGGGTCTGCTGGGACCAGGTGGCTTCAACAGTCTCTACCAAATGTCCTTCCAGCAGTGGAACCGATTTTTCCCTGTGTGGCCTGAGAACCTCCCGGACCCTGCTCTGTTCCTGGGGATTCGCCCTTCCTACCAGAGCACCACCAGGTATGGAGCTGCAGAGTTGCAGCCTTTGTGCTCCCCTTGTTTACAGTCTTATTGGAATTTAAGCCCTCTCCTTTCTCCTTTCTCCCTTTTTAGTTTAGTCCCTGTGGCTGTTCCCAATTTTCCACTTTCTCTCCAGCTGCTTTTGGGGAGGGGTGCTTTTCCCGTATTCTCCCCCGCCCTAGTCTCCATCCTCTCTCTGCCTGCAAAGGCAGCTCCCTGCCCGCCGCTGGCTTCTTTCTCCCTAAGTTCACCTCTCCGTGCCATGTACCTGCTGAATTCTGTGGTTCAGGTTGTGCAGATTGTTGTGTTAATACTCCAATCAGTTTTCTAGGTGTGTAGGATGGTTTAGTGTTGGTCTGTCTGTATTTCATGGACTCGAGACACACAAAAAACCTCCATGCTGTTCCGCCATCTTGGCTCCTCCCCAACCTGCATTTACCTTTGAAAACCTTTGTGGCTGGTGTGAGGGAGACAAGAGAGCGGAGGGTAATTGTGTAGGACGACTTTCACTACCACTAACGGATTCACTGCTGTCTCTTGGCTCAATGGCATCATTTTCTGCATGAGAGTCATTGTATATACTTGCGCACATCTTGACCAATGTGCAGTAATAATTAGCTCTTGTCATATAATGTATTTAATGTAACTGGCAATAAGTTGGCAGAGGAAAGGGTCTATATATGCAGGCAGCCTGACAAAGAATGAAGCAAAACATTCCTAACCTTACTCTTGTATGGAAAAGCAAAGGACTGTCCATAGGTGCTTGGAAGTGACAAAAAATACACTAGTGCCAGTTGTGGGCACCTTCCAATATTCTGAAAAATCACTGAGATCTGCCAGACGCCATGGCCTGAGACTGAGCATCCAAGCACGGGAGACTATTACCCACAATCCCGCAGAGAGAGACAGAGAGAGAGAGAGAGAGAGAGAGAGAGAGAAGAACCATTGGCTCACCTGTGATTATGTGACATCTGGCATCACGTACTACTCGTATTGCAAGACATTGCTCTTTTATCAAGTTAAAACTGATACTCTTCAGGTCTGCTGAAATGTCATCTCTTCCAAGAGGCCATTTCTGAGTACATACTCTCTTTTAAGTTATACCCTATCCTCTCAGACCTATCACCCTGCTGATTTCATTCATGGAGCTCATCACCATCTGATACTGGCTTGTGAATTTTTTTCTCTCTCATTGGGATGTAAATTCCTTAAGGGTACAGGCATCTGTTGACTTATCTATCCTAATATTGAGAGCACCTTAGCACAGTGCTTCAAAATAACAGGAATTTAGTGCGTATTTGTTGACTGAATGGATTCATCCTCCCTTTATTGAGTTCCTGCCATGGGCCATGTGCCAATAATAATATTAAACACAGCTGTTGCCTCAAATAAACTAATTCTTGATGCCTTGAGATCATACTAAGCAGGGCCAATCTCTGTTTTCCCCTTGTCACACATTATTAGTCTTTTACTGATCTTGCATTAATAATATTGCAGCTGCTAAAAGATGCCAATGATCAACAGATCATTTAATTTAATAAGAAGAATAGAGCATAATTATTAACAGAATGGGTGTTGGAGCCAGATTTCATGGTTCATTTCTCAGTTTTGCCATTTACTTCCAGTGTGGCTTTGGGTGAGTTACTTAACCTCTCTGAGGCTCACCTTCATTATCTGAAATAGAGATAATAATATTCATCTTTGTTCTAAGGCCTTAATAAGTTTGTATGTGTAACGTGCTTAAAAGTAGTGTCTCATATATACTGAGTACATTATTAATATTAATTATAATTATTATATATAGCCACAGATGAGAGTGCCACTTAAAAATGAGATTCCATATAGATTAAGTTACTGAAATTCAGGAGATCACCCCAAAAGCCATGATCACCATTGAGAAATATTAAGAGATGCAGGGTGAGGATATCTTAGACTTATACATGTTAAGCTAATATATTTTGCCTTAACTTTACTCTCAAACCCATTTAGATTACATGTGGAGAACATATTTCAATTTCAAAGTAAATGGAATGAACTTAAGAAAATTGACAGCTCTCATAAGATGTCATGTAATAAAGCATAAAGCCACCTTTGATTGTGCTGAAAAGAGTGATGTATGGTTCCACACATTCTAAGCATGCTTTCATTTAAAGGGACTTATTCTCTTTCTCCCTCTTTCTGCCCCTCCCCCCCAGGTGCGCTCCCTCACATGCATGCTGTCTCTCAAAAAATAAATAAATAAACATTAAAAAATTATTATAAAAAAAAAAGGGGGAGTGCCTGGGTGGCTCAGTGGGTTAAGCATCCAGTTGGTAATTTAGTCTCCGGTTATGATCTCAAGGTTCCTGAGATCTGTGCTGAGATCTGAATCTGTGGGATTCTCCCTCTTGCCCCTCCTCTTCTTATACATGCTCACTTGCTTTCGCTCAAAAAATAAATTAACATTTAAAAAATCATTATAATGGGACTTAGAATGTTTCCACATGGCTCCAACAGCCAGGGGAGGAATAAATACAGAGAAGGGCTACATCTCAAGCAGGGGTTATGGGCATATCATAAGTACTGCCTTAGCAGCAATAGCTTTTGGCTCAAAGGATTAGTCTAGAATCACTGAACGGAGATGAAATCAAGGTAGACACTCAACATCTGAGCAGAAAGCAATTGAAAAGTTTAAAGAAAACACACAGCAAAAAGATTGGTCAATATAAACACTAATAACCCCATGCATGCCAAAAATGATTGCATGTAAACAACTCACTTTAAAAATGATAACAAATTTTTTTTGACCTTTATTTTGTTAATGTATCACTTCTGCCGTGTGAAAATGTTTGACATCTCTAACTGAAAGTTAAGGTTCCTGGAAAAAGATAACAGCAATAATAATTTAGATTCTACAATGCAATAACAGACCATTTGAAATGTGTATGTTCATGTTAACCAGAAAATAGGTTTTCTGATCTTAATTTTGCAGATAAAGTGTGTGTCTTTGGTTAAATGTTTCCCAAACCTTTTCCAGATTGTTAAAGAAGTCATCATGCTATAACTTGATCTATTTAATCTTGTTTATATTCTCTCTATATAGCAGCCACTAGCAGTTCCCACTTACTCATTTCCAGACTTTTCACAATTATTGCCAAAAAGCATATCCATTTGACTGTTCTGTTGCAGTTTTGCTACTTCTTTTATTATACTTCTCAATCTTATTCCTACTCCTGTAAAATTTAGACTGTTAATCTGTGTGTTTTAGATAATCTGTTAACCTGCAGATGACATGATGTCTACTTTATATCTAGACCTCACCATCTACCATTGACTTCCAAATGTCATCTTACTCACTAAAAATCCCATATTTGTCACTTCTGCAATAATTTCATCTATAAATTTCCTAATTAATAGGACAGTTACTTTCCTTGTTAATTTTTCAAAGGCAAAATCTCAAATTATAAATTCTTGTCATGGACATATATCAGAGACCTAGTGTTAACAACAATGACAACGAAAGGTCACCAAGCATTAAGGCATTATGGGGACTATGATCCTGTTTTTAGTACAGTAAAAATGATGTAATTTGTGCATAGAAAAACAATAAAGGGCTTGGTCAACTCATTTACTGATTGTCTCTTAGAACTGAGAGTTTAGGGGAGTTTTAATTTGTATATATTTTGTTTCTGTACTTTTTCTTAATGGACAGTATACACTAGTTTTATTATCAGAAAAGAAAAACAATAAGTATTTGTTTTCCTAGTAACAAAACAAAGAAACATATCTGTTTTAGTGAAAGAAAGGAGATAACTGTGAGATATGCTTGATGGGTTTAATGGTGATAAACGTTTAGTACCAATTATGTGTAAGTAATAAGAGTAACAGAATAGAAAGAAATGAAAGATGGGTCTTAAATCTTCAGGTGCTTTGCATTAACCTACATGATGCAATAAATGATTCAAAAGTCATATAACTCTATTTTTTATTAAAAAATTATTACAGTCTTTTTTATTCAGTGTCAGGAACTCTTCTCACGTGGAGGTGTCTTCAAACTATCAAATCCTTGTATTTTTGTAGCTAACATGTTAGTGGAGGAGATATGCTACCAACAAATGAACATCCTACCTGGCAGTAGTGAGTGTGAAGAAATACAATGCAGGGTAAGAAGAAAGAGGGTGACAGAACAGTGACATTTTAGATATGGCATTAAGGAAAGACTTCTCTGAAAAATAAAGATTTTAGCAGAGACAAATGTGAGGTGGCTCTTTCAGAGGACAGCAGAAGAGAACACCAGTGCAAAGGCCCTGAGGCAGAGCATGCAAATAGCATTTGAAGTAACTCAAGAACCAGTGTGGCTGCAGGATGAAATTAAGAGGCAGTGTGATGGAGAATGAAATCAAAGAGATGAGGTGGGAGGTAAATCAATAAGCTCTTAAAGGTCAAAGTAAGGATTTTGAATTTTGTAACAATTGTTACAAGAAGCTGTTGAAAGGTTGAGGGAAATGGAGTTATATAATTTATTTTCATTATAAAAGACTCATCCTGCTATCTTGTAAAGAATAGTGTTTGTTGGAAGTCAAAAAGTTGGAAAGATGACCTATGTGCTGAGAGATGATAGTTTGGGCTGGTAGTTGGCAGACTACAACCCATGACCAAATCTACTTCATTGACTGCTTTTGCCAGTTAGTCTGAGAGCTAAGAATAATTTCTGTGTTTTAAAATGGTTACATTTTAAATGATTCTATAAGACCTACATAAAATCCTTGATTTTGCCTCTTGTCCTGCTAAGTTTAAGATATTTACTATCTAGCCTTTTAAGAAAAAATTTGCCAGCTTCTGGCATAGGTAACAATGTTAGCAGTTGGGCCCAAGCATTTCTCGGTGCAAATTGTTACTCTGGAAAGATGGCAGATGGAATGAAGGGCAGAACATGGGGAAGAAATAACTAGTTGGATTCAGGAGGCCAAGTGACAAGATTTGCTTTTGAATCAAATGTGATGTGTGAGAGGAGTGAAAGATAATTCCAGAGGTTTGGGCAACTGGATTGGATGATGGTGCCCGTTTTTGAGATGGCAGTGACTGGGAAGGAAGATGTTGCCAGGTAGACAGAATTGAAGGTATTGTTTTGGACATGTTAATTTTGGGATTCCCATTAGATGTCCTTGTAGAGATGTCTGATGAATGCGAAGAAGGTGATGCAAACAGTATGTGCTATAGAATTTCAGAAGAGAGCCAGCACATGGGGGCGGCTGCATAGCGTAGCTGGCCTATGAATAAGACTAGTAATTATAATGAGGATGGTAATAATTAATAATAATCATAATAAGACCTTAATCTGTTTGAAGCATTATGCATAATACATGGCATCCATGAACATGAATCTGGCAGACCTCTAATTACGAGGAGCGTAACTGATCAAGGGATCCAGCTGGTGAGCTCTGAAACCCTTCGCTGTGGGTGCACTGGAGCTGCATCTCCCATGGATGACTCCTGGTGAGGGACTAAGCATGGCAGAGATTCTAAGGCAGATGGGACTCCTTTAATGACTGAGTATAGCCCCAGGACACTCCCTCAGCCTGTTGAAACTTTGTTAGACTGTATGGCCGGTAAGGGCACTCCCACCCAACCCTCCTTCTAGAGTCAAACTTGCCTCATGGTCCTTTGGCTCCAGTTTTTCAAGTCTCATCCCTTTATCTCTCACATGACCATTTTCTCCAATCAAATATTTGCAAGTTTAATCCCACTTGATTTCTGCTCCAAACTAAACCCAGGAGCTGACATATACAGTTGAACCCTAAATGGTAGAAGGGTTAGGGGCACCGATCTCTGTGCAGTCAAAATTTTGCATACAGCTTTTGATTCCCTTGAAACTTAGATACTAATGCCTATTGTTGTGCAGAAGCCTAATCAATAACATAAACAGTTAACACATATTTTGTATGTTCTATGTACCATATACTATATTCTTACAATAAAGTAATCTAGAGAAGAAAAAATATTATTTAAAAAATCATAAAAGAAAATATATATGCAGGACTCTGTTGTATTTATTTAAAAAATCCACATATTTGGGGTGCCTGAGTGCCTCAGTCGATAATCGTCTGACTTCAGCTCAGGTCATGATCTCATGGTTCATGAGTTCGAGCCCCACATCGGGCTCTGTGCTGACAGCTCAGAGCCTGGAGCCTGCTTCAGATTCTGTGTCTCCCTCTCTCTCTGCTCCTCCCCCCACTTATACTGTCTCTCTCTCAAAAATAAATAAACAATAAAAAAATTTAAAAAAATTTGTTAAAAAACATCCACATATAAGTAGACCCATGCAGTTCAAATATGTGCCTTTGGGGTGCCTGGGTGGCTCAGTAGGTTAAGCATCTGACTCTTGATTTTAGCTTAGGTCATGATCTTACAGTTTATGGGTTTGAGCCTGCATTGGGCTCTGTGCTGACAGCAGGGAGCCTGCTTGGGATCGTTTGTCTCCTTCTCTCTGTACCCTCCCCTATTCACACACGCTCCCTTTCTCTCTCAAATTCACGTTAAAAAAATTACATGTTGTTTGAGGGTCGGTGTATTACCTCATTTAAATCCCATTAGGGGTCATTCAATAAACTCTTCAAAACAGATTCCTGTATTATTTAGAGACCAAGAAACTAAGGACTGGAAAGGCGAGGTGATTTTTTTTTTATACTTTTCAACCATTGTTTTCACAAGTTATTATTGAATGCCTGCTATTGTGTAAAACAGGGAAAGGAGCTGACTTTCCTACTCTAAAGCATGTGGTTAACCAATGTTATAGTAGTGCTTCTCAGTTGGGGGTAGTTTTTACATGAGATATTTAACAATGTCTGCAGACATTGGTGATTGTCACAAGGAGGTGGGGTGCTGCTTAGCATCTCATTGGTGAAGGCCAGGAATGCTGCTAACCGTCCTGTAATGCACAAGATTGCCTCATCAACAAAGGATTATCCAGCATCAAATAGCAATTGTACTGAGGGCAAGAACCCCTACGTGCTACCACTAGAATCAGACAGGGTTAGAAAAAGAGGCAGCTCCCTGACACTTAAGAGTATTAGGAGAAGCGGGAAAGTAAGGGTGGAAGAGTAAAAACAAGTAATTGAATAAATGAATAAGTTCAGTCTTCATGTCTAAGTAAAGAAGAAGTAGCAAAAATAACTGTAATTAATTAAATTTTAAATGTCTCCTGTGTGAAAAATCTCACACTCTGCATGGCCAAGTAGAATGGGAGCCAGGAAAAAATAATTGGTTTGGGCTAATTTTAAAATCATTTGACTTTTGCTGAGCAAGTAGCATTTGAACATTGCCTAGAAAAACAAAAAACAGTTTATATGTAACATATGTATTTGCATACTTAACTATGTGCAAAGCATTTATGCTAAGCATTTTATAAGAAATACACTATTATTGACCTCACTTTAAAGATGAGAAGACTGAGACTTTGACCTAGACAGGAATTGAGCTAAAAGAGGAACTAGAGCCTGAACCCAGAACGGTGTGCTCTACAACTTTATTCTGAAGACCCGTGAGAGATGGAAAGAAGTGACATGGTTAGCAAGAACTTCTGCAAATTTTAAGAAAGCTGATAATAATTCACAAGCAAACAGTCATTGAACAGATAGCTATCCATTAATTTGATTTCTCTTTACACCACCATTTTCTTTCCCTTTTTTTCATAATCCTAGATAGCTCTTGTACTTGAATGCAGCGTTTTATCAAAAACAAACAAGCAAACAAAAAAGCAAAAGAAACAAACAGCCCCAGTAGTTTTTTTTTTTTAATATGAAATTTACTGTCAAACTGGTTTCCATACAACACCCAGTGCTCATCCCAACAGGTGCCGTCCTCAATGCCCAAAACCCATCCTTCTCTCCCTCCCACCCCCCATCAACCCTTCTTATGGTTTGGCTTCCTCCCTCTCTAACTTTTTTTTTCCTCCCCCCCCCCACCCAACTGCCGTGATCTTCTGTTAAGTTTCTCAGGATCCACATAAGAGTGAAAACATGTATCTGTCTTTCTCCGTATGACTTATTTCACTTAGCATGACACTCTCCAGTTCCATCCACGTTCCTACAAAAGGCCATATTTCATTCTCTCTCATTGCCAAGGAGTATTCCATTGTGGAGAAAGAAATTGTGGTTTATATACCCAGTAGCTTTCTTTATTTTGACATGCATATGTATTGTGTTGTATATACTAAATGTGAATAATAATATGCTCTGGGTTGAGACGTGATACTAAAGTATGATGAAGGTACATTATATCGATTAATTTGACTTTTTTGTACCACACGGAGAATACACATTGGCAGTTACTCTCATTTTCGTTTGCAGATATCACTTGGTTAACAGGAGCTTCACATTTAATTTATTACTTTTGTAGAGATAGGTATTTTATTGATCAAATCCTTACTTAAGTGTTTCAGGAAACCGTCACTTTGCAGGATATAGTTTCCCTAGAAGTTTCTAAAACTGTTTTTCAGAACGGTAAACAATTGCCTTATCATTTCTTGTTACAGTATTTATATAGTAATTCCATTGTGGAGAGAAGATTTTGCTAAGACTTTCCTAGAGAACTTAGGAACTGTGGTGATCAATATAACGTAGTGAGGAAAAGATTTTGGCCATATTTTGTTGGTGCGTTTTCCCCATTACATTGGTACTTAATTATCTTGCATGAGTTTTGTTGGATGTTAGAAATGTTCCTTGGAAAATACACTGGAAAAACAATATACACACACATACACTTGGAAAATACACTTGGAAAAATATATATTCTGGAGAAGAAAAGTAAGAAATAAAGACTGGCAGTTTACACAAAGGACAGAAAATGTTCTGAATAAAGTTCTATTATATGCTATTTTATCTATCTATCTGTCTATCTGTCCATCCATCCATCTACTGACTTATTTAGAAATATACTGGACAGGGGCGCCTGAGTGGCTCAGTCGGTTAAGCGTCTCACTTCGGCTCAGGTCTGATCTCATTGTTTGTGAGTTCGAGCCCCGCATCAGTCTCTGACAGCTCAGAGCCTGGAGACTGCTTCAGATTCTGTGTCTCCCTCTCCTTCTGACCCTCCCACACTTGCACTCTGTACCTCTCTCTCTTTCTCAAAAATAAATGAACAATAAAAAAAATATACTGGACTGATAATGGTAATACTAATCACAATGTCTAAAATTTGTTGAGTACTCTCTGTGCTATGCATTTCATCTTTACTAAGTCTTCACATTACACATCTTAAGAGGTTGCTTCTAAATTTCTCATTTTACAAATAAGTAAAAAAATATATAATTAGTATAATATAAATAAGCCTCTGACTCTTGATTTTGGCTCAGGTCACGATCTTGTGGTTCGTGGGTTTGAACCACATATTGAGCTCTGTGCTGAGCATGGAGACTGGTTGGGATTCTCTCTCCCTCTATCTCTGCTCTTCACCCCTGCCTCCACTTTCTTTCTCTCTCTCAAAATAAATAAACATTTTTAAGTTAAAAAAAAAAAAACAAAACCAAAAAACCAGTTAATTGGACGCCAGATAGGAAGATCTTGACCAGAAGACCTGCAAACAGCATTGTCCTTTGTGTACTCCATCTCTCATTGAACCCATGCAGTGACCTTCATTTAGCAAATAACAACTGGGCAGAATGACACACACTATACCAACTATTTGGAGTTAAGGACTCAAGCCTATAGGATTAAACATTTTGGAGTACAATTAAGTCTACCTCTTTGGGTCTAAAGAATATTCATTGTAAAACTTAATGGACTACATTATATAATCTCTGCAGTCCTTCTTCACAAGCTCAAAAAAAAAAAAAAAAAACTCCAAAGGAAAATGTCATAGGGTTTAATATTCTTCATGTCTCTTTTAGGTGTATTTAGGTGCATAGATCTACAGCCATTTCTTGAAACAAAAGTGTGAAATAGGTATGAAGAGCTTCTTTTATAGATGGGTGCTCTTCTGTGCCTTCTCATTAAAAGTGCAGAAATAAAATTAGATACCTGCTCTGTGGGTCTCCCATGGTTGACTTGATACCAAAAGAATAACTTAAATATGAGTTAGTAGGGGCAAGGTCAATAAATATAATTTATTTTAGTATAAACTATTTCTACTTCTCTTTTAAAAAATTTTTTTAGTTGATTTATTTATTTTTGAGAGAGAGACAGAAAGAATGAATGGGGGAGGGGCAGAGAGAGAAGGACAGAGAGAATCCCAAGCAGGCTTGGTGTCAGCACGGAACCCGTTGTGGTTCTTGAACTCACAAACCATGAGATCATGACGTGAACTGAAATCAAGAATGGGACACTTAACCGACTGAGCCACCCAGGCACCCCCTACTTCTCTTTTAGGGAACAGTGTCAGCAAACATGAATGAGGATGGCTATAGCATCCTCCTGATAAGGTTTATCATGTGAGAGAAGGTTTATCCTGTGAGATAAACCATCCTGATAAGGTTTATCATGTGAGAGAAATTTTCTTGTGCTGAGCACCTTAACCTGTCTTATGGTATAGCCATATTTCTCCAAATTGAACCATGAAAATTTAAAATAATGAACTAATAAGGATATCAAAAGAGTCTTACTTTACTTATAACATTTGAATAAGGAAAATTCCTCCTCAGTGAAAAATAGTTAAAATCTTGTTCTTTAAAAACTGTCGAGTCAAATACACTGGAAACTGTATACTCCATATGGTGGAGCTAGTTTAGCTGGTAGAAAAATACCCATCTTACCGCCTCACAATTAGCCTTGATTTTTTGACATTGTTTGGACCATATCCCTCTCTCATAAGTTAATGGTTTTGTATCTCTTTCAATCATAACATGAGCTCCTGACTCTATGCCTAGGAATTCTCTTGTTAATATAACATTATTGTTCCCATCTACCTGTTATAATACTAATTTCTGCCTGTAAATGAAAATGTGTTTAAATTCATATATGTGAGCATGAGGTTTATGTGTGTAGGACTAAAACCCGACACTTGGCATAGCCCAAACTGACTACTTGAAGCTTCTTTTGAGGCTTGTACAAAGAAGCTTAAAAGCTAAAATCTTACAGATAAAAACGGAGCTACAACATAGATTATTTTTTTAAGCCTAATCATGAGCAGCCATGTTCAAAATCACATAAATTTGTTGAGTGAGAAAGAAATCCTGTGGCAAAATTCTCATACAGCTTAATCTGTTAGAAACTTTTCTCTTTAGGATATACATTTGTCAAAGTATACCTGTTTCTATAAAAACTACATTGCCCTTTAAATGAGCTAATTAAAAAGAAAGAGCCTTAATTTGTTATTTTTTCCATCTTCAATATTATTGACATAAAAATAGTCATTCAGAATGCTCATAAAAATTGCTTTCCATGTTTCTTATGACTAAAAACAGTTTTTCAGCAATTGGATTAATCCTCAGTCTCTGAAATGTTTGCCAGAACTCTGAGATAAAAAGAAAAACATTCTTGTTATGTACACTTCTTGAGAGAGCAGTAGAGGCAAAATCAGAGTCCAAAATTATTCATTTCTGCTTCAAATCTTTCTTGAAACATTTTCCATGACTGTGATGTGCAACAAATAGCTGGGGAATTTTTATCTCCACCCCCTCAAGAAACACAAATCATCTGCTCCCCTTTTTCCTACAAATATGAAAGAGGGAAGCTGTCCATGATGATTTGTGGAGAGTAGGTGTGTGTGAGATCTGCTATTTCCATGGTTAGTTCTGAAGCTGATGTCACGAATGCTTCCTACACAACAATATGGGAAACCACATTAGCAGCAGGAATCCCAGTTGGCAGAATTGCCAATTGTACCTGTTAAACAGACAGTTTTTTGGGGGTGGAATCCTCAGGACACCTTAGAGAAGTCAGTCAGTGTTTTATTTAGAAATTAGAAGCTCCTAAAATGGATCATATATTTCAGTCTTTTAGAAGTAAGTACAATGTGACACAGCAGTGTTATTAATATTATCATGTTTGTTATTAACTTCTTATAGCTGTGTACAAGTCTTCCTACAGACACAAAATAAGTTTGTCAGAAGGCAAGAGTTGTGTTGAATAGGAATGAACCTCAGTATTAAAAATTAAATTAAACATTTCAGAAATTGCCTGGAAGAAATTTGGAGTGGAAATGATGATTTGGAGATAGATTAGAAAATGATGGGCTGAGACTGTGAGAGAACCAAAAACTGAGCATTACTTGCTCGGAGGTCATTTTAACAGTATCGCATTAAGACTAAAATACCTACCCTAAATAGCTGGTACTATGAGACTGAACAACGGATATTAATGTGACAGCAGTAGGGGCATTGCTTTGAACAATTCCAGGGGCTTGTTCATTCATCCATTCATTTATTCCATAAAATACCATGGAATAGAAGATGCAAGGAAGAAACAGTAATTTGGAAAGACCATCTTGAGAGATCCTACATAAAATCAGACTCCTCATCTACAAGGTATACATTGAGATTGATGTCATTTGGTTCTTGCTCTCCAGACACCTCTGTGCTGACGTCTTTTCTCTTTTTTTTTCTATATTATGACATCAAAGTGGATTTTCCAAGATACCAAGCTTCTCTATACCTGTGGAAGCTGATCTTCTCTTCTTAGAAAGGTGGCAGTTGTTCTGATCCAGCTAGTGTACCTGTTATAACAAGAAGTTGTTGCTAAATTCACTTTCCATGTTATTATTTCAGTGGTTCATTTGGAGGCCTCCTCTGGTACTGAGCATGGCCTGAACTTGGGAACTACTCATGTTCCAAATATAATGGTTTTCAAACTTCATCTTAACTGAACAATTCTTTGTTCAAAGAAGAACTTAGAAAGATGCTCAATAAACAAAGAAGAGGAACTGTTGTTGTTGATTTTGGGAGCCTTATCTGCGCACTGCTTACATTCACCTGCGGTCTCTGCTTATTCCACAGTAGCCACTGAGATAATTCCGTGGACCGTCTATGTGTCTGCCATATCCAATGTTAAAAACACTGCTTGGACAAAAATCTATTTCATTGTCTTTACCTCCATTTCTGAAGGTCTGTCATCATGTTACTTGAAAATGTTCTTTTCCCCACTCTAAAAGTAATCTTGGATTCTATTTCATAATCTAAAATAAGGATTGTGATATTGATCTGTGTCTGTAGGGCTGTATTATTAAGAAGTCTTTTGGTTGCAAGTGGCAGAAAACCCTACTCATTCTGAGCTAAAGGTGCTCTATTGGCTGATATTTTTGAGAGGCATAAGGATAGGGCTGAGTTTACGCACAGCTGCCTTCCAGAAGACTGAGAAGATACAAGATTCCATGTCATTCTCTCTCTGTTTTCCTGTCATTCACCTTGTTTTACTGATACTGGCTTTGTTTATGTGTAAGCTTTCTTCCCGCGGTAGCCCTAAGTAGTCTTTAATCGGCTTTTCTTTTCTCCAGTAATTCTAACAGTTTCTGGAATTGTGATTCATTGTATCAGTTGTTTTTAATGAATAGATTTTTTTTTTGTTAGAGAAGTTTAGGTTTACAGATAAGTTGAACAGAAAATAGAGTTCTCATATACTATTTCTCCCTACATGCAGTTTCTCCTATTAATATCTTGCATTAATGTGGTAAATTTATTACAGTTGAGGAGTTGGTATTGATATATTATCATTTACTAAAGTCCGTAGTGTGTTTACATTAGGATTCACTCCTTCTGCTATACAGTTGTATGGGTTGTGACCAATGCACAATGTCACATATGTGCCATTACAGTATCACAAGGACTAGTTGTACTGCCCTAAAAGTTCCCTGTGATTCATTTATTTATCCTTCCCTCCCTCCTGCTGAACCTCTGGCAACCAGTGATGGCTTTGCTTCCTACAGAATGTTGTCTAGTTGCAATCATAGAATATTTAGTCTTTTCAGACTGGTTTATTTCACTTAGCAATATGTATCTAAGGTTCTTCCATATCTTTTTGTGACTTGATAGCCCATTTCTTTTTATTTTGGATTAGTATTCAATTGTATATACCAGTTTGTTTATCCATTCATCTACTGAAGAACTTCTTGAATGCTTCTAAGTTTTGGCACTTTTGAATAAAGTTACTATAAACATTTGTGTGCAGGTTCTGTGTAGACATGTTTTCATTTGGATAAATACCAGGGAGCATTATTGCTGGCATATTGATCATGTTGTAAGACTATGTTTAGCTTTGTGAGGAACTGCTAGGCTGTCTTCCCAAGTGGCCATACCTTTTTGAATTCTCAATGGCAATGAATGACAGTTCCAATTGATCCACATCCTGGTCAGTATTTGTTGTTCCATTGTTTGAGATTTTAGCCATTCAAAAAAAATGTGTAGTAGTATCTCATTTTTGTTTTAATTCTCAGTGCTGTAATGAGACTGAATCTATTTTAATTGGTCATTGCTGAACCAGTCTTTGCAATAAGAGGCATGTTGATTAGATAGGTTTATATCTCTATCACTCAAGCAAGGACCACAAGGGTTGATAGTGATTTTCAGTTACCAGTTTCACAATGAAGAGATGATTTGCAGTTATTTGAGAAAGAGAATTGGATGCCACACTAATAATCACTTCAGATAAAAACACACACACATATATGCACACATACACAAATCCCCTGACAAAAATATAATAGTTAGAGGAAGTGTTCATATTTAAATAATTGTCAGATGAAAAACACAAATTGGTGAATTTCAAAGGTCAGGTCAGGAGGTGGTGTCCATATGAAGTAAAGGTTGGGATAAGTGGCAATGGGAATATTGGACTCAATTTCTACAATTTAAAGAAAAAATAGAATAAAATGCAGTTATTTTCAGTATTAATTTTTGGTTGTGCATATTGATTCATGAGTATGTATAACTCCTTTCTGTGTGAAACATATCACATAGTGGAAAAGAAATAAACAATCCACTAGAGGTCTTTTATGATTTAAATTAAGCTATTATTCAATGTAATTACTAGTCTGGATGTTTTAAAGTTTCCCTAAATAAGAAGTATAGAGGTTGTTTACACAATGGTTCATTGCACAATTATGAATAATCAGCAATGACTGTGAGTTGAGGATCATAGTGCATGTTTTACTTGAGAACATATTTTTAGGCAATGAATACAGTGGCTATTAATTCAGTCATAGAGCTTTTTACATATGTTGATTCTCTGAAAATGACTTATCTCGGCCCAAATAACAGGTTTCCAGACCAAATCCAATTGATGAGTGGTGCCTAGGTGGCTGAGTCGGTTAAGTGTCCAACTCTTGATTTCGGCTCAGGTCCTGATCTCATGGTTGGCGAGTCCCCACCTTGTAGGACTGCACACTGACAGCCCGCGGAGCCTGCTTGGGATTCTTTCAGCTGTTTCTGTCCCTCCCCTGCTCGCGTGTGTGTGTGCTCTCTCTCTCTCTCTTTCAAGATAAATAAATAAACATTTAAAAAATGCAGTTGATGATATTGAATCATGCAGTAGAAAGGAGTGAGCATGGGTTAAATGTAGATGAATATTGGCACAAGTTAGTGATGGGACTTCAAGAGAATATAAGGAAGTTAGTGTAGAAATTTCATGGTTTTATAGTATTTGCACAATGATTGATTTAATCTTGGGATTGATCATTAGCAAAAGTGTAACCCATATGGCAACTGACATTTACAAATGTACTTTTGTCTGTTAGTTGTATTCAGTGGGGACAACAATTTAAAGATTCAATATTCTGTACTTTTTTTAATGCAGTGTTCTGAAGACTTCATTCAGTAATAAATACATTGTTGGAAATCTTTGTAGTATCATGGAAGAATGGTGTTGGAAAAGAATTTAAGTCGATAGACTGCTTTTATTTCATCCAAAGACCTGTGTTTATTTCATCCAAAGTTCTGAGAACATCAGCCATTGATGTTTTCAGGGAATGCATTGGCAAAAAAAAAAAAAAAAAAAAAAAAAAAAAAAAAAAAGAAAGAAAGAAAGAAAGAAAGAAAGAAAAAAAAGAAAATAATATATTTACATGGGGGATGTAGATTTTTTATATTATCTGTGAAAAACTACATTCAACTGAAGTCAAATGGCCAAGAGATTATGTAATTTCCTAAAGAAATAAAAATCTTAATATATTTCTATGAATTTCATCAATTCCCATCTGTTTTTTTAATCTATTGAGATGATAAGATTTGGGAAAGAAGATAACTGATTTAGCTACCCATTCCACTAAAATCTGTCATAATTTCTATAGGCCTAATCAGTCCACCTTTGTATTTGAAAGGAAATAAGCTATCTTTGCCTCTATAACAGCAGGTAGAAGACAAAGGACCATATTTCCTGTCTATGAATTGGAGAACTTAATTCTGAATTAATTCATTTATTCAGGTGGTTTAAGATTAAATCTAACTGTAATTTAAGATAGCATTTAACTATCAGCTTCTAATAGTGTAGGACTTTATCATAACATTTCATTTCACGACTGACATAATCATAAATATTACTGTTATCATTTTCATCATCATCAACATTTAATTTCTATAGCATTTTGTAATTGTCAAGTGGCACACTGCCTAAAATAATCAAATCAAACATGGTGCCATATTTTGGTCACAATTATTTTTGGTTTTGAATTTATAGGAAGGGAGATTAAAAGAGAGTCTATTGAAAAGAATGGATTTAAAGATGAAGTCTATCAGATAGATATAAAACTAACAGCATAATTAATTTGGATCAGTACATTTTACTGCAGGTACAACACTGGGTTGAGGGTAAGAAGGTATGGCTTGATTATTAAATGATTTTCCAAAAACACACTTACTCATTCTGAGCCTTAATTTCCTCAGCTGCAAAACTGGGAGAGGAGAGAACTTGAAATCAACATAGATACTTAGCTTATGTAGCCACTGTCTTTCAAAATATATTGATGTTTCAGTGAAATGTCACTTCACTTCTTCCTGGCATCTTTATCACTGTTGCTATTTCTGAAAGAATTGCCATCTCTCTACCCAGCTCATTCTGCTCCACTCTGGGTTATGTAGCAAACTGGCTTTTGGTTCTCTGCTCAGGGTAAGATCAAACTTGCTTCTTGGGTGCTTTATTTTAGAAGATTTCTCCTGTGGCAAAAGACAAATATAAACAGACAAATCAGATAACATCTGAACATTTTTTTAAATGCCTTTGATCTTGAATGTTTCTAGAAAAGAGTGCTCTTAAAACTTGCTGCTGGTATTTGCCCAAATTCATTTATTCAGTTTGGTCCAGAAAGAGGGAGGTAGTTATTTTAAGAGCAAATATAGGACTCAATATTTCATTTATTCAGAAGGGGGCACACTTGTGCTTTTAATAGCAGATGTATTTAGATTTGCTAGTATGTGAAATTTATACATAAACTTTTAGGAAATTATAGAACCATTCCTCATTATCAGGGTTTCTGCCATATATATATATATATATATATATATATATATATATATACATATATATATATATATATATATATATATATGGCATACCAATTTAATCCTTCTTAAATATGGAGAGTGACAGATTTCAACATGAAGATTTATTTTGGGGGATGTATTTTTTTTTAAGTCCAGAGTCCTATCAATTTGAAAACTTTATAATTTGGTCTGATAATTATTCATAGTTATTAGATTTACTGTTCATAAATACTTATATGACCATGGAAATAACATGCTTTTGACAACCTCTGATAAATTTTAATTTCGTTTCTGAATTTTGGAAAACATATAGCCTTAAAAATGTTTTCCACATTGGTCTTTATTAATAATGTACAATATTTTGTATGTGAAGATGACACAGGCCCACTTGGAAGAAGAAGACTTATGCAGTGAGGTTCTTTCTATAGTTGGGCTAAATTGTACTAAGTCGTAATCATCTTTTTCAAGAATACAGATTCTTGGTATGGTGTTTGTCTAAGATGAGTTCCCTCTGAAGTTTTTGAAAATCATGTCTAGCACCCAAAACTTTGACTTCATTATTGGTATGCTCTTCCCAGTTTAAGTATTTGGTCAAGAATGATGAAGCCCAGACAGTTTAAATCATACAGGAATATTTGTGCTACACACAGAGAATACAAGAAGATAGGATATAACAAAATTTTGCTTTGAGGTCTTGTTAAACATTATGTTGGTTGTGTCTTGATGACAGTATATATGACAAAGGGGAATGTATTTAATATATAAAGAGCTCTTACAAAGTATAAGGAATATTTAAAATTTAGTATAAAGATGAGCAAAAGTAAAAGATTATCATTAGACAATTTACAATAAGAAGGATGAATGGAAAATTGTTACATATTTAATGTCTATAGGAGAATAGACATTAGTCTAGATTACAATATACAAATTGTACAATACAGTGTGTTGTACAAATGTACAAATTGTACAATAGATACAATATACAAATTACAATATAGAGTATTGTATTATATTGTACAATATAAATTGTACAATACAATGTGTTGTACCAAATGTACAAATTGTACAATAGATACAATATACAAATTACAATATAGAGAATAGTCTATATTGTAATTTAAAAACTGCATGCTACACAGTAACATTGAGTTTTGGACCTGTGTGAATGTCTAAGATTAATATTAATAACTTATGTTGATTTACATGTTATTAAGAGGTATATGTATAAATGTCTATATACCTATACAGAAATACATATTATAAAGTAAAAATGTATCTTTTGTGCATATAACAATCAAGACTTTTTAATTATTACATGTGACAAAAAAGAAAAAAGATAAGAATAAGATTGCATAGCTTTTGGTTCCTAGCTGAGTATGAGCTCTACCTGAGTTATCTCTCCTTTTCAATTCCTAGGGCTGGTGTTTATTACCTCTCTCCTTCCTTTAACATTTTCTCAATCTTCTGCATTCATAAATATTTCTAAGAATGATAATGTTGTTGCAGATGTAAATTGGAGCTGTCTTCCTAGATGATAATCAGGCAGTATGTATCACCAATTTGAATGAGTATAACCCTTGACTATCCATTCAATACCTCTCTTAATGGAAATAATTGAGCATTTTAAAGAGATAACTGTACACACATTTTTATTGCCATGGTGCTTAAAGTAGTGAGCAGTTGGCAACCACATAAATGCCCATCAAAGTGAATGAGTTAAGTATGTTGTGATGAAATCCTTTCAGTGGTACTTTGTAAGTATTAATACCATGAAGAGGATCCACCTATATTAATTAAAAAGTATATATGTATATATATGTATATATATATATATATATATGTGTGTGTGTGTGTGTGTATATGTGTATATATATATATATATATATAAATGTTTATTTTTGAGAGAGAGAGGGGGAGAGACAGAGAGAGAGAGACAGAATCTGAAACAGGCCTCAGTTTCTGAGCCATCAGCACAGAGCCCAATGCAGGGCTCAAACTCATGAACTGTGAGATCATGACCTGAGCTGAAGTCAGATGCTTAACTGACTGAGCCACCCAGATGCCACCATATATTTTGATAATTGAAAAGGCAGTTTAAAGCAGAGATTATAGAGTGATTCCAATTATATGAAGTACAAACATATAATTTTGTAGGTATTAAATAAATACATGAACTATATACTCCAAAATTTTTTAAATAATGATTCCCTTGACATGGTAGGATTACATATGTTCTTTATGATATGTTTTATAGTATCTGATATTTAAAATCATGTTCTTAACTTATATTCAGAAAATCACAGAATTGTTGCTTAAAACACAAGTAGTCTTAAACTCAAATTACTTAAGGTTTCTTTGAATGAAAAACACACCGAAAAATTTAACTTTGTAGTGATAAGAGAGATGAAGAGAATAGCAGTCAGAGAGAAGAGGGGAAATGTAAGTACATAAGGATTGAAAGACCCAGTTTCTAAACCTTTCTCTTCTATCAGATGGTCTTCACTTTTCTCTAAACTCATACAAAATGAGAAGGTTGATTGTATGATCTCTAGGTTCTCTTCCAAGTTTTAACTTCTGATGACTTCATGTACAGAAATTAGTTTAGTCCATGCAGATTCAACGTTTGTAATGAGGTCTTTTATCTGTAAGATAAGTAGTAAAGATCCTTTGGAGGTGAGCATTGGTATCTACCCTAGCCCTAAAATTTAAGATACGTCCCAATCTTTTAAGATCCCTTCTTAAATCACTTAGGTTTTATACATATTCTCTTTTCCTACATGAAGACATGGGGAACAGCCTCAGCTGAGGTTAAGAAGAATCAGGAAAATATCCATAGGTGGCATGATAGAATCTTCTGAGATACTTTTTGAAGGAGTTAGTCCATTAACGTGAAATATTGGAAGTCTTATGGTACAAGCAAGGTGGCTAGTATGTGGTCTAGGTCAGCAACATTCTAGCTATTGGCCTCTTTTATCTTTTCCAACCAGGCTCTGTGGTCCTTAAGGGAATGACAGTGCCATATGCAAGATTGCATCTCTCACCATCATCTTCCTCCAGTATTAGCACACTGTGGGCAAAGTGTTTGTTCAAGGAATGCTTATTGAATGAACAAATAAGTGAAAGATTGAATGCTTAGGTTAATGAATGATTCATTGGACCGATGGTTGAATTCATAGATAGATGGATAAGAAGATACATTAAGTTGGTGTATAATAAACATATGTAATACTAGTCACAGCATTCACTGCTTGTATGCTGCAAATGAAATCACTCTCTGCTCCTGAACTTCAGCTTCTTCACATGTAATATGGAGAGCTAGGACTGCATAATTTCTAAGCTCTCTTTTAATTTTAAGATGGCAAGATTCTATAAATATATGAGTACCAGGCAGTTTTTCTGATATGTTTTCTTTTTTTTTTTTCATTCCCCAAAATCAGCTCATCATCGATTTCTGTTTTGTAAAGGGGGCCCGAATATTTCCCACTGCTGCCACCATCCTAGTCTGTACCACCACCATCGTTCACCTGAACTCTTGCAGTTCACCTAACTGGTTTCTCTGCGTTGTTACATTTGTTCTCACACAGTCTGTTCTTGACAACATAGCCCACAAGGTAGCATGTTTTAGAAAACATCTTGGATCATGTAATTCTCATGTTCAAAACCTTCCAAATTACTGACCATAGCAATTTTAACGCTATTTAAATCTTACCCTGACTTGTATGATCTAGTTCCTGTTTAGTTACCTCTTCTCAGATCATTCTCCTCCATAGTTTAGCATAGATCTTTCTGGCAACTGGACCTAGCAAACTAACTCCCACCTTAGGGTTTTATAGTTGATTTTCACTCTGTCTCCAAGTCACCTTTCTTAGAACTGTGCATTCCTCGTACATTTAATCATTCAGAATAGAAAATAAATAGTACCTAAAAAAAAAAAAAAAAAAAAAAAAAACCTTTCCTTGATCATCCTAGTATTGTATCTCCAAGACACCATCCAGTAACACCCTTAAACTGTGTTATTACCTTCATGGTGCCATTTACCTCTCCTAATGACCTAATTTAGTATTTGGTTTCCTAGTGTGTGGTCTGTCTCCACTCTCACTCACATATAAGTTTGCTAAGCACAGGGAAATGTTCTGTTTATTCATTGCCCTGTTCTGATTGTGTAGAGAACATTGTTAAACATGTAGTAGGTGCTCAAGAAATATTTGTTGCATATTAACAGGTAATTTTCCCTCCAGACATAACCAGTCTTAATGTGAGTTTTTGACTGGTGCAGTGATTCATATTCACCTCCCTGTGGTATTTGTAGGATACCATTCTAAAATACTGCTGAGTGTATTATCTCCTTCACAGGGAGAGAGGGTGTTATAGGAATTAAGTGAGATATTGTAGATGAAAGTCTCTTTGTCAGAGAAAAAAAAGGAACATTGTTCTAATAGTATTTATTATCACTACCCTGATTTCACAGTTGAGGGACCTAAAGCTCTAATGGGTACATAACTGCCGAAGGTCACAGATAACGAGCTCATCTGTCTTTTGAAGAATACCACAGATGCACTTTTACATAGTTTGGGGGGGGGGCTTCTTTTTTCTTTTTTTTTTTCCTTTGACCTCAATATTCCTCATCAAAAGGTCACAAATATCACAAAGATGTTTCCTGAAAATTGGGAAGGGGAAAATAAAGCTACTCTGGAAGAGAAATGGCATATATATCAATAAAAACAGCCAAAGGGGATATAAGAATAAAAAAAAAAAATCAGGGCAGAATTAGGCCTACTGGTCCAGATGATAAGAGAATAAACTACTTGTGATGTTTAATGTGAAGCCTTAGAAGAGTTAGTAGATTTGTGAACAAATGTCCCAAAATCTCAGTTCAGGGTATTATTTCCTAATTCAAGAAACTTTTCTACCTTGAGGGTAACAATTTTTACTCAGCTCTTGTGCAAAGAAACCACCTCTATTTCATATTTCCTTTTCCTCTTTCCTTAATAAAAGTGTTCAGTATTACTTGGTGGAAGTCTGCCCTATTGTTTGATATCATGACACTTTCTTCCAGGCAGTGCAGTGTGTTAGAACCATTGGTGCTAACCAGAATAGTGTGTGATACCAAGGACTATGCTAGTATATTAAATTATATCTCATATTCTTTTATAATTCACAAACCAGCTATTTAAAAGAAATCACTTTCAGAGCTGTGGGATTTCATTTGTAGGATACTTAAGTCACATTTCAATGTGATACATGGTCATTAAAAACATGAATTATCTTACTTGTTTTTACATCACACAGCTAGTAAGTGAAGGAACTAGACTTCCAGACTTCATTATTTGAATTTTTAAATTCTTCAGTATTTGTAGGAAGGCAGAACTTAATTTTTCAGCTACCTCATCAATTTCCATCTTAAAATGGATATATACTGGTGTGTTCTGAAGTTGTGTAGCTTTGATGTGCAATCATGTGACAATGTAACAATACCCTGAATTGGATTTACTGCTGGTTATAATGTATCCCCACACTTCCATCAATTTCTGAGGAAGCTGACCAGAGCTGAACTTGCCACCAGATGGCCACTGAGGGAAAGACAAGGGGAACAGGCTCATAGGCTTCGAATATTTGATTTTATGCACACCCAGTCCAAGCTTCTAATTAAAGAATCGTGCTGTAGTTTCCTAAGAGAATTTGCTTTCTAGACTCCAAATACCAATCATTCAAAGGGATCTAGTTCCAGTTTAAAAGCTTACATGCAAAAATAAGTGAAGTACCTTGAAATTGCCAGTGAAGAGGTCACCCTGAAATCTACAGAATGAAAAGCAGAAGCTTTCCAAGGAGGAAAATCTGTTTTCAAAAAAGAAAACAGATATTATAGCTTCTTAAATGCCATTCATTCAGAGAAGGTGAACCAAGAGGTATAAAAGACCTTGAACAAAACTCCTTTTTCGTGTTGATTTAAATAAGAATTTCACTCAATCTGTGATACTATTAAATAGCCTAAAATTTATAGTGGTATTTCTTATGTCCACATATGTGAAGATGATTTTTTATATAATTAATCATGGGTCATACTGAGGTGGCTCTGAAATTGTGAACACTTTCTAATAGTTTCACCTGAACAATACACTCGTGTTTATTCATTCTTAAACATTCGGATATTGTATTAAAATAATAACCATATTATTACCCGAAATCTAAAATGTAATTGTTCAGGCTGGCTTTTAATTCCAATTGTATAGAAGCTACAAATATGAGAGTGTAACACTTTTTTTTTAGATTGTAGATTATTTTTTAAAAAGCTTATTCACCTGTTGAATAATTCAGTGTACATTTAAAGTTCTGCTCACTTGGTCCAGCCTCTGTTAAACCTGAAGTCTGCTGGAGGAAAAGCTACGTAACCTTCAAGTTTAAATGCAGTATAACAAGTGCTATAATAGGGCCAGTGCAGCATATTATAATCACATTTTTCAGGATCCTCTTATTTGAACTTGGGTCAGAGAGAGTTTCCAGGGAAGGTGACACAGAAGGTGATACCTGATGTATTAGTTGGAGTCAGCCAAGTAAAGATATGGAAAAGAATGCTTTAGTCACACAGTGTGCATCATATGTGAAGGTATAAAGGCAAAAGAGGATTGATGTTCTCTGAAGAAGTAAGAGTTTAATGTGACTGGAAGTTAGAATTCTTGAACAGAAGAAATAGGGGTTGGGTATGATAAGTAAGACTATACTGCATCATGGAAGTCCATTTTTACCATATTTAGCCATTTGACCTTCCTTCAAAGAGCATTAGGGTTTTTGGTTTTTCAGTTTACTTATTTTGACAACGAGAGTGGAGAGCATGTGAGTGCTTGAGTAGTGGAGGGACACGGAGAGACAGGGAGAGAGCGAATCCTGAGCAAGCTGTGCACTGTCAGCACAGAGCCCAATGCAGGGCTTGAATTCCTGAACCTTGAGATCACAACCTAGCCGAAATGAAGAGTTGAACACTTAACTGACTGAGCCACACAGGCACCCTGAGCCACTGGGATTTTTAGTAAGATTTTCTTTTAAAAGCAGCTACCTGGCTCAGTTTGCATTTTAGACACATCTCAGTGCCCTAGATACTGAGGGTCTTATTTGGAGTAAGCTTTAGGGTTCCTGGCAAAAGCCCCTATTGCCCTCAACTAGAATACCACTAAGGAAGAATGCAGAGGAGTAGCTGGGATCATCTGAGTTTTAGAAGATTACATTGAGAGGGCTTTGGAATTGTTTGTAACTGGAGGAGGGTGAGGGTGAGGGTCAGGGAACCTAAATTAGATCTCTAGAACTTACAACAGTGGTGACTGCTTCCACTTCCAAAGATAGAAAACATAGGAGAAGCTTGCAAGTGAAGGTCATGACATCATTTGTGGGCACAGGAAGGTTTATGTTTCTGTAGGACTCCAATCGAGATGACTAGCAGAAAGTTGGATCTATGGATCTTGAAGCTGAGGAATGAGATCTGAATTACAGATATAAATTTTGGAGTTTTCAGCAAGTAGATGTTAATTGAACACGTGGAAATAGATGATATTACTCAGGGAAGATATTTAAAAGAGTGATTCTCAAACGTTGGGTTCAGATAAATTACCCAGGAGACCTGGTAACATTCAGAGCACCAACTCCAGATCGTCTGATTGAGCACGTGTAAGATGTAGTTCAGAAATCTGTGTTTTTGACAAATAAGAGTCCCACCCCATTGTTTGGATGAGATGATCCTCTCACCCCACTCTGAAATAAAATCAGAAAGAGGGACTTCAATAAAAGCCTTAGTAGGATCAGCACATAAGAGCTGGGCATAGTAACTGGAACCCAGAAAGAAGACTGTGAAGAAGTAACCAGAGGCATTGAAGGAAAACCCAGGAAAATCAAATGACACGAATTCTATGGGAAGAGAGTGGGTACAAGAGAAGGAATGGCCAACAGGGTCAGAAGTGTTGAGAGATAAATAAAGATGAAGGCTGCAATACACCCACTAGATGTAACCAAAAGGAGGTCATAACGAAGTTGGCAAGAACGGCTTCAGTAGAATAATGTGGGCTGAAGCCAGATTTGCAGTGGGTTGAGGGTTGGATATGAGATGAAGATTCAGAGACATGAAGCAGAGACAAAATCTTTTAAAAGAAGCTATAGGCTTAGAAAAGGGAAGGAGGTTGATGCAGCAGAGCAGGGGGCGGAGGCCAAAATGTTTTAGGAAGGAAACAACTTGAGTAAAAGTCGTATCTCACACCTGACATGCTCTATTCCTAATTTTTTAGAATTTTTTAGAGTTTCATTGAAGTATAACTTGCATTTTATAAAATCCACAGAGTGAAAGTGTACATTTCATTGGCTTTTAATAAAATTACAAAGTTGTGTAACCATTTCCAAAATCCAGTAGTAACTGATTCCTTTGCCCCAAAGATATCCCTCTTGCCCACTTGCAGTTAATCCCCAGTCCCACGCCCAGTGCCAGGCAAATGTGAATGCACCTCCCATCTGTATCAGTTTGCCTTTTCTAGACATTCTGTGTAAATTGTATAATATGTGGTCTTTTGTGTCTGGCTTCTTTGACTTAGTATGATGTTGATGAGGTTCACCCATGTTGTAGCATGCAATTAGTATTTCATTCCTTTTTATTGCTGAATTGTATTCCCTTTATGGATATACCACCTATTGTATATCCACTCATAAACTGATGGACATGTGGATTGTTTATACCATTTTGACGATCATTCGTGAATGGTGCTGCTACAAACATTCACACGCAAGTCTTTTTTTATAAACAGATGTTTTCATTTCTCTGGGCTACTTATAGAGGAGTGGGGCTCCTGGGTTGTACGTTAAGTTTATGTTGAACTTTCAAAAAACTGCCAAATACTTTCCTGAAGTGGCTGCGTCATTTTATATCCCCACATTCCCACCTCAGTCCTATGGAAGCTGATATTTTATTTACATTTGTAACTGTATTCATGTAGTTAGCCTGGAAGGAAAAAGAGCTGTGCTCCTTTCAAATAGTGGGTAGCAAAGGAAGTTGCTGCTTCATGTTTTGTGCATGACAGTGATGCTTAAAAACTATTAAAATGTGTCTGACTATCAGTGGTGGTCTAGATTCCAAGCATCCAGTCTTAGAAATGGCTTTTTTCTACCCCTTCTATCACAGGCTCTATCACTCTACCCCTGTCCTTTCTTGCAAATACATGACAGTCAAAGGTGGTTTAACCACACCCAAACAAATTTAGGTGGTGTATTCTGGGATCTAGTGGGGCAGACGGACGGAAGTTCCTACATCCTGCTTTGTACTTGAGATACCAATATCTGCTATCATAGCTTAAGCATCACCAGCAGGGGACTTTGGGAATGATAGTGAACTTCATTTAAGGTCAGTGTCCTCATCTTTACAATGAAGATTATAATAATACCTACTTTATAGAGATGTTGTGATGGTTAAATAAGATTGTATATGTGAAGCACCTAACAATTCAACCCACAGTTGGCATTCAAAAATTACAGCTGTTTGTATTTTATAATGATAAAAATGATCGAGAGTGTAGGCAAGTACTATAATGCAGTTATATTCGTGAAATTTATTTTATGTGGGTCTCATTTGCTCATCTCTTATGTTAATGTTCTCTGTCTCAAGTTGAAACCTTTTTAAGTTTAGAACTAGATTGTTTTTATTTGACATAGGTAAAAATCACAATAGTAATGACAGTAATGCCCTTCATGTTTTTAGAGTAATAGTATATCAGGACATTCACTAAAATCTTCCTTGTGTAAAATTTAGTGCTCAAACAGTTTTATGAGCTAGGCAAATATCCCAGATGGTCTGTGTTGGAGAAAAGATTTTTCAGCTGTATCTTTCTCACCACGACTCCACATCTTGACTACTTGCTGTGCTGGCCCTGCCAGTGGGAATGACCATATCAGTTACAGCTGGTTAATACTGACAAGTACAGACTAGAAAAGCTTGTGAGTTGTAGCTCAGACTCATCTCTTGCATGTTTGTTATTCTGACAAAGAGGCAAGACCAGGAAGCACCTATATCTGATGATTACAATCAGCTGTTTGGCATTTCAAGCTACCTCCATTCTCCTTTCCGCCCCACTTCAACACGTATCCACTTTGTTTTCCACTTTAATAGATGAATTTTCCTCTCAAAACAGCCAAAGTTAACTTTTGACGTTTTGTCCACATAGATTGGACACATGGGCTTTCTCTTTTTATCTCTTAAAAATGCTGCAGACTCTGTTTGTTTAGGATTTATTTTCTGATAGGAGTTTTTAAGTTGCTCATTTTATTGGGGTGTTTTATAACATTAAAGAGAAAGCTCTCCCTTAAGCAGAGAGCGTGCCTCTAGTACAGAAATCAGATGTTGGGAGAGAAGACCCACCACAGTGTTCGCACAGTTCTTGGGTGGAAAACAAGGAAGCATCTTCTTTGTCAGACGTGATGGACACTATCAAGGTTCACATGTCACATGCCTCGGGAGGCATGGCTTCTCTTCAGTATTCATTTATTTTGTGAGAGAAATGTATAACTTAAAGTCACAAGCCATCATGTAAACACATATGCTAGGCAACAAAATAGATGTCATTGATGCAGACGGTGTCATGAATTGTTATTTTCAATGTGGTTCCACATTTGGAAAATATTTCTACTATTTCTTTCAGTGTGATCAATTTTAATGGCTTCTATTCCATCTAATTTTTAAGCTGTAAATATATTCTAATATTTGAAAAGAAAATCAAAGTGACCCTTAATACTGGCTGCTAAAACTAATTTGGTATGCCAGCAAAATTAGTCTTTAGTTTATATGTATCTAAATGCTGGTAGGTCCATAAATACACCCATAATTTAGCCTAGAATTCTTCAGTTAATAGTAACCAATGTGAGAATAAATTTGTTTCTCTCACATGATTTTTTTAAAGTTTATTTATTTATTTTGAGGTGAGGGGAGAGCATGAGGGAGGGAAGGGACAGAGAGAGAGGGAGAGAGAGAATCCCAAGCTGGCTCCTTGCTGTCAGGGCAATGGGGCTGGCTCCATCTCATGAACCGTGATATCATGACCTGAGCCGAAATCAAGAGTCTGGGGCACCTGGGTGGCTCACTCAGTTAAGCATCCAACTCTTGGTTTCAGTTCAATTCATGATCTCATGGTTTATGGGTTTGAGCCCTGCATCAAAGCCTGCTTGAGATTCTCTGTCTCCCTCTCTCTCTGCCCCTCCCCTGCTCAAGCTCTCTCTCTTTCTCTCTCAAAATAAATAAACATTAAAAAAAAAAAAAAAAAGAGTTGGACGCTTAACCCACTGAGCCACCCAGGTGCCCCAGCTCTCATATGATTTTTTGAAAACATGGGAACACAAATTTAAATATCTGGAGATTCCATAAAAATTTTTTCATTTGGACTTCTTTGATAAAGATTTTGGGATGTCTGGGTGGCTCAGTCGATTGGGCGTCTGACTTCAGCTCAGGTCACGATCTCACAGTTTGTGGGTTTGAGCCCCATGTCAGGCTCTGTGCAGGCTCTGGAACCGACTTCGGATTCTCTGTCTCCCTCTTTCTTTGCCCCTCCTCCTCTCGTGCTCTGTCCCTCTCTCTCGCTCAAAAAAAAAATGAATAAGTATTTAAAAAAATAGATTTTAAAATCCTTTCTTAGACCCGAGTAAGACTATGGCCAGGTAATACACTCTCCTCTTTGTCCAAGTGCCCTTGCACAGTTTTGCTTTTGGTTAATATCAGTCATATTTAATCTAAAATATTTTAATCCATTTTACCGTTTAGAAAATTGAACCTATATTTAAAGGGCCCCCTTTTGTGGAATGCAATTCAAGCCAAAGCTATAATTAATTTAAAGGTAATTTGGGGACTAATTTAAGTGTGTAGATGGTATGGCAAAGATTTATTTAATTTCCTGTGCTGATATAGAAATGATACCTAACAAATATTAAACACCATGTCACTTGTGGAGTGCGTGGATGGCTCATCTGGTTAAGCATTGGACTCTTGATGTTGGCTCAGGTCATGATCCCACAGTTCGTGGGTTCCAGCCCTGAGTTGGGCTCTACACGGAAGGCTCCAGTCAGCTTGGGATTGTCTCTCTCCCTCTCGCTGCCTCTTCCCCACTCTCTCTGGCACTTGCTTGCTCTCTTAAACTTAAAAAAATCTTTAAAATAAACAAATACTTTGTCAGTTGCTATGGTTTACATATATTATCTCATTTAATTCTGACAAGTAGCGCTAAACTAGATGCTAAACTCTATTATTACTTTAACAACAACCTGAAACTTAGGGAATGATGCATGTTGCCCAAGGTCACAAAGCTTGCAAGGAATTGAGGTGAGAGAACCTTTTCTCCAAAACCATTGTTCTTAATCATTCACTCTCTACTTTGTCTTACTGTGACTTTTATATTCTATTTTTAAAGGTATATTTCCATTGTTAAATATTTTAAATATAGATGCTTAAAAACATATGATTATATAAATATGTATATTTATATAAATAAATATTTTCCTCATACTAAATAAAGTACTGCAGATACTCTGCTCCCTGTGTCCCTTTGTAGGTCACAGAGGATTCTCTCTTTAGGAATCACCCATCAAAGGGGTCAGGGTTGTGTAGCATTCTCCCTCAGTATTTTCCTTTTTTCCACTATTGTGAATGAATTATGTATACACCCTGAAGTAATTAGCAAAGACGCTGTTGTTCAGCTGAATTTTAAACTAATTAATCTGACCTAATTCCTGTCAAAAATAATTAGGATAAAATATGTCCTCCCTAAGCAACTCTTTCAAGCTAAGATGCTAAAGCACAGTATCTCCTGTGTATTCACTCTGCTAAAATCGAGAGAGCTGTTTATTAATGGTTTTAGAGGAAATGCTAAAATGCTGCTCATGATATGCCACCTGAGCATCACCTCCTCAGTTTCTCTAAGTAAAAACAAGAAGCTGAACTAATAACAGGGAGTGTGACATGTGCCTTGTCAGTGACCCCTTAATGTATTGTGGTTGACGATTAAAACTTAAAATCTAGTTCCTCCTTTTCCAAAAGGCTTTTGGATGAACACGTGTGTTCCATTTCTCTGCACATTCAGTTTTCCTAATATGAAAGCTATTTAGCTCTCTTCTAACTCTCCCATTCCTTACCTGTCATTTTTATTTTTTATTTGTAACATCCTTAGTGAGCTCATGAAATGGAGAAGTGTTTCATGTAGTAGGCAAGCCCTCAGCTGTATGTAGGAAGATAATTTAGGAAAAGTAAATAAAGTTTTACTGAAAGATGCAGTTTGTCAACAGTTTGAGATGGTCTCTGGTTGCAATGACTGCAGGTTTGAATGTGATGATGGTGTTTGCTATCAGTGGTTGCCTTAAGCCTTGACCATTGTCCTGTCATCCTATAGCAGTTTCTTCTGTGTGCCCTCTAACCTAGCTCTCTGATACTTGACGAAGTTCTTAGAAGTGAGCATTAGAGAACACATATATTGCAAAGCAGTTCAGAGTTAATAATTTCCTTATTAAACCTATGAACCCTTCATGTTTTGTAGTTTTCCCTCCCCAGCCCCCTTCCAAGTTAGTTTCTAGGCAACCAGTATGCACTGAATTACATTCAGCTCTTTATTTCAAGGCTGCAGTTCAGGATTTTGCTGCATGTTTGTTGGTCATTTATGGAGACTGCAGCCTAAAATTCATTAATTCTGTTTAATCTTCAGTACTTCAGTGATTTGGTTCTAAACCACATTACCTGTACCTGTTTCTCATGTTTAAATCACCCCAGTGCTGTGATGCTCTTTTATATGCTGGTTATGCCAGAGGCTCTGCAAGCTCTAATTTGGAATCACAGAAGCAGAATTTCCACAATTTCCAGTTCTTGGTGATCATTCAGCCTTTTGGGGTAGCCTATTAGGAAATTTGAATTTTCAAAGTCTCCTTTCTTGAAAGGCCTACATGTCTATAGCTGACTTTTAATAACAGAGAACATACAGTTTAGGAATAGTCTGAAAATGTACTAAGCATTTATAAAAGGATATTGTTTGCTTTAACAAATTAAGATTTTGATGTGGAACAGAGGTTCTTGGAAATATTCCTTTGTTGGTGTGAATCAAGGAATCAAGGTTCTACTTCCAAATTTCACTCATTACTGTGTAAGAATGAAGATTAATCTCTCAGCAGAACTGTTCCTTGTTTTGAATGTTGAATGTTTTGCAATGTTCTCTCAAAAACTCCAAGCAGGGCTTCTTTGTGTTATGTTATATATGTGTGCACATACATTTACATCCTCACAATTGAGCAAAAACACAAATGTTCAATCTCTGGTTTCTTAAAACACAAAGTAATCATCTGCGTGGATCACATTAAAGGATGGCTTGGAGAAGAGGAAACTCAAATGCTTCAAACCCTGATGCACTTCTTTTCCCTTCACCTGCTTGTAGTCTAGCTTGTGAAATATAAGGCTGGATGAAAAAATGAATTGGAGAGTCTTATAGCAGGCTTAGCCAGCTGTCCACCTCAAGTTCATGATGGCCAAACTTTCCAGAGTATCTTTTCACCAAGACAGAACTCTTCAGACAAGGTGTGCATTGCCCAGCTCCCTTCGCATCTATGAGGTGCCATGTTACTGGGTTTTCCTCAAAAAATGTAGGCAGAAGTGATGTATGCCATTCCCAGGCTTGCCCCCCAAAAATCCTTCTGCACGATCTCCCATGTGTCTCTCTTTTTCCCCTCAACCTGAGGTTCAATTAAATATCTTGGCAGAACTTCTATCAGCCACCAGTGACCACATGTAAACACCACCTCTTCAGACCTTGCCAGTAAAACAGTTATTAATTATTGAGAATCTGGGTGTATCTGTTCCAACAGCTAATATTACTTTAACTTATAAAAGTAGGGGAACCTGGGTGGCTCAGTCAGTTAAGCACCTGACTCTTGATTTCAGCTCAGGTCATGATCTCATGGTTCCTGAGATCAAGCCTCACATCTGTCTCTGCGCTGACATCACAGAGCCTGCTTGGGATTCTCTCTCTCTGTCTCTCTCTCTGTCTCTCTCTCTCTCTGCCCCTTCCCTGCTCATGTATGCTATCTCTCTCTCAAAATAAACAAATATTTAAAGAAATAAAATAAAAATAAATAAAAGTAACATGATCCCTGAGATAGTATGGTTCCACTCAGTAGAACCACAAACACTCAGAAAACATTTCACTTACTGCTTCCTTTCACAAATGAGGAGAAATGTATTTTCCAAGTAAACAATGCCATCTACTTTAATAAGTGAAATATTTAGTATGTACAGGAACTATGTTATTCTCTATTTTTAACACATTTTTTTTATTGTGAAACTTAGCATCCATAGAGATGAGTCTGCCAGAAAAGATATATAGGTCAGTAATTTACCATGAAATTAACACCCCTGGAATGCCACTCAAGCTGTATATTTGTAACTTCCTGCTCCCCAGAATTGGTAAATAGCCCACCCCAATTCCAACCCATTTCCTTCTCACCTCCTTACTACACTTCCTCGTAGGGTCATGATTATTACTTTTCTTTTCTTTATAGTTTTAGTTTATTCACATGCATTCAAAATGATGTTTTTTTAGTCTATTTTAAGTTCAAGTAACCTGAATCATAATGGTATGCATGCTTTTATGTCTGGGTTTTTTCATGGAACTCTACATTTGTGATATTCATTCACGTTCTTGTTTGTAGCACTACTTGGGTCATTTTCATTCGATTGTATAAATATGTCACAATTTATTCTACTGTATAAATATCCTAAAATGTATCTATTTTAGAAAGAATAACATTTGGTTGTTTGTTATGAATAGCACAGTAGTCTTGTACCTGTTTCTTGGCACACATGTGCATATATTTCCATCTCCTAGTTCTCAAACTTTCTTTGGTGTTATATCAGGCAAGCATTCTTCTGTAGAATTCCAAGATATTTTATTATTAAAAAAAGGTGCAAAAGGAAGAGCTGAGGTAACATAATAGAACCAGATATACTGAGTCAGTTACCTGTTGGCAGTTTCACAGATTTTTAGTTCAATCTTTAGTGGATTAAGCTGAGTTCTGTTGTGCATCATTGAACAAATGAATAGGGAAAATAGATGATCATTGTCCCCTTTAGAGTGTCATTATTCATTCTCTGGTAACAAGGTAGGATGCAGTGCCTTCTTCCTGCTCTCAGGTTTGGATTTTACCATCTGTGTTGTATTACTTCTGTCCTTTTGTCAAGCCATGTTTTCTCCCTCACATCAGGGAATATGCTGTTCCATTGGCCTGGAATGTTTTTATTGTAAAACCTTGCATGGCTAACTTTTTCTCTTATTGTGGTAATTTCAGCTCAACTCAGAAATCTCCAATAGTCTTCCCTGCCCCTTGTCACCCTCAATTACCTTACCTTTTGTAATTGCTGTTAGAGAATTCATCACTGTTTTTTATCCTGTTCATGTTTTTTTTTTCTCTTTTCCTTTTTCCCTTTCATTCCTTCCTTCCTTCCCTCCTTCCTTCCTTCCTTCCTTCCTTCCTTCCTTCTTTCCTTCATTTTTCCCCCTTTCTCCTTCCCCTCCCTCCTTCCTTACTTTCCCCCTTCCTTCCCTCCCTCCCTCCTTTCTTTCTCTCTCTTACTTTTCTTTTCTTCCCTTTTCTTTCTTTTCTTCTTTTTTTCTCTTTCCTTCCTTCATTCCTACCTTCCCTCCTTCCTCCCTTCCTTCCTTATTCCTTTCCCTGCCTTCCTGAAATATAAGTACTAGGAATCTCATCTCTTTTGCTGAGCAAGCTAGTCCAAGCATCTGGAACAATACCTTGTATATACCTATTACGTTCAATAAATGTCTAATAAATAAATGGAAGGATGGAAGGAAGGAAGGAAAGGGAAGGTGGAAAGCCAAGCAGTAAAAAGGCCGTCCACATTTATAAAAAATCTGTAATTCTGCATGACAAGTATAAATGAGAGGAGATTTGTGGGTTCAGATCTTATTAGGAGACTACACACAATCCAAAATATACCAAATAATTAAAGGTTAGGAAGAAACAGAGAGCCCAATGTTTCCTCACAGTGAGGCAGACAAAAAGTAACAAGGGAAACCAAAGACACAGAACAGTGTGTGACCATCATTCCAATTTTCTGTACATCTCTGTGCCAAGCAGTATATACACGAATTCCTAATGGTCTGACTGTTTATCTCAAAGAAAGAATCTGAGTCAAAAGCGACCTCAGGGTTACTAGCCATGGAAACAGAGGAGAGAGAGTGTGTCATTAGATGCTGTTGTCAAAGAAGGGACAAAAAAAAAAAAAAAAAAAAAAAAAAAGAAAGAAAGAAAAGGAAAGGAAAGAAACCCAGTAAGCAAGAGTTTGATAGTCTGTTGCATTTATTTGGAGCAAATTGGCTGATATCCAAAGTTTAATGTGAGTGAGGCAATTGGGTAACCCTGGGAGAAAAAGTCTTCGAAGGCTTCACAAAATCGCTTGTCTATAGCTATTATGGTAACAGACACAAAGGGTCAATATTTACAAGGATCCATAGGAGTATAAGTCTAGGAATGGCCTCTAGGAAATCACAGAACAGTAAGGCTCATAACAGAGGTATAAATTCTAGGAATTTACTAAAGCATTAGCAATAAAATAAATGTATATTTGACACCATAAAGAAAGGAGAGGCACACACAATGGTAGTTAGATTCAAGAATGTAATATAATTCTTGTTCTTATGAACAGGGAAAAATGTTTAACTATCTATAGGGTCAAAATAACATATATTAACCCTTTAATAAAAAAAATTGCTTTCTACTCATTTGGGCTGTTTTCTTTCACCCAAAGGTAGTAACTTTAATTTTATCATGTTTGTGAGCATAAGAAATGACTCATTTTACAGATAACTTGACAAGAATATGAAGTAAGAAAAGGAGGGCATGAACTGTGTCCTAAAGATAACAAATTCCTTTTCTAAAGTCATTGCTGAGAAAATAGTGGAATGGAACAATCCAGGAAGCCCAGGGAAATTACATGGGAGAGTAGTCAATAGATTGCAGAGTAGAAAAAATGTGAGCATTTCTCAGAAAAAAAAAAAAATGACTTTGATGTGAGGACTATGACACCTAAATGGAGCAGAGAATCTGGGACATACATCCACATGTCTCATTTGTACGAGCTCAACAGGAAAGATTTATGCTGAGTAATTTTGCTTAGTAATGAACTTAACACAGCCCTCCTCTTCACTCAATTAAAAAAAATGCAAAATGAGACTAAGTAGCAGAGCGAGATCATCTCCCTTTTAAAGCTGACTCAGCATTCCATAATATTTATATATTGAATTCCAAGAACTATAATATAAAAATGGAGTTCATTTTGCTACCTTGTAAAAGGAGCTTTCATTTCCCATTTCTCCTTCTTGTGGTTCACGTGGTGAGGACGTACGGGATGGGTTGTTCCTGAGGACCAAAGAGACCCAAAAAAGTTACATCGGCATCTCAACTCTGACTTCTGTCTGCCCTGACTCAAAACTGCCAAGCCCTGTGTGCACTGAGGATTTTTCTATTTCTCCACCAATCTCTAAGAACAAAGGTATGACTCTTTTACCTGGGTGTCTCTCAAGAATCCAAAATGTATGATCTGTTTCACTAAAGTAGTACAAGATATCCCCAATGCTGAGAAAAGAAATCAGTCTAAGTACAACCCTATGAAATTTTATTATTTTCTAGTCTGGGGATAGGCAAAAGTGAATGAAAACTCTCAGTTTCAGCTTTACTTAGAGGTAGTTCAGGTCAGAGAATCGTAACGGTTTCCACGCTGAAAAAGATATTCCTGACCATCTATAAATTGCTCATTTTCCCAATGAGAATATTATAGACTAGGGAGGAGAAGTAACCTATATAATTCATTCTTTCATACATTTAGATAACAGTTATGTACTGGGCACCAACCACACATATGCCAGGCCCTTCATTAGTGCTTATATAGATATAATGGTCACTAAGACTTGATTTTTGTCCCCAGGAACTTGCAATAAATTGGGCAGCTAAGATGAGTAAACTGTGAATGTTGGCCATCACTATAGCACAAAAGAGGACAGGGTATGCAGTCATTAAAAGCATATACTGTTTACTGAGGCTATCTGAGTTCACATTTAACACCACTGTTCACATGTTGTATGGCTTTGGGCAATTGAATTTACTTAATTATAATTCAGTTTCCTTTTCCATGAAATGTTGATGTATTTATCTTATAGAATTACTTGAAGATTAAATGATAATAATGCTTAGTAAAATATTTAATAATTAGTCACTGATCAATAAGCGTATTTTTAGTAGTTGTTATAGTAAAATAGTAGTATCATTATTACTATTAGAATTCAGACCTGGGGGATGCCTGGGTG
The DNA here is from genome assembly GCF_018350195.1 of Panthera tigris. Classification (NCBI taxonomy): domain Eukaryota; kingdom Metazoa; phylum Chordata; class Mammalia; order Carnivora; family Felidae; genus Panthera; species Panthera tigris. The sequence goes on from NC_056661.1 coordinate 48,322,851, forward strand.
GCTTAGTCAGTTGAGTGTCTGACTTTGGCTTAGGTCATGATCTCACGGTTTGTGAGTTTGAGCCCTACATTGGGCTCGCTGCTGTCAGTGCATAGTCTGCTTTAGATTCTATGCCCCCCTCTATCTCTGCCCTTCCCCTGCGTTCTCTCTCTCTCTCTCTCTCTCTCTCAGAAAAAAAGAAAAAGAATCTAGACTTGGAAGTTAAAAAGAAAGCTTCCTGGTAGTGTAATTTGTAGGTCATAACTATATTAAGGCTTAGGAAGAGTATTCTGTTAAAAGGCATTAAATAGGGTTCTGCTTCTGGTTTCCTGAACTTAATTTCTGACTTTTGGGGGCTTTTTGAATGCCATATTTTGTCCTGGGCTGTAAGTACACTACACACATAACTTGAGGGATGTCTCTCATGCTTATGATGACCCTAGACTCGTATCTCATGTATGTCAATAAATAACAGTGAAGTTCATGAGGAAGTTCATGAGGAAGGAAGCTGTTCACACAAAGCTGTTGTTTCAGTTGGACATGTGGCTTTCTGGGGTGAAAGTTCTTACCCACTAACCCAAACATGATGAACTATATGAAACCATTGTATACACCATACTATGTAACTTAAATTTAAGGTGGTAATATTTTCTGTCTTCCACTATAGGCTGTAAGCACTCTGAAGTATGGGATGTATCTGTTACCTATCACTGAGTAACAAAGTGCCCCAGAGCTCAGTAACTGCAACAACAGTAATTATTGAATCGACAGTTGGTCTGGGCTCAGCAAGGATGACTTGCTCTGCCCTGTGCAGCGTCAGCTGGGGTGGTTTCACTTGAGGCTGGGGATTACTTTTTTTTTTTTTTTAACTTTGCTTTGGGAGAAAAGAAACATTTAAAAAAAAACTTGTTTTTAATGTTTATTTCTGAGAGAGAGAGAGCAAGAGAGAGCAAGCATGAGCAGGAGAGAGGAAGAATCCAAAACAGGCTCCAGGCTCCGAGCTGTCAGCACAGAGCCTGAAGTGGGGCTCCAACCCACAAACCGTGAGATCATGACCCGACCTAATGCCCGACCAACTGACCCATCCAGGCACCCCTGGGGGTCCACTTTAAAATGGCTCACTCACAGGACTAGCCAATTGGTGACAGCTGTTGTAGGGAACTCAACCAAAACTGGGGGCCTCCTTTCCTGCTGGTTGCTTGTTTAGGCTTCCTCACAGCGTGGCTGCCTCAGGATAGACCGCTTACCTGGCAGCTTAAGGCTTCTAAGTGAATGTCATACAGAAACTGTGTGGCTTTTTTGCTCTAGCTTCAGGAGTCAAATAACATCAGTTCTGGCATAGTTTGAAGCCCATGCAGATTCATGGGGAAAGAATATAGACCCTTCTTTCTCTACAGGAGAAGTATCAAAATTACATAATGAGAAGAGCATATGATTGGGACCACACTGAAAAACATAGTCTGCCAAAAAATACTATTTCTCCTTTGCCTGCCTGACTGCCCAGTATAGTGTCTGACACAGTATTGGTACTCAATACATATTTGCGTTTTGAAGTAATAAATTCAGTGCATGAAAATAACATGGTAAATCCTTATTATTATCCTAATTCCTGCTTTTTTTTTCCTCACTGACACAGATTCTTGGTATTAGACTCGGCTCCTGGATTGAAATTTACTCTTTAATCTGGGCATTTACTTTTGTATGTCTTTGGTTGATATTGGAGCCTTAAATTCCTTTGGAGAATAAGGAAATGATCACAAAGAAAGATTGGTAGTGCCTTTGAAGAATAGTAATTTGAATAAATGAGGTGGAATTTGTAAAGATTTATCAAGTCATCAAAGAATATTAGAATAGAGGAACATAATTTTGAAGGGGGGAAATAACTGATGATGAACCAATGTGGTTGCAGTGAAGGACACAATTTGATGACAAGCAATTGGGCAGCTTCTGGGAGAACAGCAGCCAAAAGAAGTATCAGCAGAACGATGTTTAATTAATGAACAGCAGCAAAAGAGGGTGCTCTAAAAAAGATTAGAGATAGCAATTGAGGCTGTGCCTCCTGGGAAATATTGGATGACTGAAGTACTTCTGTGTGTGATGTGATTAAAATAATCAACGAGAATGTTGAACATCAATTCATGAATTTAAAAGATTCAGTGTCCCTGTCTAAAGCTGTAGAAAACATCAAACAGTAATTTCTGATTAATCTGAGAGTATGGGGAAGACCACCAATATAGTGGCTGTTTTCAGAAGTTATAATGGAGATGTCTTCTCCTTTGTTCGTAACAACCTGGTTTATTTTTTGTCCATCAAGATTGAATTCTGTGCCCTTATTATGAAACATATTCAGAACTGAAATTTGCAACTTGAACTGCATTACTTAGGGCAAGTTACAGATCATAGATTTCTCCTCTGTATTGTCTATAATTATTTCTATTTTTAATGAAAACAAAGAAAATAGTTTGTGCAATCTTGTTAGTAAATGGAAACCCCTCAAATCAGAATAGAAAAAAAAAAGTACGCTGCTGACCATGTCACTCTTGTTTTGCCAACATCAAGTGTTTCTTGAATTCTTCTGGAAGTGTTGACTTTTTCCCAATTTTGACTGAAGTTAAGGGAAAAGGAATTGCTTCTTTTATTCTCACTTTGTCATTCTTTTCTAAGTTTTTGTTATAGGAAAATAACACACACACAAGGATTTAACCATCAGGTTTCCGAGTGTCATAAATTAATAAGAGAGTGGTATCAATTCCCATATCTTTTGACTGAACCAATCTGCCTGCTCTCATGGTGGGAATGACAGATAATTATATTGTTATTTTTTTAACCATTATTTCACTTCAATAAATACCTGTGTAGCTGAATGTGTTAGACGTAAAACATACTTTCAGTATGTGATGAAATTTATATTTATTTACATATTAATGGATAGGATTTGGACATCCTAATGTTATCACTGGCTTTAAAAAATACTTAGAATATTCTTGATTTAGCGTCAGATTTGCTATGAGAGATTTAAAATATAGTATGTTCTAAATTCAAGGGCTGAATACTCAAAGACATTGTACTTGAAATCATGCTTTAATTGACATTGCTTGCTATGTGGAAAATTCATTTATGTTTTATTTTATATAAATAAATTGGAATTAAAAGATAAATATATAGATTTTCTTTGGCATAATTCATATTCTCAAATTAAGCTATCCCAAGAAGGCTGGTCGTGAGCCCAGTGATGGAGATTCTAGAAATGTTAAACCTTTATGACAGATCAAAACATTGCATACAAATATATCAGCTATGTCTTCAAAATGACACCAAATGTCACCACGTGGTTTGTGAAGGTGATCATACAGGAGGGAGAAAAATATTCAGATGGGACTGTGGCTACACAGTGAGACCATGACCCACCCACCAACCTAAAGTAGTTTATCTTTGTTATTCTCACTAGCTCCTCATTTACCATAGTCCGAATCATCACCTACAATTAGATTTTTATTTGTGCATTAATATGCTTTAATATCTGTCTCCCTCATTAGTCTGGGAACTTCTTATGGAAGACAATGGATAAGTTGTGGTTCCCTCTGAATCTCTGGTGCTTAGTATAGGATAGATATTGCATATAGTGGGCATTCTATATAATGTGGACACATTAAAGCTACCATTTTAGAAAAGGCTTTTCTCATTTAACCTTAAAGAGAAGCATCAGAATCAGTCCTGAGCATAGATTTCAAGGCCTCAACTTGTTATGCTCAAATATATGTGAAGTCACCAACATTGCCTTCTCTCTGGCAAGAGTCATAGGAATTTAATTCAGGATCTATTTTCATCTTTACATTTTCTCTTTACATGTCCCTTAGAGATATTACTTCTTTAGATAGCCTCAATATTTCAAGGTGACTTACATGCTATAAAGTCTTTGATAGGGTCTTGAGGCATCTGGTAGAAAGCTATGACTAAAATCTAACAAAAAAATAATAAAATCTATCAAACCATTTCATCTTTCTTTTATTGACATGCCCCTCTAGGGTAAAGAGTAAACTAAACATTTGGCTGGACCAGGCTGTCAGTCAAAAAGAAGGAAAATGGCTTTCTCTGTTCACTTTATTTTTCTCTCATTAGACACTTCTGACTAATATAAGACTAGCTCCATCATTAATTGACCATGCATTTCTTTTTTATCCCCTGTTCATGTCTTACAGCATCTGCTGTGGCACTTTGTCCAATGAAGATTTTCAACAATCTCTATTGACTTGAATTCACTCACTGCTTAGTCATATGGTGGCAGGAGATGACAAAGGTAGACTTAAAAAAAAAATGTAAGGTGGAATCACAGTTCTCTGTTGTTGAACCTTGAAGATTTAGTGCTGACAGTAGCACTTTTGAGCTGTGTAATCTTGGTTGAGTTCCTTGAACTCCCAAAATCTTAGTTTCTTCATTTATGAAATAGAATATTGTTGTATTTGACATAATGATGCAATTTTTGTAAAACTCTTGGAACAGTACCAGCATAGTGTGTGAACATCCCTTCTCACAAAAAAAAAAAAGAAATGAATATTTATTAGCAAGTAAATAAGAAAATTTAAACCTGCAATATAATCCCCTAAACCTTTACAAACTGCCAAAACCAATTTAGTCATAGTACATTAAACTGCTCCATAACTTTAGCTTAAAAAAACGGAAGATCAGAAGATCAGATCTAGTTTGGACTAAATCACGGGGGTTTTGCCAATGACATAAAGAGAAGGATCCAGATCAGAGCCCTTTGTTTCCTATAATATAGTCTTACTTATCCTGAGCTGCATTATGGAAAGATGCTGGTGTATTTGTATCTCTCAAAACTTATTTAAAGATGCTTTAAAAATGTCGGGTTTTTTTGTTTTTTTGTTTTTTTTTTTTGCAATAACTATAACACAGGAGAAGGTGAGACTCTCACAAGCTTAACAAGGGAAATAGATCAGAAACTTTTTTTCTCTAAATAAAGATCTTATTTTCATGGTGTCTGGTCTCTCTGACCTAAATTGCAGTAATTCAGTATGTGTGAAATTACCTTTTCTAGGACGGGAAGATCGTAGCAAAAAAAAAAAAAAAAAAAAAAAAAAGGAAAACGATGGGAGAAAGAAAAGAATATACAATATAGGCAAGAGTTCAGGCTGTGTGACAAAGAGCCTGAGACTAATAAGAAACTAAATAGTTTTAACAAAGAGGACTCAGAAAAGGTAACTACTAATAAGAAGGACTAGCAATTATCTCCATTCTTCAGCCATGTTTAGGAGTGTGAGGACGTTTTTTAAGAACTAAAATAAAATGATGCTCAGGCCAAAGAATGGCATCTAATTGAGTTCTCTATTTCTGGGGTTTATTTTATTAAACTTTTTTATCACATTCAAGTTTGTGGAATGGCATCGCAGATTTATTTCTGTAATTAAATGGATTGTTATTTACCAGCAGAAATAAAGCTGGCATAAAAAGACACACTATCAGTAACATAGTTCAGACTTTATGAATTATTACTTAGGGGTGATGAATGGGATCATTATTTCTTTCCAAATAGGTTAGCATTTTGTGTCTCAGGTCTGAACACTGGAAGCATATCAGAAAAGGCCAGTAACCAGCCAACTCGTGACCATACATGTTTCTTTTTTTCACCTCCTCCTTTGCTTTAGAATAAGTCATAAAAATAACACTTTTTTCATAATGCTGTGGTCAGCACTCGAATGATGTGAGTTACAGTCATAATATTATTGCTGGCAGGTGTTATTGTGGGTTGGATTTTGTAAACCAGGATTTGATGTGTGGGAGCCTCCAGCTTGGTGTTGGAGTCCCACATGTTAGAGGTGGGTGGTGTATGAATAGACAGGTTCTCAGTGAATCAGCCTGATATAGGCTGGACATTTTTACATGCTTGAGGAAACTTCTAGACTTGATAAATTGATAATGACTTGATAACTCTAACACTCAAAGACTTGGGGTTATTACATCTAGAAGGATCTCTAATTGGGCTGAAAAATATTATAAAGGGGCAATGCAGTCTTCATGGCAATAAGAGGGGGATCAAAACAGGGGTTCTGGGTCCAGCATCTAACATAAGTTTCTGCTGAGTTTTTATAATGTGTGCTGGACCTTTGTGGAGTACATCTTTAAATACTACTCATGAAATGTGCCCCAGTAGACCAGATTCAGTTTAAGAATGAAGGATAAAACAACATTCAATTTTCAGTTTGAAAAGTTTTCTAAGTCTCTAGCAAGTTGTATATATAGTAAGATCAAATAACCCTCTCTCTCTTTTTTTGTAATAGCCATAAACTAGTAGGAGTCAACCTTTTGAACTTTACATACAAAGGAGAGAGAAGACAAGGGATCTATTGGTAATTCATTTTGCTAACATAGTCCCCAGATCATTCAACGTGGGTATGTTTATGCTGTGCTAACAAACGCCCAAATCTCACTGGCCCAGAACAACAGAATCTTTCTCAGGCCCTATGTCCATTTCGGGTCAGCTGGAGTCTCTGCTTCTCATTGTCTCTACTTAGGTCCCCTGCAGGCCCAACTTCAAGTGCAATCTGACCATACTTCCAGAATGAAAAACACCAGAAATACTTGGTAAATAGCCATAGTGACTACCTCAGCGCCCATCTTTACTTGATTAACATTGTTCCTCAGGAAATATGTCTTTTACTATTACCCATTGCCCCCCTTTTCCTCCCTTACTGTTTGAAGTAGTCCCAACAAACATCCCTGAGTTTTGGTGTTAGAAAGATCTTAAATAATATATGATCAATACTCTCACTTTACAGAGAAAATTGATGATTAAAATCTGACCAGATATGTTAAATTACCTACCTTAAATGCACAAACTAAGTTAATGTCAAAGGTGAGTTCTGATTCCCCAGTGGCATCTCTTCTGTTCCATTGAACAATATCTTTTGGAATACTATAGCAATAACTGAAGTTGTTGAAGACTTTCATTTAGGATATCAATAATACTCTACACAGAAAGCAGAACATTTTCGTTTTCTTAATAATGTATTGCATATGTCTATATTCTAGTACTTGCAAGCCTTCTTTGATATAAGTAGATGACAGTGGAACATTTGTACTTTATGAACTGTTAGATTACCAGTACCTATAAGGGTGTCAGGCACGTAGAAGCTATTGAATTAATATTTGCCATTTTTAAAATCATCTGTTCAGTGTTTGCATATCCACCTACCTGGCTCTCTAGTGAATTGAGGAGGAAAGCTTTCAGTTTCAGTGGTTTGTGTAGCATCAATGCTTAGCCAAAATACATAGTTCTATGAGCAATAACAGTAGTTAAATTTTGTGATGAATGCATAGGTAAAAGAAATGGCAATGCCATTAATTGAGCTAATTATGAAGACTGCAGGGCAAATCTGAATTAGTGGGAGATCTGAACTGCAATATATTTTTCAAAAAAAAATCTGATTTTATTTAAGTTCACATAAATGATGACAAAGCTAACAATATCACTCAAAGAATTCTTTCTTGAAAGTTATAGCTTATATGCAGAAATTTACCTGCCCATTTGTGAATTAGAGTGAAGATCTCATAGATTATCCAGTAAATCTGCTCTTTAAAAGTCATTATCCTTAGCTCTGTTCTGAAATAACTGCCATGCATCCCATTTTAACTGTTTAAAAATTTGGAATGTTGAACCAAATTGACCGTTGTCTAGCAAATATGGCAAGTGGACTTTATTTGAATTTATTATATTGTCCTATTAACATGTCTTTAAACTGCTGATTTACACATACTTAAATGTAGTATTCTTAATAATTTACTAAAATTCTCTTTTCACTACAGATTTTATTTTCCAAGTGTGTGAATTGCTTATCTCTTCAGCAAAACATTATTTGACTTAAATCAAATAGCTCAAGTTTTGACACATACACAAAAAATTAAAATATAAGTGCAAACCTCAAAACCAACACTCCCTTTGGATGAGTTTCTCCCACCTCACCTCATTTTATTTGAAGCTTCTTGGACATCCAGCACATTTTATATGAAAACTGATTGTGTTCTCTGACTAGCCTGGTGTGTCTAGTAATATGGTGGTTTAGTATTATGGTGTACTGAGATGTGTGTGTGTGTGGGGGGGGGGGTAGGGTGGAGAGAGCCTGGGGAGCAGGCTGATTTTATTTCTCAGTTGAAGAACGTTAAAAATAAAAAAAAGCTGATATAAAAGGCACATGAGCTTGGCATCCATGGGATTGCCTGGAGCAAATAGCACTGTTAGCATCTTTAAGCAGGATGTGACAAGTTCCTTGCTCACCACCTTTGGAGAAACAAAGCTCAGCATTTTGACATATCCTAGGAACAACCAACTCTACATTATATTAAAGAAAAATTGATATTTTTACTATTTCATGAAGACCCATGAAAAACAGTCTATATCAGATACCACGTGGCCAAATTTTATAAATGCATCCAAATTTCCTTCCAATTTCCTCTCTATTTTATCTCCCATCACTGCAAACAGTCCTTTTTTCCCTTTCTCTGCAGCCTTTTCAGTCAGTCAACCTGGTTTCCACTTTCATTACCCTCTCATCTCTCTCTATACACACACACACACACACACACACACACACACACACACACACACTCCTGTTCTTATCTCAAACAAATAATCTCTCTTGGCTTCATCAGTAAGGATTCTGGTTCTCCTTTTATTCAGAAATATAAAAGGTATGTCCTTTTAGGAAGCAGCAGAGACTATCTGTGGTAAAGAATTTTTTCCCTGTCACTCATATAGGAATTGGTCCTCTGTTCTGTGTTCAATTTTGTCCCACGGTTGAATCAACATAGTCATTAATTTAGTCAACAAATACTTATTGAGTGACTGACTACAAGTTCCAGACATTTTCCAAAAGATGAGCTCAATATTTAATAATGACTCTCACATCCATGTTTTGTTTGACTAAAAACCTTCCTGTCATTTTCAGTAAATATTTACTATATAGTAATGGTCAGAGACCATTACTGTAGGTGGTATTGGAAAGAGGAGGAAATGTTTCTGATGCTGAAAAATGGCAGCCAGCTTTCTTGGACATGTGAAATTGTTAGGAGGAACTTTAGCATAATGAAAACAAAGGCTTGGAAATGCACAGCAAAACCACAGTGAGGTATCAGTCACTTCACACCTCTCAGAATTCAGAATGGCTCTCTTCAAAAAGACAAGAAATAACAAATGTTGGTGAAGATGTAGAGAAAAGGGAGCCCTCTTACACTGTTAGTGGGGTGCAGCCACTGTGGAAAAAGTATGGAGGTTCCTCAAAAAATTAAACTAGAAATATCGTATGATTCACTAATTCCATTACTGAGTATTTACCCAAAGAAAACAAAAACGCTGGTCCAAAAAGATGTATGCATTTGTTTGTTTACTGCAGCATTACTTAAATTAGCCAAGAAATAGAAGCAAACTGAGTGTCCACTGATAGATGAATGGGTAATGAAGATGTGGTATGTATGTATGTGTATCTATATATCTATATCTGTATCTATATCTATATCATCTGCAATGGAATATTACTCAGCCATAGAAAAGAATGAGATCTTGCCATTTGTGATAACATGGGTGGACCTACAGGGTATTATGCTAAGAGAAATAAGTCACAGAAGGACAGATACTATATGATTTCACTTATATATGGAATCTAAAAAACAAAGCAAATGAACAAACAAAGCAGGAACAGACCCATAAATACAGAGAACAAACTGATGGTTATCAGAGGGAAGGAGATGGGGGGGTGGAAAAAATGGGTGAAGGGGACTGGGAGGTATGGGCTTCCAGTCATTTAATGAATAAGCCACAGAGATAAAAGGCATTGCATAGGGAATATAGTCAATGGTATTATAACAGGGTTGTATGGTGACAGATGGTAGCTACACATGTGGTGAGCACAGCATAACATATGGAGATGTTGAATCACTATGTTATACTCCTGAGACTAATGTAACATTGTGTGTCAGCTATATTTCAATTAAAAAAAAAGGCCTAAAAGGTCACTTTCACCACTGGATACTAATTTCTTGCTGGAGAGTAAAGTTTTATAGATCCAAGGGTGAGTATCAAAGAGTAAGTAAACTAAGCCTCAGGCTAAATATGAATAACAGGTGGTCATCTAACCACCCTGAACATGCCCGATCTTATCTGATCTCAGAAGCTAAGCAGGGTCGGGCCTGATTAGTACTTGGATGGGAGGAATAATAGGAGGTCAGAGTTGGAATGGACCTAGGAGTACATACTCTTCAGTTTTAAACAGGAAATATGGGAGTCTTAACCTTTTTGGACAGCCAGCATCTCACCTTCCTTCTTAGACTTAGCACTAGGAAGGACTTTTTTTTTTTTTTTTCCAGGCTCACAGAGACCATTTATCGTAGACCTGCTGCTGACCAAGGAGCAAGGGGAGGACTGGGTGTGCACGCTAATAAATAGAGGAGGGGAGGCTTCGCTGGTGCTGTAGCCACTCAGTCCTCATTCTTCTCAGGCGTGAAGGCATCTTTCTTCTGGGCGAAGGTTTCAGCCACAAGCAGGGGGAAGACCAGGGAGTCATGGGCATAGACTTTGACAGGCTGTGTGTCCACCCAGATCTTGCCCCAGGAAACCACTTCGTCTGGCCTGGCACCAGAATCGGAGCCATCAAATTCCTGGGATGAGTTAATGTAGACATCATAGTCGGCCCATTCCACATGAGGTTGGCGTTGGTGATGTGGTGCTTGACCACACTCACGCCCAGGATGATCATGATGGTGCGCTTGGCAAAGATGGCCTGTGTGTTGATGAGCCTCAGGTCCTCAATGATGTCCAGAACCAGGCCTGGCTTCTTGTAGGAATGGAAGTAGATCATGTCACCCAGAGAGCCATCTGTAAGCACTGGGCTCAACACGGGGATGTGGTTCTTCTGGGCCCAGTAATACACGGATTCTGGGTTGTTGATTTCCTTGCCCAGCTGGGCGATCATCTTGGAAGGTGTCCACTTCACACCCTCTGTGTTCTGCTCCAGCACCATCTGACCCAGAATGGGCATCAACCAGTCCTCAAACTAGACTTCCACAGACTAGGCTGCAAAGCAGAGTCTCCCCTCTACTACTGCAGTGAAAATGTCCAAACACAAGCTTTCCTGGCTTACTTTTACGCAGGGGGTGGCAGACCGATTTTTAGGTGTCATTTATAGTGTTACAGTCACTGTCCTAGATTGCCAACATTCTAGAAGTCCTGGAAGACTCCTAAAATTTTCCTAATAAATCATGTTTCATCTAAATTAACCAGAAAGGTTTCTGTGGTATGGCCTTCAGAATTCCACGTATAGTGAAAGAAGATAGAATTTGATGTGCAAAAGTGATTTTTCTTTCTGAATCTCAGCTTTTTAAACTATGGAAGTTGGGATAATAATAATGAGCTCGCAAGTTAATAGTGAGAATTAAGTAGTGTGATAATTGTCAAGTTTGAAGTGCTATTATCTCGTAACCAAAATAGGGTTGTATAGTTGTATGATCTGGTAACAGAAATAGATTTCCATACAGTTCCTACAACCTAAGGAATTCTTTAAAAAATTAAAAATAGGAGACTTCACAAATTTTCAGAGAAAATAAAAATTAAACACTGACTTTATCTTGTAAGCAATGGGTTACAAATCTCTTTCTTTCTGACAAATTCTGCTTTTGGGAAATGATCTTCCTTGGAAGATTATCTCTCACCCTTGAGGTAATTTTCTCTACTCCTAAACAGTCCTTTCTTAGTGAATAGAATCCTATGGTAGAAATCAGCATTAAGGAGCATTTATTGAACATAAGCTCTGTTACCAGAAGTTTTACATGTTATTTCAATCAGTCCCTAAATCTGGCATAAACTTGCTGAAAATGCCCACTTCTGAGACCCGAAGAGTAAAAATGTACTTTATTTTATTTTATTATTATTTTTGTGTACTGGCTGAAGTTTTAAAATCAGGCACACAAAGCTATTGGAAGCCATATGTTTTAATTTCAAGCCCAGGACACTTTCTACTTTTGCTTACAATAAGAAAATACTCATTTTCCTGCCACCTCTTTCTCTGTGTGAGAGGTGAAGATATCAAGCCTATCAAATTCTTGAGAAATTCCTGGAAAAAAAAAAAAGAAGTAGGTATTATTTCACTGATCTTTGAAATGTATTGTACACATTTATCAGTTTGTTGTTGTTCCTATTTAGTAGTGCAGTAAACTCAGCAGAAGCCAAAGGGGAAAGGAGAAATTCATTTCAATTTTGGGTGATGCTTAAGTAGAAATGTCTTTGATACATGGAGTTTTCCTCTTTTACTATAACTTTTTTGCATTTTATTGACATTTTATTAGGCCCGTATAAACACCATTTTATTCCTAACCAGCTAAGCAGATTAGCTTAAGTTTCAACTCATCCAATATCTAGTTGTGTAGGCCTAGGAAAATCATTTAAACTTTCTGTGCATTGGTGTCCTCATCTGTAAAATGAGGATAATGTCTGCACAGACTTCATAGAGCTGTTGTAAGAATTAAATACTAGAAACATTTCTGTGTAGTGCAAAATGTCCATCAAGCATGTAGTGCCCAGATTATATTCATTTATATTTCTAAAAATAATATATTAACTGCTTTCAACAGTTATTTTCAACAGAATGTAGTATTAAATATTATAAATATATTAAATATGTAATTTATATATATGTTCAATATATTTACATATTTAGTCAAATTAATCAATATTAATCAATATATTTACATATTTGGTCAAATTAATGTTTCCTTTATAATTATATTCATAATTACTGACTGCAGAATAGTAAAACTAAATGGTGGTGGGGTCTTTTTTTGTTTTTGTTTTTGTTTTTTGGTATAATTGCCTGTTAATGACACTGCAGTTTTTATGCACTGAAATAAAGAACAATCTATATACATTATTATAATTAATAATAGCTTGTGCCGATTGAATGATCAATCCCATTTGCACATTATTCTACCCCCATTACTGCCTAAGCTTGGCACAGGACTGGAGGATTATGGGTTCATTTATCAGAATGAGATCCAACCCAGCAACTAATTCCAATGATCTCTTGAACTAAAAAGGATTTTCCCTTCTATTTTTCTGGTGATTAAACCAGATTAGGTAAATATTCCTCTAAATCTATTGTTTAGGAACTGGACTCTTGATTCACAAAAATGCACTGGGAAGCAGAGAAAATAGGAGTTGATTTCCTTGCTACCTGAATATCATCAACTGTGCCTCTAATTCCATACCTTTTTTCTCATTAATTTTATATGAATATATACTGAAATGATATTTTAGTTATATTGAGTTATGAAAATTCATTTTATCTGTTTTTATTTTTTTAATTTTTTATGGAAGCATAGTTAACGATGTTTCAGGTATACACCATCAGGATTTGACAATTCTATACATAGTGAAATGCTTGCCACATTAAGTGTAGTCAAGTCTGTCATCATACAATGTTATTATAATAATTTTGACTATATACCTTGTACTGTACTTTTCATCTCCATGATTTTTCATTTTACAACTGGAAGTTTGTACCTCTTAATCCTCCCCAACTACTTAACCCATTTCCCACTGCCCCCCTCTGGCAACCACCAGTTTGTCTCTTTATTTATGGATCTATTTCCAGGTTTTATTTGTTTTTTAGATTCCGTGTATAAGTGACATCATATAGTATTTGTCTTTTTCTGACTGACTCATTTCACTTAGCATAATACCTTTTGCTGATGTTGATGGTGAGGGGTCCCATGGCTACAAGGAAATTCAGGGTAAGGAAATCTCTTATCATGTCTCAGAATGCATCTGAGATGCTAACTGTGGTTGCAAAGCTAAATGGCATTAGGATATGAAAGTTAATAGCATCACACTCATTGCTTACTTTATGCTTAAATTTTTGTTTTTATTTCTCTGAATTCTCTTTCTCCTCCCCTCCCACCCTATTCTTTTTTTCTTTTCATTTCCTTTTTATATTCCATTTCCTCGTTTCCATTCTCTGTGGTTTCTTTCAGTAAGAATTGGGAGACAAATTCTTAAATGCATTTTCAATACAAGCATGTGTTCCCTTGGCTGAAAAGATACAATGACTTTATTTTACTGTAAGGTATAAATGACTACCAGCAAATCCTTTTCAGAGAGAAGAATTTTTAGGGTATTTAGCTGGTAAAGGGGCACTACAACCCGCTTAGAACTAAGACAACTTCAGAAGAAACACAAACATATGCTTCTAGGCACCTTTCTTGCCAGAAGAGAAACTTTTTGAAGTTTATCACTAAGTAACTGAGGTCTCTGTCTCAAATACACTCGCATTTATATTCTTTGACCCAAATTGTCATTTTCTTTTGATCACTCCGGGCAGAAGTTCAATGATATTGTCTATGTTACTTCATCTTATAAAATAATTAGAATGGTTGTGCATTTCTGGTGAATAGTGAGTTTTCCAGTTTCTGATTGAGAACCACCCACAGAGACTTGGCTACTCCTTTTAACAAATGAAAGGGAATTTCTTAAATTTTTAGCTCATCCCCTGGTACCTGGCAGAATGAAGAATCAAAGATCAGTTTTTCTTGGTTCAACCACCAACTGTCACTCTATTCTCAGTGTCATGTAGCCATGATACCTGGATCTCTGCCCATCCTGATTCTAGCCAAGAAGATAATTGCTTATACTCAAGCCTAGCATGCAGTATGCATTGACTTCCTGTTGGGACCCATACTCAAAGAGAGTGTTGCCAGTTTCAACCTTTGGATCTAATGTTGTCAGTTTTATTTTATTTTGTTTTGTTATACATCTTGACACAAATAATTCCTCCTTACAGTTTTTGGAATAACAAGAATCCATGACATAATTTATTTGGAACCTTCCTCAGACATACCTGTAGACTGTGGGACAAAAAAAAAAAATGTATGCAAAGGATAGTCATGCTTGCTGGGGATCAGCATGCTATTTGCTCTGTTTTTATTTAATTTATTACTAATTGTAATTTCAAGAATATTTTTTTCACTGTATATCTGAAATAAAATCAGCTTGGCTGAAGTCACTCTATCGAAGAGTTTGAAAAAGTTTATAGTATGTTGCAGAATAAATTAAGCAATTTACTTGAAGGAGAGAATGTCTCCAAAAACTAAATGTCTCCATTATTAGAAGTTTGAGTTACCTCACTCACCCTTTTACTATGCTGTAATCTGACCTAACAACAACAACAAAAAGTTAGTGAAATATTATTAACTGTAAATATAATTAATGAATACAAAGGTCTTTCAAAGCACATTATATTTTATAATTATTTATAGTGGTAATAGAATAAAAATAATAAAAACCTTGGATGGTTAAACTTTTATTAATTGCAAGATTTTATAGTTCTTGAAGTTATTGGGTGTTGTTTTATTTTTCTCAGAAACAGCTTGAAACTTCTCATTTATTTTATAAAATGCCAAATTTTGCAGAAGTCTATGGAATTGTCATGATTTGCCCCATACCAGAATTAAATGTATTTCTCAGAAATGAATTCCACTTAAAACTTTCTGATTAACACAATTACTTCTGAGTGTTCTTAGAAATAATTTAATTTAATAATTCCTGCTTCAGAAAAGTGAGATGTGGAAACATTTAAAAAGTAAAAATCATTAATAAAGTGTAAAATAGATTTGATAGTTTACCCTAAATGGTGTGGGAGATTGGGCCATGGACTCAGAGTTTGTAACAGAGGAGGAGAAGAATTATGGAAACAGTCATTCTAACTACAGGGGTATAACAGTTGTTAAAACCCATGGCCTGTGGCTATTATGGACCACACTTAGGAGAATGGTAAGTAGATCTTGGAGGTAGACCGTGTGTGTGTGTCCCAAAGTAAATCTGTTGAATGCTATGTGCCCAAACTCTTGCACCTGAGAACATCCTTATTCCTATTTGGATAAAACTATCATTGACTGGAAAAAATAGATACTCTACAGTGCTTGTACTATTAGCATCTTTGCATTACTAGAAGATGATGGTAAGGATGGCACCAAAGCCAGACAGTGTTTTATGATGGTAAGGAGTCTTTTTTTTTGTGTTTGTTTGTTTTATTTTATTTTATTTTGTTTTTTTTTATTGTTAAAACAATGTTTTATTTATTTATTTATTTATTTATTTTTTCAATATATGCAATTTATTGTCAAATTGGTTTCCATACAACACCCAGTGCTCATCCCAAAAGGTGCCCTCCTCAATACCCATCACCTACCCTCCTCTCCCTCCCACCCCCCATCAACCCTCAGTTTGTTTTCTTGTAGCAACGTGGATGGAACTGGAGAGTGTGATGCTAAGTGAAATAAGCCATACAGAGAAAGACAGATACCATATGTTTTCACTCTTATGATGGTAAGGATTCTAATAGTTTAGAATGCTGTCATAGAAATTTGTAAATCATCACCAAGAACTCATTACTTTTTGCCCTCTTGGACATTTGATATTTTGAAAATGAACCACACTTACACTTTTGCAGTGACAGAAAGCCCTTCTCATGACTATCATGTCTTGGCTACTGACCAACATTCCAACTTCTCTGGTGTCACTTTCTACCTTGCTTACCGCATTGCAGATACATTGTTTTCTCACATTTTCCTTCCTTCCTTCCTTCCTTCCTTCCTTCCTTCCTTCCTTCCTTCCTTCTTTTATTTTTTTTCCTCTCTCTCTTCCTGTTTTGGAATTAATCTCTTTTCACATTCAGGCCCTGCCTGACATGTCACTTATTTAGAGATGCCTTCTCTGCCCACCTCATCTAAATTAGGTTTCCCCATCGCACCTTCAGGTATATCTGCCTCAGTACCTCATCTTCATCAAAGATATATTAAAATGAGAAACTATATTTATTTATTGTATACTTCTTTTTGTTTCTCTCCTCTATTTGAATGTAAGTTACATGAGAACCAGAATGGTTTCTATTTTATTCAAGGATGAATTATCAGTACATGGTAGAAAGTGAATGCGTAACTTCTGGGGGGAAAAAGAAAATTATGATTGGATTTAACAGCTTTAATGAGAAGCAAGTCAATACAACCTGCTACACTTTTGTGCTATTCTAGTGACCTCGTGGGAAACCATGACTACCTGAGACATGTGGTATTAGTGAAAAAGTAAACCTTTATTTCTCTTTAGATCAGGGAATAAAATGTGTTTGGGAAGAAACTCAAACTTCATCTAAAGAATATTGTGTCTACTGTTGTCTAGAAAGATTGATGAGAATGTTAAAGAGTGAAAGAACAATGTCTTCTAGCAAAATTAACTTTGTTAGAAGAACTTTACTCCCTTTGGATTTTTCTGGAATTAATATGGAATTCTCACTTATGGATGATAGAGTAGAACTGACTCAAGGTTCCCTGTCTTCTAGAAAATAGCCAAGCACTATTAAAGACTATGAAGAGAAAGTGATCATAAATAAAATATTCTTTTTAAAAAAAAGAGCATATCTTGGGATGCCTGGGTGGTTCAGTTGGTTGAGCATCTGACTCTTGATTTGACCTCAGGTCATCATCTGATGGTTCGTGAGTTTGAGCCTCACATCGGGCTCTGCAATGACAGGGCTGAGCCTGTTTTAGATTCTCTCTCTCTCCCCCTCTCTTTCTGTTTCTCCCTTTCTTGTGCTCTCTCTCTGTCAAAATAAATACACTTAAAAAAATAACATAAGAGCATATCTGTAGTTTCTGAATTGGTTTCAAATTCACTGCAGCATTTCTCTGACAGTATTGTATGAGAGATTCTTTTTGGGAAACAATGGGAAATTTTAGGGAAAAAAAAGAAAGCAACGTTGAGAACTTCAGCATTGAAGTTCTATGACACTAGAATAAAATTTGCCATTATTGCTTTCAGATAATCAAGAAAAAATAATATTTGGGAAGAAAAAAGTCAAATTGGTTGTTTTGTGCAATGATGATAGAGCTATTGTCTTGCTAAACATTTGGTTCTTTAAAATGTATTTTAGTGTTCTTGTGAAGACAGACTGATTCATTAACAACATGTTATACATTTCATCAAAAACATAACTTTTCAATAAAATGCCTCCCTGTGATATGGTGTTATTCTTATTAAATCCATTGGTCTGATTCATCAGCCATGAGTTTTAAAAAATGAGAAAACAAGACCACAATTAATCTCATACATAAAATAATTCTCCACAGCTCTAGGGCTGCCATATGGTTTTAGGCTACTGATATTTACATATATCAGAATAATTAACTCTGGTACATGAATTCTTATGACTGTCTAAAAACATTTTGAGGGTATACACTAAAGAGTTTCTTTTTTCCAAAACTTCCCATGAATCATTTTAATAAGTATAACAAAGATGAAAACTATACACTTTCATTCATGTCACTTTTCATTAGAATCAATGAAATAAATATTGCTTTCTCTGAAGAGCGATCAACATGGTTTCTTCTGAGATACTTTCATTTTCTGTTCTTAGGTTTATGTGTATATATGTTTGTATGTATATGTGTTTATGTTAAAAAATGTGTACGTTCCCACTTAAATGTGGAAACAATAAACCATATGGTTTCCTTCTCTATAAGTGAACTTCAGAAAAACTTTTAAAGTTCCTAAGGGACGATCATTCTTTA
This sequence comes from Panthera tigris, assembly GCF_018350195.1. NCBI lineage: Eukaryota > Metazoa > Chordata > Mammalia > Carnivora > Felidae > Panthera > Panthera tigris. The sequence goes on from NC_056661.1 coordinate 48,341,448, forward strand.
TGAGATGAATATTCACTCAAGCCATAGTTCACACTTACTATCAAGGTTGTTGATCCCATTTCAAAGGATGTTCCATGATTCCTCTTCCTGGTATAAGTCTACTGTAGGCACAGAGAGATACCTGTCTGTGCCCATGGATTTGGAGAAGAGGCCTCTGTTTTGCATGCTCTTCTCTTTCTGGGTTCACATAAATTCTAGATGATTCATAACTCATCTTAACTACACTTTGAGCCATGGATTCACATCTTTCTCTACCTACTGCTTAAGTACCTTGATGAGGGTATATAACTTATGGTCATTCAGAACACCATGGTTCCCTTTCCTCAGTAACTTGGCTCTATTTTGGTTCTCACAGTTTCTTCACGTCCTCTGGATCTCAGAAATGCTTGTCATCCAGGCCTTGGCTTAAACTCTTCATGTCAAGACAACCATCCCAAGCCTACCTGTTCCCTCATCAAGGTGGTCCTAGCTTCATGGAGAGCTTGGCTCCCAGTTCTGAGCTCTTCCACAGAGGAATACCAGATCCCTCTCCCATTGCCTGCAGACCCTACACTATCATGTTTATTCTCTTCTTAGACATCACAAGCCATTCTCTCTCCTCAGCTACAACTAACCACTAGCAATTCCTCTTCACAGGGAAAACTTTCAGGGTGTTTACCAAGAGGCATTGCTACATGATTTAAAAAGCAGGCATCCAGAGTGGAAAGAATTTTCTAGGTACTTCTCTTGCGAAAAATAATTTTGAAAAGATTATCTATAAGTGACAGTGAGGCTGCTAAGTAAAAGACACTATATATATATAAATACATCTTCAGTCCTGGCTTCTATCTTGTTAGGTACAAGATCCATAGGAATTTTGAGATTCTGTTGTTGTTGACATAATCAAAGTATGAAGATAAGTTTCCCCCATGGGGAAAAAAAAGACAAATGAACATTGAGGACTTGAAAATACACAGTGAATGTGTTATTCTGAGCTGAACATGCCCTATTTTTACCTGAGGTAAAAGCTTCATGGCCAAGCCTTCATAATAGAGTGGATACAAAGAAAGAAATTGACTTAACCAGTAAGGAGAGGTACTGGGGAACTGTTTTAAAAATAGACGTCATGTATCATACATTGTGCTTTGTTTGGATAGAAGCCTTCTACTTAACATAGAGGCACTATTTAACAATCATTAATTTTCCAATATTTTAAACTAGGGTGACATTTTGATTGTTGCTTGTTCTTTGTTTTCTTTTGCTTTTTTAAAAAAGTTTATTTATTTATTTTGAGAGAGAGAGAGAGAGTGAGAGAGCAGGGGAGGAGCATAGAGAGAGGGAGAGAGAATCCCAAGTAGGTCCCATGGTGTCAGTGCAGAGCCCAATTTCAGGGCTCACACCCACGAACTGTGAAATCATGACCTGCACCGAAACCAAGAGGCTGACACTTAACCAACTGAGCCATGCAGATGCTCCTTGTTTTGCTTTTTTAACATGGATTCGCTGATTGAAGGGCTGTGTTTCTTATCTTTTATAAACTATATCCACAATACACTGTCTTTAATTTCCAGGTTGTCTGTAAGTAAAATGAGAACTCAGACATATTGGCAAAACAATCCAAGATGAGAATCCTCATAGATGTTATGTTCTCCTTCCCAATCTTGTACATTTGTGTTTTTCTGTATATGATTCAAGGCTTTTTATTTTTCTTTACAACTTGCTTTGAGTATTTTGAAACCATTAAGTATAGTTTTCTAAAGAACTCTTCCCATGTTCATATTCCATTAGTTGTATAGATAATAAAAGAAGTAATAAAAAGTACACCTGGAAAAAAACAGATTTGGGAAAAAATACAAATTATTCTTGGTAAGCATGCAGCTTATCTAGTGGTAGCAGAAATGAGAGAATATTAGACCATAATTTCGTAGCTGGGAGCAGTGCTTGGGTGATGAACATAAATTATGAGTTTTGCAAATTGGAATTCTTAGTTAATCCAATAGGTTAGTTAAGTAGAAGCCAGTTAAAAGGGCTTCTGCTGAATTTATACATGTTTTTGTATAGTAATATCAATCACTCATATATTATATAATTCCTTTTTTCTCTTAGCTTAGTTGAATTCAAGCACCTTCTTGTGGACACATACTCAGTTAAATATTGGGAATATCAAGATGAATGAGGACTGGACCCTGAATGCAAAAAGAGTCATCCAAAAGGGGCTAACAAACATTCATCCGTATTTTCTATGAAGTGCAAAAACTAATAATATAAGGCGTTACCTATTAGAAATAGGCTTCCATGCCATTTATTTTTCTGTCAGTTTTTCTTCCAGTGTTTTTATGTAATGTTTTACTGTATAATTTAGAGCAAGTGTTAAAGACATAAGAACCCTTATCACTAATTGTTAGTCTACATTAGTTACAATTCCTTTAAATGTTCTTCACTCCAGTATGAGGAGGGTTAAATTTAAATCTTCCTCAATCTCCAGAGATTTCTGAATCATATATGTAGTTGTTAAAAACTGAGCAGGATAGCATCCAATGCTTTGGCAGATGGCTTTTTACTTACGAACTTCAGTATGCTGTATGCCCCATTCATAACCTCTTCTGACTCTGATAATGAGTAGATACCATTATTTGGCCTTCCAGTACTCCTGGTCAATATTTGGCCAATGTTATTTTTTCCCTGATTTTCCTTAATATTTTTGAAATTTTTACTAAACACAAAACGGAGTAATTATTTGATAGTTAACATAATACAATTTTTTAAACCTGTGCAACTAGGTCAATTTTATTATGTTTCAAGACTATGAAAGTATTTTACCATTACACATTTCTTTAGTGGTTCCCTTAACAATGAATGTATTAGTTTTTTTAGGTCATTTTCCAAGCTGCTTTTAGTTTCAATTATGATTTTGTGGAACATATTTTTTTAAACACATATATAAGAGAATATAAGACTTTAAAAGGAAATGTAAGTCACATTCTTTAGAATTGTCTTTCTGCTCATACCTGGTATTTTTTAATGATCCAGTGCCTGACATATACTTGGCACTCAGAAAAGTTTGTTAAATGAATGCAACTGAAATAACATAATTGCTTATTTAATACTTATCTTAAATGGTTTTTTTTTTTAAATAAGATCTCATTTTTAAAGAGAGATAATAGAGAATTTAGAAACGGAAAAGTAATGTTAATAGGAACCATAGCAATTATCTAGACCACCTTCTCCAATTTTCAAATGAAACTGACAGCCAAAGAAATTAAGTGATTTAACTAATGGCATGTTTAACTGAGTTCAAATTTTTATATGTATTACTAAGCCATGTGGTTTATTTAGTTCAAAGTTTCCATTCAACCAAGATGTATTGTGTAATGATGAATAAAGGCACTCTAATAAGTGCTTAGCTTTAAAAAAAAAAGGGGGGGTGGGGGTGGGGATGAAACACAAAATTCCTATCCACAAAGAGTTTGTAAACTCTGGACTAGTATTTGGGAATTACTGAGATTTAATTCTCAGACTCATGACTGGAGTCTGGGTTGGAGATACTGATTTAAGACTTACTCATATCCAATTGTTAACTGAATTAATATAGTGAATGAGATCACCTGAAAAAGGAAATTGAAAAAAGAAATAATTGACCTCAAGGTGGAGTCTTACTGGAAACTTGTTTATAAGATGATATAAAGAGTTGAGGATGAAAAAGCCATTTAGAAGGAGGAGAATCAGAAGATAATAATAATTCTTTGAAAGTCAAGGGATACAGAGAGTCAACTAGTAGGTGATGGATAGTTTTATATACATTGCAGAAAACCCAATTATGATGATAATGATAAAGACAACATTGAAATCAAGAATTCAGAACCATTGAAGATTCTTGTAAAAGTGCTTTTACAAGTGTAGTATGTTAAGGGCCATAAAACAGATTGCAAAGAATTTTGAAGAGAAGGGAAGGAAGATAAGTCAAAGGTCAACATTTTCCAGAATTTGTTCCACTAGCTTCATAGGTTTTAATAGCTATTACTTGAAAAATATAAAAGAGAACGTTGGGGAAGAGATCAGTTGTGAAATATCTTAGGGAAATAATATAAAAAGTTAATTTTGCTGCAGGACTTCTTGGAAAATTTATTTGGCAATGGGAATGGAGAATACCCACGAGAGGATGTATTTGGTCATTTACTTTCTTAAATAAAAAAGAAAAAATTAACACTTTTTGAAGTTAATATTCTACATTAGTCACTTGGGAAATTTTGTTTTGTAATGAAAAGAGAAAAACCAAAATATTTAACACTAACAGAAAAGAAGGGAAGGAAAGAGCAGGAATTAAAAAAAATTTTCCCAGTTTTATTGAGATATAATTGTGTAACACTTAAGGTATACAGTGTTGATTTGTTACATTTATATATTACAAAATGATTACCACCATAGTGTTAACTAACACTCCCCTCATATCACATAACTACTATTTCTTATTTTTGGTGAGAACATTTAAGATATACTGTCTTAGTAACATTCAAGTGTATTAAATAATTTTATTAACTATAATCACCATGCTGTCCATTAGATCCCCAGAACATTTTCATTTTAAAAGTGGAAGTTTGTACTCTCGTTATGATCTTCCCTTTTCCCCTGCTCTCTTGCCCCTGGTAACCACCATTCTAGTTTCTGTTTCTATACATTATTTGTTTGCTAGGTTCCACATAGAAATGAGATCATACAGCATTTGTCTTTCTGTGTCTGTCTTATTTCATTTAGCATTATGCCCTTAAGATCTATCCATGCTGTCACAAATTGCAGGATGTCCTTCTTTTTCATGGTGTAATAATATTTATATATATCCACCCCACATCTTCTTTATCCATTCATCTTTGGAGGGACACTTAGGCTGTTTTCATGTCTTGGCTATTATGAATGATGGTATATTGAACATGAGAGTTCTGATATTTCTTCAAGATCCTGTTTTCATGTCCTTTGTGTATATACGCAGAAGTAGAATTGCTGGATCATATGGTAGTTCTATTTTTAATTTTTCTGAGGAATCTTCATACATTCAATAGCAGCTGCATTAATTTACGTTCCCACCAACAATGCATAAGGGTTTTTCTACACTTCCTCTCTAACATTTCTCTCTTGTCTTTTTGATATAACCATCCTAATGTGCAAGGTAATGTCTTGTGGTTTTGATTTGCATTTTCCTGATGATCAGTGGTGTTGAGTACATTTTCATGTGGCTGTTGAACATCTGTGTGTCTTCTTCAGAAAACATTAACAAGTTTGAAATCATATCAAGCACCTTTTCTGACCACAGTAGTATAAACTAGAAATCAATTATAAGGAGAAAACTGGAAAATTCACAAATATTTGGAGCTTAAAAATTCACAAATATTAAGCATGCTACTGAACAACCAGTAGGCCAAGGAAGACGCAAAAGAGAAATTAAAAAAAAATCTTCAGACAAATAAAATTACACTATACCAAAACATATGGCACACAGCAAAATGCAACATATTAAAACTTACAGTACACAGTTCTAAGAAGAGGGTTTACATAGTGGTAAACACCTACAATAAGGAAAAGATAGATCTCAACTAAACAACCAAACTTTACACCTCAAGGAACTAGAGAAAGAAGAACAAACTATATTCAAAGTTAATAGAAGAAAAGAAATAACAAAGATCATAGAAGAAGTAAATGAAGAAGAGACTAAAAGATAGTAGAAAAGATCAAAGAAATTAATAGCTTGTATTTTGAAAAGAAAACAAAATACACAAACCCTTACCTAGACTTATAGGGAAAAAAGAAAGAAGATTCAAATAAAATTTGAAATGAAAGAGGAGACATAACAACTGATACCACACAAATACAAAGGACTATAAAAATTACCAAGAACAGTTATACACCAACAAATTAGGTGAACCAGAGGAGATAGACAAATTCTTAGTAAGTTCTTCTTGTTTTGTATCCCTGCTCATTTTCTGGCACTCCAAAATCTTCTTTGCAAATTTTAGTTTAAAACATTGTTAGGAGAATCCTCTGGTTAACAAAGAAAATGTTGTTTTGTATTGTTTCTTTTTTATTTTTTAATTCATAAGTATTTTTTTGTTTGTAATACTTTTACCCCCCTATATCAAGTGAATGCTCTAGGGAGTGAGCCTCCATCACTTGTCTTTGTCTCTGGAACATGGTTTGCTCTGTGACTTGGCATTTTGGAGCTGTCCTTTTTAGGCAAGTCTTGGAAAATCTATCTTTTCACATAGTTTGACAGAAGTAAAATGGTACCCTCATCTAAAATGTCACCTGCACTAAATTGGCATTATGCTTGAGATTATAAGTATTACAGTAATTTCCAAAGAAACCTCTCTGTGTTTACCTCAGAAATGTTCCTGTATGATGGAGTCTAAAAGGATAGATTGGGTTATTTTGTTAGGTCAAACTTTAATCCCTGATAGAGAGCAAAGGGTTATAAAAATGGGGCATAGGACAGATAGATTTTGCTTTAGTCATTAAACATTAGTGCTGAAAAGGAAAATAGAGGTAATTGAATTCAGTGGTTAGTAAAATGAATTTAGAAGAATCCACATTCTGGTACCATTGTGGAGGAAGGAGGTGAGCTAAGTTAGCAGGGTTCTTGGTTCCTCAGTTTTCTTCCACTGTAGCATTTCTTTGAATTTCTCTTTACATTGTGGTCTTATTTATTATATGAAAAAGTTGTTTTAAATCAATGATCTAATCTAATATTTTATACTAAAAGATGGAAAATTAGTTTCTAAGGGATTATATGATTTTCCCAAGTCATAACTCTAATAAAAGACAATTAGAATTAGGACCATGGTTTCTTGAGTTTTAGTGCATTGTGTTTTTTAATTCACTTTTCTATTAGACATCTGAGAACCCATTGCAATGTCATACTAGGACAAGATGCCTTGAAAAAGAAAAAAAGTGGAAGAATAAAAGAAAAGAATTATAAAGAAGATGGAAATTCTTTATCCATCTGTTTGAATATATTATGGATATTGAATGTGATAAAAAATATAAAAATATTTTGCCCAAAACCCATGAGGTTTTAATCCAGATCAGGATTTCTCAACCTCAGCACTATTTAAACTTTAGCCTGAATCATTTTTTATTTTTTTGTTTTCCTGTGCATTATAGGATATTTAGCAACATCCCTAGTAGCCTCACCCAACTAGATACAAGGAGAGATCTCTCTATCATGACGATTGAAAATGTCTCCAGACAATGCCAAACATCCACTTGGGGGCGATATCACCTATGGTTGTGAACCAGTGATCTATCTAAATAATCTAGATCAGAATTGAGAGACCTAACTGAAGATATGTTACCATATGTTAGTTATTGTGTACGGACATTTGTTCCAAGATTTTAAGTTGTACAATGAGATATTTTAGAAATTATAAGGAAAATAATTGGAGCAGTAACAAGTGAGGCAGGTATGGGAGTCAGGTCTTCATGTTAAGAGATAAAGTGGGTTGCCTGTGAGTTGACTTATGCTTGGTGGGTATGGTAAGTCAACAAAAATATTTAGTGTTATAATTTAATAGAATTCAGTTACCACTAACTGGTTTATGTGGCCCACTTGGCAAGGCAGTGAAACTTTAGAGCATGGTGATGTTGATGGGATTTCTTTAAGCTTGTTTTTTGATGCCTGGATGTGTTTTAGAGAGGGAAATGGAAAAAGTCATGAAGAAAGGGCTGTCTTGAGGAATAGACTACAATATTCTTCTGTCTTGGGTCTATTCCTCTACTAACCAAAGACAAGAAGCTCTGTAAATCAGCTTCCCATAATTATAATAAAAAGGAGTTATGTGTTGGTTTCTTCTCCTCCTCCTCCCCCTCTATCTCCCTCCCCTCCCCCTCTTCCTCCTCTTTCTCCTCCTCCTCCTCCTCCTCCTCCTCCTCCTCCTCCTCCTCCTTCTCTCTCCCTGCACCCTCCTCTTTGTATTTAGTGAGCTACTATTATTTCCAGTGTGGAATTGTTTTCTGTTACTCACATGGTTCTGTTGAGTCTTTTTAACCACAGTGGCTGGCTGATTATTTCTTGGTGAAAAGCATGACTCAGTTTTGCCCAACATTATTACTTTTATGATTGCTTTTTGTATTTATATAATGGCCATTGGCACAGAGATCTGTCTCTATCACTTGTGGATTTTGATCTTTAGTGATTCTGTAAGGTGGTTGGAACTGTGAATGTCTTGTCTGCCAATGCAAGGATCCTGGCCACAACAGGAGATAATAAGGCCAACAAGCAAAGAAAGACAAAGGCAAACAAACCCTGAAAGACAAACAGCCTCAAGACTTTTTTAAGTACCTGGATCCAGCCATATCTGAAGCTAGTGTTTCCCTTTGGTCATCCCACAATATGACTCAACAAAATTACCTCTTTTTGCTTTGTTTAGTTTGTATTAGATTTCCATCACTTAAAATTGAAAGAGGTCTGCTCCATATATAGTGAATATTTCCAGGAGCAAATGTGGGCAAGGAATTGCAGATACAGAGACCACAAAGTAGCAGCTGTAGAAATGAAAGACCAACAGTATAACAGCAAGGGGTAGAAAGCTCCTTGAAGTTTAACACAGGAATAATGAACAAATAAAAAGTGAGTTTGTTAGTTGTCTTGCAAGTCTTTTCCTCAAGGACAAGCAAGGCATCAGAGGAAAATTACCTCATAACAGACTGAAATAGAGACGATAATGGAGGAGGAAAATGTCCAGAATCAAACCAGTCACTTTGTCCTTCTATTCACCTATGTTTTGTGAATTCTAATGATGGAGGACAAATAGTTCAACTCACCTGTGTAAGAATTGCAAAATTTATTTATTCAACCAACCTTTCCAAGTCAACAACCAAGAGGGTGGGATTCTAACTGGATGAAGATTCTCTGGACTTGAGTTGTTGTCAGAGATTCTAGACCAGGGAGAAAAGAAACAATTCAGGAAATCATGCACAGTATGATAGCTATTGCAGTGGAGGCAAGCGCAGAATGAAATGGGAAATTCACTGTATTGTTTGTGGCTTCTTCAGTTTTAGGTGACATAAAACAATTCAAACCACCTTAAGTAGGAAAAAACACTTGCAGGGGGATGCATTCAGGTACAGCTGTACTCAGGAGTTCAGCCATGACACCAGAACTCTATCTCCTCTCTGCCTCTTAGTTTTGCTTACTTCTAAGTTGACTTTATCCTCAGGAAATGTCTTTTCATGTTGTGGAAAAGACCATTGGCATCTCTGGGTCATGAATCCAGAAGTAAAAGCTCTACCTCTCTTCCCCAAATGATGCAGATTGACTCTGCTTTAGTCTAAGACCTACTTATGGACTGATTCTTGTATCTAAGAAAATATATGTCAGCTTTGTGCATGCTCTGTTTCTGCATTTGCGTCCTGGGGCCTTGAGACTAACAGACCTATCTACAGAAAAAGAATCTTATTGTCAATATCATTTATTGTTATTTTTAATGTTATCATGTTAATCATCTTTTGTGGATCATCCTTCAGTCTCTTTAACACATCTTGGGTGGGAACTAGGAGTTGTTAGATGACATCTGAGCTAACTGTTAGGAAGTATTTATATGACCACCAGTGGGTTAGGCTGAAAAACAAGAGGATATATTAGTGTAGAGGATTTGGTATAATTGGGTAGTCATGTTTTGGCAAAATTCACTGATGTGTGTATATGCAGAAATATTATTTTCCATTTATTGAGTATTGATCATGTGCTAGGAATTTATTAAATAAGGTCCTTAATTTGATCATCTCATTCAATTCTCCCAAATTTTACAACATAAATATTACTCTTTTTCCCAATTTGCAAATGATGCTCAATGAGGTTAAAGTTACCCAACCAGTAAGTGGTAGAGAATGGATTGAAACATGGGAAGCATGAAACAGAAACAAGAACTTGAATATTTAATATAACTTTGTACTTAGGGTGACCATAACATCTTAGTTTATGTCTCTTGTCTTCATATAATTGTTAATTAGCATCCCCTTCTACTCCAAGAAAAAAAAGTCTAGATTTGGGGAGTAAATTATATGATCACCTAACACAGCCTCCCTCATTGATATATATGAACTCCCATATATTTTATATACATGCATTTTATTAAAAATGATTTTGGTAAACTTCTGTTTTAGGAGAAGAGTTCAGTGATAGTACAGAGTTCTGATATACACCAAACCTAGTTTCCCCTATTATTAGCATCTTATATAATTTATCACAACTAATGACCAGCATTAGCATATTATTATTAACTAAAGTCTGTGCTTAATTAAATTTTTCTTAGTTTTCATCTAATGTCTTTTTGTTGTTATTGTTACAAGATCTCATCAAAGATTCTTTATTATATTTAGTCATCATGTCTCCTCAGGGTCTTCTTAATTGTGACAGTTCCTCAGGCTGTCCTTGTTTTTGATGACATTGACACATTTTGAAAAGTATTGCTCAGGTGTTTTGTAGACTGTCTTTCCATTGAGATTTTTCTTATGTTTTTCTCACTATTAGAATTGGACTATGGATTTTGGGGAGGAAGACCACAGACGTTAAGTGCTAATTTTATTACATCAATTCAAGGGTATATACTATCCACATGGCTTGCCACTATTGATGTTAACCTGGATCACCTGGTTGAGGTGGTGTTGAAAATGTTTTTCCACTGTAAAGTTACTCTTTTAAAATGATTACTAAACTTTTCAAGGTATTTTTGTATGGAGAAAATGCACACATTTAAATATATGAATCATTTCTTTCAACAGATATATGTACCTATGTAACCACTATCACAGTCAAGATGAAGAACATTTCCATTGACCCTCTCAAGTTGTTTTAACTTCTTTTAATTCAATTCTTTGATTTCATAGAGTCCCTAAAGAATTCTTTCAGTTATAATTGAGCCAGGAGTGCTCCACTGTAGCAGACATATCACACAATTTTGAATTTCTCTGGAAAAATAGCTGGATTGTTAACTGCGTTTGATTTTACCAGGCAACTTTTTATACACTGGCTATCTCTCCATGTATTTTTTTCTGAATGGAGTAACTAGGAAATTCACCATGCAAAGTTACTAGCAAATTTACCATGTAATGGGTTTAAAATCTTGTCCCATAGTAGAAGCATGAGGATGAACATATCTCCTAAGGAGACTTCTTTAAAAAAAACCCACAAGGAACCAACAGCTTCCTTCATAAATGCTGAGTGTGTGACAAGATGGGAAGAAGTCTTACATGACTTTGACAAATCTAGCATAGAGAAGACTATTTTGGATAAAATCATGGAATACCACATCCTTAAGAGCCAAGGATGTCAAGCAAGAGAATCAAATGGTATTTTATATTAAAAATTTTTCTAAGAAAAGAGTGGGCCTGAAGTAGGAGTGAGACTTTATCAGTGTTGGAGAGAAAATTTTCTAGAAGCAGCACTTTCATCAATGCCTTTTTGAAAGTGTTATAGCAGTAACTACTGTTTGATTTATGGGAAAATAATTTTTTTTACAAGAAGCAACACAAATAGAAGTGTAAAAGTTCATGAGGAGACATTATGCAAGTTTATGTTTTATCAATAATTAGAAAAATCATGGCATGTAATTAGAGCTGAAAGAAATGTTAAAATGCAGAGTAAAAAAAAAAACATCTCTTTAGTTTATGCATACTAAAAATAGAAAGAGAAGAGCTGATTAATTTGTCCAGATCATAGATTTTTTTAACCTTTTATATAATTTTTTATTGAGGTACAATTTAGATAAAAATGCACACATATTCAATATATAGGTTGATGAGTTTATAAATATATAAACTAAGGAAAGTTTTATATAAGAAACCATCACAATCAAGATATAGAACATGCCCATCACCCTGAAAATGTCCCTTATAGTCTCAGTCTGTTCCCAGACCCAGGCTGATCTGTTATCACTATACATTAATTTTGATTCTTCTAGAATTTCATATAAAAGGTGTCCTATGGAATACATTCTCTTTTGTCTTTCTTATTTTACTTCATATAATATTTTTAAGATTTATTTGAGTAATGTGTATCAGTAGTTTCTTTTTATACCTGAGTAGTATTTCATTGTATGGAAATTCCATGGTGTCTTTATCCTTTTGATGGTCATTTGGGTTTTTCCATTTTATATTTATTTTGAATAACACCACCGTAAACATAAGAAGTCTCTGTGGACATGGATTTTGTATTTCCTTGGTTAGAAGTGGAATTGTGGAGCTGTATGTTTAACTTTATAAGAAACTGGGGAAGAGTTTTCTAAAGCAGTTGCATCATTTTACATTCTGGGTAGCAGTGAATGAAATTACTAGCTCCTCTGTGTTTTTGCCATACTCAAATGTTCAGTCGTTTTAAATTTTGGCCATTTTAATATGGAATGGGATCTCATTATGGTTTTAATTTTCTCATTTCTGATAACTAATGGTGTTGAGCATCTTTCTGTGTGTCTACAGACTTTTGTATATCTTCTTTGGTGAACATTTCTATTCTTTATTCTATGTGTGCATATAATCTTTATATATAACTTATTTATGAAATACATGTTTTGTGAAACATTTCTGCTCCCTTCTGTTTTCTGAAAGTGTCTGTGTAATGTTAATATTTTTCTTTAAATTGTTGATTGAATTCAACAATTTCTTTGAAATTGTTCAAAATTCAAACAGTTCTTTCATTGTATGGAAGAATTTTTATATATTACTTTATTTCTTATTTAAACAGATTTATTGAGATATATTTTACTTGTACACTTCACCAATTTGATTTGTTGATGTAATCATTTTAGTTACCTTACCATCAACATAAATGTGCAACCATCAACATAAATCAGTTTTAGAACATTTTCATTCCCTTGATAAAATCCTTCATTCCCATTTCCAATTAATCCCCATTCCTGCCCCAGGCAATCGCAGGAAGGTTTTTAAAAGACATTTAAAAGAAATTTAAAAGACATAAACTTTTGTTAAATTTAAATTCAGTACTACAGTGTAGTATTGGTTTCAGGAGTAGAACCCAGTGATTTATCACTTACATATGACATCCAGTACTCATCCCAACAAATGCCCTCCTTAATGCCCATCACCCATTTAGCCCATTCCCCCAATCCACCTCTCCTCCAGCAACCTTCAGTCTGTTCTCTGTATTTAAGAGTCTTTTATGGTTTGCCTCCCTCTCTGTTTTTATCTTATTTTTCCTTCCCTTCCCCTATGTTCATCTGTTGTGTTTCTTAAATTCCACATATGAGTGAAATCATATGTTTGCCTTTCTCTGACTGACTTATTTTGCTTAGATAATACACTCTAGTCCCATCCATGTTGTTGAGAATGGTAAGATTTCATTCTTTTTGATGACTGAGTAATATTCCATTATATATATATATATATATATATATATATATATATATATATATGTATGTATATGTACATACATACATATATATATACCGTTGTTGGACATTTGGGCTCTTTCCATACTTTGGCTGTTGTCTATAGTGCTGTTATAAACATTGGGGTGCATGTGCCCCTTCCAGTCAGCATTTTTGTATCGTTTGGATACATTCCTAGTAGAGCAATTGCTGGGTCATAAGGTAGTTCTATTTTTAATTTTTTGAGGAACCTCCATACTTTTTTCTAGAGTGGCTGCACCAGCTTGCATTCCCACAACCAACAATGCAAAGAGATCCTCTTTCTACGCATCCTCGCCAACATCTGTTGTTGCCGGAGTTGTTAACGTTAGCCATTCTGACAGGTGTGAGGTGGTATCTCATTGTGGTTTTGATTTGTATTTCTCTGATGATGATGAGTGATGTTGGGCATCTTTTCATGTGTCTGTTTGCCACTTGGACGTAAAACATAAGCTTTTTCATTTTTTCTCCTTTTTTTGGGAATCAGTTTTGTAAGTCATTTCTTAAAATGCATTTTTCCATCTCATTATCAGTTATTTTATATAAAATTTTCATGACATTTCCATATTATTATTTTAATAAGTCTAGAATCAAGAGCGATCTTTTATTCTTTTTATATTAATCATTTCTTTCTTTTCTCTTTTTTCTTAATCTGTCTACCTAGACACTTAATTTTTCTGATCTTTACAAGGAACAGCTTGTTATTATTGATTTTTCTCTTTTTGCTCTTTTCTATTTCATTGATTTATGCTCTTTATTCTTTCTTTCTACTTGCTGTGACTTTATTTTATTTTTCCAGTTTCTAAAATTCCAGTTTCAAAATCTGGTTAAATTTAAAAATATTTTTTTTCTAATATGTAGGATTTAAGTTATGAATCTCTCTGTAAGACCTACTCTATCTACACTCAACAAATTTTGACAGGATATTTTTGTTATCATCATTTAAAAATATTTTCTAATTTATCTGAATATTTTTGTTTGAATTGTCATTTAATTTCAAATATTAGGGGATTTTTCAGATATTTTGTTATTGATTTTTAAGTTAATGCCATTGTTATCTGGATGAGTTAAATACTTAAATGTATTATGACTTGCTTGTGGAACAATATATGGTCTGTCTTGATCATTGTTTTGTGTTTCTTCAAGTTCATCGATCTTTTCTTTTGCAGTGTGCACTGGCTGTTACACATATGCAGTCATTTTCAGATAATGTAGTTTTCACCTCTAGACATTTTATATTTTTTACACCTTTCCTCTTATTTGTGTTCATGTTCCCTTCAAATTCTTGAACATATTTACACTAGCTGTTTATATTTGTTTCTATTGCTGTGTCAAATTCGGTGGCTTAAAACAGCACTCATTTATTTCACAGCTCTACAGATACTCAGAACTATGGAGGATGGGGGGAGTGCTCAGACGGGCTCTTCCCTGAGGCTCTCACATGTCTGAAGTGAAAGCGTCAGCAAGGCTGATCTGTACCTGGAGGCTCTGGGGGAGGAATCCATTTCCAGGCTTACTCAGGTTATTAACAGAATTCAGTTCCTTGCAACTGGAGGGCTGATGTCCCTGTCTTCTTGTTAGCTGTCATTCAGGGTCCAGGCAGATGCTAACGCCATTCTCAAGTCTCTATGTGGCTTCCACCCTTTCAGCCACAGAGAACCTCCATCATGTTGAATCCCTCTCGCTCACGCTTAGTCTGTCCCTTTTGGTCTTTTACAACCAAAGAGAAATCTCTGCCTTTAAAAAAAGGACTTATGGGGGCGCCTGGGTGGCTCAGTCGGTTAAGCATCAGACTTTGGCTCAGGTCACGATCTCGCGGTCCGTGAGTTCGAGCCCCGCGTCGGGCTCTGGGCTGGTGGCTCAGAGCCTGGAGCCTGCTTCCGATTCTGTGTCTCCCTCTCTCTCTGCCCCTCCCCCATTCATGCTCTGTCTCTCTCTGTCTCAAAAATAAATAAAGGTTAAAAAAAATTAAAAAAAAAAAAAAAAGGACTTATGTGATTAAGTTAGGCCCACCTGGGTAGTTGAAGGACACAAAAGTTTATTTAGGTGGCTATGTTCAGAGATTGTGAAAATAGAGCTATTCTAAACTATAAAATACTCACTTAACTAATATTTACTGAATCATATGCCTTATTGGATTGGGCTAAAAGGGATACTTGGGAACTGGGAAGGAAGATATGCTCTTGGCTTATTCCAAATGAGGCATGCAATGCAAATGTCAAGATTGTATTAAACAAACAAACACAACAACAAAAGCAAAAACACAACTATAGATGAATACTTAGATGAAGGAGGGAAGAACAGCCAGAATATCTTAGCAGCAGTTGCAGGAGTAGCAGCGGGTAAGGAGTACAGCTTTGTAAATTACAAATTGGGTTTAAAAAGGGAATGAGAAGTGAAGGCATTATTTTCTGCAGAAATATCATGGGTAGAGGAGAACAACAAAGCAAATAAATAAAACTGAGATGATTAAGAAAACACAGTGCTAAAAAGATAAAATTAGAACTGAGCCTGTAATTTGAGTTACACAGTTTTACTAATCCCTGGGTGAGGACAGATTAAGGACTACACAGAACCAAGCCTGTGAACACACTTTATAATTATGGTCTTTGCCCCTAAAACTAGATTCTCTTCCAGTTTAATATGACACTAGAAGAATGACTGGCCTGGTTTTAGATTAACCAGTCTTACACAAAGATTTTTAATTCATATAACCTCAACACACACACACACACACACACACACACACACACACACACGCAAATACCCATGTCTCTAGTTAAGGTTCCAGATCCTATGCTCTGTGGCTAAAGATATAAAGATGAATTCGATACTGTAAGTACTGGATGTACTTATAAGTACTGTATCTGCCGACATAGATTTTTCAAGCTCAGCGTCACTTCCCCGGTTTTCTGGTAACAGATCACTCTTTCCATTCAGTTCAAGTGGTGCTAGTGCCTGGCTTCTCCTCTTTCTCAACCAGCCTGTGACAATGGCCCAAGTTACTAGTTCAAGAATTATCACTTGACTCAGGAAGAATCAATTGAAGCCCTTTTTTATAGTTGATCAAGAGCTTTAAGGTATTTCAATCTTAGGCAGTTTTTGTAAAACGAAATTATTTCACAATCTACTAATTATCCTTTAAGCTCTAGAAACTGCATACTGTGACTAAGAGGACAGTCATTTATCTGATATTGTTTCTGCTCTGCCCACTTGAGGTTTCCATCACTATCAAATAAAGGCAGCAGGGAATGGCAAAACCAATTCTGATTCATTCAACACAAAAGTGCTTTTTAGGTACAAAACACCATTCTAAACATTGTCCGGGAGTAAGAGATAAATAATACCAGCCCTTACCCTCAAGGATCTTACAACTTAGCAAGGGAGATAAGACATGAACACAGATGACTGCAATAAAAAGAAGATAATGATTGCTGCCAGATGTTTGGGGAGAATGAGCAGAGCAAAGAGACAACACAGAATAAGGCAACATTCCATACTCAGCCAAGCAATATTTATTGAGCAATCACAAATGCACAATGGAAATGGAAGAGTAAAATGTGGACTGGGACATGGGCAGGTGAAAAATCAAGTGACATTACTTGTTACCCAACTTTTCAAATATTTTTTTTCACTGAGTTCCTAATAAATAGCCTTAAATTAAAAACTGAATAAGGATATAGTCTCTGTGAAATACAGCCTGAGGCACTAACACCTAAATTCTAGGATCATAGTACTTGTGTTCCCAAGTATGCCTTTCTATTGCTTTGCTTCTCTTTCCCTTTCCAAATTAGCTGATGGTACCTTAAGATATCCATTTTAGCTCTCCCATCCTTTTTGAGCCAGTGTTTTAGAACAGGTGAATTAGAAGATCCTTTTGGTTTCAAACAAGAGAAAGAAAATACTATAAAATTGAAAAAAATCCAGAGGCAATCTTTCAGGCCTGCCTGGGTCCAAGAGTTCAGATGTTTTTATCAGACCCCTATCTCCCTCTACCCCCAGCCTGATTTCTCCTTTCCTTCTTCCCTCTCTTATATCTCTTGTTATAGGATTCAGATATCTCTCTGTTTATGTGGAAGCTCCTAGCACAGTTACAGGCTTATATCCTTACAGCTTCAGGACTGATAGGAAAGAATGGGGGCTGTGACAGTATAAGGTTGTAGCAGGTGCATCCCATTTAAGACTGATTGATACATTGTATACAAAAATAGATCAGTATATTAATTGCAACACTGTTTACTTGAAGACCATATAATGTTGTGTTCTTTAAAAATAAGAATAGTGTAACATTTTCCATAAGATACACTTGAAGTAGTTTGAGGAAGGGAGGCCCCCTTGTTTTTCTCTAACTCACTCACAGATTGCCTATTGGATAGTGGTAACCCTGTTATACTATAGTAGGTGCTGCAGCCAAAGTCAAGGGATTAGCCATGCATAGCTCTGGTTGGGCTCTATTATCATCCTTGAACTCATCACAATAGCCAGTCACCAGTCCTAAATTGTAAGATAGTGGGTCCATTCTCAAATCATAAGTATGAAACATGGAGGAAGGGCCTATCCAAAAAGAAACTGATAGCTTGGACTGTCCCTATAAGGGAGAGGAATAGATGGTAAGCAAGGAAAAAAAAAGTCCTCTATAGCAGGAAATGTTTGTAATGTTCTTTGGAGATCAAAAAACTGGTCTCCTATGCAGAAAGCAGTAGAGGATATTGGCTTAAAAAGAGCCCCATGGCCAAAGAGATATGGCCTGTTTTAACAGAGGATTTGGGATAACATGGAGAGCATCCTGTTCAATCTCACTATTTCACACATTATTTCTTGTCTAAAACCTAGACAAGAAAACAGAAATGCTGAGTACACACAGGTAGTTGGAGACAGAGACAACCCACTACCAGTCTTCTGACCTTGTATTGTGTGTGTGTATGTGTGTGTTATGTTGTTTGTTTTTTGTACCAGGACATTTTTCTTACAACAGTAACAACAACAGCAACCAGTATAGCCTTGCTTCTGGTTTTCTCTCCATTCTCAAATCTGTATAATATATTTTTGCTGCACTCCAACAGAAAACCTCAGCAAGAAAGGAGTTAACCATCCTGAGTCCCTTCTGGTACCAAGGACAGAGACACTATCCTTTCTTCATATAAGAACTAGGGCCACCTGTTGCTTTAATAGCCAAAGTTCGGTCTCAGCCAGCAGGAGAGGACACCTTTGAAAATCAGCTTTCTAACTGCACTGCAGCCTGTCCTGGTATCCTGATTTAGCTACCAAATCTCCAGCCAGAAAAAGAGAGAAAGGTATCTGGATCATCTGGGAGACTTCTACCTGCCTTTCTTTCTTCCTCCTACTGTCACCTCTTTCCTGCTGTTTCCTGCCTGCAAAAACCTGTCAGCAGTCCAGAAACATCTTTGGAAAAGGGTAGGAGGGAGCCTTATACCTGTCAGCACCAGAGAAGAAAGTGCGCTTTGCAGAGTTCTCAGTTGTTACATCTCTGGCGATGATAGAATGAAAAGAGGGGAGTCCGAGGTTTCCACCACAGATTTGCTAGAGACCTCAGTTAGTTCATCATTGTCTGCCCCCCAGTAACCCTTGAAGACCAGGGTGCACTTACATTCCTAACGTTTCTTGGCGTGTTTTCCTAAGAGCTTGTCCGGTGCCTGGTTCCTACCCCCAGCCCCCCCCCCCCCCCCCCCGCAAGAAGTCTCCGGGTAAAGGTTCTTTAAGTCATGAATCAGGCTCCTGTGTGTACGTGTGTCTTTCTTAAAAACTGGTCCAGACGGATTAGTAGTAGAGAGTGGGATCTCCCACCTCCCCTTCATCACTGCGTTCTCTACCTAGCAACTCGCTCGCAGTCTCAGGGATCTGACAGCCAGGGTTCGCGACCTCAGGGTTGGGAGCAGTCAGCACCAGACATCCCTGCCCCCTCCTGGGGTTGCTGCCACCCGTGCCTAGAATGTGCCAGTGGGTGCAGGCGGGCGAGCTGGACGCTTCTACCTTAAGACGGGAGTTCAGCCCTCGCCTGAGACCTGCAATCCTCAGATTCCCTGGGGACCGCGAAACTCCCAGTCGGAGGCACTCCCTGCTTTGCCGCCCACCCATTCCCCCCTCCTTACCTCAGCACGCAGCCCCTCCCTGCGTGATGATGCAAACCAGTGGGGAGGACGGGCTCTGGGAAGGGTGGGGAGTGTCGGAGAGCTAGCGAAGGAGGGAGGGAGTGGGAGGAGGAGGAGAGGGAGCCGAACGACCATTTAAAGCGATAGCAATCCTTGCCCTCTCCCCAGTGCTGGGTTGTTGGAGAGCGCGAGCGGCAAGCCGGGGAGCGCGAGCGCGGCGCGCGGGCCGGCGAACCCGGGAGCGCACGGAGCCCCAATCTGGCAGGCGCCGCGGGACCCCCCATCTTCTCTGGCTGCCCCTCCCCGGGCGCCCCCACCCTCCGTGCCTGCAGGAGTCTCAGGGCTTCCCCGGAGGACCTCACCCCAAGGGGCCCGGACCCCGGCGAGCCCGCCACCATCCCCTCCAGCGCTGCCGCCACCACCGCAGCAGCCGGAGCAGCATGGTCCAGCTGGGGAAGCTGCTCCGCGTCCTGACTTTGATGAAGTTCCCCTGCTGCGTGCTGGAGGTGCTCCTGTGCGCGCTGGCGGCGGCGGCGCGCGGCCAGGAGATGTACGCCCCGCACTCTATCCGGATCGAGGGGGACGTCACCCTCGGGGGGCTGTTCCCGGTGCATGCCAAGGGTCCTAGCGGAGTGCCCTGCGGCGACATCAAGAGGGAGAACGGGATCCACAGGCTGGAAGCGATGCTCTACGCCCTGGACCAGATCAACAGCGATCCCAACCTGCTGCCCAACGTGACGCTGGGCGCGCGGATCCTGGACACTTGTTCCAGGGACACTTACGCGCTCGAACAGTCGCTCACTTTCGTCCAGGCGCTCATCCAGAAGGACACCTCCGACGTGCGCTGCACCAACGGCGAGCCTCCGGTTTTCGTCAAGCCGGAGAAAGTAGTTGGAGTGATTGGGGCTTCAGGGAGTTCGGTCTCCATCATGGTAGCCAACATCCTGAGGCTCTTCCAGGTAGGGAGGCGCTCCCTCCGGGGCAGAGCGCGCTTTAGCTCCCCGCGCTCTTAATCCTAAAAGCTGGCTTGGACTCCAGGGGTGCGGGGTCAGGTCAGCCTTCTCGCAGTTTCACCCTGGAGATCCTGCGAATCCCTCCCACCCCACCCGAGGAGGTACCTTCCCTGCTTGGTTCATTTCCCTTCCATCTCTCCCCTGTCCGCGCTCCACTCCATCCGGCTTGACATCCTGGATTTATGGCCCCATTTACAAGAAGCAATCTGCGAAAAACAAGGCGATGATTTAAATGGGTTTGCATTAGAGTGAAATATGGTCCAAAAACAGGCTTGTAAAAGTGCCGGGCTCCTGTAAGAGCCGGTTGGGCTCGTGGAATATGAAAGATGAGAAGACGCCTCGAAACTGGGCATTTCTCAACTCCCCAGCTTCCCAGCCCCAAGCCACCCGGCAAGCCGCAGCTCGCTTGGAAAATTTCAAGAAGAGCTTAGGGAGGCACTTCTTAAACCGAGGGATAGGTTTTCACCTACGCGTGGATGTCAATTGCCCATCTGTCTCGGGTTGGATCTCCCGACCTGTAGCCTGTCTCCGCGAGGGCTTTGGGGCGGAAGGCGCGGGGACGCTCCCCAAGTGGGGAGATGCCACCCGCAGACGTGACCCCCGGGTGATTTGCTCTGGGCAAGTGTTTGCACCGTCTAAATTGCATTTGCAGTCCGGCCACTGGCAGGAGCTGGGCGATCAGCTTTCTACTCCTGCCACTTCAGAGCCCAGAGATGAGCTCATGCTAACTGCGAAACAAAATCGCTTTCGCTGCCTCCGCCCTCCGCCCATCCTTCCCACGACCTCCCTACCACAGCCCCCCAACCCCTTCCCTCGGCTCCGAAAACGATTCCCGGAGCCAGGCTAGAAGGCGCCTGGAGGGAGGCACTAGGGTGCGCTGAGCAATGCCGGCCGCCCTCCTGCTCCGGGCGCCAGAGGGCAACGGCGAAAATGGGAGGAAGGCGGATCCGGGGCAGCTGAGCGGTGGGTTCTACTGCAGTGCTCTCTCTCCGCCCGCTCCCGCATTTTGTGCCCCGTGGCTCCTGTGCTGCATTGGGTATAAACTGATGCATTTTGGATTTTAAGAAATTGAGTTCCAGGGTCTGTGTGATTGTGGGTTCCCTTCTCCTTGTTTCCCCGTCTATTTCTTTTTTTCTCTTTCTCCCTCCTTTGTGTTTTTCTTCTTCTCTCTCCCTCTTTCAGTTTCTGATTCTTTTCTCCCTCTCAACCCCCACCCCCAAGGTGTTTTTGTTTTTTTTTTTTTTTTTTCATCTCTGTTTGAGATGATCCTTTCCTAATGCACAGCTCTCTCCCTGCCAGGAAGTGCCCCAACCCAATTAATCCCTTCTCTAGATGTTCTGGCTAACCCTGGTGTCCTTATGCTCCCCATATCTAACGAATTGGCTCCCTTCCAAATGCTTTCCCAAAGGGCGTTGGGTTTCTGAAGGGGATTCCTTTTGAGATTCAAACTGTCACCACATCAGCACCTAGGAGTATGAAGTTTGTGTGTGAACTAGAAGGACAAGTGCCTGCCCAAGGCTGCAGCCTGGTATGGCCCCTCTGATCTTCTGAATATCCCTAACACTTCTGGAGTATGCTGTTGTGGGAGTCCCTAGATATCTGCAAACCCAAAAAATGCTTTGGGGGCAGCCTTCATTCTGAGATGATGCTTTTGGGAAGAGGTTGGGTTATTGTCAGCCAAACCCAGAAGCACTTCCTTCCTGTCTGAGCTTAAAGCCAGGCAACTTAAGAGGGCAGTGCTGCAGGAGAAAGTGAAGTCAGAGATCACCTGGGAACCACTAGGGCCACTCGCAACCCTGTGAGCCCCGAGCCCCAGGGGTCGAAGGCATATTTGGTGTTTCACATGTTTAAATTATTTTGGTGCCTGTTCCTCTCTTCACTCAGAGCACTGGTAGTACTGCAGATGGGCCTGTTTGTCTGAAAAAGAGTGCAATGTTCAAGTCAGGAGAGGAATTGCAGAGCAGGCTGAAGGACTGTGTTTGCTGAGAAAGATTCCAGGGGGAGCTGATTCCTCCTCTGGTGTGTGAACCTGAGGCTCTTGTGAGCAAAAGAAATAGCTTGCCTTATTCCCCCATTCCCTGGGCTGGGAAGAAAAGGAACTGAATGCCAATGTTAGTGTGGGTTGGGACCACAACCATTCAGAGAAAACACTGTCATTTTCCTCTAATTTGCAAATTGCAGCTATTCATGTTGGATTGAACAGCTGAGGGAAAAAGAGCCCCCAGTTTTCACCTGCATTTATGGAGAAGAGGCTGGGTAGCAGGAAGAATGCACCAACTTGTGGCTTGTGCTACAAGCCGGGTATAACTCTTGGTGTGGGTATCCTGCTTCACCATTGCCCCTGTTGGAATATATAGCTATATATTCCAACAGTCTCTCCCAGTAGCCTTTTTTTTTTTTTTTCTTTTGCACGTGATTGTAGGAGCTCTGGGCATGCAAGTCTAATCCCTAGTTTCCCAGCTTCTGTAAGCCTACAAAATGAATAGAGAGAATAGTGGTACACAGACCCATTGTTCCAAAGCACAATCAATTTAGAGAGAGAGGGAAAGAACTGTAGGTGAATCTTCTCTGGGACTGCAGGGTTCAGCTCAATTAAGATTGTCCTATATAAAAGAAGCTCCTGTAAATGATTGAATTCTTAGCTCTCCAGAGATTTGAGTTTTCTTTTCCAGGGCCAGTAGGTTGCTGTGGGAACCATGCCAAACGTATCATTTGAGATAAAAAATTACGGTGAGATAAGCTTCTAGGCTGGAGGAAGGAATACTTAGTGACTTAGTGACTTAAGTACTACACACTGGGGGTGGGGGACAGGAAGGAGTAATGAGATAGTAATAAAAGTAACTAATGTTGTTGTCAGAAAAAACTGGAATGAAGTTCTTTCCTGAAAATTAGGACCTGGGCAAGAATGACTCCTCAGATATAAATAGTGTCTATGACTTTGAATTTTCATTTGCCTGCTGGTCTACCAGACCAAAGATGTCAGCTGAGCAAGTCTTCTCTCTCTCTCTCTCTCTCTCTCTCTCTCTCTCTCTCTCTCTCTCTCTCTGTTCTCTGTATGCACACTGAATTGATTAGTAAGTGACATGTCAGAGGACAGGAATGATGTCCACTGGGTCTTTCAAATCTAGGAATTTGAGGCTAATGAAATTAGTGTGTGGCCAGGGCTCTGCCAACAAGAATTAAGTCACTGCAACCACCCTGCAATGCATTTTCAGCCTCAGAGAAACATCAGGGAGGAATTTCTGGAGATTTGTTTCTGAGCCTGTACAAAATAATACTCTCCTAATGCTAAGAAAGATTAAATGTAAATTAATTTTGACTATGAGTAACATATTTAAAAAATAATCACAGAGTGGGGATGGCTTAAAGTAGAGAGCTTATATAATATGGTGTCCAAAGGATAAATCTCCCCTGACCACTGTTTTATGGGCTATAAGTAAGATATATTATAGTGGAAAGTAATAGGCATGTTTTTATTCAAGGCTTCTCTGTTATTGACTTGAGAGCAAACACTCTGAGAGTATAAATTACTCTTGCTACATCCTGACTCTGAATGAACAATATTTCATGGCCAGTGACATGGTCTAAGCCATAGACTTGGAATTGAATGGCATCTGTTTCAGTTGCTTTGTTCCTTCAAAAGCAACTAGATGGAAAAAGTGGCCAACTTGACTCTTGTTGGAGCATATTGCAGATCTCAACCTGTGGACTTTATACCATAAATGAAATACATTTGTAAATTTCTAAATGTCGTCCTTCTGTTCATTGAAGCTTGAACATAATCTCAAACTTCCAGGGCATTTTACATATACATACCTAGTTTTCTTCTTCCTTCTTTCTTTTGCTCCCTCTTTTCTCTCTTTCTGTCCATCTTACATAATTGGGTAGAACTGGGCACCTAGGATGATATGGTATTACTATAGTAGGAATTTTTTTTAAACAACTCTAACCTACTCTTTTTAAAATTTCATAAATACAGGTGTCAGTGCCATTTGGAATAGGCTCTATAACAATCTCTGCCTCCACATTTACTGTGTTTCAGGAAATTTACCTAACAGATGGTGAGTGGGCAATTTTTAAAAGGGGCATTTTTGAAAAGAGCAGAGAGGGAAGGAATAGAGGCAGGCACATACTATATTTGAAGATACCTCCACGTTTATATTTTATGTATACAGGCCCATAAGATTAAGATGTCTTTGGGAATTTTTCTCTTCAAAAATAATGGAAATAATGATGGCCTTTGCTTCGTTTTCATAAATTCTTAGAGTATAACAAACCATAAATGCTCCATTTCCTATATATATAGGTTGTGTCATGGCCTTAAAAGACAATAGCCAGATTACACAAAGTGCACTCCAATCTCATTCCTGCCATTCATTAGTCTTGTTACCCTAAATAAATTGATTATTTTTTCCAGGCCTCAGTTACTTCATCTGATTTTTTTTTTCTTTAAAAATAAATGTTTCTAAGTCTTTAATCTCTTCAGGTCATAGTTTGCTTGGAGAAAACCCGCTCTTGTCCAAACTCTATGAGGTCATATTTCTGGCTCCCACTTTGAACTCTGAGCGAGTTTGGGGGAACTTTTAAAGAATATTTTCACCGGTATCTTAATATCAGTCTAGCTCATTTCTCATATTCAGACTTTTCCCCCTTTTTCTTTTGCTGGTGTGCTTCTTAGTCATGTATATATATCAAGGCTGATGTTGAGGAAAATGACCTTCTGGGTTGGCTTACTGCATGGTCAGAAGACCTGGGACAGGGAGCAGAAACTGTGGAATTTATAGAGGCAGATATAGCTTTCATTATCCAGTGCTGTCCCCTTTCATCTTGCAAAAACACCAGGCTTTCTTTTGGAAAACTGCCAAATAAGGACTTCCTGCCTCCTCCCTGGCCCAAATAACTGAACTCAAGCAAAGCAGGTGATGGGTTCAGGTGTAGGCATCTGACCTTGGCCAGAATCCTCCCCAAGACTTTTCTGTCAGAGGAAAATGGGAAAATTGGCTCCTCTCTCTGGAATTTCTAAGCTGGGGAAAAAACAACTCTGGGAATCCCAGTGGCCATTCAACACAAGACAAGACTTTCTGTAGAATAAAGTCATACAGAGGTAGGCAGGGTTGAGTAATGGAGAGAAAGCCCGAGCCCTGTTGATATTCTGAAACTCTCAAACCCAACTCTATCTGCATCAGCTGAATCCCTGAACTTTCAGCACTTGTTCTTAAAATAAATTAATTAATCAAAATTCCTTCTACTATTTCCAGTTTGTTTTCAGCTATGTGCAGTTAAAAGTCTCCTAGCCAGGGGCTCCTGGGTGGATTAGTCGGTTAAGCATCTGACTTTGGCTGAGGTCATAATCTTGCAGTCATGAGTTCGAGCCCCGCATCTGGCTCTCTGCTGACAGCTTGGAGCCTAGAGCTTACTTCAGATTCTTTGTCTCCCTCTCCTTCTAACCCTCCCCTGACTGCGCACTTCCTGTCTCTCTCTCTCAATAATAAACACTAAAAAACAAAAACAAAACAAAAACAAAAACAAACAAAAACAAAACAACAACAACAAAAAAACCCCAACAGCCTCCTAGCCAAAACAAGCGATTTCTTAGCTTAGTGTAAGGCTTGCTGATTGGCATCCATTAAGTGAGAAATAATATAAGATATTTTCTTTACATTAAATATAATCCTTCTAGCGCAGGTTTGGGATATTCAGAACTCTGCATTCTTCCCTCTCTTCTCAACATTTGCTTTATTAACATGAAGCATTTGTTATCCCATCTTGATGCAATTGAGAGAGAAGGTGAACACTTCTGATGTGGAGTGCAGCATATAGGCCTCCTATTTGGAAGCTTTAGAACCATCCTTGCTTCCCTTCATTACAGCAAATCTTTTGTTGATGTCTCCAGGGAAGAGCAGCATTTTCCTGGCATAATGGAGTACAAAATGCATTAAACTCCTGGGTCACTCTACAGTAAGCATCAAGCCTAACTACTTGTCTTCCCCTTTTACTTAAAATAGACAAAAAAGAACAGTCACAAACACATTTTTCCAACAACTAACCTGTATATGTGACTACTGTTTAGAAGACAGTTATGCAACATACATTCAGACCAATGAATTCATGGACCTTTTGTCAAATGACACAGTAAATATATGTATTTTATGCACCTAACAAAAGCAAAACAAAATCTTTGTTCAGGTAAATATCTGAGAAGAATATTATGGCAGCATTTATGATTATGATATTTCCATGTTTGACAAGTAACTTCCTTTCAATTATATTTACTGCTAAATGTTTCTTGAATCAAGTTATTATATTATAAGGTCAAAAATAAAATAATGTGAAGTTACAATATAGTATACATATCTGTTTTATGAGAACCAAAGCTCTAATTTCTTTTCAATAACAGTAGTAGTAACCACATTAATAATTTGATCTTTGCTAGGAGCCATTATGCCATGCACTATAAATACTTTATCTCATTTAGTTCTTACAATAGTTCTGCAAAAGGCATATTATCATCCCCACCGTACAGCTGAAGAAAGTGATTCTCATAGCCCCAAGTCACATGACTGGTAAGTGGCAAAATCTAGATTCACACTCAGGTTTATCTGACAGTACCCTGGTTGTCAACCACTACGAATGCTGTTCAACTCTTGCACAAATGCAGAAATACTTAAAATAATTATAATTCACCTACCCTGAAACTGTGATGAAATTTGAAGACATCAAAGTGGCTGATTGCTTAACCACACCTATTTCCAGAAAGAAATAATATTTTATTTCAGTTCTACAATGAGATTAATTCTATAGGTCTGTTAAAACTTGAGCACACAAATCCTCACCCCCAAATGAAATATGGTTGTTGTCTATTATTCAACAGGTAGCCCTGTATGTAGGAAATAAATACATAGTAGACTGTCCATGCAAATAAAAGAGAAAAGACGTGGTTTTTTTTGGTCCTGATTCAGTGCCCATCATTATGGATTATGATGGCTCTTTCTGAACTTTATTTCATTCACTCTACTCTTTCTACAAACCTCAAGTGGGAAAATCCATCATTCAGATATATGTGCAAAGTGAGCGGACTGTATTAATACAATTGCTGAAAGTCAAGTTGATAGAACACAGGAAATACATCCTAATAAATGCAACATTAATGTTTATGTGGGCCGTAGAGTGAGGGGAAGGAGAATTTTCAGTTTAATGGATTATTTTGCCTCTTGCTATGAAAGTGCTACAGCTAAATAGTTTTATAATTGGTCATTTACAGAACTCTCCATCTCTGGATGTTGTGCTCTCTCTCTTCTGTGGCTGCCAATCCTTTCTCTTGTTCTTGTTGGAAGATAGCAACGAAGCCACTTCAAGGGTTCAGCCTGCTTTTCTACCTTACTGTTTAGATGAAAATATTTCCATTTGTTAAAGTACTACTTAAAAATTTTTATTGGGTTTTAAACTTGACTGTGTTCTGAATGTAGTAGCACAGGCAGACATAATGCGGGATGTTTTCCTGGGGAAAACTTACTTTTATCAAAGGAGTCATCAGAATTTTCATGTAGGGGTGAAGAATAAAATTCTGGAGTTAGGTTTGAATTTAAATTCATCCTCACTACTTTTTACCAGTCTCACCTTGATCAAACAGGTACATTTCTTATCAACTTTCTTATATTTGAAATGGGAGTGATACAAGTATACTTGTCTGATAAGTA
Source organism: Panthera tigris (assembly GCF_018350195.1). Classification (NCBI taxonomy): domain Eukaryota; kingdom Metazoa; phylum Chordata; class Mammalia; order Carnivora; family Felidae; genus Panthera; species Panthera tigris. The sequence goes on from NC_056661.1 coordinate 48,369,653, forward strand.
ATTGTAAAGATTGCACAAAATAAGCATGGAAATATTTTAGCACTGAGTTTAGCATGTGATGAGTGTTCAATACATTTAAAAGCTGTTATTTTATTATTATTATGCTATTATTACTAAATATAACTATTTCTTAAATGTCACTATTGCTAAATTTACTGTAAAATTACCATAATAATCCATGCTGGATTTCACTCTTTTTGTTCCTTTGTTTAAATGGAAAATATTACACACACACACACACACACACACAGTGAAAACACATTAGTAGTTTTATTCAGTGGGGTGAGAATTTCTATGGCTGTGATTAAGGTGAACAAGGAATGCCATGGACTTATATACCAGACAGGCTAAGAATAGTGGGCTATGGGGTTTGTCAGCCCCACGTTTGAAGTCCACTGTGACCTTTTTGTAGCCATACAACCTTGAGGAACTTACTTAAACTTTTTGAGTTCTACCACTGGTTTCCTCATCTGTATTTTTTTCCAGAAATATTTATTAAGCATCCCTCTTGTGCACTGTTCTTTGTGCTTGGACATATCAGTGACTAAAAGAGACAAGTGTGCTCTCTCTCTCCTCTCTCTCCCCCTCCCTTCTGTCTTTCCTCCCCTATCCTCTTCCCTTTCTCCTATCTCTACTCTTATGTCAGCTTACACTCTCATGTGGAAACAGATAGATGTGATAAATAAGTCCTACAGTATGATAGTTGATGAACCCTATGGAATATGGAAAAGAACATGAAGCATGCTGAGGAATGTTGGGTTGGTAGTCCTGGGGGGTGTACAGGTGGGTTCTATTTTTAACTATGGTAGTCAGGGTGGATTTCATAAGGTGACAGTTGAGTAAAGACTTGAAGTGAGGGAATTGTCAGAATGGATTAGGGGAAGACCATCCCCTGCCAGCCGGAACAACCAGTGCCAGAACGCTAAGGCAGAAATATGCCTGACAGGTTGGAGGATCATCAAAGATGCCACTATGACTGAGTAAGTCAGGAAGAGAAAGGGGAAGCAAGAGGGCTTGAGATTAGAGATATGACAGGGCAGTTTGGGAAGCCTTGGTAGTCCTTGGAAGCCATCACATGTATTTTGTCTTACCATAAGTGTAGGCAGTGAGTGGTGGGATTTTAGCATGATGCGTCTGTTGGTTTAAAACAATGTCATCTGTGGTATTGAGGATGGGGGAAAGAGTGGAATTAGGGATAATTTCAGGAGGTGATTACAGGTGCTTAAGAGATGACTGGTGGTGGCTTGGGCCAGGATTTTAGCAGCAGATGATTCAAGAAGTGATACATTTGGAAGATGGTGACACTATTTCCTGGTAAATAGAATGGGAGATGTGAAAGGAAGAAAAGGGACAAGGTGAATCCAAGACATGGGGCCTGAGCAAGTGGAAAGGTGGGATTACTATCACTTCAGATGGAAGAGGTTTGGAGTGGAGCACATCTGGGGGATCAAAGATCAGATCTGGAGGTAGAAGGTTTGAGAAATTTTTTGACATCCAAGTAGAGATGCTGAATGCACAGTTGGATATACAAGTCTGCAGTTATGAAGAAAAACCTAAACTAGAGATACATTTTCATAAAACGGAGATAACTAAGAATGACTACATGGGAATACTATTTTAAAGATTAAATGAAATAATGCGGTTAACACTGTGTATTCCCCCCAAATTTAATAACTACTAGCTAAAGACAATTGTCTGAAATGAAAAAAAAATCCTATAGTTTTTGCAGTAGAACTGAACAAAGTGATGTCACAGTCATTTTAACAGTATTTGTGACACAATTGTTTTAAGTCAATTTATATAACATAAAAGTTGGGGATTTGCATCACTGGTATACAGTTGACCCTTAAACAATGTAGGAGTCAAAGGTACTGACCCCCACACAGTTGAAAATCCACACTGAGCTTTTGAGTCCCCTAAAAGTTAATAGCCTACCTTTGACCTGAAGCCTTAGTGATGACATAGACATTTAATTCACACATAGTTTGGTTTTTTTATATGTATTATGCACTGTATACTTAGGATAAAGTAAGCTAGAGAAAATAAAATATTACTACGAAAAATCATAAGGAAAAGACATTTACAGGACTGTACTGTATTCATTGAAAAACCCCATATATAAGAGGACGTACACAGTTTAAACCCATGTTGTTCAAAGGTCAGTTGTATAGGAGAGTTTAAGCAGAGACCCAGGTATTCAAGGAAAAATAATGGGCCTGTCTTATAATATCCTTATGGGTACAGACTTTGATCACTTCATTGGGCATCTCATATCTTCCATTCACTTTGCTATTGAATACACGGTGGGGAAAATTTGATCTTACTGGTTTTGAGCTCCCTTTAGGTTTTTACAAATCGTTTAACAACCTTTGTAGCTTAACCAAAATTCTGTTCCTTATTCATTTGATTATCGGATACTGGTCTAAGCATGTCCTTATACTAAAAAATGCATGACCATGTTGTCTCTACACATCTATAATTGTATTTTAACACTGTCATTATGTAAGCTATATTTTAATGGCAATTATAACAAATTTTATATCAACACATCCGTTTCTAGTGTTCAGGGGGAGAGCAGCATGTAGTAAATTTTATCAAAATATAGCATCTGAAGAACAGAACAGAGGGTAATTGTGTAATTCTGTATTCACTATAATTAAGTTCAGTGGAGTTGGCATAATAGAATTAAGATGAAAAAAAAAAAAAAAACAACAAAAAACCCAACATTGAGGCACCATGGCTCCCTGTCATAACACACCCTTTTCACATCAGAGAACATACACTTGGCGTCTTTCTTTTTCTTTTTTTAATATGAAATTTATTGTCATACGTCGCTCCTCATCAGGGAAATACAAATCAAAACCACACTTAGCATATTTCTATACAGAAATGGAGAAAGGAAGAGGCCAGAGGATGAATGGCAGACACTAAAAGAGCGGGATTATGAAAAACAACGTAGCAATGAAATATTGCTTCTGGATTTGGTAGGTGGGGAAAATCTACTAGCATGTATGCCTGCTGGGACCACATTTTCTGGAACACTTAAACCCAATGTCAAATATGCTGTCTCATCTTCCTTGTAAATAGGGATGTATCTTTGCTTCCTGTTTCTTGAAAATGGGTTGTAAAGATTATCACAAGAACTGTACCATACGATAAGTACATTGTTTTGAAATGACTGACACTCTGTCAGGTGTCACACTCCAAGTTTGCTGTCTCTTTCTCTTAGACTTATTTTAGTTTGCAGTATGGGACTGGGTAATGGGAAAGATCACTGGAATTTTTATGTCTTCAGAAGGCAGTGTAGCATAATGGTTAAGATTGTAGGCACTGGACGTAGGTTATATTCCTGCTTTCCACTTGTTAACTATATTAGCTTGGTCAGTTTAGCTGATTATCTGCCCCTCAGTGTTCCCATCTATAAGGTGACGATAATATTCCATCCTCTTAGTACTGTCTTCAAGATTAAATGAAATTACCCATGCCAAGCACTTAATACAATGGCTAGAGCACAGCAAGGTCTATTTATCAACATTATCATCATCATCATCATCACCATGCCAGGTACTATCTCTCCAATGCATCATTTCATTATCTCCTCCCCGCCATTTCTATTTCTGCCATGTTTCTATATAAGAGCAGGGTTGTGACAGAGCTTTTCCTTCCACTGGTATCTGATCGTTAGTCCTCAAGGTGGATGGACTTGGAGACAGCATACTGCTCCTCATTGAAACAATTCCTGTTTTGGAAAGGGTAGTTGGATGTTGAGGCCAAGGAATTTTCTCTCTTCATCCGGGAGACTAAAGAAATATTCAGGCCTCAGAAGAGAAGTCAGGCAAAGGGCAAAATGGTTATTTTCATACTTTAGTGATTAAGCACAAGTCAGGCAGACTGAATTTGAACTCCTTTCCATTGTGTATTGACAGTGAGATGTTAGGTGTTTTTTGCAACTCCTGTGAGTTTACAGTTGATAAAAAGAATAATAATATTAGGACCTACTGTATAGCATCATTGTAGTAAGTGAATAAAGCATTTAGCATGTTTTTGGCATACAGTAATCAGTTAATACTTATTAACTTCCACAAATACTATCAGTACTACTAATAGTATTAAGTAGTTGAACAAATCTGATGTCCTTCCTTTTCTTAAGTTGAACATAATTATTTGAATAATCACCTTACGTTTATTAAGGAGTGCTTATAAAGCCTCATGAACCCCAGAGGTCCTTCAGCTTTTCTCCTCATCAGACCTGTCCTGGAGGGGTGGAGTCAACACCATCCCATCACTGCCATCATTGTCACTTAACTAACCATACTAAACACTTTCTGTGTGCTGGGCACCAACTTGGCCCTGTATGTGTACTATATCATGTTGTTCTCACATTCAGGTGGGAGACCTGATTATCATCATCCCTACTTTACAGATAAAGACACTGAGGTGTTAAAAAATAAGCATTTTGACTCACAGCAAGAGATGGAGCTGATATTTAAACCTCTGTCTCTCTGACCTCAATGGCCTGTAAATTTTATTATACTGCATCCTGGTAAAAAAATATGATTCCAGCCACTTAGGTAAGAGAAGTCTTGATCCTCATATTCCTATATATCCCATGCTGTCCTTGCCTCAGTACTAGTAGGGAGAGGAAAGGCCCTTTTCGAAGACCAAAGGGAAATTACTCCCTTTTGCCTTTCTTCAATCAATTAACCAATATTTTATTTCCTTAAGAATCCCCACATGTTACTTTTGGTACTTACCTTGGCCTCTTAGCATTCTTACATTCTATACATGACTCATCCACTCTATTACATGTTAATTTATTTGAGGTCAAGTAGGGTCTTATCCTGAAATGCAATTTTATCCCAGTAGTGTCCAACTCTGTGCTTTTCTTTTTATAGTTTTATAGTGCATCTGCAAATATTTCTTTGAGTTTTGTTGAATTGTGCTCATCAATAGTGCATTAAAAGTTATATACAGAGATCTTCCTTATAAAGAAAACCTTCTAAATAACTTTCTAGCTGGTTCTTTTTATAGGATTATTCTAGAAATTATAATCTTCAGGTTGCTTTGTTTTTAGAGTAAGTACTTCATGTTACCTTATTTTAACATATAATAACATAGCTCTATTGTCTATATCAAACCTATGAGTCTTCACTGGCTTGTAACTTCGCTTGTTGATTGTTGTTGATTTTTCCATTTACAGTGACATAATATGGTCCTGTCATGGGTGGGGCTGGGTTGGAAGATACATCTAAGAGCCACAGATTGGTTTTCTAAAGAATTAACATAAAGAACTAGAGTTCCTTTCATATTTTGCAGAATCAAGAATTTCATTTTTATAATTTTGTTCATTAAAGAAGTATGGCACTATTTTCAAAATACTATCCTAATTTGCTAATCTTCTTCTCCTTAGTCTTAATGAGAAGAGAGTAGGCTGAAATGAAGAAGGTCACTATGACCATTGGAACCACTGAGGTAGGAGTTAGTCACTGAGTTTTGTTTTCATCTCTCCTCTGTTAGCTTATTTCTTCAGAGCTTACTAGGTGCAAGGTACTTAACTAACCATTGTAAATGGGTTGCTTCATGATCCCCTGATAGTGAAACAGGAAAGATATGTATTATTATGATCCCCCATAGTGCACATAAGGAACAGAACCTCAGAGGTAGTATTTGCTCATTAAAATATGGTAGAAGTGGAACTTGGATTCAGGTCTGTTTGACTCCCAAATCAGTGATTTTTAATTAAGGTTATATAACCTTGTGTGTTACTAGATTGTTTCCAAAATTCTCTCAGCTCTAACTTTTTATAGTTAAGTGTTTGATTGCAAGTTTAACAGGGGTGAGGAGAGGTAGGGCGGAATTCCAGAATATTGAATGTTTTTTTCTTCATATATATCTCTATATAGGTGTATATATACATACCCATATATATATGGGTATGTATATATATGTATATGTATATATATATATATATATATGGGTGTGTATATATATATAATGTATAAAATTATTCATATTTAAGAACAGTTTTAAATTGAGGAAATATATGTATTTATATTTAAATTTTGGCTTCTTCTAGCCAGTAGCAAATGAAATTGTTAGCACAGATAGCACAGATATACACACAGCAGAGAAATAGCCAATCAGATTTAATTCAGTAGCTTGCTTTTTTTTTTTTTTTTTTGGTAGATTTGTGTGTTGTGATTTTATATCTGCAGGTAATTTGTTGAAGAAAATATTTCTACCACTTTACACAAAACTAAATTCATTTAACAATACAGTGTCAAATGTCTTAGTACATCTTTAATCTTTAATGTCATCAGATATATAGAATTATAGACATACCCCAAAGAAATAATTTGAAGATGTAATTACTTGAATTTCCCTTATACCTATTTACTTTTGTGAATTAAAAAACTATATATTTAATTGTATTTATCTGTTTCTCTGAAGATGGAAAATACTGACTGAAACACAAAAAGTTAAAAGATATTATATAAAATTACAAAAACTGAGAAAATGTCAAAGAAATAAGCTTTTTTTAAAAAAAATAAAACTTCTTCCTGTGGAGCCTAATGCAGGGCTGGAACTCACAAACTATGATATCATGATCTGAGCTAAAAGCAAGAGTCAGACCCTTAACCAAAGGAGTCACCCAGCCACCCCAAAGAATTGAACTTCTAAACAGTGTTTGTATGTGTGTGTGTGTGTGTGTGTGTGTGAGTGTGTAGTATTTCTTCTTCTGAAGGAATTAATCTCAAAGCTCTACTAAGACTTTTCAGAGACCCATTTAATGAGCAACTATTTTGTGCCTGAGACTGCACTCTGCACTAGAGATTCTAGAATAATGATAGTAATAACAATAATAAAAATATAAATTTTCAAAGACCTTCCTTCCAAGTAAAGTCCACTGGGCAAACAGAGTGAGCCTCACATTAAAAATGGCAGTGATTCTCAAACATTAATGTGCTGAAGAATCATGGCAGGCATGCTGACCAGTCCAGTTCTTTGTGTGTGTGTGTGTGTGTGTGTGTGTGTGTGTGTGTGTGAGTTTATTTTTGAAAGAGAGAAAGAACAAGCTCGGGAGGGGCAAAGAGCAAAGGAGACAGAGGATCTGAAGCGGGCTGTGTGCTGAAAGCAGAGAGCTCCATGTGGGGCTCAAATTCACAAACTGTGAGATCATGACCTGAGCTGAAGTTGGACTCTTAAACCAACTGAGCCACCCAGCTGTCCCAAACCAGGCTGATTCTTGATCCCCTTCTCCATTTGGTCAGGTATGAGGTCTAGGTAACTCAGTCTTTAGTGAGCACCTCCAGGAGAGTCTAAGATGGATGTTCCCAGCTGTCCTCAGTCTTCAGTGAGCATCAGATTTGCTTGAGAGTATTGTTAAGAAAGATTGCTGGGCTCTACCTCTACACTTTCTGGATCAGTAGGTTTATATTTCTAGTCATTCCTTAGTTGTTGCTGACATTGCTATCGAAGGGACCACACTTCAAGAACCACTTATCACTTGTTTATTGAAAACATGCCTCACAATTCTGTAGTGTAGGATTATGTGTGCAGTGAAAGAGACATGCACAAAGACACATGGAGGCAAGGGGACTCCACCCCAATTGGTCAAAGGTAACAATAGTAGCTAGAATTGATTGACTCAGGAAAGGTTATAAGAACTTGCTCATTTAATCCTTTCAATAAAGTATGTAGGGGCTACTTCATGTCCCCATGTCCTAAACTGGTAGGAAGCAGATTAAGAGTTCAAATCTAGGAAGTCTGATTCCAGAACCCACATTCTTAACCATTCATAAAGGTTGTCAGTGAAGGCCTTCTGGCCTCCAAGTGTAGATAGGAGGATGAGTGGACACAAATCCAGTACTCATCTGGCGTGTGTGTTGTAGGAGGTGGGAGAGGATGAGGGCTTCCAGAGGAACCAGCCCTACCCACACACCTAGCCTAAGTAGGTCTGATTATTAGGAGTCTAAAACAAGAGTATAACTATGGTATGGTGAGAAGCATTCTAGAAACCTGGGGTTAGAATTCTCAGTAATGAGTTTTGCTGAGCTAAGAAAAAGTAAGAGTGACTTACTTTACTTTTTGCATGTGAAAAGAAGTTTGGAGATAGTCCCACTAGTGTTAATTCTGCTGTGGAAGAAGTGCCCGCAAGGGACAAGCTTCCTCCACCTTTTATCTCCCACTTCTCTAGCATGTCACTGTGATCCCTCTACTTGCAAGGTGACTGCTGACCCTCTACAGTTCTCTAACCATCAGGCAGGAAGAAAGAAGAGGGGGAAAAAGGAAAGAAAGACAAAGACAGATAAAAAGTGTGTGTTAGGGAGCCTGGGTGGCTCAGTCCATTGAGCTTCTGACTTAGGCTCGGGTCATAATGTCACAGTTGGTGAATTCAAGCTCCCAGCATCAGGCTCTGTGCTGTCAGCTCAGAGCCCACTTCTGATCCTCTGTCTCACTGCCCCTCACCCACTCACGAACTCTGTCAAAAATAAGTAAATGTTGGGGCGCCTGGGTGGCTCAGTCGGTTAAACATCTGGCTTCGGCTCAGGTCATGGTCTCGCAGTCCGTGGGTTCGAGCCCCGCGTCGGGCTCTGTGCTGACAGCTCAGAACCTGGAGCCTGTTTCAGATTCTGTGTCTCCCTCTTTCTCTGACCCTACCCCGTTCATGCTCTCTGTCTCAAAAATAAATAAATGTTAAAAAAAAATTAAAAAAAAGTAAATGTTGAAAAAAAAAGAATGTGTGTTGTGTGTGTATGTTGTGGGAGGGCACGAATATCAGGGCTACAGAAAGGCAGTGTCTAAATCAGAGAGCAAATTATTTGCTGCAACTCATCAGCAGACTTCCATTTAGATCTCAAGGATGTAAGGCTTAAACCTGACTACCTTAACCTTAAGGATAATGAGGTCCACTAAACCAGGGCTCTGATAGTAAGGAATAGGCAGAGAGTGTTTATTGATTAGACAACTAGCAGTCGGCACAGATTTCCTCCCCACCATTACAAACATATACCCCCCCAACTGTATTTTATTTCATATATTGTACTTTAAAGAATGGTGGGAAACTTTACTTATCTGTAAATAGTCTCTTAGAAAGGGTACAATTATATAATTATACAACCCCCTGGAGACCTTCTTTCTTCTAAAAACTCTTTGAAAACTGTTCAAGGTTGAGGACATTTTGATCTTAATTTAGTAACTTGCAGTTGATTATCCTGGAATGACATCCTCTCTCTGCAGATGTTCTGTCAGGCTTTAGAAAATTCTGGAAGAAGTGGACAGAGATGTTTTATGGTACATGTATAAGTGATATGAATCTATTCAAAATAAAATTCATTTAGGGACCAAAAGGCATTCATTTCTGCTGTGTTTTTTCTTCTTTACATGTTCACAAATTTTCCTTTCTAAAATGCCTTTGAACAAATCTGTTAGATATCATGAATCTACTTCTCCTGTCTGAATTCTTTATAACCAAACTTTCTTCAGCCTGTGCTCTCTCATTCTTCTTTGTTGAAAGTATTTCTCTGGATACTCACCTCTTCTTCTTACCTCATATTTGAACTCCTATCTTAAACTAAAGCAATAGTCTTCTATGACTTCTCCAGCCCTCGAAGAACCTGCTTTTGTGGGACAAAGAAAGAAAAAGGTAGACTTACTGGTTAACTGAAAAGGTGAGCAATATGTGGAGTGTCTCAGAGAATTAAAACGTAAGAAAAGTAAAAGCACTAGAAGAAACTGAGAGATGGGCTTGTTCAAACACTTTATTTTACAAATGAGTAAATTGAGTTCTAAGAGAAAAATATGACAAACTGCCAATCTCAGTGGCATGACGCATTGGAAGTTTATCACTCACTGACTCAGTAGTTCAGTATGGACTTCTGTTGTTCAAAGGTCAGCTTTCTGCTCTGTGATTCAGGAACCCACCACGTCCGTCCATCATGTGCCTTTACATTTGTCTCAAAAGGGAAAGGGGAGAGGAAGTTGCAAGCGCACAACCCATTATCCTTCAAATATAAACTCTTCACATCACTTTTGGTCAAGTTCTTTGGGAAAGAACCAGTAATGTGACCATACACAATTGCAAGTGGAGACGGGGGATGTTGCCCCTGGCTTGGTTTTAGTGCTGCTTTTATAATCTGGAGGAGCTAATTAAAAGTCTTCCCTCTACAACTGGTTGTTTCCACCACAGTGAGTGATCAGCCTGAGGCAATAGATTCAGTGTGTGTGTGTGTGTGTGTGTGTGTGTGTGTGTGTGTGTGTGTGTGTAGTTGTACAGACAGTTTAGTATGAGCTGACACTTGGGGGCCTGTACCTTAAAAAAGAGTACAGATCAAATTACTTCTTGCTTTCTTTCCTAGTTCACGATGACTCCTCCCTAATTCCTATCATCCTGCTATTTCACTCCCACCTCAATATCAGATAAAAGTTGTGAAATAAATTTTTCCAAAGCCTCCAATGCTTTGAAAGGTAATAAAGTACTTGGACCCTCTGCAACTTCTACCAATTTCAAATGGTAAATTTGTGGAAAGTAAATTGATATTGATTTAAAAAAAAAAAGATGTTTTTTTTCTTGTACACCTACACCCTGAACCATGGTGCAAAATTAATGGAAAATTAGAGAATTCTGTCTTCTAGTTGTAAATTAAAATATTTTTAATTGTAAAAATACAATTTTTTACAAGTGCAAAAACTACAAAAATGGAAAATATACAAAGAGAAAAAGTAAAAAAAATAACTGAAATTCCCATTTCTCATAAATCATCTCCCTAACATTTTTAAAGTTGTCTTTTGAGACTATTTTTGTGAGGGAAGGTGCACATAAACACAACACAAACATATTTTTACTTGGTACTACATTATGAACATGATTCCATATCACTTTAATGAAAATTTGTATTTTAATTTTTAATGGTTGAACAGCACTCCATTATTTATTTAACCAGTTCCCTACTGCTTAACATTTAGATTACCTCCATTTTGCTTCTCTAAACAATGAAAAAAACATCCCTCTTCCCATTTCTTTGAGCAGTTGTTCACTTATTTCCCTAGAACGGATTTCTAGAAATTGGACGGCTGCTTGTTAATTTTGGTATTTACACTCCTCCTGTCTTCCAGAAGTGTGACACCGCATCACTTTTCTGCTAGCAGTTGCGCATCCTGTGTGGTTTTAACCTGTCACCAATACCAGGATCACCACCTATTTAAGTCTTGGTCATTCTGATGAGTAAAATCTGGCAATTATTTTTTTTTATTATTTAAAAAAAAGTTCTAATGTTTATTTTTGAAGGAGAGAGAGACAGAGCATGATCTGAGGAGGGGCAGAGAGAGAGGGAGACACAATCTGAAGCAGGTTCCAGGTTCGGAGCTGTCGGCACAGAGCCCGACAAGAGGCTCGAACTCATGAAATTTGAGATCATGACCTGAGCTGAAGTCGGATGCTTAATTGACTGAGCCACCCAGGTGCCCCAAATCTGATAATTATTTTAATTTAATTTATTTGATTAGTAATAGTAAGATTGAATACATATTAATATATTCATTGGCTGTCCCTCTTCTTTTGTGACTTTATGACCTTTACCCATGTTGTTTCATTTGATTTATAACTTTGAATATATTAATATGTTTATTTTTTATATATTATATGATGCAGTTTGATTTCGTTTACTAATTTTTCTATGTATAAGAGATGTAATACTGTCAAGTCTATTTAAAAAACCCTTTAATGAACACAGATGTGTAGAAAATCACCAGTCACCCTCTTGAATTTTATAGTGATTTCCTTTTGGGCAGTATGGGAATGTAAATCCTTGCTTCATATATATTTTTAAATTTTTTTAATGTTTATTTTTGTGAGAGAGAGAGAGAGAGAGAGACAGAGCATGAGCAAGGAAGGGGCAGAGAGAGAAGGAGACACAAAATCTGAAGCAGGCTCCAGATTCTGAAATGTCAGCATTGAACCTGACTCAGGGCTCAAACTCACGAACTGTGAAATCATGACCTGAGCCTAAGTAGGATGCTTAACTGACTGAGTCACCCAGGTGCCCCAATCCTTGCTTCATATTATGGTTGGAAAGAATCTATCCCTCTGAAGAATCTTGCCTTGTTTATAAAAATGGCATTTTAAGTTGTGTGCTTGCCATCAGAAAAACAGAATTAATTTTTAGTATGAAATGCTGATTATCAACAACAGGCTAAGATAGTGCCTAGCAACATGACGCGAGGGGCCGTGGGAGGGGGGGCAGCCTCTGTCCCCTCCAAAAAAAAGTAGGGATTTAACCTCTGGGACTCCTGCTTGGGGTGTCTTGATACAATCAGCCTAGGTAGTATGTCTTTTGAAGTATGATGAGCAGGTTGAGAAGTCAAAGCATTTATTATCCTTTGTCCCTTCAAAAAATGAGTGGAAAGTGTTGTCAAGCAGAGGTGATCAAACCGAGATACGCAGACTTGGAGCTCCCTTCATAGTCCTTAAAGTCAGTGTGAGACAACATGCCAATATAAATTATACTGATAAGAGTATCAATGAGGCAACATTTAGTCCTTTAAATGACCTAACATTGTTTTTGTAGTATACTGCCCATTGGTAAATAGACAGCTATTGAATAAATCTGTCCATTATAATGAATGAATCCAGCACTCACATTTTGAAAAACTGAAACTGTATCCATTTGTCAAGAACAGAAGCTACTTGTTCTGCTTTATTTCCTCAGGTAGACTAGATGATTTTGTGGGCAGTAAGATGTTGCTACATCCCCCCCCACCCCCCGCCCCCAGAGCTGTCCAAAACTTGAAGAAGGTGCCTGGTCAGGTAGTTGGCTCCTTATTACTGAGAATATTAAAGTAGATATGTATGATCAGCTAATTAAAGAAACTATTTATAATCTCTACAACTGTTGTATTCACTAGGGCATCCAATTACTCTAAAGAAGTCCTAATGATGCCTTAAGATAGTTTTGATTTTGATTAGCTGTACTCTTCTAATTATATTATCCATCATCATTTTGAGTATTAAAACATGCCTTTGTTCTCTTGTAACCTAGCTATGTGGTCTTGGGCAAGTCACTAACCTACTTGGATACAGTTTTTAAGATGAAATATAAATAATATTATAAGCTTTGAAGGACTGCAGAAAGATGAGATGTACTATTTATAAAATGCCTAGTATGTAGGCTGCCCCATGATACCTACTTGGTTAATTATAAATGTTGTTGATTTTATTTTTAATTTTGTTCCCAAACATCAATATTTGTATGTGGAACCCTAAAATTTGTTCTGAAAGTAGAGGACTTTGGCAATCCGGAAAGCTATTTGGACTCCTCCAATACTCCACATATACATTTCGCTTCTATTCCTCGAATCTTTATATTAATAGAATAAATGATGCTTGGTATGAGGACTCCAAGGTGATGAGAAACTATGGTTTAATATACACCTGGAAGTATGGATGGATTTCCATGCCCACTGCAAATGTGAGAAAGGCATTATTCCCACATTTTAAGGAGGTGGTGAAACGAACAACCAACTTGAGGAGACACTGGGGTGGGAAATCAAAGACCTCATTCCCTCTTGTGTTTACCTCACAGCTGCCCACAGGGGCTTTTAAGTTCTGCAACAGGAATTCCCACCTCATAGCCTTGTAGTTAGAAGTAAATTATGACACATAACTGATAACTAATAAATGTTATAGTTATAATAAATATCATTTATGTTTGCTTTGTGTTAAGCATTTTACAGTTATAACATCTTGAGGGATGTATTGTAATGGTTAAGAGTGTAGTTTTTCGAGGGGTGCCTTGGTGGCTCAATCGGACTCTTGATTTCGGCTCAGGTCCTGATCTCACAGTTCATAAGTTTGAGCCCCACATCAAGTCTTGCATCAGGCTCCATGCTGACAGTGCAGAGCCTGCTTGGGATTTTCTCCCTCTCTCTCTCACTCTCTCTCTCTCTCTCTCTCACTCTCTCTCTCTCTCTCTCTCTCTCTTTCAAAAATAAGTAAACTTTAAAAAGTATTTTTAGGAAAGAGTGTAGTTTTTTGAGTTAGATAATCCTGGGTGGGAATCTTACCCTGATTACTTCTTCTTTTTTTCAGTTTTATTGAAGTATAATTGACAAGATTATATTTAAAGTATACATTGTGATGATTTGGTATATGTATACATTGTGAAAGGAATATTTCTATTGAGTTAACATATCCAACAGTTCACATATTTATAAACTTGACTGTGTATGGGAGAAAACACTTAAGTTCTACTCTCTTAGCAAATTATATAGTACAGTATTTGCAAGTATAGCCACCATGTTATACATTAGATCCTCAGGCCATATTTATCTTATAGCTAAAAGTTTGTACCCTTTTAGCAACCTCTCCCTATTTCCCCCATCCCCCAGCCCCTGGCAACCATTTTTCTGCTGTTTCTAGGAGCTTGACCTTTTCTACCTTCCTTCCCCTTCCCTTCCCTTCCCTTCCCTTCCCTTCCCTTCCCTTCCCTTCCCTTCCCTTCCCTTCCCTTCCCTATCTCACCTATAAATTATTTCATGTAGTATTTGTCTTTATCTGGCTTATTACACTTTGCATGATGCCACCTCCAAGTTCATTTATGTTGTCACAAAGGGCAAGATCTCCTTTTTTAGGCTAGATAATATTCTGTCACCTCTTCACTGAGTGACTTTGGGTATATTATTTATACTTTCTAGGCCTTGTTTTTTTGTTTTTGTTTTTTCCGTAAGAAACTATACTAACAGTTTATTTTCTGATACAGAGAACCTTTGCTGAATCAAGAAATGCTTAGCTGAGAGGATAAAAGTGACATTTAACACTGCATTAATATTTATTATTATTCTCCTTATTAATTTTTATAATTATATGATAGTACTACTACTACTACTAATAATAAATAGTACTAATTTTATAACATGCTTAGGATGTATCACTTCCCATATATTATCTCACTTAATCTGTATCACAAGTTCCTATATAGATATTATCTTCCACAATTTTTCCTTCAGGGGAAATTGAAGCTCTGGGTAGCTTTCTCAAGATATAAACTCAGGTCTGAATCACTCTAAAACTGTGTTCTCAACTACTCTGTGTGTATAATTCCACATCTGAATTTGTTGGTGGTTGTTGTTTTTAACTTCCAAGCATCTGATCTGAAATTCCTTTCTTTATTTGGGGAATTTTCCACTTTGTGAGTCTTGGTGAGAAACAGAGCCTCCCATTATACAAGCTGAAAATACCAGATACATTGTTTACTCTCTTACTCAGTCTCCCTTACAGCTGGAAGACTGTCAAGTGACCTAGAGTTGGCCAATTACACCCATGTCCTAGATTTTGAGTTAGAAATAAATGATGTGAAGAATCAGGGACACCAGTGCCTGTGTCAGCCTCCTGTACCCTGTTCCTGCTGGGTCAGCAAGGCAGCTGGGGACATATATTGCTTGTCATGATTCTTTGATTTCAATAGAATAGCCTTGGCTTCTGGTTGTTTAGTCGGTTTCTAGTTACTGAGACCTAACCAGTAACCTTTCAATAATTTCCTTTTCTGCTAAAATCAGCCATATCTGGTTCCTGTTGCTTGCAGATAAGAACTTCCCTGATATATGATGGTGACCTGCTTTGCCAGTTAGATGTAACATATTCCTGTCAGGGGCAGAGGGAAGGAAAGTTCCCTGAACATCTAAAAATGGGAAAAATGACCTAAGGAGGAAGAATTGAATCCTCTGTTACAATTTATCTTCCACTCCCTTTGTTTCACAGATCACACACTAAGTAAATACCATAGCCCTCACCTGTTTACACACAGGTGAAGTAAACCCAGCACTGCCAACTCAGAGACCCACTGAGCTGTACCATGTACAGTCTATGATGTGAGAGACTTCACTCAGTGTCATTGCCACTTGACACTACATTGGTCCCCTTTTTTGGAAACAACTTCTGTGTGTGACAAGAATATGCTAAACTAAGACATAAATGGATGGAAGTCAAAGATGCCAAAATTAGCTACAGGGGGAAAAAAGCATAGAGACTTATGTTTTCTACTTTTAATGATGTTAGGGCCCCACGTAGGGAAAAGTGAGCCTGGCTTGGGAGTGTTGAACTTCCATGTGGCAATATGTCCTTGATCTATGATGATGATGATGATGATGATTATGATGATAGATAGATAGCATCATTAACATTTGTCAATGTTTCCTGTGAAAAGCACATCATTCTAATGACTTTTACCTCTACTACAACCTTGTGAAGTAGGAGAAATTATTCCAGATTCTTCAAAGTTCCAAAAAATTAGCAATGTAACCTAGGTCACAGTTGGGTGGTAGAACAACCAGAACTGAACACTAGATCAGCCTGAATTCCTACCCTGTGATCTTAGTAATTATACACCCAATACAGAGTCATTTAAATGTGACCACAGCAGGGACTCCTGGGTGGCTCAGTCTGTTAAGCTTCTGACTTTGGCTCAAGTCATGATGTCAAGATTAGTGAGTTCAAGTCCCACATTGAGCCCCTCATTGGACTCTCTGCTGATGGTGCAGAGCCTGCTTCTCTATCTCTCTCCCTCTCTTTCCTGCTTGAGACTCTCTCTTTCTCCCTCTCTCTCCTGCTTGGGACTCTCTCTCTCTCTCTCCTTCTCTCTCCATCCCTTCCACACTCTTTATCTGTTGCTCTCTCAAAATAAGTAAACAGGGGTGCCTGGATGGCTCACTTGGCAAAGTGTCTGACTCTTAGCTTCAGCTCAGGTCATGGTCTCATAGTTTTTGCGAGTTTGAGTCCCATGTGGGGCTCTAGGGTGGCAATGCAAAGCCTGCCTGGGATTCTCTCTTTCCTTCTCTCTTTGTCCCACCCCTACTCACGCTATCTCTGTCTCTCTGAAATGAATGAATGAATGAATGAATAGTAAAGAAAGAAAACTTAAAAAAATGTTGCCATAGCAGTGAAACATGTACCTACTTTTGAGATTCTAACTCAGAATCTGTGGAGTTAAGTGCAGAGCAGTTGAGTATGATTGAACTAAGATATCTTTATAGATAACACATAATATAAGGGAGTTCTTTAAAAGTGTATTGGCATATTGTGCTGTAATGTCCTATCTGTGATTGTTTAACTTTTGAGTAACTCACAAATCCTCATCTGATCTCTAGCCTCACTATCTCTTATATAATATTTGGTCCAATTGAGGTAACTATCTTTGTTCTTTCCCTCAAACACCAGTTGAATGTCAACAACATGCTCACCATCTTGTGGATATATTCCTTTACTTACTCAGGAGCTGAAGAAGAGCAAGAGAGAAAAAAAGACACAAGTCTCCCAGCATATGAAATATGGTCATCATGTTTTATATCCTTTGTATGGTTAGTAGAATCTACTAACTTTTATTAATTTTTTGTATAAAAATCCCATTCACACTGCATTTTTACCAATGGGTTATTATTTATATTCTATTTTATTAGCACTGACAATTACAGACTATTGACAAACTCATCAGGCCCTACATTTTCATTCTAAAATCATGAAAATAAGGTGGAAAGTGGAAAATTTATGTATATCTTTTCTTTGGTGAGATGAGGGACTAACCTTAATATCACTTTTATCATTCCTTTTAAATTATGCATTCTTGGGGCACCTGGATGGCTCAGTCAGTTAAGTATCCAACTTCAGCTCAGGTCATTATCTTGCAGTTTGTGAGTTCCAGCCCCATGTTGGGCTCTGTACATACGGCTCAGAGCCTGGAGCCTGCTTTGGATTCTCTGTCTCCCTCTGTCTCTGCCCCTCCCCTGCTTGTACTCTGTCTCTGTCTCTCTCTCAAAAATAAATAAACATTAAATTTTTTTTTCTTTAATTGTGCATTCTTTCCTTGATACATGTGAGAGATTTCTGTTTGGGCAAATGGCCGTCTTAAGGGAAAACCTTCAGCAAATGGAAAGTTTTTAGGTTATGGTAAGATCAAGCACATTTTTTTCCCAGTAATTAAAAAAAAATTCTTCCTGGAAGTTCAACTCTACCATAAGTTTCACACTGAAAATCTTTCTGCATATAAATATAACTTCCCACAAAATTCTGGGAAATTTTATTAGTAGAGACTGGTGTTGAATATACCCACTTCATTTCTCTATGCCTTTTTTCTCTCTCTAGCTATCTTGACATTAAAATATAGTAGAGTCACAGAATAAGCAGTGTAAGAGATTGATATGGCATTTGATGTAAGTCTCCCGAGTAAAATTTAGATGGGGATGCTATGAAAGTCACATGGGGGAAAAAATCTGAAAATATTATTATGTTATCAAAAGTGCTAAAATAACAGCAGTAAATCTTATTTCTAGCTAATAAAATATCATCCCTTAAATGATGTTATATTATTGCAGAAAAGCAATGGATACACCTATCTTCTCTATTCTGAAGATTTTAAGGAGTGGGGACAAACGAGCTACATTAATTGTTTTGGATTCAAGTTGTAGTTTTTAGCAGCTCTACTTTTTTAGTAAGTTTTCCAAAGTGAATGTTGTTCAGTTATCATCACCACTAAATATGCTATTGTGTAAATTTATACACAAAAAAATTATTGCATATATTATTTTTAAATGATTTTTATAAATATGTCTGTCATTGTTATTATTCCTTCCCATTAATTTATTATACATTATGTTTATCTTTTATGGTTTAAAAGGGATATATGTTCAAACTCATTCAAATATTTATTTGGTGTCTACTAAGTGGTAGGCACTCCACTAAGCAATAGCGTTATTGCATTAGACTTGGAAAATGTCCTTGTCCTCCAGAACTCCAGATACTGCTCTAAAAGAATTACTGGGTCAAGCTAAGTCAAACAGTTTCTTTATGGCAGAGCTTCTTAAGAGTCTTGTGAATTATGAGTCTCTGAGAAGGAGATGTACTGGACAACCAGTCCCAAATTTGTTTGAAATGGACCTTTTCTTTCATGGAATTTTTTTTTTAAGTTTATTTATTTTTGAGAGACAGAAAGAATAGAAAGAATAAGCATGAGTAGGGGAGGGGCAGAGAGAGTAAGAGAGAGAGAGAGAGAGAGAGAATCCCAAGCAGGTTCTGCAATGTCAGCACAGAACCCGATACGGGGCTTGAACTCAGGAACCATGGGATCATGACCTAAGCTGATATCAAGAGTTAGATGCTTAACCGACCGAGCCACCCAGGCGCCCCTCCTTTATGGACTCTCATAGGATTTGTGATCCACTGAACACACTTGTAGACATACCAGTATTCTGTAATGATTAGTTAATTACTTTTTATTAAGCAACTATAAACTGAACTTATGGCATTAGTCTGGGTTTTTTGAATGATGCAATGATGTACAATGATGAACATTGGGATTATAAGGGAGTCGGTTTTTTTTTTTTCATTTAAAGAAATACACACACATATCCATATATTTATATGTAAGATACATTTTATATAATACACAATGTCCTCTGAGGAGGGTAAAGTTGTTTTCAACTTGGGAGCTCATAACAGGTTTAACTGAGCATGAGAATGTAAGCCGAGCAGAATTTCAGTAAGTTATTTGATCCTGACTGTTGGGTAAAATCAGGCATTTCCACTGGTCAGTCTGACCTTAATGGAACAACATTCCATCTGGAGGGAATAGTACGATCAGACATATAGTGGTGGGGATTGCCAGATTGTAATATTCCAGTACCTGGAAAGTATTGGAACATCTGCTTTCTCCACGGTCTAGAAAGTCAAATCTCAAGTGAAATGCAAGTATAACACAGGCCAGTGCTGTTTACTTTGCATGCTCCTTTCATTCTGTAGTGTGCGACAGTGTAGGACACTGTTTAAGATTATTGTTATCCAAGAGGGTTCTCAGTCACAGGAGTGGAAAAAAGAAGTTTCTCTTCCTGTGTTTCTGCCTTCTGCTCTCGAGTGAGAGAAGCTGCCAACATCACTGACCTTGTCATAGGTATCTATCTACAGGGAGAGTGTCAAGGCTCACTCTGGTGAGAGGTAGTTAGAAGTTGAAAGAAGGACTTCAGAGATAGGCTACAGCTTTTGTACACTTTCTACACCTGTTACAGTAAAGACGTCACCTCAGTGATCCCCTTCTCTGGTAATCCCATTATATTTTTCCCCCATTGTGTGGCAGAACTTTAGAGGTAAAACTGATACAAGTTTGGAGAACAGTCTTAAAATTCTAGCTCCTTGAATAGGGCCTAACCCAACAGTTTTTCAATAATCTTAATAACCACACTCATAATAATGACTATCATATTAACTGTTGTTTGTGCTAAAATACATTACCACATTTTTTTCTTCAGCTTTACAACTTGGGTTCTACCATCATTTCCATTTTACGGGTTAGGAAAGGGAGGTTCAGAGATGCAGAGTCACTTGGTCAAGGGTCACACAGCTAGGAAGGGATAAATTTGTGCCCTTTCTGTTGGATCCTACAGTTCTTCAAAATGTACCTAAGGACATTTGAATGAATTAATAAATAAGTCCTCATAGTCACATGGACCAGGTCATTAAGCTCAGCATAGTGGGGGAATGGCATAATAATAGTTGGACAGTTAACACCTGAATTTCCTTGCATTGAATTTTCTAAATGATGTTTAGTTGATGGCCTCATGATTACTACCATGTGATAGGAAAGGGTACATTTTGGTGTTTGGGATAAGATCTCACATTGAGTAGAATAGGTTTTTATTTCTTGACTAATGGGATATGAGTAACAGATGACCTTGAGGTGTCATCTAGAAGTGCTTCTGTGTAGTTCATCATGTCAGCCCAGCCAATAATTTTAAAATGTTCAGAGTTGATAATATATGCAGCCATAAAGCATATTTCTAATCAATGCAAATAATATTTTTCCTATGCTAAACCCAGAGTTAAATTATAACACACAGCATAAGATTAATGGGCCATTTTTTCATCATCACTTTGTTAAATTACTTAGTTTGGAAACCATTCAGAAGGATGTGAATTGGAGCTGCGCTGAGCAGTTGGAATGAGGTTTTGTCTGTGATAGAAGTACTCCCACCTCTGACCCCTACTTTCAGCTTTTCAGGAAAGAAGGGAAAATTTCTCCTAGAAAAAAAATCACATGCTTATAAGCTGGCTCATATATCAAAGAGTGTTATGTCTTCTAAGCAAAGCATATCTTGGTATATAAAATATTTTTTACCTACCCTTTATACAGTGAACACTGCTTCTGATGTGAGGTCTTTTGCTATTTGACTCCTGGATCACTTTTGTGAATATATTTTGTTTGAGACTGAGTTTGAATCTGGTATATGTCCATAATGCAGTGCATCTAAGTGATGTGCATGATCGAAAAGGCACGCTCCTTGAGGGCAGGCGCTGCATGCATCATTGGTGTAATCACGGAGCTGTGCTTGGTGTCTAGTGTTTAGGCAATGCTATTTTCAGTAAGCATTTGTACTGAATAATGTGTGGTTCTAATGAGGAAAGCATGGCTCCGTGTTTTAGAGAGGCAGAGTATCCACACTTGCGTTCTGTGACCATTGAGTACCAGAATCTTGTGTTTTTCTTCAGTTCTCTTTGTGAGTTTCCTGAAAGGATGTTTCCTGGACCTTAGAATACCCATCTCCTCCTGTGTTCCCGGAAGGATAACTCTTCTTTTTAAAAGTAGTTAATCCCATTATTGAATGAGATAGAATTTATTACCTCCCTGTGAAGAGAATTTATTTCCCCCCAAACTGCAGCTGTCCACCGGTGTATGTCTGTACACACATACACAGACATACATCATATATGCTCTATTTCAGCAGTTACCCAATTGCACTGTACTTACTTGTTAAGTTCTGCTTGTTCAGAACAAGTTTTTAAGTGTGGTGCTTTTCTCTTTGACATTTATCACTACCTAATTATTCTAACACCTAAAATGATGTCTGAATTGGATCACATTGTATTGATAATATATAGACAATAATCCTTTGTTCTTATGACTTCTAACTAGGGATTCAGCTGAAAACTACCTTTAAAATTTTTGTACTTTGTACTGTTGAACAGCTTCTTAAGTCATTGCATATGGGACACAACCCGGACTAGGGGTTTTCAAAGTGTGGTACCTGGATTAGCACATCAGCTTGTCCTAGGAATTCATTAAATATCAAGTTCTTGGGTTTGCTCCACAGTTACAGAATCAGACAGTCTGGGGGTGGGGCCCAGTGTTCGTGTTTTAACGAGCCCTCCAGGTGACCTTCGTGCATGCTCAAGTTTGGAAACTCCTGGCTTAGTCGTGAAACTTAGGGTTTAGGCTTTGGACAGATCCAATAAGCCACTGGGGTGACCATGAACAAGTTACTTCTCGTGCCTTCTTACTATTTTTGTGCCTCACTTAGCTTATAGTGATTTATTTAAATTAGATTAATACATGAAGTGCTTTCACCAGAGTGACCAAAACATAGTATCTGTTCAATAAAGTCTAGCTGTTATCATTATCATCAATCAGAACTTTTTAACTCATCCTGAAGACACTTTGTAATAAATGTAATCATGCAGTGTGAAAAATTAGCAGCTTAGTAAAGCCTATTAATTAGTTTATCTGACAGGCTCTCGGTAGGAAATCAAGGGTACACCAAAAAAATAATTTGAGCAGAATGTAGAGAAAAAAGATAGTGCAGCATTGGGTTCAGTAAAGTCTTGGCGATTCTACCACTTCCTCTCCAAAAAGAGGAAGGAGAAGGGAGGTATTACTAGAGAGAGAGGGCTCCCCATGGAAGCTCTGCACCCCTCATAGAAGCTGTACATTAGGCGAGGGGTGTAACCAACCCTGAGGAACTTGGCAGGGTGGAAGACGGAGTTAACATCTTGACCTCACTCTCCTCCGTCATTCCCAACAGCCTTTTTTTGATGCTTTTAATTGAGAAAGCCAAATAGAGGCCAGAGCCAGGATACTTATTAAGGCCGGCCATGAGAGCCATCCATACCACAGAGTTGGCTAGAGAAAGAATCTGGAAGGGCAAATAAGATATATTTGCCACAGGTAGTGAGCAGGTTCTAAAATCACTTGCCATTTTAACATAATTAATCATTGTAGAAGAACTGAAGAACAAGTGGTTTGTTCTGACCTGGCAGATCCAGGATACTTCAGGGCAGAACTGGTATTTGAGTTGGGTTTCAAAGGAAGAACTGGAGTTTAATGGAGAATGCGGAGTAAGAATTGGTGAAGAGCCAAGGGAAAGGGAGAGAGTCATTGCAAGTGAAGAAAAAGCAGGACGTATGGTATAAATAGCAAATATTCTTTGGAGCAGAGAATGGGTAGGCAATAGCTGGAAGTTAAGATGAGATCAATACCCAAATAATATTAAACTTCCCTCCTTTAAGCTCACTTTCTACCTTCTACTCCCTTCACTAAGACTGAGGGAGTGAAACTTGACTCGGGGAGGGAGCAATGACAGGATAAAGAAAACAGAGGAGAATAAGAATAGAAAATTTAGTAATACCATAGTGCAGCTGTGTAATGATGGGTACTGTCACTCCATCCACACATGGGCATGTGATTGTGACAAATACAGACTCAGTTCTTGACTCTGTGTCTTCCCTCAAGGTACTCAAATCTCCTAGGCTTCAGTCTCTCAATCTGTGGGATGGGGGTACAGTGTAGCTCACTTCAGGGTTACTACAGCGTTCTCAAGAGTTGCTGTAGGGATCTAATAAGAAATGGAAGTAAGAGGTGGGTCCAGAAATGAGTTTTTAATACATATAAACTAATGTGATGATGGCGGTGATGATGGTGATGGTGATGAGAAGAATCATAGCTAACACCCAATGAACATTTGATATGTGCCTGCTACGTACTGTGCTAGTTCTTTTACATATCTTTTCCCAGGTAGCTTTCTTCTCTCTTAGCTCTCTTTCTATAGACAAGAGACAATCAATGGCTCAATCATGAGGAAAGTATCAGAGGGAATATATACCAGAAAGTTAATTCTTAATGAACCCGAGAGCTTTATAAAACAGGGCATGTAAAATTCTGACAAAGACCTGTGGCTAAAGAACTCAATTAGAAAACTTTTGATAAAGTATTCATACATAGGCACAAACAAGTCGAGGCTTTTTGGTGAGTATGTGGTAATTTAGTATTAGTGTGATGTCTTTTGAAAGTTCTATGTTCTTGAGAGGTCAAAAAGAATACCAGGAAAGGGTGAAAATCTCTCTCAGCTGTTAGGGAGGGCAAGTCACTAGGACTTCAAAGGGGAAATCAGTATGAGGGTAGGTTACTCATAGGCCTTCTAAGAATGAATCCATGAAAATATTTGCCACGATTGGATGCAAGAATAAAGGGCAACATTGGCTTCACAAATGGCAATTTATTTTAGACATGTGGACTAATGATAAAAATAATGACCGCCTGATGGACTTTTGAGAGTTTCATTAACCAAACTGAGACTAAAGAGCATAAACAGCAAGATATTCAGACTTTTAGTCAACTCACTTTGGAGTTAAGCAGAGAGAGCACCTTACACATTAAGGCACTTTTATGCATGGTGACACAGTTATTTAGTGGTACATTCAGGACATAAATCCATTCCTAAAATTGTCAGTTCAGTATTCTTTCAGAAGTCAAATATTTGCTTGTCAAAAGTAGCCATGGACTTACTTCCAGGAAAAATGCCTAAGAACAAAATAATCTGGGCAATGAAAGATACTGATGTAACAGCTAATTTAAGAACCCAAAAATAGAGGTATAAAGTAAAGCAATTATTAGTTAAAAGAATGCATAAATTCAGCTGGAAGGGGGATATGGTCAGAGATGGCAATTTGAACACAGTGAGTCACCAAAAGTAAAAGTTTAAATTATAAGCAGTTTGGGAGCCTTCAAGAGAGATTTTATAGATTGAACAACAACAGCAACAAGTTAAGAATAAAATATGAGGCTGACATGTTGACTGCAACCTGGAAAGAAAGCATTGCAGAAAAGCCACATCAGTCTAAACTTACATTTCTGTATATTTTGGTTGGAGAGCAGTAAAGCCATTGTTTCAAAAGCATATCACTTAATTTAATCAACTTCTGAATAATATGAGGTGTTTTTGTATTTACATTATTTAATGCCCATAAATACCACTTTAAAAAATGAACACAATGCATAGTCCTGATAGTACTATAAGGAATGGAAAGATAACCTTTGTCCCGAGGAGATATGATAAGGATGAGGGCATAGAAATTTAGGGAGATAGCATTTTTGGAAAAGTATATTAACATTTATTACCTGCTACTGTTTTGAAATGTGATGAGATAAAGAGAAGTAGACTATTGATTTGAAAAGGTAATGTGTTGGCTGAAAAGGAGAGAAACTTGTAGAGACCTAAAATGTTCTTTAAAAGATGTGTTTCAATGTCATTTCAAAAAATAAACACATTTCCTGTAACAATGCAGTGAGGTTAATGGAATAATGCAAGTGAAAGCTTTTTGGCCCAAAGAAGTACCATCAGGGCAAGGTATTACTCTTTAACATACCACGAACCAGACCTGTGAGTGCCAGAACAATGGCTATTTTTACACTGTCTAGTGCAACATTCATAATATTTCTGGCATTAGCACAGAAAAAGGATCATTCTTTTTGTGTCTTTGTGATTGCCTCCTCCACTGAAACTGGATAATCCAACCTCTCCTAAAGTAGAAAGTAGTTTTCTTCATTCAGTAAAGCTAAGGTTTATTCTCCAGGTCGAGCTTCCTTAGCTCTCAGAAGTTTAAAATTCACGATGTGAAGTATACTATATTTGCATTCATTTTTATTTAGGAACAATTTAAGGTGATTTAAGTTAAGCTGATGTAATTAAATAGAACTTGCATGGCAGATGCCAAAATCAATAAATAAATAATCAACTAATTTTCTTTTAAGATCGTGTATATTATATAACAGGATCCACCTAAGAACTAAAAACATAGATCGGTATAAAGCCCCATTGTTTAAAGGCAATTTTGTTCCTATCACTTTAGCAATAAGCGACTCTTAGGACAATTCTGGGGGAAAAAAAATCTGATTTTTGTTTGTTTTATTGCAATTTGTGATATTTATGAGAACTTTTGTGAAGCCTTTGGTAATACAGCAAATTTAATAGGTTTTCGACTTTGCATTGGCTCATTTTTATTATTTTAAATATTTTCTTTTGGCTCCTAATCTTTACTGTCTCCATTTACTTTTTCATTTAGAAATAATTTGTTTTTTCTCAGGATTGCAATCTCAGTGAAATCCTCTTAAGTTTGTATTTGTTGGCCTTTCCCTTAGACTACTTCAACATCTTTGGCTATTTCATACGTTTCTAGCTTTCTACACATTTTATAGGAACTTTTTCAATCTTAAGAACTCTTTGTATCTTCCTCTTGGAGGCAATTTTTATGGGACTTTCTTCGGGCTTAAGTGAGGAAGAAAAAATAATTTTTATATGAGAAAGTAAATGCTTTGTTGCAAAGTGAGTTAACGTTATATGTATTTTTGGGATAACTTCTGGACTTCACCCAGATCACCTACCTCTTAACCTCCAGATTAATGTCTATCACAAAGCACATACTTTTTTTTTTAATTTTTTTTACATTTATTTATTTTTTTTATTTTTGAGAGGCAGAGAGAGACAGCACAAGTGGGAGAGACAGAGCACGAGTGGGGGAGGGGAGAGAGAGAGGGAGACAGATCCGAAGCAGGCTCCAGGCTCCGAGCTGTCAGCACAGAGCCTGACACGGGGCTCAAACTCCCAAACTGTGAGATCATGACCTGAGCCAAAGTCAGAGGCTTAACCGACTGAGCCACCCAGGCTCCCCAAAGCACATACTTTTTTTTGTTTTTAATTGTTTTTAACGTTTATTTATTTTTGGGACAGAGAGAGACAGAGCATGAACGGGGGAGGGGCAGAGAGAGAGGGAGACACAGAATCGGAAGCAGGCTCCAGGCTCTGAGCCATCAGCCCAGAGCCTGACGCGGGGCTCGAACTCACGGCCCGCAAGATTGTGACCTGAGCTGAAGTCGGATGCTTAACCGACTGAGCCACCCAGGCGCCCCTAAAGCACATACTTTTAATACATGGCAGTGTCTTGTATTGCTACACGTCCAGGGGAAATTACTTTGCCTTCTAGCAAAAAGCGTTAGCTTTTTGCACATGTTTTTTAAATAACAGCTATCCAGAATTCAAGCTGAACACTTGCACGTGAGAACACAAAAGCAAAATTTTTAGGCAAGTCCAACATCTGGCTATAATTTTTAGTCACTTAAAGAGAAAACCTAAGGCAGAGATTTTTAGGGTTATTGTAGTACATACCTCTAGTTTATAGATAAAAATTTGAGTCGTAGAAAATCGAGTTAAATTAGCTGAACTCTAGAACTAAAATTTTACTGCCCTGAATGCTTGGGCATTGTTTTATAAACTCTTCATTATTGCTGTGGTATCCATTCTATTAGTTGCAAAACTGAGTTTATTGAGAGCATACACACACCAGCATGCACCTACTCTACAGCCTAGAATTTTAAGTTGGAACTTTTTAATGTGCTTCTGGATTAAATGGACCATGTATTTAGTTGGCATGCTAATTAGAAACTCTATAAACAATTCAAAACCAGCTTCTTAAAATTCTGTTTTAAAGAAATGTTGTTAAATATTATCCCAGAGGAGTTCTACTCTGACTTTTCAAATTGATTTTTCTCCCTTTGGTGGGGTAAACAGTTAGGATATTTTGTTTGTTCATTTACCTTTCATTGTAAAATATTCTCTTAAAAGCTGA
The DNA here is from genome assembly GCF_018350195.1 of Panthera tigris. Taxonomy (NCBI): domain Eukaryota; kingdom Metazoa; phylum Chordata; class Mammalia; order Carnivora; family Felidae; genus Panthera; species Panthera tigris. The sequence continues at coordinate 48,397,362 of NC_056661.1, forward strand.
TTTCCTTTTGCTTCCTTAGCATGGATGACATAGTAACAATGATGATATTTCATCAGTCTTTGTTTTTAAATGGCAGGTTATGTGTTTCTATTATATACTGCAATGATGCTAAATATTTTTGCTTTAGATCTTATTATATTATTTTTTTTGTTCATTTTTAAGGCACTTAGAAAAAAAATGGACCATAACTCAGTTCATGTTATTTTATCATCAATGCATATGGTCCCCTATCTTCCAGTATCTTATTATTATTTCTTAGTGCTGGTATTCTTCTGGCAGGTTTAATTCCTTTCTTCCTCTCATCCATTTAGTATGTAATTTCCCAACTCACCTTTCATACTTATTATATATATATGTATATATATATTATAAATTATATATAAACATATATATATTTCATACTTCTTTATATATATATATGAAAAATGGATTGAATTGTTTTATTTCCTAATTTTTTCAAAACTAGTATAGACAAAAATCATGTTTTATATTTTAATTTTCCCCACAGAATTATAGTTTTTAAATTTATGTATGTTGTATCATTAAAGTGATTTATTGCTGATTGCTTCTAATATTTCACCATATGTTAGTACCATGTTTTGCCTCCCCATTACCCGAGTGATCCATACTTAGGTTGTTTTCAACACTTTTGTACACCTAAGGTGTTAATAAACTCTTTCTACATGTCAACTTTAAGAACAGTGCAGAGTTTCCCTGAGGCTTACCCTCAGAAATGCAGTGGCTGAAGTAGAAGTTGTATATATATCTTATGCAATAGATCACTCCCCAGGAGAGCTGCGCCATTTACCTCTCACCAGCAGTACTTGAAATTTCTTTCTTACCATACACTCTACCACCACACTATATTAATTTGCTTTCTCACTTTTGGAAATCTAGCATAGTGTCATATGTAACATTTGTTTTAATTCTTCATTTTTCTGATACTAACAAGGTTGAGTCTTCATATACATTCTTGGTATTCACATTTTTCATTCTGTAAATTGCCTATTCATGACCATTGCCCATTTTTCGATTTGGGTGTCCTCCATTTATTTAGATTTATAGGACTTTTTTGTATTTAAATGTGAGTCCATTATTGATTTGTAGATATTGCATATGCCTTCTATTTATCAATTATTTTTAACTCTGATGTCAGAGTTACTTGATGTCCTCTAGTACAGAAATCTCTTAATTTTCATGTAGTCCAATTCATCAGTTTTGCTTTATACAGTGCACTTTTTTTTCAAAAATCTATTTTATTCTCTTCCCTGAAATCACAAAGATACTCTCTTCTTTTTTTTTCTAGGTTTTATTTTTCACATTTAGATATTAATTATATTTTAGTTTTACACCTTGTATGGGATTATACAATATAATAGTTGATAGAAGGATATCTAGGATAGACTGTGGATTTAAGTTCCAACTCTGCCATGTACTTCTTAGGTAGTCACTTTGTCTTTTGTATTTCAGTTTTCCCACCTGTAAAGTCAGGAAAATAGTTAATGCGTCTTGGGACTATTTGTGGGGATTAAGCAAGCTATAGAAGGTTGAGCACAATAGGCATGATATAATTAGGTTATGATCCAGTTTTCCCTCCCTCTGTGTAATGAGCTTATTTCCCCAAAAGCTATAATACAGCTTTATCTGCAGGACTATGATGGCATTTCCTTTGTGTGCCAACTTCCTGTCTGTATATGCCTCAATTTCTAGACAGCCTGTCTGGTTGGGTTTTCTTGTTTGTCATTTCTTCCAATAGCATCATACTATTTTCATCCATCATGACTTCTCAATGTGTCATAATATCTGGTAGGGCAAGTTCTTCATTTTGGTCTTAGTTTCCAAAACTTCCTCTATTGTATGAAGCACTTTATTCTTCTAGGTAAATTTTAGAATCACTTTTCATGCTGTCTCTCAAAGACATACTGGATTCTTACTGTATTTGCATTTAATTTATAGATTAATATAAGGAGATTGATATTATTATAGTCAGTCATCTCACCATAACTGTAGTATGTATTTCTTTTATTCATTTGTCCTCTAATACGGAGTTAAAGAGTTCACTATGAAGATTTTCTGCATTATTTACTAGATGAAGCTCTATACCCTATAGTTTTTGTTGCTGTGGCAAATGTGTCTTGTATGTTATCTGGTTATTAATGCTATTGGGGAATATATTTGACTTAGGTGTAATGATTTTTTTCTAGCCATTTGTTGAGCTCTTTTCTTACATTTAATACCTTGTTGCATTTCCTGTGTTTCCAAATAAATAAATTATGGAAACAATCTATAAATATGACGTCTTAGGGGTGCCTGGGTGGCTCTGTGGGTTAGGCATCCGACTTCCGCGCAGATCATGATCTCATGGTTTGTGAGTTTGAGCCCCGCAACAGGCTCTGTGCTGACAGCTCAGAACCTAGAGCCTGCTTCAGATTTTATGTCTCCCTCTCTTTCTGCACCTCCCCTGCTCATGCTCTGTCTCGAAAATAAATAAACATTAATTTTTTTAATATGACATTTTAATGTATATTCTTCTAAACCTTCTGTTTGTCTTTGTATTTCTCTCAGTACACATCCTGTTATTTTGGTCAGTTGCAAAAGATCGTGTTCAGTGGAAGCAGTAATGTTGGAAATCTTCATCTTGATTCTCTCCTTAAAGGAAATGGTAATGTTGTTGTTTTTTTTTAATTAGTAGTATCATTTTTATTACTGTATACATGTGCCATGTATTTTTGGTATGCAGCCTTTTTCAAGGAAAGATAGTTCTTATCTGGATATAGTTTTTTTAAAATTTACCCCACCCAAATGTAAGTTTTGAATTTTATAGGATACTTTGTATCTTCTATATCTAATAAATGGCCATATGATTCTCTTTATTTAACTAATATAGTGAATCACATTGATTGATTTTCTGCTGTATAGCCAACCTTAAATTCCCTAGGATAAAAACCACTTGACTCTGTTGTATTGTTGTATAAATTAGTTTTTTTTTTTTTTTTTGCTGCATTACTAACTTAGTGGCTTAACACAACAATCACTTGGTAATTTGGGACTGGATTCATCTGGGTACTTTTTTACTTGATTTTTACTTGATTCATCTGTGCTCACCCACAGCTTTAGTCAGCTAATGAATCAGCTGAGTGAGAGCTGATGAGACAAAGCCTCATTTATATATTTGGTGGTTGGCTTGAGCAGTGGAAGAACCCAGTACACTTGTCTTCAGAACCTAGTAGGCTAGTCCAGGACAGCTGAGAGGTCAAGCTCCTTCATTGTTATCTCACTATTTAGAGCAAGATATGTGCCAAAGCCCAGAGTCCTGTTGAAGTAGGTGACCCAGGGATGAGGATTCAGGAAGGGGGTTGTACCATCACTTTTGAAACATCCTATCACAATATATTTAATACATTTTTAAAATGCAAAATAATATTGAGGTTTTTGGCTCCTATTTTATAAAGCTAATTTGACTTGTGTGTGTGTGTGTTTGTGTGTGTGTGTGTGTGTGTGTGTGTGTGTGTGTGTGTTGCCCCTATTTGGTACCATATTCTTCTTTCATCTCTAGCGCCACCATTCTAGTTTGAGGTACTTACAAGTATCAAAGGGAACAGAAATGAGTATTACATCCTACGTCACCTTGGACAAGTGGTTCTCTGCATGCACTGAGGACGTTCAGAAGGCTTTGCTCTTGTCGTGGATTCTTGAACCCATGTTTGCACCAGGTGTTTTCAAGGGACATAATCACACGGTATATCACATTTATACCCTACTAGCATTTCCCCCTAACTTTTTGGCTAGTGTACAAGGAATTAAAATTTATTGAAAAGTATCTCTAGGATTAAAATATGTTTCTTTGAGTATGTTTTAGATTCTTACCTTGACAGGTTTTTTATAATTAATACCTACTAAAGGTGTACAACGCATGTGCACACTTCTTGTGCTGGATTCTCTTTCTTTGTCTTAGTTCTTTTTCTTTGTTTGTTTGTTTCATATATATGAAACAGCAGAAGAACCTTGGGAAAGTGTAAAGAAATTTTGGGTTCTTTCTATCTTAAAGTAGGTTTGGAAAGTAAATTCCAAGCTCTCCTTTCTAATGCAGGGATGTGAGCTGAGGCTTTAATTGGTTTCTGAAAAACACAGTCAGCGTTCACAATTTTTTCATAAGGTTATCTTTACCTTTGGAAATTTGTAATGATAAAAAGAATACGATGTACTTGGGTGATGTCTTCTTTTTTTGTCATGGGCTCAGTGTACTTCACTTTACAGTCCTGATCTGTTTAATTCTCCAACAGTCCTGAGAGGGAGCAAAGGAGCAGATGTTCTTTCCCTCATTTCACAGATGAGAAAACTGAGGTTCAAAGAGGTTAAATGATTTCACCAAGATCATTCATGAGGTGATGCTGGAGGCAGGAATAGCACCCCTATTCTCTTGTCCTCTCTCATGTGATTCTCCATCTGCTTGTCCGCTGCTCTGACTGTAAAAATGCACTGTACCTGTCCTCACAGTCCCTGAGATGTCCTTTTGTTAGGACACTAACACAATGACAACACTGACCAGACACAAAGAATGCTGTAAAATAGGCACAGTCTTTTTTGTTGACTCTATCCCCTAAAATTCCACAGCCACACTGCATGAGAAACATGAGACATCCATTAAGATCATGTTCCCAGTAGCTCTAGCTAGAACTAGATTTTGCAGAAATTAAAGATACATCTTATGGCCTGACTGCTAAAATGAGTGTCTTGGGAATCAGAGATGCATTGCTGCTCAGGTGAGTCAAGAATGCCCTTTGCTAATTGTTTCTCCTCCATTTCTTAGAGAATTTAAATTTCATGATCAGCACCATCTATTATATTTCAATACTATTCATCATCCATCTTGCGCATATTTGCAGGAAAGAAAGTTGTCCAAGTCATTAAATCCTCCATGACTCAAAATCTTACAACCTCAGGTGGCAACCCAGCAGGTAGCTTACGAGGTACTTTAAATCATCTCTGTTATGGACATACAAGAACATGACCTTCCACTTACCAAGCTGGCTCTTCATGAAATGAAAATGGAACTGAGAAGTTAAGGAAACTTTTTCAAGTGTCTGGTTCTTGTCGTCATTTAAGGAAGTCCTCATTTCTAGCTGCTAAGCCTGCCCTTTGCTTGGTGGTTACCCCAAAAATCAGTGATGATAAAACGGTCCAACTCTTTGGAGATATTTTTCTCTCTGCTTTCTATTCCTCATGTGTGCAACATAGGAAACCACTCATTCAGCCCATTATCTTGTGTCAGTCACAATTCAGGGATAAGTTAAGTCTTCCTCTGTGAGCTTCATCAGTAAAAACCTAGGGTATTATTTTCACTGTTTCTCAGAATGTAGCACAGTGCTGGGCTACAATGAATTCTCAAAAACATTAGTTAAATGCATGGGTGGATTGTCAGTGTCACATAGCTCACAAACAACTAAACTAATAGCGTGATTTTTACTGTATATAACAAGGACATGACTTTGGTCAGGGAAATGAATGCCTAGCACGTATGCCAACACTTTTCCCTCCCCTGTTCATTACAGTACTTGCCAATCTATCATGATGTTCTTCCCTTTGGGTCTGGACATGACTTTAGGATCCTTGTACAATATAGACCACCTCTACAATATAAACATTCCTTCACTATTTGATTTGAGTCGAGACACAAAAATACTATTTTCTATCCATGACATATACATTAAGCATAATAACTAATTTTTATGTAAAAATGTAGATTTGCAGAATAGAAAAAAAAAATAAGGCTTAAGAAGTGACCTAGTGATCATCTGAGTCTCTCTGTGACCTGATCCTCCATGATTATATCTATATAGAGGACTGATGCTAGCTTCCCCAAGGGGAAGTTGGGCTGGAGAAAAGAGATAGATAGGGAAGTACAATGGATACTTATAGGCTGATACAGTCATCAAGAAGTAGTATGAAAAATAATTTCTGGTAGATGGAGTAAATGGACAGTAAGAAATGAATAGGGCTGGTACTGAGTAGATTCATCTCTAGTCCACTGGTTATTACCATGTACCAATTTAGCAATGAATGAGTGAAGGTGAGCAATGCTAGATACTATAACAAACACTCCTTAAACGCAAGAGTCTTTACTCAATAAATGTTTATTTCTCATGTCAGACACCAATGTGGATCGGGCGGTTCTTTTCTTTTTTTTTTTTTCTTTTCTTTTGTTTTCCTTTCTTCTTTCTTTTTTCTTTTTTCTTGAGGTTTTTCTTTTGTTTACTTTTTTTCTTTCCCTTCTCTTCCTCTTTTCTTTTTTCTTGAGGTTTTTGTTTATTTATTTTGAGAGAGAGAGAGAGAGGCAGAGGGAGAGAGTGATTCTGAAGTAGGCTTTGTGCTGTCAGCCCTGAGCCTAACACGGGGTTCAATCTCAGGCTTGATCTCATAAACTGAGATCATGACCTGAACCAAAATGAAGAGTCAGATGGTCAACTGACTGAGCCACCCAGGTGCCCCCAGGTAGTTCTTTCTTAGCTGATTGCCTTCAGGAACCCATGCCCTCTCCATCTTGTGATGTTGTCTTAAGTGCATGACCTCCTAACTTACAGCAGAGGGGAACATGGACAGTAATGTATGAGTTTTCTTGATCAGACCTGGAAATGTTGGAGCCATATCGTTTTAGCCAGAATGCAAAAACATGACCTCTACCCAGCTACAAGGGATCTTAGAAAAGGTAATTTTTCTGTTGTGTCCAGGAAGAGGAAATAAAATGGATCTCACTGTCTCAGTCACAGTTGAAGGCAAGTAATCTGTGGCAGAGGGCAATATTTGCAGATGGTGATGCATGAAGGTTGAGGAAGATTGATTTCTTAATCATTGAAGAGCACTATCCCATCTAACTGAGTTCTGAATGGTAATAAATTAAATCATCCACTGAAAACTACCAATTTAGTTTGCGTAATAGATAGCAGGAATTATAGTCTTATCATTTATTTGGTAAACCAACAAATATTTGCATCTACCAAGCACTGTACCGGCAACTGCAATATACCACTATCCCCCCACCCCCCGGACCCTGGGTGATATCTAGTACTTAGGATCTCAGCAGTTCACTTGATGCGGACACTAGCTGTCTCTAGCCCCCTTGTGAGGGTCTCTAACTATCCTTGACCAAAGACAAATAAAAGAAAGGTTTACTGCTCTGCTTATCAGAAAGTTTGTCTTAAAATCTAGCTTTTTTCTGGCCACATTATAATAATTCTTCTTTCATATTTCTTGGCCTACTGAACACTGTAATCAAATTCTCCCTCTGTTTTCTTTTTGCCAGAGTATATACAACCACATTTTCTTCAGCCTTCTTATCTTATGTGATTTTGGAATATGTGATATCATTAGATATTCTGAAATATAAATAACAAAAATAATTATCCTTAAAAAAGATAAGTATTGGAAATTCTTTCTGGGATTTTTTGCCCTCATGCGACCAGTTTTAGAGCTCTTTTCCCCTTTCTTAATCACTATAATAATTTCTTATGTGTCCATAAGAATATTTTTGCAGACATAGGCAAATATATGTATATATGCTTCAAAGATTTTAAATTACATTTAAGAAAAGAATTTTCACAGCCAATGAAAACTTCTTCCATTTTAGCCCTTGCCTGTTTCTACTCCTGATTTATTTTTAATTTTTGAAAATTGTCTTTAAGCTTGTTTAGGTTAAGACTAAACTTTCCAAGGTAAAAAAAAAATGCTTTTATTAAAGGTAGATTAGATTAGACTTAGAACAATGGCTATGATGTGAGGGAGCATGCGACCATCATATATAAGACCTTTATGAAATGGTCATGTCAGCCACATGCAAGTCCCACAAATGGAAGCAAAAAAAAATGTGATAATTAAGGCAACTTTGCAGATTGATGACCCTGGAATATTAAACGAGATCTCAATTTTAAACCAAATTTTCCCCATCCCTAGATATGATCCAAAGAACACTAGCTTAAGGTAATTTTATTTAGTTAGCTGTCTGATTGTTTAGTACTTTCACCCCCCTGTTGTTAGACATTATAAATATCATTTAGGCTTCCATGAGATATTAGTTGATATGAAGTGGAGAGAAAAAAAGAAGAAAAAGGACTTTGGAGTAAAATAAATTTGAGAAATGCTGGATTTGATAAAATTAAACATGCTTTTTCACTGGAAAGCTTTTGACCTATGTAATGAATTATAATGTGTCCTGTGAATTTCTATGTTAAATCGGGTTTGATGTGAAGTATTTATTTGTTTGTTTTTATTATAGTTCATATACATTGTTACATTAGTTTCAAGTGTACAACATGGTGATTTGACAAGCTTATATGCTATGCTAGGCTCACCACAAGTGTAGCCACCTGCCCTCTGTCTGTCTCCATACATGGCTCTTACAGTAACATGGACTATACTCCTTTGCTGTGCCTTTTATTCCTGTGTCTTATTCATTCCATAACTTGAAGCCTGTATCTCCCACTCTCCTTTACCCATTTTGCCCACATGAAGCTACTCATTTAGCTTCTCAGTAGCTTCATTTAGCTATTCTTTGTCGATGGAACATTTTAAAGGACTCTTGTTTCTAGCAACTCTGGAAAATGCTGTTCTGGTCTCAGTTATGCTGTTGAAATCTTAGCATTTGGAAGCAGGCCCACAGGCAAGCTCATCCAGTTTCCAATACAGAAACCTACACTATATCCATGTAGACTCATTTGGCTGTGGATGAGTATTTTGATAACAAAATGCTCACTACCTTAAATCTGATAAATCTATAGTTGGAATGCTCTTCTGTTAGGAAGTTTTAACTTTAAAGTGGCTTTTGCTATTGCAAAATGCTAACTTTTAAATTTTTTTCTATTGGACCTGTATCTGATCTCTGGATTAAGACAAATCCTACTCAAGTAAAAAAAATATATTTCTTTTCCGTGCATGAAAACACAAATAAGCAAATACTTAAATTTATCTATAAATAGTGACCACAGATTTAGTTAAAAATACTTATAAAAATCATCTTGACTTGAAATTTATGTTGAAATATGTTGTCATTACATAAATAAAATCAGTAAATTTCCTCTTATATCTAATAAAATTGAGGCTAGGTTGTAATTGTACACAATTGCTAGAATGAAAAAAAAGTGCATGCTGTTTTGAGCTATTATGTCAAACTGAATTATAGAATAGTACCCTGTTTTTCACTACGTGTTCAATGTTAGCATCTCAATCAAACAGGATAATTCTGGCAAAAATTCATCCAGTGAGCTCATCAATTTTCCTAAAGCCTGTCTTAATCATTTGATACTGAAATAAATTTATTTTTCTTTTATGGTGTTTTTTTCTTTTTAAAAAATTTTAACCATATATCTTTGCCAGATCCTCATTTAGCAATGGCTTTGTATGTTTATTCTAGCAAATCTCTGGTATGATTTACAAAGGCTTTATGCTATTCTATCTTAAAATTTAAGATTTCACTCTGAAATTGATTTGAATTTTATTTCTCTAATTTAGTATTATGTTTATTTTATGCATACATCAATGAGTGACTGAAACAAGATCGGTAGGTTACCAACTTAGAAGATTAGAAAAGCTGGATTCTGTGGACAACTTAAGATCATGAAGATGTAGATAATGAACACATGGACAACAAGAAACCTCTACTAAGTGAAAATAGGCATAATAAATTCCTCAAATTTTATCTTCCCTGTTTTTGTATTTCGCCATTCCTTTGTTCCGGAGGCCATAATTGTCCAGTCGGTACTGAATTCCTGGCTACTTGTAGGCCTTTTCATCATCCTCTCCATTTCTAGTTCCAACTTTGATGAGCCTTTTGGTGTCATCCTTGATTTATGAAGTGGTGTTCCTAGTCAAGTGAGAATGTTGTTCTAGTTAGGATTTAGATTTTTTATAGTTTTAGTAGTAAGGGTAAGGAGAGTTGTTCTCAACCAGTCACAGTCTTGTCCCCAACCCTCTTCTGATCAACAACCAGATTGAATGATTGAGCCCCTAACACTGACTAGCAATTTACTTCTCAATCTTTGTCTCATGGTTATACCATTCTTCTGCTCGGAAATGGTATGCCAGTATTCAAGATACTGCATACTTTAATCTCCCAAAACCTACTTCAAATCTTGCTCCCCACTTTTTTCATACACTGAATATCTGTTCACATGACTGCTTCTGGTTATCTGGAATACAAGTTCTTTTCCTTCTCTTATATTCCAGTATATACCTGTTTCCTCTGCTTAGAAAGTCCCTTCAAATTCTTTAGAGTCCTAAATCCTACTTGGCCTTTACTTTACTACACTTTCCACTTGACCTTAAGAAAACAGTTCCTTCCAGAATCAATAAGTCAATCAGTCAGTAAACTATTAATAGGTTCATAGGTTGTTTCAATGAAGATCTCTTCCTCAGTCAAAATAAAGTGTCAATTTTTATTAATAACAGCTATATTGCTCCCATAGAAATGTATTTGAACTCACTTATTTGACTTTCTGCTACTTAAAATGATAATATCATTTTTTTCATTGTGTTGGTTATTTTCACATGGTTTTGTGCCCCAGTGATGGTATCTTCTCCTTGAAATCTGAAAGTATATGTTATCCAATTTGAATTCATTAGCATCCTGCCCTGTTTTATACTTAGTGCTTAGTAAATTTGACTTTGAAGGAAACTTCCCCCAATTCTACCCATCTCTGTTCACGACAAGTGTGGGCCCCTCTCTTTCTTTCCACAGCATTACTTGTTTTTAGCAGTTGAGCAGATGTGTTTGACAGAAATGTTAGAAAAAGTCTACATGTTCCAAGACCTAAGCCAATATGCACAGCCATATGAGCCTCTTATTCATCATCATGAATAGTCTTAAACATATACAATGGAGAATTGCACTTTTATGATTCTGTGATGAATCACATGTAAAATAGTCATTAATATTTTAAATACTCTTCAGAGAGTAGTTCTTTATAGTTGTATTTTTTATTCAGCAGAATATAACAGTCATTTCACAATGAACAGAAATGAAAACATTACAGTTGAGCTTTCTTGTTCTGTTTGTTTTATTCCATACCGTATCTTGGAAATATTGGGGAGATAACATATTCTTTAAAGTTACATTCTTGGGGCGCCTGGGTGGCTCGGTCGGTTAAGCATCCGACTTCGGCTCAGGTCAAGATCTCGTGGTCCGTGAGTTCAAGCCCCGCGTCGGGCTCTGTGCTGACAGCTCAGAGCCTGGAGCCTGTTTCAGATTCTGTGTCTCCCTCTCTCTGACCCTCCCCCGTTCATGCTCTGTCTCTCTCTGTCTCAAAAATAAATAAACATTAAAAAAAATTAAAAAAAATAAAGTTACATTCTTATAGTCTATATATTGTATATACATATATATATATATATATATATATATACATATTCTATTACATATATATTATATGTATTCTTATATTCTGTGCATATATGCACAATGTTTTAAAATCTCATGTATAAATATTAAATTTTACTGTCACTGAATGACAGATATAAAGAAATGTGATTCATTAAAATATTCCTAATTTCATGATTTAAAAATAGGAAGTGCTTTCTTCAATGTTCATCACTTCGTACAGTCATCAAGTTTCCTACTTTAACAGAAGTCACTTGATTCTGTGCATGCCAGTGAACTTGAATGTTAAATTTATAAGTTCATGCTAATGTGTTCTCGGCTAAATTTGGGAAATTTCTGTGTATCCATTGATATTTCATTATTCATCAAGGTAGTGTAAATGCTTGGGCGAGCTTCACCTAGAGGCATCCAAATTCATGGAAATAGATATGGAAATTCTACAATAGAAATAAATATCACAACCAGTGGGCTTGATGCTTCTATTTCATTCTCTACCCAAACATATTAAGAGTAGATGTTTTTAAACCTAAGACTCAGTTCTATATATAGTTCAACCCGCAGCAGAATTATTCTAAAGCATCCCATCTTTGAATCCAGCTCATCAGTTTAATCCTATATGTATAACAGCAAAGTCATTGGCTGGTTTTTCTTTCTTCCATTTGGCAACGTAGTCAGCAAACAGGAACCCAGTTTGAGAGAGTCCTGGTTATGGACTCAGAGTAAATTTTTTAAGATGGCACTGCTGTTGTTTATGTTATGATCAATTAGATTTATTGATCCAATCATTTATTATTCATTCCTTCAGCACATTTCCTGGATAGTTACCATGTGCCAAATAGTGAAGCTACATACAGTGTTGAGCAAAACAGACATAGCCCATGTAGTCATGGATCTTATATTTTAGAAAGCACAACTAGACTAAAGTTTTCCATACAAACAAGGGGTTCAGGCATTAAATAACAATACAAATATATGTGAAATAAGTAACAAACATGATGCTGTGAAAGCAAGTAAATGGACTAGTATTTTCAGGAGGTCCAAGAAAGACTTCCCTGTGTCAGCGCCATTTGAACTGAGATCATAGGGATGCATTAAATAAACAATGTCAGTGATGAGAAGTATTGGAGAAGACTGATATTGGAGATGAAACTTTATTAATTAATTTATTTATTCATCCAGAACGTATTATGTGTCAATACCATTCTCAGCCTTGAGATGTGAGGAAAAAAGAATAATTCCAAAAAAACCGAAAGTGGTGTTTGGGTGCAGGCAGGGAGTGTTGCAAGATGAGACCAATTCAAGGTAACCACTGTAACTAGCCCTTAGGATTTTTCCCAGTTCACACATGGTTGTCCCCTTTTGACTAGGGAGGAGGGGTTGCAGATACTCCTAGTGACTATTCATAAGAACCCCATCTATTCCAGTCACTAGTTGTATGACCTCATGAAGGTTATTTAACCACTGTGCCTTTAAGCACCAAGCTTAAAGGATTTGGTGAGGATTTCATAAGCCTTTAGGACTATGTCCAGTATGTAAATATGAGCTACTATACAATATTTTTACCCATACTCTTCTAAGTTTGGAGCAGGTTAAAGAAAAGAAACATAATTAAATAATGGTGAATTTTGACATTAGATTTAGTCAAAGTAGTTGCAAGTGATAGATAAAACTTTCTATACAATTTCAAAATTCAGATACGAAGACAAGGAAAATGTTGAAAGAGGCAAAAATAATGATGTGAACTGAATAAAATATATGCATTATAAAATGACACCTACAAAAAGTGGAAATCAATGAAGTTTTGTTAATTGCTATTTTTTGGAAAGGGAAGATGGATGTTTGTAATAAACTTAAATGAAAGATTTTTAAAAATGGTTCCTTGGGAACAGAAAGGCACAAACAAATGCTCATAATTTTGTGGCTTGGGCCGAAGCATTTCTCAAATGTCCTTGAAAGTTCCCAAAGACAATCTTTCCACAGGAAAGTATTTCTCCTGTGAGTAAATAATGTTCTTGCCTAGAAATGAAATGCAGTAATATATTACATTGCTACAGAACTGATAGCAAGACTGGCAGCAGAAGTTTAGAAAAAGAATGTCACATTGCAGTCTAGAGTTTGAGGCTCTGTATCCAAACTTCCATAGCTTCTGAAGGAATACCTTTCATATTAGATCAAAATAGGTCAGAAAAGAATTTTGACTACTCTTTACCTAACCATAGAGGGATTTCTTTGGAATTATTATTGTATCAGAATGTCCTGCCTTAAGTTTTGTATGGTTCAGCTGCACAATTGATAAACTAAGGTTTCTTTGTACCATAAAAAGCTCCTTTTAAGGGGTCCTATAGCAATGACATTTACAATTTTTGCTTGCTTTTAAAGGAAGCTTCATACTTTCCAAAGTGCTTTATATATTCATCTCTGTGAGGCAGGTAGGACAAGTCCTGTCAACAGTATTTTAGAGAGGAGGAAATGGTGGCTGCAGAGGAAAACTGCTTGCTCAAGGTCATCCAGTGAGTTAAATGAGGATTTCTTCAAAGCGGTTCTGAAAGTTCATCAGGGAAGGCCAGAAGGGAATGCTTCAGCCTCCAGTCCATTTTTACACTGTATTTTTGTATAAATGAAAAATTTATGCAAAATGAATTTCATTAGGTACCTAGAACCTTCCTCATGTTACTTAGAGTCTGGTGAGGGATTTAGACTGGACATATTCTATCCTGATGAAGATAACTTCAGTTATTCTGATGGCTGATCACATGGGCTTTAGACTTTGAATTCTGACTGCATTATGTGCCTGCTGAAGGAAGTTACCTAACTTCCTTCAGAGCCTGTTTTTCCTTTATTAAGTGGCGATTTGAATGCTGTCGTATATGTTTATTAATTCATTCACTTCACAAAGCACCTGCTGCATGTCAAATACTCTGCTAAGAATAGTTAAACTTCCCTAGGAGGCCAGAAGGCATCTTTCAGTGGATATCAGAGGTCAGGAGAGGTTAAGACTTGAATCGACATTAGGAGATGATGAAAAGCTCAGATGGCAGAGAAAACAGAAAGGACTAAGGACACAGGTTAAAGAGATAAGCCTGGAGACATTTAGAGTGACAATGTTAGTGACTTTGGATGCACTACACTTCCAACCTCAGTTTCTACTCTTGAACATGGGAATAATGATCAAATATGTCTCACAGAGCTTATTTGGTAAGGATTAAATGCAGATTAAATAAACATGGAAATTAGCACAGGAAGAAAGTGAGAAACTCTTATAGATGAGGGTGTGTATAAATAAAATCAATCTCCATGACCTCTTTGCACATCCAGTGGTCACGGCACTCTAATTTTCTAGCTGAGTCTGGATATGGACTGTAATTTTATTCAGCCAGCATGTAAGGCAAACTTTTCATTTGGTTAGAAATTCTTGTCCCCCTCCTCTAATATAATTTACTTTTAATTTTGGTTCTTAAGGTATGTGGGATAGATAGAGGGACTCTTAAAGAAATTATGTGTCAGATTTTTAATTCAAAATGTGGACAAACATTATTTAATTGTTTGTCCTTTTCCCTCTGGTTATACTGCTCAGCTACTTTTTCTTCTGCACGCAGACAAAGGAGATTCTGAAGAAATTTAAAACTTTTGATTTCTGGTATAAGATAATGGGGAGCCTCTCATTACTTGATTTTAACTAACCCTCAAGTTTAGGGGGATAATATAGAGAAAGGCAATTTTTAGAAGATTCCAGATTATTTACTTCCTATATTATATTTAGCCATTATAGGAAGTTAGGATTTGACTAAAACGTCCTTCCTTCCTGTCGTTGAACTTTACCTTGTTCACAGAGGGCTTGTGCCTCTTTGCCTTGAGCTTTTCACCTGGTTAAGTTGCTAAAATCATAGGCGAAACTTAAATTCAGCTTCTTTAGTTTACTCAAATGACATTGTGCTTTTTCAGCAAATGTTTTCATGCCTTTTTAATAAAAGATTTAAAAAATACATGACACTATTTACTCATGTTGTTTGGAATATATATATATATATATATATATATATATATATAATTTTTAAAATAAATATATATGTGTATTTATTTATTTATTTATTTATTTAGATTTATGGTAGTTTTAGGCTCATAGTAAAATTGAGTAGAAGGTATCTAGATTTCTCACATAACCCTCCAGCTCCCACACAGGCACAGCCTCCCCCATTGTCAGCATTCTGCTCTAGAGTGGCACATTAGTTCTAGTCAATAAACCTACACCAATACATCATTATCACCCAGAATCCATAGTTTACATTAGGGTTCACTGTTGGTGTTGTGCATTCTATGGATTCAGACAAATTTATAATGGTATGTACCCAAGTTCTTACAGAGTACTTTCACCTTCTGATAACTATTAATATTTTTACTATCTCCATAGCTTTGCCTTTTCCATAATGTCATATAGTTGGCATCATACACCAGTTAGCCTTTTCAGATTGGCTTCTTTCGTTTAATATTATTCATTTAAGTTCCTTGCATGTCTTTTCATAGCAGGCACTTTTTATAGTGGGGAGTAGAACACAGTGGGGAAGAGTCAGTTAGACAAAGCCATGTTCTATTCCTTAGCCCTAGCAATTTGTATATAATATACAGATACTCAGTGCTATAGAGCATGATATATATGTAAGGCGTAGTTTTCTTGTTGGTTTTATTTTTAACACAGTCACACAATTATTTAGAGATTTCAGATTGAGAGGAGATTTGAGATTGCTTAACTATAATTGGTGTTAGAGCAATAATACACTTTATCAACCCCAAAATTGAGTAAAATAGACATGGATGAGTTTTCTCACAAAGATAGACGACAATGTCTTTGCAGGTCAAATCCAACTAGTTTACTGTAGCCTCTCGTGAGTTGGGTTTAATTGGTAGCTTACTTTTATTGACTCTACGCCCCATGATTGCCAACACTTGGGGCTGGGCCTCCCTCTTCCTTTAGGTTTTCAGACCCGGTTGAGTTGTTTTCCATGTGCTGCTGATCCGTCAAAGCCCTGTTCCTAAGAAGTGACCTCCACATGGGCTTCTCATTTCATTTTGGCTGAGTGACCCAGGCATGATCTCAGAGTCATAACCTTCCTGAGGATATTATCAGCATGTTTCCATCCAGTAGATAGAGTCTGATCTAAAGGTGCTTCTTAATTGATGGCAGCTTTAGTAAAACCTAAAGAGGCAGATAATTTTTAAATTATGGCCTATAGCTTCTAGAGACTGACAGTCTCACGTGAGCCAATGTGAAAATCACTTCCAAAAGCATTCATCACCTTAGCTTAGAGGAGCCTGTTCCTTCAGTAAATGTATCAGCCCATGCTGCATCCTTACTTTGGCTTATCTGTGTGGTTCAGTTCTAGCCCCCAGCAAGAACAAAGGCTGCCGAGAGGCAGCTTGTTTGGTTTGGGAGCCGGCCCGATGTGAAAAGTTTGCAGGCAGAATCAGAAAGAGCAGCTGCAGGAGGAGAAATGGGGGTAGATGACAGCTAATGATTTAGAAAGCAATTTGCATGAGAGCCTTCTGCTTAACAGGAGGCAGCGTGAGCCCGGGTGATGGTTTACTACCCACTGCCAAGCTGGTTTCTACACCCTGAGTCCACATTCAGTCAATACCTGTGTCCTGAGGGAATGCCCAGCCAATAGCTTCTTTTTACCTGAGTTAGCACAACCTGCCATCTAGAATTTCAAAGAGCTTTTCATTTATTAGAACATATGGATCCATTTTATCCTGAGGCTCAGGATGCCTGGTCCCACACAAACTGATTTAACAACAAAAGTTTAAGTACAAATCCAAGGCTATGTAGATAATATTCTTTGACAACTTATTGTGTACCAGGAACAGCACTGTGCAGTTTACATACTACATCTTATGCAAATTTGTTAAATGTTTATTTTTGAGAAAGAGAGAGAGAGACAGAGTTGGGGAGGGGCAGAGAAGGAGGGAGACAGAATCCGAAGCAGGCTCCAGACTCTGAGCTGTCAGCACAGAGCCCGATGCGACGCTCGAACTCATGAACTGAGAGATCATGACCTGAGCGAAGGCTGGACGCTTAAGCAACTGAGCCACCCAGGCGTCCCCCATACTGTATCTTATTTAATAACAGACCTCTGAAGTGGGTCTTTAAGGTTCCTGCCAAGGGCTATATATACAAGGAACAAAGCCAGAAAAGACCAAAGTATTATTTATTAATAGTTGGCTAGCCCCTGTTACCTCATTTTGGAATTCTAAATTGGACCCATTACTTTCTTTTTTTCTTGTCCCCAAATGACAGATGACCATATCGCAGGACAAGCCTAAGCTAATATGCCTTATTTTCTAAATCATAGGCTGATATACTGGGGCAGACTGACACATTTAGCACTTTTCAGTGCAGTAACTCTACTCGCTGCTCAATAGTTGTTCTGGCTACTGACCAACGACATTCACAATTCCCATTCCAGGAATAGGATGGAAGGAGAAGACATCAGATCTCCTATTTCTTCCCAAACTTATAAAGGCCAAAGCACGGCATATCTCTTTGTAACACATTTTATTCCCTGTTTTATAGATGTGCCAATGGAAGATTGGAAAAGCTGACTAACTTGTCCATGCCATACAGCCCATGCTTTTAACCTCTCTATTATGCTACATATCCTTCTCATCTGTCAATCTGCCTTTTATACTGATGTCCTGAGAAATGGACCACTCTTCAGGATAGAGATCTTACTTCAACTGGAAGTAATACTGAATGGCACTTATATTTCCATTAGCTAATATGGTCAGCAAGTAACTAATGATGTGCTTCAATTGATTAGACAAGAATTCTCCCAACATAATATTCCATAGAAGAATTATATATTCCTTTAAGCTGAACATACTCTTCTAGAGTTTAGATTCTAAATCAAATAGTTTTCTGTTTTTCATAAAGGAAAATAAGTGAATACAAGATTCACTTATAATTTTATCTACTTTTTTTTTTCCTAGTTACAAGCAATGACTATTGTTGGGTTGTTGGACATGGTAAATATAGAGAAAATCAGATAGATAGATATCAGATATCTGATATCTGATAGAAAATCAGATAGATATATAAGAAAATCACATTTTAAACACTCTAGCATACATATAGCTCAGAACTGCAAGAGACCAGAGGGAGACTAACATGCTAGAAAGTATATTACAAATCAATATTGAAATAGAGCTTAGCACATAATTTATCTGGAAAGAAGCTCAGAATGTGACTGCCAAGTTACTTAATATTCTGTTTGAAGACATTGGAAACACTGTTGAAATATGGTATTTTGACTACCATTGGAATGGTCAGGTTTCAAACAGCAGTGCATTAGTTGTGCTCAAACGGGTAAAGAATGTTGAATAATTAAGTGAAAAGGAAATAGGAGACCTGCATTCTAATCTTGCCTTGGCCACCGACAGGAATAATGTTGACTTTAAGTCCATCACACATTCATTTACTATCTTGGTTTTTTGTATCAGTCAAATGAGGGAGGGTGTGACTATAGTTCTTCAATAATCCTTGATGATCTTTATCTGTATGGTTCTAGAAGCATCTTGATTTAATACAGTTTGAGAATTTATGCGTAAACTCTAGCAAGAAGACAAATGTTCTTTCACTTCTAAAATGGCCTTGACACTGCATTAACATAGCAAATGAAATCTTTTGAGGGTTGTTCAACGAATCATTAATTTAGAATTCATCTCCACTGTTGGTTTTTATTGTCTGTTTAACTTTTACTAGATCTATAGCAGTTTTATTTTTTTTCCTCTGCACCTGGACTGGCAGACTGGATTATTGGAAAAGCACATCAACACTTATTTTAGATACTTTGTTATCAGAGCCAACTCTGTGATCTTTGCTCTGTCTATGAATTATTTATTTAATTTGATGTGTTTTTCCCTGGATTCATAGAATTTCCTTTTGTCCTGATGTTTCTTCCCATTTATGGGACTGTAAATACAGCTGACTAAACCTCTCGAATGGCTGAACACATATCAGGTCTTTTGTGCAAAGGATGCTAACTGTCTTCCTGTTCATAAGCCTGCTACATTTTCACTTACTTTTTTTCTGCTCACTCATGACAGTAGGGTCTTTGGAATAAAATAATGACACCTAATACGTTTTTAAATTGGAGTCAGAAAATCTTTATCTTTTCCTAACTTTTAAAATTTTCTAGCTTCATGGTAGTATGTACCTCTCTTACCCTTTCTGAATCTCAGTTAACCTTCTGTGTGGGGATAATTATGCCTACCACACAATGTGGTAAACATAAAAGAAATTCTACCCATCTGCTAACATTTTGGGGGAAAATAATTGGCTTGATTTTCACCAGATTTGGAAGCACATGTTTACAATGGTCTGTTTGAAAATATTGGTTACATGGAGTATAGTAGGGCACTCTGAAGTCACCTCAAAGAGGTCTATCAACAACCCTGATAAAGCGGGAAGCATTTTGACTTCTCATTAGGAGAGAGGTGATCTCTGATATTAGTGGTTCTTAACTTTGGCTATTCATTCAAAATCTCCTGGGAATCTTTTAAAAATCTTAAAGACCAGGCTATACTTTATACCAATTAAGTATGAATTTCTGGGGAGTTGGGCTGAAGCATTGGCATTTTTTTAAGGCTTAGAGAACATGATGGTTAATTTTATGTGTCAATTTGACTAGATCATGGGGTGCCCAGACACTTGGCTAACCATTTCTGGATGGGTCTGTGAAAGATTTTCAGATGAGGCTAGCATTTGAATTGATAGATGGAGTAAGCAGATTGTTCTTCCCAATGTAGGTGGGCCTCACCCAATATGCTGAGGGCCTGAATTGAATAAAAAGGCAGAAAAAGGAAGAATTTGCTCTTTCTGTCTGATAACTTGAGCTGGAACATTAATTTTCTGCCCCCATATGGTGACTTACACCATGGGCCCTCCAGTTCTCAGACTTTCCTGTGTCTCCAGCTTACATTTAATATGCATATGTATTTAATGTTTAATGTAAATTTAATGTTAATTACATATGTGTGTGTGTGGGGGGGTGTATCTTATTGATTCTATTTCTTTTTTTTTTAATTTTTTTTAACGTTTATTTATTTTAGAGACAGAGAGAGACAGAGCATGAACAGGGGAGGGGCAGAGAGAGAGGGAGACACAGAATCTGAAACAGGCTCCAGTCTCTGAGCTGTCAGCACAGAGCCTGACGCGGGGCTCGAACTCACGGACCATGAGATCATGACCTGAGCTGAAGTCGGACGCTCAACCAACTGAGCCACCCAGGCGCCCCATTGATTCTATTTCTCTAGAGAACCCTGACTAATAATCAGGGTGATTCTAATACGAAGTGAAGATTAAGAACTACTATATATCTTTTTTTTTAATTTTTTTAAATGCTTATTCATTTTTGAGAGACAAAGCCCAAGTGGGGGAGGGGTGGAGAGAGAGGGAGACACAGAATCTGAAGCAGGTTCCAGGCTCTGAGCTGTTAGCCCTGAGTCCAATGTGGGGCTCCACCTCACCAGCTGTGAGATCATGACCTGAGCCGAAGTTGGACGCTTAACCAACTGAGCCACCCAGGCGCCCTTTATATATCTTTTTTTAAAATGTTTATTTATTTAATTTTGAGAGAGATAGTGAGCAGGGGAGGAGCAGAGAGAGAGGGAGACAGAATCCCAAGCAGGCTCTGCACTGTCGACACAGAGCCCAGTGTGGGGCTCAGACTCACGAACTCTGAGATCATGACCTGAGTGGAAACCAAAAGTGGATTGAGCCACCCAGGCACCCAAGAACTACTATATGTCTTAAAATACTGTGGCAAAAGTATCACAAAAGTGGATGCTCTGTCAGGGTAGTTCTGCTTCTTTCATGGGCACTTATATGAGGATGATGAGCAATGTGAATTTTCTTTTTTAATGGTGGCCAATCAGATATATAAAAATACTTTGGGAGGCTATGAGACCCTAATTAAAGGAACTTAAAGTATGTTTGCATTAAAACCACATTTCTAGGGATTCTAGGGATTTTGGGCCTGTGATTTAGAAGCTTCCATACCCGAGTTGTTGGGAGAAATGTAGGAAAGATCCCAAACTGCAATTTTCAGCAGTCTTGCTACCCTTTTGGGGTCATGTATCAGAATTCATTGGCCTTTGGGTCCTGTTTCATAATATAAGGAGGGGCACACAGTTATATAGGAAATTGACACCTAAGACTTCTTTTCAGCTAGAATTGGAAAGGACAGGGTAGTTTACTGAAGCAGGAAAGGAGATGTAAGTGGGGAAGACAGTGGAAAGAAAGAGAAAAGCAGAAGTAATCTATTTAGAGAAGACGTGCTCTTGGGGCAAACCATGGACATAAAATCATATAAATTTCCTACCTCAGGATGCATGGCATGCATTACTATATATAATAATTTAATGATCTGAATTCCACATACTTTAAGTTCCATTAAAGGCATTCCCTTGTTATGGAATTTTGTTCCATGAGATTCTAGGCACTCAGAACAGTCCCTCAATATGTATTTGTTGAATGAATGAATGCGTGAATCAATCAGGCAATATGACATCAATCTCAGTACCCTTCTCAAATCAGTTACCTGCTTTATGTAGTATCATCTGAGAAGATGATACTATATGATACTACAATATTATTAGTTTCAAACGGAAATGTGATTTGATTTTAGAAGTTGAGATTATTGCTTCTGTCACCTCATCCACTGTAGGAATTTACTGTACACAACCAATACCGGTCATGTAGCCTCAGGTTGGGCACTTCTAGTGATTTCAATGCTCTACTTGGTGAGCTAAATCGTCATATATATGCACAGCTATAATTTCTATAAAAACTTCCTTATATTTGCCTCCCTGAAGCATCCTACCCATTTGTCTTGTCTTGATATGATGCAACTACAGAGAAAACAATTTCAGTTTGAATACCATGTTGGCACTTCAGACATTTGTAGTCTATTGTCACACCACTGAAGACTTCTTTGCTTCAGGACAAACACCAGTATTTTTTTTTTTTCTTTTCTAATAATCCTGTGAAAGTATGTCTGGACCCTCTATCATCTGGTTTGCTCAAGTTTGCACTTCCTTTTGTTTTCAAAAATATCTTGGAGGCACCTGGGTGGCTCAGTCAGTTAAGCGTCTGACTTTGGCTCAGGTCATGATCTCACAGTTTGTGAGTTTGAGCCCCGCATTGGGCTCTGTGCTGACAGCTCAGGGGCTAGAGCCTGTTTCAGATTCTGCGTCTCCCCACTCTCTCTGTCCCTCCCATGCTCATGCTCTGTCCCTCTCTGTCAATAATAAATAAATGTTAAAAAAACTTAAAAAAAAATCTCTTCAAGAAAGGTAGTGCTCAGAACTGGATCTAGTACTCTTGATGTGGTGAGACCAAACATACACACACATATGCACACAAATAGAAAACTGTATTTCTATTAAATATAATTCTTATATCACAAAACATACATGTTTATTTCAAAAATAAAAATACAGAGTAGCCCAAAATATGCAACATCTTATATAATGGAATATAGAGATAGAGTAGTATTAAAAAGAACACCAGAATCATTTAAAATAATCTATTGCCCAAAGAAAAGCCCTTGCAAATCCTTTCAGATCTTTCATTTATTTGCTTTCTGTCACCTTATATTGGGTGCCCATTTGTGTGAATATCACACAAACACACATACATACCTATACACAGTTTTACCTAAATAAAGATGTAGTGTTTTAAACATGTGTTTTAAAATTTAATGTAAGTATTGGACATTATTACATGGCTATAAATTTAGTTCTGTATCAAACTGTGCAAATTCTTGGCTGATGGGTTAAATTCAGCCTACAAACATTTCATTTGCCCTCTGGGCCTGCACAACATTTGAAAAGCCTGGAGAATTCACAGCTTCTCTTGAAAATTGAAAAATCTGGTGATGCTGGATGTACAACTTAATGTGAATGTGATGAAATCTGAATGGCTTGCTTTTCACTGGGCAGGTGTTCTCCAATGGGCATAGCCATCAGCATTATGTGTTTCATACAAACAGTCTGTAAGAACACCTCCTCCTAAGGTTGAGTTTGTGTTCTGTGAACATCATCACTGTAATAGCTGTAGAACTACCTGCAATGGATAGAACATTTTGTTAGACTTTAATGTTGGTTCTGTGTTTCTCCCATTATGAATAGTGTTGCAGAACACATCTTTGTACAGTGTGTTTACCCAGTTGCTTGATAATATTATGATGAACCCCTAGACCAGAAGCAGAATTATTTGGCCAAAATAGACTTAGTAGTTTTAGAACTTATCCTAGGCCTTTAAATATCATCAGGTCCACAAAACACCCTGCATTTAATTTTTTTTTAAATTACAGTATAATTAAAATCCAGGGTTATATTAGTTGCAAGTGTACATTATAGTGATTCAACAATTTAATACATTACTCAGCGCTTATTATGATAAGTGTACTTTAAAAAAAATTAAAAATATGTATTTATTTTTGAGAGAGAGTGAGACAGATCGTGAGTGGAGGAGGGGCAGAGGGAGAGGGAGACACAGAATCCGAAACAGGCTCCAGGCTCTGAGCCGTCAGCACAGAACCCTATGTGGGGCCCGAACCCACAAACTCCCAAGATCATGACCTGACCCAACAAACTGAGCCACCCAGGTGCCCCAGGTAAGTGTACTCTTAATCCCCTTCGTTTATTTTATCCATCTCTCCCACCCACTTGCCCTCTAATAACCACCACTTCTCTATATTTAAGAGTCAGACAGCCTGCATTTTTCATTTGCACTGTTAGACAAAAACTTGACCACTGTATATGTAAAAACAAAGTTAAAAAATGGAATTGTTCAAAGATATGTAGTAAGTAAATTAGTATTTTATTGTAGAGAAATTGTAAAGTGTGAAAAAATATAAAGGAAAAAATAAATATACCTATACTTATAGTACTTCGAGATAATTACTATTACCTTTTTCATTTTTGCTTTTTCCACATATATGCATATATGTTTATATGCACATATGTTTACATAGTCATATTTTATGCATATATAATTTAATAATGTTAAGTCTGTGGTCATACCACCCTGAACACTCCTGATCTCATCTAATAATGTTAAGTTACACTGTTTATTTAATTTTTATTTCTGTTACATTTTTACCAAATACTATATTATGACTATTTCTCATAGAATCTAATATTCCTCATTTAGGTAATTTGCAAGTTGCTTAATATTTCAACATATGGGATCACTTATTTAAATAATCCCCTGTTGTTGGACATTTAAATTATTTTCACATTTTTCCTTTTATACCTAATGTTGCAGTTAATGCCATTGTACCCAGATTTCTGTGACTTCTTTTATTTATACCATCAGAATAAATTTCTACATGTGTGATTACTAAGCAAAAAATCCAATATGTACTCATACAATTTTTTAAAAATTTAAATCAGACGTTTACATTCACAATTACATGAATTATGTTTATTTGTTGTGCCCCTTTGTTTTACCCTCTTGATAGATGATAAATAAATAGATAAATGGATAGATAGATATTTTAATTTAACACACCCCTCACTGATCTTGTTGCCTCATACCTGTGCCACATCTAACCACATTTGCAGAGTTTGGGCATTAACTAAACATTTTCCCAAAAATCAGTTCAGATTTCTTCCAAGATTGTTGCTCAGTAGTGCCCCCCTCCTCAGGTACTAAAAAATGCAATTTGAATGATTTGGTAAAGTTTGTTAACATGGATGTGAGTCATCCCCACAATGTTTCTGTCAGAGCTTCCTATTTGGGGCTAGATCCACAGAAATCTCACAGCATTATTTGCAGTGAAGTTGCATTGATATTTCATGTACAGCTCACGCATATGAGGAAGCAATATCTGTGAAAGTATTTAAATATGAAAATAATTATGTAAATGATAAATACTATTTATTAGTAAGGATAATTAGTAGTTGTCAAGCAGATCCTCTTCTGCCAGAGTGCCACATACCTTTCAAAATGAATGCTTGTGATGAATAATATTTGGAGAAGGGAAAAAAGAGTTTTCTCAACTTTTTCATCACAGCCCAGGTATTGCCAGGCAAACAACTTGATAGAATCAATAGAAGCATAGTTAAGCAGGTGATAATCTCCTCTTGGCCTCCAATATATCACTAAATGGCTTTTTCATGGATAGCAGTTCATTGAAAGGTTGTAATTGTAGCCTTCTGCTGTATTTGCCATTAGAAAATTTCCTTTTAAATGGAGCATGCTGTGTTAATAAGTAGTGGTTTTGCGAGCTCTTGTTTGTCATTCACAATTATTGGGTTCCCCCATATTTGAATTGGCACATGAAATGCCAGTTATAGTATTTGTAAGTGATTTTTCTATCTGCTTTTCTGGTTAGAAGCCCTGTTTAGATGCTTAGGTAATGTCTTGCTCCACTTGTTCTCTGCTAGCAAATGAGAGAGCTGCACAGGATACCCACAGCCTTCTCGAAAACTGAGAAAACATTGGAAGGAGATGGTGATATCTGTAGCACTGTCAATCCTCTCTATTCAGCGTGATATTGTTATTATAGCACAGGCTGAGTTGTCAACAAAAATCAGAGTCAAAATAGTCCAGGTAGGGAGGTATGGGAAAGGGGTCATTTTAATTACATAAGTGTAGTACATCTGGTTGGCAAGAGGGCCCATATTCATCTTGAGTAATGCAGAGAGCTTCTATTCTCTTTCCTTGCCCTCATTACTAATCTGTTTAGGTCTCCATTCCTTCCTGACCACCTCCCCCATCTTATTGGCTGCTCTTTTCTGTACTTGCTTTGAAATATCTGCTGGAGACAGCACTGAGAGCACAGGGCCTGATCTCTGCAAAATGAATCAGTTTTTTATGATCTGCACAAAATAAAAAGAGAATAAGGAAATTAGTGAAAGGTATAATTGAATAATTATACCATGGTACCCTGCTTGTAAAGATGATACAGCAGACTTCCGGCCATGTTATCACCCAGCAGGTGTGGTGTGCTTCGCTTCTCTTCTCTTCTCTTCTCTTCTCTTCTCTTCTCTTCTCTTCTCTTCTCTTCTCTTCTCTTCTCTTCTCTTCTCTTCCCTTCCCTTCCCTTCCCTTCCCTTCCCTTCCCTTCCCTTCTCTCTTCTCTTCTCTCTTCTCTTCTCTTCTCTTCTCTTCTCTTCTCTTCTCTCCTCTCCTCTCCTCTCCTCTCCTCTCCTCTCCTCTCCTCTCTTCTCCTCTCCCCTTTTTCCTTCTCTTCTCTTCTCTTCTCTTCTCTTCTCTTCTCTTCTCTTCTCAACTTCTTTCTTGGCTGGAACAAAAAACAGTCTTCTTTCTTGGCTGGAACAAAAAACAGTCTCTACACCTGGCTCTGTTTACATAGAAAGACTTGTTAAAATGAACATCTATAAGAAGATTTTAAAAAACTGATTAGCATCATAAGAAGCCATAGGAAAGGTAAAAGGTGCTGATCACACACATTGCTTAGGTACTGCTGGAGTGATTTCAGGGTTGATGGAGAGTATATGAGCCCTAGATCTTTCTAGCATCAGATGGAAACAACTGTCTCCCTCAGAGATAACCCACTGTTACCTCTTCTATGAGATAGGCCCCTGTAAATGTGGTATCTGTAGTGATCATCTAATTTTCTCTAACCCACATGTGGCTGTGGAATAAAATAAAGCTAATGTGCAGCCGAACAAGTGGTATTGAAATGATAGGAGCTCTGCAGTGGGACAGAGCTACATTAAAACCCCGAAACTATCATGCATTTTGGTTTTGTAAATTGAATAAATTCCTTAAATTCTCTGAACTGCAGTTGCCTTATCTGTAAAACGGACATGGAGTCCACCTTTGCTGGGTTACTGTACACATTAGAAACAATATATGTAAAAGGCACAGTACTGACATAAAATAGACTCTAAAAGTGGTGACTATAACTCAAGAAAAGTATTTTAACCAACTTAGGCAGTTCTAAAGCAAAATAATATGCAATAAAAACTTACTCAGAAGAACCTAGAAGTAGGCAAGGGTTAACTGATTGTGTGATTGGATTCCATGGCTAGGTCTCAGTACATGAATTCACATCCAAGAAGATTCTTGCTGTGGAGTGTAGGCAACACATTTCCAATTCATGTCGTCATAAGAACTAAACCTTTGTAATTCTTTGGTTTCTAAGTGTTTGATTTTTCAAACTTAATAATGCATTAGAGTACTCCTGAGTTTAGCTCTTACTAAATTATCAATGCTATAATTTTATACCTAAGATGCATGGTTCACTGAATGCAGGTAGAGAAAAATAAACATTTTAGACATGCTTATTCTGACTTCCTGAGTCTAAGGGGTGAAGTCCAGCAAAGCTGATGGTTGGTTATTTCTGCATGCATAAGTGTTAGATCAAGATGCTAATTTCCAGCTGCGTACCCTTTCAGATGGTCCCCTTTGTTTCAGTATAAGGATATTTCTTTCTCTGTATTTTTGAGAGTACATTAGTTCAGCTGTCCCAAGTGAAAACTATGAAGTCATTAAAGGGCACTTAGTGGCTCCCAGCTGGTCATTTCCCTCACACTCAGGAGCAGCCTTAAATGCTAACTCCCATCAGTTACTGGGATGCCCTGCATTTTGTCACTATCATTACCTTCACTACCACCATCATTATAATCACTCCTATTAATTCAGCACTTATAATGAGCCAGGCTTCGTATCCATTGACATTGCTCACTGCTTTATATATTTTAGCTCAGTTTGCTAGCTCTTGTCTTTCTCAAAAGGTTATCAAATCCTTTATTCATTATGTAAAAATGATATTAACGACTTAAATCAGAAAGGGCAAAACAGTATCATCTCAAGTACCCATTTTGAGTGATTCATAGTGGCTGCCAGAAGCACTGAGTTAAGAAAAATTTCTTTTTTTTTTTTTTTTTATATTTTAGAAACTAGATTTTATTCATATTTTGAATTAATGTGTTTTATAATATGGCAAAATAAGACAGTAATTATTGTGTTTGAATTGCTATGGACCGAGTCTCATATACATAAACTTAGGGTTTGTTTCTTGTTTTGTTTTTTTGGTAATCTTTTGAGTTCGGGATTAAATTTTATTTTATTTTATTTTTTTTTATTTTTTTTATTTTTTAATATATGAAATTTACTGTCAAATTGGTTTCCATACAACACCCAGTGAAGAAAAATTTCAAGACTGTGTAATGGGTGAAGGATACCATTATTGATTAGTAATGTCTGTCTTAGGTGAACGAAGAAAGAATAGACATAGGATATATGACACACAGTGCTGAAAGGCTCACTAATTTCCTTGCTCTCTGTAACCTTTTTGGAGATAGAGATAATGTTTCTGTTGTCCATCATGTTTCTCCACAGCTCATTTCCAGACCATTCATTTATTCCATCAGTCCTCTGCTTATTCCTGCTGAGTCTTCCCTGACTCAGAAACTCCATACATGATACCTCAGCCTGGATGCTCTGCTGAGCCCCCATCTTCCAAAGTGGCATCTACATGGAGGCCTTCTGTCTATCCTAAGAAATTCCCCCAGGTTATTACGTGTTGTGATATCCTTCTCTTTTCTGCCATAGTACAGATATGAATTTGTGATTATTTATTGGAATGTTTACTTGTTGTATTTATTGTTTCCCTTCCTGAACTCTAAACCCAATGAGCTCAAGAACTAAATCTCTTTTTGACCAGCCACCTTGTACCCAGCATACACATCTGGGAAAGAGTAGACATTTAATAGATATTTGTTGAAACAATGAATGCACTAAATTTTGGAGATTCAAACTTAATAAAACAGGGATCCTAGCTTCATAGAACTCATATTCTAGTAAAGGAGAAATATTATTAAGTAAATAATTTTTATACACTGTGATAAAAGAAATACACTCTGCTGGATGCAGGGACAGGTGTTGAGGAAGCATCCCAGAGGTGATATTAAGGTTGGGTTTTGAAGAACAAGGAGTAAAAATGGAACACAATAAATCTGGTAAGAAAAACTGAACACTTCAACTTGTGTTATCTGTTTGAACAATATGTTTCATGATTAAAGTTTTTTTTTTTTTTTATTAAATGCCAGCTACATTAGCATGTACCTATTGCATGACCCTAAAGGCATTTTAAAATAAATATAATGAATATTTTACCTTGAAAGGACACACAATTAGGCTTCTCCCACAAGGATATTCTTAGTGTTAAGCCCTTATCCTGCTTTTTACTTGATATATCCACTAATTGTTCTGATCCAGTGGCCTTGATGGAAGCTTGTGGTCCATTTGCTAAAGGGTCAGTGGGGATTATGTGACCACAGTCTTCTGAAATGACTCAAGATCTTCTACAGTTAGAGGGCATGTGGTTACAGTGGAATAATTTAGAGGAATGAAACTGCATTTGGGTTTTTAGGTTTACATATATGACTTGGATAACAAAAGAAAAATCATGACTAGTACACCAAGGGATGTTTACAACAAAAGATGGTTTTAGGTATTCTACTAACTTTATTACAGCTTCAATGTTAAATTATTAGGTATATTGATTGTAGCAGGAGGTAACATTTACCTTTGCAGCTGCAGCCCTTTTAGAAATAAGATGGAGTTTTGTGCCTTGTTGATTGATTGATTGATTGATTGATAAGGTAGAGATGAAGGAAGGGAGAGTTAAATTGAGAAAGCATGGGGCATAACATTTCTTTAAAAATCACATTTAACGTAACATGAAATTTAACAAAATGCAGGAAGTAAGGCTGAAAGGCAACACTCACTTAAAAAAAAAAAGAAAAAAGCTTTTATAATTACATTACAGCACTTGAGAGAGCTGTAGAGAGCATAGGCCTCTAAAATTTCCCCAAAACATGCTCATTCACCTTGACTAAATCAGGTGCAGAAAAGAGTTTCCTTGTTGAGTTGGTAAATCAGGATCATATCCAGGCTCTAATTGGATCCTAACACTGCTGCAGCTCTATATGAATCCATATGTCATGTACAGATAGAAGCAGAAATAGTGTTTAAATCAAATGGATGCTGCTTACTTTAAGATGAAAGCTATCCAATGAATTTTAAATTAAATTGGAAGAATTTATGCAAAGTCAGTGCCATATTCAGCGTCTATTTTATTTGGAGTATAGGAGGCCACTGATGTAAAATGCATCTTGAAACTTGCTTCAGAACAAACTAAAATAGGAGCAAGGGGAAACAAAGTGAATATAAGCCTTGGATTACAAGATCAAACCACAGTGTTAGTCCTGTTCCTGAGATAATAAAGATTAGTGCTGTGCCCCATACCTATTTTGTAATCACATAGGCTACATTTTACCAAATGTTTAATTTTATTTAAAAAAAAAACAATAAACAAAAATGTTGATTATTCTCAAAGTCAGGTACAAAACTGTGCCAAAATGATACTATTATTCAGAGAAAGTTAAGCAAAGGGAGCGCCTGGGTGGCTCAGTTGGTTAATCTTCAAACTCTTGATTTTGGCTCAGGTTGTGATCTCACAATTCATGAGTACAAGGCCCATGTCAGGCTCTGCACTCACAGAGCAGAGCCTGCTTGGTATTCTCTCTTTCCCTTTCTCTCTGCCCCTCCTCTGCTTACGCTCAGTCTCTCTCTCTCTCTCTCTCTCTCTCTCTCTCTCTCTCTCTCTCTCTCTCTCTCATACAAAATAAATAAACATTAAGAAAAGAAAAGATTAAGCCAGAATAGTAATTATTTTATTTATTGGTCAATCTAAATGGCAGGAAATGTAAACTTACAGACTTCTTTTTGTCAACTGAGAGATTATATGGAGAGAAGTCAATCAGATCAAGGTGCAGGTTAAATAAGCATACATTTGGGGATAAATGAGTAAAATAAGGAGTTTTTAGAGTTAAACCAGTGCCAGTGAGCAGCTGGCAAACTCACTGTGGGCATGGGGAGAACCATTCTTCCTGACTGCCAGTAGACATGATGGTCCATTCTACAAAAAAGAGGGTAGGATTGCCCACTGATTATGTCCTAGCCTATTTATTCATTCACTAGGATGCAAGACCTTTAAAAACTTACAACATGGTACATAGGACATAATAGGTCCTCAATAAATACCTGTTGAGTGAATGAGTGAACTGTAAGAAAGTCTGTTTTCTAAGAGATACTCAGTGACATTTGTTCATTCATTTCTTTTCATTTATCATTCAACAAGTTTTTGGTTTTTTTGTTTTGTTTTGTTTTTTAATGTCCCTTTTTTGTCAGGATCATGTTGTGGAAATATATAATAGTAATCAACAACAGCAACTGTCCCCTGCTCTCCTGGAATTTAATGATATTGGGAGAAACCAATATTGAAAAAGAAAATTAACTAGAGAATATATAGTTACAATCCAAGGTTAGTTCATGTTAGATACTTACCCTAAAGTTAACATGAATATGTTGAAGGATTTTAAGTGTATGTGAGTATTTGTTGGTCTTTGCAGAGTGGGGAATGTATGACTGGGCATATCTTTGGAAGATATTTGATGGTTATGGAGAACAGGCATAGGGATGGAAAGAGTGGACATGGCTATTATTAGATTATTGCAGTGCAGGTGAGATATGATCTAGTCTAGATGAGGTTGGTGGCTGGACAAAAGTGAGATATACAAGATTAAGGAAATATTTAGGGTATATTAGAGCAATAGGACTTGTGAAATGTTTGTTTAATAAGAAGCTTTCAAGGGGGTCTCCGACATTTTAGCCTCCCATAATGTTTGTATCATGCTCTGAGAAAAAGGAATATTTAAAGATGACCAACCTTTTTATGGTGGAAGGGTCAATATAATTGGTTTTATCTTAGACATGTTGAGTTTGATGTGCGTTTGAGATACCCCAAAGCTTGAAGACATTGAGTAATTAAGTGGAGACATACATACATGTATATGTATTGATGTGAGATTGCTGTGAAGACAAAAGTTGAGTCTTTGATATATAGATGGAAAATTAAGTTGTGGTCATGGGTAAGACTACCCAAGGAAACAAAGAAAGGGCCTAGAGCTTGATTTTGATGAGCTCCAACAGTTAATAAATGGGCTATTGAATTGGGCTCCCAAAGAACTTTAGAGAAAATAATTGGAGAAATATAAGGGAAACTGGAAGGAAAATAATCATGAGGATAGTGTGTTTCTTGAAGGAAGAAGATATCAGCAATATCACACACTATTTTGATCCAGTAGTAGGTCTAGAAGCCAGATAGAGAAATGGGAGAGTGAGTGGGAAGTAAGTAAAAAGAGTCAGTAAATAGAGAGGAGGAATATACTTTGTATTAGTTAGGGCTGTTTTGATTTTACCTTTGATCAAAAGAGAAGTTCAAATATAAGGATAAAGAGGGTGTTCAAAACCTCAGCGCAAAGATACATGCACATCTCAGGAACTTACAGGACCCGGGAACAGAAGCCTACTTGGAGACCAGGAAATGTCCTCTCTGGTTCCTCACTATTCGTTCTGCATATCTGCTTCATTCCTAGGCTGAATCTTTATTTATTTTTATGGTTTGTATTAAGAGAGAGAGAGTGAAAGAGAAAGATTCTCAAGCAGGTTCCATGCTCAGCGTTGGAGCCTGATGTGGGGCTTGATCCCACAACCCTGGGATCATGACCTGAGTCAAAATCAAGAGCCAGAAGCTCAACCAACTGAGCCACACATGAATTTGTTTTCCTCATTTTGCATAAGCTAGAAAGTAGAAACTGCTGTTACTTACAAGTTTACCTCTCCTTTCAAAAGGACAGACTATAGAGGAAACTCTCAGCGCTACTGTCTCATACCCCAGGGCTTTTTGTCATTGGCTCAGCTGGATCAGGCCCAATCACCTGCAGATGGAGAGTGTGGTACAAACATGGCTGTGCCATCTAATACCATATGGATAGAGGAGCAGGAGGGTCACTTCTTCTAGAGAACTATTAGGAAGAAATGCCTATATTTGCCTACCATGGTGATGAACTTTTCAACATTTATTTCAAGATGCAATTCATCAGAACCACTGGGTATGTTTTGTAAAAATGACAGATACCAGATTCTTATTCCAGATCTATTTTCCAAATGGAACCCAAGAATCTTCACTGCTAAGTTCCTTAGCTGGCTGCAACTCACTCAAGTTTGGGGATCAGTGCTCTAGAGGAAAAATCTTGGTTCAAGTAATTATCCACCACCTTTGAATGTCACATCCATTTTTAAAACTTTCACCTCTGCCACATCTCTTTCAAACCCATGGCACATAATCTGGAATTTGGGCTCAGAATTACCTTTTTTTCCCAGTTGTAGAAAAACTCCAGCCTGAAATGGTAAGGATGTGGAAAGTTCATCCCAGAAATATTCATAGGCAGATTTTCTTAATGAATAGAGTTTGTTACCTAAACAGTTCATAGGTGAATGTGATATTGATCATAGAGGCGTTATCTTTTTATACTTTTGTATACCATATATAATATTCATAGATAGATGTTCCATCACAAAATTGGCAGTGCTACAAGCAATTTCTTTTCTCTATTCTTGTCCATTTGCCCTTACAACCACACCCAGCCCCATTGCTTACACATATCAACCCCTTTGACCAAAATTAAAAAACAAAACCAAAGAAAACCATATATACTCTATCTCTGTGCCTTCTATTTGAACTACAGCTAAAATAATTGTGTTAATTTAGCTCATTGCTTTGTGACAGTTTCTTTCATCCTGCCTCCACTGATTTAGAGCATCATTCCTTAAAACCTTGCGGTTCTTGGGGCACCTGGGTGGCTCAGTCAGTTAAGTGTCTGACTTTGGCTCAGGTAAAGATCTTGCAGGTTCATGAGTTTAAACCCCCCTTTGGGCTCTGTGCTGACAGCTCAGAGCCTGGAGCTTGCTTTGAATTCTGTGTCTCCCTCTCTCTCTGCCCCTCCCTTGCTCACACTCTGCCTCTCTCTCTCTTTCTGAAAAATAAATAAACATTAGTAAATTAAAAAAAAACAAAAAACACTGACATTCCTGCCCCCAAGTAGGAGCATACTGAAAAGGGTCTATAGGGTAACCAACCCCCTCAGGTTTTCAATGAATATCATCATTTTATACATCCTGAGAAGTTTAGTAATATGTCAGCCCATTCTCTTTGGCCCATTGATCATTTCCCAAAATTACTTCACCTTGTACCCACCTTCCTCCATCTCCACTGCAACACATTAACCAGTACACCTAGAACATACATTAAACATAGTTTATTTGGAGAACTAGAACTCAATCCACATTATTCCTCCAATTAGATGGAG
This sequence comes from Panthera tigris, assembly GCF_018350195.1. Lineage (NCBI taxonomy): Eukaryota > Metazoa > Chordata > Mammalia > Carnivora > Felidae > Panthera > Panthera tigris. The sequence goes on from NC_056661.1 coordinate 48,431,977, forward strand.
TGTTTCAGGTAGCAGAATGGGAGAGAAATTGATAGGCAATTCTCCTAGGATTCAATGATCCTTTTTTCTTGATTCCATAAAGTGAGTGAGACTGAATGATTATTCCCTTAAATCTGCAGCATCCACATTGCACTTTGTACTTAATGCTTTATCCTGCGAGTAATTCAATTAAAAGTAAAAGGTATTAAGTGAATAGTAAGTTTACTGGGTAGCTGAGTTGATAATTTTATTTTTTTACAAAGGAAATCTATTTATTTACATTTACATTGCAGGAATATGGCAATGCTCCAAGAAAAATGTGAAATTAACCTATACTCTCACACCCAAAGAGATCCATTGTTAGAAATTTAATATATACGGTTTATGCCAGTTTTTAAAATGTATTGCCTTTCAGCCTAAATTCCCTCCTTTTTACCTGCTCTCTGAAAATAGATACAGTTTCTTTAAATAGTCTTTCCTTTGCCAGCTGGCGTGATTTTCGCCTTTACTAGTAGATGGCATTGAGGGGCATTGCAGAAAAAGGTTTTGCTTCATGATGCCAGTGTGCTTCCTTGTCAGCCTCCTGGTGGCTTCTCCAGCGTCCCATTCCTATGACACCTGTGATTCTCTCAGTACCCAGCTATGCAACGCATGCAGTTTCCTCCAGCATTCACGGTTGCTCTAGCACCCAGCTCCTGCAGCGCTGAGAGCCTCCTCAGTGTCCAGCTCCCACCGTGCACGTGTCTCTAGTAGCTGACCTCAGCAGTACCTGGTAGCCAGCAGCTTCCCCCAGCATGTCCTGTCAGCAAGTTTTGCAGTGGTGTGCCTCCAGTGAGAAATCTCACCATGAACAGCTTTCCCTGGAAGTGTAGAAGGTGGATTTCCAGCAAGTCACAGAGGGCATATTTCCAGAAAGTTTCCTCATGAGGCATCATGGCAACTTCACTATCTGGTGATCCTTGGTCATGCTCTCTCTAACCTGGTCTGGACCTCAGTCCTGTCAGGAGGGAGGAGAGCTTCCTTCTAAGAGGGAGGATTAGTGGCTATTCCTTCTATCTGGCATCTCTATATATTTTATAGTTCTTTACTCATCACCAGCTGTGCCCTTATTACCTATGCCATATTTAATAATATTTTTTATTAAACTTTCCATGGTCAAATTACTATGTGGTTTTCCTCTACTAGTTGAACACAGAATAATGTCCAAGTTTCCCAATCTAATACTGATGTGTGTATTATTTTAACTTTTAAAAGGATTGTGAACCCCTTTATTCACAACATTCTTCAAGTTTGTACACCATTATTTCAATGGTTGCAAATTAGCCTGTATTGTAGTGCATACTTCATATTTTTTCTTTCATCTCTTACTTGTTTTATACACACAGATATGTATATTTACACTGTTCTCATTTTCACAATTGTAAACAATGCTCTAGTAAACATCTTTGTACACATTCTTTGCACATATCTATAATTTTATTGCAACTAGCTCTTGGTCATTTGGACATTTTAGGCAGAAGCAAATGATGAATATATCACATAAAGTGCTTTATGTATTTCCAGGGGACTACTGAGAATATTATTTAGTGCTGTAATGAAACATCAGAAAAAAGTGAGGAAGTCATGGTTTTTATTGTCTTCTGCCAAACTTTCATAGCAAGAATCTGAAAAATATCTCATCTAGCACAAGAACTGAAACTAGATTTGAGATTGAGCCATTAAATATCAATTATCATAAATCATTTCTAGCTGCTTTTCTGATCAAATATTTTCCTGTGTTGTACAGTTGGGGAATGCACCTCATCAAAAGAATGGGAGGTGAGAAAGAAGTAAATGATTCAGGGTATCTTGGTGTTTCTTAGAGTGCTTTGAAAAAACAAAGTGTTAACCTGAATGTCTTAAACAAATTGAACTTGGCTGATTTTGAGTGTTTACAGAAAAGAACTCCTTCAGCTTCAGCTGGAAACCCAAATCACTGGCTCCATTGTTGATGTCTTTTGACATGACTACATCCCAGGCATAAATAATCTCAAATATTGAACTAAACATATCTTAACTATTGAGAATCTTTCAGGATAATTTGAACTAAGGGAATGATCATGACTGGCAACCATTGAAAGTTCCCTCTTACCAGGAAGTATGTGGAAGCAATGCCTTTTAGAACCAGACATGCTTCAGAGACTTAATTCAATGTTTGCTTTCAATTTGACACTGATGTTTGCTAAGTGTTGAGCCATTTGTTGCTTTGCAAGTGAGATTGTGCTAATCGCAGAACATGAAGGTGTAACATGTATTATGTATAATCACAATATAATAGATAGCTAGACACATGGAATCTTTGTTGTCACAGTCAGTATCAACAAAGCAACACAAGCACTGCACCTTATTGAGCACCTACTGTGTAGACAATATGCCCCTTGTTCGTGGGTTAGTTTAGCTAATCCTCACAAAGCTCTTAATAAGAATGTACCAATGACATCCCCATTTTACAGATGAAGACATTGGGGAAGAGAACACTTAGAAATTTGCCTCTGATCACACAGTTACCCATCTGTTCAGGCAGTGCACAGATTAGACTGTCTGACTTCAAGATCAGGTGAGTACAGTGGCCTAACCAATATGCATTATTGCTTCTCACATGTTTAGAGCTGAGAGAAATCAAATAGTGCACTTTAAAGAGGATCTTTTTCCACTTTAATTCAATCCCTTTCAGCTTTCATTTCAATGGAGTCTCTGTTGGATTTAATGTATCATGTAGAATTATCAAGTTAAATGACTGCATTTTTCCCTTAATTGACCATTTTGAACTGAATTGCTTGGATTTATCAGATATTTTATAGTGCAATATGGTCTAGCATAGCTATTACCAACCTCTTTTCCACCATCACCACACCTGACAAATAAAATTCACAAGTACAACATTTTATCCTGTGCTTCTCCAGAATTAATACACAAAGCTGTGTAATTAAAAATCTGTACTTTATGCCAGGACAGTTGCAACTCCATTCCTTTGTCTCCCATTTGTCCTAGGGGCTGCAGTTAAGGACCTATAGTCTGAAGTGGAGAGAGACATGATGGCTTGACAAATAGATCTTGAGCACCTATAACGTGTAAAGAGCTAGATCACTGTGGTAGGCTTGTTGAGGATTTAAAAATAATAAGACAGCCTAGGAAAGACAGGCATTGACACCATTGCCAAAAATCCCTTTAATCACAAGGCAGTGAAGAAAGGAGCAAGAAGTGGGGAAGATCATGTCAGCAGGGAGTGCTGAGTGTGGCCCATTCGCAAATTTCTTAATTGGAATTCTACTGTTCAAATATGGATTACTTCTGGGAAATTTTGTACCATGCAGGTTTTTCTCAGTGTTAAAAAAGAAAAAAGAAAAAGAAAGTCTGGCAAAGAAAGGGAAGGGACTGGAGATAATAGGAGCCAGTGTAGGTAGCACATGAGAAAGCTGTGTCTCATAAACAGGGGGAGGTCAATCCAAACTCAATCTCAAAGTATATTCATATCCCATAACATTAGAGAATCACTATCAGGGCCCTTGGTGCTTACTTTTTAGCAAGTAGCATAGCATAAAATCAAAAGAACTCAGTGTATAAACTCCCCCACCCCATATTTAAATTTACAATGAGATTAAGTACTTCTAAGATTCTATACATTTATTTATTTTTTGTGTAACAAGTCATACAAGATCACAAAATCACAGGATGCTCAAGGGAACTTAGTAAATATTTAATATAAACTTTTATTCTAGAGATGAGGAAATTCTAGCTCAAATAAGAAAAGTGACTGGATCCATGCACGACCAAATTATCTATACAAGAGTTGTAATCAGAAATGTTTACTTGTCCTATGCCCTAATGGTGTGATTTCTCTGCATCACCGTCAATCAATAAATCTGATTCTTCAAATACAGAATACTTTGGCTGGGCTTCATAGACTAAGATTTTTTTTAAGTGGGTAAAGGACCAAATAGTAGCAAAAATTAAGTAACTCTGGATTTTTTTGCAACCAGAGTTATTTGCATTGTTATTTTCAGCTCAGAGTGATAGATACCACATTTAAGTGGAAAATATATCTATTCCATATTTATAAATCTTTAGATTCTGCATGTGTCATGAAAATTGTAAGTAAGTTTTACAACACTGAGCTATATGAAATTAATTTCTATTCTGGGTCAAAAAGCTCCATGGTAGGCAGTTAATGCATAAAACACTAGTGATTGCAGCCCTAAGGGCTACATTGCCAGATGAAATTACAGATCTCAAATCCCATCATTATACTGGTATTTATTTTTTGTTTGTGTTATCTAAGGAATATATAGTCTAAAATTGAGTATTTACCTAATGAACAGGCTAAGGGTGTCTTCTGATTTCTTCCCCTGCAAATCTAAAATAAAGTGTCTAGTTGTGGATATTAACATGTTGTTCGTATGCCAGGGTACCAATGCCTACTGTTTCATTTCTCCATACACTTATAAAATGATAGTAAATGATAGTTGTAGGCCTCACTAAGGTAATATGGAGTGGATCAAAATGGAACTTGATAAAAATTGTATACCCTTCTTTAAATTAAACAACGACAATAAAAATGAAATCAAACAACTGTAGGTAAAAATTAAAGAAACATAAACAACTGCAGTAAAACCTTGGTTTCTGAGCATAATTCATTCCAGAAACATGCTTGTAATCCAAAGCTCTCATTTTTCAAAGTGAATTTCAAGAACCATTGGCTCAGTTGTGATCATGTGATATTTGGCATCACATACTACTCATATTGTAAGACATCACTCATTTATCAAGTTAAAATTTATTAGAAGTATTTGTTCATCCTCTGAACACTTGCAGAACAAGTTACTTGCAATCCAAGGTTTTACTGTGTAATAAAATACAAGGTATTTGGGAAGATATTAAATACTTAACTTACATAAAACTTTCAAATAATTTTTTTCATAATTTTTACTGGGAAAGTTGTCCTTGCTTCCACAAACATAAGTTTTCCCATCAGATTTTATGTTCCAATTTTTGATGATCACATTCATTAAGAAAATTTTAATATTTGTAACCATTTAAAAATTTTCAAGAGTTGATTTTTTTTCAAAGAATATAGTTTTTCTCTTTTTTCTTTTACATGCAAAAATTATCAAACTATCATCTTCTAGTGTGTATAAGATTGAATTCAATCCAACTTGTTGCTTTTATAAATATGTCACAATAACTACAGTGGGAGGCGCTGCTGTGTTAAAGCACCCACAGCTATGAGTCAGCCATATCATCTTTTTTTTTTTAACGTTTTATTTAATTTTGAGAGGGAGAGAGCACACACATGCATGAGTTGGGGATTGGCAGAGAGAGACAAGGACAGAGGATCTCAAGCAGACTTTACAGTGAGAGCAGTGAGCCTGATGAGGGAGGGGCTCAAACTCACAACCCGTGAGATCATGACCTGAGCTGAAGTTGGAAACTCAACCAACTGAGCCATGTAGGAGGCCCAAGGAAATCATATCATCTTTAAGTAAAGGCAGAGATAGGAACAACTACCTAAAACCATGCTGACAAGTTCTCCCTGAACTGCCACTCCGGACTTGTTGTACCCATGCCCTGGAACATGAGTTCTTCCAGCAATCCTACAGTCTTTTTTTCACTATGAGCATTGATACTGTACAGCTAGCTATTGCAGAAATTGTTGTCCAGTTGGTTGAACGTTGAGCAATAGTGGTGGAGCCATGGGTGTGAATCTTTCTTATTGTGCCTACCATCTGTGACCACTTTGATCCCCTATCAGATTCTGCCTCTCTAGGATCACCTTCCTGGGAGACCCCAGAGAGGCTACTCATGGCTGAATGTGAAGAGCTCCAGGATTTTAGGTAACCCTGGAAGCCCCAAGGGTTAAAGGGATCATTACCTCCTGCCCCACATATAAACATTAATTCACAACTGTATATCCAAGCAGAATGGTTGGGCCCTCTGCCTTAGGTATATGACTTTAAATAGCCTTGAAGAACCTTGAAAGTAATGCCCCAGATGGCAGACTTCTCTGTTTTACCCTTTCTTTATCTATACTAAACCTGAAGCTGAAATAGAGTTTTCATACTGAGAATGCACATTTATTCTTTGTCTACCACTTAAGGACAATCAGCAGGAAGGTAACACTTTGGACAAAAAATGAGAATTCAAATTAAGTTGGTGCTTTGCCCCAGCCAGGAAGGTTTATGGAGAGAAAGTGAGGAACAAGAGCAAAATAAACAAGCTCTTTTTGCTCCATTTAAACTCTGACCATTTGCCTTAACTGTGTTATTAATGATTTGAACAGATTTAGACACACCCACATTTCAATTTAACTTCAGAAAGAGTTTCTAAAGTCAATGGAATATTTTAAGTGGTCTGGATATTGAAATAATGTCTTTATTCTCTGTATACTCCAGTTTCTTCTTTCATTTGTTCATACTTGTATTCATTCATATATTCACCAAGTATTTGTTGTTGTAGACCTTACCTGGTATTGATCCAGGTACTGGACTAGAGAGGTTAGAAGGCATCATCATCACCTTGGAGGGTCTCCTCCAAGTCTTGAAGGGAGTCATATTGGTTAACATGTAATTATCATACAGTTGGACAAGTACTGCCGTAGTCACATGAGCAGAATATCAGAAGAGAACTGTTTCATTCAGTCTTGTTACATATTTGACTATTTACCTGTCCGACTCAGAAATCCACCTAATAGAGGTGGTGCTTTTAAGGGCACCATCCATATCTTAATTACTTTTATTTTACCTGTGATGCATCAGGTGCTTTTCATACAAGTAACTATATTTGTATGTTTCTCCTGCAAGTAACTATATTTTTATTGAATACATTTTCAGCTATTTCTTGTGATTCCCCAGAAGTGTGGATTTTATTTTTGTAGACTGGCAACACTACCACAATTTATGCCAGTAAAAATGTGAGGATTGGAAGAAATACTGCATTTAAAGACCTGATTTTTTACAAAATTTTGAGGTATAATTGGCATAAAACAAAAATGATTAAAATTCACAGTACATGTGTACCTCTGTGAAATCTGTCACCACAATATCCAGCACACAGAAAAGTTTCTTCCTGCATTTTATTTTTGCTAGTATAGATTTGTTTGTGTTTTCTAAAATGTCATAAGAAAAGACTGATAAAGTCAGAGTTTGGCTGCTTTTACTCAGCATAATTAGTTTGAGATTTATCCATGTTATTGCATGTATCAATAGTATATTTCTTTTAACTGCTAAGTAGTATTCCATTGTGTGGATGTACCACAATTTATTCATCCATTCATTTGTTGATGGGAATTTGGGTTATTTCCAGTTAATTCAGCTTTTGACACTAAAGCTGCTGTGAATATTTATGTACAACTCTGTATCAGGTAGATACATAGAAGTGGAATAGTGGATCATATGGTATAGGTATGGTTAACTTTTTAAAGAAATTGACAGACTGTTTTCCAAAGTGGTTGTACCATGTTACATTTCCATCAGCAGTGTAAAAGAGTTATAATTCTTTTACATTCATCCCAAATTTTGTATAGTCACCCTCTAATTTCTGCCATTCTAACGTGTGTAGTGATAACTCATTATTGTTTTGATTTCTATTTCCCTAGTGACTAATGATTTCAATTATCTCTTTATATTTCTTTTTGTCATCCATATTTATTTGATAATGTATCTGTTCAGATCTTTGTTCAATTTCTGTTGTTGTTGTTGTTTTCTTATTGTTGAGCTTTTGAGAATACTTCATATATTCTAAAGCTAAATTCTTTATCAGATATATGATTTGCAAATTTTTTTTAAGCTGAGGCTCCTCTTTTCATTCTCTTAATATGTCTTTTAAAAAGCAGAACTGTTTTATTTTTATAATTTTTTTAAAAAAATTATTTATTTTTGAGAAACAGAGAGAGACAGAGTGCAAGTGGAGGAGGGTCAGAGAGAGAGGGAGGCACAGAATCAAAAACAGGCTCCAGGCTCTGAGCTGTCAGCACAGAGCCAGACACAGGGCTAGAACTCACGAACCAAGAGATCATGACCTGAGCCAAAGTTGGATGCTTAACCGACTGAGCCACCCAGATACCCCTGAAGTGCTTTATGTTTTTAAGTCCAAATTATTATTTTGTTTTTTCTATGGATCATGTTTTTGGTATGGTATCTAAGAAATCTTTGCCAGACCCAAAGTGCCAAGAGTTTTCCCTATGTTTTGATCTAAATGCTTTGTAGTTTTATGACTTGCAGTTAGGTCTACAGTCTATTTTGAGTTCATTTTTATGTGGTGTGAGGAATGGATTAAAGTTAATTATTTTGTGTATGGAAATTCATTTTTTCCAGCATAATTGTTTAAAAGACTTTCCTTTCTCCATTAAATTGCCTATGTCAGAAAAATGTGTGGGTCAATTTACAGACTGTAAATTGGTTCATTTGTTTACCTTTATATCAATATCACACTTCTGAGTTACTCTAGCTTTACAATAAGTATTGAAGTTGTGTAACAACCATCTAACTTTGTTCTTTAAGATTATTTTGCCTATTCTGAGTACTATGTATGTCCACATGAATTTTGGCATCACCTTGTCAATTTTGACAAAATCACCTGTTGTATTTTGTTTGGGATTGTGTTGAATTTATTGATCACTTTGGGCCTTCTGTTGACCAGAACTCTTACTGATTATATAAACAGTCAATTAACACATGTTTTGTACATTATATGTATTTTATGTATTGTACATTAAATGGTATTCTCACAATAAATTAAGCTAGAGAAAAGAAAATGTTATTAGGAAAGTCATAGGGAAAAGAAAATACATTTACAGTACTGTGCTATATTTATTTTTTTAACTCCATGTATAAGTGGGCTTGTGCAGTTCAAACCCATGTTGTTCAAGTATCAACTGTATATGGCTTTTTTTTAGTATGTTAATATGTTAAATTACATTGGCTAATTTCCAAATGCTAAACCAGCCTTATATTTTCAGAATAAACCTACTTGGGATGACATATGATGCTTTTTATTTTTGTTAGATTTTATTTTCTAAAATTTGGTTTAGAATTTTTCATCTATATTCATGTAGTTTATTTTCTTGTAATGCTTTTTTCTCCCATTTTGATATCAGAGTAATAACTGGTTTCACAGAATAAGTTGGGAAATATTCCCTTGTCTTCAATTTCCTGGACTTTGTTTATAATTGTTACTGATTCTCTCTTAAATACTTGGTAGAATTTACCAATGAAGTAATCTCATCTGGAGTTTTTACTGTGAAATTTTTTTTCATCCAAAAATTTGATTTCTTTAATATATTCATGTCTATTCAGATTTTGTTTCTTAACTGAGCTTTGGTAACTTGTGTCTTTCTTCTAAAGTATCAGTTTGTTGGCAAAAACACCATTCATAACTTTCCTTTATTTTACATTTAATATGTGTAGAATCTATAATTATTCTACCTCTCTCATTTCTGATCTTGGCAATTTGTATCTTGTCTCCTTCCCCCCCCCCCCCCGATTCATCTGACTAGAACTTTATCAATTTTATTTATTTTTTTAAAAAATCAATTTTTGTTCTGATGTATTTTATGTATTGTTTTCTGTATTGCTGATTTCAGTCTGATTTTCTTAAGCTGACCTTGGGTATGATTTTCTCTTTTCTAGCCTCTTAATGTGGCACTTGAGGTCACTAATTTGAGATTTTTTTTCTTTTTCCAATATAGGTATTTGCTGCTATAAATTTCCTCTTAAGTCCTGCTTTAGTGGCATTCCACAAATACTGACGGGTTGTGTTTTCATTGACATTTAGTTCAAAACAGTTTTTAATTTCCCTTTTGATTTATTCTTTGACCTATGGGTTATTTAGAAGTGTGTTAAAGTTTACAAATATTTGGAGTTTTTTTTAGAAACCTTTCTCTTATTGATTTCTAATTTGTAGAGCTTGAATCCTTTAAAATTTCTTGATGCGTGTTTTATGGCCCAGAATATGGCTTTTATTGATGAATGCTTCACATGTACTTCAGTGTGTGTGTGTGTGTGTGTGTGTGTGTGTGTGTGTGTGTTCCACTACTGTTGGATGAAGAATTCTGTGAATGTCAATTAGCAAGTTAGTTGACCATGTTATTAAAGTCTAATATAGCCTTACTAATTTTTCTATCTACTTATTCTTTTGATTATTTTGCTTCATGCATTTTGTAGCTCTTTTTGCCTGTTTGCATAGACATTTAGGACTATTATGTCCTTTTGATGAATTGATCCTTTTATCATTATGAATTGCTCTTTCTTGTTTCTGGTAATATTTTGTGCTCTGAAATCCACTTTAGCTGGTCTTCATATAACCCATCAGCTTTCTTTTACAAGCAATTATTGATATCATTGTCTTTAAGCCTATTATCATGCTACATATTCCAGTCTGTTTTGAATCTTAGGTTTCAAATATTCTTGAGCTTTGTCCTGTGATGAAGCTTTCTTACATGAAATAGTTTCATTATTTCTGATCTTGCTTTTAGGCATTGTTAGGTAGGACCAGAGGCATATTTAATATAGGTCTAATTATTCCACTCAACAAGGCTAGACTTTTCCAGGTCCTCTGTCCAATATCCCATGATTTATGAGATTATCTAGGTTGGGTAGTAGGAATTGGCACCATTCCAGGTGCTGTGTGCACCAGGCACTGTTAGCTCTAGTCCTTTGGAACTATTATTTTCCTGCTTTCTGGTGGTTTTTCATATGTGTGAAAATCAGCATACTTCTAAACACTTGAGAAAGATCCTTTGCAGATCTCTGGTGTTCCCTCTGTGTGCAGCTCTCTCCTTTCTAGCATTCTGTCCTGTCAACTCTAGTTGCCTTGATTTCTCCAGGCTCTTTGCTCTGTGTCCTCAAGGAGTCAGCCAGGCTCTGCCTTATTTCTTCTTCCTGCCCTGTGCTGAAAATTCTATCAATGCAGTAATCTGGGGGCAAGTATGTTCTCTCTCTTAGGGATCACTGATTTTCATTGTCTGATAAATATCTAGTTACTTGAAAATTTGCTTCGTATGTTTTCCTTTTTTTTTTTTTTTTTTTAGTGTTTCAGATAGAAGGGTAAATATAGTCCTTGTATTACATCTTAACTGGAAATTGGGAGTTTGTAAGCACACAAAATTGAATTAATGGGACCATATGACTTTCCTTCCCTTATTACTCTACTATCAACATCCTTGTGGTTAAAATGAAGTTTCACAGTTCCCTGTGGATTTCTCCAATGTAGTCGTAATGCAAAATTCCAATGACAATGGATAATTGACTGCACAATACAACATCTGTTCTTAATGAAATAAAAAAGATTCACGCTTCTATGTTATATTAGTGTGGGTAGTACGAGCTGGTGTAACAACAAATCTCTATTTGTTAGTGACTTAACATAAAAAGAAGGTTTATTTCTTGTTCACATAAAAATCCAACATCGTGTTTCTAATTTGCTGAGGGCTTTTTTCCATGAAATGAATTAAGGACCCATGGTTCTTCTGTGTCCTGACTCTGCCATTTCCTAGGGCCTCAAAGACTTTGGAATATAGCTGGAAAACAGAGGAGAAGAGGGTATAGAAGGCTCTGTAATCACCCCAATATAGAAGTGACACTCACTACCTCAGCTCACATTTCACTGGCAAGATATGGATGCAGGAGGTGCTGGAACATGAAACCCTGGCAAGCCAACATCTAGCAACAACTTTATACAAAGGAAGGCAAGCAAATTGCTTGCCGTGTTTTGACAAACATAAGGAACTTTGTGGACTTTTACCTCCTTTTTTTTTTAAGTTTATTTATCTATTTTGAGAGAGAGCAAGTACACCCAAGTCTTGGAGGGGCAGAGAGAGAGGGAGAGAGAGAATCCCAAGCAGGATTCTGCACTGTGAGTGTGGAGCCTAATGCAGGGCTTGATACAGGGCTCTAACTCACAAAGATCATGCCCTGCAGATCATGCCCTGCAAGATCATGCCCTGAGTGGAAGTGGGACACTTAACTGACTGAGCCACCCAGGTGCCCCACATTTTATCTCCTTCTAAAATGCATGTTTTATTATTTTTCCATCTCTCCAATTCTGATCATGGTCAACAGCTTGAATATTTCTTTAGTGTTTCATCCATTTACACTGTCAAGGGAACCTTCTTTTGCACAAAAAGGACAGTAAACTGTGTTTCTTTTCATAGCGCATTTCCCACATTTGGATCAAAACTATGCATTGCATTTCACCAAGTGACTGCTGAATAATCTCAAAACTGTGGTATCCATATAAAGGAAAAGATAAGGAAGTTTCCAAGGCATTTATGGGCCAGAATTGTTCTGTTCCCCTTAACCAGGTAAGTTAGTGCCTGTTGGAGTTTTTTTGAGGGCTTTGTAGACTGCTTCCTTGATTCGCATAAAGAAATCATAGTTGGAATAGGGTAGTGCTGAGGATTAAATGGGATATTTTATTTAAAGTGCTAAACATAGTCTAAGGCACATATAGAAAGTGATCCATAATTGAGGCTTTTTGTTATTATGAACTAAGGATAGGATATTAAGCAAAAATTGAAGTGCCCTTGTTGTGGATGATGACAATATATAGAAAAATTTAAACTTGCTTTGTTTTCTACAATTACTAATAAGGTTTCAATGTGTGCTTGCTGTCTGATTTCTCAAGAAAATGTATTTTTCCCCTCACCTTATCATGGAGATATCACCTGAATAAGGGCTGAATTCCTGTAACTGAATCCACTTGTAGAATTTCACTGCCTTGTAAAAGGCAGCAAAGTATATAACAAAGAACTTTGGTTCTAAAGTCAGCGTTTAAACCCTACCTCCAATGCCTGTCAACTGTATGACCTTGAACAACCTTTCTTCCGGATGTGTGAATTTTAGCCAGTGGTGTTACCTTCATAGGGACTTTACGGTAGGAGTAAGATAAGATATATATAAATCACTTACACAAAGAGATGGCATATAGTTAGTGCCTAATAAATGTTATTACAATTATTACGATTATAAAGAAGGGGCATTATAATACAGTAGGCAGAATATTAGGATTAAGGTCAGATACTTTACATTTACATCCATGCTTTGTTGCTTTTAATCTTGCCAGACCTCACTCTCCTTATCTGTAAAAGAAGGCTAATAATATTCTCCTCACAGTGTTGATATAGTGATTATAAGGTATGTGAAAGTGCATAGAACCTTGCCTAGAATGTGCACAATGCTAAATAAATATCTGTTAAAATTCTTTCATTTACATTATCTGTGGCCCTAGGCAAGTTGATCTTCCTCTCACATAAATTATGCTTTCTACTTGCCCTGGTAGAGTTAATATTAAAAAACAAACAAACCTCAAGCAACTGTAAAGAATAGTACTATTAATATTTATTAACATTATTATTTAAAAATAGAGTGGCATACTTTTCCTGAAGGATTTAGCCACTGGAATTATGGATGAAAACCCTCACTAGATTCATGTGGTAACATTTCTTAAACACCCGATATGGCATTGATTGCTTTCATCACAAAGTAGGGGAATATTGATGTCTATGATTTTATAAGCCCTGCTACCTCAGGTTAATTTTAAGATCGTTAGTGAAGACTAATTCCATTTAGAAATTTAGTCACCTGCTAGAGGCTCTCTCACCGCAAACGTAGAAAACATAAAAATAAATTCAGAAACAGGTAAAAAGGTAACTTATGCCATTGAACACCATATTCTTAGACAGCCCAAGTCTGAGGTCCATGGTCACAAAAGGGTTTTAATATATTAGTAACACCAGCAGTGGGTAGTGGGGGGTGGGGGGGAGGGAGGAGTTGCAAGTGCTGCCTGTTTACCCTCCATCTGTTCTGAGGTGGTTTCTAATGCAGATTAGATCCTTAAATCATTGCTGAAAAGCCTGGATACTTTTCTCTGAGTCTTTTGGGTTTTTTGTTTTGTTTTGGTTTGGGTTTTTTGTTTTTGTTTTTTTTTGGTTTTTGTTTTTGGTAGGGTACAAGTGAGTGAGGGGCAGAGAAAGAGAGAGAGAGAGAGTCAGAGAAGCAGGGCTGGAACTCACCCAAAGCTGGCCTTCTGTTTACTGGAAGTAGGGCTCCTATTTACAGGAAACTGGGCTTGTGCTCACCTCAAGCAGGGCTCAGGGCTAGAGCTGCCAAAGGGGGACTTGAACTCATGAACCTAGAGACCATGACCTGAGCCAAAGTCAGATGCTTAACCGACTGAGCCCCCCAGGTGCCCTTCTCTGAGACTTTGGACAAACTTAGGCACTATAACTTTTTTTTTTTTTTAACACCAAGGAAAATCTCAGAACTTTCTCTGGCATCTCTCTCATGTTCCTTATCCTATTCTAGGTGGATGCCTTCCTCTCTCTTGTATCACTTACCCATCTCAGAGCGCTTCAAGAGTAGTTTCAAACCCCTTCTGTTCTATGAAAAGTTACCTGTTGAGTACTACTCACATAGACCTTTCGTCTCTTCGAACCCTTGACACAGTGTTCATATCTTTCAGTTGCATTAAGCCACAGAACTTCTTTTGTCTTATTAAGTTATATTACTATGTCTTATTCATGTAGCACAGGGGGCAGGGAATGTTATTTGAAGAGAGAGGCTAATCCTTGAAGGCAGGCATTGATTATATCTTAAATTACAGTTTGCAACCCATTGGTACCAAACACATTGGCTAAATAAATATAAATTCAATTAAAATGGCATCCAGTGATGGCTTTATAAAGATTCTGTTGAGAATAACATCAAGTTCACATCATATTGAATATCTAAAAATAGCTAGATGAATATATTTAACCTTCCATTTGCAGGCATAGATATAGTGTAAGGATTTGCCCACTAGAATTTTATTTTCCATGGTAGGTCACTTCAGATGCCTTAAGAGACCCTACAAGCATCTTTTAAAGATTACCTTTGGACTTTTGTGTTTCATCTTAGGACTGCCACCATGTCAATCCTAAACTTTTCCATAGAGCCCAACTCTTGCTTTAATTTCATGAGCTGTTTGCATTTGGTTAAAATTAATCTCTTGGCTGCAGGAATATCTCCCAGGACTCAGAGCTTTCCATTCTTGGTTAAGGTATCTAACCTGCCAACTTTGTGAGGGCAGTGAGCTCCAAAGGTAGCTGGATGGCAATGGAACCCTAATGTACTTCATGATATCATTTCATTTCAAAATGGCTGTTCCCTTGAGGGCTGCATCTAACATGTGTACAAAGTCTCCCTCTGTACTTGCATTTCCAACACCAACTGTAAAATGTAAGCATTATTCTTTGGTGTCCCATAGGTAGCACATTTTCCCTGGGATATTTTTAAATTTTATTGTACCTCTGTGTAGATTTTTTCCTTTACTGGTTTCTGTGTGTACGTCAAGTTAAAGCATTGTTTCTTCCATATGTCATGTCCACCACTGTTCAGTTTTCATCTCTTACTTGCGTACCAGATCATGGTAAGTGGACACCTTTCCTCGCATTCACCTTTGGTCCATCTCCTATTGCCCTGTCCTCAGAGGACCTGATTTGACAGGAAAGGAGAGTCATTCCCAGGTAGTTACCAGCACAAATGAGACTATCAGTGATTCATGTCTTCATTTAATATGTTAGGTAGGTAGGAAACACAGTGAACAAGAGGGGGCATCTAATCTGCCTGCATGCAACTGACAGTTTCTAGGAGAAGAAAGACATTGAGCAAATGGATATGCCACCAATTACAAAACACAACTGGATACATTTTATAAACGTGAAGTGTGGGTTGTTGTAATGGGACATAGAATGGGGAACAAGTGCTCACCTGATTTGGAAGTAAGTGATCAGGGGTAACAGGTAGACTTTTTCAAAAAAAAAAAAAAAAAAAAAAAAGACTTGATTGAGTTATCATTTACATACAGTGCATTGTTCTTATCTAAAGTGTACTAAATAGTATGAGTTTTGACATAGGTATACACACATAGAATTATCATCACAATCAAAATACCAAGTATACTACACCCCCCTGGGTTTTCTTGTGTCCTTTTGCAATCTCTCCTTTTTTCTTAAAGAAATTTTTTTAACGTTTATTTGTTTTTGAGAGGCAGAGAGAGACAGAGCGTGAGCAGGGGAGGGTCAGAGAGAGAGAAACACACACACAGAATCTGAAGCAGGCTCCAGGCTCTGAGCTGTCAGCACAGAGCCTGACACGGGGTTCGAACTCACGAACCTCAAGATCATGACCTGAGCCAAAGTCGGACACTTAACCGACTGAGCCACTGAGGCACCCCCTCTCCTTTTTTCTATGCCTTAGTTATTATATTAGTTTATATTCTAGAATTTTATAAAAATGGCAACATGCTCTCTTTTTTTTTTCCTTTTTGTCTCATTTGTTTTACTTAGCTTAATGATAATGAGATAGAGCCATGCTATGGCATGTATCTTTATTTATTTACTTACTCATTTATTGCTGAATAGTATTCCATTGTAAGAATATATCACAAGTTGTTGATTTGTTCACGTGCTGATGGGTATTTGTGTTGTTTCCCGTCTCATCTACTATAGCTAAAGCTGCTCTGAATACCTGTCTACAAGTCTTTGTGTGGACATTATACTTTCATTTCCCCTGAAATGCTGGGATGTAATATGGGAACTTTTAACTGATGCAAGAAAATAGGGCAAGAAGTTGGAGCACACATAAAAGTGGATCTTTGAAAGAGGAAATTTGGGACATCTGTTGGTCACTTACCAACTGGCTAACTGTATTTCAAAGGAACCTCAAATTTGGCAAGTTTTGAAATTCAGTTCTTGATCTTATGTTTCATATGGTCCCATCAGTATCCCTTAGTTTAGTAAATGGTACCACCATCTGTAGAGTTGGGCAACACAGAAAACCAGCCTTGACACCTGTTCTTCTTTTACTGTCTTTATTCTGTTGGTCCTCAAGTTCTGTGGTTTTCTCTCATGAAAATCTCTACCATATGCACTGCTACTGTTCTCGTATATGTCACTGTGATGTGCCTCCTGGACCACTGGGGCAGCATCCTCACTGCTCTCCCATCCCTTGACTTGTATACTTCATCCACATCTACAGTTAAAACAAAATGAACTTGAAAAAATTGTATACTCAATATAAACCTGAGTATATCACTCCACAGATTAAATCTTTCAATAGCTTGCCATAATCCTTGGAAAAAAGCCCCAAATCTTTACCATGGTTTACATAGTCTGAATATCCATGTCCTTGTTTAATGCAAACTTTAGCACTATGCCTCAGTAGTATCTTCCTGTTCCATTTTATATTTCACCTATACTGAGCTTTTCTCAGGCTACATCAAATTTTCCACATTCCTTCTTACCTTTGAACCTTTGCACTCTCATTGTCCCTGTCTTTATGTCCATTTATTTAACTCTTGTTTAACCAACTTAAATTTTATTTCCTCTGGAGAGCTCACATCTAGGTAAAATAACTTTTTAGCCCAGCACTCTATACCAATCTTAAGCTATTATGATGGCCAAGATTCTGGTCCACCTCCCTAATTAAAGGTAGGGCCTAACTTACTATGATTGCATCCTTAATACTTAGTACAGCAGCACATCTTGAATATATTAAGTCCTCTAACACATTTGATCATTAAATAAATGGTTGTGACATTGATCTAGACCTTATGTAACAGATGCCTGACAAATATTTGAGAAGAAAAGTTGAGACAAATTAAATTTAAGAACAGTTTCCCAATAACCAATAGGGATGTCACCAATTTCATGCACAAAAAATCCATGATTTTGCTTATAAGAGAGTTTCTCTATCTCTCATTCAAAATCTATTTTATACTTTTACAATCATAGTAAATTCAGGCATCAAGTGTCTTATATAAGAAGCATAAAATCCACTGGTGAAGAGAAGAATTAATTCAGATATGTGTACATATATGAAGATTTTGACAAACATGAAATTATAATTCAAAACCATAGTAATCTTGAGCCATTTTGTCAAGGGTCATATGACCTGATGGCATCATTTGATTAAAATGGAGGCAAATTTTGATGTTACTGATTAAAATACTGATCTGATGAGGCTACTGATAATGATAGGAACACTTGATTATGTTTTATGTGCCACAATTGAAGCTAAGCAGTCTCTATTCATTTTCTCATTAAATTTTCATAATGACCCTGTAAAATAAGTATTTATATATTTTATAAAGGCAGAAAAGAAAGTTGAGAGAAGTTAAATATCTTGATCTTAGTTACATAGATTTTAGCCATGACTACAGGCTGCTCAAAGTAATTGAGAAAGGATCAAATTACATTCTTTTACTCTGTTTAATTTTTTTAATGTTTATTTATTTTTGAGAGAGAGAGAGAGAGAGCGCGTGCAATTAGGGGAGGGGCAGAGAGAGAGGGAGACACAGAATCCGAAGCAGGCTCCAGGCTCTGAGCTGTCAGCACAGAGCCGGACTCAGAGCTCCAACTCACGAACCGCGAGATCATGACCTGAGCTAAAGTCGGAAGCTTAACTGACTGAGCCACTCAGGAGCCCCTCTTTTACTCTGTTTAAAGAAACAACAAATTTTTAAAGAACTCCATCAAAAACAGATTTTTTCTTTAAATTTTGGATTCTCCATGGGAGTGTTTGTGTCATCTAAAATAGTACTTAAGGTAGAAACATTTATTTTCTAATGGTGCCAAATAAATTAAGATTTTTGTAAATGCTTTCTGATGATTACATTATACTTCATGATTATCTGTGAGGCTATGAAAAGACTCTAGCGAATAGTGCCCCCTCAAAAGTGGCAATAGCATGATGCTAGACGATGTATTACCTCAGATGGGCTCGTTAAGGGGCCTGGTTATCATCTTTAATTGCAAAGAGCATATATCCTTCAAATGAGTTTGTAGTCTTTTTTAATAAGAGGTACCAGAAGTGTAAATAGAATCTATCACCAGATCCATTTAGAGTCCATTTATCTTTATGACTATACGTGTTATGGATCATCAGCCTTTGATCATACAGGCCCCTTCAACGTTCATCTTCCTTATGGCAAGTTCAAAATGCAGTGTCTGTACTGGGAGATTAATTTTTTTTTTTTTTCGTACTTGTGAGTGATAGACTCCTACATTCCTGAACACATTTTACTTGAAGTAATTAATTCTCGTGTTGCAAGGCAAATAAGTACTCCCCAGCTCCCTCTTTTAAGGTGAACTCCAGGTCCAGACAATGACTCAAGGTCAGCCTGCCCTAAATCCAGTCCTATGTTCTCCCCAACCTCTTCATGTTGGCTGATTCCCTACCTCCCCTCTTTCTGATATCTTTCACTCTTCTGCATTTTTTTAAGTTTATTTATTTTGAGAAAAAGAGAGTGGAGGAGGGGCAGAGAGAGAGAGATGGAGTGGGAGGGAGAATCCCAAGCAGGCTCTGGTGCTGTCAGAGCAGACCCCAAGGCAGGGCTCAAATTCACCAACCGTGAGATCATGACCTGAGCTGAAGTCAGACACCAACAGAGCTGCTCAGGTGCCCCTCACTCTTCTGCATCCAGAAAAGGCCCAAAGAATTTTCTGTGGTCCCACTATTGACTTCCCCTTCCCTAGCCATGACCTCACTTTGAGCACTTTGGTAGCCCATGGAGCATGGTGCATAACCAACACTCCCAGCAATACAAATCAGCATCTCCAAATTTCCTCTGTTCTCATCACTGATTCATCTTCCCCCAGAAAACCAGCAAGATTAACCTCACTATGCTTTCACTTCCATTTTACTCTGCAACTACCAAAAGTTCAAGAATTCAGGATCTTTAAACACTCAGTTTTTATCCCCACAACTCCTTATATGTCTTAATCTGTCAGTTTCCCATCCCTTTCCAATTCCTCACTCTCCAGTTTCTGTGTACCTTTGAAATATATACAGTAGTCTGTCATTACCAGAATTTCCCATCTTCAGCATTTTAATGTTTCCTTCACCTTCCAGTCTGAATAAAAGAACTGACTTTCCCTGATGCCAGAGCTTCTCTTACAGTCCCCTGAGAAGACTCTGTTTCCTCCTACATCCTACCCATCATAGAGCTTAGACTAGATTGCCATTCTCTCTCTCCCTCTTTATTGCTGTTTCCAAGACAATTCTCCTAATTAAACAAACAAACAAAAACCAAGAAAAACAACAATAACAACAACAAAAAAAACCTCAGCTTGTTTGAAGTACATGCTAACAGTCTGTGTTATACAGGTTGTCATAACCTTCTTTAAATCTCATTCATTTCTCTTCATTTTATGAATATTTTTGCTTTCAGCCTTGTTTCTGTCACTATTCTTGCCATTATTTTTGGAAACTTCAAAATCCACATGAATCATCTGCCCTGAATCCCATTCTCTCAGTTCCCTGGCTTGGTGATTCTCTCAGATCACCTTTGCTTTTGGTGATCTCTTCCACCTAAGTTCAGTTGCCCATTCCTTTGCATGTATCCTAGAATTTGTCATCATCAATAAAAATGACACTTCCCAGATCTCAGTTGCTAGCATCTCACATTCTCACAGCTATCTTCTATCTTTCCATATCACACAAATAGTCTCCATGCTTAGAATTTGCTTAACCCTTTCAGATCTCCAACAGCCCCCATTCAGGCCAGTTCCTCCTTTCCCAGTTTAATGGCTATGATCTTTGTCATTATCACTTCCTTGCTCATGCCTTCAACTCCTTTGCCTCTTTTCCGTCTGTTCCTCTGACCTGACAATCCCGTTCTAATTCTCCGCCTATTACACCCCTGACCCTGAACAGTAGACTATGGCTTGAGAAAAATGCACAGGTGTTCTGACTGGTCTCACACTAGTGTCTCAGTGGATCTCTACACTGACTGGAAATCCTGCTCCACTGTCCATCAATCACACCTTCTCTTCCCTGCTTAAGTTGCTAGCCAGTCTATCCTTCTTCTTTCTTTTTTTACTCTCAGTGATTCTACTTCTTTCACTGAAAAATAAGTGATATAACCTTATCTTCCTCTTATTAAATGTACTAATGCATCTGCACTTTACTATGGGTGCCATCTCATTGTCCTTAACTAGAGCCAAACAATCCACTGGTGTACTGCAGTCCCTCTCTTGTCCCACTTCAGCACTTTGTTCATGCAGTGGCAACTGGATTGTCCCCATTGGAATATAAACAAGTTATCATGCTGTACTATATGTTCCATCTAAATTAAAACAAACAAACAAAAACTAACTATAAATTTCCGATAGCCAGAGTCCCATATCTCCTTTTCCCTTTATTGCAAAATTTCTTGAAAAATGTGCCCAAACTCCTTCAACCTCCAGTCTTTCTTCACGCCATTCCCATTGAGTTTCCATCTCCACATCTTGAGTTTGCTAAATGCAATAGCCCATTCCCATTCATCGTCTTATGCATCCTCTTAACTCTCTCTTTAGCACTTATTTTGGTACATTATAATTGTTTGTCTATTCCCAGTGAACTTCGGGGACACTAAGACTGCAGCATATTTATCTCTGCATCTACATAGTCTTGTGCAATCCTGGTATGTAGTAGATAATGAATAAATTTTAAAAATTTAATGTTTATGTATTTTTGATAGAGAGAGGCAGAGAGAGAGCATGAGCGAGAGAGGGGCAGAGAGAGAAAGACAGAATCTGAAGCATGGTCCAGGCTCTGACCTGTCATCACAGAGCCCAAGGGGGGACTTGAACTCAAGAACCAAGAGATCATGACCTGGACCAAAGTTGGACACTTAACCTATTGAGCCACTCTGGCGCCCCATGAATAAATTTTTATTGAATGAATGCATGAAAGAATAAAAAGTTCTCCCATTGGTTAATGGTATCTATAAAATGTACATCTATAGACCCTTGATCCAAGATTCAGGGGACTAGAGAACATGAAAAAGTAAAAAGAACAATATGTTAGAATTGGTCAAAAGGATGAAAAGAGGGACCCAAATAGATAATGAAAGGGAAAAAAGCTAGAACCACAAAGATAAAACCTGAGGCACATGAATATTTGAAACACCCTTCAGTAGTCAATGAAGACAAAAATTATATATAATATATTATATTTACATAATATATATTATATATTGTATATTATATATATTGTGTATATATATTTATATTTATTATATATTGTATTGTAATGTTTTGAGAGACAGACAGAATGTGAGCAGGTGAGGGGCAGAGAGAGGGAAACACATAATCTGAAGCAGGATCCAGGCTATAAGCTGTCAGCACAGAGCACAATGCAGGTCTTGAACCCACAAACTGTGAGATCATGACCTGAGTGAAGTTGGGCACTTAACCAACTGAGCCACGCAGGTGCCCCTATTTATGTATATATAATTACAGAGAGAGAGAGAGAGATAGCATGAGCAGAGGAGAGGGACAGAGAGAGAGAGAATCTTTTTTTTTTTTAATTTTTTTAACGTTTATTTAATTTTGAGACAGAGAGAGACAGAGCATGAACAGGGGAGGGGCAAAGAGAGAGGGAGACACGGAATCTGAAACAGGCTCCAGGCTCTGAGCTGTCAGCACAGAGACTGACGTGGGGCTCGAACTCACGGACCGTGAGATCATGACCTGAGCCAAAGTCGGACGCTTAACCGACCAAGCCACCCAGGCGCCCCAAAGAGAATCTTAAGCTGGCTACATGCTCAGGGTGAAGCCCAACTTGGCTCATTCCCATGACCCTGGGATCATGACCTGTGCCAAAATCAAGAACCAAACACTCAATTGACTAAGTCACCCAGGTGCCCCAAGAAACAAAAATAATAGTAAAATGATGAGTAATGATAACATATTTATTCCCATCCAGCTGACACATTTAATGCAGGCAAGAAGAGGTTAAATATGACAAGGATCAGGTAACACAAGTAATTTGACTAGTGTTTATTCAAATGAGTAGTTGTATGGAGACTGGGATTCAAACCCACAACCAACTAGAATGCTTGCTTGTAACCACTATGCCATACTGCAGCAAGAGTTATATTACCAAAGTAGTGAAGGGAGATAGTTCTAGGTTTTATCAAGAGTACTAACAACCCAATAGAAGAATAGAAAGGACTTCTTCAAAAAAAAAAAAAAAAGCAAACACTGTAATCATTTTCCTTTTAAAATGTAAGCTGCTTACTTGTCTCCTGCTATTATCAATCATGAAGTGATTGTGAGGAAGTACACTTCAAGGTTAAATGCAGGGGGGATACTGCATTCATCCCTGGAAAACTGCCAAAGGACCCATGTTCAGTTCATTTCTCTGCAGTGTATAATTGCAGCTTTTGTAAATAAGATTAAAAGGATACTTGAGAGTCTATGGGAGCCCTTACTTTCTTTGGAGATGTTTTTCAGGTGGCCAGTGTTTTGCAAAGTGGGTATAGCTGCTGCTTCAGCATAAACATAATGCTTTGCAGTATTTTCAGGAGAGAAGTAAATTATTTGCCAAAATATGGCCACGTAGAGAACTCAGAAGTTGAAGGTTCTTAAGAACTTTTATTGACTGATATTCATGCTTTCTTAAGCTAAGCAACCCCAAATACCTACTTTATAAATGAAACAACTTCTGTGTAATAGTTCTGCCAGAATCCAGATGTTTCCAGGGCTATGTCATGCACAAAGATGTATGGGTAGACTACTGCATTAAAAAGTACACCCCTGCTAATATTTTGCACTAACATAGATTACAGAATAAAGGTGGTAATCCTAACACTTAAGTTCATCTACACACACATTTTAGCATTTCTGAAATCAGGGTGTAACTTACAATTGATGTGGGTTGTATTTCAACTGGTAGCATTTTCTCCTTATGTAAAAGAATGTGACTTATGTGATGGCATCCAGGTTTCAGTGAAATAAATGCTAATGTTAAGGATATTCTCTGTGAGGGGGCACCCAAGTGGCCCAGTGGGTTAAGGGGTCGACTCTTGATTTCGGCTCAGGTCACAGTCTCATGGTTTGTGAGTTCGAGCTACCTGTCGGGCTCTGCACTGAAAGTGTGGATCCTGTTTGGGATATTCTCTCTCTCTCTCTCTCTCTCTCCTCCTCCTCCTCCTCCTCCTCCTCTACCTCCACCTCCTCCTCCTCCTCCTCCTCCTCCTCCTCCTCCTCCTCCTCCCTGCATCTCTCGGTAATGCCCCCGATTTCGAATCCAAGAGACCAAGGAGCCGATACCGATGCAAACCCACGAGGGTTTATTTGCAAGCTCGAGCTTGGGCCTAAGTATACCCAACACAGCGGAGCAGGGACTTGGACCCCTAGGTTAAGAGGCGTAGCAGTTTTATAGGGGCCAGTGGCCAATGAGATTGTAACACACATAGAAAGGTTGCATAGTCATGTCAGTCCACACGCAGGTGGCCAATTGAATTACAATTTACCCTATAGTAACTGTTTAAACTAGCCTATCACTCTGATCAGAATTGGCGCGCAAGTTTGACGGGCAAAAGTCGGCGTTTACATTCTTTGGCGGTTAGGGGTTCTGCATTCCTATATGAACCGGTTTCCAGTAAGGGTGTGCTCAGCCACTTGACTAGGGTGGGGGAGTGTCTTAAGCAATAAGTAGGTCATGTGGGGGTTATACAGAGATGATGGGTGTAGCACAAAATGGACTTAGTCTTGCTCTGCTTGTCCAGGGGTAGGGGATTTTTGTTAAATTCCTTGGGTCCCACACTCTCAAAATAAATAAACAAACTTAAATTTAAAAAAATATTCTCAGTGTGAATTTCTTTTTTCATTTCTATTGTGAAATTCAGATTTTGCCAAGCTTAAGTTCTATTGCAGTTTTCTCTACAACACTTGTTTTTGACACTTCATTGCCTCCAGGCAGCCACCTTCATTTTACCACTTAATTTCTTTCTTTACAAGGCCATCTACCTTTGCTGCCCCCATGTTCTTACCACTGACTTCCCAGGCCTGTCTCTACTTCCCTTTGCAATGTTTAAGTGAACCTGTACTTTTCAGGGTCAGCAATAGTGTCTTAATTGCCAAATTCAAAAGTCTGTTGATAGCTTTTGACACTATTAAGCACTCCCTTCCTCTTCAGACTTTCTCTTGCCTGCCATGATGGCTTCTTCAACATATCTGGTCCCTTCTTTACTGACTCTGTTTCTTCCACATGCCTCCATAACCTAAACACATCTTAAGAAGCAGTCTTCAACTCTCTGCTCTTCCTACAAAAATCAACAAATTCCCCACCTGCCCCTGAATTCTCTGTGTAAAGTGTCCTAAAAGATTTATTTCTGTCACTTCCCTCTCCTAAGCCCAGGTCTCTGATTACCATTTTCACATTATTTTTCTGCTTTTATATCATCTGCAAACCAAACTTATTAGAGTTCTTTTATACCAGCTGCCCCTCCAGACTTCTTAGTATCAGACAGCATCATCATCATCATTTTCCTTGTCTACTATGTTTAGTACCTTGGTGGCAATTTTGATTGTTGCTTTTTGTTTTCTTTCACCTTATGTTGGATTATTCCCTGGATGCCATGGATACTGTCTTCCAAATGTATTTTATCTGGGTTTCATTTTCTACATTAATTGCTGTCACTGTGGCTCATATCTGTGCTTCTGACAAATTTATCACTGAGGGAAATCTGAATACCAGGGAAGCAACATGGCACTCCCACCCTTGACCTTTACTATCCAGTTTGTGCACTCCTTTGGGTCAGAGCCCAAGCTCTATGTTCAGCAATACAGGAGTCAGTCAATACCCTTTGCCTATTGAATGGAATTGTGTCATAACAACCAACAAAGAGTAAGGATACCTGGGAGACAGGAGGAATGATGATGGTATTACTGACAGATACACCAAGAAGTATGGAGGGTGGGCTGGTGTGAATGAACCATGATGAGTTTGGTTTTAGGTGCAGATGGAAACAGGAAAAACACCTGTAAATGGTCATCAGAAGTCAGTCTTGAGTCAGAAAAGGATTGGACCCTCAACTCTGCAAGAACTTCACCCCTTTCTCTTGCTTTTTCAACCTTGCTAAAATCACTTTGTTTTAAATCTTCTAGATGCCAAACATGATTCTTTAAAAATGTCAGTGTCTTTTACTTTCAAGCCCTTTCAAGTTTTCAGACAACTTTAAAGAAATTTTGAGACAAATTAATGGAAAGAGCTCTATATTTGTCGTAAAAGATGTGAGATTTGACTGTCATTCACAAGCTAGATTTTTAATGTTATTCCAGCTGAAACTCATTTAATTTTTTCCCAGCTTTATTGAGGTGTAATTGACAAGACGTTGTATGTATTTAAGGTATACAATGTGATGTTATGATACACATATATGTTGTGAAATTATTACTCCAATCAAGCTGAATAATATATCCATCACCTCACATAGTTATCTTTTTTTGTTTTTTTAGTGGTGAAAATACTTAAGATGTATTTTCAGTAAATTTCAAGTTTACAGTGCGCTATTATTAGCTATGGTCACCATGTGGTACATTAGGTCTCCAGAACTTATTCATCTTATAAATGAAAGTTTATATCCTTTGACCAATATCTCCCCATTTCTCTCCCTGCTCAGACTCTGGTAACCACTGTTCTATTCTCTCTCTCTTTTGAATGAATTTGACTATTTTAGATTCTAAATATAAATAAAAGCATACAGTATTTGTAAGGCACATTTCATTTAGCCTACTGTCTTCAGGGCTCATTTGTGTTGATGCAAATAGCAGAATTTCCTTTTTTTTTTTTTTTTAAGGCTGAATAATATTCTATTATTAAGCTATGACATATATATATATATATATATATATATACTATATATAGCACATTTTCTTAATATCATTTAATTTATGTTAAAATAAGGATTATAGGGGCGCCTGGATGGTTCAGTCATTTGAGCGCCCAACTGTTGATTTCAGCTCAAGTCATGATCCCAGTGTGATGGGATCAAGCCCCGTGTCAGACTCTGCACTGAGTATGGAGCTTGCTTAAGATTCTGTCTCTCTCCCTCACCCCTCTCCCCCTCTCATGTTCTCTCTCTAAAATAAATTTTTAAAAAATGAGGATTGTATAGTCTGTTATACCTACTTTGTAAGGTTGTTGTAAAGATTTTCTCAGTTAATAAATGTAAAAGCATTAATCTGATTTCTAATTTAATCTTTTCTGATTCAGATCACTGTCCTATGAGAATTGTGATGCAGAGAAAGTTTACTGTTCATTTATTTACCTGTTCTTCAAGACCCACTTGAAAACACATGATGACATTTTCTTTAAACCAAAGTCCTTCCAATGATTATAAACTTCTCCTCTCCTCTCTCTCCCAGAAATGTTTCCACTCTCCCTTCAACCCTGGCCTCATAAATAACCCAACTCAATTTTGAACTAACTCTTATCTAGGTGACATTGAGGGAGGTGAGCTGGTATATTAATTCACATTAAATGTCATGGATGACTGCTGACATGAACTCCCAAGATATATACCCATAAACATTTCTTTTTGTTTAAATGCAATATAGTAAGCAGTATGGTTGATAAATTATATACAGTCTAAATGTCAAAAAATGGGGGACATATATAATTGTTGAATAATATTCCATTGGTACAGAATTAATTCCATTTTATAATATTTAATAGTCAAAAAATGGGAACATTTCTAATTGTTGCACAGTATTCCATTGTGTGAAGTTAAATCCATTTTTATAAAACTCAAGAATTACAAAACTCAGAGCAGGGGATTGATTAAATGAATTCTTTGTTATGTAATACCATTCAGTCAGTAGAAATTATGATGTATAGCTACATTGACTTGGAAATATATTTGTGAATATTATTAAATTCATAACAATAATATAAAATTATTTATATAATGTGTCTGTTTTGTCTGTATACTTGTGCATGTGTTTATCTTAAAATATATACACAAACATATTAATAATTATAATTTAAAGTGGTAAAATTACTTTTATTTCTTATTTCTCTTCTCTGGACTTAACAGATTTTCATATAATATTCGGTTAAAATTATAATATTTAAATTAAGTTAAATGCCATGTATTATAAGAAAGAAATGCTTTACAAATGAAGGGAGAGATTTCATACATTATGATGGGAGGGCATAGGCTATATTTGGAGGGAGAGATTTTACCTATTTTAAAATGAATAAATGAATTCATTCTTTCAGCTGGTGTTTACTGAGCATCTCCCATATGCTGGGCCCTGTGCTAGGAACAGAGGAAATAAATGATGAACAAACATACCCTGTTGCTGCTTTTGTGCATCCCATTATTTAATGGAGGAGACCAATATAAATCACATTATTATACACATGCACAAGCACAGACAGTAACAGCTGTAAGGGAAATGTAAGAGATCTTCTACTTGTGGCTCTGAAATTCAGGGGTGTGTGTTACAAAGAAGGTGTCATTGACAGAGTGTCATTTGGCTGAGATTAATTAGAGAGATATGAGTAGATGTTGTCTGGTGGAGACAGAAGAACATCCCCAGCCGGGGGAAACTCATGTCCAAAGACCCAGGGTGAGAGGGAGCACTCCACTTGCCACTTGACAGGAACTGATTGAAAGCCAGTGTGACTGAAAACACAGAGAGGACAAGAGAAAGTGGCTTAAGAACAACCCTGGGTCTCTTGGTCACGATAACTAACTTAAAGAAAATGCCTTCTCAGGGCACCTGGGTGGCTCAGTCGGTTGAGCATCCAGCTTCAGCTCAGGTCATGATCTCATGTTTTGTGAGTTCAAGCCCCACATTGGGCTCTGTGCTGACAGCTCAGAGCCTGGAGCCTGTTTCAGATTCTGTGTTTCCCTCTGTCTCTGTTCCTCCCCTGCTTGTGTTCTCTCTCTCTCTCTCTCTCTCTCTCTCTCTCTGTCAAAATTAATAAACATTAAAAAAAATTAGTTTTATTAGCCACACCTTTTACTCTCACTTCCCATCTGCACTTGATAGCTCAAGTAGGTCCTATGAAGAGATTCCTTTTAAACTTAAAGTCTTAGGCTGCTCTTAATCCTCCCCAGCCCAAATTCTGCCTGTGAACAACCATTTTTCAATGCATTCTGAGGGATAAGTGAGCACTGTTCTGCTTGCTTCAAAAGGTCTGCTGATGATAGACAGGAGAAGGAAGTTCAGCAGCTCTTCAGAATGTGCACAAACAGGTCACACTCAAGTTGAGAAATACTGTCTGTACTGAACTAAAATAGTGTTTTTATTATCTGTGCTACCACTCCCTATGATTTGCACCAAAGTGATTTCAAAGATTTTCAAAACTGGGAGGAGAATTTTTTACAGGAATGTGTTAAAGGGAATTTAAATATCGTTGGTGGTCATATTAAATGCCCTTTGGGTGCTCCGCCAGACTGTTTCCTGTGCTGGTAATAATAATTTACTGTGATTCCACCAGTACCAGTTAGAGTCAGGGAATGGTTAGCACTTCTGGAATTTATTTTATGCATTTGGGAAAGCAATCTCCTTCTCTGCCAGACCACATAATTAGAGTAAGCAGGAGGTGAAAGAGTTGTGACAATATAATCCTCTTTCATAATTGATTGTTTTCTTTTGCAAATCAAAATGGAATAACCTTAAATAGGAGAGGAAAAATGTAAAGATGCATGGTTGGATGAGTAACACAGAGACCTTCTGGGGGTTTCCTGGGGTCTTCCAGCTGTAAATGGAAGGTTCAGTATTTTGGAAGTTTACATTTCTTTCAATGAATACGTATTCTTAGAAAGCAGAGTCAGATTTTACCAATTGGCGAACTTTCTAAAGACTGCTCATTAGCTTCAAGTCAGACAAGAATTTGTACAACCATTTCCCTATCTTGCTACCCTCACCCTGCAAAGACACTTTTAAAAATTGAACTTCTGGGGGCGCCTGGGTGGCTCAGTCGGTTAAGCGTCCGACTTCGGCTGGGGTCACGATCTCGCGGTCCGTGAGTTCGAGCCCTGTGTCGGGCTCTGTGCTGACAGCTCAGAGCCTGGAGCCTGTTTCAGATTCTGTGTCTCCCTCTCTCTGACCCTCCCCCATTCATGCTCTGTCTCTCTGTGTCTCAAAAATAAATAAACGTTAAAAAAAAAAAAAATTGAACTTCTGTGTAAGGTCAGTATATGTGATAGATAAATGCATCTGTTAGAAAGTTCCAAGCTTTCCCATAATGGAAAAAATGGGTCACAGAGAAGGGTGACATCTTAAAGTCTGAGGCAGTAACTGATCAGTAAAGCAAGAGAGTTTCTATAATTGCTAACAAAGCCCACATGTTGTAGTGAGAGCAACAGTTTTGGAGTAGAGATTTGGGCGTGTAAAATTTGGCCTTACCATTTATAATTTATGTGATCCTTTGCCATGAGGCTTAACCTCTTTTATCTTCAGGTATCTCATAAGAAAGAATAATAATAGTAGTGTACAGAATTACAATAAGGATTAAAGTTGATTAAATGATATTAGGTATGTGAGTGTGTGAAAGCAAAGTAACTGAAGAATTTTACAATACCAATATTAGTAATCACCATAGGGATTGTTTTAGGTTGCTACACTGTAAGAAGACCTTCACAAGCTCTCCGTGATTTCCTGTAAGTAAGTGACTATTTTACACACCAGTATCTTCTCACATCATTTAAAGAAGTGAAATGAGTTTATGTAACTATAAGTTATAAATGATCATTTTGTTCAGTCTTCATGGAGAGGGATATACTTTTGGGGGAGTATTTTATCTTCATAATCAGTTGGAATGGATACTCTTAGGCACTGATGCAAAACAAATGTAAAAGAAAAACTCTTATGTCCTACATAAAATGTAGAATGTCAATGCATTGTCTCAAAGCCAGGCTTGAGGTCCAGGCAGGTGTGGGTTGGATCCCCATTCTGCCACTTCCGATAGTGGTTCCTAAACCTGGCTGCACAAGAGAGTCCTCTGTTAGTGTCACACCAGGCCAGTTAAATCAGTGTGTGAGTGGGGAAGAGGGACAATAAGAAGATTTGGGTGAGATTTGGGTGTTGGTATTTGCTATAAAAACAAACACAAATTCATTGCGGCCAATGTGAGAATTTAATAGCTATTTGAGTTAGGGCCGTTTATTTCATCCTCTCTGAAACTTAGTGTATTAGTTTCTTAGGGCTGCTGTAACAAAACACTACGAACTGGTGGATTAGAATAACAGAAACATACTGTCTCACATTCTGGAGGCCAGAAATTGGAAACTGAGGTGTTGGCAAGCAGGGCCAAACTCCCTCGGAAGTGTTGAAGGAAGAATCTGCTTCATGCTTCTTTCCTCGCTTCTGGTAGCCTTATGCACCCCTTAGCTTTCAGAGGGTCATCGTCTTCTCCTTGTGCCTCTACAATCATTTTCCTGTCCATGTATCTGTATTCAAACTTCTCCATTTTATCAAGACACCAGTCATATTGGATTAGGACCTATCCTAATGACCTCATCTAATCTTAATTGCTTCTTAAAAGGCTCCATTTTTAAATAGGGTCACATTCTGAGGTATTAGGGGTTAGGACTTCAAATATTTTTTGGGGAGGTCACAATTCACCTCATACACTTAGTGTATGCACTTGGAAATGGACATAATAATCATATCTCTCTCATTGTGTTGTAAAGAGAATGAAGTGGGATCATTAAAATGTTTGTAGCAAAAATCTAGATAAAAATAGGCTATTTTAATATTGTGTCTCAGAATCATTTATTGTGATATTTTTTTCTATTATTATTTACTTTGTCCTTTATTTATCTCTTCCCTGTTTAAAGAAATAGGCAGTACTTTTGTGTTTCTGTAATTCAGGGAGGTGTTTTTGCTTGTTTGTTTGTTCGTTTTTTGAGAGAAAGACAGAGAGAGCATGAGCAGGGAAGAATGCCAGAGGAGAGAGAGAGAGAATCTCAAGCAGGCTCTACACTTACCGTGGAGCCCAACATAGGGCTCAATACCACAACCGTAAGATCATGACCTGAGCTGAAATCAAGAGTCGGACACTCAACTGACTGAGCCACCCAGGTGCACTGGGAGGTTTTTAATAGAGAGTCAGGAAGTAGAAGCTGACTAGAGTTCTCTCCCTATCTTTTAAGATATAGTGAAAAGTGTCCCACAACAAAAAGCTACACATTCAACACATTTACTAGGAAACTCTTGCTGTTAGATGAGATATGAGCCCAGATGGTCAAACTTTCTCAAATACACCAAGAATTCAATTTGTATGTGATATCTACCAAACATTAAATGTTGGCAACTAATTCTATCTCTGCTCAGCTCCAACATCAATGATGTCATGTTGGTAGCTTGAAATTGGCCATGACAGGAGTATTTATACTACTGAAATCAGCACACTACAAATCAGCGTTTTTTGTTTGTGTTTGTGCCTTTGGTTTCTGGAGAGCGAATGTTTAAAAGTGTACAGCACACCCCTTTTATTGTTGTTGTTTTTTAAATTTATTAAAGTTGTGGTTTTGAAAGTTGGCTCCATCAGGGTAGGCTAGGTAGTATGTCACAATAATGTCATAAGAATTATATATCAATACCTGACTAAAGGAGGTCATTATATATAAGGATAGCCCCTTAGTCATTCATAGAAATATTTGTATGTACATTCTCTGTTTTCATCTTTAAAATAGCCATGGGAGATAGTCACCATTGTTTCCACTATACAGATAAAGACAGTAACTACCCAGACAGGTTTATTGAACTTCCTGAGGTCACATAGGTAATGAATATTAGTGAATTCATGAATAGATACTTGAACCCAAGACTTCTAACTCTACACCAATGTCCTGCCCACTGTGACTCATTTCGTATGTAGGAGATTTTAAAGAACAATGGGAATATCATAGATTTTGAGACTTCTTTTTCTGAACTAACACAGTAGGTCATGAATGAATAAATGGGTGGCTTGAACAAAAGCAAATTTATCAGTTCTTAAAAGTTCATGGGAAATCTGTGTCATATCACCATGGTTTCACCCCAACTACATCTTCTCTTGGAAAATTAATAGTTCTAATCCATTCTGAGGTCTTCAAAGATACAAGGTAGTGATATTTGTTTGGGAACATGGTAGGTCTTCATCCCCAAATAGATTTGGCCCATTAGATTTTCCTAGAGTATAAGGGCATTAACAGGAAGAGTGAGTACTGAGTAGGATTAGAATTGTCAGCTCTTGTTTTCTCACTGCCACCTTCAGAATGTGTAAAGCAGAAATGCAAGTATCCTTTTCTAAGAAGTGGAAGAAATTTCCTCCTGCCCAAGGTGAGAAGGAACAGAACAGACACTCCCCTTACCTTTTCCCAAAACTGAGAAGCAAACTAGGCTGGTAGGTACATCATTTATAAAATCATAATTCTGGATAGATCTTTCAAAAGAGGAATTTACTCTGTTCTACCTGATTCTTAGCCAACAATGACTCAGGACATCTTTCAGCTCGAAAAGCCAGTTTTCTTTTCTGAAACCAGCTCCAAGACTTTTCCTTCTGATCTGCAAATCGGAACAAATGTGTACATGAGTGCAGTTTAATTAGGGGATGTTAACTCAGCAAACCAGAGGTAGCTAGGCCTCCTGGCTAAATCACTGTGTTCAAACTTAATATTTTGTCTTCAAAGGTAATTGCTTGTATTTAAAACAAACATCAAAAATAACAGGAAGACACTATGTTAATTGGTCCTAATTTCTATACACATTTAAAAAACATTTGCTTAAAACCATATGTATCGGCAAAAGAAAAGTAAAAAAAGAAATGATGGTATTCTAACCTTGTTGTTATTTTGAAACAATTATGGACTTACAGAAGTTTACAGGAAGAACTTTTCTTCCTATTCTTTTTAAACCTTTTGAGAATGAGCTTGCCTAGCCCATGCTTATCATTTCTGAATATTTTAGTGTGCATTTCCTACAAATGAGGACATTTCTCATACAAAACCTCAATACAACCATCAAAAGCAAGAGACTGACATTGCTTCATTACTACTGTCTAATCCTCAGTTCTAATTCACATTTTACTGATTGTTCCAATGGTATCTTCTATGGGGAAAAAAATCTAGTTCAGGGAACATGCATTGCAAAATGTTTGACTTTGCAAAATGATAGAGGTTAACCAGACGAATACTAGCTTTCATACATGCTTGGGTGTAAACATTCAGCCCCAAATCCTGTTTTGTTTCTTACCACCCATTTCAATTTATGTATTCATTCAATTCACTTCATTGAGACAGAGATAATGTGGGTTAAGAAACCTTTCAGAGCAATGAAGAGAAAGAGTCACATTGACTAAAATAAAAGCAGCAATAATTTTTTTAAAAAGTCGATCACAACTATTTTACTAAACTAAAAGTAAAGTTTAGAAGTATGTTATTAAAGGGCAGTTTTATTGCATTTTTAGTGTAGAAATAATAATAATTGCAAGTGATGTTTATTGAGCTTTATACTAAGCTTTTTACAATATACTATTTAATTCTCACACAACCTAACAAGTAGGCATTACTATTTTTAGTGTCCCTATTTTATTTTATTATTTTATTTTATTTTATTTTATTTTATTTTATTTTATTTTATCTTATTTTATTATTTATTTATTTTTAGTGTCCCTATTTTATAGTTAAGGTATCTAGGTGTCTATCTGCCATTATCCCCAGCTAGGTTTGTAAAAGGGAGATTTGTGGTATTAGCCCAAACTTGTGAGAGACATGTGAGTTGTATTAAATAGTGTTTTCTCACCTCAGTGATGTCAGAACATGTTGTGCCTTTCCCTTTTGAAATGTGTTGGCCTCCTAGGTCAGGAAGACACTCAATTATAGAAAGCATCCTGTGACTTTTCTCTGGACTAGATTTTGAATACACAGGCCTGTCCTCAAACCGGGGTTTTTCATATTGAGAGAGTTCTGATTTTCCTTGTCCCTGGGTCTTCTGATAGAAAGCAGGAGATGAAGATGAGTAAGGAAAAAATGTCCTTGTTCTAGTGTTAGGAGAACTATATGATAAGGCATAGCTGGTAAAGTCCCTCACCTTTCCTTGCTTTTGGCCCAGTGCCATCCCTGGGGTGTCTTGGGTATCATCCCTTCATGTGTGCTGGTTTAGATTTTCTGGCAGGTGGATGCTGAGATGAAGATACTAGTTTAAAAGGTCCCTTATAGAGGGACCTATGAGAGAAAAAGACAGGAAGCAGGAATGGTCAGGGAGAGCCCTTGAACTGTGGCTTAGATCCGAGAAAGTCTCTGCCAGGCCAGTGGGCAGCTCTGAAGCATAGGTGGTTACCTAGAAGCATCTGTGTCCACCAGAAATAGTTAAGACCTTACATCGTCACCTTGCTCAGAGATTGGCTCCCCAAATAGTTTGACCTCAGGTGAAAAACTGAGGGAGATTCTA
Organism: Panthera tigris; assembly: GCF_018350195.1. Lineage (NCBI taxonomy): Eukaryota > Metazoa > Chordata > Mammalia > Carnivora > Felidae > Panthera > Panthera tigris. The sequence goes on from NC_056661.1 coordinate 48,467,192, forward strand.
GATTCTAATGAATCTAACGGACTGTACGATTTGTTAGTAAATTGTAATTCTTGTAGCTAGACAGTGAGCCATTTTTTGAGGGAGAACTTCAGTGGCAAGTATCTGTGTCTCCAACAGGGTGATGTAATTATGAGCCATTTCATGGGGAACTAGAACTTGAAGCAGAGACTGAAAGTATGGGTGTCAGTTTGGGTTTCTCTGTCTACTGGCTATGACACTTTGAGTCTACTTTCTTCCTCTGTAAAATGGGAACATAATGTACATCAAACATAAAGAGGGGTAGGAAGGCAAAAATGAGGTAATGGTTATGCAGATGCTATTGTGGGTTATATAAATGTGTCGGATTTTTATGTAGCTATTATTATTACCACCAAACAGAATAAGTAATTTATTCATTCATTAGTTGAAACAGCTCTTAATTGTGGACTTATTATGTAGTGTGCTCCTTTTTTAGTAATGAGATTGTAGCAGTGAAATAATCAGACAAAATCCCTGTTCACAAGGAGTTTACGTGTCAATGGGGAAAAAAGTGGACAGTAAAAAAATAATAACTACATAATATATCAGGTGGTAATAACGGCTTGGAAGGACATAGGGGAAGATACAGGAGGAGGGATGAGGGTAACATATTACACGTGGTAGTAAAGGCACGTCCTAGTGATCTAGTGATACCTGAGCCAGATAGAAACAAAGTGAATGTGAGTCACCAGACTACTTGGGAAAGGAACAAATCAGCAGAATAACGGGTGCAAAGGCCATGAGGTGGGAATGTGCCTAGAATGTTCTAGGAACAACAAGGCAATACATGTTGTTGAAGTGAGTGAGCAAAGGGAGTATAAAAGGGGATGAAGTCAGAGAGGTAGATATTGTGGATACTTAGCAATGTCATAAAGACTTTGGTATTGATTGAGGAGAGGGGAAGCTATTGTAGGAATTTGCACAGAGTTGGGCATGATGTATTGGACTGGCATGTTAAGAATGGAGTGTAGGGGCACCTGGGTGGCTCCAGGGCACCTGACTTCGGCTCAGGTCATGCTCTCATGGTTTGTGAGTTCAAGCCCTGTGTCGGGCACTGTGCTGACAGCTCAGAGCCTGGAGTCTGCTTCTGATTCTGTGTCTCCGTCTCTCACTGTTCCTCCCCCATTCATGCTCTGTCTCTCTCTGTCTCAGAAATAAATAAACACAAAAAAAAATTAAAAAAAAAAAAGAATGGAGTGTATGAGGAAAGGTGCTGAATGGGGAGACCTCAGTTACATGGCCCTACAATAATCCATGAGAGAGATGATAATAGTTCAGGCCAAGGTGCAGGTTTTAACTTTGAAGTGAAGTGATTGAATTCTTGACATGTGTTTGATACCAAGTCAACAGTTCTTACTGATGAGGATGGGAGCAAAAGTTTTAATCCCAGAACAATAAGAAGGATAGGCTTTTACAGAGATAATAGAAGATTATAGGAGTAGCATGTTAGCAGGGGCATTGAAGGTGCTGTCTGGGGAAAGATTCAGAGCTTAGTGTGGGACAGAATTTGAGATGTTTTAGTAATAATTCTAGTGTGGATGTTGATTAGGCAATGTGAAAGGGCTCTTAGTATCCAACTGAGAATATCAGTTTGGGAATGGCCTAAAGATGCTATTTAATGCTTGGAGAAAGCAATTGCGGTTATCAAAGGAGTGAGTCTGCATTAAAGATGGAAAATGGGTGGCTCAGTTAAGCGTCTGACTCCTGATCTCGGGCTCAGGTCATGATCTTGTGTTTCCTGACTTTGAGCCCCGTGTTCAGTTCCTTGCTGATAGCACAGAGCCTGCTTGGGATTCTCTTTCTCCCTCACTCTGCCCCTCCCCTCCTTGCATGCACCCCTCCTTCTCTGGCTGCCCATCCTCTGCCCCTGCTGTCTGTGTCTCTCAAAGTAAATAAATAAACATTGAAAAAAAAGGATGGAAGATATCCAAGGACTGAGTCCTGAAAATCATCATTTGGCAGTCTGTAGAATGAGGGGGATCAGTGAAGAATACCACAAAGGAGTCTTCTGTGAGGTGGGAAGAGCAGGAAGAGAAACGGATGTCCTGGAAACCAAGCGAAATAAGTATTTCAGAGAAGAGGGAGTGACCAACAGTGTTAAGAGCTGCAGCCACATCAAGTAAGATGGAGTCTGAGAAAGGTCCATCAGGTATATCACATTCACATTATCTTGTGACCCTGATGAGGTATAGTTTGGAGGAGTAGAAGATAGATGTGGAAACCTGATTGAACTGTGTCTTTTTGGTTTTTGTTCTGTTTTGTTTTGCTAGAAAAAGGAAGGAGAAGAACTGGGAATTGTGTAGAGAAGTTATTCAAGGAGTTCTGCTGGAAAGGGGAGGTGGCAATGAGGGAGAAGTGGAAGAGATTGTGCTTTGGGGACATATTGGGAAATATCAGTGCCTGCTTATATATTAATGTATTTGATCCAGTAGAGACAGATAATCATGATGCAGGAGAAAATGGAGATAGCTTTAGTAGAGGAGTTGCTGAACAAGCAAGGGGACAGGTTGTAAAGCACAAAGAGCGGTTGCTCTTAAGAGCAAAGGCAGTACCTTTGCTGGAACACATGGTTGAAAGTATAAATGCATGATAAGTAGCCACAATGGGAGAATACATGGAGAATCTCCAGATTTCTTCTGTATTTTGAGTAAAAGTTCATGAGCAGAGAATGGTGTGGTGGAACAAGTTCTTGAGGTTTCAGAAGAAAGAGTAATGATCAGAATAAAATCTACCAGATCTCAAATCCTAGCCTGAAAGATCTCAAGGCAACTGCTCTGATTATAGTTCCTTTCTGAAAGATTTTCAAGGAGATTCATGTAAATTTCAACTTGAGTTCCAATTATCTTCTTTTCTACCTATGTGAGATTTGGAAAATCACCTCATTTGGCCTCCTTTTTTTTTTTTTTTTTTTTTAATCACTGTAACATGTAGGCATTAGACAAAATCAGGGCTTTCACATTTATTTGACGAGAACTCTCTTTAGGACATTTTGTATCAGACCCACTAAAGACATAGGCTGATGTAGACACATGTACTTGATGAAAAACCAAAGTTTAAAAAAGCAATGTTTGGGGGTGCTTGGGTGGCTCAGTCGGTTAAGTGTCTGACTTCGGCTCAGGTCATGATCTCACCGTCCGTGAGTTTGTGCCCTGGGTGGGGCTCTGTGTTGACAGCTCAGAGCCTGGAGCCTGCTTCTGATTCTGTGTCTCCCTCTCTCTCTGACCCTCCCCCGTTCATGCTCTCTGTCTTAAAAATAAATAAACATTAAAAACAATTAAATAAGCAATGTTTGGTTTTCTTGTATGTGATACTATCTGATATTTCCTATTCTATGCTAATTTTTTCTGTCCTAATGTATTTTTAGTAATGTATTTTAATGTTTGTTTGTTTATTTGTTCTTAAGCTGGCTAATCTGACTGTGCAATAGATTTCATAAACCACTAATGGATCATGATGCACAATTTGAAAAGCACAGTTTTAAAAGACACTCATAGGTACCTCCCAATCTGTAATTATGAAATTCTGTCAACTTTTGAAGAGAACATGAGAGACAAAATCATCTCAGTCAGAGCAAGCATATTAAGAATATGTGGTCAGAAAACTGGACCATAGGTTGATTTTTGTTTAAAAAAATTAGTTACCAAGATTCTAACCTGGGATAATTCTACAATTTAGATTATTACATCTAAATTAGAAAAAACAGCAACAACAACAACAGAAGAATTGGTGTGGCTGTCCTTAGTCCCTCCTTGAGTTCTTCTGTTTTCTCTCTCTACACTTGAATCAAATCATTAATTTAGGCCACTACCTTTAATGCTACAGGCATATGAGTTTCTCACCCCTGCTGTACCAACTGAGGCATTTCCTTAACTAAGTTTCAAAATATGAATGTTTATTAAGCACTGAAAATATGCCCAACATTGTGCTAGAAATTGTATAGAATAAAGGAAGTTTCTGGGTTTTTTGTTTGCTTTTTTGGTTGTTTGTTTTTTGTTTCTTTTTCTTTTTCTTTTTTTTTTTTTTTTTTAGAGAGAGAGAGAGAAGAGTACATGTGCACATGCACACAAGCAGGAGAGGGTCAGAGGAGAGAGAGAGAGAGAGAGAGAGAGAGAGAGAAGAGAGAGAATCTTAAGCAGGCTCTACATTCAACATGGAGCCGAGCCTGGGGCTTGCTCTCAATACCATGAGATCATGACCTGGGCCAAAATCAAGAGTCTGACACTTAACTGAGCCACCGAGTTGCTCCAGAAAAGAGGAAATTTGAGTGAATTCATTCAGAGAATTTATAATCCACTTAAAATGTTTCAATGAGAGGATAAACTTCTTATAGATAAACAGGAAATCAGGTACCCATTTGACTCAGATTCCAGAAAAACAAAAATAAAACAAATGACTATAAATGAGGAGGCCATGCATCACACTTTGCTAGGAACCCTCTCCCTTTGCACCTGTTGTTTTAGTGTAATTGTTAGTATAACACCCTTTTCACTCTTAAAAGTCCTGGTCTTTTTAATTTCTATGTTCTTTGTAACTATAGATTATTATTTTATTTATTTATTTCTGAAGTTGGGGGAGGCACCAATTCTGAAATTAGCGGTCATTGATTTATTCCCTCTGTTTGGCAGAACGTGGGATGTCCCTCATGTTCACCATCAGTCCTCCATTTATGTTCTAATTGTTAAAAATTTGTGGTCCTAAGTTTATTAATTTACCAGCATTGTCTTCTTCGTATTCCATGTGTTCCCTTTTCCTACTACAAGTGTTCTGAAAGAAAAGCTACTATTGCCGGCATTATATACATAGGTGAGATGAGTTATAATACCATTCAAGAGAATTTTGATAATAGCATGAATAAATTCCAACATGGGAGCCAGTCAGACTCTTTTCGGGACAGTCCTTTTACCTCATACTTCTGCATTGTCCCTTTCAAAGGTAGATAACCCAGCCCATAGAATCTAGCCTAGAGATAACCCAGCCCTGTGCAGAGGCTGCAGCTATGATGTGAAGTGACTGTGAACAAATTGATGGTCACTGAATAGGCAACTGCTACATGGCATGATTCCTGGCCATTTATTCATTGATCTATCCCAGCAATGTGATACATTTCCTCCTCCCATTGCTGGCCAGCCAGGAAGGAGTAGTGAAATCAACCTTTGGCTAAACAGGAGGCTACAGGGAAGGTTGGGGGTTAGTTATTATCATAAGCAAACAAAGGAGACTAGAAGTTAACTACCAAAACAAAAGTGCTTTCAGTCTGCAATGTATTGTATTCTTTATCTTGTGCTGAGATACTTCTACTATACCTATAATGGCAGATGCTGAAGTGGTGTGTGTGTGTGTGTGTGTGTGTGTGTGTGTGTACATACTGTTTTGTATGGGATGAATGATTGAAATAGGTCTTTAAGATTTTTCTGTAATGAAAACTGTAACCGTCTAATCTGTTCTTCTCTTCAATGTCAGGGGTCACAGAAGGTTGGAATTTAGACTTAGCAGTATCAACTCACCATTAAATGGAGGGAAGCAAACAAACCCACATACAAAAGTAAAAACAAGCAAGCAAACCAACACATCAGCCATAAATATGACTAAAAACTAATCCAATATTTATTCCTTATATTGTAGATGAGCACTTCGATAGATTATACTAGAATGGGCCAAGATGTAGACTAACAGGAGTTATTAAAGGCACTGAAATATATGAGCATTGCCAAATACTAGGCTCAAGCATGACTTTGGCAAGTCAAGGACTTATAAATTCTTGGAAAAATGGCCTTTTAATGCAGTTCTATCAGAGAGTATTTTGGTCAATGGTTGAGTGATTCCAGGAAGATAAAATACTTTTCTTGAAAAATGAACTGGGAAAATAATGTTCTGCTTTCATCCTATGTTGATAAACTATTAAGTTTATTTGCAAAGCTCTAGGTGAGCAAGAGTAGTGGGTGAGTGGTGGCTCCCCCACAACATGTCCATGTCCTAACCTACAGAACCTGTGAACACAAGCTTATTTGGAAAACAAGAATCTTTACAGACACAATTAAAAATTTCAAAATGAAATCATCCTAGATTATCTAGATTAACCTAGATTATCTGGCTTTGCCCTGAATCCAATGATGAAAAGGAGGCATCTTGTAAGAGAAATGCAGAGGGAGATTCAACACAGACAGCAAAAGAAACATAAAGAGAAGAGTAGAATCCAGGTAAAGATGGAGACAGATTCAGTGATGCAGCTGCAAGCAAAGGACCTTCTGGAGTCCCCAGAAAGAGTCAGGGGAAGATTCTCCTGTAGAGGCTTAGAAGAGAGTACAGCTATGCCAACATCTTAATTTGGGACTTCTGGCCTTCAGAACTATGAGAAAATAATTTTCTATTAAGTTACTCAGTTTTTTGATAAATTTTTTAATGGCTGCAATAGTCAGAAACAAACATAGCAAGGACAATGAGAATTACTGTTTTCTCTCCTATTAGATCCAACAATTAAATTGCTATTGGGCACTGAACTCCATTGTTTTTTAGAGTAATTTTCTACACGCAGAGACTTTATTTTGTCAGATGAATGCTGTGTTTGGTAGAGCTGCAAAATGAGGATGTTTTATCTGCTGCTTCTCTTGATGAGGATGAGTGGGAGGGTAACTTATCTACATTATTGCCATTGGGAGAGAACACAGTAGCATGGCATAAATGAAAATACCTCTTAGAATATTTTTTTAATTAAAAATAATAGGAGGGGCGCCTGGGTGGCTCAGTCGGTTAAGCGTCCGACTTCAGCTCAGGTCATGATCTCGCGGTCTGTGAGTTCAAGCCCCACACCGGGCTCTGGGCTGACAGCTCAGAGCCTGGAGCCTGTTTCAGATTCTGTGTCTCCCTCTCTCTCTGACCCTCCCTGCTCATGCTCTGTCTCTCTCTGTCTCAAAAATAATAAATAAATGTTAAAAAAAAGTCATTAAAAATAATAGGAAAGACTTTGTTAACAAGTAGAAACTTATTAACCCAGAGTTTATGTATCTGTTATGCAGGTATTTAATATTGTTCTTCCAACTTGTAAGGCAGACATCCAAACACTTCAGAATATACACTCATCCTTGATAGTGGCTTAAAATAAAGAAGGTCCTAGAAAGAAGAGCTCACACAACTCTTTTCACTCTGCCAAAGTTCTTATAGGAGGAAGTTGCTTGGAGAGTGTATACATATTTTAGAGTAGCCTCTCTGCCAAGTACTAAGCGAGGAGGTAAGACAGATTATTTCAGTATAGCTATTGCATTCTTGAAAGTGACTAACTGAATAACAGGTATCTGCACTAAAATATATCCCAGTAAAGTCAACCAAAAAGACCTATCATTTGGCTTAAAATTTCTTAATGGGAAATTTTTTTAATGTTTCCTATTAATGAATGACAATAAGGAAATGAATCTAAACATTACCAGGGGAGAAATTTCTACATTAGGACATGTCATTATTTATGATCTTAAGTCACACTATGTTTAATAAGATGTTCAAGAGAACTGTCTGGACTACCCTGAGAACCAAGGTTTCCCTGCCAATGGGTAGAGGAAAACATTTGGTATCTTTGATATTCACCAAGAGCCTTAGGCAAACATACCAATAATCACGTGCTTGTAAACTTTCTGGTCCAATAGCCCTATTTCTAGGTGTTGGGGAGGAAAATTTTTTTTTCTACACTCCAAAATTCTTCTAGCTGCTCTTAAGAATTAAATTGACATGAGAAAGATTAACAGGAGAAAATAAAGTTTAGTTGTGTATGTATGGGGAATCTACATAAACGTGAGAGTCCAAAGGCAGTCAGGCAAAATGAGGTATATATGTCATTCTGGACTGAGGAGGAGGTTGTTGGGTTCTAGGGCTTTGAAGAGAAGGAAGGCAGTCACAGGAATAATAGAAAGAATAAATGTTTGGTAAACAAATGTTTGCTGGGACTTACAGAAACAAGGGGAAACAGAGAGGATTTTTAATGAACAGACTTTGCTAGTTAATAATATAGTGTAATTATCTGTAGTAATAGCACTCTTTCTGGATCCGGTCTTCTAGATATTTTTTTTTATGCAGCTAGGAGAAGGTCAGAGTTTCTTCCTGAGCCTCTGCTTCTTGAATATAATCAGCCTAAAATAAATCCATATGCTAAAGAGACACATTCTGGGGTGGCAAATTTTGCTCCCCTACACAGGACTAATGGTAATCATGGTTATGCATTTATCTACAAGGATGTTCATTTCAGTGATATTTACTAATAGCTGAAAAGTCGAAACAAGTTAACATCCTGATATGGAGATTAATTAAATAGCTGCCTGTCTTGGTCACAGAATAATCAATTTTTAAAAATTGCAAAGATCTATATTTGTTGAGATATTGAAAGTACAGATTGATAAATATTAATTACTGCCTGATCTCATTAATGTTAAAATCTATATACATAAAAATATGTATACATAATGCAAAAATATATATACATGTAGAAAAAATAGACTAGAAAGTTATGTACTAGGTGGAATATTGTGATTTATATAAGAAATATGTATTTGGTCTTTAACCCAGTTCCAGGCACAGATTCTCTAAAACCCTTGGAACTTCCCCTAGTAATGACCACAAAGATATCTTTTGTTATGTTAATGGAGTGACTTTAGGAAAGCCCTTAGGTAAACTAAGGTTGGGGGCAGGTTGCCAGGTGAATCAACCATGTGATTGAAGAGTTGGAACTTTCAGTACCCACCCCTATCTCCAGAGAGCAAATGGGGGCCGAAAGTTGAATCAGTCACCAATGACCAATGATTTAATCCATCATGCCTCTGTCATGAAGTCTCCATAAAGTCCCAGTGGACAGTGTTCAGAGAGCTTCTGAGTTGGTGAACACATGGAGGTTGAGGAGAATGGTGCACCTGGAGAGGGCATGGAACCTCTGTACTTTTCCCCATGCCTTGCTCTATGCACCGGTTCCATCTGGCTGTTCCAGGTTATATCTCTTTAAAGTAAACCAGTAATCTAGTAAGTAAAATGTTTATCTGAGTTCTGTGAGCCTCTCTAGCAAATTGATTGGACCTGAGTAGGTATTCCTGGGAACCTCTGATTTATAGCCAGTTGCTCAGTAGTACAGGTGATAATCTGGACTTGGAACTGGTGTCTGACATGGGGAAAGGGAACAATCTTGTAGAACTGAGCCCTCAACCTGTGGAATTGGGTTATCTCCTGAGAGATGGTGTCAGAACTGAGCTGAATTGCAGTATACCTAGTTGATGTCCTGATAATTGTTGGTATTGGGACTCCCACGATCCCCCTGCAACACTGGAATTGGTACCAGAACCTATTCACTAGATTATGTGTGATTATCTATCAATCTGCCTATGTGGCTCTGTGAGAGGTAGCATATTCCATTTTATAAATACATAGGAATGAGACATACAATTAATCATTCTTGTTGAACAATGCTGAATCCTAACAAGTTTTCTTGGGTTTATGCATCCAGCTTCTGGTATTTCATAAGTAATTCTCTGTCAGACCAAATGTTAAAAAGAAATATATTTGGGGGCACCTGGGTGGCTCAGTCAGTTAAACATCCAGCTCTTGATTTCAGCTCACTTTATGATCTCAGGGTCATGGAATTGAGCCCCTAGTCTGGCTCTGTGCTGGGCATGGACTCTGCTTGAGATTCTCCCTTGCTCTCCCTTTGCCCGCCCCCCTCCCCACCCTCTCAGATAAATGAATAAATAAATAAATAAATAAATAAATAAATAAATATGAAAAAATATATATTTTGCTCACCTCAGCTTCATAATATGTTTGTTTCCTTGTTTGTTTATTTAAGTTCTAATAAGAAACCTTGGGAAGGAAAAGAAAATAAAACCCTTATCTGAATAATCATGTCATAGTATTAATCATTAATTCAATTATATGGATCACAGACCTATATATAATCTGATAAAAACTATTGATCTTTTTTTCTAGAAAAATGCACATACATAAAACTTTGTATACAATTCTGGGGAGACAGTGGTGTTCGTGAACTGTTTGAAGCCCATTACAAATCACTTTCCTGAGTTCAGGTTAGGAACTCCTAGACTAAATAATCTTTGATATAATTTCTAGTAGTGTTCTAGACCAAGACAAGTGTCAGTCTTATATCCCTACTTGTTTATGGAACTAATCACTTTTTTTTTTTATCTTTGCAACAAATCCTTATAATGAGATAAACAATTGAATGGCAATTCTCCCTGCCTATTTCATACTCTGGAAATTTGGATGTATAGCTCTATCCATGGGATCCAACTAACTAGCTTATAAAAGAGATAAATTCTTCCTGTGTGAGAACTTCTGTTTGATTATGAGGATATGTGTTAAATGAATGATCTATATCTATATATCTACCTATTACATGCATATGTGACCACTTGGAATATTAAGCACACACCCAATATACACATAATGACATGTTTAGAATTCTCATAGCCAGGCAATATCTAAATTCCTATTAGAGAGACACGTTAGGAAAATGTAGTACCTAGGACCTGAGAGAGCTTCCTTCCTGGTGAAAGGAAACAGAACTTGCTTACTACCCCAAAGAAGGAATGGGAGAACTTTGAGAGAAAAGTGTGAAGCTAGAAGGCTGAGAAAGGCTACAAATGGGGAGATGACCCTTTTCCATGATCCAGCCAGTGTAAACTAGTGAAATTATTGAAATTACAAAATCCTAAATTAGGAAGATATTATTTATCCCTGATACAAAGCCTCAAAGGAGCTAAATTGTATTGTTAGCCTGCGTTGGGGCAGAACTAAGAGAAAATGGATGCAGAGGTGAAAACAGAAGTCCTGGCAAGAATTTATAGGAACTTGTGGAGGCCCTGGAATGGAATTCAAAGTTTCACCAAGACTCAAAAGAGTGTTGGGACCTAAGGAACTTCTGGATTGCATAAATTTGCTATTTAAATGTTTGATTCATTTATAATTCAGATGAGTTCTTTTAAAGGAGAAATATCTTGGCTTTGAGAACTCTAATATAGTTTAGGCATATTATGTAATTCGCCACAATTTCTGGGCTTTCTTTGCTGTGGGTGCTTTTCTCTAATAGTTGAAGGTGAACAAGGCACTTGGAAGAAGGTAATGGAATCTCTCAATCCCTGTTCAAAATTATTTAAATGAGCCTCCAGAAGTGTCCTTGGTTCTTTTTATAAATAATTGTCCATATCCAGAGGCTAGTGTTGGCTAAGGCCTGTCCATCGTGAGTGTAAAAATTGCCTTGCACGATAATTACTTCGTGTCCTATCATTCCCCTTAATGGGGTGGGGATTCATCTCCCTCGCAGGTGACTTTCTAACCACTCAGTCACCCTCAAATTGATAACCTCTGATTCTGGGTTTTCTAGCTTGCAGAGGAGGACTTCCTTGGTTTCCACTGAAATCACATTTTGGTCTGTCAGAGGATGCTATAAGGAGGTCAGTAGAGAGAAAACTGAATATATAATATAAAAACCAACTATAAGTTATCTAGGACTTTTTTCTCTGATTTTTCTGTTTAAATCATCACATAATAAAACCACCTTTGATATACAGCACACTAAATGTTAACACTTGCATAGATCTGTGGAAGTATCATCACAGGATACAGAAGAGTTCCATTACCCACCCCTCCCCCTGGCCCCCAAGAGTCCCTCATGCTATCTATCCCTTTATAGTTAGATTCTCGCCCAGCTGCTAACCTCTGGCAACTACTGATCTATTCCTCATCACCTTGGTGGTGCCCATTTGAATGTTACACATATGGAACCACACAGTATGAAACTCAGCATTTTTCACCTAGCATGCCTTTTGGATTCATCCAAATCGTTGTGTGTATTTATAGCTTATTCTTTATTATTTCTGAGTAGTATTCCATTGTAAGGATTTACCATAGTTTGATTGTTCATTCACCCAGTAAAGGGCATTTGGGTGGTTCCCAGTTAGGAAATATTACAAATAAAACTATTAGGAACACTTATATTGAAGGATCTTGTATGAATGTACATTTTTGTTTTTCTAGAGTAAATACATAGGAATGGAATTATTCACCTAAGGCTTTTGGGGGGAAAATGTAATGAGTGAAGAGATTCACAAATTATCTCTAAGAAATTTCCACTTTTCCTGTAGAAATTCTAGTTATATTGATGTTTTTATCTTTGTGCTTATATGCAAAAACAAGATATGCTGGAGAGTTTAGGCACTATCACAAATCACTAAAAAGTCACAAATATCTCTGACTATCCAAGGATATTTGGGAAAAAAATGCCAATTTAATTACTGCAGAAGGGAATCAATAAATAGGGAACAATGATAATTAATGGTAAATACTTTATTTTCAAGAAAATGGGTAAATAGTTTCACTTTCAAGGAAAACTTAAGTCTGTATTTCCAATTTGGGAGAGAGAAGAAGCTGTCATAAATCCACTAAGGGAAATTTCTCAGATTTCTGTGGTTAGGAATCTTTAGGGATTGGGTAGAAGGAAGGGTTACACTGCTTAAAGGTTTCAAGAAATTGATTTTTTTTTTCAGAAGTAATAAAGGGATACATTAATGATATTGAGTGAATTGAATGTTTACTGAGGGTCTCTTTATTGTTTATAATTCTCATTTATAAAATGAACTCAAGGTTTATTAAAAAGACATAAAGGTTCATATTTGAACATAGCATTACAAATTTGTCAATTATTCTGGGATATTTCAGTTTTCTGGCTTGACATCATATAAAGCAGTTCATCTGCATTTATAGACTTAAATGCATTAACTTTTTCCTACAATCTTACCTTCAAATGACTTCCTTCCTTCCTTCCTTCCTTCCTTCCTTCCTTCCTTCCTTCCACCACATTCCCTCCCTCCCTGCCTCTATCCTCTCCTCTCCTCTCTTCTCCTCTCCTCTCCTCTCCTCTCCTCTCCTCTCCTCTCCTCTCCTCTCCTCTCCTCTCCTCTCCTTTTCTTTCCTTCTCTTTCTTTTCTTTTCTTTTCTCTTCTTTTCTTTTCTTTTCTTTTCTTTCTTTATCTTTATTTTTCTTCTCCTCCTCTCTTCTCTTTTCTTTCAGTTTTCTGAGTGCCAAAAAATTGATGGATTTCACTGAGAAGACCATCCTATTTAACCCATATGACAACCAAAATAACCCTGCATGGTTTGTTTTCTTCTGTCATCATAAAACAAGGAGCTTATATCAGGCATAGAACACCGACAGGCAGTCACTTCCTTGGAATAAGTTGAGAGACAAAGCTTACCTGCTGAAAGATACTTCTCCCACTACTCTGCCACATGTCAGACATTCTTTGAATTAAGACATTATCCCCAGTTAACCCCTGCTAAAATATACATAGATTCCTCAGCACATCATCTTGGAGACAGTGGAGCCTCATGGTTAAGAAAGAGAACTATAATGTCAAGAGCGGAATGAATTATTATTATTATTATCTTTATTACCGCACCAATTAGTACTTATCTCATGACAAAAAGCAGAACACAGAAGATTTTGGAGAAAGAATAGTGTTTCATCCGTGAAGTTAAAATGTCTTGCATTGATAATCCTGCCATCTAAGATATATCCCCCAACTCTTTTGAAGGCTGATGAGTTACAATGACAATCTTTAGTGAGGATTACATGGCTTTCATTCCATCAGTGCTTACTGGACACATTACTGATCCCTTTTTTCTTGTTTTCATTAATGATTGATTGCCAGGTATTGCATAGTCATCACAGTAAAAAGTTCCATATCTATGCTACAGCAATTAATTTATTTTTTTCTTCCAGGGAACATTGTAGACAAATTTGTCTTAACATAACTTATATCTACATGTGTCTTTTGGTGGACTGACCAACTGTTTCTGTGGATGTTACAGTCACCCTGAATGCTATCTTTAGCTTTTGTGCAGGGAAATTGTCATACCACCCTTCTGGTAGACTGACATATCCCAGTGACAGTTATGAGGTCACTGTTTGCCATAATATGAAGTGCAAGAAAAGTAAAGTCATAGACTGTTGAGAAAGTGTCTGGAGTAAAACAAAGTCATTTCCCACTGGGGCCTGGGAAGGGGGTTGCTGACTTAATGCACATCATTACGATGGGCCTTCATGTGCCAAAACAAGTTTGTATGTATGCTTAAAGTGAAGAAGCAATCCATTTCAGTGCCTTACCTTTTTATTCAGCTTCAGATGGATTACAAAGGCTGCAGCCACTGGTGTGGGCAAGGCTCACACCTCACTGTGTTTTGTCATTTATCACATTTTCAGTGTATTGTCCCCAAACCATTTTCACAAGCATGATGTGGTTTAACCCCAACAAAACACACTTGGAGGTATTACTTATGAATCCCATGTTATAGATAAAGAAACTGAGGCTCATAGAGTTTAAATGACTCACCCAATGTTACCTGGCTAATATGAGGTAGATCTTGGATGTGAATCTCTATTTTCCAACTGATCTCCATTTATCTTTCAACTATTCCATAGGTACTGGTGCTTAGGTGGAAAAAAAGGGATGCAGATAATGGCAGAAGCAGATTGGCCCCTGTGTAACAAAGGTGTATTTTTAACTGTCAAAATGGGATCAATTAAAAAGGGGCTAAATTATAAAGATATACATGGTACTGTAATATTTTTGCTAAAATAACGTGTAAGAAGACCCTGCCCAATAATGTTATCAAGACTCAAATTCACCTGTTTGGGAGCTTTCAAAACTCCCAGTAATTCTACTATAAGCAGTAATTTAGTTCCTAGAACTTATTCCTTGTTTTCCTGACTTCTTATGATCACCTTTTAAGGTTCTTACTTGGCTTCTGCCTCATACCCTAACTTGTTATTTCATGATCTTGGAATTAATCATGATGGTTTTCTAAGCTCTCCTTGCCTCTTCCCCTCTGCACCCTCTGCCTGGAATAGATTCTTGCCATATTTCATTTGGCCAACTTCTGCTTGTTCATTCGAATGCCATTTTTCCAGGAAACCTGACTTGACGTCATCCATGTATGAGGGTGGCCATGTGTCTTCTGAGTTCCACGGCCATTCTTTGCATGTTTCCATCTACCATTCAGCAGCCTTCTGCATTCACTTGTTCTTCAAGTGAACTGTAGTATCGGAGGTACTATGCCCTTCATCTCCATACCTTCAACTCTTGTGTATTTCTTGTTATTTAATCAGCATTTAATATATGCTACAGAAGTGAATGAATGAATAAATGAGTGACGTATTTTTCCAAATTTGTTACTCAGTTACTCAGTTAATCTGTAACCTATTCAACAATAGTTCTACTTGCCTCCTCTAGGAAGCCTTTTATTTTCTAGTTTATGACAAGTGTTTCTTGAACACTTAATATGTGGCAGGAACAGATATGTTCCAACAGCAGAATGGCAAAAACTGCAGACAATTTCCCTGCATTGAGGGTACTAATATTCTAGTAGTAGAGAGGAGATAAACAACAAACAAGCAGTAAATAAAGACAAGTAAATAAAGAACTTGTTAGTGCTATAAAGAAAAATAAATAAAATGTGATAAATTTATGACAAAGTAGCAGCCATTGCCTTAGTTTTTTGTTTTTTTTTTTTTTTATTTAAATCCAAGTTAGTTAACATATAGTGTAATAATGATGTCAGGATTTCAGGAACAGATTTTAGTGATTCATCACTTACATGTAACACCCAGTGCTCATCCCAACAAGTGCCCTTCTTAATGCCCATCACCCATTTAGTCCATCCCCCCACCTACCTCCCCTCCAACAACTCTCAGTCTGTTCTCTGTACTTAAGAGTCTCTTATGGTTTGCCTCCCTCTATGTTTTTATTTTATTTTTCCTTCCCTTCCCCTATGTTCATCTGTTGTTTTTCTTAAATTCCACATATGAGTGAAATCATATGATATTTGTCTTTCTCTGACTGCTTAATTTCACTTAGCATAATACACTCTAGTTCCACGCATGTGGTTTGCAAATGGCAGAATTTCATTCTTTTTAATCACTGAGTAATACTCCATTATGTATGTATATACCACATCTTCTTTATCCATTTGTCAGTCGATGGACATTGGGGCTCTTTCCATAATTTGGCTATTGTCAACAGGCAGGCACTACTTTAAATAAGGTGGCCAGGGAAAACTTCCCTAATAAAGAGCCATTTGTGTTGAGGCTTGAGTAATGAGAGGAAACAGTTTCGCCTAGAATATGAAAGTAAAAAGATTCTGAGTCAGGAGTCAGTTTGACGTATTCAAGAGGCAGAATGAAAGAGCAGAGCTACACCAACGTGAAGTTGAAGAGCTTTTCCAGGCCAGATTGTGCTAGTTGCCAGTAGACCGCTATTTTCAAAGTACAGTGGAAGGCCAGTAGAGGGTTTTCACAGGAAAGTGGAATGATGGAATGATCATATTCCCATGTTTAAAAAAATCACAGTGGCTGCTCTATGAAGATGAAGTATTAGGGCCCAATACTGCAAGATTTCTGAAAACAGAGAGACCAGAAGGTAGCTATGGATATAGTCCAGGAGAGACTTGATTGTGGTCTGGGCCAGGTTAATAGTGATGGGGGCAGAGTCATCTCTGTGACACTGTTGCAATCATCCCAGAAGAACAATATAAACTTAAAGGATTAACACAAGCCCACAGAGCTGTTTTTTTTCCCCTGCCTGAATTATCCCTGAGAATCAGTCTGGCACTTAGGAAAGCTGCATCAACTCCAGCTTTTGCTGGTCATCGTGGACTACTCTTTCAGGAATTTACACATGGATCTTTTGGGTGGCCATCAGGACTTCTAGCAGGCACTGGATGGACCCCGTATTCTCCAAGGTGCTCTTCAATCACTGAGGGAATTACCTTTTTAAAAGCACTATTGAGTTTCCTACTTATTAAGTCTTATAATGACGTCTTAATGTTATTCTTGTCATTATTAACTCTAAAAGCTTAGAGAATCAACACTCACAACTCGAGCTCAGGTATACACTGAGAAATATGCTTACTTTTATTTTTTTTTTGTATCAGAACTTCATGAAATTTCATACCATTTGTTCCCCATTTTACATGATAGCACTAGAGATTGAGGTCTTAGAATTTAATTTTTATTTGCAAGTCTTCCAAACAGCATGCACTCCTCACTGTGCCAGATTTTTCATTTGGACTATAAGTTCCAAATCATTTATATTTTCTTTTTTTGAATTGCAAACCATCATGAAACTTGTCAATTTCTTTACTCCATACACACCAAAGGTAGGATTTTTCTTAAATCACTAAATAAATCCCTCTAAGGCAGTATTTTCTAAAAGCTCAAGTTGATTCTTGAGATATTACTGGTATTATTACTAGGAAAAATTTCTGCTTCCTGATATTTTTTTAATGATAAGTTAATAAAATCAGTTTTCTTTAGGATGGGATTTCCCATATTCTTCAGGATGCAAATGTGGTATGAGGCTCTCTAACTGAGCAGGGGTGAGTAGAATGTACCACATTTCTCAATGTGAATTGACAAGAGACTCTTTTTATGCAAAGCTTCTAGAAGTAGTAGTCTGTGAATTACACATCAAAAGATATCGGGGCGCCTGGGTGGTTTGGTCGGTTAAGCGCCCAACTTCAGCTCAGGTCATGATCTCATGGTCCGTGAGTTCGGGCCCCACGTCGGGCTCTGTGCTGACCGCTCAGAGCCTGGAGCCTGTTTTGGATTCTGTGTCTCCCTCTCTCTCTGCCCCTCCCTTGTTCATGCTCTGTCTCTGTCTCAAAAATAAATAAACGTTAAAAATTAAAAAAAAAAAATCACTTGAAGGTATATATATGTTCAAATAGCAATTGGAAAGGTTATTTTTTGGTCCAAAAGAAATAATATGTGTTTATGCTTTCAATGACCTCAAATTCTTTAATACATCAGCTAATATTATTAATATTACATAGATCAACATCAACTAATAAATCCCTGAAATCTGGAATTTTTAAAAGGCTGCTCTCAACTTATAAATGAGAAAACTCAGAGCCATTAGGGCTAGGTGAATTGCCTGTGGTAATATAGTTCTTTGGGGGAGAGATGTGGTATTCCATTTCTTATTCTATATTTTTAACTGGTATGTTCACACCCAGCATATATGAGTGGAAAACCTACTCTTTTCTCAGACTTCCTTCCAACTTTTACAACCTGTCTTCCTTTTTTTTCCACATCCTCACTCTGGACCATGCAACTACGAACAACCATGATGACAAATACGTGAGATAACTGAATCTAGAACCAAAAAGTGTTTTAAGAGAAATTGACCAAACTTAAGAAGACAAAATGTGAATCTGGGTCAAGGAAAGTTCCAACCTTTAGTTTCAAAAAGTCAATAGGTCATATGACCTGAGGAGTATTGCGGGTTAGAAGGATGCGCTGGTCTTAAGTCTTAATTGACCACTCACTGAATGAATCTATCAGTGTTACATAGCTGTTAAAAGAGCTAATGTTATCTTTGGATGCATGAAAAGAAACAGAGTTTCCATGGGGCGCCTGGGGGGCTCAGTCGGTTGAGCATCTGACTTCGGCTCAGGTCATGATCTCACGGTTCATAAGTTCGAACCCCATGTCGGGCTCTGTGCTGACAGCTCAGAGCCTGGAGCCTGTCTCCCTGCTCTCTGACCCTCCCACACTTGCACTCTCCGTCTCTCTCTCTCAAAAATAAATAAATGTTAATTTTTTTTAAATAAAAAAGAAATAGAGTTTCTAGATTAAAGAGGAAGACCTGTATGTACCACTTATTCTTCTCCTGAAGCATTAAACATTCAGAAATGTGGACAGCAGTTGCTTCCATTTATCTTCAGAGCTTCTCTTCCTTAAGTTGGAAATTCTGTGATTTCCAAGAGCACTTGATGTGAGCTGACTCTCCATATCCTTTCTTTTCCTTTTTAAATATATTTTGTTTATTTATTCTTGAGAGAAAGAGAGTGAGCATGAGCGGGGGAGGGTCAGAGAGAGAGGGAGACACAGAATCCAAAGCAGGCTGCAAGCTCTGAGCTGTCAGCATAGAGCCCGTTGCTGGGCTCGAACCCACGAACCTCAAGATCATGACCTGAGCCAAAGTCGGACACCTAACCAACTGAGCCACCCGGGTGCCCCTCCATATCCTCTATTAATTACATGTATTACTTCCTCCATTTCTAAAAGCCTCTAATAGAGCTGCTTCCCTCCCTCCCTCAGCCCCCACACATAAATCAGGGTTTTCTGTCGACTTCCTGGATGTTAGAGATAGGTGTTTCCCAACTTTCCCCTTTATCTTGAACTACTTGAAAACTGAAGGCTGATGGTGGTATTCTGATCTCTTGCAGACTTCTTTCCTTGTGCTATAGTATAAAACAGATTACCCAGGAACCATTTTGTGACCTGATACTTTTTGATACCTCCATCAAGAGGTCTCTATTTGCTTCCTCATCTCAGTTCTCTCTTCTCTCTTGCCTGTGATGATCTGTGTCCCAGGAAGCTGACTCTACTTGACTGCATTACCTAGCCTCCCACATCAGCTGACTTTGAGTTTCCCTTGACCAGTAGGATGCAGCGGTAAGAGATAAGAGGATCAGAAGAGAGAAAGTTGCAGGTATTTCTTCTTCACGCTCTCTGCTCAAAGCTGTGTTTTCTGGCAGTGATCACGGTTCCCAAATGACTATAGCTCTTGTGGGGCAGCTCTCATCCATGTGTCTACCCCTACCAGGCTCAGTAAACTCTTTCCTCTACTGGCCTCTTTGGGGCTGAAGGTAACAGTTTCCCCTGATTGCTAGTTCCTGTAACCTCAACAGCCCTTGTTAGTTCCTTAGAACCTATCCCCATCTCTGTCTGCAAGAAGTAGGGTTGAAGGAGGAAGTGATTAATTCATTTTTAGTTACTTGTGCTGGGAGTGAAGATCTGGGAATGGATTATGGGCTGAATTTGTAGACTTGGGAGTCAACTGCATGAATATGGTAGTTGCCTAAGATGGATATAGTTGCCAAGAATAGAATGCAATAATAGACGTGTTAGTGGAAATTTGGTGAATAACATCTTAGTAGATGTGATTATGTAGAGTTGAATACAGGATATAGATGTAGGGAAAGAAAGGGGGGAAATATTCGAACATTAGAATCCATGTAAAGAGGCATTTTTAAGGTGTATTATTTCAAGTAAAAATCAGGACTAAGAAACGACTGTTGGGTTGTGTAATTCATGTAAATTACTCTTGCAGACTCTGATGGTCAAGGAGCAGAATGACTAGAGACCATATGCAGGGAGGAGGTCCGGCAGGAATATGGTTTTGTTTCTCTAATAGAGAAGACCTGAGCATGTTTGCAGGGGAGAGAGGAAGCAATTGTCTTGGTCTCGTATTTTCTACCTGGTTTTGTGTAAATGAAACAGGATTTGTTGTCCTGAAATGTTTTTAGTAACAATATGCTAGGAGTCCACAGGATGGAGAGATTAGTTTCTAAATGTGACCAATGAGTAATCAAATTGTCATAATGTCCCAGTACTTAAAGCAGAAAGATAAAGCTCTCTTTATTTTTTTCTGTTGAAAATTTTTAAAAGGAACCATTTAAATAATACTAGTGGGACATTTATCCTGGACATGTTAATTCTTTAATCTACAATATCACAGTTTTTTTTTTTAAGGACACTTACTATTTGTTAGTATGATTTTTATATTTGTAGACCTTAGCCAGTGATAGTAACATAAAATATTTTTGCTATCTTTTTAGTAATCATATTTCCTGGTCATATTATAGGTGGTTAAAAAAATAATTTTTAGTGATTTTCTGAAGTCTCCAATAGTGAAATTGTATGTCTGAATGCCTGGATTAAGTTGGGTTTTATACTTCTATGTTTAGAAGGAGATTTTATTTAAGGGTGTGCTGTTGGTATTTCTGGTTCTCCTCACCCAGAGGAGATGGGTTATAGTCCCCTACATCTTGACATTAGTTAGGGTCACATGATTTGTGGTAGTTAATAGAAAGTAAGCAGAAGTGATGCATTCAAGAGTTGTTGTACAGTTCTTTCCATGCTCTCTTTTTCTCCACTGGTAAAACATGGCTTTACCCGCATGACCCCAGTGAGCATAGTCTCTCTCAGCCAACCTGTATTCTTCATGAGGTATGAATGGAAATAAAATTTGTTGCTATAAGCAGAGCTCACCAAACTTTTTCTGAAAAGGAAAGGATAACTATTTTTGGCTTTGCAGGTGATAAGGTCTCTGTCACAATGACTCACCTCTGCCATTGTAGTGCAAAAGTAGTCACAGATACTAAGTGAGTAAATGAGCATGGCTATGTTCTGATAAAATTTTATTTATAGAAGCAGGCAGCAGCCAGATTCAGCCAACGGGCCGTAGTTTATTGGCATCTTCTTTAAGCCACTGAGTTGTTGAGTTTGTTAGGGCAGCATAACCCAGCCTATACTATCTTATGTGGCTACTACTATACTTTATAAAGGGAATGTGAGAACTGAAGAGTCAGTGGTGATTTGTGCTTCTCTAGGAGAATGTTTATTAAAATGGGACTATATAAAGTCACTTGGGGTTCAGATCTTTAATATGATGGAGTCATCTCAGGAATCAAAGAAATAAGGACTTAAAATCTACTTAGGATGGCTATTTAAGAAAAGGTGGGCCAGGGATACCTGGGTGGCTCAGTCAGTTAAGCTTCCAACTTTTGATTTTGGCTTAGATCATGATCTCAAGGTTCATTGAGCTCTGTGCTGACAGCGTGGAATGTGCTTGGGATTTTCTCTCTCTGTCTCTGTCTCTCTCTCTCTCTCTCTCTCTCTCTCAAAACAAATAAACTTAAAAAGAAAAAGTGGACCAAACATTTAGAATTTTTTTTTTTTTCAAATTCAAACATGCAGGATCAAAAAAGAAGAAAGAAGAAAAGAAAGTGTCTTTCAGAGGCTATAATGATGGCCAGGGAAATAGTACCCAGAAAAGAACTATGTCTAAGTAAAGGTCCATGGGAAGAGGTCTTCTGACTTCTTCCATATCACTTAAACTCTAACCCAAATGAAAGTTGAGTTTAAATGATAATTATCAAGGTTTAGAAAGAGGCAAAATTAGACTTCTGGGACTAGTAATTTTCTGACTCTCAAGTTCAGTGCCGGCTGCATCAATGTGCTCTTTGGGAAGAGCATTTTGTAAAAATGCATCCAGCTGTACATCTGCAACATGTGGCCATTTCTGCATGTATGTTCTACTTCAGTAAAAAGTTTCTAAAACTAATTATTTAAAGAATGAAAGTGAGGGAAGTCAGTTTTGAAGTGCTACATAATAAATGCACAATCTGTTTTTAAGGCTGGTTGGTAAAGTGTGACGGTTATGTCAGTAAACCTCAGCTTTCTATGACGTAGGAGTGGCTCAGGCAATGCTGTTTGTGAGTGGGCTCCTGAACTCCCTTGTTTTCTAAATAAGCGCTTCTCTTGGTAAACTTCACAACCATCCGATATCTCTTTGGTGAGAAAATGTACCAAATTTTCTCCTCCTGTTAGACGTGAGGGCCACCTCAGACGAATTTATTACATCCCTCACATTTTCTGTCACAGAGGCAGAGGGTATCTTCCTTCCCTTCCTTCCCTTCAACCTTTATGTCTTATCTCCTTCATTCATGTGGCTGATTTCCTGCTTTGTGTAAACAGAAGCCTGGGCCAAGGATTCCATATGGGAGCTGAGAGGATCTTATTCACCAGAATCAAACCCATGGCAAATAAATCTGGGGAAGAGGAAAGCATAGAGACAGTCTGGAGGGAAAACTACACACCCAATCCCCTAACCTGCAAATGCACAGATGAAACCCTTCAGAATGAAAAATTATTATGTACCAGCAGCATAGAAAGAAGTAGTGATTTAAAAACAAAAACAGATATGTTAATAATTTCGGAATCCTGTTTTTAGTTATTATTTGTTTATTGTATGTGAGAGGAAAATTGAATGTGCATATGTTGAATTCATTACTCTGTAGCTTTTTGGTTCTCTTGTTTCTTTCTCTCTTCTTTCTTCCCCCGCCCCACACACTATTAAAGCTGGTTTTATTAGCTACGTTGGACAATTAATATTTTCTTGGTCAGATGCCATGACTAAGGTTGCCTTTATACGGGGATAATTTATTTTATCTCCTTTTTTTAATTTTTAAATTTTCTTTATTTTTTAATCTTTATTTTTGAAAGAGAGACAGAGCGTGAGCAGAGGAGGGGTAGAGAGAGAGGGAGACACAGAATCCAAAACAGGCTCCAGGCTCTGAACTGTCAGCACAGAGCCCAAAATGGGGCTCGAACCATCAAACAGAGATCATGACCTGAGCTGAAGTTGGACACTTTACTGACTGAGCCACCCAGATGTCCCTATTTTATCTCCCTTTAATAGAAACTTTGTCTTAATATCTTAATAGCTTAAGTGAATATGATTACTATTTTTGAAATAAAAGTGTATTAATTTTGTTTTCAAATTGAACTTCAGAACATAATATATACTTTTAATAATAAACTGCAAGGGGTTAATTATGTACTATGTGAACATGGTAGAGTGGCTTACATATTTTTCAAGATTTATCTCTCTTAAGTTAAAGTATTTTGTAACCATTTTTTCATCAACAAGAATGCAGCTGCCGCAAGAATGATATAGGGTTTGACATTTTACAGTGCACATTCTGAGGTTTCCTAGTAGGAAGAGCATGGACTAGAAGTAGAGTCTTTTAGAACGAAGTTTAATTTCCATCTCCACACATGTTTGCTCTGTGATTTGAAACATGTTAATTTCTATAAACCATAGTATCGTTATCTGTATAATGGATCTAAATCCCTATCTCACTTAGCATTGTCTGAATTCAATGGGTTAATAGGCAGTTAATCAGTGGTCAAATCTGTTGCCCTTTAAAGATTTTATCTCATTTAAATTATACAGCAGTCCTCTTGAAAGATGATGGTTTCAGTCAACTGCTTTAATGAACAATCCTCAAATCTTAGTGGATTACAACCACAGGCATAATGCCAAATATATTAGCAATTTGGACTGACTGATGTGATTCCATGTTTCTTCTCTCTCTAGGATTCAGGCTCAAGGGTTGCCCACTATTTGGGACAGTCATTCTCATGAAATGAGAAAAGCAAGAGACAGAGCCAAACTTCTGCATGATGGCTTTATGGCACCCCTGCTTACGTTCTATTGGCCAGAACAGGTCACATAATAGAGCCCAGCAGCTGTGCGGGGATGTGTCCTCTGACTACAAGGGTCCTTGAAAACATAACTTCAATATATCTATGGGGATGAAAAGGGGAAACCATGATTAGAAATCATGTAACATGCCCCAATGCTACTTCCAATTGGGGGATACTCTGTGCAGTAATGGCATTCTTCAGAAAGTCCTAAAGTCAGAACATGGTGGTAACTGATAACCTAGCCTTCCAACATAACCCCAAATGAAGTAAAAAAATAATAATAATATATTTTTAAATCAAACTATTGGAGAATTTATATTCATGCAAAGCTTTATAACGGCTATTATTTTTTTTTACATGTGAATATGATATATTTTAGGGGAGCTTGCATATTAACTTTATGTATGTATAATTTATAGGTGAACTAGTTAATTATGAACTTATCTGTGAATCTCTTAAGACTGAGTGAAAAACATATCTATTTGTAAGCTGGAAAAAAGGCTCTTCCCCACATATAAAGAATAGCTTGTTTCAGAGTTTAAAATATAATAAGGTTAACTTTTAAATTGAGTTGAAAAAAAGAGTAAGTTACAGATAAATTGAGTTACTAGAGTGGTTTCACTTTTTAAAACTGAATTAAGGGCTTTGAAATTAATTTATTTTTGAACAAAATGTGCTCAGTGTAAGTTTTATTAATATGTCTTTGGACTGACTCTTTTGAATGAAAAGCAAACTTACTTTAAAACTTTATTTTTCACATTTATAGCCCTGCATCAAACTTTTCTCTGCAATAAACATGAACTATACACCACTTGCAGGTGGGAGTCCCATCTGTACATTGATTCATATTCCTTGGTCTGTCACTGCAGTATGCACTAAGTGCTCCAAACCAACTACTAACTTGAGACTTTTATTTTATTTTATTTTATTTTATTTTATTTTATTTTATTTTATTTTATTTTATTATTTTTTTAATCTTTATTTATGTTTGAGAGAGAGAGAGAGCAAGCAGGGGAGGAACAGAGAGAGAAGGAGACATAGAATCCATGGCAGGCTCCAGGCTCCAAGCTGTCAGCACAGAGCCCGACAGGAGGCTCGAACTCACAGACCATTAGATCATGACCTGAGCTGAAGTCAGCCACTTAACCAAGTGAGCCATCCAGGTGCCCCCATTTAATTTATTTTAATCTTTAATTATATACTTTTGGGACACATGGGTGGCTCAGTCAGTTAAGGGTCCAGCTTTGGCTCAGCTCATGATCTCACAGTTTGAGAGTTCCAGGCCTGTATTGGGCTCTGTGCTGACAGTGTGGAGCTGCTTGGCATTCTCTCTCTCCCCATCTCTCCCCCTCCCTGGCCCATGCTCATGGGCACTCTCTCTCTCTCTCTCAAAAAAAGAAAAAAAAAAAAGGAAAACAAAAACTGAATTATATACCTTTTTTATTAATGGTAGAAATAATCTTAAATTAATAGCATCAATATTCCATTTTATTTCATGGAACACATTCCAGAAAAGTTGAGAGACTTCCTTATATATCTACTATTTCAGCGTTAAAAAAATCAGAAGTATAAAATGAGAAATAATTTTATTTGAAGATTAAACCATTAAGAATAATGAAGAGAGGCTAATATCTCCAGGGTCTAGTGGTTAAGAGCAGGGGCCTTGAGTCAGACAGATCTGCCTTATTTCTAATCTCACTCCACAACTTTCCTGATTTGTGTTTAGGGAAATTTGCATAGTTTTTATTGCATTTCATTTTTCCTCATCTGAAAAATAGGATAATGATAGGGTTGTTCTAATCATTAAATTACAACTAATGTGCCTAGCAGGTAGTGTTACTCATTAAAGCCTAGCTTTTATATTATACACCATTTAAGAGATTACACGATATTCAAATATACAGATTACCAACAAAGAATCACAATATACAAGTGTAAGATGCCTAAATATATTTTGAATCCATAAATGAAAGGACATTATTTATTGAATACCAACTTTATCCTGAGCACTCGGCTAGATACTGGGAATACAGCGATGTGCAAAAATAGGAATGGTTCCTAGTTTAATGGTACAGTCCTTAAGAGTTATAGTGCTCTGTTGGGGCGCCTGGGTGGCTCAGTCGGTTAGGCGTCCGACTTCGGCTCAGGTCACGATCTCATGGTCCGTGAGTTCGAGCCCCGCATCGGGCTCTGGGCTGATGGCTCAGAGCCTGGACCCTGCTTCCGATTCTGTGTCTCCCTCTCTCTCTGCCCCTCCCCCGTTCATGCTCTGTCTCTCTCTGTCTCAAAAATAAATAAACGTTAAAAAAAAATTAAAAAAAAAAAGAGTTATAGTGCTCTGCAGTAGACTTAAACCACAGACCATTGCTCTATGATGATTTAACATTTGTGGGTGATCTTCACGGGATTATACTGTAGAAAACAAGATGTTGCTGGGGAACCATGAATTTTGTTCATTCTAAGACTGATATGTGGAAATGAGTCACTAAGCTAGTGAATGAGTCTAGATCTATGTCAAGCACATGCTTCAGTTTTGTTTCATTTTGCAATTTTACCTAAGTGCTGGGTGATTGCTACTATAGTGGTAATTAATGCATTGTAGTGCTATCATAGTGATGTAACTCAATGGTACATGTATCTATTCTGTGTAAAAATTTCCCCCCTAAATGTAGCAGCTTAAAGCAACAATAACCATTTCTTCTTCTCCTTCTCCTTCTCCTTCTCCTTCTCCTTCTCCTTCTCCTTCTCCTTCTCCTTCTCCTTCTCCTTCTCCTTCTCCTTCTCCTTCTCCTTCTCCTTCTCCTTCTCCTTCTCCTTATTTCATGCAGTGTCTGTGAGTGAGTCAGGGGCAATTAGAGCTGCTTAGCTGCCTCAGGGTCTCCTATGAGGTTTTAGTGAAGATGCCAACTAGAGCTGAAGGCTTGACTAGAATTGGAAGATCCACTTCCCAGGTGGTGTATTCAGGTGGCTAACAAGTTAGCCTTGGTTGTAGAAGAGAGGCCTCAGTTCCTTGCAATGTGGAGCACCACATAAGGAAGCTTAAGCATCTTCACATCGTGGCAACTGGCTTCCACCAGAATAAGTGATCCCAAGGGGCTTAAGGCAGAAGCCACAGAGACCTTTATGACTTAATCTTAGAGTCATACTTCATCATTTATGCAATACTTGTTATATATGTCAGCTATATGCAAAGAAAGAGGTGACTGGATGAATAAAAGGAGCTGAGAATAATTGGGGCCCACTTTAGAGATCAGCTACAGTAGTGAAAATAAAATAAGAGTTACATGTTTATAGTGCTCTGAGATAAACTGGAAGAATTTGAATGTATCCAAATGAGGTATGGTGAAAATATTTTTTATATGTATTGTATGATTTTGGTTAGATTTATAAAAGTAATAGGGCTGATATGAAATCTTCAATTGGGTAAAATGTTTAAATAAAATCTATTTAAGTTACTAATGAGAAGCTTGAAATTTCTTTGAGGACAAAATTTTTATTTACTTATTTATTTTTAATGTTTATTCATTCTTAAGAGAGAAAGAGCATGAGCGGGGGAGGGGCAGAGAGAGAGAGGAGACAGAATCTGAAGCAGGCTCTAGGCTCCACCCTGTCAGTACAGAGCCCCATGTGGGTCTCGATCTCACAAACTGTGAGATCATGATTTGAGCCAAAACTTTTTAAGAACTAGTTTTGTGCATGAAATGGTTATGAGGAATTTCTGATCAAGCCTTTTTATGATAACCTCTTCAAATTCTTGATAGGCATCTTTAACAAGAAACTTCATTCACACAAGTAGATAATAAAAGAATTAAAATCATTTATACTCATTTGAAATTTATATAAAATTATGTTTTAAGATTATAACAGGTCTTTCTTTTCAATTTATTGTGATAATGTAAATGGATTTCAAATCTAATCAAAATTTTCCCATGTCAAGTGTTTCAAAGTAATGATGAAACTCTAATTTATGAACTGCACTGTTATTGGATTAGAAATCCTACAAAAAGCTTGGATGTCTGTTAAAAAAAAAAGGAAAAAAAAAGACAAATGCCTCTAAAAAATGTAGATAAGAGGTGAAGTCCAAGAGGACTTAGATTTCAGGCTGCTGTGTGGAGTTGTGTACATCAGGAGTCCTGCCCGCCATCTCCATCCACAGTCCCCTCTACATACAGATTGCCCCTTGTCTATGCAGCTGACTTTGTAAAAAGCTTGATAGTGTACTTTGTCCTTGTCCTTGACCAAGCATATCATAGAGGAACAGCAGACGTTGGATATTGTTCACCATTTTCACTGCCAGATAGGACCATGAGCTTTATGATCTTACTCAGTAGATGTACTCCCAAGACTACCTTCTACGGATGCCTAGACTGTACTCACAAGTGGAGGCAACCATCCCAGTGGCTTTATCTAACTAGATGTTAGTTGGCTCCAATTCCACACCAATACGTGGTATCCCTATCCCTCGCCCAAACTATAACTCATTCATAGCATACAAGTAACATACTTTAAGAGTCTGATAATGGAAGTCTATAATCTAATCCTTGAATCTTTAAAGTTCATAAAGCATCTCAAACTTTTCAGTAATACTGCATTTTATAAGTGAACTTATATTTAATAATAATGTATGCTTATTTGGGTGTTTGCATATATACTAAGATGTGCTTCTTGAGAATGCTTTATGGTGTTCTCCTAACTTGGCTGATTATGAAACTCATCTAGGAAGATTTGTATGACTTAAGCATCATGATGATTAGGCATTGTCGGTTATGACTTTTGCAATAGCAAGTATCAGTAATTGAATTTAAATTTAAAAATCCAGGATTACTTCAGCACCAAAATCCAGGAGTACCAAAAATGGCATCAGAATATTCACTGGCCCTCTCGATTTCTCTCTGTTGGCTCTCTGTATGGGCAGTATCAGGCTTACTTCCTGTCTTCATACTGTGCTTAGCATATAGAGGTTGCCTCTTTTCTAACAGCTCTAACAAAGGGCTCAGTATTGGGTCTCATTTCTCTGTTGCCAAGCCAGTCAGTAAGGTCAACAGAGAAGAAGGCTCTGAGTGGCCAGAACTGTGGCACATGCCCACTCAGGTAATGAAGGGTATAGAGCCAACTTCATTCAAACCACATCTCTGAGATATGGGAGAGGCCTGATTCCTCAAAGGAAAAATGAGATGTTGTAATCAGAAGTGGAAATAGATACTTGGCAACACTTTCACTCTCCCCATTCCCAAATTCATTGTATTGGCTAACCTGAACTTCAGAAGAGCAGGGCTTTGAATTTTTATTTTGAAAGAGTTCCCCAGGAATCTAGGAACCACTGGTCCATTGTATGCCATAGCCTTTATCATTTCTAGATAGATAGGATAACAGAAAGCTAATTGTATCATTAATCCTTACTGAAGCTCCGTAGATACCTGAGCTTCAAAGTCATACCAATTAGATCACCAGGAAGAGTGTGAAGAACATCTCTGTTTGCTGTGAACTGTAATCTAAGAAATCCATAGTGTCACTCAGTGTGGATGGCAACAGGGATAAATTCCTGTTAATACCAGTTCTTAATGAGTTGATGTGCTTTTTTCCATCAGATCACAGAGATTTCTAACCCAGTTATCTTTATCTTTTTACTCTGGATGCAAGGTAGCTTAAAGGGAAAGATATTTTTTGTTTGTTTGTTTTGGCCATATTAATAATAGTAGTTTTTGTGGCCATTCTCTCCTTCTCTCTCTCTCTCTCTATATATATATATGTGTGTGTGTGTGTGTGTGTGTGTGTGTGTGTGTGTGTGTGTGTGCATGCGCGCTTGTGTATACAGATTAGATTTTAAAGGACCTAAGAAATATCAATTTTAGTTTACAAGGTTGAAGTATTTTTAATGAATTAAGTTAAACAAGCACTGTTGAGCACCTACTATGTGTTAGGATCTGAAGGAAATATGAAGATAAAAAAGAAGTGATTCCTCTTCAAAAGACTTGACAATACTGATAAGACATATGTAAATAACTTCAAACAATATAACATATCTCAAGTAACATAAGAGAGTCTATTCATGAAGAATAACAAACTTTGACAACTTGATAGAGCTAATTTGACTATTATTTCTGGATAGACTTGAATATACTGGTCAGAGGTATTTCTACTTGGGTCTCCAGCTTAAAGTAAATTTCTCAAATAATTAGTGACCGTGTGACTAATCAAGAGAAAGCTCAGAACTGGGGCAGGTGACCTCTGTCACCTTTTTATTCTGCCATTTAACAGCTGCTGTGTGTCCCTCTTCAACTTTGGCTTTTTATGTTTCCCCATCAATCACATAGAAACGAAGGCTGCATATAACCTACATGTTGGTTGCAAAGATTAAATGGCACAGTTTATATAAAACAGTGGAAATACGAATACAAATATGAGTTCTTGATATTATTGGTCTTGGAGATCTTCTCTGCAATCTTAACTTTCTTGTAGCAGATCTTATATCCCCCAAAATAGAGATAATATCCGTCGTATTGCTAACTAACAAAGGTTCAGATAAATCTCTTAGCAAGTATGCCTCAACATTTGGAATAGTCCAAGGTCTCTAAGCACAAATTATCTCATGCTCTTGTTACTTTCCCAATTCCTAGTCGCATCTGTGACTAAAATGAGAAATTTTGAATTATCGACCTCTGAGTTTTCTCTGCCCTGAAAAATTTGGCTTGTGTTTTCCTCTTGCTGCAAATTTTGATATTATTATGAAATAATTTTTTTTAAATTTCTAATGTTTATTTTTGAGAGAGAGAAAGAGAGACAGAGTGTGAGTGGAGGAGGGGCAGAGAGAGAGGGAGAGACAGAATCCAAAGCAGGTTCCAGCCTCTGAGCTGTCAACACAGAGCCCGATGTGGGGCTCGAACTCACGAACCGCGCAAGATCATGACCTGAGCCACAGTCGGACGCTTAACTGACTGAGCCACCCAGCTGCCCCATGAAATAATTTTAAATTATCTGATGCCCCACAAAAAGTCAGATTCATTCATGGATTATTCCTTTATTGAAGCAGAATACACTAAATGTTTTACATACAGTAGTTAGCAGTGCCTTCAGATTAAATCCAAATTGAAACTGCATATAGGTTTGACAGATTTTAATATTGAGAAATAGGCCTTTTGCCTATTAATGATGATGTTGGCATCATCAGCCGTTGGTCCTTTGCTCAAATGCCCCTGTTGAACCAGGAATATAAGAATTGGTCAAAACACTCCCTACTTCCTGTCCCACATTGAAATGAAGGTAAATCGTAATCTTTTCCAAGCCAAAAGTTCAGCATGTCCCCAGGAAATGAAAGATGGTACAGACTTGCTGGCAAAATGGTACAGTGTTCATTTGGATGATGTCTGTAAATAACAATTGGAATGCAATTTAAAAAATTAGTGTACAGCCCTCATCTATAGCTATTTCTTGGCCTTTTTATTGGGGTCACTTACAACGCAGGGTTTCTCTCCTGGTGACAAGGTGCCTCTCTGATCAGAAGGAAGTATAAAACTGATTGACTCTGAAGCATCTGTGAAATATCTGGTGCATCAGTGGGAGTTGTCTTTCCAGTTGTCTATTGTCTTTATCAAGAATGGTTATTGCTGAGGATTCAAGGTGATCCTTTGTTTAGGGCCTGGTCCTTAAGGAAATTTTGTGGTTGACTTGGTTCTAAGCAAACGCTCATAACTAATGAGGATTCTGATGACAGCTCACATCATCTTGGGAGGCCTGTAGGCACTTCTCCACTATTCACAATTACTAATGGAGGATTTTATTTCTCTCAAATACAAGTTTATATCTAAAATTTTAAGTGATATTCTTACTTGTTTTTACCTCATTTTAGCGCTAGACGTATATTTCAGGGCTTACCATAAAATTCCTCTATGGTCCTAGTCTTCCCTTCCTCCTCTTTTTCTCCCTTCTTCCCTACCTTCCCTTCTTTCTTTCCTTCCTTCTTGCCTTGCAGGGTGCTTAGAACCAATGAATAATATTCTAGTTATGTTTGTGCTGAATATTAATAGCATGAATTTAAATATAACACCTCACTTATCTGAACTTCAGCTTTTCTTATCTGAAAAATTCAGGTGATAATAATGGCCATCTGAGAAAATTTATGTGAGAATTGAATGAGATAATGAATGTGAAAGGATCTTCTCCAAAATTCTAAGTCTGTAGTGTTAGGAAAGAACTTTAATTTTTATTAGTTTTTGTGTCAGGAAGGCCTTCGTTTATCCCCAGGGAAACAGATTCTGCTTTATTCAGTTAAGCCAGTTTCCTATTATTCTGTGCTCAGAAATAAAACACCTGGTGCCTAAATTTGTCCTCATCCTTACCTCTGTTTTGTTAAGGTTCATTATGTCATAGTGATGCTGGTATCTGTCTCACTATATATTCACCATTTTGATAACATGTATTTAGTATGTACTGTATGTTAAGTATTAAACTACATAATATAATTAATTCTTCTCCAACTATGACACAAGAACTATAAACAAAGTTGCTTTAGAAACGAGGAAGTTGGAGTTTGTGGGATTGTCCAAGGTCATGAAGCTGGTAAATGACAGAACAGTGTCCATGCCCAGTCTGTTTGCCTAATCCTGTGCACAGTGCCTATTTTTAGTGGTTAGAAATGTCATCTTTTTGACACTGTGTTGGGTAGTCATAAGAGAAAAAGTTCTTACCCAATTTAAGAGTCCATGGACATCAAGGATATCCTCTGGATTGGCTTTGGGAGTGTGAGAAATCTGTGGAATTAAATACAACATCTAGTAGGTGAGTAGTTTAAAGCTTCTCAAAGCTTTTGATTCCAAAATGCCAGGACCCAAGAAGATACTCTAAATTACATCTAGCTACTTTGATTTTTATCAAAGAGATCCTTTCTCTGGACTTAGCATTAAAAAACAGTTTGGTTTCCAGCTGCTCTTAGAATCCCAGCTTGAGGGGAGAACCAGCAACCATCTTTCAAGGCTCAGTCCCCTTTGTAGGGAATTTATTAGGCAAGATTGTGTATATTTGAGACCACAGAACTTCCAGAGAATGCAAAAGCATTTTCCTTGTGACATTGAACATTTAGGAAATCGATTATAGAAGCAGAGTCAGGGGAAGAAGTGTCTTCCAGATCCTTCAAATTATATTCTTTATGTTATTTTATTTTTTTATCTATCTATCTATCTATCTATCTATCTATCTATCTATCTATCTATTATGTATTTATTATGGGAGAGAGAGAATCTTAAGTAGTCTCCACACTCAGCACTGCCACAGGAATCCATCCCACGACCCTGGGGTCGTGACCTGAGCCGAAGTCAAGAGTTGCATGCTCTACTGACTGAGCTACCCAGGCACCCCAATCAAATAATATTCTTGATACCTAGTTAAAAAAAAAAATTGTGCAATGGATAAGGCCTTGACTGTTGATGAAGGTTTGAGCCTTGGTTCTCTAATGTGGGAAAAATGTGACGGAAGAGTGGTTAATTAATACTTAATTTGTAGGATTGTTATGTGAATTAAATGCAATGATCCATAGACATGGCTAGGATGGTAGCTGGCACATATATTAATGCTGTCAATGATACTAATAATAATATTAACATGGACATTTTTGAAACCCTATACATAAAAGAGCTATTAACAAATACAAGAATATAACCTTTATTACCATTAGTTAGTTCATTGATAAGTCTCTGACATTCTTAGTGCCCAGTTTTCTCTTTAAAAACATTTATTAGTTTCATTAAATACTTTAATTAAAATTTTTTTTAATGTTTATTTGATTTTGAGAGAAAGAAAGAGATAGAGTGTTAGCAGGGGAGTGGCAGAGAGGGAGACACAGAATCTGAAGCAGGCTTCAGGCACTTAGCTATGGGCACAGAGCCTGACATGGGGCTCAAACTCACAAACCTCAAGTGAGCCGAAGCCGGATTCTTAAGTGACTGAGCCACCCAAGTGCCCCTAAATAACTTAATTTTTAAATGAGTGTTTTATATTTCTTTGGTGGCATATAAACACCATGAGGTAATCTTTTTGGCTATTTTTAGTCTTTGCATACGTCCCCCGCCTCGTTTTAATGTAGAGAACAGAGACAGAGTAATTATCTCTTTTTCATTTACATTGCTATCATTCAATGCCAGTGGTTTTAGCAGTGCAAAATCTGCTTTATCTAAAATGGAATCCATTTAATAACACCAAGAACTTATTCCTCTAATTGACTAACAATAGAAAGCAAACCTAGAAACAGAAAAAAAGGCAGAGTTACCTATACTGAGGGCCATGTGTATGATAATGGGAGTCTCTTTTCTTCAGTCCTAAAGGATTAAAAAGAGATTTTAAAATGTTAAGTGAATTTGTAATGGAAACAGTGGGAAAGGTATCATTTTATATATGAGCTTCTACAAAAGCCTTAGGAAATAGCTATCAGCCATTCTCATATATGTGGCTCATTTTTATTCTTTCCTTTGTCTTGTAAATGAAGGTTCCTAGAAGAGAGCTTTCCTCTAAGATAAAGCTTTTGAATTAACCTTAGAAGGGGGTTAAACAGCTGAATCAGATTAACCCTGACCCTGAGTTCTATAGCTTGGGCTGTGTTTTTTTTTTTTTTTTTTTTTTTTTTCCTGCCACTAGAGTCTCAAAGCACTATCTAGGTTTCCAACCTGGTGCTGCAGAGAAATCTAGTTTCCCCAGAGGTCAAATGTGCTGAGTGCATAGGAAAATACTGCACATGAATGAGGTTGGTCAAATAAAGACAACTGGAAGTAGGGACGGCCATGGTCAACATGAGATAAATAAACGTGGCTGATCTAAAGAAGTCCCAGCTTCTCAGTGCTCAGCTCTAATTCCTTGCTGCCTGATACTTAGATATTTGAAGATAAGTTGAAAACCTGGAATTTTATCTGAAATCTAATTTTAAAAAATGTTCATTGTTAAACCAAACACAAATAAAAGCAGAAAATAGTATTTAATGAAACTCCACATACCCATTACTGAGCTTCCAAATTGATCAGTTCATGGTCTTTCTCCCTCTCCTTCTCTCTGCTTTGAGTATTTTGAAGCAGACTCTAGGTATATTATTTCACCTGTAATAATTTTAGTGCATCTCTTTAAATGTCAAGAACTTAAAAAAAATTAACAGAAATATCACAATCCCTAATCATCATTGAACATATAGTCAGTATTTAAGTTCTAATATTTTCATAATTTTCCTTAATGTTTTAAGTGCTTGTCTATGTTTCTTTTTTTATCTCACTTAAGAGTTTGTTTTCAGTGAGAGCTTAAAAAAAGTAATGCATTGTAATTGGTTTTTATGTCTTTTAAACATTTTACCTCTTCATCTATTAACATGTCTTTCCTTTTCTTATTTCTTTCTTTCTTGTAAAGAATTTGTGGAAGAAACTTACATGTTTTTCCTTTGTAGTTTTCCACAATTTGGACTTTGTTCTTTGTGCCTTTAACATGTTTCCTCCTTCCTTTAATTATCAGTATATTGATGATTATATATAAAGATTTAAACAAATTCTGGTAGTTTGTTTGTTTCAAGAATACGTGCAACCATTGTGCTTTTGTGTACTTCCATTTGGATGCATATGACTTCTGGATGCCTATCTTGTAGTAATACTACATCTCTTGGTAATCAATGCCTACATCCTTTAATTTACTAGGGGATTAAAATAAACAAAGAAAAACTCAAGGTACTGTCATCACAAATTTATGACTCTGCTCTAGAATTTCTTGTTTGCCTTGAATTTGGAGAGTAGTTACAGTTTGGCTCAGTGTGATTAAGTCAACAAAATTAGCATATCTTTATACCACTTAATATTAGCTAAGGTTTTACTTTATTTCCTGTGTTTTACCTCAAGTCATTTATCAAATATTTAGTAATAGTTATCTCTCTCCTTGTCTTCAGGGTAAGTTCCTTAAGGAAAAGATCTGTATCATGCTGACCATTGTATCCCCAACATCTAGAAGTGATACCTGACATATCATAGGTTCTTGATAAATATTTGAGGGGTAGATGGATGGTTATGATAGTGAATGAGTGATTCAGTGAATAAACGGTTTAATACATGCTGTTCTCAGCACTGTGCTTTCAGTCTATTAGAGAACACACATGAGTAAATAATGTATCTGTTATCTCTTGCTGCACAGCAAATTAACACAAAACGTAACATCTTAAAACAAGACAAAATTATTATCTCATAGTTTCTATGCGTAAGGAATTCCGGAGAAGCTTAACTGGGTGATTCTGGCGTAGGGGGGTATCAGGAGATGGCATGTTAAGCTGTTGGTTGGGGCTGTATTCTTACGGAGGTTTGTTGGGAACCCGAGGATAAATTTCCAACATGGCTCCCTCATGTGACGGTTGGCAGATCTCCTCATTTCCTGACTTCCTGTTTGGAGACGCCCTCTGCTCCTTGACACGTGGACCTTTCCATACAGGTACTTGAGTGTCCTCCCAAGATGGCAGTTGACTTCTCCCAGCGTGAATGATCGAAGAGAGAGCAAGAAGGAGGCCACAGTGCCTTTTATGACTTAATCTCAGAAGTCACACACTGTCACTTTTGCCTATTCTATTCATCAGAAATGATTCACTAATTCCAGCCCACACACAACAGTTAAGCTACCCCTTTTGAAGAAAGTGCCAATTATTTTTGGACATTTTTAAACCACTATAAGCGCTAATTACCACGATATACAAGAGAGGGTATAGTAGAGAGATGTCCAAAGTGGTCTGAAAGCATTGGGATTCTACCACAGAGGAATAAGTGGTGAAGTAAGGGTTTGGAAATCTGAGTTGAAATCTTGGCTGGCTATATTACAAGTTAAATGGGAAACTTTGAGCAAATTATTATTATTATTATTATTATTATTATTATTATTTTCCTTTCGGTCACACTTTTGGCAGCTGAAAAGAAGTTTGGAATTGAACTTGACTATAATTATAGGAACAATGAAATGAAGTAATATTTATCAGGTACCTACAATAGCACTGAAATTCTAAGTGCTGTACATAAAGTACCTCTTTCAATCATCATGGTAACCACTACTGTTCTGTTTAAGAGGCGAAATGCAGCCTGGGGAGACTGAGTAACTTGAGATCACTCTTTGATAGAGACAGATGTCATACTCTGGTAGTTTTGATTTCAGTGTATACTCTGGACTTTAAACCTTACCTCTTGATTTGTTGCTTGCAGCCCTGTAGCATCAGCATCATTTTGGAGCTTGTTGGAAAAACAGAATCTCAGGCCATATTCCAGATGTACTGAAGCAGTATCTGAATTTCTAACAGGAGCCCCAGATGATTCAGATGCATGTTAAAATTTGGGATGGGGCACCTGGGTGGCCCAGTTGGTTGAGTGTCTGACTTTGGCTCAGGTCATGATCTTGTTCGTGAGTTAGAGCCTCCTGTTGGGCTCTGTGCTGACAGCTCAGAGCCTGGAGCCTGCTTTGGATTCTCTGTCTTCCTCTCTCTCTGCCCTTCCCCTGCTCATGCTCTGTCTCTCTCTCTCTCAAAAATAAACATTAAAAAATAAACAAATAAAATAAAGTAAAATTTGGGAAGCACTTAGTATAGAACTATACTATTTATGTCTTTAAGGAAACTTATGGTCATAAAAATAACTCTAAATTCTGTACATATTATAACCACGTGAAAGGTATGTACATAAAAGAAACTAAAACTTTTGACTTGTTACTATTGTGAAATTGTTCGTGTTTCCACATCTCTCCTTTTGTGACAATTTTCAACAAAATTAAGAACCATTCAGACTTTATGGAGAGGGAGCAAGTTGATTTTGTACTTTTACTAATTATAATAATTAATAATACAGGGATGTGGCAAAGTTTTCTCCACACCCAAGAGAGAATGAAATTTATTAAGTCCACTGAGTATCAACTCCTGTGAGCAGCAAGTCTCTTTTGCTAATCAAAATTGATCACAATCATATTCTGACCCTAATCATAGGAATTGAGGAAAATTTCATAGCCTTGGATGCTCAGAAGTAATTATGTGGAAAGTAATGATACTCCCACAATCTGTCATTAATAGTCATTTTCCCCTAATCTGAGGTAGATAAGATGTGCTGTCTAGACAGACTTTTCTAGAGATTTCCTCCTGCTACACATTCTAATCACATGGGAGGTTCCTTTAAAAATACTGATGCCAGGGCCTATTCCCCAGCAGTCATGACTTACTTGGTCTTCCGTGAAGTTCTGTAATCAGAATTTTTAAAAAAGCTGCCCGCATAGGTCTAATATGAAATCAGAGTTGAGAACCACTGACCTAGAGAATTACTGTGAGCTCCAATCTGTCTTTGTACTTCGTGATTGTTCAGTTAGTGCTAGTTGAATGAGCATAAGTGGAAATAAAATGAAAAGTTACATAATAACATCTTATCCATTGCCCTACTAGACTTACTGATTAGGTCTTTAGGTTCCAAGCACCTTAATCACATAAGTTTAATAAATGTGAAGGGGGATTTTCTGGAAGAATGTGAGGTAGTCCACCAAGTTGACAGTGCTGTCCAACATGAATGTGAAGCATATAGCTAATTTTATATTTCTTTTTTTTTAATTTTTTTTTATCATTTATTTATTTTTGAGACAGAGAGAGACAGAGCATGAATGGGGGGAAGGTCAGAGAGAGAGGGAGACACAGAATCCGAAGCAGGCTCCAGGTTCTGAGCTGTCAGCACAGAGCCCGACACAGGGCTCGAAGTCACGGACCACGAGATCACGACCTGAGCCGAAGTCGGACGTTTAACCGACTGAGCCACCCAGGCGCCCCTCTAATTTTATATTTCTAGTACTCCAGTTTATAAATAAATAAATGAATACATACATACATACATACATACATACAGGTAAGATTTTAATTTCAATAATATATTTTATTTAACGGATGAAAGAAAGAAAAACCTCCATTCTTTTCATATTCTACTCCCCTCTCAATACTTCGGATATCAGATGTGTGTATGGGTTTTTCCCACCTCATGCAGTTTTCCAACACATTCAGTACCTGGAGTTAGCGTAGACCACATAGGTTAAGGGCTCAGTCCCACAAGTCTGTTCCCCCCTAGTATACATACTGAGATACCACTCAGAATCCACATTGTTGTCTGTGCTTCTGACCTCCGGTGATGAATCAGAGGCTACAAACCCCCTCCTCAGATTTGACAGTCTGTCAGAATCGCTCACCAAACTCAAGAAAACAGTTTACTTACTAGATTCCCAGTTTATTGTAAAATATAGGAAGGATGCATAGGGCAAGGTATGGGGAAAGAGTGTGGAGCTTCTGTGCCCTCTCCAGGCAGGCCACCTTCCCAACCTCCACGTGCTCACAAACCTGGAAACTCTAAAGTGTGCAGTTCAGGGATTTTTATGGAGGTTTCATTACATACGCAGGAGTGATAAAAATCATGAGCCATTGGTGACTGAACCCAATCTGCAGCACTTCTCCTGGGCAGGGAAAAGGGGAGGGAGGCTGAAATTTCCAACCCTCTAATTAGTTGGTTCCCTTGGCAACCAGCCCCAATTGGAGGCTTTCTAGAGTCACCTCATTAACATAAATTCAGAAGTAGTTGTTAGAGGCTTATTATGAATAACAAAAGACACACCTTTCACCTTTATCATTGTTATCAATTAGAAAATACCAAGGGTTTTATGAGCTCTACATCAGAAATGGGGATGAAGACCAAATATATGTTTCTTATTATATAAATCACAATATCACAACTGAATATATTCAGAATATTATTTTCACATGTAATCAACATGACAAATTAATTAAGAAGATATTTGCATTTTTTTCCCATACAAAAGCTTTGAAATCAAGTATATATTTTATAGTTACAATACAACCAAATTCAGACTAGCAACCATTTAATGTCAGTTTACTTGAGAAAGAATTTAAGAGCGTTGGAATGAGAGAAAAAGTAGAATTTCAGAGAAGGGGGCAAAGTTGTATTACTATGTTGGTCACCCCTATAGGTGTCTGATGTTTGATACCTTCTGCAGAGTCTCATTAAATATGTGTGAGAACTGTTCTGATGGGATGAAAGAAGAAAGTTTGATCCATCACTCTTTGAACAAGGGTGTCCCCACAGCCAGAAATGCCCAGCATTTCTGTTTTGTGAATGCCTGTGGGCCAAGCAGGTTCCCCTGGAGTCCTTTGTAGTAAGCAGCATCTTGGGTCTGCATCGTATCCCTTGGCACAAAGTGAGCAAGGATGTAGAGCAGGCCCAAGGATTGTGTTGTCTGGGCACACCTGAGATAGACAAAGCCCAGAATAGTCACTACAGCCCGGGGTGGGGGTGGGGGGTGGGGTGGGGGGGGGAACTGAGAGGCTCTCAGTGGCTCAAGAGATGTCCTATACACTAGATAATATCAGTTCCCCCAGGAAGTTAATAGTGTTGTTTAAAAATAAATTTGGTGAATTTAGAATTGTGGCAGTGTTGTATGACTTGCCATAAGTTCTAATATATTACAGTCCCATGTATTGTGATATTTTCAAGAGCATGCTATAGCAAATAGCATTGAGAATG
This sequence comes from Panthera tigris, assembly GCF_018350195.1. NCBI lineage: Eukaryota > Metazoa > Chordata > Mammalia > Carnivora > Felidae > Panthera > Panthera tigris. Next base: position 48,507,848 of record NC_056661.1, read on the forward strand.
CTTATTTGTCCAAGTGTAACCAAACCAAAGTGAGTTCACTCCTTGGTGAGTCAGAAACTGCACCAGCTTGAGTTTTCGCTTGAAGAAACTTTTATTTGCAACAAATAAAGAGATTGAGGGGAATGACTCCCCAAGAGAGGGTGAATGGATTCCTTTTGTTTAGGGTTACGATGAATACTTAGATGTGGAAGCCTTGTCAGTGTATGTGAGATGAGCATAAGGTTGTATATGCGCCTTGAGGAAACACGCCTCTACATATATTGTGTTATTAAATAAAGGCTGTGGACCTTCTTGGGTGGAGATTTTAATATTATTAATGAGGTAAAGGGGATTTTAAGTCATTCCAGATGTCAATCCACAGTCCATCTGCACAGGTGCGAGTCAAGTTTGGCTCAAGGGTCTTGGTGGTTAGAGCCAACCTGAGTTCTTATCTGGGGAGTTGCCATTGCCTGAAGGGTGATTTGGAGTCTCATTTGCTGGAGTTAAGAGGAAAGCCAGAAAGAAGAGTTTAGGGGAAAATGTAAGACAGAGGTCAGTGAGTACAAGCAGGTGGGCAGTAAAGACCAAATCTTGGGGTCTAGCTGGTGACACAAGGGACACTTTTAATGAGGTGTGTCTTATGAGACAAATGTGTCTTTATCGCATTTTGCAGAGAGATGCTGTACATCTTTGCTACTCAAAGTGTGTTTCGTGGACCAGCAGCCTCAACACGTGTTTATATACATTGCCTAAATACCACTGGAAACATACAAGGGAGATAGAGAATTCATCAACGTAAGGGCCATACCTGGAAGTTTTTAGAATGCAGAATCCCAGGCCCACCTCAGACTCAATGAGTATCTGTATTTTAACAAGGTGTTCAGCAATTCATAAGCACACTAAAGTTTTAAAAACAATGCACTGCAGCAGGATTTAGTCAATTCAACTATCTGTTTAAGACACTTTTGTGATTCTTTTACTGTATAAAACAGATCTCTACAATGTGAATTATAATCTGCCAGATGCATTACAGGAGATCTCACCACTGAGGACACTGTTTCTCAAATTGTTTATCAGACATTGGGTTTTATTGTTCAAATGCAGATTTCTGTGGTGTACCTTATATCTACCAAAATCATAATGTGGGAAGGTAGGTTCTGGACCCTAAATTTTAAAGAAGCTACCGACACAGTTAGCATACCCATTAAAGCTTGAGAACCACAGTTCAAAGGGATGCCACTCTGCCATCTATTACATAAAGCCCTCTTTTATAGACTGAGTACAACACTATAAAACTCATCCCAAATGATCTTGTGTGTAAATATGGAATTTCAGCTTATTCATGCTTCATTTATGCATTGGTTTACTTATCTAATCTTTTTCGAGTGTCTACCATGTGTAAGACTCTGCTTAGATGGTGGGAAATTTATGATAAAATAAGATACTATCTCTTGTCTAAAAATGCTCAGTCTGGTTGACAGAACATAGATTATCATTCAGCTTGATGAGTGTCGAGTTACATAATGTAAAATATGTTCTGAGAGTCAAGAAGAGGACAGCCCCAGCTATGATGGTGGATGGGGCCTTTTAGGAAGGAAGGAGACCGGATCAGTTTTTTAAATGCAGCACGTGAAGTACAGCAGATCACTTTAATCAACTGCCAGACTCTGTGTTTCCTAGACACAATTTTTTAATGATTCAATGATAATATGAATATGAAGATAATGACCAAATCATTATTTTAAAGGTGTTTACTATATGCATTTTTTTCTCTCTCTAAAGTAACTGTCTGGGCCTTTAGTTGATGAATTATCTATTTCCCCTGTATATTTGCAAGGGCATGTAAGCAATGTATATAAACGCATGCATTGTCCAACTGACTCAAGAACAAATTCCTATAAAATTCACCAGAGCAATTTCATCTTAATTGAGGAGAAGCCACTAATTTAACCTGATTTTTCCCCCTTGGGGTGGGGATAGGTGTAACCTGCTCATAATTGTCCACTTAGTACATCAAAAAGAACATTAAGTGAATGAACTTTAAGTTATACTAGGACCTTTTAGTGATGGAAATGCCTTCCTTACCTAGGAAAGGTCACTTATGTGGTAATTGCTAGAGGATCAAAAAGCTGAACATCTAGAAGCACTGTGGGGTACCATTCTCCCGTGTCCCCTGTACACAGGTCCCTCAAGAGCAAGGACATTTCTGATGAACGAACTAAAGAGGTGAACCCTGTCTAGGAAATCTTAAAGCAAGCCTTGGCTTGAAAGGTTTTAAGACAAAATATGTTTCAATTTCTTGTTTTCTTATTTATTTATTTTGCTTGTTAATATGTTGGACAATTATTTGTGGAATGCTAGAATTCACCGTTAATTGTTTCTGTAGCAATTAACACTGCTTGTAGCCTCAGCATTGTCAAATGCATTACAACACTAAGGGGCTTTCATATAGAAATAAGTTACATACAATGCCAACTACATAGTTAACCAAATGTAACATGATCTAAGAGAAAACTATAAAAATTATATTAAAAAAAAGATACCTGTGTGGAGATATATTTCTCCGTACACTGTCCCAACTCAATGAACTTCTGTCTTTTCAGGTTCTGCAGAGTCTACATACTTCTAGGGACCCAATAAAATGTTTTAATTTCTTTTAAAATTAGAAGAAGGGGTGCCTGGGTGGCTCATTCAGTTAAGTGTCCAACTTTGGCTCAGGTCATGATCTCAGGGCTCATGGGTTGGGGCCCCACCTTGGGCTTTGTGCTGACAGCTCAGAGCCTGGAGTCTGCCTCTCTCTCTGCCCCTCTCCCACTTGCACTCTTTCTCTTTCCCTCTCAAAAATGAATAAGCATTAAAAAAATTTAAATTAGAAAAAAACCTGAACTTTTAGGTTAGAGAAAATGTTTGAATATATATTAATACATTAACCTATGTATCAATGCAGCTGCAAAATACGATTATATGTATTATATATATATATATATATATTATATATATAATATTTATTTATTTATGTATTTATTTTGATGGAGAAAGAAGTCCATTAAACAGAAGTGCTTTGAGCCCATGAATGTCATAATGCAGCCAGGGCAGCAGAGACAGGGGCTTTCCTGTCCCTACCCTACTAGGTGTCCTGGGCTTCCTTTTCTTTTTTTGGCTCATAAACTTCCTTCTGAAGGATTGTGTGTTAGTTTCCTAGGGCTGCAGTACAAAGTAGGAAACCTGGGTGGGTCAAAACACAAAAACTTGTTTCCTCACAGTTCTGGAGGTTAGAAGTCCAAAATCAAGGTGTTGGCAGTTGGTTTGTTCTGAGAGAGAATCTATTCCATGCCTCTCTCTTAGCTTCTTGTAACAGCTGGTGATTTCTGCTGTGCCCTGCCTTGCAGCTGCTTTGTATCAACCCTCTGTTCTCACATGGCATTCTTCCTGTGTGTCTTCCTCCAAATTTCTCTCTTATAGGACTAGTCATGTTGGTTTAGGACACACCCTAATGATCTCATCTCAACTTGATTACATGTGCAAAGATCCTATTTGCTAATGAGGTCATAGTCACAGCTGGTGGGGGCTAGGAGTTCAATATAGCACTTCTGAGGACACAGTTCAACCATAACAGGTTGTTTACATGGGATAATCAGAAAGGGACCAAACAAAATTGGTGATATCCCTCATGAGGGGAGAGGAGCTGCTGAGTAAAATCTTCATAGGGGAGGGCTGGTGATGGAGGACCAGCCTGCTCTCTGCTGGCTGTGTAACCTAACAAAGGGAACCAAAACCAGGCCTTTATCCCAGGGCTACAGGTCCACTTCCTGCTGCACAAATTCCTTTGATAATCTTTCCTTCAGTGTTGTTTTAATTGTGGGGAAATCTTACCACCTTTTGTTTCTGTTGGGGGTGATCTCTCTTTAGACTTTCCTTTTGCCTTATTTGCAACAGACCTATTTAATTCCAAGTCTGAGACTTCAGTAATGTAAAAACTAGTTTCCTCTCATCTAGGCCAGGGAAGGCTTACTGTTTAAACCTTCCCCAAGAGGAAGGGGAAATTTATCCTCATTTGTGGCAAAGGAGAAGAAGCTAACTCAAACCCACCAAAGCAAATGCAATCTCTGTGGTTCCAAGGTAGAGCAGACTGATCATGTGTACCCTTACGTTGACATCATGCCACAGAGGAGAGAAAAATTAGTATTTCTTAAGAGGGAAGATGGTGAACATAGAAAGCCTCAAAGAGGAGTTGATGTTAAGATTGGGATTTATGGACAAATAGAAGATTGCTGGGCACAGAGAGATAACTTTTAGGACCGGTGGGTGGGGAGAGCATTCCAAGTGGAGACCACAGCATGAAAAGAGACCCAAATGTGACAACAGGTGACATGTTCACAAAATAACTGTCTGGTGTGGCTACCCGACTAGAATGTGTGTGATAGCAGAACAAGCTTGAGCCAAGAAAGGGCTATTTGTTAGACATCGTTTTACTGGGACTCTATGTGGGGAGTTATTGAAAATCTTTCCCTAGAACTGTCTCTGCCCCAGGAATCTCACCACAGAAACAGTGGTATTGTCATGCAGATGATCCTGGGGAGAAGTATGAGTATGTTTTCTATGACAGCTGTAAACAATTACCACAGACTTACTGGCTTCTGAACAGTACACATTTATTATCATATGTTCTGGACATCAGAAGTTGACATGACTCTCACTGGGCTACATCAAGGTATTGGCAGGGCTGTGCTCTCTTCAGGAGGCTCTAGGAAAGAGTCTGTTTTCTTGCCTTTTCCAACTTCTAGAAGCTGCCCATTCCTTGGCTCATAGTCTCTCCCCTTCCATCGTCAAAGCCAGCAGTGGCTGGTCCAGTTCCATCACACTGACTCTTTCTTCTGCCCTAGATTTCCAGTTATGAAGATCCTTGTGATTACATTGGACCCACTATGATCATCCAGGATAATCTCCCCTTTTCCCGGTTAGCCAATTAGCAATCTTAATTCTATTTACAATATTTCCCCCTTCCCTTATAATAGACATATATAGTTCCAGAGGTTGCTTAGGATGTGGACACCTTTGGGAGAGGGGCATTATTCTGCCTACCACTAGGAGATGCTAAAATACAGACTTTGGTCCAACACATCCCTGTTGTGTGAAGAAGTTAAAGGGTAGTGCATTTTAGGATTTAATATATAGCAGAGTGGGTGTCAGCAGTTCCCTGTTTATACAGAGCTGGGGCAGATCTTGAGAAATGTCTTAAGACATGACGTTCCAGCATCCCCCAGAATTTTCCTCTCAATCATCTCTGTAAAGGCTGGGACGCCAACTCCCCCAGTCATGCTCATGGGCATATATGAGTATGTTTTAAGACCAGAATTATTGGTATACTCCCCTGCCATCTTTTTCTCTCTCTTGTATCGTTCCTGGTTTTTCCATTTATGGCCTTTCTACATGTGTGTTTTGCTCTGCCTACGTCTCATTCTAACACCGGCCTCCTGTCCTCTTTTAGAAGCCTCATTGCCCAAAGATCTAGTTAAAGGGGATTAGCAAGTGACCGTAACTGGGAGAATGACATTTGTAGCATCTGCATTTAAAAGGCAAAACCTTTTCTGCATGAGATCTATCATGTAGTTACAAGTAGTAGGAGCCTCCAGCATCAGAATTATTGCACTGATGTATTTATATCCCTTGTATCTCATGACACATACCTTGCCAAGCCTTACATGGCTAAAAGAATGAAGCTAGGTGACTACCTGTGACTATTTATCATCTCTCCCACCCCCTGACAATGACTAAATTGCAGTTTCTCAGTGCTGATCACTTACTTTATACACTAAGCAAAAGGGGATGGAGGCGGAGGGAGTGGATCCTGGCAGTGTCATACCAGTCCTATCAGAGAGCATGATGGAACCTGCCATAACCCGGTGGTTTGGGGAACGTGACTCATGCAGCCTCACTAAGACAAGCTGGACTGCACTGTAGGCAGCCACCAAGGTTGTTACCTATCAGGGCCACCTCCAAATGGCCAGGAATTCTGTGGCCAGTAGGAATGTCACAAATGACAACTGAATGCTTAATAGATCTATGCTGTTTAGCAGAAATACCATCATGTATGTGAATAGCTTCGGTTATCTCATTCAAAGGAGGATGACTGAATCCTGAAGGGACTGCCTGTTTTAGGACCCCATCATTTTTTCCTGTTTATAGAGGACTCATGACATTGAAAGTTCAAGGGCTTTTCTAATACTGGGAGTTTTCTCTGCTATATTTTTGAAAATGGGGCTAAATTTACCTTTACTAAAGCACTTCGGAATATTTATCACCATGACACCTATATAAAAGAGAAACATCCTCCTGGCACTCAGGAGAATAGAGAAAAAATGTGCATTTATGATAATGCATACCCAGAAATTATACCCATGTAAGAATAATCACTATTGATACCAACTCGATTTTTCTCCTGTAAATTCTCTCTGACCCTTCAGTTAACCAGTTTAAGCATCTAATGTAATAGTTGTTAATAAAGCACAATTGTTGAGTCACTACAGCTTGACTGTACTTCTTCAGAAGTACAAATTCCAAAACTGCCCAAATTAATGTATTTGACCCCAATCTCACCTTCCAGCTGGATTTACTTTGCTCTATTACCAGACTCCTGGTGTTGGCTAGTGGACTCTTCTTCCCCCAACACTTTTCAAGTCTCATTAGACTTTTCAAGTCTCATTTCTGTAGCACATACCGTGACTTCTCTCAATATGCCTTCACCTTTCCCCCGAAGCCATTCCCAACCCGTATCATCTATCTCCAAGTGAGCTTTTAATGTGCAGGAATCACAACACTTAACATTCAGTCTCTCTTTTCCTGGATACCTACATCCTGCCTTTAAACTTTTATATTATCAGTTGATGCCAAGGACCACAAACTTGGTCCATAGTATTCATTGATCTCACGGACATTTTGAGGCGCTCCATACAGTATATCAGAATTAGGATATCTTAAACTTTGAGATGTCTGGACCCTTGAAAAAATTATAACAGCTGTCAACACTGGGCCTATATTTAGAGTGGCAACAATCAAATAGAACTGAGTGATAGCCTTTCCCTGTACATAAAAATATTTACTTCAGTTTGCTAAAGATTACACTATTCCCTTTTGATTTTATCCAGCCAGCTTCACTAATTTTTGTTATTTCATTATTATCTCTCCCAGGAATGTGACATAGCACACACACTGGCCTTTATCCCCCCGCCTTTTTTTATTGTTGTTTTTTCTCATATTTATTATTTTGCTTCCCTACTGTTTACTCTCTATGCAGGAGCTGGAATGATCTTTTAAAAAGGAAGAAAAACAAAATGAAACAAATAGTACATAAGTGGCTATTTCCTTTACATTAGTTAAGCCATCTCCCCCAATGCTTTTCCACTGAATTTAGATAAATTGCATATTCCTGTTATACCCACCCCACCTGAGACCCCTCTCCCAGTTACTTGTTATGCATCAACCACATTGTCCTTTTTTCTCTTCCTTGAATATGACAAGTTGTTCAGTCTTTATACATTTGTTCTTCCAAGTCTTTTTTTTCCCACTTGTATTGAAATATAATTGACACACAGCACTATATGAGTTTAAGGTGTGCAGTGTAATGACTTGACTTATGTATATTGTGAAATGATCACCACAATAAATTTAGTTAACATCCATCTTGTCATATAGATACAAAAACAAAACAAAACAAAAACCGTGGTTTTTTTCCCTTGTGATGAGAACTTTGAGGATTTGATCTCTTATACATTTTGAATATACCATACATCCATGTTTACCATTGTCATCAGGTTGTTGTACATTATATCCCTAGTACTTATTTATAACTGGAAGTTTGTACCTTTTAACCATCTTCATCCCCCACCCTCCACTTCCAACTTCTTCCTCTAGTTACCACAAATTTGATCTCTTTTTCTATGAGTTTTTATTTGTTTGCTTGTTTTTTAGATTTCATATATAAATGAGACCAGACAGTATTTGTCTTCATCTGTCTTATTTCGCTTAACAAAATACCCTCAAGGTCTATCCATGTTATAGCAAATGGCAGGAGTTCCTTCTTTTTTTATGGTTGAATAGGATTTCATCGTGTGTGTGTATGTATACAGATACATACACACATATAAATACAAATATATATGCAGATATCTATACACACACACGTCTCACATTTTCTTTATCCATTTATCTATTATTGATGGATACTTAAGTTGTTTCCATATGTTGGCTATTGTAAATAATGCTACAGTAAACACAGGGGTGCAGATAACTCTTTGGGAAAGTAGTTTTGTTTCCTTTCAATATATACCCAGGAGTGGAATTGCTGGATCATATGGTAGTCTTTTTGTTCATTGTTTGAAGAACCCCCATACTGCTTTCTACAGTGGCTGCACCAATTTACATTTCCACCAACAGTGCCTGAGGGTTCCTTTTTTTTCCACATCCTAGAAAATACTTATTATCTCTTGTCTTTTTGATGATAGCCATTCCAAAAGGTGTGTGATGATATCTCATTGTAGCTTTGATTAGTGATTTCTGTAATGATTAGTGATATTGAAGGTTTTTTCCAAATCTTTACATGGCTGGTGGCTTCTTCTCATTACTTAGGTCTTAGTAATCTTAACATCTTAGGAGTTATTTGATCACCCCATATAAAGTCACTCTCATTCTTCCTCCCAAATCCTGTTTGCCCCATTTTCCTATCTTATTTTCTTTGACGGCTTATCTAACATGATCCTATTTATGTATTTGAATCCTCGTATTCTCTATTTCCTTCCACTAGAATATAAGCTTCAGGAGGTCCGAAGCTGTGTTTATCATTTTCACTGCAGTTTTCCCAGTGCTTACCATGGAGTATAGCAATTGCAGGTGAACAACAGTTCTAATGACAGCTTAATAAATATTTGTGCCTACCTTACTCTTGGTTTGTAATGTTATGAAAGATATTTGTGGTTTTACTGCCCAATGAGTTTGTAAGAACCTTATAAATGGAGACCTGTCTGCTAATTTTCTGAAAAGTACAAAGTAGTTAGCTCTTTATAGATGTTTAGTAGACATTTGACAATATGTTTATAGATTGATTCAAAAGTGGGTCTGAAAGGCCAGGGTGAGAAAATGTGTTTATTATGTTAGCTTTAAAATTTTCAGGTAATAACAGCTGTGGCTCAAAAATAGACAATCCATACTTCCACTTCTGGCCAAGATGGAGTAACAGGTACCATATTTATTCCCTTATTTGAAACAGTCATTTAAAAACAAAACCAAAACATTTATGAAACATTTTTTTTTCTTTTTATATTGAAGTGTAGGTAACATACAGTGTTATATTAGTTTCATATAATGATTCAACAATTCTATACATTACTCAGTGCTTATCATAATAAGAGTCTTCTTAATTCTCTTTATCTATTTCACCCCATCCTCCCACCTACCTCCCTTCTGGTGACCACCAGTTTGTTTGCTGTTTAAGAGATGGTTTTTTTGTTCTTTGTTCATTTGTTTTGTTTCTTAAATTCTACATATGAGTGAAATCATATGGTATTTTTCTTTCTCTGATTGACTTATTTCAGTTAAGATTATACTGTCTAGGTCTATCCATGTTGTTGCAAATGCCAAGATTTCATTCTTGTTTTTGGCTGAGATGAATAAATAAATAAATAAGTCACGCGCGCGCACGCGCGCGCACACACACACACACACACACACACACACAACTTCTTTATCCATTCATCTATCAGTGGATACTTGGGTTGCTTCCATAACTTGACTATTGTAAATAATGTTACAATAAACATAGTAATGTATATATCTTTTCAAATTAATGTTTTTGTTTTCTTTGGTTCAAAACCCAGTAGTGGAATTACTGGATTGTATGGTTATTTCTATTTTTAATTTTTTGAGGAACCTCAATACTTTTTTTCCACAGTGACCACACCAGTATGCATTCCCACCAACAGTACACAAGGATTTATTTTTTTCTGCATCCTCGCCAACACTTGTTATTTCTTGCCTTTTTCATTTTAGCCATCCTGATGGGGGTAAGGTGATATCTCATTGTGGTTTTGATTTGCATTTCCGTGATGATTAGCGATTTTGAGCATCTTTTTATGTGTCTATTCGCCATCTGTATGTCTTTTTAAGACAGTATAAATTAAGGGGCACCTGGGTGGCTCAATCAGTTGAACATCAGACTTCTGCTCAGGTCATGGTCTAATAGTTCTCTTCCTGAGTGTGAGCCCCACGTAGGTCTTGCTGCTGTCAGCACGGAGCCTGCTTTGGATCTTCTGTCTCCCTCACTCTCTGCCCCTCCCCTGCTCACACTGTCTCTCAAAAATAAACATTAAAAAAAAGTGAAAATCAAGCAACTAAGAACAAAGATTCCTGAGGGATGGGAAACAAGTAAGGCTGGGTACCTATGTTTATGTCAGCTTATTGTACAACTAAGTGCATGAAAATGTGCTCAACACAATTAGCCATTTAGGGAAGTGCAAATTAAAACCACCATACCTTTACATAACAATTAGAATCATTAAAATAAAAAAAATCTAACTGTACCAAATGTTTGCATTGATACAGAGAAACTGGAAGTGCCAGTAGGAATGTAAAATAATGTAATCATTTAGAAAACAATTTGGCAGGTTCTTAAAAAGTTAGATAGAAGAAATTGGAATACTTGTACATTGCTTGTGGGAATGTAAAATGGTACAGCTTCTGTGGAAAACAATATGGCGGTTCTTGAAAAACTTGAACATAGAATTACCATGTGATCCATCAATTTCACCTCTGGGCATAAGCAGGTATTTGTACACCAATGTTGATAGCAGGACTATTCAGATAATATTTCACAATATGGGAAACATCCCAGATATCCACTGACAGATGAATGGATGAACAAAATGTGGTACATGAAATTCTGACACATGCTGTCACGGCATGGATGAAACTTGAAGCATTATGTTAAGTGAAATAAATGTGACACAAAAGGACAAATATTTTATTATTCTGGTTACATGAGGTACTTATAATAGTCAAATTCATAGAGAAAGAAAGTAGAATGGTGGTTGCCAGGGCTTGGGAATGCGGAAATGGAGAAGTATGTTTAATGGGTTCAGAATTTTAGTTGGAGAAGGTGAAAGAGTTCTGGAAATGAATGGTGGTGATGGTTGCAAACAATGTGAATGTACTTAATTCCACAGAACGTTTAAAAGGTAAATTTTATCTTATGTATATTTTGCCAGAATGAAAAAAAAAACCCAAGAAACAAGTTAGAACTTTACTTACACTATGATCCAGCCCTTCTACTCCTAGGTTTTTACCCAATAGAAAAGAAAGCATGCATCTATACAAAGACTTGTATGTGAATATTCATAGCAGTTTTACTTGTAATAGCCAAATACTGAGGACATTCTAACTATCCATTAACAGGTAAATGAATAAACAGTAGTGGTGCATCTATACAATAAAATAATGCTCAGTAATAAAAAGAAGTGAACTATCAAGGAACACATCGAGTTTGATGCATATCAGAATAATTATGCTGAGTGAAAGGAAACAGCTATACACTCTATAATATTTATAGAAAACATTAAGGAATTCAATATAATCTATAGTGACAGAAAGGAGAGCAGTGATGGCCTACAGATTCGTGCGTGGGTTGGGGGAAAACAAGGGTGATGGCCACTAAGGTGGGGTGGAGACATTTCAAAGAGCCACTAGGAAATTTTGGAGGAGGATATGTTCATTATCTTGTTGGTAGTGACATTCTAATAAATATATACTTATGTTAAAACTCATCAAATTTAACACTTTAAATATGTGAAGTTTGTTGTATTTTAATTATTCCAAAATAAAGGGTGTTACACTATCCTAATATCTGCATGTATTGGCCGGCCCTCTGATCCAAAAGCCATTGTTATTTATGAAGGGCACAAGCCAAGACCTGGCTCATTTTCACAATAATTTAATCAAATGGATCCTGGAAACCATTGACTTTAAGAGATGGAACGTGTTGTTGTCCATGCATCTTAATGAAAATTAATGATAATGGTTTGGAATTTAATGGATTGCTTGCAGGCTTATTGAAATTTAATAGAAAATGGTATAGTATAATATGAAATCAATTTAAATTACCCAAATGAATAATTAATATGTCTGTCATAAAATTGTCTAGCATCTATTATTTAGGAGCAAATGATTCAGAATCAAGTTTACCCCAAACCCTAGCTCTCTTGAAGTGTAATGTTAAAGCATCTTCCTCAACTGGCCCTCTTTGGACAGTGTTTGAAACATGAAAGAAGAGATACTGCATTGTACTTACTGAAAAAAATATGTAGTAAGAAATACCTTATTTTGTATGACACTTGTAAAAGGCATATTCATGAACACTGTCACCTTCCTTAGGTAGAAAAAAAACTGATAAATATGACTTTCCTTATTTTAGAGATTTTAAAATTTCATTATCTGCAAATTAAAACTCAGGATAATATGCAACCACTTCATCCCATACTCTGGTATGCTGCCTTTCTTTAGTTTCTTCAAAATGCTAAGGTCCATCCCACCTAATACTCCTAAGATACTTTTCCCTTGTTCGGATATTACTTTCATGTCTTCAGTGTGACCTTCCTTGAATTCCATTGAAATCTGGACCCTCTTTTATAGTGTAATCCCAAACACTTTCTCTATATAGACATTGCTAATATCTTGTGTTAATTATTGTGTTGATTTTTTAATATTAACATATTAATATATGACTTTGTTTAATTTCTCTCTCCATAGTGTACCCTATGCTCTGTTTCCATTGTGTTTTCAGTAATTTATCCTTAATATATAACACAAGACCTAGCACGCATAGGCTTCTAGTAAACATGTAGTGAATATAAAACAACGAATCAAACTGATACGTGGACAAGTTAGTGACCTGCCCAAGGAAACGTAGTTAAGTATACTAATGTGATCTTCTGACCTGTGCCCTTTCCATTAACCCTCCTGGCCTCTAACATTTGAGGGAAGTGGTAATCAATGCCTCTATGTCTAGGGGAAGGAATTGCAGATGAATATTACATTTGAAGCATCTGATCTCCTAAAATATGTAAAAGACATCTCATATAGCTGTCAGCCACTATGGGAGTTAATTTGGTAAGCCAGCTTGTGGAACAATATGTTCTTATACTTTAAGTGATGATTTTGCTCTAAAAAATGTATGTAGGCCTTCTGCTGGAGAGAAACGTAGAATCTATACTTCATCCCCAAATGCATGACTGATTAAGTAGCTGTGGGAAAATGTGGCTTTTAGTCCAAACATATATGCTTACATGCTTTGGAATTTATCCTGTGAGTTATTCAATTAGAGATGAGTAGTACAGGTAGGCAGCTCTATAATATTTTATTTCAATTTCATAGAGTTGTGTAAGGATTAAAGGAGATAATAGATACACAGCATTTAAGAGAGTAAGACCTACTTAGTGCTTAATAAACATTAATTATTATTATTACTCTCATGCTTAGGAGAAACTCAGCCAGAAATATACTTGCAGACAAATCCTCTACCCTCTGGTCAAATGAATATTGTTTCCCCAGCCATGTTTTGGGTCCGTTTCCTGGGGTATTTTTTATAAAAGGGGCTGATAGATCTTGGGGTTTTCTCAGAAATACTGATTTTCTCAGAGAAAAAAAATGTTTTCTCAGAGATATTGATGTATGAGTTATGACTAGGAGGTGACTTATAAACTTGTATACACAATGATAGTTCAAAACTAATAAAAAAAAAGATTCACTGATACTCAGATCACAGATTTTTTGGCGGGGTGGGAACCTTTGGAAAATCATCATGTTTTAATCTATTCTCTCATTTTGCAAATGAAAAAATTAGAGTTCAGTAACATGTTCAAAGTAACCAAGTGAGTCAAAGGCCATCCTGGGATTAAAATCTACACTCTGTTCTCTCATTCCAAGGGCATTTTCCATGCCCTTTAACATATCCAGTTCTACCGTGTATTCATTTTCAAGGGCTGCCATAACAAATCACACTAACTGGGTGGAGATTTATCCTCTCACAGCTCCAGAGGCTAGAAGCCTAGTATTAAGGTGTTAACAGGGACAGTTCCTTCTGGAGGGTCTGAGGGATGATTTGTTCCATGTCTTTCTCCCAGCTTCTAGTGGTTGCTGGCAAGCCTTGGCATTCCTTGCCTTGTAGACACATCACTCGAATCTCTGTTTGTGTCATCACATGGTCTTCTCTTCTCTGTGTGTCTATCTATGTCTCTGTATCTCTCCTAAGGACACCAGCCACTGTGGGGTCAACCCTAGTCCACTAGGAACTTATCTTAACTAATCAATATCTGCAAAAACTGTTTCCAAAAGGGTCACATCCTGAGGTTCCACGTGGACATGGATTTTGGAGTCTTCTATTCAACTCACAAAACAAAGAATTGTTAAACAATAAAATGAAGAGTTTAAAATCAAGTTTTCTCTGTTTTATAATGTTACTTAGGGATAAAAATCAAAAGCAATAGTATTTATGAAAACCGCCTTCAAAGTATAAATGTAAAACTATAGTCCCTATTATCCTACACACATGTATTTTCAGGTTTATTCTTTCTTGAAATGTGCTTCCTTCACAGCCCAGCCATATACAGAAGGTTTCTGAAAGAAAGGCATTTGTCCATAAGGCTACAGATGGGCTTCTCACTGTTTCCTTTACTTTTTTATACCTCCCCAGATCTCCTGGTTTTCTTTCTCTCTGCCTAAGAAACATGAACAGAGAAGTGTGACCCAGCATTCCAATTTTTGCAGGATGTCCTGGGTTTAGCATAGCCCCACATCCTGGGGAAACCCTCAATCCTCAGCATACTGGGAGATTTTCAAGCCCTAGCATGGGAAGTGACCCAAGGGTTTAAAGTATATGAAGAGGACTAATTACTATTCATCAGTGAATTTGTTGTATTTCTGAAAGTGAATTCTTGTGGGAATTGCCTTAGTTTTCTTGTATGATAGAAAAATGATTAAACTATTCAAGTGTGATTTTATTACAGCCATACCTAGGCACCATTATAGAACATGAGGTTTGCATTTTTCAGCTACCATTCACCTTCAGTTTGGTTAATACTTTGTTCCCCCTTGAGCTAAAGAGACATACAACAAGATCTAGGAGCTAGTCAGGGGTAGGCTGAGGGGAGGACTTTCCTCCTGGGTAAGATTAAACCAGGTTTCTTGAGTGATCTCATTCCACCATTGCTTGTTTGTTCCATTACCCAAATAACTTGGGGGTCATTTTAGAAAAAAAAATTCTTTCTGACCCCATCTCCAGAAGTTTACTAGGTCTCTGGTGGAGTTTAGAAATTTGTGTTTATCAGGTGATTCTGACAATGAGCCAAGTTTTGGAAGAACAGAAATACTTGGCACACATTTGGATTATCAACAAAAGAAGCAACACCAAAGCACTGACTGGACAAATAGTTCTCACCGTTAGAAGCATCACTACTTGATTTATAGCTGCTCTAGAATAAAGTATAAAAATAATAATAAAACTTGAATCTTATGACTTCCTTCTAGACTTTATTAGTCACGTAATTTGAGAACTCTCAGTCCATCACAAGTTATGCCCTGTTCTCATTGTTGGCAAATATAAACCCTGGAGCCAGGGACAGATGTTTGTGATGATAAGCAATAAAAAGTCAAATGATCTGTGCACAGTAGCCAGGACCCTGAACAATTAGAGGGTGACTAGCTGAGACCATTTCAGCCTGGCAGTTGAAGTCTGTGTTGATTCCCTACCGTTCCCCAGCTCAGGAGGAAAAGTGTTGTGATGGCTAGGGGACAGTGTGGCAGTATGGAGGGAGACCAGATAAAATAAAAGGAGCCAGAGTTTACAGATATGGATGGGTCACCATGTACAGAGCACATGGCTTCTTGGGGAGGGGCGGTTGGTCTTTGCTAGGTTCTACAGAGGCCCATGGATATGGGCTGGCTATGACTAGAAGAGCAAGTGGAGGCATGAGTGTTAGCATTGATCACCTTTTTGGGACTGAGCAGTTGCACCCTCTGAGGGACTGTGGGTATACCCTGTGGTCCCAGGGGTAGGGTTATTTGTTGATAGACAAGTCTTCTTTGACATCAGAGATGTGTAATGCCTGAGACTCCAGAGCCTATGACTATGGAAATGGCTGCAAGAAAAAATGGAAGCAGAAGAGCCTTGTTAGGGTTTCTTGCTTTTTAACTAGGAAAGAAGACATTTCAGATACTTTAGCCAGTAACTTAGAATCTCATTGGAATAAAATGTAGTCACATTAAGGGTGGGGAAAGTATGAAAGACACAGAGGAAAATACACTATAGTAAATGCTGTTTGAAAGCCCATACAAAGACTTGTATAAGGAAGCTGCTACTACCTGTAAGAAACTGCCTGAATGTAACACATCCTCTTAGAAATCATTTAAAGGAGATACTTGATCATAATGATGATATGGCTTCCCGTGAGCCTGCAGACATGTGAAAGTGAGGAAACGTGAAGGATGTGAGGACATTCCAGATACTGGTCTCAGAGCCACCTTCTCAGCCCCCTTGTGTTGAAAATATTCATGGGTTGTTTTAGCCCAGGCAAAATACCCATATGGCTTAAGCGTGAATCAGTATTTTCTGTTGGTTAACACTGTATTGAGCACATACTATGTACCAGGCTCCATTGCTAAAGTTTTGACTTTGTGGTGGGCAGGGGGTGGATAATTTTTCCTCTCTCCTTCTGAGCTCTTAGCTGAGACTTCTGTAATAAAAGATGGATTAACAAGACAAACACACACAGAAATTTTTAATTGTGTACATGGACGATCCAGGAAAAGTGAGTGACTCTCAAAGAAGTGGCTTTAGAATTCATGATTAAATGCCATCTTAATAGAGAAAAAGAAGTGGGGGGTGTAGTCCTCTGGGGAGAGTAAATAATTTTTAGGAAAGATGAATGAACCCTTAGGAGAATAGATGGGAAGTTTGATAGTTTGTGACAAAATTAGTCGGTGTGTGTATGTCTACTTCTAGTCTCCTTTGCTGTGGTAAGTCAGCCCTCTGTGGTTGATAAAATTCCTGGAGGGAGGACATATGACAGTTGATTTCCTTTTGGAGCATTTGTCTTTTTAGGTAGATAAGAGGATTTCTGAGAATGCCTCCCCCCACCGCCCCATGAATATGTTGTTTTTGTAGTGCCCAGAACTCAAAATAATCAGTATATACAAGTGGCATCTATTGGGGTGGGATGTTCTCCCTTCAGTGTGTATAATTTTGTTTATTCTTGACAACAAATATAGTATTTTTAGGACTCCCATTTTACAGATAAAGAGACTGTGAGAGGTGAATTAAGTTGTCTAGGGTTATGGATCCTGGGAAAGACAGAACTGGGACATGAACCCAGGTCTGTCAAACTCCAAACCAATTGTTTGTAAAACCCATGCTATACAGGTTAGCATACTATGATTGTATAATAAATACCCCTGAAAAGAGTAGATAAAGAAGAGGCTGATAATTGAGTTGTGGCCATTGACTGGGAGAAGGGTTGAGGAGAAAAGAGTAGAGGAAGAAACATACTACAGGCTAATAGCATTACAATATAATTTCCATGGCTAATTTTATTTATGGGAGTGAATTTACTTTACTTGCTTTGTGGAGTGAGAACATACCTCACGTTGCTTGACCAATGCCTAAATGATAATTTTGAAAATGGGAAGAGCTCTGGAGGTTATAATCTTGAGAATAACGTCCAGATAACGAAGTTCAGAGATGATTAAGGAGTCTCTAATTTATATATCGAATTTATGAAAAATGTCTTCTGGGAGAGGGAATAACGTGGAATATAATCCAATTAGAGTTCAATGAAGAGCTAATTGAACTATAAAATAGACATTTTATTTGGTTGAATTTTTTCCTTAAAATCTTATATACTTTAATTTTGCTGAACGACTAGGAAGTGTTCTCTATTTAATATATAAATTACATTAAACTCCAATTTCTTTGTTATTGCCCCACAGTTTTGCAGTTTAAATCACTGTTCTTCTAAACATTTAGGAATGTCTTTATTGCTTTTTAGCATGCTGTATAGCAGTTACAAACTCAGTCACAAGTTTTGAGTAAGATTCAGACAAATCATGAACAGTCCTGTGTTTTAGATTGCTCCCTCCACACATGGTATGGCCAAAATGTTTCCTAAAATTTATGAAATGAAAACAGTATAGCAGAATGAGTGATCTGTCTTGAGTTTCAGATGTCTTCATCTATGCAACAATCTAGCCATTATAATCACTGAATTACCTGAAATACACATAGCATGGTAGCATGGGTAATAAGTAGATGCATGTTTTAGGTGTTGAAATGTTTATTAATGTTTCTAATGATGTCTCACTAAGTACCAAATAATACCTCTGGCCTTGGGTAAATGTCTAGAAATATTTAAACAGCTGTATGAGTTTTTCCCAAATCCAAAGGAAAGATATCAGCGATTTATTTGCACTTTACTAGTTGACTCATTTGACGGGATGCTAATGGGCTTTCTATTACCTTAATTAATTTATTTATTTTAAAGTTTATTTATTCTGAGAGAGACAGGGTGTGAGTGCGGGAAGGACAGAGAGAGAGAAGGTGGGAGAGAATTCCAAGCAGGCTCCACACTGACAGTGTGCGAAGCTTGAACCCGCAAAAGTGTGAGATCATGACCTGAGCCAAAACCAAGAGTCCAGTGCTTAACCAGCTGAGCCACCCAGGCACACTTCCATTACCTTCTTTTAGAATAAAGTTATCCTTATCAGCTTGGAAAAATATATTCTATATAATACTAAGCATGAAGCAATCTGAATATCATACTGTATGGGTTTTAAAACCTGGCTTTGCCACTTGATAGCAGTATATCTTTGGACAAATTATTTAACCTGCTCTTATCACATGTTTCCTCATCTTAAACATAGGAATAATGAAACTATGTCCTAGGCTTGTTTTAAGGATTAAGTAAGTTCATGTGTGAAAAAAAGGCTTAGAATAGTGCCTGGCACACAGCAGGTGCTAGATAAGAATTGCTATTACTTTTCTCATCTTACTTGGATCTGAGATGCCTTTCTGCATAGATGTGAAATATTTTCCCACACTTCTTGAAGAACTGAAAAGAACTTTAAACATACCATGTCTGATTCAATGAAGGAACCAACAAGCGTGTGATATATTTAATATTGTGCTAAATGTCTTTAGGAACAGGGAAAATATATTTGGTACAAATATTTTAATTTCCTCAAGAAATAGAACCTGTTACTGCAGCAACAGCTGTACATCTAACTACAATGAGTTCATAAAATAAAAGGGAGAGTAGTCATAGAAACCACAAAGGGGAAATTATGCTCTAAGCAGATTCCCAAGCCTCTAGTTATTAAATAATAAACTGAGACCTCATAAACATGGAAATGTATTCTAAACATAAAGTACTCAAGCTCTGCCATACTAATTTAACTGAAGTCTAATTTCTTTCCATATTAAACAGATAGCCACTCTTTTTTTTTCATCTTGCCACTTTTTTCTTCTGCTGATGAATTATAATAAATAGTATAATTTAAGTCAATAAAAAAGACATTTAATAGAAGTTTCTTTTCCTTTGTAGAAACCCCTCTGTAGACTGAAGATAGGTTCATCCACCACAGCCTCACGATACCTCCATCCTCCACCAGGAACCAGGCTGTCACTGCCTAGTGCCCCTATAACATGTTTGAGGATATATTATTATTTTTTAAATATTTAGTAAGGATTTTTGCTTGACCAACTTCCACTCGGCAATCAACCAAGAGGGGAGGCTTCACAGTATTCATTAGCACACATTCTCACAGACCAATCTGAAGGATCGCTACTCCCAAATTCTTGCTACCCTGTAAACTACTGATAGGCTTGCTCCATTCTCCTTTTCCTTGCTTTTGGCACTAAACTCAGGCAGATTTTATCAACAGGTGAGAGGAAGCAGAAGGAAAGCTCATTGATTTAGCTGTTGCCCAAGAAATTCCTTAGCTTTGAGGGTCAGAAGGAAGGAGTGAAGAGCTAGGAAAATACTCCGCTGGTTTTAAGCCTGAGGATACTCCCCCCAAAAGGCTACCTACCTATATTATTATCTGCTATTAATGATGGTGAGTTGGCTAACTTTTATTTATGCCTAGAGCCTACTGTCCAATGATGACTTTGTTACTAGCATCATTCTATATAAATCTCTCACCTGTAGAAAGACACTGATTCAATTATTATTTTTATTTTGCTTATAAAAAAGCTGAGACATAGAGAATTTTAATAACTTGCTCAAGGGGGTTGTAAACAGGTCATAAGGTGATTAATAAAGACCCTACCTCCCCTTTTTTTTGATACCAACCCCCAAGTTCTTAATCTTTCTGCCAGTGGTTCTCAAAATGCTCCCAGCAGGTAGAAACATCTCTTGGGAATTAGAAATGCAAATCCTCAGGCTCCATCCCAGACCTACTGAAATAGAAATCCTGGGGGTGGAGCCCACCCATCTATGTCTCAACAGTGTGCCAGGTGATTTTAGTGTGTGCCAAGTTTGAAGACCGCTGCTTTATGCTGCAAGGCTTCATGTTTAAAAAAAAAAAAGTTCAGTGTCAGAAAGTGACCTCATAGACCCGGCTAAGCTTGTGGGGTTTCTTATAAGCCTGTGGTTATGGAATTTGTGTGGTTTCTTTGAAGAAAGAATAAGTTGTTGAGAAAAACTTCCAAATTTTCCAAATTCCCATCACCCTGTAGCATGATAGTTATGATCCTAACTATGTAGGAAGGCAGATGACGTGGAGAAAATTGCTTAGTCTTAAATGAGAAAGTGTTTTTCATGTATTGTGACAGGTATTATATGGATTAAGAAATTACATTTATGTCTTTATTTCCCTAATGAAGAGCACTGAAGTAAAAAGTAACCTTCTTTATCCTGAAAATTTGTGACAGCTTATTCCCTTTCAAGGGATTAGAGCAATGCATATGCTAATCAATCTATAGTGGCATCATTTTGCTTGCAAAGATGACAATATAGCAAATGCATGTTCCCTGTATAATATTGGATGTGCCATGATGGAAGAAAGTAAAAGACATAATTTCCACGTAAGAAATGTCAATCAATATAAAGTTGAAATTCAGTTCAGGGGAAGTGTCATTCTTGCAATGTTCTGGCAGAATAACTGAGAAAAAATTCTTTGAGAATTCCTAGATAAACTAGAATCTGTTCCACTGACTTGTAGATTCGATTTGCTGTTTCTAATCTGTCTTTTGTGACTAAGTGTCTCTTGTGAATATGTAAACTGATTATTTCCTTTTTTATTCATTGTTTTGGAATGTTTATGAGTAGGAAAGCATATCTGGTTTCTCTGGTCCTATCCATGTCATTTTTAAAACAATGATTTTGCCAAGTTCATGAATGCCAGTCTTTTTTATATATTGTATCCTCTGTGTTAGGCACACAGCTTTAGCCTAATGCATATCTGTTGGATGGGTGGACGATACTGCCCTCAGCGAAGTTATTCCCGAGCCCACTGCCCTTATGTTGTTTCACTGTATACCCTTTATATGGCCTCATTCCAAGACCATTAGTTTATAAAACACATTTACTTGAAGTTCAAATTTAGCAAATCATCTTATTTTAGCATTGGAAGGAAGCTCAGAAATGTTTCAGATCCAGCCTGTCTACAACATGGCTGAATGCTAATGACTACTAACACTTCTAACAGTAACCTTGCTGCTCCATAATGGGGTATATTTCATAGTTTGACCTTCTTTTCTCCCTCCCTCAACTGTTAACCTTATTGCTTAGCCCTGCTATTTGAAGTCTCAAGTAAGATCCTGGTCCCTTGCTACTTAAAAGATTGTCCTGGGACCAGCAGTATGGTCCTCACTGGGCACCATGTTAGAAATATTTTCAAGCACGTGTCAAACCACTGACTCGGAATCATCATTTTAAAAATCTTCAAATTTTGGGGTGCCCGAGTGGCTCAGTTTGTTAAGTATCCAACTTCAGTTCGGGTCATGATCTCGCGTTTGATGATTTCAAGCTCCATGTCAGGCTGTCAGGCTCTGTACTGACAGCTCAGAGCCTGGAGTATGTTTCAGATTCTGTGTGTGTGTGTTTGTGTGTGTGTGTGTGTGTGTGTGTGTGTGTGTGTGAGAGAGAGAGAGAGAGAGAGAGAGTGTCTGCCCCTCCTTCACTCACTCTCTCTCTCTTCCTCAAAAAATAAACATTAAAAAAATAAAAATAAAAAATCTTCAAATTTACAAAATATCCTCTACCAATTTTTAATCTACTTCTAATTCTTTTTTTTAATGATTATTTATTTTTGAGAGAGAGAGAGAGAGAGAGCAAGTGGGGGAAGAGTAGAGAGAGAGGGAGACACAGAATCCAAAGCAGTCTCCAGGCTCTGAGCTGTCAGCACAGAGCCCGACTCGGGGCTCGAACTCACTATCTGCGAGATCATGACCTGAGCCAAAGTCGGATGCTTAACCAACTGAGCCACCCAGGCACCCCAAATCTACTTCTAATTCTATCCAGAGTATTTTTCATCTTAGACATTATCGTTTTGATCTCTAGAATATCTGTTTAAATTTTGTTCAATCTTCCAAGTCTCTCCTTTTCCTGTAATGTGTTCTTCTAGCTACTTGAACACATAGAATGCAGTTACAATACTTGTTTAAATGTGCTTGTCTACTTTACCATTGTGTCATTCCTGTGTTGATTTCAACGGACTAATTTTCCTTCTCACTATAGGTCATATTTTCCTTCTTGCATGGCTAGTAATTTTTGTCCCATTTGTTTTTATTTTGTTGCCATTTCTTTTGGTATCAGATTCAAAAAATCATCACCAAGTTCAGTGTTAAGGACCTTATCCCCTTTGGTTTCTTCCAGTTTTGTGGTTTTAATCTTACATTCCAGTCTTTAATCCAGTTTGAGTTTGATTTTAATGTATGATATATGATAGTGGTCCAGTTTCATTCTTTTGCATGTGGCTGTCCAATTTTCCCAACATTATTTATTGGAGTCTGTTCTGCCCTTTCCCCATTGTATATTCTTGACTCCTTTCTTGTAGGTTAATTGAATGCATATATGGGGGTTTTTTCTGGACTCTCTACTCTTTTCTATTGATCTTTGTGTCTGATTTTTTTTGCCAATATCTTACCACTTTGATTACTATTACTAGTTTTTTATAAGAGAGTTCGAAATAAAGAAGTATCATGCCTCTCAGTCTTCTTTCTCCAGATTGCTTTGGCTATTCAGAGTCTTTTGTGATTCTGTGCAAAGTTTAGGATTTTGTCCTATTTGCCTAAAAATTACCATTGGACTTTTGATAGGAATTGCATCGATAGATTGCTTTGGGTAGTGTGGACATTTAAAAAATACTAATTCATCCAATCCTTGAGCACAGAATATCTTTCCATTTGTTTGCATCTTTAATTTCTTTCAAAAATGTCTTATAGTTTTCATGTATAGGTCTTTTATCTCCTTGGTTAAATGTATTCCTAGGTATTTTATCTATTTATTTATTTACTTATTTATTTATTTAATTTGTTTATTTTGAGAGAAAGAGAGAGTGCATGTGTGCATGCAGGAGGGGCAGAGAGAGAGGGAGAGAGAATCCCAAGCAGACCACCATGCTGTCAACACAGGGCCCTTTGTGGAGGTCAACCCCATGAACCATGAGGTCATGATCGAAGCTGAAACCAAGAGTTGGATGCTTAGCCAGCTGAGCCACCCAGGCACCCCTCAATTTCTTTTTTCTGATAGTTTATTATAAATGTAGAGAAACACAACTAGCTTTTATATATTGACTTTGTACCTTGAATTTTTTTTGAATTCATTTATTAGTTTTGTCAATTTTGGGGTAGAGTCTTTAAGGTTTTCTGTTTATAATATAATATCACCTGCAAATAGAGACAGTTTTACTTCTTCCCAGTTTACATAGCCCCCCCCCCCCGCCTTTTTCCCTCAAGCTCTAACTACGAATTCCAGTACAATATTGAATAAAAGTGGCAAGAGTGGGCATCCTTGTCTTGTCTTGATCTTAGCTTTTAGCTTTACACCATTGAGTTTGATGTTAGCTGTGGGTTTGTCATATATGACCATTACCTGGTAATTTTTGATTGGTTGTCAAAAATTATAAATTTATTTGCTGAGTACTGGATATTTTTATATTTTTACACGTATTCTTGTGCTTTGTTCTAGGATGTATTTCAGTTACATGAAGCCAGTTTGATCTTTTCTTATTTTTCTTTCAAGCTTTGACATATGGAACCAGATTGGTGTTAAGTAAAGAGCTAATTTTTGCCTCACTGCTGAGGAAAACACTTTTCTGAGTACTGAGACCATGAATTGTGAGGTTTTTCAGTTTGAATAGTGGGAACAGAAACTAGTTTTAGCTTTGTGAGAACTGCTATTTTTCTCTCAAATACTCTCAAGAATCTTTTTTTTTTGGCTTCAGAAAATGACCTCATATTAATGAGTTCAGTACTCCTCACCTATGTACTGCACTTGGGGAGTACTCTGAAGACCTTCAGAGTTCTCTCTCTGGGTTTCCTCTCTTCTCTATGATACTCTGTCCTGGGAACTCTCAGAACCTTTGTCCCCCTGGACTCTCAGTTCTGTCTCTTCACTTCATGAAATCTTCTGGGCATTGTCTGTATTTCCCCCTCTGTGTCATACATAGCTTGGAAACTCTTTCCATCCAGTAAGCCGGGTTAATCGCTGGACTCCCCTCATTCATTTCCTATCTTTCAGAATTCACTGTCCTTCATTACCGGTTGTCCAAATTCTTGAAAAAAAATAACCCATGTAAAAAATGTTCCAAAGACAAATATAAAAACAAACAAACAAACAAACAAACAAACAAACAAACAAAAAACAAGGATCACCTCTCATCTCACACTGCCAGGAACAAGTATGATTAGCATTTTCATTAAACCCACATCTTTATGCATTAAAAACACAAAATATTTCTGATATCATTTAGGTTTTGGGTAAAGACTCAAGATATGTCTTGATATTTAATTGTCTTCTGGCAGTAAGATGGACCTTATCTAGTAGAGATCACCCATACTCCCAAAGACCCTGATTCTTTCCATCTTTTCACTGAACTTGTATTGATATTGATTTTACCCAGCCCAACTTGCAGGTCATTTTTTAAAATAATAATTATTGTTATGATATTAATAATTATAGTAATTATTATTATTAACATAATTATTTATTATTATTACTTCTTGTGTGGTGCAACCAGTGGAAGCGTTTCATTTCCACTCTGTTGATATTTATTGTTGAAGCATCATCACAAAGGCCTATTTTTCTCTTTCTTATTTTTAATATAGAAACACCGCATACAAATAACTGAAGTTCTCTAAAAGCTATTCTCAAGTGTGACTGTGACAACTAAAGCTGTGTGTTAGTGTGAGAAAAGCTGGTATGCATTTTATGTATAGCCTGCCCTTGTTCATAACTGTGAAATGTTAGAAGGTTGAATTGCCCCAGTTGTTGTGTTAGGTCTGTTGATGTCAGCTATAATAAATTGCCCCAAATCTTCATGGTTTAGCATCAAAGTACACACAGTCTTATCTGATGTTTGGTAGTCAGCCTTCCATGCAATATTCCTTTCATCTCATTCATCTTAGGACCTATTTCTGAATCTTCTGCCTTTGGTTGGACAACAAGTGAAGAGAATGCAAGAAGCATCAAATTTCAAGGTCCCATCTTGCATGAGAGAGTGGCTGTGACTTCTGTGTTTAAAGACTGTGAGGGGGAAAGAGGAATCGGTGAGCATCTAGCCAGATTTGACCACAAGAGAGGAGCCTTTTTAAATTGTTTTCACTGTTTTGCATATGTCCTAGTATACTGCTAAGACTTTCTAACAGGTTTATGTTCTTTGGCTATCGTTGCATGACTCCATCGTTTGCTGTCTCTCCACTCCATCCTGACACCACACACAGAAGTCAGCATTATGTCTGACACAGGTGGCCACAGACTAACGGACTTTCCCCTCAACTGTCTGTTACTATCCTCTCCCAATATGGTAGCTAGACAAAGCAGTGTGTCACCCTCCTATTCAGACTCTCCCTTCGGCTGACATGAGCCAGGAATGCTGACTCCTCTTCATGCCATGGAAATGCCATAACGTAACATAACATAACATAACATAACATAACATAACATAACATAACATAACATAACATCACACACACACACACACACACACACACACACACCCTGAACTTGTGCATATTGCTGTTGGCAGGATGACCATACTTTGCTTATGGTTTTTGACTACTTTGTTCATAGTTTTGTTATAAACTTGCTTCTTCACAGAAAGAAAGCAGGGGAAGCACTGTATCTTGTGACTTAGGAGCCTCCCTCATTGTATATGTCTCTTAGGATAAAATACTTATAACTGAAACAAACTAACCCAAATGTTTGATGGAAAATTGCCTCAAAAAGCTGGGTATATTCCCTATTTCTTCCTTTCCTTTCCATTGCCCCTTATGAGTGATGGCACTGAAGGGGACCTTGCTCTTGAGGTACCCATTAGAATTTGGAAGTGCTGCCTTTTGTGCTGTTTTTGGACACTTCCAAACAGGACTCTAAGGTGAGTTTAAATGAGTGCATGTGAGCAGTTGGCAGAGTTAGGGAGCTTGGTGAGCTGGAGCTGGACTCATTCCGAAGAACTTGACTGTCACGGTGTTTATGGCTTCTCTACAAATATCAGCACATCTTCAATGTGGTAAACCACACAAAGTTGTTAGCAATTTGTTTGCTGTTGGTGGTTGATACAGTGGGAAGACAGACTACCTTTTTTAGAATTTGCCTTTGCTTACTTACTGTCTTTTTCAGAATCTAGCAACAACCACATTTGTTGCATTTTCTGGCTTGCAATTTTGTCTTTTCCAGGCTGTTTACTCAAGGCACTCCTCTTCTAGAGACATACACAGTTTATGTGGTAACAACTGTTTTCCCTGATGTGCTGGTTCTGGGAGGTAAAGTTAGGTAAATAGCTGAAACCAGAAGCAGATTATGACAAGAGGAAAAGTGAATACTTTTACAAGGGTCCTCAGAAAAAAAAAACATATTCTGATTGATAAAACTTTAGTTTCTGGAAAGGAGAATCTGATATGAAAGCCATTGCCAGAAAGTATTGCCTTTTTGCAATGAACTGTGTTCAAAAATAAGTTCTGGGCAGTAGAAGCTATAGAGACAATGAAGTTGTTCTCATGAAAAAGAGGAAGGCAGTAGAATTAAAAAAAATGAACTCTGATAAGAAGAATGGAATTATTTATTAAGTTAGTCCAAGCCATTTGGGCAGCTCTATGGATAGAGTTGAGAAGGGTTATTTATCCTAATTCCATAGTTATGGTTGCTATGGTATGTACCAGGGGCTGGCAAAATTCAGTCTATGCATCAAATCTGGCCCACTACCCATTTTTATAAATAAAGTTTTATTGGTAAACATCCATTTATGCGTTTCCTATGGCTGCTTTTGCTCTACATTGGCAGAATTGAGTAGTTGTGACATAGAAATTATGTGGCCTGAAAAAGTGACCATATTTATTTACTATCTAGCCCTTTACCAAAAAGTTTGCCAACACCTGCTATGCATAGTAATTGCATAAGTGCTAGAGAATTGTTATAAACAAAATCCAATGTGAATGGTTAGAAATACCAAGGCTCTGGGAAATAGGTGTATGCCTTTAAAGCTGAGCTTAAGGGTTCATTCGGGTCATCCACTTTAACATCTGTCTCTCCTGCCAGTAGGAAACCAAAAGCAAGAAAAGTGAAGTGATTTTGCCAAGGTTGCACAACAAGTAAGAGACAAAGTCAGAATAAACCTCCAGGCTGCTACATTTCATGTCAATATAATTCTAGAAATTGATAAAGAAGACTTACAGTATGAATAGATAAGTGGTCCCTTTTGATTAGTATTTGACATTAAAGACTCACAGTTTGGGAAACTGCTGCATAGTGGAATGCTATGTTCAGGTCTCCTGGACACTACCTAAGAAGACAAGTTATTCCTTAGTAATAACAGAAAGACCTTACTATAATGCAGACTTGTTTAATGAAGATCCTGGAAGGAACTTTTGGGTCAGCATATCATAAAGCTTGAGTGATCCTTCAAAGGTTATTTTTTATTGATTCAAAGGATGATTTTGCTCTCAAAAATCTCTATTTTTATTTTAAAAATTTCTATGAACCTCAAATTCCCAGTTCTACTAATGTAATTGAGGCCATGGTGCCAAATTATACTTCTTTTCAGCTGCACTTTCTTGATGTTAAGTATTGTCAATGTGAAGATTTTGATGTTAAATAACTTCCTCTGACATGAACGTAATTAATGATCTTTATTCAGAGTTCAACATTGCAACGCAATGGAACACAGCCAAATTTGTGCGTCGAGTTCTTGGATTATTAAAGTCCTCCACAAAAGTTTGATTTCCTATATTTTTAATTATCTCTGACTTGCATTGTCAAGCATAAGAGATAAGCAAAGTAACAGATTACATTCAAAGTTTTCTCTTCCTGTTTCAAGCATAACTGAGTTATTGTCTTTTTATATGTCAGAGCACGCAACTCACAGTTGGGTTAGCATCTGACATGAGAGAACTGAATAGGTTTTTCATTCTTGTTTGTTGTGATTTTGTCTGCACTGAAGTATACACATGCAATCAATACTTTGTCATTAAAATCAGTGTCTGAAGTTTCACTTTAAATAATAGTTAATTGAATTTTATGCTAAATTGATGTTGGTGTTCTTGTTTTGCTGACCAAAGGAAGTCCAAGTTATCATGTTTAAGGAAAAAGAAAGAAAGAAAAAAAAACATTGGGGAGAATAACTTAATTAGAATTCAGTGAGTCTCATAGGTTTAGAAAGACAGTCTTTACTTTCACCATGTTTTATACAATGTCTTTCCCTTAATGATTCTGTTTCTCAGCCAGATAAAGGAATATGCATCTCTGAAGGTTAAGTAAGTGAGTTGTCATAGTGTTATTACTCAGGGACTAAATAAGTATTAAAATCTTGAAATGAAGCATTTTACTCATCCCCATTTGTTCTTCTCACACTTGTTCATTAAACAAGTATTTATTGAGAGTTCACTATGCTCCTACCCTCTATTAGGCATTTGAAATAAATGGTGACCCAAACCATACACTTGCCTAGTTCTCCTGAGGCATATAGTATTATAGTGAGGGAGGCAGCTATTAATAAAATAATCCCATAAAAGTAAATGTAGAGTTACTCCCTGAGAAAAAATGTTATGGGGGAAGAGAAAATACTTCTATGGTTCTATGAAAAACCACACAAAGGAAGCCTGATCTAGACTGGGGATGCAGGATTCCTTCCTATTTTAATAGTTTATTTGAGCTGAAAGCTAACTGATAGGTAAAGAGTTAATTCAAGATGAGTGGAGGACAGAAGGAGAGCCCCAAGCACATTGAGCTGCCTGAACAAAGATTCTGTCATGGAAGAGGAAGGATGATGGCTCATTTAAAAAATGGAGAACACCAACCCAGTTCAGTATCTGAGGAAGTGGTGTTGGAAAGTAGATATCACACCATAGTTAAAAGTTTGGCTTTCCTCTAGGAACATAACCAGTCAAGACTTCATTAGGGTGGTAATGTGGCTGTATTTGAGAACTGAAAATACCACTCCTACTGCTAGTGCGGTAATGAATTGGAGCAGGGGCAAGAATGGAAGGATTCAAGGCTATGGAGAGTTCTGTGTTAAGAGACTTGTGCAATGGGATGTCTCTTCATGCCCCATGCTTTCATAACTATGGAATTTTCCATGGAACTCACCCATGTAAACTTTTGTGAAAAAGGAGACTTCTTTGTTAATGAAAGAGGGGGGATACTAACTAATATGAAAGTCTGCTCTGAGTCAAAAGCCTTACATACATCAAACTGCTCAACATCAGCTTCACAAATATAAGGGGACCTTATTCTATACATGAAGAAATCAAGCTTTACAAAGCTTGAGCGACTCTCAAAGACCCCCAGCTTCTCAGCATGGGAACAAAATTTAAATCCATGATAGTTTCACCTCCAAACACACGTTTTTATCTAATACAGTCACCTCAGTATCCTCTCTTAATGTAAATATTTCAATAAGGACCAATGTCCAAGTAGATTACTTAATAAAATGTAATGAAGTTTTGTAAAGTAAATCCATGTTTCTTTTCAGAGGTGGAGCTGAGAATCTTAAGGCCAAATTAAATCATAACCTGTACAAATGAAGGGGGTAAATCCCAAAAGTTCATTCCAGTTGACTATCCAGGTGTGTAGAGAAATGTTTTTGTTTTGAATATTGCATATGCAATGTGGTCATCCACCAGGATTTGGAATTGCATGTACTCAGAAGCACCCATAATCTCTTACTGGGACAGTAGGATTCAACTTACAAATTCTGCTTGTTGCACAGTGTTTGATTGACCACCAATTACATGCCAGTTGGAAGAAAATCTAGTTGTCCTGAAATCAGAGTTCTATTTGTTTTATATTTGATTAAATGTGTTTACATGTGAAAACTCCTCAGGAAAGTGAGACAGGTACACACACACACACACACACACACACACACACACACACGAACACACATGCACATACAACAGTTTGGGTTTTGTTTTGTTTTTTGTTGGTTTTTTTGTTTTTGTTTTTGGAGTTTGGAGATCAGTGTTTCAATTTAAGGTAAAAATCCTACAGTATTTGCAATTGAGGACACTTGAAGTTTACACTACAAGATCCGGAAACTTCATCTTGTTCAGGAAAGTTCCTTATAAAAGGTTCTTTAAACGTAAAAAAAAAATATCAAACTCTTTTATCATGTAATCTTTACCCCAACCCTATGAGATGGACTAGTTAATTGAAAACAGTAGTTGGCCTGAACTTGAGAAAGTTTACATACAATGAATGCAAGAATATAAATTTCTACTTAACAAGGTGAGATTGTGGAGCTCCTAATGAATTGTAAGGGTACATACTTGTGAAACTGAACCCAAG
This sequence comes from Panthera tigris, assembly GCF_018350195.1. Lineage (NCBI taxonomy): Eukaryota > Metazoa > Chordata > Mammalia > Carnivora > Felidae > Panthera > Panthera tigris. Next base: position 48,538,864 of record NC_056661.1, read on the forward strand.
TGTCTGTCTGTGAGAACCTTTGCTTCTGTTTTTCTGTCTCTTAGGTAGCATGTCTCCAGTCTGAAAAGAGGTTAGCTGCAGAACTTATAAGCAATGAGTCTTGGGCAAGTTTTTCCTTTTAACTGCAACTACTGCTGAAGGAAATCCTTTGAAAAAGTTGGTCCAGTCCCATTTGACTGTAAAGTGTACAAAGGTATTAGGTAAATGGGAAGCTTTCTTCTTTTCTCCCTCCTCATGCCTGTAATTTAAAAGATTGGTTTCAGTTCTTTAGAGATTCAAATGAAGTCAGCAATTTAAAGTGCTTTTTAAGGTGCAAGAATATTTCTTGTATTCTGCAATAGCTCCTATTGATTTCAACCAGAACAATATTTTTAGAAGGATTCAGCGTGGATAATGAAAACAGGAAGACATACTGATTCTGACCTGCCAGATCAACCTATAATCTCTACATCAACAGGCAGCTTTATTTAATAGTTTAGAAACTAAATAAATCTGATCTAATAACTGGCTTAGCTATAAAAGATATTTATGTGCATTAATTTTTAATTCTTTGTGCCAGAATGCATGATGATACTCACCCTCCCTGTCTTCAGAGAAGTAGTCAGTTAACCTATGCATTAATAAATCATGTTAGGATTTATCTCATTGCTTTAGAATTTCTCTTTTTTCTTATGCTTTCTTATACTTTGCTCCAGGGGTCTACTTCTGGAGCTTTCAGATTACCAAGGAGTAACATGATATTTGTACCAAAAATGTATTTAAGAATGAATGATTGTCTTTGAGTTTCATTATCTTGGTTTTAATCTGGAAACTTCATTACCTAAGACATACCATGCTGGTCTAAACTTTTTATCCATCCTGTTCAGTTCTATGTTAACAATAATATCAAAAAAAGCTTCATATAACAGTGCATTCATTGGACTCTTTGAGAATTATCCAAAGCTAAGCACTTAAGAAAAATTAACTTTTAGATTTTTTCTATTTTTATTAGTTTAATTGGAGTATAATTTACATACAAAAGTCATCAATGTACATGTACAAGTTTTGAAAACCTAAATCACCACCACAGTCAAAATATGAAACTTTGCTATCATCCTCCAAACCTCTTTATGTTGTACTCGCTTTGAATTCAGTCTTCTCCCCCATCCACAGACCCTAGTAATTACTGGTTTGCTTTCTATTGCCTGCTAGCAAACAGTATGTAATCTTTTGTGTCTGGTTTCTTTCATTCAGTTTAATGCTTTGAACATTCATCCATGTTATTGCAACAATCAGAAGATTGTTTCTTTATATCCCTGAGTAGTATTACACTGTTTAGATGCATCACTGTTTGTGTATACCCTAGATGATGGGTTTTTGAGTTCTTTCTATTTTGGAGCTATTAAGAATAAAGCTGTTATAAAGACTTTGAAGAAGTCTTTCAGTGGACATATGTCTTAATTTCTCTTGGGTAAATACATACTAGTGTTTTGCTGGGTTTTATATTATGTATATGTTTAATTTTATAAGAAACTGCTTAACTCCTTTCCCAGGTGGCCATATCATTTTATATTCCAACCAGTGTTTTATATAAGAGTATCAATTATTTCATATCCTCAATGACACTTGCTTTTTCTCTTTTTTAGTCATTCTAGTTGGTATGTAGTGGTATTTCATTGTGGTTTTAATTTGCATTTTCCTAAGCTTTCATGTTATTAAGAGTCTTTTCATGTGCTTATTTTCCATTCATATATCCTTCTACTCTCTCCATAGTTGTATCTTTACCAGAATATCATACAGGGGGAATTACATAATATGTAGCCTTTTAAGATTTGCTTCTTTCATTTAGTAATATGCTTTTAAGATTTCTCTTATATCGTATCATGGGCTGGTACCTCATTTTATTTTAGAGTTCAATAATATTCTGTTGCCTGGGTATACCACAATTTATTTACCCATTTACCTACTGAAGGACATCTTGGCTGTTTCCAAGTTTGGGCGATTATGAATAAAAGTGCTATAAACATCCTGTTCAAGATTTTATGTGGAAATAAATTTTCAACTTCCTTGGGTAAATACTAAGGAGTGAAATTGCTGGATCATATGGTAAAAGTATGTTTAGTTTTTTCTTTTTTTAATTGAAGTATGGTTAATATACAAGTGTTATATTAGTGTCAGGTGTACAATATAATGATTCACCAATTCTATAAATGTTTCATTGCTCACCACCATCAGCCACCTAGCAGAGTATGTTTAGTTTTCCAAGAAACACCAAACTGCCTGCCCAAGTGTCTGTAGCATTTGGCATTTCCACTAGGAATGAATGAAAGTTTTTGTTACTCCACATTATTTTTAAAAAATTTTAAGTGTTTATCTATTTTGAGAGAGAGAGACAGAGAGAGAGAGAGAGAGAGAATGAGAGAGAGAGAGAATGGGGGAGGGGCAGAGAGAGAGCTATCAGCCCAGAGCCTGACACGCGGCTTGAACTCATGATCCATGAGAATATAACCTTAGCTGAAGTTGGATGCTTAACCAACTGAGCCCCCCAGGTGCCCCTCTCTTACTCTACATCCTTACCAGCATTTGATGTTGGTCCATGTTCCAGATTTTGGACCCACACTAACAGTGGTGTAATGATAGTCATTGTTGTATTGATTTGCATTTCCCTGATGCCATATGCCAATTTGCCATCTCTGTATCTTCTCTGATTGTGATATGTACTAAAGTCTTTGGTCCATTTTTTAAATTAGGCTTTCTAAATTTTTATTTTATTAAAAATTTTTTTCTTAATGTTTATTTATTTCTGAGACAGAGACAGAGCATTAGTGGAGGAGGGGCAGAGAGAGAGGGAGACACAGATGCAGAAGCAGGCTCCAGGCTCTGAGGTGTCAGCACAGAGCCCGAGGCAGGGCTAGAACTCACAAACCGTGAGATCATGACCTGAGCCAAAGTCTGTTGCTCAACCGACTGAGCCACCCAGGCACCTCTATTTTATTTTTATAATTTCAGCTTTATTGAGGTATAATTGACAAATAAAATTGTAAAATATTTAAAGTGTATGTCATGCTAATTTGAAATATGTATATATTGTGAATGGATTTTCCCTATCTATTTAACACACCTGTTCTCTCTTATATTTACCTTCGCGTGTGTGAGAACATTTAAATTCTACTCTCAGCAAATTTCAAAAACAAAATAGTGTTATTAACCATAGTCACCATGGTTTTCATAAGATCCTCTGACCTTATTCATCTTATAGCTGAAAGTTTGTACGCTTTTACCAACCTCTCCCTATTTCCCCCATACCCCAGCCTCTGGTAATCACTTTCCTACTCTCTATTTCTGTGAGCTTGATGTTTTTTTCTCTTCTTTTCTTTTCTTCTTCTTCTTCTTTTTTTTTTTTTTTTAGATTCCACATACTGAAACCACACAGTATCTGTCTTTCTCTGTCTAGCTGATTTCACTTAGCATAATGCCCTCAAGTTCTATCCATGTTGTAGCAAATGGCAGGATATGTTTCTCCTGAGTAGATTAGATCTCATTATTTTAGTGAGCCTCCACCTCTGTACTCTGACCTTCCCTATAATTTCTCAGGTGTCACCTCACCTTCTCTTTCTTTTAGGTAGGAGAGGATGGATAGAATGGGCTGGATTTGGTTATTTCCCTTCTCCCAGGTTAGTTAGGTTCTGATAATACCCCAACAGGTCAGCTCTGGTTAATTAGTTTCCCCTGGAGTGCAGACTTTGTTAAGAAGAGTGCTCTGGTTTATTTCAGACTGGGATCCTTTTCTCCTTTCTCTGCGGGGATTACTAGGGGATTTCCTTCCCTTTCTTTTCCTTCCTTCCTTCCTTCCCTCCTTCCTTCCTTCCTTCCCTCCTTCCCTCCTTCCCTCCTTCCCTCCTTCCTTCCTTCCTTCCTTCCTTCCTTCCTTCCTTCCTTCCTTCCTTCCTTCCTTCCTCTCCCTCCCTCCCTCCCTCCTTCCCTTCCCTTCTTTCCCTTCTTTCCCTTCTTTTCTTTCTTTCTTTTCTTTCTGGTGTTTACTGTGGTGGGATTTACTGATATTTAACCTAGTGAAGCTCCAAGAGGTAAATCTCACCATATTGCGAGCTTCTTTTCCCCCATCACTGGATTTCCTGGAATTTTTAATTCTGAGTTGTTTGCAGTGATATTCCAGAAAATCTTCAACCACAGTGTAGGATTTTCTACCCTGGTGCCAGTTCTTTCTGCAGTTTCATTTTAGGAGTGTCTACTCTGGTAAGTCATGAGTATCTGAGTTTGCTGTCTGTCTCTCTAATCCTGGGGGGCTTGGGGTTTATCTGTGTCCTCTTCTCTTAAGGATCCAAGAACTGTTGATTTTTCAGTCTGTTCAGCTGTTTACTTGACAGGATAGAATGGTGACTTCCAGGTTCCTTACTGTGGCAATGGAAACTGGCTGAGGGTAGGTTTTGTTTCTTTTTTGTTGTATTCAGGTTGTTTCTTCCTGAGTGACTTTTGGTAGTTTTGATTCATTAAGGAATTTGTTCTTTTAATCTAAGTTTTCTGAGCTATTGGCATAGAGTTTTTACTATTTCCTTCTTACACTTATTTTAATGAGATTTAATTCGTAAAGCATAAAACTCTTTTAAAGTTCAGTGGGGTTTGTGTATATCTGCTTGCTCTTTTAATGTGTGTAGAATCTGTACTGCATCATCTATTTTATTCCTAATATTGGTAATTTCTGTCTTTTTTTCCTGTGTTCATTTTGCCTAGAGGTTTCTCAATTTTATCTTCCAAGCAAACAGTTGTTTAGTTTTATTAACTTTATCTGTTTAAATTTATTATTTCTGCTTTTATTATTTTCTTCTACTTTTTTTTGAGAGGGAAGCATTCATTTATCTCTCTTTTATTTTTAGTTTCTTCAGATCGAAACTTAAATGCCATATTTGATACTTGCCATATTTGATATTTTTCTTCTCTTTTTTTTTAAAGTTTATTACTTAGAGAGAGAAAAAAGAGAAAGAGCAGGAGAGGGTCAGAGAGAGAGAGAGAGAGAGAGAGAGAGAATCCCAAGCAGGTTCTGTGCTGTCAGCACAGAGCCCAGTGTGGGACTCAATCTCACTAACCATGAGATCATGATCCTAGCCTAATCAAGAGTTGGACACTTAACTGACTGAGTCACCCAGGTGCCCCACTTCTCTTCTTTTCTAAAATGAGTGTTTAATGCTATTTCCCTCGCATCATTCATTTATTAGCATGCATCCCACAAATTGTAAATACTCTGTTTTTACTTTCATTTAACTTAAAGCACTTTATAATCTTTTTTGTGATGTCTTGGTTAGCCTTGGTATATTTTTATAAGGGTGCTGTTTAATTTCCAAATATGTAGCTATTTTTTATTTATCTCTTTGTTTTTGTTCCAATTTCTTATGTATTCACAGTACATATTTTGTATGACTTCCATCTTTTCAAATATATAGAGACTTGTAATTTTGCATTAAACACACAATTACCTTTTTTTTTAAAGTTTTATGTATTTAAGTTATCTCTACACCAAATGTGGGGCTCGAACTCATGACCCTGAGATCAAAGAGTTCCATGCAGTTCCCATTGAGCCAGCCAGGTGGCTGGCTACAGTTACCATTTTTAAACAAGTTTAAACAATGAAAAACAAGCTTTTATATTTTCTGGTTCCCTTTATTCCTTATTGTATATCCACATTTCGATTTGACATCATGTTTATTCTGTCTGGGATACTGACTTTAACAGTTTTTGAAGTTTATATATAGGTAATTAAATCTCAAATTTAATATGTTTGAAAAAAAATCTTAGTTTCACCATTAGTTTTGAAAGGTATTTTTGCTGGGTATAAAATTTAACTCCCTCTGCCCCCCACACACCATTTATTTGCCTTAAAATTTTTACTCAATAACCATCTGTTTGCATTTTTTCTGAAGAGAAGTCTACTACCATTCTTATTTTTGTTTTTCTGTATATAATATACTTCTATTGCTGCATTAAAATTTATCAGTATTTTTTTAGCAATTTGCTTATAATGTCTTTTTTGCCTTTTTGTTCTGCTTTGCATTCACTGAATTTTTATTTATATTTTATAGTTTATATCAAACTTAAAAAAAATGGTCACTTTTGTCTTTTTTTTTTTTTTTTCCTAGCTGCCTCTTCTTGTCTCTCCTTATGAGATTCCAGTTAACCAACATGTTAGTCTGCTTGGTATTTTCCCACAGCTGACTGATAAACTCTCTGCTTTTTTCAAACCCCTTTTTCTCCTAAGTTTTAACCTTGGATGGTTTCTATTGTAATGTGTTTATTTTCCTTAATGTCCTTGTATGCTTTTAATTCTATCTAGTGTAGTTTTCATTTTAGATTATATATTTTTTACCTGTGGAAGTCCCATCTAGGTGTTTTTCATATAATTCCATTTCTTTCATCTCCTGGGAATTCTTTATTCCATCTTCTTTTTATATATTATATTAATATATATTATATATTATATATTATAATATATATAATATATTAATTAATTATATTATATTATATTATATAATTATATTATATTATATATTATATTATATATATAATTATATTATATTATATATATAATTATATTATATTATATATATAATTATATTATATTATAATATATAATTAATATAATATATAAAATAATATATAATATATATTATAAAATATATAATATATATTTTATAATATATATTATAATATAATTATATTATAATATATAATTAATTAATATAATATATAAAATAATATATAATATATATTTTATAATATATATATAATTATATATATTATATATATTTCATTTATTTATTTATTTTTGATAGAGACTGAGCATGAGCAGGGGAGGTACAGAGAGAGAAGGAGACACAGACTCCAAAGCAGGCTCCAGGCTCTGAGCTGTCAGTACAGAGCCCAATGGGGGGCTCAAACCCACAAGCCCTGAGATCATGACCTGAGCTAAAGTTGGACACTTAACCAACTGAGCCACCCAGTTGCCCCTCTTTTAATTTTTTAAAAAATGTTTAATATTTATTTTTATTTTTGGTGGAGGGAAGGAGAGAGAGAGAGAGGGAGAGAGAGAGAGAGGGAGGGAGGGAGAGAGAGAGGGAGAGAGGGAGGGAGGGAGAAGGAAAGAGAAGGAATGAATGGGGGAGGGGCAGAGAGAGAGGGAGACACAATCTGGAGCAGGCTCTAGGCTCAGAGCTGTCAGCACAGGGCCTGACATGGGGCTCAAACTCACGGACTTGCGAGATCATGACCTGAGCCGAAGTCAGACGCTCAACTGACTGAGCCATCCAGTTGTCACATTTCTTCTATCTTCTTGAATATATGGAGGATATTTATAACAGAGGATATTTATAACAGATATCTCCTTGTCTTTATAACTAGTCCCTCCCTGTCAGCTACATCCATCATTGCTAAATTTGTTTCTATTGAGGTATTTCCTCCTAATTTGGGGTCAACTTTCCTTAGTTTTTTTTTTTTTTTTTTCAATTTTGACTAGATACTAGACATTGTGTATTTTACTTTGTTGATTGCTAGTTTTGTTGTGTTCTTTTCATTAGTGTAGGATTTTGCTTTGTTTTCAAGATAAGTTACTTGAAAGCAGTTTTATTCTTTTGAGGTTTACTTTTAAGCTTTATTAGGTCAGATTCTGTGTAGCCTTTAGACTGGGGCTAATTTGGCTCCACTACTAAAGCCATACCTTTCTAAGGATGCTACTTGATGCCCTGTGCAGACTGGAACACAGATAACCTCAGTTTTGTTGTAACTTCTCAATATTGTCCCATCTACTCCTTCACTGTGGTACTTTCTACAATATTGCAGGTTTCCACACATACATGCACAGATCCTTATTTGGCCAAAGAATCAAAGGGACTCCTTTCTATTTGTCAACTTCTTGCCTCTCTGTGCATCTGCCTACTCTTTGTCCCAACTCCTTTCGTCTGTTCTTAAATTTCTAGCCATCTTGGGCTCCCTGAAGCCCAAAGTCTGACTCTTCAACTCAGGAAATGTACCAGACTCTGTTTACATTACTCCTCATGCCATGTCCTAGAATCTCTGTCTAGGCAATGAGCTGGGGTGACTGCAGGGCTCACCTCATTTGTTTTCCATCTCTCAGAGATCACTATTCTCTTCCTGCCTGGTATTCAATGTCTGTGAAAAATATATGAATACGTGTGTGTGTGTGTGTGTGTGTGTGTGTGTGTGTGTGTAATATGTACATATTCTTATGTATTCATAGGAATTGTATATATATTCTAGTTTTCCTGTTGTTTAAAGTTGGCATATAAACTATAAATCTGGCCTCTGTTACCCATTAAGAACCCAAAGAAGTTTATTTATTGGTTTTGTACCATTTTTTATATCTGTTTTCTGTTGTTTGTTGCTTGGAACAATACAAATCTACAGTCTTTGAGTGATGTTTTATCTTATTCTCTAGAGTTTTAGTTAATATATCAAAGAATATATTGGGATTGTCTTTGTCTTTCTTTTTCTTGCTGTCAAATGGTGACGGTTGTTGCTTGTCATTAGCTATTTCTCGAGATGGTTTTTAAAAAATTGTTTTTAATGTTTATTTTTGGGAGAGAGAGACAGAGAGACAGAGAGGGCACGAGTTGAGGAGGGGTAGAGAGAGAAGGAGACACATAATCCGAAGCAAGCTCCATGCTCTGAGCTGTCAGCACAGAGCCTGATGTAGGGCTCAAGCCCACCAACTGTGTGATGGTGACCTGAACAGAAGTCGGATGCTCAACTGACTGAGCTACCCAGGTGCCCCTCAAGACAGTTTTTTAAAACCAGTACCCAGTTTTAGGTCGCCAAGCAAGCTGGGAACATCTTTTCTCCAATTATCTCTCTTATAGGGGGTAGACAGTTTTGTTGAATTCATGCTATTGATCTCTCTTACACATTCAAATCAAGAACTTAAACATGTACATGGCCCATATACTCATGGCCCATTCATTATTGGTTGGGAGAATCATTAAACTTCGTTAAATAAATCCCCACTGCTACTCACCTTTAAATAAATATTTCCAGCTATTCAAGTGTGAGAAGCAGCCCAGGAGTATATCAGTTTTGGAAGCTACTGTGGAAGATGACAGCGTATTTCTTGGAGGTCTGTTTACCACCCTAACACAATTGTAACAGGGTCCTCAAAGAAAATTGTGTGTATACCACGTTACCTATACTTATTAGATATACAGTCCAAATTTACTTAAAATCTCGTGTCTGTTTTCAAATAGTGGGACAACAAAGAGACAAAAATCTTAGTGATTTTCCTCGTAAAATTACTATTGTATTTCATCACATCATAAACGTGAATTCTGTAGACCTCATAGATGTCCTTATAAGTTGTAAGGTTTTAAAAAATGTCATTTTGTTTTTCTTATCTCATTCAATTTTCTAAGCCATTCTGCAGTACAATTAAATATACTAATTTGGAATTTGTAGGGGCAGCCTATATAAATGTGGTGTGAATTAATGAAAATATTAAAAGTAATTCAATTAAGCTCATTTCAAGACCATTTGGTGTGAAAAGCTAGGCTGACAAAGTTAAGTGTTGTCTGGGAGAGATCCCTAGGAAACTTGTTTGAATTAGTAGATTGGAATGATTTTCAATTAACATATGGGTTGTTTCTATGCAAATAAAGGTTTCTCAGTCACTTAAGGGAATGTAGGAAAAGTTCATTTAATTACAGTAGTTGCGAGTATTACCTCTGAAATCTGTTTACCCCTGTACTTATGCATTTCTTTTCTTTATATATGATCCTTAGTTTTAAGTAACCTATTCTAAATTAGTATAGTACGAAAGTAATACAGTGGTTCTCTCTAAATGGTAGGAATATGGATCATTTAAAATTTCTCTTTAGATGTTACTTTATTATTTTAAAAATATATTTAATAAACTTTTCCCTAAGCAACTAATTCCTATCTACTTTGCAGATAAAAATGACTGGGAGCTTACTTTCTAACACATCATTTTCTTCTTCATAACTGAATTGTGGTAAACCAGTGCATTTTGCATACACAAAATAATATATTTCTAGAGAATGTATAACCTACATCATATCTGCTTTAGAATACTAGAATATTTGAGTTAGATGCACTGATCGCTAAAATCTTTTCCAATTTGAATCTTCCAGATGGAGAAATTGAGTCTCAACAAGATTTTTTTTTTTTTTTTTTTAAATTTTTTTTTCCCAACGTTTTTAATTTATTTTTGGGACAGAGAGAGACAGAGCATGAATGGGGGAGGGGCAGAGAGAGAGGGAGACACAGAATCGGAAACAGGCTCCAGGCTCCGAGCCATCAGCCCAGAGCCTGACGCGGGGCTCGAACTCACAGACCGCGAGATCATGACCTGGCTGAAGTCGGACGCTTAACCGACTGCGCCACCCAGGCGCCCCTCAACAAGATTTTAGGATGGATGCATATAGTTTATAGTTAATGGTTCACCATGTCTTAATTTAGGGTCACTTCTATCTCTACTGCATACTTTATTGCTTAATTTCTTGTTAGTCAATTGACCTGAACAGGCAAACTAACCAGTATTTGGTCAGTTCCCCCTCTTTGACCTAATTAAATTTCCTGGGGATATTGGGAGAGCCTCATTTGATTGTCAATCACTTTGACTTTAACTTCTTTGAGAATAAATATGGGAAGCCTTTTGTATTTTGTAAATTCAGATACTTTTTTACTGAATTTCAGAGGCTGAGGGGTGCCTGGGTGGATCAGTTGGTGGAGCATCTGTCTCCCACCTCAGGTCATGATCTTGTGATCTGTGAGTTCCAGCCCTGCATCCAGTTCTGTGCTGACATCTCAGAGCCTGGAGCCTGCTTCCGATTCTGTGTCTCCCTCCCTCTCTGTCCCTCCCCCACTGGCACTCTGTCTCTCTCTGTCTCAAAAATGAATAAATGTTAAAAAAAAAAATGAAAAAAGAAGAAGTTGAGTTTTGGCCTTTGTGAGATGATGGATCATATCAAATTTTCTTTCTTCAGGCTACCTGTATGTAGTTCCAGGTAACTAGCTCTATGAAAGTCTGTAAATTAATTCTGGAAAGTGTGAACTAAATAATTTTCTATTTACATATTTATACTTATGCATTTTACAATTGAAAAGTATTTAACACAAACATTATATTAAAGCTTTCTCTTCATGTTAATGTAGAATATCACATTGATTACTATTAAATGTTTAGGAATGTTTAGGTTTGGAAAGAGTTGACTCAATTTTGTTTCACTGAGTTTTTTTGTTTTGTTTTTCATGTGTTTATGACTTTATGTACCAGTGGCATTAAAATTTTGATTGTTGGCAATAATGTCATTTATTTGGTTAGATGTTGTCTTTAATTATCAGTGTTTCAGTAATATGTATTTTAAATAGGACAGAGTGAATCCACATAGGACTGAGAGACTGAGTTTTATTTTTTTTACTGTTCCTAAGCAAGTTTTCATACCAATGACCAAATCTAAAGAGCCAGTATATAATACCTCTTTACACAATTTCTCCTTCATTCCCTGCCATTGTTTAATTCACTTATTATTATAACTGGAAAGGTCTTTACAAAAGTTTCCTATTCAATCTTTATCCTTCTATAAGATAAGAAAAAGAACATCTCCAAAGATTAAGAGGTTTGTCTATATTACCTCCATTGATCATTACTAGTCCTAAATTTTCCCCAGAACATGGCTGGAATTCTTGAAAGGAAACTTAAATCTTCCAAAAATAGTTTATTTTCTATTCCCTCCCTGTATCCCGTAATTGATTGAGGGACAGAAAAAGAGGAAAGGGAGATTTAAGAAGATGGATCAGAGATTTTAGGGAGTTCCTTCCAGTTGACCTTTATTTCTGTCCTTTAGAGTTAATACCTTAAGATGATTGGCAAGGCCCTTGGGTTCATAATTACAAGTATCTCCTTCAGTTTATCTGGCTGTTGTAGTTGTGGCAGAGAGAGCAGTGTCTATCAAGAGTCAGCCTGTCTTTGCTGTGTTTTGGTAAAAAGCCATTGGAAGTGGCTGTCCAGGAGGTTCCTAACTTCATACCTACCACCACTACCACTGTCACAGCAACCTTGCATTTGGGTGGGACTGTCTGACTAGTTTTTGCCAACTGACTAAGCCCAGAAAGGATGTATCATTGTAGGGACAAGATGTTGAGACAAAGATGTGCTTTTTCTACCTTCTCTTTCTCTCTTGAGTGACTGAGGTACAGAGGAATCTGTGGCTATAGGAGACGCCAGTGTACATAGTAGAAGGAATCATTTTGGGGAAGAAAGCTGCCTATGAATCAAGAACATCCTTAATGAGCTGTTATAAGAATGATAACTAAACCTTTGTTATGTTAAGTCCCTCCAGTTTTGGTGTTTATTTGATACAGCCACCAACATTACAGTGACTGCAAGTAGCTTTCTGTATTAATCATGTCAAATAAAAATAATGTGCTTATTCCTTTTACTGCCTAGATGTTTTCCTATGTCTATAAAGGAAGAAATCGCCTTATTTTTATTGTGAAAAGTAGGAAAGAAAAAATGTTACGAGGAAAGATAAAGGCAGTGTCTTTGAAGCATATGTTTATATTTATAAGGCATATCATTGTTTATCTCTCAAGCAATTTTCCCATCTCACATGAGATGTATCATCTCTTTTCACATGCCTACTGTCATACTGGGTGACTGATTTATAGAACACATTGCCATTGAATCTGCAAGCCTTCTCCCAAGCTATTTCTGTGAATGTAATATAATGCCCTTTAAGCTTTATTTGGAATTCACTGTCGTGTTAGTACAGGCATTTTGTGACATACTTTCATAAAAATATTAAGATTTATATGCAGGGCAGACTCCTGAAAATCACATCCCTCATGTCAGGATTTGGGGTAAGATAAATCTTGTAAGGCTGTGCATGAAAATTCCACATAATATGGTTATGTCACTTTTATATTGGTTGAATTGTTCTTAGGTACTTGGAGAGTGACTGTTGGTTATAAAACATGGCAATATATTATTAGTAATAGTAATAATAATAGTCAGCATTTTTGAGCCTTTACTATATATTATATACTGCTCAAAGTTTATAACATATATTAACTTATTTAATCTTCATAGAAAATGCATGAGGTAGGTTACTAACATTACCCTCATTTACTGATGGATAATAAAAAAAGGGATAGAGATGTTAACTAACTTATCTAAGTTTCCACAGAGAATAAGCTGACATTTATTTAAACTTGGAGTTGATTGGGGCGCCTGGGTGGCTCAATTGGTTAAGCGTCCAACTTTGGGTCAGGTCACGATCTCAGGGTTCCTGGGTTTGAGCTCCGCATCAGACTCTGTGCTGACAACTCAGAGCCTGGAGCCTGCTTCAGATTTTGTGTCTCCCTCTCTCTCTGCCCCTCCCCTGCTCGTGCTCTCTCTCTCTTTCTCTCTCTCTCAAAAATAAATTTAAAAACATTTAAAAAATAATAAACTGGAAGTTGATCATTGTTAGCCACTATATTACAGTATACTAATATATACTATTATTTTTTAAATTTTTTTAACATTTATTTATTTTTGAGAGACAGAGACAGAGTATGAGCAGGGAAGGGGCAGAGAGAGAGGGAGACACAGAATTTGAAGCAGGTTGTACGAGCTGTCATCACAGAGCCCAAAGTGGGGCCCGAACTCACAAACCGAGAGATCATGACCCCAACCGAAGTCAGATGCTTAGCCAACTGAGACACCCAGGTGCCCCTAATGTATACTATTATTAATATTAATATATAATACCTCCTAATTAAGATTTGGGAATTGTGATACAAAAGAATACAAGTTTTATATCTCACCCTTTCTCTACTGGAACAGCCAGGCATGCACATGAATTAGATACCTCAACAAAGAAAATGAGTAAGCATATATTTAATGAGAAATAGTGACATTTGATCTGTGTGCTAGGTGGGATATGCCAGACTTGAAAGAGAAAGAGAGGAGCAAGAACTAACTTGGTGAGCACTTTGTATATACGTTCTCAATTAATACTCTCTCCCCTGAATAGTCTACCCGGGAAAATAGTTTCTTACCATAGAGTTTTAAAGCAAGGCAGTTAAAACACAAGGAAATTAAGTAACTTTCTTGTCAAAGTAAGAGTAAATGTAAGATCTTGGATTTAAATTTGGCTTTAAAATACAAAATAGCAGAATTTCCACTATTTATATATATCTATTCAGCTAAGGTGTCTTCCAGGAAAGAAAATGGTATAGGAACTCTTAGAGAAATTAACATAGTGAAAATCAAACATTTTTAATTGTTCAGAGTGCAGGAATCTTAGAAGATGAGAGATAAAGGCATGGGAATCAGGAGATGAATTGGTTAATGGGTGGGAGAAAACATAATACTGAGAAGTTTTTTTTTTCATGTTCATTGGACATGAAAGAGGTATTGTAGCATTTTAGGCAGATAGTAAGGCTGTGGATTGAATTCGAGAGCACCCATCTACAAATGAAGGAAGAAATAAAGAGCCAACAAAAAGGAGGGAGTTTCATTCTAAGAAGAAAGAATCAAGATACATTAACTAAGAAATAGAGTATCTATTATATGTACAACATTAAGCTAAATTTTAGAATAAATACAAAGAAATACAAGATACAGTTTCTGTAATTCAATACCGATAATTGTGCTAATCAAATGAGGGTGTTTGCCATTTTGAACAAATGTGACCCAGATAATGGGTCAGCCCAAAGCATAATTTGGTCATGATAATGAGCAATTGAAAATTCCAAGTAAAAAGTTGACTTTTAGCATAATTGTCTAATCCTGTCTTTTCACATCTAAATTTAATTAAATTACTAATTTGCAAAAAAATGACACAAACGATATCATTAATAGATGGTTGTCATCAACAAACTTAAAAGTCAGGGAAATTTCTGTTAAACATGGTGCATAAGTGATTAAATTTCAAAAAAGTATTTATATTATCTATGCCTCTTATTTCAAAAAGTATTTATAGTATCTATGCCTCTTCCTAGATAGGTCTATAAGAGAAATAGTTCTATAAGAGAAATAGTTTATGCTTGGCAATGTCACTAGAAGAACTATACTAAAACTTATAATTGAAAGAAGTAACAATTGTCTGAGGGATCATCTGGTTCCTACCGGTGTTTTAGAGAATCATGACAAACACCAGAAAGTCATACTGAGAAGAGTACTTGGAAATATTTGATTCCTGCCTCCCCTCACAAAATAACACAGACAGTTAGCTCATTTGCTGCCATTTTGTTCTGAATATATTTGCTGTTGTCTTTCTTAAACATACTCTCTGATGCATGAGTATGGGATCTTGTAGCCCAGCACTCTTGGGCCATGGCTAATTAGTCTAGGGAGTAACACATCACTAATCTAAAGGCAATTAAGACCTAATTAAAGTGTGGTATGCAAGATTCATTGAATGAGAGATTAGTTTATTAGCTCCATTTATATCCATTCATTTGCCTTCTGTCAAGAGTTTGAACTCAGAGACTGTTGAGCTATATTGGTGAATGCTGGGTTGGTGGCCATGTTGGACCATGAGTCTGGTATAGCTGTGGGTTAAAGAAAGGATGGGAGGGACATCTAGAAACAGCAGAAATACAATTTTAGCTACACCTTTGAGGTAGTCGGTTCTTCAGTTTATGACAGATCTTAACTCTGCACAAAGTTCGTTCTCCACGAATTCAGTAAGACTCATACATTCATAGCAGGATTCTTGCACAGAGAGTCGTGACACCGAGGCTTTTTAATTTCCAGGAAGAAACTTTATTTGTGCTGGCACCCCTCAGTTGGGTTCATGCCCAAAGAACTGAGCACCAAACGTCACATGACATAGTTTTTTTTTTTTAAATAAATTTTCTTTTTCTTTGTCTCCCACATATGGTAACACACACAAACATGTAGTCTGATGAAGTGGTCTCAGTTTACAAGGTCAAGAGGGATGTTGTACCATGTAGCCACATTACCTTCAAGTTTTGTTTTGTTTTTGTTTTTGTTTTTCTTTTCTCTCTCTGCCTTTTTTCTCTCTACTTAGGGAGGGGACCCTACCACACCTTAAAATAATTTCTTTTTTTGTGAAATAATTTTGATAGGTGTGTAATCCTTGTAACCATAAGTGTCTTAATTAAAACATATCAACTGAAAAGAGAAACTAGTTGGTGGATAAGGTGGAATTCCCTGCAGACTCAGTCCCCAGATTGTTCCTTATAAACTCTAGTGCTGGATTACATGCAAAGTAACCCAAGAATGAAAAAAATATGCCCCTTTTTTTTCTATCTGTCTACAGTTTTTGAATGAGAACATAGATAATGTCCATCAGAAGCTCTACCTGTTAGTTAAAATAATACAAGCTGTTATGATGTGTTTGGTGGAAGCTTCTGATCCACCCAGTCATTCAGGGACCTACGCTGACAGAGGAGCTGCCATTTTTAGTGCACAACTCCCAAGAATATTGTGATGATTGGCAAGTGGTCAAGAGACAAGGGGCAAGAGAGAAGTGGGAGACCAGAAGGGAGCTCCATAGTTAGGTTTGGAAAGAAAATATATTAACTCATGCCTAAAGTCTGTTGGCCAGAATTTAATGATAAGGTCATATCTGACTGCAAATAAACTTGGGGAATGGAGCACATGGATGGCTCAGTCGGTTAAACATCCAACTTTGGCTCAGGTCATGATCTCACAGTCCATGAGTTGGAGCCCTGCATCAGGTTCTGTGCTGATAGCTCAGAGCCTGGAGCCTGCTTTGGATTCTGTGTTTCCCTCTCTGCCCCTCCCCTGCTCACATAATGTCTCTCTCTCTCTCTCTCTCTCTCTCTCTCTCTCTCTCAAAAATAAATAAACATTTAAAAACAACTTGGGAAACATAGCTGTATATCTAGAGAGAAAAGAAATAAGTTTTGTGATCAACCAGCCAGTTGGTGCCACAATATCTCAACTGCACTGTTTTATTACCTGAGAATACCTACTCTGTCAAACTGAAATAAGTACTGATATATAAATACTGAGGAATTTAATCAACATCTAGCCTATGCAGAACAACTTCCATCCTATGATGTAGCTATTAAAAAAATAGAACATTTAGATATCTTTTAATTCATAGTGTATAAAGACATTGAATATAGATGCTGAAACAAGTCTGTATGACAAATCATCTGAGACTGGGAAGTTGCATGGAAATGGAAAACATATTCAGATGTGATTTTAGAAAACTTAGAGGTAATTACTGATAACATAAATGCAACATGTACATCTTTCTAAATCACCAGTGGAACAACAGATCAAAGGAGGACATGATAGTTGTATAGGCCTACAGTCTGTTCTGGGACAAATGTATGCTTCCATAGCTTGAGTTAACCCAGTTGTTATTTGTAAATAGGATGATGATGTCGGGATCACGTGGAAGTCACTCTGATTTGTACACTTGTTTTTCCCCCAGCCTATTATGGTTTTTTGCCATCAAGAAATAGTAGTTAACAACAAAGTATATTAATACAGCTGATTGCAGTCTACTGTGGAGCAATATTCTACTGTCCAAGACACCCAAACACATCACCATCTTCTGCAAGGACTATTTGACCATGTGCCCTATTTTGTGTTTTGTACAACATTGCTTACTTTGGCTCAATTATTTTGGAAATGTAGTATATCTTAAAAAGATAAAGGGTATTTTTATAAGGATTGTTTGAACTAGTGTGTGAGGTACAGAATTGTAATTGTAGAGGTTTTGAATGTTCTGCCCTCAAACCTACTTTTCTCTATAAACCATACTATTTTTATTGGTGTTGCAGAGTGTGAAGTTCTCCGTACAGCATATATTCCGTTACAGAAAGCACACCACTATTTTCAGTTGCAAATGTCAAAAACCCAGTCTCAACTACCTCCAAGGAAATGGAGATGTATTAAATCATGTAACTGGAATGCTCAGGGGTTTTGCTGGCTTCAGGCACAGCTGTCGCCATAACTTAAAGCAAAAGCCAAACCGTTTTTAAGGTGTTCTTATCTTTGCTGGACTTCTCTCAATGGACTTTAGTTTGAATTCAGGCTTTCTCTATAAGGCAGATTAAAGGGGTATATTCAGACTAAGCTCATTCATGGTGTCATGATATATATATATATCAGTCTTAGCAAGAAAAAAACTAGCATAGTCAACAGGATGATCGAAGAAAATTTAATATGGGAGCTATTGGCAAGTTTCAGGCAGGTCTAGAGACAGCTACAACAGATGGTGAGGGACACTGGGCTGGCCTGGAGGAGAATGCTTTCACTCCCAGGCTGAAGAAATAAATGGAACGCTAAGTTATCATAATCAGTGACTACTGCAGTTGTAAGAGAGGGCCACCCAACTGGAGCTGTGGCCTTCGGTAGAAAAGCTAATGCTAGACTGCAGCTCAGAGTGAGAGAACTAGAAGAATACATATCCCAACCTTTCTTTCTAGTCTTCAAGTGTGTCCTATGAGCCAAACCTAACAGAATGTAAGAGAATCCAGTTGATTCAGGCCACAAAGGTCAGCTTCCAAGGGTACAGAGCAAGGTGGGAATTTAATATTGAGGGGGAAATGGAGATATTCAACATGCCCAATTTAGCCCTTTGAGTAAAAAGATAGGGTTTTTTTCCAGTTGCCATTAGTAATTTTTAGGGAAAGTTTTCCTTGACCCACATGGACCACATAGGTACATGGGGTAGCCAGAGAAATGTTGTGTTCTGGTTGTACAGCTTTGTCAGTGTGGGTGTCTATATAATATGATTAGTGACTGTGCCAATGGCTTGTCCATGTGGAGGTGTTTCCGAACAAAACACTGGTAGTTCCAAGAAGCTGACAAAATATGACAGCACAGTGAACCCCAAGTCTCAGGTGGAGGCTCACATTTTCCCTAAAGATGAGATAACCCTGGTTAATTCCAACCCCTTTGTAGTTTACAACAATTAAAAAGCTCACTTTTCTACAGAGAATGAGGAAGAAGAAATACAGAGAGTGAAACGGTGTGTATAAACCATAATGTTTTCCTTTAGGAAGATGAGCTAAGTTTGTAGTTTGTTTTTAGGGAAATGTATGAAAGAATAATCCCTCATACTTCAAAAGTATTTATATCCTTGGAGTGTAACCAAACACCTGAAAAAGAGTAATTGGTCAATAATTGTTTTGTGAAGTAGCTAATTGTCAGAATAACAGTTTCCAAACTGTGGAATCCCCCAAGTAGCTGAGGAAAATGAAAGCACCTGCTGCAATAGACCATGTACTATCCAAGTCCACATGCCAAATGATGAACACTTTTTTCCATATGGAATGAAGGTTTATATTAATTCCAAATTAATGCTCAACATAGAATTAATGTTCTGCTAACATACTTATTTTAGTTTAATAGTTAATGATACAGAAAACTGTAGTCATGTGTAAATACTATTCCAGTATAAGGACTTAAAAGTGTTTTTCAAGTAGAATTGCTCCTTGGGTTTGATGAAAATAGCCAGCCATATAACAAAATAAGAAAAAAAATAAATAAAAAGAAAGAAAGAAAGAAAACAAAGCAACAAACCAGTCACTAGGGGAATATAATGGACATCAAGCTGTTTTCTCTCTCCGTCCATTCTCTTTTATCACAGGAATTTGTACCTTGAGAGCTTTTAAATGTCTAGATACAGTCAGTTGCTCATAATTTCTTTTTAGTATTGTGAGAATGCGAGTTGAAATAATTGCTTAGGTGGAGGAACCAAGAAACACAGGCAGGACTAAGGAAAGTTGTGTATATCCAGTAGATAGAAGCCTACTGATTTATGTATCTCTTCGAAGAGTCCTGCTCTAACGCCTGGTTCCTGAAGGGTCAACTGGTTCAACTTCACTAAAATGACTTTTTCTTTTTCTTTAATTTGCTTTTTAAAATTATTGTCCAATACTTGCACTGAGAGTGCTGAGGGTTTTCCCTCTGAGATCCTCTGTCCAGGGGAGACACTATGCCCATTCTTTATACAAGAAAATTGTGTGTTCATTTGAAAGACTGGGCCTCCCAGTCTGAGGGGCACAGAAGTGATTTAGCAGGCCCCACTGGAGTGAAGCTTAGCAAGGAATCAGAGCTTTGTTCTGTTTGAGTTTTGCCTACACTAATTTGTCTGTGCATGGGCATTTGTTTTCAAGATGTTTTGTACTTAAGCCTATTTCAGTCATAAACAGAACCAGAAATGAGTTGACTGGAATGAAATAGGTGGCCTTTTTAAAAGTCACTGTCAGAATAACTTTTAAGCCCTTTCAAAGAAACATCCAAGACTGAGAGACCCAACTAAGTTTCATCTGGACAAAACTTGCAGATCGTCTCCTTATTATAAGGGAGAACATGCTCTAGATATTCCAGGGGTGAGGAAATAATTTCCTATGCTTTCTAAACCTTTTTACTCAACGTTCTTGCTGTTTCATCCTGTTATTGAGATGCTTTAGTGAGTTACTGTCTTTGCATTAGACTGATCAGTGTCCAAGAAGTGAACACCTACTGTTCCCCAAACTGAGGAGAGAAGGATGTCATAAAAGGAACTATAAAACAAAACAAACAAAACAAAAAAGTATCTTTTTCTTTTTTGCAGTAAAGTTTGTAAAATACTTATGAATCAAGTCATACCACATTTGCTTTCTTGACAGTTATTTTTATCATTTTTGGGTCCAATCAATGACTAAAGAAAATTCCTTTAAAATTAGCTGATTTGTCAAGTTAGTGTCAAAATCATGTGGGAATGAATTCCATTTGGTCATGTTAAAACTACAATAGCAATACCACTGATTTGTCATAATATGTAATATTTACTAAATATTTCTTAATCTCAGAGAATTGTCTATCAAAAAATGCTTGAGTTAAATTCAGTCCCACTGTTACCATGACAACTGCAAGGAGAGGAAGAAGTCTGTCTTCCCCTTTCATGGATGAATTCACATTATGTCTCAGTATTTGCTCCCCCAGTAGTCCTAGGTAACTCCAGGTGACCCTAAGATTCTCAGTTTCTATTGAGGAGAGATTTCTGTGTGGTAATAACCTGTAGCATCTCTGGTAGGAGAGTATGGTGTAGGTGTATAATCCCTTCCCCTCAGGTTCCATTGGCTCTTTCAAATTCTCACATTGGACCTGGAAAGGACATTTGTTATAGATGGGGTACTGTGAGATTATGAACCCTTGAATATTTTTAAGCTATTGTGTATACATTCATTTATCTGCCAAGTTATGTCATATCTAAAGTTGTTACCTCAAGTTAACTTAAGTTGTAAAGTGTCCCCTAGCTCTATTTGTCTAGAAATTTGTGAAAGGGTACTGATGCTCTTAGGATTTAAAAAAAAATGTTTCTTTGTATGAAGGACCACTGTTTTCCTGAATCATACCATTTTGGCTAAAGTCTGACCAAATTTAAGATCATGATATTGAACACTCCTCAGTGTGTGTGCTGTCATATTGCTTTTGTGGAGGACCTGTAAGAAGGATTGAAGGGTTCAGAAGTAGAAATTGATGGCCTCTCTGTCAAGTAATCTTTAAAGTAGTTAACATTATGAAGGAGAGATATATTTTCATATGATACCAAGCACTATGGAATTCTTTTTTTTGTGTTACATGTTTTTTGTTTTCATGTAGCATAGTCAAATGCTACTGTTTTTAATTTAATGACATATATACAAAATACATGACCATTGCAGTAAATCCTTTCAGATTGATAAGGTGATAAAATAGTTAAATGGATCCAATATCTGAAAAAAATACTTGAAACACTTTGTCTCATATCTCAAAATAATTCCTCTTTGTGGCACACCTCTTGCCTTGAAAAAATGAACGCTGATTAGCTAATGGCAATGCAGTCTGAAAATAATCGTTCGTGTATTCCCTTAAATCCTTGGAGCTGGAAGGGATTCATGAAGAATTTCTGACTAATCCCCTTGTTTCAAGACAACAATGTGTTAGTATTACTGACAAGTAGACTATCTTCTTTTTTTATTTGAAGGTAAAAACAATTGTAGTTTTCTACTAATGGTTGATTGTCAGGCCAAATTTCAAGAAATCTTTGATTCCCAGATAACTATTGCATAAGCTAATAGTTCATTGGAGATAAAGAAACAAGGCTGTGTTCATCTAATATAAAAACAGTTGTTGATTTTGATGAGTTTTGTCAAACTTACATGTTAGTCATTGTAAATAGTTTGTGCTAACATTTCCAGATTTGACTGAATGATCGGGATTTTACTTCAATAAGTATTTATTGCGCTCTAAGTTCAGGGTATATTAGGTACTTCTGATGAAGGTTAAGAGGTCACGGTTTCCTTACCATCATCCGCAAGGGCTGGAGCAGTAAATAGATAATGTGTACTGCCTTAGACAGGAGCTACCTTAGTGCCCTGAGGGAGGTGGAGAGGAAATGTCATTGAAATTAAATATTCCATAAATGTTTCAGGATGGTGGGGTGTTTAGAAAAAAATCTCACAGATACGTTTAAGGAAACAAATGGTGGGGACTGAAAGAGAAAGATCACTAGATAATGTTGAGATGAAAAGTGGCGCGGACTCAGGTAGTGCTTACGGCAAGAGAGGAAGGAGGAAGATGAAGATATTTCTGTAGTTATGTTGATGATTAAGAATGGAAACAACAACACGTACCTGAGCGTTTCCAACGTACTGAAACGTACTCTGAGCATTTTACATGCATCGACTCCATCCATCTGCAAATAGCACCGTGGAGTTGCTTCTCTCATTGCCCCAGTTTTGTAGCCAAAGGAAAATGAGACTTAGAAGTTGGAGCACTTGACTCAGGTTACACTCTTAGTGAGTAGTAGGGCTCACATTCAGATTAAGTCCTACCAACATCAGCCTGGAGGTAAATCCATTTTGCCTGAATCCCAGGATACAGAGCGGTTTCCCATAGCAGCTAAGGGTGGAAACCATCTTTGTGGCGTACCCAGCACTGCTCTCAGATCTGTGTGATGTAGAGAGCACCACTCCAAGTGTGGTCACTGAGTTTCTGCCATTGTATTGCTTACTATTATGTAGCAATATAAATAACAAAATTTAAGAATCAGCACTTCAGAACTTTCATGACTATTTGACAGTAATTTTATGTGTGTGGCATCTAATAATGAAAAAAATGACATTGCATTTTACACTTTTTTATTCCATATTTCTAGGACTTTATTTTTAATGTATTCTATAAGTAATGATCAACAACAGATTGGACAATTTAAAATAATAACAAAACAAACTGATATTTTGTTTTATGTAGTTTGAGAACCACCAGTGTAGAATAAAGGCTGGCCTGGTTTCTATTCATTTCTATTATTCTTTCAATGGGTTTAACACCTACCTAGTAAGATCGCTGCCAAATTTAAAACAGGAACATAGTAGCTAGCATCTAGCAGTGTGTTTAACACATGGTAGATTTTCAGTCACAGACAGCTAAGCATGTTACCATAAGAACAAAAACCAGGAGTTGCTTAACAGCTATTTCATTGCATCTGACTCCAGTGAACTTCTTGGAGGAAAAGTCTTGAAGCAGAGTGTCCTAAATCAGTCTGTTTTTGTAATTTGATCCTAGGGGAGAGGGACAAATGAGATGAAAAAGGCCCATGTTAGGGATTTATGCAAAAAATAATTTGTAAAGAATTTAGAATCTGGTTGGACTCAGATTCCTCTTCTGCAGCAGTTTACAGTGAAAACTGAGGCTTTAGAATGAGGACTTGGACACGCACAAGGGAAATCCCTGGTGCTCCATGCCCAGAATTTCCCCACCAGAGGCAAACAGGAGGAGTTTTAGCACGAAGGAGGCAGTATTAGCTGCTGCCTTCAGGGATTTCAGTCTGATGTGCTGACTTCCCACGTTTATCTTTGAGACTTTTCTTCTCTGCCACTTCTGTGCCTCCCAGGTCTTCCTCTCCCCTCCTTCAAGTCCACATGGAGAGTTTCCTCTTCATCTCTTTTCCCTCTACAAAACTTCTTCTAAGACCTGAATTTCCACATGTCTTTCCTAGACTGTTGTAGAGTCTTTCATAGAATCTTCTGGTCCAAATGCCAACCTATTTGAGCAACCCTCTGTGCCACATGCCTGGAAGATAGATTTTTTTTTCCTTCCATACTTCAAAAGTGAGTTTTTATTTTCTGGTCATATCCCTCTAGCCCATATTCTGAAACCATATGAAAGGAATCACATCTAGGATTTTAAAGTTTAAAAAAATCTCGACTAAATGAATGGGTACTTTGTAAAGATTTACTGTGTACTTGCTATGTCCATGGCACTCTGCTGGACGTGGGGAGAGTACAAATAGGGGGTCACTGACTCTTGCAGTATGTACTGGGAAGATCACTGTACTACACCTTAGGAATAATTCTAAAACATATACAAATAATAAAAACAGAAGAAGACAAATACAAAGAGAAGTTCTTTTCTTTTCTTCTTGCTCCCCAGTGGGCCATCTGTAATACGCCTTAGGCAAGTGTACTACTGTAAAGACCGCCGTTCAAAGGTGAGATCATACAGGTGCTAGGTAAATACATCACAGAGTAGAAAATAGGAGTTACAGGTGTAATGATGTGGAATAATAGCTGGGAGCCATTATTTAAAACTGAATGGATTCTAAGCGTTTATTTTATAGCTCTCTCTATGCACCCAGATCTGGGAATTAAAAAACAAAATGTATATGACAAGATAGTAAAATGAGCAAGAGCAGAGGTCAGCATCATTTTTCTTAAAAAGGCCTGTAAGCAAATATTTTACGCTTGCAGGGCTGACTGCCTTGGTCACAACCAGCTCAGCTTTGCCGTCAGTAGCTTGAAGGAAGGCAGCCACAAGCAACGTTAAAAACACTTAGCCTGGCTGTGCTTGAGGTCTGCCTGCAGCCCAGAGCTTGCTAAACCCTGATTAAGAGCACAGGCTTTGGAATCACCCTGGGTGATGGAGTCTGGTATCAGTGCCAGGTGTGTAGTGATTTGCCTGTTACATAAACTCTCCACTCCTTGGTTTCCTCAGTGAGCTCCCAGTAGGTCTCACCTAGCAACTAGTTGATAATGTAGAATTTCAGGCCTTGCCCAAGCTCTACAGACTCAGAATATGCTTTTCAACAAGCTCCTTGGGATACATTTTTTTGCTCATTAAGTTGGAGAAGCACTGTGGTAGATAATGCTGAGGGTTATGGCACGAACTACATAGGGTGGTTTGGTTACGAGATTAATTGAGATGATACTCTTACAGTAGTTCCCATAATGCTAGGACTAACATAATCACTCCCTCAGTTTTGTATTCACTCATACCCTCTGTTAAGATTTCTCAGAGGAGTGCCTGGGTGGTTCAGTTCATTAAGTCTTAGGTCATGATCTCGTGGTTTGTGAGTTCGAGCCATATGTGGGGCTCTGTGCAGAGAGCTCAGAGCCTGGAGTCTGCTTTGGATTCTGTGTCTCCCTCGTTCTCTGCCTCTACCCCGCTTGCACTCTGTCTCTCTCTCTCAAAAATAAATAAACATTAAAAAAAAAAAGATTTCTCAGAGATTTCAGAGTCTAGTGGGATTTAGCAAGGTATTATATGAAATTGCCCTTGAATGATAAGTGGGATTTAGTCATGGAGTGATAGAGACTATAGCATATTAGTGTCACTGTTTAACCAGTAAGTCATAGCTGTACTCTGAGTAATTAATTAGTAAGTCATTTTTGGTAAGTCAGTGGGAGAAGTATAGGCTTACCTTCTGTTGGCATTTTCTTCTCTTGGAATCCATATATATATATATATATATATATATATATATATATATATATATATACACACACACACACACACACACACACACACACATCATTGCTTGGCTGTGGTAATTAGAATTAATAGATGTCATCAGAATGAGGTAACTTGCATCTTTGAAGTGAAAAATATAAAGAGATATATTAGAGAAACTTTGCTTTAAAGACTTGAACCAAAAAATAAGTGCTGTTAATCAGAATTTAAGTAAACATGAATACTGCATTATTTTAATTTTGTTATATGGTGACTAGCAGTACTAATAGAATGACTTATGCTTTCCACGTTTATTTAACTTTGTGATTTATGTTAATGATCCCGACCATAGCTTGAATGCCTCTTCTTCCTAAGAAGTGTACAATCTGTAAGGACTTACTGATGGTTAGTTCACTGCTGACCCAGAATATGAGGGGACATAGTCTAATAAATGAAGCCTCTTTGCCTTCATAGTGGTTTTCTCAGCCGTTAAATGAGAATAATGCCTGTTCTTCTACAGATACTGTGTGGACAGATGATAAAGGTCACTATGCTCTCTGAAGAAATGGCACTATATAAATCCAGCATAACATTAAAATCGAAATTTCAACCTTTTAAGTAGGCAGTGGTGACTTAGAAGCAAAAATGGAGACTTGTCTAAATGATGGGTGAGTCTGAAGCAGTTCAGTTTGTTCTTTAGAAAATGAATCCAAGGTGACTGGGAGAATTTTCCAGTCAGAGCTGGGTGATTAAATATTCCACCTAGTAGGCATTTAGTCAATGTTTGAGTGTCAGTACCAAGGAAAGGGATGTGAAGGGGCAGGAGAATGTACCTGGTATAGAGATGTGGATTAGGATAAGCCAGCCTGTGGTTGTGAGTCAGTTTAGAGGAGTTGATGAAGTGGGAATTTGGAGATACGATTAAACAGAGGCCCCTGAAAGTAGTTTACACTAAAAGGTAATCACAATTAAGTTATTTAATGGTTTGGATAGCTCTGTCCGTGTTGGGGTGTGGTGAGAATCTCAGGTGGTCATGAGCAAGGGAGAACTTGTATAGTCTGTAATAGGGAACAAGTGTTAAAAAAATGTTTACTCATTTGATCTTACAGTTGGAAAGTCTGATGCTAGAGTTCATTTGATGAGTGGAATTTGTGTGAAAATTAGTAGAGCCATTCTGATTCTTCTGCCCATTCCAATCAAGCTTCTAAAAACACCTGTCCATCATAGGTTCCTCACCTGTCCCTTTATCATCTGTTTTATGGTGTCTCTATTCTGCTCCCACTCACCCCACAAACTTCTCCAAATTGCCTTTTTCTCCACAAAACTCCTCCAAAAAGTATCACCAACCATTTTGGTGCCTTTAAGGTCAGAAGACATTTTCTGGAAGTCTAATCATATTAAGTCACTCAACATTTTTGATACTATTAAATATTCCCCTCTTGGTGAAACACTTTTCCTATGGACTCTGTAATACCAGAGTCTTCCTATCTCCTGACTGCATACACTTTGCTTTGGAAATATCATTCATAGTCATGAAGTT
This sequence comes from Panthera tigris, assembly GCF_018350195.1. Classification (NCBI taxonomy): domain Eukaryota; kingdom Metazoa; phylum Chordata; class Mammalia; order Carnivora; family Felidae; genus Panthera; species Panthera tigris. The sequence continues at coordinate 48,566,112 of NC_056661.1, forward strand.
ATTGACCAACTTTCCTATGACAAGTCCAAAGGGTGACCCCTTGGTAGAATTTTCATTCTGTGCATCACAGTAACCAGTAGTACTACCTACTTTGCTCTTTTCTTAGCTGTTTCCTAGGTGACTGAAATGTAACAAGTCCAGCCTAAATTCCTCAATATAACAGGATATTCTTTGTTATAAACTGTACTTTTCTAGCACTCTAAGATTCGATCTTAGCTTCATCTCCTCTTATAATTAGACATTAAATGGTGATTATATTGTCTTTCCCCTTTACCAGACTAGAAAGAAAATGGAGACTTTTTCACAGCTGCTGCCTCCTACTTGCTCTTTCTTTTCTTTCCTTCTTCTTTCCTTCCTCCTTCCTCCCTCCCTTCCTCCCTTTCTCCTTTCCTTCTTCCCTCCCTCCTTCTTTATTCCTTCCTGCCTTTCTTATTTCTTTGCTTCTTTTCTTCCCTCTTTCCTTCCTTCCCTCTTTCCTTCTCTCCTTCCTTCCTTCCCTCCTTCCTTTCTTCTTTCCTTCTTTCCTACTTTATTTCCTTCCTTCTTTCCTTCCTTCTTTCTTAAATTATCCCAATGCACCCTATACCTAGATAAAGATTGGCATATAATTGGCACTGAAAATATTTAGCAAATGGATTAAACTAGTGTAATGAAAAAAGTATACGCTAAGCTACAAAGTCACAAAAACTTGGGTTGGATTCCGAGGAATCCACTCAAACCTGTAATATTTAGTTACGTATCTTCTCTGAACCCCTTCTTGTCATTTTACTACTGTGTATAAAAACAGCTATAGTACAGAATTCTTGTAAGAATATAAATGATGTTATATAGTAAGTGTCTACTGTAGTGCATGATACAAAAGCATAGTATATGATCTTATGTTAATTTGTCACTCCTTTTCTAGGTTTATATTCATTTTTTTTTCACTTATTGATCCAATAATGTGTCAGCAGTCATTGTGTTAAGGGACTGTTCCAGGTGCTGAGAATCCAGTGGTGAACAAAATAGGGCACATTTCCACTCATGATTACCTTTACTTCACAGGGGGAGACAGATACAAAGTAAGTAAGTACATTTATGAAACTTTAAACATATTTTCTGTAGGGGTACCTGGGTGGCTCAGTCAGTTAAGCATCTGCCTCAATTTCAGCTTAGGTCATAATCTCATGGTTGTGAGATTGAGCCCCACATTGGGCTCTGTGCTGGGCCTGGAGCCTGCTTAAGAGTCTCTGTCTCTCTCAGGGCACCTGGGTGGCTCAGTTGGTTGAGCCTCTGATTTTGGCTCAGGTCATGACCTCACTGTTTGTGAGTTTAAGCCCCTCATCAGGCTCTGTGCTGATCAAAGCCTGGAGCCTGCTTCAGATTCTGTGTCTCCCTCTCTCGCTCTCTGCCCTTCCCCCACCCACACTCTGTGTGTCTCTCTCTCAAAAATAAACAGTAAAAAATTTTTATAAAAAAATTATCTCTCTTTTCCTTTGCCCCTCCCCTACTTATATTCTAACTCTGTGTCTCTGTCTCTCCTTCCCTCTCTCTCCCTGCCCCCCTATATATATATATATACATGTATATATATAATTTTTTTTTCTGTGAGTGCTGAGAGGAAAGAAAAAGCAGTTCTGATAAGATGCCATTGGAGCACATTGAAGAAATATATCACCACAGTGTGGAGGGTAAGCACTGCAAGAGGAACCAACAGTAACCTAAATAGCATTGAGGTGGGAATGTACTTGAATGTTCATGGAGCAGCCCCTTCTCCCCCCCACCCAGTACACCTGGAGAAGAATTAGTGATTTTAGAGAGGTAGAAGGGTATATCAATGTTGTAAGGTCTTTTAGGTCATTATAAAGACTCTAGATTCCTCTCTGGGTAAGATGGGAGTCATGAGTGGATTTTAAGAAGAAGAGTGACATAATTTGACTTAGATTTAAAGCAGATCATCTGCAATACTTTCTGGAGGAAAACCTCAAGTAATAAGGGATGAAAAATGGAAACTAGAGAGGAGTCTATTAAATAGTCTAAGCAGGATGTATTGGTGACTTTGTACAGGGACGGTCATTCTCAAGGACATTTCCTAGAGCAATATGAACATTACCTAGGTCCCACCCCAGACCTTCTGAATGAGAGATGTTTAGGAGTAGGGGGAGCCCAGAAACGTGTGTTATAACCATCTCTCCAGCAAATACTGATACTCACCAACATTTGAGAACCACCATTCTTGGGCATGAATAGCTTTGGAAGCAGTAAGATGTTGTCCTTTCCTGACATATGTTGAAGCCAGAGTTAACCAGATTGACTGATGATTGTATGTGAGGTAGATGTGTGAAAAGGATCATTGTGAGGTTTTTGAACTAAGAAACTGGTGGAATCAGGTTACCACATGCTGAGAGAATCCTGGGAGGAACAGTTGGAATGGAGATCTTTTTAGTTCTGATATATTCTTTTCAGTGTGACCAGCAGGCATCCAAGTGAAGTTGTTAAGTAGGCAGTTGGATGTTCACGTGTGGAGTTCAGTTTCTCTTTAATAAATCTATTTAAGAAGACTAAATGACTGCTATTATGGTTTTTTTGTTGTTGTTGTTGTTGTTCAAGAAGTGGAAATAGTTGAGAACTATAGAGATTAAAGAACTATGCAGGGCAGCAGTTTTAAAATTAGCTCAAAACAAAAAGTGAATTCTTAAATTTTTCACGAGACTAATTCTTCTAATTTGTCATATGCTGGGGATCACCTAATAGATCTCTTAACTGACTAAGTATTTTTTAGGGAACCTAGAAATTGATATCATTCCATTATTACTTTGAAAGTCAAAGGTGTCATGGCATTTCATATCCTCAGACAGTACTCTGTATGTGATTTAATAGCTTGCTGAGGGGCCGACTTGGTTTGGAAGTCCATAGAGTGGTATTTTTTTTGTGTGGAGATTCAACTAAGGATACTAATAGTCTGTAAAATCTGTTCTACATCAGATATTTTCAGAATCTGCTAGGCCTAATTTGCGCCAATCAGTTTAATTTTGTACAGTTTAACATGATATTGGCTGTTGATACATAATTTATTATTTAATAAAATTTGGATATCTGTGTATGTCATCCAATCTCCCCTTTGTTTGAAGTACAATGCATTTTCTTTATTTGTTATTTTTCAACCAACAATATACCTGAATGATAATGGGATAACCAGTTATATTTAGACCTGTTAAAGAATTAAGAATCTGAAGTAATAGCATTACTCTCTACCTAATTGTTAACAACAGTAATTGCATAGTTCTGTCCTGAATTATGGTTTTGATGTATTTTGATACTCTAGAATTTCAGTAGTAGTGGCAAATGTAGAAGAAAGTGTCAGAAACTAGAGGAGAGTTTCAAGCTAATTATTCTAGGTGTTTTGAAGATGGAACAGTTTGTTCAGTTCAACTAATTCTTTTGCTGAGTACCCAGGTAAAATTTGAGTCGTGGCATACTATGGTGGAAGCCATAGTAGGTGGCATGGCTTCCATAGCTCCTTTATACCTCCTAATGAGGAAATAGGTAGTTGGCCAAAATATCTACCTTCTCGTCTACATATGGAACTTACCCAATCCACTGAAATGTGGATCTTGTTCAGTTGTTTAAAGTCATTAAAGGCTATTCAAATCCATTAGAAGTGTCAGCATACTTTAATGATGCACATTTATGAATCAGTCATAAAAACAATGTGTGATCTGCATAATTAAAATAAAGCCATGTGATAAAAATTGTTCTGGTAGAGTTTGAACTGGAATGACTTGGCTTTGAGTTGGCAAGGATAAAATTCCTTCCGGGGTTGAAAAAAATTGCTAAAATTACTTCTCTGAAGAGATATCCATTGATCCTAATAGGTCTAATAATTGCCAGGGGTGTGTGTTCTTGGTTGTTCCTAGATCCCGGTTATCCTCATGTGTTCTGCAGTTGTTTTTCACTGTGCCCTGTAACATTTCCATTCACGTCCAGCTTAGCTCAGAGTTTCTTCAACTTGACATTAGCTGCTAGGACATGCAGCTGGCATTCTGGTTCATGTATTGCAGAAAAGATGGCTTCCATGCTGCTGATCTGGCTTTGTTAGATGACTCTGTCTTGTCATTCAGTGTTCAGTGAGACTGAGACGTGGTGTTTGTGAAAAATGCTTCAGGTAATGGATGCGCCTTGCATACCTCCTCCATGCTCTCTACTTCTCTGGGCATGCAAGCGTTCAGTTTTAAGTTCGGTTGGAAATGTGAACAATGGCTATGGCAGGAGTGTTTTGTTTTAGAAGGGAGATGTCAAGATATTAACCTCTGCTGTTTTAGCCAAAAGGTGTGGTCTGGCACACACAAGGGGCCATGGAAATTTTTGCTGTTTTATAAATATAATGCCCAAATGTCAGATGAAGGTTGAAAATAATTCTAACAGTACTCATTATAAATCCTCCAAAAAAGCACCTTATATTGGATTTCTTATAAACTCTCCCATAATGTAAGACTCTATTTATTTAAAGGAACAAAGCACTGCTTAGAGAATACACTGTAGTCTGAAATTACCCGAATCAATGTTTATTTTGGATGCTTAAGGGGATTATATAACAAAAACAAAGAAAAATTAGAAAGAAAAATTGAGACAGATTTGATATATACTAATGAAAATATTATCTCAGAATTAGAGGTATTTGGTGTCATTCTAAGCATGTCTTCAAATTCACTTTACAAAGTAGTAAGTAGTTATCTTGTAGAAATCATGGTTATATGCTTAAGGGGTGGATACAAAAATGATCTGTTAGAGGATTATGGAATTCTGTTTTTCAGTTTGGGATACAATTTTTAGGAATAATATTATACTCAAATTGAATAAAAATCATATTTCAAAAACATGAAAGAAAATTTACTTCAGAAAAATATATTACAATGAAGACAAAGAGGCTTATGTTGAAGGCATGAGTAAATATTTAAAATAAAATTGTTTCATGAATCTTGGGGAGAAAAGTTTTAAATGTATAAATAAATCAATATATGGACATATAATAAAAGTATAATAATATATACATATGTATTTTTATGATATATTTAAAAATATGTAACCTTAGGTAAATAAATATAAATAGGATTCTATTTCATATATATATACTTAATTTATTTGTTTATATATTTATTTATATATAATGTACTTTGTGTGTACATGGTGTATATAGTTGAGGTGGCTAAACATATTTTATTTTATTAAACTCTAACTCATAAGGAAAAGACATGATCTTCTTTAAATTTGGGGCAATTTCTTTTTTATCACAGATGGTGTTTCCTTATTGCTTTCCACATTTTATCTATTAGTATGTATACTTTACACTCCTGTGTTCCTTTTTAAAAATACATGTGTCCCTTGGGAGGACAAGCATAGAATAGGTTATCCTTAAAAAGCAATGTGTTTTCTTTATAACATTCAGTCAAACAGTGAATATGTTAATTTTGCTGGGCAAACTAGTAAGAGGATACCTGATATTTTTGGAGAAACATAAAGAATTAGAACCAAATATTACCTTGGCCACTGTAGAGTTTGGGCCTTTCAATAATACTCTTAAACTCTTCCTTAAAATGTGAAATAGTACTGAAAATCCTAGCTCTCATTTACCTCAGTTATTTAAAAAATCCGAATAGATACACAACTACAGAATCTTAGGAATGTAAGAAACCCTACTCGGTTATCTAGGCCAATCCTCTCCAAATACCATCAACATCCCTGATAAATAGTTGGTAAGACTTCTTCCTTACTGTTTCCAATGATGGGGAAAATCTACCACCTAAGCATTTTATTTATTACATTTATATTTTGCATTTGCTTGGGTTTTGAATTTATCTAGAATGACTTTCCAAGTGATGCTTTTTATCAGGATAAATAAATAAATATGCATGTGAGAGTGTGTGGGGGGTGTGTGTGTAAATCTGCATGTGTTTATAAATGTATATCTTAAAATTTAAAAAGTCCTTTAGGGACATAAGTTGTTATTCTTTTTAAAGATCCTTCAGTCAAACTAGGGTGGCTTTGAGTGTTGAGAAATTTTGTTAAAGTAGAGGAATACATAAGAACACAGGGTTTCTAGAAGGCAAAAGTGAGGGAGATAGAGGGAGGAAGCTATTTCCAAAGAAATATTTCACATATTTTGTGATACTTGGCTAATACCTCGGTGTACAGGTAACTGTTGATATTAAGGTCTAGGGCTTGGTGACTGGGTATTATTCTCTCGTTCATCATGTTGTTCACTTTTTAAAAGGGGAAGTTGCCAAGGAATCTAGCCAGTTAGAAGAATAGAAAGCCACAAGGCCTTAGCAGGTGTCAGTGAACTGAAGGAAAAAAAGGGTTAGTCTCATTTTTGTCCTTTCTTGTTGCATCTGTGTGAGAAAAATATAAAAGAATAGGAAGAAGAAAGATCCAGGCTCAAGAAATCAGGAGTGGAAATTTTGCTTCGCATAGAGGTGACTCTCTGGCTGCTGGATGTGATGCTACTATTTCTGAGGCTAATGTTGATTTCAGTCTGGGTAGCTGTCATTCTGGTGCTTCTTCCAAAAGTAAATAAGTACATGAAACAGACCCATTTCCTGGATGAGGCAATGAGTGCTAATAGAGGAAGACATTTTATGAGGCCAAAATGAAAACAGAAGAAAGTCTAAAATTTTCACTTTTAAGTTTAGGGGCCATTTTTAAAATGCCCCAAAATATCTGATTGAGAGACATGCCTTTTCTTCTTAGAATTAAGAGATCTACTTAGTTTGGTAAAGTCTCATTGGTTTATTTTTGTTTTTTTCCCCTTGCCTCAGGAGACATATCTGGTAAGAGATGGTTACCAGAGGGGAGGTGGGTGGGTGAAATAGGTTTTGTGGAAATAGGTGAGGGCACTTGTAATGAGCACCTGGTGTTTTACGTAAGTGATGAATCACGAAATTGTACGCTTGGAACTAATGCTGCACTTTATGTTAACTAATTGGAGTTTATATAAAAACTTAGAGAGATGTTTAATGATTAAAAGATTTAGTTTATCAAAAGAGTTATTCTAAGTTTGCTAGATGAAATAACATTCCTGGGAGCTTAAACTCTGTGGAACATAACCCTCCCTTACTACAAGTTAATGGTGGTCTTAATTTCATTAAGGTTGTGGATACAACTAATGATTGTATCTGATGCATGCCAAGTTTTCTGCTAAGTGACTGTATATCTTCTAGGTTGGAATAGACTCAATTTTTTCACTCTAACTAAAAAAAAATTCTTTATAGCTATTATGACCTTTTCTCCAATTGAGAGCTAGGACAAAAACAAGTGTATTCATAGCTGAAAGAAAGAAAACTTTCAGGGTCTATGGACTTGAGAGAGACAGCTGAGGGAAGAGAAAGACCTAGACTTTTCAATGTCTGTATTTTCTGATTGTGTTGATTCATACAACCAACATTTTAAATGCTATTGTGAGTCAATACTCTGTTCTTAAACCCTGAGTAGAGAAATGAAAGAGATTAAGTGAGAGAATGAATGATCTCAGAGCCGAAAGCTCCTTAGGAAAAGTGTTTTGTATATGCAATACACAGACTCTGTAGCATTAGGGTTTATAAAATTAATTCGTTAACATACAAATGATACTTTGCCCATCTATTTCAAAGGTTGTGGGAATTACATGGTGTATAAATGTGAAATGATTTTATTCATGTTGATAGAATATCCTAATAGTTGGCCAACATTGGCTAATAGTTATAAGAGAGACAACATAGTGTAGTGGACAAAATAATGATATAAATCATAATTTTTACAGTCAGATAGGACTAAGTTCTCTACTGCTTAATAACTGTGTCCTTGAGCAAAGTAGTTAACATCTCTGATCCTCACTTTTCATATCTGTTAAAATAATAGTGACACCCCCTAGTTGGCAGTCATACTGGGAAGATGAATGTGGAGAATCTAGCAATAAACCTGTGGCTGATCCATAAACAATTAGCTATTATTGTCAATCATTACTAAGTTCAGTTGCTAAGGGTTCAGCACCCTTTCTCCATTCCTGGGGCATAGACCTGGGTTGCCTTACAGAGGAGGCTTATGCTGGAAGAAAAAGTCAGTTCTGCCTTTCTTGATGGTTGCCAAAATCTAGAAGTGTGTAGAACTGATTGCCAAGAGGGATGTTGACTCAGATATATCTTGCAGAAGAAGCTGAGAGATTCTTCAGAATATCTACAAAATGAAGTCATGAATGTAAGATTTATATGAAATTAAAAATAGCAAAAAATGGCACATTGATTATAAGTGGGTGTTCAGCTAGAGTGTTTTTATGTGTTTATTTATTTTTAATTTTTTAATGTTTATTTTTGAGAGAGTGAGAGAGAGAGCATGAGCTGGGGAGGGGCAGGGAGAGAGGGAGACACAGAATCTGAAGCAGGCTCCAGGCTCTGAACTGTCATCACAGACCCAACACAGGGCTCGAACCCACGAACTGTAAAATCTTGACTTGAGCCAAAGTCGGAAACTCAACCGACGGAGGCACCCAGTTGCCCCTGTTTGTTTTTTAATGGCTATGATGTATCAGTGAGGATAGGCGCAGTGATCTAAATGTGTGGCCTTGGAAAATTAATGATTATAACTTTCACATTTAATAACTAAGTGTGGGTTGTTGAATGATCCTTTAGTTCATTCTCTAAAAATATCCCAAAGCCTTGAGTGGATCCCAGAAGTTTACTGATTTCTCATTCCACAGGAGCACGTGTGTGCTAAGCAAGCATGCTATAAAACAGATGATTCTGGTGACAACACCCTCCATGACCCTCCATAGTCTTTTGACTCAAAGAAGGAAGAATTGGAAACTACTTCTAGAGCAACATGAATGTATGCAGTAGGGTTTTTTTTAAAGAATATTTTTAGACTTCTCAAAGCTCTGAACTTCTTTAGTGAATGACATCCTGAGAAGATGTATTTCAGTGTCCAAATACACCTGTTCTCTTAAAAGCAAGACCTTCTACCATTGCCAATTTGTTACTGCTCTACCTACTTCAGAAAGAAAAGGCCAGGTTTCCTCCAACCAAAATCAAATGCCACTGACAAAAATTGTATGTGAACTTTTTATTCCTTTGAGTTTAACCTCCCAGTTTTCTCATGGTTTTGGTAAAAAGTATATATATCTTTTGGGAAATTCCCACTTCGCTTGGTAGAGTTACTTTGTCTCAAAGTCTTTACCCAATGTCTTAGAGAATTCAGTAGTACCAGGGATAGCATAAAATCTATAAGAAATAAGTAGGATAAAGAAATATTATAAATAAAACATCAAGTCATAAAATCAGTGAGAAAGGTATATAAAAGTATAGGCTTATGGTATTATGCAATTTTCTTGTATCAGCGGTGGGTTCCACATAGTAGAGTGTTTTGTATATCCATTTCTTTTTAAGGCTGTTTGTGTCAATTCCATAATTCTCCGAACATATACTCTGCCTCATTTAATAGTACATATTCTATTCAACCAAAATGCTGACTATGAGGTGTGGGAAAATCGGAAGAATTATGTATATTATCTCTGTTCTTTAAGCAGTGTTTTTTGGGGGTAATTAAAAGTGAAGACAGTAAGTGCTGAGGACCATGATAGTTGATAAAACTACTTAATCATATAGACAATCAGGAAGGAGGTTCTCAACATGGATTGACTTGTGAACTTTGCTTAAGAGTTTAAAACCTAAAGTTTAAAGAGTTTAAAACCAAAGCGACAGCTTTGAAGACCTTTTGTTTCAGTTGTTAGAGAAAGAGGAAGATACTAATACACAAAGAGCTGGATGTTGGAAAATAACTACATTTCAAAGGCTCCTGATATGGGCCTGACCACAGTAATGATAGGAAACATAGCTAAATAATACTAATTAAAAAGAAATGGGTTGTAGGCAATGTAGAGTTTGGGGATATTTTATGGATATGCACACAATAAGTAGAATTTGAGAATGGTAATGTTGGAAAGAGGATTTGGGATGGTTCTCTGTGCGTGCGCACAAGTCACGTGTGTATGTGTGAACAGTGGGCAGCCACTGAGAAAGGTCAATCTGAAAATCATAACTGTGGAGTAGACACAGGTAAGTCTGGAGCTGCAGACCAATGAGGAGGTTGTATGAGTGTAATATTGGCTTGAGTGATGTGACATTAAGAATGGGACACGGGGTGAGCATACGAAACAAGCAACGGTTTCCAACATATGGCATTCGTTCAGAATGCAAGAATGTTCCAACAGCGATGTTACCAGATGTCTGTGCTCTCTTCTTTCCAATGTAAAGATTTGATCAAGTGCCATTCCACTCTGATAACTGCCTAATTCATTGATAACGTCTATTTATTATTTTAATGTCAGCAGGCAATTAAAACTTCTGATTAGTAATGGCCACAGAGAACTGATAGTATTCCAAACCAAAGATAAACAATTAGATTTGATTAACCTGTATACAGATAACTCTTATATCTCCCAGTTATTATTTTCAACGGATTCAGAGTAGGAACCAGTGATAGGTAATAAAGTAAAAAAAAGAAAATAGAGAAAACTCTAAGATTGAGAAAGTGATTCTTTGTCATCCTTGGGTAGCTAACTCAAGTTCAGCAATGAGCCTTTGAAGTCCTTAAGAAAATGCATTTAGCTTCGTTAAAAAAAAAAAAAAAAAAAAAAAAAAAAAGAGGTTAGAGTGGGAGAGAGCCAAAGCATAAGAGACTCTTAAAAACTGAGAACAAACTGAGGGTTGATGGGAGTTGGAAGGGAGGGGAGGGTAGGTGATGGGCATTGAAGAGGGCATCTTTTGGGAAGAGCACTGGGTGTTGTATGGAAACCAATTTGACAATAAATTTCATATATTAAAGAAAAAATCATAAAACTATTATGAGATCCCCTTACTGAGCTTTTTCAAACAACTATTTAAGAAAATTACATGAAGGTTAAAAAATAGAATAGTGAAGACATGCTGAGCTGAACAGTGAGAATTTGACTCTAAATGACTAGCATATTAAATGTATCTGTAATTATTTATATGTCCCAAGATACTGACCTTGCATTTTCCTATATGGGAACATCCTTCGGAATGTGTAGGATGTACCAATTAACTGATGTAAATTCTCTAGCTCTGCACAGGGTACAGGAATTTTACAGGTTAATGGATGTCACAAGGATATGTGTGCAGGTCCAGCAGTGACCTGCCAAAAGGGCCTATGATGGAAGTCAGCCAGTGCATTTGTTAAATGTTGATGACTAAAAGGCCCTCTCTTGGGACTTACACACCCTCTGCGTGTCTCCAGCCACATAAAGAGATACCACAGCAGGTAGCAGAAACACACAACATCATTTCTACCTTTTGATGTAAGATGTTTATTATTTTCATCAGACACAACACATAAAATACCTTATGAGTGGCTGCCAAGCATATTGTTCTGTGCCTCCTGGTGTGTTTACACTGGTCCATTTTCAACAGTTTCCTTTGCTACAGGCATCAAAAAACGACCTTTTTTAGCAGCGTCTGTTCCCTTTTGGATTTGCGCTCTTGTCTAGAGTCCCATTATCTCAAAATCATTTATGTGCAGGAGGGGAGATGCAGTAATGAATTGCAAAATCTCACAATTTGTATTTGATATGTTCTGCCTTTTCGGCTAACACATTTGGACTAAAACCTATATAAATAACTTAATTAAAGTCAGGTATTTAAAGTCAGTAATGGATATTTTTGACAAGGTGGTGCAGACTGAGTTTAAAATCTCAGAATAACTATAGAAGCTGAAATGATACAGTAGCTACTTTATGCTGCTTTACACTTTATGTGAAGTTTCTGCCTTAGTACAATATAGGAAAGCTCTTTATTGACCAATATTGTAATTATCAATCTCAGAGCAGTCACATGATTTCACTTTGCTATCTGGAACTTCAAGTTCCTTATTTGTAAAATGGAACAATGTATTGAATAAAACAAAGTTTCTTTTAAGCCATAAAATAAAGGAATCAATGACACAGTGATATAGCAGCCTGGAATCTAGTTAGAAGCCCCTGAATCAACTTTTTCCATGGCTAATTAGACACATTTAGGATAAGAATTCTTTTTTTTATTTAATTTTTTAAAGTTTATTTATTTTGAGAGAGAGCAAGTATGAGCGGGGAGGGTCAGAGAAAGAGAGAGGGAGAGAGAGAATCAGAAGCAGGCTCCGTGCACTGTCAGCATGGAGCCCGATGTGGCGCTTGATCTCATGAACTGCAAGATCATGACCTGAGCAGAGATCAAGAGTCTGCTGCTTAACTGACTGAGCCACTCAGGCACCCCAGGACGGGAATTCTTACTTTTTTTAATGTTTTTTTAATGTTTATTTATTTTTGAGAAAGATAGAGAGAGAGACAGAGCTCAAGAGGGGAAGGGCCACAGAGAGAGGGAGACACAGAATCCGAAGCAGGCTCCAGGCTCCGAGCTGTCAGCACAGAGCCGGATGCAAGGCTGGAACTCATGAACCGAGAGATCATGACCCGAGCCGAAGTCGGACCCTTAAGCGACTGAGCCACACAGGTGCCCCAAGGACAGGAATTCTTAATCGATATAGTTTCTTAATTGATCTTAGGTGCATTTGTTGATGTATCTCTACCATAAACCACAGAGATTATAGTTACTTCTTGGTTTAATCTGGGATCCACTACTTCCTAGTTTCATGTTTTTGGACAATTGATAATCATTTTGTACTTCTGTTTTTGTTTTTGATTTTTGTTTTTGTTTTTTTGTAAAATGGCATATTGAAAGTATACATAAGATAATTTATGTTGAATGGTTGAATCTGACACTTAATGAACATTCAAGCACTAGGTCCTATTGCTTATTCTTTGTGTTGATGTTTTCAGTTGCAATAATATACTTTGAATGTGGGCAGCTCATAGGTTCATTAATTCCTTGGGATCTTGAGGTAGCTTTGCAGGCTCTGATGACTACTGTGTCCAGGTCAGAGGAACTGTTAACATTTGTGAGAAAGGTGGCAGTCATGTTTACAAAAGCCCCACTGGAATAGTAAGGTTGACCAAAATGTAGACTCTCTCCTACTATCAATATTAAACTTCAGAGAAATTATTGAAGTTTTAAACTCTGATTTAGGAGTGACACAGAGAACATTGATAGTGACTCTCTTTTGCTTGGAGACTTCAGGCAATTAAAATATTTTTAGTTTTCCAGTGAGGCAGTTAAGACCCAGTTTGGTTACTTGATTTTTCAAACTCATACAGACAGACTGCAACAGAGAAGGTAAATATTACTAGGTTTATGACATAGGCGCGTGTGCACACCTGTATATCTATCAGGGGAAAAGAGGGAATTCTTATACTTTGTTAAAGTAGTTGCTTTTGCTTCTTAAAATGTAAGATATTGGAACCAGGTGGAGAGTTTTGTGTTGAGTTTCAAAGAGCTCCTATTGAGCACCACCCGTGTACCAGGAACTGTTGTAGTTGTCACCTCTGCTATATCATTTATTTATTTTTGTTTTGGTTTTTTTCTGCTATATCATTTAAAATAGTGTGATTAGAGGGGTGCCTGGGTGGCTCAGTCGGTTGAGCGTCTGACTTCAGCTCAGGTCATGATCTCACAGTTTGTGGGTTCAAGCCCCGCATCAGACTCTGTGCTGACTGCTTGCTCAGAACCTGGAGCCTGCTTTGGATTCTGTGTCTCCCTCTCTCTCTGCCCCTCCCCCACTCATGCTTTGTCTCACTCTGTTTCTAAAAAATACATAAATGTAAAAAAAAATTGTTTAAAACTAGTGTGGTTAGAGACTAACAACAGAGAAGAAGCTATTAGCTCAAATGTAGGAGGAGTTAGAAAACTGTATTTATGGGATGAAACTCTGTGTGTGTGTGTGTGTGTATGTACGTACTAATTAGCTTACCTCACCATCTTTACATTTTGTCATTGAATTCTTTAGCCATTTTCTTTTACTCATTTTTCCATTCAACATTTATTTATTGAACATCATGTACTGGCCACTGTTCTTGGGGCTAAGGATACAGCAGGAAATAGAATAATTTTGTTATACTACAAATAGATAAATTTGTTGCCCTCAGAGCTTTCATTCCATTGGAAGAGATAAACATTAAATAAATAGATAACTAATATAATGTCAGACAGTAGAGGTGACTCTGTAGACAAGTGAAGTAGGCGAAACAAAGCAAAGTTCCTTGAGACAAAGAGTAAGGGTGGCATATTATATTGCTCAAATCTCTGCATTTAATCTGCACAATTGGTTGTACAAATTCTTTCACACATGTGAAGACTATGTCAGATTATGGCATAACATCATTTCACATAGGAAATGGCTTTTCCCTAAGAAGGATGACCTAGAACCAGGAGAAACTTAAGACATCTTTCACACCATTCTTCTTAGTGTACACATAGAAAACTAAGAATTAACTTGATCAAAGCCAAAGAGGTAGGTAATGGCAGAACTAGGCCTGAAATATGTTGCCTATCTCCCAAATACAATACTTTTTGACTTGCATCAGATGTACTCCCGTCTGGGGATATTTTTGCCTAAACTAAATTGTTGCATAGAAATACTTTAAATAGCTTTTGTAGGCAATATAATTAAAACTATAGGCTATAGGGTTTATATTTTGGCTCTGCTACTTATTGCTACATAAGTGGGGGCAAAATAATTAAACTTGCAGAGCCTCATTTCATGGTTTGTAAAATGGTAATAAAATAAAATGAATTAGATATACTATAGATTTGGGGAGGTAAATTCATACATGTAAGTCACTTAGCACACAGTCTAGTATATAATAAATGTTAAAAAAATCACTCTAAGGGGCTCCTGGGTGGCTCAGTCGGTTAAGCGTCCGACTTCAGCTCAGGTCACGATCTCGCGGTCTGTGAGTTCGAGCCTCGCGTCAGGCTCTGTGCTGACAGCTCAGAGCCTGGAGCCTGCTTCGGGTTCTGTGTCTCTCCCTCTCTCTGCCCCTCCCTTGCTCATGCTCTGTCTCTCTCTGTCTCAAAAATTAATAAAAACATTTAAAAAAAATCACTTTGAGGGGGTCCTGGGAGGTTTACTTGGTGGGGCATCCAGCTTTGGCTTAGGTGATTGTCTTGTGGTTCATGGGTTTGAACCCTGCATCAGGCTTTCTGCTGTTGGCACAGAGCTTGAGGTCAGCTTCATATTCTGTTTCTCTCTCTCTCTCTCTTCTCTCTCTCTGTTTCTCTCCTGCTCACACTCTGTCTCTCTCTCTCAAAAATAAATAAACATTAAAAAAATTACTTTGAATTAATCAAGGAACTCTAATAAGTACATTACAATATTTTTAGCACATGGGAACATTTATTAATGTTTGATTAATAATATGGAAAAATGGTACTTCAATGAGGGCCAAAATGTGTGTAATGTATATATGTGTGTATATTGCTTTAGTTTCTTGTCCATCCCCTATAGTATGTTCTTGGGTTGCTATAGTACAGTCTCTTGGTCCTTAGTATTTATAGTCTTCCCCAACCTAGTAAATGTAAGGAGCAAACTTGCTGAAAATAAAATGAGTTTTCACCTTCAACATACTTTAAGAAATTAATTAATCATCCCTAAACCTCTCAAAATTAAGTAACTTTAATTATCTGACAGATGGATAAATAGAAGCAATGCGTCCCTAGATTCTATTATTTTGCTCAGATTACAAAATGGCTTGACTTCATCCATCAACTCTTTAATTCAATACTTTGTACTTTATTTTTTAAAGAATTCCTCAGTGAGAAATTAATCACCAAATTGATGCCCTTCCTTTAAGAAATTTTCAAGCTTAAAGTCTGTCATTGCTTTGAATTTGCTTTCTTTTTTTTTTTTTTTTTTTTTTTAATAATAGAACTCATTCACATTGAATGCACACATTGTGGGGAGCCTGGGACTTTGGGAGATGCAAAACAACATTCTTTTTCACTGGTTGTCTGAAGAATAAATCCATGTGTCTGTTTTGTGTGAGGCAGACATTTTTCATATTTCATTTGGAATGTATTCTATATTATGTTCGTGGAATATAGAGATGAGATAAAAATGCAAAATATCATAAAGAATTGGGTCAGCACTTCAATTTCAGAGGAAGTTATCTCTTCTGTGTTTGTTTAGCCATATTTCTTTCCTGCTAATAGTTAAATTTCTTCACTTCTGTTTTGATCCTTTAAGATGCTCAATTTACCAAGGAAAAGTAGCAGACTTATTAAAAATTCAAATTACTTGTAATAGAAGACTTACCTAAAAGTAATAGATATATAATTCATTTTATACAAAATTCTAGAATAGGCAAAACTAACGTATGCTGGAAAAATCAGGATATTTGTTGGGTCTAGGGCTTTGGAGAGAGAATTATGATGCTGGTGTGTTTGTAAGCTTATATATCTCTTGGATCATGCAGGTGTATGCATTTGTCAAAACTCAACTGTCACTTAAGATTTCTATTTTCCAGTATATATGAATCTTGCATAAATTTTAAAATTATTGAACACTAGTTAATTACATATATTTTGAAATATTTAGAGAAAAGTGTACTGATGTTTACAGGTACTTTGAAATGCATTAAAATACTTTAGACTGAGGGATAGGTCTGTGATAAGTGGTATAATAAAATGCCAATAGTAGAACCTAGATAGTAGTTATATGGGTATTCAGTGTGAAATTTCTTATACTTTGCTACATGTTTGAAAATGTCCATAGTAAAATATTGGTTGTGTGTGAAATAAAGTGGAAGAATGAGGGACATATGAGGGGTTTTAAGAGGACTTAGGATTCAGAAGCTATCTACTCTGTTTTATTTAACTTAAAAAAAATGCTTGATAACTGAAATACAGATTTGTAAATTTTTCATTCTTGGTAAATAAGCACTCATACATGTGTAGAAAATTCTGAACCACAAGAATCTTGTTGGAAGGCAAAGCCCAACTTCGAATAAAGAAGCTAAAAGAGTTTCCCTGCAGCTTAGTTGAAGATCCTTGCAGTTTAAGAGTTTAAGGCTCAGTCGCTCAGTCATCCAGTCTTAGGCTTTGAATTTCAAGCTCACAAATAAAAAATATAGTGCTGATAATTCTCTTTTAGCAGCAATAACCAGTTTCCAAATACAGTGTGGTCATAGTGACAGACAATTGTGTCCTATGCTGGTGGTGGCACTGGTGTAAGATATTATTTGCAGGTATTGGTAGCCTTCCTCATGAGCTAGATCTATGAAGTGATTTTGACATGAGTATGGCTGTTCATTTTCTAAATCCTGATCTCTGTATTTTCTGGCATTCCTGGAACTACTTAATATCCTATGCCCTTTGAGAATATATTTGTGTGCATGTATGACTATATGTGTATGTGCATGTGTGAATGAATATTGTATATGTGTGTATACAGTTGTGTGTATATACATGTAGGGGTTGGTGAATATGTGTGGTGTATATACATGCACGTTTTATACACACATATACTTATGTAATATAGTAAAATGTAGTAATATATATACTATATATACTTTATATATATAAAGTACTTATGTATATATACACACACATATACATGCATATACTTATTTCTATTGCTTAAAACTAAGAGTATTGAAAATAATGTATTTTTTGGCAATATTATTTATTTTAATCAATTTATTTTTTTAAATACATTTTTTTTGTCAAATTGGCTAACATACAGTGTATAAAGGGTGCTCTTGAATTTTGGGATAGATCCATCACTTACATACAACACCCAGTGCTCATGTCAGCAAGTGTCCTTATCAATGCCTATCACCCATTTTCCCCTCTCCCTTGCCCCCCATCAACGCTCAGTTTGTTCTCTTTATTTAAGAGTCTCTTAGGGTTTGCCTCCCTCCCTCTCTTTTTGTGACTAGAAAATAATATATTAACTTTATAGGGTGAATCAGTTATTTTTGCAGATGTCTTTCAAGTATCTTCTCTATAAACTTCTTCTATCATGTCTGCAAAAATATTCTAGTCTTCCCTATCCTAAAGGTACTTCAAGTCATCTGGCTCCTTAAGGTTCTATTCTGTACTATCCCCACTGGCCAGCATCACGTGGGTGTCCAACATTACAATAATGATGCCAACCACTGGAGTTAGGACACACCCCGTACATTAAGGGCTCTGTGTTCCACAGGATTGCTCTTACTTCACATGCCAGCAGCACTTGGAAGGCAGCCAGGCCACCCACATTTCTTATGTATTAGCTATAAATTTGAGGGTTCCCATAACTCCATCAGGTTCAGTGATTTGCTGGGATGACTCACAGAACTCAAGACAGTGCTATGCTTAAAATTATAATTTTATTATAAAGAATACAGATAGGGTAAAATCAGGAAGGGGGTGCAAACCTTCCATGTTCTTTTCCATGAAGTTTGGGTGTATCATCCTCTGGACACATCAACATGGTCACCCACCAGGAACCTCCACTGAGCCTTGGTGATTGGAAATTTTATTGGGGTTTCATTGCCTAGGCATTGTTGATTAAATCATTGGCCACATGATTGAGCTCAATCTTTAGCCCCCATTGTCCTCCCAGGAGGTTGGAATGGTCCACAGTTCCAGTGTCCTAATCACATCATTAGTCTTTCTGTTGACCAACCTCCATTCTGAAGCTGTCTAGAGCCCTACCATGAGTCATCTCATTAGCATAACAAAAGACACTGTTATCTTTCAGGAAATGCCAAGAGGTTTTAATACTCTTGCTGGGAACCAGGAACAAAAACCAGATATTTATTCTTTTTTTATTATACTACAGATTCTGTCTATCAAAATCATCATATAGTCACGAAATGAAGGCAAAGACAGATGTGTATTAATAGTGGAGCTGTGGAACACCCTTCCCTTACCCCACCTCCCATCTAAATTGTAAGTGATGAATAAGAAATACAAAAGGCCTAAATGTGGAACAAATGAGCATACAGTATGAATCTGGAGCCCAATTTAGTGTTCCCACAACTTTTCCTTTACAATGAAGCCACCCATGCATGCAGGACAAAACCCATTTGATCACTTACCCAGTGACAGGTAAACAAGATGGAGAATGGTAGATACATCTACCCCAGACATTGTTGGAAACTTTACCTCCCCTCACCACTTAAACTCATAATCAAGGTGAACATTATACCTACCCATAGGCATGCCTAAGATGATGTGAAATAACTAGAAAATGGCTACCGCTGTGTTTTTCAATGTAATAATGATACACCTTGGTGAAAAAAAGAAGAACTTTTGATGCTAGTCTCTTTTTCCAATTGAATCCATTATTTTTACAACCTTGGCCCAAAAGGAGTAGTATATGCAGAATTGTAAATAGTCCATAAAATATTTCTTTCTCCTATGGAACAGTGTCCAAGTGTCCTTGACTCAATGAAACCTTGAGATAGCACTGAACTCACCTACTTACTAATAGTTGTCAGAATTAGGATTATTAAAATGATTAATGAAGAAAGAAACTTCCATTCACTTTATGAGCTATAAATAAATAGAATCCTCTCCTTTGTTTCCCTTTCTTCATCATGTTTGCCAGAACTTGGTTTTCATACTGTTGATACTACTCCAAGTTCTCTGAGGGGTCTTCAGAACTTCCCAATTGGCATATTCCATGGTCTTGTCTCACAATTCAAAACCCTTGATTGCTCTGACTCCTTTAACGTTTGCAACCACCACCTTTGTGTGGAAACTTTCTGTCTTATAATTATTACTCAACAATGTTTGAATTTGCTATACCTATGACTTGTAGAGGTCAATAGGGAGCCTTTGAATCTCTTTGAGGAGATGGGTAACTGGTGAAAACCCAATATACTGTATATTTTTAGCTGTTATATCCTGATGACAAACATTAAAATGACAAAGGGACAAAAGAAAAACAAAGCCTGAAGCGTATGGATATTGTGTTTTCAAAGCAGCTGTTAATTTCCAAAATTGAAACTGATTACACAGAATAATTTTTAAATCCTTTATAGAGTTGCCTTATTTCCCCAGTAACAGCTGTTTCTGTCTTCTAGTGATTCAACTTTGTGTGTCATGAATGCTGAAATGATATGCCGGGAAATATAAACTATGGCACTTTGAATGACTTGATAAATTAATTAACAATTTCAGATAGATGTGGTATATTTCTTGGGTCCTTCTCATGTTAAAATAACAACAGTAAAAGCCACATCTGTAAAT
This sequence comes from Panthera tigris, assembly GCF_018350195.1. Taxonomy (NCBI): domain Eukaryota; kingdom Metazoa; phylum Chordata; class Mammalia; order Carnivora; family Felidae; genus Panthera; species Panthera tigris. Next base: position 48,586,244 of record NC_056661.1, read on the forward strand.
CCAGAAGGATTCATTATACTACCTTGAAAATCTAATTTTATATTATATAACACAATTCCTTGGATCAACTAGTGGTTTCTAGGGTCACTTTTGAGCTATTTATTAAGAAATGTTATTAAGTTTATTAAGAAATGTCTACCAACCCCAACATTTAGAATTGGATATGACATTTTTTCTTCCTCTGTGAATAATTTCATATGTTATGTGTCCCACATATTTATGTAGTCTACTAAATAGCAAGGAGGACATTAAAGACGAACTTGAAGGTGAAAATATATATTCTTAATTTTTGGTTTTATTCTTATTAAGACTATAATTATAGCTCTAGTGGAGAAAGCTTTAGGAAATATTCTTAGGTACCATTAAAAAAGAAGAAAAAAACCAAAGACATCTAAGTGGGGTAATAATTTCATTGGACTTCATTTGTTAGTACTGTAAGATGTCACAATCTGGGGTGCCTGGGTGGCTCAGTTGGTTGGGTGATGTACTCTTGGTTTTGGTTCAGGTCATGATATTTACAGTTCAGGGTTCAAGTCCCTGTCAGGCTTTGTGCTGATAAGATAAGATAAGATAAGATAAGATAAGATGAGATAGATGTTACAGTCTGATTGGGCTCCTTAGGTATGGGCTATGTGTATAATGCATTTTTCCATTTAAGGAAAAATTAAGACTTGCTGTGCAGACATGTTAGATGAACATGGGAATTTCTCCCATTGAGAAATAGTGTACATGCACAAGCATATTTAAATAGCTGTGAAATATGCTCCCTGTTGCTCATGGGCCTGGCCATGAGTTTCTTAAGGCCAGGACCTGTATATATTATTTGTGATTGAACTTGTTTTAGACCCAGTATTCTTTGATTGTAATAGTTCAGTAATTGTTATGATTGATGGAATGAATGAATGAATGCACAAGGAATGGAGAAAGACATTGGGCCTAGAAAAGTTCACAGATGTAATTGTATGAGAGAGAGAAAAAAAAAGTCTTTACTTTCTCCAAAGAAAGCTGTAGGCACTGAATCACTTAAATCTTCAATGTAGATATAAAAATGCAGTAGAAAAATGGGACAGAGTTAAAAACCTAAACTTTTATAACATATTGGGTGTATGAACTTTTAGATTTTTGTGTACTTATTGTTTCTTTTAGATGACTATTGAGACACCAGCTTTAGGAAACAACATGGTGTTTCATGGACTCTGTACTTAGTAATATGGGAAAGTTTCTGGTATTTAAGTTGAGACACTTCCTGAAACTGTGTTAGTTGGCAGCACTGCAGCTTTAATTTAATTTTTTTTTTAAATTTACATCCAAATTAGTTAGCATATAGTGAAACAATGATTTTAGGAGTAGATTCCTTAATGCCCCCCACCCATTTAGCCCATCCCCCCTCCCACAACCCCTCCAGTCACCCTCTGTTCTCCATGTTTAAGAGTCTCTTATGTTTTGTTCCCTTCCCTGTTTTTATATTATTTTTGTTTCCCTTCATGTTCATCTGTTTTGTCTCTTAAAGTCCTCATATGAGTGAAGTCATATGATTTTTGTCTTTCTCTGACTGACTAATTTCACTTAGCATAACACCCTCCAGTTCCGTCTATGTAGTTGCAAATGGCAAGATTTCATTCTTTTGATTGACGAGTAACACTCCATTGTATATATATACCACATCTTCTTTATCCATTCATCCATCAATGGACATTTGGGCTCCTTCCGCACCCCTGCAGTTTTAAAGTGCTTGATGCATCCTCCCAAGGAGATCAGTTATTTTTTTTTTCCTCTCACAGGAAGAAAATTGTACAAAAGGAAGATGTTGCTATTAGAAAAACAAAAATAGGGTAATTTTCCATAAGCCAAAAATACCAACCAAAATCATAGTCTAAAATCCCTGACATAGTTTGGTATTAATGAGTACAGTGTGGAATAGTATAAAAAAACATGAGACTTGTGTTTGGATGAGCTTAAAACTCCAGTTCTGTTATTATTTGGAAATGTGCTTTTTCTCACTGAAAAAAATAAATACAGGGAAATTCTCAGATCTTAAAAATAAAATTATATGAGTTTTGATGAATGTATATAACCACATAACTATTTCTCCTGTCAAGATAGAGAACTACTACTCCCCTAAAGATGAAGAACTCATCTCTATCAATGCAGAAAGCTGCTTTGTGTCCTTTTCTGACCAGTTCCCACCCCCAAAACAAATCATGTTCTCAGTTATAGCACAATAAATTTTTGTTTGTTCTTGAAATTTATATAAAGATAATAATACATTATGTACTCTTTTCTTATTTTGCTTAACATGTTTTTGTAACATATGTTTTTCAGATTCATTTATATTGTTATGTATTAGTAGTTTATTTTCAGTGCTGAAAATGCTAAAACAAATTATACCCTTATAAATTTTAATGCTGTCTTGTAAGTATACCACAATTTATTAATCCATTCTGTATTTGATGAACTTTTATGTTGTTTCCGTATTTTGGTTGTTGTGAAAAAAGCCATTATAAAAGTACTTGAACTCCTATGTTTATAGCAGCACGGTTGACGATAGGCAAAGTATGGAAAGAACCCAAAAGTCCATTGACAGATGAGTGGATAAAGAAGAGGTGGTATATATACATACAATGGAGTATTACTCGGCAATCAAAAAGAATGAAATCTTGCCATTTGCAACTATGTGGATGGAACTGGAGGGTATTATGCTAAGTGAAATTAGTCAGAGAAAGACAAAAATCCTATGACTTCACTCATATGAGGACTTTAAGAGAAAACAGATGAATGTAAGGGAAGAGAAACAAAAATAATATAAAAACCGGGAGGGGGACAAAACAGAAGAGACTCATAAATATGGAGAACAAACAGAGGGTTACAGGAGGGGTTGTGGGAGGGAGGATAGGCTAAATGGGGAAGGGGCATTAAGGAATCTACTCCTGAAATCATTGTTTCACTATATGCTAACTAATTTGGATGTAAATTTTTAAAAATAAAAAATAAAATTAAAAAAAAGTTCTTGACACTTCTTTTTGTAGACAGTTGTTCATCTATTTTGGAGTGGAATTGGTAGGCCACAGGTAGCTTTATGTATAACCTTATTTAAAAAAAAAAAAAAAAAAAAAAAAAAAACCAAAAACAAACTCCTAAACTATTCTCCAAAGTCATACTATTTTGCTTTCCAACAAGTGATGCATAAGACTTCCAAGTCTTACATAGCTTCTCAACTTTTGATGTGGCCAGTCTTTTCGATTTTAGCTTTTCTGAAGAGTGTGTATTTGTATCTCATTTTTGTTTTAATTTGCATTTCTCTGAGGACATGTCAGATATTAAAATAGCCTACCTGTTTAAATGCTTATGGTTTGCCTGATTTATCTTTTTCCTTTTCTTACTGTGTCTTTAAAGTGCAGACCCTGTAGATAGCCTGCAATTGTGTCTTTATTTTGTACTGAGTTCATTTGAGTGTTAAGGACAGTTACATGTAGTATAATCACTGATATGGTTGATGCTATCTTTTTTTTAAGTTCCCTTGTCCTCTTTTCACACCTTCTCTTGGGTTAACTAAATACATTTTAGTTTGTTGGCATTTGGCTAAACTGTTTTCATGGCTTTTGCCTATAACTTTTTGTATGTGTTTCAGTAATTTTTTTCTAGAAATAGCCATGTATATTCTTAATTTATCATAGTCCGTTTAAAGATAGTATTATACCACTTCACATAAAATGTGACACACTTGCAGAATTATAAATTCATTTAACCTTCCCCCATCCTTTGTGATATTTTTGTCAGCTGCTTTATATCTACATATATTATATATCCCATAATACAATGTGAACGTTCAACATGCAGTTATCATTTGCAGCAACTAAGAAAAAACAGTCTTTATCCACCTGTTTACTATTTATCTTTCTGTTCATTCCTTGTTGCTTTCAGCCTGAAAATTTTTTGTTTGAGCATTTATTGAATGCAGTTCTGCTGCCAACCAACTGTCTTAGTTTTCAATTGTCTGGTGGTATTTTATTTTGGTTGGTGTTGCTGTTTTGTGTATGCTTTTTTTGACTTCATGTAAATATTTTTTTTCCTGATAGTGGAATTTTAGTTAAAAGTTTATCTTTTTAGCACTTTCACATTGCTGATCCATTGTGCTCTGGCTGCCATTGTTCCTGAAGAGAAGTCAGTTGTTGTTGTTTTCCCAAATCAGTGTCCATTTCTAATAATGTGCTATTTTTCTCTAGCTGCTTTCAAGATTTTCTTTTTATATTTGATTTTCACACTTTGGCTACGATGTGCATAGATCTGGTTTCCTTCATATTCTTCCTGTTTGGAGTTTGTTGAGCTTCCTGGATCTGTAAGTGAAAGTGTTTTCCAAGAATCAGGGAATATTGAGCTAATTTTTCTTCAACTATGTTTTTCAATACCATTCTCTCTCTCCTTTATTTCTGAGGCTAATTATACACATATTTGACTGTTTTGGATTGTCTCATGGGTCACTAAGGTTTTGCTCATTTTCTTTTTAAAAGTTTTTGCTCTCTCCCATATTTACATTGAATAAAGTCTGTTTTTCAGTTCTATGAACTTTCTTATTTTTATTTTTGCCTGTCTTCAGTGTTAAGCCAGTCCAGTAAATTTTCATTTCATATACTGAATGTGTGTGTGTGCGGGTGTGTGTGGGTGTGGGTGTGTGTTAGCTGTAGAATTTCCATTTGGTTATTTCATACAGTTTCCTTTTTTATGCTGGGTTTTTCTTTTTTCCTTCATTTGCCCATCTTTTCCTTTAAGTTTCAAATGTTTTTATAATAACTTCTCTAAAACAATATGTCCCAATTCCAACAACTGGGTTATTTGAGGGCCTGTTTCTGTTGATATTTTCTCAATTTTGGATCGCATTTTCATGTTTCTTTCCATATATATATATATTTTAAATTCTGAATAGAAATTAAGAATAGTATACTGTAGGAACTCTGGATTTTATTATCCTTTTTGAAAGAAGGTTATGGGATTTTTTTTTAGTATGCTATTAAAAATCCTCAACAATTAACTTGAACTTACAGAGGCTTTATTTCATAAATTGTTTCAGTTTTGTCTTTTAGTCTGAGGGTTGTCTGAGCCCTTAACCTTTGTCTCTGAACTTTGATCCTGAAGCATTTGCCAAGCTTTTTGTATTTGGTGGGATTCAAACTCTGAATTCTGCCTGCCCTATAATGGGCAGAAACCAAAATTCTGCTCATCTTCTCTAAATGGCCAGCTATCTCTCAGGATCTGTGGAGTTTACTCCACATATATTTAACCCAGGTTTCAGGAAGGATTTGAGCTTCTAAAATAGGACTGTTGTGTCCAATGTTTCCACCACATCTGGATATTGCACCATTCTGGTTTGGTTGCTACAGGCTTTTGAGTCCCAACATTGGGTTCTTCTGTTTGCCTAATTTCTCCTTATTTTTTCTTATCTTCTCTTTTATGATCTGGTTACTTTCTCCTTTTCTTATGTTTATAAAACTATGCAGTTGTGAGGGCTTCCTAAACTGTTAAATCATTACCTCCTTTGCAGGAATCCTCCTTCCCCATCATTTTTCAGCCATTCTTGGACACTTGACCTCTATCTTATGACACTCCTGGCTGTGCTTCTAACACAAACAGAGGAGTGCCTTTAGGTGGTAATCCATAACACCAAATGGTCTTTACCCATAGACCATTCTCTTCTTTTAGTGGTATAGTACTCTGTGGTTTCTATCTGGTTTTGGTCACTCCAGTATACTCAAATAGGTTTTTCCTTAATATGTTGTCCAGATCTTATAATTTGACCTGTGGAGAGTTTAGTCCAACACAAGCTACCCTGCCATAACTGGGATAATATTTGTGAAAAATCAAAGCCTCAGCTGACAAATCATTAACAACTGTTAAGGATTAAATTATGTAATTCTATTTCAGTTAATGTTATTTATTATGCAGACCTTTCTTGAGATGACGTGTTTACCTGGAGACTGAACTTTTCATTCTGTGATACGTCTCTCACTAACCTCATTCTAATTCTAGCTTTCGGAGATTTCTTAAAGCTTTTTTCCTTCAAGTCCCTGCCTTTATCGTGCATACTTCAGAAGGTGTATGCATATCCCTTTTAATGAAGGAAATGGGTTCTTGCACATATCATTGCAACTGAACCAGCTTTATGGGGGTCATTATAACTTAGTGTTTCTAGAGATTACTTGCTGACTAATCTAATACTAACGTATGCAATGCAATTAGCCTGTTAGCCTGTGCCATTTTCTTCTTAACATTCTTAAAGTTCTCTTGTAGGTGATAAGGGATACCCCCAGGTCCTCCTGTAGTTGATGCCGTCCAGCTCCAGCTTCATTCAGCTTTGTACTTTGACAAGTAAAATCATCCCATGTTCACTTATACTTTGAAGGGAAATCAAAATATTTGCTAAGAATGAAAAGACCTTCACCCAGGGAGCAAAAAGAAAATAATAATAATAATAACCATAATCATAATACATCAAAAGGACATCAAGGCCAAGTTTAAGAAATTAAAAAAACGGGCGCCTGGGTGGCTCAGTTGGTTAAGTGTCTGACTTTGAGCTCAGGTCATGATCTCATGGTGTCTGGGTTCAAGCCCTGCGTTGAGGTCTGTGCTGATAGCTCAGAGCCTAGAGCCTGCTTCGGATTCTGTGTCTACCCTCTCTCTGCCCCTCCCCTGCTTGCACTTTCTCTCTCTCTCTCTCTCTCTCAAAATTAAATAAACATTAAAAAAAAGAAATTAAAAAACAAAACCAAACAAAACACTGAGTAAAGAGGAAAGTTTCAAACAGAACCAAGTCCATTATTTCCTATACACATTCAGTAGCCTGGAGCACCAGTAGCCTATCCCTCTTGAATCCATGATAAATAGTTCTGAACCAAATCGTTCAAGTAGGGGACAGGGATAATTCCATGCATTTACAGTCAAATATGTACAACATTTAATTGCATGGCTTCTTCACACTGTCTCTGTTTGATCCTTAGTCTTGGGTCTTTTTCTTTTTTCTTCCTTTTTTTCCTGAGAGGTGGCTATCATTATAATTAGGTCTAGAAATCCACAACTCACCAAATTAAAATTGTTTATGGCCGATGTTTTTAATATCCCCAGTCACTGCATCATTGTGATTTGTTGCTACAGGTTTTCTGAATTCCAACATTGGGTTCTTAAGTTTGTCTGACTTTGCAAATTCGATCTCCATACAATGGACGTGAATGTGTGCTTCCTAAATTCATATGTTGAGGCCCTAACTCCAATGAGATTTATTGAATATGCATTCTTTGGGGAGGTAATTAGGATTAGATGAGGTCATGAGAGTGATACCTTTATGATGGGGCAATGCCCTTATAAGAGAAGATAGCAGAGAGCTGGCTTGCTCTCTCATCCTCTTTCTCTGCCCTGTGAAGATACAGTGAGACAGTGCTTGGCTGCAGGCCAGGAAGAGAGTTTTCACCAGAACCTGACCATGATGGTACCTTGATCTCAGTCTTCTAGCCTCCAGAACTGTGAGAAAATAAATTTTTGTTGTTTAAGCCACCCAGTGTGTGGCATTTTGTTATGGCAGCTGCAACTGACTTCTAACCACATCCATAATCTGTTTACTTATCAAATTTCTTTTCCTCTTTATAAAAATGTTACACTATCAGTTTCCATTAACCTGTACTGCTAAAAGTAGTACCAAATCTGGGTGACTTAACATCACAAAGCTATGTGATTTACTTAACATCACAAAGCAATGAATATAAATTAGGTTGAAAAAAAATATTTTTTTTTTTTGAGAGAGAGCGTGCATGCACATGTGCATGTGCACAGGGCAGGGACAGAGGGAGAGAGAGAGAGGGAGAGAGAGAGAGAGAGAGAGAGAGAATCTTAAACAGGCTCCATGCCCAGAGCAGAACCTGACAGAGCAAGCCCAACATGGGGCTTGATCTTACAACTGTGAGATCATGACCTGAGCTGAAATCAAGAGCCAGATGCTTAACTGACTGAGCCACCCAGGTGCCCCTAGATTGAAAAATTTTTGCAAGGAGAGAATAAAGAAAGAATATTTTGCCATTCTTGGAGTCCTATTTTTTATTTAATTCTATATTTTCATCTAATAATGTTTTGATAGGGTTTTCCCTGAACATGAAGGTATTACTTGGTTCCCCATAAGTAGTAGATATAAGAGATTCTCTTATATTTATGTATTTCGTTTTACTCAGGACCATATTTCTTAAATATCCAGATTTCAGATCCTAACGTATTGTTTAATTCGGCCTTAATATTCTTCATCCTAATGTTGTAATGACAGTTAAAAGCTTAACATATGTGGAAAGTGAAGCCTTTTCCGAGTTTAGGATGGCCAGGAATTTAGCTGTTGGCTTAGCACTAGTTAGCAAATTTGTTCCAGAGCTTTGATTTTCCATCATGAATGAGAAACACTGACATCCTTCATCTGTAACCATCTTTCTGGAGATGTAGCTACAAAGTTGAAAATGCTGGTGGCCGCTTTGCCTACTTTGGGTTTACCTGCTGACCCTTACCCCTCTCTCCCACATTATGCAGTACAATTACTTGTATCATGATCCAAGTTCTATTTTAGTAAGTCCTCTATGGTTTTCAGGGTTTTTCCTGCCTCATTTAATTGACTAAATTACCCAGACATCTAAAGTTGTAGGAACCAGTAAGCTCCTCTTAAATATTTCAAAGACGTTTTTTGTAGAAACTATTCCCTCCCTTACTTATTGAAAATTTTTTTGTGATCTTAGAAATGTTGATGATTCTTACTCATTGATTCTGTCACCTGCCACATCTACTTTACCTTCATTTTCTTTGTTTGCTTTTAATTCCTTCAAGTATTTTGTGAAATAGGTGGAATTATAATGTTAGGACAAAAATTTAGAATGGAGTGGGATGAATAAACCCAAACAATCTTGTATTATTAGTATTTGAAAATTTTTAAATAGAGGGTTTTTGTTACAATTAAATATGGACTAATACTATGTAAAATTCATTATTATAAATATTTTTCTGTTCAATAATGATATTGGAATAAGTTGAATTTGCTTTCAAAGGCACCCGTTTGAAATTTATAGTGGTGTTTATTGGTACTTTTCTCACAGTTCAAATTATATAGTGTAATCCTGCCTGGAAAATCATTAACTTCTCAAAAACTCTATTTGGAAAATGTTTATAGGCTTTATATTTCCCATTCAACTAATTCCTGTTTAATTCAGTTCATTTGCTTCTCTGTCCATTCATTCATCCAACTAATGTTCACATCTGACTAACGCTTTTAAACTAAAAATCACAATTTATATCTAAAATAAAAGTATCAGTTTTTTTTTCAAAATTCAAATTTCTGAGAAAATTAAATTAGAGAAGAAGCTGGAGAAGGTCAGTAACAGCTTTAATAAAGTAATTAAGTTTTTTTTCTTCTCTTTGTTCTTTTTTGGAATCATTCTGCTTCCTTATTGACCCCGTTGCTGGTCCAATTCTTCTTTCATCAAATGCCTGAGTTTTCAAACTTCTTGGACATTGCTATGTTAGGCAGCTACAAAAAATTTCAAAATGTGGATGATAATTTTCAAGAAAACAAAGCTCCAAATGAATGGGATGCCTATGTATTTCCAAGAATGGGGCAGCAATCAACAAATGGATAATGGCAACAGCTGAGTTGGAACAAATGCGGGATGCTCCAGCTGAAGCAAAGGCCACAATTGCATTAATTGTGCATGCCGTCCATTTTTGTCCCAGCATTTGGACATTTGATTTCTTCTAGTGACCTAATTCTACCTGATATTGTCACTGCTGCTTTCGGACACTTGACAAACTTTGTGGGATGGAGTTGGAATGCTGATCTGGACTAAAGCAAACTCTGTACTGTGTTTCTTCTTTACCCATTTACTGAACAGCTCCAAACAGATTCTGCATGTCTTACAGGTGAGGAAGTCTTACCCAGTATTGCTTCCCCAAGACTATATCCAACAAATTAGAAGAGAAAAATCACTCCATTCACCAAATTGATGATTGAATGTCAACTCTAATGTCAGTTGGTATGATAGAGATATAATGATGACCCAAAAAACCATTGTCAATTCACTGAGCTCAAAACGAGTAACCCTTTCAAACTCACACTCATGAGACATGAGTGAGGGAAAGGATAGCCTGAGTTAAGACTGGTAGAATATGAGATGCTCAGATTATGGAATGTTTGCTTTCCTTCATTTAACAAACTGTTACTGGGCTCTCATAAAATAGTGATACACTTTCCAGGCACTGAGCAAACAGTGGAGAGTATTACTCACATACATGGTTCCTATTAATGCCTGGAGTATACATTCTCTGACCAGTTATATAGGTGCCTAGGGCCCAGCAGGAGCTTGGTAAATGTTTGCTGAGTGAATATTCATGTAATATATTCTATAGTAAAGGCTGTTCCAGTTTTTTCAAGTGGTCATGTACCATAAACCTGTTACATGGATGAAAATTCTTTAAAGAGGAGCTTCTCAAGGGTAACATACATGACGATTATCAGGTACTTTGCCATGAATGAGGTGAGAAAGGTGCATCCCAGGCAGGATATTTGCCACAGCAGAGTCCCTGGAAAAACATCCTGTAGAATAGCACTAATCACACATAAATATTATGAAATAGATGCTGAACTCAAAGTTCCAGGAAAGCCAGTGATTTTGAAGTTTTAAATTTTAAGAAGAGACACCAGTGAGATCAGTTTTGAGTGTAATTTTAGTTCATAGTACACTTAATTGCAAATAGACTGGCAAGAAGTGTTTGCAGGAAGATAACCATTGTCTGGAGAGTTTCAAAGAAAGGGTAGTCATTTTTACCATGTGACCTAAAGGTCGATCAAGATGGGAAGTGAAGAGATAAAAAATTAGGTTTGGGAAATCAGGAGTTCCTTGGCCTTTTACTATGCCAGTTTAAGTGGCAGGATATTGCCAAAGACTCAGTATCAGACAATTAGAATAAAAGAGAAGGAGATGGGACAGGTGTTACATATTCATAAAATGCTTAGCCATGAAAGCAAGGTGGGCAGAGAGAACAATTTAAGTGCAGGTAGAAAAAGGATGAATACATGCAAGTCTTTAAGAAATAGTAATTTTTTTTTAAATTGTCATTCACTACACCACACAGTAGGGTTGTTTTCTTGGATAGAAAGTGCCATTTTTAGTGGAAATGGTGTTTGTGCTATGATTGGTGTTTGTTTAACTTTATAAGTAAGTGCTGCTTGACACAGCGTTCAGCAAACCATATAGTATTCTACAATCTATATTTTCGAGTGAAAATGCACTATCAGCAACCATGTAAAGGACCTGTGTTAGGCTCTGATTTAAGAAGAAACGATATGGTCAGATGGCCTTAGGTGATGGAGGTTATGAAGGAGTCTGGGCAAATATATAGCTAGGCTCTGTGGAGAACTGACAAATTGCTGATTTGTTATTGAGTATAGACCCACTGATGTGACTCTGAGGACTCAGTGAGTTTGTATTCCATTAGAAGCAGGTGTTTGATTCTCCTGTGACTTTCCCATATCTTAGACTTAGCCATTACAGTCTGCTTTTTGTTTTGTTTCTTGTCTCCTTGAGATCTCTATTTCTCTATTATTGTACTATTTTTTGTCTGTATTTTAAGTTCAAAATAATGCAAGGGGAAAGATTGGTACAGTCAGTCCCCATTCATTATGCTCTAGTTCTGTTTGATGTCTTAGACCAGACCAGATTAGAGGCTATTTGCACTGTGGTAGCTACTTTGGGCATGGAAGTACCTTCCTGGCCCAATCCATAATGGCCAAAATAATAGAGTCACAGGCCATACAGCACAGGCCACTTATGTAGAAGGGCTATCCAGGGGTGTTTCTCTCAGAAGGGAGTTGCAGCCGTGTCAGGGTTTCGATGCAGATAAGTTTCCCAAGTTTCTACAGAGTGATAAGATTCAAGATAGTAGCAGAACTCAGAAGCAAATTGGTCTCAGAAGTAGCATGCAGTTGAAGATTTCATAATTTTTTTTCCAAAGAGTAATGTTATTATTATCCTATTTTTAACTTAAAAAATTTTTCAAAGAGACTGAGTGAGTGGTAAAGGTCTGGGTAGACAGAACCCCCAGGCAAATGTGTATGTATGATCACCGAGCACAAAAGAGGCTGATGGGGAATGAAAAACAAGATACACTCTTCCTTTTCCTTCTTACCTGTTTCTTTTGCTGAGATAACACTTGTGTTCACTTTTGGTTGGCTATAATGTCTAATTTGAACCAGCAGTTAATAGAAAGTTTGGATTTATGGAAGTGGTCATTTTAAAATTTGATCAGCAAGAAAACGTTTGAGGAGAAATAAAAATTGGAAGCCGAAGTCATTGTTTTAGCTCTGTGTAACTTATGTTACGTAAATGTTGTTAAAAGGCTATTGATTTTACTAAATTCTCTGCCAACTCTGATGAATATTTTGTGCCCTTCCCTCCATTTTACCAAACTGTATTCCATAATATGGGTTTAAACTAAGTCTCGAAGGAAAAAAAAAAAGAGGTTAGAGTGGGAGAGAGCCAAAGCATAAGAGACTCTTAAAAACTGAGAACAAACTGAGGGTTGATGGGGGGTGGGAGGGAGGGGAGGATGGGGGATGGGTATTGAGGAGGGCACCTTTTGGGATGAGCACTGGGTGTTGTATGGAAACCAATTTGACAATAAATTTCATATATTGAAAAAAAGCTTCGATATATGCTATAGAACTTTAATAAGCATTGCTACTATTTTAAACATTTAATAAAGTAATAAATTTAATCATTAATAAATTTTTAAAAAAACTAAGTCTCACACGTTTTTTTATGTTTATGTGTTTGTTAGCTTTTTTTGTTGTTGTTGAGGCATGTGATCATCTTTAGGAAAAATAATCATTGTCCTTAGACTTATTGTCCAGGGATGGCCAAACAATGACCCAAATATAGTAAATATAGTGCTGTGTAGCTGGGGTTCCCTAGCATTCTCCTCTGCTGTTCCAGCTCAGTATGGAGGAGGCTGAATTCTTTTCCATTTCTTCTGCTTTTTTCAGCTTTACTTGCTAAAAATAAAATTTAATATACAAATGAAACAATTCACTTGTCAGCAAAAGGAAACTTTCGTATGCATCTTTCTTCGATTATTTTTGAAATAGTATGTAGGTAATATCAACTTAGAGAAAAGCAATACCATTGCAAGCAATTATTACAATTTCCCCATTCTGCCCACCATTGTGAAGAGCATGTCCGTGATTCCATTATAAATGTAATCTTCTCATCTTGAATTGATTTTTCTTTTTTTTATGTTTTTATCTCCCACTTTTAAATTAAATCTGTTTAGCTTCCCTTAAATTAGATGAACAAAAATCAAAGCCAAACTGTTCTAACTACAAATGTACTCCAATCCTTCTCTGACTGTAAATAGTAATATTAAAAAAAATTAAATGGGATGTGAGGTTCTTCTACCCTGGAGACTAAATCTCATTATTTATTTTAAAACACTGAAGCTGTAAAACTTGGATTCATTGCGCAAAATCATTTTGTGGCCCAGGAACTTAACACATTACCTAAATCTCCAATACCTTTGATTAAGGTGAAAACTTTTCAAAGACTTTAATGCCAGGTGTTTACCCAATTCATATTATATGAGTATTGATTATTATTCCTTATAGGAAAGTATAATGTGAAGTGTAACACTAATTTTTAAGCAAATAAGAAGCATACCGAAAATCTCACAGATAAATTAAGTGAAGTGAATTATATTAGGTTACTTAGCTTCAGCTTACTTGCTACAATTATATTCTTGCTATTTGTGCCCTCCCATTTCAGTGAGTCCTTTGGCATTCATTTCAGTTCATAAAATATTAGTGGATCACCTACTAAGTACCAGATGCTAGGTTGAGAGTGCCAGAATGAATAAATGTGTAGACTTATTTGTGAAGTAGTCTGGAGGGGAGAAGGATATGTAAATAAACAACAGTAAGGTATAACAAGATCTGCAAGAGAAGTGAATACACTGAAAGTGAACATAGATGAGGAGCATTCAAAGCAGCGTGGCTGGAGGGAGTCCTGGAAAGATGCTTCCAGAAGATGATGTCTGAGATACAAATTGAAGTAGCAGTAATGAGCCTGGAGAAGAGATCTGGGGTGGAGAAGAGGTAGGAGAGAGGGCTGGGATGAAGGAAGGAACTGTATTTCAAGTCAGTGCAGCAGCATGAGTTGTGGCAAGGAGTGGAGATATCGCCTGGTGGAGGAGAACTGCATGTGTCAGGGCTTAAAGTGCAAGGCAGGGAGTGGTGTTCACATAGACTTATAGGGATTGATCAAGGTCCCCCTCTAGAGGGCCTTATACATCACACCCAGGTGCTGCCCCTGCACTACGGATAAGGCACTGAAGTAGGCTTTTACGCAAGAAGATACATGGCTTGACATGTACCTCATGATACATGATGATAAAGTAGATTGCAAATAGGCAAGAATGGGGCGCCTTGTTGGCACAGTTGTGTCCGACTCTTGGTTTCTTTCAAGGTCATGATCCTGCAGTTTGTGGGTTCAAGCCCCACATTGGGCTCTATGCTGGCAATGTGGAATCTGCTTGGGATTTTCTGTCTCCCTCTCTCTCTGTCCTTCCCCTACTCTATCTCTCTCTATCTCTCAAAAATAAATAATAAACATTTTTTTAAAGGAAAGTAGGCAAGACTAGAACAGGTTGCTCTAGATGTTAGTATATTACAGAGGTCCAGCAGGAGGTTATGGGGGCCTGACAGTAGGAGAGATAGATTTAAGGGGACCAAGTCAAGATGCATGTACAAAGTAAAATCTGTAAGACTTGGCCATGGATTGAAGATCGGGAGGGAAGGGAGAATGGAAGAAAGGAGCAAGATCCCATTTCTAATATGAGTGGATAAGAGATGGCCTTGTGTCTAGTTGACAGATTTGGAAAAGTAGAGGTTCTAATTGAAGAATCAATTTAGTTGAGACTATATTTATGATTAATACAAACATAACTTGTTGCACTTCACTTTCTGCATTTTGTAGATATTGTGTAGATATTGTGTCTTTTGCAAATTGTGTCTTTTACAAATGCAATCCTGCATTAAATAAGTCTCTAGGTACCATTTTACCAACAGCATTTGCACACTTTGTATCTCTGTGTCATATTTTAGTAATTCAAGCCACATTTCAAAGTTTTTCATTATGAAGTTTGTTATGATGATCTGTGAACCGTGATCTTTGATGTTACTGTTGTGATTGTTTTGTGGCACCGTGAACTGTGCCCATATGATAGTGAATGTAATTGATAAATGGTGTGTGTGTTCTGACTGCTTTACTCACTGGCCATGTCTCTCTGTGTCTCTCTCCCTCTCTTTGAGCCTCCCTATTCCCTGAGACACAGCAATATGAAAATTAGGCCAATTAATAACACCTGATGGCCTCTACATGGTCAAGTGAAAGGAAGAGTTACACATGTCTCACTTTATTTATTTATTTTTTTTGGTGACTGGTTACAAGTATGTATTTTATTTTTTTTCAATATATGAAGTTTATTGTCAAATTGGTTTCCATACAGCACCCAGTGCTCATCCCAAAAGGTGCCCTCCTCAATACCCATCACCCACCCTCCCCTCCCTCCCACCCCCCATCAACCCTCAGTCTCAGTTTTTAAGAGTCTCTTATGCTTTGGCTCTCTCCCACTCTAACCTCTTTTTTTTTTTTTCCTTCCCCTCCCCCATGGGTTTCTGTTAAGTTTCTCAGGATCCACATAAGAATGAAACCATATGGTATCTGTCTTTCTCTGTATGGTTTATTTCACTTAGCACCACGCTCTCCAGTTCCATCCATGTTGCTACAAAGGGCCATATTTCATTCTTTCTCATTGCCATGTAGTACTCCATTGTGTATATAAACCACAATTTTTTTATCCATTCATCAGTTGATTGACATTTAGGCTCTTTCCATAATTTGGCTATTGTTGAGAGTGCTGCTATAAACATTGGGGTACAAGTGCCCCTATGCATCAGTACTCCTGTATCCCTTGGGTAAATTCCTAGCAGTGCTATTGCTGGGTCATAGGGTAGGTCTATTTTTAATTTATTGAGGAACCTCCACACTGTTTTCCAGAGTGGCTGCACCAGTTTGCATTCCCACCAACAGTGCAAGAGGGTTCCCTTTTCTCCACATCCTCTCCAGCATCTATAGTCTCCTGATTTGTTCATTTTGGCCACTCTGACTGGCATGAGGTGATATCTGAGTGTGGTTTTGATTTGTATTTCCCTGATGAGGAGCGACGTTGAGCATCTTTTCATGTGCCTGTTGGTCATCCGGATGTCTTCTTTAGAGAAGTGTCTATTCATGTTTTCTGCCCATTTCTTCACTGGGTTATTTGTTTTTCGGGTGTGGAGTTTGGTGAGCTCTTTATACATTTTGGATACTAGCCCTTTGTCTGATATGTCATTTGCAAATATCTTTTCCCTTTCCGTTGGTTGCCTTTTAGTTTTGTTGGTTGTTTCCTTTGCTGTGCAGAAGCTTTTTATCTTCATAAGGTCCCATTAGTTCATTTTTGCTTTTAATTCCCTTGCCTTTGGGGATGTGTCAAGTAAGAAATTGCTACGGCTGAGGTCAGAGAGGTCTTTTCCTGCTTTCTCCTCTAGGGTTTTGATGGTTTCCTGTCTCACATTCAGGTCCTTTATCCATTTTGAGCTTATTTTTGTGAATGGTGTGAGAAAGTGGTCTAGTTTCAATCTTCTGCATGTTGCTGTCCAGATCTCCCAGCACCATTTGTTAAAGAGACTTTTTTCCACTGGATATTCTTTACTGCTTTGTCAAAGATGAGTTGGCCATACGTTTGTGGGTCTAGTTCTGGGGTTTCTATTCTATTCCATTGGTCTATGTGTCTGTTTTTGTGCCAATACCATTCTGTCTTGATGATGACAGCTTTGTAGTAGAGGCTAAAGTCTGGGATTGTGATGCCTCCTGCTTTGGTCTTCTTCTTCAAAATTACTTTGGCTATTCGGGGCCTTTTGTGGTTCCATGTGAATTTTAGGATTGCTTGTTCTAGTACATGTCTCGCTTTAAAACAAAAGCTAAAATGATTAAGTTTAGCGAGGAAGGCATGCTGGAAGCCAAGACAGACTGGAAGCTGTCTTGAACAAAACAGTTAAGTTGTGAATGCAAAGGAAAAGTTCTTGCAGGAAATTAAAAATGCTATGCCAGTGAACACTTAAATGATAAGAAAGCAAAACAGCCTTATTGCTGATACAGAGAAAGTTTTGGTGGTCTGGATAGAAAATTAAACTGGCAACAATATTGCCTTAAGCCAAAGCCTAATCCAGAGCAAGGTCCTAACTCTCTTCAATTCTGTGAAGGCTGAGAGAGGTGAGGGAGCTGCAGGAGAGAAGTCTGAAACTAGCAGAGGTGGTTCATGTGGTTTAAGGAAAGAAGCCATCTCCATAACAAGTAAGTGCAGCGTGAAGCAGCAAGTGCTGATGTAGAAGCTGCATCAAGTTATGTAAAAGATCTAGCTGAGATCATTCATGAAGGTGGGTGCACTAAACGTCAAATCTTCAGTGTATACGAAGCAGCCTTCTATTGGAAGAAGATACCATCTAAGACTTTCATAGCTAGAGAGAAGTCCATGCCTGGCTTCATAGATTCAAAAAACAGTCACACTCTCTTAGGGGCAAATGTAGCTGGTGACTTTAAGTTGAAACCAATGCTCATTTTACTATTCTTTAAAAAAAATTTTTTTTTAATGTTTATTTACTTTTGAGAGGAAGAGACAGAGTGTGAGTGAGGGAGGAGCAGAGAGAGAGAGAGAGAGAGAGAGAGAGAGAATCGGAAACAGGCTCCAGGCTCTGAATTGTCAGCCCAGAGCCTGACATGGGGCTAGAACTTGGGATCCACGAGATCATGACCTAGACCGAAGTCAGACGCCCAGCTGACTCAGCCACCCAGGTGCCCCTCATTTTACTATTCTTTAAACCCTAGGGCCCTTAAGAATTAGGCTAAATCTACTCTGTGCTCTAGAAATGGAACAACAAATGGGATGACAGCCCATCTCATTACAACATGGTTTACTTAATATTTAAGGCCCACTGTTGAGATCTACAGCTTGGGGGTGGGGGGAAGATTCCTTTAAAATTGTTACTGCTCACTGAAAATGCACCTGGTCACCCAAGAGCTCTGATGGAGATGTACAGTGAGGTTATTGCTGTTTTCATACCTGATAACACAACATTCATTCTGCAGTCCACGGATCAAGGAGTCATTTTGACTTCCATTTCTTATTATTTAAGAAACGGATTTTGTGAGGTGCCTGGCTGGCTCTGTTGGAAAAGCATGGTCCTCTTGATGTTGGGGTCATGAGTTCAAGTCCCATATTGGGTGTAAAGGTGACTTAAAATAAGCAAACAAACTTAAAAAAGAAGAAATTCATTTTGTAAGGCTATAGCTGCCATAGATGTTGATTCCTTTGATGGATCCGGGCAGAGTCCGCTGAAAACCTTCTGAAAAGGATTCACCCTTCTAGATGCCATAAGGAAAATTCATGATCCAGGAAAGAGGTCAAAATATCAACATGAACAGGAGTTTGGAAGAAGTTGATTTCAACCCTCATGGATGACTTTGAGGGGTTCATGACTTCTATGGAGGAAGTAACTACAGATGTGGTGGAAATAGCAGGAGAAGTACAATTAGAAGTGGAGCCAAATGATGGGTCAGAATTGCTAGAAGCTCTTGATAAAACTTGGATGGATGAGGAGTTTCTTCTCATGGATGAGCAAATAAGGTGGTTTCTTGAGATGAAATCTACTTCTTGTGGAGATGCTGTGAAGATAGTTGAAATGACAACAAAGGATTTAGAATATTAAATAAACTTAGTTGATAAAGCAGCAGCAGGATTTGAGAGTATTGACTCTAATTTTCAAAAAAGTTCTGTGGGTAAAATGGTGTCAAACAGCATCACATGCTACAGAGAATCACTTGTGAAAGGAAGAGTCAATCATGCAGCACACTTCACTCTTGTCTTATATTAAGAAATTGCCACCGTTACACCAGCCTTCAGCAACCAGCACCCTGATCAGTCAGCAGCCATTCACATCAAAACGGGACCCCCCCACACACACCAGCAACAATATTCGACATAATGCTGTTGCACACTTAATACACTATAGTGTGAACATAACTTTTGTGTGTACTGGGAAACTGGAAAATTAATTTGATTTGCTTTATTGCAATATTTGCTTTATTGTGATGGTCTGGAAGAACACATCCAGTATCTCTAGGGAATTGCCTGTATTTAGGGTAATAAGATAAACTTGTTAATGGATTATTTCCATATATTTTAACCTATATTTTTTCAGACTATTTCAGGGTTTTTTTTTTATTTCTATTTGTTTTATCTTTTAATTGAATTATAGTTTGCATGCAGGAAAATGCACATCATAGCTGTGTGGTTGTTTTTACTTTGCAAAAAAAATCACTAAGCTATAAACTTAAGATTTGTACACAACTCCACTTGTTTTCCCAAAGTGAACACATCTATGTAAATAGTACCTTGAAACAAAAAGCAAAATATATTACTAGTCCCCTACAAAGCCCCACTTTAGGGCCTTTTATTTATTTTTTTGTTTTTATTTTTTATTTTTATTTTTTTCAGGGCCTTTTAAACTTAAGCCTGAGATTGACTTATTGTAAAAGTTATATTTTTCAGGCTGCCCAATGTTTTTGGTAAGGGGCACAAACTGATGAAGTGAAATTTAAGTTGGCAGGAGTTCAAAAGGCAGGGGATTTATCAAAGTTGTTAATACTGTATATGGCAAAGGTCAAATCTCACAAAAGGAAGGGTTATGCAGTTAGTCCATGAATTGATAACTGTAGGAACCTGGCTAGCCATTTTTATGGAAGGTGGTATATTTCTCCCTAATAGTTTGCCAACCAACATTCCATATTTTATCATTTTTCAATGCGTTTTTCCACAATATTGTATCCCTGACACTGAGACATACAGTATAGTTGGTGTTGAGTTACAGGCACCATCAGGCTTGTTATGTGGTGACTCCCACTCACTTGCCTTTGCCCTCACATGTTTGCATCTGGTCTGAGCCATAGCTGTTGTCACTTCGTAGGAGTTATGTTCATTGCTGGTGCTGCATGTGTTGGTGCCACATGCTGAACAGTGCCACCAAAGGCAGGAGAAATTAAGCCATCCCTCAAGAAGAGAAGAAAGAATTCTCAAAGTCACAAGTGACTGGTGTGACTGATTCAGCAGGATTTCTGGTAACACATCAAACAATGGGAATGCAACTTCCTGCTGACTTTGAACTGAAGTTCCTTTGCTTCCAGTGGCCTATGACTCAAAAGAGGAGAGATGGAACCAAGTGTGATCAGGTAGGCGAGTGCTAGCATCAACATTGGCAAGATGAACTTGGATGAAAATTCTGTAAAAAATAATGGAGCACAGACATAAGTGGTTCCCAGGGGAAATAATGATTATGAAGAGTTGGATCCTGAATGTGATTAAGTTTTGGGAATACCTTATCTACTTCATTTGTTGTGTTTTGTTTTAATTACACTGTAGAGCACACATAAAAAAATATTATGTGATTAATATATTTATTTCAGTATATGTAAATGAATTCTTTATATAAATGCAAAACAATTCTATGTGATAAGAACACATTGTATCATAGTATATTGCACTGTTTAATATTGTTATTTTATCGTTACTGTTGTTATTGGTGGTATATTAGGTACAGTGAATGATGTTAGATATGGTGAAACACAGTAGGTCTCCTCACTCCCAACTTATGAGCCATACCCTGAACCCTATGGAAGCTTCAACAGATCATGGCTAAAGGGAAAATAGCAGTTGACATTTGGGTACTTACTACGCATCTAGTATTCTGATAAGTGATTTATGTGTATTATTTTGTAATGTTAACATCTCTAGAAATTATTTTTATGATCCTCATTTTATAGATGAAGTCACATTGCTAAAGATTTATAGAAACTTAGTGCCCAAGTTGGATTTTTAGCCTACATCCTTCTTATTCCATGTGCCTGAATTTAATTACTCTACATGTTGTCTCTTAGATAGTAGATACCAGAATCTTTTCTAATCGATTATGTCATATCAAGTGTAAGTGTCCTACCTAATGGAGAGAAAAGCTTAAGACTTTGGAAAAACATTCAGAAGTTTAAAGGCTTTCATAATGCTTCAGTTACTCTAACTCTGATGTGAACATTAGCACATACTCACTAGAAGTGGTTTTCAGTGTCTGCTGCTAAACATTTTAATAGTTTAATGAGCAACAAGGTCATCACACAAATGCAAGCCCATTCTCAAGATGCCCAGTTCCTTCACATACCTCATTTCAGAACCTACTTTGGTAATAGCAATAACAACAACAATGATGACAATAATAATAATAAATGTCAACATTCTACTAAAACCTGTTCTCCAGTGTGTGGCTGGTGTTCTTGAGCTCTGGTTTATACATTCATATCTGGTGGCCCCTTGATAAATTAGGAGGTTGTTCTCCAACACAGCAGAATAAAGTTGTATATATTATACAAAATTTATATAAAATTTTATATAAATAAAATGTACTTATTTATTTTTATTAATACCCTTTATTTATATAAATAAAATAAAGTGTGCATACCTGGAAGATACAGTCTCCTTCTGTAAAGGAGAAGAAAGATCACTCCTCGTTCCTCTAAGACCACAAAGAAGATCAATCAATTAATCTGTCATTTTGGTATAAACAAAAAAGCTAGTTGATAAAAGTACCCTCCCCCCACCAGCTGACCTGGATCTGTTGGAATTACCATAGAACTCCTGTCTTTGGAATGTTTAAACTCCACACTTTAGGGAAGCTCAAGAGTGTACCATTAATTAGAGTCAGTTGTGAGGATAAGACGAAGGGTCTGGAGAAAAAGAATCAGGCTTGGATCAAGCTTTGTCAGTTTCTAAAGATCACCTCAGGGTGATTGCTTTTTATTGCTGATCTCAGGCCTGATTGGAGATCATTACTGCCCCATCCTATGCTTTGTCTTCTCCTGGAGGCAAGATTCTGTCTCTCCTTGCTTCTCTGTACAAGGCTGTTTATGAGAAGGTTGAATGAGGTCATGAAAACCACCATTTGAGGAGTACTTGCTGTGTGCCAAGCACTGAATGAAGGTGATGTGTATGCATCATCTTTGTTATTCTGTGATTTCGCCTGTTGTCCCAGTCTGCAGATGTGGTCTCAAAGTCGCAGACAGGTTGTGTCATTGATCCAGGATCACATAGCTGGGATATGGCCCAGTGGTGACTTGAGTTTAACTCTTTTAGACTTTAAAGCATGTGATCTTTAAATTTTTTTTTAAATGTTTATTTATTTTTGACTGAGAGAGAGGCAGAGAATGAGCAGGGGAGGGACAGAGAGAGAGGGAGACACAGAATCCAAAGCAGGTTCCAGGCTCTGAGTTGTCAGCACAGAGCCTGACACAGGGTTTGAACTCACCACGAGATCATGACCTGAGCTGAGGTTGGATGCTCAACCGACTGAGCCACCCAGGCGCCTCTTTAAAGCATGTGATCTTAACCACTATGTTGTATTTTTAAAAGCTTGCACTTTAGGCCATTCTTGGTTCATAGTGTCCTTCTGCTTCTTACTGTGCTTTCTTGTATAAGTTGCTTAATTGTTCTGTGCTGTGCTTTCCTTACCTGTAAAACTAGCAATAACAAATTTGCTGACGTTTTGTAAAGAACTTTCAAGACAGCCTATGCCAAGCATACAAAGCAGTGTCTGAAAAAGCCTAGGTTCTCATGATATGTTAGCTTCTTTTCCAACTTTCCTTTTTCCTGTGTGGTTCTGAGTAGAAACTTAACATTTTCAGAGTCCCTTTGGCCCCTCATGCCAGCAAAGAACTTATAGATGGATGCTAAAAAAAATTTCTGAAAACATTTTTCTCATGTTAGAGTCAATAAAAGGCCATTGGGTAATAACCCAAGCCTGTTTTCCAACCCTGGGTGAGGGCTAATCTATTACAAATGCTAGTCTTTCCTGGAGAGTATATGGGAAGTTATTCAGGATAAGTAGCTATTATGGAGTTATTTAGGTCATCTAAGTACATGGTGTCAGCTCATTTAATACATTCACCCCCTTCCAAAAAAATTCCTAATCTGAGCAGATAGAAGGGGTGATAAGAGAGAACTTGAACTAGTAACTGAAGTTGTGTCAGACGATTGAATGAATTTTCCAGTCTCCAGAACCACCTAGTTATTGCAAATTAATAACATGATACTAGTTTGTTTGAGTTGAAAACAGGGACCAGAAAATTATCCTGTTTATACATTGTCTTTTTTCTTTTAAGTGTCTTATCATGGCCCCTCTAGATACTTAGATTTTTCCAGAGGACTAGTTCACAAGCCTCCTGGTGGTTAAACTGCAGACTTCTCAAGTAAGGATTTAAAGATGTTGTAAGTCATGAGGTTTGCTCCCTGGACTTGTCCTTAGCATCTTCCAAGGCTGTATGCTTGTTGTGTTTGATAGGATTACTCAAAGACTATACCAGCATAGTGTGGTGATGGTGGCAAAATATTCCATCCCTTTTAGAATTGGTAGCCATTCCCTTGGTGATCACCAGAACAATTGACTAACTTGTTGTTTCTCTTGAGGGCTGCCAGATTTACCATAAGCTGAAAATCCCAAGTCACAACAAGTGCAGTACAACTGAAATTGATGTAAGGCCTTATTATGTTCCAGACACTAGTCTAGACACTTGACTTGTATTTGTTCATTGAGTACATATAACAATCTGCCATCATGCCCTTATGCAGAGGAAGAAACCGAGGCACAGAGAGATGCATCTGATAGGTGGACAGCCACCAGTTTGCATTCAGGTCCTCTGACTCTGCAGCTTAAGTCCTTTACCATTATCTCTTACTATTTATTTCTATTTATACCTTTATTTAAAAAGTGGACTGCCATTGCATTTGTAAAAAAGCAATATGGTTACTTTACTATTATAAGAAAGCAATACCTTCTGGAGTAAATAGAAAAGAGATGACTTGGAATGGTGCCAAGAAAAAATAATTCTACCATCGTTATTGTACTTTGCAGACTTTGGTCATTGGGAGCAAAATCTAAATCTTCTCTTTTCAGATAAGCCTTTATTTGATTTCCTCCCTTCAAAAAAATGTCAAGGTTTATTTTGCTGTAAAATAACATCATCAACACACACTCCTACTCTGGGTACCTTTTGACAAAGGAACTGGGCCATAGGTGGGTTCTTCCTAAGTGTTTAAAATTTCAGTTGCTTGTGATTATGGAAATGGATAATTTGCCTTATACCCAGCAACATTTGACCACTTTAGAAGTTCAGGGCTTCAACCCATATTGGGGAATAAAGCTTTAGCTCAAACAATTTGATTCTTTGCACATAAAGGTAAATCTGTAAGAATGAATTAGGGGTAAGTTGGATAGTAATGGGGCGTGAGCACTTCTGTCATCATATGCCAGGCAACCTGATCTGCTCTGGGAATACAGGGAGAGTGAAATTCCTGTCCTAAAAGACCTTGAAGTCCAGTAGGGGAGGTGGAAGAATACAACAGTGATAGCCATGCAAGGAAAAGAATCACATATTAGAACATGATGCTGTGTTGGACACTTCCACTGGGATCTTTACTATCACATAATTCAGATGTGGAGGGAGCAAGTCCAAGTATAATGCCTGATGTTTTTCCTTTCCCTTTCTTTTCTAACAGTATCTGAAAAGAAGAAATAACATCAAAATTCTTTCCCTGAGGACCCTTGGTCTCAGTAAATTCTGAACTAAGAATTTCTTTTCTTTGGAGCCAGAGAATAACCCACTTGCATCTCTGTAGCCGTGGACCACATAAGAAAACATCCTTTCGTTGTATGTAGCACTTAGTCTAGGTGGAAGGTGGCATCTGATTACTTTCCAGGGTGGTCTAAGCTATACTCTGACACTACAGTCTTTCCAGGCGTCAGTAGACTTGGTATTGAGCCCAACACCCACCACCAGTTGTCTTCATGTTTCTTGCTCAGTTATTCCACCATCTCAGAGCAAAAAGAACAAAAACCATGATAGTTGAGATAAGAAATTCTAGTTTAAAATTCCAGTTCCACTCTTGTAGGTGTGTGAAGTTGGACATATCCTTGGTTACTCAGGGCCTCAGTGATGAAATTGTAAACTAGAGCATCAGTCACTTGTATGCTTATAATAAAGAGTATATGAATTTTTCAAAATGCCAGGCTCCTAGAAATTGCCCATTAGTAACTTCTTTTTTTCCCAAAGTTAGAACACCAGTTTTTTGCCATCGATAGACCTGTAGGATGATTCTGATTCATCCTCAGTCAGAATCCAGAAGGTCCCAGGCCTCATAAGAAACATCCAGTATAGCAAAGAAACTTAAGTATCAGTATGGATTACAAAAAAAAAAAAAAAAAAAAAAGAAAAAGAAAAAGAAAAAGAAAAAATTCCTGTCCAGGAGAAAAATATTTTTCTTATGCATAATTATCTATAAAAAAAAAACCTTTTTAAAATAAGGAATACAATTTAATGTAGTCATATACTTCTCCCACAAAATGTAAATTACAGAAAACAGTGGTTTGCTTTTTATTCAACATTAAGTGACATTCTGTGTAAATTTGGGTGTTGGGCCAGTTGAATCCTTACATTCCTACTAAACAAAACAACAACAACAACAACAACCAAGAGAATGAAGAAAAACTGCTTCTTCCCTTCTAATGGTGAGATTTAAAAATCCCATATTTTCATGTGGTTTCTGTGGTATCCTACATGAAGATAATGAGCCATTGCCTTTGGAAATTTCCTAAAGATAGATTTTAGCTGTTTAGATTTTAAAATACAATTTAAAAAAATGACTTTTTTGTTCTTTGTTTTATTTGTTTTTGTTTTTATTTTTTGTTTTGTTTTAAATCACAAGAATATTAACATGCCTTCCTCCTCAAATATGTGCACATCTACATTGCATCCTACCTAGGAATTTGCACTCATCTTGAAAGTGTCAAGTTTATGATCATGTCTTGTCTTGCCTTAAAATAATAATTAATCTCTCTTTCTCTTCTCCTAAGTAACCATTAACATTGCTATTTCTTGGCTTTAAAACCTAGAAACAGCTTCCCTACCAAATTCTCATTTAAAAAATCAATTAAATTTCTAGTTCTTTTTTTATTGTTTATCTCTTATCAGAAACCAGTGTGTGTGTGTGTGTGTGTGTGTGTGTGTGTGTGTGTGTGTGTGTTGTGTGTTTGATCAGATTTTTCTGGCAATCCAGTGCTGTGTATAATTTTGCGTAACATCCTTTCCCATGTTCTTACAAATCCATTAGGATCATTTTTCCATAGGATACATTCACATTTTTAGGGATGGAGTTTGTCCATATTCCTTTTTACCTCCCTAAAACCTTTTCAAAACTGATATCTTGAAAAACATCATGGGACGATTTTACTGAACATGTTTGACTTGAAATTGTGTACTTACTGGATATGAGTGTTTGTTCTTGACTGCATGACAGCAGTCAGGTATGCCTTCCTGAGATTTGACATACATGATTAGACTGGTGGTATGGGTAACTTAGAAATCTCACAAAATGTTCCACCAAAACAAAAACTATTAATTCTCAAATATATACTTTGCAGTTTCCCCATTATTAGATATTTGAGCTCCAAAGTGGATATTTTGGGTGGATCAGTTGAAATGTACCCTAACTTCTATAATCTGCAATTGGATTGGATATTTCCTTGTAGTCACTTGTGTTATGTCAAATCCTATATATGAAAGGGTTAGCCTAATTATTTCTCTGAGCTTTTCCTCTGTTCCAGAATCAGGAATTAGGTATCTGTACACAAACACAGTTTCATTAGAGATGAATTCAGTTTGTGTTTATTCCAAGTAGAGGAAAATCAGGTCAATATCTGAGAAGATGGCTTTAGCTCACATTTCAAAATTATGGGTGCATCCAATTTACATAGCTCATTTCTTCCCATTGTAAAATGTGTTTACATGACATTTGTCTTGTTTTCCTTTAATATGTTCTTTCCTTGTAAGGTTTTCTAGAAAGGACAATCTTTCATTAAGGTAGCAAATGATGACTTCCCTGCTCCCCCCCGCCCCCCCCCCCCCCCCCCCCCACAGTCTTGCAAATAAATCCCAGGCAAATAAGAGATGAAATAAACAAGCACAAAAAGTCTATGATAACATTTAAGAACACTGAAAACCTTTGAGATCCTTAGCTCTGGAGGAAATAGGAAGAACGGAGCAAACAAACTGTTGGAGCTGCAAAAAACGGATATATGCAGTGGCTGAAATAGTCATGTGCTAGAAAAGCTATAACAAAAAAACTTCTGAGTCAAAGGTGGAAAAATTGAGATTTTTGTATGGGGGACTTGAGTTCTGCATTTCTAAGATTTCAAGCTCCTAAATATTTGGTATGTAGTTGTCCAACTCTACCTTAATTTACATGGTATGTTTTGGGTGTGAAAACCTGGAAAGATTTTCGCTATTCATTCGTCATCATAATGATAGTATTAATTCAGTGTTTCCCAGATAATTGCACAATATACTTATCTTGCTATAGAAGTGACTAATACCCTTAGGTACTAAACATTTTCTATAACACATGTATAGTTTTATGGAAACA
This sequence comes from Panthera tigris, assembly GCF_018350195.1. Taxonomy (NCBI): domain Eukaryota; kingdom Metazoa; phylum Chordata; class Mammalia; order Carnivora; family Felidae; genus Panthera; species Panthera tigris. Next base: position 48,613,913 of record NC_056661.1, read on the forward strand.
TAAGGTCTATGTAACAACTCCATGAGCAAATTTATAAGATTATATCAGGATTCTACTGCATATATTTAGATGTATTGCAAAAAAAATTCACATTAAATACAAAAACAATTTCAACAACATGTATGGACTAAAGGCTATTTCCCATTTCTAAAACCAACCAAAATCTCAAATCCATAAACTTTTTGGATCAAAACTGTTTATTTGATCCATAACATTACAACTCGTATAATATCCTACATTTCAGGAGCTAGTTTTACCCAGAGGCCACAGTCAGGTTACCTATATAATTTTCTAGAAGACAGCTTTTATTTGTCAGGGCAGTTGGAATTCTAAAACTTAAGGAGAAGGAAATCTTAAATTGTCACCAAACTCTGTCACAATTTATGTGTTCTTCCTTCTGCCCCTGTTAACATCCTGCTCTTACTGAATTGTGACTTTTTTCTCTCTCCACATCTACATATTAAACCATCACATGCTCCAAACCGTAGCAGGGTTCCTGACACATACAAATCTCAATAAATATTTATTGAGTTGAACTATAAGTGCAAGAGTATTATCATCAGGTCTTTCTGCTATTGCCATAATATTCATTTGGACTTGGCCCAGGAACTCATTGTATTCTGTGGCAGATTTCACTAAATGGAAATGACCAAATGACCATGTGTCCCAGCTGCACATATAGACAGAAGGATCATTTAACCTTTACTATAGTTTTAGATTACCTGTGTGGTTTTTCCTTCCTTCCTTTTTTCTTTTTTTTCCTTCCTTCCTTCCTTCCTTCCTTCCTTCCATCCATCTATCCATGTATCCATTTATTTTATAGAATTATGTTTATGATACTTTGCCTGTTACATAAGTAGATTATTAATGATTTTGTGAATATCGTCTTGAAGTCATTTGGATATACTCTTTCAAAAACCTGAGGTGCGTGAGTGGCTAAGTCCGTTAAACATCCCACTTTGGCTCAGGTCATGATCTCACAGTTCTTGGGTTTGAGCCCCACATGGGGCTCTGTGCTGACAGCTCAGAGCCTGGAGCTTGCTTTGAATTCTGTGTCATCCTCTCTCTCTGCCCCTTCCCTGCTCATGCTCTCTTTCTCTGTGTCTCTCAAAAATAAATAAATGTTAAAAATAAAAATTTAAGCCTATGCTCCAGGCTAGTGCATTTAAGTACTGTCTTAGTCTGTTTGGGCTGCTTTAACAGAATACCATAGACTAGGTGGCTTACAAATAACCACCACAACAAAAAATTTCCCACCGTATTGGAGACTGAGAAATTAAGATCAAGGTGCTTTCAGGTTTGGTGTGGTCTGGGCCCACTTCCTTGTTCATAGATAGCCATTGCTGTGTCACCACATGGCAGAGAGGGTTAAGGAGCTCTCTGGGGTCTCTTTTATAAGGGCACTAATCTCATTAATGAGAGCTCTGCCTTCAAAGTCTGATCACCTCCCAAAGGCCCCAACTTCTAATACTATGTCACTAGGGGTTAGGATTTCAACATATGACTTTTACAGGGAACACAAGCATCAGTTTGTAGAAACTACCAAATCCAGATATGGATTGAGCTTCCCAGAGACCTTACAACAAAGACTTCAGAGTCTCTTATGGTTTGGCTCCCTCCCTCTCTAACTATTTTTTTCCCTTCCCTTCCTCCATGGTCTTCTGTTAAGTTTCTCAGGATCCACAGGAGAGTGAAAACATATGGTATCTGTCTTTCTCTGTATGACTTATTTCACTTAGCATAACACTTTCCAGTTCCATCCACATTGCTACAAAAGGCCATATTTCATTCTTTCTCATTGCCACATAGTATTCCATTGTGTATATAAACCACAATTTCTTTATCCATTCATCAGTTGATGGACATTTAGGCTCTTTCCATAATTTGGTTATTGTTGAAAGTGCTGCTATAAACATTGGGTCTTAAAAACTGAGAACAATCTGAGGGTTGATTGGGGGTGGGAGGGTGGGTGATGGGTATTGAGGAGGGCACCTGTTGGGATGAGCACTGGGTGTTGTATGGAAACCAATTTGACAATAAATTTCATATTAAAAAAATTAAAAAAAATTAAAAACATCAGAATGAAAAAAAGAAAAAGACTTCAACATGATCCATTTTCCTCTTATTTCTCATTCTTTTCTGTCTATTACCCAGTCTCAGTGAAGGGACAATTTATCACAAAGAGCCACTGAATATGCATTGAACATCTATGGACATAAGCATGCATGGATTTACCATAGCATAAAGGAAGCAGAGATAGAATTTGGAATAATGCTGAAAATAATACTAATATGGGTAACCAAACCTAAGCGTGGTAAGAAATGGGTCCTGAACAGCTGTGGGTGTACATGGCTAGGAAGGTGAGGTGTACCAGTCTATTTGCACACATTTTGAGAGGTAAGTATTTCCACAATATGATCCTATATTTACTATATTTTGCCCAAAAGTTACAGTTCTTTATCCTGATTAAAGAAGTAAAGGGGCGCCTGGGTGTTTCATTCGGTTAATTGTCCATCTTGTCTGACTTTGAATTTCAGCTCAGGTCATGATCTCATGGTTTCGTGAGTTCAAGGCCCCCATCAGCCTCTGTATTCACAGTACAGAGCCTGCTTGGGCTTCTCTCTCTCTCCCTCTTTCTCTCTGCCCCTCCCCTGCTCACACTGTCTCTGTGTCTCCCAAAATAAATATACTTAAAAAATTTTTTTGCAGAAATTAAAAGTCATAAAGAACAAATTTCATAAATTTTGAAGGCCAAGTAATGATTTAAAATGTGAGTACTGGATATAATAAACTTCTAAATTGTCAAAACACAGATGAAAAAAACGTAAATCTTTTTTTCTGAAAGATAAAATGAGTCATAAGACACATTAAGAATTGATCAAAATAGTATCTGTTTTGATGTAATTAGTTATTCAAACTGTATAAACTAATTTAATAAAGCTGCATATTTTACCAATATAATTTTTACAGAAAATGGTGGTAAAATGCTTTGAAAACCATGACTGACTAACCTATACAATGATTATTTAACTTTTATTGTCCTTTGAAAATACTTGTGAACAAAAGATATTTCAGTGCTAACATTTTAAATTATTGAAAATAGTACGAGAACATTTCATGCATCTAGCACATGTTATTTAGCAAACATCTGTCAGGGTAGGTACCTGCCATTAAGTACAAATTACTTTTCAAAAATAATAGTTAGCTTTTAAGTTTCAGATAAATCAAATACTGAAAGCAACTAATATGCTCTTAGGAAGGATTTTATCGTGAGGAGGGGCATCTGTTTAACCTTGAATATCAGCAGTAGGAAAAACTTAGTACCTATAAAAAAGCATCCCTGGGAATTTTTGAAAAGGTTCCATTTTCCCTGTTGAGATACATATGGAAATTATGCACCCTCGCTCAAAGTGAATTGGTAAATCAGAATCACTATAATCAGAAACATTTCATCTTTGAATATGTCAGTGGTGAATGCATGATTCACATAAATGATTTGCCCGTCTTGTGTTCTTTTCATTTCTTTCTTCTCCCACCTCCATTGAAATGAGTACTGACTAATGTATAGAATTGTTGAATCATTGTACACCTGAAACTAAAATGATATAATAATGATAATGATAATAATAATTTTTTCTATTTATCATCATAGTAATGTTTGCCAGGAACTTTTAGACCCATTTTTCTATTCTTTTTTTTTTTTTTTTTTTAGCTGCTTAGATCTGGATTACCAATGACTTAGGGAAGTTGGCCTGTTTGAACAATGGTGTGCTAGTTACCATAACTAAACTGTTACATGCTGTTGTTCTTAAGGAAGTATGATGCCTTGTTGTTGTAGAATACACATTAGGGATTATCTTTCTGATTCATCCACTGCCCCCTCCAATGGGGCTTTTCAGTATTTCTTCATCAACCTTGGAAATCAATGCTTCCTGGATCTCCCTGTGCCTCTACAACAATAGAAATACCTTTGTATTGAGGCCTCCTTTGCCTGCTTGATAAAATCTCTCTTGGCCACTTAAATCTTATCTGCCTGTCCTTTGGTGTAGTTGTCAATTCCTACAAATCATTTTTCTGTCCTGCCCCACTGCCCCTGAATTTGGGAGCCTCCATTTCACTAAGTTCTACTTTGTTATATTCCCAGGCCATTCAGAATGGATTGTGTCCTGGACCCAGTCTTTCTCCCTGATGCCCTGCTCTTATCTTGACCTATTGCCTGTTCTAATCCAGCAAGTTTTGTCCATTTTTTCCCCTTTTCTCCACCTCTAATATGCTACTGCTTATAAACTATTATGAAACATATCACTTGTGATGGAGCTGCCATGGACACGATTTTTTTTATAGTGTTTTAAAGGCATAAGTGAAGAAAACAATACTATTAAATCAGAAGTATAAACTAACCAATAACAGTATTCTGATTCTGACAACCTCTTGATTGAAGAAACATCCCAGTTTCAGGAGAATTAAAACGTGAAGTATAGAAGACTTATAAGTGAAGAAATGTGGTAGTGCATAGCCTTTTACCTCTATGGAGGAGAACTGTAGTTATCTAGAATTAAGAGGATAAATCCAGACTGGGGTGGGAAGCAATGGAAACAAGATGGGAAACCTGGCAAAACCCAGAATAATTTTGATTAAAATTATCTAGTAATTGACAATAATTAATTACATTAATTACTTTGCTACAGTAGACACAAGCAATATTTAGCTTGTTCAGTTTCTTGGATCACACCAAGTACACGTTCCCTTAATAATAGGGAGGTGGTTCAGTCCTTTATTAATAGATCCACTTCGCTCTAGGGCTCTTTCCCCTCAGAATGAAAAATTTTGTGAACAGAAAGAAAAGTGGATCCAAGAGTAAGATAACACTGCAAGATAATATTTAGATATGCCCATGTTTCAGTCCCATGGAGTAATTATGACTTTTGTATCTGAGACATACAGTGCAAGCCTAAGGTTAATGTCCTTTTTTACTTCTAATATTTCCTTTATTTTTGGTGTCATCCCACCCTTGGCATCTGTGTTTCACTCTCTGGGTAAATTTTCGTGGAACATGTGTAGAATAAAGATAGCCTGTTGTAGGAAAAATTAATCTGAGATTTAAAAAAAAATCTATTTGGCTAACAGATTTTTAGAGCTTGCATCCACATGATTAAAGATAAGAAGGTTATAACATCTCCTTAATCCATTCTGAGCTAAAATCTCACATGAGGCCGGGCTATCTACACATTCCCACCACAAGCTGCACATTTGCTTATTTTCTGCCTTTTGAACACTTGCACTCATTCATCTCAGAGCGCCCTGTTGGGCTGTGCTCAACATGCTGACATGACAGCTTTTAGTTAGCCTTATAAGGGCTGCTTTGCAAGATGGCTGTTTCGCATCACTCCATACCACATTAGAGACTTGTTGGCAGTGAAAATATTTACAGTGAGAGGGCTCTTTTTTCTGTTGTTCACATCTCTGTTGTTGCTGTAGTTGCTGTCATCTTTGTGATTGCTTCCTTCTCAGGGCAGTGAACCAGCTAACAACAGCATCCACTAAGTATCTATTTTGAGGGTGAGAGGCTTGCCTTGTTTGTGTTGTTAGAAATGGGACTTACCCATGAAAATTGACAGCTGAATTGTCACCTTCCCCTCAGGTGGTTCCCTAATTATAATCTGTTCTGTGCAGTGTCAGGAAATAGAAGAATAGAAAAACAGAGTCTCTCTTACTGCTGCAAAGTGAACAGGATCAGGACAGCCTGGGAGCAGAGAAAAGTCACACTGGAAATAGCTCAAAGGTTCTGGCCAGTTGTGAAGATGTGCTCTTCGGGAAGGTTACTCAGGTGGTTCAAATTGCCTCTAGCCTTTAGTGAACTTGACTAATGATGGGTTCAGTGATTTCTATCCCAGAATAGGCTGGTGCTCTGGTACTTTGTTAAGATTTGAAATTACCTTTCTGAAAGTGCCATCTATTACCATAACTCTGCACTCAAAGTCCCATTTTTAAGTAGTCAGTTGAGGTCAAATGTGTGACACTCAGATGGAGAGCAATGAATTAAAATCACCCTGATGTTTTAATTGCCATGCTCTAGACAGAATAGCTTATTTTAAATTGCTATTGGAAACCACTAGTCGCATATGAAACCCTGATAGTTTGTCATGTTTGATGGGGGTATGGTTTGGTGGTTGAAAAATGATCAGGCTTACAAATGCCGGGGCATCTTGCTTGTCAGTGTTTTGTTTCGTATATAACCTTGTGCTTTTCCCAGGATTATGTGGAGTTTGGAGGGGAACTGAGTTAATTACTTTTTATATCATAGGGAATTTAAAAAGAGCCTTAATTTACAAAAATTTTAACATCCCAAGATAAAAAAAAAATATTGTCTTTTAGGGGCACCCGGATGGCTCAGTTAGTTAAGCAACTGTCTCTTGATTTTGGCTCAGATCATGATCTCATGGTCTCCTGAGTTAAAGCCCCACATGGACTCTGTGCTGACAGTGTGGAGACTGTTTAAGATTCTCCCTCTTTATCTGCGCCCCCCTCAAAATAAATACACCTAAAAATGTTCTTTAAAAAAATTGGGATTACCACCTCTTCCTCTGTCTCTCCCCCTCCTCTACCTCTCTTTTTCTTTGCCCTTCTGTTGTTTTATTATGTGTCAATCTCTTCATTTTCTCCGGTCAGCATATCTCTGTCTCTTACTCGCCTCTGTGACTTCCTTTCATTTTTCTTCCTCATGGACAGGCTACTTGTAGTATGATAAAGAAAAAAAAAAAAAAGAAAGAAAAATTGCCCTTGGACACCAACTCTCTGAAATATTGGGATCAAGGTGCACACAATTCTCTTTTATTAATTAAGTAAATCTCACTTATCTAAATGTGCTACTTCAAAGAAATTATGCAAAAGTAAGCAATGGTCAACAAATTATGCCAAATTGGCTTCATACTAATCTTAGAAGGAGTTATCACTTCACTAAAAAATGATGTCACTTGTGAAATTATCCAACACTCTGGCTTTCTATTGAGCAGGTGGAAGGAGATATTTGGGGAAGATAATCTTTTATTTGCATTCCAGAGAACAGCCAATTTTAGTATATATTTATAAGGTCACAGCTCTCTCCCCACTAAATTCTTGAAGAGAGATTACATCTCTTTGTGTCCCTAACATCTTCCATAGACTGAAGTATTCAGTGAAGTATTGGGTGAATGGAACTGAACAGAGAGATCATTGCTACAAAGCAAATGGATCATACCATCTAACTCTAACAGTGTGGTGTCCCTCACACAAATTAGAATCAATGCTTCAGCATCTATTTTCCTTGTCACCAATAGCTGCTAAACTCAAGGTGGCTGTGTTGTACTCCATGGTTAGTAGTCTTCAGAAAATCTTCTGGTTACAATATTCCTTACGATGGATGCAGGTTTTTAGTTTTATTTATCTTCATGCTAACTGGGAAAACATATCCTTTAAATCACATGAAATTTGTAGTATTTATCACTAGTAATATACACAGCATAATGATACTTAACATTATTCATAGTATGTATACATGGACATATACCTAAATGGGAAATGTACAAGTGTTTTATACTAAGACTGAAGAGTAACTAGCTTGTAATTTTCTCACATTCTTGGTACTTCTAATATTGTTTGCCTAATCCAAATGACCAATCTTCAAATCTGTACAGTTTTCTACCAGAAGTGGAGAAGCCAGAGCTCCTTAATATGCGTATTGATTTTGCTGTGGAGATAGATTAAGATCAGAATGAAAACAGAATTTTTTCTCTGAGGTATAGTGCAAGCCTGTGTAAATAGGATTCATCTAAGTAGGAAGCGCACACAATGTAATTTCAGAGAGATGAAGGTAAAAGATGGCTAAGGGAAGACTAGAAGTCATGATTAAATACATGTATGAGGCCCTTTGCTTTAAACAAATCTGGCAGATGTAAAACCACATGATCACTATTGGATATTAAGTAGAAGTAATTTTCTACTTGGCACAGTGGTTTTTCAGTTTTCAAAAAAATGACATAAAGTATTGATCCATCCCACAAACCGAATCATGAGATCATGGCCCGAGCTGAAATCAAGAGTCAGATGATCAACTGACTGAGCCACCCCGGAGACCCCCTGCTTGGCATTTTAGCTGGGAAATTATCTTGTCATTCATTTTATTTTAAATTCTACGCATGAATGCAAACATGCATGAAAGTCTGACTGCTGAAAACCTGACAGCTAATATCCGTAGCTCATTGCTTCAAGATGCATAGGCTGATAATGATGACGTTTGAATCTCATGAGTTCTTCATTTGGGATGATAGTTTATAGCTATAGCTGTTTTCCTGCCCTTGGTAGTAGAGAAATCAAGAATTGTAACTTCTTAATTGCTCAAAGTGGAGTAGGTTAGGGGAGCTATCTTTCCAATCCAGGGAGGACCATTATAGCAAAAAAAGGAACCCACAAATAATCACAAAGTTGCCTGTAAGCTGAAGGTAAGAGGAAAAAAAACACCTTTAAAAAATGTTTTTTAATGTTTATTTTTGAGAGAGGTAGAGAGAGACAGAGTGTGAGCAGGGGAGGGGCAGAGAGAGGGAGACAGAAATGGAAGCGGGGCTCCATGCTCCATGCTATCAGCACAGAGCCCAACACGGGGCCCAGAGACCAACATAGGCTCAAACTCAAGTATCGTACGATCATGACCTGAGCCAAAGTCAGAGGCTTAACCAATTGAGCCACCCAGGCATGCGCCAAAATACTTTTTTTTTAATGAATATTAAACTTGCTCATATTAAAAACATTTAAAAAAGAGTGTTGTATGGAGAAGATTGGAAACTTTTAGTGAACTTTCATGGATATTTAAAGCCGAAGAATTGGGAAATTATAAAGTCCATGCCATTTTAGTGCCTGGAAGATTTTCATGGAAATAGGCATACTATTTGAAGGTTATTATAGGATAATGTTAGTAGGAATGTACACCCAACATGATTTATCACCTGTGATCAATATATGGTTAATATCCTAGCAGGCAATTATTGATTATTATTTTGTCTTCTTTGTCTTGTATATAATCGTTTTGGAAATTGATTTAGTCATACATAAATTGTCAAATGTATCTAATTACTAGTCCCCTTGCCTAGAAATGCAGATGGCTGACTCATCCATCCTTGAAGATTGTGTTAGGTAATGGCCACTCTGTCTATATTCATTCTTCTTCCTCAGTAATAAACTTCAGTATTATTTGGGATGACAGTGCACATGGCTAAAGGACAACATTACAAAAAAATCTTTTCTTGCAACTAGATGTGACTATGAGACTATTTTGGACAATGGCATATAGGTGGAAGTGTTCTATGCAAGCCTGGGAAGGTGCCTTAGAAGGATTTCACCCAAGGGGTGCCTGGGTGGCTCAGTTGGTTGAGCGTCGGACTTTGGCTCAGGTCATGATCTTGCGGTTCGTGGGTTCAAACCTTGCGTTGGGCTCTGTGCTAACAGTTCAGAGCCTGGAGCCTACTTCAGATCCTCTGTCCCTCCCCCCAACCCCTCTACTTAGGCTCTCTCTCAAAAATAAATAAACATTGAAAAAAAAAGGACTTTATCCAACTGGAAAATGTGCCCCCTTGTCTTTTTCCACATCTCCCATATTGCTGCCTGAAGTGAATCTATCATTGCTGGAGCTTTGATAGCATTTGGAATCGTAAGTGGTCTTAATGATGGAATTGACATTCTAGGATGTTAGAGCAGAGAAATACAAAGTCCCTGGTTCCCTGGTGACAGTGGGACTGTCATGCCAGCTCTGGACTGTTTACATATCAACTTATATTGTATGACAAACATATTTTTGAGCAATTGTTATTTTGAGTTTTCTATTTTTGAAACCAAACCAGTTCATAATTGGCATCACGTAAAAGCCAAAATCAGTCTTCCTCATTTTGAAATGTAATATGCAGTGGGACTGAACACATAGGACAGTATGGATTTTTGAAACATCACTGTAGGAACTAGTCAAAAGATGTGAACTTAACAATTTCTCACTAACATTGTGACAATGTGACTGTATAAATTACATTCCCTCTCTGGGTATCTTTTTTTTTTTTTCTTTTCTTTTTTTTTTTTTTTTAGTAGAGATCTGACTCCATTAGCAGTAGCATCATATCCTTGGCCATTTGCAACCTGGCAACTAAAGTACAAGATTAGGGAGAACACATGATACGTCCAGCCAAGATTTGCACCTAATAGGAATCTATGCATCACAGAGGGCATTATCAGCTCCATCTCAAAATCTTTCCTAAAACAGTCTCATTAAAATCCAGCTGTGGTTCTACCATTGATGATATTCTCTCTCCCCCTCAATCTCCACAGGAAGCAGTCAACCTAAAATATAATTACATGTCAGAAATATGCAATCATGGTAATTGGATGATGATATGGTGGCAGGTGATATGATAGCAGAAGTTGCAGGATATAGGGAAGGAATATTAAAAATGGCAAATTCTAGAACAAATCAATATTTCCAACAACATGCCGTGAAGAGAACTTATCAGGCTACTTTAGCCTGAAAAATATCTTGGAAATTTTACAGAAGGTATTTTAGCATACATATGCTTGACCAAGAAATAGGCTTTGTCAAGACAGAAGCTAAAATAGTGAGGGATGCACTAATTATCTTTCTAGATCGAGATGTCTGAGTCCATGAAAGACATGAGTGCATTTACAATAATTATATTAAGATCTATTAACCCTGGATGAACTTCACCAACATTTGGACCTCTGGCTGGGAGACTACCCTTCCAAAATCTTTACCATTGTCTTCCCTTTTCTATTCTTCATGCCCATCCAGCAACTAGGAAGGACTGGAAAGAAAAAAAAAAATAGACAAATGCTTAGCTTTGCTGCTTCTACCAACCCTTGAGATTATATGCAGGAGAGGTACCTTTTAACAAAGTGACCAAATTCCTTATTTCCTGTAACAACAGGGAATAGCCCACTTCAGATGCCAGATGAAAGGATGAAAAACTTGTCATGGAGACCTTGTTGAACAATCAGTGACACTGTCTGTAACTGAATCATTGTTGAGTGAAGGAGCCTCTAAGTTATTACACTGCGGGTACTTGGGACTTAGTAATTCTTGAGATTTCTCCTTTTTTTTTTTGTTAACGTTTACTTATTTTTGAGAGAGAGAGAGAGAGCGAGTGAGTGAGCAGGGGAGGAGAAGAAAGAGAGGGAGACACAGAATGCAAAGCAGGCTCAAGGATCTGAGCTGTCAGCACAGAGCCCGATATGGGGCTTGAACCCATGAACCACGAGATCATGACCTGAGTCGAAGTGGGATGCTTAGCCAACTGAGTCATCAAGGCTCCCGGGGATTTCTCCTTTTGTATCACCTTACTGTTCTTCTGAGAGTGCAGTAATGGGTGTTAACAGGTTCTGTATATTTTATTAGTGTTGAAGTGTTATTGTTATAATAAAAGAAACAAAATACTTTTAGATAGGTATTAGTTTTATTTTATCACTTAGCCCTATCCTTTCTCCAGCTCTAAAGCAAGTGAAACTATGGATTCTACCCTCCAGCCATACATATTCCCCTGCTTTCTTCGAAAGCACCCCATATTTTAGTTACTCTACACAGCGTTTTCACCATTTCCCCCACCCCCAGGAAAGGCTTTCTCTTGCTCCTTTCCTGGGGGGATATCTGCCTCCTGTCTTCCAATTAGCTTAAGCAACACATCTTAGTCATATCTCCTTTAAATTTACAAATTAAATAGTTGTATTCTCCTCAGTGACCTTTCAGTATTTCATTCAAACCAGTTTTCCCCACCAAAGTGGTTTCTGGGGAATAGTAATCATATAAAACTAAAATGAATGCAGATTTCTTTATATATTAGATCATCACACCCCTAAAACTGGTCTATCTAATTCTTATATCTACAGTTCCTAAATTAACAAACTTAAAAAAAAATCTGGTCCTATAGTACTGGCATAGAATTGTATTACCTGAATTAAATACTATGTATTTATTACATGGGAATCTTACAAATCATCCTATCTGCATTAATAAACAGTTGCTAATACTTGTTTACTCAGAATATGAGCAATATAGAAGCTAAAATAAAGAACATAGTTTTCCCTCCCTGTAGAAGGGAATAAAAAGTAAATAAGGAATTTTTTTCAAGTAAGCCTCTTTCAGGGAATCAGAGGATCAGCCCAGATTTAACTTCATCTTCTGGAACATCTACATCTGTAGTCTTCTACAGTGAGAATTAATGTACCTACAGCCCTGCCATACCCTGAAAGGGGCTTCTGAATCCTTCAGCAAAGATTGTATCATGTTCAGTAGCATTTCTGTTTAGTGCACTTTATTGTGCCCTGACTTTCTGAGAACTGGAATTCATATGACACATAGTTCACTACAATATTTAATTAACTGTAATACTCCATTTTCTTTTTTTTTTTAATTTTTAATGTTTACTATTTATTTTTGAGAGAGACACAAGCAGGGGAGGGGCAGAGAGCGGGAAACACTGAATCTGAAGCAGGCTCCAGGCCCTGAGCTGTCAGCACAGAGCCCAGACTGGGGCCTTGAACCCACCAATCATGAGATCATGACCTGAGCCAAAGTTGGATACTTACCCGACTGAGCTACCAGGTGCCCCTGTATTACTCCATTTTCAAGCATCCTGAATAATCAAGATTATTGGACTATAACACACTTATAAAAGGTGGCAATGGTTCTCAGAAAATAAATTCAGATTTCATTTTATTTTCTTCTCCACTTCAAGAAGTTCCTGGCTGTGTCCATGTAAAGGACTTTGCATTGTAGTAGCTTGTATCTGTGCATTCTATTGAGAAACCAGATAATTGAAGGTGACTGGGAAACACACACAGCTTTGATAATTGGAACAGATTGGCAAGTAGAAGAGAAAACATGCAAAGCTGAGTTTACAAGACATTAAAAATATCTCTTCATTTTTATTTTGTGACCACAGTGTGATGACTCCAACTGGTCTTTTCCACAGATAATCCTCCACTGGTTCAGCCAAAGCAATTTTGCACTCTCCACCCCCCACCCCCACTCCCCAACCCCACATACAGACAGGGATATCTTGCATTGTCTGCATTCGTTTTTGACTGTGACAACCTCAGGATGTGCTACTGGCACCTAATGACAGAGGTCAGGGGTGCTAGTAACCATCCTACACAGAACAGGAGAGTTCATCTCCTTACCACCACAAAGGCTTATCTGAACCCAGATATCAATAGTAGCAAGGTCTGGGAGCCCTGATCTATAGCGATTTGACATTTATGTTGCTAGCGGAATACCTCAACAGTCAGCCTTTAGTGTTTGGTAAACCAAACTCTAGGCATGAGACTCTGGCCCTTATGGCCTCAAAAGAGATCTAGGATCAAATCTAATAAATATGAAAAATGTTAAACACTTACTGTGGTTACTTTTTATTTTGTTATTCATATATGGTTGTAGGAATACTTGCAAGAGATAACTCATGGATGTGTAGGATCAGGAAGGACCATGAAAGGTTATAAAAATCACCCCCCTCCCTGTTTTCTTCTATTTCTCTAATAAAGTGTATGCCGATGATTTCTGTGGTGCCATGTCGGAGTAGCAGGGAGGTTTCCATTGTACTTTGTCACTGAATGCTATGGAGATATGGGTGGAGATACTTCTCCAATCAACAGAAGTCCTCAGGGAGCTATATGCTACATACACATATATCCCTAGACACACTTTTAAGTAAGATGCTTATTTAAGCAAATAGAACCAGACAAAACAGCATTGTATGCCAGTATGACATGTAAAAATATTGTTTTGTAGGTATTTCACCTTTACCCTGTGATGTAGGTTGGGCTTATATGATTAACCCCATTTTATGGATAGAGATATAACCCTGGAGAGCTTGTCTAACTTGTCTAGCAGTAACTTGTGTTATCACTGTTTTGGCTGCTATTAATCATCTGAAAAGTCCCAGCTTTCTCTTGACTTTTTATGGTTCATGAGAAATGTGGATCAACAAGCTGTAAGTGACGTAGAGAAGTTCTAAGGACATTTCCTAACCATTCCTAACATTTGCTACCTATGGGATGTGTAAGATACTAGGTTGCCCCATTTTGCATTGATACTGCATCTCATTTATTCACATTGGGCTGGTGAGGTCATGTCCTTTTCCTTGAGTCACCTTTGTGGCTACAGAAATCCTGTGTTCTCTTTGGCCACATGTGCCAACATCTGGACTCTGAATTACAGTTATCTTTACATCAACTCTGGAAACTTGGAGATGAGGAAGGCAAAAACAGTGAATATTCATGACAGTAACATTTTTACCTGTTACACGTTGTTGCAGAAATCCATGAGGTTATATATGTAAAGTAGCACACATCTAAAAGTCCAGTATATAGAGAGATTTAATAAAGCAATAGCAATAAAATCAATAACACATAAACCTTTTTACACATGTATTATACAAATTTGATTGGCAGTCCACACGTAGAACTCTTAGCTCTCAAGAAGAAGGTTTTTACCATACACAAAATGTTGAAGGTGTTATGAAGTTAAAGAAATGAAAGATGAAAGAAAAAAATTGCAATACTTAATGATAATCTCTGTCATGAGCAATTTAAAGTTGAGTGAAACTCCAGATTGTAGATAGATTGGGAGTTATTAATCATTACTAAGTGCTTTGAAAGAAACAAATACTACCAAAAATCCATATTAAAGTCCAACCATCCTAATATGTACTGAGATATTATTGAGAGAAGAGGTAAGTATGAAGTGAAGAGAATGATGCTTCAAAGAATGAACCTGAAAGGGTTATTCATTCATTTTCCCTTTTGGGGGATCCATATCAATAAAGCTTAATAAGAACTAAGAGTGAAATTGCTGCTAACTGTGAACTTAATAATGCCCCACTGGGAGTTCATTAATATCTCAACAGGTACACTGAAGCATTATCTTAATTGCACATGATACTTTCAAAAATTGCCTTTTACAATTTTTGTGGAAACTGCCCTCTAGAATAAGCATTAGTGCATTTTGTATTGCCTTCCCTAGCTATGCAGATTTCCCAGGAACATGGAACTGTAAACCTTATTCACTTTTACAAAACTAAGAAGTTCCCAGGTGACTGACCTTGTCACAGGCACTGTCCTTAGAATATAAAGAAGAGGAAGCTCAAAATGCACCAAATCAATTTCAGGTCCTTCCTTTTTTCTAAAAAAGTGAAGTGGTTCCTTCATTTTATAAATGTTGAGGAATGTATTTTGAAGAGAATCGAGTTTGTGTTGGAGTAGCGGTGATCATTTGGATTTTAAAAATATTAATGTAATAACTTCCAAATCTGGACTTTGGTCTTCAGTTATTTTGACAGACGTTGACACTATGATGATGCTTAGAGGAGTGCTGTTTCCAAGTCCAAGAGATCCCTTTGCCCAGAAGTGTTTGACTTTGTAGTAATTATGGGATAAAATTAAATTTAGTAGAGTTCAATCTTGTCAACACTTGGAAAGCAAAAGTGCATCACACACTCATTTGATTTTCTATTAGAAATGACATGGAATGATTTTCTCTAGCTTTGTTTAATATATTCCTTCTTTTTCCTCCTGTTTTGATTTGATAATGGCAATGTTAACATAAAGTAAAAGCATTTAACTGGAACCAAGGACCTGGGATGCCAAACACTAATTGCTTCTTGCGTCTGACATCCAAGCCTGGTTGTATAAGGGAGAAAAGCTAAGGAGACAGCAGGGCAGAATGACCCTGTTTAAAATGATAAATTTAAGTATGTTTTGCAGAGTTAGACTGAACTCTGGCTGCTTCCTGGAGGTGTCTTGAATTGTCAAGTCTCAGGCCTAAGAGAAAAAACAGAATGAACAGTTGAAATGACTCCCTAGATCCCTTTACCTTTACCTACATTCCAATGATGAGGAAGGTACTCCTAAGGACTCATGGGCCAAGGATAAATAAAAAGGGTGAAAGAAGATGTTTGCTTCCATGCTTAAAGCTGCCAGTCAGTTACAGGTCCGACAAGGGCAGGGATAACTCCCATAAACTGTGAGTCTCTCTTGCCACCCATCCAGGTAGATGAGGGATTCTGTTCTCTTAGCGTTATTCTATTCATTCGTTGGCTGGCTTACTCATTCACAGTGCTGTCCAGTGGTGATAAAATGAACAAAGTCTTTGCTGTTTGTGAGGGTAAGTACTCTCCAGGAAAGGTGAGCAGGATAAACAGATAATTACACAGATAACTAACAGTGTACCCAGAAAGTTGTGACACTTGTTTCCAAAGGAAACCACAGCATTTCAGAACTCCTCATTGACCTTGCTATGAACTCCTGCTTTCTAGAGTGAATATTGAAGATTAGGAGAGAGCCCTGTGCATCTCCTAGTGATTGCTGTGTTCCAAGAACTGGATGTAAATTAACTTGATTATTTTTTCTGTCCACGGAACAAATCCATTACCACAATCACTTGTATTGTGGGGTACAAGTATTAAAAACTTGAATGTTTTTAGAAGTGCAGAGAATGTAAGTTATATTTAAATGTCTTTTTTTTTTTGAGAGAGAGAGCAAGTGCATGGGGAGGAGTGTCACAGGGAGACAGAGAGAGAATCTTAAGCAGGTTCCATGCTCAATGCAGAGCCCAGTGCAGGGCTCAGTCTCCCGACCCTGGGACCATGCCCTGAGTCAAAATTAAGATTCAGATGCTCAACTGACTGAGCCTCCCAAGCACCCCCAAAATTCTTGAAATGAGTTTTCCCCTGGCCTTAATTCTCTTAGATTTATAGGAATTCTTAGGATCTTAAATGTTCATATATATTTTAAAAGTTAAATTAAGAACTGAGTAAATTGGGATTTTTGTTTGGTTGGTGTTGTTTCCTTTTTCTGTTTTAAGAGTAAGATATAGGTTTGGGAAATGTCACATCTGATAATTGAAGAATGATGGGTTTATTGCTGTTTTTATTTGTTTGCTTTTCAATGTTTAAAAAGGGTCCAGATTGGCTTCTACATAACTTTGAAATGACTACTTTCTGGTGTGAGAACTATTCAAAAACTTGATTACTTGAAACAAATTTCCATCTTGTGATTATTGTCACTTTGATTCATACCTTGGGAGAAATAATTGTAGCAACGAGATTTTCTCTTTTTTAAATTTTTTAACATTTATTTTTGAGGGAGACACACACACACACACACACACACACACACACAGAATGCAAGTGAGGGAGGGGCATAAAGGGAGGGAGACACAGAATTTGAGGCAGGCTCCAGGCTCTGAGCTGTCAGCCCAGAGCCTGATATAGGGCTCGAACTTATGAACTGTGAGATCATGACCTGAGTCAAAGTCAGATGCTCAACTGACTGAGCCACCCAGGTACCCCTTGATTTTATTAAAAAAAAAAAAGACTTGGTAGAGAGGTATATTTTTTCAACTATTTGGAGACATGTATAGTAAGTACTATGAGTTCTAGCTGAAGACTGTATGTTGTCAAAATAAGATTTTAACTGATAATCTTAATTCTTCCTTTGACTATACATTTTTCAAGATAAGAAATAAGAATAAATTCTAGTTGACTTTAAACACTCACTGTGGATAAATGTGAACAAGGAAATCTATTTTCACCTCTATCATTTCTGTTTTCCTGGATATTCTAGCTGATGTAATTAAAAAATAAAACTAAATGAATTTTTATAATATGAGTTCCTTACCTGAAAATCCCAAGAAAATAAACCAAAAGCTATTAAAACTAATAAGAATTTTAACAAGGGTGTAAGTCACAAAGTAAATATACAAAATTAATAGATTCCTGTATACCAGCAATAAATAGAAAACAAAATGAAAATGTTGTATCATTCATAATGCAATAAAAATAGCAATTATCTAGAAATAAAGTTAATATTAATTATCTAGAAATAAAGTTAACAGTGTGCAAGGCCTACATGGAGACAGTCATAAAGTTTTACTAATAGAAAAGAATGAACAACAAAATGGATGAAAATAGTTATTTTCCCATAAGGGAAAATAAAATATTATAAATATATCAGTTCTTCCCACATTAATTTATAAATATAATGCAATTCTCATCAAAATCTTAATGGAACTTTATTATAAACTTGAAAAAATATGATAAAATTTCAGCTGGAAATCTAAACAGTGTGATTGCCCATGGTCATTTATAAAAGAACAGTTATGAAGAGAGGATACATTCCAACTAATATAGCCTTAAACACTCTAAGCTTATAAGAACTAAAATAGTAAAACACTGTCCTAAGACTTGGAAGATAGAAAAATGGAATAAGTAGAGAATACACCCTGGTGATCCAAGGATATTTAAGGATTTAAGCTGTGGGGTACCCAGATGGCTCAGTTGGTTAAATGTCCAACTCTTGATTTCAGCTCTGGTCAAGATCTCATGCTTTATGAGATCAAGCCCTGCATTGGGCTCTGTTTTGACAGCGTGGAGCTTACTTGGTTCTCTCTCTCTCTGTCTCTGTCTCCCTGTCTCTGTCTCTCTCTCTCTGTCTCTCTCTCTCTCTCTCTCTCTCTCTCACACACACACACACACACACACTAAATAAACTTAAAAAAATTAAGATGTGACAAGGGATAGTCTTTGCCATAAGTATAGACTGCTGCTCTACCATCTATAATGATTTCAAGTAATTTCAATATAGGGAAATATTTAAATGTATTTCCCTAAATATTTCTGTCACATTGGTGGGGGTAGGGGCTTGAACAATATTCTAACAAAATATTCATGGATATCTACAGAGAATTGAATTAGCTTTGAAGATTCTTTTTTCTTCTAATAGCAAAAACTTAGTGTTCTAAAATTTAACAATAAATGTTAGGTTTAGATGAGCAGAATATTCTACAATGAAAAAGAGAGAGAAAGACAAATGAAAGGGTCAGGGGGAGGGGAGAAGAGATTAAGATCCACATTTTCATAGTTAGTAATATGTATATCCGTATCCAAGTGCACACACAAAAATGAGAGGCAAATTGTTAACAGGGATGAAGGTATTAAAGTTATTTCTTCTTTTTGTTTTCTTAGAAAAAGCACAAACTCATTCTAAACAACTACAATGGATTGTAGATGTTTTCATTCCTATTTTGGACTCATCATTAGTGAAAACCATGTTTGTATGATAGGTTTTTATGAAGAGCACAGAATAATAAAATAAGATGAAAATTTAGTCATCTGATTCAGATGAAAAGTGCTTTAGTTTTTTTTTAGAGGCTTTTTTAAAGTTTATTCTGAAAGAGAGAGCACGCATGCAAACAGGGAAGGGGCAGAGAGAGAGAGAGAGGGAGAGAATCCCCAGCGGGCTCTGTTCTCTCACTTGGAGCCAGATGTGGGGCTTGAACTCAGAAACTATGAGATCATGACCTGAGCTGAAATCAAGAGTCAGATGCTTAACCAACAGAGCCACCCAGGTGACCCCCCCCCAATGTTCTTTTTAATCAGAGAAAGGAAGTTTTAACAAGAGATGAAATACCTACTTTCTATAGCCAAAGTGTCACTACACTAAATTTTCTTCAACAAGAGATCAATTCTGCATTTCCGTAGGAGATTGGCAAGAGGGGAGGGTTTCAGTAACAGAAAGAAAAAGTAGCGCTAAGGTATCAAGGAGAGTGTGAAGGTCAATAACTAAAGACGACTAATAAAATTTGGCCAGTTGTAGGTACCAGTTATAACACATACTTCAAAATAATTACTTTGTGTGCTTAAACATTCTTTTGAAAATAAATATACAACATAATACTTAAATAAATGCATAGATCATATTTCATAGGTTACATAAATTCTTGCAGTCCTTCATCTCTTACTTTGAGGAGGCATGTCCTTATGCAGCTATATTTTTATCACAGAAATGAAACCCATTTGTTCTTTCATTCCTTATTCTAGCATATGCATAATGTAGATATAAGTACACTGTATATAAGATGTTTGCATGATCCTAAAGGACTATATGAGTCTTAACCTGGGAGCATCTTATTTATAATGAAGAACTAGACCACATATAGTGACCACTTTCAATGGGTGCAGGTAGTGAGGGAAGCAATCTATTTCACCAGGATTTTCATTACTGAATTTGGGCACAGTTTAGAAAATACACTAGCATCGGGAGTGCTCCATAATTCTGATATTTTACAGCAGCTACATAAATGCAAATTCAAGTAGAGGACTGGATGTATCTTCATTAGCGCTGTTTCAAAGGTAGAAAGGGATTTTGGCAGTAAAGACATCTGTGCAACAGCACAAAGCTTTTACATTTTCACAAGTTGAAACTGATGGAAATGAATTGACATGTTGGCTTCTTTCCTTTTTATTTCTTATATGAGAAAGTCTCTCTCTCCCACCCCCCACCTCTCTCCCTCTCTCTTTGTCCATTCCTTAATCTATTTCCTTTTTTTCTGCCTAGAGTTCTTATTCAGTTGATGTTTTCCTACCTAAAATTTGTAAGCTTGGGACTATAAATGAAACATAGGGAGCTCATTCTACTGAGATATTTGTATAAGCTTCAACAAGACGTTTACATAAAATGTTTGAATAACAGTCTAAGAATGATCACTAAAAAACTTTCAGTGGCTCTGTAGTCAGTTCTGTGGACAGAAATTGGCCTGAACTCTAGTAATCTACTTCCCTTCTTTGTCTTACTCTTCTTATTAAAATGTTTTACCAGCGATTCAGCAAAGTATGGTAGTTAAGAGTAAACAAGTTCACACAGAGGCACTCCCAGGTGTGGGTGCTGCTCTGTCTTACAACTTTGTGACTTAACACAAGGTCATATTATTCCACTTCCAAGTTTCAATTTCCTCTTATGTAAAATGAGGTAATAATAATATAGAATATTTACTGATGGTTGGATAAGTTCATGCATATAAACTTTTAGAACATAGCTGGCAGTAAGAAAGAGTTGGGTAAATAGTGGAGATCATTTCTAAAGTGATAATGATAGGAATGTATAAAACTATGTCCTTCCCTTAGGACAATGAGGGGAATGTGATAATGTGTCACAGAGAACTTGGGAAGTCAAATGAGGGGAATGTGTTAACTTAGGAAACGCACCGTTCTCTGTTTGGATTATCATTGCCCGCGTGTATTAATCAACCAATCTGTCCCAGTCATCATGCTAAGCAATGTATAATCATTATTCTTATCCCTCAAAACAAACTTTTATTAATGATAGCTCATTAAGAAGTAAACTAACTTCACCAAGGTAAACACTCATGAAGAGAAACATCAGGCTTTGATTCTAGATCTTGTCAATACTAAAGCCCATTTTATTTCCACTGTACCTCACTACCCCTATCTCAGGATATTGCTCCTCATCTGGAGACTGAGGCTTTCTCACCCTGATTTGAGGCTTTGGATCAGTGACAGTGCCCCCAATGGTCATGGAGAAAAAGTACATCAAGGGTGGACTGCATGGTGGGTCATCTACTGCCAAGGCCATATGACTTAACAGTAATGCAGACCTAGGAAAATTGGTAGAGGAATGAGCTTTCAGAGGTGGTAACCAGCTTTAAACAACAGTATTTGGTTTAGGAATAGATTAATATTGAGTAGAATTTCTTGAGGGCTCAAACAATCACCTTGAGTGTAGCTTTGGCATCTTTGGAGCAGAGTTGACTATTGGGCTTGGCTTGAGCAAAGATCAAAACTGGCCTTTAGATACTTGAGAAATACTTATGATAAAGCAAGGGTGAGTCCTGGGAGAGAATGCAGGCAGAATTTTGTGAAGTTGCTCATTTTTATAGGTGGACTAATGCATGCTAGTGTTAGCCTATTGCATGCTAGTGTTAGAAGAATGAGGGGACAGAGCTTGTAGTGGTCATTAGTGAGAGGTCCTGAGGTTAGGACCTAAGACAGGGTCCTAACTGATTGTTATTTCAGGGCTTCCCCTTGGGTATTTGGTATCCCAAGCAAACATTTTTTTATAGGGCCTCTTTATACGTAATTTGACTGAACTAAAATCAGAGTGTCAGGCCTACTTAAGTAGCCTTATCTCATTTAATCCTAAGAAAAAGTACTATACCAGGTATGGGGAGCAATCTGCATGTTAGGCTACCCTCCTGGAACTGGGTCCCTGCTATGGGGCCCTAGGATGATCCTTATAAGTATAAGTTCTAGAGCTCCTTGGGGCATCTGGTTAATCCTGTGTAAGGTAGAGGGCCTTTTCTTTAAGTGGGAAAAATGGGAATCAGACCCCCATGCAGGCTCCATGCAGGCAGGAATGCCAACCCTCTACCATCACCCAAAGAGGAGCTTAGAGAACTTTAAAGAAGGCCCTCCAAAGTGCAGGGACCACTGATGTGAAGGCCTTTTGGCAGAGAGCCTCCAGCCTGGTTCTAAGGGTGTTATTTAGCTACTTTATAACATTTTTTGAAGAGTCCATGAAATAATGCATGCAGCTTGCTTAGACATTTCCTCACAGGTGATTGGTACTCAACATTAGACGTCTGATGACATCCACCAATATTCATGGGCTTTGTCAACCACACCGATCCTATGCAAACTCCAGTTAGGCGATTGTGTTTCTGTTGTGGTGGTGATGATGGTTTCTAATAGTTTATAAGAAGCAAAGCATGATTCTGAATGTTTGTGAGAATGTTTACAAAGTTTGTTTTCCTAACTACCATGACTCATGTGATTTCCATGCCATCCTCATTCCCTCTTCTACAGAGGAGGAAACAAAAGGCCAAAGCACAAAAGTACCGCCTTTTGTGCTGTCAGAAGGTGATTGGTTGCATTTAGGTGGTTTATAGTTACCGGGTGCAATGTCTTTGGATGTTGAGCAAGCCCTGTATTGTGAGTCAGTGGTCATAAATATAAATAAATCTCTCACATCCGGATGGTGTGCTCTCTCATGTGGTGCTTTCTTTTCTTTCCAGATCCCCCAGATCAGTTACGCATCAACGGCACCTGAGTTAAGTGATGACAGGCGCTACGACTTCTTCTCTCGTGTGGTCCCACCTGACTCCTTCCAAGCTCAGGCTATGGTGGACATTGTAAAGGCCCTAGGATGGAATTATGTGTCTACCCTTGCATCTGAAGGAAGTTACGGAGAGAAGGGTGTGGAATCCTTCACGCAGATTTCCAAAGAGGCAGGTAGGAAGAGATTGCAATGGTCAAGATGACCCTCTTCACATACCTGTGGCTTGTAGTGTTCTTCTCAATCTTTACTAAACACACACTGTGCATAATCACCATAGCCCTACTCTCACATTCCCTACTGCCTGTTAAGTGAATTTGTAAAGACTTCATTTATAACACTTTGCCATTTTTGAAGAGAATATTTTCAAAAGTGTGAAACTGAAGTACTTGAAAGTATTAGTAGCAGAAGTGGAGAAAAGATGCTGTGCACTAAATTTGGTATCTTATTTCTGTGTAATGAATAACAGTGTGGATTGCAGTCTGCATACAGGAGACTAAGACAGTATTGCTAAATGTGTCTCTCCACACATACCCTTCCTCTCTGCCCCTCTCCAAAATGCATAGAATTATTTAGAATTATGAGACCCTGGTCATGGTGGCCCTTTGCTTTGAAGAGAAATGACAGTGATAGCTCTGAATTACTTGTCCAAAATAAAGTTAAATAAATTATCTAGGCTATAGCCTGTATTTAGACAAATAATCTTTGGAACTTTAGATTATTTTGAGAAAAATGGTTCAATTAAGTAGTGCTTGTAGTAGATTCTTTTATGTTTATTTAGCTCAAAATGGAAGTAAAGGGTTCAGCTGTTTGGCCAGCTGGTTTTCATTGGGCAGATTTTGAAAAATGAGATAAAATTCTTGCACTTAGAAATTCTGGCAATAAATATTTAGACTTCCCCTAATGGAAATATTGGATGTAGTAAACATATATTTAAAAAACATATGCTTTGATGTTCCTGTAAAGTTCTTAATGCTAATGTTAGGTCCTCCATTTGGTTGTGAGTATTTCATCTAATCTAAATTGTTATTGACTGGAGTAGTTAACTAATCATAAAAGCAAACAAACAAACAAGGTGATAGAAACAGAGGTCCTTTTCATAAGGAAAGATGTCATAAATCTTGAAGACATGGTTTTGAATATTTGACTCAGACTACAGATATACCCAGAAATGTAAAGCATTGGCATGTATCTGCACATGGCTACTGGAAGGAGGCCAGGGCTTGTGTAAATCCCATGATTTTAAGTCAGTACATTATCATTAGCTCTAATTTGAATAATTCACTGGAAGCATTACTTTTCCTTCTGACTGAAATATTCTTACTCTTAGTACCTTTGACTAGATAACTTTTGATCGTTCATAGGTCTCATCCTAAATGCCATTTCTAGGTTAATATAAACTTTCCCCAAATTGCCTTGGTTCTATTTGCTTGACCTTGTATTTCTAGTGTCTTTTCCCACAGCACTTGTTACATGGTAGTATAATTTGTTGGTGGTGATGTTTTCTATTTTGCCCCCTAGACTCTACTAGGGGATCATGTCCGTCTCATTCACTACTGCTGTCCCAGCTGCTGTGTTTCCAAGGGAAACATACTTAATATAATTCAGTTAGAAATTTTCTGATTAGGAAAGAAATCCTATGTTCTTGTATCATGCATGCCATGATTTGTAGGAGTCATTAATAATCGACTTCATGCATTTCCAAAGAAATACCTAATCACTTTTGATAATTGTGTTTTTATTTCTTTCTTTGTTTCTTTGACTTCTGCTTTGACCCAAATGCTAGAAGCCAATTTAGAGCAATAACTAAAATATGAGTGTAAAAGCCAATAGACAAGACAAGTTAAAGAGAAAATATGGGTAAAATAGTAAGATGAAACTCAGAGATAAAGTTCAGATACCATCTTATTCTATGTTATTGCTGCAAGTGGGTCTCAAATTTAATGCTGATCTTTTATGCTGGACAAAGCAAAGAGCACTACTCATTTTGTTACAAAATTTACAGTGTTCATAAGGTCAAAATCATGTTGATTGTCCGGTAAGGGACAGGAACAAGACAAATGTTTGCTCTGGATCTTTTATAAAGAGCTATATTTTCTAGACAGGTCAGTGGTGAATTTCATATGGTTGTTTATTCCTAGTGTCACTTGGTGAAAACTTAAGATATAATATCAGAGTCTGCTGTATAATGACACTGCAAAAAGGAAAAGCCTTTATGGTAATATGGTATCAACTCCCAGCTCATAACTTTAGCTAAACATACATTGAAATAACCCAGCTCAGAAATAAAGATTGTATCCTCAGCAGCCATTTCAGATGAGATCCTTCAATCGGAGAGCCTTTGAATTGGGGATGAGAGTAACTAAAAAGCCAGCTGCAGAATTGCAAGAAAACACTGAGGGTTTAGGTAATTTCTTGCAGATTAGTTTTCTTCCTATAAGTATTATAATATTATGTACTTACAGTAAACTTAATCGAAACCGTTGCATTTGTGCAATTAATTTAAGTGAATTCACTCATGTGCTTAACAGACACCCCTGCCCCACCCCTAAAGAAAAAAAAAAACAGAGAAGGGGGAAGAATTGCAATTTAAGTGGCATGTAGTACCTTTACTCACCAATGTATACATTGCTTAGAGAAAACTTGAGTGGGGAAACATGATTCCATTGCTTCTTCAGCTGTGTTCACTTATGTGGCCTCGTAATATGAGCATCTTGCTACCCCAAATGTGACTTCAGTAGATAGAGATACATATTCATATGCCACTATCTCTACAGTAATCCAACTGCCTCCTCTGATATTCAAAGAAACACCAATATATTCTAATTCAGAACCATAAAAAGGAGCAGAAAAATTTCCTTTATTGGAACTTCTTGAAAGTATACATGCTTAGGGAATTTTTAAGGGTAATTTTAATATTTTTAAGTTTATTTAGTTTGAGAGAGAGAGAGAGAGAGAGAGAACGCATGAGTGAGCAGGGGAGGGGCAAAGAGAGAGGGAGGGAGAGAATCTCAGTCTCACGAATCATGAGATTGTGCTTTGAGCCAAAATCAAGAGTCGAAAGCTTAACTTATTGAGCCACCCAGGCACCCCAAGGGTAATTTTAAATGTCTACTTTTTCTCTTGTCTGATGACTGTGGAACCTGGTCCTTAAAGATACAGGTCCACGTGCATGTGTAGGAGGGGTGGCATGGCACAGAGATAAGCAAGCCCTGTGGTGTCAGGAACATGTAGGTTTGAGTTAACAGATGCTATTACTTTCATGCTGTAAAACTTTTGATACATGATTTAACTTTTCATGTCTCTGATTCCTCATGTAGAGAATGCAGTTAGTACCTGATTCATCAGGTTAGTAAAGTAAATAACATCATATATAGGGAATCACGTAACACCCAACAATACCAGATTATTATTAATGCATCACACCAGTTCTCTATAAATTAGTAGAGTTATTTGAGTTATAAAAATTTGAAAATAATGCAAGTGATAGATGACTTTTGCCTTTAGTTATAGCTACAAGGTTATATATATATGTTATATATATATAATTATATAATATGATATAAATTACATATATATATAATAGTGAGTTGCTATTTTTGATAATATGCTTTCATTATATAAGAAGCATAAGAAGAAGGGGCGCCTGCGTGGCTCAGTCAGTTAAGTGTCCAACTCTTGGTTTTGGCTCAGGTCACAATCTTTTGATTTCGTGACTTTGAGCCCTGCATTGGACTCCAAGCTGACAGCCTAGAGTCTGCTTGGGATTCTCTCTCTCCCTCTCTCTCCCTCTCTCCCTCTCCCTCTCTCTCTGCTCCTCCTCCACTCATGCTGTCTCTGTCTCAAAATAAATAAATAAACTTTAAAAAATGCTTGAGAATCATTAAGAAAAAGAAGTTAACTGTTCAAATTGTCCTATGTATGTAATGTGTGTGTGTGTGTGTGTGTGTGTGTGTGTGTGTGTGAGACAGAGAAAGAGAGAGGGATGAGAGTGAGGGATGTTTCTATGTACCGCTAGCAGGCTTGAAGGGGTTACTCCCATTCATAACCATTTGACTTTGAAGATTATGCTTCTTCTCTTTTATAAATGTCTTTAAGAGTTTCACCCTTTCAGAATACTTTAGTTCCAAAATTTACTTTAGATTTAAGTCCTGAAGCAGAGGCTACTTGTAGAACTACCGCTTGAGGTGTATCTACCATGCCCATAGTCAAGAACATGGGTGAGCTCTCCTTTACCATACTCTGATAGCACAAGTGAAGACAATGATGTTTGAAGAAAGAAGCCATCCTTCAACAGGAGGCCAAGTAATTTGTTTGGAACATGGAAACCTAGGCATATATCTTCTCTATGCTGTCAAGGAAAATCTCAGTAATTCTCCTCTCATGTAGTTGTGGGAAATTGAAATATGCATAGAGGCGGCTCCTTGTTGAAATTTCAGAGAGGACCGTAACATGATTTTCTCAGATGATGAGATTTTTGTTGAATAGTTATACTTGCACAAATTGCCCTGTGTGTTTGAATGAATGCACATGCAACAGCAATGAAAGCAATTTATTGCTTAATATCACAAGGAATGAGACAGTTCACTCTCAATCCACTTTAAAGTTCAGGTTGATGTAATAACCTAAATAGCCTAAAGTAGAGATACAGATGCCTCTAAGTGAAGGTAAAAGTAAATACTTATGAGAGTATTTACACCATTAGTATATTCCAGATTTTTGAAGCAAATTCAGTTCAAGGATTATGAGAGTAAGGACACCACATGTGATTCTTAGACTTTGCGAGACAATTTTCAGGAGAATCCCATGACCATTCCTTCACAATATGACACAAATAGTAATGATTTACTACTGCCATGGTATCATGATATATGTCAACTTTTCAAAACCTGAAATAACAGTTGAACTATCCTTTGGGTATTTCATGCCAATCACTTAATTAAACAGATATTTCAATTTGTCTTATAAAGTAATTACCATTCTTATTCAGACCAACTGTAGAATTTATTTTTATTTAATACTTTATTTTGGCCTAGAATATTTTTTCCTAGAATAATTTTCTAGAATAATTAGGTGAGACTTAATTGACAATTAATAACTTTTATACAGCCCTTAGTCTTTTAAGATCTCAGAACTAGTTGCTTATTACAGGATTCTGTGCTCTCTGTCTTCTGAAATGCAACATTCTCCTTCGTTGTGTATGAATTGTCAGTCTTCCCCATCCTCCCATAACCTCTATGAGGTCAATGATTTTTGCCTTACACCCCTATCATCTACTGCAGTGTTTGACATATAAAAGGCATTTAATAAACATTTAAGGGAAGGAGAGAAGGAAGGAGGAATTGCATTTCTTCCTTTGCCCTTTAGAAAAACAAAGCCTATAGAAGAAGCACTTTTGACATAAAATTTCATGATATATAATTTTGTGACTTGTGGGTCACACGACATTCTTCTCTCTTATGATCCCCCCACAAAACTTAAAGCAGTATGATGCAACAATCTGTAATTCCCAATGCCTCCATCTAAGGTGAATTTCAGGATAAACTTTCCTTTCCTTTCCTTCTTCCTTCTTCCTTCTTCCTTCTTCCTTCTTCCTTCTTCCTTCTTCCTTCTTCCTTCTTTCTTCTGTATGCCTGTCTCTGTCTATGCCATGGTGACTATAGAAAACTTAGAGGCATTTTTATATGTAGTTACAGTATTTCCTGAATGAAGTGTGCAGTGGTCCTAGTTTAAATACAGGCATTAAACATTCAAAGTCTAAATTTCAAAATACAAAATCACAAGGACTCTCATGGTATCATTTATCTTCAGTTGTCCTTAAAACTGAACTATAAATTCCTGAAGAAGAGACTTTATATTTATTTTATTTTATTTTTTGGATTTTCTGTGGTTAGCACAACATTTAAAAAAAATTTTTAACGTTTATTTTTGAGACAGAGAGAGACAGAGCATGAACGGGGGAGGGGCAGAGAGAGAGGGAGACACAGAATCAGAAGCAGGCTCCAGGCTCTGAGTCATCAGCCCAGAGCCCGATGTGGGGCTCGAACCCACAGACCGTGAGATTGTGACCTGAGCTAAAGTCGGATGCTTAACCGACTGAGCCACCCAGGCGCCCCACAACATTTTAAATTTTAACTTATACTCCATTTATTAGCACATCTTAGAGCTGACCCCTTAGCCACATCCTCATTACCATTTAGTTCTGGGCCACATTTGATTCACCTTCATTCATAGCCACAGCTATCCATGCCTCCAGATTAGCCCCTCCAATAGTATTCATTCAGCTATAATGATAATTTTTCTAAAATACTAAGAAAGCCATTTCATTATCGTCTGTTGCCTCTCTTTCCCCAGAGGGTTAAGTAAAAGATCTAGCATGGCATATAGCTTCTTTCTAATCTAGTGTCTGCTTTAATCACCAGTCTCATTCCTATACTATCCTTGCCCACTTGTATTACCATACAAGCCTCCATATGTACTCTCTCTACCTGCCACACAATCAACCTTCTGTGACTATCAGGAGGCTCTGTTCCATTGCAAATGCTATGCTTCTGCTTGGGCTGCCAGATAACTCCAATTTGTTGTTTTTTTTTTTTTTTAAACTTAACACCTTGGGAAAAGCTATCCCTGACTTAATCTTCCTCATGATCCTATTTTTGATTGCTGTGTATACATTTGTCTATTTTAACAGCACTCCATTTTAAGTCTACCTCCCTGAATAAATTCATAGAGAATGCCCATCTGCACAAGTCTTGAGGAGAAAACAAGCCTGCATACTGCTATAGAGCTAAAAGGGTCAGCGGTCAGGTATTCATCTTCCCAGCCTCCCCTGAAGCCAAGGCATAGCCATGTAACCCAGTCTTGGCTAATCAGATATGCCCACCATAGATGAATCAAGAGTTGGGGCACAAAGAAGCAGGAGCAATGGAAAAACCCATGTTTTTTGCAACAACATCAGTGTTACCCATGTTTCTGGGAGGGGAGGGGGTGTCCAGCATGAATGGGCAGCAGTAGTATAATCTCCAACTCCTCATTCCATGAGTAGTGGCAACAGTGCCCCAGCTAACTTAGTTCTGTGACACCTTTTTTGGCTTTGTTCCTAACAGCTCAGTCATCCTTTGTTTAGGCTCATTTTCTGTCTTTGACTCCCTGGCCTCCCACTGATTCTGTGGGTTGTCCAGCATAATTTCAGTAATAATAATTAAAATTTATCATTTATTTTCTACTTGATCTAGACAGGCTTTACCTCAGTTGTTTGGCTTTTACCTTCATTAATATAATTGAGAGTGAGTAGAACTCTCTTCTGTGAGTTCTGTAACAGCTTTGGTATAACTCTGTCATGGAATTGGTTGTGTGTTACTGTAATCTGTCTAATTATCTTCTCCCATTATAAGTGTATTGAGGATAGGCATTATGTTGTATTTGTCTTTCAACACTCTATGCTCAGATAATGTCCAATATATATTACGTTCAATAAATCCACTTTGAATTTAAAAATTATTAATAATGGAAGAGATGGTGATTTCATGGCTGTAGTTTGTACCGTGAAACTGTTAGAAGTTTTTCCAATTTTAGCTTTCTAAATTTGTTATTAATCTGTTATAATAAACTGACTTTGTAGAAGGAAAGATCTGACATAAAAAATCTGCTGATTCACCTTACATTCATCCAGTGCATGTCTGAGTATTTTCTTTCTGTCAGATACTGTGTCAGATAATAGTTATAAATAATTATAGTAGTAAAAAGCACAAAACAAAAATAATAATAATCCTTGCTTTCTAAGGTTAGAAATACATAAGTAGAGCCATGAAAAGAGCCTTGTTGGGGCATGCCGAAAGGGAGGACTCTGGAAGAAGGTAGATGCTTTGCTAAGCCTCAGAGTACTTAGGAGTTAGCAGATAAGGTTTACCTAACTGGGGTAATGAATGACATTTTAGGAAAAGAGAGTCATATTAAAAACCCAAAAGAAAATTATCTAATGGTATTTTAAATTTTAAATGGTATAAGAAAAATAGCATTGCTTTGAAAAAAAAATGAGTCTTAAATTACTGTGATGTAAAATGTTCTCCCACACAACATGGAAAATATTGCAGAAAATGCTCTGGCTTTTGAGCCAAGAACTTCTGGTTCTGGTCCCAAGTCCTGTAGTAACTGACCAGGAGTCAGCATACTGCTCTTTGAGTTGTAAAGTCGGTGCATATTTGTTGAGAAAACTACTCTTTCCTTGTTCAGGCAGTTCTCAGATGCATATCAAACTGATTGCAAAAGATGGGTTTCTGCCAGGCAATAATAGACTGTCATTGTTGATGTGGGACTGGAAATAGATGATGACAGAGTAGTTTTGCTGCATGAAGGAATAGACACTGGAAAAGACATCTCAGTAATTCCTTCTCACCTCTTCTACATACTTTCATTGTACCTGAGCATCATGGAGGTATATGAAAGGATCTGAAGATAGAGTGAACTCCTCCTTTTCTCACCTACTTGATATGATTACCATATGTTGCACATGCTTAGGAGAGAAAAGACATGGGATTGTGGTACTGAGATTAAAGATGAAGTGAAAAGGAACTTAGATCAACTTTTGTTGAGGGCTGTATTAGGCAATAGAATCTCTTGGTCAGTTGGGTAGAGGAGAGGAAGATTGTTGTTCTGGGGTAGTTTATTTTGGAAAGTAACCATGATTTTGCATAATATTATACTCACTGAACTTTAGAAACAGAATGCTTGATTTATTCTCCCTACTTAGGAACGCCGCATTCAGCCTTCAAGTGAAGCTTTCTTTTCTCAGTCTTTACAAAAGTGTTCATTGGAAAAGACTCTCAATTTGATTCTCATAGGTTTTGAAGGATATCAAGAAGAGAGAGAGATTTCAGTAGAAAAAAATAGAAGAATATCAGTTAGCTTATAAAACTAGAAGGAAATATACAGAGTTCAAATGCTTTTTTGGCGTGCATATGTTTTGGTTGTGGGAAAGTAGAAACCTTGATTTTGAGTCCCATTAAGACCACACACAGTGGGGAAGAGACATTTCCCAATGGAATGTCAGTGACCTAACCAAAATTTGGGGAGGGTCATGGTCTAAAATATATTATCTTCTTGGTTGCCTTTTCCAGAGGCTTCCCGGGGTTTCATTCCACTGGGATAGGTAAGTAAGGGGGAAGAGAGGTTTAAACAGAATCCACGCAGAAAAATGCATTCATCAAAATGGTGGCAAGGATGTGGGCACTGGAAACAGTCAAATGGATAGTTCTGAAAAACAAATACTCTAGTCCAAGAAACCTTAGATTAATAATAATAGGTTGCTTCAAAATATCTATTTACTGGACTTCAGCTCCTTCCTAAATAATTTTGTATTTTGAACAACTTGATGTGTGTAAATGTAGCCTCTTTGAGACCTGCACAGTGGGATCTGTTTTCCTTTTATTTGACAAATGGATCCCTGCTGTTAAATCTTTCAAGAGATTATAGGTAATTCTACAAAGCTTTCCATCAGTTGCATTAGCACTCTCAGGCAAACTGAAGGATCAGTAGCTATCCTAAACACAAACTACATTAAGATTTTGAAATGCTTTGACCTTGGGTAGCTCCAAATGTTCCTATTCCTGATTTTTTCACATTTCTTGTTACTCTTTTGGCTGGATATCTTAAATAGCAAAAATTTTAAACATATTGCTAATGATCATTAGATGACATTATTTGATTACATTAATATTTTAGAGTTTGCATTAACGGTCAAGTAAACTCCTTTTTAGATAGATATCAGTGGGATGCCATCACTCTTTTTAGGTCATACTGTCATGGTGACCCTTTGAGAAACTATATATAGTTACAACATAGATTTTTACACACAAGGGAAAATATTAAAAGAAAAGTTATCATGATAATGATATAGGTCTTAAGAGAATAATTAGAGCTACATATTAGAAGTGCCTAAATAAATGAATACTTAACTAAAAATGTCCACTTGCAAAAACGGTTTCTTTTTCTTAGAGTATTAGTGATCCTTTGCATTTAAATTTTTAAAAATTAAAAAAAAATCAATAATACACACGCAAACTTGGTGTATTTCTTATCAAAGAAGGTTAATTTCCTGGGAAAGATAAAGTTGTCAGAATTTTAACGACAGAAATTTTGATAAGTGATGACTAATTATATAGAAGTGTGTTGTTTTTGAACTCGTAATGCTAGAGGGTACAAAATTCTTTGGCATAAACATTGTTAATACTTACTTTTATATCAGGATCATGAGTGTTACTTTCTAAAATCCTGTTATATGGTA
Organism: Panthera tigris; assembly: GCF_018350195.1. NCBI lineage: Eukaryota > Metazoa > Chordata > Mammalia > Carnivora > Felidae > Panthera > Panthera tigris. The sequence goes on from NC_056661.1 coordinate 48,647,127, forward strand.
ATGCACTTGGTACACATTTCACTCTCCACACTTTTGAGTAAGTAATGTTAATTTTGCTATCAGTCTCTTCTTATGGGTGTTTTGTTCAACAGTAACCAGGGAGGAACTAAGATAGGACGTAGAAACTGGAATGGCTTACATTAGACTCACAGATTGCATTCTTCTTGAGGGTTTGCATTATTTATTTATTGGGCTCTCACTATATTTTTTCCCAGCTTTATTTAGATATAATTGACATACAGCATTGTGAAAGTTTAAGGTATACAATGTGATGATTTTTAAACACCTATATATTGCAAAATAATGACCACTGTAGGGCTAGTTAACATCTGTTGCCTCACATGATGACCATTTTGTTTTGTGGTAAGGATATTTAAGATTTGCTCTTTTAGCAACCTTCAGTTATGTAATACAGTGTTGTTAATTATAATCACCATGCTGTACCTTAGATCCCTAGCATTTATTCATCTTCTAACTGAAAGTGTACCATTTGACTGACATCTCCTAGCCACCTACGCCTCCCAACCTCTGGCAACCACCATTCTACTCTGTTTCTATGAGTTAGGCTTTTTACGTTCCACCTATAAGTGGTATCATACAGTATTTGTCTTTCTTTGTCTGACTTACTTCACTTTAGCATAATGTCTCCAAGGTCCATCCATGTTGTTGCAAATGGCAGGATTTCCTTCTTTCTAATGACTGAACAACAGTGAAGTACATATATATATATGTACTTATATATATATAATTTATATATATTTATATATATTATATTATATATAATATAATATATTATATTATATAATTATATTTAATTATAATAAATATAATTAAATATATATAAATATTATATATATTTTAATATATATTAAATAAATATAAATATATTTAATTATAATTATAATTAATAATATAATATATAATAAAATATAATATATTTATATAATTTATATATATTATATATAGTAAAACCTTGGTTTGTGAGCATAATTCATTCTGGAAACATGCTCATAATCCAAAGCCCTTGTATATCAAAGCAAATTTCAAGAACCATTGGTTCAGTTGTGATCATGTGACATTTGGCCTCATGTACTACTCATATTGCAAGATATTGTTCCTTTATCAAGTTAAAATTTATTAGAAATGTGTACTCATCTTGCAGAACTTTCACAGAACAAGTTACTTGCAATCCAGGGTTTTACTGTATGTGTGTGTGTATGTGTGTGTACACACACATATATATATATGATTATAAATATATAATTTTCTTTATCTATTTATCCATAGATGGACACTTAGGTTGTTTCCCCTTCTTGGCTATTATGAATAATGCTGCAAGGAGCATGGGAGGGCATACATCTCTTTGCAAGTTTGATTTTATTTCCTTTGGATACATACCCAGAAGTCTATTTGCTGGATCATATGATAGTTATATTTTTAAATTTTTTAGGAACCTCCATACTATTTCCTATAGTGGCTGTACCAATTTACATTCCCGCCAGTAGTGCACAGAGTTCTCTTTCCACCACATTCTCACCAATACTTTTCTCTTCTTTTTGATCATAGCCATTCCAATAAGTGTGAGGTGGTATCTCACTGCCATTTTAAAGCCTTTATCTATTTGCTTTTATTTTAGAGAGAAAGAGGGTGAGTGGGGGAGAAGGGAAGAGAGAGGGAGAGAATTTTAAGTAGGTTCCATTCTCAGCATGGAGCTCAACATGGGGTTCACTCTCATTACGTGAGCCAAAATCAAGAGTCAGAAGCTCAACTGACTGAACCACCCAGTCACCCCTCATTGCAGTTTTGATTTGCTTTCCTCTGATGATTAGTAATGTTGAGCATCTTTTCATGTACCTGTTGGCCATTTGTACATCTGCTCTGAAAAATGTATTTTCAGCTCTTCTGCCCATTTTTTAATCAGATTGTTTTTTTCTTTCTCCTTCCTGCCTCTTTTTCTTTCTTTCTTTCTTTCTTTCTTTCTTCTTTCTTTCTTTCTTTCTTTCTTTCTTTCTTTCTTTCTTTCTTTCACTATTGTGTTGCATGAGTTCTTTGTATGTTTTGGATATCAAGTTGTTATTAGATACATGATTAGAAAATATTTTCTCCCATTCTGTAGGTTGCCTTTCAATGATTATTTCTTTTGCTGTGCAGAAACTTTTAGTTTGTTATAGTCCTACTTACTTATTTTTGCTTTGGTTGCTTGTGATTTTCGATGTCATATCAAAAACAAAAAAACAAAAAAAAAGCCAAAAAACAAAACAAAACAACAGAAAACAGTGCCAAGACCAGTATCAAGGATAATTTTTTCTGTTTTCTTCTGGGAATTATATAGCTTCAGGTTTTTTGTTTAAGTCATTTATCTGTTTTGAGTTAAATTTTATGAGTGGTATAAGATAGACTCCATTTCATTCTTCTGCATTGGTTATCCAATTTCCCAGTACTACTTATTGAAGACATTATTCTTCATCCATTGAGTATTTTTGTCTCCCTTGTCAAATATTAATTGAGGGAGTTTATTTTCTCAGCTCTCTATTCAGTTCGTTGATCTGTGTGTGTTTTTAATGCCAACATTATACTCTTTTGATTACTATAGCTTTGTAATATAGTTTGAAGTCAGGACACATGATGCTTCCTGATTTGTTCTTTCTCAGGATGATATGGACTATTCAGAGTCTTTGGTTTCACATGAATATTAGGATAATTTTTTCTTTTTCTGTGAAAAATGCTACTAGACTTTTTTTTTTAACGTTTATTTATTTTTGAGACAGAGAGAGACAGAGCATGAACGGGGGAGGGTCAGAGAGAGAGGGAGACACAGAATCTGAAGCAGGCCCCAGGCTCTGAGCTGTCAGCACAGAGCCGGACACGGGGCTCGAACTCACAGACTGTGAGATCATGACCCGAGCTGAAGTCAGGCGCTCAACCAACTGAGCCACCCGGGCGCCCCTGCTAGACTTTTGATAAGGATTGAATTGACTCTAAACATGGTTTTGGACATTTTAACAATATTAATTCTTCTGACGTGTGAACATGGGATATCTTCCAATTAGCTTGTGTCTTCAATTTTTTTCATTAAATTCTTATAGCTTTGATTGTACAGAACTTTTACCTCAGTTAAATTTATTCCTATTTTATTGCTTATGATGCTATTATGAATGGGGTTGTTTTCTTTATTTGTAATTCAGATAGTTTGTTATTTTTTAATAGAACTGATTTTTGCATATTTACTTAATATCTTGAAACCTTACTGAATTTGTTTATTAGTTCTATCAATGTTGGTGGAGCCTCTAGGATTTTTATATGTAAGACCATATCATCTATAAACAAAGATAATTTTACTTGTGTTCCTATTTAGATACCTTTGTTTCTTTTTATTGCCTGATTGTTCTGTGTAGGATATATAGTACTATGTTGAATAGGAGTGGTGAGAGTGGATACCCATTTTTTGTTCCTGATCTTAGAGAAAAAGTTTTCAACCTATCACCATTGAATATGATTTTAGTTGTCAGCTTGCCATATTATTATGTTGAGGCACCGTCTCTCTATAACCAATTTTTTAAAATTTTATTTAATATACCCAATTGTTGAGAGTTTTATCATGAAAGGATGTAGTATCAGATGCTTTATCTGCATCTGTTGAGATTAACCGTATGTATGCTTTTTTCCCCTTTTATTCTATTAAGGTAATGTATCACCTTTATTGATTTTACATGTTGAACCATTCTTGTACCCCCAGGAAAAATCCTGCCTGATTATTGGTATATGATCATTTTAGTGTGTTTTGATTTCAGCTTGCTAATGTTATTTATTTATTTATTTAGTCATTAATGTATACTTGACAAAAAATGTTACATTAGTTTCAGGCATACAACATATGTAGATTTGTTGAGAATTTTTTTCTATATCCATCAAGGATACAGGCCTGCATTTGGGTTGTAGTATCGTCTTCTTGCTTAGGTACCAGAATAATGCTGTCCTCATGAATTCAATTTGAGAATTTTCCATCGTCTTTAATGTTTTAGAAGAATTTGCATTAGGTTTTCATTAAATTATTGGTAGAAGTAACCAGGGAAACAATTTGGTACTAGGCTTTTCTTTTTTTGGGAGATTTTGATTACTTATTCAGTCTTCTTACTAATTATTGGCTTGTCAGATTGTCTCTGTGATTTGCTCTTGCTACGTTGTATGTTTCTAGACATTTATCCACTTCTGTGTCATCCAATTTGTTGGTACATTATTATCCACAGTAGTCTTTAAAGAACTTTATTTCATCTGTAGTATCATTTGTAATGTCTCCTCTTTCATTTATGATTTTATTTGATTTTTCTCCTTAGTTATTTAGCTAAATTTGTTTTCTTAGTTGTCTAGCTAAAATTTGTCAATTTTGTTTGTTGTTCTTTCCAAAAAAATAGCTCTTACTTTTGTCATTATTTTCTGCTATTTCATTTATTTCTGCTCAAATTTTTGCTCAAATTTTTGTTATTTCCTTTATGCCTGACTTGGGGCTTAATTGTTTGTTTTTTTGCTTGTTTTATTTTTTTCTACTTAATGTAGAAATGTATTGCTATAGATTTCCCTCTTACAGCTACTTTTTCTATATCCCATAAGTTTTGATATGTTGTGTTTCCATTTTCATTTGTTTCAAAGTATTTTTTGATTTCTTTTTTGATCTTTTTGTTTCTCTGGAGTGTGTTGTTTAATTTTCACATGTTGTGAAATTTCCAGTTTTCTTCATGTTATTGATTTCTAGTTTTATATCATCATGGTTGTAAATGACACCTGGTATGATTTTGATCTTCCTCAATTTTCTAAGACCTATTTTGTGACCTATCATATGATCTATCCTAGAGAATGTTTTCTGAGAACTGGACAAAAATCTGTATTCTGCTGCTGTTGGCAGAAATGTCCTATATATGTCTGTTAGGTTCATTTGGGCTAAAATAGAAGTTCAATGTTTCCATATTGATTTTTTGCCTGGATGACCTATCCATTGGTAAAAGTGGGTTACTGAAGCCCCCCATTATTATTGTACTGTTGTTTATTTCTGTCTTCAAATCTGTTAGTATTTGCTTAATATATTTAGGTGCTCAGATACTGGATGCATATATATTTATTATTATTATAGTCTCTTGATGAATTGACTATCATTATCTGATGACCGTTTTTAAAATTTTCTTTCTTTCTTTCTTTCTTTCTTTCTTTCTTTCTTTCTTTCTTTCTTTCTTTCTTTTCTTTCTTTCTCTCTCTCTCTCTTTCTTTCTTTCTTTCTTTCTTTCTTTCTTTCTTTCTTTCTTTCTTTCTTTCTTTCGAACATGACCAGAGGAGGGAAAGAGAGGGAGGGGGAGAGAATCTTAAGCTCATCTCTGTGCCACCAGTGGCAGAGCCCAATGTGGGGCTTGAACTCATGAACTGTGAGATCATGACTTGAGCCAAAACCCAGAGTCAGATACTTAAGTAAGCCACCCAGGTGCCCTTCTGATGGCCTTCCTTTGTCTCTTATTGAGGTTTTTTTGTTTTGTTTTGTTTTGTTTTGTTTTGTTTTGTTTTGTTTTGTTTTTGTGTGTGTGTGTGTGTGTGTGTGTGTGTGTGTGTGTGTTTGTTGTTTTTCCCCATACTCAGTTAATCCTCTCATATGGGAATGAAAAGTCCACTTCTAAAGTTAAAATACTTATCAGAATACAATGATTTAATGTTCTTACCTCTTTTAAGGTCTTCTATATGTCCCCATTCCAACTTTCAGGATCTCATTTTTCCAAATAAATGTTCTCACGTTAATAGTAAATAGCCTTTGAGACATGGTATTATGGTTTTTGGCTTAAAGTATATTTTGTGTGATGTAAGTATTGTAACTCTTGTTTTCCTTTGTTTTATACTTGCATGGAATATCTTTTTCTGTCCCTTCACCTTGAGCCTATGTAATTCCTTAAAGCTGAAGTGTCTGTTGTAGGCAGCATATATTGGGTCTTGTTTTTTGTTTGTTTGTTTTGTTTGCTTGTTTTTCTTCATTTGTTTTTTGAATCCATTCAGCCACTCTGCCTTTTGACTTAATAATTTCATCTATTTACATTAAGAGTAATTATTGATAGGTAAGGACTACTAATGACATTTTATTAATTGTTTTCTGGCTATTTTGTAGTTTCTCTTGTCCCTTTCTCCCTGTCTTGCTGATTATGAATTGGTGATTTTTCTTAGTGGTATGCTTTGATTTCCTTTTTGTTATCTTTTATTTACTGTTGCTTTTTGTTTTGTGACTCTTATAAAGGCTTACATAAAACATCTTATAGATATAATATCTATTTAAGGCTGATAACTTTGATTTCATACAAAAACTCTACTCTCTTATTCCCCCACCCTTTTAGGTTTTTAATGTCACAATTTGCCTTTTTTTATATTATATATTCATTAGCCTATTATTGTAACTATAGTTTTTTTATACTTTTTTTTAACCTTTATACTAGAGTTAAGTGGTTCACATACCACATAACAGTGTTGGAGTGTTCTGAATTTGATGTATCCTTACCTTTACCAGTGTGTTGTATATTTTCACACATTTTCCTGTTATTAATCAGCTGCCATTCAGTTTCAGTTGAAGAACTCCTTTCAGCATTTTTTTTTTTTGTAAGGCAAGTCTAATGATGAACTTCCTCTGCTTTTTGTTAACTGGGTAAATCTTCATCTCTTCTTTATTTTTGACAGAAAAGTTTGCTAAATAGAGCTTTCTTGGTTTAATTTTTTATCATTATTTTTCTGTCATCACTTTGTGTGTATCATCCTACTCTCTCCTGGCCTTTAAGATTTCTGCAGAGACATCTGCTGATTGCTTTATGAGAGTTCCCTTGATTTTTATATGTGTCTTGGAGGAGATCTCTTTAAATTGAGTTTGTTTGGTGACCTATGAGCTTCATAAACTTGGATATCTGAATCTCTCCCCAGATTTGCAAAGTTCTCAGGCATTAATTTCTTAAATAAGCTTTCTGCACTCTTCTCCATCACTTCCCCCTTGAAACTCTGATAATGAATAAAATGCTTCTTTTGATGATATCTGATAGATCACATAGGTTTTCTTCATTATTTTTTTATTCCTTTTTCTTTGTTCCCTTCAGACTAGATAATTTCAAAGTTCCTATCTTCTAATCTATGGATTCTTTCTTTTGCTTGATCCATTCTGGTATTGATGCTCTCCACTGCATTTCTTGTGTCATTCATTGTACTCTTTAGCTCCAGAATTCCTATTTGACTCTTATGATTTCTATCTCTTTGTTAAAGTTGTCATTTTGTTTGTGTGTTATTTTCTTGTAGCTCATTGAGTTTCCTCAAAATAGTTATTTTGAATTCTTTATTGTATAAATTGTGGATCTCCATGTCTTTGGGATTATTACTGAAAGATTACTGTGATTCTTTGGTGGTCTCTTGTTTCCTTGATGTTCCATATTCTTTGAAGTATTGTGTTGCTATCTTTGAATTTGCAGTAGTGGTCACCTCTCAAGTCATTACTAACTGACTTCAGGAGAGAAATGACTTCCAACATTTTGATAGGGAGTCTGAGGTTTCCTCAGTCTTCCTTTGGGTATCTGTGCTTTATGTTTCTTGCTTCCTGTTGTAGCAGGATTCTTAAGCTTGTGTGTCTTTTCTTGATCCTGCATTGTACCATGGCAGGTGGTGGAGCTAAAGTTCAATTTTGTGGGCTTTTTCCTGGCTCACATATTCATGATGGCATTTTTATCAGATGTCTGCCAAAGCTCAGGCTTGCTACCTTTCGGTGCATGTATAGAGAGCCCGCCATAGTTTGGAAGTGTGTGTGGATGAGGTGTACACAGCACTGGGGATGCCTGTGGGCAAGCTAAGGTGATTTGTGGACAAGGTGCACCCATCAGGTCATGGGTGGATTTCTTGATGGAGTCTGAAATGAAGTTAGTGGGATCTATATCCCTTTCTTCTGAGAGTCCTGTGTGCCTCTCTCTCTACCTCTTCCAACCCCCCATGGCTCATGACTCCATAATCTGATGGTGTGAGACAGAACTGAGACTCTTTGGTAATGTCCCATGTAGCTGTGGAAGACAAACATTCAGTCCCATGCTCTTATTTAATCCCCAGGAGAAATCATGTACTGAGAAGATCTCATCTGGCACTGAATTGTGTCTCCTTGGAGGAGAGGTGATATAAGTCAGACTCTTCTTCTTAACCCTCTCCAAAGCTTCCAAATTCATACTTTTTTTGGTCCTAATTATATGCTGGGACTTCTCCACTGGAAACCTGAACTATCACTACAGCTTATTTGTCCATGGGTGATGATTAAGACAGTACTCTCTAAGGACTTATGAACCCTGGCCTAGAGGATCACATTCATAGGCCACTGCATGCTCCATGTCCAAAGTCTGTATGCCTGTTACCTAATGCATGGGTGGACAGTATTCCTCTTGGATCCCTTGGTGTATGGTGTTCAATCCTGCAGCTCCTACAGAGGCACTTCTGTCTGTGGATGGATTCCAGTTGTTACTGAAGGCAGATACAACAAAGGATGTCATATTCAGCCATGTTGCTGATGTCACTCCTCCCACTATATTTTTAAAGAACAGAATAGGAGTTATACTTGGGCATACTAAATCTAAATTGGAAAGGGAAAAGATAGAACAAGCACATTTTGTAATGAAAATATATGTGTTAACCATGTAATTGCCTTTTTAAAGAACTGGATCAGATTTAATATATTTTACTATTATTCTGTGTGTTTTGCTAAATCAGTGTAAGGCACTCAACCAAATGGTAATTCTAAATTGCAAACATTTTTAAACTTCTAAATAAAATCTTGTGTTAAAAAGACAGAATAGCTGACAGAAGATGCTTGTTGGAGGATATGCATTAGTGGTAAAGATTGCTGGAGTAAAGTCAAGATTGCAGGATGCTAAGAATGAGCAAGGAAGTCATGGGGCAGAAAATAATCAGGAGGTGAGGGTCTCTGAATATAAACTCCTTTACAAATTTTCTTTGGGTTACAGTTTTCCAATGTTCTCCCTTAGTGTTATTAAAGAAAGAAAAATTTCCATTTTCTTATAGTGTGAATTAAGATTTAACAGTGGCTTATTTTCTCTGAACAAATTCACTCAGCCTTATATTACTGCATCTATATTAGAGTAATGGCTTTGGTAGCAACTTGAATCGATAATATAACAACACTTCTGCAGAGCTGTCTGATTCCCAGTTTGACCGGCTTTTGGCTGATAATTATTATTTGATACCTGGCCTGTATCCATTCCTTTTAAAGGTAGGAAGTCATCCTCATATCTGTTATGTGAAAACATAAAAACTGGTTTATAGTTGAGTGTATACAAAAAACAACTTCAGCCTTAAAGTCAGCCTTCTATATATAAAATGCCTGAATTCATTCACAGTGAAATGGGTATATACATCTTTATATTATGACCTTGTCTTATGCTTAAGAAGGGCAAAACTGGTACCAAGAGGCATGGCAGTAGAATTTCTTGTTATTTTAGAAGTTGTTTTGTTGTTGGCGTTTTTATTTGTTTGATCTTATTAGATATTTAAATCATTCAGTCAAAAATGTTTGAGAATTACCAAAAAAAAAAGAAGAAAAAAACATGTAAGCAACATTAACTATGGGTGGTTAAGGAAAAATAAAGGATGGTTTGGAAGTTTATGAGGTATCAGAAAGAAAAAGAAGAAAAAAAAACAAGGAACTGAACTAAGCTTGAAACAGGAAGAAAGGGTACTCTAAAAATTTAGGTAGCAGGAGATGACGAACCATTTCCTTGGGATACCACCAACAGGATGGATCAGTTCCAACTCCACTTAGACCTTCAGTTTTTCTCTCCAAACTCAGAATCTAGTGGAAAGTATTCCAATATTCCACTGTGTGCCCATCCTTTGGCCATTGACTGACAATTATACCAGACAGTTTTTTTTGGCATTATTGTGGACATCTAAGATAAACATCAGATCCTAATATCCAAACAGAGGTGATTGGTGCTGATGACAATTGTGTACTACCAGATGTGATATAGTAGATTTTCTTCCCAGTCCCTGTAATGTCTTTCCTTGTGCACTTGAAGGAAAAAGAATAATTTGTAGCAATGTAAAATGTTCTAGTTGAAGCAGATCTGTTAAATTTCTGAAATAACATTATTTTTCTTTTTCCTTTAAAGATATTCTCAAAAGAAACCATTTTGACTTTAAATACATGTAGAATATTCCCCAAACCACTAGCTTTCTAAAAAGGTAGGGAACACAATTTTCCAAGCTTTACATCTGTGACAGAATTCATTAAGAGCCAGATTTCAATCATCAGGTGATCCAATTAGTTTTACCTTACCCCATGACTTGAGATATAAAGAATGAGAGTAGGGGGAGATTTATCACCACCACTGGAAAATTTCACAGAATCTGAGCACTCATTCTAATGATAGAGGGTCAAGAGGAGCATTTTTACATGATAAGAATGGCTTTTGCTCATTTGTGCTGAGCAGTGTAGAAAAAGAAATGTAATTTCATTTTTTTACATCCCAGAATTTCTCCAAGCCAACCTCTGTGGCTGTGAGGTTTTGATAATGGGAGTAAACAAACTTCCTTTGAAATGTTGAAGTGGCAGTAGACAGGCCTTATTCCTGAGTTCTTCCCTGCAGGGGCATGAGTTTAATAAGGTAGCTGAACATTCTGTGTTGAAGCCCAGGAGAAACAAAACTTGTTGAGAAGGAAAATGACGGGGACCCATTGCATGCTGGGATAGCGATGAGAAGCTTCTGGCTGTGTTTGCCATAGAGCCTAAGAAAACACTTTTCAAACACTATGTGGGAGACAGAAACATTTCTGGTAAAGCTAGCTTTAGAGAGCCTGCCATTAATTTGGTTGGGAAAATGCTAACTGTGTGAAAGAGGAGTTTTTAACATATATATCCACTTTCCCAAGATGTGAATAATTATAACCTTGTAAAGTATAGAACTGAAATGCAAATAAGATGTCAGTTATTATTCTGTTATGAAGCAAAGTTCAAAACATAGACTAATACAGAAAAAAAGAAGATTGAGGAATCTTCTTTCTGCTTTTAATCTATTTCTCCTTCTCTCAGTTTCTGTTTAACCCCTGGTTCGTTTCCATTGTCCTTTATTTTCCAAGCTGTCCCCAAACACGAAACATTTCATCTCTCCAGGCTTTTATTCAACTAGTTTCTTAAACCTGAAATATCCCCTCCCAAGCTCAGGTGATTGTCATATACCTCCCTTAGTAAAGTTCTCATGGTGTGTTATTTTCTCCTCATCTCCATCCCTGTCTGCTGTTCCTTCCACTTGGACATATATCTGTGGAGATACTACATTTTGTCACTGTAGTGACACGAAAGATTATGAACTCCATATGGGCAGCTACAGATATTAAAAATGGTGAAGGAAAACTGAAAATTTGGGGGCATTTCCCACAGTCCAGGTGCTAGCCAGAACTTATAAAACAGTCCCATGGAAATATTAAATAGTAAATAAACATTTGTTTATGTAGTGAAATGCTTGTATCTAAAATCCATAAGTCTACTTGCCCTTTTCATTCAAATCCTTCTGTAAATTTCACCTCTCCAGAGAGCGTTTCATCCCACCTTGTGTAATGCTGGAGACAAGCTGCTGTGGCAATCTGGTAAAGAAACCTGCATTCCCCAGTTTCCTAAAATTGGTTTAGCTGCGAGTTTATGATGGATTAGAAAACTTACACAATGTTAACATAGTTTTATGATTCTACTATTAGTGATTTTCTTTTTGTCAGTGCCCGCTGAGTTTGTTAAAACAAGACCTAATCTAATCAAATTATTAAGTGAAATCTAAACTCATTCTGCACATAGATTCAAGGGTTTGTTTTATGCGTTTGCCACGTGAAGTGGATTTTCATAGATTTGTGTGTGTGTGTGTGTGTGTGTGTGTGTGTGAGAAAAATTACATTTAAAATAGGGAGACAGTTGATATATGCTTGGGAACCAGAAAATTAAAGGCAAGTTGTTTTTGTTGAGTTGGGAGGTCAAAAATGAGGTTTGTTCATTTACTTATCTTCTAAATTAAGAAGAGCTATATGTAAAAGAAACAGACAATAAACCATTAAATTTCTAGAGAAATGTATTTCCCATAAGGTAGGACTACTATCTGGTTCAAGATAAACTTACCTTAACTTTTGCAAAAATCAAGGTCTGAGAACATTCACCAGAGAAGAGGATAAGGGTCATACTGATTTCACTTTTCTTATTTCCCTCCCATGTAAATGGGATCAATCTGGTAGAAAGATCAAGCTTCATTCTAGTTTTTTGGAGGAAAACGAGATCACCACCAGGAGGTTGGCAAATATTCAATACCTGGCGCTCAAGCTTCCTTTGTTCTCTCTTTTTTTTCCCCTTTCCATTTTTTTTAATTGTTTTCACAAATGTCCATAGAACACCTGAATATCCCTGTCTCATGATGCTTAAGAGCATGTTTGAAAGTTAGTTGTACCTAAGGGTAAAACCTAGCTATGCCCATTATAGAAATATAGAAATCTCTTATCCTCACAAAGATTCCATTTCCTGTATATAAAACAGAATATTACTGGTTCTTTCCTTAAAAAGCTTTTGTGTGTAATAAATGAAATAATCCAATGCATAAAATTGCTTATCATGGTACCCATCACAGACTAAATACTTTATAAACATTAGCTGCTATAATGATTTTTACCTTAATGATACTACCACTACTTCTACTAATAAGAATGTTTCCTTTCTTATTACTTCTATTTTGTTCATTTATTTATTAAGTATTTATTGAGGGTCTAGTGGTTTCCAAGCACAATTCTGGATGCCAGGGATACACAAAACAGATCTAGACCTTTTTTGTACATTTTAAAGAGATAAGCAGATAATAACAAATAAGAAGATAGTTTTGGGGATGTATCAGTGAAAAAAAGTCTTTTAAATTAAATTAAATTAAAATTTTATTTAGGTTTAAGTTTTAATTTTAATTCCAGTTAGTTAATATGCAGTGTTGTATTGGTTTCAGGTGTACAATATAGTGATTCAGCACTTGCATACATCACGTGCTGCTCATCGCAGCAAGTGCGCTCCTTAATCCCTATAACCTATATCGTCCATCTTCCCACCCACCTCCCCTCTGGAAGCCATGAGTTTGTTCTGTGTAGTTCAGAGTCTGTTTGATGGACATTGAGGAGGGCACCTGTTGGGGTGAGCACTGGGTGTTGTATGGAAACCAATTTGGCAATAAATTACGTTAAAGAAAAAGAGTCTGTTTTTGGTTTGTCTCTCTCTCAACAATAACATTGTTTCATTTTTCTCGTGCATCTTTATTTTCATGGCCCTCTAACTGATATTCAGAGTTTCATTGGATTATAAATGTAGACAGTGAACCATTGTAGTAAGAACAGTTCTGATGACTTTGTAAATGATAAAAGTCACAAATACTTTTATATTGCAATGTAGCTATTGCACATACCGTGATATATCATGTACATGGGCGTTACTGCATTACTGCATTCAATTGCTGAGAGTCATTTTATACAACAGTGAAATTCCTTTTCTTTTTGGTGCTTACATTACATTAGGGACATAGATCGCTTGAAACGGGGTGAAGGGGCGTGAGGGGTGACAAATGCTTGCTTAGATTTATGAGGTGGAGCCAGTACTGAGGAGGGATTTGAGGAGTAAAGTGGATATCAAGAGCCCTCTTTCGTTCTTGTGATGTTTAAAATACTTACAGTATACCCAAGTGGAAGAGCTGAGCAAGCATTTGAGAGGTCCATGATGGAGATCTAATTCTGAAAATTCATGAGCATATAAATGGTATACAAATGCTTTGCGATGGGATGTAATCTCTTTAGCAGAGAAGACACAGGAGGACTGACCCAACATAATATTTAGAAGTCCTTAACTAGAAATGGCTCCAGAAAGATGCACTAAAAAGTGTCTGAAGAGCTAGAAAGAAAGCCAGAAAGTATTGTGTTCTGGACACCAAGTTAAAAAAGTGTTTCATGAAGCAGGGAAGATGAATGAAAAATCAAGTAAGATGAGACCTAAGAATTGACTATTAGATTTTGTCCGTGGAGGCCATTGATGGCTTTGAAAGAGGTTTTGGGGTGTAATGGTGAGGCCAAAACCTGAATAGAGTAGGTGCAAGAAAGAATGGGGGCAGGGGAATTGAACAAAGTGAGTAGAGAACTTAACAAAGTGAGTAGGAGAGTATCATAATGGAAGTGAGACAATTAGCTGTCGGAGTTGGGAGGGGTCCAGGACAGCATATGTGGGAGTCTATTTTTCACACTCACCTCCTGTCCTGTTGCTCCCATTTTTCTTTTTCCAATTCTTCTACTTCCTCCACTCCTCTCACCCCTATTCTTCCTCTTTTTTTCTTATCTTCTTTTTCTCCAAACTGTTGCTGCCCTAGACTATACTGCACTAAGGATGCAAATATGAGACTACCTAGGCTTATCTCTCAGAAACCTTATTGTGTACGTCCAGGCCAGGCAAGTGGTATATATAGCAGGTGCACAGCTCTAGGACAGGCTCAGAGTGTCAGAAGAGGTGGGTAGATCTCTGGCTAGATCTTTTAGTTGTCCCCCGAAAGTTGCAGCCAGAGTGTTGATCTCAATATCAAGGAACACCTTGTTCCCAATCCTAGTATTTGGAAATGTAAAAGAATCTTGCTCAGAGATTGAAACCAGAAGTTCTTCCTTTCCTTGAACAAGGAAAGAACTCAAAAAGGAAAGGGAGATTTTCATTTTATTCGTTCATTCATTGACCAAATATTTAGTGAGTATATACTCTGTGCTCACTGCTGTTAGAGTTTTTGAGTAATCAGTGGTAAATTGTTCTTGTCCTTATGATGTTCTTGTCCTTACGATGTGAGCAGAGATAAGAACAATAATAATAAAGCAGAGTAATGGGAGGGAGTGAAAAGGGTGGATGTTGGATGTTATTTTAAATAGAATGGTTGGGAAAGCCTCTCTGAGGAGTTGCTTGAACAGTAAGATGAATGAAATGAGGTACTGAATCATGAAAGTTTGGGAGGAATCATTCTAGGCAGAAGGAACAGCAGTGTTCAAAGAGCTTGAGGTAGGAATGTCTTATTACTTTCAAAGAAAGAACGTCATTATATGGAATTATTTAGTTGAGGTCATGCCTGAGTCATACTTCATACTTTAAAAAGTTCCTTTGATCCCTTTTAAAGTTGTTTATAAAATTTTTGAAACAAGAGACTAAATCCTGTCATACTAATATACCTTCCCTTTTAATGCAGAAATCATCTTAACAGCTTCCATGTCAGATGGCTTCCCTATAGTCCCTATGCTAAACATTCTAATGTTTACCTAATGTCACCTCTCAGATTATGTCACTTTGTTGTTTATCAGAAAACAAAATCTCAACCTGGACTCAAACTAGTCTTCTTATACCTCTGGACATTTGTGGAAGTGAGCAACAAAGAATGTCAATACTTTTTCTCAAAGCTGCATTTCTACAGTCAGTTATCACCCACACCCCAAGCCATGTCTCGCACGACACCCCTAATTCTGTCTCCTGCATCATCATTAACAGAGTCACATTTTCACCTCTTCCTTTCAAGTCCCATTGGTTGCTAGACCATATCCTCTTCCACTGATGTTGCCATAGAAATCAGACAGAAGGTTGCTAGTAGCAAAACCAAACTATCACTAACTTGAATATAAAGAAATGTATTGGAATCAACAGGAAGTAGCTAATAAGAACCTGAATGCATTAGTGAGCGTCACCCTCTCGTCATTGGCCTTGCTATTGGAATGAACACATTTAAAGATATCTTCAATCCTTTTTAACACTTGACTCAAAGGCAAAATCTAGGAGAGAGGTTCTGGTTGCGCCTACTGGGTCCCTTGCCCATCACAATGTGATAGCTGTGTAATATGAGAACAACCTGAAAAAAAAAAAGAAAAGAAAAGAAAGAAAAGAGTCTGGGGGTCAAATTATTCCCACAGTAAGAAGGTAGACATCTGTATTTATTGCCCCACCAACACTATACATTTTCCCATGGACATTTCAGGATGTTGTTAGAGACGGGGAATACATTCAGGAAGTAAACATAACTGACATCCACTTTAGATTTATATTATCCCTCACTTGAGATACTGAGGTAGCATTTTCCAGGTTTCTATGTTTCCATTCTTCCCACCTTCCTCACCACCTGCAACTCTGCTATCTGAGGAGCCACCCCATGGCACATGTCAGCAACTGCATTTCTTCCTTACATATCTTCAGTGATTCCATAAATAAGTGTACTGTACAGAGAAATCAATCATGAGCTAGATTTGGTCAGAAAAGGCCAATCTCTGGCTCCCTGGTGGTACTATGTATGATGAGAAAAAATTAGAGAGAAAAAATTAAACTATCTGAGTAATTTAGAATCAAATGTTTTATTTAATAAGGTTCATTCACTTCACTCTTTCAGTATATGAATATATTTTAATGTTTTTTAGTCGTAATTAGTTAATATTTTTGGTTCAAAATTCCATATTATTTTCCTGTAGTATATACGAATAATTTTAATACAGCATACTTAGTAAATTCAGCATCTATATAGCTTGTCAAAATACTAGGACTTAAATACTTGTGATCATGACATTAGGGAAAAAAATATTGGTTACCACAATTCTCTTCAGGAAATTTTACTTAAAAACATTTACTTAGAAACATATATTAATGGTAAACTCTTTAAAACTCTATTTAAATATTTAAAATTTCAGTTGAGCCATCTGGCTTTCTAAAATTATATGCTAATACCAACATTTGTATTATATATTTGGCATTGCCAATTAATTTTTCATTCTCAATGAATTTTCACAGTGATTGCAAGTTTAATTTTGCTTTTAAAGTCATTTTAAATTCCCAAATACTTGGAAATATATTCTTACTCTAATGTCAAAGAGGGAATGTTGATTTTCATCAATATGAATGTTAAATTTTCTTTATCTTACTATTATTTATAATATGTTATTTGCACAGTGCACTGATTTGGCTAAGGGTTAGCAGTAAGTTTTAGAATTAGAGAAACTGAGGCAGAGAGCTCTTGTATAATTTTGTACTTAGCAGTTGCTGCATATTGAAGGCAAAACACTGGAGCTGGTATTTAAATTATGTACTTTGTTCTTTTGAGGAAAGGAGTTTTCACTGGGTTTAACTAGGGAAATGTTTTTTTCTTGATTTTCTAGTAGTGGCATAGATGAATTACTCTTTCTATGCTTATGCCTATAATACTGTAATATTTTTTCAGGACAGAAGAATTATGTATCCAATTTAGCCAGTAGCCCAAATGAGCATTTGTGATAATAGCCGTTGATGTATTTCAGCACTAGAACTGTCCCCCACATCAGCTGATGAATGAATAATCCAATAGTTAACAGGAGATGTTTTCTCTCAGAGGACAAATTGGTATGAACCCTCCCCTTCCCCTCCCAGCCACTGCCTCCACCCAAATTAGGAGATTGTTTTAGTGCCATATAGATTGAATTTCATTCCAAGGCAGCCTGAAGTGACAGGACCAGAGCTGGGATTCTTGCCCAGAAATGTGCACTCTCAGCCTGCTGTTCTAACCACTAGACCATGTATACTGAATCCCTGAATTTTCTAAGCCAATTCCAGGGCAGCTGCTTATTAACAAACAGATGTCACTTGATGGCACTGACATCCATCAGAGAAAATGATTCTGCTTGAATCAGTCACTGTGCAGTGCAAAAGTCACTATGGTCAGCGTTGCCCATGTTGCTTGGACATTTATCCGGATTTAGGAAATGAGTAAAATCTGCCTATTTGTGTTTAAATGGTATGACTTGTAAGTCATGGCAACCTTTGTGTTTTATTATATTTTAGTTATGAAACAAAGTAAGCTTTTCCTGGCTGAATGGATACCTCGAACAAGTGATAAAAGATAGAATCGTATTTTAATACCACAGACCTGGCTCTTTGCATTTTAATATTCACTGTTTTGTTGGTAATGGAACCCTAAGAAAATGATTTTGGTTCAATCCATCAAATATTTCTTCATTAGCACTCTAAGCAAAAATACTACAGGAGCTTTTCTTAAATAATTGCCCAAATAGAAACACCAACCCTAATAAGTGTAATTTGCATTAGCCACACATAGTAAGCATTCAATTTTGAAACTTGTTAGTTTTGTATTCAGCCTGACACACTATTTCTAATCATATTGTGCTGATACCTTCACTTTCTCTAGCCCTATTTAGATTGAAAATCAACAGTTTTTCACACATCCCTGCATAAGCTTTTGCAGAGTGCCATTTTGTGGTTAGTTAAGAGTTCTTTGGTTGCAAATAATAGAGATTGATTCTTACTAGCTTAAGGAAAATGATGAATTTCCTGAAAGGATATTTGCCTATGCCACAGCGTTCAAGGCAGACTAAAATAAGCAGCCTCTGAAAAGGTAAGATCAAAAAAGATCACCCCCTTTCATGGTGGGTTCTAATGAATCATCTTTGTAGAATCTTTCTTATCAACTACAGTGACTTAAAGAGCCTCTCATTTAAAAAACAATAATCCAAATTCCTGAGATAATCTAGCACAAATAATATCTGATGTTCACTCTTAGATATGACCACATGTCAGTCTGAGAGTGGGTGTAGGGAGGATCCTTGTGAGCTAAGTGGTCAGCCCAGGAATACCTCCTATATTCCACCCCTTTAGTTTTTCAGAATATACAAACACTCCCTTTTTATAGAAAACACTTAAAACAGTGCCTGATACTTTATAAATGTGCAATTAAGTTTCCATTATTTTGGTGACTGTTACATAATGGTTTCATTGTTATTATTATTCACAGCATCCAAATATATTGCTATTAACACAATCCAGTATCCTGTACAAGAGTAAACATTTATTTGACTTTCTCCAGTGTGAGAAAATACATGGTGATGTGTAGAGAGTGCATTAAGAAGTGATGTTATGGAGTAATATTCCCTAAGGAAAGTGACTGGCCTCTCTTTGGTAGAATTTTATCTTGTCTTGATACTCAGCATGTAGTGGACACGTCTCCCATTTAATTACCCCTACGTTGCCCATATTTAACACAGTTAGACAAATGAGAAGAAGAAAAAGTATACATTTTTTATATGTGCCTGAATATGAACACCTATTTTTTTGTCTTGTCTAGATGTATGTATGTATTCAGAGGATTTCGAAACTGCTCATATAACCATAGCTTGTATTCAGGACCTCACCCCCACCCCACCCCTGCCAGGACCCATTCTACTTTCTCTTTGCCTTGCATTGACATTTCAGCTGGTTCCTGATTATTTATTGGTAGTCTTTCTCTCTTGAGGTAGAAGTACAGGACCACCACAGATTTTCTCCTGGCTTCCATTCAGTATCTCAGGGCATCCATTTCATAGAAGTACATTTTGTCTCAGCTCAAAAATGCTACTCATTCCAGTCAACACTATGACTCCAGCTCTCTGCCTTCCCCCCCCCCAATCCCCTAGGGTAATAAAGAACTGAGGTAGCCACTTGGAAATACCAGCTTCAGTTCAGTGGTTCCACTGTGGGGTTGCTTAGCTGAAGGGTTATTCACATGAGTCCTTGAGTTTCCAGGTCGACCTCCCCCACAAAAAACAAGGAAAAAAAAAAAAAACAAAACCCTCAGAAAATTGGATGTGGAAAACTGTGAAGCACTGAAAATTACATCATTGAGTGAAGTGTAATGTTATCTGAGCTTTGAAAATTGAATAGGGTAGTAGCAGATACCTATGAAGGTAGGTAGAACTTTAGGTAAAGCTGTAAGTTAGTTTCATCTTACATAACATTTTTGATGCCTGTACTGTTATGTGTATATTATCATTGGGAAGAATGTCTATTGTCCATCATCCCCTTTATTTTTTTAATGTGTATTTATTTTTGAGAGAGAACAAGAGAGGCAGAATGTGAGCAGGGGAGGGGCAGAGAGAGAAGGAGACACAGAATCCAAAGCACGCTCCAGGCTCTGAGCTCTCAGCACAGAGCCCGACACGGGGCTCGAACTCACAGATGGTGAGATCATGATCTGAACCGAAGTCAGACGCTTAACCGACTGAGACACCCAGGCACCCCTCCATCATCCCCTTTAGACACAGAAAAGGTAGACAGAGTTCTTAGGCAGTGATTAGCCCAGTTTGACAAAGAGGATAGGAGAGTAGAGATATTTCTTAGCCAATCATCAAATTATTGTGCCAGTTCAATCTAAACACTGAGGATCTAAGTATGAGTAAGATGTGGTAGTTTCCCCAAGGAGCTCACAGTCTGGTAGGGAGGAAAACCTTTTTAACATCTGTTAAAATATTAAAGACAGAGGTATATATGGGGCAATGGTTTTCAAACTTTAGTCTGTATTAGAATCACCTAAAAGACTTGTTAAAACACATATTTCTTGGCCTCATCCCTAGTGTTTCTGACTCAGTGGGTTTGGGACAGAGATTGAGAATCTGTGTTTCTAACTCATCCCCAGGTATTGCTGGTCCGAGGACCAACCTTTAAGAACCAGTGACATAGTAGCCTGTAAAGGCATGATTGGTGAATGCTTTCTTCACCTCACGGGTGATTAGGGCAGCAAATCAGTTATTAGCATTCTTAATTATAAAAAGCAGATTTTAGCTATTTAAGTAGAAACATTATATTAAACATTTTTTTAACATTTATTCATTTTTGAGAGCAAGAGACAGAGCACAAGCGGGGGAGGGACAGAGAAAGAGGGAGACATAGAATCTGAGGCAGGCTCCAGGTTCTGAGCTGTCAGCACAAAGCCTGATGCAGGGCTCAAACTCACGAACCATGAGATCATGACCTGAGCCGAAGTCGGACGTTTAACGGACTGAGCCACTCAGGATCCCCTAAGTAGAAACATTATATTAAATAGACATTGATGGTTAAAGTGAAATCACCTTGGAGGCCAATTTTCCAGGAACAATGACCCAAACCACCTGAAGCAAATAGCCTGATGACTAATTGACCAGTAATACTTGAGCAGGGGTGTATTTGTTATAGTTTCAAAACTTCCAGGAACATCACTGTGTGGTAGCTTTGATTTTGCCAACATCGATGCTGCTTCTTAAAAATACTATCATCCCCTGAACGTCCTATGTTTTCCACTCATGGATTCTTTGTGGAGCCTTCTTCCTCAACTGGTTTGGTTTTGAGGCAAATCGTCACAAGTTCAAATCTGATTAGTAGATGCTTATCACACAGTAATGCATTAGATATGAAAGAAGCCAGGGAAGTGACACTAACAAGCCTCATCATGTCTTCATGCACAGCAAGACTGTTCACAAGGGACTGAACATAGAAAAAACAGGTCCACTGCAGGGAAGTTATACAGGTATTTGGAAGAAGAAATGGATAAAGGTAGCCTATCTTATAAACTGGGACATGATCTTTAAAGATCTTTAGATGATCTTTAGAATCTAAAGAATATACTTAGATCAAAGAATATCTTTAATGAGACCTACATTGTCCTTTGTGATCTGGCTTCCACATCCATTTCCAGCCTTATCTTGTCTTTCACTTCCTCCTGGTTATTCATCTCCACATATGTCAGAGGTTTTTCACTTTCATATGTGCTAAAGCATGTCTGTGCCATGCTGTTCCCTATGCCTGGACTGCTTATAAAACCTCTTTATTTGTGTCTGGTTCCTGCTCAGCTCTCAGCTGAGGTGACACCTCCTCTTGTGATCCTCTGCAGTCTTTTTCACTCCCATAACAAAGAACCACAGACTGGGTATCTGAAACAACAGAGATGCATTATCTCACAGTTCTGGAGGTGCGAAGTCCACAATGGATGTGTTGACAGGGTTCTGAGGCTGTGAGGGAAGGATCTGTTCCAGGCCCCTGTCTGTGGTTTGTAGACATAAGGCTTTTCCTTGTATGAGTGTGTCATTGTCCCTGCATATGTGTCTGACTCTGTGTCCAAATTTCTCCTTTGTATTAGGACACTAGTGATATTAGATTGAAGCCCGTCCTAATGATCTCACTTTAACTTGATGACCTCTATAAAGATCCTGTCTCCAAATAATGTCACATTTTGAGGAACTGGGGTTTAGTATCACACCATATATTTATTAGGGGAGCTCGATTCAACCCATAGCAATAGGTGTCATGGCACCATGGATTTTTAATTTTAGAATATATTAGAGTTATAAGATTCCTGTTATTTATGCAGTGATGTGATTGTCTATCCCCACCACTGGATCATATTCCCCAAGAAGGCAAGGTCAGGATCTTAGAGTTACCATCATATATGTGTTAAATGAACAAAAGACAAATGCTCTGCATACCAGTCTTAGTTGTTTGGTCTCTTTCATGTGGGCCATGAGATACAGGGCATGACTTGTTGAGAACTCTGATTTAGAAAATGAGAACACCACCTCCTCCCTACACACCAGCACCAAGTAAATGCCAAGTGTTTTCGGGCGAGGGTTATGTGCAGTCAGGAAAGCTTCACAGTTTAAAGCATTCTCTCTACAACTTCCCCTAGGAAAATAATACATCAGCAATGAAGTGAAAACAGCATGCACTGTTCCCAGTGCACTTACTCCCTGGCTGCAGAAGTGGGTTTAGAATACATTCTTACTAGAAATATGTGTGTCTTTCAGCACTTATGTGGGAAAAGGACTTCCATGCTGGCATTTGAAATTGTCAGTGTGTTCTGTTTCCGCATGCATTCTTTTGGCATAGGATTTTCAAAATAATACAATGGCAGTAAGACATGAATTGTTAAACTCCCAAAAGATTTTCCAAAGGAACATATGAGAATGCCCTCTGGGGCTTGAAATGATAGGGCTCTACTTTTTTCTTTTTAAGTAAAAAAAATGAGAGCTAAATTTAGGGGAAAATTAGAAGGGTAATGTGGTGGACGCTTAAAAATCTTGAATAAAATAGCTATATTCACATCACACTATCCCTTAAACATTAGCTACAGTCTTTCTGAAGATAAAGAAGTGAACTAGATGATTTCCCAGTCATGTTTGTATGACATCGTGGTCTTAACTCAGACTATAGCAATTTCAATCATCTGCGCTTATTTTCAGTAGCTGAGCTAGCCTAGAAGCTTGAAACTTTGAAGATGATGCTCACATCCTTCGCAGCTCCCCAATCACCAGGACATCCATGAAAGTCCATACACAGTCTTCTACACACATTATATAATATGGCATTGCATATTCATTCCCAGATTGCATCATTGGGCATTGTGTTAATGGCTATAAAATTAATTTGTGATGTTATATTTTGGGAAGAAACAATAAGCTCTGAGTGTTTGGTAGTATGATAATAAACATTTGGAATTCTACTTGAAAACTGATACTTCTTTTGAAGGGTTACACCCAGTGGTACAATTACAGTGAATTAAAAAAAAAATGATACATGCATTATCTCTGTGACATTATGCTCTGTCAGTCCCACCTTTAAACAATAGTTGTTCACTAGAGGAGGATAAATTATCTATGCTATAATAATAATAATAATAATAATAACAACAGCAACAACAACTACCACCATAATAAATACACACACACACACACACACACACACACACACACACTGATAAAGTGTTATCCTCAGAACTGTCTTCCAGGTGATGCTACTGAGTTATAGTAACTTGTTTGAGGTCACAGAGCTAGAAGTGACAGAGCTGGTACGCTAACATTATGAGTAGGTTTGACTTCCTCCCTCCTCCTGTCTTATGCCTCCCAAAAGAGAGACTAAGCACTTCAAGAATATAGCCAACTACATTCAAATTAAGGATCAGATTCTCTTGCCCTTACTACTCACAGTCTTCTTGGATTCGGCCACTTCTCTCCATTTCTACTGTCACTACCCTGGTTCAGATCAATGGAATATCTCACATTACCTTGGACCATTACAATGGATGACAGCTGCTTTTTCCATCTCTTTTACTTCAATTCATTATCCATATGGTGGCCATAATGATCATATACAATGCATTGCATACATAATTCTTTCCTAAGCCTGCCCAGTGGTTTACCATTTCTCACTGGATGAGAACCAAAATTTTCAACATATTCTCAACATTTTAAATGATCTGACTCCTGCTTGGCTGTTTTGTGCCTCTCTTTTCCTTGATTATTTTTTGTCCCAGTCATACTGGCCCTTTCTATTCCTCAAACATGCCATGATGCTCTGAACTTGTAGTGTAAACACATCCTATTTCCTCTGCCTAGATACTCTCCCCAAATTACCCCAGCATTTGCTCATGCATTTTCCAAGTCATTTCCTACCCATTCTTCATTACTTGGTTCAAATTTCACTCCCCCATGGAAGTCTGGTTTCTTCCCCCAGACTGAAACAGATCTTCCTTTAATCAGTTGACTTGGAAACCTATACCTCTTTGTTAGTGTTTGTCCCAATTGCTCTTCATTCATTTATTTATTTTGTGTTTGATTGTCTCTGTCCTGTAACTCATAAAATCATGAGAGTTAGGTATTTTTCAGTTTTGTTTCCTGCTGTAACCCCTTTGCCCAGTACAAAATCTTGTGTGGTTGAATTTATGAATTTCTGTTAAATGACCAGAGAAAGATAAATATTTTTATTGAGGCAGGCAAGGAAGCAGCATTGAGAAGATGGTGTTTGATCTCCATTTTACATGGTGACTAGAATCTAGAGAAGATTAGAGGTGAGAGTAGAGGAAAAATATTTCTAGGTAGCAGAAATCTCATGAAAATCTCAGTGATGGAAAAACACAGTATTTATAGGTGGTGAAAAATATAGATTTATTCAAGTATGGGATGAGAAATTGGGATTATCAGAAGATGATTTTGACAAACTAGTGTCAGGTAAAATTGAATGCCAAGAGTCATACATTTATTCTTCAAATAATGAAAGTGACTAAAATAATAGGGATAAGAGTGATAAAACAGTGATTTGAGAAGAATTATTTGATATGAATGTACTTAAAATTTAGTGTCTCAGAGTCAGACATGTAGGTTTTAATCCCAGCTGCCATTCTTACTTGCTGTTTGACCTTGGAAATTATATTTAAGCCCTATATTAGTTAGGGCCATGCTTTTTACATAAAACAAATTCTGAAATTTCAGTAGCTCAATATAATACGTTTATTTCTAGCTGTTGTTCTATATGGGAGTGCTTGGTCTTTATTCCTTATGTCTAGTGATTTCGCAGTCCCCCTGAATCTTCAGAGTTTGCTACGTTCAGGTGACAAATAGGGTATGAGGTAGGGGACAAGGTCTTCCTTTTTAAAAGCTCTAGCTCCACCTTCCTGAGTGAGAACTGCACACATGATCACGCCTCAGTGCAAAAGTATGGCAAAATATAATTGTTGGCTGGGTAGCTGCTTCCCAGGACAACTTGACACTATAGAAAGAGGAGTTTGAAATTTTGGTACGCATTCAGCCAATTTTCTTGCATAGTCTAAGCCACAATTTCTTTTTCAGTAAAATGATGGTGGCTATAGCTAACATATAGATTTTTAAGAGAAATAATTACATGTGAAGTATCCCAGCATAGTGTCGAGAACATAAGTGATCTATTCCTTTGGATTAAGGAGAAAGAAGATCAGAGAGTAAACTCCACTGAGGACAGAGGAAAAGGAAAGAAATGAAAGAAACTAAGAAAAGTGTGAGTCAAACTTGGTTCTAAATTGATGTTTTCAGTTTTGCTTTGGGAACATGTATTTAAACTCTTGAGAACGTGAATGAAAATGATAACTTTCCCATATTCAGCTAGAGACAACTCTGTAATGCAGCCAACAGCTGCTCCTAGCAATCCTATTCTATGCAAATGTCAGAGTCCTTCATCTCTCAAGTTAGCAGTGTATTCAGAGATTGCCACAATTTTATGATCTTCAGCAATTTTACATTCTGAGTTAATTTTTTAAAAAATGGTTGACATTGTTTTAGTGTCTCAATGAAACAAACATTATTGGACTTTGCTTGCTGTTAGAAGAGTTTAGTATTTAACACAGTGTGGTGAACAAATATGAAAATAATTTAATGATGACTCACAACTTGAATCAACTTGAAATTTTATATTTTACCAAAAAACACCATCAAAAGCCACAGAAGTCAGCACAAAACCATGAAAAGTAGAGGTGGCATCTTCATGCGTGGCTAATATTTGTCTATATTTCTGTCTGCCTGTCTGTGTCTGTCTATCCATCTGTCTATCCATCCATCCATCCATCCATCCATCCATCCATCTATCCATCCATCTATATACATACATTTGGAAGAATTTATACTTGCATTATTAGATACAGCTTTTTTAGTATGATTCCTAACTTTGACTTTAACTTTACTAAGAGTATACTATGTGCCATGGAAAACTTAAAGAGAGATGGATTTACATTTGTTAATTAGCTAAAAAAATCAAATAAATCTACAAAATGGAACATTTCATGTTACAATTGTGCAAGCTCATCCTTTCATATTTATTCTTTCAGAGAAGAAAGCAAATGCAATTCACCTTCTAAATTACCTGCAAAAACTAAATACTATGTGTCTCCTTTCAAGAGTTATTAGATATTAAGTAATTTTTAATGACTTCTAGAAAAATAAGATAAATAATTAAAAATGACCCTTACTGGACCCCAAAACTGGAAACCTTGCAGTTGTTTCTACATGCATGTCTCTTCCTTGTTTCTTTGACCTATTTTATTGGTCAAGGCTTTGAGTTAATTCTATTTTGGTCACACCCTATCCTTCTGTCCTCAAACTGTCTTTTTTTTTTTTTTAAAGTTTATTTACGTATGTTGAGACGCACACATGCAAGTAGGGGAGGAACAGAGACAGAGGGAAGGAAAGAGAGAGAATCCCAAGCAGGCTCTGTACTGAAAGTTTCAGTGCAGAGCCCAATGCAGGGCTCAAACTCAAAAACTGTGAGATGATGACCTGAGCAGAAATCAAGAGTTGGACGCTCAACCGACTGAACCACCCAGCCGCCCCAAACTCTCTATCTTTATTCATCTTCTTACCTCAACTGTTAAAATAGCCAATTAATCCAATCAGTCTTCTATTTTACACCTCTCACTTAATGGATCATCTTCATTCATACCATTCAAAGTTCTGTGACTCACTATTACCTATGGAAGAACAGAAGCTAACCTTGTGATTAAGCTTCACTTTTGTCCCTCAGTTTTTAACTGGTGCCATTCAGTGAAATCAAAGTTCAAGTTAAGAGTGACCTTATCACTCTTCTTTCTCTACATAGACCCCAAATTTCCTGAACCTCTCTCTTTGCTTGTTCTGTTCTTTCCCCCCTTAACTTCTAATCTCTTTGATTCAGAATTCAACCAATTCTTCAAGAGTATGGATTCTTATGATAGATTCCCAGAATTGTGATTCCAGTGTTCCGTTTGTTTTTTTGCAGAGCACTGAGCAGGCTATTTAAATATCTGGAGGCTTTGTTAAAATATGCCCCCAAATGTGTAGCCTTTAGAGCTCTTTGAGGCTGAAATCTCAAGGTGAAAGTAAAATCTATTCCTTCTGAACAACCATGGCACGTTTTCTGTTTTTCTAAAATGACAGGTGCCACTTTGCTTACCTTATGCACTGGTCTTATTTCTGCTACCTGAACGTGAGCTGTTGGAAGATATAGTAATTATGTTTAAGTCATCTTGGTATGTCTTTTGTCCTGGCATTTAATGATGGAAAGGCAGTATCTGATTTATGTAGATATCCAGTTGATAACTTGTGCTTATTAAAATGAATGGAAGGAAAGAGGAGAGGAGGGAAAGAGGGAAATAATATCATTTTTGTTTTTATATCTTGAGATCATAGACATACAATATGTTTTCAATACTACTACTTATTAAACCACTTGTCTTTATGTATGCTCTTAGGATCCAAGAGTGACACTTTCTTATTGTTACCTATAATTCACTATTACTTAAGTCCCCAAGTTTGATTAAATCCTATCACAAATGAGAATACTTTTAAAATAGAATTTTTCATTACAGTATAATGTCCTTTGCCTCCCAGAAATAACTCCTTTTAATCTTGTTCAAAATATATAGTCCCATGTTAAATGTTAAAGTATCTTGCTTTTTTACTTAATCTCTTTCTTGCTTTTGCTCAGGTTTGCTGATTAATTGCCTTCCTTATTAGCAGATGACACTTTAATGAATTTAACATTTTGGTTAAGAATATCTTTCAGCTAATATGAAAGCAAGACTTCTTAGAGAATAATTTTTCTGTGTTTTATTGAAGCCAGAGTCATATCATGGCATCAGAAAGTCTAGACAGAATGTCTAAGGACGTTTAGTAGCTAATTGAAATTACTATAAAGGCAACACCTCTGATGTATTGGGCATTAGGACCAAGATAAAAATTGATTTAGAAAGCTTCTCACTCTTCTTCACTGCCTTAGTTCTGTCATTCTCATCCTGATTTATTACATATCATTTGTTTTACATTGTTTAGTTAGATTTTGCCTTCTTTTTTGCACTTTGAATTTTAAATGGCCCAGGGATCTTGCTCTTCTGTTAGGTCCCTCACATTCCTGTTGATCTCTATCTACATGTGAGCTGTATAATGAAGAGAGCTCAGTGCTTACCCCTTGTGCAGCTGCAGCCCCAGCTCTGATTCTTTGCTTCTATGTCTTTAGGTTTAGTTTACGCATATAAAATGAGCATAATGGGTAGGTTCACAAGTCAGCCCATAAGGCAGTCATTGCAGATTGCCAAAATCATCCTTGAGAATCCCATACAGATGTACAAAAGTTGGAGATGGACATATCTTTCAACTGGTCTAACACAGCTGAGTTTTTTCCTTAACTTTGAAACAGATATCCACTTCTTCGATTGAACACCAAATAAATGTGTTGTGCTTTGTTTCAGGAGGGTATGCAAAAGCAAAAGAAACAACAACAAAATACATAGTATGCCTCTTTTTTTTTTAATTGAAGTATAGTTGACATACACCATTCCTCAAAAAACATAATATCTTGGTACTCTAGAATCTCAGTACGTACAGTTCAAACTTCATTATGCACAGAGGAACTTGGTATCTGAAGTCATTGGAGGGAATGTCATATTATGTCTCCCCACTGCCCACCCATATCAACATTCACAAAAACATTAAACACAGGGCATGAGCAAGTAGAAGCATCTGTAATATTTAATTAAATTTATTAATATTACAACCCATAATACACAAACTGTGACTATCCAACTAGAAAGCCTGCATCTAGTCTTATTTTTCAGATATAGTAGAGTTGCTTGGGAGTTGTAATATATCCAGTACTGAGTAAGACGTGTAAGTCTCATGTTAAACTTTTTACATGCCCTTAACTGTGTCATATTTAAGGGAAAATAGGTCTAGCTAGGGATTAGTTTCACTTAGTGAAGAAATAACTAAGTAACCATGTGAAAAACACCATTTACATCTGTTTTTTTACTTTACACAAAAAAATGAAAGTTTGGGAAATCTGTCATACCTTATTCCCCATTCAGAGATTCACCATACATTAGCATATTAATAGCTCTGTGAAGTCCTGAGTAGAAACCCTTTAATTTGGTTAACAAGGCAATTTTCAAACTTAATTGACTTTGGAATTCCTTTTCTCCTATTGTTTTCTTTTGTTTTGGTTTTGCTTTTTACCTCCTATAAATTAAAATTTCCTGACAGTCACAGAAAATATTTTTTAAAATTGTGGTCTAGGGGAGCACCTGAGGGGCTCAGTTGGTGAAGCATCTGATTTGGCTCAAGTCATGATCTCACAGTTCATGAGTTCCAGCCCAGCCTCAGGCTCTCTGCTGTCAGCCTGGAGCCTGCTTCATATCTTCTGTTCCCCATTCTCTGCCCCTCCCCCCACTTGTGCTCCCTCTCTCTCAAAAATAAACATTAATTATAAAAAAGGTAGTCTAAGAATACTAAAAAAAATCAGTGCTTTAATTTTTTATTGTGGCAAGAAAATACATAATATAAAATTTACCATCTTTTAAAAAAATTTTTTATAATGTTTATGTATTTTTGAGAGACAGAGACAGGTCATGAGCAGGGGAGGGGCAGAGAGAGAAGGAGACACAGAATCTGAAGCAGGCTCCAGGCTCAGAGCTGTCAGCACAGAGCACAATAGGGTGCTCAAACCTATGAACCATGAGATCATGATCTGAGCCAAAGCCGGGTGCTTACCCGATTGAGCCACCCAGACGACCCTAGAATTTACCATCTTAATCATTTCTAGGTGTACATTTCAGTATTGCTAGGTATATTTATAATGTTGTGCAAATAGTCTCCATAAGTTTTGTATCTTGCAAAATTGAAACTTTGTATCTACTAGACAAAAACTCCCCTTTTCTTCTTACTCTGTCTCCTGGTACCCACCATTCTACTTTCCATTTCTATGAATTTGTCTACTATAAATATTTCATATGAGTAGGATCAGACAGTATCTGTCTTTTTGCAACTTGCTTATTTCACTTAGCATCATGTCCTTGATGTTCATCCTATTATAGCCTGTGTCAGAATTTCCTTCTTTTATAAGGCTGAATAATATTCCCTTGTATTTACACACCACATTTTGTTTATCTGTTTATCCCTTGACGTGTGCTTGAGTTGTTTCCACCTCTTGGCTTTTGTGAAAGTGCTGCTAACAACATGATGTACAAATATCTCTTCAAGGTCCTGCTCTCCTTCTTTTGGGAAAAAAAATGAGAAATGGAATTGCTGGATCACATGCTAATTCTATCTTCTAATTGTTTGAGCAAGCACCACGCTGATCCCTACACTGCCTTCAGCATGTTGTATGCCCACCAGCAGTGTTTGAGCATTCCAATTTGTCCAATTTCTCTTTGCCAACACTTGGTGTTTTTTTTTTGTTGTTGTTTTTGTTTGTTTGTTTCTTTGTTCTTTTTTTTAATCATAAATACGCTAATGGGCATAAATGGATATCTTATTGTGGTTTGGACTTGGACTTCCTTAATGATTACTGATGGTGAGCATCTTTTCATATATTTCTTGGCCATTTGTATATAATCTTTGGAGAGTGTCTATTCAAGTCCTTTGCCCATTTTAAAAATTGAGTTATTTTGTTCTTGTTAAATTATAGATGTTCTTTATATATTCAGGATAGTAACCACTTAGCAGTTTCATGATTTGCAAGTATTTTCTCCTCTTCTGTAGATTGCCTTCACACTCTGTTGATGTGTTCTTTGATGTACAAATTTGTCTCTTTTACTTTTGTTGTCTGTACTTTGGTACAATATCTCAGAAATCTTTGCCAAACCCAGTGTTACAAAGTTTTCCCTACATTTTCTTCTAAGAATTTGATAGTTTTAGGTCTTGTGTTAAGGTTTTTGTTACTTTGGGAGCTAATTATATATATGTCATAAGGTAAAGATCCAATCATTCTTTTGCATGTAGATGTTCAGTTTTTCCATTTCTCTGTTTCCAAATGCCATTTTTAAAAAAATAATCAATTGGGGCACCTGGGTGGCTCAGTCGGTTAAGCGGCCGACTTCAGCTCAGGTCATGATCTCACGGTCCGTGAGTTCAAGCCCCATGTTGGGCTCTGTGCTGACATTCAGAGCCTGGAGCCTGTTTCAGATTCTGTGTCTCCCTCTCTCTCTGCCCCTCCCCCACTCATGCTCTGTTTCTCTCTCTCTGTGTCAAAAAATAAATAAACATTTAAAGAAATTGTGGTTTATATACACAATGGAATACTACGTGGCAATGAGAAAAAATGAAATATGGCCTTTTGTAGCAACGTGGATGGAACTGGAGAGTGTGATGCTAAGTGAAATAAGCCATACAGAGAAAGACAGATACCATATGGTTTCATTCTTATGTGGATCCTGAGAAACATAACAGAAACCCATGGGGGAGGGGAAGGAAAAAAAAAAAAGAGGTTAGAGTGGGAGAGAGCCAAAGCATAAGAGACTGTTAAAAACTGAGAACAAACTGAGGGTTGATGGGGGGTGGGAGGGACAGGAGGGTGGGTGATGGTTATTGAGGAGGGCACCTTTTGGGATGAGCACTGGGTGTTGTATGGAAACCAATTTGACAGTAAATTTCATATATTAAAAAAAATAATAAAATAAATAAATAAACAAATAATCAATTGATTTTATCTTACTTTTTTTTAAAAAAAATGTGTATTTATTTTTGAGAGTGCAAGAGGGGGAAGGGCAGAGAGGGAGGGGGACAGAAGATCCAAAGTGGGCTCCACACTGACAGCAGAGATCTGATGCGGGGCTTGAATTCAGGAACCATGAGATCATGAACTGAACCAAAGTTGTATGCTTAACCAAGTGAGCCACCCAGGTACCCTGTTATACTCAATTGATTTTAAAACACATTGTCAGAGAAATTAGTTTGCAACAACTTGCTGCTAGTAACCAGACTAGAATCTGGTGGTAACTACTTTACTTCCAAAATGGTTGCAGATCATCTTGTTTATTTGTACTGGAGTCTTGGCCAGGATTGCCAACAAATAGCTTCTATGTCACTATCTGCAAAGAAAATGATGGAATCAATGTGCATTGTGCTCTTACGTGCAGGAAGCTTGTAGGTCTTAACATCTTTTACTTCTCATGATAGCCTAGTGCACCCCAAATGGTTGTCTGTGGACCTGCACTGATTGGCTGCATAGCAGTATAGGCAAGGGTGGCAATCAGGATGATCTCTTTTTAAATGCACCCCAGCAATTGAAATGCAGTTCAGACACATGCCACACTCACCTCTGGCTGGTGTAACTCACTCACATCACAGCTTCTAATTTGAAGAACTGGAGGCCCAATCCAGAGCCTGAAATTCTGACCCCAGATTCATATTCTTTTTCTAGTATACCTCAAGTCAAATCAAGGATTTACTAGATACTTCTTTTTTAGCAAGGAAACACTTTAGCAGATGGTTGGAAAACTTACATCTTCCATTACTCTTAAGTCTGTTTTCTGTTCCCGTCAGAGAGTAACAATATATTCCATCTGACAAGGCGTCTGCATCTAGCACCTTTTGGCTCCTGTTATTTTTATTGAGCTTTGCTATCATGTTTACTACCTTTTAGGTTTTTTGTAATTTTAAGCCAGTCCATTTTGCCTACTAGTTGACCTCCATTTCTAACAAGTCATTTTTAGTGGAACTGAACAAAAAACGCCCATAATCATTAAAAAAAAATTCCATTCAGCAAAGCCTTGATGATTGCTGAGATTATTTTCCTCTTGCCTACAGTCTCTTTATCTACTTCTTACCGATGTTTTGAGCATTGATGTGAAATCATAGAAGACCCAGTCTTCTAGTGTAGCTTCCTTTAAAGATCTTAAATTAGTCCCCTTTTCTTGTTGCCTTACTTCATGACCTCCATAATGATTGGACTTATGGCATTACTACATTTATCATTCTGTATTCCTTCCCATGCTTTTTTTATTCAGGTTTAATTTACAGACCCTTCAACTGGATTTGTCTCTCCTCAGTGTAGATCCATGTTCCCCAGTCTTTTCTTATGCAAAAACCCATCATTTTTGAGCTTTAGCCATTTGGAAATCTAGACTCCATTTATTGATCCTAATTGCCTGTAAAGTTAGTAATTTTCTATTTTCTCATGTTTCTTTAAAAAAATATTTTTTTACATTTATTTATTTTTGATAGAAAGAGACAGAGCACAAGTAGGGGAGGGGCAGAGATAGAAGGAGACACAGAATCCAAAGCAGGCCCCAGGCTCTGAGCTGTCAGCATAGAGCCCGACCTGGGGCTCGAACTCACAAACTGCAAGATCATGACCTGAGCTGAAGTAGGACGCTTAACCGACTGAGCCACCCAGGTGCCCCTATTTTCTCATGTTTCTTAAAAATAATTGAAAGTAGCAACAAAAGTAAAAGCCTGGGCTTTATGGGCTATGCTCTGCCATATATTATAAGGAAAATACCTTGTCCTCCAGCTTTTAAATAATATTCAGTTACACAAAATTTAAGAAAAGATATAAGAATTCAATTTAACATGTATATGTATATATAAATCCAATTAGCAGTAGCCTTGATAAAATGTGAATCTGTTATTTTCTTTTGCAAGCTCATGGCTAAAGAATAGGACAGGCCAGAAATAGTCTTGTTCCACTTATAACTGTTTTCTACTTTTCTACTTTTGACATCTTTTTTCCACCTCTATTGTTCTTGTTCTTACATACCTTCAACATTCAAATTCATTGAATTATGCAGGTAATAAAAATCTGTCAGAATTTACTGATAATGCAAAAAAAAATCCTGCTTAAACAAAAGAGAATCCTAATATATTTTAACCTTTAGATAGCCTCGAGCTTTTCACCCTTTTATGTGCCATTATCCAAACATTGTATAAAACTGTGCTGTGATCAGCTGTTTAGTGTAATTTGGAGATTTTCTTCCCTTTGTATCTTTTCTGATACCTCTTAAACATTATCGCTTCAACAGAAATCTTTTGGAAAGGATTACTTTGTTTTTTTGTGTATTGTATTTATTTATTTTATTGTTTACCTTTTGTTCTCCAGTAAAGGAAAAAAGACTTGAGGGGAGAAAAAGATAAAGTTACAACATGGTACATCTAGCAGTTTATGTTCTGTCCTTAGCTCTTTTTATAAAGGTAAAGTTCAGAGAGTACCAACTCCTTCAAATGGGCTTTGCATATTTTACTTCAGTCCCCAGATTTCTCAGGTAGGAAATGTTAAATTAATTGGAACAAGCATTTCTTTGGAAGAAAAATTTTCCCTAATCTCACCAATAATAAAAAGCCATGTCCAGGGTAAGAGAATTATCGCTGAAATCACTGGGATCCTTTCATTCATAATGTCTTCCATTACTGAAGTCCACAAAAAAAAAAAACCACATTATTTTATGCAATCATATGTGGTTTTATCTAGGTTTTTTGTGACCCTGCTATGTGACAAATATTAGGTATGAGATGAAGGGAGAGATGGTGAGAAAATTTTAAAAGACGCACAAACATATAGCCAACTAATCTTTGACAAAGCAGGAAGGAATATCCAATGGAATGAAGACAGTCTCTTCAGCAAACGATGTTTGGAAAAC
This sequence comes from Panthera tigris, assembly GCF_018350195.1. NCBI lineage: Eukaryota > Metazoa > Chordata > Mammalia > Carnivora > Felidae > Panthera > Panthera tigris. Next base: position 48,682,133 of record NC_056661.1, read on the forward strand.
TGGACAACAGCATGCAGAAAAATGAACCTGGACCGCTTTCTTACACCATACACAAAATTAAACTCAAAATGGATTAACGACCTAAATGTAAGACAGGAAGCCATCAAAATCCTCTAGGAGAAAGCAGGCAAAAACCTCTTTGACCTCGGTCACAGCATCTTCTTACTAAGCATGTCTCCAGAGGCAAGGAAAACAAAAGCAAAAATGAACTATTGGGACCTCATCAAAATAACAAAAAACAAAAAACAAAAAACAAACAAACAAAAAAAACTTCTACACAGTGAAGGAAACAATCAACAAAACTAAAAGGCAACCAACAGAATGGGAGAAGACATTTGCAAATGACATATCAGATAAAGGGTTAGTATCCAAAATCTATAAAGAACTTACCAAACTCAACACTCAAAAATCAAATAATCCATTGAAGAAATGCACAAAAGATAGGAATAGACACTTCTCCAAAGAAGACATCCAGATGGCCAACCGACACATGAAAAAATGCTCATCATTACTCAACATCAGGGAAATACAAATCAAAACCACAATGAGATACCACCTCACACCTGTCAGAATGGCTAACATTAACAACTCAGGTAACAACAGGTGTTGGCGAGGATGTGGACAGAGAGGATCTCTTTTGCACTGCTGGTGGGAATGCAAACTGGTACAGCCACTCTGGAAAACAGTATGGAGTTTCCTCAGAAAATGAAAAATAGAACTACCTATGACCCAGAATTTCACGACTAGGTATTTTTCCAAGGGATACAGGTGTGCTGTTTCGAAGGGGCACATGCATCCCAATGTTTAAGCAGCACTATTGACAATAGGCAAAGTATGGAAAGAGCCCAAATGTCCATCGACGGATGAATGGATAAAGAAGATGTGGTATATATATATATATATATATACATATATATATATATATATGTATATATATATATATATATATATACACACACACACAATGGAGTATTACTCAGCAATCAAAAAGAATGAAACCTTGCCATTTGCAACTATGTGGATAGAACTGGAGGGTATTATGCTAAGCAAAATTAGTCAGAGGAAGACAAATATCATATGACTTCACACATATGAGGACTTTAAGAGACAAAACAGATGAACATAAGGGAAGCGGTGCAAAAATAATATAAAATCAGGGAGGGGGATGAAACATAAGAAACTTTTAAACATGGAGAACAAACAGAGTGTTGCTGGAGGGGTCATGGGAAGGGGGATGGGCTAAATGGGTAAGGGGCATTAGGAATCTACTCCTGAAATCGTTGTACTATATGATAACTAACTTGAAATTAAAAATAAATAAATTTAAAAAGGCAGTGATTTTGAATTTGCAAGCCAAATATAGAGTTCCTCAGCACATCATGGTAAGTATAGTAGGATAGCATAGCATGGGTAAGTATTGAATAGGCTGGATGTCAAAATGAATTTTAAACCTTTTAAAAATATATATTCTTGGGGGATGGGAGGGATGAGTAGGTGGTATACAGAGAATTTTTCTTTGTATAATACCATAGTGATAGATACATGTCATTATACCTTTGTCCGAACCCATAGGATGTACAATATCAAGAATGAACTCTAACGAACTCTAGTTCTAATGAACTCTAATGTAAACTGTAGACTTTGGATGGTTATGATGTGTCACTGTGAGTCCATCAGTTGTAACAGTTTACCGCTGTGATGGGGGAATGGTTATGCATTTGTAGGACCTGGATATATAAGGGAGATCTCTGGCCCTTCCCCTCAATTTTGCTGTGACCCTAAAATGGCTTTAAAAATGTATAGTCTTAATAGCAACAACAATAAAAGGAATGAATAAATAAAAATGACAGGCTTACCTCAGTGGGGAAAATACATGTGATGTGAATCATCTGACTCTTGGTAAATTCTAATCAGTCAAGTAGAGCTTTTAAAATGTTTCAGTAACCACACATACACACACCCCCACACAAAAACATTCTTGCCCTTGCTTTGCTCTAAGAGATCCTGGTTCTGCAATTATAGGTTGTACCTGAGCGTCCATATTTTTGAAAGTTCCTCACATAAATCCAAGCATTCAAGGATAGTTGTCAGTGTTATGGTCATTAACATCAAAGACTCCAGATGAAGAAAAAAAAAACATAATTTAGTTCTACTTATTGTACTTCCTAGATGTGTACCAGAGAGAAAAATACTTCATGCTTTTAACACATGACACCATATATTTTAATAAGGATCTGAAAGTAGTGATGCGTGGAGAACTCTTGTCATGAGTTTGGTATTAAGTAAGTACTCATGACATGTTAATTTCTCTTTGTCCCACTGTGTTCATTGTGATTGCTGTTGGTGCCATTAGGAAAACAGACTATCATAAATGCTATACCAGATGTGTGTGTGCACGCGCACACACACACACACACACACATTGCTGTAAAAACTCAAAAACAAAACAATTCAGGGTGGAGTAATTAAGGACATCTTTAGAGGAGAAGATAAATTTAAGAGATTGCATTAACAATTGAACATATAGAAAAATAATACTTTGAAGACAAATTATGAATAGTCCTGAACGCCATTTGCACAAATGTGGCCCTGATGGAAGATGTCAATCACAGAAAGTGACATGTGTCAATGGATGAATGGGTTAAGAAGATGCAGTCAATGTGTATATACATAATGAAATATTATTCAACCATGAGAAAGAAGGAAATCCTACCATCGTGACAGTGTGGATGGACCTTGCAAACATGCTAAGTGAGATAAGTAAGAGAAAAATAAATGCTATATGGTATCACTTACATGTGAAAGTTAAAAAAGCCAAACTAGTAAAAAGGCAGGAAAATGGTAGTTACCAAGGGATGAGGATTTTAACTGTACAAACTTTTTAACTAGCAGATAAGTCTTGGAGAGCTGATGCATGGTATGGTAAATATAGGCAACATAATTGTATTATAATCATCAAACTTTCCAAGAGACTAAAATTAATTATTCCCTCCACAAAGAAAGAAATGAGGAACACCTGGCCGGCTCGGTTGGCGGAGTCTGAGAGTCTCGATCTCTGGGTCATGAGATCAAGGCCCATGTCGTATGTGGAGCCTACTTAAGAAAAAACAAATGATAATTAGGTGACATGATAAAGGGAGTCACTGATGCTACAACAATAGTGGTATCACAATATATAAACACATCAAGTCAACATGTTGTCCACTTTAAATTTACACATCTTGTATGTCATATTTCAAAAAAAGAATTTTGCAAGCAAAAAAATAAAACTGATAAATATATATGGCAAAAACAGTGACAACAAATTTGTGTTTTGGAATGATTAATCTCATGATAGTGGGTATGATGATTAAAGGGCAGAGAGAAAAGGAGAGATTGAGACAGAGAGAAAAAGAGAGGGAGTGAGACCAAGGGCAGAACCATTTTATTAGGTACATAATGCACTAAGTAGTATGCTTTTATAGCAGAAAATCCAGCTTTATATGGAAAATAATCTTATTTCCTTCTCTGAGAAAGTGAAAAAAGACACCAAAAAACTTGTAAGTATGGTGTCTGTAAATCTTGTCATAGATAATTGGTCCCTATTGTCCCCCTTGTCTTTTTACAGAGCTCCTTGTATTAGCTGTATTAATTGATTTTATGTATCAGTTTCTGACATAAAACTAGTTTTGTTGTTTTTTCTAAATAAAAACCAATGTATTACAATTGTAAAATACATATGTGTTTATGACATGTTTCGCATAGTTATTTTATAACAGAAAAATATATATATATAAGAAAGTAAAATATGTTAATTATTCTACTGTTCAATGATAAATACTGTTAATATTGTGTTACATAGATTTTGATATAATTCTTCTCTGTTCTGTATCTCTTCCTGTGTGCATCTTTTTCTCTATTTTGTGAACTGCTTTCTTTATTTCTACTAAGTGCATCATGGTATCTTATCATACAAATGAATTAGAACTACATCATTATTTTTAATGACCATATGGTATTCCATTACATGAACTCTAATATATTTAAGCAACCTACACTTGATGAATATCTATATGCTCAAATGTTTTGCTTTTACAAACTGTGTTGTGACGTATGCCCCTTACATTATTAATATGGCTGTCCTGGTCTGCCTTTATATGTCTGTTATTGATCCATTCCCATGTTGCTCTTATTTTTCTAATTAATGATATTCTGTGCTCACCCAATTGTCAATAACAGCAGTAATAATCAGAAGAAAAATACAGATATTGAGAATTTACTGTGTATCATTCATTATGCTGTTTTTGTATGTTCTGTATTTTTTTTAATTAAGGTAAAATTTTTAGAGCAGGTTTATGTTCACAGGAAAAGTAAGGGAAAGGAGCAGAGATTTCCTATAAGCTCCCTGCCACATACATGCATAGCCTGCCCTATTGTCAATATTCCCCACCAGAGTAGTACATTTGTTATAATAATTGATGTATTTATAGTGATAGATCATGATTATCCAAAGACCAGAGTTTACATTAGGGTTCACTCTTAGTGTTCATTCTGTGGGTTCAGACAAGTGTGTAATGATATGTAGCCATCATTATCGTATCATGCAGAATATTTTCATTGCCTAAAAGTCCTTTTTGCTCTGCATATTCCTGCTTTCTCCCACCCTAGCCCCTGACAACCACTGATCTTTTTGCCATCTCCATAGATTTGCTTTTTCCAGAGTGTCATATAGTTGGAAATGTACCATATGCAGCCTTTTCAGATTGGTTTCTTTCACTTAATAATATGCATTTAAGGTTTCTCTTTGTCTATTCATGGTCTGATAGCTCATTCCTTTTAGCTTTGAATAGTGTTCCATCGTCTGATGTACCAGTTTATTTATCATTCACCTACTGAAGGTCATCTTGTTTGTTTCCAAGTTTGGGACAATTATGAACAAAACTGCTATAAATATTTTTGTGCAGGATTTTGTATCAATATAAGTTTTCAACTCCTTGGGTAAATACCAAGGAGTGCCATTGCTGGATTATACTGTAAGAAATTTTTTGTTTGGGGGGAGCCTGGATGGCTCAGTCGGTTAAGCATCCAACTTTGGCTCTGGTGATTTTGTGATCTGTGGTTCATGAGTTTGAGCCCCGCATCTGCCTCTGTGCTGACCACTCAGAGCTTGGACCTTGCTTCAGAATCTGTTTCCCTCTCTCTCTGCTTTCTGCCCCCAGCCCCTCTCCCCACATTCACACTCTGTCTGTCTATATCTTTCAAAAATAAGTGAACATTCAAAAATGTGTTTAAAATATATTTTTTAAAGATTTTTAAGAAACTGCCAAACTGTCTTCCAAAGTGGCTGTACCGTTTTGCATTCCCACCAGCAGTAAATGAGAATTTCTGTTGTTCTGCATCATCACCAGCATTTGTTGTTGTCAGTGTTCTGGATTTTGGACATCCTAATTTATATGTACCATGGTATCGCATTGCTTTAATTTGCATTTCCCTAAAGACATATGATGTGAAACATCTTCTCATATACTTATTCCCCACGAGCATACCTTCCTTGGTGAGTTGTCATTTAAGGCCTTTGCCCTTTCTTTTTAAGCCCGTTTTTAAAATCAGATTATTTTCAGTTGTTGAGTTTTAAGAGTTCTTTGCATATTTAGATAACAGTCCTTTTTCAGATGTGTCTTTTGCAAATATTTTCTCCCTCTTTGCAGCTTGTTTTCTCATTCTCTTGAAAATATTATATTATTTTATTCTCCCAAGAGTACTATGAATTAAGTGGCATTCCCACCATTTTGCTAGAAGCAGAGGCTTAGAAAGTTGGGGAAAAAATTGCCTAAATTGACATATTAGCAAGTGCTCAAGTATAGATTTAACTTTGGTCCCTGTGAATGCAGGAACCATATCCTTAATTAGTAGACATGTTATAGTGAAGGCAAAGAAAGTACTTTTATCTTCTGATATTCATGTTTTCCAAAATAAACCTTGATGCCTTCACAAGGAGTTTGGAAAGACTGTTTATATGTCACAGTACCACCGTACATAGGGATTTGAGAAAGGATTTTTTTTTTCGCCTTCATTGTATAATTTGTTACCATGTCCACAAGTTCATCTGAGCCTACCAAGTAATTAAAAACCTCAGAGAAGACCTGAAGACAATTTATACCCAAAAGAAAATAATCATTTTGGCCAGTTTTCCTCAATTTTCAGGTAGATCCTAGTATGTAACTCTATTTGGGCATTTTAATTAAATTTCTGTGGCTGTTTTTCAGCTCACCAGTAGCAGTGAGCCCATCTAAAAAGCAGTGATGTTCAGTATGGGCTACTGTCTAGAAATCCTAGAATATTATTACTGAATTTGTTCTCAACGTGTTCTCAAATCAGTATTAACTGATGACCTATGAGAAATGCAAGTTCTTGGGCTTCACGTCTCACCTACTGACTCAGAAACTGTGGGGCTGGGGCTCAGCCATCTGTTTTAACAAACTCTCTAGGTTGGGACACCTGGGTGGCTCAGTTGGTTGAGTGGCTGACTCTTGATTTCTGTTCAGGTCATGAGCTCAGGGGCATGAGATCAAGCCCTGCATCAGGCTTCGAGTTGGGTGTGGAGCTTGCTTGAGATATTCTCTCTCTCTCTCCCCCTCTTCCTCTCCCTCTCCCTCCCCTGCTTGTGCTGTCTCTCTCTCTCTCTCTCTCTCTCTCTCTCTCCCTGTCTCTGTAAAATAAATAAATTAAAATATTTTTAAAAATTGTCTAGGAGATGGGGCGCCTGGGTGGCTCAGTCGGTTGAGCGTCCGACTTCAGCTCAGGTCATGATCTCACACTCCGTGAGTTCGAGCCCCGTGTCAAGCTCTGTGCTGGCAGTTCGGAGACTGGAGCCTGCTTCGGATTCTGTGTCTCCCCCTCTCTCTGCCCCTCCCCTGCTCATGCTCTGTCTCTCTCTGTCTCAAAAATAAATAAAAACATTTAAAAAAATAAAAATAAAAAAATAAAAATTGTCTAGGAGATTCTTTTACTTGCCAAGCCTGGGAGATGCAATGCATTATGGTTTATGTAGCCAACTGGGAACACCTGCCCTTCAAAGTTTCCAAATCATGCCAATGCTTATATTTCTGGGGCCAGATATAAATACTTTACCAGGAAATTGAGCAAATTGTGTTTTTGAGGGCAAATTTGGCCGCCTTTCGTCACCCATCTTCAGGTGGAAGTAATATGGCTTTCTGTCTCAACGAAAATTAGTCAAGATTTTCAAGTTTCCTAGCAAAATGTCAGCTTTACCATGGGCATATTTGGCTGCTGGAGCAAAGGTACATCTTCCAATAACTAGGAGACAAAGACTGTTTTTCAGTCATTCTACAGGGAACTGACTCTTTGAACAACTGCTACTCAAGACCTGCCAGAAAGTTTTCTTATGTCCATTGACATTCAGGACAAGCAGTGTAATGGGCTAAATAATCCTCCAAATTTCAAATTTTGTTTCATTTTTGCCTTTTTGCTCTATCCATTAAAATCAACAAAAAGTTAAGTGGTTGGCACATGGTTTTGTTTCATTTTCCTTTTTTCCTTGAGAAATTCAAGTATAGACCTGTACTTTAAACTTACACTTCTTCTAGAGTTGATTTTTTAAAAACATTCTTACATGTGAAGATTTATTTGTCCTTGTCTAAGAATCGAGGCAATAAATTTTTAACAAAGTTTACTGCCAGCAAAAGTTTGTACCAATTGCCTTGGTATCATTCCTAATTGGTCATCAAAGAACATTTTAGTTTAATTTAATAAAATGAGTAAGTTCAGGGCATAGTTATTTTTAAAAATAAATATCTAACCAGATAATGCAACTATATGGGTTAACTGATTCTCTTTCTTTAATCAGACAATATTAGCTATTTTTCTCTCTTTATTGTGTATATTTATATTGGTTACTGTGTAGCTCAGAGACATATTTAATATGCCATTGTAATAACGATCTTTACCCTGTCTTTCTGGAATAATTGTGGTCTCCCTTGTACTATATTATTTTTCCATTTTTATTTTTATTTTAATGATCCTGATGTTAATTAGTCTTCTATGGTTAGCAATTTCAAAACTTCCCTGGAACTAGCATGATTATAAATGATGTTTAATTTTTTTTGAGTACACCTAAGTATCTGAGACACTGCCCTTCATATAAGTATGCCAAAATTAATAATTGATTTTATCTTAATTCTTGTATCTCCATCAACTGAATGCTCTTCTGAAATATGCTCACCACTCAGCACACACACACACACACACACACACACAGTCTTCGTTCCTCAAGCTAGCAACAAGATGTGCCTTTGAAACAAAATAAAAAAGGCATGAGACAAACTGTTCCCTATGTGCTTTCCATGCTGCTCTCTGATTCTCCTTGATAGCACTTATAACCTTGTATTCTCATTGCTTTCTGGTCTGTTTAGTCCTACGTAAATTTCTCAAGGGCAAGGGCTATGACATATGCATTATTGCAGTCTCAGTGCCTTTGACAATACTGGTGCATAGTTGATTCCCAAGAATATGATTAAGTGCCAAATAGTATGATGTAGGATTTCTCTTTCAGGATCTCAGAATAAAGAAAAACTTGGAAGGATTGGAGTTTTCTGGTCAAGGTTTATAGAGGAGGAAAGACATGGAGTAGTCATTGACTGTATGGTCTTGTACTTGGCATTGAACTTGGGGCAGAAACATGGATAAGTGCTTTACAGGGGAGGTCTACATAGGGGACAAATGATGTGTGTAAGTGGGGAATGAAGAGATGGTCTTGTTTTGGAGAGTGATTGGAGTGTGGGAGGATGGGGTGCAGTCAGCATAACCAGCTTGGGTAAAAGTTTGGAATCTAGGAAAAAACTTCATAGCTGATAAACTAGGAAGCATAGACCTAAAGAACTTTGTGAATGGCTATGTAACATAATATAATTTGTAATTTAAAATTTAGCCTGATAAAATATTCCTAAGTTAGGGGCTGACAAACTATGGCCTGTATTCCAAATCTGTCTCACAGCCTGCTTCTGTATAGCCCTCAAGTGAATACTTTTTTTTTAACATTTTTAAAGAATCATTAAGAAATAAACTGTAATATGCAATAGTGACTTTTTGTGGCCCTTAAAACCTAAAATACTTACTATCTGGCCATTTTGGAAAAAGTTTGCTGGTCCCTGCACATGAAAGTGATAGGAAATAATGAATAAAGATATTGGAATAAAGGCCATACTTGAGTGTGTAAGTGAAGGAAAGACAATGATTACAAATAGGTCTCTCCATTTGAGCAGCTAAATGCAATAGTGTCTTTCTCGCTCATACAAAAAACAGTTCATTGTTTTTTGGGGGTTTTTTGGTGGTGGTAGTGGTGGTGTGTGGCTTTGTCCTGTGTGGTGATTTTGGGACTCAGAGTCTTACACTCCTTTGTCCCTGAATTCCATAGGATCTCATCATTATTGCACCTAATGGTGAAAAGGGAAATAGAGTAACAAAGAGACATACCCACTTCTTAAAAACCTTGGTTTTGAAGTGACTCCCATCCCTCCCATTTACTTTCTGTGTACATTAGCTCTTTGTGTGGTCTCATCTAAAAATAGAAGTGTTTGGAAGTTGAACTTTCTGGCTGAATGGCCCCTTTCTGGTCATAGATCTGTGCTATGGCCATGAGCTCTGTGTTAGCCATTTCTTCCAGAGTGAGAGGTGGCTGTGGCAATGAAGACAGCTGCCAGGTGCTTGTTTTCCATAACAGTGAAACCAGAAGGCTTATAGTACACATAGGTAGATCTTGCATATATGGATATATATGATGCATATGTATACACATATATATAGTCACATACACATATATAACTTAGGTACACACACACACACACACACACACACACACACACACACACACATACCTATGAGGAGGCAATGAATCATAGGTTGTTGAAGACTAAAGCCTGATCTTCCCTACTTGCTACTTTCTGGATTTCTCAACTTTCTCCTACAACTTCTGGCTCTTCTTTGTTCCAGTTATGATATTGAGAAAAGTGTTATACTTTCTAATGCACTTTTATTTTCTCATCTGTCAAATGAGGATTATCTGACTCTTGGCTTTGTAGTGAGAGTTAATACTGTGAAGGCTTTAGATCGTTGTCTGACATATACTAAATGCTCAATAAAAGATGTCTGCTACTGCTGTTCCTATTATTATTAGTGTTGTTGCTCTCTTAAAATAGTCTAAAAATGTTGATGTAGCTTAGCAACAGCTGACTATGGATAGTTAGAAGCGGGACATAATGCTCAATGACCTCAAACTTTTGTCTTACATAATAGGATAATGGACCCAGGGAAAATGGGAAAAGCTGGATTGCAGGGTAAATTTAAAATATGTGTTCATCATCAAGCAAATACAGTGATAAAAATAATTCCTTCACCTATATGTTCCTTAGGGACTCAGGAATTTAATAGTCACAAATCAAGCAAAAAGGATCATAGAAATGTAACAATGCAGAATGAGGAATATAAATAGTTATTTGTCCAATGATGTATTAGAATGACTAAACATTGTCTCTTTTGCTGAGACTATTGCAGTACACATTTTATACACACACTACACATGCACATATGCACACACACACACACACACACACACACATTTTCCACAAACAACTTTCACAGTAAGCAAATTGTCCTTTCCTGAGAGGTTGTTGAACAGTGATTGAGTCTTCATGTCTGTATTATTTTTTATTCATGTCCTAAACAGGAGCCATGGTCATTACTGTAATTGTACTCTAGTCAAGTAACACATCCTTGATGCCATTTGCACATATCATTTCTCTGTGCTTTCGTGATAGTCTTGCGTAATATACACAGTTTTAGAAGCATCTTGATCAGAGGGAAGCAGGCATTTGGCATTCATGTCATATAAGTAAGCCATATAAGTAATTCCTTGTCCAACTTAAGGCTGTCTATTAGTTATCTTCCATATACAGTGTCTCTTGTCATAATGTTCCTTAAATGGATGTTGTCTGAGTCAAAAAAACAGATTCAAAAGCAGATTTCACAAAAAAATGTGTACTGGTTTTAGACCAATGGGCTTCCTGGGCCCATTTTTAAAATGAAGGAAGACTCTAAAGTCTCTTATTTGCTCCAGTTTGGAAGCAAGATCCGATATCCCTTGATCCCTCCCTCCTTATTTCCTCAATAACTTTGCTTTATTCTATAAACTTTTTCATAAAGAGCTCAAGTCATACTAACATAGTGCTTTGTTTTTGCCAGTTCTGATTTCTGGTGTGGACCAAGGCTCTAGAGACCATCATTTTGGAAGCTCATTACTATGTTGTAGCTCTCTCTCCTAAATGCAGTTTATTCTTGGGTTGTTTTTCACCATGGGCTCCCCCATATAGAGTGTATAGGCATAGATGAACCCTTACTTAACACATGCCAGTGAGTGGAGTATTCTTTTAGACTTGGACGACAGGTGCAGCCTTTGGCTCACCTCAGCCAGAAGTAAGACAGTCATCCTACAAAAGCTGTATCAGTATATGGGAATCTATTTCCCATCATCCCCAAACCATGATTTCACAATGGAAAGAATGACTTAAATGCATCTGATCTCCTTTCCCACAGCACTAACAACGTATATGGTTACTCACCCACCTCCTCTGAAATAATCATGCCCTCTGGCCACTACCATACATATGCATGAGTCTTCTTTCTTTACCAAGCATTCATTGACTGCATGCTACATGTTAACCTTTTGATATAGTGGTGAAAAAAAATATCAGTGAAAGGGGTTTTTGTTTGTTTGTTTCTTACTTGATTTATATTTCTTATAGCTTTCAAGCCCACAGCGTTCACAGAGTCCTATAACTTTAGCCATAGGAATGAGAGGAGAAAGTGGTCTTTCCATATAATCATACCAGCCTTGAGGTAGAATATGTTGCTCTTCAACCCACAGCCATTGCTTCCTCCATGAATCCCTACCCCTTACCCCATGCTTCTATAATTGTGTATACTCTCATCTCTTCTATTTCATGTTGAAGGTCATTCTGCATCTTATTCAACACTGTGATAATTCTTCTGCACTTAGACAATTAAAATTTTTATTTATAAATTAAAAATGACTTCTCATTAACTATTTATTAATGAATTAAGAATTCATTTTGTAGAAGTCCCACTCATGGCTCTTTACACTAAAGAAGTGAAGGCTTATGTTAACACAAAAATTTGCCCACATACGTTCATTACAGAATTTTTCATAATTATAAAAACTGGAAACAACCAAACTATACATTTAATGGGTGAATGTATAAATAAATTGTGGTACACCTGTATATATTCAGCTATAAAAAGGAACAAAATATTGATAAATCAGCAATTTGAATGAATTTCAGAGGCATTATGCTGAATGAAACAAGTCAGTCTCAGAAGTTTACACACTGTATGGTAACATTTATAGCACATTTTGAAAGGACAAGACGTAGTGATGGAAAATTGGTCACTTGTTGCCAGATGTTAACAACTAGGGGAGAATTTGACTATAAAGCACAAGCAAATTATTTTGCTTGATTCAACTGTTCTAATGGTGATGATGATTACACAATCTTGTATATGTGCCAAAATTCTTACAACTGGACATGGATATTTCAATTTTACTGTGTATTAATTTTTAAAAAGTTAAATTAAAAATCCTCTTTTGTGAGCGTATACACCATTATTAATACTCTTTGCCAAATTCCACCACATCTGAACTTCAGATCAGTGTTCTTAAACTTGACTGATCATCAGATGCATCCAGGTCTCTCATTAACAGTAGAGGCCACCAGAACTTTCTGCTGAGGATATTGATTCAATAGATCCGGTCAAAGTCTAAGAATCTGTGCAAGAGCTTAAGTGAATCTGGGGATTGAGAATGTTTGAGAAACTGACCATATAAGTGGTTCCAAACTTCAGTGAGCACAAGAATCAATTTGGGAAGATGTAATAAGGTCTGGAATGAGATCTACAAATTGGTGTTATTAGCAAGGACTTCAGAAAAATCTAATTCAGGTGGTCCATGGGACAGACTTTAAGAAATGCCACTATCAAGTGAATGTCAAACTTGGATAGCTCTTTCATGTCTGCTCAGTAATTCTAAATGTCCTTGATTAGCCTTCTCTTCCGTTGCCCAGCATAGGTATTGCATACTGCACCAGCCCCCTCCAATTCTTTACCTCACTCTTCCAGTAGTTAGTGGAACCTTGCCTTTGTCACCTAGAAAAACAGCATTTTTAGATGTGCTCTCCTTCAACTTCTTCTTATGTTTAAAAAATATAGAAATGCATCTAATTTCATTCTCTTTTTCAGTGCCTGAGGAAGAGGTATGTCTTATCTTCAAAGGTTACATATCTCTGCCTCTGTGCTCTTTGTCTGAGTGCATCTTGACCCTCTGTTCTTTCTCTCCTGCATTTCCAATTATTCTTTCTATACTGGTTCCTTCCACACAGCCTGTGAATGTGCTCGTCACCTCTATCTTATACCAGCAATTCTTCTTTGACTTAGAATATCCTTTTATTGCTCACCCTTTCTGTTTTTCTTCACAGCCAGACTCCTCAAGTAGATAATCTCCAATTACAGTTTCCACTCAATGGCTATTCTTCACTTGTCAGTTCACAGTAATCAGGCTTTTACCTCCAACCCTGCACTGAGATGTCACAGGTAAAAATCTGCCAATAACCTCCTGGATACGTTATTGGATAACGTAAGCCTCTGACTAATCCAGTCTTCATCTGATTTGATCTTGCTGAGCCCTTCTTTCTTATTAAAAAGTTATACCTTTTCTGTTCTCCTCCTAATTTTATGACTATTTCTTCTAGATTTCTTTCCCTAGCTCATAATTCTTTATGCTTCTATGTCTGCTTTATCCAGAGGGGTCTATTTCTGGCCCTCAAGTCTTTGCACTGATTTTTTTACCACCCTTGGGAAATCTCTTCCATGCTGATGATCTATAGGCTCATGATTCCCATAACTGTCCATAACTGTTAAGATCATAGGCCTATAATTAATAGGTACTCAGTATATGTTTGTTGAGAGGATAAATGGATGGCTGCAAGGATGGATAACTGAAATAATATCTATGAACTAGACAAACACCACAGTCAAAGGTAATAGGTCACTGATTTCTGATTGTGTGGGTTTGTTAATAGGCATACACAGACTCTAAGTTGCTTGTTTGCTTTCATTACTCCTTTTTTCATCACTAAGGGATGGTCAGAATATGAAATTGTGTTTAGCTTATAAGTTCCATGATGGAACATGAAGCCTTATTGACCATTGGATCACTTTGGGAAGGCCAAGGATTTAGTGGACCTCTCACTCCCTATATTTCTTCCAGGGACCCGATTTTTATTGTGCAAATTAAAAAAAAAAAAACAAAGTTCTGAATTAATAAGGTCATGAATGGTAATACATGGGAACGACTTCTTTGAGGCATCTGTGACAGCTAAGAAATTCTGTGACATACCCATTCATACTCATTCTCTTTATCTCTCTCTCTCTCTCTCTCTCGCTCTCTCTCATTCTTGTTTTCTCTCTCTCTTGGTCTTATTCTTTCTTGCTCTCTCTCTCTCTCTCATTCACTCACATACAATTAAGGATAGATGTTGGGGAAATTTATTAAATTAAGAGGTATATTTAAAACATGTATGCAGCTCCAGCTACAACAAAAGTATAGAAAATTTGGCACATAAACATAGAACCAGAGACCAGACTTCTGACAACTATAAGAAACTTCATAGTATCAGGCATTAGTAAGATGACAGGTGTTAGTATAGATTGAAACTTAATACCTTGAGCTGTTATTAGGGGTCTTGATTACTTCAGGTTTAAAAGCTGTAATCCACAGGCTCCAGAAAGCACTGAGTACAGTACCTAGTATGTCATTGATACTCAACAAATGTCATTTCTGTTCTCCTTCATTTCTTTTCAAGCAGACATGTTTACTCTGCTTGAGACATCCTCTAGTACGCCACAGAGTTCATCTCCATTAATGAATGGAAAAACAAACTGTGTATAAAATACATTTTCTGTTCCCTTAAGTCACTCTTCTTTCCTTTTCTATTTTGTGGTTTCTGGTTTACTCCCCTTTACAATCACCAAACGTTTTTAGACGATGGACACAGAATCATTTCTGGTCTCTTACTGACTCACAGCAAGGTATTATCCCTGACTTCCTATGTTTTCTTCATTGAAATGGGGAGGTGTAGCACTACCACATAGGAATGTTGAGATGACTAAGTGAGATGAAGCAGATTGTGTGCCTAACACAGTTTGGCAAATAGGGAACATTCTAAGAATGTTAGATGCTCTTGTTGTGTTATCAATCTATCTGTCTATTTGTGTTATTTTAGATGCCATATTGCTATTTATAGATTAAGTCATTTGAGTTCTGGAATGTTTTGAATCCTTGGGTTTTAGAGTTCTGGAATGTTCTGAATCCTTTCGTCATGTCTCAGAGCTAAATTAATCCTCAGGGAGGCCTTTTCTAACTATTCCTTCTATGTGGACTCCGATGCCCTCCTATCATAGCCACCCACCTAACATGAAAGTGAGAGGCACAGATATTGGAGTCAGAGACCTGGAGGCAAATCCTGCCTCTACCTAGTGTCAGCCAAATTCATTAACCTACTGATGACTAAGGATCCTAATCTGTTAAACAGATAATAATATTACTTGTCTCAGAGAATTGTTGTGAGGGTAAAATTAGTTCAAGTGAGTAAAATGCTTAGTGCTGTTGCTGGCACAAAATATGTTAAGTGTTTGTTCTTTTTATGATTATAGTCATAGCACTTATTGGTTTTTGAAATTATCTTGCTTGATTATCATTTTATAGTTTATTTCACCCATCCGGAATGAAAAAGGAGTCAATAGAAGAGGAAAGATCCATGCTTCATGTTTCCTTATTTACTGCTGTATTTCCAGAGGCTTTAATAGAGCTTGGCATTCATCATGTTTTTGTTGAATGAATAGTGTATGCTATCAATCATTCAATTCCTAAAACTTGACATGTGCATAGTAGGTTATAAAAATATATTTGATTATGAAAGCCCAAATATCATTCATGACTTAAAAAAATAAACAAGAGTCATGCGGGCATTGCTTAGTGAGAAAATTGAGAGCTGTAATTGCTGAATTGTGTGAATTCTTTGAGAAGAATTCTGCCATCCTTCCATGCTTTAGTGAGTCAGTCAGGATGCCTCTGTCTCACTTGATTCAGTTTGGTGACTTCCCTTGGATGGGAGCTATGAAAATAAATTACAAGAAGACCTCCCTACCATGCACCCCAATTCAAAGAAAGTTCTTTAGAGATTTATTTCTAGAATGGAAAATAAATTGATGTTTGTTTTAACTTAGGGATCTGGACTGAATTTTTCTTGTCTGTCAATGAAATACACTCTGTATGTGAATTCTAGAGAAAGACTATTAGGATTTTGGAACTATATATAGTTGATATGCTGGGAGCAGTAGAGTTAAATGGGTTTCAAAGCTGCTTTATTTTAGTGATTTCTCCAGTAAAATCTTTAAAACAGGGAGTTGTAGAACTTTTGAGATTGGACTTTACAAATTAATAGGGGGATAAAGGAAAGATATAAAATGCATGGGAGAGGATATTAAAGAGATAAAGGGACTAAAGGTAGACTATGAATCTGGTCGCCCTTTCTAGAAGTCTATATATTGAGATAGCAGGATATAAATGTATCTACAAAAACTAAATATGTGATGACCAATATTTGCTAAAACTACTTCTCTGCAATGGCTCCCATTCTAATGTTTGGCAAAATAAAATATGTATTATAAGTTTTCCTACATTTGTTTTATTACATTTCTCCAGAGAAAGAGAACCAATAGGATATATGTGTATGTGTAAAAGTCTGGTAAGACCCAAATTTAAAGGGTGAGCCAGCAGACTGAAAATACAGGGAAGGGCCGATGTTGCAGTTTAAGTCCTAAGGCTGTCTTGTGACAGAATTCCCTCTTGTTTGGTGGAGATCATTCTTTTGCTCTGTATAGGTCTTCAAGCAGTTGAACAGGGCCCACCCACATTATGAAGGGCAATCTGCGTTACATAAAATCAACCTACTTAAATGTTACTCTCATCCAAATCACCTTCGTGGAAACATCCAGAATAATTTTGGACCACATATCTGGGAACAGTGGCCCAGACAAGTTGACACATAAAATTAGCCATCACACTGTGATTGATCTGTCCGCTGCCTAACTATCAACTTCATTTTGGACCACTCATCTGCTTCAAACACACAGGACTTCTTTCAGTTCCTCACAAACACAAATTTCTTTTTTCTACTTCAAGGTCTTCATAGATGCTATTCCCTCTGCCTAGAATGCCCTTCTACTCATTCATGGCCTGAAAAATCCCTTCCCATCCTTCAGCCTCAGCTTAAATGCCCTTTTTCTTAGGAGGCATGTTTCTGACCTTCAGTCTCAATCAAGCATCCTTATCAGCAGCTCTGCATCAAGCCATAGTTTTTTTCATTATACTCATCACAGTTACATGGCTTGACATATTAGTAATTATAAATTTGTTTTCTGTATCTATTAGTTCCACATATGCTTTCCCTTTCAATTTAGATACTCTGTGAGTTCAGGGACCTGACTCCTTGTATTAACTCCATGTCAGTACACATGGTAGCCACCCAATGAATACAGAATAAATAAACAAATGAATAGAGCTTCAGGTAATTGAAAAAAAAGTATTTCCCATATTAAGGTTAGAAATCCAAAGAATCCTTTGAATCAGGAAAAAATTGGAACACTTTCTTACACCTTTTGCTATCAAAGGCAAACATGTCTTGAATTAAAGTAGATCTTAAAGCTTGATAGGCACTTACTTAAAAATGTATGTCCTTAGCCACTATGTTTTATTTGATTCAGTAGGTTAGCAAGTGGGACTAGGCGATTTCTGCTTTGTAAAAAGTGCTCCAGTGACTCTCATGCTTGTAGTTAATATACCAGTAGCTGGGAACTACCTGTATTGACCAAATTTTAACCTAAGTCAAGACTCCCCGCTCTGATGATGGGAGCACATTGTCTGCCAATGTTGTGTATGCCATATTGGCACCCATAGATAAGACCAAATTCTAGACTAAGTGAAAGCACAAATAGTGTTCTTTTAAATATTTAAAAGACATCTTTCATTTGTACTATTACTTCATGTTCAAAACAATTACAGTTCTGTCAGTGACTATTACTCTTTTCTAGACTCTTAGCCTTCCCTGAAGACTTTAATCCTTTTGTAGATGGTACCTCCAAAGCTGTGTTTATTAGACTCACCTAATACTCTTTTTTCCTGACCTATTTGTAGCACAGAAACTGTTTAGTTCTTCAAGATAATACAGTTCTATTCATATAGACCTCTGTTCACTTGTTTCTCTGAACCGCTTCTATTTTACCTGTTCCTGACCATGTTATGTTTTTGAAATATCAATCAAATTTTATATTTTGAGAATTTCTGCTTCTAATTGAGGTAATATCTTAAGGAAGAAATACTTTCTACCTCAAGTTTTTTTTTTCCAATCTATCCAGAAACAATTTCAACTTTCTTATGTTATTAGATCTCAACTGACAAGTTAATGGAGTATATAGTTACTCCAGCACTTAAAAACTCATCATTGAAAGCCCAGCCAACTCAAGTGAGTGGGGAAAAACAAAAAATGACAGGACCTTGGGAGGAGATCCATTTCTCCATTTAGATCCCAGTAAAAGACTGAGTGAAAACATGGTGGACGTCAATGATTAAATGAGACCCAGTAGGTATTCTGATTAGTAAGTAACATAAGATTTGGAAAGTAGATTGGTATGAGATTATGGAGCCTAAGCCCTTTGATTTTATTTTGAAAGTAGTAGAGATTCAGGATTCTGATGATGAGTTTTTATCAGAAAAGCTGTAGAATCAGCTTTAACAAAATGTTAATACAGCTGAGGAATAAAGGGTTAAAGAGAAGAAAAGAGATGGAGGATAGGTATACCACTCAAGGGGAGGTGAAAAATATCAGGCTTTCTAAATAACAACACAGATGGATCTTCCATGTACAGTATTGTACAAAATAAGCCATGCACAAAAAGGGTGATATTCTACAACTCCATTTAATATGAAACTGAAAAGTAGGCAAAACTAATTCACAGTGATAGAATTCAGTGGTTACTTTTGAAGGGGAATAGTCACTGGGAGGCTTCTGGGAGTGCTGATAACCAGTATCCTGACCCAGGATATAAAAACTCACCTAGTTCTACAATTTAGTTATGTGCACTTCATAGTCTGTAATAATTCAAGAAGTTTATTCCCCAAAATGAGGATGAGGTCAAGAATGAAGGCAAAGAAATTGCAAAGCCAGAAGAAATCCTTTCCACAATGCATCTCTTAGCTAGGGGTTGGGGGGTGAGTATAATAGGATGTATCCACATGGTATGAGGTGTTCAACATCACTCATCATCAAGGAAATGCAAATCAAAACCACAATGAGATATCACCTCACACCTGTCAAAATGGCTAATATCAAAAGTAAAGAGGCAACAAGTTGTTGACAAGGATGTGGAGAAAAAGGAACCCTTGTGCACTGTTGGTGGGAATGCAAACTAGTGCAGCCACTGTGGAAGACAGTATAGAGGTTCCTCAAAAAATTAAAAATAGAATTATGCTATGATCCAATAATCACACTATTGGGTAGTTCAAAAAGGTTACATGCACCCCTATGTTTATTGCAGCATTATTTACAATAGTCAAATTATGGAAGCAGTCCAAATGTCCATCAATAGATGAATAGATAAAGAAGATGTGGTATATGTATATAAAATGAATTATTATTCAGCCATAAAAAGAATGAAATCTTGCCATTTGCAGCAACATTGATGGGTCTAGAGAGTATAAGTCTAAGGAAATAAGTCAGTCAAAGAAAGACAAATACTATATGAATTCACTCATGTGGAATTTAAGAAAAACAAATGAACAAAGGAGAAAGAAAAAGAGAGAAACCAAAAATAGACCCTTAACTATAGAAAAAAAAAACATAAGGTTACCAGGGGGGCAGTGCAGGGGGATGGGTGAAATAGGTGAAGAAGATTAAGAGTACACTTATCTTGGTAAGCACTGAGAGATATATGGAACTGTTGAATTACTATATTGTACACTTGAAACAAATAGTACGGTATGTTAATTACACTGGAATTAAAGATTTTAAAAAAGAAATGCTAAGAGAAAATATTATATTGAATTTTTAATATTTTAGATAAACATACTAAATTATGTGTAAAAAAACCCCATGGTATAGCAATTTGTTATTAAAGTGCACTGTATCTGCAAAATTCACTGTGGTAAATAGTGACTGTCATCAACTCATCTCCTCCTGTAAATATGCATGGTCTGTGTGCCTCCCCTTGAATCTGGGCTGCCTTTGTGATTCACTTCTATGCATAAACCATGGAGGAAATGACATTGTGAAAATTCCATACCTAGCTGTTAAGAGGCCTGGAAGTGTCTGCTTTCTCTCTTGGGAATCGGTCCACCATGTTTTAAAGAACCTTGGGTTGGCCTGTCAAATGCTGAGACATCACATGGATAGAGCGCTAATGACCAGATGTGAGGTATTTATGGATCTTCCAGTTTAGCTGCTAGCAGGAGGCAATGAAGGGAGTGTCATGGGATGATGCCACATGGAGCAGAAGAACCACTCAGCCAACCCTGCCCAGAATTCCTGGCTCTCCAGAAAAACCACATGGTTATTGTTTTAAGCTCCTAAGCTTCAGAGTAGTGCATTGTAAAATAATAGCTACAGTTGCCTTCTAGAGTGGTGGTTCTCAGTAGAAGATAAGGGACTTTTTACAGTAGGAGACATTTGTCAAGGTTTGGAGACATTTTTAATTGTCAGGACTGGAAAGCTTGCTACTAACATCTAGTAGGGAAAGGCCAAGGACATTGCTGAACACCCTACACTGCACAGAAAAGCCCTTGCAACAAAGAATTATCTGGCCTAAAATGTTTATAATGCCAAAGTTGAGACACCTGGTACAGAGCAATGATTCATAAGTTAGGTGATATCCAGGAAATTTTCTCCAAAGCCATATTTCCTAAACTTTGCTGATAATATTAGTTATCTAGGATTCATGTTATACATATAAAATCTTAAAATCATTCCAGACCTTCAGAGTCAGAATCTCCAAAGAAGGACCTTAGGAAGTTACATTTCTACTTTCATGGAAGTTTATGGAACACTGACATAGCCTAGCATTTCTCAGATTTTAATGTGCATACAAATAATCTGGGCATCTTTTTAAATTTTAAAATCTTATTTACTTGAACTGGGGTGAAGCCTTAAATAGCTAAAGCAATCTTTGGAAAGAACAAAGTTGAAGGTATTATAGTCCCAAATTTCTGATTTCTAACAAGCTCCCAGATGATGCCTAAGTATTGCTTCTTGGAGCACACTTTGCATAGGAAGACTGTAGACGTAGTTATCAAACTTTTGCATGCATCAGAATCACCTTGAAGACATGCACCCAGGTTTGATTCTGCAGGCCTGAGGTGTGGCCTGAGATTTTGTATATCCAACAAGTTCCTACGTGACACTAACGCTACTAGTCTGAATCACACTTTGAGAACCAATGCCTTAGATTATTATTTTGCACATCTACGTGTACATAAAAATTTCCCTCTAGCGACTGCAAAACTTCAAGGTTTAAGAACTTTCCTCATTCCCCACTGCATTTCCACCCTCAGTCTGGGCTGGGAACAAAATAATTTGCATTTTAATAAATTGCCTCACCTGGGGTGATTCTAATATTAGTGGTATAGGACCGTGGCTTATGAAATACTGTCCTAGGGGAACATGTTAGGATATCTTGAGTTTGAAGGTGGGGCATGGGCAAAACATGTAAAAACACATTTAATTTTATAATTAGTTTGATTTGCTTTTGATTCTCATTTTTAATTTATTTTGAAATATCAAATAGCATTGAAAGAGTAGAGGAAATTTTTCTGCTTATCAAGGTGGCCATGGGTTATACACTAGAGCCAGAAATACTGTTTTAGAAAGGATGTTTTCTTCCTGGATCAGTCACTCGGTTTTTTGTGACCCCATGTGTTTACATTCTCCATAGCAGCTACAAATTGTATGCTGCTGCCAATTTAGAGAGAAGACACTAATAGTAATGGCCACAGTTAAACTTTCTTGCATTTTTGCTACGTACCAGACATTATGTAAATACTTTGCAAAAGCTGTCTAATGCAGCACCCCAGATAAGCCCTTTATAAGCAGGTACTATTATCTGCAGTGCATAGATAGGGAAATTAAGGCATACCAAGGTTCAGATACTTGCCCAAGATCATATAACTAATTAATATCAAAGCCAGCATTTTTACATTGTCTCGTAGGATAACTGATAGATAAGTAAAAGGCAGGCTACTATTGGACATCTGTATTTAAATATAATTTTTTAAAAAGAACAATCTTATCTGAAACAGTAGTCAAAATGGAATTACCTCTCTATATAATGAGTAAAGGTATTTTGGAACAAGATATATTGCTTCAACAGGTTGTGGCAATGGCTGACATTTCTTTTTATTTTTTATTTTTTATTTTTTTCTCTTTTTTAATGAAATTTATTGTCAGATTGGTTTCCATACAACACCCAGTGCTCATCCCAACAGGTGCCCTCCTCAATACCCATCACCCACCCGCCCCTCCCTCCCCCCCCCCCCCCCATCAACTCTCAGTTTATTCTCAGTTTTTAAGAGTCTCTTATGTTTTGGCTCCCTCCATCTCTAACCTTTTTTTTTTTTTTCCTTCCCCTCCCCCATGGTCTTCTGGTAAGTTTCTCAGGATCCACATAAGAGTGAAAACATATGGTATCTATCTTTCTCTGTATGACTTATTTCACTTAGCATAACACTCTCCAGTTCCATCCACGTTGCTAAAAAAGGAATGGCTGACATTTCTACTATTTTCTATTATTAATTACATTACCAGGTTTTCTTTTTTTTTTTTTTTAATTTTTAACTCTATTAAAAGTGTACTATATTCTTCTTAACGTTCTACTAGGATCTGAAGCTTTTGGAGCTATATATTCCCTCGTAGTGTGTTTTAGCCTGTCGGCATGGTTAATTAAGAAAGTCTATAGTCATTTTGTCTCAAATCTAATTTTCAGGGTTATGTTGTTCTCTTTTCTAATTTTTTTTTTAATGCTTATTTATTTTTGAGACACAGAGAGACAGAGCATAAGCAGGGAAGGGGCAGAGAGAGAGGGAGACACAGAATGTGAAGCAGGCTCCAGGCTCTGAGCTGTCAGCATGGAGCCCAACGCAGGGCTTGAACTCACGAACTGTTGAGATCATGACCTAAGCCGAAGTCGGACACTTAACCGACAAGAGCCATCCAGGCGCCCCTGTTGTTCTCTTTTCTATGATACATGTGAGCGATAATGTGTTTTGCCTGTCATCTCTTACCTTCTTTCATTAAATACCTGCTTTTAGGTAAAGTTTCAAGTGGCCTTTTGCTGTTGCCGTTCTTCAATTTCCTACTCCTAAGTCAAATATAAAAAATATATTTAAAACAACAGCAAGCACACAGTTTCTTTTGCTGCTTTTAAAAATATCACTCATGATTCTCCACTCTGTCAAAGATATACTCACCTATCTTGAACACAGCCCAGACCTTCTGAAGCCCAAATATCCAGTTTAAAAGACTATTTTTTAAACCTTTTTTAAAATGTGAGCTTCTGCATTAACCACCATTTTGTTGAGAAGGCCGCTGGTATTTTAGAAACTGATTCTTACTGAAGGCTTCTTTTACAAGTTGTCTTTTTGAGTCCAAACTATCTTTCAAATTATGAATCTTCTGAATTTATTAGACATCATATAGTATACAAACATATTTTGTACTGAGATACACAGAAAATAGAGACCAGGTGTATTTGTATCCACTCCCTCCCTGTAAATTTAGATACTTGAAATTAGATTGATTACAGGTAAAACAGGAAAGACTTGCTGTGAAAAACAAAATTAAATTGTTAAAAGAACAGAAATAGGCAGTTGTAAGGAGACAGGCCTTTTAGTGTTTGGAGGAAGCTGGGATATAATATTTGTGATTGAAGAACATGTCAAAGTATTTTGGGTTATAAATGGAAGGAAGAAAATTCAAATTAACACAGTATGGGAAATGTATTCCTTCATTTAAAGGACAAAGTTCAGATGTGGAATAGAGGTCAGGCCTCATTTGCTTGGGACTCCTGCTCTTTTTCCCTGAATCAGCCACCATTCCCCTCTGGCAGCCTCACAGATGGCTCTGGCATGGCTGTGGCAGGTCTAAGCCTCAGTCAGTATTTGAAGTTCAGAGGAGGAGAGATTCCACTGGTTCTCTATTGGAAGCAAAGAAATCTCTTTTTCAATGCCCTGAGCAATAATTCACTATGTTTTACTGGCCAAAATTGGGTTACCTGCCAATTATTTAGCCAATCCCTCTAGCCAAGAGCATTTTATGAAAGTGATTGGCTTAGCCCTGCATTATTGAGTTCATCACTGACAAAGGGAAAAAGGGTCCCCTAAACCTAATCAGTGCTGGGGGTTAAGTCAGCTCTCCCTGAAGCACATGGGCTACCTCATAATAAAGGGTGGACACACACATGAAAATGCTGGAGAAATGGGTGCTGGGTGTGCAAAGAACCATTAGGGAGATAGGAAGAAGGTGTTGTGAATGCTGGACAGTCTGTTGCTTTTTAACAGAAATGGAAAAATACTGGACCCAACACTGCATTAATTGTAGAGCAGTTTTTTCTCCTCCATTTGGAAATGAACACATTAATAATTTCTCATATTAAAAATAGTCTTGTAAGAGGAAAAATATGTATGTAAGAGGCAATTTATGTTCTGGGTCAATATGTTGGGGATTTCTGAGTTGTTTTTCATTTGTAAATAAGTAATTCAGTGAAAACTAAAAAGGTTTGGCTCCAAGTAAGTAAATAATTAATAATCATCATGCTTTCTGGGTGATTTATTTAAGTATTATGTCTAAAAATAAGTATGGAAAAAGGAAAGCAGTGTGGAAGAGTGACTATGCTTTTTACATTGAAATTGAATCATATTCTTATGAGGACTAGGGTTTTAGTCTCCCAAATATGTCATTTTTTTTACAGTGTAAAATAGCTTTCCCCCAGATTATTATTTTTTTTATATTTATTTATTTTTGAGAGAGAGAGAGAGAGAGAACGAGCACGAGCAGGGGAGGGGCATAGAGAGGGAGACACAGAACCCAAAGCAGGCTCCTGTCTCAGCTGTCAGCACAGAGCCCGACATGGAGCTTGAACCCACGAACTGTGATATCATGACTTGAACCGAAGTTGGACTCTTAACTGACTGAGCCACCTAGGAGCCCTCTTTCCCCCAAATTATGCTATGCCTTTATAAGTTAGCATCAGTGTTCTACTGAACTGGGTGAATTGGTCTTAGTTTCCAGAAGCATGTTTTAAAATAATAATAATAATTTCAAAGAAGCTTAAGATCTGGGGACTTTTGCATTACGGATGTATATTAGATTTAGTGTCGCCATTTTCTAATAACTTTGATTGATAATTTGGAAAGATCTTTAGGTAGGACCATAAAGTTGTTCACTTCAGCTCCTTAGCTAGGTCAACCAAATAGCACATACTCCTGGTTGCACCAGGAAATGGAAAGTCTGCCTTTCAGGGCTGTCCTTAGTTCAGAGGCACATAATTCACCTAGAATCATACAAAAAGGGAGATTGTCAAGTCGTGCTATTTTTATTTAATAGTCTTACATCATGTTTTCTTTTGAAATTGCTTTCCAATATCAAGACTCATTGACTTTAATATTCTCTAAGATGGTAAATCTTTATTTGAAGATGGATTCAGGATTTGGAGATACAACAAAGCCATTCAGAATAGTTGCAGGTTAATTATGTGAGTATGGTGACCCATCATGTGGAGACAGGGAAGGCCAAAGCAAGATTGGAGTACAGAGTGATAACAGTAATTTTACACGCTGCTGATAAACTTGCCAGGAAGATGATTTTTTTAAAAAAGGAATGTGTATTGATAATCTGATCATTTTTACCACATCAAAGAAAGATTTATTTGAAGAGCCTTAATTTTGATAGTTTGTTTATTTATTTAGTTAGTTAGTTGGCTTCATGCCCAGCATGGAGCCCAGCGTGGAGCTTGAACTCACAACCTTGAGGTCTGAGCTGAAATTAAGTATTGGACACTTAACTGACTGAACCACTCAGGCGCCCCACTTTTGAAGTTTATTTAAACACCATGGCTAAATGATATAGGGATGGATAGAATTGTGCTATGTGTCTTTAAATCATTCTTGAATTTCCCCCAGGTATCTCACTGTATTCAACATGATTGTCTTTGTTCATGACATTGTATTAGTACTCTAGTTCTAACTCAGACATACACCTAAGTGTTACAATAAAGAGAGGAGGCTCTGAAATAGTTAGTAGGGAAGGAAATGCACTTGGTTCTGTGTTTCTTAGTCATTTTGCTTTTATTTTCTTTTTCTCTTTTTTACTGCCTCCTCTTGGCCACTTCTTTGCTCATTATATCTCTCATTAGAAGGCAGATAGGGAAATCAAAAGGTAATGAAACTTAAATCTGCTAATTTTGCAACTTGTTAGCAGTTCCTATTAAATGTTCAGTGGGAGAAGCAGCTACCATTATTAGCTAAAAGGAAGCTTAGGGATAATCTATGGAATTTATTTGTTACTAATTCATTAATAATTGATCATTAAATTAAGCCAGCCAATTTATTGTACAACTAAATTATAGCAAATGTGCTTTTTCTTTGTCCACAGTTAATTTTTTTCTTACTGGAAAAGAAATAAAGTATTATATATTTAATAAAACTCAAATTTAATAAAGCAAGGTCCATAACCTTACAAAGCCAACCTCCTTTATTTTCTGGGGTGTATAACAGCGCTAATAATGGCTACATTGAATCATCTTGGACAAGGCAAAAATAACCTTGTTGTTTCTGAGGTGCAAGACAGGAGAGTCTATCTATGTATCTGCTAAACCTTGGCAAGAAAAGCAAAAGGAGAGATAGCATCTGAGAAAATTCAGAGGTGTTGGTAGCTTTCGGGGCCCAGCTTGTGATAGTGTGACTATAATTGGTATAAAGAATAAGGTGATGTAAAGGAAATTAGAAACCCTTTCAGCCCTCTTTTATCATTTGATGTGCTCTAATGGATGCTTGCTTCTAAACAGCTGGCTTTGTAATAGAATCTGAACCTAAGGTGCTGGAGATGCTTAAGTGGACGGAGCACCAGAGAAGAATTTTGGTTAAAAATATGGACAAGATCTATACACGTAAAATGAAGTAGCAGTTTTGGTTAAAAATAATTTGCACATGGAGTATTTGGATGGAGACAAGGTAACTAATGAAGAAAGCTAGGCTGAGAAAGTAAATGTATCCTGAAAGAGGAATAGAGAAAAATACAAAGGGACCAAACACCTGCGAGGGAGCATGCGGAGGATGAAGGGACACATTTGGCATTGTTCAGAGGAGCCGCTGTGACCACCGCTTTCTCACAGCTGTGTCTGCACTCGAGACACCAAGACACTGGAACAGCATTTCTCACGTTGGACTTTGGAATTACCTCGGGAGTTTGAATCTCTGCTGATGCCTGGGTTCCACTCCAGGAGATTCTGATTGAATTGGTCTAGGACAGGGCTTGTACATTTGGTGATTCTAAGGCACAGTCAACCTAGCCAAATACTGCTCTGGAATATGAAGATGCCATTTCATGCCATCTTCTCTCATGGTGTTTTCCTTTCCATCTGCAAGCTCACTTTTTATATCCTGCCCATCACCCTCTCCCCTCTGCATAGTCTCAGCCACAACAGAAATCTATATAAACTGATAAAATATCCTAACACTCGAGCTGTAGAAGCAAATTCTTTATAGCAGTGTTTCTGTAAATGGAGGTTTTTATGTCAAGCTGAGGAGCTTCTCTCCTTCTCTTCAGCTTTGGACACTAAATGTGTAAGATTTTAAAATCTTTAATAGGAGACAGTAGAATAACAGAAGATATTTAACATTTTTAAGACACTCATAGCATAAATTTCAGAACATGTTGCTATCTTTTGCAAATCATACTGGCTTTGCTATATCTGTTCAAAAACATGATGAAAACGGCACATTTTATCTTTCAGAATGCCTCTGCAATTATAACCATGAAAATGGGATTTATTTACTCAAACCTTTTTATTTTTAAAGAAATACCTGAAGCACAAGGGAGAAATGTTGTTAAATAGGTCATTTAGATATACTGGGCCTTCTATATTTAGTACAGCTGCCTTGAAATCAACTGTGGCAAAAGAAATTGAGAAGGCACTCTGTAAAGGCATTAGTACTTTTGACAACAGCATATTCAGCTACAGTGACTCCTCAGAATCAGAGAAGATAGACATTTCACCCCCCTCCCCATTTGATCTCTTTCTCTAAAGATTCTTTCCTTCCTTCCTTCCTTCCATCTATCTTTCTTTCTTTCTTTCTTTCTTTCTTTCTTTCTTTCTTTCTTCTTTTTCAAAAGGCAGTGGTACTGGAAGAAAAAGCAAAGTAGACATGGCCCCAGCCCTCACTAGGTTTAATGCTTTCCTTAGCAGTGATGAGGTGACACAGACAGTATGAATTCGGTGTGAGAGATTGGGGGCTGGGGGGATCCAGAGCTATAGTTCCCAGGTTGGCATTGCTGTCTTGTACTTCTAGTGTGTGACCTTGTGCAAGTTGCTGAGTGGCTTTAAGCCTCAGTTTTCTCATCTGTGAGATACAGATTTATTTGCCAAATCTACCTTGGCAGCTTCTGTGTGTTGGGCATGGTGCCAGGTGTTGAAGTTACTAAAGGGCCCAAGCCTTGTTAACAAAGGCACAGTTTTTACATAGCACCCACTACAAGAAACACTGGCTGTCATGGTTTTATTATCACAGGATTGTATTCAGTTATATAGGGGATTCAGAATGAGGATGATTACTAATACATCCCATTATACTTCTATAAAACATTGTTTTATCTTATTTTGTTTAACTAAATCTGTGGCATCACTTCACATGGCTGGCTCTGTAATTTGTCTTTGTTAGCAGCACTCAGAAATCTGGGTGTTAAAGCAAAGATGATAAACATTTAACGTGATTCTGGACAGAATTTTTCTAGGAGGATGTGATAGAGAAGAGATGAAGTGATTCAGGGTTCAGCAAGAGCATGGTTGGATGTACCCTCCACAAGGTCAGGCTTCTTGTCTTTGCTATTTACTGCTATATACTCAGGGATGAGTAATACAAACACTAGGAAATCAAGAATTAGTTGAATGAATAAATGAATTGAGGGAAAGATCTAAGCTGGCGAGATAAAGGGATAAGTACATGAGAGAAGGGGCCCCGTAGAGGGAGAGAAAATAGGGAGGTTAAACATCCAGAAACAGTGTACTCTGAGTGAGGGCGAGCGAGAACTGGAAGTGCAGGGGGTCATTGCCAAAGGGCCAGGCATTTGATTCAGAGCTTTAAAAGATGGTGCAATTCAGAAAGTGTCAAGAGCCAGGTAGATACTGCCCTGTAGCAGGTAGAGCTAAGGTAGAATGTGCAGGAAAGACAAAGGGAACTAAGGAGCTGTTTGTTGACTACATAGTTCAAAGGCCTGTGGAAGTCATCCAGGAGCCAGAGGGTAAGAACAAAGAAAAGTGTGAACCTGAAGCAAGGTGTTAAGTGAATATAGACCTGACCTGGGACTTAGTGGAGAGCCATCCTATGGGGCAGGAGATGAGGTGGTGAAAATAGAGGACGGTGTAGCTGGCTGGCATGGGCCTGGAAGGGTAATTTTTATGTTTGTTTTTCACACGAGGGTAAAGGAACAATACTTTGAACCTGGCAGGGCACGTTTGTATCTCACTTCTCAGGAATAAATGCTAGAGGGGTGAGGATGAGAAATGAAAAGACCCAGACAGTAAAACTTTTAAGCAAGATGGACTCACAGCTCATGCTCATTACCACCCTTGCAGAGAGACTACTTTAAGCATGATAATTAAGTGTTTCCTTTTGGTCTACTTAGGAGCCTAATCTTCATCAGCTGTTCACAGTCCGATCACATAAAATACCTCTTTGCATTCAACTATTGCCACATTCTTCAAGGTAATTGGAAGTGGCTTGGGTGCTGAGTCAAGGAATCCTAGCTAAGGAACTTCACACAGAGCTTTTGCTGCACAGGGCTGGCAAAAGTATTATCAGCTTAAACAAATGGAGGATTTATTCAGTTCTCATCTATTAGCTGCAGTGGCTTCACAGCCATTAGAAATGCACCAAAGAAGCGCTCCTACCACTTCCTTATAAAATCTTAGCATGCCATTCAGCATATGAATCAGGCTTGGGTATATTTGGAGGATTTTCTATCCTGAAAATAGAGCCTGATTTTTTTTTTTAACTGATAAGCTCTAGGGAGTGCAGGGATGGGGAAGCATGGGACCAGGTGTTACGGAAGGACTGTGTTTTTAAGAATCAAGTCAAGAACAGAAATGCTGGAAGCCCCACAGATGGGATTTTAATGGAAGTTTCCTTCTAATTTAAGATCTCACTCTGTCCCCAAATCAAGGCAATATTCAAGAAAGGTTGTGTAAAGGAAATATCTGAATATCTCAGTATCAAAGCGGAAACTGAGGACAACATTCACCGTGAAAGACTTCTATGACCACTCTGCCCTCTGCTCACATGCTTTAGGTATATGAAGTGAAAACACAAAATGACACAGCAATAGGGGCAAGTATTCATGGTGTTGTGTGTTGGGTTTTTGAGGAATTACAGTGTCCTGTTTGTGCCAGAGAACATCTAAAATGATGTTACTTCAGGGCCACCCGAGTGGTTCAGTCGGTTAAGCATCTGACTCTTGGTTTTGGCTCAGGTCATGATCTCATGGTTTCTGGGTTCAAGCCCCACATCAGGCTCTGTGCTGATGGTTGTAGAGTCTGCTTGGGATTCTCTCTTGTTCTCTCTGCCCCTCTCTCATTCTCTCTCTTTCTCTCAAAAATAAATAAAATATTTAAAAATGTAAAATGATGTTACTTCAGAGGAAGGGTGTTCAGATGAATAACTGTATAAATAATAAAAAAGGCTACACCATATTAGAAATGGAAACCACTTCATTATTAAATGGAGAAGTTTCTAACTCCCTGGTGGTACTAAATCATGTACAGTGATATCCACTAGTTTCATTCCCAACTGAAAAGGCAACTCTGCAAATAAAATAGTAAGCCACTAAATATTTATTATTGTGTTTATTACTGAGGTACTCAGGCTTTTCCCCACGATAGTATTTATCATGAGTAAGAAAAAAAGTAGGCTTTTCTACTTCACCTTAGATTAAAGCATCATACCTTTGTCTGTAATTTGACCACATTTTCTAAAAGGCAAATGCATAAAGATGACTTCTGCATTTTCAAATGTGGTTTTGCAAACTATGGTATCTTGTTGCATTTGTACAAGCAAGCTCCTTTATGGACTTCCAAATCAGACGTCCAATCCCTGTGGTAATCTGATTCAAGGAGGAAAAGAACAAGGCATTGAGAGAAACTGGATTTGGGTCATGCTTATCTCAGGTTCCTGAGTGAGAGCTCTGTAGCCTTGAAACCCTAATTGGCAAAACCTTGCTCTAGTTCTTGCCAGGCAGAATAAGGTGAATCCACCTTCTATTAAGTGTCAGCAGATAGAAATAGTTTGGGGATTGAATTTTATAAAAACTTATAAAAAGAGCCAATAATTTCCCAGCATTCCTTCTGTACTTCCAGAAAAAAAAAAAAAATGGCACCCTAAAGGGGAAAAAGCCTTCATTGTGCTTGCCAACTAGGAATACTTATAAAAGGTAAGTACAAGCAGAAATGCATTTTGCATTTTAGACTTCACATTGTATCTAATAGCACATATTGTTAATGAGGAATGTAAGGGAGCCAGCTCTCTTCCCCAAGCCCTCTGCTACATCGGATATCACCAGTGGTGGCTGCTTTTTTTAAAACTTTCCTACTCTTACTTCCCTGACTTGAACTTTTTCAGTCGCACTGGCTCTGTGACCACCTTTTGACTGGCTTCTCTTTTTTTTGGCTGGCACTTCTTCCCAATTAACACATATTCCCTCAGGTTCAACATTTTCCTTAAATAGGATCAACTGTTAACAGGCCTGTACATTCCTTCCTAAACTACTGTCCCAGTCTTGATTTCACTAAATTCAAAATTATATACAATTTCCAGTTGAAATATCTTGTTCATATGTCAAACAATGGAATTAACCTGCCCCTTCTTATATTTTTTAACGTCTATTCATTTTTGAGAGAGAGAGAGAGACAGAGCATAAGTGGGGGCGGGGCAGAGGAGACACAGAATCCAAAGCACGCTCCAGACTCTGAGCTGACAGCACAGAGCCGACATGGGGCTCAAACTCACAGACCTTGAGATCATGACCTGAGCCAAAGTCGGACGCTTAACCAAATGAGCCACCCAGGCATCCCTGACCCGACCCTTCTAAATACAGCATAGTTTTCCAAACTCCTGTTCAACGTCTGTCATTTCCTTGGGTCCTCTTTGTTTTTGCTTGTGTGTGTGTGTGTGTGTGTGTGTGTGTGTGTGTGTGTGTGTGTGTTTGCACTGAGATTTAGATCTCTCCTACTTTTTGATTTCCCCTAATGGTAGGAAAACTGAAATATCTACCTGTTTTCCCTGATTTCTCTCTCTCTTTCTCTTAATCTCTCCTTTCAGTTTCTGTCTCTTTCTCCCTATTTACTCACACAGTATTTACCCATCCATTCATTCATCCATCCATCCATCCACCTTTGTAATAAGTACTTATTAAGTGTCAGCTATGTGTCAAGCATGCTAATTTCTAGAGATAATAAAAGAGACAGAGTCAATCTAGCATGTATTGAACTTTAATGACTAAAGATTATTGAAATAATCACAAAAATATATAATTGAAAACTTTGATCAACATTGGGAAAAAATGTCAAGAATACTGTGAATCTATCTGTAGAACCTGATCTCATGAGTTTGCAGGAAGAGATGGAGAAGGATATTTCTGAGAAAGATAATTTCCCCCTGGAATATAAGAGAGACACATGTGGCTGGTGCTGAATGGGAGCAAAAAAGAACATTCTACACGTTTTATTTATGTTTTTATTCATTCTTTCCTCCATATACCAACTAAGACTATTTGAGTGAATATTTGGTTCCTGACCCTGTACTAAAAACAAAAGATTCAATGGTAATCAATGCTTTCAACAATTCCATACATGTTTATCATATATCCTTTAGGGGCCAGGCACTGACAAGATTCTGCATGTTGAGTTTCCATTCCTCAAACACACATGTGTGCTACTGCTTCTTCTTTGATGAAGGTCTTGCAGAGTCTTCACTGAGTAACCAATTCACACTTTCTAAAAGAGCCTTCTTGGGCTACAACAATCGTACCATATTTGATTACCTATTTTTCTTTAAGTAAAGTGAATCAGTGTCTGATCCTTTATGACAGACACACACTAACTCAGTCTTTGTGCTTTGGTACATATGTGTCTCTTGGTACATTGTAGCTGGGTGAAAGAGGGAAAGCTATGGTGACAGATTCAACTGAAATCCTAGCTCAGGCAATAACTAGTCATGGGACATTGTGGCTTAACCTCTCTGACCTCTGACTCCATTTTTATTACCAGCAAAAAATGAGAAAATAATCAACTTGTCAAGTTATTGTTCATGCCAAGTAGGACTAAGTACAATGCCTGATTCACAGCATATGCCCAGTGAATCATGGTTGGTGGGGCGGAGGAGGTGGGGGAGAAGGTTGAAGAGGCTTTAGAAGCATTATAGCAGCAGTGACTATTTCGCACTGCAAAACTTGGTACAAAATTCTTAACTATTTGGAAGCCTCAGGTTTTCACCACTCTGATTCCACTCTATTTTTGTGTGTTTACTTCCCCATGTTGTCACTGAGCTCTAAGTAAGATACTTACTAGCTAGTTCTATCAATCCCTGCTCAAGGCAAAAAAGAGTCCTTTAGATACCAGCTCAGGTCAGAAACAGAATTCTCAGATTTTTCTTTTCTAGACAAGAAAAAATAAGGTTTTGTTTGTCATCCTGATATGAAAATTGGCTTTGAACAGTATTATCCAAATACTGCTTGAAAAGATTGAGAATAATTATGCTTTTCCTTTTTCCAACATCTATAAAATTTATCACTTATTTATCTCATAATAACATTATTGGGTAGTGGAAGCATACAACTTTAAAGGGAGGAAGGCCCTTGGAGATCACCCAGTTCAGTATCTTAATAAGGCAGATAGAATAAGAATGAAACCCAGGGATGTTAAGTGACTTGATCACAGCTATGCAAATACTGTATATACTGTAATATAAAGTATCTAAAGTTGGATTATCTGGGATATAGGTTATGAGAGGTGTATGTTCAGGTTTACCGGGGAGACCTCTTGAGAACACCTGTGAGGGAGTACAAGGAGGGCAGAGGAAGGGATTGAATTTCCCTGCATTTACAACAAAGGCCTCAAATAATACCACAGTGGACTATGGTCTTGGATGTCCCCTTAGAGTTGTCCTTCCTGGAGTAACATAAATAAGTCTTTGGGCGTGGGCTACCTCTGGGGAGGCCCCATGACCTTGGACAAGGGCAATTCTAGGAAAGGCATCACCTTCCAACACTCATAGCAGCTACTTGAGAATGAGGCCCACAGTCCCGAGGGATCCAGGCTGCTCAACAGCCCCCACCACATAAGATGAGGGTAATTTCACAAAAATATCTCCCAGTAAGGTTGGGTAAAGAGCCCTATATTTGATTCCTTAATAGATTACTCTTTATTGGGTCATGTCTTGAATACTTATTTTATACAAAAAGTACTATTTGAAGAAGTTATATTCACCTGAAAAACCTCATTCAAAGTTAGTTTTGGATGTCCATAGAGTTCATCTGAGCTAATTGACAAAAGAGAAGGAAAATAAACTGAACCCAGTGATGATGTTTGAGGATAAAACCTTACAGTTAAAAGCATCAGATACTGTTTAAACCAAGTTTTTGAAGGTCATTTATTGTCCAGTACAATAAATGTCCAGGTCACAAATGCACGCCCACAGGAAAGTCAGAAAATCATTTTTAGTAATTGCCTGATAACTGGATTAAAGACATTGCTTTTCAAATTCCTAATTCAGCAAATATTTTTTGTGCACCTTTCTGTTCCAGGCAATATTGTAGGTGCTGGAGATTGGACAACAAAATGAATGAATGAGTGAATGAATGAATGAATGAATGAATAAATAAATAAATCATCATCATCATCATCATCATCATCATCAAGCCCTTGCCCTTATGACCTCACTTCTTTCAAGTCATTCTATTGTGTTATCCTATGTCTTTCCCTATTTTGTGGATTTTTTGGAGGATCCACTTATTATATTTTTCTTTATATCCCTAGTGATTTCTTGCCTGGCATATAAATGCTTACAGGATGAAATAAGTAACAAACTGTTCTACACATGTAGACAAGTACTTGAACTTCAAACTTCATACGTCTAAATATTTAATTGTCCCCAAAATAATTTCATTTTGAGCCAGTTTTCAGAGATCTCATAAGTCTTCCTGAGGTGGACTCGAAGGAAAGGAAACTCTGCCAGGTTTGAAAAATACATACAGAAAAAAAACGGATTATGATTGCTAGTCATTGGAAAAAATAATCTTGGCTTTGATTTTGTTGTTGCTGTTGTTCTTATTTTCTTGGCATAGTATTCAGACACCTAGAGACTTTTCCTAAAAGATTACATACACAGCTTATAACATTGAATTCTTTATACGCTTCTAGATTTTTCTGAGATTAGTGTTCAGAAAGACCTAGAAGCCTCATTTGCAAATAATGATATTCCTCCCATTTAAACCTCTTTCATAGTAAGAAATATATTTTCTGTGTTTCATGAAACTATATATTTTTTATGAACTTTAAAAAGTGATGCCACAAAAATGGGCAAATGATTTAACAAGGTGGCAAAATACTTGGTACCACATATGCATCACTTGCGGGTTTGCCGAAAAATATATTGCCCTATAACTTTTCCTCTGAAACTCTGATTCAGAAAATCTGGGCAACCCTTTGTAACCTCACATTTCTCAACATTCAAAATCGTTTGACCTATTGAAAAGAACAAAGTTTTGGAGTCCCAAGTGAAATCTGTGTTCTGATTCTGACGTTTACTTCATGACTTTGGGCAAACCTCTGAGCTTATCTGTGACTCAGTTTCCTCACGTGTTTGAAGTGATATTTCTTTTCTACCCTCAGAGGTTCAGTAACATGCATTAAAAAAGCAAGTGTGCATGAAAGGGTCTTAAAAACCTTAAAGGCTACACAAATGTGTGAATGAAATTTTGAAGAACTAGACATTATCCCTTTTTCTGAGTCACTACCCTTAACACAGCTTTTGGAAAACTGGACAAAGCTCAGCTTTCCCACCAAGAGAATGCTTGTGTCTCCCTGGAAATCCCCATCCAATTATCTCTTTTTGAAAACCCTCCTGACAAATATACCCCATGTTAGAGGACAAGAATAAGAATTGTCAAATATTCGCCATTCAAAAGACAATTAGCCCTAGCTCTACATGAAGGTTTTTAAATTTTCTAATCTTCTTAAAATAATAAGGTGAATGTTTTCCCAGGTCCAGTTCTGTTTTTATATCCAAAGGGTTTTAGAAATGCTTTGGGAACTTATCTCTTTCTGCTAATCCTTTCACTCCAAAGAACATACCTGATTATACAGGTGGTTTTATGCCTATAGTTTTGTAATTTAGAAGTGGGGAAAGCAAAGGCTGTGAATTTTTGGTAGAAAACATATCTTTGCACTATTATCCTATGTTAGCATAATAATATAAGCAACAAGAATACTTGATTGTTAATTGACAGAAAAAATTGGACAGTGTGTGTGCATGTGTGTGAATGAATGTGTCTGTGACAGGCTTTGAATGCAGAATTCGTAATATATTTTGTAATTTTTATTTCCATAGAATAATAAAAGTACCCACTGAAATTGACCACAGAATATTTTCATACTGCCTTTGCCAACCTTGTGAAAAGATGAGATTGTCTCAGGTCTACATGATACGTAAGGATTTGAGATTGCTTTAGATGCTTATTCACAATTGGAAGAAAAATCTTTTGTCCCCACATCCTTATGTATGCATATTACTAATATCACTGCCATAGCTGTCCCTAAAAATGCCTGAAATGATCTTTTCTCTATTACTGCAGAAATCTGTTAGCAAATGTTTTTATTACTAAGGTTGAAATGGCACATCTGAAGAATGTTTAGGATTTTGTTTGTTTTGTTGTGTGTTTGTGTATGTGCGTCTGTGCGTGTGTGTGTGTGTGTTGTCCTCTCTGCTGGTTTGTTTTCATTAGGCACAAGTGACCCAACTGACAGCTTTATAGATGCTGTTGGATATGCCAATACTAAATCTTGCTGCATCAACAAATTTTAGTGTATTTGTGTAAGTGTAAGTGTCTGTCTTTGATATGTGATTCAGACATCTCTGTAACCAGGTAAATGGAAAATTTTCGAGTAATTTATATAATCATATCGTTTGGTTTTTTTTAATCTTGAGTAAATGGTTCCTTTCTTTAGGCAAGCTGGTGTACCTCTAAGGTCATTTGTCTGCTTAACTGTTGCTGAAATTGAAAGAAAGGGAAAAATAAGCATAAAGAAAAAATGCCTTTCTTGACAGAAGGGAGCTAATTTGAGACAGGAATGAGGGATTATGATGTCCAGATTGAGAAAAGATGTGATGAAGTACAAGTGAATTACAAATGGGCCACCAGTGACCCTGATGATGGGATTCAAGCAAATTATAATTTTGCTCCAATGGCATATCGACTTAAGTGTTTGCCAACTGACCTAATTCCCACTCAGTGGCAGAGTATAGAACTGTTATTGTTTCCCTGTGGCTTCCTGGCTGTCCTCTTGAGCTTTATTACCTACAATTGATTTTTCCACTCTGGTTAGGATTCTTACTACAGACTTTTTAAATAGAAATGATTATCCAGTCTTAAATCTGAAGAAAAACAATTACAAATCACCAAGACTGTATTACTTTTTATTTCATTTAAATTACATTTCAAAAAAAATAAAAGACATTTCAACAACAATAGAGAAAATTCTGAGGAAAACAATAACCTTTGGGCCTTTGTTCATGTTTATTTGGCTTTTCTCACCTATGCACATGTGTACTAATTGAAAAAATAATATGGGCACATTATGAAATCTTTAAAATTTCTGTAAGAAAGTATCTGTAAGATAAAAATGTTTTGTAACAAAAATTATATTTTTATTTTAAATATTTTAAAATTCCTAACCTCAGAGATAATTTTTGTTCATTTACACATAGGATATGAACAACAATTGTGAGCCCGGACAATGACTAACACTGTAGCAATCTTACAGCTAACCCCCAAAAATCCCAGATTATTTCCATATCATAAATTTCTAAAAGTTCAGTTGCTGATTAAAAAGTATGTATATGTTTAATACTTGATATATATTTTCACATTCCTACAGAAAGCACTTAGTGATTTACAATCTAAACAGTACAGCATTGTCAATGTTTCATCACTGAAAATTTCTTATGTGATGCAAGATTTTGCCTTAATTAATGATACTTTGATTTCTAGTAAAATTCAAAAATTTGATATGTTTATTTTCAATTTGCATTCTTTGAATTGTCTATATCCACATTTTATCCGTATTTTCATTTTTAAATAAAAATACCTTCACTTGTTTAATTATGTAAATAATAAATTTTCCTTGTGGGAGAGGATCAAACAATATATACAAGTTTAAGAGAAAAAGGGTAACTTTGAATATTTCAGTTTCTATCACTCACTAGTAGAAAAGGGCATGTAATTTTTCATGTATTTTCCTGATTACTTGGGAAGATAGAGAATCTTTTCAGACTTTTTTGACCATTTGAATTTGCTCTTCTGTTAACTGCCTATTCATACTCTCTATATTTCTATTGTATTGTTTGTCTTTTCATATCAGTCTGTAAGCTTTCTTTGAACATTAGAGTTATTGGGGCACCTGGATGGCTCAGTCAGTTAAGCGTCTGACTTTGGCTTGGGTCATGATCTCAAGGGTAGTGAGTTTGAGCCCCATGTTGGGCTCTCCACTGACAGCTTAGAGCCTGGAGCCTACTTTGGATTCCCTCTCTCTCTGCCCTTCCCCTCCTTGTGTTTTGTCT
This sequence comes from Panthera tigris, assembly GCF_018350195.1. Lineage (NCBI taxonomy): Eukaryota > Metazoa > Chordata > Mammalia > Carnivora > Felidae > Panthera > Panthera tigris. Next base: position 48,721,404 of record NC_056661.1, read on the forward strand.
CTCTCTCAAAAAAAGTAGTTCAGGGGCATCTGGGTGGCTCAGTTGGTTAAGCATCTGACTTTGGCCCAGGTCATGATCTCATGGTTCATGGTTTCAAGCCCCGCATTAGTTTCTGTGTTGACAGCTCAGAGCCTGGAGCCTGCTTCGGATTCTGTGTCTCTCTCTCACTGCTCCTCCCCTACTCACATTCTGTCTCTTGATCTCTCAAAAATAAACATTAAAAAAATTAATAAATAAAAAATAAAAAATTAATTCAATTGAATGTTATAGTTGATTTGTCTTGTGCATTACAAATTACAAAATTGTTTTTCAAAACTAGGTTTTGTCTGTTGACATTGTATTTGCAACTTTTGCCATTAAAAGAAATTAATGGTGTTTATGCTATTGATCTATTGATTATGTGGTATTTTTGGAATTAGTTCTGTGAATTATGTTGTGTTTTGATCATTCACCAAACATATGTTTTCACACAAGATTTTCCTTTCTTATTTATTTATTTATTTATTTATTTATTTATATGAAATTTATTGTCAAATAGGTTTCCATACAACACCCAGTGCTCATTCCAACAGGTGCCCTCCTCAATACCCATCACCCACCTTCCACTCCCTCCCACCCCCCATCAACCCTCAGTTTGTTCTCAGTTTTTAAGAGTCTCTTATGCTTTGGCTCTCCCCGTCTCTAACCTCTTTTCCTTTCCCATTTAAAGTGTTCAGTCCTTCTCAGGTTAATTATTGCATACAGGATAAACTTTATTTTTTTTCCCAGCTCTTGAATTTCCTTCCTTTCTGTGGCTAGATTCTTTAGATAATGTTCAATGACTTTTTCCTCAGTTTCTCTTATTCATCTTTTATTTGCTCATCCATTTATTCATTAATTTACTGAAAATTGTTACTTGGGGACCTTTTCTAATTAGACTGCATAGTATGATATAAATCTGCATATGGGATACATTTATTTAATTGATCATCTATTGTTGGTTAAATTATTTTTATATCTTGACTTACAAGCAGTGCTACAATGGGTGTATTTGTACATATGTCATTTTGTATACGTATGAATTAGTCTGTATAATTGAAAGTGCTGGATGTGCATTTTTATTTAAAAGACATTGTCTTTTTTTTTAATATATGAAATTTATTGTCAGATTGGTTTCCATACAACACCCAGTGCTCATCCCAAAAGATGACCTCCTCAATACCCATCACCCACCCCCCCCTCCCTCCCACCCCCCATCAACCCTTAGTTTGTTCTCAGTTTTTAAGAGTCTCTTATGCTTTGGCTCTCTCCCGCTCTAACCTCTTTTTTCTTCCCCTCCCCCATTGGTTTCTATTAAGTTTCTCAGGATCCACATAGGAATGAACACATATGGTATCTGTCTTTCTCTGTATGGCTTATTTCACTTAGCATAACCCTTTCCAGTTCCATCCACATTGCTACAAAGGGCCATATTTCATTCTTTCTCATTGCCACGTAGTACTCCATTGTGTATATAAACCACAATTTCTTTATCCATTCATCAGTTGATGGACATTTAGGCTCTTTCCATAATTTGGCTATTGTTGAGAGTGCTGCTATAAACATTGGGGTACAAGTGCCCCCATGCATCAGTACTCCTGTATCCCTTGGGTAAATTCCTAGCAGTGCTATTGCTGGGTCATAGGGTAGATCTATTTTTAATTTTTTGAGGAACCTCCACACTGTTTTCCAGAGTGGCTGCACCAGTTTGCATTCCCACCAAGGTGCAAGAGGGTTCCTGTTTTTCCACATCCTCTCCAGCATCTATAGTCTCCTGATTTGTTCATTTTGGCCACTCTGACTGGCATGAGGTGATATCTGAGTGTGGTTTTGATTTGTATTTCCCTGATGAGGAGCAACTTTGAGCATCTTTTCATGTGCTAAAAGACATTGTCTTAACTGCTGGGAGAAGTTATAGTAAACAAGAGGAGAGGCTATAATGATCTGTGTGGTAATGGATTAGAGATGGAGGAATCAGTATGAATTCATGTTTGGTTTCCTATAGGTATGGATAGTTACATATAGAAATACTAATAGATATCTGTATACATGTGGGTAAGGCACACATATATGTTGTTGCTCTGTTAGTCAGCCAAGAGGACTTAGAAACAACTACCTGGCACCCTGGTCTTGATTTCTATTCCATTTCCTGGTAAATTGGAAACAGGGCTTCTCAGCGAAATGGTTGATTTTATGATTGGGGGAGGAAATATGCAAAATGAACCCAGAATATTTACAGGTCTAGAAAATAAAGAAGTACTAAAAAAAAAAAAAATGAAAGCCACAATGATGAAATCAGTCAAAGGGACACAAGAACCAACTGAAAGAGTTCTTGATGGCCAAAGCTAGAAAAATTTGAGCAACAGAAGAATGTAGTATTAGATTATAACTTAAAGTATAAAATAAATACCCATGAGTCCATACTGATATAAGTAAGTGACTAAGTAAGTTTTAAACTGGGGAGAGTAGACAAAGCTCCCATATGAAAGAATTGAAATAATTGTTGTAGATACTCCACCTTCAAGGAGGTAGAGCATCATTTACCATTCCTTAAATCTGGGATGTGTATAGTGATTTCCTTTCAAAGGGAGTACTATGGAAGGCAGAGGGGGTGGGACAGGGAGTAGCTTTTCAGTGGAGAAACCTGATAAACACTACTTCAATCAGTGATTAAGGCAAAAATGAGTAGTGTTAAGTTATAAGCTATGTTGAGTACATAACCTTGATATGATTTGGTGAGAATGGCAGTTTACTTCTCTGGCCTTCCTTTCAAAAACATATTGACACTGGGGTACCTCCATGGTACATCAGTAGGTTGAGCATCCAACTTCGGCTCAGGTCATGATCTCACTGTTCATGAGTTTGAGCCCCACTTCAGGCTGGCTCCTGTCAGCGTGGAGCCCACTTCAGATCCTCTGTCCCTCACTCTCTGCCTTTCCCCCACTTGCTCTCTCTCTCAAAAATAATAAGCTTTAAAAAAAAAACATACTAAGACTAATCATGAAAAAAAATGTCAGACAAATCTTTTTTTTTTTTTTAATATCCAAAAACATCAGACAAATCTTAATTAAGGGACATACTACAAACTACCTGACCAGTACTTTTCAAAACTACCAAGGTCATAAAAAACAAGGACAATTCAAGAAAATGCCATAGCCAAGAGGAACCTAAGGAGGCATGATGACCAACTGTAAAATTGTTACCTGGGTGCATTCTGGAATAGGCAAGGGACATTAGGGGGAAAAATCTGAATAATGTAGGGATTTTAGTTAATAATAATATATCAATGTTGGTTTATTAATTGTAACAAACTAGTAACAGGGAAAACTAGGTGTGAGGTCAATTGTCTTCACAATGTTTCTGTCCGTCCAAAACTCTGAAATAAAGTTTCTTTAAAAAAGGAGACATCATCCAATCTCCCTACATTGAAGCTATATCATCTAAACTTCCACTAGCAGTGTAAGAGATGTTTCCTTTAGAAAATATTTACCAGAGATTCTGTACTTTGCTACTCTGTTTAAAGATAGAATCTCAGCATATTTTTTCTTTTAAAAATTATTATTCAAGTATAGTTAACACATAATATTATATGAGTTTCATGTACACAACATATGAATTAACAGTTCTGTGCGTTACTGATCACCATAAGTGTAGTCACCATCTGTCGGTGTATTAATTTTAATTTTTCTTCTTATGATAAAGTTGATCAGCTGTTCAGATATTTAAAAAACATTTGCATGTTTTTCTGTCAATCCATGGCTCTTGTTTATTTCTCCATTTGGGTGTTCTTTTTCTTTGATTTATAGAAGCCATGCAACAAATAGTTTTCTACTTTGTTATTTGTGTCTTGACTTTGTTGCATCTTGCTATGTGGAAATATTTGTTCTTTATTTAGCTGGCTTAACCAATCTCTTCTTCCATGGATTCCACGTTTTATAATTGCAAGGGCTTCCCACTCTCAGGTTGTATAAATAATCTTCCATGTTTTCATGCAATACCTTTATTGTTTTTTGCATTTAATTTCACATTTTGCCTTTATTAATGTAATTATTAATTTGATTTCTTTCGGATCTTTTATTTTACACGTTTCCTTCCTTCATTTTACTTGCTTTATATATTTTGCTATGTAAGTTTTCTTTTTTCATTTCTTTTGAGTGGTTTGGAGGAGATACATCCTATTTTTAAATTTCTTAATGATTACTTTTCAGTTTAAAATAATATTATTGGAAGTTGTACTTATGAATCATCACCAACAATATGACAGTGTTTCTGAATGCCTTTGTTGCCAGGTATGGTAGGCAGAATTTCAAGTTATCCTTCCTCCAAAGATTTCTGTCTCCTGGTTATTCAATCAAACAATAATCTAGGTATCTGGTAAAAAGATTTTGCAGATGTCATAAAATATTAAATTAGAGAGATTATCCTGTGTAACACAGGAGGATTTAGAAGTGGAGGGGAAGGCAGAAGAATTAGAGAGATGTGTTAGGAAGAAGGAGAGAAGATGAGGCAAGGGAGGATGTCACGGATTTAAAGTGGGGGCACATATTCCATGATAATTGGTTTTGAAAATGGAGGAGGGGGGTCTGTAAGCTAAGAAATGCAGGAAGCTCCAGAAGCTGAGAATGACTTCTATCTGGCACCAGCAAGGAACAGGACTTGGTCTTACAACTACATAGAACTGAATTCTGCCAAGAGCCTGGGTGAGTGAAGTAGAATTACACCCAGAGCCTGCAGAAAGCGTGCGGCCCCGCTGACACATGGATTTCAGCCTGTGAGACCCAAAACAGAGAAGCACTAGGCCCACCTGACTTCTGACTTACAACACTGTGAGATGATAACTGCTTATTGTTTTAAACCACCACGTTTGTGATGGGTTGTCATGGTGGCAATTGCAAACTAATAGAGCAGGCAGTGAAATTAGCTCAATCTCTATTTTCCTTTATACACCATCCTGCCTTAGATTTGTTGGTGTGATCTTGAGACTTGCATTACATTTTACAAGTGTTAATTAGAATTAATTTTATCTTTAAATTATTTCTTTGTCCAATGCCAGTCTTTCAGTAATTTTACCCAGTTTGTTTTCTTAGCACTTGAATGTGTAAGAGTATTTATCTCTTGCTACCAACATAAATGACAGAGTATCTGGATAGTGAATTTTGGAGTCACACATCTTCTTTCTCATAATTTTATTCACATTACCAAACTAATGTTGGAGAGGAAACAGAATATTTCCCCCTTTTTTCCATGTTGTTTTTCTAGATATATGTTTTTGAATTTGTATACTGACTAAACTATGTTGTGTATAGGTGAGCTTTTTGTTGCTCTTAATCTTGCCAATTAATTGGTAAGATCTTTAAATCTGCACTCAGGAATTTTTCATATATTTGACTTTAAGCATTGTTTCTTTTCCTAACATTTTGGTCTTTGAGGATTCCAATTTTCTCAGTAAGTCATGTCCCATAAGTTAGTCATGTCCCATAAACTATTTTAAGAGAGATTCTGAATTTTTGAAACTCAAACACTGGTTTGTAAATGGTCCCTGGGATATCAAGTTCATCTGACAATCTACTTACCATTACTCTTTATCTGGGTCTCTTTGAAAACAGCAAAATAAGTTGTGAGAAATTTAGAAGGTTTATATCACATCCTCAGATCTACATGGCCCTTTTTGAAATAAGGAATATCAGGGTCTTCCACTGGTAAAGCAGTAGTCCTAATTCTGGCTTTTACTGGGTACCTATTATATGACAGGTCCTGAGATTCATCAAAAATACAGAAGAACATTAATTTCAGAGCAGAAAGTATATTGACTTTCTATTACTGTATCACAAATTACCATAAACTTAGCAACTTAAACATTACTCATTTATTATGTCACACTTAGTATTGGTCAGAAGTCAGGACAATGCTGCAGATGAGCAATTACGGCATCAGCTTGGGCTGCAGTGTCATCTGAGGCTTGACTGGGGGGAAATCTACTTTCAAACTCGTTCAGTTTGTTGTTAGAATTCATTCTTATGGCCATATGACTGAATGTCCCAGAATCTTACTGTGGGACTAGAGAACACCCTGGGTCCTGGAGGCCTCCCACATTTCCCTGCATATTGTCCTCTCTATGGTTGTTGCTTCTTCAAGGCCAGCAGAAAAGTCTCTCACTCCAGGTGGCTAGGATGGAGTCCTCCATAATATAACATAAAAACAGGAGCAATACCCCATTAACTTTGACATATTCTATCAATTAGAAGCAAGTCACAGGATTTTACCTGCACTGTGGGGGAGGGTATTATACAAGGGTATGGATTATTCAGGGTGTGTCTACTGAAGAAGTTAACCTGAAAAGTGAATTTCCTGTTTGAAATTGTACAAAACAAGCTTTCTTCCCTGTTCTTTATTATTTTCAATTGATTCTCTCATTTATCTACTTTGTAACTGTGAAAGTCCTCATGTTGTGTTATACTCTATAGTCAGCTTCCAGTGAATTTGCATGATAATAAAACTCTATTTTAAGGTTTTTATTTTTTCATCCCAAACATTTGTTTCAGGATCAAATCATACAAAGCTTAAGAGTGGCATTGCTCTAATTTGCTTCCATAAATAAATTTCACTTACCATTAAGCATATTCAGAGAATATTCTCAAGGGCATTCTGAGTTAGCTAAGACTTGATAGAGGTGAAGGAGTCACCTAGAGATTAGAAGAAAATAGATATCCTAACTGGAATATCTGTACAATTTTTATTTAAATTATTTTATTATTAATTAAGGTATCTCTTGCAGTATTCAGACTATTTAACTGTAGAGGCCTTATTTGGTCATATTTTAATCCTTTTTTATATTAGATATAATTTCATTTTGGATTGCCCTTTGCCATTTGTAATTTTACCATTTTTATGAATCTGTGGGAAATCACAGGGATTCAATTCACATTGAATGAATGTTTACAGTTAAGGCATTTAGAAAATAAGGGACATTCATTTATTTTAGAATAATTGGGGAACTCTTTACAGCATGGTTTTTAGAGTTCTAGCAGATAATGGAGTAACTGTTGCCTCTGGAGTACCTATGCTACTGCGTTTGACATCTCTTTAATAAATTCACCATTTTGTACCAAAGAAAGTGTAGCCTTGAATTCTAGGAAACCTAGAATTGTGCCCTATGCCTACCTTTCGGTAAGACTTTGGATAAAATACTTAACCATTCTTCCCTCTGATTTTCCCATCTGCAAAATGTAAATAATAGTGCTACCTTCCTCGTGTGGCTCTTACTACTTTTAAAATGAAATGGCAAACATAAAATACTTTTCAAAGTAAAAAAATAATAAGAACTTAACATGCAAGAGTTTTTTAAACTACAATTAGTTCTAAAAGGAATAAAAGGACAGCATTACTCTCATGTGTTGGTTAGCATCAGAACAAAAGTGTGGGACAAATTTTCACTGGCTGTCATATTGGATGCAACATTTTTGATTGCAACTGACAGAAATATATCTCCTAAAAAGAAAGAGGTAAGCAGCATAGTGGCTTAGATGATTCAAAAGTCCAGGATGGTTCCTAGTTTAGGGATAGTTGGATCCCCAAGCTCACAAACTTTAGGAATTAGGCTTTGTCCACTGTCTACTGTCTACTTTGGTATGAAAATCTTCACTGAGTCACTGCCTTTCTCCCAGTGACCTGAAAGGTATTCCTTCATGATTTGTTTTGCCAAAATACCTGTGGTTGGTTCTGATGTTACCAATTTATGTCATGAACTCATCACTGAGCCTGTAACTGTGATGAGATGAATTTAGTGCTAAGGTTGCCCAATCTCAGCACATGTGGGTGAGGCCAACCCAAACTGAGGCCAATGTACTATGAATGGATGAGGGGAACTGTTGATATCATAAGGTGAGAAGGCTCAATGCTACATACTATACCAAAGACTAAAAGAGCAGATGTTCAATACAGCTGCCTGTTTGTGTAAGTGATAACATTTTGGTAGTAAGAAATAGATACTGATCCTGGATAACACTAATAAAAACAAATTTATTAGAAGGATGGAAGATCAGAAATAAAATCCAAAAAAATAGGTGGGGAAACAAGATTCAGGAATTTCAGGACCCAGCATCTTTAGGAATCCAATCTTGGGCTATGGCTTAAAGAACCTCTGAGAACTTGCTCCAAATGTGTTTGAAAATAGAATCAAATCCTAGGAGAAGAGTGAGTTATCCCCCTAGCTTGGTTCATGTCTTCATCCTTTGCACAGGAGTGGGGGATTATGAGAGTATCTTGTACAGCAATCCCACTAGTAGTGTGTCCAGTGGAGAGGGACAGCTTCCCAAATAAAAATCTGAGGAGCTGCTCCCAAAAGACTTAGAAAGGGATTTTTGGCACACGAGAATAACAAAAGATTCTATAGTCATACTCTCCATTCTTATGGTAAAGTCCCTTCTACTAGAGGTTTGTGGAATTTGGAATCGAGTGTACTAGCTTTTATACATGACTCCTCTCCCACGTGTCATATTGGATACCTCATTTACCATTTCCATTCCTTGACTTTTTCACTGTGGATAGTATTGGTAAATACATTTTAGAAGTCTAGAATGGGAAAGGATAGTAGCTTTGATAATAATGTTACAAAGATATGACCCAACTACCTATTGATTGGCTGAGGTTTTTTTTTTTAATTTTTTTAAATGTTTATTTATTTTTGAGAGAGACAGAGACAGAATGCGAGTGGGTTAGGGGCAGAGAGAGAGGGAGACACAGAAGCAGAAGCAGGCTCCAGGCTCTGAGCTGTCAGCACAGAGCCCGACGCGAGGCTCGAACTCACGAGCTGTGAGATCATGACCTGAGCCGAAGTCTGACGCTCAACCGACTGAGCCACCCAGGCGCCCCTTGGCTGAGGTATTAACAGTTTTATTAAATATATAACAAATGTTGGCATAGTAGTGAATATTTATTTTTACATGAAATGAAAAAAATCAGGCTTTTCTTATAAGACCTCATGGCATCATTCAATGGAAAGAATCATGCAGTGAGAGTAAGTGGACTTGAGCATTTTCTCTGATGTCCACTGTAATTGATTACAGGTGACTTATCTTCCTAGCTGTAGCTGAGAGATGGTACTGGGGGAACTTACGGATTTTGGATTTAGCTTCCAATATCAACATAGTGACAATAGAACCGAAAAACAGAAAGACAAAATGGTTACTCTACAGAAACATTTTTATCATTAGATAACCTTTGAGCATTGATTATGTAACAGGCACTGATTTAAGTCTTCTTTGTATTAATTCATCTATACTCCCAACAACCCAATAAGAGTGGGCTCTTTTATTATTTCCTTCTTATAACTGAGGCAAGTGAGGCACAGAGTTCTAAGAAACTTGTACAACATCTCACATCTACAAGCGTTGGAACTAGGATTGAAACGCAACTACGATATGCATGTTTTGTTAAACTGCCTCTCACTACACATGAAGATACTAGTCATTTGTCCATTATCTTGTTTAGTAGACTCTAGATGTTTGAAAACTTTTGTGACAGTTTGAATTTTGTGTGAGAAAAATTGAAAAGTGGACATATTTAAAAAATTAATGTTTATATTTGAGGGGGGGGTGTGGTGCAGAGAGAGAGGGAGACACAGAATCTGAAGCAGGCTCCAGGCTCCATGCTGTCAGCACAGAGCCCAATGTGGCACTTGAACTCACGAATGGCGAGATCATGACCTGAGCTGAAGTTGGACACTTAGCCAACTGAGCCACCCAGGCACCTCAAAAATAGTGTCTGGATTTTAGTGTGAAATATTCTCTTGAGAAAGGAAAACAACAATGGGAAAGACAGAAAAGAGATGGGCTTCTTACCTTACCCAACTCAGCTAATCCTAGACACATTTTTTTTCTGATTCTCAGATGTTTAATGCTTCTTTACCTTTATACATTTTATGGATCAGGAATTCCCCAGGAAAAAAAGAAAGAAAAACCTACTCAAATTGACTAAATTAATAGTGAAATTAATATATGTTCACAAATGTTTTAGAATAGAAACTAACAAAATTGTGTACTCAACATTTGGAAGGAATTAAAAATAAAACAGAAAAGGCACCATGGAGATGCTTATCATTTTGGAGGAATGTGTATCTTAAAAGTAAGCAGGGTCACATGGTGTTGGGTTTTCACACCCTCAGTCAAGGGTCAACAAGTTGCTATTATGTATGTTACTTGAATTCTAGTCATAGGGTTAAGTATGTACCAGCAAACATTTCTTACTGTTCCCTCTGAGTGAAGGTTCATTTTTTAGTAAGAGAGGCACTTGCTATAACTTTGATTTTTCTCTTGCAAATGTCCAAGATTCATCTGAAGTCAGTGAGAGCAGTGTGAAAGTTAAGGAGACACTTGGACATAGATTACAAGTTGGATATGAGCCAGTGACTTGAAGAAAGCTTTCAAAGAGACTTTATGTAAGAACAGATTTTTTTTTTCTGAACAGCATTTGTGAATTGACAATGACCTGGAAAAGATTAAAATCTTATGTGTTAAGGATTTTTTGCAAACAGTATTAAGTATGCCTCAAGGAAGAGATAATGGAGCAAACCAGGGTTGTTAATGTAGGAGTAATTCTGGGAAGCAGCTATTGCATAAGACCCTGTTGGTATATTTATGAACCTTGTAGTGGTGGAATAGTGATATAGACCATTACCATCTCAATTGGACCACAAGAAACAGCATTCACACCTACCCATCCATTCACTTATTCGCAGGAGCATTGAAAAACTACCCCCCCCAATAGGCTTAAACTCTCAAACTTGGAGCTATTACAAAAATATGTGTGTGTGTGTGTGTGTGTGTGAGAGAGAGAGAGAGAGAGAGAGAGAGAGAGAGAGAGAGAGAGAATAGTAAAAGAATAGGGAGACAGCTAGAGGAAGAAAAGAGGGTTCTGTGCACTTTTGTACAGATGTTGTCTTTCACTTGGAAGGCTCTGGGAGTGAGTCCTGCACACTGAATTAAGCACTCACTGAATTAGGATATTGAGTAGGTGATTCCTAGACATCGTCATTTTCTTGTTGCACACATAATGCATCTTATGAACATGTGCCTTACAAAGATTACCTGAATAAACTTGATAACCAATCAAAAGGTGTCTAATAGTACAATGTCCGCACATCATGGACAATGTATTACTTTAGAATTTTGTCTAATTGGCCATCTCCAATGTATGAACAGATGGCATTCCACGATATTTTTATATGAAATCATTTTTTAATTGGGAGTATATAATTCTTTCTTTGCCAAACACAGTTTATATTGGTAAAGTTCCATGGCTAACCAATAAAAGCATCTTTGCTGGGATGCTCCTGGGTAATGACATGACAAATCTACGGACAAATCACTATGACAACAATAACAGCGGCAATCCTCACAGCACCTGGATTTACTGAATACTTACAATGTAGTAGGCACTGATCTAAGGAATTTCCACCACTGATTTTTCAAATCCTCACAACTTCTCTCTGGGATAGATATGATTATCTGTTCACAGATGAGGAAGCAAAAACATTTAATGTTTGAATAATTACTCAAAGACCCCCTTTGAGGAAGTGGCAGATCTGGATTCAGGCAGGCAGTCCAAACTCTAAACTGCCCCCTTAACTACTGTCATCCAGTGGAGCAGCACTTCCTTTCAACATGTATCAAGACCCAGTTTATACTGGGCACTGTACGAGGCGCCACTGATACACAGGGGTCCCAGTCCATGGGAGCTGCAGGGGGAAAGGGATGTGAACAGATCACTATACACAGTGCACCGAACAGAAGTATGTCAAGAATAATCAAGTAGGACAGAAATAAGGGATTAGCTGTCAAGAATCAGGAAGGAAATATTCCAGGTATGCGCAACATCTGAGGTGCCTTTTAACGCATGAGTACCAGTTTGGACAAGTGAAAGAATAAAGGAAGAAATAGCACCCATGCACAGTAAGGAGACATGAGAGAGCTTTCTCTTGTATGTGGGAAGACTCTTTTCCAACATGTTTTCTCACTCAAGTCTTGTAAAAAAGTCAAATTCACAGTGTCGGCTCTGGATTGACTCAAAATATAGATCAGTTTTTCCCAAGATGTAGGTCAACTTTTCAAAGTCAGACTGAGCCTTTTAAAATTATTACTCTTTTATTAATGCTTTATTGGTTTAAGACTTTGTTAGAACAGTTTAAGGGGTGTACGGAGATTGAGAGAAAGGTCCAGAGATTTTTGATATACTGCCTGCTCCTCCCCAATGATTAAGGCCCCCGCCAGAGTGGTACATTTCTTAATAATTGCCACCCTGATTCCATAGTTTACCTTAAGGTCCATCCTTGGTGTTGTACATTCTGTGTTTTGACACATGTGTAATGACATGTATCTATCATTACAGATTGAGCTGGGACAGAGATGATAAAAAACAGGAGGGTAGACACTGAACATTTATTTTCCCTTATGCCCATCATAGACTCCTTCTAGAAGAATCTTGGTGGAAGTGGGAGAAAATGGGCTGAAATAGCTGATAGGTGGAGACATGTAAAACGGGGCAAATTTTCTTGGATCAGTTCATATGGCAAGATATAACTCATCCCTCATCCTTTTGAACTTCTTGTAATTCCCAAGAGATAGATGAAGGGTACTTATTCACAGTATGTAGTGAAAGACTATTTAATATTTGGGGCCATTTTTTTCCGTTTTTCCACAGTGCTATACACTGTGTTTTGCAAGCTCTAATTCAATTGATGCACTCAACAACCTGACTTCAATAGCTACTTTTCTTCAAAACATTTTACAGATGAAGGTTACACATTTGCTAAGAAAAAGAGCTAAGATTCTAACTGAGGTCTGATAGGCTCAATTTCAAGCTGATTAAGATGAACTTACAAGCCTCCTGATATAGCCTTCTCATCACCCTTCTAGATGGCTTTCTTCTGTAGCTCTTCGGATGGTAGCCAAGTATGGATATTGATGGATACTTATGAGTGCCCTGATGGGAACGCTTGGTGAATGGAGAGCCTGTCTGAAAACAGATTCTGTTTTACTTGTATGACCACAGAGTGATATTAAAATAGCTTCTTGAATTGAATGATCTTAAAGCTGGTAACAAGTTTTGGTTTGGACTTTTTTTTTTCTTTTACTTCAAAGGATTATTTTTTCTTTTGCTTCAAAGACTGATTATACATTCTTGAAATAGAGAATGGAATATATATGTCCTAGTTTAGAATACTGGGAAACTTTGTAATTGAAGTTACAGAATTACATTTTGAATTGAAAAAGCCCAATTTATTTAATCTGCTTACTGCAGCTTTCCAAGATAAGACTTGTCAGAAGGCTAAAAAGTCTTCCTGACCACTGGCAAGTTCTTTTAAATGGGCACTTTGATTAATTATGATCCTTTCACTGATTAAACATCAGTGACTAATCCTCTGATATAGTGGGAAGTAACCCCTGCCATAATTGTTAGAAAATGCAGGAATAAGGATGCAGACAATAATATAAAGTTATGATTATGATATCAGATTGCACCAGCTATTATAACTGAGGGTTTTTTTTTAGCCTTGCAGCTTATTTAATCTGAGCCATAAGAATAATACCTATAATAGCTCTTTGGAAAACCATATAGTCGGTGTAATTGTACCAACTTTGAGCAATGCAGCAATAGGCATTTATTGAATATCTACTACATGTGGGACACTCTGCTGGAGGAAAGTGTCAGATGACTAAAACTGCTCTATTTAGTTTGCATATAGACCATGATTTTTGAACAGGTCAAAACCTTATATATATATATATATATATATATATTTATATATATATATATATTTATTTATTTATTTATTTATATATAAATATATATAAATATATATATAAATAAAATAAAAATATATATATTTAATAAATATATAATAAAAATATATAAAAATAAATATATATAAAATATATAAATATAAATATATTTATATATATAAAGTATATATATATAAAGTATATATAAAGTATATATAAAGTATATATATATGTATACTTTATATTAAAATATATTAAAATATATATTATATATATGTATATATATATATATATATATGCACATATATATAAATTTCTAAATTGCAGTGAGTAAACCCAATTACTGGATTCCTATAGAATGCCTAGGTTGGAAGAGGGACCATCTAATCCATCCTTTCCCCAGCTACCATTTAATATCTTCCATCCTGCAGCATTCCTTCTGAGCGGTTACCTTGTCTTGAATACTTCCCATCATGAGTATTATATCCTGAAGCAACTCAAAGCATGTTCAAGTAATTTGAAACATTTAGTTTTCTTCCTGAAACTTCTACCCAGTGATCCTAATTTTAGCTGTCCTATACTCTACTGTCTTTAACACAGTTTTAGATATTTAAGATATAAGCCTTTATAATAGCCAAAGACCAAGGGATTCTTAAGCAAACTGAATGGGATTTAAGAACACAAAATTATGTCCCTTATTTACCCAGAAAGAATTATTCAATAAAAGACTAAACTATAAGGTAACTTTAAGAAATGGAAAGCAAGTTTGACCTTTGACTTGGATTCTGAGTTTCATTAGAAAATATGTACCCACCTCCCATCACCTAAAATGTGTTAATTTTCCCTTCAGCTGCACAAAGGAAGACAGCAGTCAATGTGGATTCCAACTGCATGGTTTGGATTCCTATCTCTACCACTTACTAGGAGTACCGCTTTTGGCAAGTTACTTACCTCTCTGGGCCTCAGTTTCCTATCCAGTAATAATAGTACCCACGTCATAAGATTGTTATAATGAGATAGTGTTTATAAAGTACTTAGAAATGGGCCTGATCCATAAAAATACACTCAATAAAATGTCATTCAACAAATGTTCATTGATGACACATATATCAAGTATCTTATCTAAGGAGTGATGCTTCCCCCCCCCCAAGTTTTTATTTAAATCCAGTTAATTAACATACAGTGTAATATTAGTTCTAGTGTAGAATTTAGTGATTCATCACTTCCTTACAATACCCCGTACTCATCACAAGTGTCCTCCTTAATACCCATCACCAATTTCACTCATCCCCCCACCCACCTCCCCTTCAATAACCCTCAGTTTGTTCTCTATAGTTAAGAGTCTGTTGCCTAATTTGCCTCTCTCTTTTTCTTTTTTCCCCAGCTCTCATTTGTTTTGTTTCTTAAATTCCACATATAAGTGAAACAGTATGGCATCTGTTCTTTTCTGACTGACTTATTTCATGTAGAATAATATTCTTTAGCTCTATCCATGTCATTGCAAATGGCAAGGTTTCATTCTTTTTGATGACTGAGTAACATTCCATTATATATAATTGCATATACCACATATTCTTTATCCAATCATCAGTCAATGCACATTTGTGTTTTTTCCATAATTTGGCTATTGCTGATAATGCTGCTATAAATATTGGGGTGCCTATATCCCTTTGAATCAGTATTTTTACATTCTTTTGGTAAATACATAGTAGTGCAATTGCTAGATCATAGGATAGTTCTGTTTTTAACTTTTTCAAGAACCTCCATACTGTTTTAAGGAATGATTCTAAAGATGACCTATGTGGGGGCACCTGGGTGGCCCAGTCGGTTAACTGTCTGACTTCAGGTCAGGTCATGATCTCACAGTTCATGGGTTCAAGCCCTGGTTTGGGCTCTGTGTTGACAGCTGGAGCCTAGGGCCTGCTTCTGATTCTGTGTCTCCCTCTCTCCCTGCCCCTCCCCTGCTCGTGCTCACTCTCTTTCTTTCTCTCTCCCTCTCAAAAATAAAATAAACATTAAAAATAATTGAAGATGACACTTGAGTGATAAAACTTTCTCAGAAACTTTTTTTAAAAACTTGCATTTTTCCACATATTTTTTTTCTAGCAAAGCCAAAAGAATTTCTTTATATTTTGGGAGAAAGGTCATTAGTTTACAAAATACTATTTAGTTTACAAAATACTATTTGGTTGGAAAACACTGCTATTGAGAGAGAATTTAAGTCAGATAATACACTGGTGACATTTTTTTGTAAAATATACTCTTAGTAAAGATGCCGTATTGCTTTACTACTCAGTATTCTCGAAAGGTGCCAGATCAAAGATTCTTTCATTACACTCATTAAAGTTTATTAAAGTTTATTTTTTTCCTTTGAACCATTTTAGGGCAGGGTTTTGTAATATGACATTCATCTATCTTTTTATTGCCTATTATGAGACTGAACGCTTTATAATATTTATTTATGTCACACTTCTGTAGATCCATTTGGTATCTAATTATTATCTAAGAACTTCTCACCTTAGAATAAAGTTTCCAACCTTAAAGTTAGAAAACTAGTTTTAAAGCTTTTTTCCTTGGGGCGCCTTGGTTAAGTGGCTGACTTCGGCTCAGGTCAGGATCTTGTGGTCCATGGGTTTGAACCCTGCTCTGTGCTGACAGCTCAGAGCCTGGAGTCTGCTTCAGATCCTCTGTCTCCATCTCTGTGCCCCTTCCCTTCTCATGCTCTGTCTCTCTCAAATATAAGTAAACATTAAAAAAAATTTAAGCTTTTTGCCTTAAACCTAAATTACCTTGCTAGTTATTATTAATCCACCAGATAATAAACAATAGGAAGGGCCAGTGCTTCCCTTCCTTTCTGTTTGCATTTTTTATGTCCCCGTATTTGTATATAGTCCTTCATGCATTGTGCTTCTGCAATTTTCTGCTCCTGTAAATAGCATTTTTCAGCTCTCAGTATGTATGTCAAGTTACTCATTGTATTTGGTACAGCACTTTTCATGCATGGGTAAGTACAGTCTTTTTCTTCTTAACCTTCTCTGAAGAGATGTGTTTATTCTAGTATCTTGGCCACCACTTATATGAAATTCTACAGTACTGATTAATACTCCTGGGCCCCCATTATACTCTAATATTGACCCAGCTTTGTCTCCAACCTTTAAGGACTGTGCTCATCAGCATTACACCAGTACATCCTGGCATTTGGCCTATACCACCAAACAGATCCTTCATAGCAAGTGACAGGGCAACCCTCACTTGGCACTTATATCTTGCTTCTCTAACACATCACGAAAAGATGCAAATTCATTCAACTCACAACGGAAACACATCCTATTTTTGAGCTGCCTACACAGATAATATTCATCACTTCTAAACTAGATGTAAAGAATATAATGTACATATAATTTGTTTTTCACCCAGAATTAAGTCTGTTTGGAGTTTATTTCTTCTTTGAAAGAAAAAACACAAGCTGTGAAGAAAGTGTTTGATTGAATTATAGTGCACAAATTAGATTGACACAGGAAAAGCTCTATCACATGCCTAGAATGTGCCGTTGTTCTAGATCTTTGCAATACTTCGTCTCATTTGATCTTTACCACAAATGTGGTCAGATATTGATTTCTCTTTTTTTTTCAAGACAAAGAGATGTAGTAGATTGGTTGTGACCTTAATTTTTCATGCCTTCCTATATCCATGCCCTATGCAGTATGATTTGACAGCTCCTTTTTTTTTTTTAATGTTTATGTATTTTTGATATCTCTCTCAAAAGAGAGAGAGAACGTGAGCAGCGTAGGGGCAGAGACAGAGAGGGAGACACAGAATCTGAGGCAGGCTCCAAGCTCTGACCTGTCAGCACAGACCCTGACACAGGACTCGAACCCACAAACTGTGAGATCATGACCTGAGTTGAAGTGGGATGCTTAATCGACTGAGCCACGCATGCACCCCCTATTTGACAGAACTCTTAAGAAGAGATGGAGTTTTCACCCACTGCTTGAATATGGACTGCCCTTGTGACTTGCTTAGACCATGTGACGATGTGCCAGTTTCAAATCTGGCTTTCAAGAGGCCTTCCCTCCTTTTGCTTTTTGTCTTTGAACCGTGCCCAGATACCATGGTAATAAGCACAGGACAGCCTGATGGGTGATAAGGGATCCAGGATCCAGTTCCTACCCTTGCCATAGCCAAGAGCCAGCTAACCACTAGATTGCAAGTGATATCTTTCCTAGATATCTTACCCAACTGACCACAGACCAGGATCCGGTTATTAAAGATCAGCCAATCCTGGCCCACATGGGCAGAAGCACTCATACATTCCTGAGAAACAATAAATGCATATTATTTCAAACCACTGTGCTTTGGGGCAGTTTGTCACAGACTATAGCTATCTGATATATGGGCTTTCTTCCTTCTTCAGTGACCTACTGTACTGACTACTCGTGAAAAAAGGGGGATGGAATTACTAAATACTTCTTGTTGTCCCCCTCTGTGAGAACAAAAGTAAACTCATTTAGTCCCCAGTGAATTTTGTATCTCCAGAAGTATCTTATCTCCATTCACAGATGAAGACACTATAGTTCAGAAGAGGTTCCTTGTACCCAGTCACTTGGACATTAAGTGGCAGTGACAGCATTGAGCACAAGACTAAAGCCCCTGTTTGTTTTTTCAATATTCCTCTTGCCCCCACATCCATTTTTGGCAATGATGTTTAGCAGTTGTCTTAAGAAAGCCTCAAGTCGGGGCGCCTGGGTGGCTCAGTCGGTTGGGCGTCCGACTTCGGCTCAGGTCATGATCTCGCGGTCCGTGAGTTCGAGCCCCGCGTCGGGCTCTGTGCTGACAGCTCAGAGCCTGGAGCCTGTTTCAGATTCTGTGTCTCCCTCTCTCTCTGACCTTCCCCCATTCATGCACTGTCTCTCTCTGTCTCAAAAATGAATAAACGTTAAAAAAAAAATTAAAAAAAAAAAAAAGCCTCAAGTCAAAGTAGTCTTTATTAGATGCTCTGGGAAGCCTATAGAATATCTAGTAGATAATTATTACGTTTTTCTACCTCTTGCATACAGGGCTAGCTCAGGTGCTAAAAGAGGCAGGTAGTCTGTGGCCATGGTTCATTGAACTGCTGATCCAGAGTTAGATATGTTACTGACTGTTGTCACAATGGACAGTTGTGACAATGTATCAGTTTTACATTTCTTCCAGCTTCTTACTGCTTTGGCTGGATTTCCAAATGCTGTGGAGCCCAACCTGGGATCAGCCTTCCTGAATTTCCCCTTGTATTTCACTTCAGAAAGGCTGTCTCTTTCTGCCACTTGCAGTTTCTGCAGAGACCCTCCTGACTGTCCCTAACTCACCTCCCCCATCTCTTATGAACATAATTTCAGGGGCTGGGCATGAGGGGTAGCATGAGTCATATTTGGACTGGAAACTTTTCCTGAAGACTCTCAAAGACACTGCTTGTTTAACTGGTTTCCTGAAAGCAGAGGTTTGGGAGCCAGAAACATAGAGGTTAAGGCTTTATGTTCATTTTTCCAGCATCAGGGTTTTCTCTCAAGGCCTTAATTCACAAGTTAGTTCTGCCCTTCTAAAATCGGAGCATCACACACTGTACCAAGTAGTCTGGCTGTAACTTTTGATCACATTTTCAATTACTTTTGGCTGCAAGCAATCCCCCAGATTTCAACAAGCATTCTAAGAATAAAAGCACTGTATCATTTTATCAATTAATTTTCCATACCCTATCAGAGATAATGCCCAACAATAGAAGATATCCACTCTCCCCACTTGTTTCCCATCAAATATCCATGAGTTAAGAGTGGCAGCAATTTTTCAGCATGTGTGGGTTTGGGTTTTGGCTTTGGTTTTTTCTCATGGTTTAATTGCATTCTGGTTTGACGATCTTTTTTAGAAATAGCAGAGGCAGATCTAGGTGGTGTGGGATTGAAACTTATTCAGTGTAGTGGTAGCAGCCCTTCTAAATATATAAAATTAGGTGCAGGGCGCTGTAAGGATTTGTGCTAGTGAGGGGCCCCTGAGCTTAGGCTTAATTAGCTTTGCAGGGCATTGTGATCATCTAGAGGTATATCAGAAATCTCTGGGCATTGGGGCACCTGGATGGCTCAGTAGGTTAAGCATCTGACTTCAGCTCAGGTCATGATCTAGCGGTTCGTGGGTTTGGACCCCGCATGGGGCTCTGCACTGATGATGTGGAGCCTGCTTCAGATGCTCTGTCCCACTCTCTCTGTGCCCCTCCCCATTTCTCTATCTGTCTCAAAAATGATAAATAAATAAACTAAAAATAAAAGAAATCTCTGGAGACATAGTGGGGGTCACACCCTTCAATGCGTGGAGGGACAGAGCAAGTCATATAAGGAAGTGAAGTGAGATACTTGCATGCATGTTCATTCATGGAGTGAATAGTGGGACCCTGACACCCATGAGGAAACAAACCTTTTCTAAACAAAGCACCTGCTATTCCTCTTCAGCTTATTGTGGTCATGCAGGAATGAAGGCCCCACATTGTAACATCTTGTGCTTTTTTAAAGCATCTAGACATATGCTATATATTTTAAACCTGAAAGCTCCCAATTTTAAAATGCACCAAGTAAACATGTCTGTTGGGAGTAAACTTAGCCCACTAACTTAGAATTTTAAGTTCGTTTTTTTTTCATGGTTGCAAAAAGACATTAAAAGTCATTTGAAATATGAATGAGGGAATTATATAACTACTAATATATGGTTGGATATTGGCATAAGTTGGAGATCTAGCTGATAAGAAATACCGTGTGTCTTACTTAGCCCGCAGACCTGAAGCATCCATCAGCAGCCTAATTCTCCCATTTGTATCATTGATCGTGAATTGAGAAGTCTGGTTTTTCTTTGCTTTTTAGGAAGATTTTGGTCTTGCTTCTGACTGCTTATTCCTTCACTCATTCTCTCTCACATGGTTCTTTGTACAGCGCCAGGCACATAAATAAGCAACCAGTGTATGGTTGTTAAATTAATTAACATGTAATTTAGCCAAAACTTACTTGAATGTTGATGTTCTTTGCTTGATCTTACATTTGAGAGAGGCTTAATCAGTGAACAACATGGTACATGACTTAATTCGATCCCAAATGTTCGATTTCGATTTTGCATGTGAATGAAGGTGTTTATATGCATTATGAGCATCTTAAAATACTAACCATGTTAGTACTACTAGTGGTAGCAATAATAACAACAACAGCAACAACAATAACAATACTTAATGCTTATGTATGTGCCATGCACTGTTTTGAGTGCTTTGCACATATCAATTAGCTTTGTACTCATAGTTGGCATTATTTGCTATCTATAGAGGAACTTACTTTTTAAAGTTTAAATTAGGAACTTAACGGAGTGTCTGGGTGTCTCAGTCAATTAAGCGTCCAACTCTTGATTTTGGTTCGGGTCATGATTTCACGGTTCGTGGATTTGAGCCCTACATCAGGCTCTGTGCTGACAATGTGGTGCCTGCTTGGTATTCTCTCTCTCTCTCTCTCTCTCTCTCTCTCTCTCTCTCTCTCTCCCTCTGAACCCCCCTCTGCCCTTTCCCTCCTCACCCATGCATGCACACACATTCCTTCTCTCTCAAAAGTAAATAAACTTTAAAAATAAATAATGTTCAAATTAGGAACTTTAAAAAAATGGTGAAATAACTGAAGATCATCCCATAAACCTGAGGTCAAGAAAGGCAAAGGAGAACTTACAGAAAATATTACTTAATTTTCTGTTACATGTACTCAGTCAAGATATATTGGTTACCCACTCTCAGCTACACACTCGGCTAAATGCCCAGGCTGCATGCTTGGGTGAGCTAATGAGTGAAGGAATGAACAGATGAGAGACTGATTCTGAATTTCCAAAACGATTCCAATCTCTTACCAGCATGAGAAATGGAGGATGTAGGAAGCTGGTGGTACTTCAGTTTTGCCAACTGGTAAGTCATAAAGTTCCTGTAACCAGTTTTCTAGGGCACCCCTCCAGATTTCTATTCATGCACAGATGCATGTATTGGTTGTTAGAACATCTCAGAGACCTGCAAGCTTCCGAGGGTCCCAGCTTTGTCATCATGCCTCAGGAGTAAGTTTATCAGCAATGCTGGCACACAGTGACAATAACTATGCTGGTTTTCCTGTATCCCCTGCTGAAATTCTTGGTTTTTACCTGTGGAAATTTTTTACAGGTTCAATGAAATGAGATGGAAGCAACATCTTTATCTCTGAGAAAACATAACAGGCACAGGTACCACCAACTAAGCTTTTAACTTCTAACCCATTTTGTGCTAGGTTGTTTTGTCAGAATCCCTGTAGGATATAGTTTAGCATCAGGAGATTAAACAAAGATGCCAAACTTAAATAATGATTCTCTGACTGGCGAGGGATAAATGGTCCAGAGAGATGATAGCACATGCTGTTTACTTACCAGGAAAGGAAGCCCCTGGGTTCACAGTACGGGATCTCTTATAGGGTGTAAACCTCAAATTAGATGACCTTGGTTGAATGCAGTGTGGCAAAAGAACCTATTTGCTTTATCAGAAAATGATCACATTTGGCATGGTCTTTCTCATCTTTAAACTGACGGAGTTGTACTACAGGATGGGTTCAGATCTGTTCCAGCATAATCCACCGCATCTTTCTTTGTGAAACTTGGCGTGCCCACATTCAAACTGGGCCTTGCTTTCTGCACTAGACTGTTTGAATGCCATTGCTTTTTTGTTTGTTTGTTTGTAACTTCAGACAATTTTGTTGCACATGTGAATGCACTTATTGAATGTTGGGTATTAGTCAAATGATGGAAAATTTAATGTTGATAGGGCCTTTAGACTCTGTATCTATTTTGCATATTTACAGTTTTAGATATAGTATTGCCTTAAAGTTGGGTGCGGCCATAAACCATCTAGGTTACAAATAAAGTGATCTGATCTATTTTAGAATTATTTTTAGGCAAACTTTTCTCTAGTGACCGTATGTGTCTCAGGTTTGTGTGCTAAAGTGTCTCTCCATTTGTTAATTATACCTTTCCTTTTGTTTCTTTCTGTGTCGATATAACCCATTTCTCTCATGGGTGTACAATATGGTTTTGGACTTTGCTATTGGAATTTTGCAGCCAAAATTGATAATGTGGATTCATAAAATGATATAGATTAAAAATCCCTTGGGGTGCCTGAGTGGGTCAGTCAGTGGAGCGTCCAGCACAGGTCTTGATCTCACAGTTCATGAATTCAAGCCCCACATTGGGCTCTGGGTTGACAGCTCACAGCCTGGAGCCTGCTTCAGATTCTGTGTCTCCCTCTGCCTGTCCCTCCACTGCTTGCACTCTGTCTCTCCTATTGTCTCAAAAATAAATAAACATTAAAAAAAAACCCTTAAAAATACCCTTTAACAGCTTTCTTATTTTTCATATGGTAAAAATGAAGTTTAGAAATATTACATGGTTTGGTTAAGGCAATGCTTTCCAAACATTTTCATAACACTGAACAGATTGAAGATAATGATATGTCCATGACAAGCTGGGATAACCTTTTCAGATTATTAGTGGGTATAGTTGACCAGCTCAACAATTCCAGGGGCTGCAGATCTTTCTGGCCTTCCTAAAACATGAGAGATTAAGATCTAAGCATATTCTTTACTCATTTTTGACACATTTCATAATATACCATTTACAAATCTCTGGCTTAAGTTCAACTAGTAATAAAGTTAACCAATAGTTCAGTCTCTATCAACTTAAGGTAAGATGATATGATTGCCTTATGCAGTATAAGCAAAGGTGAGGCTTAATGCAGCGGATCACACTTCATCTGGAATATCTTCAATTCCTTAGTTCAAATTGTCTCCCTGTCTCATTGTATGTTGGCCCTATTTTCAGGAGGTTGTTTATCTCACAATGGCAAAATGGTTTCAGAAATTCTAGACGTTTCTGTGTCTTGGAATAAAATCCTAAAAGAATGAGTAGTTCCTTCCCAGGATTTCTGGAGAAATTTTTCTGATATCTCATTGGTTCTGAATAAAACATGAACCTATACCTACACCAATCACTTTGCTCAGAAGACTGCAAATCACCAATTGCCCTAAGCTTAGGTCATGAACTTTGCCATTGAGTCAGTGTGAGCCTAAAAAAAAGGCACCCCTCAAAGTAAAAGTTACAGTTACCAAAAAAGGGAGGATGGATGGCTGTTAAAATAATAGATGTTCTCCGGTTTGTAAAACCTACATTTTCTGGTTTCTAGATCACTGTGATTTTTTATTACATTATATTCAAGAGAATGGTAAAAATGCTTTAAAGTGACTAAAAGGAAATCTAGAACTGAAAAATGCAGTATTTAATGTCACAGATTTATTAGATGAGAGTAATAGCATATTGGGCATAACAGATACTTTGATCGATCTGCCAGAGGAAAGGTAAATAGCAATCATCTAAATGAAGCTCAGATTGACTGAAAAAAGAAGAACAAAACCTCCATCACCTGTGGGATAACATCTCTCCCCAATAAGGGGATGAGAGATAAAAAGAGGCAGAAAATATATTAGAATATATAATGGCAAAAAAAATCTTAAAATGATGAAAAACAATGACTTCTAGATCAAAGAATTGTACTGAACCTCAAACAGGAAAATAAAAAGAAAACCATATCTAGGCACACAATAATCACATTGCTGAAAACCAAAGAAAATGAGACTTACTGAAAGTGGGCAGAGAGAAGAGAAACATTAGAAAAAAGAAGAAGAAACAATGTCCTACTTCTTGTAACAGACCGTGAAAAAAAATCCTTAAAATGCTGAATTGGAAAAGAAGAAAAGAAAGAAAAAAGACAAGAAAATTCATAAATCTGGAGTCTATATCCAAGGAAAATATCTGTGATGGTTACTGGGCTAAGGGATGCACAGATATCTGGTAAAGTATCATTTCAGAGTATGTCTGTGAGGTTGTTGATACAAGAGATTAGGATTTGAATCAGAAGACTGAGTAAAGACTATTGCCCTTGAAGTACAATCTGTTGAGAGCCTAAATGGAACAAAAAGGTGGAGAAGGGAAAATTTGTTCTCTTCTTGAGCTGAGATACTCATCTTCTCCTGCCCTCAAACATTGGTGCTCCTGGTTCTCTGGCCTTTGGTTTTAAACTAGAATTTACACCATTGGCTCCCCTGGTTCTCAGGTCTCAGGTTTAGACTGGCATTATGCCATGGACTTTCCTGAGCTTCCAGTTTGTAGATTGAAGATCATGGGACTTCTCAGCCTCCATAAGGACATGAGCCAATTCTCTCTCTATCAGTCAATCTCTCTCTCCCTCTCTACACATGCACAGGCACATACACATGCACTCACACACACACACACACACAGACACACACACAATAATTCCTGAATGGTCATTTAGACAGAGAGAGGGAAGGGAGAGAGGGAAGGGGGAGGAAGAGAGAGAAGATAGAGAGAGAGAGAGAGAGAGAGAGAGAGAGAGAGATGCATGTCTCCTCATGCTCCTGTTTCTCTGGAGAACTCTGACTAATACAACATAATTTGAAAATAAAGATAAAATAAAGACATTCTCAAATATGAAAGTTGGGAGAATTCATCTCAACAATTCTTCCCTGGAGGAGACAACAAAAAGAATTCTGTATGCATAAGGAGAATGATACCTAGTGGAAATTAGGATCTTTGGAAAGGAATGAAAAACACTAGAAATGTGAATATTGGGCAAATAGAAATCATTGGGTTTTTTTCCTATTCTTAAATTCTTTGAATTACAGTTGAATATTCACATCAAAATAATAATAATTTGTTTAGGGACTTATAACACATGAGAAAGTAAAAATTATAGTGGTAGTAAATTATTTATTTATACATTTCTTAAATTAGAAGTGCCTTTTGAGATAGAATCAAAATAGTAACATACCTAGTAATAAATCAAACATAATATGTATGTGACTTCTACCCTAATAATTTCAAGACAATGCTAAGAGAAATTAAAGAAATGTGTACATAACTGGAGAATGATAACTTGTTCATAGTTCAAAAGGCTTAATATTACTAGTTCATCGTTAAATGAATATTTAAAAAATTCTCCTTCTGCATGAGAACATGAAATTGGCATCAAAGTGGAGTATGGTATTGAACTACATAGAAATTTTATTAGATATAAAAATTATTAGATTTATACAGAATTTTCTAGCTCTGCTCCCTTAAAAATGGGCAAGAGGCATTAAGGAATCGACTCCTGAAATCATTGTTTCACTATATGCTAATTTGTATGTAAATTTTGAAAAGTAAAAAATAAAAAAATAAAATTAAAAAAATGGAACATTAGCTATATGGTAAATGTGATCTCAGAATAACATCTACCTGGGAAGTAGTATGATTTTCTGATAAAAAGACTTAACTTTGGATTACCCTTAGCGAAGTGAATCCTATATATTGACACATTTCTTGCAGAATTCCTGGAAACTATATCTATTAAGTTGTTACAAGAGATATTGTCTCCTGTGTGCTTAGGGCTAAGAAAGGTGGGCCTCACATCCACAGTAGGGATCCTGTTTCCTTTCACCTCAGCTGTCATCACGTGGTAGGACAAAGACAGTAATTCCTGGATGGTCATTTGTACAGAAATAAGACCTACATTCATCATGAATACCCAACTGTGTACTGCTGCCAGGTTGTTGCCTGATCTGAATGCTTGTGAATAGACTGGTTCCAGCTGTGGACTCTGCAGACCTTATGAATCGGAATAAAACATGAATAGACCCAAGAAGTCTCCCTGGTAACCATCACTATGTCAGTTCTCCAGTTGATCTATAGATTCAAAAACAATTCCACAAGGATTTTCTTGTGTACAGCTTGCAAAAGCTAATTCTAAAATTTATAGGAAAACGCAAGTATTATGGAACAGCCAATAGCCAAAAACAGTCTTGAAAAATGAGAACGTGATTGGAGGATTTACAACACCAGATTTCAAGACCCATTATGAAGCTATAGTAATCAGGACAATATCACATTGGCATAAAAATAGAAAAATAGAACAATGCAATATAATACACTGTCCAGAAATAGATCCACACATGTCAGTTTATTTTCTATAAAGGCACCAAGATAATTCAGTAGGGTTAGGAAAGTTTTTTTAATCTAAGTTTAAAAAATTCAACTCTATCTCTCAACAGACATAAAAATTAATCAGAATCATACATATAATTGTAAAAGTTAAGACTATAAACCTTTTAGGAAAAACAAAAATATGTAAGAGTACAGTTAACCCTTGAACAACATGGGTTTGAACTGTGTGGGTTCACTTACATGGATTTTTTTTGGTAGGTACAGTACAATACTGAAAATGTCTTTTCCTTATGTTTTAAAGGTTTATGTATTTATTTTTTGTGAAAAAGAGAGAGATGGAGAAAGAGAGAGAGAGAGAGGTAGGGGCAGAAGAGAGAGAATTAACCTCAGGCAGGCTTCACACCTCCAGTGTAAAGCCCAGCATGGAACTGAAACTCACTAGAGATCATGACCTGAGCTGGAATCAAGGGTCAGATGCTTGGGGTGCCTGGGCAGCTCAGTCAGTTTGGCATCCAACTCTTGGTTTCAGCTCATGTCATGATCTCGCAGTTCTTGGGTTAGAGCCTTCCATTGGGCTCTGCATTGACAGTGTAGAGCCTGCTTGGGATTCTCTCTCTCTGCCCCTCTGCTTCTAGTGCTCTCTTTCTTTCTCTTTCTCTAAAAATAAATAAATAAACTCTAAAAAAAAAAAGAGTTGGACGCTTAACCAACTGAGTCACCCAATTGTCCCATCTTCCTTATGATTTTTTAAATAGTTGTTTCTTTTCTCTAGGTCACTTTATTATAATAATATAGTATATACTATACAATATACAAAATATGTGTGAATTGACTGTTTGTATTATTGGTAAGCCTTCTGGTCGATAGTAGGCTAGCAGTTGAGTTTGGGGACAGTCAAAAGGCATATGCAGATTTTCAACTTCATGGGGCATCAGAACCCCTAGTCCCCATGTTGTTTAAGGGTCAGCTGTATGTATGATAAACTTACAGTAAGAAAAGATTTCATATGAAATAAAAAGCACTAAGTATAAAACCAAAAAATGGGTGAGTTAAACTTTGTCAAAATTAAAAGATCTGCTCATCAGAATGGTAGACTACAAATAATATATAATACATATATACCTCGTATATTTTGTTTTTTATATATGGATAATGTCTACATGCCTACAAATCAATAATAAAAAGACAAAGAATCCAGTAAGAAAAGGTCAAAGACTTAAGAAAACTTCACAAAGGAACACATAAAAGAGAAATAAGCATTAGAAAAAGAACTCAATGTCATTATCATCAAGGAAATGCCAAATAAAACTGCAATGAGAGGCCACTATATAGCCACCAGAATGACTAAAACTAAAATAACAAGTTACTGACAGTATCGATGTTGTCCACAAGCTAGAACTCTCATATTCTTAGTGAGAATGTGAAATTTAGGGCAGTCACCTTAGAAATACATTTATAGTTTCTTTATAAATTTAAATTACACACCTGAGCTATAACCCAGCAATTCACTCTTAGGAAAGAAAGAAAGAAAAAGAAAGAAAGAAAGAAAGAAAGAAAGAAAGAAAGAAAGAAAGAAAGAAAGAAAGAAAGAAAGAAAGAAAAAGGTAAAAGAAAGAAAGAAAAAAGAAAGAGAAGAGAAAAGAAACCATGAAAGCATGGGTCCATTTAAAGAGTTGTGCATAGCAGCTTTATTTATTATGGCCCAAACTAGAAGTCACTCAGATGTTCATGGGAGGATAATGCAAATTGTGATTTATTCATACAAGGGAATACTGTTCAGCAGTAAAAAAGGAATGAATGACCAATACACACAGCAGTATGGATGGATCTTAAAAGCCTATCTGATAAATGAGGACAGATACAAACGCAAACATACTGAATAATTTCATTTCTTTCACATTCTTGAACAGTCAAAGCTGATATGTGGTAATGAACATCAAAACAGTCCTTACATTTAGAGGAAGTGGGTTACCTGAAAAGGGAATTTGAAAGGGGGGTGATAGAAATGCTCCTTTCTTGATTATGTTGGTGGTCACACATTTGTCAAAGCTTGTTGAAACTTAAAACCTGCATTTTATGACATGTAAATTATTTTCAATTAATAAAAGATTTATTGGGAATGAAATTAACCAGTATGTGTTGGTTTTATCAAACATAATTAGGTTGTTTTGAGTTCTGGCCTCCAATTAAACAATTTTAGCTTCAAATAACAGTTCTGTCACCTTTTATGGAGGGCCTTTGACCAGTGATAGAAATATTTTATGTTTCGAATATACCACCTGGGGTAAATTACCTATGAAAGAGACTTACTTTAAAGATTAAATGATAGAAAAAGTGCTTAGCACCTGAGGCATGGGAGGCCATCAATACAACTAATTGCTCATCTTATTGTTTTTATTATCTCCTTTGTCATTATCCATAAGTGGAGATCAGATGGAGAACACAATAGTTTATTATACACTAAATGTATTAAAAATCCAGGACAGGGGCTCCTGGGTGGCTCAGTCGATTGAGTGTCTGAGTTTGGCTCAGGTGATGATCTCCTGGTTCATGGGTTCGAGCCCTGTGTCGTGCTCTGTGCTGACAGCTCAGAGCCTGGAACCTGCTTTGGATTCTGTGTCTCCTCTCTGCTTCTCCCCCACTCATGCTCTGTTTCTCTCTCCTTCAAAAATAAATAAACATTAAAAAAAAATAAAAATACAGGACAAAAAAGGATGGATGGATAGATAGATGATAGATAGATAGATAGATAGATAGAAGATAGATATAGGTACAGATATGGATATGGACATCAATCTCAAGTCTGGGATTTTACTCTGGAATTCACATATGGTATTCTAGAAGTCTTTGAAGTGACTTTACCGAATTATATACTAAATGTACCTGTATATTTATATGTACGTTATTTGGGATTCTTGAGATTTTCAAAACAATTTTGTGACCTCCCTCAAAAGATTAATTATACCTATTCATGGAATTATCTTTCATGGCATGCTTTTATTCCAGGTAGTTACCTAGCTTGTGAAAGTACAAGCAAATGGATCCTAGATCATACAGTGAATATGAATGTGCCATCTGTAGATCTCTTTGCATGTTTTTCTTGGGCTTTGTTTAGCTTTTACAGTTCCCCATCATTTCTTGGAGTGAACGTAAATGAGGAGGGAGAGGAAAATTATTCTCAGTATTATTTTGGACAGAATAGTTTTATGTGCTATCAGCCATACACCTAGAGACTCTTGAAAATGTGGGTAGGAAACATTATTTATTTATTTATTTATTTATTTATTTAAATATGAAATTTATTGTCAAATTGGTTTCCATACAACACCCAGTGCTCATCCCAACAGGTGCCCTCCTCAATACCCATCACCCACCGTCCCCTCCCTCCACCCCCCATCAACCCTCACAACCCTCAGTTTGTTCTCAGTTTTTAAGAGTGTCCTATGTTTTGGCTCCAGGTAGGAAGCATTTTGAATGCTTATCTTCAAATCCATTGTGTTGTATGATTTTAAAAATTAAGTATGGGTCAATAATATCGAAACTGACTCTGATAAGGGAAATGAAATTATATTTATAGCTAGAAAAGAGCATGACTAAACAAATCACTTCTTAATCACCAAAATGAGAAGTATTGGCATAGACAAATCACCACATTAGAATAAGGTTCTTTCCTGAACTTGCCATGTGAAAAATCTGTGGAAATTTTCTTTATTTGTTGTAACATAGTTATAGCTGTGTGTCAGAGAGAGCAAAAATTACACAATAAACACAAGAAAGAAGTATATCTCTATGTCACTAATGTGGCTCTGTCTACACATCGTCAGGGGCCCAAACTGTGTATTTCTCTACCATGCCCAGTGCATTGTCCTCACATGTAAGAATCAAAATGGCATATCATTATGTCTGTGTAGTAGGAAGGAAGGAGGAAATGGGAAGGCCAGAGAACACTCTTTGCTTTAAGGTCATGGCTGGAGGTTGCTGGCCTCCTTGTGCTCATATATCTTGTCAGAAGTTAGTCACATTATTCTTTTTGGCCGAACACTGAGCTAAATATTCTGCAGAAAAAGGCAAGAGTAGATATTCATGGAAAAACATATTTGAAATTGAATATCCCTAAGAACCAAAGCTACAAAGAGGGGAAAAAAATCAAAAGATACATTTTCCTTTTTACAGTCTTTTTTTTCAAAGAATTGTATTATTCCTTGGAATTGGCAGTGACCATTACTTGGAGTGGGAGGATATCATTTTTTCTTTTCTATTTTGGCCAGAAGTACTTAGGAATAGATAAAATAATGAACTTCTTGGGGCTCCTGGGTGGCTCAGTTGGTTAAGCATCCAACTTTGGCTTAGGTCATGATCTCACGGTTTGTGAGTTAGAGCCCCGCATTGGGCTCTGTGCTGATAGCTCAGAGTGTGGAGCCTGCCTCAGATTCTGTGCCTCCCCCTCTCTCTGCCCCTCCCTTGCTCTTACTCTGTCTCTCTCTGTCTCTCAATAATAAATAAACATTGAAAATAAATTTTAAAGAATGAACTTATTTTATAATATTATTTAACTACAGAAATAACTTGTGCTAATAAGTTAGGATTCATGTAAAAACTAAATATTCACTAATATTTAAAAATTAAAAATAATTTGCAGACTAGAAGTATCTTGAAAACGCTTGCATGGTAGACACTTCATTTATGAATGCATTAGATAACACATTTGGTTACAAGTGAGAGAAACCAATTAGGGAAGCTTAAGAAAAGGAAAGATGGAGAGAACATCAATATGGCTAAAATGGAAGTACAGAGTAAAGGTGGAAGATTATAATGGTGGAGAGGTTGACTCAGGTTAGATTGTGAAGTGCCTTCTAAAGCTTGGTAAGGAGTTTAGATATTATTCTGTAAGCAATTGGGAGACATAAGGTGAATGTTATGTTACTAAGTCTTCACTAATGATATACCAAAAGGAATGTAGCCATTGTTGATGTAGTTCAACAAGGGGCTATTAAAATTATGAATAACTAGGGAGAATGTTAATGTTTTCAAAGCAGAAAAAAGGGAGTGTTTTATTTCCTGGGAAAAGTGGACTTGACTAGGAGTCAAGAGAATTACATTATTCTCTCAAATACCTGATCTTACATCATTTATTTTTTTAGGGTTTCAACAATGCTGGGAGGGTATGCTATCTTTTTCATAGAGATAGCATACAATATAATGAATATACATGAAAAATAGTAAATGCTGTTTAAATCCCATATACTTAAATAATTTGAATCATTGCTCTAAAATTACTGTAATAGAGCAAACAATAGAAAATAACATTAATGATCTGTGTTGGGCTATTCTGATCCTTGTATGTTAATACTTGTTGTGACACAAGAACCATCTATAGGTGACTGGTTTAGGTGATGGGAGTGCAAAAATATCCAAAACACATTGGGCACTATGCGGTTCTGTTCTAAAACATTCAGTCCTTCCAGTAAACTCTGTCTGTGTACCTAATCACTGTAATACTATATATATATAGTGACTCCCTCAAAATATTGCCTGGCAAGCAGGATTTAAGGCCTTTATGTCCCTGTGTATGCTGTGAGCACCCAGGCATCCTGCAACACTGTTTTAAAATACCAACTCCATTCATTTACATTAATCTCTTGTTAACTCATACTGGGCTAGGTAGATCACTTATTTTATGATTTCTTGCTTATACCTCCATCCAAAGGAAATAATAATAATAATCAAACCTATATATTACTCAGCATTGCCAGGTGTTCTTAGCACTTTATACATTTTGATTTATTTCATATGCATGGTGTCCCATTTCTGTTCCCATTTTATAGCTGAGGAAACTGAGACACAGAGAGGTTAGGGAATGTGTTCCAGGTCACAATACTAGATGTGGTAGCATAAGGATTCAGATGCAGACATTCAGATTCCAGAGATGAGGCTTTTAAAGTTTCCCAAATGACCTCTCAAACATATGTTCCTGGATTTGCCCACCATGAGACACTATATTGATGAACTGCACCTCTTTAAGGGACCCCACAAAGATTTCTGGGACGCTGGTTTACAGCCCTCTCAAAAAACACCTTATAAATGCTCACTTCAGGTCATCATAAAGTAGATATTTATGGAGTTGTTTCATCATTGTATTATATGATGATTGATTAAATCAAAACTGAAATTGTTTGGCATTTATGCAGTCTAACAAATGATGGCTGCAGAAGTATTGCTTAAAAAAGAAGACAAAGAGTGAGTTTGTGTTAAGGGTAAGGAGCACAGCTTTGCATACCATTAGCCCTGTGGGTTGTGACCCATGTAGATAGCTACACAGCTTTCCTCCCCCTCCCAGGAGGTCAATTATGTGTAAGAAGGAGTAAAATGTACCTTCCTTATGCATCAAGATTACTTTGTCAGACTCTCTTGGGCATAGTTGTTTCATAGCCCAGGCCAGCAAGTCTATGTAAGGAACAGAGCTAGCTTTATGGGCATGTAATCTGGACGTTCCCACAGGGCCCCATGACTAAAAAAGGCCCTTTGCTTGGTGTAATTCTCCAATTGCCTGGGAAATACTTTGTTTTATAACAAAGGTCTCCCATTTTCATTTTGTGATAGACCCCATCATATTTTCCAGTAGAGCTCCACAAGGTCAAGGATCTTTATCTATCTGTTCTCTTTACTGGACCTTCAGAACACCCAGAACAGTGCCCACTCACATTGCAAGCACTCAGTAGACATTTCTTAAAGAATGTTAAGAGTACAGGATCTAGGTCAAGATACTTTTTCTTTAAGGGCCAGAGGGTAAATATTTTTGGCTCTGCCCAGCTGTGTGATCCCTGTTGCAATTACTTAACCTTGTCATTGTAGCCTGGAAGCAGCCATGGCAATAGAGGGAGAAATGAGAGTGGCTGTATTGCAATAAAACTTTATCTGTATAGTCAGGTATTGGTCTTGATTTGACCAACAGACTACAGTTCACCGGCCCTTACTTAGAGTCAGACTGCTCAGATTCAAACCCTGACTATACCATTTACTCTCACTTTGGGCAAGTTGCTTAACATTTCTGAGCTTCAGTTTATTTTTCTGTGAAACCAGGATAATATACATGCTTTGTTCATGAGGTGGTGGTTAGTTTTAAATGAGTCAGTGCATAAAAGTCATCTAGCCACAGTTTAACATGTGGTAACTCCTTCAACTACAACAGATACTACTTTTATAATCATTGCTATTAACTGCTTGACTTTCAGAGTTCTGTGCATTCTGCAGATAGAAACACATAAGAGATAATTTCATCAAATCCTTTGCTGGATCAGTCTTGAGAGAAAAGCAAATAATCTCTTATGTACCTTAATTAAACAACCTTTCCCTACCTTCCTTTGCAAACCTTTGTGGTAAGGAAGTAACAATTTTGGTCTTCATAGAGGATCCATTTCATTGGAACTAGTCAACCCAGAGGCAAAGGAAGGCCTGGTTTATTCTTTCCAGGCCACTACCATCTTCAAGCCTCAGTTTCTCACATACAAATGAAGGGTTTGCACTAGAACTTTTTTAAATTAGAGATGTTCTATTATGTATATAATCAGGGCTTAGACTCTGGAACTGCATTTGGTTTTAACTGCTGTCTCCACTAGTCTCCAGCTTGTGATGTTCAGTTGAGTCTCAGAGGGACCACTGCTTTCTCACCCCCCAGTGGAATGGTCTACTCACTTCCTTCTTAGTTGTTGGACTCTTCATGCATAAAATAGGGAATCAACACAGTTTCTTGACAATCCAAACCTGATTTTGAATTAAAGCTAGTGCATTATAAAAGGGTGCTCTGAAATGTTCCCATTTTAATTATATGATTTGGCAACACTGTATATTTACTGCAGTATTTTCAGATAAGAATAAAAACCAATGTGGCCTAAAAATAATCATTCTACTCATTCAAGGTGTTTAAACAATATACCTTTTTTTTTAATGTTCTATTTTTTTTTTTTTTGAGAGAGAGAGAGAGAGAGAACATGAGCAGGGAAGGGGCAGAGACAGAGGGAGACATAGAATCTGAAGCTGGCTCCAGGCTCTGAGCTGTCAGCACAGAGCCCAATGTGGGGCTTGAACTCATGAACTGCAAGATCATGACCTGAGCCGAAGTTGGACACTTAACCGAATGAGCCACTCAGATGCCCCAACCATATACCTTTTTAATTTAAGGGATGGTGGAGAGATTGTTTGGGTGAAAGCCCTAACCATAATAGTTTCCCTTCTCCCATGAAGACACTGTTGATGAGAAATATGTGATTTTCTTATAATTAACACCGATTCTATCTGATCCCACAAAGCATGTCAACCAGCAATAAAATGTCATTCCCCAACTGGATTACCACGGGAGTCTCCCAAGGGATTGTGCATTTCCACTTTTGCTTCCCTACAGTCTGTTTATGAAGCTACAGAAGTCACCGAATAAAACTGGAACCCAAACTCTGCTACTGTCCAACTCAAATTTCTCCATTAGCCCTTGTATAAAATAGACATCTTTCAATGGGTCATAGACTTGATACAGATGTCTCTACCTGACCCGCTTGGCCCGTCATTCACAATCCTGACCTTTTCTCTTTTTGTCCACTGCACCATGCTTAATTCACATTGAAAGCCTCTGCTCAGCCAATTCTTCTATCCAGAACAATACTTCTCCAGAGTTTTGCATGCTTGTCTGCTTGTTATTCTTCAGGGATCAGCTCGAACATCAGATAACACTTATTACACTAGGAAATTATCTGTTTTATTCATTAGTTTATGCTTTCCCCTGCCAGAAGGAAATCACTTTGAAACAAAGGATTGTCATGTTCAGTCCAGTCCCTAGAACACTGCCTGATGCTGTTAGGTGTTCAATAAATAAGTATTTATTGAATGAATAAATGAATGGGTGGATAAGAATGATTTCTGTTTCTAGTTTATTTGAAAGAACATATTTCAATAAGCAGAATAGGTTTCCTGCTCACTATTTTATCATTTGAATATCAGAGAATATCCTGGAGGGTTACTAGAGTGCCTCTGTGACTTTCTGTTGTTATCCTCACAAAGTTTTTATAGTTGGATGACCCCTTTGAAGTAGTATGATGGCTATTTTATCTGTGAAACTATTGAGGTGCCTCATGGGTCAGTCTGTTGAGCGTCCAACCTTTGATTTCAGCTCTGGTCATGATCCCAGGGTTGTGGGATTGAGCCCTGTGTCAGGCTCTGTGCTGAGGGTGGAGCCTGGTTAAGATTCTCTCTCTCTCTCTCTCTCTCTCTCTCTCTCTCTCTCTCTCAATCCCTCTCCCCACCACTCACGTGCTCTCTCTCCCTCTCTCCCTGTAAAAAGAAAAATAAAGTATCTGTGAAGCTATAGACTGCCAGACATCCGTATATATGCTCACATGCACACACGTGCATGCTCACACACACACACACACACACACACACACCACTATAAGTAATATCAAGTCCCTAAAGGAAGGTGTTCAGGTTCCATTAACTAAGCACCTACTGTGCCCCAAGGAATATTCTAGGCCTTGGAATGGAAAAATGGCACTTATCTTAGAGGAATTTATCATCTAGTAGAGGATAAAGATCAGTAAACATTTTAGTAGAAACTATTAAACTATTTAAAAAAATGCTGTGAAAACTTAAGATAGAGTGATTAAGTTTCTCACAGGTACTTGAGAAACCTGGATTAGGTACCTCGGTCCACAAAGGGAAATAGAATTTGCCAGGCAGAAAAAAATATAATACCATTTCAGCAGAGGGATATGGTTAAGCAAAGGTATGAAAGTGGCATGGACATGGATTTCTCTTTTCCATTCTGAGTAGCATAGGTTGTCCCTTAATCCTCAGATTCTGCTTTGTTTGGGAGCCCTAAATGAGGGAAGGTTTTGAGGTAGGGGCATGGTAGATGAGGGATCTTGTAAGGTTTTCTGTGCAAGGCAACTCTACCAGTAAGTACATGACTCAAGAAAGCCATATCCCCCCCACCTTTTTTTTTTTAACATAATGGTCTCCCTGCTGGTTACTGTAGCCCCAGTCCCACCCACAAAGGAATTCTCTGGGATGTCTTGATCCCTGAAGATCAAAAGAATCTTTTTAATAAAAAGCAACATAGCATTTTAAGTAGCAGAGCGAATCTCTCTGAATGGCCATTAAAATCTGCTTACCCCATTCCAATTAACTTAGGAAGCTCAATGCCTCAGGGATGGAGGTATCTAGAGAGCTCTAATTTAGCTTCTGCTCCTTTCTCTTTTCCCCACAAACATAAATATTAAACCAGGAGTATAGTTTGTTCACATCTATTATATGCATTTATTTATTCTATCCAACTGAACTTGGTAGAAAACTAGCAATGGCAAGCATATTTATTCCTAACTCATACTTAATTAAGATAGTGATTGCTTTTGCAAAACCACTTCTCTTAGTAGTGTTTAGGCTTTCAGCACCTCGCATGTCCACCTCTTCCATAAATCCCATCACAATTTTGTGAACTTTTACTTAGATTACTTAGATTTCTTTCATTCATTGACCCTCATAAGAGATTCCCATAGTGAATGGTTAATGCCTGTAAAATATTCATGCTCTTTTTCCTTTTCTTTGCCTATTTTGGTGACTAGCCATAAAGAATTGTAGGGAGTATTTTCCAGTTACCTTCTCACATACACTTAGGAGTTTCCAGTGACTGAACCATCCATGTGTTGGATACTGTGCTAAGCATTTCATTTAATCCTTACACTCCAGCCCTAGATGTGAGGTAGTGTTTGCAACATATTGTTTCATTCCATTGAGACTACTCAGGTCCAGAGAAGTACAGTAGTTCACAAATTATATCTAGCAGGTGACTGGTTCAAATTCTGTTTAACTGTTTAACTGTTTAATTCTGTTAACTGTTTAACTACTATGCATAATGTTTTTATGCCAACATCCTTCTCTAAGTTTAAGCCTTTTTCTCTCTCTGCCTTCTTATTGCCCTATTTTGTAGCTAGTTATTTTTTTTTCTTCTCACTCCACTTGTACCATGTCATTGGAGGCTGGACAGAAGCATGCTTAAATCTAGATTGTAGGGGACTGAAATGGGTGGTCAGGTTGAGAAACTAAGCTTTCTGTCAAAATTGGAAAAACCAAAGGCCTATGATCTGAGTAGGTAATATTACCAAAATGGCAGACAGGCTATGACAGTAGTAGAGGGGGTATTATGATCAAAGGCAACAGGAGAGCACACACCCATGTGAAAAGGGAAGCTGTTATTTAGCCCTGGACAGATGGGCCCATTGTGGCTAAACTCTCTGATTCTCCAAGAAAAGCCAGAAATGCAGATCCTATAAGAAAGTACCAAGTTTTAAATGGTGGCCACTAATTCAAATATTTTAAAACAAATGTAAATAAAATATTCCTGCAAACTGTGTTTGGAACAGGTGCCACAAGTTTATCTTCCTGGTTTAAACTATAGGCCTATGAATGTTTGCCACGATCCATCATATCCTTCTGATTTATTTCAAGGACATCTGTGCTATAAATTTCAGTGCACTGTTGCCATCCCAATAGTTTGTGATGAATCAAAAGGAAAAGAAAATGACAAAAGGATACTTGGGGGAAGGTGGTGGTCTTGAACATGTGCAGAGGTACTGAAAAAGCAGAAAGGAAAATCTATGTAAATGTGGCAATCCAAGATGAGTATGGAAAACTCCAGGAATCTGGTAAAACTACTTTACAAGACTCACTTCAGGTATGTGTGAAGAAGATGTGCACCCTGCAGGATGTTCCAAGTGAATGCATTGGCATTGGTCTATTGCTAGATTGGAGGCAGATGGAGTCGTCAAAGCTGACAGTGTAAATGATCGGTTTGTGATCACAGCCTTTCATACAGTCATTTTAAATCTCTTTTTTATATCTTTTCTGCTATAGCATTTGGTCAGCAAGCCCACACTGGTTAATTGGAATTCTAAAGTCCATATTGGCTGCTTGATAAATTTTGGAATTTTTGAAGAATGTTACTTAATATGTAAAGTAGAGGTCTTGAAAACACTCAAGCCACACAGAAGAGCCATATCCCTCATAAGATGCTTATAAACAAAGTGGATATCATGGAGAAATATGTGCCAGGACTCTGTAAGGCAGTTACTGGTGGAGATACTCAATAGCACAGCTCACTGCTTCACTGTTTTACTCAGGAAAGGTTCTGGTCAGAGATTTTGATTTCCAATAGTTACAGAACATTAGCCAGATAAAGGCCCCTTGAGATCCTTGGGTATGTTAAACTCATTTTGCTGATGAAGAGCTGAGACTCCAAGAGATTAACTGAGTTGCTCTGAGCAAAGGCTGAATCTGGTTCTTTGCATTCCTAGAGCTCTGGTTATAAATACCATAACCACTGGAGTCTCAGAGAGTAAAATGCAGACTCTACCAGTTACTGGCTAAGTAACTTCTTGGACTTAAGAGTGCACTGTTCTGTAAGCTAAGGATTGCTGTGAAAACTTAGTGTATGAATAAGTGAAAAGCACTTAACATTAGGGGTGTGTCAAAAACATAGTAAGCTCACTCCTTTGGGCTCAGTTTCCTCACCTTTGAAATGAAGGTAGACCAAATGAGTAAATGTATTTAAAGCAGCTTCCATCAAAGCCGCCCCTGAGTTGATAGTCAATGAATGTTGAATTGATTTTTAGTTAACTTTTAATAAGTTTATTTTCATTGGATCTTTATGTACCTTCCTCAGTGAGGATATATGTTTAGTGGTTAGTGAGGAGGAAATATTTCTACTTAATTTACAAATCACTGGTACTCTTCTTTTTTTTTTTCAATATATGAAGTTTATTGTCAAATTGGTTTCCATGTAACACCCAGTGCTCATCCCAAAAGGTGCCCTCCTCAATACCCATCACCCACCCTCCCCTCCCTCCCACCACCCCCCCATCAACCCTCAGTTTGTTCTCAGTTTTTAAGAGTCTCTTATGCTTTGGCTCTCTTCTACTCTAACCTCTTTTTTTTCCTTCCCCTCCCCCATGGGTTTCTGTTAAGTTTCTCAGGATCCACATAAGAGTGAAAACATATGGTATCTGTCTTTCTCTGTATGGCTTATTTCACTTAGCATCGCACTCTCCAGTTCCATCCATGTTGCTACAAAGGGCCATATTTCATTCTTTCTCATTGCCACGTAGTACTCCATTGTGTATATAAACCACAATTTCTTTATCCATTCATCAGTTGATGGACATTTAGGCTCTTTCCATAATTTGGCTATTGTTGAGAGTGCTGCTATAAACATTGGGGTACAAGTGCCCCCATGCATCAGTACTCCTGTATCCCTTGGGTAAATTCCTAGCAGTGCTATTGCTGGGTCATAGGGTAGGTCTATTTTTAATTTATTGAGGAACCTCCACACTGTTTTCCAAGTGGCTGCACCAATTTGCATTCCCACCAACAGTGCAAGAGGGTTCCCGTTTCTCCACATCCTCTCCAGCATCTATAGTCTCCTGATTTGTTCATTTTGGCCACTCTGACTGGCATGAGGTGATATCTGAGTGTGGTTTTGATTTACAAATCACTGGTACTCTTCTTAATGGGTACCTTTCCTGGTTGAGTGGGAAGCTGGATATTTGTGAATTCTTTCCCAAGGCCTGGGGCCACATTCAAATTTATCCTATGCTGGAAAAAATATCAGAAATGATACAATCCAACTCCCTCTCTACTAGCATCTAACATTCTAACTCTCTCTGGGCATATTTTGATTGGAAGCTTTTTCAGTTTAGAATTCTGATCTCATTTAACTTTAAGGGTGGACATTTGGAGAAAATATCTATTTTTGTAATTTACTTATTTAAAATATAGGTATAGAACTTGCGATGTCCCAGGTTCTTTTTCTAAGAACTTTAGAGATCATAACTCTTAGCAAATCCTGTGAGATAAATGATTATTATTCACATTTTACTCATTAGCATCAGTGGCAAAGAAAGATGAAGTAACTTTTGTATGTGTGTGTGTCATAGAACAGTTTCATGACCTTGGGAGAGAATTATAGATAAAGGTCACAATTCCCCTCTCTAGAGGTATTTGGTCCAAAGACAAAGGGATAATACTTCAACTTACATCCATAAGAACACTAGAGAGAGATAATACTTCCAGCATGGATTTCACCAAGTTGGGTACTGTACAAAATGTTTTCTGGACATGGGGAGGGTGAGCAGAGCTTAAGGATGGTTAAGGGAGTTTCTCTTCTTGTTTCCTGAAGTCCTGTTAGAACTGTGTGTGCTTTGCTTTCTATCTGTTACAGTGCAAAGCATGACATGTTACTTCTCTTTTTTCCTTTTGTAGATCCCTGAATTTTCTTTTCTTTTTCTAAAGATTGCCCTGCTGAGAAGGTGCAAGTCTTTGGATGGCATTATCTCCTTAATCCTCCTAAATGCTCTGGGAGGCCAGGTGGGGTTGCAGAGAAGGGTATCTGGCCATCTGATGCTTCTGCTCAGCAAGACAGTGGCCATTGCTGGGCATGTGGCATTGTCTTCATCCTGACTCCAGGGAAGCTGTGTGATAATCTGAGCCCCAGAGCACGTTGGTCTCCACAACAGTGTTGAAAAAAAAAATGGCTGAGAGAGAGAGAGAGGGAGCTTTAATAATCACTAACATGATGAAATGACCAAATCAAGATATGATAGGTATAATAGTATAATAATAATATACTAAAAGAAAAAATGCTAGTCTATTGTATTAGAAAAGAAAAAGGAAATCCAAAATATAGGTTATGACAGGTGCTATGAAACTCAGTTTTTTCTAGTTAGAAATGGAAGGATTCAGTGTAACAAAGTATTACTTTTCAAAAGAAAGCATTTAGTTTTATAACATATGCTTGACAATCACCTAAATTACTATATGAAATTACAAGAAATGGTCCTGAAAAATGAAATCATGTCATGAAATGTGGAGTTTCTCAGTGGAGGTAGAGGTTGCTGGAAATAGATTTTTGTAAGGTAGCCTAAGTGACACCAGAAAGGATTGTTTACGTGTGGCCAGACTTGTGCCCAGAAGTTACATGCAAACAAGAAATGTCTGTGAATTAGCAGTACTTAAACATGGATACTAGTTATCCTTGAAAACATTACATAGCAAAAATAATGTGCTTACTTATTTACTTTTTTACCAAACAAAATGATTTTTATTTTATTTTGTTTTTTCTGGGTTGCAAAAGTCATCCACCTCAGGATTTTTGGTATAAATCCAATATAGCCCAGAAAAATGTATTTATTTTATAACAATCTAAACAGAAACTGCATTGTATCACGTTTCAAGTGGTGAATATACTTGAACTCTACAATCATCAAATTACATTTGCTTTTTAAACTGGGATAATTCATTTTTTTCAAAAGAAGTAGCTAAACATGTATTCTGAAATAAGTTTTATTCTTTATTTATATGTGACTTTAACTTATTTTATATCCACTCAACTGGCCCTTTGACTTTGAGATTGCTGGGAGGCCCTGTCAATTTTTTCACGGGCCATTTATTTGATTTTGTAATAACATTTGGTAGTTTCCATACAGAGTGGGGATACTTGCTAATATTCTTTGGTACCTTGTTTCTTGTTTCAGAGAAACTCACTGTAACTATTATTGTACACTGGGAATCTGTGGTTAACTATCTTATTTTTATTCATTCATTCATTCATCAAAAACAAGTGGAAATTACTTCTTCAGGGAGAATTCAAATGTACTAATTATATTTATTACAGAAACTTAAAGGTTCCATGTTGAAAGTGCTATATTTTGGGCACCTATTGCTTAGGCCTGTTTCACTATTTTTGGTTGGCAAGGAGAAAAGAAAGCTGGGGTTTTTGGTTTGTGTGTTTGGTTGGTTGGTTGGTTCGGGTTTTGGTTTTGTTTGTTTTTTTTTGTTGTTTTTGTTCTATTTACCCCTCTCTTGGCAAAAAATGTTCAATAAGAGAAAGAGTATCCTATCTCCCCTAAGGAAAACATGCTGTTACTGTAAGACCTTCTTAAAATGTTGTTGATTTAATTCACTGAAATGGGTTAATAAGAGAATTGTATCAAGTGGTATTCTAATGAGAAGTTGGGAGATAAGAGGTTAAAATTGTACTTTTGTGATAGTTTAATTTTGGAAACCCAGGGAAAGAATGGAATAAATGTTCAGTTAGTGAGTGTTATAAATACCCCTTACTGCTTTTCATTAGCCCTAATAGAGAAACCGTATCATATCTCTACATTTTTCAAGCATCTTCAGTGCTAATTTAGAGTCCAGGTTGTGTCAAAGTATCACTTTTCAAAAAAGGTAAAATTACGACTCTCATACAGTTATGAAATGAACCCATTGAGTTTTTTATTTAACTAATTATTAATGAAGGAAACAAGGAGATGTTATCACCAGTTCAGAGGAATAGCCAAAGAACAGACACATTTGTAGATCAGGAATATTGAAATGTACTCTATCTAAATGGATACAAAATTGGCTCCAGGGAAGGGTAGTCAATTGAACCTATATCAGACTGAATATATTTGCATGACTTTAGCCAAGAATTATTTCCCACTGCTATCAGTTATCTACAAGTCATGGTGTTGTAAAATAGCTCAGAGGCGATGAAGAGACAGGGCTCCCACAAAATTAGAATCAGGTAACCTAGAGGGAAGGGTGTTCTCTAAACAAGACATAGTTTTCCATGGAACCACATAGTTTGTATTACCATTATATGTAGAGATCTGAATTCATTGTGCTCATGGAAATGAATCTCCAATTTAACAGAAAACCTTTTCAATGTGAACAAAAGAGGCTTAAGCAAGATAATCAAAATGGTCACTCTTATGTTCTTTCTTGCCTTAAGCATTAAGAGAAAATCCACCACAGCTATGATTTTGCTGACGCTTTTTTCTTCAAACTGAGTGGTGCTCAATCAACTCTTGCTGCACACTAGAACAGTCTGGGGAACTTTAAAATATCTGATGCCTGGACCCAACCCCAGAGATGCAGTTTAATTGTTCTGGGTTTACCTCCTGCATCTTATATTGTTAGAGCTCCTTGGGTAATTCTAGTATGGAGCCATGCTAAGAACTACTGCACTAAAGAACTGGGTGTGACTTCTTAACTACTATTGCTGTGATGATTTAGCCCAGGTTGCAAAACCAAAGGTCTTTGGGGGCCAGGCTAATGGTGTAAATGCAGGACGATCTTGCGCCTCTTATTCAAATTAAACTTGCTTTTTCCCACTAGCTAAGGAAGCTAGGACTCTGAAAAAATTCATTCTCTGGGCGGCCATTTGGTGACCCATCACCTGTTGCTGTCTCTTGAACCTCTCTCATCCTAACCCTCCCTCCCCTCAATCTTCGGCATGTTAACTCCTACGCTTCCTTTACTTTACTATTTCTCAAGCTTTAGTATGCATTCAAATCACATGGAGGATGTGTTAATGCACCCAGCATTGAGTCCTGCCCCTAGACTTTTGGCTCTAGTAAATGTGAGGTAAGGCTAGAGA
Organism: Panthera tigris; assembly: GCF_018350195.1. Lineage (NCBI taxonomy): Eukaryota > Metazoa > Chordata > Mammalia > Carnivora > Felidae > Panthera > Panthera tigris. The sequence goes on from NC_056661.1 coordinate 48,765,717, forward strand.
ATTTATATTTTTAACAAGTTCTCATGTGATGCTGATGTTGCCCACCTAGGACCACACTTTGAGAACCACTGCTTTAAATCTTAACTTACTGTCATTTATTCTTTGGTGGTTTTGATAACTGATTAGCCCTTCATGACGCTGTAACTAGGCCTCACTTGAGTACAAATATTGTGTGTGTGTGTGTGTGTGTGTGTGTGTATCATAGTATCTTCAGCATTTGTATTGCATGGCAGGCTATTAAGTATTAAATGGTGGATAAATTTCTTTTTGTTAAGAATTCATCTTAAAATGTAAATTTTTCTCAGCAACCCCTTTTCTTTGAGTTACTTTTTAAAAGTTTATTTATTTTTATTTGACAGAGAGAGAGAGAGAGAGAGAGCATGTCAATGGAGGAGATGCAGAGAGAGAGAGAGGGAGAGAGAGAATCTTAAGTGGGCTTCATGCTCAGCACTCAGTGCAGAGCCCCATGCTAGACTCAATCCCACAACCCTGAGATCATGACCTGAGCAGAAATCAAGAGTTAGATAACCAACTGAGCCACCCAGGCACCCCAAGTTATTTTTTTCTCAATTCTTAATGTATGATGTTACTTTCTAGCCATTTGGAGGTCTTCTCTGTGACACCTCGCCTTGGTGTAAGAATGGATGCTTCTCCAATTGCATATTCTTTATCTTCAAAATGTGATTTCAGAACCAGCAGGTTCAGCATTGCTCAGAGCTTATTAGAAATGCAGAATGTCAGGCCCCTCCCTGGACTCATTGAATCAGAATCACATTTTAACAAGGTCCCTAGCTGATTCCTCTGCACTTTACAGTTCAAGAAACACTCTTCTCTCCATCAGCCTCAGTGCATCCTCAGTCTGTCCCATCTTTGTATTAAAACAAAACAAAACAAAACAAAACAAAACAAAACAAAACAAAACACAAAACCTGCCAGTTGAGTTAGCTGCTTCCTGTTTTCTCAGGGCCTTTTTAGCTGAGTACCTGTCAAATCTTGTCAACACATTTGTGTTGCATTCTTGGCAGCTGATAACCGCTTCCTGTACCCTTCCTCAGAGATCAGCAATTTAGTTTTAACAGGGTCTTTCCAAGTCCCATCTAAAAGAATGAAAGAAACAGAAATCATAAATATTGTGACAGATTTATAGAGGAGAAAGACTCTAGGAGGGAGCTTTAAATCTACTCACATTTTATGGGAGAAATCCAGTTCTATGTATTTAGGATGCCATCATTTATTCTCACATACTATCTCCATATTATTTCTCAGTTGTCATATTTTTGTCATTCATCCCCATCTTTTCTTCTTTCTTTCCATGACCCTTTCTCGTCTTCCTCTCATATTATTAAGCATTTGTATAACATCATTTCATAATGTAAACCATCTCATTTGGAGTCTCAACTTCCACATAGTGCAGGCAAAGAACATGCACACTCATTTTCCTCGTGAGTAACTGAGGGTGGAATATTACAAGCTTCTGATGCCCAATCCAGTGATCTTTCCTCTTTAAATAAAGAGTTTGACCAAACCTACTCTCTGCTGAGCACGTGTCCCCATGAAATAGGACTGCAGAGGGGTGCATGTTGTAGGTGATTGCGGAAGATTACACACTGCCATACTGTGCATGAAATGTTTCTCATTTTAACCACTACTTCTTAAATGAAATATATGCATGAAATTGTCTCTTTGTTGTGAAAGCATTGCCTCAATCTAAGAGAAAATGAGAAATCTCTAAAGTTTAGTATTTCCCTTCCAAAATCGTGACTTCCATCACCAACCCAGTTAATAGCAAAAGTATGACTTGTTTAATGTGTCTCCTGACAACCTGCTATGATACACAATGGTTTGCTCAAAGACTCATTGCATGGCAGTCTCCCCTAGGCAGGAGCCTCTCTAAGGTTCAAACTGGACCTACTCCTTCGAGTGCTTCCCATCCCTGATCTAGCCCAATACTTAGTATCACTGCATGCTCCATAACTATCTTAGATGAAAATTACTTCAGGATCAATGGCAAATGTAGAGGACTAAAATACACTCTTAGCATTCTACTTGTGAGGTTCTTTATGGGTTATTTTTCAGACCATTCCAAACCATACATGATGCTAGATGATCACTAACTCTTTTATTTATTTTTATTTTTATTTGTTAAATTTACATCCAAATTAGTTAGCATATAGTGCAACAATGATTTCAGGAGTAGATTCCTTAGTGCCTCTTACCCATTTAGCCCATCCCCCCTCCCACAAACCCACTAACTCATCTTTTTGATGCAGCGAAATATACCCCTAGCCCTTGGAATTAGTAACACCTAAGTTTCCTTTGCCGTTTGTTTGTTTGTTGCTTGTTGTATAGTGAGAACCAAGTGTGCAGTGTCATGGAGAGGAAAGTGCTTTGTTGGTACAGTAATATATTAGTTATAATTGTTGTCATTATTATGCTCAATAACGATTTATTGTGAAAGTCCAACTACTTCCCAACTTAGGTTTGCGATAAGGGTTGGTTATTTTCAACTTGAAACAATTAAAAGCAATGTTATAATTGGTAATCCGTCCAAAGAAAGAACACTTAATCTATCATATGACCAAACTTGTCACTGATGGTTTGTTATCTACTTTACCTTTGTGTTAGTCAGGGTTTTCCATGAAATAGAGCCAACTCTATATATATATAGAGAGAGAGATTTACATATAGAAACTTATTATAAGGAATTTATTATAAGGAAATGGCTCATGCAATTAGGAGAAGTCCCATGACTTACCCCCTGGAAGCTGGAGGCTCAGAAAAGCTGGTGGCATAGTTGCAGTCCAAGTCCAAAGGCTTGAGAACCAGGGGAACTGACAGTGTAAGTTCTAGTCTGAGTGTAAGGATAGGAGAAGAACAATGTCCCTCCTCCATAATCAAGCAGAGAGAGTGAATTCTTTGTTGCTCTGCCTTTTTGTTCTATTCAAGCCCTCAATGAATTGGATGAGTTCCACCCATAAGGGGCACATTGGGTAGGACAGTCTGCTTTACTCAGTTCACTGATTCAAATGTTCATCTCATCTAGTGACACTCCCAGAAAGAATGTTTAATCTGACATCACAGGGCCCAGTTCAAGTTGATGTATAAAAGTAACCATCACAACCCTAGGGCCCAATTTTAACCTCATATTTTCTCTTTAATAAACACTTTATTCCTCCACATTAAGCTGGATAGGCGATGTCTATAAGGGTGGATTTTGTAAACCAGACAATTTTCTAAGAAAACAAAAATGTGTGGGCTAACATAAGATTACCAATGCTTTCTTTGCCAAGTAAGACTGCTTGAAACAAAATCCATTTCTTTCTACTATCCACATTATTTTATAAAACATGAATGTCTCTTACTGTCAATAGTTGATCAACATCGCCATTCTGAGCCAATCGCTAGTGTCCTGGGGTACAGGTACATATGGTACTAATCAAGCTGTCTAGACGTACATTAAGAAGAAATGGTTGTTACTGTACATGTGAAATATTTTCATTTTGTCATCTATACTGTTACAGGTTTTTTTTTTTTCATGACACGTTAAAAAGGAAGAGGATTATAGAGAACAAGATGAAGACAAAAGAAAATGGGCAGGATGGTGTACTCTTGACACATTTTATATTTTTCATAGCTATTAGCTAAGAAAGATGGTTGTGATACCTATGTATTATATTTTGACTCTATTTCTTCCTTAGGCCACTATGAGACTAAGTAATAATTGATGATTTTTCAAGATGCTATGAATTTAAAGTCATATATTATTGCTGAGAACAAACACTTCTGGCTTTGGTATTTGCCTTTCAATATTTGCTTTTCAATTGCTTTATCATTTTGATTTTTAAATTAGGTTTGCAGTAGCATTTCTATGTCATAGCGAGTTTGATTTAGTTAGCATAATAAATATTCTTAGTAGTGATAAAATATATGAAAACCATATTTAAGATACATTTAAAACCATAAGGCCATATTTAAAAGAACACACTTCAAAAGCAAGTTCTGAATACAAAATCTTAATTTATCAAGGATTAGTATTGGGCTCTGAATTTTATTTTGTCTCTGATTTTAATTTCATCATGGTTTAGCTAAATCTAAGGCAGAAAAAATTTGATAAAGCCTGAACCCTATGATTTGTCTTATATGAGCAAATCAATACTCTGATAAATGAAAACATGTATTTGATTAGTAACTCTATAGTATGTTTATATTTTTAAAAAATAATGCCATTGTTTTAATTCACTTATTATACTTCTTAAGATAAAAGAACATCATCTTCTACTCTCCTTTCTTCTTAACTTATTCACTGATCATTTAATGTATATGTTTTTTTATTCATTTATTTACTGAGCATCTATTTGTACTAGGTATGTACTTGGTGCTAAGGACATAATGATGAGTAAGATGTGATTCCCAGTATCAGGTACTCATTTTCCAGTTGGTAAAAGAAGTATATAAGCAAGCTCAGAAAGTATGACAAGAGCCAGGATAAAGTATGGGATTGAAACTGCAAGGGCATTAATATAAAAAACAAAAACAAAACAAAAACAAACTGAAGTATAATTGGAATACAGAGAATTCTCAGGTCTTTGCTGAATGGGCTAGGTACAAACTGAGTCATTTCAAAGCAATAAGAAATATCAAATACAATTATCAGTTAGTTTTTTGGTAGGCCTAAGATTAGAAATTTCATTATTATTGAAACCTCTTGTGAAAACAATGTCATGCTCAATATAGATGGTTTCTGTAGTTCCTTTTCAAACTTGACAATTTATAATTCTAGTATCTACTTTGGTGGAATATTAAATATTGTATGATAATGCTTTAGTTTTTCAACATAGATAAGAAAACATTATATTAAGGATTTACCCACAACTGAGTTCATATAATGGATTTGTTGAGGTACATCAAATACGAGAGTGATTTGTTAAATAAAGGTATAAAATCATTTTATCTAAAAGCCTTATTGTAAGCAAATCTCCATGAATTCTATATATATATTCTATATATATATTCTATATATATATATTTCTGAGTGTGCTTAAGACAAAATTTGCCTACTCCCATTGTGTTAAAATATATAAATATATATATATATAATATAAAATATATATATAAAATATATATATGTGTATATATATTCTATATATATGTATATATAATACATATACATAATATATATGAATATATATTCTATATATATATTATACACACACATATATATACACATATATATACATAACGTGTTGCAAAGAATTATCCTCCTTTTCCTCTCTGCACAATGGATTGGTCAGAAGTGGACATCTGACCAAATTATATAGTGCAGTACTGAGAGTAGAGACTGTTAGCTTTGGTGTTGGCTTTAAGAGTTGGCACCACAACCACCAGTAGATGTGTGCAAGCTAGTTTTGAGGGGATAGAAAACATGAGGAAACAGAGGAAGTTCTCTGTGGAAAGTAGGGTACAGCAGATGAATGGAGGTAAGAAGATAAGAAGTCAAGAAGCCCTAAAATGAAAGAGTAGATGAGGAATAGCTGAGACCCAGGATAACAGTTTCCTTGGTTTACATGCTTCTCTAGGACTCCATACTTGTCTAGTGTGAGTCTGTGTATGTATGTCTGTGTCTGTTTATGTGAGAGAAGAAGAAAATTTAAGTTGTCTTATACTCCTTGACACCGAAATCACTGCTATTCTGAAATGCCAGTCAACTTGTGGTTATGATTTTTCCTGCTGGGAGACAGATTTTCCAACTGTATGGTCATATTTGGACTGTTTCTTTTGCTCTTGAGAACAGTGTCCCATGCCCTTCCCTATAAAACCTCACTGTGGGCTGGATGTGAGGAAGGGAGGCTAGTGACCAGAAGGGAACCTCGTCAACCTGAGTTTCTTAGGAAATATTTCCATCAGAAATGGGTGTGCTTGCTTTGTTAAAATAAAAGCTAAATTACTAATTTGGAAGTCAGAAATATTGAGCACTTCATATCCTCAATCATAAAAGGGCTCACCTCTTCTTTATTCTTATGGGCAAAATTGATTCTACACTAGCAAAACTCAGTAAAAGGTAGCACTTTGAGCCAGTATATCAGGACAAGCTGCAAAGTCCTTTCTCTCTGAAAGTAGTGCTGCATACAGATATGAATTTTCATGCTTTCTGTGTGACATTTGGCATATCATGCTTCCTGGGTGTTGGCTTTATCATTTGATAAGTATAATTTTATATTTCTTGGAATTGTGACAGTTATGTCCTATAATTATTAAATGAATGAGCTCTAGAACCAGTCTCCTTGTTTCAAATACTGGCTTCTCTACTGATTAGTTATGTGATCATAGGCAACATATGTGATGTTTGGAGACTTTGTGCCTCATCTTGTGCATTTGCGAAATTGAAATAGCAATGGTGCCTATTTATGGGCTGTGGTGAGAGGTAAATACAGTGAAATGTATAAAGCACTGATACAAAGCCTGGTAGTGCCCAGTACATTCTAAGAGCTCGGAAAAGTGTTTATAAGAAGTGTTTACTATTACAGTGCTTTAATTCTGCAACACTGTACATATTTGGTAATGTTCAAACAAAGGTTTCTTGAGGTACAAAATTATATATTTCGGATTAATCTTCAAAACACCTACAATTGGCAGCTTGCTAATAGGTGAGTCTGTAATTTCTGTTTCCTTGTGTAAAGACCAGTTAAGTAGAAATGGTCTATAAATGAGCTTTCCTGCAGGACTAAGCAGGTATATGAAAATGCTTTTATCATCATTGCCAGACTTGCAGGTACAGAGAATGCATTTGTTTCTAGGGACTTTAACTTGGCACCTTTCATGAACACTAAATTACTCTGAAAAGAAAAAAGAAAAAGCATCTGTTCTTTTTGTGCAGGCAGAGTTAGGAGAGAATTGTTCTCTTTAGCACCTTCAAATTAACTTAAGCTCTTTTTTCCTCCTCCCCTCCCCCTGCCCCCACAGGTAAGAGGTAAGATAATTGATGATGCTTTCTGGTCCCATGCACACAGGTGCTTCTAGAGCAAGTATGAAACATTGGAAGCAAAATTTGTTTTAGAATATAGGTTTTAAAAGAGAACAAGACAGAAGTCTCCAGATTCTTTTTTTTTAATTTATCATTTTATTCTCTATAAATCTAGTTCTTTTTATAGTGATAAGTGAAGTTTTTTATATGACTTTCTTATCAAATGTGGAATGCTTTATAAAAACTCCTATTGTGCCTCATACTTCTTCTGTCTTATTGGTGAGGCAGATTATTTCTAATCTATCAAAGAGGGGACATCTCAGTGACTTTTTTTCCCTTTATCCCCTTTCCTTAAAAGTTTTTCTTTGTCATAAATACTGATGGGACAATACTTACAAATCTATTTTCATGATTATATATTTGCAGCCAGACATTGTCTTTGTGAAACTTCATGGGATTCCTTTTACTAAAGTTTTACTAAGAAGACTGGAGATTTTATTTTCAGGTATTCATTAAACTTTACTGCCCTAGAGAGGGAGGGAGACAAAACATAAGAGACTCTTAAAAACTGAGAACAAACTGAGGGTTGATGGGGGGTGGGAGGGAGGAGACAGTGGGTGATGGGTATTGAGGAGGACACCTGTTGGGATGAGCACTGGGTGTTGTATGGAAAACAATTTGACAATAAATTTCATATTAAAAAAAAGAAGCTTTCTGACAAAATAAATAAATAAATATAACTGAAATATTAAAAAAAAAAAAACCAAAAAAAAACCCCTTACTTCTCTAAATGTGAACATCTGACCAGTGTCAGGATAAGGATCACCTTGGAAGTTGTTAGAAATACAGAATTCGGGGCCTTACACAACACATACTGAATCAGAATTTGTGTTTAAAAATGTACCTATGTAATTCCTATGCATATTAAAATTTGAGAAGTGCTACTTTAAAACGTCATAATTCCATGATCCCCAAGCTTTTGAGATGTGTCTCTTCCAGCCAGGATGATGGACTAGATTACTATTTCCAAAATGGCAATAGGTGTTAGAAGAAAAATAGCATATTAGTTTCTTGTTTGCTGCTACCACAAATTACCTTAAAATTATTGGTTTACAATAAAATAAGATGCATTATTTTATAGCACTAGAGGTCTGAAGTTCAAAATGTGTCTCAGTGATCTAAAATCAAGGTTTCAACAAAGAAGATTCCTCCTGGACACTCAGGAAGAATACATTCCTGCATCTTCCAGATTCCAGAGGCTGACCTAATTTCTTGGCTCATGGCCACTTTATATCTTCAAACCCAATAGTGTAGCATCTTCACATCTTTGTCTGACTCTGATGACTCTGCTTCCTTCTTTCACTTATAATGACCCTTTTGAATACTATGGTTCCATTAAATAATCCAAGATAATGTCCACATCTCAAGATTGGTTGATTAGCAACCTTAATTTCATCTGCAACCTTAATTTCCCTTTCCATAAAACATAATATAATCAAAGGTTCTGGGGGTTAGTGTGTTATTCATATTATGAAACTTTGAAAATGAGATACACTGTATAATAATCCCCAAATGTGTTTGGCCACATGACTCTTTTATTGACATTTCCTGGAAGAGAGGACTTTGGGACATATGGGCCAGAGCAAGGTGTACTCTTCCTTCCATTCTTTCCAAGCTTAACCTACACATAAGAGAGCCCTGGGATTGGAGATTTAGGACTAGGTTTTCCTTATTGGACCTTATCTCAAATTACTTTAATTGTAGGCAAATTACTTTGCTCTTCTGTTTCAATTCTGCTTGGTATATTGGGAAACGTACATTCTCATCTTGGACCAACCACTTATACTTTATATGGCCTTGATTTTAATCTCTCTAACTCCAAGTTCTGAGTTTTGGGAAATGTTAATAACATGGATCCTAGAGTCAGACATCCTGGGTCAGACTGCTGATGCTGTAGCCACAAGACCCAGAAAGGCATTTGACCTCTTTGTGTTTTAGCTAATGGCAAGATAGGATCAACCTCATAAAACTGTGAATTTATTTTTTCAACATACTTTTTAAAATGTTTATTCATTTTTGAGAGACAGAGAGAGAGAGAGAGAGAGAGAGAGAACACAAGTGGGGGAGGGGCAGAGAGAGAAGGGGACAGAGGATCTGAAGCGGTCTCCAGGCTGACAGCAGAGAGCTGTACATGGGGCTCGACCGTGAGATTATGACCTGGGCCAAAGTCAGATGCTTAACCAAAGGAGCCCCCAGGCATCCCATAAATTGTGAATTTTAATTAGTTAATACATATAAGATACTTGCAAAGCCTAGCACACACCAAGTACTGAGTAAAAGTTTTGATGAGGGCTTTATTTTTTGGTTATTACTATTATCGTCATCACTATTATTAATAGAAAGTAAAGGTAAACAAGAAAGTCCTTTGCACGTAAATAAATAGTATAAGAAGGATAAGCCCTGTTCTTCATGGGAATGTTGGTTTAATGGGTGTGAAAGATTACTTTTGACTCTAAAAAATTTGAGGGAAATTCTAAGTTAAGATTTACTGTTAAATACAAACCAGGGAAAATAGTTTAGAGTGGCATTTGGTTAAATAAATAAGATTTAAGTTTAAAGGCTTTGGTACATTATATGGCAAGATACTTTTATCTGTGAGTAGTATTTCAGTTGAATATCTATACAGATCTAGCCTACTTGAGCCAAATCACTGAAAGATTCTTCCAAGTTCTACACATGGATTTGTACTGGCAGTTAAAAATTTCACAAAGAATTATTGACACACATAAAACACTTAAGCAGGGGTTTTTTTTGTAAAGAAATAAATGGGGTTCCTGACCTGGTATTTTATTTTTAAGTTCTAACAAAACCAACTTATATGAAAGCTGATTCCAGCAACATATTAATCAAACCAATTCAGAAGATTAGGTCTTGTAATTACAAGTGCTGTCTATACCTTTCTAAAATGACAGTTCAAATATAACTGGAACTACAGTGTCAATATCTTTCCTGAGAGAGGAAAACATAATCAGGAATCTTAATTTGTCTCTACTACAGCCTAATAACTCAATTAGGTTGTGGTAGAAAAATGAGCTTTGAAGGAAATTGAGAGAAACACACTAATTTCCCCAGGTTTAATTAGCTAAGTCAAAATCACAATACTCATAATCACAGATATACATAGTTACAAAATCCTGATTACCAAGGTATCTGAGTGGTTAGCTTCAGGAGTGAGGAGTGTGTGGCATATGGTGTCTGTGATATGTGGTGTGTGCTGTATATGCTGTGTGTTTGTGTGTGTGTGTTTGTGTGATGCATGTGTGTGTGAGATATGTGTACATGTGCTCTCTTTCGGATCTCACATCAGCACAGAGAAGCAATGCTAGCAGTCAAAATGGACATATATATTTAAAATATATCCACACTACATCACGTAATAGTATGGAATATGTCATCTCTTAGAATAGGGAGATCTAGTTTAGGAAAGGTTGGGGTAGGTGAATTTAAAAGTTTTGACTCTTTCTGCTTCTTTATTACAATCTAGATGTAATCAACTCTCAGTAGAGCACTGGCTAAGAATACTAGGGCAGGTTTTCATCTTCTAGCTCAGGCTTACTCTAAGTCATGATCATGTTTTATCTGTTTATTATGATGTAATGGGACATTTGTGTTATAGAATTAAACCTAGTTTTTATTTTAGGTCTTGGGCAAATCACCTTCTTACCTTTTCTCCATTTATGAAGCAAAACAACTGTTTACCTGAGGGGAGTATTTAACCTGTTTGACTCTCAAAGTAAATAAGTTTTTAGCACCTGATTTCTCTACAGGACAGTTATTTTCAATAATAATCATGAAGTGAAATGAATGATAACAATAATGACAAAAATGAAAGTGGTAAAAATCTCATTATTGCATTTCACATGTATGTTCATGCTTGTAATAAAATTTTAAATAAATATACAAATAAAATTTGGTGGGTAGGAAAATAGAAAGAGATAAAGTTTGTTATTTTTTTCAAAATAGAGAAAAAGATTATACTTCCATATTGGTTGGCCCATTGTTGCAACCAATAGCATTACATTTTTGTTTGAAGGCTTTTACAATGACTTAATTTGTCAACTACTTTGTAAAAATTGATCTTTGCATATTGTATGTTCAGTGGACAACTTAGTCAGATTTGTCAATGTGTATTTGTTCAATCAAAGAACATTATTTTACTAATTTTATTTTTAAAAACTTTATTTTGTACAAGAAGTGATAGATACGCAATTTGGAAAAGTCTTGAAGATAAGCATAAGTTTGGCCAAAATTCATGAATTCCTATTTCATTATAAACTTCAGAAATTGCCATAGCATCCATGTCTATATTTCTTTATGAATGATTTTTCAAATGTCTCCACGTTTGGAAAAACTTCTGCTTCTTTGTCAACAAATTCATTTTAAATGTCTATTACATTTTGTAACATCTCAAGTTTTCTTTTTCAGCAAAATTAGATAAAATGGTGACTGATATCAATTACTGACATTAATCCACTGCTTTAGAACAATGAGCAGAATTGAAGTATTTATTGTTAATGTTTCTTCATCTTTGCAATCACTGTGATATCACTGGTTATTGCATATGCACTATGAATGCAAGAATATGCAGTACTGTAGGAATTGGAGGAATGAACTATGCCTGACGTGAGCTTGAATGACTTCTAGCAGTTATGAACTTACTTTTGAAGTAAGTGTGTGTAACTGAATCGGCATGTGTCAGAGGTCAGCTACATAATTTGGGTTTCTCAGTTCACTTACCTATTGAATGCAATATTTGTTAAAGGATAAGTCATAAGAAAAATGGTAGGAACTTGTGTGTGTGTGTGTGTGTGTGTGTGTCTAAAAGTCAACAGTAGCTAGATCAATTGTTTAGAACTTGGACCAGAATTCAGTAAACTTTGACCTGCAGGTCAAATTTGGCCAGCTGCCTATTTGTATGAATATATTTTTTAAATGTCCAATTTTAAGATATATTGGCTAGAAGGGTACCTGGGTGGCTCAGTCGGTTGAGCATCCGACTTCAGCTCAGGTCATGATCTCACAGTTCGTGGGTCTGAGCCCCGCTTCGGGCTCTGTGCTGACAGCTCGGAGCCTGGAGCCTGCTTCAGATTCTGTGTCTCCCCCTCTCTGCCCCTTCCCTGCTTACATTCTCTCTCTCTCTCTCTCTCTCTCTCTCTTTCTCTCTCACTCTCAAAAAATAAATAAAACTTTAAAAATAAAATAAAATATATCATCTAGGGAAGCTGGCTGATTTCCTGCTACAATAGAGTTGAGTAGCTATGACAGAGACCATACAGTTTGCAAAGTCTAAAGTATTTATCATCTGTCCTTTTGCAGAAGGAGTTTGCCGACTCTTGACATAGATCAACAAAAGGTTTTGAGGATAGTACTTATTTTTTTTTACTTGCCATTTTTTAGCATTGCTATCATATGGCTGTAATAAAAAGTAGATTACTTTTAGTTGTTTCTTTTTTTAAATTCCCACTATAGACGGTGTACCTCTTATTGTGTGACTCTTCCTACCACCCCATCTTGATATATCTCTGATTCAACATATAGTGTTTTTGTATCATGTTACTGAATAAAGATTATACATGAGTACCAAATGGAGTCTAATACACAGTAAACCTTCTGTTATTATTAGTATGCTTTTCCTTTCAAGAGCACAACAGTATAATTTATACAGAGAGGTGGTCATACAGGTAGTAGAACTGGGAATAAAATGTATGGCATAGTATGCATATACTCACAACATCCATATAATCTCTTATACTCCAGAGGGCCAGGCTGGGCTGAGTGTATATACTAGGGCCTGCTGAAATTCCAGATGCCTCTACTTTGCAGATAGTAATTTGCCTTTTTTTTAAAAATTGTTGTATGATATCAATTCCCTCTTGGTAAGACAACACTATGGGCTGAGAGGAAAGAGTTATTAATTCTGTATATATGTCTACATTTCTAATTAGCATCTTTCTTTATGGAATTTTCCTCTTCCCATTTACCTCTCAGAGTAATTCCCAAAGCGCAAGGGTGATTTTAATATAGGACAGCTTTTGGAGCCTAAATCCCTATGGTGTCTTTAGCAGGTAACATTAGTTGAATCCACGCCATGTGTGAATATAGCATATCCTCTAGATGTGTGTTCCTTTGGTTCCTTTTAAGACACAACATGGTCAAAAAGGTAGCAACCCAGATCTGATCCTAACCTCTAATTAAGGTATTTGAATGAGACCACATGTGTACCTTCCCCTCTAGGGACGGTAATTTGCTAGAGCTAGCTTAATGCTCAGAACTCACATAATCACCAAGGTGATTGCTTGGTCCAACCTAAGCAATAAGATCCATATTCACTGTTGCAAGATTACATGTGTTTTAGTATTTTGCAAGGAACATTGAACATTCGGTTTATTAGACTGTATTTTGTGTAGTCACATTTCAAGATGTAATTTGGCATTTGTTGGGCCAGTGATAATTCCAAGGATCATGCCACAGCACATTTCTCACTTTGGGTAGAAATTATGTGATGTCAACAAATATTTGTTCTCCATCATTTTTTCTTATAGGTGTTACTCTTCTACCAGCCTGAAACTCAGTTTATCAGAAGCAATTGGTTTACAGGCCCAGCTACTTCAAAAGCATTGGTTTTACATTTATGTGTGGCACATAGTCCTCTTGTTAATTATTTATTTATTTTACTCAGGTTCAATAACCCTTTGAAAATATGCATGAACAAAAGTGAAAATGATGCTTTATATTTGTTGTCTGTTTTTTCTCTTTGTTTTGTCACCCAAAGCATAAAGTCTTGTAAAGTGGTCATGTTTTATTTAATCATTCCTGTCTCTGTTTAGGATTTGAGGATATCTGTATACATGCCTTTATTTTCTCTTCTTTCAAGACTTACAAATGGTTGACCAAATTTATACTGAGGTCATTAAAGGTGTGATTTATTTATTTCTCTTTTGAATATACTTGGTGTTTGAGAATGAAAAATTTTTCATTGCTTTTATCAAATCACAATAAAAATGATTGTCACAAAAGAAAAGTATATTTGCAAATATAGTAAGAAAAAAAACATTTCATTTTGGTTTAATACCAACAGTACCTTCCTGGAACAGAACCTTGTCTTTATCAGGTGCAGTTTTGGGTAAATCACTTGTGAGCTGATTGTAGAAGAATCAGTTTCCTGATATCTAGAGAGAGAGATTATACTCCTTCTAAAGCTAGCATGGTTGATGCTGTGGAAGGAGGTAATTTTTTTTTTTTTTTCAGAAAAATCCTGTCAGTAGGCTCTTATCTTATTTGCAAATGATACACAAATATTACTGGAGGATAAATTCTTCAAACTTTTAAGTGACCTAAGACCTCAGAAAGTATTGAATTTTCAAACTTGTGGCCCATTTTGCAGTATGACCTTTTGGGGGAATTTTCTAAAGAAAACTCAAAGGGAACAAGACTTCTCCAAGGGGAGACCACTAAATAAATTGAAAGATGAAGGAATCTACTTGTTCTACCAAGACACTTGGGAAACTCAGTGAACTCATTGCTCCTTACTGTCAACAGTAGAATTGATCTCCTGGGCCTTGGAAAGCATTTATGCAAAGCTACCTGCCTTGGTTACCTAAGATGAAGACTGTGCTGTTAACCAGCGTCTTCCTTTACCTCTTATGATTAAAGAAGTGTCAGCTGACATAAAGCCTTAAATACTACACTTCTTAGGAGAAGAAATATTTTTTTTCTGTGCTTTCTGAAAAATGGTGAGGGAGACACATTGCTAAAGCCATTAAACGTCAGATTGAGTTTGTTTCCACTTCTTTGGGTTGTACAGAAACACTAATAAATAGCAAGAATTATTTAACAGTGATAAATGCTCAAATACTTTGAAAATGTATTTTATTGATATATTTACTCTTCCAAGTCTTAAAAAAAGGCTAACAGTTTACTGTAGTACTGATATATCTTAGCAAAGACACTAAGGGAAAGAGGGAAGAGAGCTGCAGAAAAAGATGCTGAAAAATAGCACAATTCTTCAACTTCAATTTATCTTTTAGCATGTAGAGGTCACTATTTTAATGATAGCTAATCATATTATATAATTTTAATTTTGTTATCCAGTGTGGCAAACTGTTATCCAAGTTGATAGGGTTAATAATATAAAAGTGATGTTTTCTTTATATTTCTTTACAAAGTTGAATTATGTGTATTTAAACATTTCGTCACCCGTCAAGAACAAGCCTAGAGATATGTGTACAAATTATTCATTTTCTATTGACAGGATGAGGCTCAATTATTTTTTTATCCTCTAAGAATATACAAAAGACATATAGTGGTTTGTTTGAAGGTTTTAAGTTGTTTGAAGATGTTGAGTTGAAATATCTGGCACTGATTCATTAAATGAAGAGACACTGTTATAAACGAGTTAAAAAATGTTCACTATTCAGGAGAGTTTGGAATTATAAGCATTCCATTTATTCTGTTTTATCTATTCATTGAGATAAATGTGATAGAGAAGAGAGTAAGAGACTAGAGGTGGAGGAAATGTCATCAGAATCCTTGAGAGCTAGTAGGGAAATAGCTCTGGATTAGGGTCAGGTATTCTCAATTTTTTTTACCGGTACTGTATATAACTGTATAATATTGTGCAAATCAGCTTCATTCTCAAGCTCCTGTTCCCTTGTCTATAAAAGGGACCAGTACTCCCAACTGTCCCTACATCTTGTAGTACTTGGTGGTATTCAAATAAGCATAGATGAGCTGAAAAAGGACCAAGAAAAAGAATCATTATAGGGGAAAGACAGTAATCAATTAGTGAAATAACCAGTGAAGAATGACAAAAATCACTTATTAATTTATTTGTGGAAGATAACAGTATGGAAATGTTTTTTTTTTTTAATTACTGTAGTATAGTACTGCAACAGCACTGTACACACACGTTACTGGAGAATTCACAAATCTAAGAGTATATTTTTAGAACCACTGCCCTAGGAATATACAGAAATTGTGTGTGTGTGTGTGTGTGTGTGTGTGCGCATGTGTGCCTTCCCTAAATAAGAATTCTCTGGATGGATTTCCCACACAGACATGATATCCCATTATCTCCTTATTTTCAAGATATTAAATGAATCATAAAATTGGCCTGGCCTATTGCTTCATTTCGAGCCCACACATCCAAGGTAGAAGAGAATAAATGCAAACAGAAGTTGAGTAATATCAGTCATGTTTTAGACTCATGAGTTGACCTCCTTTTTATTGTCCAGGGATCCATAGTGGGACATCCTTACAAAGCTGCTGCTTGGAGACAAGTGACAATTGATTCTGACTGCCGAGGCTGCTAAAGCCACAGGGAAAACCAGTCACTGTAAAAAGTCAGCCAATTTCATAGATCTTTTTCAGGGAAAGGAACAGCTTGTCTTCCAAAGGCTTCCTGAATCAGACCAGTTTCTTGATTAACCCACTCACGACCTGCCAAGACACCAGCTGTTGAGAAAAACTTGATGTTCCGTATTGGGATTTTGGTTGTGAGCTAAACTCGGAGCATTCTCAGAAGCCAGCACAGTTTTGAAAAAGAATTAGGAAGAAAATTTGTCTTATTAGTATGTATCCCCATGTGAATGAGTAGGATGTTTGTCTTTTGTTTTGATTTCTATATCACCAGCAACTAAAAGAGTGCTCAAGTCATGGCAGATGCTTAGTAAATATATTTTTTAATAGAGTGGATGAATGCATGGTTGTAAAAATGGCAAAGAAAGCAACTCACAGTGTAACATCACTAGCTGGAAGAGTATTAAATTAGGAATCAAAAAGCTTAGTTGCCAAGCTTCAGCTCTGGTACTAAATGGGTTGGTCACTTCCCGTTTCTCAACCATTTTCTTTTTTAAATTATTATGCAGCTTTATTTTTATTTTTTTCATATAATTTATTGTCAACTTAGCTAACACACAGTGTATACAGTGTATTCTTGGTTTCAAAAGTAGATTCTCATGATTCATCACTTACGTACAATACCCAGTGTTCATCCCAACAAGTACCCTCCTCAATCCCTAACACCTATTTTCCCCTCTTCTCCCCCTCCTCCCCAATCAACCCTCAATTTGTGCTCTGTATTTAAATGTCTCTTATAGGTTTGCCTCCCTATCTTTTTGAAACTATTTTTCCCCTTCCCTTCCCCTATGGTCTTCTGTTAAGTTTCTCAAGCTCCACATATGAGTGAAAACATATGTGGAATACATATGTCTTTCTCTGACTGACTTACTTCACTTAGCATAATACCCTCCAGTTCCATCCACGTGGTTGCAAGTGGCAAGATTTCATTCTTTCTTATTGCCAAGAAGTATTCCATTGTATATATAAACCACATCTTCTTTATCCATTCATCAATGGGTGGACATTGGGCTCTTTCCATGATTTGGCTATTGTTGAAAGCGCTGCTATAAACAATGGGCTACTATGAATCAGCACTCCTGTATCCTTTGGATAAATTCCTAGTAGTGCTATTGCTGTGTTGTAGGGTAGTTCTATTTTTAATTTTTTGAGGAACCTCCACACTGTTTTCCAGAGGGGCTGCACCAGTGTGCATTCCCACCAAAAGTGCAATAGGGCTCCCATTTCTCCACATCCTCGTCAGCATCTATTATTTTCTGAGTTGTTCATTTTAGCCACTCTGACTGGTGTGAGGGGTATCTCAGTGTGGTTTTGATTTGTATTTCCCTGATGATGAGTGATGTTGAGCATCTTTTCATGTGTCTGTTGGCCATCTGGATGTCTTCTTTGGAACAGTGTCGATTCATGTCTTTTGCCAATTTCTCCACTGGATTATTTGTTTTTCAGGTGTTGAGTTTGGTAAGTTCTTTATAGGTTTTTGGGACTAACTCTTTATCTGATATGTCATTTGTAAATATCTTCTCTAATTCTGTTGGTTGCCTTTTAGTTTTGTTGATTGTTTCCTTAGCAGTGCAGAAGCTTTGTATCTTGATGGGGTCCCAATATCTTATTTTTGCTTTTATTTCTCTTGCCTTCGGAAACATGTTGCATAAGAAGGTGCTGTGGCTGAGGTCAAAGTGGTTGTTGCCTATTTTCTCCTCTAGGGTTTTGATGGTTTTCTGTCTCACATTTAGGTCTTTCATCCATTTTAAGTTTATTTTTGTGTATGGTGTAAGAAAGTGGTCCAGTTTCATTTTTCTGCATGTTGCTGTCCACTTCTCTCAGCACCATTTGCTGAAGACTGTCTGTTTTTCCATTGGATACTCTTTCCTGCTGTGTCAAAGATTAGTTGGCCATACATTGTGGGTCCAATTCTGGGTTCTCTATCTCATTGCTCGATGTGTCTGTTTTTGTGACAGTACCATACTCTCTTGATGATTATAGCTTTGTAGTAGAGACTAAAGTCCAGGATTGTGATGCCTCCCGCTTTGGTTTTCTTTTTCAACATTACTTTGGCTATTTGGGGTCTTTTGTGGTTCCATATAAATTTTAGGATTATTTGTTATGGATTTGAGAAGAATGGTGGTGCTTTTGATTGGGATTGAATTGAATGTGTAGATTGTTTTCGGTAGTATTGACATTTTAACAATGTTTGTTCTTCCAATCCATGACCATGGAATGTTTTTCCATTTCTTTGTGTCTTCTTCAATTTCTTTCATAAGTTTTCTATAGTTTTCAGCATATAGATATTTTACATCTATGGTTAAGTTTATTATTAGGTGTTTTATGGTTCTCGGTGCATTTGTAAATGGGATAGATTTCTTGATTTTTCTTTCTGTTGCTTCATTATTGGTGTGTAGAAATGCAACCGATTTATGTACATTGATTTTGTATTCTGCAACTTTGGTGAATTCATGAATCAGTTCTACCAGCTTTTTTGTGGAGTCTTTCAGGTTTTCCATGTAGAGTATCATGTCATCTGCTAAAAGTGACAGTTTGACCTCTTCTTTGCCAATTTGGATGCCTTTTATTTCATTTTGTTGTCTGACTGCTGATGCTAGAACTTCCAACACTATGTTTAGCAGCAGTGGTGAGAGTGGACATCTCTCTCACATTCCTGATCTCAGGGGGAAAGCTCTCAGTTTTTCCCCATTGAGGATGATATTAGCTGTGGGCTTTTCATATAGGGCTTTTATGATGTTAAGGTATGTTCCTTCTATCCCAACTTTCTTTAGGTTTTTGTTGTTGTTGTTGTTGTTTTGTTGTTGTTAAATGCTTTTTCTGTATCTATGGACAGGATCATTATGGTTCTTACCCTTTCTTCTATTAATGTGATGTATCACATTGATTGATTTGTGAATATTGAACCAGTCCTGCAGCCCAGGAATGAATCCCACTTGATCATGGTGAATAATTCTTTTAATATACTGGTGAATTCTATTTGCTAGTATATTGTTGAGAATTTTTGCATCCATGTTCATCAGGGATATTGGCCTGTAATTCTCCTCTTTTCGGATCTCTGTATGGTTTGGGAATCAAGGTAATGCTGGCTTCGTAAAATGAGTCGGGAAGCTTTCCTTCTGTTTCTATTTTTTTGGAATAGCTTGAGAAGGATAGGTATTAACTCTGCTTTAAATGTCTGGTTGAATTCCCCTGGGAAACCATCTGACCCAGGATTCTTATTTTTTGGGAGATTTTTGATAACTGATTCAATTTCTTCCAGGGTCTGTTTCTTCCAGGTTGTCCAGTTTGTCGGCATACAATTTTTCATGGTATTTTCTAATAATTGTTTATATATCCCTGTTGTTGGTTGTGATCTTTCCTCTTTCATTCATGATTTTTATTTCTTTGGGTTCTCTCTGTTTTCTTTTTGAGAAGTCTGGCTAGGGTTTTCATCAATTTTGTTTATTTTTTTCAAAAACCAGCTGTTAGATTCATTGATTTGTTCTACTGTTGTTTTTTTTCGATTCTATATTTTTTATTTCTATTCTAATCTTGATTATTTCTCTTCTTCTGATGCCTTTAGAGTTTCTTTGTTGTTCCATATATATATATATATATATATATATATATATATATATATATATGAATTGACCAAGAATAAAATCATAAAATGCAAAACCACTGGACTGATATCTGATGGTGCCTTGGAACCGGTGGTTGTGCTGGTCTGGAGGAGGGGCTGTCTGGTTCAGTCAGTGCGAATCTTGCTCTGGTAGATGTGCAGTTACCAGATGCAGAAGGGCATGATTTGGTGTAGGCAGTCCCGCCTCCCATTGTCCCTTCCCTGAAGCCCCACCTTATTGGTGATAGGGAGAAAAATGGTTACATCCTAGTCTTTCCCCACCAGATCAGGTGTCCCAAACCACTTTGTTCAGTCAGTCCTCACAGTGCCATGCAGGTGCAAGTGGGCCAGTTTGTTCCACTGTACAGTCTCTTGTGCCTCCCAGGCGCTTGGCTGGGATTCAAACCTTGATGACTTAAAGGGTCCTACTCTGTGCACACAGGTTCCAGGATAGTGCCACTCCACCCAGCCAGCCAACAAAGGGCCTCTGGCTGGCAGGTGCCTTCAAAGTCTTTTGTCCTTGGAGGCTATATTTCTTCTTCCCACAGCACTCAAGGGAGAGGATTGCTCTCTCCGCTTGAGCCTCTAAGCTGGCTACAGAGCCCAGAGCTGGCTCTCTCCTCCCCAGACATGCGAACAGGGCAGCAGGCCCCAGTCTGGAGAAAGCCCGGCAATCCTAGAATGAGATGGAAATTGGTTCTTTCTCCATTTTTTCCATTCCCCGATCTGTGGTTTTTCTCTTGTCCTACACTTCCATAGCCTCTCTTTCTCTTCCTTTTGTCTCTCTGCAGAAGGGGATCCCTCTCCTCCAAGTCTGCGCTCCCCATTTTATCTCTCCCATTTTCAGTCATGTACCTATGGCCCACCAAGTTGTCCCTGTGGGCCCCTAGAGATGTTTTTGTCACTATGTAGCCCAGATTCTTGCAATTCTAAGTCTTCTAGCCTCAATACTTGCTATGTTTGAGAGACAAGGGAACTTCAGGTCCCCCTACTTCTCCAGCATGTTGACTCCTCTCTCTCCACCATTTTCACCATCTTTACAACAGGAGGATTGTGCGAAGTGTTATTTCAGCTCTTAGGTTCTAAGATCAAGTCAGCTAGAATATACATGGTTCTGCTCAAGATTGCTTCAAGCTTCAAAGTCTTCCAAAATATGATGCAAATTCTTCTCAGGAAAAATGACACCACTGAAATTCCTAAACACGTTTAACTGAGAATTGCAGTCTGACATTTCTAGGCCAAGAGATGTGATGGAGTAACCTTGTATGAGTATGTGCAACAGTGCATGAGCTCTGCTCTTTCCTCATTGGCAGGGTATAAGCAGAACATTTCTTGCCCAAACCTCTAGTTTCTTGTTACGAAGTCTTCCATACAAGCCCAGCCCCATCTGTCTAACTACTGCATTTTATTATATTTTGCTGCAGGTAAGCTCATCTCTCCGTGCTCCCCAAAATGTTATTTATATTCTGGTATCTGAGCATTTTCTTGGCATGTTAATCTGTCGTGGCTTCCTGCCTTCCTCCTTTCCTTCCTCTCCCTTCTCAATCCAGAAAAGGACAAGGATATGTCAAAGATTAAATAGAAACAAATAGAGAGTTGTTGGCTAAGAAAAACAAGAACCCTTAAGTCCTAACTCCCAGGCTTCCAACAAATATGCCTCCATCACCAAAATCCTTGCTCCCCCCTCCTTCAATCCTAGGTACTGTTTCTAATTTCCATGTTACTCCTTACTCTTTCGCTTTGTCTACCTCTCCTACCCAACTGTCTTGTCCACAAATACATGGAGGTGCCAATCAGTCCCTTTTCCCCAGCTTCTCTATGCAGTGGTGATCCCTGGTATCTCTTCTGCTTTTTATACTTCCTTGAAATTCTTTCACTGTCAGGAATTTTCTACCCCTTCTTTATAGGTGTAGAACTTTTGGATGGCAAGGATAAAATAGGAATATGTTCAATTGCAAATAACATAAAATTGACTGTTGGTAATTTAAATTAAAAGGTGGTTTGTTTTCTCCCATATCAGGAAGTCAATAAGTAAGTGGTTACTGACATTTCTTCTGCTCAGTGGTACATGACTTCATGAATTCTGGTTCTGTCTTTCTGTTTTCTCCTTTTTAGTGTGTTGGTTTTCATCATTTTTCCTGTGTCCCAGTGATACCAAAAGGACAATAAAAACTCCAGACATAACATCCAGAATGCTGGAGGAAGGGCAAGGTCTCTCCCTCTCTCTCTTTCACCCTCTCACTCCCTCCTGCCCTACAGCACCCCCCACCCCAGTTTTAGTTTTCCAGAACTGTCACCAGAAAATTTATGTCTGTTTGATGACTAACAGGGTCATTCCTACTTGTAAAAGATGCTGGAGATTTGAAAACAGAAATGGCCCCTTTGGTGGTGATCAATGATGGGTTGTTGCTTGGGAATGGAGGGCTCACTTCCCTTAGCACCAGGTATCTATCTGCAAATAAAAAAAGGGGTAATGGAGAGTTGGACAATTTTATCCAATATGACCTTTCCAGTTTGATCTCTCTCTTCTCTTCATTATGTATTTTTCCACTGACACCCTCCACAGATGTGCTACAACCCACCTAAGACTAAAGTTCTTTCATAAAGCCTTTGGTGATTTATCTAACAAGATGTATTATGTCTACCCTTTTTAAAATTTTTTTGCTTATACAACATTTATCCTACTCTTCTCTCAATTGTGAAGTATATGAAAACAAGAGTGTTGTGTTGTCACTTAGCATGAAGAATAAGAAGACAAAAATCCTATATTTCCCTCTCATTAAATTTATGATCTGGGGGTGAGTTACTTAACTTAAGAATGCCTCTGTTTCTTCCTGTCCAAATGAGGATGTTAGCACACCTGCCTTATAGGGCTGTATGACAATGGACTGTGTCAATGACATAAGGCACTTAGAATGGTATCTGGCGCATAGACAGAACTCAGAAATTGGCAATCCTTCTACTATAGTTAAACCCTCTGGACCTCAGTTTCCCCATTCAGAATGGGGAATTAGATAAGGTTATTTCTCAGGCTTCTTCTGCTTTCATATAATATTTCTTTAACAAATCCTAGAGAGACTTTCACGTAAGAGTCTCAATATTTACAAAATTGAATCGGCATATCTAAATAATAGAGCAGATCATCAGTACAACTGTACAATGTATAACCTCTGATAGGATAGAGCTACAAACTTTAAAAGGTTTCCTATTGCTTCTGCTTATTCGATGAAAAACCATCCATTCTCATTAAGAGAGAAAAGTATTTTTAATGGAAACAGTTTGTGGTGTAACTCCTGAGGTTCTTCTTGCTGTTACAGGTTGCTAGCTACCATGGGCAGACAGAAAACTGACCAGTTTTTAGCTTCAAATTGAGAAGCTGATTGATTTCTGAGACTCTGAAATTCTTTCTATTACCTCAGTGGCTTGTATCTCCCTCCTCCAGCCACTGCCAGTGGGCTTTCTTAATCAAAACTGACATGTCGTGAATGGCGTTATCCTATCTGTGTTATGCCCCTTCTTTTGCAACATTTATGATGATACTGCTCAATTTTTCCTTTATGCTTACTCCCCACAGAAGTGAAAATTAATTTGGCAGTTGCAATGACAACCTGCACCATGAAACTCCATTTAGCTTTCATATGCATATGAAATGCCCCTCAAAAGTGAGATTCTTAAGGTTTTGATAGGTTGCTCATATACCTTGGTGACCAAATAACAGCAGAAATGCAACAGCAGGCAAGTTGAATCCACTGTGAAGAAGGTCTAAGCTGAAACACAAACCAGAGAGAGAACTTTAGCATTGAATAGGGCAGCAGTTTAGGATGGAAATATGGATATGTGTCAGAGGAGAATGTAGTGTACTGAGTTATCCACCATTATTGAGAAATAAGCTAACTGATACCAGGACACCTCGAGTGTGTGTGGGCATGTATGTGCTTGTATGTAGACCATTCCATTCCTTGCTGGAATAGAACTAAGGTTTCTTGCATTACTTTCCACAGTGACACATTTCTAGCCTAATACACTTTGGACTGAATACTTGAGGCGAAGTCATCTATGTACAATACACATAGATTTTTCAACCTACTACATTCCCTTATGGAGGTGAGGCAAATGAACTGTCTTTTATTTATTTTTTTTTATTTTATTTTTTTTTATTTTTATTTTATTTTATTTTATTTTTTTTATTTTTTAATATATGAAATTTACTGTCAAATTGGTTTCCATACAACACCCAGTGCTCATCCCAAAAGGTGCCCTCCTCAATACCCATCACCCACCCTGCCCTCCCTCCCACCCCCCATCAACCCTCAGTTTGTTCTCAGTTTTTAACAGTCTCTTATGCTTTGGCTCTCTCCCACTCTAACCTCTTTTTTTTTTTTTCCTTCCCCTCCCCCATGGGTTTCTGTTACCTTTCTCAGGATCCACATAAGAGTGAAACCATATGGTATCTGTCTTTCTCTGTATGGCTTATTTCACTTAGCATAACACTCTCCATGAACTGTCTTTTAAAGAGGTACCACTCAAGCCTTCCAAGAGCAGAAGATCAAAACAGCTTGTTTATTTCTCATCCTTTGTTTTCCAATCTTCTTTCTTAAGATTTTAGTTTTATGAGCATGTTCATTCCCATTAACATGTTAATAGCCAATTTCACTCTTCTGTTGTGTTGTTTGATTTTGCACACCTGTGAGCAGTTCTCTTTGAGAGGGGGCGCCCATCTCATTTTTGTAATCACAAAACTCCATGCATGGATTCCTCCAGTGTGCACTGGGTGAGCCCTAAATCCGTGAGTGCAGACCGCCCCTCCACTAATCACATCGCCAAATGGAGTTTGCTCTAATTTGCTTAATCACTCAGCTGTAATTGAATCCTGATGGGAGGCTGGGTTTCCATCCAGAATTATTCCCCTTCTCCTGCCGAGAAGGTGGTAAAGTAGCCATTTCTTCTCCCCAGCAGCCCCAGGACAGTTTGCATATGGTTTCATTTCTCCCTACTCCATGATGTTTTCCAGAGTTGGAGGAATTACGGCATGGAGATTGTAGTCCCCATTCTCAGGGATATTTCTCCTGTTGTTCTCTCCCTCTGCATCGTTGTAAACCTTATAACCATGTATAATGATCCATCTCTTCCTTCCTTCTCTGTATCTCACCCTCCTAAGAGCTCTCTACAAAAAGTTTGACTAAAATATGTATGTAAATATGGTACTTCCACCTGAGCTGGGTACAGTCAGTTTGGAGAGCCCAAGTGAATACTTCTGAAAATATGCTCCCATAGCCACCTGCATACATATCAGTTAGAGCAATGGTCTCCAAGTGTGGTCCTTAGACCAGCAACACAGAATCCCTTGGGAAGTTGTTAGAAATGCAAATTCACAAGCTTTACTAATCCCACTGAGCGAGATTCTCTTGAGGTGGGGCCAGAAATGAGTATTTTATCAAGTCCTCCCAGTGAACTAATACCTAAGGATTATTGTTAGAAATTCAGATTCCTGGGCCTGCTTTACTGCTGACTAAATAAGCATTCATTGGAGGTAAGATCTGGGCTAGGTAGATTACCTAAGTAGATGATAGGTAGGTAGATAGAAGTATACATATATATGCATACACAAATGTAAACTTTTAAAAATTATTCTAGATTTATAGAGGAGTTACAAATATAGAATTCCCATATACCCTTCTCCAGGTTACCCCAAATGTTATTATCTTAAACAGCCAGTATGCATGTATCAAAACTGAGAAATTAACAATGGAAAAATACTACTTCAATACAGATTTTATTCAGATTCCACTAGTTTTTACATGAGTGTCCTTCTGTTCCAGGATCCAATCCGGTTTTCAGTTTCTCAGTCTGACTTCTTGACCTTTACAGTTTCAAAGAGCCCACGTCAGGTATTTTGTAGAATGTCCTTCACTTTGGATTTTTATAATATTTTCTCATGATTAGATGAAGGTTATGGATTTAGGGGAAGAATGAAACACAAATGGGGTGCCCTTAACATCACATCCTATCAGAGGGCACATGAAATCCACATGACTTATCAGTAATGATGTTCACTTAGTGATCCAGTTAAAGCAGTGTCTGCCAGGTTTCTCCACTCCTAAGTTACGCTTTCTCCTTTTATATATTCTTTAGAAGCAAGTCACTAAGTACAGCCTTAACTCAAAGGAATAGTGTCAAAGAAGTTATAGGCATGTGTTCAGACCACTAGAGTAATTAGTAAATATTTTGAGGGAAATGCTTTTAAGCTGTATAAATGTTCAGTGTCTCATAGTTTCCCACACTAACTTTAGCATCTATCAGTGACTCTGATGTGCAACAATTATTACTATAATGTTCTAATGGTGATATTCCATTTCTCTCATTCCTTCTACATCTATTACTTGGAATTGTTCTGTACAGAAAATTCATTCCTTCTTTCTTATTTACTTATTTAGTCTTTTTTTATTTCAGTATTGGTTTGTGTGTACTGTAGTCTTTGGATAATTATTTAATACCATTGTTCCTTATTTTGTTAATATTGTTCGAGCTTTGATCACTGGGCACATTTTTAGGTTGCTTTTGTGTCCTGTTGACGTAACCCCATATTTTTTTTTGCCTTTGTGTATTTCTTAATTCCTGACTACAGCCTCATTTTGTATGTGCCCTGCCCCAGCCTTAGAATCAGCCATCTCTTCAAAGAGTTCTGTTTCTTTTTTCTGAAAGATGATATTTCCAAACCAACACCTGTGTAGTAAGAGGGCTGTTTGCTCTGGTATGTCATTGCTTCGAGGCTTTCTCAGTGGATGGTGCTAGGATACATATGTATGTATACTAACCCATGTATACAAGCATATCTCTCCCTCTCTAAAACATGAGTTTATGCTGATATTTCTGACCCTTTCTGGCATCACATGGTTCATTCTAGCCTGCCTTTTCTGCTTATGCATAAATTCTTCAACAGTGTAAAACCTATCTATAATTATCTATAATTAATTTACTGTTTATAATATCTATAAATTATCTATAATTAATTTACTGTTTTGTTCAACCCAACTCAAATATGGACAGCAGTTCCAGAATTGCTAACTCATATCCCTGTGAAAACTACACAAATCAGAGTACCATTTTATATTCAGTTCTTTTACTCTAGCTTTAGACTTTCCAGTCAAAGTGCAGTTTTTAAAAGTTGTTTCTTTAGATCAACTTATTTTTTACACATCTCCATCAGTAAAATTGCCTCAGATATTAGTAATGCCATTAGATTAATTTGTCACAGTTGCATTCCATTCTAGGATTCCCTGATAAAACCTGATCTTTTAAATTTTGCATTATTGTGGTGTGTTGCTCTTAGGGTTTTGACAAGTGTGTGGAATCATGTGTCTCCTACCACAGTACCATCAGAACATTTCCATTACCCCCAAATTCCCTTGTGGGCTCCCTTTGTACTCAACACCTCCTCTCAACCCTTGGCATCCATGGATCTGTTTTCCACCCCTACAGTTTTGCTTTCTCTGGAATGCAATATGAACAGAATTATACAATATGTAGTCTTTTCAGTTTGGCTTCTTTGACTTAGAAAAATGCTTTTAAAATTTATTCATGCTCATCCACGAATCAGCAGTTCCTTTTTGTTACTGAGCAGGATTCAGTTGTATGGATGTACCAGTTTGTTGATCTATT
The DNA here is from genome assembly GCF_018350195.1 of Panthera tigris. Classification (NCBI taxonomy): domain Eukaryota; kingdom Metazoa; phylum Chordata; class Mammalia; order Carnivora; family Felidae; genus Panthera; species Panthera tigris. The sequence continues at coordinate 48,793,358 of NC_056661.1, forward strand.
CACCAGTTGACAGATGTCTTAGTTGTTTCTAGTTTTAGTGATTACAAATATAGTGGCTGTAAACATTTGTGTGCACATTTGTGTGAGCACAAGCTTTTAATTCATCTGGATAAATCCCTAGGATTGGAACTGACTGCTGCTTGATAGGTTACCTCTACATTTAACATTTTGTGATGTCAAACTGGTTTCCAAAGTGGCTGTACCATTGTACATTTGTGCCAACAATGAGCAGACATTCCTATGCTTTGCATCTTCTCCAGAATTTGATATTGCTGGATTTTTTGAAAACTGTTTTAATAGGTATTGTAGCATTATATCATTGTGTTTTCAATTAGCATTTCCCTAATAACTGATCTTTTCCTGTGATTATTTACCATCTATTTTGTGTGTGTGTCTATGCAGATTTTATGCCCATTTTGAGTTTTCTTTTTTTATTGCTGAGTTTCAGTACTTTATGTATTGTAGATATAAATCCTTTGTAAGATATATGATTATCTCCCAGTCTCCAGCTTGAGCTGTCATTTTCTTAATACTGTCTTTCATAGGACAAAAGTTTTAAGGTTGCATAAAATTTGATTTATCAATTTTGGTCTTTACAGTTTGGGGTTTTACTGTCATACCCGAAAACTCTTTGCAAAACCTAAGGTCATTACAGATTTCCCTTTGTCTCAGTCTGAAAGTTTTTTTAGTTTCATATTTTAGACTTAGGTCTATCATCCATTTGAAGTTAATTTTTAAAGTTTATTTACTTACTTATTTTGAGATAGAAAGTGCACACACCAGTGAGCAGGGGAGGGGCAGAGAGAGGGAGGAAGAGAGAAAATCCCAAGAAGACTCTGTGCTGTAAGCACAGAGCCCAACATGGGGCCAGAACTCATGAAACTGTGAGATCATGACCTGAACCAAAATCAAGAGTTGGATGCTTAATCAACTGAGCCATCCAGGTGCCCCTAAAGTTAATTTTTATATGAAGTATGAAGTATATGTCGAGTCATTATTTCTGTGCATGAATATCTTTTTGTTTCAGCATCATTTGCTTAAAAGAGTAACTTTCTCCACTGATTGCCTTCGCATCTTTGCCAACAATCACTTGATTGTATTTGTATTGATCTGTTTTTGGACCTCTTTTCTGTTCCACTGATCTAAGTGTCTGTTCTTTTTCCAACCCCTCACCATCTTGATTACTGTAGCTTGGGATTGATAGTTAGTCTTGAATTTGGAAAGTTCACCAGTTTTGTTCCTCTTTTTCAGTTGTTTTGACTATTCTAGTTCCTTTGACTTTCTGTATAACTGTTAGAATTAGCTATTGATATATACAGTGAAACCTTGGATTGAGAGTAACTTGTTCTACAAGTGTTCTGCAAGACAAGCACACATTTCTAATAAATTTTAACTTGATAAATGGGCGGTGTCTTGCAATATGAGTAGCATGTGATGCCAAATGTCACATGATCACAACTGAGCCAATGGTTCTTGAAATTCGCTTTGATATACAAGTGTTTTGGACTAAAAGCATGCTTCAGGAATGAATTATGCTCACAAACCAAGGTTTTACTGTATTTTAAAAGGTTGCTGAGATTTTGAATAAAATTGCAATGAATCTATAGATAAAATTGGGGAGAGTTTATTTAATTTTTTTTAATTCTTTCAGCCATGTTTCATCATTTTCAGAATATAGCTCCTGTACATATTTTTTTTAGATTTATACATAAGCACCACGTTTTTTATTATATTGTTAATGACATTATTTTAGTTTAAAATTATAATTGTTCATTGCTGATCTGTATATATATGACCTTTGTATTTTGAATTTCTGTCCCACAACTTAGCTTAACTCACCTTTTAGTTCTAGAAGATTCTACCTAGACAGTTATGTCATCTGCAAATAGAGACAATTTTAGTTTTTCATTTACAAACTGTATGCCTTTTGTTTCTTTTCTTTTTTCCCCATTTATTTCTTTGACAAGGACATCCAGTTCAATGTTGAATAAGAGTGTTAAGAGAAGAAAAAGTTGCCTTGTAATTTCTTACTATTAAGCGTGATGCTTGTTGTAGGCCTTTAGTAGATGCCTGTTATTAGTCAGGAAGTTCTCATCTGATCGTAGTTTTATCATGAATGTATATTGAATTTTGTTTGGTGCTTTTTCCACATATATGAAGGTGATCATATATGGTTTATCTTATTTAATCTGATCATATATAAATTATAATACTTGATTTTCAAATAATGAATCAGCATTACAATCCTTGGATGAAATCCACTTGTTTATGATATATTACTTTTTTTTATAAATTGCTGGATTTATTTGTTTAGTAGTTTTTTTAGAAGTTTTGCAAGTATGTTCATGAATGGTATTAGTCTTTTTAAAAATGATATCTTCATCTGGTTTGGGTATGAGGATAATACTGACCTTATGAAATGAGTTATTTTCTCTCCTCTTCTCTTTTCAGTAAAAGAGTGTATAGATCATGTTTTATTTCTTCCTTAACTGTTTGGTAGACTTTATCAATGAAACTGTGTGAGGCGGGATCTTTCTTTTTTGGAAGTTTGTGTGTGTGTGTGTGTATGAATTTGGTATCTTTAATATATTTAGAACTATTCAGATTATATATCCCACATTCAGTTTTGATAGTTTGTGTCTTTCAAGGAAGTCATCCATTTCATTTAATTTGATAAATTTATTGGCAAAAGTATATTGTTTATAATATTCCCTTATTACCTTTTGCTACCTGTGGGATCAATCAGTAAGGTTAGCCCCTCTTTTATTCCTGATATGAATAATTTTTGACTTATTTCTTTTGGTCAGCTTTGACTAGAGATTTACCAATTTTATGAATATTCCCAAATAAGCAGATTTTTTTTTTGTTTTTTAAAATTTTCTCTTTTTTTTTCTGATTTCAGTTTAATTGATTTTGCTCTTTTATTATGTCTTTCTGCTTTTTTGGGGGGACAGTTATTTAGCCATTTCCCACCTTATTCCTTAAAAAGAGGCTTCAGTTGCTATTTTCAATATTTGCTCTTTTCTCACATAAGCATTTGATGATTACAAATTTTCTCCTAAATACCACTTTAGTTGAAATCTATACATTTTGATATGTTCTACTTTTATTTTCATTTAGTTTTAAATATTTTAAAACATCACTTGACATTTCCTCTTTGACCCATGGGTTATTTAGAAGTGTGTTTTTAATTTCCAAGTGTTATTGATTTCTAGTTTAATTCTGTTAGGTCTGATAACATTGTATGATTTTTATGCTTTTAAATTTGTTTTGTTCTTGTTGTTTTTTAATGGACCAGAATATAGTCTAGCTTAACAAATGTTCCACTTACACTTGAAAAGAATGTATACTGTTCTCTTGTCCTCTCGATTGTTCTATAAATGTCAATTAGGTCAAGTTGGTTGATGATGTTGTTGAAACTCTACATTTTGAAAACAGACTATCAGTGATCTTGTGCACACTGAAAATTAAGAGCCACTTATAGAGAACTAACACTGATTAGGATGAAAGTGTAATGGAGGTTCAGTTTTGGATGAGGTTTCATATTTGTTATGTTTGTGGAAGGCTAGTATCATCCACTCAGTTGTCCACGCTCAGGATGTAAGCTTAATGATAGATATCTCCCAATCACATTACAAGAACAAGTTTTTCCTCTTCACCTCTAGGTCTTCTGCCCATTGGATGGCCTTTGATGCCTTTCCTACAAATATTCTCTCTACCCCTTTCACCTATACCAGCCCTTCTTTTCTTTTTCTTTTTTTAAAGTTTATTTATTTATTTTTGTGAGATACAGAGACAGCATGAGTGCAGGAGAGACAGGAGGGACAGAGAGAGAGAGAGGGGGGGGGGGCCCTGTGCTGCCAGTGTGAGCCCAATGCAGGGGTCAAACTCATGAAACCATGAGATTGTACCTGACCTAAGACCAAGAGTCAGACACTTAACTAACTGAGCCACCCAGGTGCCCCATATACCAAGCTTTCTTTTTCTTTTTTTATAAATTTTTCCAATGTTTGTTTGTTTATGTATTTTGAAAGAGAGAGAGAGAGAGATAGAGCATGAGCAGGGGAGGCACAGAGAGAGAGGAAGACACAGAATCTGAAGCAGGTTCCAGGATCTGAGCTGTCAGCACAGAGCCCGAGGTGGGGCTTGAACTCATGAATTGTGAGATCATGACCTGAGCCAAAGTCAGCCGCTTTACTGACTGAGCCACCCAGGCACCCCTATACCAGCCTTTCTTAAAGTGTGTTTTATAAAGTACTATATCCAGGAGTTACTACTAACCAAGAGGTGGGGTCATGAGGAGTACATCAATTGCTTAGTAAACTGCTGCATGTTTCCATCTTGAAATTCATGACAATTAATATCATAACAGCTCTGACAAATCTGAATAAACAAATCTACTTTTTAATTTAATATCCTTTCTTTCTAACAAAAAATACATTATACCAACTACCTTATAAAGTTTTTAAGATGGGATAACATATATAAAAACACATATTTGAGGGTTGAGTACATATTATCTGGTCAATAAATGTTTGTTACTGTGATTTATAGTAGTTGGTGTTTTTGATGGTGCTGTTTTATTTTTAGATTTATTCCATTGGCTGACCTTTAAAAGTTGGGATAGATATGAAGGTGAAAGAAAAAAAAAAAAACATGGGAATGCAAACACCAGGAAAGTCACAAAAATTGACCTGAGCTTTAACTGTTTCAGTACATTTTTATTGTAGTTTATTGATTTTAGTTTTCTTGTAGTGTATCACATTCATTTTAAAGACCTTCCTCCACCCATTTTGTCGACCTAAATCTGTCTCCCCATGATCAGTATCAATGGTGTTCCTGGGCATTCTTAAGTGCAGTACCAAGAAAATCAGGCTGTGCAATATCATGGAGGATGCACCTATTATGAACAACAGCTCAGGACTTCACATAATACCTGCAGCCATCCTCATTCAGCAGCATCACCAAGGAAGTGCTATGTACTCAGAAATCAAAATTCCCTCCTCCTCAGCTACTTACCCTGGTTCCTTTGGTATCTCTGAGGGAACTTTATTGACACTCTGCTTTCTTTTCTTAAACAGGTGGGCTCTGCATTGCACAGTCTGTGAGAATCCCCCAAGAGCGCAAAGACAGAACCATTGACTTTGATAGAATTATCAAACAGCTCCTGGACACCCCCAACTCCAGGGCCGTCGTGATTTTTGCCAACGATGAGGATATAAAGTAAGGATGACTGGTGTAATTCATTAATATGCATGCTGCAACTTTTGGAGACAGAAGGATCAGGATACTGGCAGAGACAGGGGAAAAGATAGCACAGAAGCAAATCTATAATTACATAGTGGGGAAGTCTGTACGTGCTCTCTCCCCTACACACCTAGTGATAGCCAACCACGGAAGCAGCAGTGTGTTCCTGTCATGTCTTCCCCTCTGTTAGCAAAATAAATGTATTCAATTACTTGTAAAAAGAGAAAACCACTGGACCTTTCAGAGGTTCTTTTATTAAAAATATACCCAAATGTAACAGACTTTTATCTGAAGAATGGTTCCTCTTAATGTAAAAGAGAAAACATCTTATAATTCTGGCTATATTACTACCGCTTTAGACTCAATATGTTCCAAACTAAGCTTGTCCACCTCCACATCTCCAGTCCACTTCTTCCCCTTCTTATCTTGATTCTTCTTGGAGTAAAAAATCTGATTGGAATCTTTCTTGTTTTCCTCATTCCTGCATTCTTGGCCAAGCTATGTAGAGCTAACCTTTGTTTCTAGAACATAATGTGTCCGGAATATGTTTCTTTCTTTTTTTTTATCATCTTCAATTTGTCTTTTTTTTTAATATGAACTTTATTGTCAAATTGGTTTCCGTGCAACACCCAGTGCTCATCCCAACAGGTGCCCTCCTCAAAGCATGGGGGCACTTGTACCCCAGTGTTTATAGCAGCCAATAATAGCCAAATAGCTTTCAACGATAGCCAAATTATGGAAAGAGCCTAAATGTCCATCAAATGATGAATGGATAAAGAAATTGGGTTTATATACATAATGGAATACTATTTGGCAATGAGAAAGAATGAAATACGGCCTTTTGTAGCAATGTGGATGGAATTGGAGAGTGTTATGCTAAGGAAATAAGTCACACAGAGAAAGACAGATACCACATGTTTTCACTCTTATGTGGATCTGGAATATGTTTCTAAGACACAAATGTGCCTTGATTTCTTCTCTGACCACTACCACCTTGGTCCAGAATATTTATTTATTTAGAATAAATAGTAATTACACTTGCTTAAAATATTTTAAAAATCTAGGTTTATAAAAAGGTTCCATTCATCCTGCCGCCTCCCCCCAGCTAACAGGTTCTCTTTTTCAGCTGCAGTGGCTAGTGACCAGTTTCTTGTATACTCTTCTAGAGATAGTCTATATTTTTATACGACGGTGGCATACTGTGTGTACATCTTGTTGTATTCCCTGCTAGCTTTTCCTCACTATTTTATCATGGATGTCTATGAATACAAGTACCTGTCTATCCAGTCTTTCTAATAGCTGTGCAGAATTTCGTCTTATACCCATACTATAATCTATATAAATGCTCCCTTATTGATTGACATTTGCAGACTTTTGTAATTATAAGTAATGCTGCAATAAACTTCCTTTTCCACAAATCTGTGCATGCAAATATAAATATGCAAATACATATTATTAATATATGCATTTTATGCAATAGATAGATATGTAATAATATAACACAAATATATAAATGCAGTTATATTATTTTATGTATTTATCTTATAAGTGTTTTTTTAATATTTTATTTATTTTTGAGAGAGAGAGAGACAGAGACAGAGTACAAGTGGGGGAGGGGCAGAGAGAAAGACACAGAATCCATGAAGCAGGCTCCAGGCTCTGAGCTGTCAGCACAGAGCCTGACGTGGGGCTCAAACACATGAACCATGAGATCATGACCTGAGCCGAAGTCAGATGCTTAACCGACTGAGCCACTCAGGCACCCCTATCTTATAAGTGTTTTCAACATAAATGCCTAGAAAAGAAGTTTCCAGGACAAAGATGTATTCCAATATGAATGTTGTTTTCCAAAGAGGTTGTGCTGGTGTATATCTCCACTGGTGTGAAAGAACTGGATGGAATTATTTAGTCTCTGTCTTAGAATTCAAAATACACCATTTAATTTGAAGGTGAGTATCTTTCATTCAGAGTGAGGTTTAAGGGCTCAGCACATTACTGCATCCTGCTTGGATTACTTCACTGTCATCATTGTCAGCCTTCCGATTTTGTGCCTCTCCCCTACACACACACTCTAAGTGTTGTTTCTGAATCCATCTATCACTTTCCCAGTATTAAGCTCTGACCTAGGGTGGCAGGATTATTAAATGTAAAGCATAGTAAACCTGAAATTGAGATCCCTGAGGTATTTTGCAACTAATGACCACTGTGTCACCTTGGGAAGTCTCCCCACTGTCACTCACCCCCCATCCTGCTTCCCAATTTCTGAGGCCTCAGTTCTCCCATCAATAAAATGAAAATCCTTTTAAGCTCTTCTTCTGTTTATCCAGCCTCGTCCCACCTTTCTAGTCTTATTTCATTCCCTGCTCCTTCATGTTTTGTGTTTCCTCACTCCCTGGTCTTGGTGTGTTCCCTTCTACCCGCCTAGAATGTTTTTTTTTTTTTTCCTTCCTCAGTTTTTCATTCCAGTGCCATATTTAGTGTGGCTTTCTGAGGGAAGATGTCTCTGAACGATGCACCTTTCGCAAATTCTTCATAATTTATGTCACTAATGTTATTTTGCATCGCTTGATCATTTGTTTAGTGTCCATCTTCTCCACTAGTCTGTAAGCACTGTAGAGGCAGAGGTGATACCTCTTTGGACTTCCTTCTGTACTTCAGTCCCTCTCATGGTGTTTGGTAGATAGTAAATGCTCAAGAAATGGTACCAAATAAATGAATGAGTGAACTCACTATGCTAATGCACACTATTTATTAATTTAAAGATACGCTTCTCTATGTGAACTTCACAATGCTTTAAAACGTGGTCCTAATTTAACATTTAGACCTCATCCCCACTCATCCACTTCTATCCCCAAAATGCATGGCTCTGGTCCTCTAGCAGTTCTAATTGCTTCTCCCCATGGTGTTTTGTTTTGTCTTCTTTCTTTCTTTCTTTCTTTCTTTCTTTCTTTCTCTCTTTCATGGTGTTTTTTGTTTCTCTCCTTCTCTACCTGTTGAAATTGTCCATTTTTAAAGTCTGTCTCAAATATGCCCTTCTCCATGAAACTATTTCTGGCCATCCCTTAAATGTATTACTTCTCTCCTTACAAAATTCTAATATGTTGCTCCTAGGCCATTTTCTTCTACACTTTGTATGGTAGTTACTTGAAAGATTTTGTTTTCATATTATTACTCTTTTGTTTTATTTTTGCTTATTTCTCTCATCTCTATTGATCTCTTTCTTAATTGTCTCATAAATCTTTTTCATACATTATTTTACACATTTTCAAAGTATGTAATATATTGATGAGGTGTGGCTTTGTGTTTATTTCTAAATACATAGTATATGTCATGCAAAATTCATCATGATACTCTTGACTTGTAGGTAATGTGTGGTTTTAATTTGGGCTGTAAAAATGCATACAATCCACTCAATAATTATGCTCGTTCTTTTTGTTATGGGGTTTGTGTGCTGAATATTATTGTATACTGTGATCCATAGCAGTGATAGCAGAAATAGTTCTTGAGCGCAGTAATAAAATTTAAGTGCATTTATGTTTCTTCTAAAACATGATCTCAAATATACTAATGTCTGAAGAGTACTGTTAACTCACAATATTATGTTATTTCTTTTTTCAGAAGATTTACACTGTTAATGGGAAATTTTGAGATTTCTTAGAACATTAACTTCAAATACTTTGGTAGAGAATAGCAGTGAGAAGATAGTAATATCTAGATTTTAAAGCTAAGACAAATGCTCAGTAAGTCAAGGCCACTAATAATTTGATTTTAGACAATAGTGGATCCTTTTTCTGAAACACTTTTTTTTCTGATTATAAAAGTAATACATAACTATTGTACATCCAGTGAAAAACATGGTAAAGTTTTTTGCTGTTGTTGCTCTTTATTAAAAGGAATCTTTAAGTTTACTTTGCCCTGATTATCTAGAAAAGATTAAAGTTAGAGAAACTAATCACAAGCAATGATTTTAAATAATCTCTATAAAATGTGAAATTCCAATAATCAGAATAAAATTCTGGTTTAATGTTTACCATCACTTGTTCCCAAACATACAGATTTTCCCCAAAAGAATTTCTCACTTTTTATCTTCCACTGTTTGTAATTCACATTTCACTTTTAACCATAAGTATTTTTAAATAGTTTACTCTTAGTTATCTTAATAAATAAGCTCACAGTTTTACATTTGTATTAAAGTGAACATCTACTTTTTGCATTTTTTTAGTTTTGTCTTTTCTTCCTTGTTTTACTTGGCTTCTGCCCACCTTTGCATTTGCACTGTCTTCAACCTCAGCAACACCTTCTCAGTGGACTGTTAGGTTAACAATATGTTTTTAACAGTATCCTTATTTTTCTGTGCTCTCAGATGACCCTGTACTTCTAACTATGTATATATATGCATACACTGGCAAAGTTTAGCCAGCTTTTATTATATACGACTTGAATAACCTATTGCAGTTTTTATTCATTGATTTTTCTTTTTTAACAAGTGCTTGTGGAAAGCTAATTATATTCACTTTTTTTTCTAATGAAGCATATTCTTAATTACTTTTTAATCCATCCTTTGGATGCACTCTTGTTTGTTTAGACAGTCCCCTATTGCTCTACCTTTAGGTTGTCTGCAGTAACGAACATACATTTTTGACAGCATATTTGACATTTCCTTTGCATAGATTAGTAGAAATAGTATCTCTAGGTCAAGAGTACAAATGATTGATTGTGTTCATTTTTATTAAAATGAAAAACACCTATAAAAATTAAAATATAAGTGAAACACTTTGATACAAACAGCAATGTCCAGTCCCTTCACACTCTTTGGTTAAGCTCTTTTTGAGCAGTTATTTTAATTCTTTCAGCTATTTCTTCCTGTCTTATCTGCATAATGTGCCAATAACACAATTTTGGAATTATTAAATTTGAATATTATCTATTAATTCCTCTTATGTTAGGTAGAATTTGGTTCACTTGTACCCTCCCTATTCTCTCAACGTTATCCTGTAAGATTTTCATTTAACAGAAACGAGTACGTGCTTTATTATGATTATATAAATATCATATACCACAGCATCAGATCTTTTTTCTATGATATGATTTTTTTGGGTAAAAGGTTTAGTTTTTCAAAGCATTCATATGATGATTTTTTACTTGCTTTTTCTTACTAATGTCCTATGTCTCACATCTGTTTCCATATATTCATGTGAAAGATAATCCATGAGTTCCATTTTTTTTTCCTGGACACTTACCTTCTCAAATATCCACTTTCCTGTTTTATTCTGGACCAATCTATATCATGGTAAGAAATTTTTCCCTGTCACTCATTTATGTTTATGGTTTCTTTCCTCATTTTGCTGGAGCATGCTCTTCAAAACTTTCTAGTAAAGGCTAAATTCAAGGAAAACGTTTTGTGTTGCATGCCTAAAAAATGTTCTCATTCTCCATATTTACTTAGTAGTTGGAACGGTTAGGCATAGCTTCATGTTTGTTTTTTTGTTTGTTTGTTTAAGTGTTTATTTATTTTTAAGAGCATGCAAGCTGGGGAGAGGCAGAGACAGGGGGACAGAGGATCTGAAGCAGGCTCTGAAGTGGGCTCAGAGCTGACAGTCTTGACAGCAGTAAGCTCGATGTGGGGCTCAAACTCATGAACCCCAAGATCATGATCTGAGCTAAAGTTGGAATCTCAGCTGTCCAAGCCATCCAGGTGCCTTCAGACTTATTTTTAATTACATGATACCAGGCACATAAATGATTTTCAGCCAATAGCTATGGTGGCTAATGAGTTGTAGGACTTGTAACTTGCAGGGAGTTTGGGGTTCTAATTTTGGGTGGAAAAGTCTGTAAGTTCTAGTGGACATATATGCTAATTCTGTTAGTACTGGGATTCTTTGTGTGTTAAATATTAGAATTCCAGATTATAAAATTTTTTTTTCTCAGAATTTGGAAGGCATTGCTCCACTATCCATCATCTTTTGTCTGCTTGGTTTTTTTTTTTGTTTGATTGTTTTTGCTATTAAGGGGTTGGTGATACTCTGCTTCTTATTTTTCTCCCTGTGTCCTGATCTTCTTTTGGAAGCTTTTAGGATATTTTAATTTTTTTCCCCAGAAATCTTAAATTGTGTGACATGCTTGATTTTTCCCCATTATTTTGCTGAGTGAATCTTTTAAATTTGGAAATTCATATTATCAATTTCTTGGTCTCTTCTTCATTAAAAATATATTGTTACAAAATTCACTCTGTTGTCTCTGTATATTTGTTCTGGAAGTTTTATTAGCTGAATATATGTGTCCCTAGATTCATTCTTTAAGACTCTTATATTTTCTGAAATGTGTTCTACCTTTTTGTTGTTGTTTTGCTTTCTGGATAATTTTCTTCACTCTTTTTTTTCTCTTCTAACATATTTCATATTTTAATAACTAAGAGCTATTTCCCATTGTTTGTTTCTATTTTCTATGTTATCTCGTTCTTGATTACAGAAGATATGATAATTCTTATTTAAATATATTTGTTTTTGTTCATTTCTATATGTTTCTCTGCCCCACTATACATCAGTTTCCTTTTTGTGTTAACTTATTTGGTTTCTAGTTTACATTGGAGATTTTCTGCAATTACGGGTGATTTCTGGAAGTTCCCATTTGAGAGAAAGACCAAAGAGTTCTTGATACATGGGCAGTGCATATCACCTAAAAGGGCTCTGAGTGGTCTGGTCAGACATCCAAGCTGCCATTCCATTAGAGGGTCTCTCTATGGCAGTATATAGAATTATTCTTCTAGGGTGGTCCAGATTTTTTGAGAAAAGCTGTTTTCTCCCAGGGGAGACACTCTCTTAGTTTTCTGCATTCTGTAGGCAGAAGTGTGTCGCGACCAGCGCGACAAACACCGAGGTCAGGGTCCTGAGGGTAGGGGAATGCAAGAAAAAAGAGAGAAGAGAAAGTTTGGGAACAGGAGGGTCCCCTGGGCTGATGGCCCAAGTGACGGCTTTATTGTTGCTGTACACAATCTTTTATATCCAGACTCTTATGGGTCAAGCCATTCTAAGAATAAACAGGTTTCACATAATTGCTGCCAACCAAAACATTTAGTTCTGTGTTTCTTGTGCATTTTCTAGATGGGTCACAACAAGACCTTGTTGATAAGATTGCTAGCAAAACACAATTCCCATGTTTGTTTCTATCTGACTCGGGGTAGAAAAAGGGAGGTAGCATTACTGCCACCTGCAGACCACAGGCTTCAGGAACTAACTTTCTCAGCCTTGACAAGGCTTTTGTATGCCCTTGAAAGTGGGGGAATGGGAGGGGGAACCACCGGGTTGGCTTGAGTCAACAGGGAATGTTGCTCGACCCGGTCTCAGCCTCCCACATGAATGGGAGGGGGAACCACCGGGTTGGCTTGAGTCAAAGGGAAACATTGCTAGACCCGGTCTCAGCCTGGCACCGGGGCCCGGCCCCCCACAGAAGTGTAAATTTCCTAGAGAGTCTTACCATTTTAATACTTAGTGATAAATTTAACTTATAATTAACAGGTTTAATTCACCATTTCTCATTCATAACTTTCTGGTATTTGGATGTTTACAATATCAGAACCTATACCTTATAGTTTTAATAGAAAATTACCATTCCATTTTCTGCCAAGAAGAAAAAGAATTTGGCCATGTACCTATGTGACACTTGGTACCTCCAAGTCTTGAGAAACAAACAAATCATTTCTCCTGTGGTATGACCCACCGGAGGACTCTTAGTTGTAGCTTCCTCTGTTCTACAAATGCAATCACCTTATCCACCTCTTCTTTCTTCCAAAAATATATTATAATAACTGTACCATGAATGATCATTTTTCATTTTGTTTTATTTGCTTTGTTGCCCTTGTTATATATATATATAAATTTTAAATGTTTATTTTTGAGAGAGATACAGAGACACAGCACAAGCAGGGGCGGGGCAGAGAGAGAGAGGGAGACACAGAATCCGAAACAGACTCAGGCTCTGAGCTTTCAGCACAGAGCCCGACACGGGGCTTGGACTCAGGAATGGTGAGACCATGACCTGAGCTGAGACACTTAACTGACTGAGCCACTCAAGTGCCCCATTTATATAGCATTTTTATTTATAAAACTGGGCTGTATAATTTTCAAGCATGGCATACTTGTTCATTTTAATGAATAATTTAAGACCCTTAATTTAGATTGACATGGTGCTTTCCAGAAATTATATAGACCACCAGCAGTGAATGCAAACTCTCATTTCTCCAGCCCCATGCCCAGATTCACAAAACAAAACAAATCTTTTGGTCAACATGAGAAGCAAGTGTGATATCTTACCCTATTTTACGTTTCCTTCCTTTCTAATGTATGTGAATATGTATCTCCAGCTTACGGGTTATTTATATTTCTCCTTTTGTCATTTGTCTTTTACTGTTTCTTGCCTATTTTCTTCAAGCTGTTATGATCATTTTTCTTAGTAGTTTATAAAATTTCTTTATATATGCAGGGATATAAATCCTTTGACATACTTCTTTTTTGCCATTGATTACTTACTTTTTGAGAACTGGTAGCTTGCTTTCCTTCTTCTTGATTCCTAATTGATATATATATGTTCAGCAGCTGTTCCTTATCATTAATATAACTTTTCCTGTTTTTTCACAGGCAGATACTTGCAGCAGCCAAAAGAGCTGACCAAGTAGGCCATTTTCTTTGGGTGGGATCAGACAGCTGGGGTTCCAAAATAAACCCACTGCACCAGCATGAAGATATTGCGGAAGGAGCCATCACCATCCAGCCCAAGCGAGCAACAGTTGAAGGTATGGGTTTTAACCATTGTAAAATATGCTAAGAGACTGGTTTGTGCCATGCAGGATGGCTCAGTCAGGTGTCTTTTTGAAGGTTTGGTGTTTTTACATAATGTATGCAGTGTAATTTCAAACTTGTAGCCATGAAATGCACATTAGGCCATATATCTGGTCTGTTCTTTTCATTGATAGTCCTCTTTTGAAGAGATCATGTGTTTTTATAATATCAAAATTCTCATTTTTTTTTATTATGGCACCAGAGCTTTCTGAGAGAAGAGCATCACCGTTAATAAGTGAAATAATGACATAATCCAAGTGTACATAAGTGAACTGCATTTTTCTGAAAGAATATTTTCCCTTTGCAATGTATCCATTACTTCTACAGGAGAATAACTCTGGGGATTCTTTTCTTTGTTACTTCGTGGAGTGTCTTCCAGCCCCCAGGATCTCATTGCACACCACCTCTCTCAGGCACCAACATCACCTTGCCTTCATCGGTCTCTTTTGTTCTCACTCTCTTTCTCTTGCCTTCCTAAATCATTGCCTCTTTCTTTTCCTTTGCCTTCCTTGCTGCTACAAAGAGTCTTCAAGAGGAAGAAGGAGGAGAGGGTGTTTATTGGTATCCTTCTGACCTAACAGAAGTTGCTGATTACATTTTATGTTCTCCTTTAATTTGAAAAGAAAAGTTATTTTGAAAAGAAGATACTGTGAAGAAAAGGAACTCCTCCACTGGTATCCTGCTTTGTGTTTCTTTTCTGATGGACCATGTCTCTAAAGATTCCCTAAAACATGCTTGCTTTGCACATTAAAAAAGCCTCTATCCTCTCACTCAAAAAGGGATCAAATATTTGCATTTCTTTCTATTCTGTCTCCACTCCAGTATAATTAATTATTCTCCCCAGAAGCCTGCATGGTCTATGGAGACCTTTTTAAACAAGCCAGGTTGTGGTTCAGTCACTGTTGCCTTTCTGTGTTATCTGGGGGAGATAAAGATCCCATGAGTCACCCATGTGTTCATTGGGAGGCTCTGAATTCATTTCATTCCCCAGTATGTGTCCTGAGAAGATTGCTTATCTTACAACACAGACCAATGCATTTGCAGATGGGTTGCAAAAATAAAAGATAACATTTTAACTATCTCCACTCCTTTTTACTAAAAATTTTGAGTATCCACCATATGTCTTGCTCTGTTCTGAGAGTTGAAAAACAAGATGAGGACAAAATCCTTACTTTCAAGGCATACAGAGCTGAGAGAAGGTGACAAAAATAGCCATTGACTGGGTAACATGAGAAACACTGTAAATGCAATATGGAATCGATACCACAGGGTACAAAGGAGATACTGTGGAAATTTCTCTGAGTGGTGGTGTTGCAGTTGGGGATACTCCTGAGAGGAGCTAAAGTCATGACTTGAAATGTATCAAGCAGGTGAGGAGAAGAACACCATCCACCCCCAACCCAGGGACAGAAACAGAAGAGTGAAGGAGCAGGGCATGCTGCGATAACAGTAAATAATTCATTCTACAGCACAACCCTGAAATCCTGAAATCCTTATGGTTCTTTAAAAATGTTCCCACTTACAGGGCATTGGGACAACTCTTTTCTCTCCTAGAGTTCTAGTCACTGCACTATTGGCCTAATTAACTCCTAATTCTGTCCTTTAGGACTTTGCTCAGACATTAATTTTCCTTGGAAGCTACATGTGACCATTCCATCTCAGCCAGGTTTGGGTTAGACACCCTTTCTCTTGCTTCTGCGGCATCCTTCATGACCCCTACCATTGTAGCATCTCTTTACTTGTCTCTGTCTAGAAACATATCTGTTATGTATGCCCTGCATTGTGCCCCCAGCACTAGTACCCCTTGGCCTGCGTATGGCAGATACTCAACCACATTTTTAAGTGTCTGGATGCTGAGATGGGTGGAGGAATCACAGACAACCTGACATCCTGCCATAAAATATGGCAGGGAAACAGGCCAGAGTTGGATAATGAAGGGTCTTGAAATTATGCTAAGGAAAGTGTTCTTTATTCTGAAAGTCTGGGCAGTGTCTGGAAAGTAGAATGTGATCAAAGGTGGTTAGAATGTTCACTCAGGTGATGTTATAGAGAAGTGAAGTGTAAGAGTCAGGTGAGAATGAAAGCAAGCAAGGAATGAGTGAGGTCCTTTCTTCCTTGGCTGTAGATGCCGCATGACATGGATGCCTATACTCCATGGTTACTAGCTCCAGTTTCATGATATTTATGGAAATTATTAAGTATCTTGAAGTTTTTATAAATTCTTGAAAAAAAATTTCCTGCTGTGTATTTAGGGATACACAAAGTTCTCTTTTTTGGGTGGGGAGAGGGGTGATATGCAAAGCTCTTAAACACAAAACAACATCCTAGATCTGGAAAAAACATATCTATATCTACATTTGTATCTATATCAATGTCTATATCTATATCTATGTCATTTATATCTATATGTCTCTTTTGGGGAGGGGTTGTTCCAAACAATGAATTGAGAGAGAGAGATTGTTAACATTGGAACACGATAGGGCAGCAACTCTTTATACAAAACTCTCTGCTCCTAACCAGATAAAAATGAGGATTTTCTCTCTCTCTCTCTCTCTCTCTCTCTCTCAATCTCTCCCGGCTGGTGTGTGTGGCTTATGTCTTGCCATATTGTCTATGTGCATTGCTACATAGAACAGACTAGTTTTGCTCACTTAGGAGATGAGACATCAAGATTGTCGCTGTGCATTTATAGTGACACACTCCTAAAGAAGTGCAAAAAGAAATGCATTTGCTTGCACTAAGGTTTGTAAAGCAAGCTATGAAATATCCCAAATGAAACTAATAAAATGGAGAATATTCTGTATCAGCAAATAAGTTTTCCTCTCCTGTCTAATGTTTCTTTTTTCTTTTTGATAAATATCCCATATTGATTTCTACTGTCATGGAACATCCTCCAAATATTTATAATACTCCTATATCCCTGTATCTTTGTGTTTTGTAATGTTGTATGTACAAATCCAAACAGGAAAAAGGCAATCAATAATCAACATGTTTCTTTTCTTTAGATTTATATTTTGAACATGTTCAGCAAAGATCTGAATTTTTGGCTGGTCTTTTCTCAATCTGCATGAATAATTAACAATAAATTGCTTTAGGCAAAATTGCTAGCAAGCACGTGGCCTCTTTGAGAGTAGTGCTCATCTTCTTTTATCTTCTATCTGTATTTATTCTCCATTTATAGAAGAAAGGGCTTCTGTGTTTGCTAGCCAAGTGTGTTGTTCTTCCCCCTTTCAATTTGATGTTGATAGGAATTGTGCCCGGGAAAGGTCGGCCATGGCCCTGATCGCTGCCCAACACTCACAGGATATCTGGAGAACGTCTCCACAACTTGGCAGCTCTCCTCCAGCTCCTGAGCCAAAACACTTCTGTAATTTTCAGTGTCTCTGAATTGTCTGATGAGCCAAGGGATCTCTGGCATTTTCCTCTTTTCTGTTACCCCATTAACTAGGATTTTCTGTCATCCTTTCCAGCCCCCAACAAGTCCTCAGAGCAAAAAATGTCCATGTTGCTTTCAACTCTTTGCCCTACAAAGTGCTCTGCTTCTCTGAGAATAGGCTGTCCAAGGCAGCCTCTAATTATAGTCAACAGGGATTGTGGACCAGTATCTTTTCATCTCTGCTATAATCATTAACATTAGGGAGCTAGTGTAATGAAGGGTGGATTTTCAAAGCTAACTATAATGGCTCTGACTATTGGTGATGTTTTCAAATGTGTCTGTGGAACAGCTTGGTTCCTGAATTAAATCTGCAATCTATGTAGGAGAGACAAAAAATGCTCTGGACCTGGCATAAAAAGTTGGTTATTTCATGCTTTTTTAATTCAAGACTGAAATGAATTCTTTATTTTTCCTAAAACTGGAGATCAAAGCTATGAAGAGCTAAACTAAAATATTTCTGGCTCCAATTTAGATGTGTCCTACTTTAGCCTTCCTTGATTACCTAGAATGTTCCACACATATCACAAGGTTTTGTAGGTGAATGGCAGAAAATGACAAGAAAGAAAACATTGCCTTAAACCACAGTGCTATTTCTGAGCAATGCATATGCCTTTTAGAGCTATAACTGGTTTAATAAGAGAGCAATGAGAGTTTTGCATGTTCAGTGTCATGACAATTGCTTTAATGAATCTTTTATAAATACTGGTAAACTCTAGCAGGGTATCAGGCACCAACCTAAACAGTGAGATATAGCAAGTGACAGTCTAGACCAGGTCCTTGCTCTCATTAGTTGCCTACTTAATTTAGAAGTGACAGGTGATTAAAAAAAAAGTATAAACAAGAAAATATCATATTAGAATAATTTTACATTTTCCCCCTAAAAACCAGCTTGCAAATTATGGAGATACAAAGGAGGAAGAGAGACCAGGACACAATACAGGTCCAAACAAAGATTGGGAGAATGTGGGTGCAGGTCGGTGGCTCAAGCCTCTGTAGCCTACTCTAGATTCCTGGCTCATATCCATAACAGATTCTTTCAGTGCTTAAAATCCACCAAAGTTTCCCATTTCCCTATTTCTTACTTCTCTGGAAAATAACTTTTTCTTCAAGACAGATCAAATCATTAGTATTTTCAAAAGACTTCCTGCTTTTCTCAGAGTTAGTCTACCCTGCAAAAGCAAACTCATTGCTCCCAAGTCTAAAATGTGCTACATGCCCCCTTTCCTGAGAGCACCAAACACACCAGGCTCACCTGTGGCACTTACAACTAGAATATGAACCTTAAGGGCAGTGCCTACCGCTCATGGCTTCCTTGAGATTATCCATCTTGCACCTCTTGCGTTCTTTGTATGTCTTGCCTTTTTTTCAAGTTTGGAGAGACTATCTGGGCAGCACTGGCCCTGTGGCTTAATTAGGTGACTTGCTGGAATGTTCCAAATACACAAGGGAAGCCTCAGCTCTGACTCCTCAGAAAGTAGGAAGGCACAGGTAAGGCTGTTTGTCTTAGACACTCCGTGGGCACTTCCTTTCTGAACTGTACTGTTTCTACTCATAGAACAGACAGAGAGAGACGGTGAGCAGATCACGGGTGTGACAAGAATGGGTATGTGAAGAAAAACACCATCTCATTTTTTATCTTGTGTTGTTTAAATTAGACATTGTTGGCCTTGAGCAAGTGGTAAGAAATGTAAACAGAGAAATCTCAATTGAAAGTAACTAAGGAGAGCTGAGAACAATTCACTTTATGTGTATAAAGTCCCAGGTTTTGGGCCATGCGTTTTCCTGTCTCATAGGATAGACGCTTTCTTTTCCTTTACTTTTCTTTTTTTTTTTTTAGGAAGATTTTTCTTTTTTTCTTTTTTTTTATTTATTGAAATTTTTAGTTAATATACAGTCCAATATTGGCTTCAGAAGGAGAATTGAGTGATTCATCACTTACATACAACACCCAGTGCTCATCACAACAATGCCCTTCTTAACATCCATCACCCATTTAGCCCATCTCCCACCCACTTCCCTCCATCAACCCTCTATTTGTTCTCTACTGTTAAGAGTCTCTTGTTTCCCTCCCTTCTGTTCCCCCCTTCCCATATGTTCATGTTTTGTTTCTTAAATTATACATATGAGTGAAATAATATAGTATTTGTCTTTCTCTGATTGACTTATCTCACTTAGCACAATACATTGTAGCTGCATCCACATCATAGCAAATGGCAAGATTTTATTCTTTTTTGATGGCTGAGTAATATTCCTGTGTGTGTGTGTGTGTGTGTGTGTGTGTGTGTGTGTGTCAAACTACCAAAACTGAAACAGAAAGAGAAAATTTGAACGGATTCATAATCAGCAAAGAAATTGAATCAGTAATCAGAAATCTCCCAAGATACAAGAGTCTTGGGCCAGATGGCTTCCCAGAGGATACATGCTTTCTTAATGGGCTTTGCTTAACTGACCACCAATCATTTCCTAACCAGTGAATATGTAAACCAAAAAGAATGTATCCATTCTGTTTGCATGATATGCTGTCTGATGTCCCCAGTACCCTGAACACTCCCCGTTATAATCGGATCCCTAGTATGTCCCACCAGTTTAATTTTTAGCTCTCAGGAATAGCTATTTTTGATTCTAAATGTATTTACTGCAGTAATATGTATTACCATAATTATTTCATGTAATGAAAATCATATAAACCAATGAAGTGAGTGCAGAGAGAGGAAAAGAGAATGAGAGATGCTATTTCAAAGAAGATACATTTGAGTTCCTTGGAAAGATTTGGTAAGTTTGTAACTGTTAGTTGTGGGCTAAATTTGGTGGAAATTTTTAAAGGAAATAATAAGCACTAGAAACATACTGCACTTAACTACTAGTCAACTACCCTCAAGTTTTTATTTCACTTTAAAGACCACAAAACTGAATTTTATTATAGTTGACTTTTTTTCAAGATTATAACAGGGAGGCCAAATGGGTGATGCATATTTGGAAAAAATTTCATGATCATACACCAGAAGATTGGCAAGTGAGAGTGTGTGTGTGTGTGTGTGTGTGTGTGTATGGATGGATTTTGGGTTAAAATATTTGATATATTTATGTATTTTTAATGATTCTTTGCCAAGATATAAATGTTTTATTAATTGACCTACCTTGGGTCTCAATAATATTTAACTATTATTTAATTATAAAGTTTCCAATATATTTACATTTGGGCTTTCCCTTCCTACGACTTAAGTTTTTCACCTGTAGGTGAAAATTTTCAACTCTATCATCCCCAAAGGGTCCTTCATTGTGAGAGTGATTATCTGTTATTTCTGCCTACCCTGCATCCATTCTGTCCACTTGTTACAGCCCCCACATTCTCACCTGCAGAGCCCCACACTCTACTTACTGTCAGCTCATGTGACTCAGGTGACACTGATTCAAAACCTTGACTCAGAGATAAGGCGTGGAGTTCATATCACACCCCTGGCTCCCCATGTCTGGATCAGGACTTCGCATGTTTATCAACTATAGACTCCTGTTACTTGTATAAGATCCTTGAATGGGTTTCTGTAACTTACAACTCAAATGACTTAACAAATATGATTGCATATTAGGACAGTCTTCTGCCAGGCCTTTTGTTAAATCTTGTATCTTCTCTGAGTTACATCCTTTACAAGTGCTATTTACCTCACATGGATGTCCCTTTTAAATTATTCTCCCTTTCTTTATCCCTCTCTTGTGAAATCTATATATTCTTGTCTTATGAGACCATTAGTCTCATCAACCCTATGATGTTTTCCTTCCCTTGTCGCCTGAGGCTTATTCCTAATCCCATTATCTCAGCCATGCAGTGGCTATTCTGTTCATGAAGCATCTTCACATATAATCAGTTATTCTAAGTTATATATCACAGAATGTTGATGAAGTCTAAGTGATGGCTTCAGATATTCCTGAGAAATACTGATGAACTATCAGATAGCTCTCCCAAAATCTAATTGTTTCAGAATTGAGCAGACCTGTGAGA
The DNA here is from genome assembly GCF_018350195.1 of Panthera tigris. Taxonomy (NCBI): domain Eukaryota; kingdom Metazoa; phylum Chordata; class Mammalia; order Carnivora; family Felidae; genus Panthera; species Panthera tigris. The sequence goes on from NC_056661.1 coordinate 48,814,872, forward strand.
GAGAATCCCTTCTAAAGGAAGAATGACAAAATTAGTCTGATCCAGTAAGAAAGTCTTAGTTGTCAAAAGAAAGAGACCAAGTTACTCTTCCCAGGCCAGAACCCATTGAATTCACACAGGATTTCCATAGGGAACAGTCAGACTCTACACACAAAAAAAAAAAAAAAAAAAAAAAAAAAAAGGTCTCAGTTGGATAGACTAAGCTACACCGTGGTGACCAACTCTCAGTAACTAACACAACAACAAATAGTACTCACCCATGTGAAGTACTCTCTGACTCTAGGAGACATTCCAGGGTAGTTGGCCTCCATGTATTTGCTTAGCCTTCTAGGCTGTTTCTATTTTACGGCATATCCATATCAATACATTCTGTGCTACGTTGCCAAAGAGAAAGAGTGGCACATTCACAAACTATTCTTAAATGCCTTTATTTTGAAGGGATGCGCTTTATTTCAACCTTAACTTCTTTGGCCAAAGCAAGTCAAAACAAATTCTCTCTTCAAGGGAAATTCTGCTGAATATTGCTGAAACTAATTCGTATCCATCTCAAGTTCCATTTTCCTAAAAACTTTGTCAGCCATTGGGACGCTCATAGTAATACTTTGGAATGTCCTAACAGGAGTCCAACATATGGAGAGAATAGCATTCTCTGCTACTTTGCCCCAGACCTCTGAATAGCTTTGACACCATGTGCACTGCCTTGGCAGCAATGCAAAACAGGGGATCCTGGTGTTACTGGAAAACATGATGCTTGGCAGAGCTCTGGAAGTTCCACTGAACCCAGAAGATATCCAAAGGAAAACAGTGACTCTTAGGAAATAGTAAGATATTTGACAGACTTGTTTGTGAAAATGTATGTGATACCCTTGAAGATAATGTGCATGAACCACATAGGAAAGTGTCAGTGGGGCTTGTGAGGGCCTACATAATGTGACTCCATTTATTCCTGCAGTCTGTGAGGTTTGAGGAAATTCCAGTTACCTCCGAGAATGCAGATTTGTAATTTATGGCCTATGCTCTTAACTCTTGAAACAACAGTCATTCTTTCACCCTTCTTTTTGGCCAGAAGGGTAGAAGCCTCCTCATTCTGTGAAGGTTTAAAATGCCAACTGTTCACTTACCCACGTCTCCCTGCATTTATGGGATGAGCAGGTGAAAACATTTTCTGAAGGAAGCTCTCAGAAATATTTTCCTCTCTCTCGAAAAAATGCATGCTACTATAGCAACTATCTAACTTATCTATTATCCAAATCCAGGACAAATTAGAAATAAAAGAGGGGATAAATTGCAATTGTCCCAGGCAAAGCAGAGTATGTGCCCATCCCTCTCACAAGGAGAAAAATCCCTGCCTTCCCTTTTTCTTGTGTTTGTCATGTTATTTTGTGAGGACAGGATACTTGTAATGATGGCAGTCCCCTTAATGAGAGAAGTGAATGACAACTGAGAAAAGCTAGGAGACAGATGGAAAACCTGGGTCCATAATGACTTAAGTTGTTGAAACAATCCTGGAATTATTTACCTCAGGATTTCTTTTCATGTGAGAACAATTACCCTTTATCTTTAAGCCACTGTTAAGCTAGATATTTTGTTATATGCAGCCTAAGGTAATCTTAATCATGCATCTGTCTTATTCACTTCTGTAGACCCAGCATTTGCAAAAGGCCTGTAAAAGAAATGACGGTCATAAATATTTGTTGAATAAATAGATTTTATAAAATGATACTTTTTAAAAACACATTATGTTTTTAGAGCAGTTTTAGGTTTACAGCAAAACCAAGAGGCAGGTACAGATCTTTCCCACTTACTCTTGCCCCAACATATGTGTAGTCTACCCTATTATCGCTATCACTCAGCAAAGTGGCACGTTTTTTTCCAGTGATAAACCTACATTGACCCAAAATAACCACCCAAAGTACATCATTTACCTTAGGCTTCACCCTTGGTGTTGTATATGCTGTGGATTTGGAAAAATGTATAATGATATATATTTATCATAATAATATCATACAGAGTATTTTCACTGCCCTTAGTACCCTTTGTGCTCTGCCTATTAATCCCCCCCCCCCCACACACAAGCAACCACAGATCTTTTATTATCCCCATAGATTTTCCTTTTCTAGAATGTTTTATCACTGGAATAATAATACTAAGTAGATTTTTTAGATTGGATTATTTAACTCAGTAATATGTATTTAAGGTTCCTCCATGTATTTTCTTGCCTTGGTAACTATTTCTTTCTAGTGATGACTAATATTTTATTGTCTGGATGTACCACAGTTTATGTATCCTTTCAACTACTGAAGAACATCTTGATTGCTTCTAAGGTTTGGCAGTTATGAATAAAGCTGCTATAAACATCCATGTGCAGGATTTTTGTGGACATGTTTCCAACTGCTTTGAGTAAATACTAAGAAGCTTAATTGTTGGAATGTATGGTAAGACTATGTTGTTTTGAAGAAACTGTGGAATTGTCTCACAAAGTGGCTATACCATTTTATATTCCCTCCAGCAATGAATGAGTGTTCCCGCTGTTCTTTATCCCTCCCAGAATTTAGTGTTGTCAGTGTTCAAGAGTTTGGCTATTCTAATAGTGCTATCCCACTGTTGTTTTGATTTTAATTTCCCTGGTGATATATGATATGGAGCATCTTTTTGTGCACATATTTACGTCCATATATTTTATTTGGTGAGGTGTCTGTTAAGGTCTTTGGACATTTTTTAAATCAGGTTCTTTGTTTTTTTTATTGATGAGTTCTAAGTGTTCCTTATATATTTTTGGTAAGAACTTTGTACCAGATTCATATTTTGCCAATATTTTCTTCTACTCGGTGGTTTGTCTTCCATTTCTCTAGATATTTTCTTTGCTAGAGCAGAAGTTTTTCATTTTAATGAAGTCCCGTTTATCAGTTGTTTCTTTCATGGATTGTTACTTTCATGTTGTATCTTAAAAGGCATCACCATACCTAAGGGCGTCTAGAATTTTTCCTATGATCTCTTCTAAGAGTTTCAAAGTTTTGTGTTTTACATTTGCGTCTTTGATCCATTTTGAGTTAGTTTTTGTGAAGGGTGTAAGTTTGTATCTAGATGTGATTTTTTGCATGTAGATGTCCAATTGAACCATTTGTTGATGAGGCTATATTTGCTCCATTGTCTTGCTTTGCTCCTTTGTCAAAGATTATATTTATGACAGACTATTTCTGGGCTCTGTATTCTATTCATGATTTTTTGTCTATTATTTCACAGATACCATATTGTCTCGATTACTATAGCTTTATAATAAGTCTTGAAGTTGGGTAGAGTCACTCTTCCAGCTTTTTTCTTCTCCTTCCATATTGTGCCAGGTATTCTAGGTCTTTTGCCTCCCCATATCAATTGTAGAATCAGTTCGTCAATATCCATAAAATTACTTGCTGGGATTTTTATTGGGAATGCATTATATTGAGATTGCATATCTATAGATAGCATTGGAAAGAACTGGCATCTTGACAATATTAAATCTTCCTATCTATGAATGTGGACTATCTCTCCATTGTTGTAGTTCTCTGATTTCATTTATCAGAGTTTTATAGTTTTATTCATACAGAACTCATACCTATTTTATAGATTTATACCTAATTATTTTTGAGGCACTAGTATAAATGTTATTGTGTTTTTAATTTCAAATTTCACTTTTATATTTTTGTTATAGAGGGAAGCAATTGATTTCTATATATTAACCTTTTATTCTGCAACTTTCTTATGTTTACGAGTTCCAGGAGGTTTTTGTTATGGTGGTTGTTGATTCTTTTGATTTTCTACATGGATGATCATGTCATCTGTGAAAGAGGACACTTTTATATTTTTCTTCCCAATTTATATAACTTTTATTTCATTTTCTAGCATAATTGAATCACCAAGGAATTCTAGTATGGTGTTGAAAATGAGTAGTGTGGGGGACAACCCTTGCTTTGTACCTTATCTTTGTGGGGAAATTTTGAGTTTTTCAGCATTAAGTATGATGTTAGCTGTAGGGTTTTTTTGTAAATATAATATCTTTTAAAATATATGTAGTCTGTAATATAAGTCATATCACTGTAGAGTAAAAGTTCAGATAGTCAAGAAAGCTTGTTGCTTTCATTGTATATGCCTATATGTATCACCCTAAGTAATATTATTTTAAGTATTATTATTAAGTGAAGTCATTTCATAAGACTTTGTATAAGAATTATAAGTTATATGAAAATATCCAATGCCAGAATTACCCATGAAGGAAAAATGTAAACTAGAGAATGCTCTTAGACTTGTGAAATCAGTACAGCTTGTGTTTCATACAGGCAACAAAAGTGTAAAACAAGGGGGAAGGATTTATTATTGCAAAGAAATACACTTCCATTTTGAAATTATAAATGTGTAAATGTTGACAACCTAATTTTAATTTTGATTGGAAAAAGCAGAATGTGAAAGTATATTAATAAACATGTTTTGGGGTCAAGGAAATATTATACCAATAATACTACTAAGGATTTCACTGGATTATCACTTTCTACACTATGGAGATTGTTTCTTTAAATAAATAATGACTGTTATGTGATCTTTGCCCAACTGAGAAGTGATTGTAATGTATTCTCAGGGTTATAGACTGTTCATCCAACTGTCTTACTACCAAATTTCCTCCCTGAGTTATCACTTATAGGAACTGTCACTGTATAATGTACCTCTCTTTTTCTTTATCCGCTCCCAAATTACTTTTTAATTTATAGCATCACCACTAATGTTTCTTTATATTACATAACTGTAGTAGGATGTAGAAGAGACCATTTATTGTCAGTTAATGTTAACAAATCTTGACTGTCTACTATCTTGAAGGTATTAGTTAGGTACTGGTAGCCAGAAAAGAAAGATCCTTGCCCTCGTGGAAATTATGCACTCACAGAGGGGAACAGATAATAATTTACAGACATAATAAATAGGTAAATAAAAAATATTAGCAGGAAATAAATTATATAAATTCTATCTCTTCATTGATATTCTCATTTTGTCCATTCATCATTCTCCTGGTTTTCTTTAGTTCTTTGTCCATGGTTTCCTTAGCTCTTTGAGTATATTTAAGACAATTGACTTAAAATCCTTTTCTAGTAAGTTAAAAATTTCTAGGCTTCCTAAAGCATAGTTTCTGTCCTTTTTTTTCTTTGAATGGTCTATAATTTATTATTTATTTGTAACTTTGTGATTTTGTTGTTGTTGAAAACTGAAAATTTGAATATTATAATGTGATAACTCTGATCATCAGATTCTAAATCTTTTCTATGGTTTGATATTATTCATTATGGAAGGCTGCAGCTGTTGGTTTGCTTCATGAATTTTCCAAACATGAAAACTGTATTCCTTGTCATGTGTGGTCAGTAAAGTGCCTGCTCTATTAGCTTGTATTCAGCTAGTGTTTTCGCAGAGAGTTCTTTGAATGCCAGGGGATAAAACAAACAAACAAAAAAAATGCCTTTCATAGTAAATTAGTTTGTTTGGGCTCTCATAGAAAAGTCCTGCAAAATAGATGGCTTAAGCTGGAGCAATTTATTGTCTCACAGTTCTAGAGGCTAGAAGTCCAAGATCATGGTTTTGGCAGGGTTGTTTCTTTTCAGAGGTATGAAAGAAAATCTGTTTCATGCCCCTTTTGTAGTTTCTGATAATTTGCTAAGAAAGCAAGCATTCCTAGGCTTGTTTTTATTTTTCACATGTTTTCCCTGTCTGTCTCCCTGTCCCACTTTTCCTTTTGGATAAGGACAGTGGTAATTTTGGACTATGGTTTACCCTAAAGACCTCATCTTAACTAATTATATCTGTAATGGTCTTATTTTCAAATAAGGTCATCTGTGAGGTACTGGTTATGACCTCACCAAATAAATTTTGACAGGATCCAATTAAAACATACCACCCAGTCTTGTGGGTTGGCTCTGTTCTGGGGAAATACTTCAAGGCTTAACCAAGCCATGTATAATTCTGCCTTAGCATTTTCTTTCTTTCTTTCTTTCTCTCTTTCTTTCTTTCTTATTTATTTATTCTTGAGAGAAAGCATAAGCAGATGAGGAGCAGAGAGACAAAGAGAGCACAAGCAGGGGAGTGGCAGACAGAGAGGTAGACACAGAGTCTGAAGCAGGCTCCAGGCTCTGAGCTGTAAGCACAGACCTCAACGTAGGGCTTAAACCCACAGACTGTGAGATTATGACCTGAGTCAAAGTTGGGTGCTCAACTGACTGAGCCACCCAGATGCCTGTGCCTTAACCTTTTCCTTCTGCATGTTGAGCCTAGAGATTAGCCAAAGATGAGAGATTAAGGTCTCAGGTCTTTCCAGAGCACCCATCCTGCCCTGTTTTTTGTTTTGTTTTGTTTTGTTTTGTTTTGTTTTGTTTCGTTCGTTTGTTTTTGTGGTTTTCTAAATTCCCAGGGCACACAGTCACTTGTGAATGTTTTAATTTACCAAAGAAATTCTCTTTTCAGATTTTTCTCCTAGGGTTTAGGCTGTCTATTATATGCTTCAATTATAATTTTTAGCTCTAGATGCCTGTGGGCTTTTCATTCACTTTATAATGATTAGGAACACTATTTACCTCATTCCCACACTTAATGATTTCCAAGTTAGGCAAAACAGAGACTATTAAGTTGTTTTAATCCTTCAGGTACCCCCCAGAAAGGTTAGAATAAAGAAACACAACACTTTTCTAATAAGGTCTGCTTTGCTTTCTTCCCAGAACCAAGTACAAGGGTCTCACTCCAGGAATGCAGGCTGTGAACTTCAGGCTGTCCAGACTGCCATTGAGATAGGGAGTGGATGAGAAAAAAGCAAATAAAAAAAGCCACAAAGCTTTCCTAACATTGTAAAGTTGTCTTTTTTTTCTTGATTTTGCGTTCACTTGGTTGCTGTAAACCTTTCAGTGTCTTCCAGAGTTCTGACAAAGTTGGTCTTGATAGTTTCTGATTATTTTTGGTATTTCTTTGGAGGGACAAGAGTTTACAGCTTCCTATAGAAAAAAATGTAGTTGTCCTGGGGGAGGAGCATGCCTGGTGTATGTGAGAAACAAGAAACATGATGAGGCTGGAACAGAGTGAGGAAGAAGAAGATGAAGTCAAGAGGTAATGGGATGGTCAGATAATATAGGGCCTAGCAGGCCATTGTAAAGATTTTGCCATTTATTATGAATAAAGTAGAAGACCTTTGCAGGATTTGAGCACAGGAATAGGATGATATGTCCTCCATATTAAAAAGATAATACTGTTGGGTTGAATATAGAATATAGAGAAATAAGGATAAAGTCTAAAAGACTGGTTATGATGCTATTACAGTAGACTAAGTGAGAGATAATAGTAGGGTGAACCAGGGTGGTAGCATTGAAGGTAATAAGTGTTCCAATTTAAAATATTATTTGAAAGTGAAGTCAATAAGATTTTGGACAGAAAAAGAGATGAATCTCTAAGTGTGATTTCAGAGTTCTTTACTTACACAACAAATGCAAGAGATGGAATTGTCATCAGCTAAGATGGGGGAAATTGTCAGTAGAGCAGGTTTTAGGGAAACAAACAAGATCCATTTTGGATGTGCTGGATTAGAAATACTTAGACATCCAAGTAAAAATATGAAATAAGCAATTCATTATAGGAACCTGGAATTTAAGAGAGACTTCTGGAAACCTCTTAATTTTCTGGATTAATTACAGTATAGATGGCATTTAAAGAAACATTTTAGAGAATAATAAGGAATTATAAAAATAGTGATTGCTAGAATATTTTAACATGAAAAGTCAGGGAAAAGGAGAAATCAGATTGACTAGTGAGTTTGGGAAAGAATAACATGACCATGTTTTTTTGGAAACAAGACAATATTTCAAATCAAGACACTATTTCAGAATACAGGAATGTCATCAGCTTCATCAAAATACTACTCTTCAGTCAGGCTTAACCATTCAGTTTGACAAAATGGAGTTCATTGGTGAATTCTGACAAATTGTTACCTTTGAGTGGTATTTGCAAAACCCTGGATGAAATTAGTTTAGGATGGTATTATAGCAGTGTGTCTGTTGTCAATGAATACCATCCCATAGAAGCTCCAGCAACCTCTCCCCAGATTTATTACCACAGACCTAAAGGAAGGAGGGTGTGGTCACCTAGATATTTGGAATATCTTCAAAGGACATGCCATTATAAATGGAAAGGACATAAAAGTTTAAGACATGTAATAATCCTACCTCTAGAATGTGAAGTTATTTTTATATCTGAGGCCATGTTATAACATGTAGGTAGAGCAAAAACCTTAGAGGAACTTACCAAGGCAGGTATTTACTATCTTAACACCATGATGAGTTTACTAGTAGGCATTTATTTCATACACTTGTATTTTTGGCAGATACAAAAATAATTAGTGAAAAGTGCTACAGCCCTAGTGTTCTCTGATTATATACTGCAAAAAAAAAAAAAAAGTATGTGAGTGTGTGTCTGAGTGTGTGTGAGTGTGTGTAATGTAGACAGAAAGAACTAGCTGTGAGGGAGCTGTCCTGCTGTGAGGCAGCACCCAGGGAAGACAATAAAAAGATAAAAATCACAAGTGTAGTAAAGTTTTAGAACAGTTGTAAATTGTAAAATAGGCCAAAAGCATTTTTGAAAATACCCATCTTGAAATACCATCAGAAAACAATGAAATTATGGGAGGAGATGTTGAAGAAGGCAAGCAAGAAAGGGAATCTGGGAGAAGGGTGATCTGAAATTGGAAGTTGAAGGAAGGAAAGAAATGTATATGTTGTGTAAGGAGAGGGAAAAATCACAGATATCCTAACACTTTGAAAATCTCTATCTTTTAAATTGAGCTGTCCAAAACCAACTTTTCTTCTCTTTCCAGAACAATAGCTATTTATTTCCTTAACAGAAGGCAAAGGAAACACTTTCTGTCTGTGTTCACCATTTAGGAGAGCGTTGACTTGGTGCATTGCCTAGAAGAAGATGGTTAAATAACGACCCAGAGAAAGGATTCGCTTTTTTGCCACCAGTGGGGTCATTGCAGGAGCCTACAGACTCCACTAAAGGCTGTGAAGAGATGCACCTAGTGGAGTTAAAAAGTGCCATTAGTTTGGATTGAGTGTGAACAGAAGCACTCGAAACTATTAAATGCCGAGCTGACTATGAAAGCAAAGCAGTAGTAAGAATTTAAAGGGTCATTAAGTTAGCCAAATGGATGGAAAGCAGAAAAATTATTTACAAAAATTGAGAGGTTGAAGGGGCTTCTTTAATGTTCTTAACAAAAATTAGATGTTTGTTAATCTCTCTTCATTTGGAGAAAAAGAAAAAAGACCCCGCTAAATCAGATAAGGGATTTTTCAGGCTCAGTATGTTTGACATTAGGTGTGTGCTATTAGGTTAATTGGAATTTTTGAGTTAAAATAACCTTCTTCTAACTTTAAATAGAAACTTGTTTTTTTTTTTCTCTTAGTTGTAAAAGGGGATGTTTTGCACAGCTTCCTAAGCACTAAGTCTACTGTGCTATTTTTAATTTGACTTGGAAAATTACTTCCCTAACCTCTAATGCTCAAACCTCTTTAATATTGCTAAAATTGCTGACTGCTTTCTCTTAGAATTCACAATTCAGACAAAAATACCACTTTGTCCTGTTGAAGTTTAGGAAGTTTTGGCAAGAGACATAGGGGCACCCCAACCTGTGATGTATTTTGAAGTCCCTTCATTAAACATATCTTCAACAAACTTAGTTGGGTACAGACTAGAAATTCTGATAGATTCTAGGGATAAGAAGTATGATACCATCCCTTTAATATGCTCATGGTGTATTTGAAGAATCAGAAAAAAGATATCTGACTGTCTTAATGTCAGAGGATGAATTGAGCTTATAGGGATAATCCCAGGGGCTGTGTGAACACCAGTAGGTAGAGGGTATTAACCGACAAGTGTAGGTGTCAAAAGAAGTAATATTTAAAGAACAAATAATAGTTAACCTAGTAAATAAGAGGTAGAGGGCTTCTGTTTAGTGACAGCAGAATTTATAAGGGAGCTAAAGTAGCAAATAGTATTTCAACATGTTAGAACAAACCGGAGAGCTTGAAGGGGTTTGAATGAGTGATGCAGAGACTGGAAGGGACCCAATCACAAACAACATCCTGGACATGCTTTCTCAAAGACCTGCAACAAAATGGATTAATCTGAAGCTTTGAGATGTTTGTCCCAGGATCTGATGTCAACATAGAGCTCAGAATGATCTTTCTTAGATTTGTTACGGACACCAAAATGTATCCTCAGAGAACCAAGAATGTCCATGGTGTAGCAAAAGGGTCCACATCTGACTGGCTATTTGAAGGTATTTAGTTCCAGCCTGACTGAAGCTACTAGTCAATGTTACACAAAACCCAACAAGCTTCTTTCACTTATTATGGCTAATGAAAAAACTGACCATTCTTGTTTTCTCATTGTTCTTTACATGCATTTCTTGTTCTAAACCTGATTTATATTATATTGTTTTGTTGCGTTTTTTTTTATTTTACTTTAAAATATTTTATGGGAGTATAATTTCCATAGGGTTGAATATTTAAATTTTGAATGCACCATTGAGTGACTTTTTACCAATGTATACAGCAAAGTGACCACCATAAATCAAGACATAGAATGTATTTTGCAGCACCTGGGTGGTTCAATTGGATGAGCATCTGACTTTGGCTCAGGTCATGCTCTCACAGCTTGTGAGTTCAAGCCCCACATCAGGCTCTGTGCTAACAGCTCAGAGCCTGGAGCCTGCTTCAGATTACGTGTCTCCCTCTCTCTCTCTCTCTCTCTCTCTCTCTCTCTCTCTCAAAAATAAACATTAATTTCTTTTTAAAGATGTAGAATATATTTATCAACCCAGATGAATTCTCTTGGTTCCATTTCCTGTCACTAATTTTTCCATCCTCAAAAGGATTAATGCTGTCTTTTCTTTCACTTTGTATAACTAGATTATTTTTTTAATCTCAGAGTAGATCAGTTTTGCCTCTGAACTCCATAGAATCATACATGTAAGAATGGAATCATACTGTGTTTATGTTTGTGTGTGTCTGATTTCTTTGCTCAATATAATGTTTTAGAAATGGAGCCCTATTGTTGCATATAACACAGCTTATTCTTTTTATTGCTATGTAATATTCCATTGTACAAAACACTGCAATGTGTTTATCCACTGATACATCATAAACATTTGTGTTATGGTACTCTGCAAGTGTAATTTTGGATACTTCCAATTTCAAACTGAAAGACTGTATTAAGACACAAATATCCCTGTTATCTTTTATTACTTTTTGAATAAAAATTTACTGGGGAAATTCATATTCTTGCACATTTTTCAACTACTGTGCCATTTTAACAAAGTATCCTAGTGCTTTTTTCCATAGTCTGTCTCACTGTCATTGAGCCCCCTTGGTGAGCTTTTGATGCAGCCATAAAGTCACAAAGTAAACCAATATATATTGATGGAAGGGAAAGTCAGTGAATTCAGAAAGATATGGCTATATAATGCAGGCAGTAGTAGGATTATTTATGATCTAAGCCTGAGTTGTCATACAAATACTATAGAGTTCATGAGGTTCTGAGATTAATGATGATTCTAACAGGTTTTAAATTTAGATGAGATTTCTGTTTCAGTTCTACTTTTAGACTCAAGCCTCATGACTTGTATATATACATACCAATATATGTAAGTAGAGAGTTCAATTCTTTGGTGAATTTGATGAATATAGAAACCAACCTCTGACCAGTCCCAAAAACTAGAGTAATTAATTACATAATTTTCTTCCTTCACAAACAGATAATATTTTAGTTTTGTATGATCTCTCTGCTATATTTTATTATCTGTTTTTACACAACAATTCATGGTGGAACAAAAATTCTTTTCGCCTATTCATATTTTACATAGCTTAACACTCTTGGGTTTGTGGTAGTATTTTGTTTGTTTGTTTGTTTGTCTTTTTAATCAAATACCAGTTTTCCAAAAGCCAATCACTCTGACACTTACATTTGGGGCACTAATTTATTCTCACCTCAGGGAATTTGTTTTTTAGGAATAAATTGACCATTAAACATTTTTGTCTGATGTTTTTAAAAAGGTCTTATGGAATTTCTTATACACAAGCCAAATGGAGCACCGTGTGTTGGCACTTAGCCAATATTTTGGGGTACCATGGGACTGTTCTTGCCTTGAATTGATTATTTCAACTCTCAACATCACTAATGCAGATGTCAGTGACTTATGCCATGCTTAGGTTATATCTGGCCTCCATATGTCAGTGTCAATATGAGTGGTCTCTAGTAAATTACCATGTGAGTCCAAGAAAGAACCCAAGAATTATAAAAGCATAATCAAGAGGGAAATGAAAACAGGATTCCCTTGAAATTAGCTATGTAAATAGTAAAAAAACAAAACAATAATAACAAAAACAAAAACAAAACATATGGAAGTTTTGTTCTCTTTTGTTTTCCTGTTCTCCATGGATAGGGTGAATATATAATTACATGTCTTTATTTACCATAATGATGATGATGATGTGTTAATGTTAACAGGAATGACATTACTATTGAACACTTATAATATGCAGATATTATGAAATACAATCTCGAAAGTAAGAACTGTTTTTATCCCCATCTTATAGATGAAGAAATTAATGCCTGGATTAGATGACATGCCCAGAGTTACACAAGATAAATCTGCTGAAGCTGGAATTTTATCACAGCAACCATTTGATTCCTAACACTTTTTTCTTAACCACTATTTTGTATTCTATTTAGTGAAGGGTAGATTGACCAGTTGGTGTTTAAAAGTTATTATTATTTATTTAAAGGGAGCTTGGGAAAATACTGAAAGTGTCTTTTGGATGTTAGAAAGGTGCCCGTTTTAATGGCATCCGTCTTAGATGGAGTTCCTTAGAAGCAGAGTGTGAGCCAGGATGCTGGCTGATACATCTGATACATCTGATACAGATGTTTTATTGAGGGAATGCTCAAGGGAGACAAGGAGTGAAGGAAGAAAGATGGGGGTGGGGGCACTAAGTAATGACATACCTGCCCTTGGGGCACAGCTTCATCCTGACTCAGAGAGATCTCTGTAATGTGAATTGACCCAGAGAATTGATCCCCCTGCAAGGCAATAGAAAGGGATATTTGTATTCCAGGGTTACTTATTCATTAGCTGCAGGCTGCCCTAGGATGAGGTATAAATAACTTCATAGAATCATTTCCTGTTTAGCCAAAGAAGAAGGAAATGAACTGTGAATCATTAACATCTTATCATGTGTCTTTGTCCATCAGGGCTGCTATAACAAAATACATTAGATTGGGAGTTATATACGACAGAAATTTATTTTTTATAGTTCTAGAGGCTGAGAAATCCAAGATCTAGGCACTGGTAGATTCAGTGTCTGTTGAGAGCCCACTTTCTGGTTCATAACTGGCCATTTTCCTACAGTGTCCTCTTATGAAGGAAGGAAACAGGGAACTTTCTGGGGTCTCTTTTATAAAGGCACTAATCCTATCCATAAGGGCTTTGCCCTCATGACCTAATCACTTCCTCAAGGTCCCACTTCAAATTTTGGGGCTCCTGGGTAGCTCAGTCAGTTAAGTGTCAGACTTCAGCTCAGGTCATGATCTCACAGTTCCTGGGTTTGAGCCCCATGTCAGGCTTTGTGCTGACAGCTCAGAGGCTGGATCCTGCTTCAGATTCTTTGTCTCCCTCTCTCTCTCTCTGTGCTTCCCCTGCTCTCACTCTGTCTCTCTGTCTCTCTGTCTCTCTCTCAAAAATAAATAAACATTTAAAATTTTTTTAAAAAGGTCCTGCTCTGAATTTAACACATTGGCCATTCGGATTTAACATATGAAATTGGGAGGGTAAGCTGCAAGTACTCAGTCTATAATATGCATTGTGAATCATTTTTAGGAGTAAGAGGGGTCAGGGCACAATTTTTTTTTTTTACTTTGAGGGATTAGTCTTGACATGTCCCAAACTATTAAAACCCCCAGAAACTTTACTGACATAGCAGGATCCTAAATCTTCACAATATGCATTCCCACCATCTGTCTTACTAGGACATCTGCAGAGCGTGCTACTTATTCCACAACATGTTTGATGAACATAATATTTGTAGTATAGTGACCACATTTTATTTTCTACAGAATGTCTATATTGTTAAAATAAACTGTGGTAGAGTAGGAAGCTTATAATCCTGTAGCAGTGTTCATGCATACTATTGTTTCTCCCATTTGAAAGCAAACTGCCTCTGATAGTTTTGCCTTGGGGGGGGGGCACTTTTGTTAGAAAGATTGAGGGATCTGACTTTTGTTAGATCAGTAGCCATGACCACATACCACACTCTGCTGCGGCATTTTGGTATCTCTACTTCTAAGAGCCATTTCAACATGGTAAGGATGGAACCAATAGAATACTTGTCAGGATGTCCAATATGAAGTCATAGGTAAGTGTCCAATATGAAAAAATTCTCTTACCCATCTTTCTCTTCTGGCTCCTTCTCCTTTGACCTAACACCTGAGGTCCTATTTCTAAATATACTCTTCTGGTTCCTACCATTATATATTAGTTGGGTCCTGCAGCTTTTCCAACCTATAATTCCTTTCCTCTGTTAGCAGGCCAGCACTTCCAGTCAGGCTATGCTGAGATTACTTCTGGTTATTTTTCCATTGACCAAGAATGAAGGGGAGGTGGAACATAAGGAGACCATACATTGTCTTATAAGCCACTTGCCTCATTTTATGTTTTTTCACAATCTTCAAGTGAGAGTCCTGCACTATCCTCTAGAAAGGGGTGGGCCAGAGGATTCAGGGGAACCTGGGTATTGAAGGTGCTTAAATATACCTACTAAGATATCATGATGCCAAGTTCCTTGGTGGGAGAAAAGAGATGGTTACTTCTCTTGATAGGTCCTGTTTTGACCTTAAGAGGATTTTCTGGGGCAATGTTTTTCAAACTGTAAGTGTTTATCAGAATCACCTGGAAGGTTTCTTAAAACACAGATGGCTGGGTCTCAACCAGAGTTTCTGATTTGCCAAGTCTGAGGTGGGGTCCAAGTTTTTGCATTTCAAGTTTCCAAGTCACTGGTCCCCTGATTTAAGGATCACATTTTGAGAAGCACTGCTCTGGAGAAAGTGTCAACTCTGAGCCATTATCAGCCAACACACATCTGATGTATAGATACACCAGCCTGCTAAAGAGAATTTGGGGGATGCCAAATCAGATATACCTACTGCTACATGAATCTGAATAGTGTTGAACTAATATTCTGATCAAATGTGACTTATTTCAGAACAGAATTTCTTTTTTTTTAAGTTTATTTACTTATTTTGAAAAAGAGAGAGCACAGTGGAGGGTGGCAGGGAGAGAGGAAGAGAGAGAATCCCAAGCATGTTCCTTGCTGTCAGCACAGAGCCCAATGTGGGGCTTGAACTCACTAACCATGAGGTCATGACCTGAGCAGAAATCAAGAGTTAGATGATTAACCAACTGAGCCACCCAGGCCCCCCAGAACAGAATTTCTACAAGAGTCTCAATGTATCAGTCATTAAAACATTTGTAGAATTAAAAATAATATAATACTTTTATTCTTCCAAATGATGCAGCAGTAAAAATTTTGCTGGGTGCTGGACTTTCCCCCCACTTAATTAATTCATAATGTTGTGGGTGTTTTTTTGTTTTGTTTTGTTTTGTGTTTTTTTTACTCTGTCGACAATGAAGAAATATTTGCCTAAACCCGTTTCTGGGTAAGAAACGGTACGAAAAACCATGCTTGAGCAACTGTTTCATCCTAATGAGCCATTGCTTAAAGGAACATCATAGTCAAGTGAAATCCAACTTGTCTGAAGAAAATAAACGACCCCTTCTATCCTCCCCAAAGCATGAGTACCACCCGATTCTTAACAAAAAGAAGAGAGCTTTGAAATCAGATTTAAGAAACAACCATAGTAATTAAAGGTACCAACATCTGTTGGACAACAGTAGGAAAAAAATTACTCTTTTTGAGGGGAAAACAACAACCTAATCACGTGGCTTCCTACAAGGAGGCCTACTTAAAAGTTCATGTAATTATGGGATAGCAGTTTCCTTTCTGTCAGTGTTGAGCTAATTCCATCTTGAGAAATCATTAGGGGCAACTGCAGGTGAGTTACTACAATAGTCTTTGTAACTACAGATGAAGGTGCATCTTAGCAAGTGACTTAGCACTTCCGTAAAGAACTCAATGTTAGTGTTTGCAGGTAATATTTTTGTCAGTCAGTGGTCATATCATCAGATAATAAGGTTTAATTAAGCACTCTATGTGTCAGGGAGAACGGAAGACACATTGAGGAAAAGTAAAGTAGAGGGAGGGATTGGGACTGATGTCTGGGAGGCAGAGTGACTGGGATGTTGAGAGAGCAAGGTGAGGGCCTGGACTTGTGGGGCCATGGAGGACAGCTACTGAGGGGGAGCTGGAGAGATAGAAAGAGGAGGGGAGAGGAGAGTGAGAAAGAGAGAGGGAGACGGATAGAGAAAAAAACAGAGAAAGAAAAGAAAGAGACATAGAGACAGATGGAACAAAGTGGTGTGGAGTGTGGGTGGGGAGAGTGGAAAGGGGTGTGTTTGTGTGTGTGTGTGTGTGTGCACGCTCGCGTGTGTGCTTTGAAAGGAGGAAATTTCTAGATGAATATACATTATGAATGTAGTTAGAGCAACAATAATCATCAAAGGCAAACCACCATTGTGGAGAAAGAATAACGTTTATTTTTATCTTTACATGTTGGATCCAGTCCTTCCTGGTTAATGTGAAACTAGCTTTAGGAGGCTGAGATCTTAGGAATCTCTCCTCTCATGTGGTTGTCTTACCTTATGAGACACTCATGTAGCCTGGTCCTGCTGCTTCACAGTGGCCTCCAAGGATGGCAGTGTTGCTTTCCAGGCAAGTGGGGGGCCAGTCCTCATTTATGCAGAGAGATGGTGGGTTCCTCTAAGCAGCTTTGCAGAAACAATACTGTGATCAGCTCTGTTTGGGAGAGGGAGGGGACCTGGGAAGTATTAAGTTAGTAGATTTGTTTTTCTTTCTTTCTTTTTTTTTTTTTTGTTACTTGTCAGTAGTGGCAACCTGCCTGTTGTGGCTTTTCAGTTTCATATGCATATAGATCATATGTGTAAAGTACTCAGGAAAGTGACTAGCACATAGTAAATACTCAAATGTTGTTTTTATTGTTGTAGTTCCCACAACTGTCACTATTATAATTGTGTCATTTTTAATTTTATTTTTTGCAAGGGGGTGGGGCAGAGGGGGAGAGAGAGAGAGAGAGAGAGCGAGAGAGAGAGAGAGAGAATCCCAGGCAGCCTTCATGCTGTTAGCGCAGAGCCCAACTTGGAGCTAGATCCCATGA
This sequence comes from Panthera tigris, assembly GCF_018350195.1. NCBI lineage: Eukaryota > Metazoa > Chordata > Mammalia > Carnivora > Felidae > Panthera > Panthera tigris. The sequence continues at coordinate 48,832,266 of NC_056661.1, forward strand.
ACTGTGAGATCATGACCTGAGCTGACATAGAGAGTTGCTTGCTTAACCAACTGAGCCACCCAGGCGTCCCATAACTGTTTCCTTTTATCTTTGCCACTACCCACCCACACACTCCTGCATCTGTACATTCTTTTAATCATCCTTCATCTCGGGGCATGTACACACAGTTCTCTCAATATCCTTCCTTCGTCTTTCTCTTTCCTCTCAGGCTGGTGTTCTAACATGTAACCTTCTGTAATCACATAACAAATACTATTTGAAATACACTTTACACATTCACTATGGTGAAATCTTTGCCAGGTCCTTTGCTTTCTGAAAAGGGGATGTAATTTTTTCCTTCCTTTCTATAATTGTTATGATACTTGGTACATGAAAGTCACTGAGAAGAGAGGTGTCAGATTTTGGTTCCTTCTCCCTTGAGGCCAAAAGAGCCTTACATGATTTGACCTGACTCCCCTCTGCCCTAAATATGCACCCCCCTGGATTACTGAACTTCAGATGCATTGGCCTTCCCTGGAGGTTGTAAGCTTCTGTCTTGTTCCAAGACAGTACATCTTCATATATATTTACTCATTTACATTTTAGCATTGGCCTGTGATGTTCCCTGTGCCTTCAGTGTTTCTCCCAGCTCTTCTGCTCGCCTTTCCTTATTATAATTTCTCAAAGGGACTTTCTTTTTTTTCCTCACTACAGTTAATGCAATTATGTTTAAATACCTATTTGCATAAACGTGTAAAATGTCTGTCTGTGTCCCTAGACTTTACGCTTCCTAAGAACACATACTATGTCTCTCCATTTAAGCATGGTGCCGGGAATAGGCACTTAAGAAACTGTTACAGAAATTAACTGATTAATTAAATTACTTTTCTATAACAGCCAACATCTCTGGACCTAAAGCTAATCCTGAGAATGCTTGTGAATTCACTGTTACTTGTTAAAATAACACTTAATAAGGATAAACTTATTGATGGAAAAAAAAATCTTCTATTGGGTACTTTAAAGATGGGCTCAGAGTTAATGTCCATGAATTTATTCCTTTATTGCCAGATCTTAGGTGTCCATTTCCCCATTGTTATTTACCAGTGAAAAATACTGATAACTCTCCTCTGCCTCTTGCAAGAGAAGGGAGAGAGATTGGGGGCGGGGGAGGAAAAGAAAAAAAAAAGAAGAAAGAGGAAGGAAGGAAGGCAGGAAGGAAGGCAGGCAGGAAGGAAAGAAGATGTATTCTAGTTCTTTTTCTTCAGTCTGAATATAAATCTTTGATGCAAAATTTAGTTAGGCATACAAGGGAAAAATAATTATAAACTTTAATAGAACATATTCAAATTCTTTTATTTATTTATTTATTTATTTATTTATTGAGAGAGAGAGAGAGAGAGAGAGAGAGAGAGAGAGAGACAGCAAATGGGGAGGGGGGGCAGAGAGAGAGAGAGAATCCCAAGCAAGTTCCACACTCAACACAGAGCCAAATGAGGGGCTCAATCCCATGACTCTGGGATCATGACCTGAGCCAAAATCAAGAGCTAGATGCTGAACCGACTGAGCCACACAGACACCCCAAGATAACACTCATATGTATATTTATTTACATATTTAACATTTTGACCTTAATTTTATCTAATTACAAAATCATTTTTCTATATTTACTCTCAAAAATTATCTTGGTATTCCCCTGTAGAAAGCATTCTCATAATAGAAAAACAGTTGGACTTCTTTGTTTTTTCACACCAAACTTTATGCTTGAATCTCCAATGAAGCCCATTAAAAAATAAAGATTCTAGAGCCCTATCACCTGAAGTTCTGATTGATCAGATCTAAAATGCCATCATAATTAACTTTTAACAAATCTCTCAGCTGACCCTAATGTGTAACTGAAACTGATGTTAAAATTGCATCTAATTCCAGAAGCAACTGTTTATTGATCTGTCTTGAGCCAGACTCTATTCTAAGTAATATAAAAGAACATTATAACTCCTACCAGAAACCTATGAAAAGGTAAGTGATATTTTGTAGACAGGGAAAGCAAGGCTTTGAGAGGGTATGATTTTGGTCAGGGATATTAGCTACAAAGTGCCATGACAAGATTAGAACACAGGACTCCCAAATGGTGAAACCCCTCCTTTTCTATCACACCACAGAGCTACCTACTAAAATTCAATCATTGTGGCTCATCTGAACTCTAGGGTAACCAAAGATTTGCCTTATACATGGTTGCTTTATTAAGGATAAGAGATTAGGAAAAAAAATTACTAGATCTCTGTCATGATTTTTGTGTCCTGTGCTATTTAATAAAAAAGTTATTGTTACTGTGCATACCCTGATTGCATGGCCTACTTCAGAAGTCTCTGAAGAAATATTTGCCTGTAACAGAAACTTGATTTTTTATGCCCCCAAATCATTTCCATTACCTCACTAGTAGACCACCTTTTACTTAATACTTTAGTTTCTCTGCATCTTAAGGGTGGCTAAGTGACTGAGTTTTGGTCTTTGAAATACAAACAACAGCATGGCTCTTCTCACCTTGACCCATATCCATGCCCTACATGCCATGCAGATGTGAGCTGCCATCTTTCACCTTTGATTCAATAAGCCAGCATTGTAAAGACAGCAGAGTGGACATTGAAAATAAACCTGGGTCTCTGATGACATTGTTGAGCTTTAACACTGACCCTAGACTTCAGCTTTCAGAGAATACTTATTAGGAAACAAAATTACATCCTATCTGTTATGGTACTGTAAGTCATTAATGCTATTACTTAAAGCCAAATTCATCCCTCTGTTGACATGAATTGTACGAGATATAGAAAGCTACGTGGTAAATCCCTCACAGATAAGGTTTATTGCTTATTCCTCTGTCTATAATTGAGTTTTTCATATGGGGTGGACACCAGGTAGTTTTTGTGGGAATGGGTATGTGTGATGTCTGTTTTAATGTTTTGGTATGTCTACCTTCTGTGGTACAGGACCTTTTGGTCTTTGTGGAGATATTCTTCCTTCTGAACATAAATTAAAGTTCTGTGAGAGTTAGCTTTGATAAAGAACCTAAAATAAAATCAGATCCCAGGCCCTCTTATATTTATAACTTGGCCTGTATTGAGGACGTTAGCTTGGTGACATTAGCATTAATCATAACTTGCCTTCTGCCACAAAAGACATCATCAAAGCATCCAAACCAGGGCCACGAGTCACTGTAGGAACATTCTGATGACAAATTCTCTCCTAAACTTTGTTACTTTGCTATGATTTCCACTAGGAGAAAGACAAGTTCCCAAGGGGCTCATTCTAAGAGGGACAGCTATACTGAAAACTGCTCAATCCATCATTCAGCAAGCGGGTCTCTTCAACCGTCCTTCACCATAATCTGTTTTACACTGCCACTCACTCACATTGGGCCTTGGAGAAGCTGCTTGACCCGTGATGGGCTAGACTGCATTGCCAGTAATTGAGAAGTTGCAGCCTGATATCATTCTTTCTCACTGGGTGTGTGTAGCCACTTACCAATTAGCTACTGGTCTTCTTGCCCTGCTTTGAGGAGTTGAGACTCAGGATATTCAGAATGAAGCCAGTTGACTTGATTAGACCATAATTTCCAAAAGGATGGCATATTCACCATCAATGAAGTGATTTAGGGTATACATAAGTCAACATTTAATATTTTTAATAATCATGTATTTTAATGTAATTTAAAACCATATTTAGCAAGCCACATCCAAGGATGCTCAATAAGATTATGTGTACATATATGTGTTTTGTGTTTCTCTTTAACATATGTTTATATGTGTATGAGTATGTGTATGTGTGTAAGCACATATACACACATAAATGTATGTACATTTTTCCCTTTAAAATGAGTTTATTTAAATAAAAAGTATTTTGTTTTAGATAAATATATTAAGTATTCAATAGTATAGATAATTGAATTTAGCAAAAATCTTGAAGGTGGTGCCTGAATGACTAGTATTTGGGAAACACTGGATAGTACTAATTATTAAACTCTTAGAATACCACTGAGAGAAAAAATGTAATTTTGCAACACAGAAGATAATATTAATGTTACCTAAATGAGAGGTTGTGATATGGAGTACCCACTTCAGATAAATAGAATCCTTTCTAAATGAATTCAAAACGTCTCATAAATTGTACTTCATAGTCAGCTTGACAAATAGATGTTGAATTCCTACTATTTGTAAGGCATTGTCTTAGTCCTACTAATGACACAAACATGTGTAAGAAACACTTGATGTTTTTAGTGATTCTCTAGTGATATATGGAAGAGCCTCACATGAAATCTACCAATGACATCTGTTCCAGTTGAAAGAAAGCCTCACTTTCTGTGCTGGTTTAGGAGGGCTACAGCTGACCTTCATCCTCATTTTCTAGACTTCTACTATCTTCCTGACAAGGTGGCTTCATTTCCTTTCTTCCAGTGCTCCATGTTTGTTCCTGCTTAAGGACCTGGAGATAGGATGGTCCTTCTACTTGTTATCTTGTTTCTTTTCTTTCCATTGGTCTCATTTCTCTCACTAATTCAGCTCTCACCTCTTAAGAGACTGGTCTCTTTTTCCTGAGCCCCTTCAAAAACTTTCTATCTTATATTTTTTTGTTTGTTTATTTTTTTGTACATCACTTACCAGTATCAGAAAATTCCCCTTATATTCACTTGCTTATTACATTTCTCTCCCAGTAGAACAAAAACTCCATAAAATTAGGGACTATTTCTCTCTTAACACTATCTTCTCTCTGAACTAAAATTTGAAAAATAAGGTCTAAAAACTTTAGGTACTCAATCAACATTTTATTTATTTTTTGTTTATTTATTTATTTTTGAGGGAGAGCATATGTGCAAGCTGGGGGAGAGGCCAGAGAGAGAGAATTCCAAGCAGGCTCCACTCTGTCAATGCAGAGCCCAATGTGGGACTCAGTATCATGAACCATGAGATCATGACCTGAGCTGAAATCAGTAAGTCAGACACTTAGCTGACTGAGCCACCCAGGCATCCCTTGACAGACACTTTAAAGTAAATGAATACAAAGCAGGCATGATGTTTCATGGCCCAACTACAGAAACATAGAGTGGAGTGAGCATGTCTGATAAGGCAATCAGGAAAGATCCATGATAGAGGGGGTACTCGGCAGAATTTTGACAGGCACAATTGGAAAAATGGAGAATTTCCTTGAAGAAGAGAATCATATGATCAAAAGACTAAAAGAAGGAATACGGCAAATTGGGGAAGATTCTGAAAATGTACCAGAAGCAGGGACTTCCATGTGGACACACCACCAGTTAAGGTTGTTGAGAAACAAAATACCACACTCAAAGCATAATACATTTTTCTTCCTGTAGACATTTAACCAACGTCTGTGAGGCTGCAGCATGGATTCTACATCCAGAAACCCCAGAAGTCCTGCAGCTTGGGACATAGATGTTTTGGCCTCATTATTCCCCAGTCTTCTAGGGACTTTTGCTCTGTCATAGAACAAGGTCCTCCTATTGTCGTCCTGTCCTGTCTCATAATTGTCGTATGGCATATAAGAAGTCTCTTGTCTTACTGAGCCTCAGTTTCCCCATATGTAAAAAATACAGAGGTAGCTGTCTAAGGGCTCTACCAGTTTTGGCATTCAAGAAATAGGTAAGAAAAAAGGAATAAACTTCAAGAACATTCTGTGAAGGTTTCCATGCAGTACCATGCTGGCAAGTACACCAACCCAAAGCAGTTCTATTGGGTATATCTCGACAAGGATGTTAAAACTTAAAGGATGTAAGACATGATGGTGACTCAGACTTAACTGGTAACAGAGGTAATAGTGAAAAGTCATCAGATTATAAATACATTTTGAAGGTGTACCCAACAGGAACTCCCCTTTTGTCTCGAGCACACTTCAAATCCTTGCAGCACAAAATACAATGCAAGTGACACCATGACATAATAAAAGTGAAGGCCAACTCAGCGTCCCATAATTACTGCTGCCCTGAGTTTTAAAGTGTTTGGAGCTTACATAGCTCCTTCCCACTTATTACCAAATGTGGTCTTCCCAACAACTTTGTGTGGGGAGAAGAAATAGACTATATAGTTTATCTAATTTATAGGGAAAGAAATAAAACTAAGATTACCTAGAGTTAATAGTGAAAGTCAGACTAGTACTGAAGCCTCTTGTTTCCATATAGTCTCTTGGGACTAAAGGAGGTAAGCTACGGTAAAAGAAAATCAATATTGAGACAGGCAATAAACTATCTTCACTGTATCAAATAGTCTTTCTACGTAGTTTAACTAAACTTTAAAATCATGCATTTATGTCTTTGTCTAATTCCCTCTGGGTCATATGTGAATCTATAACACAATCAATAATAACCAAGTCTTCAAAGATCTCTTTCTTCAATTAAGAACACATTTCCCTCACATGAGTCTTCAAAAGCAGTAAACACCGATAGCTGATATTTAGGGAATCTGAATAGCATTTCATGACTACGTGGAGAACATTTGCCTTGTTATATTCACTATCATGGAGGATGTGTGAAAATGTCTATATTTCTTCAAATCACTGGACCATGGGTATTAAAATGAGTAAACTCTCTTCATTTGATATAATGATTATAGAAATAACAGTTGGTCATTGTCCCCTGAAGAAGCTTAGTATTAAAAGCAGCGAATCATCTCTTTGATTTTATTATTGTAGAAATAAATTGTGGCCTATAATATACTTTGGCATTCTTCCAGGGGAACACTGCACCTGCCATAATTTCTTAAAAAGAGACTTCTAAGTAAAGCTCCTGACATCAACAGCCAATAATATTATTTTTCCATCTATCTAGTTCAGAAGAACATCAAAATTTATAAAATAACATTTTAAAAATTAAAAATCTTTGAGCCACAGAAAATTATATTTAGCAAAAATTTGATAATATATATTGGATCATAAGAGTCCTATCTCAAACATGAACTAGGCAGGGATATGGGTAAATATTCAGAATCCCTCTGAAGGAAATCTCTGGATAAATCCATTTCATCCTTTGTCAATTGCCAAAGTGACTACTCCAAGGCCACTTGGGTAGGCATATAGACCTGTAACAGACTGTACAACAATCAAAAGAACAAAGATTAAGGCAGTTAGTAAGTGCCAACTCTTAATCTCCATTTCTAGCTTGCTACCTTTTCTTTTTATCAAGCAGGCTTGAGTCACATGGGGAATACATTTTTTCAGTAATCACAGTAATTGGCCACAGGGTATAACCTTTAGCTGAAATGGCATTTCATGTGAATACAGTGCTTTAGATTTGCTGGTCTCTGATAGAATCTATAACAACCTGTGTTGAGTTAGGAGCTTGTTAGTTTCCTTAGGGCACTGTTGGAATTTCATAGTGGCCTCCTAGAGTCTCTGAACTCCAGCATCTTTGACTTTCAGAGTCAGCTGAAACAATAGCTAGGCAGACAGCACCTAGAAGATGAGTGTGCTTGCTGTGCATTTTCCATGTTTTAAAGGAATTGACTTAAAGGAGAAACAGGCTCCTTCGTGGCAAGGAGCAAAGTCGGTCATACCTCATTAAGGATGGGAGTAGTGAACTGAAGAGCTTTGCTGAGTATTCCCTGGGTGTTCGGAGGAATGAGCTATGGAACTTTTTTTTCCTACATAACTGGCCAGTCGAGTTTGTTCCACTACTTCAAAGAACACATTCTACCAAATATAAAATGACTTCATTGACTGCTGACATGTATTCATTTGGGCAGCAGAAGATGAAAAAATATAAGCCAGGGAACAATACATGTTTTGGCTCTAAATATTGTTATCCAAAAGTCCAGATCTTTATGAAGCTGAGAAATAACTTTCCTAAAGATAATTTTAACTATTTAGGAATGAGATGATATATGCCTTCTAACACTCAAACATTTAAGACACATTATATGTTGAATAAGTGATCTCACATTACAGTTGTTGGGATAGTTTGTGATCTGTCTCTACAGTAAGCTTCTGAGCAAGAACAGTGTCATTTCTTTTTTCCATGTGTTACAGTGACCAGGGTGAGTGCCTCCATGAAAGTACTATACTCTGTAAACATCTCTTAATGCATTTTCATATTTCCTCCTGGTGAGGAGGAGACCATCCCCAGGAGTGAGAGCTCTTGCCTTCAACCATGGTATTATCTCAGTATCGGATCCATCACTTATACTATTTTATTCAGGAGAAGTGAAAAAAAATCCATGATAAGCAGTAAAATTAGTAACTGCCAATCTCTGACCAAGAGGCTTAAGTGAAATAAAAGTTTTATCCTAAAAGCCAATCTCTATTGTCTTTGCAATGAGCTCAGACAGCCCAAGGATGTGAGTTGGGTGCCTGCATCGAGCTTCGCACAGGGCTGAGGGCCAATATATACTGCCTCCCCTGTGTATACTTCACCAGCAGAGGCAGCCTGAAGCTGCCACAGCTTCCTGCAGCAAGCAGAAAAAAAAAAATCATCAAATGCAGCCAAATCCTAGAAATGAAGAAAGCTCACACTGACAGATGACTCTCTTTATTCTTAAGCATTTTTAATTTTGACACAGCTTCTGGCTATAGAGAAGAATCACTTACTGGAAAGATATCCAGTATCTCTGTGAAAGCCAAGGGCCATAGTTAACGAATGCTATGGAAAAGAACATTTCCTCAGATTTGAGAGCACTACTAGAGATTATGTGAGGGGTGAAAATTCAATTGATTTCACTTCAAGCATCAAGAGGAGAATATAATTTAGAGATCGTGGGTTTGTGCAGGGGTTGTAGAGATAATATTGTAAATAATGGTAAAATTCAGATCATGTTTTCCTTGTTTATTTAACAAACATTTACTCAGCATTTACTTTGAGTTTGGCCACTGCAAAGTTTAATAAAATAATGTCTGTCTCTTACAAGAGCTTGTAATCCAGTGGATAGAATTGTACTCTGCCCATAGATCAGATCAGCAGAACTACCTTAGGCAGAAGTTTATGTCGCTGTGAATCCATTTCATTCAAAGAGTATGTGGCAGGGTACAAGACATTTGTCTCTCCCAACAATGAGCTAGTTGTCTAATTTAGAAGACCAATATTTATTAAGTATTTACTATGTATTTCATATGTGTTTCATTCTGGATAAAACCTTTTTGGGTCGGACCTCGTATTGTCTCAAACTAAAGTTAAGAACTAACTAAACTTAGAACTAAAGAAACTTGGAAGTAACTAAAGCTTAAAAGTTTAAAACCTTGTTCAAGTTTCATAGCAAGTTAAGAGAAGAGCTGAGCTTTGAACGTAGGCTGTCTGGATCTAGAACCAATGCTCTGAACCATTAATTTATTGCCTCTGTCCTTGAAGAGACAAGGTTATACTCACAGAATGTGAAGTGAAAAATGAAGATCATGTGGACAATAGGATCATTTAGGAGAGGTAGATGATACTAGGCACTAAGCTTTCCTAAATAACAAATATGTGAGAGTATGGGATATAAGCATTCCTTTATTGTACCCCTTGTCTTTAATCCACAGTCCCTCAAATAAAGTCCCTGCAGGATCTGTGCCTGTGTCTGTGTGGGCACTGAAATCAATTGTTTGCTTTAAGAGATATTGCAGTGGCTCAGGAAGCCAGAGATGATATTTTCCCTGACAACCTTGCATGGTGATTTGTAAGACAAACTAAGTTTATTCCCTCTGGCTTCAGTTGCTTTTCTTAGGTGGACCCTCAATCTCAACCTCTAAACTTGCCAGCAAACCTCAAAAGTGTCTAGGTCCTGGATTCTTTAATGCTGCTATAGTGTAAAAAGGATGCATGCAGTCTGCATACTACTTATCCATCCTTCCATGCCCAAGTCCATGATGGACGTCATCAAAACTTTTGTGAGTGGCATAAGAAATGTAATTTTGTTTTCTACCTCAAGAGTTTATTGAGGACAGAATGTGTTGTGCTCAAGTCTGCCCCCCCCCCCATACTCGTCATTCTCAACCTTTAGCCTGCCTCCATGTTACCTGCTGAGTGTTAAGTTACAGCAGGTTCCTGGGCTCAACCCCACAATACTCAGCTCTGTGTATCTGGACTGGGGCCAAAGAATTTATCTTTCTAACAAGTTCCCAGGTGATGCTGATGCTACTGGGCCAAGTACCACACTTTAAGAACTACTGCTGTTTAATTATTAATATGATTGAGATCAGGGGCTCTTGAGTCAGTTACCTTGCTTAAATATCAACCCAGCCACTTATGAGGTCTGTGGCTTTTGACACATTATTCAATTCCAGGCTGCCTATAATCCCTCATACGTAAAACATGGTAATAATAATACCCCCATGAGGTTTTTGCGAAGATTAAGTGAGTTTAAATATGTTAAGTGCTTTAAAAATACTGGAACTTAGTGGGTTCATCAAAATGTGTTAGCTAATTAATATATTCATTCTGATTTTTTAGTCAGTTCGGAGTTGCCTATATGGCAGGTCTTATATGCTCATCTTATCGGAATTCAACATCTAGGCCTATGTGACATGGGACTGCTCTGAGCGTCAGAAGGCACCAGAATATAAGAGGTTAGAGCAGTTCACAGCTCTTATAGGAGGCCTTTTTTAATTGAAATATTTATTTTTAGACTGTTTTACCCATTGCTTGAGCTTTTTGATTATCAAAGTGATGAACAAACATGCAGACTGTTGCACAGATTGATGCTCAGAACAAAAACAAATTACTTGTTATAGGAAAGAAAGACCAAATCAGGGAAACATCTTCAGCACTGCATTATGGTAAAGGTAGAGCAGGATGCTTCTTTTCAGAAACTGTGAGAGCTTGGACATAATTGTGTTGGCACCAGACCATGGCCTGGTTTTATGACTGGCATTTCCCATGATGATGATTGAAATCTGTCATCTGAATTGCTTTGCTCTTTTTATCCTTCCTGCATGTGCTACAGTCATGCATTGCTATCAAAATCCTTCACAGAGGGGCGCCTGGGTGGCTCAGTTGGTTGAGCTTCAGACTTCGGCTCAGGTCATGATCTCACAGTTTGTGAGCCCCGTGTCAGGATCTGTGCTGACAGCTCAGAGCCTGGAGCCTGCTTCAGATTCTGTGTTTCCCTCTCTCTCGGCCTATTCCCCGCTCACACTCTGTCTCTCTCTCAAAAATAAATAAACTTAAAAAAAAAAGAAAGAAAAGAAATTCCTTCACAGCCCCTCAGCTACAAATTGCATACAACAGGTGGCGAAAGAGAGACCTGGGAATTTGGTGCCCTGATGCAGAGGCTACAGCTGAAGGGTCGACTGTTTATCTGAATCTAAAATCAGAACACTCAAATTAGAAAGGCCTTTTCTCCTCTGACTTATGAGTTTGTGTGTATATCTGTATCTGGGTGTAACTTATGTAACTTTAGTTGTATATTCACCAAATCATGTTTATGAAAATAAGGAAAATGTATAACATGGGGAATGATGAAAAATCCAGAGTATGTGATTGTTATATAGAGATAATGATCTACTATTGAAGTGGCATTTGAATTTTCCATTATAAATATCCAAGTCTGAACTTGATCTCAGCTTGTATCACATGGGGTTGCCTATACAATAATGATAATGATTTCCACTTATGACTTGTAGAATATGTTCAGATCTTCATGATTATTCTTTCCAATGACCAGCAGGACTTTTTTTGCAGCCTATTTTAGGTGCAGTGTCTAACCTATAATAAGCATTTGAATAAATGTCAACTATTTGATTATAGCATATGGTTAGCCACTATAATGGGTGGACATCAACCCAGATTTCAGATACTTCCCATATTTTATTCTTCTAACCATTGGGAGAAGTTGAGACCTGCAAGAGGCTGAGGTAAGATGTATTTACGCATAGAGAGTCACAAACTCTAAATGAAGTTGAATTTGGAAGATGTTTATCAATCTTAAGAATGTTGATGTATTAATTAATGTAAGGCACAGTCACAGCTTTCAAGGAGAGTATAACGATGTTATGATTAGCAATGTTATTAAAAAATTACAGAAAAGTAATTATAAACTATGAATCCTTTCCCCCAAATACATTGACCATATATGGCCTTTAAAGCTACAAATTAATAGTGAGTCACTAATCTAGGCATTTATGCACCTAGTATGCATGTAACAAAGACTCTCATGTTTTATTTGAATAGGATGATAGTCACCATAGTAGGATGAGGGCGTGCTTATAATATGGTTTTTATCATCCATGCTCTGTGTGCCTATGTGATTTCAACCATGTGAAACCACAGATTTAAGATTTTAACAACAAATTTGCCTGCAAATGGTGTATACCACATCAATTCTGATGTGTTCCAGAATGACCTGTAGCAATTCTAATAGCCCACCTCAGTTTGAATGCTGGATTTTGTGAATTTCAGGAGCCACCAGAAGGTCTCCATGTTTTCAGTCTATATGGAAAGTGGATGACATAACTTCTTTAGAACTAAACCAAGAATTGAAATACTAATAAAAATTCCATGAACTTCATTGGGATTTCTTGGTTTCTCCAGTGAATCATTTCCTTGTGAGAAAAATCATATTATGTGGAGATACTAAGAGAACAGTTACTTCCAGGAATGTTTAGATTCAAGTGCAATGATGTGGGAGAAAAAGAGAGAACTGTAGTTTCATTTATTTTTCCTCTGGAAGTGAGCAATTGTAAGATTCATAGTTTCCTTAGTCTCCTTATTGTTGTTCTGTTATCAAGTGAGCAGTAAAAGTGCCCATCGGTAAATGTATCACCTGTGAACTAAGGGTATATATCCTTTATAAAATAGCTTTCCCAATTATTTGTGATTTCATCATGCAAGTTGCATCCATTATATCAAATATGATACTTTCTAGTAAGATAGAAATTCTAGGTGAGCCCTGGCACCAAGAAAGGCTATAAATCTAAAACATGAAATCTTAAACCCACATGACAGCCCCTAACATCAGCTTTGGAACTTTTGATTTCAGCTCAGATCTAGTGAGATCTCATGCTATGTCTAAACTCTCTAAAAGAAACCAGACACATAAAATGGTCAGACAGATGGGTTATGAAGGGAAAACACTGTATTAAAAATAAACAGGACATCCACCAGGGAAAAACGCCCTTGAGGAACTTTTAGTGTTTTAAGCTCCCCTAAGTTTTCAATCAATCCAAGTTACTTAGTGAAATCGATAAAATGCCATCGCAGTTCCAAGGAAGACTTCAAGTATGTTTAGAGAGAAGAATGGCTCTGAAATTTAAATGGAGTATTGTTACTGGAGTGCTAACACAACACACTTAAAAATATTTCAGGACTGATCCTTACAATGCCTTTGAGTTTAAGACAACATGCCTACCCCTCTGTCACAGCTTCCATTTTCTTGTGTGAATGGATATTTGGAACTTACTGTACACCAACAAATGACTCCCAAAGTGGATCCTTTCCACTCTCTGAACCCTTGTTAGGTCACCTGCAACATTTACAGATCTGCCAGCAACATTTTTGGGAATGAATCATTTTAACTTGAAAAATATTCTCTCCAGTGCTGCAAATTAAATTTAGAATAAATCTTTCTTCCATAGAACCATCCAGATTGTCATACAATGAGCTCTTTCAAGTAAGCCATGGCATACTTTTGCCATAATTGTTTGGATATCTGTAGTATCTAAACACCCCAACAGCCCATATTGTTCAAAGGCTTCCACAAATCTACCTTTGAGCAAACATGAACTAGACCTAAAACAAAAACAAAAAGATAAAACATTTCACTGTCTTGCATCTTCCTCTCTTCAGTGTTTCTCTCTATCCCACTCTTTAAGAGTGTCCTAGTTTAGAAATATGAATCCAAGTCCTACTCATCACTTCCTCAACACATGTAATTGGTTGTGAAGTCCTCAACGGACTTCTTTGTTATCGTCCTTGGGTTTATTCTTTTGTTTCTTTTGTGTTAATTCTGGCCTTATAGCTAATAGTTATTTTGGGTCTACAGCAAAGTATTGTGCTGAATGCTTTCCATACACACATGCATTGGCTCCTTATAATAACCCTGAAGGCCATCATTCTTATTTTACAGAAGAGGAAACTGAGGCTCTGACTGATTGAGTGACTCTGTCATAAAGTCACCCTGCTAGTAAATTTGTATGATTCTGAAGGATGGTAATAGGCTTCTACATGGCCCCCTGAGATCCACATCCTCTGCCCTCTAATCTAAACTTCAGGCAATCATTCTTTTAAGCAGTGACTTTTGACAGCCTAGTTAATGTATTTGCCTAAGAATTACCCTTTCTTCTTTCCTTTTGAGCTCAAGTTTTTACTCAGTCTGACATTCTAGGCCATATTACCAGGGACTCCATTTTATGTCTTGAGAGTTAGATCCCTATTTTTTACTAATGTAAATCCTTTACTCCAACTAAGTCATTCTGCTTATTGGTATGTCCCAAGCACACCAGGATCTCCAATTCCACTCTCAACTCTGATTCACTCCTGTTTTCTCCCCAACACTGACCTGTCCCTCAAACATTCCTTATACATTTACTCCCTCTATTAGTATGGTAATGATAGCTTCTCTAGCAGATAGACCCCCAAATATATAAAGTTGCCAATATAATAGAATAATATATCCATGATCAGCAAATGGCTCTTGTCCACACAGTGATTCAAAGACCCAGACAATTCTTATCACATGACTTCTCCATCCCTCACAGACTGGTCCTTCTATAAGCAACATCAGCATCAGCTGGAAGCTCCCTAGAGATGTAAATAATAAGGCTGTATCCCAGAGGCACTAAATCAGAAACTTAGGGAAAAGAGCCAAGATGTTTATGTTGGCACAAGCCCCCCAGGTGATTGTGATGCACACCAAGCCTGAGAATCCCTATTCTACAGCCTTATGGGCACCCACATCCAACCTGTGGAAATTCAGAGACTGTAGACTAGATAGATACATCCGTTCCTTAAAAGCCTTGTCCTGCAAATGATGCATATCATTTTCATTCATGTCTTATTGGTGAGTGCTAATTAAATGGCTACCTCGGTGCAAGAAGGGGGGTAAATGTGCTCTCTGCAGTCCTCTTCTCAGTAATATATTAGATAGGCAAGTGTGAGCATGGTTCTTTTAAGAAATCATCTTCTGTCCCTGGTTTCCAAAGAGCACACTTTAGAATGCAGCCTGACAGGTTCTTAAAGTCTGTTTCAGTGCCTCTGTCAGTTTAGTTCCTTACAATGAACATTTTTATTCATTTTCCTTCTTTATTGTAGTTTGATTTTCTTCATCATTTTGCTTGGTTACAGCCTGACATAAATTTCTTTATTCACTAAGAGACTGGCCACTGCAGACTTGCAGTTGCAGGTTGCTGTAACATGTCAGCTTGTTTTCTACAAGCAGAAAGTGGCCCAGCTGACAGGCTTGTCATGCAGAACTCAGAACATAATGGCTAGCTGTTCTTCAAGCACAGTATGAGCATTTCTACTTTTGAATTTGTCTTCTCCACATGTATTCTGCACTGATATTCATTGGCACTCAAGTCCTGAAGTTGTTTCTGGACAGCAGGGGTATTTTTTTGTAACTCATGGTATCATAGTAGGTAAACTGAAACTCCCCTGTCTGCCTCAGCTTGGTGTAACTCATTACCCATTACCATAACTTGGCTCAGGCCCTAGAAACATTCGATAGTATAAGGAATGACCAAATCATTATGGAACCACATATATTACCTATTCCCTAATATGAAGCAACTTCCCACTTTTCCTATAACAAGATTTAGAAAATTTATTTTTGGCTGATTGTATATGTAACTCTTAAGGATATAGATTAAATAATCAAGTATCTATTTATATACTACTTACAAATAGTCAAATATCTATATACTTTATGTACTTTAAATAATCAAGTAAGTATTTATGTGCTCTCCGTATACATTTTAATCTAATTTTATACTTAAATTTTTAATTTATATGAAGAATCACATACTAGTTTAGAATTATTCTTCTTTTTCTTTTCACAAAATAATTGTGTTCAAATGTTTCCTAAGCATGTTTAAGCCCAATTCTTTTGTCATCTCTAGAGCTACTTTTTGAATTATCTTGCAGTTTTCCAGAACATACCGTCTTGACTTCCTCTTATGTTTTTGGAAACACAGTTCTTATTCCATTTGCGCATAAGGCCATGGCTGGAATTGCTGGTCCTTGTACTATAAGTGCTTAATCACAAAACATAAGGACAATGTTGTTTTTTATTGTTTAAAGTTTATTCTTGTGTTCACAATGATTTCTGCAATATAGTCATGTACCATATTGCTTTCTAAAATGAGTTAGAAAACATTATTTTTATAGGGCTGCTAATACTTACCCTTTTAGCTCATACCACTGAGAATAATTCATAGCTGTGTGTTACATTTATTTGGCTTTTTTTTCTTTTAGTGGAAATTGGTAATACTGTAAACTGGCATTGATTGAGATTGTTATAGGTTAGTCTTTTCTGGTGGTGTTCTGACCTACAAAGAATGCTCAGTTGTATAAATGATTTTATATGAATTCAATTATAAAAAATTCCTTTTGGTAGAGGAAATAGAAGTAGAGGGCTTGAAGCATTCGACTCTTGATTTTGGCTCAGGTCAAGATCTCAAGGTTCGTGGGATCGAGCCTGGCATCAGGCTCTGTGCTGATAGTACGGAGCCTGCTTGGGATTCTCTCTCTCTCTCCCTCTCTCTCTGCTCCTCCTCCACTCATGTTCTCTCTATCAAAATAAATAAGTAAACATCAAACAAACAAGCAAGACATAAAATTAAGTATATAATATATATATAATGTATAATCAAATGATAAAGTTTGAGGGGTGATTACCCCTCAAGGTCTATAGGATATCAGACTAAATTCTCATCAGTAAAGGCACATGACGTCTTTTATTCTTCTATCAAAACTGTGAAGTGGGTATTTGTCTTCTTGTTTGTCATGGGGATCCAGAAACTCTTGAGATTTAAATGATTAGTTCCCAGTCAGTAAAGGATGAAGCCAGGATTCAAATCCAGGTTGGTCTCAAGGTATAACCCATCACACTGTCTCTTCTTATAGAAAGGAGATCATAATGCAAGCAGCCTCCTTTCCATCAGAGTGAAATGATTTCCCTCCAATTGCCATTGGGTATCAGACATAAGACATTCATCTTGTGTCCCCCAAAAACTGAAAAACATGATAGGTACTATACTCTCACCATTTGTGGGTCCCTTTTTGCCAACATCTGGTTGGCTGCCTTATAAGCTGAACCAGCCCTCCTTCATCCTGTAATGATAGCACCTTTATATTCATGGGACCCTAATTGGAGCTGTGGTTCAATGCTGTTGAACTGTCCAAACAGGCAAAAATAAACAAGGAATTTTATTTTTTTACACATTCCCTTAAGGATACATAGGGAGATGCAAGGCAGTTCACGAAGCTCTATGATGTTACCCTCCCACCATTCTTGCCAATTCTTTTTCACCAGAAACTCTTGAGAACTGAATTACAGAAACTCTTTCATTTAAGATTTCCATTTCTCCTCTCACCTTCTTCTCCACTTGAATTCTTCAGGTTGCAGACCCTGCAGGCATGTTTTCTTTTGCAAGGTGTTTTACAAATATTGAGACAATATTAAAAAACCAGAGATTTCTCATGACATCCCTATAGCTGGCATCCTTTAAAATAAAATCAAATCAGAATGTCCTCCACTCTTTTCTTGGCAGGTGATAGTTACAGCTGTACAGCTTTCTGCAGCAGGGAATACCATGTTTGGTTGGGACATACATCCTCCTCATCTACCCCATGCATCGCTCTCTCTGTCCTCTGTGGTCTTCCTGATGTTCAGGCTGACTGGTTACCACATATCCTAGCTTTTGCACTCTTGTTTTTCCTCATAATAAAGAACTCTCTTTGTTCATCTCTTTATCAGAAGTAGGACCTTGAAAGACTGACCAAGAGGATTGCAGTTAATAAGAAGATTAGTTTTCATAACTATGAAAAATATTGCTTCCAACCCAGTAAGCCAGTACTCAGACTGCTTTACTCATATCACTTACCTGCCTGGCCCCTATAGGCATGTGAAATTATGACCTCAGTATACATCTCTGTAATGTTGTGGTACCTCCCTCCCTTTCTCCTTCTCCTTTGTTTCAACCCTCCTCCAACCTATTCTAAGATGACATGTCACACAACTCTCCTCAGAAGCCTGGAAGCTGAAATTTAGGGATGGTATTTGGAGAGCTGGGGGGAAAGGAACAGATCCATGAAGAACCCCAGGAGTAAAAAGAAGAGATATTTCATATGTGAGGATTATTATTCTGTTTTTTAATCCTTATTTTAATTTTAATTTTTTATTTCTTTATATTAAATATAATTTATTGTCAAATTGGTTTCCATTCAACACCCATGCTCATCCCAGCAGGTGACCTCCACAATGCCCATCACCCATCAGGATTATTATTCTGGAGTCCAAATGATGGTAAGGCAAGAAAGGATAGACATCAATTTATTACTAGAAATCTAGTTAATTAAGTCCACAAACAATAGTACATTAACTGAGTCCCAGGCAGTCACTACCCAATCATTCGATTAATAACAAACATTCTTAAAAGTTGAAGGAACTCAGTGATCATGTGGACCAGAATTTCCTAAGTATCCTTTCATAGAACACTATCCTTGAAGGGGTGCCTGGGTAGCTCAGTCCATTGAGCATCTGATTTTGGCTCAGGTCATGATCTCACAGTTTGTGGGTTCAAGCCCTATGAACCTCTGTAGGGCTCTGTGATGAGAGTGCAGAGCCTGCCTGGAGCTGTCTCTGTCTCTGTCTCTTTCTCTGTCTCTCTCTCTGCCTCTCCTGTGTGTGTGTTCTGTCTCTTAAAATAAATAAATAAACTTAAGAAAAGATCACTACTCTTGAAAATCTCTGAACTGGAAGGATCCTGTGGGCAAATATATTGGAAAATGAATTTTACTATTTTTTTCTGGAAATTCAAAGTATATTTTAATACTATAAAGGCTCTGAGAGGTCCTGCAATAAAGAAACCAATTCAACTTGGACCTAGTGCTTCCAAAATTTATTTCTGCATATAATAAATTTTAACTTCTTGTCGAATTAAATTCCACCTAATGCCTTTTGTGATAAGCTTCTTTATTGAATACAGATTATGTTTATAGGTGATTGCCCCTTTTCATCATTTCTTTTTATTTATGAGCCTTTCCTCACTGTATTGTACAAGTACTTTATGAGCTTGAACTCAGAAAATTTCCTTAGGTCTATATATTTTATTTCAAAGTGACTTTGCCTTTACTGTTTTATAGGATGTGTGTATGTGTGTGTGTGTTGCAGTTTTATACTCAAGCTTTCCTTTTTATTAGACACTAAAAAGTAGCAGCTATATCCCTGTGGATGTCTCCATCCAAGAAACATACTTTTCTGTTCTCTTTCTTTTTTGTAACCCAATTCCTTTAAGCTGACTTTGTATCTTTATGAATGAGGTCAACACATGGCACAGGATAGGTGCGAAAAAAACATTTGTGGAACCCTACTGAGCTAAATATAAACTTCATGCCAAATAAGGTCTTTATCTTATAATTCTTGTTATTTTTACATTATTTATCATTTCTTCCTTTTCAGAATTCATTCTCAAACAGGAATTCTCCTTGAGATTGCTTCTAATCTCTGAGAAATGGGTTAGTCAGCCAGACAAGCAAGGTCTTTTTTAGCTACTGAGTTTTTGAGCAGACATAAAATGCCTCCAGAAATCTGCCTGTTGACAGAGAACTGTTTTACAGTGCTTGATATTCCTCTTTGATGTTGGGGAAACATTGTTTTTATCCTGAAATTTCAATTGTGTAATGTTGGCAAGCATGAGAATTCCTCTGTGTGTGTGTGTGTGTGTGTGTGTGTGTGTGTGTCTGAGTCTGTGGTTCACATCATGCCCTGTAGCCTACCTTGTCCTCTTTCTGGAAGTTGAGAAACCACTCAAGCATGACTGTATTGTTCAGGGCTCTTTGGTTGCAAACGACAGAAACTAGTGCACACTAGTACATGCTAATTTAAGAAAAAAGCATATTGGAAGTATATGGTTTATAAAAATCGGGAGAAAATCCCCAAAAGGACAGGAAGTAGGACAACTCAGAAGATCTGGGAACCAATGGATATTTTCTTCTGGCTGCTCATACATCCCTGGTTCCAAATGAGGTCTCAAAACTTTATGTTCAAGGAAGAAGAAAAGATTGGATGAATATTGCTTATATAGGATCCTAGGGGTCCAGAATTTATTAAGATTGGGAACTATAGAATTGGAGGATCTCTAGGGAAGATTTCTGCTGATTTTAAGGGTTAAGGAGGCTCTGGTCAATGTTTATACATCAGGCACATATTAACCAGTGTTTGACAAATAGGTTATTCATGTCCCAAGTTTCAGCTTTGATGGTAGGGTCATATTGCAACATACATACATATATATTGCATATTGTATGTCATTGTGATCTGGGAGATGAAGGGGTAAAACTAGAAATAGAGAGTTATATCGTATCATTAATTTGAAATACTTTTTTTTTAAATAATGATATCTTCAAGCCATTTTAGCAGCATGATTAAGGTGCTTGAGGATATAGATGAATGAAAGTTGAAACTGTATTATTAGCATTCAAATAAGAAGCAAGAAAGAAAGTACTTGTAATAGTTTTGGGCACATTTAGAACATAGCATAGCAGGTTCCCATATTTAAAGATATATTCTAGTTTCTTTTTAATGTTTATTTATTATTGAGAGAGAGAGAGAGAGAGAGAGAGAGAGAGAATGTGAGTAGGGAGGGGCAGAGGGAGAGGGAGGCACAAAATCTGAAGCAGTCTCCAGGCTCTGAGCTGTCAGCACAGAGCCCGATGTGGGCTCAAACCCACGAACCTGGAGATCATGACCTGAGCTGAAGTAGGATGCTAAACCATCTGAGCCACCCAGGTGCTCCATGGTTTTAAAACATCTCTTGTCAGATATTAAAGAAGTTTATATGTATATGTATATGTATATGTATATATATATATATATATATATATATATATATATATACATATATATATAATTTTGTTCCATTTTGGTTTTGACTGTATACAGTCAAAACCAAAATGGAACAAAATTACCATACTTTAAAATAATTGTTATTTGTTCATTACTGTAGCATAATTTGAAAGCAATATTGATATTAGATGTAAACATTTTAAGATACATTGGGAAAATATTTCTTTTTTTCACAACAAGTTGTTAATATATTTCCTCCAGAAACTGCCTCTCATATGTTGCTTATGCATCTGGTCCAATTAATAGATATTAGTGATAGCCACAACTACTGATGTATCACAGCCCTTGTTTAGTAGTTGTACTCATTGAAAAATAATTAATGAATATTTATTTGGAAACTTCTTTATAGGTAACATGCATAACAGCTCTAAACATATTCTCCCAAGTTTATGGGTGGTGTCATAAAAAAAGATGTGCTCATTCAAATATCAATTCTTCTGCTTGTTATTTGTCAGGTCATATTAACCAAGCTTCAGTTTCTTATATCCGAGAACAGGAGGAGTGATACAATATATCTCACAGAGTCATTGGATATTTAACTGACACCATATGCAAAGTAGAAAAAGCCATGTTTGCTCTATTACCTTGATTCTATAACTTGTCCTACACTAACCCATGGGCAGGACATGATACCACAAGAAGTCTCTGAAGAAGAAAGAGGTCATGATACATAAAGATAGGGAAAATCCACTTTATCTAATACTTGGACCAGCATGACCAAATGAGCAAGGTACACAGCCTAATGAACACTATTTAATAACCAAAGTCATGAGAGACT
This sequence comes from Panthera tigris, assembly GCF_018350195.1. Lineage (NCBI taxonomy): Eukaryota > Metazoa > Chordata > Mammalia > Carnivora > Felidae > Panthera > Panthera tigris. The sequence goes on from NC_056661.1 coordinate 48,854,055, forward strand.
TTGGGAAATCCAACCTCCCTCCAAACTTCTTCCTTGTTCATGTGTGAGCTTCCCTATAATCCTCTCAAGCCAAATACCAACTACATCTCATAATACTAATTTACAAAACCTGTTTTTCTCTACTTAAGATTAACAGACGGTGTGTAATAAACGTCCCCTTTTCCCCTCTATATCCACTACTAGTAACAGCACCTCTATTTTTTTCTTTGGAGAATCATTCCCCAAAAAGAACCAAGTAGTTTGTGTGGTGCCTGGGTGGTTCAGTCATTTAAGTGTCCAACTTCAGTTCAAGTCATGATCTTGTGGTTAATGGGTTTGATTACCGCATCGGGCTCTGTGCTGACAGGTCAGAGCCTGGAGCCTGCTTTGGGTTCTGTGTCTCCCTCTCTCACTGCCCCTGTCACACTTACGCTCTGTCTGTGTCTCTTTCTCTCAAAAATAAATAAACATTTAAAAAATTCAGGGAACCAATAGTGTGAAGTGCTGTCTGATCTGTACCTGTCTACCTTGATAACTTAAATGTATTGTAAAATCCTACATGGTCTTAAATTTTCATATATTCTTTTAAATGGCATATGTCACTTCTATATTTTTTCTCATTCAACATTATTTGTTTGACATTATTTGAAACATTATGTTTTAGAGATTTAATTTATCTTAATTGATTTAGTTCCTGTTTATTCATTTTAATTTTGTTTATGATTATGCCAGAATTTATCCATCCCCTTATTGGAAGGACATTTAGTGTATTCCTAAATTTACCCTCTTACCACTTGGAAAGATGATGAACATCTTGATATGTACATATGAGAGCTTCTCTACAATAATTCACATCAAAGGGAATTAATTTCTGGAGCATAGCTAATATGGGTACATTCAATCAAATTAATGTCAAATAAGCTGTCAAATTATTTATCCCACCAGCAGTCAATGAAAGTTGCTCTTATACTGTATCCTCAGCAACACTTGATATTATTAGATTTTTATAGATCTGATGGACGAAATTATTACTATGTTATCTTGCATTGCCCTGATTATTAGTATATTTCTCATATCTTTATTTCACATTCTAATTTTACCTTTTGCAAACTTACTGTTTATATCATTTTTTTAAAATTTTTCTGTTGATGGATTTCCCACTCATGAGAGTATTCTCCAATTTTTTGAAGTTGAGTACTACATATATTGTTTGTAAGGCTTATTAATTGTGTCATTCAAAAGTATTTTATTCTTAATAGATTTCAGGCTATTTAATCTGTTTCTGAGAAAGGTGTGTTAAAATGTCTCTTCGTGATTGTGTGTGTGTGTGTGTGTGTGTGTGTATGTTGAATTTCTCCATCAACCCTATCAGCTTTGACAAAGAGAGCAGGGGTGGAGATTGAGTGATTGAGATTGCCTTGTTCTTTCTGGTTAATTTCCCTTCTCATAATGACTTGTTTACTATTGCTACAGATTTTTGTCCTAAATTTTGTTTTGTCTCATATGCAGGCTCTCTCAGTTTTAGTTGATCCATTTCTCAATTTTTTTTTCATAATTAGGGTAAATCTCTTATAAGCAGCAGCTATCTAGATTTCTGAAAATGTATTTGAGGATCTTGGTCCTTTCAGTAGTAACTTTACTTGTGTCCTCTTTATTGTGATTACTTGTATTTATTTCTACTACTTTCCTGTGTGTTTTCTACATAACAGAATTTTTACTTGCCATTTGATCCCTTTCTCCTCCAACTATATTTAACATTTTTTTCATTCATTTTTCTTCTCCATATTAGGAAGCTAGGAATTTTATTTTCCCTTTTTATTGATAATTCTGAAACTATAACATTCAATTTGACTTAAAAATGAAAAATTGTGTCTTTTCTCCTCTCAAACAACACTAGGTTTTCTTGGGGTGCCTGGATGGCTTAGTCGGTTAGGCATCCAAGATTCTTCATTTTGGTTCAGGTCATGATCTCACAGGTTCCTGAGTTCTAGCCCTGTATCAGGCTCTGCACTAATAGGACAGAAGAACCTGCTTGGAATTCTGTCTCTCTCCCTCTCTCTCTGCTCCTCCCTGACTTGTGGGGTGCACCCTCGCTCACAGTATTTCTCTCTGAAAATAAATAAATAAACTTAAAAAAATACTAGGCTTTATTGAAGGATGTAACCCTGCTCACAGGGTTTTGTAGTTTCACGGGTTTTGTATTCCACAGGCAGTTTTGTATTCCACAGCTATGTCTATTTCTATTAAATTCCAGGGCTTATAAATTCCTTAATCATTATCTTTATCATGACTAGTGTTGTTTAAGCCAGAGTTTTATTTAGATTAGCTCACATGATAACAAATTCCCTTGCTCATTATTTCTTTTTGCATCTACTTGCTTATCTCTTTTATTCTTGTTTTTCTCTGAAGAATAGCATTTAGTGTTTATTTCAATAAGAGTACATGAGTATTAATCATTATCTAAAATTGCCCTTACTCTGTCTATACTATTGATGGACAGTTTAGTTAGGTATAGAAATATGAATTAACAGTTGACAGTTTTTGCCTCTCAGCACCTTTGAACATATTATTCCATAGTTCTGGCTTTTCTGTTGCTAGTGAAAGGTTTGCTGCCATTAAAGTTCTTTTACATTTTAATACAATATGCTGTTCTTTGATTATTTTTAAAATAGCTGCAACCCTGTGGTCTGTGATTTCTCTATTATAAAGGCATAGGGAATTTCTATGTATCAATTAGTGTGCTTTTTTTAATGTTTATTTTTGAGACAGAGAGAGACAGAGTGTGAGCAGGGGAGGGACAGAGAGAGAGGGCCAATAAAGTTCTTTTACATTTTAATGTAATATGCTGTTCTCTGATTATTTTTAAAACAGCTAAAACCCTGTGATTTGTGATTTCTCTATTATAAAGGTATAGGGAATTTGTATGTATCAATTAGTGTGCTTACTTTTTTTAATGTTTATTTTTGAGACAGAGAGAGACAAAGTGTGAGCAGGGGAGGGGCAGAGAGAGAGGGAGACATAGAGTCCAAAGCAGGCTCCAAGCTCTGCGCTGTCAACACAGAGCCCGATGCAGGGTTTGAACTCAAGAACCATGAGATCATGACCTGAGTGGAAGCTGGATGCTTAACTGACTGAGCCACCTAGGAACCCCTCAGTGTGCTTTTTAAGTTGAAGTTGATATGTTACATAAAGCCAAGAAAAATACAAACTATTTTCTCTTTGAATATGGACTTCTTCTCTCTAATTTCTTCTTCTGGAAATCCTTCACAAGTTCACTGTCTCCATGCCTAATAAAATCACTTCCATTTTCTCTTCTGTTCATGTCTTTATGCTGAAGTGTATGGAATTTTCTCAAACTTCCTTCTACATTACTGATTATCTCTTTATATCTATTATAATATTTAACCCTTTGCCCATGGCTTGCTTTGTTCAAGTATAATTTATTTTCTATATTTGTCATTTCAGATTATCTTATTCTTCCCCCCTTACTCTGTCTAGTGTTCTGATTTTTTATTGTTATACCTATACTTTCTTTTATATCTTTAATCATCTAAGTCCAGTATATTACTCCCTCCTTTACATAGTTTTATTACCCATTCACTGCAGATTAATTTAACTGTTTGCTCTCTCCATTAACTCTCAATCTCATTTATATATTTTCTCTGGTTTATAATTTTTACTTTCAAACTTCTTTTTGATAGGTACTACTCTTTGCATGTAGGGTTGGGATGACTTTCTCTGTGAAAGTGTGACTACAGAGAAGATTAATATATAATATATTTGCTAGGATCCTGGGACTTTTAGCAGTCTAGGACCAGTTTTTATATTGTTTTCAGTGTAATACTCTTACACTACACTGTAAGAATGTAGTAGAGTGAATTTTGACCATAAAACAGTGTGGGGTACAAGATGGAGATGGTTTGCTTTCATTACTTCTTTGGACTGAAAGGGCCATATTGTTTTGTTTTACTGTAATGGAGGGAGCTATCTTTCCTGAGTTCTAGTTTATACAGAGGTCCCTTGACTCTTATGGACCCAAATTTGTGTTCTCCACCCCCAAGAAGACTTTAACAGTTAGCCTGTACTTGTGCTGGCCTATGTCTGGATAATACTACCGTTTTTGCTCTTCCTCTATGCCCTCTGTGGTATTATAGTTTTTTTTTTCTTTATTTTTCTTTTTTTTCTTTTAAAATTTTTTTTTTAACGTTTATTTATTTTTGGGACAGAGAGAGACAGAGCATGAACAGGGGAGGGGCAGAGAGAGAGGGAGACACAGAATCAGAAGCAGGCTCCAGGCTCTGAGCCATCAGCCCAGAGCCTGACGCAGGGCTCGAACTCACGGACGCGAGATCATGACCTGAGCTGAAGTCGGATGCTTAACCGACTGAGCCACCCAGGTGCCCCATTTTTTTCTTTATTTTTCTTACGTAATATTGTCACCTGGGCACTTTCTCTACACTCTCAAATTATCTATGCATCTAAAAAATGTTAAGTTTTATGCCATCCACACTTTCTAAGTGACTTTTTTTAAAAAATAAACTATTGGCAAGTTTGCATATCATCAGTCCACCATGTTGCTAGAAATAGAAGTATAGTTCTTTTCAATGTTTTTATAATTTTTTTTTGAGTAAATAACATGCTTAAATAATGTTTAATTGATGAATTTTGGAAATGATATTTTCTTATTCTTTTTTTGTGTTAACTCTGATAGGAAATTATCTAAAATTGCTCTGTGTATTTTTCTGTAAGTGCATACTATTTAATAACCCTAATCTTTGTCTAGTGTGAAGATTTTTGCAGTGTCTCAAATATGCCATTTACAATTTCATTTCTCACTGTATAAAAAAGAAGATTGAGAAAGCTATGTGAGAGAAGAATTCTGAATCACAATAACTAGAATTTCTGTATAATACATAGCATCACCCAACTCACTTATCATTTTTGAGTCTTTCTTCTAAAAGTAATGTATTAGCAAAAGCCGTGGGTAATTGAGATTTCCATTAATCAAAATAAAATTTAATAGGAACTGGTCAGATAAGTTACTGGTTGGTTATGTTATAGTTATTAATGAGTTCTTTAATTAATGTTAAAATTATCTTAGAAGTACATTTTCTTACTTTTATTATGAATCTCCTTAAGGATGCTTGTAGAAACATAATAAAATTCTATTCTAAGTGGCTTATAGGTTATCTCTGCAATTCTGCTGCTTAAGGTTTTCCTGGAGTTGATCCATCTCTCTCTCTTTTTTTTTTCCATCTCTTTTGACATCATATGGCTCTATATTTACTCTAAGACCGTTGACATTGCCCCCATCCATGCTTTCTAGATAATACTTCTAAAACCCTGTTAAAGAAGGTTCACAAATATAATGTATTGTTACTTTTTCCCTTCGTGGTGCTCTTTTTTTTAAAACTCTTTTGTCTTTATGTACATCATGGCTGTATTTCCAATGATTGTTGCCCATAGTTCATCTTGAAAATGGATTTTGAGATCAATGGATTCTTTTTTGAAGCTTTTTGTTCTTGTTGTTGCTGTTGCTCTTTTGTTTTGTTTTATAAGCATGGTAATGGTCTAAAATGTAAATGCAACAAGAATCAGTTTACTTTACATTGTTAAAATGTTAGGGATTACAGAAAAGTTACTAGAAAGAAGGCTTTTAGGTTTTTAGTACAATATGAAAATTGTTTATCCTACTCTATCTTAAAGTTTACTTATTTTGAGAGTGAGAGCAAGCAGGAGAGCGGCAGAGAGAGAGAGAGGGAGAGAGAAAATCCCAAACAGGGTCCATGCTGTCAGTGCAGAGCCCAATGCGGGGCTGGAACTCACAAACTGTGAGATCATACCTGAGCCTAAGTTGGATGCTTAACTGACTGAGCCACCCAGGCACCCCTATCCTACTATCTCTTTTCCTCTTGTGTTTTCTTTAGACCAGTTTAACTCCTCTAGGAGAACAGGGGTGGGATGAGGAGAAGGCTCTGAATAACAATCCTATCTAACTAAAAAACAACAACAATAACAACAACAAAAAACCTCCAATATCTTCTCAAGAAACCCAAGTTTATTTTAACAGTGCAGTCTGGAATGGTTGCTCTAAGAGAGAGACAAAATAAGTAGTATTCACTGGTGAAAAGCATCTGGGTAAGTGAAATCCTCTTGCAATCTTTCTGTCCTCCATCTAGATGGGACACTGTAGACAGCTGATCCAAACCTTTCTTCAAAGCTTCACAGTCTGCATTCCTCCCATTGCAGTACTTATTCCCAAACCTAGCCATTAAGAGAAAAGGGACATCAATCCTTTAAAACACACACACACACACACACACACACACACACACACACACAGAAATAAGCAATAAATAAAATATGAAGTATAAAAGGGCTTAAAAGAATTGAAGGAGTAATGTCTGCTTGGAGAAAATAAAACAAGTGTAAGAAGTGAACGTAAAATGCAAGACCATCACACCTTAAGATACTACATACTTTACCTGAGTGGACCCATCTTCCTGGGGATTGGCTTGGGAAGACTAACAGGCATTTTTGGATATAATGGTGAGTTTGTCAAACTACAATGTACAAATATGCCACTAATTACAAAATGGAAGTGATTTACAAAAACAAAGTGATACATAATTATATTTCCTTACCATCTTACAAAATGAATCCCAGATTTTCTTTTTATGGGGCTTATTTTTGTATTTTTTTTAATCCAGTAGTTAGTTAAGTTCTTAGAGTTTGTGCATTGGCAACAGGTAAAATGAGACTCAGATAGTTTTATTGGTAGTAATGGATAATTCACTTTGCATAATTCTCTTTTCTTCAAAATGTAACTCAGACCTTTGGATTGCTTCAGGATTTACTCTTGAAACTAGAGATGATATATTTCCTACTTCGTTTTATGTTATTCCACAAGGAGTTGCATAATTTAGTTAAGAAAGTATGGGCGGTAACAATGAAAGAAGCCAGATTTGGATCACATTACTTAAAAATCCTCTGAGCTTTGTCCTTCTGATCTGTAAATCTATGATTATGTAAACACCACAGTTTGGTTATAGTGAGGGTCTGATGGGTAATGCATGGGACAGAATTGTTCTTGGTGTAGCTTTATGATGTCAGGGACTGTATCTACTCTTTATTCTCATTATATCTGTGATGTTAAACTCATTGCTTAGGACAGAGTGATAGTCTGGTAAAAAAAAATGTGTTGAATAATAGTAATCAGTGTTTTCCATGCTTACTCTGAATCCACCAACCTGTTTCCATTGCTTTTCAAAAATTTGACTCAGTTCCAACCGTTTTTAATTCTCACTTAGTTTGAATTATCTTTCCTAGTGTTCCCCCTCCATAGTGCAACTAGAGATATCTTTTTAAATAACACACATATTAAACATTGATCTTAAGATAGTCCAAATTTCTTACATAGGTTCAGGACCCAATACAGCACAGCTCCCATCTTATACTCCAGTCTTCTTTTTAACCAGAAGCGTTTGCATACTCTGTTATCCATTTTACACTGAACATACCCAGAACCTAGTCAGGTGTCCAAGCTATATTCTCTTAATTAAGGTATATGCTAAGCTGACATAACAAAGAGACCCCAGAATGAAGTTAAACAGGATAAGCATTAGTTTTTCTTATAGAGCTTGAGAGAGGTAAGTGGTCAGGCCCTGTGGGATGATTTGATGTCATCACCATGTGTTTTCCATGTCTGGACAGTTGTCATGTTCAGTTAGGAGAAAGGATTAAGAGGTCCGGGAAAGGGAGAACACATGGACTCCTTCCCAGAGTGGCAATATTTACTTCTTTTTACATTTCCTTTGCCAGAACTTTGTCACAGGGCCACAACCAATTGCAGGGAAGCTGGGAAGTATAATTTTTTAGCTATGTTTCCATGGTGATAGCTAAAACATGGGAATTTTATTATTAAAGTTGAGGGGGACAGACGTCAGGGTATGATTAGCAGTTATTGCCATGTGAGTTTTCACAATTCCCTCTTACATTACTATTTTCCCTGAATAGTAGATGCCATTTCATTTTATTCTGGTTTTCCCACTAAGGTCTAGAGTTCTTGAAGACAGAAAATACATCTCCATCATTTTGTCACTAATGCTGATCATAGTCCTTGATGTATAGTATGTGCTCAGTTAATATTTGTTAAATGCATGAACAACCACGGAATCAAGGCAGATTTCTCAGAAATACATGGTAAAGGCTTTTGTTTTATTTTGTTTTTGTTTTTTTTTTTAAATAGCATCATTATACCCTGGTTTATAAACTATTTTCTCGCATTTTCCTTATCTTTATTCTGAACTAACTGAGGATCCTACAGATGAAGGAAATAGCTGAAAAGATGTGAGCATCCCTTGTAGGAAATTTCTCTGGGAAAAACAAAAGCAAGGCAAACTTTGATCACAGTCTCTCTGCTGAGTGCAGGCTATGGGGTGACTGCATAATGTATGAGATTAATTCTGTCAAGGGCCCCTACTTTCCTGGGTTAAAAACAAAAATTTCCACTTATCTTTCTCAGAGAACTAAAGTGTTTTTTGGTATCTGAAGCCAAGACTTAAGTTGCTGATACTGAGGGATTTTTTTTCTTCAAATTAGTCAATTAAAAGTGCTTTAATAAGTTTTCCAGTATCTATCAGTATCAAATGTTAATGTAACATCTTTCTAGACCCATTCCTCATGTCCATGTACCCCTGAGGCATGGTTGACCTGAGCCTAAGTTGGAGAAAGAGAAAGGGTTAAAGACATCTTCAGAAAGATCCAGAAACTTGGGCACCTGTGTGGCTCAGTTGTTAAGCATCTGTCTTCGGCTCAGGTCATGATCTCGTGGTTCGTGAGTTCAAGCTCTGCATAGGGTGAACATGAGCCCTGCTTTGCGTGAACCCCGCTTCTGTCTCTCTCTCTATTTATCTCTATCTCTATCTCTATCTCTATCTCTATCTCTATCATCTATCTCTCTATTCCTCTATCCCTCTCTGCACTCATGGAATTCTCTCTCTCTCTCTTCCCCTCACTCTTTCCCCCTCACTCACTAGCGCTGTCTCTCTTTCTAAAAATAAATAAATAAATAAAATGAAATAAAATAAGAAGAAAACAAAGATCCAGAAACTGAAAGGCACACAGTCAAATGGATACAAATATGACCAGAAATGATCCCTCTTATTTTATGCCTTCATATCTCACCTTACCTTGCAGAAGGAATCATGAGCATCAGCATCAGAGTTGACACTTCAGCTGATATGTTTGGTGGTAGAAAAATTAAAATCAGAGCTCACACCTCCTATTCCATTCCTTAAGGCATTGATGCAGTAGTGTGCTTTACACATGGTAGAACAGGTTTTAAACATAATTTTTAAAAAAGTTTCTGAAATTCATAACTTAAGAAATTCGTCTATATTAAATCTCCTCCAGTCATGAATTTGATTTCAGAAGCCTGATTCATGGGATATCTATATATGCTGCTAACTTGAACAAGAACAGAAGTCCCAAGTAAAACACCATTTTGAATATTTTTTTCTTCATTCAGAGCTTATTAAATATCCAGTGAGCATGTAGTATAGGTCACTTCATGGGCTACATAATTTAGGACAGTGAAACTGAAAATCTTTAGTAAAGGACTATTTATTCAAAAATAATTCAACAGATTGAAGAGCAAAGCTTCTATAAAATAGAATTAAATGTTCTAGTCATGGCCTAGTACTTTGAAAGTTTCTAAAAGCTGGCTCAAGTTCTGATGCCATCATGCTGTGGAACCCCAGTAGCAAGATCTTTGCAAAGAGTCCACACTTGCAGAGCACTGATCCAGGAGATGTAAACAGGAATAGTATTTCTCCTCTTAAGTAGCTACCAACTTAGTGGACACTTAGGTATAATTAATTCACAACTAAAATAGGTAATAATTGCAGTAAATGTTATATAATACTTGACCTAAAGATGAGAGAAGCCACCAAAATGCTTTGGTTAAGCTTGATGTGCTTAATAGCAATCACTAGTAATTCTTTATTGCTTATGATGTGCTATACTAAGTGCTTTTCACATGTATCAAGTTATTTAGTTATCAGCAGTGCATAAGTAGGTAGATACTGTTGCATTGGTAAATCAATACTATAGAGGAGAGATGGGCATGCCTCCATCTCTCTATGTCCCTTTGTTTCTGTCTCTGTCTCGATCTCCTCCTGTACTCCCTGCACACTGCTCCCCACCACACACAGACTACCAGGCCTGTCAAGTAAACAGCCCATGGGCCCAACCTCTTTGGTATAATGCTTTGAAGGAAGAGTTGAGCTTTGAGAAGGGAAGGAGTTTCTAATAGATGTGGCAAGCAGAACGAGCACAAGTATGAATATGGTAGTTAGCGAGCTTGGTGCATGTAGACCAGGGTTCTAGGACAGAGGACCCTGGGGGTACAGTTGGAGATAATTCTAAAGAAGTAGAAGATGTTCAGAAGTGAGAAGTGGTTGAATCTGCTAGAAAGGCAGATATGAGAGATGTAAGAGTCTGAGGGAGAGATATTCAGTTAGATATTCTGCCCTGTAGGTAAGGACCTCCCCTAACAATAGGAAGCTATAGGGGGGCGGGGCATGGGCACTGTGACAGGAAACTGCTACTAAGTAAGGGATAGTTAGGTAAAGAGCGGTGGTGTGGGGACAGAAGATAGCGTTCTCATTAGGAGTTACTGCTGGGTTTGAAACGGCCAGGCAATCATATACAGACGTATATGTGGGTTTGCTCAAGATCCTAATATGTGTCAGACACTCTTGGGTGCTGGAAATATTCATCTTCTGTTCTCAGGTTGCATATAAGCTAATGATGTTCAGCAAATATTGAGAAATTCAAGGGTAGAGTCTAAAGTGAAGTCTTATCTTTAAGGCTAACTGATCTTTAGGAACTAGAAGTGTAGAAAGTGGTCTGCATACATAAAATTAGCTCCCAATTAGCCTTGGTGCTACAAGCACACAGAACACTCCTGTAGCCCCTAATTGTATGCCATTCACTTTGGTCACTGTTTAGACTCTTTAATATTTCAGCAACTAATCAATCATCGTTCTCACAGGTAGCAGGATGACTCAGAATAAAAGCTCCCAAGAGGTAGTGGGTATTTTAGAATTCCACACTTTGGTACAAAACAGGTAACTATTAATACTTTTCATCTTCATCAAGGACAGTTAGGACTCCATAATTTATTTTAAACCATGTTATATCTTATCACAGCAATTTTTACCTGCATCACATTTTATGTTTGGTGTAAGAGGACTCTGTTATGAGGGGGTGGGGTGGAGGATAAAGGAGAAAAGAAAATAGCAGAAAGCCTTTTAAAAAATTACAAGAAACGTGTCCTTGGCAGTGAAGGACACATAAGAGATACTTTCTCTTTTTATTTTATGTATTTTTCTTGACAAAAGAAAAGTCTTATATAATGTACCACTAAGCCAACACAATTCAAATTGCCAGTTGGAAAGCATAATTAGAGCAGTATATTTGAAGTCTTTCTGGAATTTGGAATTTAAGAAATCTGAAGGCACTCACACTGTTTTAGTCTCTCTCAAGGACACCCTGCATAAGGACTCAGAGTTCAAAGGAAAGCTGCCACTCTCTGCTTAATACATTAATTATTTGAGGTACCTTATCTTGGTTACCACCGATATCCTGCTTTCTAAATCCCATTTGCCAAGTCTTTCTTTCAGAATGACATGTTGCTTTTACACTTGGTACCCAAGAAGTCAGGTCATTAATTTTCTTCAGAACTGCTTAATTTGGTTAACTCAAGTTTATTTGTGATATTATCCCCCATGATGCTAGTTTGGCCAATTTTATTTTATTTTATTTTTATACACATAGGAATATAAAGAAATCAGATTATGCGGCTACTTAGACTAAGCTTTAATCCCCCATATAGTGTCTGTTAGATAGACCTTACTTATCAGGCTCCTTTAGTTAATCTCCAGTTTCCATTAAACTGCATTAATAAACATAGCACCAAGAAGCCAGTCCTTCATTAGAAAAACCTAGAGCATCATTGCTTAAGATCTTTTTATTCACACTATGCTTGTTCCTTGTTTTATGGTGGAACTCTTGCATCCACAAATGGGTCTTGGTTACTACGGGTCAAAGAGAAAGAAAATAAAATGGGGTCCCTTCCCTTTGTCCTGGGTTTGTGACCTCAGAAGTCTGGTTCAAGTTTCCTACTTTAACAGGTTTGGAATGTGGCACACACCTTTGGGATTTTGCATTCTGAAGTAGCCCCACTATTTCATACAACTTCCTGCCTTAATGAAAGTCATACTTTGTGCTGTGCAATATGGTAGCCACTAGCCATGTGTGGTTATAGAGCACTTGAAATACTGTTTGTTTCATGGAGAGACTGCATTTTTTTATTTCTATTAAGTAATTTAAATTTTTTTGAAGTTTTATTTTATTTTTTGAGAGAGAGAGACAGAGCACGATCAGGGGCAGAGAGAGAGGGAGAGACAGAATCCAAAGCAGGCTCCAGGCTTTGACCTGTCACTACAGACCCTAAGGCAGGGCTCAAACCAATGAATGCAAGATCATGAGCTGAGCCAACGTCAGATGCTCATCCAATGAGCCGCCCAGGTGCTCCTATATTAAGTAATTTAAATTTAAATAGTCCAGGTAACTAGTGACTTGTGTCAAGGAAGTGCAGTTCTGAAGAGTGGTCACCTCAGTGGCACATTCTTTGGGAGATGCAACATGATGTGGGGGAAAACCAGCCTCTTTAGTTAATATCGCTGGGCCCTTAGACATATTATAGTGTTACCTATGTCTTTGCAACTCAGTTTCCCCACTAGAAAAAATCCAAGTAAAAACTCTTTCTTACATGAGCACTAGTAAGATATAGCATGGGTGAAACAGGCTTTCTTGAGGTCTAGCACATGTGGACATTCTATAAACATTAGTTTAAAAAATATAAAAAAGAGAGCATGAGATAGAGGGCTTGGATTAGACCTGAGCATCCATACTTGAGACAGTGAACTAATGACTTAATATTTATGAGTTTAGGGATGTCTGAGTGGTGCAGTCGGTTGAGCATCAGGCTTTGATTTCGGCTCGGGTCATGACCTCACAGTTGGTGAGATGGAGCCCCATGTTGGGCTCCGTGCTGACAGAATGGAGCCTGCTTAGGATTCTCTCTCTCTCTCTCTCTCTCTCTCTCTCAAAAACAATCAAACACATATTTAAAAAAGGATGTCTGAGATTGTTACCTCATTTGTAAAATAAGATAGTTCCTGCCCTGCCTATTCAAGGAGACTTTCAAGTTCTGAAATTCTTACCTCCTAAGAGTTTCTTGAGTCTCTTTCCTTTCCTCCTTCCTTTATCACCACCTCATCTCTCATGCGGATGACATTACCACATCCTACTAGGTCTCGTTGCCTCCACTCTCCTCATCTACGGACTTTGTGTCATAACTTGAGTTTTGAAATTTGAAATTCTCCATCACCTATAGAATCAAGTCCATACCCCTCCAATGACAACCAAGGACAAACCATGAACTGGCTCTCACTTAAACACCTATTCTTTACTTGTTTTCTTCCTTAAATGTAATCTCCAGCTTCCCTAGACTCCCTGCCATGCCCCTACTACATGCAGTGTGCCCCACTATTTTTCAACTCCATGGCTTTGTTGTCCCTGTGCCGCCAATGTCCTTTTTGTCTCCATCTCATCCCAACCCTTTCCTGGATTGGCTAACTCTTCAAATGTCCCTTCCTTTCCTACTTCCCACCCCACCCCAATTTCTAGATTGGCTTCTCTTTATTTTAGCACTTGATTCAAGCAAGACAACCTAGGAAAACCTCTCTGACCATATCTACCCTTGGCTTCACCTCAAAGCCAGGCTATGTCACCATCCTCTTCCAGATGAAGATCACTTTCCCTAAAGCATGCTGGTGTTCTGTGTCTCTTTCTGTCTGTCTTTCCTATTAGAATAAGGTCTCCTTGAGAGAAAAGCTCAAGTCTCACTTGCCTCTGTAACCCAAATACCTGTTAGTTATATACCTCAGAAAGGCTTACTGAGGAGATACGACTGTCCCAGGGATCCCATGAAACAATGTAGGTGAGAGCATTTTCAAAATGGCAAAGCACTCCAAAGACATAAAGTGATACTGTTTTAATTAAACCTTCCTGCTGACTTGGTGTCTGTCTCATGCTGACCAGCTTTATGACAAGCAAAGAGCTCACACCCCATGGTTCTAGCTGTCTGGATGTTTCTCACCATGTGGGCCAGACAACTCTATTTCAAATAGGATGCTTTCTCTCCCTTCTGATTCTCACTTGTTAGTTCGTGGCCCATTGCTGCCAGCTCTCTGCTGATAGCCCACTCTTATAAATACTGTAATCTTTATACCAGGTTGCTTTCCCAATAAGTGCCATGTGCATATTCCCCCCCTCTTCTGCAAAATGCCTTTAAATTCCTTAAGGAGAAAATAATCTAGGATTTCAAACAAGGTAGAATTCCCTGATGCTCTTAGACATGATGATTCCTTATCTGAAAACAGAGTCTTCCTCAGAATACTAATCATAGAGGCTTCAGCTACCTTTTGGGTCAGGCAATTTCAGGGACACTCTGGTACAGGGTTTGGCAAATGTATGGCTCTCAGGACAAACCCCACTGCCCTGTATATCTGTATATGTAAATAAAGTGTATTTTTTTGAGATAATTTTCTTAGGGGAGCCTGGGTGGCTCAGTTGGTTAAGGTCCAACTCAGCTCAGGTCATGATCTCATGGTTCATGAGTTTGAGCCCAGCTTTGGGCTCTGCGCTGACAGCACGGAGCCTGTTTGGGATTTTCTGTCTCCCTCTCCCACATGTATGCTCCCTCTGTCTCTGAAAATAAATAAATAAACTTAAAAAAAAGATATTTTTAAAATATTTATTTATTTTTGAGAAAGAGAGAGAGAAGGTGCATAGGAGGGGCAGAGAGAAATGGAGACAGAGGATCTGAAGTGGACTCTGCACTGACAGTAGAGAGACCAGTGCAGGGCTCTAACTCATGAACCATGAGATCATGACCTGAGCCGAAGTGGGACACTCAACCAACTGAGACACCCAGGCGTCCATGTAAATAAAGTTTTATTGGAACACAGTCATACCCATTTGTGTATGGATTTTCTGTGGTTGCTTTTACACTACAACAGCAGAATTGCTAGTTGCACCAGAGACCATTTGGCTTGCAAGGCCTAAAATATTTACTCTGTGACCCTTTACAGAAATCTTTTTTCCTAACTTCTGTTCTAAAGCAATGTTTATTAACCTCAGAATTATTGTATTTGGGGTAGGGTATCTGATGTGGGGCACGAGTAGTCCTGTATCATGTGGCACATTTAGCAGCATCTTTAGCTTCTACCCACTAGATGCCAGTGTCATTCCTTCCCCATTTGTGACAAGCAAAAATGTCTCTATTGCCAAATGTCCCCTCAGGGACAAAATCACCCCCATTTGAGAACCACTTTCTAGACACAGTAGACACAAATACATTTTACAAGAAAGCAAGAGCAAATCAGGTGTTGACCAATGTAAAGATGTTAGATGTATCACCTACTTTCCTTCTTTTGGCAAACTCCTTACACAGATTTCACTGATCTAAGGACAGTACAGCTCTATCTGTGTGGTTAGGAGGGGAAAAAATATCGACATTTTTCTGGCCACATTCCTATTTTTATCCTTCTACCAGAAGTTCAAGTCAAGGACTGTATGTGGATTGACAGTATGGCCGTAGGGCATTGAGCGCAGTCTGTGGCGTGTGGCAGAACTGAGTTTGTATAGATATTTTTTAGTGTTTTATTTATTTTTGAGAGAGAGAGAGAGAGAGAGTTGGGGAAGGGCATACAGAGAGGGGGGCAGAGGGTCTGAATTGGGCTCTGCATGCTGACAACAGCAAACCTGATGTGGGGCTGACAGCAGTGAGCCCAATGTGGGGCTTGAACTCAGGCATCTTGAGATCAAGACCTGAGTTAGAGTGGGATGCTTAATGGACTGAGCCACCCAGGTGCCCCAGTAGAACTGGGTTTAAATCTAAGACTGTCAACCTACAAACTGCATAAATTTGGGCAGATTATTTTGTTTTCTCTGATCCTGAGTATCCTCATTTGTAAAACGTGGTTAGGTGTAAGTAGGTGAGATCACGTTTTTATAAAACATTTCAGAGAGTGCCTGATACCTACTGAGTGCTCAAGGGGTGGCAGTAATGGGAATGGTAGTGGTAGAAGTGGGAAGGAAGGGGAAGGAAAAGAAAGAGGAGCAGGGAGAGTGGGAGGAGTAGGGAAATGAGGAAGGAATATTAATACCATAATTTGTTAAGGTTGAAAAAAACATTAAAGGGACACAGGAATCCCTGCCATGCTTATGTGTTTGAAGACAATACATCCCCTAAAGATGTAAACTAGGTCTTTTGATGAAAGACACGGTGCAGTTCTTCAAGCAGCTTCTCTAAGAGACCAAATAGAAATACTTACATAACAAGAAATTATGTAAGAAGAGACAAAAATACTGGATACTAGTTGTGTTAATAGAACATGAAAATCTTGCATTTAGAGTCTCAAAAACATCGGGAGTTGCTGCTTCATGCTAAAGTTTCATTGCAAAAAATCTCAGGGTGTGTATCCGTGGAGGATGAAATGGTGGTTCTCATTTATATGGAATGACTATTGCTTTCATTTTCCCAGCATCTAGTTATCTACTTTTATCTTCTTTCAGGAAGTCCACCTCCCCATCTCAATCCATGCTGTCTTTGTGAAGCTGACTGTAATCTCAATTCCAGGCAAAAGCACATGATGATGTCCGTCAAGGCTAATAGGCATGCTACACAGCCCCCTGGTAACTGGGTGTGGAACGGCTGCACAACCCAGGTACAGCCAATACACTCATGGATTTCTAGAGAAAGAGACTCTCCCTTGGATCTTCTCATCCTGTGAGTTGAAAAGTTATAGAGGTTGGAGTCGTTACCACCATCTTGCTGCCATACGAAGTCTGAACATGAGACTCCAGAGTAAAAGGCAGAGATGAAAAATAGACAGGAATTGATCCTTAATGGTATCTGTGTTCTGATTCTCCCAAGCCTAAAGATAATAGGACCACCTGGGCATGTAAACTTATATGAAGTAAAAGTTTTCTTTTGGCTTAAGCCAGATCAGGCTAGATTCTCTACTCCTTGAAAGAAAGAAGTTTCAAGTATTATCTTGGTTACTGGAGTTAAAGGGCCTACTGTCCCCAGATGGATCAACTGCTAAGATGAATCTCTTATCTCCTGTATTTCTCTTTATAGAAAATGTCGTGTTAGAATTCATGCCAAATTAGAATCCTATTTGTGACAAGGACAGTTATGACTTTAGAGGCATTTAGAAGTTAATTGTATTATATAACATTATATCAGCTAAAATTAACTATTAATGTAATAAAATATATTGCAATATAACACAACATAATATATTAACTAATAATGATTGATTTTTGCTATGAAAAGTTACACAAAGTCAAAGTGGATACAATAATGTGATAAATTCCCATATAGAAATAACTTGCTCTCACCAGTTACCAAGATTTTGCCATATTTGATTCATCTGTCTGTGTTTTTATTCCATACTTAAGTGTTTCAAAGAAAATCTGAGCCATCATACCTTTCCTCCCTTAAATGTTTCAGTATGCTTCTCTAAAAATTAGGAATATTCTCTTATATAACTGCAATGTTACTCTCACGTATAACAGAAATAATATATAGTCCATTATTAAATCAAATATCAGATTTTGTGATTAGTTAAAAATGTCTGTGCAGGGGCGCCTGGGTGGCTCAGTCGGTTAAGCGTCCGACTTCGGCTCAGGTCATGATCTCACGGTCCGTGAGTTCGAGCCCCGCGTCGGGCTCTGTGCTG
The DNA here is from genome assembly GCF_018350195.1 of Panthera tigris. Classification (NCBI taxonomy): domain Eukaryota; kingdom Metazoa; phylum Chordata; class Mammalia; order Carnivora; family Felidae; genus Panthera; species Panthera tigris. The sequence goes on from NC_056661.1 coordinate 48,871,916, forward strand.
ACAGCTCAGAGCCTGGAGCCCGTTTCAGATTCTGTGCCTCCCTCTCTCTCTGACCCTCCCCCATTCATGCTCTGTCTCTCTCTGTCTCAAAAATAAATAAACGTTAAAAAAAAAATTAAAAAATAAATAAATAAATAAATAAAATGTCTGTGCAACATGGCTTTTGAACAAATTACATTTATTGAACACATATTATGTCTCAGACATCTGGGCATTTTATATGCATTATCATTACAACTTCTGAAGATTAGAGATATTCCAAGACTTGCCTAAATACTGTCAAACTCCATATCCTAAGCCCTAGACAGCTAACAATACCACCTCCTTTGTTTTCTTAAACCTTTACTTGTATCTTTTTTTTTCTTTTTTAATTTCTTAAAAATTACAAAAGAGTGGGTTATTCTGTTTTTCTTAGATATTTTTACTCTTCTTTTTTGTGTGAGATTGACCAAATGTTTTATAAATCTGTAAAAAATGCAAGTATGTTAATTTTCAGGAGGAAATGTATCCTTGGTGGAGATTTAAAATTTAAAGCAAACCCTTTTTGGGAATCTATTTTACATATGTTCCTTCTGTACCTAGGAATGTGAGGTCGCCCTACATTCTTATTCAGCTTCTCCCAGCTGGCTCTTTCTTGCTCTCTGTATCTTTATTGCACAGAGGTCACTATCTCCAGAGAGACTGAAACAGATTTTCTTTTCCTTATCTGCTTCCTAAATGCAACCTCAGACACTACATACCAGTCTTCTCTTTGTCCTCTCCCTGGGTCTTCAACTCTCCAAACCTTCTTCTTACCCTTTTTCCTTTTTCACTGACAGATGACCCTGTGCAAAAGCAGCTTATACCTAATTATCTTCTCTAGCTCTAAATGGAATTTCAAAACTAATCAACAACCTGAGAAACAAGCAGAAAGTTTGGCATAGCTTGAAATGTGGGAGTCCATGTTCACTTGTAAAAAGAGAATATTGGTAACACTTCAAGAGAAACAAAGAATTGTTCAGAGAAGTCTTATGTGTCCCGTATGAATGCAGGCAATGGTCTAAATGACCTAGTTTGATCACAGCCTTAAGAATTTTTAATATTACACTGTGGAAGATCTGTGCTATTGAGGCTCAGAGTTTAGTTTAGAACAAGAGAAAAAGAGAATGTGTACCCTGCACATTATATTCTGTTCAGAACATGTATTCTGTTAAGATATTTTTGTGTCACAAGGGCATCAGTGAGAGTTGAAATAGGGGATGGATGAATGTCCTGATGGAGAATAAATTAGTGCATCATCAGATTGGTTCTGTGCACATTTATTCTCTCTCAACCTCTCTGTTCCTTTTGCTCTGGCTAGAAATGTAGTGCTTGTTGACAGTATAAATATCTGCTCTGTAAATCAATTAATTGTTAACTGTTTGGCACTGAGTTATTGCACCAGAGTTAGAAGGAGGTGGGCCCTACAGGAGCTGTAAAATTCTTTCAAAACCTGCTCAGATTTGAACATACTAACTTACCTGAAAGCAATGTTGGTTGAGCATAACTAAAAAAGAGTATGTTCTCTGAAGTGTTCCAACTTATGAAAAGTCAATATCAGTGGGCCAAAATTTTACTATGCCCCATTGGAACTGCCCAACCAGATCCATTTCTGCTCCTTCTGCTTACATTATTCTTTCCAAGATACAACCCTGGGGAACTGGTGTTTTTCTATTGTATTATAATATCCACAGTCTCTGTGAAACTTTTGTATTAAGGTGAAGAATATGAAAGGAGGGCTGGTGTGTCTTGAGGTCATAAGATAAGGTGTGCAAAAATGGCAGATTCTAATAAGGGAGGTATCAGGTGATGGAAAAACTCGAATTTGGAAGTCAAAGTAATTCATCATTTTTTCTGTCTTACCTCTGGGCTAGAGGAAAGCTCAGAGCCAATTTTACTTTCCCCACATAAATATCTGTGCTCCAGCTGTCTGCTTCCCTTGCTTCATTCTATTATTTAGTATATTATTTAGTATATTTTGATGCTCACTTCATTACTCCTAAAATACTCTATTTTTCATTTTTCATGTTTTATCATTTCATTTACAGTGTGTGAGGCTCTGGGATCATGCAGATCTAGACAGGAATTCAGGCTCTCCTACTCAAAAGCTATGCAGATTTGGACAGGTTCATTCTTCATTCATTCATTTTTTACCTATTCATTAATTTATTCTGCCAATACTTGTTGAGTGATAACCAAGTCCTATGAAATGTAAAAAAATATATATAGGGTAACAGTGATGAATAAACTAATTAAGGTCTGTATTCTTGGAGTTTATGGTCTAATAGGGGGAAGTAAGCATTAATCAAGCAATCATTCAGAGGAGTATATAAATATAAATTGAGATAAGTTCTCTAGAAAAAGGAAAAACAAGTGATAAAACCATTGATTTTATAAGAATATATATCCAAAGAGCATGATCACTTTGAAATCTGACTGACTTGATCTCTGAGCCTCTATTTCCTCATCCATAGGTACAAATAATAATAGTGACTACAACATAGATGTGTCGTGGGGACTCAATGTTGTATTGCAGGTTAAGTGCTTAGGATATTGCCTGGAAAGAGTAGGATCTCATTGATTAAAGTATTTACTGCCATTGTGATTTTTATTATAATCTATTACTATTATCTTAAAGCAATAATAATGAGATACACAGTTTAGAGTTTGTGGGACATCTGAGAGTACACAGTTAAGCGTAAGTAGACATCAGAGGCTGGTCAAACACTCAAACACCACATTTTACATATGTATGTTTATTTCCAGAATGATAAGCCATAAATTAAATCAAAAAAAATTTAAGTCTATGACTCAAACAAGTTAAGAATCACAGATAAAAATAAAATCACAGAGAAAATAAAATAATTCTTAAAAATAAGAATCACAGGTAAAAATAAAAAACAAAAAATGTAAAACAAAAAAACAAGAACCATTCCTCAATGTTTTATGAACTTCTCTATAATGATCCTTTATTCTCTCTTTTCAAATGTGTGTGTGTGTGTGTGTGTGTGTGTTTAACCTGGTTATATTATGGATTCTTTTGCTGTCATAAATTGGATCTTGAGATTTCTGAAGTGTTTAACTGATATGAGAGAAAGTTGTTGATATTTACCAAGCACTCTTGTGAACTCTTAATGCTTCTAAATCATCATAGACTTTCTTTGCATACAAGTCTACTGGCTGTAAAACAGGAGGATATTGTCTCCTTGTTTCTAATTCATATGTCTCTTGTTCCTTTTACTTTTGTTATGTTAGAGAAGCTCTCCATTTTGGTGAAGAGGGCAGTGATGATGCCTCTCTTTGCCTTATTCCTGAACTTTACTGGGAATCCTCCTCCAACCATCCAAATTTTACTATTGAAAGAACAGAATCCGTTACAACCTTTAAGAATGTAAACTCTACAGAGCAGAAGTTTTCACATATTTTGTTCAGTAAGTCTGACTTTTGAATAATAACTAATATGTAAAAGACACTTTTTTTGAAGTGTCTTTTTGTTTTTGAATAAAAGGGTAAACAAAAAGCAAGAGCAGAGATTGACACCTAAAAGTAAGTGTTAGAGTGTTTGTCTATAATTTAGAAGTGGGTAACCTAAAATGACATTTAATGAAATTCAGGCAGACTACCAGCCCACCTTCTCAGTTACATTAAGGAAGCAGACCTTGAAGATGACAGGATTTCTCAAGTCTAAGTAATCAAACTACAATGCACAATTTCAGTTCACTGACGGGCTTTGGAGCAGATCATTTAATCTTTACGTCACACATATTCATTCCAGCTTAACACACACGGACACCCTGTCCTTACCAGTCATAGACTGTGACTTCAAAGGAAGGAATTTGCCTGGGGTTTTTAACCATGCCAAGTCAGTAATGTGTTTGAATTGATCTTGGGCTATTCGTGAGTGGTCTCAAACCAGATTCAGTGTCTAAATCCTCCCCTCCAAATTTCAGATGGAAGTCATTTGTTACCAAGACATTGATCTGGAGAAGATACCGTATCCTTTTTTTTTTTTTTTCTTATGGGTTTCCAGGGAAAATGGTTTAAGGTGTTTCATTTAGATGTATTTAAAAGCTGGGTGCTTAAAACTTCTGGGTGTGTTTTACCCTCCATCTGGCTCTTTGGTTGGTTTGTATAACTGTAGTAGCTGAGATGACATTGTACAAACAGAAATGGGTGTGAAAATGGTTTGTGGAGGAGTGGAAGCTGTAAACTTTGTGATCCAAAGACATAAAAAAAGAAATGGATTTTTATTTTTTTAAATTTTTTTTTAATATTTATTTATTTTTGAGAGAGAGAGCAAGCGAGAGGGGAAGGGGCAGAGAGAGGGGGAGATACAGAATCCGAAGCAGATTCCAGGTTCTGAGCTATCAGCAGAGAGCCCGACATGGGGCTCAAACTCACAGACCATGAGATCATGACCTGAGCCGAAGTCAGATGCTTGACTGATCCACCCAGGCACCCCAGAAATGAACTTTTAGACCATTACCATGCTATTAGGAAAAAACCCCTTGTGCATAGCCATACAAAAAAGGACACACACATTCAGTCACTGCTTATATACATACTTTCCTATTGATTATTACAGAGTAGTATTTACCTATTAAATAAGATGCTCTAAAGATGAACAGATTTTGGTAGATAATTTGAAAACCCACCATCAATGAGCAGGTCCATGTGAAATGTCATAGATTCCCCTGGACACTTCTTAAACTAACCCTTTGGCTTTCTGTACTACATTGGAAAACAAAGATATACAAACAGAAACACATCTGCATTTAAGTCATCCAAATATTAACCCAATGAAATATACAGCAGTGTACCCCTACCACAGTGGGCACAGATGAAGTCTACCTCAAGATTTATTTTAATTAATATTGATGTTTGCCTTTTTAAATGGAACTATAATTTCCCTAGTGTCTCCTTAGCTTTGTGAAATTTATTTTTTATAACTAACTACATTAATAATTCTCACTAGGAATAAACTAGCCACCTAGTGGCTACTCTTAGTGTAAAAGTGAGCTTTTTATGACATTATAGACCAAAGAATTTGGTCTATATTTATATTAACTTATATTCATTTGAGGAGTATCATGAAATAAATTCATGATTCTGAAAAAAAATCTTATGAACTTTTGGAATATTCTGTTTTGTTAAGGGTCTGTAGCAGTGCTATACAATAGAAACATAATGCAAACATATATGTATTTTTTTTATTTTCTAGCATTAAATAAAAAGAAATAGGTGAAATTAATTCTAATAATTTATTTCATTTAATCCAATATGTTCAAAATAGTATCATCTCCACATATAAAAATTATGAATATTTTACTTTTTTTTTGTACCAAGTATTCAAAATCCTGGATGCATTTTCAATTTAGAGCACATCTCAGTTGCTCTAGCCACATTTCAGTTGCTCTGTAGCCACATGTGGCCAGTGGCTACCAACCTAGACAGTACAGGTGTATGCAGTCACAAAACAGCTAAACTCCAATTGCCCACAGAGCATCAGGGAATATTTAGGAAGTTACCATCTCTGCCTGATCAAAACTATTGATTGTCCATCCCTTCTCTTGTCTCTTTCTTCTGATAAGTATCAGAAATTTAAGGAATGTATTATGAAAATCAAATGTCTTACAAGTAGATTATAAACAAATACATGTGACTAATATTTTTTTAAAGAAAGACAATATTTCACCTTCCTTTGTAAACTGCCTTTAAATGGAGAATATTTCATCTGTAAAACCTCTAAACAATATTCAGAGTCTACATATCCCCTTAAGGCTAAAGAAAGAAATTAAAGCTTCCCTTAAAAAAATGCATAAAAGATCTTAAAATTCCTTTCTTATCAAGATAAAGGAAAATGCATTTCTAGGAAATTAAATCAGGTTATATTTGAGCATATAGAATGTGACTTTTATTTATTTTAATATAATTTATGCTTTTCTGAAAGGAATGTGTTAGACGTATTGATAAAAAAGCACTTATCTGTGGCCAAGACATATTGCTAAACCTTAATTCATAGAAACTATATTCAACTATTATTATTAAATTTTCTTGTATCTCATTTCTACATATATTTTTATGTGCAGAAATGTCAAAAGAATAGATTTAACTTACACAAATTAAATATGTAATGGAAAATAAAAATAAATATGCTTGGAAAATAGAAAAATAACTTAAGTAGTAACTTTAATATATTTTTCATGAATACTTTCCCATGTGCACATAAATGTACTGTAAAACATGAACAAAAATATTCATAGCATACTTGTTGCCAAAAGCCAAACATTGGAAGCAACTTAATTATCCCTCAGTGATAGAAAGGATGAGATGCTGTAATATATTCATATCCTGGAAACTATACAACAATAAAAATGAACACATCAATGAGAATGACTGTTCATATTGAAACAAAATGTTGAACAAAAGGTACAAAGCACAAAGTATATACAGCATGATTTCATTTACATTAAGTTCAAAATAGCAATATATACTGTTTAGCGGGGTGTACAATGTGATAAAACCAAAAAGCAAAACAGAATTGATTCTCATAAAAACCAGGATAATGATTAGCTTGTAGGAGACAGGGAATGTGACAGTAAAGGGATAGCTCCTGGAGGCTGACAGTGTTCTCTTTCTTGACCCAGTTGTCGGTTACACGGTTGCTTGCTTTATAATTACTCATTTTACCATGTAGCAAAGTTTTATATCATTTTCTCTACATGAATTATAACTCACAGTTAAAAGGGTTTTGTGTGTATGCATATGTGCTTTACTAAATATCATCTCATTTATTACACAGACTGTTGTGTGTCTCCTGTGACACTACTAACTCTCTTCTACATTTCAAGCTGCGTAGGAATTTGGTAAATTTAACAAATAAGTCTTCCTTCAACAAGATGTTGATTAAAACCATGCAAAGGTCAGGAGCAGGGAGAGGTCCCTGTAGCACACTCCTTAGATACCCCCCATTAGAGTGTGATAGTATTAGTATTGATAGTTATAACAATAATCAGATGGTAAAATTTCTTCAGCTTAGGCACTCTGCATATATTTTACATATATCATTTTATATGATGTTACAGAGCGTTATTATTTTAAATCCTTTCTAAGTCTTTATTGGAATCCCCATCTTAGAGATAAGTGAATCCCCTCTTAGAAAATGTAAATAGCATGCCCAAGGCACATCGCTATATGGGAATAGAACCTAAATGTGAGCCCAGATATATCGGATTCAAAAATTTTTTCCTCTTCTCTTTCTCTCTACAGTCTTGCCCTCTTGCTCTGTTTGAAACCATTATTCAACAATCTTATTTCAGTCTGCTGTAAATCTACCTTATTCACATTTCTCCAATGATGGATTCAAACAGCGTTTCTTTTGTCTGTTCACAGGATCCTAAAAGGATGGTAATGAAATAAACATGTCCAATGAGGACATGTACAGTGTTCTAGATCTTCTGTCTGCTCATCTAGCTTGGTCACTAAAACAGAAACTCAATATCAGCTTGTTTTTGTCAAGACACGTTAGCAATGTCTCAATCATCATCTAATTCTTTTCTTGTATTCACTATAATTTGTTATATAAGTGCATAGAAATTTTCCAGAGAGTAGCTTCAATGTTTTCCATAATTCATCTTCCTTTGTCCTCCCCTTTCTAAGATAGGGAAAACTTTTTTTCTAGTCTGAGACCTGACAGAACTATAATTTTTATAATTTTCATCCATTTTTTACTGTCTTCCTTTAGTCTTGCCAGAACTTTCATAGTACAATTGGTTTGGACCTGAATTTGAACTCATTAAGAATGACAAGATGCCCTCTTTCTCTATCATAATTTGGTTGGAGATTTTGTTCCCATTTTGTGATTTTTTTCTTCTTTTTCCACTTGATGTATATTTTCCTTGGAGCAAAAATAGTCAAAATAGACCTTAAACAGCCTCATTTACTTTTCCGCCATCCATTTTTGTTACATCACATTCACCAAATAGGGTACACATTAGTTCTCATAATAAATCTAAAATAACTTCTCTTACCTTTTCTTTTCTTTCCAGTCTAGTATAGAGATTAACTTCAGATATCATTTCTTCTCCCCATTTTTTTTCACCCAATGAAAATTAAAAATTAAATGCAAAGTATCACAGTTCCTTTTTATCCGTGATTCTCGAGAGGGTCCATCTTGGTCAAAATTATTGAAGTCCTCAGTGAGCCTCAAGTAAGCTTGGGAGGAATTAGGAGATAAAACAAAAAGTTTCTCAATAATAGCCTTTTAAAAAAATCATTATAACAATATATTTGATTTAATATAACATTAATTAATTAAATAATTTGTTTATTTTTAGTCCAATAATACTTTTTTTGGCTTTTTAAGTTTTTATTTTAATTCTAGTTAACATACAGTGTTATATTAGTTTTAGGTGTACTATATAGTGATTCAACAATTCCACACATCACCTAGTGCTCATCACGACCATTGCACTCCTTAATCCTCATCACCCATTTAAACCATCTCCCCACCTCCTCCCTTCTGGTAGCCATCAGTTTGTTCTCTATAGTTAAGAACCTGTTTCTTGATTTGTCTTTTTTCTTCCCTTTGCTCATTTGTTTCTTAAATTCCACATATGAAATCATATGGTATTTGTCTCCTACTAACATATTTCACTTAGCATTATATCCTCTAGTTTCATCCATGCCATTGCAAATGACTAGGTTTCATTTTTTATAGCTTGGTGATATTCCATTGTGTGTGTGTGTGTGTGTGTGTGTGTGTGTATACACCACATCTTGTTTATTAGAAGCTGTAATGGAATGAAAGTGCAACTGCACAAAATAAAACACATGAATCTGAGAAGACATGTCTGAAGCAGTGAAAACAAAAAAACCCTTTTCTAAAATTTTCTTTTAGGGGCGCTTGGGTGGCTCAGTCAGTTAAGCGTCCAACTTAAGCTCAGGTCATGACCTCACAGTTCATGAGTTTGAGCCCCAAGTCGAGCTCTGTACTGAAGGCTAGGAGCCTGGACCCTGCTTCAGATTCTGTCTCCCTCTCTATCTCTGCCCCTCCCCCACTCACACTCTGTCTCTTTCTCTCTCAAAAATAAATAAACATTAAAAAATTAAAATTTTCTGGGCACCTGGGTGGCTCAGTTGTTTAGGCGTCCAACTTCAGCTCAGGTCATCATCTCTCAGTTCATGGGTTCAAGCCCAGCATCAGACTCTGTGCTGACAGCTCAGAGCCTGGAGCCTGCTTTGGGTACTGTGTCTCCCTCTCTGCTGTCCCCCCGTCCATCACGGTCTGTCTGTCTCTCTTGAAAAAATAAATAAACATTAATTTTTTTTAATTTTTAATTTTCTTTTAAAAACTATGCCACAAAATAAAAGAACTTTATATCCTCACCACTTAACCTGCCATCATTTTTAAAAAATAATTCTCATCTTTTGCATTGTGAATTAGCATATTGGAGATTTTCTGATTATCCATATTTTATGACATTTATTGCTATTATTTTGGGATGAATGCCTACATGAAGCTTTAGGAAATGCAAGAATAGTGCCTCCTGCTCTGCTTATATCTATATCTATTTATATCATCAAGATAAAAAATTAGTTGTATAAGAAACATGTTTTAGATACATAAGTAGATGTATAAAGGAATTCGCTTTGGTACTATTTCTGAAGAAACTCTCCAGCCCCCCCACCCCCACCCCATACATGTCATCTGATGCCAATGGCACCATTTTCCCTCTTCCTTAGGAGCAACTATGCTTAGGTGTGGCTACTTCTTCATTCTAAAGCACTATCCCTGACTTGTATCAGCCTACTTTTCCTATGTGTTTATAAAATAGTCTTGGGTCATAAAGTAGAACTTCATGAACTTTACCATTGTTTCCATTTCCTATAAATTGTAGGGTATTGGGTTCATGGGAAACAGAGCAGGGAAAGCCTGTCTCGAATCTTCCTTGAATGCGTCTATTCCCAAGAGCTCCATTTCCTTACTACTCATGTATTCATTATTTGATTTCAAAATAAAAATGCCATTTTTATCTGATCATAAAAAGTGTTCATTCTCATCATTAATAACTTAAAAAGTAATATGGAAAGTGTGAAGAAGTAACTAGACCACTAAAAGGTATAAAGAAGGAACTAAGGCTTATTCCTCAGGGAAGTTTACCATAATGAAATTTTGATTACTCTCCTTGCAAGCATCATAATATTAATAAATAACAGAAATAACTGTGCGCTACACTACACACTAATTTTACATTCATATTTCAATGTGATTAAAAGTAAGCCCTGTAATTTATGGAAACAAATACCACACACTCAGTTAAAGCCATCATGTAGAGCTGTTATATTTTAAAATCAGTGGTTTTCACTTGAGGGTGATTTTGCCCATCAGGAGACATTTGATAATGTCTGAAGACATTGGTTTGTCACAATTTGGAGTAGGAAGGCTCTATCAGGTAGAAACCAGACATGCTGATAAACATCCTACAATGCACATGACAGTTCCACAACAGAGAATTACTTGGGCACTGTGTAAATAGGGCTGCAATTGAGAAGCCCTAATTTAATGCGATCCAAATCATCTGCAACATACCCAAGTTACATTTGACCCACATGATGAACAAACTCTCCAAATTGTAGGGAAAGATAAAAAAAAGTAAGAAGATTCTGTGTAAATATGACCATTGCCTTCTAAAATTTTTCAGAATTGGGGAGCCTGGGTGGCTCAGTTGGTTGGGAGTCTGAATTCGGCTCAGGTCATGATCTCATGGTCGGTGAGTTCGAGCCCTGTGTTGGGCTCTGTGATGACAGCTCAAAGCCTGGAGACTCCTTCAGATTCTGTGTCTCCTTCTCTCTCTGCCCCCACTCCCTGTCTCTCTCTCTGTCTCAAAAATAAATAAACATTAAAAAATTAAAATTTTTCAGAATTACCATGTGGGAATTAATTTAAATTTTAAATGACATATTCAGAAATCTTAATGGGTGGCTTGGCTCATAAGTACATTTTAATATATTTTCTGAAAGTGACAAACCACCTATATGATTCAGAATCACTTTAATTCATTAGTAATTCCTGAGTGACTACTATGTGCTAACACCCTGTTTGGCAATTGGCAGTGAAGAGTTTTGGGGGTTTATGGGACAAAACATTTGAAATCTAGTAAATCATGAAAGTTAGAGATAAAAGGGCAGCACAATTATACTGACACTTTGTTTTCTTCAAGAGAAAGACAAGACAAATGCATAGAAATTACAGAGAAACACATTTTATGTTCCTATAGAAGAGCTCCTCAAAGTTTCTATCTGTCTGAGAAGGCAATAGACTATCCCTAAGTTCTTTGGTAATGGATAATTTATAAAGAAATTAGATAGTGTATGATTGGAAAATTTTTAAAGGAAATACTATCATTGAATGGGGAATTGGAAAAAATGACCCCTGCGATCTTTCTAGGACTGGCTATCTTTTTTTGTGAGGACCAGTACAAAATATAAATATGAAGGTCCTTATTCAAAAATTAAGAATTTCAAAATGGTGACATGAGAGTATTGAGGCCCTCCTATAGTTAATGTCCTGTGTAAGTCTCAGAGCATAGACCAGTAAAGAGAACGCTAGATCTTACGGAGCTGTAGGATCTTACAAGTATCCTATGCCCTCTTTCTGTTTCTCTGACAATTCCCCTCCCATCTCCACTGATGACTTCTTTCTCTTTGACAGCCTTAAGTAATGGGCATTTCTCATGACTCAACTCTTTATGTGCCTTTCTGCTTTATATTTTTTATTTTATTTCTTCTTCTTCTCTCCTCCACCCCTTTCTCTTGCTGCTTTTTATTTATCATTTTTCTCAGTTCCAAATATCACATGCATTTGTTTGACTTCTGAATCTATAGCTTTATACTTGAGTTCAACCATCACCTAAAGTTCAGTGATTGGGAGATTTTAAAAATATTTAAAAAGAAAAACAGAACAAAACAAAATATTCCTTCAATCTTTTCCCCCAAACTCTGGATCCAGTCACCAAATCTCCTCTCCATTCAGGTCATTTTCAATCTGTCCTTATAAAACATCCTATGTTAGTTGACATGCATATTCTTCCTTTTTTTTTTTTAATGTTTATTCATTTTTGTGAGAGAGAGACAGCATGAGCAGGGGAGGAGCAGAGAGAGAGGGAGATACAGAATCCGAAGCAGGCTCCAGGCTCTGAGCTGTTAGCACAGAGCCCGATGTGGGGTTCGAACCCACGAACTGTGAGATCATGACCTGAGCAGAAGTCAGACGCTTAACTGACTGAGCCACCCAGGAGCCCCTACATGCATATTATTTCTTAGTCACATGCTGCTGTAATTGAGTGGCTCCAAGCAGAACCATGAGCACATGCTATAAAAATAGAAAATCTGGATGCAATCTCATCTCTCTGAGTCATGAAGGAATGAGTTTCCCATCACCATGGACAAATGTCCCATGCTATGTCTGCTTCACTTTTCTCATCTGAAAAGTGGGGATAGTATAGTACCTATCTTATGGCTACTGGAAGGTATAAATAGCTTATTTAATATAAATCAGTTAGAGTCTAGAAATAATAAGTGCTCAATAACTGTTGTTATTGAAAAGTAATTATTACTTTTATTATAGCTTTGCAATGTCTCTTTGTTTAGAGTTGTTCATATTGAATTGTTAAGAGTATGGGTTTTAAGTTTTAATATTTAAGACTAAAATATTTTGTCTACTTTTTTTCATTTGGTGACCTTGAAGGAGGCATTTCCCCTTGCATCCAAGTATGGGCATGGCAGTTTCTTTATTTCAAGATGTTGTAAGAATTGTATTAGACCACAGAGATGAATGCTTCTATCACAATGTCAGTCAGGAAATGTGAACCCTCCTCCCAATCTTGCTAATGTATTCTTCATTAGGTACATCTTTTACCATCATATACATTGTTAAGAACTGACCCTCAATGACTTCACAGTGACTATGAGATAATATCCAACTTTCTTATACTTGAGACATTCCACAATCTAGTTCCATCCTACCTTTGCATAAGGTTCTCCTCTGCATAAAGCATCCATTGTAGTCAAATCCATTTAATCCACATCCAGAAACATATGATAAAATCACATCACCCCTTTATTCTTGCTATTATCGTCTACTCTCTTTAGTTCTTCCTGTGTATATGAACTCTGTATTTTCAAGGCTAAATTCAGATCACAGCTCTGCCATGGAATAAATGCACATAACTATAGCCTGGCATTCCCTTTCATCCCCTGAATTTGTGTAACATTTATAGAGTACCTTTGAAAATTTTATATGCCTTTGTTCTCTTATTTCTTTTTGCATTGTGGTTAAGAGCTTACCCTTTGGAATCAGGCAGACTGTGTTCAGGATCCACTTATTAGCTATGAGCCTCTGGGCAAGATATTTATACTACATAAGGTTCAGTTTATTCAGTCACCAAATGGGGATAATAATGATGGCAAACTCATAGGATGTTTGTGAGGATTGAATTAATACATTTAACATACTTAGCCCAGTATTATTATTGACAATTTTTTAATAAATTTGAATCAGTTTTACTCTTATTGTTATTATTTGTATTTTCTTATCTACCCCCAAAGACTGAAAGTGCCTTGGAGGTAGTGATTATGCATTGTGTTTTCATAATCTCCCTTACCATGGGGCTTCTTGCTTTAATTAATTTAATTAATTTTTGCTGTGATTAATTGCTCTGTCATTTTTTTTTCATCTAAGACATTTGAAGTCTGGATGACAAAGAAGCAATCCCTGGTAACTCAAAGGGGACTGTATTTCTTTGGATAATGTCAGTGACCTAGGTAGCAAACTCAGGCTCTGCCAGTTCCTGTCACAGAATTCTCCTCTGGCACTCTGTGCTGCCTGCTGTAAAAAGAGTGTTGTCAGTAGGGCTCTGATGCAAACAAGGCTGACTGTATTTTGTTGTTGGAAATATGTCCAAGGCAAGACCATATGTATTATGTTGCTATATGGTTTGAATACCAAGTCCATCCTATTGCTTATGCTAAAGTACACAGAGCATGAAATTCTTCTATGAAATATTCCACATTGAGAGGAAAAACAAGGATTTCTGTGTCTGAACCAAATAGCATAAAATTGAATTTGTACTCATGGAACATCAATTACCTAGAAAAAATAGTGTTGGTCATCATTCTAGACATTTTCAAATGCACTGACTATCACTGCTGTGAATTTTTTTTTTCTGATCCACCTTCTCCAGAGCCAGGGATGTTTGCTTCTTCCTATTAAAATGTCTATTATCTCATCTCTATAATTTCTGAAACTCTCCCTTTTGTTAAAATTATCTGTGTGTATCCTACTTAGCAATCTCTTCAAGATCTATATCTGACATATCGCCACATCGCTATTATTTACAACCCTTATAGTTGCCAATCAATGGCAGACACCCATTGGGATTTGCCTAAGCACACAGGAGGGGAGATAACTTATTATAAAGTTAAAAGAAGTATCTTATAGAACCCACGGGCAAGGAATATATCCAGGTCTTCGAGAGAGATAGGAACCAGGTACTTAATCCCTATAGAAAATACTTCTTTTCCCCCCACCATGTCTCTTCTCTCTTGGCAGCTGACTGACTCATTCTTTGCTCCCAATGCAAACTGCCTTTTCCTACTTCCCAGTCTGCCTGAGTGCTATCAGCAACTCCTAAGTTTACATCTCTAGTATTAAAGTAAACAGTTTGGGTTGATTCCAGAATTTCATTATTTCCAGTTTCAGGTTCCCAAACTGCCTAGTGGGAATTTGATTGACACAGACTGGATTTGGTGCTTACCCCTAACTCAGTTAGTCACATCTAGTACCATATAAATATTTAAGTGGATTCCTAGATAATAGGATACAGTTGCTCAAAAGTGAAAGAGAGAAGAGTTCATAATGAATAACCTTTCCTATTACAGCACCTAATGCAGTGTCTTCATCCCCAAAATAGTTTGCTAATGTGGGTGGGAAAATAATTAAATAATCTGAATTTGCTTCTTGAACTTGATCTTTACATGAAGACATTGGGACATTTATTTCAGCTTGTTTTTACCTTTCTGAAAGTATAATGTCTTTGTTAATATGCCAAATAATACACAAGAAATAATATACATCAAAATAACATGCTTTAGGGATTGCTCGAATAGGGATCAAAAATCCAGGATATTAAACAGTTCTACTACACCCCCAAGATGAGATGTTTGTCGTGCATTTATTAGGTGCTGTTTTACAATGAAGTTAAGCTTTTCACAGTCTCCAATTTTTTTGTCTCTTGATTTATATTTCCATGGGAACTGAAATCATAAATGGTCAAACATATGGGGCATTGGTATTGTGTTTTAAGGTTTTTCTTTCCTTACTCTTTTATTTTTTCTCTCAGATTCGCACAAGAAAAATCTTTCCTTCGAAATATTTTTTTTTAACCCAATCTTTAGGCAGTGGTTGAATCTGTGATTAGGAAGAAAATGAAAGATCATTTTGGTAAAATTCCTTCTGGGTTGTTATAGATGTTTGATTATGTAAGTTTAGGTATTGAGCTCAGTGAAAACTTCTGGCTGGTGAGACATTTTTAGATCAGGGTACAAAATGAAGATGGTAACCAGGCAACATGGTTTTGTACAGTTATTAAAAATAAAATGTGAAGCTTCCACAATGCAGAATAATTCTCTGACAAGTTTGTCTGATTTTCACTCTCTTATTGCCTGGAAAAACAGGTAAGTTCCAGTAGTTAAAGTTCAATGCCTACTATGAGACAAAATTCCTTACTTCGAAATGTTATGATTGTTGGAAAATCATATGCACACATGACTGTAATCATAATATGATTTTTAAAATTCTTAAACATTTCTACACAAAAAGTATGCATTACAAATGTTCATACAATTTACTATGTAAGTATAAATCTGACTCTGCATTGAGGATGATATCAAGCTTGAATAGACATACATATACTCTCTATATAGCAGAGTTTATTAATTAAAATGTTGGAAATCTTTCATATAATGTATAAAAATTTTCAAAGAATGATATGAAGATGTGATCAATTATGACAACATATTCAATCATTATTTGATATTTCAAAAGACATATGAGCAAGTGATATTATCAGAGTAATCATGATATACATACCAAAAATAGCTATGTTCAAGTTAAGATTCCTTGTCTTTTGTGTTTCTGATGTCCCTTGGACAACTCTTCTAGGACTGTGTGTAAAATATACATATGAGTCGTAAAATCACATAGTATTCTAGGCAATATTCTAGACTGCACATCAGAATAACCTGAGAAGTTGAAATGCTGATGCTTAGGCCCACCAACAGAAATTCTGATTTACCTGGTCTGACCTTGAGTCCAAACATACGAGTGTGTGTGTGTGTGTGTGTGTGTGTGTGTGTGTTTTAAGTTTTATATATAATTCCAGTGTGTAGCCAGGGACAAGAACTATTGTTGGAGACAGATATTCGGCAAATACCTCATGTAGAATAGAGGATGAGTTTCCAGATAGAGGAACTCTACAGACATGAGTATTTGTGGGCTATTATAGCACAGTCCTAGGGAAATGCAGCATGTCTTGGCAAACATTCCTCTTATGTAAAGGCTGTCTTTTATAAAAGGCATATCTCAGTTGGGGAATTTCCTGGAAGATCCTCAATGATCATTTTGGATTTGATGTGATCTTCCCCAGCTAAGTAATTGGGCCAGTGGCCTGTCTGGGAACTTAGTGCTGTGTTCCTTCCTGGATGTTGAGAACGTAATAGAAGTTAAGGTGAGTCTTGGAGTTTAGGAGACAGAAAAGAATTCCTTTTCTCTGGTGGATTCTTGAAGGCATGGTTTAAAAAAAAGTGATGGAACTTTCCTAGAATCTACTAATCACAAGATAGGTTTTCAACCCTGACGGCAGCAGGAGTGCAATACCAGGACGTGTGTTCTATATAATGTAGGCTATGGTCCCTTTCAGCCTTGCGGTTCTCGCCCACGGAGAAGCCTCTTGATGGCCTAGTGGGAAATCACAGAAAATCCTTAACTTTTTTGAGTCCTACAGGTAAATACACACAACACACACACACACACACACACACACACACACACACACACACACTTCTAATGCAAATAGCAATGGTAAGCCACAGACACTAACCAATCAATAAACAAGGTTTGGAACACACCCTATTATTCTGGGTTTCGATAAAGACGATGCCTACCATCCACCATATTTTCTTCTGTGAAAATTTAAGCAAAACCACCATGTGTCTTTCCATGTTTTAACTATTCCCTCTGAACTTTTATGGTGAAGGGACATTTAAGATAAAATCTTAAATGTGCCTGGGTGGCTCAGTTAAGCATCCACTTCAGCTCAGGTCATGACCTCAGCATTCCAGAGTTTGAGCCCCACCTAGGGCTCTGGGCTGACAACTCAGAGCCTGGAGCCTGTTTCAGATTCTCTGTCTCCCTCTCTCTGTGCCCCTACCCTTACCCCTACCCTGCTTGTGCTATGTCTCTTTCTCTGTCTCTGTCTCTCTCTCAAAACAAACAAACAAACAAACAAAAAGATCAAATCCCAGACATTAGGACTTCTCACCAAAATATTTCAGAATGTATTTCTAACTGGTAGGAACCTATTATTTATATAATTGTCTGCTGTTATCACATCTGATAAAAATAATGATTTCTTAATATCATCTAGTACATCATACATGTTTTCTAAAAAATGCATACACTTATTAAGTAAGTACCCTGGAGTAAAATTGGTATATCCAAGAATTTGCACCTCTTTTATGACTTTTGATACATAGTGCTAACATGTATCATGGTCAAGATTGTACAGATTTAGCGCCACACTTCTTAGGTTCATTGTTACTGGAGAGGGAAGAAAGACATGGAAAGAGGAGGTATCCTGAAAATAACACAGCATAGATGAAGGAAGGGGAAGTTGAGGGAGGCAGGAGGGGAAGAAGGCAAGAAATGAGAGGAACAACAGTTAAAAACCCAAAGCCAAGTTAATGCCATAAACTGTGTGAGTGATCAGGACTCCTGAGTCAGGCCCTTGAACATCAATGTATAGATTTAACCAGCTAATGAATGGGTTCAAGCTGAGCATCTTTATGAGGGGGGAGTACAGGAAGAAGAGCAGGAGCCTTCCACCATACCCTATGGCCTCCAGAAAGCTGGCTTCTCAAATCTCACCTCCTAAAGAACTCACTTGAGGGATGCCCTTTTATCTTTCTTCTTAACTGAACTTGTGCACCCTGAGCTGCCACAAAGCAACATATATTCCAGCCCTTAGTCTCACAGGGCTCCACATGGCATAGTAAATCAAGGAGGGGCTTTCTGAGAGGGAAGATGGTTACTTTATACTGTCTGGAACTGAGCTGAAACTGCTTACTTTAGCAGGAGGAAGGAACCTCTAGGTACTGAGCAACTTAAGATATTAGCTGGTTTAGCCTTTGTATTTTAAATCTTTACATCCTTCTCTAAGCTAGGTACAACTGTATTCATTTAGTAGATGACATAAAGACACAACTTTTTTTTTCCCAGAATAAGTGAATGAATGCATGCATGCGTGCATAAATGAATGAAATAGCAAATGACTGAACAAATATCCAGTTCAAGAATAAAATATAAACAGTGAGCCACTGACTTAGCATAAGTGAAGTTAAATAAAAAGTAGTTGGCTAAGGCAGGATTCAAACTCAGGCCTATCTGACTCTAAAGCCAGGACTTTGATAGATGAATATTTCATCAAGAGTTCCTGGTGTTATGAGGCACTGGGGTGACTCAGTTGGCTAAGTGTTCAACTCTTGATTTTGGCTCAGGTCATTATCTCAGGATCATGAGATCAAGGCCCACATAGGGCTCTGTGTAGCCCTCTGTTCCTCCTGTGCACACCCCTGTGTTCTCACTTGCTCTCTCTCCTTCTCTGAATGAATGAATGAATGAATGAATGGAGTCCCTGGTGTTAAAGTTCAAAATTTTTTGAATTTCCTCTTCTTGTACTCTCTTTTCTCACTTTACATGTCTGTGTTAATTTTCTTTTAAGTTAGCTAACATCTGCACTCTTATTATATGCCATTCATTATTGTCACCACTGCATATATTCTCACATGGAAGCCTCTTAACAATCCTATATTATCATCATCCTCATTTTGTAGACTGAGAAACTTAGATTGGTTTGCTCATTTGCTCAAGGTCATCTAGCTAGCAAGTGACAAAGCTAGGAATTGAATCCTAGAATTCTAGTTTAGGACTCTGCTTTTAGGCATTCTAATGCTAAAACTATCAATTTAATATGTACTGTTTATACCCATATTCGTTCCTATGTACGTGTACTGAGATTACATAAAATGCCCTTCTGCTTCCCAGACAATTTAAAAGAGTGAAAAATGGCAGGCATTCTAGCATTATATAATATGCAACAGCCCTTTGGAGACATTTTGTGGAATAATATTGCAAGCATTATTCCTTCTACCTCATCCATAACACCTCCCATGGGATTTTTCTTCTTTGTGGGATAATTTCCATTGCAATAATTCTTATTTGTTTTCTCAAAAATAATGGCTGGTTTCACCAGTAGATGCAGCCAGCAAATTTGGGGGTGCATCTGAGAGCCTAGACTTATCCCACTAGATTAGTAATGATTTTCTTGCCAAACTGACTCAACATGTCTCCAACTCTAGTTTACTTCAATAAGTGTTTACAGGCAATTGGGAAGGTGGAGATGAGCAGGGCACAATCTGCCCGCTTGGAGCTCAATGTCTGGAGAGAGAGAGAGAGAGAGAGAGAGAGAGCGAGAGAGAGAAGGACATGCTCTCCCACAGCACTGTGCAGGTGCAGTTAGGGCCACGTGCCCAGGGAATGGGGAGCATATTGGGTGTCGCTGGACCCCACTGTGGATGTCCTGTGCAGGTGGCATCACACCAATGGTGGAGGATGTCTGGTGTCTGCAACTGTTCAAAATCCCTTGTCTTGCAGAGATGGGAAACCCCAATTCACTTACTATGGTTAAATTCATGCAATGCTTCCCACATTTTTTGTGGGGCTAATGCAGTGTTATATTACTAACTGCAATGCAATCTGATCATTATCCAATTATGCAATCGGTTGCTATTTATTATTATTATTAATAGGGTAACATGTTTCTAGTGATTTGAAACATTACCTTTATTTGCTAGTATATGCAATTCCCATGCACAGGGTAGTCTTTCTGGGCTTTTCATTCTATCCCAATAGTTCACTAATTTCTTTATTCTTGTGTCAGGACTTTTTTTTTCTTTTAAATCATAGAAAATTTACAATCTGTTGTTACACTATCTTACCTGATAGTGTGCCCTCCTCACCTTCACCTCCAATCCTCAGCACCCCCAAATACTCATGCTGTGGTGTTCTCCTTTTCAGAGGTCTCCTCATTCTTCTATTTTTTTTCCATACAAACTTTGAAAGTATTTTGCTCCAGGGGAAAAAAAGATGTTAATATTTTTATCAAAATCATGTAAAAGGTACAATTTAGCTTTGAGAGAATTGACGTAAGGGAAACTTTTAAAAAACAATTAATTAATTAGAACAGAACTCTTGAAGGACAAAAGTCAACTTGATTACACAGAAGGATACATTTCTTTGTTGTTTTTGTTATTCTTTTAATTATAGTCTTCTCTTCCACTACATCTTTTAAGTGATTATTTTTTGCATATAGGAGGATAGATTTCTCTGTGTAATTTTAAATCCTGCTTCTTCCCCAACTTCCCTTTGTTCTTGATAGCTTTTTCATGGGTATATTCTCAGTGGCCTGAATACTCAATTCAGTGGAGATTGTATACCATTCACATTGCTGCAAATGTCTGTTGAAGAAAGGGGCGATGCATTTCTTGGTGGTGGAAATTTCTGTGTCTACCATGACAGTACATGTCTTACAAATGTGAAAAGAAGCCAGGCTGAAGCCATCAGAGGTGGTGGGAGAGTACTGTGAACCAGAGAGCTCAGGCTCATCTTAAGGGAATAGCCATTCTTCAGAACCCAACTGCTGCCACATGGGAATGGGGTCTGTGTGACAAGATCTTCTGACCTTACAAGCGAAGCCAGAAATTAGGACTTAGAAATGAAATTTTCTGATTTTTAAATTAGTTTTAAAATACTCTTGGGAAAAATAGAAAGGACAAAGTCTGTAGGTTAAATATGTTCTGCCAGACATCACTTTGCAACACCTGAGTGTTGTCATTCAGACCAGACAAAGCTGTTAAAAGGCATCTATGATAGGATTTTTTTTTTTTTTACTTATCATGAATGCATTCATTCACCAGGATTCCACAACAACTGACCACAACCTTAGTGGCTTAAAAAAAAAACATAACTTTGTAATCTTACAGTTCTGGAGTCCAGAAGTCTGAAATGAAGGTATCATTATGGTGCTGCTTCCTCTGAAGGCTCTCTGGGGAGGACGCTTCCTGCCTCTTCCAGCTTCAGGTGGCTCCAGATGTTACTTGCTTTGTGGCTGCATTACCCTACTCTCTACCTACACCTACACATGATCTCCTCCATGGCACCTGCTCTCTATGTGTCTCTTATTAAGGATACTTGTGATTGGATTTAGGACCCATATAGACAATGCAGGATGATCTCATTCAGAGATATTTAACTTAATTCCATTTGCCATTTAGTTTCTTGTTATACATTACCAAAATATTTTTCAAATAAGTAACACGAGTTTAGGGGCTTTTGATATAGACATATCTTTTTGAGGATCACAATTTAACCCACTAGGAGTCATGTCACAGCAATAGAAAAAGGAGTGAAATAAATAAAGACCTGTTTTCAAAATCTGTTTTTTTAGATTTACTCTTTTGTTAGTGGACAATATGAGTTCCTCTACTTCTTATTCTATTCCTTTTTTCTCTTGCCTCCCCTGGTACCTTCCCATTCAATCCTCCTCCCCCCTCTCCTCTCCTTTCTCTCCTCCTTTCCCTTCCTTCCTTCTGTCATTCTCTCTCTCTCTGTTTCTCTCATTATCTGTCTTTTTTCTTCTTTTTATTCATTGTTTCACTTATTTATTCTGTTAGTATTGCATCCCTGTGATGTGCAAGGACCTGTGTGTTTCTAAGTCATTAGCACATCCTTCCTGAGTTGAACATAGACCAGAAAGAGCTAAGAGCCTCTCCTTAGGCTGGTGAGAAGGAAGACCTGGGTGCTCTCTGCCATGTAGGCTGACAGTGATGTTCTAACCCACAATGCATGACTTGTGTGGTTAAAGCAGCAATCAGGACTACTTACTGGTCACTCTCTTATGCTGTGTGAAGCCCCATTAGTATCTGTCAGTATCCCTTCACCTTGGTCAGGCAGGCAGCTGTGTCCTCTAACCCCTCTTAACACTCTGATAGCATTCCTCTCACGCCACACACTTGTGAGGCCTTCTTCCTCCTCAGCTGGAAAGGTCCCATCCCAAACATACCACCCTGGATGAATTATGCATCTATTGACTTGCACGCTCTTGTCTCGGCCACAAATTTCAGAGGACAGCACCCCAGTTAAAGAGGAAAGAACCATGCATGTGTAGTTGTAATGCCAGCTAAAACCTGGCTCGTTATTTCCATGTTGTTTTAAGTTTACTTCCAAGGTTATACAAAGGTTGTACAACATGTATGCAGTGAGACATTTGCCTTAGAATCAGCTGTAGATTAATTTCAGAACTTAAAATAATCTGTTCAACAAAAAGAACAATTTAATACTAAGAATTTCATCAGCTCCACATACAAGAATGACCTTTCTCCTTTAACAGAATTCTTATTCTGTATTCTGTGAGCTGAAACTTCAGTGTTGATGCCGTGAGTTAAATTTTAAAATTCTGATAATTTAACCAATGATAAAGACATGTGTGTTCAGATCACTTTTCTTCTGAGTTCTTATCAGAAAGGAATAAAGTCTCAGTTCACTGGGATACACACACATACCCTTGTATACATATATAATTAGGTTAGATTACAATTATTCTGCCTTCTACTTCTGTCTCTGATTCTGTCGCACCTTGGTGATTGTACATCTTGTATTAGGTAGTCTATTCCTTTCAAAACAAGCAGGTGAAATCACTAGGCTACAGAAACTGTAATCACAGGCGAAGAGTGTTGGGTTACTGCTTGCAGCCAGAGAGAAAGCTTTGGACCATCACATATCAGAAGCTCTTTCTCTATTAATAAAGCAGAGGTATGATGTGTGCTGAACCCAAAAGGCAGCCAATAACATTCCAAGGCATTGCGGACACATGGCTACAGCAAGGTCTCTTTTAGAATCTTGAATCTTTCACAGACAATTTCATTCCATGTGAATGAAAATGAGTAGAGGGAACCAGTAAGACTTAATTTATCTCTTGCCATGGCCCTGCTAAAGAGAAATAAACAAATTGCTAAGTCCTGAAAGAAATCTGACTCAGCTAAGCTGAGATAAATCAGCAAGGATTCACTAATTTGAATAACATCTATTGACTTCTGCTTCTGCTTCTCTCAATTGTCTGAAGGGAGCTCTGTTTTCAGAAATTGTTTTTTGCCCTAGCACGGTCAGCCCATGTCACCAGTTTTACCATTTTGATTAGCTCACCCATTCCAGAACCTGACTGTAGAAATGTTTTGCTCTTCGACCTGTTGAATTGTCTGTCCAGTTGCCTAGTGGAAATGATATTTGATGTAGTTTGGTGATAGGGCATTTATTAGAGAGGGAAAAGAGGTGGCATAATACTGGACTACAGAAATGCTCTATAGCCTTGGTTCTCAGTCTTTAGAATGTGAGAATCTCTGGGGTGCCTGGGTGACTCAGCTGGTTGATCAATGGACTCTTGATTTCAGCTCAGGTCATGATCTCATGGTTTATTGAATTGAGCCCTGCATCAGACTCTGTGCTGGCAACGCAGAGCCTGCTTGGGATTCTCTCTCTCTGCCCTTCCCCCACTCATGTGCACATGGACACATGCTCTGTCTCTCTCTCTCTCTCAAATAAACATTAAGAAAAGAATATGAGAATGTCCTGGCGAACTTGAAGGGAAAGTAACAGGGCTGACCTACCTCCATGAGCCTGATCTCTGTTTCTTCATCAGCTCTCCAGATTGTGATGCCCACCAAAATCTGACTCACTACTTTATGTATGGAAGTCAAAAACTGGGGTCTAGAAACAGGTTAATTTGGGTCCAGATTTCTCTCTCAGCCTTAGTTTTTACCTCAGAAGTGGAGATATGGTTAGTACCTACTTCTTAGGATTTATGTGACACTCATAGAGGAAATGGATATGAATGATTATTTTTATAACTATTAGTGCAAATCTCTATGACTAAATAGAAATCTGACAAAGATTTTGATGTCTACTCACAAGAATAACTTACTCATATTTATTCATTCATTACATAAATGTTTATGCCATTGGTTTATTAGAATTCTTGTGGCAATTCTAGACAGCATATACATAGAAGATGGTTCATTTATATTTGTTGATTTTAAGGCCTCATCATCCTGGGAGATTTTGTAATGCGAAATGCTTCAGTATTCTTATGACAAAGCACATGCTGTTCCAACTGAATAAATGTCTAATCTCTGTCCTCCCCCCCACTTCCAGTTAAAACCTATTTTTCCCTTTTCTCATATGCATTTACTTCCCCCAGCAAGCCCTCTTTGACACTCTAAGATATTTCTCTCTGTCTGCATGTGTGTTTGCTCCCACAACACCATGTACCCTTCCTTCATAGAAACCATCATAGTTGCAATTTTATATTTATTTAAATGATACTTTTCAAATTCCATCTTCCCCATCAGGCTAACTATCATTCTGATTTATCAATCTGATAAAAACCCATGTATGTTTTAACCCAACATTTGTGAGTGTAGAGAATTGTGCCTGTCACAGGGTTACGTGCTCAGGAGATTATAATGGATGGGTGTGGTTATTTTACAACCAACAGTTACCATTTTACTCCACACAATGCTGAGTACTTGACAAATAATAGCTCATATAATGCTTGTAACAGCACGAAATTAGGTATTAATTTTAATCCTGTAATTAATTTTAATATGTAAAAAAACAGATTAGGAAACAGAGACACAGAATAGCTGAGTCATCTGTTCAAGGTCATACAAGTGGAAAATGGGAATTGTTGGTGTCAGACTCACACAGTGTGTCTCTGATGTCTACATTCATCTGTACACTATGTGGCTTCCTGGAAGGAAGTATGGCTCTCACATGGCGTGGCTGTTGAGGTCTTCAGGAAACCACTCAAAAGTGAATATATGCTGAGTTACTACTTGGGGGCTCTGAGTGTCCCCATCAGGAGCCATGGACCTTCAGAAGAGGTAATGAAGACACAGGGCTATTTCAGGTTACCTTTTGAGCAGCACTAAGACACAGCAGCCAGATTGAAATTCCAGGCTGGAGAGCCCAGAATGGTAACAGGACATACAGGTGAGGAACAAAGCTTTGGAGGCTGCAGAGGGGCCCAGAGCAGCAATGCTCAGGAATATAAAGACACAGCAAGCACACCAGGAAAATTCACCAGCAACTGATACAGCATGTTCTATCCTCCTGGGCCATCTGCAGGCTATAAGATGGCAAGGCAAAGCTCCTGCCATACTGAGCCAGGTACTGAGCAAAAGTTTCAACTATAGAAGCAAAGCAAAGACCCTCTCATCTAAACCAAGGCATAAATTTGAGGCTGAGAGGGTGACAATACCGAGATACTATAAATCAAGCTAGAACTGCTCAAGTCCCACCCACTGAAGTTTAGGATTTGCTCAATCATCCTTCTTCTCAAAGTATGGGCAGGAAGCATGAGTATCAGCTGGGGCTTGTTAAAAATGCAGCATCTTTCGCCCCAACCCAGACCTCCTCAATCAGAACCTGCATCTTAGGAGATACTCAGGCAATTCATATATACGTGCATCTGAGAAGCAAGAGCGGTTCTCAACTTACAGGTGAGGTAGGCATCAGGCCCACAGGGAGGAGGAGGAGGGGGAAGGGGGAGGAGGAAGTTAAGTACCAGCCATATATATATGTATATGAGAAGGAGGGGGGTTTTGGTTCAGAAATGTTGTCCCTTTTCCGTTTTCTGCTGTGGTGTGTACAGACAGCCCTCACAGTGCTTGCTTGCATTCCCAAAGTCTGTTTATTCACACTCAGAACAGAGGGAGGTTTTGACAGCTGCTTTCCTTTCTTTCTCTTTTTAAATGTTCCACAATCACCTACCTGTGCGTTAGCCACACATAGTCCTTCCTTCTTCAACGGGCTTTTTCATTTCCAGCAGACACAGGATTCAGAGAGAGGCGTTTTGAACCGGTAGACATTTTCAACAATGGGGTTTTCTCTAAAGATGTTTTCTTCTGAGCTGGGGCAGGTATGTATCTTTGCTAGAGTTTGAGCCATTTTGGTAGTTTCTATTCTGAGGCTGGTTGGAATTCAGAGCTGTGGCATGTGGCCGAAGGATTTACTTCTGAAGCTCCTACGTGTTCTGTTGAAGGCACTTCTTCCTGAGGTGTGTGTTGTTTTGGCGTTGCACAGAGAGAGACTCAAGGTGCTGTGATAAAGAGTGTTTTAGCTGTTTGACTACATTAAAAAAAACGACCTCAGATGTTACTGGTTTAACAACCACAGTTGTGCAACAAGAGCTGGTCTCGGCTAAGTGGTTCTTCTATTGCAGTCAGCTGGAAGGCTGGAAGGGCCAAAGGAGTTCTGCTGAGCAGGGTGGAGACTGGTTGGGCTTCTTCCACATGATCTGCCGTCTTCCTGTTAAATGTATTCGAGCACAGCAGCAGGCTTCCAAGAAAGAGAATTCCACAAAAACAAGCTTCAGTGAGCACAGGATTTCCCAGTGTCTGCTTGTGCTGCACCTGTCAGTGTCCCCCGGATAGGGACACGGTGCCTAAGAGGCGGACTTTACTTGGGTATGAAACCCCAGAAACATGTTCCAATCCGGGGCCATTTCCACAGTCTACCACTGTTGATTCTTGTTTGGTTTTGTTTGTTTGTTTGTTTGTTTCAGGCCGGGTGGGGTTGGGAGGAGGACAAGGGGCAAAAATGGTGAAAAAAGTGAAAGCTAGTCACCAGTCACCATATATGAGTGTGTATATGTATATACATGACTGCATGCACACATTTAGTGTTCTTGGAAACAGGCGGGACTCCTCTATTTTCCCCCCAAAGATTCTCCTTTGTTTAGGTTACTCTATATAATTAGGTTACTCTATGTAAGTTATCTGGAGGCAGGGTTGTGGGAGAGAAGCTAAGCAGAAGGAGGATTTTCAGACAAATAGCTTAATCAGTATTGGTATTAGAATGTGATCACATACTGTAGCCAGATTAGTTTCAAATCAGTTAGGGGAGTGGCTATAAAAGGACAGTTAGCCAGCATATACTGACAACAGCCTGGAAAGTGACCTTAGGAATGTCAAATATTCTTTATTTTCCTCAAAATATTATGTAATCTCTTATGCTTTGTTTTTCTCTTTACTCTTTGTTATTTACTTGTTTCAATTTTTCCATTTATAGTAGGTTTAATATATGTCAGGCCATGAATTTGGTTCTGGCCATGTAGTGATAGAGTTAACCTGATATGCTTCTCTCAGGGAGTTTAGAGTCTGGGGCTTTTTCCCCCCCTTATGGCCTTAAAGGGAACAGAGAGTGATTTAAATAATGTGAAAACAAGTCTATTTCCTGTGGTTGTTAACCTTGAACTGTAAGTTTCCAATGTCTTCCCACAACTACAAACAAGATGCTGGGAGGGAAGGAGGTAGTGTTGTCTTTATTTCTACAGGAAGATTAGGATGAGGAAGGCGTGGATTTGCTTATGTTCCCCTGAGCTGCAGACATTAGTGGAGCTGGTCCTCAGGCCTACCCTGGTGTTATTGAATCTTGTCTGATCACTATAAGACCTTGTGGCTCCATTGGAACATTTAAGGCTGCACTACTAAAGAGATAGAAATTCTCTGCAGACATGGCCTCTTGAGTTTCTGTTCCTCACACACATCAGTTCACTCAGTGAATAGCACTGAGCTTTATGTTAGACTGCCACTTACTTAGGGCCTTTGCAGAAACTTTGATTTTGATTAAAACATCAATTATATAATGGGACATTGCTAAATGAAAGGAGGGCTTAAAATGATACTCACCGGTCAGTAGATCACATAATCAGAGATGCAGGATGGCCTAATGGTTGACCTTGGGCATGCTTTTATTTCATCTGAACCTCTATTTTCTCATCAGCAAAGTGGGAAGGATAGTAGTTGCTTATAGGTTGTTGAGATGAATAAAAGAATCCAAGAATAAAAGAAGCACAGAATCCTATCCACAGTAAGCCCCGAAATGATCAATTATTATCTTGATTATGAAGATGCTTTGTCCATAGTCTAGCATCACTAGAGATAGAAGGTTTGTTGTGTCATTGCTAAGGTCTGTGATGCAGATTTCACTGTAGCAATGTCATTTTGTAGGCCACATGTCTGCCTAACAGATTGAACTAGGGATTTAGCCATAGGTTAGCACTGGAATTCTTTTCTTTCTTTCTTTCTTTCTTTCTTTCTTTCTTTCTTTCTTTCTTTCTTTCTTTCTTTTCTTCTTTCTTCATCCAAAAGCATCCAGTCTACTAAAACAAAGAAAAACCATCACTTGTTTTTTTATTTCCCAATGTTCCAGCAGTGGCCCACAAGAAATGACCTTCTCATTTAACTCTCTTTAGGGTTTGATGCCTATTTTACGTCACGCACACTTGAAAACAACAGAAGAAACGTATGGTTTGCTGAATACTGGGAGGAAAACTTCAACTGCAAGTTGACAATTAGTGGGTCAAAGAAAGAAGACACAGATCGCAAATGCACAGGTAATTTCATTCTCATTGTCCTTCTCCTGTTACTCTACGTGGCCAGCATTGAAATGTCTGCATAGCTGACAGAAGGAAGCTTGGCTGGAGACAAATTGAAAAAGTAAATTGAATTTTACTAGATTGTTCAGAAAATGGAACAGGAGCATAAGTCTTGCAGGACAAGAGAAGTACAGACAAAATTGTATTCTTTTCTGCCTGTCCATCTAGCAGGAATTGACATGTTCATTGATTCTTGGAATTCAAAAGGGTCATGTTGCTTTGAATGCTCTCAGTGATAAATATTAGTTCATGTTTTAGCCAGGAGTATGAAGTCATCTTCACAAAGACAAAATCTGGCAAATCCCTTATCAGCACCGGATTTAATGGTTATCATGGACTGTACTGTGTTTTTGATTAAAGAAACAAAATACTTGGTTTTAGAGTAATGAGAATTGCACTGGATTTCCATAACATCCAAGTTAATGAGTCATCTGCTATTGAAAATACACTTAAAAATATTTAGGGGGTCATCTGGCTGGCTCATTCAGTACAGCATGTGACTCTTGCTATTGGGGTCATGAGTTCAAGCCCCACATTGGGCATAGAGTTTACTTAAAAAACAACAACAACAAAACTTCCGGCAACCTCATAGGGAACCTTGCGTAATTATTCCAAATTTAAAAACGTGTATGGGATGCCTGGGTGGCTCAGTCAGTCAAACTTCTGCCTGGAGCTCAGGTCATGATCTGACAGTTTGTGAGTTCAAACTCCACATTAGGCTCTCGGCAGTTACCACAGAGCCCATTTCAGATCCTTTGTCTTCCTCTCTCTCTCTCTCTGCCCCTCCCCCACTCGTGCTTGCTCTCTCTCTCTGTCTCTCTCTCTCAAAATAAACATTTAAAAAGTGTGTATGCCATACATATATATGTATATACATGAAGTAGTCATAAAACAAAATTATTCACTGATGCATTCACAAATATTTATTGAGCAACTCCTTCCTGTTGAGCACAGTACTAGGCACCATGATGTGATTTGTAGCAAGCCAGGTAAAGACCCAGCTTTCATGTTGTTCAGGGGGTGGTGGGGGAAGATTGACATTATTCCAGTCATCTCTCAGTGAATACATAATTACAAATTGCAGTAAGTGTCCTGAGGGCTATATGGGCATATAACCAAGAAATTTCCCTTGTATTGAGGGCAGAAGCTGTCTCAAAAGACCTCCTTGAAGAGTGAGTAGGTATTCGCTAGTTAGGAAAGGGTAAGGACAGATAGGAGAATTTCTTACAGAAGAATAACATGGCAAAGAGCTTATAGCAGTAGCAATTATGGTACCTCAGAGTATAGGAAAAACAAATACCTGACAGAAGTACAGTTAATAGGACAAATGTGTGAGCTGAGGCTGCTAGTGTAGACATGTGAAAAAGGAATAAGCCACGTGGGGACATATGTGGAATTTGATCTTTCCCCTAAGAGTACTGGAAACTGGGGGTGGGGTGGGGGAAGGGGAGGAGATGGGAATTGGGGGGGTGCAAGGGGTTACAGAAGCATGTGATGTATTCTATCTTATCACCTGGCTGTATATCACATGTCAATACCCAATTTCATACTTCAGTACCCTTTATCATTTGTAGTGATGATCTTGAAATACCACAAAACCCTAAAATGTTTTTCTGTATAATCTAGAAAAGCACACTCAGGTTGGATACACTAATGTTTAGTTTGTGGGTCTTTGAATATTGGTCATCCAGATACTGTAGACTGACACATTCAACAAACACCTATTAATGAGGAATAATGCATGTGAACCATGGTCCTAAAAACATCACAAATGGTGTGAGGATGCTTAAGTTTAGGTCTTTTCTTCAAAGTGTTTTTGTGAAGGAAAGATAAAAAACAGTGATATGAGTAAAAATAATACAAAATCAACATATTGCATGATTAGATAAATAACTCAGTAAATTACAATACCAGCTTAACCATTCTCTAGACCATTATGTGTAGCAACAGTGTTTTCAGAAGTATGATCTTTATAATATTGTAGGAAAAAAAGAAAAAAATTATTTCAATGTTGACTAGACCTGGGTGAAACAAAGCTCTCAAGAGGAAATTCATTAGACATCTGCATAATTTGTCTATATGACAAGCAACATCCAAGTGTACCAGAAGAATCTAGATGACTGATGACAGTTTTTTGGTTTCTTCTGACATTTTGCATTCTGTAGAGTCTGGAAGGTAGATTATCTTACGCCCATTAGGCCTGTTCTAAGGCCAAGCCCCATGCTCTTAGTGTTTTAACACTGCTGTTTTATTTGTAGTCACATTTTCATGCTAATTGTCAAGAATTGCAGTTAATAAAAATAAGCCCATTATCCTTTTTCAAAAATGAATATAGAAGAGTTTTTCATATCCCACTCCTTCCATGTGACAAATCTCTGATCACATTTACTAAATTACCTGTGACCCCAAATTATTTAAATAATGTCTTTGCTCTCTTTCCTTCCTTACCACTTTCACAGTTAGATTTGCTGTATTGAGTGGAGACAAATACTATTACCATCATTGTGTCTCTTATTCCCGTTATTGGATTTGAATACATGGGAGGTCGTGTGTTTCTTTCTTGTACTGCCTTTCTTAAATCCAACTAAACCCATATTTTGCTTTGCAAGTATTCACAAAATACTGTTTACAAAATTGTGGCCTTTAGCAACAGTTGACCCTTAAACAATTTGTGTTGGAACTTCCGGGGTCCATTTAAATAGATTGTTTTCAACAAAGACATTACTATAAATGTTTTTTTCTCTTATGATTTTCTTAATAACATTTTCTTTTCTCTAGCTTACTTTATTAGAATATAGTATATAATATCTATGACCTACAAAATATGTGTTAATTGACTATGTTATTGGTAAGGCTTTTCAACAGTAGGCTATTAGTAAAGTTTTGGGGGAGTCTAAAGTTAGATGATTTTTGACCATGCAGGGGATTGGAACCCTAACTATGCACATTGTTTAAGACTCAACTGTATGCTTCGACTAGGAAATGGAATAATGGGAGGAAAAGTGTGCTGAGATTAGCTAGACGAGAGGGAAGGAAGAGATGGAGAGAAGTGACAGATGGAATTGTATTGATAAGAGTTCTTGAAACCATGGTGTGAAATTAAGTTTTAATGATGGAAAAGAATGGGTAAGAGAGGGAAGTGTGGATGGGCTTGAGGGTGTGGGTGATGAAAGGGAAAGCTGCTTTGGTAACCAGGTTTTGAAACACTAGAAGAATGGGTACATTGGAAAGAAATATCCAGATGAAGAAGCAGGCTGAGTAGTCTGGCATTGCAGACAGTGAGTCTGGCTCCAGGCAGTGTAGGTAGTGCATGTTCTGAGAACTGCAGAAAACAACCCACCTCACAGATTTTTATCTATCACTGGGCTCTGCTAAAGAATAAGAAAGTCTTGGGGCCCCTGGGTGGCTCCGTCGCTTGAGCCTCTGAGTCATGATCTTGGAGTTCGTGGGTTCAAGCCCCACGTTGGGCTCTGTGCTGACAGCTCAGAGCCTGGTCCCTGCTTCAGATTCTGTGTCTCTATTTCTCTCTGCCCCTCCCCACTCATACTCTGTCTCTGTCAAAAATGAATAAACGTTAAAAATTTTTTTTTTAAAAACAAAGAGGAATAAGAAAGTCTTAAAATACCCCTAGGATTTAGGCACACATTAAAATGCCAACTTGTTTTTCTATTTTTTTTTACATAGTCTCTTTAGCCATAATGATGAGCCATAATAATTCCATATTAGCCTTAAGTAGACAATGAATGAATCAATCATCTGACCAGACAAACTTTGAGGATGAGATATGGGTCCCATACTATTTGGAGAGAGCAAATACCTGTGGTAACAGAAATGCAGTGGGATCTGAAAGGCCAAGGTGGTAAAATGTCATGAAAGGAAAAATGATGAAAAAATGATATATTATTAAACTATGTACACTTCATAATTTAACTGGAAGCTAGATGTGCATGAATTCTTATAGAAACTTGCCTGAACAACCAGGCGATTCTTACTCTTATAAATTATCCATATGTGTTTAAAGTCTCCTTCAAACAAGGAAAGCTATCGTGTTGTTCAGTATTTTAAGAACATTCAACTTTGCCTGATAAACCAATTCCTAGTTCTCTCAACCTTAAAAGCTAGTCATTCTTCATCCCACCTTCACTGGTGATTGCTCAATTTTCACTGATACAGATTAATACTTGCCAGCGACCCATCCTGCTCATGGCTGATCTTACCTACCATCCCCCAAGGGCACATGAGTTAAGTTTACTGGTGGTTTAAGCTTTCATAGAAAACAAACTCTAACAAATACGACGGTGTTTCATAGTAGCCACACATTTTGTCATGGAGCTAGTGCTACCTATACACAAAATAAAATAAGTATCCTTCTAGATAATTTTAGTAAAAAGTAAGTTCTTCTAGATACTTTAAAGAATAAAATAAGTCCTTCTGGGTACTTCCAGAAGTATACTTCTAGCCTATTTGTTGTCTGGGGACAGAAAGATTGGATGTCATTT
Organism: Panthera tigris; assembly: GCF_018350195.1. Taxonomy (NCBI): domain Eukaryota; kingdom Metazoa; phylum Chordata; class Mammalia; order Carnivora; family Felidae; genus Panthera; species Panthera tigris. The sequence continues at coordinate 48,905,322 of NC_056661.1, forward strand.
TCTTTCTTGAGCTTCCCCATTCCCACCCCACTGGCTAAATGTGTTTACCCTTAATACCAGCTAGTAGATTGTTGACACAAAGACCAGTTTAAATTATGATATTTTGGGGAATGACATGTTTTTATGGGGATAACAAGGTTAAGGAAAGAAGGAAAAGTATACAGGTGGTGATAATTCTGAAAAAGACATTGAGGCCATCTTGGAGTCCAGAAAATCACTCTGTTGAAGAAACCAGAGTTTTGGGCATGAAGGAGGCCTGGGTTTGTGTTCCAGAGCTATTTCCCAATGCTCCTGTGAGAGGTTGGACATTATTTAATTTTTCAAAGCCTTTTCTCATCTTTGAAATGGGAATAATAAAACTTTAATTCCAACTTTAATGGTATCAATTACCTACTGTTTGGAGCTGAATGCAGTTGCCTGTGAGGGTTTCATAAAGATCCTATTGTCATATGTTAGTGCTATAGAAAATCAGGGTGTATATCAAATTCTTCCAGGAAAATAAAACCAGGGAATTGAATAAGCAAAGTAGATACAGGAGCTTTTCATTGGGATACACCGTGCATAGCAATATCAAAAGTTGATAGGCAGCATGGAACTTCCTTTTCTGAATGGAATATGAAACTCAGGGTTTAAAGAATTTCAGTTTCATAATGTAGAGTATGTGTCTAAGCATCGCTGGGCCTTGGACTGACTGACCCCCCCCCCCCCTGCCCATGGACCAACTTTTGTACCATTGTCTCTCTGACATGCTAGATCTTTATGTGGTTTGTAGCATCTCTAAGGTCTTTGCTCTGAAACCCATTTTTTAAGCTCAGAAGGATGTTTTGAGAATCTGAATGTGCTTGCCTATTGCAGCCCATAAAAATTACCACTCTGTCATATCTTAGGACTTAAACAGAACATTTGTGTGACTAATATTACTGTTCTGCCAACTGCCACTTTGTGGACACTGATTCATCAGAGTTACCTCTTAACTGAACAGAAGGAACTCAGTATTTAGAAATCTATCATCCCATGAAGGGACAATTTGACTTTCAAAGATTTGTTTTCCTTTTGAGATGACAGAGGATGAATAAATTGATGATTTTTTTTTTAATAAAAAGCCATTGTTTTCCATTGCTAGTGCTTAGAAATCACAATTCAATTTTGATTGGAGTGCTTAATCAGTCAATGTTTACTGTGGAAAGAGATCAGAGGCTTAAGAGCATACTCTGGTAAATGTTCACATTTTGGGAGAATCCTTAAATTATCTTTATCTGGACACCTCCCTTGTCAAAACTAAATAGTTTAAGTAAAGGTCACTTTCTTGGTGGGGCCAAAAAAGTCTTTTAAGAAATGCTGTTAATGAATAAACCATATTTTTCTCAAGGCTTCCTTCATTTCACATGGGACCCAGGCCCATCAGAGCCTATATAATTTAACAAGTCTGTCAAGACAAAGGAATAACACTTAAGTAAGTCAAGTGCTTTGAGAATCTATGTGCAGAAAGAATTTAGGACTAATTAATTTTCCTGCCATTTTATTTTATTCTGAATTGACCTTTAATTGTTATATAGATGTTATATTGCAGCACCTAATTTACTCAGCATGATTGTGGAATCCACGTCAAAATGTTAAAGATAATGTCTAACCATTTGGTACTCGGACTTTTTGAAGTCCTTTTGATGAGAAGCAAATTAAAATACATTTTTATACCGTTGTGCTTTTTAAATACAACTTCAAGGCAGATTAATTATGATTGAGTCTGCATGTAGCAGCCATTAGAGAATCCTGTGTTAATATGTTCTTCATTAATTTTTGTATTCTGACTTATCTCTAGAAATGAAAACATTTGTTGATGTTTCTCTTGCTGCCATCACCCTTAAGTTTGCCTCTAGCTCCCTTGTTAATGGCTGGTTCCTATCATTGTGGGAACTGGAACTGCATGAGTCAAATTAATATGAATTTTTATTTATTAATTTATTCACTTAAAAATAAATGTTAAATAAGTATCGAATATCTGAGAATCACCACAGAAAGGCTCAGGTGTTCTTGTTTTGCACTGGTTTCAACCAGTGTTGTCAATGGACCAGTCCTTGTGGTTTTTATTATGTTTTTGGAAGAACTGCTTCTGCAACAACATCAGGAAACCTTGAAAAAAGTATAGGTTTATTCTTATGAGACCTTGAGATTACACAGTGGGGTGGTGGGTGTAGAGAGAAAATACTCAGGACCCTGTGGTTCTACTTTAATTGAGATTCAGGGTGGGGCCCATAGTTTGATTGGCTTATTCTTTATTGGTGAATTTAAAAAGAAATAGTGAGAGGAGCACCTGGGTGGCTCAGTTAAACTTTCCACTTGGGCTCACCTCATGATCTCACAGTTCCTGAGTTTGAGCCCCAGGTGTGTTGCTTCACTGACAGTGTGGTACCTGCTTCAGGTTCCCTGTCTCCTTGTCCCTCTGCCCCTCCCCTGTTTGCACTTTGTCTCTCTCTGAAATAAATAAATAAACAAACATTAAAAAAAAAACCATAATAGTGAGAATTTAAAATGCAGAAAGAGAAAAGGAAAGTGGCCCAAACTGTTAGTTATTGAAACCAACCAAGATCTAAAATAAAGGAGCCTCACTGGGGGAAGGTCATCAGGACTCCTGATCTGTTCCTGTGGCTGGCAATGTATGTATTGAAGATAGCTCTCTTTGTAAAGGATGCCTTTGCAATCATTGCTTTTGTCAGGCACTTGAATTACAAAAAAAGAGAAGAAAAGAAGGAAAGAAAAGAAGGAAAGGACAGAAAAACTGTCAGGGCTTACACTACAATCCAATCCACCCTGTGATGCCAAAGCCTGAAAGTTAATGATGAGGACATTAACTTCTTGGGTAGCTGATAAGCTGAAAGTCAGGGGTAGGCACATTGTAACCCAGAGAGTACACATCAAAATAGGATTATAGTAGTAAACCCAATAATAATTATAGAGGCAGTAGTCTGAAATCTAGTCTGTAACCATTGTCTCAAACAAGGAGGGTTCAGCCATGGAAGTAGGTCTATAATCTCAGCGGTGCACCCTGATAATCTGTTCAAAGATTTGAGTAATACTGGGAAATATTTTATCACCTTGGGCCATCTGGTGTAAGTAGATTTGAACCTGTTCTGAGTTAGTAGATGATTCCATGTCATTGAATGAGTTTCTTAGTGCTGAGAATAGGTCAGTTCAATTAAAGAAGGCCACAATGCAGTTGGATTACCCATGTGAGGCCTATGTGATACAGATATTTAATAAGCATTTCTATGAAAACAAAAGAAAAGCAATGGTTAAGAATTGGACATACTAGAACTCTAGCTTCTGAGTTCTAAATGCACCCATTTGAGAAGACTTCACAGATGGGAGGCTCAAAGCATCTTCAGATGAGGTGAGGATAAGCAGTGGCAATCTGCTAGATTTTGTTGGTTTGTGGTTTGTATGTTTCTGCTCATCAGAGGACTGGACAAAAATTGGAAACTTTTTTTTGAGAATTGTGGTCAGATATTGGAGGACATTGCAAGAATTGAATATATAGTCCAATGTACAGGTAGAAAACAAAACCTCAACAACACTTAACAGAACTAGAGTCTAATATCTGCAGCATATCTTACGGTTTCTACTGACCTATCTTTCCACCTATAATTACCTCAGTTTCTATCAGAAATAACCATAATTAAATCCAGTTTCTTTCACTAATCATGGCCTGATGACTTGGGTAAATGCAGCAAGAATAATGACTTACCATATAGGTTTTTAAAAGTCTGCTTTATTGGAATCTTTTATAAGGAATTTTATTACTTTTTTTAACATTCATTCATTTTTGAGAGACACCGTGTGAGTCGGGGAGAGACAGAGAGAAAAAGAGACCTAGAATCTGAAGCGGGCTCCAGGCTCTGAGCTGTCAGCACAGAGCCTGAGATGGGGCTCCAACTCATGGACCATGAGGTCATGACCAGAGCTGAAGTCGACGCTTAACCGACTGAGCCACTCAGGCGCCCCACATGCATTCTTATAAGGAATTTTAGATTGAACTTTGAACAGCCTCTCTAGGCTAAGAAGCTAAACCAAGAACTTGGCATCAGACTGCCTGGAATACCTATAGATGGGGTGGATTCCTGTCTACTTGAGGTCTCCAAATATCCTGAGTTTCCTGGACCTGTCAGTAAGTGACACCTGGTGAGGCCACTGTATGCAAGTACCACCCCATTTTTCCAAGGGGCCTTTTTGGCTCCTTCAAATCAACTTTAGTTCCTTAAAGCTGTGTGGTCATACCTGAATGTATGCATATCCCTCTCATACAGGACATTCCATTCAAAGCCTTGGTAATACAACTAGTGTTTCCAACTGTGACCTGTTAAAAACACAACAGATCCTTATTGAACTTATGCAAATAGCCATATTACCATGAAAATAAGATACTCACTGAGAGTTCCCAAATTCTGGAGGTATCAGGTAGGGAGAAAAAGATAAATGTTTCATCTTTGTTCACAAAGATAAATTCTACATTACTGTAAGTTATAAATAGCTTAGGAGAAAAGGTCTCTTTATATGCAGAAAACAAAAGATTAAAGAACCAGCAATATTTCAGACAAAAAGTCATGAAAAGTATAATCATCCTTATCAGTTCATTCAGTCCCCATGTAATTCTTGTTGATCTTTTGTTAGCAGTTTCAGGAATCCAGTTTTTTTCCTTAGAATTCTATAAATTCTTACCCAGGTTGTACTGGTATGATTCCAAAGAAATCAGAAACCTACATTCTGAAGCACTGGCCAGAGTTCTTTCCATGAATTTCTCTTAAAATGAAGCATTTTTGCAGGAACGCTTGAGAATTCATTGACAAGGAAATTAGCTTATTTCTGGAGCAGACAACATTTTCAGATGAAAAGTAGCATTATAAGTGATAAAAGTATACCAAGACATTCAGATTTTTAGGAATTTCATACAATTTCTAGGATACATAAATTAATAACATTTACCCATATAATACAACTTAAGAAGGTTTGTCATCCCTTATTTCACAGCTTCCCATATAATTTAACATATCAAATAAGCCTAATTAGTGTAACATCCATCTCTCTCTCTCTCTGTCTCTCTCTCTCTCTCTCTGTCTCTCATTTCTAATAAGGAGAAAGAAGACATCATGAAATTTTCCAGGGAGCCTCTGAAAAAAACCCAGATTTAGTTCAAGGTCAAAAAGACTTAATTTTGAATTTGATTTGAGTGAAGTTTGTCAAAAACATCAAAAGATTTGGACACGTGGTCAAATAGGATCATAGGTCACCATGAAACAATACTCAGTTATCCACATAACCAAAGTGACAATTGTGTTTGCAAGTGAACACAAAAGTTATATAGTCTGTGTGTGTGTGTGTGTGTGTGTGTGTGTGTGTGTGTGCGCGCGCGCATGTGTTTTAAAATAACTTAGCTCTTTTACTAAAGAAGGGCCAGCCTTCTTAAATAATCAAAGACCTGATAAGAAACACAGGAAAGTATTTTGAGAAGACACAAAATATTTGTCTTCCATACAGATTACTTCAGAGGTAAAGAAAAACCTTTATAACCTCACAATACCTAAGCAAGAGCAGGTACATAGTCTAAGAAAACTTGACCTTTCAGCAGAAGAAAACTGGTTTAGTTTTACATGAATACATTTGGTATTAAAGCTTAATTTTAAAATCCTGAAAATAACAATTTAATTGTTGGCCAATTTGACCACACAAGATAAAGTTCTTTTTTCCTAACTTTCTATACCATATTGTCCTTTGTTTTCTCTTTCCCATTCTAAAATAACTAATTTTACAATAGGACATATTTACTTTTTTCCCCATAACAAAAATGTATCTGTTATTTCATACCTTTTCTTAGCTAAAAACACATCCTACTTTCCTTGCATACAACTGTTTCCCTTATTTCCAGTAGCCTTCATTGTATGTATGTGTATATATATATATATATATATACACACACACATATATATATACGTATATATATGTATGTATGTGTATATATATATATGTATGTATATATATACACGTATATATGTATACGTATATATATATAGGAATTTTTAACCCTCAAAATCCTTTATTTCTGGTGACAATTAATTGCATAACTTTGAACTACCTATTAAACTAGCATTCTTTAGTTTGGCAAGTATATGAATACACTTCATAATTTCTAGAGGTACATTTTTTTTTCCAATATGGCCTACAATAAGTTCATGGGTAGATACAATTATCTTTAGTTGCTCTAAAAAAGAAGCCATGGGAAAACCTGTTTTCAGTAATGTATTTTTCTGTGTTTTATCTTACTTAGAAGTGATCTAGGTATTCAGTGAATTTTCATCATTGAAATTAGCAAAAACTCTAAGGGTTTAAGTTAGTGAAGAGATTTAGAAAACTTTTTAAGTAGACCGATCATAAAACAATTTTTGCTAAAAAGTTCACCTGAAGACTTATCTCACATCTATTGAATTCACTTGTTCTTAACAACCATACTTAGATCGCTCATGAAAATTTCCTAGAAATTGAAAGCAGTTAGTCATCCTTTTAAGTTATCTTTCTAGCTGACAAATTTTGTCAAGGAGGTAACATGAGCTTATTAGACTTTGAGTGAACTTAGTTAAAATAGAAGGTTTACTACTTATGCTGATAACTCTAAAGACATGACTGTGTTAATTAAACCAACAAATTTAAACTAGTTTTTATTTACCGAAAATTATCCTAGATTACATGAACTTGAAAAAATATTTGGGTTAGTTTCTGTTACATTTCTGGAATTTAGAAATACTTAATCCATAAGTGCTTATTTTTAAGCCGTTAAATTGAGCTCTTCTACAAATTCTGGAAATCCTATCCAAGGGTGGGGAAATACTGTATCTGTAACATACGTACATACCTAGACTTCCATAAGCAGACAGAGACACTGATCTCTTGCTTTCATTCCAAAACTGAAGCCATGAAGCAGAAATCATATAAACCTCACTAGTTTCTAAGCAATCGTGTCTTTGGCAGACAGAGCAAGTTAAAGTTACCTGCCTAAAAGATTTTTGTTAATATTGGTGGAGAAGAATTTTAACTTTTTAATTTATCCTTGACAAGTAATCTTACAGAGGCTGTGATCTAGAACCTTTGTTTTAAAAGATTTCTTTGCTTCTTTTTTTTTCCCTTCATTCTCCAACAAGTTTTAGTTCCCTCCTAGGGTGTTTACATTTCAAAGACGTGGTAAGATTTTTACCTTCAGGCGACAACTTTCTCCTAGGAGTTTGAGTGCCTTTGGAATAGTTTTGGAATTCCCAATTAAAATGTAGTAACAGCACCTTATAATTAGGGGGAGTACCTTGGGGAGAATAATTATCTGGACCTAGGGTCAGATGGGACCTCTTCAAGGTTGGAAACCGAAAGGGGATCTTTTGGGTCCCTCTGGTCGTGGAAATGATAACCCCCTGGAACCACACCATTTTTGCACAGTAGGAGAAAGCCTTTATATTAATGTTTTCCACTCGCTGTGAGCTATAGCGGTGATCACTCTTTTGGAGGCATGGGCATGGTGCCAGGCAGTAAATATCCAAGTGAGGAGAGGGGAGACCCTGTTATAAATATCAGTGGCTTCAGACACCTTTGTCTTCCATTTTCTTTCGTCTTCACTAGAGGCCTCTGTGACCAGTCAGCTTTTCCCTTGCTGGCAGGGATGCCTCATGAGGTGTCTTTCTGAGTTCTGCCCTGATCAGGGAAAGCCAAGGGGGCTCAGAATTGTGCTGTATCTTTGTGAAAATGAGCAGATAGCCCTGATGGATCTTTCAGAAAGTTACAGATTTGGGGTCTTAAGGGATAGTGGTCAGTTGATTGATTTTGGCAGCTATAACAATTTAGAACCCATTCCAAACAAACAAGAAAATCTGGAATACCAAATTAGTTCCCCTGTTGCCTTCTTGTTGCATAAAATCTTAAAGAAAGATTTGAATTTCACTCAAAGTATAGTGTGTGTGTGTGTGTGTGTGTGTGTGTGTGTGTGTTTTATTTTCTACTTCTTGATTTTTCCCCTATCCTAATTTTATGTGTTACTACTGGAACATTTTGGATAATGTCACTGTGAGCTCTCTCTGTAGTTGGGTGCTTTCTTTTCCAGGGTGTCTGGAGAGATGTCTCTGAGATTGGGATCTTCTTCCACAAGTGCGATAAGCACTGGATCTTTAGAAAAAGCCCCTAGGCCTCTGGAGCATATACCACAGTGCTGGCCCTTTGGTATGCGTGGCATTGAGTAACACTCAGGAAGAGTCGCTGAGGTTTTGCGTTTATCAAGAAACTAGTGGGATGCCTGGGTGACTCTGTAGGTTAAGTGTCCAACTTCGGCCCAGTTCATGAGCTCATGGTTCATGAGTTTGAGCCCTGCATTGGGCTTGCTGCTGTCGGCACAGAGCCCAGTTCCAACCCTCTGTCCCCTTCTCTCTCTGTCCCTCCCCTGCTCATGCGTGTGCGTGTGTGTGTGTGTGTGTGTGTGTGCTCTCTCTCCCAAAATGAATAAATACACTAATATCAAGGAACTGGTGTACTTTCACATGGTTCTTAGGAGGCACTGGAGTGAGATGTTATATTTGGCAGTTAAGTTTTTTAGGGAATGTCTTGCCAGGGATTGGACCCAGAATATCTCATTGGGTCAGAGGACAAAGAGCAATAGTAGTTAGTAGAGCAGTGACACGGAGACTATAAGGTCCCGGTTAGGTTTTCCCTCCTGCAATGCCATTGCTTTCTGGTTGTAAGGCTCTTTGACTCTCCTTGGCTAGGACATGTAGTCTGGGCACAAGCCACAAACTCAGTGATCGCAGGTCGGGGTCTCCTGTCCTCTGATAAGGGGAATCTTTTCCTCCTGCTCTTCACCCAGAGCCTCTCCTTGGGTGGTGACAAAGGCCTTGCAATCCAATCCACCCTTCTTAACCCTCCTTGGCCTTGAGGCTTGGAGGACCTCTACACACATTAATGGCCAATTAAATCCTTTGTAATTAGTAGTATAATAGTCTCATTAGACCATATGGCCTTGATTACAGCACTCTGGGGAGATCATTGGATTTCTATGGCAGCTGTAACCTGCGGGTTTGGATACTGCAGGTAATACACAACACAGGCAATATGCAAGAGCACACAGCAGCAAGAAGGACGCCAAGCAAATGGTCCTCCTTTCCCTGATGGTGGTACCCACCTGAGTTAGGTGGTTAGCAAGCAAGTTGTAGTTGCAGGGTGTTCCCCTTCATTGATTGCAAGAGTAATCATGCATTCTTGCCAGTTAATACCAACTGCTTTTGAGCTGATGTCGGACGCTCAATAACTGGTGTTGTGACTGGTCTGGCCTTTGGGGTTCTCACGATGATTTCAGGACACCTCTCATCAACAACCATCAGGAAACTTTGAACAAATAGGTGTTTATTGCTTACAAGACTAGAAATTACACAACATACCTGAGGCTACACAGCAAGGTTGCAGGAGGAGAGTAAGAGGGCATGTGCACATGGGCCTGGTGTTCTATTGTTATTAGTGCTCGGCGGTGGGGGGGGGGGGGTTATTTTCACAGGCTGACTTCGTATTGGTGAATGAAAACATTAGAGTGATCATTTAAAGTGTGGAAAAAGACAGGCGGTCCAAATGGTTACCTAATCAATCTAGATCTTTAAAACAAAGGAGTCTCAGGTTAGAGAGGTGGCCAGGATCTTTATATAGTTGTGTGGTTGGCAAAGTATTTATTGGAGAGAAAGGTCTTTGAAGTGGGTGCCTCTGCCTTACAAAACAGAAAAAAAATAAATAACTGTCAAGGATTATACTACAGAAATACAAGTTTGTGGATTTAGTATAGCATTTGATAGTATGTATTTGGGTGAATTTACTAATAGAATTTAGCTAGATGAAACAATAATTAAAATAGAATCTCCCAAATTAAAATTATTTGAATGTCACATCTGAAGTCTTCATTGTTCTTGGAAAACTTTAAATTCTTTTTGAAACAGGACTATTGGATAAAAACCCCATGTCCATAAAAGATGATTATGTTTCTAGTAATAGTCTAACAAAAAAGGGCATCTTCGTGTAAATGCCATAGTAGTTCTATGGCTTTGCCTTTAATGCATTTAAATATTAAAGTTTACATTATTATATTATTTTAAAATCAATACACTTTTTTAAAGGGATTGAAGAACAAAAATGTGGCTTCTTTTTGATGGGCATAATCTCACTAGCTATGTCAATTGTCCCACCAGATAAATTTGAGGGAAGATGAGCAACATGGTGGCAGTGCTTGATTCTGAGAGTATGATTAGTGTAGCCTCTCCTATGGCTGTCTATTAAAGTAGGTACAATGCTCAGAAAACAAAGCCAGCGTGTAAAAAAAAGCAACTTCTGATTGTTTTTTATAGTTTCCCTTTGTTTTCAAGACTCTATTTCAATGGTTTTTTGAAATTTAATTAGTCTTTTTACAGTCTGTTCTACCTGGTCAGCAGGGTTGAATCATAGTTAGAGGCTTTTTCAAGGCCAGAATATAGGAATTGCTTACAGAGTCCCTTTGTTCTGTGCCTTTGACGTCTTTCCATGACTTCTGACTGTGCATGAATCCACCTCAAGGAATGTACCTTGCATGTGCTGGCCCTTAGTGGAGATTTGAAGGTGTCTATAACTGATGCTGGGTCCTAGCCTCAGGGTGTCTCCAGGTTCCCTTCTGATTTTGATTACTTCCATGGCCTTCCTGTGACATGGTTGGGGAGATGGCAAGCTTAGGATTCTTTACAGGTGCATACCCCAGCATTCAACTTGATGCTTTCCCCAGTCTCTCTCTCCTCATCTTCTATTTCTGAATGTCTTTGTTAGAAGTGAGGGAAGAGGCTAACTTAGATCCAATCCCATCGTTGCCATCCTCTTGTATTTGGTAGATACTGTGTGTCCTGAAAGATTGCAGCTTTTGGAGCTCAGAGCCTAGTACTGACCACATGATGCTGGCTTTTAAAACTGAAAAGTCCTTTTTTTTTTTTTTTTGTCTTCCTGTGGTATGTTATTCACTAACTAAAAAGCACTAAATGAGAGCTCTGTCGCTTCCAAGGCTGAGAGATGGAGTTACAATAAAGGAAGAAGGGAAGAAAGAAAATGAAGGGCACATCCAAATAACATGTTAGGGGTGCCTGAGTGGCTCATTGGGTTAAGCATCCCACCTTTGATTTTGGCTCAGGTCCGTGACCTCAAGTTTGTGAGATTAAGCCTCACATTGGGCTCCATTCTAGGCATGGAGCCTGCTTAATATTTTCTCTTGCTCCCTCTCCCTCTCCCCCTCTCCTGGTCCTTCTCTCACCACACACGTTCTCTCTCTTGCTCAAAAAATAAAAATAGAAGAATATTACCGTACAACACAGTATTAGCACAACCAAGGTATAAGAGATATGGATGGCAGGGCAGGCCCTTGCCTTTACTAAATGGTACAAATATAGCACTAAACTCCTAAAGTTCGTTTTCCTAAATTTTGCCCAGATACCCAAGGTAGGAGCTGGCTAATCTTGAGCCTTCTGAAATAGATGTTTATAGGACCCTGCAGTAAATAAATTCTGCGTTTCACCACCAACCCTGCAGAGCATATAAAAGGGTCTCCACCACACATCATTTTACTTCAAGCTGTGCTCCCTCACATTCTTCTCAGCACACCAAAGCATCTGTAGGAGTTGTGCTTATTTCTGTGCAGACCCAAGCCAGGCAGTGGAACACCAAGCTGAAAGTCCGGGTTACCCAGGAAAAATGGTTTCCATAACTGTTAGAAGCCATAATTACTTGAGCTGTGTGTCATTTCTTTCTCATTAGCTCCGCTATGCAATGGCTTTGAAAATGGTAGTTATGGCCTTTCCAGATTCAGTAAGTCTGTCAGGCTAGGCAGTTAATGAGAAGGAATTTGTGAACTAGGGGAATTGATGGGTAGGCATCTAATCGGCATCACTCCTTGTAAACAAAGTGTCTCTTCGAAGCAATAGAAGTATTATAAATGGGATGCTTAGAGTCATTTTAGTAGGTATGAGAAAGGGCTGTTGAATGACTTATCAAGTATCATCAAGCAACTTTGAATGGAATATAGCTTTCCTCACGAAGAGTTTCTAATAATACAGGTTTTCTTCTGCTTTTTCCCCTTTTCCTCATCCAAAGAGAAATAAGGATACTAAAAGCATTTTAGGTTTTTATAGTGTCTGCAGCATCATACTCATTTTTTTTTTTTTTTAGAAAATAAAAACGTTCTCACCGAATAAATACCTACCATGTATACAAACCCGGCTTTAAAAAACTTGGAAGAGCAACTTGTAACTTTGTCTCATTGTTTCTAGTAACAGTAGATCAGGTATGTGGATGAACACAGGGTGAGGCTCCCCATTCCTTTATCCTCAGATAGTACTTCTTTGCTTCCTGGGCGCTGAGCGCTTGTGCTGACTTGAAGGATAGTGACTATTAGAAACATGCTATTTAAGCTGCCTGAAGTCATAGGTAGTTGACTCACCAGGGGCAGGTTACTGAAACATTCTGAGCCTCTCATTTCCTCTCATTTCCTCAAGTGTAAAATTGAGATAAAAATAGCCCCTGCAACATGGGATCCTGCACAAGGGTAAGCAGAATGGTGCAGCTCGGAATTTGCATGCTCAGTGGGTTTAGATGCCATTGTTGTTGTGGTTGGAGGTGATGAACAATGCCACCTTCGGCCTAAAAAAATAAAACAAAACAAAAAACTCCTCTCTCAGTTGGAATTCGCTGTCCTGTTATTTTCATGCCCAGACTTGTTCTTCGTTTACGTATCCTTTGCCTTCTATATAGCTATACACATATCAAGACACTTTGATGTGTTTATATCATCTAATTTGATGCCTGTATCGACCTTGTGAAATAGACGAGGCAGCTGTCAACTCCTTTTTACAGAGTAAAACGAAACAGAACTGAAGGTTGGAGAAATCCTCTGAGTTCCATGAGAGTATGGTTGCTAATAAGGAAATGTAATAACCCCAATGGTCTACATTCATTCTCATGAATTCTGTCACTCATTTGTTCACTTAACAAACGTGTGTGGTCAGGCCTGTGCTGGAGGTGAGAATACAGGCTTTGCTTTCAGGGGCATCCATTCCAGTATGGGAGGCAGAGAGGAAACCAAAAGCTGATGAATAAAATAATTAGAAATTGTGACTAATGCCGTGAAGGAAACAAACAAGCAGCTGAAGTAGAAAACCACAGTAAAGAACTGTTGCAGAAAAGTAGGCCTGGTAGAGATCACCACAATAGCCCTGGCTGTCCCTGAAGGTTTATTATGCCCATTTCTCAGATGAGGAAATTGTGTCTTGCTTGGATGCAACCAAGTGATCACTGTGCCCTTTGTCCTCTAACACCTGGTTGCCTTTGGACTCAGGGAAAACTGAGTGTGAATAGGCACTTGCTCATTTTGGGTAACTTCATGGTTTTGTTTCTATAGCAATTCCCTTGCTTTGTGACACCCAGCCACATAAAGGCTCTTAGCAGAACATATTTAAAATGACCCTGGATTGGTCTGTTTGATCCTTTCTTATAAACAGTACAATGCAGTGGAGAAACAAAGTTGACCTCATTTCTTTTCTCCTCTCTTGAACTTAAAACGGGGCATTGTTTACCAGTTTATGCTCAAACTTTATTATATTGATGACACATTAGTAGCTTGCACAAAGAGAAAGGCACAGGATTCAAACTCCTCGTCTCATAATTACACAACAGGGAGTTGCAGCCCTGACCGTAAAATTCTCTCCAAATGTATCTTATCCCTGTGGGATTCCCTGTCCTTGTATAGTGGGACACATGGACCCACAGTCTTATCAGAGCAGACGGTGGAGACTGAAATAGTGAGAGCTGGAGGAGGTACAAAATGATACCTTGAAGGGGATGCATACCAAGAGTGGATTTGCGGTTAGAAGTGTTCTGATGCTCTGGCAGAAGTAGGCAATTTACTACGGAAGGAAAATGTTGAATTACACGATGATATTGCTTTTTCATCTGAGAAAAATGAAACTGTCACGAGCAAGTTTCAGGCAAGTTTATAACAAATGGCTACATTTTAGAAACAAATTTTTTTTTCAAAAAACATACAAAGAAAAAGAAAATTATTCCAAGAGCCAGTCTGAAGCAGTTCTCCTTCTGCGCATACAAGCGTACACAAATCATGAGGACAAATACCTATTAGATTTGTGATGTTTGACAACCTGACTATGAACGTGGCTACAGAAATCACGCTTCCAACATGGACTATATTTCAATATATTCTTTCTTTCCCTGGACAAGTTTTGAGATTGCAGAAAAGTAGTGAATTTTAAGAAGTGCTCACCACCCAAATTGGTGCTATTTTTAGCATGTGGTAATCATGTTATCTCAATACTTGAGGCATTTCAATATCCATATATTGTTCACTGGAATAAAACTAAAATTCTAAGCCAGGTTTCCAGGGTCCCCTGTGGCAGGGTGCCATCTCCTATTTCTGCAGCTCTGAACTTGATGTAGTTGTATAAAGGCACTTGGATTTTCCATACCACAGGGCCTTTGTATGTGCTATTGCATCTGCCCAGAATTCTCTTTCTTCACGACAGTGGATTAGTTTGGCTACTTAATACTTCCTCACACTTTACATCTTAAGAGTGTCACCTCTTTGAGAAGCCTTCACTAATGTTCCCACCACCATGTAGGTAAAGTTCTTTGTTATCATCTTCCCACTTACTCGTCTTTGGCCTGCATTTGTGTATGTTTGTGATGGTGTCTGCATTAGTTGGAGTATGTGGTGAATATCTCTTTATTGTACTCAGCTGCAGGCTCATTGAAACGAGGTACCCATGTCTCTGTTGATGACCTTCTTTACACCACCAGCCCCAGCTCAGATTGGACATAGAGTAGGAGTTGTCGAAGCATTAATTTAACTTTTTTTAAAATTTTTTTAATGCTTATTTATTTTTGACAGAGAGAGAGAGAGAGAGGGCGAGCAAGCATGAGTGGGGGAGGGGCAGAGAGAGAGGGAGACACAGAATCCAAGGTAGGCTCCAGGTTCTGAGTTATCAGCACACAGCCCGTCGCGGGGCTCGTGGGGCTCGAACTCACAGACCGTGAGATCATGACCTGAGCTGAAGTCAGATGCTCAAATGACCGAGCCACCCAGGCGCCCCTATTTTCCTTTGTTTAAAACAAAAATCTGCTTTGCATAAAACATGTCAATGCGATTGATCAAATAGGGAGGAAAGGGGGCAAGTGATATGTGCCTGTGTTTTCCTAAAGGTGTCCAGTTTCTTGTACCTAAGAGTACTGAAACAGAATCTCTGATTTATAGAGTCAGTTTGGGCAAATGGATTGAATCAAGGGCTTTGTAGGATTTATTGGGCTGCACATGTTAAATGTTTCAGAAGCCCATTATGTTGTTTTTTACAAGACACAGAAAGAACATAGCAAGATCTGCATTTGTTTCAGTTGACAAGTGCTCAATTTTAAGTAAAAATGTGGAAACTCCAAATCCAATAAACTATAATATATAAAACATTCCTCCCTCTTAAAAACAAAATCACAGGAACAGAGGAATAAGAACACATCAGCCTCCCAACTTTGACCATATCCTTCCCTCTACTGATTATTGCTATTCTCATAACTAAAGAATTGCTGCATTTTATACACTCTGAGGAAGAATTTAGATTCAGGGCCATAGTAACATAGTAACAAAAATTATAGTAACACAATAGTAACAAAAACCATAGTAACAAAAATTATAAAGTAGCCAATGCTTATTAGATATTTAAATGGGAGTCTCTCATCTGACAAATGAATCCGTGAATACGTATCTAAATGAACAAACGCTTTAGCTTTTTGCAACTTTTACATTTAAGACTTTTATTTAGAGCATCTTGTTTAAAAATAATTACAATAAGCCCTGTTTATGAGTGCTTGGCATGTATGAGCCACTAGCTTAATTACTTTTCATAGACAATAATGATCCTCAAAATGAGTATTAGATTTTTGTTGTCAACTGTTAGTTGAGGAAAATGAAACAGATTTTAACTCTTTTAATTCTCACAACAACCCTCAGAGCCATTTCTTTAACTGTTTCATAAATGAGGAAGTGGAAGCACAGGAAGTCACGGTGACTTGCCCAAGCTCACATGGCACAAAATGGTAGCTAAGCCTTCGGGAGCTTCATGACATCACATGTTCATGGTCATTTGGTTAGAAAGTGGCAGAAATAGAATCCAAACCTAGGTCTGGCCTGATGTCACTGTGTGGGTTGTTATTTGTGTTTTTGTTTGTTTGTTGTTCTGTTCCAAGCATCCTCCTGAGTAGAGACAGCTCATAGTGAAAATGGTGTAATGCCAAGACATTCAGACATTGAGGATCCAGCTTTGGATCCAAAGATGGGCTTTGAACATCTGCTTTAACCTTCAGTGTCTGATAGGAGCTCTGTATCATGGGCTTGTCTACTACTGAGTTGGCCAACCAAAGTAGAGTGTGTCTATCTTTTAGTGCCTTTGCTACCCTGCAGGAGAGAAGGGACATGGAGAAAGGAAAAGCAGTTGTCCTTGAAAGGAGTTGAACTTCTCTGATGGAGTAAATTGTAACATAATAAACTCCAGGCAAGTGTTCCACTAAGACTATTTCCCCTCTCCTGGGAGAGTTTCTTTGATTGTTCATCTGTATCTAATTTTCTTCTGATTTTAACACCGGAATGTGTGTTGTTGCCTTAAAATAGGAATTGCAGCTCATCGGTTCTTTCCTATTGACTAGTGCTCATGGAAACACAGAATTTCTTTTTAAAAAAATATTTATTTATTTATTTTTGAAAGAGCGAGCAAGTGAGCACAAATGGGCAGGGAAAGGGTAGTGAGAGAGGGGGAGAGAATCCCAAGCAGGCTCTGCACTGGCAGTGCAGAGTGCGATGTGGCTTCATCTTAAGATGAGGTCATGAGGTCATGACCTGAGCAGAAATCAAGAATTGGACGCTTAACTGACTGAGCCACCCAGGTTCCCTGGAAACACAGAATTGCTGGTGACATCACTGGGATTTGTCACTATGGTCTTAGCAAAGGAAGGAGGCCTTTTTGTGTTACTTCATAGTCCTTGAGAAAACTTCCAATGGGCACACCAAAAATTCTGGCAATCCTACAACCCTAACATGGTGACAATAAGAAATTCACATAATTTAATTTTTAAAAAATTTCTAAACCGTCAATATTGTACTTAGAGCTTGCTTATTTTGAGTATTCTGTGATAGTTCTATGAAATGATATGATACACCATCACTTGTTGAGTCTTTACTTATATTGTGCCCAATGTTAACAGGTATATAAAAAAGACATTAGAAAATATCTTCAGACTTCTTGCTTTTACTTTCTTTTGGATTACTTTCTCCAGATGAATTTCTAGAAGTTGTTACATGGAGTAATAAAGAATAAGGACTTTGAAGCCAAATCACCTTAAATCAATTTCCACCCCTGCTCTGTACTAGCACAAAGCCTAACCTAAATGATGTTGCATTCCTGTGCCTGTTTCCTAATTTGTAAAATGTAAATGATAATAAAACCTGATAGAGTTTTGTTTGGTTTTATGTTTTAAGGAGAAGCACTAAGTGAGCTAACCTGTACAAAGTTGTGAACTGCTTAGTACAATGCACAACACATAGGAAACATTTGGTAAACAATAGTAAAGCACACATTACTTTTATAATTACAGATTCAAAGTATAAATATTTTTGGACAATTGAAATGTATTGCCAATTTTTTTGCTGCAGGCTTTATGTTAATTCAGCTGCTGGGAAAACTACTAAAATGTTACCTCTGTTTTGATTTGCATTTCTTGGAAAACTGACAAGATTGGATTTTTTTCCATATGTTTGGGTCCTGATTTACCGTTTTTGTGAGCTGTACTTTAGAGCCTTTAAATTGTCTTAATATCTCCTAGGTCATATGATAGATCATCCCTGCCACTCAGCAGAGTTGGCAGAGCTGATAATATTTACAGTATACAGAAAAGAAAGATAAAAGCAAGGTTCTTAAGAGATTTGTTGGTGACTTGCTCAGAGTCCCTTGGCTAGCGTCTTGTAAAGCTGTGATTTGAACCAAAGCATTTAGCTTCACTTTAGTAAATAGTGACTTCTGCAAGTGGTACCTCCTGGCATGAAAAGGCTAATACAATATTTAAAAAACAAACAACAACAACAAAAACAATGCCTAACTTTTCCCTATAAAAAGCTTAATTAAGTCTCTAGAGGAATATGATTTAGACATCTTAGAAGCTGCTACCTGTAGTTCATTTGGAAACCACTAAAGAGACTTGACATTCTGACTCCTTGAAAGACATACTAAATGACAAAGAATTAGCCATAAATTAGAACTTGGAGGTAGTTGTCTTATAAAGTATTATTTAGTGGCTGCAGGCAATAGGATGGTTTCAAAATAAATAGAATTTGATCATCATCCACGAATTAACCCTGTGGTCTCTTGGACTGTGACACCAGTCTAGTAGAGAATTGGCATAGTCTGGGCTGCTGGACTGCTAAGATACTTAAGAAAGGAGGCCATTAGGTCTGGTACAAATGGCCAATAGTCACTGAAAAAAATGAAACAAATCATAATTCACCAAAAAATATATATACAAACTGTAACCACAGTAAGATTACACATGGATAACATGAAAAGATACATAGCATCAAGTGTTGAAGAAGATCTGGAGAAGCTTTGCACTTGATACATTTCTGTTAGAACGTAAAACAATATAACTGCTTTGAAACAAGGCACCTTTTTTTTTTTCCAGAGAGAGAACATGACAGGGGCAGAAGGGCAGAAGGAGAGAGGGAGAGAGAGGCAGAGGGGTGGGGGGAAACCCAAGCAGTCTCCACACTCAGGGCAGAGCCTGACTTGGGGCTCCATCCCATCCCTGGGATCATGACCTGAGCCAAAATCAAGAGTCAGACACTCAACCAACTAAGCCACCCAGGTGCCCCATGGCAACTTCTTTAAAAGTTAAACAAGCATGATCCCATGACACAGCAACTGTTAAGTATTTACCCCAGAAATAAAAACTTTTATCCTCAAAACCTCTATGCAGAAATGTTCATAGTAACTTTATTAATAATTAGCCTATTAGGGGACAACCCTATACGGGTCCCTTATGCTTCTGCTTATCCTGAGAACAGAGGCATTGATGATGTTTTGAAGTTCATCGGTACCGTGATGGAGAAACAACACTACACGCTGGTTCCTTTTTGCGAGAACACCTCTTCTCTTCTGGGATACCATCCATACCTAACAATGTGCTGTTCACCAGCTTGTGTGTTGAGTCTTTAATAAGCTAGTGTGACATTTTGTTAGAGCACAACTTCTTGGCAAAGGGTATGTGTAAGACAAGGGAGAGCTGTCCTATTGCCGTACTATATTGCTATCAAAGACGTTTTGGTAAAAATAATGTCATACTGTAAAAGCAAATGGGACCTAAGTACAAGGATCATCCAAGTGGGTTTTCAAGTCTCTTCTGATGAGCAGACTTATTGTAGGACTATTCCAGATGAAGGAAATCCATGCCAAATGTATTTCTATAACTGAGGGGTACCCCCAAAGGATGTTTAGTGTCTTCTTAAGGCTTAAAACAAATACTTTTAAAAATAGAATTTTCTCATATGGTGACACTGCTGTCATCCTGTCACATCTGTGTGTTTTGGGTGCACCGTCAAATGAGAGAAGCAATGGAGCTTCACTGAAGTTACACTGAACCCATAGATCAACTTGAATAAAATGGATATTTTAATAATACTGAGTTTATTCATGTACCAACATCTTATGCTTCTATATTTATTTCTCTCAATAATTTTCACTGTATATATTTTTGTTGAACCCTAGGTATTTTATATTTTTATGCTACCACAAAATAGTGATTTTGTATTTGTTTCGTATTTTTAGTGACTCCTGTATACATACCTTGATTATTACAGATTTGCTATGCTTCTTTACTGGTTACAGTAGCTCCTTCATAGATTTTTAGGTAGATGATCATGTCATCTGTGACACCATACTTTCTTTTTTTTAATTTTTATTTTATTTTT
Source organism: Panthera tigris (assembly GCF_018350195.1). Taxonomy (NCBI): domain Eukaryota; kingdom Metazoa; phylum Chordata; class Mammalia; order Carnivora; family Felidae; genus Panthera; species Panthera tigris. The sequence goes on from NC_056661.1 coordinate 48,925,399, forward strand.
AGAGAGAAAGAGCAGGGGAGGGGCAGAGAGAGAGAGAGAGAAAGAGAGAGAGAGAGAAAGGATATGAAGTGGGCTCTGTGCTGACAGCAGAGAGCCAGATGTGAGGCTCAAAGTCATGAACTGTGAGATCATGCCCTGAAGTTGGATGCTTAACTGACTGAGCCACCCAGGTGCTCCATACACTTTCTAATCTGATTGCATTTTGTTAGTCTTGTTATATGGCACTGATTAGAACCTCCAGTACAATTTTGAGTGGAAGTCATAATGAAAGTACATTACTTGGTTCCCAGTCTTAGGGTAAAGCAATCCTGGACCAGTGAATATGATCATAGCTGTAGATTTTTTATAAATGTTGTTGGACCTACTTGATAAGGTTGAAGAAGTCCCCTCCTATTCTAATTTTCTGAGTTTTATTATCATTAATAAATTTTTTAGTGCTATTTTTGCATCTATTGAGATGATGCAATGCTTGTTTTTTAGTCAGTATCATGAATTATGTTGATTTTTCAAATATTAAGTTTATAATCCTAGGATAAACATGCTTAATCATGTATTTTTTTTTCATAAACACCAATGTATTAGAATTGCCTATATTTTGTTAAGGAGTTTTGTATCAACTGTCATCATGGACCTTGGTTTGTAGTTTGCTTCTCTTGTAGTGTCTTTTTCTGGTATTGGTACCAGATTAATGTTGCTCTCAGAAAATGAATTGGGAAATGTATTTACCTCTTCTACTGTCTGGAGGACCAGACCATCCTCCTGCCATCCAGTCTCCTGCCTGTGATGCCCATTTGCTAAATGAACTGGATGTGAAAAGGCAAGAGAGTTCTTTGATTCTTTCTGTCAAAGTGAGCTTTTCAGGACATTGAGAGTGGTGCTGAGTGGATCTTGGGAGAAACACAGTTTTTCCGGTGCAGGAGTTCTCACCTATTTAGGTGGCAAACATCTGGAAGGTAGGAAAGGCAAGAATCTATTTAGTTTTGGACATGTTGAGTTCATTATAGCAATAAGGCATCAACTGGAAGGGTTAGGAAGGCAATTCAGTGCCTGTGTAGAACTCAGAAGTCTGTGTTGGAGGTAGAGTGTACATTTGTCAGTAGATGATAGTAAGTGTTGTTTGAATGAATATGATTTCCCAGGAAAGAGTGAGGGTTAGGAGAAAAGAAATATGGGTCTCAAACCCAGACACTGATCAAGTGAGGAGAAGAATGAATGTTGTTGGGAAGAGACTGTCCATGGATGTCTCATGTTTCTGCAAATTGTGCAAGCAGAGACACTAAGTTCCCCTCATTCCAGATTACCTTTTCAAGGATGTTTATGTAGCAAACCATCTTGGAAGGTGGAGGAAGTGACTTCTGGCAAAGGTCAGACATGTTTATGGCAAAAACACTGGGATCCCTTCCTGTAGCACAGCCTACTATGTCATTTGGCCCTCTTTCTGTCACCCTGTGTGATTAGGGGTGTGTGTGATTAGAGAGTCAGAGCCAGCAAATGGTGACACTCCACCTAGCGCTATTGCTGTGAATAATAAAGCCCTTGGTCACTGACCCATGAGTCTCCTGCCTTCCACCAATGTGTCTGTGACTTGTAGGCTTGCAAGTATGGTAAAATCTCAGACCCTTCATAGTTCTTAACAAATGAGTCAAGACCTATAGGGAGTAAGACTCAAAGGAGCAGGAGTTTTTGTTTTTGTTTTTGTTTTTGTTTTTTTACAAAAGGAGAAATAAGTTAGAGGAGGCAAGTGGTATTGGGGAGCAAAAGGTCACTGAGATACATGTGTTATGTAAAGGGAGAAAGATGATCTCCACTTAATAGAGTCACAGGGGAAGCAGTGTTCTCAGGAAACAGATTTTAGTTAAGAAAGTATTTGAAAACTTGGATAAGACCATATGAGAGGAATGATCAATGTGGATTAAAAATCCCAGAAAGCACAGCCAAAGATGTGAAGAGGAAGGAGCTGGTGGTTCAGCAAGGCACAAGATAGCATATAGGGGTGAGTAAAGGGCCAAGGGCAAGTAAAGGGTCATCAGAGAGGCAGTACCCCATAAAGCTTGGATAGGAGGCATAAATAATTTAGTTTTGAGAATTTTCTGGAGGAGGGTGATCGCTTGTGCCCATGAGATTTAGGTGAACTTGGGAAGCATCAGTCCCAGTAGGGCTGAAGTAAATCATGATCTCTATTTTGGTAGCTCATTTCTGGCTGTAAACTTGGAAGCATTGGAACTGATGCAAGATTTCTCATGTTATCTAGCGACATGGAGAATGTAACCAGCTTCTCTTTCATAATGTCTACGTTTTTATAGACTAAGAAACAAGCTTACATCATATAACTTTGCATCAGTCACATATATAATGCCTACAGAGGCAGAATTTCAACCCAGGCTTGTCTGATATAAGCCTACATGCCCCTAATTCAGTTGTTGGGCTGATTGTAGGAGAGATGGAAATGCCATCACATACTGGTTTCAAAATGTTGGTGTTTTGAAGGACCTTGATCCAATTAAGTCATACTGGCAACCTGTGTGTTTTAAACTAAGCCTGTGCATCAACAACCTCCCCTATATGCTCTGTGAAGAGTTTTCTTTTCATTACTACTGAATTACTTTGTTCCACAAGTAGCATGGATGTGGCTAACTGTTCTTTAGGAAAATTATTCAGTGTGTTGGGAGTTGTGAACTGTCAGTTTCAACTTTCTGGTTAGGAGTTGGTTAAGATGCTTTCTTTGTCAGGGTAGTGATTTGATTTTTCTTTTTTTTTAATATTTAATTTTGAGAGAGAGAGAGAGAACAAGCTTCGGGGGGGGGGCAGAGAAAGAGAGGGGGATACACAGAATCCCAAGCAGGCCCCAGCCTCTGAGCAGTCAGCACAGAGCCGGACACGGGGCTCAAACCCACAAACTGTGAGATCATGACCTGAGCTGAAGTCGGACACTCAACTGACTGAGCCACCCAGGCACCCCAGTCATTTGTTTTTTCTTAACACAGGTGCAATGTGACATTGCTAAATGCAGTGTTTTCAGAACTTGGGAGTGGAGAATCCTTCTAACTTCATTTCTCATCACTTAGGAATATTGTTAAGGCCTCGTATGAGGAAACTGGTCTTATTTTTGAACTGTCATAGCTAACTAGTCAAAAGTATGTGTGAAGAAGTATGTGTAAACCTATATGGTTTTTTGTTTAGTAAAATTAATCTTCAAAAAAAAAGCTCACAGTATTTTTATCAACTTTACTTAACTAATTGACACCAGTGAAAGCAGTAATTGAAGTCTTGGGGTACATACAAACTCAGTTTGAAAAACCCCAATTATCCACAGTGAAGGATCATTACCTTCCTTTTCTACTCTTTTACAGGAGCTCCTTGCTCATTATTTTATTTCCCTTCCCAAGATACTTATTTGTTGTTTCATCCTTTATTCAACACACATTTGGTGGGTATCTACTATCTTCCAGGCCCTATTTTGGCTCTAGGCATATGTTAATGTGTAGCGAACAGTCTTGCCTTTGGGGAGTTGAGCGTATATGTATATATATTTGTCTGTTTGATTTAGAGTTGCTTAGACCTGGATATGGAGCCCAGATGAAGGTAAACAATAGCTTTTTCTTTTTATATAAACTTTCACTGGACTGAAGATTTTGAGAAGTCCTTTCAAACCCTGCAGTGGGATGAATTCCCTAAGGACCTTTGCCTATGCTCAAAAGGTGACGGGGTCAAGGTTCCAGTGAGATAGAACCACTCCATCCCCACAGTATGGCCACTGTGCTTCCAGGAAGTGACATTAGACTGGGGAGTCAGGTGACCCTGCTTGTATGCCTTAGCATCTACAGTGTGTGTGCCCCTTAACAAATACCTGGGAAGCAGAGTCATTCTGTCAGACCTGAGATGAGAGATCGAAACCTTTTAGCAGGAGCGTTTGAGTGGAGCTGTGAAAAGTGCCAACAGGACAGGGTTCCGTATTGATACCTATAACCCTTGTGTCTAGCAGGGTGGGTGGCACATAGTAGATGCCAGTTAAATGCAACTCACCTGCCTTCCTGCTTAGTTCCCCTTTTCTTCATCCCGATACTCTTCTTTTTGTTATTTTGCCTCTCTTTCTTTCTCTTCCTCCTTTCCCCTCCCCAACCCTTCACAGGCCCCCCTCCACTGCTCCTTTTCTTCTTCTTCCTTTTCTTCGTACTCTTTTTCTCTCTTCTCCTTTTATTTTTATTTTCCTTAGCATGTTGTCTTTCTGGAAAACACAAAAACTGAGAGAATAATATAATTAGTCCCCCTGCATCCATCACCAAACCTTAGCAGTAGTCCATTTATACCAATGTATTTTATTTTCATATACCCACCTCATGTTTTATTTTGTTTTCTCCTCTCTTCACTGGCCAATTTAAAGTAAACCCAGACATTTAATTTGTCTTAAACATTTAAATACACAATTCTGAAAAAAAGTTCTTAAAAATACATGATAATACATGTACACAACAAAGAAAAAACAATAGTTCCCTATAAAATAGCCTGCCCATTCTCTCTTGAACATCTCCATGCCATTAGCTTGTTCACATGTGTACCTAAAGTAAGTCCATGTGCCCTATTTTTAATGTGTCTTTTTTAATCTAAAAATGTTCCTCCCCATTATTTTACTTCTTGCCATTGTTGAATAAAACAGCTTATTACTATTACTACAGAATTTCTCATATATGGTTTTGTTCTTTGCATCTGTGCAACGTTGATTTACCTGTTTTTCTGTTTTCTGTATTTCCTCAATATTAATCAGTAGATCAGATCTAGATCTTTCCCTCCCTCCCTCTCTCTCTGTGTCTGTCTCTGTCTCTCTCCTTCACTGCCCTTCTCTCTCTCCCTCTCATTCTTTTTCTTTCTCTGTGTGGCAGTTTTTTCATACATTGGACATGTTTACCAACTGATACATTTATTATTGTATTATATCAAGGATATATAACATTCTGGTTTTATTGTGTGTAATGTGAAGTTGAGAAGATGTCAGGATGGTGGTTGGTTCTGTTTGGAAGGGGGGAGCACAGTGGGGGCAGAAGAGCTAAGTTGACATTTTGTTAGTCTGAAGATGTGCTGTTGTGAAGTTTTTAGTTTTGCATGCTCCTTCAGTTCTCATCCATGCATATACAATGCTATCTTTTTAAATTAAAACAAATAAATTGTGAATGTCTAAGCCAAAAAGAATGAGGAGGAAGAGGTTGGGAAGGAGAAGGAGAAGAACAGGAAAGATTCAGCAGTGAGGCCATTGTTGTCAAAATTACTATTCACTGTAAAATACCCATAAGCCTTTGAATTCATGGTCTGATCAGCTGCTCTGATTGCACAGATCCATTATTTCATGTGGTATCTGAATGCATTTTAAAATAAACTGGTTAATTAATATTGTGAAGGCTCAACTTGAATACAATTCCTGGAATGACATAAACAGAATTTCACAGGGTCAGGACCCCATCACTGCAGCAGCTATAGCTGAAGAAGTGGTTAAGAACAGTCATCTATGGCATAGTTTTTCTTAATCTTTAAGTCAGTTCTGGAAAGAAACCTTCGCTAGTGATTTTACAGTTTGCATGGAAGAAGCAATAGAAAATATATAAATAGGAATTCAGCTGAAGAAATCAGAGAAGAAATCTCTATGAGAAATTGAAACTGTATCCATACTCCTCTTTAAGAATCTACACCTTTTTTTTTTGTTTGTTTGGTATAGCACGTTTCCTGGTGTGAGCTTCAGAAGGAGTGTTCTTACCTTGACTGAATTGGCTCATGTTACATACAACAGGCTCTTCTTGGCAGTGAAAAAAGTCCTTGGTCCAGTCTCTCAGAACACCACCTACACGTTTGAGGTGTGTGAATGTTGGGTCTGAAACTTCATGCCCTTTCATTCCTCTTCCCCAGTACATTGTTTGAAAACTAACCCCCTATCCCTGCCCTGCCTTTCCCTACCCCACCCCACCACACACACATATTTACTCACTGCTTGTATTTTTATTTGCACTTACCTGGAAATTGGAAGTGGAATTGCAGAAGGAAACTCAGTTTTAAGTGACAATTAAATGCTCCCCCCAGGAAGCATCCTGCATGGAAAATGATTAGAAATGAGGGTTTGTGGCTAGATATTGTGTATCTCCCTTGCTGGAAGTCTTTATGAATCTATAACCAAGTACTCCATGTGTATCCACTGCAGAACATTAGGATGTTAATGCTTCATTTGTAATCAAATTTTGGTCATCTAAAGTAGAGGATCAGTTAATAAGTCAACTGCCATTTCTGCTTTGTTTTCTTGGTTCCTCTGCCAACATTTTGGTCATTTCTCTGGATACTTTGTCCACTCAAGGAGAGATCAAGGGGAGGATATGGTGGGGGTTGTCCAAACCATCCGTTTCCTCCTTAGAGGAAACTCTTGTAGTGAAGTATTCAGTGGGGATGAGAGGATGTAGAAGTCATGACTAGCATAAACCTGGAGGTCATTGTGGATCTAAAGCTGAAAATGAACAGAGATAAAGAGGAAAAGTTCTAGTTCATCGCTTTCCATGTGCACATAAGGAAGGAACCAGGTAGCTAATTGCCCATAATGTATAGTGAAGTAACAGGCAGGAAATGCATGGTAAATGGAAAAGTCAATAGTACTGACCAAAGAAAGTGTTGTGAGAGTTAAAAATGAAGCCATGGATATGCTCAGCCCAGAGTCTGCTGCATAGAAAGCACGCAGTAGATACATGCTCCCTGTAGTATTATTAACCTTGCCATTTTTATCAGGAGTTGTGTTTCTCATTGTCTACAACTAGAAGCACAACCACATTGTGCCTACAAATAGAAACACAACCACGTTGAAGGCTTTTGATTTCAATCCAAACCTTCTGACTTTGACTGATATTTATTGCAGGCTATAGGTTTTTACTTCTGAGATTCTATAAATGCAGTCGCTTAAAAAGATGGCAACAAAGTAAACTTCCTCAAAGACAGAATCCAGTTTTACCACTAACATTCATAGTATAAATAGAAATGTATACCTCTAAGGGGGGAAAATATCCAGTAAGTCATGTTATTTAATTTTAAAATATGGAATGGACTACAGAAACATCTTGATAAGGCTTGCTGAGGAACTGTAAGCCCTGCAACATTTTCTAGCACCCCAGGGTACCCACCGAGCTGCCCCTACCCAGAATCTAGCAGCTTTGTTAAGACCGAAGTCTGCCCTCCCTCTGTTTTGAGTGCCTGTGACATACTCTTTTCCTGTTTATTAAGGTACTTGTCATTTGCAATAAATCCAAACATTATTACCATAGTTAATTATACAGAGAACTACTCAGCATGTCAGCCTCAAGAAATATTTGAGTTTGAGGCTCTATATTCAATAAAATAAATTTGAGTGATGCATGGTTTATAAACATGGTCAGCACCAGCATGCATTACTTGAGAGAGGTCTTTCCAAACCAAATAACCTCAATTAATATTTTAAATCAAAATAAAAATCAGTTTTTCACTCCTTTAGAAACATATGGTACGCATTAGACCATTTGTTCAAATCCGCTGAATCTTTCTGGGAAGTTTGTCAGTCTGCATTAGCAAACATCTTTTGTTTCCTTACTTCCTGCTACGCCGTCTCTTTCTTTTAGTTTCCTCAGTGAAATGAGATTGTTTATATTAATAACTTACCATATATAATGTCTTGCATTTTCTATTCCTTTTTTTCTTCTAAAAATTTGCTTATGCATATTAACTAAGGCATACATTCTAAGAAAGAAGTATGCAAAAATGAGTGGGTTAAGAAGGTCATTCAAAGAGAATCCTTCACCAGAAGAATGAACACTAAAAATTCTGATAGTGAAAGAGTTTATGGATTATCTGTGTGTAGTACAGATGAGAGTTTATTCAACAGAATGTGAAAAAGGTGTGCATTTTGAAGGTAAATACTGGACTCTTGGACACAAATACCAATAGAGCAGGAAATCAGGAGAATTCATTTATTTTTTTAATATAGTTGACACACAGTGTTCAATTAGTTTCAGTTGCACAATATAGTGGTTCCACAAGTTTATATGTTATGCTATGTTCACCACACATGTAGCCACCATTTGTCTCAATACATAATTACACTATCATTGACTCTATTCCTTATGCTATACTCTTTATCCCATTACTTCTTAATTCCATAAATAGAAGCCTGTATGACTAGACACAGGAAAAAATGCTCAACATCACTCATCATCAGGAAAATAAAAATCAAAACCACAATGAGATGCCACCACACACCTGTCAGAATGCTATGTTGGCAAGGATGCAGAGAAAGAGGATCTCTTATGCACTTCTGGTGGGAATGCAAACTGGTGCAACCACTCTGGAAAACAGTATGGAATTGCCTCAGAAAATTAAAAATAGAACTACCCTATGACCCAGCAATTGCACACCTAGGTATTTATCCAAGGGATACAGGTGTGCTGTTTCGAAGGGGCACATGCACCCCAATGTTTATAGCAACACTATTGACAATAGCCAAAGTATGGAAAGAGCCCAAATGTCCATTGACGGATGAATGGATAAAAAAGATGTGGTGTATATATACAATGGAGTATTACTCGGCAATCAAAAAGAATGAAATCTTGCCATTTGCAACTACGTGGTTGGAACTAGAGGGTATTATGCTAAGCGAAATTAGTCAGAGAAAGACAAATATGATATGACTTCACTCATATGAGGACTTTAAGATAGAAAACAGATGAACACAAGGGAAGAGAAGCAAAAATAATATAAAAACAGGGAAGAGGACAAAACATAAGAGAGTCTTAAATATGGAGAACAAACAGAGGGTTACTGGAGGGGTTGTGGAACAGGGGATAGGCTAGATGGGTAAGGGGCATTAAGGAATCTACCCCTGAAATCATTGTTGCGCCATGTGCTAACTAACTTGGATGTAAATTAATAAACTTAAACAAAAAATAGAAGCCTGTATTTCCTCTTCCCCTTCATTCATTTTGTCTAACCCCCCTCTCCCTTCCTCTCTGCCAATAACCACTTTGTTCTTTGTAATTATAGGTCTGATTCTGTTCTGTTTATTCTTTTTTTTTTCTTTTAGATTCCACATATGAGTGAAATTATATGGTATTTGCCTTTCTCAGTCTGACGTACTTATCATAATACCCTCTAGATTCTTCTATGTTGTCACAAACAGCACAATCCCATCCTTTTTATGGCCGTGTGATATTCCTTAGTGGTATGTGTGTATGTGTATGTGTGTGTGCTCACGCGTACACCATACATCCCTTATCCATTTATTCATTTATCTGTTGAATGGGGACTTAAGTTTCTTCTGTAATTTGGCTGTTGTAAATAATGCTGCAGTAAACATAGGGATGCATAGATCTTTTCAAATTGGTGTTTTCAATTTGGCGGTGGGGTGGGTCGAGTAAATACCCAGTAGTGGAATTATTGGATCTTGTGGTAATTATGTTGTTAATTTTTTGAGGAACTTCCATACTGTTTTTCACAGTGACTCTACCCATTTACATTCACACCAACAGTGCACAAGGATTCCTTTTTCTTCACATCCTCACTAACACTTGTCATTTCTTTTCTTTTTGCTTTTAGGCATTCTGACAGGTGTAAGGTTCTATCTCCTCGTGGTTTTGATTTGCACTCCTGTTAATTAGTGACGTTTGAATATCTCTTCATGTTCTGTTGGCCATCTGTATATCGTCTTTGGAAAAATGTCTTTGCAGGTTCTCTCCCCATTTTTTTAATCAAGTTTTTTGTTGTTGGTGGTGGTGTTGAGTTGTATACACCCTCTACATATTTTGGATAGTGACACAATATATATATTTGGATATATAACTTATACATTTTATGTATAGATTACAAATAACTTCTTCCATTCAGTAGGTTGCCCTTTTGTTTTGTTGGTTTCCTTTGCTGTGCAAAAGCTTTTCATTTTCATGTAGTCCCAATAGTTAATTTTTGCTTTTGTTTCCCTTGCCTTAGGAGACCTAACTAGAAGAATGTTGCTATGGCCCATGTCAGAGAAATTACTGCCTGTTTTTTCTTCTAGGAGTTTTGTGATTTCAGATCTCCTATTTAGCTGTTTAATCCATTTGAGTTCATTTTTATATATGGCATAATAAAATGGTCCAGTTTCATTCTTTTGCATGTACCTGTCCAATTTTCTTAGCACCATTTATTGAAGATAGTGCATTTTCCATTGTATATTCTTGCCTCCCTCATCATAGGTTAATTGGCCACATACATTGGCATGCATGTATTTCTGGGATCTCTGTTCTGTTGAGATGATCATAGGACTTTTATCCTTTATTTTGTTGATGAGGTGTGCCACATTGATTTGTGAATATTGAGCCTTTTTTGCATCTCAAAATTTAACATATTTGATTATGGTGAAAAATCCTTTTAATGAATTGTTGAATGTGGTTAATATTTTGTTGAGGATTTTTGTATCTAGGTTCATCAAAGATATTGGCCTGTAGTTTTATTTTGGGGGACATGTTTTAGTCTGGTTTTGTTCTCAGGGTAATACTAACTTCTGGAATGTATTTGGATTCTTTCCTTCCTATTGGTTTTTTTTTTTTTTTTGGAGTAATTTGAGAACAGTTATTAACCTTGGTAGTAACTCTTCTTTAATGTTTGGTAGAATTCCCCTATGAAGCCACCTGGTGCTAGAGTTCTGTTTTTTGGTAGTTTTTAATTAATGATTTAAATTCATTACTGTTTATTAGTTTCCTCAGATTTTCTATTTCTGTCTGAGACAATGTTGAAGGTTTTGTTTCTAGGAATTGATCCATTTCCAGAAAATCACAAGACTTTAAAAAAGATAGTCCACTTTGCTGAAGAAGTAAAAATAGTGCTGCAGAGTTTTCCTCATTTATCTAAACCTCAGACCCTTTCCTGGGAAATAAGTTGAAAAGGTTTAACTTCATCCAAGAAAAGAATATGACAATATGTCAGTTAATCAGAAAGATGGAAAGAATGAGCTGTTAACTGACAGTTGATTGAAAAGTGTTCTGAGGTGCCTGGGTGTCTCAGTCAGTTAAACCTCTGACCTTATCTCAGGTCATGATCTCATAGTTTGTGTGCCCGAGCCCCAAGTCGGGCTCTGTGCTGACAGCTCAGAGCCTGGAGCCTCCTTCAGATTCTGTGTCTCCCTCTCTCTCTGCTCCTCCCCAACTTGTGCACTCGTTCGCTCTCTCTCTCTCTCTCTCTCTCCCCCTCTCAAGAATGAATAAACACTACAAAAAGTTTTTAACATATTAAATGTTCCTGTTTTCCTCTACTTCAATCTATGTTAAAAGTATTTCTTAAAACTTCATTTCATGGTTTTTTTGAGGGGGTTAGGGTGGGGGGATGGTTAATGCTAGATTTTGTAATTTTTAAATGTTTATTTTGGAGAGAGAGAGACAGAGTGTGAGCAGCGGAGGGGTAGACAGAGAGGGATACACAGAATCTGAAGCAGGGTCCAGGCTCTGAGCTGTCAGCATAGAGCCTGACATGGAGCTCGAACTCACAAACCATGAGATCATGACCTGAGCAGAGGTCAGATGCTTAAACAAGTGAGCCACCCAGACACCCCTAGGATATTATACAGTAGTACATGAATAAGAAGTGTAGCATTCATAAAAACATGGGAATTAATGAGTATTAAACATTACTTACATGGAAAAATTATTTAATACATCACATGGAAAAAATGTAGGGTTATTTCAGGCTTGGCTAACTTACAGCTTACTTATAGTTTCATATACATAGCACATTTTTATGCTGTCCTTTATTTGCAGTATGATGACCAGAGGAACACAAAATGACCAGAGTAATTGCAAGGTATATGTTGGGTTTTAATTTTGATAAAACTGAGTACATCTATTTATAAGAACAAGTAAACTATCTCAGGAATTTCCACCAAACTTTGCTTACATCTCATTAGCTAGAATTGTGTCCCATGCCTGTTCTAAATCAGCCTTTGCAGAGGAAATTGGATTGGCTTAGAGAAATCAGTATTGACTCAGTGAGGCTCGAAGAAGGTTCAGATCATATTTCTCTTTTCCTCGCTTTTTCTCCCCCTAACCCTCTTTCCCTCTTTCTTACTTACTCTCTCTCTCTCTCTCTCTCTCTCTCTCTCTCTCTCTCTCTCTCACACACACACACGGTACAAATATCTGAAGACAACCAGATTTCAAGTAAAGAAGGAGGGGAGAAAATTGGCAAACAGTTGTGCTTGTGACCCTTGAGAAAATAAAGTTAACCTTGTTTTTTTAATGAACTTGCCATTTCTGATTCTCTTGATATAAGGTTACATTTTTCAAGTCATTATAGCCTGAAAGACAAACTTGTCTCTTAAGTCTTCTGAAAGCCTTTAATAAGCTCACCTACATGGTGACTCCCTAAGACAAGCATAAAACCTACAGTGTTCCACAAATTATATTATTTAAAATGTAGCAATTATTTTCCAGGTATTCTTTCTGGGATAAATGACTCAATGAATGCAGTATAGAAACTGATCTCCTGAATTATTAGTCTGAACCTATTCCATAGTATATATTTTATAGCGGTCATAATGCCTTCACGGTGGCCTTTTTTAAGTACTATAAAAAATAACAAATTTGTAAAGTAGCAGGTTATAAAACTAATGTGAGAAAATGAATTGCCTTGTAAAACAAGTATTGTAAAATGTTAATGTAAAAATCTAGTTGGTGGGTTCACTGTAAAGTACTTTCAACCTTGCACTGTGTTTAAAATGTTTCATGATAGGATGTTGAAAACTAATAAAACCACAACAAACAAAGAATAGCTTTTACATATGTAACCAGAAACCAATGAGAAATTCATAGCAAGGAAAACTGTATTTATAATAGCAAAAATAAATGAAATACCTAAGCTAACTTTCAGGAAACACTCAAAACTTTTGTTTTGAGAAATCCTGAACAGTTGAAGGAAGTGAAAGAGGAAAGACACAGGTAGTGAGACTCACCTTCATAAAGACTTCTATTCTAGTTTATTTATGAATATAGCATAAACCTAATGTACCATCAAGGTTTTTTTTTCTTAAGCTATGTAAGCGATTAATAAAATTCATTTGAATAAGTAAACAAAAATAACCAGGAAATTTTGAAAGAAATGAATAATTATGTGGAAGAATGTCTAACTCTACCAGTTATTAAAATGTTACCCTTCATAATTGGAACTCTAGCATTGGTGCATGAATAGACAAACCAGACAATGAAACAGATTTTTTAAATCCAGAAATAGACTTCATTACTAAATTTCCATATGTAATGAATCTGTGAAACTACAAATGAAACTTCAAATCTGTGACAGAAGATGAAGTCTTGTATGTTTTAACCCAATAGCTATATGGAAAAAGATAAAATTTTGATTTATTCCTCATCCTGTGCACAAGAATACATTCCAAATGGATCAAATACCTAATTTTTGAAACCAAAATTATAAAAGGACTAGAAGAAAACATGCGTGGTATCTTCTTTACTCTGAGGGTGGAAATTAAAAATCCAGAAGTTAAAGATAAAAGAAATGGGTTTAGAAAAAATTCTATGTTTACAGAAATTTCACTTGGAAATTGTGTGTAAAAAGTAAATGAGGGGTGCCTGGGTGGCTCAGTGGGTCGAGCATCTGACTTTGGCTCAGGTCACGATCTCACGGTTTGTGAGTTCTAACCCCATGTTGGACTCTGTTCTGAGAGGTCAGAGCCTATAACCTGCTTTGGATTCTCTCTCTCTCTGTCTCTCTCTCTCTCTCTCTCTCTCTCTGTCTCTCTCTGTCTTCCTCCCCTGCTCATGGTGTGTCTGTCTGTCTCTCTCTCAAGAAACATTAAATAAACATTAAAAAAATTTTTTAAAGTAAATGAAAAACGAGCAACTGGGAATAAGGGTTACAACTTAAACTCAAAGATTTAATATTTGTAGTTAATAAAAAGCTTTTAAAATAGATAAGGAAAAGTTCTTGTAAAAGCTCGCTAAATTATAAACAGTTTACAAGGGAAAAAAAGCAATGCTTCTTAATGCAAAGATGTTCAACCTACCCTATACCAAGAAAGATACAAATAAAAATGCACTGTGGAGTTGTTTCTCACATAACTGTCTGATTGACAAAATCAAGTTCGACGATATACTTTGGTGAGTTGGTTGGGGAAATGAACACTCTCACCCTCTGTTGGTAGGAGAGCAAATTAATGCAATCCCACTCTAGAGGGGGATGTGTCAATATTTAGCAAAAGATACATATGAATGTACTCTTTAACAAAGCAATCACTCTTAGAATCTATCGCCAAAACAGGCAAAACATTGAAAAACTATTTTCAGAAGGCAGTTAATATACTGTACTTTTTAGACTGTTAGACAAGATATACTGACATGATCTATATTATGGAATAAAGCAAATAAATAACCAGAATGGTATTATTAAGAACCAATATTTTTCTCATAAAAGGGAGGCAGTAGAGGTATAAGAGTGCCAAAGTTAATTAAAAAACAAAAACAAACAAACAAAAACCCTGTAGTCATGAATTTCAATTGGAAGTAGCACTATGGATTTATGATCAATCTTATCTTACTCAAAAACCAAAAATCCTGGGGCACTTGGGTGGCTCAGTCAGTTAAATGTCTTCACTCCTGATTTTGGCTCATTTGATCTCACGGTTGGTGATTGGAGCCCTGCTTCTGACTGCACTGACAGTGTGGAACCTGCTTGGGATTCTGTCTCTCTTCCTCTCTCTCTGCCCCTTTCCCTGCTTGCTCTCTGTTTCTCTCTCTCAAAATAAATAAACTTTACAAAAAAATTACTGTACACACGCTGAAAAGCCTAGATCCAATGACAGGCAGCAGCATGAGGTTATTGGTAGTTAAATGAAATATATATAAAACACAAAAGTGTCTTCCCTATGAGATATTAATATGTGCTTTGAAAAGGAAAAATAAAAATTCAAGAAAATTTGGGAAATTGTGAAATTTCATCCTGTAGATTATAATTTTTCTGATAACATTAAATGCTTTGGAAAAGTCAGTAAAGAAATCTAAAAATAAGTAATGCAGTGTCTGTCAGGAACCTTTGATTTTTCAGGGGAGAGGACTGGAGTTGTAGCATTCCTCTTGCTTTTTTTTTCCACTTAGAAATGTGCCATGGAAAACAATTTAGGAAATACTGCTGTGAAAGTGAAATGCAATCTGTGGATAATTATTATTCTTTCTAAAGGATCAAGAGGTCTAAAGGGAGTTCCTGGTATCGTGTACTTAATGAATGCATAATTTAATACAAGTATTGTTTAGAATCTACTAAATACTAAATACTGTGTTTGCTGATAGCAATATAAGGTAAAAAGGAAATGAAAAAATCTAGAAACCTAGTAGAGCATTAAAATATAGTGCTACTATATTTGATGAAAATCTTTAAATATGACTAAGTGTAGGAAACCATTGCATTGCATCATAGAGAGGGAATTAAGTTGTGACGAGTGAAAACAAGAAGGAAATATGTTTCTGGCAAAGTAAAGAGCATAAGAAAATATAACTTGACATTAGAGGTGGGGTATATTCAGAAAAATAGAGCGCCATACCTATCTGGAACAACAACAACAAAATTACAGGGAAAGGGTTGTGCAGGGCTGATGTAGTAAGAAGATGTAGTGGGCTTTGGGGTTGGACGAACCTGAGCTATGATAATCATTCTACCTGTAAATGATCTTGGGG
Organism: Panthera tigris; assembly: GCF_018350195.1. Lineage (NCBI taxonomy): Eukaryota > Metazoa > Chordata > Mammalia > Carnivora > Felidae > Panthera > Panthera tigris. Next base: position 48,941,094 of record NC_056661.1, read on the forward strand.
AGTTACTTAATCTCTATAAAGCTGACCTTTTCTATCTGTAGAGTGAGGATAAATAATGTTTAACTCCCAAAGTAAGAATGAAATAAGAATAATGTGTGCCAAGTTTCCAACACAGTGAAGGGCACTTAATTCCAGTTCTTCTTCCTATTAGGCAGATGGGGGCAAAGTGATGAACACTCTGATTTGTCAGGGGAAAGAATTTGGACTTTATTTTGTAGGCAGTGAAGAACATGGAAGAATCCTGAGCATGAGGATGAGGTGATAAGCTCTGTTATTTGGAAACGTGGATATGGAGTAATGACCAGATAAGATGAAGGGAGGTATCTAGCATTGATTGCATCCTGATGGAAGATAGAAGGGCATAAATGGGGTGTTGGTAGTGTGGCTGCAGATGTTCAGTGTTACAGAGATAGAGCTGATAGAACTTGGCTTCTCTTAGATATGTGTGGGTGGGAGAGTTAAAAAGGAAACAATAAAAAAATGACATGGTTTCTAGCCTGAGCACCTGAGTTGTCAGGAATACCAACCATTGAGCCAGACAAAAGGTGGAGTGGATATACAGAAGTTCACGTGTGGAATTTAGTTTATTTTATATCATTTTCCTTTGGATCCATCACCTCTTTTGAGTGAGTAAGCTTTGAACTTTTGAATATAGCGTCCCAGCCTCTAATCCATGCAATCTCTTCATTCTATGGGACCACTATATTTTGAACAGTATGTTGGCTTATTACAAAAACTGTCATTGTGATCTTGTGGAGTGTGCTTCACAGGTTTGTCTAATACGTCGGAAAGGTTAGTGTAATGGACTACCAAGTCAAATGCCAAACACTATACAAACAACTTAATATGGTAGCTAAATGTGGATATGCTGTTTGCACTATTGTATTCTCCAAAACATTGTTTGCTTTGAGCATAGTTGGATGTGAATGCAAATTTAGATGCTTTACTCAACACCAATCTTTGTGTGTGCATGTTTCTTGTTTTAATGTGCAGGACAGGAGAGAATTGGGAAAGATTCCAACTATGAACAGGAGGGTAAAGTTCAGTTTGTGATTGATGCAGTCTATGCAATGGCTCATGCCCTTCATCATATGAACAAGGATCTCTGTGCTGACTACCGAGGGGTCTGTCCGGAAATGGAGCAAGCTGGGGGAAAGAAGTTGTTGAAGTATATCCGCAATGTTAATTTCAATGGTGAGTCACCAAATATCCATGATTTGGGGAATTCTACGTGTTGGCATCCTGTGTTTCCTGAGTTATGTAGTTAAATTATTTACTGTTAAGACCTGGTTGGTGATAAGATTTCAAATAGTTGAATCAATATATGAACAATACATAAGCGAATGAAGGAAAGAATAAATAAATACTTGGGAGTTAAGATTTATCTTTTTTGGTAAATATTAGTAAGAGTGGGAGGAGAGAGAGGAAAGGAAAGGGATCTAAGTCAATTGAAGTAATGATTGTAAGTTGCTATAACCACATCCCAGATTACACACATTTCTCAGAGTATAAAACTCTGTTAGAAATTAATTGGTTACCTAAGAGAAGTAGGTAGAGATGGGTGGGAAAATGGGCAAATCAGGTAGAAGGCATAAGGGAGAAATACCACTTCTCTGATAATATAGTCTTGAGTCTTTACAACATGTGAACACTTCACTTATCAAAAAGTAAACAAATAATTAAAATAAACCTGAATGCGGGCCACATTAGTCAGAGTTCTCCAAAGAGAACCAATAGGACATCTGTATAGATACATAGAAGAGACTAATTTATAGGAATTGGCTCACACAGTTATGGAGACAGGAAAGGCCCTCTATCTTCACTCTTCAAGCTGCAGAACCAGGGAGGTTGGTGTTGTAATTCAGTCGAAGGTAAACATTTAAGAATCTGACGGCTTATGATATAAGTCCTGATCTGAGTCCAAAAGCCAGAAAACCAGGAGCAACAGTGCTGAGGGCAGAAGAACACACCTGTCGCAGATCAAATACAGACAGTGAATTGGCCCTTTTTCTGCCTTTGGGCTCTAGTCAGTCTCTCAAGAGACTTGTTGATGCCCTACCCCCATCCACCTTGGGGAGGGCCACCTGCTTTGTTCAGTTCACCAGTTCAAATACTGATCTTTTTCAAGTATGCCATCACCGATACACCCAGAAATAATGTTTTACCAGCTATCTGGGCATCCCTAGTCAAGGTGACACATAAAATTAGCCATCATGTAGGTGTAAATTCAATACAGACAGTAATAAATAAATTTAAATATATTATATATGAGCAATGTAACCACACCGAGGGGTTTGGGGAATAAAAAATGAGCACACGTAGTTTTGGAAGATAGTATTTGACTGTATGCTATAAGACCAAAGGCAAAAAATAACTGTATACAATTATTATACAATAGCTAGTAAACTTGTGGGTTCACAATTAAGAAAATAATTTATGTATGTGAGAGGATTGAGAGAATAATGAGTATATTGTAGATAATGAGAGCCATGTTTCTTACTGTTAGAGAAAGAAGTTACTAGAAAGAATGAGAGAAAACTAGAAGGAATCTTGTTGTGTTTGGATGGGAGATACCTGAATGAACTCTTGGCTTTTAATATGCATGCAGATAGGTAGATACATAAATAGATTTGTGAATGTTATATATGTATACATACCTGTGCTGCCTAGTTCTGCCCACTGAGAGGGCTAGCAGTAATGAGATCCTGGTAGAAAGGACAACACCTAGTATCCACATCTTATTTATGTATAACAATGGCATGGCCATTCTTACCCTAGTTACAAAACAATTGATTTTGCAAATTCCCTTGGTGACTTTACCCTGACTCTTTTTCCAGGTAATGTCTGTAAACTCATTTGGTCAAGATGATATTTCCCACTGATGAGCTAGAGTTTCTGAGCATCCGACTGGACACAGTGCTCCTGTTTATCAAATGATTACTGTGTGCCAGATCCTGTGCTAAGTACTTCACTTGAGTTGGCTTACTTAATACCAAATTATATAGATTCTGTTATTTTCCTTAATTTTTTTATAGATAAGGAAAGTGGTTCATAGAGAAATTAAGAACAACAATGTTCAAAAGTATATACACAGTAATGATGCTACCTGCTTTGGTACCTGGGCACCTAACTCCACAGCCTGATCCCTTGACTACAATTTTTTAAGTTTCTGATAAGGGTTTACTGCATCATTCCTGCTGACTTACATCTTAGGATGGAGACTTTTTTACGTGTTTTATGGAGGATTTTTATTTCTCTTGGTCTCAATCAGCTTAATTTTGTGCTCTTACGTTACTTTAGTACAAACTTTCTTGTACCCCTGGGAGTTTTGTTCCAGACGAGTAGAATACAATTTAATAACTCTAAACTTCACATTTACCAAAGCGTCATTTTATGAAATAAAAAATGCCCTAAAAGTACTACTACAGGTTCACCAAGTACTTAACCTTCTTTTATTCAGTAAGAGAAAAGATGGCTAATTTTGTCATTATCATTTACAACCATTTTTTCCTACATCCCAAATGAATGCAATGACTTTAGCCTAAATATGATTTAGTTATGTCTGTGTTGGCCCATCCAACTAGATGGTATTATTGTAGATGTAAATTTAACAAATTTGTTACCTCACATACATAATCTTATAGCATTGCTATATAGTGAAGTACTTAATGTGAAGTGTGTCTGTATCTAGATTTGTTAGTTTCCAGAGAACAAAGTAGATTGGGGTATATTTTTGTAAGGAAGACACATTTCCTGTGTTTTTTTTGAAAAATGACGTTAGCTTTCCTTCATTGACAGGCAAGATCTGGTTTTCCTCCCCTTAAATCTGAGTGAGCCTGTGACTAATGCAGAAGTGACACTATGTAACTTCTACAGCATAAGAGTCATAAGTACTCTGCCTGGTACTCTTGACACATTAGTATTACAGAAACAGCTACCATGTTGGGAGCAAGCCAAGAACTCAAACAGGCCATATGAGGGTACTCCAGCCATAGTCCCAGCTGAGGTCCCAGCTGACAGCCAGCATCAATTATCAGGCATGTGAGCTTCAAGCTGCCCCCTCTGACATAAGTGGACCAGAGAGGTGATGTCCCTGCTGAGCCCTGCTTGGATTTCAAAATACAGGTCATCATTATTTTGAGCAGTAATTTTTAGGGTGGTTTGTTGAGCAGCAGTAGATAATTAAACACAAATCAATGCAGCATTTCTGGAATCTGTGTATGAAGTGTTAAAATGAGAGAAAAATCCTAAATACCTTGATGCAAAGTACTCTTTTGTCATCTGGGAAACCTAGATCCCGAATTCTTCTCTGTCCTAGAAGAAAGGAATTTCATTCTGATACTCTAATTCAATAGAGGAGGTGGAAGACAAATACTTGCTGTTATCCAGTTTCCTCTCAATATCCCAGCTTGTCAAGTGGCCCTGCTTCCTTCACTATTGTGCCCTTGGGTTCTGGCCCTGATACCTGTGGACATTTCTACAGGGGATCACTTCTCTTTTGATAACTTCTTTGTCCTCTCTGGACTTCTTTGATCTTTTCTTTTTTAAAAATATAGTCTTCATTGAACACAATCCCCTTTATTCTTTTTCAAGAAGTTCAGGGATGCTGTTAAAAAGGAGCTGTGCGGAAAAAACCCTGGAAATAATAAGCCCAGTTGCATTATAGAATCCATCAAAAAGGTCAAAGCCACACAATATGCTATTACCAGTCATCACTTAGATAAAGTGTTCAGCTCTTCTGCCTTAATTTTTTTTTAAGCATGAACTTTAATGAGAACGGAAAGGGCATGACAAGAATCATTTCTCCTAACAAAGATTGTAAGAAGAGAGAAAGATTAGGCGCTGTGTCTCATTTTGGTGAATATTTAGCTGGTGAGCTAGAGACCCTTTGGAGCCCCAGGCCTCCAGTATTACTGCTCTCTCATCTCAAAGACTATGAAAAGCTCAAGTCCTGGTATTTAATGAATAGAAGCTGTAGAATTACCACAAAGCACAACATGAATCCTAGCATCCAATGTGGAAGAAAAGAAAGGTGAGCATATGAATATTAATATCTTCCTGTGAAATGATAGGATTCTCATTTTCTTGCTAATAACATGTGGAATCCAGATTTCGTTTCTCTTCCTTATGCTTAGAGCTCACTGAAAGTGGAAATCCTGTATTAAAAAGCTGTTTTTGTTTTCGATGTTGTATGTGGTTTTTTTCTCTGTCTCTATACTGAAAAAGCTTATGTTGATTAGCATACAGAGAAGGCTTAAGAGTTTCTCTTGTGATAAAATTGGGTGTTTTTGTGGGCCCTGGGGATAGCTTTCAGATAAAACATAGAAGAAATAAATTGAAATGGTGCCCTTGGCCACACAAAATGCACCCATTGACTCAATTTGGTAGCACCAAAGCAATGCTATTCATACGTCAGTGTACATCATCAGAATGGGCTCTAGTCTACTCTTTGGGAAAAAAAAAAAATCACTGATAGAGAAATTAAAATAAGATACCAGTTAGGAGAGACAGATTTTCTGCCTTAAAAGACAGCCTGAATATCTGAAGGCAGGTGTTTTGGTCTTGAGATAGGAGCACATAAAACAATGATAAAAAAATGGAAGTGTTTCCTTTCTCGCTCCCAGCCAACTTGGCGGCTTCTCTTCATTGAGGCCGTTCTGCCCCTAAGGCAGGAAGATGGTGGCTATGAAGAAGATGAAAAAGTCAGTGCAGTTGATCAACCTAGGCTCCAACTCATTACGAAAAGTGGAAAGTACACACTGGTGTACAAGCAGACACTGGAAATGATCTGACGCGGCTAAGAAAAACTGTTCATCTTGTCCAACACCTGCCCAGCCTTGAGGAAATCTGAAATAGAGTACTATGCCATGTTGGCCAAAACCGCTGTCCATCACTGCAGTGACAATAATATTGAGTTGGGCGCAGCAGGGGGGGAGTACTAGAGTGTGTGCACCCTGGCTATCATTGATCCAGGTGATTCTGATATCATTAGAAGCATGCCAGTACAGATTGGTGAAAAGTAAATCACACAAAATTTTTCTTTAATAAAACTAGGCAGAACTTTCTTTAAAAACAGAAAACAATTAAAACAGTTAAAAATATCATTACCATCTATTGGGCATTTGTTATGTAAAAGGCATGGTAATAAGCAGTTTTTTATACTTTATTACATTTGATCCTCACTAACCCTAGGAGAAAGGTGTCACTAGGGACAGTCAGAGACAGAAGCAGAAAGAATAACTTGATAAAGGTCACACATATAGTAGGTGGTTCTTGGAATTAAAACCCCTAATTGGGGATTCCAAATCCAGTTATTAGGCACTATTCTAGTTTAGTTAGATGAGTGACCCTGGGGCAAGGAATTTCAACCTAAGTATACTTTGTGACCTGTAAAATTAAGAAGTTTGGTGTTCTGTGTCCTCCAGCTCTTGATTAGTTTTCTATTGCTACTTTAAAAATTCCATAAATTTAGTGGCTTAAACAACATACATTTATGATCTTATTGTTCTGTAATTTGAGAGTCTGACCCAGGTCTCACTGGGCTTTAGTTAAGGTGAAGGCAGGGCTGGTTCCTTCAGCAGGCTCTGTGGAAGAATCTGTTTCCTTGTTTTTTCTAGCTTGTGAGGGCTGCCTGCCCTCCTGGGATCACAACTCCTTCCTCCTTCCTCCTTCCTCTTTTGATTCCTGCTCCCTCTTACCTATAGGGATGATTATGATTGCACTGTGCTCACCCAGGTAATCTAAAATAGTCTTCGCCCATCTCATGATCCCTCATTATTATCTGTAAAAAGTCTTACCATGTATGGTACCATTCACAGGTTCTGGGGATTAGGACATGGAAATACTTGGGGAGCCATTATTAAGCCTATCATAAGCTCCATTTTTTTTTCATTTTTAATAACAAAATGTCATAAAATACTGTTCCCAATGGTTGTAGGATGGTGTGGAGTTCTTTAACTGTTCCTGTATCCTGCCTATATATTGAACTGCCTCTTTCACTAGAGGTAACTTTTGCACAGGATTGTAGCTCTGTGTGTTTCTGATGACTTAATATGTTGTCTCTCTTTCTGGACCCATTTTCTAACTCTGTTCTGTGTTAAGTGATCATTCACTTGTGGTCACCCAGCATCATGCCTGCTTCCTTAAGTATAGGTGCCTTTTTTTTCCATCCGTGTTATTAATGCAAATATCATCTTGCTCCAAATTCTGCAGAAGCTAATGACCTTGCTAACCAAATGTAGAGCTTTGCCATCATAGGGTCCTAAATTTATAATGAGAGTTCTCAAAGGGGCTTCATTCTCATTACCCAAAGTTACCCTACCCTTCCCCATGAAAAATTAGCAACATGAACTTCTGTTCTTAGTGATTCTGTTGCAGCTTATAAATGATCTTTAACTTCCTTATAAAAGACAGGAAATATACCATTGTTTTCTATGAAAATTATCAATCCAGTATTAACTTACAGAGCAGATTCCAGTCATATACTCTGAGGCCAGTGGTATTTATCCTATTGCCAAGGGATTGTAAGAGAAAGAGCACCCATTGTGCCAACTTTTGATGAATCCTTTGTAACTGTTGCTAAAAGTAAGCCGAACCCCCATCTTCCCTTCTCTATATATAGTTTTTCAGTTGTTCCATGTGGTTAATACTAAGGAGCTTTTCATTAATATCTAACTTCCAAAAGATGTACACACACATACACACACCCAGACTCACAATAGATGTATTAGTCTTTTTAAATTGACTTCAGTGCCTAATTCTGCCAAAATAATGGGTTTCAGCCTAAGACCCACATTTTAAAAAAGTAAGACCCACATAGCATATTGAGAAAACAATAATATCTATTAAACACTTTCTAGGTTTATTGCTCAACATTTTAGACTCATTATCATTTAAATTAGAAGTAATCAACAAATATGTTTAAATGCAATTAATATCTAAGTACATATTTAAATAAACTTTTTTCCTTGTGTGCTTGTTTATAATTCTCTTAGATTTTCTTTTAAAAATCTATTAATCATTTTTGAAATGGTTCTTTACTAACTACAGTCAATCATTAGGTGGAAACTAATAATACAAGTTAAGATAGTCCCTAGAAAATAATGCATTTAATTTTCTTCTCAAGGGGGACAGATTTGTATAAAATACTAAGAAATACTGAGACCTATAACTTTTCAAAGGGGGTGGCTGGTCACCTTCCACCCTCTGTAATAAGAATCCGCAGACCATAGTGCTGACTTGCCTATTGCCCATTTAGGGGGGGAACCATTAAATAATGGGGTTTTCCACCAGTTACCTTGCTCATCACCTGGTTTCTGGACCATCACACAAGGCCTAAGAGGTAGAAGGAATCTTGTTTATGAGATCTGTTATTTTCTTGCCTCCCTCAGGTAGTGCAGGCACCCCAGTAATGTTTAACAAGAATGGGGATGCACCAGGGCGTTATGACATCTTTCAGTACCAGACAACAAACACCACCAACCCTGGTTACCGTCTGATTGGACAGTGGACAGATGAACTTCAGCTCAATGTGAGTACTACTTGTTCCTCTTCCTTTGCTCATGTGATGAAAGAGCAGACTTCAAATATGCTAAATTAGGCAAACATTCCTTGCTCGTATGTTTGCATGCATATACAAGTGAGCATGCATCCTGTTATAATCATCTGTGGCAACTGATAATCCATAGTAATAAGAGAATAATCATGATGAGGATTATGAAGATAAAAATGTGTTTTGAATTTCTGCTGGGCATTATACTCAGGACTTAACGTGAATGATCTCATTTAGCCTGAGACTTGGATTGTTTAACCAACAAGTTACCAGCTAATATGTTAAAAGATCCTTCTCTTGGTCAGGTTTTCTTTCTTTCTTTCCTTCCTTTCTTCTTCATTTTATGATGTATGTTTTGGTGATGATGCATTTCCGTGAGTCACTTTGGTTTGTACTGAGATTCTCTGAGTAATTGCATTGTTAGTTTCCATAACCTCTTCCTCTTTATGTCAAACATGACCTTGAGTAAGTAGCTGCTTCCTTGTGCAATGTTATGTCAAAGTTCACCAGCCAGAGCTATCAAGAGCTTGTCTGTAGTCAAACACAGGTTTATTTAACTTGTTTCATGAAGAGAAGCTCCTGTCAGCAAAACTTCTTAATTATGAAAGAGTTCAGATGTCATTTATTATATGTTTGGAGCTGAGATTGGTGATTTTTAGGAAGTTTAGAGAAACAAAGGCTTTGGCTTTGATCCTCTAAGGAAATAGACATAAGGTGATGGTTGTACATCTTGGTGATGTTCGTTCCAAGGATGGGAAGATAAAGGCTGAGCAAGAGTTGTCACTAACAAAGAAGTAGTAGGCACTTTCGAGAGCTGAAAAAGGGAGATGTCATTTTTGTGGTTGCAGAGTATCCTTATTTCTAACTAGTTCCAGACCCAATTGTGGAGTGGCCTTTTTTTTTTTTTGTCCTGTCCCACCTTAGTCATTGAGTGACTTTGTCTGATTATCATTTATATTCTAGTAAAGTTGTTGATGTTCTGTTTGGAATGTGCCTGCCTCAATATTAGCTAACAGATTTCTGGCGATTTAAAACAATTTTTTAGTTTCTTAATATGTCAGATTAAACATTCAGTGGTTTTCTTCTAATAATATTTCCAATGCCCCATTTGAAATTATTGTTAATGTAAATAAATATACCAGTCTTCACAGTGGCAAAGAACATGAGCCAGGGTACTTCCATCTTGGCTGGGCTACATAGCTGGAACTCAGCATACCACACATCCTCTGCTTTCCCCCCTCTCCCTTAAATAGGCCAGGCCCCAGCTTGGTGCTTGGGATCCTGGAACCTAGGGCAACAGAAGCTGGAGAAGTAAGAGTGTTCTGGGGCCACTGTGCTAAGGTGGGCTGGATAGGGTTACACTTCAAGAGATGCTGTAGCAGGTCCCTTCCTGCAGTGGCCTTGCAGCTGGGTACATTGGGCACGGCTTACAACTTGGGTAGAACATCCCAGGTTCATAAATGCTATATTGTATATGAACACATGATCTCCTTTTGTCCAGAAGGTTCCTGAATTACTCTAGTTGCTTTAGAGAAATGGAACTAATAGGACAGATAGATAGATAGATAGATAGACAGACAGACAGACTATAAGGCAATGGTTCCCTCAGCTATGAAGGATAAGAAGTCCCACGATGTATAATTGAGAAGCTGGAGACCCAGGAAAGCCAGTGGTGTAATTCCAGTCTGAGTGTGATATCAGGGGAAGACTCATGTCCCAAAGGAAAGACAGGCAGAGAGGATTCTTTCTTAGCCTTGATGTTGCATTTCTGCTTTCAGATTTGTTGAGGTATACTCACACTGGAGAGGGCAATCTGTTTTACACATTCTACCATTTTAAATGTTCATCTCATTTAGAAACACCCTCAGAGACACACCTAGAATACTGCTTAACCAAATAGTTGGGTACCTCATGCAGATAAAATGAACTATCACAGGCCCTATCCCAGAAAATTCCTTCTAATGCTTCTTACAAAGCTCAAAATTAAGCTAATACCATTTATCATTCTACACCTTTAGAAGGCACTTTGGAAATTTCTGAGAGTAAGGCTTCTTGAGAGTATAATATAGAATTAATGTTATGGGAGTGGAGAGTTTCGGGCATGGTTTATAAGAAGAGAGGATTATTCATAAATGGGAGGACTGGAGGCTGATGCGGCCACCACAGATCAGTTACCTCATTTGTATGGTGCCCGGCCTAGCTCTGCTCGTCCCTGTCTAGTTCTTCCTCTCCTGAGATCTTCCATCCAAGTGAGCTCACACAATGATTAAGTCCAGAAAACTGTGATGGAGCCAGACCGCAAGTGTGAGCCATGGCTAAGATGTGTGCTGAGTACCAGAAGCAAAGGAAAAGCTAAAATTATCCTTAACTTAAAGTGTACTAAATTTTGAGCAAAAATAGAAAATGAAAGAAAAACAAACAAACAAACGAAATTCACCAGGTAGACTCAAGGGGTAATAATGAAAAGCAAATCAAAGTAGCATAATCTGGCTGACATACCCAAAGTGTGTTTTGATTGGGTGTTGCCTATGACATACAAAGATGGATCAGCCAGAACTAAATATAGGGAATCAAGGTCTATGGTACACATGTGAAGTGAGGCTTATTATAAAACCCACAATATTGTATAGGTACATTAATCTTTGCTAGCATAACCCCCTGCACCAATGTTAAATTCCTGGCATGTATAATTTGTTCATTTTGTCCATGCACACATGAATCCCAACCATGCTTCACCAACTTCAAATATTACCTGGGAATTCCTTTTTTTTTTTTTTTTTTTTTTTTTGAGAGAGAGAGAGAGCATGAGCAGGGAAGGGGGGGGGCAGGGAAAGAGAGAGAGAGACAGAGAGAGAGAGAATCCCAAGCAGGCTTCATGGAACCTGATGCAGGGCTCAAGCCCATGACCCTGGGACCATGACCTGAGCCAAAATCAAGAGTTGCACACTTAACTGACTGAGCCACCCAGGCACCCTTACCTGGGAATTGTTAAGCCCACAATTTTTAATTTTTTTAAAATTTTTATTTATTTTTGAGAGAGAGACAGAGTAGGGGAGGGGCAGAGAGAGAGGGAGACAGAATCTGAAGCAGGCTCCACACTGTCAGCACAGAGCCCAACATGGAGCTTGAACTCATGAATGGCAAGATCATGACCTGAGTCAAAGACGTTTAATCACCTGAGCCACGCAGGCGCCCTTTAAGCCCACAATTTTTAAGAACCAACATCAATACCAATCTTATTTTTCTTTATTTGGTTTGTATTTTATCCTTCATAAGAGTTGCTTTTGATTAGCCATTTAACAGGTTTTCATTTTTTGTTTAAAAAAATTTTTAATGTTTATTTTTTTGGGGAGAGAGAGAGACAGAGACAGTGTGAGTGGGGGAGGGGCAGACAGAGAGGGAGACACAGAATGTGAAACAGGCTCCATGCTCTGAGCTGTCAGCACAGAGCTCAATCCGGGGCTCGAACTCAGGAACTGAGAGATCATGACCTGAGCCAAAGTTGGACACTTAACCAGCTGAGCCACCCAGACACCCTATTTTTCTAATTTAATGCATTTTTTGTTTGTTTTTAATGCATCTATGACATGGTAAACATTTCAAGAGGCAGTGGGTGCACGATGGGGAAGAAAACACATGTGGTCCCTGTTCTCACAGAATTGATGATCTGGAACGGTGGTACGTGACACAAAAGGAAACAGAGAAGATCCCAAAGTTGTGAGAAGAGGCATGGAGCAGGGAGAATAATGGAAGTGGAGAAAGACTTCCCAGATGAGAAGCTAGCCATGTGAGGAGTATGAGTGATCTACCAAGCAGATCAGGAGGCTGACATTGCAATGGCATGACTAAGGGAGAGGAGGAGGAGTGGTAGGAGAGGTTAGAACCATTGCTAAGACACACAGCATAAAGTCACTTGCAGGCTATGCTAAAACATTTTTAAAATTTTATTCCAAGTGCATTTTAAAGCCATTAAGAAGTATTAAGCAAGGGAGTGACTGGATCAAATTTAGGAATAAAAAATTACTTTGTCTGCTGGGAAGGTAATGAATTGGAAGAGGTAAGAGTGGGAGAGGAAGACCACCTGAGAGTTGATTTGAGCTGTCTGGCTAAAAAAGGATGGTTAGCGCAGGGCTTCTCAAACTTTAGCATATAGCAAGATCATCTGGAGTATTTGTGAAAACATACCTTGCTTGGGCCCACGCCCACAGTTTCTGATTCATGTGGTGTCTGTCTTGATTGGGTGGGGACCTCAATATGTGGAGTAGGGATTGAATTGAGGCAGGTGGCATGGATGGTGAAAGGATTTACCAAAGGCACAACTAAGGAGTTCGAATTTTATTGGATACACCACCAGGGAGCAGTGGGAGGGAGAGCAAAGGAGAGATTCTCCAAGCAGACAGTTGTTGGGGCTGTTTTTAAAGGGAGAAGGTGGGGAGGTATGGAGAAGTATGGAATTTCCCTCCTTTGGTAACTGTCCTTGGTTATAAATAGCCCATTGGTCATTTAGGGCCTCCGGATATTTTGCGGTGGGTTGCCTCATGGTCCTGTCTATATTCAGCCAGGAGGTCTCTGTGGACCCTTTTACCTTGATCAAGTTTCCATTGTTCAAACCTGTTGTCCAAAAGTAGCCTCTAAATTCAGAAGGTCTCAGAGTGGGAGGAGGCTGAAGCATTTGCCTAAGAGTCTCTGTGTAATGCTGGTGGCACTTTGAGATCCACTGGCTTAGAGAGTGTAGTGATAGTGGAGGTATAATGAAGTGAGTAGAAACATATAAGTGTCTAATGCATATAATACACATGTGTATATATATTTACATACACATATCTTAGAGGTAGAAAAGCATAATGTAGTGATGGCTTCACTTCTGGTATTGGAAGAAAAATAAGAATCAAGAGTGAACCCCACATTCATGGCCTGAGTGGCTGTGTGGATGATAGCCACATAAGATGTGGAAGGCTGCTCAGTATAGCAGGGTGAGTCAGGGGGAGAGTAAAAGTGAGAATCCTAAGCTAGTGTTCTTAAATGTATAAGAGCCAAGATGAACTGGATTTAAGTCTGAAGCTCAGAAAAGAGTTTTGGCCTACAGTTATTTAACAAAAACACAGTTAAGTTGTCAACCTATAAATGACATTTAAATCCATTAAAGAAAAAGAGAATAGCTTAGAACCCAAGGCCTCAAAAACCTCACAGGAAATGGTACAGCTCGATTCCAGCTTCTCAACATAGCACCCAGCTTCAAATACTCGATTTCATGAGCCTGGAAAGTTGGGGTAAACATACACTTTGGCTTTTGTGTTCGCTAATGGAAGCTAAATCAGGGAGATACAGCCTTAGATGGGAATACTTCTTATTCTGTTTTGTCATGCTGAACGAGTCGTGTCATGAAGAGCATACAGGACACCTGAGTTCACAGGTGGATCCAGTAGTGTCCGCTTGGTCCTGCATGCCACCTGAAGGTATGAATGCGCCAGGACAGGGCCATTTTCAGAATGGTGAGAGGCTGGATTAATGCAATTCAGGAGAGCTGCAAGGATAACTAGCCTTGATAGGCGATTACCCTGTTGACATCTTTTTTTATGGGATCCTTAGGCGATCATGAAGTTGAATGTAAATCCCAAAGGAAAGACAAAAGAGGAGATAGAGAACCCAGAGGCCACTCCTGTACCCTGCCCTGGACAGCCAGGGCCATGCCCAGGCAGCCAATCCAATGGTTTGTATCTTACCCAACTTCACCCTACACATAATGTTCCTTTTGCTATAATTATTCTGATTCAGTTAAAAATTTTATAAGAGTGTAATTGGGCAAACTTAGGTTTGTATGTTTGCTTTCTTTTCTTCTAGTCAAAAGAACAAAACAAAGCATTTCAGAATGGCAAGTGCACTTCTCATTTACAAAGACTCAGGGATATGCTTTCAATCCCCAGTTAGATCATCTCTAGCAAATGAAATTTTCACGAGCACTTTCTCTGTGGTCAGTAATTGCAAATGAGTTTCTGAGCCAAGAAATGAGACTTTTAAGAATCCCAGCCTATTGAGCAGACTGCTCTGCTATTCGGTATCCAATCCTCTGGAAGTTAGGTTCCTAAGAGTGTGCTGTCTGCTAGGGACCGTGGTCATGCTCCCTTATTGCTGGAGGAGAAGCCCTGGACACTATCTCCTCTCTGGACTAAGAGAGGACCACATGGTTTGCTACTAGGATATTTCTGCACTAACAAGATTTCATCACAAGGAAATCATAAAGAGTAAAGCCATTTACTCTCTCAATTGCAACCTCTACAGAAATAATCCTGACTTGCTGTCTCAGGTTTGTATTTTGCTACACAGAGATTCCATAAAACATGATGCCTGGTGGAAGGGCAGGAAAAGGGGTAATGAGACAAATAGACATTGGTTATCTGCAGTGTGTCAGGATGGATGATAGCTAGTGGAGCTGCCAGGATAGAGGACAGGCAGGCCTTGCACTTGCGCTCATGGACTAGGATAAAGGGTCTGTAATGAATATACCGCACATAAAGGGCTTAAACATTATATAATCTAATGTGTATTTTTTTAACATTTATTCATTTTTGAGAGACAGAGACAGAGCATGAGTGCGGGAGGGGCAGAGGGATGGAGACATAGAATCTGAAGCAGGCTCCAGGCTCTGAGGTGTCATGTCAGCACAGAGCCCGATGTGGGGCTCGAACCTATGAACCGTGAGATCATGACCTGAGCTGAAGTCGGATGCTCAACCGCCTGAGCCACCCAGGCACCCCAATCTAATCTGTATATTTACATTTGATTTATGTTTGAACAGCATTTTGAAGCATAGGTGGTAGTTCCCAGATAGGAAAGAAGAAAAAAAATGTTTTACAATGTATAATGTAGTACCATTTAAAATTGAGATACTGGAATATGTCAGAAAAAAAGACAAGAATGAAATGGAGATGCTTTTCAAAATTCTAAATGTATGATATGAAGTAAGCTCTACATTTGTGATGTGTATTAGAAATAAGGATGATTTTTGTCATCTTTCATTTATTTACAATTAGTAGGAAATTAGATGTGCCCAAAATGTTAAATTTTCAAATAACTGAAATTATTGAAAATACCAAAATGTTAATTAGAGTTTACGAATAATGAGTACTCTTAGTAGGCACCTTCCTGTGGTGAATTGCACTGTCTTACATAAAAGGCTCTGAATGAATATTACTTAACCTTTCCTGGAACCTCAATCATCTGCCATTCTGTAAAATAGTCTGGCTTAGTGATCTTGTGAGGTACGTGAGGCTTGTTAGCTTTTTAAGTGATTTGTTCCCCCATTGAACTTACTTTCCACCTATAGACTGAAAGCTCCTTGAAAGTAAAACCCAAATTTTAGTCATTGTTTTACATACACACTAGCAAAGTACCTGGCGCCCAGTAGGCATCTGGGTTTTTTTGCTAACACATGAAACCATGTAAAATGAATATGATCTCTTTTTAATGATGGACAGTACCTACAGCAAGCAGCCTCTGCTTCCTCCCTATGGGAAGAGTACCCAAGTGTCCTTTGAGCCATATGGTTTGTGCTGGATAATTCCCAAGACCAGGGGTGGGATCTGATTGAGCTTAAGCCGGTTGCCAGGGCCATTGTAATGGGATTGGTGCCAAACTAAGCTTGCCCATTCAGGATAAAGCACTAGATGTCTGGTGGCTAATCTGGGATACCAAGAAGCTCTTGTCCAAAGTGGATGTGACCCTCTGGATCCACAAGGAGCCATTTGGAGGCCACAATGCAGAAGCGCCAGGGAAGAGGAGTCAAACTTGGAGAGAGAAACAGGTCTAGCTTACAGTCTTTGAGCCCTAGGAAAAGCTTGTTGGAAGCCATGCCTTCTGGACGTCTCTGTTATCAATAAATCAAGGGCATTTGAGTATTTTTTAAAATATTCCCAGATCAGAAATGAAAAAAGAATCCACCTACCCTCGATAAGCAGAATTTTTCACATTTCATTAAATTGAAGTAATCAAAATGTAATTTTAAATGTTGAGATTTTGTTAAATATTGAATCTTCCTCAGAGCTTAGAATTTTGGCTCTCACAGGCATCTGGAGATATAAAAAGTACAGTTAATTGCAGAAATCATTGTTTAATCAAATTACATATGCCAAAATCAATACTTACTTATACCTGCATATAAAACTACTAATCACTCTATTATTTCATAATTGCAATAGTAAAAGTGTTTTTTAAAAATGTAATCACACTGATAATTTACTGTATTGCATGAACTATGAGATAATAGATAGCCATAATCAAAGCAGTGTTGACAGGGAGGAAAATGTGTGTAAGTTGTCAAAACCTAGAACTTCTTTAGGTTCATTTTGCAGTCTTAAAGAATCACTTGATTGTGCATCCTAATAAATAATAATGAATAGCCCTTAAATTACAATTTATAGTTTTCATGTTATGACTACAAGTCATGAAGCTGACCTAATTAAATGGACCTGAGTCTCAGCTCTACTACTTACTAGCTGTGAAGCCGTGTCACAATAGCATGAATTCCATAAGGTTATTGTTAGAATTAAATGTAGTGATATATGTAATGTACTTAAAACAGTGCCTGGCACATAGTAAATATTCAATAAATGTTAGCCACAGGAGCAACAATAATTTAATATCCCTAGTTGCTAACATTATCTGTAACTGCTCAAAATGTCAGTTTCTAGTATTTAGCCTCATTATTTTTTTATACCCCTGCACCCAGTATAATGCTTAGTATATAAAAATGGCTTGTTCTATATTAACTAGATGAGGAGATAAACAGACAAACCATTGAATTACACCATAAATGACCTAGGGGTGATGAATGCCAGTTTTGATGTAGAATTTCCAGTGTCTGTTGGATGAATGGACGAGAGGATTTGTCCAGAGTTCTACCCCAATCAGCAATTTGATATGATTTAGGGATTCATCCGAGAACTTGGTTTACCAGACAGGTTCCCAGTTCCATTTTGTACGTGGTATGTATGTAGGCTGGTTCAAACTGCAAAGATAGACTGCTTTGGTCTTGGAATGATAAGGCAAGTCAGGAAAAAAGGAGAAAGAAGGATAAAAGATGGCTTTAGTTTTGTTTCAGTTGATCCTTAGTTTTAGAAACCTACCAGTGGCTCTTGAGAACATGGGGTGGGACTCCTGTCCTGAGGGATCAAGTGGGAGAGTCATTGGCTATGTTAGTATTGGTGAAAGTAACTTAAAACTTAAGCCATTGAAGCTGGTTCCATCTGCCACCTGCTTTTCTACCCTTTAATGTTACCTTAGTGAAGAAGTCAAAACAGCAAAAGATTTAGGATCACAGCATCTGTTGTGTAATCATTCTCCTTGCAGTTATTAGATCTGTGAACCAGGACAAGGAAGGTTTCTTTGAAAAGATGACATTTATCCTGAGACCAGAGTCACAACAGTTCTTTGCATTTGTCAGTAAATTCTAATTTATTGTCTGAATCTAACATTAAGTACTGTTTTCCAATTGTCAGGCAGCTTGAGACCACAGATCCCAAAATGAATACAGTCAGCAGGTATGTTTAAAAAGTTAATGACTTTGGGGCACCTGGGTGGCTCAGTCGGTTAAGCATCTGATTTCCACTCAGGTCATGATCTCACAATTGGTGAGTTTGAGCCCCACATCAGCCTCTGACAGCTCAGAGCATGGGGCCTGCTTTGGTTTCTGTGTCTCCCTCTCTCTCTATCCCTCCCTTGCTCACGCGCTCTCTCTTTCTCTCTTTCAAAAATGAGTAAACATTGAAATGAAATAAAATAAAAAGTTAATGACTTGACAGTATTTTAAAAATCAATAAATTCCGTAAGAATAAGTATATTTTGGGCTGGTCTTTTAAAAATCAGAAAATTTGGCGATAACATGCCATTATCCCATGCTGTAACAGCTGGCTGGAACTAAGTAGCAACTTCCCACTTCAGACAAAGTATGTGTTCTCCCAAGTTCCCAAGCCCACCACTACCTTACTCCTGTCGTTGTGTTTCATTCTCCTAATCTAGATTTAGACTAGATTCTAACTTATTTCCACTTATTTGGTTTGAGCATATGCTTGACTTTTTTCTCTGGAAATTGGTTTTTAAAAAGCAACAATAACATATCAATTTTGTTAATGACCCCAAATACCCATAAGTATACAAAACATTTTATTTAAAAGCATCAAGTAAAGCACTTAGTAAAGATAGTGCTTTTGTTTGGAAATATGTATTTGTACATATTCTGAAACATATTGAAAATGAAAGAAGCACATCACCCTTGCATTTGTCAGCATTTTTTTCTAGTAGTCAGTGGTGTATAACTGTGTTCAGTCTATGAACGTCTGGAAGATGAATGGTATTTATAATTACCAATATGGCTCCACAAACATGTAAACAGAGAACTCTAAACCCCGACTTTTGTTTTGGCATGGTAGGTATTCACACAAGTCACTTCAAGTTTATGAATATGCAACCACGTTGTATAGGGAAATTGTTGGATTTTATTACTGTGTGCGTTTTGAACTCAGGCATAATACACCGGCAAGGAGAAATAATCAGAAGGACAAGTGGAAAGAGTTCAACTGTTAGAACAGGGGCTTTCAGCAGATGCGAAAATCCAAAATTAAAGTAAGGAAAGAGATGAGTTTATGGACCCTCTGCCTGACTTTTTGCCCTGTGAACCTAAAACTGCTAGAATGATCCAATCATGTTAAAATTAAAATATAGGAATTTGATTTGACATGTTTTCAAGTGCATGGAAGTTAGTCTTAACAAGTGAGGCCATGTCAGAAGGCCGAGCTAGAATCTGCCTTTGCCACTTAGTGCTTTAGCAGATCTTCTAACATCCCTGAATCCCAGTTCCCTATGTATTTAAAATAAAGTGAAGTCAAGCAAAATAGCTACTTCACAAGAACACTTGGAGAATAAATTGCAATAATTTCCCTGATGTAAGAAAGCCTATGGCATTTGTGGTTGTGTTTCTTGTACGCGTTTTTCTGGGTGCCGTAAATAATACCTAGAAATTAAGTGACTGAGAAAAGCACAAATGAATCCTCTTAGAGGTCAGAAGTCAACATGGGTCTCACTGGGCTTCAATCAAGGTGTCACCAGGGTTGTGTATCTTTCTGGAGGCTCCAGGTGATCGTGTGTTTGCTGCTCATTCAGGTTGCTGGTAGCATTTGGTTCTTTGTCATATGGCACTGAGGCTCTCTCTTGGCTGTCAGCTGTGAGTTGATCCCAGCTTCTAGGGACTGCCTTCATGCATTGGTTTGCACCCCCTTCTTCCTCAAAGCCGGCAATGACAGGTTGAGCTTCCCTCATGGTTCCCGTCTGCCCTGCCTTCTCTTTCTCTCTCTCACTGGTCCTTGCACCTTCCTCTTTCACTTTGGAGAGCCACTGTGATACACCGGGCCCAGCCACATAATCCAGAATAATCTATTTTTAAGGTCTGTAACCTTATTCCATCTACAGAGTCCTTTTTGCCATATAGGGTAACATATATACAGGTTCAAGAAATTAGAATGTGGACATTTTTGTTTGGAGTGGGTGCAGATTATTTTGCCTAACCACAGTTCTTTACTGCATAACTCTTTACCTGAAGTCTCTAACATCCATATCAAATTCCGATTATTCATAAATAGGGAGTTGATATAGTTGTGTACACAGATAGGAGGTTTATGCAGTTCTCTAAACTTAAGCACTTGTGGTGTCTAAATGAGCTAATGTGTTTGATTAATAAATGTTCTAATCCTATTTCTAGAAAAGTCTAGGGAAAAATCCTGAATTAAGAACCTTGAATTAATGAGAATTAAACAGAATCCCCCCCAAGTGAGGAGGCAGCATTGAAGACTATCAGGAAGAGTAAGTGATGCCAGCACAACAGGAGACTTAGCTGAGCTCCAAGAGGCAGTTCTGTGACCTCCAACTTTTTCTCAGTCAGATAATATGGCTCAACCTGCTTATTAAATGAAACTCCCAAAAGGATAGTGAGGGACAAGGCTTCATCTTGCATTAACTCATTTTCTTTTTTCATTTGTCGGCAGATAGTAATTTGATGATACTGACGTTTCCCAATCATCCTATCCCCAATTAATTAATCTTTTAATTCACACTCTTAATCTAGAAGATTAATTCTTTTAACCTTTTGTTCCCAATATAGCCCCCAAGTTCCTGAGCATTCATTTTGATTGCATTAGTTCTCTTTAAGTGGCAAAGCAGAAATGCAGAGAGAATATATTGGCAGTTCTTTTTTTTTTAAATTTTTTTTAACGTCTATTTATTTTTGAGACAGAGAGCACGAATGGGGGAGGGTCAGAGAGAGGGAGACACAGAATCTGAAACAGGCTCCAGGCTCTGAGCTGTCAGCACAGAGCCCACGCGGGGCTCGAACTCATGGACCGCGAGATCATGACCTGAGCTGAAGTCGGTCGCTTAACCGACTGAGCCACCCAGGCGCCCCTAAAAAGCTAAAAGCATAGAGTTGCCATAAGAACTAGCAATTCCACTCCTAGGTATATACTTAACTCAGATGTTCTCTGATCCCTGAAACGCCACAAGGAGTAGAATATAGTAGTAACTTGGAATATGGGGTGTTTATTGCCAGCTCCCTGACACAGCTACCAACATGCCCTGTTGATAAAACAAAATCATATTTACCACACAATAAGGGAGATCACCACCTTACAGAGTCTTAGTAGCCTCTCAAAGGAGGAAGGGCATGTGTGGATTGAAGCACTTCTTTTCATGAGGGAGGCTTGATCAGAATTGAGCAAAGTGTGTGTTATTAGAGTTTCATGTTGGTGAACACAGCAAGGAGGGCTGGGGAGTAAGTTTTTGAGCAAATAGTCATTTTATTGGAGGGCTTGGGTCAGTAGAGTGATAAGTGATCTGGAAAATGACTTCCCCTATGGCAATTTATTTTCCTGGGAATAGGATGATCTATTATTCAAATAGACACATTTTTAGGAAGTGTCTTATATAAATTACAAAAATATTTGTAACTTCATCTTCCTGGCCCTGAATTTCTAGCATTATGGAATCATCATTAGTGTAGACAGAGTGTCTTTGATCCTTGCATGCAACTTGTTCTGAGGTGGACCGTTAGAATGCTTTTGTCTGGGATAAGCTAACTGTGTGCAAAGTCATCCTCAGTGGAGTTCTGTAACACCTAGCAAGAGGCTATTTTGTGGTATCATTGCTACCCACATGTAAGGATAATTCTTCCTCAAATGTGAAAAGTCACCCCTGTCTTCTTTTTCCATCCTCTCCCAACCTTCGGAACCAAAATAGCACAGACACCAAGGTATATGTCATCTCAACCTACCCCACTTGCTTCAGGAAGCCACCTCCATAACTGATGCTATTAAAGTCCATCCTCTGTTTAAATAGTGTCTGTGTCCTAACCTAAGTAGGGTCCCTCGTCTGAAAGAGTTCACTTTTCTGGTTACCGCCCTGGAAGGCCCCACTCTTATTTTTCTCAGGTAAGCACTGCCCTTCCTAAGGATGCTTTGTGCAAGCCATCTTTCCTTCTTTCTCGCAGCTTATGTGGCATGATGTCTACAAATAGCTTCTCCACATGATCTACATTTGAGAGTAGCAAACCCTCCCGCATAAAAATCTGAATGAGCAGACCTTCCAGCCCTTACTTATGTTTTGCATGTTCACATATGTGTTTCCCATGCCTGGGAACAGGTTCCAGCTGGTCTTTCCATGGCTGCACAGATTATTTCTCATCATTAAGAATAAAAGTGGCTTCAGTGGGTTTTTACCCCCAAACCCACTTAGGCTCTCTCATTTGATGGATTGTGTAGCCCATGAGAAATCTCTGTCCTACTTGGAAAATGAGGTGCGAAGAGCCTGGGAGTGGTGTCTTCCAACTGTACCCTTTGTCCCAAGCTACACCTCAATCCCAAGAAACTGTCTTGCCTGCCACTCCAGACACAGCTCTCTGGCCAATAGGTGTTCATTCTTAACAATTTCTTCAACAAACACTCAAGTATTCAGACGTAGGTGGTGTTTCAATTGCCCTGCTTAATAATCCTCCCCAATATGACAATGAGAAAGGAGTAACAAGCTCAGAACAAGGAAGACAGAAAAGATGAGGTAGGAAAATAAAAAGAACTGTAAATTTCTCATAAATAACAAATGCGTTTTTGATTTATTGCGTGGTGATACTGTAACACAGCCTTCACAATGACTGAATAGGACATAAGGGCCTTTATCTTAGCAGGGAACATGATGTCTGCCATTTGAAATCACACTCTGAAAGCCGGCTTTAACACAGTGATGGATATGCGTTGGAAAGGGAAGTGGCTCTTTGAAATTGCTCTGAAATCATTTATGCTTCAGTAAGAAGCTAGCAGCGAAGTTGGTAAATAGTCAGTTACATGATTTGTGCGCATATTTCCCAATAGTTAATTTTTTCCCATTAAAGGTATAGATCACCTTGGCTATAAATGCCAGTTTACAGAATTCAATCAAGAGTGGCAGATTAGACTGTCAGGAGTCTGGCAAGAAGGGGTGGCACCAATAGTTATTCTCTCTCATCCCTGCTATTGTTATACAAATGAGTACCTTTGCAATTGAGGTGACTGCCTATAAAGAAAGGAGGCTTGAGCAGAAGACCAACTGATTTGCCTTATAGTCATTAACTTGCAGCATTGTTGGAAAACTATTGAAGATGTCCTAGCTGTCTTGCAAATGTCACTGTCAAGCATCTTGTTAGGCATATCCAGTATTTGTAAGTGTTTTTATAAAAATGCATTTGGGGGCACCTGGGCGGCTCAGTCAGCTAAGCCTCTGACTTGGGTTCAGATCATGATCTCACATCACAGTTCATGAGTTTGAGCCCCACGAGGGGCTCTCTGCTGTCAGCGCAGAGCCTCCTTCAGATCCTCTGTCCGCGCATCTCTCTCTGCCCCTTCCCATTTGTGTACTCTTTCTGTCTCAAATAAATAAATAAATAAATAGACAGACATTTATTTATTTTTTTACAATGAAATTTTATTTTTATTATTTTTTAATAGATGAAATTTATTGTCAAATTGGTGTCCATACAACACCCAGTGCTAATCCCAAAAGATGTCCTCTTCAATACCCATCACCTACCCTACCCTCCCTCCCACCCCCCATCAACCCTCAGTTTGTTCTCAGTTTTTAAGAGTCTCCTATGCTTTGGCTCTCTCCCACTCTAACCTCTTTTTTTTTCTTCCCCTCCCCCATGGGTTTCTGTTAAGTTTCTCAGGATCCACATAAGAGTGAAAACATATGGTATCTGTCTTTCTCTGTATGACTTATTTCACTCAGCATCACACTCTCCAGTTCCATCCACGTTGCTACAAAGGGCCATATTTCATTCTTTCTCATTGCCACGTAGTACTCCATTGTGTATATGAACCACAATTTCTTTTCCATTCATCATTTGATGGACATTTAGTCTCTTTCCATAATTTGGCTATTGCTGAGAGTGCTGCTAAAAACATTGGGGTACAAGTGCCCCTATGCATCAGTACTCCTGTATCCCTTGGGTAAATTCCTAGCAGTGCTACTTCTGAGTCATAGGGTAGGTCTATTTTAAATTTTTTGAGGAACCTCCACACTGTTTTCCAGAGTGGCTGCACCAGTTTGCATTCCCACCAACAGTGCAAGAGGGTTCCCGTTTCTCCACATCCTCTCCAGGATCTATAGTTTCCTGATTTGTTCATTTTGGCCACTTTGACTGGCTTGAGGTGATATCTGAGTGTGGTTTTGATTTGTATTTCCCTGATGAGGAGTGATGTTGAGCATCTTTTCATGTGCCTGTTGGCCATCCGGATGTCTTCTTTAGAGAAGTGTCTATTCATGTGTTCTGCCCATTTCTTCACTGGATTATTTGTTTTTCGGGTGTGGAGTTTGGTGAGCTCTTTATAGATTTTGGATACTAGCCCTTCAGACAGACATTTAAAATAAGAAGTAGTCAAAACTTAGGGACTCCTGCTGAAATCACCCTACTCTTACTGGTATTGGCTCCATGTTTAAATTTATTAGTATTTTTTTAACCTATAGCTAAAATTACTGATAGGATTATTTTTAAACAGAATATGCTGCTGATTCCTTTCAGTGACCTTTCCTGAAACAGATTTGTGTTATCTGCCTTAATTTTCCTTGCTGAAAAATGGAGAGGAATTAATAGGTCACCATGAACAGGTATCCTGGCATAGGTCATTTCTGAAGAGGCAATATGGCATAGCGTTAACAAGCATGGGCCATGGAGTCAGGCTGCAGGTTTAAATCCTGAGCTTCACTACTTACTAGCCCTACTTCACCTCACTTAACTTGCCTCACTCACCCTCTCTGTAAAGAGGGACTAATAAGGATAGCTACTTATTAGTAGGATTTTCGTGAGGATCCCCTACATGAAAGTGCCTATGATCGTGGTTGGTTTTATTCAGTATTTACTAGGACTACCATTATTGTCAGTGCATCTTTTCTTAAAACCTGACTTAACCTGGGGCACCTGGGTGGCTCAGTTGGTTGGGCACTGAACTCTTGATTTCAGCTCAGTTCATGATCCCAGGGTCCTGGGATGAAGGCCTACATTGGGCTCTGTGCTTAGCATGGAGCCTGGTTAAGATTCTTTCTCTCTCTTTCTCTTTCTCACTCTGTTTCCCCACTCATTTGCCCCTTCCTGCTCATGTGTTCTCTCTCTAAAATAAAATAAAAAAATAAAATAATTAAAAAAAACAATTTGAGGGACACCTGAGTGGCTCAGTTGGTTAAGCATTCAACTCTTGGTTTCAGCTCAGGTCATGATCTCACAGTTCATGAATTCAAGTCCCACATCAGGCTCCATGCTGACAGCACAGAGCCTGCTTGGAATTCTCTCTCTCCTTCTCTCTCTGTACCATCCCCCACCCCCCATCAAAATAAATAAACTTAAGCTGAAAAAAAAAAAGATTTGATCTTGTCATTCTTCTGTGCCAGATCTTCACGCTGTCCTGTCCTTCCTCCAGGATCAGGGTGGGCACTCCTTTTCAGCTTCTGCCTTCTCCCCAGGTAACCTGGGTTCCTCTCCACATGCTTATATTCTGGTAACAGACCTCCCTAAATTGTCACGGATCTGTCACATTCTCTCAGACATTTCTGTCTTACCGTCACTTGGAATGCCATAGTCTTCCAAGAACTTAAACACTAGTCCCTGAAAGTACTCTAACTTGTCTGGAAAGACCCTACATCAAGCATTTCCTCCCCTGTGCCCCACAAGTGGGACTATTCCTCTCCCCCTGGAAAATTCTTCTAACCACATCCATGAAGTCCTCAATGGCACTGGACCTCCTGGGGCCCAGCACAGTGTTAGACACCAAAGACCTACTTAAAAATGAAATTATTAGCAGGAAAATATTGAAAAGTTGGATATCTTCTCTGGCACCAACTTCCTTTTTGTTGGAGAGCTCTGAAATTGCGGTGTATGGAGAAAGGTCATTATTGAAGCTGGCAGAAGCACCTCTAGCTTAAGTTCATAAAATGCACTCAACAGAGCAAGATGCCCAGTAGTCCAGAGCCATGCATTGCTCAGACCCTCCGGGTTCAACCTCACCCCGAAAGAGGACTAAGAGGGCCCAGGAAGTCTTCTGTAGACAGAGACTAAGGAAGCATTAACTACTCCTCTCAGACCTTCCTGATTCCGATATATACTTCTGCAATGTTACTTTTATTTTTTAATTTTTTTTGACGTTTATTTATTTTTGAGACAGAGAGAGACAGAGCATGAATGGGGGAGGGTCAGAGAGAGGGAGACACAGAATCTGAAACAGGCTCCAGGCTCTGAGTTGTCAGCACACAGCCTGACGTGGGGCTCGAACTCACAGACCGCGAGATCATGACCCGAGCTGAAGTCGGCCGCTTAACCAACTGAGCCACCCAGGCGCCCCATGCAATGTTACCTTTTTAACTTCCTAATGTCAGCTGGCTTTCAAAATGAATAGACTGAGATCAATTAATATACAGGATGGCTATTTTCAGAAAGATATCCATGGGTATGTGGTCGGAGTTAACAGGTTTACCTGTGTTAGGTAACTTCTTTAAGAAGGAACCCTCCACCAAGGACATGGTTTTGGGGCTATTTTTAGCCTGCTTCTCATTTTGCTTGTTGCACTTTGAGATGCGGATCTTTATTATTTTGTTTTCTTCTTCTTCACTGTGATCACAACAAAGAAAAAGCATCATATGTTCCTTTTAAAAATAAGCCTTTTGAAATCTAATTTGAATGTTTTTGAATCCCTTCTTCCAGCCATTTCTCATGGGATTGCTAATTTTCCTCTCCCTCCTGCAAACTCTGTATCCTCCAATTAAAAAGTAAAATCACATAGAAATACATTCAGTAAACTTGGTACATATCAATTTCTAATCTAGAGCATGGTACAAAAGGGCATCTAATGGCCATTTGTTAAGGTGCAAAGTCTTTGTATTTAACCATGACCCTTTGTCCTTTCCCCTTGGAAGATCAAGTTCAGAGTGTCAAAACAGATGACTTCATTAAAGCTGAAAAATACAGCTTTCCAACTTGCAACGTGAACTTGGCAGTCCTTCTTGGTCTGTTGTGCTTGTTCTTGCCTTGCAGTCACTTTCCTTTCCTCAGCCCACCGAAACTCGCACTGACAGCATTGTTCAGTAACCATGAATTTGCAGGCATGGTCTCTCCCAAGCCAACTGGAGGGAAATCTGGGGAATTACTGGCCTGTTGAAAGACCATATGTTTCTGCCATCCTAGGTGGAAGTCTTCACAGTTAAGCACTGGGCTCTGTTTCATCAGCTTATGTGTTTTGGGGAAGGTACCGACTGGGTAATTGCTCATGACATTAAAAATTTATGTTGCTCAATGTATCAAGTAGACATTTATTTTTAAGCTGTGAGATGAAGGGGTCACTTGAAAAGGGAGAGGGGAGAAAGAACATTGGATTTGAAAAGTAAATATCCTTGCTAATGCTCTTCATTCTGCCAGGGGGGTTTATACAAATATTTAATAACCAATAAGATTTGGGACCAACTAGTCTGTACAGTCACCAGCCCTTGTTAGACTAGAGTCCTGGAAGGCCCCTACTGCACTAATCCATGAGTTTCTGAGTCATGGATGGATGCAGGGTCGCTCATGGCAAGGCTAGGGATGCAGAGCAGTAGTGAATCCTGGAGGGAGGAGGCAGTTCTCCCATCCAAGTACTAACCAGGCCCGACCCTGTGGGCAGTTATATTCATCAAGTGGTATGAAGGCATTTTAGTATTTTAGCAACTCACAAAGTTATTCTTGTGTATGTGACTGCTTATTAATCCATCTCTGCCCACCTCCCCCAGGCATGCAATTGCCTGCTCATCTTTGCAGGTAGTTCAAATATCACTATCTCTGCAGAACCTTCCCTAATTCCAAACTGATTCCTACTCAGTGTCCCCAGAACACTAACCATGACTTTGATACTTAAAATCATATGATAAGGACCAGAAGACAGTTACATCATGGAAGAGAAAAGAGTATGGTCTCTGGGGTGCAGTGAACTTCTCTGGCCTCAGTGTACCCATGTATAAAGTGGGGACATTTGTATTGTCCTAGTCTACTACATTCTTCAAAAAGCCAATTGTGAGACAAGGATTTGGATGCAGACATTCGGGAGATGATCCCAGCAAACATGTGAGAGGGTAGGGGAGTGAAGCAAGAAGGGATCAGTGCAGAGTGTGGCCAGGCAGGCTTTCTTTGAGGGCATCTGGAGCATAGTCCCACTGGAGATTCCGAGAGAGTATCCAGAAGAGCCTCAGAATCGTGGCAAGGAAGCTAGGGGATTTATCTACAACTGCATACCTCACAGGTTGAGGACTGTTCCTTGGCATTATCTCCCCAGCAGTTCCACCTAAAAATGACCAGAAGATATCCTCAGACATGGCAACCAAGAATGATATGTCAGTATGTTGGAAGTAATTGGCATGTACTGAAACTATCCACAGACCAGCCTCTGAAGTGGGACAAGTTGGTATGAGTAGAGCATGGACAACACCTGCTACAAATACCCCTTCACAGAGTTTTTGTGATACTGTATGCAGAGGATCTAGCTGTGTGTCTACTCCATAGAGCCTTCTCAATAGTCATTTGATTAATAATAATATTAGGTGACCTTTTTGATCACCTATAGTGACTATATGCCAGTCACTATTTGCATGCCAACTTATTTAACCCTCATAGTTAACTAACAAGGGTATTTTTATTCCCACTTTATAGGTTAGGAAACCAAGGTCCCCAACAATAGTGGTCAAGGTTATATAGATACTAAGTGGGAGTTATAAATCCAGGCAATCTGGCCTCACAGTCCCCACTCATAGCCACTATGTATTATTTCTCTCTGAGTATAAGGGAAAAAATGGCTGAAAAGATCTCTAGATTTACATAAATGTTAACTAACTCTAACCCTTATTTTTAGTTTGTCACTCAGCCCATTTATATGACCCCAGAAACAGACCTTTGGAATAAAAGACTTGACACTTTGCTTAATTTAGACCAGGCCCATTCATTTGCAGTACACAGTGGATACTGTGCTTGTCAGACACAGATGCCATCATTAGTCAAGAGCATTTACTTGAAGGTTTCTCATGTGGAGAGCTTTGTTCCAGGAGCTGTTGGGAGTTAAGAAGTGGAGGAGACAGTCTCATCCATCACTGAGTCTAACCAGGTAGTACAGATGCCCATAATTTCCTACCTAAGTGGCAGAAATGAAAACTAAGCATGCAAAACTCAGCCAGGCCCCTTAAGGTAGCACAGACAGGTTCTTCTTCTTCCCCTGCAATGTGTTTTCCAGGCTCCAGCTGGTGAAAATGCAGATTTAGAGCAAAATAAGAAAAGTCACAAGGAGGAGGGACCATCCTCTTCACTAATGTCAGGGAAGATGGGTTATATATAAACATACCTCAAAGCAATTATTTTCAAATTATGCTTTGGGTTTGGAGCTGTGTTAACAATAACTTGGAGACTGAACTTCAAAGTATGAAATAGGCCCATAATACTTCTCCAGTGAGCTGCAAGGTTAACTAAAAAGCAAACTAGCAAAATGATGGTCCATAAATGTTATTTTTTTCTTTCTCTGCTTACACTTTGGGAACAGTAATTCATTGTGAGTATTGCAGACTTACGGCTAGTGGGGGATAGGGGATGTTAAATGTACAATTTAGAGCTGTGAGTTTCAAACTTTGCCACACATTCCTATTGGCATGAATGTTGAAATGGAGATTACCATAGGCAGCCACCAACTCTGAAATTCTGATTCAGCTAAAAAACATTGTTCGGTGTTGAGGAAATTCTGCTGTAGTTGGTGTCTGGAACACATTTTGGAAAGGCTGGCCCCTTATCCATATTTACCAAGGAATCCAAGAGTGAGCTGCATAAAATTAATAAAATGATCAATTAAGAGCCTACCCACACAGTTACAAAGTGCATTAAAAAAAGAGACACTTAAGCATGGGATTGTTTTACAGTCTGAATAGTTACCTAGATGGTAGTAGTGCCAAAGTGTGTGAATGGGTGGGCATGAGTGAAGGCATGAGGGTACAGGGTGCATTAGTCTTCATACTTTTCTTTTTCTTTTCAATATATGAAATTTATTGTCAAATTGGTTTCCATACAACACCCAGTGCTCATCCCAAAAGGTGTCCTCTTCAATACCCATCACCCACCCTCCCCTCCCTCCCACCCCCCATCAACCCTCAGTTTGTTCTCAGTTTTTAAAAGGCTCTTCTGCTTTGGCTCTCTCCCACTCTAACCTCTTATTTTTTTTTCCTTCCCCTCCCCCATGGGTTTCTGTTACATTTCTCAGGATCCACATAAGAGTGAAAACATATGGTATCTGTCTTTCTCTGTATGGCTTATTTCACTTAGCATCACGCTCTCCAGTTCCATCCATGTTGCTACAAAGGGCCATATTTCATTCTTTCTCATTACCACATAGTACTCCATTGTGTATATAAACCACAATTTTTTTATCCATTCATCAGTTGATGGACATTTAGGCTCTTTCCATAATTTGGCTATTGTTGAGAGTGCTGCTATAAACATGAAGGTATAAGTGCCCCTATGCATCAGTACTCCTGTATCCCTTAGGTAAATTCCTAGCAGTGATGCTGCTGGGTCATAGGGTAGGTCTATTTTTAATTTTTTGAGGAACCTCCACACTGTTTTCCAGAGTGCCTGCACCAGTTTGCATTCCCACCAACAGCGCAAGAGGGTTCCCATTTCTCCACATCTTCTCCAGCATCTATAGTTTCCTGATTTGTTCATTTTGGCCACTCTGACTGGCGTGAGGTGATATCTGAGTGTGGTTTTGATTTGTATTTCCCTCATGAGGAGCGACGTTGAGCATCTTTTCATGTGCCTGTTGGCCATCCGGATGTCTTCTTTAGAGAAGTGTCTATTCATGTGTTCTGCCCATTTCTTCACTGGGTTATTTGTTTTACAGGTGTGGAGTTTGGTGAGCTCTTTATAGATTTTGGATACTAGCCCTTTGTCTGATATGTCATTTGCAAATATCTTTTCCCATTCCGTTGGTTGCCTTTTACTTTTGTTGGTTGTTTCCTTTGCTGTGCAGAGGCTTTTTATCTTCATAAGGTCCCAGTAGTTCATTTTTGCTTTTAATTCCCTTGCCTTTGGGGATGTGTCAAGTAAGAAATTGCTGTGGCTGAGGTCATAGAGGTCTTTTCCTGCTTTCTCCTCTAGGGTTTGGATCGTTTCCTGTCTTACATTCAGGTCCTTTATCCATTTTGAGCTTATTTTTGTGAATGGTGTGAGAAAGTGATCTAGTTTCAATCTTCTGCATGTTGCTGTCCAGTTCTCCCAGCACCATTTGTTAAAGTGACTGTCTTTTTTCCATTGGATGTTCTTTCCTGCTTTGTCAGAGATTAGTTGTCCATACATTTATGGGTCTAGTTCTGGGGTTTCTATTCAATTCCATTGGTCTATGTGTCTGTTTTTTGTGCCAATACCATGCTGTCTTGATGATGACAGCTTTGTAGTAGAGGCTAAAATCTGGGATTGTGATGCCTCCTGCTTTGGTCTTCTTCTTCAAAATTACTTTGGCTATTCAGGTCCTTTTGTAGTTCCATATGAATTTTAGGATTGCTCATTCTAGTTTCGAGAAGAATGCTGGTGCAATTTTGATTGGGATTGCATTGAATGTGTGGATAGCTTTGGGTAGTATTGACATTTTGACAATATTTATTCTTCCAATCCATGAGCAGGGAATGTCTTTCCATTTCTTTATATCTTCTTCAGTTTCCTTCATAAGCTTTCTATAATTTCAGCATACAGATCTTGTACATCTTTGGTTAGATTTATCCCTAGGTATTTTATGCTTCTTGCTGCAATTGTGAATGGGATCAGTTTCTTTATTTGTCTTTCTGTTGCTTCATTATTAGTGTATAAGAATGCAACTGATTTCTGTACATTGATTTTGTATCCTGCAACTTTGCTGAATTCATGTATCAGTTCTAGCAGACTTCTGGTGGAGTCTATCGGATTTTCCATGTGTAATATCATGTCATCTGCAAAAAGTGAAAGCTTAACTTCATCTTTGCCAATTGTGATGCCTTTGAGTTCCTTTTGTTGTCTGATTGCTGATGCTAGAACTTCCAACACTATGGTAAACAACAGCGGTGAGAGTGGGCATCCCTGTCGTGTTCCTGATCTCAGGGAAAAAGCTCAGTTTTTCCCCATTGAAGATGATGTTAGCTGTGGGATTTTCATAAATGGCTTTTATGATCTTTATGTTCCTTCTATCCCAACTTTCTCGAGGGTTTTTATTAAGAAAGGTTGCTGAATTTTGTCAAAGGCCTTTTCTGCATCGATTGACAGGATCATATGGTTCTTATCTTTTCTTTTAGTAATGTGATATATTACGTTGATGGATTTGCTAATGTTGAACCAGCCCTGCATCCCAGGAATGAATCCCGCTTGATCATAGTGAATAATTATTTTTATATGCTGTTGAATTCGATTTGCTAGTATCTTATTGAGAATTTTTGTATCCATATTCATCAGAGATATTGGCCTGTAGTTCTCTTTCTTTAATGGGTTTCTGTCTGGTTTAGGAATCAAAGTAATACTGGCTTCATAGAATGAGTCTGGAATTTTTCCTTCCCTTTCTATTTCTTGGAATAGCTTGAGAAGGATAGGTATTATCTCTGCTTTAAACGTCTGGTAGAACTCCCCTGGGAAGCCATCTGGTCCTGGACTCTTATTTCTTGGAAGATTTTTGATGACTGATTCAATTTCTTCGCTGGTTATGGGTCTGTTCAAGCTTTCTATTTCCTCCTGATTGAGTTTTGGAAGAGTGTGGATGTTTAGGAATTTGTCCATTTCTTCCAGGTTGTCCAGTTTGTTGGCATATAATTTTTCATAGTATTCCCTGATAATTGCTTGTATCTCTGAAGGATTGGTTGTAATATTCCATTTTCATTCATGATTTTATCTATTTGGGTCATCTCCCCTTTCTTTTTGAGAAGCCTGGTTAGAGGTTTATCAATTTTGTTTATTTTTTCAAAAAACCAACTCTTGGTTTCGTTGATCTTCTCTACAGTTTTTTTAGATTCTATATAGTTTATTTCTGCTCTGATCTTTATTATTTCTCTTCTTCTGCTGGATTTAGGCTGTCTTTGCTGTTCTGCTTCTATTTCCTTTAGGTGTGCTGTTAGATTTTGTATTTGGGATTTTTCTTGTTTCTTGAGATAGGCCTGGATTGCAATGTATTTTCCTCTCAGGACTGCTTTTGCTGCGTCCCAAAGCGTTTGGATTGTTGTATTTTCATTTTCGTTTGTTTCCACATATTTTTTAATTTCTTCTCTAATTGCCTGGTTGACCCACTCATTCTTTAGTAAGGTGTTCTTTAACCTCCATGCTTTTGGAGGTTTTCCAGACTTTTTCCTGTGGTTGATTTCAAGCTTCATAGCATTGTGGTCTGAAAGTATGCATGGTATAATTTCAATTCTTGTAAACTTATGAAAGGCTGTTTTGTGACCCAGTATATGATCTATCTTGGAGAATGTTCCATGTGCACTCGAGAAGAAAGTATATTCTGTTGCTTTGGGATGCAGAGTTCTAAATATATCTGTCAAGTCCATCTGATCCAATGTATCATTCAGGGCCCTTGTTTCTTTATTGACCGTGTGTCTAGATGATCTATCCATTTCTGTAAGTGGAGTGTTAAAGTCCCCTGCAATTACCACATTCTTATCAATAAGGTTGTTTATGTTTGTGAGTAATTGTTTTATATATTTGGGGGCTCTGGTATTTGGCACATAGACATTTATAATTGTTAGCTCTTCCTGATGGATAGACCCTGTAATTATTATATAATGCCCTTCTTCATCTCTTGTTACAGCCTTTAATTTAAATTCTAGTTTGTCTGATATAAGTATGGCTACTCCAGCTTTCTTTTGGCTTCCAGTAGCATGATAAATAGTTCTCCATCCCCTCACTCTCAATCTGAAGGTGTCCTCAGGTCTAAAATGAGTCTCTTGTAGACAGCAAATAGATGGGTCTTGTTTTTTTTATCCATTCTGATACCCTATGTCTTTTGGTTGGCGCATTTAATCCATTTACATTCAGTGTTATTATAGAAAGATACGGGTTTAGAGTCATTGTGATGTCTGTATGTTTTATGCTGGTAGTGATATCTCTGGTACTTTGTCTCACAGGATCCCCCTTAGGATCTCTTGTAGGGCTGGTTTCGTGGTGACAAATTCCTTCAGTTTTTGTTTGTTTGGAAGACCTTTATCTCTCCTTCTATTCTAAATGACAGACTTGCTGGATAAAGGATTCTCGGCTGCATATTTTTCCTGTTTAGCACACTGAAGATATCGTGCCAATCCTTTCTGGCCTGCCAAGTTTCAAAAGAGAGATCAGTCACGAGTCTTATAGGTCTCCCTTTATATGTTAGAGCACGTTTATCCCTAGCTGCTTTCAGAATTTTCTCTTTATCCTTGTATTTTGCCAGTTTCACTATGATATGTCGTGCAGAAGATCAAGTTACGTCTGAAGAGAGTTCTCTGTGCCTCTTGGATTTTAATGCCTTTTTCCTTCCCCAGATTAGGGAAGTTCTCAGCTATTCTTTCTTCAAGTACCCCTTCAGCACCTTTCCCTCTCTCTTCCTCCTCTGGAATACCAATTATGTGTAGATTATTTCTCTTTAGTGCATCACTTAGTTCTCTAATTTTCCCCTCATACTCCTGGATTTTTTTATGTCTCTTTTTCTCAGCTTCTTCTTTTTCCATAATTTTATCTTCTAGTTCACCTATTCTCTCCTCTGCCTCTTCAATCCGAGCCATGGTTTTCTCCATTTTATTTTGCAGCTCATTAATAGCATTTTTTAGCTCCTCCTGGCTGTTCCTTAGTCCCTTGATCTCTGTAGCAATAGATTCTGTGCTGTCCTTTATACTGTTTTCAAGCCCAGCTCTTAATTTTATGACTATTATTCTAAATTCACTTTCTGTTATATTGTTTAAATCCTTTTTGATCAGTTCGTTAGCTGTCGTTATTTCCTGGACTTTTTTTTTGAGGGGAATTCTTCTGTTTTGTCATTTTGGATAGTCCCTGGAGTGGTTCGGAACTGCAGGGCACTTCCTCTGTGCTGTCTTGAATAACTTGCGTTGGCGGGCAGGGCCACATTCAAACCTGATGTCTGCCCCCAGCCCACCGCTGGGGACACAGTCAGACTGGTATGTGCCTTCTCTTCCCCTCTCCTAGGGGCGGGATTCACTGCAGGGTGGTGTGGCCCATCTGGGCTACTTGCACACTGCCAGGCTTGTGGTGCTGGGGATCTGGTGTATTAGCTGGGGTGGATTGGCAACGTGCACAGGGGTGGGAGGGGCAGGCTCAGGTGGCTTTTCCTTCGGAGATCCGCTTCATGAGGGGCCCTGCAGCACTGGGAGGGAGTCAGACCCACTGGAGGGATGGATCCGCAGAAGCAAAGCATTGGGTGTTTGCGGTGCAAGCAAGTTCCCTGGCAGGAACTGGTTCCCTTTGGGATTTTGGCTGGGGGATAGGTGAGGGAGATGGCGCTGGTGAGGCCTTTGTTCCCCGCCAAGCTGAGCTCTGTCATCCGGGGCTCAACAACTCTCCCTCCCGTTGTCCTCCAGCCCTCCTGTTCTCCGAGCAGAGCTGTTAGCTTATAACCTTCCAGATGTCAAGTCCCGCTTGCTGTCAGAACACACTCCGTCCGGCCCCTCCACTTTTGCAAACCAGACTCGGGGGCTCTGCTTTGCCGGCGGGCCGTCCCTCTTCCCTGGCTCCCGCCCACCAGTCCGTGTAGCACGCACAGCCTCTCCATCCTTCCTACCCTCTTCCGTGGACCTCTCGTCTACGCTTGGCTCCGGAGAATCCGTTCCGCTATTCTTCTGGTGACTTTCTGGGTTATTTAGGCAGGTGTGGGTGGAATCTAAGTGATCAGCAGGACGCGGTGAGCGCAGCGTCCTCGTACACCGTCATCTTCCCCAGGTCCAAATTCTCCGTCTTCATACTTTTCAAAGCAAGCTGAAATTCATTCCTTAATTTGATGCAAATACTAGGCAGTTTGTAAGGGAAACATGGAGTTGAATCTCAGATTGGTCAAATAGTGGCTGTAAGGCTTTGAGCAACTTATATGGCCTCTCTGAGCCTCAATTTCCACAGTTGAAAAAGGGGGTACAATAACGAGCTAAGAGGATTGTTGTAAGGAAAAATGGTAATTGTTATCACTATGTGTGACTGAGCCCTCAATACATGTTATATTGACTTGGCAGAAAGAACCTGTCTCACGGAGGTAAAAGGACTGATGTCTATTCATGTGGATATTGAATGTGCCCACTCCCTCCCCAAGGTTGTTAGAGAATATGGAGGAAGTATTCTCAGTGTAGCTGGACTGAGCATCTGGCAGCAACCATGCAAAATCCCTGCTGTGAGCTGCAGAAAGTATTGAAGGTGTGAATGTACTTCAGAGGTCAAAGCATTTTGCTAATTAGAAATTAGTATTTCACACCATGGCAGGCAAGTTGGGTCCTGTAAACCTGGTGATTTTGATTAAATGATCTCAATCCCATAGACAGTGCTCTAGACAAAGAATCTGTCATTTGATTGATTCTTGTAAACTCACATGTCCTGAAGTAACCACCTCATTTAACTGCAGGTGGGAAGAGGAACTGTTAACACAGGTACCTAGTTCCCATTAAAGTGCCAGCAGTTTAACTGCACCTGGGACAACTGGGGAAGGTCAATGACAAGTTGGTCTGTAAGGTCCTGAAGGAAGACAGTGCCAGGAGGGAACGCCATAACTTCAGAAAGTCATGAAATGAGAGACTGGAGTGATACAGAGGCGGTGATGCTATATATAGGCCCACTCGGTGTCCAGTGATGAAAGACTCTGTCTACCAAGTAGCTGGTTTATTTTCTGGAAGAAAGTAGATCACAGAGGTTTTTGTAGAAGTTTAAGGGAAGAAAGTGAGAGAATGAACAGCCCTTATTAATGGAAGTTTAAGCAAGGAGCTCTCAGAAGTGTTTTGGAAAAAGGTTGAGGGTATGGTTCCTCTGATTCTGAGGATCATGTGCTCTGTTGTGTCATGCGACTTTTTTCCTTTTTTAAAAAATAAATGACATTAAGAGAATTATATGGTCGTTGGGGAGAGAAAAGGAAGAACTAACATTCATTTTATGCCTCCTCTGTTATCCTTATCATTGAAAATTTACTTTTATCATCTATGACATTCCTAGAAAACTTAAGAAGTCTGTAGCTCTTGAATTGCCCTTTTTCAAAAAAGAAATGAACAAGAACATGAGTAATACTACTGTCTTCCTAGCATATCCATTGATTCATCCAATAGATATGCACTGAGTGCCTGTTGTGCCAAATGCTTTTCTAAATGCTGAGGGCTCAGCCTCTTGGGCAAGAGGAAGTAGGTTCATGTTCATATGGAGCATGACATCCAAGTGCAGAATATGGCAGTAAACCAGTAAATAAAGAGACAGTTGCAGGTGCTATGTGAAAATAAAATAGGGTGATGGATACAGAGTGATACTTTAAACTGGAAGGCAGAGCCCCTTTGTGGAGGTGACAGTCAAGTTGACATGGGAGTGACAATCAGCCAGGGAAACTAATCTGGGAACAGAATGGATTTGCTAGGTGGAACATAAAGCAGTCAAGGAATAGAGCCCTCAAGGAGAGAGGACACTAGTGTGTTCTGGCAATTGAAGGAGCTACCAGGATGCTGGAAAGTAGAGTTAGGGGGATAGGTAACAAGGTCAGTAGTAGGCAAGGGCCAGTGGATCTTGGATCTTGGGAAGAGCTTTGATTTTCTTGAGAGTACCAGAAGTCATTTGAGGATTTTAATTAGAGAAGTGATATGATCTGAGTTATATCTGTGGTTTGGGGACTGAGACTGTGTTGTAGGGGATGGGAGCAGGAGAAAAGCTAGTTAGGCTGAATGGTTTTATTATTCCAGGTGAGAAGGACTATTTATAAAGTCTTTGAACTGGAAATTCCAAAGAGTAAAAATGACTTTTGGCATTCCAAATCTCTCTTTCTGTGTATGAATTGATATAAATATATGCTTGTATCTATATGTGTGTGTGTGTGTGTGTGTATATATTTATATTTATATATTTATATTTATGGATGTATAAAATATATGCATTATGTTGGACTATGTAAGGACTACTATACCATTTAGGAATACTATAAAACACAAAATAGACATTAAAAATCTAAAGAGAAAAAAATCTGCTAAAGAGGAAAGAAGTATTTTAAATAGTTTATTACATTAAAAGTAAAAAAACTGCTGTCACTAAATATTGCTATTAAAAACACCATTAACATTTTGGTGGGTAATATAATCCAAAATACTTCATTATTTTTTTTTAATGTGGTTTAACAAATTCTGATACTAAGATTCAAAGATCTGGCTCTGAAGTCAGTTTATTTCTGGAATGGTTTTGAATAGCTGTCACAACTGAGACACCACCTCCTAAGGGAACAAAATATAAATATAAATACTTGTAGTAAGGTGTGTTATTAATGAGAGCAATCTTTATTTCCAGTTGTCTTTTGATACAGTTCACTGTGCATGTGTGGAATTTGTCAGACTTAGCTGGATCAGAACATATTACACCCTTTAGTAGCACTTAAGAAGGAACAAGAGAAGTGGTACCTCCTCCATTTTCTTAATTTCCACTGGAAATGTTATTTTCATCAATCCAAGGTTCCATTGAATCCATTTGTCCATACTGTGAGGATTGCTTGACACTGGATAATAGCAATTCACAGTAAGTGTCATAGGTGGCAGTGCCTATCATGTGTGAAAATATATCTCCTCCAGTGTCCAGAGCTGGGAGGATCATAGAGTGGAGATTAAATGATCCCAACCTCTAATTGTGAGGATGTATGAATGGAGGCCCAGACAGGGGGCATGAGTTATACATCCTCCACACTTACCTTCATTCAATTGTGTGCCAGGCACTGTTCTTAGCACTAGAATGCAATTGGAATAAAATAGACAAAAAGTATTCCTGGGGTTAGTATGTTTGTATGATTTCCTTATAATACTACTTTTCTGATTTCTAATGTTGAGAAATGTATGATTAGATGGAACCTTCTAACCTCTTGTGGTGGGATCTCTAAAACAGCCCAAAGTGCTCCTCAGCTTTCAGTTTCATGCTTTTCCAACCCTCTTCTCTGTGTGTTAGCCAAAGCTAGAAACTCACCTGTAGCAGATAAAAATAAGCAAAGGTGTGGTGGGTGTTCATAGCTTGGAAATGAACAGTCCTTCTTATGAGCTTTGATATTAGACTCTGTCTCATTTGGCACCTTGGCTGTAGCAGTATGAGAGACTGTGAGCCACAGGACCCAATTAAGGTGTGTCTAGATTTCCAACCCATAGAATGTATGAGAAAATAAATGTTTATTGTTTTAAGTCAGCAATTTTGGGGTAATTTGTTACACAGCAATATCTAACTAATATGCGATCTTTCCCCTGGATTCAACTTTTTTCTTTTCTCTCTCTATTTCTTCCAAATGTGCACATTCTCAGGAGAGTTAGAACTTATCAGTGAAGTGTTCCTTAATGAGCTTCTCAACTCACCTATTAAGACTGCTCTGGACACGTCGTTTAGATACATCCAGTTGGGAAAGTATGCAGTATATCACCTCAGTTCTAAGATGACCAATCGTCAAGTTTCTGGGAGATAGATCTGTTCATAATAGTGTTACATGACTTTTAGTTTGTACTTACCTTTTCCTGTTTGAATGAGTGGGGGGAAATTTTTTTTTTAGAAACTTAAATACAAAAGATTTTAAATTTGAACTTTAAGATAAACATTAAATCACACCAAAGTATTAGAAAGTACTAAAGGAAGTTGAGGAATTGCTGATTCTTTTAACAAATATGAGACTAATTATTTTCCCAGAAAGCCTCTTTGCTGTCTTATTTTTTGCTTTTTCAAAGATTACAGAAAATAGATTTTCAAGTATTCTTTTCCTGTCCTTTGTGTCTTATCACAACAGCAAGAAAATTTATGGTGCCACTATATAGGAAGTTAATGGCGCAGATTATTAACCCATGTTCACAAATTCTGCCTACATGTAAGGATGAAAGGGAAAATCGGAAGAACTTAAATGGTTGCATTTCTCCAACAATCCATGAGTAGATAATAGTAGAAGCTGTAACTTGGGGCACCTTTAACATGTAAAGACATAAGTGAAAGATACATTATATGTGATCAAATCTTCGAGAAATAAGTACCAGGTCTCACAGAAGTTGAGGATAAGCTTTAAAGTTTTTTAAAGAGTCAATTAGGCAAAAATGTAGATCTTAAGAGCTGCCTCTTCAACTGACTCTGACCTAGGAATGTTTCACTTTGCTCTAAGGAGGTACAAGTAAAGATTTTTCATAAATTTAAATTTATCTAATTAACTTTATTCTGGGATTTTTTTTCTGTTTGTAAGTATTTAAGAGTTCTTGATTTGTAAGGGGTGGTGGTTGTGGTGGTGATGATGATAAAACATGGGAAGATTTTGTTGCTTGTTCTTATGTCCTTGGCAAAATTATAAATTAGTTTTCTTATTTTAGTCTCCTCTCTCCACTGTTTGATCTTGTTCCACATTCTGGAAACCAGTGATAAAGGAAGGTCTTTCTTTGCTCTTTTAGCAGAAGGCATGACATAGTAGACAAACAGAGTACTTAGCAAATCACATTCTTCACATGGTTGGGAGACAAAGTGACAAGATCACCAATACCAATAGTAACTGCAACAACTAGTTATAATTGCTAATTCTTACCATTTGCTTGCTTTGTGTAGCTGTTGCTTCAAGTACTTTGCCTGCTTAAACTCATTTAAAAACAACCCTATGAAGTAGGTATTAAAACCATCCTCACAATATTAAAGTATCTCAACAGATACATTAAAAAAAAAAAACTGGAGGGGTTCCTGGGTGGCTCAGTCAGTTGAGCATCCCACTTGATTTCCCAGGGTCGTTCCATCAGGCCTCACATCAGGCTCTGCACCAAATGTGGAGCCTGCTTAAGATTCTCTCTCCTTCTGTCTCTCTCCTTCGCACATATTCTCTCTATGTCTCTCTCTCTCAAATTAAAAAAAAAAAAAAACTTACTTGACTATGGTCCATGTAAGAAACCTATTTCTTAGGACAACATACAGACATGAACACACCCAAAGTATTTTTATTCTTTGACTTTTTATTTTTGTTGAAAGATTGTGGTTTTAAACTCATAAATGCTGTCCCCTTCCTCCTCTTCATTTTCTTCCTCCTTCACCATGACCATCATCTGTTGAATATCTTTATATAATGTAATTTACTTTACATAATGTAATTTAGTAACCACAACAGCCTTTTTTCAATGTTTGTGTTATTTCCATTTTACAAGTGTAGCTTGGAAAATTAAATCTTACATTAATACTTACAACCTAATAGAATGTAGAGTCAGGATTTGAACCCAGATATGTTGTTTTACAAACACACATTCTCCCCATACTGTATTATAAAGCCATGGCAGGGGTGCCTAGGTGACACCCTTGGTTAAACATCCAGCTCTTGGTTTCAGCTCAGATCATGAGCTCATGGTTTGTGAGATGTACTGACAGCACAGAGCCTGTTTGGGATTCTCTCTCTTTCCTTCTGCCCCTACCCTGTTAGCATGCATGTGTGAGCACATGTGCACGTACACACTCTCTCTTACTCTCTCTCTCTCTTTAAAAATAAATAAACTTAAAAAAATAAAAGCCATGGTAAACATGATATCCATCTACAAGATTGATTCTTTGAGTGATTCTTTGGGTGTAGGCTGCTTTTGGTTCACAGCCCCCTCAAGAACTTCCCCAGGTATAATATGAAACTGGCCCTCATACATGGATAGCAGGGAGACACTGAAGGAAGATATGGCGCACTCCAGATAGGTAGGTGGCAGGTTTCATAAGGGAGGGAACTTACATATGACCCTCATCTTAGGCAGCTGCAAGAAGAGTAGATCTCCGTACTTGCCCACCAGATAGTAAAAGCTTGTGTAGTGGCCTCAACTGGGTTCCATCATGTGTACTGTCCAGATGATCTCAACATCACAACA
This sequence comes from Panthera tigris, assembly GCF_018350195.1. Taxonomy (NCBI): domain Eukaryota; kingdom Metazoa; phylum Chordata; class Mammalia; order Carnivora; family Felidae; genus Panthera; species Panthera tigris. The sequence goes on from NC_056661.1 coordinate 48,983,233, forward strand.
CTCTTCTCAAGGCTGTGTTCTTGGGACAGCTTCTGGGAACAGGGAAAGCAAGTAGCATGTACATTCCAAAAACAGGGGAGGGGGTGCAAAGCCTCCGATTGTTGGGGTCTTGCTCACAGGTCAGCTTGTAACAGCATCCTCTCAGTGACCTCCCCCAATAGCTGTGCATTGTTCCTGTGATTTAGCCAAATTATTTAGGTAGAATGCAGTGTAGCACCAGAATCCTCTGATTTTGTGTGTGTGTGTGTGTGTGTGTGTGTGTGTGTGTGTGTGTATGTAATTATTATTTGTAGTAAGATATATGATAACATACATTATTTCCTATAACATAATGTTATAGACTCTATACACATATACACACAGATAATATTATATTCCCAATAATGTTAATGGGGAGAAATATGAAAAATGTGCTAAAACCTATCCCAACCAAAGATTCCCAAATGATTATAACACAAAATGTTACCAAGTGAACAATAAAAACAAATCTATATAAATAGCCATCTGAAAATCAATACATGGAAGTTATACATAAAATATAATGAAAATTTAGTTTATTCATCATTTTTCTCTTTTTCTGACCCATTTTTTTCCCAATGTTTTTACCTTGGGGTCACATAGTAACCTTGCACTTCAACTTGAAATAATACAAAAGCAGAGTAAGTACTGAATGAATTCAAGTCATAAGATTTTTCCCTCTCTAAAGCTCCCCCTTGGCATAGACATGCAAAGCTACATTTTGGATTCATCCAAATGTAGCATGCAATTCAAATTTTTCCTATGTGATGTTCTCTAACTAGAGACTGACTTGTTGAGTAAATGTGTGGATTCATCTTAGCCTGAAACTGTAACTTGAAATATCATTTTAACATATTTATTTAGTAGATGTTGAGTGAAAAAAAAAAACCAGCTCTCTTCCAACTCATTCCAATAAAAAAAAAAAAACAGTTGACAAGTGGTATGTAATTATTGAAATGAATGTCTTATACATGGGGGGCCGTTAGGCTATCTTTCTAGATTTGCTTATGTTTCAAAAGTCTCATTAAAAACGTTTTTAAAAATCTCAATACCTAAAGTTGCTCCACATATAGTGTAACACTCCATGTATCTAACTGGTAGTTGTATCAAGTATGGACAGCTATTTCACAAATAAATTGGGAAGTACATTTGAGCACAGTAAAGGTGTGCATACTCTTGAAACCCCACAGCCACACTTTATGAAGTCTAAGGAAAAGACATAATGGCAAACAAAAGAAAAACGAACAAAAACCTGTATTATTCCCTGAAATAGTAAAAATCTAGACATAATTAAAATATTCTACATTTAAAATAGGGAAATTAGGGAATATGTTTTGATACTTCAAAATAAACTTATGTGGACATGTAAGAATGTTACTATGATAAAATAATAAAAATGGACTCATCACTGTCTAATTGTCATGAAGATAGAGACTATTTTTGATTTTCATGATATCCCCAAAGTGAAGAAAATTTCCTAGTTTATATTAGTGAAAAATTATATAAAAATAACAATTTCAGGGGGACACCTGGGAGGCTTAGTGGGTTAAGCTTCTGACTTGGGTTCGGGTCATGATCTCATGGTCCAGGAGTTTGAGCCCTGCATAGGTCTTTCTGCTGTCATCATGGATCCCCCTTTGGATCCTCTGCCTCCCTATCTCTCAGCTTCTCCCCTGCTTGCACACATGTGCATGTGCACTCTCTCTCTCAAAGATGAACATTAAAAAAAAAAAATTAATAAAAAATGACATTTGCGGGTAAACAGGGACTAGAGAGAGATAAACAAATATGAAAACAAAGGTGATTTCTAAGGGCTTTGTTAGTGTGTTGGAACAATGGGTGAATTATTTTACATGTTATGATTTCTTTGGTGTATGCAATAAAATATTAAAGAAAATTATTGGGTCGCATGGGTGGCTCAGTTCATTAAGCATCTGACTTCAGCTCAGGTCATGATCTGCCAGTCCATGAGTTGGAGCTCCTCATCAGGCTCTGTGCTGACAGCACTGAGTCTGGAGCCTACTTCAGATTCTGTGTCTCCGTCTGTCTCTGTACCTCCCTGCTGGCTCACTCCCTCTCTCTCTCAAAAAATAAATAAACATTAAAAAATATTAAAGAAAATTATTGAGGTAATATGTGCAATCTGTAGAAAGTTCCTCTAGTTTGTAATTTGCATGAAATATTTGTTTATTGTGTGTGTGGTGTTGCCCTGAGCTCCAGAGAAGGAAGCCCTGAGACTGCCCCTCCACCTCTCATTGATAATGTGAGGAACTTGGACCTCTAAACCCTGCATTTCCTTCCAGTTTTTAAAATGACTAGATTTTGTGATAGCCTCCTTCTAGTCGACAGTGGAAGTCGAACATGGGTGTTGGATTTAGACACCAGCTCCCCTAAATAAGAGCTGTGCAACCCTAGGAAAATGTTTGAATCCGCTTCTGTATTTGAAATGTGGAGATAATAAAGAAACATCAGATAAAGAGCTTAGTACCTGGTAGATGTTCAATAAATACCTAAATGACATGGAACCTTTCAAAAAGGCTAACTATAGTGTTGAAAGGAATGTGCCCCTTTTCCAGAACCCCTCTTGAGTAGCCCTGGTCCATCTGGGTTCTTGCACTAAGATAATGACAGTGGGGGAACATGGACATAAGATCATATCATCTTTCTTCTTTAGCCTGTTGATATGGTGGATTACATGGATTTATATTCTAATGTTGAATCAGCCTTGCATACCTAGAATAAATACCACTTAGTTATGATGTATAATTCTTTCTCAACAATATTATTAAATTTTATTTCTAATAATTTGTTGAGGATTTTCATCTGGACTAATGAGAGATACTGGTCTGTGGTTTTTGTATTATGTGCTGTGTTTTCCAGATTTTGGTATCAGAGCACTACTGGCTTCACAAGATCAGTTGGGGAGTGTTTCCTTTTCTTCTGTTTTCTAAGAGAGATTGGATACAGTTGGTGTTAGTTCTTATTTATGTATTTGATAGAATTGTTTGGTGAAGCCCTCTGGGCCTAGAGATTACTTTTTTGGGAGATTCTAAATTATAGATTTGATCTGCTTGATTATTACAGGACTATTTAGATTGCCTATTTCATCTTAATTGAGTTTAGGAAGTTTTTAGTTTTCAAGGACTTAGTTTATTTAAGTGCCTAAATTTAGGAATATAAAGTTGTTGGTCATACCATTTTAATGACTTAGGATTTCTAGTAATATATCTTATTTTATTCCTGGTGTTGGTGGCATTTGTCTTCTCTGTATTATCAGTATTACCAAAAGTTTATATTTTATTGATTTTTTTAATAGCTTTTCTTTCACTGTTTTTTTCCCCTTATGAATTCCCTATTTTCAATTTCAATGATTTCTTCTTTTATTATTTCATCCTTTCTACCTGGTTTGGATTTATTTTATTATTTTCAGTTTCTTGAGGTAAAAATTTAGGTTCTTAATTTGAGAACTTTGCTCATTTCTAAGGTAAGCATTTAGTAAGCATTTTCCTTCATGGAAGTATTGAGCTGTGTCCCACAATTTTTGATATGAAATGCTGATCTTCTTTGATATCTACAATTCTCTTTGTCATTTCCTTTTTAACCCATGAATTATTTAGAAGTGTGTTGTCTAACTTTTACATATTTAGAGATTTTCCTGTTGTGTTGTTGTTATTGACTTCTAATTTGATTCTATTGGCATTCTAAAGCATGCTGAATGATTTTAAATCTTTTAAATTTGTTGTAGTTTGTTTTATAACCCAGTATATGGTCTATGTTGATGAATGTTTGGGAGCAAAAAATAGAGATTTTTCTCTTGTTGGCTCAAGTATTCCATTAATGTCAGTTAGATCCTGTTGATTTACTGTGTTGTTCATATCCCAGTATCCTTGCTGATTTTCTGTCTAGTTGTTTAATCAGTTGCTGAGAAGGGAGTGTTGAAGCCCCCAGCTATAATGGTGAATCTGTCTGTAATAGTTTTTAGCAGTACCAGTTTTTGTTCATTTATCTTGAGGCTCTGTTTTTTTGGTGATTATGCACTTAAGATCATTATACCTTCCTAGTAGATTGATCCTTCTATCGTTTTTGTTACATTTTTTTTTTTTGTCTCTGGTAATTGTCTTCACTCTGAAGTCTACTTTATGAGATACTAAATAGCCACTCCTGCTTTTTAAAAAGAATTAACATCTGCATATCTGCAATATATTTTTCTATCCTTTTATTTTCAACCAATCTATGTAGGTAAATTTGAAGTGAGTTTCTTTTAAGCAGCATATATTTTGGTTATATTTTAAATCTATTCTGTTCATCTCTGTCTTTTCATTAGCATATTTAGACCATTTACATTTAGGGTAATTGTTATATTAGTACTTCAAACTGGCATTTGATTATTTGTTTTCTATTTTCTCTGGTTCTGCTCTTCTGTTTTTTTTGTTTTGTTTTGTTTTGTTTTTGCCTTTCCTTGGTTTAAATATTTTTGATGATTCCAGATCAGTTTAGTGTTTTTGTGTGTATTTCTCTGTATATTTTTCATAGTGGTTATTCAGAGTGTTATAATATACATAAATAACTTGTAACAATTTACTGGCATCAACATTTCACCACTTTGAGTGAATTTTGGAATCTTTATTTTCATTTTAATTTAGGTCTCTTTACCTTTCCCCACTTTTAAAAATCATTGTCTTGTGTAACAGGCAGTGTTGGAGTTTTTGTTTTACATCAATTATGATTTATGAAAATGATGGATTATTGTATATACCCATATTTCTACCACATCTGTTCTTAATTAATTCCTGATGCTCCAAGATTCCTTCTTTTGCCATTTCTGTTTGAAGAACTTCCTTTCAGAGTAGCTCTAGTAGCAATGAACTATTTTTGTTTTCATTTGAGAAATTTCTATTTCCTGCTTATAAGTGTAATTTCACAGGATAAAGAATTCACAGTTGACAGTTCTTTTATTTTATCACTTGCAAAGTATGCCCTTCTGACCTTCATCATTTCCATAAGAAATCTACTGTCATTCAAATTGGTATTCTCCTACAGATAATGCTGCTTTCAGGATTTTTTCTTTCTTTATTCTTTTTCTTTTTTTTTCTTTTTCTTTTTTTCAGAAGTTTAATTAGGATATGTCTTGGCATATGTTTCTTCTGGGTCATCCTATGTGGGGTCAGTTCAACTTCTTCTGGAATCTGTAAGTTTGTGTCTTCCATCCAAATTGGGAAGCTTTAAGCCATGATTTATTTTAATGCTCTTTAACCTCACTCTTTTTTTCCCCTCTTCTGGGTCTCTGAAAATACAAAGGTTGTATCCTTTGTTATTGTCCCACAGGTGATTGAGGTTCTCTTCATTATTTTCCAGTCTGTTGTCTTTTGTTCAAATAGGGTAAATTGTACAGATACATCCTCAAACTTACTGATCGTATCTTCTATCATATCCACTCTTTGAATGAGTTCATCCAGTAAGTATTTTCTTATTGTTATTGTAAATTTAAGCTCTATCATTTCCTTTTTATTTTTTAATAACTTAGTATTTCACTTAATGTGGCTTTAATTTTTTTCATTTGTTTCAGGAGAATTTGTAAGTAATCATTGAATCACTTTTATAATGAAAGCTTTAAAATCTTTGTCAGATGATTCCAACATATGATTCAGTGTTAGCATCATATGGTTGTCTTTTCTCATTTGAGTTGTGATTTCTTGGTTCTTGGCATGATGGGTCATTTTCGTTTATATCCTGCATATATTATTTATTGTAATAAGAGACTCTGGGTCCTACTTGAATCTTTAATTTTGGCAGGCAGGCGTTAACTGCATTAAAATTTAGCAAGTGGGTCTTGGCCTACTTCTGCTAACTGTGGTTCCAGTGGCAGTTTAATTCTTGCTGTCTTTGCAGTATTATTTTAGTTTATCAGGTGTTACTGCAACTCCCGTTGGTCCCTGATGGTGTTGTCTGAGGGAGCAGAAGAGGTTTCCAGAGGCCAGGCTGTGGGTGTCTTGGTGGAGGAGGGCTGTGATGAGATCCTCCAACTGCTCCACCCCTCCTCTTGATTTCTCTGTGTAGGGGAGAAAGGAGGAAAGTTAGGAGACTGTAAGAACAAAGAGGCTCCTTGGATCAGGATGCTTGCTGGAGCTTGGTCTCTCCCTTACCTGTGTCTGGGTGGGGGAAGTAGTCTCAGACCCCTAAGGACAAACATGCTTCCTGGTTACATATCCTCACCGCAGGTGGGTCTTGCCAGTTTGATCTGCTCTATCCATCTCAGTATTTCTCCAGGTAAAAGGGGAATCTCAGGCCCAGCAAAAAAAGAGAGTATTTCCCCCTGATTGCTTATTTCTTGGCGGGACTCTCAATAGATCTCCCTTACCATTGGTATCAGAGACACCCCTGTTTTCTCAGGAGGAATAACTTTACTTGGATTCTTTTATTGGTAAATCAAGTATAGGGCAAAACTGGGTCTGGGTCACCTTCAGTTGCATAGGAAAGTGTAAGATGCTCTACTACTCTGTTGTTCCCAAACCGTCTCACTTTATACTGACCACCTTTTAGAGCTTTCCTTTGATTGTTTATCAAGCCATTTCCAGAGGAAGAGCAAGGAAAAATGCGTCTGCTCATCCAGAGAGGAAGTATAAAAAGTGTTTTTATTGTCAACTTTTCTTCTATCAAGTAGTGCCCAAATGTTTGTTATGGGAATCATCTTACACCCCTCTCATCAGTAGGAGGAAAGTGGAAGTTTGGGGACAGAAACATATAGGTAGCTGTGGGTCTTGACCCTTAATCATGGGCCCAAAAGTTAGTACCAAAGTGTTTCCCCTCAGATCACTTATTCATGGCAAGAGAAAGAACAATATCTGAGGGGAGAAACCCAGTATTTTGACTGAGTGATCATTAATATCATTAACAAATGCAGATGGACACCATAGATATCTGGATACAATACGTTGAGAAAGGACATACCATAAATTATCTGTGTAGTGTTCTGGTTAGGAATGTCTAACCAGAATTTCATCATGAGGAAACATCAGAAACCTAGCAAATGAGGGACATCTATTAAAAAAGTAAAAACTGGCTCATATTCTTCAAAAATGACAAAGCCATAAAAACATTGGTGTTGAATTTCCTGATTTGGTAACTGTGGTTATGTAAAATAATATCCTTTTGTTAGGAACTAGAAACTGAATATAAAAGGATACACACACAAACACACATGCATGCCTGTGCACACATACGCATGCTGAGTAAGGGAGAGAGAGGATAAGATCAAGAATGTAGAAAAACATTGAAATTAGTAAAAGAAGTTTTGAGTACTGTTTTTGGAACTTTCGCTTGAGCTTGATAATGTGATGTAAGCTACTTTCAGTCATATATAGAATTTATGTCACCTGTGTAGATAAACCCAGAGATACCTCAGGGATGTCCTAGTCAGAGCAAATCATGACCACACCGTGGCATGAGGTCATAAATAGAAAATATGGCAGTGTTTCTCAAAGTGTGTTGGCAACCACATATAAGTCTCTCTTGGAGCATAATCCTACCTGTTGTGATCAGTTTATGCCTCATGAATCCCTCCTTCTTACCAGTTGGCTTTGATCCTAGATTTCTCTCCATGTAGCCACTGTCCAAACAATACAGATTTCAGTGCTTGGCTAGATTCATCTTTTTTGTCTCAGAGTCCTATTTTCTTGCAGATTACATGGTAGTGCTTTCAGTTTATAGAGCATGTCCACATAATTTATCTTGGGTAATTTTTTTCTTGTGTCCATTTAAAGAAAAGATAGAATAGTCAGATAGTTAATAATAATATTATATATATATATCATATATATATATATATATGATATATATATATATATACCTTTTGTGCATATACACATATGTGTGCTTATACACACACATATGTATATATATCTGTGGCCTGAGCAAGTGTTAAACCTGTCTGAGTCTCAGTTTCCTTATAAGCCCAATGCACATATTAATGATAGGATGAGTGTAATAACTACATATATATATATTTTTTAATTATTGTGTATGTTGGGGAGTCCAATAGTACTAACAATAAATCATATTCGTGTTATTGATTATTCTTGTGGTAAGGCTGATCCTTTGGAAAGATTCAATAAAGAAATACAGATCTTTGTTTGAGGACCTCTTCTTAATTCTTTTAGTGTCAGACTTCCTTAGGCTGTTCTTCATCTGAATTCCTCTCCACTTATCATCCCTCCCAGTACACATGAAACAACCCTTTTGGGCTCTACACCTTGCTTGAAGAAATTATTTTCATGGCATTTCCACCAGTAAAATTTGTCTCTCTGCTTTTGTTATCTGAGTCCTCATACATCATTGCTTGTCCACAGGAGAAATTAATGTGTGTAAATGACTTAATGAGTTACCTCTCCCAAATGGCAAAGCCTTTACCCTAGAGAATGTGCAGCTGGGGTCAGTGATTTGGGTTGACAATATTTTAGAAGCTAATTGTGCCATGTAACTGACACTCAACTTACAAGTAGACATGGCCCTCATTCACAACTTTCCTTAAGAAGCACGAGGACTGTTTCTTGTTAAGTAACACCGCTCAATTTAGCACTTGTAATCTAATTAGAAGTGTGGGCCCTGAGATCAGAATGCCTGGGTTCACATCCTGCCTGTGTTATTTCACAGCTGGTTAATCTTGGTCTGGGGAGCATGATGAGTGTTTAATGATTCAGTGTAAGATTCAGTGGATGTAAAGCACTCTGCACAGTGTGTGTGGCTTATAGTACATAGGCAAGTATTGTTATCATTTAAAGTGAACTACGTACTTGAAGCTGTGGATCCAGAAGACATTTTACATAGTATCTAGTTCCATGGCTTTCACAATCTTGTCTTTTAGCAGTAAAAGTCTTTTTTTCCTTCAAAATTAAAAAATAAAATATATACAATGTATTTTGATATATGCAGTGTATGAAGGAGAGTTATTCTGATTGACTGAGTAGCCCGTTCTGGCTACTGAAAGTGAGGCTGAAATTTTTCGCAGTCCACAGTTCTTTCTGCTAGACTAAGAATTAAATTGATAGGCAACAGATTAATAGGGAAAAATTATTATGCGTACATTGAGGCCCAATAATGAAATTGAGACATGAAGAAATGACCAAGATAGGCAGTTTTTATACTTCTTAGACAAAGACATAGTCACTCTGTCAAGACAAAGAAAACCTAACTTTAGGAGTTTCAATTAATAAGGAATTCGAAATAGAATTTGGGCTAGGGCAGTAAATTAGTAAAAAGTAACAAGGGATGTTTGTACAGTACTCTCAGGTCTCTATTTCCCATCTCTGGTGATAAGAATGTCTCTTTACCTCCTGATACAGGGACGGTACCTTCCACATGGAAGATTTATTTCCTGATTTCAGGGGGACAGAGGACGTTCTCAGTGTCCTTGCACAAGCTGTCTCTTAAGGAACTTTCATTTAAATAGTCAGTGTACCTAAGTGGCACATTTGGGGGCAGCCTGTCCTGGGTCTCTATATATACTTGGTTCTCTTCTTCCACTGGGACACTGAAGGATCACTACAATCTGGGTATCTACTGGTGCATGACAAATCATGGGAAAACAGTGACCGAAAAAAATGACAATCCCTGATTTTTCCCCTTCATCTGAGGTTGACTAGTCCCAGTGAGTCAGCTGTTGTTTAGATTCTGCCATGCAATTGCAGTCACATGGTGATGGTTGGGGGTTGGGAGAACTTGAAGGTTTCTTTGGCTGCATCCAAGTGAAGGAGCTGAAGCATCTCTCACTCTCTATGGGGTCTTGTGGGTGTGCTCTCACCACATGGCAACCTCAAGATCACTGGGCTTGTTAAATGGCAACTGAAGGCTCCCAGAGAGAGTGTCCCAGGAGAAATTAGCAGAAGTTGCAGGTGCACCTTGTCTAACGTAGCCTCCAGAGTCACCCAGAAATTCCGAAATGCTCTATTTCTCCAATTCCTGAAGACCAACTCACTTTCAAAGTGGGATGGCACAGGTGATGCCTCTTCATAGTCCCTGAATTCGTAGTCCTGCTATAAACTCTTACATCCTATAATGTAGAGAATCTTGTTTTGAAGGTCCTTGATGGAATAAGTTTCTATATACTCTCATTATGTATACAATAATGAAAATGTTGCTTAGACCCATAAAAGCTAATATTTAATAGGCGATGACTCTATAGAAGGCACTATTTAAAATATTTGGCATATCAAGCTTTACAAATGCCTACAAAAGTAGTTACCTATTTTCAAATGAAAAAACTAAGTCAGAAAGGGAGAGTGGCCCAGATTAAACAGTTAGTAAGGTTTTAGTTACTAATTAAAGCTCAACCCTTGACCACTCCAGAGTTAAAACTGCTGAGGCCAAGAAAGCAGTGATTAAGTCATCATAGCACAGATGAATTGTAAGGATTGGCTTCAGACACCATGCTTTCTCACTCCCTAAACCATACACCTTTCATTTCTACTTCCCACATTATTCCTTATGAGCTATTTTTACAAACCTGTTTTGACATACTAGGGTAAGATGTCCCCTTAAATTCAATATGAAGCTCACATGAACCCTTGTCTCTGGTTTTAAGTGTCCTTTGGTCCACTGTATATGAAATATTCTATTGCATCAAATGCATAGCATTCATATATCAGCTGTCATCTGATTTTGGAAGGAAATCGTTTTTCTTTTGAGATAGATTGAAGGTGTCATCCCCTTTAATGGTAATAAGAATTCAGAGTTGGCTTATGCTTCTCTATGCAGTGCCCTGAGCTCTAGCTTTCCTTATTTGGAATTCCAAATGCCGCCTTGCTGCCTGAGGGCCAGTTTTCTTCAACTTGGTCTTCAGGAAATGATCTTAGGGGAAAATTGAACCTGATTGTATCCAGTCATCTGCATCCTTAGGGTTTTGCTACCCTGAGGCCAGGAGGGAAGTTCCTCTGATAATCGATGATGTCGATTAAATTGGTCTAACTCTTGAATACTTTGAATCCAATTGTGATGGATTTGATTATTGTTTATCAAATCTTCTTTTCTGTCCTTCACTTTTTTGGGCAGATAAACTTCCCTTCCTGCACTAACTTGGGCTAGGTCATGTGACTTGCTTTGGTCACTGAAGTATTTTCTTTTAAGTTTATTTATTTTGAGATTAGAGAGATTAGAAAGAGAGAGCAGGGGAGGGGCAGAGAGAGGGAGAGAGAGAATCCCAAGTAGGCTCCTCACTGTCCCTGCAGAGCCTAATGCAGAGCTCAAATACACTAACCTGTGAGATCATGACCTGAGCCGAAATCAAGAATCAGACACTTAACCAACTGAGCCACCCAGTTTCCCCTAGTCACTGAAGTATTAACAAGCTTGACTAAAGCAGCAGCATGATTTGGTTTATGCCTATACTTCTGGTCTGCAAATAAATAAGACATTGGGGCCACTGCGGTTGAGCAGCTGACTTTGGCTCAGGTCATGATTTTGCGGTTCCTGAGTTAGACCCCACATCAGGCTCTCTGCTGTCAGCCAGTCAGTGCAGAGCCCTCTTCGGATACTCTCTCTCCCTCTTTTTGCCCCTCCCCCACTTGAGCTCTCCCAAAGATAAATAAATATTTTAAAAAAACGCAAATTAATAAGATGTGCATTGGAAATCCACTATTTCCAGGAGTATGAGAAAAGCATTGGTTAGTCTCAGACTCAACCTCAGCCTTCACTTCATGAAGGCAAGTTGCCTGGCTCTGCCCAACCTGCTTCAGCCAAGTCAGTCAACCTGCATAATTGTGAGAGTAAGAAATACTTGTCCTTGCAAGCCATTGAGTTCAGACTTTTGTTTCACAGCATTAATGAAGCAAAACATAGCTAATGTAACAGGTAATATTTAATGACTACATAATTGAGATATTGTGATTTATAATAGCAAATTTATGTTTGGTCTTCATCCAATTTCTGGCCCCAAACTTCTAAAACTCTTGACATTTCCTAAGTGATAGGAGACCCCCCCAAAAAGGTGTCTTTTGTTATGTTAATGAGGTGGTGTTAAGATGGGGGCTGGTTCCCAGGGCAGTCAATCCTGTGATTAGGGGGTTGGAATTTTTATTTCATTTTATTTTTTATATTTTTTTGAATGTGTATTTATTTTTGAGAGAGAGAGAGAGAGAGACAGAGCATGAGCGGGGGAGGGGCAGAGAGAGGGAGACAAAGAATCCAGGCTCCAAGCTGTCAGCACAAGCCACCTAGGCGCCCAAGGGGGTTGGAATTTTTAGTCAGACCCCCTAGCCTCCTGAGAGAGAGAGAGAGTGGTAGAGAATCAGTCGCCAATGACCAGTGGTTTAATCAATCATGTGTATGTAAATAAGCCTCCATAAAAACTCAGAAATACATGGTTTGTAGGACTTTTGGGTTCATGAACATGTGGAGGTATTAGGAGAGTGGTTGACTCGGAGGGCATGGAAGCTCCACCCCCTTTTCCCATACCTTTCCCTGTGCATCTCCTCCATTGTGCTGTTCCTGAGTTATGTCCATTATATAAAAAAAAAGAAAAAAACTAACAAGTAAAACAGTAAGCAAAATGTTTCACTGAGTTCTGTGAGCTGTTCTAACAAATTAATTGAATCTGAGGAGAAGGTCATGGGAACTTCTGATTTCCAGCAGTTTGGTCAGAAGCCCAGGTGACTACCTGGACTTGTGATTGGCCTCTGAAGGTTAGGGGAGCAGTTCTGTAGGACTAGGCCCTTGACCTGTGGGATCCCAAGCTATCTCTGGGTAGATAGTGTCACGATTAAGGTGAATTGTAGATACTGGCTGGTATTGGAGAATTGCTTAGCGTTTGTGTTGGGGGGGGGGGCACATATTGAAATTAGTGTATCAGAATCATAATAGTATTGACTGTTTTAAAATTATTATTAAGTACCTAAGATGTGCTATCAGGCACTGTCTAAGCACATTTCTTACATTAACTTTTAATTCTAAAACAAGCCTATGAAGTATATAATATCATTATCTCCATTTTTGAGTCTTAGAAAGGCCTTTGCCTTTGATGAAAATGATTAGAATAATTCATCAAACTTACCCCTTTGAACAAGGCACCAAAGTGGATTTTGAAAATCCTTATTAAGATCAGAAAAGCAAATGCTTCTGAAATTCTTAGGGAACACTGACAGCTTCTGTTTTTTAAGAACAGATCTTGGCAAAATCATCCTGGAAACCACTGTCACAGGCATAGCTGGTGAGAGCAGTGATCAAGGGTGTCATTTATTGACTACTTGTGTCAGACTCTATGCTTTGATCCTGTGACTTATTGCACAATAGCCATCTAAGGTTGCTATTTATCTTCCTGTATTATAGATGGACAACTAAAGTTCAGAGAGGTTAAGTAATGTACTTAAAGTCACACAGCTTGTAGGTGATGAAACTAGAATTCAGATGCAGCACCTGACTTCCAATCTACAGTAAGTCACCTATGATAGTACAGATTGCTGCATATTTACTACTTCGTTCAGAGACATTTTCTTTGTAGAGAAATTACATGTCATATTTGAGTGGCTTCACCCTGTCTTTGCAATTGTTCCTTGAACAAGTATTTATTGAGACTATCTGTGCCAGACACAGCACAATAAGATAGAAGTGAATAAAGGAAAGAGCTTGGGACTGAGTATCAGAAAACATAGATTCTGTTGCTGTATTATCCCAGAACAGAAGAGTAGGATGGGCTCCATATGCAACTTCTATTGAGATTTCTATCCTCTGGAACTTGTTGCTTGATTTGGTGGACAATGAAATATGACTTAGTGGTAAAGAGCACTTGGTTTTGGAGTCAAACAAAACTGGACATAAATTCTGGCTCTGCTCACAGCTACCTAGGAACTCAGGTAAACTATGTCACCTTGCTCAGCCTCATCATCTTTATCTATACAACCTTCAGTGTATATAGCTTACCTCACATTGTTGTAGAGTGTGTCAAGAATGAAAATGTATGAAAGCCCTTGGCTCAGTGACTGCCCTCAATAAACAACAAATCATACAGTAGCAATCACTGCTGTCTAAGAAGGAATTGTGACTTCTTTACTCACCATCCTGATAATTCTAATTTACATATATTCTCATTTGAAGACATCACTCTTTAGAACGTCACAGATTTGAACACCTTCTCATTGATTTTCAACACTAGTTGGGTGGACACAAGAAACTAATCAAGTCTCTTCCTCTGCCTGGGCCTCAGTTCCTTAACATTAAAATGAGGTGTTTGGGTTAGATGAACTTTTATTCCTTCCAGGTATAAAACACAAGCAACTAACAAACCAAAATGCATGATTCAAGAGTAAATAATCTGAATAAATATGAATTTATTTTTAAAGTTTATTTATTTTTGAGAGAGTGTGCATGAGAGAGTAGGCGAGAGGCAGGGAGAGAGGGAGGGAGAGGGGAGGGAGAATGCCAAGCAGGCTCCTCATTGACAGCATTAAGCCCATTCAGAGGCCCAAACTCACAAACTTTGAGATCGTGACCTGAGATGAAGTCAGATGCTTAGCCGGCTGAGTCACCCAGGTGCCCCTGAGTAAATATGAATTTTTATGTTTTTGTGTATATGTGTGTATGGCTGAATGCTCCCAATTGGCCCTATGGAATAGATCCACTGTTACCCCTCCCAGGGAATGTTGTATCCTAAGAGGCTAAGAGAAAATGTAGGGGATACTTGTATTTATCCAGGAAAATACTTCTCTACTGGTCAGTAAATGGTTACTGCTACCCAAGTGGGTGAGGATATTGGTTGTAATAAATCACAAACAAAATGCAAGGCTGTTTAGTTTATTGCAGTAGCGACTGTTTGAATATTTGTCAACATTCATTTTAATTCTAATGCAGTGCTTGAAGTGTGAAAAATCCCATTTCACAGATGAAACTCTGAGAGCCCACATAACTAGACGACCCCTCAGTGTTACACTAAATTATGACTTGTGATTCTCAGTTTAAATTCCTGCCCTACTTCTGTGCCCATACAAAAGACTTAGTAATAGCTAACATATGTATGCATATTACTATGCCTGTCACAATGCTGTGTCTAATTAGCATCAGAAGCACTGTCTAGAAAGCAGGGCAGGAGAAAACCAGGCAGGATAACACAATTGCTTTTCAGGGACAAATAAATCCTCCATATCACTACTTTTGACATAATCAAACAGCCTAAAGGATTCTGAAATTCACTTAAAATGTAGAGTTCCCAAGAAGACAAGGACCAGATAAAGTTCATCTCCCTTCTTTGCCTCTATCATATCCCCACTGTGTAGCTTCTCATTACCATGGGAACAAATGGAAAGCACAGCTCTTTGTTAGATGACAATGGCCTCTCCACCAAGAGGAAAAAAAAATCATTTCCCTAAATTTTCCTGAGACATTACATCAAATGTATTATATTAAAAACAAAAAGCAAATGTAATATATTTCAGTTATTTCGATTTCCAGAAACGTTCTAGATAAGTCAGTTACCCACCATTTGGCACATCCCTGGCAATTGTTCCTTTTTTTTTTTTTTAAATCAATTATGCTGGAAACATTATCTTTTAATCATCCACTACAGAGTGGATCCCCACTTGGTGGTATGTTGCATATACCCTCTGTATATGGTGTGAATGCAGTGTATTAAAGACAATTATTTTTTTGTGTTAGCAAGGATTGGAAATGTCCACATGTTTGTCATTGTTTGCTAAATCCTCTAAGTCAATTGCTAATTATAAGAGCTTGTAACTTTAGGGACTTAGCTGATGAATCCAATTGAACTGTCAGCTTTTTCAGGCTAGACTGGATATATAAAGAATCTCCATCCTAATTGCTTTAATTAATGAATGCAGAAAGAAGGCGGCCCATGGAGAGAAGGCTGCAGGATCTTTACAGCATGATTGCCACATGTGGTAACAGACTCACAATAATCTGCTCTTGATGGGCACTTGGGATATCAATTGCTGTACTTTTACAGAATGCCTACCATGACATAATGTGTGGAGATAAAAACAAAGTGCCTGACATGTCCCTGATTCTGAAAGGGCTTATATCTTTATTGAGAAGCAAGCTTCAAATATATGAAACAAATTGAGAATAAATAAAACTTTTATGGTAAAATAATTTCAGTGAAAGGAGAGATCACTTTCGGAGTAGTGTTGCCTCACAGGCATTTTATAGCCACAGGTGCTTTGGAAGGGCATTTAAGGAGAGACTGGGGCCCACTGAATGGAATCAGATGATTCAAACTGTTCTTGGCAATTGTAACTAAGCACAGACACTTTTGCCTCATAACTAATTGGTTATAAGGCAGTTTTGCTATAAAATATAAAATAACAGAAAAATAAAAGAGGGGCATTGATTGAAAAGGACATAATGAAACGTAAAAAATGCATAGTGAGGGACGCCTGGGTGGCTGAGTCAGTTAAGCCCCAACTTCGGCTCAGGTCATAATCTCATGGTTTGTGTATTCAAGCCCCATGCCTGACTCTGTGCTGACAGCTCAGCCTGGAGCCTTCTTTGGATTCTCTCTCTCCCTCTCTCTGCCCCTCCCAGCTCATGCTCTATCTCTGTCTCTCAAAAATAAATAAACATTAAAAAGAAAAAAAAATTAAGTGAATAATGAGATTTGAAAGGGTTTATTTAAGGAGGGCGCTTTTTGGGATGAGCACTGGGTGTTATATGTATATGATGAATCACTAAATTCTATTCCTGAAACTATTATTACACAATATGTTAACTAACTTGGATTTAAATTGAAAAAAGAAGAGAAAAATAAATACTTAAATAAGAAAAAAAGGGTTTATTGTGAAATACAAACTACTTGAGTGCATTTAGAATGTATGGTATAAACTCACGGCAATACTGCACAAATAACTGATTTTATTTTATGGATTATACCTAACCACTTGTATTCACAGCTTTTTGTTGATAGTATTATACTTGTTTTTTGTTTTGTTTTGTTTTGTTTTTTTGCGTATTGATTTGTCTCCTTTGCACTTTTTCTTTTCTGCTAAAACTTCTTCCCTCATGAAGAGAGGTACCAGTTTCCAGATCCTAGGATGTGCACTTGTACCTGAGCTTTATAATGCATTGTGAAAGTCTTATGCACTGTGTTTGTTGTTTGTTGTTTTTGTGGCATATTGTAACATGTCCACTGATGGACATTTCAACATTCTATGGAAAATGTGTGTTCAAACCTGTGTACTACCATAAGGATCATTATGGGAGCTAAGATGAATATAATATAAAAATTGGAGTACTGCATCAGTAGAGAAATGAAACCAAACTGTCAACCAGTTTTTGTTTTTTTCTCTTTCATGGCGAAATTACCATATAGACTATTAGTTATGCAGTAAAAATATTTGTGGTGAAGATGCTTGTGGAAAGATGTCTATGGTGAAAATACCTGACATAGATTCAACCACTGTCCTTAAAACTGCCAAGTTACTGGTTGTGAGGGCGATCTGGCTGCGACATCCGTCACCCCATTGATCTCCAGGGTTGATTGAGCTGATCTGGCTGGCTAGGTGGGTGTCCCCTTCCTCCCTCAGCGCTCCATGTGCATCCCTCCTGAAGCTGTGGTCTCGGTCACAGAGGACAACCTTCGCCGGTAGAGGACCGTTCTTGGGTCAAGGATGTCGGAGTAGCTGCGCCTCCCTGTTAGAGCCTCCACACAAGCTCTCAAGGTCCATTTGTAGGAGAACGTAGGGTGGTCAGGCTTCCAATACTAGATACATCCAAATGAAACACTGCATGTGGCAGCCTGCCTTTCTTTAAAAACAAAACAAAACAAAACGAAACCTGCCGAGTTCTTTCCTCCATCTTTGTACTTGTTCCTCGCTCTGAGTTCAATGTTCTTGTTCCAGTTCTTCAAACATCTGCTTCCTTCTCTCCACGTAGATCTGTTCTTTAAAATTAGCCTGAGAGGGGCGCCTGGGTGGCTTGGTCGGTTGAGCGGCCGACTTCGGCTCAGGTCATTATCTCACGGTCCGTGAGTTCGAGCCCCGCATCAGGCTCTGTGCTGACAGCTCAGAGCCTGGAGCCTGTTTCAGATTCTGTGTCTCCCTCTCTCTCTGCCCCTCCCCTGTTCATGCTCTGTCTCTGTCTCAAAAATTAATAAACGTTAAAAAATTTTAAAAATTAAATAAAATTAGCCTGAGAGAGTCATCCCTGTGTCACCATATCTAAACGGACACACCACCCCTCTCACACCCTGTGTGTTTTTCCATACTGTTGTTATAATCCCCTCTTCTATGATCTGAGCGCCTTTGAGCAGAGACTAGTTTTGTCCATCATTAAAGCACAAGTGCCTGACAGACCATGGGCATTTAGAAAACATGTTGAATAAACGATTTGTCAGATAAGGGTTTTTTACTGTAAGTAGCAGAAATCGAGTCTGGTTAATTTAACCAAAAGGGAGTTCTAATGAAATTTTCTCTTGTGAGATTGGAGAACTAGGCTTGGGAGCAGGTAGGAAACAGTCCAGTCTAGAGAACTTGGAGGCAGGAACTACAGCACAGAGCTCATGGTAAGGAGCATCTGGTCAGGACACAGCTCTGGGGTCAGTAAACACAAACTGCATGTTTCATCTTTGGACATGTAGAGGATTTTTATTTCCATCTAAATAAATTTGACCAGATAGGGATCAAACTAAGTCCCGAGAGAGAGCAGACATAATAATGTGTGTTTATATTATGGGAAAAACTACTTCTAGGAAAACATTCACTATTCTCCAAAGATTTGTCAGACTAAGGGACTACCGTGGTTCTGATAAGGTGTGCAAACTAAATGAAGCCAATTAACTATCACCAGATAAAAGCGGAGGCCAGATTCCCTTTTAATATATTGTACAACTGGAGAACTGGTGTAGTTCCACTAACTTTAGATACTTGGGACAGATTGAGTAAATCTGAATTGACTATTACTTGATGGTTAATTACAACTATCGAAAGTTAATTACAACTATAGAAAGCACAACATTATTTCAGTTGTTTTAATTCTTTTAAAAAAGGCTTACTTTCAGACTTCTGTGTATTTTATTTGTCTTTTAAAGAACTCATAGTATACAATGTAGGGTTCAGTTTTCTTTCAAACAACGTAGAATTCCTAATACATTTAGGTCTCAATTTGGTCAGACCAGATAGACAATTTCTGGTTAACATTTGCTTGCACAACACTTAAATTTCCATCCTTCTGGTGATAGCTCCTTGTGTTGCTTCCTTTGGGCAATCACTCCTCTTCCCATATCCTCATCCAGGAATAGATTTATAGTATCTGAGAACAGAAAAAGACCATGTATGTGATTTTCTTACCTAGAATATTCAAAACTTAGCCAATGTTTTGAATGTCTAGGTGCTAAAAGCTCTGGTCTGCATTTTTTCCTTCTAAGATCTTTGTCAAGCAATTCATCCTGGTCAATCCAGTGATTAGAGGTGGGAAGGGCTGTAGTTGTAGTGAAATGTGGGCCAGGCTTTGAGTGACAAAATAGCATTAGAAGTGGAAATCACATTTACAATTAGCCCTGTGGGAAAAATACAAAGTGAGGCTTAAACTAGGGAATGATAAATAATAATTGAGATGTTGGAGAAAAGGACGTGATCTGTGCCATGAAGTCCTATTTCTCTGAATGTTCAAGTGGCATTTTATACTTCTATTTAAATGTGAACGCAAAGAATTTATCTTCAACAAATATTTTTACACTAAATATTACTGTATAATTTTATATGCATGTATACATGTATACACATGTGTGTATATATATATACACATAATTATAAAAAGGGGTTAATTTCTTCTATGGTAATCTAAATACTCATAAATGATTTCCTTACAGCTGTTTACTTTTGATAATGAGCAATATGATGGTGAGGCTGGAATGCATCTATGTTTGGCTAGTGTTCATTTTAGTGGCTTAAAAACTTTTTTTTGGAAAAGTGGTTCACACAGCATTTCCTCTGAGAGCACTCAAGGAGAGGAAAATGAAACAAATTCAGAATTTACAAAAACCTTGGGAAGGCACCAATAATGCCGTATTAACATAAGCTCAGAATGCCTCTGGGAATTGACAGTGCCTTTGTTGCGTTCTTGCTACATGCCCTGCACCACCCCCAGTCAACAGTATATCTGCGTTTGCATGCCAAGTCTGAAAGAGGCACTACTTTGGACCTCTCTCTCCCATGTTAGGGAGATCCAGCTTGTGCTCTGATAAACCACTTCATAAGGGACTTGGACAATAATCCCTTTGGGAAGAAGTATAGTCACCCAAATTCATTTAGCCCGGAAAATGACTGTCTTAAGGTCAACCTATTAACATATCTTACTAGTGCTTCAGAAAGCCTTTGTAGAGAAGGCAACCACAACTCAGTTCTTCTTTTTACATGTTGAGCTGCGGAGATTTTCTTTAATATTAAGAAGGACCTGGGGCACCTGGATGGCTCAGTTTGTTGAGTGTCCTACTTTGGCTCAGGTCATGATTTCACAGTCCATGAGTTCAGGCCCCGTATTGGGCTCTGTGCTGACAGCTTGGAGCCTGGAGTCTGCTTCAGATTCTGTGTTTCCCTCGCTCTCTGCCCCTCCCCCACTCACACTGTCTCTCTCTCTCTCTCACTCTCAAAAATAAATACACAGCAAAAAATACTAAAAAAAAAAAAAAAAAAAAAAAAAAAAAAAAAAAAAAGCACCTCCCTAGCCTAAGTAAGTATCAGGGGATAAAACCAAGAAGAGGTGAGAGGAGGAGTATGGAATCACCAATGAGGACTTGAAAAGCCAAAACCCTGGATGGGCTCATTTGATTACTTACCATCTTAGAAGGAGATAGATTAGGTCCCTTTTTGTGCGTGATTCCATCCATATTTGGCAAACTATGAAACCATGCTGGTGCCATCTCTAATATTTATTGTTTCCTCTTTTAACCAATGAAAAATATGTTGTCTTGTTTACGTTGATTTTCTGGGATTTTTTATTGCTTTTTCCTCTTCCTTCTCTCTAAATGAGAGCTTTAAATTCTTCTGATGACCCTTAATTTGTTTTCCCCTACAAGAATCATTTCAGAGCTCAGTTGTTCTGACCCACTCTTATCATCTTGGATTTTGTAATCCACTACCCCCACCCCCTCCCCTGGAATATGTCTTTTAAACATCCAGGCTCCCCAGAGAATGTCCTGTGCAGCCAACGGTGATTCTTTTAAATCCCCACCTTTATTTCTCATCAGGGTTGTCCATACCATTTACACAGGAAAGCTCCCTCAGGAAGGCAAAGTGGTGTTAGCCTAAATTATAGCAGTATTCTCAGTGCCTGTTACATTCCTGCAGCATAAAAGGTGCTCAACACAGATTGAATTCTTGAATGAGCAAATAAGTAACTGAACAGTGTTGGCTGGGGAAACTTGTTGCCAGTGTCTTTTGAATACAACTAAATTCACTGCGCATTGTGGTCAGTCTTCTTTCCTTGCAGGCAACAGAAACTGACTCTGATTAGATGAGGTAAAATAAAGGAAGTCAGGGGTAGTTAGGGGTCAGGTCACATGGGATCTATTGCCTGTTTTTATACAGCTTATGAGCTAAGAATAATTTTTACATTTACAAATAGTTGAAAAAAATCAAAACAAGAACAGTATTTCACTACCTGGACCTTTACAGGAAAAAGCTTGCCAGTTCCTAAATTAGCTCATGATATCTGAGCTGGGCAACCAGAGCTTAGGAAATTCAGACACCGGGGAACTATTGAGAATCTAGGTAGCAGAAAGAAAGAGACTGTCATTTAAGGTACCACCATCAGACGAAATCTGCTTGCCCCCATCATTATTTCATTTAGCTCAGTTTCAAATTCTAGGAAAATAGAGGGACTGGCTTAGGTTACATGCCCAGTCCTTCACTGCAGGGATGGAGGAAACCTTGATTAATGTCTCCATTATCTAGAAACTTAGCAAAAAGAGCAGATGTTCACTACAGTACTTGAACATCAATGCCAAGATAAAATCATAGCTGAGACTGCTCCCTTATCCTTCCAAAGATAAACAGAATCTGTTTGTTTCCTGGTCACATTCAGAGGCTGCTGAGTGGTGGTAGGCACACACCTGACACCGTGACCTCTTGTCATTAAGATTGAGTGGCCTCCTCATTACCTAGTGTGTTCTCATTCGTCATAAGCGTCAACTTCCATCTCTTCAGCTGCATTTTGCCCAAGAAGATCAGACCCAGTGATGCACCATCTCATGCCAAATGTGGCGGAGCCCCAAGGGAAGCATGAGTACGTTTTTTTTTTTTTTAATTTTTTTTTTTTTTCCCGATCCAGTTTTAGAACTGCTGTAAATCACCTTTTAATGAAGCTAAACCAGAGGTGTCTAAATAAGACTACAAAAGAGTCAGTGCCTGTCTGCAGAGTTGGACGAGATGGTCCTGGGGAGAAGGAGGCTCATCGCCATCACGTCTTCAGTGTGTGTCCAGCCTCCATCCTCAGGAGTTACTGCCTTGAAATTAAAAGCACCAATCAGCGACCATGGAAAGACCCCTGAGTAGCTGTTTTCAGCACAAACACCATTTTACCTTTGTTCTTGAGAGAAGCTCACGTTAAGCAGAGTAAGCAGTGTAGGTAATGTCCAAACCTGAAAGATGTGAAATTCAATTTTACTAAAAAGAGTTAAGTGTAGTAGAAAGATAAGAGGTTGGTAGATTACTTCCAGAGTGAAGGTCAATTTCTCTTTTTAAAAAAATGATAAAACTTCTGTAGAGCCCGTATGCAATCCTTGTAGAGAGTGAACCCACTTGCGTATGTGTATGCACATACATGTATATCTTGTATATGATGATGTAAAATATTTGGCCCTTGATGTGAATGTGCTTTGACTCAACCTTTATTTTCCTTATTTCTGAGTTCTAGAAGAAGGGAGACACTTGAAGTACCTTTTGTAGGTGGAAGTGAATATACATCTGTGTGTGTCTTGGGGGTGGGGGTGGTGTTAACTTTTTGTTTTGGATTTTCTTGTTTACTGATTTATTTGTTTGGGTGTTTTTGACGAGCGGAGAATCTTATGGAAATTTGAGGGATGGGTTTTTCGGTATTCTTCCTTCAAATCTAGGATATGAAATAAAGTAAAATGCTCTTTTTTTAATATTTATTTATTTTTGAGAGAGAGAAATAGAGAATGAATGGAGGAGGGGGAGAGAGAGAGAGAGGGAGACACAGAATCCCAAACAGTCTCCAGGCTCTGAGCTGTCATCACAGAGCCCCACACGGGACTTGAACTCATGAATTGTGAGATCATGACCTGAGCAGAAGTTGGATGCTTAACTGACTGAGCCACCCAGGTGCCCTGAAGTAAAATACTCTTTAAAAGCCATCAGATGATACTGAGGAAAATATTTTTACCACCCCGGAGCACGTTTGCGAGAGGCCCCAGCAGCTACTGCTCTGAAGAGGAGAAGCTAAGATAGACACTCTTAAAAAGAGTAGGAAAGACACAAGAAGGAGAGCCATGTGTTTGGCCAGTCTAGACCTGGAAGATGTCCTTCCCCCTCCCAGACACTAGAAGGAGTCGCTGTGTTTAAAAAATTCATCAATGTGATGAAGGCAGGAATACTAATTAAGTGTTTTTAGCATAATAGAAAATCAATTTTAATTGTCCCAAATGGAACTCTTGTTTACAGTTACAGATGGCTGCCAGGCAGTACCTGGAGAAAATAAATGAGTCCAGGGAGTAGGGAATTGCTTTCAGATCCTAGGAGCATTTCAGGGAGGGCATTAGAGAATTCAACCTAAGAAGGCTGTTGCATAGAAAACAGATTACCCATAAAGTCTGCACATTGGTGTTTTTCATTAGGACCATACAGCCAGTAGTGTCATCTATTTCTACATTCACCTCTCCCTCCTGGTGTTCCTGTAGGACAAGTGCACACTCAGAATAGGTGTCACTGAATGGATTAAAAACAACACCAGAAACAACCACTACAACCTCCCCCAACAGCCACCAAGTTGAAATTCCTTGTTACATACCCAGGGCTTTCTCACCTCTAGGCCAATTCTGCTTCCTCCTGGACTATGTCTTCCTTCAGAATAATGAAATGGATGCCCAGCTACCCTCCACCTACATTCGCAAATTAACACTTCTGTCTGTTCCTGAGCCTGTGAGGACCACACTCAGTGGGTGTGGTCAACATATACTCAATATGTGCTCCACATATACTTGAAAGACCACCTGCGATCTGAGCCCTTCGCTGGATATTCTCTTTTGATTCTCTGAGCTTTGAGAGGCATGGCAGGTCTTTTTTTTTTTTTTTTCCTAGACTTCGTCTTTCCTATCCATAGTTCTATGCATATTTGTCTTATCTTTCAGCTACTCAAGAAATTCCTCAAGAGCAATACCTCATTTTAGTAATGAGCTAAACCCCATTCTTCACTATTAACTGTGTGCCTTGAGTGACTGACTTAATTAGTTTCCTCAGCTGTAGGGTGGGGGTAGTGATACTGACTGGGGTGAGTAAGGGTGAGTATACTTACAGTTTAAGTTACTGTAAATGAAGCTTCTAGCAGAGCTCTGGTGCGTGTACTTGGAATTCAAACAAGAGAGCAGCTAATACTATTTTTTATTAAATTATAATTGATATATAAATTAGTTTCAAGTATATAACATGTGATTCGCTGCTTTTATATATTATGAAATGATCACCATATTAGATGTAGTTACTATGTCCCACCATACAAAATTATTTCATTATCATTGACTATATTCCCTATGCTATACATTACATTCTGGTGACTTGTTTATTTCACAACTGAAAGTTTGTACGTCTTAATCCCCTTCACCTATTTTTGCCTGTCTTCCCACCAATTTCCCCAACCTCCTCTCTGGCAGCCATTAGTTAATTCTCCGTATCCATGAATTGGTTTGTGTTCTGTTCTGTTTTGTTTTCTTTTTATATATCCCACGTATAAGTGAAATCATACAGCATTTGTCTTTATCTTGTCCAACTCGTTTCACTTGGCGTAATAACCGCTAGGTAGACCCATTTGTCAAAAATGGCAAGATTTCATTCTTTTTTATGGCTGTATAGTATTCCTATGTGTATGTGTGTATGTGTGTGTCCATCCATCCCCTTCTTGTCTCTTTTCTACCTTTTTCAATAATGTGTATCTTAGCTTTTCCTTCTTAACACACACACACACACACACACACACCCCACATCTTCCTTTTATGCTTTTCTCTTGATAAACACTTAGATCGCTTCCATATCGTAGCTATCGTGAATAATGCTGCAATGAACAGAGTGGCACATACATCTTTTCAAATTATTGTATTCATTTTCTTTGTGTAAATACCCAGTAGCAGAATTAAAGGATCATATGGTATTTCTATTTTTAATTTTTTGAGGAAACTCCGTACTGTTTTACACAGGGTGGCACCAATTTACATTGCCATCAACAGTGTGTGAAGGTTCCTTTTTCTCCACATTCTCACCAACACCTGTTATTACTTGTCTTATTTACTTTAGCCGTTCTAAGTTTGAGGTAATAACTCACTTTGATTTGCATTTCCCGGATGATTAGTGATGTTAAGCATCTTTTTATGTGTCTGTTGGCCATATTTATGTCTTCTTTGGGAAAATGTGTAGGTCCTCTGCCCATTTTCTTAATCAGATTTTTTGTTTGTGTGTGTGTGTGTGTGTGTGTGTGTGTGTGTGTGTGTATGTTTGGTGAATGAGTTTTGTGAATTTTTTATATTTTGTGAATTTATATATATAGTTTGATATATCCTTATTGGATACATCATTTGCAAGCGTCTTCTTCCATTCAGTAAATTGTCTTTTCATTTTGTTTATGGTTTCTTTCATTTTCTTTCCAAAAGTTTTCCAGTTTGATGTAGTTCCATTTGTTTACTTTGCTTTTCTGTTGCCCTTGCTTAAGGAGACAGATTGAAAAAAAAATAATGTTTAGGCTGACATCAGAGAAATTACTGCCTATGTTTTCTTCTAGGAGTAGTTTTATGGTTTCCAGTGTTACATTTAAGTTTTTAATACTGTTTGTTTTTGTATATGCTAGAAGAAAGTGGTCCAGTTTAATTCTTTTGCATGTAGCTGTCTAGTTTTCCCAACACCATTTATTGAAGAAACTTTGTCCATTTTATGCTCTTGATTCCTTTGTAGTAGATTAACTGACCATAGAAGTGTGTTTATTTCTGAACTCTCTGTTCTGTTCTGTGATCTGTGTGTCTGTTTTTGTGCCAGTCTCATAATATTTTGATTACTACAACATTGTAGTATGTCTTGAAATCTAGAATTGTGATTCCTCGAGCTTTGTTCTTCTTTCTCAAAATTGGTTTTGCTTGTTTTTGCTATTTGGTGTCTTTTGTGATTACACACAAAGCTTAGTATTATTTGTTCTAGTTTTTGAATAAGGCTATTGGTGTTTAGGATTGCATTGAATATGTAGGTTTCTTTGGGTAGTATGGATATTTTAACAATATTACTTCTTCTAACACATGAGCATGGAATATCTTTTCACTTGTTCGTGTCACCTTCAATTTGTTTCATCAGTGTTTCATAATTTTTAAAGTACAGGTCTCTCACCTCGTTGGTTAAATTTACTCATAGGTATTTTATTCTTCTCAGTACAAATACAAGTGGAAATATTGTCTTGATTTTTCTTTCTGATAGTTTGCTATTAGTACATAGCAATATAATAGATCTCTATATGTTAGTTGTATCCTGCCAAGTTACTGTCTTTATTAGTTCTAATTCATTTTTGGAGGAGTGTTCAGTGTTTTATGACAGGGTTTTCTGTCATATACAAATAGTGACAGTTTTACTTCATCCTTTCCACTTTAGATGCCTTTCATTTCTTTCTCTTGCCTAACATCTGGGACTTCTAATACTATGTTGGGTAGAAGTGCTGAGAGTGGACATCCTTGTATTGTTTCTGATCTTAAAGGAAAAGCTTTCGATTTGTCACCATTGACTAAGATATTAGCTATGGGATTGTCATATGTAGCCTTATTTTGTTGAGATATGTTCCCTCTTTACCCACTTTGTTGAGAGTTTTTATCATAAAAGGATGTTGACTTTTCTCAAATGTTTCTTTTGTTTGTTTTTTGTTTAATTTTTCTTTTGTTTTTATTCATTGATTGAGATGATTATATGGTTTTTATCCTTTGGTTCATTAACGTGTTATATCATGTTGATTGGTTTATGGATGTTAAACCATCCTTGCATTCCTGGAATGAATCTCCCTTGGTCATGGTGTATAATCCTTTTAATGTATTGTTGAATTTAGTTTGCTACTATTTTTTGTTACCCTTTTGTCTCTTTTCTTTGAAGAAATAATTTGAGTGTATCACATACCAAAAATATATATAATTCTCCCATTGAAAAATATCAGGGATAGACAAACATAAGTTTGGATATAGAGGCTCACTCTAGGTTACTTTCAGTATAGGTTGGTTTAAAGCTTTAATTGGAAGGACCTCGTGCATGAGAACTTGTAAATATTGCAGATTCCTATTGAATAAGAATTTCTGGAATAGGAACCCCAAATATCTGTTTCCTTAATGAACTTTCCAGGTGACTCTGATGAAGGCTAAATTTTGAGAATTTTAGTCAAAGAAAAATGGTCAATCCTGAATTAACTAAGGGGTGAATCCCAGATTATAGTCTTTGATATGCCACTGTATGGTGTTTCACTCCTTTTCTCATCAGAGGGGTCTTGGTTGGGATGGTTATGACCAGTCAGTGCCCCATTCCTATTTCCGTCTGTGACAGTGAGGATAATTGATTTCTCAGAGAGTCTCCTGAAGCCCTTGGGCTCTGCTCCCAGGACTTCTCTGAAAGTACTATAGTGCCATCTTATTTGAAGAATTTAATGATTGACATAAATCACTGCGTGGTACAATCTAAGTCTAGGGTGTGAGCCTGACTTCGGTTAAGTATATACCATGACTGAAGGAGCTGGTGTGACTTTTTGCTTACTGTGCCACTCGGTGCAATACTTTCCATATGACATAAGCACTTGATTTTATTCTCCAGAGTCCTTTTCAGTGAAACTTTGCTTAGCTTAGTTTTTAATATATCTAAAATTCAATTGCTCTTCAGGAAGTAGCTGGATTTCTTTTCCCTTGAACTCAAATTAGGAATCCTAATTCATAAAGGATATCTAGTATATAAGACAAACCTGAGTTTGACTCTTGTTCTTATGGGAACTTAGGCAAGTTATTCAACCTTTCTGATCCTCATTCTCCCTCTGTGTAAAATAGGGATACTGATCAATACCTCAAAGGGTGTTGTGAAAATTAAGAATACATTTGAGAGTAAAATGCTAAAGAGATGTTAGTTCCTATTCCTTTGGAATACAAGTGCAGTATTAGATGGAGAAGAAAAAGGAAATAAATTTTCTCTTAAATAAGGGTTTCTCAATAGAAGGACTATTGACATTTTGAGCCAGATCACTCTGTGTGCGTGTGTTGGGGAGGTGGGGTGGAGAGTCAGGGGGCTGTCCTGTTTACTGTAGGAGGCTTAGTAGCATCCCTAGCCTCTACCCTCTAGATGCCAGTAATCCCCCATCCCCTAGTTGTGACAAAAAAATATCTCTGGACGCTGGTAAATGTTTCCTGGGGAGCAAAAATCACTTCATTGAGAACTTCTGTCTTAGCTCTTTGCCTCTTATTTTAAGGGATTAAATGATAAAATAAGAGTGAGAAAACAATACTTGCTAATATTTTATCAAACTAGCATCAGAAGGGACACTAAAGCATTGCCTAGTTATGATGGTTATCTGTTGTGATAATTCCCCAGCATTCTGAAGAAGTTTCATAGTGCCATTAAGGCATAGCAAGGGAGGCTGACCTGTCACCTGGAGAACTCCCATCAAATTGATGATTTAGCTACTCCAAAGGCTTGGATTCTCAGCCTTGAAAGTCCATACCATCTCAGACTTACTTATCTCCTTACTTACTTATCTTATATACCTAGGGCCAAATGTTTTTGCTGCATAAACTAGGGGGCAGTGACTCCTTCATGTGACTGATATAAAAATTAGATGGTTAGTTCATTCATTTGTAAAGAGAATAGAATTGTTAAGACTACCTAAATTCAGGTTGATATGACCAGTATAGTTGATTCCTAAAACAATGTTAGAAGAAGCCGGATTTAAAAAAAAAAAAAATTTTTAATGTTTATTTATTTTTGAGAGACAGAGCATGAGCATGGGAGGGGCAGAGAAAGAGAAAGAGATACAGAATCTGAGCTGTCCGCACAGAGCCCGAGGTGGGGTTCGAACTCACAAGCCGTGAGATCACGACCTTAGCCGAAGTCAGATGCTTAACCGACTGAGCCACCTGGGCACCCCAAAAGAAGCTGGATATTTGAAGTCACCTGGTGAGCATGCAATGAGAACAAAGGGCATGCACTGGAAAACTGGAGGGTTGGATGGCATTAAGCCACCAGACCCCATGTATGTACCCCACAATAGGGATGTGTACCAGTGAAGCACTTGTGAGTTCTAAGATGGGTATTGCTAACATTTACCTCAGCAGTCTCTCTGTTTTTTTGTTTTTTTTTTTTTTGCTTCTGTTGATGACTCAGCCTCCTCTTTAGTGACATAGCATTTCAGATATAACCCAGACTCCGATTTAACCCAGTCTTGTTTAACACAGAGCCTGGCTACTTGCATTGGGATGACTTAGTGAATCTCCTGTTTGATGGGAGAATCTTAAGTTTTACATTGCCGAGAGGCACCTCCCTGCAGGCCCCATTCACAGCCTACCACCTAGAACATCAATCTCTCTGTTGCCAATCTTTCTGGAGTACACTGATCCTGCCCAGAATTCCTTTCACAAGCATGGCTATGGCAGCTTTCTCACTCTGTGACTTTCTTGGCATCATGGTCCCAGGACATGACAACACTGGAGACAATGAATAGGACAGAGCTGCATAAATCACACTGAGACTCCAGTTGTCCTGTTTCCTTTCCATTGAGTTAAACTGAGGCAGAGATCACAAGTGTTTTCTTGATGTTTTGTTTGTTTTAATTTTGCAGAAGTTGCGTTGCACTTGCTTTACATGTAGTTAGTAGATATTAATAAACGTGTATGAAATGGTGGATAATTTGTATAAATAGTGTTATAACAGTAGTTATTATTTATAGTGCTGGTTATTTTTAGGGCTTACATGGGTCAAGCACTAACACTTGCTTGGATTATCGTAATTCATCTACACAGTGGTTTCATAATTCATCACTTCTTTTATCCTCACAATTTAGGTTAAGTAGCTGTCCAAAGCTTACCTAGGTTACATGTGGCAGAGGTGGGATCTGAACAGCTGCCCAAAACGCAGGTTTAAGATGGCTCAGGACCCTGCAGCTAAGCCTCCAGAGGGAGCAGCTGTGGTGCAATCCTTTCTTCAGAAGGAGGACTTCAGAAAGTCTTCTGCTGAGAGAGCCTTTGCAGCCTTTCCAAGGGGTGAGGGAATTCTATCTATACCAGTGGAAGTTCTACAAAATCAAACCCAGGATGGAGATAGCTCCAAGTTAATGCCATTTGATAGTTCCTCTGTAAAGTCCATCAGAAAGAATCATGAAAAAGCTTTCTCATCTTGCCTGTCATGGCCTGGGTGTTCCCTCTCACCTTATGTAATTCAGGCATGGTAGGTTTTAAGCAAGAGTTATAAAAAGGTGCCAGCCACAGTTTTCCTGCCTGTCTTCCTAGGAAAAGATTGCACATCTCAGATTCCTTTTCCTGACTTTACCTTGCTCCTGTCACTAAGCCATTAACTCATTGACATTAAAATGCTAAGAAAAATACCTCAGAACTGGTTGGACTTTTCAGACGTCAAAATTATAATATTACAGCTGCCAGCTCTGGTTTCCTGTAGCTCATGTTTTGGCTAAAAGACTAACATGAGCCAATCAAACTCTGAGAAGCCAGGGTATTCACAATTAGAGCTGTCCAAGTAGAAATTAGTAACATGGCTTTCAGTAAATGGAAAACAAGTTTCGTGTAATACCTCAGAAAGTAAGTTAATGAAGTAAGTTTTCAATTTTCCTTAGTGAAAAGGGGACCTCTCATTAATGTTAAGATTTAGATGGCTATTTTTAACATTAGTCCTTTAAAAAAAATCATTAAAAAACTGCCATTCATAACTCTCATTCATGTAATAATTTTGAGCACTTTCCCTCTATTAAACCACTTAATTGGATCCTCACAGGAACTTTGCTAAAGAGACACTATTCTCAATCCATTTTTACATTTGAGGAAACTGAGGTCTGGAGAAATTGATTTGTTCAACTAAAATATGACACTGTGAATACTTCAACCCAGTTGTTTTTTTTTTTTTTCTTGCTATAAATGTACTACTCTTCATGAAACCAAACTGCTTCTCAGTAGAGCTTAAAAGTGATTATGTTAGGGGCACCTGGGTGGTTCAGTTGCTTAAGCATCCGACTTCAGCTCAGGTCATGATCTCATGGTTCATGGGTTCAAGCCCCATGTAGGGCCCTGTGCTGACAGCTCAGAGCCTGAGCCTGCTTCAGATTCTGTGTCTCCTTCTCTCTGCCCCTCCCCCACTCGTGCTCGCTCTCTCTCTCTCTCTCTCTCAAAAATAAATAAATGTTTTAAAAAAGTGTTTAATAATATAACTGATATTTAGCCATTATATTGCCCTTCCTTTTGAAAATTGATAGGTTTATCCGTAACCTGGGCTGAGTCTACAACCTTTGTTGTTACATGATCTTGTAAAGTTACTTTAATATCCAACTCAAATAACAACATTTATTTATTCCTGATTACCCGGGACAGGGGTCAGAGAGGCCACAGATAACTCCAAATTACCAGTGAAGCAAAATTAGGATAATTTCTTGATTATCCAGGAATCATTCCGCCATTTTGTGCTTGACTAATGTTAGGCATTTCTATTTGTTAGCTTGGGCCGCCATAGCAAAGTACCATAGAATGGGTGATTTAAACAATGGAAGTTTATTTCTCACAGTTCAGGAAGGTGGGAAGTACAAGATCGAGGTTCTTGACCCGCTTTCTTCCAGGTGAGAGCCCTCTTCCTGGCTTGAAGATGGCTGCCTTCATGCAATGTCCTCCCATGGCAGAGACAAAGCTCTGGTGTTATTCCTCTTCTTAGAAGGACACTAATCCAATTATGAGGCTTCACCTCATGATCTCATCTAACCCTTATCTACAAAAATCTCACCTCTAAATATTGTCCACTGGGGGTAAAGACTTCAACATATGAATTGGCACAGCTGTGGGGGTGGGCACAATCCAGTCTATAGTAGCACCTGGGACGCATTCATCAGTAACAGTTACCTATTAGCAGTGTAAAAATTACCCTGCAACTTGGCTCAAAGCAAGACGCATTTCTTTTGCTCATGAATCTGTAACTTGGGCAAGGTTTGGTGGGGAAGCTCACCTCTGCCCTACTTAGCATCAGCTGAAGCAGCTCAAAGACTGAGCACTGGAATCATCTATCCATGTTCTCTACCTATGGACTTGTTTGTGATTCCTCACAGTATGGTTGCTGGCTGCTAAGGGGCAAGCATCTTAAGAGTGAGATTGAGAGAGACAGGTGGAAACTATAGCCCAAGGACCCAACCTTGAGGAAAAAGCATAGCATCATTTCCACCATACTCTGCTGACTGTGGAAATCATAACCCCTACCCAGATCCAAGAAGAAGAAACAGAGATCTTTCCTTTTGAGGCAGAAAATATCTTTCATATAATAAGAGGAGCACATAACATGGGCCATCTTTGGAACATATCATCGTCCCAAAGAGCTTGGTCATCTGATTATCCATGGTTGCTGAAACCCTGATGGAAAGTCAGGAACACAAGAAGGAGGCAGGCAAGTACCTGCTGAATAGGTTTAAGAGCCACTTTAGTGGACAGCCAGGCTTGTGTCTAGTTTAGGCACATAAGAGTCCCATCTTAATCTTATTAATCCTCTTAATTTCTGGTTTTCCTCGCATCACTTAGTTCTAAATTCTGTCTTCTTTATGCCCCACATTCAAATGAGTCTCTAGGTGTAATAAAACACCGTCATGGGACTCTTAACATTTGTCCATTAAGACAAAATGCATCTAAAGCCCAGAATCAACTGAGACTGACCCCAGTACAAATTCACGTTTTATGGATTATTTCCTTTTTATTTCCCAGAGGGCTTCAGGATGTGGAAAGCGTGTTTCCTAGGACCCAATGCATAGCTTGCCCTTGTGTGAGGCTTATAATGCTGTTACATAGACAATTGAGCTGTAATTGTAGCATTCAGATTCCCATTTAAAATAGATTTCATTCCCTGGGTGAAATCATCCCAATGGCCTTCTTTCCAGAGTGGGACATCAGAAATGTTCCTGTCGGCGCGTAATATTGCACTTGATTGTGAAGGCAAGTTAAGTTCCCACATATTTACTGCACATCCCTTCAATATATTTTAAACTTGGGGATTTCCCTTCCTAACATATCCCAGATTCTGTTTTCCTCTCACCCCTGTACCCCTCCAAATTCTGAGTGGTAAGTACGTTCTAACCCAGGTTTTACTTTTCCTAAAGAACATAGTAGGAGGTGGGAGAGCTAAATTGATAACAGGATGATTGTCCAGACATAGAGGGTAGAAGTATCTGGCCAAAAATTCAGGTGTGCAAAGAATTATTTTTAAATTAATAAATTTATATACTCCTAGTTTGGGCCCCATTCCACTGGGAAATAGAACATAATGTTAAGCAGACCAGAGTCTCTCTGCTTTCTGTCTTTTCCTAGGTTTCCAGTGGCATAAGGACACTGACCTCAGAGTCATGGTGGTGGTTGGGTGTGGCCTCAGTCTTTGATCATTTTCCTGCTACAGGGGACCCTCTTCTTGTCTGGGGGTTCATGTCTGAGGTACCTTACTGCAAAATATACTCAGGCCTGGCCTCCCTCAGATACTGCTGTGCCCCTTAGAAATAAAAGAAACAAGGAGTTGCCCTTTTGAGCCACTAGGAACTCAATGGAGATAAAGTTATTCATCACTTTCCTGCATAAAAACGATTTAAGGCTCCCTGATTCTCAATGGATCAATGGAGCTGGATGAAGCCCCCAGAACCCCCACCTACCTCCATATGTCACATGGACATTTATGTTCTCTGGTTC
The DNA here is from genome assembly GCF_018350195.1 of Panthera tigris. Taxonomy (NCBI): domain Eukaryota; kingdom Metazoa; phylum Chordata; class Mammalia; order Carnivora; family Felidae; genus Panthera; species Panthera tigris. The sequence goes on from NC_056661.1 coordinate 49,017,326, forward strand.
CTTCTTCATGCTGGAGTGTGGAACTTAGTATCTTAACCTTGGGCTTTATTCAGGGAAGCAGCTTACAGAGGGTTGTAACTTTGTTTCCTCTCTAGCCCATCTTAGAGGTCCATAGACCTATTCAGGTTTGACTTGGACTATACCATCTGGAATCTTCATTAAGCCTGGTGATAAATAGAAGAGAATGGAATAGACTGGCTCTTTCTGATCAAATTCGTTGTAATATGACTTGACCTTAGCTTTTGAAACCCAAAATTTGACTCTCCTCTCATGCTGTGTCATCCCTTCCTTATTTATAAATGCAGTCAACTTTAAAAAAAAAAGAAATCTAAGGTTTGGACACATAGAAATAGGCCAAAAACAGCAGTTACAATTCCCTGTGCTACTTTTCCCACTTAGCCAATCCTCCCAGGATCCTCAAGTGCCCTTGGCCTTGTATTCCCATGCATACCATCTTATATGCACCTCTCTTCCCATGTGGAGACCCATGGCTGCTGGCCCCGAGTGCTATAAAACCTACCCTTTTGTCTCTCAGTGATCATTTTACTGCCTCCCCACCAACAACCATATATACATGCATGTATGCATGCATACCTACAGCCAGAAAATTCCTTTTCAAACATTGCTGAGCTCTGGTCACATCCAATACTTCCAGAATGTTTGTACTTCTTAATTTCTTTTCTTTGGACTTGTAGGAAAAGACTCAGAGTTCAAATAACACGTCAAAGTTGCAAGCTGGTAAAAATCACAATGGCCTCTGAATTGCTATAGACTGAATTGTATCCCCCCTAAAATTCATATGTCAAAACCCCAAATGCCAATGTATTTGAAGACGGGGCCTTTGGGAGGTAATTAGGGTTAGATGAGGTCATGAAGTGGCCGTCATAATGAGATTAGTGCCCTTATAAGAAGTGAAAGACCAGCACTGTCTTCCTGCTGTGTGAGGACACAGCATAAAGGCAGCTGTCTGTAAGCCAGGAAGAAGACTCTCACCAGGAAGTAAATGGGCCAGAACCTTGATCTTAGACTTCTCAGCCTCCATTAGTATGAGAAAATATATTTCTATTGTTTAAGCCACAGTCTATGACACTGTGTTATGGCAGATGGAGCTAATACCCAAATTCTTTTCTGCTGAATGCTCTAGAATCTTAATTCAAATGCAGTGAGAATTGTTTATAGTAAAGAAGAGATTTTGAGTGAGAAGAAAGTCTTACCCTTTTGCATTAGTATAGAGTCTACCTTTGTAGTAAATGTTAAAGCTGACAATGTCTGTATGTGTGTATTCTCCAGGGTAAAGATTAAATACAGAGTTATTAGTGATAGTTATTACAATAAAACTTATTTTTAAAAACAGGAAAAATGCTTCTGTGCTCTCATGTTTCTTTTTTCTTTTTTCTTTTTTCTTTTCCCTAGTTAGTACATTTTCTTTCCATTTTCTCCCATGAGAGAGCTATTTGTCATAGCTATTTCCTATGGTGGCTTTAAACAAAGAGGTAGGTCAGAGAAGGGGAAGGAACAGTTGACATACAGAAGGATTTTTGTTTCTAATGTGAAACTGTCCGACTCTCCCCTCCCCTATATCTTAAATTAAACCTTGAAACCACCTAAGCAAGTTTCCTCGTTGCCTGTAATAGATGGAGTCTAAGAGACCCTGAGTGTTTTGCTGGTCATATGCATTCCATTTTGCTGCACTGTACTTTATGAGAACAGTGTGGCAAGCAAAGCATCTCTGAGCTGATAGCGGGATGCACTCCTGCTGTATTCGGTCATGTGCATGAAAGACCAGAAGCTAATAGCACTTAAATAATAAAGTGCCTTTGGCACATTTGAAACTTGAGAGAAATAAGCAAATCTGGGAAAACTGCAAGGGGAGTTCTTTCCTGACAGTGACACCATCAGAAAAAATTGTTGGGGAAAGAGAGGATTTTTTTTTTTTATTTTAGCCTTTGTGGCCATCCTGGTCACTGTCACTGTCACATTAGCGTGTGGCTGGATTAGGGAGATACTGGGAAATAAGGGCTTAGTTATAAAGATACAATGATGGGGAGAGAGGATTCCAGGAAATACATCCTGACTTTAAGAACAATAAAGGATAACTAGGGATGGTATCTCAGCATAGTGTTGTGTGTTCTGCTGATGCTTTTGTAAGATGACAAACTCTCAGTGTCTCTGGAAAAGCCCCTCTTTTTCCATCTTGCTCCCCCAGAGGTCACTGAAACTACCAGTGGGCTGGATCGAGTTCAGTGTGGACCCTAAGTGGACCACACTGTGGTCCAGTGTGGACCCAAAGCATTCAGAAGATGCTTTGAAGCACTGTTCACTGTTTCTCAGAAGTCATCATGAACCATGTTATTTAATCTTTTGGTGTTGTTCAAAATGCATTTTTTTTCAATCCAAGCCAAAGTGGACTGAATCAGAATCTTTGGGAATAGAGTCTGGGAAACTGAATTTTTAAAAAAATTTTTTTTTCAACGTTTTTTATTTATTTTTGGGACAGAGAGAGACAGAGCATGAATGGGGGAGGGGCAGAGAGAGAGGGAGACACAGAATTGGAAACAGGCTCCAGGCTCCGAGCCATCAGCCCAGAGCCTGACGCGGGGCTCGAACTCACGGACCGCGAGATCGTGACCTGGCTGAAGTCGGACGCTTAACCGACTGCGCCACCCAGGCGCCCCGGAAACTGAATTTTTAGAAAGAGTCTTGGAAAATTGCTATGTATTAGAGTTGGAAAGTCTATTATCCTGGGCATTCCAGTGTCTAGTAGAGTCACAAAATAATTATTACAGTAAATGAATAGATCCCATTATCTAGCACAGTTCCTGACTCAGGATAGTATTAGGTTAATGTTTGTTAAATGAATGTTTAAGATAGCTTCTGGTTCATAAGAGTTGCTTCTGAATTGAAAGAATCCATCGATCCAGTAAAGTAGCTAGCCATCCATCCACACATTCATTCACCTTAGGGGATTTGGCAAGGCAGCAGACTACTGAAAGGGGAGACAGCAGTTATGAATCACCACTGATGGGCAAGGATCTAAGTTATAAGAAAAGAGGTGCAGGACAGGGGTGAACAGCAGAGAAATGAGGTAGAAACTAGACCTTCCTTATGACCCTCCTTATGCCCTTCCTGAATAGCTAGTGCAGCCACTGAAACAGCAGTAGGGGAAGTGACATTCCATTGGTTTGGAGTGACATTGAGGTATGAACACGAACATGGGCCAGGTATGGTCATCCAGAATATTCATAGCAGGGGCAAATGAGCAGCAGGAGTAGGTCCTATAATTAGACCTGCTTTCTTCTGTCAAAGCTTATCTGACCACGAACCCCAGCCAGCTCTCCAAGGGTCACTCCAAAAGCTTTTGGGAAAGTACTTGCAGCACAGTTTGAAATTTAAGGGATATAGGAGAGAAAACAACACAAGGACAGCAAATACGGTAAAGAAAATCTCTACTGTTGTCGGGCGCTTTCTTACCTCACGCTCCTCAAGCCCATCTTGAGGTAGAATAACATCCAAGACCTCTTCTGACCCCAAGAGTTGGGTTTATAAAGAGGCTTTACCTTGGGAGCTTATAGCTGAAAATAAAGTAAGAGTTTTCCCAGCACATTTCCCCCATTTTGATTGTAACCCATGCTTATTCTAGGAAGTTTTTAAAAACATACAAAAAGAAGCTTTTAAAATAACCCCAGGTTCTGCCTCAATGTACATTTTGGCTGTTTTTCCCTAGTCTGCTTGCTGTACACATCCTATATGGCTATTGCTGTTCTCTATGTGTGGTTTTCTGTTCCACCATTTTGTTTTATTTAACTTTACAAAGTAATCTGTTATTACATGGTTTTGATAGGCATTTAGCAGAGGTTTGGAGCATGAACTCTGGGAGTTAAAAGAATCTAGATCGGCATATTGGCTGCCACTACTGCCTATATAATCTTGGGTTTGTTTTGTAAGCTCTGGCCTCAGTTTCCTTTTCTGTGAAAGAAGACTAGGCAGTCCCTACCCCTGGGTGGTTGTGAGTCTTGAATGAAATAGGTAGAGCCTGTTACCTAGTACCTGCCATATGGTAAAGTGCTTGAAAATATTTTTTTAATAAAAAGAAGAAGAATTTTAATGTCTTTGTTAAAGTTTATCAAAAGATGTGCCAAATCCCACCCCCGGTTAAACCTTTGTAGCAAAGTGCATCTTTGTGCTTTAAATTTCTTCATACACTTTGTGTATTTTTATGGATGTAATGTGCTTTTACTGCCAAGGAGAGAAACCTAACTCAAACTCCTTTAAGCAGAAAGAGGCCAGTTTACTCACCTGTGCGATGAAGCTGTGAAACAGGTGTATAGAAGAGCTCTCCAAAATCACTGAAATCTGGGACCCCTTCATCTGGAGTCTCTTGCTCTCTCTCAATTTCTCATCTTCTCATCTCTTTTCACAATGCTTAAAACACCTTCTGAGTCTGCAGACCTGGTCACCAGGAGTTATAGGCTGACATCCTCACAACCTCATGGAAAGGGAGGGAAATAGCCTTTCCCTGCGTAGCTCCAGACTGTGTGTGGAGAGGTGATGGAGGGGAGACAAGTGGAAATCTCTGTCTTGGTATGAGTCACCTGTTCATTTGCTTCACCCAGGGAATGGGTTACCATCAGTGGTTCAGTATGTGTCATGGCCCACTACCTGATGGGGTGAAAGAAAGCTGTGATTGGCAGTTCCCTCCAGGAATGACATGGTACAACTCAGCCCAATAAACCTAATAATTATTTCCTTAGGACCGAGCAGAATTACTCTGAGTGGATTCCATTCAAGAGTAGAATCACTGGATCAGGGTCATTACCATTATAGAGACTCTCTGCGTGTACATATTGCCCAGTTTTCTTGCTCCATGACTTTTTATGGACTTTCCTCAGGTTCTCATACCTTGGTTCCTAGCCCACTGTTAGTGTGGTTGTTTGGACTTTCAAAGACCTCTGCCTGATGCTCAGGGTTCATCTGCCTGCCTTAATGTGTGTTCCTACTCTTCCTTGTACATATCTAGTCAGACTCAGGGTCCTGACACTTCTGCTCAGTGCTGTCCTTAGGATGTCAAATTCTGGCATGACAAGAATAATTATAGTCATTCTCAAAACCTTAACCTAGGGAATAACTAGCCTGCATTTTACAATTCAGACTGGTAGAGGTTAGGTTCTTGAATGGTTGATTCACCTCCACCATGTAAATCATGCAGCCTCACAGAAGGTTCTCAAAAACTAGAGGGAGCCCCAATCCTGAAGAAAGAACAAACTTTTGTGATATTTATCAAGTTTCTGTTTAGTGATTGACTGCTATCTTCTACTCTTTTTGAAATCAATAGGCAACTTAACGAAGTGAAAATAAAATCAGTATTTAATTCCCACAGGTAAGAGACACTTCCATGGTCTACATTCAACTGCCAACTTCCCTCAGTTCTAAAGGGTATTAAGAGCTGGACCATCTCAGTCTCACAACCAAGACATATATCTCTAGTTTCTTCCATAGTGATTTACTACATTCCTACTATGCATCAGGCATTATGAGTAGTACATGTGTATCACCTCCACACAATAATCCCAACAAATGCTTTATTAACAGAGTATTAAATGTGTGACATATAAAGTACTAAATACTTTAGATATACTATATTATTTAAGTCTCACTTACATACTTTGAGATATGTTAGTGTCTGATTCTACAGATGAGGGAACAGGCACAAAAACGTGAAGAAATTTGACCTGTTAGATTATTGTGGAGCTAGGGTATGAACCCACATCTGGCTAATTCTACATCTTGTTTTTTTACCACATTTCACAGATGTGAAAACTGAGACTCAGAAATAACATTGCAAGCCACACACAGCTAGCAAGAGGATCCTTGTGCCTTGTTTCCCATTCACAAGTTCCTTTGAAGTACAAGTTTCGCTTCTCCCATTTGTCCTATTTATTAAGGTGCTACAGTAAATAAGGCGCTGTAGTCAATCATCTAGGGAATATAAAATTAAAGACACAGTCCTCATTCTTACAGAATGTATGGCCTAGTTGATGGCAATGTAACAAGTAGAAACAAAACACAGCATGTGGGAATCCAGGCATGGCTTAGCCAGTGAAGCCATTGAGCTATCTTTGACTTCTAGGAACAGAAATCCAAGCAAGACTCAAATTGACTTACACCATAAGAAATGTATTTCCTTATATAATGTGAAAACTACAGACAGGGTGGTTTGGGGCTGATTCATTCAGCATCTCAGTAGTCTAAGGATGCAGATGTAGGTCATTCTTCCCCTCTTTCCACTCTTCCACTTTTGTTTTGTCATTTGTCCTGAAGCTCACCTTCTTCACTGTTACAGGGTAGTTGTGAGAGTATCAGGTATTTCATTCAGAAATGACCACAAACTAAAGGATATACCACATCTTCCTCTGTGCCTGTTTTCTAAGAGGAACCTCTCCCAGATGTTCCCCCACAGACCCCTGAGCATCTTTGGCCAGAATTGCATAATGCCCATCTCCTAAACTTTTAATGTCTCAGGAAATGGAACAACCATAACTGATTTAGAAGACCCAGGGCTGAGGCAACTGGAGGAGGATGGACGTCTAGAAATTATATGTGTATTATATATAATACTCCATTTGAAAAAAAGGTAGGGGAAAGTTGAAAGAGCACTGGGCAGTTGATGACGAGTATTGCTTTACTAAGGAATCTGAGACAGTCACAAAATACTTCTAGGAGCTAGCTGGGATGACCACTGTTGGGTGTGGGAATGTCTTGGAAGTCACAGGAAGCACAAGGGAAGCTCAGGGACATGAGCAAGAAGCACTTCTACAACTCTACCTCTTTACCTAACCCCCATGTGTTCTATTTCCTTGACTGCATAGTAAGATTCTTTATCAGGCATTGAAGATGTGGACTATCCACTCCCCATACCCAGGGAGACCAACAATAAACATTCCTCTAAGCATCCAATAGAGCAGAAGACATCCACTGGGAATTTTTGCTCAATAAAGATACTGTATAACATTATCCAAACTGCAGGGGGTCAAGGGAGTTTAAATCCAGCTGTTGTTTCACTTGCCACACTGTGCATCTTGTTAGATGCTTCCACCACCCCAAGGAGAGCATCATCCCACAGTGACATCATCCACTGGCCAGGCCAAAAGTCTAGGGGTCTGCATCTGCACAGGGAGAGTAATACCTTTTAAAAATTGACACCAAGCACAAGAGTTGGCAGTGGCCCAGCTCCTCAAGATGCTCATGGTGAGGAGCTGGTGCTTTTCTGCTGGGCCTTCATGGGAGACAATGTTCAGGAACAATAGTCATGGGTTTTAATTCTTCTTTGTAGAAGAACATAGTACCAAAAGGTCATGACAGCCATGAGCTGTCTTTATTTGTGATTCTGAGCCAAGGGTTTGAGGGCAGGTGGATCCCAGGAAGCATGGTGAGGTCGTAGGGAAAAGAGGAAAGCTAATACCAGTTATCACTATTGGCAACTGGAGCTATTCCCCCAGACACTGTCTGATGGACTTTATAGGACACAACTTAGAGTTGTCTCACCAGGAACAAAAACTCAGGTATTTAATCTAATGACTCCTGTTTCTCATAGATGAAGGTTGAGCCTGGGGACATGTGGTAGCCTACTAGAAAACCTCAATCATCCCTGCCTTCCGGTATTTGTGCCCTTGTGTGGTCTCTTGTCACAATATATCAGGATGGATCTATGTGACCAGTAGAATAGGGCAAAGTGATGGGGTTGCCACTTCCAAGGCTAGTCTGTTAAAAACGTTGTGGCTTTTGCCTTGTTTTCTCTCTTGCATCACTCACATGGGGAAAGCCAGCTGTCACTGAGGAACACAAGTAGAAAGGCTCTTGTAGCTCCTGTTGGTTTCCTTCTTACAAGAAGCTATTTTAGGAACTGAGTGTCCGATTCTGTAGCTTGAGGCAAACAGCAGGGTCAACCACAGCAGATTCGTGAGAATTGGGAGGAAAGGAGAGTAACTCTCCAAACAAATAAAATAAATACATGGAAAGGCAAATGGGTTGGTTCAGTTTTAACCCCAGTCTCAATGCAAGAGGCTTCAGGTACTTGCTTTTCATGTTGCATTTCCCCAAAACAGTTGTCCCAAGGCTCAGACCTGAGGTCAGTTGCAAAAAAATGCTTTAGAGGCCTGATCATGGCAGGCCCTGTGCTAGCAGAGCTTGTTCCTCAGAAATGGTATGTGTAAGCTTCCTCCCCTCTGGAACTCAGGCTGGTGGGGGAAGGCAGCCCAGGGAATGATCATTTTCATGTAAATGATTCAACTAACTGCACAGGTGTCTATCTTTAGGGGAGAAAGTCTATTGTTTTGACAGATTCTTTAAGGTACCCCAATGTGTGAGAACTACTGACCAAGGCTGGTGTGGTCTGCAATTTGTATTAACAGGGCAGAAAAGAGAGCTTCAGCACAGTTTTCTTCCCAAAACTTGTCTTGGCAAGATGAAAATAGTATTTGGAAGGAATATGCTTTGCAGCAGTGTCCAAAATTTAACTGGGTTTAAGCTTATCTTCTTGGTTCTGCTGGTTCCATGACTATAACAGGAGTTTCTGCCCATGTCATTAATGCATTTTGATACGTAGCCTTTTTCTGTGGCCCTCTTTGACTGTTTCTGCCCCTGGGCCAGGAGCCACCCTGCCAGGCTGTAGAAAGTATATCACTAAATGTGCACTCTTTCCTCAAGGCTAAAAAACATCAAGGTTTAATTTAATCAGTTCTGTTGGTTGAGAAAAGTGTATAAGCATGTTGGCAGTTTTTGTAGTGTTGTTAAAATTACATTCAAATCAGTAACATTTACTGAGTACCAGCTAGATGTCAGATTCAGGGCTTATAAAGCAATGCAGTGCTCCACAACAACCAAAAAAGAAAAAAAAATTAAGGTGATGAAAAGAACATAAAATTAAATACAGCTTAATTGTGTTCTGAGGATTCAGAAGGAATATCAGCTGTTCTAGGAGCATTATTTATCATGGATCTTGTTTTTCTTGCTGTTTTTGTTCTTTTTCTAACAAAATCAAGTGAGTAGATGCTAGGTAAACCTGGGTTACCAAACAGGTTATCAGAATAGGGACTTGGCAAGTAGGATGTGATTTTATGCTTGACTTTGGCTTGTAAGAGAGAAGCTGAGTTTTTCCCACACTGTACCTTTGTATTTCGGAGAGGAACTCAGAGCAGCCTCCACCCCCAAACTAAGTGTCCATTTGCCAAATGATGCAAAAGTTGGTTCCTCTTCATGGACCTCTAAAATTAACTTTCAGATGGTTGATTCTTATAGATGAGAACTGGGATTCTAAATACTCAGAGGCCATAGAACATGTCTATTGAGGTGATTTATTGTGCCTAGATCAGCAGCGAACAGGGGGCACAAAAGCTAAGTAGACTACACCTCTTCGCCCAAAGCCTTCACCCTAACATTTCTTCTCTGGCCTCTGGCTGGGTTTTGTGCAAGCTTATGACCAAAAAAAGTCCCTACAGCAATTAGCATGTGTAATGCTATGAAAAAGAAAATTTGCTTTAAAAAAAAATTTTTTTTTTACATTTACTTATTTCTGAGACAGAGAGAGACAGAGCATGAATGGGGGAGGGTCAGAGAGAGGGGGAGACACAGAATCCGAAGCAAGCTCCAGGCTCCGAGCTGTCAGCACAGAGCCTGATGCGGGGCTCGAACTCACAAACCATGAGATCATGACCTGAGCGGAAGTTGGTAGTTCAACCAACTGAGCCACCCAGGCGCCCCAGGAAAATTTGCTTTTTGCTTATGAATTAGGAAGTTCTTCCAAATGGAGTGGCAAAGTTTTTCTTCCTTTTTTTGAAAGCCAGTCCCTCATCAGTCCCTGACAACCTGGTAAAGACAAACCACTGTCATGCAGAAGAGGTGTGCTTCAAACTCTAGGGTGTTTCAGCTTTAAGAGTTCATTAGAATTGTAAATGAATTGGCACAGAGTTGAATTTCAAAGATGGCTTGTCTTACTTAGTCATTAAAATATCTTGTGTGTCTTGCTGGTGCACTAAAGAAATGCTTTCTGTAGCTCTTTACTTTCCTTGATTCCATCAGCTTTATAATAAGGACACCTAGCAATTTAAATAGCATTCTGATACCTACTATCATATTTGATTCTCTTAATAACTTTGCATATGGATTTTCTTATTGAATCCCCATTTTAAAATGAGGAATTATTTGTAATCAAAAGGCAAATTAAAACAGGTGTTAGCACCCATGTGGAAAAATTAGAACCCTCTTTCTTCATTGCTAGTGGGGATGTGAACTGGAGTGGCTGCTTTGGAAAATAGTTTGGAGGGGCACCTGGGTGGCTCAGTCGGTTAAGCATCCGACCTCAGCTCAGGTCATGATCTCACGGTCTGTGGGTTCGAGCCCCGCGTTGGGCTCTGTGCTGACAGCTCAGAGCCTGGAGCCTGTTTCAGATTCTGTGTCTCCCTCTTTCTCTGACCCTCCCCTGTTCATACTCTCTCTCTGTCTCAAAAATAAATAAATGTTAAAAAAAAAATAGCTTGGCATTTTCTCAAAAGGTTAAAAATGGGGTTACGCAATAACCTTGTACCTTGGCTTCTAGGTGTTTTCTCAGGAGAGTCAAAAATATATATTCCTACAAAAACTTGCACATGAATGTTCATAGTAGCATTGTTCATAATCGTGAACTCAATTATTGTCAACTGATGCGTAAGTAAACACAATGTGGCATATTCATGCAAAGGGATATCATTCAGCTAAAAAAATGAAGTCCTGATGTGTTATAATAATGACTAGACTTGAAAACATTATGCTAAGTGAAAGAAGCTTCCCTCCCTCCCTCCCTCTCTCTCTCTCTCTCTCTCTCTCTCTCTCTCTCTCTCTCTCTCTCTCTCCTTCTCACCTCATCTCCCTTTCCCTCTGCATGATTCCATTAATATCAAATGTCCAGAATCAGCAAATCCATAGAGACAGAAGGTAGAAGAGTAATGGCCAGGAATAGAATAAAAGCAGGATTAGGAGTGACTGCTAATATATGGGGTTTGCTTTGGGGTGATGAAAATGTAGAACTTGTCAGTAGTGATGTTGTATAGAAGTTTGTGAATCTATTAAAAGCCAGCTGATTCTGATACCTGAAAATGGAGAATTTTATGACATGAAAATTAGATCTTCATTACAAAATATGTGTTAGAAAAAACTTAGGAAATAAGATTACTGTAAAGTGATTTAATTTACCCAGCAAGTGATATCCATTGGCAGAAGAATGGGTTATTAATAAAATTGCAGCATATTCAGAGTAGAATATTACACAGAAGTGAAAATGAAGCAACTGTAATTACAGGCAAGGGCGTGGATGGAACTGAAACACACATTCCAGTGGAATAAAAAGGAAGTTGAAGAAAAATCCATAGATTGTTGAGTATGTATATAAAGCTTGAAAACATACGTACACCGTATTAAATAACAAGAATTTCAACTGAGTGAGTTTGAAGAGCTAATTGGCTTTATTCAGTGATTCATGAATCAGTCAGCATCCCACAGAGAAAATAGATAGGACTTCTACTGAACTGCAGTCAAGGAAAAAGGTTTTTAAGGGCCAAGAGGAAACATACAAAGGAAATTATCAACAAATAATGTGTTGTTTTAGGGGTGCGTGGGTGGCTCAGGGGGTTAAGCATCCGATTTTGGCTCAGGTCATGGTCTTGCTGTCCATGAGTTCAAGCCCTGCGTTGGGCTCTGTGCTGACAGCTTAGAGCCTGGAGCGTGCTTCGGATTCTGTGTCTCCCTCTCTCTCTGTCCTTCACCTGCTCATGCTCTGTCCCTCTCTCTCTCAAAAATAAATAAACATTAAAAAATTAAAAAAAAATAATGTGTTGTTTTAGGTAAACTGGCCCTTCTAAGGGGAACAGAAGGGGTCTATCAGTAAATTTCCTACCACTGCCCAGGAAATTCCATGTTTGTCTGGTTAAAGACCACATTCCTGATGGGAGGGGAAGGTGGGGACTGTGGTAATGTTAGGTATTAAGTCTTGGTTTGCTGACATAAGACTTTAACATAAGTGGTTCCATTTTGGGCTTGTGGTTTTCTTTTTAATAGTTGATATATTTGTTAGAGGAAAATATACACATATTTAAAATAAAACCAAGCATTAGTCATCACAATGATAGGGGTTGAGAGGAAGACAAGAGTCTGGCAATATTCTGGTCCTTAAATGGCAAGTATGCTAAACATCAACATTTATTATACTTTATTATATATTGTACATATTCTTTTCTGTGTGAATGATATTTGGTTAAGCCATAGGACATTGAAATTTTTCTTGGTCAAAAATAGTCAAATATCAGAAATTTCCTATTGAAACATTTTTATAAAAGTAAATAGAAGAATGGAGATTTGGACACACACTTCCCGACACTAAATTTAACATGGTACACACATTATGGAGCCAGATTTTGTACCAGCCCTCATTGGATTGTGATATAGTAATATTAACAGTAGCAAGAGTTGGTAACTTTCTTAGATGTTTATTATGTGTAAATCTTCCCAGCAAGTCGATGGTTCATACTTATCAGAATAAATTATGGAATTATTTTATAAACTTACCCCAAGTGACTTCAGGAATTCTAGTTTCTATGTCTTTTCCACTGTCCTACATAAAAACACTGGCTCCCATATCAAAGCCTAGCTAGCGCTTTCTCTTCATTTTCACTGTGCCGATCTTAGTCCATGCCACCACCATTCTCTCTCTTTGCTGCTGCAAGTCTCCAGTGTTCCCCAGCTGCTGTCCTGTTTTCAGTCACTTAGAATGAAATCTGGAGTCTTTACTGACATCTACAAGGTTGTATTAGTTCCCCAGTCTTGCCATAACAAAATACCATCTACCTGGGGGATTAAAACAACAACAGAACTTGCAACAAAATAGTTCTGGAGGCTAACAGTCCTAAATCAAGATACTGGCAGGGCCATGCTCCTTCTGAGTCTCTGGGTGGAATCTTTACTTGCTTCTTTCTAGCTCCTGGTAGTAGCTGGAAATCCTTCACATAATTTGCCTTATAGCTGCATCACTCCAGTCTCTGCTTCTGTCATCACATGGCATTCTCCCTGTGTGTTTGTCTCTCTTTTCTTTTCTTAAAGGATCATATTGGGACAGAACCCAGCCTAATTGCATATGACCTCCTCCTAACTTGATTACATTTGCAAAAGCCTTATTTCCAAATACAGTCACATTCTGAGGTACTGGAGGTTAGGACTTCTACGTATCGTTAGGAGTGATACAATTCAACCTATAATAAAAGTCTTTCAAGACCTGCCTAGGTGTCTATTACCGAATGCCTGCCTGTCTCTCACTGTGCTCCTACACTGATGTTTCAGTTTCTGGAGCATCTAAGTTAGTTTCTACCACCAGCTCTTTGCATGTACTGCTCTCTGCCTAGAATATACTCTTACAAATTCCTCTACCTGGAATATACTCCCTTGACCTTCCTATTCCTTTCTTCATCTCTGTTTTTATGTCTTAACTTCAAATACTACCTGCTCTAAGATGCATTTCCTGTCTCATCCTCTCTTGAGCAGGACCTTATCCCTCCTTATCATTCTCCTCCTTCTTCTCTGATAGTTTCCTTCATAGCCATTTGTAGATAGTCACAATCAAGTTACAAATAAATTTAGCTATTTTCTTGCTTGTGTTTTGCTCCAAGGCCCCCTCCCCCCAAATAAGACTCTGTGATGGGCTGGGATCTGGACTGTTTCTCAATTGTAGCACACATACACAATAAGTATTCTAAGTTTTTGTTCAGATGAATAATTGAATGAACAAATCAGTGAATGAATAAACCAGAAGCAAGTATGGAAACACACATCTCTGTCAAGAAGTCAGTTTTACATAAAAGGTTCAGAACAGAGAGGTTAATATGAGACAGATTTTTTCAATTTCATGGCTTACCATATGACCTTTGACAATGCCTTTATGTCACCCACCTGGTTCAATAACTGAGGAGAAGGCAGAATAGAGGGTAATGGGTGGTAGTAAAGGCAACAACAGAAGGAGAGTTTGGGAGTTGATCAAAAAGCAGAGATATAGGTTAGGGCTAGCCAGGAAGTTCTCAAAGAAAAAATCTTAGCTCATGGGCCAGTTCCAAAAAAAAAACGTGGAGGACAGTATTGTCCTGAAGCCACTTTGTGTGTGGTTTTCACATTAAGCTAATTGCTCTGGTTCCAGTTTTGCCACTAGGTTACAGGCCTGGGAAATGGCCCTTACACTTAGTAGTTCAAATCCTGGAAGTACTGTGGCAGTGCAGAAATTTGGAAAGTCTATACTTGAGATTTTATGGAGGAAAATTTCAGTAAGAAGCTGTGAAGAGAGAATTGGCTAGAATTTAATAGAAGAAGAAAATTCTATGGCTGTGTCTTTAGAAGCCATAAATCAACACCAAATCTGCAGCCGCAGTGAGCATTTGCTGTGAGGGACAGAAGATAAAATACAGGTCTGGGGCTGGTGCTGCACTTGAGTTAGCTTTAAATGAGAGGCACAGATTCATCCCTGGGCTTATGATGACCCAGTAAAAGCTAAGTCTCACTGCTCTTTGGGAAAAAACATAATGTTTTCCTTAAATCAGAGCTTTTCACTATTATGAGCCAATTGTATGGATTCTACATTTACATTAAGATGAAATTTGACATGAAGCTCTTAGTTGATTACAGCCAAGAGGGAGCAAGTCCACTGTTTGGTGTCCAGAGTAGACAGACTTGATCTAGAATCCTACTTCTGTCACTGGTAGGATCAAAGAGCATACACACACTTGGACAGGAATCAGGTGGAGAGGGCTCTGGATGTGAAATCACCTTTGCCTCTTACTTACCAGGTAGGGGATCTTAGTTAGCTGTCAGCCTAATTAAGCCCAGTATCTCAATTTATAAATGGAGTATTACAGATGCCCCAAGAATCCCTTCAGGTACCTGGAGGTACCTTCCAAGTTGTTGCCTACAAGAACTCACAGCTACCTGTTCTCAAATGTCCCTGTATCTCTGCTCTTCTAATACTCATGACCTATTTGCTGTAGTTCTCTGTAGACCAGCGTTTCTCATTTGTGTTACATTAGTGTTCTTGAAGGATTATTTTTGGCACATTTTTTCCTAATTGTGCTGTCCCCTCCCCATGATATTTTAACATCGCAGATATTCTATCAGTTTATGTCCTGTGGTCCCTTAAAGGGTCATAAAAATTGTAAGATATAATTTTTTGCCCCCCCCCAAGAATTCTTGCCCTTTTGGGGCAATGTTGCTGCCTGTTGAGAATGCATGCCCCAGACTACAAATTACAGACTCGCAAGAGGTTATGTGTCTTGTTTATAACAATATCCTTAGCACATAGCACATAAGAAATGCACAATGATATTTATTGGATGAAGGATCAGTTGATGAATGAGGATTAACTGAAAACAAGGTAAAGAAATTGCCTAGTCTTATGCCTGGTACATAGCAAGAAGGAAACATATATTTGTTCCCACTTGTGAAAACCAGTCCAAACCTTACAAGAGCATTGTTCAAAATTATCTCATATCTTTGTTTTCATCTCTAACCTAATTGTGGACATATTGAGGACACATGTCAATTTCCTATTGCTCTGTACCACTGTGTCTGTTAACTTTTTAAATTAACAAATACATCAGAGGCAGAATTAAAATGTAGATCTCCATCATCCTGGGTTGAAATAATTCCAAGAATGTGGAGATCTCTCTGCTAGTGAAGGAGTGGAGCACAATACCTTTACTCCTAACCACCATTTCTGTTTCATTGAAGTGTTTATTTCTGCAACCTGGAAGCCCTGGGTAGGCAGATGAGAAAGAAACCTTGTGCTTTCAGGTACCAGCGTATTCAGCTCACTTTTTAACCAGAAATCTTTGGGATGAGAAAGCTACTACTTGCAAAAGGAGAACTTTTCCCTGAGAATTTGGATACAGCAAGAATAAGGACAAATAAATTGAATCTAGACTATTAGAAGTTAGGAGAGGGGGTAACTTGAGGCATAGGGGCAGTGATTGGGAGGGAGAATGAGGGAGCTTTAAAGGTTCTGGGGAGTTTCTCTTTCCTAATCTGGGTGCTAATTACACAGATATGTCCACCTTAGGATAATTCACAGCTGGACCCTTATAATTTGTGTATTTTTATGGATGTGCATTATCATTTAACCAAAAAGATAGACTAATTAAAACCAGGGAATGAGGACTGAGCCTTCTAAAGGTCACTTGCTTAAGCAAGTTACTCTCCTCTCTGAGCTTTGATTTCCTTCTTTGTAAACCAGAAATAATACTAGCATCTACCTCACAGATTTAATAATAGAATTTAATGAAATATAGTATACAAATGGCTTAGCACAGTGTCTGGTTCATTGATTACTAATTATGAATTAGCTGGTATTCATCAACATTATTCATTTAGCTGAAATTTACTGAGACCAAATTAGAAGTGTCCATCACTGTCAATTCATGAGCAGTGGGAGTTTGAGTATAGAAACAGGATAAGATGAAGATTCTCCTCAGCCCCAGCATTTCATCATGGAAATTTTCCAGCACACAGAAAAACTGAAAGAATGGTAGGATGAACTCTTGTAGACTAACCATTGAGTGTATTCTACACTCAACATTTTGGTAGATTTGCTGTATAATGTATCCATTCACCAATGCATTCCTCAGACCCTAGTTGGGCTTTGTGTTAGAGAGACCTGACCATGGCCCTAGAATGAAGCTGGTTAAGGAAACTTAGTAAGGAAAACAATAGACTAGTATCAGGAAAATACCCCAGGTGAATTTACCTGAATGGTATTGCCTCTTATTGAATGATTCAGGTCTTCATATTTAAACCTCTCAGTAGGCCATAAACAAAAGACACTTGCCCTGGGAAATGGAGGTAATACAGTTTCACGGCTACTGTGTCCTATGCAAAAGCAAGTGAAAAACAAAGCCTTTGGGTGACCTCAGCTTGGCCAAGGGCGTATGCTGCATAAGATGTAAATTCTTCCCAAGAGCTTCTGAATTCATGAATTAACACTGACCTTACATTAGTCATATTTTCCACTGGATGGATTCTGAAAAGCCTGGAGATATTTTTCTCTTATATACATGCTGAGTTTTTATATTCTAAGTTTTCTGTAACAACTACGGATCATTTGTACAATAAGAACTTTTGTTTTGGTTCCTGCTTTAATAAATCATGGTTCTGCTTTAATGAATAAAAACAAATAATTTATAATTTGTCCATTAATTATTTGCATGTAAATGTGTCTATTGGAGTAACTTACTAAGCCATTGAAAAACATTTTCCACTGCCAGCTGAGTTACACTCTATTTAGTAACCATCTCTTTTGGGGGAGAGGTCGTTTAGTTTTATTTTGTTTGAAAGCAGGGAGGTGCTGGGAAACTAAATCAGATTGAATCTCATGAATATGAAACATCATGAATCCACCAGGCCTAAGGTAGAAAGAGAGGGTTCAGTGAAAATTTAGTTAATTGAAGTGTTTATTAATGGACCTGTCCTATACCAGATCGATGAGGAAGGCCCTTGGGAGAGTGGCCTTTCTCAGCAAAGCCATCCACAGGGTGAATTTTTAATAGCTGGCATTTGCCAAACTTTGCTGCACATTATAATCATCAAGTCAGCTTCAAAAAATCCCAATGTCCAGGCCCCATCCCTTATCAGTTAAGAAATTCCAAGATGGAACCCTGACATCAGTGTGTGTGTGTGTGTGTGTGTGTGTGTGTGTGTGTGTGTGTGTGTTTTAAAGATCCCTGGATGGTTCCAGTGTGTAGCAAAGTTTGGCAAACACCAGTCTAAGAAAGGTCTTCCTACCCTATCCATGCCCACTTGTACCAAAAGGTAAAACAAACAAGCAAACAAACAAAAATGAACAAGATGACAAAAACAAAGAAGTACAAGTATAAACTACTCCTTAGCCATTTAATAAGAAGCCTCATTCCTTTGGCTCTTGAAAATGCAGTTGACTTGAAGACAGGTGAGTCGTTTGGCTAACTGGAGATCATTTCCTGAGGAGCCAGTTTGGAAAAGAGAATGGTTAGATTGTAGATTCCTGAAGGAAGCCCAAGGAAGGCAAGGTGATGGTGGAGATGGGTTAGAGAAAGACAAAGGGGTAGAGTGGCAAGGACAAGGAAGGAAAGTAGGGTTAAAGGTGGATCAGGTTTGGATTCTACAAACTTCCAACCAGGAGCCCAGAGCATGAGTGAGAAAAATATTCTGAGAGACATATGGACTACATTTAATATGGAAAACCTAAGGTCAAAAACATCTTCAAAAATAGTATCAAGGTGTTTGCTTGGAGTATGGGGAACAGGGCCATCTGTTACTCAGTCTGTATATCTCTTTGGTTCTTCTCCTAACCTTGACCCCTAGGAAGGAAGGGGTCTTTGCCTGACTCAGTTTAAACCCTCTCTTGAAGCCATCTCCAAGCAGCAAAGTGTGAGTTCAAGAACAGACGTGAGTGTGGCTTGGTTGCCATGCTACGTGTGCCTCCTTTCTAAGAGCCTCTCTCTTCATTTTGTCACGGGAACCAATATTTGAAACTTTGTAAAGTTAATGTGAAGACGTAATTAAATCGTGACTGAAAGCATGTCCCACAGTGTATGGGACTTTCTAGGACTCAATATTTTACAACATTTGCTCTTAACCCATCAACTAGCATGGGATGTCTTGTTCAGTTTTCCAAAGTTGGCTTTGTAAGCAGAGCGCAGAAAGAGTATGCCAGTGCAGAAAGAGTTCACCTCCTTGAAGAGAGCTTTGGGGTATGGCAGTGGTCGGTGTATCAGCTCCTAAGAGCTGACTTAAATATTTAGGAAATTTGAGAGGCAGTTTTTAAATGAACATTAAAATTAAGTGATCTAAACTTATAATCCAGTAAATTAAAAACAAAGTAAAGACTTAAAATTCATACTTCCTAATAATTTTACTGCATTGTACTGTTATCTCTGTGATTGAGGTCATTTACTTCTATTGAATTTGTATAGTAGAAATACTGTATAATTGTTTACAGTGCTTCTCTATGACATCACATTGCTGACTTGTTAACAGCCACGGTAAATATTTATAGTGTGGAAATCAACTAAAAGTCAAGGCTTTCCTTCCCCCACCCCCCCCCACCCCTGCCACCTTACTGACCTGGTTATAAAACTTTATCAGCACACCTCTGGGTGTTTTTGGGGAGAAGGGATGGGTGCAGATCAAGCACCTTAATTAGTATTACGAAGGACAGGTGATGAGTTAGACCCAGAGAAAGATTTTCCCAAAAGGTGCTTAGGAAACCGAGGGAGGAGAAAGAACTTTCACAGTCTTATTCAAACCAGGCAAGATGCTGAGGAAAGAAATCCAGCGACTAGCAGTAGAATCCATGCTGCTTTCTAATGGTGAAATCAATTCTGTTTTCACAAGTGACGATGATGCCAGAAGCTTATGAAACTGTCTAGTGAAATCCAAGGAGACCAACTTTCCCCATCCTAAGACTTGATCTTGCAGAAGAGATAATCCTTGATCGTAAATTTGTAGTGTTAGCAATTTAACTGAATTTTTAAAGTGTACTGAAATGGTCCAGACAACCAGAAGGTATGGAAAGTCATGAAGTAAACATAATACCATCTTTCTAACACCCTGTGCTGTCTGTACTTCTGCTCTTTTTATACATCGTTTGTTCCTTATTTGCATATCCAAGTAAATGTAAAATGTTTCTTTTTTACCACTATCATTCTCCCATTTATTGCACAAAATGTTGCATAATATACTCATTTGCTTTTTTTTTTTTTACCATTAATAATAGATTTTGGTTATCTTCCCATATGAGTGCACAAAGAGCTCCTTCATTTTTTTTTTAAATACTAGCTGAAGAGTATTCCATTATATGAATGGACTCTACTTAATCAGTTATTTCATTGCCCCCTAGGTTGTAACCAATCTTTTGCCATTGCATAATGCTGCAATGAGTAACTCTTTATAACAGTAGCAACATAAGGAGTGTCTGCTTCCTGGCATCCCAAGAAAGTGACTGAGTGGTCGAAGTGTTGGATTTTGCCAATCTGACAGCTGAGTAATGGTGTCCCCATGGGATTTTAATTTGTGTTTCAGTTATTCTGAGGGGCCCTCACTTCTCTTTATGGGTTTAGAAGCCATTCCCCTTTCTCCCTTGTCTTGTCTTTTTTTTTTAATGAGTTCTCTTTTCATATTCTTTTCTCATTTTCCTATGTGGAGGTTTGGCTTATTTCATTTTAAAGCCTGTAGACATCACCTACAAACCTCCAAGGATGGAGCCTATATTCCCATGACTGGTGAGATCTGTTTGTTTTGGCCATCCTGCCTAAGCTTTTGGGTAGCTGGGGCAATTGTAGTATGGGATGGTGCAAGCGGGTAAGCTCATCTGAAAAGGAGAGGCAAGTCTGCTCTCAAAAGGTTTGTCCATCAAACACAATACTGAAAATCTGCATGTGAATTAGATGGCTACACAGAAACTACACACTGTAAAGTAAAAACCAACCTTCAAGCTCAAGTCCAGTCACACCCTCTTAGCTTCTCTCTCTCTCTGCCTCTGTCTCTCTCTCTCTCTCCTTTGACCCTGATGGGGCCTTCCTACCTCACCTGAGTAAATTGTGCCTCCCATTTTCTCCACACCTTTCCTGGCTGTGTTCACTTTGCCTGGCTGTGTTCACTTTGCCTGCATTGCCGAAAACTCACGTATGCTGGTGTTTGTTTGGTCAGTAGCTGTAGTGTGGTGGTAACACCACCAGGTCTGGAGTTGGATGGTGTGGACTCAAATCTCAGTTTCCTCACAATCTCCTTCAGCATTGAGGGACTTTATCTTTAATTCCTTAAGCCCTGGTCTCCTGCTCATGAAAACCTAGAAAAAAAATGTTGCATGGTAGTTAGGATGTGGCTTTTAGAGGTAGTTAGACCAGAGTTGGAATCCTTGCTTCTCTTCTTCCCAGTCATGGTAAGTTAATTGGGGAAATTACTCAATGGCTCTAGACCTGTTATCGCATTCGTAAAATAGGAAACAAATCTCCATGGGTCTGTCACATTTCTGCATGTTTTGTGAACAAATTAATTCAGCTTTTGTTCCAGACTGGTTTTTTCAAGGATATTTATATTATGAACACTGTGGAAGACACAAGTTTCTTCTTATAGAGCAGATGAAAGATTTGTTTTCTGTCCAGGAAAATAAAAATAATGTCCATCCATGTTAGAGCTTGGAAGGTATATGTGTGCAGGCCCTATGAGATCCTGGGGTTTTCTAAACTCAAGGTCCTTCATTTGTAATGCAAACCACAGTGAGTACAGCATCTATCTGGCCCTTCTTCACATCACCCTGTGAGAATTGGGGCCCCAGAAACCAGCACAAATGATGTGACTCTGGTTATTGCTATTACTGTGAATAGTAAATGGTACTTTGTCTCTGACCCAGGGCTTGCATATCTTCTGCCAGCGTCCAAAAGACTGTGGTAGGCTAACTTGCTAGTCAAAAGTAGGGTGAAATCTCAGAACCTTAACATTTCTTGGCATTTATTTCCTGGATGTGTTGCAATAATTAAATGTAGTAAATTCTGTAGCATGTATGACATTGTCTATGCCTAGTCCATAATAGAAAGTAGGTCGAAACTAGAATTATTATTTTTCTGGTTATTATTGTTATGATTATTTCATTACTTGTTCCAGAGGATTGATGTGGGGAATTAGGTGAATGACATTTGTGGCTAGTCCATGGTGGGTTCTCAGGAAGATTTTCTTTTCCATTCATTTAGTGTATCGTCTTGGGGAGGCTATGATAGCAGGGAGAGACCATAGCCCCGTTTCAAAGGATTCTCAGTGTGTTTTCAGTAAGTCAGTTAAAGGAGAGCGGTCCTACAGGGCAGGGGCCTCCCACCTGAGTGTGGGTTTCTAGGACCCCACCCTCCGTTCAAACCTTCTATGAGCCATGCAGGGTAGACTTTTACCAGATCTAGGGACATAATTTGGTGCTGCATTCTAATTTTATATTAATACCTCTCTTGGGGAAGAATATATACAACCTTTGAACCTAAAGTTTTCATTTAAGAATACACTTAAAGACACTAGCATTTCTGATTCTTGACTTAAATTTCATTAAGCACAGTTCCCATGTCACTGGCAGTGGGAGCACTTTGTGACCATGACCTCTGATCACTTAGTTGCCTTCACTTCCCGCCCTCCCAATATTCCATTAACAAATATTACCGGGTGTTTGCTGCAGGCTGGGCATTTGCTATTAGCTATGGTAGTAGATGAAATAGATTTGGTCGCTGCCCTCACAGAGCTTACAATTGAGCAAAGAAGACAGCAATATGTGAATAACATACAAATAAATTGTAACTGCCAGTCAGTGCTGTAGAGGACCCGAACACTGTTGAATTAGTTAAAGTAACCTACTCCCACATCTCAGCTGCTTAGCATAATGATTTCTTTCTCACGTTGGTCACAGGCCAGGATGGTTAGACATTGTGGACTGGGGTTGGCGTGGAGATGGAAGGGCCTGGGTTCCATTCAGTCTCTGAAGTGCACAGACTGTCCATTCATCCATGTTGCCATTTCTAGGGCCTCCTCCTTTATGTGGCAGGTGGACAGCACTAAGGCAGCTATTGGAGGGGACGGCTCTATGGGAAGATCTGCCAATAATGCACACCAGTCTGCTTATAGCATAAATGCAAGGGAGGCTGAGCATGGACAAGCTGTGTGCCTGGAAGAGCCTTCGCTTGTTTTCTGCCTCAAGGATGAAAATGTAGAGAATAAGGTGGTCAAGTACAGTGTTGCCCAGTGTGACTTTGGTTAGGAACATAGCTTCTGGAGTCAGGCTGCCTGGGTCTCCTCCTGGCTCTGCCTCTTGCAAGCCTGGCAGGTTGGCTTTAGTGATCCAGACTCTCCATGCCTCCCTCTTCTCAGCTGTGAAACCTGGATGACAATAACAGCATTGTTTTGTGAGCAGTGACGTGGAATACCTGATAGACTCTATAAATAACATTTAGCATAGGGTTTGATTAGTTTATTCCAAGCACATCATTCCTTTAAATTATTATTGTGGTGGTCATTAGTAATGATACGGCAAGACCTGAAGGAATTAGAATTTTAAATTAGAGCGGCAGAAAACACTACTGTTTCTCCAGTACCATATGTCCATTTCCATGTCAATGTGGCATTTCACCTGGTCCTTTGCTAACCAGCCCTATCACCTCTTCCCTTCCCTTTGCCTGGTTATATCAGGCTCCGTGCCTGCCTCCTTACCAGGACTCTGACAGGGTAGATGTGTGGCTTTCGTTTTTACTCAAATTTTGTAAGTAGCTATTGGGCTTTCCTGTCACATAATATGGTAGGTTCAAGTTGCTTTTCTCCAACTGTTAGTCCTAACAGTCTATGTATCTTTTCATGGAAAACTAAAACATTATTATGACTGCCTGAATCCCAGGTGGTCTGTTAGGCAGTAGGAATCTTGAATTGGCAGATATGTTCAGTTATTGGTACTTACATTCAAGGCAGACAATTGCAGTTAAGGAGCAGAATCACTACTCAACACAGTGGAACAGCTAGCAGCCCCTCTTGTCATCAGTCTGAAATGTTTAAAGGGGAATCAGCATTTTGGATAATTAACGTAGATTAAGTTGTGTGTTTGATTATTTTAACACTCTAAAGTAGGGTTTAAGAGACATAATACTTGTTATAGAGATCCACTGTGATCCAGAAAAAGTGTCTGGCACGTAGTAAGCATTGAGTTATTCCTACCTGTGGCTGTGTATAGTTTTAGTTTACATACTGATTTGACTAATCTTTGCTGGTTGTCCATTTGATGCCAAGCCTTGTGCTGGCTGATAAGGACATGGTGGTGAACCAAAACATTGGCCTTTTGCTCAGTGAACTTGCCACTTGGTAGGGGAGGCAGATGACAATCACATGCTCTCTCACATACCATATCATACTGCATCTGTGACAATGAATGATGCTATCAGTACATTATAAGTGAATTTCACCAAGATGAGAGATTAGGAATGACTTCTTTGAAGAAGTGATCTGGGAGCTGAGGGCTGCAGGATGGAGCAGGAACTAGCTAGGGAAAAGGAATCTATCAGAAAGAGCCATGTGTGCTCAAAGATCTCCTATACGGGTAAGCCTTTGCAGAAAGCTAGGGGATCATGTCATTTGGGATAAGGCCAACAAAGTATGTCTTGAAGGCCACAGTTAGAATTATCGTACTTTGCTTAAGAGCATGGAAACACACCCATTTATAGGTTTTAAGCAGAGAAGAGTAGGGTTGCTGTGACTAGATTAGACTAGCCTTTTGAAAGATACCTGTATGTGGCAGATGGAGCCAAGCAGATGCGTTTGGATGAGCATGAAGATTCTTCTGAAAGTCCAGGGTTTCATGAGAAATGAAAAGAGTTCACTCTCTGGGGATAAAGATGGAGAGTGAGAAATGAAGTTGGCCAGGATAGGCACTTAGAAGGTTTAATTGACAGGACTTGGAGATAGATTAGTTAGGGAAGGACAATATGGAGGGTCACTCTCCAAGGATTCTGGATTCCTCAACTGTGGGCATAGCCATTCTTTTCACAGGGACAGTGCCTGATCGAACAGATCCTCAACTAGTTTTGAAGTTTGAGGATATATTTTATAATTAATTTAAAATTAAAACTAGAATGGCAATATTTGTCAATTCAAAAAAAAAACATATTGAAGGAGGGAAAAGGAAATAAATTACCATGTATTCATCACTTTCTGTGTTTGGAGTCTTTTAATTTATGTTCATTCATCTTTCTAGAAACTTTTAAGGCAGACACTTGCCTCACTGATTGAATCAGAAAAATGTTCTGAAAGATCTATTGACTTGCCTAACAATACAAAATAAAAGATAAGGAAAATATGTGTTGGGTCTCAGGCTTATATGAGACCAAAATCTACTGCAAGCTTTCTACCACAAAATATTTCCTCTGTACTTATTTCATGTTGGATTCCAGCCCTGGAGGAATTTATAGGAAGATGTAAATGCAAATCTTAGAGAGATGATGGTTATAATTCCACAGTGGAAGTTTAAGCAAGATGCCCTGGGTCTTTAGAGGAGAAAGCCTAAGATTTCTCTGTGCCTTCTAGAGAAGAGAGACTCTGAGCGGGGTCAGAAAAAGAGATTCACTTTGACCAGGGTCAAGGATGCACAGATGTGGCCGGCCTCTATGAGGTGGATAGACTGATCACATGAAGAGGGAGAAGAAGGAGGGTGTGTGAAGACATGTTAACGCTACTAGAATTGTTGCCTACATTTAGAGACCCAAGTTTGCGCATGAAAACCATAACTGAACATCATATTAAACATACTTGATAACAGTAAAAGACTTAACCTCATTAACAGTCTTCAAATAATTTATAATTACTATTATTAAAAATAATTCTGAACAGAGGCATAAATATGCAAATTTCCTTTTCATTCCCGTAAGCCAGCCATTTACAAACAAGGCAGCTCTTTTTATACCTGAGTGTGACCTCAGAGAGCCATAGAGTCCAGTGAAGAAGGGAACAATCCTTAGAAATAAGCAGGATTAATAATTAATGACTGCGGTTTTGAACCCCTTGGAGCTCTTCTCTTTTTTCCTCCTGGGTGGGGGGGGGGGAAACACAGGAAAATTAAATAAGCACTGCAATTAATGAAGATATTTTTACAGATCGACTAAAATGTGTACAAGAAAGTGGTAAGCTTGTTTGCCTCTGGGAGTTTGGTTGCAAGAATGTAAAGAAAGTAACTCTTAGTAGTATGAGATTGTGTACCCTTTGAATTTTTAAAAGATAGGTATCTAAATACATTTTTAAAAGCCCATTATTTTTGTGTCCTTAAAGCCATCAATATTATGGACTCAGACCCTTAACACCAGAGCCCAGGTTTCCTCATTCACAAAGCCCAGGGACTAATTCTTCCCTTGAATGGTTTATAATGAGGATTAGAGACTGTATGTATTTAATGCCTAGCATTCAGTTCATGTTCAATAACAATAATTGTATTATTGAAGAGTAAAAACCCTTTTTCATAGGCTGTAGCTAAATAAAATATTTTCTGGCTGCGTTTTAGGTCTGAGGAGGTTTTGCAAGTAAAAATATTGGCCTGATATTGAAAAAAGTAAAAGAAAAGATATGAAGGCCTCCAGCATTGATAGAGTGTTTCTGGGCTATAGGAGAATTCCACATTCTAGTGCCAGGAGCCAAAGGGAGGGAAGAAATTATAATAAATAACAACAACAACAATAAATTGATTAGTATTATTATGCTCAGAAAGCTTATCTGACCCAGGTGCAAACTAACTTCCTCTTCATCTCATTGTATTTCCTAAGAGAATTCAAAGTTCATCTATTTCAGTAGATTGCATTACCTAAATGTTACTGACATAGTTTGGGCATTAAACTATTACCATTTTCAAGTTCTGGATTAAGAAACTAATTACAAGGCTTTAATAGATAAATCCTAGCTGCCAAGTCTTATGATTATTATAGTGCTGTCTATAAGGCTGAATAATTCTTTGATCTGTTCACATGGTAACTGTTTTGTAAAAACCATCTGTAAGGTTGTATTCAATCTTCAGAGCAGTCCTCAAGAATTGTGTTCAAATATGGCCATTGAAATCTGGGAAGCTTGTTATTAAAAGCATGTCCAACAAAGTGGTTAATTTTCCTCCGAGAAGATGTCAATTAACCCTAATAGAATTATTTTGGTACTGATTTTGTTTAATCAAACATCACAAAATAATTGAGCTCAGAACAAATGGCTTATTACAGAAATGTGCAGGTTGGCAAGAAAGACTAGAGAGTGCATTTCAATAATGCATATATATTAACAGTTACTTTTTTTCATTAAAATGGGCAGTTACAGAGGGACCTGGTGCTCCAGGCATCGATGGGATGTGTGGGCCTTACATCACTGCTTGGTTTCTCATCCCACAGAAGGTTCAGGGCTCTGACAGAAGGGAGCACTTGGAGGTTTGAAATGAAGGGAAAGTGGTGCTAATTTATCACCTAACAGGTCTGGGGTGGACAAAACCCAAGGTTTGTGACACACATTGATTTACAGACTTCCCACAAGCCATCCCTGCGTCCAGGGTCTCCAGAAACATCTTTAAAAACATAATTTCAGCCACTATTTCAAAGCTCTGGCTGCACATAAGAATCATATGGGGAACTTTTAAAATCTACTGATATATAGGCCCTGAACAATTAAATCAGACCCCCTCTGGCTGGGCGGCCTTGATGTGGGTATGTTTCTTTTTTTTTTTTCTTTGATGTCAAAACCTCCCAACATATCCAGGGCAGAGTACTACGGCTTTGAGTCATCAGTCATTGTACGGGGTTTTTTTGCAACTTCTCTGCAAAGGTGAGTTAACATAGAGGATTAGTTTGTCAAACCCGATTTGCACAAATCAGTGATTTTACTCAGAGTATTAGCTCAGGCCACTGTAACAATACCACACACTGGGTGGCTTCAACCTCAGAAATGTATTATCTCCCAGTTCTGGAGACTACAGTCCAAGATCAAGGTGCCAGCAGGCTTGGTGTCTGCTGAGACCTCTCTTCCTGGCTTGTAAATGCCAACTTCTTGCTGTGTCCTCATGTGTCCTTTACTATGTACATACACACACTCCTGATGACTCTTTACATCTTATAAGGACACTGGTTCTGTCAGACTAGGGCCTCACCCTTGGGGCTTTGTTCAACCTTAATAATCTGCTTAAAGCCTCATCTCAAAATAGAGTCACATGGCATTAGAGTTAGGGCTTTAACTTAAGAATTTGGGGAGGACATTCTTCATGTCCATAAAACCCACTAACAAGCTTTTTACTTTGAATTCCGGAGTTACAAATAATTGTGAGACACAGACAAAGTAAGGAGAGGTCTGAAAGTATCACCACCATCCCCTGGGTCCTTTCTTGCTTTCGGTCTCTGGGTAAGAAATGAGGTTTGTAAGTAATTTATGTGGCTACATAGAAAGAAAAAACTTTTTCTGGACATGAAACACCATTATTTTAAACTTAGATAGGCACACAGCTTACAAGGTGTTTTCTAGGATATCATACCCTGTAAACTGATAGATTCTAGCTGGTTTGTTTAACATAAGCAATTTCACACTGACTAGGTACATCCTGGATAGGAGCATCCCAGAAATAAGAATCTCCAGCTGCTATTGGTTTGTTTGCCAGGAAGCCCATTGTTATAAAAAGGACACTTGACTCAGCAACTTTTTTTTTTTTCCGGAAGATGCCCCATATTCACTCTCCCCTACTGCTCCATAAAGGAGGAAAATAAATGGTAGCCTTGCTGATAACCATATCCTTCCTAGTAGGATGCACAACAGTTCTGGGTTGATCTCCTTCTTAGTCTCCGCCCTTATTGAGAGTGTTGTTAATCCCACATCTAGGCTCTGGACATTCTGACTTCAGTTCCTTAACACTTAGCTGTTAAGGTGTAGTCCTTAGACCAGCACTGTCACCTGGGAGCTTGTTAAAAATGCAAAATATCAGTCCCACTCCAGGTGGACTAAATCAAACTTTGCACTGTAACAAGATTCCCAGGGGATTTGTTCACAAATTCAAGTTGGAGAGACACTGTTACAACATGCCAGTCTTCTCAGCCTCAGGGCCTTAGCAGTAGCCCTGTTAATTCCCATGCTTGTGTCCTTACCTTTCAGGTCATAGCTTAAAAATTACCTTTTCTCTTTATCTATGGAGAGGAGCTGCCCCCTTGTTATTCTTGGATTAGTACATTATTTATTCCCTGCTTAACACTTGTTATAATATATGTTTTTGTTGTATTGTTTATTTGTCTTACTAACTTAAGCTCTTTGAGGTAAGGAATCCTATCCAACTGGATCATCAGCCATATCCTAATCAACAACACTTTGTGTATACTGGGTAGATAGTAAATAGTTGTTGAATCAATAATAAGCAAACTGATTTTCCATGATCTGGTGCCTGTCTGTGTCTGTCTCTAACATTATCTTCTTTATTTTTAACTTGTACTCTGTATTTCAGCTCAACTTAAAATACTTATAGCCCTTTATCCTCAACCCCATCCCTGAATTGAGTGTTTTCATGCTTTCTTGGATTTGTTTGAGCTGCTCACTCTTCCTAGTTGCTTTCTCCCCACTTTTGTCCCTCTAAAGAGTGCGTATTCATCCAGAGACTCTGCTCCAGTATCCTACAAAGGCAGGTAAAGGATCAGTTGGGCCACAATTGTATCTTGAGTTACATTGGATTTTAGTGACATTTACGTGCAAATGTCCAGCATGACACCAGAATCCTATTGAGAGAGAAGAATTAAGTGTTTCTCATATGTATTGTCATTGCTTAATGTGGTGCATGAGCACAGGAGCTTCTTAGTGGCCTTTGAATTAGGAGACAGGAGAAATACAAGACGATGTCTGGAGGATGATTTAAAAACATGTCTCCTTAAAAATTTTGCTGTGAAAGATCCTTTCCAGACATCATAGTTCCTGCAGTCCTGTATGCACTTTCCATGATGAAAAAGTACTTTTCATATCCCTTTATTTAGTTGTCTAGCATTCCTCGTAAGATAAGCTGAATCAAATAAACACTTCATTTGCCTTGCTTGCTGAAGATAACCTCGCTTCTCCCTGTAAAAATAAACAAATATGCTGTCCCCATTCATTCAAGCTATCATGACCAAATATCATTCACTGGGTGGCTTGTAAACAACAGAAATTGATTTTTCACAGTTACGGAGGCTGGGAGGTCCAAGATCAAAACATCAGCAGATTCGGTGTCTGATGAAAATCTGCATCCTGGTTCAGGAACCCCTGTCTTTTCACTGTGTCCTCATAGGGCTGAATGGGTGAGAGAGTGCCCTGGAATCTCTTGTGTAAGGACACTAATCCAATTCAAGATGGCTCCACATTAGTGACATAATTACCTCCCAGAGGCCCCACCTCCTAATATCATCCCATTCGGATTGGGCTTCAACATGAGAATTTGGGAGAGAATTCAGTCCATACCATATCCTGTTTGGTTTAGAGGTCAATTCTGTCTTAGCTTTGTGAACTTTAAATGTGTGAGATCATAGACTCCATTTCTTAATTAGTCTAACATCTCCACAGCCTTCTGCAAAACTCCTTATGGCATGGGACAGAATTTAGTAGCAGTAGATGGCTGCTTACTTAGATGTAGTGTGAACGAACCCAAAGGGCTTCTTACCGAAATATGTCACTACCACATCTTCTGAGCTGACAACTGAGCCTGTAATTCCAATTATTTGAGTTTTTTCCTTGGATTAACGTGGAGGTGTCTCTTAAAGAGGTAAATTTCCAATCATCATTGAAAAGTATATGGTTTAAACACTGCTGTCTTAAGCTCAATTTGTAGGCAGCTGTAGCCCATTGCCCTGTAATATGAAGGTTAACTTTTTAGTTTGGCTTGCCTGATGCTCATCAGGAAGAGACATTTGGCTCAGTCTTGCTGACCTGAGTAGGGGAGAGGACATGCCAGTTAATAAGGCTGTGTGGTCAAAGGGGTGGAGGCAGTGAAAAAGAGAAAGCTAAAAAATTCATGAATACTAGTTTATTCTCTTTCTTATGAAAAAAAAAAACCCAGAAGAAATAAAAATACTTACTTTAATTGAATATTAAGTATTTTTAAATAGTCTCATATATACAGTTGTATTTGATTCTCCATTAGCTAACTCCACTTACTGGTGAGGAAATGAACCTTCATGGGAGCCAAAGATGATCCAACTAGCATCCTGATGGGTGACAATCCATTTCATGTTCTTTGACCTTCCATGATGTGACAGATTACACTCATCCAAGAAGGGAAAAGATCTGAAAGATGGTGCTAGAATCCCAAAGTATTAATAAACTAATGTCACTGTTTTCCTTAGTGTTATTGGACAGATACAGATTCTGCAGGATGTTGAGAAAATCGATGTTACAGAAGGGTAAAGAATGCTTGTTCTGCACTCAAATGAATTAGAAACCACTGGCTTAAATCAAAGCATAGTCTCTTTTTAACAGCAAGATTTCTCAGGCTCTTTAATAAACTGTTCTTTGGTCCCTCCTGACATGGCAATGGTTAATGCAAGGTGACTGGGGTGGGGGGAGGTTCCTATGTTCAAAATAATATATTGCAGGGCTAGTATTCATCAGAATGAAATGTGGGGTAAGTTTCCTAAAAAAAAAAAAAATCAGTATAAAAACAGTTTCTTTCCTCTAGTTTAGAAGAGGGAAGCAAAATACTCAGAGCTTACAAAAATAGAAAGGAGAAAAAAGAAAAAAAAAGAAGGCAAATCAAAAGCCCTTCTTCTCTCAGATGGTAAACTGATCAGCATTCTTCCCCACTTACCTGGCAGATAGCATGACTCACCCCAGGTGAGTGGGTGAAAAGCAATTTGCAAGTTGCCTCGGGTGTGAAAACCTAAGATGAATGGCTGAACTGGTTAGAAAAGAAGATTTAGTAGCAGTGATATGAGGACTTCTATTGTTCTTGCTTGTATAGTTTGTCATATTTAAGCAAGTCAGAGTTGGGAAGCTCAAACAAAAAGCAAGAATACAGGAGTGTTGAAGGGCATTAACAAGAAGCCATTTTTTTTTTTCTCCTAAGGATTTATCCGTTTATGTCCTAATCCTGGGAGTTCTTTCTTGGAATGGAATCTGTAGCGGTTCCAGTCCACCTTCTAGGCTCTAAAGGGTTTTAAAAAAATACATGGTGGGCCCCAGTTTTCAAAGTATAAGAGGTAGAAGAATAGTACAGATACAAATGCTAAGAGATGTCAACAAAGGGAGAGTGTATTTGTAGCAAAGAGGCATCAGGGAAGATTTGGGGCATTTGAGCTAGTTGTTTAAGAATTAGAGGAAAGCATAACAGCTAAAGGCTGAGTGTGAATGGAAGAGTGCCAATGGGGAATCACAGGGTATCAAAGGGAAACATAAACAGTGCCCTTTTCCAGAAGAGTAATGGGTGTTAGGGTGGTTGGTGAATGCAGATGAGGCAGGAGAGGAGGGACTTGATTGCCAAAATCAGGTGTCTGCGCTGTGTCAGGTGGGCAGTGGATTTTAATCCAAGCTGCAATAGACCCACACCTTCCAAGAAGGCAACTTCATGACAAAGAGTTTTTGAGCGGCTCCTCTAGGTACAAGGTAAACATAAGGAAACAACTTGAATGTGCTCTCTTCAAGTGGAGAGAGACAAACAAGTAAACGCCTGGATGTTTCATTGACTATAACTGTTATAAAATGATACCAGAATAATAAAGTAAGAAGTGAAAGGGAAGACCTAAAATCAGAAAGCAAGTAAGAGAACAAAATAATGATAACTTTAGTAGATCCTTGTCATTGGGGGCAAAAACAAAACAGGTTCACAGAAGAAGACTGGAACGAACTTTGCAACTGTTATTTTTTGAGGGGAGCAAGGGAAGAGAGGTATCAAAAGTGACAGTATGGGGGCGCCTGGGTGGCGCAGTCGGTTGAGCGTCCGACTTCAGCCAGGTCACGATCTCGCGGTCCGTGAGTTCGAGCCCCGCGTCAGGCTCTGGGCTGATGGCTCGGAGCCTGGAGCCTGTTTCCGATTCTGTGTCTCCCTCTCTCTCTGACCCTCCCCCGTTCATGCTCTGTCTCTCTCTGTCCCAAAAATAAATAAAAAACGTTGAAAAAAAAATTTAAAAAAAAGAAAAAAAAAAAAAAGTGACAGTATGGGAGCGCCTGGGTGGCTCAGTTGGTTAAGTGTCCGACTTCAGCTCAGGTCACGATCTCGCAGTCAGTGAGTTCGAGTCCCGCATCAGGCTCTGTGCTGACAGCTCAGAGCCTGGAGCCTGCTTCAGATTCTGTGTCTCCCTCTCTCTCTGCTCCTCCCTCACTCACACTCTGTCTCTATCTCTCAAAGATGAATAAATGTTAAAAAAAAAATTTAAGTGACAGTATGGTCACTAATCATGATTTGAATAGACATAACTCATTTAGTTTTCACCATGTGTAAAACAATGTGTGTCACATACACTAATTTTCTCAGTAAGTCTAGGATGTATTCTTACCATCTAAATTTCATAGATCAAAAAATAAAGCTCAGAGAACATAAATGCCTTGTCCAAGATTACTCTGTTAGGATTTTAGTACATGTGCCTCTGAGTTCCACATTCATGTTAACTACTCCACTATACCAAGACAGTTTGGAGGGGGTAGGTGAAATCAAGAAAGGGAAGAAAAATGCTATGTTCACTTTTTGATGCATAGAGTCTGAAATGCTGCTATCGCATTATCGCTGGTGATATTCCATTGGAAGCGTCAGCACTCAAGAGTGAACGGAGAATTGGGAATGGCCATCCTAATGTTCTTTGCATGGCTTAAGTTGCTCATTGATGCCCTAGAATATTCTAATGACAATTATTCAGGAAGCTACAATGTGTCAGGCACCATGCTAATTCTTTAGACATGTTATCTCCTTCAGTCTTCATAACCGATAAGCTTGGCAAAAAAGATACTCTGATTGTCTACTTGCCTTTGGGTATAAAGTCTGGACGTAATGAAATCTATCTTTGAACCCAGGAAAGTTGGACTTCACAGATCATGCTCTTTCTACTTTGAGCTGTAGCTAACCTTGCTAATGGAGAAGGTAGTATTCAGAGAAAATTTTGTTACTCCAAAATGGGTTTGCCTCTTGGTTGATGGTGAGTGAAAGATACAACTGAATGAAGGAATAGGAAATGGGAGGATTTTTTTTGCAACAAGTCAAGGAGAACACTGGAGATCTTTCCCAAAGCTGTGTCTCCCTGAACAACAAAATTGGGGAAGTTTTAAACTTAGGGTGCTTGCATGCTAGGCAGTTCAGCATGGAAGTGGGGCAAAAGTCATCTTAAGGTGACAGAATCCAAGTCAAGATCAGGAGGTTCCACAAGAGTCAGCATCATCAGTTCTCTGGCTTCTGTTGGTTTAGTATTTGAGTGCTCACAGGGGTTTAAATCTTGCAAAGATAATTCAAGAGTGTGCATAAGGTCAATCAATTTTTACTTTTGAACCAGCACTGGGACTTTGACCACTGATTTATTGTCCCCGATATGATGATTATATCTGTGGCTATTCTAACATTCTTTTGTTGCCTTAAAATCATTATCTACTGGGGTCTCTTCTTCTGCAATTTTGACATATTCCAGGAAGTTATTTTTTTTAACGTTTATTCATTTTTGAGAGACAGAGAAAGAGCATGAGCAGGGTAAGGGCAGAGAGAGGGGGCGACACAGAATTCGAAGCAGGCTCCAGGCTCCGAGCTATCAGCACAGAGCCCTACACAGGGCCCGAACCCACGACCCATGAGATCATGATCTGAGCTGAAGTCAGACGTTCAACTGACTGAGCCACCCAGGTGCCCCAACATATTCCAGGAAGTTCTGCAAGAAATGTGCTTTGGGCAAGTAGTGCTAGTCAGGCATAGATCACAAGATGGCCAGAAGCCTAAAATGAGTTTTCTTATGTCAAGAAAGCTATACCTTGTCTTCATTTCCCTAGGAGCCCCTAGCTCTTTCTGCCTATATGATCAGGTATAACTGAGCCAACATGAGTTCACTCCTTGGTGAGTCAGAACCTGCACTAGGTTGAGTTGTCCCACAATGAAAACTTTTATTTGCAGCAAACAAGGAGATCATGAGGAGTGGCTTCCCAAGTGGTGATTCTCTGGGAGAGGGCATAGGGGAGCCTTGCCATCCTATGTAGAGGTGGGCATAAGGTCACACATGTGCCTGAAGTAAACAAGCTTATATATACTTACATTGTATGTTATGTAAATGAGGCTAAGACTCCTCCTTGGGTGGAGAGTTTAGTGCTACAATGAGGTAAAGGTAATTGTAGGTCATTCTAGAGGTGACTCCATGATCCATCTGTGCAGGCATAACTCAGGTTTAGCTGAAAAGGTCTAGGTGGTCTAGGTCTAAGGCAGGTGTTGTCAGGAGAGTCTATCACCTGGGGTGGTTTCAGGTTTCATTTGTCTGCGTTAAGGGAAAAGCCAGAAAGAAGAGCTCAGGGAAAAATGTAAGACAGAGGTTAGTGAGTACAAGCAGGTGGGCAGTAAAGGCCAAGTCTTGGGGTCTAGCTGGTGACACAGAGACCTATTCAAATCAAGTTCTGCCCTTGGCTGCAAATTGTCCATGACTTGTTTTTTTCCTTTTCTGTGATGTGTTAATTGTATTACTTTCCCCTCTACCTAGCATTTCAGTGCTCCATATTTAATTCCCTTTCTTCCCTGAAGAAAATGCCAAAGACTTTTCAAGTGTAAACTTTCACTCTATAGATGTATAGTAAATGACCTGAAAACAGGGAGACTCACATACGTAATTAGGGATCCTTTCATTGTTAGTTAGAATCAAACTCGAATTTTGGCTGGAGAAAACCAGTTCTAGAGGACTGGTCAGTCTCCTCGGTCCTTCACACTACCATTCACCCATTCAGTCCAACAATGTTATGGAGCCTCCTCCCAGATTTTGAGTTTCTAACAAGTGAATAAAGTGGACAGAAGCTCTGATTTCAAGAAGCTTATGTATAAATTGGGAGTTAAGACCTTAATGAAGTAACATATGTGCATAATTACAAATTGTGTTAAGTTCTTTAAGGGGGGGTCTTTAGAGTTTATTAAAGGAAGAGCCAATTCAGTGGGGGTAGGGACCTCCTGAGCAAGAATTTAGTGAACCGAAGAATCACAGAACAGCATATTGTGGCCCATACTCATGCTGGGGCAGGAACCCTCATGGAACCCAGCTAAAGCCTATTGCTCTGTGTGCCTGCTGGATTATGACGCATCTAGGATGTTTTATAGCAAGAAGTCACTAAAGAGCTTAAGCATAAAGGTGACATGACCAAATCAGCATGCTAAAGGACCCTTCTGGCTGTAGTGCAGCTAATGGGATTAGGAGGGAGCCAGCAGGAAAAGGGAGGTGGGGAAACTCCACAGAAAGATTTTGCAGAGGAGATGGTGATAGCAAAGATGAGAAAAGAGGATTCATTTCTCTAAGGCACTTTTTTTTCCCTGTTTGTTCTCAGCAAATAAACAGGGTGCAGCACCAAAAAGTTTGCAGGCATGCCTCAGAGGTAGTACGGGTTTGGTTCCAAACCACCACAATGAAGTGTATATCACAGTAAATACTGTCAGATGAACTTTTTGGTTTCCCAGTGCATATAGAAGTTTATACTAGACTTTAGTTTATTAAGTATGCAATATGAGATTGTGTCTTAAATAATGTACATAACTTAAAGAATACTTTATTGCTAAAAAATGTTCGTCTGAACATTTGTCAACTTGGGTTTATTTTGTTGTTTTGTTTGTTTTGTTTTGGTTTGGTTTGGTTTGGTTTGGTTTTTTGCTGGTGGGGTGTTTTGCCTTAATGTCAGTGTCTCCTGACTGATCAGGGTGGTGGTTGCTGAAGGCTGGTATGGCTGTGGTAATATCTTAAAATAAGACAACAATGAAGTCCGCCAAATTCATTTCCCTTGAACACTACAGCCCATTGTAGGGTTATTAATTACCTTAATTTCAGTATTATTGTGTCTTAGGAAATAGGGAAGCCTAAGGAGAGGCAGGAAGATGGGGGAACAGCTGGCTGGTAGAGTAGTCAGAACACACACAACATTTATTTATTAAATAAATTATCAATTAAATAAAACCCACTCACCATTTTATGTGGGAGTGGTTCATGGCGGCCCATAACAATTATAATTGAGCATCAGAGATCATGAATCATGGGTAATCATAACAGATACAATAATATGAACAAATTTAAAATATTGTGAGAGTTACAAAACATGATATAGAGATACAAAGTGAAAAATGCTGTTGGAAAAATGGTGCCCACAGACTTGCTCAGTGCAAGGTTGCCACAAACTTACAATTTGTAAAAAATGCCATACCTCCTAAGGGCCATAAAAGGAAGAGCAATAAATCAAGATGTGCCTGTATTTAATAAATAGTTTGTTATATGAAATGATTAACTTAAGTGATTTCAAGAGGTAAAATCTACATGATGTGTTGGTAACTTAACTATGAGGGGCCAAGAGGATGGGAGATGTTGAAGATGACAAAACTTATGGTTTACAGATACATAAGGTTGCCATGCACTAGGGCTTTGTCATTTTGTTTTCTTTGGATCTGTGTCAGTAAATATTTTCTATAAAGGGCCAGATAGTATATACTTTAGGCCTTGCGGTCCATGCATTCACAGCTACTCACTTCTGCCATTGTAACAAAAAACTGGCCATAGACAACATGTAAGTGAACAACTGAGATGATGCTCTGATACAATATTATTGACAAAACAGGCAGTGGGCAGGATTCAGCCCATGGGCAGTAGTTTGCCAGTCCCTGAGTAAATCATGAGTTTAATTTTAAACAAGTTTAATGGGAGGTATTTTTGAGGCATCCACATGAATATGTTCACGTTATTATTAGAATATGTTATTGTTAGACCCAGCTTTTTTAAAAAGTACTTTGAAATGTATTTAGTAATTACACAAGATTAAATACCTAATATTTGATTGCTAAGCATCTTTTAGGGAACTGTCCCCAGAGAGGGAATAGATCAGTGGTCACTTGTAGTCAGCATATACACTATAAGGAGATGGCTTCTATAGTGACAGTATTGTTTCAGAAAGAGGCAGCTAACTAGTGTCAGCAGATGTGCACTGTTTGGCCCTTAGAGTACATGATATCTTTAAAAAGGCATCAACTTTAAAAAAAAATCAGAAGGTTCCATATATTCTGAGTAGGGGGTGGGGAGGATAAAAAAGAAGTTCTGAAACCAAGCCTAGTCATCCCTTTTAGTTAGAAATAGAGAAAAGCTTCATAAAGAATGAGAAACCTAGATTTACTGTAGGGGCAAACTGTTCAGTTAATCTGGGAGGTTTCAATTATATACACTTAAAAACAAGCACCCCCCCACTGTTGCTTGTATTTGAGGGAAATACAGGCATTGAAACAGTGAGTGCAGATCATTTAGGCAGAACTATTATGAAATCTCTTCTTGATGTATAATTTAACACCTATTTCTAAGTATGCATAATCTTACTGTGTTCCTTTAGACTTGGTTGTTTTGGGGACAGAAATGTCTCACTACCTCTCCATTCATTTACTTTCTATGTTCTGCTGCCGTAGGCATTTTAAATTGTTTGGCCAATGACATAATGAAACGTAAGCCTAGAGACCTTACTGACCATGCAACTCTGTAATTTCACGATAGCTTCATACTGTCCCATTAAATTGTCAGAATATCACTGAGCATTTTATGTGACCCATTCTGACTTTTAATGAGAGATACTGTATCGTAAGGTTGAGAATAGAAGTCCA
This sequence comes from Panthera tigris, assembly GCF_018350195.1. Taxonomy (NCBI): domain Eukaryota; kingdom Metazoa; phylum Chordata; class Mammalia; order Carnivora; family Felidae; genus Panthera; species Panthera tigris. The sequence goes on from NC_056661.1 coordinate 49,055,658, forward strand.
GGCAAGACCACCTCTGTGGTCACTAAGTTGTCTACACAGCACAAAGATTTTCTTCCAAACCCCAGCTCTTCAGAGTGTGTGGTTCAGTGGTTCCCAAACCTGTCTACCTTTCACCTGAGGAGTTTTAAAAGACACTGATGCTTCTTTGAAAATTTTAGAGGCTCTCCAAGTGATTCACATGTGTGGCAGGTTTAGGAACCACTGGCTTAATTCAAAATAAAATCTCTATGACAGCATAAATTTATCAACGCCTTGGACTTCCAGGGGCTCGGTGGTGAGATGAAGCTCTGGATCTTTCCATGAGAATGCCCAGGTTCCACCATAGCAAAAAGCCTTCCCTAACAATATGGTGGTGCCACTTTCTTCCTAGAGTACATTAAAAACAAAGATGATTCTTGGGACGCCTGGGTGGCTCAGTCGGTTAATCGTCCAACTTCAGCTCCGGTCATAATCTCCGGGGTTTGTGAGTTTGAGCCCCGCATCGGGCTCTGTGCTGACAGTTCAGAGCCTGAAGCCTGCTTCAGATTCTGTGTCTCCCTCTCTCTCTTCCCCTCCTCTGCTCTCTCCCTCTCTCTCTTTCTCTCTTAAAAAAAAATGTTCTTTTATATAGTTTGAATAGGTAGAATATGAATTAATGAGTGTTTTTATCGTAATATGGCAGCCCTGAAATTCTGTTTCATAGTCTAGTCATACTGCCTATGGTTTAAAAATAGAAGCTGAGTCTTAAAAAAGAAAAAGCCATTGAATGCTGCTACAGGATTCCTTGCGAAGCTCTTAGTAGCCCCTCTACCTTGCTTACTTGACCACCCCGCCTCCCGCAGAACTGAAACCTGGCTCTTTTCTAATATCAAGGATTAAGTATTCCTGCTCATTTTTCCTAAAACGCTCTTTCCAAAAATTAGACAGGACAAATATATTTTAATGAACAAATAGTGTTTTAATAAGAAGGCTCTTTTAAAATTAGCTTATTCTATTAAGGTTTTAATAAGTAAAAAAAATAATATTGTAGAGAATTATTCAATAAAAGCACCAGCCAGCTTGGTCTACAGAGTAAGCTTAGGAAACATGCAAATGGAATTTCACTAAAGAAAATATCCCTGCAGTGACAAAATTTTCACTTAGATAGAAAATGTCTATGTGGGGAAAAGAACAGATTTCTACTACATACAAATGATACACCAAACAGTGTATTCTGCTTTTGTTTGAGTTCTGCCTTTGGCAGTAAGACAGCAACTAATTTGGTTTTATTTTAAAATTCCAGTGATTATAAGGTCTGCACATTCCCTGTGAAGTAGCTCACTCTCTACTAGAGCCAGACCCCAATATTTCTTTGCCAATCACATGTGCTAGAGAACTTGAGCTGACAGGTGCTTTTTCATCGTTTCCTCTCTGAGCCAGGAGCAATGGAGTCCCAGCTGATATTCTGAGTCTGGGGCTTTCCTACTCTCTTTTAAGAGCATTCCCAGGAGACAAGACAAGTGTTTCTGATCATTTGTTGTTTGAAAGTCCCTTTTCCTTCTGGAGCTACTTGCTATCCCTATTAGAATTTGAATTATTGGCTAATTGTCTAACAGTCTCAGAAGGTGTTCACGTAGTAGATGCAGAAGTAAGAAAAAGTGTATTTGTTAGAATGTTTCATTGCAAGTAGTTGACTATGCAGGCAATATTGGCCAACCACTAAGGAAAGTTTATCATTTCATGTTCAAAATTCAGGGGTACATTAGCACCAGTGTTGGTTAATTTGGTGACATCATTATCGTACTGTTAAAGAATGATTAATGAAGATCATTTAGATGATAGAAACTAACTTTAAACACTTCATGAACTAGACAGTCTCCTTTCAGAGAACCACAAAATGGGATGCAAGGCAGGAAGCTTTTTACAGGGTAAAGAATAAACAACAAGGAAAAGACAAACAGAAAAGAACTGATAGTCTGGGGCCATATAGTCAATCTTGTTTGGGCCAAGAAGGCTCAGAGTTGGTTTGGCATTCTGAGACTGGCTAACTGAGTACACTGTGTGTCTGGTCAAGGGGAACTTGTTTATAGGGGCACAGAACTTATCCAAGTTTGGTTTGCTGAGGTGACATCCTGAGCAGCAGTGGCTCCATCTTGGGCCTAGAAATTATTTCAGCACCATCAAAGACAAAAATTCTTTTTTTATCTATTGTTTTCTATCCTAGGATATGGGCTTTTTTCCCATAAGCTTGTCTTCATGGTTAAAAAGTGGCTGCTGCAGCTCCATACATCATGTTTGTACACATCAGAGTTCAAAGGCTAAAGACCATAGATCTCTTCCTTGTATCTCTTTTAAGAGCGAAGAACCACATTCCTAGGACTCGACATCAGGCTTATGTTTGCTTTCATTGGCCAGAACTACATTTCTTTCCTAAATAATTGATCTGCCTATCCATATAATCTATTTCAACATCTCTTCCCCATGAGCCAGCTACTGAGCAGACCCAGTATCCAATGACTATAAACAATGGTGTCCGGGAGGAAAATGCATCCTTAATCAGGGAATGTAGGACTGTATCTTCTAAAGAAGATGGCAGTAAACATCCTAGCCCTTTTTTCTAATCTTTCTGCACCTTCACTTTGGCTTTCCAGCTAAGGGAAACTTGGTTTTGTTGCAGCCATCAAAATAGAATAGAAATCTACATTCCTACTAGCCTCTGGCAAAGAAAATTGACACTATACTTGAATATTCATAGTCCTAAATGAGTATTCTCCCTTTAATAAGTATCCATGGGCATTTGCAGCTGACTGTTTATTCTTATGAAACAAGCCACTGAGTGTGTGAGGATGGGTATAGATATACACAAATCATATGTATCGCTTTAGAAGAATTCTCACTTACTAGAGCTTTTAAAGGTTACTTGGTATCTTCATTCAACACAATATATTTTCAATAATGATTTTTTTGGCAAAGCGAGTAAATTAGACTTTTGTTCATTTGGTGCAAGAGGCAACTTTGTTGCTGTAATATATACAATTAAACGGAGTTGAGATGTACTTTAAATGAAAATTGAAAACAAATTAAGTAATCAGTCAATGTAATGTTTGTGGTTATAGCTCTTGTATATATTTGGATAAGTTAAGGGTGGAAAAAAGCTGTTCAGCATTGCTGGGCATTTTATTTTATTCCAAGGGGAAAGAAATAGCTGGCAACATTTGAAATTGGCTGTAAAATATTACAGATAATGATAATTTGTTTTTATATTTGTATGAGCCCTTCATCTATTCCCATAGATCAAGTTTAATCATATGGCATATTACTATCTACTAGTGTTAGAATTAGGCAATCTGAAGTTTAGCTAATGAAATATATTTATAGGTTTCTGGGTTTGTTTTTTTTTTTGTTTTTTTTTGGTTAATCTTTCTTACTAACCAGGAGTAGGACCTTTTAATTTGACATTTGGAAACATTTGTATTAATAATAGCAATTTTTTAGGTTCTATCTTCTCGCAGTTTGACATTTGTAAAGTTAATGTGTATCTCTTTATCGCTTATTACAAATTATTTCCTTAATTTTATGACTTTGGGATGGCTGCCAGTGACTTACTGCCTCAAAAATCATGATGTTGAGAAAGAGATGATTATGTTTTATATTTAGTTAGATTTATTAGTACTGACTTGGGCTTTGTGCTGAGGCAAATGGGTTTACACAAGTCATCTGAAGATTTTTGGGTCTCTGTTTAAAGTTCAAATTCAACCATTACAAGGCTATGATAATTTATGAAGCTTAATCCCTGAGCCATTATTTTTCAAAGTTAACTACATTTGTTTTAGATTTTGAATGTGGATCTTAACTCGGGTTTTGATGTAAGTATCACACCCTGCTATACATTGCATTCTGTTTTAATACAGTACTAAACTTCCAAGAGCAATAAATTAGTTTGCTTTCCCCCTCATCTCTTAAAATTATGCATTTTTAAAAAGGCTCAGATTTTCCAGTATTTTTCTATCCTATTTTTTTAGTCCAACTGTATTAAAAAGGTGTGGGGGATAAGGGGTGCCTGGGTGGCTCAGTCGGTTGAGCATCTGACTTCTGCTCAGGTCATGATTCATGGGCTATCAGTTGGTGCCCCATGGACTTTGTGCTGACAGCTTGGAGCCTGCTTTGGATTCTGTGTCTCCCTGTGTCCCTGCCCCTCCCCTGCTTGTGCTCTGACACACTCTCTCTCTCTCTCTCTCTCTCTCTCTCTCTCACAAAAATAAATAAACATTAAAAAAAAAAGGTATGGGGAATTTCAGCTAAATTTGTTCATTGGCATTTATTCTATGAATTAATTTTCTGACTTAATTAAAGTCATATTTAATTTATATTTTTTATTTAAGTTATTTAATACATGTATTTTTCAGGACTGTTGATCACAAGTAACAGAAATGCCATTGAAAGTGTTTCAGCATAGCAGAATTTACTGGCTTGTATAATGGCATAGTCTAGGGAATTCATGCTTCAGGCATGGCTGTCTCAAGTAGCTCAAACAGGCTCCTTAGTAATCTCTCTTCTTCTCTTTCTCAGTAATGCTTTTCTTTTTGTTGACTTCTCTCTTTTAGAAACTCCTTCATTCTTATAGCCTTGCACACTGGCATCATTATATCCTACAAACTGCCAGTCCAACAAAAACGAGATATTTTTATTACGTATAATCTCAGTAAAAATGAAATTAAATTCCTCTCCATTCTATAACAATCCCATCCCTGACCCATATTCTGTGGCTAGGAGGTTGGAATGTATCCATTTTTGACAAAGTGTGGTCCCTAGATAATCCCCAGAAACATCACCAAAGATTTGGTTAGAAATACTTATTCTCAGATCCCTTCTATACCCAGTCAAAAAATCCTACTGTGGGACCCAGTATACTGGGTGGTAAGGAACCCTCCTAGTGAAGCATTCTCAAGCTTGAGAACCCCTGCTGTACATTAACTGGCCAAGACTGGGTCATGTGAGCAACCCCTGGAGCTTCAGTGTAAGTTTCATCTCACAGCAAGCATGTAGAAAGAGTTCTGAGGAACCAATATCAGGAAAGAGGAAGAGTAGATGGTGTGCTGACAAGTAAGAGATCTCTGCTACAATGAAATTTCAGCCCGACACTACTTTTTCTTTGTTTCTAATGACATTATTTCTCAGAACACTGTTGGTTATGAATTGCCCTCTAGAAAACCACTATTCTAATTAAAGCAAATCAACATTCATCCTCCTCTAGGATACGGTATTTTAGTTTTAAATTTCATCTCTGAATAGGTAGGTACGTGGCCAATATTGAAAGGTTTCCAGACCATATTTTTTTATTCAAATGCTTACCAATTACTTAGATATGGCCAACTACCATTATATACCCTTCAGTAATGAACCTTATTACTCCTATGTGATAAATAATAGACTAAAATAAATTTGCTTCAAAATTTCTCATTGATAATGGCAGTGATGCCTACAGAATTTTAGGAAAGGTAGTAAACATTGCAATATCACCTAAAATAATTTTAAAACAAATTTTTAAAAAGCAGCTAATAAGGGAGATGCATGTAACATTTCACATTACTTAAAATTTGTGTTTTGATTTATCATTTGTTAAAGATTTGTTAAAGATCCAAAGGTAGTTGGGTTTTTTTTTTTTGTTCATTTGTTTTGTTTTTTGTTTTTTCCTTTTAGTATATTCTTGTTTGGAATGTGTAGGGTAGGAATAGGGAATATGTATTTTTTAACAGTTGCCACAGGGAATTTTTTTATTATTATTATTTCTTTATTTTGAGAGACAGAAAGAGCACGAGCTGGCAAAGGGCAGAGAGAGAGAGGGAGAGATAATCCCAGGCAGGCTCCATACTGATTTGGGGCTTGATCCACGAACTGTGAGATCATGACCTGAGCAGAAATCAAGAGTCTGGATGCTTAACCGACTGAGCCACCCAGGTGCCCCAACCACAGGGAAATCTTAAAATCAGGCATGTTTGGCATACTCCATAGTAGCAAAAAGGAAGGATGCTGTGGTGGAATAGTTGGGGTCAAATCTTGGTCTTAGTTCAAACTAACTGTAGGGAGGTGGGTAGTTCTTTAGCCTTGTCAAGTCTCAAATGCTGCTTCTATCATTGTTGTTGTTTCCTTCTCTCCCTTTTCTCTTAACTAATCTGCCAGTTACACCTTCTCATTTCTTATGCTGCAGATAGAGGACATGCAGTGGGGTAAAGGAGTCCGGGAGATCCCCCCCTCAGTGTGCACACTGCCATGCAAGCCTGGGCAAAGAAAGAAGACTCAGAAGGGAACTCCGTGCTGCTGGACCTGTGAGCCTTGTGATGGCTACCAGTACCAGTTTGATGAGATGACATGCCAACATTGCCCCTACGACCAGAGGCCCAATGAAAACCGAACCGGCTGCCAGGATATCCCCATCATCAAATTAGAGTGGCATTCCCCCTGGGCCGTCATCCCTGTCTTCCTAGCAATGTTGGGGATCATTGCCACCATCTTTGTCATGGCCACTTTCATCCGCTACAATGACACGCCCATTGTCCGGGCATCTGGGCGGGAACTGAGCTACGTTCTGTTGACTGGCATCTTTCTTTGCTACATTATCACTTTCCTGATGATAGCCAAACCTGATGTGGCCGTGTGTTCTTTCCGGAGAGTTTTCTTGGGCTTGGGTATGTGCATCAGTTATGCAGCCCTCTTGACAAAAACCAATCGGATTTATCGCATATTTGAGCAGGGCAAGAAATCAGTGACAGCTCCCAGACTCATAAGCCCAACATCACAGCTGGCAATCACTTCCAGTTTAATATCAGTTCAGCTTCTAGGAGTTTTCATTTGGTTTGGTGTTGACCCACCCAACATCATCATAGACTATGATGAACATAAGACAATGAACCCTGAGCAAGCCAGGGGAGTTCTCAAATGTGACATTACAGATCTCCAAATCATTTGCTCCTTGGGATATAGCATTCTTCTCATGGTCACATGTACTGTGTATGCCATCAAGACTCGGGGTGTCCCAGAGAATTTTAATGAAGCCAAACCCATTGGATTCACTATGTACACGACATGTATAGTGTGGCTTGCCTTCATTCCCATTTTTTTTGGCACTGCTCAGTCAGCGGAAAAGGTAAGTGAAAATGCACACCACACCACACATTCAAAATATGTCTGTTTTTGTAAATATTGAAACCAAATTGATTGTATAAAGCAAGAAGTTTTATATCCTGAATTACTAGGCTTCAGTGCTACAGGAATCTAAAATCTGCAGGGAACTGTGCCACATTCATTTCACTGGAAACCAACAAGAGGTAGCTTTTTCAAGTTAATTTGTGATGGAATTATTCAGTGTAGCAAGAGCTCATCCAGTATAAAATCATGCAGTCTGTCCAAATGAAATCTTCCTATTCATTCATTACCCACCCTCTCTTCTTACACATATATTTCCTTGGGATAGGAGAAAAAGGCCACAATGCTTCACTGGGATGAAGATGGTCATTACTAGCTCTCTCTCAGTCTTGTTAGTGACTGTCTAGGTTTTCATCGTGGATTGGATCTAGTTTGTGAGCAACACAACATACTAGAAGTTCCATTTGCATATTATATATATATATATATATATATATATATATATATACACACACATATATATATTTCATACATATTCATCCACCATATATTTATGTGTGTGTGTGTGTATATATATACATGCATGTACATATATACATGCCTACATATATGCACACACACATACACACACACACACACACACATATACACACATATATATAGTGGATGAAAATAGGAGAGTTTTGGTTATCATTGTATCCTGGGCTCCCTAAAGCTATATATACATCTGTCACATCAAGTGATTCAGAGTGATAGGAGAGACTCAACTTTCTAGCCATGGGAGGGACAGTATGTAGTACAGCAGGTGTCATCAAACTGTGGAAACTCAAAGTTGGCAAAATTAGTGGACCCTAATATGTTGGTCCTAGATATGGTTAGTGTGCATTCTCCCCCCCCCCATATAGTTATACAGTTTTATGAGTCTGTAAGTTAGGCAGCCCTAATGTGTTGATTCTTAAAGCAATTAATATATGTCTAGCTGTAGGTTCAACAGGCATGCAATTAGGCACTGCTAAAGCCTTGATTCTACATGAGATTCCTACACATCTTTTATACTCACCTGGATTTGGTTTTGTGTGTATGCAAATCGGGCAGTTCTAATATGGTGATCTTAATAAGATGTGCTGTCCTTCATTCCTTAAAGTCAGCTCTGGCATGGCAGTACAGCTAAAGCCAGAACCAAGACCTAGAGCACTAACTGGAACACTGTATAAGAGAGGGCATGCATATAGCTTGATTAGAAGTGAAAATGTAGGGAGTGTAGCCTGATTCTGTGTTACTTTGCAGGAGTCTCTGAAGCATTCAAGGACTTAGTGCCCTAAATGAGGAAAACAAGGATTGAAGTAGGAATCTCTACAAATTCACAAATCTGTGCCTCTAGGAATTCACTGAATCTGAATTTTTCATTATTCTCTTCTCATATAATCCTGTAAATTATTAATGACCTTTGACTGGTGTTCCAATGGAGAAGATGTCTCTCATCTAAATTGTGTGATTCAGAAGCCATCAGTTTGGACTGTGTGGGGTTTGGGGTTTTTTGTTTGTTTATTTGTTTTTAATGAGTATCTCATAAAACCACAGAGAATTCTGAAACCAAGGACAGTGAATGGTTCCAGATATGGTTTTAGTCATGAATGTCTTAGAGGAAGTTCTAAAATACATGCTCAACAAGCATAGTATGTTTCCAACAGTATGTTTCAAATTCATAATGCATGTTTACTGTCTGTGAAACCAACTTGAATTGCATTTTATTGCTTCTATCTATCCCTGGGCCAAGGGAATAGTAAAATATGAGTTAGGGTAGTGAAACGCAATAGAGAGAAAAAGGAAAAGAATTTCCCAAATGTATGCTAGTAAGTTGATAACCATTGAACTTTTTATGGGAAATGATGTGTATTATCAAAGCCTATGAAGATAATAATTATTTTTTATTAAAACAAACACAAATCCCTATGTAACAGGCTAAAAACATTAAATCCTTTTCTTATAAATTTATTGTTGGGGAATATAAAAGGCAGGAGTACCTGCAGTTTTATAGATAGTCCCTGTTGTAATGATATTTGACAATTCAAGTCTCTACCCTTTAATTTGTCATTTCTAGCCCTTTCTGGTCATGACTGTGAATCCTTTCTGTAAGATCACGGGTATAGTCGACTCATTTAAATACCTGAAAGTGATATAGGGCTTCAGGAATTGAATTCACTGGTTCCAGTTGTTCTGTAAGACTTTGAGCTGGTTGAACTGAACTACAGCAATAAGTAGGCTGTCTTTAAGCAGTGTGCTTTGTATCCTAGAGTTTTGAAGACATGTATGTTTTTCTTTGTATACTCTCAATGGTTTGTGATGTCTTACATGGTTGATTGGCACAATTAAAGGTACTAAATTGCCAAATGGGAACAGTGAATTTTATATGGAAATTCACACATCTTAAAGATAGGCATATGGCTAGAGAAGCATGAGTGATAAATTTAAAATATTTTTTGTACATGAAACCATGGAATTTAAATTGTGGAAGGCGGCAAATTGACAAATGCAACAGAGATCACAGAAAAAGGCATCACTGCCAAGCTAAAAATATTCAGAATCACAGCCCTTCCATTTCTGTTTAGATTGAAGAGTCTAAGTGTTTAAGTGAAAGAATTCCATTGTAACAAAAATAAAGGATTAGGCAGTGATTTCAGTAATAACTATTTACTGTTTTAGGAAATTGAAATCATTTTGATTATGATAAGGATATCTTTGTGAAGTTTCTCATCAGTTGAGTTCATTAGCACAGCACAAAGTATGAGAAAAGTTTATTTTCTCATGAAATATCAACCCTCAGTATATTTTTGCTTTTGTGAAGAAGGATGCAGGAGATTACAGTTATCTTGTTTTATTGTTGCTAACCCTGTGATTATGAGGATCATGCAACAAGGTTAGGCATGATGAAGGAGGTAAACTTGAGCCATAAGAGAATGATCCCTGGTTTTAGGAATTTCTATTTAGGTCACTGAGATGATTCAAGGAAACACTGGAAATAATAGTATAGAAATGTGGGAACTAGCTGGTCTAGTCAAGTGTGGTAATGTCCCATTGCTATATACTGGCAATGGCTACTGGAGGACTAGATTGTTTGCCATGAAAAAAAAGTCTTTGTTTATGGCTTATCTATCTTTTTTGCATGCCTCCTGGAAAAGAGCTTGGTTCATACAGGGAGGATACAATCTACCCTGCCAAAATAAGAGAAACCCTGTAGAAGTTAGGTTTATCCAAATCTTTTTAACCAGTTGTCAGGAGAGCTTTCTAGGTAAGCCAGTGTTGTTTTTTTTTTTTTTTTTTTTGTTTTTTGTTTTGTTGGTTTTTTTTTTTTTTTTTTTACACATGGATGAGGAGAAAACCTTTACACCACTTGGCTCTGCAAAGGCAAAGTAGACCTTGATATAAATGGAGTGGAGTCAGAGGGTCTCAGAGGTCGTCCCCTCTGTGCATATGTATTTGTTTGGGTAGCAAGGTGGGGAGAGGAAGAGAGGGAAAAGCATTGAGGCATTTTATGTTCAGGGAAGAATTCTGGAAAAAGAGCAGTGGCTGAAAGGAAGGAGTATATCTTCTGTAATGCGGCCCACAGGCCATTCTTCATATATCAGAACAGAATCGCAAAGATTATAGCACTTAAGTAATAAGATTCTTTGGTTTTCACTGAAGCATTATTCCACGAGGTGACAGAAGAGGGCTACTGCTAGTAATCTCTGAACCAACTCAGGATCCTTAATTCCATGGTTCTTAAAATTGTGTGTATGATAATCCCCATTGGAACTTGTTTTTAGAAATATTCCCAACTGATTCAATAGGGCAGTGGGATGGGCATAGAACTCTAGACTTCTTAACAAGCATGCTGGAAGTATGTCAGCACAAACCAAGTCTGCTTCTGAAAACTACCTGAACATTTTGTTCCTAATCCACCAACCATGTCATATAAATATTTCCTGATCTCTATTTTTAGAGCCTTTAAGAATAAATTAATTCTCATCTCAAGCAACTGGGAGGTCCAGAGATCAAGGAACCAGGAGATCAGAAAGACATTATTCAGAGTCAGAGACAAAGTTTAGACTCAGGAGGTCTGAATGAAGTGTCAACTCATAGGCTTTGGCGAGAGACCTTAAAAGTCAGGACCAAGATATTGACCCTGCAACCAGAGAGAGCAAAGAGACAGGCAGAAAGAAATGTCCATGAGTGTTTCTAGAGGATTTAGACATAAGGCAACATTTTGATCTTCCACATGTGACAGAGCCCCAGAATCTGAACACAGAGCGAACTAATCTAGGACTGACATTAAGGATCAGAAATATTTGGCAGGTAGGTAAATATTTCCTAATCTGTGCCCTGGGCAGACAGTGGTAATCAATTATGGCGAGCTTTCTCTAAACCCAGGTGTGGTCTTAAAATCCTTATCAACACAGTCGTTAGGCAGCCACTACCAGTAAGTCAGAACTGGCAGGAATGTGAAATCCATGTGTCATTTCTGATTATTACTGGACACTGACAAATGACCTTTGATATCTCTGCCAACTCAGCTGTTTGTTGTCCTTGTGCAAGAGCCATTGGGTGGCTTTCACTAGAATATATCTGCTTAAATATAAAGAATACTCAGGAAAATGGGAGTGTGCTTGAATTAGTCTTTATCTTGTCTCTGATTATACATCTCTAAGTTTTCAAAGGCCATACAGAAAGGAACAGTCCTAGCTCCCTTTGGGAGTCATAGATTAGTTTATGCCTCTGCCCTATTTGATTTGATTGAGATTTTCTCATGGTCTTTGAACACTTGCTCCATAATTGTGAAATAACCTACTATGTCCCTAGTATTCTGTGAAGGACTGGGGAGGAGAGGTGAAGAAGGCACCATGTTCTTCAGTCAGGAACTCACAAGCTAGTGATCAACAGAGATGTTCAAACCAACTTTGAATAGTGTGAGGCATGCTACAGTTGTCAGAAGAGGACTGAAGGACAGGCACCCCAGAAACCAGAACTCTATTTCTGATTCATGGAGGAGTGACAAGTGGACTGAAGTTACCAGGCAGAGGAAGCGCTGTGACAATCCAGTGAGAAATTATATCCCATGTAAAAAAGTAGGGAGTGGTGTTTTCAACACTTGATGTGTAGAGAGAAGAGACAGATTGCACTTAAGGCGACTTTGACTCTTGCAAATATGAGGTGTAAGAATAAAATTTAATAAAATCGCATTTTATGGGAAAACTTTAAAACAGTGTGAACCCCAACTTTCCATTCTCAAATTAAACTTTTGGCAAGAATCCCATCTTTCAAAGTGATGGACCAAGTTAATTTTAAATACTCTAGCTTGTAAGCTGAAATACCCGCTTTCCCTTCTTAGGGTGAAATATTCCCCTCTGCGTATGTTGAATTATGCAAAGTCTTCTCTCTAATGCAATTCTCCCCTCTCTGATGTTGTGGGCCTGGGCCCTGTGACAGAGATAGTGATGCGGTGAAGAGAAACAAATCCAAATTATGGAGGACTGTGTTTGGATTCTATTTCTATAAGCCATGGAGAGCCAACAAAAGGTTTATGAAGGTGGGAGGAACATTAACATAGGGTATTTTGGAATGTGAATTCCAGGGATCCAGGGACAGTGCTTGAGGATGAGTAAAGGTGAAACTGCTGGTGTTAAGAAAAGTAAGTTAAGTAGCTATTGTAATAGATTGACAAAAGATGGCACTCATTTAAAGAAGGTCTGAGGGAATAGAAAAGATAAAGCAGGTTTGAAAGCTACTTTGAACACTTTGAACCTTAAAAGAGTAAGGGAATATAATATGCCTTACCTTTCCTTTTGTATTATGCTGCTTTGTTACTGGAATAGAGATATGCTTATAGGTACTTTGTTTCTTTTTTGGAATTCGCAAATAGCATTGCCCACTATTCCATGTTTGAGTTTTGTTTTGTTTTGTTTTGTTTGTTTGTTTTCTAACAGCAACTAAATAAGGAAAGAAGAAGGACTCCCTCCCATTATTCTGTCCTCTGTATACAGTCATGGCTAACAGTCTGATAACAGCTTCTGGATATGTAAATACACCAGATTCATACACAAATATAGATGTATTTTAAAACAAAAATTCTGAATTTCTTTTCTGGAAGGCTTGGTAGAACCTCCCACCTTGCCTGGAAATATATATTGAGAGAGGTGTCCCAGTGCTTAGCTTCCCTTGAGGCCCTTTGTGCACTCATGCTGTGATGGGCAAGGGGGCCAGTGGTTGAGGTCTTGCTTCTGTTGTTTAGTTTTGTCTGTTCAAATTTATAGTAGAAGCGTATGGAACAATCTCCTTTCTGCTTCCTCCTGTGACCCTCATGATAACTGAGCTTCTCTGCAAACAGCCCTCTGAAACCAGCTGTTTGCACGTCTGGTGTTAGTCAGTGGCTTGGGATAGTGCTGTCCTATACTCCCCTCCTGAAGCTAACTTTGGGTGCAGTCACCTAGGATGATGGGAGTCTTCACCATCTTAGTCCCTTCCTTTATCTGGAATAGCTAGTTCAGCAGGTAAATGCAAGATCCGTTGTAAAACTGTACTGAGTGAGACTAACAAGGAAATAACTTACTATATTAAAACAAAGTCCCCACCATTCAAGGTTTAAACAGAGAAGTGCTCAAGAAAGAGAAATTGCTGCTAAAGGGAAAAACTAAGCAAGTCTTGAATCAGTCCCCTGAGAAGTGTACTGGAGAGCCTAGCTTTCCCATGAAAGTGTCTTTTACTGTGAGATCTTAGCCTCCAAGAGACACCAGTCACAAGGATGCAGACCTCACTTTTATAACTAGTAGTGGGATGTTCAGAGAAATCCCTGTTGATTGGCATCTCTCTAGCATCACAGGCTACCTATCATTTTCAGAAACAACTCTTCTTAAAGCATGGGAAATCATAGCAGAAGACAGTCTGCTGATGAGCAGTTGGGGGCCTGCCAAATCCAGGTTTGGGGTCCTAAGATACCTATAGTGCAGAGCCTAACACTGGTCTACTTAGTGTTTTGTTCAGGTCCCAGATGCCCTGTGGTCCTAGAAGACAGTTCCTTCATCACCCATCATGCTGTGGTGCTCTGGACCTATTTCATTGTACCTTGTGACTGTGTCATTTAACCTTTGTGGTCCTAGGTTCTTTCATCTGTAGTCATTCCTACTTGTAGATTTATGCAAGAGAAAATGAGAACTTTAAATTGCTTAATACAGTGTTCATAAAACTGATGATAACATGGGCTGGTAAAGATGTGGAATAACTGGAACTCTCATGTGCTGCTAATGGGAATGTAAAAGTTAGTCAATCACTTTGGAAAATAGTTTGGGAGGTTCTTAAAATATTAAGCATACACCTATTGTGCTATGCTAGCTATTCCTCCTATCTCTTTACCCATGTGAAATGAAAGAATATGTCCACACAGATCTGCATATAATTTTTTGTATGTTTAATAGTCAAAAAATTGGAACAACCTAAATGCCCATCAGTAGCTGAATAGATGAACAAGTCATGGTCAGGCGATAAAATGGAATACTACTCTGGAGTAAAAAGCAATAGATTATTGATCTATCCAACAGCATGGATAAGTCCCAAATAATTATGCTCAAAGAATACAGGCAAAAAGAGTATGCACTATATAATTACACTTATACCAAAATAGTTTTAACATTGGAATTAATCTTTAGTGAGAGAAAGCAGATCATTTGTTGGCTGGGGATGGGTGGGGCAGCTGAAGAATTACAAAAGAACACAAGGAGCTTTACATATTAATAAAAACTGTTAAAAATCTCCTTGCTAGAAACCCTCTTCTTTTCTCTTCCTCTTTTCTTGAGCCTTACTCATTAAGTGCTTTTATTATACCTAGTGGCCTATTTGCACAGTACTGAAACTATAAATTGCATTGGCAATAAGGCCACAATTGTACAGATGGGTTACAGTAGAAGAGCACTTCAAACACTCTCTAGCACATGGTAAATGCTCAGTAAAGAACTGTATCCTTCCACGCTAGGCTCACCTTAGCAAAAATTTCTTTCTAGGTCAAGGCAGGAGAGTCTGCAGAAGGTAAGATAGTCCTGTATTTGGGGAAACTGAAAGTAGAGGAGTTAGTATGAATTAGCAGGATGACAGGATCTAACTCTGACGAGGCAGGTAGAGGTGAAATCTTGAAGGACCCCGCATGCTTGATTTTGTTTATAAGGCAAGCAGGGGAAAGCGGTCATCAATGAATTTTAGGGCAGGGATATGTGTGACATGTTCGATTTATGCTTTTAAAAGATTACTCTTTCCTTATGAGTAAGCATTTGCATGATAGTTGTGATATTGTGATTTATAATAAGAAATGTGTATTTACTCTTTGTTCCATTTCTGGCACAGAGCTTCTACTACCTCTGGAATTTCCAAAGAGATGAAAGCAATAGGGTGTCTTTTTTTATGTTAATGAGGTGACTTTTTGGACCCTACTGAAGGACTGAGTCTGGTTACCAGGAGAGCCAACCATGTGATTAGAGAGTTGGAACTTTCAGTCCCACTTCCTGTCCCCTGGGAAGGACTGGAGGTTGAATGGATTGCCACTGACCAATGATTTAATCAATAATGCCTATGTAATGAAGCCTCCATAAAAACCCAAGAGGACAGGGTTTGGAGAGCCTCCAGGTTGATGAATACTTTAAGATTTGGGGAGAATAGCATGCTCTGAGGGCAGGGAATCTCTGCTCCCTTTTCCAGTACCTATTCACTATGCATCTCTCTCATCAGGCTGTTCCTGAGTTATATCCTTTTATAAAACACACACACACAAACACCAAACAAGCAAACAAAAACACCCAGTAATGTAGTAAGGAAGATATTTTTGCATTCTGTTAGCTACTCTAGCAAATGAATTCAAGCCTAAGGAGAGTGTTGTTGGAACCTCTAATCTATAGCCAAAGGTGGTAAGCACAGGTGACAACATGGACTCGACACGGCATCTGAAGTGGGGGTGGGAAGGTGCCGTCTTGTGGTACTGAGCCCTTAAGCTGTAGAGTCTGATGCAGTCTCCAAGTAGAGAGGGTCAGAATTGGGTAGAATTGTAGGACACCCATCAGGTTTCAAAGCTTTGCTTGGTGGTGAGGGGGAAAAAATCCAGACATGAGAGCTGAATGCACAACCTTAATATGTGAAATTCTACCCTGGGGAGATAGACAGTGGTTACCAGTGATGATTTAAACGGACTTTCCTTATGTTTAGGCTTTTATTTATTAATTTTTATTTTTTATTTTTCCTATGTTTAGAGTTTTAGATCCATTATAGTACAGTATACAACTCAAAGGACAAGCATGACTGAGAACAGTCTCTTAGAGAAAAACATTGGATCAGAGCTACAAACCACTGGTTCTTCCCTTTACTTCCCATTTAGTAAAGGAGCCAAACAAACCTCCCACATCTGGGAGTAATACCTCGGATCTGAAAATTATGATCCTGCTCCCTTCTCTGCTCCAGAAGATGGCTGGCGGGGAGGAAACTTGGAACACTGCATCCAGTCTGTATCCTCTGTCCCCAAGTAGAGAGGTACCCACAGGAGAGACTACACGACAGTAGTAGTTGATTTATATTATTGGTATTGGTAAGAATGGCTTTGAAGAGGATATACTCTGAATACTGTACTGTACTATACACAGTCTTCCTTGTTTTGGCTATCATCAGTGTGTTGCCACCAGTCTAGCTTTTTCCAAGGATAATTAATGGGTCTTTGGCTTTTGAATTGTAAGGAGTTCCTAATGAATAGAGCTGACTGGCAGCTGACTGGCAGTTGGATCTTAGAATCAGGATGCATGCCAACTGCTGTGGAGTTGCACACCCTCAGATGGCCAGGTTTGTTAACCTGTACTTTGGTAGCATTCTACCCTAGTTTAGTGTCACATTTGGCCCTCTAGGTCTGACTGAGTTTGGCCATAAAACCATGGGGAAGTCAGTGCATCAAGAAGTGAGCAACCTCAAATTTTACACAATGATCTAATTATAGACTTCAGAGAGGGCTCATGTGAATTCGTCAACTCTGAAAAAAAGTCACACTTTCCTATTTAGGTCTCATGTACATGGAGTTGTTGGGGAAGAGAAGGGTATACAGTCAACCGAGAAATTACAAGGCAAGGCTGAGAGTGCACTGTATCAAGGAATGTAAAGGACAAATCAATACCACAAAATTAGCAATTCCTTGAGATTCTCAAATATCTCTATATATTCAAAGGAGGAACCTTAGGCACAATGGGTTATCCGTAAAAATCTGTTTGATGGGCAACTGAGTGACTGAAACAAGAAGTCCCATTTTCCTTCTTGTATTGCAGGCTCTCCAATTTCACTTGGAACTTTGATGTGATAGCGCTTTTCTGATTTGTCACTTTCAGGAAGCTGATAATATTTCCAATGAGGCTTGATTTATATATAAGAAGTCAGTCATTCATACCTGGGAGATTCTGGCTAACAAACCTAAAACCCCAGATCAGTTTGTGATGATTGGGTTTTAGCATCCAAGACTAGATATTTAAGCTAGCTAAATCTTCCAATTCTATACAGTCCATTGTGTTTCTCTGGTAACCTTCCCAGTCCCCTGTCAAATTGACTCGGTTGGAACACCATGGCCAAATGGCATTGTTGATGAGGCAAGGGCTGCTGTCTGCTGCTGGACCAAACACCAGATGAGTAGAGTGTTTCATTTTGACTCAGAAATAAGATAATTATCTCCTGGTTTAATGTTCCAGATTTTAAGATGGAGAAGTATCCTGTTCATTTGTTCGTTTTCCTTCCTTCCTTCCTTCCTTCCTTCCTTCCTTCCTTCCTTCCTTCCTTCCTTCCTTCTTTTCTTTTCTTTTCTTTTCTCTCTCTCTCCCTCCCTCCCTCACTCCCCCCCTCCCTCCCTCCCTCCCTTTTTTAAGAAATTTAACTGAGAGCCAAGAGGCCACATAGATAATTCTAATATGCATAGTGAAATTCATTCTAATTCCTCATTTCTTTTTCCCAGAATCTTTGCTATGTGGACACGGATAAGTGTTTTATCAGACTTTGGCACTTGTGTATAAGTTTCAAAATTGGGATATTACTCAGTGAAATTGTAGTGGGGAAAAGGCTCAGAATCTTCAGATTTTCCATTGTTGAAAACATGGCACAAACACTAATAAACAACAAACAGAGGCAAACAGCTGACAGGAAATGAACCAGATACTGTAGGAATGCTTATGGCAGAAGAGACGCACCTTCTGATTCCAGTGTTAGAGCTGTGCGAATGATTGGTGAGTGAGCTCATTAAATTTTAGATCCTAATAAAGAGCTTTGGGAAATGGAAGGAGCTATTGTTTCATTTTGTCATAGAAATCCAGTTTCCCACTACAGCTGTTAGGAAAGGAAAATGTGAGGAAATGATTCCTTAACGGTGATGCTGGCAATCATTCTACCTGACACAAAAGCACTGGTGTCTGTAACAGGTCCTCAGGTGCCTAAAATTGAAAATCGTCTCTCTAACGTGTCTGTGCACTCCCATTCAGCTTTATGTTCCAACTGATCGCTTGGCTTATAATCAACAGTCAATTTTTTGACCCAGTGCTTCCCATTGCACTGGTCTAAAAATACCAGGTTAGTAGATGTACTGAAATAGCAAATATGAAAGATTTTTGTTCCCCATAATAACAGTATCTTTATTTTTATTTTTTTCCAGTGCCTACCACCCCGGAGCTAGAGAGAGAGTTTTCAAATAGTTTATCTTTTAGAATAGCCTTTGTTACTTAGCAATTGATTTTTAATTGCCTGTAACATGCCAGGTCCTGAGACCCCAACAGCTGGGATTTATATCCCTCTTTTTTTTTTATTTCTATGTATATTGATTGTCCTTATATTTCAATACATATGTACATTGTACTTTTCTAAAATATGTGTGTTTCCATCACCCTCCCAAACAATTCAGGAAATTTAGCATGATTTAACTTCTCTTTGATATGAACCAATGCCTGTCTTACTCATAGTTTTGGCCATTGAGTAAGTATACCAGTTCATATAGTTTGTATTTTTAATATTTTGTTTAAAATTTTTAATTATTTTTATAAGTATCAAAATTATACATATATAAATGTCAATTTTTTTAAAACTTGCAACAAAAATAATAGCATTCATCATCTTTTTTTTTTTTTTTCCATTTCCAAATACCCCTCATTAGAGAAAACTATTTCTAATATTTTTCAATGTTTTTTGGGGGGGGTGGTTTGGATATCCCTCTCTTTAAAAAAATTCTCTAGTGACTTTCCATTTATATTAATAGTGGTAATATTATTATGAATATTAGTATTGCCTCTCTGCCACCACCCAAACTATAGCATCTAAACTCTTAGAAGCTATGAGATTTAGAACAAGGGTCACAAACTGTGGCTGTCAGGCCAAATCCAACCAGCTGCTTGTTTTCATAAATAAAGTTTTATTGGAACATAGCCACATTCATTCATTTACATACTGCCAATGGCTGCTTTCGTGCTCCAAGGATAGAGTTCAGCAGTTGTGGCAGAGATCATACGGCCTGCAAAGCAGATAATATTTATAACCTGGACTTGTACCAAAAAAAGTTCGCTGCCTCTGCTTTAGATCATGAGATGCCTTCCTATCTTTCTGACCCT
Source organism: Panthera tigris (assembly GCF_018350195.1). NCBI lineage: Eukaryota > Metazoa > Chordata > Mammalia > Carnivora > Felidae > Panthera > Panthera tigris. The sequence goes on from NC_056661.1 coordinate 49,075,385, forward strand.
CATTTCCTATGCTTCTCATGCCCACTTATATCCCTTCATCTTGCTGATGTTATGCCAGTCCCTGAACATACTGAGAACATTTTCTTCCCAGGAACTTTACACGGGATGTACCATCTGTCCAGGATTCTGTAACCTAGAACTTTTCTTTCTCATCATTCAGATTTCAGCTTCTAGACTCCTCTGTGAGGGGTCTTTACACTCTTGCATCTCAGGTAACGTTCTCTCCAACCCATTTGTATCCTATTTCTTCCTGTCTTTCATCAGTAACTAGTGTCAGTAATTGTTTTGTTCATGTACTTTTTGCCTGCATGTCCTTATAAATATAAGTACCTTGAGTGTAAGTACTTAGTTTACTCTGGATCAGTAGGGCCCCCAACGGTGACCGGCATATAGCAAGTGCTCAGTAAATCTCAGTGGGTGGGGGATAAATGAATGAATCTATTTTGGAGGAAGATGCAACCCCTGCCTTCAATATAAAACCATCAGAAAGTAGCTTTATAGCAAGAAATGAGAGAGATTGGTCTTCCTGGAGCAGTATGTCTATGAAGACTGCACAGACAAGGCAAATTTTCAAGCATGATCATGCATTCTTAGATAGATAGAGGCTTTCTAAACTGAAGGAACTGATTGGGGAAATTATTTATTAAAACTAATTAATGATTAATATATAAAATATATCCAACCTCAAACCAGTTTTTAGTCTTCAGAATAGTAAAAATGAAAAAAAAATCCAGTAATACACATGGTGGTGAGGGAAAATGTATATTCTTATTAAATATAAATGGATGATAAAATCTATTTTTCCTTTCTCTAATTGACATAGATTTGACATATAATATTGTGTAAATTTAAGATACACAAATGTTAATTTGATATGCTTATCTGTTGTAATATGATTGCTATTGTAGCAATAATTAAGATCACTATCATATTACTAAACTGATCAAATCATAAGAAGGGCCCATTTAATGCTATGTACCAAGAGCTTTTAGAATATGTATAACTTTTGACCTAGTAGTTCTACTTCTAGGAGTTGATGATGAGGAAGATATTGGAAAGGTTTCCAAAGTTGGAGGTATCAGAATGCTAATCAGAATCCAAATGTCTGGCCAAAGAGAAGTGGTTAAATGCACTGTAGATCTTCCATACAATGTACTACTTATGAATGTTAAAAATGATGATGCAAATTATAAAGACTGGAATACCAGTGGTTGAGCATTCTCTGTGCATCAATCCCTAGACTGAATACTTTGTATATATTATCTCATTAAAACTCCACACCAAATTCTAAATAGATGTTAACATCCACCCATTTATATATGAGAAAACAGAGGCTTACAGAGGTTAAGTGATTCTGGTCCTAGATCTGGGAAAGGAGAAAGAAATTTGCTGATCAAGGCCTTTCTCATATAACTACCATATTCAGGAGTACGGACACTGACAGTAGAAACAGTCATTCTTGTTGCCCTAGAAAAATTACGTGATCTTTTTGTGCCTCAGTTTCCTTTGTTGTAAAATGAGAATGACAGGAATATTTATTTAAAAGATTACCATAAGGATCGATGAGTTAACTAATTGCACACGTGCACATGTATCAGGCACTGTTGTATATGTGGAGGAAGGAGCAGGAAACAAAGGAGATAAATTTCCCAGTTTATACTCCAGTAATCCAGTGGAAGGAAGATAGAATTTAAATAGATGAAAATACAGAGAATATTAAATTATGGCAAATAATATGGAAAACCCAAAGGGAAACACAAGTACCAGGATGGGGGAAATGGTATTTGCAGTTTTGAATTGGTGTTCAGAGAAGTCTCCAATGAGAAGATAAGATTTGGGCAGACATTTAAAGAAGCAAACTATGAGGAGATATAAAAGAAGATTCCACGTAGTGGGCATGGTAAGTGCAAAGGTCCTGAGGCAGAAACATGTCAGGAATATCTGAGAAATAACATGGAGGACAGTATATATAAGAAAGGAGGAACATAGCGCTTGATAGGGATAGGAGAATAGAGAACAAGACACCAGTTCATGTGGAATCAGATTGGTTGGAAAGGAAGATTTTAGAGGATTATGTATGGAGGCAAAATTATTTGATTTCAATTTTGAAAGGTTCAAGGTGACATACATTTATTTCATATAAAGTAATCAGAACAGTGCCTGGTACATGATAGATGTTCAGTAAAGCTTAGGTATTTTTATTTGTGATATTAGCGTCATCATCTATCTTCCAGTTTCAGTATATCCAAAATTTCTTCCGGACTACTATATATTTTAAAAGAATAAGAAAAACTTCATCTTCCTTTATCCTCTTATATGTTCATGTACGTGCCGTTGCCTCATTGCTTGAGAGAAGCCAGTTTGTGCTGGAAAATACAAGGACACTGAATTCTTGCATCAACCCTGTCCTGGCTCTCAGCCTAGGAACAGCTAAACCTGAATAGACTTCAGCAGGCCAGTAACTTCCTTCCTGAGACCAGCCATTAGGGCTTCCATATGTAATTATGCAATAATGCAAATGTAGGATCTAGTAAGACTATGGAAGTCCCTTTAAAATAAGTGTATCTCTCTAGCTCTAATTCAACAATAACACGTTTTGCATTTAAAATACTATTTGATGAGATCAGTGCTTGTGGCAACTGCCCCACAGGATTTCTTCTCTGGTGTTTTTAAAGTACAACTTTTGGAGCCTGGGTAGTTCAGTCCATTAAGCATCCAACTCTTGATTTGGGGTAATGTCATGACCTCTCAGTTCCTGAGATTGGTCCCTGTGTTGAGATTATCTCTGCTAACAGCACAGAGCCTGCTTGGGATTCATTCTCATTCCCTCTCTCCCTCTCTCCCTCTCTCTTTCTCCCCCTCCCCTATTTTTATGCACACGCACTCTCTCAAAATAAATGAATAAACACACACACCAAAGTACAACTTAAACAAGTAGCAGATAGTCAAAGAATGGTCCCAGATTTATAACCTTCTTTTCTTCTGATTTTCTGTGTTTATCCAGGTTGCTGTTTTTGACAGTTTCCAATTTCAAACATTCACTCATCACACAAATATTTATGGAAAGTCTAATATGTGTCAGGTATTTTTCTAGGTGTTGGGGATGGAACCTCCAGGATGGAACCTGGAGCCTGATTCAGATTCTGTGTCCCCCTCTCTTTCTACCCCTCTCCCCTTTCTCTCTCAAAAATTAACATTTAAAAATTTAAAAAATAGAATACATTCTGAGCAAGATGGGGAAAAAAGGAGTCTTCAAAGCCTGATTTATGTTTTAGAAAGACTACTTGTGCTGCATGTAAGGAGAAAACTGTAGAGGACCAGAAGCGGGGTCGGTTTCAGAAGCACACATACATTTGATAGAGATTTTGCAGCTATATTCTTGACATAATCCATGGAAGGAAAAATTGAAATGAAAGTGACTTACAGCATAAGCATCTCACTTTTCTACCTTTGGGGTACCCACTGTATCAGATCAATTAGGTAAGCAAAGTCCTACAACTTCCCTGATGGAGGCAAATTCTACAGGTAATTACCCAGGGTTATGGACCCTAATTCTTTATTTTTTTCCTTCTGAAAAGAGGTAGGTGTTTCAGGCCCCACCCACCTGCCAGGTGGCCCTCTGAGGTAGTTCCCTGATAGCAAAGGAGCCTCCCACGTGTCTTCCTCCCCCATTCATTCAGCGCATTTTACAGAGCACCTTGATACTCCACGTGCCATGAGTCAGGGTCACAGTGCTGGGCTGTGCAGGTTGTATCCTGCACAATCCCAGGGACTGCTGTTCATACAGACTATGATGGAAATGCTACTTCATGGAGTTGTACAGTGTGCAGCCTACACAACTGTACCTTATAGCCTGCCACTGTGCCAGGCACTGGAAATACAGATGAGCAAGAGATGATCTTTTCAGTTTCCTGAGAACCTAGGTTATAGTGATTATCCTTGTCTTGACTCTCTAATGAGGTCATTTGTTTCTTAGCATCTTTTCTGTAAATACAGAAGTGGCTGCATGGACAGCAGGGTGCATTTTCAAAAATACAAAACCTTTACACCTGTCTCCTAGACAGGCTTCTGGCAGGATACGTTCTGGAAACCCATCAGAAACATTTCAGATCAAAGCAGGTAACAGAGGTGAAGCATCTGAACTGAGATTCTAGACACATCCCTGAGCACCATCTGGGCCTCTTGCTGAAACATCTGCAGGCTTTCTCGAAGCTCAGGGCCCTCACATCATGAGCAAGATGAGATACCCAGTCCAGGAGAAACCAGCAGATGGTGAGTTGCCTGACCTCTCACGGGGCTAAAAGTGTCAACTCAACATCACTGTGGAAGGAGGGGTAAAGTCACTTTCTATTTCCTGACCCCTCTCCCTCTCCCTCTCCCTCTCCCTCTCCCTCTCCCTCTCCCTCTCCCTCTCCCTCTCCCTCTCCCTCTCCCTCTCCCTCTCCCTCTCCCTCTCCCTCTCCCTCTCCCTCTCCCTCTCCCTCTCCCTCTCCCTCTCCCTCTGTGTGTGTGTGTGTGTGTGTGTGTGTCTGTTGAGGTCTACATTTTCCCGTCTTATGTGATCTATTCAGTCTTTTGACTTACTGATATATATGTAATATATATATTATATATACATGTATGTATATAATATACATACATATACACTATATATATATATATATATATACACACACATATATATGTGTGTGTGTGTGTATACACACACACACACACACACACACATTATATATATATATATATTTAGGACTATGAACTTTGTGCCTGGCATTGTCTAGGGCTTAGAGAAGGGACACAACTGACAAGTTAGAGCTTTCATTCTAGTGAGGAAAACAGCTGACAGATAATTTCACATAGTCATATGTGCTCTAAAGAAACTAAACCAGGCTAATGACAATTGAGGGTGGCTGGGGGGAGCAGTGGTCCTTCGAATTTGTACTCATGAAAGGCTTCATGAGGGACTGAGTTACCCTGACTTTGTGATGAGAAGGACCCAGAGACCAAACAGGATCTGTTAAGCTTTGTTCACACTAAGGTGCCAGATACTTTGTCTTCCCCTTTCTATTCTATTTTTTTTTTTTTTTGCCACATATTTGCTGAGCATCCACTTTAGGGAATAAAAGAGTTAAGGAATCAAATTTCCTGTTTTTATAGCACTTTCATGCTCGTGCAGAGACCAATATTGAATTAATTAGTAAATGAGCATGTGATGTGATATCAGTGGCTTAAATGTTGTGACATGATGGGTTGGAGAGAGAACATGTGGTTAGGCGAGGCCTCTGTAGGGAGTGACGTGTGTGCAGAGAACAAAGCAGAGCAAGGAGCTATGAATAAATCTCAGGGGGAGGTGGACAGTGGGGAGGAGTGCTCTAGACAAAGGGACACACAAGTGCAAGGGCAGGTGCTCAGGCAGAGGCAGGACTGGTAAAAGGAAGAGCCAGGGGGCTCATGTGTCTGTAGTAGAGCAGGCAGGAAGGTGTGCTAGAGGGAGCAGGAACCCGATAATTTAGCCATGGGCCATGATGACGAATTTGTTTTTTAATTTTTTTTTTATTTAAATTCAAGTTAGTTAACATACAGTGTAGTCTTGACTTCAGGAGTAGAACCCAGTGACTCATCACTTACATATAACACCCAGTGCTCATCCCAGCAAGTGTCCTCCTTAATGCCCATCAACCATTTAGCCCATCCCCCCACCCATCTCCTGGCCTGCAACCCTCAGTTTGTTCTCTGTATTTAAGAGTCTCTTATGATTTGCCTCCCTCTCTGTTTTTATCTTATTTTATTTTTCCTTCCCTTCCCTTATGTTCATCTGTTTTGTTTCTTAAGTTCCATATATGAGTGAAATCATATGATATTTTTCTTTCTCTGGCTGATTCATTTCATTCAGCCTAACACACTCTAGTTCCATCCACGTTGTTACAAATGGCAAGATTTCATTCTTCTTGATTGCAGAGTAGTATTCCACTGTGTATAGATACCACCTCTCCTTTATTCATCAGTCATTAGACATTGTGCTCTTTCCATAATTTGGCTATTGTTGGTAGTGACGCTATAAACACTGGAGTGAATGTACCCTTTGAAATCAGGATTTTTGTATCCTTTGGATAAATACGTAGTAGTATAATTGCTGGGTTGTAGGGTAGTGCTATTTTTAATTTTTTGAGGAACCTCTGTACCCACCAACAGTACAAAAGGGTTCCCCTTTCTCCTCATCCTTGCTGACATCTGTTGTTTCTTGAATTGTTAATTTTAGCCATTCTGACAGGTGTGAGGTGGTATCTCATTGCGGTTTTGATTTGTATTTCCCTGATGATGAGTGATGTTGAGCATCTTTTCATGTGTCTGTTAGCCATTATGTCTTCTTTGGGAAAGTGTCTATTCATGTCTTATGCACATTTCTTAACTGAATTATTTGTTTCTTAGGTGTTGAGTTTGATAAGGAGCTAGAAAAAGAGCACCAAAAGGAATTTCAGTTGTATTATGCATTTTATGGAAGTTTTGAACAAGGGAATGACATGGTTTCACTTACAGTTTACAAAGACTCTGTGGCTGTTAGGAGGACAACAGTTTCTAGGGGTAAGAGTGGAAGCAGAGATGAGTCAAGGGCAATGACTAAAATCCAGGCAAGAGACAGTGGTCTCCTGGGCTGCAGTAATCCTGTTGTGGGTGTTGAAAGTGATTAGACTGTGGAGATATGAAGGTGGCCTGAACAGAATTTGGTGACTGCCTTTGTATGGAGTATAAACAAAGGAGAAGAATCCAAATGAGCCCCACGATTGATTGTCGGTGTGAAGAGTTGGGTGGATAACAATGTCATTCCCTAAGATGGAAGAGACTGCAGGAGGTGCTGGGAAGGTGCAATTTTGGACACATTAACTCTGAGATGCCTGTCAAAGACGGTGAAGATGTCAGTTAGGAGTTGGCTATCCAAATCTGGAATTCAGGAGAGATGCTGGGAGTTATCAGATAACTAATGACACATTAAACCTTGAGACTCAATGAGGTCATTTAGGCATGAGACAGGAGAGTCAGAGAATGCTCCAATTTATAGAACTAGGGAAGAAGGGAGGTGGCGAAGGAGCTGCACAAGAACCTGCAGATAGAGATGTCCATATACCCAGGGAATAAAGCGGGGGGCGAGGAGGGAATGATGGAGTACTGATGAAAAGTTGAGAAAGATGCAAACTGAGATGTGAACATGGGATTGGGCAATGGGGTCATCCCAGAAGACCTTGCAGAGTGTTGTGCTGGAGTGACAGAGGTGAAAGCTTGACTAGAGTAGATGCAAGAGAGGATGGGAGGGGAGAGAGTTGGGTCAGTGAGTGTAGTGAAGGCTTCCAAGGGGGTTACTGTAATGATTCCATGAGCGACATAAATGTAGCTGTATAGACTCAAGTGGCAGGTCTGGAGGTTATAAGCCTAAGGGAGAGTGTTTTCAAATGTTTGGATGATAAATACAAAGGTCTTGCACAGAGAGAATATTTAATCACTAATAGAGTGATACGTGTGTTGTTCATTTGCTTATCTTTTTAACAACCCTTACAATCTTTTAAAAATGCAAAAAAACCATTCTTAGCTTCTGGGAAATACAAAAATACGCTTTGTATACAGGACAGATATGGCCCATTGGCCATAGTTTTCTGACCCCTGCAGTCTACCTGTTAAATTGTCTTCCATAAGTAGAATTAGATATATTGTTTTAACACATACAGTTGTTGTGTATGTGGAGGTATGATGCTTCCATCTATTAGATGGCATATATCATAAGGCTTCTGATCTGGGATCCCTTTGTTTCTTGGTGTGGCTCAATTTTTTGTTGTTATTTGTTTCCATGAGGATGAGATTTTAAAGTATGTTAATTGCTGGAACCATGAATGGTGTGAGAAGTTAGAACTGCAACTTTCAGTGAACAGCTCCGATGGTGCTGGTAGATACCAGGAATGGAGGAAAGCTAGGACAGGAAGCAGACTAATCTCCAATTGACCAGGACACATCACAGATAAAGAAACAGGCTCATTTTGGGATGGACAACAGTCTCCTTCTATCTGAGACAGCAAGGCTCTCCCTTCTCTTTCTACCTCCTGGACAGAAAAAGTGAGGGAGAGTTTCATTCTTAGGAAGACTAGACAACGAATTCCCCTGGACTATGGGGTGAATGTGTTTGAAACCTGTTCAGCCATGAAATTTGCATGCAAATCGGAACTCTCTCTGAATCTCAGGAGTCTATTCTTCACTTCTCGATATTTAACATATCACAGATAAGAAAGCTGGGGGATAAGAGAGGAGCAGTGACCACAAAATTCTGGGTAAATGTCAGTGCCAACACTTGTATTCATTCATATAGGCTAGGGTATGACACAGTAAGAGATGAATGTCCACATCCTAGTGGCTGTTGACAAGGTAAGTTATGATAAGGACTGGGCAGCCCTTCTCTATCTTCCAGGGATCCTATCTGTAACACACAACTTCCAAGGTTGCCATAGAGTGGGAGGGGTAAGAGGTATCTGAGAGATGGAAGGAAACACAGGGATGTTAGGTGAGCACTGTGTTTGCCACAGCATGTGATGTCACCAGCATTGTGTCCTTTGATAACATAGGCACACTCCACTTACATGCCCCACTCATTTATGTAGCGTTCTCTCTTGTAAAGACACAATGTCCCCAACCCCTACCGTAGAGGAAAGAAACTTTTCTCATGACATTTTTATCAGTTATCATAGAAGGGGTCTCTTGCTTTTGAGCTTTGATCACAAGGGTCTTGAAGTTGTCCTTCATATGATATTAAATCAAATAGGACTTTTTAATCCTTGAAACAATTGTGAAATTAATTGTAAAAGTTGTGATCTTTACTCAAGCTTCTGAAAATCCTGTTGGCAATTCTGCATTTAATGAGGCACACTTCAAAGGGCCTAGACACAGATAATTCTTGACATAGCAGAATAGTTTCACCATGATGAAAAAAATAAGCATTTGTGTCAATAGTGAAATAATCAATAATTGACTTTAGTGGATTAAATATGGAGCAGTGATGATTTGAAACATGAATTTTTCTTTTCAGAAGGACTCCACGCTTAGATATAATGAAGATATCTAGAGTTAATCAGAGCAGAGGGCAAGGATGCCCGGACTTCATTTTTTCCCTTATATTTTATATATGCTTCTTGGAAGAGAACCTCCCCCCACCACACACACACTCACAAGATAATTGATTTGGAGGAACTATAGATAGGATCTGGTCCAGCTTTTTCATTCTACAAATCTGAGAACAGAGACTCAGATTTGAAGGGACCTGCCTAGGGGCCCATCATCACTGGCAGCATTGATCTCATTTAATGGGACACATGCAAATTATGTTTCCCAAAATGCACTGAGAGTGCTTCCATGTCCTTTCCTATGGGCTTTTTCATTATCTTGAGAAGTCCTTCTTGATGTTCTTATTATAAAATTAATGTTTGCCATACAAAATTAAACACTTGGAATTTTAAGTATTCTTTGTGCTTTCTCATTTTTTTTTTAAACCATGAAACTAAAATACATTTACTTCCTACTGGTTACTGTGCATCCCCAGAGAGGTTCTGAGCATCACTTAATGATATATTATGGACATCTGTTTAAACTTTAGTTCCTGTATTCTCAATGAGTGATGAGAAATCCTGGTCCTCAAAATATTAGCTTCAGTTTTTGCACTGACATCTGGTGTGTGAGTTTTAGTACTGGCAGTATGTCTCCACTCTTATATAGAGAGGTGGACACACAGATATCCATGCTTGCTTCAGTATCAAAAGATGCATATTTCATGACTAGCAAAGCACTGCATAGAGAAGTCACCCTTATGTGACTCGGCAAACGTTTTACAGGCTCATTATGGAGGAGAGGTTGTCAGGATAGATGAGAATACCAATAAAGGATTTTGATCTCCCAAAGTTCAAGGCATTAGTGGCAGTGCAGCCCTAGCTATCTGCTGTTGTTTCAGGAGCACACTATTTGGTGCTGGGTTTTAAGTCCCAGACATACATGGTTAGAGGGTTTCTAGTGAGGACTTGAAGGTTGTTGAGACACTTTTTTTCTTAGGCTTACCAATAAATGTTATTCTTTATTTAATTTATTATTTTTTAATATGAAATTTATTTTAAAATTGGTTTCCATACAACACCCAGTGTTCATCCCAACAGGTGCCCTCCTCAATGCATAGGGGCACTTGGACCTCAATGTTTACAGCAGCACTTTAAACAATAGCCAAATTATGGAAAGAGCCTAAATATCCATCAACTGATGAATGGATAAAGAAGTTGTGGTTTATATATACAATGGAATACTACTTGGTAATGAGAAAGAGTGAAATATGGCCTTTTGTAGCAACATGGATGGAACTAGAGAGTGTTATGCTAAGTGAAAAAAGTCATACAGAGAAAGACAGATACCATATTTTTTCACTCTCCTGTGGATCCTGAGAAACTTAACAGAAGACCATGGGGGAGGGGAAGGGGAAAATGAGACACTTTTTTAAAGTCATTCCCTTTTATTGAGTAAGAGAGTGGTATATTCCATTAACTGTCTTATCACCTTGGCGACGTGTCAAGCTAACAGGTCATTTAGCATCATTCATGTAAAATGTCAGGAAGACTGAAGGTTTTACTGAAGCTACTGAACTACCCTGCAGTGTTGCCACCATAGAGATAGAGTAGCTATCTCCAGGAAAGGAATCCATTTTCATAGCTAAATTGTTCAAAAGGCATACAATGGCTCCATGATTTTTATGCTTCTTCTTGTTATTTTTTTCCAACGGATACTTAAAAATCAATTTATTTTTATTCTGATATGTACCAAGGGTATAGTGTTTGTTAGGATGAAAAAGCAATTTTAATTTAGTGGGAAATGGATTTTCTTTATCACAGAGAAGTGTTGACGAGATGAGAGAGGCACCAAATGAAATTCTCATTCCGGATCCCAGGGGTTGAAGTGGGGAGATGGGGCTGGCAGGAGGACAAATTTAGATTTTGATAATTCTGTGTGAATTTCTCCTTAGAGCCCTTAGTTGTCAATAAAGCTCTTGGTAAGCAACACAAATGACCTCGTTATGCCTGTCCTGGTGAACGGGATGTTCTGAAGCAATAGAGTGTTGAAATTTTCAAGCAAAAGGACTATAGGGCTTGGGTCTGGCTCTGCCACTATCCACCCGTGTGACCTTGAGCAGTCACTTGGTCCTCTCCAGGCCTCAGTTTACCTATCCATAAAATGGATTTTTTTTTTAATTTTTTTTAACGTTTATTTATTTTTGAGACAGAGACAGAGCATGAACGGGGGAGGGGCAGAGAAAGAGGGAGACACAGAATCGGAAGCAGGCTCCAGGCTCTGAGCCATCAGCCCAGAGCCTGACGAGGGGCTTGAACTCACGGACCGTGAGATCATGACCTGAGCTGAAGTTGGACGCTTAACCGACTGAGCCACCCAGGCGCCCCCATAAAATGGATTTTAACACCACCTAAAGTCTGTGATTCTTAACTGTAAAAATATCTTATAATTTTCCCATATCATCTCAACCAAGGGTTTTTTTAGATTATAATTTAGTATGGATTATAGTATCTCTGGGAAAATTCACATGTAAAAGAAATGATGAATGGACCCATTCATTTCAAAAACTACATCTGCAGTTTCCTTTCTATTATTATTTCATTGCTATTTCATGTGCTATTTCAGCCAATGTGTGTGCTATTTCCTTACTGTAGTTATTTGTGTGTGCGTCTGTGTGTATGTAAGTATGCTGTGTGCAAGACACAGGAGAGGAGAGATGAAAGGAAAGAGAAAGAGGGAGAAAAGCAATGCATATTCACCTAATCAACCTTATTTATATATCATGTTTTACTAATGCTCTGGGATCCAGCAACATTGGCCTTAATCCTCCATACTTATATTGTCCTGCACGTGTCTTTGCACATGCTGAATATCACACACATATTCAAATCACATTATACTTGTTGTGGCTATCTAAAAGTATCATGTCTGTTCATCATTAGTTGTTTACTGCTTACTTATTTTTGAGAGAGAGTGAGTGAGTGAGTGAGCGAGTTGGGGAGAGACAGAGAAAGAGGGAGACACAGAATCTGAAGCAGGCTCCAGGCTCTGAACTGTCAGTACAGAGCCCGACCACAAACAATGAGATCATGAACTGAGCTGAAGTTGGCCGCTTAACCAACTGAGACACCCAGGTACCCCTCATCATTACTTTTAGATTATGCTGGCTATTAAATCTTCTGCCTTGATCTTGTTGTTTAAGGCATTAATAGAGAAGCATGTGTGTGTATGAGTGTGTCATAATTTTTAAAAGTGTTTTGATAACTGTGTATTAACACATGTGACTTCCTTTGTGGTGTGATGTATTTTGTCCTGTACATCTAAAGACAATATGCTGAGAAGGTGTCCACAACTTCCACTGACTGCCAAAAGATCTTGGGCATCTAAGAGCTTAAGTTAATCTATATCAGACCATAAATTAGAGAGAGGCTGTAGCTGGATTGGTGTAGTGAAGTTTCTGGCAGCTTGGAGATGGTAAATAAATGTATGTTGAGTGAATAAGTGAAAAAAATAGAAGGTTGGAGAAGATAACTCTTCTTTGAGGTAGCTAGTTACATGATAAGGGCTGCTGACATTTAATTTTTAGAGAAAAGGTGCATAAAAAGTTCTGTTTAAAATGATTTAGGCTGCAAAGAACAGAAACTTGACTCAAGGTAATTTGAATACCAAGGAGATGTGTACTCATGAAGTCTAAAGGTGGCCAGTTTTAGGGTACCATGTGGTCAGTGTCTCTGAAACATGGAAAACTCAGGCTATTTCCAAGCTTCTGTTCTGCTGTTGGCAGTCAAGCTTATAAGATGCTGCTAGTAACAACTGGGGCCATGTGCTTCTTTGTTTCTGTGTAGTTGAAGAGAGGAGATCTTTACCTCCAAACATGCAAAATAAATTCTTCCCTCCAGTTTCAGTGGGCCAAATTAGAATGAATGCCTTTCCCGGGACCAAGAGTTGCTGTCAGCATAATACCACATATATTGATTGGGTAAGACGGATAAGCATCCTTGTCTGGAGCTGAGGAGGGGGCTGATTGAAAAATAAACAAACAATAAGCCATGCCAGAAATCGGAAGGAAGAAATATAAGGTGTGGAACCAGCAGAGTCAGTGACACACATCTCTTCAGGGAGGCTCATCAGAGGTCAGGTATTAGCAGGAAGAAATGTCATTCTCTGTTAAATACTTAGAAAGTATGGGGAGAGCAAGTCTATAAAGGGATAATGTTCATAAGCAGCCCTGCTTTTTTTTTTCAATATATGAAATTTATTGGCAAATTGGTTTCCATACAACACCCAGTGCTCATCCCAAAAGGTGCCCTCCTCAATATCCATCCCTCACCCTCCCCTCCCTCCCACCCCCCATCCACCCTCAGTTTGTTCTCAGTTTTTAAGAGTCTCTTATGCTTTGGCTCTCTCCCACTCTAACCTCTTTTTTTTTTTTTCCTTCCCCTCCCCCATGGGTTTCTGTTAAGTTTCTCAGGATCCACATAAGAGTGAAACCATATGGCATCTGTCTTTCTCTGTATGGCTTATTTCACTTAGCATCACACTCTCCAGTTCCATCCACGTTGCTACAAAGGGCCATATTTCGTTCTTTCTCATTGCCATGTAGTACTCCATTGTGTATATAAACCACAATTTCTTTATCCATTCATCAGTTGATGGACATTTAGGCTCTTTCCATAATTTGGCTATTGTTGAGAGTGCTGCTATAAACATTGGGGTACAAGTGCCCCTATGCATCAGTACTCCTGTATCCCTTGGGTAAATTCCTAGCAGTGCTATTGCTGGGTCATAGGGTAGGTCTATTTTTAATTTTCTCAGGAACCTCCACACTGTTTTCCGGAGTGGCTGCACCAGTTTGCATTCCCACCAACAGTGCAAGAGGGTTCCCGTTTCTCCACATCCTCTCCAGCATCTATAGTCTCCTGATTTCTTCATTTTGGCCACTCTGACTGGCGTGAGGTGGTATCTGAGTGTGGTTTTGATTTGTATTTCCCTGATAAGGAGCGACGTTGAGCATCTTTTCATGTGCCTGTTGGCCATCCGGATGTCTTCTTTAGAGAAGTGTCTATTCATGTTTTCTGTTCGGACAAAGGGCTAGTATCCAAAAGCCCTGCTTTTTTTTATGCCTTTAGAACAGAATTTCACACAAGAATGTGTAGGGGGAAATAGAAGCATCTCACTCTTCTGAATAATCAACCCCCCTCTCCACAAATCAGGTGGCACATTGTGAATCAGGCTTTACACACTGTGAAAGAAAGGATATAAAATGAACACCAAAATATAACATGGTTCATTTTTGTTGTCATATTTTATACTTCATATTCATTATCTGTTTCTCTGATTATCATCTACAGAAGAGATTAAAAAAGAAAAGATCTGAAAGTCGTCTTCTCCCTAAAATTGTGTGCAGATTCATATGCCTACCGCCAGAAGGAGAGATACTATCTCAGAGAGGTAACAATTCACGTCTCTCCAGTACTGTCCCTTGCGTCCCAGCTTTCAGCATCAGGGAGTACTCATGCATAATTAGCCCTCCATTGATTTCCTGAAATTTTAGCTTATGGAATGGAAATCTTTATGAAGATGCAATTGCAGTTAATTTGCCTGCTACTGTTTCATAATAAAGCAAGTTATTTAGGAAGAAATTACTTTTTTTAAGTTAGAATTCTCTAAGGTAGGCTGGTAGTCAATGTGGGATTCTTTAAAGACTTGCAAGTTTGGTCTTTGATGTTCATGTAGAAAATCAGGATATTCTGCTATCACTGCCACCTATGAGTAAGTATTCTAGCCACTTATACTATTTCCAAAGGCTTGCTGGCATATTGGTTATGAGCTAGTGAGTTAAGCTTTTAGATGTAGGTTACCACTGGTAAGCAAAGTATCTACTGTTAAAAATGGGGGATATCTTGTGAACTCGTTGTATTGGTAAATCAGAAATAAAATTGTAGTCCTCTGATTTCCTACAAATCTGTGGCATAGACTGTACCTCATAGAGCAAGTCTGTCTAGTTCAAGCCACCATTGAATAATTGCACTAAAGCCCAGTTATGTGCCTTTCAGTCAAACTTGTCTGGTTTTAGTTGGTACAAAAGAGCTTACATTTCTTCCCCAAACACTTGGACATATACATGGTCAAGTGCAAATCTTATGAAATAGAAACAAAATTCATCATCTCTAATCCCAGGGCCATGGGATTGAGCCCTGTGTCAGGTTCTGCTTTGAGCATGGAGACAGTTTAAGATTCTCTCTCTCTATCCCTCTGTCCCCTACCCCACTCATACACACTCTGTCTCTAAAATAAAATAAAATAAAATAAAATAAAATAAAATAAAATAAAATAAAACAAAATAAAAGTCAAGATCCCTGGTATTCCAAAAATGGCACTAGAATCCCAAGAATTCTCCTTCAGGATTTTGTTACCTCTTAAAGAAATACAGTGCCACTGAGTTAAATTTCCAGAATAGCAGCTCATACAAATGTCTTATATTTTTTTCATAACACTATCACTTTGAAATGTACTAACTTACACACTCATTTTATTTTCTCTTCTCCCCTTTTGGTGTTCATTTTGTATACATTATTTTAGAGTGTCAGTTCTAGGATGATAGGATTTTTGTCTATTTTATCCTCACTATTGTAATTGTCATAGGTTTCAGTCAAGGAAGAAGGTGGGATGAAAGTTATTTTGATACTATTTAAAAAACTCAACTTTGCAAGTTATCTAAAAGAAATGTTAATACATGTTTAAGATTTTTTTTATATAACTCATAGCATTATTAATGAGGGCATCAGGCATATGTTACAACCAATTCAGAGGAGAAATCAAAGAATCACAAGTTTATATGCAATAAAGTAAAGTTGAAATGAATATTCAAGTAGACACAAAATTAGCTTTTGCCAATTTTTGGTAGGGGTAGAAAAATCGGTTTGACTCCTGAACATACTGGACAAAATTGATCTGTCTATAGACAAGAATTATTCAGCATTTATATGAGCTAACTACAAGTTACAGAGTATAAAAGAGGTCAAAGGCAATGAAAGTTCAAATCAGATAGTCTGGAAGGGCTTGCTGTAAAATATGCATAGTTTTCCAACAGAGACATTTATTAATCATGTGCTTATTCCCAGTTTTCTTATAATTCTCCCTCCTTTTGACCACTAATAATCTCAAAAAAAGATTATTTTTGATTATAAAATAAGACTAGTCTCATTAGGCTTGGCCTAGTTATTTATATAGGTGCAGCAAGTGTTACTTTATTATCTAGGACAGTTTAAGTTTGCTTTGTTGGAAATTTTCATAAGGAGTCTCATATTGGAATTGTGAAGGCTCTTTATCATTTGTCATTCAGAGGCTAGGAGACCAAGCCCAAGAAAGCCTACCAGATTTCCCCTGCAGTATCTATATATTTGGTTAAGTTTCTCTCTTCTCAAGTTTCCCAAATTACTTCAATATTCTTGGCCTGCCAGAGAGTGGCATTCTTACCACCAGTAATCTGAGACCCCATAAACCCAGGTACCAAACCCATATTCTTGTGAGGGCTCTATAAAAGTCATTCTTCCTTAAATGTGGCTTGCCATACCTGATTAAATGAATATCATCCTCAAATATGATACACCAGGCAAGTCTTTCATTGCATAACCAATAATTCCTATTATAGTCTGGTAAAAAAAGGGAACAGACTCTTAATGAATCTATGCAAGTAGCTATACAGCCATATGAAGTAAGGAGATTCAAAGAGTTTCTGAACTGGGGGAAGGAGACTGTGGAAAAAATGAAAGAGATAGCATTTGCCAATGTTTTATTTTGGTCTACAAAAGCAGAGCCCACCAGGGGCGCCTGGGTGTCTCGGTTGAGCGTCTGACTTCAGCTAAGGTTATGATCTCGTGGTCTGTGGGTTTGAGTCCCACATCAGGCTCTGTGCTGACAGCTCAGAGCCTGGAGCCTGCTTCGGATTCTGTGTCTCCCTCTCTCTCTGACCCTCCCCCACTCATAGTCTATCTCCCTCTGTCTCTCAAAAATAAATAAACGTTTAAAAAGCAAAAACAAAAACAAAGCAGAGCCCACCAATCTCTTATGAGTTACAGATAGCTTAAGAAGGAAAATGGCCTCCTTATCTATTCAAATTAGGACATTAGGCCAGCATCAACAGTATTGCAAACAAATGGATACAATTTCCCTCATTAATTCATTCAGTCCTATGTAATTAATTTTTGTTCCATTTGGACTCTTGGGTAGCAGCAGTCTCATGAAGCTGCCTGTTTTTTTCATAAAAGAAAAAAAGTTCTGAAAATCCAGGTGTGGTCTTTAAGTTGTGCAAATCGTGCCATCCACATTTGCTACAGTCCTTTTCCTTATGACTCTGAGAGGGTCTGCAGTTGATTACAAAGCCGTCAAGGAAGAGTCACAGTAAAATGGAGAGACTCATGGTGGCTCTGTTTAATTTACTACTGGCCATCTTCAAATGTAAAATGCCTGATAAGCATTCACATCAAGTATAATTTAATGACAAGGAAATTTGGTTGTTTCTGTGGCATGCAAAACAAGATAACAAAGCCAACCCAAAAATGTTTTAGACAAACGGTTCCTAAGAATAATGATTAAGGCTTTTTTGAAAGAAGATAGGGGATGCTACATATAAAACATAATGACCATAATTTTTATAGAGGAATGAAATCTTGATGTATAACATATAATAATCTGGAGATATAACACACATGGTATACCAATGACATACCAAGAATATGGCAAAAATGTTTTAACTCTAGAATAGGCCCTAGATATCTGCGTCTTCATAAAACTGCATAGGTGAGGCTGATGTGCACCCTTAATTGAAATCCACTCTTCTAGAAAATGAGAGATTTAAGTAAAAGAAGTGAGGTTGTGGCCAAGTCAGTGTCTTAAATAGTAATTAAAATTAGGGATAACGCTATACCAGGCTTCAGTGAACTTATTTTGTAACAGGCCAATTACTACATATTTTCGGTTGATAGTATACAAGATCTCTGCCACACTGCTCTCAACTCTATTATAGTATAAAAGCAACTATGGACAATATATAAACAAATGGGCTTGTCTGTGTTCCAAGAAAACTTTATTTTTAGAAAGAGGTAGTGGGCTATATTGGGCTGGTGTACTGACCAAATGGCTGCACTATATACTATTGTTGTCTACTATCATCAGAGCACAATCAGGACTCTGAGAAATAAAAACCAATTGGGAACAGTGAGGATGCCGACAAATTTCTAGGAACTTTCCATAAAACATATAATTTCTGAATACTGATAACATTTACCTTATACAAATTTAATCTCAGGAAAGCTATTCTAATTTTACTTTTCCCATGCAACCCCCATAACATAGCAAATGAACCTAATTACTTCTAGTTTCTCTGTTTTTGTAAGGTGAAAGAAAAAAATCTTTGATTCCAGGTGCCCTTTATGAAATCTCAAAGACAGTTTTAGGTAGAAAAGATACCCTGAATGTTTTATTTATTTATTCTTTTTAATTAAGAATCTCCTTTGGGGAAGGCAAAATATTAAAAAAAAGTGAAAGGTGACTTGGACTCTTGAGATGTGACAATAGAAACGAGAATAAGCATACAAGGTAATATAATTGTAAAGAACTTTGGCTTTTTTTTATAGTGAGGAATCTTTCTTCTTCTTAAGGGAATAAAAAAGTGAACATAAAACAGGAGTTTATCTGCTAAAACAATAACTTTGTTATCTTTACAGATTACACAGAAAAAATCCTTATTGCAGCTAAAGTCATTAATTCGTAAATTAAGAAAAGAAGCTCATGAAAATTGAAGTTTTGCTAATACTTGAACACATATAGTTTCTCAGATTCAGGTATTCTAACCAAGGCAAATAAATTTCATTCTCTAAGTTCCATCTGTTATTATGTTCTTTGATGTTCTAGAACAAACGGAGGCTTTATTTTAGGACAGATCCCAGGGGGTACACAGGTCAGAATTAACCTTATACTCTTACTAAGATGTCCTAACATGGGATGTCTTCTTCTTTGCTATCTTCATATGAATCATTATATAAGCATTGTAAAACTAGTTTCTTTTACATTTCCACCATGGTAAATACCGATAGTTACAACTAATAAATAAAATCTCCTTGGAGTCCTTAATAATTTTTAAGAAGATTGGAGTATAAGTTATGTGAAGAGAGGAAGGGAGACCAAAACAAGAGGAACAAAAGAAACCCAATTGCTCACTACTTTAGTATAAAAGCATACACATGGTTTTATTTCCCTGAAATCATTGGTCCTAAGTATAATCTCAAACACCTATATTAATTACAATTGTTAATTAAAATAAATAGCCACTATTTCACGGAGAAAGCTGGAGGGGTGGATAATTGAGAACTGCCTGCCACACACTAGCATTTCAATAAACTCACATAACTCATGAACACACTTAACCTTCTACCACCACACCCGCCCCTCGTACAAGTTCTCAAAGTGGCAAAAATGAATACATTCATTTATATAGTCCAAAGATACAGCTTGTAAGTAAGAAACAAATGTACATAAGTCAGAAGTATGCTATTCTATTTTAGTTAGAAATTTTCTAGATATCCAAAACTACAGAAAAGCTAGGAAATGACATTTTATTTGGTAAAGGAAGTGAAATCAGTAGATAAAATTAAATGTTAGCAGAAGTAATACCATCCGTGCAGGTAGATAAAGATGATCTAGTAAGCAGGGAGAAACTGCTGATGCATGGTGGGGGGCAGAGATTGCTGGAACAATGTTCTTGAGTAGGGGAGAGTAGATTAGCTTTATCGTGCCAGTGGAGCACTTGACTGAACTGAGGATGGATATTTCATTTGTGTCACCAGGAGGAAGCCAAGTACATGACACAGGTGTAGGCAGGTGGGTAAATGTGGGCTGGAAGCTGGTGGAAACTTCTTTCTAACGGTTTCTTTTCTGTTAAATAGAAAGCAAGGGCATCAAATGAGTATCAGGGGCAAAAATGTTGAGATTTTAAGGAGAGAGGACAATATATGACACTCTCACCTAGAGAATTGGAACAGGTAGGACCAGCAATACAGTCTGATGTTTAGTAACATCAGGAAGCCACATGAAGTTAGTAGCAATGAATGTAAAGTGAAACCAGCCACTGTGAAAAGCCCACTTCTGGAATTTTAAACAAGAACACTGAAACAAGTGGTACCAGGAAAGAATTGGTTGTAAATCTAGCCGTCCCACGCCAAATAGATTCCTAGTCCTTTAACTCTTCTTGCTTGATTTGGTTTTACTTAAAACAGACTCAACCATTGTTGTCCCATGCTTGATGTTTATGTTTTAATTTTTTGGAAAGAGGGGTGGTCCTTTAAGCAAATATGAGTGAACATCTATTTTACTGAAGGTAAGACACTTGGAAGAATTCTTGGCTAACTGCATTAGGCTAAAAGTTTCTTGGACTTTAAGTCTAAATTAGTATAGGATTTTAGTCCCTAAGAGCGGTAGTTATCTCCAGGAATCATCTCTTTAAAAATGTATAAAGCCACTCATGAATTGTCTACTGAGTAAAGAAGTAGCCATCATAGAGATGCTTTTCAAAGTAATTTGAACTCTCCTCCCCAACACACATACCAATTGATATGAGAGTACATTACAAGAATTTCCAATAGCCCTGCCGACACTGGTTTCAGTCTAGTCAAATGAAGCAATTACCCTGCAGATGAAACAACCAGATAGGATTTTTTTAATTTCTGCAATGTCATAAGGCATTTTCATTTATGTTCTCATTTCTATTAAAATACATGGCTATGGCCATGAAACTACAACTTAGAATTAAATGATCTGCAATATATTTGGGGGGAAATTTTCAGTTTTCAGTGGGTAATTGGCCTAACAAAAATAAGTACACCAGGAAAATACAATTCAGCTATTGCAAAGGTGGCAAAATGAATTAGGTACAACATGTGTCCAAAAGAAACATCCCGGGATTTTGTTTCTTATTTTCATGATTCGGGTCATTACATCTGGCCTATTCTATTGTCCCCATAGCAATTGAAATTGTAGTCTTTCACAGCCTCCAGATAATCCCCAAGGCCACATTTTCTTAGAGGTGAAATATTTTTTGTTTCTGCGTTTTGGTTTCTTCTGTAGTTATCACACTATGAATTGGAGTGGAAGATTGTAAGCAATGGGCTATGGTTAGCTTAAATTTTCCTTGGATCATTCTTGCCTGGCCCACAAGAAACAAACATCAGTAAGAAGATATTTAATGTGTAGTAATAGATTTTTTTTCACTAGACATAACAGAGCCAGTGGAGTGTACTATCAACCCTCAAATATTTAGATAGCATTTATATGCAAAGCAGTCTTACAGAATATGTAGAATTGACTTGTACATTTCCTCATGGATCATAGTGATTTTAATTCTACAAAAGTGTATGAATATCCCAAGGCTTGTGCTCACTACTTATGTTTGCCAAGCCTCATATTTCTCATTTATGAAGTGGAGATGCTAATAGTACTTATCTTCTTAGATTGTTGTGAGGATTAAATGAATGAATCCACATAAATTCGTTTGAAGAGTACTTGACCAATAGTGACCAATAATCATTATTAAAAACAAAACAAAACACTGTTGCCTTATTGTATCAATGGCCCTGTAATTTGGTAGAGAATGGTGGGAATGAGGACAATGAGCTATGTTACACAGGTGAATGAGCTATTTGTGGTAAGGAGGAAATAAGGAATTTAAGAAGAAAACATGGGGATGCAGAAAACCCTTTAGGGAAGATGAAATGGTCTCTGATCAAGTCCCTCCTCCAAATTATGTCTGTAATACCTCTTTCCTTCTGGTCTCCATTGCTACCACCCGAATCCAGACCTTGATCCTTCTTGCCACCATGACAGCCTCTGGACTGGGTTGTTTACTTCCATTCTTTTTTAATGTAAAGGATTATGGTTTTACCCAATTGAAACTTTCAACCATGTGCACCCACTACTCTGTGTAGGAACTCCAAAACTTAAAAGGACCACATGGTATGGTCTTTGCCTCTTTTCTAACCAAGCTTATCCATTGTATTGTCTTCCTTGCCAAGCTTCCTCTTTCTATTCATGGAACACATGATGTTCATTTCCTATTATACTTCTGTATGATCTCCTGAACAGTACAGAACCCTCTTTCTTCACCACTCACAACTCTGGTCTGAGCACAAAGGTCACTTCCTTAGAGAAGTCCTCCATGACTATGCTAAAGAGAATGGCTCTCCTTTCATGGTCATTGTCTCCCAGGTCACTGTGGATCACATTGTTCTGCTTAGTCAATTCCATAGGACTCATCCGTGAACAAAAGTATGTTTGCTTACATGGACTCTGACCATCAGACTCAGTTACCACCTATATAATAGGCCCAAATGAATAATCCAAGCTCAGGAAACTAATTTCAAAAAATAGAATAGCTGATGATTAGTTTGCAGTGTCAAACATAACTGCCATTGCAACCGTCATATCTAGTTTGGCACAGCTTGTATGTCCTCTCTCTTATAGTTAGGTTAATAATGGTGGGGGTCAGATGAATGAATGGTTAAGGGCTTCAGGCAGTTTAGTAACTCTTTCTCTCCTCAGTCAGGAGGCTTTTGCTGAGAAAACTAGATACCTGGGCATCTGGCTCTTAGAAGGTCCTTGACCCAGGCAAACCAAATCTCTCTCATTCGCCTATTCTTGCTTTAAGTCTTATAGCCTTGTGTGTCTTCTTTGGCTTTAATCTTCTGGGCAAGGACCATTTTCTCTTTAAGGTGGCTTTACAGATTCTGGCCCCCTATTGTTGACTTGGAGATGAAATAGAAGCACCTTGTTTTTAGGTATAGTATTGAGAGAGGACTCTATCCCCCAGATGATGATGATGGGTATGGTGAACTTTTTGAAAATGCTAATAACCTCTAGAAGAGAAGGCAGGTGATATGATTGAATCTGTAACTTACTTGGGAGTGGAGGTGGTGGTGGAGAGAAATAGAACCAAAAGTCTGTTGATTGTCACACTGGGCTGGTGTAAACACCACCTTGATGGGGGGAGGGCTCCTTTTAACCACTTTGTGGGTAAATGGGTTGTATGCATTTTGCAGATAAGGAAACTGAGCTTTAGGGAGGAGTTCCAAAGTTCCAAAGCCAGGATTGGGAGACAAGTTTGTTTAGAAGGACTTTCTTAACCCTAATGTACATATTGTAATCACAGCTAACAAACTGGAAAGTCAGCCAAGAGGATACAGAAATTAGGAAGGAGAGGCCAGGAGATTAATGAGGAGAGAGAGAAACAAGAAAAAAATACCATAGGGGCGCCTTTGTGGCTCAGTCAGTTACATATCTGACTTCAGCTCAAATTGTGATCTCACGATTCATGGATTCGAGCCCAGCATTGGGCTCTGAGCTGACAGCTCAGAGCCTGGAGCCTGCTTCAGATTCTGTGTCTCCCTCTCTCTCTGCCCCTCCTCCACTCTCTCTCTCTCTCTCTCTCTCTCTCTCTCTTTCAAAAATAAATAAACATTAAAACATTTTTTAAAAAAGAAAAAATACCACAAACTTAATGGAGCTCGAAAGAGTCTTTGTGATTATCAAGGCCAAGCCTTTCAATGACTGGAAATGGAAACTGGATCCTAAGGGACTAGAACAGCTTGTGTCCTTGCTTGTAAATTCAAACGCATGGACTGAAATCACTGGCATTATGTGGGAGCACTACAGAAATGTAGACTCTCAGTCCTGACCCCAGAATCAGAATCTACATTCTAACGGAAAACCCAGATTATATGCATATTCCCATTAAAGGTAGAAAACGACAGCAAAGAGAAATCTAGAGATGTGGAACACTGAAGTTAATTCAATTTGACGGTGCATAATCATAAATAAGTAAAAAAGAATATGAACAATGTTTTAAATTCACAGTGCTCATGAATAATATTGTGGGAAGAGCTTTGGAGTGAAAGGCAATAGCCTGGAATTTTAATCCTAATTTTGTCACCTTAATGTCTCTTGTCCTCTTTTGGATCCACTCCTTCTGTCTACCTTTGCTAGATCCTCTCTTAGACCTTTCTGAAAGTCTTGGATTGTAGTTCTATATTGATGGCATTAATAATACAGCATGGTAGGATGGTTAAAGAATAGCGTTTCAAGAGCCTAGACTCCAGAGCCAGACTTCCAAAGCCCTAGCTAGCTCACTACCATTGGGTTATATGCCCTTAGGTGTCTTAAACCTGTCTCAGTTTCTTCATCTCTAAAATGGGCATAAAAACAATAGTCACTACTTTCTTGAGTTGATTTTCAGAATTAAATTGAAATAGTATTTATAAAGTGTTTAAAACCATTGGACAATATACATTTCATATGTCAGGACCCAGGCTAAGATAGGCAGCAAAGAAGAATCCCTACTTTTGAGGAGGGAACTCTGCTTTGAAACTGCTGTCAACTGTTGGAATCAGGGCAGGTCTGGATTTAGTGTGATTGGCCAAGTTCAAAAAGACCATGGAAAAACTAAGCTCAGGGGGGAAATAGGATATATTTAACTTGGAGAAGGTAAGACAGCTACATTAGACATAATAGACATCTTATATATAATGGGTGTCATAGAGTAGAGGCTCAGACGTTCCCATGTGGCATCAAGGCACAGAATTAAGATGAAGGGTAGAAGGGATTTTAGGTGGATGACTCTTCAAGATTTGGGAAATAGCCATTCATATTTGCTAATATTTTGGAAGGCCTGGATTTAGAGGAGAGATTAATTTATTGGGGCACCCAAGAAGAAGTCTTAAAGACAGCTTCTGTAAAACTGCATGAATTTGAATTAGCTTGTGGAGAGGACCAATTAGATTCAGTAAAAGATCCATTGCTTATCTTTAAGGAAGCAGAATTTCATTTCTTTCAAATATGCATCATAACTTGAACCAATTACTCTTTCAGAGTAAATTAATGAGCTGCTTTAATGAACAGATAATATGAACATATAATTATCAGCAACATGAATATATAATTAATGTTTCTAAGTCTTTAACATACTTCTGTGATGTAAAGACCTTAAAAACAATCTCCCAATGTATTTACCCTCTCAGTTTGCCTGGGAAATACTTTTCATCAGCTGAGTTAAATTCTGCCTGTTTCACTTAGTCTGAATGAATGTGGATTTGAGATCAGTGACTACCAGATTAATGAGATTCTGCTTAGATAGTAAAGGTAGGAGATAGTGGAAGTGTTGGGTTGACCAGTAAATATCTGTTTCTACGATTGCTCTCCAACTGCTGGATAGGGCTTAGTCTGTGCATTCAGCATTACAACCATAACATACATATGTCCAGCATATTTCAACAAGATTCAATTATAGCTGACAAAACATTTGTAAAAGCAGCTAAATTTCAGCCCAGATGGTGATTGGGCATTTGAGGAACACTCTAAATATGTGGCATTATTCATCCCTGACACTCAGAATATAAACATAAGGCAACCGTCTCTCCCTGGGCGGGGAAGTAGAGAAGGAAATGTCTACATCTTCCAAATGTAGAGTTGTGTTTTTCCCTAGAAGTTGAAGAATGTTTACTATTTAACAAGAGAGAATATCTTTCAAGCATTCTCCCAAATACATATGCCCTATGTCTGGGAAAACAGGTGATCTGGGCCTTGATTTCTTCTCTGTGACCACTTCTGAATAAGACACTGTCTGATAACATGATCTAAGCTAATTCAGAAGACAGTGGTAGTAAGTCTCAACTTCTGTCATCAGGGCCTCATGTTTGGTATTTTGACTGATCTTCCTACTGCAAGTAACTTAAGTCCTGGTAGAGGGAAAGTTGGAGGAAACTTATTTTTATATTAGAAGTTCTGATAATGTTGCTATTTAACTCGTGGGAAACATTAATTAAAAAATTAACTAGCTGATGAGTTAATTTAAATAAATTACCTGAACAATGCAAGAGCACCTCAATGAATTTTCACAAAATGAGCACATCCAGATAATCAGCACCCATGTTAATAATCAGAGTATTACTGCATCCCAGGTCTCTATTCCCTCTCCCTTCCCCTGTCACTACCACCTTAGTAAGTTTTGAGTAATGGCAGAAACTGAAGAATCCAGTTGAAGGTAAGAACCCAGAATCCACAGCCTTGGTCCACTCCTCTAATGTATTTAGCATGAACAGCCAAGTTCAAGAGGAGTATAACTTCTTCCCCATTCTCACTTTCACTGCATACTGAGACTCTAAGTTTAAGTAACTTAGAATGCCTTAATGAATCTCTTAATTTTGTTTCAATTTTCTCTTTTTGGTTATTTTCTTCTGACACACCTTTTTTTTAACTCTTTTTTTTTTTTTTTTTTTTTGAGAGGGAGCATGAGAGGGGCAAAGGTAGAGGGAGAGAGAATATCCCCAAGCAGTCTCCATGCCCAGGATGGCCTGACATGGGGTCTAGTCCCATGAACATGAGATCATGACCTGATCCAAAATCAAGGGTCAGCTGCTCAACTGACTGAGCCACTCAGGTACCCCTCTTCTGACATATCTTCTAACCTTTTGAACTCTGTCCTAATCTACCATTAAATCTATTGCATTGAATTCTGAGTTGTTTTTTTTTTTCCATCGTTTCAATCTTGTTACCTTGAATAACTAATAATTAACACCAACTGAATATTATATAGGAGAAACTGTACAGATAATTTGAGGTAGTAGAAAACATTGACTTTTGTTCTAAGTAAGTCTAACCTGTGCTCTGTAAGGACTGGTATATTTCTAGATAGCCCTTATTACCAGCTTATGACCCTTTGAGGTCTCATACCAAAGCCTGGATGAATATGATATTTTCTAGAATAAGCACACGGCTCTTGGAGAAATACAAAATGGAAGAAAAGGGGAAAAAAATAAAACCCTCCAAAATATGAGGATTATTGTTTATCTTCTTTCTTATGATCTTCTCCCTACAGTTCTTCTCTTTAAAGAAAATCATCTCTTTAATGATGTTTTATGTAGATGCTACTTTACTTAAAGGTCAAATAAAAACATTTACTGTGATAAAATACAATGTCTTATGCTAACAGACTTTACTGTTGGCAACATTTTGCACACATTTTTGAAGGTTCTAAAATGAAAAGCATAGGGCTCTTTCAACAGTAAATGCTCCCCCTCACCACCGTAAACAAACTTGTAGCTTGGAATATATTCAAGTACAACCAGCTATGATCTGTGTGCTTATTACACCTAACATAGACTATCCTTGAAACTTTGAATCTCAAGATGCTAATATAGAATGTATCTTGCATCTTGTTAAACTCATAGTTTGGTGCTTTCACGCACTAATCAAAACTTTCAGTAGGTATATCAGGACCCAGCTAATGTCCCCATCCTCTATACAGGTACCCTTCATGACTGCAGGCATATTGAACTTTCCTGGTACCACACTCCAGCATTCATTATCTGATGGAGCCTGTGTTTATTTGCTGTATGATAGGCTTTTCTTATCCCATGTATACGGTTGGTGTTTCCTACATATTTATAATAAACTTAAAGAGTAGGTAACACGCATAAATAAAAGGATCTCAAAACCTTTTTATCCTAACAATGGGAAACCCTGAAGTTACTAATGAAAAGCACTGATTAATTTAGAAGCCCTGCCATAAGCCATAGGTTTACTTTAGTTTTACTGTCATAATTAATGACTTTAGGAAGAAAAACTGAAAGGATGCCTTAATGAATTGAGAGATAGGCTTTGGAGAGGAAGAAGATTATCAGTTCCAAATTAATACATGGATTCATTGTAATTCTGGTAAGAATGTTTATGCTAATTTGAAAGGTAATATGGAAGAAAAATAAATAATAAAGACAAGTTTGGAAAAGTAGTGTTAGTGGCTTACCATATCATATGGCAAGATATCTATCAAGGCTAACATAATTAAAGTATTGTGGTATTGTTTTAAGGGTGGATAAATAACTCAGTGGAACCTAATAGAAGAGAAACTCATGTGTATGGGAATTTGCTTTATAATAAAAGTGTCATTGCAAATCATGAAGTTAAGATGTTCTGCTCAATGCATAATGTGAAATGAGCTGGATATTCTCCATGAAAGAAAAAAATATTTCAACCCATACTTCACATGTTGCACACAAAGGAAACTGTAGATAAAGAAAATGGCTAAAATTAAAAAGAAAAACATCTATAAGTATAATATAAATTTGAAAATATTAGAATGGGAAGAACTTTCTGAGATGAACAGTGACCCAGAAACAATAAAACACAGGAATGACAGAATGGATGCAAATATTATTAGCAAACAAAAGAAACAAGAAAATATAAAAGATTCCTGCAAGTAAAGAAAACAAAGTAAATTAAGGAGAGAGAAAACAAAACAGAAAGCAACTCTGAGATAGAGTGGACAGGGTTGATAAAGTCATATGAACAAATGACAGAAAACAGCATGACACTATCTTACCAGAGATAGGAAAAGGTTTGGAAGAGATTTGGGGGAGTCTCCATGACAAACAATTCCAAGTGTTGACCCTTGATTAGAGAATAAGGATTTGTTTTTAAGTAAATCAAAACTTTTTCAATCCAGTGAGAAACAATTCAGGACAATGGATTGGATGCAGGGGGAGAGCAGGGTTCCAAATGCTTGTCCTGTGCTGTTGTCCCTGGATGCATCCAACTTTAGACCTTGGGTAAATCGCATAACAACCCATCTTGTGCCTTAGTATTCTTACATACAAAGTGGGAGTGGTAGGAATACATTGCACAGAATTGATGAGGAAAAGACTAGATAATGCTTAGCTCAGTAACAGGCACACAAGTGCATCATAACTGTTGGCTGATAGACTTACTTTCACTCCTTCATTTTGAGTCAGGAATCAAAACCCAGTTCTATATGAAGGAGCGAGGGGTGATCTTGAGGAAATCACTCAACCTTTCTGGCCTCAGTTTCTACATTTGCCAGTTGGAGAAATAATAGTACTTACGCAATGGGGTTGATATGGCAGTGCAGTGAATTAATACTTAGAAAGCACATTTGCCTTTGGAACTAGGGTGGCATCCATTAAGTGCCACTGAAGTGTTTGTTAAAAGAGCACTACTGAGTCTAGCTAGCAAAAATTAGCTGTAGTGATCAGGACTGCTTAAATGTTAGAAGGAACATTTGGGAAATGTGGTAAAAAATGTGGGAAGGGGGAACAAGGTGTTTTTTTGTTGTTGTTGTTGTTGTTTTTTCCTTTAGTTCGTGTAGGCCCAAGCAGTTTGCTTTCTTTTGCCAACTGTGACTTTAAAGAACCCAGTTAAATATCACAAATAGAGTGAGGGCAGACAGTATTTAATCAAGTCTGGATGAACATTGTTTTAAAAAGTATATTTTGACTGTAACCCAGAATCCCCTGAATAGGTAACCAACACAAAGCCACATCTCTTTCACAGAAGATGTCAGGCAACTATTCAGTCCACGTACTCATTTAAGAGAAAACGTGCCTTCATTTGAAGATCCAATTCTCTTGACCATCAGCACCCGTCTCTAAGCAGAAATTTCCCACTTTCAGTCCCTTAGGAAAATTCAAATCTGTAATGAGTTTTGCTTTATCAAAGTCTTTATCAGAAGAGGTCCAGGGATAAAAAAAAAAAAAGATTCATTTTCAGAAAAAGGTCATATCTTTGACTAGAGAGTGTGTGGGCAGTTTTGCCTTTGACCTAATAATGCTAGAGAGGACAATGACTAGATACAAATGGGACAGAGGTGGAAAAAAAGCCTGGGATGTTCAGGAAATGAGATGCACCAGGCTTATTTTCGTCTGCCCACTTTGCAAATATGTGTCACAGAATGCTGTCGTCCTTAATGAAGGTAATTAAATGTAATTTGAAGACAAGTTTCTCCTCACTAGTGGTGGCACAGCTTCTGCTAACAATTTAGGTTATCAATGTAATGTGAAGACTAAATTGCCCCTAAATGATGAAATTGAAGAATTGGGATATTACTCAAATGTCAGGTGTCAATAAAAGTCTAAATTGGACAGTGCAATGGCTCTGACTCATCATGTGGGCACTTATAAGAGAGACATAGGTGAATTTTAGGAAAATATCAGCCTAGAATTATTGCATAGAAAGATCTGCATGGTCTCAGTAGGTTGAGTGAAGGGCAAACACAAACCTATGTAGGGCCTATGTACTAACCAGTATGACTCGAGTTAGTTCATTTTTGGAACAAAGAAAAAGTCAGCCTAGAATTACCAGCCTAGAATTATTGCATAGAAAGATCTGCATGGTCTCAGTAGGTTGAGTGAAGACCAAACACAAGCCTATGAAGGGCCTATGTACTAGCCAGTATGATTTGAGTTAGTTCATTTTTGGAACAAAGAAAAAGTTTTAGAGATAGCTTCAAAAGCTGCTGTGAAAAGGTCTGTCCTCCAAAGATCATTGGCAACTGCTATGTTCTCCATTTGTCCTCTGAGAAGAGCAGAAAACATGGACGCTATCCAGGGATTTCTTTTTAAGGAAGCAAATCTATCCATGTATCTACTTATGGCAGAATTCAGTGCGTAGAGAGCTTATTCAAGCTAGACAGAAAGAATGCAATTTCTTTACATTTTTTAAACATTTATTTATTGTTAAGAGACAGAGACAGAGCATGAGCAGGGAGAGGCAGAGAGAGAGAGAGAGAGAGAGAGAGAGAGAGAGAGAGAGAGACAGAGAATCTGAAGCAGGCTCCAGTCTCTGAGCTGTCAGCACAAAGCCTGATGCAGGGCTTGAACCCACGAACTGCAAGATCATGACCCGAGCCAAAGTCAGACGCTCAACTGACTGAGCCACAAAGGTGCCCCAAGAATACAATTTCTAATCAGAAAGTTCTCCCTCAGAACAAGTGACCCAGAGTCCTAGACAAATGGTCAGCAAAGCTTTATGTTTTGTAATAATGTTTTAATGACATTTTATGTTTTAATGACATTTTATGCCTTCCGTTCTAACTAAGTTCAGCTTCCTTAGCATTCAGCACTTCTGGCCCTGGTTATCCATGATGAGTGAGATAGCTGTTGGCAAAATGTCTCAGTAGCCCAATGCCATTTCTTAAAATTCTGCCTTTGCCCTCTTATGCAAATGGCAGCCAGCTGAATATGAACCACTACTTTTTAGGCTTTCTTCTCCAAATCTCACTGCCCATTCCCCTCACTTGCCTGGCCTCAGCAGGGAGCTAAGTATTCATTCCTAGTATGAAGAAGTAGAAAAGGAGAAGAGACCTTTGACATCCTTAATAGTTTCAGGATTGAAAAAAATTTACAAACATTTTGTCTCTAAGGTTGCCAGATTTAGCAAATAAAAATACATGATGCCCAGTTAAATTTGAATATTAGTTACACGGAATCATTTTTGGTACACAAAACATGTGCTACTTAGGACCTATGCATACTAAAAATGCCTCTGTTGTTAATCTAGAATTTAAATTTAACTAAGTGTCTTCTATGTTATTTGGCAACTCTGTTTGCCCAGCTAAATGCAATGCCATGGGGCAAAAAAGTTAGGTTTCAGGATTTTAGACAGGTAAGGTATTAAGTTGATGTCTTAATGAACTATTATGACTTAAAACCACAGTTCATTTTCAGAAACAGAACTGCAAGAAATGAAGAGTGGCAAGGGCTCTTGATTTATATTTACAGCATACCAGGCAGTATTGTGGCACTTGGGCCCAGCACTAATATTATATATGTGCTACACATAAATATACATATGTGGTTTTATTTCACAAATGACTTTTATATGCTGGTGGAGGAATGTAGCATGTTACTTTCCCTTCATTTTTATAGCCAGTTACAGAGTGCAGAAATTGCTTTAAAATGACCCAAATTGTAAACTACCATTTAGCAACTGCTATTCAGGAATAGCAGATTCCATCTCCTTGCCTGTTAGGTTATAGCAGCCTTGTCCAGAATTTCAATGTTGTACCTCTGTTTTCTTTCCAGTGTTGGAACAGATCCTGGTGATAAAATTACAGAAAATAATATTCTTGCCACAAGGGAGTGGGGAGAACAGCCCATCTTAGAGGAGGAGGTGAATGATTAATTTCAAGGCTGTCAAAGTTTTAGCTCAACACACATTTGTATCTTTTCCTTTTTGTGTTGTAGAAAAAAGGATGTCTTTCCCCACCCCCATAGTGAATTTGTATCCATTTTTATGGACTGCAGTATCTCCCTAATTGAACATAAATATGAGGGATCTGGGAATGATTGGAACTTGGCAAACATAAGTGAAATGACAGACTTCTTATAATGGCATTCGTTTGAAACAAGGAGCTCCACATTGCATTCCAGAGTGACCACATCCCCATTTAGCAATAACCATAAACGTATGCTGCAGAGAGCTGTGAATTTGATGGGTTCAAAAGTGAAGCCATACTTGTTTTAGGAATTATGACGAAGCCATTGGTTTCCATGGCTACTGTTTGCTCTAATTGTGATACATTAGTAGCAACAAGAATTGGATGGTTCAAGTCATTTAGTTAATTAAACAGAAACTTGGACTCTGCCAAAAGAATTATGGGTGAAATTAGCATCCATTGGAATGCACCTGTAAAATGTGTCTTGCATAAGCCCTGTCAGCTGAGGATGAGAGGGAACTGACATGCTTATATATTCTAAATACATCTTTCTTAGCTGTATCCCATTACAAGACTCCTAATTTATTTTTAAAGTATGTTCTCAAATGAAATAAAACAGCACCGATCAATGAAACATGTTTTTTTGTTGTTGCAGTTCATATCAGGAAAATATGTGAAATGTCATATGGAAGGAGGTGGTAGCTCACAGCAATTACAGAAAATGATGAAACCAGAGAGTCTCCACTCACACACTGAGCTCCTGAAAATAGGAGTGTGTAATGGAAAAAGCTTACATAGGAAACACTGTGGCATCCCAGCTATGATTTGACATCATTGAAAGCCGGGTGGGCTTTTCACAAAGAGAAGCAAGAACATGGTAGATTGGATTGAGATAAAGTAGGATGGGTTGTTACATTCTGTTTGTGAATCTGGGGAAAGGCTGGAACAATACCTCTCTCCTCATCAGATTTTGTAAGTGTATGTCTATATCTCTCTTAATATTCTCTGTCCTAAAAGGAAGGTGTTGTGATCATTTTTCAGGTAGAATTAAGACTTAGAGAGGTAAAATGATTTCCCCAAGTCACTAAGCCGGGGCCATTTTTGTCCGGAAGAGTGTAGAGCAGGGCTTCATAAATAGCTCAGGGATGGATTTTAGAGTGTCAGTTTGTTGAATCATTCAGTGAACATATTTATTAAGCACCTACTCTGTGGTAGGCATGTGGGATAAAAAAGTGAGCAAGATCTAGCCATGAAACTTCCCTTCCCATATCATACTACCTACACCATAATAGACTACCTTGACTTTCAACAAATACATTCAGTACCCATACATTGTAAAGATATCAGTTAAATAAATACATTGTGCAAAGGGATAAAACAATGAATAAAATAGACATTGGATCTTGTTTTCCAGAACTATGGTCAGGGAGGGGAGGCAGACATTCTTCATGTAATCCCACAAATAAGTGGAATTTTTGTGACAATGATAAACGCTTTGGGAAAGGATATTGTACTATAGGGCACAGGCTAGGGTGAAACTGATCCAGTTCCAAGCAGGGATGGAGCTGATATCTGAAGAAGACTTAGCCAGGCTTCATTATGACAGGCAGAACAACCAGGGTGTTGTGGCAGCCAGCAGTGCATAGTTTGTAAGACTGTCATCCTGGCATTTAATACTGGAACGTGGAGCCCACAAGGCAGGCATCTGAGGACAAAACAGGGATATAAAATGGCGGGGGGGCAGGGGCACAAGGACAAGCTGGAGCCTTTAAAGGCTAACTGAAGCCTGTGTCAGTATGTGCTGCCTGTGACCTGACAATGAGTCATTGGAGCTAAAAGCACACACACACAGGAATCAAAGAAGCTGGAGGATCCAGGACAAGGTGGGGTGAGTGTAGGTTCAGAAGATAATGGGACAGAAATAAAGAAATGGCATGGCTGTTGATTCACTTCTGTCTGCCCAATCTCAGGTATAATTTCCCACATAGGAAGGCTCAGAACCTTCAGTCAAGACTGGTTTGGCTTGAGTTTTGGGGAGCAGAACATGTTGACTTTGTCACAGTGTCTTAGGGGACAATTTGTCAGATTCACGTTAGAATTTTGGCGCAAGTTAGTACAACACTTTAGACTTCAGTCCCTTATAATATAGGGGTAATGTTACAGGTGGGAGAGTCTGAACTGTATGAATGAAGGTCTCAGTTCTTGGATTCCCCACCAAAGATTTATGTGAGGATCCACACTCCACTAAAGACAGTCAGAAGGAAAGTATTCAAGCACAAAGCAGCTTATTAAGAAGAGTATACTCTCAAGGTGGGAAAGCAGGCAGGCCCAGAGGGAGCAACTGCACTGGGGGTAGGGTTGTTTTTTCTATTTATGTTTGCATAGGTTATGGGTCATAGCTAGGGCTGGTTTTGACTGAGTTTATTTCCGGTCATCCAAGGGCCTCCTCCTACTAGTCAGGAGGGGGAGTTTTTGGTCCTACAAGGTTCTTGCCAGAACTGTCTTGGCCATCTTCCCCCATGGCAGGGGGTGGGGGTGGGGGTGGTGGTGTGGAAACTACAGAACAAATATATTATAATGAAGTTACAGGTTATTGTAGGAAACAGGCTGGAAAGGAGAGTGCTTTCTCTGCACCTGTTGTTCTTGGTCTGCTAGCCCCAGAAGATGAGAAACCAAGAAACCATTGTTTACCACCACCCTTGTATACAGTTCATATCTAGCTAACTGCCTACTCTATCAGTAATACTGTCTACATGACAAGGTTGTTTTGAGGACTGGATATAATTATGAGCCAAACACAGTAACTAGTCTTAGAAGTAGCTTTCAAACAAAGATGCAGAAAGTAAAGTGATGATGATTGGCAAGAAGAGAAATAAAGCAAGATGAGAGGTCAGAGTGGGGTTGTTCGTGTCTTATATATGGGATGAAGAAAAGCCCTCCAAGAAGAAGCCATCTTCATATGAGAGATACCATGTGGACTTTAGGAATTAAGGATTTGAAGTAGGACTCTACATAGGAAATCATAATTGTATCAGTTTAATACACTCAAACTACAAACTACACATCATTTATATTTGGCTTTGTAATAACTATGCAATTACATTTGGATAATAGTACTGTAGAATCTTGTAACAGGAGTTTCTAATGACACTTTTTTTAAAGTGTTTGTTTTACAGAGACAGAGCATGTGATCAGGGGAGAGCAGCAAAGGGGGAGAGAGAGGGAGAGAGAGAGAATCTTTAATCAGGCTCCATGCTGATCCCATGACCCTGGGATCATGACCTGAGCCAAAATCAAGAGTCAGATGCTCAACTGACTGGGCTACCCAGGTACCCCTGAATTTCTAATGATACTTCTTACTGTAAGTTGTATGAACTGCATTGAGTTCAGTTTATGTAATGTTTCTCAAAGCCTACACAATCTTAATGTATGGAAATTGCTAGAACAGTTTGTGAATATTAAAACTAAAACTGTCATTTATTTTACCAGCAAAAATGGGTTCATCCAAAAATAACAGAACTGTAATTCAGCCACATGAAAGCTAAAGCAAAACCAGAGGCAAGTCCAGCAAACAAAGGAGAGGAAGGTTACTTTGTGGAGAAGAAGTACAACATTGGGAGGGTTGTTTTGAATGAAAGTCCGCTAGAGAAAAGCAAGAGTTCAGGGTGATGACAGCTTCTCTCTCATTGGGTTGTGGGGATAGATTTCTTATAAGAGATGCAGTCTACATCTTCTCCCTGCTGGGGCCTAGAATTGATTATTCCTCCTCGTTGATGGTTCTATTGGGTCTGTAGTTGACATTTCTTCCTATAATTGACATCTGGAGGTAAGCCTCCCAACTCTGTTAGTGAGGTTTCCCTTTACTAATTTTCAGTGTGTTCTATTAATTTACCTATTAACAATTATGTCTACTAACTGTGACATAATGCATTTCTGAGTTGTTATAAGGATTTAATGAGATAATGTATGGGAAATACCTAACTTAGGGTCTGAAGAGTTTTAGAGGCTCAATAAACATTAATTTGTCTTCGAAACTTCACTACAGGTGAGATTAGTGATAATCTTCTGGTTTCTCCACTTTGTCTTTTCCAAGTCTTAACTTCACCTTCAGAGGATTGGAGCAGGAAAGGAAAGCAGGAGTTTAGAAAGGCCAGTTTATACACAGCATTGAATACAGTGGGCAGTGGGAACAAATTTCCAGAGCACAGAAATTCTTAAGATGCCTCCAGTAGCTGTGATAATGACCAATTCTGGGATGATGCATCTGGAAAGTTGAGTCAGATGCATGCAAGGGATTAGCAAAGAAATAAAAAACAAGGTTTGCTAGAGAAGGTAGGAATGAAAAGAATCCAAAGCCCACAGTCTGGAGAGGAGGAAAAAATAATGGAGCTGTAGCAAAAAGCAAGGCAACCAGTATAGGAGTTAGATTTTGTTTCAATCTCTGAATTTTATACCTGAACAAGCCCTTATAAATCATTTGTTTCTTTTCTGAGTGGGAAAACTGAGGCTCAGAAATGTTTTGTTAAAAGTTACACAACTCCTGGGGTGAAGTGATAAGAACGGGAAGATACCCTCTGTCTTCTGTACAGGCTGCCTTTGTAGGTTCAGATTGAAGTTATGTTGGATATCCAAATGGAAATGGACATATGTTAGGACTCTCAAAGAGAGATACAGGCTGAACAGAGGCATCTGCATCCAAGCATTTTGCTGGCAATACAGCAAAGGGAGAAAGTGGAGGAAAGGTGAGCAAAGACACAGAGTTAAAAGAGAACAAGGAACTGGAGGGTATTATGCTAAGTGAAATTAGAGAAAGACAAAAATCATATGACTTCACTCATATGAGGACTTTAAGAGACAAAACAGATGAACATAAGGGAAGGGAAACAAAAATAATATAAAAACAGGGAGGGGACAAAACAGAAGAGACTCATAAATATGGCGAACAAACTGAGGGTTGCTGCAGGGGTTGTGGGAGGGCGGATGGGCTAAATGGGTAGGGGCATTAAGGAATCTACTCCTGAAATCATTGCTTCACTATATGCTAACTAATTTGGATGTAAATCTTAAAAAATAAAAAAGTTAAAAAAAAAGAGAACAAGGAGTGGCCCAAGAAGGGAGAAAACATGCAGGTTACATATGGTCTTTACAGCTGAGAAAAGGGCAGTTTTTAACAACATGGAAAGCATGTTGTTAAGCATCATGGAGCTGTTTCTTAAGGAGAAGGAGAGTTGTTTCAGGGCAATGGAAGACCTAGAGGCTAGACCACAGGAGGTAAAGGGGGGGCCCATATCAGAAGCTGGTTTCCCAGGCATACTACTTTGAGGCTCCTCCAGTGTGAGCCCAGGACTCTTCCTCCCAGCGTCTTACATTGATGGTGTAGCTCACTAATTGGTAGTGGGTAGAAGCTAACTGTATTATTTGGTAGGGAATAACAGCTCTGTGGTGTAAATGTATACGTTGGATCCTTGAAGATAAAAAGTCCTGCTGGAGTCCCCAGGCAGATCCTCTGTCAGCTCTAAAATCATCACACGAGCAGGACTGTATTTGTTTGCCAGGGCTGCTATAACAAAGGACCACAGACTGTATGACTTAACAGAAATTTATTGTCTCACATTTCTAGAGGGTAGAAATTCAAAATCAGGGTGTCATCAGGGTTGGTTCCTTTTGAAGGCTGTGAGGAACAGCCTTTTCCATGCCTCTTCCAAAGCTTCTGGTGGTTTGCTGGCGATCATGGCTGTTCCGTGTTGAAACATGACTCCAGCCTTTGTCTTCATCTTCACATGGTATTTTCTCTGTATGTGTGTCTGTGTCCAAATTTCCCTTTTTTATAAGGACACTAGTTACCTTGGATTAGGGGCCCACCATGCTCCAGTATGACTTCATCTTAACTAATTATTATATCTACAATGACTCTATTTCCAAATAAGGTCACATTCTGAGGTGGCGGGGATTAGGATTTCAGTATATGAATTTGTGGTAAAGGAGACACAGTTCAGAAGTACCAAGGGCTTTGACATGTGAGAATCTGCCATTACCATGGTCTTATTTACAGTACCCCAGGTCCAGAAGCCTACACAAACACCTCCTTTCATTTTCACTTTATAGACACTCTGAAATCACAACTATGTTCCCTTTGGCTGCCTTAAAAGTATCGATAATTCAGTAAGGGGGGAAGCATCATTGGACCGCGATCCCACCTCAACTGTTTTCAGGCCATGTTCAGCTTGGGGTAAGTCTTTGAGCCTCAGCTTGCTTGTCTACATAGAAATTCATCCTTCCAAGTCAGGGTACTGTGGTTCAGATCAAATGAAATGCAAAAACAGATTAGAAAAGCTGTAAAGCACACACACTCAATGTTATTTTTATCATTTAAAGTTTATAACGACAAAACCAAGAAGAAACCTAGTCATTTTTATTTTTCCTCTTATTGATCAGCATATCTTTGAAATCCAGCACATGGCCTTAGGTGGCAAATTAGTCTCAAAAACGTTACCTGAAGTACAAATTAGCACTCCAGCTTTCTGTGGATGTAGAACAGAGATCATGTCCCTGTTTTAGATGTTCTTGTTAGCTTATTAAGGTTGGATATCTCAGGAAATAATTATTCTCTAGTGGAAGAGTAGCATCTCATATTCATAAAGACAATAAGAAATTTTCCTTCATAGATATAGAAAGGTCAGTATGACAGATATTTGCAGAGTGTTAAAACTACAAAATCTCCACTAGTCAGAGTTGAAGGCTTGTTGCTGTAGCTTGCTGGAAAATACTTGTATCTCAACATATATGTCTTTTCTACTCTATTAGTTTGCTAGGTTGCCATAAACTAAGTACCACAGACTAGGTGATTTAAACAATAGAAATGTCTTGCCTCCCAGTTATGGAGGTTAGAAGTCTAAAATCAAAGTGCTGGCCTGATTTCTTTTGATACCTTGCTCCTTGGCATGTAAATAGTCACCTTCTCCTTTTGTTTTCACATGGCCTACCTTCTGTGCAGGCACGTGTCTATGCCCAAATTTCCTCCTCTTCTAAGGACACCAGTCATAATGGGTGAGGGTTCACCTCAATGACCTCATTTTAACTGAGTCAACTCTTTAGAAACCTTATTTCCAAACAGAGTCACATATTCCAAGACAATGAGGCTTGGGACTTCAACATACGAATTTTGGGGGACACAACTCAGCCCATAACATTTTGGTCTTTGATCACCCCAAATTCATGTCTTCCTCACAGGCAAAATATATCTACCATTTTATTTTAGAACGCCAAAGCACAGCTCCCAAGATTTTTACTAAAATTGAGACAGTTTTTCCTTGAAATAACAAGAAATTAGGGTCATCTTTCCTTTCTCTTAAAATAGGTGGTATATACTTCAATTATATTACTGATAGTAGCTAATTCACTCACCATACTTTTCCTAAAGTTCTGCTGTGTGCCAGCCCAGGGATTGTGGTAGCATCTTCAGATAAAGTTCTTACTCTAACAGTCCCCAGTGTATTTTTTCACAACTTGCCCAGCCTATAACTTTAGAAAGAACTCAAACCATTTCTCCTTTATCTCCACATCCTCAGTGCCTGGCACTTCATTATCAGCAGTTAGTTTTACTATGTAATTGAAAAAAGAAAAAGGATTAGTTTGTAACTATTTTAGATGTAAATATTTTAACGTGTTGTGTAAAAAGGGTGTCTAGGAGTCCTGGTCCTATGCCAGCAATGTCACTCACGTTAATTTCTTCCATTGTAAAAAAAGTGTTTTAGAACAGAAATCTCTAAGGGCACTTTGAATTCAGTAATTCCATGGCTAACTCAGATTTGGGGAGTCAGAGAGGCCTTCTTGGAAGAGGGGGCATTTGAGATTCATTGTGAAGTACAAGCGAGAGTCAGTAGAGAAGCATTTGGGGCAGTGGAAGGATCAGAAGTGACAGCAATCCTTGTGTGTTTGCAAAATTTGACCCAAGTCCTGGGTACCATGTTGGTAGTTGAAACCGAGTTTGTGCCTCTAGGAACACGCAGTGACATTATTCAGACTACACAGTGATTAATTGGCCTTTAGGTAGTAGTTGTTGTTTGTGTTTGTTCACCTTCAATTGCTGTCTGGTTTAAAGTAGGCATGGGGATATATATTCTGCATCTCAACCTATCCTATACCTAAAGCTTATAATAACCTAGAAAAAGCAGGATGATCCTAGTAGACCGATGGATAATATTATTTATAAAGACTCTGTTAAGGAAGCAAGTGACATGACTATTACAGCTTAAAATGCATGGACTTAGGGATAGCTTTTTTTATTACTCAGTATTGGGTTCACCAGTTAGATGAAATTATACAAGAAATGAACCTCCTTGTAAGACTTGACAGTAATACATGGTATTATATGACTAAAGGAGAGAATTAGGTAGAGTTGTGGATTAACTTGGGATACAAAATACCATAGTGTGAGTAGCTTAAACAATAGACATTTGTTTTTTTTCACAGTTCTGGAGGCTAGGATTCCAAGATCAAGGTGCCAGCAGGGATGGGTTTTTGTGCAGTCTCTCTTCCTGGTTTGCAGGTGCAACCTTTGTGCTGTGTCCTCATGTGGTCTGAAGTCTGAATATACATAGAAAGAGAATTATCTGGTCTCTCTCTTTTTAAATAAAAACACCAGTTCCATCTGATTAAAGCCCACCCTGATGATTTCATTTAACCTTAATTGCCTCCTCAAAGGCCCTATCTGCAAATATAGTCACTTGGGGGTTAAAGCTTCAACATGTGAATTTTGGGGGTACTCAATTTAACCCATCATAATGTTTATACAGAGCTTTATGTACCATCTTATGTTAAGCATCATATGGATGAGGCAACCAGAACTTACCATCTGAACTCTAAAATAGTATCTCAAAAGCCAACACAATTCTGAAAAGATAACCAAGTTTCTTAATTCTGTCTCATAGATAAGATTATTCTACATTCCATTTTTTCTCTCTCTCAGCCTAGCACATTTTAAAATAGGTTTGAAACCCAGGAAATTAACACCTTCAATTTATTCCCAGAAGAGATAGCTAATAAGTAGGGAAAATTAAAAATTTTCAGCCAGTTTGCTTTCATGTTTTATAACGCATACCACTTTGGCTGTGGAGTAGTTTAATTTGAATTAATCATTAGACTCTCTTCAGAGTTAGAAATGAGGTGATATTTAAAGCAAGTTACATTGTTAGTATAATCTGACATCTAAAATTTAGTTTGAGGTGCAGTCATTTGTACATATGCATGATACTGTGCTTTTTTTTGCCCCCCAATTTTTAATGACAAGGATGATTTCCATTATAGAGGTTAAATGACTTGAGGGTGGGGAAAGACTCATGAAAGAAAGCCCCCTTATGAACACAGGGTAGGGGGTAATAATTTCCATCTGCTCTATCAGACTGGGTAATCTTCCTAAGATGTTTGATCAGACACAAACAAGAGTGACAATAGAATCACTGAGTTACCTCAGTTTTTTTAGTACATGGCCAATGTGGTGCAAATTTACAAAATACCACTGATTACCAAATCAGATTTCATTGGTGACCTGCATCTCTGTGGAGCTCACCCACCACACTGACAGCATTTCCAGGTGTACTTCTGCTGACAAGATGGAGGGAAGATAAGCGGCAAGGGATGGATGGTTGCTATCCAAAAATGTTTTCTCTCACTTCATGAAGGCTTTTAGAAATCACTTGGAACTGGAAATAGCAGATTTGGCTGGTCCCTTAGAATTCATTGGTATCATCATCCTACCCCTGTGCTTTGGTGAGCTGACCTCTGTCTCCAGTGACAACATTTGGCATTATCGGTGAAGTCAAGCAATTCCTTTATAGAAGAAAAGCCTAACTTTACCCAGAACAGTTAAGCTTACGTCATATCTCCCAATTTCTTAGACCTACAAATTTGGGACGAAACTCTTGACCCTCAGGGAATAGCTGCATATTTGACATTATTTTGGCATTTGGGGGCATTAGATGTATGTTACATACTTTTAACTTTTTGTCTGATTATGTTGCCACCAAGTGTCTAGTCCAATAGGTGAATGAGGAACTCTTATTTAATAATAATATGACTTTTCCAGAAATGCCAAACATGATAATCACTGCAACACTTAGATATTATAAAAGGGAAATTCCTGTAAAGACCTCATTTTAGTCCCCTCTGGATCTGTAGTCTGTTTCACAGCCAACTGCTTGCCAGACAGACCTCTGAGGCTGAGACCATTCATTTTTTCAGCTGTGGGGACCAGACAACAGGAATACAACTGGCCTCTTCAATGACCCATGTAATGTAGAAGATGGATGGTGCACTATCACACCAAACCACCAGTGGGCAAATAGCTGGCTGGAACCCACTGTCCTTTTTTCTCTTTGTGCCCTGTGATGTTCACCTTTGATTAAGTCTATTTCTGCTACAAATCTCTGGCTTCTTACATGACAAAGATTCGAATAGACGAATACTTGTGCCTCAGGTGGAAGTAACCTGCAATGATGAGTATTGGAGAATCCCAGCTAAGGATACTTACTTAAGTGGAACACCTCCCCCCGCCAAATGGGATGAGACTCCTGGTAGAATCTGAGATCTCTGCATTTGGAGGGCCTCTGGGTGTTAAGAACTTCACCCACCTTCCCCTCTTTCTTTATATTACTCACTAATTCATCCGCTAGGATCATTTGCTGGGTTGTGGGACCACAATGATGAACAAGCCAGAGAAGGGACAGCCTTCATTAAGCTTTCAGTATAATGATGGAACTAGATCAGTATTATTGACATTTCATGCTGGTTAATTCTTTTGGGGGATGGGCAGAAGTAGAACTGTCCTGTGCATCATAGGATATTAAACAATATCCCTGGCCCCTACCCGCGAGATGCCAGTAATAACCTCCCTTACCTGATTGGAACAATAATAAAGGTCTCCAGACTTTGCCAAATATCCCCCAGGTGGAGAGGTAGGTACAAAATTGCCCTCAGTTTAGCTAGATTAATATATAAAGAAACTAACAAATAAATACATGTGTATTTTTAAGTTATTATAAATATCACAAAGGAAACAAATATGACACTAGGTAAGAGAAATTCATAGAATTGGATTTAATTAATGTTAAAGGGTTAGGGAAAACATCTTTTAGGAGGTGATATTTAAGAGAAGACCTAAAAGGATCATGGTGAATATAGAAGTGTTACACAAAGACCAATACCTAGGCCCAGCTTGAGGCAAATGTTGATCTATTCATGGAACTAAAGCAGGCCAGTGTGAGTGGAGGGACTCGAGGGCTGATAGGAGTATGGATTTTATTATGAGTGTGGCAGGGGGGTGCCTGGGTGGCTCAGTTGGATAAGTGTCCGACTCAGGTCATGATCTCACGGGTTTATGGGTTTGAGCCTCGTATTGGGCTCTGTGCTGATAGCTCAGAGCCTGGAACCTGCCTCAAATTCTGTGTCTCCCTCTCTCTCTGCCCCTCCTGGGCTTGTGCTCTGTCTTGGTCTTTCAAAAATAAACAAACATTAAAAAAAAGTGTGGCAGGAAAGCTTTGGACAATTTTAAGCATGGAAGATACAGTACTTACATTTTAGGACGAAGTCAGCATCATTACTCATTCTATTGTGTGAAGGCCCTCTGCCTGTTTCACTTGTGCTTACAGGGGATACAAAGTAAAGGAACAGAATCCTATGGAAAATACAAGAGCCCCATCAATATGGGAAAATTTATTTGCATCCAAACCTGCCCTTAGATTCTATTTCATTTAAAAAGAACTGATGATGGTACAAAATCAAAATGGGTAAGTGATAAGATGTGTGTGAAATGTGTTGAAGATTACTTTCCAAGCTGTAAAATGGGGATCAAAAAGAATGTATTAAATATATGTTAATGAAGAGTGAGAATTCAGTAAAATCTTATTCTATGTCAACATATTTTAATTACTATTATCAAGAATATTAACTTCATTATAAGCCAAAGTTCAACTGAATTAATTGTAAAGATCTTTTTGGATTTATTCAACAATTTCTGA
The DNA here is from genome assembly GCF_018350195.1 of Panthera tigris. NCBI lineage: Eukaryota > Metazoa > Chordata > Mammalia > Carnivora > Felidae > Panthera > Panthera tigris. The sequence goes on from NC_056661.1 coordinate 49,119,527, forward strand.
GTTGGGCAGTATCCCATCTAACATATGGAAAGGAGCTACAAGAAGCTTTACAAAATGAAAGACTTGTACAAGCAGAAGGTAGTGGGGACAAGAGAGTTACACTAGCCAAAAGCGGACTGGTTGTAGCAAGGTCACGTTCCTTTGGGGCATCTATCAGATGGATTTCCTAACTAATGCTGATCAGGCAATTCCTGATTAACTGGGAGAGCTGAAACTACAACTGAATCATGGTGTGGAGATGTGAGGATTAGCATAAGCCACTCCATTTGGGGCCTATTTTGTCTTTAATAATTTCTTCCATGTTAAATATCATGTTTTATCTCCTACATGTCTGTCAAATTCATTTGCTCTCCTTGGCCACCTTCAGTCTAGAATCTATTCCTTAGCCTAAACTTAGTTATCAAAGTTTGCATTTAATGTGTTTTAAACTTCCTTTAAAAATAAAGATCTTAGTGAATCTATTTTTAATTAACGATACAGCAAGAAAAGTCTGAAGGAAAACATTTTTACTCCTTAATATCATGTACAGTGTTGAGAGCCAATCTTGAGTTTTACAGGATAGCCTAAAGAACCATACACAGGAAATAAGATTATGCTTTGATAGAAATAAAAACAAAATGGACTAGTGCCGAATGACTACCAAAAGATGGTGGAATCAAACAATCATTCATCCACAAAAATGGATTGATGTCTATACAAACTTGGTACTAAGATAAAACGGGCATCAAAATCTAGAATGGTCCTAGCCAATGAAGGAATAGGAGATACACATTTTTATAATGATCACGTGACCAAAATGTGGACTTGGGAACAAGTGCCATAAAGCTTTCTTGAAGATAGCACATTTTGCTAATGATGGCATGCACGCACAAAGAACTTGCTGTGTCCCAGGAATTTTCATGATTGTTCTGTTACTTATTTAATACTCCTATCAACTTGATGTAGTAGGTATTGCTATCCTCATTTTATAGATGAGGAGACTGAGGGCTTAGTGAGGTTTAGTAACTTATCCAAAGATACAGGGCTAGCAAGTGATGTGGTTCAGGATTTGAAATAAGGTGCTTTCATTTCAGAGTCTATGTTTTAACCAGTAAAATATACTGTTAAAAGGGTGCCTGGGTGGCTCAGTTAAGCTTCAGACTTTGGCTTGGGTCATGATCTCACAATTTGTGGGTTCCAGCCCTGCGACAGATCAGAGCCTGGAGCCTGCTGCAGATTCTGTGTCTCCCTCTCTCTGCCCCTCCCCCAAATGCACTCTCTCCTCTCTCTCAAAATAAATATAACGTTAAAAAAAAACAAGGACACCTAGGTGGCTCAGTCAGTTAAGATTCGGACTTCGGCTCAGGTCATGATCTCAGTTTGTGGGTTCAAGCCCCATGTTGGGCTCTCCACTGACCACTCAGAGCCCTCTCTTTCTCTGCCCCTCTTCTGCTTGTGCACTTGCTCTCTATCAAAAATAAATAAATAAACATTAAAAAGAAAATAAATTATGGGGCTATACATTAGGAGAACAGGAGAGACAAGAATTATGAGAAAAAATAACAGAGAAGCTGGTGTGCAGAGCAGGGTATGTGTAAAAAAGGAGGAGGTGGTTAGGAGGAAAGAGGAATATAACAGGAATTACTGTAATCCTCAATATTGAAAACTTTTCTGACCCTGCAGTATTCCTGGAAGCTTCTATAAACCACATCAAACTAGTTTCATTTCTTGTGCTATGCACACTAGCCTGTTAGAAGGTGCTAACAAAAATTTCCAAATTATCATTGATGTTTTTTCCCTGCAAAGCATTCCCATTACATTATTTCTTTGTATGCACCCCATGATTTATCAACAAGACCCTTTCAAGCTGACCTTTTCTTTTTAGTTATTTTTTGCATCTTTTGTTATAGTTCATTTTCATCAACTTAATTACGTTCCAATAAATAGGGTTCTTTCTTAATTAGCAATGTCCTACTCCTTGACCTTGGGATGTATGTATAACAATAGACATTGCCAGCAGCCTAAGAGAATATATCCCAATTTGTCCTATGCATTATGCTTGCTTTTTGTTCACCAAGATGCTATTAATTTAGTAGTTAAGCATGGTAGATTTCATTCCACAGATACATAGAACCACCAACATTGTGCCTAGCTCATGGTATCATACCAAATGTCCATTTCCTGTTTCCATTCATTCTATGTCTAGGGTGACATTTGGATGACTTGGCTGACAATGTAATCTGAAAGAAGCAATAGGTTTCAGCTCACATCTGTGTAAATAATCTTATTCTATAGCAGGCAGTTTACCCACACTTCTGATATGTCCACCACTTCCAACTGCTTATAATCAAGTCATTTGTCACATATCATCTTATTTCCTGGGCCAATTAGGAACCTATTTTCTAAACAGCAACAAAAACATCTCCATGTGTTTTTCACATTGCAAACTGAAAGCATATGCTATGTTTTAAACACATTGTCAAATTTTCACTAAAGGTGGGAATGGTTGGGATTTGATTTTGCACTTAAGAAAATGAAACAACTATAGATCTTTCAAGTTTACTAGTAAGTGGCCAGATTTTGAATAGTATATTCAAAGAAAATAATAGTTTTTAAGAGGTACAAAAGATCTCTTTAAGAGCATTACTTAATACTCTTGTAATATGGCTAAGTGGGATTAATCATGGGTATTCATTGATCAGCAGTGCCCAATAGAATTTTCTGTGATGATCACAATGTTCTATATGTGCATTGCCAAGTATGGTGCCACAGCCTCAGGTGGCTATTGAGTACTTAAAATTAAATATTTCATTCCTCACTTATACCAATCACATTTTAATTCAATTTAAATAGCACATCTGGCTACTACCTACCATGTACCACAACACAACTATAGATAGTCTATAGATAGGAAGAAGGCGGGAATTTGTAACTCCTAAAACAACATCAGTGAGTAAATGGGACTTGAAAATCGTGAAGAGTGAACCTAGCAGGTGTAGGTGGATTAAATCTCTCCAATGACTAAAGAAAACTCTGGTTAAAGTCAAGCAGAACTTGAGGGATGTTAAACACTGTCTGTTTCATCAGGAACTTTGAGGAATGGGGCTGTCACACCAGGCTAATTCTTTAATGAAATGGCATCTTTAATTAACTTTTCTAGATGATATCGTCACTGGTGTTGAAGATGCAATTCATTATTTCTCAGCTGAAAACTATAGAATACCCTGCTGTGTTTGCAGGTAACATCTTCAGTAGATAATTACTTCGATCTTTGTTAGGAGCTATTCACACTGATCTAAGGCCCAGATTCTTTGGTGTAATACTATCATGATCCAAAGCCAAAATTGCTGCAAACCTGTACAAGCTAATTCACTCTGCCACAAAAGTATATCTGACTTATTCATCATTTTAAAAAAATAAAATATGTTATCAGAACCAGCAAATTTTAGAAAGGGATTTCTTCAAAATCTGTTTATGGCAAATTTTAACTGTAGATGGCTTATCTTGCCAGAAATACCCTTTCTGATCTTGTCCACGTGGCTAACTCCTATTCATCTTTCAAGATTGAGCTTGAGCTTCACTTTATGTCTTCTCTTGCCCTACTTCCCAGGTCCTACACTTTCTTGCAATCTAATATTAACAGAGATATCGGGGTGAGTATTCTTTTCTTTCTCTGCTGCTGGACTTAAACCAAATGAAGACAGAGACTGTCCTATTCATCTTTATTTTCCTGAATATCTATTAGGAGCCTGGGCATAGTAAAGACACTGCAACTATTTGATAAATTAGCACATATTCATTCTAAAAGTTATAAAAACATTTCCATGAAGTATACTAGAACAATTCTTAAGGGTCAGGTCTCAATGAAGGTAATAAGCAGAGACCTGCTTGTCTATATCAGGACAGCAATTGGAGACAGACCATACAGGTTATTATAAATATTCATTGCCAAAAGGATATCTGTGATTGTATCTCAACATACCTATCTTAAATGCCATGGGTCTATTGCATATAAAGAACACTTCCACATACAGTAGGTTTGTGTAGACACAGAGAAAACTCTGGATTCATGGTGGTATACGTGTTAATCACTCATGTACAAACATCTCAGTACCCAAGGGTCACCCCAAGTGCCCAAGTCTTCTCCAGGTTGTAAACCTGTCAGAGTTGCTGGCAAATCATGAAAACATTAAGCATTCCTTCTACTAAAAGTAATGATTTATATTAAGATACAATAATTTCCTCAAATTCCATATTCCAAAATATTCTTTTCCCTTGGTTATGAAAATAGCCCTTAACTTAGTGGTCATGATATGACAATATTCCAGATGAATTGAGACATCCTAAACTATTGGTCCATTTTTTTTTTCAAATGACTTCAAAAGAATGTCTACCAGAAATGCATGTATTGGGGTAGGATGCAGAGTTTAGGAAGAGGAATAGTTGCAGAATGCCCCCACCAGACAAGAGGATCTGAACTTCAAGAAGAGGTATATTAGGGTTTCTTGATCAGGGTATGTTCCTTTGCAAAAGAATTGATCGCATTCAGCCAGCCATTTAGTCACAGGATACGTGGCTTTCCTTACTGTGCATGTCCCTGAGAATGGCAATTCTGACATGCCAGGCGCCACCCCCAATCAATAACTCAGTCAGACATAAGCCTTTTTGCAGCTCCAAAGGAAACCAATGGGACAATAGAACTTGCTTTGCACAAATTCTCTCTGCCGGCGCTTGGCAGGAGCCTGCCATCTATTGGGTAAAAAGGAGGCACACCTAGATTGGAAACAGGGCTTGAAGTCATCTGATACAAAGGCGCTGAACTAGGGAAGGCCTGGTGGCAGACTGCTTGCTGTGGTGACAGGGTTGGTCAACCTGAACAGTGGTGTTGTTCTGTCACCAGAACATGTAAACTGGATGCATCAGTGACAGCAACAGCTAGTGCAATATCAGCAGTGAAACTTAGAGGCACAGTCTGACAGGCTGGTATTCTGAGCATCCTCCCCCATGGGAGAGAGCCTTCGAGGCAATCTTCAATTGTGGACAACCATCACAGCGCCTGATCTGACAATTCTGACATGGGCCTCATAAGACTCTAAAAGCTATGTTTGCCCTCTATAGGCACTGCAGTGTCCAGGGACCAAGAGCCCCCTTAAGCAAACTCAATAACTTCCCTTTGGCATATCCAAGAGAATTGAGACACAGGATCAGAAAACAAGAAAAAGAAAGTCCTCCTCAAAGTGTATTCAGTTATGAGTTCCACACTTATCCACTTCTGCCTCATTTTTTTCACATTTCCTCACTCTAATAGATCCATACCCTTTTGGCAGGGGGTAGGGTCGAGTTCCAGAATCACAAATTAATCTTTGCAAAGAGTAGTCTTCTTTGAAGTCTCCTGGGAAAACATTCATCGATGGAGGAAATAGCAGGTTCACCAAATATAGGGACTTCACCATTATGAAGTGGAATGACAGCTACTCAGTTTTCCTCAATGATTTACAGTTTATAATGCATTTTGACACCAATTAATTGAGTTGATACTCAAAATAACTCTTTAAGGTAGACATCATTATCTTTCTCAGAACAGGAAGCTAAAGCTCAGATTAAAAAATTTCCTCAAGATCACACCTTGAAGATAGTAGAGGTGGGGTTCCCACCAGTTCTTCGGGTATTTAGTATCACCCACAGCCCACCCCAGCACAGGGAGGCCTCCCAAGGAAATAACCTTTTTTTCTGAGTAAAATGGACCCAGTGTTTGCAATCTCAATTTTTCTGATATTTGGCTACAATATTAATTTTTTTAATGTTCATTTATTTTTGAGAGAGAGAGAGAGCACACAAGTCAGGAAGGGGCAGAGAGAGAGAGAGAGAGAATCCCAAGCAGGCTGTATGCTGTCAGCACAGAGCCCGATTTGGGCCTTGAGCTCACAAACCATGAGATCATGACCTGAGCCAAAGTTGAACACTTAACAACTGAGCCACGAGGGTGCCCCCCCTATTTTTTAATTATATATATAAAACAAAGTGAAATACACAGGTCTTAAGTGTATTTGGGATGAATTTTGATAAATATGGACATTTGTATAACCATCACTTACATCAAGGTAAAGGTTTCCATTACCCAGAAAGTTGCCTTTGTCTTTTTCCAATTAGTACCAATTTCCAAATAACCATTATTTTGCCTCAGTCAACATAGATTATTCTGCCTGCTCTTGAACATCACATAGATGAATTTATACAGTATGTACTGTTCTGTGTCTCGATGGTTTACTCAAAACTTTTCCTGAGATTCATTCTTGCATATATACAGTGATGAATTCCTGGAGCACTTTGTTGCCACATCTTACAAGAAATCTTTGCCTTTATCTATTTTTTTGTCCACCCCTAACAAGTCATCTCATGTAGGCAGAGGGTGCAACTAATTTATCTCCTGTCTCCCACAGTACCCCACACAGGGTTTAAAGTATATTTGATACATGATACATATTTGTTAAATTAAGCAAATGATAAATTCCTTCCTTGGGTCATTAGCTGACTTCAAGAGAAAGGTCAAGTATAAGCAGAAAAGCATATCCTCCGTGAAACTATATGCCACCAGGCCAGCGATTTTATAGAGGTGATGGTTTTATTGGGCAGGATGTAAAGAGGAAGGCAAAGCAATATCTATAGCACCTTATTATACTGTGAGAATTGATTTAATATGCGAGGTTTGGGGAAGTGATATTCTGCATTTTGACATGACCATATGCCTGGGACAGGTTACCATGCCCTGCATTCTGTGGACTTTATGACCACAAATTTCAAATGAAAATGTCAAAAATTCTACTCGTTCTCAAATAATGGAATGTGATAAAGTTGAAAATGTCAAAAATTCAGCTTGTTCCCAACTAATGGAATGTGATGAAGTTGAAGAATGCAAAGTCTGAATGCCAGTCAAGCAAATATTTTGAGGGAATATATATTGTGTTTGCCCTTTTAGTTTATGTATAAAGTGAATCTGAAGAGAGACAGAGATATTATTTATAGCAATAGCTAGAGCCTGGTACTTCAAGCTTCTAAAGTCTTAGGACTGAGTGCCAATCTAATGGGGCAGGGAAAATTTATGGGACAGGGGGAAAATTATGCCAAGGCTGCAAAGCCTTCTAAAGTGATGGCAGCTGCTTTTATGGGGAAAAGGCATATTACTTTGTCTCCAAGCTGAAGTGAGGACTATCTAATGCAACATCAAGATCTCTGACTTTCAACTAAGCTGCGACAATGACTATCATGAGAGGCGTCTGCCTCTGACAGCCTCTCTGTCCATTCAAAAACCACTTAAGACTCAGTGGAGGAATCCTAATTATAGAGCACCTGTTCAAGAATAGAATTTTAGAGCCTCTGGAAAGACAGAGAAGGAAGTTGCTGATAGGCCTTTCTGGTGATTATTGTCCAGACTATGGTTGAATCTTACTCAATCAGTAACCAATTTAGTCAGTGAAGAGCTAAGTTTCCATTAGTGACTGTTGACAAATGAGACATTAAACCTAATTCCTTCCTGCTTCTTCCTACAACTCCCTGAGACCAGAACTTTCTTGGACCTATTACTGCAGTAGTAAAGGACCAGAAAGTAACACCAAAGAAGTAATAAGTCATCTCCAAATTGATTGTGAGGCCAATTATATGTTGGATTGAAAAGATAAAAAAATAAGAGGAATTATAAGAGGAAAAGAGCACTTGCGGTATTCAAAGAGTGTAACTATGACCTGGGTTGAGCCCAAAATCACACCATATAACTAACTAAAAAGGGAAACTGGTAATGAATAAAGCCATGAAACAATATGAAATACTCATACCTGAATATGATCTGATCTTGCTATATAGAAAGACTTTCTAGGCAATGGTTCTCAACCCTTACTGCACAATAGAAGCACCTAGGGAGCTTTTGAAACTCTTGGTGCCCAGGTAGGACAACAGACTAATCAAATCAAGACATCAGGGATAAAGGAGGAAGGGCAGAATCCAAGATACAATAGTTTTTAAAGCGTCCCAGGTGATTCCACTATGTAACCAAAGTTGAGATTCACTGTTCTCAACATAGTAAAAATAATAATGTCCAATTATTTGACTACCTAAAACAAAAATTTTGATAAACATTGGAAACATGTATAATGCATGTGGTGTTAGTGTCCTAGATGTATAAAGAATATAAATTTATAAGGAAATATTTTTTGCATTATCCTTTTCATGTTCTATGTGCCCACACTCTCCCAAACATGTTAATTTTAAATCACAATGATGGCAAAGGTCAGCGTGTAGATACTCCTTAACACTTTCTACTTCCTACGGCCTAGCTTTCTGTATCTAAAAGGTCCTTAGATGAATGCACATACCAAAACAGCCACATCTTGGGAACTGTCTTTTTTTTAATTCTAGATTTCTGGAGATAGAATTAATCTATATCATTGTGTAGTGTTAAGGTTTACAATTTGATGACTTGATATATGTATATCAAGTATATATGAATTATGTATATATGGAAATTATTACCACAATGAGGTTAATTGGAACTATTAACAAGGAATCTAAATCAGCACTTATCAGACTTTAATGTACATAGAAGTAATCTGGGGATCTTATTAATGTAAATTTAGGCCTAAGAAACTACATTTGGAGCAAAATCTCAGTAAGTAGGTCCTGGAACCACATTCTCAGTAGCAAGTACTTCGTCAACTTTCAAAATTTTAGAGAGGGTTAGAGCTTATATTCATCTTTTGTTTCTCTAAGGATCTCAAAATAAATGATCAGGAGGGTATAAAACATAGGTATACACATCTATATATTCTCATAGACAAGAGCAAATATAGCTATTCTCAATCTCATGCAAACAAGTGAAATAATTTTAGTTAAAACTTGGCATTTGAGCAGTTGCCTACTTTCATAATGCATTGTCTGAAAAATGAAATCCCGGGGTTACTTTTGAAAAAGAAGACCTTTAGTCAAATGAATGTGAATATTTGAGGGCCACTACAAAAGGAATGAGGTCATGGGAATTGATAAACCATGTGAGTTCAATGTGGACCCTGATAAAGGCTGTGCCTACTGACATGAGTTAAATACTGAAGTACCTTTCGTATAGTACACACCCACAGCTCAACCTCACTTGCATTTGATAGTTGGACAGCTCAAGTATATAACCACTTCTACACTGTGATGTTGGTTCCCCACAGCAAAGCATAGTCCGTATCACCAGGTAGGTATTCAATAAATATTTGATGAATGGATAAGTGTGGCAAATATCAATATCCAAATGGCAGAGAGGAGGCAAATAGTAACCCATTCTATAAGTAATTAATGAAGCTAAGGTCCTAAAAGAATGACATCATCCAGAACCAGAGAGCACAGCACTGTGTGTGAGTGTGTGTTTCTAAAGACTTAATGATTTAATGAGAGAGAGGCAGACTAGTTTAGTCAAAGGACCAAGGGGATCCCTAGATGGTTTTCCTTGCATTCAGTCACATCACATCCTGGGTGATTGTTCAAATTTCAGATTCTTGGACCTCTTACCTAGGATTCCAAAATCTAAATTAGACCATTCTTTTTGAGAGTAACTCCATAAAAACAGAAGCCGAGATAGACTTGGTACCAGAATTCTGATTTCAGACTTCACTTGTACCACCTTTTGATCTTGGACACATTTCTTATCCTTCTGGAGAACTGGTTGCCAACTCTAGTGTCTACAGGTACTGGGTAGGGAGCTTAGTGAAGAAACAGGGCAGTCATGGACGATAGGGCGCAGTAGGTATCTATATCAACATACGTTGTGTGTGTATGATTTATGTATATATGGACAGTATAGTGACAAACAAAAGCACCCATGTTGTGTTTAAGGGTGTCTGTCCCCACAAAGCTGTAGAGAAACGGTGGCCCAATCTTGAGATTTTTAAACATGTTATGCATGCCACTGGTGGCTACCAGGTTATAGAGTCCATCTTAAAGCCTTGCTCTTTTTTTTTTTTTTTTTAAGACTGTCAAATGAGGCTAATAACACTTACCATGCAGGATTGTGTGGCAGGGGTCAGAGATAATATAAGTGAAAAGCACTTTATATAAATCATAAAAGCAAGAGGTTGTTAATATCATCATCATCATTATAATCATTGTACCCCAGTGCCTAGCTGTTTTACATTTTGATGAGGAGAGAGAGAGAGAGGGCTATATCTTTTTCAAGTCCATTTCAATGACAGTAGGTGCAGTACGTTCACTTCTCTACCACATCCTTCCTATGTGAGAAGTGTGACTGGATGGTCATCTAAGGGGCAGGGCCACTCTATAGTCTCATCTTTCTATATGGGGCCTTGAAGAGAAAATTGTCAGGTTTGATATACACCAATTATGACCTTTATTATGATTCTCAAGTACAGTTAAGTATGTATGTTGGCCAGGATACTGATAGAACACAAGATAGAATACAGATGAAGCTACAGACGTGCTTGAACATGTTTCTATGACTACAGATCTTCTGGTAATATAATTTGCGGAAATGGTCCATTTTAATAGCCCAGATCTAATCCTTCAGTTATCTCCTGGTCACGATTTGATATACATTATGTCAAAAAGTAACATGAGTTTTCTTTATTCCTTTTGTCAAGTTACCTAAATAATTCAATTGCCTTCCAGACAAGTTCCCAGAATATTAAAAGGTACAGAAACTAAGGAATAATTCTTTATTCCTAAATCTTTATTCCTCACCATGCTAAGTACTGCAACATATTATTTCATTTCACTGTCTTTGAAAGGATAATCCTGGGAATGTCAACTGGAGAAAATGACAGTGTGAACCATTTATCCTGATCACTTACCATAGAAACTGATTTGGCCTCGCAAATGACATATCAGACAAAGGGCTAGTATCCAAAATCTATAAAGAACTCACCAAACTCCACACCCGAAAAACAAATAATCCAGTGAAGAAATGGGCAGAAAACATGAATAGACACTTCTCTAAAGAAGACATCCAGATGGCTAACAGGCACATGAAAAGATGCTCAGTGTCATTCCTCATCAGGGAAATACAAATCAAAACCACACTCAGATATCACCTCACGCCAGTCAGAGTGGCCAAAATGAACAAATCGGGAGACTATAGATGCTGGCGAGGATATGGAGAAACGGGAACCCTCTTCCACCGTTGGTTATGCAAACTGGTGCAGCCGCTCTGGAAAACAGTGTGGAGGTTCCTCAAAAAATTAAAAATAGACCTACCCTATGACCCAGCAGCATCACTGCTAGGAATTTACCCAAGGGATACAGGAGTGCTGATGCACAGTCAACAATAGCCAAATCATGGAAAGAGCCTAAATGTCCATCAAGTGATGAATGGATAAAGAAATTGTGGTTTATATACACAATGGAATACTACGTGGCAATGAGAAAGAATGAAATATGGCCTTTTGTAGCAATGTGGCTGGAACTGGAAAGGGTTATGCTAAGTGAAATAAATCATACAGAGAAAGACAGATACCATAGGTTTTCACTCTTATGTGGATCCTGAGAAACTTAACAGAAGACCGTGGGGGAGGGGAAGGAAAAAAAAAGTTGAGGGAGCCAAAACATAAGAGACTCTTAAAAACTGAGAACTGAGGGTTGATGGCAGGGTGGGAGGGAGGGGAGAGTGGGTGATGGGTATTGAGGGCACCTGTTGGGATGAGCACTGGGTGTTGTATGGAAACCAGTTTGACAATAAATTTCATATTAATTAATTAATTAAATACAAATTAAAAAAAAAAACTCATTTGGCCTCAATTATCTGGATTTTTCCAGGCAGTTTTAGACCCATCTTATCTAGAAAATTGCTCCAACAACTTTGCCAATATACAAGCAGTCCAGACAGTTTTGTTGGTTTACAAGAAAAAATATTTCTTTATTCCAGAGGAATTCACATGGGCTTTCGTCTCCCTTCTGGGCCAAGTCTACAGGATAAAATCCGGTTTGGTCCTTGCTCAGTTTCTCACTGAACCACCTTCTGCCTGGATTTCCAGTAAGATTCACAAGGCTGCCCTCAGCCTCATCAGCAGATACACCTTTCTACAGAAGCCCTGTTCAGCTAGGGATTCAGCCTGAAAGAGAGGGAAAAAAAGGAGGAGCAAAGTTCCATATTGCTAAGGTTGCATCCTCTCCGAGGCTGGCTCTCCCTTTCAAGTTCCCCCCAAATGACTATTGTATGACATTAGGTGAGAGGAATAACTCAGTCCTTGCCTCAAGAACCAGTGACTACTTTCTGAATTGAGATAGATGGATCAGAGTCTACAGAAAGTGAGTTTATTGCTAACCCCTGAAAAAATGAAATAATGATTTAGGAAGTCTACATTCTCTGTCTTCTAGACCCCTGAAACCTAATTGACAAGCCAATATCTACAAGTCACTGAGTCTTAAGATATGCAGTCTTAACTTGGCTCCCTAAGTGTAATACTGGAAAAAGCAGCAGAGGTTCTATGTGCTGCTGGGAAAGAGAATTGAAAATGAACCCTGTGGACCCGTTTATGACTGAGCTATCAGACTTTGCATTTAGCCTCTGCAGGTGGTAATCTTCCCCAATCTGACCCCAATTTTCCTTTCAGTGTCCAAAGCCTCCTGCTATTTGGGAGTAGGTTGACACAGAATTTATCACACCCAGTCCCTGCATAAATAAGCTATTTTATTTTGTTATCGTCTGGGGAGCATCTCGTTGGTTGTTTTAAATCAGAAGGTCTTTTTGCTAAGCTCTCATAAATATGTTTAAAATCTATCAGGACATTACATCTCTTTATTCCTTTTTCTCTCCTGGTTTTAGACTTAAATCTAATGAGCAGTTTCCCGATCTAATGAAAAAGGACAGGTCTTTGTGTCCATACAGGGTCCATGTTCCACAACTGTCACACTGGCTGCTTTTTACCTCCTTCCAGTGTGTTTGCTTGGGTGGGCCACAGTCTATTTTCAGGCCATCACAGGCCACTTAGTCCTGTCAGATCCAATATCCAACTTTTTGACGGGCCTTGTTAGTGTCACACAGTACACATGGGGCCAAAGACATGCTTGTAATTTGTTTTTGTCAACAGCCTTCGCCTGGTTCTCCATGCCCAACAAAGCCAGCTGCATATTCTCTCTGCTTCATTATTTTTGGGGGGATGAGGGAAGGGTATGTGTACATGTGTGCATATATTATAAATAGGAGTGTGGGCTTAGAATCTGACAGTAAATTGTTCTAGTGAACCCTCCTTTTTTTTGTTTCTTTTAGTCAAAAAAAGACACTTTCCTAGGCTAAAGAAGTTTAAGTCCACAGCTGAACTGTTTAATCAGGGAGTCATGGAAAGTCTGTATTCTCGAAGTCATTTTCAAGGGCTGAGACAGGAAAAGGGCCTGAGTCTCGGTGCTGCATCACAAGCATGCACTTTTAGATTAGTTGGGTCCAAAGTGCTATTTGCATTCTTCTTTTGTCCTGATGTTTCCTCGGCTTTTCATTCTGTCTGACCATGGTTAGTGTCCCATGGGAGTTTGCTAAATGGATAGATGTATGATTATACAGATGGACCAAAAGAAGAACCCAAGCAGGTATTACGAAGTGGATATGGACACCCATCTTACAAGAATCAGCCTAGAAAACTTATGTTTCCTCCCTCTTGCTTCCAAATCACAGTGTCTCTGACTGACTATGGCCTCCTACTTGGTCAGCTTTGAACCAGCCCCTTCCTTTCTCTTAGGAATAACAGGTGCATCCTCTTTTGTTTTCTTTCTTTCTCTACATTTTTCAGAAAACAGTTTTTTTATAATACATCCACCTGAACCTCCTTGCCCAACTAATTCAACCAGAAGAGAGACTGAATTGTTGGAGAAACTGCAAGGAGACAGGGGCCAGAATGTGCAGAAGCAGTGTAGACTATGAGGAGTCTAGAATTTACTGTAGATATTATGGAAAACCAATAAAAGATTTTTAAGCATGAGGGTTATATAATTTAATTTAAAGTAAAAAAAAATCCTTCTCTTTGCATTGTAGAGGGAACAAGAGTGAAAATTAAGACCACCTAGGAGTCTTCTAGGTCAGAGATAATGGTGGCCTGTGAGATAGAGTTGAATAGACAGAGATTTGGAATCAACAGACATGATGTGCTGCAGGTTGGAGCTGGGGAATGGGAGGAAGGGAGGATGGAAAGACCATCAGTGGCTTAAACAGATGACACTGCTGTTGAAGGAGATGAGGTAGATCATGGAAGAAATGGATTGGGGAGGTAGCAGGAAAGAGGACAAATTAAAAGTATTCAATCTACTTGAGATTATTATATGTGTTATTTATTTAGCCCTACAAAAAGAGAACTTCAACAAGAGGGGAGTGATTTGGCTTTTGAAGCTCACTAGGCATATCTGACATTTCATAATGATGCCCCAGTTGCTCACTAACCAACCTAGAAATAAACTGGGACAAAGCTGATTTGTATGGCCGGATCTCCAAAGCAATGTATAATCTTTCTCTATCCTTTGAGTCTAAGTGATTTGGGAGCTCCCAGAGGAAATTCTGAGAAAGAAAGAAATGTGAGAATCCTTTCTTTTTTATGTGGCTATGATTTTAAGTTATAAACTATGTCTACTTTATTTTTTATGTTTGTTATAGGAAAATAGTTGGGTTTTGTTGTTGTTTGGTGGGGGAGGTAGAAAGGAGGTAAAGTGCTTAATAGAGAAAAGACAGACATAGACACCTGGGACACAATGAGGATCAAGAGGCTGATTTCCTATGGAGAGCCTGGGTGGCTCAGTTGGTTAGTGTCTGACTCGTGACTTCAGCTCTTGTCATGACCTCAGGGTTCATGGGTTCAAGCTCTGCATCAGTCTCCCTGCTTACACTGCAGAGTCTGCTTGGGCTTCTCTCTCTCTCCCTCCCCCACTCATGCTCTCTCTCTCTCAAAATAAATAAACTAAAAAAAAAAAAAAGAGAGAAGAGGCTAATTTCCCATAATAGCCAAAGCACAGACGTTTCCTCCTTCAAAGATACCTACAGTTCTTCAGATTTAGTTAAGCTAAGCTTCATACAAACTGTACTTTCTTACAAAGGGATGGGCTTACTGACATTATAAAAAATAGGTCTTCTGGGAGTTGGTGACAGGCAGAGTGTGGTATTCATAGCATTTGTTCAGCCTCATGCCAGAGTCCCCTATCATTCAAAGTCAGAGGGGCCTACTCTTTGGTTAATGGAACACACCAAAGGCGGCACTTACTCTCTTCATGCCAGCCCCTGGGCATTGTGTGTCTGGCTGATCAGGCCAGGCTCACTCTGCAAGGAAGTGACTCCCTCTGATCAAATTAAGATTTTCTTCAAGTTAACTGTGTACTGCATGTGACCAGGGTGGTAAAACCAACATTTTAGGTAAAGATTTTCAAAAAAGACAAATTTTGGGGTGCCTGGGTGGCTCAAGTCAGCTAAGCATCTGACTTCAGCTTAGGTCATGAGCTCATGGTTGAAGCCCTGCATCAGGCTCTCCACTGTCAGCACATAGCCTGCTTCAAATCCTGTATCCCTCCCCTCTCTCGCTCTAATAAATAAACATTAAACAAACAAGACAAATTTCCTGCCTCCTGGTTGAGAGGTGGGTATTTGTTTTGTTTTGCTAAGTGGTTCAATGTAGTGGAGATACAGAACAAAGTAGATGCACAGATAGTGCAGTGCCACCACCACCACCACCCTCCCCCCACCCCCTCGCCTTCCTGCCTTACTTGCATGAGATGCTTTTACACCACTACATTTTTAACAGATTTATGTGTCTTTCTTTGGGGAAGATGAGCAGCATTGACATTTCGGTGAAAAGTGATTGCTGAGTGAATCCAACTGTTCACCACCCTCCTTCCCAAATCTCTTCTTCATTATATAATACAGCCTATGTCATTTTCCACACAAATTTCTTTCTACTACAGGTAAAAAAAAAAAGGGGGGGGGAATGAGGGGTACTAGTTTAATAAGGAGAAATGTTCTAAGCCAACATGAATCCTATAATAATTGGTAATTTCATAGTGGTGATAATAGATTGTTATTTTTATAATAATTATACCACATCATTATCTAGGCTTCAAATGGAAAATTTGAGAACTTAATTAGATGGTGAATTATTTGTTTTTGTGTTCTTTCCTACATTATTTTGATTTGAATGCCTATGTCTGCCTATGCAGCTTATTCATTAAAGGGAGGGAATCTTTTATCTTGCATCAGGAAAAGAAGCCTATTTGAAAAATGATTTAATGTCATTTTGAATTCAGTGACATTAAGTAACATTAGTGTTTCTCAAGACTTTGTATGCTATAAATACATGAGCTATGGAGTGAAGACACTCCCAAGTATGGATTCTGGCTCTGCCATTCCCTGGCTCTATGACCTTGAATAAGGATATGAATTCTCTGAGTCTTCCTTTCTTATTGGACATCTGGTGGTAATGATGGTACCCATCTGCCCAGCACCTGAGGTGTGCAGGGACTGAGTGAGATGCTGCAGATAAAGCCCTGAGCAAAGAGCCTACTCTTGGCTATTATACCAAAAAGATGACAATTCTCCGTATCAGTCCCTATGGAAGTTTCTAAATTATTCTTTCTGCTGGTTAAAAAAAAAAGTACCCCTTTCACCTTGTAGAAGGCATCCTGCTTGTCACCTCTGAAGGCTCTGGCCCTAATTTGGTTTCAGATGTGTAAAATTATTAATTACTGTGGCACTGAATGCGAAGTGTGGCATTCATTTCTGTCTTACAGAGAGTAAGCAGAGGTCATTTTCTAAGACGAGAATGAGACAACTCCAAGTCCATAGTAATTTCTCCTCATCAAAAAGACAGAGTCAGAGGGTCCTTAAAACATTACAGAAAGGGTGCTAATGAAAATTCATGAGAACAGTCTCCTGATCCCACTCCAGCCGCCAAATCTGGCTATCGGTCCTGGTTTTGAAAGAAAACCGAAGGGAACCAAAAGCAGCTTCTTTATCATTCAATACATGCAACGTAATAGCACAGGGTGCTCATGTCTGCTCCTGATAAATGACAGAGTCCCCCACTCAGGGACCCAAAGGGTTTCTTTCTTCTTCCTAAAGTTTAGCTTTAGCATGTGAAATGGAGAGCTTAGCTGTGGACCTTATGGTGGCAAAGGAATTAAAGCCACAGATTGAAACAGGATGAAGAAAGGAAAAAGGGTTGCCTTTGTTCCAACAACAACAACAAAAAAACACAAAAGACAACCTGCTGCTTACTTCCAAATACATCATGCAAGCTTCACCCTTCAATATTCATTTGCATTGTCTATGAATTGCCAATTTATTTGTTTGCAGCACCGGCCTTTCTGCTACTGCAGAGATGTGGGAATAAGATGATTATTTATAGGCTTCTTAATGCCTGTTTTGCTGGACCAGAGAGGTGAATTTCTAGAAGTCAGGTGAATTGGCAAAGCTCCTGTTCTGTAATTGAGAAGGCTGGTGGCAGGGAAAGCTATTTACATACATCTCATTAGACATCCTGGGGAACGAATCCCCAGTCCTGGCTCTGTAAAAACAATCACTATTTGGTTCCATGGGGTAAGTTTCCACCAAGGACATGTAGTCCAAAGATGTGCTCATTCTGTGTAGCTCCAAATGCGGATATGCTGGGCTGTGGGTTTTAGAGATACCAGAGTCCAACTCTTCATTTTACAGAAGCAGCAGCAACTCAGAGACAGGAAGAGGCTTCATACCAACATTAATATGTTAAGCTCATGGCAGAAGCGAAGTTTCAGCCAACTGAACTAAGAGTGGAAGTAGGGAGAATTCCCTTCCTTTGGCCAAGCATACCTGCATGGCAATGGTCCAACCCATGAGCCCCTGCCTACAATGGAAAACAGTTTGAATATCACATGTGCCTTCCCCTGCCTCATCCCTTTGGAACTGGATAATATCTTAATAAGATGTTTTGACCAACAGTTGGGCAAAAGAATATCAAGTCCTGGAGGGCAGCACATTTACCCAAGCCAGTAGAGACTGTAGACCAGAGTACCAAAATAGTATATGGGAGCTATTTCTGAAAATATATCAGTAGACAAAATGACTCACCTAAAAGATAGGGTCAGGGCTGTAAGAGAAATGTGGATTCCAGGTACTGCTGGTTCCAAGAATGCTCCCCAACCCCATTCCTTAAGTCATCCTGATGTGACATTGCTTCTGTCTGCCCCCCTTCTCTACCAGGGAACTCAGAATCATGCTCTAAAGCTCATAGTTAGTAGTTGTTATCCCTCCTGTCCTTCAAACCATCTCTTATAGTTTTATGGGTTTCCCCCCCTCTGAACTCAACTATTTTTATGGCAAGCCCCTTAAAGATGTCTTTGAAAACAAAAAAATCTTTGTGGAAGTAGAGGGGATACATAAATAAGTTACAAGGTAATTGATACTGTGAGAATGCTCCAGAACCCACACTTTAGTGTGTCCTTTCCACAGACTTGCCTACTAAACAGAATAAAAGAAGGTGGAACCAGATTCATCTATCACTTCCACATCTGTTGGATAACATCTTTAGCCCTTGTGTGATCTCTACAATTAAAGCATTACCAACCAGAATTGCTATTTCTACCGTATTCTGTCTTTTGCTTGTGAATGAAAGACCTTAGGGGCACCTGGGTAGCTCAGTCAGTTAAGCGTTTGACTTTGACTCAGGTCATGATGTCATGATTTGTGGGTTCAAGCCCTACATCGGGCTCTGTGCTTACAGCTCACAACCTAGAGTCTATTTCAGACTCTGTGTGTCCCTCTCTCTCTGTCCCTCCCATTTGTGTTCTCTCTCTCAAAAATAAGCAAACATTTAAAAAAATGAAAGACCCTAGAAACTTAATTTCTTATTAGATTAGTAAGATATCTAAGAGAACCAGAAACCATCTTTCCTGGATTAGTTACTGGAGTGGCACTGTTTTATAAAGAATACATCCATTTCATTATTTGGACTTCTTTTCAGGTCAGTGAAGAGGTGGAGACCTGGGTTTTGGAACTTGGAACTCCTGGGTTTGAATGTGAGCTCCTCCATTACACAGCTGTGTGAGCTTGGTCCCACCTTCTGAGTCTATGGGTCTCATCCAAGGAAATGGGAATTACCTGAGACTGATACAGTGATGCTGAAAGGAGCTAGTGTATAAATCGCATTGTACAGAACATGATGCTGGGCTCATAGTAAATGCTCAAACATAGTAGCCATGAATTATGTGTTGTTCCTCTGAATAATTGTCCGTTAATTGACTCCTAATTATGTGTTAGAAAATAATCCCACAGGGTTGCTCACATATATGTTCTATTTGTGGTCACCTCTATTATTTCCAGAACACTAAAAATTTGCCTCCTTTTCCCACCATTCTCTCTCTCTCTCTCTCTCCTTTTTACAGTGTAGCAGGATGTCAATGAGTTTGCATAGGGACCCTCTTATAAACTTTGAATTGACCCATTTAAATCAAGTAAACTGCTAAAGACATGCCCAGCTTGTGACCCTCCTAACTAAGAAGACATTGAGGTTAGGTTATTTTATAGTAAATAGAAAAGCAGGTAGATTTTTCCTAGGTTGTTGTCACACACACACACAAAATATAGTAGCTTTGCTTTGCCTTCTCGTCAAAGACCTAAATTTGATACAGAAGAGCAAGAAGTTTTATGTAAAATCCCCAAAACTGGGAAAAGCATATCTATTCCTCCAGCTGCTCTAATGAATCACCCCATGTTGTGCTGAAAGTTTGTTTCCAAAGCCTCCAAAGAGTGAATCACACAGACCCTTGTCAGTGGCATCATCAGTTCAGACTTAGCTGTGTTAGTTTCCTTTCCTTCTGTATGCTCAAAGCATTGACCCTCTGCAGACTAAACTGGGTCATCTCTTTTCTCTGTTTCTATTCCTTGAAGGAAGGCATGAAAAGGGCAGAAGCCAGCTTTAAAAACAGCTAGAGGAGAGAGTGACTGTCATTCCCTCTGAATAATAGTAACCAAAACAACAATAAACTATTATTTACTGACCATTTTCTAAATGCCAGATGCTATATTCAGCCTTCCATCTATATTATTTCAATTATTTCACAACCCAAATCCTTGAAGGTTCTCTCACACTCATTTACAATGAAGAAACAGGCTCAGAAAAAGAAAGCACTTGGCCACATCCCAACAGCAAGAGAGTGATAGAGTAGGGTGAAAGATAGTAGGTGATACTTCATGGAAATCAGAGAGCTAACTGAAAAAGAAATAACGACTTTTCTTTTCTGGACACTTTGGGGATGGCTGCTCCACACTAGGAGAAATAATTAATGACTGAAACTGATCTCCCATCAATGCTCTCTATCCATCTATATTCAGCAAAAGCCAACAATTTAAGGGTCGCCTGGGTGACTCAGTTGGTTGAGCATGCAACTTCAGCTCAGGTCAATATTTCACAGTTCATGTGTTTGCCCTGCATCAGGCTCTGTGCTGACAGCTCAGAGCCTGGAGCCTGCTTCAGATTCTGTGTCTCTCTCTCTCTCTCTGCCCCTCCTTGGCTTGTGCTCTCTCTCTCTCTCTCTCTCTCTCTCTCTCTCTCTCTCTCTCAAAACTAAATAAAAGTTAAAAAAAATTTATAAGAGCCATCTAAAGTGTTTTTTTATAACATTGAGGAAAGGTCTGAGTAACAGATCATCTCATGTTCTGCATAGAATATCAAAGTTAGAAGAAACCTGAGAGCATTGAAAACTGCTTTGACAATGCAGTTAAATAGGCATCAGTCTAGAAATTAGAGTGTTAAAAATGCAAAATCCCATGTCTCATTCCAGACCTGCTAAACTAAACAGAGGCTAGAAGTAAATCTTCATTTTTGTTTTAGTTCCTGGGTAACTTGTATGCATGCAGATTTAAGAACCACCACTGTGGACCCCTCTTTTCATGTTACTAGACACTAAGGTCCAGTAAGGAGAAGGGAATGTTACCTGGCATCCCCTAATCATGAGAATCAGAAGCATTCATTAAGGTTCACTTGAACAAAGGTGAAAAAATTGTTCACAGGATGACTCTGTGGGCAACCACTAATAAGCAAATGGACATTTTGTGCGACAATTGGTACATCCATTTTCCTACCCTGTTTTGGTCCAAAGGTCCTAAGTTATCAACTTTTAACCTAAGAATGAAATGAAACACGAAGCTGTGTTCCTTGGGTAAGCAGAGGGAAAATCTGTACAGATATGCAAATTAAGACCATAATAAGATACTACTATATACCCACCAGAATGGCTAAGATTTAAAACACTGACAATCCGAATGTTGGCAAGAAAACGGAGCAACTAGTAGATTCATGCATTACTAATGGGTATGCAAAAGTGTAGAGCCACTTAATTAAAGAGTTTGGCAGGTTCTTATAAAATTAAATACTATGTGACAGCAATTCTGTGCCTAGGTATTTACGCATAAGAAATGAAAACATATGTCCACACAAAGTTGTACATAGATGTTCATAGCAGCTTTATGTATAATCACTCAAAACTGTAAACAACCCAACTGTTCAATGGATAAACAGATGGTAGTATATCCATACAGTAGAATACTAATCTACAATGAAAGGAAGAAACTATTGACAAGAACATGGAGGAATCTCAAAAACATCATGCTAAATAAGGAGTCAGATGCTAAAAACAACATGGTGCATGATTCTATTTATATGAAATTATATAAAAGTCAATATCTGGTGATTAAAATAAGCAAATCAGCATTTGTCAGAATGTAGAGAGAAACACTTGACTCCAAAGGGGGCATGGAGAAACTTTGTAGGATGATGGAAACAATCCATACCATGATTATAGTGGTAGTTACACGACTGTGTATATTTTAAATTGGTCAATTTTATGGTATGTAATTCTACCTCAGTAAGGTTGACCTAAAGGAAGAGGAAAAGGTGGCTATGGACTGAATGTTTGGGCCCTCTGCCCAATTCATGTGTTGAAGCTATAACCTCCAATGTGATAGTATTTGAAGACTGAGTGTTTGGGAGATTAAATGAAGTTACCAGGTGAGGGCCATAATTATGGGATTAGTGCCCCATATGAAGATGTACAGAAACATTACTCTCTCTCTTTGCAAGCAAAGACTATTTCATGTGAGCATACAGTGAGAGGGAAGCCACCTATAAGCCAAGAAAAGAATTCTAAGAACAAAATCTGCCTTCTTCCCCCTTGATCTTGCATTTCTCAGACTGTGAAAAATAAATTTCTATTGTTTGAGCCACTAAAGCTATGGTATTTTGTTATGGCACCCCATAGCTGATGAATAAAAAGGAAAAGGGGTAAGAGGAGGAAAAATAAAACTTGTTTCCATTGGTCCCCAAACTGGCTGCATTAGTTTCCGAGGGCTTCCAAATGATCAGAAATTTGGTGGCTTCAAATAATGTATTCTCTCACAGTTCTGGAGGCCAGAAGTTCTAAATGCATGTGTTGCCAGGGTTGGCTCCTTGTAAAGGCTCTGGGAAAGGTGTTTTTCAAGGCTGTCCCCAAGATTCCAGGGGCGACCAGCCATCCTACGCTTATGTGACTCATAAACACATCACTCCAATCTCTGCTGTCATGTTCACAGCACCTTCTCTGGGTCTTCTTTGCTATTCATTTCTCAAGACGCTTGGCATTAGATTTGAGGCACCTAATCCAAGATATACTCCTCTCAAGATCCTTAATGTTAACCTATGCAAAGACTCTTTTGCCAAAGCAATTCACTTTCACAAGTTCTGGATAGACATTATATGTACGTGTGTGTGTGTGTGGAGTGTGTGTGTATGGGAGTGCACTATTCAATTCACGACAATGGCCAACTTCCAAATTACTTCTTGTTGGTTTGAAAATGTACCATTCTGCCTTGGGGCCTCATTGAAAAAGGGCAATACCCATTGAATGAGATTTAGGGGTGAGACCTTTCCCTTATTACCAACACTGCAATTTAGTTTTGCTAGTTGTCATGGCTGTTAGATACTGGAAATTTCAGAACGAGAAAGAGACTAGGAATGAATTTCTGCTTTCCCAAAGCAGCATATGGATTCTAACAGTGGGAACAACTTCTCACCCTGAATAGAAATCTGCTCATCCTTGCCCTGGTTGCAAATTTTGGACATGTGGAAAAATCCAAAAATAATGCATCCATTTTCATGGATTCTTTATAAAGGAACCATGTGTAAGACAGATCTGTGTTCCACCATGTACGTGCTATGTGACCATATTTATGTTACATAAAGACTTACAATCTATAATATGAGAATGAGAATAATATAAAAGTGCCTAGCACCATGCTTGGCATATGATAGCAATAAAAGAGAGATTGTTGGGTGTTTCCCCAGTGATGGGTGCATATTTCTGCTTTAGATTTTCTTTTTATCCTGTCCATAAATTAAAACGTGTGTATGTGGTTGTCTATTTCCTAGAACACACAAAATGACATATACTGAATGTATGGTGATAGAGAAGCAGGTAGTGTTTTATAGACCCTGTGACAGCCAGGTTAAACCCCATCTCTCTGAGCATCAACATTCGTTTTTATTTGAGACAAGCTCCTTGATGCCTACACTTAAAAGTGTAAATTACAGACTACCTCAGAAATGTCTTTTGAAAAGTGAAGCCTCAAAAGAAAAAAAAAAAAGGTCAAGATGAGGTCCTAGAAAAACAAATGAAATAATTGGGACTTTCAGAATATACCTTAAAAATGTCAGGACATCCCTACCAACTGAAGTATTAGGTCACCTGAAATGGGTGTAATTCCCTACCAATTGAGCAGACAAGTGAATTCATATTGCCTAATGCCACTTGAAAACTGAGGCTACTGAAAACATAATAAGTGTTTAGGGAAAGTA
The DNA here is from genome assembly GCF_018350195.1 of Panthera tigris. Classification (NCBI taxonomy): domain Eukaryota; kingdom Metazoa; phylum Chordata; class Mammalia; order Carnivora; family Felidae; genus Panthera; species Panthera tigris. The sequence goes on from NC_056661.1 coordinate 49,143,316, forward strand.
CAAAGATAGTTTGAAATCAATAGAGGAGAATCTTCAGTGTTTGTTTTTATAGGAACTAATGAGGCTAACCAGGTAATGAGTGCCGAAGGAGGGGCACATTTGTGCTCAGGAAAGTAAAGCCCATTTTCAATGCTTTCTGCTTATATCAGATGTGCTTGAGGAGCCCACAATTCCCTTTCAGGAGCAGTGCTATTCTGTAGTTCTCCAAATGAGAAAAATGTTAAAGTAGAAAAAATAAGTAAGAATTAGTGGGGGGGAATAAGCTATTCAAGGAATAGTGATTACTTGGGCCATACCTTTTGGTATCGGAACATTTGGGGTTGAAACTAATGGAAATGGTAAATCTTTTATCAGATATAAATGTCTGGGTTGAGCTCATTTGTGATGGGCTTGTTCTGCTCTGCACCCAGGCCACAGAAGAAGAAAAGTACTAAAGCAGCTAGAGCATGCTTTTGAAGGGGAGAAAAGGTTTCATTTGATGTTAATTTCCATTGAGGTAGAGTTTGTAAAAGATCAAGACAAAGAAATTCCATTCCCTCCCCCCCCCATATACATTTATTGAGTGTCCGTCACTTTGAAAATCCATCCCCATACATTAATGGCTAGCACATGTCCAGTGTGGTGATAGTGATACATAAACTAGTAATTATGCTAATTATAGTAAAAGGAGTACCTTACTCTGCCAGGGAAAGTGAGGAAATCTTGACATTAGCTGGTCCTGGATCAACACACCTACCCAGTGAGAGCAGGACCATTGGTCTCAATATACAGACCAGGCTGGAAATTACAGCCAACACTCATTTCTTCAGAGATCTCTCCAACTAAACAACTAAGGGAGCCTTGGGGAAAACATTCTGCTCCCAGGTATGTGTCTCTGCTAGATCACTAAGGTCTTTAATCGAAAAAATAATGATGGGCCCAGAGTTGTTAAGGATGAACAACATTATTTACATTTCTCCAAAATTCCTAAATTCACGTGCATCAAAAGGATTTCCTTATGAATGCATGCAGGAACGAGGAGTATGTGTGGACATACTAAAATTTAAATCAATCTTTGACGTGTTAAACCTTGTTGGGTCTCTTGGTGAATTTTATAAACCCAGTTAGATACATTCCTAATGAATTTAGAGACTATAGTAGCAAAAACTCCAAGAAATACTCATCATATATCATTTACTAGGGACTATACCAAAAAGTAAGGGAGGAAAATCATTTGTGTCAAACTTGAACTCTTTGGTTTTGGGAAATGCCATTATTTGATAGCCTTTTTACTAGACAGAAGTTGCTTATCTTGCCAACTCATTCAGTCTATGACATTCAATAAAAGCTAGCCACATCAAAGGACGCCTGGGTGGCTCAGTCGGTTGAGCATCTGACTTCGGCTCAGGTCATGATCTCATGGTTCATGGGTTTGAACCCCACATTAGGCTCTTTGCTGACAACTCAGAGCCTGGAGCCCAGTCTGTCTCCCTCTCTCTCTCTGCCTCTCCCCCGTTCTTGCTTTGTCTCTCAAAAATGAATAAACATGATGAGCACTGGGTGTTGTATGGAAACCAATTTGACAATAAATTTCATATATTGAAAAAAAAATGAATAAACATTAAAAAAAAATTTTAATAAGAAAAAGCCTAGCCACATCAAATGGTCTCAGCAACAAAAATGTATGAAATCCAGTGAAATTGACCCACAGTCATTTTTTAGAGAGCTGGCTGATGTAAAGCAAGTTAACAATGCCCTTTGTGATAAATGCTGCATAAACAGTTTAAGAAGAAACAGTTTGGAGGTGGAGGGAACTGGGGAAGTATTCTATTAACAGTATTAATGTATTTTAGAATAATCCCTATCATTGTTAATAATATAGTCCACAGAATAGCAAACCCCAAATAAATGAAAACATCAAAGTTATTTAATGAGTCTTTGAATTCTAACAATTTCCCATCTATTTTTTTGTTTATAGTATTTCAGCGTTTTGCCTTTTGCTCTATATTTTTAATTTATGAAAAGACAATGAGGCATGAAAGTTTTTACAAGATTAACACTTTTTTTATACAGTGTTGGGGGTATTTGATGTCAAATACGTCTTTGCATTTTAAGCAACGATTGAAAATTTCTGAAAACCAAAGTTTTTATAACAGTAAAAGTAATTACTGTTTTCCAACCCAGTAACTGAATGCTCTTTTGTCTGACTTACTCCTATTTCTGTCTAGCCATCTCCCTTCAAGACCTGCTCTGATCCAAGCCAAATAAGGTGAATATTAACTTGCTGAATCCTGGCAATTTTCTCCATGAGCAAAAATAAATATTGCTGCTTCTCCATAAATCTCAGTTCACCTGTTTACTCAGGTTTTCATGGGTAGAAGGGAATGAGGAACATTGCATAGTACAGTATGCTGTGTATTCTACAAAAATACACTTTCCAGCTGAGAAAGTATATTCCAGTTGAGGTCCCACGAGGAAGAAACAAAGGGGCCCTGGATTAAAGCAAAGAACCCAATGTCCATTTAAAGGCACTGTCCATTCTGTGACTCCCATAATGGTTAGTTTGTGACTATTTTAAAGCCGTCACCTGTGTAATGTCCCAGAGCACCAAGACTGATGTAAAGTAGAATAGCAACAGACATGAATCCTCCTCACAGAATATAAAGTACACGCTGTCTGGAAAGGAAGTGATCACCTACTGGAAGTCCCATCTGTTCACACATAGTGCACACCATTATGCAAGACACCTGCTTTTGTTTAATGTTGATTGAGGGCCAATATAATTGGTTCATAGCTTATAAACTTACAGAGTTGATCAAAACCCAGCTGGCTTCATCGTGACAAGATCTCACTGAGATAGGAACTAAACTTGTCAGCACTTTGAGAAAGATTTTCTTTTGCCATATCCTCATGTTTTGAGGGCTTATCTCAGGTTTCTTACAGACTAACCCCACCCTTCGTCAATCATTCTGCTTTTGGTACTGGAGCTAGGCAAATGTTTCCTAGTAGCCTATTATTTCTGTAAATAATAAATTTAGTAAATATTTGTAGGAGAGTGAGGATAAGGAAAGCATAGCATTTCCTTTCTAACACTTTTCCTACAGAGAAAACTGGACTTCTGTTCACTTGTATTCTGTTCAAAAGAATGTTAGATAAAAACTTTCACATGTCAGAGCAGAAGTTTTAAATAAAACCTTATGGTTTAACTTTTCAAAACAATTCTATCTCCATTTACTACTCCTAAATTATTTTTCAGGGACAAAGGTAAATTGTACCTTTATAATGGTGAGATCTGGTGGTCACCACCTTACCAGCAGCAAGACACCCTGATATTATGACCTCAATTTAATTTTGAGAAAATAGACAAATGAGAAGGTGGGGTACCTTATAAGATGTTGGCATGGCCCTGAGATCTTCCAAAAAGTCAAGGTCTTGAAAACAACAAAATTTGACAGACATGTCTATTAAAAATTACACAATATTGCTGAGGGAAATTAAAGTAGACTTAAAACATGAAGAGATATACATTATTGACATGTTGGAAGACTCAATGTTGTTAATATGTCAATTCTCCAGATTATCCTGTAAATTTAATCCATTGTCAGTCAAAATCCCCAAAGGCTTCTTATAGAAACTGACAAACTGCTTATAAAATTCATATGGAAATACAAAACCTACAACTGCTAAAATAAGTCAGAAAAAGAAAAAAAAATAGAGGGGTAGCACCATCTGCTTTTAAGTTATTATAAACCTCTAGCATGATGTTAGTTTAAAGAAAGTTAAAGAGATCAATGACACTGAATAGAGAGTCCATAAAAACAAAAAACAAAGAACCTCCCACACATGTATAACTAATCTTTGACCCAGGTACAAAGGTAACACAATAAAGGATAGGCTTTTTAATAAATTGTGCTGCAATGATATTTATATCCCTCCAAAATGAACTTAGATTGATAACTAATGCTACACTTTAAAGTTAATGTAAAATGGATTATAGACCTATACATTAACACCTAAAACTCTAAAGCATCTAGAATAGATAGGAGAAAGTCTTTGTGGCCTTGCGTTTGGCTAAGATTTCTTAGATATCACACCAAAAGCATAATTTACAAAAGAACAAATTAAAAAATAGACTTCACCAAAATTTAAAACTGTCTTCAAAAGACAGTATTAAGAGAAAGAGAAGACAAGCCACAGATTAGGAGAAAAATCTTTGCAAAACATATCTCTAAAAAAGGTCCTATATCTAGAATCCAAAACTCTCAAATTTTAGCAACAGGAAACAACCCACAAGGAACAAATAGGCAAAAGATTTGAACAAACATGTCACCAAAGAGGATACACAAATAGCAAACAATCCTATGAAACCTACTGAATATCACTAGCTACTAGGAAATTGCAAAATAAATCGACAGTGGAGAATGGCTACAATTAAAAAAGACTGACCATACCAAGTGTTGGAGAGAATTTTGAGGACGTGGAACTCTCATACATTGCTGTTAAGAATGTCAAGTGATACTAACCATTTTGGAAAGTACTGTGGCACTTTTTAAAAAAGTTAATCTTTTTAAAATTACTATATGGTCCAGATATTCCTCTCCTCCTTATATGTCCAAAATAAAGTAGAAAATAGGTTCATACAAAGTCTGGTATGATGTTGGTAATAACGTTACCTGTAATAGCCAAAACCAGAAATAGCCCAGTTGTGCATTCACAGATGAATGATGAAATAGAAGTGATATAACCATATAGTGGAATATTACTTAGCAATAAAAAAAGAATGAACTATTGATATATTCAACAATATGGTTGAATCTCAAAATAATTATGCTGAATTTAAAAAGCTTGACAGAAGAATATATTATATATGATCCTATTTATATAAAACTATAAAATGCATATAAATTTACAATGACAAAAAGAAAATCAGTGGTTGCATGGCTTGGGGGGTAGGGAGGAATGAGGGGGAAAGATTAAGGGGCAGGAGGAAACTTTTGGAGGTGGTATGTTTACTACCTTGATTGTAGTAATGATTGCACTGCTGTTTACATGTGTCAAAACATGAAATTTTACTTTTTAAATATGTGCAGCTTATTGTTTGCATCAATAAAGCTATTTAAGAAACAAAGGCAGAGAGACTGCTCTTTAAGCATCTGAAGAAATATAATCAAATATTAATGCATTAAACTTGATTGAATTTGAGAGTGGAGAAAATCATAAGAGAATTTTGGGGGAAAATAAGAGGAATTTGACCTTGTTCCCATGTATTAGATGATACATTGTAACTGTTAAGTTTCCTAAGTATGATAACATTATTGTGGTTATGTAGTAAATGTGATACAAACAGAAATGTTTGGCAGAAAGAAAAAACAGTGTGGGGTGATATTAACAATGGTGGACCTCAATTGTACTATACATATATTCTTTCCCCTGTGTCAAAGTTTCTGAGAATTTTAAAGTTTTTGAAATAAAAATCTGGGGAAAACATATGTAGTGTATGTACTTACATGTATCTGGATGTGAAAAGCGGGACAGGGAAAACTTTCAGTTCATAGGCAGGCAGTAAAAGTAGAGGAACAAGTTGTGGAGAGGGATACATTTTGTCTGAGATCTGCTTGCTCTGCCTAGTACATGCTATAACTGTTGTAGGGTGCTCAAACTTTGAGGTATATGCTGCAAAAGGAGTTGCAGAACAGAATGTTTTGAGAAAATTCTTGATCGTGATTGGAACTGAGATGCCCATAAGAATTCTAACTGAGGGGCACCTGGGTGGCTCAGTCTTGAGTGTCCAACTCTTGATTTGGCCCAGGGTCATGGGATCAAACCCCACAGAGGGCTCAGAGCTGAATGCGGAGCCTGCTTCTCTCTGTCTGTCCCTCTGCACCTCTCCCCTGCTCTCATGGTCTCTAAAAAAAAAGAAAGAAAAGAATTCTAACTGATCCCTCTAGTCTCAGGTTGCATCCCTGCTTAGAAGCCCAAGTTCAGGTTTATTCAGGAGTACCCCTGGTATCAACAACAATAGGTAGAAAGAAAAGAAACAGGATTGAACAGGAAGAAGTTGGGCCATGATGCAGACTCAACAAGGTCTCAGCTGATGCCTCTTGAGAAACTCTGAAGCAAGCTGCCCTTCAGAACTGTCCCCTCCTGGGGCAAAGGGATAAGCTTTTATGCCCCCAGTATCTCCCAGTGATTGCAGGCTCTCCCAGGAAGGGGGCAGAACCTTAGGAAATATGAGCCTCTTCATATTGCTTCATATGCTACAGCAGCATGTCGGGGGAAAAAATCCCTCAGTCCTGAAGGAGAATCCTGCTGGGTGATGCTGCTTCTTGTGGTTCTTTTACAAGTTCTGCATACTTTTTGTACAGGTCATGCACGACTAATTGTTTATAATGCTTATAAAATAATTGGCATATAATCATTTGTCACTTTTATACATCATGAGTATAGAAATTATTTCAAAATCTCATTTTCTTCAAATTACGGCTTAACTTTCCTCAATTCATGCCATGATGTGGAGACTATGGGTTTGGGTTTCATTTGCTTTTGTTTTTGTTTTATAATGTAGGTAGCTTAGGAGAGTAGATACATTTCTGAGGTTCAAAGGTAAAGATAGTACATTGTCACAAATGTATTCACAAATGGCCTTATCCAAATCCCACAACTATTAAGCAGCAGAGCGGAAATTAGAATTCAGGTTTGCTGTCACATGAGTCCGGTGACCTCATCCCTGCACCATTAATAAATCCGTTAGCCCTAAGTCTTAACACAGAGAATATCACTTTTCTGATGACAAGGGCAATGTAGCTTTGCCCTGAAATATCACCAAGGTATGTAAGACCTGTACTACAGCTTTATAATAGAAGGAAAGGTGGGATCGTTCATTATTAAACACCATATATTCAGCCAGCCAAATATCCCGGAGTCCAGAGAGATTTATGAACGGTATATACCTTAAGGTTATAGACATATTACCCAACCCAAGAAAAGTCTCCTCTCCCTTAGTCACCTAATCCCTTCAAGTTCTTGTCAGGGGAAAGTCTTTGCATTGCAGGCCACCCCCCAATACTGCCTCTCTCTTGTCACTGAGGAACAAATCCCCCTTTGTCCCCTTCCTGATTCCTTGGCTCACGTTCTCCAAAGTACCAGCTCTTGGTCACTATAGTCTGGTATGATTAGTCCACGTTTCAGACCCATGCCCTATGTCCATAAAGGGATCAGACGTTTCCCACTGCCAGGTTGGGTCTCCTTTCATCATTCTCTCTTTATGTGCTATTACTCACAGAGTCTCTGCCCGGAGGGGAATTGCTAAATGCCCTTTATTTATTCCATCTTAAGATCTCATGTATATGTTAAACAGTTAGAAAGTAAAAGGAGGGTGAAGGATTTCTGTCCTACCAGTAAAGGAAAAAACAATGATACTGGGACATTCAGTGTTTGCTTGAAAATCAAAGAATACCAATTTATCTTCCTGATATGACTGAATTTCCCTCCTCTCCTCTTTGCAGTTCCCTTGGTCTACTCTAGACCTTCTTAAATCAGCCAGTCAATAAGTAATAAACACCTATCAGCAGAAGCATCAGACCTTACAACCTGTTCATACTTCAGACAGTATTTACATGACATTTGCCTATTACTTATTTTTCATCCTTTTTTTTCTGCCTGCTCAAGCACACCTTTTGTCATGTAGGGCATCTCCCTGGGTGTAAGTGTCTGCACAGTTGGGGGAAAGACAACACTGCATCCTCTGGACAAGAAGCTGAATTTGGCAAGGAAATTGGACACAGTTTCAATCACATGCAGAGGATATTTACTTATTATTCTTAGTAGGGAATATGGACTTAAATATAAAACACACTTGCACCAATATGCAATCTATGGAAAAGAACAGGAAGTTTCTGTCAGTTCCCTTTAGAAATACTTAGAGGTGTTTGTTTTTCTAAGCATTGGCAATTAAAGCCTTGGGGAATAAAAAATGAAACAGTTCTATGATACACTCTTTTATTAAATAGGCTTTTTAGTTGAATGTGGATACAATACAGTGAGCTCTTAGAGTCAAAAGACCTTGACTTACAGCTTAGCTTTGTTCCTCATGACAATGATACCCCAACGAATCATGTGACCTCTCTGGAAGCTCAGGATTTACTTAATATTCCGAGTATATTCAATCAAGAACAAACATCTACCCAAAATATATTTGAAGCCCCCAAACAAAGTCAGTTTTACTCATTAGGGTGCTTATATTCATACCTTACTTTAGAATTATTTTAACTGCTATCCTCCCTCACTGATTCAAAAAGATATTTTTGAAGTCCTTTTTTTGTGAAGAGTGTATTCCTGCCATCATAAAGCTTGAATTCTAGTAGGAGATGAAGAGTTGAGATAAATGAATACATGATTATGTTGCTCATTGATTATAATACGTACAATGAATAAAAAGAACGGGCTGCAATGAGAGAACATCATGGAAGGAGAAAACTCAAGTTCATGGAGCAGCATACAGTCATAAAAAGTCTGTCAGAGAAAAATGCATGCAGGTTGAACCTAAAAGATGAGTTCAGAGTTACCTGGGTGACGGGTGCTTGGGTAGCTCAGTCAGGTAAGCATCTGACTCTTGGTTTCAGGTCAGATCATGATCTCACAGTTCACAAGTTTGAGCCCCACATCAGGCTCTGTGCTAGTAATACGCAGCTTGCTTGGGATTCTCTCTCCCTCTCTCTCTCTCTTTAGATAGATGATAGATAGATAGATAGATAGATAGATAGATAGATAGATAGATAGATAGATAGAGATTTGCCTGGGTAAAGAACTGAGGCAAAAAAAAATATTCTGGACAGAGAGAATGGTGTGTGCTAAGTCCCTTTGCTAGAAATGAGCTTGGAACATTCAAGAGTGCCAGTGTAGATCAATCATATTCAACAAAGACTGACAAGTTGTAAATGTAGCCAGGCCAGATACCAGAAGGCAAGATGAAGTCTTTGAAAGATGTTTTACAGGAGACCATGTGATCTGATGTGCAGTTTTTATAAAGATCATTCTGCTACTCTGTGCGGAGTTGCTTAAAGGGAGCCAAAAAATGGATGTAGTAAAACCAGGTGGGATGCTACTGTAGCACCCCAGGAACACTGTGAAAGTGCATCACCATATCTTCATCACCATCATCACTGTCGCTAAGTCTGAGAACTTACAAATGGTAACCACTGTTCTCTGTACTATTTTGTGTTAACTGGTTAAACATATTTAAGGTGGAGGCATACAGTGAGAAGGGAAAAGATTCTAGAAATATTTTACAGATAATATTAGCTAACTGGCTAAAAGCCTGAATATAAAGGGTACAATGTGAGGGAAAGGCAAGTATTCAAGAATAACCCTTAAGGTTCCAATTTGTGCAACTAGGGAGATGGAGGTAACACTTCCTGAAATGAAGAAAATTAGTGCAGAGGAAGGTTTCACAGGGAAAGTTCCATTCTCAGTATTACTTGAGATGTCTGCTGAATTGACTCAGCAGCCTATGAGGATGGCAAAGGTGATGATCCCTACATTAAAGACAGTGGACGTCTAGTTGCATATAAATGACCATAGCCCTCTTGGAACTGTCTGCTGCAGGGTACTCTGACATGTGGGCCTGAAATCTCTGTAGACATCATCAAGTAAACTAGGGACAAGACCTTTCATGTTTTATTTTCCTTCCCATAGATAGCATATGGTGATTCCATAAGCCAAAACTGAACAGAGAATTTGTCTTGGAAAAAATTATGTTTTAACATTCAAGCATTCATTTTCTTTGAATTATAATCAAATGGTGACATGGTTTCAAGAGTCAGATAAAACAGCAGACCTTTAGAATTTTTTTCCTAAATTATTGATTATTGAACATATATTGAAATTATTGAAATATAGATTATTTCCAATCTATTCTTGAACATAGATTTTTTTTTGGGGGGGGTGGAGAAAGAGCGGTGTACTCACATGCCTGTTCTTAACCATTTTATGGATCTCTTTTGTACTTTCTGAAGAAGGTAGATTTTTTTGTTAAAGGGTAGGTTAGGAATTCCAAGTAGGAATAAAAGAAAGGTACAGGCTTGGAGAGGAAATCTTAACCATAAAAATAAATAAGGGTGAAGGACTGGCTTTGGGTGGTTGACTAGATTAGGATCAGAGCTCACTGGGGTTGGGAGAGATAAAACTAGTTTAAATGCCTAGGTCCTAGCACTCCCAAAGGGGGCCCAGGATCTAATTAAGCTATTATCACTTCAAGTCTCTTGGAAAAATTTTTGGTCAATCCACTTTACTTGGGTGGGTGGGGGGACTTTTTTTTTTTTTAGGAGAGCTGAAACCCACTCTAGGGTTTGGACAGTGCTGATGTGATTTAGTATAGTACTATTGTGTGGTTTGCATAAAAGGAATGAGGATGTAAAAAAGGATCCCTTGGTTCCTCTCTTCCTCTTACTTCTTCCCACCCAACCCATCCCATGTTCTTTCATTTCTCCTTCCTAATATGTCTCTTTTTGTGTCCTCTTCATAGCTATTACACTGTCTACAGAAGGTGGATGTTTTCAGTGATCTTTAGCGATGATTCAGAAAAATTTCAGAAATGATCAGAATTGCAAAACCAAAATCCATATATGCTATCAGTTAAGTCAAAGTCAGCGGCTTTTTGTCAAATAAAAACAAAAAAAAATGCACTCTTTACTGAGTTGTCATAGCAACCATTTCATTTTCCATTTGTGAAGAGACAATTAGGTGCTAACCTGGGTGTTAGTCCAAGGTTTTTGAAGAAAAAACTCTCATTCTTCCAAGAGGGGCAATGTTATTGATTTTCATTGTTCCTGCTGAGTCCAAAGGAGTCATTATTGATAATTATTATCTATCTATCTATCTATCTTTTGGTGAACACATGAAAGAAGGATTAAGAAATGTAGGTGGCAGTCCCTAGGACAACACAGTCCTTTCCTCCCTTGGGACGGTTTGCAAAGTATTTTTTACAGGCAGTTTAAGTCCATGGGAACATCACATTTGCTCCTTCCTGCCAGGTACCCTTTTGACTCTGTCCTGCAGAATAAGGATGTGTATGGAGCCAAAGACTAAATGCAATGTCAACTTCTGTATCTCTAAGACGTACTTCCCTAACAATATCAATTAAGTCACTTGTATTTGCCCTCACCCCCCACCACAGTGCTAGATACTGAGGATACAATATGAGACAGAAACAGTCATACTTCCCGGTGGGAGAGACAGATATTTATCATACACACACACACACACACACACACAACCACACAGACATGTTTAGGTATGAATCTTATGATTGCTTTGAAAGCTTATGACAGGATGGTATTAGCTAGTTTTGGTTAGAAAAGTCCTGGATGAAGAATAGATCCTTGAATAGAGATCTAAAGAATAAGTAAAACAAGGTAGGTAGGATGTGGAAACATTCCAGGTGGGGGGGGAGGGGGCATAGGCAAAGGCCCTGTGGCAGACTAGAGCATGTTATATTCAAGGATATAAAAGAGGCCATGGGCTGGGAGACATGATGAGCTGAGAGATAAAGATGAGTAAATGCCTTTGAATTTTGGTTCAGTTTGTAAAATGAGTGAAGACCGTCTCATTTATCAAACATATATTGAACTTGTTCATTGTACCAGGAATGAGGGTGCAAAGATAAATTAAACATGGTCCCTGCCTTTGATTTGCTCACTTCTAAATGTTCTGTTCCTCCCTGACTTCCACAAAATATTCTGGTTCTCTCCCTATTATATGAGACAACAGATCTCTATGTTCTGTCTTCTCTATTTATTAGCTCTGAATGCCCTGCCTGGGCCACAGGAGTGCCCCAGGTCAATGACTCAAGAAAGAAGTGAACCCACTGAAATTGCTAGAGGAAAAAAAGTATTTCAAAAAATGGGAAGCAGTTATGACTGTTCAGAGACAGAAAGCCTCTGGACATGGTCACATTGCCCAGTTCTACACAGGCATAAATTTTACCAGCACAGCACTTTGACCAGGGCTTTAGAGTTTAAGAAGTATGACCGCTTAGGGGCACCTGGTGGCTCAGTCAGTTAAGCATCCAACTTCGGCTCAGGTCATGATGTCACCGCTTGTGAGTTTGACCACATTGGGCTCTGTGCTGACAGCTCAAAGCCTGGAGCCTGCTTCGGATTCTGTGTCTCCCTGTCTCTCTGCTCCTCCCCCACTCATGCTCCCTCACTCACTCTCTCTCTCTCAAAAATATTTTAAAAAAATTAGAAAGAGTTATGACCACTTACAAGTCATTTCTTCCTTGTCACATCTGGAATAGACGCCATTACTCACTTCCCTTTATAAGTAGCAATATTAAGCTTAGAAAGGCTAAGTGAGGTGCTCAAGATCCCATCATTGTTAGTAAGCTACAGTGCCTGCATCCAAATCTAGATTTCCTGACTGCAATTCCAGTGCACTGGTCATACACTTTGCTGTTCTCGGCTGCACAGTATATCCTAGATTGTATTCATTTGTTCAGCTGCTATGCTTTGGGCATTTACTATGTTCCAGGACCTGCAGACAGTAAGTTGAAAGTGATGGTCCATGCCTTCATGTGGGCAGTCTACTGACAGGATATTTCTGAAATAAACACTCGTCTAAGTAATCATTCACCAATTGTGATTAATATAAGGAAGGGGCAGGATAAGTTCCAGGAGCAAGCAAGAGAGGAAGGTCATATTTTACATTTGAGAGTCAGAGAAGTGAGACTCAGACTTAAAAGGCAGCCAGGAGTGTGAATGGCATCTTAGGGAGAGGGAACACCATGTTTAAAAGCCTTGAGGATGGACACAGCATTGCACATTTGAAGGTTTGGAGAAGGTGAGGGAAGGCAGAAGGGGTACCTGCAGAGTTCCTTGGGCCATGATGAGGATTTTTATCTTCATACCAAGTGTGATGGTAAGTTGAGCAGGTGCAGCAGGACAGGTGAAGCCCCCAAAATCATTGCTCTCAGCACTGAGTTGTAAAGAGAAATGACACCTGGGAAAAATCTCTCATGCCTGGTAAGGAGTCCAGGAAAATTAGGAAGACAAACTCAGAGCAGGTGATGAAGAAGACAAGACTGCAGGCTTGAGAGGAAGTAGATAGGAAATAGCAGTTTTGAGATCCCTGACCCAAGACCTTGCAAACAGAAGCAAAGCAAAGGGTATCTTGTGAGGTTAGGATGAAAACCATGAACCACTCAGCCACTACTCCTTAGCTAGGCTCACTCCCTTAGGCTATATTTCTCTTGGCATAATGAATGGGTATTATTTCTCTGCCTAATCTCAGAGCCCTCACTGTTCCAGTTAGGGCCATAGGCTTGAGCAACTATTTGTCTACAATTTTCTAAGTTTCATTCCAATTATTTTCTCCTTTGGGGCTTAAACCGTTACACAGCTGAGGGCCTTCATGAGGAGTTCAGAGAATAAGGTACCCCTCCATGGGCAATTCAGCTGGCTTACTTTCTAGCTGTTGAAGTGTTTTGCCCATCAGCCAGGGGTGGCAGTGGGTGCCAGTGCATCCTACCGCCATGGCAGAGGTTCAGGGGCCTGCTTCTATTTACTTGCACACCGCCACACAGGTGGCAGTGGAAAAGCAGAGAAGCAAAGATAATATATGGAAGGCTGAGCTAATGGAAGGGGAAATGAATTTGAAGGGCAAAAAGAAAGGTACCATTGCTCAGCAGCAAGACGGGAAAGATACAGTCCAAAAGAAACAGAGGAAGATCAACAGAAATCACAGCCAGAACTAAAGAGAGAAAGGAGAAAGCTATATGATTAGGATGATCAAAACTTGTCAAAGTTCAACAGAGAGCCATTGTCAATGGTTTGAAAACTGAGATAAGAATGCACTTTCTTTTAGTAAGAGCCTGGCTTTGTCTTCTTGTCAATGACACTCTTAGGTCCAGTTTCAATGAACACTTTACAAGTCCAACTTAAAACACATGGACTATGCCCAATAAATGCAAAGATTATCTCTTTCTTTTAGCTATTAATTTGACATCAATATTTTCATTTGATTTCTATCTCTTTATGTTCATTAGAACTACAAAGATGAAAAAAAAAAAAAGAACTACAAAGATGACTTTGAGAGTGGGCAAGATTACACAGTTTAGCACTTACAGAAACTCCAATGACATTCCAAGTGACAACTTTATAAACAGAATACTTTAAGTTCAGACTTATTTTTTTTAAAAAAATCTACTTTGTTTATTTGCAAAGTCATACAGAACATCATCATAGTTTACCTAATGTATTCCCCAGTGAGATGCAAACAAACATTTTCACATTATAAGAATTTGATGTTGCTTCCTATAAAAATGCTGGTAGGTTTACTCCTGATGAATGTGGCCAAGAGTTCAAAGGAAGCCAATGGAATCTGGCAGAAGTGTATCTCTCCAGGCTGACTGAAGAAAACGTTTTACCTTTGTATGTTAAATCACTGCAAGGCATCGACCTAACAATTGTGGGGAATCTCAGACCAGCCAGGAATGGTAAATATCCTTTTAGATACACAACAGGGGAAATGGTGCCAGGACTGTCTATATAAAAAAGAGCAAATCTTCTGACTTACAGGGAGAAAAATATCTTGAAATCAAAATTGAGGAGTCAGAGAGCTGGTGGAGGAAAGAAACTGTATGTATCAGTGTGTGGAGGCTATACTTCTATCTGTCTGGCACAATCTGAAGTGACTGCCTGGAAGAAATGGCTCTTGAGGTGATCTGCAGTTTTTGAGGATGTCGTAGGGAACAAAACACTGAAATTACCAAACATGTGGTCACTTGCACTACCAGCAACTCACTGGAATAAACACAGCACCAGGCTTCTGGTCAGAAGAGCAAGGAACTGAGGTGTGGGTGATTTCAAGCATGACACAATCACTTATCCTAAAAATCGATTTACATTCACCAGCACTGTTTGTCTTATGTCCATCTAAATAAAGAATGTAATTGTGTGTAGATGTATCATGTCTGCCTAGAAATACTAAATGACGGTAACAAAACACAGTAAAACTACATCTTGTCCAATAATCATCTGATTGCCTTCATTATTTATACTTCTATGCCAGACACCTATCCACAAAATGTGGCCTATGCTCTTTGGTGTGTGTATCTCTTTATGTATATCCCACCTCTCTCCCCTTTTTATTACCTCATCAAAGATAGGAGGTCTAAAGAGAATAGCATGAAAATGATCTGTGGAAGATGGGGCCATCTACTCTAATAAATACACCTGCATTTCCTGAGCACCCACCCTATTCCAGACCCTGTGCACTACTATTCACATGATACCTTTTAATCTTCCAATAGTGAGAAGATCTCCATGGTAGTGGTAGAATAAGGAAAGCTTATATATCAGAGACTCTGATAACAAATTGCTAGGGCCTGAATTTTGAGTGTCACTTGCCAGAGGTGAAATACCTTGTCCAAAGTCACCAACCAACAATCTGGGGCCAAGATTTTAAATCAGTTCTAATGAAAAAGATCTTACTCTTTCCATAATGTCATTCTTTTAGAAGATGTGACTCTACTCCAACAAAGCAAGATTTGCCCCATAATTGTCCTGAATGCTTTTATCATCATGTTTTACTTGATAACTCAGTATGAGCAAGAGCCCTCAATATGTTGACCCCCCCAGATGACTGAGCAAGTCCCAACTGCAAACATCTTGTCCCGTCACCAACCATATGTCATTATTTTTTTTTCTCAAAAACATGGTTACTCTAATTAGGAAACAAGGCATGCAGGTGGTCTTAACCTTAACTAAAACACTGGTCTTAACTGTCAGGAACTTTCATTTCACTTTAGTCATATGAATGTTCTAAACTTCTGTCAGGCAATAACATATCCTTCCTCTTTACTGTGAGTCCATCAGACACATTTTTCATTTTTGTTACAAAGACTTTGGGATGTCATGAGGTATGGGTCTCTCATCCCACTTAAAGACTCCATTAAGGCCTTCTTGTCCCAATTCTCAACTGTCACTTGGGAATGCACAAAATTTATTATTTTTCATGAAAGTCAATGACAGATAAGATAGTGGTTTGAGAATACTTTCAAACAAAATAGAAGCAAACTTAATGAAACGCCTCTCCCTCCAAAAGGCTGCGATTCACATTTCATAAGAAAGATCATCATCTTGAAATGTATTAAGATAATATGAAGAAAAACAGCATGGAAAACTATTTTATGTTATAGCCAATAAACAGACACTAATACACTTGATTGAGTGCTTGATATGTGCTGTACACACTTCTGTGTATTTCACAGTGGTCAACCCATTTGATCCCAACAACCTCCAAAGATAGGTACCATTATTATCTGTACTCTAGAAATAAGGAAACGGGGACACACAAATAATAATACTAACAGACTACAAATAATAACTTTTCTTAAAACAATGGTGAATGCCAAGGATATTTGCTTCAAGTGAACTTTTTGTTCAACCAGAATTTAGTAAGTGCACACTTTTAGTAGTCATTGTGCTTATTATCTAGTCATTTCTGCTACAATGTGACATATATGTCCTTAAAAATTACCATATTATGCAAAATTGTGCAATAAAAACACAAGATTTATGGGAAAAAATGGGTTACGGACACAATCCTCAAAAACGTCACCAGTGACTTTTTTTAAAGAAAGAAATCTAATGAAAATGGTGGCATGGTTTTACACAATTTCAATGAAGAAATGCATAAATGTTACAATAAATATGGCATTTTATCTTTAAAAAAGGAGTTAAAGTTTGCTTATGGATGCAGTTGCCAGAAGTGTGCTGCTTGTGATTTATTATAAAATTGTGCAAGGGGGACACAGGAAGGTGTTTGAGGTGTGTGTGTGTGTGTGTGTGTGTGTGTGTGTGTCCATTTTGTGTATTCCCGCATGGCTGGGTATAGCTGGATGCTGTTTACTGTGCTTATCCAGAATTTCGTGGGGAAGAAATCACACGTGGAGACATGCACTTTGTGTTATGCTCAAATTGTTCCCTAATATATAAGTCTCCAAGGGATGAATTTGCATTTTCAAAGCAAGTGTTAAAGCCCAACTAACTGGCTGTACTCTTCTGAGCAGATCAGGTTATGTGCTCTTTGGAGTGTACCTTTGAAAGTGGCTAACAGGAGAAATGACTTGACTGGAGACATAGGGAATGCTTTATGTAGAAGGGACCACTGGATTAAGTATCAAATATAAATAAGGTGTCAGAGGCACAACATGTCAGCAGAGGAAATGCCAAGAGGAGGAGAAAACAGGGGCAAATATACATTGTATGAAACAGGATTTGGTGAACAATTAATGCATTAGGAATTAGTTGGTTCTTGATTGCCTTACTCCTGCTACTATAATATGGCACCTTCATGGAGGGAAAATGCCTATCATCCTCACAATGGTACACTTAGTGTTTGGGCCAGTGCAGACACTTGCTATTATCTCACTAAAAATGGAGAACCAATATGTGGATGAATGCACCAAAAAGTAAGGCATCTTTCACAGAATCTATCTGCAAAATACAACAGTGAATTTACAGCATGTGGTCATGAGTTAATAATCTCCTATCAATGGTTTAATGCCATCAAACAGTCCCAGAACTCTTCTTCCAATTGAAGTGTTATACAGATAAAGATGGTAATTCATTAGTACAAATATACAGTTAGTTCATTTGTGTAGTATAGACTTCTAGGACATCAGCAATAATGATGAGAGTATTTGGATGAACCCAAAAATCTGAAACTGAGTTTTTCCTGATAGTTCTAGTTTTGTATCTGTGTCTGTGCCCTGAAGATTTTTTTTCTTACTTCTTTCTTTTTGTTATTCTTTGGACAGTATTGCAGATACTATAATTTTCAAAGTTTGAAACCTGTCACTATTACAACTATTAATACCTTGCCTTGAAATCTCTCAAAATAGTGTTCAAATACACCGATTCTGAAACTCACAGTGAAGAGTTGGCAAACCTCAAAGTTGCTCATGAGCACTATCCAACCACTTTTCAAATTTCTTAGTAACTTAACAATAAAAAGTAAGACAAGGAGAACTCAACTAACCCCAATGCTACCATGTTACAAAACTATAATGACATCTCACAGTATACATTAGCATTTTATCGGATAATGAACTTAGACCAAGATGAAAAAGTACATGGAGAAGATTCAGATGAGGTTTTCCTGGAATTAAGTTAAGCATATATCTGTATACCCTAACAATATACTTACTGGTACATTTCAGTTAGACCAGATTTAAATAGGCCTGGTGGTTTAGACACTACAACCTAGTTAATCAATAAGACATACGTAAAAAGTTTAGGGGTGCCTGGGTGGCTCAATCGGCTAAATGTCCAATTTTGGCTCAGGTCACGATCTCATGGTTCATGGGTTTGAGCCTCATGTCAGTCTCTGCACTGACAGCTCAGAGCCTGGAGCATGCTTTGGATTCTGTGTCTCCCTCTCCTGCCCCTCCCCCACTCATGCTCTGTCTCTTTCTCTCACAAAAATAAACATTAAAATAATTTTTTAATATAAAGTATATGAAAATGGTTACAGAGGAAGCCTTATCTTGAGATCTATATCCTAATAACCTAATATAAATAAATATTAGGCAGAATATAAATAGTAGTTAACATTTCATGGCTACTTATTTCCTAGACCTTACACTAAACATTTTTAATATATTAATTAGATGTTCAAAACCACCATATGAGGTAGGAACTATTATTGTCTTTATTTGACAATTGAGGAAGCTGAGGGACAGAGAGCATATTTACAGCCCCAAATTCCATGGATCAGACTTTAGAAAAACTGTTCTAGAATATATGCAAAGCTCTTTGTTGGCTTGACTGCAAATTCCTTGCCTAAATGCTCTTGTTCTAAAAGCTGAATTATATATGATAGGTGTTAGAAAAGCCACATTCAACCAAGGAACAGAAACTAGATTCTGCAAATTCATTTAGGGTAATGATAAAATTAAGCCTTAATGATCAAAACATATGGAAACTCCAAGGCAATCTGCATCCTTCCCACAGGCTTGAGTCATGGAGGATTGGCCAAGGTGGGGAGATTGCTCGACTGGGGATTATCCTCAGACAGCCAGAATGCCATGATGCTTAGTTGAATGCCAGCCCTGGGAACAGGCCTAATCTCAGTAAAACTATGTATCAAGGGCCTCTATGTTTTGATGAAGGGGACCAAATTGGCCACTGATTCCTTGATATCTCTAAAGAAATTTGAAAAAAGATAAAATGTCAAAAACTCAGGATTAAACAGGGTAATGTATTTTACAATAAACATCAGGTAAAACAGGAAAAGCCTCGAGACTAAAAATAAATACATTACAACTTGCCAAAAGAATGTACTAAGAGTTGATGCTCAAATAAAAAGATCCTCCCACCAAAGGCCAAAAAGTGACGGGGGTCCTTTCTTGGGGCTTGGTGGGGTTGAATCTTTGAGGACGAGTACCTCTTGGATATCTGTAGACTAAAGCCTGCATATCTATGTACTTATTCCAAATTAATTTTATAGTATTTCTAGGTATGATTCTAAATACTTTACAAATACTTACTCATTTAATCATCAACACAACATTGTGAGGTAGGTACTGTTATTAGCATCCCCATTTACAGATGCAAAAGCTGAGGCATAGAGAGGCCAAATTATTTGCCCTAGGTCACAGAACTAGTAAATGAAAGCTGAACTCAGACTAACTCCAGACCACTCATTCTTAAACACTATGAAGTGTAAAGAGGAAATATGGAAGTAGGAATTTGGTCAGTGATATTAATGTTGGTTTTCACATAGTTCTGAAGTGTCATCAGAGAGTGCATAAGTTTTTTTTTAACATTTATTTATTTTTGAGAGACAGAGAGAGAGCACAAGCAGGGGAGGAGCAGAGAAAAAGGGAGACACAGAATCCAAAGCAGGCTCCAGGCTGTGAGCTGTCATCACTGAGCCCGAAGCGTGGCTTGAACCCATGAACCGTGAGATCATGACCTGAGCCGAAGTCAGTGCTTAACCAACTGAGCCACCCAGGCACCCCAAGACTGCAAAGCTTTCAAAACAAAATACCAAGTCCCAATGGGCCCTAGTCAGAGAATAATGAAATCAAACACTCTATAAGATGAATGTCAGAATTTAAATCTATACAGTTGATTTCTTCAACTGTAAAATTTGCTCATGAACAGAGAAAGAGAAACAAAACCAAAGGTCCCATAGGTCAAATTATATTTTCTTTTTTGGACTGCTAAGCTACGGTTTGCAAAGTCCTTATTAGTAGGATAACATCAGGGACCACAAGGGAAGCAACAAACATTGCCTGGGTTCATAAAGCCTTGTGACCATGGTAGCCTTTCTTAAATAGTGTAGGCTGGCATGTTGGAATGGAGTTCAAAGACTACAAGCATTCTGATAGGAAAAGATGAGCTTTTAAAATATGGTCTGATTCACAACCAAAAGGATCATTACTTCAATACTGTTTTGTCTTTCTATTTTACATTATTATGTATTATACAGTTAGCCACTGGCAGTTCCTTAAAACCATTCAAAGACATGCACATTCAAATTAATGTTTTTTGGAAAACTGTATTCCTTCCACATGAGATGGCAAAGTCTCTCTTAATTTCTTCACCAGAGCCTGTTCGAAAAATATTACAGAAATATCCAGGCAGCCAATAGGTCTGAAACAAATTCTTGTATGTTTAAAGAAAGGCTGTTTGACCAGTAAGTCATAGGTAGGAAAAGACATCCATTATACAAACAAGTGAGCTCATCTATCATGTTTATTTAAGTGCCTACTGTTTGCCAGTACTACAGACACGACGATGTACCACAGACACATATTCCTGCCTTCAGGGTACTTGTAGACTAGTCAGAGAGATGGGCAGTCAAAAGATTGGGGCAAGGGGTATATAATTACAAGTGGAGACCAATGATAT
Organism: Panthera tigris; assembly: GCF_018350195.1. NCBI lineage: Eukaryota > Metazoa > Chordata > Mammalia > Carnivora > Felidae > Panthera > Panthera tigris. The sequence continues at coordinate 49,164,213 of NC_056661.1, forward strand.
AAAGACAACAGTTCTGTCAGTGTATAAGCAAAGAAGCTGGCCTAAACTTTGAGGCTGTAGGTGAGGGCAGCCTAGGATGGATGCTGTAAGAAGCAGAAGAAAATCATTCCATACAGAGGAAAACAAGAATAAAGAAATATCCCACGTATAAAAGATTCTGTGATTGAATGAGCACAGCATCTTCAAGACCTAAGAGTACCCATATGGATGGTGACCTGAGGAGAAGGGTGGGGGGAAAGTGGTGGCAAATTAGTCTGACAAAGTTGGCAGGGGGCAGACCACGTGGGGCCTCATAGACTCTACTAAGGGTGGAGATTTTATTCTCTGATCAATAGGAAGGCATAGTTGTGGAATACCATGATCAAATATATTGTCGGTTTTCCACTGACATAAAAGGCCATGGTATTTATTCATTTTTTAATGCAATTGAAATTTTATGGATGGATGAATGTTTTCATTTATTTATAGCTTTACTAGGTTATGATTGACAAAAATTATATACAACCTTAAAAAGGTAAGGCATACAATGTGATGATTTAATATGTATAATTGAAAAATGATTACCACATCAAGTTAATTAACACATCCATCACTTCCTATTTAATCTAGCCTTTAGTAGTCATGTAAAATGAAAACATATGTAAATATATAGAGGTGCGGTTCTGGATCACTAAAGAGGGCACTTCATAAACATAACTGGACAAAGGCAAGGAGCTTCTGCCTTGCTGATATTACAATTTCTCACACCCATCATCAACCATCACCTTTTCAAGTTTATAACCAAGGCAATGATTTAACACACTGAGCAGTAACTGAATGGTTGTCTACTTATTTTTCAAAGAAGTGAAAGGAGACAGGATAGTTATGGAGACACCATCCAAACTACAAATAATACAGTGTCAGAATGGTTTTGCCTTGTATTAGCAATTTGTCAATTGGACAATTGGACAAGCCAACATCACTAGATCTCACTTCCTCGCCATTGGTGTTTTGTAAGTCAGAACTAAGCAACAAGGGCTTGCTTTTCAGGGAACCTTAACTCACTACTTTGTAGGTATGGTGAAGGTGATCTGTTCAAAAAAATAGTAATGCAGAAAGGGACATATACTAACATGACTTTCAAAGGTCCCAGGGTCTTTGTGGAGCAAGAAATCATATAGTGTTAATCCTTTTGTGTACATGCAGGGGATAAAAAATAACCACCTTACACAAATTTCTATGATTTTTATATCTTCATATTCATCTGCCATTGTGATGGAAGTGTTTCAAATCTGACTAAAGATCTACTCTGAACTTTATTTTGGAGACTTCTCCAGGACAAGCATGCACATGGATTCACCCAAAGGCATTCCATCAGTTAAATATATGCACAAATTCTCTGATAAATGTGCAGAGTCATTCTGACTTCCTTTTTTTTTTTTTTATGAGAAGGCCCTGGAGATTGCTATGCTCTGTATCCTAGCCAGAGTCATTCTTGACATTGTGTTAAGTATTCAGACTTCCTTTGCAGTCATTTTATTTGTAATAGTGTCTTGTGTGTTGTGTCTCCTAGCTCTACATACAAACTACCACGCTTACAATCTCCATGAACCTAAGTGCATCAGTGGCGCTGGGGATGCTATACATGCCGAAAGTGTACATCATCATTTTCCACCCTGAACTCAATGTCCAGAAGCGGAAGCGAAGCTTCAAGGCGGTAGTCACAGCAGCCACCATGTCGTCACGGCTGTCACACAAACCCAGTGACAGACCCAACGGGGAGGCAAAAACAGAACTCTGTGAAAATGTAGACCCAAACAGTAAGTAACTTTCCTTTCCTTTCATCTTCCCCTACTACATCAGGAAGCTCTAGGAACTGTGGTATCAGCCTGCCTCTCCTTGCAGAAATATTATGTTCATCCTTGTCTTAACTGAGTGGGTTCCTGGATAAATGCGAACTTTTGCTCTTAAGAGTTTGCCTCATTCTTGGCCTCATGTCATTTTTGCCCCCTATGAGAAAAAAAAGCTTTTAGAGGCTCTGCTTCTGAAGTGTGAAATCTCCCCCTTCCCTTCCTTCTTATCCTTTGGTACCAAACACTTCAAGTGACGTCAACATACCTGTCGGGCTGTGACCCACATTTCTTGCTCTCTCCCTATTAGAGAAACAACTTCCCAGTAGGGAAATTTTAACACTTGATTAAACTGTAGTAGTGTGAAGGAAACTGGAATATTTAATAACTCAGAAAGCAAAACTCCTTTCACTGGAATGTGAATGTGGAGAACATTAGGATTCTTTACTAAGCAAGCTTTCTAGAAACAAGAAAACACCCAAGTATATAGGCCATCTACCACCATGCTCATGACACCCCCACATGGGGAAAACATCTAAGACAAAACATTAGGGAGGGGATAAAGGGTGAAATGTTATATTTGATATGCTTATATCTGCAACCCCTGCGTAGCCTGCAAATGACTACAAAAAGATGGACATACTTTGTTAGAAAATAAGACCGTTTAACTAGAAGTTAAATGCATAGAATACCCACTTGCTAATTTTACTAACAGTATGGTGGTAAGAGTGCATTTTAGATTAAAAATACTACTTCCAGCATTTTTTTTCTAGGAACAAGTTGACCAGCTCCAGACAGAATGTGGCAGATTCTCATACTTCCTGTTTTTAAAGTAGAGGGGGATTCAGGTTGTCCGTTAAATCATTCAAGACATTTTTCAGTTATAAACTTTGCCAAGCAGAAAGGAATCCCTATTCTAAGAACTCTGAGGTAATCCTTTGTACTCTGCAAGGAAGAGAGAGATCTTTAAAGAGCAGGAGGCAACAGAGTTTGTTTTTGACAAATCCTGTTCAGAGATCCATGATCTTGGCTCATCTCCATTTCTAAGCAGTTGGCTGAGTGAATACTGTGAAACTCTTTGAAAATATGTAGACAAGGTACCGAAGGCTTGTTAACAACACCATGGGCTTTATTTTGACCCTCTAATAGAAGGGATTCTGGGACAAGGCAAGAGGAAAGACAAGGACCACAGTATGAGCAAGGAGAAACCAAATCAATGTATAGGCTCTGTTCTTGTGTCTTCAGAGCAAATGGTCAATAGAGAGGAGGGGAAGTGGATGGCGAATCCTGTGGTAATTCATGTGACATAGGAAGAGGCTTCGGGTTGAGACAGACCTGGGTTCAAATCCCATCCACTCCACTTCCCAGCTGTGTGGCTTTGAGAATCACTGAGCTTTCTTAAATGTTTGGAATGGAGATAATAATACTTATGTAAGATAATAATACTTATGTAATAAGTGTGTCATAACGTATTTTGTATCTGAAAAATAATATATCAATTGTTATTGTCCTTTTATTCCTTAAAAGGCAGAAAGTTCTGCCTAAAAGTAAATGTAGATGCGATGGTTAGAGTTCAAGGCTGTATGGAGGTAGACGGAACTAATGCCCCAAAAGAAATATTTCCATGAACAAATATGCTTAAGCATTTATTTTTATGCATACCTGTATTGATAAATATACCTGCACATTTATACTTCTGTAGTGTTTTATTCTAGGACCCCTTGCATTTTTTAAAACCCTTATCCTAGAGACATTCCATTAACAGTTTTGCATGTGTATCTGAACACACACAATTTAAGTAGATGTGTCCAAAAATCAGTAAGTGGAATATATGATCAAAAGTCTATATGTATTGGAAAAAAAATGAGCAAGTTAGAAGTTTTGAATTTAGACAACTCAGTACTTTGCTACTTAAAAATAATTAGCTTTCAAACAACATTTCTACTGTTATTAACTTTTAATGATTAGGTTCTATCCTTGTTGAAGCTGTTTTGGAAAAGATAATGGCTGTAAAATGCTAACACTAATAGCTAACACTAATAGCAATATTAATATGACTAAAAATACTTGCAATAGCTACACTTTGAAATAGGTATTAATCCAAAATGCTTTGTGTGGAAGATCTCTTACCCCTCACAGTAACTCTGTAGAATGAGAATTGCTTTTCACTGAAGAAACCTAGGCTTAGTGAGATTAAGTGCCATTACCAAAGTCACACATATAGTTAACAGTGGAGGTTGGACTGAAACCCAGGTCTGAGTCTCAAATCCGTGCCTGCTTCTCTTTGCTGTTCTATTTCTTAGAACCTAAGGGGCATGTCATAATTCCAAAGCAGAAATTACTCTTTTGGTTTCCTCAACTGGTGATTCAAGTTGCATATAAAGAATATAATGATGTCTGTGGCAGACTCTTGAGTTAAATGTGCTGTGAAATGTATTATTGCTTGCTGTGTTATCTACAAAGATAGGAGTAACTTGAGCTCAAAGAAGGCTGCCCAGGTAGAGGCCTCATCTTACTTACTTAAAAATATAAATAACTTATTATCTAATGCCAATCCTGACAACTATTCTGTTTGGAATTCACTTGGTGCCTTCCCATGAAAAAGTTTTATTGGGTTTTGTCAATGATTTTTTTGGTGTCTACACAGAGCAAAGGTAAATAGCCCAGAGGGGAAAATGAAATCAAATAGAGTCCTTGTCTTACAAGCAGTCCAAAACAATTTAAAAACCATTTTAGTTCTTTTGGTTTTGTGTAGACACTCCCTAAAATAACAGAAGTAATTTGAATAGATATTTGCTGAACCATAGGAGGAGATTCATGTACCTCCAAACATTGGGGTTTTTGATGACCCAGCTGCAGTGATGGAAATGTTCTAGTCATATGTGGCAAACCAGCACTTGAAATACGGTTAGTTAACTAAGGAAATACACTATTTTAAGTAATTTCAATTTAAATAGCCATCTGTGGTTGTGGCTACTATATCAGAAAGCTCATCTCTAGAAATTATTATGTCTTAATAGGCAATATTTTATCTAGGACACATACTGGAAATGCCTCCCAAAGTTTTAGCAGTGATGTTGACCTGGGACAAAGTCAACTTCAAGGGATGAAACATTTGAGATGAGATAAAAATGCAGTCAATTAGTTATTTTAAATGATCCAAAAGGAGACACTAATCTGGAAATAGTGGTATCATAGATAGTAATTATATTCAGAAAGCCAGTCCTGACCAATGCAAAAATGCATGTATGTAGGGTAAGAGCAGTAATGAAAAGTTCAATTAATGAAAATAAACAGTAAGACTATTCTCATGCAAAGGAATATTATATTCTATTTAATATCAAATATAGCTCAAATAGTATCAAATTTCTAAGCATTAATAACAGAGACAAAGGAATTATATGTTGAAATTAAGCTGTCGGGTTAAAAAGAAACAAAAGCACAGACCATATACTTGAAAAAGGACCATGTCTTTCCAAAGGGGACATCCTATCCGCTATTCTCTGAGGGAGGGTATCTGAGAGGAAGATGGGTTTATAGTATAAGCCACAAAGTAAATAATGAAGCAGAAATGTCCCTTTATTCATTGTTGCTCTAAACACTTAGTCTCAATGTATTTCAGTCTTGAGTGTTTTCATTTTGAACAGCTCTGCTCCGTCATTGCAGCTTGCCATCTGGTGCATGCATGCTTCTCCTCATCCAACTGCACATTGCAACTACATGTCTATATAAAAATGAATTTGCTTGTTGGCTTACCATGGGCAGAAATTACAACTGCCCCAGCACTGCCTGGGTTTTCCCCATGAAGCTCAGTTTTCCTCTAAGGCTGCTTCTTCCATTAGAATTCCATTGTTGAAAAGAAAAATTTGCGTGTACACAAAGAGTAAATCTTAAAATTGTAACATTATCTGTGCACTACTGACATTAGATATTCAGAGCTGGGCAAGGGCTTCTGCATTCAGGTTGAAAAATTGTAGGGTGTATAGGGGTGTAGCTCAGCTACTTGTTGAAGTTTTATTTACACAAACAAGATTTCTGTTGCTAGACGATAAGAACCTGACCTACTTCAGATAGCTTTAGATCTGGCCACCATGATGCCTTCTCCACATTCCTTTCTAAGAAGAAGGGCACCTCAACCTCTGGTTCTTGCATCTGCAGCCTGAATTCAGCATGTTTCCTTATACTTTCTATTGCTACTTGGCAGATTTATGTTCATGGCAAACGTGTAGATGCCAAATAAACAAGAAGACCTCGTTGTGCTTGGGACATGGCTTATTGATGGCCAGCAGGACCCTTTTCCAGTTGGATGAACAATATTAACTGAGGCAGCATGGCTTTATAGGGATGGGTGGATAAGAATTGTTGCCTCCCTCACCTGGACTGGTCAGAACCAGAAGATGCTCTGCAAATTATCCTCTGTTTCAGATGCTATCCTTGTAAAGGATCACAAGGCAAAATGATAAGCAGCCTTAAGCTATCTTTGTCCTAAACTGCCATCCATTTTCTAAGCCAATGCCCCCAGGTAGTGCAGAGAAACTATCTGTATCTGGATTGGTTGCAGATAGTTTAGACTCTGGAAGGTCAGTAGCAACCAAAGATGTCAGGCAGATGGACAGCTTGGGACACCTCCTTCTTGGATATGAGAATGTATGACTGATTAACTCTGAGAAAGAGGCTAGACGTACACTGGGCCAATGAGCACATTCTATGATAAAGCATGTTTTAGAAGAATAATTTGTGCCTAAAATAGAAAAGCTAAAATAAGATATTTTAAATATAAGTTTATATTCTGATGCTGTTTTTTTACTACCATTTTTTTGCACCTACTATAGGGAAAACATATACATGAAAACTTCTGTTGTTCTCCAAGGGAATTATTACATAAAATAGTTGAGTTGTCAATATAAGGAGGCATTTGATTAAGAAAAAAAAAAACTCAAACTGTTGGAAAATGGATGCGGGCACCAAACCCTACATAAGTAATGATGCCTAGAAAATTCTGGAACACGCTCCTGTGCTGTGCTATTTTGTTATGGTTTTTGTTTTGTTTTGCTTCTTCATTTGTTTGGATCTCTAACATTCTCAACATTATGCTGTTTCATCCTGCTGGACTAACCATGCAGGCTGGTCACTATAGCTGGACTAGGATGAGAGAAAAAAAAGGGAGGATGGCAATGGAAAGAAAACTCTGACCACATAAATAAATTATCTGGGAGCTGGCTCCCCCAACTGCTCCAGCTTGAGGAACTAAACCCTGACTGCCCTAAATCAAGAGGCACTCCCATGTTCAGAGGTACCTGAATTGTGGTGAACTGGTCTACCAAGGTCTTTTGAACCCACTGAAAGAGTGGGCATAATGTCCAGGGTCTCTATGGCAGCCTCTTCTCCAAACAGGAAAAAAAAAGAATAAAAGGAATATTGTTTGCACAATTATTTTATACATACCTATATATTTACTTTTCCTGTAGACTGTATACCACCAGTAAGAAAAAGTGTACAAAAGTCTGTTACTTGGTACACTATCCCACCAACAGTATAGCTTTTGCCTGCTTTCTAAAAGGTAAGAAACAATCTAATTTTTATTTATTTGTATGTTCTTGTCTCTACTGAGAAAAGAAATGTTTCCATGAAAACTGCATGATTACCTATAAATCATTTATATGATAAAACGTGTTTTCAAAGACAATCTGTTTGCTCAGCATAGTGCAGACAGCTGCTACAGGTCACAGACTTGATTTCTTTTCTGGAGAACATGTGTATGGATGTGTATACATTTGTCTTTGCTGAGCAAGTAGCCAACAGTGGTGGAATTGGTGCTGGTCACTCTGTTATATGGTCTACTTTAAAACTACTGATGGTGAGAGATTATTTTTAAATGTGTGTTGTCATGCTCTGGTTTTAGAAGCTGATGTGGCAACTTAGAAGGAAGGGGAATGTTTTACAAGCCTAGCAAAAACATTTGTTCTGGTTTATTTTTATTAAATACATTCCCAGAAATGTATTCATTCAAAAAATAACAAATGGCCTTACCATCTTAAACCCAAAATAGTCTCAGTTCCTTCTTTACAGCAAAGTGACACAAAGGCATTGCCGGATGGGCTTGATAGTGTGTTGAAGATGATCTGTGGCTCATAGTTCTGCCTTAGAGAAGCATGGAACCAACTGCAGTCATAACATGTGACACTGAGCAAGGAAAGCTTCAAGGAAAGACCTCAAGTGTGTAAAATGAGTCTTAATGTTAGTCAAACCCAGGAATTATCAATAAATACCAAAGGTGTTCAAACTAATAGCTTAGAGAAATGGTGAATGGTGTGATGTGTGAACTAGACACAGGAATGAGCAGGCATAGAAGTAATCATTGGTTCATCACTGAAGTTTATTATTTGAGGCTCTCACTAAAACATATATGCTGTGACTTTATTATTATTTTGTTATTTATTATTAGTAGCACACTTCCACCCTTTAGCCTCCACAATAGTTTAATGTAGTGCAAAACAACTCTTGTATTGACCAGCATCCTTATCCAGATGGAGTCAAAGTATTCCCAACTGTGGAAAAACAAACAGTGGAAAATATGGAGCAGAGTTATTAAAATCATGTGGTGGCTGTGAATGAAAGGTTGCCTTTTGATTTGCTTTTAAACCTGGTATTGTGCTACAAAATAGAGAAACCAATCTGTAGAAAGATTCCAAGAGAGAGTGGAGAGGTCCTATCATGGGAGGGGGAAATAGTGCTTCCTAATAGAGGCTAGTCTTCCTTGTTTCTATGTTGCTAACATGGAACTTTTATCAGATCATTGCTGTGTGTCTTGTATTTATTTATTTATTTATTTACTTACTTATTTATTTATTTATTTATAATGGGGCATTTAGCACCACCGTAAGATAGGACAAGAGTACTTTCAGAGTAATTACATTTCCTGTTGATTTTAGATGGGTGCCTGCAACTCAGTCTTTAATTTAGGATATATTGTTCACATACTTATATTCTTTTTCCATATCAACATGATCTGTCCTAGTTTTTAAATAGGGCATTCTTTCCTCCCAGTGAATATATATTGGAATTCCAGTGAGATTTCAATTTTTTGTACACCAAGGGCTTGTCAAAACACTGCAACTCATCACTTGAACACTCCGTTTACATGAGACTCCCTGAGAATAAAAGAGAAGGAATTTTCCCTGGGTGAAAATGATAGAATTAATCTCAATCCATTAAAAATTCTCTTTAGCTCCATTCAGAGTTGATGCCTTTTGGGTTAAAGGATACAAGATGAAAATGTTCTTCAGTTAAAAAATACTTTTAGGATGTGCTGTTTCAGAATAAAGTTTTGACTAGGATTTTCTTGTTTCAAAGATTATGATTGGGTGCTCTCCTTTTCTGCCAATGTAAAAGTGTCTTTACACACTAATGATAATGATCTCATACTGCTACTTAAAAAAAAAAATAATTGGGAAGTTGGGGGCGCCTTGGTGGCATAGTTGATCAGGCATCAGACTTTTGATCTCCGCTCGGGTCATGATCTCTTGGTTCCTGAGTTCAAGCCCTGTATGGGGCTGTGCATTGATGGCACAGAGCCTGCTTGGGATTCTTTCTGTCCTTCTCTCTGCCCCTCCCCTGCTTGCATGCGCACATGCACTCTCTTTCTTTCTCTCTCTCAAAATAAATAATAAAAATTTTAAATAATTGGGAATTTGGTCTAAGTTACATTTACTTGAAAAGGGGAGTGATTTGCCTTTTCAGGTTACAGTAAGACAGGAAATCTCAGCAGAACAGTGGAGAAAGGCACATAAAGTTGTGTGTTCAAAGCCATATCTGCATTGTTTTTAGGAAGACAAAACAGTAAAGGAAATTTTGTAGATTCAAGAGTAAACAATATGTACTACTGGGCTAGTAAGACTTGTTTCAGCCCCCACACTCTAGCAAAGGCAGAATCTACAAGCAGGAACCTACTTGTAGGGGGTTGAAGGAAGCAGGTCCAAATTCAGACAGAACAGAACCTAATCTGGCTTGAAAACACAGTCGACATCCTGTCTCTGACAAACACCACAGGCCAGACATCGGCTGAATCAGTCCTCCTGGCATCTCGTCTGAATGTTTGTGGATTTTAAAACCCTGCAGAGGGTTATCAATCTAATGACATTTATTTTAAAATGCAATTAAGCAATAGAAACACAATCAATCTGGCATCATCACCAAGTCAGGAAACAGGTTGTTTTGTTAGGAAGTAAATTTTCACACCACTGGATGGTGTTCTGATTTTAAAACTTGAACTTAATTCAGCCTTGCAAATAATAGCCCTGAGTCTTGTTTTTACAACATATGTTCCTCCTAGCAAGTGCGCTGGTTCTAATATTATTGACATTTCACTAATTTATTAACTGGTATTGTGAAAAAAAAATCAATACTCTCGTCTCTTCTAATTACTATAATGGGGTTATCTTATATCTTAAAGCTTTTTGGAACTGTGTGACTAAGTTTTTGTATCATGTTAAGCTCCCCGCCCCCCTCCCCTCTTTCACCTTCAGTGTGATATCTCTGCACTAACTGGAGACACCGTCAATTTAAAATCCATTTTGAAAACACTCTGTAAGTATAGGATAGCACAGAATGTGGTAGGTACATTACCCGACCTTTGACATAGAATCACCTTAGAAATAAATGCAGCTATAAATCTTGTTGGCCTATTTCTTTCTACCTAAGAGTTCTGTGAAATACCATTATTTCTCTCCTTGGGGTCTGACATCTCAGCATCCTTAAAAAGCAATTAGCATTTGCCACCTCAGTTCTACATCTTCAGGACAACTTAAAGAATGGGATGAAAATTCACATGGCTAGAATATGTACCCTTAGCATAAAAAACTTTTACATCATGCCCCAAAGCCATGACAATTGTGTCAAGTTTTACATTTAATCATGGCAGCACATCATCTGGCCAGGATTTGTGAACGCTAAGGGCATTTTTAAGTTGGGTCCATCAAAGAAATGTTTGTCAAGCACCACTCCTCTGGGCCAGCCCTGGACAGACTAGGAATTGGGGACAGAAGCGGACGATACCCTCAGGGAGCCCAGATCTGATGGAAGACTCGAAGGTAAGAAATGATCATTCAGATTGGCAACGCCTCTTAGAAGAGGTCTATGCCAAGTGCTAGCAAGCTATAGGTGGAGAGCATCACCCAGGTTTTGTTTGAGCTGGTCTCAAATGATGAAGGACTACAGGCAACCATAAAGAAAAGTCACAAAAGGCAGAAAACAAATATGCACATAGGACCCGGAGTACAAAAGAATATGGTATATGGTGAGACTAGAAGGCAGTTCTGTGAGGCTGGAGTATTATGTTTTAAGGCAGACAGTTGCAGGGAATGACATGCAGGAAAGCAGCTGGTGTGTAGAGGGACTGAGTCACCTGTATCTTTGTGCCTGTAGCAAAGGGCCTGGCAAATACTAGGTTCTCAGAAAATGTGCATGGATTGACTGGAGTATAATACCTCACATACTAAAGGCTCCTAAACTTGCCTAGAACACATTATGTACACATAATAACAAAATTCCGCATCGACAGACTCAGCAAGTAGAACTGTATTCTTCCAGACAAAACCTCTAAAAGTTATAAACTGCCTAGAAAGGCAATTTTTTTTTTACCCTGATGTCACAGGTTTCAAAACTATGCCGTAGTTATTACATAAAACTCTTAAAACTGGCAATCAATGCTATATCTGCATTTGTGTAATTAACTAAGATGTCTTTTGATGAGCTAACCCTGTGTATAAAATCAACAAAGTTTTATGCCCACTTCTTTCCTTTTATGGACTACTGATACCCTATTTGTGTTTCAAAGGGCACATAAACTTCAAATTTACCACTGGAAATGGATCCTATGCACTTGCTTAAGTAGTTAGCACTTCTAATTTGGTAAAAACAAAAATATTATCAATTTCATTGTTTTATGATTATTAAGTGCTTTTAAATTTTTTTTTAAATTTTTTAGAGACTGGCATTTAGGACAGATTTTGTCTTTTAGGCCTCAAGTATCATTTGCATTTAAAAAGAAAACAGTATATCCTAAACCAAAGTCAGTTAATCTGTACAATCTTTCTTCTTCCCAATTACTGGAATGAGCATCCTCTCAGGACTCAAGTGACGGTGACTCTTATTTCTGCCTTCTAAAGACATGTCTCAGCTTCGCAGATTTTTTTTTTTTTGGCTGTACAATGGAACTTGGATGCATTTTAAATTAACTTTCTCTAGGAATCAAAGGTAATCATTATTTCTCTTTACAATCCACATGAATATTCTCATTATTTTTTCTTTTCAAGTGTAAGATTAGTTTTGAATTCCCTTTATATTGCTGCCTTCTTTCAGAGTAACCTCTGAGGACCCCAGCTTGCACTAAGAGGACTGAGCAAATGTGTCCAAAGCCTGTTCTTGCTGAAGTGACCCAAACACTTAGAAGAACATGACAAGAATCAGCAATCCCACTTCACGTAAGTGTTGGTCCAAGTATTGGTTATGACCTTGTGTGTGCTGTTTCTTTTATCTGGCCAAGAAAAAGGAAAACTGGGCTAAGCCCCTAATGGTGGCTCTCCTATTTGAGGTAGCATAAGCTTTATCACCTCACGAACCTCTGTGATCTTGGATAAGTCATATCCTATGTGATCTTCAGTTTCCTCTGGTGTAAGATGGGAGCATGCTCTTCTCCAGGGGAATACCATGAAGCTTGAATGGAATCGTGTAAATAAAAGCCTTCCTTTATAAAGGATGTGCATATATGAGGTAGGACTGTTAGTCCCTAATCATCTTGCTATTTTAATTGGTTTTGCTTTCTCCTTTTTTTATGTGGTTACATTTTTTGGTTACCGTAAACCATCAAAGTTGGAAGGAATGACATCTAGATTGCCAATGAAGTCGGGCAACCTTTTCTCTAGGTACAACAGGCTCTATTTTCGAGATGGGTCACTTTGGTCTTTTGATGGGTCAGTAATAGTCTTTCGGCTTGGTGAAATTGACACAGAATGTTATCAGTCACTCAGCGAGACTGCTGTGGGACAGATAGGCTCATACTGCCTGATACATGAACCACTCCATATGATTAACTTCGACAGGTAACTCCACGCTGGCTGGCAAGCTGAAGAGCATTTTAAGTACAAATAATCATTCTGGGGTATGTCTTGAGTGACAGAATAATGACTGAGTGGAACAGAGTCCCTTAATCTTTGCTTGTGAAAACACATTTTGTTTCCTTTCAAGGCTAGGGTACTACAACAAAATCAATTAACAAAACCCCTCAGAGATCTTTGTTGGTACTTTGAAGTTTGGTATTTATCAAGCTTATATCAAATATAGAATTTCCTTGAAGAGCTAGGCTCATTTATCTCAGTCTTCAAAGGGACTCACATAACACTTTATAGCAATTTAATAATAATAATAATAATAATAATATCAATTAGGATGATGATAATAGTTGGACATTATACCTTTTGCTACAGACTTACAACTGTCCATTGAGAGAGGATTTACCGTCCCCACTTAACATATGAGGAAACTGAGGCTCAGAGCAGTGAGGCAACTTCCTAGTGACACACACAACTTCCCAATGGCACAGTAGATGTCTCAACATGGGCTTCTGGCCATAGTCCTGTTTAATCAACTTTTCTGAAATTAAATGCACTGGGACACAATGAGTTTCAGTCTGCATAATCTATCTTATCAACATTTATGGCTCTTATCGTTTGATTCTAGAGGCCCTCCAGGGCTTCAAGACAGAAATCGTAATCTGAGTTAAGGGTCATTTTGAAATGAGACGTGCCCTCTTTTGTTTTTTCTTCCTGGATGTTATTGCAAATGATGAGACTATTTGGTGTTCTTTCCACGTATTCTCTAATTCTTTTGTTGGTCTGAAAAATTAAAGACTGTAGCTGTTGCTCTAAGAACATGGGTCTTCTAGACTTGAAAATGTTTAACTCTTGAGAATTCAGTGAAATCCATTGAATAACAAACTCAAGACCTACCAGTCATCCTGGGCTGAGTGCAGCCTGTTCAGAGTTACAGTCCCAAGTCATCATATATTGATGGCTGTAAGCAGACTCTCCCTCCTCGTGAGAACCAAAGCTAATGAAATTAAGCTCAGAAAAGGATTTGCTAACATTTTTAAAAAACTGTCATGTCCCTAGCCCAAAAATGTGGAAAGGTAATTGCCACCATGGCTTCATCACCTGTTTTCTCTCTCTCTGCTCTTGCAGGAGTGAAGCCCCATAAAGATACTGGGCACCAGAGTCATTATCATCTGTGTTAGCTGAAAATTTGATTAAGCTGGCCTCCCTGGGTTTGCATGAGAAATTCTAGATTTTTGTTCTAGGAACTTAATTCCTCTATTCCTCATTTTGGTCATGTTTGCAAATTTCCTTTGCATTTAAATTTGCCGTGGTTTGCCTGAGTCCAGACTGAGACTTCAGCTGTTGTTTCTATTCAGGTGAAAAGTGCAAGCACACCTGGCCATGTGCACAGGCATACAGTCAGGCGGTGGTCCAAGGCAAGTATCATTTCACATCCTTCTAAGTGTCCTGAGGAAGCTTTGCTACCCAGCCCACCAATGAATGTAATGAAGAGACCTTCTCCAGTTTCCAGGACAAGCTTAGTCCCTAGGTGGTCCTCCTCACATACCGTCAATGTCCTCTCAATATTCCAAAACCATGAGAAATTACACTAAGGAAGTCTTCAGACCTTAGCCCATTAGAACCTTTTCTAGGGGCTTTATTTAGGAAAGACATCAATACCATCAAATTGAGAAAGAGATCCCTACTATGACCTACTGTGATGTGACCCTTTCAAATCCATTCCCTCCCTGGGTAGTGGGTTCTCAGTGCATCCTGGGTAAAGAGGCAGGTACTATAGCATCACTGGGGGCTCCTACCTAACTCCCCTACAAAGTAAAAGGAAGTGAAATAGAGGGTCAGCATGTGATACCCTGCCTCATTTATGCCAAGTGGGTAAAATGCTGACCCTTTAGAAAAGATCATCTCTCTGTGCCTCAGTTTCCTCATCTGTAAAACATAACCTCATAGGGTAGTTGTGAAGACTACATAAAAGTAAAGCACTTAGAACTGAGTTTGGCACAGTAGTTATTCAAATGTTAACTATCATTGTTGTTATTAGGTCACTTAACATTAACTGAATTTTTCTATTTGTGTTTCCTCTAGGAAAGAATTTGGAGATTCCAATCTGATCCTTTTCCATGTGATCTCTTGTACCCATTCTATTTCTGTACCACATGTAATAAAGTTTGAGAGTGCAAGTAATCCATCTGTATCTGATTTTTGTCTGGAAAAACTTGCAGGATTTTCAGATTGAGTATCAATACATCTCCTGTCTTGTCTTTCACCTGTTCAGTATTGATCATTTCTGGAGCAATGGTGTCTTAAAGCCAAAAGCTCACTGAAGTAACTAGATACCTGAGAAACCACACTTAAACACACTTTGCTTCCATTCAGTTTCATAACACAGCACATATTTCCTGAACTTAGGCATAAATACATTCAACACGGTCACCACTGTGGCAATGTTACATTAACATATTACTGTTAGTATTCAGGTATTTAAGGAAATACCAAGGAGCAATTTTAAAATTCTATTTATGGCAGAAAAGCTGTGAAGAAGAAATCTTTTTGAAATGCCTTAAAATTTATACTTCAGTCTAATTTATATCTTTTGTTTCCTAACCTGGTGCTCATCAAAATGTCGCAAGCTTCCCCAAGGTTCTGATGCACATCCAGGTTTGGGAACTTTTTTTTCCTTTAAACCCTGCCTGATAATCAACACATGCAATATGGTGTTGATGTGATGGTGATCATTTAGAGAGCTGAGTGTTTTCCAAGATATTAAAATGACTGATTAAAAAAAATATTCCAGTTTATCCCACACATGGCATCCACGATGTTCCCAGGAAATCATCTCTAGCTGTCTGTTAGCACTGTGAGAAGCTATTTCCAGGTCTCCTCTCAAGAGAGTCTTCCAGGCTGGTGTTACAAACTAAATAAAGATGAAGCTAATTGCTGAGTTCTATTCCTGGAGCCCAAAAACAGCGCCATCTTTTTGTTTAAGGCTGAATCTCCATGACAACATCAGATGAGAAGCTGGGTCAGTGTTTCTAGTTCCTGCAGAGGGCCACAGGTCATGGACTTTTGTAGGCACAAGGAATTGATACATCTTTCTGCAATCTTTCCAAGCTACTCAGTAGGTCACCTCTGAATTTAATCAGCCCAGAAGTTACCAAAGAGATGACCATTTTTAAATTTTCAGTGATGCTTTTCTGCCTGACCAGGTGCAAAAAAAAAAAAAAAGGTGGGTGAGTGCACTGCTTATCCTCTGTGCATTGACTTCTCTTCTACCAAAGGGGTAGAATATTACTACCTCATAGGGTTGTGATTAGGATTAAATAAGTGTACGTAGTATGCTTAACATAATGTTTGGTATATATATATGATGCTCAATAATTTGTTGTTATTCTTCTTATGAATATCACCAACTAAGCTGTAGCTGCTCAGTTCATATGGTACCCACTAGCCACAAACACGGGTTTACATTTAAACTGGTTAGCATTAGGGGTGCTTAGGTGACTCAGTCGGTTAAGCATCTGACTTCAGCTCAGGTCACGAACTCACAGTTGGTGGGTTCAAGCCCCACATCAGGCTCTTTGCTGACAGCTCAGAGCCTGGAGCCCACTTCAGATTCTCTGTCTCCCTCTCTTTGCCCTTCCCCCACTTGTGTGCACACTCATGCTCTCTATCTCTCAAAAATAAATAAACATTAAAAGAAATTAAACTAGTTAGAATTAAATAAAATTCTTTTGTTCCTCAGTTGTACCAGCCACACTGCAAGTGGTCAGTGGGCACACATAGCTAATGACTACCATACTGGACAGCAAAAATATAAAACACTGCCATCATCACCAAAAGTTCTATTGGATCATGAGTGCTCTGGGCCATCACCTAGAGAAAGTAAAAAGGAAGATAGGAACATCCTTCATAGAAGAGAGGTCTTTTGTTCTTTGCACTTTCCAATGATTGTGAAAATAGTCTAACGACTCTCTCTGAAGGCATTGGAGTCCATTTATTTTGTAGAATCTAGTAAAGACTGGTCTACATTGTGGAATGTAAAATAAATACTGTGAACAACCACAACAAAAATACCCAGAAAATTTTCTCTCAGCTGGAAAGTTTCCCCATTGTTTCCATATACTCTCTACAACATTCTGGATTTATTGATTCTCTAGTTGCACATAATTCTTGAAAACCAGGAAAGGTGGCAACTCTTTAGTCATCACATGTCTTACAGAATGCTGTAGTTAGTGGAGAGGATGATTTTCTCAATCACCACCCAAATGGAAGCAGTGTATATATTCATTTACCACACCAATGTTGCTCAACAGAGGAAAAGCAACTTAAATATTCAAGGATGTGAGCACAGGCCCTCACCCAATCCCAAATAGCACCTTTCCAGGTACTTTTCAAATTTGCAATTTGGGTGTTGGGTGAAAACTTATTGGTCTTTTCCATCAGAGTCAAATTTCCACAGAGTCAAATTTGATTGAATTGTCCCATGCATTGGTCAATGATTTGTACTATGCATTGGTTAGTCCCTGGCATTCATGTCTGGCAGTGGTTTGTAAATTTTTCAGAGTAAGGAAAAAATACAAGGAAAAAACAAAAGATGTCTATCATTTTCAACAAGCAGAAGTTTTATGTGAATCATGAACAGTTAGTGATGTCATATATCGTCTAAAGGAGTCTCTGCTATCAATTTATATTCTGGATAACTTTCACTGCAAAACTGGCATAGAAAGCTAGGAACAAGAGCCAGTGTAATATATTAAATCCCAGAGCAGCTCTATCAACTGGTCCAGTATACTACAGTTGAAGAGAGACCTTTCCTAGCTTCTCAGATCACTCATTCCAGAACTCAGGTTGTAAAATGGCTGCATAAGGTAGAGCAAAAATAAAAACTGCCTCTGTTTTTGAACTTTCCATACAAGCTATATCTTATCTAATGGAGAAAAAAACACAATGGATTATGTTGATTGCTGATACTGTCTACAGAACGGTAGCAATGAGTCTATGTTCCAAAAGTGCAGAAAAGACAAAAAGAAAAATCCATAGAATTTTTAAACATTAGATCATGATCAATTAACTGTGAAAATCAACTAACCCTTATGCAACATTTTATAGTGTTATTTTGGCATGTGCTTGCACATACAGCACCTCATTTCATCCTCGGGGCATCACACTGAAGTAGGTGGCATCATACAGCTCATGGGGGTTAAGAATATCATCCTAGCTATTAGTCACAAGGTAGCTTTAGAACCCATTTTGACTCCATTTTACACCTACCCATGTCTCTTTAAAGAGCTGAAATATCTTTAGCCTGACAAGTTCATTTTTAACCAGGTCAGGGAAATCCTTCATTATAAAAGATTCAGATTTATAGCACAGTCTGGAAAAAAAGAAAACAACTTTTTTTTTTCTTCTACTTATAGATGATTATCGGCATTGAGTAGCCACTGGTCGGCCACCTTATCTATGGGAAGGTAAACAGCTCAAGCCAGAATGGAAAATAAAGATAGATGGCTATAGAAGAAATGGATTATTAATACCAGATAATAACTTAGGCTGTACATCTCCCTGAGACTAGGAGGCTGGCATGGCTGGAGATGAGTGTGCAGTGTCTGAAGGAAGGGAAAAGGGTTTTGTCTTGCACTTTGTTCAGCTTCTACTAGGCTTATAAAGTCCCTGCATATAACCAATTGAAATCCAAGCTTCTTATTGTAAACTTGCAAAACTTACTAAAGAGGTTAAACCAAGTCTGAAAAGAAAGAGTTTACTATTTCTTTTGTCTATTAGTTTTCTTGTCAACAGAGCCTGACCCCAAACCAACCAACATGATTGATGAAGTATTTACTATCATTAGGGACTGGACACATAAGGCTGGCACAGAACAAGCCACAGCTCCTTGGGGAGTTCACAACCCAAAGGAAAAGGAAGAACAACTAAGTCCTTGTCAGACACGACTCATGGATCCATTAAAAGAAGTATGTGATAAAGACACAAAGTAGCCATTTGCTCTCATGGATGGCAAGAGGACAGTCTCACAACTGTGGCTTGAACCATGAACCAACATGGGAGAGGGTGTGCGCCACACAGAGGGATCATCCTCAGTCAAGCCCAAGTACATGCAGTGGTGGCAACATTGTTACCAACAGTGCTGGGCAGCAGGTATTGAGTACCTCCCATGCACAAGCCACTATTCTAAGTACTTGGCACGCATCAATTCATTTAAAGAATCTTATTGTATATGCAGCATTAGGCCCATATTAAGGATGAGGAAATTGAGGCACAGACATTTTAAATAACTTCCCCAAAGTCACACAGCTGATAATTAGAGGAACTTGCATATAAGCTCAGTCTTCTGGGCTCAGAGGTCATGCTTGTGACCACTGTAATGCCTTCCAGTTATAGGTACATTTAGGAGGATCCATTCTCCAGTATAGTTAGACCACAAGGCTTCTCAATGATGGCACTAGTGACATTTTGAGCTGAACAGTTCTTGGTTGCAGGGGGCTATCCTGTGCACTGTAGCATGTTTAAGCAGCATCCCTGGATGCTGACATACAGCATCCACAGATGCCAGTAGCACCCCCATCCTACGGTTGTGCACATCTATGAGAAATGTCTCTAGACATTGCCAAATCTTCTCTGAGGGCACAATTTGCCTAGCTGAAAACCACTGGACAAACATGATGTGTGAAGCTGAAGAAAGGCAGAAAAATATATCAGAACTGTTAATATCCTCAGTTCTGAAGGCTGTGGGAATGTACCTTTGGAGAGAAAGGTGCCATTTGGGGTTTTATAACTGAGGAGTAGCAGCAGAGATAACCCGTAGAATCATTATGGCAGGAGATCTGTGAGAGAGAATGCATACTCTGAGTTCTGAACTTAGGAACAGGACATTATGAATGCTATGGTATGTTCAAAAATCCTTAAGTTAAAGATACCCAAGGCTAATATATAAGAACAGTGCAAAAGCTGAGGCAACAATTTTACCCATTGGTCCCTGGAATATAGCCAATCCCTGACCTGAAAGCTCAAAGCTCGGTTTTATGTTAGGTAAGAAAGCTTCTGGGTCGGGGGAAAAAAAAAAAACCGACCACCCAGTCTTCTTAAGAAGCTCCAACGTCAGATATCATATCATTGTTTTAAGTGTGAACACAGTTATGTGAACTTCAGTGAGGGCAAGATTTACTGGACACTTGGCAACAGTGAAAAAAATGGAAGTCTTCTCTCCCCAAGTCTCTATAGGGGCAAATTTTCAAACCGACAGGTATGTATTCAGAGCAGCTCTTTTATAAACAGCAAGAAAGATCTACGCACTTTTAAGTATTCTACAAGAAACATGTTACAAAACAAAAGATGGTTTTCAAGTGATCTAATTCAGAATTGTGCCTCCAGCAGTAAACAGTGGCCTAATTGTACAATTTCATCCATTCTTCAAACTTCAGCTTTCTTTTCTATTCCCTGTTTTGACTCTCAGTGAGTTATGTCACTGGGAGGGATAAGAAAGGAGTATTTTCTGAGCTTTCTTTACAAAACTGCCATGGCCATTTTGAACCTAGTGCAGTTCCAAGCTTCTAACGTGGTTTCAGAGATGGATTTCTCTTAAGAGGAGTAACTAACCTGAATTTAAATTAAAAAGAAAATTCAAAAAAAAGAAGAACTTAATTGCCTGTGAAAAGTCATCTAATCCCAGAGGAAGCAAACAATGCATCTCTGATAGAAAAGGCCAGCCTTCAGGTCAGAGTCCAGGACTTTGGAATTAGACATAGCATAATTTTGACACAAACATTTTCCCATCTCAGCTACCTCATGTGGCAACACGGGGATTCGAGCACATTCATTAACTAGGCTCTTTTGAGGTTGGGTGAGATGACACAAGCTAAGGTCCCAGGATGCGGTCTGACCTATGGCTGATATGCAGTAATTAGTATTCCTCTGTGTCCAGAATTTAAGAGAATCATTTAGGACTTTGGTGAGATCAGACTTTTCTCGGAGACTCTTCTGTGTTCAGATAGGGGAATGACCTGTCTTCAGGAAGAGCACATCCCAGCCACTTTGTGAATCTCCCTCAACTCAGGGCAGAAAGCTGCCCCCACAGCCCATCTCCCTCGATGGGAGGCTGGAAACTGGAACCCCACCCTCTCCAAGTCAGCAGTTCCCCTGGGAATAACATCAGGCCCTCAACTTGCACCACAGTAGGAAAAAGACATAATGGACAGAGTTGTCTTCGACAGCTTTGTTTTAAAAAAAGATAGTCAAATAGAATGTTTAAGTCTAGATCAGGCATTCAACTAAGGATGTGAAATTTTAAGCAGCTATAGTTTTTTCAGTCTTTACAGTTTGTATGTGAAGGAAATTGCTAAGCTGTTAGAGTCTTCATAAATAGTAAATAGACTTAGACATAAATATCCTGTAATACATTCTTTGTTCTTTTTATTCTGAGGCAAGTTGCAATTCCTCATTAAACACGATACACCATTACACAGCAGCCATTGTATGGGAGGAACAGCCAACAAGATGTACAGTTTCTGTACTGATGAAAGGCATGTAAAGACACCAAACCTCAAACATCTGCCAGCCATTGATGGGAAAGGAGAACACTAAGCAATGCCTTATGGCATTTTGAGGACAGCAAACATCTGGCATGAACGTAAGGAGTTTTAAGATGTCAGGAAGAAATTCAGATCATAGGATTAGGCGATCACTGCTCATCTCATAGGTGACTCCTTCCTTCCCTGCAGAAGTGAAAAAAGCATTCCTCTCCAAGAAAGATGTTAACAACAGAAAGCAAGCAGCCAGAAAGTGCAATTGATAAAATCCCAAGAGGGCAGCGAAAATGAAGCATTTTCCCCTCTTTCCTCCAGGAAGCAGGAGCATGAAATTATTCAGACTGTTTGGGGACTGCTGATACCAGGAGTGGCACTGAGAGCCACTCAAGATGTGCTTGGGACTGTGCAGTACTGAGAGGGTCTGGCAGAGCGACAGATGGGACCTTTGCCATCGTGCTGCCCAGCCTTGTCCCAGAAGATGCTTTTGTTCTCAATGCCATTGATTCTCCACTCTCCAGTAGAGTCCTGGATCTGGAAGCTCGTGGTCGCCTTTATTTCAAGCCATTCCTTCTGGCCTTCCCGAGAGTTGTAGAAGGAGTATAATTAAACTGGTAGTAGGAGCTTCCCTCAGAAAATGTCCTCTCAGCCTAAAGAGTGGGTGGTCAGTTAACAGGGACTGCTAACAGAAGAGGTTCTTCGCTCAAATTATTCGGAAACCAAACACTGAGCTGAACGGAATACATTCATGTATTATTCATGTAATGAGACCTGCTAATCGTGTCTCTAATTGGACAGTTTCAGACACTAAGGTCTATTAAGTTGGGAGCTGTTTCTTCCCCCTGGCTATCATAGCTTCAGTACCTGGCATGGTTCCCGCCTGGCGCCTGCTGGATGGGCAGTCCACTTTTTGAGCTAATGTATTAAATACAACGAAAGATGCAATACATGTATTTTCAAGTAACATTAGTTCAACTACGTGGATTGTGCAGTAGCAAACGGTAGGAGGAGAGGAGGAAGAGAAGGAAAGAAAAATGGCTCTCCTTGCTTTTCTTCTTCAGTCTAGAGGCAGGCCTCCCCTCCTAGGGAAAAGTGAAGCCTCAGCAAAAATGCAAAGAGAATCTAAATAAGTAATTCTGGACTTTTCAGCTTCTGCAGTCCCAGGCCTTAGCGATTAATGAATAATTTAAGGCAGTGCTTCTCAAATTTTAATGTTCATATGATCATCCAAGGATCTCGTTAAAATCCTGGTGTGGACTCAATAGGTTGCTCAGACTCTGCGGTTCTAACACACTCCTGGGTGCTGCCCAGGCTGACAGCCTTTGGACCGCACTCTAGATATCATGGATTGGAGGAACTGTGCAGGAAAATTTTGACCATGCCCAACTTTTTACCACACATGCCAACTTTAAAACCTAACCCCTATACAAGGTGTAGGTCAACCGGATGCAGACGTTTTAAACTAACCTCACACAGTCACCGTATCATTAAATAGTGAACATGAACACTTGGCATGATTCAACTGACTATTGCTACCTGAAGGTGTTTCAGTCTCTCTGAGCAGAAAACATATAAAAATATGGCAAGTTGCGATCTCACTCGTGAGTCATTGTAGGTTACTCTTGTGAGTACCATAGTTGAAAGCACCTAAAGTGATAAAAAAGATAAATTGTAAAATATTCAAGCCCCGTTTGCACTGTCAGATATACTGATCTTAATTACAGACTGAAGATTTTCATCTAATTGCTAACAGTGAGTCGGCTTTTGAATAATTAGGAGGAGGGGTGCGACTCATGGCTGGAACAGCCTCAGAGTACAAACCACTTGTTTTTCAAATGTCACTATGATATTTCAAAAAATGTTCAAAAGAGAAAGATAGTAATACCAAAACTAGTGCAAATATTAAGCCAACACTGAAGTCTAGTGAAAGGGGCTGGCTGAGATAAAGATGCACTGAATCTGACATTCTTGGTGCTGACTGCCCTTTGGAGTTACCCGGAGCGCTTTTAACCTACACCACCCAGCACTCTGTGCAGTTACATCAGATGGGGTCTAGGCAGCTGTGGTCCAAATATCTCCCCAGTGAGTCTAATGGCAGTCAGGGCTGAGAACCCGTGCTCTAATGCAGAGATCCTCAACTCTGGTCCTAGGACCAGCAGGATCAGCATCACCTGAGAATTTATTGAAAACAAAGATTCTTGCCCACTCAGCCCCTGACCTGCTGAATCAGAAACTCTGGGATTGAGGTCTATCAATGTGTGATTTAACAAGCACTCCAGGTGCATGCTACTGGAAGTTCTTTCCTGAGAAGGATGAGGGTTCTTGTCAATGTTCTTACAGAAGAGATTCTTATGAGGGGCCATCGAAAGGTCTCATGTTGGAGATCTGTTGGACAGCCAGCCAACTGAGCTGAAGTGTTAATTCTAGAGTTTATTCTACTACCTCCTGTCTGGGAATCTCAGCAATGGAAGGAAACTTAATGACATTTAATTAAAGATCTAATTGTCACCATGCCATTTTAAAAATGTGATCACGTATATTATGCTTGAATACCTCTAAGTGATAGGAACTCACTACCACATGGCCCAATCCTTTCCATTACAGATGCTTACTAGGTACAGACTCTATGTATTTTAAAAGATGATTCATTTTAAAAGATGATTCACAAGGTATGACAGTGACACCTGGGATGGATGTTATGCTCTTCCTTGGACTCCTGCATAAGCTGAGGCTTACAAAAGTTTCAACATTGGGCAAGGTCATGCAGTTTCATACAAAATTTACACCAAGTTCTTTGTCTTGAAGCCCTATAGAGAATTCATTTTCAGAAATAATAATCAATAATCTTTGTTAAGAAAACCTGTAAAACTGTCACTTTACATTTTCTTGTCTCTAAAATAAATACTCCTTGTTCCTCACAGCCAATTTCTAGCCCCTTCATCATCCCTGCTGGGTCCTATTGATCAGTAGACCAAATAGCGAGACTATTAATAGACTTTGCATTCCAAATATCCATTAGAACAGTGTTTTCTTATGTGTTGGCACATGTGAAAAATGATAATACTGGTATGGCATACTTAGTAAACTACACTGGATGGGGGGGCAGAATCTATGTAAGACTTCCTGGAGAAACATATCTTATTTATAAGGGTATTACCAAATAATTAAAAGTTCTAGAGAAGAGACTGAATTTTATATCTAACTTCAAAACTTAGTGTTTTCATTTTTTTTTCATAAAAGCTTGGACTTGCTTCCCTGAACAGATATTTCATATCCACTTATGCATAAAATGGGCACAAACAGTTCCTGGTTGAGACTATTTAATGAGGAAATCTTCAAATTCTGGATAGAGAACATAAATGAGAAACTCTGTGTAAGTAGATGATAAAAAGTTTGAAAGTGTTTTTTTTTACAATAATTGAAAAATATATAGTATTTGAATTTATAATTAAAGAGTCACTTATTGAAAAAAGTAATATTAAAATGTCTTCCGATAATGTAAAAGGATGTTGAGCCCAGTGCAAGTTTTTATGTTGTTAGATAGGATGCCACCCAAAGGGTACATCAGTCACAAATGGACAGAAGTATCTACTATTTATGTGAATGCAAATATATGGGGTCACCAGTAGGATGTAGACTTGTCTTGCCCTGCTATCCCCAAGTGCCTGGCTTTCTTGGCACAAACTGAATGAAGTCTTCTTAAAGCTCCAGGGGGGCTCTTGTCTGTCATGGCAGTGGCACACAATATATAGAACCTTATATCCAGGTGAGAGACTACCTCATTGTCCATGCTCCATGGGAGAAAGGCAAGGACTAGATTTCATTCATTGTGCCCTTCACCTACAGGAACAGTGAGACAAGTCACCAGTTCCTTCTCTGGTTAAGAAACTTTCAAAAGGGGCGCCTGGGTGGCTCAGTTGGTTAAGTGTCTGATTTTGGCCCAGGTCATAATCTCATGGTTCTTGAGTTTGAGCCCTGCGTTGAGCTCTGTGCTGACAGATCAGAGCCCGGAGCCTGCTTCAGATTCTGTGTCTCCCTCTTTCTTTGCCCCTTCCCCACTCGCACTCTTTCTCTCTCAAAAATAAACATTAAAAAAACCTTTTTTTAAAAACGCTTTCAAGGGAGCCCTATACACCCAGACAATGCTCCTGGTGGCTAGACATGATTGACAACATTGTCCCAAACTTTAAGTAGCTGCCCCAGGGTCTAAAGGGATCAGTCGCTTACAACAATCTGCATTACTAGAGCCCAAGAGGGCTACAAGTTGGCCAATTATCATACCCATACCATTTTTGGACATCAAAGGCACTTTTCTGAAAAGAATGGCTTGGGACAAATGCACTAAGGAAAAACATCTGCAAGCATGTCCTGGATGCAAATGATGATCTTGAGTGGCTATGTTTATTCGACAGTCACTTATTTCAACCAACATTCCATCCCAAATGAACAGCTGCCAGCATCCTACCTGACAGTTGTTATCTGAACAAATTCCAGTCTGAAGCCGACCTACACCAAAATGATCTGTGATTCTTGTGAAGAGTGCAGAACCATGGATCCACCCATATTCAAAGAACTCAGTCTACTGGAGTATCATAAAATAATAGCTAACAGAAATGAAACTGCAAATTTGAAAACACTCTGTGAAAAACAAGTACAGGGAGCTATGTAACTTATCCATGGACACCTTGAATATCTTTTTTTTTTAATGTTTTCATTTTTGAGACAGAGAGAGACAGAGCATGATCAGGGGAGGGGCAGAGTGAGAGGGAGACACAGAATCCAAAGCAGGCTCCAGGCTCTGAGCTGTCAGCACAGAGCCTGACGCAGGGCTTGAACTCACAGACTGTGAGATCATGACCTGAGCTGAAGTCGGACGCTTAACCCACTGAGCCACCCAGGCACCCCTTGAATATTTTTTCTTATGAGAGGTTTGCTTGAAGGACATGTGGACACTGACAAACAAAAAGTGACAGGCAAACCACCTAGGATAAGTCATGTGCAAAGACCTTGTTATAGAGGCATGAAAAATAGGAAAGCCTGAACCAAGGCCATTGTGGCTAGAGGGAAGAGAACCAGGGGAAGTGTGGTTCAAGAAAGCCTGTGTTGGGTGTCAAGTTACACAGGTATTTGTAGAAAAAATGAGAAATCTTGCCCTTGTTCTAAAAGTGGGAAACCACTGAAGAGTTTTAAGCAAAGTTTAGAAAATAAGGAACAACATGGTCCAATTTACATTTTTAAAAGAAAGCACTCCAGCCATTGTGTAGAAGAATAGCTATATGTAAACATCCATGATTCAGTTTGGAGGTATTTCATTAGTTCAGGTGATAATGTTAGCTTTGACTACATAGGAGGTAGTAGAGGTGGAAAGAAATTGAAAGAATAAACTATGTTAAAGGTAAAAGCAGCAAGATCTTCTGATGAATTGGCTCCCTACCCATAGGAA
The DNA here is from genome assembly GCF_018350195.1 of Panthera tigris. Lineage (NCBI taxonomy): Eukaryota > Metazoa > Chordata > Mammalia > Carnivora > Felidae > Panthera > Panthera tigris. The sequence continues at coordinate 49,191,130 of NC_056661.1, forward strand.
AATTCTAGTGACTTAGAAGGCAGTTCTTGCCTATCTACTCATTAATTTCTGTGGCACTTAGACGTGGAAAAACAAAGTAGGTGTGTTCAACTTTAAAGAGCTGTTTTACTCAAATTTAGTTGATTTTATTCCTTATCATTTCTCTGTACTATGAATTAAAGGGCCATTTTTCCAATGCACAAGGCCAATTAGTTTTATGATCTTTATGAAGATATCTCTGTGTGTCTATTTAGATTATATTCATGAAAGCCAAAAATAGTTGATCTTTCTATGACGAATTTAGGTCAGCTACAAAGTTTAGAGGGAGCATTCCTCAAAATTGCATCAGTTGTATGGGACAACCCACCAGCTGCAAGCTTGGAGGGTTCCCAAAACCACCCTTGGATTTGGTAAGTGCTAGAAAGATTCACTGAAAGCCATTTCACTTACAATACAGTTTATCAAAGGGAGAGTGTACAGGTTAAAGTCAGCCATGAGAAGAATTGCATAGGACAGAGTCCAGGAGGACCAGACATGGAGTTTTCATTGTCCTTTCCCCATGAAGTCAAGATGTATTCCTTTTCCAGCATTGATGTGTGAGAATACACAGAGTATAGTCAACCAAGGAGGCTCACCCAAGCCTCAGTGTTCAGAGATTTACTGGGGCTCCATTATATCTCAAGACTGATTGCTTGAGTGTGTATGTGATTGAACTCACTCTCCAGGTCAACCAGGCATGACCTGCCCCCAACCCCCGCCACTGCCTAAATCACACTGTTCCTATCTGCTAGCCCGAAGCATCAAGGCAAACAAAGAGTACACCCCAGGACCCAAGAGCAAAAGGCCACACTTCTTTTTAGACAAGATTAAATCCTTTACTTCATAATATGCCAATGACATAAAAAAATGATGATTTATGTCAATAGCAATAGAAATAGAGTTAAAGCCGGTATTGCATTGAAGTGGAATATGGGCTTATAGAAATACACGATTTTTCTTAGAAGCAGCAGATTAAATGAACCAAGGTTAGATTCTACCTTGCCCAGAACTAGTTTCCTAACTCTTAGAAAGCTTCCTCTAAGGATTTCTCTATCTCTTCTTCCTTGAGGTCCTCATTATCTTTCTCCCCTGTGGTCAACTTAGGGGAAAATGCATTTTCTGAGATTGCCTGAAAGGGAAGTTGGTCCCCATTTCACCATTTTAATCTGTCTCCAAATCCTGAGTTTCTTAGTTGAGTCATTTCTGGCTGAGTCAGTTAATGGGCCAGATTCTAAGGTCTCCCCCATCCACCCCCATCTGAGGAAAACCCACAAGGAAACGGAGAGGCAGGACAGCTTCCTGTTTGGCAGGATGACTGCTTATACTTTACCATTCACTAAAATCAAGCAATTTCCATGGAGGTGACACCTGACATAATATGTAAACAATAGTATGCAAATCAAGAGCACTGTGTTAAGTTAGCACCCTGTTAAGTGGGAGTTGCTGATGCGCCATTTTTTTTTTAATTGAAGTATCTATTTTAAAGGAAGATGAAAATATTACTGACAAGACACCAGCAGATGGTGGAGCCATTATGGTCACCAGAAATTTCCGAAATCACCCAGGCCAGATGCCTCCAAAGCATTCCCAGGAACTACTTTGACATTTGCGGTCTCTACCACAGAAATTCTGAGTTCCTTTAATCTTTTCTATCTCCCTTGGGCTCTCTCTACAAGCAGAGCCATTGTAAATGACTTCTGACAGTGGGCTCCTGTGCTGGGGTTCCTGGTTTGGCCTTCTTGCCACTTAACTTTATTCTATGTAGAATCTGGTCTTTGTGGCACTGTGATAGAACATGATCACTATAAAAGTTTTCATTTTCCTGATTTTCCATACTCTGTAGAGGAAGCTTGTTATTGACTTCCAAATTCAGAAAATGGAAGTTTGGGAGATATATAAAATTAGGCATCTCATGGAGCACTTGTCTTGGCTCATTTCACATAATTACAGGGTTTTACAGGGCATAACAAGTCTCTTCTGTCATTTTATTTCCCTCACAAAATCTCTCTTTATATTTTATTTTTTTTTTATTTTTTACCCTCGATCCTAACAACACATATCTAGTTTTTGTTTTGGTTTTTTTGGTTTCTTTTCTTTTTAATGTCAAGAACATGCTTTCATATATATTGTTACCTAGAATGAGGCCTAGTTTTTTGCTTTTGTTTGTGGTTTAAGTTAATTGATTTAAGGTTTATATGCAGAAAGAAGTGGACAAATAATAGTACAGATAGTAAGCAAATATGGCAAAAAATTTGAAGAGGTGGTAGAATGGCTGATTGTACAGAAAACACAGAGTGCTCTAGGGGCAGAGAGGAGGAAAGACCTAAATCTGCCTAGGGAAATCAGGGAAGGCTTCCTGGGGGAGGTGACAGTGACTTGCATCTCAAAGGCTGATGAGGCATTAACAAGATGGAAGCACACAGTCTGTTGGATAAGACAGAAGGAAGGAGCGAAGTACAGTACACATTTATGTTTATAGATACAGGAATTGGTACTCAACAATATGGACACCTACCCTGAACTTTCATTCATAACAGCAAAGATATTCACCTGGAAGAGTGACAGGCATGACTGGGATGGAAAATCTGTGGTCAGTAATGCAGGCTAGAAACCATTCATTTTTTGACAGCATGATGCCTGACATCCTGTTGTTGGACAGATGTTCCAGCTCACTCAGTAACCTGGTATGGATCCAAGAAAGTACCTGAGGCCAGGTGTGGGTTGGTTTGGGGTTAGGCATGGCTGAGGTTGGACTTATTTTCTCATAAATATATATGTGTATATGTATGTACATACACATACATACGTGTATATACATGCAAAAGCTATACATAAATATATAAAAATTACACCGAATTTGAAAATCCTGCGCATATACGTGTAGCCAGTTTACAAAGCATGTTCTAACAATGGCACAGGGACACCAGAGAGTGTCCCAGGGAGGAAAAGAGTGGCTGTGTGTGGGTTCAAGCAGAAAAACCTCTCCATCATCTGGCATAGATTTTGGCTTCCCAGGCAGTATTCATTTGCGTTAGGGTTCCGAAGGAGTTTGCAAACTTCTACTTTCAACAAGCAGCTCAGTGTTTCTCTAATTCCTTGCATGGGTCTGGAGAAACTTAGGTTGAAGGCATCTCCCCATGATCTCTGAACCACGATTCTCCATAACAGGGAGCAGGCATCCACAGAGGGCAGTAAATGTGTCCATGCAGATGGGCCATCGGACTGTCCTGGGTCTTACTTTCATTCCCCATATTCCAGCCTTAGGAGGCGCATTGGCTGTTCCTCTACCTCCATTTGGCCCAAGCTTCCTTTTTCCCATGACCTGTAGATGTTCTAAGAACTCAGGGCCTGGGATGGGACCCTTGGAATCAAATAGCTGACTTACTCCACTGTAATTATACTATTGTATTCATTCTAGCTTGGGTTTATATTGTTAAAAGAGGTTCAGTGTACCTTCTCATAAAATATATTAAATATCCACAATTAGCCTCATTATCTAAATGAAACAATACATGATGCCAAAAGTTCTAAAGCTATTTTCATTTGGGGAAAAAATAACTCTCAAACTTGAAACCCCACAGGACCCATTTTTGCTACAGCAAAGGTTTTGCAGAAAGTGCAACCCTGTCACTCACACAGAGTAATCGCTGGAGATTACCAGTCATTTTCATTATAGGTAATTTCAGGGTGCCTTGTTTTGCCTTGTCACTCACATTCCTGGGACCTTGCCAGAAGGTGCCACAAGGAGTAAATCAGAAAGCCAACTGGAGCCCCAGACCCACAAGATAAACCCAAGGATTAACTAAATATTCCAGGCCAGACAGCATCTACCTAAATAATGACAGGGTGGGGGAAAGGTGGGGCATTTGTCCTGCCCTAGATGAGTGAGGGACACATATGAGGAGATGCTAGGCTCCTAGCTTCATTTGTCTGGGGTTTCTGTCATACTTTGTAGGATCTGTTTGTCCAGACTGATCAGCACAGGGCACAAAGCCCCTGAAATATCTTGCCCTCTTCTCATCTCTCCTAACCCCCAATGTCATAATCTACCCTACATTCATGCCCAACAACATTTAACCCTCAAATATCCTGCTCTCTCTACCAAGAAACCCTCCCGCCTCCTTATCTTAATGTCAACCGTATCTTGGCTTCAGTCTACTTATCATCACCCTTTCTGAGAATTTCTCTAAGACTGGACAGAATGTCCCTCCTGCATACTATATAGTTCTGTACAGAACTCTCTCACACTTTTATTTGGTTGCCCAGTGTCATTCGCCCACACCACCCATCTTGGTGAAATGATTCCTAAAGTGTGAAGCACACTGGTATCCATAATAAATCCTTACCCCTGCAGAGCTTATGTTTCAATGGAAAAGAAAGGCAAAAAAAAAAAAAAAAAGGGCACCTGGGTGGCTCAGTCGGTTAAGCCTCCGACTTCAGCTCAGATCATGATCTCACAGTTCGTGGGTTTGAGCCCTGCATTGGGCTCTGTGCTGACAGCTCAGAGCCTGGAACCTGCTTCAGATTCCATCTCTTTTTGTCTCTGTCTGTCTTTGCCCGTCCCCTGCTCACTCTCGCTCTCTCTCTCTCTCTTTCTCAAAAATAAATGTTAAATTTTTTTAAGGGCTATGTTTACAGAAACTCATCATGGCAGTGTATAGAGATAGAGTGTACCCATAGGTTGATGGTTTAGATAAAATATCCCTGAGGAGGTGACATGTGAGATGGAACTGAATAATGAGAAGGCATAAGCCCTGCAAAGATCTCTGGGAAGGCATTCAAAACAGAAATGGTATAATGTGCATACAGCAAGTGCAAAGGCCCTGAGGTAGGTGCACATTTGGCAGGCACCCAGAATGGCAAGAATGGTAGTGTAATGCATGAGCAGGGGAGTGGAGGGGAGGAAGGTCAGAGCTGCAGGTAGCAACAGAGCACGTGGCAGTCTCTAAAGGTATCACCAACCATGTGATGTGACTTGAACTACCTCTGACTCTCCATTCAGAATAAGATTTCTCAATTACAAGATGCCTCAAAGACATATAAGGCATTCAGGAAACATTCTGCTTAGTTGCTAAAGGAACCACTGACACTGGGCAATGCCTCCCTCCCTGGGTTCTCTTGATTCCTCACCTGTACATCACATATCTGGGGCCACCATCACCCTCACGGAGGACTATGATCTCTGCTTTTCACAGATGAGTTCCATCCAAATGGCTGTGTCTATGAAAAGCAGAAACTGACAAGTCATTCTCAGATTTTTAACTATTTTATTAAAACAGTAAGAACAAAAACAATCTATGTACTTCCTGCTCTTTCTGCACCTACTTAAGTTATATAACTAAACAACTGAACAGGTGCATAAGAGTATTTCAAGCCTTTGGCAGTGAGTCACTTTCTTAAAATGAGCATTTCTGTATGCTGACATGTGACCGAGCCCCAGGAGACTGTAGGGCATCCATCGCTCCTCTGCCTCCAACGTAAGGGCTCTCCAGGAGAGCCCCAGCCTCCCCAGGTAGTACATGCCTTCCTGCCCATCATGCTAAGGACAGGAGATGGGAGCATCAGGCAGATGGGACTCTGGACTCCACCTTTCACACCTTTGGGTAAGTTAACCTCTCTAGGCCTCAATTTTCACAGCTATAAAATGAAAACAATGAGAGGTATTTTTCTCATAGACTCTGTGTGTGTGTGTGTGTGTGTGTGTGTGTGTGTGTGTGTGTGTGTATTTTCTGAAATAGTATTTATTCAGTGTTTAGACTTGATACCATTTATTTATTTATTAGGTACATTCTATTGGTGCCTCTAGTTGGTGACCCCCTTGGCTGAACTCCGCATAAAGGTCTATTTTGTTAGAATGACACAGTCTCCCTCTCCTCCTCTTTCCTCATTTCCTCCTCTTTCCCCTCCCTCCTCCCCTCCTTTCTTTGTCCCTCCCTTACCAAGACCCTATTTCCAATAAGGTCACATTAACAGGTACAAAGGGTTAAGACTTCAATAAATCTTTTGGTGGGGGATACAATTTAACCATAATATGTCCCCTTTGGAACCCCAAGTGGTTACAGGATTAAGAGTTCAAAGCTCTGGGGGCGCCTGGGTGGCTCAGTCGGTTAAGCAGCCAACTTCGGCTCAGGTCATGATCTCGCGGTCCGTGAGTTCGAGCCCCGCGTCAGGCTCTGTGCTGACAGCTCAGAGCCTGAGCCTGTTTCAGATTCTGTGTCTCCCTCTCTCTGACCCTCCCCCGTTCATGCTCTGTCTCTCTCTGTCTCAAAAATAAATAAATGTAACAAAAAAAAAAAAAGAGTTCAAAGCTCTGGAGCACTTAAAAGTGTGAATTCAAAATAGCAGCAGCAGCAGTAATAATAATAATATTAATAATAATAATAATTTTAAAAAGTGTGAGTTCCAATTCTACTTGTGATCACTACTATGACTTTGAATGAGTTTTCTGAATTGTTTTCTCAGATGTAAAATAGGGAAAATACTACCTGGCTCAGAGAACAGTGTAGGCATTAGTGCCAAGGAAAGTTCTTAGAATAAAGCATGTTATGGGATAATGATGATTAAAACTGTTAAATAAAGAAAGCCATCAACATGGAGTTTGTGCCAGGCCTCCGAGGGCAGCAATAGCTGTGGATGTTGCTTCCCTGGCAGTGGTTGGACTTTGCCTTATGCCAGCCTGACCCAATGCCGACTTCCTGGGAAGCAGACTGCATACGTGGTGAAGAAGCCAATCCAGACAAGTAGAAGGGCATTTCTAGAAACCATTCCCAATGCCTCTATGTTTTTTCTGGAATTAAGCAGAGGGAGCTTCTGTTGTTAGTCCTGTGATGCAGAATTGGAAGGCAGGACAACCAATCTCCGCTAAGCGTGCATGATTGTGTTTCTGAATCCCATGTCCATGAGCGCATGTTGCCAACCTTACTTCGTGAGTGAAGCCCGAATGCGAAACCAAACACACGACCGATCTGTGCCATCAAGAAAGCTTGGAATTATTCTGAATGCTTTAGTAAACAAACCAGACTTGGGGAGGAAATGTTGGCACAGGCCATCTTTAAATATATGTGGCAAAGAACAGAAAACTGTAGATAACTATTTCGGTAGTTATCTCCAACTGAGGAACGAAATCCAACCCGGGTCTATTTCAGTGATCTCAACTTTCATAACTTGAATGGTCTTGTAAAAAGTGCCAGAACTCCTTTTAATTGTGTGTGCCAACAAGGTCAGGAGTGATAAACAGAACATGACAGGGATGTAAATTTCTAGAAATGTCCCCAATGCCTTGCTCTATTCAGTGTTTGATGTGTGAGCCAACAACAGCAGCATCACCTGGGGCTTGTTAGAAATGCATCAATTTAGGCTCCATCCCAGATTAACTGACTCAGAATTTACATTATAACAAGATCTCCAGGTGATTCATAGGCACATTATAGTTTGAAAAGTGCTCTTTGGCACCAATCTGCTCTTCCAATCTGCCTCATGCTGACCCATGTTTGCATCTATCTACCCAGCAGCCTGGTTGTACGCTAAGGGCCATTGACACATAATTCCTTCTGTGAGAAATTCCTCCACTGAAGAACTGGTTGGATACTGAAAGGCTATACCTAAATCCATTTATTGCTAAATCCAGAGAGACCACAGCTGAATCACTCATTGGTGCCAGTGGTGTTGAAGAGTTTCGGAACCGAAGCATGGCTTTGTTCCCACCTATGAAGATTTGCAGGTGGAAAATGCTAAATCAGTCTTGTTCCCAGGCCAGTGGCAAATGAACAGTCACCCAGCTGGTGGCTTCTCTTTCTAGCCAAACAGCAGCGGAACCTAGGTTTCTCCTTGCCAAAAACAGCATTCAAGGCTCTCCCAGGACAACAAACATGCCTTTCCATTTCAGAGAAAAACAACCCATTTCTCTCACCCTTTGCTTCTCTGGATTTTAAAGGGATTCCCACTGAATACCCAACAGGGAATTTTGCAACCCTAGCTGCCAATATTTAAGTTTGAACTGGTTACTCAAGGCTCAAAGATCTTCACATCCACTCCACTGAGACTGGACACTTCTTCTATTGATCAAGCTGATACTCTCACTGTTGTCAAACTTTTAAATAAACACCACCGCAAACATAGATAAACTAAGAATTAAAAGCAGTGTGACTTCCAATATGCTCCACTCCACTAGGGATAGGGGGTGGGTAGGAAATTTGCTTTAATCACAACTAGTTTATGGTAAGTAAATGAATGTCAAATGTTCCCCCTCCCCAAATACAGTATTCTGAACTTCCTAAGTACTGTATCAGTAGAACATGTGCATTCAGTATTTAAATCCTGATAGCTCACTGAGGCATATCTTTATCATTGACCATAACTCATACCGTCCATCTATTACTGACTGTGCCTTTAAGCACTGGGTGTGCTTTTTATTTGTTTCGTTGTCCATCCTGCAGTTTTGATCCTGTATTTTTCTGAGTCATACATCGCTTTCGAAAAAAAAAAACCACTTAGCAAAACTAAACACTTTTATAAGAAGATTGTTTCTTGAGAAAAAGTTCCTTGGCGACTAAAAGGAACAGTGTATTACAATAAATTTCTATCCAAGAGAATTAGCAAAATATTGCATACCCTTCCTTTGAAATTTTTTTGTGAGTGTCTAAGCAATTCTGAATATAGATTAAGTGCTTCAGCTGTGTTACTTATGACCCATCTGCTCTGTGTGGTAGTAAATAGTTCCTTAGGTGTGAGAGTCACAAGGAGAGCCATTATATAATTTACTGAAGTAGTTAAGCAGCTGTATCTGCTGAGTGATTACAGCACATCAGATATGATCAATATCCATTTCCAAGGAGGCATCTTAAGGCTGTCAGAGCCTGATAAACCACATATCCCATGTCAGTACGACTTGCACTCAGAGATGGTGTTGTGTGCTATTCAACTTTAGGGACTGTCACAAGAAAATAGCATTTGCTCTGTAGGGATAATGAGCTAGTTGGCCATGATTAAATAGGAATAATGAAAGATCACTGCCGGACCATAAAATCTTCTAGAGCAGGGAAAGTATTTTCTTTATGTCAGAATTAAAATGAGGTGATGGCTAGTGAGAGAGATGATCATCTGGGTTCCCTACAAGGTCGCTAAGGGAAATATGTTTGTACAGTTTACCGTAACAGCAGGAAAACACTATTATTTACTCTTAGCTGGGTCTTTATCACCAACCCATATGTTAGAACTGACATGAAAGCACACGGAATATTTCTTTTGCCAAAGCTAGAGGTGAGGCAAACACCTCTATTTGAGGTAGAAATATGAGATATTAGATATGAGAAAAAATGAGGTATTTTTTCTAAGGCCTGTGGTAGAACTGCTCTTTTGTTCTCCCTGGCAGGAGCCCATGGTCCAGTTTTTCTGGACCACATGAAGGAAGAGTAAAAGAAGCCAAAGACAGGACGAGGGCTCTGGGCTCCTGTCTCTGGACTCTTAGGAAGAAGAAAATAGGACCTGCCAGAGCATGATGATCTTTCTAATAACTTCTGGAAGCTCTACCTCTTGGGTTTGGGACTCTGGGCAATGTCCAGAACTAGTAAAAATCTTCACTGGGAGGTGGGGGACATTGAGGTGGGGTGGAGAGGACCCTAGGGATACATTCACAAAGTATCAAACCCAACAGCATATCAATCCCAACATTCAAATGTTTCCTGTTGAAATCTTTACTGACATAATCCTCAGAAGCATAGAGTGAGTAGGTTCTATTGTTATTCTAATTGAAGAGTTAAGTAAACTGAAAGCACAGAGAGGTTAATTAACCTGCCCAAAGTAACACAGCATGTGGCAGAACAAGGATTCAGACTCCCACAGTCTGGCTCCAGAGTCTCACTTGTACTCCACTCCTGCTATCTACACACAGAGAAGATAGAACTTAAAGGTCACAAATTTAGACTTCTTTGAAAAAAATCATTTTTTTTCTCTTTTTCCTTTTCCATCTCACACTGCCTTGTGAGAGTATGTCTCCTGTCCTCCTTTGTTCATTTCCATCTCCTCCTACAAAGAGATTACAGGAACTCAGTAGCCCTCCCCTAGATCAGGTTCCTCTCCATAGTGGGCTTCCTCCCCTCTGATCCCTGATAGTATTCTCCCTTGGACCACCAGGCTCTCCCCTTGCCTGGAACCCATCACATGCCCCGCGCGCAGAAGCATCTGAGAAAACCCACGTCTAGTTCAAAGGTATGGAACTGGCCAATATAGAGGTTTCTAACATGCTGTGAAGGATGTTTTCTTATTTCAGAGACACACGGGATGGACTTAATTCATGTACCTTTGGATCCCCCTCATGGCACACAAGCTGTCTCCTTAGGATACATTCTAAAATGACCGTTTCTTTGCCAGCATTTCCCCACACTCGTTGTTTACCTAACCCACAGGCTGGGATACATTTATTGCCCTCATTTTCATTTCTTTGGCCTACAGAGAAAATAATAGTCTTCAGAATATAGATTAGGGTGTATAAACTGACCATTATCCAATTCCATTTCCAGCAAAAGTGATACCAAAGCTTAGTACTTTACATATCAACATCTCAAAGCCTAGGGCATATATTAAGAAGTGGAAAACATCTGTAGGCTTTTATGAAAAAGGAAATATATGGCATGGACAGAGCAGTGATTGCCTGAGTTTGCTCACAGAGTACCAGAGAGAACATAGAAATGGAATGAAATTAATGGCCCTGCTCCAACTTGAATACATAATATAGTTCATTTGGACATCATAATCCTGTGGATTGAATGATGCTGCTGATTGACTTTATTTTTATGGTTGGCTGTCTTAGAGAAATTGATATTTGGGCTATATTTACAGGATACCAAAACAGCTGGTTAAAAAGTAAGTGGTTTCACTCAAACTGATTCCAGTAACACTGATTAAGTAGTGAGCAAGGGAAATCCGGTGTTCGAGGTTTATTGAATTTTCTGGTTGACTTGGGGCTACCTGATAAACCTCTCTTTGTTTCATTCCTTACAGTAGAAATTCTTATTTTCAAAAAATATATCACTCCACTCTGTTTACTTGGTGAAGCATGCTGAGCATTATTTCATCTTTTTTTGCTCAGATGGGAGCTCTGAAATGGCCTTGGGTTCGTTTTTCTGACCGTTGGCACTAACTGTAGAAACACTTGCAAGTGTAGAAGGCTAGAATGCTGGACATATTCCCGGGATTGTCTTAATTTCCTAAAAATGGATCATTCTCTTCCATTCCTCTTCAAAATGGTGATTGGGTGACCTGGTTTCTTCTCCCTCATATAAAAACGGATGAATTATAGATGGATCAATTTGAGTTTTTATTTTGAAACCATCCAGAAAAATGGATAGAAAATGATCTAAAATTTCATCTTAAAAAATCAAAATCAAACTAATTTCTTTGCCAGTAGACAGAGGTAAAACACAGCCTTCTTACTGACTGCAGTTTGGAAAGGTGAAATCATGTTGCCTGGAAAATTATACAAGCAGTTACAGAAAGTCTGGAAACTACTGGTGTATTTTTTTTTCTCCCTCAGAGACCAAAAAGAGTCGGCATTCAGCCATAGGATTTTCTTATCATGTATGTTTCAGTCTGTCACCTATTTTGGTCTTTAGAGAAGCAATGGATATATTGTCCAAAAGCAGAAATTATAGCAAGTTAAATGGAAATTTGGATTCAAGTGCAAGGGCCCAAAATAAATCAAATTTCTGTCCCAGTAAAAACTGATACATCTTTGTTTCTGGACACCTGTTGGCAGCCTGTAGCTTGCCAGGTACAACGGCCCATCAGCAACGGAGGGGCAGGGCGCGCTTCAGTGCTTGACAAAAATGAGATTCAGTTTCCAGGTATGAGCTTTTTCAGAGGCAGGGAGGAAAAAGAAGAGTATTCATGACAGCAAATGTGACCCCAGATGCTCGCTATGGATGGAACTCTGCTCTCCACTTTTCAAAATCCACTGCCACATTTGATCAGTCCTCAGTGGAGCGTCTGAGTATGCTAGAGCATGCCAGCAGAATGGAACTACATGTTGTCACACCCTGCTCATTCATTTTTTCCACTCTCCCGACTTGCACTATTTCCATTTTCTAAATGAAGTAGATGAGCAACGGCAAAGTTTCCTACATAAAGAAAAGGTTCATGGTGGGTCAGATATGAGCTCTCAGGTCGGATGACCTGGGTCTGTTAGCTCAGAGGTCTTCAGAGTTATACTTAACCTGTGTCTCTCTTTTCCCATCTGCAAAATGGGGAGAATGAAAGCACCTCAGATCAATGGTCAAATGATCTGTCTACAAGCCTGGGTGCCATTTCTGGTATGGGAAGCCCTCTATAAATGTCAACCATTATGATTATTAAGTAAATTCTCTTTCATCAGCCATTTCAAATTATTCCCTCACTCTGCAGTATCTAACAGCTCCTGAGACCTGCTCATCCTCTACTTCCTTCCTTTGCACATTTTTCTTACAATGGACAAAAGAACCTTCATAACTCACTGATCATCATAAGGGGGTGGAAGGTAACAGATGAGAAGTCCTTGGAACAAGGCGACCCTTAAAAGCCTAGAGAAGAATTATCCCAAACCTCATACATGAGAAGATGGCATTAATGAAAGGTGGCCAACAAAGAGAGAAAATAATTAACTTGGACACCAGGGAGTTGGAAGTTGAGGCAGCACACCAATATCATACTAGGAAGTAGGACTCGGAATGGAAATGAAAAAAGCCACATGTCCAGCCACACAGGAGACCTAAGGTGGATACCTGAGCAAGGACCATTGGCCAAGCCAACAATCCAGACTTCCTACCTGGGAGGGTGGGATCAACATCTGTTCCAGAAAACAACTCCCTGGACAGAAGGTCATATAAAACTGAAAGATGCCAAGTGACTGACTTCAGAGCAGCAGAGACTTTGGTGACGATTTTGCTAACGTTGGCAACCTTGCTGTGTACATTAGGTTAGGTTTTCTGCCGGGTTGGACTTTCTTTGAGGGCCAGGGGCACACCTTCCATGTTTGTACACCCATCACAACCCTAGAACTTGGAATGGACGATGGTTCCTGTTAGGGGCCAGGTAAGAATTTACTGACTGTTTTACCTCCTTCCACAATGAGACAGGTAGTTGTGGTAGATGGAATGGTGTGAGCACTATGGCCGTTTGAGGTGACACATCTCTGGAGACTGTAGCTATCTGAGGATATAATAAGTGTTTATAAGTACTCATCAGAAAAAAAGAGTGCTGTTCTCTGTAGCAACATAATAACCAAGATTTTCAAGACAGCCCTGATATTAAGAATTTCCTTACTTAAATCAAATTTAAAATATTTAAAAATTTCTTTAGCCAAAAATTAAAGTATTTCTTTAGCCAAACTCTGCTATCTAGAAACCACTCGTATTTTCTGCTGTGATATAAAAATCTACCTTCTAACTACACACCTATGTTTTCTTTGCAAAAACATAATTTCCTTATACACTATACATAGACTGAAAAAGCTCCTCCCTGAGGGCCTAAAGGATTGCACTGAAGACTGTTCAGAGTTGAATACTCTGCAATACACAATCGCAAAACTGGCAGTTCCAAGTCTCCTATCAGTTTTGTGTTTAAATCACATCCTATGAGAGGAGTTCATCCGATCAAACAGGGGTCACGAGATATGACCATTCTTCTGAAATCCACAGTCTTGTATAGATGACTAGTTTTCAGTTATGGTAATTAACATGGTTGAGCAGTGAAAGAGATGGAGGTGATGGTGGTGGTGGGAGGGGAGGTGTCTTGCATTGAGTGCACATCACATACATCATCACATGTGATCCTCCGAACATCCCTAGTAACACCATCCTGATATTGCAAACAATTTAAAGGCAAGTAAACTGAGGCTTAGCAATATCTCACCCAAGATCCCAGCTTACAGAGCAAAGCTGGGATTTAAATCCCTGAAGTCTGACACAAGAAGCCTCTCCTTAACCATAAATTCACATCTTTTCTCACATCACTGATTCAGGAGACAGCACCTCTCTCTTCTTTTGGGGAAGGCAAAGGCTGGACATTTGTTAATTTTTTTTTTTTTTTTTTTTTTTTTTGCTTTCAGCCACAGCCTTTTCTCCAAATTTAAATAATGCACTGAGATCGCATATTGCATTGTCCATTTCAGATCTACTCTCCAAGTCTCAACACACACTGCATTTCTTTCTCAAAGTATCTGCCCTGCTCTCGTTCCTCTGGGGAGAAGGAAGGTGATTCTGAACAATGGAGTATCACCAGCCAGGCTTTGTTGTGAGGGCATATCAATGTCTATAGGAGTGCTTCTCAGCCTCCTGGAACCTAAGCATCCATGCTGCCAATTCAGTCACTGAGACTTCCTAAGCACTTCACAGGACATCTTGCCTCTTACAACAAGCTGGACATCCATGGGGACTAGGGGATGGGATTCTGGGGAAGCAATCAAGGGGGCGAGGTGCTCAAGATAAAACGAAGTGACACCAGAGATGTTGTCCTGACTTATTGGAGCTTACTATCTAGCCCTGTCTGGTACATAGTAGATACTTGAAAATTGTTTGTGGAATAAGAATTATCTGCGGCCACTGACATTAGCCCCACCTCTCTTACTCCTTTCTTGCTTTATCAAAACCCGTAATTTGAAAAAGGTAGAGGTATCCGATACGACACTGGATGTGGTTGGTAATCTCTCTAAGCCTCAGATGTCCTTTAGTAAAGTAGGGATGATACTGGTATCTGCCTCACAAGGCTGGAAGTATTGGAAGGGTTTGTAAAATGCCACCTGCTCAGCAGAGTTCCTAGAATATTTTAAGTGTCCAACAAACACTACTACATTCAGAGCACAAGGGTCTGCACTCTTTGATGCCTCATCCAGGATCCCTGTTTCTTAACCTCAGGGAAAGCAGGACTATCAAGAGAATTTTTTTCTAATGTCCCATTATGTTGGCAATATTTGCTGAGATTAAGGACTCACCCTACACAATTTGCAATCAAGTTGTATAAGTCAGACTACCCTCTGAAAGCAAACAGGTAGCTTTGGGTATGGGGTACATAAATACTCCTCGGAAAACATGGAACTTTGAGTGGTCACTGCTAAGTCTGTTTGCTCACCCACCTAGGTTATATGGACCCAGTGTAGATATATATACTCAGACATCAGAGACACACAGATCACTTCAGTCTCAGTCTGTTTGATAGAATCAGCTTCATAGTTGCCCCAGTCTTCAATTTGCTTTGTCAGTGCAGACACAGCTCAATTCCAGCAAAGTTGAGGAGCAGATAAATAGAGGATAACTCACTCCAGCTCATCTGACTGACATCCGTATGGTGCTCATCAGTACATACCCAATTACTAAATCAAAATAGATAAAAGCAATACATAAGTAAACGCACATTTACAATGTCTAATAATTGATTTTACAAGTAACATAACAGTACTACAGTAAAGGTTCCTAGAATCAATGAGGGCCAGTTCCAGTATTGCACAAAGATGACATAAATTGTATGAATCAGTATCAACAGCCATTGATTATGTGTACAAGTCTGTCCATATAATAAGAAACTGTCATTTTTGCCATAATAGAACCTGCCAAACTCCTGCCTCTCCCTTTGACTCCAGTTGACTAACACAGTCTCTCAAAGTACAAGAGTTCAGTATCACATTTTTTGCAGAGATAAAGCCATGGCTAATGATGGCAGTGTAGCTACTTAGAAATGGAAATATGTTGGCAGTGACTTGACAGATTCCTTTTTCAATGAATGGATGAAATGCACCAGGTGCTCTGACAATTCCTTAAACCTCCTCAAGGAAAGTTGTTGCCACCCTAAGAGTATCCATAAACCAAACAACTAATTTAGTTTCATTTTATAGACAGCCTAACCTTCTGTTGCACAAGGATCCCTTTCTTTCAAGGGAAAGGCAATGCACAGTAAGTCAGTGTTGTGTGTGTGTGTGTGACAGATTCTGCAAGTGCATAGAGAAAAGACTGAATATATTGAGTAAAGCCATACTAAATCCCATTCTAAGTGTCTTACATGCATTAACACTCTTAATCCTCATAACACAATTGACACTATTGTTATGCCCACTTTTTAGATGAGGAAACAGAGGCACAGAGGGATAAAGTAACTTGCCCAAGGTCATAACAGCTGAGTGAGTGGTGTCTGTCCTTGTGTGTCTATCTATCCATCTTTTCCACTGCCCTGCCTTTTACTCTGATGACTATTTTGAAAATCACTCTTGCATTAGGATCATCAGGCTTCTACACTGGGCCACAGAAGTGATTGCAATTTGCTTTCATCTCTTCTTGGAGCTACAAAACTGCCTTGTGGGTACTGCTTCCTGGTGACAAATGTTATGAGACAAAGGTAGGGCTAGGTCCAAGCAAAGTTGTGAAGCATAAATTTTGCTTTAGAGATGAGGGGTCTTAAGCATTTTATCATAAAACTTCTCAAACATCCAGAAAAGTAGAAATAGTGGCATAATTCACCACCAAGGCTGAACAACTAACATTTGTCCCTATTTGCTTCATCTGTATCTATATATTTTTGCCTTGAACCATTTTATGTTTACTTATTTTGTTAGTTAGTTTGAGAGACAGAGAGACAGACAGACAGAGGGCGAGCAGGGAAGGGGCAGAGAGAGAGGAAGATACAGAATCTGAAGCAGGCTCCAGACTCTGAGCTGTCGGCACAGAGCCTGATGTGGGGCTTGAATTCATGAACCATGAGATCATGACCTAAGAAGAAGTCAGCTGCTTAACCCACTGAGCCACCCAGGCGCCCCACTTTGAACCATTTTGAAGTTAACTAAAGACATCACAATTCTTTACTCCAATATATTTTAGCTCATCACAGAATTCAGGAATTCTCCAATATTACCATCATAACATTATCCTGTCTAACCAAGTTCATAGTAATTTTCTATTATCATTTCACACCAAGTCTGTTGTCTCTCATCTTCAGAGTCTCCTTATATTTTCGTATAGAAGGCCCTCTTCTGCTTCCTCTGTCTAGTCTCTCCAAACGCAATGCCTTTAATCCAGCTAAGTGCTCATTCCCACAAGACCATGCTGAATTCCAGGGCTGAGAATTCCAGTCTCCTGTTAGATCCCTCAAGTTACATCACAAGCGTTCTGACCTTGAATACAAAGAGGAACAGGCCATGTAGACGGGTCTATTAGGCATTAGAATGGCAAAGAGAGTATGTTTAGGCAGAGACTGTAAACCATCAATTTAAATTAGGAATTTGATAGATATCCCTCAGGATTGTTAAATCATCTTAAACTCCATGAGCCTAATCTATGCATTGAAGGACCATTATGCATCCACCCTCCTCAAAGCAACAGATGGGCGACATGTGAGACAAAAGTAGAGAATAAAAACACTTCTAGAGAAAACACTAAGGTGGAAAATATGGAACCATTAGGTGCCTGATATGGTTGAGCACAGGCTGTGTTGTTTGGATTGGTTATGGGAGCCCAGAGTTGTAGAATCTAGTTTGCTAATCGCAGCCTTCAGCCATAACCAATTTCCAGTGTAGCCCCTCTGATAGAAGCCACTATCTGTACTCAAGCATGGTGTGGGTAGGGGGTCTGTTCCATCCATGCTTTATCTGAATACAAAATCTCTGGTCTTTTCCCTCAACTGATAGTGTGAGGACTCTGCCCTACATAATCCTAATACCATCTCATGCCCAATAACTTTAATATTGATACAATGTTACTACTTAGTATTAAGTCAAAATTCACATGTTCCCACTTTCCCCAGTACAGCCAATATTTTGGGGTTTTGTTTGCTCTTAATCCATGGTCAGTCAAGGATCAGGAAGTGCATTTAGTGGTTCCGTCTCCCTAGACTCCTAATCTCAAACAGTCCCACATCTTATTTGTGTCCATTACGATATTGGCATATTTGAAAAGTCCACCAACTTTCTTTTAGCTTTTAATAATTTGGTCAATTGCTTTCAGTCTTTCCAGTACACAGGTTTAATTATAGAGTACTTACAATTTTGTAACCTGTTCTTTGTACTAAACATTATTAATGCTATGGCATAAACATTTCCCAAGTTCCTCCATCATCTTAATAGCCCTTACCTTTGATAGATTTAAATGTCCCATTAAAGAATGCTTTAGAATTAATTTAACCCCTGTCTAGTGCGAGTGATTTAGATTCTTCAAAATTACAAATATTGTACCTCTTCATGAGTATCTTTATGCTTATACCTTATTCATTTTTATTTTCTTTTAACACTCTTTTTTTTAAGTTTGTTTATTTATTTACTTTGAAAGAGAGACAGACAGACAAACAGAAACAGAGAAAGCATGAGCAGGTAGGAGCAGAGAGAGAGGGAAAGGGTGAGAATTCCAAGCAGGCTTCTCAGCTATCAGCATGGAGCCTGACGCAGGGTTTGATCTCATGAACCATGAGATCATGACCTGAGCTGAAACCAAAAGTTGGTCGCTTAAATGACTGAGCCACCCAGGAGCTCCAATGCACACATTTTTCTTGCCTAACTGCTCTGGCCAGAATTTCCAAAATGGTGTTTAGTAGAAGCAGTAAAAGAGGGCGTCCCTTTCTTCCTGATCTTAGAGGAAAATTTTTCCGTGTTTCATCACAGAATAGGATATTAGCTGTCGGTTTTTTCATGTATGACCTTTATTATGTTAAAATAGTTACTTTTTTTTGGATAATGTTTATTTATTCATTTTGAGAGAGAGAGAGAGAGAGAGAGAGCGGGCATGAGCAGGGGAGGAGCAGAGAGGGAGAGAGAGACAATCCCAAGCAGGCTCTGCACTGTCAGCACAGAGCCCAACGTGGGACTCAATCCCATGAACCATGAGATTGTGACCTGAGCCAAAATCAAGCATCAGATGCTCAACCAACTGAGCCACCCAGGTGTCCCTCTTTTGAACATTCTTAATACATATTTTTTGTCCAAATACATATTACTTTTCTACTACTAACTCATAGGATTTACTGTTTTACTTTTAAGTTTGTTATTTATCTTACACAAAAAAAATAAAAATAAAGCACCTTGAAATTCACTGTTTTTTAATGTTAATGTCTTTGCTCATAAAAACTTTGTTAAATAAATCAACAAATTAAGTTACAAAATTAATAA
Source organism: Panthera tigris (assembly GCF_018350195.1). NCBI lineage: Eukaryota > Metazoa > Chordata > Mammalia > Carnivora > Felidae > Panthera > Panthera tigris. The sequence continues at coordinate 49,210,256 of NC_056661.1, forward strand.
TAAAAAACGAATTTTCATCATCAAAGTTCTGATGTTAAAATTGACAACAGGTTTAGTTCTTAGTATGAGCTGGTCAGTTTCATACACTGTAGAAGCCAATGTATGAAAGTTGACTGTTATATACTCAAGCTTTGCACTCAGTGCTCAGTTTAGCTACAAGGGAGTCTGGTCTATTAGACTGAGACCTTCCTTCAGGATGGGGAAATGACTTACTACATCTGTATCCCCAGCAACCAGTATTTAACACTTAGGAAACATTTGTTTTTTATTTACTTTAAACTGAAGTTATGGCTGACTTCTGGGATCTGTAGCAGATTCCAATCCTTCTATCTTGCAAAGCCAGTATCCCAAAATATGCAGCCCATAGGATACTAAATCTTTACTCCTAGACAGAGCTTTCATTCTCAGGCTCTGTCTTTGGCCTACCAGCATAAGATGAATTGGATTCTAAGAAGGAAAGTTAAGGTTTCCTTCATCTCTTTTCTTTGCCTTGACCAGTAGTCCTGTTTAGTTTCCTCTCCTTGAGCCCTCTGAGTTCTCTGAGATCTATAGTCACATTAAAAGTAAACCTAACTGAACTTAACACCACTTTATTGTCACGTCACATATACCCCCTCATAAATTAAAAATCAGTCAAACAAACACACAGGGTAGCTCTGGCCTCAAGGATGCTACCCATGACGATAGCCCCGAAGGCACTTTCCCATGTTTTCCTGCCCAAGAGAACAAGGTGTTAGTTAGGGTGTTGCTGGCACAATGAGATGCTTTCTCATTTAGAATCCCACTGTAGTATTGTCTTGGAATTTCACTTACCACACACAGTTCTAATCACACCATCAACTGCTAGCTGATGTCTTAGCTTGTAACTACCACCCACCTCTTTCCCATTCTCAATCCATCCTTCAGGTTACTTTTGTAACATTCTCTCCTTTATTCAAATATTGGTGAACTTCTCACAGTTCAGCTTCATATCCATATATTACCCTATATGTAACGTAAAACATCATTGCCAATCTGAGATTAATCTCCCCAATCATCTTTCCAGCATTCTTTCTTCTTTGCACGAACCTTGTCCTCTTTCAACTCTCCACACTTTTTGCCTTTCTCTCCAAACCCTCAGCCTTTTCACAGAACAGGCCTTTGCCAATGTCATGTCCTCCACATGGAATGTTCTTAAATACATGTGCCCATGACTTCTGTGTCCCCTGCCCAAGACATGTCCACAATTTACTGTTCAAGACACACTTCCATATTCCCTCCACCTTGATACCTTCCTTGAGTTTCTCAAGCAGTATTTTTCACCCCTTCCTCCTTGCACAAGTTTATGATGGCACCTTCTGCCATGTTGGAATTCTTCATGTGTACCCCCATTTCTGCTCACTCTCTTTAATTCCAGCCTTCCTGGCCTTTCTAATGCCAATCTCAGGGCTTTGCACCTGCTGTTCACTCTATGATTCAAGAATTTTCATAGTTTCTCTCTCATCTCCTTCAAATCTCTGCTCAAATGTCAGCCTTGCTGAACCTTAACTGTAACCCTTCTTAGGACAGCAACCTCAGCCTAATCTAGGTCTAGCCCCTTAGTCAACTTCTTTCATGGTGTTTAGGATTGCCTGACATCAGCATAGAGTTCATCCTTATTATTCACAGGTTCTATATTTACAGACTCCCCCACTTTCTGAAAGTGGTTTGTAACTCCAAAACCATTACTTGCTGCACTGTTACAGTCATTTGCAGATACATGCAGAATAGGGAAATTATTGAGTCACTGCACACATTCTCAGCTGAGGCTGAACAAGGTGATCTTCTGCCTTGTTTCAGTTCTAAGGGTGCCTTCTGTAGTCTGCTTAATACCCAAGTTTTGTATTTTTGTGTTTCTGTGATTCACCATTTAAAATATCCCCCAAACATAGTGCTGAAGTGTTGTGTAGTGTTCTTGAGTTCAGGATGCATGTATTATTCAAACTTTGCTCAACTATGAGTTATAATGCTGTTAGTCATGAGTTCAATGGTAACCAATCAATAATATATATTATATAAGGTGTCTTCAAACAGAAAAAACAAAAACATAAATTAAGGTTATATCTTGATTGGTTGATAAAATGCTGTGGCCAGAGGCTCATAGGAACCTAACCCTGCATTTCCCCCAGGAGCAATGGTTCAGAATTCACCAATTCAGTGTTTATTGCAACTTTATAGAAGATAACAACAGAAAATGAGAAACAGCTGAATCTTTCTCTCCCCAAAATGATGTAAGCTCCATACAGTCAGAGGCTGTACTGAATGCTAACATGGCCACATTTCCCTGTCTGTAATAATGTTTGACACAAAGTAGGTGTTCAATAAATATGTGTTGAATCACACTGAACCAGGCATTGTTCAAAGTTAGAGAATATTTCCCCATATCTTTGTGCCACTGGTTTTTAAACAAGCTACTATTAGCTCACTTTAAGTTCTTAGTATTAGTGGAACAAAGAAAAAAGAAATGAATGAATGGACTACGAATCTCCTACCCCCAAACAGCAAGGCCTGGATTTATCAAGAGCTTTTCATCCAGGAACACTAAGTATTACTCTGCTACTATTTTGTCACTACTGCCTTATTCATAACATTATCCTTAAGACAAGCTTTCAGGCACAGCTTCAGTCTTGGATGCACCATTGGAATGAACCCATAATATGCTCCAGAATGCTTGCATCCATAATATATTGAAATTGCAAAATACACAAAAGCTTTCAGTGCCCAGGCAGAGTGCATAAGAAAAAGTAGAAATCTTTAATGCAGTAATTTAGTCCATTCTTTTTATTTTTTCCTAAGGCAAAACATATACAGCCTCAATCAAACTACCCAGACAGATTTTAACTTGGCCACGCTTAAAGATGTTTCCAAACAGAGACTTAGTCTATTTGCTTCAAATACATCTAAGAACCACGTAAACCTCTTCTTGATGCTTTACATCTTAAAAAACAAATTAGATTTTTTAAAGAAACACTAGAATGTTCATTGACTATTTTCATGGCAGAATTGAAAATTGATTTCTCAATTTTAGCTAGGCTGTTTTAGGCCTCTCTGGATGCTAAAAGGGGAAAAAAAGAATGTTGTGATTTAAAACTTACAAATGAAATCTGAGAAGCTACAGCAGTTGTTAGCTTTGTATACAATAGCATCAAGTTGGATACTGAGGGAAAAAAAGAGGTTGGCAAAGCCCCCGAAGTTCCCATGTATTTGGGGAGTCGGGGGGAAGGGAGACTCTCTTTCTCTACTAAGACCCTCCAAGAGCTGACAATGACTTCAGAGAGCAGAAGCTCTTCTGTAGTGATTCATTCAGTAAGTACTGAGCACTTTGTATTACGCACTTACTAAGCACTAGGAAAATCCAGGGATTCTTCCATTCTTACATCTCCACTGCTAATGTGTGAGACACACAAGAGCAAAATGCAATGCACCCTGGCTGTGTGCAATATGGCAAAGGAGAAATATAGGGGCCATGAAAGAGTAGAGCAGGGGCACCTAGCTTGTCTGGGGGAGGTCAGGAAAGGCTCCCTGAATTGAGTCACTTTGAGAAACTTTAAGGAGAACAAGGAGCAGGAGGTAACCAGATTAGGAGACAGGTAATTAGAATTGTAGGGAGGAAACTCAAGTTGAAGATTATGCTTTAAAAGCACTGACAGTTCCCCATGGCCTCCTAAACACCATCGCCTTACTTGGCATTCAAGGCCTTTGACAAGAGACTCCTTTAGGAAGCTAGATAACCATAAGGATTGTGTCTTGTTCATCACTATTTCCTGTAGCTTGAATTTAATATGGCATAATGCATATTTACTGAAGTAATTATCTGGACCCTCCTACCCCTTCATCCTTCAGTTCCAGAACTTTCTGATTCCCTTCCCCATGCACTTTAATGAGAATACAGTATGTACTTATATATAACCTGCGTCCTTCCTATGTTTTCACATTCATCATCCAGATCAAATGCCCATTTCACTGAGAAGCCTTCTCAGGCTTTGTACAATATACCTCCATCCAAGGCAGAGTTAATTAGCCCTTGTCAAATATCTTTAAGCACTTACCACAAGCATTGTAATCATTTCCCCAACTATAAAATCTATTAACAAAATGGACTACACCTGACTCCTTTCTTTGTCCCTGGTGAAAAATGGGGAAAGCACTTAGCACATTTTTTCTCAAGGATTTCTAGGATGCTGCTTCTCTATTTCCCTTGAACTGGATTACTATTTATTGTCTGCAAACATGGTAGACTGGTCCCAGCAGCTTCGATGCCCCATCATCCATTGAATGGTCTCCCTCATTCAACTCTGGTAAAGATACCAATTTGCTTTGGGGACTCCTCTCAATGTGAGTCTGACCTAAGATCTCCTGCCTCATCCTGATCATGCTACATAGGGGAAAATTTTTTTAAAAATTAAAAAAAATAAAGGAAATGCCAAGCCCTTGCTGATGGTACATGGCAGCCCTCTCTAAATGTTGTCAAATAATTCAAATATACAATGAATGAGAAGGGAACCAAACCGCTTGCAAACTTCCAAGCCTGTTTTTGCATAATTAGCATGTAGTAAAGTTACTGGTATTTAATCGGTGCTAAATAATATTTTGTTAGATGGGCGGTTGGATATATGGACAGACATTTAGATTCTGTATCTTTGGTGACTAGATTAGAATTACTGGTGATTTGGAATCCTGATGTATTTAGCTGATTGTATTTTCACCCCTGCTAAGCTCTTTGTGTCAAGATGTCCAGCTACCTAACATAAAGACAAATACTTCAACAATTCTGCTGGTAAGTTGTTGCAACACAGCTAGAGGTGGGGAAGAAAAGATAGAGAAAAGTCTCAGCTTTTCTTAGATCAGAGTTCAAATTACACAACTGTGAATACCTCATTTTTTGATACTCATATTCCCCATTCTTGGGTTTTGCATGTTTTTAGGGGGTGTAATTTACTACTCTTGGATGATAGTCAATTTAAAAAAAAGATTTAGGAAAAATCATTAGAAAATTATTTTTTAATACAATATAGGAAGTTTACTAGTTTTGAAATTCTGAGTGAAAATTAACAATTGAAGGTAACATCAACTCATCTGCCAGTAAGTGGTGGGCGAAGGCCATTTACTTGATGAAACAAACAGGCAGGAAGCAGTCCAGTGACCACAGAACCAATTACTAGGAGTATTTCCTTTTGTTTTAGTAAACATAAACTCTAATATGAAGAATCTCTCCCACTTAAAGTATTTTTAACTAAACAACAACCGTGAATTATGATTGGCAGGTAAGCAATGGCTGGAAGAAAGGAGAGACACAGATATGGCTTAGGATGGGTTCATAGAAAAGTCAGTTTGAACCAAGTTCCATCAGGCAATAAACCAGTATTCCAGTTTGGTGAGCTTTACAAAGGACAAATGTAGTAGGCAGGGCCAAAATTTAAGAAATAACCAAACATACTTCCCAAAGTACTTTCTTGTACAGTACCAAGGGATCCACTAAAAAGTGGGGAGAACGCTACACAATCAAATAAATTTGGAAAACAGTGCAAATAACATCATAGAGTTACAGGTGGCTGCCCAGAGACTTACTCTGGCCCCTGACCTCTTTCCGTTGACTTGCTAAAGGTTTTAATATAATTTTGAACTGTGCACTAAAAAAACAGGTATTTTTAATGCCTGGAAGAGAGCCTAATACAAAATATGCACTCAATAAATGAAAAATGAATTTTGAAAAGAAATTTCAAAAGAATAAAAAATGAATTTTTACCTAACAACACATAAGTACAGCTCCTCTTTTAGAAATGAAATATCTGGGGGCACCTGTGTGGCTCAGTGGGTTAAGCATCTGACTTGATTTTGGCTCAGGTCATGATCTCATGGTTCCTGGGACTGAGCCCCATATTGGGTTCCGTGCTGACAGTGTGGAGCCTGCTTAGGATTTTCTCTCTCCCTATCTCTCTCTGCTCCTCCCCACCTCACACACTTATGAACTCTCTCAAAATAAATAAACTTAAAAAAATGAAATATCTGACTAAAGTGAGGTAACATCCTATAAATGATTATGCTATTCAGATGGGGCATGTGTTTTCTAGTGGATCAGATTCCATGCTATTCCTTAATATCTTACACATGACCCACTTTGCTCATTTGTATTATACACCCAGCCCCTATAGGAGAATTCCTTCTTAGAGAATCACAAACCACATAATTGTAGTAACAGTGTGGAAGGCCCACACATGTCTATGTGCACATACGAACAAGTGTCTCAGATATATATGTAGAAATAAAGTTGCTGAGTCCATCATCTTTTCTAGGTATTTCCAAATGGTTCTCTCATGAAATTTTATCACTTTCCATTCCTACTAGTGTAGTCTAAGAATCCCCATTTCTTCCCAACCTCACCAGCAAATGGTATCAGTGCAAATACACCTTTTATTTTGTAATAGCTAGGGATGAAACGCTTTCTTACTATTAATTTCCACTTTTCTAATTTATGAGGTTGAGCCCTTTTTATGTTTTTTTATCCACAAATCACCTTTACATATCTTCAATTCATTTTCTAAAAATTAGCTTGTCTTTTATTACTAATTTGTCTATGTTAAAAATTTTGTGTAACAATCCTTTGTCAGTTAACTATATTGCAAATAATATCTCCTTGTTAATAGCTTTATAATTTAACTTTAGAAATGGTATTCGTTTTCAGATACCATTTATTCCAGCATTGTTTGCTATTGAAAATAATTATAAAGTAAGTAGAGTCCACCAAATAAAAAATGAATTACAGAAATCTTTGGTATATTTATAAAAGAAACTATATGGGGTGCCTGGGTGGCTCAGTGGGTTAAGTGTCCAATTTCAGTTCACGTCATGATCTTGGGGTTCATGGGTTTGAGCCCTGCATCAGGCTCTGTGCTGACAGCTCAGCACCTGGAACCTGCTTTGGATTCTGTGTCTCCCTCTCTCTGCCCCTGCCCCGCTCATGCTTTTTCTCTCTCCCAAAAATAAACATTAAAAAATAAAAAAGAAGCTCTATAGTAACTCTGATTACCCAATCAACATAAATTAATATTAAAACAACAATGTTATATGAAAAACAAGTTGCAAATGGATATGCATGGAATGGTATTTTTTAAACAATTTAAAAAACACAAAGCAAACTATCTCTAGTTTATGGGCGGCTACACAGACTGCAGCAGCATGAATCTCACTGGGACAGAGGCACACCAACATCAGAATAATAAATAGCATTGGTGGGAGGCAAGGAGGGAAGCCTGGCAAAGGGGAAAGGGAAGGAGGGGAGGCTTTGATTGTGTTTTTATTTCCTATGTGTGGATGGAGAGGCACGTGAAGCAGAGATGTTAATACATTAATGTGTTATTTTCAAGGCTGTGATATATTATTGCCTACAATTTGTGTGGCTGTGTGAATCACTTCATAGACACTGATAGGTATACATATCTACATATACATTTAAATTTTAAAAACAGCTCACAGAAACATAGCATATTGTTAATGAACTATACAATTCCTTATTATTTAAAAAATATGGAAGAGAGAAAAGAGACCTATTTAATTTTATTCATTCAAAATTTTATATTTATTTATGTTTCCCATAATTCACTGTTGTGTATAATATCCACAAGACTCTTTTTCCTTTCCATTTTTTCCTTTTTTTTCTTCACTTCCTATAGTTGGGGTATTAAGTGTTCCATGGAACACACCTGAGAAATTAAGTATTTTGTGAGACCAACAGGCTTGGGAGAAACTCAAGGAAAAAAGCAGTTCACTCAAGTTAATGTCAAATTGTGTGTGATTTTGATAATACACCAAGAGTAAGTTGGAATGTCTAATGTTTTTTTAAGGAACAAAGCACTTCATTGCAAAAGCCTGTGTCCACAACACTGCCTCATAGTAAACATAAACTCTTTAAGAGAGCTTGCTTTGAAAACTACTGATGTAGGTAACTTTAAAAAATTTGAGAGGAACCATGCCCTATGTTCCTAATGGTCCTTAAAACTTGTAACTTTACAAAAAAAAATTCTGTTTTAAAATTTTAAAAGTTTATTTCCTTAGTAAGTATTTCACTGCACAAGTAAGCAATTATCTTTTCTAGGCCATAAACTACATTGCTATTCAAATAAATAGAATTATCAGACACCACAGGCACTTATCTTATTTACTCACAAGGCTAGAACATTTTAAAAATAAACATAATAATACATTGGACACTGCTTTGAAATGCATGTAAATTGCCATTCTAGGACCTGCACAACTCCATCACCATTAGTTGCAATGTTCTCCAGCTATTCTGCAAAGAAAGCATGAACTGAGGCTAATCATTTGTATAAAATGTTGCAATTTAAAAATAACTTTATGGGGGCACCTGGGTGGCTCAGTTGGTTAAGCGGGGAACTTTGGCTCATGTCATGATCTTGTGGTCCATGAGTTCGAGCCCCAGGTGGGGTTCTGTGCTGACAGCTCAGAGTCTGGAGCCTGCTTTACATTCTGTGCCTCCCTCTCTCTCCGCCCCTCTCCTACTCATGCTCTGTGTCCCTCACTCCTGCCCTCTCATTCACACACAAAAAATAAACATTAAAAACAAATTTTGGGGGGCTCCTGGGTGGCCCAGTCGGTTGGGTGTCCAACTTCAGCTCAGGTCATGATCTCACCACTTGTGAGTTCGAGCCCCACGTTGGACTGTGTACTGACAGCTCAGAGCCTAGAGCCTGCTTCAAATGCTATGTGTCCCTCTCTCTCTGACCCTCTCCCATTCACTCTCTTTCTCTCAAAAACAAATAAACGTTAAAACAATAAAGTTTTTATATAAAAAATAAAAATAAATAAAAATACTGTCATGCATTATGTTACCAGATGAGAAAATGGAGTATTTCATACATTGATGCCATTAACAGACCACAGGGTGACAATTATCCTACCTATTTTACAAAGGCTCAGAGAAGTTCAGTGTCATTGGACCGGTCTAAGTCACACCTCAAGTAAGTAAGTGATAGAGCTAAATCAGAACCTGGGGCAGGTGAGTCCAAATGAAGCATGGTCTTCCAACTATGGTATAGAGAGCAAACTATAGATTCAAACATCAGCCTTCGTTTGGAATGCTGGTCCCTCTGAGCCTCAGACCTCTCCTATGTAAGGTGGCAATCATGAAAGCACTCATCTCAAGGCTTGCAAACACAAGAAGATAATCCATGACAAGCATCAGTAAATTTCCACCATTGTTATTATCACTTCAAAATTTTTACCGCATCGTGATGATAGTTTAATGCAAACCAATACTCAGCTGTGCAATGTAAGGGCAACATATTCTAACTTACTCTTTTGCTGAAGACTCTTCTGGAGAAATTGGTATTTTAAAAAAACCTGTTTGAGGAATTTCAATTGTGTTTTGCTTTTTTCACTAGACAGTTATGCTTATAGGGAAAACAGTCACACAATAATCACACAATAGAGGTAGTCTCACGTATTTAGGTCATTTTAAGCCTCTGAGTTTTTCCTTTGATTTCCCCCCACTTTGTCCTGAGGATAGTTAGCATATTGGCATGTGATGAGGTAGGTTGTGGTTGTTTCTTGCACCTATCTGCTCCAAGTTTTCTTTCTAGCTATGACCCTGTAAATAGGCTTCAGAGTAAAGAAAATATTAAAAAATTTTTTTAATGTTTATTTATTTTTGAGACAGAGAGACACAGAGCATAAGCAGGGGAGGAGCAGAGAAAAGAGGGAGACACAGAATCCTAAGCAGGCTCCAGGCTCCGAACCATCAGCATAGAGCCTGACGCGGGGCTCAAATTCACACACCACGAGATCATGACTTGTGCTAAAGTCATACGCTTAACCGACTGAGCCACCCAGGCACCCCAAGAAAACATTTTTAGAAAGCTATTCTCTTTATACTCAAATTGAGCATATAAAAGAAGACAGTAAAGGTTGTAACAACAATGGGAACCTTCTTAGAATACTGGGGGCATTGCTGATACCATGCATTTATCGAGGATGTGGCATCTTGACCTGTTTCATGACCATATTTTCCAGAAGACTCTCCATTTCATAGAATTCATTTTCCTATAATTTCTGTTAATAAATGCAATGTGATTTCATAAAGGAGTCTGAGTCTTCAAATCAGAATTTGTCAGAACCAGAGTCTAAATTTTTAATCCAGAAAATCTGTCTTTTTGTATAGTGTACACATGCATGTATATATCAGTAAAATACTGGCTGCTTTACTTACTCAAAGTTCAGATCCAAACTCTCTCTCAGTGTGTTATTGTGGCTTCTCCATTCTTCTAAATCCCTATATGAATCCCTACTTAAGAATTTTTTAAGACTCTTGTTACTTGTTTGTATTAAATGAATAATACTATTTAGAATAAAAAACGTTAAGTAAAATAAGCCATCAGTAAATGCTCCCTGACAGTTAATTTGTGTCCAACAGAAGCTGATGTAAAACTTCTACCATTTAATAAATAAAGAACATGTCACACAACAGCAATTATATTACTCGGTATTGAGAACTAGAGTATAAATCAGAGTCATACGTTGGGATCTCGGTGTCTTTGTTTCCAGCCCAAGAACAGGAAAGGGTCTGGCATATGGTAGGCAACTGATGTGTATCTCCTGAATGAATGAATGAATGAATGAATGAATGAATGAATGAATGAGTAGAGTTGGGTCATAGAATTACTGTGCCAAATAAGTAATTTATCCCACATTTAAGGAAAACAATGTAATGCATCCATGTTGAGATTAAAGTGAGCCTCAGATTTTGATGGAAATGTTCCACAAATTACATTTACAACTTACTGATGCAAACTCTATGAAAATCAGTCAACAGTAATTTGATTGTGTGACTCCTAACTGAACAAGACAGTCTGGTTGACCTAATCTTTAGTCAACCAACATTCATTCCAGTGACCGAGGACAGACCTTTCCCAAGCAAAAACCATTTTTTATGAGAAGGTCTGGGAGAAGATTACACAACAAAATATACTGCAACATGGGTAGGCTCTTTAAGCTTAAGGTTGGCTAATTAGAAAGCATGGCATCCACTATTAATTTACTAACCATTATAAACCATAAAGAGGGAGGTTGGAGACATCTCAGAATAAAGAACACAGATGGTTTGAGAATTGCTGGACACTGCAGATTTTAGTAGACAAAACCTTAGAAAGAGTCATAGGAATCCAAAGTGATTTGTGTGTTCCTTAGTGGTGCATTGTTCCTTCTTGACTTTGCACCCAGGTCCTTCTGGATCTAAATCTGTTTCTACCTTTGCAAACAAGGTCATTGCTACAACTGACCCTTTTACATTTTTCTTTCAGGCCCTGCTGCAAAAAAGAAGTATGTCAGTTATAATAACCTGGTTATCTAACCTGTTTCATTCCATGGAACCATGGAAGAGGAAGACCCTCAGTTATTTCGTCACCCAACCTGGCATAGGACTCTTTTGGTCCTGCCCGCTGCCCATCACTGGAGGAGCATCCCCGGCCAGGAGACCAACGTTAGAGGATCCAAGTGTCCTACACAGCTGCTTTATGAAATATTCTTACTTTATCTTGGCTTAATAAGTCACTGGCATCAGCACTGCCAACTCGGCTGCAATTTTGGACCTTCCCTACCACAGGGAGTGTTGAGACTCAAGTCCCACCCAGGCTCTTTAGGATGAACCATCGAGAGCCACAGTGAACGTTTTGGGGCTGACTTGTCTTTCTACGTATGTACTTCCAGACTGCAAGGTTTTGAAATTTTCTGTACAGTTTGTGAGGACTTTTGCACTTTGCCATCTGATGTTGTACCTTGGTTCACTGTTTGTTTTCGAATGCCTTGTTTCCATAGAGCCCTATTCTCTCAGACGGCAGAATATTTGGAAAAATTTTTAAACAATTCAAATGTTAAAAAGATCTCGGCAGACTAAAAGAAAAAAAACAAAAGAAAGAAATTAAAACCACATATGTAATGACTGTATAATTATGATTATAGTACCACTGCAAATCATGTTATTTTTTTAACACAAAAAAGGTATTTAAAGACCAAAAACTGTGCTGAGAAAGTATGCCCCACCCACCTATCTTTGGTATAAGGATAGGTCACATGAAAGGAAGGTATTGGCTGAACTGAATAGAGGTCTTCATCTTTGGAATGCATGCCAGTAATGTATTTTACAGTACATGTTAATAATTTACGTTCAATATTTGTATTTGTGTTCTCTTTTGTTATTTTAATTAAGGTAAATGGATATTTTGCAATAATTTTAATAATGATTAAGCTATTTGAAGAAAAGAATATGGATTTTTCATGTCTTGAGGTTTTGTTCATGCCCCCCTATGACTGACCAGTGTGATAAGGACTTTAAAAAAAAGCATGTATGTTTTTTACTGTTTGTAATAAGTACTTTCGTTAATCTTGCTGCTTATGTGCCAATTTAGTGGAAAAACACCCTTGCTGAAAAACTCCCCCTTTCCATTCTCTTTCAATTCTGTGATATTGTCCAAGAATGTACCAATAAAATTCTTTGGTTAACTTTTTTATTTCCTGAAATAAATATTTTTAGTTGTTTATCCCCTTTTAGTTATATAGCTTATTTCATAAAATCTTAAGTCTAGGGAACACTGTGAACAACCCAAGTTGTGAAAGAAATAAGCCTTCACTCACAAGTCCTATCTGAAATGCATAGATAAATCCAGAGACGCTAAATTCTCTCCTAAAAAAAAAGGAGCTAGCACAAAGCCCATGCATTTTGTCTCCTTATAAGTGAAATTGAGACCTGAGAACCCTCAGACATTGACTCAGTAAGTTACTCACCAAAAACAGTCAAAGTGTCAGAGGGAAGAGAAAATAAAGAAATACTAGCCTCAATAAACAATTTGGGGGCAAATGAGTGAAAAGATGAAAGTCTCTGTGAAACTTAACCAAAGGACCTAAGTAAAGATTTTTACAACAATGCATTTGTCTGTACTTACCAACAAATATGGTAGCCATGTTGACAGCAAGATTAAGACTTGGGGTTCCCCAAAGTCAAATGTGGGAAATACCCTCAACAATAACTTGGGTGTCAGGATCACAGAAGAATGTCGGTTTACAGAGGGTGACATTTGTCCTTAGCACTCAGGGTAGGGCCCCAAAATACATTTAAATGGATTTAAATGGCCCATTGTGGATCTACTTGTGACTAATTTTCTACAGTCACTGAACTCCACTAACCTCTTGCTGCTTAGCCCATGCAATGTGTACACAAAGACTAGACACCTTATTTCAGGATCACGCTAAGAAAAATTAAAATACCACCCACTTTTTTCCTAGCCCTTAAACACCCTTCAAGCAATAGACCAATGAGATAAAAAGCTAATCACAGCAGGTAGGAGTTTTGGATCATCCACACTTTCAAGTTGTAGAGCCAAACAATCCAGGGTGAGAGCTGGCTCCCCTCCAGCTAGCTATCCTGGGGAAAGTTATGGAAACATTCTGAATGCTCCATTTCCTCCAGCAGAAAACAAGTTAATACTACTACATATTTCATAGACTTAGGAGGATTAAGAGAAAAGGAAAAAAATCCATGCAAAGGGCTTAGAACACTGCTTGGCACTCGGTTAACTTGCCACGTGTGTTAGCTAGCATCCGCACCACCATGGCTGTTACATTTTGTCTTAAAAATAAAATTAAGTGCACAGTGCTTTCTCATTCCAGACATGCAAACACAATCTGTAAAATAGCACATGGGAAAGTCAGGCTGACTTTGGGCCACATAGAAGAAATAATTTCTTTCACCAAGAAATTGCAAGAGCCTTTCCAAAAGATTCCAACATATAAGCAAGAGTGCAGGGGAAATAACAAAAGCACTTTACTTAGGATTGCCAAGAGCTCCTGCCAAGGACCTTTACTCTGGCCCAGGATCCTCAGCATAGAATTGAAATAACAGTGATGGAGATAATGACAAGGATAAAAATTAAAGCTTCTATAGTACTATAAGGAATTGTTATATACATTACATATATATATATACACACACACACACACACACACACACACATATATATACACTAAATATATATTGTTTACTTTATATGCATTATATACCTCATGGATGTCATACGCATTACAATGCATACTAATCCTCAGAAGGCAGTTCTAATCATGTTCCAGAAACTCCATCCCCAACCCAGTAGCTAAGTTGAAATATGTCTGTAGCCCTAGGACAGATGTAATAGAAAGTGTTCCAATAACAGGGCAGCAGAATGAATGCACTTCCCTCCAGGACCCGGTGCTCTTTCCCAAATATCAGCTATTCTCTTACCCAGCACCATCCCCACCCTGCACAGCCACATGACTCCACTTTCTCATGTATATTTCCAGTTTCTTAAACATCACGATATCAGATGTCTTTTCAGAGCTGATCTAAAGGAACAGTGCTCCCCCCCCCCCCATCACAGTGAATCCACTGACCTGCTTTATTCATTTCTGCAATACTCATGACGTGACTTTTTAGATTTGCTTCTTTGTCTTTGCTAGTCCTGCTGAGGTTTTAGGGGTAATAGTGGGGTCTGGAGCCAATGGCCAAGAAAGAATTCTTGAAGATGTCTTTGGTGCCAAAAGGTGATTTTATTGAAGCACAGGGAGAGGACTGGTGGGCAGGTAGAGCTGCCCAGGGACAGCTTAAATACTATGGAATTGGGGGAGGTAGAGTCCAGGGGAAGTTCCCAGTGAGATGTTCATATGCTAAAGAAGACTCCCAGGATACTGGAGGCCTAGCTGTTGTCATGTTGTTTTCCCTCCAGCAAAGCATTAGCATCAAGACAGTAGGGAGTTTCTGGAGAAACAGTATTTGCCAGTGGGCTGCAGGTTATAAAGAAATTTATTTCTGTCATTTCCTTCTGCCTTTGTTTCCAACATCACTATGAAAGGGTGATGAAGAAGAGCCCTGCAAGACTACAAACTCTATCAGTTAACTATTTGTTTTTCTTCTTTCCTCTCTTCTTGGGCAGGATTATCACACATATCCCACCTGGAGTTAGGGAGGAGGTATTTGTGGCCTGTCAGCTTGTCTTATGCTTTCTCATCAGGTCCCTTTCTTCAGTGAGAACTAAGAGAAAACATAGATTGTCTGGTTTGTTCTCTGTAGTATCCCAGCACTCCAGACAAGGTTTGGCAAGGAGTAGGCACTCCCTGAGTATTTGTAAAGCAGTCAGGGAAAGGAAGCATGAATGGCTGAAGGTTAAGAGTGGGAGAAGAGGGGAAACAGTGGGAGAACAGTGGGAAAGAAGATGGAGGAAACATGCTGGTGGCTGCAGCAGCCTTGGTGGCAGAGGAGGGGCTGGAGCTGGGTCTTTAAGGACAGGTAAGGGGCGCCTGGGTGGCTCAGTTGGTTGGACATCCATCTTCAGCCTAGGTCATGATCTTGTGGTCTGTGAATTCAAGCCCCATGTCAGGCTCTGTGTTGACAGCCTGGAGCCTGCTTCCGATTCTGTCTCCCTCTCTCTCTGCCCCTCTCCTGCTCATGCTCTTTCTCTCTCTCTCAAAGATAAATAAAAATTAAAGAAAAGTTTAAGGACAGGTAAGACCCAGGGGATCCAGATGAACAAATGGGCGAGACGTGAACATTAGGGCTCATCCTCAACAGTAAAGGACAGAACTACTACTCTGGCATAGTGCTTCCTTTTGTCAGAATGTGAACCAGTCTTCTTAGAAAGTGAAGTGAGAACTTGATACAGATAACTGGATATTCTCTATCAGAAGCTGTTTTATCCGGGCACCTGGGTTGCTCAGTTGGTTGAGCATCAGAGTCTTGATTTCAGCTCAAGTTTCATCTTGTGGATGGTTCATGGGTTTGAGTCCCACATCGGGCTCTACGTTGACAGTCAGTGCAGAACCTGCTTGGGATTCTCTCCCTCTCTCTCTCTGTCCCTCCCCAGCTTGTCTCTCTCTCAAAATAAATAACCTTTTACATAATAATTCTACAAAAACAAAACAAAAGGCAAAACACCTCTGTCATCTGAAAGAGGAGGGGAGGAGTGGCGGCACAAGGGAGATGAAGTAACAGGAAGGTACTGGATTTAGAATCACAACTCCTAGGTCAAAGCACATTTTGGCTGGGTCATCTCAGGCATCCCACACACCTGTGCATTCTTCCCATCTTCATTCTTGTCATATCAACACGACATGGATTCAAGCCTTTGCATCCATCAGACCACTCTTTACGAACCTGTTCCAAATGTTAACTTCACGATCAAAATGTGTTAACCAATAACCTGCAACAGGTGGGAGGGGGGTGGCTGGGGTCCAAGGGGAGACTTCAGCATGAAGAATGATTCAGCTGTCACATGTGTCAGCATGATTCATGCCTAAGATATCCATCAATGCCTTTGGCCACCACTTCACACAAACAAACTCAAGTAGGAGACTCCAATAGATAAAATCCTTCAATCCCTCCTCCAGTTGATGCTGTTGTATTATCTCTTATTTGACATTTTTCTTTTTCTTTTTAAAGTTTGCTTATTTTGAGAGAGACCGCAAGAGTGAGAGTGGGGGAAGGGCAGAGAGAATCCTGACATTTTTTCTTCTGTAAATTATCCTTTTGTCAAATTTACTTTATCATGCCCTCAAATGAATGTCTGTTTAGATCCTGATACTCTTATCTGTATTCTAGCCTTCCAACTGCCATGGTAGTGATAAATCTGCTTACTAACTCTCAGCCAAGGTAGTGATAATATTCTGGAGAATGCTAGAGACTAGAGCAGGGCATTGGCGGCTTCTACCAGAGACCCATGGTGAGGCTGACCTTGGTGCATGAATCAGCATTAGGTAGATGGATATAGATACAGTCATTGCTCTAATTAGAAATCCCTCAAAACTGCAGGAACAATTGTCCTGTGTTGTTTTCTCTTGCCCAACAAAAAATAACAAGAAATGAACCAAAGCTAAGGGCATTTGTGATGCCTTGTGAAAATCCACACACCTATATCCACGTTGTTTCTCTGACTCTCTGTCACAAAACCTAAGACAGACCAACAATCCTATCACTTCATGAACCATGAATGACTTCTAGGGCTGTCTTTTTTTTTTCCTAAGTATGGAAAATAAGACATCGACTTCATTATCTTCCCTGCAATCCTTCCATGGACTCAAATCAAGCTCCTACGTTATTCCTAAGGCCATCCGCATGTGAAGTTCTGGCCGTGTTGTACCACCTCCAGACTCCAGGCACACTCTGAATCCCCAGGACTCCTCGAGGGCAGAGGAGAGCATGGAGCATGGCTTGGAACCTATAGCACAACACAGTCTGCTTACACCCTCAAACTCATCACCACAGGGGGGGATCAAACAGTGGTTGCCAACTATGATGTTGACCTAATGGATTTATTTTGTTTGGCTAATGAATAAGTCAAGCATTGTCAAAAGAGGTGTGGGCAATTCAAGCACCTAAGACTTACAGAATACCTGTTCCATTCACATGGCCTTCCTGGCATCTGTCTTTCTTTGACCCCAAACCTTCACTATGCTTCCTGTCCCACATGCCAATGTGTTTATCCTGGCTTTTCTTGTCTCACACTTTTCCTGTTTACAATGAAATAAGTAAATCAATCAAGTTGAGGCAAGGTACAAATTCTGATTTCTAATTCCTTTAACTTTTGTTAACATTTGTCTTAGACAAATGCTTCCAAACGTTAATGTGTCTTTAAATCAACTGGGGATCTTATTAAAAATGCAGATTCTGATTCAGCAGGAAGGGCCTAGGGTTCTGCATTTCTAATAAGCTCCTTGGGGATATGATGGTACTGCTGGTACCTGAATTGGAGTTTGGTTCTCAACCCTGACTGTATATTCAGTTCACTAAGGGCATTTAAAATATACCCATAGCAAGAACCACCCCCCCCCCCATAAAGAGTCCATTTTATTTAGTCTGGGTAAAGCTTGGGCATTTTGTTTTTTCTCCACATGCTTCCCATGTGTAGGGTGGGAGATTAATGTTCTTAATGGGTCTTGGGACTTAGCATAAGAATTCCCTGGAGGCAATTCTAAAGCACACAATGCTGGGCCCCTGCCCCCCTCACCCCCAACCAGAGTTTTATCTCTGTAGGTCCAGGGTGGGAAGTCATAGTTTGCAATTCTAACACTTTCCCAGGTGATGTTGATGCTGCTGGTCCAAGGTCCATACTTTGAGAACCACTGGGCAAGTCTAAACAACCAAATTACTTTTTCTGTATTCTGGCTTTGCACACAACAAAAGGTTAAAACAAGCAAAAGACTCTTTTTCAGCTCTAACTCATTTTGCACACCTCCATTCATTCTGGACTTCAGGCTTCAAACATTACCCTTGTAGGTTTCCATCACTGTTCTGCAGTGGTCTGCATTTGCCCATCTTCCAACTTTTGCATAAATTGATTGAAACCCAACTCACTGGAAGGTTTGCTATATACCTACATTTGTCTCTTTAAATCACTTATCTCTCCTTTTCTGGGTTCGTGACCAGAGATTCAGAATTCTGTTTCTAAATGTATTCTGCTGTTAGGTTTGCCATCTTTCTATTTCTGATTTGAGTTCATTACAACATTTTGACGTTTTGAAATTCATCTCTCCAAAGCCTCATCTGCCTACTTGGCTATGAGCAGACTGGCTTAGAGGCTGAGATGACATTGGTGCTTTCATTTAAGTGTCTTCTTTACCAGGTCTTCCTTGCTGATCTGAATTTGGTTCAGAAAAGCATTATTTTCTCTTCACTGGCCCTTTACTGTTTTAATAGGCAATAGTAGAGAATTCAATCAACCGATAATTTGAGCACCTGCTATATACTAGGCACTGTCTCAATTCTTGGGGACACAGCAGTAAGAAGCCAAATCACATGCCCTCGAGAAGCTTGCATTCTAGGTAAGGTGTCAAGCATTTCAAAGATACTGCAATTTCATCCAGAGGTGGCCTCTTCAGGATGTACAACCAGATTCAGAGTCGAACACTCCACCCCAAATCTGTACTTCTCCCACTGCTTTTTTTCCTTTTCCTCCACTGCTATCCCCCACTTCTACTTAAAAAAAATTGGACATGCTGACTCTTTATTTTGCTTGCTGTTTGTTTTATTGTCCTGTGGGCTCCAAGCAGGCAGATCCCCAGCTGTGTACACACCTGGTTCCATAGTTGAGAACTTGCATTTGCCTCACAATTGCAGGGACCTATTCACTACAATGAAGGGAAATCCTAGGGAGAAATTATTCTAACTTTGAGTCAGGCAGCCAGTTAGCAGCATCTATTGTTAGAGTAACTGGCACTTTTTTTTTTAACCTTCTCCTTTGAACAAATGACTCTCCAGCCAGCTCTGCATCTGGCTACTTAGCTAGACAATGACAAAGTCTATCTTGGTGACTGTCATCCTCCCAGTGAACATTTACTACCAGGGAAATTGTGTCAGGCAAATCACACTGGTCTTTGAGCCGAGGGGGCAGGACTGCCCTTAGCTACTACCCAGAAATTGTGAAGAGCCAGCTTAGAGATAAGTTCATTAGGCACTTGGTTTGTGCTCAGCACTGTGGTAAGCAATTCATAGTCACCTAATCCAATCTTAAAAGCAGCTCTGTGTGGGAGGGGTTGATATTATCCTCATGTTTATGTGTAGTAAAATAAAGAGTAGCAGAATGATTTCCCTAAAGTCACGCAATTGGTAAATGGAAAAACTGGGATTTCAACCCAGATGTCATAGATTCTGGACCCAATACTATTAACCACTAAATTATCATGCCCAAAACATGTTTTCCTTCACCCCAAAATAACAATTATAATCACCACAGGCAAAATAAATCCCTAACCAGAATGAAAGAAGATTTTTACAGGATAAGTATGTGTATGAACAATACACAGTAATTATAGTAAGATAGACAATTAAACAGTATTAAAATTGATTCAGAAGAATGTTGTTGTATAAAAATGCTCTTACAATTATTTTCAAGATGATTCCAACTACATAAATTCACATATACATGCCAAGATAAAGCTTGAAGGAAAAATACAAAATGAGCCATGTAATTACAAATAATAATTATTTTTTACTCTTAATTTTTTCCTTAACTTTTTGTTTTCTTTGCAATGAACAAGCACTATATTTATCGTCAGGGGGAAAAGATAATTTGAAAATCATCCTATGGATTTCTGCTAAGTTGGCAAAGTACAGCATGATGTTGGCTCCCTACTTGAAATCATCTTTGGGCATCAACTGTAACAGCTCTTCTGGACCCTGAATTTACATTAGAATCTCCTTAGGGGCTTTTGAGAAATACTGACCCACTGGCTCCAACCCAGACTAATTAAAACAGAAATTTGGAGGGAAACCTAGATACTGATTTATTTTAAAATCCCCCCACAGTGTGGCTTTGAAAGAAACACAGTTGCCAGGGATTAGGACTTGCATGGATACTAGGAATTAGAAATGATGAACCACCCCACCTATCATAGCACTTTCCTCCCACCTGTTTCCAGCAAATGCTCCCAAACTGAGAAACCAGACTCCCAACAGAGCAGAATGAGAGCTTGGAAATGGAGTGACACACATGGATCTTTGCAACAGAGATGAAAAAAGAATTCTGTCTATGCAAAAAAAAATTGGAACACTTGCTCACATTATACATAATATAGTCAATCCAGATGGATTAAGGATGTAAGTGTCATAAGAAAAAAGAGAAAATATAAGAGAAGTAAGAGTAAATATAGGGAAGTATCTTTCTGACTTTGAAGGAATGATTTCTGAAGAACAAAGGGTTAACCATAGAAAAAATAATTACTAATTTTGATTATATCAGAATTAAGACTGCTGTTCCTCAAAAGTTAAAGAAAGTGGATCTAAAACTATAATCTGTAAGAAGATATTTATAATAAATACACCAAC
This sequence comes from Panthera tigris, assembly GCF_018350195.1. Classification (NCBI taxonomy): domain Eukaryota; kingdom Metazoa; phylum Chordata; class Mammalia; order Carnivora; family Felidae; genus Panthera; species Panthera tigris. The sequence continues at coordinate 49,231,125 of NC_056661.1, forward strand.
AAAGGATTAATATTAGAAATATGTATTAGGAATAAATGTACATGTGCACATGGAATATATATATATATATATACACACACACATATATGTATGTGTATATATATATATATATATATAAGGAATATATATGAAATATACATGTAATAAAATGTCACATATATCTTATAATTAAGATAAAGACAAACTCCTCAATATTGACAAGAACAGATATTTCACGGAAGAGGAAATCCTATGACTGATAAACACATGAAGAGATGCTCAATTTCATTAGAAAAGAAAATGGAGATCACAATGAAAGAGCATTTTACACTTTACCCCATTCAACTGGAAGTGTCAGAAAGTTGTAAGAGATCTCACAGTCTCCTGATTTGAGTGTGAATTGGTACAACCACTTGGACAAAAAAATCTCCATTTCATAAACTTGAGTATCTGTGTTCCTTATGACCTGGCTGCTCTACTGCTCTGTAGTGACTCAGAAACATTATTTTTACAGGTGGCCCAGGAGACATGTAGAGGTATTTATACTAGCTCTGTTCACAATTACAAAGACCTGGAAATACCATAGTATCCACTGATAGAAAAATGGACACATAAAGCATGGTACAGTCATACAATGGAATACTACACAGCAGCAAAATCCATGAAATCACATAGATAAATCTTAACAACATAATATTGAGTGAAAAAGTTCTAGAAGAAAATTTACAAAATTCAGGATCATGGTCACCTCTAGGGGAAAATGGGGGAATGAGATAAGGAAAAAGGCCATAGGGAGAAGTGAATTACCAGTAATGGTGAGTTCTTATCTTAGGCTAGGTACAGGTTACCAAGTGCTCATTACATTTTATTATTTAAACATAAAGAAGGGTGGGCATGAACAAATAATGATGATGCTTTGTGTATCAGGGATGACAACTACCTCAAGTGCCCTGTGGCTACACACAAATATTCACACAATAATCTCAACTAAGATCCCAATCTTCCCACTATACATCTAGAAATTACCTGATCATTGTGCTGCTTATGTGATGAGCCACATTCTTCTAAGTGACTCCAAATTAGCAAAGCTCCTTCATATAATCATTAATCATTTAATCAGATCTGAAATTCTGCTAGCAGAGTGGCTCTACTCCCATTTCAGGAAGACAAAACTAAGGAGTAATAGAATTAAGTCAATAGCACTAGTCTTATTTCCATTCTCATGATCAAGAAAAGCCACAGCTTTTCTCCATCAAAGAGACAACATTTTGCTCCTTTCTATGGCTCAGACCTTGGTTTCATCAGTCTAATGTTCTGGTAAGTCCCACTTAGAAACATGAATCCAGCGCTTCTATCTGGCGATTGACAAAAAGGTAACATCAGCTCTCTTGGCTGCTGAGGAGGGACACCTCATGTCCACAACAAGCACCAATTATAGAGAAATAAAAGACCTAGGACCCACCCATTTTTATGCAATTCTCTAAACTGACAGTGACAAAATCTACCAATTATCCCAGTATTGTCTGTGATTTTGCTGGTTTTAGCTCAGGAAGTCCAGCCTCCTGGAAAACCCCCTGAGCCCAGGCAAATTGAGATTTATGGTCCCACTCCCCTGACCCAATGAATCATTTCATTCTGGTATCATTGGCTTTCTGCTCATTCTCTCTTGAATGGAAGAGATTTAGAATATAGGTCAAAATAAAGCTTGAGGATTTTCTATCTGGACAAATCATGTTGATCTTTCCAAAGGGAACTTGGCAGAGCTGTGCACGAATCTTTTTCAAAGATTCCTTAATACTTCCCATGTTCCCACTCTCATCTGTATTCCCTCCATCTGAAGACTCTTATTACACATTAAAAATGACTTGTATGACCCACTGGGGTATACAAACACTTATTTTGAACAAAAGCTTCCAGACCAAGCTTCTGACACTGGAAGAAAAGGAATATAAATATTACTGAATCCTAGAATTACACACAATTCATTTAATTCTCTTTGGGGAGAGACTCAAAAGTGAAAAATAAAGGATAGGTAAGCAAGAATTCCCCTAAATTGTCCTGTCAGGAGAGGAGTGGCACATCTATCCTTAGCTCCTCAGCCATGTGGGGGGGTTGCAGTTTAAATATTAATTTGCTCATCTGGTACTTTACATGTTATGTAGACAACCAGATCAATTGCACTAATGTAGGTAATTTACATCCAAAAAGGCCTGACAGTTGAGGTGAACTTGATCCACCACAGATCCACTAGCCGCAGTAAGATTGTACTTTTTTTTTTTCATATTGTGATCACAAAGTGTCCCTTGTGATGGTGTTCTTGGAAAAAAATAAAGTTGCATGTGGTGTATCTCAAAGAAGATGAGCTAGAAGAAGGAAAGTATAATGAATACAAGCCCTGAATCACCACCACCTAACACTGGTGCAGTTGATTTCTCAAAAATGCTGGTTCTCTAACTTTAATGCACAGGAGAAAACCCATATAAGGATGGTTTAAAGGCATGTTGGAGTGTCTGCTTCAGAATCTTTCATTTAGAAGCACTGCAATGGAACCCAAGAATCTTTATTTCCAGCCAGTTCCCACTGGCAATCCCGTTCAGGACAGACCAAACTTTAAGAGTGCCCATGTAGGCCCCTGAACCAAAGGTGGGGTCAGAATATGGGGAAGCAATGTTCTTTCCCAAGCTCAGCATCCTCACATCCGACACATCCAAGTCTGTATGTCTGGAGGGAAACTAGCAGAACTGCACATAGTACTTCCTCAATTCCTTAACACTTAGTAACAGAGAATTTTACTGAATTATTACAAGTTGCATGTAAATGATTTCAGATCCCAGGGGTACTAGAGTTATGTGAGGAAGCACATACAAAAAATGAAAACTGTTGAATTTATGCCATGTGTGGGACCTCACTGTGTAATTCTTCGACATGTGTGTGCATCAAAATTTTATACTGAATTTAACAAAACCCAATTTCCAATTTTTCAGTCATATTTGGGATTATATGGAAACTCCTTGGGGTGCCTGGGTGGCTCAGTCAGTTAAATGTCCAACTTCAGTTCAGGTCATGATCCTGTGGGTTTGTGAGTTCAAGCCTCATGTCAGGCTCTGTGCTGACAGCTCAGAGGCTGGAACCTGCTTTGGATTCTGTGTCTCCTTCTTTCTCTGCCTACCCCCCCCCCCACACACACACACAACACACACTCTGTATCTCTCTCTCTCAAAAATAAACATTTTTAAACAATTAAAGAAAAAAGAAACTCCTTTAAAAAAGTTTTTTCATGTTTTATTTACTTTTGAGAGAGAGTGGACAAGCAGGGCAGGGGCAGAGAGAGGGGAACAGAGGGTCTGAAGTGGGCTCAGCTCTGACAGCCGTGAGCCTGACATAGGGCTTGAACTTGCCAACTTTGAGAGCACGACCTGAGCTGAAGTCCAATGTTCAACTGACTGAGCCACCAAGGCACCCCTAATTTAATTCTTTTAAAAGTTTATTTTTGAGAGAGAGACAGAGACATAGAGAGAGAGAGAGAGAGAATCCCAAGAGTGGGGTCTGATGCCACAAACTGTGACATGATGACCTGAGCAGAAATCAAGAATCCAAGGTTTTAACTGACTGAGCCACCAAAAACTCCTTAATTTTAAATGCATTGTAATATTCCTCAGTGTTTTTAAGGGATTACATAAGGTAAAATACTACAGGCCTGACACACAGATATGTTTACATTTTTTAAAATTTTTTAATTAAAATTTTGATCTGGGTATTAGTTTGTCAGTGGGCTCAAGTGCCTGTCAGTGTGGAGGTAGGATGTGTTAGGGACAAGCGGCTGTGAGGCTGTGTCATTGAAGGATATCCACAAGGCAGGAGAAGAATCTGGGGAAGAAATTTAAATTCAACAAACAGATAATATATAGGGGCACCTGGGTGGCTCAGACAATTAAGCATCCAACTCTCAATTTTGGCTCAGGTCATGATTTCAAATTTTGTGGGTTTGAGCCCCACATCTGGCTCTGTGATGCCAGCGAGGAGACTGCTTGGGATTCTCTCCCTCTCCTCTCTCACTGCCCCTCTCCTGCTCTCACACACACTTTCTGTCTCTCAAAATAAATAAATACACTTAAAAAAATGAACACATATAGGAATTTATTTTTCTTAAGAAACAAAGTCTGTAGGTAGACAGTTAAGATGCGCTGTAGCTGATCAAGGATGATATCTAAGAATCTGAGTTCTTTGTCTTCTCCTGCACTGCCCCTCATCCTTGATGTATGGCTTCCACCCTCATAATCACAAAATGGCTGCTGAACTTCCAATCACTACGTTCACACTTAAAGCAGTAAAAATAAAGCTACAAACCTCTTCCGGAGGCTTTGTCTTTTTATTCAGGAATAGAAACCCTTTTCTAAGAATTCTTACAGTTTTTTGGTCAGAGTTTATCATTTGTTCCCCAATGAAAAGCAGTCTCTTCAACAAAGGAGAGAATAGGAGTTTACTGGGAAGGTATCCTGGCTGAGAAAAAAGGATCTTTCAAACTAATGTACCAGAGGTCATAATAAATTATTTCTACTTCTAGCAACTTCTTTGTAAATACTCACAAATGTTTAGGACACAAAATGTCTATTACCAATAAGACAAATCTGGGAGACCTCCCAATAACATTTAACTCTGGAACACCTGTCCCAAATGTTCAAAGTGAGGGTAAAGAGATGCTCGCGTGCCTATTCTGGGGAAAATCACCTGGTTGAATACTCCACAAAGCACAGGGACCAGGCAGGCTGGACTCTGAAAAGCTGTCTCTAGAAGCCCATTTAAATGTGCACCATCCTGAGGGTTGCTTAACTAAAACTCACCACAGTAAACATCAAGGCTGGCAAGGGCCACTTTGATCCATTTTACATAGATCATTAGGCTGTTGCAGAAGCCTGTTTGCTCTCTGGGTAGCAGCAACTGTCCCCACATTCACTCCCATTCTGGATTGTATTTTAAGGCAAATTATCTATTCAGCCTCTGTTGCTAGCACATGAAGAATCACAATGAGACACTCCATTTCGGGCTGCAATTTCTGTGCCAGACTGACTTGGAACAGAACCAAACATGTATCTAATTCTGCCCCTCCCTGCTTTCTTCCATTCTCCTCTTCCTTATACCAAAACTAAAAGTAAGGCTAATTCCAAATTGTGAAGATAAGTTTCCATCCACAACGAGGCAGAACTAATCAGAGACGCAATAAAAAAAAAAAGAGTATTTTCACTATACCTTCGATCAGTCTTCGCCGATATCACGCACTGATTGAAAAGATTTCCAAATTCCTTTCACTGATTTGTATTCTCTATTCCTTTTTATTCATCACCTTATCAGTCTTCCTGACAGTCCTTCAAAATCAAAACAGAAGCCATGACATCATTTCCTCAGTTTAGCATACTCATCAAACTACTTAAGTATTATAAAAATACAAACCTATCATGATGCTTGTATTTATCCATGACCAAGTTCAATGACCAAGCTTATATCCATCCACCATTTCCTCCAAGCTCCATGTTTTATTCTGGAAAGCCTAAGACCCCAGATTAAGTATAGAGTGCCTTGTATTGTTTAATGAGGGTAAGGAAAAGTGGGGAAGTTATCACACATCTGTTAACTCACTATGTGTGTTGGATACTGTGAACTTCCTCCTCAACCACCTTGCATGCTTCTCCTAAACAGAGAAGCGCAAAAGCTGAAAGATACATTTCCCAGATGCCTTTGCAACTAAGATTCTGGATGCAAATTTGTTTTCACCATTCAAAAGCACATATGTGAGTGAGGTTGAGACAAGAAAATGCAATGGATAATAAAAAATACCTTATCCTCCAGAAGAAGGCAAGAAAAAAGAGGGAGAAAAAAAAGAGTAGGACAAATAGAAAACAACGAGTAAGATGGTTGTTTTAAACCTAAATTAAGTCAGCAATTTTGTTAAATGTAAACAAGCCAGTGCAAATTAGAAAAGAGAGACTGTCAGTTTTTTTTTAAACTCAAGTGCTTACAAGAGACATTCTTTAAACACCCTGCACAGAAAGGTTGCAAGTAAGTGTAGTTTCTAAAATATGTAAATGTTACATTATTCGGAAATAAAGAATCTGTGCAGATGTGAGTACATTAAAGATTCTGAGATGACAAGATTATCATGGATTATCTGGGTGGGCACTAAATGCTATCACAAGCATCCTTGTAAAAGGAGGGCTAGCGGGCATTTGATACAAAGTAGGAGAAATCCGTATGATCAGGGAGACACAGGGGTGATGTAGCCAGAAGCCAAGGAATGCTGGCAACCACCAGGAGCTGGAAGAGGCAAGGAAGGGATGCTCCCCTAGAGCCTCTGAAGGAAGTGCTGCCCTACAGACACCATGATTTCAGCCTGGTGATTTTAGATTTCTGTGCTCAAGAACTGTGAGACAATGAACTTCGTTGTTTTAAGCCACACAGTGTGTGGTAATTTGTTACAGCTGCTCCAGGAGATGAATACACTTGATGTGTCTTATAAAACCACCTGAAAGAAAGCTGGTACACCCATACTAGTGTCGCTTCTTGCTGTAGAGGGGGATATGTCATAGAGGCAAAAGGAAAAGAAAATGAAAGGAAAATGAAACCATCTTTCTGTTCTGTTTGCCTAGAAAGTAAGTTTACAGAATTACAAAGTTTTCTATGAGCAGCTTTTCAGTGTCTATTATTTTTCCTGGGTGCCAAGAGTCATTGTTCACAGTGGTAGAGGACACTGGCTTTCCTGCTTTGTGACCTTTGTGGTTGTGGAAGAACAATCTTATTAAACTCCTAACACCAGTAGTGGTTCCAGAGGTAGGAACAAGATTGCCCTGGGACAGGGACCCATCCATGCCTTGTTGGGCTGATGCTTACTTTCATTATGAGGAGGGCCCTTCATAAAAAGGAATATATAATTTCAATATAAATTGCTAGGGCTCCTCCCAGAGCATCTGGAGAGGCCATGGAAGTGAAGGACCCCACATCTATAGGTCATTAGCTCACAGTGAGAGAGCCATTCCTGGGTACAGTGAGAACCATAACTTCAACCCTGGCTGATGAGTTTGTGTGCACCTAAGCCCCCAGACCAAGTCTTTTTCTGCCCAAATACTTACAGGGATTTCAGTACTAAAGCCCAATTGACAAATCTTTAAGAAGTCCCTTCCCCTCCCCAGGTACTAGCCTCTCTTTCCACCAAAAAACACTGCCATTTTAAACATTTCAGGACCCCCTCTAGTCAGCTGCCTGGATGTGCTTTCCTTACCTGAGACATTTCTTTTGTCATTTTACCTCACCACACATCTTTAATCCAAAATTCTTCAAATACCTGCCTCTGGGAATTGCATTATAAAGAGGCTGCATATGCCATGCTTCCAAAGGGAAGTCAAGGGGTTTCTCCCAAAGGAATCTAGTCATTTTCTACTCTATTAGTGTATCACAATTCCTGCACCAGGATACTCCTGGAGATAATTCTGCCAAGTGCATCAATCTACAGGCTCAGTGGGTATGAATATTCCTCATAATTATACAGCTTAAATGCATGGCCACTAGCCATTAGATCAGAGAACAAGCAAGACATCAGACACTGAGTATTAGCCAGTGTGGTCTCAGTCCCATGTTCCAACAGGGAAGAAGATGGGAGTCTGGAAACATACATCCTTAACAAACATCTAAAGCCACGTAAGCCTGGATCCTTCCATGGACTAAGTTGAGGTACCTACTAGGTTTCTTTTCCACCGAGTATCTACCATGGGTCTTTCTGAAAGACACACAGGAACACCTTCTTAGCAATATAGTGTCTTAGTCCTGTCAGGATACTTTAATAAAAAATACTATTGACTGTGTAGCTTATTAACAACATAAATTTATCTCTCACAGTTCTGACTATTGGGAAGTCCAAGATGAAGGCACTGGCCGTGCAACTTGGCAAAGACCCACTTCTTGGTTCATAGACAGCTATCCTTTTGCTATGCTCTCAAGTAGTACAAGGGACAAGGGAGATCCCTGGGGTCTCTTTTAAAAAAGCAATAATGCCATTCAGGAGGGCCTCATCCTCATCACCTAATCACCTCCCAAAGGCCCCACCGTCAAATGCTGACACATTCAGGGTGAGGATGTAGCATTTAATTTGAGGGGAATACAAACATTCAGTCTACAGCAGCAACACTTATTTCCATGAGGTGTCTTCTTTCACTCTATATTGTATTCCTAGAACCATAAAAGGCCTGTGGGAAGGCTCAACACACACTTGTTAAATAAATAATTGAAATCTACATAAGAGTGGCTCCTGCCTAGAGGCTTTAGGGTCCACACCAAACAATTACTGGCCATTCACAACTTAGTGCTAATTAGAGAATGATGGCCTATCAGATCCAATGGTCATCTGAGAGACCACCCAGTTTCCACCTCACAGTGGAAGCTTGGAGTACCACCACCAGATTCCAGGTGGGCAGTCACTCAGAGGGAGTACAATCCTTACCCCCTGGGCAGGAGGGAGTTAGTACTTCCTGAGTAGCTCATTTCATTCTCAAGGTGATTCAACTTGCAAAGGGAGTGGGGTAAGATAACCAATTAGCCAAACAACTAGCACCAGAGACTCTGATAGGGAGATAATACTGTTGAGGCAAATCTCCAGGCTAGAGACTGATTATATGTATCCCCTCAAAATTCATATGCTGAAACCTCATCCCCAATGTGAGGTATTAGGAGGTGGGAATATGGATGGGGTTAGGTCACGAGGTTGGATCCTTCATGAATGAGATTAATGTCCTTATAAAAGAGACCCCAGAGAGTTCCCTCACCCTGTCACTGTGTGGCAATCCAAGAAAATGGCTGTCTACGAACCACAAAGTGGGAGCTCACCAGGCACTCAATCAACCAGTGTCTTGAACTGTAATAAATATTTATTGTTTATAGGCTACCTGTCTATGTTGTCCTTGTTATGGAAGCCCAAATGGATTAACACATTTACTAAATACCTTACCTGAGGAAGATGTGACCCTGTGGGTAGGAACTTGTGGGAGCCACGGCAAGAAAAGACAATGATAGATAACTTTACATGGAAAGAAAGAGAGGAGAGAGAAAGGGGGAATGGGGAAGAAAAGAATGCAAAGAATGTTAAGAGACTGGGTAGAATACTGGATCCTGAGTTGTGGAAGTGACTTAGGAATAGTTAAAAATAGGAATATCTAATACCGAACTTTAAGTGTTTTTAAATGCTGTGGTTTAAGTTTCTTCATCTTTCCAAATCTTCAGTAAAGTCTTTATCAACGCAAAATCGTGTTAAGTGAACTATTTGGGACCATACAAAAGAAATCATATGATTTTGGGGAGAACATTAGGTTTTCATAGGTAGAGGAACACTTTTCTAATAACCTGAATTGGCAGGAAAATCTTAGTTGATATATGGGTCACATTTAAAAAAGTGTCTTCCAAACTAAAGTCTACCTTATTATATATCTACTATTCGTCCCAATTCCTCCCTCTAGACCCACATGAAGCCAGACTCTGCTCTCTGACCACCCAACAGACCATCTTCTCTTCTCCAGCCCAAGCTATCCTCTCTCAGAAGACCCAAGTTAGTCTCAGCCACTCAGCATGCTTCCCAGCAAACATGTTCCAGTTTTCAATTTTTTTCTCTTAAAGCATAACAAAGAGAATTGAACAAAATACTTTAGAAATCACTCATCAGTTCCATGAGCACAAAGGTTGTATCAGATAATATTTACATTTAAACTGCCATCACAGTGATGAATTAAAATTGGTAGAATGGCAGCAAATTGAAACCCCCGTCACTGTTCATTGGGCTGCTTCTATTAGAACTTTTTTAAAAAATTTTTTAATGTTTTATTTTTGAGAGAGAGAGAGAGAGAGAGCGCGCGCGCACATGAGTGGGGGAGGGGCAGAGAGAGAGGGAGACACACAATCTGAAGTAGGCTCCAGGCTCTGAGCTGTCAGGACAGAGCCTGATGCAGGGCTCAAACTCACAGACTGTAAGATCATGACCTGAGCTGAAGTCAGACGCTCAACTGACTGAGCCACCCAGGCGCCCCAAGGGCTGCTTCTAAATGATGCCCTACAGTCCCTATGCCTAATTTGGCAGTTAGAGTATTTTTTGGACCTATACTCATGAAATTCTACTCATCTTTCTTAAATTTAATCTTCTAGATGAGACCCATTGTTCCAGCTGGTTGAAATTATTTAGAACTTAATTCTAATATCTAATATTTTTACAATTCCTTCCAAATTTATGTCATCCATAAATTGGTGATTCATGAAATCTCTACCTTTACCCAAGACTCTGTGACCAAAGCCTAAAGAATGTCACTTCAAGTTAAATAATGAATGTTGGACACTATGGTACACCTGACCTCAATATTTGCTTCCTATCTCATTTTGCTCTGAGCTGGCTCTGAGCTCTGGCATACCCAGGAGACTCTGGAAACCCATTGTGCATTCAAACCTTGGACTTGACAGTTGTTATGCCACTGTAACAAGTATCTGAACTTCCCCAGTGATTAGCACCATGTCTTGTATGGAGAAAATACTCCAACAGCCACCAGATTGATGCTCTATAGATGCCTCTATTTCTACCTCCTGGAAAATTAGCAGGACTGATACAAGCTTAAAATTATCTCCACTCCAAGATAATTCACTATTATATGCAAAGAGACAAAATAAGCCTATTAATTCCCAACATGTCCTTAACAAACCCAAAAAGCTTTTGAATTTTGCCCAATTTGTTTCTAGTGATCCAGAACTTTTACTCACGGTCCTGCCATTGTCAAGTTGGACCTTTCAGAGTTTGCGATGCTGTATCTGAAGAATCAAAATCAAGTAGCAAAACTGGAAAGGCCAGGAGGGCACAGGAGGCATTAGGCTAGCCCCTGGAGAGAAAGAAATTATGGAATTTGGAAGAGATGGTGCAGAGGTGTTTCAGTCATAAAGGAAATGAATGGCAATTAAAGAAAATTCTAAGAATTAATGCAATGGACTATTTCCCTCCTATTAGAAACTCAGAGAAAAATTTTAAACTATTTTGACATCATCTTATGATTATTGGGTGATGTTTCCTTGATAATGACAACACCCTTAAACTGGATTACATGAATTTCTAGCTTTTACCTATTTCCCCCTTCTGGAATGCCTATGTTTCTATTTCATCATGTGGTAGAAGAAATGCATCTTTGTTTTCCTCTTTTGACTTTTACCAAGAAAATTACTGAAAAAACAAGAGAAATGGGCTTGCAATTCAATACTTACAGTGCTTTAAATTAATTAAATTGAAGAGAAAACCAAATAGGAAATAGCCTTCCTGGTATACTTGCATTTCAAAAGGATCCATGCCCCTCCCCTCCAAAAAAACACATTTTGTCAATGGCTAGCCACCTTACTTCTAATTCATACCTTTGGAATATACATTTCAGATTCACAAATTATCTATCTCCTCAAATAATCTTATCAGAAAAATGAGCAAATTCTAATGTCTACTAAATGCCAGATACTTCATATTTATTACTTCCTTTATTTCTCATGACAAGCCTGCAGGCATTTGTTTCAACACTGTGTTACAGATTGAACTCTATTTCCCAAAAAGATGTGCTGAAGTCCTAAAGACCTAACCTTCAGTACCTTAGAATGAGACCTTATTTAGAAATAGGGTCATTGCAAATGTAATTAGTGAAGATGAGGTCACTCTGGAGTAGGGTGGGTCCTTAATCCGATAGGCCTGGTGACCTTATATAAAAATGAAACTTTGGACATAGATGCAGCAAGAACAGAAAAACTGTGACTAAGACATCACAAGACAAGCAGATGGAGTGAAGCATCTGCAAACCAAGGAAACCAAGGACTGCCAGCACATATCAGAGGCTAGAAAAGGCAAGGCAGGATTATCCTACAGGTTTCAGGAGCATGGCCCATGCCAACCTCTTGATTTCAAACTGGCCCCCAGAACATGGAGAGGATATATTTGTTGTTTTAAGCTACCCAGTTTGTAACTCTGTTACAGCAGCCATAGGAAACCAATACAACAGTCAAGAGCTCAGGGTGTAAAACCCGGCAGAGCTGGGTTTCAATCCTAGCTTTTCAATCACTTGTGTGACCTTGCATAAATCACCCCATGCTTAATAAATCTCACATTTCCTCCTTTGTAACATGCAGATAATGGTGTCTATCACTACACGATTTTCTAAGAAATGAATTAAATGGAAATCTCTGTGCTCTGTTTACCCTAAAGGGAAGCATTTAATAAACAGCACCTTCTGCTAGGATCATCCTAATGGTAAGCACTTCTTCCTCCTTGTGAATGAAGAAACTAAGAAATAGGTTAAAAAACATGCCCAGTGGCAGAGCTGTGGTTCAAAATGAGGTCGCCCTGCCTTCCAATATAGCCCCTGGGAGAGAGATTATGTTTGTTCAAGAGTCTGCGGTGTATGAAGAGCTGGGCGGTGAGAGGTAAACCCTTGAACATGAGCAAAGAGGAGAGATAATCTTAGAATACAGTAAACATGGTGACACTGGGTAGTAGCCTCTCTAAGGCAGTTGGGGAAATCAGGAATGCTAACATCACTACTTTGTCCTTCCAGTTTCAGCCAGCACTATCTCTTGCACTGTCCCCCACTGCCCAAGTTCATATTAATGCTGTCATTTCTTTCGAGAAACCCTGCTTCATCCTTTCAACATAAACAAGCTCCTTGGACATATCCAACTTCACAACAGTATCCTTATTCCTTGTGAAGTCCAGAGGGCTGGCTTCTTTTCATTCATGTGCATGCAGTCCCTGCCTATGGCAGCACCCTAGGCAGTATGAAAGGAGGCTCTCAGGACCAAGGACAGTCTGCAAACCCAGCCACCCCCTTCTAGTCCTTGCCCACATTCACTTTACATGCAAAAGCAGTTTTCGTCTCTGAGCCAGGAGAACCAGTAAAGCAATGATAACAGTTGGATATTATCTACAAAATTTTTTTTAACGTTTATTCATTTTTGAGAGACACAGAGACAGCGTGTGAATGGGAGAAGGACAGAGAGAGAGGGAGACACAGAATCCGAAGCAAGATCCAGGCTCCAAGCTGTCAGCACAGAGCCCGATGTGGGGCTCGAACCCACGAACTGTGAGATCATGACCTGAGCCGAAGCCGGACACTCAACCGACTGAGCCACCCAGGCGCCCCTCTACAAAATTTTAAAAAGTAATCTCTATACCCAATGTGGGGCTCAAACTCATGACCCTGAGATCAAGAGTAACATACTATACCAACTGAGCCAGGCTGGTGCCCCCTAAAAATATTTTTAGAAGGTAGAGAATGTAGTTTTGTGAATATTATTATACAGATTCTAGATGGATCTTTTTTATTGTGAAGCAGGGATGGGTTAAAAAGAGACGAGATTAAAGACAGAGAAACAAAAGTCTACTACAATAAATATTCAAGATTCCTATATGGTTTAACTCCCACATTAAATGCATTTTCCATACAAGAAAAATTGGGCTTAGACAGAACCTGGTTCTGGCTCCATCACTATTAAGGTGTGTGTACCTGAACCCAGGCTATATGCATCTAGTTAGTGACAAACCACACATAAGAATCAGTCTCCTGCCTGTCCCCTCCATGCATGTCTATTCTTCAATAGCAGAAGATGGCACATAAAAATAAATATGTGCTGAGAAACAGAAAACAATTTTGAAGTTGCATCAGTAAGCATAAAATTTATAGACTTCTGGTCTCTGTTCTCTCCTTGATCCCAGTTTAGTCGATAGGATTTTGTGCTTACCTGGGAGGAGGCCTTACTCTCATGAATACTGCATCCCTTTAGGTGCACTCCTTGCAAAGCAATACCACAGGTTTAAAAATGGATAGAACAATTTAATCTCTCCCTTTCAGCCATAAATGCCAGCTAATGCAATTTCTGAGATAAAATTTAAATGGTGCAGTGCATACCCCTTGATATGGGACCTACCAATAGGCTCTGATAATGAAAGAGAGTAACCAACACTGCATTAGCACATCCCCAAATGGGGGGCGAGGAGACTGCCCTGCAGATCCTACCATCTAATGAAAGAGAGAACAAGCTGTGTAGATGATGACTAAATTCACACGTAAATTCAAGGAGAGTTGAACTCAAAGAAAAATATCTTTAAAAAATATGATTTCTTACTTCTATTTGGAAAAAAAAAAACCTTCTCAAACTTGCCTGTTATAAAGGAGTTTAGAGTTTAAAGGCAAAAAATCCCTTTTATGACAGACCCAAGGCAAAGTTCTCTCTTGGCTCACACAGGAGGAGTTTGCTGCCTGATATCTTAAGGCAAAATTTGCTCCCTAGTCTACTTTGGTTCTTCTTCTTTATCCCCCTCTCCTGTGGACACTTCTTTTCTGTATTCACAGTGCTCCAAGTCATATCCAGGGTTCCTCTGAGGTTACCTAAAAGGCCCGTGCCTGGATTGTATGCCTGTCTCTCACTTATGGCAAAGTCTGCCCTAACATCCACGGATTCTCATGCATCTCCCAGAACCTGATCTGACACATTGAGGTGCAGAGACTATGAAGAAACAGACATATCTGAAAGACACTGGTGGGATGGAAGTAACGGCACCTATGTCAGTGAATCCAGGAGCCAGGGGGCATGGCAGGGGTAGGGAGACAGAAAGCCATCTTTGAACTTCACACTTGCCTGTCACAGTGACAAAGATGACAGGAGGCAAGGATCTCTGGGGAGGCAGAGAGAATAATTCAAAAATAATACAAGTTGAAGCAATATGGATAGAAGAGTCCTGGACCCAAAAACCTAGGGCCTTGATTAAGAGTCTCCCTTTCCCCGCTTAACTGAGCCCCTTCAGAAAGGTCATACCTATCACAAGAGGTTTTTGGAAATATTAAATAAAATATTTCAAATGAGAAAATAAGCAAAGCTTACTCAGCAGATGTTTGCAGATCTGGATTCTCTATCATCTGAATTACAGAGACTTGGGGATGGTATAAAATATTGGACTGAATAAAATCTAAGATGGAAATGAAACACTGATTCATTTCTTCTGTGAGTGTGGGTGGACAAAGTCATTTTCAGTCCAAGGGGTTCTGCAGTTATGGGAAGAAGGGAGAAGAAAAAGAGAAAGGTGGGAAAATGAAAGGTAAGAGGTCAATGAAATGAGGTATTCTAGAATATGGTTGGACCCCACATGTTCAAAGGAACTGAGCATTCACTGCATGTGCTAGCCTTGAACTTATCACATTGGATAAGGAATAAACAAGGAATAAATAAATCATCATTTCTATCTTCAAAACCTCTCTAGCATTCTAGTAGAGGTAAATGCACCAAGAGTAATACAACAATGTGATTGAAACTGAAAATTATGGTCAAAAACTTGAGGAAGCATAGAAAGGGTGTCAATGATATTCCTGGAGGTGGGAACATCTGTACAATGTGCAGAGGGGAAGTGACACGTGAGCTGGAATTTGAAGGTTAAGCAGGAGCACACCACAGGACAAAGAGGACAGGCATGTTGTATAGGCAGAATAACACCCCCTCCCTGGATGCACATGTCCCATTCCTCAAAAAACTGCAATTACGTTACCTTACTTGAAAAAAGGACCTGGAAAATGTATTTAAGGCTGTAGACCTTAAAAGTCAAGAGACTGAGCCACCCAGATGCTCCAATCATTTAGGCGTCCAACTTCATCTCAGGCCAGGATCTTGCATTCATTGGTTTGAGCCCCGCATCAGGCTCTGTGCTAACAGCCCTGAGCCTAGAGCCTGCTTCAAATTCTGTGTCTGCCTTTTTCTCTGTCCCTCCCCCCTCTCTTGCTCCCTCTCAAAAATAAATAAACAGAATAAAAAAATTTAACAAACAAGAGATTATCTTGGGTTATCTAGTGGATTCAATCTAACCACAATATCCCTTAAAAACAGAATTTTTCTGGCTGGACTCCAAGAGATGGGAGAAAATATGAGCAGCAGCTTGGTGAAAATTTTATAGAATGTGGCCATAGTGTAAGCAAAAGGCTGCCTCCGGAGGCTATTGGGCAGAGGAATGGAAACTATGATTTGAGAAAGGTGGGTAGAAAATAAATAAATTCCTAAATTGACCAGAATTTACAAATAACAAAAGTCCTCTTATTTATAAAATCATCATCACAGTATTTTGCATTTTGACTCAAATGAGGTTGCTATGGTCTGAATATCCAGAAATTTCTCTTTTAGATCTGATTTTGAAACCACAGTAGTATACTCTTTCCTTCCATCTTAGTTGATTTATAAATGTGAGTATGTTGCTTCAACTATATGTAGTCTAGTACTGGAAATAGTAGTAGACTGCTTTCTTATATAGACATTCAGCAACCCATATTGAAAAACCACAGCATAAGCATCACAGATTTAAGGCAATACAATATAGATAGCAAAAATGAAATAAAACAATAGAAAATGGGAGAAAAGCCTTCAAAGATGGAGATTTCGCCTTTAAATCCATCCCTATTACCCTTTTCTAGTACCTTTTCATAGTACCCTTTTAAGTATAAAATATTAAATTTCTTAATTTTTTCATCTGCATATAGACCATTTGGACTGATTTTTTAATACAAGTTTACAGGATTAGAGCTGTTTTACTGATCACCTTCCTTTGGATTTATAGATACATATGATGGAGAACAACGGCAACAAAAATGCATATGGAAACAAGCAGGATTGTCCAATCAATGACCCCAGGTTCCTTCTCTAGGTTGCTTGGCAACAAGCTCTCTGGTTATTGGCTTCCCCATCTTACCCAGAGGGTAGCCCAACTCAACCTTCCACAGGATTGTGGGCCATCAAGTAGCCATCTTGCTTTCATGAGCCTTCCTGCTACAGGATATGTTGGCCTATGTTTCCAGGTGCTGAGTAGCTGGTATCCCATAGGACTTGGCTGAAAATCTGCTGCCTAAGTCCCTGTTGCCTTGAATCCAAGCAATTAGGTTGTCCATGGTCCTATCTTTCTTTTTCTTTACAGGGGAGAGAAGAAAGGAGTGGGATCCTTCTGCTTTTGCAGGGCTCTGTGACACACCCAGATGTACTCTACCCCAATGACACCTCTCTGAAGGATGCAGTGGGACCCAAAGGCCCATGTAAACTACCAGCCTACTTCCCACCAATCCCAAGGGACTCTCCCTGGTGTTTCCTCCAAACCATTTCACATGACAATGGAAAATAGAGTATTATAAATAAAACCTCAGCTGAATTCACAATAAATTACATTAAGAAAAAAGACTTAGCACCTCAAAAATCAATTAGCAGGGAAGGAAATAACCTGTAAATGAAACCATGTCTGCTATTTTAATATATACCATGTAGATGGAAAAAACACAGTGAGCAATGATAAAATGAAGATTCTTGAGAGAAAGAAGAAAAAGAAAGATGGATTCTTAAATTTGACAATGGCAAAGAATGTGAGTTCATTATATGTTCTCCTTGTTGCAAGAAGGACAAGGAGTAATTTGGGGGAACAACTGGAACTGGATCTAGATTTGTCCTTGGCTGCCCACCAAGAAAACATAACTCACAGCAGGAATGGCCTTATGTACAGTTACTACCAATGGAGATGGATAAATAACCACGCCTAGCATGGTGTTTTCTGTATATTATAATCTTCCAAAACTAAAGGAGGTCTTTTGCAGTGTGTTTTCTATTTAAGTATTTTCTTCCACAGGTGGCTAATTATCCAATCAAAAAAAAATAGTAATTAGTCAAGGTCCATCATACAACTAGAAAGACCAATACATTCAGCACTTACTTACCAAGCACCTCATCTTTGCCAGACACTGTGGATAGGACAGTATCAGAGACACACTGCCTGCCTGAGACCAGATCAGTGTGTTGGAGGAGGTGGGGAAGGGGAAAGCAGTAATTCATGAACATTAGACAGAGACAAAGATTTACAGTGAGTTTTTCTTTTGTTAGCACATGCCAGATACCTACATATACTCCATTTTGTTGACTCTTCACAATAAGCCTGAAGATATGTAAGATTTTCCTATTTCATAGATGAATAAAAAAAAAAACCAAAAAACTGGGGCTAAGAGAAACAAAGCTCATCTTGGGAAGATAAATTGTAACCAATGTAGTAAGAAATATAGCAGACATATACATGCTTAGACAGTCTCTCTTTGGGGAGCCTGAAAACCATACCAAAGGAGATTAATTAAGAGTTCGATGGGGCACCTGGGTGGCTCAGTTGGTTAAGCGTCTGACTTTGGCTCATATCATGATCTCACGGTTCATGAGTCCAAGCCCCACGCCTGGCTCTGTACTAACAGCTCAGAGCCTGGAGCCTGCTTCAGATTCTGTCTCCCTCTCTCTCTGCCCTTCCCCCGCTCACACTCTGTCTCTGTATCAAAAATAAATAAACGTTAAAAAAAATTAAAGAGTTGGAGATGCCATCTGGGAAGACATGCATTAGATGGAAAAGCAGGGACACACATTCAATGAAGAGGGAATAGCATGTGCAAAGTCACAAGTTATAAGAAGATATGGTGTGTTCTGGGAACACTGAAAAATTTAGTGGGGCTTCTGGGTGGCTCAGTTGGTTAAGCACTGGACTCTTGATTTTGGATCCCACAGTTTATGAATTCAAGCGCTGCATCAGGCTCCATGCTGAGAGCACAGACCCTGGTTGGGATTTTCTCTCTCTCTCTGACCCTCCCCCATATTGTGCTCTCCATCTCAAAATAAACGAATAAACATTTTTTTAAAGAAAAATTTAGGGACATTAAATTTCAGGTAGCAGATTGGGAAATAAGCTAGGGCTAGATTATCAAAGGGTATATGGGCAGAGCTAAAGAAAAGAGATATTCTGTAGACAGTGGGGATGTTAATGAGCTGTTATAACTGTGACAAGTTAAAGCAAGCCATCAGGGTATCTGGTTGCTTACACAGGACTTGAGCAGCACAATCATTAACAACAAGGAGAAAATATCAACCATTCAGGAGTGAAGGAATGATGCCCTCCTGAATTGGAAATGAACATCCACAAGATACCATCACTGAGCATCTGTTATGTGCTGGGATTTGGTACATATGTAAAGATCTTTTTTTTTTCTTTCCTGATGCGATCTTGTAACTCCCTAAAGAGATTGCAGTACAACTAAGATAGCAGAGGTTTAGTTGTTTGGAATCTCCACGCCTAGATAGTAGTGCAGGCTGTAAGATATAGTTGGAGATAGGAGATTAAGGAGCTCAGGGGTTTGGATTGCTATCTTGTCTCAGTAGGCATATCACACCTGACAAAGTCCTCTGTGTATAACATTTGATAAAAATAATTGTATCACTAGGTTAAACCTCACTCATCTATACCATTTGTGGAATGGTCTGTGTAATTTAATAAAAACACCAAATTGTGAGATGGGATTTTATTACAAAATCAGATTTTCTCAAAGTGAGTGTCTTGAGATGCCAGTCGTGGAAATTGTCTCCAGAATGATGGCAAGGATAAAGATGCTCATGGGGTTGTTCTAAAATAGCTTAAAATATCAACTATTTTTTCTTATGTCATCATCATGTGCATCTATTCAAACTGCTTAACTGGCCAATTTTTTTTTGCTCAACATGGCATCAACGAGCATCACTTACTGATGTTCCACTGACATTTGACTTTGTCTCTAGGATCTAAGCTGGCTTCACTAACATCTAGTCCTTGATGGGATGGCTGGAAGACTGGGCTCTCTCTCTCCAAGATGTCTTGAAGTGCGATCTCTCTCTAGCAGGGTAGTTGAATCTTTTACACAGTGCTTCAGGATTACAAGAGACTAAGGCACTGCAGTTTGTTAACAGTTAGGTCTAAAACTGCTATGTCAATGGTGTCATATTCTATTGGTCAAAGAACTCTCAGGCCAGCCCACATTTAAGGAGTAGGAGAACAGACACTGCATTTGATGGGTGACTTGCCTGCCTGTATAAGAGGGGAAGGAACTGATGACGGCCATCTTGGAGACAAGCTACCACGACCATGGCAATGATGAGGGCGCTGCTGTTGTTTCTGGAAGGTGGCATTTGTTTTGACAGAACTTTTCAATGAAAGGCCAGATAGTAAATATTATAGGCTTTGTAAGCCATATACAGTCTGTTGCATATTCTTTTTTCTTTGTTTTTGAACCCATTAAGAATGTAAAAACAAAACAAAACAAAAAACATTTTTTATGTCACAGAGTAAACCAAAACAAGTCACAACTGGATTTGGTCCCTGGGCTATAGTGTACCAACCCCTATTCTAGGGAGTTCCATGGCCAAACAAACTTGTGAGGGTGTATATGTCATCTCTTTTCAGAGCTCCATAGCCCACATTAACATAGTGAAGTCTTAAGTAAAAAAAAAAAAAAAAAAAAATCTAGGGGCACCCGGGTGGCTTAGTCAGTTAAGCATCTGATTCTTCATTTCAGCTCAGGTCGTGATCTCACAGTCTGAGAGATAGAGCTCTGTGTCAGGCTCAGCACTGAACATGGAGCCTGCTTAAGATTCTCTCTCTCCCTCTGCCCCTCTCCTTTACTCATGCTCTAATTAAGAAAAAAAGATTTAAAAAATCTAATACTATAGTTTTAAAGCTTTATTCTTTTCTACTTAAAACCTATTTTAGGTAACGTTTTAGAAAACATAGCTCTACAGTTGTGTGAAATTAGGCTGCGACCAAGGAGTAGACTTAGGATCTAAAGATTTTGTTTAATCAATAGATTTAACAAATTGATTTCCCTAGAGTGGTAGTTGGATAGAGGCAATGATTTCACCAAAGTACCCAAAAATATTGTGTCCTTCTAAGTAGCTTAATCCTCCCATTTATAGTGCTATTTTAAGCCTCTATGAATTTAAAGAATGCCTGTTGTCCTAAATTAATGACTTCTATTCCAGAATATGCCTAACATCTCACAGACTGATGTTAGAAAAATACAAATCAGTAAGTCAATGATATTATGTCAACACAGCATTGTCAACAGAGTGTGGGACTTGGCCTTGGACCTTTGGATTATGTCAAAGTGCTGTCACACCATGGCTGTGGAATTTAAAATAAGTGACTGGATTTTTCCAACCTCTGCTTCCCAGCACACTGGAAAATGGAGGCCATTTACCTCTCAAGATTGTTGTGAGGACTGCAGGGAACAATAATGCACATGTGAAAACTCTCCACAAACTCCTAAGTCTGATGCAAAGGTATATTTCCAGAGTTGTATAGAAATGGCATCATCAGTAAGAGTGGTCTTTTATGATAAGTTACTTCTAACTTACTACATGTTGTTTCTCTTATGGGAAGTCAGAGGTAGAATTGAGGGATATGTTGCATCAACCCGAATAGGTTTGAATCCTGGCTTACTGTCTGTGAAAACTTGGGCAAGGTTCTAAACCTCTCTGATCCTTTACCATCCTCACCTGTAAGATGATAATAAGCTACTTACAGCATAGGGTTGTGAAAAGTATTATTAGGCAGGAATAAAAAGTATTTTAGCATCCAGTCTATCACAAGGTAAGCAGTCATCAAATCCAAGTATTATCATTCCTAAAACTAGTAGTTACTAATGACCATACTATAGGAATCTGATAACCAACTTGAGGTTCTAAGATGGATTTTTCAAATTTTTCAAAATTACATGACTGACAATGAGTGTCAATAGTAATAACATTCCTAGTTAATACTTACATAGTGTTTACTATATTCTTAGGCTCTGGTCCTGAAGATTTACATTTATCAGATCATTTATTCTTACAATAGCCCTGCAAAGTAGGGACTATCCTTACCTCAATGATGCACATAAAGTGATTTGCCTGAGGTCACACAGATGTTTATTGGTGAGCCCATTTGCCAGCTCTGGAAATCAGCTTCCGAAGTGGAGATTCTCAACGACTAGCGTATATTGCTTCTGGAAAGAAGAAAGATTCAAAAGAAAAGGTAACAGTTAGGCAGCCCAAAGAACAGACCCATTGTCAGAAACATTCAGCTGGTAGAAAAGAGCAGAACCCTTCCACAGCATTTAATGTCCTTCCCTAGGACAAACCATACCACAGATTTCCTTCTCAATGCACAAAAAAGCAAATAATATTACGTATGGACACAATGTCACAGACCATGGATTCCTGGAAAATATGAATCCCTGTCTAAAATACTTAGTATCTTTAGAGTGTCTCCCTAACTTCCCAAGTTTTAACATCAGCCAATGCAGCAGACAGGACTTGGGACTAAAACAAAATGTGACATGACCCACTTAGGAAAGTGACCCATTTAGCCACTTCCAAGCTAGCATTTTCTAGCAACTTCTCATAAGTGTGAGCCACATCCCATCATTTCCCATTATAGACCTCCTGAGAATGAATTTTACCATTCTCTAATAATAAACCTTTAGGAAAAAAAGACTAGGAAACAACATCTGTAAGGGATGCCTATATGAAATGTGTTTGTTGATTCAATAAATATTTACCAACTGTCTACCAGCTAGGCACTGCTCTAAGCATTGGAGATTCATCAGCAGACAAGACAAAAAGAAACTCTAATCTCAATGTATTTTCATTCTTATGAGAAAATCAAGTAAAGGCAAACTAATTTCAGATAATGAGAAAGATACAGAAGACTGTATACAAAATGAAGAGGTAATAAGGTGAAGACTTTTGAAAAGATGGTTTTACCAGTTAGCTATTTCTATGTAACAAAGCACCCCAAAATATACGGACTTAAAAAACAAGTATTTCTCTTAATATAGTGGCTTAAAATACCAACTATTAATTCCCATACATTAAGGGACAGGTAAGTAGTTCTGCTGATCTTGACCCAGTGAGACTAATCCAGGTTTTGAGTTCACTCGTGAATTTGCAGTCAGAAGACAGATCAGCTTGTGCCAGGCTCATATCAAATAGCTTCTGCTCTTACGCCTGGAGGTTAACTTGGATGATGAGATGACTGGACCATGTGTCTCACATCAAACAGGAGACAGGCCTGGGCTTGTGTATATGATGGAGGCAGGGGTCAAGAGAACAAGAAAAGTATGCAAAGAGTGTTAAGGCCTATGATGAATACACTGGATTTTTAAAAATTAATTAATTAATTTTAATATGAAATTTATTGTCAAGTTGGTTTCCATACAACACCCAGTGCTCATCCCAACAGGTGCCCTCCTCAGTGCCCATCACCCACCCACCCCTCCCTCCCACTCCCCCATCAACCCTCAGATTGTTCTCAGTTTTTAAGAGTCTCTTATGGTTTAGCTCTCTCCCTTTTTCTTTCTCCCCTCCCCCATTGTCTTCTGTTAAGTTTCTCAGGATCCACATAAGAATGAAAACATATGGTATCTGTCCTTTTCTGTATGACTTATTTCACTTAGCATAACACTCTCCAGTTCCATCCACATTGCTACAAAAGGCCATATTTCATTCTTTCTCATTGCCATGTAGTATTCCATTGTGTATATAAACCACAATTTCTTTATCCAATCATCAGTGGATGGACACTTAGACTCTTTCCATGATTTGGCTATTGTTGAAAGTGCTACTATAAACATTGGGGCACAAGTGCCCCTGTGCATCAGCACTCCTGTTGCTGGGTCATAGGGTAGGTCTATTTTTAGTTTTTTGAGGAACCTCCACACTGTTTTCCAGAGCGGCTGCAGCAGTTTGCATTCCCACCAACAGTGCAAGAGGGTTCCCGTTTCTGCACATCCCCGCCAGCATCTATAGTCTCCTGATTTGTTCATTTTAGCCACTCTGACCTGCGTGAGGTGGTATCTGAGTGTGGTTTTAATTTGTATTTCCCTGATGAGGAGTGACATTGAGCATCTTTTCATGTGTCTGTTGGCCATCTGGATGTCTTTAGACAAGTGTCTCTTCATGTTGTCTGCCCATTTCTTCACTGGATTATTTGTTTTTAGGGTGTGGAGTTTGGTGAGTTCTTTATAGATTTTGGATACTAGCCCTTTGTCTGATATGTCATTTGCAAATATCTTTTCCCATTCCGTTGGTTGCCTTTTAGTTTTGTTGATTGTTTCCTTTGCAGTGCAGAAGCTTCTTATCTTCATGAGGTCCCAACAGTTCATTTTTGCCTTTAGTTCCCTTGCCTTTGGGGATGTGTCAAGTAAGAAATTGCTGCAGCTGAGGTCAGAGAGGTTTTTTCCTGCTTCCTCCTCTAGGGTTTTGATGGTTTCCTGTCTCACATTCAGGTCCTTTATCCATTTGACTTTATTTTTGTGAATGGTGTAAGAAAGTGGTCTAGTTTCATTCCTCTGCATATTGCTGTCCAGTTCTCCCAGCATCATTTGTTAAAGAGACTGTCTTTTTTCCATTGGATATTCTTTCCTGCTTTGTCAAAGATTAGTTGGCCATACTTCTGTGGGTCCAATTCTGGGTTCTCCATTCTATTCCATTGGTCTATGTGGCTGTTTTTGTGCCATACACTGGAATTTTGATTGTATATTCTTGGTCACAGTATGTTTGTTTTCATGGTCAGCTCAGATTCAAAGGGAGGGGAAATAGACTGCACTTCCTGATGAAATAAACTGCAAAGTCACATGGCAAAAGGCATAGATACAAAGAAGAATAAACATTAAGGAAATGTCTGCCATAAATCTACCGTGATTGTCAAGATAAGCCCCCTGGAGGATTGACATTTGAGCTGACACTTGAATGATGAGAAGAGGCACATATACAAAGAGCTCAGTCTAGGCAAAAGGATGTCAAGTACAAATGTATACTTGTACTTGACCACCTGAAATATACTTGTATGTGCATGCATGTGTAAATAAGTATGTGTGTGCAAGTACATCTGATAAACATCAGTGGAATATTCTGTCAGCTGAACATGCCTGTATGCTTCTTTTCCCCACCTCCTGTCTTTTGACATAGTAATATTCACACATCAATAGAAACATAGGACTCAATATATTCTTTTCTCACAACTTGGTGTGCATAAGAACCACCTTTACAGATTCTTTGGGCCTCCTCCCTACGAGTTCTGATCCAGGAGATCTGGGGGCAGGACTCAGAAATCTGCTATTTATCAAGGACACCTAATAAATCTGAAGCACAGTTTCTATATCTAATTAAGAAACAATGTTTAACTTTCTCAAGCTTTGGATGATCCACACTCTTCCCGCTCTCCAGGTAACTGATGCCTAATTGTGTCTAATTTATATTAACTTAATCTATACTATCTAGACCTTTCTCCCCAAGCTAATAAGGTGAAATGTGGACTAGCTGATGAGGAAAAATAGAAATGGACACATAGCATAAGCAATGAAAACCTCAAAATCTTTCACAAGCCCCTTGTTGCTCATTCAAGCAAGAAAATTTTAATTTTGCCTGCTTCCAAGGAGCCCTTAACTCAGAGTGTATGCCTTCAAATATCAAGTCCCTGGCAAAGCATTCTTTACAGAGTCTATCAACACTGCCTCCACACCAACTTTTTTTTAAGTAAATGAGCAATTAATTAATGGAAGTGGAGAGGGGGACCTGGGCTTAGATATTTCATTTTTCAGGACTCCCCTATGATTGGAACGTACCATAAAGTTTGATATCCACTGAGTTGAAGGATGCAACTGGAACTTTTAAAAGCAACAAAAAATACAAGCTTGAATGAAATATTTAGGGTAATAAGCAGCTCATGTAAATACATACAGATATGCTTCAGGGGAGTCTAAGTTCAGGGCTCAAATTCCCACTGAGCAATCAATTCTCTCATTGCCTAACAGTCAATTCTCAGGTGTCCTGCAAAAAGCATGGAGTAATAAAATCCATTTAGCTGGTAGTATAATCATTTCATTAACTTAGCAACTGCCATAAAATATAACTTAGTTTTAAAAGTAAATATGCCATTGTGATGTGATTACCCTTTAGGGACAAGTTCCCCATTTTAGAATGTCACTTAAAGTTTAAGGGAGAAAAAAATGTCACCATATTCAAGCCCACTGTATTACTTTAATAAGATACAATCCATAGAATGAACCCAATTAATCAGAGATAATACAAAGTATAGGTCACAAAAGTTTTGGAGGCTAATACACCTCAATTTGGATCCCATCTCAATGGTTTGTATGATTGGGGGTATGTTTCTGTTTGAGCCCCTATTTTTTCATCAATAAAATGCCATCATAGTGCTGACTCCACAGGATTATGCCTGGAATAGCAGACAAAAGAAATCAGAAAACTTCTTCTGCAAAGTACCAGATGGTAAATATTTGAGGCTGTGTAGGTCAGACAGTTTCTATTCCAACTATTCAACTCTGCTGTTGCAGCTGGGGGCTGCCAGCCAAAGAAACACAAGAGCATGGCAGTGTCTCAATGAAACTTTCTATACCAACACAGGGCATAGTGTTTGAAAATTCTTTGTTAACCACAGAGTTAGAGCATATATTTAAGCATTTATGTTTTTTAGTGTTTATTTATTTTGAGGTGGGAGAAGGGCAGAGAGAGAGGGAGACAAAGAACCCCAAGCAGACTCTCTGCTTTGAGTACAGAGCCAGACATGGGACTCGATCTCACAAACTGTGAGATCATGACCAGAGGTGAAATCAAGAGTCAGGCTCTTAACCAACTGAGCCACCAAGGCGCCCCTATAGTTAGGCATTTAACATAATTGTTTCCTATGTTCCCTGAGTTAGAGCACATAGTTAAGCATTTACCGTAATTCTGAACAAACTATGAGCTCAGTAAGTGGTAACCAGCCCTGTGGCTCATGAGGATAGTAACAATGGTGATAAGGATACTTTTGGTGATATTGTTAGCACCATCACTGTCAGGGCTGAGAATTAATAGACAGGGAATCCTGTTCTACTTATGACACTAACTTTCTATAATTTTTGGTCAAACTACTTTTCCTCTACAAACATCACCTTCAAAAGAGGACATCACCAGACTACATCCAGCATTTTTTCCTGGGGCTAAGAATATCTTCTATAAATCAATCAGAAACTCACTAACACCTGTAGCACTTTCACCTTCATTACCTGCATCCCCTCTTCCAATGAGCAATAGCAAAGAATCTGGTTGGAACAGAGAATACCTGTCAAAGCTAAGATGGAGGAACACCTTTTCTCCTTAAAGAAGTCCTGCCAAAACATTTTTAGCTACAAGGCCCCTCACTCCTCTGTTGTTATTTGGAATTTGACTAAGACTGTCAAAATAGATGGACTAAACACACCATAGGATTTGACTTTTATCATAGGTTTCAAGACAGACATTACAATTGTGTAAAGACATAGGTACTCTCTTAGGAAGGTATTATTTAAAGACAATTTATTTATTTTTATTTTTTAATTTTTTAAAAATGTTTTTATTTATTTTTGAGAGAGAGACAGAGCATGAATAGGGGAGGGGCAGAGAGAGGGGGAGACACAGTATCCGAAGCAGGCTCTGAGCTGTCAGCACAGGGCCTGATGCGGGGCTCGAACCCACGAACCATGAGATCATGACCTGAGCTGAAGTCGGACGCTCAACTGACTGAGCCACCCAGGTGCCCCTAAAGGTAATTTAAAAGATACCTCACTGTCATACCCACTGTCATTCACAAGGTAAAGACAAAGTTAAGAGCTGTTGAATTATAGTAAGAAATGTAACAAGTTCAAGTTTCTCAGACTGGAAGGGTTGATCCATTATTGCTGGGGAAAAAAATTAACTATAATCTGCAAAAGACACCATTTATACAGGACAGTGAGTCTCAAACTCTGGGTCCTAGACTATCAGCATCACCTTAAGAATTTGCTAGAAAAGCCACATCTCAGGTCCTCACCCTGGGGCTACTGCATTCAGAAACTAGAGAAGGAGCCCAGGAATCTGTGTTTTAAAAAAGCCCTCCAAAGCACACTAAGCTTTGAAAACTGATTTACGGGATAAAACTGTCATTGAATATGGCCCTAGGAGTCCAAACAGAGTTTTTTAACAGGTAACTATTTTTTTCCTGTGTATCATCCCCCTACCTCCTTTGAGTAGTCTTATTATTTTCCTTTGAGTAACTACTCATTCCTCATTCCATTTGGTCCTGAAGAGTCTGCCCATTAAAGTCCCTGTTCTTCTGCAGCCAAGAGGTGACCTACACTGGGCCAGAGTCTCTTTTCTTGGAACATGGGTTTTGAGTGAAGGCATAGGGCACAAGAGGATTGGAGTGGCCTCATCAATAGCTGAATCCCAAAGAGAATGTCCATTCATTCCTGCTCACTAGCCCAAGAGCTGCAAGGACCATGTCCTTTCCAAGTTCTGGTAATTCAGCATTTCCCTCCAGCATATATGCTACCCTGTATTCTTCCATAATAGAGTCCTTTGTTTTGCCAAAAAGAGCCAGGCTTAGTTGCTGTTCCTTACAGCCACAGATGTTTTAATTACATAACAGGACCAAGATCCTGAACAGTGAAGGTTGTTTCTAAGCTGTTCAACAAGACCAACCTACAGGAGAAACATCCCAAGACTGACCAGAACAAACTCCAGCATACAGGGAGAGGGAGGCCAACAGCAACTTTTAGCAGTAGAAAGGAATAGAGGCTGAAGCCGATGGCATGAGAGTTGAGCCCAGGAAAACCACCGTGAGGAAGACTCCAGGTGGAGAAGCTGCCATCAATTCCCTTGTTAACTACTGACTAGGGGATGTGGCTTCTCCAGTGTTCTTAAGGAAAGTGACAAGTAACTATGTCAGGACAAGTCATTGAAGACCTCTTAAATTGCCTGAGCCTAGTTCCCAGTTCAAACTGACTTACATGACAAAGGAAGTTATCTGTTTACATAACCACAGAGCCCTGTGGCTAGGCAGGATTCAAATCAATCTGGTGATTCTGAAGGATGAGGAATCTAGCTCAATCTCCCTAAAATTATTTCAACATTTCCCTCTTTTTTGCCTCACTCTGGCTTCTCTCAACAGCTCCTAGGTTAAACCCTTCCATGTTCATTTACAAGAGAAGAAAGTAAGTTCCTCTGTTTGCCTCAAACACTGAGCTCCAAAGGTTCAAGAGCTGATTCTAATTTAGTAACAATGGCAAAGGAATGGGGTCAATTCCATTCAAATAGGGAATGGATGGGTGAAAGTTGGGGGATAGCTACTTACTCCTGGAACACAGGTTGGGAGAATAAACCTGTATATCACATTAAGTAGAATTGTTATGACAAACAATGTGTTGGGCAAAAATGAACAGATGGATACTGGGGTGTTGGTAGTTGGTAGGATTGTTGAAGATTCTCCAAGCCACATACTGGTACAGACAATGATGAAATGAGGAAGGGTCAGCAAATATTTTCTGCTGAGGGCCAGATGGTAAATACTATAAATTTTGTGGCCCATATGGTCTCTATTGCATCTAATCAGCTCTGCTGTTGCAGCACAAAAAAAAAAAAAGCCACACATAATAAATAAATGAACGGGTGAGGCTGTATTGTAGTAACACTTACTTTACCAAAACAGACAGTGTGTTGGATTTGTCCTTCTGGCTATAGTTGAACCAAACTTTGTGTTTTGCTACACTGATTAATAGCAGGTGAGAAGAAGAACCAGCAATCAGAAACCCCCTCTATCTTTTGTCAGCATCCAAAGTTCTTTGGCTTTTGCCTTAACATTTCTTTACTGAAGACCTACATTATAAGTGACAGCCTCTGTTTTTATTTGCTTGAACATCTGCCATCCTAGGACGGTTCAGAAATCAAAGGTTCATTTTTGTTTATCTTGGTGAGTCTCCCCTATTCCAGTTTTCCTCCACCCTGTTTTCAGCCCTGTTTCTACTGTTACTCTATGTCCTCTTGCTCTTGGCCTCCTTATTCTGCATGGCGCTCAACTTTCAATCAGCCATCTGGTCCTGTTGATTTGTCCCTCGTAACTTAGCTCATGATGCCCCCTTCTCCCCTTCCTTGTAGTCTTACTGCGATCACTAATTCTGGCCTGCAGTTGCTCCATACCTTCACTATTGCATTTAGCCTCCCCACAGTTCTCTTCCCTTTCAGTTTTCCCTTCCCTAATTATCCTCCCTCCATTCCACTGGGCACTCTGACTCTTAACAAGACTGCCTGATAGGGCACTTTTACCATGTTTTGCCTCCTTCTTGTTGGTTTTGGGGAAAGTTATAGCATCAGGACTCTCCCAGGGCACAGTTCAAGTCTCCTGTAACACTCGTCTTGCTCTCTGGCGGTACAATCAGATGGCTAAATGGTGGAATCCTGGTCCTTGTAATCTGATCCTGAAATTGGCTGTCACAAGTAGACCTATTTTCCTCACTGATGAATCAAGCTCTACCATCAACTTCAGAATCATCTCAACAACACATTTGTCTTCCCTTCTCCGGTACTTGGGACTCAAAAACTCCTCTCCTGCATGCTCATTCCTATCAGTTTTTAGGTGGTGCCAGTTAAATTTTTTTTAATTTCACATGGTCATCTTCCCCAGATCCCTAACTCCCTTTTGAAAGACACCATTGCAACCACTCTCCTAGATGACTGCAGTACCCTCCTATATCCTTTTTTTAAAAAATATTTTTAATGTTTATTTATTTTTGAGAGACAGAGATGTGGCACGAGTGGGGGAGGGGCAGAGAGAGAGGGAGACACAGAATCCGAAGCAGGCGCCAGGCTCTGAGCTGTCAGCACAGAGCCCAACGCGGGGCTTGAACTCAGGAGCTGTGAGATCATGACCTGAGACGAAGTCAGACGCTCAGCCGACTGAACGACCCAGGTGCCCCCTTCCCCCCATATCCTTGTTTGTCTTCAATCTTCATCCATTTTCTCACTAGAGCCAGAGTGATTTTAAAACAAAAATCTGACCAAGTCATGTCTCCGGTTAAAACGTTCAGTGGCTTTCTAGTAAAAAAAAAAAAAAAGTTTCTTTTTAAATGGGGGCACCTGGGTGACTCAGTCAGTTAAGCGTCCAACTTCAGCTCAGGTCATGATCTCATGGGTTGTGAGTTTGAGTCCCACATTGGGCTCTATGCTGACAGTTCAGAGCCTGGAATCTGCTTCGGATTCTTTGTCTCCCTCTCTCTATGCCCCTCCCCTGCTTGTGCTCGGTCTCTCAAAAATAAATAAACATTTAAAAAATTAAAAAAAAAAAAACAAACCCAAAAACCTTTTGGTTGCTTTTCATTGCCTTTCTACATTGGTTCTCAACCCTGGATCAATATAGCATGACCTGGGGTTTAAAAAAAATATGATGCCAGGGTATGAAAACCTCAACTATAAGTGATGGATTGCTGGAAGCTCAGGGCAGACAATTCTGAGAGTTGAAAACCTCAGGGAGACCCATTCATTTGAGCCCACACAATATTGTAAGATTTACTTACCTTTAGGAGCTTGACCAGGTTCCCACAGTAAATACAGGAGAAAAAAACCTCCCTACGCTGCCAGCAAAAGAAGAGAAGGAACCGTTTTGAAATACACCAGAGCACTCGGTTTTCTTAATAAGGTTTCCCTCAGGGGAAACTAATTAACCACAGCCTAACATGCTGGGGTATTATCAGAGCCTAACTCACAGTGGAGAAGGGAAATAACCAAATCTAGCCCATTCTTGCCATCCTGTTCCACCGAAGGGGAGGAAAAACAAACAAACAAACAAAAAGAAAAACCTGAGAAATTCTTGGAAGTTCACAGTCCAGAGGCACAGCCCCACTAAATGTCTGAAACCTAATCATAAGAATATATAACACTTCCCACACACATCACCATCACATTACTAAGGCCTATTTACAGCAGTCCCTTTTCCCCACTATAACATGTCTGACTACCAAGAAAATATTGCAAGGCATACAAAAAGGCAAAAAACAAAAACAAACAAACAAACAAAAAAAAAAACAACAACAAAAACCCCCACAATTTAAAGACACTAATGCTTGTTTAGTAAAGAAACAGACATGGCATGTTGGAATTATCAGATCAGGGATTTAAAACAACTATGAGTTTGCTAAGAGCTCTGATGGATAAAATAGACAGTATGCAAGAACAAATGGACAATGTAAGCAGAGAGATGGAAATCCTAAAAAAGATCCAAAAATAAATGCTAGAGATAAGAACTAAAACAAACAAACAAAAACCAACACAATGTAACAGAAATGAAGAATGCCTTTATGCCTTTGAAGAGCCGATTAGTAGACTGGACACAGCTAAGCAAAGAATCTCTGTAATCAATACAATCCTTGAAAACCAAAGAGAAAAAAACCTGAAAAAAAAAAAAAACAGTATACCCAAGAACTGTGTGACAATTATAAAATGTGAATATGAGAACATTAGAAGAAGAAAGAAGGAAACAGAAATATTTGAAACAATAATGACTGAAAATTTCTCAGATTAATGTCAGGCACCAACCACGTATCCTAGAAGTTCAGAGAATACTAAAGGATAAAAATGAAAACAGAAACTACACTTAGGCATATCATCTTCAAACCACAGAAAGTCAAAGATAAAGAAAAAATTCGGGAAAAAAGCCTTATCTATAGAACAAAGACAGGAATTATATCCAACTGCTTTTCAGAAACAATGCAGGCAAGAAGAGGATGGGGAGGAATATTTAAAGTGGTGAAAGCAAAAAACAAAAAACAAAAAAATCCCACCAACCTAGCATTCTGTACCCTGTGAAATTACCCTTCAAAAGTTAAGGAGGATTAAAGACTTTCTCAAAAAAATATTGAGAGGATTTCTTACCCATAGATTATCTGGCAAGAGATACAAAGTTCTTTGGAGAGAAGAAAAATAACATAGGTCAAAAATTTATATATACATGAAGAAAGAAAAAGCATCTAAAAAAAATAAATGAAGGTAAAATAAAAACTTGTGCTTTTCTTAATTGAGCTAACAGATAAGTCTGTTCAAAATAATAACACTAATAATGTAATTTATATATGCTTATGTTTATATTTTAAGTATGTATATATATGCTTATTTATGTTTATATGTAAATAAAATGAATGACAGCAATGAAATAAGGGACAGGAAGGAAAAATTAGTATTATTTTTGTTATTAGAAGGTACATTACCTTTGGGGTGCCTGGGTTGGCAAAGCATCCAACACTTGATTTTGGCTCAGGTCATTATTTCACAGTTCCTGAGATTGAGCCCTGCTTTGGGCTCTGCACTGTCAGCTTGGAATTCTCTTTCTCACTTTCTCTCTGCCCTTTCCCCACTCATGCTCTCTCTCCTTCTCTCAAAGTAAATAAACATTTTTTAAAAGTAGAAATTACATTAAAAAAGAAGATACATTACCTTTGAAGTGGTAATGTTATTTGAAAGTGGATTTAAATTAGTTGTAAAATACAATGCAAACTCTAGGGCAACCACTAAAAAAAGTAAAACTGAAGAATAACTAATATGCTAAGAAAGGAGAGAAAATGAAATTATATAAAATGCCTAAATTAAAATCACAAAGCCAGAAAAAGAATCAAAGACAAAAAGAGGAACAAAGGACCTGGGCAACAAATAGAAAAGAGTAAGGAATGTGGTAGATATTATTCTAACTGTATCAATAATCACTTTGGATGTCAATGGTCTAAATGCACCAATTAAAAGACAGAGATTGTCACAGTGGACCAAAATAAACAACCCAACTATATGTTGTCTACAAGAAGCCACCTTAAGTATAAGAACACATGTAGATTAAAAGTAAATGGGTGGAGAAAAACACTAATTAAAAGAAAGCAGGAGCAGCTATATTAAGTTTAGAGAGAACAGACTTCAAAGTAAGAAAATTAAGGGCAGTAATCAGAGATAAAGAAGGATATTACATAAGGGGTACAGGGGTCAATTCCCCACAAAATCATAACATTTCTTAATGCACATGCACCTAACAATAGGTGATTAAACTACATCAGACCAAAACTGACAGAACTACAAGAAGAAACTGACAAATCCACTATCCTAGTTGAAGACTTCAACACCTTTTCTCAGAAGTGAATAGATCCAGCAGGCAGAAAAATCAATGAGAATATATTTGAGCTTAACAACACAATCAATCAACTGGGTATAATTGATATCTATAGACTAGTTTACCCCACAAAAGCAGAATACACATTTTTCTCAAATTCACATGGAATATTCACCAAGATAGACCTCATTCTGGGTGATAAAACACACCTGAAGGGGTTGAAAAAGACAGAAATCACGCAATGTCTGCTCTCTGAACATAAAAATTAAATTAGAAATGAATCAAATGATGATAACTGGAAAATTCCCAAATGTGGAGATTTAACAACACTCTTCTAAGTGATGTAGATCAAAGAAGAAAGAAATCTCAAGAAAAATTTTAAAAATATTTTGAATTAAATGAAAATGAAAACATCATTATCTACATTTTTTGGATGCAGCAAAAGCAGTGTTTAGAGGGACATTTTTAGCATTGAATATGTACATTAGAAAAGAATAAAGATTTAACTCAATAATCTAAATTAATTTCTTGGAAAAGTAGAAAAAGAGAATCAAATTAAGTTCAAAGAAAGCAGAAGAACAGAAATAATAAAAATCAGAGCAGAAATCCATGAAATTAAAAATAGGAAATGAATTGAGAAAAATCAGCAAAACCAAAAGCTGTTTTTCTGAAAAAACAATAAAGTTTATAAGCCTTAGGTTAAGAAAAACAGAGAGAGGACACAAAGTACTAATATCAGAAATGAAAGAGGGGGGGACCAATACAGATGTGAAAATTAAAAGTAATGTTATAAGCAACTCTACCCATAAATTGATAACTTAGATGAAATCATCCAGTTCCTTAAAATACACAATCTGCCAAAACTTACACATAGAAACAGATGATCTGAACAGGCCTATATCTCTTGAAGAAATTAAATCAATAATTAATAAACTTCAAAAAAGAAAGCACCAGATGCAATGAGCTCAATGTAGAATTCTACAAACATTCAAGGAAGAAATTATACAAACTTTCTACAGTCTCTTTCAGAGAATGGCAGCAGAGTGAATATTTCTGAACTTTTCTATGAGTTCTAGTAGTACTACCATAAATACCAAAACCAGGAAAAGATATTAGGAGAAAAACTACAAAATAGTATCTCTCATAAACATAGATGCAAATATCCTCTTCAACAAAATACTAGCAAATTGAACCAAAGACAGGATAAAAGGAATTATACACAATGACCAACTGGAATTTATTCCAGGTAGGTAAGACTGGTCCAACATTTAAAAATCAATAAATTTAACACAATGCTCAACAGACTAAAAAAAAAATTATGTGATCATATCAATAGATGTAGAAAAAGCATTTGGCAAAACACATGATTTATGATAAAAAAAAAAAACCCTTAGTAAGCTAGTAATACAGAGGAATTATCTCAATTTGATAAATACTATCGACAAAAAAAAAAAAAAAACACAACAAAAAAACCACAGCTACTTAATGGTGAGAAACCAAAAAATTTCTAAGATAAGGTACAAAGCAAGGAAGTCCCCTGTTACCATTTCTTTTCAACATCATACTTGAAGTCCTTGCTAATGCAGTAAGAAAAGGAAATAAAAGTTATACACATTGGGGAGGACGACATAAAACTATCATAAAATTGCAGATGACACGATCATCTACGTAAAAAATCCAAAGGAAAAAAAAAAAGAAAAGAGAAAAACAACTTCTGGAACTAATACACAATTATAGCAAGGTTGCAGGATATAAGGGTAATATACAAAAGTAAATTGCTTTAGGGTCCCTAGGTGGCTCAGTTGGTTACACATCTGACTTCAGCTCAGGTCATGATCTCACAGTTCATAAGTTCCATCCCCGCATCAGGTGCTCTGCTGTTAGTGCAGAGATGATTTGGATCCTTCCCTGCTTGTGCTCACTCACTCTCTCTCTGCCAAAAATAAAAATAAAAAATAAACATTAAAAAAAACACAAAAAAGTGCTTTGCTGTATACTAAAAATGAACAAGTGAAATTTGAAATAACACATTATCATTTTCATTAGCACAAAAAAATATAATACTTAGTTATAAATCTAACAAAATTTGCACAAGATATGACCTACACGAGGAATACTACAAAAAAAATCTGATTAATGAAATCAGAGAACTAAATAAATGGAATCAAAGAACACCTAAATAAATCCATGCTCATTGTTCATGGAAAGGAAGACTCAATATATTCAAAATGTCATTTCTTTCCAACTTGATTTATAGGGTCAATGCAATTCCAATAAAAATTCCAGCAAGTTATTTGATGTGCACCAACAAAGTGACTCAAAAATTTATATAAAAAGACAAAATACCCAGAATAGCTAACACAATATTAAAGAGCAATGATGGAGGACTGACAATACTTTAAAACTTCCTATTAACCTACAGGGATCAAGGCAAGTGTGGTCTTGGTGAAAAGATAGAAAAGGAAATTAATATAACAAGAATGGAGAGCCCAGAAATAGACCTCTTAAATATAACCAACTGATCTTTGCCAAACGAGCAAAGCAAAGAAGGGGTGCAAAACTTATCTCTTTTACAAATGGTGTTGGAAGAACTAGACATCCACATGCAAAAAAAAAAAAAAAATCTAGAAAACCTTATACCCCCTCACAAAAATTAACTCAAAGTGGATCATACATTTAAATGTAAATGTAAAAATGCAAAACTGTAAAATTTCTTGAAGGTATTACAGGAGAAAATCTAAATTACCTGGGGGTATGGTGATGCCTTTTTAGATACAAGATCGAAGTCAAGATCCATGAAAGAAATAATTGATAATTTAGATCTCATTAAAATTAAGAACTTGTGCTCTGTGAAGGACAATGTTAAGAAAATTAGAAGATAAGCCATAGACTGGGAAAAATATTTGCAAAATAAACATCTGAAAAAGAACTGTTTGTCAAATAAACAGCTGATAAAGTATCCAAAATACCCAAACACTCTTAAAACTCAACAGTAAGAAAACAACTGTATTTAAAAATGGGCGAAAGACTTTAACAGACACATCATGAAATAAAATATACACATGGTAAAAATATGTATATTAAAAGATGCTCCACATCATATGTTATTAGGGAAATGTAAATTAAACAATAAGACACCACTATACACCTATAAGAATGGCCAGAATCCACAATACTGACATCAAAAGATGGAGAGGATGTGGAGGAAGAGGAACTCTCATTCATTGCTAGTGCAAATGTCAAAAGTTACTGCCATTGGAAGACAGTTTGCTGTTTTCTTACAAAACTAAACATTCTTATATCATATAATCCTGCAGTCACATTCCTTGATATTTACACAAAGGAGTTAAAACTTATGTTCGTGCAAAAACCTGTACACGGATGTTTACAGCCGTTTCATTTGTAATTACCAAACTTGGAAGGACCCAAAACGTTCTTCATAGGTGAATAGATAAGTAAACTGTGGTACATACAGTCAATGGAATATTATTTGGTGCTAAAAAGGAATAAGCTATCAAGCCATGAAAAGTCAAGAAGGAATCTTTAGTGCATATTATTAGGAGAAATAAGCCAATCTGAAAAGGCTGCGTACTGTATGATTTCAACCATATGCCATTCTGGAAAGGGCAAAACTGTGGAGGCTATACAAATATATTTCTAGGGGTTGGGCATGGGGAAGTGATGAAGAGGTAGAGTACAAAGAATTTTTTAGGGCAGTGAAAATACTCTGTATATTATTATGATAAATATATGTCATACATTTGTCCAAACCCATAGAATGTATAACACTAAGCGTAAACCCTAAGGTAAACTATGGACTTTGGATAATTATGATGTGTTAATGTAGGTTTATTGTTGGGGGAAAAAAGTACTATTCTGTTGCTGATACATAACTGGGATATTGTTAGTGGGGAAGGCTATGCATGTGTGGGGACAGGGATATAGGGGAAATTGTAGTACATTCCTCTCAATTTTCTTATAAATCAACAACACCTCTAGAGATATAGTTCTTAAAAAAAAATGATGCCCCAGCTCTACCCCACTCAACTGATGGAGATGTCTAGAGTGAGGATCTGCTTATGGAGGGTTTTTTTTTAAGCTCTTCAGAGTTTGCAATTGCCCCATGAGGGTTTACCAGACTCCTAAATTGACCACAACCCATTTCTCAAGCCTAATCTCCAGTTATAATGTCTTCTTCCTGCATCTTAAATCTGCTAAGCTCTTCTTGAGTCCTCACAGTTACTGTTCTTCTATCCTTCCCGGCTGAGATGATTTCTCCACCCCACTCCTACCAGTAATCACCTAGCCCAGTGGCTCTCCTACTTTGGTGAGTATCAGAATCCCCTGAAAAGCCAGCAAAGCACACAGAGACCCAACATTACTGGAATAGGAGAAGCCTGGACCTATGCATTTTGGGGATTTTTTTTTAATTTGAGATAATTGTAGATTCACATGCTGTTGTAAAAAATAATACAGAAATCTTTTGTATCCTTAGCCCAATTTTCCCGAATGGAAACATGTATAATCTATTGTGTAATATCACCCTCAGGATATTGATATGCACCTCACATTTCTCCAGTTTTGCTTGTCTTTGTGTCTATGTTCCATCCCATACTATTTTATCCCTTTTGTATATTTGCATACACACCATCACAGTTAAAATACTGATCAGTTGTAACACCACAATGATTCTGTTGCCCTTTTAGACTGGTGGTTGCCAGAGGTTAGGCAATGGGTATGGGGATGCAAGAGGGAATCACACCTTTGCATTACTAACAAATACTTTAGGAGAGTCTCATACTCTGCAGTGGTGGAGAGCCACTGACCTAGCTGATTCCCACTCATTTCCTAATACTGTTTACCCAGGTTCAAGTCACTTCCAGACTATAATTCATTCCCTTACTATGCAACCTCTTAGCAACCTCACTTTTTAAAAACACTCTGTACACTCATAATTCTTTGTCTAGCCTTCATCTTGCTTGAATAAGCTGTCTGCAAGCAGGGTCCCTAGTGCTTAAGCTGACAACACCCAAATACTTTTCAGGGAAGAAGACAACCCTGGGCTGTCTGAATGTAAAGTATGTATAATCCACCACAGTCCCCAGGCTGTGGACAGCCAATGGCAATCTTCTCCAAGTCGTCTTCCATTCACATTCAAGGCTGCTGTTCAGATTTCATTACCACACCATCATTCCATATCCTGAAACTTTTTCTGACTTGAGGAGTTTACATCAACTGCTCATAAGTCTTATGGTATATTCCACATGCATTTCCCACATACATGCATTTATGTACACCATGTATGTATAGGAATGTGTGTGTGTGTGTGTGTGTGTGTGTGCATTTAACCTGGGGGATGAATATACTGAAACTAAGTAGTATAGAGTACAGAGTTCCATATCAATTTCCAGATTAATATTTTAGTATTCAGCTTGTAGAAACACTTTTCCATGGTTCACACCCTTTATAGCATAAATCATCTTCCCTATTCTAACCAGAGTCCCACTCCTTCCTCCCATCACTTTGTATTCATATGGCTGAAAAGATAAGGGGCTTCATACAGATCCTGCATATGCTGATTTAATGGGTCTTTCAAGATGTAAGTACCAGAGGTGAAAATCAAACAAATTAAAATGCCATCACATCAGCTCAACTTTCCCTGAATTGTCCTCAAAACTGCGTTTCAAGGAAGGGTCTGTCTCTCATGCGATGTAGTATTTCTACAGACTGATACCTGAGTTGAACCCTGATGTTCTGATTCCTGTTTTGTAGTGTTTGTCTTCCATAGACCCTCTCTGCTAATGCGGACTTTCTCCATGGAATGGAAGAAAAAAGGACAGCCAGTTTATCTAAGGGTTCTCAAACTTGTGCATACATCAGCATCACCTGGATGGATGATTAAAACATAAATACTGTACCTACCCCCAGAATGTCTGATTCAGTACGTCTGGACCTGGTCTGAGAATATGAATTTCTACCAAGTTCCCAGGTGATACTGATACAATACTTCGAGAACCACTGATCTAATCTAAACTCTAGCTAGGACAGCAACACTGATGTTTCCAACTTGCCCCATGCACTGGTTGCAAAGTATCGGTATGCCATGACTTCCCAGGAGTCCATGTATTTTTTTTAAAAAGTTTGAGACAACTTTGAATTAGGAAATGTCACAGTGTAATTCAACTTTCCAGCTTCCTTTTTTATTAAAAAAAAAAGGACAAAAATATGTCTGGTGATACAGGGTCCGTCCTCTCTCTTGGAACCAGTGGGATGGAGCTGACTAGCATGGCTTTTACAGTGGTGTTTCTTTATTTTGGCTTCACATGAAATTACCTGGGAAGTTGTTTAAAACTGCAGTGTTCAGGCTGCATCCTAACTCAATTATATTAGGATGTCTAGGGTAGTACCTACTTCCTGTACCGAATGGCAGGTATAGAACGCTACCTCAAAGAATCATCGTGAGGGATAAATGAAATAGTAAAGGCAAAAGACATGACTTCCATTATATATTGAACACCTACTCTGTGTCAGGCACTGTATTAAGTGATTTACAAGCATTAATGCTTACTTGGAAAATAATGGGCTCTCAATAGGCATCAATGATCAGAGGAGAAATTTTTACAGTGGGTGTCTTGTCAGAAGGAAGGAAATGT
Organism: Panthera tigris; assembly: GCF_018350195.1. Taxonomy (NCBI): domain Eukaryota; kingdom Metazoa; phylum Chordata; class Mammalia; order Carnivora; family Felidae; genus Panthera; species Panthera tigris. The sequence goes on from NC_056661.1 coordinate 49,271,562, forward strand.
ATTAGAGTTACATAGTAAAAGACAATAAGTTGAATTAATTTAAAACTTGACTGTACCACCGACTGTGTCATCACGGGCAAAGAAACAATCTATTTACATGTGGTTTTGGTTTCCTTGGTTGTAAAATGGAGATAATAATGTCATCTGCCTCGTTGGGTTGGAGTTAACTCATTTAATTTAATAGATGTGGGCCTCTGGTGTCAGCTCCGACATGAAAACAACTTGGAAGTGATCACTCCCATCCATACGATAGGAGAAAGCTAAAAACACTAAAGATCAATGGCTTTTCTTGGACCCATCAAAGAATTGAGGTTAGAGGACAAACCACGAGCCTGAAATCTGCAGATTAAGGCGCATCTCCAGGGTCACAGTTAAGATCCACCTACATGGAGCAGAAGTTGCCGACACCATAAACTGGTAGAAACACCCAAACAGTAACGTTGAGGAATTGCAGGAACCCAAGCTTATCACATCATACTGATATCAGAATAACAGTTGGGAAGTGTTTCCTTCTTCTTCTCTCCCCGCCCCTCCACCCCCAGAAGAGTTTCCGTAGGATTGCTATTATTTATTTTTCAAATGTGTAATAGAATTCACCAGTGAAGTCATCTGGGCCTAGACATTTATTTATAAATTTTTAAAAAAATTATTTGTGGGAAGTGACACTTTCTGGGCATTACCTCCTGAAACCCTATAGGTTCTCAGGGTGTGGATCCAAAAAAAAGCTTCTCTCCTGGTTCAACAAAAGATGAAGGGGAAGAGTGATCATTGTCAATCCAGAAAAAAGGCCTGCCTTGAGGAGAAACAATTTTGGGGAACTTAGCTTAGAGAAAGGCATTTCTCCTACTCATGTACACTTTATCCTGTGTCATCTAGCAAGACAAAAAACTTAATCAGCACAGGTCGGGGATTTAAGGAAATTGGTTTAGACCACTATCAAGAAGGGAATAGGGGTTGGGTGGGGGTAAAACAGCTATACCACAGGATGAACATGAGAAAGTCACAGCCAAGGGACACAGGCTCAGTAAAATACTGGCTTTAATTAGAAGGTTAAAGAATGAATGCCCCTTCCCCACTCCTTTTTACCACAATAATAGGGCTCCAATGTAACAATACTGTATTATAGGTGAAAGAGTTGGGAGATGCACAGACTATCTGAGGGGCTGGACTTTGGAAAGCTCAAAACCAAAATACAGACACTATAGGAACTTCAATCCTCCAGCACTCATAATTGCAAAGGAGTATTAAACACAGCCCTACTCCTAGTCAGATTAACTTAAAATATCAGTTTAAAAATCTACTGCCCTCAACTTCTGGTGCTCAGTAAAATGTGTCTGGATTTCAACAAAAAGTTATAAGGCATTCCAACAGACAAGAAAAAATGAAGCAAACATCAGACTCAGATGTGACACAGGTGTTGGGATTATGGGAGAATTTTAAATATTGGTTAGCATGATAAGGGCCTTAATAGAAAAAGTAGCCAACATGTAAGAACGGATGGGGGATGAAAATAGAGAGATGAAAACACTAAGAAAAAGTCTAAAGAAAATGCTAGAAATCAAAACCACGGTAACAGAAATGGTTTAACATATTGGAAATTTATAATGTTCAAAAAGTACCTGGAACATAATAAGTAAAGGGTATTCATTGGCTATTTAGGGTAAAGCTGATGAAACCTTATGAGGAATAACAAGACAAGGAGAAACACTCAAGGGTTCTTTTGATCACGGAAGCGAGGGAGACAGAAACACAATGGGGGTTTTACCACAAAATGTGCATCTTCAGTATTATGAACTGAATTGTTCATGTGCCCCCAAATTCATATGTTGAAGACCAATTCCTATGTGATTATATTTAGAGATAGGGCCTTTAAGGAGGTCTTTAAAGTTAAATGAGGTCATAAAAGTGGGATCCTAATTCAATAGGACTAGTGTCATAAGAAAAGGAAGAAACACCAGGGATGCAAAAAAAGCGCTATAAACAATACAGCAAGAATGCAGCCACCTGCAAGCCAAGGACAGAGGCCTCAGGACAGACAGACTTTACCAAAACCTTGATCTTGGACTTTCAGCCTCCAGAACTGTGAGAAAATAAATTTCTGTTGTTTAAGTTATCCAGTCTGTGGCACTTTTTTATGGCAGTCCCAGCAGAAGAATACATTCAAGAAAGGCTTAAATACCATCCCTAGTTTCCCTGGGTCCCTTCCTTAGGACAGTCATCTGCAAATGAGAAAGAACATGTAAATGAAGTAAAGAGACATCACAGGGTGGTCCACTCACAACCTAAGTCCAACTAATTCCATTTAGAAGGGATATTTGGGAAGAAGTTTGACATGTGTATGTTGAGAAAAAAATATAAAGATATAATGAACTGAAAAAGTTAACCATTAAATTGATCCTGAAGAGGAACAATAAACACAATGGAACAGAATGGATATTTAAAACAATAATATAACAGGGTGTGTCTATTTATTTAGATCTTCTTTAATTTCTTTCTGCAATGTTTTGAAGTTTTTAGTGTATAGGTCTTACACTTATTTTGTTAAAATCATTCCTACTTATTTTGCTTATTTTGATATGATTGCAAATTGAATTGTTGATTTCATTACCATATTGGATATTTTTGCTACTATATGGAAATACAGTAGGGTTTTGCTCACACATCTTAAATCCTGCTGTCTTGCTACTGTCACCATTTGGTAGATTCTTTAGGACTTTTCTTCCAAACTGTATGGGTTTAATTATTTTTTCTTGCCTTTAGTACTGACCACATCCTCCAGTACACCATGTGCAGAAGTGGTCAGAGTGAATAGCCTTGTTTGTGAACGTAAAGGGAAGGATTCTGTTTTTTATCATTAAAAAACGTGTTAGCTGGGGACTTTTCATAGATACCCTTTATCGGCTTGAAGAACTTCCCTACAACGCTGGTTAAGATTTTTTTCCCCCTCTTACCATATACAGGTGTTGGATTTTTTTCTGTGTGTATTGAGATTATCATGTGTTTTTGTTCTTTATTTTATCAGTACACTATAATACATTAATTGACTTTCAAATGTTAAGTCAACCTTATATTCTTTACATAAACTAATTTAGTCATGGGTATACAGACCTTTTTATATATTGCTGGCTTTGATTTGTTAATTTTGTTAAGAATTTTCCTGTGTGTTTATGAGGGATATTTGTCTGTAGTTTTCTTGTAAATGCTTTTAGTTTTGCCTTCGCAATGAGCTGAGAAGTGTTCCCTCCTCTTTTTTTTTCTGAAACAGTTTGTGCAGAATTAGAATTCTTCCTTAAGAAAGAAAAAAAATTATAGAATTCAACAGGAAAGCCATCTGGGCCTAGCATTTTATTTGTGAAAAATTTCTTCCCCTCTAATTCAGAGACTTTATTTGATATGAATCAAATCAGATTTTCTATTTTTTCTTGAGACATTTTTGGTAGGTTGTATCTTTCTAGGAATTTTTCTATTTTGTCTAAGTTGTCTAATTTGTTAGCATTGATTTGTTTTCAGAGGATCTTTCTTATCATTCTATTAATATCTGTAGGGTTGAAAGTAATTTTATTGCCAATTTTGGTGATTTGTACTTTCTTTCCTTCTTCCTGAGAAGAGAAGGAACTGTCAGGAAGCTGTAAAGATGCAGATAAGAAAAGAAGTGATCCTGAAGTCAGCTAATGGAGAAGTAATAGACACAGACATATGGATATGAGAAAGACTTAGGGGCAATAAGAGGGAATACTCAGTAAGGAATCATATGAAGAGGGGAGAGAGAGGGAAGGGTCAAAGGTGTTTCCCAAATTATTGGGTTGGCTCTCTGGGTGGATGATGATGCCATTTTACAAATCTTTGGACATCAAGAGAGAAATTTAAGGGCAAAGATCAGTTGGTTACCGTTCAAAATGCAAATATCTTATCTGAGAGAGGTAACAAATTAACACAAAATTGCAGATTAAACCACCCCCCCTTTTTTTTACAAGGAGCCAGTGATGGTAACATTATAATTATAGTTTAGTCTAAAGGACATTTGGGGAGGGGAGTACACTTGAAGGACACCTGTAGGAATCAGGATGCTTGCCCACCCCCAGTAGCTTTTTCCAAATCTCCGTTGCCCCGACATCTAAATTTGTGGCATTCTGCATTGTTCCATTGTTGACAGCTGATTATATCCCTCATAGAAGGTCACAAACACATCATGTGGATACAGGAGACCAAGCCACACCTAGGGAAAATATCACCATGAAGAACTTCATTGTATTAACTATGCTTTATTCTCTGTATTCTAATGCTTTGAGGTCCTGGGGCCTTGTTGACCCTCCCAGGGTAGAGTTTCTAAAGACAGCAAAGGACTCATTGGCAAGCTAGCTTTTCATATGCAAACCAGCCCATCCAGAGCCAACACTTCAACCACTTCCTTTATCAGGCTATTACACCAAGGCCACTACCCACCTGCTGTAATTATCCCAGGCCAGGAGTCAAACAACTAGGGATGGCCTCTACACTCCAGAGCCCACTGAAATTACTCAAACAAGCCGATTCAAATCTTGCTCTCTGTGCCTCACCCCTTCCTTCCACAAAAACCAATAAAGGTTCTAACACAGTTTCCCCACTCCCTCTGCCTCCTGACCTATCCCTCCCTGTACTTCCCTGTGTGACCCTCATGGCCTGGTGTGCCCTCTTATCTCGGAAATCTGTGAGCAACAAACTATGTTTTCAAAGACAGACGTCTCCTCATCTATGGGCCTCACCATACCTAAATAAACATAAAACCTGTATTTTAAAACAATCAATGAGTAATCTCATGCACGGTGAGAACAAATTAGGTCTATGCGTGCCTGAGGAACTGAGGAATATGCCTGTACATATTCGAGGCAATCTTTCCCTCTATTACTAACTCACCACCAGGGTTATATCCAGAAACTTTGAAATAAAATGGTTCCCACAACAGCAGAGTGTAAATGACCTTCAGAAAAGTGTTTGGGAACTAATTATTTCTGTCAAACCCCAGGGAGTGTTAGGAGACTGATTATAGAAAAGCTACCCTATTGCCTTATTTGCTGGATTCTGTCTCATCCTCTTCTCTCTGTGGGGCAAGACCAAGGAGGCGGGTGCTTATTTTCAGCTGCCACTGTGGTGAATACCTGCTTCATCTAAGCATCATGTTTGGTGAGGTCACATGACAAAGCACACCAAGTACAGGTGTGTTGGGGCATGGGAGAGATGAAGGGGAGGCAGATGATTCCTTCTGATCTGCCCCAGCATAAATGCCCCACTAGGAGGATGAGATGAGAGGTTATCTGCTGTTTCCATCGTCAGTTACATTTCCCACATGCCTCTCCCAAAAAAAAAAAAAAAAGTGTACATTACATGCTGGGTGAAATGCATTTAAAAATTACAGTGCATATTTATCATACTAAGAGGTCCATCACCTTTATCTGTTGATCAAACAAAGATGCCTTGATTAGGTATAATGCTGCAGGAAAAAAATTGACTGAGTGAGCTTATTTCAAGATAGCAAATTATGGGCAATTAAAAAAAAAAAAAAACAAGGGTGATTTTGACTATCCTGGGTATTCCATCTCTCAATTTAGTATATAGGCTTCAAGTAAGACTTGACTTTACTTTACATTGTACTCATTGTGGGCCAGAGACTAGGCTTGGCACTACAGAATACAAAGGAGTGTTCAGGCCTTGTGCCTTCTAAATCCATTTATTCACTCTGGCAAGGATATCAATGGCTAAAGCAAAAATAGTCAAAATATGGAGTAAATGTCAAATGAGAGGAATATTCATTATATGTTATGTCAATTGAATCTTGATAAACAGATTGAGCATCCACAAGAGAGGAGAGGAATAAAGGGAATCCTACACATGTGAAATTCAGGGGAGAAAAGAAAGAATATCTGAGATATGTCTCTCTCTGCTCACTCAATTTGGGCCTCTAAGCTAGTAAAAGGACAAGGAGATGTAGCATCTTCCATGAACACTCAGAGCATGTAGACACGATGATCCTGCAATACCACCCTTGGACACAAGAGAAATACTTGCATGTGTGAATGAAATACTCCATTCATTTTCTCTGCAGCTTTGCAAAAATATGAAAAGAGTCCAAATACCCACCAGCAGGTAAAAGGAAAAGCAGAACATACAGTGTAGAATGGGAGTTAATAGCAATGAATTTGAACTATTTGGAACAACATAGCTAGACATCAACACATGTGGTTTAAGGAAAAAAGAAAATCATGGAATGACACACACCATACGATGCTATTTATGTGAAATAAAATAAATGTAGAAAAATACCGTATGTGATTAAGTTAACATAATGCAAGAAAACCAAAGGAGTGGTTACTTCTGGAGAAGGTGAAGGGAATCAGGATTGATTAAGTGATTAACCTTTTTTTTGTAATTTTTAATAATATTTGTAAACACAGTAATTATAATAGACTTATATATATTTAGCAATTGGAAGCAATATGACAATGACCAAGAAAGGTTAATTCTGAGGAGTAGAACTATGAATGCCATCTTCCGTTTTGTACTTTTCAGATTTCGGTAGTCAAAACTCTATCTTTCCCTAACCAGAAAAAAAATGTAATTAAATTTTGAAAGCACAAAGCATAGCTGGAGGCCACTGGGGAGGACAATTGGACTGGAAATTCATAAAGTGGATACTAGAAGATGGCCTCAAAAAGATAGATTGGTGCTGGGCTCTAGAAGCCTTAAAATGCAAGGTTAAGAAGTTTGGTCTTCATCCTCCACCCACTGGGAAGCATTACTTGTTTCTGCAGAGGAGAATGTCATGGAGCAAAAGGATAAATCCATATCCATCCTTTGCCTCTACCTCTCAAAGGGTATCTTTTCACTATCATCTCTGACTTGATAAAACCCTGAAAGGTTTAAGATGTTGGGAAGAAACTTTAAAGATATGTTCTCTTCTCTCCAAGGGGATGACTGTTTAAGGAAGGATTTCGACTCTGAAGACTTTAAAAAGCACATAAGAAATGCCTCCTTCCTCTCCTGGCTCACCCTGATTTCGTAGCATGAATGCTCCTAAAAGGCACTTGAAGATGATCATGCTTTTTCAACTGTAAGTAGCAAGCATGTTCAGCCATCAGCAGGGAAAAGTGTGATCACATCTCCTTCATCTCTGTGGCCTCCCCTGTCCTCTCTTTCAAAGGAGAAGTGAGCAGTAAACCCTTGGTGAAAGGAACAAAACAATTATGAAGAGGATGACAAAGAAACACTAGTTACTGTCCTTTCTGAAAGCCTGGGAGGCTGCTGAGTTAAGCTACACTGAACAGTGAAAAGCTATATGACAGACTCAGTTAGATTTCCAGGATTATCATATTCTGTGTGTCTATGGTTTAGCACCAAAGCACATTACAGACATAAATAAATGGATGATTTACAGAAGAGGGTTTAAACATAATAAGTCATCAATAGGAAGAGTCTGCTAATTGTCTCCTCATCTTTCAGACCCAGAACAGCCCATCCTTGACTCTCTCTTCCCTGTTCCTCTTCTAAGTTTTTGCTCAGAATGGCCAAAGAAAGCATCCTAAGAAAACAGCCTGGAAAAATAAACCTGATTAGATAAAATAAAAAGCAAGTGATCATAGCCACAGAAGGAAAGACACCATCATGCAGTTAAGCACCCATGTGCTTACGTGACCACACAACTTGGGCTTTCTATAACTGACAGCCTTTGACCTTCATACTTGTCACTGTCCATTCCTTCTTTCACCTCAGGTATTAAGTGCCTCCTACATGCCAGGCACTGTTCTGTGCCCTGGGGATTGGTAGTGAAGCAAATAAAACCCCCACCCTCATGGAGCTTACATTCTGGTAGGGGTAACAGAGAGGTAAATCCACACCATCCTGGTCAACTCATGTCAAGAGGAGACTATATCCTGAGGGTAGGCAACTTGCCTAAGTTCTGGACTATTATCTCTCAGTGATGACCCCTGTCACCATCTGGAACGCACATCACTAGCACACAATAAAGACACTTCACAGAGGTCACTGTTTCCTACACCTTTAGTAGTTATACACACAATAGGCTTCTATCTTATAAAAAAGCAAATTATTTTGTGGAGGAGCCAGCATGCAGCTTATTTTCTAAATTTGAGTGAAATACAAAATACTGTCACTAGAGGGCAAGTTGACATATACCTTTTCTTAAAAGAAAAGACAATACTACAATCTTGGAAACAGAAAACCTTGAATGGGTCTCTATTTACCATGGCAGTCTCATTTTTACTAAAATTATATGCAGAACTTTGACCAGTAAGTGGTGTTTTAGCACACTTCTTACCAAGCATTATACAAAGTTTAGATGTCAAATTACATCGTGTAGCCTGTTTTCAAGAGCATACACTCGTTCCTCACATTTAATTTTAATAGTAAGGATTATAGGGGCACCCGGGTGGCTCAGCCAATTAAACATCTGACTCAACTTTGGCTCAGGTCATGATCCCACAGTTCGTAGGATCAAGCCCCATGTTGGGCTTTGAGCTTACAGCATGGGATTCTCTCTCTCCCTCTCTCTGCCCCTCCCCTGCTCACATGTTCATATGCGCACATGTGTGCCATCTCTCTCAAAATAAATAAACGTGAAAAAAATTATAAAGATTATAATGCATTAGGCATAACAAATCAAAATCAAATTTTTGTCATTCTCCTCTTTGTCTGCCTGAGAAATGCCCACTTTCCTTGCAAGGCTCAGCTCACCCTCCTCTTCAGAGACTTTTCATCTTCTCTTTCCCAAGAGTCTTGCTCTCTCTCACCCAGTGTGCACTCTGGGTAACTGTCATGACCCTGCAAGGAGGAAATGATGACTTCCCCATTTGACACATGGAGTGCACTGAAGCCCAGAGTGCTTGGGAGGCTATAGCCCTGTCATCCAGCTACCAGTGGTCGTTTATTAACACATGTTTTTACTAGACTGTATTTAACTTGAGGGCAGGGATCCTCAACAAATCCCTGGAGGGTCTAGTATTTTTCCTAGAATAGGTTTCATGCTCCATAAATGTAAGAATGAACAAATATTCTAAGAATTCTCAAACCATCTCCTTCTCGGGTTTGTGGTGAGATGACCTGGTATGTGAGAAGTATTCAGCTGCATGTCTGGCACAGAGCAGATGCTTAAGAAATTCTGATTATTATTATTGTTAGCATGTCATTGCTTTTATGATATGATGTTTGTCAGCTGTTGACCTAAGTTAAAATTCACATTTCCCTCCATGGCTCTGCAAGATCTGTCCTCTGCACAAATCTCTAGCTCTCTCTTTTGCCTACCTCAAGTCCCAGGCCACACTCCTCACCTCTCTGCTCCTCAAATGTGCTAAGCTGGTCCCTGCCTCAGGCTCTTAGTACTTGCTCTTCCTTTAGCCAGGGTCACTGTTTAGCTTTGCACAGACATCACTTCTTGTTCTTTCAGTCTCATTTCAGCTGTAACTCCTCTAAGAAACTTTCCTGGGCTACCCTAGAGAATACCTTCACCCATCCTTCCATGTCTCCACCTCTATCTCCCTCCTTTATAATACTATGCATGGTTTGAGATTCTTTTTACCCATCTGTTTACTTGTTTCTGTGTCTCTTTCAGGTTTATGTACCATTGCTTGCATGCATCATTATGGGTTCATTGCTTTACACACAGTAGGCCATCACTAGTATTTTGTTATTAAAAGGATGGGTGCATAGAGAAAAGAACAAATAATTACCAAATGTGAAAACCTGGTGCCTGGAAAATAAAAGGGAGCCAGAGAAATGAATAGGTCATGTTTTGGTTTAAAGTCTATTCCCCAAAATCACATGTTTGAAGTCTCAACTCCAGGTAACTGTGGATGAGACCGTATTTGGAAATAGTGTTTGCCTATGTACTCAGGTCAACATGAAATCATTATAATGGGCTCTCATCCAATATGATTACAATACCTACAGGGAGGGGACATCTGGACACAGACACACACACACACACACACACACACACACAGAAGAAAACCATATGAAGACATAGAAATAGAGAAAAGACACTAATGTAAAGAAAGGGGCAGAGATTGAGGTGTACTGCTACAAATCAGGGAATATCCAGGGCTACCAGAAGTCTGATCCTCCCTGAGAGCCCCCAGAGGGAGCATGGCTCTGCTAACACTTTGATTTTGGACTTCCAGCCTCCATCACTGGGACAACACATTTATGTTTTGTGTTTGTTGTTGTTGTTGTTCAAGTAAGCCCATGTATGGTATTTTGTGACTGCAGCCCTAAGAAATCAACCAGGTGTACAGAATGTTGAAGGGAGACATACAAAGGTTTGGAATCAAACACACCAGGTTTGAGCCCCAACTGTGATCATGCAAGATGTCTTATGCTGATGTCTGTACATGACACCCTTTTAGAAAAGGAAAATCTTACATTTGTTTCCCTGCAACCAAACTCCAGTGAAACAAGCAACAGAGCTCTAAAACTGAGGATACTAGTGGGCTTTCCTTCCACCCCAATGATGACCTCTGCTAAGCTTCATCATAAGGAATGGGTGAAATGGACATACAGATGGACTCCCCACTCCAGTCTATATAAACCAGAACTGGCTTTATAGTCTTCCCAGTCCTCTGACCAACTCTACTGAGGCCATGTGGGTCTTTCTCACAGCCTCAGTGCCATAATCAGGCCTTGGCAGTTCCTGGTCCAGGAGGATTTCAGGAGCTCTAATTCAACATCTGAAAGACTCAACACCAAAGTCTACTCTTTCACCAAAACTCTGGCCCCACTGCCAACAGCTAAGCCTGTTGCTCTATGAAGTAGGTTTAGTTACTAGACCCTTGTTTTACTCTTTAGTCCTTATTAACCATATTGATAACCACATTTATCTGGAATCTACTGTACCACAGTAACCCTCTGAGCAGTAGACAAGAGAGCTCAGAGAATCATATACTGAAGACAGGCCAGCATTCAAACCCAAGCTCTGCTAGTTAATTATTCCTTGGGCCACATTTGTTCTCATCCATACAAAGAACTGCTGTAAGCAAACATTTCCTATGGTTCATCACCAAGACCTGACACTGGCATTCTGCTGCACTCTTGTCTGTCTTCCTAATGCCACTGAAATGTCATCCTGAGAGCTCAGAAGTATTTATTTTCAGATTCCATTTAAGTAGACATCAAGTGCTAAGGCTTGGGTATTAGCATGGTTCATATTTGGCTGAATATGGTAAACTGAGCACGTCTGACCTGCAAGATGAAAGGAGAGGCAGAACAGAATATCTACTCTAGTACGACTCAAATTTCTCAGATTCAAATAGAAAACCTGTTCCTGCAAACCAGCTTGATTGCTAAAAAAATGGAGAAAAAAGCTGTCAAATATGTAAATATATGTCATTCTTCACAATGCATCTTTGACAAAGGGTACACATGGGTTTGGACGCAGAGGATCTGGGTGCCATTTTTGGACCTTGTCTGTGACAGCTGAATGCCAACCAAAGGTAACAACAAAGGCAGCATTTATTGAGGTAGTCCCTGTTCTCAGCACTTCTACAAATAAGCTCTTTTACCCTCGTAACATCTCCATGAGATTGTCATTATTTTGTCCCCATTGTGCAGATGAGAAAATTGAGGCACAATCTGTGTGATTCCAGAGTCCTTGCTCTTAACCACCACCACCAACACTGCTTCCCTAAGAAGAGCTACAACATTGTGAACACCTACTTCTATCACACTATGTGTTTTCATAGCTTACCTCCCTGAAGCCAACCATGAAGAGATATCACCACTCTATGTGACAAGTTTGAGCTGATGGTTAAAAGCATATATTTGTAAGTCTTGCAAGCCATCAAGCCTTTTACAAATGCTATTTCTGTAAGGGCATTTGGAAATACCAAAAGGATTACTGGTATCTCTAATAGAAAACAATGAAATATTTTAAGCATACTCTTCTATCTGCTTTTATTCTTTCATTGACCTTGAGCTCCATTACAGCTCTGTAAGGTGCATATAACTGATAGTACTGCAAAACCATACCTATGGATTTAAAAATACATTATTTGGTAGAGGTCCAGTTGACTTGCCTTTTCCCAGGGATCAAAAAATAAACCCTGTTTGGTGTCAATCTGCACTCTCATTTCAATCTTTTATTTCATGTAAATTTTGTATTTCTTAGACTTCTCCTGTGAGCCTGTTATATAAAATGTCTGGTTCACTCATTAATAATGAGCTAAGTAAACTCTTTAATGTGCTCATTTTTACTTTTTTATATATGAAAATTATCCTTTAACACTTTATTATCACTAAGAATTTAAAAATCTAATTTTTTGACTTACTGATTCTGTATGTATATGAGTTATCAAATCCTCATGAAGATACTTACTTCCCTTTGCATTATATTCAACGACATTTATCTTAGTGGATGGAAAGTGGTAGAATGCATGCCTTGATTTATTTTCGTATAGAGGTAACATGCATGTATAATATCATAGAATTGCTTCATCCTGGGTTAAAAAAAATGTGGGTCAATCTACTGAGACTTAGAGCCTTCTATGATACAGAAACATATTAACTGTCAACAGGTTTTGTCCTACAAATCTAAACAAAAAGAAACTCAGTGTAACTGTCAGGACAGATGACATAAAAACAGGTTTCAGAGCAGGCATCTAAGCAAATCTGTACTGAGTGGCTGGAGGGAAAAAAAAAAAGAAGTAAGACAACAAAGATGCCTCTCAACACACAAGATGGCCAGATGAGATACTGAAAACAAATCCTCTAATAAAACACAGCTTGAAATAGAAGAGGTAGGAGAAATGGATGAGTCCATATGATGAGCAGATAGCTGATAAACCCAGAAAGAGAAGGGCAAAATTCTGCAGAAATGTTCCACAAAAAAAAATCAACATGAAAAAGAAAAATCGCATTGAAATCCAGAGTGGTAATAATATGGCTGAGAAAGACAGGAAAAATAGGTGGCAGAGAGATGTACTTCGCTGAAAAAAAAAAAAAAAAAAAAAAAAAAAAAAAAAAAAAAACAAACAAACAAACAAAACCACAACCCAAGGAGATGGTTGTGATATTATCTGTTTTACTTACAAGGAATATGCAAGCCCAAAGATATTTTCAGAAGGCTTTAGAAAAGACATATGATTTATTCCTTTCATTTCTTTGGAATAGGAATACCAATAAAGGTGCAAAAAGTAGGCATCCAATCAAATAAACACTATAGGCCCTTCTACAAAATAACTAGCAAGATAAAGTCAATGTCATTAAATAAAGGAGACAGTTCAAGGTGAACAGAAACTAAAGCACGGGTCTTGACTTCACAGGAGAAACACCTGAGGAGCTTCAGAAATACTGATGCCTGAGTTTCATACCTAGAAGTTCTAACTGACATTGAGTCTTCTTAAAAGATTCCTGGGTGAACTATTACACAGCCAAGACAAGAAGTCAAGACTGTATACTAAAGCAGCAGTTTTCAAACTTCACTGCTTCAGGATCACCACCACAGATGCTTGGTCTCAATTCTAGAGTTTTGGATTTAGTAGATCTGGGGTGGGATTTGAGAAGTGACATTTCTAACAAGTTCCCAGATGATGCTAGTGCTTGTGGCCTAAGGATGACATTTTGAGAACACTGGACTATAAAAGATGTAACAACCAAACACAATGTATGAAATTTGATTAGATCCTGATTTTAAAACAAACAGTAAAAGATTTTACAGGGACAACTGGAGAAAACTGAAGCAAAATCAAAAATTAAATATGATGGGTTTTTCATTTTCATAGATTTCATAATGGTTTTGAGTCATGGAAAAGCAAGCCCTTATTCTGAATACTGAAAGTAGGTAATTAATGCCTCTTGATCTTTTGACCATGGGACTAATTTCTAACTATTCTACAGAACTCAGTTGGTGCAATACTACTTTGAGATAGAATTTAACTCCTCTATTATTTAACTTAGGGGTGTTTACTTTAGACTCTCTCCAAAAAAGCTCGAGTTCTTAAGCTTGAGATATGTCTGTCAAATTCACTTTTTAATCATAAATACCTACTACATAATACTGATCGTTCTTGAATATACCTTATCACCTACCAGAGGCCCCAGAGCAGAAGAGAAACTTAATTTTAAGTGACATACAATTCTTTAACTCTAAAAGCTACAATTAATGTACAAACAAATCTGTTCATATTTCAGTAGAAAGAAGAGTTAATTAAAATGAGATATTTTTTCCTTGAAATATGAAACCTCATAAAATTTTTCCAATTTTCCATCATCAATAGGAACATAAAATTGTCTGGGCTTTCATAAATTCTGAAGGACATCAGTAACAAAAGCTGTCATAACTTAAGGGGGGAAAAAAGACCAAAAACTAATCCTCTCAAACTGTGTCCATGAAAAGTCATGGTTTATTTTATTACTTGAGGACCTAAAACCCATCCAATATTGATGTCAGCTCTGCATATTTTATCTATTCCTGTCAAGTCCTATCAATTCTATTCCCACTTTTGATTTCCCAACCCTTTTCCCTAGTCTAAACATTTATTAGCTTCCATCAAAATTCCTCCACTTAACTGGGCTACCTACCTCTAATCTTCCCTCCATTCTTTCAATCCATCTACACACTCTTGCCAGAATGATATTTCTAAACCAGGAGTTGGTAAACTATTGTTTGTGGACCTAATTCAAATATTCAACAGGTTTTTTTTAAATAAAATTTTATTAGAACACAGTTACAACCATCCGTTTATGTATTATTGATAGCTGGTATCATGCTGTAATAGTAGAATGAAGCAGCAACAAATGTGATGTGCAAACTTGATAATATTTGCTCTCTTTGCCTTTACAGAAAAATTTTCAGATTCCTGTTTTAAGCCCTTGGTACAAAAAGTGTGACCTAGGGACCAACAGTTGATATCAGCATCACCTGAGAGTTTTGCTAAAAATGCAGATTGGGCCCTCCCCAAGACTGGTGAATCAGATTACATATTTTAGTAAAATCCTTAGATTCACATGTGGCACAAGTGCTATCCTAAAGTACACATATGATGTCATTCCTTTATTCAAAAATCCTTCTTCAGAGAAAGAAAAAGAGAGAGAGACAGAGAGAAGGGGTCAGAAGCAAACCATAAGAGACTCTTAATGACAGAGAACAAACTGAGGGTTGATGGAAGGAGGTGAGTGGGGGATGGACTAAATGAATGAGAGCACTTGTTATGGTAAGCACTGGGTGTCATATGTAAGTGATGAATCACTAGAGTCTCCTCCTGAAACCAATATCATGCTATATGTTAACTAACTAGAATTTAAATAAAAATTTGGGGAAAAAATCCTTCTGCAAATTCCCTTAACTGATACCAGTAAAAAGTGTGATACACACATGTGTGACAATTACCTTTGTTTTACACACTACAGACTAAATATTTGATAGACCTAACCAGGAAGTCACTTCAGAGATCTCTGTGGATATACTTCAAATATCTTTATCTAAATCAGCAACAGGGAGGGGGCCAAGATGGTGGAAGAACATGGAAGTATTTTTGCATCTCTCATTTTTGAAATGCAGCCAGATGAAAACTAAACCACCCTGCACACCTAGAAAACTTATCTGAGGATTAACACAACAATCTGCACAACCTGAACCACAGGACTTGGCAGGTATGCAGTGTGGAGAGGTGAACTGGGGGAGAGAAAAGCCATGGAGGGCAGGGAGCTGGTTTTGCTTATGGAGAGAGGACAGAGACGGGGGGAGAGTATGGGAAAAGCATCCCCCCAAAGCAGCTGGAGAGAAAAAGGAAGAGTAGAAACATCCATGAAGGACTGAACTAAAAAGGGAGAAAGGAGAGGGGTGCCTGGGTGGCTCAGTCGGTTAAGCATCCGACTCCAGCTCAGGTCATGATCTTGTGGTCTGTGAGTTTGAGCCCCAGGTCAGGCTCTGTGCTGACAATTCAGAGCCTGGAACCTGTTTCAGATTCTGTGTCTCCCTCTCTCTCTGACCCTCTCCCGTTCATGCTCTGTCTCTCTCAGTCTCAAAAATAAATAAATTTTCAAAAAAATTTTTTTTAATAAAAAAAAGGGAGAAAGGAGAAAGGAGAGGGTATAAATTCCATTAAGACTCTATAAACAGGAGGAGCTGCAGAGTCTAAAACTCTGTAGCTCAATACCTGGGAGTGCTCTGGTGGGAAGGGGGAATCCCTGGGAGCAGAGAGTGAGGTCTGAGGGGTCCCTGGGCCACTCGGAGAGTGGCAGTTCCCGTGCTGGAAGGACATTTGGTAGAAGCAGTGCAGCTTCCTCACAGGCAAAGGTCCCATTGGACCCCAGAGAACAACCACATTCGCTGGTGTTGGAATAAGGACGTTAAGCGGGAAGCCTGGTGCCAGATGTGTGTTGAGATTTGCCATAATCCCTGAAATGCTGCTGCTACATGATCACACAAACTTTTTCTGGAGCAGGCTGGTGCCTGGCCACATGGTCTCATGATCATTTCCTGGGGGTGGGCCAGCACCCAGCCATTATTTGGTGAGACCCTCCCCCAGATGATCAGAATGGGTCAAAGGCGCAGTCCCTCAGAAGTGAGGGGTTGTGAAACACAGCCCCAATTTAGGTAAACTCAGGACGGAGGTGCTGCCTGACAGCCTAATAGCTTGGACACAGTGTATAAGTGGGAAGTGGACAGAAGCCAGAGACAAAGGAGGGGCGCTTGATTGCCAGTCAGGGAGAGCACAGAGTTCTGATACTAGACACTGGGTAGCTGGGTAATCCCATTTTCACCCCTCCCACGCATGTGTATACATACCTACACAGCCACAGCAATCCACCCTACTAATCCAAGCAGTAGCATCTGGTGGAGAATGGAGCAGTTCCACTAAGCACCACCCAAATGGGCTAACCACACTCTTGAGGAACTCCACAAGTCTCTCAGCCTCCTTAGTTTACAGACTATAAAGCTCTTCACACTTTGACTTCTAGGGGAAACTGGATGTAATTTCAATTGCATTTGATTCTGTTCTCTGGTCCATCTATTGAATGTTTTTTCTATTTCTTTTCTTTTCTTATTCTTGAATATAGAAAGAAAATTTTTATTTTCCGTTTTTATTAAAAGAATTTTATTTTCTTCTATATTTTTTATTTTTTGTAATTTTTAAAATTCTATTTTACTTCCATCATTTCATTTTATTCTATTTTATGTTATACATTTTTTCAAATTTTGGAATGTTTTCCTTTCTTTTTTTTCCTTTTTTCCCTTTTCTTATCTTTGCCCTTTTTCCTAATCTATCAAGTTGTTTTCAACAACCAGACCAAAACACACCTAGGACCTAACATCATTAATCAGATATTTCGTGTTGTTTTTAATTTTTTAATTTTTATATTTTTACTTTATTAATTTATTTTCTTCCTGCAAAATCACAAAATGGAGGAATTCACCCCCCAAAAAAGAACAGGAAGAAATGACATCCAGGGACTTAACCAACACAGATACAAGTAAGATGTCTGAACCAGAATTTAGAATCATGATAATAAGAGTACTACCTGGGGTTGAAAATAGATTAGAATGCCTTTCTGTGGAGCTAAAAGAGGTCAAAGCTAGTCAGGATGAAATAAAAAATGCTATAACTGAACTGCAATCTGAAATTAATGCCACAGCGGAAAGGATGGATGAAACAGAGCATGAATCAGTGATGTAGAGGACAAACTTACCAAGAATAATGAAGCAGAAAAAAAGAGGGAGACTAAGGCAAAAGGGAACAAAATAAGAATTAGAGAACTCAGTGACTCATTAAAAAGGAATAACATCAGAATCATAGGGGTCCCAGAAGATGAAGAGAGAGAAAAAGGGTAGTAGGCTTATGTGAGCAAATCATAGTGGAAAATTTTCCTAACAAGCCACAAACATCAAAATTCAGGACACACAGAGAACTCTCATTAGATTCAACAAAAACCGACCAACAACAAGGCATATCATAGTCAAAATTCACAAAATACTCAGGCAAGGATAAAATCATGAAAGCAGCAAGGGAGAAAAAGTCCTTAGCCTACAAAGGAAGACATATCAGGTTTGCAGCAGACCTATCCACAGAAAATTGAGAGGCCATAAGGGAATAGCAGGATGTATTCAATGTGCTGAATTGGAAAAATATGCAGACAAGAATTATTTATCTAGCAAGGCTGTCATTCAAAATAGGAGAGACAAAAATTTTCCCAGACAAACAAAAATTGGAGTTCATGACCACTAAACCAGCCCTGCAAGAAATTTTAAGGGGGACTCTCTTAAATAAGAAAAAAAAAAAAAAGACCAAAAGCAACAAAGACTAGAAAGGACCAGAGAACACCACCAGAAACTCCAACTCTACATGCAACATAATGGCAGTAAATTCATATCTTTCAGTAATCACTCTAAAAGTCAATGGACTAAATGCTGCAATCAAAAGACATAGGGTAACAGAATGGATAAGAAAACAAGATCCATGTATATGCTATTTACAAGAGACCCATGTTAGCCCTAAAGACAGCTTCAGATTGAAAATAAGGTAATGGAGAACCATCTATCATGCTAATAGTTGCCAAAAGAAAACCCCAAGTAACCATACTTATATCAGACACTCTAGATTTTAAAATAAAGACTGTAACAAGAGATGAAGAAGGGCATTATATCATAATTAAGGGATCTATCCACCAAGAAGACCTAACAATTGTAAAAATTTATGCTCCAAATGTGAGGGCACCCAAATATATAAATCAATTAATCATAAACATAAAGAAACTCATTGTTAATAATACCATTATAGTAGGGGACTTCAACACCCACTTACAGCAAAGGACAGATCATCTAAACAGAAAATAAGTGAGGAAATAATAGCTTTGAATGACACACTGGACTGGATGGACTTACCAGATATATACAGAACATTTCATCCTAAAGCAGTTGAATACACATTCTTCTCCAGTGCACATGGAACATTCTCCAGAATAGATCATATAGTAGGACACAAATCACACCTCAACAAGTACTAAAAGATCCAGATCATACCGTGCATATTTTCAGATGAATATGTGATGAAACTCTAAATCAACCACAAGAAAAAATTTGGAAAGATAACAAATACTTGGAGACTAAAGAACATCCTACTAAAGAATGAATTGGCTAACCAAGAAGTTAAAGAGGAAATTAAGAAGTACTTGGAAGCTGATGAAAATGATAACACCACAGCCCAATACCTCTGGGATGCAGCAAAGGTGTCATAAGAGGGAAGGATATAGCAATCCAGGCCTTCCTAAAGAAGGAAGAAAGTTTTCATATATACAACCTAACCTTAAACCTTAAAGAGCTGGAAAAAGTATAGAAAATAATGACCAAAAGCAGCAGAAGACAGGAAATAATAAAGATTAGAGCAGATATCAATGCTATCGAAACAAAACAAAACAAAACAAAACAAAATGAAACAAAACAAAACAAAAACAAAAACAAAAAGAACAGTAGAACAGATAAATGAAACCAGACGCTGGTTCTTTGAAAGAATTAACAAAATTGATAAACCCCTAGCCAATCTGATAAAAGAGAAAAAGGAAAGGACCCAAATAAAGAAAATAAAGAATGAAAGAGGTGAGATCACAACCAACACAGCAGAAATAAAAACAATAATAAGAGAATATTATGAGCAATTATATGCCAATAAAATGGGAAATCTGGAAGGACAAATTCCTAGAAACATATAAACTACCAAAACTGAAACAGGACAAAATAGAAAATTTGAACAGACCCATAACCAGTAAAGAAATGGAATTAGTAATCATAAATCTCCCAACAGACATGAGTCCATGGCCGGATGGCTTCCCAGGGGAATTCCACCAAATATTTAAGGAAGAGTTAACACCTATTCTCTTGAAACTGTTCAAAAAATAGAAATGGAAGGAAAGCTTCCAAATTCATTCCCTGAAGCCAGAATTACCTTGATTCCAAAACCAAAGACCCCACTAAAATGGAAAACTACAGACCAATTTCCCTGATGAACACGGATGCAAAAATCCTCCACAAGATACTAGCCAACTGGATCCAACAATACATTAAAAGAATTATTCACCATGAACAAGTGGGATTTATACCTGGGATGCAGGGCTGGTTCAATATCTGCAAAACATTCAATGTGATACATCACATCAATAAAAGAAAGGACAAGAACCACATGATCCTCTCAATAGATACAGAGAAAGTGTTTGACAAAATACAACATCCTTTCTTGATAAAAATCCTCAAGAAAGTAGGGATAGAAGGATTATACCTCAAGATCATAAAAGCTATATATGAGAGACCCACCGCTAATATCATCCTCAATGGAGAAAAACAGAGCATTTTCCCTAAGGTCAGGAACATGACAGGGATGTCCACTCTTGCCAGTTATTCCACATACTTTTGGAAGTCTTAGCTTCAGCAATCAGACAACATAAAGGAATAAAAGGCATCCAAATAGGCCAGAAGGAATTCAAACTTTCACTCTTCAGAGATAACATGATACTCTATATGGAAAACCCAAGAGATTCCACCAAAAAACTGCTAGAATTGATCTATTAATTCATCAAAGTCGCAGGATATAAAAGCAATGCATGGAAATTTGTTGCATTCCTATACACCAATAATGAAGCAACAGAAAGAAAAATCAAAGAATCGATCCTATTTACAATTGCACCAAAAACCATAAAATACCTAGGAATAATCCTAACCAAAGAGGTGAAAAATCTCTACACTGAAAACTGTAGAAAGCTTATTAAAGAGATTGAAGAAGACACACACACAAAAATGGAAAAATATTCCATTCTTTTGGATTGGAAGAACAAATATTGTTAAAATGTTGATACTACCCAAACCAACCTACATTAGAACAATCCTAAAATTTCTATGGAACCAGAAAAGACCCTGAATAGCCAAAGCAATCTTGAAAAAGAAAACTGAAGCTGGAGACATCACAATCTCAGACTTCAGGATGTATTACAAAACTGTAATCATCAAGACAGTATGGTACCGGCACAAAAACAGACACTCAGATCAGTGGAACAGAATAGAGAATGCAGAAATAGACCCACAAACATATGGCCAACTAATCTTTGACAAAGCAGGAAAGAATATCCAATGGAATAAAGACAGTCTCTTCAGCAAATGGTGCTGGGAAAACTGGACAGCAACATGCAGAAAAATGAACTTGAACTACTTTCTTATACTATACACAAAAATAAACTCAAAAAGGATGAAAAACCTAAAGGTAAGACAGGAAGCCATCAAAATCCTAGAGGAGAAAGCAAGCAAAAACCTCTTTGACCTCAGCCACAGCAACTTCTTACTCTACACATCTCCAGAGGCAAGGGAAACAGAAACAAAGATGAACTACTGGGACTTCATCTAAATAAAAAGCTACTGCACAGCAAATGAAACAATCAGCAAAACTCAAAGGCAACCAAAGACATGGGAGAAGATATTTGCAAATGACATATCAGATAAAGGGTCTGTATCCAAATTCTATAGAGAACTTATCAAACTCAACACCCAAAAAAACAATCCAGTGAAGAAATGGGTAAAGGACATGAATAGACACTTCTCCAAAGAAGACATCCAGATGGCCAACAGACACATGAAAAAATGCTCAACATCACTCATCATCAGGGAAATAAGAATCAAAACCACAATGAGATACCAGCTCACACCTATCAGAATGCCTAACATTAACAACACAGGCAGCAATGGATGTTGGAGAGGATGTGGAGAAAGAGGATCTCTGTTGCACTGCTAGTGGGAATACAAGCTGGTGCAGCCACTCTTGAAAACAGTATGGAGATTCCTCAAAAAATTAAAAATACAAATACCCTGCGACCCGTCAATTGCACTACTAGGTATTTACCCAAGGGATACAGGTGTGGTGTTTCAAAGGGGCACATGCACCCCAATGTTTATAGCAGCACTATCAACAATAGCCAAAGTATGGAAAGAGCCCAAATGTCCATCTGATGGAGAATGGATAAAGAAGATGTGGTGTATATATACAATGGAGTATTACCTGGCAATCAAAAAGAATGGAATCTTGCCATTTGCAACTATGTGGATGGAACTGGAGGGTATTATGGTAAGGAAAATTAGTCAGAGAAAGATAAATATCATATGAATTCACTCATATGAAGACTTTACAATACAAAACAGATGAACATAAGGGAAGGGAAGCAAAAATAATCTAAAAACAGGGAGGGGGACAAAACAGAAGAGACTCTTAAGAATAGAAAACAGTGTTGCTGGAAGGGTTGTGGGGGGGGATGGGCTAAATGGGTAAGGGGCTATAAGGAATCTACTCCTGAAATCATTGTTTCACTATATGCTAACTTGGATGCAAAATTAAAAATCAATAAATTAATTTAAAAAAATAAATATGCAACAAAAGTCTTGCTAAATAGCATAAAGGATGACCGTGTGAATTTTTCTTAGTGAAATGAGTACCTGAACACTACTACACTAGAAAGACTGAACCAGCACCTCTGCCCTCAATGAGCAACATTTAAGGAATCAGTGAGCCCAATAGCTTTACACTTTGAAGTAGAATCCTAGATTAAAACGACACATGTGGTCCTCCATCTGTTCTCTTTCATGGAGCAGTCTTGTCACCTAAGACAAGCAGAAGGCCAGCTGATCCAGCCATGAGAACATCAGTTCATTGCTTCAGGGTGCCTGGCCAAGTGGGTCTTTGGGAACTGACTTTTCCTTTCTATGGCTGTTTACCAACATTGTATAAGTGGCATACTCTCTCTGGGACTTGGCATCACTAAATCGAACTCCCTGGAAGCAAGCCTGCAAGGGAGGAGAGTAGCTACCCCATGCACTTAATTATGGAGGACAATTAACTATTTACCAAGAGAAAATGAGCATGGAGTGACTTAAGTGGCTTATGAAAGCTTGCAACAGGCTCCCTGTGGGGTACTGCCCAGATATATGAGACGTATCATGTCCCTGTCCTGTTGGAAAGTAATAAATTTCATAAAAGGTAGAATCATAATTGAAAATTTTCAACAGGTATAAAATGAATACATGTTAAAGATTTTATTTAATCCATTATTAATGAAGGAATGGTGAAATATTACAAGGTTGAAGGAGAAGTCAAAGCAGCATTCTTTACATGGGGCACAGGAATGCTTAAGGGAATTTACAAATAGGCACAAAGGGTGGGAAGAGAAGCCAATTAATCTCCCACTGGACAGAATGTATTTGCATGTATACAGACAAGAATTATTTTGCGTTACTTTTAGCTACAATTTACTTAGTTGCGAACTTTAACCTGTAATGTTATATGCATAGATTTCCATTGAAGTCACCTAACACTCTTTTCTGCTTATTCCAAATTTCCTTTCCTGGCGACACTTGTTCATCTCCCCAGAGCAACATCAGGGAGCAAGTCCTGTTTCCACCGCTCACAGGCTCTGTAGACCCCTACTCTCTCTTTCCTCTGGGGGCATCTCTCCTTTTAGCTTGGCAACATCTCCCTTGGTAATGTATCATCTTTTTAATGACTTGGCCTTAGGGGGAAAGAAGCCCAAAGAGAAAAGAAAGAAGGCATGCAATGAATGCTAATGTTTCACTAACATAACCTCTCTTCAAGCAGAAAGAATTTAAAGGTCTGCAAAGAATGTGGTCTGCAGGGAGAGAAAACGCAAACTAATACCCTGATAAATTACCTCACCAGGTTGAGATGCCTGTGGAAGAGAAGCAACTGGAAGCAGGTTCTGACTAGAATCCACCTAATAACTGTACCTCTCAGTCCCCCTATGTTCTCACTGACCAATATGATCATTAGCCAGAGATGGATTTAAGAAGGATTTAAGGAGACCCAGTTCATAGCTCAGGATAATATATTCATTCTGACCTGACTACCCAAGGATAACTGAGCTTCTACCATTTTCAAAACACAAGTTTCACTGTGAACCTTAGCTCAGGTAATGACTTTCAACTCTTGGCTTCCTACCTCATGGCTTACAAATTCCTTCAATGGGTAAATGTCATTATTTAGTAGGGGTGGAGGGGTGCTTGCCTTCCTCTTGCTAATAGAATTCCCCTCCAAATAAAGCACATCCTCATGGGGTTCAAGGTCCTGTTGAAGCCTTACCTGTTCTTTTTCTCCCATTGACCCTGAACTATCCACCTACTACTGGCCCCCAGTAGCTCCCAACTTACCCCCTTTTTGTGGAGCTCTACTTTGCACACATGCTTCCCTCAGTCAGCCACATGTTGCACGTGCCATCCATGTCCATCACAACGTGAGATTCTCTCTCAAGTTCTGTGTGGAATCCCCTGCCACTCCCTTTCCTTTTTCTTACCCCCTTCTACTTGTGTCACAGGGGCTAATTCCTCAGGCTCTGCTCCCTCTCAGTCAGTCTTTCCATTCTCAGCAACACTGCTTAGAATTGGCATAAGCCCATCTGTACACAGTTCTGAGTTCTATTTTTGGTGGCTGATACTACCACTGGAAGATTTAGGATGGTTATCAGCTACCCACCTGTAACCTCATTATCAAATTCCAACATAAATAAGTCTCAGGTCAAATTTTGTCCTATTCACACATTTTTTAAATAAAATTTTTTTAGCAAATAGGCCAAATTAGTTTGTACAGATGTTCTGCCAATTCCTGTAGCCCTGGTTCACTGTTGTTTTAGGGGTTCTGACCACTAGTTTGTCAGAAAGGTTTACTAAAAGCAAATATGACAATATCTCAGACCCATTATGAGTCAGATTCAAGTTAGCATCAGCACCCAGAAATGCCCTGACATTGTACCCAGGACCATCTTCACACCTTCCCTAAGGATTTATTCAGATTGGAGGCCCCACTAGAGTATTTGTTAAATTTTTTTTAACGTTTATTTTTGACAGAGAGAGAGAGACAGACAGACAGAGCATGAGTGGGGGAGGGGTAGAGAGAGAGAGAGCGAGACACAGAATTCAAAGCAGGCTCCAGGCTCTGAGCTGTCAGCACAGAGCCCGACACGGGGCTCGAACCCACGGACCGTGAGATCATCACTTGAGCCAAAGTCGGATGCTCAACCGACTGAGCCACCCAGGTGCCCCCCCTAGAGTATTTTCAATGGGAATTTTCAAACATACATACATTTAGAGAGAATAGTTTAATCAATCCTTATATGCTAGATATCCATTGCCAGCAACTATTTGTATTTTGCCAATTTCATTTTATCTATCCTCCTAGGTATTTGTTTTGTTTTTGCTCTTTTGTTCTTAAATTTTTGTTTTTGTCTTTGTTAGAAGATGTGGCTGGAATTTTTAAAGTGTATCCCATATACAGGATGTGTCATTTGACCTGTAATTATTTAAATATATATCTCTAATAGACAAGGAATTAAAGAAAATTTAACCACAGTACCATTATCACACCTAACAATTAATATTTCTTTATCATCCAATGCATAGTTTATATTCAGATTACCTCAAATGCCTTAGAGATGTATTTTTACAGTTTATTTATTTGAAAGAGGATCCAAACAAACTTCACCAATATTCTTATGCTCTGTCTTTGCAAGAGGGAGGACTATATGTATACACACACACACACACACACACACACACACATACACATAACATATATATGTAGAGTGTGTTGGCTGAAATATCACAACATAAGATAAATAAATAATAGACATCAATCATATGGTATTTTAGCCAAGCCACAAAATTTGAATTCTGTTTCTTTCACAAAGGAGAACTCATTTCTATCAACCATCGTGCTGATTAGCAAGCAACCAGTTTCACCAATAAACTAATTTATTAAGCTAACTGGCAAAAAGTTGAGTTACTGAGAACTAAAGATAGCTAAAGACCTTGCAGTAGGCATCTTTAGAGTAAAGCTTTTCTAGTAACAGTACTAGCTGACCACACTAGAGTCTAAATCCTTAATCAAGATTCTAGCTATACCTAATAGGTTACTTACCACTAACATAAACACAGGGGATATCAGCATGTCTCTGAAGTATTTCAAAGGGAATCACAGACCCAACAAGAAACATCATGGAATATGTAAATTCTTCTGGCCTCAATTCACTGGACTGTCTAGATGTGAAAGTCAAGAGCCAAGACATGGAAAGTCACCGGTGGCCACATCAGAAACTATGTTCCTCTGATAGGAGAGCTGAGCAGGTAGAGGCTTTCAGAGCCAGCTGAGGACCAGACTAGACAGTGCATAAGATTCTCACTTTAATTCCCACCCAAGGAAGGCAAGAACTATCATCCTCATATGGAGAGTAAAACTCATACTCAGAGAGGTTAAGAAAAATCAAGTTCTGCTTGACTCCAAAGTCCTTATATGTAACTGTGTTTCTATACAAAAATGAAAAGGAAAGAAGAAAGGTAATTTCTGAAAAGAGGACATTTAAGACCATGCCATTTCACATCAAATAATATTCATGGGCCATGGTTTATGTGTCTACTCTTAATTTCATCCTGAACTACTGTCCATATTTACAAAGAAAAAATGAAGAAATCTCTCATGTGTGAATACTGATTGGGAGAAACAAACATTTATGAGAAATATCCCAGGAACAGAGACTAGCTAAGTGGGATATTTTCTAAAGATGATCTGAAAAAAAACCACAAAAAACTGGTTCTTCTGAGAGAAATCTGCAACCATGTGTTTTTCTAGAGACTTGTTCACCTGTTCACATTCCTCAATTGTAAGGAATGTGACATGAAAAAACTTGGAGATCCAAAAGGAGAGAGATGATGTTCATGGAGCTACAGCTCAGGACCACACACTATGGACATTACAGGCACAGCTCCACTTAACCCTTACAACAACCCTGCCAAGTAGATGCTATTTTCAGATAGGAATTATTCTCCCATGTTATAGAAAATGATGTCAGGAGGTGAGGTAGTTCACCCCAAATCACCTAACTAACAGGTACTAGAACAAAGTTGTAGATTTATAAACCTGAAAGCACCAGTTCACTTATTTCCCCTGAACTTCATAAAGGGCTTGACCTCGTTTCACAAGCAGTGGGAGGTTGTTTCCCAAACCACAAACCTCTGACTCCTTGCACGGTCTAACCTATCTATCCTCCACTCCAAATCTTCTCTGATTTTCTGCCAGCCTCCTCCATTTTCACAGAAATTGTCCAAGGTTCTGAACCTACATTAGACCACCAATTCAATCTCATGCCTGGTTTAATCTTATTTAAACTGAAAATTCCTGTTTTCTTTTTTTTTCCTCTTCACTGAGGCAAAATTTTAGCTATTCCAACCAACAATTTGGGAATCAAGAAAGTATGTAATAATCATTTATTTTTTTAAAGTTTTTAATGTTTATTTATTATTGAGAGACAGAGCATGAGCAGGGGAGGGGCAGAGAGACAGAGATACAGAATATGAAGCAGGCTCCAGGCTCTGAGCTATCAGCACAGAGCCCGACACAGGGCTCAAACTCATAGACTGTGAGATCATGACCTAAGCTGAAGTTGGATGCTCAACTGACTGAGCCACCCAGGTGCCCCTATAACAATCATTTCTTGACAGAGCAATGTTTTTTTGAGGACATCAAAACAATCATCAAAAGAACAAGTTAATCTATAGGAGTTGTCTTAAAGTATTAATAATTGGTGTTCTCCCCCCCATGCATAATGAGTTCAAACTGTCAATAATTAATTACAAGAGAAAAAGCTCAAATACCAATTTAGAGTCATTTTATAGAGCTCATTTCCTTCCTTTAAAGATTACGTAAAAGATTTACGTTCTTCACCTCCATTTTTGTAATTAATTCTGTTTAACAATGCTGCACCTCTGTAAGGCATTAGAAGGCTACTTGCGAAGAAGTAACTCTTACTTCTAAACTCTGAGACAGTACACCTAACTGAAGAACTGAAAGTATAATCATTCTATCAACAAAGTTTTATTATCCCTCACTTAGTGCCAGGTTCCATGCTAGGCACTGAGAAACTCATTTATCCAAATATTTAAGGGGTAGTCACATTTGCCAAGAAACATTGTAGGCAGTAAGGTTAGAGAGGTTCCTGCACCATAAAGAGCTTAACTGGCCTTTGTCCCCAGTTCCTGGGAGGGAGCTTCAAAACCCTTGGAATTTCCCAAATAATAGGGATGTTTTTGCTATTTTTCATGCTGGGCCCCTTAAACCACACCTGGGTTTATGTTAACAAGGTGACTTGTGGTGAGCCCTTAGATAGTTTAAGCCAACCAGGAGACTCAGGATAAGGATGATTAGAGGACTGGGGCCTTGAGCCATGGGATATCAGCCAACCTCTGGGGAGAAGACAAGAATTAGAGATTGAGTCAACCTCATGGCCAGTTGCATCCATGTCTATATGATGAAACCCCAATCTAAATTCCAAATACGGAAGCTCAAGGGAGCTTTCCTAGTTGGCATTATGTTCTGAATATTGTCACACACAGATATACCAGGAGGGTGATTTTTCCCTAAGGACATGGAAGATTCATGTTGGGACCCCCTCAGACCTCACCCTATGTGTCTCTTGGCTGGTTCCAATTTGTAAACTTTCACTATAATAAAACCGTAAGTATAGTGCTTTCCTGAGGTCTGTGATTCATTTAGAAAATTCTCAAACCTGAGGGGGTAGTGGAACCCCCAAATTTGTAGCCAACTGGTAAGTGAAGTGGCCTGAGGACCCCCAAACTTGAAGCTATGTCTGAAATCAAACAGTTTTGGGGGACTATACTCTTAACCTGAGAAATGTGGCATAGCTTGGGGTAGTTGATGTCAGGAGTCATTGTGGAAGTGAACAAGGGAATGTTCTTGTCCTATAAGAATTTGTAGTCTAGTGGGAAAAAGGTAGACAATGAGCACATAAAGAGTTAGTAATAAGGATTTTAACAAGAGAGAAATGCCATGAAGGTTAGACAAATCAATGTGATGGGGAGAGACTGGCTGGAGGAAAAGGCAGAGTATGGTCAGGGAAAGCCTATCCCACCTTCAAGATGAGACTCAAAGATGAAAGGGGGAAAATGGTGAGGGTGGAGGCCTGGATCTGCCCTTCTTTGATTACCATCAAGCAGGACAATGAAGAAAAAGCAAGTCAGCATCAGCTACAGAAAAGTTCTGCTTTCCAAATGAGTTACTCTTAAAAAGTTTACCAGAAAGTGAATTTTCTGCTATTTGAGTTATATTTTTTATTAATTTCCATTATAAAATCATGGGGAGGGTGTCATAGAAGGTCTGTGTGGACCATGGTAATGTGGACACACCAAAGAAACGTGATGTCAGAGTGACATTACAGATGAAACAAGGGTATTTTCCTCTTAATCAGTTCACTCTAGCTCCACTGGACATGACCCAGTGGTTCTCAAACTTTCATGTGTGTGTGAATTAACTGAGAATCCTGTTAAAAAAGGTTCTGATTCAAGAGGTCTGGGGCAAGATCTGAGATTCTGCATTTCTTATACAGGGGATGCTGATGCCACTGGTCTGAGGACCTCATTTTGAGTAATGCAACTCCAGCTCAGCTCTGCCCCAAAGAAAGAAAATGTGAGTTACAAATGCAAGCCAAATAAGTAATTTTAAATTTTCTGGAAGCCATATTAAAAAGTAAAAAGAATCTTTTGAAATATACTTTATTTAACCTAATATATCCAAAATGTTATTTCAAAATCAACATAAAAATATTAATGAGGTATTGCCAATCTTGCCTTTATGCTAAGCCTACAAAATGCAATCTGCCTTTTATTCTTTATAGTATATCTCAGTTTGAGGTACCTCCATTTTAAGTGCTCAGTAGCCCTCTTATGGCTAGTGGCTGCTGCAAAGATCAGTGTGGGTGAACCGGAGTACAGCTGTAGCTAATGAATAGTCTTAGAATTAAGGCATTACACTTATAAAATCCAAGCCTTTGGCTACTGTTGTTGAAGCAATTCAATTTTAGTGTTTTATTTCTTATAAACAGATTTTAGGATTATGTAACAATTATGGTATTTTTCTAGCATCCTCTGTAAATTGATTTCCACCTTGTTTATTCCTATATATTATAATTATCATATATTTGAATTATATATATGCTATATATATAAATATATATTTATAGCATATATATAATGATATATAGAGAATATATGATATTTATTAGCATATAACCTGTGATAATATTATACTAGAGTAGAGCATAAAACGATTAGCTCAGCAGCTGTTATTCAAAGGATTGTTATGGTAGTTTCTTGCTACCATAATTCCAAGTAGGAATTTTCACAGGTGTTTCCCCTATGCAGGGTAGCTGAACATAGAAAATGGATTTTTTCCTCCAACTGAATTCTGCTGATTGCTAGCCTACATTAACAAAAGTCAGCAGGTGATCACTCAAATGACCTAGTCTCCCAGAAATGCTATCAGCATCTTTCATCCAAGTCTCCTAAGCACATTAGGAGCATAGCTAAAGCTGCAAAATGCCCTGTAACTCAAAAAGACCCAATTTACAAACAAACTGATAAGACAGCCATTGGCTGAATGATTTGTTTTCAATCCCAAGACCCACTCCAGTGGATTGGTAATCAGAAGCCATTGCTTTGGGCGCCATCAACCATTAGTCTGACCTCCTATGGACACTGCATTTTTTTCCCTTGAATTGATTTTTCTGAGTCACCTAAAGCAATGATCTTATGAAGAATGATGTTGGCAAAAAGGAAGAAAATGAGCCGTGATGATCATTAAAATAATGATTTTTCAGATAAAGTCATAGTTGGAAGTAGATATCTTTGCACACTGAGAATTATCGATTATTTCCATAAGAGAAAATAAGGTTATAATCCATAGTAATTAGGCCTGGACCAAAATAGTAATAATGTGTTTTTATAGACAGAAGGGAAAGGAGAGTTTTTAGTGAATTGTTGGGGCAATTCTAACAGGGTGGGAGAAAATCTCCAATAGCACAGACAGGTGTCACATACCCACGAAGCATATGAGTGTTAGTATTCCTTACTGCCTGATATTTCACCAACTGTATTGTTCACTGAGGCCTTCAGTCAGCTTCAAACATATGGATATTTTTATTATTAATTATTAACCATTTTGAACAGTTATCTTGCCAGCCACTACAATAAGAACTACCATATGAGTTATCATCAAATCCTAATATTAGAAAGTACAAACTTTTAAAAAATGGATTAAAGACCTTAATGTGAGACCTGGAACCATAAGAATTCTAGAAGAGAACACAGGCAATAATTTCTCTGATGTTAGCCACAGCAACATTTTTCTAGATATGTCTCCCAAGGCAAGGGAAATAAAAGTAAAAATAAATTATTGGGACTACATCAAAATAAAAGGCTTTTGCACAGCGAAGGAAACAATCAAAAAATTGTTTTCATTGTTCTCAAGGTCTAACATGGAATGTGGCACTAAGTGAGGGCTACAGAATGGGAGAAGATATTTGCAAATGACATATCCAATAAAAGGTTAGTATCCAAAACACATAAAGAACTTACACCACTGAACACCACCAAAAAACAAATAATTCAATTAAAAAATGAACAGACACTTCTTCAAAGAAGATATCCAAATGACCAACAGACACATGAAAAGATGCTCAACATCACTGATCTTCAGGGAAATGCAAATCAAAATTACAATGAGATACCACCTCACACCTGTCAGAATACCTAAAATCAAAAACACAAGAAACAACAAGTGTTGGCAAGGATGTAGAGAAAAAGAAACCCTCCTGCACTGTTGGGAATGCAAATTGATGCAGCTACTGTGGAAAATAATATGGAGCTTCCTCAAAAAGTTAAAAATAGGGGAGCCTGGGTAGCTCAGTTGGTTAAGTGTCCGACTCTTGGTTTTGGCTCAGGTTTCATGAGTTTGAGTCCCATATATGGTTCTTTGGTGGCAGTGTGGAGCCTGCTTAGGATTCTCTCTCTCTCTCCCTCCTTCTCTCTCTCTCTCTCTCTCTCTCTCTCTCTCCCTCTCTCTCTGACCCTCCCCTGCTCACACTGTCTCTTTCTCAAAAAACAAAAAACAAAAATCAAAAATAGAACTACCCTGTGATCCAGCCATTGCACAGTTGGGTACTTCTCCCCCCAACCCCACCAAACAACAACACTAAGTGAAAGGGATACATGTACCCCTGTTTATTGCATTATTTAAAATAGTCAAATTATGGAAGCAGCCCACGTGTCTATCAATAGATAAATGGATAAAACAGATGTGGTATATATACACAATAGAATATTATTCAGCCATAAAAAGAATGAATCCTTGTCATATGCAACAGCATGGATGGAGCTAGAGAGTATAATGCTAAGTGAAGTAAGTGAATCAGAGAAAGACAAATACCATATGATTTCACTCATATGTGGGATTTAAGAAACAAAGAACAAGCAAAGGAAAAACAAAAGAGGGAAAGAGAGAGAGAGAGAGAAACTAAGAAACAGAATCTTAACTATAGATAACTGATGGTTATCAAAGGGGAGGTGGGTGGATGGATGGGTTACATAGGTGATGAGGATTAATGAGTGCATTTGTGATGACACTGGGTGATGGATAGACTTAGTGAATCACTATATTGTACATCTGAAACTAATATAACACTGTATGTTAACTATACTGGAATTTAAAATAAAATTAAAAAAATAAATAGAAACATAAAAAAGGAAAGTACAAGTCTTTATTAGTCCCATTTTATAGATGAGGGAGGTGAATGAACTTGTCCAAGATCAAAGACAGGAAGCACAAGAGACAGGACTTATACCCAGGCAATCTGACTCCAGATTTACCATGCTGTTAATTACTAGTTGTAATTTCAGTTTTGAAAAGCCTTTTCAGTTTTGAAAAGCCTTGGGAGTCTAAAATATTTTTTTTCAATATAATAAGCCATAACCTGACTCTTGTAATTTCTACCTATTGGTACTAGCTCAGCATTTTGGGGCCAAATAAAAACAATTTGCTCCTTATTTATATCTGGGGACAACTGTGTTTTATCTGAGATATCAATTCCCTGAACCACCTGATACTAGATTGCTTCCACTGCCCTTCATATTTTGTGGGTCTTAATCCATCTGCCACATCAAGAACTTATCTTCTACAGTCTCCTTTAGAGTTCCCATTATATTTGAATTAGTCCTTTTACATAATCTGCTAGCCACTCTGGTGGGTTAGAGGAAGAGTTTGATATTATGGTAGGATTTCTTACAGATCTCATGTAGTCTCAAACACCATTAAATATCAAGGTATTCTGGAAAGGACTGCTCATTTGGTGAACAATAGTCTTTGCACTCTTTAACCTCCCTCTCACTGCACCTATGCAACAAAGAAAAGAAAAGGAAAGAAAAGAAAGAGAATCAGATGGTAGATACTGTGGTAGAATAAACCTGTGAGTAGTACTAAAAAATGAACAGGAAAAAAAGAACATTATCTTGCAAGACAGATGAAAGGCTAAATGTGGTAGATTACAAAAATGGCCGTTAATCTCAATCCCTTGCTGTATCCTTGTACTTTCCAATGTGTATTTTCAGCTCTTCCAATCAAAAGATGGAGTCTATTTACCTTTTCCTTGATTATGGGCTGGAACTGTGACTGGTTTTAGCCAAAACAATGGGGAAGAAATGGCATTGTGCAAGTTCTAAGGCGAAGCCTAAAGAAACTTGCAATTTTTCAGTTAGTATGCAATTTTTCAGTTAGAAACCTGCCCAGCTGCCATATGAAAGTCACACACTAACCTGCTAAAATATAAGAGACCACATGGAAAAGATAAGAGCTCTCAGTGTTAAGCCCATTGGTGATAAGCCAGCCTCAGGTCAACCTAACTGTTGATCATAGGAATGTAAGTGAAACTAAGTGAAACCAGAATAACTACTCAGCTAAAGGTAAGCCAAATTGCCAGTCTGCTGAGCCATGGGCTAAATAAATAGGTATTGTTTTAAAGCCATTAAGTTTTAGGATGGTTTGTGCCACAGTAAAAGCTAAATGACACACTAGGTCTGCAGCTAACATAAAATATCCTTAAGAAACTATACGCAGTATTAATAAACATACAAAATACAAAGTAGAACAGTAATTAAAGAATAAACATCACAAACATTCTTTTAACAATACAGGGACTGGTATTGCTACATGTGTTTACAAGTACCTAATAAAATGTGAACCACATACCACATGGACCAAAAGGAAGAATTTCTTTCTCAGAAAAGTTTTGCAGACTACACAAATGGCCATGGATTAAAAACATTATTTTAATAAATCATAGCAGTTAATGTATACTCATATTCAAGAACATTCATACCAGTGGCCATTTCTATGGTATTTATTGACACTAAGACATTCAATTGCGCCATACTCTCACTCTGCCCTACTGTCTTGGTCAGTTGTTTAAAGCCAAGAAGTTCCTAACAAAAAAGAAACAAAGACGCTACAATAACCTGTAACCCTTCCCACTGTCCTCATTCACAGATGCTAAGTGTTGACATCTATAACCCTTGGAAATGCTGTGATGTGTCTTCAATGTTTGTGTTCCAACCCTTCCAAAGACTGTTCTGAATTTCTTTTGTATGTAATGTTCATTCCATTGGTTTGTCAAACTGAAAAATCTAAGCGAGGAACTAACATTGGACCTAGTTACTATAAATTAATCTTTGGTGAAGACAGAACAGTTTCCATCACATTACAGATTCAAAGGAACTCAATTCCCAGTAGTATCTTCTGAGATTTAAAGCACTTGATGCACTTGTCAATCTTCCACAGTCTTAAGATGACATAGTGGTAGTATTTGGTAAAAATAGCAGGGGATATTAATCAGAAATCAAGCCGGTTTAGTATGTAATTTGCTAAGCTGTAGCAATTTGGTCATAGCTATTGGCAAATTTTAATTTTTACATTATCAACAGTATGTTAACTGCAGCCATTATAGTTGTATTGGTTAGAGCAGGAACTCTCTAATTAGACTACATGAGTGGGAATGACTTTGTTGCATATTAGCTGTTTGCCTTTGCACAAGTTCACTGACATCTCTATGCCTGAATTTTCACACCTGAAACGTGGGAACAATCATACTTCTCTGAGGGTTAATATGCAGATGAAATGAGTTCCCAAGTTTCCTTGATTCTAATATGCTAGAGGAACTGGTATTTTATGTATCAATAGGAGGAAAAATGGCAATGAATTATACACTGATTTTGAATAAGTTAAATGTGGAAGGAAAAACACCTTAGAAGTGATGAAGTTTAGCAATACTGGCAAAGTTCACAGAATGTAGTATATAAGTGCAATATATACACGTTTACTAAAACAAATATATGCAATATTTCCTACATTTGATCAATGCTCATACCTTATTTTTTAAAAAGTCAGAATTCCCCCAACTCTGAGTTGGGAAATTATATTATGTGAAGTTCCATAAATATGTATAAAGAGAAGACTATGTAAACTTATGTTTCTAGAACAGAACTTATCCAACCCTGAAATAAAATTTGTTAATAAAAATTGACGTAAAACTATGAAGTCACTAAAACAACATAATTCTGTTGTTTTCCTAAAAACAACTTGAGTCCAAAGAGTGAATGGCATACTTAGTGCTGACATATAGGCTCAAAAGAGTGCTGCATCCTTTACAATATGGCTTACCAAGAGACCCAATTTGTCTATCACGTTTCTTCATTCAAACACTCCTAGGACGTCTCTTTTCATAACCTCATATATTTCATTTGCCTTTCACTGGGAATGAAGAAGACATAAATTTTTGATAAAGCCCATCTCTGTTTTTAAATCTCACCACAAAAATTTTAATTGGCATTTCTTCACACTAATACCATTCAAATACAACACAAATATGGACTCCGATATATTGCAGGAGACTTCAGATAGGAGGTGGTCATCCAAGCAAAAATATGCTCATTTTTAAAAAGAGAACATGATAACAACTAAACCCAGAAATTAAAGTCTATGTCTATCTATATGTCTACATACCTTCTAGATCTCAAGCACAAGACAGTTGAGCCATGATATTTTAGCACTTCCTAAAAACCAATTTGAAAAATGTGATCACAATGGGAAGAGAATAGGTTTTGGAATCATATGTTGGGATGATCATTTCCTACCAATGATAGGTACAAGTCATACAGCTATCACAGTTTTTGCTTTTTCTTATCTACAACACAAAGATAACAAAGATGTGTGTTAGCAGCTCCTGGGTGGCAGGGCTCAACAGTCCTCAAAAATGTGGAAATAAAGTAAGATGCTCTTAAAGTGATCAACTGAAAAATGAATGCAAAATGGATGAAAGTCGATAAATGAAAAGTAGTATTATTTGCATACTTTGCTAATCAGAATTCATTTCTCCATTTCCAGAGAATAAAAGAGAAGAGGAGTAACTTCAATAGTCATTATGCACTGATTCTCCACCTGTCAATTCAGTGAATGAACACATTCCACTGAGTGAAAGCCAGATAATAGGCCCAAAATTGGCTGATCCTACAGTTAGTGTCAGTTCCTGCTCATTTTTACATTACTTGGCTCCCAAGGTAAACCAATACTACATATGGTAATTGTGTGAGGAAACACAATTCCACTGAGAAAATAAGCTGTTGGATTACTAGACATGTTATGTTAACTTCTAATATCATATATAAATGTGTGTGCTATATTTTACAATCAATTTAATATATACCCAGTATTATTTGGCAAAAGTACTTCCTTTTAAACCTGAGAACCTGACCGTAACTAAAGATGTGGTTCTGTTGTAGCTAATGGAAGGAAATGTCCATTAAAAGAAGGTGGTCAGCTTTGGAATGGAGAGCAAGGATGGTTCTCAGAGCCTTTTATGTCCTGGGAAGTGGATCCCAAACTGACCACATGAGAGCAGTCTACCTCTTTTAAAGAGAGAATTCATCAAACTGCCTTAGTTCAATACTTTAGCCTCTGAAATCATATACCTCATTCCCCCAACTGGGTCTCAAACTTACTTTTGGAAAGAGGTGAAGCAACCTTCCAAATACTTTGGCTTCACAGGCAGGTGTATATCTATAGGAAAAGATATCTGGAATCCTCTTAAGAGTTAATTTACATATCATTCTGTGATCTTGTTTAAATTGAGATTATATCCTGAAAGATGGAAGTGCTTCCAGGAATATACAAAGTTAGTTTCCAAGTTCATGAGACTGAGTGTCCACGTATGACCGTGAAAAAGCACCAAGTCTACAAATGCCATCTTTCTAGGAGGCAGCTAACCATGGGCTGTGGTGTCAGAGGGAACTGTATTCAAATCATGGCTTCAACATTTACTAACAACATGGCATTGAACAACTGTTTAAACTATCTAGCCCTTGGTTTTCTCATTTGTAAAATATGGGTAATAGTAAATACCCAGGTTTTAGTATGCATTAAATGTAATAAAGCTTGCAAGGTGCTGATCACACTATGTGTCACATAGCAAGCACTTAATAAATGTAGGATGTGGTGGTATTGGAATTACTAACCACTCCCACATGCACTATCACTGTGCCTCATGATAAGATCTTTCCTTTCTTATTTTAATTTCTACAAAGCAATTGGGAGTGATAATTATAATCATACAAAGTTTCTATTACACTGACAGGCACATAGTAGCTGCTCAATAAGTTGTAACTGTTTTACATAGAAATGAGTACTCTGATGGTCAGTCTTATCCTCTAAAGATGTGTTCATTCTTCAGCTAGTCTAAGTATAAGTAGTATTGAGTAGGGGATATATTTTATGATAATTACAGTAAAACACTTCTTGCTTAAATGCAACATCCTCAGACTTGTTCTTTCAATTAGCATTGTAGATAATGAACTGGAACTCAATAAAGATTTCAAAACAATGGTATTTCAATAGACCTCTGGAGTAGTGGAGGCTACCCCAAAGTAAACATCTCCAGGAAGGAATGGATATCTGTTGAGAATTCTCACATGTTTTGTGTGCATTTCTTTGCCCATTCCTTCGAGCACAAAATGAAGGAGATGATATAATTTTACCTATTTTACAGGTAGGGAAATTGAGGCTATGAGAGTTTTAGTCATCTGTTCAGGGTCACAAGTAAAGGGGCGATATATGAACCCAACACAGTGTCTGTCAAAGGTCCATGCAATAAGCCACAAGGCAGGTAGGACTGTTAGGCCATATTATTTTTTCCTCACATAAATGTTTACACTTAACTTGCTTGAATCTCAACTTCTCTGACATTATGGGAATGGAAAAATTCAGAGCAGGTACCTTTTAGCCTGATGGTTCTGTGAGGCTCTGAAAAAATAAGGTATAACTAACTATGAAATATCTCATGCATCCCTCATTGCTGTAGATGAAGCAACATATAAGAAAGTAAAAGGAAAACTTCAGAAGCTAAATTGAAATCAAGAAGGCTTGGAGTTGGTCTGTTACGACAGGCTAAGAAAATCAAGGCTTTTCCAACTGAGATTATACAATCATGAACGATTATGGCTTTCTCAATTCTGACCTATGTATAGCAGATAGCCCATATCTGCATGACAGGGGTACTTTTAGAAGAATAAAATGAACACTTTGAATTAGGGAGAATACATGCATGAAGCTATCTCAAGAAGTTGAAAACAGAGGAATAATCCTGCATATACCAAACACCTATTATGGGCTAGGGCATGCTAGGTGCTTTGTATAGACCACTTTATTCCTTCTTATCACCTGTAAAGAAGACTTCATATTCCTTTAGGGATGAGAAAGTTAATGTTCATGAACAGTCAATATCTTGTCTACAATTACAGTACAAATAAATGGTAAGTCTGGAATGGAACCCAGGTTTCTAATACACAATTCTACGCTAATGATAGCTTGAAAGGGGTTAGATTAGTGTTCTCCACTGTGTTCCTAGTAGTAGTCGATTTTAACAAAATTAGGAAAAGTTGTGTTTAATCCAATTAGATTGGCTTTCTCACTGTGGAATTTATCAGAAGCTTTGTTAAATTTTTGAAGAGGGATATAACATATATCATTTCCCAGATGGAATTTGCTTTTCAAGGGAAATTTCTTTGACTAATGTTTTGAATTACAAGTTTAGGGAAGCATTGGCTAGATATATTCCCAGATGAAATATTTATTATGGCTCCATAGAAAAATGATACAACCACAGAGAGAATTAAGGCTAGCAATGCTGAGCTTTTGGTTCAACAATGAGAGATATGGTATTGCTTTTCCAACCGGGGGGTGTGCTGGGGGAAGGAGTGGTCTTTTCTTAAACCTTAACATTTAAAGTATGGGACTGTTTTTTCCAGTCCTTATGTTTTGTGTGATGGTCATAATGAGGGGAGTCTTGAAAGCTGTGGGGATTTTTTGTTTTGTTTGTTTGTTTGTTAGCCTTAGATAATGCCATGTGTTGATGAGTATGTGGGGAAATGAGAAATCACAGAGTGGTATCAGTATAAAATTATATAACCACTTCAGAGAACAAGTTGGCAATTTCTAATTAAATTCTGCTTCTAGATAAATAGCCTAGAGAAGCTCTTATAAAAGTGTACAAGGAGACCTGCACAAGTATATTCACTACATTATGTTTGAAACAGTGAAAAAATTGGAAATAATCTCATTGCCTATAATTAGAGGGAAATTAACATATTATTCCTATTATTCATAAATTTAATCTTATAAGGTAAGTAAATTAATGGTGTACATGGATCCACATAAATTAATATCAAAAATATAATATTAACAAAGAACAAGTTGCAAGTAACATCATAACATTTATATCATTTTTAAATTATGCAAAATAATACTGCATATTGTACACAGATATTTGCATGTCATAAATTGTAAAAGCATTCTCTATGTAATATATAAAATGAAAACTTAACATAATTTTATATATACTTAATAGTCACTAACCTTAAATAGGTTATACCTATGGAAGGAGAAAGGGACAAAA
Source organism: Panthera tigris (assembly GCF_018350195.1). Lineage (NCBI taxonomy): Eukaryota > Metazoa > Chordata > Mammalia > Carnivora > Felidae > Panthera > Panthera tigris. Next base: position 49,311,414 of record NC_056661.1, read on the forward strand.
TTTTAAAAATGAACTTTCCATTGGGTAGGTGATAGATGTCTTCTTTAATTTACTTTTATGTATGTTGTTACATAGATACATATATTTCTTTTTATTTATGTATTTTTTTTTTTGAGAAAGAGAAAGAGAGAATGCAAGTTGGGGAGGGGCAGAAGGAGAGGGAGAGAGAGAATCTGAAGTAGGCTCCACACTCAGAAGGGAGCCCTACGCGGGGCTCAATCTCAAGACTTTGAGATCTGAGCTGAAATCAAGAGTTGGGTGCTTAACTGACTGAGCCACCCAGGTGTCCCCGTATATTAATTTCTTTTTTTTTAACATTTAATTATTGAGAGACAGAGAGAGACAGAGCATGAGCATGGGAGGGGCAGAGAGAAGAGGAGACACAGAATTTGAAACAGGTTCCAGGCTCCGAACTGTCAGCACAGAGCCTAGTGTGGGACTTGAACTCACAAACCGGGAGATGATGACCTGAGCCGATGTCGGATGCTTTACTGACTGAGCCACCCAGGTGCCCATAAATTTCTTGAACCTCAAAGTCCTACCAAGATAATCAGTTTGGTGGTTCATGAACAGAATTAAAATGGTCAAGGGAAAAAAGCATTAAAATTTTACCTTGTACTTTTTAAATTAATTTATTCCATGAATGGGGCAGAATTTATTTAGTACCATTTATTTATAAAGAATTACTAAAGAGACACAGCCCAAGTACTGATTTAGGTTATGACAAAATTAAAATTATGCAATATGTGGTTTAATAATATAGCTACATCATATATTGGCTGGTGTTTTCTTTACATTCCAGAGTGTGGTAAAGTTTATTATAAATATCTAACATGATAAAATTCCCTCAAGAATTTATTCATTCTATCAGTGATGTACTTTTTATAGTTTTACATATTCAGATAGTCACATGTTCTAACCTGTTTGTTCTGTGTCCTACTCCTACCTCAGCAATTTCATATTTATGTGGGTTTGAACTGAAGTTACAGTGTGAGATATATCATTGCTAGCTTTAAAAACAAAAGATCGATAACAGCTCCACTGTCAACCTCATTGTTAAATCTGTCCCTTATCTATCAGACTGCAGTATATAGCAGCAGACTATGTAATTACAATTCTTCATAGCTCTACAAACTTCCTCTGACATCAACATGATTATTTCCTGAGAAGCTATAACTTTAAGCAATTCTCTGAACTTCAAACTGCATGAATCAGCAACTTGGATTCAAGATTCGAAGTGTCAGCAAATCATCTTTTAAAAATGGATATTTCCTGGAACACTTGGATTAAAAAAAGAAAATCATGTGGTTCTCCAAAATCTTCACAGGCCTGTGTGGATTTTTTTGTTTTGTTTTGTTTTGTTTTGTTTTGTTTTGTTTTGTTTTGTTTTTAAACAGCAGGCTCTATGCTTACTCAAAAAGATTTCTAAAACCTCAAATCGTACCAAGAAGAAGAGCCAAAAAAATAACAGGTGTGCCTCACTTAAAAAAATATGAATCCTCAAGATTTATAAAAATAAGGGGATGTTCAATTATAAAGGGAAATTTCACTTTGCAAAGGGTTTTAATTACTTGCATTAATTAAAAACACTCCTGATGCATTTAAATGCAATGTGATTTTCTGTGAAGGCTTCTGGCTGGCCTTGGGCATTCCCTAATACCACAAATTAGGGAGCCTAATCTTTTCTAAAATGATGATCTGATTACATGATGTGAATCAATGATCTTAAAATCCTCCACAAGAATATGGTGTACAGTTCTTTTCTCTTTAGCAGACTAGATTGGAATAGACCAAATATCCCACTGAAAACAAGCAGAAATTCCAGATAAAATGGTTTTTAAATAATATATTTGAAAGTATTAAAGATTAACCAAAGCAGTGAGCATCCAGGCATCAAAATCTGCAGAGAAGGTAAGTGTGGAGATGAAAACCTGACACTGGAGACAGCTTTTTGCCTCAGGCATTTACCAGTTCAACTTGGCAGCATACAAATCAAAAATGGAAGCAGCAGATACCAAAAGGGACATAAAGATGCAAGATAACAACAATGAGTATAAAGCTGTAGCTGAGAGGCTGAACTGAACATTAGGTAATCTCAGGGAGCTTGGGACCTAAAACTGGAGAGTAGAGGGTGCGAAAAATAAAGGGCCCAGGTAAACATTTCAGTTGGGATGTCTGAAGGAGTATACCAATGAAGTAGGGCTAAGTAGAAACAGATTACCACTCACAATGACCAAACCCAGTTGAAATCAACTCAACTCCAAAATATATTAAAGTGATATATCTGTAGCTCAAGCGACTGCTAGAAGCAAAATTAACTCTTAGCTCAAGAAAGATAACATCATCAGATTAATGAATCATCTCTGTAATTCTTCACACACAATATCTGACATTCAATAAAATTAAAAAAAAATTTATCATTCAACTTACCAGGAGTTAAGGCTAAATGTCCAAAGAACAACAGAAAAGAAAAACAAATAGTTTAAAATAAAATATACTGCTCAAAGGAGACTCAGATACTGGAGCTAACAGAAAAAATTTTTAAATAGCTGTTAATCCATAAATTCCAAAAAGCCATTAGAGATGTTTCAGGAGACAACTGTAATCTATTAAAAAGAACCAGATGGAAATCATAAAACTGAAAAATACATTAAATGAAGTTAGAGTTAATAAAGTTGAAGAGAAGATTTGTAAATTGGGATGTTAGTCAGTAGAAAACACTAAGCCTAAGCATAAGGAGATTTTTAAAAGATGAAAAAAGAGTAAAAGCCATGGTGAGATTCAGTGAAAAAGAATAATATATGTTATGAGAATTCCCAGAAAGAGCAGAGAGAGGGAGTTTTTCAGAAGTATGGGGCACCTGAGTGGCTCAGTTTGTTTAACTTCCAACTTTGGCTCAGGTCAAGATGTCACGGTTCATGGGTTCAAGCCCCATATTGGGCTCTGTGTTGACAGCTGGCAGCTTGGAGCTTGCTTCGGATTCTAGGTCTCCAATCTCTCTGCTCCTCCCCTGCTGAAACACACACACTCTCTCAAAAATAAATAAAAGTTAATTTTTTTTAAAAGAAGTAATATACAAAGGGGTGTTGACAAGGAATTTTCCAAAGTGGAAGAAAGGCATCAAGCCACAAATTCAAGCATCCTAGAATCACTAAGCCAAAAAATGATATTTAAAACTACACCTTAGTGGGGCACCTGTGTGGCTCAGTAGGTTGAGTGTCTGATTTTGGCTCAGGTCATGATCTCACAGTTTGTGGGTTTGAGTCCCCATTGGACTCTGTGCTGACAGCCTGGAGCCTGGAGGCTGCTTTGGATTCTGTCTCCTTCTCTCTCTGCCCCTCTCCTGCTTGAACTCTCTCTCTCTGTCTCAGAAATGAATAAACACTCAAAAAATTTTTAAGCTACACCTTAGGACCTCATAGAAAAATGCTGAAAAGAAAATAAAACAAAAAGAGATAAATCTTAAGAACACTACCCCTAATCTTCAAAGGAGCAACAACAAGAAAAGTAATTGATCCTTGACAGAGATAATATAACTCAGAAGACAATGGAGTATGTTCAAAATAGTGAAAGAAAATAATACCCAAAGTAGAATTTCATACCCTACAAAAATATCCATCAAAAATGGGGAAAAAATGGGGGGTCCTGGATGCTTCAGTCAGTTAAAGCATGCAACTCTTCATTTTGGCTCAGATCATGATTCCATGGTTTGTGGGATTGAGCCCCACATTGGGCTCTGCTGATAGCAAGAAACCTGCTTGGGATTCTCTCTCTTTCTCATTCTGGCCCTTACCCACTTACACATGTGCTTGCTCTCTCTCTCTCTTTCAACTTAAACAATTTTTTTTAAAAAATAGGAAAAATAACGATATTTTCCAACCAAAAGAGGCAATTTCTTACTAACAAACCCACACCAAAATAAATACTTTAAAAAGTTGTTCTAATGGGAAGGCAAGTAGAAATAAAAATATGTGGATAAATCTAAATTAAGACTGATTATATAAAACTATAACATGTGGAGCTTAGTGCAAATACAAAATTAAAATAATTAACAAAGAAAAGGCAGGGATAGTTAAATTAAATTTAAAATATTATAAGGTTTTTACATTTCCTAGGATATGGTAAACACACCAATTTATACACTTTAACAAGACAAGAATATGTATTTTATGCTCTAGAGCTACCACTAAAAAATAGCAAATAACATAATATGCCAGTGAGGGAAATAGGTACAATAGTAAAAACCTACTTGAATATTAAAAAAATGATAAAAAAGGAATATAGAATAGGTGCTAACATTGAAAATAAATGATAAAGCACAGGTTTACATTAATGTCTAAGTATTTACATTAAAGGTAAGTAAATTAAATATTTAGATAAAAGAAAAATATTGCCAGACTGAATATTATTGCTTTAAAAAATTAAACTGAATTCTACATTTTTCAAACAGACATATGATAAACAAAAAGATATGGAAAGTTTGAAAATAAAAGTATGAAAATGATATATTACATGTAATTAACTGCTATGGACTTAACCATATCCCCACAAAATTCAAATATTGAAGCCCAATCTGCAATGTGAATGCATTTAACTAAAGAGCTTTTGGAAGATAATTAAGGTGAAATAAGTTCATAGGGTGAGATACTAATCTGACAGTACTTGTGGCCTTATAGGTAGAGGAAAAGAGAGATAGATCTCTGTCTGTATGCATGCATGCACCCAGGCAAGGCTACTTGAGGACATAGAGAGAAGGCAGCCAACTGCAACAAAAGGAGAAAGCTCTCACCTGACACCAGCTCTACTGACACCTTGATCATGGACTTCCAGTTTTCAGAACCATGAGCAAGTAAAGTTGTGCTGTTTAAAGCTACCCAGTCTATGGTATTTTGTTATGCAGACTAAGATACTGATGAAAAGGAGGCTCATGAATTTGTACTATGATCAGACTAATTAGGCTTTAAAACAATAAAAAATTATTATTGCAAATATAGGATAATGTATAATGATAACAGCTTCTTCAATCACCAGGAAGAGGAAATAATTGCTCTGTGGTTATTTTTTGGCAGTGACATCACCTCAAACTATGCAAAACAAAAATCGACAGACCTAAAGGAGAAAGGTACAAATATACAGAGAAGGATATTTCAGTACATCTGTCCAACTAACTGACAAAATATGGAGAAAAATTTAAAGATATATATTTGAAAAGCACAATTAATAAAACTGACCAAATTGACATGGAAAAATGAACAATAATAGAACATATTTTTCAAGAAGACAGGAAATGTTTACCAAAATCAATAATATATTATGCCAAAAAGAAAATTACAAGAAATTTTTAGGAATTTAAGACATACAGGAACACCTGGGTGACTCAGTTGGTTAAGTGTCCAACTCTTGATTTTGGTTCAGGTCATGATCTCACTGTTCATGAGATCAAGCCCCACATTGGGCTTCATGCTCAGCAGCACAGAGCCTGCTTGCAATTCTCTCTCTCCCTCTCTCTCTCTCTCTGTCCCTCCCCAATTCATGCTCTCTAAGTAAAAAAATAAACAAACAAAAAAGAATTTAAGTCATACAGAAAGGTTTCTTAGCCACCATGTAAATGAATAGAAATCAATAATAAAAAGATAACTAGCATATCCCCAGTTGTGGAAATTAATCAGTTTTAAATTTATGGTTTACATGAGAAATCATAATGAAAATTATACAATATTTTGAATTGAATGACAAAAACACAACTAACCAGAAATTGTGGGATTCAACTAAAGCCACGGTCCAGACAATATTTATAGCTGTAAATGCACATATTTAAATAGAAGAAAGACTGAAAATTTGGGAGTTGCCATGCTTATTTCAAGAAGTAATAAAGAAATAGCAAATTAAACCCAAGAAATTATAATGGAGAAAGTATAGATTTAAGGCAAGGAATTAGTGAAATAGAAAATGAATGTACAATAGAAATTATCAATAAAGTAAAAAATTGATTCTTTGAAAAAACTTGTCAAATTTATAAACCATGGGAGGAATAATTATTCATTTAGGATGAGTTTGAACATTTCAATTAAAAGACAAAATCTTAGAAAAAATTAAGTTTACTAACATTGACAAAGAAGAAATGGACAATCTTAGTAAAATTATATCTAGCAAAAAACAGTAAATCAGGAAATTAAAGATAACTATAATGTTGTCAGAAAGAAAACTCCAAAGTTCAAATGGCTACTTCACTGGATCAGATACTTTACTGATCTAATTATGAATATCTACCAAAAACCTATAATAAACTTTATGATTAATGAGGAAATATTTGCATCTTCCTTTAAGACTGGAGGGATAAGAGCATCTGATACCATCATGATTAGTTAACATTGTTATTTGAAATACAGTACACAAAGTAAAGTAAATAGATTAAAAGTTGGAAAAATAAAATAGTCGTTATTGGAAATACTTTAAATGCTACGTCTATAAATTTGTAGAAAAGTGGCAGCAGCTGGACTTGGAAACTCTCCCATACTCTTCCAAAAAAGACTTTAAAATCAAGTACACAAACCACACATGATCTTTGCCTTCAATTTTGCTAGAATACAGACATCTTTATTATAATTATAGTTACCTGTAAGTAGAGAAGAAAAGAAAGCCAACAGAGTTTCTGTTTTCACCTGTTATAGCAAGGTTGTGGAAGTAGAAAGCAATCAGCAGTGGACACTGGGGAGCTTAGACAAAATATAGGTTGAAGGTTCTCCTACTGGCCAAATCTGGGATAATCTGAGCACCAAAATAATTAAAAATAGTAATAAATTATAAACCAATGAAAGAATGAGAATCTTTAAGTCCAAATGATGATACCTAGATAAAGACATAAACAAATGAAGGAGAAAGGAGGTCTCTTTCATACTCTGGAATATTGAGCACCAATTGGTAAATATGGATAAAATGCTAGCAATGAAAAATTATCATTTTGCAGCTTTTATAGAAATGGCTTTATAGGTTCAGGCAAGAAACCCAGGGGAAATTTTTGACAAGGATCAGAATATTTGAACGATCTTAAATTATCTCCCTAAAGAAATCCTAGTAGGTGAAAGGAAAAACAAACAAACAAAAAACAAAAAACAAAAAACAGTAACTGTTCTGTGGAGAAATAGCATTTCTTTTCTGGACAAGATGATCAAAATTAACATAATCAACAAGAGGCACATGAACACCATGTACCTCAGATGTGATACTGTGAAAAACACACAACTTCTCTTATGTGAACTGAATCTAATCATGAAAAAACACTAGACTACACAAAATGAGATGCACTGTTACAAAAAGTGTGAACTATATACTTAAGAATTGTGAATGTCATAAAAGACAAATGTTATGAAAATATTCCATATGAGAAGAGGCTAGAGAGGGACATCACATGTTTTCCTGATATTAGACTGGATCTTCTGTTGGAGGAAGAAAAATAGGGCTATAAATGGCCTGGTTGGGACAATTCACAAAACTGGAATTGATTGGTAAATTAAAAATATTCTATCAAGGTTATATTAGGTAAAGTTGATTAATTATACTGTTGTAGTTAAGTAAGGTAATAATGCCTACTCATAGGAAACACACGCTGAAGTATTCAGATATAAATTGCCATGATGTATGCTACTTATTCTCAATTTGGCCAGACAGAAATGTTATACATGTATATCTAGGGAAGAGAAGTAGAGAAAGTGATCAAGGAAATAAGATGTTAACAAGAGATAAATCTGGATAAAGAATATTATGAGTGTTCTTTGCATACTTACTGAAACTTTTCTTCAAGTTTCAAATTATTTCCCACTAAAAAGTTTAAAAATGGTTAAAAAGGTCATTATGTATAGATGATAGGCTTGTGGATCTAGCAAATTTAAATATCTCTACAAATAATAATTTATTAATAATTGAATATATATTTATTAGGATGCCTGGGTGGCTCAGATGGTTTAGTATTTGACTCAATTTCAGCTCAGTTCATGATCTCATGGTCATGAATTAGACCCCTCCATTAGGCTCTCCCCTGACAGTGTGGAGCCTGCTTGGGATATTCTCTCTCTCTCTCTCTCTCTCTCTCTCTCTCTCTCTCTCCCTATCCCTCCTTTTCTCTCTCTCTCTCTCGATTAATAAATTAACATTTAAAATAATAGTTGAATATATATTTATTTATATTCAAATAAATACAGTCAGATATACCCATAGGCACAGAAAAATAATGTTGAATGAAACATATATCAAGTATATTTAAGTGTATTTCTATATACCAGTGACAAATATATAGAAAAAAACTTGTAATGGCACCAAAGAAGGCTTCTTCATCAAATAATTAAGAATAAGTCTAGGAAAAACATTACAGTGTCAACATAGAACATGACTGCAAATTGAATCAGAACAAAAGTATAAACATTATTAAAAGAATTAAGGGTCCAAATAAGTAAAAGGATATGCCATACTATGTTCCCTAATTGAAACATTCAATACTACTTTTACACCCACCAGAATGGCTAAAAATACAATAAACAGCCAATGCCAAATACTAGCAAGGATATGGAGCAACTGAAACTCTCACATATTGTTGTGTGCAATATAAATTTGTACAATCACTTTGGAAAACCATTTTGCAATATTTACTAAAGCTGAACACAGGCATACTCTGTGATATTCCTTAGCATATACACAAAAGAAATGCATATGTAAGCTTTCCCAAAACCATGAATATTCATAGCAGTACTACTTGTAATAATCAAAGAGTTGAAACAACCCATCAACAGAATAAATAATTTTGATACATTCATAAAATGGTAAACTATATATCAATAAAATGAAGTGCTCTACATGCAATGGGAATTAATCTCACCCACATTACAGTGAGTGAAAGAATCCATGCACAGCAAAGTACATAATGTATGCTTTACATTTATAAAAAGTTGAAACCAATTCATGTCATTAGAAATCAGGATAGCAGTTATCTGTATGGGTGCAGATGTTAATGAAAAGGAGATGTATGTAGAATATCTGGACTGCTGGTAATGTTCTACTTTCTAATCAGGATATACATCATATGAATATGCTTCCTGTATTATAATTCTCTAGTCTCTACTCATGAATTCTGAACATTTCTATTTATGCTATAATCCAAAAAAAGTGTGTGTGTATAGGAACACACACATGCACACACACACACACACACACACACATACAAAAACTTCTGTGTTGCCCACCACATAATCTGACTGTTACAGTTAGCTTAAACCAAGTTTAAGTTAATACTTAAACCAAGTATTAACAAGTGATTCCACAAATCTCAGTTGGCTTACAACAATCAACTTTTCTTTCTCGTTTATTAATATGTTGGTTGTGGATTGCCTTCTGATAGGATGCATGTATAGAAGAGTGACGTCAGGATCATAGACTAGCTTTTAATTTTCCTCAGATGTGGCATATCTCACTTCTTTCTCACATTCCACTGGCCAAAACAATTCATGCGGAGAAGCACCAATAAAATGGGGCACCCACAGGGAAGGACACCCAAAGCAATGGCTCATAACAAAGACCTCCATTATCTTGCCATGATTACATCAATGGCTGTATCTTTGTGCCTAACACTTTAAACTCCAGTCACAATGAATTATTATTGTCTGGACTCATTCTGCTGTCTCTGAGTTCAAGCCTTTACTGATCTAATCTCCCTGTCTTAGAACACCCTTCAATGCCACACTTTTCTACCTGGTTAATCAGGGTGTTTTAAGACTTAGTTCAGATAATTTAATGAATGAAATTCAAATTATTTAAAACCTTGTGTGCCATGGACAGAGATACATCATCATGAATATACCTATAAGTGAGAGATAAACCTAACTTTGTGTGTGCGTATGTGAATGACATTTCTGGGTTTCTCCTTCTCCATGAAACTTCTTTGACCACTTCTAGATAACGTAAGTACCCCTACTCTGGATATTTACTGTGCTTGTCTCTATCACTGCACATACCTTACTTAATGTTCTATTATTTTTAATTATAAGCTTGTTATACTGGCTAGACTACAGGCCACTTGAACATAAGGGCAGTATTTTATTATACACTGTTTTCCTAGTACATTGTAGGTGCTCAATAATTATGGAATGAATTAGAGCCTATTTCAATTTATAATTGATCTTGAGCAAAGTATGTGATATATGGAAAGCAAGGGTGACTTTTATAACCCCAATGCTATCATCTATGATTTTTACTATATTAATTTCTCACTTTCCTAAAATGCCATTCATTCAGGCTATTTTCTGTTAGGTAATGGGTCTAGCAAGCATACCAATCTGTGAACAGCATAGAATTTCACTATGCATAAATTAATAGAATGCACAGTCTTGAAACAAAGGAGGTAGTTGCTCAGCAAATGGGGTATTAAAATGGAAAAAAAAAATGGAGAGATGTCTGGGCTATTAGCACCTCCTCTATATAGCTGCTAAGAAAAATCACTCCAATGGGAATAGTTACAACAGATAACATAGTAAGTGTGGATATAATAAGCCCCTGAGTATTAAATGGATGATAAATGACCAATATAAATATTTATCTCAACTCTCCTTTGAGAGTTAGTGAATCATTTATGTTTTCCAATATATCTTCCTAGTTTTGCCCCTTAAGATGACAGAGAAATGATCTTTGGAAAAATACCACTGCACACATCTTGATGAAGGCATTAAAATTCGTTTATCACAGCCACCCTAATTATACTGTAGGAATTTTTAAAATAGTTCTGAGAAAAACTAATGTATGGCAATATGTCTTGGGCTGTCCGTGCTGACCCTGCCCTGGAAGTCTCGTGGTACTCACTTCTGAGAAGAGGATACGCTTCTGCCTTGTCTCAACTACCTAAAGAAATGACTGTGCCTCTTGTTATTTCATCCTATTGACTTTCTCCTGTAACACTTCATTAATGCAGTGTTCCTGTATACTTGGTTAGGCATTTAAAAATAAGCATATTTACTGCATTAAGACTTTTATATTCTTATCAACTTGGTTTTTCTCAACTAATATCCTTGAGGTCAGAGGATGCCTCAAACGATCAATAACAATGTCAAAAACAGTATCGAGCTAATATCTAGTGCTTTCTATGTGCAACATACTGTGCTAAGTGCTTTAAACACACAGAGCCTCATTTAAAGCTTACAGTCATTCTATAAGGTTGGGGCCCTTATAGACTCCCTTGGCAGATGAGGAAGCCGGTTTGGCTATGTTAAGCCATAAACCTAAAGTCATTTAGCTAGCAAACAAGTGTTCAAGGCTTAGATTTTGGTTTTGAAATCAGAGTTTGTCTTCTTATCTGTAACACAATAATACCTTTTGATCTTTTGATATTTTTTAACTGTTTATTTATTTATTTTTAAGAGAGAGAGTAGAGAGTGAGCAGTGGAGGGGCAGAGAAAGAGGGAGACAAATCTCAAGCAGGCTGTGTGCTGTCAACACAGAGCCTGATGCGGGGTTCAACTCATGAACCCTGAGATCATGACTTGAGCCAAAAACAAGAGTTAGACACTCAACTGACCAAGCCACTTAGGTGTCCCTCTATCTTTTGATATTTTTAAGTGTGTCCCTAAGTTAAAGTCTTTAGGGATTTGCTTCAATTAAGAACACCTGTGTCTAACTGTACCGTAGCGTATCAATTTGCACAACAGAACAATCTAGTGTCTGTAGATGAACTTGGTCATTATTGCAGGATTATTTACCTACCATTTATCTAAGTCCTTCATGAATGATATTTTTTTTATCTTTCTCCCCCCATCTTATACACTCTGTGCAGTCTAGAAAGAATATTTGCAGATTAGAGATTGTGTCTGTTAAAGATATTTTTTTCCTGTCCAACCCTTTCCAGCCAAGTTTTGGACTTCTACTAGTAAGCCTGATTTTTACCTTTGAGTGTTCTATAAGCTTTGGTCCTATCTCCAGTCAGCTTTGATGACTAAAGAAGCCTATGATTTGTACTCATATCAAACCTACTCCATTTATGTATCTTTCAAACCAGCAAGTGATTTTTCATATGAAGATGGTCCTAGCAAATCCTTGGCAAAAAACAGTTTACTTGACAAGATTAACCAGAAAAGTTATTTCCACTATTATTTTAAAAATATATATTTTGAGAAGCAGCAAAGGAAACTAGAGCCCAGTGCTTTTAAATACACAAATTTTAAATAAAGAGAGCAGGAATCAATAACTATCTTGGCTACACTAACTACACACCAGATACTTCCTAAAGATCTTTCCATGTATCATTATTATTTTTTATTTGATTTTTAAAAATCATTCCTGAGTTTTTAAAAATTCAAGGTTTCAGTCTTATTCTAAGTTTCACCTTCTTGTATGTACCCCACTGTTTTACAATGTTTTAGCTATGTGAGAACATTTTAGATTCTGACATTTTTGTACTTCTGAGCATTAGGTCAAAATTGGTATAATTCTACCCCTCCCCCCTCTCTCATGTGTGTTTGTTCATGTGCACACACACATAATTTTTTGGCCTAACAAAGCCTTATTTGTTTTTGAAACAAAGATAAATTACATTTTACTCTTATCATTGACACACTAAGTATATTCTTGCCTTAGATGCTGCTTTTATACAAAGTCCAGCATAACTTGGGATGTAAAGGAAAAGAAAGGTAGGAGAAGAGTTTTTTAAGTTTTAAATGCATTCAATGTAAGATTCACAGGGACTTCACAGGGGACACATTCTTCCGAACATCCTAACAGTTGAGAAATGTTTTCACATTCTGTTTTAAGCACATAAGCTGTTTCTGGTTTCCTTTCGGGGTCATTATGACTGATAGTAAAAAGAATAGCAGTGTCAAAAAAATCTATCTGTCCATTTCAAACTCATATTCTAACTCAGGATATATTGGTCTGCATGGAATTGGAATATCGGTGCTGTCAAATATATGTCATTCAGCTAACCTTAAAGAAAACTGTTACTTTCTGAAAGAGAGATTCTTACTCCTCAATTCACAGTTAGCTTATGAAGGATATATGAAATATAGAATTCTGTGTAAAAGATTGTGCAGATGTGTTTTGGGGGAAGACAGTATCCATGATTTTTATCTTATTCTCCAAGAGGTTGATGACACAAAAGAGATTGTAAACTACTATTCTTTTGTATACTGCAAAATGGTTACCACCATGACATTAGCTAATAGCTGCACCATGTCACACAATTACCATTTCTTTTTTTGTGGTGAGAAAATCAAAGATCTACTCAGTAATTTCCAAGTATATAATATGATATTATTAGCTATAATTATTATGCTCTATATCAGATATCCAGAACTTATTCATCTTACAACTGTAACTTCGTACTCTTGGACTAACATCTCCCTTTTCTCCCAACCCTCAACCCCACAGTAACCACCACTCTATTCTGTATAAAACACTAATCTTTTTTTTTTAAAGTTGGACATTAGAATTCCGACAATACTTCTATCAATTAATTTTTCTTCTACTTCCTACAATACATATGCATAGGCTGAGAAAAGACTTATGCCCATTTATTCCTAGAATTTAGTTGATGTACTAAGTTATAGGAAAATTGTGGATAACCAATACATAGTCATTTGCACTATCTTCAAACAGAAAAGGGAGCATGCTGTGTAACACAAAAGTTATTAGGGGGCACAGAGAAATATCTATCCTGAGCACCTACTCTACGCAGTGCCAGTCTTAGGCACACTAACAGCTGTCACCTAACAATAGTCTTAAAATAACCCTATAGGACAGGCTACATTCCCATTTCACAAATAAGTAATCTGAGACTGAAAAGGTGAAACTCTTTCCCTAAGTCATACAGCTAGTTGAGTTTTCAAAATTAGATTCTACATAGTTTGCGTTTGAGTAAATGGAAATATTTGGTGCATTCAAGTGGTATTTGGACCACTTTTAAGGGAGACATAGGGATGGAACATAGACTGCCATTCAAGAGCAATCATTTTTGCTGATTGACAGGGCCATTAATCTGTAAGTAGCAATTTGAAGAACAAAAGGAAGGGCCTTTATCTCAATCACCTCTCAAAGGGTAAGCAGAGATGAAAATTTGAGAGAAAAAAAAAAGCAAAATATTTATATCATTTAAAATTACACAGGCAGCCACTAGAATATCTGCAAATAGTAATAATAAAGAAAGATTAATGACTAAATCAGAAAGAAGGAAGAAGTGGAGATAATACAAAATGAGCTGAAACCTCATCGAGTCAATGAAGACACAAAGCAGAGAAAACCAAATTTAAACTAACTAAAGAAAATTGATAAGTAAAATAAAATTATATATTAGGAACCACCTAAGTGGTATTATTAGGGATGCAGCAGGAATTCTAACAAACAATTCGTATGAGCAATCCTATGACACTTAATTTGAAAACAGACAAAATAGACATATTTCAAGAAAAATCTAATTTAACAAAAGTGAATCAGGAAGGTTAAAAGATGACCTCAACATTCCTCTGTAACAAAAACTGGACAAGTATTTAAGCATTCTCACTGAAAGAAAAAAAATAGGTACAGGTACATTCATAGACAAGTTTTAATGAAAGTCTGGACTGATAATTCCAAGATATATATGCTTTTTCAGAGAATAAAATGAGAGAACACTGTCAATTATTTTTGTTAGTATGTTTTTTAAGAAACCAATTTTGAGATATACTTGACGTGAAATTATATACATATATAATGTATATAACTTTATGAGTTTTGAGATAAATACACACATATGAAACTATCACCATAATCTATACCATGAATATGTCCATTACCACCAAAAGTTTCCTCTTGCCCCCCACTCCTCATTATTATTATTGTTTTTGTTTCTGTTTTGTAATAACACTTAACATAAGGTCTACTATCTTAGCAAATTTTTAAGTATATAATGTTGTTAACTATAGGCCCTATGTTGTACAGTAGAGAGTACATAAGTAGAGTAAGTGAATTTCTATGACTTATTCATATTGTGAATCTGTAACTCTGTACCATTAACTAATATCTCACCATTTCTCATTCTCCTAGCCCCTGCCAAACACCATTCTACTCTCTGCTTCAATGAGTTTGACAATTTTAGATTCCTCACATAAGTGGTGTTATGTAATATTTTCCTGCTGTGTCTCACTTATTTCACTTCGCATAATGCCCTCCACATTCTTCCATGTTATTTAAAACATGAGAATTTGTTATTTTTTAGGGCTTAATAATATTACATTGTATGTATGTAACTCTTACATACATTCTCTTTATCCATTCAAACATTGGTGGACATTTACATTAGTTCCATATCTGTGATACTGAGAACAATGTTGCAATAAAAATGTGAGTGCAGATATCTCTTTAAAATATTCATTTCAGTTCCTTTGGATATCTATACAGAAGTGAGATTATTGGGTCATGTAGTCATTCTCTTCTTGATTAAAAAAAATTTTTAATGTTTTTATTGTTTTTGAGACAGAGAGAGACAGAGCATGAGCAGAGGAGGGGCAGAGAGAGAGGGAGACAGAGAATCTGAAGCAGGCCCCAGGCTCTGAGCTGTCAGCACAGACTGTGAGATCATGACCTGAGCTGAAGTCAGACACTTAACAGACTGAGCCACCCAGGCGCCCCTCTTCTTGACTTTTTAGGAACCTTTGTAAGGTTTTCCATAGTGCCTGGATGAATTTGCATTTTTATGAATAATGTACAATGTTTTCTTTTTCTGATATCTTAGCTAACACGTGTTAAACTTTTTTTTGGTAATAATCATCCTAACAAGTATGAGATGATATCTCATTGTGAATTTGAGTTGCAATCAGTAATAAAAGAGGAGACATGGGCTGCCTGGGTGGCTCAGTTGGTCAAGTGTCCAACTTTGGATCAGGTCATAATTTCATGGTTCATGTGTTCAAGCCCTACTTTGGGCTCTGTGCTGACAGTGTGAGGCCTGCTTGGGATTCTCCCTTTCCCTCTTTCTCTCTGCCCCTCCCTCACTTGCATTCTCTCTCTCTTTCTCAAAAATAAAATAAACATTAAAAAAAAAAAGAAGAGGAGACATTATAACTGATACCATGGAAATAAAAAACACAAGGCCATAAGGGGCTATTTGAGTTATTATACAACAATAAATTGAATAAGCTAGAGGAAACTAGCTTCTAGTTTCTGTTTATCCCAGAAACATACAAACAAGACTGACTCAAGAACAAATAGAAAGCCTGAGAATACCAATACCAAACAAGGATATTAGATTGCTAATAAAAAAAGTTCCCAACAAAGAACACCAAGGGTCAGAAAGCTTCGCAGGTGAGTCCCACAAAATATTTATTTATTCATTCATTCATTCATTCATTCATTCATTCATATATTTTAAGTGAGAGAGAAAGCAGGGGAGGGGTAGAAAGAGAGGGAGAGAGAGAATCCCAAGCAGGCTCCATGCTGTTAGCACAGAACCTAGAATAGTGCTCAATTTCGTAAACCATGAGATCATGATCTGAGCCAAAATCAAGAGCCAGACACTTAACTAACTGAGCCACACTGGACTCCAATATTAATTCTTTAAATGTTTGGTAGAAAGGATGTACTGATATTGCAGAGCCTGCTTGGGATTCTCTTTCTCACTCTCTCTCTGCCTCTTCCCCCCTCAAAAAAATAATATTAATGTCTATTAAAGTTTTTTTACAAATAAAAGAAGAGGTCAACATCACCCTCATACCAAAGTCAGATAAAGACATCATAAGAAAAGAAAAACCATAGGTCTGTTATATATCCCTGATGAACATGGATGCAAAAACTCTCAATAAAATTTTAGCAAACTGAATTCAACAGCATATTAATAACATTATACAGCATGACCAAGTATAATCTTGATAAAACCAGTCCTGAATAAGAAGAGGAAGGAAGATGGGGTGCCTGGGTGCCTCAGTCAGTGAAGTGTCTGACTCCTGGTTTCAGCTTAGGTCATGATCTGTAGGTACCTGGGTTTATTCCTGCATTGGGTTCTGCACTGACAGCATGGAGCCTGCTTGGGATTCTCTCTTTTCCTCTCCCTCTGCCCCTCCCCTTCTCATGCTTTCTCTCTCTCTTTCTCTCTGAAAATAAATAAATACAAATTTAAAACAAAAATAAATAAATCTTTTAAAAAATAAGAGGAAGGAAGATTATAAGCTAATATCATTCATGAACATACTACAAATATATTTTTAATTGGAAAAATTTAAGTAAACAGTGCCTATATAAAGATGACAGAGTACAACCAAGTGGGACTTATCAAAAGAATCCAGAGGATGAGTTAAAATTGTGAAGCACATGGAGACCCTGAAATTGTCTCATCCCTGAAATGCAGCTAGATCAGCATGAAACCATTTTGAACAGCTAGGAAATTGATCTGAGGATTAATGGAATAATCTGCATAATTTGAGCCACAGAACTTGGCAGGTATGTGGTGCAGAGAGGTGAACTGGGGGAGAGAAAAACTGCGGATGGTAGGGAGTCATAGTCATGGAAAGAGGACAGAGAGAGAGAAAGAAAGGGGGAGAGTATAGTACATTGGTTTCATTCAAGGAAAGCACTTCCCCCAAAAGTACCTGGAGACAAAGAGAGAGAAAGAGTGAAAACATTTACAGGGGACTTAACAAGAAATCTGTTCCCCACAGTCATTGACAGGGAGATAGGAGAAGGTTTCAATATCACCAGGTTTCTATAAAAAGTGGAGTACAGAGTCCAAAGTTTCAGAGCTCAGTGCCTGGTGGTGATCCAGTGAAGAAATGGGGCAAATACCCAGAAGCAGGCAGTGTGGTCTAAGGGGTCCATGTGCCACACAGGGAGAAGCGGTTCCCCCTCATTCAATATGGGCCAAACAGCCTCCTCACAGGCAAAGGTCCTAGTGGGCCCTAGAGAGCAACCATATTTGCTGGTATTGGGACAAAGAAACCAGAGTGTGGCAAAACATGGCACTGGCTGTGTGTTGTGATTTGCCATAATCTCTGAATAGCTGCCACTGTGTGATCACTGAACATTTTCTGGGGCAAGCTGGCACCTGGCTGTTGCTCAGCAAGACACTCCCCCAGAGAGCTGGCACAGGTCCAAGCTGTGGGGGTCTCTGAAATATGGGGTTTTGAAATATAACCCCATCTGAGATAAAACTCTGGAGGTAGGTGCCACCTGGTAGGCAGACAGCGTGCACACAGACAGGCAGAAGCAGGGAATGGACAGAGGCCTACGACAAAGGAGGGGTGCTTAATTGCTGGTTGGTGAGACAGCAAACTTCCTGCTCTAGAGACTAGAGAGTTGGGTAAAGCCATTTCCACCTCTCACGGAATACGCATGTGCACATGCACACTGATCCATCCCAGTAAGCTAAGCAGCACCACTGAGTGTAAAACAGAACTGTTACACCAAGCCCCACCCAGTTGCATCCTCCAAGCATCCTCTAGAAGACCTCTAGAAGACCAGCACAAGTCACTCCACCTGCTTGTTTATAGATTATAGAGTACTTCATAGTTTGAGTTCTAGGGGAAACTGGATGTAGCTACACTAGGGTTTCATTCTGTTTGCTGGTTCATTTATTTTTTTCATTTTCTTTGCTTCTGGTTCTGCTAAAATTGTTTTTTTTTTATTTTTTTAACTTTTATTTATTTTTGAGACAGAGAGAGACAGACCATGAACAGGGGAGGGTCAGAGAGAGGGAGACACAGAATCTGAAACAGGCTCCAGGCTCTGAGCTGTCAGCACAGCCTGACGCGGGGCTTGAACTCACAGACCACGAGATCATGACCTGAGCCGAAGTCGGCCGCTTAACCGACTGAGCCACCCAGGTGCCCCTAAAATTGTTTTCTTTTTTCTTTCTTTCTCTTTCTTGGATACAGAGAGAGAAAATTTTATTTTTATTTTTTTTTTACTTTATTTTTTATTTTCAAAATTTTTCATTTTATTTCATTTTATTCTATTCTATTATGTACTTATTTTAATTTTTCATTTTTCTTACATTGTTTTTTTCTTTTCATTTTTCTTTTCATTTTTTTTCTTTTCATTTTTCTTTTCATTTTTCTTTTCATTTTTCTTACATTGTTTTTTTTACTTTCCCCTTTTTCTCTATTCTATCAAGCTTCTTTCAAAAAGAAGACTGAAACACACCTAGGATCTAGCTTCCTTTATTCGATTTTTTGTTTGTTTTTAACTTTTTAATTTTTAGTTTTTAATTTATTAATTTTTTTCTTCCTCCAAAATGATAAAATGAAGGAATTTACCCCAAAGAAAGAACAGGAAGAAATATCCAGGGACTTAATCAACACAGATATAAGCAAGATATCTGAATTAGAATTTAGAACCATGATAGTAAGAACATGAGCTGGGGGTGAAAAAAGCATAAAAGACACCAGGGACTCCCTACCTGTAGAGATAAAAGAAATAAAGTGAAATTAGAACAAAGTTTAAAATGCTACGACCAAGATGCAATCTTGGATGGATGCCATGACATCAAGAATGGAGGAAGCAGAGCAGTGAATCAGCAATATACACCATAAAATTACAGAGAATAATGGATCAGAAAAAAAGAGGAAAACAAAGGCAAAAGATCACAATATAGGACTTAAAGAACTCGGTGACTTATTAAAAAGGAATAACATCCAAATCATGAGTCCAAGAAGATGAACAGAGAAAAAACAGAGAAGGTTTATGTGAGGAAATTATAGTGGAAAACTTTCCTAATCTGGTGAAGGACACAGACATCAAAATCCAAGAAGCACAGAGAACTCCACATTAGATTCAACAAAAATTGACCATCAGCAAGACATATCGTAGTCAAATTCACAAAACACATGGACAAGGAAAGAATTATGCAAGCAGCAAGGGAAAAAAGTCCTTAACCTATAGGGGAAGAGAGATTAGGTTTGCAGTAGACTTATCCACAGAAACTTGTCAGGCCAGAAAGGAGTGGCAGGATATATTCAACATGCTGACTTGCAAAAATAGGCAGCCAGAAATTCTTTATCCAGCAAGGATGTCATTCAAAATACAAGGAGAGATAAAGAGTTTTGCAGACAAGGAAAAACTAAAAGAGTTCGTGACCACTAAACCAGATCTGAAGAAAATTTAAGGAGGACTCTTTGAGTGAAAAAAGACAAAACAAAACAAACAAACAAACAAACACACCAAAAGCAACAAACAATACAAAGGACCAGAGAACATTATTAGAAATACCAACTCTACATACAGGCAACACAATGGCACTAAATTCATATCTCTCAGTAATCACTCTAAATGTAAATGGTCTAAATGTTCCAATCAAAAGACATAGCATATCAGAATGGATAAGAAAATAAGACCCATCTATATGCTACTTACAAGAGACTCATTTTATTTTTTTTATTTTTTTTAAATTTTTTTTCAATATATGAAATTTATTGTCAAATTGGTTTCCATACAACACCCAGTGCTCATCCCAAAAGGTGCCCTCCTCAATACCCATCACCCACCCTCCCCTCCCTCCCACTCCCTATCAACCCTCAGTTTGTTCTCAGTTTTTAAGAGACAAGAGACTCATTTTAGACCTAAAGACACCTGGAGATTGAAAGTAAGAGGATGGAGAATCACCTATCATGCTAATGGTCATCAATAGAAAGCTAGAGTAGCCATATTTATACAGATAAACTAGATTTTAAAATAAAGACTATAGCAAGAGATGAATAAGGGCATCATATCATAATTAAAGGGTCTATCCACCAAGAAGATCTAACAGTTGTAACTATTTTTACCCCAATGTGGAGGAATCCAAATATATAAATCAGTGAATCACAAGCATAAAGAAACTCATTGATAATAATACCATAAGTGTAGGGGACTCAAACACCCCACTTACAACAATGGACAGATCATGTAAACAGAAAATCAACAAGGAAACTATGGCTTTGCAGTCAAATGTTCTGCCACTGAGCTATAACTCCAGTGATGGCTTTGATGACACACTGGAGCAGATGGACTTAACAGATATTCAGATCATTTTACTCTAAAGCAGAATACACATTCTTCTTGAGTGTATATGGAACATTCTCCAGAACAGATCACATATTGTGTCATAAATCACCCTCAAGAAATACAAAAAGACTGTCATATTTTCAGACCACAACATCATGAAACTCAAAATCAACCACAAGAAAAAATTTGGAAAGACCGTGAATACTTGGGGATTAAAGAACATCCTACTAAGAATGAATGGGTTAACCAAGAAATTAAAAAGGACATTAAAAACTACATGGAAGCCAATAAAAATGAAAACAGGACAGGACAAAACCTCTAGGATTCAGCAGAGGTGGTCATAAGAGAGAAGTAGATAGCAACCCAGGCCTTTCTAAAGAAGGAAGAAATGTCTCAAATACACACCCTAAACTTACAGTTAAAAGAGCTGGATAAAGAAAGCAAATAAAGCTCAAAATCAGCAGAAGAAGGGAAATACTAGAGATTAGACCAGAAATCAATGAAATTGAAATTTAAAAAAATAATAAAACAGATCAATGAAAGCAGGAGCTGGTTCTTTGAAAGAATTAATAAAATCAATAAACCCCTAGCTAGTTTGATCAAAAAGAAAATGGACCCAAATAAATAAAATCGCGAATGAAAGAGGAGAGATCACAATCAACAGCAAAGAAATACAAACAATAATAGAAAAATATTATGAGCAATTACATGCCAACAAATTGGGCAATCTGGAAGAAATGGAAAAATTCCTAGGAACACATAAACTATCAAAACTGAAACAGGAGGAAATAGAAAATTTGAACATTCCCATAGCCTGTAAAGAAATTGAATCAGTAATAAAAAATCTCCCAATAAATAAGAGTCAAGAGCCAGATGGTTTTCCAAGAGAATTCTACCAAACATTTAAAGAAGAGTTAACACCTATTCTTTTGAAGCTGTTCCAAAAAATAGGTATGAAAGGAAAACTTCCAAACTCATTCTATGAAGTATTATCTTGATTCCAAAACCAAAGACCACAGTAAAAAGGAGAACTACAGGCCAATATCTCTAATGAACATGGATGCAAAAATTCTCAACAAGATACTAGCCAACCAGATCCAACAATACATTAAAAGAATTATTCACCACAATCAAGTGGGATTTATTCCTGGGATATAGGGCTGGTTCAATATCCACAAATCAACCAATGTGATACATCACATTAATCAAAGAAAGGATAAGAACCACATGATCCTCTCAATCGAGGAAGAGAAAGCATTTGACAAAATACAGCATCCTTTCTTGATAAAAACTCTCAAGAAAGTAGGGATAGAAGGATCATACCTCAAGATCATAAAGGCCATATATGAAAGACCCACTGAGAGCTTTCCCCCTAAGGTCAGGAACACAACAGTCTCACCACTGTTATTCAACATATTATTGGAAGTCCTAGCCTCAGCAATCAAACAACAGAAAGAAATAAAAGGCATCCAAATTGGCAAGAAGTAAGTCAAATTTTCACTCTTCACAGATGGTGTGAAACTTTATGTGGAAAACCAAAAAGATTCCACCAAAAAACTGCTAGAACTGATCTATGAGTTCAGGAAAGTTGTAGGATATAAAATCAATGTGCAGAAATTGGTTGAATTTCTATACACCAATAACGAAGCAGCAGAAAAAGGAATCAAGGAATTGAGCCTATTTACAATTACATCCAAACCCAGAAAATACCTAGGAATAATCCTAACCAAAGAGGTGAAAAATCTATACACTGAAAACTATAGAAAGCTTATGAAAGAAATTGAAGATAAAAAAATGGAAAAATATTCCATGCTCTTGGACTGAAAGAAAAAATATTGTTAAAATGTTGATACTACCCAACGCAATCTACATATTCAATTCAGTCCCTAACAAAATAACATCAGCATTCTTCACAGAGCTAGAACAAACAATTCTAAAATTTGAATGGAACTAGGAAACACCCTGAATAGTCAAAATAATGTTGAGAAAGAAAGCGAAACCTGGAGGCAACAGAATTCCTGATTTCGAGCTGTGTTACAAAACTGTAATCATTAAGACAGTATGGGACTGGCAGAAAAACATAAACATTGATCGATGGAAAAGAATAGAGAGAACTGAGAAATGGACCCACAAATGTATGGCCAACTAATCTTTGAAAAAGCAGGAAAGAATAACCATTGGAAAAAGACAGTATCTTCAGCAAATGGTGTTGGGAAAACTGGACAATGACATGCATAAAAATAAATGTGGACCACTTTCTTACACCATACACAAAAATAAACTCAAAATGGATGAAAGACAAATGTAAGACAGGAAGCCATCAATATCCTAGAGGATAAAACAGGGAACAACCTCTTTGACCTTGGCTACAGCAACTTCTTACTTGACAGGTCTCTGGAGGCAAGAGAAACAAAAGCAAAAATGAAATATTAGGACCTCTTCAAGATAAAAACGTTCTGCACATCCAAGGAAACAAGCAGCAAAACTAAAAGGCAACCAACGGAATGATAGAAGATATTTGCAAATGACATATCACATAAAGGGATAGTATCCAAAATCTATAAAGAACTTATCAAAGTCAATAACCAAACAACAACAACAACAACAACAAAAAAATATTCCTGTGAAGAAATGGGCAAAATACATGAATAGACACTTTTCCATAGAATACATCCAGATGGCTAACAGACACATGAAAAGATACTCAACATCACTCATAATTCGGAAATACAAATAACAACCATAATGAGATACCACCTCACACATTTCAGAATGGCTAAAATTACCCAGGAAACAACAGATGTTGGCGAGGATGTGGAGAAAGGAGAACACTTTTGCACTGCTGGTGGGAATGCAAACTTGTGTAGCCACTTTGGAAAAGTGTATGGAGGTTCCTCAAAATATTAAAAATAGAACTACCCTCTGACCCAGCAATTGCACTACTAGGTATTTATCCAAAGGATACAAAAATGTTGATTTCAAGGGACAAATGCACACCACTATCAACAATAGCTAAAGTATGGGAAGATCCCAAATGTCCATCAAGAGATGAATGGATAAAGAAGATGTGATGTGTATATATGTGTGTATGTGTGTGTGTGTGTATACACACACACACACACACACACACACACACGTACACACACAATGGAATATTACTCAGTGAACAAAAAGAATGAAATCTTGCCATTTGCAACACATGGCTGGAACCAGAGTGTAGTGTGCTAGAGGAAATAAGTCAGAGAAAGACAAATATTATAAGATTTCACTCATATGTGTGTGGAATTTAAGAAAAAAACAGATGAACATAGAGGAAAGGAAGCAAAAATAAGATAAAAATAGGGAGACAAACCCTAAGAGACTCTTAAATACAGAGAACAAACTGAGGGTTGCTGGCAGGCTATTTGGTGGGCATATGGGCTAAATAGTTGGTTGGCATTAAGGAGAGCACTTGTTGGGATGAGCACTGAGTGTTATACATAAGTGATAAATTACTAAATTCTATTCTTTAAATCATTATTACACTATATATTAATTAACTTGGATTTAAATTTTTAAAAAGACATAAAACAAAAAATTAATAAATAAATAAAACCATATTAGAGAAAAAAAGAATCCAAAGTGAGTTTAAAGTTAAATTATCTATTAATAAAATTTACCCTATTACTTAACCTATTAAGGAGAAGGATCACATATTTATTTCAATAGAAAGAGGAAAGAAGCATTCAGTTAAACTCAACATCCATTCATGATGAGCAATGGGTGTTATATGTGTGTGATGAATCACTAAATTCTACTCCTGAAACCAATACTACAGTATCTGTTACCTAAGTTGAATTTAAAATAAAGTCTTTGAAGAAAATTAAAAAGCTCTCATTACGCTAAAAACAGAAGGAAATTTCTTAATCTGCTAAACGTAGATTCAAAATAAATATAAAGCAAAACAAATTTATTTTATTCTGTTCAATCTAAGGTACCATTTGTTATAGGATACACTACAAATAAAGGAAAAAAAATGCTACAAGTTAAACTATGGTAATCACTGGTTGTAAGGTTCATAATACTTTCTGACTTGTTGAAAAGTGAAAATTCATGTTTTTTTAGAATTCACAAACCATGGTAACTATGGAAATATTAAAAGCATTCTATTAAAAATTAGGACTGCAAGAGGATGCCCACTACCATTTCTTCTATTCTTTATCCTAGTGAAGGTCTGGTAGTGGATTGAATAGTGTCTCTTCAAAATTCCTTTCTATTTTGGAATCTCAGAATGCGACTCTATTTGGCAACAGGGTCTTTGTAGATGTAATTAGTTAAGTACCTTGAGAAGAAACCATCGTGGATTTAGAGTGTTCCCCATATCCAATGCCTTGTATCCTTGTAAAAAGATGAGAAAACACAGAAAGACACACAGAGAAAGCCAAGTGAAGACAGGAGCAAAAGGTAGAATCGTGCTGCCACAGCCAAGGAGTGCTGAGGCCACCAGATGCTGGAAGGGATAAGGAAGCCTTCCTACCAAGAGTTGTCAGAGGGAGCAAGCCCCTACCAACAGCAGTTCTGGTCTCCAGTTGGTGAGAAAACAAATTCCTGTTGCTTTAAGTCACTCAGAATGTGGTAATTCATTATAGCACTTGTTAAAGAAAGTAATACAAAACTTTAATATAGTTGCAATAAGACAAGAAAATAAATAGTAAATAAAAGGATTGCAAAGAAAAAGACTTATTATTCACAAATCATGACTATGTCAGAAAAAAAATCATGGAAAAATTATTTTATTTAAAGAATGAGTTTGGCAGGACTGTTGGATATAAATTAATATAATAAAATCAATTGCGCACTTATAAAATAGCCACAAAATGTTAGAAAGCACATTTTCTAACATATTTTAAAGGGGTCATTTACAATAACAATGCATTTATAAACCACCAAGAAATAAGTATAAACTATACACAAGAATTTTTTTAGAGAAAATTATAAAACTTTATTCAAAGTTTAAATAACTAGTAAAATAAACCATGCTCATAGATAAGAAGACATGTTATTGGAAAGATAAAAACTCTCCTTAAATTGATAAGTAAATTAAATTAAATTATTTGTGAACCCTGACATACCACTTCTACAGTTTACAAGGAAGAACAAAGGGCCAAGAATAGCCATGGTACTCCTGAAAAGCAAGGTTGGCTCAGAGGAGAAGGGGCTCATCTTAATTGATATTAAGACTCAATATAAAGCCATAATAATTAAGACAGTGTAGTATCAGCACAGGGTTAGCTAAATAGAGCAGTAGAAGAGAATGAGAAAATTCAGAAATAAATCAATGCATATATGCAAACAGAAAATGTGCAAATCTGAGACCAAGCATTTAGAAAGATATATAGTAATCTGGAACTGTCACAGCATCCAAATGCATGATTTCCTAAGTCTAAGTCCATAATAGATTGAAAATTAAAACAAAACAAAAAGTGGTCCTTCACTACTTTCTTAAGTATTGGCTTAGACAACAAAATTGCAGTTTAAAAGTATTCAGTAATTCTGAATAATCAGTCAAAATGATCCTTCCTAGATACACCAAGACAGGCTAAATTTTGCAAATCAAAATGAGCAAAGCTGGATGACAACCAAATCAGTTTTGAATAAGTGGGTCAAGTTGGAGAAAAAAAATCAGAGGTCAGAGTGGATTGCAAACAAGCCTAAACTCAATGTTCATTGTGTGCCCTCATAATCTACCCTCACTGTGAAACATGAACATGGAGTCACTGACACTCTCGAGACCCCACTATGGTAAAGCAAGTTACCATGCTGTAATAATACCCCAGATATGCACCATATGTTGGACAGCTCCGGGGAAATCAGTGTATATTTATAGATTCACAGTGTACTGGAGCTGGAAGGAATCCCAAAAGCCATGAAACATTATCCTGTCATTTTCACAGTAGAGAAACAAATACTGTGAGATTGAAAAACTAACTTCAAGATCTCCAGTGGCCTGGTGAGACTTGGTGAAACCAAGACTTCTGTTTCCTGAGATATAATAGGCCTTAGCTTGCAGCAAAAAGAAAGTAGTCCATGGACAAAGTAGACAGCCCCATTTACTCAGCATGAAACAAACTGCCAATTGCCATAAATAAGAGAGAGCCATACTTTGCAAAACCATCAAGTCTCAAGGAATTGTCCTGCCAAGTAGGGAAAGGATCAATCCCAGTCCATCCACAGACTTCCCATCTTCAAGTTCAATGTGGTTATGTGGGTCAAGTTTTTTGGAGATAATGAGTAAGGCTACAGTATCTCTACTCATGCCTATAAAATTAGATCAGCTTGTCTTACACAATTTTACACCATGAATTGTAAAGGTTATGCATTCATGGACTCAGATAATTCCTTTGATCAATTAGGAGACCTTCCTTATTGCTTTTCTGTGGTGGCAGTCAGAAAATAGGTCACTGATTGCTTCTGGTGGATATATGTACCAACTTAAAAGTCTCTGAGAAAATGGAGCTTCTCTTTCCCAGTCATTCCAACAAAACTCTTAGAAATCAATCTCGCCTAAACAATTTGAATTGCGTGATACCCCTGATCCAAATATAGAAACCAGTGGAATCAATACACTGATTGGCTCTCACATACCTGTCCCTGGACTAGAGAAAGGCTGGCCCTCCTGATGGAATTAGTGTAGGAAAGGACTTCACACAAAGGCAAAGAGAGATATTCTTATGAGGAGAAATAAATACCAGGCAGGCAAAAATATCAGAGGTCCATCGAGAAAGCAATGAATGACGTTGCAGGTTAAAAGAAAATGCATAGATACCTTTAAGGAATATTATAAGATGGTGGGTTTTTTATATAATAATAATAATAATAATAATAATAATAATAAATGAATATTACCACCTCAACATTGTGATTACCTTTGTCTCCCTAGGTTCTCTTATGATCTCTTGTGATACGCATGTACATTTCTATCATGTCAACACCAAAGTGAATGCACAATTTTGAGAGCTGTTTCTTTCATTTAACATAATACAAACTTTTTATCCCCTCACCTTAAATATATTCACTACTAACTTCTTGATTCAGAGGTGAGATTTAGTCCATATATTGAACAACTCTTAAAAGAAAACTTCCCAGGGAAAGCTTCCTTGGGAGCAAGGGAGGGACTATAACTGAGCGAGACCTTGAAAGACAGATACTACTGGGCCATATGGACATATCTGCAAAGGGCATGAACAAAGCCAGAAAGACAGAAGGTTACAAGGCATAGGTTGGGAGAAGTTAGGGCTGAGGTGTCAAAGGATTTGGGGCAGACTGCATGTGTACTCTGCCAAGAAGCCTGAAGATCACATGACAGTCCATAGACAGGTCATTGGAGAAAAGGAATGCAAGTGTCACTTTCTGAGGACTTATGTGCTGGGGTCCTTCCAACAGGTGGGTAACAGCCCATGAACAAGAACATCAGGACATTGATTCCCTGTGGATGAATTAGGACAGAAACCAGGGAGGTGCTTAATCAGCTGCTAATGGCAAGGTTTACTCTCACTTAGAACCAAAAGAAAAAAGAAGTTGGATTTTCTTTCTTTCTTTTCCCCCTTTTATAGTCTTGTCTATCTACAAAACATGATAAAGCTAAAAATAAAAATAATTTCAGGAATTTACGATCTCTAACACATGAATTCTTTTTTCTCCAGACTGCAAACATTCTAGAAAGTACACATGTCAAAGGAGAAACTGGGGTTCATGGTTCACTCTCTATCCTTCACTAGGCTGAATTTAGAAAGATAAACACCAGGTCCTGGGACAGGTCTACCCTTCCAAGGGGCTGGCATGGCCACTTGCCATCTAGGAGACTTCACTTCTCCATGTGGAGGCCACAGTAGACTCTGGAGAAAGACCTGAATTAGAGTACCAGTTTTACCACCCACCAGCTGGGTGATTTTCAGCAAATGACTAAATGTCTCTGTGCCAAATTTCCTCAGCCACAAAGTAAGGATAGAAATAGCACAAGACCCCCTTGCTAGGCTTTTACGGAGGGGGTAGTAATACATAAATAATTCCTGTTAAAAACAGAACAGTGCCTGGCTGGTAGGAAGCTCTTTCCTGCTGTATTCTTATTTTTTTCTTTGTTTATTTTATTTTTGAGAGAGAGAAAGAGAGAGAGAGAGAGAGAGCATGAGCAGGGGAGGGGCATAGAGAGAAGGAGACACAGAATCCAAAGCAGGCTCCAGGCTCTGAGCTGTTAGCTCACAGCCCAATGAGGGGCTCTATCCCACGAACCGTGAGATCATGACCTGAGTTGAAGTCCGCGCTCAACTAAGTGAGCCACCCAGGCACCCCTTTCCTGCTGTATTCTATAATATGGAAATACCAAGTTAGTTAACCAGGCTGAGAGATCAAAAGAGAGAAAACATTACAGGGCTATGTGACTTACTACATGCCAATTTCATACCCCCTCTTTGTGCACACCTCCCATACACCAACTATCATATTTGAACATCATTTTATTCATGTTTGTTTGATTTTTTAAATCCATTATGAGAGGCCACAAGAAGGATCTTTGTTCTTTGTAATCCAAGTACCTAGTACTATTGTAGATCAGCATGAAGACTTAATACGTGTTTGTTTAACACTCATTTATAATGGCAAAAAAATTCAGCAATACATTTCTACTACCTTGCAAACTAGGGATACTATAAAATAATTATTATTATATCTTCTTTAAACCTAGCAGTCTTCTTCCTTAAAGTTCCATGATTTATCTAAAAAAAATAGCAGGGTCACTGTTAATAAATTTCCTTGACAGTGTCTGATATCCTCTTTAGCATTGCAAAAAAAGAAAAAAGAAATAAAATAAAAAGAAACTTTCACTCCTAAGTATCTTTTGGCAAATGACTTCACATATGCAACCACATCCATCCTTGCAACATTTTGCTCCTGCTCAAAGGGCAGTGCTGGGTCAGAGATGGAGTAAAGGAAACATCTAACTCACCTGCATCCTTTGTGGACACTTCCCTGGACCTATGTAGGCATACATATCCTGGATTGTCTTATTACTGTAGCATTTCAAAGTGTTTTACAAAATACATTTGCACTCTGTGGTTATAAAAGGAATCCTGTTTATTGGAGAAAATTAAGAAAATAAAAATAAGGGGCAAAAATTTCAGCTATGTATAATCTCTGAACATAGGAGAACCCTTGCTAACTGTTTGCAATTTTCCTCCCTCTCATCTTTTTAATATACGGTTGACCTTGAACAATGCAGGGGGCTAGGGACATCAGCCTCTTGCAGAGTCAAAAATCTGCATATAAATTTTGACTCCCCAAAACTTAATTACTAATAGGCTGCTGTTGACCAGAAGTCTTTTTTTTAATGTTTATTTATTTATTTATTTTGAAAGACAGAGCATGAGCAGGGGAGGGACAGAGAGAGAGGGATACAGAGGGTCTCAAGCAGGCTCTGCACTGTCATAGCAGAGCCTGACGTGGGGCCTAATCCCATGAACTGTGAGATGATGACCTGAGTCAAAACCAAGAATCAGACGCTTAACCAACTGAGCCACCCAGGTGCCTCTTGACCAGAAGACTTATTGATAACACTGTCGATTAACATATTTCTTATGTTGTGTGTATTATATGCTATATTCTTACATTAAAGTAAGCTAGAGAAAAGAGATGTTAAGAAACTCATAAGAAAGAGATAATACATTCATAGTACTGCACTGTAATAACCTGTGTGTTCACACACATGCAGTTCAAACCCATGTTGTTGAAGGGTCAATTGTACATATAATGGTATAGTTGTTTGTTTTAGTTTGAGGTAATTTTTTCAAACTTAATTTTCTTTATGTGTATTAGGTAAGGGTTTTTTTTCTTTTCTTTTTTAAATTTTTTCTTGTTTGTTCATTTTGGAGAGAGAGACAGAATGTGAGTGGGGGAGGGGCAGAGAGAGAAGGAGACACAAAATCCAAAGCAGGCTCCAGGCTCTAAGCTGCCGGCACAGAGTTCAATGTGAGGCTCAAACCCATGAACCGTGAGATCATGACCTCAGCCAAAGTTGGATACTTAACCTACTAAGCCACCCAGGTGCCCCTGTTTTGTTTTTTGTTTTTTGTTTTTTCATGTCTTGGGAATAAGATCATTTTTTTCAAATGATCTTATTTGGGTTCATTTGGGATCTTATTTGGGTTCTCAATGGGTTGAGACAGCATGGAACTCACAGACTTCCAAGGGATTTTAACTGATTTATCCCTAGGTTCGAATCCAGAGAACAAACTTGGGGGCTACCGGTTGAGGTCAACTCAATTCTACTATAAAGAGGTCATTTCCCTCAATGGTTGGGCTATACTAATGTTTCCAACAGGGAGTGACTATAAGGCAGCTACAATCCCCATACACACTCGCTTCTGTTAGTGGTAAACACTACTGATTCAGGATTTGGAACCAATCTGTGGCTGTGACTTTTTTAAAAGCAAGAGTAAGTAGAAAGTGAGATTTCTGTCCCTCTTGGGAGTAACAGGCAGCTGATAATTATGTGTGTTTCAGCCATTTGGGCAATACATACTTTTGACAAAACCAGTCTTGTCAATTCTATAAAATAAGTAGTGCCACAAATTCTTAAAAGGAGAAATGCCCCTCAGACCTAAGCATATCTCCTCTGCAGGGACACAGATGCTGCCATTGGCTCAACCTGAGTCTGTGCTATGGTATTAAAAATGAATTATTTTCTCTTCAGGTTGTTTACCTGTCTATTAGCAGAGAGGTTTTAGCCTTCTCCAGAGAATGTTTTCAGTGACACAAATTCAAGCCCTCCAAACTTCTCAGCAAGCCTTGAGTATGAATGAGGCAGAGGTGAGCATTGTTGCTGATGGTGAATAATTAAATGGCCTCCTTTGCAGCTGCGAGCAAAAGATTTCTATTTAACAGAGGAGGAGTGGCAGGTAGGCAAAGTCATGGAACAACTATTCCTATATGCAGAGGGTCTACCCTTGAAGCCTCAGAAAAATCCCCAGAAGGACATACCGAGGTGGAGCTTGGCCATTAAGGCACAGGATGGAGGGAGAGAGAAGGAGCAAAAGAGAAGGGAATTCGCATTTACTCTATGCCTTCACACAAGGCACTGTGCTAGGATTTATATGGCACAATTAGCTCTGTGCCCCTTAAATGTTATAGAGGGAAGCAATAGAAAATAGCACTTTATAGCTTGAGCTTTGAGGTCAGAAAGAACTGTATTTGACTCTACCTCTGGCTACCTGTGAAGCCTTGGACAATGACCTACATAATCTATGTTGCAATTTCTTCATCTATCCTATAAAACAGGCATTCTATTAATACCTACCTCTCACCGAGATTTTATGAAGATTACTGAGATGTTCCAGGAAAAGCCCTTAGCACAGTGCTTAAGATTCATAGGATACATTTCTGAACTGTACTTATTATGACTATCCCTACCTTAGAGATGAAAACTTGTCTTAGACAGATTGACCATCTTGATCTGAACATACCCCATGTCCTTGATCTTCTGTGCTCATAAAAGTTAAGCTTTTTTAATTTAAACCAAATCATATGCCACATTGTAGCCTACTTCTCGAAAGTCTTACTTGTATGTACTGTTTTGAAGCTGTGGCCTTCCAACTTTTTTCTCACTTGTTTTACACTATTATAGAAGGTTTTACATTCAGAGGAAGAATTTACCTTTGGAATGTAGCACATTGTTCCAAGCTGCCACAATCTTTTGGTCTTCAGCTTTTGTCAAACACTGACCATACCTTCCAGCTCCAAGTCTTCTGCGATGTCTATTAGTATGCTTTTCACATCTTCATGGCTCATGAAAATGTTGGGCAGATGGAGCTCCACAGGGCATCTCTAGAGATCGACTTTCCTCTGATGCAACGTCTAGTCTTACCACCTTATTTTACAATTAAGTAAACAGGTCTAGAGAGTTTAGATGTCTATATCATACTACACAGTTAGTGAGTGAGCCAGCACCCTTACATTCAGATGTTTATTAAAGGAATAGGCTATTTTTTAAGTCAAGGAGTAAAAATACCAGTAAACATTTCTCTTCTTTCTTGGAAATAACATCTAATAGAGAAAGGCATCAGGTAGTCAGTGCTTGAGAAGGCATTGTGCTATATTCTGGGACAAATCCAAAGATATATAAGTGACAGAATGCTTGCCCTCAAAGAGGCTATTACTCAGTCTGAGGAAATGGTATTTCTTTGGTTTTTATCGTTCTTAACAAGCTAAAGAAATACACATTTAATAGTTAAAGAGTAGCAGGAGTTGCAAGAGGATGAGAATGCCTTATGATGCCCTCCTGTCCAGTGGTCTCTTCCCAGTATGAAGGGCTACTGGCTTGATCAGCAGGCTTGTAAACTGTGTGTATGAAGCTCAGCTCTTCTCTGGCCCTTTGTATACAGTTTTATGTCAGATGATCTATGCAGGAAAGACATTTTGAGTGTGTAAAAGTCCACAGACATTTCCATTGCAAACACCTGCATTTTATTTGTAAGTGTTATAGGGCTACACATAAACTCCTCATCCTCAGCCTGCAGAAGAGGCACATGGGGAAAAGATATCAAAATTTCTAACAGAGTGGTATCTGATGAAGGAGTGTAGGGCAAACTGAGGGCAAAATACAGGCTAACAACGCCCCCCACCCCCAGGTGGGATATATGTGATATTCCTTGGACACTCCTAGCCGCTCAAGAACAGGGGAAAGGAAAAAAAGCAAATGGTTGACTGATAGAAATCACAGTCATGCAGGACAGGAGTCTTCTTCAGTTTATGGATAAATTAGTAAACTGTAAGAAAATGACAATTTTATCCATATCCTAATCTCCAGAAACCTATAGACTCCATTTCCTGGAGACCGAATATCGCCCTCATCAAGATGTAAGGGGGTTCAAATGTTTGCCATGGTGATGTGGGAAACAAAGGCAAATGAAAAATTAAATTTCCTACTGCCTATGGCCAGCCCACTGACAAGTCCTTGAAATAGGCAGACTGATCTTCCTCTGGGAACTCAGCTGCCTTGATGATGACACTTTGCTGGGGACAAAAGGGAATCTTGGCTTAACATTATTCTGACCCCTCAGGCTCCTGTGAGTCCCCTTAAACACATAAAAATTCCTTTGTAAACCTTCTTTATCTTTAACTCCCAAGTATATGCTGGCAATTATACTCCAAGCATATGGCCCTTGATTTACATCTGCAGGGTCTCATGACTGAGGTTTTACTAAACAGTAATAAATGGCATTTTCCTAACAACAGCTAGTTGCTCAAGGTACTGGAAACATTGCTTCCAAAATTCCTTAGAGATTTATGCTGTCCCTAACCCCCTCCCAACCTAAAGGCATATAATCCATCACTCTTCACAACCCCAGTGCAGCTCTTTCTGCCCATGGGTCCTGCCCCACTGCTTTAATAAAATCACCTTTCTTGCACCAAAGACATCTTCAAGAGATCTTTCTTGGCTGTTGGCTCCAATCCCACACCATCACCCCAAAATCCCACATATTTGTAGGGGAGGGGAGAATTGTATTCTGACACCCAAATGTATACAGTAAGCACCTATGGGATATGGTATCTCCAGGGCACCACATAATGCACAACTCTCCTCTTCAAAAATAAAATTTTATTACATAACTTAATCATCATCATCATCATAATCATCATCATAATCACACTTCACTAAAATACGAAAGGATAACATTTATTTTCCCAGACTGTACATCTGCAATGAATATATTATTTTTTCTAATCCCATTTTGTTTTGTTGTTTTGTTTTAGCATTATCTCTCATACTATGCAGTTAAGTTTGTTCCTCTAGTAATATCATGGCACATTATTACTGTTTTATCAAAGTCAACTTCTAGACCGGGTAACTATTCTATGGATGTATTTTCTAGTGCTCGGATTAATAATACTGATGTGGGAAACAAAGGCAAGTTGAGGGCAAAGCACAAACTAACAACCCCCCTCCCTCCAGTGGGTGATATGTGTAACATTCCTCGGGCTTTCCTGGCTGCCCAAGAACAAAGGAAAGGGAAAAACAAATTGTTAACTGATGGAGATCACAGTCATGCAGTAGATGAGTCTTCATCAATTTGCAACTGTCTTAATGATTTACAAGAAAAAGAAATCTCCAGAAACCCATAGATTCAATTTCCTGGGAGCCCTAACATCACCTTCCCCTCCATAGGATAGAAAATCTTATATAATCAGTCACTCCTCACAACCCCAGTGCAGCTCTTTCTGCCCACAGTTCCAGTCCCTATGCTTTAATAAAACCACCTTTTACACTAGAAGACATCTCAAGAATTCTTTCTTGGCCTTTGGCTCCAAACCCCAACACTTCAATCCACATCAATAGCACATGGATGACAAGCTTGTTCTGTATAATAAAGACCATATATTTTAATAGTCACCACTGTTACAAGCTAAGCAATACCATTTGCAGAATATTCACTGCACAGAAACCAAAGTATGGGACACACAATTCCAACAAAGGAAAATGAGTTCTTTCCATTTAAATGACTCAAGTGGTATGCTCACAAGATACTAACATTAACATGGTTTACACTTTCTATGGGTTGACAGCCTTGATATTTTGGGATTGCATTTTTAACAATTTAGAGATATTTCTTATTTCAAACTTAAAAGACTAATTGAGTCTTTTAAAATTTTTTGGATTAAGTTAATTTCAAATGTGTATCATTCATATCATCATAAAAAGCAACCCTACCTGTAATGAGGATTTTGGTTGAAAAAAATGTTATAAATCTGAGCATGACAGAGAAATATTAAATGCCAGTATTCCTGGGTACTGTCTTGGGTGTGTGTGTGTGTGTGTGCTTTGGAGGCACTATCTTCTCCAAAGTCCAAACCCAGGAGGCTGAAGATCTCCGTCACCCACCCATTAAAGGCTCTAAATGACATGGCCCAATGTTAAAAGAGCTCTTTTCTAGAGTCTTCTTCCCAAGTTACTCTGTGTTCCAGATGGGTCAGTGTGATCTTGCTACCTCCCCAACATTTCCCATTTGCTTATGCTTTGCACCTGGGAGTCTCTTTCAATCTCTTGGAATGTCTCCCATCATACACTGCAAGATTAACCATACCTGGCTCACACCAATCTTACCCACCCCAAACTCTTGAAGCATGTTCTGTCTCATCAATATTGCAACATTTCTAGCATAAGGAATAAATTGCCCTAATGCATTAAAGTATCTGTATCTGGTTCTGTGTAGAGCAAGTCAATACAGGATCACAAGAGCCCATTGCTAAATTTTTTCACATACCATCAGCCAAGTATATTGTAAGGCAGTGATGCAACATAGTGTTGTAGTTTGAAATTTACCTGGATGGGGATATTTATACCACAGAACTTGATAAGTGCTACAAATCCCCCCAACCACACAAAATAGTGCTAGTTGATAAGTATATAACAACATGACATCAGTTACAAAAAATAAGTTTAAGGACTTTGCAGTCTGACTGCCTATGTGTGAACAACTTACTAGCTTTGTGATTGTGTGCAACTTACTAAATCTCTCTATGCATCAGTATCCTTATCTGTGAAGTGGAGATAAAAAAAGAGTCAGCATTACAAGGTAGAAGTGAAGACAAAAATCAAACATTCATGCAATGTCATAGGTAGGGACACCTGGCATAGTGAATCATTCCATAAATGTCAACTGTTATTACTGTTATCATTATTATTGTTGTTTAGTGGAGAGCAAGAGAGGAAGAGATACTTAAAAATACAGTCAGTCTTAATTGAATAGTCAGGTTTGATTGATAGATATTAAAAAAGAACATTTAGCAAACATCAATTCAATAAAATCCCAAGATATTTTTCAAGAGTAGAAGCTGGGTTTGCTGTTCCACAAGAAGATGGGAAACCATATTAAAAACTTAGATCTAGCTACCAGTACCTACGTGGTACTGTAAGACTCAGCTTTCTCACCTATAAAATGAGGATATAAATATTCATAGCATTATTGAGAGTGTTACGTACATTAAATAGAAAAGGTGGCTGGCACTGGGGTGCTTGGGTAGTTCAGTTGGTTGAATGTCCAACTCTTGATTTCGGCTTAGGTCATGATCCCAGGGTCTTGGAATCCAGCCCCTTGTTAAGCCCCAAGTCAAGCCCCCTGCTGGGCTTCACACTGAGGGTGGAGCCTACTTAAGATTCCTTTTCTCCTCTGCCTCTCTACCTTGCTCTCTCTCTTTCTCTAAGGAAAAAAAGAAAGAAAGGAAAAAAAAGAAAAGGTGGCTAGCATAGTGCCTGGCTCATTGTGGATGCCTGATCCTGGTTAATTTCTTTCCTTCCTTATTTCTCCCATAGGAAAATAAGAAAGTCTATACATCTGGTAAGCTTTGTGAACTTTTCATAAACCTCTGCCGTTTGTTACTTGTCCTTAGGTCCTGATTTCAACTAGATTTGTTTTTTAGGACCAAGAGGTAAATTTGAAAGAAATATGATCATTATTTTTAACGACTAAGAAGTCAGAGAGGAAGACGGATGTTCCCAATAACAGAAAATCCTAAAGTCCAGAGGCTGAGATGGCTTGGAGGAAATGATGATGAATTTTGTTTCAAACACACTAAGTTTGAGACAAGAGAGCCTTGTGATCCAGGCAACTGGAAATACAGGGAGGAATCTAGGAGAAGAGCAAGAACTGAAAATGTAGATATCTGGGGCATTATCAAAGAATAGTTAATAGGAGGAAGGAGGAAGAAATTGGGAGATGAAATGCCAATGGAGAACTGCAGAGGACAGACACTATGGCTGCTAGAACACATGCACCTGCCTTAGAAAGGAGAGGAGAAAAGAGGAGAAACTGCTAAAGGAAAAACCAAAGGCACATATGTAGAGCTAAGAGAATCCCTTCATGGGAAGAGTGGCTATAGTAGAGGTCTGTGCATATAAAGTTGTGTGCGTGCCCAAAGTTACACACCTGTGGGTCTACTGATTTAAAATATCTCAGAGTGGGTCTCCAATACCTGCAATTTTAAGACAGGAATTGGCAAACTTTTTCTAGAAAGAATAAAATATTCTGTAAATATTTTAGGCTTTGCAGGCTATGTGATTTCTGTCACGACAACCTCAACCTTAAGATTGCAATTCAAAAACAGCCATAAATAAAAATATTTAATGAACAGCTGTGGCTATGTTCCAATAAAACTTCATTTACAAAAAAAAGGCAGCCCTCTAAATTTGATCCGAGAGCTCTAATTTGCCAATCCCAGTTTTAAAAAGTTGAGAGCCACTAAAATAGAAAACTTCTATGAAGTCAGGAACCATATCTGTTTGGCTTCCCACATTTCCCCAAGCGTCTAACATGGTACCTGGTACAACCCAATATATACTTGCAAAATGAGGGTCTAGTGAATGGAGAATTGTTCCAAAGCACATTTACACTATAGTGTAAAGGACCAGAAAATAGATTTCAATGAAAAGCCAGGTACACATGCATAGTTGCTGGCAAAAAAGCTTTGAGTTAAAAGACAAATAGACAGAATTACAGATTCAGCCAGCAGAGATTTGGGGAGGGGCACGAGGAGTTTTCTGGCAATCTTGCAGAAACACCAAGTAGGAAATTGCCCATTTCAAGATGCTTTATAAGGTATCAGATACCAAAAACTATTAAAACACAGTGCAGTCTGCAAGTCCCAAATCCTAGAATCACAGAATACTCCTGGTTAAAAAAAAAATCTTTGGAGCTGGCCTTTCCCCAGCCACTTGCTGTGCTCAGAAGATGGCATTTTTGTCACATCTCAGCATGACACACAGGGTATTAACCACTCAGCAAGAACCAAATTCTTCTGTGAGATCTAATTTGATTAATATACACAGCTCACACTATGTAGTAACCTAATAAAAAATGTAATGACAACAGAGAATGGATTCTAGAGACAGTGATGTTTCCATAGGAAAAAATGATCTTGGTCCATGATGGGACCCACTCTTCTCCCTCTTAAGGGAGAGAGGAGTGTCTTTGGATAACCTGACTTGTGATAAACATAGTGGAGGTTTGCTCTAGCTCCTAAGTTGAACAACTAACATTCCTGCCTTTATTTAGATTTTGATTCATTGGAAAGACCTCTACTTTACTGATTTATTTAATCTTACAATACTGAAGCTTCATGAGTTTTGTAATTTGCAAGCCCCTAGTCTTTACTTTCAGATTTATTGCTACTAAATTCTCAGCTTGAACACATTTTTTTAAGAGTCAATGTGCATGTCCTTTGCCAAGCTTTCTTGGCTGGGAGCTAAGTTTTCTCCTGGATGTGAGAATTCACTACTGTATCATCCTTGCATGCAGTTCTTGCTCGCCTGGACAATGTAAAAGGTCCCCACCCTTATGCCCCATGACAAGCTGAGATAAATAAAAGATGTTTAGAACTTGTGTCCTTAGTCTCTGTCTGCTCACTTTCACTTGCCTGCTGAGTAGACCAGCTGGGCAACAGAGAGACTCTGGACTCTACTAGTGATCAAAGGACTGTCTCTTATTCACCTTTATACCTCAGGCCTTAGAGCTCAAACTGCAGACTGAACAACCATGGAGATAAGAAGCAGCCCTGGGCTCCTCTCCTCAGGGCCCAGTCAACTGCCACTAAGTTCCAGTCTCATTAATGCTGGCAAGAAAAAAGTATCACTAATCTAAATAAGAAAGAAAAAAAAAACACCTCTTAACATTCTCAAGAAACTAAAGTTCCACATAAGCAGGCAAACTCTTCAAATTAGAAGTCCTGAAAAATCTCCAATATGAGACCAAGTTTCTTTTACTTCTAACCTAACATTCTCTTCTCTATTCTCATAGGAAGTTATTTCATCCCCTTGCCCCATTTGACAATGTCACATGTAGTTTATTGAATGAAAAAAGTTTGTTGGTTGGTTGGACAGATGGGTGGAAGGATGGACGGACAGACAGACAAACAAAATGGGGAAAAGAATGGAAAAATAAGGAGTTAGTCCATTCTCCTAAATTCTTTTTTCTTTGAAAGCCACCATGTACATTGGCATATTAAGGGTGTACCTAGATCCTGCAGCAAAGTTCTCTGTTAAACTAAGTTAACTCAGCACTTCCCCAACTTACTTGCTGGTACAAATTATCTTTCATATAACTTTTTGTCAATCCCTTGGAACTAGTGTTCATGGGTTATATTTTAGAAATTGCTGATTTCCAGAAGTTTTTCAATGTTCATGGCAACATTGTCTTCATCATTTTGTTGGGAAAGAGATTAGGACAGGAAAAGCATTACAAAGAAGCATGTAACAAAACAAGCAAAAAAGTATTGTATTAAAAAAAACATGCAATAAAAAAAAAAACAACATGCAAAATCATATGTACATCAACTCTATAGCCAGGTGGTAACAGAGAAGCAAGAATTGCCTCCCCAACCCCCCCCCCACAAAATGTGGATGCATGCCATGTAGTTCTGAAGGAAATCAAGTCCCTATTCAGAAACTGCTTCTTCGTAATATCAGGGCCCACTTAGGAGTTCTGGGGTGCTTGTTAGTCCTAGAAACACCTATAACTGGTTCTGACATTGTGCTCATTTTGTCCTTCAAGCAAACTGAGTACTAATTGGGTTTTCAAATGCTAATCAATACACAACTTTATTTTTCCCAGACAATTCAAACCAAATACAGTGTGAAAATTGTAGCTCAATTGCCTCTGTACAACTGGGGAGAAATCAATCTCACGCTTTTCCCACAACAAGCTGGTGTTTATATTCCTTGATTAGCCTTAGTCTCCCCTTTTTCAAAAGTCTACGTTAGCTTCTGCATAACTGCTTTGCTGTCCTCCGAAGTCAGGGACTTGGGTCTTACTGTTTTCAAAATACCTTCAACCTACCAAAGGGATGTCATGTCCCCACGATAAATCATTCTTATTCAAAAGCAAAATCAATGCATTTCATCCATAAGAAACCCATAAACAAGTTGAAAACCTGAAATTAGATTGAGATGTCAGGGAACTAGGCAGACAGTTCTAGAAATGGGTTCATACAGTTATCTGTGGAGCACAGGAATCAACTGAAAAGGCCAGTACCTCAATACGCAATATTCAATGATTTATGTTAATGACATGGTGTCTTGTGCAGGTAAATCAAAGCAGCAGCAGTTCAGTATGTGAATCATGTATGTGTGTTTCAGTTTGACATTACAGCTTTGAGGAGATATGATAGTAGTTTACAAATATTTGAAGTACAATTATGTGGGGTAGGGTGCTTTGAATACCTTACTTTCCTTCTTATTAACCTGTGAGGAGCAGAAAAAATTTGCCTTGAAGATTACATAAATTATTTTTTTATTCTGATACTGATAGCTTTAACTTGAATTCATATGTCAGATTTCAGTCACTTGCCCTCCCTGACTGCCTCTTTAGTCTAGGATCCTGAACAAAGATTATACTTAGATACTCCATTCCACAAGAATGGATAGATTTATTTTTCTATCACATTTATGTCAGCGTTTTGTTTTGTTTTCCTGTTAGTCTCATTTAAACAAATTAATTCAATAGCAGTAATTCGGAAAGATTAACCGTAAAGCAAATTGCTTTACCAATGCCAAATACAGAACTCTGCCTTCTACTTGAGTATGTGCTTGAAATGCAAAATCACAAATATTCATTTTATGCAAATGTGCCTAAATTGATGTCTATTAAGATGTATGTTATTGTTCAAGGATGAAATCCAGTAACTATTGACAGTCATTAGATTAATCTGCTAATTTCAACCCAAGTCGAGGCCAAGAAAATGCCATTAATGTTACCATCTTTCTTACTTCATTATATCAAAAATTATTAAGAATAATAATTTAAAAATAAAGAAACTCCAACAACTCACACAGTTTAAGACTCTCCAGAATCTGCCCCCAACCAATCATTTCACTCCTAAATCCCACAATTCTTTATAGCTTTATTTGCTCTTGTAAACACATTGTACCGCATTTGCGTCCAATAAACAAACACTGAACATTGTCCCATTGGCTGGCCCTGCATTTCTTCTAGGGCAAGGTTGATCCACATCCACACTAATGTAAGTTCCATGAGAACAGAGATGTGTTGCTAGCCTGCTTCCTTGGTTGTAGCTCCTGTAGCCTAATAGATAACAGAAAAGATCTCTCTCCATTTCTCTCTCTATATGTATTATATTACACACACACACACACAAACATATATATATATATATATATATATATATATATACATATACATATACATACACATATACATATACATATTGAATCACAAGTCTATACATGGGTTAAAAGATAATGGACATTAATAATAATAGTAATAGGCATCAGAACTACAGCATTGTAGACTCCACGTGGTACCATTATCATGTTGTTAGATGTGGATTTGGGATGGGTATGAAACAGTTACAGAAAATTACTGCCACCATACAGGATGACAACTAGTATGTCACATGTTTCCTGGTCCTCATGCTTTTCCCTGGGAGTGGGTGGGGGGGGGCAGCCACATTTGAGGCCAAGATCCAGTCTCAACCTACTCTTTCTACCACAATAAACAGGCACATAACCATTCCTTTGGCAGGGTGTCTTACAAACTCACATATTGTCTCAGAAATTGAGTAAGAAGCCATTTTCACAACCTATGAGCCTAGCTGTGGGTACTTCACAGCACATAACTGAAGAAAAGCAAATTCTGTCTGGCAATACAATTGATCATTGCTTAAAATGAGCTTCAGGCAATTCAATAAACAGATTAAGAAGTGAGGTTTACAATTCAAGAATGTGACCTCTGAATGCACACAAAAGAGGGTCAGAATTGTGTTATGGAACCTTAGAGGAATAGCTGAGTGTCAACAATGAAAGTCAAAGAAATTTAAATCCAGTCAAGAAAGCTCTAACTAGTCAATGCCAAAGGTTTTCATCACCTCTTATTGAGGAGGAAATTATAAATGTTTCATTTATTGCATGGATAATTATCGTAATGCATAAAGAATCACACACTGTTGATTCCATAGTATGGATTCAGTTATTTGCAACTAGTCCTTTTATAATACTCATCAAGTTCTATGGTTAACTTGGTGAACTTCTAATTTGATCATTATAACCCAGATCCTGGTGCCTACATTGGGAAAATAATTTGTACTCCTTATCCAAAATGCCTTAACATACTTATGAAGGAAAAGTAAAATCCCATTATAAGAAGAATGTGCTGTTACGGGGGATGAATGGGCAGCAAAAAACAATTCTTGTAAGTCCAGGATACAGACTGCCCACTGAAAAGCAAGCATTTGATTCATTTCAGAACCAGCACAGAGGCTTGAAAACTGCAAATACTCCCTATATATCAGGATTAACATATTTTTACACACACAACTTGTATTCATGCACAAGGGAAGAATACAACTCTGAGAAACTGCACCAGGGAAGAGGCCAATTAATATTGCCCACTACATGTTGGCTGCCATACATAGAGCCAAATCGGTATAAATAATTAAAGACATGTTGGAGTCTAAAGGATTAAATTTTAAAGTGTAGGTTGAAAGGCTATTATTGGAAAATCAAGGACGGCTGTCTCTTCTCAAGTGGAATAGGTAGTTTATCTTTCTGGCTCGGCTCTATCATTGAATTTTCATTATTGTGACCCTTGATGGATGTAGGCAGACAGGTACTAAGGATACAGAACTATATCACCTACTCAAAGGAAACATATCTTGGTCACCTGCTGTTT
The DNA here is from genome assembly GCF_018350195.1 of Panthera tigris. NCBI lineage: Eukaryota > Metazoa > Chordata > Mammalia > Carnivora > Felidae > Panthera > Panthera tigris. Next base: position 49,355,093 of record NC_056661.1, read on the forward strand.
CACATCACACTGCTTTCTACCATTAGATCTGCACAGGACTAGCATTGTCTGGCAGGGTCTTCATGCCCTAAGGTAGATCACACTGATCTATGGCTATTTCTAGGTGTTCACCCTTTTTTGTATCATGAGAAAAAAAACAACAACCTTCTTTTCCATTTTAAGTTCATTACTACTTGTATTAATCTTTCAGGGCTTCCATAACAGAATACCACATACTGAGTGGCTTAACTTTATTTTCTGACAGTTTGGGAGCTTGGAAGTCCAAGACCAAGATTTCAGCAGGGTTAGTTTCTGCTGAGACCTTCTCTCCCTGGTTTGCTCATGGCTGCCTTTGTGCCGTGTTCTCACATGGCCTTTTCTCTGTGTGCACCTACTCCTGGTACAAAGACACCAGTCTTATCGGATTAGGACTCCACCATTATAAGCTCATTAATCTCAAATACCTTTTTATTTTATTTTTTAAAAAATGTTTAATGTTTATTTGTTTTTAACAGAGAGAGGGACAGAGTGTGAGCAGAGGAGGGGCAGAGAGAGAGGGAGACACAGAAACCGAAGCAGGTTCCAGGCTCTGAGCTGTTAACACAGAGCTCAACACGGGGCTCAAACTCACAGAGGGCAAGATCATGACCTGGATGCTTAACTGACTGAGCCACCCACATGCCCCTCAATTACCTTTTTAAAGGCACTATTTCCACAGAGTCACATGGGGGTGGTTAGGACTTCAACATACAGATTTGGGGGACAAAGCTCAATCCATAATACACTTTGTGCAAAACTGAAACATGAGATCATGTAGAGGTATTGGCTTCTATCATGCAATTATTATCTAGATCTGCTTGTGATAAACATGTTTTCAGAGATAATATTGAATATATTTAACAAGAAATGCAGCCTGGGACTTGATCAATCAGAACAGATGCTGGAGCAAGGATTTGGGGTCCCGATAGTGCAGGATCATGTAGACAGCCAGCAGTGTTAGGGAGAGGGCTGTGGGGCTTGTGGTAACAGTACAGACACATTTCAATATATTAAAAGCCAGTGTGCTTCCTCAGGTCCAGAGGGCTTTGTTGTCACTGTTCATTTTTAAAGGGACGATTTTTCTCTTTTTATGTTCTTACATACATAATAACCTATAAAGTGGCCAAATTATGATCATATAGATTGGAAGGCAGTCTGCATTCCTGTACTTTTTAAATACTAAATACATATTTTGTACTCTGCAGCTGCTGCTGCTGCACTTTTCTTTTCCTTCTGCCACTTTCCTATCATGATTGCAAAGCAACAAAAAGTGGCAAGCTCTGCAAATAACCCTGACCTCACAAATGAGGCAACAGAAACATGGTGTCAAGAAGATCATTCTGTGTTGTGTTAGCGGGTTCCAACACTGTCTTTTAGTTTTGAGACTGTTATCTGTGTGGTGGCGCACTTTGTATTTTAGTGGAGACAAGCCTTCACGTCTCTTCATCTCTACTATATTTTTATGAATAATTTTTCTAATATCACATTTCTCTAAGTTGAGTGCTTTGTAAACCCAGTGAGCAACTGTGTCTCATTGCCGATATGACAACATCCCATGTGCCTTTACCACTGGCCACTGAGATCCATGGGAAGGAACTATTGATAAATGCTAAGCTGAGAGGCTAATCAGACTATATATGAATTCTCATTCTGTTATTTGCTGGCACTGAGCTCTGGAACACCACACTACGTAATAAATATTTCTAGTTTCTGAAGCCATGGCAGTAAACAAGACCAACAAGGTTATTGCACCTGTGGGGTTGAAATTCTAGTGATGTTTCTATTCTTAAACACATTATTAAGTCCCAATGAGCTTCAGATGTAAAATGAAGACTTACAGATCTTCTCACTAAGATTACATAAATATTCTCCCTGGATAGAGTCTATTTTTATACTCACAATTTTATGTTTAGATCATTGATCTGATCCATTTGTTCCCAATTCACTTATACGGTGTGAGAAATGGATAGTAATTGTATTTAGTCAATAAGGTCATGCCACACTAGAGAGGTATGGGTTTGGGACTGGATATTGATGATGTTTCAGGTGATCAATAAAATGTTCACAGCCCCCCTTTCCCCTTCTGAATATGGAACTGTATTCACCAGAGTCCAAGCAGGAAAACAAAACTGCACCAGGTAACTCAACAGAGTGGACCAAAAATGAGAAATTAGTTATTTCGATGTTCAAAAGAGAAAAAAAAAAAAGAAAAGAAAAGAAAAGAAAAGAAAAGAAAAAAGAAACATGGAAAGGGGTGGCAATCTAGAGATGATAATCTGGAGGAAGCTCCTACGACCTCAAGAACTGGATGGACAAAGGATGGAGAGAATGTTAGAGGAGCCCAGGGGAAGGTGCCTCCAGCAGAAACATTGGAGATTTCTGGAAGGCACCTACGCCCAAAGGGGATAACTAGGTAGTAGAAGCCAGAACCAAGGCAACCACTGATGGAACACTACTCTAAGAAGTGAGAGGGGAAAAAATACCCTTGCTTCCTGCCTCTTCCTGTCTTCCAAGACCTTGCTAATGCCTACACTTTCTGAGTCAGCAGCAAAGTTAGAAATGTAGTTTGAAAGGTCAGTCTTCCTATGATAAAGAGAGGAGAATCAGCAAGGGAAGGACCTGAGGGGGAAAAAAACAAAACAAGCAAATGACCAGAACAGGAACCAAATGAAAATTAAGTCAAAGGAGACTGACTGATGGAAATCAGAATACTAAATTTAATGCTGAGAAAGCTCTTCGGAGAATATGACTTCAGTTTGTGGGCAAACCTGTTCCCCATGATTTCCCTAAATTAGATAGATTTACCTACCCTGTACCAGACTGAGCTGGACAGCCAACGGCCACCCCTCAGAGGTAGGCAGTTCATTTTGTTGATGAAGTGTACATTAGTCAGAAAGATATGGTCTATATAGTCATTTTCTAATGCATGGAAATTAATTCACTACCTTTGCCAATATCACAGGAATCACCTTTGGGAAATTGCAAGTATAAAAAGACTAGACTTTCAATCACAGGTTATGATGTCTGTCAAATCAAGGCAAAGTGCAACCAAAAGCTTTGCTTTAGAAATAAGAGAAAATTATATGATAATTTTTAAACGACTTGTTTGACTTTGTGTTTCTATGGTGACTGTGGAGAGTTCAGAAGCAACCAATTTCTTGGGAATGTACTAAGAACTACATTTAATAGTGAAAGGAAAGAAGGCCAAGGATTTGTTTTATATGCTTAAACTCAAGGTTACAGTCAGTGGAGGTGTGGAGAATGCACTGAATGGGCAGGAGATGGAGGACAGGGTATTTATCAGTGCATTAAGAGTAATGCAGACAGCAATGACAAGGCTTAAAATGGCAGTGGTGGCTCAAATGAGGTTCATTTCCTAGGACTTCTTATGGAACCTTTTATTCTTCATGGTTCTTGCATACACCATTCATGTCTTACTCTGGGATCACACATCATTCCTACTACTGCTCTCCATTCTCCATACCCAGACTAATGAATCACACCATTGCTTACCAGAGAGCTGGACACAGCCTCACCATTTCTCTCCACAGAGCACTCCAGAAGCTACTCTCATTCATGCATATCAGCAGCTATCAACATAAATTTTAATCCCGGGCTGCCACTCTGGTGTATCTTCTTTCTTAAATGACAACTTCATCTCATTTATTCCAAGTCTCAGTTTCTTCTTATAAAAATTTAGTATGCTACTAACTATCCTATAGTTGTTAAAGTTTTAAATGAGGTAAAGAAATGTCCCTTCTGCCAGGCCAACCATGTAATAGACATTCAAAAAATGGCTCTTAACCCTATTGTTAGGCTGAAGCCTACTAAGATGGGAAGTCAAGATGTGATGGTGCCTTTGTTCTTCCCTTCTTCTTTACCTGATCTACTTTCTCCTCTTTTCAAATCCAAGTTCACATTTGGCTTCCTCTAATTGCCTCCCTCTCCCCCCCCAAGCAGTATCATGATTGATCTGTTTACATGCATGTGCCTTGGACCAGCTGGGGAGTCACTAAAAGCTTGGTTTCATGATTTATCTCTGTATCCCAGCTTACTTGAACATTTTAAGTGCTCACTAAACAATTTAGTAAGAACATAGATTTGCTTGGTGAGTGAATTCCCAGCATAGAATCTAGGAGCTGTAGCCACTCTTTATGTGTGAGGGTGTAGTCCTTGGAAAACAAAAAGAGCAAATATGATGAGCAAGTGAGTTCTCTGTTTCCATCACTGTAAGAATAGAAGCCTTTCTAGAAATGTTGAAAGGATTTTACAAGATAACTTGTACACAGTGCTCATCACTGAGCATGGGACCAGTAAGCATTCAAGAAGTATTAGCTACATGGGCTTAATTAGAAGCTATATTCTAGTGCTGCCATCAGAGTTGGGGCCAAACTAATAGTCCTTTCCTACTAAATTCAGATGAGCTACCTGTATTCCCTGAGGGTTGGACAAGCATTCTGACAGCTTCAGGGAGACCAGACAGAGGGCCAGATGGGGGACAGTGTTCCTTGCAGTTAGCCTTCACAGTAGTCACCTCACCAGGGGACTGCTAAGAGGAACCATGACTGAAAGTTGTATAAATCCAGATCCTGGGAAGATTCTTCTTACAAAATTTCCTGTTCTCTATGTTCCAATGAGTGTGCACATTTTTTAAGTAAAGCAAAACCATTAAAAATCAAAGTTATTGGGGCTTTTGGTTGGTTTATTTATTTGCTAGTTTGCTTATTTGTTTACTTAAAGGTTCTGCATTGCAGATGGAAGTTACCTTAAGATGACTATGTAAAGTACCCCCAGACTGGATAGAATTCAGCCAATCAGGAAAGAAATCAATCTGTGTGGCCTAAGTAAGTAGATAGAGAGATAGATGCAAAAGTGGTAAGGATTGATGATCAGTTGTTTGTGAAGCCTATGTGAAAAACAACCGGTGCCTGGGTGCCTTAGTCAGTTAAATATCTGATTTTGGCTCAGTTCACGATCTCTGGGTTTGTGAGTTTGATCCCTGCGTGGGGCTTGCTGCTGTCAGCTCAGAGCCTGCTTCATAGCCTCTGCTCATGCTCTCTCTCTTAAAAAATGAATAAACATTAAAAAATAATAATAATAAAAGAAAGGAGAGCAACATAATAGAGCCCTCTGTTTCCCGAAGGACAGCTCTAGGGAAACTTCAGGTTATTACCATATCCTTATGCCACCTCTACTTCTTAATGTTTTTCTTTGAACCAACTCACTTTACATTTTTTATTTTAGAAAGGAATTTTATATAGCTACTGTAAATAAAAAAAGCAGTATCACTTCTTATACAGAAAAAGGCAACTGTGAACATAAATTCAATGGAAGCAAAGTTATGTTATTAAATGTAGCAAAATTTAATGAGGCTCAGGGTCTCTGTTCAACAAAGATTACCAAGTATACATAGGTACAGGCTGACACTGAACTAAGACCATCTCCTTGTTGGAGTGTGAAAGAATGAAATAGGATTGAATAGCGAATGATTCTTCCAGCATGAAACCCTCTAATCTCATCTGAAGGATCACCAGTAAAAGTCTTCGACTTTGGTGTTGGTGCATCAGAAAGAAGAAGAAAAAAAACTAGGTAGTTACCTCAGTTCCACCATTACTAATTCACTGTTCCACTTCATGTAGGAACTCTCTCTCCCTGGACCTCATTTTACCCATATGTAAAATAATGTAGAGTTAGACTCTTCCATTAGGTACAGGTAAAAACCTGCAGTCTCCATCATCACTCAGTTCTCCAAGGTAGATAAAGTAAGTAGAAATGCAATGCAGTCCTGAAATAGTTAGTTCTTAAATGGATTGAATATCAATGTCAGTAATAATATGATAAAGTACTATCTTGTTTTAATTGCTCTGTCCCAGCCCTTCTGAAGGCAGACGTGAACCCACCAGGTTTTAAAAGAAAAAATCCTAGAGTAGATATACCATGACAGTGAGAACTGTGTGTTATCTGATCATCTGGGGCTCAAAAATAAGCATGATACTACTAGGAAAACAGACATATCTTGTAAACATTGGGCTAAAAATTGCAGGGGAAAAAGTCTTGATTAATTTTACCAATAATAATTCAATTCAGGTTTAAAATCCCAAAGGCAGCTCCCAAGGAAATATCTCATGTTAGACTTCAACAATACAAGATAATAGATGATGTTCATTTAGTTCTATATTACAAGGGCCCAGATTTTAATTACAGATGGTGTTTTCAATAGGTTTAGCATATCATTTCTCCCTGATCACAAATGTCAGCACAAACCAGTGGCCTCAGATTAGTCTGGCAGATTTCCCTCAGGCACAGTCATTAAAGGGAATGCTTGCCACCAAGGCAAGATGGTCATACATGTGCAGATAATCCACACTCCCTACCCCAGGCAAGTCTAGTCTGGCTTCTCAAGGTAAAGATAGGTCTGGGGTTGGGTACAAAGCAGGATTATATTTATGCAGGTGAAGGGATGGATATGCAGCTCTATTCTCTCTGAGGTTGCAGCTTTAGTTTTTATCAAGCCTTCTAGGAACAAAAATGGGTGAATGATGAGTCTTGTTTGTGAAAGAAGATGAAACAGTCACTTAGTCTTTGTTATAAATCAAAAGGTGAAGCACAGAATGGCTCTGGTCTCCTGAAAGAGAAGTAGAAAATAAACTTTTTCTTCTTAACACAACAGAGACCAAACCCAAACAAAATCATCTTTCTCTTTATTCTCAGAAACCTTTTCAATGACACCTGTCCATAACCTTCTGTGTGTAAGTACAGAGGTACTACCGACAGTGACAAGTGGGGAATTTTCTGGAATTTTAAAGAGGAGGGAGGACAAAGTCCAAATGGACACATGTTGTGTTTAGCAGTCTATTCTTCCTTTCCTTTTGAGAACCCATACCACCCTCCTTTCCATATAATAATTTCTTTTTTTCAATATTTAAATTTTTTTTAATGTTTATTTATTTATTTTGGAGAGACAGAGACAGAGCATGAGCAGGGGAGGAGCAGAGAGAGAGGGAGACACAGAATCTGAAGCAGGCTCCAGGCTCTGAGCTGTCAGCACAGAGCCCGATGCGGGGCTCAAACCACAAGCTGCGAGATCATGACCTGAGGCAAAATCGGATGCTCAACAGACTGAGCCAACCAGGTGCCCCTCCATACAATAATTTCTGTTGGGACCAACAGAACACTACCCACATCACACAGAAACCACTAGCTCTTTCGGTAAAAAACTGGACATATGACCTCCTGAGCTGGCCAATCACATCTCTGGCCCCTCTAAAAATGGCATTTGGTTCAAGATTTGGACAGCTTGATAGGACATTTGGTTCAATGTCCTATCAATGTCCTTGATAGGCATTTGGTTCAAGATTTGGACAGCAAGATAGGACAGCGTTGAAGCTTGATAGGGAAGGTGTATGGTTCTTCTAAGGGTAGCTCAGGAGGAAGTACCCAACATCACTGGTAGCAAGATTTGGACAGCAGAGCCAATACAGTTCTTTCATAGGTTTAATATGTAAACATTTGAAGAAAACAGTTGTGTGTATCAGTCAACTTAGGTTCAGTTATGCTACTGTTACAAACTCCTCAACTTCAGTGACTTTCAATGGCCAAGGTGTCTTTCTGGCTCCAAATATTATGTTAATGAAGTGAAGAAGTATAATTTTCACACAGAGAGAAGTACTACAAATTATATGGCCAAATTTGATATCAATGAGTTAGGAAGTGTATAATCCTCCCACAACAAATATTTTGAACACATAATGTATATAGCTTATTAATATCTGCTGGGGATAATAAGCTACAAGAATATAGATAAGGAACTTTCAACAGTCATGTTACTCACTGGGAGAGAAACTATCAGATAGGGGTTTTAATGGAAAAATTACAAAATATTGCACCCATCCATCCCCAGGAAAAACATGTGATCCAAGTATAGAGGATTGGCATTGGCTATCACCCTGGTAACTTGGATCAAAACTAATGGGCATTTAACTCAATTAGGGTAAATCAGTGAACTGGCTTCCCTGGGGTTGAATGAAAGAGAACAGAGTCAAGGTTCCCTTTCCTCTAGGATTTCTAAGATGTAAGATGTGATTTCCAAGATGTTGGATGGATTTTAATTTGCCATATGAGAAACGCCTGTCCTTTAAGTGAAACCAAATAGGGACAAACGACAGCGAGAGAGACAAAGGTAAAGAGAGATATGAATCCGTGTCCTGAGTATCTTCAGTTCGAGTTCCAGTCTCCAAAGCTTACTTGCTATTGCTTACTGAATTTATTTCCAGAATCCTGTGGGCTTTCTTTTCCAGCCCACAAGTTAATAAATCCTCTCAGTTTCTCTCTCATTTGTTTCTGTTTTTTGTTTTGTTTTGTTTCATTTTGTGATTTAAAGTTTGTGGATTTGAGAGAGTTCTAATATAAAACTTAGGTTTGGGAGAAGTTAAATAGTTGATCTATAACCTGACATACAAGGTCCCTGTTGAACTGGCTCTATTATCTTTCCAGATAAATCTCTTGGCCCCTTAGCCCACTTCACATCACCCACATGGAAGTGCTGGATTTTCCCCCAAGCACTTTCTACTTCTTCTCAACTTGGGAACTCTATATACTGTTTCCAATCTCTTTGAACTCTTCTGTTCCCTGGGAGTGTTCTGAAGAGAGGAAATCTCAAATATTTGTTGAATGGATGAACATCAAATATCACTAGCTAGAAAATAAATATCTGGATCTAGAACCTATAAGTTCTAAGAGTACATATTTAAATATTCTAAATACTATTAGAGTATTTAAAAATGTCTCCAAAGTATATTAAGTACCATAAAGTGTAACATTGTCAAATTGCTTCCTTTTCCCTGGAGCAACTTTCTGATTTTCAAAAGACCTGAGGATGAAGGAAGATTCTCATTTTTCAGAGAATATGGGCAAATGCATACTTTTATCTTCTTTGAAAAATCTAGATTATTCAAATTTGTATAATTTTGTCTAACTACCTAAAAATAGGTAAACATCACAGTAAAGCTACTCAGGGCAAGTAGGCTCCTATAGCTCCCACTATAGCCCCTTGCTGGAATGACTTCCTGTCTATACTAAATGATGTTTCCAAGACGGCTTTGAGTTCTGCAGATGACCTAGGTTCAGCCAGGTTGAGACACCTCCCTGAGACTCAGAATCTAATTCTGAGCAATATGATGAAGTGACAACATGCAGGGAGAGTGGAGCTTCTGCAAAGCTTGATAGGGAAGGTGTTTGGTTCTTCTAAGGGTAGCTCAGGAGTAAGTACCCAACATCACTGGTAGCAAGTGACATAAAGGGCAGGGTAGGGGTTTCACTCAGAACATTCCATACTATGATTGAGCATTTCTCCTGGTCATATGACCTTGGTTATACAGATACAAGCCTAGGTCCTGATCCTTGTGGAAATGCGGTAAGCTATCTAATGCTCTGTGATTCTTTCCTTCCTGCTTAACCAGCATAAGTTGATTCCATTATCTGCAAGAGCCTTGGTCTTCCTCATCACTTTTCACAAAATAACTTTAACCTTACTACCCACAAAGTTTATCTGTGAATTATTGTAATTGCCCCTGAAATAATAGTGTTTCTGGAGATGAGAAAGCCAGGGTTTGGGGAAATGCACCAACCCATAATAAGTCATGTCAAATAAAGAACTATTTTAATGAAATGCTAGGGTGAAGGTACCCATCACATACTATGCATCACCAAGAAACAGATTTACAGGGTGTATTATTTCTATTATATTTTCCTCACGGAAAGGTTTTTCCCGCCCTAAATTATTATAGAGCATGCTACCTGGTATATTTGTTTTTGAAGGAATGATTTTGAAACCAACATTAGTGTGTAAAATAAACACATGGGGAGATTTATACGATGAGGGGCAAAGTATTAAATTATATTTGAGTTAACATGAATGGATAGAGAATGTCAACATTCTTGAATTAGAGCTTGGAGGCATTCATCTCACTTCCCAGAGAATATAAGCAAATACATATTTATGTCTTCTTTGAGGATCCTAGATTATTTAAATTTGTCTAATTTGGGGCTTCCTTTTACCTCTGAACATATGCTATTTATTACAGGATCCTGACAGCAGCCCTTTATTTAAAAATTAATGTCTTGAATAGCAGTCTTTACATAGGTTCAAATAAAAAATAGGCACTTATCTACTTAATTTAGTTTTATGCTGCAATGAATTTCAAATACCTCCTCTCTTTCTACTACTACATCATTGCAGCAGTATGTTTTTTAAAAACTTAATTGCTTTAATGTTAGATAAACGTTTCACTGAACTTGTATGCTAGCTGAGAAGGACTAGGAATATAGGACTAATCAAAGCAGTGAACTGGCTACTTACCTATTTGGAAGTAAATATTTAAATTTAGTATAAATAGTGACTCTTTAGGCCCTCTTGTTTTCTTAAACTGTTTTTTCTGTTTTTATTAATTTTGAGAAATAGATAGAAAGCAAGCAGGGGAGAGGCAGAGAGAGGGAGGCAGAGAATCCCAAGCAGGCTCCACATTGTCAGTGCAGAGCCCTGTGTGGGGCTCCAACTGATGAACTGTGAGATCATGACCTGAGCTGAAATCAAGAGTCAGACACTTAACAGACTGAGCCACCCAGGTGGCTCAGGACCTCCAAGGCCCTGTCATTTCCTAATGCAGTCTCTCTTTTTACTTCACAGTGCATCCATGGATGGGACATGCAGCAGCCCCTTAGCAATCATCTGGACTAACCTGATCTTCTTACAGATTATGATCTAAAGTTACACAATGGGCAGGCAGCAGGTTCTTGTCTCTCTGTTCCATGACTTCCAAAGACAGACACTTTCCCCCTCTCTCCATCCCAGAAATCTGCCTTCTGGGATGCAGAGTCACCACTATCACTTTTCCTCTTGATACCCCTTCCTATTTCCTCTAAAATTTTGCTACAAAGAATGAGGAAGCCAATGGCCTTACCTATCATTGAACTGGACATCAGTGACAAAACTTTGCTCAGGGTTAGGGCCTGATTTTTCCCATAAGAGCAGATATTTTCATCTGCTTTTTCTCTGCTCTATTCTCCAGTACCTAGAAGGGTGTCAATTAATAAATACTGAATGAAGGACTGATTTTTTGAATGAATTAATTAATGAGTAAATAAATGGATAGATGAATGAACACATGAGTGAAAGAGGCAGAGGGAGATAGAGTAAGGTAAGAATAAAGGATCCACACACAAACTGGTGAAGCCCTCCAGGCACCAAACCCACCCAACTCTAACAGAAAGGAGAAGAGGAAGGGCCAGACCAGGGCTGACTAGAGAACAGACATAAATGCCAGCAAAGAAGGTTGTGACTGGGGCTCATTTCTCCATTGAGCATCTCTTTCCCCTTCTGGTTATCACTTTTCTCTCTTTGCTGAACAATTCATTTGTAATAGACACGAATATACTCTTAGACCAAAAGGGTGAACCAAACATACTTCCTGGATTGAAGGAGCTTCCTACCTGGGGAGGAACTGAGATCCAAATCCAGAATATCTGTTCTCTAATGTCCTAAAAACTGTGCCTTCAGGCAATGTGGAATAAGGCAATAACAAATACATGCGATCATGAGTGTAAAGCTGGGGAGGGGATGGGAAAAGATGAAAATCTAAGAAAGGTCATTAAAAAAGAAGCAATATTCAATGTGGGCTTTGAAAGATGAGTAAAAGTTAATGAGATGGACAAGAATAGATAAAGGGTGAAAAGCATTTGGGGCAGAGGACACTCTTTGAACCAAATCACTCTACACACCTGTTCCTGGCCCTCTCTCAGTTCCTCTCAGCTACCCCCAGACTCATGAAATGGCACTGCCATAAGGTAGTGCCATCATCATCCCCTTTTCCTTAACACTTTCCCCATCAATATTCCTGGTCTATTTTAGCTTCTAAATCAGTGTCTGATGGTAACACCCCCCTGAATCTCTATCACCATTCTGGTTCTTGCTACAATTAACTTTCAAGTGGCCTTCTAATCCATACTGCAGTGCAATCACCTCATTTTAAAATAGACAAATCAATTTATTTCCCTACTTCAAACATTTCAAAGGTGTTGTGGACTGAACTTTGACCCTCCCAAATGTATAAGTTGAGGTCTTAACCCTCAATGTGACTGCATTTGCCCATAGGGCCTTTAGGGATGTAATTAAGGCTAAATGAAGTCATAAAGGTAGGTGTCCATATAAGAAGAGGAAAAGATGCCAGGAGCGCACAGAGGAAACAGAGGAAAGGCTGTGTAAAGACACAACAAGAAAGCAGCCATCTGCAAACCAAGCCAGCCTTGATGGCACCTCGATCAGCCTCCAGAACTGTAAGAAAGTAAGTGCCTGTTGTTCAAACCACACACTCTGTGGTATTTGTTTTGGCAGCCCTAGAAGACTAATATAAATAGGTGTCCATGTTTCTTATCCAAATGTATCTAACATCCAAACACCTTAATATGGCCAGCAAGGCACCACTTGGTCTGACCCTCACCTCTGTCTCATGCCTCAACTCATACCACAATCCCCTCACTCTATGGTCTTCAAAAACAGAAGTCCTTTCTACTTCCTTATGTATTCCTGACTTTGCTGACTTGGTCAAATCTCTTGATTATAGGTTATCAGTGCTATGCTCCTGCTCCCTTCTATTGAACAGTATGGTAATTTGATTAATGTGTATTTCCTTCACTAGAGGTCAAGCATCATGACAGCAGGAACCACACCTGTTTCTACTACCATGGTATCTTGTGCTTAGCATCTTCATACTTTGGCATGAAATTGCTGCTAATATTTGTAGGATTAATAAACAAAGAAGTTTATTAGGCCAGTTTAGTCAATGGAGAGTATGTTAGTTGATAAGAGCATACGAGCCAGAAATGAGAACAGATGGCTGTGGTTAAATTGTCATGCTAAAGAATATTGGCAAATTTCAGAATTCTGAAGATACCAAGTGTTACAGAGAGTACAGAGACATAGACCTCTTTAACATTTCTGGTGAGTGTATCAAATGGTATAATTGCTTTGAAAAACTAGCTTGGCTTCAACTTCTAAAGCAGTATTTCTCAACCAGGGATGATTTTGCAACCCCGCACCTAGTCTTACTTGGCAATGTCAGAGGCTATTTTTGGTTGTCACAACTGGGGTGCAGATGCTACCAGCATGCAATAGGTACAGGCCAAGGGTGCTGCTAAGCATCGTATACTGCACAGGACAGCCCCACAACAAAGAGCCATGTGGCCTAAAATGTCAATAATTCCAAGTTTAAGAAACGCTGTACCAAGTAAAATAGTCAAATATATTATGACAGAGCAATTTCACATCTATATACTCAATGCTTGCTTATATGTTTACAAGAGGAGACATTACTGTTAATCTACTCGCATGAGAAAAAAATAGAACTACATCATACACCCATTAATAGGAGAATAAACAATGGTATATTCACCCAATAGAATATTATGCTTCTGTGAAAACAAATGAACTAAAAGGTATACAACAAGCTCAATGAATCTTAGCAACATATTATCAAGTGGAAAAAAAAACTTAATTATACCTTTTTATAATGTTAACACCAGTTCAACATATATGTTATAGTTTTATAAACATATAAAAGTATATTTTACAGAAGTGTAGAGAGGCATTAAAGCTACCAAAAAATGTAAGAAAGGATTGATGAGCTCAAGATTCAGGACAGGGGTTTTTCAGTTGAAAAATGACAGGGGATATAGTGGGAAGGGAAGTCATATGGTTAGTGTAGATTAAAGTGCTAGCTTTTGCTTGGGGGTGGTCAGTTTGTAGATGCTTATTATATTATTAAAAATCACTAACTAAGTAGATTAAAAAAAACAGATCATGCACAGATTAATAATAAGAGTGTATTGTGAATCAAGGAATAAGATAAAATCAATTCCAACTGGGGACCAATTTAAAAGCAGAAAATTCCCTGATATAGACTGGGGGGTTGGTTCTCACAGAATGTTCTGCCTTGTTATAGGAAGAGCCTTTTATATGATTTAAATTGGTCGTCTGCCTATGATGTCATTTGCAAAAGAACATCTGCCTCTAAAATAAAATAAATGAAAAGTTTGAAAACACTACTGTAAGTGAGAAGTCACTGAGTGTTGTAAAAAGGAGGTGGCAATATCCTAAGATCTGTGACATGAAAAATCACACACTATAAAAGGGAGGCCCCTCTAAGAGATGTTCACATTTCAGGGAAGAGGGTAATAATAGGCTCTGAAGAAATGACTCACAAATGGCATCAATTCAAAAACCAATGACAAGAAGGAATGGGAAAGGAGATACTTTAAGATACCTCCACCCCAATCTCAGTATGGAAGGTTTTAAAAAGAGACGGGAAGAGCCAGATATAAACATATAGTCAAATCCTTAGTAGTGTGGTACTTTAAAATACCAACATATGAAGAAGCTAGAAGCCACCTACTCTGTCCGCCTGTCTGCCTTCTTGCCTTTCTCTATCTTTTCAAAAGTCGTTAGGGTCGAAGCCTATGCAAGGAAGGTGGGCACAGTGAGAAAGATGGTGTTCCAGAAGCTTTGGGAGACTGATTCCAAAAATGGAGATTGAACACATAAAATACAGGAGATGGCAAATGGCACCCAGGTTTGTCAGCACTGGAGGCGGGAGTTACAAATTCAGAAATGGAAAAAAATGGGAAAAAAAATGAAACTAACAATCTGGTGTTAGATTGGAATTGGAACAACTGTAACTTATAATTTTTGACAGGTTAGATAGAGGGATAGAGAAATAAATATAGCTGTAAATATGGGTAACCACATACGCATACATATATATCTTAGCTTTCTCTACAGTGAGAGCCTTGGAGCCTTATTTTGAAGGATTTTCTCCAAAATAACAGTCTTATACTCTTTAAACAGTTTCAGGGAAAGACTGAGGAACTGTTTCAGACTGAAGGAGACTGAAAAAATATGATAACTGTATGTAACACATGGCCCTATTTTGGATCCTTTGGCTATAGAAAATATTATTGAGATATTTGGCAATATTTGCATGGAATCTTTGGATTGGATGTTAGTAACATAGCAATGTTAATTTCTAATTTTATTGGTTATCTTATAAACAATGAGAATATAAGCAAGGAAATTTGCATTGAAGTGTTCAGGCATGCTGGAGTAGTACATGTATAGCTTATTCTCAGGTGGTTCAAAAAATATTTTTAGTTTTCCTTCCTTTTCTTTAGATTGAAATTATTTCAAATTAATAAGAAAGATTCATAAATTTTAGTTTTCATATAGAAACAAATCACATGGAACTTGAGAGGAAGAAATAGTTGGGCAGCAAAAATGAGATATTTTGATATTTAAGAATAGGACAGTTGTAATAAAGATAATGAAGGGGAAAAACAAATGAACAAAAAATAGGTTATTAGGGAAGCCTCCATAAAATAGCATAGGAAATTGAATGCAAGTGAAGTATAGGGAAAAAGCTCACTGGAAGCCTGGTGTCTTCCATTTTGTATGAAAGTGATGGAAGAAAACAGTTATTGAAATGTCTTGGATTTGTTTCCAAAATCAATGAATGTGTTAATAGCAACCTAATGAAAATACCAGAACTAAGGACTGGATATGGCTCATTGAGGGGTCTTGCAACCACAAATATCTTACATTAATACTCAAAAACACCAAAAAAAATTATCAGGTAATTGGGAAGAGTTTGATAGGAGACTTGGAAGAATAGTGGCAAAATAGACCACCAACTGTTGATATGTTCTACATCTAATTTTTCTCTCTTCATATAGTTTACCTAAAGAGAATAAAATAAACTGTTTTTTTTTCCTGTAATCATTTTTCTAAGAACAGATCAACCCCCTAAAACTGGGGGAGGAGACAGATGAGATTATGTGTTCCCTCCTTTCCCCATGGACAATGAGAAAACTCTGGAAATGCTTATCCCCTTATAAGTAACAACAAAAGGCAAATACAGCTTACATACATTCAAAGTCTACTTTGGGCCAGATGCATTCTCTAAACTGTCTTATTTAGTACTTTCAAGAGTGCTGAAAAGTAGGTATTATCCTTGTTTGAAATGAAAGGATGGAGGCTCAGAAAGGTTAACAGACTTTTCTAGAGTCACAAAGATTGAGAGCAGAGATTTATATTCACTCTTATCTTGAACTTCACTAATCTCCGTATATAAACCTTGTAGCCTACATAGCACCACCCTCATATTATAGATAACACTAGTTTAAATCCATACATAGTTGAAAGTCCTGTGTTCTTTTTTATATATTTAAACACTTTTCTTTAGCGATATCTGAGGTTTCTAAATATCACCTTTGTAATATAATAATGATACCTACTACATGAATATCTGAAAAGCCATTTGTAGTTTACAAATGTTTTTATGCACCCTAATTTCCATCTTCTCAACAGCTAAAGAGTGTTATTTTTTTCTCCCAATTTTATGGCTATGGAAACTGAAGTTCAGAATAGTTCAAGGAAGAGTTCAAATTACACAGCAAAGGTCATGACTGGAACCTGGACCAGAAGCATTTGATGATGTTTAAAAAGAAACAGCTGTTTAATATATTGTTAAAGTAAGTCTAATAGTACAGGCCCCAGGAGTAGGCAAGAGACAAGCTGGAGAACTGATACTGCATGGTGTTGCTCTTCAGATGGGAGAGAAATTATTAGAAGCATAAGAACATACCAGTCACCAATGAGTACGCCTAGTAGGTACAATTCTGGGCTCTCAGATTCTAGGATTCTGTCAGTTTCATAATTTGCCTCTGGAGTCTGTCAAGCAGTGAGCCTGCTTACAAAGGATCATAAATGAAAGAAAGCCACTTCTGGATCTCCACCCATGGATTTCTCCTCCCTCCCTATCCTCTGTTGGAGAGCAGTGGGAAACACTCTGCACTGATAGCCTCCTGCTTGGACAAGAACAGAGCCACATGCAAACACGCCAGGCAAACACTCTGTGGCTGGCATACACAGCCCAGGACCATCTGCTGAGATGGCTTCCAGCCTGCTGAGAAGACAGTGAACTAGCTCCCTTGAGGCAAAGAAGCTAAAAATGAGCTTGTAAAGTCTTTGTCAAACTAAATCTAATAACTTGTCTCCTAATCTTCCTAAACAAAGAATAATGAATTGTGCCTTGCTATATCATTCTTCTGAATTTCTGAGCTCTCTGTACTCTGCTGAGAGAATTTGTGTACTCTAATTAGCTTTTTTGACTTCTGATTGCTAGTGTTTTAATGGGCTTTATAAGTTCTTTGAAAGGTAGGATACCATCTTCCCTTTTCAATATGTGCCTAGAGTAGTATCCGGCACATAGTAGCTGCTTAATAAATGTAACAGATGAATGAATATAATATGATCCCTTAATACATCAGAAGGTGTCAATACTTAGCCTATTTCAGACTAAATCCCTTAACTTCAAAAGAGAATAAGTAAGAATTGGTAAGAGGGGTTAAGATTTCGTAAAACATCACTTTCTCCTTCTAATTTTAGAGAATGCACAGGCTCTGCTTAGGTATTTTTGGTGGGAATAAAGGGGACTACCAGACATCAAAATTATTGTTCTAAATTTGGAGAATACAGGAATAGAGAAATATAGGAGTTGGGACATGGGAGGGATGGGCCAGCTCATGGTAAAAACCCAAGAATTAGGGTAGCCAGTCAGATGTCTCCAACAAGGACTTCACATATTAAAGAAACAACAAATACCCAGCTACAGCAAAGATATTTTCAAGGTGTTGGCAGCTGCTATAAGGAGATTCAAAACTCTTGTCATGACTTTGCCATGAGAGTCCTACAATAGACAAAGAGAATGGAGAAGATGCCAGCAACAGCATTTGAAGTGAATTAATAAAGACCATTTACTTAGAGGGATCATATGCATACCTGTTTTCCTGCTATATCTTGGTTCTACTTGATTTGCAAATTTTTTCTTCCCACTGACTCTATGCATTATAGAGTGGCCTTCCAAAAGATCTCCCTTCAGTGCCATTAAATCAAATTTGGTTTCATTGATTTACAAATAAGAGCATATTGTTTGTATTGTAAGCAAGCAGTTTAGAATTCCTTGGTTTCCTACGGGGTAATATATACCATATATGTGGTAATATAATATATGCTTTGGAGGGGAAGTAAGGGAAAACTGGAGTATCTGGTGCTTGAGAAAGATTGGCCCAGCAGCCTGGTAGCATCAGGCAATCAGGCATTGTATGCAGATTTCTTCACTTCTACACAAACTCCAGATGGCTTTGACACAGGGTCCAGTACATCAATCATTTTCTCTTTCCTCAATGACTATTCATTGAGCACCTACCATGTACTATTATCTATGTGAGATGCTCAAGATATGAGAATAAGGTACATGATGTTCCAGCCTTCAAAAGTTAAAAATGGGGGACCTGAGATCCAGCTGCCTGGGTTTGAATACTGATATTATCACTTCCAGCTGTAAGATCTTAGGCAATCAACTTAACCTCTGTGCCTGTCCCCTATGTCCAATAGTACTAATAGAATCTGCCACATAAGTTGTTGCATTAATTTTTAATAACACTTCCACATATACTGGTGGATTTAATTTATTTAATACTAACATGAAAAGATCTTAAAACCACTTCACATGAAAAAACCATTCAATAAATGTTACTAGCAGTTGCTGACATAAATTTATTATTAGCAAAATGTTTGATGAAATGTTGGTAACAGAAAAGGCAAGAGGGAAATATTTTACAATTTGAAAAGCACCATAACCAAGGATATCCAGACACATGTTTAAAAGATGCAATTGAAAGGAAAAATAAAAAGAAAAACATTGAAAAGGAAAACCTAGAAAAGTCATCCCAAAGCAAGAAATGTCCAAGCTAAGACATGAAGGATGAATGAGAACTAGTTTGAGTGGGAATAGTCAAGACAAAAGGGAACAGTATGTGCAAAGGCAGAAGATCAAGAGGGCACAAGAGGTTGACAGACATAAACTACTACATCTAGAACAGGTAAAGTAAAGGCCAGATGGTACATGGGATCGTGGGGTAGAGAAACAGAATAGCAGGCAATGAAGCTGGAAAGGTAAGCAGGAGCTAAAGCGTGAAAAGTCATGTTGAAGACCATACCCTTTATCCATTTTGAGTTTATTTTTGTGAATGGTGTAAGAAAGCAGTCTAGTTTCATCCTTCTGCATGTTGCTGTCCAGTTCTTGCAGCACCATTTGTTAAAGAGACTGTCTTTTTTCCATTGGATATTCTTTCCTGCTTTGCCAAAGATTAGTTGGCCATACTTTTGTGGGTCCAATTCTGGAGTATCTATACTATTTCATTGGTCTATGTGTCTGTTTTTGTACCAATACCATGCTGTCTTGGTGATTATAGCTTTGTAGTAGAGGCTAAAGTCTGGGATTGTGATGCCTCCTGCTTTGGCTTTCTTCTTCAATATTACCTTGGCTATTCGGGGTCTTTTGTGGTTCCATACAAATTTTAGGACTGCTTATTCTAGCTTCAAGAAAAATGATGGTGCAATTTTGATTGGGATTGCAGTGAATGTTTAGATTGCTTTGGGTAGTATTGACGTTTTGACAATATTTATTCTTCCAATCCATGAGCACGGAATGTTTTTCCATTTCTTTATATCTTCTTCAATTTCCATCATACACTTTCTATAGTTTTCAGCATACAGATCTTTTACATCTTTGGTTAGGTTCACTCCTAGGTATTTTATGATTCTTGGTGCAATTGTGAATGGGATCAGTTTCTTTATTTGTCTTTCTGTTGTTTCATTGTTAGTGTATAAGAATGCAACTGATTTCTGTACATTAATTTTATATCCTGTGACTTTGCTGAATTCATGTGTCAGTTCTAGCAGACTTCTGGTGGAGTCTATTGGGTTTACCATGTATAATATCATGTCATCTGCAAAAAGTGAAATGGACAAAGGACCTGAATGTGAGACAGGAAACCACCAAAACCCTAGAGGAGAAAGCAGGAAAAAACCTCTCTGACCTCAGCCATAGCAATTTCTTACTTGACACATCCCCAAAGGCAAGGGAATTAAAAGCAAAAATGAACTATTGGGACCTCGTGAAGATAAAAAGCTTCTGCACTGCAAAGGAAACAATCAACAAAACTAAAAGACACCTGACAGAATTGGAAAAGATATTTGAAAATGACATATTGGACAAAGGGCTAGTGTCCAAAATTCATAAAGAACTCACCAAAATCCACACCGAAAAACAAATAACCCAGTGAAGAAATGGGCAGAAAACATGAACAGACACTTCTCTAAAAAAGACATCCAGATGGCCAACAGGCACATGAAAAGATGCTCAATGTCACTCCTCATCAGGGAAATACAAATCAAAACCACACTGAGATATCACCTCATGCCAGTCAGAGTGGCTAAAATGAACAAATCAGGAGACTATAGATGCTGGAGAGGATGTGTAGAAACGGGAACCCTCTTGCACTGTTGGTGAGAACACAAACTGGGTGCAGCTACTCTGGAAAACAGTGTTGAGGTTCCTCAAAAAATTAAAAATAGACCTACCGTATGACCCAGCAATAGCACTTCTAGGAATTTACCCAAGGGATACAGGAGTGCTGATGCATAGGGGCACTTGTACCCCAAAGTTTATAGCAGCACTTTCAATAATAGCCCAATTATGGAAACAGCCTAAATGTCCATCAACGGATGAATGGATAAAGAAATTGTGGTTTATATACACAATGGAATACTACTTTCAATGAGAAAGAATGAAATATGGCCTTTTGTAGCAATGTGGATGGAACTAGAGAGTGTTATGCTAAGTGAAATAAGTCATACAGAGAAAGACAGATACCATATGTTTTCACTCTTATGTGGATGTTGAGGAACTTGACAGAAGATCATGGGGGAGTAGAAGGGGAAAAAAGTTAGAGAGGGAGGGAGGCAAACCATAAGAGACTCTTAAAAACTGAGAATAAACTGAGGGTTGATGAAGGGTGGGAGGGAGGGGAAAGTGGGTGATGGGCATTGAGGAGGGCACCTGTTGGGATGGGCACTGGGTGTTGTATGGAAACCAATTTGACAATAAATTTCATATTAAAAAAAGACCAAAAAAAAGAATACCATACCCAAGAAACATGAACATTCACTCCAGATTTTCAAGCCAAGGTGAGTTATTATCAGATTTACACTTCAGCAAGGAAAGTGAACACAGTCTAGAAAACTGTTGGGAGACCCAGGAAGAGAAAAATTCAACTTGTGTTTCACTAATGGAGTCAACTTATGTTGGTGAGCAGCAAGGGAGGACTAAGGGATTTTGTTGATTGAGAAGTGATAATCATTTAAGATATAGGCATGGAGAACTTAGTGAACTATTCAAAGTGAGAAGAGAATAGGAAAGGGAGAAATCATACATAAAATCCCAAATGTCCTCACAGACCATGTGGCAAAAAGTGGTGCCACTTGAAATATCAAAACAAAGGGAAGGAACAGATCCTGGGTGAAGGAAAATGGAAGGTAAATTCATTTGGGAACAAATGTACTTTCAGGTGCCCTGGGGACATCTAGATGGTTCATTCCAGTAGGTTTTTGAATATATGAGTTTCAAGATGAGAAGTCTGAGCTGGTGATTTAGAACAAATGCCAATAGCAGAGAGCAAATTGAACACTTTATTCAAGAATAATATGTTGGTTGAGAGGACAGCCTAGAAGAGAACCCAGAGGGGAAACCATCACTGAGGATTCAGAAAAGCCCATGAAAAAGAGTGAGAAGGAGCAGGCAGAAGATTAGAAGAAGCCTAGAAAAAGCACCAATGTGGAATCCAAAATGGAGAGATTTTAAAATGTGGCCATCCTCAACAGTGTAGAATTCTGTAGAAAGCTCAAACAAGATTAAGAATGGATATTGTCAATTGATATAGTGGTAGCTAGTTAGAAAACTAGCCACCACTTTCAGTGGTGTTGAAAATGCAAAATCCAGGTGAGTAATGGGTTGAGAAGGTGTTATTGCAAGATTAAGAAGTAGAGACAAAGAATATTGATGATAATTTCAAATATTTTGGCTGTAAAGAATAGGAAAAATACAATAGTATTGGAAGGAAGGAATGGGATACTTGATTTGTCTCTCTTTTTCTCACAACTTTTTCTCTGACTTTGACAAAGAATCTATTTATGCCAAGTCCAGTTATTGCTCAAAGATATTGTATAGATTCTGTTCAAACATAATTAGAAGGCCACATAGAAAAAAACAAGTCTACCTTTGGCCAAGAATGGTGATCTGGAATACATCATGGTATTACAGATGTAAGGCTTTTAGATTCATGTATATCCATAATGCATTTAAGGTCCTTTATTTTATTAATTTTAGTGCAGATGATCTATTATGACAGCCATCTACAAAGTTTCCTCAGTTTATACTTCTTTTATATTTTTGTCATCATTTTACAATGTGGTGCCAAAATATTTGATTATAAAATACATATTTTGATATTTCTTGCAACATTTGACATGTTAATTATTTTTCTTCATGATTTTCCTATTTTTATTATTAATATGTTTGTGTTTCAATATTTTGAAACCAAATGATTTGAGTTTAGATGAAATCCATGTTCAGGGAATAATTAGATATCTAATAACATATATAAAATAATGTAATTTAAAAGTATTTTTATTTATTAAATACACCAATGGTGTTGACTTTTAGAGAGATTCAATGAATAAAATCAGTTCAAAATTATTACAGAGGAGATTTCCAAGAAAACAAACAAACAAACAAAATATAGGTTTAGACTTTACCATTTGGGGGTATACTTAAAAATTAAAAACTTCTGAAAAATTTATCAAGATAAGCAGCAAATTTATCACCTTTTTTTTCTGGAAATAGCAACAAATGACACCTAATTGCATATGATAAACAAATTTAACTTTGGATGGTGAAGCTTTGAGTAGCCCTCTCTATTATCAGAACATAATACTAGTTCTGAAGGCCCAGTGTTAAGATAATGAATCCTTTTTGAGATTATTGGACAGAATGGCTGGACCATGTATATCAATGAATAAGGCACACTTTAGCTCAACCACCTCTATTTTAGAAAGGGCTTTAATGAGCTTGAATGCACTTTTTTAGTTACTTAAAATGCTCTAGTATTACTACAAACACTAGCAAAGAAGTTTTGGGAAAGCAATGCCTTAATTGATAAATTAAGTATAGTAAAAGGAAAGGTAAGCAGGAGCTAAAGCATGAAAAGTCATGTTGAAGACCATACCCAAGGAAAATGAACATTCGCATGAACATATACATGAACATTGTATATCTGGATAGAGCACCCACAGCTATTTGTTGTAAAATTTTTCAACTGTATTGTATGTCTAAATATTTGCAAAATTAGGCTTTGGAAAAAATAGGAGGTTTGAAATGGGCACAAATACAACTGTTAAACTATGAAGGTAACCACTAATGAAATGTAAATACATAATCAAAATCTCAAATTAGCAAGAAATAAAACATATTAATCTTATAAATGCAAAGAAAGGAAAACAAAGAGAATGCCAAAAAAGGAGTAAGTAATAGACATAAAAGAATATAGAGGAAATAAGATAATATATCAAAATAATGATGAATGGCTGCATGCTTTTATTAAGACAAAATAATAGCTAGCTATATGATGCCTATAGTAAATACAACTTAAATGACGTGTTGAGAAAAGTTTAGAACAATAAAGGAAGAAACAAAGAAAAAGAAATCTTCAGTAATTCTACAAAAACAGGAATTATTTAAATATGTGGGTTTCTTTTGAATACAAACCAAGAGGGGATTAGTTCTTTCCACCTCTATAGATGTTTCACTCTTACTTTTGTTTTCTTCTTTAAGCAAGTTAAGAATCAAATTGAGTACAATACGAAATAGTAACTTAAAAGGCTGAAGTTAAAAGCGTTGATTGGCTCTCAAGTGACTTTTATGGGCTTTCGTGTATTTCTCTCCAGAGTTGGGTTTCCTTTCTCTTTATCCTGTACTGTGAAGTGTTGTGTCTTAAATCTCAAAGGGAGTAACATATTTGATTTTCATTTCTTAAAGGACTTCTGACACTTTGCATTTAGGATGTTAACAGTTTTCATGCTATAGCACATTGATTTACCAAGTGCTCAATCCTCCCACCAACCCAGAAGACTACAGATAATCCCACGGTTTGAGACACCAAAAACAACCAGATGGAAGGTGGAAGATCCATACAAGTGGCGCTTTTGCTTACACGGCATCATACAACTACCTAAGAACATCTGTTGCCACAGGCACTCTCACCAACAACCTCAACAAAACAAGAATTCTGCATGTCTCTGGTCCCTGACCATACTAAGTCAATGCTATGAGGGCTGTGTGGGATCAGGTTAGTTAACACCCAATGTTGTAAACAAAATATACTGAATCTTGGCAGTGTATGCCTGTGGAAACCTTTCACTCTAGAAAAGATGGAGCTTTTAAATGATAAAATATAGTTCAGATGTCAGGATAAATGTAACATACATTTGCACATAAATCTTGACAAGGTACTGTTGGAGAGAAATAAACTAGCCTTAATCCATTTTCAGTGGATTGTTGTTGTTGTTGTTCTTAAAAAAAATAGACAATAGTTAAAACATCTAAAACAAGGTGACTTCTCAAGATTTATTAGGATTTAAGGAATATTCAACAATAATTATTTAATGTGCCAAAACTAAAACATAATATTTATGGTATGTTTATTTTATGGCACATACTACACTGACTTAGGAAGACTGTGTTATTTGGTCTTAGTGACCTTCCCCATGAACAAGCCCCATTATTATCTCTTTTAACAAAGGAGGAAATTAAAGCTCTGAGTGCCTCAAGAATGGACTCTTTTTGTGACTCTAGGAAGTTTTAGAGCCAGGACATGGGCTAGATTCTATTTGACATCAGTCCAGTGATTTTCCCCACCAAGCTGTGCAAACTCCCCAAGAATGTCATGCTAGGTTGTACAAGTCACATATGAAGATAAGAAAAAATTGTATCACATAGAATTTGCCAGATATTAAACTCTCTCCTTCTAAATCCAAAAACAGTTAAATAATTTCTGAAAAAAGGTCTTTGTAAAATATGGCATACTGCCAAAATTTCAGAACCTTGGAATTAGAGTTGAAAGGATGGTGGGTCCCATATCTATTTCATATCATAACTTTAAAAAGCCTGTGTTATTATATATAATAATATCCCATTATTAAATCAGTGCTTATTATTTTTTCTTATCTGTTAGGTTTTTCCTCTACCCAATGTCTTTTTCCCCCAACAACTACATTTATTTGGACTCCTTAAAGATGGAGACATAATACATTAGCAAGTTACAGAGAACTCCAGGGCTTTTTTGCCCTTATTTTAAGTTATTTCTGGTTCCCTTGATAATTTAGAGAACAAAGGAAGCTTGGATTTTATTTTGAAATTACATCAAAACCAAGCATTTTAAAAGAACATACCAATTTTATGATTTGGAGATTAATTTCAGATTTAAAGGAATAAACAAAATGTAACTAAACATAACATTCACACTCATAATTATGATCAATAGCATACATATGAAAAATTCTGAAAACTTACTACAAGCATTTTATTTATCCAGAAACTGCTTAAATGGCAAATCCAATCTATTTTTGAAGTAGCCAAGGAAATAGAAATGAAGACATTTGAGCAACCAAAAGAGAATTCTGGACATTACAAGCACACCACAGAGGCAAGGCAAGTGCTGCAAATGAAGAAAGAGGCTTGTGTGTAAGACATCAGAACTAGTGTAAACCATGAGGAAGTTACATCTCAAGTGGCAACAGTGACTCATCTCCAGTGGATTTTCACCATGTAGAAATATGAGATCAAGGTCATTGCATCTTCCAAGTTTCAAACAGAAACAGGACTTACAGATGTTTCAGGTGAAATTTCCTCATCTTTAAAACATGGTGCAGGAACACCTGGATAGCTCAGTCAGATTAAGCGTCTGACTCTTGATTTTGGCTAAGGTCTTGGACTCAATGTCCATGATTTTGAGCCTCACATTGGGCTCTGAACTGACAGCGAAGAGCCTGCTTGGGATTCTCTCTCTCTCCCTCTCTTTCTGCCCCTTCCTGCCCCTCCCTCACTCTCTCTCAGAATAAATATATAAACTTAAAAAAATAAAAAATAATTTAAAAAAACAATTAAAAAAAAACCAACATGGTGCAGATTGGAAAAAAAAAAATATCTCCCGCATCCGAACTGGAACCAAGATAATCCAGTTGATGACTCTGAGCTCTGGGCTGGCTTTACTACCCTACTTAAGCATTGAAGCCTGGACATTACCAATAACTAACCCGAAGTCAGACATTCTAAGACACAGAACTGGAAAGAGAACCCAGGTTTCCTCTTATCTTCCTTATTTATGTCACAGCCTTCAAAGGAGACAACTGGTGGGATTTTCTCAGTGGCTATTTCTTTAGAACAGAATGGCAAGTCCAGATCTGGCCACCATAGGGAAATGAGAAGTCAAGCAATCAACATGGAGGGCTTTCCACCCTGAAGCTATCCTCTGTCCATCAGTCAGTTAGGGCTACATTATTTCCCTCTTTGAGTGGCAATTTCTCAGGAACAGTCTTTTAGCAGCCATCAAGGAGATTCTATCAAGGTATATTCACTACTAAATAATCAAGAACCAGGCCCGGGGGAAGAATCACTGTTCATTATCATTGAAACACTACAAGGGGAAAAAAAAACAAAAACAAAAACACTTAACGTTTATCATTACCAAACATATGAAGACATTTTTCTTCTCAAGGTGTTTTTCAAAGTTATTTTAAAACACCAATTCTTAACTGTAATCTCATCTCATTACAAGTCATTGACGATTCATGCCTCCTCTGTAACTTGCATTCAAGATCTGCAAGCACTTAGAGCCATATATTCAGATTAAGAACATCTCAAGTGCTTAAATTCTCCAATGGAAACTTTTCTGTTGCCTCATGTATATTGAGCCTTGTCCTCCAACCACCAGGCCTCATCCCAAGCAAACCCATGGATTTGATATGTTATCTATGTTTTCCCAAATACATTAGATTCAAAATTATTAGGAAAAATAAAGCCTGTCTTCATGTCATCCAAAATCATCTTTTTTTTACCATCACCCTTGGAGAAACTGACTTAAGCAGAGCTATTACAAACTCTAAAGTTGTCACAGTTTCCTGATTCTTGATAATGTTATTTTTAGTATAGTAATATATCAAGAGTAATATGTAAATAGGCTTCATTCATTATATTAATGCAAATACTTAAAGTAATAGCAAAAACACGTGGTGTTTAATATGTGTCAGACATTCTCACCATGACCCAAGAGATAGCTATTACTATCTCCATCATACAGAAGAGGACACTGAGGGACGGGTAAGTTAAATTGCCCAAGGTTATCAAGCCAGTCAGCAAAGCAGCAGAGCCTGGGCTTGAATCCCAGGAGTCTATCTTCAGAGTCCAAATGCTCATTAGACTGTACTGTGTCTAAATGAGGCATCAGGAAGCTCTCAAAGTCCTTGCTCCCTCCTATCTGCCAAGGTAAACAAGCATACCACAAGGAAGCCAGAGTCTCAGAGGTCCACACGGATTTGTATCCTGTACTTGAGGCTCTACTACTCAGGTCACACTGACCATAAGGACAAAAAAATCAGGACCACCTTTAATCAAGGCCCTGAAAGATGTGTATTATTCTTGAGGCCACTGCAAGGCTCTGGGAACAGACTCACAGTGGAGATAAAGCCTATCTGTGAACTGAGAGGAATTTTCTGCTTAACCCCACAATATTAATTTCCATCTCCAAATGAGATCCTGCTGAGATGGGTGGAGGAAGATCTGAAAATGAAACAGACAGTAACAAGAGCAGCACACCTAGCGGCCCAGCAGGCTGCCCCAGACCCACCTGTATACTGCTGCCTGATGAGCTCAGGCAGAGAAAGAGGAGGGAGGGCAGGAAAGGGGGCTCAGAAAAGATCCAAACTCGATTTACATCCACAACATGGAGCAAGCAGTTTTCAGGCTCCTTCCTCTTATCCCCCTGATAATCTCATGAAGTAGGCGTTATTGTCATCTGACACATAAAGAAACTGAGATTCTGAATAGTCATGTCACTTGACTAAGATCAGTTCTGTTGGTAAATAAGAGAGCAGAAAGCAAAACTTCAGAACAAAACTTCAGAAAGCAAAACTTCAAAACATGAACAAGTTTATGCTCTGCAATACGAAGAGGGAATAACAGACTTCCAAATGCTCCCTGATTTCAATCATTTGTGAAAAAAATAAAAGCAATATTAACCTTAGAGATTGTGAAGGCATTTTCCCAGGATGCTGTTTATTTTTAAATTTACATTGTCCATATGGCTCTGTGAAATGGTCTCCATTTACGTTCAGAGAAAACAAATATGTTGTCATTAAAGGTGTTGGAGCTAGGGATTGTAGCATAAAAGGAAACAAGGGCACTGGCCCTCGAATTTCTCAAGGAAGCTGCCCCTGACACTCCAAACCCCTAGATTTATAAAGTGTCATTTTTCCAAATGTTAGGGACCAAACACGAGCAGAAGCCAAAGTCAAGGCACTAGGTCATAAACAGTAAAACTTGAAATGTCAAAGCACATCTACCTCAATTTGCCTCCCAGCCAACAAGGTCAAAGTGGGAAATCAGAGGTTAACAAAGTGAGGTGTCCAAGGTCAAAGAGCAAGTCTGTGTGACAAGGACTAGAATCCAGGCCACCCTGGATATCAGTCTAGGATTCTCTCCTCTACTTTGAGGTTATAGGGCACGGATTATAAGTACAGTGGAGGGCTCTAAGCTCAGATGTACCAGGTATCAAGTTCTGATGCTAATGCTCATTTGTGACTTTGAGCAAGTTATTTAACCTTGTGTACACCTCAGTTTCCTCATTAGCAAAATGAAGATAGTAATAGTGCCTGCTTAATAGAGTTATGAGGCCTAAAAGCCAGATTATCATGCATATAAGCATTTAGCAGTTTGACCCAAAGATGTGTCTAATAAATGTTAGTTTATTATGATGCCCATGAAAGCACATTATAAACTGTAAATTGCCAGTGGATGATATTTATTGCTGCAGCCTAATTTTCCTAACAAGGTAACATACCATCTTATATAAATCTTTTCTTCCTTTTACATCATAACAGCATGTAGGCAGTTACAAAATAATCTGTAAAGCCATCTTATTTCTTGTTTTTAATGTAAGAAATGCAAACTGCACACGTAATCATTTCTAATATTCCTACATATTGCAGTCTAGACACAGATAGTAAATGCCTCCTTTCACAATGTTGCAGATAAGTCAATAAGATGAATGGTCTTCTCTGACAAAAGTCTTTATTCAAAACATAATTGAAAGATGTAATGTAAGAAAAAACCTATTTTAGCCTTTGTCCAGAGTTCCCAGGACAGAGTACCTAAAACCTGTGAGATTTCTGGAGTGGCAAGATTATCTTTTATTATTTATATAAAGTCATTTTATACCATACCTGAGTTTATGTGAATGAGATGACCACAGCCAAGACCACCGAAGAGCCTCAGCTTGATCAAAGGTGATTAGAGGGTTAGTACTTTCAGCCCTATCCCCTCGTCTCTGTCCAAGGAGTGGAACCAGAGACTGAGTTCCATTACATGACTGATAAGCTCATTTACTGTGCCTCTATAATGAAACCTTGATAAAATCTCTGAAATACTGAGGTTCAGGGAGCATCCAAGTTGGCAAATACATTGATGTACTGGGAATGGTGGCAAACCTGGAGAGGGCAAGGAAGCTCTGCCTCCTCATCTCTCTCCGTCCTAAAGTATAAGTATAGCTGTTTCCTGAGTTCTGCTAATTGTTCTAAGGAATTATCAAACCTGAAAGGAGGTCATGGGAACTCTCCAATTTGTAGCAGAAGTGAAGGTGGCATGGTGACACCTGGGCTATAGGGTTGGCATCTGAAGTAGGGGCAGTCTTATGGGACTTAATCCTTAACCAATGTGTCTGTGCTATCTCTGGGTGGTTAGTGTTAAAACTGAACTGAGTCAAAGGATACCTGAGGATTACTGTCAGAATGATTCAAGAGACAACTGCCTTGGTTCTAAGCCTTCCTTCACATGTCGATAACTGGACTGGGTATGAACTCCAGTTTTTCTACCTCCTCTTGTGATTCTCAGATTCCCCACCTGGAGCAAAAAGAGACTGTCTGCCCCTTATGTCCTCAGGCTGTGTCTGAGATTATGGAAACCCAAGGCAGTCACTGGACATGGTACCACTAAGGTAAGAGTTTGAGAAGCAACTTCAATGACCCCCTAGAAACTTTTCTTGTGTGAGTCATCCCTGTTTTCAGCAAAACCCTTCTAGTTGTAAACTGAGAGAGATACGTTTGCTTCCAAGCTATTGTACAGGGATACAATTCAGCCAGAGACCCAGGTACTTTTAAGGCAGCATGTGGGTGGGAACAGATCCCTGAGTTTTAGTCTTGGTTCTGCCTCTTAGAATTTAAATGACTTTATCAAGGTCATACAGCTACGGAGTCCCCATTTCCTCATTCATCCAATGAGAAAGTTGTATAAATCTTGAAAATGTGTTCTAGGGACCACCTGGGTTAGACTCACAGGGATTGCTTGTGAAGGCAGTTTATGTTGCCCCAGATATGCTGAATCACAATATCTAGATTTGAGACCCTATATTACTTGGAATCTGTATTACTGACAAGCACCCCAGACAATTCTGATACCCAATAAAAATGGGCAACTATAAGACTTAACTCTTTTCATTCTATTATAGCATTTTACCACATCAGTTGCACCAAATTGTTTCTAACTTACAGAAATGATTTATCAGCTTGGTGAGGGCACTCACCAAGGTAGACATCATATATTCCAGTACCAATAAGTTTTGCCAAGTAGTAAGTCAGATTAGATAAAATCAACTCTTCTACAATGTGTCAACCTAGAAAATTCTCTCTGATGAGTTCTCAAAACCTCCTTGTGTAACTTCATCTTTGGGGTAGCTTATTTTGTGTGAGTTTTTTTTTTCTTTCAAATAATGGCACTATTTTTTCCATTTAATTGGTCCACCTAATTCCAGTCTCAGAAGTAAATCTCTCTCGCATTTATATACAAAGCCAGTTGCAATCTTGTTGACTGATGCCATTATTTCAGGCAATGAGCAAATACACTTAAAGTAGTTAATGCTATGATGCATTAATTTAAACATCTTGGAGGTGTTCCACGGAGTAACAAAAGTTTAAGTGATTTTGATGTTGTTAAAAATGCAAATGCATCTGAATCTAAAGATTAGCACTGACTCATCAAATCCATCTCTTTTGAGGGCATCTGCTGTGCTGGCTTCAGATTCTTCCTTCTCCTTCCTACCCCACCCAGCCCCCATCCCCAGACACTCCCTCTGCTCTTCATTTCATGTAGTACTTATGATGTTATCTTAAGCACTTAGCTGAGGTCATTGGCTTCCTTATGTTCATTTTAAAGTTCCTGGCTTTTACACAGACCTCTTTACAAATAATATTTACACTTTTTTTTTATTCTCATGTTAGTTAACATACAGTGTAGTCTTGGCTTCAGGAGTAGAACTCAGTGGTTCATTGCTTACATATAACACATGGTGCTCATCCCAACAAATGCCCTCCTTAATGCCCATCACCCATTTTCCCCTCTCCTCCCCCATCAACCCTCAGATTGTTCTCTATATTTAAGAATCTCTTATGATTTGCCTCCCTGTCTGTTTTTATCTTATTTTTCCTTCCCTTACCCTATGCCCATCTGTTCAGTTTCTCAAATTCCACATATGAGTGAAATCATAGGATATCTGTCTTACTCTGACTGACTTATTTTGCTTAGCATAATACCCTACAGTTCCATCCATGTTGTTGCATATGGCAGGATTTTATTCTTTTTCATCACTGAATAGTAGTCCTGTGTGTGTGTGTGTGTGTGTGTGTGTGTGTACACACCACATCTTCTTAATTCATTCATCATCTGATGGACATTTGGGCTCTTTCCATAATTTTACTACTGCTGATAACACTGCTATAAACATTGGAGTGCATGTGCTCCTTCAAAACAGCATTTTTGTATCCTTTGGATAAATTCCTAGTAGTGCACTTGCTGGGTCTTAGGGTAGTTCTCTTTTTAGCTTTTTGAGGAACCTCCACAATGTTTTCCAGAGTGGCCGCACAAGTTTGCATTCCTACCAACATCTGCTGTTTCCTGAGTTAATTTTAGCCATTTTGACAAGTATGAGGTGGTATCTCATTGTGATTTTGATCTGTATTTCCCTGATGCATGATGTTGAGCATCTCTTCATGTGTCTGCCATCTGGATGTCTTTTTTGGAAAGTGTCTGTTCATGTCTTCTGCCCATTTCTTCACTGGATTATTTGTTTTTTGGGTGTTGAGTTGGGTAAGTTCTTCATAGATCTTAGATACTAACACTTTATCAGATATGTCGTTTGCAAATTTCTTTTCCCATTCCATTGGTTGCCTTTTAGTTTTGTTGATTGTTTCCTTTGTTATGCAGAAGCTTTTTTATCTTGATGAGGTTCCGATAATTCATTTTTCTTTTATTCCCCTTGACTTCAGAGATGTGTCAAGTAAGAAGTTGCTGTGGCTGAGGTCAAAGAGGTTGCTCCCTGTTTTCTCCTGTAGGATTTTGATGGTTTCCTGTCTCACATTTAGGTCTTTCATCCATTTTGAATTTATTTTTGTGTATGTTGTAAGAAAGTGGTCCAGTTTCATTCTTCTGCATGTTGCTTTCCAGTTCTCCCAGCACCATTGGCTAAAAAGACTGCCTTTTTTCCATTGGATACTCTTTCCTGCTTTGTCAAAGTTAATTGGCCATACCTTTTGTGGGTCCATTTCTGGGTTCTTTATTCTATTCCATTGACCTATGTGTCTGTTTTTGTGCCAATACCATACTGTCTTGATGATTATAGCTTTGTAATACAGGTTAAAGTCTGGGATTGTGATGCCTCCAGCTTTGGCTTTCTTTTTCAACATTACTTTGGCTATTCAGGGTCTTTTCATATTTACATTTTTGAACCCTCTCCAATTTGGCATGTTGGGAAAATATAGAATGACTTCTATCATCTGCTGGATCTGTATTCCTGCATTCGTTTCATTTTCATTATTACAAAAGAAGTCTTCTTAAGCTCTGATTAGATTTTATGAACAAGAATATCTTTCTACATCGTACTTTCCAAATGTGGTCCTAACTTCTTAGAAGGGGATGGGTAGGATGGAGGCACTCACAACTTTGAGTATATCATCACAGCTGGAGACCATCTTTACTCTCACCATAAAAAGGACAGTATACACTTGGCTGAGAATCTTCCTACACCGTCTCTTGATCAGAGCTACTCAAACTGTGGACAGTCAACAGGGCTGGTCTGTGAGTTGTTTTTTATTGTTCCACAGCAAGGTAAGTACTGAAAATTGAGATGAAAGCATTCAGAAACTTTAACAGAGACCTGACAGAACAATTTTGTGCTAGCTGAATCTAATAGTATAAAAAAGGAGCTTGTACTCTCTTTTTCAGTTTCATTTTTTAAAATTCATTTTATTGCATTGTAAAAGTATATCAGTCTGCAGTGGATTAAAAAAATTTAAATAATAAAACTGACCTTTCACCATAGATAATTTGGGAAGCATTGGTCTACATGGAAGCTTGCATTCACATCTCATGAGAAGTCTCAGAAATCATAGAACTCCAAAGCCATGATGTGTCAATATGTATAAAATCTAAAGGCCTGTGAATCCTATTTATAGGATACAGATAAGAGATGCAGCCACAGAAGGGTGCCTGGGTGGTTTAGTTTGTTGAGCATCTGACTTTGGCTCAGGTCATGATCTCACATCACAGTTCGTGGGTTTGAGCCCCAATGTCGGGCTTTGTAGTGACAGCACGGAGCCTGCCTTCGATTTTCTGTCTCTCTCTCTGCCCCTCCCCACCCAAGTAAATAAATGCTAAAAAAATTTTTTTAAAAGAGATGTAGCCACAGAGAAATGGTTGCTGACCTTGTGCCATCTGTGCCAAAATTTGGTCAAGAGCCATAACTCAGAATCTCCAGAATGAAAGAAGTCAACAAACAGCAGAAAATGTAGGGCAAAGGGGAATTATAACAAAGTTTCCGGGCCCAAATGTGAGCCCCAAGTTGTTGAGCTCAGGAGGGCTTGGACTGTAACCTGATGAATCATTCATACCATAGCTAGGATATGCACTGGTCCCTTTGAGGAGATCATGTAAAATGTACTCACAGGTGGAAGCCTCCTGCGTTCTGATACCTGTGCTCAGAGTCCTTCAGTGGTGACTGCTGTGTGGGGGCAGAGGTTGAGTGCTACGAGACAGTGCATGTGTCAATGGGCACATCAACATCTCCCTAACCTCTTTGTTCACAGCAGTCATTCTCTAGGGGTAGGAGCAAGCAGAATTCACAGGGAGGGGGACAGCATTGTCTAAAATGAAGAGCAAATACTCACATTGCCCATCCACCCCCAGTTTGAAAATTAATCAAAATGCAGCTCTGTTAATGATGAGGATTACTATATCCTTTAGGTATGTTGCAAAAAAAATAAAGTCTAGGATAACCCTTGATTTTACTGTTCTAGATATAATGTGCAAATACTCAAATAAGCCATGCACTGAGAAACAGGAGAGCAGGATTTCATGATGCTCCTACCCATTCAATTATCCCTCCCCCCACCACCCCACATACTTTTCTTCACTAGCTCTCTGTAGAACTCAAAGACCCATGCAAGAGTTTTTTTCCCACTCAGGGTCTACAGAGCTGGCCCAAGGCTACACAGCTACCTTTGAGAATCCTCAGGTGACAACCAGGGTCTTCCAACCTTAAACCTCACATCACCACGTCTCTGATCTATTTTAAAAGTAAACAAATTCTGCACTTACTGACTCCAATTGAAGGCAGAAATGTCTTTAATTATTTACACCCAGCAAATGCATTCCATGTCTTAGATCCTGTGAGAAACCCAACAAAATGTCAGCTTCAAACACATTTTTCTTAAAATATTAGAACCTGGTATTGCAATTGAAGTGTATGTGCCTGAATAAACAGACCAAATGGTTAATAATAATTATATATCCATGAAAACAAACACAGAAATCAGCAAAAGAGAGAGAGAGAGAGAGAGAGAGAGAGACAACGCACACAACAAAGTTTTTTAGTGAAAGCTTGGAATCTTCAAAGTGGTCTTTAGGAAAAAAAAGAGGTTAGAGTGGGAGAGAGCCAAAGCATAAGAGACTCTTAAAAACAGAACAAACTGAGGGTTGATGGGGGGTGGGAGGGAGGGGAGGGTAATTGATGAGCATTGAAGAGGGCATCTTTTGGGATGAGTGCTGCGTGTTATATGGAAACCAATTTGACAATAAATTTCATATATTAAAAAATAATAATAATAAAATAAAATAAAAAACAAAGTGGTCTTTAGGATAGCTCAGGAAGGTCTAGGGCTCATAGACAGGGAAGGAGCTGATGCTACTCTGAATTGGTACAATGGCCCCCAAATGCCAAATCTTTGTATGTTTTCCAGACCACAAATCTCTGACAGACCTACTCTTGGGTGGGAATTTTACTGGTGGCAGGGATAAAATAAGATCTCTAATGCTTGAGTATGCTTAGTTTCTTCCCCACTTCTTCCTCTCCCAGGGAAAATTTAGTTTTTGCTTTCTGGGTCTGGCCTTTCTATTGTTGGCATGGAATTTCACCTAGCATGACCATTTCTGACTTTAAAGATCACTAGATTGATCCATGACAGGAGGAACTGTAAAAGTCTGAAGATCTTGTGGGCCTAATGTTGGAAATGGAAAGAAGTACTGAGTCGGAGGAAGAAAGAGTAAGGACTCTGTGAGAGAGGGTGGAAATATAAAAGCCCATGCAGGCTTTGAGTCTGCTGAAAGCATGCGTGTGACCAGGACAGGGAGGGTCTGGTAGAAGTATATTTAGAAAAACGCAAAGGGTGGTTATGAACTTCTATTGTGATGATGACCTAAAACTTGTAATTTGCTTTATTATTCAAATCTGTGAGGTAAGGTGAGAGGCAGGAACAGTGGCATTTTTTACCAATGGCATACTGAGACATGTCTTACCAGGTCCACCCAAGGATTAGTTCTCTGGAAGACTATACCTGTGTTTGATATTGCTATTTAGTGTTTGATTGGAGTCCAGGCACTGTGACATTACACATTAACTTGTAGATTTATATCCAGTAGAAAAGATACCCCCAAACACTCAGGTTTTAAGGTTTTAATGTCTTATAGATATTAACCAATTTTGTATCCAACCTAGCAAACTTAGGCTAACATTTCTTAATTCCTATCAATGCTCAGTTCCTCAAATGTTCTTGCAACCAGCTTTACCATCTCATTTCTTTCCTTATTAATGAGTTAATAAATTGACACATGCTCATACTTTATTTGTAGTGCTTCATGTTTTTAACTTTTTGAAAGTTGTACTTTGACACAGTTAGTCTTGTAAAACTTCTTCCACTATCACTATCATTTGCTTTTATATTAAATTCTCAAATCTCTTTTTCATTATTTTTTTAGCTGCCCAACCATGTCTTTGAAAACCAATAAAAAAGGCCATTCTAGTTCCATGTAAATTATAAGTCCTTTACATTTTTCCCAGAGAAGAAGAGGCATCTGGGGATGTCCAGAGGCCTGGAGGTCAGGAAGCCCGACTTCTGGTCCTTGCTTTGCCTAACACTCTAAGGAACACTCATTTCCTTTCAGGGGCTCAGTTTCCCCATCTGCATGGAAGTTACTCCATTTCTAGATGTTCTCTGTTCTAAAGGCTCTTTTTGTGGCTCTCTTGCCTATGTATACTAATGCTCCCTCAGTTTCCCCTCTTTTTCCACAAAGCTGGAAGAAAAATCACCTCTGCAGGTGGAGCTGAGCCTCTACACCAACCAGAGGTGACAGTGTGTCCTGATTAGAGAAGAAATTTCTCAGACCAGAGCAAGGCCCAGCAGAGAAAATCATAATGAACACACACGAAAGCAAAGTAAAGTAGGTGAAGGCTTTCCCAACCCTGCCAATATGTAAACCCCTTAGCAGCTTGCAAATGATTTTATATTCACATCTGGGAGGGGGGAATAAAATGAAAAAACATTTCCATTGCCATCACTGATAAATATCGTATTTAGGCACCAATATCAGCATAAACACATGTGGATCTGTACTCATTTTCCAGTCATTTAAAGTGTTTATATCTGTTGAATATGTATTATTAAATTAATGCTGATTGGAGTTAGGAGGCAATTTAGATTGAAATGTATTTCATTGTGCTGTAGGTAAAGCTGAGTGTGGGAAGCAAATTATCTGGCAAATTGAACTTGCTGCACTCCAAATACCCATTGCTGGTGAATACTTGATTTCCTGATTATCTGCTTGGTTTCCTTCCCAGTGCTGACAGGCTTCTTCCAGAGCTGCCTTGTGGGGAGGGAAACCAGCGTGAGGAGTGATAGGGGACATGGGGGACGTGCCTTGGGTCCTGATGAAGAGGCAGGGTGCTCTTCATGGTCTTTTAATAAATAATTAAGTCATGGATTAAGAGACAGGGGGGCAACTACCTCAGGGCTCCTTTTGAATTTAAGCAACGCCAGAATTGTTTTTTAAAATTAAGTCAAGGCAATGAAAAGCATTTTTAGTGAAGAAGGAACATGGATCCAAATCAACTTGGTGGGAGAAAGTGAGTCAGACCAGGCAGGGTCAAAACTCAAATAAAAACAGTTCTGATATAGCTTAAAGGGAGGAACAGGTGGATTCTGCCTTACAGCACAAACGCCTACCAACAGCCGGCGTTCCTTGGGGGTGACCCCACATAACATTTCCACTCTCCTCTCTTCCTGGGTCTTCTCATATCACAGGAGGGCAGGTCTGCCTAACAATGCTTCCCAGAGGACATTTCTCTGGCCCCACCCTTGCCAACACCCACAGGCAGGGTGGGATGCTGGAGACACAGAATCAAGGAGGCTCAGGCACTCTTTCAAGCTTCATGGTAGGAAATGTGTTCTCTGCAATGAGTTCCATGCCCCATAAAGGCAGGCCTCTGTTACAAGGTGGATCAGATGTGGGAGAGAGTCAACACTATAGACGGTCCCCACCAGGATGCTGTGCCTGCCCAATAGTGAAAATAATAATTTGATCTATCAATAGGGCAGTTGAATTTGCCCTGTTAGCCATTAGTTTAGTGGCTGGATAGGCTAAGCCCAAGAAAAAGAAGGGATTGGTACAATGGCCATTTCAAGAAAGTTCTGTCCAATTACCTAGACAATTCTGGCAAACTGAAATACAGACAACAGGATTATTTCTCAGTGGATTTTCTACCTTCTCTTGGATTTCTGGAGGAAGATTTTAGGTTTTGCTTAATTTGACCCGGTGGTCTTGATGTGGTTTTGGAGTGGGGTGGGGGCGGGGAGAGGGCGGTCTGAAGTCAGTGGCCAAGAAAGAATTCTTGAGATGTCTTTGGTACAAAAAGGTGGTTTTATTAAAGCACAGGGACAGGGCCTATGGGCAGAAAGAGCTGTCCCAGGATTGTGAGGAGTGACTGATTATGATACTTGGGAATTGGGGGAAGGTAAAGGCAAGGGGAAGTTTCCCAAAGGATTTTCATAGGCTACCAAAGACTAACAGGATTCTGGCTAGCTATTGTCAAGATAAGGTTATTTTTCCCTCTAGCAAAGCATTAACATTAAGACAGTAGGGAGTTCCTAGATAAATCTTATACCCTGCCTGCCTCAAGTATTTGTCAATGGGTGGCAGGTTATAAGGAAATTTAATTTTATCTATCATTTCCTTCTGACTTTGTCTCCCACATCAGTCTGATCATATATTAAGAAGAAATAGAATGAGCCTGCTTTCCATAAAGACCACCTTTAGTTCCATTAACAAAACAAATAACTATGGTACAAATGACAATAGCTATTTTTTGAGTGCCTACAATGTGGCAGTAACTCTTTTAAATGTTTACACAAATTATCCCCATTTCCTTCTTATAGCTCTGTGAGGTATTCTCTATTCTCCTTTCCATTTTACAACTGAGGAAACAGGCAAAGAGAGGTTAAATTATCCCATTTGAGGTCATATAGTAGGCATTTTAATCAAGAGGGTAACATCTATAATAGGTAATCCTAAAATCCTGGGGACTTAACATACTCAGCAAGTACTTCTTTTTGCAATAAAGTCCAACTCAAATATCTCAGTAAAATTGCCACTTTAATGTTGGGTGGCTCTTTTTCAAGCAAGGACTCAAGAATCCAGGATAGAAGCATGTTATGGAGCTAAAAGTCTTCAACATGTGTCTGGTGAGAGCATCAGAGGGATACAGTACAGGTGGAGAAAGCAAACTCTATTTTTAGAAACTTCCTATGTCAGGATGTGACATGCATCATTGCCAGCACATTTTACTTCCCAGGATAAAATAAAATGGTCTCACCTTTTTGTAATGCTTGGCTGGGCAACCATTTTCCAGCAACAACTCACCATTCTGAGCAGAGGCCATCAGCTCTGGTGATCAGCTTCCCTAGACCCTCTCTTCCACAGCTACTACATTGGTACAGCTTACATCTGAAATCCAGCTCTTAAGCCCTCTGCTGGATCAGTGAAAGGTTTTTAAAACTAGTATTGTTTTAAGATACAAAAGTCTATTTCCAAAAGAAAATTTCTAAAGAAAAATATTGTGCATTACCAGTGTCTGGAACATCAAATAAATATGTAAAACCAATTAGAGGAAAGAAAAGAATGATGGTCCCATTGGTTAAGGGCAGCTGCTGTTCAGGTTCAAGGCTAGGGAAGAGTATGTTAGTTTGCTAGGGATGATAGAAATCTAAGAACGATGACAAACACAGATCTAACATGGCTGATATTTTTGGAGGAGGGAGGGAAGAGAAGACAGAGGAGCCAGCAATGTGAACTTTTATGAGAAAGCTCTAGATTTTCAAATGTTAATTCTGGTAATCATCTCATTTTCAGGAGAATTAGCATTGGAAAGAGAGGCGGTTTTATAGGAATGGGCCTACGGGATTGCAACTGGTGAGGGTCCCTCCAGCTAAAAGCAGTGGACTGCTCTGAGGCACCTGGCAATGGCTGATCCACAGTATTTTCCCAGAATCCTATTTGGCTGTATCTAGATGCCCAATTTAACCTCCTGCAGACATTCCCCCTAAGACTACCCTTCCCTCTGTGAATCCCAACGGTTAGCCAAGTTTTGCTTCTTAATGTTCTCCTCTCTCTTTTCTTCCCTATTCTGTGCCCATTAGAGATTCCTTCTACTCTTCTGGGCTCTAATTATCAGAATGATAATTTCATTCTAAAGATGACTTACAAAACTTTGTCTCCAACTCTCCCTCTCCTCTAAGCCACCAGATGACCTTCCCAGGAAAGGTGATCTCAACCAAATTCCTCACTCTGGCTCTTACCAAATCTGGCTTCATATCTTGATTTCCTTATTTCTATCACTTCTACTACTGCTTCTCAAACTATTTTGAGGGGGAGGTGCTTTTTTATGTTTTTAATTCTCCTTTCTGTCTCAAACTGTTAGTGTTGGGAGCTAATTCTCCATGAATATTTTTACATTTCTGCTTGGCATAAACTTTCTGGAAACTTAAAAACCTTGGTAAAAAATGGTTTAATGGCAAAAAGACCTTGGAAGCTGGAAGTAGTATATTATTTCAAAGAGATTTAGGATTTTATCTCTCCTAGAACCATTGGCTTTCATTCCAAGATGGAAAAGCTATAGATCTCATTCTCCTTGCTTCCTAGAGAATATTTATGTATGTTCCAGAATAAAGGTTTCTCTTTCTCAGGAGGGGAGGGTGGACCAATATGCCAGCCACCCTAAATAAACTTTATCTCATAATTTCTGGGTTCCTCTCTTGCCCTTATTGTATCATCCCAAGAGAACTGGCAGTCAGGGAATGGGGGC
The DNA here is from genome assembly GCF_018350195.1 of Panthera tigris. Taxonomy (NCBI): domain Eukaryota; kingdom Metazoa; phylum Chordata; class Mammalia; order Carnivora; family Felidae; genus Panthera; species Panthera tigris. Next base: position 49,396,064 of record NC_056661.1, read on the forward strand.
TAAGATTCTCTGTGAGCAATAAACAATCTGTTCTGATTCAGAGAACTGTTTTTTTTTCTCTAAGAATACCATATGTATATAAACATAACAGATACAAATATGAAATAAAAAAAAAGAATTGCATGCTAAAAGAGTAGGTCTTGAACATTCTCATCCCAAGATAAAAGCTTTTTAACTATGTGTTGTAATAGAATTTAACCAGACTTACTGTGGTAATCAATTCACAATATATACAAATATGAAATAATTATGATATTCACCAAAAACTAATATATTATATATTAACTATAGCCAAACTGAAAAAAAAGAAGCACACAAGAATATCTCAGAAGTACAATGGTCCATAATGTGGAGCCAGACAGGCTATGTATGAATACTCGTTTTGCCACTTACCATTTGTATACCCATTAGCAACTTAAACTCTGTGGCTCAATTTCTTCATCTATCAGAGACCATGATATCTCAACCTTACAAGTTTATTGTGAAGATTTAAGGAGTTGGCATCGGTGGAGAACTTAGAATACTGCCCACATATACTAAGTGTTTAACAGAAATGAGCTGTTACTGTCATCAGACAGGCTGTGAATTTGAACTCCCAGACCCTCTAATTTCTCATAAGAGTCATCCTGGCCCTTTCTAGCTGACCCAGGACCAAGTCCAGAAGGGTTGGGTCCATAATTGTTTGGGGAACAGGACTTGCATTATCAGGTAGGGACTCAACTGTTCTGAACTCAGGTAAGAAGATCCATATGTGGTAACAATACTCCCTACAAAATCTTTACAAAAGCATTCCCCTTTGCCAGTTCTCAGATTATTAAAGATATGAGATCTTTCCTCATAGACAAAAATGTGCTAAGTTTCAACATGCCTTTCTCCCATAGCTCAGCTATAAACATCCATAAGAACTCTTTGGAATATTTCTCTTTAAAAATATGAAACAATTTGGTACCTAAGTAGAAGAGCTTAAGGCAAAAACTATTTAAATGAGACCCAAGAAATACTATCACTGGTATTACTACCTCTACACAGACTAAACAAACTGAATTTAGTCGTGGAAGAAGGCTTGAAACAGACTCTAGATGCCCCCCTCCCACAATGAATTATGTGGAAAACAAAAGCAAAGGCATAAAACATAGAAGGCCAAATTTTATTATTACATAAAGTCATTCTGTCAATTTTCCATAAAAGCTTCTAATCCTTAATCCTTACTTTTAGTTTCTATGTTCACTGTAACATAGATCAATGCAGTTTGTGGGCTTACACCCATCTGTGGATTTTCCTTTGAGTGGCACTGACAAATACCGCCAGCTGGTTCTGGTCAAACTTCAACATTAACATATTTACAACTCCTTAATGGAGATAATACGGGTAGAACTTGGAATAATGCCCAGCACATAAGTAAGGGTTCCATGAATGTTAACTATTATTGCTATTCGACTCCACCCTCTCCTTCACTCTTTCTTCATAAAGAACTCTCAAGTCTCATTAAATTCATCATTTATTTTCTGGACTTGTCCCTCCCTTCTCACTCCCACAGCCAGGACTTCAGTTCTGTGTCACATTATCATCACACAGCTATACTATTTCCATAGCATTCCAATTAGAAGCAAAAGCAGCTCCAGAACACAGAGCTTGAATTTTTGGATGCCCAGTGATTCCAAAAATCACTGGAAAATATAAAGAAAACACACTTAGAGAGCCAATTGGGAAGAGGTCTGGTCTGTTTGGGGGGAAGATGGAGGTGAAGCAGTGCACAGCTAAAGGCCCACTAGATGACTGACTCACTGATTCCCCCTGAGACCATGTCCAAAGATCTAATTTATCATGTCCCCTTTTCTGCAAACACCAATTTCCTTCATTCATTGGTGATGATGCAGGAAAAGGGCAAATAAAGGGAATATTTCATGACTTCCTCCATGCCTTCTCAGATAGCCTATAGTCCAGAGCAGCATAGAAAGGTAAAGCAGAGTAAGGGAAAGAGAAAACACATCCCATTAAGGATGGGCTAGGTAAGAATGAGCCCTCCTCTGCAAATACAATGATGTATCCATTGTGAGTGGCCACAGTGTTATAACAAATACATGTCTCTGTTGGATAACTCCTGGCATTTCTTACAGTGACTTTGCCAGAAATCAATCTAGAAGGACTGTTATAGAACATTCCAGCAGTAGAACTACCAAGACACGGTACTCAGAGTCATAGAACTTAAGCTACATGATGTTCCTGATTACAGGTGGGGATTTCAAAGCCTGAGCCCATTGACTAGTATGGTCAGATGGCAAGATCTCCCAGCAAACTCAATGGAGACTTTGTAAGCCCCTAATAGGCACCAGAAGGGCATTTGGATACAAACGTCTATTATAGAGCTATAAATGCAGTTCAGTAAAGAATCCAGTCTTGGAGATAATGTACATAAAGAGAAATGACACGTTATGAGATTACCAAGTCAAAAGTATAAAAACAAAGAAAACATGACCAAGGGCAGATCCTAGTAGCATCTTTTTATCTAAGCATGGAAGACTAAGAGAAGCAACATTTAGACAGGAAGAAGAAACCTGAAAAAATATAATCAAATAATGAGAGTAAAGTATCAGTGAAGTTATTGTGGAAAATATTTTAAGAAGACAGGAATGTCTACAATGTCACCCACAAGAGAAATAAAAAGTAGTGAAGAGTGGTAAGTTACTGAATTTACCAGGAGGGTATCAGGGGCCTTTCAGAAAGCAGTTGGAGGAAACAGGTAGTCCAGGAGTAAAGTAGGTGGTAAGATTGACAATTGATTTATTTATTTATTTATTTTTTAATTTTTTTTTTAACGTTTATTTATTTTTGAGACAGAGAGAGAAAGAGCATGAACGGGGGAGGGTCAGAGAGAGCGGGAGACAGAATCGGAAGCAGGCTCCAGGCTCTGAGCCATCAGCCCAGAGCCGACGCGGGGCTCGAACTCACGGACCGCGAGATTGTGACCTGAGCCAAAGTCGGCCGCTTAACCGACTGAGCCACCCAGGCGCCCCTATTTTTTATTTTTTTAATGTTTATTCATTTTTGAGAGATAGAGCACTAATGGGGGAGGAGCAGAGAGAGAGGGAGACAAAGAATCCAAAGCAGGCACCAGGCTCTGAGTTGTCAGCACAGATCCTGATGCAGGGCTCAAATTCACGAACCGTGAGATCATGACCTGAGCCGAAGTTGGATGCTTAAACGACTGAGCCACTCAGATGCCCCAAGATTGACAATTTAAAAATGAGATAGGAATGCCTGGATGTCTCAGTCAGTTAAGCAACTGACTCAGTTTTGGCTCCAGTCATGATCTCATGGTTCAGGAGTTTGAGACCTGAGTCAAGATCTGCAGCTGGCAGCCAGAGACTGCTTGGCATTCTCTCCTTCTACCTCTCTCTCCACCCCTCCCCTAATCATGCAGTCTCTATCCCTCTCAAAATAAATAAAAGACACTTAACAAAAATAAAAATAAAAATGAGATAGAACATCATTCAAGACTGTGATGATAAGAGAAACAAAGCAAGTACTCAGTAATAACTAAGTCACATAACTAATGACCTGACTTTCAACTGTTAGCCCAGTTCTTTCTTTTATCATTTATAAATGCTATACCTTGCTATCTGTTGTAAAAATAAGTCAAAGTTCCAAATACATTATTTTTTAATGGGAATTATCCAGGCAATTCAAGCCAAAGGTACCTGTTGGTTAACTACCTGGATAATACAAAGGAAAGCATTCAGTGACTTGAATTATCCATGTTATCCTCTCAATATTCCACTTTCTATATGAGAGGGCTGGAGTTAAGAGCAGCATGGGAGTAAAGAATAAGTGGCATCAGTGTCCTCAGCTGATGTCATAAATGGAACAAGAGCTCTTATCAAGAGAAGGTGAGATTTCTGGAGACTGTGCTATGAAAGATTTCAAATATAAATGAGAACTAAAATTTAAAGGTGAAAAGAGGATAGAAAGATAATCAACTGCACCATCCATTGAGTCCTTAATTGTGCAGAGTACATGAAAGGAAAGGCCATGCATAGCAGCTACATTCCCTTAATAACTGGATCTAATGCCATGCCAGCTAAGCCAGCACTCTGCTGCTTTTAGAGCGTTACACTACTAGACATTATTACCCTATGTAGGATGATACTTGGAGCCAAACCAATTAATCAAACCTCTCCACGTCTTCAAGAGCAAGAATTTTGGCAGCTTGAACTAAATGGTAGATGAGAGCTTGAAAGCCTGCATATGAAACGTATTGATTTTTCACTCAGTGAGGTTAAAAAGAATGATTATGATTTGACAAGTCTTACTCTTAAAAAGCAACCTGAACTGCCTTGACTACTCTTCTCTGTCTCCTATTGGTGCTTCTCTCTGGACAGAAGATACCCCTACTAACACACAGCTCTGTTGCATATAGCTCCTTTTCAATGTTGGCATCTCTATATAAAAGTCACCTTCTTATTAACAAGACCATCCCCAATTACCCTGTAAACACAACCTCATTTCCTCTAATCCCTGCTTATTTCCTTCAAAGCAGCTATATAAGGGATTGAGTGTTTTCTGCCTTTTTTAATACTCTTTCTCCATTCCCATGTATCCCACATAGGAATAAGCCCTGCTTTTTCACTAGTGTGTATTTTGAGAAATATTGATGGAAGAAAGTGGACAAGAGTAAGTGGAGAGGAAAAGAAGGAGAATATGGAAAGCAGCAGTCATGGCTGAGAGAGGGAAGGGGACAGAGATTGTATTAATGGCCTATTTCTGAAGTACCAACTTAATAGAAACTCAGGGGTTTAAAATAACACAGATTTATTATCTTACAGTTCTGTAAGTCAGATGTCCAAAAACAGATCTTACATGGCCAACATCAAGGTGTCAGCACGGTTGCATTTCTTCTGGAAGCCTAAGGGTAGAAGTCTGTTCCTTGTCATTTCTAGCTTCTAAAAGGCTGTCTTCATTTCTTGTCTCCTTGCCTCCTTCTAGCAATGATCAATCTCCCCATCCCTCACTCTGACCCTCTTGCCTCCCTCTTGTAAAGATCCTTGTGATTACATTGGGCACCCTTGGATAATCCATTGTAACTTCCACAACATTTCAAGATCTATAATTAAATTGTATGTGCAAAGTTCCTTTTGCCATGGAAGGTAATTTATTCACAGGTCTGAGGATTAGCATATGAACATTTTTGAAGGTTCACTGTTCTGTCTACCACAGAGGGGGAAAGGGAAAGGAGGAGAAGAGAAGGGAGGGGAGGAAAGGAAGAATGATTCTCTCCTCCTAATACCTCACTCCTTTAATCCTAGGCCACTACCTAAAATCTGATTCCCTGAAAAAGCTTTCCATTATCTACTCCTATATGCCCTGATCACTCTTGCCTTCAACTGAATTTTTGAAGGCAAATTCAAAGTTAACACAATGCCTTTACCAGTCCTAATTTTTGTTCATTCTTCATTAATTAAATATACCAGCTTTAGTTATTGAAGACTTAAATAATGATTTTGTTTGCTGTATTCTATAGCAAAATGAGCAATTATATTCCATTCCAAACCAAGAAGTTGTAATGTTAGAAGTCTCTGGGAAATATACCAAATGACAACAACTGGAAGGTTTTCCATGTTTCCAAAGATAGATGGTATCTACTTGTTTTTATGCTTAATTCCTTTAGTCAGCTCTTCAAGAACACTACATATTAATTTTTCAGAATGTTGGCCATTTTGACTGAATTGATCAATGAATTTGTCAGATATTGTCCAACAAGTTGTTGCCAGTCTAAGGAACACCAAATAATTAATCTTATTGCTTTTCCCTACTCCATGATTTTTTCTGACTGCTTACACATTCTGTAAAAGAAGCAATAAAAAGAAAAATTTTAAGAGATCCCATGAATATAACTGATTAGAAATGGGTAACAGTTCTTCAGAAAATAAGAGATTCTTTAACATTATCCAGCCTAAGTAGTTAACAAGTGTTACCTAGTAGGATAAGCATCCCTAGAAGTCTTATCTTAAAAGTTTCCAACTTATAGCTAGCTAACAGCTAATTTAGAAATAGAAATTCAGACTTCCTTTAAATTAAATTATCTTGATACTACATATTTTTTTGAGGCCAAGATTCTCCTCATCACCTCATGCTGGCTTTCAAATTAGGATGTATTCTACATTCAGCAATCTCAATAAAACTCTCCTGCCTTTCTAGACTCTAGGCTCCATAGTTGATGGAGTATTTCATTATGTCATCTGCAGTTCTTGACAAGAGGTAGGAGAAAGAGGAGGAGGAAGACACTCTAAGAAATAATTGAAATGAGAAATGTCACCTTGAGTTTAGTGTCAGTGAGTTAACACTCAGCCTTGGTTGGAAAGTAGACAGTGAAAATAAAACGGCATTTACAAAAAATACTAATCCTGTGCACGAATAAATCTATCTTTCATTAATATTTGATTTTTTTGTTCCTGTATTGATTGCCATGACATGGCTGTCACCCAGCTGAGACCCATAATTTCTATTGCAGGCAATTTCCTTACAGAATTACTTTCCTGAAAGGGCTGGATGTTATAGCAGACTTGTCAAACTGCACACATGTCAACAGCATTTGGTAGTGACTGTTCAATAATTAATTTACTAGGCTGACTGTTGGAACAATTTGAAAAGTCTCTGTGTGAAGTTCATGCTTCTTGAGGCTAAAAACCTAGAATCATCATGACTGGGCCATGAGCAGAAAAAGTACCAGGTTATGTGATCTGATAAACTCAAACTCTAAATGTGTCCTGAAGAAAGTGAGTTTAGAACCATGGATGTTTAGAGCTGAGAGGAATCATTATCCATTGCTCATTTTATGAATGATTCACTACTCTTTTAACTCTTTGATTTTACAGAATTGGAGGTAGGTACATTGGAGGAATAAAGCACAATTTAAAAATTTGTTAGCTGAGATATGAAAACAACATGTTTATATAATATCATTCACTGTGGAAGAAGGAACCAGCAGAACAAGAATTAAAATGGTCAAAACATGCTCAAGACAGCCCTGCAGAGTTTGCTCTGCCTCATAGCACATGTGCATATGGCTGAGAACAAGCATACCTATTTTAAATACTCATTCCAATGAAGGGTTTCTAACTGGATACTGCTTCTAGTCATGGTAATTTTAAAATATGGCTGCAAATTTGACATTCCTCCCATTGAGAGGTGGATTCTAAGTCCTTTCCCCTTGAATCTGGGCAGACTCGTAGCTGCTTTAGTATCATCCCAGCTCTGGTATGTAAATGAGAAAACTTGTAGATGGTTCTATCCACAAGCCATTGAGCTTTCTCTGTTGAGGTTCCAGACACTGTAGAACAAAGACCAGCCCTATTGTACTCAGTTCAAATTTTTGACCTGCATAATTTGTGAACATAATTAAATAGTTGACTTTGCCAGTAACTATTAGAATGACTTATTAGATAGCAATAGATAATTGGATTATTTATCCCATCCCAATTTAAAAGTACAGATGAAGAAGAAGATTTTTTTTCTCTTTCAAGACTACAGAAACTTTCCTTTCTATACTGGTACACTAAAAGCATTTGTCATATCAAGGAAAGATGGTGGATGAAGTGGGGTGTAGAGAAATGAAAGGGGTCAGGAAGACAATTTGCACTCACTCAGAAATAGAACAGTTACAGATGCCCAGAAGAATTCCTTAAGAGAAATGAAAGTACTTTTGAGGGGGTAAAGTATGTGGCATATCACAACTATACAAAATTAAGAAACAATGTCAACGGAAGAGTATTACCTGCAAACATTTTCAGAAACTCTACCTTGGGTTTTCATGTTGAGATACAATTTGTTTCTTACATTAACTTTTCAATCAAATATTCAAAAGTTCCCTTCAGTTTAGTAGTTACATAGGCTATGTGTACATGAATTACTATACAATGCTAAATGGCCCATAAAATATAACATGTCAGTCACAAAGCCATAGTGAAAATCCATAAAGACTTGAATATCCATCTTTCCTATACAAAACACGTGGATCATCAAGGATTGCAAAATCCCTTTACAAGGGTGTAAAAAATCATGTTATAACTTGGGTCATGTTATTGACCTGCTGAGAAGTCTCCAGAAGCACTTTACTGCCTGATTACTATAGTTTAATTCTTGTATATCACCCTTTGTAGCATATTTCATAATCTTCCGCTAACTTACCTATCCAGTTATATTTCTCTCTTCTATTTTCATTAACTAAACAACAACAACAACAACAACAACAACAACAACAACAACAACAAAACCCTAGTATGTGTCAGGCACCATACTCAGGACTCCATTGGTGGTAATGATAGAGAAAGTCCCTGCTCTCATCAAACATTGAAGTGCAGGAAGTGAGAATCCCCAGGGTGGGGGGAGGGAAGTATTTCACAAACGTGATTAGTGCCATGGGGAAAATAGGTGATATGATAGATTGGTTGGCTAGGGTGACTATGGAAAATAATAGGTTTTTCCAAATTTTCATTAAGAAACTTTTTAAAGACTCAAAAAGGGGAGAGAACATTTTGTCATATATATTATTAGTATATTTTTGTTTTAAAGTAATTTATAGACATAATTCATCCCTTAAATATTTCAGTCATCTTGGAGAAACAAGGGAATTTTCCTGCACAAAAAGTATGATGAACACATTAGGCACAAATAATTTCTTTTTTTTTTTCAATATATGAAGTGTATTGTCAAATTGGTTTCCATACAACACCCAGTGCTCATCCCAAAAGGTCCCCTCCTCAATACCCATCACCCACCCTCCCCTCCCACCCCCATCAACCCTCAGTTTGTTCTCAGTTTTTAAGAGTCTCTTATGCTTTGGCTCTCTCCCACTCTAACCTCCTTTTTTTTCCCCTTCCCCTCCCCCATGGGTTTCTGTTAGGTTTCTCAGGATCCACATAAGAGTGAAACCATATGGTATCTGTCTTTCTCTGTATGGCTTATTTCACTCAGCATCACACTCTCCAGTTCCATCCATGTTGCTACAAAGGGCCATATTTCATTATTTCTCATTGCCACGTAGTACTCCATTGTGTATATAAACCACAATTTCTTTATCCATTCATCAGTTGATGGACATTTAGGCTCTTTCCATAATTTGGCTATTGTTGAGAGTGCTGCTATAAACATTGGGGTACAAGTGCCCCTATGCATCAGTACTCCTGTATCCCTTGGGTAAATTCCTAGCAGTGTTATTGCTGGGTCATAGGGTAGGTCTATTTTAAATTTTTTGAGGAACCTCCACACTGTTTTCCAGAGTGGCTGCACCAATTTGCATTCCCACCAACAGTGCAAGAGGGTTCCCGTTTCTCCACATCCTCTCCAGCATCTATAGTCTCCTGATTTGTTCATTTTGGCCACTCTGACTGGCATGAGGTGATATCTCAGTGTGGTTTTGATTTGTATTTCCCTGATGAGGAGCGACATTGAGCATCTTTTCATGTGCCTGTTGGCCATCCGGATGTCTTCTTTAGAGAAGTGTCTATTCATGTTTTCTGCCCATTTCTTCACTGCATTATTTGTTTTTCAGGTGCGGAGTTTGGTGAGCTCTTTATAGATTTTGGATACTAGCCCTTTGTCTGATATGTCATTTGCAAATATCTTTTCCCATTCCGTTGGTTGCCTTTTAGTTTTGTTGGTTGTTTCCTTTGCAGTGCAGAAGCTTTTTATCTTCATAAGGTCCCAGTAGTTCATTTTTGCTTTTAATTCCTTTGCCTTTGGGGATGTGTCAAGTAAGAAATTGCTATGGCTGAGGTCAGAGAGGTCTTTTCCTGCTTTCTCCTCTAGGGTTTTGATGGTTTCCTGTCTCACATTCAGGTCCTTTGTCCATTTCACTTTTTGCAGATGACATGATATTATACATGGTAAACCCAAAAGACTCCACCAAAAGTCTGCTAGAACTGACACATGAATTCAGCAAAGTCGCAGGATACAAAATTAATGTACAGAAATCTGTTGCATTCTTATACACTAACAATGAAGCAACAGAAAGACAAATAAAGAAACTGATCCCATTCACAATTGCACCAAGAAGCATAAAATACCTAGGAATAAATTTAACCAAAGATGTAAAAGATCTGTATGCTGAAAACTATAGAAAGCTTATGAAGGAAATTGAAGAAGATATAAAGAAATGGAAAAACATTCCGTGCTCATGGATTGGAAGAATAAATATTGTCAAAACGTCAATACTACCCAAAGCTATCTACACATTCAATCCAATCCCAATCAAAATTGCACCAGCATTCTTCTCGAAGCTAGAACAAACAATCCTAAAATTCATATGGAACCACAAAAGGCCCCGAATAGCCAAAGTAATTTTGAAGAAGAAGACCAAAGCAGGAAGCATCACAATCCCAGACTTTAGCCTCTACTACAAAGCTGTCATCATCAAGACAGCATGGTATTGGCACAAAAACAGACACATAGACCAATGGAATAGAATAGAAACCCCAGAACTAGACCCAAAGACATATGGCCAACTCATCTTTGACAAAGCAGGAAAGAACATCCAATGGAAAAAAGACAGTCTCTTTACAAATGGTGCTGGGAGAACTGGACAGCAACATGCAGAAGATTGAAACTAGACCACTTTTTTACACCATTCACGAAAATAAACTCAAAATAGATAAAGGACCTGAATGTGAGACAGGAAACCAACAAATAATTTCTTAACATCAAATTTCGCACCGTATCAGCTATTCTCCAAAAGTCTATTAGGACTGGATTGTTCAAAACAAGGTCCCACTTTTACAATAGGTTCTATCTTTTTGAATCTAGAAGAATCCTGCTACTTTTCTCCCCCTCTTTTTTCTCCATGATATTGACTAGTTCAAGATACTGGACTGGTTCTGGATTTGCTTATGGGTTTTACCATGGTGTCATATAACATCACTTTTTCCCTATATTTCATACAAACTTAACTTAGGCATAAAAGCTTGAATATATTCAAGTTAGACATTTTTGAAAAGATTACATAACAAGGGACATTGTATACTTCATTATCATGTCATGTTAAAAAGCACATAATATCTGGGGCACCGAGGTAGCTCAGTCAGTTGAGCATCCAATTCTTGATCTCGGCTCACTTCTTTATCTCAGGGTTGTGAGTTCAACCTCTGTGTTGGGCTCCACAGTGGGTGTGAAGCCTACTTAAAAAAAAAAAAAAAGCACATAACATCTGGATGACTCCTAAAACCTCTGGGTTAAGGTGATGACAGCCTGATCCAGCCTTCATAGAGTGACAGTTTCTGACTTGCAACCAGCAGTTGTACACAGAGATAGTATGGCACAACACACATATCCAATTCCTTATTAATCTTTCATTAATGGAATGGTCTAATTAATGATCCTTGACTGACTCAATCATTTCATTAGGTAATTTAAAAAGGTCACTTTTCTAATTCCTTTATTTTTTCTATATTTATTGGCCAGTAGTCTTCTAAGCCTTCTCTTATCAAATGTAGTGATTTGGTCACCCTGATATGTAGCTTGCAGAAGAAGAGCAGAATAAATACCTCTTTGCCTTTAAATCTCTAATGAATTTCTTATTGTTGCCATTATTTGGTGCTAATTTGGATTTCTCTTTTTTGAGAATGGCTATGAACTCATGTAATTATATATATATATATATAAATTATGTTATAATAAATTATATTTTTCTTAGTGTTATTTGAATTGTAACTGTGGATACTAAGATCTCCTAAGACTGGGTCCTTGTCTTTTTCAATGAACACAGTAGTCTGTAATTTTATTTAATTAATGAATTTATTTATTTATTTGTTTGTTTTTGTTTTCTAATACATCTATGACATCCCAGGGACACCCAGGGCATTCTCTCCATCAGAAATCAGCAACTTCTCTAAAAAGGCTTTAGTTATTTTAGTGAGAAATGGTATTTAAAGGATAAAATCTAAATGCCAGGGATGCTCACTGGTCCTGGAAAGTTGTTTCTAAACTCTTTCAATGCAGAGATAGCAAAATTACCTCTTAAAATTTATGAGTAAGTACTGAAACTCCCAAGTCAAATTAAGCCCTAAAATGTTTACTCAACATTTTATATTATATACATATTTACCTCTTTTTTCTTGCATTGAAAATCATGGTTTCTAATTACAATAACATACTTATTTAATTTACTCTATAATTTAAATATAATGGTTTCAAGATAGCAAAATCAACATTATTCCTCAAAACAAAACTGCTCTGTGCTGTTTAAAATTACAATGAAGTTAATTTTTCTTTAGAATATATCCCATGAAGGATACAGTCACTCAGTCACTATTGTATCAGAAATCACTTGAAAGAGTCTCTTTGTGGATATATTATCGATTTTGTAATTACTTAAATTATTTTGCTCATATGTTCTAGTTTTTGTTTTATTTGTTTGTTTGAAGACCTTGAAAAATATCCCACTAAAATAAAATCCCACAGGGGCGCCTGGGTGGCTCAGTCGGTTGAGCATCCGACTTCGGCTCAGGTCATGAGCTTGAGGTTCGTGGATTCAAGCCCCGCATTGGGCTCTGTGTTGATGGCTCAGAGCCTAGAGCCTGCTTCGGATTCTGTGTCTCCCTCTCTCTCTCTGTCCTTCCCCTGCTTGCTCTCTGTCTCTCTCTCAAAAATAAATAGACATTAAAAAAATTTTTAAAAAGTCCCACTACTGATGGGATACTTTACTTTACTTTATTCTGAAGTCATCTAATAAAAATCATTTTATCTGTGTGGATTTTCCACAGTTAGCTATAATCATTTCCAGTATCATCTGTTATGTCTGTGTTTTAAATTTTTTTACATGATTTTTCTCATGGTTATAGGTTATATTTTCTTGCTATTTTGTATGCTTTGTCTTTTTTTTTTTAACGTTTATTCATTTATTTTTGAGATAGAGAGAGACAGAGCATGAATGGGGGAGGGGCAGAGAGAGAGGGAGACACAGAATCGGAAGCAGGCTCCAGGCTCTGAGCCATCAGCCCAGAGCCTGACGCGGGGCTCGAACTCACAGACCGCGAGATCGTGACCTGGCTGAAGTCGGACGCTTAACCCACTGCGCCACCCAGGCGCCCCTGCTTTGTCTTTTTGATTGGATGCTGAGTATTGGATATTTTATGTTGTTAGTTATTGGACTTAGCTTTATTTCCTTAAATAGTATTAATCTGTTTTCCAGCTCTCAGTTACTTTGAAAGAGTTTACTTTAGTAAGGCTTGCATCTATACTTTGTTAGGGCAGATCTAAAGTAGCCTTTCATCTAGGACTAAGTTATCCCATTTACTAAGGTTATAACCAGAAGACTGAAACCAATGCTCCATGTACTGAGAGACTTTCCAAACTGATTGTTATGATAGCTAATATTCCCATCTTGGAAACAGCTGTGAGAGTCTCACATCCTGCCTTTGCCCAGGGCTTCTCTCCCAGGCCTTCCATAGTTTTGTCATACACTCAAACAGAGAAAGACAAATATCGTATGACTTCATTCATATGTGGAATCTAAAAATACAAGTAATCCAATAAGAGCAGCAACAACAACAACAAAAGAGAGAAACAGACCCATAAATGCAGAAAAGAAACTGGTGGTTGCCTAAGATGGGGGGAGGTTAAGGGCTGGACAAAATGGGTCAAAGGGATTAACAGGCACAAACTTCCAATTATAAAATAATTAAGTCATGGGGATGAAAAGTAAAGCATAAGGAATATAGTCAATACTATAACACAATACTATATCATGGTGAGTGTTTTATAATGTATATAATTGTTGAATCACTATGTTGTACCCCTGAAACTAATTGAATGTTGTATGTCAACTATACTTTATTTAAAAAAAAAAAAAAAGACCAGTACTCAGTCAAAGACCAGAGGGGATGCCTCTGCAAATCACCAGGGCAGAGTGGTCTCTCAGTTTGCCACCATCTTCTCTGGTGTTGTGTCCTCACAAATTATTACATCTTTGGCCTCCCAGAATTCTATCTCCTATGATGTTGCTTGGAAACTGCCTGTGGGTAGTTGGGCTCACCTCAACCATTTCCCTTCAAGGATCACAGTCTTGGCACTGTTTGTTATGCAATAACTGAAAACCATCATTTCCTAAGTGTTGTCTGCTTTCTTGTTATTTAAAGTGGCATGACAACTCTGGTCCTCCTTATTACATCATGTCCAGAAGTGGAAGTCCTTATAATTACTTTTTTTGTCATTTCCCTAAGATTTATGGTTAGTAGCTTCTGTTTGTTTTTAATTTTAGGAACTACATTCTTCACTGACAATTCTGTTTCTTGAATTTACATGTTTTGTGTTAAAGTATTAAAAATAAATTCATATTAGTTTCATTCATGCCCTTCTTGCCTCATACCACTCCTCTGGATAACAATTCTATCAGTTTTTGATTTATCTTTCCAGTATTCAGAGTTTTCTGGATTGGTGTCATATGATATAAGGAGACAATTCTGCAAAGACATATGGAGACAGCATTCAAGGCAGACACATTGCCAAGTACAAGTGCCCTAATGCTTTAAAGAGCATGGCTTATTAAAAAAGAAAAAGAGAGAAAAATGAAATCCCATAGTGTGACCAAAGTATTATAGTAAGGAAAGGAGAAAACCCATTTATTTCAGGTTACAGAAGTCAGCAGAAATCTTATCAGGTTGGATCTTGTGTGTGAAAATAAGAAACTTAGTTATTATTCTCAATGCATTAGGAGGCAACTGAAAAGTTTTAACCATAAGAGTGACCAGATAAGGTTTTCATTCTTACATTGTAACTCTGGTAAAGGACGTATGGAGAACGGAAAGCTAAAAGGACAAGAACAGCAGTTGGGGGACAAGTTTGGAGATCATAGTAAGTCTTGGTGACAGGTGATAATTTTGTCCAGATGAATAACTAGAGCAGGGGCAGAAAGCAGTAAAAGACTTCAGATTACACATTTGCATCAGGACAGAAAGTGCTGATGACTTACATGTAGATGGCGAACAGAAGGAAGGAGTAAGGATGGTAAGGATGGTTCTTGGACACTTAGCTTCAGGAACTAGCTAGAAATGTGGCTTGAAATACCTCAAGGGAAACACACGCTTGGGGGACCAAGATTTCTATTTTGGCCATGTCAAATGTGGGGGGCCTATAAGACTTCTAAATACACATAACATGTAGGAGGTTGGAGATATTGGTCTGGACCTCACAGACTAGGGAGTATAGAAAATAACTTGACAGGCAATGGGCAAAGCTCTAGGTCAAAACTTCTAGTGAATCTGAGAGGAACAAGGCCCAAACCCTTAGGACTCATCAATATTCAAGAGTCTGGCTGAGGAAAATGAAACAGCAAAAATAATAGTAACAACAACAATAGTGGTAGTAACAGTAGTAGCTGTTATCGTAGCAGTAGTAATACTAAGAAGGTGATGTCAGTTAGGTGGGACAAAACCAGGAAATTGTTGAGTCATGGGGGTAGAATGCGTGTCAAGGAGATAGGGTTAATTATGTCTAAATGAGATCTGCAAAGAACAGAACAAAGCAGTCTCAAAAGGAAAGATGACAGAGCAAGTGGTCTAGAAGATGACAGAGAAAGAGGTCACCTGATTAACTTATATGTATTACAATTGAGATCCAGGCTAGGCCCTGTGCTTCCTCCAAGTTCTCTTTAATCGATGTATTCCAAGAGGATTTCCCCTTCTTATAGTTATGAATGCTATGGTACCACTTCAGAAGAAGGAACCAGATCATTCTGAGCGAGTAAGTCATGTAAAAAGAAAAAGAAAGCTTTGCTGATCATCATAATTAATGAACAGAGTCGTGGGTGACTTTTTAAAGGGTAGAAGGGAAGGAATGGAGCACTGGCTATATACCAGATGCAAGATGTGCTTTACCATTCTCAAAGTCACTTAATCTTATAGCAACCATGCAAAACTAGATTCTGACATTTCATTTGCATATCAAGAAGTCATGGCTAAACAAAGTTACCAAATCTCTATTCCTTGATTGAAAGCAAATTTGTGACAGAATCAGTTCTCAAACCCAAGTTTACTTCAAAGCCCACCACAAATGGCCTTCAAAATGATAAGCAAAGCCATTGTTCTGAAGTGAAATATTTTTTCTCTTATCAAATCCCATTTTAGGTGGGAATGCCCCATCATCAGACTTTATCTATGGCACTGAACCCACATGCAATACACAGAGAATTGGCTAACACTGTCAGCTTCAATGGGAAAGGACAACAACATAGAAAGCACACACACACACACACACACACACACACCAACAAAAACTAAATAAGTATGGTTTTTTTTTTGTTTTTTTTTTTAATTTTTTTTTCAACGTTTTTTATTTATTTTTGGGACAGAGAGAGACAGAGCATGAACGGGGGAGGGGCAGAGAGAGAGGGAGACACAGAATCTGAAACAGGCTCCAGGCTCCGAGCCATCAGCCCAGAGCCTGACGCGGGGCTCGAACTCACAGACCGCAAGATCGTGACCTGGCTGAAGTCGGACGCTTCAACATCATTCACACTAATCTGTATGCAATGTCATGAACACACACATGCACACACACAATTTTCCAAAGTAAAGGTAGTTAAGCAACAGCATAACATCATGAAAGCAAGGCTTTGAATTTAGGGGAGAAAACTTGCTAAGCACAAAGGAAAAAATTAGCAGAGAAAATTCTGAAAATTCATAATCTCAGCTTGGGGCAAAATTTACAGATACATACACACATATATTACAGAAATTATTATGCAAAAGAAAAAAATGTTGGGCTTTATTTAAATGGCATTGAAACAGAATTGAAGAGGGAAATCTCAGAGTCTAGAAATCCCAAACATTTTATTTTATAGATGTGGATACTGAGCCCAAAGATGTTAAATTACTTGCCTGAGGTCAAATGGTTGGTTAGAACTCAAAGACAAAAGTGTCTCTCATTCCATGATTGAGCTCTTTTCACAACTTTACGATATATCATTTCAAACCCATGTGTATGCATAATTGATGATATTCATTTATAGCTCAGAATGGTAATGCAGATTTAAGTAAAATATAAAATGAGCTTCCTTGAATCCTGAATATCTACAATTCCAACTTCAAAAGGGAAATAATATTATTTATTTCCATCACTATCACCTTTTTTTTTTTAACCAAACCAAATAGCAGACCCCTCAAGTTCAGGAAGAATTTTAAAACTGTTTTGTAGTTTTAAATGGATGTGATGAGGAACGGAGTTGTCCAGGGAAATTACAGTAGCCCTATCAGTATAGAGAGGCTGGAATGCAAAATGATCTATAATGTTAAAGAGGTGGGGACATGGAAAGAAGTCAAAGATCAAGTGTGCACTCGGTTAGACTTTTCTTGCCCTTTTAAAAGAACACTTGGCTTTTGAACTGCCCAGTTGCACACTACAAAGCTTTTAGAGTTGTCTAAAATCTTTGAAGGTTTACAAGAAGTCACTTGGCACTAAGGGTTGGATATTATGAGCAAGTCACTGAAGCAGGCAAAGCTAAAAGCTTTCAACTACTCCAGAACAATGGCATTCATCCTACTGACCTTTACTTGAAACGCTTCTCTGGAAATCAAACCAAAAGCAGAATATCTGAGGAACCCCCTAGATTTCATTGCAAATGATGAGACAAAGTCAGTGTAGTAACAAGACAGTGGCTGAGTAGAGCATTAGGTGCCTACATTCTATGTGCATGTTTGTAAAAACTAGGTATATTATCCTGACCAAGTCAAATTCCTAATCACCAAAATAAGGAGATTGTATCAAACCAGTAAATTGGTTATAGTCTTCGGGCGGCTTTCAACAGTGGATAGGTTGCCCCAACCAATATCAACTACATGCTGTCTATCAGAAATACACTTTAAATATAAAGATAAAAATAGGTTAAAATAAATGGATGGCAAAAGATAGAGTATGCAAACACAAATGATGAGAAAACTGAATTACTTATATGAAAGAGAGAGAGATATTAGGCTTTGGGCTAAGGTATATTGCCAGATAAAAAGCAAGGTTTTTCATAATGAAAAAAAGGATTGGTTTATAAAAAGGACATAAAAATTCTAAATGTGTATGCACCCAATAACAGAATTTCAATATATAGCAAAAATTGACAACTAAAAGGATAAATAGATGCATCTATGATTATAGTTGAAGATGAACATTTTTCTCTCAATGAATGGTAGACAAAGTAGACAGAAAAATCAGTAGTAATTCAGACGAGTTGAATAACACTATTAACACCAACCTGACCTAGTAAACAAGATAGAATATCGCACACTTAGCAGATTACATTTTTTCAACTGCACATAGACTATTCACCAAGATAGATAATGGTTGAGAATTTTTCACAATTGAGAAACCATGAATTTGCTGATTCAGGAAGGACAAGGAGTTTTGAAAAAAATCAATGAGAAATCCACATTTTATAGTGAAACTACAGAACAGTAGAAGAAAAAAAATCAGCTAGAGAGAAAAAAAAAGATCACCTAAAAAAGTAATAATTACACTAACAGAAGACTTCTGTATGGCAAGAATGGAAGCCAGACTATAGTAGAATAACATGTTCAAAGGTCTGAAAGAAAATAGCTGTCAATTGGAATTATGTCTCCAGCAAAAATCTCTTTCAAGATAAAAATGCTATTTTCAGATAAACCAAAATATAGAGTTCACCACAACAAACCTTCCTTAAAGGAATTTCTAAAATATATACTTTTGGAAAAAGAAATATTATACGAGAAAGGTCAGAGATGCAAGTAATGAATGCTACAAGGTAAACTGATTATCTGGGTGAATCTAAACAAGCATTGACTGTGTAAATGAATAATAGTGCCTTGAAAAATTTTTAACGTTTATTTATTTTGATAGAGACAGAGAAAAAGAGAGGGCGTGCATATATGTACACAGAAGAGGGACAAAGGGAGAAGGAGAGAGAATCTTGAGCAGGCTCCACTGCCCAGGGCAGAGCCCGATGTGGGGCTCATCTCACGACTGTGAGAGCATGACTGAAATCAAGAGTCAGACTCTTAGCCAACTGAACCACCCAGGAGCCATAATAATGCCTTGAAATTTTAAAACAGGTAAGATTTTAATACTGAACAGTAATAGTATGTAAGCCCTGCCAAGGCAATTAGAATTTAAATATTCTAAGTTCCCTGTGTCGTCCAAAGGAGAATAAAGCTTTTTATTAATCATAGACTTTATAAAATTAAGAATATACAGGAGAAAGTTCAATTTTAAAATACAAATAGTTTTCTCTAAACTTCTAGGTCTCTAAAATTTCCCTAAAATACAAATAGCTCTAAAACTGATGTTTAATTTTGGATACCTGGCTCAGTCAGTTGAGCATCCAACTCTTGATATAGGCTCAGGTCATGATCTTACAGTTGTGGGATTGAGCCACACATCGGGCTCCACACAAAGCATGGAGCCTGTTTAGGATTCTCTCTCTCCCTTGCTCTGTGCCCCTTCCCTGCTTATCTCTCTCTCTCTCTCTCAAAATAAATAAATTAATTAACTAAAAAAAATTGATGTTGAATCTGAATTTTGCATGGGTCAGCAAGAAAGGGGACTTAGACTTTGGAAAGATTACACAGTCCCAGTTTCTCATGGATGAGGAAGAATGAAAGAAACAAGAATGAGGGGGTTTGATTTATGTGAAGATTTGAATCATCCTTAGGGGTAACTGGACAAATTTAGGGGTAACTGGACAACAGGATGATCACAACAAGTGGGCCTGTGTGGGTGTAGGAAGAGGAGGTTGGAGGGGTAGGTGGAAGAGCCAGGTTCAAAGGAATGAAGGACATAGTTATTCACTGAGAAGCTGGACTTTCTTCTAGATGCTGTGGGTTCAAGAAGGTAACAAATGGGAGACTTCAACCTCACTTGGGTTTCAAGAAGGTAACAAATGGGAGACTTCAACCTCACTCTGGGAGGTACCTTCAGGTCTGTGGAGAATTCTGGATGAGACCAGTGTTGGGGGAGTTCACTGAAAAGACATGACCACTGATTAACTTATGAGCTGGATCTAGGCATGTAGCCGCTCAGTGGCTCATTCCCCTGTCCTAGGAATGTGGGTTCCACTTGTCTTTTCTGTTCCCAGAGGCTACTCCAAGTACAGAGCCTTGAGGTAGTGATGTGGTATTGAAAACATCTGCACGGTATATGCAGCTGAACCCAGTTAGTGCCTCTTTGTAACTTTTAAGATTTGGCATGTGGGTGCAGGGATCCCTTCATCCTGCTGCCACACAAGACAAACCTCAGGTTAAGTTCCCTTTGTTTACTAAACTGCAACCTACCAACATAGAGTGACCAGTCTCTTTCTTGGGTCTCTCCCTGCCCTCCACAAACAAAGGGCCAGTTTCAGATTATACCCAGGAAGCTTCCAAAAGGGCTATAAACCAACAACCAGCTTTAAGAAGCATGACCTCTTTCATCCCTTCCACCTCTGGAAGGTTGTCTGTGGTAGAACTCTCCTCTCTTTGCTCTATTGTACTGCTTAAACTCCATAAACATCATGTCACCCAAGCCAGGTCCTAAAGCAGGACAAACCAAGTTGTATTTATAGTATTAATAAGAAACTGGGAAAGACTAGTTCCCCCTCATCAAATATACGTGTTCCATTTTGCGAAAGCTGAAAATATTACAGATTAGCATATAGGCAGGAATCACAAATTTTATGGTAAAGCAATGCAGCGAGTAGGAGCGTCGATCGATATCTCAAGGACAATATGGTGTTCCTTTAGGCTGCTCATTCACAAAGCAGATGTACAATGTATGCGTACGTGGCGGGTCATAAATCAGGCCTTTGGATTGAACAAAGTTTACCAACAGTCATGTTAACTTAGAAATCTGAAATTGCTTTCCTCATCTATCAGGCTTTTAGAGAGTTTTTCTCACAACACCCAGAGATTCATTAAAAAACAATTTTGAAAAAACAATTTGGAAGCAATTCATAATATACCTAACATGGAAAAGACTCAGCCACCAAGGTCTTTCTTAAAAGGGTTGATTAGGGGTGCCTGGGTGGCTCAGTCAGTCAAGCAACCGACTTCAGCTCAAGTCATGATCTCATGGCTGGTGAGTTCGAGCCCCATGTAGAGCACTGTGCTGACAGCTCAGAGTCTGGAGCCTGGAGTCTGCTTCAAAATTCTGTGTCTCCCTGCCTCTCCCCTGTTTACATTTTGTCTCTGTCTGTCTCAAAAATAAACATTTAAAAAAAATTTAAAGGCTGATTAAAAATTATTCATTTAAAGTCAGTTTTGAGAACTTAACAAGTAGTAAAATAGCCATCACAGTCATCAAACCCCCAGCCTTTAAGAGCCCCCCCAAATACTCTAAACACAATAGTTCTTAACTGCCTCAAGGAATAAAGCTACCAAAGCTGCAAAAAAGAATATGTAAATAATAGGCATTCCATTCTGCTTTAAATATTTCCAAATACTCAGATTCAAACAAGAATGATATAGAGACAGAAATCCATAATAAGGCAAGTTCAAAAACTATGTTGACTGACAAGCTGAATATTTTAATAGTGAATGGGATAGTTTGTTAAGCCATTTGCTATTTTCACTATGTGCCTACCAGATGCCACTGATGTCGTCTCCTGCAAACACTCCATCAGCAGAGCCAAAGGCCAGAACCCTCTTGACTACTTACTACTGCCTTTTTACAATATACCCGATCTAGAAAAACACACGGCAACTCTCGTAATGCAATATAAATCTGGAGCGACATATGCATGCATGCACTGTAGGCCAGATATGAGAGCTTGAGGAGGCTCTCTGAAGAACACTCCCATAGCATTTAATTACTCCTTAATCAACTCTGTATCATTTCCTAATCCCACCGTCTAAACTGTCCATAAAGCAGCAATTTCCAAAGAATCCTCTATGCCAGGGGTCAGCACACTTTGGTATATGAGACTTATCTTGCCCACCACTAGTTTTTGTGCATAAATGTTTATTGAAGCACAGCCAGGACCATCATTTGTCTACATCGTATTGCCTACAGCTGCTTTCCTTCCACAAAGTGAGTTAAGTAGTTGCAACAGACACCATATGGCCCCAAATGCCTAAAATATTTACTATCTGGACGTTTATAGAAGTTTTTTTCACTCACAGCTTACACAACTGGGCTATGAAAATGATGTAGGAGAGAACTTAACAGCAAAGGACTAGACATTGCTCAGCACAGTTGCCACCAGCCACCCTCAAGATGAAAAAGTAGGTGGCATATCGTATTTGTGAATGTAATACCAGTGCTATGTGGAATTGAGTGAGAGAGCATCTGACCTAACATGTCACAAGTCACCTCTCAGGAACCCAGGACAGACATCATGAAACAACCAGAGCATTCTTACCTCTAAGTCCTGCTGTCTGCTCAGACCCCTCTCCATACAGTTGTCCAGGCAGCCAATAATTGCTTGGGATTAGCATAAAAGATGAAGGATTTTCACTATCTCTGGTCTAATTAATTACCATGTTGGTTTTTAAAACCATTATCCTTTCATCTGTCCACAAAAATCTGACTTCTACTAACTTGTGTGTACTGGGGCTCATTGGCCCTTAATAAGGTGAACTCTACTTTGAAATAACAGTTTTACCAACATTAGGAAAGTGTACATGTAAAAGCTGAAAACGGGCATTATAAGTGACAAACATTGATACCAAGTGTAGGGTATTACTATGAAATTTCTATTTTCCTAATATTATTTCCAGTTATGTCATTTGTGCAGATTTTTCATTTGTTTGTTTTGGATCAATAAGAACCCACGACAGGGGTTACTGATATGACAAACAATTAAAACCTCTAGAAATGTGTGATCCCTTAAGAAAGTTCTCCAACTAGTTATGAGTCTATATGGCTGTCTCCTCTGATGTGAACACCTTGCCTATCTGAAAGCTGCCTCTTGTGTTGCTGAAGCTGGGACATACTATGGGGAAGTCAAGCTGTCCTCCACAGGGTGAGTAAGTTTCTAATGCAGGCCCAGTGGATGGTGAAGCCTAGGGCTGCCCTCAGGTGCCTCCTGATAGAGCCTCTCCAGTTCCCTTCCCATCCTCTCACTGACTATTTTTTCTCTCATCTCTTCTCTTGGCCAACATGTATGCTCAGGACTCCTTTCTTCACTGCTTTTGGTTCTGGGCAAAATGCTTAATCTCACTGAGCCATAGATTTTGACATTGTAAAGATCAAGACCAGAAAAACAGAACTTTAAAATCTAAGTCTCTAGAAGGAGGAGCCCAGGAGCCTGTAGCTTTTAACCAACAAGTTGTCCTAATGATGGGTCTAGTTTGAAAAACAGGGTGTTCTTAATGTCACAACTTTTAGTATGTAGTTGAATCACTTGGATGCTTGTTAAATAGTCTCTCCCCAAACCCAGTTACACTGACTTTTTTCATGTCTGCAGAAAGCACTTTGAGAAAGCCTCACCTAAAGCCTGAATACTCATAGTGTGGTCCTTGTTCACCAGGATCAGCATCACGTGGAAACTTTTTAGAACTGCACAAACTCCTAGGCCCCTCTGCCTCTTAATTAATGTGGACATTAGTAAGACCCCCAGATGATTCTTCTGTACCTAACGGTTTGTGAAGCACTAACTTAAGTCCAATACTGAACCACAAAACCGAGCTTCTAAAAACTGTTCTGTACTTACATGTTCATCATTTAAAAAGTCACCGGACCCACTTCATCCCCATTTCTAGATGAAAAAATTAATGCACAGGTAACTTTAACAGTCAAAGAGTTGTCTGTCTTTGAAGTGGAGTCTGACATGGCCAGGTGATGATGTGAGACCTGCTCTGAGATCCCACTTTGACAGCCCAGGAGTCCTGACTATCAGCTGGTTCAGGAGGTCTATAGCAGGAAGCATCAACCATTTGGAAGTTGGCAGGAATAGGTCCTTGAAGAGGGGAAATGGCTTCTCATCTTAGGCCTTAGCTTCCCTATTTGTAACAGGAGGATACTAATGCTCACTTCAGGTTTGCAGAGAGGACAAAGATGATGTATGTAAAATGGAAACTCAGTGCATGGCATGAGGTGGGGTCTTATTGGTGAAAGGGAGTCAGTAAGCTATGGGAGAACAGGCTGCAATTTTAGTTTTAGCCCTCACTGGCATGCTTTCCCTTCCTACTGTTATTAAAAAAAAAGGGGGGGAAATGCTTGTATCACATCTGTATCGCATCTGCAAAAATGTATGGGATGATAAAAACAGGCATGATCGTAGAAAACACTGTTCTCAGAGAAGCCAGTTTTTATTTGCAGCCCCATTGGCCTCTCCTTTTATTGTTATCACTCCAAACTCTGAACTCACTTCAGAGCCCCATTGGCCTCTCACTTTATTGTTATCACTCCAAACTCACATTTACTAACAGCCTGGAATAATAAAGCTCTGACTCAAATCTTAACGGTTGAGGACTTTTCAATCTTAAACGCCTATAATCAGCAGTACTATTTTTTTCTTGTCCTCAGTTTCCTTGCTCTTAATAGAAAATGAGGGGCGCCTGGGTAGCTCAGTCAGCTGGGCATCAGACTCTTGGTTTCAGCTCAGGTCATGATCTCACGATTCCTGAGTTTGAGACCTGCATCAGGCTCTGCGTTGTCTGCATGGAATTCATTCTCTCTCTCTCTCTCTCTCTCTCTCTCTCTCTCTCTCTCTCTCTCTCCTTCTCTCTGTCCTTCCCCCACTTGCACTGTCTTGGTCTCTCTCAAAATAAATAAATAAACTTTCGGGGCACCTGGGTGGCTGAGTCAGTTGGGCAGCCAACTACCAGCTCAGGTCATGATCTGGTGGTCTGTGAGTTCGAGCCCTGCATCAGGCTCTATGCTGAGCGCTCAGAGCCTGGACCCTGCTTCCGATTCTGTGTCTCCCTCTCCTTCTGCCCCTTTCCTGCTTGCTCTCTGTCTCTCTCTCCCTCTCTCAAAAATAGTAAACATTAAAATTATTTTTTAAAAAATAAACTTAAAAAAAAGAAAATGAACACTGAGCTAGAGATATATCAATACTTTTTCTTCCTATATTAGTCAACCGTGCATTGATCAAGCACTTACTATGTCCCAGGTACTATGTTAAACTCTATATATGCTTATTGTTTCATTATTTAATCTATCCTCATTATAACCCTATGAACTAAGAACTCATTTTATAGGAGCACCTGGATGGCTCTGTCAGTTAAGCGTCCAAATCTTGGTTTCAGCTCAGGTCATGATCTCACAGTTCATGGTATCGAGCCCTGCATCAGGCTCTATGCTGTCAGCAGGGTCTCTCTCTCTCCCTCTCTCTTTGCCCTTCCTCTGTTCATGCTCTCTCTTTCTCAAATTAAATAAATAAACTTAAAAAACCCTCATTTTATAACCTTTCTATAGAGGAGAAAAGTGAACCAACAGTTAGGTAAAAGCAACAACAAAACAAACCTTGCCAAGGTCACTCAGCTTAAGTACAGGGACAGCCATAAAACCTAGACATTCCGATTCCAGAACCAATGTCCCTAGCTATCAAGTGGAGTAGTTTATGTGTGCCTGGAACTGAGGCCAGGAAAAGGGCTTACATAGTTTTTGTCCTCAGAAGCTTGTGGCCTAACAGAAGACTACAAATTCTAATTAAAGATGATAATCCCTCTCACAAGTCAACAGCATTTTTTTTTCTTGTTTACATGAGATATAACTAATTGATCCTAATTGTCTTTCCACTGAGTCTGGACTTTGGTCACATATGAGTCCAGAAAAACACTAGCAATCACTTGAAGTTAGGATTTGAGATGGTACTTTTTCCCATTTTTGCTCCCATGGAAATAAATCTAAAATGTTTTGTCATTATTGAAGTACACTTGACCTATAATAGAGGCAAATGAGGGTATTGATAGTATGTGCAGCTAACCATATTAGGTATCAAAGATTCTTGGCAAACAGGCATAAACCTACGAAACATAAATATTACAATAGTCAGGTAGGCAACAATATTCCTTTCATTTGCTCAGTGTGTCAGAAAAGATAAGCCTTCTACTTTACCCAAATTATGAGTTCACAACACCTTCTAAGTGGCTTAAGTTTCATGCAAGTTGCTTGCTTGAATTTCATCTTTTCAGGAATTTAAAATAACAGGTTAAAAAAAAACACAAATATGAGACTAAATCTAAGGTTGAAATAAGGTTATAAGACAATAGCATTTGATGTCAGAGCAGGTAGGCCAACAGGGCAGAAATCTACCTTAGTGAACATATTACAATCCACCTTTCAACAGTTAATTGAAAATGAGTTAATGCACAGGTGGGCTGAGCTAAAATTAGCATAAAAGAAAATCACTTTTCTGTTTGTATAATTTGCATGCCTTTGTAATCAGCGAAATGACAGATCAGACAAGAAGCCTACCTGCTGTGATGCAATCTTTAATCTCTGTCATATATTAATCATCCCTCTGTAATATAATAAAGCTGCTTCTGTCATGATGGCATTGAATGTAAATAGTTCCAATTACTGGTAATTCTCAACTGTTTTTGCAGAAGGAACTGTGTGGTATGATCCATGGGCTTCGGAAGGAAATGAAATAATAAAAAAAGGTAACTGAATTTTGCATCCAGGTTGAAACTTTTCTGGTGTCTCCCCAGACTCAGTGTTTACTTTTCTTGGATTATTTCTAAAAGCTGAAGCAACAGAGATTCAGGCCCTTGGGAGGAAAACATCGTCTGGTTTACAAGGTTCAGAGTGATTTTAATAGGCTGAAAGTGAGTAAGCAACTTGTGCCACTAATTTCCTGCAGGCATTTTCCAAGTTTTCACCCATTACAGTGTGAGGCCTTTGAATAAAAAGGTTCTGTTTGAACCAAATATTGTTGCTGCTCTTGTGGCACATAAGAGAGAAATCAAAATATCTCCAGCAGTGAAAGTGAGTACAAGACATGAAACTAATGTCATACCTGCCTAGCATTGTGATATACTTTCCTCAGAGGTTCCCCCAAATTCCATCAGCATTTAAACTTTCTGGCACTCCTGAAAATAAGTGATCATTATGCTTTGAATCCTTCTTGAGAAGAATTTCTCTAAAGGAAGATGATTTCTGGGACTCTAGAGAAAAGCTGTCTCATCCAGGATGGAGGGCTCAGTTAAGGGTGACAACACCATCACAATTAGCTATTTTGTCACCAGTGGCAGAACTCACTAATGGATCTCAATACTTTTTTACACAGAGCCTGGTGGCAGAATGATCAATTTTAGTGTTTTTTTTTTTTTGGTTTTGCTTTTTTGTTTCATGGGAGCCCACTTTTAGCCTTCTCCCCTTTGGTCTCTGGACAGGCATTAATGATGAATTTCAGTGGAAGTAGGAAGTCAAAGACATTTACTATATTTCTCTCAGATTGAAATTGCTAACTAGAAACAATATGTCTGTTCTGCT
Source organism: Panthera tigris (assembly GCF_018350195.1). NCBI lineage: Eukaryota > Metazoa > Chordata > Mammalia > Carnivora > Felidae > Panthera > Panthera tigris. The sequence continues at coordinate 49,423,430 of NC_056661.1, forward strand.
TTGAACAACTTTTTCATGTGGAAAGGGTACAACATGACTTTCTCAATTAGAAAGAAATCACAAGGGGCAGGGAATGTTTGATGAGATGTCTTAAACCTTCCCAGTCCTCACACTTCTACCTGCTCCTTGTTTTCTCTTTAAGAAATAATAAAACTAATTGTAGAAATTCAAGGAAGGGAGTCTGAAATTTGCTACCAATGTCTAGGACTGATGGTATTCCATAAGATTTTTTAAACTTTGCTTATTTTTCCCTTATTTGTTAATTTTGTAACCCTGTCTCCAACAACAATAGTAAATGTGGAACTAAACCTTCCATAGTTTGAAATATCTACAGTGTGTTAACTTTTCATTAAATATGGTTATAGTAGTTAATTTCAGGACTTAAGCAGTAAATTTTTTGGTGGCATATTAATAGTATACTCTATCTTGCAGACATTTCCCCCTCAAAAATAAGGAGCCAGATGTAGACAAATGTAAACAGAGGCAAATCAGAAACCCAAATTAGATATTATTACCCAAGTCAGCATCTGTCATTGAATGTCTCTGATAAAGACCACGTTGGAACATTCAGCTAACTCCTGAGAAAAACATGTTCTACTACACCATCTCCCCATATCCAAGAATTTCAATAATTCCTACAGGGCACACATGAAGAGAGATGGGTCCACCTCATAAGACCCCCATGTCCATTATCCAATCAATTGCATAGGTTAAGACAGAGTAAGGTAAATATGGGCACTTGCCTTTTTGTTACATGGTAACCACAAGTCTAAAGGCCCATGCAATTGAGCTTAATTCTGACTAAACAGATCAGCAAATCTTTTTTGCTTCAGAGAGAGAGGCTGGAGTATCTCCTCCTCTATGATAATCCCATTTTGAAATCTATACCTGCATCCTAGGTAACCACTATCCATCATTCAACCTCTCTGATGTCCTGATTCACTACTAATGTGTACCACTCAACTCCGTATTTCATCATTATTTTGAAGTCCTTACTCAATTAACATTGATTCAGTATTTCCATCTAAATTGAAGTGTCTTTCACGGTAAAGACAACTCTTCTTCTGTGTATCCCACAGATATTATTCATGCTATTTATTTTGGTGGGTAGGTGTAGGATAAATATTTGCTGATCAAGATTACTTGCCACTGTTAATGAATATGTGAATTATTTAACCGTGCCTTGATGGACCTGATGGACCTAATTGTGCTAAGGTTCTAATATTTCTTAAAATTTTGCTCTAAATTGATAAAGTTTTAAAAGGAAGTATTGTTAACAATATCTTTGTTTAGAATATCATCACAAAAATACTGAATTTGTTTAAATGTAAGACCATCATGAAAAATTTTAAAAATTATGTTAACTAAGTGTAGGTGTTTACAGAAGGGAAATAAAAACATACCCTCAGGAAACACCCATGCACAAATGTCTGCCTGTGCTGTATTCATAAGAGCCCAAATCTGGAAATACTCTGATGTGCATCAACGGGAGAACACACAGATTGTGCTGTCTTCATAGAATACTATGCAAAGAGTGTGTGTGTATACACACTATACATAAGTATATGCATAGTGTATATTAGTGTGTGTATAAATCTATACAATATAAATTTTTTAAAATCATGGTGTTGAGAGGAGGAGGCCTGACCCAAAAGAGTAGACACTATACGATTCTATTCATGTGAAATTTTAGAACAAGCAAAACTAATCTCTAGTAACAGAAAGCAGATTAGTGATTATACAGCAGAGGATGGAAAGGGTGACTGCAAAGGGGCTCAGGGAACATTTGGGGGTAATGGAAACATACCATATTTTATTTGGTGGCAGCTACATTGTGTATACATTTGTCAAAATTCATTGTACTGCATATGCAAAATTTGCACAATTTTTTTTGTATATGGATTATGCCTCAACAATGTTGTTTTTTTTTTTTTTAAATCACACTAACCTAAGGGAAAAGAAAAGCCTACAGTCACAATTGTTTGCAGGCCTACCGCACAGAATGTAACTGCATGCTGTGACAAATGGGACTCATCTGGCAGTAGAAACCCTGTCTCTCCTAGAATCACACTCAGAGGGTTGACTGATGGAACCAAGAGTAACAACAATCATTTTTAATTTGTCTTGTGTCTGATTCTATCTGCCATCTTAAAAATAGAGAGAAGCTGATAAAAGTTTTCAAATGGGCACATAGTCTGCAATCACACTGAAGTTTACAACCCTCTGAGTTATTGTGACACACTGGCAATTTTAGGGCTTTTGACAAGTGGAAGTAAAAAATCCCATCTCTATTTTCTGGGAAAGTGAGAGCCCTCAGAACACCTTTGGGAGGTGGCAGCATTGGCCTTTGAGTTTACCTTATTTTGATTGCAGTTTCATTTGGAAGAGGGGAGAATGACCTTAGGCAGCAATCAAGATGTACACCAGCAACTTTGGCCAAATGTATCAGAACCCAGGGAAAGCAAATTAGAGAAACACTAGATGAGCCTCTCATCCCTGTGGACCTATGTAGAAGAGCTGTCCATACTCATAAAGAGCTTTGGAGGCCTTGGTAAAAAATAAAATGGAAAGACATAGAAGGATATAATCTAGAGAGAAGCTTACTCATGTATGCGTTTTTTGAAAAGAGTCACTTTGGCTCTCTTCTGAAATAAGAGCTGGAGAAGAAGAGTGGATACAGGGGAAACCAATTGGGAGGCTATTACTATAGTTCCAGGGAAAAGATGGTGGTGGTTTGAAACAGGTGGTAGCAGTGGGGTAAAAAGATATACGTAAAGTAGAATTGACAGGACTTAGTAAATTGGCAGAATTAGCAAGGTGAGGAAACAGAAATATCAAGGATGATACCTAAATTTATAGCTTATATAAATGGGTAGGTGATGATGTCATTTTTAAAAATGGAGGAAACTAGAAGAAAGAATTTTTGTGATTATGTAACTTATTCATTCCAATGAAAACTAATTATTCTGACCTTATAAATATGTACATTTTAGACAGGCACAGGGGCAGAAGGGGAGAGAGAGAGAATCTTAAGCAGACCCTATGCTTACCATGGATCCTGATGTGGGCTCAATCCCATGACCCTGAGATTATGACCTGAGCCAAAATCAAATTGGCTGCTCAAACAACTAAGCTAGCCAGGCACCCCAGGATAATATTTTTTAAAAAGACTTAGAATGGTACTACTCGATGTCATAGTCTACACTAAGGATAAATATTCATTCTAATAATAGTAACAGTAATAATTTTATTGATTTCTTACTACCAAGTACAGTGCTAGGCTTTTTACATTATTTCATTTTCAGTTTCGTGAATAGCTCTATGACATGGATATTATCATCCTTCTTTTACAGATGAGTTAACAGAGGCACAGAACAATTAATTACCTGTGATTGATGATATCAATGTTCACCAATATCCAATCCTCCTCCAGTCAGGTCCTTGAGGATTATAATCTCCTGCCCACTTGAAGTGAAGTGTAACAATGTGACTTGCTTTGGCCAATGGAGTATGAGTGGAGGTGAAGTATCACTTCTGAGCAGAAGCATGTAAGAGCCTCTGTGTGACCGTCTATGTTTGCTTTTCCTTTGCTGAGCTAACCAAAGAGGCCACATGTTCAAGTAGGGTAGCTCCATATAGATATACCTCCTGTGAGAGTGACCAGTAAAGACAATAATGACCTGAGTCTCCCCTTCACCTCATCCACCCATGTTGAACAAAGAACAGGTTGTATTAAGGCACTAAGTCTCAGGGGCTATTCCTTACAGCAGTATAATCTAACTTACTCTGACTTAGACAAGTTTCACAGATTCAGTAAATGGCTGAGTTACTAAAAGAAAGCAGGCCCTTTAACCACTACAGCATGTATACAAAAGAAAGAAATGATCTCAACAATGAGGCAGCTTATTATCATATCAGAGACTTAGTAAAGGAGATGAAGGCAAGGCAAAGTGTTGAACAGCTGCAGCTTGCACACTGTAGGTCCTCCCCTGTGGAAGATATCCTCCTTTATCTGCACTGTCTTTATCCACCTGCATTGGACTTCCTGCCTTTTTTATGGAAAGCCCACCCATTAGTGTGAATTCAAGCAAGTCAAATAAACCTATGAAGAACATTAATGGCTCTAGGCACCCACTCTAGATCTAGATCGAGGGATAAGGCCTAGTTATCAAAGGAGCATTTGGCCAAATATACAAAATTTGTTCACTGCCCCCCCCCATTTCCTGCAGAGCTATTGGAATTTTTTAATATTTTATTTTTTAGAGCAGTTTTGTTCATAGCAAAATTGAGGGTAAGGTACAGAGATTTCCCATATTCTTCATGCCGTGCCACATATACACAGCCTCCCCATTAACCACATTTTTCACAAGAGGGCACATTTCTTACAAGTGATAAACCTACACTGACACATCATAATCACCCAAAGTCCATAGTTTACATTAGGGTTCACTTTCATGTTTGATGTTGTACATTCTGTTGGTTTGGACAAATATATAATAACATGTACCAATAAGTACAGCATTATACAGAGTATATTCGTTGTCCTAAAAATCTTCTATTCTCTACCTATCTATCCCTTCTTCACCCCAAACCCTGGGCAACCACTAATCTTTCTATTATCTCCATAGTTTTGCCTTTTCTAGAACATCATGCAGTTCGAATAATATAGTATGTAGCCTTTCAGATTGGTTTCTTTCACTGAGGAATATGCATTTAAATTTCCTTCATGTCTTCTTATGGCTTGATAGCTCATTTAATTTTAGTGCTGAATAATATCCCATCATCCAGATGTACCACAGTTTATCTATTTATTCACCTACGGAAGGACATCTTGGCTGCTTCCAAGTCTTGGCAGTTATTAAAAAGGTACTCTAAATATCAACATGCAGAATTTTGTGCAGACATAAGTTTTCAACTACTTTCACTAAATTTAAGAAGTATTACTGCTAGATTGTATAGTAAAAATATGTTTAGTTTTCTAATAAACCACCAGAAAACTGTCTTCAAAAGTGGCTGTACCATGTTATATTCCCACCAGCAATGAATGAGTGTTCATGTTGCTTCCACATCTTTGCCAACATTTGGTTTTGTCAGTGACCTCAGTGTAATTTTATAACAAAAGATTCAACAGTTTTATCAAAAATGTTCAACTTTGGATATTAAATATATTTATAAACATACATTTTATCATTTAGAACTAAAATCTCAGTGTTGATATGGGAATTTTCCTTTAATCCAAATTTATTATATGGTGATTTTGAGTAATTTTGATTTTTTCATATGGTTTTGAACTTCAAATTTACAACTAACTTTTAACAAATTGACTTTCAGTGGACTAGTCTTGATAAAGTGACACCTAGGGAATTAATTTTCAGAGGTTCACTTCTACCATCCTGAAGGAAGCTCCAACTTCAGAAATAAAGGCAGTTCATAAATTTAGCTAAAGGTACAGTGATGAAGGGACATATGATATGGACAAAATAGATACTATGGATTTTTATTTTGTCTTGCGGCATCCTTTTCCTCTTCTCTGATAACAGAATATTCAGTTATTCAAAATATTCAGTTAGGCAGGAATAACTCCTACTGTTGGCCACAGGGATTATGATAATATTTCTAGCCAATCAACCATTACACTTCTGATTCCAAATCTTGTATTCATTATTCATTTATGAAAGATCAAATATCAACTCAACTCAAAGAAGCCTTAAAAAAAGGACATTTACTGATTTACAAACATGGGAGCTCAAGGTAGCATCTATTTTCATATATGGCTATATCTGGAAGCTCAGATGCCTCTTTCTTTGCCTGTTTTCCTTCCTAAATACAAATCATGAATCTAGAGGTATCGATAATAGGCCTGGCTCCCAGATACAATCTTTTCTGCTGCACGGTTCCAGCCTGCCTGCCATAGATAGTAACAAGACCCACCAAGAAAGATCAGAGAGTTTAGGGAAGGAAAACTAGCCTAATGAGTATTCTAGACCCAATACTCTTATTTGTAAACTTGGAGGAAAACAAAACAAACAAGTCCTTAAATATGAAATGACAGACATCTTTACAAAACAAGTCATAAGCAAAATAAAAACCCTACTTATTGAAGTAAAAGGCAGTTCTCTTAAGAGTGGCTGTGATAAAATTCTCATTTGCTAAATCTTCCTAATGAAATGGGCACTGGGGTCATATTTGGTGACTGGTCAAATGCCTCTCTGCTTGTGATATCCTTTTTTCCCCTTAATGTCTGAGTTTTGTTTGTTCAAACTCATTAAGAAGGGATGGAGCTTCCCTTCTTATACACTGTATAATTAGTGTACTGCCAATAAATGAGTTAGAAGGTTTTCAACAAACTTCAAGCAAGTAGTAACCAAATAAACTGAAGATATTTATGGCATCCCTACCGAGTGCTAGGCAATACGCTAGGCAGTCAGAATCAAATAGTAAACAAGGTGGATCAGATAGAAGAGTTCTATATTCTGAATAACCTACAGCAGTTCTAATAAAGAACTCTACATGAAATGAGAGGGTGCTGGAGGAACAAAAAGTAGAGTCATCGAACCTGTCAGGGTCCAAACAGGAAGGCTTCCCAGAGGAAGTAATGGCTGGAAGGATGGCTGAGAGTAACCAGTAGAAAAGACATATGGAAGGTGGGAGTAGAGAGATCCAGAGAGAAGCATGTATCAGGTTCAAAGCCAAGTTTCCTTAGCTACCTTGAAAAGTGTAACAAGTATAACAGGAGTTTCAAAACCAAATGGGAGGAGTGGCAAAATGGGGCCAGGTAAGAATCTGGGACAAGCCTCTAAGAGATTTTTAATGGCACCATCAGGGCTTTAGACTTTATCCCAATGCTGTTGAGATGGTATTGACAATTTTTAAGCAAGAGAGCAACATTTTCACATTGTACCTTCCAAAGATCACCCTGCTACTCTGGAAAGTGGACTGGATGAGAGGCATGGGTGGAGGGTGGTCAGTTATGCACTATGGCAGACTTGAAGCACAGTCTGAAAGTCTGTTGTATCTTCAAATATTGTTTTAAAATTTAGTGAAAATTTTTCATTTTTAATGCAATATATTCCTGTTTGTTTTACTATTACAAGATATTCCCAATATTTACTATGACTAACCTCATTAATTGACTAATAAATAGGACAAATGGACAGTTTCTCCTTCTTAACAGAATCAGAACTTTGTTCGAGATGACAATGCATTAAGCTCCAAATATAGTATCATAACTAGTCTAAGCTGATTGAGGCAATTATGAATTCTGATGTGTAATTGTTCCTACATGTAAGGATAAAATATAGTCCAATTCCAGCAACTGAGGCTGAAATGGAATCTTTAAGGAGAGGATCCTGGAAAGATTTATCTTCTCTTAAAAAAGAGAAAGAGGCAAATGGCACTGCCCAACCACCTTGTATGCAGTCTTTGTCCCTTGACGTACAGTAGCTGTATTGCAACACTAGGTGCAAGAAAAAGGACAAAAGCTAATATGCAAAAGATGACAAAAGAATGGCTACTAAGTGTGAAAACACACGCGAAATCTGAGTCCCTAAAAGCACCGTCTAATGCTGGAGGTCTTGTTATGTAAGCAAATTCTATGATTTGTTTAAGCCACTGTTTTTGTTATTTGCAGCTCAATGTATTCTTAATTGATATACTAACTCTCAAATAGAAAAAAAAATATGCTCCATTAAAGTAGATCTAACTTTATCCTGAGGTTTCATGTATTACCAGGCACACCAGGCCATAACCTCAGGGAACATATGCACCTGAGATAGAAAAGCATAGTCTTGGGTAAACAGCACCATTTTCAAAGATTAAGAAGGACAAGAGAGGGGCATCTAGATGGATCAGCCGGTTAAGCATCCGACTTCAGCTCAGGTCATGATCTCACAGTCTGTGAGTTTGAGCCCCACGTCAAGCTCTGTGCTGACAGCTCAGAGCCTGGAGCCTGCTTCAGATTCTGTGTCTCCCTCTCTCTCTGCCCCTCCCCAGCTCATGCTCTGTCTCTCTCTGTCTCAAAAATAAATAAAAACATTAATTTTTTTTAAAAAAAAAAAAAGGACAAGAGACAATTATTTTACCCTCTGTTTCTGGGTTTACCTTGGCCCTCTGGTTGGGGAATGTCCTTGACACTCTTACAAAGTACTTTAGGTTGAAGGTAAGAGGTAGTACATTAGCCCAAAGAATATTTAGCATTCTTAGAGAGTTTTGCAGTTTGTTTCCTTCAGGACTCATGTAGTTTTGTTTAAGAGCCCCTGAGTTTCCTGACACATCAGCTTTCAGTTTTCAATAAAAGTTACACATGAAAAGACAAAGGGAAGGATGTCTTCTCAATGTGGCTTTCCTTACAATGCTGACAACAGAAAAGTGTGCTTGCATTTAGTGCATGGACCAAAAAAGATAAGGGGGTAGGATGAGTCTGTTCTTACATTTCTGTTTATATGAACATTCTTCCACTGCCCAAGAGTCCCAAAGGTAAGTGCCAATTGGACAGTACAGGTTTAATCCTTTGATAGCTACTTATGATCAAGTACTGCCTTTTCCAGACTCCAGACAATTAATCTATTTCTCTAGTATTTAAAGTCAGAAGTACAACCATTAGGAGAAAAGGGACTGTTTATGCGATAAATGCAGAAATGGTGCAGCTTCATGTGATTTATTATAGATGAGTGTGAGAGGGAATATAAAAACTATTCCATTAATTTCATTTCCATTTTAGTGGTTATGTGGGCTTAGCTGTTTTGAAAATTATCTTCTCATTCTCTCAGGAGAGAGATTTGCAAAACTATACAATGGCTGGATGTGTTTTGGCATAAGCAATGGAAACATCCTTATGAAGCAAGTTCTCCTCACTCCCTAAGCCCCAACCTCCTATAATGATTTCTGGGCAGTGAAAGATAGGTGTTTGGAGCATTCTCTAACTCTTCATATCCCTGGTCTAATTACAGTGTCATTATCCCTTCCCACTAATTATACCTAGGTTATCACTTCATTCATTCATATTTAAGTCCATCTGTTCCTTGAAGGGGCTCAGTAATGTCTATACATGGAAATACTAATATCCTGGTTATGCTTTCATATCAGGAAAGCTCTTTTTAATGCCTTCATTGCATTCTGAAACCCAGATTTGTAAACTGGACATTTAGAAGAAGGCATTTTAAATTCATATCAATTCTACCAATTCCCAAAGATATTTTCAAGCCAGAAATTCCCTATCATATCACAAGTTCTCACTCTATTTTAACATAACTGGCAGAAAATCATTTTGTACTAAGCAAACAAGGAATAATATTAGCTTAAATTTATTGGTGTCTTACCATGAGCCCAGTACTATCCCAAGATTTATAAAACATCTAATTTCAACATCTGCACAACTCTTTGTGGTAGAGATGATTATTTGTGTCTCTATTACATAGATAATGATAGCCAAGAATTTAAGTTTCTTAAGCTAATACATCTGGTAGATGGTGAATCATGGATCTGGACTCAAGCATTTAGATCCAGAGTCTAGGCTTTTAAATGATATACTGCTGCCACAGAGGAATATTCTCAAGAAAAGCTATGCTTTGAAATATATAAATTAGTGGTCCTGTATTTTCTGTGGCTATTTTGAAGAACAGAAGGGATTAGAAATGAAGTAGATAATTTGGGTGATAAACCCACCATCACTTTTTCTTCTTCCTTTCAAAATAATTATTTTGTTCAGGTATCCACTCTGCTCCCATGACTATCACTCCACCCACATCTCCAGAAGTAATCCTTGATTAGTCTAAGCCTATTGTGGTATTCTTGTTCTCTTTGATGGTGATTAGATTTTAGACTTTTAACAATTCTCTGTGGAAATTTGTTTGGTAATCATCATTGGTTCAGAGGTGGGCTCAACATGTAAGGCAATCTAATACGACTGAAGTAAAGATTCATCCTTCTGCATGTTGCTGTCCAGTTCTCCCACAGAAGTCCATGGGGGAGGGGAAGAAGAAAAAAAAAAGAGGTTAGAGAGGGAGAGAGCCAAAGCATAAGAGACTCTTAAAAACTGAGAACAAAATGAGGGTTGATGGGGGTGGGAGGGAGGGGAGGGTGGGTGATGGGTATTGAGGAGGGCACCTTTTGGGATGAGCACTGGGTGTTGTATGGAAAACAATTTGACAATAAATTTCATATTAAAGAAAAAAAAGACTGAAGTAAAGAAATGTGTCCTATAGTTAGGGATGTGGATTATCTCTTTCCCACTAGAACAAAGGAGCAACTTTCCCTAGTTGCTGATTGCACTCATCTTATGACCATGAAGAGAGCCAAGTTGAGAACAAAATTGATACAGAGGAGGGAGGAATCAAGAGAAAAGCCAAATCCCTCATTCCTGGAGCCTGGTCACATATTTCTGTCTAGGAGATAAACTTCCTTTCTACTTAAGGCAATTTGAGTCACAGTTTATAGCCCTATGCATCCTGATAGCACAGGTAGCCACGCATTTGGTATGATTTCAGAGGCACTGAGTGGCAGACTGCACCCATATATCTTACCCCCCATCTGCTATAACATCTGAAGTTTTTAAACCTATAGTCATTCCTTAATTATCTTCTGATAATGATGATTGTAAACTAGGTAAAAGTAACACATTATTTGAGGGGAGTATTTAAGAGCATCAGGTTTACAGTCCAGTTCACGTTAACTTGGCCCTGGCTGGCACACCACCTCCTTATTCTCCAACCTCATTATACCCTATTTTCTCCCTAATTCCTGCAGTTCTGCTATACAGCCTTCCTCAGGTCTTCCAATTTTCCACATTCTCCTCTGTCTCAAGCCCTGTGCTGCTACCATGCATCACACACACACACAGATGCACACCTTTCATTGATCTCAGCTTTCTGAGCTCAGCTAACACTTCCTCAGCTTCCTTAGTCTTTCTCGTATGGATTACAATCCCTTTGAACTACTTCCTGGGCAACACTGCAGCAAAGACTGTGAGTTGTTTCCCTCTATCTGTTCTTTTCTGCTTCCTCAGAAGTAGTACCCCAGATTTTTACCTGAGCACACAGATGACCAAAATAGACTACATCTCCTGCCTCCCTTTCATCAAGGAGTGGCCACAGTTTAAATTTTGTAGCTGATGCTGTTGGTGTCCAGTCCATTTATGCTCAGGAGTCACTACTCCAGTACATTCCAGCCTCACCTTACCGCAACCACTGGATACTCACTGCTTTGAGGGCATGTGCCTGGAGGTGGTTGGAAATTCCAGTGAGTTAATGAAGCCAGGAGCAAACTTCAGTCATTGAAAGATTGAAATAGGAGCATAAATACCTCAGCTTCCTCATCTTGTGGGTGGTACTACTCTGAATCATGCTATCTCCTGGAGTCCCCAGTGGAATTTAGCCTTAGCTGTCTACTGTGGCAACCTGTGCTTGAACATGTTCTTTATTGCTTTCCTTCTCTTCTCACTTCCCCACAACCCTACAAGACCTATTCTGGAATCACCTCCTAAGTAAACTATTTATATTTGAGTCCCTGTCTCATGGTTTCTTCTAAATAGACACCTAATCTAAGACACAGTACATTTTCCCCCACAAAGGTTTCCCTGACCTTACCAAAATAAACATGGTCACCTTGCTTTTCTGGACCCGTTTATACTTATTTTGTATCTGTCCTGTGACATTTTTATGGTTCCCCACTATCACTATATCCACAGTTATAATCTACATTCTTTGAGTATCAAATTAAAAGCTCAAGTTCTGGTATCAGACAAATTTCAAATCCCAGCTCTAAGTCTAACTAGCTATGTAATCTCATACCACATTTCTCTGGGTATGTTTCCTCATCAGCAGAACAAAAATACAATGATATCTACCTTTTAGTGCTTTTGTGAGGATTAAATTAGATAATCCACGTAAAGCATTTAGAAAAATGCCTGATTCAAGTTATCATTCAATAAATGTTGGCTACTACCATATTATTAGTAATAATATTAGTATCTGTATCATTCTTGGCATCTCCCACAGTACATAATATGACATCCATTCAACACATAGTAAATTAAATTTATATTTGTTAATTAAATAATAAAATGGTGAAATGGAGTCGCACATTTTATTTTCATAAGCAGCACTGAGACTTGATTTGACCAATGAATTTTTATAGCACACACAACAGAAATACTGCTAAACCACTCAATCCTTAAGATTTCTCACAGATGTAAATATAAACTACAAGTGGTCTTCCATCTGCTCCATAAGCAATATACAGTTTGTCATTTTCCTGAGAAGTTCAAAGGCACAAAAGCACGTGTTAGATATCTTTCTATTCCTTTGATATACTTGGGATATGTTTAATTTTTTTAAATGTTTACTTATTTTTGACAGAGAGAGAGACAGAGAATGAGCAGGGAGGGGCAGAGAGAGAGGAAGACACAGAATCTGAAGCAGGCTCCAGGCTCTGAGCTGTCACCACATAGCCCGATGTGGGGCTCAAACTCACAAGCTGTGAGATCATGACCTGAGCTGAAGTCGGTTGCTCAACTGACTGAGCCACCCAGGCACCCCACTTGGGATATGTTTAAAGGGATATACAAGACACAGTTAGAATTTCTATAGAGATAGTGGGTTTGGGAGCAAAGGTGAAGTACGTATGTTTCACCCAGCCTTCCTCTGTATCATGTCAGAGTGAGCTTTATAAACCATACCTAAGCAGGTTACTCCTCCGCTAAGACATCCTCAGCAGTTTCCCATATCCTACTCTAAGTATGGCTTACAAAGTTGTCTGTTCATGCCAGCGTTTCCAGCGACATCATTCATTGCAGCAAGGTAACTCTAAGGTAACTCTAGTCAAGTTAAACTTCTTGCAATTCCTCTGAAGATCTTTTCCTACTTATATGATATTTCCCATGCTGACTACTTTGCCAAAAATGCCCTTCTCCATCTTTTTTGGGGGTGATGGAGATTGGTAAATACCTGCTTAACTTTCCAATACTTGGTGGAGACCAAGAAGCCTTTCCTATCTCCAGACCACCAATCAGCAAAACCTACCATTTCCTTTTATACCTGTCCCCAAAAAACTCTGTCTTAGAACCTATGATGCTGGATTTTATACACACACACACACGCACACACACACACATATATATACATATACATGTATATGAATATATATGTATATATACACACATACGTATACACACACACATATATGTATATATAATGCCCCACAATAACCAGGTAGTTCCCTACCATAAATAAATAATTCTTAGTTTCAGCCAAGTTCAAATGTATTTGACAGTCAATCAAAGGATTTTTCTACTCTTCCCAAGGGAATCCTTTTCAGACCAGACAGTGTCCACTTTAGATAGGTTCCCCTAAGTCCTTTCTCCCTTCATTTCCCTTCCTGATTCCATCCCCTCTGCCCTCACCCATGTTCCTGGTTTCATAAAATGGTGGTTTGATGTCCTCACTCTCTGTTTCAGAGCAGCAAGACCTCTCTGGCCTCAGGTATCTGAGACTGGCAACAGTTGAGACTCACATTTACAAGACCAACTCTCTTTTGTATTATTGAGCAAGTTATTTAAAATTTCTGTGTCATAACTTCCTTAGGGATATAGAGAGAAAAAAAGCAAATAAATTAATGATAACACAAGTAGACATTCACTTGGTATATCAGAGGCACTGAGTGGCAGACTGCACCCATATACCTTACCCACCATCTGCTATAACATCTGAAGTTCTTAAACCTAGAGTCATTCCTTAATGATCTTCTGATAATGATTGTCAACTAGGTCAATACACAAAGCTTTTATGTATACACAAAGCATTCAGAAAAGTTCCTGGCAAATTTTCTCAATAAATGTTAGTTATTATTTGTTTTGATATTGTTTGTTTTGATAATACTATTATGATGAATTATATGAATCATATTAGAAATGGTACAAATACCGATCACCTCTAAAATGGTAACTTCCATGGATTCTTATGATAAAAGATACTCCAGAAGCACCTGGGTGGCTCAATCAGCTAAGCATCCAACTTTGGCTCAGGTCATGATCTCAGGGTCTGTGACTTCGAGCCCCATGTCTGGCTCTTGTGCTGAAAGCTCAGAGCCTGCAGCTTTCTTTAGATTCTGTATCTTCCTCTCTCTCTGTCCCTCCCCTATTTGCATTATGCCTCATTCTCTATCTCTCTCTTTCTCTCTCTCTCTCTCTCTCAAAAATAAATAAATAAACAGTAATTTAAAAAAAAATACTCCATATTCACCAGGAATAAAGATGGAGAGGAATGGAAAGGCAAAAAGGGGATGAGACTATCTTGCACCACACATTCATTTGTTAATATAGGTCCCCTATTCCTTCTCCCTCCAAGTAATCTAAGAGACTGTGAACATTGGAAAAGTTCTTTGTCTTGCTCCTAGTTGTGTCTAGCATCTAGTATGACATTAGGTCCAGAGTGAGAACTCAGTACATCCTTGCTGTACTTAAGAGTGCACCTGGACAACAGCCCCTCTACCTAGCATTGGCACTAGTAAACAAATTCATTCCATGGCTGAAGGCCCTGGTCATGTATTGATTATACATTATGTTTCAGGCTCTTTCATATCTGGATAGTGTATTATTCCTACTCCCATTTTCATAGAAGCACTGAGAATGTTTAAACAACCTGTTAAGAACTCTTTCATGACAATCTTCACTTTTGTTTTTGTACCTAGGAGAGTATCTGCACATAGTAGATGCTCAAAATAGATGTTTATTGAATGTACCCATATCAGATACTATCACCTTCATAAGAGTTGTAAACTAGGAAGTCAAGAAAGCATAACTGGGGCTTCTAGAAACAGGCTATTTTCAAAGTGATTATGCACACCTCCAGCTAAGAGGGAAGGGTTGGGAACTAGCTAGGGGCTATAACTCCAGAGCAAACAGATAAATTCCTTACCATAAGCCAGATGCCAGGGGCAATTTCTGGCTCTAATTCTTTTTTATAATATATTAATTTATCTCTGTATATTTACATTTTCTATCTTTAAAAAAATTTTTAATGTACACATAGGACTATATAACAATAAAGATCAAAATTGATCTTCTCTACAGTTGGAAAAATAATGAAATACCTGCAAAGCACCCCATCCATAAAATAACTTTATGAGAAAATGCCAACTAACATTTATTTTAGTAACAGGTATTTTAATAGAAGAGGCAGAAAAGCTTTTAAACCAAATCTGGCACTCTTGCCTCTTGTTCACCTCCTAATAGAGGAATATGTGATGTATTATGGATAAGGAGACAAAAAAGTATGAAGACTCATTCAGAAGCTACTGGGACGTTCTGACATCATTTCAGGAACCACTATGTTCCTGGAACCACTTCCATTTCAGGAACCACTTATTTAAAGAAGAAAATAAACTAGCCACAAAACTGCACACCAGGCTTTGCATCTTATTTTTCAATCTCCTTTCCCAACTTTCTGTTATCTTTAGGTTGAGAGGTAGGAAGGAAGATTCTGGAGTGGGAAGATGCAGAAAGTGGACTTGGTTCTGAAAACAATGGTGAGTCATTTAAAGTTTGTTAGCAGAAAGGATAGGGAAAAGCAAAGCAGTGCCTTGGAAGTATTCCTGGAGCAGCAGTGTATACATAAGATCAAAGAAAAGAAATATTGAAGGAGATGGATTTGACAGATATTGAGAAAAAAATTGGCAGGACTTGGTGACTGAATGATTTGGGTTGGGGAAGGAAGAATTATGGGTTTGTGCATTTGAATGAATAGCAGCAATGACAGAGGTATAGATCCTCTTTATAAAGCTCATATCTCATATCTCAGGACTTATTACAGGTCACTTCTGTTATTTAAAAAGTTATTGGAACAGCAAGAAGTTAACCTGAAAGGCAGAGAATTAGACACATATCCTTCAAGAGGAAAGCAGAGGGTGCCTGGGTGGCTTAGGTGGTTGAGCATCCGACTTTGGCTCAGGTCATGATCTCATGGCTCATGGGTTTGAGCCCCGCATCAGGCTCTGTGCTGACAGCTCAGAGCCTGGAGCCTGCTTCGGATTCTGTGTCTCCCTCTCTCTCTGCCACTCTTCTCTTGTGTTCTGTCTCTCTTTCTCTCTCAAAAATAAATAAACATTGAAAAATTTTTTTTAAAAGAGGCAAGTGGAGATCTAGTAAGTGAGAAAATAAGTTAACTTATATACCAGGAGAAAATAACTTTTTTACTAAAAGAATAAAATTGGCAATAGTGTTCATATTTCAATATGATTTTTTAAAAATGCACTTAAATCAATGAAGCAACAACATACTCTATTTAAAGCCATCATATAGATTTGTTTTAATCTTTTTAAATGTGTATTTATTTGAGAGAGAGAGAGAGAACAAGTGGGGGAGAGGCAGAGAGAGAGGGAGACACAGAATCTGAAGCAGGATCCAGGCTCCAAGCTGTCAGTGCAAAGCCCAACATGAGGCTTGAACCCACAAACTGTGAGATCATGACCTCAGCCCAAACTGGACATTCAACAGACTGAAACACCCAGGTGTCGCTAAATTTGTTTATTTTCAACTGGATGTTTTAGTGTCAAGTATAAATGTTTTTGCCTTTGGGGACATTATCTTGAAGATCATGTTAAATTTCTATAAATTAAAATTTGTGTATAACCTTCATATTTTTATATAGAGCTTAAGGCCTCTGAGAACATAATTTTTAAACTAAGATATGATTACAGATCCACTCATTTTTATAGTTTTATTTCATGGTCATCATTCTGGTGTTGTTCCTCATCTCAACATTTGAAATATTAGAATAATGTGGCAGACATCTTTTGATATTCCCAGCCACATCCATGCTCTGTTAACAACTCTCCCTTCCATCAAATAAATAAACATAACCAGATGCACGCCGTGTGATTCATCCTCTTGGTCCCATAGCTGATCGGACCAGAGTAGTCATATGATCCATGTGGAGCCAATCAGGAGTTTTCTCCTGATATTGGACACTTGGGTCAAGATTGACTGGAAATAAGAGGTGGATTCCATGGCCAAAGGCAGCATCTTGGGGACAGCTGTGATGGTTAATGTGCCAATGAAGCAGAAGCAACTTTTCCTCTTCTGAAAGTAAATATGGAAAATAGAGACAGAGACCTTGTGGCACCAGAGGAAGATGAAGGATGGAATTGCTGTGGCTCCCAGTGACACTCCTCTACTGTAGAAGACCAAAATACACACACTTTCTATGCTTAAATTCTATGACAAATACGTGAATCATAGACAAATTCTGAAACTAAGATCCAGGGAATAAAATTTCCAAATTATAAGGGGTTTTGTAACCATACAAGATAATTATGCTAGATTTTTAGGGTTTAGGAGTAATCAAGTCTTGATAAGTATCCCTCCTTGATTTTAGCAACCCTCCCTGTTAGATTTTCTAATGCCCCGCTTCTCTGAATTCCTAGTCTTCACTACTATCTGCAAATGTTCCACAGAGCTAGTTAACTTTTTCCTGCCTACTGGTGAGCCTTTTGTTATTTAGTTTGAATCTTTCTAATAATTAGAATAATCTAATGAGCAAGGTGCAATATGGATTGATACTTTCCTAGGATAGCCAGCTAACATTGTGGCATAAAAATCACTCTTCATCTAGTCAGATTAGCAAATCAACAATGTGAAAATATGACTTGTATCAATTCCTTCCACCTTTATGGCTAGTATATCACCCTACGGATGTCATTAAGCCACCCATAAAAGATATAGTATCTTCTACGTTCATCTATTTATACATAAACTGCATCTCTCTGGCAATACCTTTAGCAATTTATAGGCCTTTGTTGAATCACAAAATCAGTTAATGATTCCGGGAGACTCTTGCCAAAAGATGTTTAATACTTCCATTCTTCTTAACCAAGCTGACAAAGTCAGTCCTTAGAACAGTATGAGGTTGCAGGTGTATGTGCCTGTGATTGTGTATTTTTCTTCCCATTTAAAATTCTCTAACCAATACCACTGTCCTCCTTGACATTAGAACTAAGGGAAAAGTCCTTGAAAGAGACGCTCCCATTATTTCTGGTCTCCTGAGTTTGATAGTGGTGGTTATATAATCTTTCTAATATTCTGAGATGCATAATGCATCAAGCTTTTTGGCTGCCAAAGGAGCATCAGAGACAGATGGGATGTGTAATGAGAGTGAGGCAGGTGAGACAGATCTTGCTCAAAGCTGGCTGGTGGGGATAGTGAACTTACAGCATTTTTTGAGCTCTGCGAAGAATGCCATGAACTGAGAATTGGGGGGTCTGGAAAAGTATCCTTAATCATGGTAGATCCAAAGCACTGGGGCCCTGCCAGACCAGGGCCCAATAAAGCTAAGCCTGTGTTAAGTAGGTTGGAAGGCCAAATCCCTGCTGAGTTACAATAGTGCTTAATTACACATACTTTCACATTCTTGGTGCCTTCCCAGAATTATTACACACAAATACTAAGATAAATTGGTTGAATCACTTTCACCAAGTTAACTGTAACAAATACTTTCCCTGTCTAGAGCTTGAGAAGGCAGTCTGAATACAGCAGGCATCCTGGCTACCTAGGAACCAATAGATGTGCTGTGAAAATTAATGAAGAGAGGGAAGGAGAAAGAGGGATAGAGAGAAAAAAGGAAAATGGATGTGAAGAAAAAGAGGGAAATAATGAACAGAATGAAAGGAGATGAGGAGGGAGACACAAGAAAGGAGTAAGGAAGAGGGGAGAAGGGAATAGGCAGGAGTATTTAATATAAGAATCAGGGATGGGAGAGGGTTGAGGGTGAAAAACAGGCAAGAAAGAAGAGAGGAGAAAGAAGGAAAGCAGCTAGGTTGCAAGAATAAGGAGGAAGGTAAAGTGATTTTTAATAAAGAATGAAGAAGGGAAGGAAGAAACAAGTGAGAAGAGAAAAGAAAATGAGAGACAAAAGATGAAGAGAAGGAAGAAGGAAGAAGGAGAAAGAAGAAGGTCTGCTGAGGAACACAGGAGTAGTCAATTTGGGTCTGCAGAAGACTTCCATCGAGAAAGGAAATGATTCACTCACCACAAAAGTACTGCATCATGACCAAGGATTAGTTTACTTACTACAATGTTTCCCCCCCCCCCATTCTGTCATCCAAGGCATGAGCCCATTCTTCCATGGTCAGTTTCCCACAATGTTGTAACAACCAATTCACTTCCTATGAACATATTTTATGTTGAGAACTGATCAGAGAAGAGTGGGATCATTACTGGATTAACTTTTAAGTTACTTCAGAAGGAAAAGTTTAGTAGTAACACCAGGAGCCCAAATGTTCTTCTGGTCAAGACCTGCTAATCAGTGCAAGGACATTATTTTTGCTATTTTATCAGAGCACTTAGTTCATAAACCAACTTGTCATTTTTTTCTTCTCTCCTCATTTCCCAGATGAGAGTAATAGGTCAAGTTTGTGCCCTACCCAAATTGCCTTTACTGGGCTAATGCACCATCTCCCAGCTGTTGTGTGTTTTGGATTGCAGCTGTCTCCTTTTCCAAATCTCCAATTCAAGAATTGTCCTTGGCCAAAAGGAGCCACCTCACCAATGAGATAGTCTACTTCTCCCCAAAGAGTCACTTCCTGATTAACTGACATGAGGGTACAAAAGGCAGGGTCTCTGGCCTCATGGTGGGGCACTCTGTAACATGATTCACATTCTAGAGCTCCTTGTGGGATCCAGCTGAGGCTAGACTTCACCTGAAATCATGTTTTTGCTCAGATTTTTCCTTCATTCCTCTTAAGTGCACTCCCTTAATTAACTACTTATACAAGATTCTCCACCTCAGGCTCTGCTTCTCAGGAATCTGAACTAAAACAGAGAGATTACCATCAACAAAATTGCAAACCTAAGGCCAAGGGATTCTGGAAATTCTCAACATCATCCCGCTAACAATGTCTACCTGCCAAACCATTTACATGTCTTTGAAGTAATATTTTATGAATTGCTGCTGCCTCAAAATTATTTGAACCAAAATACTTCCAAAATATGTGGGGGCTCCATGCAGACCCATGTAAAGGTTTACATATTTAGAAGTTCATTTGCATACTGTTAGGGGAAAAAAGGGTTATTTTCAAAGAATACTTCCAAAAAGTTTTCTTTTGTTCAATTCCTTATTTGCTTGGTTTAGAAAATACTGCACTGATGTTGCAGTAATATGAATGCATAACTTCTGGGTTGAACAGGAAAGCAAAGTACCCCAAATTACTTAATATAACCCTTGTGGTGATAACTAAACACTTTCTTCAGCATTTTACCATTTATTGACTACATTTTATTTCTGCTTCAATAAGAAGCTGTCAAGTACTCTGAGAATTTCACAAATTCACTTTACCCTACTGACTACACTTTGCCATAAATTAATTACTGCAAGTGCATAATATTTATTTCTGCCTAAGGCGATCGGCACTGGTATGTCTTATTAGCATTCATTGAGGAATATAAAAATAAAGAGTAGAGTTGGCAAGTAAAAAGCATTTATGTCTTCACATCTTCAGTGATGAGGCTTAAAAATAATTTTCTACTTTATTTCTTCGTTGAGTTTGTGCCATAGGCAGCCCCCTCACATTTTTAAGTTGGTTGTGTAAGAAAAATTTGACACAGGGGTAATTCAAGCTCTGTCACCCATTAAACACCCACAAAGTAAACATTGCAGATGTTTGATCAATTTGAAACCTGTTTCCAGTAATTTCTATAAGTCAACACTCTAGACTTTGATGCCACAAAGAGCAAGAGACATGTCTGGTTTTTTTATCTGATTCATTTTTATGTCAACAAAACATTCATAGCAACTTACAAATAGGTATCATTAAATGCTTATTGAATAGATGAATGAACTTGAAGCCAAAAGATAAAGAGAACAAAAACCACTGGTGTGTGGGCAATAGATTTAGCTACTAGCACCATGACATGGTCAAAAAGTGTTTAGACACTTATCTGGCATTTACTTATCTTCTCTGAAGTACTGGGGATCTGAAACCTCCCTTACAAATTTAAAGTGCTGTAACTAAGTATTTGACCTCAAAGATAAAGTGGGGAAATTCAATGGTGGGATGAAGTATCTCTCAGGTGGCTCTATTTCAAACTCTTCTGTAAACCATGTTTCCAGGAAAACTAACTCGACTGAGCCAAATAAAACTGGATCTGCCTGTAGAAAATAATTTAAAGCATCTTGTTCCACTTTGCCCCTCAAAGTGTGATTCATGAGAAGCATCAATGACATCACCTGGGAGCTTGTTAGATACTTAGAATCTTAGGCTCAGCCCCAGACCTACTGATCCTCCAGACTTCCATACTCCTGGTCAATTAAGTGTATGTTAAAGGTTGGGAGGCACTCTTGTGGAAGAGTTGTCAGCAAGCAGAGCATGGGCCCAGGTTCTCTTTGCCATTTTTGGGTGCTCACACTCCCAAAAGCCAGCAACTGTGACTCTTTGTTACAGCCCTGCCTTCAGACTGCCAGAACTTGTTTTCCTTTGCACACAGAAACATGTAGTACCTAAGAATGCATGCTCCCCATGGGTTAGTCCTTAACCAATGACTGATAGGTGACAGTACAAATAATCCAGACCCCTAGCCCCAGAATGGACAACTTTGTTTTCACAACTGTTCTATCAGATTGAGCCAGAGTAAAACTCCATGGGACTTTGCTTGATATCACATTCCTCTTTGGTGTTCTTCCCTTATTGATCTTATTTCCTTATTCTCCTTAAGGGTCTGTTTCTGGGGGTCACAACCTAAAACATATCTATCAATATTATGCTTGGAAATTTTAAAAACTAGTTCTCTGGGTAAAAATAAATCTCTGATTTTTAGTTTTTCTCAGTTGCCATGGTGTAAATACTCCCACCATTACAGATTTCAAGCTATAAATATAAGGTCATAGAATTAAAAAGAGATGCTCACAGTCTGTTCTCACAAGCCAGTATGAACTGGTTCTAGTGTAACACAGCATATATTCATAGCCCACCTCATTTAAAACCAATAATTCTACCCCCAAGCTTTCTTGAAGAGCAACTATAGCAGAATATTACAGAGCATTAAGCAAAACTTTCTAAATATCTATCTGTCCAAAGAATCACACAGCACAAAAGATGCTCCAATTTACTGATCCAACAAACATTTATTGAGCAATCAGTATGTGCCCATCACTGTGGTAGCAGCAGAAATAAAACCAAATAAGATGTACATGATTTTAGTCTATGAGAACTTTACATTCTAGAGACAGAAACAAAAAATAAATAAATAGTTTCTAACTGTGAAAAATACTATGCATGAAACAAAAAAGGAGTCAAGATAGACTACGTACTGGGTGAGTTTGGTGAAACTCATTTGAGACAGATTCGCCAATAAAGGTCCTTGTGAAGAGCTGCCAGTTTTGTGGAGACTTAAAGGAGAAAGAAGAGCCAGCTTTGAAAGAGTGGTAGCAAAAGCAACCCAAGCAGAGCTAACAGTGTGGGCAAATGTCTGGAGACAGGAAAGAGCCTAGGATGTTTGAGGAACTAACAATAAAAAACTACTACTGGATGGGGTCCCTGGGCGGCTCAGTAGGTTGAGTGCCTGGCTCTTGATTTTGACTCAGGTCATGATCCCAAGGTCCTGGTGGGATTGAGCCCCGTCTCTGGCTTTCGGCTGAGCATGGAGTCTGCTTCAGATGATCTGTTTCTTCCTCTGCCCCTCTCCTGTACACTCTCTTTCTCTCTCTAAACTATGGTAACAACAAAAATAACTGCTACTGCAGCAGATCTTTGGGGGAGGGGATTTAAACAACATTAGGTGGTTAATGTCCATGTCAGGCTGAGCCTTGTGGGTCATGGTTTCAAGTGTGGGTTTTATTATAAATGCAAAGAACAACCATTAGAGTGTTCTGAGCAGGTAGGAGAGTGACTGATCTGAATTATGTTTTAAGGTGATTCTAAATGTGTTCAAAGTAGATTGACAAGAGGGAAGCTAGGGGACCAGTTAGGAGGCAAGAAGTAGCCCAGGAGAAAGATGATAATGCCTTTGATGTGACAGTGGCAGCATATATTTGGAGATGTGAATGAGCTGAGGATACATTTTGGAGATGGAGCTGAGAGGATTTGCTAAGGGACTGGATGTGCCATTAAAGAAAAGAAAATGAGTTAAAAGTGTGATGCTAGATTGATGACTTGAACAACTGGGGGCATGCATGTTTTATCTTCTTTTTTTCTCTTTTCCTAAAAGAAGGACAAGTTCATTTAACTGTCTTGGTCATACCTCCTTTTTTGCCCCACCTATGCTTCCCAGAATTTTTCAATTAAACATGGAAACATGTCTCTTTAAAATTCATATTACTTCATATTCTCATGATTTCACCCAGTTTTCTCCACCCAAACACCTACTTACTCAACAAAATCCCACAACAGAACTGAACATAATTGATAAAGAATTCTCAGTGGGTACTTAGGGAAAAGAGACTTTAACTATAAATACTCCTATGTTACTCTTCTTGGCCCTATCTTACTTCAAGGGACATGAATTTGTCCAGTAAAGACATGTCATGCTTTTCAAACTTTAATTTATCAGTTTCACTTAGAAAGTGCTTAAACACAGATTGCTGGAACCCACCTCCAACATTTCTCATTTAGTAAGTCTAGGGTAGTGCTCAAGAATTTGTATTTCTAACAGGTTCACAGATGATGATGATGACGATGATGATGATGGTGACATTCTGGAATCCCTACTTTGAGAACCATATAGATACACTATCAAAATTGCATTCAGAAGCTTCCAAAATAGACAAAGAGGGAGATGGCACTATTCATGTATTATTTTTAAGATGGTTTAACTTCCAATGTCATTTCTTTCTCTAAGTCTTAGGTAGTGAATTCATCAGTAAGACTGTTGGCAGTGCCCACCTGCCACTGTGTATAAAGTGAGAACTGCAAGCCTTCAGAGAAGCAGAACACTCTGGGCACAGTGGTAACTTCTCATTTTAAGAGACGAAAACAGATGAGTTAATCAGGAAGCCCCTTCAACTCCACAGAGGTTCATAATTCCTATTTCAAGAGTTCAGACAAGCAGTTAATCTGCTGGAAAGATGGAAAATGAACTGGCTGTAACAATCTATTCATGCCAGAGGGGACTTTACATTAAAGACAGGATGTTCATGTATTATCATTAAAGGCATCTAGGTTGTTCATTCAAGTATTTATATATTCATGCTGTGTTTAGTGAACCTGCTGGCCTTTCCCTTCTAGGTAGGGAAGAGCCACAATAACATTATAATATGATTGTACACTACACTATAGTTTGTGAAATCTTTAATGGAATATATATATGTGTATATATATGTATATGTACACTATACATATATAGTATGTATATATGTATATACATTGTACATACATTGTATGTACACTACACTATAGTTTGTGAAGTCTTTAATGGAATATATATATATATATATATATATATATATATATGTGTGTGTGTGTGTGTGTATATGTATGTGTATATATATATATATATATATATATATATATAATAACCTTAGATTAATCTGGTACAATAGGAGTTATTCTTTCCATTTTGCAGATAAATAAAGTAAAACTCACAGAGATGAAAGACTTTCATAAGTTCACATAGCAAGGTGGTAACTTAACTGATATTTAAATTCAGGTCCTTTAACTCTTTGTGAAATGATCTGACTCCATGAGAAGTCAAACTCTTCAGGAATCTATGGCTCCATGAGTTGATGGATTGACTTCCAACTCACCACTCCATGAGTTGATAAAGAAAAGCCCTAATCTCGTGGTTAATATCCAGACAGTCATTAGACTGAACTCGTCTCATGAAACGCTTTATTGAAGTCTATACTATGAGGGGCCAGTGGGTCTGAGTTTCTGCTCATCAACCTTATGTACATTTTTTTCTGACTATCTAAGGCCACTGAGAGTTCCAGCCAATTTGCCTTGACTACTTGTTGTTGATCTCTTTTAACAAAAAGTCAAAAACCCTAAATAAAGACCACAACAAAAGTTTGAAGCCTATCAAACTGCCAAATTTTGACCATTTTTAACCTGCTATTTCATATCATTCAGCCATTAATAGCAGCAATTGTATGAGTACTTTCCATTAAGAATGATGTTCTAGAATGGGACATGGCATTAAAGTCAGAAGGTCTGGGTTTAAGTCAAACTCTGCACAGAGCACCTAATGTCTGTGAGTTTCAATTTCTGACCTGATGAGACAGGAATGATTACAATAATACCTATTTCATAGTATCTTTGAGAGGATGGTGTGACATTATTCCTTTCCACTATGATTTATCAAACAGCTATCTTGTTCTAGGTGATCTGCTAAATGCTGAAGATACAAAAATAAATAACTTTGCTTGCCTATAGGGAACAAAGTTTAGTGAAAGAGGCAAATAAGTTAATCAGCTGTTGCAAAATAGCTCAGGAAGCCATAACAAAAGTCAATGAAGACAGAGAGAAGATAGTAGCTAACTCTGTGACCAGTGTAGGGCTTAGATGATTCCGAGGTGCCAAACAAGAAGACTATCTAAATTAGCAGTATTTAGAATCACCTGGGGAGCTTTAAAAACTACTGATGCCTTGAATCCCCCCTATATAACATGTTTGGATAGGTGGAGAGAGGTGGCCCAGGGTCATTTGTAGAGGAACAGATTTTATACAGTGAATGAGCTGTACTATCTGGAAACATTAATGTTGAAAAGTGCAGGAAATTGTGGCTTTCATTTCCATGGAAAGTATTTACAGATGAAAGCATAGACAACTAAAATTGAGTGTGGAAAAAAAAGTAATCTTTTGAAATGGGCACACTATGTCACTTCCATATTCATGGTCAACAGTGATAATTTCTCAACCAAAGGTATTAAATTAACAACCACTTTTTATTGTTTTCAGTTGATTTGGGGGAGAAAAAAAGATACCAACCATATCTACCTGGCAGGTGTTAGCCAAGTCCTGGTCTGTTGCTATGATGCATCATCACTAGTAATTACAGCTGGATATGGGTGCAGCTCTGTCGGAAAATCTTCTGGGGTAAGATCACAATGTACAATGCTCTGACCTGGAAATGTTGCCTATGCAAATATTTATAGTTGGGAGAGTATATAGATATCCAGAGACCACCAAGTTTTCTTTCCTGGCCACCTCCTATGGCCACGGCAGCCTGAATGCTCCCTCAGATTGGCATGCAATGACTGGCAGTCACAGATCATAATAGAAGCTATCAAAAGGGATCAAGAAGGACCAGACCAGGTCTAAAGAGACCAGAATCTAAAAGGATGTATTCTCTGACTCTTTTGTTTCTCTTCCTTCTTATAGAAATACCATTAATCAGGAATAGTGGATGGATGTTTCTTTACTGTACGTTCAGTTACCCTTAGTCTTGCGGGGCAGGGGTGGGGAGCATTGTTTTTCCTTTGGAGGATTATCTTTCCTTTATAACCAGTCTTATAATTTGGGTGGAAATGACTCCAGGTCCAGCTATAGGGAGACATCCATGAACCCGGGCAGGCTAGTTATCAAACTTTATTCCCTGGCCATGGTACTGGTTAGAGAATGTCAAATAATCCATGGTGATTCTTCTACACTCAGTGCTGGTGCTTTTGCTGGACTAATTGCTAAGGAGATGCCCTATTGGGATAACTGGTCAACTATAAATCTGGGACTCCTGGGTACCTAAGAGAAAAGCAAGACTGAGAGATGAAGGTAGGGAGAATACTTCTGATGACACATTTGCCCTTTGAGATCCATCTGTACCTAAAGCCAGTTATCCCTGGACCTTGCAGCTATGAGTTAAATTCCACTATTTCACTCTAGATAGTTTGATTTTGATTTCAATTTTCTATTACTAAGAGAGCTGAATACATGAAATACTCTGTCTTGAAGGATGGAATGAGTCCAGTTAGTAGATACAAGAAGAAGGGCATTTGCCCAGGACTGGCACCATATAGAGTAATGTTTCTCAAATTTTTTCTGTGAAGGGTTAGATAGTAAATATATTTGGCTTTATGGGTTACACAGTCCCCCTGGCAACTACTCAGCTCTGCCTCTGTAGTATAAAAGCAGCCTCAGATAGTATGTAAATGAAAGGGTGTGGCTGAATTCAATAAAATTTTATTTACAAAAATAGTGGTGAGCCTTATTTCCTGATTCCTGACTTAGAGGACTTAACCTAAAAAAAAAGACAGCTATAGCACAAGTGTCAGATTAAGTAGACTATGCAGAACAGAAAATTCATGCTACAGATTCATCGCTACTTCCTCCACACCCATGGTGGGCATCATAAATCAATCATGGGAGTGCACCAGGGATTGGCAATGTGCTGAAAAGCTGCATCCTCACAACTGTGCTATCATAATACCCTCTACATCTCATCCCTCTTGAACTATTTCTCCTTTTATTTATGGAATTTCCAGTTCTAAGTATCATATAAGAAGCATAATCCAAGGAATAATTTCTCATGGAGGAAAAGAGAGTAGGAATGACTGAAATCCTAAAATGAAAAAATCTTGAGATAATGGAGGGGTCTGTCTAGCCAAGGCTGGACTCTAAAGCGTTGAGAATTCTTTCTGTCTCTGTCTCTGTCTCTCCCCCTTCTACCCCTACCTCTACCTCTATCTTCAGTACTCTCTATATCTCTCTTTTTACTGAAAACCTTCATAGATAGAAGCAGAAGGGTGGAGCATATAAATTGGATGGGCATTTTAACACTTTTAATAGTTTTTGTATTACCTTATAGTGAAAATTTAAATTTACCTTGAAATAAAAACCACCTTTATTTTAGGAAAATCACTCTGATGTAGCTTTTAGCTATGCAAAGGTAAAGCAAAGAATTTTAGAATGAATTAATAGAATACAAAGACAATCTAAGCTTCTCTAAAATAGACTGTAAAAATTTTGATTTCATTGTGTTAACATTTTACAGATTATGATTTCTCTAAGGACACATTCATTTCCTAATTCATGTGCTGTTCCTAAAAGTGAGTGTCTTTTCTTAGAAAATATGTACTCCAGGGCACTTGGGGGCTCAGTTGGTTAAGTGTCTGGCTTTTGATTTTGGCTCAAGTCACAACCTGATGGTTGTGAGATGGGGCCCTGAGTTGGGCTCTGGCTCCATGCTGAATTGGGCCTGCTTGGTATTCTCTCTCTCTCTCTCTCTCTCTCTCTCTCTCTTTCTCTCCCTTCTACCACTAATGATCTCTCTTTTCACTCTGTTAAAAATAAATTAACATTGTAAAAAAGGAAGATATATATTCCTATTTATGCAAAAACCATAAAGAGGAAAGCATAATAGAGAGATTGTGTCAGCAAATTTGCAAGAGGGCCTCTAAAAGGAACTGGATTGATAATGCCAAAATCCACCTCAACTGTTGTGCTAGAGACTTGTTGCCTAATATTGTCCACCTGGTGATGGTCATCACAAAGTGATTCCTGGAAGAGAGTCAACCAAATATTTGTTAATTTGTTTTCTTGAAAAAAATGGACGTCACAATCAGCAGTCATCTTAGGACAGAGCAGATGTGAGGCTAGAGAGGGAGAACATCAGAATTTGATCTGGGACTTCAGATGAACAGGGGCAGCTTCTGGTTTAGAGATATGAGCTAGGTTCTGCAATTATGATGACAGGCTGGGAGCTAGCAGGAAGGACCTGGTATTAGTTTCCTAGAGATGCTATAACAAGGTACCATAAACTGGGTAGCTTAAAAAACAGAAATTTATTTCTGTTCCAGAGGGTAGAAGTCCAAAAATCAAGTGGTCAGCAAGGACATGCTTCCTCTAAAAGCCTATAGGAGAGACTCCTTCCTTGCCTCTTCCTAGCTTCTGGTGATGGCCATCAGTCCTTGGTGCTCCTTGGCTTACAGCTATATCACCTTAATTTCTCTCTCTGTCTTCACAGAGCATTCTCTTCTCTGAGGCTTCATCTTAAAAGGACACTAATCATATTGGATTAGGATCCCATGTTAGCCCTGTATCACCTCATCTGAACCGATCACATCTACAATATTTCCAAATGTGGTCACATTCTAAGGTACTGGAGTTAAGACACTGACATATCTTTTTGGGAACATAACTCAGCTCATAAACAGATCACACCTCCCAGAGGTCTTCCAGAAGGGGTTCTGACCTATGAACTCTGAGATCTCTGGTATCTATTTCTAGTCTTTATCACCCACTATTTCAAAGGTTTCATCACCCTGTATTATCTGTCTCTACGGCAGGTTAAAGAAAAAATTATGCCCAGGCCCAGGTATAATTACAGAGAGAATCCCAAGCCTTAGTGGACCCACCTGAGACATTAAGATGCAACCAGCAAAAGAGGGCAGAAATCTAGAGTCAAACAGTTGGCAGGGATAGCCAATGGGATAAATGTGTGGAATATTTAAGCAATATGTGGATGTGCAGAGACACTTGAGGAAATCAAATATTCTAAAGACAGAACTTTATGCAAACATAATGAGGGCTCACTTCTTAATTTTGGTATTTAATAAATAAAGGAGTTTAACTTTATGTTCTAACGATGGCTGGTAGGGTCTTGGGGGCACTTGGGATTCACTCAGTTTGTCTTTATCAAACTTTGAGAAAGCAAGCAAGTCAATAAACATGTTTGGACAATTAGGAGCTCACAATCTTTCTCCTTCTTCTCTGACTAGACAGCATGTTTCCAAAAAGCATGATAGTTAGTGGGAATAATGGCTTCAAGAATCCACAGTGTGGAAAACTAGCCCAGTCCATCTGGGAAAAGCCAAGAGGATGATGGTCATTCCCTAGGAAGGTATTGTGAGACAAAGGTTAAGTGTTTTCTATCCAACTACTCGACAAACACAGAAGGGAGACAAAATTCAATGGCAGTTAATGGCATTTTCTAAATTCCTTAATTACTTGTGTTTTCGTTATTAATGAGCTGGAAACATGAGATAAGACAATATTAACTCATGAGCATCTGAATAATTGAATTAATATGACTAGGCAAGATGTTGCCTGGAACCATGTTGTAATAAATAAAAATAAAATTTCTTTGGTTGAAAATTCCAAGGAAGTATACATGGCCCCCCATCCCTCCAAATTGCAGTGGAGTAACTCAATTTTTAATTCTGATTATAAGTCTAACTTTTAATTCTGATCTTCCCTGTCCTGACTATAATCCATGAAATAGAATAAGGATAAACAAATATATATCTTTGATTAGACAGCAGTTTCCTCTCTTCCAGATATGCAAAGTGAGGCTGTAAGGAGCATTTTAGTGCCCCCCACCCCCAATGATTAAGTTAAATTCAATATATGAGGTGACCAGTCTCTGGCTTAAATGTCTGTTACAAAATGAGGCAGACCCGTTTCCTGCCCTCAGGAAGGTCACAGTCTACTAGGGAATATGATTTATTTACAACCAATATGAAGTGTGTAATAATAAAAGTATATAAAACACACAGAGATGGCATTGCTGAGGGAGATGAACCAAGTGGGATGGACAGGTAAGGGTTACAGAGATGGTTGTATTCCAGCCAGGTCTGGAATTTAGATTAGAGTAGCCAAATGGACAAAGTGGCACTAAAGAAGGCTTCAAGTACAAAGGTCTGAAGAGACAAAGGCACAGACGTTAAAACAGGGTGGCACAAAGAAAAACAATGTTAAGTTTTTATGTGTCTGGAATGCAGTGTACAAGATAGTCTAGAATGATCGGCAAGTAGTCAATGGGACCAATGAAAAGTTTTAAGCACGGGAAAGAGAGTAATAATTTTTTTAAAAAATTGCAGAGGAGACTGTTGTCTGTAGCTTATTACTCATAGGTTAGCAAGAAACTTTTATGAGGATGAGATCATAGGCTCAAGTCCATGCAGGCCAGTAGCAACCTCAAGTCTGTGACCACAGACAATATTCTGGCCTCACCCCAGCCATTCCTGTTTGGGGCAATCTCTACATCAGGCTTTTTATTGTAGGCAGGTATGTTAGGGGCAGCAGCTGGGTGTCTGAAAAGACAAATGTAGGGACTATCACCAAGATGACCCAGAGAACTTGGAGTCAGCTTTTCATTATTATCAAAAGCCAGATTTTGTATGCTGAGGTTGGAAATGCTACAGGCAAGAGACAGGAGGTATTATCATCTGTCCTTTCTGGCCTGTACCCTACTTCTTTGGCATTTTTCCTATTTCCACTCAAAACATAATGGAAAGGGGAAAAGAAAATTTTGGGCCCAAGAATGCCAATTCTTGTGCATCAGAACTCTCTTTCTGAACCTAGAGAAGCATCACTAATTAATCATGGGACTCTTTCCACTAATCCTCAGTATCTTTTTGATCTGTCCAGTCTGCTACCATAAACAATTAGCATTGGCACAGGAAATGAAGTCTAGTTGCCATCTCATTTTAGAACAATTCTACAGGATGGTTTGTTAACATTGGCTTTACGAGGACATAATCCCAGTGGCATGTTGTTTAAAGTGGTGGCATCCATGTTTCATGAGAAGCTTTCAGATGGCAAGGCTGAAAGCCAGACCTGGCAAAGTCAAGGCAAAAGTTAAAAGGTAAGGGTAGGAATAATCAAAGAAAAGATGTCCAAAATAAGCTCCCAGGGTCAAAGTCACATGCTGTCTCTCCTGCTTGGAATACTCTTTCAGCTTCTCCTACTTTGGTTAATCTCTATTTATTCTTCAGGTCCCAGCTTAGAAAATGTTCTTACATGGGAGATGTGTGAATTCAGCTGCACCTTCTGTTGCACTGACACCATCCTAGATTTTTTCTATCATGGCAACCATTGCCATATGAAAGTCATATGGGTATTGTATACCACTCCAGGGATTTATCATGTTAGTCCAGCTCAACCTTATAACTTGCATAGCAGATGCCTCATTTCAATTTTACAAATTGAACGGACAGCAGAAGACAGAGAACAATATGATCTGGCCCTCCAACCTGATTATCTCACTCAAAGTCTACATATTTAACTTGATGACAAAGAACAAGAAACATGAGACTTTGAAACAATGTCTTAGGCAGAAAATCTTTCTTATTTTTCTTCTACAAGAGGGTCCCATTTTTTTTTCTTAGAATACAAGTCTGAAGTTTGGGCTTAAAACTCCAATTTACAATGTCTAGCAACTCCTGACACTTGCTGAGTGAATTACAACCTGTAGGCTAAAATGCTATTAGAACCCAGCTTGTTATTACATAAACCTACATGTTCTGTGTGTACCTGGAACTGAAAGAAACAATCTAATCTGGAAGAAAAATCACAGTTGTTACAGTCAGAAAGATGTGGGCTTTTTTTTTTCTTTTTTAATTGGGAGGGAAGGTTTACATTTCATTTTGTAAAATCTTGGTCAAGTTACTTAGTCTTTTCGAATTTCTAATTTATTCATTTGTAAAACACTGCAAATTTATTGTGAGAATAAGATATGATATTTGTCTAAGTTGGTATAGTGTTTTATCCATAAGAGACAGTGAAATAAAATTATTACTTGGATAAAAAACTTACATACATAGATCATCTCTTTCAATCTTTATAAAGTAAGCTCTATCATTATATCTATCTGATAGATGATACAATTAAGGCTCAAGGAACTTCCCTGATCTGCCCAAGGACATTCAAAGAGTAGTGGGCAGACCAAGATCCAGACCCAGATTCATCTGATTCTGTAGCCTATGCCCACCACTATGGAATATAATGATGAGGATAGCTCTGACCTATCAGCTTATCAAGACAGCGAAGAAATACCTCTAAACTCTAAATGCAAGTTCTGGATAAAACTATTTCCTATCTTCCCTCGACATAGTAGGCAAAAGTTGCAGTGTGGGGCTTCTCACAAAGTTTTTTAAAAGGAGTTCATTAAGTGGGGATAAATATCTTTGCTCCTCTCTTTTCCTCCATTCTGCTGCTGGGAACATAAATGTGATGGCTGGAGCTCAAATGGCCGTCTCACAACAGTGAGGCAACTTTGAAGATAGAAGTCATATTAAGGATGGAGGAGCAGAAAGGGAGAATACACCCTGGTGATTGATTAATGCAGCCCTAGACTGTCAACCATTGATCATATTTTATGGGAGAGTGAAAAAAATCTCCTTTCTTAGGTAAGCCACTATTATTTGAGCTTCTTTCATATATAGCTGAATTTAATCTTAACTAATACAGGCTTCCACTCTATTTTTCATTTATATATTTCTCAGACTCTGAGATAAAGTAGTATGGAGACTCCATTTGTATTTTAAAATTTATAAAGCATAACTGAATCAGGCAAGGTGCCCACAAGAATAGCTAGGGAATACCAGAATGACAGAAGAATCCACTACTGCTTCTGGGTCAGGAAAATTGTGAGAAATGAAAGGAAAAGCAAATATTCATTATTCTGCTTTGGAGTACTCCAAATACTCACATTCTGCTCCCAAGGGGAAGACTCTCAAAGACTGAAGCTTCTGAAATAAAATCTCATATTTATCTCCTCAGAGATCATCCTACTATTTGGACTAATCTTTCTGGATTCTAGCGGAGCACAAGAAACAAAAGTAGCCCATTTATCTTCATGTTCTTGCAAGAATATGATTCAAGAAGGTCCTAAAGGACCAAAGGCAACAGCGACAGGCACACTTTCAGCAACAACCACAGCGTGGAGGATACATATTGAATTCTTACCAGGGAGAATTCAAGCTCCTTTACTTCTACTTAACTCACTGAAATCTCAAAACAACCCTATCATCACTGATCTCTCCTACAAATCAGGAAATTAACATGCAGAGAGATTCTGAATTAGGTATTCACATGAAAGAATGACTTCAAAAAATAATCATAAAGCAATAATTTGAAACCCATCTAATGTTTGTAGTCGTGGAAACAGTAGTATGAGTGTTCTCCTTGAGAGAAAGAGAAGATACAGGATCGGAAATATGAGTCCCTCTTTAATAAGGAATTGACTTTAATTAAAGGAAGTCATGAAGTAAATCTCTAGAATGTTAAAGCACTTGTTTCTTCTGGTTTTAAATTTCTTCCCTGTGCAGATAGAAAAGCCACGGGATCCATCAGTTGTAACCTGGCAAACATAAAGAGTTTTAGTTGGTTGACAAACCAGCTAAGGCAGAAAGCTCAGCAAAATTTTTAATCTTCAGTGCTATTTTTGGCCCTTTAATCCAAAGAAGTAAGAAATCACTCTCAAGTAATTTTACTATAGTATTTGTGTAAATGCATCTGAAATATAAACCTCCATATTGTTTAGGTATCAAAGTCTATAAAATACATCTTTAAAAATTGTGGCAGGTTATAGAAAATAGCTAATTTAGGATAGAATAATAGTTTATAAGTTGTATTTTGTGTTAAATACTTCAGATGTAAATGAATTTATAATAAATATACACATAAAATCATATTACTTCTTTAACATCTAGAAGTAAGCCTCCTTTTTCAATATCATTAAAAGTCCAGAACACTTTTTGAGGTGGCTTCAATATTTACTATTAATGTCTCTCTGTTGCCAGTCCCAATAAAACTGGATCAAATTTTAAAATGTGTCATTAATAGTTTAAACCTAAACCAAGTAACAAAGTCTGTTTCTTCTATACAATAGAATATGATAGTCTGGAGCTTCGATTTAAGGCAGAGTAATTACATATGGACTAATTTTTTAGAGCCTGAAAATGCCTTTCTAAGCTTGGAGTTACATGAAATGAAGACTTTTAGAATATATCCTTAATTTTAATGGATCTTCATAAAATTGTTCACATATTATGTTTTTTTTGGTTTCCAAAATTGTCCTATAATTAAAATGGGATATATGTTAGCCCCATTTCACAGAAAGAAAGTCAATGAGAGTGGGACACCCTGACTTTTTGTTCTCTACCTATTCAACTATGCCAGAATCTTCTTTACTTTAGAGAAGGAAGACAATGTTTGAAAGACTACCTCCAGCAGGGTCATTCCTCCTTAAGCTACAGCAAGGGCCTCCCCCTGTTATAATGTGTGAAATACTGAAAGGTACACATGCCTCCAGGCCTCTCACCTAAGCCCAAGGCTAGCACATCTCTCCATGGAAACTAATCTTATGAGTTCATTTTGAGTCTCTAAAATATGCCCCGAAAAAATGGACATAACAGTTGTTTGAGAGGTGATGGGAATTCATTAGCATCCTTTACAATATTATCAGGGATTGATTATTATCAGGGATTAGTCCTTGGAGTTGATAAAGTGGAGGGGAAAGCCAGAAAATCCCCCAGTCGAATTGCTTAAGGGGAAGGTCATTTCAGATGATTAGAAAAAGACAACATGATAGCCAGGCAGTAATGTGGAGATGAGGCAGGTGGAAACTAAAAGGAACCTATAATCAGATTTATCTGCTCTCCTGTGTTGCCTAGGATTTGACCTTGATAGTATAGGTAACATAGATGAGCAATCACCAAGAAGAAAGCATAATATATAGATGATCAGGGTTTAATCTTCATCATAACTTTATGAAGTAGGTATGATCATCTTTAGTCTCACAGAGGCGAATAAGTGACTTTGCTCAATATCATGCAAGAGGCAACAGAATGATTGAAAAACAGGTCTGACTCCAACAGTATTTGAGCTCCCCAACAATTAAAGCCTTCATTACTGCTTCACAAGTATCCCATTTGCTTCTCATTACCCTAAGATGTGGCTATCATTGGAGACAAAGAAACCAGAGCTAAAGTAATTTAAAGATTGGCTTAATTCAAAAGATCAAACAAATGAATGAACGAAGTAACTCACCATCAGCCTTGTGATTCCAATGCCCATTACTTTTCTACAATGATATCCACTCATTTGTTTAACCAAAAGTAGTGAGTGCCTACTCATTGTGAGTTCATTGTGTTAGGTACTGGGCATACAAGAATGAATAAGATATGGTCCCTTTCTTTGAACTCAACATCTTAGGGGAGCAACTGACAAATATTTAGAAAAATAATTAGATTTTAACAAGGTAAGTATATTACACTAAAGGATATAGAAATCTCTAGAGAAATCTGAAAAGACTTCACTTAAAAAGATAACAATTAAGTCAGGTCTTCATACTACATAGCCTTTCAAAGTGTCTCTCCAATTTATAACCTGTTCTCTCTTCTCTAATAACTGTGTCATCATTACTATCCACCAATAAATTCCTAGGGACAACGTGGCTACTTTGTATCTCTATTGACCATACCTAATTAGACCCTCAGTGTGCATCTAACCAGAGCTGGACAAATCAGATTATCTCTCTGGAGAACCTGAACTGAAACACACAAAGCATAGGGATTGGAAGCCAAGTCACATCAATGGTGGTGTTCTAGAAAGAAACTGTCCCCACTCTGTGGTGTTGGAATCCCAGAAGCTGCTCAGAGACCTGCCCTTCCTGGGTAGTAATCTGTCCAATAAATTCCATTCCTTGTCTAAATTAGTGTAATATAGATTTATCTCACGTGTATCCAGTCGAGTTTTATGTTAGCACCTACCCAAAGATGTATAAGAGGTACCCAGACATTTAAAAGTATACAATATTTGGAGCCACAGTTCGGAGGTTCACAAATGCCACAGTAAACATGGACTTTATACTAGAGGTAAGATCAAGCCAAAGAAGTGTGTGTTTGTTTTTAGAGAGTGTTATAGCCCTTAAATGAGCAAATTAGTAAAGGGGCAATACCAATAAGGCATAAGATAAAGAAATGTTTACAGAAGCAGTTGAAGATCTGTAAGAAAATGTCAAAACATTTCCCCCAAAGTTATTTTGGAGTGAAGCTATATACAACAAAGCGTCCATTCACAGGACCCGATATGTCTGCCTTCCTTCTGGGTGGTTGTGCCAAGTATCTTTCACTTGCCCTTCCAGATCTTCTCTCCAATTTGTACCTTGTTCTGTACCGCAAGAGGCTGGCTGACATGGGCCATCTCTGCCCTCTGGTGGACTTGGCCATTGGAGCACATCAGTGAGAGATCAGAAGAAGAGAAGAAAGTCCAGGGTATTGATTGCCTGGGTTGCCTCTCTGCATAGTCTCCATGAATTTGAAAAAAGGGTGCTGTTCTTCTCAGGAAACCTTCTCCACACAGCTCTCATTTCCTCTCTCTGATTTCTCTGATTTTTTTTCCTTAGGTTTTCAGAACCATTCTTCCCCATTTCCCCTTCAGATGACCCTATTTCTAGCCCTAGAGTAGTATCCAATCTCTCTTGATTTCTCTATGCCCTGACCAGGCCTTTATAAATAGTCCTTTTCTAAAACTGTCTTCAAACTATACAATTTGTATGCCACCTGATTCCTGCAATAACCCTGATCAAAACAAAATCCTTCTAGTGCCTTGGATTTGAAGACCTGGATATGAGAAATGTGTTCCCTTTATAGCTCCCTACCTCAGGAAACAACCCCATGTATAATGTCCTTTTTACAGATTATCCAGGGGAATTCTAGGGTTATTACAGTCATAACTAAACATGTTAACAGCCGCAGGGAATCCAGAATTTCCCCAAGAAAAATTCCCTGTGCCAACCTGAGATGAAGAATACATCACACTAAAATGAAAGAAGTGGCACTTGAGTAATAATAAACAGAACAATAAGCCATAGGCAAAGTCCAACAAGCAAGGAGAATCAGGCAGACATAGGGATGGAAAGTTGGGGTAAATTGCTTGATGATTTGAACCCACTTTAAGAACCAGTCACAACGGTTTAGGGAGCCTGTAGGGCAGAGAACAGAAAAAAAGAGGGAAGGTAACTTAACTCAAAAAAAACCTCTTTACAACAATGGCTTGAAATAGGTTTATCACAAAGTCTGTTCCAACACAATATATTACAGTGATTCTGTTACATTTACATATAGAGTCTTTGATACATCTGCTAATATAGGGAGTATCTTTACTGAAGCCTTATTAACTCTTAATTTATTCATGCATTAATATCTTCATTCATCCACCCATCCATCCATTCAACAAATGATGCCAGAACAGTTACAGAATATGAGACATGGAGTTACGCATGGGGATACAAAGTAAAACAAGAGATAGTGTCTAATGACAATCAGGTTGAGCAGACACACAAAAAAGATAAGTGAACAAGTTACTGATTCTAGGATGATAAGTACAGAGGTAATGAAATGCATAGGGTGAGGGGAGCACAGAGGAAGTAGATACGGCCCAGATTCAGGGGTTCCTTCGAGATGGTCAGGGAAAGCTTGATTGAAGAGGTGACAAGCTGACTTACAATGTTAAATCTGATTTTAAAGGTGAAAGGCATATGGTATGGATCATAGGCATCTTTAAATAGAGACTACCAAAAAGAGCAAAGTTTTTTCACATCCTTCAAGGAAACTCAGTGCCTTAAGTGGTACCCAGGGGCTAAAGTACCCTCATCTCCTTTCCAATATGTAGTTTGGTTGCTAGGCAACCACAACTGGGCTAAATCCAACCTCATTCTCAATTAATTTGGGGAAGATAGTTTGTTTTATAAATTCATACCCTTGGAGCTTCATTTTACAAAGAAAAGGGAATAGCTTCTGGCCTTTCTATCTGATTTAACTGTGAATTTCCTGACTTCTCTTTAATCATACCTCAACCACAATGAAGATTCAAAACAGCCACACCTATCACCATGAGAAAGTACTGGTATCATTCTTTTCAAACAACTTTTTTCCAGATACACTTGCTATAAGCCATTAAACTTTTTGAACTCTCTTGGGAAAAAGAAAGGTTATTAAGATGTATTTCGAGTGTCTTCTAAAAACAAGGAGATCTTGCAAATATAGAGAAAGGTGTTTTGTAATTATATATATCCAACTCCAATGGCCTCTGGCTATGTAACTGACATGTAAGTTGCAAAGTGATGAAATAGCAATACATTTCAGAGGCTTCATCCCTGAGAATTTTAATGATGATACAAATGTACTCCAATACAGCATTCTTTTTTTTTTCTGACTCCCAGCAGGATACCAATTTCAATGAAAGGAGTTTTCAAAAATCTCAATAAAAAATGAGATATAATAAGACAAAATCATATACCTACCACTGTCAAAGCTTGAAAACCAGAACTGATTAAATAAATGTACGAAGAACGATTTACAAAATTAATCACATTAATTAACACAAATTGATGGTTAATAAAGGAATGATTGCTATTGCAGCTCACTAGTGCTCTAGAGAGCACACAGAATAGAATATAGGTCTGGTGCTATGGGCAAGTTTTAACAAAGTTTGAGTTAAGAATTTCTCCACTCTTTATAGATAGGTTCCCAAACTGAATACTCTACCTGACCACTAAAAGGCAAAATGCTGGTACACACATAAGGATGAAAATAACATGTATTATAGAATAATTCATACATATAAGTGACTAAATGAAATATATCCATATTGTAAAATGCTACTGAATCATCATATGGAAACAGGCAGACTTTTATGTTCTGAATTAGAAAAATCTCCCAAAAAAAAACAAAAACAAAAAAACACAGGTCTGAAAACAGTTCATGCAGTATGAAACTGTTATTAGGAATAAAAAAAAAAAAGATGTGTTCATTTGTTTCTAAATGTGTAAAAGGATACAAAAGCATATACACCAAGCAGCCTTCACTATTTACTGATTACTATTAAGTAAAACCTTAATTTTACTATTAAGGTTGAGGAAAAGTAGTGTGTATTTGGAAATTGAGCATTACATATATATACATACAAATAGACATACAAATAGAATGTTTCTTAAAATTTCTTCCTTTGTGGGTGTAATGTGTGTTTCCCCACATTCCTTAAAGAGAGGAATAAAGCCTTTGCCAAAGACTTTGGAAAACCTCCTACTAAAGGTTTTCTATAAAACTCACAGAAGTCAAATAAGTGCCTGCCTGCCTGCCTTCCCTTTGTGTTTTACTTTGAATTGTAAAAATATATGAAAACAAAATATAGAAAATAGTATGAGATTCCCAAGTATCCACAGCCAAATATAACCAATGTTAATATTTCATATTTTCCTCAAAATTCTTGTTTTTAATTAAAAATTATAAACAAAGCTAACCCTGTCCATCCCTACCTGCACATACACATTGATAGGTAACCACTGCCCTCAAGTTGGTAATTATCATTCCTGTGCAAGTTTTTATTCTTTTGCTAAATATGCATATTATATACTATTGATTACTGGTTCTTATTATGTACATAAAGAAAATAAATAAAATTGGATGCAGAAATATCACCATGAAAAACGGGTCCAAATGCTGAAAGACATCTTTGGAAACAAGATGTGCCCAGTGATATTGGCCCAGGAAGTACGTTTGAGAGTAAGCCTATGAAGTGCTAATCTTCTACTACAGTCCAGTGGCTCCAGAAGTGCCCTTTCTCTGGCCTTGGCAGATGATCCCAGCACCTGAGCCAACACCACAGACCCGGCAACATTGATCCTATTTCTTCAGGCATCCATCACTAAGAGAAGAAAGAAGGGCTCATTTTTTTCTATCTCAGGTGGTACTGACGCCCCAAAGCTAGCACTGTAGTCAAAGGAGTGACCAATGGCCTCAGAGAAACAATCACAGAAAGAATTTCTGGCCTTGGAGCATCTCAGGAAAAAAAAATACTACATGCATTGGCAGCAGACGCTAATAATCAGGTATAGAGCACAAATCTTCCAGTTCTTGATCTGTATGTCTGGAATTGTATCCTTGCCAATTTATTTATTTTAAAGTACTAAAAATAATTAGACAAGAATAAATAGAAACATGCTTTTTGTAATTTTTTTTCAAAAACAAAAAACAAAAAAGTATCTTTGAGTACCCTTCACCAAAGCTCACCTGGCTGAGCTCCAGGCCTGATGCCTCAGCCGTGCCCCCTCTCAGCTTGGAGGGGGTCTCTGCAGGGACGGGCCATCTGACAGCTGCCTCTCTTACTCCTATCCATGAATTGAACCTTTGTTCCCAGATCCTGCTGCCAGTTGAAGACCTGGAGCTAATCATAATTATTCATCAATGGAATAAGTGACTTTATTCATGGTATTTTTTTCTAGCCTTTTTTTTTAAGTCCCCTAGTTGTAGTATAGAAAAAGTCAATTTCAGTCAAGCTCCAGTACAACTGTGTCAAGACCTAGTCAAAGGACTGTCTTTACTGATGGTATTCCCTTTGTGTTCTATATGTGATATCAAAAGCTAATTTGAAAATTAATGATAGTGTATACATAATACACTAATGATAGTGAATATATCCTCTTTTTTTTTGCCTGAACTGGACTCCCTGGTCTGTTTTACCCCATGTATTGATTTAAATAATGCAATTAAATCAGCCTTACCCAGGTCTATCTTGACAGAGTCAAGCAAAGAGGCTGCACAGGTGGATTAACAAAAATGCAAGGACTGTGGGTAGAGCCACTGTTGGAATTCTAAACTCTCTACAGCAGTGATCAAGAAACTATTCCTGTTAAGGACCACATAGTAGAAACTTTCTGCTTTGCAGGCTGTACGGTCTCCATGGCAACCACCCAACTTACCTATCATAAAGCAAAAGCAGCCCTAAATATTATGTCAAAGAATAAGTATGGCTATGTTCCAAGAAAACTTTATACAAACAGGTTATATGCTGTTTTGGCATGAAGGCTATATTTTGCCAACTTCTGTTCTATGGAAGTGAGGGATGCAGAAGGAATTCAGCTGCCACATCTCTCTATGGAACCCTGGGGCTGGTATGGCTGATCTAAGAAGCCACCCTCTTCCCTAATGCTCCAAGTGCATCCTTCTGGAAGTTGTGTACATTATGGAGATAAAATCCCATTCATGATGACCTCTACTTGGTCAAACTTGCCAGAGAAGGTGTGTCCCCTACTAGAACCTGGCTCTGAGTAGGTGGATCAGCATGTCTCCATGGAAGGAATAAAGTGTGGGACATGGGTTTGGGACATGGGTTTGGGATTTGATTCCCAATTTTGCCACCATTATCTCTGTTGTCTGTTGTCTAGGCAAGGCACTAACTCTCTCTGGGCATGTTCCCATCTTGCAAAATGAATGTTTTGAGGGTATATTACCTCTGAGGTACCCTACAGCTGCAAAATCCCATGACATTTGGGAAGGTATAAATAAATGCATTCTTGCGAAACCCCACAAGAGTTCTTTCTTGCCATACTG
The DNA here is from genome assembly GCF_018350195.1 of Panthera tigris. NCBI lineage: Eukaryota > Metazoa > Chordata > Mammalia > Carnivora > Felidae > Panthera > Panthera tigris. The sequence goes on from NC_056661.1 coordinate 49,465,459, forward strand.
TAACAATGTTCTCTAGGAACTCTTCAAAAATATTAACAAAGAGGACGAATGACTGATTTAAATTCTAACAGTTCCCTTTCCCTACCTACTAGTCACCAGAGAAAAAGACTGACCTCAGAGAATGACCAGGGAGGTGGAAGAATTTCAAGTCAAGGCTACAGACCAAGGATTAAGGAACCAATGAGAAAGGAGAAGTTCAACATCAAAAGAGAAGATCCATTATAGAAGAGAAACCTGGCTTCAAATAGAAAGGCAGATGAAAATCATACATTATAGCAATTTTTTTTCCATATTGTCCCAGAAGGGAGAAATGAATGGTATAATAAGGTGGACTTGGGTTCAGTTCAAGCAAAAGAGATACTTTCTGGAAATGATAGATTTCTAAAAATGCAGCAATTATAGGAGCATGTCATTCACACAAGTGTGCAAGAAAAGACTGGCACTTGAGGTAACACAAAAGGACTGAATGAGGAGTTGGGCAAGATTCCTTCTAGCCTGGAGATTCCATAACTATGTCCCTATGTTCACAGAAGATGGACTTTGGGTACTTAGTTCAGAGCCCAACTTCCTACATTCTAAAAAAGCTACTGCATTTTCAGAAATACCCAGCTATTAGAAAGTATTTCAGACAAAGGAGTTTTCTGCAATATTTATGCCATTCTCCAGTACCCAGTACAATGCTGAGCACACCGTGGGTTTTCACTATTTGTTTAAGAAATGGAATAGGGGCACCTTGGTGGCTCAGTAAGTTGGGCATTCGACATAGGCTCAGGTCATAGTCTAACAGTTCATGGGTTCAGGCCCCGCATCAGACTCTGTGCTGACAGCTCAGAGCCTGGAGCCTATTTGGATTCTGTGTCTCCCTCTCTCTCTGCCCCTCCCCCACTCATGTGCTGCTTCTCTCTCTCTCTCTTAAAGTGAATACACATTAAAAAATTTTTAACAAATAAATGGAATAAAGGAAGGGAGGGAGGGAACTAAAAAGGAAGGAGGGAAGGAAGGAAGGAAGGAGGGATGGAAGGAGGAAGGAAGGAAGGAAAAATTGGAAGTTACTCTATAAAGTATAACTAAAAATTGAATGTATACAATATTGTAAAGGGAAGTATTTAATGGTTTATATGTTCCTACTCATACTTGAAGCACTAGCTTCCCTCCTTTTCTCTCTCAGAGGGGTCACCCAATATGATGTCTGAAATGGATGGTCCTGCTACCCCACGATCAAGTTTATTCATTACATTCCAAACCCTGCAGCAGAGTTGGCGGAGGCAGATGTGAGACAACGCTTGGTTGGTCACAGCTCTAGTGCGCCCTACCCTTAACTTGGCAGCATCCCTCCATGTGCCCCAGGATGAAGTGGGTACCAGGGTGAAAATGATCATCTTCTCTGTAGCAACAGCAGGATACTCTAGAAGTCACAGCAGTTATGGAGAGGACACAGCTTGAGGCTCATATCTGGGATGCTAGGATAGGCATATAAGGGATTCTGGTATGTTACCAGTGTCAATTAACTCTGGTTTTGGAAAGGAGAGCCATAGTAGGTAAAGACTAAATGGGGGAATAAAAATCCCATTCTTTTTCCCACCTAGAGTATAATGGGTCATGTCTATGTATTGCATAGGTTAGCAAATATAAAGCAGTCAATGCTGTTGGAAACACATTTGGATACATGGCTCACTTGATCTTACTTGCAAGGAAGTCCAGGCAGGTATTTTTATATAGAAACAGAATGGAAGGGCATTTATTGAATGCCTCCTATGCTTGCTGCTTCCATTGGAAAAATGAATAAATATTCCCATTTAATCCTTCTGGGAGAGATATCATCCCCACCCAACAGATGAAAAAAACCAACTCAGACTAAGGAAAAGAAAGAATGTGTCCATTGTCATGGAGCAGGTGAACCAATCAAAACCTTCAAATCCTAATTCCAGGCTCCTGAAATACCAATAATAAATGTGAACAGTGCATCCATTTCCACATGTCTCCACAACCAAAAGACAATTCCTTCCCAGAAGCATCTGTACCTTAGAGGGCATCACCCAGTTTACCAATTAGGAACCAAAACTCCAGGGCTCTGCATCTTTGGAAATGAGAAAGGGAGTATTATTGTTATCAGTCTGTTTCTATAGAGGAAAAAGGCTAGCAAATGAGGATCAGAATCCTGCCAAATCTAAAGACACTGTCTTCATGGAAACCTAATTTCTACTTAATAACACTAAATGATTAAATTAGACCCTTTGACGCTTCTTAAGAACAAATGATAGCTAGGCATTTTGTTTTTTATCAGTCTTTTGCTTTATGACTCCAGCCTTGAATGACTGTGATCAAGAGGGATTCTTTGAGTTTTCTTTCAATATTGGGAGAACGCAAAAATGTTTTCTCATTATAGTAGCAATGCTGGTAGCAAACATAGGCTGCATGTAGTGATAAATATCTCTGAGGGGTGGGGTTATACTTGGCACTTATTGGATGATTGCATTAGATTTGCTGTTAATAATTTGTAGCCCAGGTATGAATATAATGTCTCACTCTTCCCCAAAGAAATATTTTACTTTACCTTTTAGTTCAAGGGAAATTTGGTGAATCTCAGTCACCACAAATGAGATAAAGAGTAATTTGTCAGATTAAATCCCTGAGCTAAAAATTAAACTATGAGAACACTATATGAGCTTTTTATCAGTCTTAATCCTTGAGGTAATGGAGGGGCACACATTTAGATCCCAGAATTGGAGTCATGGCTGAGAAAAGTGGATTAGGCTTAAAAGGGAAGATCTCAGACAAAAGCAGGTATGACTTCTGGCTGGGTTTTTCAAAGGAAACTAGAAATAAGGAAAAATTTTAGGAAGTGCATTGGCCTAGATAAGATCCTAAGAAAATACAAGTTAGATCATATCCTTTGTCTGCCCAGTGCTCTTCATCTGGGAGGCGAGGAATGTGGGGGTAAGGGCATAAGGCTTCTCATGTCACATCAAGTAGAAGCCTAGAAGACATTACAATGATGACAAAGCCCATCTTTTTTTTTTTTTTTTTTTTTACTCATTTAAAGTAATATAATTCAATGACTTTTAGTGTATTCATTAACAGAGTTGTGCAGCTTTCACCACAATGTATTATAGAACATCATCACTAACCCCAAAAGAAACCCTGTCCCTATTAGCCCATCTGATTGAGATGGCCTCTCCCTCATCTCCTGTCACTCTCATCCTTGCCTACTCCATCCAGCCACAGCAGCCTCCTAGTTTTTCTTGAAACTTCCTGTCTCCATGCAGTTGTATTTGCTATTCCCTCTGCCTGGAATACTCCCTCCACTCCGACCCTCAAGATAATGGCCTGGTTCACCCCCTCCAGGACTTTCCTTACATGTCCCCTACTGAGTAAGAATTTCCCAGATGATCCTTTTAATAATGGCAACAATGCTGCATCCCAGCCCTTCTACCTGGTCACTCTCATTGCATGTCCTTTCCCCATAGCACTGATCACTTTCTAACATTTTTTTTCTCTGTCTCCCTTTTATTCTTTGTCTAATTTTACCCTTTTATTTTCCGTCTCCCATAACTCCTCCCAAATACAACGTTCATGAGACTGGTGATTATTATATGTTTGGGTCACTACTGTATGCAAAATAGTCCCTGGAACACAGTTGAATGAATAAAAGAAAAAAAACAAAATCAGGAAAGATTTTGAAAATTGTACATAAAGAATAAAACAAGATAAGGGCACCTGGGCGGCTCAGTCGGTTAAGTGTCTGACTCTTGGTTTCAGCTCAAGTCGTGATCTCACAGTTGGTACGTTCAAGCCCTTTGTCAAGCTCTGCACTGACAGGGCAGAGCCTGTTTGGGATTCTCTATTTCTCTGCCCCCTCCCTGCTCACAAGCTCTTGCTCCCTCTCTCTCTCTCTCAAAATAAATAAATAAACATTAAAATTTTTTTTTAAATAATAAAGAAAAGTAAATGGCAAACAGTGGGAATTCCCACTGTTTCATTTGGCATGGGGGCTTATTCCCTGTCCTCCTGTTCTTTGAAATGAGCTGCTTATATCTCAAAAGTTCTGTTCTGCATGAAGTAGTTATAGCATTGCAACAGAGAGCACTGGGAATAAATTATTGTCTGGGCTGTGGCAGCTGTGGCCAAGATGTGTTCTCTTGTAAGAGGCTTGGCAATGGCGGGGTGAGGCTGGAGTCTGCCTGGGCCCCAGGGCTCTTGGTTCACGGTCCATTCCACCATGCTGCCAAAACATCTGGTAAGAATGGAAGGACACACACAGCCAGAGCTTGTGTCTCATCATGCCAAGCAACAGATTTATCTAAAATTTCCACTAAATGAAATGAGAACAGAGGAAGAATAAACACACATGTAAACCTCTGCAATTCCTGGGGCATCTCGGTGGCTCAGTCAGTTAAGCGTCAGATGACTTCAGCTCCGGTCATGATCTCATGGCTCGTGCGTTCAAACCCCACGTTAGGCAGGCTCTATGCTGACAGCTCAGCACCTGGAACCTGCTTCAGATTCTGTGTCTCCATCTCTCTCTCTCAGCCCCTCCCCTGCTTGTACTCTGTCTCTGTCTCTGTCTCTCTCTCAAAAATAAACATTAAAAAAAATCTCTGCAATCCCCTGAAATTCCTCTAAAATGAGAAAAAAATGATTTTCTAAAAAGATATGAATCTACAAGGACAAACAAGATGGAAGAAGAGATAATAGTAAATAAGAGATGTTAACTAATTTGGGGGAAACTGAGAAACAGTGGGAGAATTACCATGTTTTGTCAGCTCTAAAACATGCATCTTTTTCACACTTTCACATTTCAGAAGGAAATATGACTTTAACATCACAATTGAAATTGGAAGCATTTTTTTTCTTTCTTCATTATTCACTAGATGCACTAGATGGTGCATCATAAAACAGATCTCATCTTAGATGAAATTAAAATATGGTAGCCGCAGAGAGGAATCTGAATGTCAAAAGTTTGTAGACAGCCATGTCACTAAGAGGAAACAAAGCTGCCTTGCAAAACTTCAGGAGGGAATGAGGGCTTGGAAACACTAGATGCCATGAAGGTTGGACTGAAGAACAAGGCTGAAAAAGGGAGAAAGGTGCAAAGTTGGTTTTAAAACAAAATGAAACAAATGTCTGGGCTCCTGCAGATCCCTGCCACCTCACACTGGTGCAGCCAGGTTACTACTCCTCCCTTCTAATGACGTGGATGGGGTTGCCAAATAAAGTACAAGACACTCAGTGATATTTGACTTTCAGATTTGCAGGGGATATACTTATACTAAAAAAAAACATTTCTTGTTTATCTGAAATTCAAATTTTACTAGGCAATCTATTTTGTTTTTTGTTTTTGTTTTTGTTTTCATTTTGGCTAAATCTGGAAGCTCTATCTAGGAAGAAATTGAATCAAAAGTATTCCAAACTCTGACATGCAAGCCCCATGGATGCTGATGAAGAAGCCCATGACTGAAAAAAGTGGTTTAAGTAAAATCCTATTGAATGATGACAGTCTTAGCAACACTTGGCCATTCATCTACAAGTGCACTGCCAATCACATATCTCCACTTCCAATCACCACCAGAAGAAAGCAAGAAAGCAAAGGGAGAAAGTAGTGGGGTGTTCTGTGGGGGCCTGGTCTGTGAGAGAGAAAAGACCAACTGACTTTTGGTGGTCCCCTAATGAAGCAGCTGTCCTCTGCCTAATCATGCTACAGAAAGGCCCACCATTCAACAAGTTTCCCCATTTGCTCCCCCTACATATAAGGCTCACACTCTGGCTTTTGCCTAACTATTAATATGGGCAGACAACAAAAGCCTGCCAGGTGTTTAAGAAAAGCCTGTAACATGAAGCACAGTCACTGAAAATGACACAGAAAACTGTTCATAAAGTAGAAAGGTAATATGAGGAGGGGGAAAAAAACCTTAAAAGATAACTAATACCTTGCTAGAGAGAAGAAATTATATAATATTTATTAAGAATATCATGACATCTTTAAAAAGGAATAAGAGAATAAGAAAAACTCTTGAAAATTAAAAATACACTCATCAATATTAGAACTCCACTAGGGGCGCCTGGGTGGCTCAGTTGGTTAAGTGGCCGACTTCGGCCCAGGTCATGATCTCGCGGTCCGTGAGTTCGAGCCCCGTGTCGGGCTCTGTGCTGACAGCTCAGAGCCTGGAGCCTGTTTCAGATTCTGTGTCTCCCTCTCTCTGACCCTCCCCCGTTCATGCTTTGTCTGTCTCTGTCTCAAAAATAAATAAACGCTAAAAAAAAAAAATTAAAAAAAAAAAAAGAACTCCACTAGAAGGACCGAAAGATAAAGACGGTGAAGTCTCTCAGAAAACAAAATAAATGAACATAGATTTGGAAAACTGGAATGAAAAAAATTAAAGAATATTGAAGGGATCCATCCAAGAAGAGGAACATTTGACTGATATGAGATAAAGGAAGAAGGAAAAAAAATTATCAAAGAATGTAAGGATATTATTTAGAACCAAAAAAAGCTATGAGTTTCTTGACTGACAGGGCCCATCGGATGCACAGGACCAAGAATTAAAACAGCACCACACCAGGCCCCTTGGCATGACCTTTCAGAACACTGGTGTTGAAGAAGATTCTTAAAGAATTTCTGGGGTCTAGTAGGCATCCAAGCTATGGCTCAACATCAGGTGGACACCACCTTTCAGGAAAGCCAGTCTCGAGTTGGCAGAATGAGATTGCCTACTAAGACAGTGATCTCAATGACAGTTTAGCTTTCTGGGGCGCTAAGGAATGATAATGAAGGGTACATAGAGTGAACTGGGCTGGAGTAACTCCTGAACAGTGGTCCACACTGTCTTTGCTCAAGAGAACGATGTACTTTATTTGGCTCTCATGTTGGTGTAGTTAGCCTTTTACAAGAACTTAATTTCAGAGCGCACAACTGGAGGTTCTGGACACAAAACTTCATTATACATAAATTACATGGGGAAAGAGCAAGATTTCATGGCACCAGGGCATTCAGAGGAGTCATGATATTTATAAATAAAAACACTGTAAATAACTGTAATCATTCAACAGTAATTAAAATTAGAAAACCTCACTCCAAATCTAGATCTCTAGCTATGAAGCACATGAAGATCTAACATCAGGGTTCTCAGAACAATTTGCTGAAGCTTCATAATAAATACCTCTTTCAGATCTGGTATCCAATTCTAATTGGCCACAAACTCTACCATTCCCTATTGTCCCCAAATCCTGAGGTCAATTGTCTGTTGCCATTTATTATTGACTGGGCAGTACTTTTTTATGATAAGAGAGTTGAGTATAAAATGACGTTTTTGGGGTGCCTAGGTGGCTCAGTCAGTTAAGCGACCAACTTCGGCTCAGGTGATGATCTCGTGGTTCACAAGTTCCAGTCCTTTATCTCGCTCTGTGCTGACAGCTCGGAGCCTGGAGCCTGCTTCAGATACTCTGTCCCTCTCTCTCTGTGCCCCTCCCCAACTCGTGCGTGCTCTCTCTCTCTCTCAAAAATAAATAAATGTTTAAAAAAAATTTTTAAAGAAAAAGAAAATGTTTTTCCTTTGACCTGGTCAGCACCAACCATATTCATTACCAGCCTAACATTTGTGGGCATCTGAGTTGCTAGCCAGCTTAGCAAGCCACATCATGCCATCTCACTACGACTGAGTCTATCTATCACCTTAATGCTTTCTCATAAAGATAATTTTATGTATGGGGAGTCCATGCATGGGCCAGGGGTGAAAACTATCTCATAAACTAACCAATCACTTATTCTGGACCTCTGTTTCCTTCTGCAAGAGAGATCTTGTGATATTACATTGCTAAGGTGCTGCTAATGTAGTAAGACTACCAGTTTATTTCTGTTGGGAAAAATATGGCTAACTGAGAACATAATATTTTCATTATTAAAACTAAAGGCCCATTTAATGACTTTTTCCTCATTTGCTCCAACTCAAACATGGAACCCCCATTTCAGATACATTTCATTGTATCCCTGATGTGTCCTCTCTACATTTTCTCAATTCAGAATATAAATAAGCGAAAGAGACAATAATTTATGGTTATGTATCTCATAGAGATGTAAGATTGTAGCCTCAATTCTTCCATCTTAGTACAGAGACCTTTCACAAACTCAGTTGAGGACGTCTCTGAAAATTAAGGAGAAAAAGATCCTGGTGTTATTGGTAACAGCTGCTGACAATTTATCAAGAACTTGATTCAACTGTGCTTTGTTGGCCCTGAGTAGACGTGGGGAATCTCTGAAACTTGCCTGTAATTAGAACATCCCTATTGTGGGGTGTAGGATAAGGTTTGCCTCAACCTTCCTCATGTGCTATTTCAGGCAGAGAGATCCAGGTGTGCAAAGACCCAGTGGAATGAAACACTAGGGCTGCTCAATGAACTCTGCATTGTCCAATGTGCCAAAGAGGGTGCACAGCTTGGGGAATTAGGTGGTACAGATGAAGGGTGATGGCAGGGATTTTGCAGAACCACTGAGGCAGACCGTATAGGATATTACACCGAATGTGTTTTTAAACTGGAAATACACTCAGAGTTTTAATTTTTTTTAACTTATTTAATTTGAGAGAGAGGGTGTGTGAGTAGGGGAGGGGCAGAGAGAGAGGGGGGAGAGAGAGAATCCTAGGCTCCACACTGTCAGCTCAGAGCCGAATGTGGGGCTCTAACTCATGAACCGTGAAATCATGACCTGAGTCGAAAGGCTCAGAGCCAGAGGCTTAATGGACTGAGCCACCCAGGCACCCCATGGAAGTACACTCAAGAGGCTTTAGAATAAACCCTTCTTGTCTTTTTTATATGCCTCTTCTTTTATGTTAGTGACAATAACCACCTTTCTGTATGGGTGCTATGAGTGCCTCTCACTACATTAGGTGCTTTATATCATCTTCTCTGACCTTTTCAACTACCCTGCAAAGAGCATATTCACCCACCTTTACCCAATTATCCACCCATCCTACACATGTTTTTTGAGTTCCGACTTTGTGCCAGCTCCATTGTGACAAGCACTGGGGATGCAGTCATGAACAAAACAGTCAAGATCCCTGCATTCACGACACTTATATTCTTGGGAAGAGTAAACAATTATTAATTGAATAATAACATGTAAGAAATTAATAAGCACTCTGAATGCATTAAGGCAGGACATAGGGAGGTATGATAAAGAGTGTTGGGCAACTACGATACAAACATTTTTTTATGAACTGTAAATAATGGCATGACAATACAAAGGAGCTGTGCAAGAATAATTTAGACTGAGGGGAGGGGTGTCAAACAGACCTGGGTAAGTAAGAGGCATTCAAGCTGAGACCTGAATGGTTTATGGGTAAGATAGGTAGAGTGCAGGTAGGAGGAGAGGTGGCAGGGGAGTTGTAAGCAAGAAAAGCACAGGTGTGTGCCATGAGTTAGGAAAGACATGGGTCTGTTGGAGGCATTAAAATAAGGCCATAGCAATGACAGTGTGTCAGGTAGTGGGCCAAGGTGAGATGGAAAGAAAACTTCACAGGCTAAACCCCCATGAATGCCCAGGCCATGCCCAGGGAAAGAGGTTCACAGAGATTAATAACAGGTCCAAAGAGCCCACAGGTAATGATCAAGACTGGATTAGGTTAGATTAGAATCAAAACACAGAGTTTCTACTACACATGCTATCTCTCTGTGTACTAAGGGAGAGTTAGGGTACATACACACAGAAATATTCTCCTGATCTGGGTCTACCAGTTCAGGAGCAGATCCTTGCCATTTAGATGTATGTTTTGGTTGTTTTGTTTTGTTTTGTTTTGTTTTGTTTGATAAAGATGACCTGACAGTGGCTGGCCCATTTCTTCTAGCACCAGAAGTTCCTACCGACAGCTGTGTGTCTCAGTAAGGAGCCAAGACCAACCGTGCAAGTCAAAACTGGGCTGGAAGTGCTTAATAACTAAACTTCCAGAGCCACTGGCAAGTCAGATGATAGAGGAATAAACAGAGTCATTACATTCCACTCTTGGTCTGTAAATCATCTGAGAGCCACCATCATTTTTGTTGAGGTATTTTAATTGCTCTCATTTGCAGGAGCAAATTAGGTGTAGCATTGTTCTTTGGATGCTGTTCAGAATGGTGCCAGGAAGGAACAAAACGAGCAAAACATGAAATCCCTTTTCCAAACAAAAGCCCAAACTCTTGCTAGTGTAATTGATTTGTAAACCTTGTCAAGATAGTTTCTAAGGCAAATCTAATCAGTGGATCATGGGGTTTTTAATCAAGGTCAAGAGAAATTGTTCAGTTAACACATGTATTTAACACCAGGAAAGGCCCCCCTTGCATAGAATTCCAAACATCAGGACTTCACTCCCGCATGGTCTCTATCTAAAAGCTCAGGACAGGGGTGCCTGGGTGGCTCAGTCAGTTAAGCATCCAACTTCGGCTTAGGTCATGATCTCATGGTTCATGGGTTTGAGCCCTGCATCGGGCTCTGTGCTGACAGCTCAGAGCCTGGAGCCTGCTTCAGATTCTGTGTCTCCCTCACTCGTGCTCTCTCTGTCTGTCTCTCTCTCTCTCTCTCTCTCTCTCTGTCTCTCTCTCAAATATAAACATTAAAAAAAATATTTTTTAATAAAAAATAAAAACTCAGCACAAAATGAGGGTTGTTTTCTATAGCCAAACTATTGGAAGTTTGTGGAATTAAGGCTTCCCTAACACATGCTAAATAAAATGGTGATTAGAGAAGTAATTTGAGGAATTCAGGCAACCCACACACTTCTCTCCATTTATCTGGTTAATGTATTTCTGTTTTCTTCTCACCAAGTTGGGCTGTTCTGACTAATTTCTTGCTTAATGATATAACCACAGGAAGGGGAGCAGGGAAAGGAAGATTTGATTCAATTCAAGAAAACTTTAATGAATGCTTACTCTGTGCCAGCTATGGAGCAAGCCTCTGGAGATTCATTCTACAATTGGTGGTACAGAGACAGGCAGAGCCCAGAATGTATGGCCACACTGTAAACTTGCTGAGACCTCAGCAACATTCCCAAGGACTCACATAAGCATATGAGGTAGCTCTGGGGAGCACATGTGTGGGATTTCCAGTAGCAGTTCCAATACTGAGCATTTGAACCAGAGACCATCAAACAATTTCCCAAATTCCAACATTCAAAGATCCAATCTAGATTCTTTTTTTCTTTTTGTTTAAAGTTTATTTATTTATTTGAAAGAGACTAGCTGGGGAAGGACAGAGAGAGAGGAAGAGAGAGAATCCCAAGCAATCACCTCACTGCCAGCACAGAGCCCAACACAGAGCTCCAACCCACGAAACCATGAGATCATGACCTGAAACTAAGAGTCAGACGCCTGACTGACTGAGCCACCCAGGAGCCCCTAATCTAGACTCTTTCTTATGTGGAAATACCCAGTAAAGTCACAGCCCTTTGTGTGACAATTAACTTGAGTACAGATCTTTAAACTACTTTTGTAAACTATTTTTGTATATCTTGTATACATTTTGTATATTTTGAAAATTATCATCTGTATGGCCCCTTCCACTGAGATTGTTGATTTCCAGTAAATTAAGTGCACCTATCAATGGAGTATTGAACTTTTTTTTAATGTTTATTTATTTTTGAGAGAGAGAAAGAGAGAGACAGAGCATGAACGGAGGAGGGAGAAAGAGAAAGGGAGACACAGAATATGAAGCAGGCTCCATGCTCTGAGCTGTCAGCACAGAGCCAGACACAGGGCTCCAACTCACAAACTGAGATCATGACCTGAGCCAGGGTCGGATGCTTAACCCACTGGACTACCCAGGTACCCCAGAGTATTGAACTTTTACCCAAATGTCTTAAGCACTAAGGATGGAATTTCTCTGGTAAAGCAAATCATTAGAGGTGCAAGGCTGAAATTAAGTTAATCTAATATTAATTATCAGTTCGACTTGCTTATGAGAAGCCCACCATGAAGGGATTACAGAGACACTCTAGCAAGTAAAATTAGTACTTGGATCAAAGACAGGCCTAGTTAAGTTAGGGGTGAGGGTTAGAAAGGGCTGTGAACCAGGAACCAAAATATATTACAAATCCCTCAAGAGCTCTCAGAAATAAGCTATAAGGCGGTGTCCCCAATTTCCAAACCATTTAAGTAGAGCTATATGAGGTTGCCATTTTTGTAGGATAAAAGTTGTCAAATATCGGTAATTTCATGTGGTTCAAATTAATGTAGTTAGACTATCTAGATTTATGAAGTGCTGTTCAACGGATAAAAACAAAGAGGGCTGTGGGATGAGGTTTTGGTCAAATATTTTAGGCAAATCTTGTAGATTAAACATCCACATTAGCATATTTAAGTCTCTGAGAAGTTCTAGAGTTAATAAACCTATTAACCACATTTCCCAATGGTCTTTGATTTTGGAACTCCTTTTCCCTATAAGAAACCTTGGGGACACTTTAGAAAATACCACCTTCCAGTATTCAAATATGTCACTAAGAGCAGTTGTAGGTGACATGCTGTCATTCGGGATTGATAGAGTGTTTATGTGTTGAAAAACGTGGCCTTAGGGTCGCCATTTGTTTCAGTACAACATCTATAGATATATTTATCAAGATAATCAGAGGAACTGCTCAGATTGTAAATGAGTTATCTTCATGAGCAAAAAATCTTGAAAAACATAAAATCCACCCTCATAGATGTAAGATGACAATCTGAGAGCAATATATCCTCCCATTTTTCACCTGAAATATCCCTCAGTTCTTATCTACACATATTCTTAAGTGAACAGAGTACAATGGGTAGGAGTGACAGCTCTCTTTCCTCCTATTCACAATGAATTATTACTTTTGGGGAGCACTGAAGTGATTCACAAATGATTTGGTTCAGCAAAGTGCTAATCAAACAGTGTTCTACAATGTAGAAACCTTAACAAAGTAGAAAGCTTGTGCATGAAGCACTGAGACCAAGGGAAATAAAATAAACTCTGGTATTATTAAAACAAGAGCCACTTCTTTGGAGAGACTGCACTAAGACCGGTTCAATGCACTCCCAGGTAACACGACACTGGGACCCAAAAAAGATTCTGTCACTTAATAGTTGGATATGTTAGGGGAGCCTGGGTGGCTCAGTTGGTTGAGCATCTAAACTTGGCTCAGGTCATGATCTCATGGTCCGTGAGTTTGAGCCCCACGTTGGGCTCTGTGTTGATAGCTCAGAGCCTGAAGCCTGCTTCAGATTCTGTCTTCCTCTCTCTCTGACCCACCCCCACTCAAGCTCTGTCTCTCTGTCAAAAATAAATAAACACACAAAAAAATAAACAAAAATAGTTGGATATGTTAATGTTAATGATCTATGGCTAGACTTGATTTTCCTCATCTGTAAGATAATGAGGGACGTCCAAAATACTTCTGTGTACTCCAGTGAATTCCCACTGGACTTTTTCCTTCTATTACACCTTTTCCAGTTTCTATCTTTTATCAGGTTCATGTATATGCTTATCTTATTCCTCCTTCTGGGTCTCCAGGACAAAAAGAAGGAAAAGCTAACTCTGATGCACCTTTGTGTTTTACACACCTCCTAATGGTGGTGAAGGGTGCAGTTCTTGGATCAGACAGCCTGGGATGGAGTCTTGATTCTCTTGATTCTATTCTCTTTGGGCTGTGTGACCTTGGGCATTTGCCTAACCTCTGCACCTCATTTTCTGCAAACATTATATTGGGATTATAATCATACCTATGATATGGTTAATTCAATCCATGCACTATATTTAGAACAGTGAGTGGTATATGGTCAATCCTCATTAAGTGTTAACTCTTTCATACTTTCATTTGTTACTTGATAAGTACCTGTTGATCCAGTAAACATGTAGGTGATCATAACAGATGAATATTCCTTCTGTGTCAGGAAAATAATTTTTTCTACTCTAAAAAACGTGTAAATTCTCCCCATCTCCCTCTGAGCAGCACAAAAAGTATTGTCTTAATCCTGGCATTCTCAACAAGTTATCTTGAAATTTCAACATATTTCCTTATATCCCAGCTCCCTTTTAAATTCCTTATTTTCTCTCCCATCTTTTGAGAATAAGACTTCTTCACATTTTTCTATAAATAAGATCTTGGATGAAGAATGCAATTTTATGTGAATAACACTGAGTCATACTTCTTCTAAGGCTGGGGAAGTGATTACTCTCAATTAATGGTGTTTATGTTCCCTCAACTATCTGTCTGGTATATTGGCTGGGAGCTTCTGCAGATATCAGACTAAGTGTATTTATGAGAAAAGGTGAGCACTGTCAAGGTATTCCCTCCCACTGACTTCATCCCAGACTGACTCTTTGTAGATTCTCTATAGGTGTTTAGCCCCTGTAATTCTTTCTTTCATTGAAGGTTCAGAGCGGATTAGAGATAAATCCCAAGATTTATTCTACACCATGCTGTTCAATACAGTACTCCCTACCTACTTGTGGTTATTGAGCATTGAAATAATGCTTGAAAGCGCAGGGTGTCCAAACTGAGATGAGCTCCAAGTATAAAATATCCACTAGTTTTAGAAGACTTAATACTCCCCCAAAATGTAAAATATCTCATTAGTAATTTCTGTGTCGATTACATGTTGAAATAACTCAATGTTAGATAAATTGGGTGAAATAAAATATATTATGAAAATTAATTTCAACTGTTTTACTTTTCTGTATGCAGCCACCAGAAAATTTAAAATTTTGTGATTTGTTTCATACTTTTATTGAACACCACTGATCTACTGCATAATCTAGATCTAGAATAATCTCTGTGACAATTCCTGTTCTTTCACTGTGTAAAGCCCAGTGAGAAATTACTATTCTTACTTTAGGTTTAATAAAATTGGGAATTCCTGGAGGCGAAACAGCTCATAAGAAACAATGAGAACATTAAATTTTAGGTTTGTCTGACTCCAAATTCAGGTTCACATGGTTGCACTAGACTATATTTTAGTGGCAAAATGACCCAATATTAAATAATGTGAAATCCTTGAGTCTGGATGGATTCTCCAGAAGCAGATGCTGCAATGGAATTTGGGGTGCATGAATTAAGATTGAGCAAACCATAAGGAAGCCCAAAAAAAAAACCCCAGCCAACCTGACAGGAAGCTCTAACTGCAAATCCTGCCCCTCAGAATGGTCTCTTCTTGGGCCAAAATAACCAGACCTCAGACACCTGACTCACTCAGTCACTGTGTATGCTACTCTGGGAAGGACACAGACGAGGATAGAGGGGCTCTCTGCAGCTGAAACACCCTGAAGGAGCCAAAAGCTAGGGCCATTTGGGACTGTACTCCCTTTAACAGTACATCCTATAAATCCTTGAAGGGTCTGGGTGATGCATTTCTTATTGAGAATAGTATTTTTTTTAATTTGTTTTAACTCCCCTTTCATTCTTCTAAATACCTCCAGGAGAATTACCTCTCTCACCTCATACACAAATACAAAGTGGGCTTCAGTCTCAGAAGTTTGGGAGACAATAGAATCCAGTTTCAATTTAATATTATTATTTGTTTTTAATTGCATATAATTTTATAGTTGTATTCTTATGAAAATGTGTGTTGGTTTTCTTTGCATGATTGTATCAAGTTTTCTTTATAAAAATTTATTTTGAAAAAGAAGAAACTAACTGAAATATGCAAAGTAGGCCTATTTAAAGCAAATTAGATACCTCAGTGGCCTGGGATTCAACATGACAAAATCTGGAGAGCCAGAGTTCACTCCTAATAGGGGAAATCAAGAGTATGGGTAGTCATTTCAGGTCAGGAGATGACAACTGGTGAGTAAGGGATGGAGATCACTGAAAAGCACAAAGCGAACTATCCATGTCACAGTTTGTTCTAGAATTGGACCAGTTCAGAATCAACTTTGCCTCTATGAGGTTATACATTCTTGCCAGTCCCTTCTCTTTAAACTCTTGGTTTTCTGGGATGCCTAAATGGCTCAGTCAGTTAAGCATCTGACTCTTGATTTTGGCTCAGGTCATGATCTCACAGTTCATGGGAGATTAAGTGTGGCATTGGGCTCTGCAGTGACAGTTTAGGGGCTGCCTGGGATTCTCTCTTTCCCTCTCTCTCACTCTCTGCCCCTCCCCCACTTGTACTCTCTCTGTCTCAAAATAAATTTAAACAACTGAAAAATAAAAGTCTTGGGTTTCTTACGAAAGTCTGTTATTTCACATTGCATTGCTGTTTTGTGGTGTCCTTCTTAGTTGAGAGTTTGTTCTTCTAAGCCTGATTCCCTACTGACATACCCAAAACCCTGAAGCAGTTGAGACCAAACCTTAGTAAAGCCTGTGTCCTACTATAAAAAGATTGATAAGATATTTCAATAGTGTAGGCCTGCGATGGGGCCCCTACCTCTTACTCTTATATAGTAGAAAAATACAAAAGAAACTGTTAAAGGCAATTCCTTCTAGGGAGCAGGGAGAAAACAGGAGAAACTAGGTGAAAGTGTGTAAAAAGGAAATATATATATATTTCTCAATACTATTGCTTTAATGTTTCCCCAGTGTTATGTATTATTGTTACAGTTGTTCTTTCAAATTAGTTAAATTAAAACATAAATACTCCAAATCAAAAAGCTGGCTAGCCGAGGAAATATAACAGAGGGCCACTGTAAGCCCATGGGGAGATGTTCACTCTCTTGAGTGTTTAAAGATAAAAAGCCATCTAGCAGCAGAGCATAGGAAGAATTGCTCTGTAGATGAATGAACCTGAGGAGACACAGCAGGATCTTTGTGAGTTTCTGGGATTTACCAGCCGCTGACCATGAGAGTCAACATGGGAGAGCAACAGAGAAGACAGCATGAATGAAAGAAGTTTCTGCTGAGAGTGAGTGCTCACCCCCATAGGTTATTCACAGGGAACTCCCACTAGCTGGATCTCCACTGACACAGTAGACAGGCTGTGAGACCCAGAGGCATTGTTCTTAAAGGCGAGACTCTCTGTCATCTCTACCCTTATTTTCCTTTGGTTTTTCAAAGCAATTATCAGTATCTCAATCCGATTGATTGATTGATCATTTCTCCCCTCTGCCATCATCCAAACATAACCCTATGAGAGTAGAGAGGAGATGTTGACCATTTTTTTACTGCTTTGTTCCCAGAGTCTAAAGCAATTCCTAGAGTCTCGGTAAATACTTGCTGAATGAATTAACACACTGAGAGATGAGACACTGCTTAGCCAGCATCCCTATCCAACCATGAAATATGTATAAACACAATTCAACAAACATATCTGAGTCAGTGCCAAGAGGCCACCAATAAAACTGAGACAAGTGTTCTCTCTGGTTTTAGCCTAAGCTTAATTATAAAATATAGTGTAGGAACTATTAATTAAGAAGTTTTGTTATTAAAACACATCACCTTAATAAGTGTGATAATGAGATCTTTTCATTACGTGAGGAGCAAAGAAGGCTCTCAGATGATGATGTAGGTTTTTCCAACTTGGTTTACCAATATGCCTCCACATTCTTCTGAAATAATTACTAGCTTCACCATAATTAGGTTTCATTATCTCCTATTAAAATAAAGTAGATGTTCTACTAAAATTTGAAACTATTAATACAAATTGGCAAACACAAAGAGTTAATAAATTATATTCATTAAAAGGACCAACTTAGGTTCTTTTTCACTAGGATGTTTGTTAACATAGTTGTAG
Source organism: Panthera tigris (assembly GCF_018350195.1). Lineage (NCBI taxonomy): Eukaryota > Metazoa > Chordata > Mammalia > Carnivora > Felidae > Panthera > Panthera tigris. The sequence goes on from NC_056661.1 coordinate 49,483,102, forward strand.
CACACAAGCCTTTCCTTGGGTTTCCCTCAGAGTTGCCCTCTGACCTTTATTACAATTTTTATCCAGTCTCTTTTACTGGCTTCTCCTCCACTCATCCCTGTAGATGCCAACATTCACCATGCTTTCATCCTTACATTTCTTCTCACCTACTCATGATTCCCCATCCCCATAATTTTATCAATTATCAGAATACCCATCATGTACTTTTCAAACCCCTATCTTCCTCCCTGACATGTCTACTAAGCTCTAACCCCATACCTCCAAGCCTTCCACCTCACCATAAATTACTATTGTGTTTTCACACTCAACATGTTCTTTCCCTAAGCTCCTTATTCACATTGTTACTCCTGTTCTTCCCATGTTCTCCATTGCAGTGAATGACACCAATACTGTCCCTGCCTCTCCATCCCTCAACAGCTCTTACATGGACTGTTTTGAAAATCCTAACTTCAAAGACTTAAATATTTCCATTCTACCATTATTTACCATACACTTTCAGAGAATGCACTATAGAAAACACTGAAACATACAGATGACTCTATTTCTTTAAAACCTGCAAGAACCACAGGGTACAAGATCAAAAACAACACTTCTCTGCATGGTACTATTTCTTTGCTTATCACAATTTCAATTCCCACTATATCAACTCACACACTACTATTTTTCAAGCAAACACTTGCTCTTACCCAGACACTGTAGTTCTCTCTTCCCAAACTGCTCTCTGTCTACCTTCCCCACCTGGTGAATGATGAAGGATTCATCATTCAAGATCAGTATCAAAAATCTCTTCATAATGACACTTTCTTCCACCCCCTCATCATTCACCTAATGTACTCTCAGATTTATTTTCTGATAACTCCATGAACCCCTACCATAGAAGTTACCACATTGTATTTTAATAACTGTTATGCTGATACCTATTTTTCACCTACATAGAATATAACCACTGCAAAGATCCATACTTTAGCCTTTTTTTACTTTTTTGGATTCCTATTATAGCAAGTGTCTGCATATGGTAGCATGTCTGTGGATTGTTTGGAAGTGTGCATAAATAACTGAATGAGAAAAACGAATGACCAAATCAAATAACTGTGTCCTCAAGGAAATGGTGCAACCACTCGAGGAAGCCGTCTACAGTATGAAGAGATCACTCTTCAATCTAAAACTACTGCTTTGCCTGCTTCATTTCTTCCCCAATCCCAAGCCATCCCCTTACTCTCCAGATCATAATTCTATAAATGTAGTAATATAGGAATCAAAGAGAATGGGTCTAATTCAGAAGATGGAGATTCTGGACATCAGTAGTCCGTTGCACATGATTGAAAAATTTGGGCTTATTAAACTCCTCCTGCCCCTTACAAAGCTGGCCTGGACATCAGGTTTCTGATACTTTCAGAGCCCAAGTATTAATGTTTAACACTCCTCCCCTGGGCTGGGTAATGACTGCAGCATAGCAATCTCTCTTTGTTACCTCCTGACATTACCGAATTACCCAACAACAAATAGCTGGCATTCATTCTGTGGCTGACATTTAAATCTGTATTCTTTGTAACGATTACCATTTATCAACGATTGGCTATTGATTACTCCCATCTGGGTCTGCAACTTGAATGAAGGTAAGGTGGATACAAACACTTTCTATGTAGGCTTGGTTCCCAGAAACCCAGCCTGAGCTGGGTAAATGAGGTGTCCAGACACAAAATGAATAGCACCAATCCAAAATTATATTAACTTTTAATGAGCCAAGATTAAAAGAGCTCCAGGGACTTAGAGTTCTTGGGGAGGAATAAAAATCTAGGCTTATTAAATACCATTTTGACTAGCTTTTGCAGAAGTTGAGATTCTGTTTTCCCAGAATTCTGCACATCTTCCATGCATTTGGAATACCTATTAAAATATATACTTCACAGCGATTGTTTGCATCTTAGCACCTCTTTAATGGAGGCCACAGAGAGATGAGATTTGAATCAGAGGGGAAGAGATGCCTCAGGAAACTTTCCATATAATTAAGCTCAGTACTGAGACCAGCTCCGTGCCACCAAAATGAGGTGAAAATTTGGGGAGGTTAGAGAATTAATTGCAGGGATTTGAAAACTTAGCCAACTATCATGTGTTTAAAAGGAATTTTGGACAATTTGAATTTGGACCCCCAATCTGCTACTCTTAACAAACGGCAAGAGAAATAAATGTCATGACAGAGAGCACAAATTTGTGTCATAACAGTCAGAATTTAAACTATAGCTTGGCCACTTAAAAGTCGTTGGGTAAATTAGTTAATCTTCCTATTAATCTATATAGTAGAAATAAAAATGACCTTTTCTGAGGTGTTGATAGAAGTGGTGTTGATGGACATGACTACATTTATTGTGCCTAACAAGTTGTTCAGGTCCTAGAAATAATTCAATAAAAGGTTAATGCTATTATTATTACTTTATTCATTTACCACATATTTGTTGAATGCCTCCAGTGTGCCATGCTCTGCGATGGGGTAACAATAATGAAAGGGAGAAAAAAATGTAAGATTCCTACTATCATGTAAACATTGCTCCCATCTGGGTCTGTGACTTCAATGAGCATAAGGTGGATACATACATTGTTCATGTAGCCTGATCTGGGTAAATGAAGAAACCAGGTAATCTCTGTTTGTAATAATGTCATAGGGATGTCAAGCAAGGTTTTACATAAGATAAGAATAACACAGCTGAACCTATTTTAGGTAGTCAGGCCAGAGAACACAGCTCTGGAGTGGCAGCATCTAAGCTAAAAACTAAGGAAGAGAAATGAAAACCAAGACAGAAATAGGGGAAATAGCATGTTCAAATATCCTGAGGTAAGTAAGTGTGTGGGCTATATGAGGGGCTGAAAGAGAGCAAGCATGATTAGAACACTGTAAACAAGGAAGTTTGTAGAGATATGCATGGGCCAGATAATGAACAGCTTTTCTGATCATGGTGAGGTATTTAAACTTTACAAAAAGAATAACAGGAAGCCATCAATAATTTTTTAGGGCAGAAGAGTATGTTCAAATATACATGACAATTCAGTATTCTCCCCCAAATATTTGCTTCCCTTACCAGATCTAAGGCAATATATAGAAGGAAGTTGTCACTCTCATCTCAGTGCTCATCACCTACTCTCTGTGGGCAACAATGCATTTTTATACCCCACAACTTTCCACTCCCAAGAAGAGTGAAAGAGAATGCTACCTTAAAGCAAAGCATAACAGATACACAGAGTGATGTATCAATCAATATACTTTGTTGAGTTTATTCTCAAAGTGGTGGGTTATTCGCCACAGGCTTTGAGTTCATTTATAGCCTAAGAGAGCAAATTTTAGTTTCTAAAACAATGATATTTCATAGTTCATATGAACAAATGGATCTTCCAATAGCATTTTTTTTTAAGCTTTGCAAAGCCTGGTGGTAAAACGTTACACTCTTTGGAGATTACACAACAATATTTTAATAGTCAATTTTAAAGATAGAAACACAGCATGTAAAGATTTAAATTTTAGTAAGACTTTTATCCCTTTAGATAGTCAGTTTAAAGTACTTCTCCTCCCTCTCTTGCCAAAAAGGGCAAGTTCAACATCACTTGAACATTTTGTTAGTAACATTATTCTCAAGTCTTCCTATCAAATGCAGTTATATTTTTTTTGAAAATGTTTATTTATATTTAAAGAGAGAGAGCATGCACATGAGTAGGGGAGGATGAGGGGGGTAGAGAGAGAATCCCAAGCAGACTCCACACTGTGAAGATGGGAGTCCAACATGGGGCTCAATCTCACAAACCGTGAGATCATGACCTGAGTCAAAATCAAGAGTTGGATGCTTAATCAACTGAGACACCCAATGCCCCAATTATATTTCTTTAATAAGAGGTAGTCAAAGAATTTAAACTCTATACCCCTCAGTTTGCGATAGTTATCTGGTGAACTCATTCACACTAAGACATGAAGATATAACTTCACCCAAGCATATCCGACTTTGAAGAGCAAGAGGATAATGCCTAGAACTTACTAGATGGGAATTTCTGAGATCATTTATAAGATACGCACGAGTAAATTAGTGTTACTGGAACCTTCCAAGTTAATTTTCTAAATTCCTCCTTTGACCATGCTTAAGATAACTAACTGGAACATTTTGCTTACATAAATTTCTGGATATCCTTCTAATGTGGGGAAGAAGTGAAGAGGAAAATAAAGATATGATCCCTCCCAAGCTAATAGAAATCCAATTCTAAGATTACTGGATGCAGGGATTGTCTCATTCTCATAGAAACTCTATGTCACCCTACAAAGCTCTACTTGTTCCAGTTGCTGCCATAGGAACTATCCAATGAATACATATTGTTACCTCCATTGGCATAGAATGGTCTGGAGTACTATTATTCAGCATTGGTTGCTTTGCTCACTTACTTATGAGCAAAGAGAGACAGATACAGATGGTATGGTGTTGTTCTGACAGAATTATGGGAAGATGGCAAGGGGCATAGTCTCACATTTCTATCCCCTACTAAGTGAGTATACCAGCCTCTCAGTCCCTCCTAGCCCTTATTCCTTCCCTTTGGAGTTTCCTTATTCCTTTATCCTATAGCCTTTCTGCTGTATACTTCCTGCCAATCCCCAACCCTGGATCAATCCCACATATATGCTTTCTCCACAACTGCTCCCAGGATTCCTCCTAAAGGTTAGAGAAAACTACAATTATGCCCTTTTGGCTACATCATGTTTTCTGAGTCATACTTTCACAGCTTCTCCTTGGCCTTTCTTCACATTCTTTCTCATTGCCCATGAGGCCTTCTCCAAAGTTTACCAATTCAATCAAGCATCAAGGTTCCACCTCTACCTCCTTCCATTCACACAATAGCTCTACTTGTTCCACAGGAGAAAAAAAAAATACAGGCCAGTGTGCCACCACCTCCAATTTTAGCAATCCTTCCATGCATGGTTACTTACTCCCTTCTGACTCAGGGGAATAGGGTTTTCTCTCCCATCAAAGACCAACTTCTCCACTTGCTGTGTGTGTGTGTGTGTGTGTGTGTGTGTGTGTGTGTGTGTGTGTGTGTTTAATTTACATCCAAATTAGTTAGCATATAGTGCAACACTGATTTCAGGAGTAGATTCCTTAGTGCCCCTTACCCATTTAGCTCATTCCCCCCTCCCATAACCCCTCCAGTAACCCTCAGTTTGTTCTTCATATTTATGAGTCTCTCCTGTTTTGTCCCTTTCCCTGTTTTTACATTACTTTTGTTTCCCTTCTGTTATGTTCATCTGTTTTGTCTCTTAAAGTCATCATATGAGTAAAGTCATATAAGACAGTATCAAGAGATGCATAAGGGCATTATATCATAATTAAGGGGTCTATCTACAAAGACCTAACAATTGTAAACATTTATGCACCAAATGTGAAAGCACCCAAATATATAAATCAATTAATCACAAACATAAAGAAACTCATTGATAGTAGTACCATAATAGTAGGAGATCAACAGCCCACTCACAGCAATGGACAGATCATCTAATCAAAAAACCAATGAGGAAACAATGGCTTTGAATGACACACTGGACCAGATGGACTTAACAGATATATTCAGAACATTTCATCCTAAAGCAGCAGAACATACATTCTTCTCCAGTACACATGGAATGTTCTCCAGAATAGACCATATACTGGGAAACAAATCAGCCCTAAGTAAGTACAAAAAGATCAAGATCATATCATGCATATTTTCAGACCACAACACTATGAAACTCAAAATCAACCACAAGAAAAAATTTGGAAAGGTAACAAAAACTTGGAGACTGAAGAACATCCTACTAAAGAATGAATGGGCTAACCAAGCAGTTAAAGAGGAAATTAAGAAGTATAGGGAAGTCAACAAAAATGATAACACCACAAACCAAAACCTCTGGGATGCAGCAAAGGTGGTCATAAGAGGAAAGTATATAGTAATCCAGGCCTTCCTAAGGAAGGAAGAAAGGTCTCAGATACACAGCCTAACCTTATGCCTTAAGGAGCTGGAAAAAGAACAGCCAATAAACCCCAAACAAGCAGAAGACAGGAAATAATAAAGATCAGAGCAGAAATTAATACTATCAAAACCGAAAAAAAAAAAAAACAAAACAAAACAGTAGAACAGATCAATGAAACCAGTAGCTGGTTATTTGAAAGAATTAACAAAATTGATAAACTACTAGCCAGTTTGATCAAAAAGAAAAAGGAAAGGACCCAAATAAATAAAATTAAGAATGAAAGAAAAGAGATCACAACCAACACAACAAAAATAAAAGCAATAATAAGAGAATATTATGAGCAATTATATGCCAATAAAAAGGGTAATCTGGAAGAAATGGACAAATTCCTAGAAACATATACACTACCAAAACTGAAACAGGAAGAAATAGAAAATTTGAACATACCCATAACCAGTAAGGAAATCGAATTAGTAATAACAAATCTGCCAAAAAACAAGAGTCCAGGGCCAGATGGCTTTCCAAGGGAATTCTACCAAACATTTAAGGAAGAGTTAACACCTATTCTCTTGAAACTGTTCCAAAAAATAGAAATGGAAGGAAAACTTCCAAACTCTTTCTATGAAGCCAACATTACCTTGATTCCAAAACCAGACAGAGGCCACACTAAAAAGGAGAACTATAGACCAATTCCCTGGTGAACATGGATGCAAAAATCCTCAACAAGATATTAGCCAACTGGATCTAATAATACATTAAAAAAATTATTCACCACGACCAAGCAGGATTTATACCTGGGATGCAGGGATCGTTCAATATCCACTTGCCGTGTTTAATCTACTCTTCTCTAGGTTATACAGGTAACTATTCTCTTTCTCATTCATTTCAATTCCTCTATCTCAACCAAATCCATTCACTTTAAAAGTATTGGGGGATCTCAATGTTCATAAACTATTTAACTTTCACATTCCCCCGCCCCAAACCTGAGGTTATGACCTTTGTCTCTTTATCCCTTACTTCTCAATTTCTTGAAGAGTTGTACACACTCATGACTCCATTTCCTCACCCCTTTTCTCAACTCTAATCTAGCAGTTTGCTCAAACCATTCTAATTAGACCATCAATGAAGCACTAATTGCTTCAACTCTTGGCTCTTTTCAAGCCTCAACCTTCTTGGGATCTCAGTGGTGCGTGACATTGCTATCCCACCTTCTCCTCCCAGAGACGTCCTTTTTCTGCCTTCATGAAGCCAATCTCTGCTTTTAGCTCTGTCAGCTTCCATACTATCTCTTTCCTTAGTGTCAGTGCTTGTTTCTCTGCCATCCATGAAATGCGGGATTCCCTAAGCCGTCACCATTGATCTCCTCATTCTACATATATCTGTGGGAGTCCTTTCCCCACTCACATGGTGTCAACTATGGTTCAACACCACTGGTTTCCTAATATGCATCTCTAGACAAAAGTCCTCTACTAGGTCATCCTGCCTTGAAAGTCTTCCCCTCTGAGCAAACTGTATCACCTCAGCAAACTCTATACACAGATTTGATCACTGCCTTAAAAATTACAGTGGGTCCCTTGGTCTCAGGGTGAGATCACCTTCATTACTAGGTTTATCAGTCTTTTCCAAGCTTGTTCTAGTCCTCCTTTTCAAACTCCATCCAGTATTTGTTGGATCAATGTAGTAAATATTACCCAAATACAGCGTGGTCTGCCTATAATGCCTTACCCTATCCCCACTCCTACCCATAAACCACCCTCCCCCATTAATCTCACCCAAAATACTAATTCCAAAGAAAAGAACTAATCATAGCTGGTATTTATTGAGTGTTCACTACATGTCAGAGACTATGGTGAGTTCTTCACATGCATTATCTCATCTAATCTGCAAAACGACTTGATAGATAAGCATGATTATTATTATTACCCCTTATATATATAGAAAAACCGAAACTTTCAGGTTTAAGTAATTTCTTTAATGTCACAACGTTAATAAATAAATTTGATCTGACTCCAGAGCCTTCTCTCCTCAGCACATGACCCAAAGTCTTGTGTTTTTCCTACATATTTCTGTTTGTATTCATATCACACTCCTCCTTAACTACTCATTCATACTTCCATCCTCTGGTACCATATTAAAAACTGGTTTTATTCATTTATTCCCTCTCCCCACCACACCCCTCCAACATTCTTGACAAATACTGGTGGTTGAACAAATGCTTTCTACATCTGAATTTGAAATAAGGGCTTTATACATATTGACTAAGGAGTAGAGTGAAACTTCAATGCAAACTATCTAATAAGCCTGACTGTAAAGGTGACTGCCAGCACTTTAAATGATCCATTTACCATTGAGTCCCAGAAAATGGCAAACATGTACAGCTCATTCTCTGTCCCTCAATCTCTAAACCTCTTGAAATGTTTTCTGTGCAGAACTGTCCAAATCACAGTGACTTACCTTGAAAGGATTTTCTGTTGATAGAAATCTATGGTTTTCATTTTTTTACAAGATAAACACTCAGAATTGTGACTTAGCAGCCCTGTGAAACTGAGATGTTAAGGCCAAGTGACCATCCATTGAAAATATTACAGAGGCAGAAATACAGCTCTCACAGATTACAGTCACAACAACAGTTTCCTATTCTCCCTAGGATATTCTGTGACATCTTACATTTACTTTGGATGGAGAGCCTGCATACTATAAAGTAAATGGTGAAAGAAGGGAGGAGATGGTCAAGTAAGCAGAAGGGCATAAAATAGAGTTATCACCATGCTCTCATTGTATCAATTTGTCTTTCTCAAATACAGAACCTGTAAGTCTCTCTACACCTCTCCAACACATTACAGGGTAGTTTATCTTCAGCTGTACCCCAATACTAAGTACTAGCTTTCCAAAATCCACTAATGCTTGACTTTTGAAATTAGTGACAGGTAGCTGTATTTTACTTGGGAATAAAATGGATTTATTCCTTCAAATGCATGTAAAAAGTTTCCCTTTTTTAAAAGTGCTGGGAGTTATTTCTTTTAAAAAGGCAAACATGAAGCCAATGTGCTATAACCACCTGTTGGCTTGAGCCCTTACTCTATCTTTCTTGGGGTTTAGTCCTCCATATTTTCTCCTCCTGACATCCATCACCATAATAGGAGGACAAAATAATGAAAGACTTCCTATGTAGGCTAATAGAATTTCAGGGCTGATAGAGAGAATGGGGAAACCACTAACCCAAACTCTTCATTCTGCAGATGGGAAGAATGAAAGTCAGGGAGGAGAATGACTTTCCCAGACTTCAAACATTTTGGGAAAGTCCTGCTGAATCTGGCAAGAGACAAAACTGTGTATCACTTCCCAACTCTGCATTCAGTGATATCATGTTTGTAGATTGACAGTGGTCAGAGTGGAAGTAGGTACACCTGTAAGACACTACAAATTGGGTACTGTCTCCCCCCAGAGAGCTGGTTTACTAGCACACCACTGTTATATATTTGTAATATATAAATGAAACCTAACAATCTGTTTATATTCTCATGAGTCATGTCTTATTTCTTTTGCCCTCTTTTTCTTGCCTGATTGTCTGCTTTCATTAATTCATAAACAAGTGGCTGTTGACCACTTTTTATATACCAGGAACAATGCAAATATTTGCAGATAATGTGATAAAGAAAACAACAAAGTCCTGCCTTCATTGCACTTACTCTAATAGGGCACATAGGCATTTAGCATATGATAGTTATAGCTATAAATAAAAGGCTTAATATGTGCTGAAAGAGCATGTACAAGAGAGACATAATCTAGGCTGGGGCACTGATATATTTCAAGGAGATCTTCTTGCCAACCTATCACAACATGGTCTATGTGATTCCAGAATATGTTTTGCAGCCAGAAAGAAATGAGTTTGAATCCCAGCTTTAAATATTCTTGTTGTGTGACCTTGGACAAACTCTCAAAGCCTTCATTTTCTCTCAACTAAAATGAGGATCATCACCTTCTCCATAGGGATGATGTGAGGATTGAATTGATAAGCACATGGAATATTTAGCCTCAAGGCTGGCACACCACTGGTGTTCAATGAATAGCACCTATGTTTATGATTGGGATGATTAGTATTATCTTTTCTTCCTACTGCATGTCTAGAATGTTCACTCTGTCCATGTCTTTACAGGACACCAGCTTTGCCTCCATGTGTAATTTCTCTGAAAACGTGGGGGACTTGCAGAGGCCATCTGGCAATTGTGGACACTAGCCAAATCATCACTAATTGCCTAAATGCTCTGGCTCTCTTTGGTAATGGCTATGGCAGGTCTAATTAGTGCAGACCACATGACATCTTTGAGTTGCTGCTGTTGCGAGCTTGAGCCCAAGCCAGCAGCTCCAGTTTCCTCCAGAGTTTGGAGAGGAGCCTTTGGAGAATCATATTAACAAAAAGCTGGGGTTGGGGGGGTCCTGTCTTCTCCCACACCCTTCATGTGGGAGCTTGCTGTGACTAAAAGAAGCACAGAGATTGTGATTAGAGGGACAGATGGAAAGTGGGAACATTTACTTAGCAGCTTTTAGTGACCTCTGAGGAGTGATCTTTAAGCAGCTCCAAGCTCTTGGCCTGGATTTTGATTTGCAGAGCTAAGGCCAGGGTCCCCCAGCCTAGGGTAGGAAGCATATGCTAGTTCCAGGATTTACCTACCATTTAGCCTCACAGCTGCCTCTTTTTGCATTGCCATATGTGGTCATGCCTCAGTCTCAGTAACAAACACCAAGATATATGTTTATTCAGTATACTGTCTGCACACAGTAGGAACTCTGCAAATGTTAGCTGAATAAACAAGTACAGAGAAGTGCTATGGTGTCCTTCACTGTGGTGTGCTTCCTGATTATTACACATTCTACCCACCACCCTGTCTTTTGTTTATGCTGAGAGTCAGACATAATGTAAGAGGAATGTATGGAAAACCCTTGCGTGGAACACGGCAAATGACCATACAACTTTATTATCAGGTGCTATTTCCCAAAGACAAGCAACAAGACAATGTTTCTCTAGGCTTAGCCATGGATAATGTCAACATACATTTGAATGACATTAGCCCCTATGCCCCTGCACTGTGGCCTTGACTGAGTTATTACAGGTATTCACACCCTCGGCTTTTTCTTGTATTGAAGGTCAGAGAGAAAAATGTTAGCATCTGCTGAATCTTGGGTGGTCCAGCAGTTAATAGTTTACAAGGCTATTTTCAATGCAACTGTCTCACACTGCCCTCCTCCAGCCCTTTTGAGAGAGGTGGGGATTATCAACTCTGTTTAACCTTTGTAATCAGCAGAGATGCCAGTCTCAGCAACCTGTCCAAGGTCACAGAGCTCATATAAGAGATGAGAAAAACAGAGAACATCACTAAATTCTGCAAACTCTTCCTGCCACAACACTCCAGGGTGGCATTTTTCTTTTTCCAGACAAATTCTACAGTCACTAGTATTTACTTATACCAAAGCAGGAGAGAGAGGGGCTCACAAACATTGCTTGATTTTTCATTGTCAAAGTAACCTGGCTGAGGGAAACCACATGAGGATTTTCCACCAGGGGATGAAAAGGATTTTTAGACACAGAAATATGGCCAGAAAAAAAGGGAAGTCACAAGTAAAGAAACTTATGTATATATAATCTGCCTCAAAGGTACACCACAGAAATAAATAATCAAACTTAAATGTGTCCCCTAGACTAGCCTGTAAGTCCCCAGTGAACTGTGATTAAGTGTCCAATGGTTGTCTAAGCACCCACATTCTCTATCCCAGCTCCACTTCACACAAACCACAAACTGATAATTTGTACAGCTGGTGACAGTGGGGGCCAAGTTGCTTTCACATTTCCTTTACACCATGACTTACAAGTTCCTAGAGCGATTTTGTGGAAGGCAATTTTCCCACTTCTCCAAAGGACTCCATACTCACTTCTATAATTCATTCTGGCTTTGAAGAATTGAGAAAAAAATATTACAAAACTCTTTCAGTAAAGGACAAGTGTGTGTGTGTACTGGGGGAGGAGGGCTGGATGGGGAAGCCTGCAGGGTTCTGAGATTAGGCAATACTAATGACATTAAACAAACTCTTAATTTCTTCCCCAGGCTGAACCACTGATATTATAACAGGTTTGCTATTGGAGATTTTTATTCTTTCAGATAAATCCAGAGTCTGACACCTAAACTCTCCCTTAAGCAATGGCTCATGTTTACACGTGTTTTTCAATAAAAACCAACCTAGAATTTGAGAGTTGGAAAGATGTCTATGGAGACAGACTGCATGAATTTGAACCAGAATGTTCTACTGAATTAGCTGTGTAACTTTGGGCAACTAAGTTCAGCCTTCTGAGCCTTTTTTCCCATGGAAAGGACACCAATGCAAATCCTCTAGTTAAGCCACTGCTGAGGCAAACAGGTCCATGTGGGCTGAGGCCAGCTTTGCAGAAATGCAACGTGAAACTCACACATATCCCTTTAGGTTCCCGGGCTTCACTGCCACAGTGGTGTGAGAAGCATGCAGGAAAGTGACTGGTACTCACACGTCTGCAACCCAGACCTGTGGGGTCACCCTTGAACAATTGGGGGATCATTGTTCTGAGTACTTCCTTAGGGCTCTGTAGGGAAAAATGTGTGGTTTTGTAGAAAACTAGACCCTGCATTGCCTAGACCCTGGAAGACTTCTTTTTTTTCATGTTTATTTTTGAGAGACAGAGACAGAGTGCAAGCAGGGGAGGGCAGAGAGAGAGAGAGAGGGAGACACAGAATCCAAAACAGGCTCCAGGCTCTGAGCTATCAGCACAGACCCCGATGCAGGTTTCGAACTAACAAACCGTGAGATCATGACCTGAGCTGAAGTTGGACACTTAACCGACCGAGCCACCCAGGTACCGCTAGACTCTAGAAGACTTCTATAGAAGCTATTTTACACACACACACACACACACACACACACACACACACACACAAGTGATTAATTTGTAATGATGTCTGAAAACCACGCTGTTCAGATGCTTCTTTCAATCATCTAGCTGAACTTTCTGGATGGAGTCCATAGGTGTCTCTCTTTTAAAGACTTGGGCTATAGGGTTATACCTTTCCTTTTCTTAACTCCTTGCAATAAACTTCCTCAACAACATAGTCAAATACTGTTAGAGAACATAAACTCCAATAATTACACAGAATCTGAGCTGTCATGACTCTTACTGATGATGTGCCCATTGAAGATATCAAAAAGCCCCCTTCCATAATGACTAGGTAAGATCCATTTCTTCCTATGTGCTGGCTATTAATGAATAAAAATAATCACTTGGTGTGATCCAGAGTCGGTGTGATCTTTAACTGTGTAACAAGAGACACAATTAGCACCAGGCTTGGGAACTGTTATTTTAATGAGTGTTTGATATAAAAGGACCATTACCTTTTTTTAGTATAGGAACAAAAGACTTAATATGCCAGTTGGTGTCTGTAGACAAGCTAAATGGCTTAATTATCACCATTAGGAATCAGGTATTGAAACTGTGTTACAAATTGCTGAGGACTGAATTTTGTGCAGAGAGGGGTGTCATCAGAGAAAGGAAGGAGGAAAGAGGTTGTTAACAGACATTCTGACAGGTCATTTTCCTATTTCATTTCATTGTACGCACATAAGAACTCCCTCTGAGGTTGATGAAAGCAAGGAGTCACAAGTATCCAAAACACTGATGGAACAATCATGGGGTTCTCAGAAGAGAGGCTTTGTAGGGATCCTGCAGCTGTTCTTGAGGTGGGCAGGGGGAGAAGGGGCCCTCTGAGAACTCTTCACACATTCCTCCATGTTCTGCTGCCCTCTTTAACATGGTCTTTTCCCTCTCACCCTCCACGGCCTGCTTTGTACTCTTTGCCACCTTCATGTAATTCCTCAGGCCACTTTCTATCTTGAACTTCCTACACAATCCTTTTTGCTACTTTAAATCCTACCTACTCCTCTTGAATCCATTCAAATCACTGTTAACCAAGACAGTTTCTGCAGAATTCTAGCCCACTGTGGTGTTCTGAATTGGTTTTAGTCAGATCTATGGCAACCAGAACTTAATCACTCATGAGTGGCCTCCTCATGTCAGCTCCACCTTTCACTTAGATGTCTAAGTCTTTTGGTATCAAGGACTGCTTGAAGGAAAAGGGAATGCATCAGTTAGGATGAGGTTCAGTCCTGAGTGACAGGAAACTCAACATGTACGTGTGGTGGCATACTTCACAAGACAGACATTTGCTTCTTTTTCATGTAAGCACTAGAGATAATATAGTGGTTCTATGACTGTTGGAGACCCAAGCTCCTTCTATTTTGTCACGCTACCATCCTCCACACACAGCTTACATTGTTAGTTTCAAGATTCCAATTAACTTTACCAATTTATCCAAATAATAACAAACATTTATAGAATAACTTCTACATCTTAAGCCCCTGTCCCAACCCATTCCTTACCCCCTCAAGGCAGAAACCAAAATAAAAGCTTACCTACAGGTAGTTTACTTGGGAATGTGACATTAAAGTGCCAGGAGAAAGGGATAAGAGGCAGTGTAATGGGTTCAGGGAGGGAAAAACAATACAAAATTGTGTTACACACAAAGGCTATTGGTATTTAATCCCTTGGGACATTAAAAGAAACTGTTAAAAGATAATTTTTCAAGTTGAGTAAACCATGATTCTCATACAGATAGAAAAATGGACACATGTTAAATATTTACCTCATAATCCATGAGGGAACTAGACAGATATTTTAATCGCTTTACAAAAGAATCCAAAGAACAGACATATTCACAGATGAGGAATATTGAAATGAATGTACAAATGGAGGCAAGCTTGCTTTTGCCACAGCAGGAAAGAAAGTCTTATGAACAGGACATAATATGTCTATAGACAAGAATAATTTTGCATTGCTGTGAGTCACTTATAATTTAGGGTATTGTAAAATACTTCATAGAGAATCAGATAATCTGGAAGGGTATCCTCTAGTATCTAGACAATTCAGGGGCTAGTTTTCTAGAAAACCACACATTTTTCCCTACAGAGCCCTAAGGAAATACTCAGAACGATGATCCCCCAATTGTTCAAGGGTGACCCCACAGGTCTGGGTTGCAGACGTGTGAGTACCAGTCACTTTCCTGCATGCTTCTCACACCACTGTGGCAGTGAAGCCCGGGAACCTAAAGGGGTATGTGTGAGTTTCACGTTGCATTTCTGCAAAGCTGGCCTCAGCCCACATGGACCTGTTTGCCTCAGCAGTGGCTAAATTAAAAGGCAGGCTGAGAAGAATTGCATTGGTGCACTTTACATGTGGTGCATTGGTCATCTAATAACTCTATTAGACAGATGGAAAAACTGAGGTGCACAGGATGTTGCCCAAGATCACACACCTACTTTGGTAAGAGACCCTGGTTTCAAATTCACACAGTCTGTCTCCACAGCCACTATTCCAACTCCTACATTCTAGGTTGCTTTTTATTTGAAGACCACATGTAAACATGAGCTGTTATTTTGGGGAGAGTTTAGGTGTCAGACTCTAGATTTATCCGAAAGAATAAAAATTCCCAATAGCAAACCTATTATCATATAAATGGCTCAGCCTAGGCAAGAAATTATCAAGTGTTTGTTTAATGTCATTAGTATTGCCTGTTCTCACAACTGGGTGGGCATTCCTTCTACCCCACAACACACAACATTGTTTTCAGGATGGCCTCCTTTGAGAAACATGAACAACACAGAGCAGAGAAGACAGTTAATGTGTTTTCAGCACTCAGGAGACCTTTCTGACCACACGAGCCATCTAGAATCATGTGTGAAATATAGCAATATTCAAGGTTCAAGGACAAGTCAGAAAAGTCTAATCTCTTTCCCTGCCCCTTAAAAGCCACATCCTCACAGGAAGAGCTATGAAAAGAAGGAGAACATGCCTAGAAGTTCTACTTTTCTACAACCTTGTCCTGGTTTTTCTTTTGGAGAGTTATTGGGGTTTAGATTTGTTGTCCCTTTAATCTTTTACAAAATTCCTCTTTCCAAAGGAACATCCTAACATTTTTATAACAACCAAGTAAATAATACAAACATACATAAGAAAAAACTGTAACCATCGAACCCACTTTTGCTTTTTTTTTTCATTCTCCTAGACTAATGGATACTAATAGCGTGGTGAGTATCTTTCCTATTCCCATGTGTAACAAAAACATAAATGCGCACACACAGATTTTTGTCACGTGATTTTTTAATGCATCTTATCATTTGCATTATGCTCTTTCTTTCTTAGGCAAATAATGCATTGTGGACACTATTCCAAATCGTTAGAAGATGAGTTCTTAATTTTTATCATCTACATAATGATATGTAATACGATTATATGGAAATCCAATAGCTAATTTCACCCACACCTCTAGTCTTGGAATGCTTTTCCCTCCATGACCTCATCTTCCCCTTCCTGGCTCTTGTCATGCAGGCAGAGTCAAATCAACTTCCTGGAAATGAGGATGCTTCCAAAGGTTTCAGGCTAAGAACACTGCTCAGAGTCATGCAAGTTCTCCTGGATTTTCAATATCTATTGATAAGGCAAACACCAAATTTGAATAGAATAGTGAAAAGGACAAAAAGGCTCCTGCCTTTTCTCAAGAATTTCTAATTGCTTTTTTCAAGAATTTCTAATTATGCCTAAATCACACAATAAAGAGAAAGGTTCAAGATACAACAGAATGCAGGGTGTATCCAAAAACACAAATTGATCAGTGATGCAGGTTTAGGTCATTCAGTATAGAATCCACTCCGCAGCCCCATGGCACAGCATCCATAATCGAGTTTGAGTACACTTTTAAGTCTTCCACAAACCACAGAAAGGATGGTTTAAAAATGAGAGATGATGGGAAGAAAGAGCATTGCTCAATTTCTATCTTGCTTCTGACTTTTCTGTAAGGCAAGAGTGACAAAGATAAATGACTGGAGAAAGAAAATATAGACAGATATTGATCCATCAATTTCTAGTTCTATCATATACCAATAACTACTGATACAAGAAAGGTGAAATTCAAGCTGGGTTGAATGCCTTTAAAATGCTTTTTGTGTTTAGGTTTCTGATAAAGAGCATTTGAAGACACCAAGAGAATTCACAGATGAAATACATGAATGGCTATAAGGCATCTGTGAGAAATGCTGGAGAAAGGATAGCTCATTCATTCATTCATTCATTCAGTCAATACATTTGTTGAGCATCTACTATTTGCCAGACACCTATGATAAAAAGGTGAACAAAAGGGCAAGAACCATGCCTCCACATTGTAATGAAAACGTAATGCAATGAACAAGGAAATAAAATAATGTAAAATTTTAAATTGTATCAAGCATATAAGGTCATATGTACTGGTAAGCTTCATGTGAGATGTATCATTCAGATCTGGCTGCCATACCCTCAGTTGAAGCCTGACAAACTAGAATATACCTAAGGAGACAGTTCTTCATGATAAAGAATCTGGAGGTCTTGTCATTCAAGAAATCATAGAAATAAATGATGTTGTGTGGAATAGAAAATTCATAGTTAATGTGACCCTTGTCTTTAAATCCTTCAACAACTATCACATATATAATCCCTTTTTATATATGAAATCATAAAAGGTGGACAGTCTTGCAATGAGGAAAATGTCAGGTCAATATACAAGACAATGTTCTGACAACTGGAACTATCTGCACATGGACCCTCTATGCTTTGGGAGATAGTGGGCAGTCTATCACTGGAGGAAATAAAACTGAAGTAATAGGTCCACCACCTGGAATATTGTGGAGGGCATGTGTATATAATCAGCAAAATAAAACCAAACCTACTCTTTACTTCCTTCTCCTTCTAAATGGAGTCTAGGAGAAAGAACCTTGGTCCAAGAACTTAGTCCAAGACCTTGAAGTGGTGGTGTCACCCTGAGCAGGGTTTGGAGAAGCTTGAGATATCTCAATTTCTCTTCACAAGAAAGGGAAAAGAATTTGTTTTGATTCTGACTGGGAAGGGATCTAGAAGAGAGGACAAAGGGAAATAAATTTAAAGATAAGAGATAACAAGTGTTGGCAAGGACATGGAGAAAAAGAAAACTTATTATAGGCATACCTCTGAGATATTGTGGGTATGGTTCCAGACCACCACAATAAAGTGAATAGAACACTAACACTAGCCAAATGCATTTTTGGTTTCCCAGTACATGTAAAAGTTATGTTTATGCTATACTATTAAGTATGCAATACCATTATGTCTGAAAAAACAATATATACACCTTTACTAAAAATACTTTATTGGGGCACCTGGGTAGCTCAGTCAGTTAAGCATCCAATTCGGTTTTTTTTTTTAAGTGCTTATTTATTTTTGAGAGAGAGACAGAGACAGAGAGACAGAGAGAGAGAGAGAGAGAGAGAGAGAGAGACAGAGTGTGAGCAGGGGATAGGCAGAGAGGGAGGGAGACACAGAATCTGAAGCAGGCTCCAGGATCTGAGCTGTTTACACAGAGCCCAACGCGTGTTCAAACCCACAGACCATGAGATCATGACCTGAGCTGGTCGGATGCTTAACCAACTGAGCCACCCAGGTGGCCCAAGCATATAATTCTTAATTTCGGCTCAGGTCATGATCTCATGGTTCAAGAGTTTGAACCCCATGTCCTGAGCTCTGTGCTGCCTGCTTGGGATTCTCTCTTTCTCTTTCTGCCCCTTCCCCACTTGTGGCACATATATATTGTGCCACACACACTCCCCCCCTCTCTCTCGCCCTCTCAAAATAAATAAACATTAAAAAATACTTTACTGATAAAAAATGCCAGCTATCATCTGAAATTCTGATAGGCTATAATCACTAATTGCAAGTCACTGTAACAAAATAATAATGAAAAATTGAAATATTGTGAGAATTACCAAAATCTGACACAGAGACACGAAGTGAGCAAATGCTGTTGGAAAAATGGTGCCTATACACTTGCTTGATGAAGGGTTGCCAAAAACCTTCAATTTGTAAAAAATACAATCCAAATATCACAATAAAGCAAAACACAATAAAACGAGGTATGCTTCTACATTGTTGGTGGAAATTTAAATTGGTTGAGCCACTTTGAAAAACAACACATAAATTCCTTAAAAAATTTAAAAAATAGATCTGCTATATGATTCAGCAATCCCACTTCTGTGTATATGCCCAAAAGGAATGAAAAGAGAATATCAAAGAGAAATTTACAGTCCTGTTTATTGTTACATTATTCACAATAGCCAAGATACGAATGAATAAAGATGCTGCGTGCACGCATACACGTGCGCGCGCACACACACACACACACACACACACACTGGCATGTTTCTCAGCCATGAGAATAAAAGAAACCTTGCCTTTTGCAAAAACATGGATGGACCTTGAGTACATTAGCTAAGTGAGAGAAGTCAGAGAGAAAGACAAATATTATATATCACTTATGTATAAAATATGAAAAGCCAAATTTGTAAAAACAGAGAGTAAAATATTGGTAACCAGGGGTTTGGAAGTGGAGGAATAGGAGACATATTAGTTAGGGGCAGAAATTTGCAGCTAGTAGTAAATAAGTCCTAGAGATCGAATGCATAGTGTAGTGAATATACACAGCAGTATTGTGTTGTAATAGTCAAATTTGTAAGGGAACTAGATTTCAATTACTCCCACAACAAAAAAAAGAAATGGTAATAACGTGACATGACGGAGGTGCTGCCACCATAATGGCAATCATATTACAATATATAAATGTACTAAATCAACATGTTGTACAACTTAAGCTTACCCCATGTTATATGTCAATCATATTTTAAATAAAAAAGGAGAAAAGAGGAAGGAGGGAGAAAGAACATCTGGAATATGACTTGATGAAATGATCCATCTACTGTTTGAAGAAGAGTTAAGTCTAACATCCATTTTTAATTTGTTAGTAGACCTGATTTCAGAAAGTATTCGGTGTGAATGTGTATTTAAATAAACAGGACTGAGTCCCTTATTTCTGTTGATTTGGAGAAACAGGAACAAAAAAGTTATATTCAATCATTTATTCATTTCATTTATTCATTCATTTAACAAATATGAATGAGGCACCTATAATGTCTTATGAATCTTGCCTTTTGCAAAAACATGTATGGACCTTGAGGACATTAACTGAGAGAAGTCAGAGAGAAAGATGAATATTATATGATAACAGAGCTGCAAGTTTTTAGAGCTCTTATATATTGATGTAAGGTGATACTGATTGTAAAATGCACTATTATTTTATGTAACACTAAGAGAAAAAAATGCTTCCAATTAGACTACAACTTTAACTGTAAGTTGGATCCCACTTTCAAAGATGCTAAGATTTAAAAAAATAAAATGTATGTCTTAGAATCCATGAAATACAATAGTCCTATTTTTTTTAGGCCCTGCTTGGAATAACACCTATTAGGTATAGTGGCCACATTTTAAAAAGGAGCTGATGAAAAGGAAGTTTTCCAGAGAACACTGATATTTGGATACAATCAAAAAACAAAGAAAAGTAGAAGAAAAACACACACAAATACAACCAAAGCAAGAATATAGAGCTAAAAAAAAGAAAAATGTAGAACTGGAGATGCCCATGGGAATCAAGTCCATAGGTATTCTCATAAATCTTCCCACTGGTCTGGTATCTTCTCTAATCCATAGAGCAGAGGTTTCAACTAAGGGCAAAAATAATTTTAGAAAATATAGTGAAAAGATATCCCAAAAGAGTATCACATGTAATCCTGCTCTGTAAAGTGTTTAAAAAGGTAATCTTTATTAATCAAAGAAGTTAGGAATAGATTTAATTACAAGAAAATTGAGATAGTATTATTAATTGCAAGAGTTTGCAGGACACTTTATATGCAAAGGTATATTAAAACCAAACCAATACACAAAGGAGTTTTCCCAGGTTTTTTTTTAACTTTTCATGATAATACACTAAATATTGACATATTTGGAACCTTTTTCTGGAAAACACCAAATTGTCAAACACTTACCTAAAGTACAACTAAATAGCTTTGTTCAAGTGGTGTTCTATCCAGACACCTAATGTGTATGCTTAAAGTGGAGCTGCTCTGATTTAAGGTGAATAGAAAGGCTATAGGGAGGGAGTGGCAGTGCCTAGTAGGTCTAGGTCATCTCAGTGCCCTCAGGGGAGCACTCGAGTCCTCTCCAGGGATGGTTAAATTCTACAAATCAAAGTTTGGAATAATGTAACTTCTAAGGTTCGTTACAATAACGTGCTAAAGTTGCCTCCTATTGATTCTTGAGGGCGAATTCTGCTCATATCTTCCCAACTTCATGGTCAATAACATCAAGTATAGCATGAAATCAGCCACTGTGGGAAGATTTACACCTCAGAAATGAGCAAACACCACAAATCAGAATTTGTTTTCCAGAGTCATTTTTCCAGCACACCACTGCTTGAAATTATGAGTCCAACCTACCACAAATTTTGAGGTGAGAGAGCAGAGGTTGGGGACATGACCATGGCTAGGACTACTTTTAGACAGATTTCGCATTCTTCTGCTTCTTCCAGAATGTCTTCCTAATTTTGATTTCAGCCTATTTAGATATAAAGAGCTTTCCTTACATGTTTTTGCTGCCATGTTTTCTTCTTGCTTTCAACTTCTATTGCATTTGTTCCAAGATACTAGGCTGAGAACTCATCAGGGGTTTGAGAGTTACAGAAAGATTTGCCAAATTCTCTCTCTCTCTCTCTCTCTCTCTCTCTCTCTCTCTCTCTCACACACACACACACACACACACATTTCCTCAATCAAAATTTTTGAAAAGTATATATAAGATCGTGTATGTATGGGGGAAGTATATGAGATAGAGAGGAATTATATGAAAACAGCTAGGAAACACAACTTAGGGCTTTACCACAACTATATTCTATCTTGTATGGTTTGGTGTGCCATTTTTCTTGTCTTCTTAGACTCAGTCTACTCAGGCTGTTATAACAAAATACCACAAACTAGTGGCTTAAATAACAGAAATTTATGTCTCTCAGTTCTAGAGGCTGGAATTCCGAGATCAAGCTTCCAGCAGAGTCTAGTTTCTGATGAGGGCTTCCTCCCTGGCTTGCAGGTTGCTACCCCTCACACATGGAGAGGGGGAGCGCTGTCTCTTTTCTTGCTTTTATAAAGCCACAGGGCCCCACCCATAAGACCTCACTGAACCTTAATTACCTCCTAAAGATTCTATCTCCAAAATTAGTCCCAAATTAAGTCCCACTGAGAGTTAGGGCTTTAACATATGAAAGTAGAGGTGGAGACACAACTCAGTCCACAGCAGACTCCATGTTCCTTAAGGAGAGAGCATAGGTTAGCTATCATTATATGTAAACAAACACCTACAGCATGGGTTACATTACACGTGGTTAAATACACAGTGATTGAGACAGGACCTCCCACCCCCAGTTTCTTCTTTCCATGTTGCCTACTGCTCTTTTCTAGGATTAGATAGAATTTGAGGGTAAGAGTAATGAAGACACAGAGCCTAGAGAAGGGAAGTAATTTGAGTTAGAAAAGTGATTGGACCTACTTCACAGCACAGAGTAGGAACTGAATAGATATTTTAAACTGGTGGACTGGATGTCCCAGGTCACACAATGATTAGGGACAGTGGTTCATAGGGATAACAGTTAGGTCTTATTTATTTCTGTTTCCATAGTGTTTAACATACCAGGGTCAGGTGCTCAATGTACTTTAATCAATTGATTGTTTGTGACAATGGGGAAGTCTCTTTTATCCTCTTTGGTACAGTTATGTCATCTGTACAATGGAAATAATAATGTCTTAAAGGTAGGAGACTGTATTAACTGGTCTTTTGGTCCCATTGTGCACAGAGCTCTCTGCTCTTTGTTAACAGAAGAGAAGATGATGCAGTGTAGACAGGAAGTTAAAGGGGAAGGCAAGTCCCTTTTCTTTTCCTGCATATTTCAAAACCATCCTGTTCCAGGTCTTTATTCCCTGCTCCTGTTCACTGAATTCTTTATGTGGTTGTAAACTGACCAAAGAATGGTAGAACTTAAAGTTAAGCTGATTTTATGTGACAATGGAAATAAAAGAAATCAAAGTATATGTCTTCCTTGGATGATAAGGTTCTCAGCTATGATCTTGCACAGAGTCTCTATGGCTGTGCATCAACCATCCAGATGAAAAAATTAAGTGCCCTTGAATCACTGCAGTCTTCTCTTATGGCTCAGCTGGATGGTGGAGAATTACAATTGTGTTCATTGCTTACACAGTATTGTGACACTCAGAAGACCAACCTGACCTAATTTGTAATCTCTATAACCACTCATCTGAAATTATATACAAAATATATTTTTTTCTCTCTATATTTTCTCCCAACAGCAAAAATTTTGGATCTCATTTGTCTTAAAATGTACGCATTGCTTCATGGGGTCTTTCAAGAAAGAATAAAACCCAACACAGCTCAGCAAGGGTTATTTAGAAGAGGGTGCCATTTCCTTTCATTCCACGCATTGGGAGGCCTGGCCAATTGGGAGTCAAGAAAGCCTGTCAACTTTATTTAATTAAAATGAAAGGAAAGAAAATCCACTTGAACATTTCTAATCAACAGGAGTCTAATGAGTCATGTTGGTTCCTGGAGTTGAGACACAGTAGGGCATTTTTGGAGCTAATTTGCTTCATTAATATTCAAAGGATGTAGATCTCCCAGCATTTTCTAGGAGACACAAGAGCCAAATACATCAGAGAGAAGTTTTTATTTTGCATGTGATGTTAAACAGATGTTCCTCAACGAACCAACTATAGCACCTAATATAAAATGTCCATTTGAACAATTTTCATATTTCCTGCCTCATTCCCACTTTCAAAATGGATCTGTAACTCTTACCTCTAAGATTTCTCCTCTTCTCAAATTTTTAGATTTGATACTGATGCTACTAAGACAATGGTGCCTGGCTCCGGAATAATGGAAATCATTTGACCTTTGGAGCCCATCAGCCTGGGTTCAAATTCAAGTCTATTCAATTTCCAGGTGTTATTTTTAAAAATAATTTTGTTAACTTGTCTTTTGTTCAGTAATTTATAAAGATTTGTTAAGCACTTCTGTGCTAGGCACTAGATCAATGGGAGAATCGAGGCGCTCTGAACCTCAGTTTCCTCTTCTGTAAACTGGGGGCCAAATGTTCTGTTTCACAGGATCGTAGTGTTAATGAAATGGGACAGGATAAAGAAGACACACGGATCACAGTGGTCATTCAGTAAATGGTAGTTTCATCTCCCCCAGTCCATACAGCTACAACTATATTCGGGCATTTCATTGCAAAGTTGTGACTTTGGCATAGAATCGCAAAGTTGAAAGGTAGGGTTTTAAAGGCCAATCTGTAAAGTATGGATAAGCAGAAACTCTCTGCGAGGATGTAACCTAGACCTTGTTGTCATTTATAATGTGATCTATCAGACAAATTATAAGTCAGGTACTATTAATTCCTTAGGCAAATAGTCCTTGCACAGGATCTTACATGTAGCATGCATTCAGTAAATGGTTTCAGAAGTAAGAATGACCCAAATAGAGAAAGAGTGGTAATTACATCTCTACCCAGGAATAATAATAATAATAATAATAATAATAACAACAACAACAACACTCTACAAAATGTACAAAGCTATGTTCATTCATTTAATTCCTACTTGGTTATGTACATATGTGTGTCTATACACTTACACAGATCCACTATGTTTAAACATAGTTCTAGATACTGGAAATATTTATAAATAAGACAATGGCCTTGCCCTCACAGAACTCATTTCTAGTGAGAAAAAATGGGCAGTAAGCAAAAAGAAATAGAATGTCAGTAGTGGGAAGAAAATGAAGTTCTTCAGTTACCTCACACATTCCTGTCCCAGAGTCTTTTTGAAGAAAACTGAAATAATATGAGTAAAACTAAAGAAAACCAAAATAATATTATAGGAGAAAGAAGTATGTGTTATTTCTTGACAAGGTGGTCGTGGAAGAGGTCTCTGAGAAACTGTTGTTACAATGAAGTCCACAGGCTAAGCTAAAATCTAAGGTAATAACATTCCAGGAAAAAGGAACAGCAAGGGTTGGGACCTCAAAGTGGGAGCAAGATTTGTATATTTGAAGAAGAGCAAGGTGACCTGTGTGGCAAGAGGAGAGGGAAAGTAGAAGAGAGGGCAGAGGTGGTGGGAGATGAGGACCAACTCTAGTAAGTCATGGTAAGGATTTTAGATTTGATCCTGTATGTAATGAGGTGAAAGTATTCAAATATGGCCCCAAGAATCCCTTCCCTGGCTCACACATGTTATTCCTTGAATTAAGACGTGAAGCCAGTTCCCATGCTCTTATATCTAGGCTACCCATGTGAGAGCTCTGATCAAGAGAATAAGTAAAGTGATGTTCTGGGACTTCAACTCCAGGCCTCAAAAGGACTGGCATCTTTTGTCTCCTTCCTCTCTGAGCACTGGGAACATTCTATCTCAGAACGCAGCTACCATGTCACTTGGAGAGACTGCATGAAGAATTCATTCGGTCCGGTCAAAAGCCCAACAGAACCTCTAGCTGACAGCAACATCAACTTCCAGCATATGAGGGAGCCATCTTGAATGTTCCACACCAACAGAGCCCCCAGAGGACCCCAGTAAACACAGAAGGGAGAAGTGCCCAGTCAGCCCACAGAATCATAGAAGATACTAAATCATGATACAGAATCATGGAAGATACTAAAATGGTTTTAATGAAGTTGTGAGTGTAATTTGTTACACTCATCCAAAATAGATGAGAAGCCATTGGATATAAACTCCAGTATGATATCTAATGTTGATACTATCCCTAGAAGGTAGGTTTCACTATAACAGGCATATCTTGGAGATATTTCAGGTTCAGTTCCAGGCCACTGCAATAAAGTAAATCAAATGAACTTTTTGTTTCCCCGTGCATATAATATTATGTTTACACTATACTATAGGCTAGTAAGTGTACAATAACATTATGTCTAAAAATATACATACCTTAATTTAAAAAAGTTATTGCTAAAAAGTGTTAGCCATCTTCTAAGCTTTCAGTGAATCATAATAACTGATCACAGATCACCACAACAAATATAATAATAAAGAAAAAGTTTGCAAAATGTAACCACTACCAAAATGTGACACAGACACACAAAGTAAGCAAATGCTGTTGGAAAAATGAGCCAATAGACTTCTTGGCACCAACCTTCAATCTGTAAAAAGCACAATGTATGCAAATCACAATAAGGCAATAAAACAAAGTAAGCCTGTAGTCCCTATTATATATGTAAAGATACAGAAGTTAAATATGAGTTGCCAAAAGTCACAGAGTAGCTAAAAGACAGTCTGGTGTCAAATGGGCCTTCTGCAGAGTTCCTTCCCTTGAGTATTGTTGAACATGGATCCAACAAAACAGAACCACCTAAATTTCATGGACATAATGGGTAATTCCAGATGCTCCATTAATCACATTGCTATATACCTGAAATGTGCCTATTAAAGTATCTAAAATTTAAATTTAAAACTAGAATTCTTCCACCATCTGTATCAGACTATTTAATATCCAGACTAAAATCACTCTGGGGATGTTGAATATGTGAGATAACTAAAGACAATGTCTACCAAATGTTTTGTAGCTGAAGGCAAAAAAAAAAAAAAAAAGAGCAAATTCATGAATTTACCTTTGCTTATTCTGAAATTCCAAAGTCAGCATTAGTCATCTACATTAGGGACTTCCATCTTGAAGAGAGACTACTTATTTGAAAATGTAAGTGAACTTATTCCCGGGGGCAGGGTGGCGGGGGGATGCAAGACTTATGAAAATTAAAAGGTGTGAAAAGTAACTATATTTAGACAGTCAGGTTAAGAAATCAACATTCAATTTGTTTGCTGAGTGGGTAACCTGAAAATAAATGCATGAGTATATTTTCCTTCTTTTGAGTATACTAGAAACAGAGAACAGTAAATGCACTTTCCACCACATGCACTGTGCTAACAGCCTTTGAAGTAGTGCTTCTTTTTCTCAATATAGTGTCTAGGTGCAGGGGATGCTCACATTACATGGTGAATTGCCTAGCGTATAGTAGCCCTCAATACATGTTCATTTGTTGAAAATGTCCCTACTCCAAGACTCAGTTTCTTCATCTGTAGATGAGGATGTGGCCTAACAAGGTAAGCAGGTGACTGTATGATCTTTACTTGCAGTGGACACTTCCCCTTGTGAGACTTTCCCTTTGATCCTAGACTCTACCTTACACCCTTTTTCGAAATGGTACTTCGGATGTTCTACTAGTTACTCACGGTAGGTCCTTGAGAAGGAACTACTTATCCTTTGCCAGGCAAGTATATGTTGCTCTCCAACCTCTGAAATTTATGTCCGCATGATCCTCAAACCATGGAAATCTTTAACCAAAATTCTTCTTAAAATGTTTGTCATTTTAACATAAGGAAGATGATTATACCAATAACTGTACTGAACTACCCACCATGGACTGAGCTGGGTGATTAATTACTTAAGTACTAATTATCACTTCATTCTTCACTGCAGTGTTTATGGCATCTTTGTATATTTAGCATGTAGAAAGCACTTTAGCTCTTTTGAATGACAAGGTGAGCAGAATAGCCTCTCTATTAAAAATGTCTCTATAATTTGTGAGTCATAACAAGTCATGTTTTTATCTAGACTTGAGTCATCAAACTAGAAAGTTAAGATATAAGAAATTGTCCCAGTAGATATAAAGGGGTGGGTGGTGGAGGGCAGAGGAGAATACTAGTAAATAAAAGCAGAGTCACATAGCCTTTGAAAGAGTACCAGCTGTGTGCAAAACATTGTGTTAGGCCTTTAGGGACCTCAAACTAGAGTATGACAGTGTCTACTCTTCAGGAACCCATTGTCTAGATGGACAAATACAATTACCATGGCTCACTGTGCTAAATGTCAAAATGCAACAGGATATGCTCCAGAGATTTGATGGAGAGAAAGGTTGATGTGGGTGGGAGCTTGGACAAAGAATGTAAAGACAACTCCCTGGAGGACAGAGGACCTGTTTATATAACCTGCAGCATCTAGCTAAGTGCCTGGTATATAGTTGATGCTAAAGAAACATTAGGAGAATTCAACAGACATACGATGTACTTAGTCAAGTAGAGAAGAGGACGTCTGAGTTGAATGCACAGAAAAAGCAAGGTGGGGATGGTTGGTCCCAGTGACCTCTGGAACACAAAAGGCAGGCCTGGAGCAGGATGTCCAAAAGGTGAGAAGAAAATAATGCTTTTTCAAAACTATCTCCTCAAAAAATCTCACCTACATCTCAAAAATGCCTTCTGTTCCACAGACTCCCATTTATTACTTAAACTCTACTCCAAAGTTTGTTGGAGTTTATTCTTTTCTGAAACAGCCATGGGACATCTCTCTTGGAATATTCCACTGGGTCCTCAAAGTCAAGTACTCTGAAATCCTTCTCCTCAACTCCCTCCTAATTTTCCTTTTTTTGGTATTGAGAACAACTTCACACAAGACTTGAAACAATATTGGTACTCTTTAACCCCCTTATGCTCAGACATATTCTTGATGATTCTCCATCGACCCCTTTTGTGGTCATCCACACCCTATTCTCACTGACAGCCCCTTCTGGCAAACAAGGTTCATACCTCTCTTCATCTCCTTTGATCAATTATATATGATTTTATCATCTCCAGCCTGGACCCACTACAATCCTTTCTCTCATATTAACCTCCCAACAGAACAACTTGCATCATGGCATCTTTCATGTACACACCCATTATACCAAGTAAGCACCTACTATATTTCCAGCTCTGAGTTTTCTGATCACCACTCTCCCATACACATACACACAGAATCAGAAATAATTTCTCATTCTTCTTCATTTGTATCATATTTATGTGATCTCTGCTTTTATATTTGTGAGATACTTGGAACCATAATCATGTCTGTCATAGTATTGCTTGAAGCATCCTAGCACCATGGTCTTGCACACAGCTAGTGCTCAATCAATGGTTATGACAAAACAAACAAACAAACAAACAAAAGAAAATAATGCAGGATGTCAGCACTATACAGCTTGAGGATACTAAATGCCAGGCTAAGCTATTTGGCCTTCATTCTACAGGAATTTGAAAGCTCTTGAAGATCTTAGGTATATTAAGAGCCATCTGCAAGCCTATGAATTAGGAAGATTGTTCTGCAATCAATAGATAGAGTGATCTGGGGAGAAGAATCCTCTGAGCAGAAAGAGCCTTGATTTTATGAAGAATTGTGATACCTTAGATGAATGAAAAATTGGTTAAGAGAAAATAAGTACAAACATCAAAATGAAAATTGAGAAAAAATAAATCTATCGTACATCAAGTGTCTCAATAATCCTTTAGAATTACATGAAGATGTCATTACAGTATTTTTCAGTTGTCTGTGGTAATCAGGCAGAGTAGATAGTGTTAATATAACACCATCTTAAATCTTTTCTGGGATAAAGAATAGTAAAAATAAACTATATACCTATGTAATAAAGGAAATAAACCTTTGTTATGTCAGGATCGATCTCTCTCTCTCTCTCTCTCCCCCCCTCTCCCTCTCCCTCTCTCTCTCTCCCTCTCCCTGAGAGAGACAGGGAGAGGGAGAGAGAGAGATTGAGACATATAGATACATAGATAGATAGATAGATAGATAGATAGATAGATAGATATAAAGTCATCATCATCTAAGGTAGAAAAACTAACTTTAAGAAGCAGTTTAGTTTATTTGCACTGACCATCAGGTGAGAGAAGTATATGTGAATATGGAAAGAGTTAGAGAAAATTCAAAAAGAGGTAAACTAAGATCTCTAGAAGTGCTATCGAATGAATTACCAGACTCCAGAAAGTTGTGGCATCCCCATAGTCACATGACATGTACATTGGGCCAAAAGCTGCTCTCAATGATTCATCACCTTGGCCACAAAACTTGGTCCTATTTTCTATGCAACCAGGTAGATATAAGAGTAATTGAAGATTCCTGCCAATGTCCTAATATGAGTGAGGAGAGAAAAGATATACTGACCATCTGGGTTTGGAAATTGACTCTCTTTTTTCTCAGAAAACAAGGTTTATCAAGCTTAGGGATGTATATTTTCCAGCAACTGCTTCCCAAACCACCAGTTTGTTGTTGTTGTTGTTGTTGTTGTTGTCGTCATCGTTGTTTTTATTCAGAGATGTGCAGCAACCATTTATTATATACATATATATGATAATAAAATATAAAACACATTTATATAAAGCATTTATATATTTATATAAAATATAAAACTTTATATATAATATAGTATATATTGTCATATATAAAACTATATATATAAAACATATTTATATACATAAATAGTTACATATAGTTATATATTGCTATAGTTAAGGAGATTCAATAGTGTATCAGATAGATTTGACCCCAATTCTCATGATATTGCAGTCTAGCCAAGAGAACAGGCATTCAGCAATTAAATACCACAAATTGCGATGAGTGTGGTGACTAGGGAAGTTACCACAGGACCTTATGGAGTAGCCAGGGGGTATGAGGGAGAGCATCCAAAACTAGTCTAGCACATCAGAAATATCTTCTTCTGGAACTGATGTTTAAGCTGAGACCAGAGTGTAAAGAGAAGGTAGCAAGTAAAGTGGTGAGGAAACACCCAGCCTAGGAAAGGCTGTGTGCCAAGGCCAGGTGATCTGACAAACTGGAGGAAGCTCTAGGTGGCTGGAATATTGAAAGAGGGCGCACAATGATGAGAATTGAGAGCTAAGAATATTAAGAGGGCATATGACCTTCTAGTACATGAAGAAACACTTGAAGTGTTTACAGCAGATGACTGACAGTGTCATATTTATCACTAATTATAGTTATCTGGGAGGAAAATGAACTAGAAGAGAGAAGATGAGAAGCCAATGCCTGAAGATGCCACCATCTTCTTCTTCTGCCATCTTGAATTAATTCTTTCAGTGACTTTTTTTGTGAATACATTTCTTTTAGGATGCTCACAAGAATCACATACTAGCACTGTCCTTCTGATGTGATAAAGAATACATATATCTGACACACAATGTGGTAGGAAAACAGGGGTAAGGGCCCTCAGAGCTGGTACCAAGTGTCCATTGAAGACATCTCCATTCACCAGAGAGGATGTTTCCTTGACTCCAACATCTCTGCTGTAGATTCCAGTCAGGTCTCCATGACTTGCCCAGACTTCTTCCATTCCAGCATCAATTGACCCTCTTGTCTTGCTACTCTGGACTCCTTCAAGACTTAGGTCAACTGCTCCATGTCTAACTTGCCCAGGCAGCCTCTGGAATTCTGCATCACATCTTCAATGTTCTGCTGCCCTGCCACCATCAGGGGCATGTTAAGGATTTGGGGGAAAAGGGGAATAACATCACATCCCCAAAGCAAAGAGCAGGGGCAGATTAGCAAATGACACTTGAACATACACTTAACAACCTCACAGGATACACACTTTCTCCTCAAATGATACGTAATTCCATAGAAAAAATTATCTAAGCTGTTGGCTTAAAAATATCTAAACACCTCATTGATTTAGAGATTATTTCTTAAATAGTAACTACTAGTTACTTTGGGTGATGCTATGAAAACACCAGTAGATCCTGGAGAACTCTCTTATTCACCCACTCACTTATCCAGACATGCACAAGTAAACAAGACCAAGACACAACTAAGCAAACAATGCCAACACAATTAGATGACAGCTAAAACAGATAAAGGGTTTTCAAGTCCTATGATGAGTCAAAGAGGGAAAACTAATCCTGTTTGGAGATGTCAGAAAGTACTCTCAACAAAAGTGATGCGTGAATAGTTTATTTAATAAAACTCATGGTGGTATCAGTATTATGAATAATAGCAGTATTATGAATATTAAGAACAATTATTGATGAAGTAATGACTGTTAGTCATAAGTGATTTTTCTTAGATTATCTTATTAATTGCCATGAAAGCCCTATAAGGTAGTTGTTTTTAAGATGTCTTGCAGATGAAAGAACCAGAGACACATAATATTAAGCAAGAGGGTAAATAGTTCAACTATTGTATCCAAATCCAAGGGCTGATATCTTTCCATTGCTCTATGCTCCTAAGACTTAACAAGGTAAGCAGAGATAGGAAAATGGAAGATGGAACATTGTGAATGAAGGCACGGAGCAAAAGAGAGCATGGAACATTTGGGAAGTGAGTGTGATTGCTCTGCATGAATAGAAGATACATGTGCAAATGTGGTGAGCAACTAGAATAGTCAGATCCTTGCCAGCCAATGTGTTGGCACTTTACTCTGAAAGCAACGGTGCGAAGTCTTTGCAGATTATTGAGGCAGAGGGTGGCAAGAGTAGATTAGCATTTTATAACGGTCACTCCAATGTCAACCCCATTGGAGGGAAAGTGGAAATGCAGCTAGGGAGAATGGCTGCAGGAATCCAGGTGAGAGCACTGGGGGCCTGTACTAGGGCACAGCAATGGTAATAAAGAAGATGGCAAAACAAGACAAGTGGATAGAGAAGTAAGTAAGCAAAGCAGAGGGCAATTCTTAGTTTCTAGTGGGAAAATAACCACAGTTAAATCTTTGAATATTATTCTTGGAAAGGAAAGCTTTCATTATCAAGATCATGGTAAAATCAAGTACACAACTATTTTGAGAAATATCCATTACATAACTGTGCATGTAAATGAAAAAAGACCACACATTAAAGTTGTGTGTGTGTGTGTGTGTGTGTGTGTGTGTGTGTATGCTATTTGTTTTTGTCATCAAAATATATGTCTATATCAATTATCACATAATAAGCACTTTGGCCAAATGTATCAGTAAGTCCAAACCAGCCTTTCTCTGTCCACATAAAACTCTATCAATGACCCAAACATCTAGCATACCCAAAAGCAGATATTTTTTAATAATTTATTACAAATGAAATTCATTTCCACATAATGATATCCATAAATTCCATCTACAATGCTTCATTCATAGACAAAAGTCAAAAACAGTGATTGTGAATAATTGCAACCCATTGGAAAATCAATCTTGCTAGAACTCAAGAAAGCTTTCTCACTGCTGCCATGTAAAGGAAACAATAGGAAATTGGGAGAAACGTATAATGAGTTGCTTTGGGATGGAGCATATTATTTCACTGAGCCTCTCAGCTTCTCTCTTTTCGCACCTTGATTTCCTATTTACATTTTATCATGCTCTTGTGGAAACAGTCAGAGGCTAAAATAAATCAACAGAAATGTTCTAAGTATTGACAATGGCTAGATAAAAGGTGAGAAGTGTTCTTGGGCCAGAGGCAAAGTGGGTAACAGAACACTATAATGAGTTAGCAACTGCTTGTCACTACTTCCCAAGAAAGCATTCATTTGTATGTTTTATCCACAATATCAAAAGCCCTTGAGAGGAAGGAACAGACTTAATTGTGACCTTCTCTATCCTTAGCACCTATTACAGTTCTTAACCCAGACATGATGACAAGATGGCCATTGTTTCTCACCTCAACACAAGGATGGGAGTTAACTGTCCAGGCTCATAAACAGTCAGTGTGCAAAGTCACAATCTACTTCCATAGCATTTCAGAGATAATGCTCTACAGTAAAACTTTGAGATGTAATTTGTGTATTGGAAAGACAACATTTTAAATTTTGTAACATTATATCGAATTTATATCTAGGTTTACTGGAATTTTATAAGCAACTAAAATTTGTGCCACTGGGTCTAGTTTAGAGTATTATAATGTAAATAGAATACTGTCTGGCTGTCTAAGAGTAGTTTATGAGTATTCAGGTAAACCTCTGCAAGTAGCTTTTTAAAAAAAAATCTGGGAAAATATACATAACATAAAATTTACTACCTTTGCCAGTTTTAAGTACACACTCCAGTAGCATTAGGGATGTTCACATTGCTGTGCAATCATCACCACTATTTATTTTCAGAACTTTTTCATCATTCCAAACTGAAACTCTGCATGCATTAAACAGCAACTCCCCATTCATCCCTATCCAAGCCATTGGTAACCACTACTCTACTTTCTCCATGTATTTGACTACTTTAGGGATCTTGTATAAGTGGAATCCTACAACTCTGTCCTACTGTGTCTGGTTTATTTCACTTACAATACTCTTTCCAAGGTTTATCTATGTTATAACAGAATTTCATTCATTTTTAAGACAGAATAATATTCTTGTGCATATGTGCCTGTGTGTGTGTGTGTGTGCACCACATTTCACTTATATATTCACCCATCAATGGACATTTAGGCTGTGGGTACCTTTTGGCTTTTGTGAATAATGCTGCTATGAAAATTGTTGTATAAATATCTGTTCTACTCCTTGCTTTATTTTGGACAAATACCTAGAAGTGGAGTTTCTAGTTCTAATCCTGTGTTAATATTATGTTTGTTGGTTTGTTTATTTTTAGGAACCACCACATCTTTTTTCCACAGTGGCTGCACCACTTTATATTCCCACCAACAACACACAAGAGTTCCAATGTATTGATGTTTTTCACAACAATTATTATTGATGCTTGGTTTGTTTGTTTTTTTTGTTTTGTTTTTGTGTTTGTTTTTGGTTTTGTTTTTTTTTTTTTCATGCTAGGTATGAAGTGGGATCTCACTGTGGTTCTGATTTGCATTTTCCTAATTGTTAGTGATGTTGAACAATTTTTTTGTGTCTTTATTGGTTATTTGTAGATCTTCTTTAGAGAAATACCTATTCAAGTCTGTTGTCCATTTTTTAAACTAGGTCTGATTTTTGTTGTTGAATTCCAGGTATCTTTTCACAGCAAGGAAAAAATTTCTTAAAACAGGGCTTGGCAAACTATGACAATGGGCTCTGTGCCTATTGTAAATAAAGTCTTATCAGACTACAGTCACGTTCATTGGTCAATGCACAGCCTACAGCAGCTTTTATACTACAAATGTGGAGTTGAATGACAGCCATAGAGACCATATGGACCACAAAACCTAAAATATTTACTACCTGGCCTTTTACATAGAAAGTTTGTCAACCGCTCTTCTAAAGATGCCATCTGGTTGGGCTATTTTTGAAAAGATAACTGGGGCTAAGAATCATAATTTTGTTCTTTTATATTTTGTGTGCATAATGTAGTCTATGATTGGCCTATGGTTTAGGGTTGCCAGATAAAATAAAACATGCCCAGTTAAATTTGAATTTCTGATAAATGAAAAATAATGTTTTCATATAAGCATATCCCAAATATTTCATTGGTCATACTCACCTTAAAACATTATTGTTTTGTTCATCTGAATATCAAATTTAACTGGGTACCCTGTATTTTTATTTACCTTTCATGACAATCTTAGTATGGTTTCATAAAATCAGGGTCAGTAATGAGCCCCAGAGTTTTGGGGGAGCAGGAATAGTTTTGGCAGGTTTTACATTTTTCCACATTTTCAAACATTTTTTTCCTGCTGTTCTCTTTGCTTGAAAGGCCTTTTTACATGTTGCCTTGTGAACTCCTGAGACTCAGAACCGTTTGAAGCCTTTATTGACTCACCTCAGGTGAAGCTGGCGCCCTTTCTCTATGATTACCTTGTACAATGTTAATAATATAATCATTATTAGTAGCAACAAGAGCTAAAACAGAGTCGATTTCTATGTTTGAAGTGCTCGAGAACGTGTCGTAGGTCTTCAACAAATAGTTAATGAATAAACTTAAATAAGATGGTGCATGAATTAAATCACTGATGGGCACTCTTTTCCCCCTCCTTTAATTATCCTGTGCAGCCAAGACTGGTTTCCAGCTGTTTAAGAAATTGCATGATACTAGCTTCTGGACCATCTCTTTACCACTATAGCCCAGAACTCTCTTCCTAAGCCTCAGACATGCAGTGTTCCTCCTGTAGCAGCCAAGAGGGGTGGAGTATCCCCATGTGCCTACCAAATGTTCCCCATCAAAGTATAATCCATCCTGCATCCTAAGTCCTTTGACATCCTAGCTTTTGCTCCTCCGTGAACACAGGTACTAGAATATTTGCTGCAAGTGTGTTTGTTAGCCAGGGTACCCTTGCTGATAGGTAGCACCATACATTAACACACTTGTAATGAAAAGTACCTAAGGAAGGGTCTCACAAAAGGTGCTAACTTGGGGACGAATTTTCTTTTTTTTTTTTTAAATATAATTTATGGTCAAAGTGGCTAACGGACTCAGAGGCAAAAACTGGGACTACAAATAAAGGGGAAAGCTTCCCCACTTGGCTCTCCTCCAGTCTTTGCCCATTCGCCTTCTAATCAGTTCCTTCCCTATCCTTACTCTTCTGTCCACTGTTTGGGGATGACTCTGTAAACTACATTTCTCAAGTTTATTTGCC
Organism: Panthera tigris; assembly: GCF_018350195.1. NCBI lineage: Eukaryota > Metazoa > Chordata > Mammalia > Carnivora > Felidae > Panthera > Panthera tigris. The sequence goes on from NC_056661.1 coordinate 49,519,457, forward strand.
AAGTGGCTTTCCATTAGGTTCAGCCAGTGGGAGGCTCCTGTGGGAAAAGCCAAGGCACTCTCCTCTTCTCTCTCTGTCACAGGCAGTATCTCTGGCAGAGGCTGTGTTTCCACCATGATTACACTTAGCACTGAGCAGCCCTGGCTCCTTGGCTCTGGTCACACCACCTCCTCTGTTTGTTCTTCAAGCTTTGAAGTGACAGTGGATTCCTGTGATTGTTAAACTCTGAGGTGTCTCATACCATTTGGCTTTTGAGCCCTCCTAGCAGCTTTCTAAGAAGTTGCTGCCATTTTATTCATGGTATTAAATTGCTGGCAAGTTCTGTTTCCTAGACCCCTATATGATAAACCTGCCCTTCAGGAAGGGGAATGCAGCAATTTTGTCATCATTTCCCGGGACAGGGCCAGAGCCAGGGGAAGAAGGATTGCTCTGTATTCCCAGGAAATAGTAATTATGCTTGTGCTCATTCTAGATTTCAATTGGACAAGGTAGGAGGAGGATTAGGGAAGAAGGACAGGTATAAATGTCACTAACATTTGTTTACCACTTGAATGTCTAGGATTTTTAATTAATCCTTAGATCAATCCTTCTGGGTATTATTATCCTCAAGGATTGAAGAACAACCTTCAAGGTAAGCAACGAGAAGCTACTGCTTTGAAAGATTGAGCTGAATTTCCAAGGTTACATAGCTAAAGAAGCCACTACTATGATTAGAGCCTAAAAGGGTCTTTTTCCCTCCACTCTACTGATGAGATAATTTTCATAAATGCAGAAAAACTCGAATTCACAAAAATCAAATCAGGTTAAACAAACAGTATGTTCAACTCTGTCATGGTTGTGAAATAATTCCTCACACTTGAGGTTTTTTTAACATTAACATATAATTAAGAATTGATGTATTTTCTGCAAAACAAATCAGATTCACCTATACAGACAACTTCAGACATACTTAGATGCTCTAAAAGGTAATGTTCCATCCAAAAAATGTATTATCTCATAGTATTTTATGACGCCATCAGGGGGCATCGTGAGCCTCTGGGTCTGTCCATGAAACCCTGGCTGATCTAGATCCACCTGACGATGAAATTACACACATGTTTAGCTGACCACTGGGGGAAGGTCAATGATGGACATAATGAGTCACTTAAACTCCATGGGACATTTGAATGCAGGGGGTCAGCTTTTCTACTTTAGGTAGTGAGTCGTGCTCTAGTTCAGTTTAGCTCAGGTAGCTAATTCTTCTAGTGACCCCAAAGACAAAAATAGAAACCTTATGTTTTAGAGTTCAAGATAATTCTATAATTGAAAAAGCGAAGACACTCTATTGTAACATTAAAAACAATGGAAAAATCATAAGCCAAACACAAAAATGAATACTGTTTTAACTACCTAATATATGTCATAGTGTATATGTATGTATGCATATGTGTGTGTATATATAGATGTATATATACACATAAAAACACAGTATACATACTAAAAACAACTAGAACTAAATGGAGCATTAAAAACACCTAGTATCTATCCCTAACTTTATAAAAGAAGACATTTTGAGCAAAAGAAGTCAAGGTACATGTACAGGATATATCTTATTCACACATATATACACATGTACACACACACATACATGGAGAAAAAGAATGAATACTGTGCATCTATACATCAATTAAAGTCCCTGTCAGTGAAGTGGTAGAAATGACAATCAAATAACAATTATAAGAATTTTGGTTGGAAAAGAAACTGTCTTTGGGCTGCTGAGCCTTTTGAAAAGGTGACTCTTTGATGGAATGGGACGGAGAAGAACATACTGTTCTGAAGAGGAAATAAATAGCATGTGGGGGTGGGACAGAAGAGAGAGAAGAGAAGACTGGAGAAGAGAGGAATGTTAGTGAGAAACATGACAGGAGTTTTAAAAGCAGACATTTTAGGTATTTAGCTTGTTTTATGTGTTTGTGGTTGTGCCAATATAAGGAACCTCCAGAGCCTCTAACTCTCAGCCAAGTCTACAAAGCACACAGCCTTGTGTATGGGTTTGAGGTAAAATCAAGGTAAAGGTACTGAGTTCTAGGAGTAGGTGGCAAGGAGAACAGGCAATAGGAAGTGAGATTCAAGGAAACTCAACTGCTCAGTAGGAGCAGGAACTCTCCACCAGCAGAGAGCATGAGTCTTCAAGGTCTAGCAAAGGTCTGGAGAACTTGGGACAAACACACTGTCCAGGGCTTGAGCTGACTGCTTGAACCATGCATGCAGTCTTCATGGAAATCCCATTTTTGATGTGCTAGGGATGTGGGCAGGTTCTAGTCCTCTCGTTTCTGGGTTGCTGGGAACAGAGTCTGAAAAGGTAGTAGTGCTCTCTGAGATTTGAGGCTCTTCTGGGGTGGCCAACTAAGAAGAGAGCCACAATCCCACATTCGCAGAGGGATGACCAGAAAGACAGAGACTTGACAACCATGGGGTGATGCCTACCAGGGGCAGAGGGGAAGCTCTAGCCTGAAGCCACAGGGGTTGCTGAGGACAGTGAAGCTATGGAATTACTGCCCATTTACATGACTGTCCTCAAATCTCAAACCCATGTTTAGCCTTCTGTTATGGATGGTTACTATCATCTCAGCAAATCAGCAAGATTTGTGTCCTAACAACCAAAGTTAAGAGTTAAAAGCTACACACTACTATCAGAAGGGATGGAAGGTAGAGAGAGACAGACATGTGTAAATTGAGCCAGAGTGTCCACTCCAGATGATTGAGAGTGGGGGACCACATCTGGAAGTCTAAGCTCACACTAGCATCATCTGGAAAAAAATGTGTTTCTCTAGTTGCCTTCTCAACTTGCACATGCACCTTTCAGCTCTGTTCCTTCCTCTTGCATCACTGGAAGGGTCTGGATGGTGGATGTGATGGGAATTAAAAAGACAGCCACACCATTTTTTAACACAAGTGACAAAAACCTGATTCAAAATACCTTAACTAAAAAGAAAGTGTATTGGGTCAGGCAATGGGAAAGTGCAGGTGTGGTACCACCTTTGGGAAAGACCAATATTTATGTGCTATAACAGTAGGGCTTGGTCTCTTGCCTTCCCTCTGTCTCCCTCCATGTTTTCTGCTGACTGCCTTTCCCAGGAGGGGAAGACGGCTTTCAACACTCCCAACTTTACCTCCCACTTAGCAAGTCCTTTGGGAATGAGGACCCTTGTCTCTCCAAACACCCTTACACAAACTCACAAATGGTCTTTTGGCTAATATTTAAAACTCTTATCCATTCCGTAAGTACTTATTGAGCTCTTATGATCTTCAAAGCACTGTTCCACAGCTAACAAGACAAAACCCTTGTTCTTAGAAAGCAGCTATTTATGTGCCTGAGCTATTCCCGGGGAGAAGGGATACTATGCCTGGAATGATCTGGACTAGATACTCACCACCATGGGGCCGTGGCAAGGAGTTCACACTGTGACTGATGGTCCCATTCAGACATCATGGAATGAGGGAGGGACAGTTTTCCAAAGAATACAGGTGTTTCAAGCACACAGAACAATTGATGTACCATACAGCATCTCACTTACTGTTTTCTCTCTTAATAAATTCCAGAGCTGTCACTTCAAGCCCACCAGCTGCATTTACATATTCAGAGAGGAAAGGATGCCAGTGGAGGCTTTTTTTTCTGGGACAGCTTTCATAATCCCAGATAAGGCAGCAAACACACAGGTGTTTAACAGGTATGAGGAATATTGTCTACCACATCCAAGTCTGCAAACTTAGTAACTGTGTTGGCATCTTGGCAGCTGATCTTGTTTGCATTTATAAATTAAGTTTTTAATACTCAACATTTGTATAGGTGGTATTTTTGGCATTTGACTTTTGTCTTGAAATCAAAATGTCATGGTATTTTTTAAAGTGCAGAGATTTGAAACAAATGCAAAGCAAGAGCCTCTGGCTTGGAAAATAACTGGACTATGGTCATCCTGAAATGGGATGTAGTGAGAGACCCAAAAAGACCCATATCAATTCTTCTAACAGGGGCCACATCTGGGCGTGCCCTTAATCTTGAAATTCCAAATACTTTTAACAGTGTTTGTGTCTGGAGGAACATCATAAATATAATTCACGGCACCTAGGAGATTCAGGAAATGAGATTATATACATAAGGGGATAGGAAGGTCTTATAGGTGTCACAAGTACTTGGTGGAAGGTTACTAAAAACTAGCTTTTTTGTTTCACTGAATGTCAGAGAAAGTCATGTGGCTGTGAACCTGAGGCAGAAGGATGATAGGAATATTCAATGCATGACAAAAAGGGTGACACCAATCAGCAACCCTGGGCATTGCCCTTCACGAACACTTACCTTCCTGTTTTATACTTGCTGGATCACTTCTCTTTCCTTTACCGGATTCTAAGTTCTGCAAGGACAGAGACCAAATGTTTCTCACTTACCTTTGAAATCACAAGGCCCAGAAAAATGCTTTTCACATGAGGATGAGGATGAGGGTGAGGATGGGGATGGGGATGGGGATGGGGATGAGGATGGGGATGGGGACAAGTTTAGTGATGACAGGGTGCCTGGGTGGCTCAGTCGGTTAAGTGGCCGACTTCGGCTCAGGTCATGATCTGGCGGTCAGTGAGTTCGAGCCCCGCGTCAGGCTCTGTGCTGACAGCTCAGAGCCTGGAGCCTGTTTCGGATTCTGTCTCTCCCTCTTTCTGACCCTCCCCCATTCATACTCTGTCTCTCTCTGTCTCAAAAATAAACAAACGTTAAAAAAAGTTAAAAGAAAGTGATGAGAATGGTGATGAGGATGGTGATGAAGATAGTGATGAGGATGGTGAGGAGAATGGTGATGAGATGAGGATGAGTTTGGTGATAAGAATGGTGATGAGGATGGTAATGAAGATGAGGATGAGGATGGTGATGAGGATGAGGATGGTGATGAGGATGGTGATGAAGATGAGGATGAGGATGGTGATGAGGATGGTGATGAGGATGGTGATGAGATGAGGATGAGTTTGGTGATAAGAATGGTGATGAAGATGAGGATGAGTTTGGTGATGAGGATGGTGATGAGAATGGTGATGAAGATGAGGATGAGTTTGGTGATGAGGATGGTGATGAGGATGGTGATGAGGATGAGGATGGTGATGAGGATGGTGATGAGGATGAGGATTAGGATGATGGTGATGAAGACAGCCAGCAGTTACTGAGTATTCCTCATTTTCCAGGCACGATTCCAATCACTTTAAATTAATTAATTCTTGGAATCATCCTAACACCCTTGAGGGTGTTATTACCATTACTTTTCCCCCCACATTGTAAAGGCTCATAGAGGTAGTGATTTTTCCAAAGGTACACACCTATGAAATAAAAAAGGTAAGATGGAAGTCCAGGTAATGTGACTCAAGATCCTGAGCTATTAAATACCTGTTGAGTGGATGAGGAAAGGCCTCTTATGATCCAATTACTTTATTTTTAATTCCATGAGAGAGAGGAAAAGAATGAAGCATTCTGGATACTGTCTGTGAGTAGAGAGCGGGGAAGTGAAACACCTTCCAGAACCTCATTTTGTTGAAGTCATAGCAGCAGATCAATCAGCGACCTAAGTGAAGATTTTTTTAATTAAAAAGTTTTAAAATCAAAGTAATACATTCCTTTGAATGAATGTTCACCCACCCTTCACAACCTCAGTCCTGTTTGGCAAAACATTACTGACCCTTGGTTGTTTCTTCTGGTAGTTCTTCATACTTGAACCTCATAATCAATATCAAATTAAGTCATTATGTATCACCTGCCATATAGTAAGGCAAGATTTGGATAACTTATATCACTCTTTTTTTATTTTTTAAAAATTTTTTAATGTTTATTCATTTTTAGAGAGAGATACAAAGAGTGAAAGTAGGGGAGAATTTTTTTTGGTCTTTTGATAATGCAGAAAAAGGAAATGAGGAAGGGATATAAAGAGGCCTGTTGCATGGACTCTATCTACAGTGTGGTTAACCACCCTGGAGAGAAGCCTGACCCAGTGTGTGCTCATCTTTCTCCTTTCTGCCAAAGAGAATTCATGTAGTTAAAAGGTAAGGGGGGAAAATCTTGTAGGAAAGCACCTAAATCTCCTATTAGAGTTAAATTCTCTGGCCCTGAACTAGCATAATCATTCTCAAACATGGGGGTACAAAAGAATTACCTAGTCTTTGTAAACCATGCAAATTAGCCAGAAACCAAGAGGTTCTAATCTCAAGGATCTGAGATGGGTCTCAGGGATCGTCATATGGGTGGGCAGGATAGACGTTGGAAAATCACCGATATGACTACTGAAGAGTCTCGAAGGTGGGATCATGCACTGCCAGCAGGACTGCAGGAAAAAAATGTCAGCCCTGATTCCAAGGAAATACACTTTACTAATGTTCAATACATAAATTGGCAGAAATGCTTGTATATAATTTAAAATAAACACATAAATTAAAGCTACAGAATGAAAGAAAATAAGTTTTTAAATTGAACTAAAAATTTTGGAACCACTACAAAAGATCATGCAGCAAAATATATGTATCCTTCCCATTCCTGACCCCCCATTCCTCAAACTCCCCTCTCCAAGTTGACCCATTAGCCCTGATATCTTTTCTTTCCTTCTTGGGAGTCTGTGTATACACAAATACCTAAATCTCTTTTTCCCTGGACACAGATGATAGCTTGTTAAAGACATTAACCAGTATCTTGCTTTTTCTTTATTTCACTAAAAAATATAAGGTGTTGGTTCTGTCTTATCAGCAGATGCTGATGTGTCTCATTCTTTCTAGGTAGAAGGAAGCCACATAATGAAATGATTTTCAGCCCTGACTCTTGGGCTAGAGTGTCTGAGTTGATATTTCATCTTTGCCATTAACTAGCTGTGTGACCTTGAGCAAGTGACTTAGCCACTCTGAACCTTTGTTTCCTCATCTGAAAAATGAGAATAATAATAATAGCACCTATCTCATAGGACTGAGTGAAGATTAACTTAGTTTATGAAAAGTAATTAGAACAGTGTCACATGCACTGTATGTGCTTATTAGCAAAGGAAAGAATCAGATGACTCTGATGGGAGTGGGCCAAGGAACATACTTAGAAAATCTTGCCCTAAATTAAAATGGTTTCCTATATTTCTTCACTCCTTCATTCATTTATGTACTGAGCACTTATAATGTATCATATAACAAATGTAAACAAGTGAACAAAAAGAACCCACTCTTGCCTCACAGAGAATCCAAAGAGAGGAAGGAACATCTAAGAGTAGAATTTTAGGATATATACCACCATCAAGGGTTCTTAAAACACACAGAATAATGTAGTCAGCCTCAATAATAATATCTCTCGTATGGTTGCTAGTCATTTAAAATTTATAAAATCCTTGAACTTTTTATTTATCAAAACTTCTCTGTGGGCTTGTTCACTATCCCTGCTTTGCAGAGTAGGAAATAGGGAGACATCACACTTAAACAACTTGTTTAAATTCAAAGTGCTAAAAAGGACCAGAGCCAAAAGTCAAACCCTGAGATCCAGCCTTCATCTCTGACTGCCTTCCCATCTCACTGTGGTCCACTCTTACTGGGAGCAGAGCCTGGGGAAAGAAGATATATTATTACTATAACCTGCCTATTGTCTCAGAAAATCACACTCCCAATCTTGTGGTGATCATTTATGAACCAGGCATCTGTTCCAGCATCCTGCCCAAGGCCGTGATGGATGTAATTCACCCCTCAGTAAGGGAGGGTTTTCTGTGATCTCAACTGGAAATGCAATCTCCGTGCAGCGAGCTTCCTAATTCAATAGTTTTGGGCCAAAAACCCCACCTCTTCTCTTGTTTCTGTAGCTGTGATGCCCTCTAGTGGGAAAAACTGGCATCATGCCCTGAAAGTTGCGCTGAGTGACAGGATGTCGCTCATAGTCCTTCCTGACAGGGTGTGAATTGCCACGCATAAACTCTGATCTGCCTTGGCCTAACTCAGCATTATTGAAACACTGGGTCACATCCCCAGATTAAGATGTAAGAGCCTCCTTAAAGCCTCAGGATGCAGAATTATGTCACAGATAATATATCTACCTTTTTATTTTAAACTATGTGTATTTCCTACACGTCAGGGGACAGCCTCCTTCCACAACACACACACACATGAATCTAGAAATTATCTGGCCCAGAGACTGCACAGACAACTAACCGAGACTGGGATTGTGGAAGTGTTTTTCATGGCCTGCACAGTGCTTTTTGCTTCTTCATTTGTTGTTTTTTTCTAAAGTGAATTTAAACATTTAAATGTTTTTAGGTGATTTATACTCTCTAGTTATCCACATACTTTTGTTGTTGTTAGTTTTTTATGACTTCCCGTTGTTTCAGCTTGATTCCCCCAAAACAGATCCAAGACAAGGACTTGAATACAGGTGTTTCATCTGGGAGAGGATCTTGGAGGCTGTGAGACAGTGGGGAGACTGAGACAGGGAGGAGAGCAATGCCAATAAAGAGTATGTTATGGGATGAACTGTGTCTCCCCAAATCCCCATGATCCAGTCCTAGCCCCCAGTACCTCAGAAAGTGACTGCATATGGCTAGGGGGTCTTTCAAGAGTAAGTAAGGTAACACAAGGTGACATCTGTGGGCCCTGATCCAATAATGACTACTACCCTTATAAGAATTGGAGATCAGGACACAGACACATACAGAGGAAAGACCATGTGAGGGCACAGGGAGAAGGCGGCCATCAGCCAGTCAAGCAGAGAGGACTCAGAAGAAATCAACCCCTGCTGACACTTTGATCTTGGACTTCCAGCCTCTAGAAGGAGCAGATACATTTCTGTCTGTGGTCTGTGGTCTCTTTTTATGGCAATCCCAGGAAAAGAATACTGGATGTTTGAATGAACGAAGGGGCCACTGTTGTTGGCAAATGGGGCTCAGTCCTGCTGAGGTCTCTCTGAGAAACCAATGAGAACACACCTCAGAATTGTGCTGCCAGAGATGGAAAGGCTGGGGCATTTGCCCTAGCATGGTCCCCCCTTGGCTGAGGGCTATTTCCAGGAGCACTGCTGATTGCCCTGTGAAAGATGGAGCAGGCTTTTCTGATGTTGGAGAGCAATGTCTGAAGAGAGAGGAGCAGACAAATGCAGGCAGTTGAGGTGAGAAGCTTTCATAGTGTTCAGGATAAATGTCCACCTTCTGTGCGGCTAACCCAGAAGTGGGCCAAGAGGAAACAGGACCAGCGTCAGCTGGGCCTGCTACACTAAATCTCTCTTATCAGTATTAATCTCTATTAATATGCTGTGCTATAACCTCACAATGAACTAACTGTTTTGCACATTTACATCAATGCAAGTGCTAAGGGGACATGTGTACTTCTGCACTAACTGTCCCTCTGCCTTGAGCACCCACCTCCCAGACTCCAACATGTCTTCTTCTGACCATGCATGTCTCACTCAGGTCACATCTCTTCCAGAGAGCCTTCCTCTGACCACAGAAGCTGCCCACCACAGGCATGCTGGACAGACCTGTCCAACTTAGAATCCCTGCCACTCCCCCCATGCATGCAGTTGTGCACATGGCACCAAACATCCCCGAGCCTTTGCATGTGCTGCCTTTTATATGAACATTTATTTCATCATGTGATGTTTATGAATCTTAATAAGAGGACAGTGCTTGCCACTGTTGTACAAAGCAAATGTATGACAGTTATCACTTTGTTTTTCTCCATTTGTCAATTTACCACATCCCCCTTCCAATGACAAGCATTGTTCTTTTGCGTTAGGGCAAAGCTAATGATGATGCCCCTGCATTGAGTACTGTTTCTCAGCCACAAGATGCTTTCAAATGTATCATCTCAGGAGGCCTTCAGACACACTGGTGAAACATAGATAAGGAGCAGTATCACCCCTACATTCTACAGACTTGCAGACCAGAGGCCAGAGCAACTGTGAGGCATCCCAAGGTCACCCAACAAGGTTGCAACAGAGCCACACTGAGAAACCAGTTCTCTAACTCCCAGCTTGGAGTCATTTAATGTTCAGATGCCGGTAGGAAACAAAGTCTCATTTCACACACAAAATAGGATAGCTCTGAAAGAAAGCAGAGCAGCAAGAATGGCTTCTAAGGAAATTCCCCATGAGAACTGACTGTTTCACTGGCTAGGGATTCCTCTATCTCTTCATTGGAATTGTTTTGTTGTTTGGTTAACAATGGTCTTCAGCTGCCACTGCACAATTAAGCTCCTTTCCGGTTTAGAAAAATTATATAGTATACTTAAGCAGCTTATCCCTACCGCCACAGCCTGAAGAATCTATTGGCTTATTGTTCTAAAGTTTGTTTTCCATCTAAATGATGTTACAGATTAATAACCAACTATTGCACGTGTAATCATGCCAAAGCCTTCTCAGTTTATTTCTTTGCACTTTTTTTCTGCCCTACACAGCAGCTAGAGTGATCCTTTGAATCCATATGACAGATCATGTCACTGCTTTGCTCAAAACTGTTTCCCACCACAATGAGGGTAAAAATCATGCCCTACATGACCTGCTCCCTGACTCCTCCTCAACTCTCAGACCTCATCTGCTATCCCTCTCCTCATTCATCCTGATACAGCCTCACTGGCCTCCTTTCTGGACATACCGACTGTGTGTGTGTGTGTGTGTGTGTGTGTGTGTGTGTGTGTGTAGGGCCTTTACACTTGAGGTTTCCTTTGCTGGAACTTTCTCCCTGATTTGTGCATGCCTACCCTATGCCTCTTTCATTCTTTGTTTAAACATTATCTTTTAGTGTGACTCTTCACGCAGGAAAGGATTTGCTTGCTTGATTTGCTGTCAAATCCCCAGCTCTTACAGAACTAAATAATATTTGTTGAACTGATAAAGAGGATATCTATATATGTAGTGTTTGAGTAGTTGTTAAATATACCTTATTTAAAATAATTCCAATAAGGAATCTAAACATATGCCATGGATAGATTATGGACAACTCCACTATAAAAATCTCACATATTGATCACTTCTGTAACAGGAAAATATGGGGAAGTCTCAGACATTGGCAGATACACGGTTATTGAAACTGTAAGCTCAGATGTGAGTTCTGACTTACCACTGTCAGTAAGGCAAGTAAGAAAGACAAGAGGGGCATTTGGGTGGTTCAGTTGGTTAAGCATCTGACTCTTGATTTCTGCTCAGGTCATGATCTCGAAGTCATGGGATCGAGTCCCTCATAGGGATCTATGCTGAGCATGGAGCCTGCTTGAGATTCTCCTTCTCTCCCTCTCTCTCTGCCCCTCCCCCACACATGTTTTCTCTCTCTCTCTCTCTCTCTCTCTCCCCCCCCACCGACCTTTGTCTCAAAAATAAAGAAGTACACTTAAACAAATAAAATGATAAAATGAAAAAGTAAACTCTCCATTAAAAAAAGACAAGAAGAAAATGTGTCTAAATGCATATGTAACTCTTAAAATCTTTTTCAGAATCTGAGGTTGCATAAACTTCTCAGTGTCTGACTTAAATCTCCCATGTTGACTGTTCATCAAGCACCTACGCTGTGAAAAAAGAAGAAGAAAGCTCTTGGGAGGGACATTGTTTATATTTGAGTTTCCTCAGCAGATCCCAAAGAAAAGGTTGGGGGCATGTAATTGCTTTGGGACATGATGCCAGGAATCAAAGTAGAGGAAAGGGAGAAGAGACAGGGAAGAGAAGGAAGGCAAAAGAAAAGGGTCCTAACAAGCAAATCATCACTGAAGACAAATGGACTCAGTCCTCCTGGGAACCCTGGGAGAGACAGCCTCTGGAAAAGGAGATTGTGTGGCAGTGTGAGTAGCAAAGGCAGGCATGAGCCACCAACCAGCACAGAGGAGGGCAAAGCCCTCTGTCAGAGCTTCAGGAGACATCCTGAGGAAGTGACAGTCAACAGGAGCCTTGCCAAGCAGAGATGATGGAGAATGGCATTGCAGGCCCTGGAGCCAGCTTACACAAAGCATAGACGGGCAGTGGAGACAGATGTCAATTCACATACCTGGGTGTTTTAGACATGTGACTATTTCTCCAATAGCTGAATTTAGTTTTTCCTTTGGGCCATCCACTGGGTGAAAGAAAATCAATTTAGGTCCCCCACCGCCCCCACCTCCCCACTGCCTTCTCACTACAGGGATTTGCAGAAGCTCCAAAGGCAACAGGTAAGGTGAAAGTATCTGGTTCGGTGGTTTCAGGTCCTGATGATTAATTTTATGTCCCAACTTGGTAGGAAGTGGTGCCTGGATATTTGACCAAATACCAGTCTAGATGTCACAGACAAGGTAATTTTTAAATGAAATTAATACTTAAATCAATAGACTTTTGAGTAAAACATATTACCCTTCATAATATGGAGGCCATAGAGAAGAAAGATGGAACTCCCAAAAGGAAGAGGGAATTTTGTCTCCAGACTGCCTCCAGGCTCAAGCTGCATCAACTCCTCCTTGGGTCCCCAGCCTGCCAGAATCTGGACTTGCCAGTTTCTATAGTCACATGAGCCAGTTCCTTAAAATCAATCAATACTTCTCTTCTTCTTCCTCTCCCACTCCCTCTCTCCCCACTCTCTCTTTCCATCCTATTGGTTCCATTTCTCTGAAAAAACTCGAACATTGACCTACTTGCTTTGGAATCCTTGGAAGTAAAACTGTTGCCTCTGGCCTCCAGTCACACTTCCTCAAAATAGAGGATTCCATGAAAATATCTGTTTTCTCTGTGCCCCTGTAGGAGGGATGGAACACTGGTGGTTCTCTTGTGTATCTCTGGAACCAGAAGAGGCTCTGTGAGGTGTGTGTGACCCTCTGTGCCTAAGCATGTCATGGCAGCCTTTCTGTGGTACAACTCCCTCACCATACTGAGTACGGGGGAACCTCACCAGCCTCAGCCCAGGATGCTTTGGCTTGGGGTCCCCAAACTTATGTTCCCATCCCCAGCCCCTTGCCAGAACTCGATGGGAGCAAGATTGCAGAGGGTGTGGAAGGAAGAATTCTGAGAGCCAGGCTCATTCTCAGGAGCCTTGCTAGCAAATTACCCTAGCTTCCCCTCAGGCATCCCGTCTCTCTCTACAATCTTAAACTGTCATTTGTTCCTCCTGTTCTCTTCCTCCTGTTTTCTCCCTCACAGGATTTTTTATAGTTGTGTGCTAGTTCTTTGTTATTCATCATTGGAAGAGTAAGTTTTCCTTAACCATCTATAGAGAAGGGAACAAGGGTGTGTTTCAGGTGAGCGGGAAATTTTTCTTCCACTCAAGTGTTTATTTGTGAGTTTGTTTGGCCTTTACATCTCTCCAGGGAAAAAGGGGTTTATATGTGAGTTTGTATGGCCTTTACATCTCTCCAGGCAAGAAAAAAGTGGGGGCGGGGGGGCAATGAGACTGTTCATACTTTAATTCTCTCTTTTCTTCCACTACCTCAGTGACAAACTTCTGTCTGCAAACATGGCTTTCTCTGTGTGATTCTTTGCTTAGACTCACCTCCTTAATGTCTCAGACTGAGATTAAATTCAGGGCAACTCCATCTGTCAGCCATGGCCCTATTTGCCAACCCTACTCTCAAGTAATTTTTTGGTTGACATCAAAGTCTGCTTGCTTGGCTTCTAGAATCATCCTTCCCAGGCTTTTCCTGAGACCTTCAGTTTCTTAACTGCACCCCTGCTATACCTCTATTTCGTGGGTCTGTCTTTCCACCTACGTCATCGTGTGGGGCTTCAGCAATCTCCTTCCACTAAAGGTGAAATTTTTATTTGTCTCTCTGAGAAACTTTCAGCTGCTGTGCTCAAACCAGATGTCTCTTATGGGCTCATTATCTAGTCCAAGAGGACAGGAAACCTGGCTCTGCCCAGTCATACCTTTTTCTGCACTTAATTGTTTAGGTTTGAAAATTCAGGCCCTGAGGTCTCTGGACTTCATTTTGAAGATCAGGTCCTTACAATTGAAAAGCCTTTCTTCTCAGAACTTCTCTGTCTGTAATGTACTTGAAAAGTGTGTTTTAAAACTCAAAAGCCAAGATCTGACTTTGGTGTTACCTGAGATGTGCCCAAACCATCATGTGCTAAACCAACGGATGCTTCAAGTTTCCTGGCAGGCAATGGATTTAAAAAATTATTTCCTGAGGATAAACACATACCAGCTAACATATCAAATTATTATTCTGCCACACAGCATAACGGATAACATTTCAGAGCCCATATGCTACAGCAGGAGCTAATTATCTTTTATTATGGTGCAGCGAATCATTACAGACAAAATAACAACTAAAAATAAAGAAGTACCACCTAAGTGCAAGGACAGCATTTTGGCAAAGAATCTTTTAGCCATCTTTCCTAGACCAATCAATCTCTCTCCCTGTAACACTAGCTTGCTTGCTCTCTCAGGCTGTTATGATTTAAAACATATTCCTAAATATTTTATCTCCATTTTGTAGTAATTTGACCACATGTCAAAACTGTTACACAAAACACATGATACAAATTTACTATGATTTTGTCAGAGGCAGGGTTATCCAGAAATCATTAATAGTATAAATAAAAATATTTTATAGGCATCTAAAGATATGTATTACATTTCTCCTATCTCTCAGAAAACTATTATTTCTGGAGTCTGCAAACTATAGTATAATGTATGTTAGAGCCAAATTGAAAATTTCTAGGTGATAATATTAAATAGCACTAATATTTTTAAATGTTAGCTACTCTTTCTCTCTTTAAATGTTAACATAATAGAGGTAACTTAGCATGTTTCTCTTGGCACTATCTTGTCGGAAAAATAAACTCTGAGAATTTATTTGTATATGCAGACTTTATTTCATTCAGTTTTGTATGAAATACCATAACCTTTATTACAGAACACATTGCAACTTTTTATCTTTGGTCTGGAAGTTTTCTAATAGCCTGTGCCCAAAGCAATACAATTCTGACATTTAGATGGAGTCAAATATCCAAATATTTCAAATGGGTTGTTTCATGGTTTTTTTTTTTTGGTTGAAAGGAATCCAAGGTGATCCAGAAGCTTCTATTGGTTAAAAGTGAATTGCAAAGCATTGTCAGTGATTCTGTATCCACAAAAGGAGGAATTCAATTGAAAAAAATACATCAGGAGAGAAAGTCAGACTAAGAGGTTGACAAGCATGAAGCAAGGGGCCAGAACACCTAGGTTCATGAGCTTATTCTAGCTTCTTAACCAACTTGGGTCTTGTTTTTCTCATTATAAAATGGGAAAGTAATAATAGCTCCTTAGCAGAACCATTTTGAGAGAAAGGTGGCATGTGAAAAACACTATATACACAGTGAAATATGTGCAACAGGTGCCATTATTAACAGAACATTGCATTTTATCTCAAACCATACATAAAACATTGCATCTCTCAGGGCACCTGGGTGGCTCAGTTGGTTAAATGTCCGACTCTTGATTTTGGGGTGTGTGTGTGTGTGTATGTAATTTATTGTCAAATTGGTTTCCATACAACACCCAGTGCTCATCCAAACAGGTGCCCTCCTCAATGCCCGACTCTTGATTTTGGCTCAAGTCATGATCTCACAGTTCATGAGTTAGAGCCCTATGTTGGGCTCTGTGCTGACACTCTGGAGATTGCTTGGGATTATCTCTGCCTCTCTTCCTCTCTCTTTCTCAAAAATAAATAAACTTAAAAAAACACAACATTTCATCTCTGTGATGTGTCTTCAAGTTATCTCTGACTTAGGCTGGCATCCCTAGGAGAGTCTGAAACCAGCATGCTTCTTGGGGAGGAAAAGAGAAAAGGGAAGGAGGAGAAACCAAGGAAAGATGAGGTTTCAGCTACCATCCAGCCCCAGCCTGATCCCCTGGGGAGCTCTGAAGTATGAATGATATCATAAGGTCATCTTCACTTAAAGCAAAGGGGTCTTTAGCACCTCTACATCTGTCACTGTCTGTGGGGTAGGTGGAAGTGATGTAATACCCCAGGCATTTCCAGGTAAAGCAGCTCTGTCAAGGCCAATTCTCCAGCAAAGGGTATAGTTGTGGGCTATCAGCAGCTAACCCTCCCTGCACTGGGGGGGGGGGGGGCAAAGGAGGTCTCGACTAGGGCACCACAAGCATCTTCTATAATCAATTTGTTGACCCCAAAACATTTAACCTTATCCAGATCTTTCTCACATTGGTTCCCTGTGCAGAATCAAATTCTCTGTTAGTCTACGCAAAGCCTCAACTATAAAACCTGTAGCAGCTTAAAATAGAGAAACTGGTAATGTGTTTAAAAGTCACCAGATTCATATAGTCTTATCATGTGATTCACAGATAAATCTAGATATGAAAATAAGATTTGCTCTTGTTTATAGATCCAGCTGTTATTTACTGAATTCCCAATATGTGCCGAGCCCTCTGCTACCTATTTCCACACAGTAACTCGTGCCAACCATACAACCGTCTTATGAAGTTGTTATGTATTATCTTCCTTCTGCCCACCTTGTAATTTTATGGCTCAGGAAAATGAAGGCTCCCTTGAAGAGTATTCACTGAGAGATGGAATTGAAAATGTTAATAGTCCAAATGACCAAGATTACCTTCTAGTTCTTAAGGAATGTTAGAGAATGTTGAAAGTTATCCCTGGCATTTCACTTCTACAATTTGTAACCTCGATGTGTGTCAAGGTGCACATAGGAGCAATGATGAACAGAGCAAGCAGAGCTGGTCCCTGCCTTCTAGGAGTTCACAGAAGGATGGGGGTTGTTGGTGGCACCAATGATTCCTCATGAATGGTGGTATCCTGAAGAGAGCCAAGGAATTAATTCAAAATGCCTTTACTGAGCACCTACTCATGTGCCCAGGATTGAACCCAGAGTGCGGTAAGGTACATTAAGGAATAAGCCGCAGTCCCTGCTGCAAAAGGGTGTATGGTCTAATGATCTAATGTGTCCTTATTATTCAACTTTCTGGCTCATAAGTCCTTACCTTAAAATCTAATCTTATCTTTACCTCAGTCTTATGTTTGATTTATTACAGAATGGACATGTTAGTAGCAGTCCCAAGGGCTACATTGTTCCACCGACGCATTTATATGCAAAACATCAAGTCTTTGCTAGAGAATAAATACTGACATTTGTCCTATAGGGGCCACATCAGGCAAAAACGTAAGAACTAAATTAGATATCTTCACTTTAGTAAAACAAAAAAATCACATTCCTAGAGATGTTGTTAAACATCAAGCATAATCTTGAATAATCTGAACTGCAAGAGTTGCCATTTTATTTATTTTTTATTTTTTTAATATGAAATTTATTGTCAAATTGGTTTCCATACAACACCCAGTACTCATCCCACCAGGTGCCCTCCTCAATACCCATCCCACCCCCCATCAACCCTGTTTGTTCTCAGTTTTTAAGAATCTCTTATGGTTTGGCTCCCTCCCTCTCTAACCTTTTTTTTTTCCTTCCCCTCCCCCATGGTCTTCTGATAAGTTTCTCAGGATCCACATAAGAGTGAAAACATATGGTATCTGTCTTTCTCTGTATGACTTATTTCACTTAGCAAAGCACTCTCCAGTTCCATTCACGTTACTACAAAAGGCCATATTTCATTCTTTCTCATTGCCAAGTAGTATTCCAGTGTATATATAAACCACAAGTAATCTACACATTCAATGCAATCCCAATCAAAATTGCACCAGAATTCTTCTCAAAGCTAGAACAAGCAATCCTAAAATTTGTATGGAACTACAAAAGACCCTGAATAGCCAAAGTAATTTTGAAGAAGAAAACCAAAGCGGGAGGCATCACAATCCCAGACTTTAGCCTCTACTACAAAGCTGTAATCATCAACACAGCATGGTATTGGCATAGAAACAGACACATAGACCAATGGAATAGAATAGAAACCCCAGAATTAGACCCACAAAAGTATGGCCAACTAATCTTTGACAAAGCAGGAAAGAAGATCCAATGGAAAAAAGTCTCTTTAACAAATGGTGCTGAGAGAACTGGACAGCAACAAGCAGAAGGATGAAACTAGACCACTTTCTTACACCATTCACAAAAATGAACTCAAAATGGATAAAGGACCTGAATGTGAGACAGGAAACCACCAAAACCCTAGAGGAGGAAGTGGGAAAACACCTCTCTGACCTCAGCCGCAGCAATTTCTTGCTTGACACATCCCCAAAGGCAAGGGAATTAAAAGCAAAAATGAACTATCAGGACCTCATGAAGATAAAAAGCTTCTGCACTGCAAAGGAAACAATCAACAAAACTAAAAGGCAACCAACGGAATGGGAAAAGATACTTGCAAATGACATATCGGACAAAGGGCTAGTATCCAAAATCTATAAAGAGCTCACCAAACTCCACACCCGAAAAACAGATAATCTAGTGAAGAAATGGGCAGAAAACATAGACACTTCTCTAAAGAAGACATCCAGATGGCCAACAGGCACATGAAAAGATGCTCAACATCTCTCCTCATCAGGGAAATACAAACCAAAACCACACTCAGATACCACCTCATGCCAGTCAGAGTGGCTAAAATGAACAAATCAGGAAACTATAGATGCTGGAGAGGATGTGGAGAAATGGGAACCCTCTTACACTGTTGGTCGGAATGCAAACTGGTGCAGCCGCTCTGGAAAACAGTGTGGAGGTTCCTCAAAAAATTAAAAATAGATCTATCCCATGACCCAGCAATAACACTGCTAGGAATTTTCTGAAGGGATACAGGAGTGCTGATTCATAGGGGCACTTGTACCCCAATGTTTATAACAGCACTTTCAACAATAGCCAAATTATGGAAGGAGCCTAAATGTCCATCAACGGATGGATGGATAAAGAAATTGTGGTTTATATACACAATGGAATACTACGTGGCAATGAGAAAGAGTTGCCATTTTAAATAGATACATTGGATGTATTGGAATAAAAACTTTGATCATGCCAAGCATTTCAAGTATTCCAAAATTCAAACAATAACTGAGTTTTCTTTATTTAATTTTTTAATGCTTATTCATTTTGAGAAAAACAGGGGGAGAGAGAGAGAGAAAGACAGAGAGACAGAGAGGTGTAGGGGCATGGAGAGAGAGGGGGAGGGTGGGAGAGGGAGGAAGGGAGGAAGGGAGACGGAGACAGAGACAGAGACAGAGACAGAGAGAATCCCAAGCAGCTTCCACTATCAGAACAGAGCTATCTCAAGGACCAGATCATGACCTGAGCCAAAATCAAGAATCAGATGCTTAGCCAACCAAACCACCCAGGTGCCCCTACAATAACTTAATTTTAATTATTCCCCCTGTTTCATCAGATTCCATCTTGATTCCACCTCAGAAAATAAGTCATTTCTTTGTCTGAACTAAACAGGGATTTATCTATCTATAACTAATGGCAGTGGTCAACTCCTGGCTCACATTAGAGATATTTCTATACAGTTATCATATCTTATCTCTCTTAATGTCTTATCTCCCCTAACACATCCCCTTCTAGATTTTCGGCTCCTTGAAGTCAAAATATTTATTCTGATTAGTCTTTGCTTCCTTTGTGGCACACAGAAGGCATCCAATCACTGATGATTGAATGGCTGGCTGGATTCATGAATGAATGGATGAGTATAGAAATGAAAAATGTGGCATTCTTTGCCTGTGTTCTCTTGGGGCCATTAAAGACTACAGGACATTATATGATTCATCCAGAACAGAGAATGAAGGAAGAGAAACTTAGGGATAGAACACTTGCTAGTGGGTAAAATGGTTGGCAGAGAACATAAGCCTTGCACATAGTATGTGCTCAAGGAAGCCTCTTTGAATTGTGTCTGAATTCCACAGGTGCAAACTGGGTGAGGGATTTCCTAGACATGCATACCAGGAGCCAAAGATTGGGGAAAAAAAAAACAGGAAACAGAAGCAGGGAGCCGGATCCACCATCCCTTGAGCTATCTGAGTACTATCCACTACATCCCTGTCCCACTTGCGCTCCCTGACATCTAAAAACTCTTTCAAGAAAGAACATTTAGAGATAAATATTGATATCTAATTCTCCTGGGTAATTTCCCTGGATACTTATTCTCTGGCCTCTCCACATTCTTTGTCTCTTCTACAGGGGACAGCCTTAACTTTCATTTGGGGACCCACTTCTCCCCAGCTTCACCATAGAATCTGGACTTGTGGTGTGACAAATGGTGTGGACCTGAGATAGCTGGTGTGTCACATACTCTAACCCATTGTGAATGGCTCAGAAGTGGGCATGTGACGCAGAGCAATTTGGTAAGAGTGAGGTTCGGAACTTTTGCTGGGTCTTCTAAATAAAATGTTCACTCTTCCACTGTATTTGAACCTAGAAGAATAGAGGACCTGGGCTGCTAGCAGCCACTATGACTATGCAGAAAGAGCCTTTTTGAAGAAAGCTACCACACAGAGGAAATGGAGACAACTGGATACATGAACCCCTTCATCATTTAGCACCTAAAACAGACCTTCATCTGGACTTTCTTTTTATGTGATCCAATAAGTTCCTTTTGTGCATAAAGCCAGTTTGGGTTCAGTTTACTGTTACTTAAACCATGAGACCCGAGAGAGAGTACAAATGCCTTGAAGGAAGTGTTACCATATGAGTAAAATTTACAGTAAAAAATAAAGGACTATAGCAGCACAGATGGTGCCTCCCCCAACCCCACCTGCTATATCCAGACTTCCACCCAGGTGGAGTTGAAACTGTAACTTCAGTGGACAAAAGTCATACAGGCTGATGGTTTCCTCAATTGCCCAAATTTCTGCCTGAGGACTTTCTCTAGTCACAGGATCATGGCCATTCCATACACATGGCAAAATGGGGAAGATAATGTACCGAGAAGCAAACTTTAACCAATGAAGGATATGAGTTGCCACCCCTCAGTGGGATCATTCTGATTTGGGTTTTAAAAAGTCTATCTAGTAGAACAAAGTCCTGCTCTCCCACAGTAGTAACTCACTCACTGAAACTACCTTTACTGTTCCTCCTTCCCATCTTGCCTCCACATTCCCTCACTGCACTACATGGAATCATCTCTCAAATAAACAACTTGCACCCAAATCTTTTGTCCAGATCTGTTTGGGGTGGGGGACTCAAATTTAGGAAATGACTGGGTAAAAAAAAGAAAATGATTGATAAAAAATATTTCTAGAAGGAGGAGGGGGAGAGGGACTAGTAGGCGCTCCCATGAAAGAACACAAAATACAGAGAGAAGACATATGAGAACCACTTGTCTGTAAGAAATAGCCCACAACACAACTGTGCAGAGATCATGTGTGTAACCCAAAACCTTCTCATCTCTATCATAAGGAAAAGAACATGAGATTTGGAACCTCAATATCTTACAGCTCTACCACTTTCTGTTAGTGTTAATTTTCAGTGAGTGACTTAAAACCTTTAAATCTTGTTTTCCTCATCAAGGGCTGATAATACTGATTGTAAAGAGTGGTTTGAGGTCAAAGAACAAAAGACAGGAAAATGAGTTGTAAACTCTAAAGCACCAGGCAAAAGCAATTATTTCTGATTCTCAAGTACAGAAAAGGTAACGTTCCAAGACTAAAACCAGATCTGAACATAGAAGAGAAAATCACACTGAGAATGCAAAGTGAAAATATTCCACCTGAGGAGATTACTCAGACTTGAAAAAGGATAACTACATGACACAAACATGTGTTAATATTAGATGGTGCCACTTCAGTAGTTACTGGTTTATTGTGATCCGTCAAGGAAGAAGTAGAGTATTAATACAAATCCATACTCTACAAATACTATAAAGATAAAATTGGTTTAAAAGAAGATGGTCAACATTATTCTTTGAAGGTCCCAGATGGATATTTTAGAAAAGGAAGTCAGCAGTAAAAGTGTTTTATAGCCTTAGAAACTTAACTAATTTAGAATCAGAAGTTTACTGCTTCACCAATATTTATGTGATTACAAATTTATCTAAAAATTTGTTTTTGTCCCATATACCCAAGGTTATTAATGAGCCAGCTGCTGGTTATTAATCTTCATTTCCTAAAACAAAACTGGCCTATGTTCCTTGCAGACCGTACATCACATACAGAAACCATATCCTGGAAGCCAAATTAAGCTTGAGTCAATAGCCCGTTAAAGCCAAGAGTTGTGGGCAAAAGCCATAGGGAACTGCATGTCTAACGTTGCAGTGATGGAACCACATTTAGATGTAGAAAGGTTTTGGAAACATTCTATTTTTTCACATAGCAAATAACTTAGAACTTTAAAACTTGTTTTTTTTTTTTTTCGTCTTTATTCCACTCTATTTTTGTACAAGTGTTTCATCTACTACAAATTGGGTTTCAAAGACAAGGTATAAAAGGGCTGAGCCAACATCCATCCACTGACAAGTGAGAGACAAAAGTTCATATGAAGAAGAATGCTAATATTATCAACATTGCTTGTGAGTTTAGTAGCTTTCAAGAGGTGCTAAGTGTTTTAGTTACCATTTTATCTCCATCTCACAGATGTGCCATCTGAGACTCCAAAAACTTCCCTGATATGCCAAAGGTCATAGAGATCATTTGTGGTACATCTCAAATCTGAATGTAGTCTCTTCCAGGGCTCTGCTCTTAATAACTCTGTTATCTGTATCTCCCACAAGAAACTAATGGACTTTCATAACTCTTGTTGACCAGGAGGAGTGACAGAATGCACTAGGAAGTTGCTCAAACTTTTACTACTCTTCACCAGAGTAGATGGGATTTTACGTAAACTCTCATACTGAATTTGAAACAGACACATGGAAGCCCATCATCTACCAGTAGATGGTAGGTCTTGTATTGTCAAATCACAGGGGTCAAGCCTTAAGACAAGACAGCAATTTCAGCCAATGCCTTCATTGAAGACTTGTTAGGAACCCAGAGGACTCCACTAGGTCACGCCCAGAGTTGTGACCACAGAAGCTATGAGATAATAAATGTGGGTTGCTTTAAGTCATGATTTTGGGGGTAATTTGCTAAATACCTGCAGATAACTAATATAGTAATGTTTTTACATGTGCACATCTGTAGGCCTTACAAAATCCACAAGAAAATAACCAGTACAATTGTGAAGGTTAGGGTTTTCGAGAAGGGCTTTCCACCAACCTTACCTTTAAAAAATCAGAATGGAATATTTGCAATAATCCAGTTTTTAAACATGAAATTTATATACTTCTTTATAAGATGATGCATTTGGCTGAAGTTCTTGCCACAAACAGGCTTTTCATCATTCTAGAGATTTTTTTTAAGTCATTAAGGGGAGAAATAGACATTCACATTTAATGATGACTTAGGACTATCCTACATATTCAATCATAAAGCTTTTTATCCATAATAGAGTAATTAGCATGGAGCAGTGAAATTCTCAATGAAGTTGTGTTTCCAGAACATGAATTATTTATTTCCTATTGATACAATGCATCTCTGTCTCTTTCTAATTTCTTTTCATCGGATGTTTGCAAAGACATCACTTCATAACCAAGGAATTAGAGAGAGGCCAATGACAGGTAAATGGCTTTACTAAATGCTCACAAGTTCCTCCAAAGATTTTAACCTTCATGGGAGATGAGTCATTGTTGGTTCCTAAGCAATTGCTTGCTTAACATCGCTGGTTTATATTCCAATTTACTGAATCGAGATACATGCACTAAGCAATAGCCACTTACTGTCCTCCACAAGTCCTAATGACTATGTGTGGGCATTTTATTATTTTGTTTTCCCACACTAGCTTTCACCTTCTGAGAGGGATTTCTAACTTATATTCAGGTCTTGCTAGAAAAGCAAGTGATGAGAAATTCACTTTGAACGGTGTATAAGGGCTGAAACGTGAGTGACAATAGCTTATATCAGAGAGACAAGGATCTAGAGTTATTAAAGACCTGACTTTACTTACATAAACACCAGGAGATGGGAGGGACAGGACGTATTTACTACCACTGCTGTAAAGGAGCAAGTGAGGCTTGTCCTGGGTAAGTGTGTCTCCATATTCAGTTCTAGAAAAGCTGGTGCTAGGTGTTAAAATGTATCAGTTTCTTTGTGGTCCGCTTGCTAAGTAAATTAGATCCACGGTTACTATTAGACCCTGTCATTAGGTTCAAAGGGTTTATTTTTCCTTGTATGGGTTTTCAGAAAGTGAATATGATAACTGAATCAACATGCATCACGAGAGATGGGGTGTCAGCCATCTGTGACGTCACAGCCATCTGTGATGGTGACGGGCCAGCATCTGACCCCCTTCCCCACCAGAAAGACTGTGTAAGAGAATTCTGAGGTCAGTACGTTGATGAGGCAACATGGAGAGCTGCTTCTTTGCTCGGGTCACATTCAAAGTTTCTGCAGACCTGCAAGGCTGTCACTCAAAACGATGCATGGTCATTAATTCACTGGTCATTCCAAGCATGGGGACTTGTCTGGGACCAGGTTGTAGTGTCAGGAGTGTGAAAATTCATGGAGCAGAGAAGATACAGGGTCTTAAAGACAAGCCAAATTGAAAGTGTACCGGCTGTCAAAATGTCTGTTAGTGTACAATTTACTGTCGTGCCAAACCCTTTTGATATATTATCTCATGTAATTTTCCCAGGGACCCTCTGAGACAATGGCTATTTGCGGTTTCTCTCCATGGTATCTATTCATAGCTGAGAAAGCTCTGGCTCAGAGAGGCAAAGTGATTTAGTCAAGGCCAGAGTTCTTAAGTGGAAGGTCCTGGATTTGAACCTAGATTTGCCAGCATGTAAAGCCACACTGGCTGCCCTCTGAAATTGTTGTCTCAAAAGGTTAAAGACAGACTCACAGCAGGACATCATCCAGGAAAGGAAAGGAAGGGAGGAGAGCAAAGTTCACTGAGGACCCCTAAGCCAATAATAGGGTGGCTATTCTTTATCAGGAGTATCAGGGGTCAGGCAGGAGGGCTCAAACTCCACCCAATAAACAGGCATTCTGGGGAAAGCCACTGTGTCTCCAAGGAAGAACAGACAAGGACATTAGTTCATGCATTCTGTCATTTACTCATTCCATAAATATTCATTAAGAACCTATTATGTACCAGGCACTATACCAGGCACTAGTTATATAGTGATGAATAAGAGGAACAGTAAAGTTTCCTGCTGTAACAAGTGCATGTTCAGGTATAGGAGATAGGTAGGAAGGTTTGCAGATTTGCAGATGATTTCAAATAATGGTAAGAACTATGAAGAAAACAAAACAGGTAACAACACAGGCTAATACACCTATCTCTGAGTGTCATGTAACATAAGTGGTAAGGGAAGGTTTCACTAAACTTAAAGATAAGTTAAGAAAAAGACCCTGCTAAGGTCTGAGGTGAGGGACAGGCACTGCAGGAAGGAAGAGCAAGTGAAAACCCCTGAGGTGGACATAGGCATGGCCTGTTTGAGAAACAAAAGAAGGTCATCTGGCTGGATACCAATGAGCAAGAGGGAGGCAGAAAGACACAGACAATAAGAAGACCTTCTCATGTTAAGATAAGTCTGATGAGAAGCCACTGGGTGATTTGTAGTGAGAAACTAACAGGATTTCAATAGGGCCTGGAGGCTGGGAAGATTGAGATTAGTAGCCATAGCATGTGGTCAGTGCTCCAAAGTGGGATGCTGGCTTCAGGGCATGAGGTCAGGGAGGGTTGGGCAGGCACAATACAGAAACAAGAGGAGACAGAGTGGCCATGTGGGGGCAACATGGGAGCCATGGGCAGATCTTGAAATCTGCAACCAAATGCTGTGTGTGCCTCAATGTTCACTGATTCTACATGCATACTGACACACAATCCTGGGTGCACGGATCAGCACACTCATAGAGTTGATGTTCTGGTAGAAAGAGAAATGAAACAGCTATGTTAGGTCATCGCACTCAATAATAAGTGCTCCAAGATAGAGTGGCTGGGCACTGAGCTTCTCTAGATCAGGCAAGACTCCATGGAAGAGGTGACTCCCAAAAGATGCAACTCACAGAGGCAAAGATGAGAGCACTCTAATCAGAGAGAACAGTGTGGAAAAAGGCACAGAAACAGGAAAAAATCTTACGTTGGAAGAAAAGGAAATCAGCCAGGGAGCCTGCAGCTTAGACAGCAGAGGGGAGGTAAGCAGTAAATGAAGGCAAAAGGCCGGTAGAGGCAGTTTACGTCAGAGCAGAGAATCTATCCTAAAGCACAGAAAGGTTTTCTTTAGAGGAAATGCACAATTCACTTTACCGAAAAAAAAAAAATAAGTAACAATAGTTAAAAGTTAACTGAGAACTTGCTATTGAGTGAACATTGCATTTGCTGTTATTACTATATGCCAGTAACTGTTACAAGCACTTTACTTAAGTTAGGCTTTTACTCCTCAAAACAACTCTTACAGCTAGGTACTCTTTTGTCATTTTGCTAATGAGAAAACTGAAGAACGGAGAGGTTCAGTGAGTTTCCAAAGGTCACACAGCTCGCCAATAGCTGAACCAGGACCTGAAACTAGGCATTTGATTCCGGAGTCCCTGCTCTGGTCTCTCACGCTAGGTTGATGTTCTTTAATATTCAAATATATTTGAGTGCAGGAGGTCATAGGGAGATGTGAAAACCAATAGTATGGGTAGAGTCAGCATCTGGGGTCACCCTGAACATAGAGTAAGCAGAGTTATTCTTCACTTTTTCCCCTCTTCTATGTATTCATTCAAAAGTTTATTTGACATTTACTATATCCCACACACCATGTTAGATGTTAAAGATCCCTGGAGAGCAAAAACAGAGATCCTCATTGGTGTGCTCTCAGTCTTTTGGGGGGGGGGGACACAGGTATGAAATAAGCAGAGAAATGATAATGATTTGAAATTAAAACAGCAATGGGTATCATAGGGGAGACACAGGTGCTGCTCCAAGAGTAGATGACTGATACAGCCACCATGAAATAGTAAAACTCAAGAAAGAATTATGTACCTGAAAGGCCTTTTATTTAGAAAGTACTTTTGGCTCCAGATTCCTGAGTGTGGCTACAAAGGCTCAGTGGGAAGGGGTGGGAAGATGGTTAGCATGGAGACATGCCAGACTCCTCAAAGTGACTCCACAGTCTGGATTTACAGGTGAGAGATAAATTGTTATCTTTAATCACCCTTCTTGATTTTCCAAGTCTGCTCAGTCTAGCAGGTAAGAGAACCGACTCGGGATATGTGCTTGGACCAGGAATAAATGTGGTTATTTGGCTGCATTGTCCTGTGGACCCAATCTCTAGTGAAGCTGGATTTTCCCCCAAAGGCATGGATTAGGAACATCAGTGGGAGAAGGAAGACAGCTCTTCCAGAGATCTTGGCATTTTAGCATGAACCACAAATATTAAGGTAAGAGTGAACTCTAGGAAGCAGGATAATAGGCAGAAAAGTAAGCAAACTCTGGACTCGACCAACCAGGTACCTGTTTTAGTTTGGGTTTCCCCCAGAAGCACAGCCTAAGTCAGGGATTCCAGGGCACGTAGTGTATCTGGGAGGTGACTGCAAGAAACCCAGGTAAGGGTGTAAAGATGGGAGAAAGGGAAGGCAGTCAAAAAGGGTGTGTTTTCAAGTCAATTACTAAGGAACTAAACCCTGTGAGCTTAATCCTACTAGAGAATCCAGGGTGAAACATGGACTTCAAGTTTATACCATTCAAAGGGTGAAGGAGGTGGGGTGTTTATCCGCTATTCCCATCAGTCAGTCACTGGATGAAGGTAGCTCCGAGGGATGTTAATTCACCAGACTCCTCTACCTGCCCTATTTCCAGGCAGAGAAAGCTCAGGTGAGCCACAGATAGCATCATGGGTATAAGCACATATAAATTAGGCTGCATGCATAGAAAAGGTAGGTGCCAAGGGGATAAGGGCATCTAATCAATAGAAATCTCCATACAAAGAAAGCTATATATACCTAACTTCTTGGGGCCTCAGTTTCCACATCCATAAAGGGAAGATAATAATATCTCAATCTCTCAGGACAAGAGTCCAAAAGAAAGCCAACCTCATAGAGAGATGCTACTTGCACAAAATTTACAGCACATCAAGTGTCCCCACAAAGGTCTGTTCAGTGAATGAATAGATGTGGGTGTATGCTGGAACCAGCTTGCCCTGCCTCACAAGAGCATATTGTTAAATATTCAGGAATTTTGCAAGCCACTTGTTAAACTGTTGGTAGCTCAAAACCAGCCATAATGGGTGGTCTTTACACACTACAAGATCAGAAAATACTGCACATCAGGTTATTGTTTTTTTTCTTTTTTTCCTCTGAGAGCCAGATCACGAGCATACCACTGAATATATGTGGAAGTATTTGGTCTAGCATCAAACATACAGGAGGTGCTGTAAAATGTGTATTTTCTTTCCTCCAATGAAATTAAATGTGGTGATGAAAAAGCACTCCTTTGCACTGTGTTTTTCATCTCATTTCTAGTTGCCAGCAAGTGCTCCTCAAAGTGGGCAATTATCTGTTATTTTTTATTCATTTAAAGAATTAGAGGGGAGATAAAGGAAATATGATGAAATGCTAAATCTAGGTAATGAATACATAGGAGTTTATTATTCCCTGCAATTTTTTGAGCATTTAAAATACTTCATAATAAAATAAAAGGAGGGAGAAAAACTAAAGATGCCCTTAGCTTCAGTTCTGATGCCATGGTGCCCCGGGATTGGACAGGATGAGGGTTTCACCATCAATACACACTGAGAAACACCTGAACAAGAACAAGTGCCACCATCAAATGTGGGACCAAAGCAGGGCTGCAATTAAGCCTTCATCTGCCTGTGAGGCTGGGCACAGTGAATTTAGATGGAACTTTTGAATTATCCATAATCAGAGGTAAAGGGAGAAAAAGAATAATTAACACATATCACATACGCCTTGCAAATATCAGTGATAAACATATCTGATCAAATTGTGGTGTTTCCCTCATCGATTTCTTTTCTCATTCCTGGTAATTTTCATTAGAATTTGGCTACACTGATGAAATCTTGCCGTCTTTTGCTTGGCTCCTCTTGTTTCTAGAATGATCAGTAAACATGATATATGCAGGGAATTGCAGATAGTACTTCTTTTCCTCTACCAGACCATAGTCCATCAACTTTTCAAAATAATAAATTCTTAATACCAAAATGTTTGCCACTAAGTGTCTATAGACTCAGTTTCCTATTTCTCCACCAAAGAATTATGAAGAAGATCTTAGGCATTACTAAATTCAACCCTCGTCAAATGCATCCATCTGTTTTGAGTCCCTGTCAGTGGGGCACGTCCAAACTCCGCTAGAATCATTTTAATTTGGATGCACTGATCTGTGCTCAGCTGCCCGGACAGA
The DNA here is from genome assembly GCF_018350195.1 of Panthera tigris. Lineage (NCBI taxonomy): Eukaryota > Metazoa > Chordata > Mammalia > Carnivora > Felidae > Panthera > Panthera tigris. Next base: position 49,548,690 of record NC_056661.1, read on the forward strand.
TCCCTTACTTACCCCCCTCCAACCAAACATGAATGTGTCCCCTTAGTCTGACGTCTTCAAAATTTTCTCAAGTCAGATATTTTCTCCATACTTCACTGTTCTGGACTCTCTCCTTCAGACGTTCTCCATTTTAGATATACCTATGTTTCTGACTTTATGGTTTTTTTTTTTCATTAGTGTAAACCTATTTCTTTCTTACTATGGCTGCTTTAACATAATCACTGCGTTCTATCCATAATAGTTTTGACTTAAAATGTTTTGATAGGTTGGTGGGTGGGGCAAGGAGGTGGGTATTTCAGAACTTTCAGTGAGCAGACCTGGTTTCTGGAGTTGTCTCCATCTTGATTTTCTGTTTCACCTTGCATAAGTAACTTAATCTCTCTGGGTCAAGTTTCTTGTGCACATTCACAATGTGCACTAGATCCCCAAATTGTTCATGTTTGCTGAAAGCTCATTATTTCTGTTATTTTACCTCTAACGAATGAAAAATCCTGACATTGGGGAATCAGGAAACTATATTTTCCAAAACCTCTCTTAGTGTTTCTAAACAAACTGATCCATGGATATGTGTTAGGAAAAAATAAAAACATAACAACATTGGCTAACATGTATGGAGTAGTTGCTTAGCGCTTTACAACTCTGGAAGTCAGGTATTATCTTGTCTTCATAGCTAAGGAAATCGAGGCCCAAAAATGATTAAAAACAAAACAAAACTTTCCAGGGGACATACATCCATGAAGTGGAAAGCTGGGGTCTCAACCTAGGCAGTCCATTCTCAGAGCCCATAATCTTTCCATTGCTGTGTTGGACTATTCTAAGAACCACTGCGTAAGAGGATGTAAATGATCCTTTCAAATTTATTATCAACTTTTATTTTTTCCAGTAATATTTTACAACTTTTGTACTGATTTCTGAAGGCTCTATCTTCTTTGTGATGGGTTAAATATGTTTTTAAATAACTTCTAGCTATTTGGCTAAATTTGGCTATTGTTGTAGGCACTGCTATAAACATTGGGGTACATGTGCCCCTATGAATCAGTATTCCTGTATCCCTTGGATAAATTCCTAGTAATGCTATTGCTGGGTTGTAGGGTAGATCTATTTTTAATTTTTTGAGGAACCTCCACACTGTTTTCCAGAGAGGCTGCACCAGTTTGTATTCCCACCAACAGTGCAAGAGGGTTCCCATTTCTCCACATCCTCACCAGCATCTGTTGTTTCCTGAGTTGTGCATTTTAGCCACTCTGACCGGTGTGAGGTGGTATCTCAGTGTTGTTTTGATTTGTATTTCCCTGATGATAAGTGACATTGAGCATCTTTTCATATGTCTGCTGGCCATCTGGATGTCTTCTTGGGAAAAGTGTCTATTCATGTCTTCTGCCCATTTTTTCACTGGATTATTTGTTTTTCATGTGTTGAGATTCCCATCACCTGATGAATGGATAAAGAAGATGTGGTTTCTATACACAATGGAATACTACTTGGCAATAAGAAAGAATGAAATCATGCCATTTGCAGCATTGTAAATGTAACTGGAAGGTATTATACTGAGTGAAATAAGTCAGTCAGAGAAGGGCAAGTATCATGTTTTCACTCATATGTGGATCTTGAGAAACTTAACAGAAGACCATGGGGAAAGGGAAGGGAAAAAATAGTTACAAACAGAGAGGGAGGGAGGCGAACCATAAGAGAATCTTAAATTCAGAGAACAAACTGATGGTGGATGGGGGCGGGGATAGTGGGGAGAGAGGAAAATGGGTGATGGGCATTGAAGAGGGCACTTGTTGGGATGAGCACTAGGTGTTGTATGTAAGCAATGAACCATGGGAATCTACCCCCAAAAACCAACAGCATGCTTTACACACTGTATGTTAGCCAATTTGATAATAAATTATAATAAATAAATAAATAAATAAATAAATAAATAAATAAATAACTTCCTTCTAGGCACACAGGGAAAATTCTCCTAGCATTAAAAAAAATGGTCCTTTGGAAATATTCCTCTGCCTAGAATATCTCCTTCACCATTTTTAGCCACCTTTGCTGTTGTCATCCAAGAATCCACACAGATGCCATTCCATCCAGAAAGTCTTATTGATATTCTATCCCTACTAATTAGTATGCATTAGTGCTTAATGTGGGGTATATTATCATTATCAATCAATGTTGATGCATATATCTCCAACTTTTCAGTGCTTGGGTTAAAATCATAGACCCTGACCAGCCTCCCATTTGGCTTCTTGCCTAGGAAATACAGCCAAAGGAGTTGAGGAGTAGACAAGGCTAACCAGGAATCCAGTCCAGTCCTCATAGCTATGTACTTTGCTCCTTATCTTCAAAATCTGGCCTTCAATTTCCACCAGCTCCTCTCAGATAGTTTCTTCACCATCTAGATTGTTGGTCTGCACTACTCTATCTTTTGCCCATAACATGTGTGTTCTGGGGTTATTAGCTACAATAAGATACACACACGCACACACACACACACACACACACACACACACACACACACACACACACATAACATCTAATCATTCATTAGTCCCTTCTCCTTAAAGAATATCACAAAATATCTTCAAAATCAAAACTCAAACTTCAGACTCCAAACTCATGACCACCATCTTTAGGTCTGATTCTGGCCCTACTATTTACCCAGATGTCCTAATCAATACCTAAGCATTCTCCTTCACTCTTCTCTCACATCCAATCGATTCCTATTTCAACATAGACCACCACTATCTCCTACCTCCAAAGGTCCCCCTACCTCTCATCCTGCTCCCCTACAATTCATTCTAAACAGACATCTTTCTAAAATACAAATTTGATTATGCCACACTAAACTGTGTCAGGAGGCTCCCCTGGCACCCAAAATACAGCCCAAATTCTTTAGCAAGGGAAATAAAGTGATCAAGACATATCCCCTACCTACCTCTCTTATTTCCCTCGAGGCAACTGGCCCCCCAATTTTGCTGAACCACTGTAGTTTTCTGTATATTCTCTATCAAGTGGTCCTTTGCATGAACCTTCCCTATGTTCCATTCTCTTGTTAACTATTTTCTATTTGCTTTTCATTATCCAAATTAGTTATCATTTCATCCAGGAAGCTTTGCTGACTCTTTCTTCCCAACTTTCACCAAAAAAATATGGTACCTCTCTCTATAGCCCCTGTGGTTTCTATTGTCATTAATTAACTTTGTTTTCACCATTGGCAGATTTTACTCTCTACTCCAAGCTTTCCAAGGGAAGGAACTATGTCTTTTTTGATCCTGCTTATAGAGTTCAGTAACTGGTAGATATGTGGCACTTAGTATGTTCTTTGAATAAATTAATATTTGTTTGCCTTTAATCCACCAAGGATCTTGGTGCATTTAATATCCAAGATGACAGCAGGATAAAACATTACATGAAATATCTAGAAAGGATAGACACCATTTGCTCTCATTCTTCCAGGAAAGGCATGAAGCTTTGAAACAACTGTAACCATCCCTTCAGATAAATATTATAAGATGGAATAGTGTTCTATTTTTAAAATAGAGAACACCTTTCTTTTCCTTGGATAAGGCACAATGAAATCCATTTCTATTCCGAAAATAAGAAAAATAAAAAACTTCTTTCTAAGTTAATATCCAAGAACTTTCTGTGGAGGTAGTTTCAGCAACCATAACTTGACTCAGAGAATATCTGAATCCTTGTGATAATATATAACATTACAGCAGGTTTGTACTTTTAGAGCAATGTGAAACTCAGCTAAATTTATGATACTGCAATACAACGATATAGATTCCAAAGACTATTTCCTGGGCATGGAATTCAAAGACCACAAACAAAATATGGGATTTTTTTCTCTATTTCTATTTACCTTCCCAAATAACTTATGAAGCATTGCTCTACCATATAATCATCTCTACCATCTCAGGAACTATTAAGAGACTGTATACCTTGACACAATGCAGAATGGAGGCCCAGATTTAAGGACATTGTAAGTTACATAGGACTAATTCTAGTTCCTTCAGAGGACACATTTCTTTGGGGTCTGAGTTGAATAGCCTAGCTGCACATTTCTCTTCCCAATCATCTGAATGGTCAGCATTTGAATCTCAGTTCATATAGCAGGCAGGGGACCTCATTAAACGCTGTGTACTCAAAAGGTCAACAATTTCTCACACTGAAGAAAGGAAAAACGAGAAACCCCTCCAGAAAAACAATTGAAGAATACTGTAAATGTTAGTAAATGAGAAAATGCAGGAAAGACCCTGCCGGAAGAAGATACTGGGCAAAACAACAAAGCACAAAGGGAAATCCTCTATCACCCATCATGGTCCACACTGAGGTCTTCTGGTTAACCAACGTTTTGATTAGTTAGAAATTTATTACCTATTAAAATGTCCAACACTCAAAGAAATATGATAAAATTAAGTAACACTCAAGGTAATTTACTTTCTCTTGTGATTTAGAGAAATTCAGGATATGGCAGGAACTCAGAGAAATCCAGCAAGCCAAATTATTCCTTTATTCTTATTTCTCCCCCTGAAATAAAGTTCCTGCAAAATCTCTGTTAACTTGTACTCAGCTACATCGGACCTCCATGTTGCCATCTTTAAAATGATGGTGACAGAGGCCTGGGTCTCTCCTAGTTTTAACTCAGTAATAATATATTCCCTTCACCACAAAGTTATATTGATACAGGGAAAAAGCCAGTTATTGATTTCTGTAATGATATTTCCCCCCCCACCCCGGCCCCCATGTAGACTGCTAAGCTCTTTTACCATTGCAGAATTTCTTAATGGTGTTTCTAGAAAATCAGATTTGGAAGACAATTTGTTCTGTTGTTAGATGAATTAATTCAGAGAAAATCATTTGATACTTTTAAGTGTGTTGAGTTTTTCTTGTATTTTCTCAAATATAGTTTCTCTAACACATCATTGTGATTGTCTTTAAAATTAATATTCTGAGGCTAAAAACTCCAGAGTGGACACAATGGGCAAAAGATATTCAACAAAGTGAAAGAATACTATGTCTAAGGAATATACAAATGCTTCTTTTTCAAATTTTCCTTCCAAGAGAAGGTTGTAACATCCATCAAACACTATTTCAAGCAGGCAGCACATTTATTATTAGCCACTGAAACCCAACCTTCTAAAATTTTCCATATTAATGACAGCTCCTAGGGATTATTCCCATTTAGGAGGTTAGGAGTCATTACGCTTTATTATCTTCCTTGTCAACAAATATTATTGGGAACAAGTGAACTAAATATTCAAGACATTTAATGCATTTATTTACAAATCCCAAGAATGAATTTATTCATCTCGTTCCATTTGGGTTCATGCTTCATCAAGCATTAAAAAGCCTTCTACCACATGCCTTTCATAATTTGACAAGTCTGTCAGCCTGGCTCTACTCATGTGCATGAATAGGTAAATCTGTAAAGACACAAGGTGAGATAAAAAAAAAAAACTTAGTTGTTTCCAAATGACTGCACTAATCATTCTAATTGTGCTTTTGTGAAACATCTCCTTAAAGAACTCTGAAATCTCATGTCCACTCTGGCCAGTGTAGGAACAAATTATCCTCCCATATTATGTCAAGCCCCAATTATCCATAAATTTGACATTCAGTTGTCTTTTCTTTTCAAATCTGTAGATTATTTCTTTAAAATGAGCACCAAAATGAGGGACAAAAAATAGGGTGGTAATCTTTTAAAACAGGTATCCACATCACTGAAAAATGTTTGCCTTGTGGAAAGGTTGATGTGTGCAGTGTCAATGCATTTGGTAGTTCTAAATTTGATTATTTGAGTGTGTTGGAATCCTTCAAGGCAAAAATTCTCTTAGGCAAGTGAGATGTTTTTGAATCAACATATTAGGGCCAGATTGCATCAAATAAAAAAAGAAAAAAATAGTGAACGATTACTGCTTCTAACTGAATATCTGGGGAATTCTCTGAGCAATCTAGGCCACTTGACTGCCCCTGTGAGAAGAGACTAAAGATGATGATTTAAAAACAGCTAACATTTTGTTAATAGTATACATTGTTGAGTACTGCGAAGACAATCTGAATTCTCATCCTAAAAAAATAAATAAAGCCAGTTTACCTCCCAATGGAGATCAGAAGCTTTCACAAATATTTATAGGTTCACTAAGATTCATTAGATAAAAGTTGACTATAAACATTATGAGAAAATGCTGAAAATATTCAGGGAGAGAAGGAAAGAGAGTGTAGACAGCCAATAGGAGAATTCAGGAAGATGTGTTTTTCAGTATTTTCTTTCTAAATATACCATCAGGAATGCTAGTGATTATTCTCTGATGCTAAGCTTATGAACGGCCTTCTTTGATGTCCTAATATATTATTTCCTCATGACACCTAGTAGATCAATTTCTGAAAAGCTCCCTTACAGACCAAACTATAGGGAACGTGTGACACCAAAAGACAGATCAGATCTGAAGGGAAATTAGACCTGTAGCCATGACAACCAGAGTAATCAAGTAGCACATTTTTCTAAGTTGGGAATGAGAAAAATTCAAAACATTACTAAGGGAGGCAAATTCTTTCCTAGCTCACCATGGGGTGAGTGCTGAGGGAAAAGAGTGGGTTTTGATAGATTTGTGTTGGGTGAGAGAGTCAAAAGTAGTGTAACAGAGCTAACGTAGGATTTTAGCACATTAGGAAGCCCATACTCACCCACCTATGGAAGGCACAGGGTCAAATTTAATGTGTTTCTTCAGACAAGAGAAGAATGTTCACATTTATAAAGCCTCAGTGAGAAAAATTAATCTTGCAAAGGAAATGCTCTGTTGACACTAGAGGAAAGGTGAGTGCTGATATTCTTGTATCCAGTCCTTCACCCCACATATATACCTTAGGCACCTGCAGCACTGGGGCAATGCATCCAATTGGATAATGGCTGCCTAAATAGTAAAGTGAACAGAAGGTGAACAGCAAACCAAAGAGACTTTTCTAGAAAGAAAAGAAGTCCTCTGTATAGATATATAGAAACACAGGACTCTCCTTGAGCACGTTTCTACGCTTCAGAGGATGTTCTCCCCCTCTCCATCATCAATTTCCTCCATAACATAGAAACCTTACACACATGACGTTCCATCAAAGCCAATAGTTGTGGTTTTCAAACATTAAGCATGCATAAGAATTACATGGAAAGTCAGTTATATGTTTAGGTTTTTAAGTCTCCACCCTAGTGGTTCTAATTTAGTAATCTGAGGTAGAATCCAAGAATCTGCATTTTTAACTACAGGGAATCCTTGGACCTCAATTTGACAAACAGTGGACTAAGGAAACCATTTTCCCTTAAGAAAAGATGCACACTTAGAAAGTCCAGATAGCATAAGACAGAATATACTTCTTCCAAACTTGGAGTGGGGAAACAAAAGGATAAAGACAAACATTTGTTTTCATTAATAAAATATAATTATTATGTGTAATAACTATTAAATTTTACATCCTGATATTTAGGTCACTTCAAGCTTCTGCTGGAAATACTGGACATCACCTATACTTAGTTATGGTTACTGTCCATGAAAGGTCTTAGTCAGATGAGATGGGGGTGTAAATGAATGGGACTTTGGGAATCATATTCGGTCTTAAGAAAGTCTTCATTGTAGGAAAACCATTGCTAAAAGAAAGTGTTCACACATATAGCGGCCAAGTGGACTGTTTTCCTTTCTATATAAAGAAATTACCAGGGGTCCTGAGTGGCTTAGTCAGTTAAACATCCAATTCTAGATTTTGGCTCAAGTCATGATCTCATAATTCATGGGATTGATCCCTGCATCAGACTGTGTGCTGACAGCACAGAACCTATTTGGTGTTCTTTCTGTCTCTCTTTTCCCTTCTCTTTCTCTTTCTCTTTCTCTCTCTCTCTCTCTCTCAATAAGTAAATAAACTTAAAAAAAGAAAGAAATTATCTTTGGAGATGGGACTTAATTCTAAACTACAGCATTCTGGGGTGGCTACATGGCTCAGTTTGTTAAGCGTCTGATTTTGGCTCAGGTCATGACCTCATAGTCCACAGGTTCGAGTCCTGTGCCACGCTCTAAGCTAACAATCTGGAGGCTGTTTCAGATTCTATGTCTCCCTCTCTCTCTGCCTCTCCCCCACTCGCCTTCTCATTCATTCATTCTCTCTCTCTCTCTCTCTCTCAAAAATAAATATTAAAACTTCTTAAAATCTAAACTATGGCATCCTATTACAACCATGGCATGACCAATGGGAACCAGAAGAATATCCTAATATTGGAAATACAGGAGATACAATAGTCAGTGTTTTCAATCTATTATCAATTATAGGGAATTGTCTTGGAGTAAAGCTCACATTACAATTACCTGAATTCTACTTTAATTGATTTAAGGAAAGCTGTGGCTATCTGACTACTTTGAAATGGGAAAAAAATTAATGGATTTTCTACACCATTACAACAAAGACAGGTATGCAAATGTCAAATTATAGAATGTCAATAAGATTTTAATTTGCTGGTTTATATTTCTAAATACCCTACGATAGTTGGTTATTTGGCTGAATTTTATAGTAAAATATTAATATTCATTCCTCAACTGTTTTGTTACATCTGGCCTTCCAAACAATACAGTTTGACTCTCTGACTTCTGAAGCACTAAGAAGAAAGAGAGAAATGCTTAAGGATACTTTTTAAAACTGAGTGAGAGATTTTTAAATATAAGGGATTCTCTCTCTCTCTCTCTCTCTCTGATGGGTTCATTACTGTTGTCCTATTCTCCTGGCAGTATTGTTTTGAGAGTCTTAGATTCTGAACTCCTAGAAAATTGAAATTGTACCTTAGCCTATCATTTTATCTTAAAAGACTCATAAAAGATATGCCCTAATGATCAAAATAGCCCACAGTGATTTCCATGGCACAGCCCTGACCTAGACAAGCAAGTTCATACACCAGAGGTGAGGAGGAATAAATAACAACTAAGCACTTCAATTATCAGTAGAATATCTCACTTCACTGTTTCCTGTTGCTTTGTGGGTCTTTCCTCAAAGAGAGCCTGATCTTACTCATTTATCTACAAGACAGGTTTATAAGCTGTAGAGGAAGCTAGTGGACATTTTCCAAAGTGCATTTATACCTCATTTCCCACTCACTCAAAAGTACTACTTTAAGGTAGAACAGAAAATATTACTTACCATGGAAATAGAGGAAACTCAGAGTAAAGGAAATAACAAACATTGCATAAGCTATACATGGTAAAACTAGGGCTAGAACTCAGATTGCCTGACCTGAGGTGCAACCCTGTGAGCTCTGGCCAACCCTCTTATTTTCCTACCTCTTGGTATTTTGTTATTGAAGTTCCTCATCACTAAGGCTTATCATTAAGTATTTATTTAGCATCTACTATGTGGAAAATATTTAATTCATCTGTATAGGCCAAGGTATAGTCATGTTTTCAACTTCCACTACCTGAGACGTCATATTATCTTCATCTGTGCAAAGGGTACAGACTGGATTGACTCCAAGGTTTCTTTCCTTCTGGGGCCAAGCGTGTAGTTTTGTTTTTTTTTTCTTTTCCCCAATATATAACAAGGGGGAAGAAGATACAAGTTACTCAGGCATAATTTAAAAGGTCTGCCTATTCAATTGTCATTTAAATTTCCAGGGAAGTTGGAAGACGCAGCATCTTCCCTTGTTTCTGGTGGGTTAATAACTTCTACATTACATAAAACACTAGGTTGCTTAATGATATATCATAATAGAGAGGGTAATAACCAGAGGGCGCATGTTTGTTTTGACCATTTGTCATGCTGCTGGCTTGAAACCATTTATTTCTCCTAGTCACTATGTTACAGCCCAGGTTTGTACTTGTCCTGTTCCATAAATCATTAGCTTAATTGAGAAAGAGACCAGATCCTTATTAATCACAATTATCCTTTGAGACAACATCCCCCACCCCCCACCCCCCACACACACACAAAATCCAACAAAATCAGATGAACAGACGTAGTCTAGTTTGAATCTGGTCCTCATCTTCTAAACCATTTCAGAAGAAATTATTCTGGCATAGTATAATTCTGATGTCATATCCATTTGTATATAAGGATAGTTAAAATATTTTTCCAATAAGTGCCTAAGAATGAAACTCTCTCTCTTATATATTTGCTACAGTGGAGGATTTGGATTCAGAGGACCTAGCTTGTATTTCTGAGGTATATCACATATGCTATTGAGCATTCTTTATTTCTCAAAGTGCTTTCATGGCTTCCCTCTCAGTACATCCTCAGCACAACCCAAAAAGGGAAAGAGGACAAGTTGTAAATGAGGAGGGTGCAGTATCTACATAGGACTACAGTGAACAGTCTGAGGTCTTAAGTCAGACAAAGACAGAAGTCAGACCCCATACCTCTAACTTCTAGTCTAGGGGCCTTTGCCTTCAGTTGCACTATGATTTTACACAAACTAGGATGGGTGTTACATAAGGAGTCATAGCAGCTTAGCCTCTGGGCTCTCAGTCTTTCTGTCAGTGGATCACTCTTATCTTTCTTCCCCCCTGGGGTCATTCAATCACACAACTGGGTTCACAGTAGGGAGCTGGGACATGAGCAAAATCTGAGAAAGACATTTAGGGTCTCAAGCAATGTTAAGATTTAATGGACACACTTCAACCGAACCCAATGACAATTAAAATACCAAACCAGAAAAGAAGCATGAGAACATCCAGGAGAGTTCTTAGTTTTCCTAAATGGATACCTGGATGCTTGCTTTCTCACATAATTTTTTTCCAAAGAACATTTTGGAGGGGTCTCCTGCTTTATAGATATTCCAAGCATGTATACATTGTGCAATCAAAAGCAGCCACTTGGAAGTGAATAGCAAAGAACACACTCAGAAACACACATACTTCTCATCCTACACATAACCAATGCCTACAGCAAGGGACTCTACCAAACCAGTGCCACCTCAGGCCCAGCTTGCTGTTGGGGTATGTTGTCAGATCTCTGAGGAAAGTTTCCATGAAGAAAGGCACAACAAACAATGTGCTTCCCTGAGGTGCCATCCTGTCAACTCTGTTTCCTTCCACCAGGGCTAGAAGACTGGGTGCTCTTCTAACAAAGTCAGAATCATTTAGCTCATGAATAATCCTGTCACAACTAGTGATACGCTCCACTAGAATCATTCAAAGTTAATACAAGTGTAAGTTTAAGAGCTTGATAAAATCCAAACACAGCTTCCTTGCTGGGGACATCGGTGGTACCAAAGAAAGGAATAGTGGGCCCAATAACTTGATAATAAATATGCCCCTTAAATTGCCAGTGGGAGGATACAATTCCCATTGTGTCCATTAACTCAGGAATTGTTCTTTCCGTTTGCAAGTGAGTTCTGAAAGGAACAATTTGCATTTCCAACAACGGTGTCTCAAGCCTGTGACAAGATTTAAACTCCATATCAAACTTCACTCTGGCAACTGTATATTATCCTGTCCTAAGTCTTCAATTAGATATTTAGTTATGAATTGATTTCCCTGGTAAGTAGTTGATTCTGTGGTGGAGATGAGGCAGAGGAAAAGATTGCTGTGTGGCCCCCCCACTCTTTGCAGTGCTGGTTTGCTCATCTAGACACACAAATCATACATGTGTTTATGGTGGCAACTGGTCCTAATGGCCCAGTTATATTTAAATTCAAAGTACAAACTTTAACAAAAAATTATTCATGGTTTACTGTGGAAGAAAGCCAGGGTGACAGCTAGCCACTTTCTCTGTAAATAAGCAAGATAATAACCAGGCAGCACATGTAAATGATAGCTGCTGCATATTTTAAGCAGTGATGGTATCGCTGCTAAAACAATACTTTATTCTAAATTATGCTTCATCTGAGACCAATAATATTGGGAGTGAGTCATTAGCCTCTGTTTTTCTTTGAAAAGAGCTGATTATGTGTTATCAATTCCAAAGACCTACCTGTAGTTAAAGCCGAGGACAGCTCTCTGAAGTGATCAGGGATCTCACCTTGCCAGAGAGAATTTCCCCAAAGGACTAGGATTAGCTGCCTCCATGCATTGAGCACCCATTAACTGCAAGGTTTTTATATTTGGAAACAGGGATTGAACCCATTATAACCTAAGTGCATAGCAGCCAAAGCAGTGTCTTGTGGATTTGGGAAAGAAGGGAGATCGGTTTTGATGGTCCTTGACCCTGACTGTCCACAGTTGAGCTCATGTGTGGAGAAATTTCAGCCCTGCTACATCCTTCTCATTCAACCCTCCTCCCCCACATGTACATTTATGCAGGCTCAACCTCATCCTAGGTTGTGGGATTAATCCTGAACTGAGGATCAAAGGAAGAAAAAGTTGGCCCCAACCTCATCCTCTGAAAGGCAGCACCTTCCTCTGTTTGTCTAGTTCCCTCCGGGAGTGCACCATGAACTGATAATATCAAAAGATGGAAAGAGTCTGGACCCCTGAAAAACCAAATGGATAAGAATTTACACTTAGTTGCACTGCAATCTACTTGAGCAAAAAGCAAACTGTCCTATGATAATTCACTGAGATGGGGGATTTATTAGTTGCTAACAAACTATAAAATAATGCACACCTCTTTCCCTGGACCCCACCAAGCACCCCCATCATTTAGCCAGAATGACATATGTGCTGTCATTTCAAATGCCAATCTTACCCTTTAAAGTCTTCTTCAATCATTAGTCTTCTTTTGACTCCTGGCAACTCTCCACCACCCATTGAAATGTTGGCTGTCCCTCCACTGTGTGATGGGGTCAGTAAGAAATGAAATGAATCAAAGCTCCTGGCTGTGCCCCAGCAAGTTGGCTGCAAGTACAGCCAGTTTTAATTGATGGAGCAACTTACTGAGTCTCTAAATTAAAATATTCGATTTGAGCCACATGACATCCTAGGATCTGCCTGACCTCTCTCTGGGGCTCAGAGGTGGTGACATCGGAATACAGCAGGAAGCGGTAAGTGCACCTGTTCTGTAATTAAGGTCCTTCCTCACTCTTCAGGGAATGATGCCAAAGCTTTGACTTGAGACACAGGGCAGATAAAATGTTAATTGCAATCATGTAGGAGGAGGCACAAGGTATGAGCTGCACTGCTCACCTTGTTAAGTCAGATTTTCAGAAGGCAGTATCTGAGGGTTGATGGCTCTATTAGCATTCTTACTGTGCTTTCTAAGCCTATAATATTTGCTGAACTCTCTCCACCAAACACATGGTTAAGAAGAGAAAAGGTGCCTGGTAGGTAAGAACAATGGGGCTCACAAGTGACAACTTACAGGACTGGGGGATGTTATACATGCAGAATTACTATTATTATGCATCGTACATTAAGTCTGTCTGGAATGAATGCTGATCCAATTCTGTCAAACACAGAACACCAAAAGGCACATGTGCTCAAAGTATGCTCCCTTAGAAAATGTCCATATGAAGATGCTCACTGGGAAATGTGTAAGCATTTTTCCCTTTGGTAAGTATATCAATAGATTTTGAGGAATTGACACAAACAAATTTAAAAGGGAAAGGAGAAATTATTGGCATAGCTCTCACCCTTAGGTGAAAACTGACCCCAGTCTTCTGACTGCTGTCCAGTGGCATTCCATTATACTACTCCCTGGTATCACAGTGATCACACCTTTTCTATGAATAAACTTAGGATGTCAAATATATGGCATCTGAGTAGACACTATCTAACTCCACTATGTCATATCTAGCTAATTAATCTCAGCACTGTTGTTCAACCACATTCTCCAGATGGCCAGTACTAATTGACCAAGGTTAATAAAAGAGATGAAACTAATTGTTCATTCAGATACTGGACATTGCATTTATTATTCTGCTAATAATGCCTTGAAGGTATCCCACTAGCACCCATCTCCTCCCACCCCCAGACCCCTACAGTATGCTCAGGAAGTCAGATTGATCAGGGCACAAAATCCACCTTCATTAGCCTCTGGCTATGGATCCTGGGAACACTCACCTGACTTTTCTTTTCTTTTCTTTTCTTTTCTTTTCTTTTCTTTTCTTTTCTTTTCTTTTCTTTCTCATGAAAAGAACTGAATGTCTTTTTATTTATTTTTGAAATATAATTTATTGTCAAGTTAGCTATCATACAGAGTACACAGTGTGCTCTTGGCTTCAGGAGTAGATTCCCATGATTCATCACTTACATACAACACCCAGTGTTCATCCCAACAAGTACCCTCCTCAATACCCATCACCAATTTCCCCTCCCCCCTAGTGCACCCATCAATCCTCAGTTTGTTCTCTGTATTTAAGAGTCTCTTATGGTTTAACTCTCTCTCAGTTTGTAACTATTTTTTCCCTTCCATTCCCCCCATCGTCTTTTGTTAAGTTCTCAAATTCCACATTTGAGTGAGAACATATGATATCTGTCTTTCTCTGAGTGACTTATTTCACTTAGCATAATATCCTCCAGTTGCATCCATGTTGTTGCAAATGGCAAGATTTCATTCTTTTTCATTGCTGAGTAGTATTCTGTTGTATATGCATACATCACATCTTCTTTATCCATTCATCTATTGATGGACATTTGGGATCTTTCCATAATTTGGCTACCTTTCTGATCCTCTGTTGTATTACTGAAACCATTCCCCATAGGATTAATGGTTGAATCTAGCAGAAAATTTAAAGCTTGTCTTTCAGAGAACTGTTTCTCCCTGATCAGGTATCTTTCCTTTTCAGATCCCACTAACAAATCCACTAGCTATTTCTGCAGAATCCTGGACTCAAGGTTAAGTGAAATGGTTCCAGCCTCAGAGAAAGCAAGGCCCTATATTCCTAGCCTGAGATAACAAGCCCAAGACCCTATCCAGTCTATACCAGCTCTTGGAGCATGCCCACAGCCTCCTCTCCTTGTCCTAGATAAAATTTTGCCTCATTCTTATGTTGCCTCCACCTTAGAGTAAACATAGGATGTATGTTTCATACATACATACATACATACATGAACACATGCTCAATGTACATGTTCCATCATTCCTTATGAATAGTCATAAGGTCCCCTGAACTTTTTCATCAATATGTATGTCATCTCAACCCCTATGATTCTAAAAAAATTGGTTTGTCCCCTTTGAGGGTGGGGGATTTGAAGCTCGTGCTCCTGTCTCTTCATCTGGCTGTTTCTTGAATCAACACTTCCCTTGTTGTATACCTGATGTGTCAGAGATTGGCTCTGCTGTACCTCAGACAAATGGATTCAGGTTCAGTCACATTATGCATAAAAATGAGAAATAATGAAATTTTTATTACAGTATGATTGGGTAAGTATTATATAAGATGAAATATATGAAAATACCTAGCACAATGCCTGGCATATCAAGGGTGCTCAATAAGCATGGGTTCATTTCATTTTTCAGCATGAATAGCATTGAGATGCCATCCAGGGACAAAGATAACTTGCTCTCAGGTCTTATTTTTCTTTCACTCCCCCATAATGTTACACCTATTAAGTAAGAAACATAAACTCCATGACTTACTTCACACTTAGAAACAGGATTCACAATAGTGCTGAAAATATGAAGGCATGCATGCAAAATGATTTTTCAAATATTGAATTTTGTTCCCAACAATGTTGGCAGAGAAAATTGGTATAAGCTATAGGGTTTCATGCATTACTACTAGAATGAAGTTAAAGCTTCCTGGGCTTTTTCATGGAAGAGGCTAGAAGATGGAGGCTGGAATCTTTGGCATGTGTTAATTAACAAAAACAATGCTGGGAACAACTTTGGGAGATGAGGAAGAGGAGTCTCTTGTTTTCCTAGAACAATAGCTGGAACTCAGAGCCCGTCAAACTCCGCCTACAGGTGCCCTATAGGTGCCACAGAAGTCAAGCAGATTATCAAGGAGAAGTGAATGTGAGATAAGAAGAGAAGCAGCAAGCCCACAAGCCTGTTCTCTAAGGACTGTAACAAGGCAAGACTGAAATCTTTGAGCAACAGATAATGTCAGTTCCTTCAATCAATGAAAAATCTCCAGCACCACAGAGGAGACCATTGAGGTTGGAGTGAGCCAGGTAGGTCAAGACAAAAGAAACCTGTTTCCATCTGATATGTATGTTAAGGGAAGATCCCTGAAGGCCATTTCAATGGCTCCACACAGCCTATAAGACAAAATCTGAACCTCTAAGCATAACCTACAAGGCCCTCCATGGCCTAACCATTTTCTCTAGTCTCATCTCTTACCACTCTCTGCCTCATAGAGCAGCTCCACATTGCTTAAAACTCTGTGCATACCATGATGTTCCTCTTCTGTGGGCCTTTGCTCACATTGTGTCCTCCACCTGGAAGACATTCTCTCCCTTCTTCCATTCCTCCCACCAACCTCTTCCAATTCTCCTGCTTGACTCCTTGTCTTCTAAACCTCAACAATCACAGTGGCGACTGGGTGGCTCAGTCAGTTAGGCATCCAACTTCAGCTCAGGTCATGATCTCCCAGTTCATGGGTTTGAGCCCCATGTCAGGCTGTGCTGACAGCTCAGAGCCTGGAACCTGTGTCCTCCTCACTCTCTGCCCCTGTCCTGCTCGCACTCTGTCTCTGTTTGTCTCTCTCTCTTAAAAATAAACATTAAAATAAATAAGTAAACAGACAAACAAAAACTCAACAACCCCAGGGAGTCTCCCACAAACTGTGTCACATGCTTTTTCCATGTGTCCATTAATTTACTGAGCATAAGCCCTGTCCCTGCACTTACCATCCTGCTTTATGACTAACCACCTCTGAATCTTCTAGTTTAACCTATAAACAGCAAGAGGACAGGACTCCATGCTTTCCAGGGCTGTAGAGCCAGTGCCTAGCACTGTGCTTGGTACAGAACAGTACAGAAATGGTTACTGGATAAATGATGCCTGGATGAGGAATGAATGACTAATGAATGCCTCAGACATGGAAAGGGAGTAAAAGAGGGAAACCACATCTTACAGACCACCTACTAATCACTCCAACCACTCCCACCCAGAGATATGGAAGTGTTTAGGTGACAATATGTGGGAAACACTTAAGACTGGGGTTTCTAGAATTGTCACACTAGCTCTCCCACCACACAGAGAGGCAGCCAACCTACCTAGCCCTGAGTATATCCAGTTTCTTTCCCCAGAGATGGCCTTAAAGTTACATTCCTTTTTTTACCCCTTCTGATATAGAAAAATCCCCAGTGCTCAAACACTAATCACGTTAGACTGCTTGTCACTTCAGTTGACACCAGAGGTGTAGCTATGTCCACTCCAGCCTCAGCTCGTCATCAAACCTGATGACAGTGTGATGATAAAAAGTGACATGAGACACGGCTAGCATACGTGCACCACCCACTCTTGGTGATGTGAGAGATTTAGCTCACAAGCATTTTAAGAGCAGAAGGAAAGAAAGTGGTTTCTCAAAATTTGTGGTTGGAATAAAAAGGATAGGTAAAGTACCCTCCAGACAGCATCATGATACAAATGGTATTAAGTGATGCAGTATTTTTTGTGAGCCATTTAACTCATTACTCCCTGACATAATAATAAATGTTACAAATATCCAGTTCATACTACAACCTTGCTTTCCAAGAGACCAGTTGATCTGTTACTTACACCACACAGGAGTCAATATGGGAGCTACGGAGGATAGAAGAATGTTTATTTTGTGGCCCCTCGAAAGGTTATCAATTCAGCCTATTTGCTACAATGTACACTTTCTTCCATTAATACATTTAACAAATATTTGTTGAGTTCCCACTCTGTGCACACCACTACATGAAGTATTGGAGGCTTAGTTGGGTCAAGAGGGAGGAGGGATGACAAGACTGGGAGGGTGAACTGACATCTGAAATGCAAGTTGATGAGATCCTAAAATAAATCTTTCTTTGGCAATTTTTCAGTGATGTTCCCTTTAACTTTGTGGATCCAAACTGGGTTTGCAATGTTTGTGATAGCGAGTGTCAAGTTTATGTTCTATCTTTCTTAGAAGGTGAAGTAGAAGTAGCTTTTGGATATAAGCAGAAGTCTTAACCAAAGATGCAACAAGAATTGATTTATTCATTAATAGAAGATACAGCATCCACAGTAACCCTGATCTAAATATCCTGGTAAGAAAACTAGGAGAAATGGAAAGGTAATGAAGAAACTCCAGGAGCTTTAGAGAATTCAGAGAATGAGGAAAGGTGTTTAAAGGTTAAATGAATAATTAATGTTTAATAAAATTAACAGTGATTAATAGCAAAGTGGCATTTCATCTTAACACCTGGTACCACTATTGGAGAGAGAATTAAAATCATCAGAGAAGTGACTTATAAGGACTTAAGTAGGTGGTGAAAGCCTAAGGATTTAGGACCAGGATATCTGAAAAGGGCAAAAGAAAAGGGAAAGAGTTGATTTTTCTCCCAAGGGCAGGAGAGATGAATGAGAAAACAAGGAAATAGGGAAGGTAGTGCTGATACTGGGCATAGAGACATGAGCCAAGAGAGCCACTGGCACAAAGTTGGCTCTAAAGAATTTTAGGAAGGAGAAATTCTAATATCCAAGGTTAAAATTGTTTCACGTGCAAGCGTGCAATGTCACCCTCTCCTCTTTTCCTCTAAAACTTACAAAACCTCTCAAAAAACTTTAGGCTACTATAGTTTTCCTGGAATCCAATGAGTTTTATATTGAATTACACAGAAAAGCACACACACACACAAAAATGCGTGTGGGAATAGAATTCCTGAGGCAAACAAGGGCAAGGGATTATAATCCCTGCAAAGAATTCACTGAGCCCTTGAAAACTCCCACAGACATTTGAGGGGCTGCTTACTTCTAGATTACTTTGGATCTTTGAGGCCACTGGGAGTTGCTATCAGGGGCACAATTTTGGGGCATCCATCTGTAGGGGTTATGATTGTGTCAACTGGCCTTCAAACAATCAAAATCTGGAAAGTCATCTTTCTTCCTTGGCAGAAAAGTAAAAGTTTCTAATCAAAAGCAAGACTTCGCAATTAAAAGCACAGTTGAAACTTAATCAGTTGGTATGGTCAAGTAAATGCTACATTTTCTTTCCTAATCTACCACTGAGTGCAAACAGGCAATAGAGACAAATGATTTTTCTATGAAAGTTCATATAATATGACCACAACTTTCAAGGGAATCTTGAAATCAGCAATTGTAATAAACCTCATTTTTCTCACTACAAAATAAAGTTATTTAAAGTTATTTTTTAAAAAGCTTTTTAAGTTTGTTTATTTTTAGTAAGAGAGAGCATGAGCAGAGGACAGTGAGAGAGAGAGAGAGAGAGAGAGAGAGAGAGAATCTTAAGCAGGTTCTGCAGGGTCAGTGCAGAAATCAATGTGGGGTTCAAACTCATGAAACTGAGATCATGACCTGAGCCAAAATCAAGAGTCAGACGCTTAACCGAATGAGCCACCCAGGCGCCCTGAAAAATGAAGTTATTAATGGCGACATTTGAATAACGTCTGTAGTCTAGTTAACAGTATTGTACCAATGTCAGTTTCCTGGTTTTGGTAATATATGTAGTTATGTAAGATGTCATTATAAATTGGGTTAAGGCTACATGGGACCTCTTTGTACTAGTTTTACAACTTCTTATAAGTCTAAAATATAAGATAAAAAGTTTGAAAGAAATGGTGTTAATATCTTTTTCACAGGTAGTAATGACTAAATGGGATAAAACATGAAAATATATTGTTAAATTGCCAAAAGTGCATGATTCTTGGTGGTTTAATAATCATTCCTATTCTCCAGCTCTCAAAACCAATGGTTTTTCTCAGGGTAATAATAGCTAATGCATATGTACCCCTTACATGCGTCAGCTATCATTTTAGTTTTTTTAAGTCTGTTACCTCATGTAAGTCTCTCAACAATTCCATGATAGACTAATAATGGTTTTCTTTTTGCAGGTGAGCAAAATGAGGCTGAGGGAAGAGACATTTGGTATAAGTCACATAGCTTAGAACTGGGTAGAATTGGGTCACAAAGCTAGATCTCAGATTCTAGTGCCGGAGCTCTTCAATACCACACACAATGCCTCTCCTTTTGCAGTCTCACCTCCCCAAGATACCAGAATAAAAGAGATTATGGTTTGTATTCATTTGCTTATTTGCTGCATAAAAAGTCACGGCAAACTCAGTGGCTTAAAGCAATACTCTTTTATTATCTCATCATTCTGTAAGTCACAAAGTTGGAGTATGGCATGGCTGGGTTCTCAGCTCACATACTCATGCACTGAAATCAAGGGGTTGGGTACCTGTATTTTCATATAGAGCTCAAGGTCCTCTCCATGTTCAGATGGCTGTGGTAGAATTCATTTCTTTGCATTTTAAGACTAAGGTCTCCATCTCCTTGCTGACTGCCAACCAGAGGACACTCACAGCTCCTCAAGGGTACTCTGTGCCATGTAGCTCCCTTTATCTTCAAAGCCAGCAATGGAGACTCTCCCTACATAAAATCCTTTTGGATTTCAAATCTCTATCCCTGGAAGAGTCTAGGCTGTTTTAAGGGCCCACCTAACTAGGTCGTCAGTCCAGGATAATGTTCCTTTTTGTAAAACCATCTGTGTCACATAAATAACATAAAGATGGCATGGCATATATCAGAGTCACAGCTTGGGGATTACCTAAGGGTCAGGATCTTCAGAGCCCTCAGAATTCTGCCTATCCCAGTGCTTTTCCAACACTGCCAACCTTCTTAACCTTGAAGTACAAGGGTATGAAAAGATAAAAGACCATCTCAAGTTAACCTCAAAATGCAGTTAACTGGCTAACCCAGGCCTTTGGTATGTATTATACAACTGGGAAAAGTGGTGTGCTACCTTTCCCAGAGTTCCTTGATTAATGGAGACTTAAATGCATACCAAGAGTCAATGTTCTCTTGTTGTTGTTTATTTACTGTCCTATTTTGACTAGGACAGAAATTGCTATGAAAAGAATATATCAAGGAACACATGGAATGACAGCTTATCAGGATAACTAGGAAAATCCAGACTACATTCACTCATGCGACATGGTTACTCTTTAGGGGACTCATAGAGGCACGACTCTCCAAATGGACTACTTTGAGTATTTTCCTGTCAGATCAACTGTTGCTAAATGTTAAATGTAAAGAGGCCAAAATACTAAAGTATCAAAGGTTTTAGACCTCCCTCTCCACCAGAGGACAAAGAAAATGCTATATTCACCCCCCAGCTCTTCTTCCTCTCCCCCACTGCTCCTGCAACACCTACCACTCTCCAGGAAAGAACATCAGGGCCAGACTGTTATTTGGATTTGTGACAGAATCATTACAGAAGGGGCAGGAAGAACAAGACTTAGGGAGGTTGAGGTAAGAAAGTCCTTTACAAGAAAGGCTAAGTCAATTTATAAATTAAAAAGCTGAAGAGAAGGAAGAGATAAGACAGAAAAATGTGTGCAAGCTGAAAGCAAAAAGTAGCAGGGGGTGGAGTTAGAAAATGAGCCACTTGAGAGAATATGGGATAGGAAGAACAAGGAATCTTTCAACCTCTTCTGGAAAAAAAATTCTTAACTCAATCTGAGTATTAATTTGCTTGAGGGGGGAGGACGTTCCTAAATCTACTAAAACTATATGTAAAATTGTGTGTGAATATAATTTCTTGAAAATTAATCTATAAAGATTCTGGGAAGGTTATTTGACCCTAAAAATATTGTGAGAAAGGTACCATTACTATGGGAAGAGCTCCAGAAAATGCCTGTATTCTTCTGGATAAGACACAGGGTTATTATAGTAAAGGACTCAGACAATTACAGGCAAACAGAGGCCCTGAAGATATAAGTCACTGGCTTCCTGGTTATGCATGGGGCAGGACATACCTAGCACATACATCATAAAAGTGTACCCAGTATTTGATGGTTGAGAAAGCTGGCCTAGTAGATATTCTATTGTCGCTTGGTAACAGTATGGAGTGGCCAGCCTCCAAAATGGCAACCAATGACCACTTCTTTCTGGTTTCTACACTTTTTTGCACTCTTTTTGCATAGTGAACCAGGGGAGGCTTGAGTGACCAATAGAACACAGAAGTGGTAATATTTTGCTATGGAGATTAAGTCATGGAGGTCAAGTGTTGTGGCCTCTGCCTTGGTCTTTTGGATTTCTTACTCTGGAAAGCTAGCCACCATGTCAAGAGGGCACTCAAGTTGCCCTATAGAAAGTCCCACGTGGAGAGGAACAGAGGTCTCTCAGCAAGAGCAAGAATCAACTTATCAGTTACATGAATGAGCCAAACTAGAACTGGATCCTCCAGTCCCCATCAAACTTTCTTTTTTTTTTTTAATTTTTTTTAACGTTTATTTATTTTTGAGACAGAGAGAGACAGAGCATGAACGGGGGAGGGGCAGAGAGAGAGGGAGACACAGAATCGGAAGCAGGCTCCAGGCTCTGAGCCATCAGCCCAGAGCCCGACGCGGGGCTCAAACTCACGGACCGTGAGATCGTGACCTGAGCTGAAGTCGGACGCTTAACCGACTGAGCCACCCAGGCACCCCCCCCCCATCAAACTTTCAAATGACTGTAATCCTGGCTAATGTCTGAATGTAATCTCATGATATATTCAAGCCAGAACTACACAGTCATGATGCTCCAGAACACCTGATCTACATATGTTGTATAAAATAGTCAATTATTATTCTATAAGCCACTGAATTTTTTGAATAATTTGTTACCTAGTATCTAGCTAGTTAATAGGCCAATGTGCAGAGGTGGTGCTCAATTATGAATTACTAACACTGATATTCAATCTAATATAAACAAAGGTAACATCTGATAAAAACATAAATGCATGTTTTTGCTAATTATGAATGATAATGGTGCCATAACTTATAAAGCACACAGTAGCACATTTTTACCATTGGCTGGCAATGAGTTTATTCCCTCCTGGTTACAGTGGGAAAATGCAATGCTTATATTTTCTTTTGACATACTGATTTCACAAGCTACTATAGATCCCTCTAACTCTGCAATAAAACCACTACCTATCAAACAACAACAACAACAAAATCCACGTCCTTTCTACATTGCTTGCCTTTACAATAACAAAGGGAAAAGCTTATACTAATCCTCAGCTGGATTTAGAAACCAAAGAAAGTGAAATGTAGCGGTATGCTAGTGACATAATAATGAAAATCATCAAATTGGCATTAATACTGTTGATGGAATTTGTTTAAGTAATAAATTTAAATGTATTCACTACACACCTTGAATAGTATTATATTCTCTACAATCAAAAATTAATAAGCATGAAAGTCTACAGTGTTTTTATTTCTGAAAAGAACAAATATTATGGCCTCATAAGAACAATTGAGTGATCTCAATATTTTCTCCCTCAAATATAAGGCAATTAAACATGAACCAACCACGAAGAAATATTAATAACTACAAAATGAAAACCACTGAGGAAAAACTCACAAACAAATGATGGATTGTGTAAACTAGATCATTAAAGCCTAGTAATTTCCAAGGTTTGCTGAACAGATAAAGTATTATTTATTTACAACATGAGGAATTATAGTCCCTCCCTTTTGCAGTACTCTGGTAATGACAAACAGTGTCATTTGGAGCATTTTCAGAAGGCAAACTGTATATTTCTAGAGGTAAACTATATTTGTGTTTCAATGAGAAGACCAAAGTCTCTCTCAAAAATAAATAAATAAACATTAAAAAAAAGAAGTTCAAGAAAGACAGGTGATTGCTGAGCTTTTACTGATAATCTTTTTAAACATCTAACAGCAGGGATGAGCATGTCTGTAGCAAGTGACAAGAAGAAAGTTAAACTAGTATAGGCAATAATAATAATAATAATAATAATAATAATAGCAACACATAGTGAGATTTATTAAATACTTACTGTAGATTGAAAAAGTGACCATAATCACTCCTAGCTCTCCCCGCATTTAAACTCTTTGCAATGTGACAGATTTTCGTATGAAAAGGTAGTCTACTTCTCCATTTCACAGACGAGGGTTGGCCTCATGACTTGCTTGGTCTAAGCACCATGAGAGAAAGGATGTGGGAGGGCTTGCTGGAGGATGTGGGACCATGCAGAGATAAACTAAGCCATCTCAGAAACTTACCACAGACGCATTAGTGAGCAGATCTGAGACAAGAATAACCACCCAGCAGAACCCAGAAAAAAAGGCCAACCCATAGAATCATAAGTTCAATTGATGGTTGTTTTAAGTCACTAACTTTGGGGTAGTTTATTATGTAGCAATAGTTAACTGGTATGTGCCAAGCATTACCTAAAGTGTGTTACACACATTATTTAATATAATCCTTGCCACATGCTATGAGGTAGGTAGTATTAGTATCTCCATTTTAGAGGTGAGAACCTGAGGCATAGAACAACAGAGGGAATTCATTGTTTAATGTACCTGAAATATTCCAAGGATATGATCCTACTGGATTCAGGTATGACTGGTCTAGATCTTTAGGCAATGTCACCAGGACTCTGTTTTAATTATTATCCACTTCTGGCTCCACTTTTCTCTTCACTGTATGGATTTATCCTCAAAGTCCCCTTCCCTGGGCTGGCTATCTGCTCATAATCCAGAGGAAAATAGCTCAGGTAAAAGTCTAGGGAGGCTCTGACTAGCTAGACCTAATCATGTGCCCAATTCAAGGACCAGGGGGCAGGTGAAACCTTATGACTGGCAGTTCCATCAGAATCACCTGGTGGGGACGGGCTAGAGAGCAATAGTTCTGGGATGGAAAAATGAATACTGGGCGGACAGTAGCATTATGCCCTCTGCAATGATTCACAGATTCATTACGTGGATTCTAGGACCCCTGAGTGCTGACGTGATTGGAAATATTTGAACTATAACATCGAGTCTGTCTAGAACCTGGTGTACCCTCCAACACACAAAACCAAGGACTCCACTCTTCTAGTCCCCAGGCACCCTTCTCTTCTCCCATCTCTCCATGCCACCTTGTCACAGCTCCTCTCCCTGAATAATAAGAACACTCTCTGGCACTTTTTAGTTTTATAGATTTAGCTGATGTTTGAAGAACAGCATTTTCTCCACAGCTAAATTGGAAAGTGGATTATTTGCTTTACAAAAAGATTCTCGACTTTACAAAGGATTTCCCAGAAGAGGACTTTAAATAGCAACCTCCCCCTAGTGCATTTAAACTATAATTCCATTTGCAAGCTACTGCTTCTCAATACCTCAAATTTAGTTTACTTGAGGGGCTAGGCTAGGCAGGGACTTCTAAAAGTCCCTCCAACTCAAAAAGTACATGAGTCTGACCAACAACTCATAGCAGAAAGACCAGGATAGTGGTACTTGTTGCTCTCACCTGTAAAAGGTGTGTAAGAATGTCACCTACCACAAAGTTATGTTGTGAGGACCAAATTAGTTAAGATAGATGACATGTCTAGCACATTGCTAGTACAAATCAAGTAGTCTGCCTGCAACTACTTTGACTAGCTTCCAACCCGTTTGGGCTTCCTAGCCAGAGGTGTCCATTCAAAATGTAAATTCTACCTTGTCACACCATTCCACTCAAAATCTCAATAGTTTTTCAATGCCACAATCAAAAACCTCATTCCTTGGAAGATTCAATGAGAGCCCAATGCCTGGCCTTCCCCTGGCTGCTAGAACCATTACTCACCATTCTCATTCCCATCTTTACACAAAATCTGATATTTTCTCCAAATTACAAGAAAATGAAATTTCTTCTCCTCTTCTTCTACCTCCTCCTGTGAGCCTCAGCTCCATTTCTGTGCTCTCCTTTGCAATGAAACTTCTTGAAAGATTTGTCCATGTTCATGGTCTTTAGTTGTTCCCTCCCCACTCCCTACTTGAAATCTCCACTTGGATATAAAATGCAAATCTTATCGGCATGTCCAGCAACGAACTCCTAGTCCCCTCCTTCTCTATCTTGCTCTCCCTGGACTTTTTCTCACATAAGTTGACGCAAATCCAAACTTCTGGAAATCTTGCAGAAGTGTCTGTCTATCCATACCCACCATCCATATCCATCAGTTAACCCTATTGCCTCACCTTCAGAGTACAAGTGAAGAATGACCACTTCTCACTAACTGCACTGCCTTCCACTGGCCTATGCCATAGCTGTCTATTGTTGGAATTACTGCAATAGCCTCCTCATTACCTTGGCTTCCACCCTTGGCTCCCAAACCTTTATTTCCAGTAGAGTAGGAAGATAAATCCTGTTTAAACAGCAAGTCAGATCATGTCCTGATTGCTGAAAACCCTTCAGTAGCCATTTCACTCCGAGCAAAAGCCAAAGCCCAACAAAGACCAGAAGGCCCTCTGTAATCTAACCACCACCCAGATCTTTTTAGCTTATTTCCTACTAACTCCCCACCTGGCCCACTCTGCTCCAACCATGCCAGCCTGCAACCTTTCCTGAACATGACAAGCACACTCCCATCTTTTAACCTGGCTGTGTTCTCTACCTGAAACACTTTTTCACTGGGTATCTGTGGAGTTCACCCCTCACCCTTCAGACTGTCACCTTCATAATGAGGCTCCCCTTTATCAGTACCTTCAAAAGCAGGAGTTGCCCCCACCTGGAGATACTCATGATTCTCGATACCCCTCACCATCTGTTTCCCTTGCCACTTTCTAATGTACTATATAATTTCATTATTAGGTTTATTATTCACTGACTCTCCCTTTCCCAAATATATTAGCTCCTCAAGGACTGTAATCTTAGTGTGTCTTGTTCATGTATCCCACACAATCAGAAAAAAAAAAAGCCCAGCATATAACAGATGCTCAATAAATATGTTAACTAAGTAGATGCTCTTGTGATGCTGGTCTTCCATTCTCCTAAAACTTGAAGCTATAGTTCATACATCACTTCCTCAGAAAAACCCTCACTGATCTCCCTGGTAAATTTCCTTAATGACAGACCCAAAGTCCCTCTGCTTCACAGAACTTGTTTTTTAAAGTTTATTTATTTTAAGAAAGTGTGCGTATGTGAACCACAGAGAGAGAGGAGGAGAGAGAATCCCAAGCAGGCTCCATGCTCTCAGTGCACAGCCTAAAGCAGGGCTTGATCTCACCAACCTGGAGATCATGACCTGAGCCGAAATCAGGAGTCAGACGTTTACTTGGATGAGCCACTCAAGTATCCCTCCTTCATAGCACTTTTTTTTTCAATATATGAAATTTATTGTCAAATTGGTTTCCATACAACACCCAGTGCTCATCCCAAAAGGTAACCTCCTCAATACCCATCACGCATCCTCCCCTCCCTCCCACCCCCCATCAACCCTCAGTTTGTTCTCAGTTTTTAACAGTCTCCTATGTTTTGGCTCTCTCCCACTCTAACATCTTTTTTTTTTCCTTCCCCTTCCCCATGGGTTTCTGTTAAGTTTCTCAGGATCCACATAAGAGTGAAACCATATGGTATCTGTCTTTCTCTGTATGGCTTATTTCACTTAGCATCACACTCTCCAGTTCCATCCACGTTGCTACAAAAGGCCATATTTCATTCTTTCTCATTGCCACGTAGTATTCCATTGTGTATATAAACCACAATTTCTTTACCCATTCATCAGTTGATGGACATTTAGGCTCTTTCCATAATTTAGCTATTGTTGAGAGTGCTGCTATAAACATTGGGGTACAAGTGCCCCTATGCATCAGTACTCCTGTATCCCTTAGGTAAATTCCTAGCAGTGCTATTGCTGGGTCATAGGGTAGGTCTATTTTTAATTTTCTGAGGAACCTCCACACTGCTTTCCAGAGCGGCTGCACCAATTTGCAATCCCACCAACAGTGCAAGAGGGTTCCCGTTTCTCCACATCCTCTCCAGCATCTATAGTCTCCTGATTTGTTCATTTTGGCCACTCTGACTGGCGTGAGGTGATATCTGAGTGTGGTTTTGATTTGTATTTCCCTGATAAGGAGCGACGTTGAACATCTTTTCATGTGCCTGTTGGCCATCTGGATATCTTCTTTAGGGAAGTGTCTATTCATGTTTTCTGCCCATTTCTTCACTGGGTTATTTGTTTTTTGGGTGTGGAGTTTGGTGAGCTCTTTATAGATTTGGGATACTAGCCCTTTGTCCGATATGTCATTTGCAAATATCTTTTCCCATTCTGTTGGTTGCCTTTTAGTTTTGTTGGTTGTTTCCTTTGCTGTGCAGAAGCTTTTTATCTTCATAAGGTCCCAGTAATTCATTTTTGCTTTTAATTCCCTTGCCTTTGGGGATGTGTTGAGTAAGAGATTGCTACGACTAATGTCAGAGAGGTCTTTTCCTGCTTTCTCCTCTAGGGTTTTGATGGTTTCCTGTCTCACATTCAGGTCCTTTACCCATTTTGAGTTTATTTTTGTGAATGGTGTGAGAAAGTGGTCTAGTTTCAACCTTCTGCATGTTGCTGCCCAGTTCTGCCAGCACCATTTGTTAAAGAGACTGTCTTTTTTCCATTGGATGTTCTTTCCTGCTTTGTCAAAAATGAGTTGGCCATACGTTTGTGGGTCTAGTTCTGGGGTTTCTATTCTATTCCATTGGTCTATGTGTCTGTTTTTGTGCCAATACCATGCTGTCTTGATGATGACAGCTTTGTAGTAGAGGCTAAAGTCTGGGACTGTGATGCCTCCTGCTTTGGTCTTCTTCTTCAAAATTACTTTGGCTATTTGGGGCCTTTTGTGGTTCCATATGAATTTTAGGATTGCTTGTTCTAGTTTCGAGAAGAATGCTGGTGCAATTTTGATTGGGATTGGATTGAATGTGTAGATAGCTTTGGGTAGTATTGACGTTTTGACAATATTTATTCTTCCAATCCATGAGCAGGGAATGTCTTTCCATTTCTTTATATCTTCTTCAATTACCTGCATAAGCTTTCTATAGTTTTCAGCATACGGATCTTTTACATCTTTGGTTAGATTTATTCCTAGGTATTTTATGCTTCTTGGTGCAATTGTGAATGGGATCAGTTTCTTTATTTGTATTTCTGTTGCTTCATTGTTAGTGTATAAGAATGCAACTGATTTCTGTACATTGATTTTGTATCGTGCAACTTTGCTGAATTCATGTATCAGTTCTAGCAGACTTTTGGTGGAGTCTATCGGATTTTCCATGTATAATATCATGTCATCTGCAAAAAGCAAAAGCTTACTTCATCTTTGCCAATTTTGATGCCTTTGATTTCCTTTTGTTGTCTGATTGCTGATGCTAGAACTTCCAACACTATATTAAACAACAGTGGTGAGAGTGGGCATCCCTGTCATGTTCCTGATCTCAGGGAAAAAGCTCTCAGGTTTTCCCCATTGAGGATGATGTTAGCTGTGGGCTTTTCATAAATGGCTTTTATGATGTGTAAGTATGTTCCTTCTACCCCAACTTTCTCAAGGGTTTTTATTAAGAAAGGGTGCTGGATTTTGTCAAAGGTGTTTTTTGCATCGATTGACAGGATCATATGGTTCTTCTCTTTTTTTTTTTGTTAATGTGATGTATCACGTTGATTGATTTGCGAATGTTGAACCAGCCCTGCATCCCAGGAATGAATCCCACTTGATCATGGTGAATAATTCTTTTTATAAACTGTTGAATTTGATTTGCTAGTATCTTATTGAGAATTTTTGCATCCATATTCATCAGGGATATTGGCCTATAGTTCTCTTTTTTTACTGGGTCTCTGTCTGTTTTAGGAATCAAAGTAATACTGGCTTCATAGAATGAGTCTGGAAGTTTTCCTTCCCTTTCTATTTCTTGGAATAGCTTGAGAAGGATAGGTATTATCTCTGCTTTAAACGTCTGGTAGAACTTCCCTGGGAAGCCATCTGGTCCTGGACTCTTATTTGTTGGGAGATTTTTGATGACTGATTCAATTTCTTCGCTGGTTATGGGTCTGTTCAAGCTTTCTATTTCCTCCTGATTGAGTTTTGGAAGAGTGTGGATGTTTAGGAATTTGTCCATTTCTTCCTGGTTGTCCAGTTTGTTGGCATATAATTTTTCATAGTATTCCCTGATAATTGTTTGTATCTCTGAGGGATTGGTTGTAATAATCCCATTTTCATTCATGATTTTATCTGTTTGGGTCATCTCCCTTTTCTTTTTGAGAAGCCTGGCTAGAGGTTTGTCAATTTTGTTTATTTTTTCAAAAAACCAACTCTTGGTTTCATTGATCTGCTCTACAGTTTTTTTAGATTCTATATTGTTTATTTCTGCCCTGATCTTTATTATTTCTCTTCTTCTGCTGGGTTTAGGCTGCCTTTGCTGTTCTGCTTCTATTTCCTTTAGGTGTGCTGTTAGATTTTGTATTTGGGATTTTTCTTGTTTCTTGAGATAGGCCTGGATTGCAACGTATTTTCCTCTCAGGACTGTTTTTGCTGCGTCCCAAAGTATTTGGATTGTTGTATTTTCATTTTCGTTTGTTTCCACATATTTTTTAATTTCTTCTCTAATTGCCTGGTTGACCCACTCATTCTTTAGTAAGGTGTTCTTTAACCTCCATGCTTTTGGAGGTTTTCCAGACTTTTTCCTGTGGTTGATTTCAAGCTTCATAGCATTGTGGTCTGAAAGTATGCATTGTATAATTTCAATTCTTGTAAACTTATGAAGGACTGTTTTGTGACCCAGTATATGATCTATCTTGGAGAATGTTCCATGTGCACTCGAGAAGAAAGTATATTCTGTTGCTTTGGGATGCAGAGTTCTAAATATATCTGTCAAGTCCATCTGATCCAATGTATCATTCAGGGCCCTTGTTTCTTTATTGACTGTGTGTCTAGATGATCTATCCATTTCTGTAAGTGGAGTGTTAAAGTCCCCTGCAATTACCACATTCTTATCAATAAGGTTGCTTATGTTTGTGAGTAATTGTTTTATATATGGGGGCTCCGATATTCGGCACATAGACATTTATAATTGTTAGCTCTTCCTGATGGATAGACCCTGTAATTATTATATAATGCCCTTCTTCATCTCTTGTTACAGCCTTTAATTTAAAGTCTAGTTTGTCTGATATAAGTATGGCTACTCCAGCTTTCTTTTGGCTTCCAGTAGCATGATAAATAGTTCTCCATCCCCTCACTCTCAATCTGAAGGTGTCCTCAGGTCTAAAATGAGTCTCTTGTAGACAGCAAATAGATGGGTCTTGTTTTTTTATCCATTCTGATACCCTATGTCTTTTGGTTGGCGCATTTAATCCATT
Organism: Panthera tigris; assembly: GCF_018350195.1. NCBI lineage: Eukaryota > Metazoa > Chordata > Mammalia > Carnivora > Felidae > Panthera > Panthera tigris. Next base: position 49,579,795 of record NC_056661.1, read on the forward strand.
TACATTCAGTGTTATTATAGAAAGATATGGGTTTAGAGTCATTGTGATGTCTGTATGTTTTATGCTGGTAGTGATGTCTCTGGTACTTTGTCTCACAGGATCCCCCTTAGGATCTCTTGTAGGGCTGGTTTAGTGGTGACAAATTCCTTCAGTTTTTGTTTATTTGGGAAGACCTTTATCTCTCCTTCTATTCTAAATGACAGACTTGCTGGATAAAGGATTCTCGGCTGCATATTTTTCCTGTTTAGCACACTGAGGATATCGTGCCAATCCTTTCTGGCCTGCCAAGTTTCAAAAGAGAGATCAGTCACGAGTCTTATAGGTCTCCCTTTATATGTGAGGGCACGTTTATCCCTTGCTGCTTTCAGAATTTTCTCTTTATCCTTGTATTTTGCCAGTTTCACTATGATATGCCGTGCAGAAGATCGATTCAAGTTATGTCTGAAGGGAGTTCTCTGTGCCTTTGGATTTCAATGCCTTTTTCCTTCCCCAGTTCAGGGAAGTTCTCAGCTATTATTTCTTCAAGTACCCCTTCAGCACCTTTCCCTCTCTCTTCCTCCTCTGGGATACCAATTATGCGTATATTATTTCTTTTTAGTGTATCACTTAGTTCTCTAATTTTCCCCTCATACTCCTGGGTTTTTTTTTATCTCTCTTTCTCTCAGCTTCCTTTTTTTCCATAACTTTATCTTCTAGTTCACCTATCTCCCCTCTGCCTCTTCAATCCGAGCTGTCGTGGTTTCCATTTTGTTTTGCATTTCGTTTAAAGTGCTTTTCAGCTCCTCATGACTGTTCCTTAGTCCCTTGATCTCTGTAGCAAGAGATTCTCTGCTGTCCTCTATACTGTTTTCAAGCCCAGCGATTAATTTTATGACTATTATTCTAAATTCACTTTCTGTTATATTATTTAAATCCTTTTTGATCAGTTCATTGGCTGTTGTTATTTCCTGGAGATTCTTCTGAGGGAATTCTTACGTTTGGTCATTTTGGATAGTCCCTGGAGTGGTGAGGACCTGCAGGGCACTTCCCCTGTGCTGTGGTGTATAATTGGAGTTGGTGGGCAGGGCCGCAGTCCGACCTGATGTCTGCCCCCAGCCCACCGCTGGGGCCACAGTCAGACTGGTGTGTGCCTTCTCTTCCCCTCTGCTAGGGGTGGGATTCACTGTGGGGTAGCGTGGCCCATCTGGGCTACTTGCACACTTCCAGGCTTCTGGTGCTGGGGATATGGCGTATTAGCTGGGGTGGGTAGGCAAGGTGCACGGGGGCAGGAGGGGCAGGCTTACCTCGCTTCTCCTTAGGTGATCCACTTCAGGAGGGGCCCTGTGGCAGCGGGAGGGAGTCAGATCCACTGCCAGAGGTTTGGCTCCGCAGAAGCACAGAGTTGGGTGTTTGTGCGGAGCGAGCAAGTTCCCTGGCAGGAACTGGTTCCCTTTGGGATTTTGGCTGGGGGATGGGCGGGGGAGATGGCGCTGGTGAGCGCCTTTGTTCCCCGCCAAGTTGAGCTCTGTTCCGGGGGCTCAGCAACTCTCCCTCCCTTTGTCCTCCAGCCTTCCTGCTTTCCGAGCAGAGCTGTTAACTTATGACCTCCCAGAGGCTAAGTCTCGCTTGCTGTCGGAACACAGTCCGTCAGGCCCCTCCGCTTTTGCCAGCCAGACTCGGGGGCTCTGCTTGGCTGGCAGGCTGCCCCTCAGCCCCAGCTCCCTCCCGCCAGTCCGTGGAGCGCGCACCGCCTTGCCGCCCTTCCTACCCTCTTCCGTGGGCCTCTAGTCTGCGCTTGGCTCCGGAGACTCCGTTCTACTAATCCTCTGGCGGTTTTCTGGGTTATTTAGGCAGGTGTAGGTGGAATCTAAGTGATCAGCAGGACGCGCAGTGAGCCCAGCGTCCTCCTATGCCGCCATCTTCCAACCTCCTCCCATAGCACTTTTGAGACATCTAACTTATATTTGCTTTGTGACTACCCAAGCTCTCTCAGGACAGGGAAAATTCTGTTTTTATTTATCATCTTTATCACTAATACCTAAGAGTCTTTGCATATAGTAAGTGTTCAATAAGTATTTTTTAAATAAATGAATAGCAGTTGGTTATTCATATTATAAGAAGTTAATATTCCTTTACTCATCAATGGCCCCAAGCACATACACAATTAGCATGATTAAAATCAACCTTCTTTACGAGCACATGGGTGGCTCAGTCAGTTAAGCATCTAATCCTTGATTTTGGCTCAGGTCATGATCTCACGGTACCTGGGATCAAGCCCTCCACTGGGCTCTGCACTGACAGCATAAAGCCTGCTTTGGATTCTCTCTCTCTCTACCTCTCTCTTTGCCCCATTCCTGCTGTTGCATGCTCGCTCTCTCTCTCTCTCTCTCAAAATAAATAAACTTTTTAAAAAATCATTAAAATTTTTTTTAATGTTTACTTATTTATTTTGAGAGAGGGAGAGAGACAGAGAATCCCAAGAAGGCTCCCCACTGTCAGAAGAGAGCCCAGAGCAGGGCTCAAATTCACAAACCATGATATCATGACATGAGCTGAAACCAAGAGTTGGACACTTAACCAACTTACTCCTCCCTAGGCACCCCTAAAATTTTTCAAAATTTTATTTCCTTTATTTCCAGTAGAGGAAACAGTTAATTGTCCCCCAAATAGGCCAGTGGTAACCTGCAGGGCTCCTGTAGATACTTTGCCTTCTACCCTATGTAGCTAAAGGACTGTACCCAAGTGATCTGAGTGCCTTCTATTAGAACTTTACCTCAGTATTAGTTGGTTTCATCTGAAACAGGCCTTTTCATTTCCATCTTAAAAGCATGCAAATATTTTTGTTTTATGAATAAAAAATTGAAATTTGCCTGGGGAACCTGGGTGGTTCAGTCAGTTAAGCATCTGACTCTTGATTTTGGCTCAGATCATGATCTCACCTATGTTAGGCTCTGTGCTGACAGCCTGGAGCCTGCCTGGGAATCTCTCTCTCCCTCTTTCTACCTCTCCTCCACAAACACTGTGTTCACGTGCTCTCTTACTCTCTCTCAAAATAAATAAACTTAAAAAAAACAAATAGAAATTTGCACATTAGACTCCAAAAATATCCATTCTTAATCTTTTCACTTTAAAGTGTTTTCTTTTTAAATTTATTTTATGACAGATTAATTCAAAATTCATCATTGTAAGAGAGATGAGCATAATTGCCCAAAAAAGAAAAAGATGGTGGCACATCTCTGATCTTCTGATAACTGTGTAAATACTGATATTCTACATGCATGGAATTATGACTAACTGAATTAGGGCTGATATCGTATACCCCGGATTTGTTGGGTTGTGTTAGTAATTTAACACAGAAAATTACTGATATAATCCTCTGGTTAGTAAAATTAAATAGAGCTTCTTTCTTGATACACTATAGCCTTTTTAATCTGGGACTTGAGAAGGCTCAGAATGAAGAGACATGGGTTAACTGCTTATGTATTCCTAGTTTTCTCCTCAGAACATTTACATAGTATGTCCCTGTTGGGATGTTCAAGATTGACTGCTGAGCACTAAATAGTCTGGGCCCAGCCACAGGAATAGATTAGTACACAGAAGCCTGATGGAATTTTCCTCTGAAGAAGGGCTCTACCTCTCCTTCTCACCCCACTCTGAAAAGACACTGTAACTCTTGTGGGGTCTGAGGCCTTGATAAATAAAGCAGTGGCAAAGAGGGTGGGTTAGGCATCTTATATTTGCCAAGGACTCTTGAGAGAAAAAAGGAAACATTTTAACAATTTTACTACCAAATATTTCAAGCATATAAAAATGTATACAAATAATAAAACTAACACTCTTACGTCCACTATCAAACTTTGCCAAATCTTAATATTTTATCTTGTATCAGATCTAGTAGAAATAAAAGGGAACATCAGAGATGTGATTGATGTTCTCTAAGGACCCCACCTGTACCACACATTCACCTGTCTTCTTTCCAAGACATATTTACTCTCCAGAGTCTAAAGTTTACATTGACATGTGTTTTTTATTGTTATCTATACATTTTTTGTGTGTTTTAAAATATATTCTCTAAGCAAGTTGTACATACACACACACACACACACACACACACACACACACACACACACGCATGCACCTTGGCTCACTATTCTATTTTTTAGATGTATCCATATTAAAACTTGAATAAATCACATTCCATGTCATCTACTTTAAACCAGTGAATTGCATTTCAGCATTTAAACTCATAAGTGATGGGGCACCTGAGTGGCTCAGTCAATTAAGCGTCTGACTTCAGCTCATGATCTCACAGTTTGTGGTTTCAAGCCCTGCATCAGGCTCTGTGCTGACAGCTCATAGCTGGAGACTGCTCCAGATTCTGTGTCTCCCTCTCTCTCTACTCCTCCCCTGTTCATTCTCTCTCTCTCCCTCTCTCTCTCTCTCTCTCTGTCTGTGTCTCTCTCTCTCTCTCTCTCTGTCTCTCTCTCTCTCAAAAAAATAATAAATTAACATTAAATTCCTAACAGATCAACTCATTCTCATGGTGGTATATGTTCATGTTGTTTCTTTTTCTTGGTATGGCAGGGGTACTGGTGGCAGGAGTGAGGGAAGAATAAGAGCTACTTTTTCTTCCTGGTGATTCCAATATGTACCCTGCAAGAGAGTCTGTGTGGTTAAAAGATGTCTGTGATGATTAACCTTACATGTCAAGTTGTCTGAACCATGATATCCAAATTTTTGGTTAAATGTTATTCCAGAAGTTTCTGTGAGGATGTTTTATGGATAAGATAAACATTTAAATTGATGGAATGTGAGTAAAGCAAATTGCCCTCCATAATGTAGGTGGACTTCAATCAATCAGTTCAAGGAGAAGAAAAAGCTAAGAGAAAAAAGACTGAGGTCCCCTGAGCAAGAAGGAATTCTTCCAACAGACTGCTTTGTCCAATGAAATGCAACTCTTCCCTGAGTCCCCAGCCTCCCAAGCCATCTGGTAGATTGTGGATTCACGGAGTCTTCAGAAGCACATGAGCCAATTCCTTAAAATCAATCAATCAACCAATCAATCTGCATGTGTGTTTGTGTGTGCACATACATATATGAATGTACATACACACACACATCCTGTTCCTTCTATTTTTATGGAAAACCCTGACATAAGGTCAAAATATAAATTTCATTTGTTTTCATTTGTGGCTGTCTGGTCTTTGGAGATCCAGAAACTTGGGAATGGAGCAAAAGCAATGGACACATTTGTTGTGTACGCTTTTCTAGTTGTTGTGTATGCTTTTCTTTCACCTAAACTTATACTTTCAGCCCTGGGCCATGAGTTATTTTCTCTACTCTCTGTGCTTTATCAGAAGATGTAAGATAAGGGGCACCTGGGTGGCTCAGTCGGTTAAGTGTCCGACTTCAGCTCAGATCATGGTCTCACGGTCCGAGAGTTTGAGCCCCGCATCGGGCTCTGTGCTGATAGCTCAGAGCCTGGAGCTTTCTTCCCATTCTGTGTCTCCTCCTCTGTCTGCCTCTCCCACACTCATGCTCTGTCTCTCAAAAATGAATAAACATTAAAAAAAGAATTAAAAAAAGAAGACACATGATTAATCTCATAGGCACTCAACTATTGTTTATTAAATTATTAGCTGAATAAATGTGCGTGGTAATTTCAGAGAGCCAAATAGGGATAATAGTAATAAAGGGACCACTTAACCAACAAATCCATCAATACAAATATACCTGTGTGGCATGGTCATATATTTAGCACTATACTGGAAAGTGTTGGGTAACAGGGTCCAGAGAGACTTGGAAAAATAATTGCAATGGTGACATTTAAGGTCAAAACATAAAAGCACTCAAAAAATGCCGGTACAAAAGCAGCATGTGATAAAAACAAATATAAAAAGAATCATAAGATAGTAGTGATAGAAATAAATATGAGAATAAGTATGAGAAGAATGAGAGGTAGCATGATACAATGATAAAAAGAATGCCAAATTTGGGAACTGAAGGTCTGCATTCAAATCCTAACACTGCCACCCTGTGTTCCATATAATCCTTGGCCAGACAATTAACTCTCTAGCCTTGTTTGCCTTTTTTACAGAATGACTTTCAATTGTCTCTCACTGTGTTCACCCTCTAGATTTCTCATGTGTTGAGTGGTGAATAAGTCAGTTATATGAACATCAAGTACTAATTTATTGATTTTCCTCTACCTGAACATCAAGTACTAATTTATTGATTTCCCTCTACCCTCTGTTTGTCAATCACAAAAACTACTCTGTTAATGAAGTAAAGCAGCATTCAGTACTCAAGGTGCTATGTTTAAAAATTTTTTTTACATTTATTTATTTTTGACAGATGGAGAGAGAGAGAGCACAAATGGGGAAGGGGCAAAGAGAGAAGGAGACAGAATCAGAAGCAGGCTCCAGGCTCCGAGCTGTCAGCACAGAGCCCAACGCGGGGCTCGAACTCACAAACCATGAGATCATGACCTGAGCTGAAGTCAGACACTTAACCGACTAAGCCACCCAGGTGCCCCCCCCAATGGTGCTATGTTTAAAAGAAACTACTGAACTCTGTCAAAATCCAGTGACATTACCAAGTACAGGATGAACCACTTTGCTACTTCTTGGATGACTTCACATTTTACATCCTGTTCTGGACACTTCAGAATCTTGTGACAGATCAGATCATGGAACATGGGTCATGTAAATGCCTTCAAGTTGCTCAAATCAGCAACCCCATAACAAGATAGGCAGTCAGATGAAATTATCAGAAGCACAGATGGCACTCAATCGGGCTTAGTGTGGGAGAATTCCTTCTCAAAACATGTGGGGATTGAGTTCTCCTTTATGCTACCCCTTTGTGGAAATGCTTTATGTTTAATCAACCTCTCTTTGCCCACATGCCTGAGAAATGCAATTCCCTTTTCAATGGGGAAAATTGGCCCCTGACTGATTTCCATTATATTTATATATCCTTTGCCTTCCTGGGCATGCATCGGCTGGGTCTCTGCAGTGACAAACTGATGGATGGGGCTCTATGGAGTGGAGAGGAGATGCAACTCCATAGGACAGAGTTCCTCCTTTCCATCTATCTGCTCTGAAGGTATACCATCTCCCAGCTGGAAGCCACAGAAACACAACACAAAGATCCTGAGACTCGGAAAAGTGCTTTGAAAAAGAGAACTGAGAAATATAAAGTACAGTTAAAAGTGTCAGGGTATTCGGTTACAGTCCTGGCTCCACTGATAGCTAAATAGGTGACCTTGGATAAATCACATAAACTCATTAATAAAATGGAAATCTTTCTACCTCATTTCTCTTGTGAAATAACCAAAAAGTGAAAACTTATATTAGGAATGCAAGGTTTTTTGTTTTTTTTTTTTTTTTGATAAATATGATCATATATAGTCTACTAGGGATAAAAATCTCAAGGTGCTTCCTGTGGTACCCTCATTGGCCCTGAGCAGTAGAGCTTTGTGGTTACATGTAAGGAAGGGATTTGGAAGTCACCTGCAGGATTTAAATCTCACCTCCAACTCTGGCCATAGGTGTGACCTCACATAAGTTCCTCAAACTGAATTATCAACCTTTTTTTTTCCTTATCTACAAAATAATTAGCTCACAGAGTTATTGTCATGTTAGTTCACGTATGACAAAATTAACATAACTGAGTTGATTCTAGTTCTGAAAATTATTCTGGACACGCTGGTGTTATTTGGTATAGTATTTGTGTAAAAGGCTGAAAAGAAGCCAACGTAGAGGATGCTAACACAAATCGTAGAGAAGGCAAAGTTTCTTTCTATGTCTAGTGCCAGCAGGCACCCCCAGACCCTCGTTCCTCCTTCCTGCTATCCCTTTAGTGTGCTCAATGGGATTTTAAAGCAGCTCTTCCTCCACACTGCCCAATAGAAGAATGAAATACAGATATAAGATGCTGTCCTCCAAAATGTACATTTTGTGGGGCCAAGCACAGGACACAAAGAAAATCTAGAGGAAAATTCTAGAGTGTACATACAAATGCTCAAGACATAGGATGTCAGAGATGAAGAAGTAAGGGAATCATCCTAGTGGGATACAAGCCACCATGGCTGTATCACAAAATCACAAAATCACAGTGAGTTCTTTTGTATTCACAAAATCACAATGAAGTTCTTTGAGTGTCTACTGTGAAAACATTGTCCAACATACTTTATTGTCTATAATCTCATTCAGTCCTCATAAATCTCCTTCAGAGTAAATATTACCATTCCCCCTTTAGAAAGGAGGAAAGGCTCACAGTGATGTCTCCTGGATGAAGTCACACAGAAGTTATGAAAAAGAGTGAGTCTGTGATAGGTTTTTGCAGCTCTGCCTTACCTTCCCAGAATTTTAAAAGTTCATTTGGCTGGTCACATAAAATAACTCACCCCTATGTGTCCAGGGCAGTCTTCTGGATTCTGGACCTTGTGCTGTTATTTTCTTGCTTTCATTGGCCCACTGGAAGCTTCAGTTCCCAAAATCTCCAGATAAGGAGTAGTTCCAAAGGTTCCCTGAGCCTAAAAGGGAGAAGGAAATAATAGGTAGATGAAATCATAATTGCACAAATAAAAAATAATGGCAGAATAGACCACTAAAAATAGGAACTAATATTTCCTGGAAAAAGAGGGCAACAAAGTTTAAGACTTTATCTTGAGAAAATAAAACTAAAATGTATTAAAGGGAGTTAATTTTACATTTAATAAAAATATAAATTATACTGCAATTATTTGACAATTATTAAAATTAACAAAGAACATTTGAGATCATTTTCCAAAGGAATTACATAACTGCATGCCCATGATACCCTCTAATGTAAAGGGAATCATTCTTGCAAAAAAAAACACTGAGAGTTCATCAATTTTCCCAAAGGCTTCCCTGTATCCTTTGATATTCAAATCATCAAATTATTCTCCTTTGAAGCCTATCATGTCATCTTCCTTGTCGATTTTTCTCTTCTTCAATTATTAACTGGTCTAACTCTGTCAGATCCTCATTTGTCAATTATTTTGCATGTGATTAGAGAAATTCTTCATCATCCCTTCATCTTTGCAAAATCCTGCAGCTTTTTCCAAGATGTGCAGTTTCCTTCTGCAGTCAAATTGGAATATACATGTGCTATGTTGTCAGATGTCTGAGAGAACCCAGCAAAGGTACCAATGCTGTGGATGTAGAGAGCAGTATGTTAAGTGAAGAGAGATAGTCTCATGGACACTAACTGTAATGAGGGGACAGTTTATTAGTCCATGCCCTCATTCACTGATGCCTTTCATCCCACTCTCCTACATAGCTGTAACTCTAGGGGTGATGGTAAATAATATTATGGTAAAAAGATTCTCTGTATTAGGAAGAATAATAACTCCTAAGTCCTGGGGAGCTCTTCACAGACAGCAAGCTACTTTCACATCCATCACCAGTGTATCCTAACACTATCCTTTAAAGAGAGGTGAAGTATTTTTATATACAATTTCACAGATGAGGAAACTGAGACTCAGCAAGGTGTACATTTTTAAAGAATTTCTTCCTAACCTACTCTCCATCTTCAAAGTATTAACTTTTGTTTACTATTTTCTTGCTTGGCATTGAGTACTGTGCTAAGTATTTTACATGTAGCACCCCATTTATTCCTGATAACTGTCTGAGTGAATGATTACAATTAGGCATTATTAACTTAATTTTGTAAAAACAAAACTGAGGATAATTAAAGTTAAGGAACTTGTTGTGTTAAGTCACTTATTGCTACAACAATCCTGTATAAGAAATGACCCCAAAATCTCAAAGGCTTCCAACAACCATCATTTATTTCTTACTCAAAGAATCACCTGGAGGGCTGAGTTGACTCTGGTTCAGGTAGTAAGTTGGGTTCAGATCTGTTCCATGTGGGTCATTTATGACCCATGCTGAAGTTGCAGTAGCTATCTGGGGCAAGACCTCCTCATGACGTGTCAGCAGTGCATGAGGCTATGTTCATGTCATATCCCTGAACCTGTCACTGTCCAAAATGAATCACTGAATAAAACCAACTCAATGGAAAAAGGGCATAGAATCTGTCTACACTGCTGGGAAGCACTGAAGAGTCACATGACTAAGAGTATGGGTGGATAACCTATTATAGGTGTGGGCAGGCAAAGAGGGTAACAGTTACGTATTTTGTATTTCTGACAACAGCCATATCTTACCACTGGCCCAAGTCTCCCCACCAAGTTCTGACTCCAGAGCCCATGCTGTTAATCACCTCCAGGTACTTTGCAGGAACTGCACCCAATGCACAAAAGTGAGTCCTTGTGGTCATGTTGATACTATATCACCACTTCCTCCTGATCAAAGTTGTTTGTCACCTTCTAGCTGAACCCTCTTGATCCTCCTCTGTATAGATAGCCCCGTGTAGCTCAGGAGCTAACCCAGAACTGGATGATTACTCTCTGTATTTCGAGGACAGCAGCTAAGAAGAAAAGATTTCCTCCTGGGCTGCACTGACCTTAATAGTATATTGAAACAGCAATTCTCAGTTCACAAAGCATTTTCATAGTTCTTATCTCAATGGGCCCTTCTCCCTTAAATTTCAGGTGATAGACATTATCATAGCCATTTTAAAGATTTAGAAGCTGAGGCTTAGCAAGACAAAAGACTCTGCAAATACATAGTTCATGAGCTCCCTGGTCTGGAAATGACGTGAAACCTTCTGTTTAATGTACTTCTATCATCTGGGCAGGCCACTTACTGAGGCTCCTGCAGATGACTTCACTTAATTTTCACAGCAGTGAAATGGGCCAGATGTTCTTATCTGTTTCTGTACACAAGAAGTTAGAACTGTCCCAGGTCATAAGCGAGGGAAGTGGCAAAACCACAGTCCAGCCCAGCTGTGTCACTGCACTGCCTCTTCCTTTAAACTCTACATGCTATTTTGTTTCTTCTTTCATCCTTGTCCCACCTCTCCACTAGGCAATCAGCTGCCAAAAGCCAGATGGTCTCTTGCCTCAAACCCTTGTGATGTAGCCAAACCATGGTCTGGACCCAGGATTTGTCTTTGACTCCATACCTGAACATTTTCGTTCTTCTTTTCTCAGTCTCCTGTATGCTACTCTGTCTAGTTCCATCTGGATCAATTGCTTTCTGACCCTCAGGCCTACTGGCTAGATCTTGATGCCTATTACCTCTCATCCTGCCACACAGAACTTCTCTTCTTAATGTCCTATTTTAAGACATTTCTACATTTACACCTCTATCAGTTTGGACTGGAATGTCTTCAAGTTCAACTTTTGGACAAACAGGTTTTCAACATGTTTACAAGAATAAATCTATCCTTGATGTTTTTGTCCACAATATGTCTCATATATTTAAAATGTTCTTTTTATTTAAATTTACATATAATAAAATTAAACCTTTTTATGTATAGTTCCATGGCATTTAACACATGAATAAGTTTGTGTTACTATCATAACTGATGCACAGAACCATTCTGCCACTTCAAAATTCCCTTCTGCTTTCCCTTTGTAGTTACACCCTTCTTCACTCCTAACAATTGATATCCACTGATTAGTTCCTCACTGCTATAATTTTGTGTTTTCAAGAATGTCATATAATATGTAACCTTTTGAGCCTGGCTTCTCTCACTTACGATAATGCCTTTGAGATGCATCCAGAATGCTGTATGCATAAATAGGCCATTCCTTCTTATTGCTGAGTAACATTTCATTGTATGGATGTGCCCTGGTTTGTTTTTACATTTCCCTGTTGAAGGACATTTGGAAAGTTTCCAGTTTGGACTGATTATGAATAGAGCTGTCATAAACATTCACATATAGATGTTTGTATGAACAGAAGTTTTCATTACTCTAGGATAAGCATCCAGGAGCAGACTGCTAGGTCATATGATAAATGTATTCTTAACTTTATAAGAAAGTGCCATACAGTTTTCCAGAGTTAGAGGTAGTTTTCTTACCTACCTCTATGCAGTTTTATTACAGGCAGACTTTTGTTTGTTGGTTTGTTTTGTTTTGTTTTGTTTTAGAGAGAGTGCAAACAAGGGAGAGGGCAGAGGGAGAGAGAGAAAGAATTTTAAGCAGGCTCCATACTCAGCACAGAGTTCAATGTGGGGCTTGATGCCACGGCCCTGGGATCATGACCTGAGCCAAAAACCAAAAGTGGGACTCTCAACTGACTGAGCCACCCAGGTGCCCCTCACAGATTCTGTTACAGTGCTTACGCCCGGTCTTTGCTCCTCCAGATTTACTCTTGGCTCTTCTCCATCTTTCTCCATGCTCAGAAGACTAGTATCCATGGCTACACCAAGTAACTCCCTTATTTTTTGCTTCCCATTGGGTTTGGCTTGTGGGAGGCACTGTTAAGATGGCAGAAGGCAGGAATAGAAGGATGTCAGGATTTGCTTGCCTGATACCTCCCTTCTGGTTGTCACAGTTGTTGTAGCTCTCTAACATAGCCATTGTTTCTTCCAGGCCACACACTTTGATTCCCTTGCCTCCATGGGCCTATTCTTGGTCACCAGGGGTCAATGCACTGTCTCTGGTCATTGTATATTCTTTTTATATTCATATGTTTATATTCTTTTTATATTTATATTAATCTTTGCAAAGTCACTATAAAATAGGAAGATAACTGAGAAAACAGAGGCACAAGGATAAATTGCCTGAGGTCACATAGGTGGTAATTAACAAAGCCAAGATGAAAATCCAAGTCTTTTGACCCTTAAGCCCATGCTCTTCCCAATAAACTGACTGCATCTTATTTGTGTCAATTCTCTTATCATATATCCCTAGAGATAATTCACCACACATGCTGGGAACATTAAAATAAACTAGCAAAGTCTTGAATTTATGGTCCACATCTTCTCAGCATGTTGACTACATCAATATAGCTTCTCTTCTTCCTATTTATCTGATTTTCTTTCTTATTTTTTTCTTTTTTTAAGTGAAAGAGAGACAATGGGGGAGGGGCAGAGAGAGAGAGAGAGAAAGAGAGAGAAAATCCCAAGTAAACTATGCACTGTTAGCACAGAGCCCAACGTGGGGCTTGAACACATGAACTGTGAGATCATGACCTGAGCAAAAGTCAGACGCTTAACTGAGTCACCCAGGCACCCCTGATTTTGTTTCTTTATTCCTAATACCCATGGTATCTTTTGTATCAATTCTAAGCTTAATAAAAAAATGATCAAAATTCCTGAATAAAACATGGGAAGGCTAAATAAAATATTTTTGTTCTTAAGTGAATATTGTCTAATGCTAATATGCCCTATATTCATTATTTCAATGAATAATTGAATAGATTAATAATTTCTTTTAAACTTTAAATATTTTAACATAAACATCTACTGGAATAATCGTGAAATTGAAAGGAACCATTCTTATTTAACAAAATAACCAATGCCTATGGGTGTCTGGCCTTACTACCCTTAGGGAGAACATGAATATAGACACAATGCACAGCTCTATATGCACATTCATCTATTCATTCCTTTGCAAATTACTGACTTCATTTAAGTCATTTACACAACGTCTTTCTACTAGTAAATAGAGGAGCTACTTCTCTTGATTTTCACATCAGCAGTCTATTTACTATGAGAGAGTAATTTAAACTGGGATCTGTAGAACCCCAGGGGTCCCTACATGCACTCTTAAGGATGTGCTAGGTGCTCTTTAGGGTAACCAACCACCCCAATTTTTCCAAGAGTGAGGGTTTTTCCCAACATGTGGGACTTTCAGCACTAAAACTCAGAATATTCTGGGCAAACTGTGGGACTTTCAGCACTAAAACTTGGAATATTCTGGGCAAACTAATGAAATGGTCATTCTAACTGGACAGAATGTGTTTGAATTCAATTACAGGAAGGTCACCCAGATGATTCAGTATATGTGTGTATATACACACATATAAATACATATATATAGATATATACACACATGTGTATATATATATATATACATATATATTAATATTAATATTGGAATTATGCAAGCAAAATTATTTGTAGCTTTAATCCTCTTCCCTACCACATTTCCTTTCCCTTATCCCCAACTCCAGAGGAGCCAGAAGCAGAAGACTGAGCTGGGGGTAAAGTGGAGAAAGGAGAGCAAAGAACAGCCTGCATTTCCTTCGCCATTGCTGGTCAGTGGAATGCAAAGAAAACCTAAACTTGAATGAGCAGATCAGCTCTGAATTTGATGACAGACTGGACTCTTGAGTTCTCCGTCTCTGAAAATGATATTGGTAATTATCTCAAAGTGACCAGAAAACTAATGGAATCTGCTTAACGCAGCAGGTGGGAAAAGAGAAAGGAATTCAACAGACATTTGAAGGCAGAACTGGGCATAAAACAAGGCCCTTTCTTGGCTGTTCCCTACCAAAGCCAGCCTGCTTTAAAAAGTAGTTATGGGAATGCAGGTTATCTCTTTGGATATTGATTTCAATTCTTCTGGGTGAATTCCCAGAAGTAGAATTGCTGGATTATATGGTAGTTCTAGTTTTAATTTTTTGCAAAATCCCTATACTATTTTCTATAGCAGCTGCATCATTCCCACCAACAATGAATGTGTTCCAATTTCCCCACATCCTCACCAACATTTATCTTTATTTTTAAATAATAGCTACCCTAACAGATATGAAGTTTGCTTTTGATTTGCACTTCCCGGATGATTAGTGACACTGAACATCTTTTCCTATATCTGTTGGCCATTTGTATGCCTCTTTTTTCAGAAATGTCTATTCAATCTGATTATTTGGATATTTTTGCTATTGAATTATAGGAGTTCCTTACACATTTTGGATATTAGCCTCTTATCAAATATATGGTTTGCAGCATTATTCATAATATCCAAGATACCTGAACAACATAAATGTTGATCAATGGATGAATTTAAAAAAAAAAGAAAATGTGGTATATACATATGATGGAATACTATTCAGCCTTTAACAAGAAAGAAATCCAGGGGTGCCTGGGTGACTCAGTCAGTTAAGTATCTGACTCTTGGTTTTGGCTCAGGTCATGATCTCATGGGTTTGTGGGATTGAGCCCCACGTCAGGCTCTGCACTGACAGTGCGAAACTTGCTTGGGATTCTGTCTCTTTCTCTCTCTCTCTCTCTCTCTCTCTCTCTCTCCCTCCCTCCCTCCCTCTACTCCCCCCACCTTGTTCTCTCTCTCTCTCAAAATAAATAAACATTTCAACAACAAAAGGAGAGAAATCCTTCCATATGTGACAACATGAATGAACCTGGAGGATATTATGCTAAGTGAATATGTCAGTCACAGAAAGAAAAATACTTCATGATGTCACATGTGGAATAGAAAACAGTCAAACTCATAGAAACAGAAAGTAGAATGGTGGTTGTCAGGGGCTGGGAGAAGAAAGGAATGAGAACTTGCTGTTTGACAGTTATAAAGTTCCAGTTATATAAGATAAATAAGTTTTATAAATGCTGTTTGACAGTTATAAAGTTTCAGTAATATAAGATAAATAAGTTTTATATTTATACAACCATGGTGCCATTTTTAACAATAGTGTAGTATACACTTTAAAGCTTATTAAGAGGATAGGACTCATTTCAAGTGTACTTACCACAATTCTAAAAAAAAAAAAAAAGGTAAGGCAGTTATGAAAGAATCAAAGGCCCCAGTGAATGACTTATATGTGGAAAAGGAGAGGCAGGGATCAGGGTTCTCAGTCTACCTATGGGAGAAACTGGAGTAACAATGATACTTCCATGTATTATTAAGGCCAAGGACGTGGAGATGGAAGGTTTAAGTTCTAGTAATATTGTATCACTTCCTGGCTGTGAGACATTGGGAAAGTCATGAACTATTTGAAGCCTCACTTCTGCATCTGTGACATGGGAATGGTAATATCCACTGCATATGGTTCTGGTGATGGGAAAATATGTATGCACAAGTGCTTTGTAAATATAAAGCACTATGGAGACATGAAATATGATCATTGGCAATAGAAAGAAAATCAAGAGAAAGAGTCTCAATAAGGCATAGACAGCTGGTTTTCTATGAGGTCATTCTCAAAGGAAAAACCACAGAGGAGTGGATGAATCCTTAGATAGTAGAAAACAAGACCAGAAATCAAGGTCAGGGTTGTTGATTTATGGCTTTCTCAGGTGACAGACAGCCACAGTCAAGTATTTTGTACCACACCCTTCCCTCACTCCCTTGTTCAATTTCAACTCATCCTTCTGATTTCATTCATCTTAATGAGCACTTCCTCAGGGAAGCTTTCTCTGAACACCCTTCCCACCTGTCAGAAAAAGTCCACCCCAACATAGTTGAAATGTCACATTTGCTTTTTCAATTACTTGATTGATGCACCTCTCCACCCAATGCCTAGATAGCAAGCACCAAGGAGGAAGGAACCAGAACCATGGAGGTTTATCTTTATATCCTTATCACTAAGCAGATTGACTGGTGTGGAATAAATGTATACTGAAAACCTTAATGAATAAATGAATAATACATTCTGCCCCATCTGTCCTTCCTGATCTGCCTAATAAGACTATATACCATCTATCCTTGAATTCTGAAACTTTATTATATCTAGCCTTTCATTGGAGTTTAAGTTAATGTTGTGCCTCTCCAAATTGACTCTCTGCTCTGTAAAGACAGATGTGGGTTTGTCTCTATTTGTTCACCCCACATTGCCCAGGATGTGGATGAACTCATAGGTGGTACTCAGTAAGAACACAGTGCCTCTTAGTCAGCTCATGAATCCACTTTCTCCACCACCCTTGCTAACTGCACCCAGGGGAGTGCTCAATTCAGAAATGGATGCCAACTGGATCTCTAATTAAAGTAAATTATTCAGATTCTGACAAGGCCTCCACACGCATAATGGATCTATAGAGTCCTTTGTCCAAATGGTCTCAAACTGCACCTCAGAGTCCCAGGGTTCACTGCAGAATTTCACAAGCTGAGCAGACAGAGAAGCTTGGTGGGAGCCAAAGAGGAGATTTTAAGTTTCCTCATCTTTTCTATAGGCCAAGAAGCTCTCCTCTCTGTTCGATACATGGGGGGTTCAGGTTAAGATTTTAGTGGCCAAAAACAACTGCTCTAATACAATGCTAGCATTTTACTTAAGGGGAATTACCCAGATAATGGAGGGAATTGGTGGCTGAAAACTGACAGCAGAACGCCACACATGAGAAAACTACAGTGATAATCTCTTCCGAATGGAGTATTTTTCAAGTTTCTATGTAATCTGAGGCTCAATTTCTATGAAGGTAACAGTCCCCAGAGCCCTCTCTGTATCGCATATTCTATTATCTGGCTGATTTGGCATTGTTAATAATATCATTGAGAGAGGAGAATTTAATAGTCATCCATAGAGACTTGCTGAGCATGTCAGTGTGTGAGCCCATGCAAGTGAATTCCCTCATGGGTGTGGGCTTAGGTATGTCTTCCATAAAAGAAATCATCCTGTCATTAATCTGTGTACAGCCACACTTGTCAACAGTAATCACAGCAACATCAGTAACCGGCAGAACACAGAATAGATATTTTGGGGGAAATGGACACATCTAAGACATTCCAAAAACAGAATGATCTCTAGCATTTGTACTTGTTAATCTAAGTACGCAGGGTCTATTTTCATTGACAATGCTTTTTTTTTTTTTCATTTATTCTTTCTGACTTCCTCAATGAATATAAGTTTATAATACTATTTTCCATTTTGTAATCTTATGGGCTGAATCACTGAAAACATACAATTAAACCAGCAAAAAGAAGGAAGCTATTTTAGGCACTATAAGACAGGGAATATTGAAAATGTCCCAGGACAATAGACACTTTTTCTCTTGAGAAGCACTGCCATTAATCTAACCAAGAAAAGAAATTTTCTGGGCCTAAATGATCATAATGAAAAGAAACATACACACACACACACACACACACACACACACACACACACACAGCAACAGATCACTGCAAAAGAAATTCAAAAATAATGAGAGAAAGTTGGTTAGCAAACAGCACGAGTCTTAGTGTTTATTTAAAGGAAAAAAATATTTAAAAAACTACCTCTCACAAATCATTCTCAACCTCTTTTGTTCCCAATACTTTATGTACTTAAAATCTATTGAAGACTCCACAGCATGTGTTTATGAGAGTTGTATCTTTCAATATTTACCATGCTTAAAATTAAAATTGAAAAATATAGAGAATATTTATTAATCTATCTTAAATAACAATAAACTAATGACATTCATAACATATTTCTATGAAAAATGAAAAAAAAAGGCTTTCACCACTGAAAAGCTGTGAAGCTCAGGTTGGCAACTATACATTTTTCTGAAATTCGAAATAGTGGCATGGACCCTCAAATTTGCCATTGGCAACTAGTGATGGCAGCTGTTTTTCTTGAAATGGCAAGCTCAGTTCATTCATTTTAGAGAAAATGTCTGCCAAATGCCAAATACCAATACCATATCAGTTAGTTGGTCTTTCAAGTAAAAATGCTGTTCAATGAAAAAAGCAGATAGTTCTACTCACAGCTCAAACAACTGCTGACCACGTTTCCTCAAGATAACCATTATATCATACTTGGCTTGCAACAGAAATATTTCATGTGTGCTTATTATTTCTTCACACAGAATAATTAATTAAATTAATAATGTTGCTGCCTCATCAAGGACAGTCCTAAGTGAAACTAGCATTTTTTTAATATGAAATTTATTGTCAAATTGGTTTCCATACAACACCCAGTGCTCATCCCAACAGGTGCCCTCCTCAATGCCCATCACCCACTTTCCCCTCCCTCTCATTCCCCATCAACCCTCAGTTTATTCTCAGTCTTTAAGAGTCCTTATGGTTTGCCTCCCTACTCTCTAACTTTTTTCCCCTTCCCTTCCCCCATGGTCTTCTGTCAAGTTTCTCAGGATCTACCTAAGAGTGAAAACATATGGTATCTTCAATGAGAAAGCATGAAATATGGCCTTTTGTAGCATTTTTTTTAATACTGTAAATACATGGTTTGAAGAATACGAAGACTCCTCATATGATTTAATCCTACTGCCTTGGTTTGTACTAAAGCAGCATTATTTTTGAATTGGCAGTATCAGTGGAAAAAACATATCGCATCTTGGCATTATTATGAAAATAGTTTGAACTTTCAGACTCCATGAAAGGGTCTTGGGGACCTCCAGAGGACTACAGGGATGACCAACTGTCTTAAATTCTTCTTCTCTTTCTTTCCTCCCTGTGCTTGTAAACAAAGCCAGTGGAAGCCTGGAGACAAATACTGATGGGCAACCACAGGTAACTATACCATGACTCCTGTCCCCAAAGAACCCAGGCTCCTTGAAAGCCCCATCTCCTAGTGATACACTCTCTTTCTTCCCCCACATGGACCCCTGTCATTTGCAACAAAAAAAGTCCCTAATCAAGCAGAGTATTCAAAAGGCCCAAACCTGACCTTTCAGGTTTGACTCCATTCCATGGATTTTCCATAGCGTACTTAATATTATTTATATCTATAATATAGTAGCATTGATTAATTGATCAGTATGTAAACATTCATTCTCATTCTTTTTCTTACATTCTGAAGCATGTTATGAGTAAGTTTATTAGATTAAATTATATGAAATTTCCATTTTTGAGTGTGTCAAAAATGGTTGAATAAAATCAATTTCATATAGTTCAACCTAATAACCAAAGTATTATTTTCTATTATTAGAAGGGAAAAAAACAAAATACATCAGCTGAAAGAAAATGGACTGTCTCCAAGTGATGGGCAATTGTCCATCCAAGGAGGGACATTTACTCCAATAAAAAGGAAATTCAGTGAGGTAAAGATTCCCTGACTTAAAATGTGTTTAAGTTGAAACAAACAAGGCAATTTTGGACCCTGCTGGTTTCGCTCAAATATTGAACACATCCGTTTTGTGTTTCCATGACCCTATATTGTTGAGGAAGATAGATCTCCCATTGCTGATGTCCTTCCATGTGGACATCTCTCACACACCCCATCCCACTCACTCCTCCCCATTGAGAAATTTGAGATAAAGAACAGGAACTTAACTGGATCTACCCACCCTTTCTCTTAGGATGACACATTCTGCTCTACACCTTCAAACTGTACCTTGAACAGGGGCAGCCTCCTAGGTGAGAAGAGGTGGGCTGTGTTGCTGTAGCACTGTCTTCAGTAGAAACTTTTATAGTAATCTGGGGTTCACAGTAAATAATCACACTATAAGCCCATACCCAAAGCGCTGACTCCTCAATGTCTAGCTCTCAATATGGCAGGAAAAAAAAGATTAATTTTTGGCTCTTTAGACATCCACATGGTGTTGTTCATATTTATTCACCCAGACCATAACATAATGCCTGGCACACAGCAGCCATTGAACAAATTTTTGTTGAATGAGTGAATACTTGCAAATACGTAGCTTCTTAAGAATTAGACTCTGGGTTACCCATGCATGAAGCCCATGGGAAGAAGTTTATATTTTATGTTAAGGATGTTAAGGGAGTGGGAAATTACTGAAGGTTTTAAACAGGAGGATGCATGATCAAATTCATGTTTAAAATGTTAATTAAATAAGTATAAAGACAAATGGAAATTTGTTTCTGGTGGAGATCCAGACAAGGGCAGGTGGTGGCGAGTGTGGGAGGAGAATGTCATATGGATCTGTTTCCACCTCATTACTTTCATGGTCTTCTTTCCAGAGATGAAATGGGGAACTAGGCATCCTGCTTGATCTCTGTAGGTGGGTGGTATTACTTTTGCGACCTGCTCCGGATATCTGGCTGTTTGTCCTTGATACAACAAGGCCTCTCTGGGGCTTATGATGATGATGTCAATTATTTTCCTCAGAGGGAAAATAAAATTGACTGTGGAATTTTATTGATGAGTTTTGGCTATCTGCTTCTCAAAGATAAAAAGCCTTCCACACATTACATGACTGGCAATTTAGACACTCCGTCATAGTCATTGTGGTCTAGTGATCATGGATGTCAAGTGGGGACAAATCATTTTCTTGTCTTTGCCTTCTGTCTCAGAACTGCTCTGTAAATAGGCTGATGGAATATTTCAGATATGGCAAGTGGACCTGAGGACCGGCTTTAAGGTTTTAAGGGTAATTTTACCACTTACCACTCTCACCTATAAATTGGTCTCTTTTCCCTTAAAAGTCACCGTCTTTAGTAAAAGCCACATCATCTACAACATGGAATGAGGAAGAGACTGTCAGCCTAGCCAACTAGATCAGCTGGATTAATCATGACCATTTGTAGGATAAAAGAGTAGATCAGCAAAAGCCCATATCTAAAATCAAATTGTAAGAAAAAGTTGAAGTTGGAATTAAAGCCAATAGCGACCAGGAGTAAATGTACAACAGTTTGACATTGTCCCAAACTCACGGGGCTATTTGTTATCAAATACAAAGGTAAAAAGGAAGCATAATAGCTATTGATACTGTTTTTCCCCACAATCCCTAAGACTTTGAACTTGGATTCCTGATGAAAACTGGTAGGGTTTAGATCATGCTGCAAGTGAAGAGCACAGAAGTGAAACCACACCACCTTTCAAGTCTCCAGCATAACAGGATTAAGTGTTCCCCTTTACCAGAGTCACATTCATCAGAGAAATGTTTGCTTACAAGTTCAGTTGTGCAGTTTTTTGCATGGATAAGCCATAGAGTCTAATTCTTAAGAAGCTAAATATTTGCATTCATTCATTCAACAAATATTTACTGAATGGCTGCTGTGTGCCAGGCATTATACTACAGACTAAGTAAATAGATATTAACAAAACAGACACAGTCTGTAACCTCAGGATTACAATATACGCAGGCATGTGCAGAATATAAAATTTCCATTTCTTCTCTTTTTTAACGTTTATTTTTGAGAGAAAGAGACAGAGTGTGAGGGGGAGAGGGACAGAGAGAGGGAGACACAGAATTGGAAGCAGGCTCCAGGCTCTGAGCTGTCAGCACAGAGCCTGATGTGGGGCTCAAACTCACGAACTGGGAGATCATGACCTGAGCTGAAGTCGGATGCTCAACCGACTGAGCCACCCAGGTGCCCCTAAAATTTCTATTTCTAAGCCAGATACCATGAAAACAATTTAACCTATGCAATTATTATACAGATGAGAAAACTGAGGTCTAAGGAGCTACTTTCCTAGAATCACATAGATAGTAAACAATAGCATCAGAGGTGATGATAAACACCATTAATCTCTATTGAATACTATGTACCAAGTTCCTGGTAAGCAAGTTCTTGACATGGGCTACTTTCATAACTTTTCATGTAATATTTCTAAGATAAGTACTATGTTCATCTTAATTTTCTAGATAAGACAGATATATGTTCATAGTCCTGGGAAATCATTGAGCTAAGGTTTATTTCTAGGCAGGGTGACTTGAGGAATTCCTAATCACTATTATACTCTAAAAATATGTCAGCTCAGCAACACACCCCCTCATCACCAGTTAAAGTCTAACACCTACTAGTATCCACAAAACAAAGAGAATTTATCCAATGTATAAAGAGAGGGTGATACAGTAACCATCTGTTTGCTTGCATTAAAGCCAGGAGTGGCCATGCAAAAATAAAATAGCTTTGAGATTTCCAAAAAGTATCTTAAATCTTGGTCACTGGTATATCAAATTTTAAACTAAGAATTATACATGTTATAAAATGATTATTCTTAACAATAGAGGTTGAAAGGATGTAAGTTCCTTCACTTTACCAGAAAGCTTCCAAGAGGATCTTGAAATTTTATAACTTTCAGGTCCCTCAAAACTTATATTTGTCACTACTTTAGCCATATAGAAGTATGTCTTAAGAGTTAACTCTGGCTTGACGTTTACCATGAGACTTTGGGTAATTCATCTCTTGGAACCCCTATTTCCATATCTACTAAATGGATATATACATTCTTGGCATCATAGGGTTGCTGGGAGAACGAGAGTGGCCATGTTTATATAGCAAGAAAGATCAATGTTACATGTTGCTTCTTATACCTCAATTTCCTTGAGGCTGGCTTTTATCTGTAGTAACAAAACCTCAAGATACAGTGGCTAAAATGACTAAGGGTCCACCTTTCCCGATTAGTAAGTCTAGAAAGAGTCTCAGAAATGTCATGGGGATCCAGACTCACTAAATCTTACTCTTTAGCCTTCCTTAGTGTAGACTCTCTCTTCATGGTCTCAGAATGACTGCTCTACTCCAGATATTGTGTTTGCATTTCAGGAAGAAAAAAAGGAGAAGGGAACGTGAGGTATGCCAGTTAAATTCATCTCCTTATGTCAGGAAAAATATTATTATTTCTAGAAAGTCCACTGTGTAAGGAGAGAGTTAATTTGTACGGAATCTGTAATAATTCTATTCTTATCTCAGGGATGCCTGGGACCATGCCAGGAAGCATGGTACTGACCTTTGGGCAAGAAAGGGATAAAATGCACTGGCTAGTGGTTTATAATATTATGTTTAAAGTCCAAAACTCCCCAGAAGGCATGCTATACCAGCTTCTCTATATTGTTTACTGCAAACATGTAGATTGATAGGCTACAGCTGATTTACCTGGTTTTATAGCCTAGTTTGTGTTATTTGACCAGTAGGGTATAAAAAAACTCAGTAAACTTGTGCCTTAGCAAGCTATCTCACATGTATCTTGATAGTTTATTATCTGGTAAGGAAGTACCTCCTCTGAGACTGAGAATCTATGCCTAGGTATCTCCAACCTCCCTGATGTTTACCCATGATTTCTGTCTCCTGCTATATTGTATCTTACGTCATCATTCAAGATACATATGTATGTATATGTATATTTATAAAGATATACATATATATCTAATTTTAAATATATATATCTCTATATATTTGATATATAGATATATTTATACAGAGATAATATTTATGTGTCTAGAATTTATATATATATGTGTGTGTGTACATATATATATATATATATATATATATATATGATCTGCATTTACACATAGGATCTCTATTTCTGTGTTACACACACACACACACACACACACACACTTATGCGTTGTTTTATTTATCCAACCCTGGGTAAACGTTGCAACGATCCAGTTATATCTCATTGATAAGAAGTGAATCCCATGGCAATTTGAGCTCTATGAGCTTTGGGTAGTGAGAATTTTTACCTGCTAACACTTCTTAAAAAAAATTGGAGTTGTGTATACATGAAAGAGAAAGTCATTTATCTAGTATAACATTCTCAAACTTTTGCTAACATCAGAATTATCGATCGTGAGGCCCCATACCCAGAGTTTCTGATTCAGTAAGTCTGGGATGCGGCCTGAGAATTTACATTTTTAACAGCTTCCCAGGTGATGCTGTTGCTACTGGTCCAGGGATTATACTTTTGAGAACCATTTGCCTCACAGAACGAAAAAGGATGGGATTAGTTTTGCTTAATCTCTGACAGCTTCTACTGGGTTGATTTTATGGTCCAAGCAAAGCAGAAAATAAATGAAGAAACCAATATTAAACCTGGATGGGACTTATTTCTATTTTCCTGGGGAAAACACCAGATAAATGTCAGCCCATTTCATTGGCTTTATTTGGTATGGGGACCAGAAGCACGCTAATGAAGAGGCTGGCTATTTGGCCAAGGAGTTTTAAACCTATCTCAGTGGTGACGAGTGAGCCACCTGTGCCAAATGCCATAGAAGAAACACAGAGGGAAAATGACAGATGAATCCTAGGGACGGCCAGTTCTGAAAATGCCATTTTCCACCACAAAAATATGACCAGAGAGACCATGCATTCCAGAAGCTGCCAAGTAGAAGCAACAGAAAAAGAGGAGAAAAGCTGAGAAGTGATGCCAATAGCTTTTTATTACAGGTCTTCATTTACTTCAGCATAAGGTTTGTGTTCCGTCTATCATGGAAAGGAAATCTGAGGCTTTTGGACAAGCCATTGGAGAAAGACACTAGACCTAGCCTGGCTTGAGAGATACCTGACCCGTCCCTTCTCTCCTAAATTCTAATGACCTATTTCCCTAAATCTTGTTTGATAAAGGTCTATGATTCTTTACCCACAATTCTGAAATCCAAACTCTCTGAAAACCAAGAGTTTGTTGTAAAACCTGACGTGATTACATTCGGCAGCAAAGCCTGAGGTAATCTGACATAAAACTATTCATAGTCTTTAAATTTTCTTACTTGGCATGAACAGTTCTACATTTCACTGCAGAAAAATTAACACACTTGATTATAAAGCTCTGCCCAGACATGCTGGGGAGATTTTACACAATGAAATATGCATCATGTTACCTTTCAAAAGAAGAATAATTCTGAATTACAAAATGGATATGGTCCCAGGAGTTTTTAATACCGCTTTGAGGACCTGACCTTTGCTTTGTCTGATCACGTTGGTTCCCATTTTTGATGAATCTTTCTGTCACAGCCTTGTCCAGATCTCCTTCCCCCGGGGCACCTTTTCAATGCATCCAGATGTTCTTGAGTTTCCTAGCAACTAGAGATGTGATGCCACTAGTCTGTGGCTGAATCCTATTTTGAACTCAGCAGGAAGCCTTGCTCATGAAGTCCCTTCTCGGTGGACTGAAACTCAGGAGAGTAAGTCTGAATCTTCTGACGTGACTGCTTACTTTGGGAAAATCACCTTAATAGTTTAATTCCTCTGTTTCTTCCCTTAGACCACATCCCTGGCAGTATTTTTATACACAAAGGGAAGAAACCAAAGCTCAGAAAAATTAATCAACTTCTTACATTACTGTCTCAACATGATTCTAAGACACAATGTTGGAAGCAACTTGAGGCAAGAAACAGATTCCACCATCTTCTATACAGACAAGCTGCATAATTTGCAGTGCCTTGTGAAAACAAAAGTGCAGGATCCCTGGTCTAAAATGTACTAAAAATTTCCATGTGGAAACATGAGAGAATTTAAACCAAACACCGGTGCTTTAAGTGTGAGGTGGTGCATGGATGCATAAGGCACACGCCCATGAAGCTGGCACTGCTACTACATTTTCCACAGCACCTAATATAATATGACTTGATGAAATAATGTTTTAATTGAATGCCATCCATGTCAATTGATGGGAGGTAATGCCAAGAAATGACACCCACAAAATATTATAAAGTTGACTTCACAATATGCCTCCTTACTTTAGTACTATCCATTAGACAGTCTGCTTAACTTGCAAACTGCCTTTTTATGCATTGAAACAACACTTCTGAAGCAGGCATATTGCCCAGGAGATGCCAACACTGCTAAAAACCTATCTGTGCTCAAAGTAATTTATTATCCTTAAAGCTTTTCCTTCCTTTTATAGACCAAGTTATAACCTCTTCCAGAAACCATTACCCAACACTTTCTCAAAACACTTTCTTTTGGTTGTATTGTGGATGTGATGGCATGTCCATTTGTCATGGTGAGTTTATAAACATCTAACATCTCTTCACTGAATATTCAACTTATTCAAATACTGCCAGCTCAGGACATGAAAAGAAGCCAATCAGCCAGTAAGGCCAACCTCTACACAATTATGGTTAATTGGTAGAAAAGTTTGGTTTTATTGTGAATAAGCTGGTAATGTTCAATTATCTGTATACATGAAAGGGAGAAGTATTTAAAGTCTAAAATAATGCACAATTCAAAAACCTCTTTTGTCACTGTAGAGTTGTCTTTTTTCCCTACATTCTCCTCAACTGTACTTTGTGTATGATGTGTGAACAATGCCATGTACACAAAATACACAGGCAGTTGAGTCAGATAAGCCAGAGACTTGGCTAGTGTCTCCTTTTTGTCACCTTGTGCAACTCTAACGACAAAACTATGCTCAAGCTTTGGGGAACCTTAAATATAAACAATCCCTGCTTTTTCATATCATGGGAGGAGAATCTGAAGCTCAGAGAGGCTTCTTCCTGCAGTCCTATCCATACTGGAAACTGGAATCAGATTCCCATCTTCCCTGCTCTCTTCGAACTCACAAGGTAGCTAAGGGCTTGCCTTCTAATGTACTAGCCTAGGTTCCACGTCAAAAATAGAGCTAAGCTGTCAAGGAAACTATTCAAAGTACATCAGGCATCCTGTTATTTTGATTTTTCAAGTGTCCACAAAATAAGTTCCTTAGGGTGGTAAGCATTAACTATCATCAGGTCAAGCTATTTACTGAATCATTAAATAACATCAAAAACTAGCTAAATAGCACACTGCCAGGCACCTAAGGAGTTAACAACAACAAAGAATGAGGTGATAATATAGTCATCTTCCTCAAGACAGGAGTCAACAACCAATCTGGGAGACAAAAGTGGGTTGTCAATGGACCCTAACCTCCCCTGGAGCAAGTTCTGTCTGTGTGCCTTTTATCTCTGCAGCCAAAGCAATCCTTCCAAAAGTGAAGTCTTCACAGGTTTTCTCTGCTCTTAGAATAAGTGCTAAATCCTTACTGCTGTCTTTGAGGTATAGCACAATATAAACTAGGGGTCAGAAAACTTCTGCGTAAAGGGCCAGATAGTAAACATTTTCAGCTTTGCCAGACAATCTCTATGGCAATGTCTCCATTCCATCACTGCAGCAAGAAGGCAGCCACAGGAGCTTAGTAAGTGAACAGGCAAAACAGTGGTGCAATAAAACTCTGTATAAACACAGGTAGTGGGACGATCTGGACTGCAATCCATGGTTTGTGGATTCGTGGTATAAACTATGTATCTCAAACTTTATGCCTACTAATCACCCGAGGATCTTGTTAAATAGAGATTTTAATACAGTCTGTCTGGAGTAGAGACTGAGATTCTATATATATTTTTAAAATCCAAGTTAGTTAACATATAGTGTAATAATAGTTTCAGGAGAAGAATTTAGTGATGCATCACTTACATACAACACCCAGTGATCATCCCAAGTGCCCTCCTTAATGCCCATCACCCATTTAGCTCATTCCCCACACAAAACCCCTCTAGCAACCCTCAGTTTGTTCTCTGTATTTAAGAATCTCTTCCTGCAGATGGCAAGATTTCATTCTTTTTGATCGCTGAGTAATATGAAAATCTTCTCTTTTTCTTTAATCTATTCATTCAAAACCCATCTCAGGTGCCCCATTCCTTAAAAAAAGATGCTCCACAGAGGTCAAGCACACCCCATATGCTCTCACTGGTCCAGACACCTCTCCATCAGAGTGATTATCACATTTATAATTTTATATTTGCTTGTGTCATTCTTAAGGGCTGTCTCGTCCATTGGAATGTAAGCTGCTTGAGAAGAGATGATATGCCATTTTGGTTATTTTATACCATGTCCCTAACACAGTTTTCTGCAATAGTTGATACTCGTAAATATTTAATAAATCAAGGAAGCAATTAATCAATCCTTATTGTCTAGAATGGCTCATAGTAGATAGGCACTCAGTTAAGACTGGCTAACTATTTTTATTTTATTTTATTTTATTTTATTTTATTTTATTTTATTTTATTTTACTTATTTTATTTTATTTTATTTATTTTATGAGAGTGTTTGTGTGCATGAGCCAGGGAGAAGGGCAGAGGGAGGCAGGAAGGGAGGGGAGGGAGGGGAGGGGGAGGGGGGGAGAGAGAGAGAGAGAGAGAGAGAGAGAGAGAGAGAGAATATCTCAAGCAGACTCTGTGCTGAGTGTGGACACAGGGCTTGAACCCACAATCCTGGGATCATGACCTGAGTCCAAATCAAGAGTCAACACTCAACCGAGCCACCCAGGCACCCCAAGATTGTTGGATAACTTTTAGGAAGTTTTGGAATTCACAAAATTTAAAAATTTAGAAGGTTTTTTTATACCCCTTTACTGTTCTCCTTCCCTCCCTTCTGTACTCTACTTCTCTCTCTCTCAAAACCGGTAATGTCCAGTGGAGATTTCTGCAATGATGGGACTGTTCTATGTTGTCCAATATAGTAGCCAGCAGTGCTACTGAGAATCTGAAATGTGCTGGTGCAACCAGGGAACTGAATTGTAATTGTATTTAATTTTAAAATTTTAATGTGAATGGACACATGTGGCTTGTAACTACTGTATTGGATAGTACAGCTCTAGATTTTCTTGGGGTGATTATATCTATTATAAAACCAATGGCTATGATGATAGTTACTAAATCATTTAGAATTGAATCACCAAGAGTGTGAGGGAAATACCTTGTTTTGGAATCCATTGTATTGCCCTGTGTCTGGCATCAATTGTACTATGCCCTTAGCTTGAAGTAGATCTGAGTGGTACATCTTTATGATGGCTCAGTGCCCAAACATGCTCCTTTGTGAAAATGTGAGAATGCTCTTCCTCATCTTATTAAACACAATCACATTTATTCTTTTCTGGGGGAAGTGGGGTTAACTTGAATATGGGTTTTTATCATACTTTTTGATAATTCACATAATTCACAAACCATAAAATTCACATCTTTAAAATGTACAATTCATTTAGTACATTCACGATGTTGTATGATCATCACCACTAAATCCAGAACCTTATAACCACCTCAAAAAGAAATTTCATACCAATTAGCAATCACTCTCCATCTTTCCTTATCCTAAAGCCCAGGAATTCACTACTGAATTTACTGTGTCCTTGGATTTGTCCATTCTGGACACTTCATATAGATGGAATGAAATATGTGGCCTTTTTTGTTTAGTTACTTTCACTTACCATGAGGTTTGATTGTATCAGTACTTCATTATTTTTATAGATTGTATCAGTACTTCATTATTTTTATAGCTTTTTAATGGTACAGCACATTTTCATTATCCATTAATTATCAGGCACTGGGGTCATTTCCAGGTTTAGACTATTAGGAATAATGTTGCTATGAACTTTCATGTACAAGTTTCATGTGGGCATAGTTTTATTTCTCTTGGGGATATACCAAGGAGTGGAATACCTGGGTCAAATGATAGCTCAATGGGACTGCCAAACTGATTTCTAAAGTGGCTGTGCCACTTTCCAGCAGCAATTAGGATGGTTCCAATTTCTCCACATCCTAACACTTGCTATTATTGTCTTCTTTATCATAACCCTCTTAGTGCATGTGAAGTGGTATCCCTTTGAAATTTTAGTATGAAATATACTAATTAATGATGTTGAGTGTCTTTCATGTGATTATTGACTACTTTGGAGAAATATCTATCCAAGTATTTTCCCCAATTTTTAATTAGGCTTTTGTCTTTTAATTTTTGAGGTGGAGGAGTTCTTTATTCTCCATATAGTCCCTCAAATATATATAATTTGCAAATATTTTCTCCCCGTGGGATGTCTTTATACTCTCTTGATCATATCCTTTGAAGAATAAATAAGTAAATTTTAGTGGAGTCCAATTTATCTATTTTTTTTCTCTTTTGTTGCTTGTGCTTTTGGTGTTATATTTGCCAAATATTAGGAGTCACAAATATTAATTTACACTTGTTTCCTTTTGAGAGTTTTTTCATTTTAGCTCTTTATGTCTTGGATCCATTTTGAGTAGATTTTTGTTAATGGCATGAGGTAGAAATCCAACCTCATTCTTTTCATGTGGACATCCAATTGTTCTAGCACTGTTTGTTTAAAAGACTATACTTTTGCCCCATGAATCATGTGGTATCTCTTTCTTTTTCTTTTACTTGCCTAATTGCCTTGGTTAGGACCTCCAATGCAATGCTGAAAAAAAAAATGATGTGAGTGGACTTCCTTGTTTTCCTGATCTTGGGGGGACACTTCACTTTTTTACACTTAAGTGTGATGTTAGCTATGGGGTTTTGGTGGATTATCTTGATCAGGTTGAGGAAATTCCCTTCTATTCAGGCTTGTTCAAAGTGTTTTGAATCGTCAAAGGATTTTTGGATTTTGTGAAATGTTTTTTCTGCATCTATTATTAAATCAAATGGGTTTTGCCCCTTTGTTCTATTAATGTTATGTATTACACTGATTGATTTTTTAATGTTAGGCAAACCTGGTATAGCTGTGAGATAAATCCCACTTGATCCTGTCATATAATCCTCTTTATATGTTTTTGGATTTAGTTTGTTGGTATTTTGTTAAGATTTTCATTTTGATATTAATAATGTATACTTTTTTTTTCTTTTTCATTTAAAGTATTGTCTAATTTCCTTTTTATCATTCCCTTGTTGCCAAGGAACATCATACTTTGTATGATTTCAACTCTTTCAAATGTATTGAGATTAGTTTTATGGCCTAATATATGGTCTATTTTGGAAAATGTTCTCAATACACTTAAGAATACATATTGTGTAGTTACTGACTGAAGGACTCTATAGACGTATGTTAGGTCTAGTTCATTTAGTTTGGGTAAGTCTTTTGTTTCCTCAGTCATCCTCTATTCAGGTGTTTTAGCCATTATATAACATAGAGCATTGATGTTTCCAACTATTAATGTTGAATTGGTTAATTATCCTTTAAGTCTATCAATTTTTGCTTCATGTATTTGGGACTATATTACTGGCTTTATATCTGTTTATAATTATTATATCATCTTGGTGAAATTAACCTTTTATTATTATAAAATATCCTTCTGTGTGTCTAGCTTTTTCATAAAGTCTGTTTTGTCTAATAGTAGATCCACTCCAGATTGTGGGGTTACTTTTTTATAGTATATCTTTTTCTATTCTTTTGTTTTCAACAGATTGTGTCTTTGCATATAAAGTGTATCTTTTTAGACAGCATTTAGTTGAATTATTTTTCCAGTTTTACTGAGAAAAAACTGTCATACATCACTGTGTAAGTTTAACATATACAGCATGATACTTTGATTACAATATATTATAAAATGATTACTACAAAAGGTTTATTTAACAACCATCATCATAGAGATAAATTTTTTTAAAAAGAAAAAAAGGAAGCAGCCCAGGTGTCCATCAACAGATGAATATATATACATCCCATCCCGTGTGTGTGTGCGTGTGTGTTTGTGTGTGTGTGTGTGTGTGTGTGTGTGTGTATGGGATGTGTGATATATATATATATATACACACAATGGAATATTATTCAGCCATTTAAAAAATGAAATCTTTCCATTTACAATGATGTGGATGGAGCTAGAGTATAATGATAAGCAAAATAATTCAGAGAACAGCAAATACCATATGATTTCACTCATATGGGGAATTTAAGAATCAAAACAAATGAGCAAAAGAAAAAAGACAAGGATACAAACCAAGAAACAGACTCTTAACTATAGAGAATAAACTGATGGTTACCAGAGGTGGGTAGATAAGGGGGTGGATGTATAGGTGATGGGTATTAAGGAGTACACTTGTGATGAGCACTAGCTGATGTATGGTGTAGCTGAATCACTATGTTGCACACCTGAAACTAATAGTGTATGTTAACTATACTGGAATTAAAATAAAATTTTATAAAATACAAAAAAAAATTTATTCTTATGATAAGAACTCAGAATTTACAGTCTTAACAACTTTCTTATGTAACCTCCAGCAGTGTTGACTACAGTCATCATGTAGTACATTACATACCAGTACTTATTTACCTTGTAATTGCAAGTTGGTATCTTTTTTTAAATGTTTATTTATTTTAGAGAGAGAGAGAGAGACAGAGCATGAGCATGGGAGGGGTAGAGACAGAGGGAGACACAGAATCTGAAGCAGGCTCTGGGCTCTGAGCTGTCAGCACAGAGCCCGACGTGGGGCTCGAACTCACAAGCTGTAAGATCATGACCTGAGCTGAAGTCAGCTGCCCAACCAACTGAGCCACCCAGGGGCCCCAACAAGTTGGTATCTTTTGACCACCTGCATCCAATTCCCCCACCCCTCAACCCCCTGTCTCTGGTAACCACAAACCTGACTTCTGCTATAATATTGGTGTGGGTTTTTTGTTTGTTTGTTTGTTTGTTTGTTTGTTTGTTTGTTTGTTTGTTTTGGGGTTTTTGGGGGGCTTTTTAGATTCCACATGTAAGTGAGATTATACAGGAGTTGTCTTTCTCTCTCTGACTTATTTCACTTAGCTTAATACCATCAAATTCCATCATGTTGTTACAAAGAGAATTTCCATATTTTTATGGCTGATTAATATTTCATTGTACATACATAGCACAGCTTCTTTATCCACTAATCCACTGATGGGCACTCAGTTGTTTCCATGTCTTGGTATTATAAATAATGGTGCTATGAACATGAAAGTGTAGCTATCTTTTCAGATAGTGTTTTTGTTTCCATTGGATATGTTCCCAGAAGTCAAATTGCTGTATTATATGGTGGTTCTATTTTTAATTTTTTGAGGAATCTCCATACTGTTTTCCATAGTTGCTGCACCAGTTGACAATCCCACCAACAGTACACAAGGGTTCCCTTTTCTCCACATCTATGCCAGCATCTCTTATCTTTTGATGATGGCCATTCTTACAGTTGTGAAATGATCTATCTGTTGGTTTTAATTTTTACTTCCCTAATGACTAGTGATGTTGAGTATCTTCTCATGTACCAATTAGCATTCGTTAACCTCTTTGGAAAAATGTCTATTCAGGTCCTTTGCCCATTCTTAACTGGATTGTTTGTTTCTGCTATTGAGTTATAGGAGTTCTTTATATATTTTGGATATTAACCCCTTATCCAACATATGGTGTGAAAATATTTTTTCCCATTCCGTAGGTTGTCTGTTCACTTTGTGGATGGTTTTCTCTGCTGTGAAGAAAGCTTTTTAGTTTGATGTAGCTCACTTATATTTCATTTGGTTGCTTGCACTTCAGGTGTGATTTCCAAAAAAAAAATCATTACAAGAACCCATGCCAAGGAGCTTTATTTCTATGTTTTCCAAGGGTTTTCCAATTTTGTTTATCTTTGTAAATAACCTGTTTTTAGTTTAGTTAATCTTTTCTGTAGCTTTTCTGTTCTCTATTTCATTTACTTCTTCTCTAATTTTTATTTTTTCCTTCCTTCTGCTAACTTTGGGCTCGATTTTTCTTTTTCTTATTTCTCCAGATATAGAATTAGGTTGTTTATTTGAGATCTTCTTGATTCTCTTTCTTTCCTTTTTTTCTTTCTTGATTTTTAATGTGTTTATTGCTATGAAATTTCCTCTTACAACCACTGTTGCTGCATCACATAAGTTCTGGTAAGTTGTGCTTCCATTTTTATGTGTTTCAAGAAACTTTTATTTCCCTTTTAACTTCTTCTTTGATCCACTGATTATTCAAGAGACTGTTGTTTAATTTCCATGTATTTGTGAATTCTCCAGTTTTCCTCTTGCTCTTCATTTCTAGTGTTATGCTGTTGTGGTCAGAGAAGATACTTGGTATAATTTCAGACTTCTTGAATTTGCTAAAATTTTCTTTGTGGCTGAACATATGGTCTATATCCTAAAAAATGTTCCATGTGTATTTGAGAAGAATATGTGTTCTACTGTTGTTGGATAGAATGTTCTGTATATGTCTGTTAGGCCCAATTGGGCTATAGTGTTGTTTAAACCCACCATTTCTTTATATTCATTCTCTGTCTGGATCATGTATTCATTGATGAGAGTAGGGTATTTAAATTCCTAACTACTATTGTATTGGTGCCTACCTCTCCTTTTATCTCTGTTAGTTTTTGCTTTATACATTAGATACTTCAATACTGAGTATATTTACAATTGCCTGTGAGGTGAGTCCAGAATAGAAGCTCCCACAAAGCAACCTACAATGCTAGGGGTGCTAGTTGTTCCCCTAGGCTCTCTTTCCTCACTGAGGAAAAAGGAATTCCTTCTGCATGGTTCTGCACTGACCTGGGGGAAGAACCACGTGGTTAGGATGTAGCTGTTCCTCTTACCTTTCTAATGCAGTCCATCTTGGTCTCTGTGGTACAGGGGAATGTTTCAGCCTCATTCACACATTCTAGGAGTCTCTCAGTGGTGTCTTGTTTGTAAACAGTTGTCAGTTGTTTTTCTTGTGAGGCGGACTGAGGCAGGAATGACCAAGGCTGCCATCTAAGTGATGGCATTCCTGGGTAATTTGTTTTTTAACTCATTCACCCAATCTCTGCCTTCTGATTGGAGTGTATAATCCATTTACAATTAATGTTATTACTGATAAAGTAGAATTTTCCCTGCCATTTTTC
Organism: Panthera tigris; assembly: GCF_018350195.1. Lineage (NCBI taxonomy): Eukaryota > Metazoa > Chordata > Mammalia > Carnivora > Felidae > Panthera > Panthera tigris. The sequence goes on from NC_056661.1 coordinate 49,614,803, forward strand.
TATTTATTTTCTGTATATCTTATAGTCTTTCTTGTTCCTCTGTTACTTCATTTTTGCTTTCTTTTTCTGTTAAACAGACATTTTCTGGTGTATTATTTTAATTATTTTTCCATTTCTTTTATTATTTTTTATTACTTTCTTAATGGTTACCTTACAGATTACAATTAACATTTAGTTGATAACATTGTAGCTCAGATTAATGCCAACTTAATTTCAATAGTATACAAAAACTTTGCTTCTGTATATGTACATTTCTTCCCCTCCTCTTATGTTGTCATTGCCATATAAATCACATCTTTATAAACTGTGTGTCCATCAAAACAATTTGTAAGTATTGCTTTATGCAGTTGTCTTTAAATCAAATGAGAGAAAAAGGAGTTACAAACCAAACATGCATTTATGTTGTCCTTATTATTATTTATTCCTTCCTACAGATTTAGGTTACTTTGTAGCATCATTTCATTTCAGCCTGAAGGACTTTGTTTATTATTTCTTACAGGGCAGGTCTGCCAACAACAAATTGTCTCAGTTTCTGCTTACTGACAATGTCTTCACTTCTCCATTTTTGAAAGATAGTTTCACTGGATATAGAATTCTCAACTGACAGTCTGTTACTTTCAACATGTTGAATATGCCATATGAGTTCCAGGCTTTTGATCAGAAATCAGCTCTTCTTATGGAGAATCCTTGTAAATAATAATTTTCTTCTTTCTTCCTGCTTTCAAGATTGTCTCTGCTTTTGGTTGACTGTTTGCTTATAATGTGTTTATGTATTATCTCTTAGAGTTTACCCTACTTGGAATCACTGAATTTATCTGATGTGGAAACTAATGTTTTGCATCAAACTTCAGCCATTATTTCTCCAAATATGCCTTCACTTTCCTTCCTCTCTTTCTAGAACTCTCATTAAGAGTGTATTAAGTTGCTTTTTAGTCTCCCACAAGTCTCTTAGGCTCTATTTTTTTAATTCTTTTATCTGTTTTTCATTCTGAATCATCTCAATTAACCCATATTTAAGGTCGTTGCTTCTTTCTTCTTCCTGATCAAATCTGATGTTGAATCCCTCTGGTGAATTTTTAATTTCAGTTATTATACTGTTCAACTTCAAATTTCTCTTTGGTTCTTTGTTTTAACATTTTTTAATGTTTTATTTATTATTGAGAGACAGAAACAGAGCATGAGTATGGGAGGGGCAGAGAGATGGAGAGACACAGAAACCAAAGCAGGCTCCAGGCTCTGAGCTGGAGCCCGATGTGGGGCTTGAACTCACATTCCATAATATCATGACCTGAGCCGAAGTTGGATGCTCAATCGACTGAGCCACCCAGGTGCCCCTGGTTCTTTGTTTTAAATAATTAATATTCCTTTACAGATACTCTCTATTTGGTGAAACATTGTCTTTATCAGCTTGGGCTGCTATAACAAAATACCACAGACTGAGTGATTTCAACAACAGAAATTTAGGTTCTCTTAGTTCTAGAGACTGGAACTCAGAAATCAGGGTAACTGGATGGTCAGATTCTGTTTGGGTATCTCTTCCTGTATTGTAGAGGCTGCCTTCTCACTGTATCCTCTGAGTTGGACATAAAGGGAGAGCAAACTCTCTGCTTTCTCTTCTTAGGACCTCACCCTTGTAACGTCATCTGATCTTAATTACCTCCCAAAGACCCTATCTCCAGATATGATCACATGAGGGATTAGGGCTTCAACATAAGGGACTTAATACAAAGGATCTGGAACTGACTGACATTCTGAATAAAAATCCCTAGTACATTTTCAGTCCACCTCTTTTTGTCCTATGCTGCTGAAGTTTCAAAATCCTACCCTTTCTCTGATCTGTTTTTTATCTGTTACTTTTAAATTGTAAAAATATGGTTCTAAAACATTCCAAATGAAAGTTCCAAACATAGGAAATAATTTCAAAAACATTTACTGAATTCAACAGAAGCCAGTGAAGCTGCTGATGAAGCATTTCCACAGATCTCCATGGTCTCCTCTATAATCTTTTCCTCTGCCCTACTGACCTAGCTTCTTCCCACTCATTTTCTACTTCCTTCCACATCTTTTAAATTAACCAAGGTTCTTCCTTTCCAACAGAAAACACCTTGTAATATTCTCATTGTAAAGTGTTAAGTGATGGATGATACAGTAAAAAGGAACACTGAGACTTAGTTTCCAAGATTACTTTTATATCCAGACTTAGTTCATAATTTGTATTAGAAAAATTTCTTCTTCCCTCTCAAAGTACCACATGAAAATATTGATCTCCACAGTTTTATTTTTAGTGTTGCATGAATCCACAACATAAGTTTCATAAGTTGCATAATAGTGTTATTATTAAGTCATCACCCCTAGGCACTATATATTTTTTTAAAGTATATGCATTTAAAAGAGAATAAAGAACGATGACAATGTTATATCTTAAGGCGGGACTCACTAATGGTAAGATTTCAGGTACTATATACTTATTGTATAAACACTTATTTAGGGTCCATGCTAAACACCCTCCCTATGTGTTAGTAATACAGAGATAAGTGACCACTGCCCTATAAAAGCACATAGTCACACAAATTAATTTTTGGAGAAGATTTAGTTCAACCAGAGTTGGTAAATGAAATCTTACCTCCCTTGCCAATTTCACTCTATTAGTAATTCCCACCTTAATAATCATTTTGGCTCCTCAGGATAGACTGCTGAGAGTGGATAAAACATATGTGTTATGTATATAGGTGATACAATTGTACAAGGGCCACAGATTTCCTTTCCCTACTCTGAGATTACCTCATGCAGTGACCCCTTTTTGCTTTAGTTTTCCATCTCTTCATGTTAGTTTTCCTTCTTGTTCACTATGTTTTACCTCCCTGAATCTTACCTCTCAACTATATTATGGGGATAATGATAGCACTTACTTTATGGGACTGTGGGAAGACTAAGTTAGAAGATGTATGTAAAAAAAAAAAAGACGTATGTAAAACAATAAGCAGAGTCTGATACACAACAGAAAACCACTATCCTCTAAATCATTGGTTCTCTATTGGTTTAGAGCAAGAGTTAGAGTAGAGCTATTTTCCCTTAAGGGGACATATGGCAATATATGGAGCTATTTTTGTTGTAACTTGGGGAGGTACATTACTGGTATCTACTGGGTATAACCCACAGATGCTGCTAAATGGCCTACAATGCACCAGCCTCCCACAAAAGAAAGAATTATCCAGCCTAAAATGTTAATAGTATCAAAGCTGATAAACCTTGCTCTAAATTAGTGCTAGAAAAAAACGTTAAAACAAGTTATGACTATAATATATTAATTTTTGTTAACTCTCAAACTAAATATTTGCCTACTTTTCTTAAAATCATAACACAATAAACTCAAGAAAAGTTACTGTATGCTTAAGAGCAGGTACCAGGCAACACAGAAAGTAAAGCCTAACTTCTCTCCTTCCCTACGTCCTTCTCTCCATCTCCTCCTATCTCTATTTTTCCGTCTGTTTCTCCCTCGTTCCCCTCTCTCTCCTTTTACCCACAGTTCTGCAAAGATGGCTTCCAGGTGCAAGCAAAGATTTGCAAAGAGCATCAAGGCACATCATTTGCATTTCAAGTTCACCATGAAAATTTATGTTCCTGCAAAAAGCAGGAAGCCCAGGAAGCTGATTTTCTCTGGTGACATATGCACTCCATAAGGCAGAAATTGTTGTTGTCAGAATAACTGAGCTAAAATATCAGGATATTTGCCTAAACTCAGAGAGCTTGTCATATAAATTGCCACTGAGCAGGGACTGCATATGGGATTAGAACCTGCCTTTTGGAGAGGTGATTTGTCAGCCCAGGCAGCAGAACTGGCACAGTAAATAATACTAAAATGAAATGAGCTACATTCTCAGAAATGGTGTACTTTATGTTGCAATGGGCAGTTAGGGAAATAGAGATAAGTAATGGCTACCTACTACATGCTCACATTTCTACCTAATCATGGCCTCCTCAGTCACAGGTACTATGTACCAGTGTGGAGACTGACCATGGGTCTGACATCTTTGATGGGGAGGAATATGTGCATATAGCTAATAACATGGGAGAGGAAATAAAAATATGGGTCTTGGGAAAAAAACAACAACATAGTGACATGAGTGGATACAGTTTGTAGGTTAATGAAAACTAGCTGGGATTAAGGAAGACTTTGAGAAAGTACATTTGAACTCAGTTTTACAATATGTGTAGGATCTGGATAAGGACTTCTTGAACGCCAGGACTTCAAATCCATGAATTCGAATGGGAAACAAAATCACATCTTGATATTCACCAATCTCTGACATTTAACATTCCTTCATTTACTAAAGTAAACCACACACATAATAGTTTTGGTAGAACCTGTGATTCGGTCACCAGTAGAAATCATAGGTACCCTCATGGCATGTTACTACATTACAGATAATTGAAATATTATTTATGTTCATCGCTCCCTTGAAATTACAGTAATTATTAGACCAACTGTTACATCTTATTTATGAGTCCATTAGAAAAGCACATACATTACCCTAACAAATTAAGTTTTTAAATGTGTGTTCATTATTTTTAAATATAATTGGCTCTCTGTGTAAATTTATAGATTTTATATTATGCATTTTAGAATGCTGTTCTGACAAGAAGTGAACAGACTTTACCAGATGCCAAATGGACCCAATGGCACAAAGGAAACTAAGAACCTGTAACAGAAAATGGAAACTGGAGAGGTGCCTGGGTGGCTCAGTGGGTTAAGCAGCTGACTCTGGGTTTCAGCTCAGGTCATCATCTCACACTTCATGAGTACAAGCCCTGCATCAGGCTCTGCAGCTGGCAGCATGGAGCCTGCTTGGGATATTCTCTCTCTCTCTCTCTCTCTGTCTCTCTCTCTCTCCCCCTCCCCTACTCGTGTTGTCTCTGTCTCTCTCAAAATAAGTAAATAAACTTAAAAAATAAAAGAAAATGGAGAATGGAGTGGACACATTTGTCACATAACAGTATAGACATATATACAAAAGGATGACTCCATGATTTTGAGAAATGACTTCATGATTTAAGAACAACAAGAATTAGACCTGACATTTTTATAGTTCTTTAATGTGGTTCAAACACTGATATTAGTCAATTTAGCACTCTAAAAATTTTATGAGGTCGTTATGATTACTGCCCCCATTTTACAAATAAGGAAACACACAAAGAAAGGTTGAGTGATTTGACCATAGTAGCACAGCTGTTAAGAGTTAGAGGTGACCAAGCTGACAACAACTATGTTATACTGCTACACAATAATAATGGCATTCCTAAAAATAGCAATGATCATATGCTAAGTGCTGCATAGGCATCAGGCATTGTGATAGTGCATTACAAACTTCATGTAGTTTAATTCTTATGACCATTCTGGAAGGTAGTTATTATCCCTACAGTACAGAAAGTGAGGCTTAGAAAAACTATGAGATTTTCCCAAGTCAGACAATAAGTGGCTAAAGGAGAATCTGAACTCAGGTTAATATGATATCAAGCCTGGCCTCTTAATGTCTGCAGCCAGGCCAAGAAGTTTTATTTTAGTCTGTGGCAACAGGGAAACATTAATGGCTTTTGATGGGAAACCTACATTATATGATCTGTATTTTTTTTAATATATGAAATTTATTGTCAAATTGGTTTCCATACAACACCCAGTGCTCATCCCAAAAGATGCCCTCTTCAATACCCATCACCTACCCTCCCCTCCCTCCCACTCCCCAATATGATCTGTATTTTAGACAGATCGACATGGCAATAATATGGAAGATAGTTGGAGCAAAAAGTTGGAAGCAATGAGATCAGTTAAGCAGCCATTGGAGAACCTGTCCAAGGAGAAGTTAAGATAAAAGTAAGCAGAGATAGGAAAGGCATTTGAGGGAAATAATGCTATCTGGTACAAATCAGACATCACAGGGGGCAGTGTAACAAGTGGAGAGGCCAATGACACCACCCAGGTGTCTAGCTAGTGATTATGGGACCACTAAATGGAACAAGGAACAAAGGAGGACAAAAAAACCATGAGCTCTTCCTTGCACATAATGAATCTGAGGTACCCATGAAATACCTTGGTGGGTGTATTCAACGGAAAGTTGGAAGTTTGGGTGTGGTCCTCTATAACTGAGATGTAGTTTGTGTCCTGCAGATGTTCCTACGTTCCAGGACTAGATCAAAGTAGTGGAGCCAATGGAAGAGCTGAGAAATGGACAGAAAGGCTTAGGATGCAGACATCAAGAGAGGAAATTGTTCTTAATAATAGAGGGAATTAGTGGAGACAAGAGAAAAAGAAAGAGTAATAAAACAATGAAATATATCCTCAAAAAAGAATTTGAATTCCTTTATTTTTCATTTTATTTTTGAGAGAGAGAGAGAGACAGAGTGTGAGCAGGGGAGGGACAGAGAGAGAGGGAGACATAGAATCAGAAGCAGGCTCCAGACTGTGAGCTGTCAGCACAGAGCCCAACGCAGGGCTTGAACTCAGGAACCATGAGATCATGACCAGAACTGAAGTTAGACACTTAACCGACTCAGCCACCCAAGCGCCCCTTGAATTCCTTTTTGAGGCTCTTTAAAGCAGGTAGGAATAGTCTTCTTAGACATATTTAAGTCCTTATTTGCATAGAGGCAGAGAGATGGAAAAAATGACACTATTAGGTCCTGCCTGATCCAGTCACAGATTGGGAGTTCTAAGATAAATGATGAAAACAACATTTGGGCTCCTGCATAAGGAGAGAGGTTAAGACGGGGAGCAGGTGAGTAAGAAACTATCTTTTCAGTCGGAAAACTGGAGTGAGGGAGGTGTGTGTGTCCATGTGTGTGTATGTTGGGGGCTGGCCTTAAATTGTTTACATTTATATGCCACGGTTACAACATTGAAAAACTCTAGAAACAGCTTACATAGAAATTTAAACCATGAAAATAGAAAAAGAGCCTGAATATGAATGTGGTAATTTCTATAAAAAGCCATGATTCTTTGGTTGGGGCGGGGGGATATAGAGTGGTGGATAATAAACTACTCAAGCAGGTGAATCATTTTAAATACCTGGGAAATCTCAATAGCCCAGGGGAGGAAAGAATCCTGAAGCTAAGAGATTAAAATTTATTACAATAAAGAAGAACATTAAAGGAGATTTATAATATCATCACAAAGCCGATTATTAATTTTGGCAGGGCAACTTGGATATGGAAAGAAGAAGATAAAAAGACAATATGGTAGAAGCTGTTGAAATGAAATTTCCTGTCTTACTTGAGGCTTGGATAAGATTTAAAGAGTGAAAATACACAGGATGCAGAATATTGGTAGTCAGTGGTAATTGGTGACCAGAATTTACTTTTACAAAAACAGAAAAGATCAACTGGAAAACACATTGAGACTTTGAAATACCAGGTAGTCTGAACCAAACAAGACACCCCAGAAAATGCCTGCCCATTCAAATATAGATCCCATCGATGCCAAGAGTGAGAACCAGTCTTCTGTGTCTGACTCAATTAGAAGTCTTCTGATTTGCCCACTAACAGAAAATCAAACCCTCCTTGAGGAAAAGAGAAAAGTCTTGACTTCTGAACCAGGAAGTACTAGGGCTAGCATTACATTTCAAGTCAGCTTGAGGCAGAGGCTCAAATGCGTTCCCAAGAACTCTGTTCTATTTGTCTCTCATATCAGCTCTGCTCTTCTCTTCCTGTGATTTCTTTCTCACTCAGTCTCTCCTCCTTATCTCAAGGTAGCTGCCAAGCTCTAGACCTTACCTCCTCTCAGTTTTCCAACCAGTGGGAGAAGCACTGCTCTCCTTACAATGGTCAAGCATGAATCTCAGATATGATGCTCACTGACCAAATGGGAGCCTTCTGCCCATCCCCAGCCAATCACCATGCTCAAAGGAATGTGATATGATAATAGGCTTAAACCAATCTGAGCCCAGCCCTGGAGTGTGGGGGACAGGTAAAGATTAAATCATAGGAGTTAAAAATGAGGGGCGGTTCCCCAACAAAAAGTAGGGGATGTCTTTCACAAATGGGGACAAGGAATGCAAAATATAATAAACATTCACTGTAGTTAACAAGCTTCAGTTCTGAGAGTCCCACCCTGTGTATAATTTAAGCTTCTTATGCTAAAATTTTAATCCATTCCGTAGATCAAGGGTGGTGTCAAGTACATATCAATAAGCAAAAATCCTCATTGTTGCAATGGAGAAGAGTCTTTTGATATTTCATATGGGTGGTCTGCCTAATTGGAGTAATTCTAGTTATTGTAATTGAGTTATTTTCATATTTGTGCAAACAAGTTAAGGAAGATGATAATGGAATATATATTTAGCAAGGTAAAATCACCTATCCACACAGTCATCAAATATCATATTGTTTATCATGTAAAGAGCTTTTGATTCTTTTTTTAAAAAAATCTTTTAACATTTATTTTTAAGAGACAGAGAGAGACAGAGCACAAGTGGGGGAGGGGCAGAGAGAGAGAGAAGACACAGAATCTAAAGCAGGCTCCAGGCTCCGAGCTCCGAGCTGTCAGCACAGAGCCCAATGTGGGGTTCAAACCCACAAACCATGAGATCATGACCTGAGCCGAAGTTGGCCACTTAACCAACTGAGCCACCCGGGTACCCCTCAATCGTTTTTTTTTTTTTTTTAGTTCCTCTGGTGATCACCTGTGCCTCTGTGCTGTAAGATGTCCACCATTCACTGGCTCCAGTTTCACTAAGAAAGGTCTCAACATGTTAATTACAACCTCTTAGACTTCCGTGCAATTCATGCTGTTGAGAACATCAAATCTCTTGGAAAATAACAAAGGTGGGTAGGGGTTAAGCATTACAGATTTTGGCACAGCACACAACAAAGCAGCACACAGTCACTTTTTTTTTTAAGAGAATGTGATTTTTAAAGAGAATGTGATTTTTAAAGAGAATGTGATTATCATGCAGAAGAAAGAAGTCAAAAGGCACTGGATCTCCTGCTCCATAGGTGGGGGTATTTGAACACATTAACACATTAAACTTTTTTAACATCTGGGAGAAGAGTTACACTCTCTATGTTATAGTTTCACAGTGTATAATTACAAATGCCAATCCAGCCACAGCAAAGGCTGCCTTGAATATATTAAAGGAAAAACCATGCATCTCTGGGGGGAGAAAAAGTAAGAGAAGAAAATTGCATTGTGTCATCATCCACCAGGCAGGGGTATTTCTCTGCACTGGGAGTGCAGAAGAAGAAAATATACATATAGGGAAAAGTCCCTACGCATGAAGGCAGGTACCAGAAGTGGCATTCTGTTCTGTCTGCTCAGTCTCACCTCTTTCTTCCCACACTCCCTCTTCTCATTTGCCTAAGAGAGCCTCAACACAAAACAGCTCAAATAGACGACTCATTAGAAAAATACACTTCTTCATAGAAACCAAGCTCTGATTTCTTAGAATCTTACTTACAATATGATTTTAAAAAAACAAAAACAAAAACAAAAACAAAAGCTCTTTCTGGCTGCCTTCACATCATGTTGTCAGCTTTCAAATACAAAATGAATTACAATTCTTTTGTGTCACCAAAAGCAAAGCAGATAGAAAATCTTCCAGGAGGATGTATTCAAGAAACTCAACAAATCATGTATTACAAATAGACAAGCAAGATGCCCCAGAAATACACAATCCAGTTCTTTTTCGGTGTCTACAAGCATGAGAGGGATGTTCAGGATCAGTCTTCCATGGGTATGGCAGGTAGCTCTGAAGCACATTCACTCCCTCGCTGAATGGACATTGGCTAATGCTTATTATGTGCCAGACACTGTGCTGTTTACCTCCATATGTTTTTTCATTCAATCCTCACTTTATCTTCATTTTTAGTGATGAAAAACCTGGGGGCTCAGAGAGGTTAAATAACTTGTCCAAATGCATAAATCCAGACAGTGGTAGAGCCAGGTTTTTGACCAGCATCTGCCTGAATCCAAAGCTCATGTATTTTCAGTACACCATACTGCCCTCTGTGAAAGGCACTTAAAAAAAATTTCCCTGCCTAACGTGGGGTTAAAGATTCATGAAGATGATGCTACCTGGACCTCAGGGCCCAAGGTTAAGTCTCACCTGAGATACAGGGACTACTCCAGGGTCTCCAGCCACCTTGCATTCAGCAATGTCTGCATCTAGGACCTTGGGAAGAAGAGAGGAATCTTCCTTCAGGAAACAACATCAGGACCCAGGAAAAGGTGGCTCAAAAGGGAGCACCAAAGACTCCCCTGGGCTTACCCTCAGGAATGAGGACAGAGAGTCCAAGGTTGAGGAGACATCCATCTAAGAAAGAACATCAAGTACTACAGATCTGGGTCAGTGCTTTGGGAATGCTTGGACATCTAATGGATTTGCCCCTTCCCTTTGCATCTTGTTTATGTTAAATCTTTTTATGATTTCAATGTTTAGAAATCAACTCCCTGAAGACAGGAAGAAGAAAAAAAGGCACAGGAGCATATTCGCCTGAGTAGCCAGGGAGGTAGGGCCATACGAATGGCATTCACCTCCACAGCCTGTCCAGGGAAGGGTGCAGTGGCTTAAAACTATGTCTACAAATTGATACTCCACTCATGAAGAGGTGGAGCCTAATGTCCCTCCCTTTGAGGGTGGGCTAGTCCTAGTGACCCACCTCGAATGGGAAGTAGAATAGAGCAGAAATCACATGTGACTTCAGAGATGAGGTCATAAAAATGGTAGTATGGCTTCCATTTCAGTGGCTCTTTCCTTTGAGTCACTTACTTGGGGGAAGCCAGTTTTCAGGTTGTAAGTAGCCCTATGTAAAGACCCACATGGCAAGGAATTGGGATCTCCTAACAACAGACACAGGAATGAGGTTGAAAGTGAATCCCCCAGCCTCAATCAAGTTAACACTTTGACTACAACCTCGTGACAGACCCTAAGCCAAAACCACCCATGTAAGTCACTCCCAGATTCCTGATCTCAGAAATTGTGTAGAATGATTCATTTTGTCTTAAAGGGCTACATTTGGGGATAATTTTAACACAGCAAGTACTACATATAAATAATATAAGAGATACCTCAATGTTCAGAGAAGAATAGCATTGAAGAGTAAGGAAGGCTAGATGATTCTTGAGGCTTTTCTGATTCTTGAAGCATGGCTCTGAGACCCAATCTGGGAGGAAGGGGGCTTCCTAGGCTCCTTGCCTGGAAAAAAACTGGAGAAGTTCCCAAAAAGGTTAAAAAGGGGAATATTTTTTTTTCTTTTTTCCCCTATGTAAAGAAAACCTGTTTACAGATCTTCCAAGTGGGGCACCTGAATGGCTCAGTCAGTTAAGCATCCAACTCTTGATTTCAGCTCAAGTCATCATCTTATGGTTCCTGAGTTTGGTTCCAGCCCTGCATCAGGCTCTGCACTGACTGGGATTCTCTCTCTCCTTCTCTCTCTCTCTGCCCTTCCTCTGCTCCATGCTCACACGCACATGTTCCCTCTCTCAAAATGAATAAATAAACTTAAAAAGAAAGATCCTTTAACTGAGGACTTTAAGAGACAAAAGAGATGAACATAAGGGAAGGGAAACAAAAATAATATAAAAACAGGGAAGGGGACAAAACAGAAGAGACTCATAAATATGGAGAACAAACTGAGGGTTGCTGGAGGGGTTGTGGGAGGGGGGATGGGATAAATGGGTAAGGGGCGTTAAGGGGTCTACTCCTGAAATCATTGTTTCACTATATGCTGACTAATTCGCATGTAAACTTTAAAAAATAAAAAATAAAATTAAAAAAAATATCCTTTGTGCAACATAGAAATATAGGAAACATATTTAAATTTATGCTATACAAATGTTTGTGTAAAGGAGAGTGATGATATATTATTAGCTGTTAGAAAATCATATTAAGCCATCACAAAATGTGCCACAATTGTATCTTGGTTGTCTCTTCTCTGGAAGATGCTGACTAGGTATTTTGGGAAGTGAGAGGTTGTTCTTGCCATCAAAGGGCACGGAGGTTTCTTACAAAGCAGAGATACGAAGAGTCATCATCTATTCAATAAATGCTTCTGTACCAGTTACTATGTGTCAGGTACTGCATTTGCCTGTGGACAGATGATATGAAATCAGATGCAGCTCTGCCCTTGGGATCTTGGAGTTTACATGGAAACAGACAAGATAATAAGATACTCTAATACTACACGTGATAAGGAATAAGCATTGGATATTCACAAAAGCACAGAACAGGGTGGTAACATAAGCATATACAGTAACACCTTGGATTGCAAGTAAGTTGTTCTATGAATGTTCAACAAGATGAGCAAAGATTTGTAATAAGTTTTAACTTGATAAAGAAGCAAGGTCTTGCAATTTGAGTATTACATGACCCAAACATCACATGATCACAACTGAGCCAATGGTTCCTCTCTCTCTCCCTCCCTGCCTCTCTATCTCTCTCTCTCTGTCTCTCTCTCTCTGAGATTGTGGGTGATCATCTCCCATACTCAGCTGCTTTGTCTCAGGCTGCAGTGTTTGGAAGAAATTAGTGATTTTTCAGAACATTGGAAGGTGCCCACAACTGGCACTAGTGTATCTTTTGGGACTTCAAAGCACCTATGGACAGTCCTTTGCTTTTCCATACAAGAGTAAGCTTAGGAATGCTTTGCTTAATTCTGGGTCATTAGATAGGTTTCCTGTTAAAGTTGCACAAAAAGAAAAAGACTCCACTCAGCCAACAGACAGCAGTGATTCTGTTAGTGAAAGTGAAAGTCGTCCTGTACAATAACCCTCTACCCTCTTCTCTCCTTCACATCAGCCACGAAGGCTTCCAAAGGTAAGTGCAGTTTCATCTGTTCATTTTTTCTTTATATTTTGTATTTTCTTCATTATTTTGTATTATGTTACAGTATTATAATCACTTGTATATGAATTTTTTGGGGTTGTGGAATGAATTATCTGAGTTTCCATTATTTCTTACTGGGAAATTCACTTTGATATACAAGTGCTTTGGATTACAAGCATATTTCTGGAATGAAACATGAGGGAACGCTTCTAGATAATTAACAATACCAAAGTTTGAGGTATGAAACAAGAGATGTGGACACTAAGAAGTCTGAAGAAGTGAGACTTCCCAGTGGGTTGTGATTATAAGAGGAGAATCGATTAGAGAGGGAAATACGGGTCCTTAAAAGACAAGTGATGAATCTACCCCCAAAACCAAGAGCACACTGTATACACTCTATGTTAGCCATCTTGACAATAAATTATATGTAAAGGAAAGTGGTAAGGAAAATAGTCAAAAAAGTGAAGGAGACATGTCATAGAGATCACTTTACCAGTGTTAAATCTTTACATGAGAGTATTTAAAAGAGGGGAAAGAGCATTTGAGAAAGTCAGTGTCTTAGTTGCTACAATAATGCTGCATGACACACAATCACCTAATCTCAGGGTCTTTATGACAAATTCATCTTTTTTCTCACTCTTGAATCTTTGGGATAGACAGGGCAGCTGTGCCTCAGATTATGAGTTGGACTCCAGTTCGCTCATGTGTGTGCACTCTGGGCCCTAGCCTTCAGGGACAGTGGTTGCCTGGGGTATGCTCTTCTCATGGTAGGTCACAGACAGGGAAATCCATGCAAGCAAAGTTCTGTTTGAATCATATTCACTCAACTTCCCTCAGTGGAAGCAAGTCATATGCTCAATTTCAACAGTCATGGGATGGCAAAATATACTCTACTCACATGGAGAGGTAATGCAAAGTTACCTGGCAAAGACTGGGGTTTACAATCTTCTTGTGAAAAAATGGAAACAGTAGTGCAATTTATCATAGCCAGTCAGAAAGTTTTTCATTTATGGTCCAGGAAGTAGAGACCTATTAAAGTTTTTGAGCATCAGAGTGGCAGGCAGTGGAAACATTTCAGTAGAGCACAGATCAGACATTGGAAGCTAGTGCCACACAGTTCGTGTGTACAGCAATAGGAGTGGTAACTATAATTTAACAATGGTGATCAAGGAGAATGAAGTCTGGGGAAATCACTTGAAGGGTGGACTGAGAGGACTTTAATGACTGATTGGAAAATGACGACAGACAGATAAAGCTAGAAGAAAAGTCCAAGATGATTCTAATGTCTCGTATTTGGATGAGGAGAAGTTGTGTGTGTCATGCTCACTTAAAGGAGTGGAGTTGATGTGGAAGATGGGAAAATAATAGACTGTGGTATATGATATGGGGTCTTATGGTGCATTTGATGTATGGAGTAGCCAAGCTGGGGCAGCCAAGAAATGTCTAGAAGGTGGAAAGTTCCCACTAACATCTGGGAGAAAGGTCAGATTTGAATATGTATAATTAAAGTCCATCCATATGAAGGAGTAGTTGAAATTCTCAAGGAAGTGAGCATAAATAGAAAGGACCCAAGTTTATAGGACGAGGATACTGGGGTGAGGTAGATGAACAAAGATTGTAAGACAAGGATAGTGATACTCTGCATGAGAAACAATAACTCTGTAGACAATAATACATAGGAAACAAAATCCTCGATGTAATTATCTTAGATATGTCTTTGTCCATATTAAAATTACTTTGGGATTTTAAAACAGATTGCATTTCTGTGCCTTTGTAGAGCATTATCTATAAAACAAGAACATGTAAAGATGGGAATTTACGGATGTTAAAAAGCCAGAAGAGAAATGCAGCAGCTGGAGTGTTCATGAAAGCATAATCTGTTATGTGTGGAAATAAGCAGCATACATTTGCTATGATGGGGCAACCCTTATGAAACTTCATTGCAGCAAAGTGAAAAATCCGAGCAGAGAAACTTTTCCAGCCAAAAGGGAGAAATGTGATGAATTCTTTTAATTTTCTTTAAAGTCAAATGCTCCCTTGCATATGCCACTATCACAAGAGAAGAACAAAACTGGTTGTGTATTCGTATTGTACACTTCTTTAAAAATTAAATGAATCCACTTAATGTATTAGATAATCACTATTTCTTCATGACCATATTATGTATGATGTCAAGTCAGACATGTACAGTAGAATCTTAATTGAACCATGGAAACATGTACAAATGAGACAACATTCATCCATTATACGGGATATGCACGCAAACTATGGTTCACAAAACACTTTTGTACACATGATAGTCTTTGATCTTCACACAATGCCTATAAAACAGTCCTAGGATATGTTCTTACTCAATTTACAAATGAAGAAACAAAGCATAAAACATTAAATCATTTTCTCAATATCATGTAGCTGGAGGGTCGAAGTGGCTTTCAAATCATGTTTGGTGTCCTTCCTATTCCATCAAGATACTTACCTACACAAAAAGGAGTCCTCCTAAATCCCTCCACCTCCTCCCCTCCACTGAGACTTCTATTGTCTATTTATTGCCTGCCAGATAAAATTCAACATTCTTCACAGAGCATACAAGCATCTTTGTAATCAGTCTTTCTTTTACCACTCTGATCTCACCCTCTGCCACTATCTTCCCACCCACCTCAACACACGGATTTCTCCACCATGATTATCTGGTGACCATGGGGCTCCCTCTGGTCTTGGTGGTGCCACCTGAAGAGGGCAAAAAGAAGTTTCCCCACTTGGGTCATCAGGTGTTTCTTGACGGAAGAAAGTGTGGTGTGGTGGGATTCCTACCGGTGTCTCCCAGCTTCCCAGTGTCTCTGAGCAAAGGAGTGAGTACTAGGTCTTTAGGGACAAAAAGGCTGTCTGGACTAAACCGCTTGCTATAACCTGGTTCCTTTTTCTGGTTCTGCTGGCCCATCTGGAATTTGGGGGTCAGGGAAGGAAGAGCCTACATGTAAAAAGAGGTGTCCTGTCCAGGGCAGCTTGCTATACCTTGGTTCTTTTTGCTAGTTCTGACACCTTCCCTTTCTATCTCCTGATAAAAAAAGGGATAGGGGGAGTCTCAATATTGGTATGGAAGGAGAAGCAGTCCCTTGTTTCTGGCAGAGCTCTCAATCTATCCTTCTTCCAAGGGTATCAGGCTCACCTCGTGTTGTTAAAGGGACTTCTGTTCAATTCAGGGGAAGAAAAAGCTTCCTGGGCTATCTTCTGTGGTTACGTGAGGAGTCAGGAAATGCCAGGTGTGTAACCTTCCTCTGTTGGGTAAGAGGACACAAAACCACCTGGAAGAACACTATATTGTTCTTCCAGAGCTAGATTCCCAAGTAGCTTGCCTTCTTCTTACCACCTAGCAGAGTTATCCTTTGGTTGTCTCTTACACCATTTCTAGGGTTTTTAGTTGTGGTTAGCAGAGAAGAGCAGAAATAATGGGTCTAAGACATCTTGTTGTATCAAAAACAAACCCATGTAGGGGTGCCTGGGTGGCTCAGTCAGTGAAACATTCAACTTCAGCTCAGGTCATGATCTCACAGCTCATGAGTTCGAGCCCCGTGCTGGGCTCTGGGCTAACACCTCAGAACCTGGAGCCTACTTCAGATTCTGTGTCTTCCTCTCTCTTTCTGCTCCTCCCTTGCTCATGCTCTGTCTCTCAAAAATAAACAAACATTAAAAAAAGTAAACCCATGTTATTTTATCATATCAAAGCCAGGATTTTTGTTAGTATAATTATTTCAGACATGACTCAGTAATGTCTTTATGTTTCTCATTCCTCTCTTCAATCCATATCTCCTGCCCTCTCCATGCCTTCTTGCTCCCATCTCCAATGTCCTCACCCCAACCTTCAGCCCTTTTGTTTCAGTGAGCTCATGCAACTCTCCTGCCTCCTTCCATCCTCTCTTCAACTTTTACCTAATAATAACCATACCAGTCGTCATCATCATCATCATCATCATCATCACCACCATCATCATTATCATCACCAAGATTAAAAATGAAGCTGGTAGGAGGTACCTAGAAAACACATGCAGATATAGCCACCAAGGCTAGGTAAGATAGGGACTAAGGGCAGAGATAACCCTTAAGAGCAACCACGAAAGTGAAATCAGAACTGCTAAGGACTGAAGTTGAAGGATGCTGAGCACCAGTATGGCTGAAGTTTAATATTAGAAATGTGTGTGACATGTGTATTTTCAAAACGTTACACTTCACTTGTGTTTTGAAGTGTTCATAAATTATTGGCTTGAAATATATTCAATAGCTTCATTTGTTAAATTTATGAATTCTAAATGATTTAAAACAAAATACTAGTATTCCCATTACTACTTTAGTGTCATGTAATTACATGGAACCAATAGTAAAATGCAGGTAGTGATACCTTCTTCAGTGTTGAAATTGCTCATCATACATCACACTGCTCTTTAAACATGTCAACATTTGAGCATTTTAATAATCATTCATCTCCAATCTTTTAACAAAGTAAATACTTCTACCACACATCGAGCAAGACAAGAACAGCCTAGGATTATTTAGATACTACAGAAATTTGGACAAAACAGAAAACACCAGCTCGTATCAAAGTGTGGCATGCCCCTAGGCTACTGTTCAACATGGCAGTCTGCAAAGTATCCTTGTACATTGTGAATGTATTACTATGGAACCCTACACATTCACAACAAAATCAAAGATACAAGTTAATGAAAACCCAGGGGCTTTCAGAATGTTGCAATAGGTATCATAAATGTAAGCAATAGGTATCATAAAGTGCCACGTTGCACAATGGAAAACAGCTAAGACTGTTGTGTAGAACAAAGATACTATGCCATATCCAAATGCACTCACTAAAAATACAGATGCTATAATTTCAGTATGTGGGTTTTATAACTATGGTCCTATAGGCTTTTTTCTATGAAATACTCATTAAATCTAACATTTCTATTTTTTGTGTTTGATAATAATTGCTTGAGAAAAGATAAGAGGTGAATGTTGAAACTGTTCTACAGTTTCCATTTACCACACCTGGTGACAATGACTAATTCATAGAGATA
The DNA here is from genome assembly GCF_018350195.1 of Panthera tigris. Taxonomy (NCBI): domain Eukaryota; kingdom Metazoa; phylum Chordata; class Mammalia; order Carnivora; family Felidae; genus Panthera; species Panthera tigris. The sequence goes on from NC_056661.1 coordinate 49,632,678, forward strand.
ATAACAAAAAGTAATTCCCTTAACACATACATATACATATTTTTTACTCCTTATTGCTCATTCCAGCTATATACTTCTGTTTCCACGGAAAACAGATTGGCAGGAGAGAAACAGCTGCTCTTATCATACCTATTCCAAGTGGATCATGCAAATATCATCCTCTTTGTTTTTCCCAGAATTCTCTTTAGATAGAATACTGCACCTCCAGAATTTTAACGCCCACACCATCGCTCCTAATGTTATCTGATATAGAAGAGAGGCTCTATCTTTTCCACTACCTCAAAGCCTTACCTGGACATTCCATCCACCAAGAATAGTTTTGTCCTCCAACTCCTAAAGAATAACTGTCATAAAATCAAAGAATCTCTAAATGGGACAGAATCCTGTTTTAGCCTGTCCTCAGTGTTTAAGTTCATATCTATTTATCCATTCAACAAGCATTAGTTAAAACTTGCTTCATCACAAGACACTGTTCTAGACAAAATATGTAACTGAGGACACACACACATTCCATATTCCTAAAGAACATATCAGTACACCTTCTTTAGAATTGAAATTTGTCAGTTATTTAGGGTTACATTCTTTCAGCTCATGATGGTAACTTCATCCCTGTCTTCTCTAGTCTGAATGTCTCCAACTCTACTGAACCAATGCATTTTACTTTTAATATCTGCCTATGTCTACTCCCCAACTAAACTGTAAGCTTCTAACAGCCAAGTTTCAAATATTACCTCTATTCATCTAGCACAGGGTTTTTCAGCCCCAACATTATTGCCTGGATAATTCTTTTTTTCTGGGGAGCTCTTCTGCGCTTTACAGGATGCAAAGCAGCATCCACAGCTCCTACTCTATAGATGCCAAGAGGAACCCCCCTTCCAACTATGCACTGAAAATGTTTCCAGGCTTATCCAAATTTTCCTGGGGAATAAATCACACCTGGTGACCACTGGTCTAGCACTATATCTGGCAATGTACCATGCACTGATATACAACTCACATTTATAGAGTAAATTACCATTTGCAAAATTTTTCAAATATAGGTCTCAGTGATGCTCATGATAGCTTTTGAATTATGTCTTTATGCTCAATTTGTATTTGAGACTCAAACCTGGGTAGTTTGAATCCAGAGTCAGCACTTTGAACCGAGCTGTGTAACCCTGGGAAATGTACTCAATATTCCCGAATCTCAGTTGCCTCACCTATGAGATGGAAGAAAATAGACACACTCATCTCAGAGTGTTGTAGTGATGATTACATGAGACAAACCTAGCACATAAGGGCTCGATAAAAATTGGCTCACATTATTATTCCAATAAACACAGATATGAATGCTGTGGCTGGGTGAGTGTTCCATTAAGTCATCAGGAGGGAAAAAAAAGAGTTATCAGGAAAAACTTTATCTCTTTTTGGAGATTCAAAAGGTGTTATGACTTAGGTTTGATATCACATGACAGTTATCTTTCCCACCATATGAAAACATCCTGTCTGTGACAATGGAGAAGTAGGACCACATTCAAAGATAAAAAGAGACAAGTAAAGAGATGAGAGACAAATAGAGAGACAGAGAGTGAGAAAGACAAAAGGAAAATATTTGACATTAAATGAACCTCCAGTTCCAGCCCTGTTTGCAACTAGTTATGCCCTTGAACTTCCTAGTACTTGAACTAATGTAACCAGTAAACCCGTTACATTCCTTTTTATGCTTAGGTTAAGTAAGGATGAGTTTCTATCTCCATCATTTGAAAGAAGTTTGACTAATATAGATATTCAGGATGACTCTTTACAGTCACCCAAAGAAAACTGTTCTCTTACAACCATGAAACCATGACAGAGGTCATAAATTGATTAATCTAGTTCAAGATCAAAGGAATATTACTGAGGGATAAAAATATACCATGGTTTTCCCTAAATAGTTTCTGTCTAATTCTGTTTTTCTGTAATTTATAATGGACAAAGTTATTCCAGTTAAATGTCCACACTATGTAATTAGCACTTACAACATACAAAAAACACTTTCGCAGGTCTAAGCATATACTGAGAAAATGAGGTGTTCTCTAACTTTACATGCAATTTTCTAGAAGGACAAACAGGTAAGATTAAAAGATAACATATTATGGCATAAACAGAGTTCTTTGGAGCCAGACCAAAGGATTTAAAAAAGGAACTTCCATACATGACAGATGCCAGTTTTGTCCCCCAGTGTAAATATTCATTCATATTGTGCATGCACACTCATGCATACACACACACACACACACACACACACCCCTCTCAATTGTAATATTCTCCTGATCAAAGGGAATAACAAACAGAAATATACAAATAGCAACATGAATCCATTAAAATTATGACCAAAGAGAAAACAGTCAACTCAAGCTGTGAGCAAAGGCTCACCCTATCATTGGCACCTCAAGTGCAGCATTTGATTGGGTGCCACAATTCTCTTGTATTGTTTGTATGCCAGTTTCAACCAGAATGGAGCTGGGTTGAAGATTAAGGGGGTTACCTAAAAATAGCAGAGAAAATCAATCTTTATACTATAAAACTCTTCAGCCAGAAAGGAAATTTGGGACTAGCAAGTCCTCTGAAAACATGCAAATATGTTTTCTTCTCAAACTATAATTCTCTTGCTTTCCAATAATCTAGCTTTTGCAACACCTCTATGGTATCCCTATTAATACCATGTTTCCTCCACTGACTACTGTTTTAGGCCTGCAATCCTACAGTTTTCTAATTTGCCACTTCTTAGTTTGCTAGAAAAGAAAATCTACTTGGGCAAATATATCAAGAAAGACACAGATTAACAAACCAAGCTACTGATCAAATTTATATACTTATTTATTTATATGCTTAATGTGGGAGAAAGCACATTTGAACACGGAGAGAAAATCTGTTCTTAAAACTGAATGTATATATTACCCTGGTCCACCAAGTTCAGGAGAGCAAAATGTGATTTCATAATAAAAATGAAAATTTTTACAGAACTTTAGAGTTTAAAAGTGCTTTTTTTACATCCATATTTTGATTTATTCCTCTCACAGGGTTGGAATTGTTTCAGATGAGGAAAGAGAGACTCAAAAAATTTAAGGAACAAAAACCTAAGTTATAAGCTAGAAAGTGGTAGAGTTAGGACTCAGATACAAGCCCAATGACCCTACATTCCATGATAGTTCCACCATACCTATTGACACATTGAGCCTTAATTTTCAGAGAGCAGATGGTGTCACTCTAGGCTGAATTTCAGAGATCAAGACTGGAGAATAATGGGGAAAGGAGTTTGAAATGATAACACATTAACAGTCACCATCTACCTGTGTAACTAGGAGAAATCATAATCTCATCCTTAACCTTTCCCTTCCCTCCCTACATTCTCTCCCTCAGATCGGTTACCATAGGCAAAGACATTCTTCCTACATCCATATGGTCTGTGTATAAAAACGATGAAGTCACATATACAAGTGTCCATCCCATTCTTAGGCATTCAAGAACTGATTTTGCATGAAAATAGAATATTGTAGTAGAAGAATTAATATCTCTTTTGCACTTGGCAGGTAATTTTTTTCATCAATTAGAAGAAACAGATACCTTACTTTGGATTTCTGACACCATGCTCACTCAACTCTGTACCATTTTTCTCTCTCAGGGGGTGGTACCATACTATGCACTGCATGGCCTATGGGCATGTCTTCCTTTGTTGGTGTGTGTCTGTACAAGTGCAGGACTTGTCTTCATGAAGCCCAATCTCTGAATAGTCAAGAAATCCCTCCACAGACTGGTCCAAAAAAGTGACGAGTCTGGCGAATACTTCAGGTAAATGATAATATTACAGTGAAATTTCACTTTGATAAACAATTAGATTGTATTTATCAACACAAATAAATGAGCATGAAAATAAAAAGCAGGGCATACATGCCTTCATACTTTTGTCTTCATCTTCAGGGGTAAAATCCAGGCCAGTAAGTGAGCAAAGAGAGATAGGCCTCTCTCAGAAGAAATGGAACACATAAACTATCACACTTGTGGCAGACCATTGGCGGAAAGTCAGCCACCATACAAGTAGGTAAAAAGTCAGCTAAAATTTTAATTCATTCCTTAAAAGCTAATTGTAGGCTAGAATGTCATTTTGTCATACCTCCAGACACAAGTGGTATCTACATTTCCCAGAGCTCTTTACTGAGGACTCACAAGAAATGTTGGGGACAAAAAAGATCCTGGAGAAACTCTCCCTTGGTACAGAATCTCAGCGCAAGGGGTGATCAGTAGCTGCTGGGGGAAAGGAACAAAGCCCTTCCCACTTTCCCAGACTTCTCTTTCCTAGAAAGCAAAGGCCTTAAGCTGCTGGGAGAAGAAAATAAATTTTGTCGCTGCCAGGGCACAGCAAAGAACCATTGCAAATGGAGGATGGGTAGGTGAAGCCACTCCAGAGAACTGGAAACTATCCTGGGTCAAAAACCCTATACCAAGCAGAGGTTGCTATGACAAAAGATGAAGCAGGAAACTACCAGCTGAGACCAACTACAGATCCAAGTTAAAGTTGGGTTCTCAGGAGACAGGAAGGAATGCCAAGAAAGCATTGCTCCTAAGACACAGATGCACATTGTCATGTACACCTGAGGCTGGGCCATGACAACAGAGCACCCTTCTTAGCCCTACCATGAGGGTAAAACGGAGGAAGGAGCAACATGAGCCCTTTGCAGGAGGAGGGGCAAGAGCCTGGAGATGCCATCTGTGCCACAGTGTGTGGGAAAAGCTGAAAGCTGAGGGTGGGTGTGTAAAATACTAATTCATGGGTCCACAATGGTAGCAATCAATGGTTGAATACACAAATAAATAATAAATGGGGAGAAGAGACAGATCTCTGTAAGGATTTCTCAATCATTTATAGATATCCTACCCTCAAATGGGTGAAACATAACTCCCCACACCTTAAATGTAAGGTGCACATGGTGACTTCTCTAAAAAGAGTACAATATGAATATGGGGAAAATCTGGAAAATACAACTCAACCATGACAAGGTCAGTATCAACAGTGATGAGTCATATTAACAGCACGTATTCTTGGAGTGACATAATGAGAATGGTAATTGACCTCTGTGCTATTCCTCCAAAGAATCTACAACTCCAGTATAAGAAACAAAATAATCCAAGAAATCTCAATTGTGAGACATCCTACAAAATAAATGACCAGTACTTCTCATAATTCTCCATGTCTTGAAAATTATAAAAATTCTGAGAAACCATCACAAACAAGATGAACCTAAGGAGACATGTCAACCAAATACAAGGAGGTATTCTGGATAGGATTCTAGAAAAGGGACACTAGATAAAAGCTAAGAAAATTAGTCCATAAAAATATAACTAATGTTAGTCCATTAATCTTAATAAATGCACCATGGAGATATAATGATAACACAATTTTTATACTTTCATACTTTATATTTTACATGTAACCAATATGCAAATAATAATAAGGTGTCAACATTGTATCCAAATATACCATATGAACATAAGATATTAATAATGAAAGAAAGTGGATGTAGAGTATATGGTAATTTTCTGTACTGTCTTCACATTTTGTCTACCTAAAATTAACCCCAAACTAAGATTTTATTAAAATATAAGGTCAAAATAAGGGACTTCTCAGGCTTCTCAACAAAAATTCTGAGAAACCATCACAAACAAGATGAACCTAAGGAGACATGTCAACCAAATACAAGGAGGTATTCTGGATAGGATTCTAGAAAAGAACAAATGAACAGATATTTTTGTTGCCAGCAAACATGTGATCTAAGAAATTACAAAGGATGTTCTTTGGGCAGAAGGAATAAGATCTCAGACAGAAACTTGCATTTACATAAAGAAAGGAAAAGATCTGTAAATGCTCCAAATAAAGGTAAACATGTATATATTTTTTACTTTAAATGTCTCCTAAAGAAAACTCACTGCCTAAAGCAAACTTCATTACATTGTTCTGTGGCATTTGCAACACACACAGAAAGTATATCAAGACAACAGTACAAATGACGTGTGGGAGAGAATGGAAGGTCCTTGTGTGGTACATGGTCCCATAAAATTACCTGAAGGCAGATAGTGGAAAGTTTAAAATATAAATAATGTAAAAGACTAAGTAAACTGCAAAATTACAGTGGGTGCCACAAAATTAACTCATGATTTAAGGAGTGAGACATGAAATAATTTAGAAAAGCCCATGAGGAAAGACCGAAATAAAGGAAATAAAGAAATCAGTAGTCACATTTTTTGGTTTTGGAGGATTTTTATTTTCCTGGTTTTTCTATTCTAACTAGAGAGATAATAATGTTTAGAATCAAAATACCCCAAAAGACAATATAGTGATTTTACCCATAAAGCTCTTGGACTTTAATTTTGCTTAAAACCTTTTTTGGCTTGTGCCTTGCCTGGGACAGCATGAGTTAAAGGTGTGAAACAGAGGTGCATATTTTGATGGGAGTCCATGACTCTGGGTCTTCCTAAGAGTAGGGAATGATGAGGGAGGGGATTATCTAAACACAGGAGTAAAAAGAGCACAAGCTGACCAGGATGGTTTCAGCTCCTGATTTAGCATCTTCAGTCTGTGATCTTGGGCAACATTTGACTTTACAGGACCCTCAACTGCTCAGGCATATCCTGAGGCTAACACTCCCTACTTTAGGGAAGTTTTAAGGATGAAATAAAGGCACATAGTAGGTCATCAATAAATGTTAGCTGCCCTAACAGCAAGATGCCAATGAAGTATATTTTACTCGAAACTAAGGATGAGATTGAAAACACATAATAGACAAAACATCACCCAACCCAACAGGTATCACAACCAATAAGAATGGATACTACCATGAAAAACATCACCAGACTCTGTCAAGTCAGACTGGATGATTATCAACTTGAAACTACAAGTTATTTTCACTTCTAATGTCAGCCTAATCACCCTGTCATAATTATCATGGACTACTTCAAACACAATTATTTCTTAACTTTTGTTTCTGTGATAAGCAAAGCAAACACCATTAAAGAACCTGTTTCCTGGTAGGTTGAAGCCTGAATTTTAAGTGTTTTGGCAATAAATCAACTGTGGTTTTGTATCAAGTTTTACAAACATTTGTGATCTCTCTTCTAAGTGGAAGCAAGAGTACCATGTGGGCCTATTTCGAAATTTTATTGTTAGTCTTCTCTTCAAGTTTCTCCTTCTTCTCCTCCTTCTCCTTGCCCTCCTCCCCCTTCTCCCCTTCTCATTTTTTTCCTCCTTTTTTAAATACATCCTCAAGATATTAACATTTTGGTTTATATGAGAGGTTTACATCCACCAACTATTTAGTCTAATTTTTGTCTGATTGTTTTCTTTACTTGATTTTAATTCATTCTGTCTGATTAACAACTACTGAATAGCAACAAGATATAAAGTGCCTAACTACAAGATTAAACATATAAATACATATATGAAGTCTTGGGAAAATTTCTGCTTACGTAGACAGATTAGGAAGCTAAACTAGATGGTATGTGAATCTAATCTAGAATGCTTACCATAAGAGTTAGACATTGAAATAAATTTACTTGTAAAGAGGGTCAGCAGCATGTTTGGCAAAAGGTATGCCTGACTGAGAAGTCAGGCGAACTAGGTGGAGGAAATGACAAGTCAACAGAGAGTGCAGAGATTTTCTGAAGAGGAGTAGAAAGTTCTAAGAGACCTCCCTAAATGGAGGGACCATAATCCAAGGACCTGAGCTTCAGCCTGGCCAAAGCCCAGAGTTGTCTGACATGAGAAAGTTGATTCATGCCAATCAAATACAAGAACCTGAAGCACATGGACCACAAGCCAGTCTGCTAGTTTCCAGTGGGGGTGGGGGGTATCCTGTTCTAATCACTAGAAATCTTAGTCCCCCATCTAGGTCCCCATCATTCTCAGATCAGAAGCCTGAGACATCAAAAGGTTACAGTGTGACAGACTCAAAGTTTTATTTCCAATGCTAAGCGCCCAGAAAACTTGGCAATTGCAATTCTAAATGCTTGAAATGGCATGCCCAACCTGTCCCAGCAATCACGAAAATCACCGTGGTCCCGATCCAAGGAGACACTGAAGATAGAGTAAAAACAGAAAACAGGAATATGTTGTTTCCCTTTAAAATACACATAAATTTTCTTTCCCTTTAATCATCTTATTTCCTAACCTCAATATCTGAGATGCTTAGTAGTGTTCAAAATACCTGAGTCTTTTGCTGGATTCATGAGCAATTGGAGGGATACCAATAAATGGACTGCCCAATGTGTAAATACCCAGCCATTTTAAAAGACTTGCAGAAACTGTAATTCTGGACTGAACAAAACATCTTTTGACCTCAGGAGGGTCAGAGGTGATAAATTCTCATGCTATCTCATAATGAAAGCACGAACCCACAACCTGTCCTTCTGGTTGCATTCTGAAGATGATATAATGAATCAACTGACAAATATGCATCAAAGAAGGCCAATATTAGGCTAGACCCTGGCCTCTGAAACAACTAAAAGGGCCCTAATGCTGCTGATTGAGAGAGTATTCCTGCAAAGGTAAGGAACACTTTGGTTCAATAATTAATGTCTTCTAGTTTAAGAGTTTGGTATAGTCACATTTGCTTTTGGAAACACCATAAATGGAAAATAGGAACTAATGTTAGTCCAGATCCCTCAGCAGTGAAGCCACAGATGGATATACTAGGGAGTATGAATTTAGAACAAAGGGCTGGACGTTTTTTAGGGCAATTTTGTTAAGGCTACAGTAAGAACTCATACCTGAACTGCAGTAAGAGTTGATTTTTGCCACTGAAAGGTACTAAACACACACTGCCAACATCTAGCTCTGGAATACCTATCCTAGCCCTACCAAAACCATTCTCTTCTTCTTATAGTCTTTCCCCATTCATATGTAACTGATTATATTTCCACTTACTACATTACAATCATTGTTCTGTCCTATGTCCTGAGAAATGCAGGCCACCTTGAATGGATTTTCATAAACTTCTTAATCACTTGTATATCATCTTTTGGTGTGCTCCCTCACATGAAATATTCCATACACTGTGCCTATATTTTCTTAACTTGACCCTGAGAAGGCTGGTGTTACTCACTATTGACCTCAGGAATAAACATATATAGTAGTTTCAACTTCATCTATTTGTATGGCTTTGTGCAAAGAATTTCATCTGTCTCACTTTGGTTTCCTCATCAATAGTAAGAGGACTAAACTCAATGATCTGAGAGTTTTTCCAGTCCTGTCACCTGTGGTTATACACTTGCCCTTCTTTGGCCATGGTAGGCACTAAACAACAGAGACAGAGGGTACAGAAACATGACATAATGATCATGTATTCAGTATTAAGAGGTAACAATTCTATGTTTGCATTAAAAAACAATGAAAATATTAAAATATTCATTGCCAAAAGAAGTGAACTCTTTCCACAAACTTACAAAATCGCTGCCTTACCAGAAATCCAATTTAACGCAAGGCACTATAATATCAAAGATATATTACTCAGTATGTTCCCTTTAAATACTGCTGTTAAAACTGTTTATATCCTTGAGCATAATTTTTATTGCTCTAGGAGCCACTATTTTCCTGTGGGAACACATCTCTGAAATTTTGTCAATAGGAAAGAAAGATTCAATTTACAGAAATTTGATTTACAAACAACTCTTGAGATCTTGTAGTGCTCTTGGATGTCCCCTGGTGACCAACTATAGTCAATGCAAGTTTAATAAAGCAGTTAATACATGTGGTATCACCAGCTCTTCTGCTCTCTCTCCTTTGCCCAAAAACTGTAGCCTGTTTTAGGATCTATTATCACATATTGCATTTGAAGGTAAATCAGATATCATTTTCCTCCACATATTAAACAGGAGTACTAATTTAAACAGGAGTACTAATCGCAAAAGTCACAAGAGCTTTGCCCAAGATCACAGAACCAGTCACAGGCCAAGTTGGGACTGGATTCCAAATGATGTGACAACCAAAAGTCCCATAAAGCTTTTTATAAGTTCCCAATCCTCAGCATACCAAGGAGCCTATACTTCTTTGTTTTCTTCTTCTATTGTGAATATATGCAAAACAGTAAAATTGTAATTGCAAGATTTGTATACCCTCATTGAGCTCATTTGGTTTAAATGCAGAGTGCTATGATTCTTGTTGTTTATTATCCAGAACTAAAACTCCTTCATGTGTTTTGGGAAAAAAAGGAAATGATTCAGCAGAATTAGGATGCATAAGTCCATTTAATTATTGTTTACAAGTCTCAGTGAAGCAGTATGCCAAGAATTTCCTTGCCACCCATCCTGTATTCTAGATGAAGAGCCACAGCCTGAACACTGACTGCCATGGAGTCTGAATAGTCCTGCCAGGTTTTAAGCAAGTCAATCCATCAAACTAGAACTCAGTGAGTACTAGCACTAGAATTGCTCCAAATGTGAAAGGAAGGATGAAATAATTGTCTTAATACTAGACATCTCATGGGAAATCGTTCAAATCCTGGTAGTGCTTAAGATTTGAGTCAGGATCATACAATCCCAGAAAAATTCCCCTGACCATAATATATGGCAAAGTGATCCCCAAATGGCAAATAATAACACAAATGCCACAGAATACAAAAATAAAAAATCCTAGGGCACAAATGTGCTGGCATCACCAATAGATCTTTCCAAGTTTTACCTATGTTAGATCCAAAGGTGAATCTTCTTAACTTTGGATCCAAATCTAAATTTCAGCACATATTCTTCTTTTCAGATAGTCAGATTTTAAAGAGGTTCCTTCTACCCATTCATTCCAATTAAGAGTTTAACACTCTTTAATATCTCCAAGAATTTTATTTTTGCCAGCAATAAAATTGGATAAGAGCCACAGTAACAAGCAAAGGGAGATTTACAGAGTCTGAAAAGCAGATCAGGTAATCAAAACATCTTAATACACACCTCACCAAAGAAGATATACAATGGCAAGTGAGCGTATGAAAATATGTTCAATATCATTTGTTACTAGGAAACTGTGAGTTGAACAATGGGAATTATCACTACACACCTATTAAAATAATTATTTTTTAAAAGACAAACCAGTTGTTGACAGGGATGTAGAGTACCAGGAACTCTCATTCATTTGGAAAATGGTACAGCCACTTTGTAAGACAGTTTGTTGGTTTCTTACAAAACTAAACATAGTCTTACTATACAATCCAGTGATTGTGCTCATAGGTATTTACCCAGCTGATGAGTAAACTTATCTCTACATAAAGTCACTCATATATCTTCATAGTATCACTATCCATAATGTTAACAACTGAAAGCAAAGCAAAATGTCCCTAATAGGTGATGAATAAACAAGCTATGGTATATCCATGTAACAGAGTATTATTCAACAATTAAAAAATAAGCTATTGGGGTGCAACAATTAAAAAATGGGGTGTGTGTGTGTGTGTGTGTGTATATATATATATATGTATATGTAGATATATATATCTCCATATATATATCCATATATATCTCTCCATATATACATATATATATATGGAGAGAGAAGAGAAGAGAAGAGAAGAGAAGAGAAGAGAAGAGAAGAGAAGAGAAGAGAAGAGAATTAAACTATTGACTGAAAGAAAGGCAGATGGTAGGGGCAAGTTTTCTGCTACTGCAATGGGAGTTTAAAGACAAACATGGGGAGAATGCCAGAATGATCCAGGCAGTAATGAATTAGAGTCAGAGACATCAATATGAACTCCTATATAGCTTAACATAGATATAGACACATACTGAAATATGTGTAGAAATGTGTATATACACAGGTTGGCATATATACATATAAGTTCTGCCTTTGTCAGCTGAGAAGGTCTAAATGCAACACCACCTAGTGGTAAGGTGTGCTCCTAGCATTCGGATCCTGGCTTCTCATACCCTTCTCCAGTGAAAGGAACCACAGCTCACTGGCTCATTCTAGGACTGGGGAGCAATTGGAGCCACAGAATTAAGTGGCATTGGATTATAACATGAGGTAGAAGATAAATATCCATGAGTCCATACTGATGGCAATCAATGACTGAATACATAAATAAATGGTAAACAGAGGAGAAGACACAAATCTCCAAGAAGAACTCTAACTGATATACTGTCCGGTCAAAGGGGTGCAGCACAATGCCCCACACTGTACGTGCACAGTGCACATGATGACTGCTTTAAAGAGAGTACACTATGAGGAAATGGGGAAAAGAGAGGCAACTGGATAGTGTGGAACCTGACAAACAGGACATCAGCCATGATCAAGGTCAATACCAAGTGATAAACATTTCTAGATAAATAGACAGCATATGAAGAAAATGGCACTTTTACCTCTGTGGTCTTCCTCCCCCAAACCCAAAACCTCAGTCACATCAAGGAAAAGTATCAGAAAAAAACCAACAAAGGGATATTCTCCAAAATTCTTGATCAGCATATGCCTCAAAATTGTTAAAGTCTTCAAAAGTAAGAAAAGTCTAAAAAACTGTCACAGCCAAGAGAAGCCAAAGGAGACATGACAACTAAAAATAGTATACCAGACGGGATTCTGGAACAGAAAAATAGACATTAAGTAAAGACTAAGTAAATCTGCATAAAGTACGGACTTTAGTTAATTACAACGTATGCAATTTAGTCTATTAATTATAACATACTATGACAAATGACTTTACTGGACCAGGTGAATTGTCCTCTTTTGCACTTTCATTACTTACTCATCACCCACACTTACTCTGGTAGCACATAACACATTAGTGGTAAACATCTGCTCAGTGGTCTGCCTTTTCCACCAGACTCTAAGTTCCACAAGGGAAGAAATCATGCCTACCTTGTTTATCATTACAGACATCAGGCCTGGTATGTGGGTATTGAGTAAATACTATGTGGGCCCTATTGAAATGGAAGATTTATTAGCTCCTCCATCAGACTATTAGCTACTGTGAACAAGTATTGTTGCCTTTGGTCTCCCCAGCACCTATCACAGGACCTGGAATATATTAGCTGAAAATAATATAGCAGAGTTTGAAATCAATGAGATGACATCAAGGACAACTCAGGGAGGAGAAACTTCCCCCAAAAGATGGCTCTTTAGAGTTTCCTTCCTCCAATTCACTTCACTCAGTAATCATGTGCTCAGGTTATCCTGTGTGACGTGCAATTTCACATGACTGTGAATTATCTATTTAAAAAAATAGTAAGGGGTCTATTAAGATGTGAAGCAGACCTAAAAATCCTTAAGACTGACCATTTGTGCTCTTATTTTTGTAACTATACCAAGGCCATAATCCATGTGGCCTAGCTGAGAGTAATATTAATGTTTGAAAAATGTTCAACAACCAAAGCATAATTTTTAAATGACTTCAAAGTCTTTACCATTTCTCAAATACCACAAAAAAGTACTTTTTAGGACTGTTTCCTTTCATTACCTTCCCTCACACACCAGTACCAGTCCTGTGTTTTCCTCTTCAACATGTTATTTAAAAAAAAATTCCTGCTCCCAGTTAAAATGATGAATATTGCTCTTCTGCCTTCTCCACACCTTGTGAAATGATGGCCAAGTCATCATATCCCCAAGCCAAAAGGGTCACCCAACTCCTGTTACCACAGTTTAGTCACATAAAAATAGCAGAAAGTACACTCAACTGGACTATTCATTTTTCTGCTTTAATATGTTCTGGAACAAAAATCAATTATTACTATGTAAGTGTCTTCAGTTATTTTTTTTCCTTTAACATTAAAGAAGGTAAGGTCTTTCTTATTTGTTTCGTATCTTCTTGTGCCCTTCAAGTTACTTCTGTATTTATGTCAATATAGTCCCAGGAGCTCTATCTTCAGGTCCAGCCTTATATCTGATCTTCTGGGCCCTCCAGTGTGGCTGTAAATACCTGATTCCCTGAATTTCTACCACATAAATCAAGAATAGTTTATATTTCCTAAGATGAAACCTGAATTATTCAATCCTAACCAGATTTTTTAAAGCACACTAAATGCTAGAATCATAAAGCTAAACTGAAGGAACAAAAGGGAAATTTCCATGAACATATGGCAGGTCCTTTAGAGAAGTATCATATCTCTACCAGTGAATGAGGTTGGAAGGAGAATTTTAAAGTGTCCCTGGTACCACCAGGTTTATTTCATGCTGTTTACTAGCAACTTGTGTATACTAACAGAATCGTCTGTGCTCATAAGCACTGAACCAGAAAGTATAGTCACATCTGAGCATTAGGTAGATGTAAATCAATTAAATTAGAAGCACAGATGAGTACTTCTTTTGGGTCTTTTCAAAGTACCAAGTCCAGTACTTTCCTACTCAGTGAACTCCTATTAAAATAAACAATTCAAGAGAAAAATTCAAAAGACTCCCAAAGGAACCAAAGTGAACCTCATTATATCCATGTAAAAATGCTTTCATGCCCTCCCTAAACCCCTCTCCTTATACCCAAGACTTTTGAAACTAAAACACTAGGTATCTTATTTTATGCCAAGTTTTAAGGGTTTTATTTGCTTTTTAAGTTTATTTATTTTGAGAGACAGAGAGAGAGAGAGAGAGAGAGAGAGAGAGAGAATGAGGACGGGACAGAGAGAGAGACAGAAAATCCCAAACAGGCGCCATGCTGTGAGCACAGAAGCTGACGCGGGGCTCAAACCCACAAACCCTGAGATTGTGACTTGAGCTGAAATTAACAGTGGGGGTGTTTAACCGACTGAGCCACCCAGGCACCCCTAAGTTTTAAGGTCTTCCAAAATCGTATTCCAGGGGTGCCTGAGTGGCTCAGGCAATTAAGTATTTGACTCTTGATTTGGACTCAGGTCATGATCTGGTAGTTGATGGAATTGAGCCCTGCACCTGACTCTGCATTGACAGTGCATGGAGCCTATTTGGGATTCTCTCTCTCTACCTCTCTCTCTCTCTCTCTGCCCTTCCCTCACTTGCCCCATAAATAAACAAATTTTAAAAAATAAAATCTTATTCCAAATATAGTTATCATATTTCCAGTAGATAACAATAAAAAAAATGTCGAGTTTTAAACTTTGAGAAGAAAGAAAGTACAATAGACACCCACCAGAGAAAATGTATGCTATATTAGGAAAAAAAAGATAAACATTGGCACATAAAATATTAAAGTTTTCTTTCCTACAAGTGAGAAAGCTCCATTGATTTTCTTAAGTCAAAGCCATCAGGTTAATTAAAGGTTTAATGATGTAATCTAGCTCTCTTTAGATGAACTCACTTCTTTCTTTGAGCCTTTTGTTTTTTACATTATAAATGTAAAACCTGCTTCAGCAAGTCTGGGAACAACTTGGTTATTGATCTTCCAAAACCTATTACTTGGGAATTGACCTTTTAGATCCATGGTAGAATATGTAATGTCTACCTGGGAGTTACCGAAAGCCCCATCCACCATTTGAAATTAAAATCAAGGCATTCTACAAGTGTACAGGGAAAGAAGTTGTGAAAGGGAAATGAGGAAAGAATAAATGGCCTTTGAACATTCTTTCATATTCTGCCTATGCAAAGTGGAAATTATCGGGCTTTGCTCCCATTTGTGACAAGGCACATTCATTCTTGTCTTGAATAAAGGAAGAATAAGAGCAGAAGAGTTGTATATGTTGTTTCTCCTTCATTGGTCCCATAGACCGTGAGCCCCTCAATCAGAGGAAGGAAGCAGACCCTGACATAGACATTAGCATGCAGGAAGATTATGGAAGAATATTCTTGAGAACACCTGAGGAAGAGACAGAGAGAAAGCAAAACCAGTTGAAGAGAACAGCTAGGTTGCAATGCAGGCTCATCCAAGGGCTAAGTCAACCCTATGAGGAACTAGGATATGGGGATGGCCCTTCACAGTTAGACCTTCAGAACAATCACTGTATATGGGCTGTCACAGGAAGGGATTGTGAACTTGGGTAAGGCAGCTCTGTAGCTGAGTCAATTCTTGAAAAGGACTGACAGTAGAAGGTTGTCAGCCAAGAGCATTCACACCAGACCAGGAGTTAAGTTCTTCAATCTTGAAGGGGTATCACAGCATCCATTGTGTCATTTTATTTATTGCTTATATCCCTAATTACCCAGTAATGGGTGTACAACATTAAGTGTCCAGTGAAAACTTATTTAAATGAATTATTCTGCACTATGGAGAATCCAGCCAGAGACAGGCCTTGGTATACTATACCCTTAGGCACACTAGTCCTTATGTGCATTTTCTCACATACTTCAGTATAATGGTCGTGAATGATCTGGTTAATGCTATTTCAAGCACTGAGAGGTAGCAGAGTGCGCCAAGAATTTCAGTTATCATGAACAGATAAAGACCTTATGTTGATAGCATTCCCCTACCAATTAAATCTTTTGGAGTAAACCATGTCCAAAGGGAAGAGACTTGGGCCATCTATAAGGGCATATTCTCTAAGGGCTAAGTTGGTCATAGTCAAGCAGAGTATGATACTCTCCGTTTTGCAAACCATGTGGAGGGCTCTTTATGCAAATGGCTTTACATGGCTTAGTGTCCAGTGCTCACTTTCCCATGCCAACCCTGGAATGTGTTTGGCTCTGAGCCAGCCCCTGTAAAGAAATGGAGACACTATCAAGAGACCTACCATATAATAAATTTGCTTCAGATAAAAGAGAAGCATGGTGAGAGCTCTTATGATTTTTATGGGAATTTTAAAATTAACAGCCTTAAGCATCCACATGAAATATAGCCATTAATTGTCTACACATGTTGTACTTGTAATATAGTATAGGGTTTGTTTGTCCTATATCTTATATAGAAAGTATCGCAGAATTCTGGTACAATGCTGGATGATGATATTCCTTGTCTGACTCAAACTATCCCAAAGTATACACAGCCCAAAGAGCATAGAGATCATATTAAATATGAAATCATTAAGAATGTGCCTCCAACTGATAAATCCAGTTCCTTTTTATTAGGATAATTAATACTCTAAAGGGATTTTGTAAGAGAATATCTTGGATTAAATGGTACATTTTCTAGAGAAGATCTAGGTGCAAAAGTGATTAGGGGTGCCCCAAGAAATCTTTGTCTGTTGGACTATCTTCATAAGGAGCTAAGACTCTGACTGGGAAGAAAGCAGGGCAACCTGGGAAAGTGACTTCCACTGGTCAAAGCAGAGATGGGATTTAGAGAAGAAACACACTAAGCATTGCTCTGCACATTCGGGGACACACACCCATGACCTGACAGCTGCGTGCCTTTCCATCTATGGCCAAGATTAGTTAGTCGCTCACCAGACTCACATTCACCCTCCATAGTGTAATTATTGCTGGTAAACAAATTTCCAGCCTGGGATTACATTTCTTAGCACCCCCTTGTATCCAAGATGGACCAAGAAATGGCAAATAGTGATATATGTTACTCCAAGCCTGACCCATAAAAATCTCCTACGCAATCCTCTGTATTCTTTTCCTCTTTATTATCACAATGGCGAGTATAATGAGCAAAAAGTAAAATTTTATTATGTTAAACCACTGAGATTTTGTGATTATTTCTAATGGCAGTGACTTGATCCTGACTAATACACCAAGAGAGTAGTGAATCAATGGGGAAAGGACGGTCAGTGTCCAACCTTCCTGTAGTCAAGTAACATGAGAAACACCCCTCGATCTGGAAATATAGGAATTTTCAATTTCTTTGCCAAAGATAGTTTGAGAAGAATGGAAATAAGAGAAATAAAATTGAAGTGGATAGAAAAAAAAAGGGAGAGAGGAGGTAAGAGATGAAAAACAACACTTGTTGACAATTCTTTTAATGAGTTTTTCTGTGAAGGAGAGCAGAAAGAAACATGGCAGAAGCTGAGAAAAGGCAAGAGGTTAAGAGTAGAGAGAGAGAGAGAAACAGCTAGAAATGGTGAAAGATGTAGAGATAAAGAGATTGAGATAGAGATATAGTGCTAAAGACAGAGATAAAGAGAGAGATACAAGCTGAGATAAAGATATAGGAATGGACAAAGAGAGAAAATGATATATAGACATAGAGACAGAGATGGAGAAATATGTAAGGATTTATAGAAATAGAGATTCAAAGAGAGAGGAGAGAATGTAAGACATCCTAGACATACTGGCATGCTCAGGATATGAGCAGATAATTCCACTCCAGAATGGTCAGGAAATTGAAATGACTACCTGCAACCTAAGTGGGCAAATCAACCCACTTCAGGGATTGCTAACTTTCCAAATACACAACTACTTCCTCACTGAAATATACAGCATTTCAGGTGCTCACAACCCCACCTCTATGAACACAGAGAAAGATCATTAACAGAGCCCCTCTCTTCCACCAAAACTATCAAGTTTAACTGTTAAAAATGACCATTTCTAGATAGTCAGACATCTCTGAATGGAAACTTATTAGAACAGAAATACCGAATGGAAACTTAATAGAACAGAAAGACCACCAGGATCAGAATGGAAATGGCTTTTGGCCTGGCTATGCTGGTTCAGCACAACTTACAACCTTAGACAAATCACTCAATGTGTTGGACTTCACCAAACAATGTCCAAGTATTACATACCTAGAGGCTACTGATAAGGACAAATAAAACATAATTAGAACGAGGTAAGGAAAAAAATTTGAAAACATTAAAATGCCCTGATTTATTCATCATTAATTCAGAAAATAAATACCACACATTTCCTGTGTACCTAGAAATGTGTACTAGACGTGACACTGTAAGACACTGCCTCATGGAGTTTGCAGACTGGTCAGGAGACACAAAGAACCAAACCAATAAATGCATAATGACAATAAGTGGTCAGTTGAATAGAAGGGAAACATAGAGAAGAGGTGCTATCTAGATCAGACGATTAAAGAATACTTCTTTGAAAAGATAATATTAAAATGCAGAATCAAAGGTTGAGAAGGAATCCAGGCATGCAAAGAGTGAGGGTAGTGGAAATAATTCCCTGATGTCATCACAATTTTCTTTTTACAGTTCAAGATCAGAACAGCATTCAAATAGATCCAATCATTGGGATTTTGTGTTTCTTAAGTCTTTTAGAATCCATACATTCCCCTCCTACTTCTCTTTTCTGGATTTTGCTCTTTGCATTCCTGTGGCAACATTGTTTAACTTGCTTCTGTGTCCCCTGTAGCTCCCATAAACTGGTAGTTAGACCTGGCTTGACTGGTTCAGGATGAGTGTTTTAATATTTCTTGTTAGTGGTTTTCTCTACTTCCATGAGTAGGCATGTAGTGTTCAATTAACTGTCTCTTTTTTGTGTGTGACATTAAAGTCAATGATGATCACTTCCTACATCTGTTATTTCATTAATGTCTGGGGATGATCTAATCCAGTAGTTCTCAAACTGTGGTCCTGAACCAGTAGCAGCAGCAGCATCCGGCAATTTATTAAAAATATAGAATCCCCAGGAGGAACCAAGATGGCAGAACAGCATGGAAGATTTTTTCGTGTCTCACATCCAAGAAATATCAGTTGGATGTGTCTCACATCCAAGAAATAGCCAGTTGATCTGGCTAGATCAACACTAAACCATCTTGCACACCTAGAAAACTGATTTGAGGATTAACACAACAGTCTGCACAACCTGAACCACAGAACTCAGCAGGTATGCAACAGGGAGAGGTGAACTGGGGAGAAGCCAGGGAGGACAGGGAGCTGTTTTTGCTTGTGGAGAGAAGACAGAGATGGAGGGGTGGGTGGGCAGGGGAAAGTATAGAAAGCATATCCCCCTGACCCCTGCCCAAAAGTAGCTGGAGACAAAGAAAGAATACACAAGAAACTGAACAAAAAAGGGAGAAAGGAGAAAGGAGAGGGTTTAAATTCCATTGAGACTCTATAAACAGGGGGAGTGCAGAGTCTGAAACTCCACAGCTCAATACCTGGCAGTGCTCTTGTGGGAAGGGCGAATCCCCAGGAGCAGAGTGAAGTCCAGGGGACTCTTCGGGCCACACAGGGAAAGGCGGTTCCCCTGCTGGGAGGACATTAGATAGAAACAGTGTGCCCCCCCATCAGGCAAAGGTGCCAGGAGATTCCGGAGAACAACCACATTCACTGGTGCTGGAACAAGGTCATCAAGGATGAAGGCTGGTGCCAGATGCGTGTTTCGATTTGCCATAATCTCTGAAACGTTGCTGCCACATGATTGCGTGAACTTTATCTGGGGTGGGCTGGCACCCAGCCACAGTCTCTGGGCATCAGCAGCAGCACGGTCTCCTGAACATTCCTGGGTGCATCCGGGACCCGGCCACTGCTCAGTGAGACCCTCTTGCAGAAGGGCAAGGCCACAGTCCCTCAGAAATAAAGGGTCAGGAAAACAGCCACATATGAGATAAAACTCAGGAGGGAGGTGCTGCTTGGGGAGTGGATGGAAGCTGGAGACAAAGGACTGGTGTGTGACTGCTGATCTGGGAGAACAGAGTTCCAATACTAGAGACTGGGTAGCTGAGTGACGCCATTTTCACCGCTCCCACGCATGTGCATAGGCCCCTACAAGCGCCACAACAACCCACCCCAGTAAGCTAAGCAGTGCCATCTAATGGAGAATGGAGCTGTTACAGTAAACCCTGCCCAAATGGGCTGACCTTGCTCTTCAGGAACACCACAGGTCTCTCCACCTGCTTAGTTTACAGACTATAAAGTGCTTCATAGGTTGACTTCTAAGGGAAAATGATGTAATTTTAATCATATTTCAGTCTTCTCACTGGTTCATTTATTCAATTTTATTTTTTTCTTTTTCATTTCTTTTATTTTTCTTAAATAAAGAAAAAATTAACATTTATTTTCAATTTTTATTAAAAATATTTCTAATTTTTTTCTCCTATATTTTTTACTTTTTTGTAAAATTTTCAAATTCTATTTTATGTCCATCATTTCATTTTACTCTATTTCATTGTATTCATTTTTTCAAATTTTCAAATGTTTCCTTTTTTTCCTTTTCTTTTTCCACTTTGTTCTATAATCTATTAAACCCCTTTCAACACCCAGACCAAACACACCTAGGATCTAGCATCATTTATTTGATTTTGTGCGTGTGTGTGTGTGTTGTTTTTCATTTTTTCATTTTAATTTTTTTAATTTTAATTTTTTTACCTCATTAATTCCTTTTCTTCCTTCAAAATGACAAAACAAAGGAATTCACCCAAAAAGAAAGAAGAAACCACAGCCAGGGACTTAACCAACACAGATACAAACAAGATGTCTGAACCAAAACTTAGAATAACTATAATAAGAATACTAGCTGTGGTTATATTAGTATTAATACTAGAAAGGGTTATCTCCTTTCTGTGGAGATTAAAGAAGTAAAACTAGTTAGGATGAAATAAAAAATGCTATAATTGAGCTGCAATCTCCAATTGATGCCACGGCAGCAAGGATGGATGAAGCAGAGCAGAGAATCAGCGATATAGAGGACAAACTTAGGAAGAATAATGAACGACAAAAAAAGAGGGAGATTAAGGCAAAAGAGAATAATTTAAGAATTAGAGAAATCAGTGACTCATTAAAAAGGAACAACATCAGAATCATAGGGGTCCCAGAAGATGAAAAGAGAGAAAAAGGGTTAGAAGGGTTAAGTGAGCAAATCACAGAGGAAGACTTTCCTAACCTGGGGAAAGACACAGACATCAAAATCCACAAGGGGCAAAGGACTCCCATTAGATTCAACAAAAACCAACCATCAAGAAGGCATATCATAGTCAAATTCACAAAACACTCAGGCAAGGAAAGAATCATGAAAGCAGCAAGGGAAAAAAGTCCTTAACCTACAAGGGAAGAAAGACCAGGTTTGCAGCACACCTATCCACAGAAACTTGGCAGGCCAGAAAGGAGTGGCAGGATATATTCAATGTGCTGAATCAGAAAAATATGCAGCCAAGAATTCTTTATCCAGCAAAGCTGTCATTCAAAATAGAAGGAGACATAAAAAGTTTCCCAAACAAAAATTAAAGGAGTTTGTGACCACTAAACCAGCCCTGTAAGAAATTTTAAGGGGGACTCTCTGAGAGGAGAAATGATGAAAATAAATAAATACATACATTCATACATACATACATACATACATACCAAAAGCAACCAAGACTAGAAAGGACCAGAGAACACCACCAGACACTACAAAGCAACATGATGGCAATAAATTCATATCTTTCAGTACTCGCTCTAAACGTCAATGGACTAAATGCTCCAATCAAGATACAGAGTAACAGAATGGATAAGAAAACAAGATCCATCTACATGCTGTTTACAAGAGATCCACTTTAGACCTAAAGACACATTCAGATTGAAAATAAGGGGATGGAGAACCATCTACCAAGCTAATGGTCAACAAAAGAAACCTGGAGTAGCTATGCTTATATCAAACAATCTACACTTTAAAATAAAGAATGTAACAAGAGATGAAGAAGGGCATTGTATCATAATTAAGGGGTTATCCACCAAGAAGATCTAACAATTGTAAACATTTATGCACCAAATTTTGAAAGCAACCAAATATATAAATCAATTAATCACCAACATAAAGAAACTCATTAATAATAATAACCATAATAGTAGGGGACTCCAACACCCCCACTTACAGCAATGGACAGATCATCTAATCAGAAAATCAACAATGAAACAATGGCTTTGCATAACACACTGGACCAGATGGATTTAACAGATATATTCAGAACATTTCATCCTAAAGCAGCAGAATACACATTTTTCTCCAGTGTACATGAAACGTTCTCCAGAATAGACCACATATTGGGACAAAATCAACCCTCAACTAGTACAAAAAGATCAAGATCATACCGTGCATATTTTCAGACCACAATGCTATGACTCTTGAAATCAACCACAAGAAAAAATTTGGAAAGGTAACAAATAACTGGAGACTAAAGAACATACTACTAAAGAATGAATGGGTTAAGCAAGAAGTTAAAGAGGAATTAAAAAGTACATGGAAGCCAATGAAAATAACACCACAGCCCAAAACCTCTGGGATGAAGCAAAGGCAGTCATAAGAGGAAAGTATCTACCAATCCAGGCCTTCCTAATGAAAGAAGAAAGGTCTCAGATACACAACCTAACCTTACACCTCAAAGAGCTGGAAAAAGAACAGCAAACAAAATCCAAAAGCAGCAGAAGACAGGAAATAATAAAGATTAGAGCAGAAATCACTACTACTGAAACAAACAAACAAACAAAAAACCAGTAGAACAGATCAATGAAACCAGAAGCTGGCTCTTTGAAAGAATTAACAAAATTGAGAAACCTCTAGCCAGTTTGAGCAAAAAGAAAAAGGAAAGGACCCAAATAAATAAAATCAAGAATTAAAGAGGAGAGATCACAACCAACACAGCAGAAATAAAAACAATAACATGAGAATATTATGAGCAATTATATGCCCATAAAATGGGCAATCTAGAAGAAATGGATAAATTCCTAGAAACGTATACACTACGAATACTGAAACAGGAAGAAAGAGAAAATTTGAACAGACCCATAACCAGTAAAGAAATCAAATTAGTAATAAACAAGTTCCCAAAAAACAAGAGTCCAGAGCCAGATGACTTTCCAGGGGAATTCTACCAAACATTTAAGGAAGAGTTAACACCTATCCTCTTGAAGCTGTTCCAAAAAATAGAAATGGAAGAAAACCTTCCAAACTCTTTCTATGAAACCAGAATTACCTTGATTCCAAAACCAAACAAAGACCCCAATAAAAAGGAGAACTATAGACCAATTTCCCTGATGAACGTGGACACAAAAATTCTAAACAAGGTATTAGCCAACTGGATCAAACGGTACACTAAAAAAAATTATTCACCATGACCAAGTGGAATTTATACCTGGGATGCAGGACTGGTTCAATATCCACAAAACAATCAATGTGATACATCACATCAATAAAAGAAAGGATAAAAACCATGTGATCCTCTCGATAGATGCAGAGAAAGTATGTGACAAAATACAGCATCCTTTCTTGATAAAAACCCTCAAGAAAGTAGGGATAGAAGCATCATATCTTGAGATCATAAAAACCATATATGAGAGACTCAATGCTAATATCATCCTCAATGGGGAAAAACTGAGACTTTTCCCCTAAGGTCAGGAACAAGACAGGGATGTCCACTCTCACCACTGTTATTCAACATAGTATTGGAAGTCTTAGCCTCAGCCATCAGCCAACACAAAGAAATAAAAGGCATCCAGATCAGCCAGGAGGAGGTCAAAGTTTCACTCTTCGCAGAGGACATGATACTCTATATGGAAAACCCAAAATATTCCACCAAAAAACTGCTAGAACTGATCCATGAATTCAGCAAATTCACAGCATATAAAATCAATGCACAGAAATTGGTTGCATTCTTATACACCAACAATGAAGCAACAGAAAGAGAAATCAAGGAATCAATCCCATTTACAACTGCACCAAAAACCATAAAATACCTAGGAATAAATCTAACCAAAGAGGTGAAAAATCTATACACTGAAAACTATAGAAAGCTTATGAAAGAAATTGAAGAAGAGGCCCCAAAAAATGGAAAAATATTCCATGCTCCTGGATAGGAAGAATAAATATTGTTAAAATGTCAATAGTACCCAAAGCAATCTACATATTTAATGCAATACCTATCAAAATAACACTAGCACTCTTCACAGAGCTAGAACAAACAATCCTAAAATTTGTATGGGACTAGAAAAGACCCCAAATAGCCAAAGCAATCTTGAAAAAGAAAACCAAATCAGGAGGCATCACAATCCTGGACTTCAAGCTGTATTGCAAAGCGGTTATCATCAAGGCAGTATAGTACTGGCACAAAAACAGACAATCAGATCAATGGAACAGAAAAGAGAACCCAGAAATAGACCCACAAATGTATGACCAACTAATCTTCGACAAAGCAGGAAAGAATATCCAATGGAATAAAGACAGTCTCTTCAGCAAATGGTGCTGGGAAAACTGGACAACGACATGCAGAAAAATGAACATGGACCACTTTCTTACACCATAGACAAAAATAAACTCAAAATGGATGAAAGACCTAAATGTAAGACAGGAAGCCATCAAAATTCTTGAGGAGAAATCAGGTAAAATCCTCTTTGACTTGGCCACAGCAACTTCTTACACAACACGTCTCCAGAGACAAGGGAAACAAAAGCAAAAATGAACTATTGGGACTTCATCAAAATAAAAAGCTCTGCACAGCAAAGGGAACAATCAACAAAACTAAAAGGCAACCAACAGAATGGGAAAAGATATTTGCAAATGACCTATCAGATAAAAAGTTAGTATCCAAAATCTATAAAGAACTTATCAAACTCAACACCCAAAAAACAAATAATCCAGTGAGGAAATGGGCAAAAGACATGAATAGACACTTCTCCAAACAAGACATCCAGATGACCAACTGACACATGAAAAAATCCTCAACATCACTCATCATCAGGGAAATACAAGTCAAAACCACAAAGAGATACCACTTCACACCTGTCAGAATGGCTACATTAACAACTCAGGCAACAACAGATGTTGGTGAGGATACAGAGAAAGAGGATCTCCTTTGCACTGCTCGTGAGAATGCAAACTGGTGCAGCCACTCTAGGAAACAGTATGAAGGTTCCTCAAAAAATTAAAAATATAACTGTCCCAGAAATTGCACTACTAGGTATTTATCCAAGGGATACAGTTGTGCTGTTTCAAAGGGGCATATGCACCCCAATGTTTATAGCAGCACTATGGACAATAGCCAAAGTGTGGAAAGAGCCCAAATGTTCATCAATGGATGAATGGATAAAGAAGATGTGGTATATATATACAGTGAAGTATTACTTGGTAATCAGAAAGAATGAAATCTTTCCATTTGCAACTACCTGGATGGAACTGGAGGGTATTATGCTAAGCGAAATTAGTCAGAAAAAGACAAATATCATATCATTTCACCCATATGAGGACTTTAAGACACAGAACAGATGAACACAAGGGAAAGGAAGAAAAAATAATATAAAAACAGGGAGGGGGACAAAACATAAAAGAATCTTAAATATAGAGAAAAAACAGAGGGTTACTAGAGTGATTGTGGGAGGGGGGATGGGCTAAACAAGTAAGGGGCATTAAGGAATCTACTCTTGAAATCATTGCTGCACTATATGCTAACTAATTTGGATGTAAATTAAAAAAAATAAATTAAATTTAAAAAATGTATAGATTCTCCAGCCCCATTCCAGACCTCTGAATCAGGAATTCTGGAGTGGGGTCCAGCATCTGTTTTTAAAGAGCCCTCCAAGCCATCCTGATGCATGCTAGTGTTTGAGAACCATTGCTCTAATTCTACGTTTTATTTTTCATTGATTAGCTGTACTGCTTCTATAAAAACTTTCTCCTCCCCAACTCTGTGGTTACCATGACACAAAGCATACAGCTTTCAGAACAGTGAGTTCTCTAACCACCTTCTCTATTTATTTGCTACCTACAGAAATGTGAATTAAAATGGGAGCTATTCAGTTTGCTTTGTATTTGTGTATGTTGTGCTCTGTATTTAGTGGCTCCAGCAAAAGCAAGGATGCTCAGATGATGGAAAATTTCAGCCTAAGCCCCTGTAAAGGAAGCACCCAAGAATGTTAGCAGGCTTGACACCCTAGGAAATGAAGTGCTCGCCATTTCTCAGCACTTCTGATCTGCCTTTTCCCTGCAAGTATGTGTTACACAATACATGCCAGGCCTTATTAATCCAATTTCCCTGTCCCTATCCAAAGGAAAGGATGGCCCTAGTAATGATCAATACCCTTACTGTGATGATAAACAAAGACAGATGAGCCTGTGAGGCCTGGCTGGTATTTGTAATTACTGCCTCTGTAGGCATTCAATTACTGCTAATGAAAGGGTGACAGGGCTCCCCCCCTTGCTGACAGAGGAGCATTTATGCAGGCTCTGTGGCATGACTTGCAGCTGACAGTGGTCTCTTCTTTCCTCTCCTGACTGCAGTTCACTCCACCAGGGCAGTTTCTCTGGTATATGGAACTCTAAATGCCATGATACTTCCCCTAATGGAATTTTTAAGGAAGGAGTTCATTTTGTTCATCATAATTCTATCTTGTCAAGCTATTCCCAGGCCTGCACGTGGACTGTCAGCATGATTCACTGGCATTTTGTGACTCGGGTGGGTTGAATGAAGACAGGGTGGTGAGCAGAGGTAAGTATCCCTGCTTGTTGACTCTCTGCTCCAAGTTTTTACTTAAAAGATAGCCAGCAAGAAGGCAACTTGAGCAGCTGCTTTTGCTTTTCAACATTCCAGATCAGATATATGAAAGTGCATGTGCTATAACTTTTTCTCATTGAAACAGATATCATTAAGCAACAATCAATTCCATTTCCCTTCCTAAAGAGCTAAGTACAAAGGCCATCTGCTAAGTGCCAGAGTGGCATCCATTTTCCTTCCTGATAATTCTATCTTTCAGGATCACACCTTTCACTATGGACTGATGGGGCCCTGGCCAGACCTGTTTATTGGTACATGTGGCCTAGCTGCTGTATGTGTTTGCTGATAACAATATACAGCTGCTCATTCTCTAAAGAGATGTCCTCAGGCCAACAGAGGTGCCTCCATCCACCACCACCAGGACTCAGCCAATGACTGACCAGCACATGGCTGGTCTCACTGAATGGGATCATGCGGAAGCTTGTCTTCACCTGAAACCACATTCTTGATTATCAACTTCCCACTTCCTCAACCCCCTTCTCCAATGAATTTGAATTGAGTAAGAATTTGAATTCAGTAAGAATCCCCATTGCAGACTCCATTTCTGGAAAGCCACACTCTAAGAAATTGGAAAGGGACTGATCCCAGCAAGTTTCAGAGCCCAAGAAAAGCACTGCATTCCTCTTAAGTATCAATGATTGGTTCAGGGATGGAATGGGACCAATGTCAGGCCAACAAAAACCCTATCTGGTGGAACTATTTTAAACAGACTGTTTTGGAACTAGTGGGAGTCTTTCATCAGGGCTAGGACTAGGGTGAGGTGAAGTGAAAGAGGAATTTCCTGAGGTGCAAAGGACTTACCAAAAATTTCAATAAACTTGGAATTTAAATTAGTGCAGACACTATGGAATACCAAAAAATTAAAAATAGAACCACCCTACCCCACTTCTGAGCATATATCCAAAGGAAATGAAAACAGAATGTTGAAGAGTTATCTGCACCTCTATGTTCATTTCAGCATTGTTCACAATTGTCAAGATATGGAAACAACTTTAGTATCCATCAACAAATAAATGGATAAAGAAGATGTGGTATAGGGGCGCCTGGGTGGCTCAGTCGGTTAAGCGGCCGACTTCGGCCCAGGTAATGATGTCGCGGTCCGTGAGTTCGAGCCCCGCGTCAGGCTCTGTGCTGACAGCTCAGAGCCTGGAGCCTGTTTCAGATTCTGTGTCTCCCTCTCTCTGACCCTCCCCCGTTCATGCTTTGTCTCTCTCTGTCTCAAAAATAAATAAACGCTAAAAAAAAATTATAAAAAAAAAAAGATGTGGTATATACATACAGTGGCATAGTATTCAGCCATGAGAAAGAAGTAAATTATGCCATCTGCAACAATGTGGATGGACTTGGAACCATCCCTCACCTTGGAAGGTGTGGAACCCTTCCCCCCACAAAAAAATGAAACTCAAAAGAAACAGCATATAAAAGTAGTTGCCAGATGCTAGAGGGTGGGTGAAACAGGGAGAGGGAGAACGTAAAATAAAAGGCAAAATCTTTCAGGTGTAACATGATAAGGCCTGAGGATCTACTGTAAAACATGGTGACTGCCAGTTGCAAAGACAATAAAACTTAAATGTCTCCCCCCACGAAAAAATACAAATATGTAAGACGATAGATGTTTTACTTAACTACATGGGGAGAATATTTTTACAATGCATATATATTTTAAAAAAGTATTCAAAATAATATTTTAATTATTTTTAAAGACAAAAAAACCCAGATTCAACTAAGTTCAAGATGGTGTTATAGGATGATCCTGAACTCACCCCCCACATCACATGTATACAATAAATATACAGCTACATAGAGAATAATTACCTCTGGGGGGCGGGGGGGGGGGGGACAAGCAAAAAACCAAAACTCCACAACAAAGACCAAAAGGAAAAGCAAGATTGGTAAGTGAGGCATACAGATTATCTCACCCAAAACACCCCCTCCAAGTGTGGAGATTCATAGTCATGAGGAATGTCAAATACATCAAACTTTTCTCTGAGAAGTGAGGAATTTGTGCTCCACATTAAACACCCCAATTCTTGTCTCTGCACAAGACAGAGGAGTCCCCTCAAGAGTGTGCTTTGAAAAATAACAGGGATTACATCCAGGAAAACTAAAGAATTGCAGCAAATGGAGAACCCACTCTTAAAGGACTAGCCTTGGACAGTTGTCCCTGGACACAGTGCAAAAACACTAATTTGAAAAAGCTCACACTATACAAAGAAGACCCACTTACTAATCTTAAAGCATTTACCAGATAGGCAGAAAAACACTGCTACTTTCTCCAGGGACAGAGTTACTGGTGGGTGCCATATTTGCAAACTTACCCTACCTTTCTAAGGTTGGTGTTCATGGATGCCATTTTGTAACTAATCCTCTAACCTGCTAGAGCCAGGGGGCAAATCCAGCTGAGAAACTGCCCACCTATGCAGCAAACTACATACTGCAGCAAGGCCAGACACCAGCCCAGGCCAACACCTATCTCAGCACTGTTGCACAACACAGCTAGGCTGGGTGACAGTACCACCCACCCCCACCATAGCAGACAAGCAAGTGCAGCCCACATATAGGACAACCCTTGAGCATGTAGCTCTAGTACTCAAAGGGGATTGTGTATGGGGGCTCTGTGTGAAATCCTCAAAAAGCAGATCCTTTGAAACTATAAGATGTAGCTGATTTGCCTAATACATACAAACACAGAGTTGGGCAAAATAAAGAGGCAGGGGGATATGTTCCAAATGAAAGAACAAGACAAAATATTAGAAAAAGACATTAATGAAATGAAGGTAAGCACTCTACCTGATAAAGAATTCAGAGGCACTCACCAGACTCAGGAAGAGAATGGATGAACATCATGAGATCCTCAACAAAGAGACAGAAAATGTAAGAAAGTTCTAAACACAAGTTATAGAGTTGAAGAATACAATACAGTAACTGAACTAAAAAATACACTACAGGGGTTCAACATCACACTGGATAAAGCTGAAGACAAGCTCAGCAAGCTGAAAGACAAAGAAACAGAATTCACCCAGATAGAGCAGCAAAAAGAAGAATTTTAAAAAGTAAAGGTAACTTAAAGGACATTTAGGGAATAATAAACGAGAATAACATTCATATTATATAGGTCCCAGAAGGAGAAGAGAGAGAGAAAGAATTATAAAACTAACTTAAAGTGCGGCACCTGTGTGGTTCAGTCAGTTGAACATCCATCTATTGATTTCAGCTCATGTCATGATCACAGGGTTCATGGGATCGAGCCCCATGTTGGGCTCCATGTTCAGTGTGGAGCCTGCTTAAGATTATCTCTCTATCTCTTTCTGCCACCTCTCTCCCCAGCTCACTATCTTAAAAAAAAAGTTATTTGAAGAAATAATAGCTGAAAACTTCCCTGACCTAGGGAAGGAAACATATACCTACAGATCTATGAAGTCCAGAGTTCCAAAAAAAAAAAAAAAAAAAAAAAAAGACCCCAAAGTTCCACAAAGTTCCCAAACAGAACTTTTGCCCAGAGTTCCAAAAAGTTCCCAAAGAGAACCACACCAAGACACATTATATTTAAAATTGTAAAAGTTAAAGATAAAGAAAGACTTTTAAAAGCAACAAGAGAAAAACAACTTATTACATACCAGGGAAACCCCATAAGGTTATCAGGAGATTTTTCAGCAGAAACTTTCCAAGTCATAAGAGAGGTCACATTATACTCAAAGTCTTGAAAGGAAAAAATCCGCAACTAGTAATTCTCTCTCCAGTAAGGTTATTATTCAGAATTGAAGACAAGATTAAGGGTTTTCCATATAAGCAAAAGCTAAAGGAATTTATCAGTACTAAACCAGCCTTACAAGAAATGTTAAAGAAATTTCCCTAAACTGAAAAAAAATGGCACTAATAACAAAACACATGAAAGTAAAAATCTCACTGAAAAAAAAGGAAACTATACAGTAAAAGTAGATCACTTCTAAAGAAAGCATGAAGGTTAAAAGACAAAAAAAGTAAAATTAACTGAAACTGCAATAATTAGTTAAGAGATGCATTTAAAAAGATGTAAAATGTCATCAAAACCATACAATGTGGCAGGGGAATAAAAACATATAAAGTTTTGGAATGTGTTCAAAATTAAGTTGCTATCAACTCAGAAGAGACCATTATATACATAGGAATTCCTACAACTTCACAGTAACCCTAAAGTAAAAATTTATAGTAAATTCACAAAAGAAAATGATAAATAAATCTAAATATAACACTGAAGAAAGCCATCAAACCACAAGGGAAAAGAGAAAGAAAAGAACAAAACAAAGAGGAACTACATAACTAGCCAGAAAACAGTTAACAAAATAGCATTAAGTATATAGCTATCAATAATTACTTTAAGTGTATATGGACTAAACTGTCCAGTCAAAAGACACAGATTGGCAGAATGGGTTTTTTTTAAAGACTCATTTATATGCTGTCTAAAAGAGGCTTACTTCAGAAGTAAGGACACACACAGACTGAAAGTGAAGAGGTGGAGAAAGCTGTTTTATGCTAATGAAAACAAAAAGGAAACTGGTAGAGTTATACTTGTAGCAGACAAAATAGACTTTAAAACAGAGACTTTAATAATAGACAAAGAAGAGCATTACATAATGATAAAGGAGTCAATCCCAAAAGACATATATTTATAAATACATGTGCACCCAATATAGGAGTACCAGGATATATAAAGCAAATCTTAATAAACCTAAAAGGAGAAATTGACAGCAATACAGTAACAGTAAGAAACTTTAACACCCCACTTACATCAATGATAGATCATTCTAACAGAAAATTAATAAGGAAATATCATCCTACCACATATTAGACTAGATGGACTTAATAGATAAGTATAGAACATTCCATCTAAAAGTAACAGAATATATATTCCTCCCAAGTGCAGTTGGAACATTCTCCAGAATAGATCACATATTAATCCATAAAAAGAGTCTCAAAAATTCAATAAGACTGAAATCATATCAAGCTTCTTCTCCAACCACAGAAGTATGAAACTAGAAATAAATTACAAAAGGAAAACTAGGAAAACCACAATTCTGGAGATTAAACAACATGGTACTCAACAACCATGGGTCATCAAAGAAAGCAAAGGAGAAATCAAAAAATTCCTTGAGACAAATGAAAACAGAAATATGTCATACCAAAATCCTTGACGCAGCAAAAGTGGTTCTAAGAGGGAGGAACAAGAAAAGTCTCAAATAATCTAACTTTACACCTAAAGGAACTAGAAAAAAATACAGGAAGCCCAAAGTCAGTAGAAGGAAGAAAATAATAAAGATCAAAATGGAAATAAAGACTAAAAATCAATAGAAAATATCAATGCAACTAAGATCTGGTTCTTTGAAAAAAATAAATAAAATTGACAAACACTAAGAGGAAAAAGAGAGCTCTGATAAAGTCAGAAATCAAAGAACAGACATAATAGACATAATGACATAATAGAAATTCAAAGGAATATAAAAGACTGCTATTAACAATTATAAGCCAATATGTTGGACAACCTAGAAGAAATGAATAAATTCCTAGAAACATAGTATCTGCAAGACTGAATTATGAAGAAATAGAAAATCTGAAGAGACCAATTGCTAGTAAAGAGATTGAATCAGTAATCAAAAACCTCACAACAAAGATCCAGGAAATTATGGCTTTACTGGTGAACTCTACCAAACACTCAAAGATTTAATATCTATCATTCTCAACCTCTTCCAAACTTATTTTATGAAGTCATCATTACCTTGATACCAAAACTAAATACCACCACAAAAAAAAAGAAAAAAACTACAGCCAGTACCAATGATGAACTTTTATGCAAAAATCCACAAAAAAATATTACCAACCAAATTCAACAACACATTAAAATGATTATACACCATGATCAAGTGAGATTTATTCCAGGCATGCAAGGATAGCCCAACATCCACAAATACATTAATATGATATACCAAATTAACAAAATGAATAATGATCATGATCATTCCAATAGATGCAGAAAAAAGAATATGACACAATTCAATATCCATTTATAATAAAAACTCTCAACAAAATGGTATGGAGAGACTGTACCCAAACCAATAAAGACATAATGATGAACCCACAGTTAACATCATACTGAATGGTATGATCAGGAACAAGACAAGGATGCCCACCTTCACCACTTTTTTTCAACACTGTACTGCAACTTCTAGTCACAGAAATTCTGCAAGAAAAAAAAATAAAGGCATTCAAATTGGAAAGGAAGAAGTAAAACTGTCACTATTTGCAGATGGCATGATACTATATATAAAATACCCTAAGGACTCCACCAAAAATAAAAAATAGAATTAATGAATTCCAGAAAGTAACAAGATATAAAATCAATTTACAGAAATCTGTGGCACATATATATACTAATAATAAATCATCAGAAAGAGAAATTAAGGAAATAATCCCACTTGCAATTGCATCAAAAAAGAAGAAATACCTAGGAATAAACTTAACCAAGGAGGTCAAAGACATGTACACTGAAAACTCTAAGATATTGATGAAAGAGGGGCACATGGGCGGCTCAGTCAACTGAGTGTCTGACTCTTGATTTCAGCTCAGGTCATGACCCCAGGGTCATGGGATTGAGTCCCACATTGGATTGGGCTTTGTGCTGAGCATGGGGCCTGCTTAAAATTCACTCACACTCTTTCTGTCTCTCTCTCCCTCCCTCCATCTCTCTCTTTTTCTCTCTGCTCCTGCATCCAGCTCACACACTCTCTCTCTCAAATAATAAAATGAAGGATATTTATGAAAAACATTGAAGACACAAATATATGGAAAGATATTCCATGCTCATAGATTAAAAGAATTAATAGTGTTATAATGCCCATAGTACCCAAAGCAAGCTACAGATTGAATGCAATTCCTATTAAAATTCCAATGGCATTTTTCACAAAAATAGAACAAATAATTCTAGAATTTGTATGGAACCACAAAGGACACTGAATAACCAAATTAATATTGAACAAATAAAGAACAAATCTTGAGGTATCACACTCCCTGACTTCAAACTATGCTACAAAGCTATAGTTAACAAAACGGTATGGTACTTGGTCACGTGGGTGGCTCAGTCATTAAGCATCCAGCCCTTGATTTCAGCTCAGGTCATAATCTCTTGGTCATGAGATTGAGCCCCACGTTAGGCTCCACACTGAGTGTGGAGTCTGCTTTCTCTCCCTCTCTGACTCTCCCTCGTTCACACACTCTCTCAAAAAACAAACCAAAAAATGTATGGTACTGACATAAAAATAAACACAGAGAACAACAGAACAGAATTGAGGACCCAAAGTTAAACCCTCACATATATGGACAATTAATTTATGGCAAAGGAGCTAAGTGCATATGGTGGAGAAAAGACAATCTTTTCAATAAATGGTTTGGGAAAATGGACAGCCACATGTAAAAGAAAGAAACTAGACCACTATCTTACACCATGCACAGAAATTAACTCAAAATTGATTAAGGACTTAAATGTAAGACTTGCAAACATAAGATTCCTAAAAGAAAATATAGACAGTAAGCTCCCCAACATCAATCTTAATAAAATCTCCTTAGATCTGACTCTAAAGGTAAGGGAAACAAAAGCAAAAATAAATCAATGGGACTACATAAAACTAAAGAGCTTCTGCACAGCAAAAGAAACTATCATCACAAGGAAAAAGGAATCCACTGAATGGAATATTTGTTAAAAGTATTCATAGTACTGTCTCTACTGCCAGAATCAATCTTTTGCAAATCATATATCTGACAAGGAATTGATATCCAAAATGTATAAAGGGCTCAACCAACTCAACAACTAATAAGCAACCTAACTAAAAACTGGACAGAGGATCTGAATATTTTTCCAAAGGGGAATTACAGATAACCAACAAACACATGAAAAGATGCTCAACATTGCTCATTATTTGGAAAATTTAAATCAAAACCACAATAAGTTAACACTTCACATTAGTCAGAATGGCTATTAACAAAAATACAAAATATAACAAATGTTGGAGAGGATGTTGAGACAAAGGGAACCCTCATATACCAGTAGGAATGTAAATTGGTGCAGCCCCTATGGAAAACAGCATGGAGGTTCCTCCAAAAACTAAAAATAGGACTACCATATGATGTAGTTATTCCACTTCTGGGCATTTATCCAAAGAATACAAAAACACTGATTCAAAAATGTATATGTGCCCTTATGTTCACTGCAGCATTATTTACAATAGCCAAGAAATGGAAACACACTCAATATCCTTCAGTAAAGAGATAAATGAAGATGTGGCACACACACACACACACACACACACACACACACACACACTGAAACACTACTCTGTCTTAAGAATGAAATGTTGCCATTTGCAACAACATAGATGGGATTTCAAGGTATTATGCTAGGTAAAATAAGTCAGATGTAAAAAGACAAATACATATGATTTCGCTCATATGTGGAATTTAAAACACAAACAAACAAAACAAAAATGGACTCATAGGTACAGAGAACAGATTGGTAGTTTCCAGTGGTGCAGGGAAACAGGGGCTGTCCAAAATGGGTGAAGAGAGTCAACTGTATGCTAATATATACTAACTAGACTTTGGTGGTGATCACTTGGTAGTGCATAAAAGTGTCAGATTATACTGGGGTACACCTATAACTTAGATAATTTTATGCATCAAATTTACCTCAATAAAAATTTCAAAGAAAAGTTTAACGCAAAAAAGTGATAAAAATATATCAAATCTTTACATCAAGATAGTATCAGTATTATATTGATTTTTCCTGTTGCCTCATGTTCAAATCAGGCTCCGCACCACACTGCAACTCTTCTACCACTTTGGAGATCACACTGAGAATCCAGCCAAGACAGACACAGATTCAAGAGATGTTGATAGACAGACTCTTGCTGACAGAAATTACCACGTGGGATAGTAGTGAGGTCTAAATAAATTTTAACTCACGTAAAGCCCTTCAACATGGCCTAGCTCATAGTAAGCCCAATATAAATGCCAGTTATGGTGGCTGTTATTGTCTCTCCTGTCAGAATCAAACCAAATCTGCCTTCTTTGAACAACTATGGCATTCTTTCTTCATCTCTTATGGTTCTCGTGTTCTACTTAAAACAAGGAAATGTATGCTAATGGGTAATCTATTGTTAGTTTCTTATCTCCTTGGTGTAGGAAGTAATTTACTAATTTTTACTTGATGCCCTTTTCCAAGAACCTAGGATTTAGTCCAATGTCTCACATACAAAAGATACATGTTTGCAGAAAGAAGAAAAAGACAATTGGAGTAGGAGGCTGAGAAAACATAATAAATTAGAGGTGTTATAACTTTTACTGAGTCTGAATCAAATTATAGTATCAGGGGCTGTGTTTTTTTCTTTCAATGCATATTCCAGCCTCTCAAATTGAGAAAACATAGTGTTAATAACATGAAATACATCTCCCTCCCTCCTTCACTTAAGCAAATCCTGGCAGTTCTTCATAATTAGTTCAAATTCTTCTTTTTCATCGAAGTTATCTTCATCCACTAAGCAACCCATCCATCCCTTCATCCTCTTCCTTGGCAATCTGATCATACATGTCATTGGTGTCCACCATACAACAATATTTCTCTGCTTCATTAATCCTAACCAGTTGTGTGATCTTGGGCAAGACACTTAAACTGACTGGTTGGTTCAGAATGTGATCATCATTTTCAAAACAAATAATTTAAACTCAATGGCCTCTGAGATCCTTCCTGTCGCAGATTTTGGGTCTACAATTCTCTTTTGCCAGCCTCTCACATCTGAGAGTCAATGGAATACATTTAACCTTTATTGAACTGCTTGGCACTTGATTTTTATCACCACCTTGGTTTTACTCTTTAAATAGGGTTTCTAGGGGGATTCTGGGAAGATGGCGGCCTAGGAGGACACTGGGCTCACCGCATGTCCTGCTGATCACTTAGATTCCACCTACACCTGCCTAAATAACCCAGAAAACCGCCAGAAGTCTAGCAGAATGGAGTCTCTGGAGCCAAGCACAGAGGAGAGGCCCACGGAAAAGGGTAGGAAGGGCAGAGAGGCTGTGTGCACTCCACGGACAGGTGGGAGGGAGCCGGCATGGAGGGGCGGCCTGCCGGCCAAGCAGAGCCCTTGAGTTTGGCTTGCAAAAGCAGAGGGGCCAGATGGAATGTATTCCGACAGCAAACAGGACTTGACGTCAGGAAGGTTATAAGCTAACAGCTCTGCTCGGAGAACAGGAGGGCTGGAGGACAACGGGAGGGAGAGTTATTGAGCACCAGACGACAGAGCTCAGCGTGGCGGGGAACAAAGGCGTTCGCCAGCACCATCTCCCTCGCCCATCCCCCAGCCAAAATCCCAAAGGGAACCAGTTCCTGCCAGGGAACTTGCTTGCACCGCACAAACACCCAATGCTGTGCTTCTGCGGATCCATCCCTCCAGCGGGTCTGACTCCCTCCCGGTGCCCCAGGGCCCCTCCCGAAGTGGATCTCCTAAGGAAAAGCGAGCTGAGTCTGCCCCTGCCGCCCCTGTGCACCTTGCCAATCCACCCCAGCTAATACACCAGATCCCCAGCACCACAAGCCTGGCAGTGTGCAAGTAGCCCAGATGGGCCACGCCACCCCCAGTGAATCCTGCCCCTAGGAGAGGGGTAGAGAAGGCACACACGAGTCTGACTGTGGCCCCAGCGGTGGGCTGGGGGCAGACATCAGGTCTGCTGCGGCCCTGCCCACCAACGCAAGTTATTCAAGACAGCACAGGGGAAGTGCCCCGCAGTCCCTCACCACTCCAGGGACTATCCAAAATGACGAAACAGAAGAATTCCCCTCAGAAAAACGTCTAGGAAATAACAACAGCTAACGAACTGATCAAAAAGGATTTAAACAATATAACAGAAAGTGAATTTAGAATAATAGTCATAAAATTAATCACTGGGCTTGCAAACAGTATAAAGGACAGCAGAGAATCTCTTGCTACAGAGATCAAGGGACTAAGGAACAGCCAGGAG
Organism: Panthera tigris; assembly: GCF_018350195.1. Taxonomy (NCBI): domain Eukaryota; kingdom Metazoa; phylum Chordata; class Mammalia; order Carnivora; family Felidae; genus Panthera; species Panthera tigris. Next base: position 49,670,951 of record NC_056661.1, read on the forward strand.
GAGCTAAAAAAAGGCTATCAACGAGCTGCAAAATAAAATGGAGACAACTACGGCTTCGATTGATGAGGCAGAGGAGAGAATAGGTTAACTAGAAGATAAAATTATGGAAAAGAAGAAGCTGAGAAAAAGAGAGATAAAAAAATCCAGGTGTATGAGGGGAAAATTAGAGAACTAAGTGATGCATTAAAGAGAAATAATATACGCATAACTGGTATTCCAGAGGAGGAAGAGAGAGGGAAAGGTGCTGAAGGTGTACTTGAAGAAATAATAGCTGAGAACTTCCCGGATCTGGGGAAGGAAAAAGGCATTGAAATCCAAGAGGCACAGAGAACTCCCTTCAGACATAACTTAAATCGATCTTCTGCAGGACATATAATAGTAAAACTGGCAAAATACAAGGATAAAGAGAAAATTCTGAAAGCAGCTAGAGATAAACATGCTCTAACATATAAAGGGAGACCTATAAGACTCGTGACCAATCTCTCTACTGAAACTTGGCAGGCTAGAAAGGAATGGCAGGAGATCTTCAATGTGATGAACAGAAAAAATATGCAGCCGAGAATGCTTTATCCAGCAAGTCTGTCATTTAGAATAGAAGGAGAGATAAAGGTCTTCCCAACCAAACAAAAACTGAAGGAATTCGTCACCACTAAACCAGCCCTACAAGAGATCCTAAGGGGGATCCTGTGAGACAAAGTACCAGAGACATCGCTGCAAGCATGAAACCTACAGACATCACAATGACTCTAAACCCATATCTTTCTATAATAACACTGAATGTAAATGGACTAAATGCGCCAACCAAAAGACATAGTGTATAAAAAAAACAAGACCCATCTATCTACTGTCTACAAGAGACTCATTTTAGACCTGAGGACACCTTCAGATTGAGAGTGAGGGGATGGAGAACTATTTCTCATGCCAGTGGAAGTCAAAAGAAAGCTGGAGTAGCCATACTTATATCAGACAAACTAGACTTTAAATTAAAGGCTGTAACAAGAGATGAAGAAGGGCATTATAAAATAATCACGGGGTCTATCCATCAGGAAGAGCTAACAATTATAAATGTCTATGTGCCGAATGCAGGAGCCCCCCAATATATAAAACAATTACTCACAAACATAAGCAACCTTATTGATAAGAATGTGGTAATTGCAGAGGACTTTAACACTCCACTTACAGAAATGGATAGATCATCTACACACACGGTCAATAAAGAAACAAGGGCCCTGAATGATACATTGGATCAGATGGACTTGACAGATATATTTAGAACTCTGCATCCCAAAGCAACAGAATATACTTTCTTCTCGAGTGCACATGGAACATTCTCCAAGATAGATCACATACTGGGTCACAAAACAGCCCTTCATAAGTATACAAGAATTGAAATCATACCATGCATATTTTCAGACCACAATGCCATGAAGCTTGAAATCAACCACAGGAAAAAGTCTGGAAAACCTCCAAAAGCATGGAGGTTAAAGAACACCCTACTAAAGAATGAATGGGTCAACCAGGCAATTAGAGAAGAAATTAAAAAATATATGGAAACAAATAAAATGAAAATACAACAATCCAAACGCTTTGGGACGCAGCGAAGGCAGTCCTGAGAGGAAAATACATTGCAATCCAGGCCTATCTCAAGAAACAAGACAAATCCCAAATACAAAATCTAACTGCACACCTAAAGGAAATAGAAGCAGAACAGCAAAGACAGCTTAAATCCAGCAGAAGAAGAGAAATAATAAAGATCAGAGCAGAAATAAACAATATAGAATCCAAAAAAACTGTAGAGCAGATCAACGAAACCAAGAGTTGGTTTTTGGAAAAAATAAACAAAATTGACAAACCTCTAGCCAGGCTTCTCAAAAAGAAAAGGAAGATGACCCAAATAGATAAAATCATGAATGAAAATGGAATTATTACAACCAATCCCTCAGAGATACAAGCAATTATCAGGGAATACTATGAAAAATTATATGCCAACAAACTGGACAACCGGGAAAAAATGGACAAATTCCTAAACACCCACACTCTTCCAAAACTCAATCAGGAGGAAATAGAAAGCTTGAACAGACCCAAACCAGTGAAAAAATTGAATCGGTCATCAAAAATCTCCCAACAAATAAGAGTCCAGGACCAGATGGCTTCCCAGGGGAGTTCTACCAGACGTTTAAAGCAGAGATAATACCTATCCTTCTCACGCTATTCTAAAAAATAGAAAGGGAAGGAAAACTTCCAGACTCATTCTATGAAGCCAGTATTACTTTGATTCCTAAACCAGACAGAGACCCAGTAAAAAAAGAGAACTACAGGCCAATATCCCTGATGATTATGGATGCAAAAATTCTCAATAAGATACTAGCAAATAGAATTCAACAGCATATAAAAAGAATTATTCACCATGATCAAGTGGGATTCACTCCTGGGATGCAGGGCTGGTTCAACATTCACAAATCAATCAATGTGATGCATCACATTAATAAAAGAAAAGATAAGAACCATATGATCCTGTCAATCGATGCAGAAAAGGCCTTTGACAAAATTCAGCAACTTTCTTAATAAAAACCCTTGAGAAAGTTGGGGTAGAAGGAACATACTTAAAGATCATCAAAGCCATTTATGAATAGCCCACAGCTAACATCATCCTCAATGGAGAAAAACTGAGAGCTTTTTTCCCTGAGATCAGGAACATGACAGGGATGTCCACTCTCACCGCTCTTGTTTAACATAGTGTTGGAAGTTCTAGCATCAGCAATCAGACAACAAAAGGAAATCAAAGGCATCAAAATTGGCAAAGATGAAGTTAAGCTTTTGCTTTTTGCAGATGACATGATACTATACATGGAAAATCCGATAGACTCCACCAGAAGTCTGCTAGAACTGATACATGAATTTAGCAAAGTTGCAGGACACAAAATCAATGTACAGAAATCAGTTGCATTCTTATACACTAATAATGAAACAACAGAAAGACAAATAAAGAAACTGATCCCATTCACAATTGCACCAAGAAGCATAAAATACCTAGGAATAAATCTAACCAAAGATGTAAAAGATCTGTATGCTGAAAACTATAGAAAGCTTATGAAGGTAATTGAAGAAGATATAAAGAAATGGAAAAACATTCCATGCTCATGGATTGGAAGAATAAATATTGTCAAAATGTCAATACTACCCAAAGCTGTCTACACATTCAATGCAATCCCAATCAAAATTGCACCAGAATTCTTCTCGAAACTAGAACGAGCAATCCTAAAATTCATATGGAACCACAAAAGGCCCCGAATAGCCAAAGTAATTTTGAAGAAGAAGACCAAAGCAGGAGGCATCACAATCCCAGACTTTAGCCTCTACTACAAAGCTGTCATCATCAAGACAGCATGGTATTGGCACAAAAACAGACACATAGACCAATGGAATAGAATAGAAACCCCAGAACTAGACCCACAAAGTATGGCCAACTCATCTTTGACAAAGCAGGAAAGAACATCCAATGGAAAAAAAGACAGTCTCTTTAACAAATGGTGCTGGCAGAACTGGACAGCAACATGCAGAAGATTGAAACTAGACCACTTTCTCACACCATTCACAAAAATAAACTCAAAATGGATAAAGGACCTGAATGTGAGACAGGAAACCATCAAAACCCTAGAGGAGAAAGCAGGAAAAGACCTTTCTGACCTCAGCCGTAGCAATCTCTTACTTGACACATCCCCAAAGGCAAGGGAATTAAAAGCAAAAATGAACTACTGGGACCTTATGAAGATAAAAAGCTTCTACACAGCAAAGGAAACAACCAACAAAATTAAAAGGCAACCAATGGAATGGGAAAAGATATTTGCAAATGACATATCGGACAAAGGGCTAGTATCCCAAATCTATAAAGAGCTCACCAAACTCCACACCCAAAAAACAAATAACCCAGTGAAGAAATAGGCAGAAAACATGAATAGACACTTCTCTAAAGAAGACATCCGGATGGCCAACAGGCACATGAAAAGATGCTCAATGTTGCTCCTTATCAGGGAAATACAAATCAAAACCACACTCAGATATCACCTCATGCCAGTCAGAGTGGCCAAAATGAACAAATCAGGAGACTATAGATGCTGGAGAGGATGTGGAGGAACAGGAATCCTCTTGCACTGTTGGTGGGAATGCAAATTGGTGCAGCCACTCTGGAAAACAGTGTGGAGGTTCCTCAAAAAATTAAAAATAGACCTACCCTATGACCCAGCAATAGCACTGCTAGGAATTTACCCAAGGGATACAGGAGTACTGATGCATAGGGGCACTTGGACCCCAATGTTTATAGCAGCACTCTCAACAATAGCCAAATTATGGAAAGAGCCTAAATGTCCATCAACTGATGAATGGATAAAGAAATTGCGTTTTATATACACAATGGAGTACTACGTGGCAATGAGAAAGAATGAAATATGGCCCTTTGTAGCAACGTGGATGGAATTGGAGAGTGTGATGCTAAGTGAAATAAGCCATACAGAGAAAGACAGATACCATATGTTTTCACTCTTATGTGGATCCTGAGAAACTTAACAGAAACCCATGGGGGAGGGGAAAGAGAAAAAAAAAGAGGTTAGAATGGAAGAGAGCCAAAGCATATGAGACTCTTAAAAACTGAGAACAAACTGAGGGTTGATGGGGGGTGGGAGGGAGGGGAGGATGGGTGATGGGTATTGAGGAGGGCACATTTTGGGATGAGCACTGGGGTTGTATGGAAACCAATTTGACAATAAACTTCATATATTGAAAAATAAATAAATAAATAAATAAATAAATAAATAAATAAATAAATAAATAAAGAGGGTTTCTATTTAAAAACTGAGTGCTGACTTATGTAGGGGAATAATTCTAAGCACTTAAATCATCTCCTGGCTCCCCAGAGCTCCAAACACTTTGCAGGCAATTGTCTTATTAATCCTCATGCACTTTATAGAATGAAAAAAAAACTGTAAAGAATAAAAGCTTTCCTCAAAGATCACCTGCTAATCAGGGTGAACCCAAGAGAAGAGGCAAAGTAAAAGATTTCTGATGTTCTCTGTCACCATGACCCAAGACACTGCCAACCTAGGGAAGTCTGACATGATTGAAATTTGCTCCCTAGTCAATTTGTAGAAAACTAATCTGAGGGCAATACAAAACATCATATCATGAAAACTTTAGATTCAATTTATCTTTGAAATACAATATATAAGATGACATAATAGGATATGAATTCAATTCTATTATCAGCATCTGGGCTCAAAATTATAAATTTAACCCCTTAACACCTGCAGACTTTGAAAGTTACTTTCTCTTCTGTGCAAAGAAGAAAAAAAAATATTCAAACTTATTTCACTTGTTTACTTGTGAGGTTTAAGGAAGAAAATGGATTAAACAGTCCAGCATTTAGTACATAGTAAAGACTGAGTCTCTGTATGCTACTGCCATATTTCATAGTATTATTATTCCTCTGTAGCACTTTTAAAATTTATTTATTTATTTATTTATTTATTTTGAAAGAAAACACAAGTCGGGGAGGGACAGAGACAGAGGGAGAGAGAGAGAATCTCAAGCAGGTCTACACTGTCAGTGCAAAGACCATGGCAGGGTTTGAACTCACCAACCACGAAATCATGATCTGAGCTGAAGTCAGATGCTCAACTGACTGAGCCACCCAGGCGCCCCACTCTGTAGCATTTTCTTTCCCATACTTCTTTTGTAGAGGTTAGAGATTTAGAGAACACAAGTGAAAAGACCTCAGTGTGATAGTTTGAGTAGTTAAAAGGACCCTTTGGGGTGGGAGGCACAAAGATTTAATGTGCACCTAAAGATAACTATTCATTCATCAAATATTCATTGTGTCTGATCTTATGCTAAAGACTGGGATTCCAAAAGATCAGGAAGGCTTCCAGTTCTGCTATCAAGGAACTCACAATTTTTGGCAAAGTCTGCTCCTCATACACTGTTTTTGATGAACAATGTGTCTACTAAGGAGAGAATGGGACAACGGGGGGGGGGGAAAGTTTTATTTTGTTGATATTCTTTGATGTATTAGTTACCTTCTGCCAAATCACAAACCTCTCAACGTCTCAGTGGTTTAAAACAATACATATTTATTTCTTGCTCATGTTACATAAGCAGTGCAATTGATTGTGGCTCTGCTAGGCTCAGCTCCACAAGTCTTTTCATACCAGAACTTGAGGTTGAAGGAAAAGGTATATTTTAGAGCATACTGATCTCATGATAGAGAGCAATAACGAGAGATGTAAATCTAAAACAATTACAGCTTCTGTTCAGATAGTTTCCTTTGGCTACAGAAGGTCATATGATCAAGCTTAGTATCAATGAGATGGGAAAATATAGTAAGGCTATAGGGAAGTGAGTCAAAAATGGAGCACAACAAATAACTGAGAATAATAAATTTGTCACACCTGTAATGAAAGATAGTGGTAAGCTGTTAATATTCAGGAAAGGAATATTCAGAAAAGGAAATAAAAAAAATAAAGACATTAGTGGAATTAAGTCATTATGGGGCTTTCTCTTACAGAATTTGTATGTGCCATAGACAAACTATCAGAAAACTATGTGACTGTTGATATCAAGTTTGGGAAGCAAGTCAGAAAATTGGGTTTTTAGCATATTGATGTTGCTTTTCCCATGTCAAATCCAGCTTATAAGAGACATACCCTTAAAATAAATACCTTTGTATTACTTTATCTTTTTTTAAACATTAAAAAAAATTTTTTACATTTATTTTTGAGAGACAGAACACAAATGGGGGAGGGGCAGAGAGAAAATGAGACACAGAATCTGAAGCAGGCTCCAGGCTCTGAGCTGTCAGCACAGAGCCGACGGTGGGGGTGGGGGGTGGCCAAACTCAAAAACCTTGAGATCATGACCTGAACAGAAATTAAGCATCGGACACGTAGACTGAGCCACCAGAAGCCTCACATTATCTTTTTTTTTTTTAAGTTTAAAAGGAGTAACTATAGGTCACTAACGATATTTCCTTAGTGACAAGCTATGAATTTTATATAGGTTACCAACTACAGTCTAATCCTCCAGGAAATATACCTAACTATGTACTCATTATCTTAAGTCTGAAATTCATTTATCAAATAACAAGAACAGCAACCGGGTCTAGTTACTTTTTAACCTTAGACTTCACTATGCATGGAGTGAATAATAATTTTTAAAGGTTGGATTTTCAACTGTCATGTCTTTCAGCTTTTGGGATAAAAGAAATCAAATGAACAAATTACTAGTTTATGGAATACAATATATAAAAGAGTAAGATTTTCCCATATTTTTTTGTCCTGAATAGAGAGTTAAGAACCTTTTTGTTCATTTAGAGATCTCATGCCTAGCAGTGATAAATTTCACTCTACTGTAGAATTCAATAGTGCATATTTTTAAAGTATTATTCTTGCTTTGATAACTGCAGCTCTACATTTTACTGCTCAATATTTTCTGTCACCAGCTAGAAATTAACATATGGCTTCTGGTCAGAAAATAAAATAACACAATTAGCACTTGTACAACCTTCTGGTGAATAATGCAGACAAAATGTTCAACCTCACAGTAACAAACACAGATTGAGCCAATGACAAGTTTTTATGACCAAACAACTGGTAAAAAATTTGGTAGCTGCCTGAGCAGCAAGGGACTCAGGGATATTTAGATATATCATCTCACTTTAATTTTCAATCTCAAGCAGCCTAAAGTAAAAGATGTTAATGCATTAAATTTACTTGGGTGAACATAAAAGACTCTTAAAAACTGAGAACAAACTGAGGGTTGATGGGGGGTGGGAGGGAGGTGAGGGTGGGTGATGGGTATTGAGGAGGGCACCTTTTGGGATGAGCAGGGTGTTGTATAGAAACCAATTTGACAGTAAATTTCATATTAAAAAAATCAACTTAAAAAAAATAATAAATAAATTTACTTGGGTGAAAGAGAGAGTCTCAAGACTAACTGGATTGCAACAAAGAAGAGAACCATCATCTCTGTAACTCCCCACACAAAGTTCTGTAAATCTAAGTCTCTTAGACTAATACAAAGGATTACTTAATTTCTCATCATTTTAACCTTCCCAATATTGAGTTGTCTTGAGGCATAGTTTTCTGACTGGCCATCTGGTTTTAATACTACCTTTTCATTATTAGTGTATTTTTATTAAGATAATGGGCCTAATTATAAAAGCTACTTTGAAATCCTTTTCTGCTATTTCCAATATCTTGGAGTCAGTCTGCATTTATTTTATGTTCTCTTTCTTTTTATTGTGGCAAAACACACATGAAAATTTACCAGTGTAATCATTTCAAAGTGTACAATTCAGTGATATTAGTACATTCACAATGTTGTATAACCATCATCGTTATGTAGTTCCAGAATTTCTCATCACCTCAAGTGGAAACCCTGTACCAGCTAAGCAGCCACTCCCCATTATTCCTTACCCACAGCCCATACAACCACAAATCCATTTTTTCTGTCTATCGATTTGCCTATTCCAGATTTCATGCAAAAGGAATCATACAACATATAGCCTTTTGTGTTTTGCTTCTTTCACTTAGCATAATGTGTTCAAGATTCATCCACATTGTAGCATGTGTCAGTACTTCATTCATGTACATAGTTGAATAATATTTCATTGTACAGACTCTGCCTAGAATATGGTTTTCCATCTTTTTAATTTCCTTGTTTATTTTCCTTTGGATCTAAAGTAATTGTGTTGTAGACAACATATAGATGAATCATGTTTTTAATCTATTCTTCCAATCTCTACGTTTTTTTAGTTGAAGAGTTTAATCCATTGACATTGAATTAACACCACGTTACGTTCAATAATATACAAAACTCTGCTTCAGTTTAACTTTGTCCCTCCCCCTTTGTATTCTTAGTGTCACAGATTATCTATATATTACATGCACATTAAGATAGATTTATAATTTTTATTTTTTATTTAATTTATTTATTTTCTATGCATTTCTCTTTTATTTTTTTTAACGTTTATTTATTTTTGAGACAGAGAGAGACAGAGCATGAACGGGGGAGGGTCAGAGAGAGAGGGAGACACAGAATCTGAAACAGGCTCCAGGCTCTGAGCTGTCAGCAGAGAGCCCACCGCAGGGCTCGAACTCACGGACTGTGAAATCATGACCTGAGCCGAAGTCGGCTGCTCAACCGACTGAGCCACCCAGGCGCCCCTGCATTTCTCTTTTAAATTATATAGGGGGGAAAGAGAGGAGAAGCAAGCCAAAAAAACTACATATACCTATGTAGTTACCTTTACCAATATTTTTTATTTCTTCATATGGTTTTAAGTTACTCCTAGTGTTCATTTATTTAGGTCTAAAAGATTTCTTTTAGCATTTATTGCAGGGCACGTCTAATATTAATGAACTCCATATTTTGCTTATCTGGAAATACCTTAATTTCTCCCTCATTCTTGAAAGACATTTTTGCCACATACATAATTCTTGGTTGAAAGTTTTTATCTTTCAGCAATTAAAATTTTTTTAATGTTTATTTATTTTTGACAGAGAGAACAAAACGGAGTGTGAGTAAGGAAGGGGCAGAGAGAGACAGAGACACAGAATCGGAAGCAGGCTCTAGGCTCGAGCTGTCAGCACAGAGCCCTCTGCGGGGCTTGAATTCACGAGCTGTGACATCATGAACTGAGCCGAAGTCAGATGCTTAACCACCTGAGCCACCCAGGTGCCCCTATCTTTCAGCAATTTAAATATGTCATCCCAACCACCTTCTGGCCTCCACGGTTTCTAAGAAATTGCTACTCTGATGTGTCTCAGTATGGGTCCCCTTGACTTATCCTACCATGAATTCTTTAGCTCCTTTATGTGTAGGTTCACATTTTAAAATAAAATTTATGAAATTTTAGACCATTATTTCTTCAAGTATTCTTTCTTCCCCTTTTCTTTCTCCTCCTTCTGGGATTCCCATCATGTGTATGTTGCTAACTTTTACAGTGTTCCACAAGTCTCTTCAGTTCTGTTTTGTTTTTTGGGTTTTTGGTTTTTGTTGTTGTTGTTGCTGTTGTTTTTGCCCCTGGAAGTGAATAGTTTAATTTGACATATCTTCCAGTTCTTGGATTAATTTTTCTGTCTGTTCAAATTCTAGTTTGAACCCCTCTAGTTAATTCTATACTTCAGTTATTGTACTTTTCAGCTCCAAAATTTCTATTTTTAAAAAATATTTTCTTTTTATTGATACTCTCTGTTTATTGAGAAATTATTCTTCTTGTTTTATTTCTTCATCCATTGCTTCCTTTACCTCTTTGAGAAAATTTCTGACAGTTGATCTAAAGTCTCACTACAGTAAGTATAATGTCTGTGCTTCCTTAAGGACAGTTCCTGTTCATTTCTTTTCCTTTCCTTTTTTTTAATACCATACTTTGTTTCTTTACATGCTTCATAATTTTTCATTGAAAAGTGAACGTTTTGGATATGTTGATTTGCAAAAATAAAAAAAAAAGAACAAGAAAGTAAGTACAGAAAAACAGGTAATGAAAAAAGAAAAAGAAAAAGCATATACTCCAGGTCTTTTTAATTTGGCTTTCTGTTGAGGCATACTTTCAATGCTCAATCAGACCACTCACAACTCTATGTTAGTTTTCATGTACTCTGAGCCCAAAGACCAGCTAAGGGTGAAAATGTATGGTCTTCCCAAGCCTTTTCTGAGCATATGTGCTGGCTTGAGCATGTGTGTGTCTTTCCAGATTCCCCATGAACATGGCAGTTATTCAAAGCTTCTATTCTCCCCCAAAAATGTTACTCCCTGGCCAGTGAAGTATAAAGGTAGATAAAGTAACTCAGAGAGAATGTAGGAAGTGGAAGGAGGATAAAGCAGTGGTTCCAGCACAGAGGCCTAGAGGAACGTAAGGAATAGATGAGACACCAGAGGATTCCCTGGAGGATGACCACACAGAGAAGTGGGAATAGACAATTCTGTGAAGAAGACATTCCAATGGACAACAGACACATGAAAAAATGCTCAACATCATTCATCATCTGGGAAATACAAATCAAAACCACATTGAGATGCCACCTCACACCTGTCAGGATGGCTTACAATAACAACTCAGGCCACAACAGATGTTGGCAAGGATGCAGAGAAAGAGGATCTCTTTTGCACTGCTGGTGGGAATGAAAACTGGGGCAACCACTCTAGGAAACAGTATGGAGGTTTCTCAAAGAATTACAAATAGAACTACCCTACGACCCAGCAATTGCACTAGTAGGCATTTATCCAAGGGATACAGGTGTGTTGTGTCAAAGGGGCACAGGAACCCCAATGTTTATAGCAGTGATATCGACAACAACTGAAGTATGGAAAGAGCCCAAATTTCCATCAATGGAAAAAGAAGATGTGGTATATAAATACAATGGAGTATTACTCAGCAATCAAAAAGAATGAAATCTTGCCATTTGCAACTACATGGATGGAACTAGGGGGTATTATGCTAAGTGAAATTAGAGAAAGACAAATGTCATATGACTTCACTCATATGAGGACTTTAAGAAACAAAACAGATGAACATAAGGGAAGGGAAGAAAAAATAATATACAAACAGTGAGGGGGAACAAAACATAAGAGACTCTTAAATATGGAGAACAAACAGAGGGTTACTGGAGGGGTTGTGGGAGGGGGGATGGTAGGTAAGGTGCTTAAGGAATCTACTCCTGAAATCATTGTCGCGCCATGTGCTAACTAACTTGGATGTAAATTATAAAAGATAAATTATAGGAAAAAAAAGAAATGAGAGGAGATGATGTGTCCTCAGAATTTACTGGTGAAATCAGAGTTTCAGCAGCATGAAAGCCAAAAGGCCACATAGGGCTGGGGAAAGGATTGAACACGAGGTTTAAAAAAAAAAATGAGGTCCTGATTGTCCAGGACTCCTCAAAAATTTTGAGAAGTTTTAAGAAGACAAAGAAAATGGAATGATGGGTTTGTAACTAGAAGGGACTTATACCAGCCTCTTCCCTTATACTTATTTTTATTTTTAAGATGGAAGAGAAAATAAAACATTTTTTTAAAAGATGGAAGAGAAACTGTGTTTAAAATTGGAATAAAAGTTAAAAGTTAAATTTTATTCTCATTGAGTAAAAGAAGTTGAAGCTACAGGAAAGAGGACACCTTTTAAGTTACTCTTAAATAAATAAAAATATTGGGGCACCTGCGTGGCTCAGTTGGTTAATCATCCAATGCTTGATTTGGGCTCAGGTCATTTTCCCAGGGTCGTGGGCTCAAGTCCCATGTTGGGCTCAACACTGACAGTAGGGAACCTACTTGTGATCCCCTGTCTCCCTCTCTCTCTGACCCTCCCAGCTCATATTCATTCATTCATTCTCTCTCTCTCTCTCTCTCTCTCTTTCCAAATAAACTTTAAAAAAAAACACAAACTCATATGAGCAGTACAGAAGTAAGTAGAAAATGAAAGCCCTGCCCCTTCCTCCAGGACCTACCACATTAAAGTCCCAAAGGTTATCTTTGTCCTGACTTTATTTTTCCTTAATGTGTATTATTCTTTACCATACAAGGTAATTCCATTTATTATGTTTATTATTCATTTCCCTGGATGAAAATGTGAACTCCACAAAGACAGATTTATTTCTTATTTACTGCTTGGCACACAGTATTCATTAGATAAGTATTTTTTGAGTAAATGAATGCTGCAGATGCTTCTGGATTTTCTGTACATAAAAAGAGACCTTACAATGTACATTATTCTACAACTTTCTTTTCAACAAAATACAACTATATCCTTGCATAGGGATCTACCTTATTCATTTCAACAGTTACATAAAATGCTATAGCAAGATTTATTTAAACAATCTTTTACTGATGAGCATCACAGATATTTCTGATTTTTATTATCACACATAAGCCCATTCACACATTCTATTTTTTTATTTTCTTGTGAGAGAATTTCTAAAAGAAAAATTCCTAAAAGTGGAATTACTGAGTCAAAGACTATGCACATTAAGATGTTGACAGTGCATCTGAAATTTGACCCTGAAACTATGTTGGATCAACTTGAGTAGATGGGAGTGGAAAAGGGCCATGGACAGAGCCAAGTTCCACAGGATATGGAGGACTTTGGACTGGAAGAGGACTCGAACCAAGCATAAGGAGAAATTCTAAATAAAAAGATACTTGGGTAAAGAGCATACCTGTTGAATCATCATCAGAACAAAGTAATGAAATCTTTGTCTCAGACAAATAAACATCACGAATCCTCTCCCTTCCCAGAGCTACACAGAGAGCTGGCAACACAGACTGTAGAAACTATTTAGCATTCCTTCCCTGGGCCATCCCTCTCCCCACTGCTTTGTGCCAAAAGCAACCACGGCTCCCTGTCTCCCTTTAAAAACATAATTAACATTCTCAGTGGGGTGAGTTGTGCACATTACTTGCAGATGGATGCTTCCTGTCTTGTTAGCTAGCAAGCCAGCTTTGGAGTAATACGCCAAACAACGCTCTTAGTTCACTTTTTCTTTAATTAAGGGAACCTTTTGACTCTGCTGCTACATTCTGACTCTCTTCAACAATTCCACAAAGTTGCATTTGTGCCAGACACCGTGCCCACCCAGATAAATCAGACATGGCCCTGCTTTAAAGAACTCAAATTCTTTCAGGAATTCAGGCCCATACATAATCACAAAGCAATGCAGTATTAGAGAAATACTATATACAGAGTGCTTTGAGGGAGCTGTAGAAGCAGAGGAGGAGAAAACAGGAATTGATTCTGTCTGGGGCATAGAATTGGGATGCTTTTGCAGAGGACAGTTTAAACTGGGAGAATGAGGAAAAGATTTGGTGCCAGAAAAAAGTCCAGTTCCTTGTCCTAGCTCCCCTCTCACTAGCTTAGGGCCTCTGGGCTTCAGTTTCCTCATTTACAAATTGGAAAACATAGTTATCCCTACATTTGAGGTGGTTGGAGGTACCCATTATTAACCACAAGAGACCACACAAATATGAAGTAGCATAAGCGTATCAATCATTTAGTTAGCATCTACTAATACCAGGCATCGTTTAGGCATTTGATATTCTTTAGCAACATCAAAGCTCTCACAAGATGGATGTCATTATTTCATTTCATAGCTGAGTCAATCATTAAATAAATTCTAATTGGCAGAGTCAGAACATGAACACAAAGCTGCTAAAACGTGTCCTCCTTCCAAGTTACCATGCTGCCTTCTGTTTTTCCTGTTAGGCAGTGGGATGGCCAAGATGCTGTTGGCTCAAAGTGGATTCTGGCAATGAGAGGGGCACTACAGGAGACATTATAAATCTACAGATTCTGAATATCCTCATCAGCTCCTCCCTTCCATGCTTATAAACCACTTGCTACCACCACCACTATTTTTTAATCCATAAGAATTTGTTAAGTGTAAACTGTAGTTATAAAGCCTTGTAAGAGAATGCCATTAAGGATGCTGCCCTCCTGGGGTGCCTGGGTGGCTCAGTCAGTTAAGCCTCTGACTTCAGCTCAGGTCATAATCTCACAGTTTTGAGTTCAAGCCCCACGTTGGGCTCTGTGCTGACAGCTTGGAGCCTGGAGCCTGCCTCAGATTCTGTGTCTCCCTCTCTCTATGCCTCTCTCCCTTTTGGACTCTGTCTCTCTCTCTCAAAACTAAACAAACATTAAAAAATATTTTCAAAACAAGGATGCTGCCCTCCAGAAACCTTTACTATTGCTGCAAAGGTAGAACTAACATCTATAGAGTAGAAAGCAATCTACTTAGTTTGGTCTAGCACATCCTGAGTCTGAGACCTTTAAATGAAGATGTCCAGTAAGCAGAGAAAAAAAAGTATATCTGGAGCTTTGGAATCTTGGAATTGTTGGCATGCAAGCAATATTTGAAATAAATTGCCTAAGTGTTAATACAGTCACCAATCTCACTCTGAATTCTGAAGCCCATAGCAATCCAGGGAAAGTACAAAGGAAGAGAGAAATTCAGTCTCAATTTCTTACATTCAGTTACTAGGAGAACAATATCATTTGGCTTATCTTCCTTTTCTTCATGTTTTCAGAACAAATATCTCACCATTGCTCTCAAAGAAAAAAATCTACCCTGAGGATGTAAATGAAAGAAAACATACCTCCTCCCTGACTTTAAAATAATAAATAAATAAATAAATAAATAAATAGGAGCATAATGTATCTAAAAGGTAGTTCATGGAATCCACAAAGCCATGAAAGCTGTATTAAGAACCATGTGGCATATATTTAGCCTTATACAACCAGAAGTAGCATACAAATCAAGCCTCAGAGTATTTATTCGTGCTCCAAATGCAGTTGGTCAAATCCCGGAAGGCATTTCCATAATGACAGTTTTCTATATGCCTGCTCTCTACCAGAAATTATGGGTTCCATAAAAAGTAATAGCAGTATGATTTTAGTTAAAACCCAATTTACATTCTGCATTTCTGTTCAATAGTCTAGTTGATTGAGGCCCTTTGGGAACAACTCTCATCCTGTGGTATCGGAGCTCATTAAATAAAACCATGAATTGGGCAAAATGGTTACACACTTGGTTTACAAGTTCTTTAAACATTATTTACTTTTCTCCTTGGCTTAAAATATCAAGCAAAAAAAAAAACCCACAGATATATTGTTACTAAATTTTTCACATACCAGGAAGGAACCACCTTAGTTTATTGGAAACAGCAACCTCATCTATGTTTGGGAATATAAGTTGACATAACTGCCTCAGAAATTGGAAATAGCGTATTTCTACAAGTAGCCACTAAATCTGCTACATGTGAATCCAGAAGCCAAAAGCTCAGTGAGGTGCTACCTAACTGAACAGAAGGAAGAAACAGGTGGAGTGATTATGTGGTTTTAAAGTTAGAAGCATCAGGGTACCTGGGTGGTTCAATCAGTTAAGCCTCTGACTTCAGCTCAGGTCATAATCTCACAGTTTTGAGTCCAAGCCCCACGTTGGGCTCTGTGCTGACAGCTCAGAACCTGGAGCCTCCTTCAGATTCTGTGTCTCCCTCTCTGCCTCTCCCCTGCTTGCTCGCTCTCTCTTGCTCTCACTCTCTCTCTCTCTCTCTCTCTCTCTCTCTCGAAAATAATTAAACATTAGGAATAATAATAATAATAATAATAATAATAATAATAAAGTTAGGAGCATCTGTAGAAGCTTCACTGTTATTAACCAACATTCATTATTCAAAAACCATGTCCACTGTACAACCTTTCCCATGTTGTGCCAGATCATTCATTATTAACTTGTGATCTTTGCTAGTCCTCTGAACCTCAGAAGAGAAGCTGAGAACTTCATTTCCCATAGCCTCCTTGCCCCTAAGGTTCCTGATTAGACCATGAGAGGCAGTGCTGCATGACCTGACAGGCATACTAGATTTGAAGTGGCTCTTGAATGAAATTCTTGGGAACCTCCTGTACTTACACTACAGACCTGTGGTTCTCTAACTTTAGTGAGCGTCGGAATCTTCTGAAAGGTTTGTCGGAACACAGATTGTCTGGGCCCCATCTCCATGGTTTCTGATTCAGGAAGTCTAGGGTGGGCCTGAGAACATGAATCTCTAGCAACTTCCCAGATGATACCAATGCTGCAGACTGTGAGACCACATATTTAGAACTACTTCAACACACTGAGATGCCTGGAGAGATTCCCAGAGGTTCAAGGAATTCAGAGATGAATTCACAAGAACTACTTGCATCACATTTGTAAGCTGAGATCATCAGGTCTTCACCCAGAACTTTGTCCTGTCTCTTTCTTCCATTGGTCACATAAGCTTCTAATTCCCTTGTATGAAAACCTTCACCTACCTAAGATAAAGACTGATGATATACATCTCCTCAAATTCATAGCCACCACCCTTCTTATTGCTTTTTTCTTACCTGGCCTCTCCCTAACCCAGCTATCCTCCAAATGATAAAATTATCTGGTGCCCCTCTTAAAAACCTTTGATGCCCCAACCTGAAAACAACTGAAATGTCTGTCAGTGGTGACTACGGACACAAATTGTGGTTCAATGGAGTACTAATCAACAATAAAATAAAATAAAATAACCACTGATGCATGCAATAATATGGATGAATCTCAAGGACAACTTGCCAAATGAAAGAAGCCAGACTCAAAATGTTACATACTCTATGGTTCTGCTTTTATGACATTCTGGAAAAATCATAACTTTAAAGCCAGAAATCACATTGGTGTTGCCAGAAACTAAGATGGAAGATGGAGATTCACTACAGTGGGGTAAAGAGCATTTAGGGAGGTATTCTACATCCTAATTATGGTGATTATATATATTTGTGTGTATTTGTAAAAATGTATACAACTGCATACCTCAAAAGGGGAAATGTTAGTGTATGGAAATTACACCTCAATAGACCTGACTTTTTTAAAAAAATGGATGCCATGCTCTCTATTACCAAGGACATTAATTCTAAATTCCCTATAATGAAAATGGAATGGAATAGAGGCAAAAGGAGAGGATTTGTGCTTATGAGTGGTGCAGAAAACAGATAAGACTGAAGTCCACACCAGCATCTACGGTCCCCTGTACACTCAGAGAATTCTCTCTCAGGACTGCTATCAGTGGCCGTAAAAATCTCTAAAAACCAGAACAGTGTTGGAAAGGGACAAAGAATAATCTAATCGTGACATCACATTTGACATGCCCAGAAAAAAAAGTAACTTAATTAAAGCCACAGGCTTTGACACTTTCTTCTAACTGTCCTAAAGAATATTGCAGTGGATGGAAACTTGGAATAAAAGTAAAACCTCACGCTAATATTGAGTAAAAATTCAACTCTTACTTTTTCATAAGCTGGCAGATATTTTGGAATTGTGGACATCTGATCCAGTTACCAGCATTCCAACATTATTCTACAAAACTTCAGCCATTGGCTCTCTGGAAATCTATACATTTAATGAATTTGTTGGAAAATGCACTTCATGCACTATGGTAGAGGCTTCTACTGTTCACTTATATATAGTTATCTACTCCTTCTGGGTGCATGAAAGGATTACACTTCTCTGACTCCCACCCTGCATGGGAGAAGGGCCATATGACTAATACTAGTGTGTTGAAAGAAGTAACATGCTTGACTTTCATGCTGGAACACTTATTTGATGGTGTAGGATGTTCTAGCACTCTTTTCTTGCTGCAGTGATCAGGGAAGAGACTTGATATTGAAATGGAAGGCAGTCTGGACTATGGAAAATGGACAACAATTCCTCAGGACAGTAACCAGTATCCCCAGAGGACTTGCATAAATGAGAAATGGGGTTTTGTTGTCCCAGGTAGAGACCTTTAGGTTGTGTGTTATAGCAGCATCACTCAATATATCCTGGCTAATACGCTCATATTTAACACCGAAGTTTAATGTTAACTGAGAAAATTTATTATACTATTCAATTTTGTCTCAGGACATGATTATTCAACCCACAGGCCTTAGAAACTTTGATATGAAAGGAGTTCAACACTTGTCTGATATGAAAGGTCATCTGCTACATAAGAATCATCCAACCTCACCTTTATTTCACTACAGCTCAAAGTGCCTTTTTACTTCCAAGGGGAGCTCTGCTTTGTAAACAGACAATAAATATCAAGTACCCAGCCTCAAAGACTACTGATAATAATGATTATAATATTACTGTTATACTATTATACACTTAGAGCCTTGGATGTTATTCAGTACATTTCCTCTGGAAAGCCTAGGGGAAATTTTTCTCTTCCTTTGCATTTTCACAGTGTTCCATTGGAAGGTAAAATGCAGATGCAGTAGCGAATTTATTTCTATGGAGGAGGGCTGAAGGGGTGACAATTTCATTATAAGAAATGCTCCAATTATACTGAACTTTAAATATGATTGAGAGAATTTCAAGATGCCCAATAAAACTTTCTGCAGTGATGGAAATGCTCTGTGTGCCAGCTACATGTGACTATCGAGCTCTTATAATGTGACATGTGTGACTAAGAAACTGAATGCTCAGTTTTATTTAAGTGTAAAAGTCACATGACACAAGTGGCTACTATATTGTACTGTGTAAATCTATACCCCTGAATGAGGCTGACAAAATATGAGAAGTCAAGTCTTCCCCAAGTCCTAACTAGACATGGTCACCGGTGAAATAGAAAGTTTTCCAAAATAGCTATAGTGTTTAAAGAAGCCACAAGAAAACTTTAACAGTTCCTCAAACTTTCTAAATTATTTTTTAGGTACAATCTACCACAATTACTCTTCTCACACTATTTTATAAGATTCTTATAACTTAATCAAGTCCATGAACCTTACCAAATGGTTTGTTGGTATATAAATCAGGATAAACTAGGTTACACTATGGTAAAAAAAAAAAAAAAAAAAAAAAAAACAAGACTGAAATGTGGCTTTATAACACAAGCTTATTCCTCACCCATGGTATATGTCCACTGCTGGTAAACAGTGGGCTCTGCTCATCGCTGTTACTCCAGATATTTGCTACCACCATCACTGAAACAGCAGGAAGAGAAAATGTCAGATTACATATTGGCTCTTCAGTCCTCCCCCACATGACTTTCCAAATTTAATTGGGCCAAATTAAGTGACATGATCACATCCAACTTAAAATGGTATGGCAAAATAAAATCCTACTCTGTGCCTCGAAGAAAAGCCTCAAGTTCAAGTATGTGATTAGCAGTCAAATGACTTACCTTCCATGCTAAGTAGATTTCTATATGTTATCTTGTATTCTCTTTCTCATAATGTAGACACTCTTATTCATATTTCATAAAAGAGTAAACAGACAAAAATCCTTTACTTAGGGATTTGCCTAAGGTTACACAAATAGTAAAAGCAGAAAAGGGATGGATTTGAACCCAGGTCCAAAGCCTGGTCTCTTTCCACTAAGCCACATTAACTACAAATACAGCAATGAAAATTTAGCAATGCTATGGACTATTTATATAAATATAAGTGTTTGTTGTAGATTATTGCCATACATACTCAATTTATTAATTTAATAGATTTAGGTATTAAGTAACTATTATGTGCCTAAAACTTTAGCTGTTATGGAGTATCACACACATACACACAATGAAATTACCATCTTTAAAAAGCTTAAAACCCTTTCAAGGCATTCAGGTTACAAGACACTGGTCCATGTTCCTAGTCAATAGGATGCTGTACCCAGAATGAACAGGATTTGCACACAGGAACTCCGATTCAGATTGTGATTTTGTTACAGGTGGTACAAAAGCAAGTGAAAAAATTCAACATTGCCAGACACAAATCTCAAATCTCATGCCTAGGAAAATATTCCCATTTCCCCCCTCAGTCTTCATCAGCCCGCTCATTCAAATCATCAGTATTTCTGTCAGGCATGACATCAAATGACTCAACAGCAACATTTCTCCCATTCTCTGGTGTAAAATTTTATTTAGAGAGTGACATACATTTTGACATTTGAGATTTTTTACTGAAATTTGAAACACAAAGGCAAGGAAATGCTGCCAGCTTCTGAAGTACAAGCATTTACCTCAGGTTCAATAATAAGATCTCATCAAGAAATATGGACAGCCAGTGTCCGAATGGAAAATTTTTGCCTGCATTTTTAATATTTCTGTCAAGAAGTTTGATGGCTGAAGCTGGTACATTTTCCACAAATAATTTTTTATTCAGCAAAATCTCTGCCATCCTTGGTAATAGGGGAATGATTAATTGAATACATACTCCTGATTTGTCTGAGACCTAAATGGATATTCTCACCAAGAGGACCTTCAAGTTGTGCCCTGCTCAAAGATGCCCTGCTGAGGGGGCGAGTGAGGGGCAGAGACCCAGGCTAGGCTTGCTTCAACCCACAATTTGAAGAAGAGAGGGTTACATTTTCTTGTTCACACAGAGATGATAATGCGCTGGCAGAGTCCTAACGGAAGCCCTTTCAGAGAACAACCTTGCTTTTGACTCTCTAGTTCAGCCTCATAGTACTCCTCCCTCCCCTCCTATCTCTTCTTCCTCATTTACTCCAGTATCCTCTGCCTGAGTCAATCATTGCTTTTCAGCTCATTCCATTACAGTCCAGGATTTTTTTGGAACAGGCTGTTGTGTGACAAGAGAACACAGGGAAAAAAATTCTCAGAGGTTTTACTGGGCTCCATTGCTCCCTTAATCTAAACCCCAGTCCTTTCTTTGATCCATCTGGGCTCTCTGGCCCCAGGAAGCCCTTACCCTGGAGCCCCCACTTCTGTTTTGGTTCCCATGAAACTTTTTTGGAGAATCTAAAAAGCCATGAATTCGCATCACAGTCCTCTATGGCTCATTAGCATCTTATAGGGGATTCTGTCTTTCTCAGAAGGCTCTACGTGAAAAAAGAGTAAGAAGTTACCAAACCATATTTGCAACCCTTTGCCTGACATTTTTTTTCTCTCATCATGAGTGTAAAACACTAAGGAAACTGTGTAAGAGTAGAATAGGAGAACACTGGAGGGTAATGTTCTGTACCTTGATTTTGGTGATGGTTACATGACTGTATGCATTTATCCAAACTCATAAAACCATTCACCAGAAACAATGAATGTTACTATATGTGAACTTAAAAATTTGTAAGAAGAAATAAAACCATTGAAGGAAAACGAATCCATCTGGAGCTTGCATGAGGAGCAGGAGAATGGAGGGAAACCTTGAAATTGCCTTTCTTAGGGCCCCAGGAAGAAGAATCATCACAGAGGAGTTGAGAGGAAAGTTTTCAGTCCCAGGGCTGATGAAGGAGAAAGGCAGCAATTGACAGGCCACAAGGTATTGAGATACAACCCAATGATACTTGCTGGGAAGACCATCTCCAACTTCTGCATCTTCAATTAGTCCCCACAACTTGGCTCCCCTGGGACACTTCCTTCAGATTGTAGAAGCAACCATGAAACAATGAGTTCTGGGGAAATGCTAGTTCCAGAGCAGCACAGTGCAGGAAGATGTGTTCCTGAAATTCTACTTATACATATTCTACAAAAATGTTTTCAAGTTTGGTTCAAATAAGAGTTACAACAATAGGGGAATAAGCCCAATAGTTACTGTGAGCCAGAGAGCACTTCATCTCCTCAACAACCACATGAAGAAGACATCTTCACTTTTATTTTACAGAAGAGGAAAAGCTGAAAGACGCTAAGATCTCAAAGCTAGTGACAAAGCTAGAATTAAACTCAAGTACAATGAAAATTATGTAAGCCCAACGCAATTAAGTTTTCCGCTCTGTATTCCAAGGGGCTTATGTGCTGAATGGGCATCTGTGAGCTATTCTGGGCACCGAACTGATGCCTAACTGTGCCTCTATGGGAAAAGGAATTCCATTATCCAGCAACCACCTGGCACAGACTATGGAGACCCATCCTGAGCTAGAAATGATCCTATAATCTGAACAAAATCACCAGATCTGCCTACACAGGTTTATCAATGCTCAAAGCCTTAAAGTACAACAGGTCATCCATGAGAACAACTAGATATAATTTCATGTCTTCAGTGAAAATTCAAAAGACATTTACAAAGTCCACTAGATCTCAGGACTCCCATTGCAAAGTAAAACCTTCACCGAACAGTAGTCTCCAAAGCACCAGTTTGCAGAGATTCAGAATTGCCAGTGACCAGCTAGCATTCCATTCTCCAGCAGAGGAAAGGGAGATTCAGTGAGGTCAAGCAACTGCTGGTTCTGTGGGCACCCGGTGGAGCCTGGATTCAAATCTAAGTCTGACACAAAAACCCTGGCTCTTTTCATAACCCCATATTGCTTTGCAAAGGCAAGACTATCTGCCAACAGTCTCTGTATCTCAAAATGGGAAAACTAGGTGAGTTCACATTTTAAAGGTGTTTTTTAATAGCTAAATTCAATCAATATTATGGTAAAGAGAAAAAGAATTCAGGCTTTTAATTTCATCCTGCAGGCCAAAATGCTTCCACTTTGTCACACATGAGCTTTCCTTGGTTTCAGCCTTGTGGAGAAAGAAGCCCTTTCCCTGGGGGCTCCACGCCCTGCAAATGTCAGCATAAAATCAGCAGTGATGACATAAAAATTAAAATTATCTTCTCTTTCAGAGCACCTGGGTGGCTCAGTCTGTTAAGCCATGATCTCATGGCTCAGGACATGATATCATGGTTCGTGAGATCAAGCACCACGTCTGGCTCCATGTTGACAGTGGAGAGCCTGCATGAGATTCTCTCTCCCTCTCTCTCTCTGCCCCTACCCAGCTCACGTGCTCTCTTTGTCTCTTAAATAAATATTTTCAAAAAAAAATTATTTTCTCCTCCTCCTGACTGAAAAGGGAGATACAAGGACAACCTTAGAGATCAAAGAGCAGCTTCCACAGAATGTTGGTGGATGCCAAACAGTGAGTGCTTGATAAAAAATAGCATGATTTTAAAATTACAGTAGGTGACACATCTCAGTGTAGATACATACCAGGCACCATTCTGAGCACCAACAATAGAAAACTCATATTAACTCTCACAGCAACTCAAGGCAGATCCTTTCATTTACCTCCACTTAACCTATGAGGAAACTGAGTCACAGGAAAAGTAAATAAGCTGTCAAAGGTAATATGATCTGTAAGTAGAGTTAATTTCAGCTAATAATTGAATTCATCTTGAGAATAAGGATTTGGAAGAAGGTTAAAGGGTATGGATGATATTACTCATATTCTTCCTCTTTTGAGATTCACATACAGGTTATATAATTTAGAATACATTCATTTATCTGTAATTATATATATATATTTATATGTTATTATACTTACATATTATTGATAGATAGTATATGAATATATTTAAATTACATAATTTAAATTTTATATAAAATCTTGTATATTACATATAATTACATATGTGATTATGTACAAACATTATATATTACAATAAAATGATATATAATATAGTAATATATAAAAGTAGCAGGGAGCTTTCACCATAAACTCCTATCTAATATATGTGACAGATACTACTATCGCTGCACTCTTTTTCACTGAGGCCAAAAAGGAACACAGAATCCTTTTTGACATAGTTCTGCAGACAACCATAATCAACCAGGCAGAGCTACTGTGGCAAGCTCGAGTCTATATGCCAGACTTAGGACACCTGAGACTGAAGACTGTAGTCAAGGTCCCTCCTGTGAGTCATTAGTCTTCAAGGGTAGCACGTGGTTTCCTTGTCACCATGTCTCACTTAGCGGCAGAGCAGTGGGCCCTATCCACCATGAGGGGGCATGTGAGCAGGATCCAGAATAGAAGTGACTCTAGGCAAGAAAAGCCCTTCTTCCCCTGGCCACCAAGATCACCAGGGCAAAACACAGTTTAAAAACAGTGAAATTTACATTCTTAAATATCAGGCACTTCCAGTTAAGGGGCATGTAAAAAGGAACCATGATTTCATCTCAAATTAATCTAATTAGTTCACAAGGTGCTTTCTAAGGAGAAGCTAATCAGGACACTCAATACACACAAACTCAAAAGAACACTCAGAACCTTTCCTTTAGAGATTTCCTCTTCTCACACTTAAAAAAAAGAAAGAAAAAAAAAGTGTGCAGTGCTTTAAAGATCCTTACCAGCAATCTATTTGTGGCCAATGCTTGTGACTGAAGCTCAAACAAGCAGAAAAGAATGTGTAAGTGTAGGAAGAGTTTCAGGTCTCATTGCAGAGAATTCAAGCTCCCACTTTTCAGCCAGAATCAGGCGCTATCTGGGGATCTCCAACACCAAATATTACTCTTTCACTAATTTCTTTATTCATTACTCCCTTGGGCAAAGTGCTTGCTCATAGTTTCTGTAACAACCCCATTAATTCTATGGTTGTTAACCTCACTTTGCAGACTGGGAAACTGAGGCTCAGAGAAGTTAAATAACACACCCAAGGATGACAAAGCTGGTTATCTGAATTATTTCCCCAGGAGACATCGCAGAGTTGAGAACTCAAGGAAAGTGATTTATTATGAAGTATTTCCAGGGAAAAACCAGAAACTACCCAAGTGGGGAAGCAAGACATTAGGCAAATATCCTTCCCATGAATCAAACTCTGGAAACAGCACGGGTCTCACTTTAGAACAGAGAGGGAGACAAACCATAAGAGATCTTAAATCATAGAATAAACTGAGGGTTGATGGGGGGTGCAGTAGGGAGGGGAAAATGGGAGATGGGCATTGAGGAGAGCACTTGTTGGGATGAGCACTGGGTGTTGTACGTAAGCAATGAGAATCATGGGAATCTACTCCCTAAACCAAGAGCACACTGTATACACTGTATGTTACCTAACTTGACAATAAATTATATTTAAAAATAAAATAAAAATTGAAAAAATAAAACAAATATAATGTCCCCCACAAAAATATTGCTGTGGGGGGAAGGAAGCCAGAGGGAAGTCACCCGTTCCTTTCAGGATCAAAGCTCTCATTCTCCAGCTGCAATCCTGCCCAGGAATTGCCTTTGGCCAGAGGAGCAGCTTTGAGCAAGGTTCAACCTCCTGCCAGAAGTAGCTGCCTTTCATGACTGGTCAGTGTGGGAACACAAAGCCCTTGGCCTTCAGTGACCCACTCAGAAGGGCTATTCCTGCTCCAGAGCTCCCTGCAGCAATGCTGGGGGTGGGTCCTCCTTTGCCCAATGCTGTCTCCCTCACTTTCTTACAGGTGTGGGCCCAAAGCTCTCAGTGAACCTCTTGTTTGCAATTCCTTCCTCAGAGTCTGTTTCCCAAGAAAGCAAACTTGGGTCAAGAGAGAAAGCACCCCAGAAGCCAGTGTGGTCCAAAACAGCAAAGGGAAATGAAGGGATGTTGGAGGGGTGCACTCCCAGCCTCAACCACACTGGTGCATGATGGAAGCAGCAAACAATTACCCTAAGTTGCTAAAAGGCAAGACATGGCATACAGCTTCATTTGCCAAATCAAATTTGGCAAATTTGATTGGTTGGACATATCCTCAAGCTTAGTCACTTTTTGAGAACCTGTCCCTAGAATTGCACAAAATATCTGGAAAAGCACAGGAAAGTGCCACTG
Source organism: Panthera tigris (assembly GCF_018350195.1). NCBI lineage: Eukaryota > Metazoa > Chordata > Mammalia > Carnivora > Felidae > Panthera > Panthera tigris. Next base: position 49,696,962 of record NC_056661.1, read on the forward strand.
GCACACCTCACCTCACTCGAGGATGTCCTGAGGAGTGGGAACTGCATTATCGGCAGGGGTGATGATGGTGATGGTTCAGGGTAAAGAAGGACAGAAGGACAAGGGTTATAGTGGCACAGGATGAAAAACTCTTAAGTTATGTCCCTTCAATGCCCACCAAGCTCTGCATAAGCCAAGCTTTGTAACTGTCCCCAGGCCCTGACCTCTCACCTATTAGGGAAGAACAAGCCCTCCTCACTGGTAAATGGTAGCACGTGGGCCACTCTGTATAGTTGTTGAAATTTCTCCCTTTGCCTTACAAATATTATGTCTTCTGACCCCTCTTACCCTCTTCAGTCTTCCTCCCTTCCTCCCTCCTTGCTTCTCTCCCCAACCACAGGCCTTGTGGGGGGTGGGTCTTCCTCCACCCTCCCTGGACCCTGGCTGCACCTCTAGTCACTCATCCCAGATTACTCCATTCAGACTTTTCTCTCAGCCAGAAATGGCTTTTCATTCCTCCTCCATTTGTTGAGATCCTATCCCACCTCTCCAGCTGCAAGGCAACTCCCTATCCTCCAAGAAGCCTTTGTTGACTGCTTCAATACTGACAGACCACTCCCTTCTCTAACCACCAACACCACTCAGTCACAGCATGCCTTTCGTGAAAATAATCCACCTGTTCTCATTTTTACACTGATTCTTCACCTCCCCAAAGGGACTATCCGCCAAGACCTAAATAAAAGCCCTTATAATCTTCCACAGCACAGAACATGGGGAAACAGAGGATATTCTCAAAATAATAATAATAATAATAAATCCACTGACAGTTTATTATAGTTAAAAAGTTAAAAGCCGGGGCGCCTGGGTGGCGCAGTCGGTTGGGCGTCCGACTTCAGCCAGGTCACGATCTCGCAGTCCGTGAGTTCGAGCCCCGCGTCAGGCTCTGGGCTGATGGCTCAGAGCCTGGAGCCTGTTTCCGATTCTGTCTCTCCCCCTCTCTCTCTGCCCCTCCCCCGTTCATGCTCTGTCTCTCTCTGTCCCAAAAATAAATAAATGTTGAAAAAAATTAAAAAAAAAAAAAAAAAAAAAAGTTAAAAGCCGAGAATGATTCCTACCTCTAGCAGTCCTTCAAATACCAATTACAAGCTATGGTCCAAAGTGTGTCCATTATTTTCCTCTAAGTTAACTCTTTTTTTAATGTTCATTTATTTATTTTGTGAGAGAGTGATAAAGAGAGAGAAGCAGAGAGAATGCCAAGTAGGCTCCGTGCCTGTCAGCACAGATCCTGACGCAGAACTTGATCCCATGAACCGTGAGATCATGACCTGAACTGAAATCAAGAGTTAGATGCTTAACCAACTGAGCCACTCAAAGTGCCCCTCAGGTTTAATCTTCAATATTAAGTGAGCCATATTTCATTCTGAGAAAGATTAAAGGCTCATTTTCCCACTCTCTTCCTCTGTATCCATCCCCAAATCCTTTCCCAAGGTGAGACACACTATCTTGCATCAAATGCCACCATTGCAGTGTCTCTATTTAGTCTGAGAGGCAGATCAACAGCTGTTGGACATTATGCTCCTCCAGGCATAAGCCACAGGGCCATGCACATGGGTCTGTATGCACCAGACCCAGAGGAACTCAACAGAAAGGGTACCCACAAAATGGATAATAGGTCCTGCCATGCTCAGAGACAACAGAGATACTGGAAAGAATGAGAGGCTTGCAGAGAGTAGGATTAATGAGCATGCTCAATAATGAAGGCTGACAGGAGAACCATTTCTTGCCATCTGGGAAATGTAGCAGCAAGAAAAGCAAGGAGAAATGATGCTTCCTTATGTGACAATGCCAAGGTGGTTTTTCTAAGTCAGAAAAACCTGGGTTCAAACCCTGGCTCTGCACTTTCCAGGAGATACCATGAGTAGGTTACTTCAACTCTCTGAGTTCCTTACCTAAAAGATGAAGATAAAAATAGTACCTAACTCATAGAGTTATGATTAGGGCATAAATGGTTAGCATAAAAGGATCATGTTCCCTGTACTTAGTATACAGCTGTGTGGGGAACACTACTTATCCAGAACTGTGTCTCCCAGACTTTTCCACATCTAGATAGGATAATGTGATCAAGTTCTGGCCTACAGGACCCTCCACATTTGCACACACACAAGCCTCCTGATGTAGAGGATCCAGCAAATGGCTTTAAACCATACCAGCTCCCAGAAAAGAAAACAAAAGACACCCAGTCTCTCAATCATTTTTAGGAGGATATCTGTCAATCAAATTCCTATAGTGGACTCATGAATATATAAGAAATAAATTACTATATTAAGCCACTGAGATTCCAAGGTTTGCCTACTAGATAAGCTAATCTTAAATTAACCAAAACAAGGATTACGTGTTTTTATCTCAAGCAGTGAGCACCACACTTGACACACAAAGTAAGCTCCTCTTCTTATTAGCCCTAACTCTGTACAGCACTTTATACCTTCTAGGATGTTTCTATATTGGACAGACTAATTCAATGTGTGTTGCCAAGCACTGAAGAGGATAAAAAGTTAAGAAATAAAATGCAGACTCCATTCTTCAGGGATGCATGCACTAGTGGTACAATTAAACCTGTATGTAAGTGATAATATTGCAAGGCAAATTTTATTAAACACTTTAAGAGAGGCTCAATGTGCAATGAGAAGGGGGAGATTAAGTTTACCTGAAGAGTTTGAAATATTGCTGGATGAGGGAAGATTTGAATGGGGACTTGAAACACAACTTATACTTTGACAGGTGGACATTGGCCAAGGGGCTCTGGCAGAGAGGATATTATAGATAATGGGCAGCAGTAAAAGGTCCCAGTGTAAGTTTCCAAACCACATCCTCCATTCTTTTGTATAAGGAAAGCGTAGCAAGGGGGAATAAGCTTTGTCAAGGCCAGGTACAGGTGGAATACAGGTGCTATGAGGCAGAATGGGAATTAGGGCTGCATAGGTCACTGGGGACTAGATTGAGAGGGGCCTCAAATGCCACAGTCAGGAGTCCAGGCTTCACATTATTAGTAATGAAGTACATTACTCACGGCTTTGACTAGAAACAACAGAAATCCAAATGGTACAAGCTTAAGCAACCAGGGATTTACAGGCCCTGCTCATAATCAAATTACTAGTAGGGTTAAAGCTGGTCCTTAGGGACAAAGGGAACCAGGGATCTGAGCACCATCAAGAATCACAGGTAGGAGCCCTGTCCCTATTCACTCTCAAAATCCTATTTTGTATTACTTTTACTGTTTTCGGCTATCTAAAAGTCCTTCACTTATTGGCTTGCTCAACCTCCTAGAATATAAGCTTCCCAAGGACACAGGTCACTCATTCTCTTTACAAGACATCACAGCTTCTAGTGTGGCCTCTTATATGTCGGGTACACAGCAGGCACTCAGTGAGTATTTGTTGAAAGAATGACGTAAATGGACCAGACATTTTTAAATGTTGAATGTTTATGAATATTTAATCTCCCTGATTGCTCCAGCTCACCATATAAATTCACACATCTGCAGTAAACTTTGTATGGCTCAGTATCTCTGTGATTAAAGTCCCCAAGAATCACCAATAGCTGTAAGTGTGTGTTTGAACAAAGCCGAAGGTCAGAAGCTAGCCTCTAGTGAATAAACCATCTTGTGGTACCCCAGGGAGGTCAACCAGCCGACCTGTGTGAGATGTTCTAACAATTCCAGGAGGCTTCTTTGAAATGTCTGCAATTTCAATCTCAGAAACTCCTCCTATACCTTGTGCCAAACTCTATCCTTGAAGACTGAGGCGCATATACGGGTTTTATGTCACATAAAGGGTCACAGTGACATTTTTTAGACTTCATCCCTATTCTATAAATGGAGGTCACTGTGGAACTGTGGAAGGAGTATATAACTAGGTGTAAGTGAGACACAATCCCCTCTTAGACCTTAGACTCTGAAACTATTCCACTCTCTCTCTCTCTTTTCTGAGGTCCTGCCAGGTCCTTTGGTTTTGCCAAAACAGAGATGGTCTGAACATACTGGAGAGTTCCGCATTTGTTCTCCCTGTTATCACATAATAAGATGATCACAGCCCTATTTTGAGTCTTTTTGTCTGAAATAGCCTTCCCTATTTTTACTACCATTTGACAAAAAAAAAAAAATACAGCCAAACTAAGTTATTTCAGGATCAAGACAAAGAATCATCACACAATGCTCTGGGTAGATTGAAATTTTTTTTAGCCACTCCACCCCCACCCTATTTTTGTCCTATATTTTCACCTTGATCTGAATACTTTATATGTATGTTACTCTGAAAATAAACAAGGCATCACAATATTCTTTTGTCTTTTCATTCCATTTTTTAATAGTTTGGTATACATTTTTGTTGGAATTGTTAAGTACCACCAGAACTCACAAAACAACACAGGCATAGGGACATATTATATACCAATACATCACACTTTGGTCATTTTAAGGAAGTCTATTGATGAAAACCAGGAAAGGAAAAAAGGTAAATAGCAAAGACAGGAATACTCCATAATTTTCTCAGCAACAAAAATGGGTTCTCTTTGGAAGGCAGAGAATCTTATCTGAAAACTATTCCCAGTTGATGCAATCACTGACATTAGTCACAAACCCTTTCATATGAATCCAAAAATACTTTTCCCCATGCACTACCATGTGCTAAAATGAAATAATGGTGAGACCAGTGGTGCTACAAGCAAATTACTATGTTGTTCACCTCTCCACTTTGCTGCCAGGATGAAGTTCAGTCAGTATTAGAGAGAGGAGTTTGTGCAAGCCCATTTTAAAATCTCATTTGGTACCACCTGGGACCAGTGATATTTATTTACCAGGTGGTAATTAAGACATAATTTCCATCTGTAGCTATCTCCAACATGAGGCTCAAATTTTCTATTCATCCCAAATCTTTACTGATCAGAACAAAGATTTATGCTAGGGACTGCAGAGCATGGGAGAAAATCATTTTCAGTCCTTTAGGAAATGACAATCAAATGGGAGGAAGAGAAAAGCAGCATTAATATGCTAAGACAAAAGTGAGTGCCTTTAGAGCTAAGAAAAGGGAGCAGCATAGCAAACGGCAAGAGCTGTGGACAAAAATGGAGTTTGACTCTCCCCCTCAGTGTATCATTCAGCCACTACTACAATAATACAGGGCAGCAAGTATGCTTGTAAGCTTAATAGCTTGCAACATCAAACATTTTTCTCATCCTGCTGGACACCTGCACTCAGCTGATCTAGAGTGTGCTCCTCCTGAACATCCTGAACTTGGCTCTAGATTGTGCATTGGATTCAGGTCTTCTCCACATCTCTCTCACCTCCTTGAACCAGTGACTCTGAGACATATTCTCATTACACAGAATATGCACATGACCTTTGATTTTGGCCACATGAGCCTTATACATTTTACTCATAACAGACTCAAGTTTTATCTATGAAAGAGATCATTTATAAAGGCTATAATTTCCAAATGTCAAGAACAATATGCATGTGAAAACAAAGCCCTTTCCAACCCCTTCCTGTCTCTCTTCTATTAAGACCATTGTGACAATAGCACAATACTTACAAATCTTTTGTTAGTATTCTAAGGTTAATGACCTTGCAGGGATGCATTTCATTTCTTTGAGAGGTATAAGTTGCTCTGTATCTTACTTTCAGACGGGGTAGAGAAAGTAAAACCACTCTGAGCAAAATGTTACAAACTTTGGGATGTTGGAGTCTGGTGCCTAGGGAGAAGAAAAGTCTTAAGGGGAAAGAATAGACCAAAAATATTATATTGAGCAGGGACATTGTTGGGGTGGTGGAGCACAGGGTGAAAAAAAAAATCACTCTGATGAGGAAAGGTTAAGTCTTCTCGGGAGTAAGAACTGATGTTAAATTTTAATTTGCCTCTATTGTACTGTTCAGTTATTTTTCCCTTCAAATACTGTATGCCTATAAGTAAAGGCTGTGTCACACAACAGCCTTCTATAATTGAACTTGGAGGGAATGAAAGAATAAAGATTCTGGGCAGCACAGAGCAAAGTAGTTGTAGCAGAAAACAGGAGATGCAAGATCCAAGTCAGGTTGAAGAGGTGAAAAATTTAGCAGCTGGAAGAAATCCACAGTGAGAGGTAAAGCATTAAAAACACAAGCCTCTCAAAGAATTATTAGCATTCTGAGCTATCTCCAAACTTCCAGCATTCTTAGTTTCCCTGTGGAAATTCCTCTCCTCCCTACTTGTAGGGCTGCAAACACATGGCCCTTCTTTGCCCATGCAGTAGAGAAGGGACCTGCAACACAAAATGCTCAGTGAAGAGCCCTCTACCCTCCTGAACACAAAAACTGTTTCAGGTTGGACATTCAGTTTAATTACAGTCCTATGGGATGGAGACAGAAGTTACAACAGATACTGGGAATAAAAGGGTATCTTTTCTTCATCAGGTGTAAGAACTAAGGGCCATATAAGCCCACATCTGCTGTTGGCCATCTTTTCTATCACCTAAAAACAGCATGCCTGAGAATGAAGCCAATACGACAGAAAGGTACAAAAGGTAGAGAATCAGAGTCCTGATGGCATTCTTTATGCCCATGGATCCAGCCATAACTGAAGCCCCATCCACACCTGGGGTCTTCAGACCCAGACTCTAGAAAGGATTCTGTCACAACTGAAAGAGTGCCTCCTCATAGCCTGAGTTTATGTGCACACCAATTTACCCAGTCTATTCTCTACAGCAGGAGTCTTTCTGTAGAGGACCAGACAGTAAGTATTTTAGGGCTTGTGGGCCAGAATGTCTCTCTGTTGGAACTACTCAACTCTGTTGTGGCGCAGAAATAGCCATAGACAGTATGTAAATAAAAGAGCGGAACTCTGTTCCGGTAAAATTCTATTTATAAAAACAGGTTGGCAGCTCAAATTCTCTCCTCGTGTTGTAGTTTACTGACCTTGGCTCTACAGAAATCTTAGATGGTAAATTTCATTAATGGCCACTGAACTTGTGCTTAAAAAAATTCAGAAAGGAGTACATCTTATAGGGGTGGTTCCAAAATTCATTGCCATGGTTAAAAGGGGATTTGGGTGGGGGGGTGTTGTTTTATTTTTTATTTCAATGGCTAACACTATGACTGATGTAACAGATTCTGCAATCATACGCAATGTTTCCTCTTGTCTATTCTATCTCTGAGGTCCAACATAGGAAACACTCAGCGTTCATAAAACTTAGCTGGTAACACTTGACTTTTTAGGCCTAAATATGGTGCAACTCCGAAAATCAGTTGATTGTCTAAGCAAACTACTACTGACCAAATCAGTACAAAGCAATGCTTCTTCCATCATATTTGTGCATTCCATATTTGACAATGACTGTTGCCATCCTGAGATACCGCTAAGCTTTACTTACCCCTTTGTTGAGGGGCCGCAAAAGCTTCCTTTCCAGCTTATTAGTTATTTCACATTCCAATGTCATTATTCTCTAGGAGAGTTTTCTCCTTGAAATAATTGTTAGAACTTTGTGCTCCACTGATATAAATGGACAAAACACTCACCTAGGTAGCTTTATTACTTTCTTGTGAAATGCAGTCAGAATGGCCACCATTGGCATGTGTATGAATCAATTCAAAGGCAACTTTGAGAATCAGTCATGAACCAAGAAAAATCAGGTTTACATGATCAGCCAGCCACAACTGCAGAAAATACAGACAACAAGGCTAAGCTCTGCCATCACCTGGCCATGCTGTTTGCTGTTTCTCCAGGAGCTCTAGAAGTTTCTATTTGGGTCACTTAGGGTTGAATCTGACCAAGTTCTAGAACTTTTGAGATGACAGCCTTCCCTCTGGGGGCCTCAAAATCCTGATGACTGATGCCTGGATTTATTGAGGCCCTGGTTCCAGAAACTGTCATCTGGTGTAGCTAGTGTCCTTGACTCACTGATGTTTAGTCTTTTCTGAACTCAGGATCAAGACACACACATTGCCTCTAGACCAGAAAAATCTTACCTGACACCCCTAGAAGGCCAGAGGCTGGGAGAAAGAGGTTAATCTCTGGGAATGGGAAATGTTAACCACATTCACTGCCTCCAGGTTGCAGGAACTCCAAAACCTTAAACCTACTCCTTTCCCAAAACTCAGGATCAAATCTGTCTCCCTCCAGCCCATCAGATCAGGCCCTAGTTGGGTTTCCCAGCAGAATCCCAGGATCCATGTGCTATAAATTTCCTTTAGGTCTTCATTGATATAATCCCAGTGCTTATCATAGTATCTGGCACACTATGTGCCAGACATTATGTGTCTGACACTATGTGTCAAACATTATTGATTGCATAGGCCAATTAATGAATGTGTTGAGAACTTGTACATACCCCTCAAATGGTATATGGTAATAGAATACTGTTTGGCAAAATTAATTCCCAACTTTCCTCCCACACAAGAAATATACTTGCTTGACTGATGTTAGACTTGGCCATAGGATTTTCTTGTTGTTCTAATGATGACAGATTGCGCTTCCCCATGCCTTGAATTTGGAGTTAGCTATGTAACTTGCTTCATCCAATGGGGTACAGGCTGACTTGATGCAATAGAGACTGTGCAATGGGGCTAACCTTCTTATACTTCCCTCATCATCGTAAGAACCCCACTCTCCCCAAGGTAGCCATAGCTCCTTTGCTCTGGGATGTAGAATGAACACATGCAGAACAACTTGAGCCCATACCACAGTAAGGAGCCAAGCCCAGCTGGATCTGCTTGTATATGTTGATATACAGCCACCCAGCAAGGCTAGCCTGGAACAGTCAACTGTCAGGCAAACCAGTGACAAGTAATCAGGAATAAACGACCACAATACAGTGATGTCAATTATTTCCTCATTAATAGTGAGGAAAAAAATAAAAAAATATTTAAAAAAATAAATGGCTGTTATTTTAAGACACAGAGTTTGCAGCACTTTGTTATGCAGCATTATTATGGTACTAACAGATACATCCACTGCCACCAGGAATGTTAACAGCACTGTCACTACTCCATCACTGCTGTCATCATGACACAAGCTTCAAGCACAGGAGAGCTGTGCTCACGCTGAGAAGACAGAAGAAACAATGGCAGCCCTAGTGCCTAAATAGAAGACATGTAAAGGAGATGCTAGAGAAGGAGAAGACCCATAGACACTGCTTGTTTAGCCCACAACAGTATGGAGTACCTGCCTTGAAGGTAATAGCTATCATATCAAGAAAATCCTCTCAACTGAAGAAGAGAAGCGTACCCTGTGATTTCTTTCCACTTTCCTATGAAGTGAAGAAATCAATTAAATTCCTTTTTTAAAATAACCACATCAAAAGGCCCTCACAGATTTGAGTGGGTACACACATTGAAACAATAGCTAATAGCATTAAGATGCAAGTGCATTCATTTATCAGGGTCCTGGACATTCAGCACTGGTGACTATTAAATGCAGCCCCAAGCCCCTCATCCTTCCAATCAACATTGGTTTTGAGGCTAATACCGATGCTTGCATATACATTTGTTGACTTTTTCCCGAGAAGTTTCTAAAAAAGACAACAACAACCAAAAAAAAAAGGCAATGAAAAGAAAATGGCTTTTTGTTTGAATTTCCTTAAAGAGTCATTTTGTGAAGCAAGCATCATCGGCTCTGGTAAACAAGCAAAATTCATTTAAGTGATCTCTGACTGTTCTGAGAAATTGGAATCTGAAGCCTTGTAGCAAATTGTCTCAAACGGATCATGGAATGTGAAACGCATATGATATAGGCAGGATTGCCTTTATGACAACTCAGTGAAGAAAACAATTGCTGGGACTTCTAATGCTCAAAGTCAAGGCTCTGGTGTCTGCTATCTTTTGAAAGAAAATTTTAATGTTTATTTATTTCTGAGAGACACAGAGATACAGAGCACAAGCAGGGGAGGGACAGAGAGAGAGAGGAGACACCGAATCTGAAGCAGGCTCCAGGCTCTGAGCTGTCAGCACAGAGCCCGACATTGGGCTCGAACACACAAACTGTGAAATCATGATCTGAGGTGAAGTCAGACAGAGCCACGCAGGCATCCCTCTGCTGTCTACTATCTTGATAAGAGAATGACCCCAAAGCTTGGGATAGATGCGGCAGGTAGGGTGCAGGAAGGTGAGGATACCTGAAAGATACAGGAGCCCAGGAAGCAACCCAAGCATTATCCTAACTCTTCACTTATCTGCCCCTTCCTCCAGCTTCCAAAGAGGTGTTCAAGGATGTCAAAGAGACCAAACTGTATGCCTAACAATAATGACTAGTATAAGCTGGCTTACCCTGTGTGCATCCCATAAATAAAGGTGTTTATCTTCTGGCATCTTTTTACCTACTTCTGCCCTTTCATTTGGTTCCTTCTCCCCCTGGAAATCTCATCTACTCCATAGCTGATGCCTATCAAAACTCTAGTTCCAGCCTGACCTCTCTGTTGAGCAAAATCCATATGTCAAACAAGGCAAGTAAGTTATTTCACATGAACTAAGACTCCACATGATCCAAGTAGAACTCATTAATTTCCCCCAGATATATTTCTTCTCCTGCCTTCCCTTCATCAGGCAAAGGCATTAGCCCAAGCTGAGGGACCCAGAATCATTCTTTATCCTTTTATTCTTTCTACCCTGAAAGCCAGCAGGATGCCAACAGCTACAATTTCTACTCTGCTAACCTACATCAGCCAGTCTTTCCAGGCAACTTCCCACTCATTTATTCATCCAATATTTACTGAGTCCCTATTCTGTTCCAGGCTCTTTTCTAGGTGTTTTTGGGATATAGCAGTGAGCAAACAGACCAAGAACCCTAACCTTGAAGAGCTACTTTTAAGTATGGAAATAGAGACAATAAACAATAAATAAATAAGAAAATTAGATGGCATGCTATGGAATTGTGGTGGTGTTAGGGAAAACAAAGCTGAGTAAATGGGTGGTAAGTGGGCAAGTAGATGGGCTGTGTGGAGGAGGGGCAGGGTACAGTGTAAGACACAGTGGGCAGGGTAGACCTGCCTGTGAAGACTAAGTTTGAGCAAGGATTTGAAGGAGTAAAGACTTAAGCAGGATTAAACAATCCAGGCAAAATGGGATGGGGGCTTAGACCACTGGTAGCAATGAAGACAGTGGGGAAGACAGAGGCAATGGGATTTTAGGATTGGTTTAATATGGCATATGAAAGAGCAAAGTCAAGGGCAACTCTAAAGTTTTGTCCCCACCTACTGAAAGGATGGAGTTACCACCAACTGAGAGGAGAAAAGCTGGGAATGAAGCATGTTTAGAAAAGGGAAAATCATTAGTACAGTCTTGGGCATGCAGAGTTTGAGATGTTTATTAGACATGTGAGCAAGGACATCAAGTAGGCAGCTGCTGAGATCCCAAAAGAGGCTGGGATTCAGGAGGGAGGTTTAGAGCGGAGACACAGCCCTAGCCTAGATCCATCGCTTTGCCTGCATTACTGCAGGGATCTCATAATTGGGCTCCCTGCCTCCAATTTTCTATCTTCTGTAATTGTGCTCCATATTACTGCCAGACAAGTATCTCTAAGGCCAGAATCAATTCCATTCCTCACCTGCTTAAAACTTCTGATTAAATACCAAATTAAACACTGTTCCACAGTATGGCACTCAAGTCTGTATTTCAAGCTCTCTCTTATTAGGCACAAACAAATGGAGATGATACACTGGCCCCTAAACTAATCGATAGCCTTGAATGCATCAGGCAGCTTTGAACATTTGTACATGTTCTCTGGGTGTGGAGTATCACTCCTCCCTTCTATTTCTGGCAAATCCAGTCTTCCGTAAATTCCTAATTCAAGTGCTGCCTCCTTGCTAGCCCTTGTTCTGCACCTCCCACCAGAATTAATTGCTCTTCTTTCTGTCTTTCCATTGCACTTTATACATCCCTCTAGTGGTAATACTTACCATGTGGCAACATAGCCTTCCATCTTTGACTAATCCACTGACTAGATGCTACTTTATTCACCTGAGTCAGTGGCTAGCAGAGCGTCTAGCAAGAAATGCACAGAACTGCAATGAACCAAAAGAAATCCAGCTGCCTTGTCAGTACACATGACAAATTGGCCCAATCTAGCAGTCTGGGGAGGTGGCATAGGGAGTGGGTAGTGATGTTCCCCCATCACGTGGGCAAACCAGGGGCTGTCAGTCAGGGCGAGGAAGCCTCCTCCAGGTAGGTGACTGCCTGGAGCCCACGGCAGATAAAATTCCCCTTTCATTCTGTCCTACTGCAATCCTGGCAGAGAAGAGCAGTGGGGTTAACAGGCTTGAGTTCTAACAGTAGGGGTTTTGTTTAGGCATAAAGAATGTCCTCATTAAACCAAGAAATGAGATGGAACTTGCAGAGAAACATTAAGGGAAATAGAAAAATGTTCTCTAAGTTCATCAGACACCAGAGACCTCAGCAGGCACCTCAGTTCATCACACTTTGCTTCCCTCATATTTACAAAGCATCCACAGGCCTGCTTCTGCAGTTTATTAATAGATATGCCTCCACCTCTGGATCCCCATGCATACCCTTCTCCTGCCTTCTCTATGACAGTGTCAGAGATCACATTGAACATTTGAAACAACTGCCTCCCAGCACTAGTTGAGCCCCTCTTTCAAAGGTCTTTTAAAACTTAGCACTTTTTAAGTTAAAGCAAAACCCTTCTCCAGTTCAGAAGAGATGAGAGAAACCTCTCCTAATCCCAATTGCAAAACTCCCACGTTCTCCTAGAGAAATAACCAGCCACAAAGTTCACTTTGGCCTCTTCTCTGGGACTTGGGGCTAATTCCTAATTCCTGTAAACATGAGAGACCACAGGGAAGCTCTGAGTCCTGAATATCCTAAATAAGGCTCTTTGGGAGAAAACCAAAACAACAGTGACTTGGGAATGGATTTATTCTTCAGTATGTTTTAGGTCTCAATTGCTTCTAACGAAAAGAGCAATTTCCAGGTGTGCTCAAATGTGACTTTGAGGCAAAAATAATCTAAGATTCAAGAGGTCCAAAGAGAGGCCGCACCATGAAGCCAGGAAATTTTATTTGTTTTGTTCACAGATATATTCCCAGCCTCCAGAACAGTGCCTGGCAGAGTGAGTACACCATAAATCTTTGTTTGATAAACAATGAATCACAGGACTTAAAAGCTAGGTACAAATGGAAGGATGAGAAGTCAAAGATCAGTTGCTGTGGTAAGGAGCCAAGCAGTCATTGTATATTTTAACCTGATTAAACACTCTTAAAAATACGTAAATAAGCAAACTATGAGGTGTCCTCCCAGCATCTAACAGTGTTTGTGTCTAATGTGTGTACAAGTAGAGAAGCGAGACTAATGGAGACATCCCGCCAAATATTTACCCACGGGAGGAGTCCCAAATACCCCCGCCCTTCTTCTCTTCTTTACTCTCTCCCCCAACTCTTGGTTGCCCTGTCTCCCATCCCCTCACTCACCATCCTCAGGCAACCTGCCACTAAATATTATGGTTTTTGTCTATGTGCTCAGTCCTCTTCGTCAAGATCTTTTTATCTCTTTTCTGCAATTGCCTCCCACCATTCTCCTCTCTCCAGGCACTCATGGGTTCATCCCCTCTCCATTCTGCTGCCCAAATGGCCCTTCTAAATCACCTGACCCTATCTTTTTCCTCCTTACAGACCATTACATCTTCTCCCTGTCTAAAACACAATGTTTTAGTCATGCTTGAGTGTCATCCAAGACTTCACCAGCTTCACTTCCAGCTAACACTGAGCATGCCTTGCCCTGTATGTGAACTGTCCTATGTCCCTCCCCCACTGCCTGTTTGGCAAGCCCCTACCCATAGTTCAAGGTTCAAATATCTTAAGGATTTAGTAGTAAGTAAAAAGATTTAAAAAACTAAACCTCTGAACCCTTATACCATCCACATGCCTAGAAGGAAAAAGCTATTGTACATATTTTTCTAAAAGCCTGAAGAAATTCCTGGTTAAAATGTACAAGTTAAAAAAAAAATACAAATGCTTTCAGTCCCTGGAAGGGTGAATCCCACATTTCTGTAGTTAGCTGACATGTATGTGGCCAGAGTATCTTAGTAACAAACAGTTAAGCAGTGGCACTCTGAAAGTCATTGCTGATTAATCTACTTAGGTGTCTTATTTGTCTTTGATTTTGTGATTTCTTAATTGTGCCATTTCCTGCAAGGATTGAGGCTGCCAATTACTGCCACCTTAATGAATTAAAATAATATATTTTCTCCAACAGTGAGAGTTAGCATAATTTAAGGCCATATAATATTATGAGCAGTTTGGCATTCATTTCACTGAATTTGTTTACTCTTGTGGAATTAAAGATAAGAACTTTCAGCAAGACAATAAACTCAACATTTAGTGATATGTCTGTTTCTGTCTCAGAGGCCATATGCCAAGGATGACAGCCATGTTTGGAGATAGTCCAAATGTAAGTTCTTTTCTCAGTGGTGGGAGAAGTTGTCCTCAATCATGAACAACATGTAAAGTCAATAAAAGAAACTTCCAAAGGATATGAAAATGCCACTGTAGGGCTCAGTAAAGATAAGTGGAAAACAGTAAAACTTTCTGCAAAATCCTTTTTTTTAAACTATAGTTTCAGCAAGGTAAAAATCATATACCCTTTCTTAGCCTTAATTCTAAGCCCTCTAAGGTAGTTAATTAGTAATATTAAAGATGTGATAAAACAAAACAACAGCAACACACAGTTTTTAATTACTTATAAGTTTCAAAGAGCCTGCAACAGAGAGGGAGTATGTCTCATAGTAAGAAAAATCCTGTGATAGGCAAAGATAAAATAGTAACTTTTCTTTAACACATTCTGCTTATAGAAGGAGGAAAATGCAGAGAGTAATTCTCTCTCATGTGAATAAAACACAAGCATGCCTGGGAATCTGAGTTCTTTCTAGAGATGAACATATGGAAACCCCACATTAAGTGTTTACAAAGTGGAGGACACTCCTGACCCTACAGTGCAAGCCACAGAGAAATCCAAACCTCTCCTTTCCAAGCACAAAACAAAAACCACAGTAAGTCCACATTAGCTTAACGCAAACCTTGCTAAATTAAGCAGTGATGGGACCAGCTGAACCACGGTAAGAGCAGTAGCTGTTTGTATGTAATGTTTTCATCCCTTCAGATCATGTTCAAATCAAAAGGCTTGGATACAGTAGGTCTCATCTGGCATTTTGAAAACCATTAAGATAAAGCCATAGAGACAAACGGGCACAGAATAAACCAACAATGTCTTCCTCAAAAGTTTCACAGGTGAAATTTAATATGACCCGTGTGAAACTGAAATCTTCCTAGGGTTGGGTCACATTTCACTTACCAGTCAGGTTTCATGTAGCTTGTCTACTATCACAAGCTGCATTTTGCTCTGTTCTTCTCCTTAGGATCCTAAATGTAAAAAACCCTGAAGACTCAACAACAGCAAAAACAAAAAATCAAAACAAAACAAACAAACAAAAAAACCCTTCAGACCTAATAAATAAAGTCATTAAAAGTTCAAAATACAAAGATTAGTCACATTTCTAGACACCAATAGTGAACTCTGTGAAAAGGTAACAAAAAAAAACAAGCAATGTAACATCAAAAAGAAAAAAATGTCTAGGAAGCAATTTAAGCAAAGAGGTGAAATACCTGCATGTTGAAAATTTTAACAGTGATGAAGCAAATGAAAGAAGACACAGATAAATGGAAAGACATTCCATGTTTATGGGTTGAAAGAATATTGTTAAAATGTCTATGCTAACCAAAGCAATCTACAGATTCAGTGTGGTCCTTGTCAAAATCCCAAAGGCATTCTTTACAAAAAAATTTTAAATTTTTTTAATGTTTATTTATTTTTGAGAGAGAGAGACAGAGCTCGAGAGGGGAAGGGCCAGAGAGAGAGGGAGACACAGAATCGGAAGCAGGCTCCAGGCTCCAAGCTGTCAGCACAGAGCCCGACACAGGGCTGGAACTCACGAATGGTGAGATCATGATCTGAGCCGAAGTCAGATGCTTAACCAACTGAGCCACCCACGTGCCCCAAAAATATTCTAAAAAGTAGTCCTAAAAATAAATGAATGAATGAACGAATGAATGAATGAATGCCAAAGCGATCTTGAGCAATAAGACAACGTTCAAGGCATCATACTTCCTGTTTTTAAAATATATTATAGGCATCCAAATTGGAAAAGAAGATTTACAACTACCACTATTGGCATATGACAAGGTACTAAACACAGAAACCCTGAAGACTCTACCAAAAAAACTATTAAAACTAATAGGTGAATTCAGTAAAGTTACAAAATACAAAATTAATATACACAAATCTGTTGGATTTTTATACAGTGAGTTATCAGAAAGAGAAATTAAGCAAACAATCCCATTTACAGTTGAAACAAAAAGGAATACAATACCTAGGCACAAATTTAACCAAGGACGTCAAAGACCTGTACTCTGAAAAATAGAAGATACTGATGAAAGAAATTGAAGAGAACACAAATAAATGGAAAGACATAAATAAATGCTCATAAATGTAAGAAATTATATTGTTAAATTGTCCATACTACCCAAAGCAATGCACAGATTCAATGCAATCCTTATCAATATACCAATGGCATTTTTTCACTGAACTAGAATAATCTTAAAATTTCATGAAACCACAAAAAAAACCACCCAAATAGCCAAAGTAATCTTGATAAAGAACAAAGCTTCAGTTACGATGCTCCCTGATTTCAAACTACACTACAGAGCTATAATAATTGAAACAGTATGGTACTGGCACAAAAACAGACACACAGATTAATTTAACAGGATCAAGAGTACAAAAATAAGCCAACAATTATACAGTCAATCATCAAGAAAGAAGGCAAGAATGGGGGAAAGATAGTCTCTTCAATAAATGGTGTTGGGAAAATTAGAAATATACATATACATATATATGTATATATGCAAAATAGTACAACTGGACCACTTTCTTATACCATATTCAAAAATAAATTCAAAATATATTTACGACTCAAATCTAAGATTAGACACCATAAAACTCCTCAAAGAAAACAGACAGTAAGCTTTTGGACATTGATCTGAATAATTTTTTGGATCTGTCTCCTCAGGCAAGGGCAACAAAAGCAAAAATCAACAAATCCAACTCCATCAAACTAAAAATCTTTTGATAATGAAGGAAGCCATCCACAAAGCCAACAGGCAACCTAATGAATGGGAGAAGATATTTGCAAATGATTTATCTGATAAGGAGTTAATATCCAAAAATATTCAAACAAAAATTTGGGCACAGGACCCGAAGAGACCTTTCTTCAAAGACAGATAGCCAACAGGCACATGAAAAGGTGCTCAACATCTCTAATTATCATGGAAATGCAAATCAAAACCACAATAAGGGATCACCTCATACCAATCAAAATGGCTATTATCAGACAAGAAATAAGTACTGGTGAGTATATGGAATGTAAAATGGTATATCCACTAGTCAATAGTATGGAGGTTCCTCAAAAAATTAAATATAGAACTACCACACACTCTAGCAATTTTATGTCTGGGTATTTAGCTGAAGAAACCAAAACACCAATTTGAAAAGATATATGCACGCCTATGTTCACTGCAGTATTATTTACAACAGCCAAGATAGGGAAGGAATCTAAGAATCCATCAGTAGATGAATAAATAAGATTTATTATATATATACATATAGTGTAGTGTTACTCAGCCATAAAAAAGAATGAAATCTTGCTATTTACAACAATATGGATGGATCTAAAGGGCATTATGCTAAGTAAGATAATCAGAAAGATAAAGTTAAATACCTTATGATTTCATTTATGTGTGGAATCTAAAAAGCAAAACAAACACAACAAAACACAAATATACTCATAGATACAGAGAATAATATTGTAGTTTCCAGAGGAGAGGGGATTGGGGACATGGACTAAATAGGGGAAGGGGATTAAAGGGCACAAACTCTAATTATAAAATAAATAACTCACAGGGATGCAATGTGTAAGTATAAGGAATACAGTTGATATTTTAACAACTTTGTATACTCACAGAAGGTAACTAGATTTATTGTGATCATCACTTCATAATGTATATAAATGTTGAATCACAATGTTGTACACCTGAAACTGATGCAACATTGTTTGTCAACTACACTTCAATATAGACACATATACGTGCTACCATAATCAAAAGAGTATGGAAAGCAGACACATAGGCCAATGAACAGACTAGCATACATCTAAAGTGAGCCAATTTTCAACCAGAGTATCAAGAATACACAATGGGGGTCAGGGCGCCTGGGTGGCTCAGTCGGTTGAGCGTCCGACTTCGGCTCAGGTCATGATCTCATGGTTTGTGAGTTCGAGCTCCACGTCGGGCTCTGTGCTGACAGCTCAGAGCCTGGAGCCTGCTTCATATTCTGTGTCTACCTCTCTCTGACCGTCCCCCACTCATGCTCTATGTCTCTCTGTCAAAAATAAACAAATACAATGGGAATACACAATAGGAAAAAGAATACACAATGGGAAAAGGATGGTCGCTTCGATAAATTGTGTTGGAAAAACTAGATATGCACATGTAGAATGAGACTGAACCGTTATCTCACACCATATATAAAAATCAGCTCAGAATGAGTTGACAACTTAAACACGAGATGTGAAACCATAAAACTACTAGAAGAAAATGTAGGGGGAAAGTTTCTCAACATTGTTTATTCAACAGTTATTTACGAAGACCCTGGCTAGACCCTGGAAATATGAAAAACAATATCTTCTCACCATCTTCACTAACCTCAGGGTCTAGCTAAGGTAAGACTGAAGTTAGAAAGTAGCAAAAGCTAAAAGTTCTGCTGGTAAAAAAAAAAAGGTGATCGCTTGAAAGAGTATATTCCAATATTACAAAGTAACTTCACATTTGTAAAATGCTAAAATTACTCATTTCTAGGACCCAAACTGAAGGAAATTATGCATGAGGCTACACAGATGCTGTGCTAATCATCTGGCTGGGAGCAGTGGAAAAGACATTTTAGGGAGAATAATCAGAGAGGGCTTCCTGGAGGATAGGACATTCAAGGTGAGACAGAGAACACAAAGGATCAGTTATGGGATGGTGAGGAGATTTAGCTACAACATTACCACAGAATTTCTAGACTACTTAGGAAAGAGTGAATTTGGTATTCGACATCCCTTACTTTCACTTTCAGACTTTTGTCCCCTTACACTTCCTTTGATTGAGGTGACCCTCTTGTCAGGGGAGCAACTGTCCCGTTTCATGTTAGAGACTTGTATTCATTAGTGAGGAGTTCCTCAACTTCTTAACACCACCAGGAAGATACAGAAAAGCAAATGTAAACAGTATTCATACATGTGTGTAAAAGTTAAAAAGTGAGGGCTAATGTATACATATATGCTTATATATGCATACAAGATCTGAAAAAACACAGAAAGATATTGACAAGCATGGTTGATTCTGGGGAGGAAACTGCAAATCTTAGGATCCACAGTGGAAGAGGAGACTTTTTTCACCGGCTGCCCATTTGTAATGTGTTGGCTGTTGTTGCTGTCTGTTGCTGACTTTGTCCACGTACTACTTATCAATTTTAAACTAAAAATTTAAAAAAAAAGGCAACCCAAAGTAAGACCATTACCATAATGCCAAAGCAATGAACAACAAAGCTCAAATTGACAACAATGAGGCACAGGGTGGGAAAGCTATTTGAGGACTCAAGAGAGCCCTATGTGAAAGTTGCCTGCTCCTTGTGTCTGTTAGAAGCAGCCTGACCCAGGGCTGACAAGGTGCCTTTATTATACTATGCTTAAGTTCATAATATACATAAGAGGCTATCCTAGTCAGTCTGGGTGGCCTGACAAAACAACAAAGACTGAGTGACTTAAAACAACCACAACTTAGCTTCTCACAGTTCTGGAGGTTGGACGTGCAAGATCAAGGAGGCAGCATTGTCTATTTCGGTTAAGAGCAGCACTCTTCCTGGCTTGCTTAATACCTCCCTAAGGCCCCACCTCCAAATAGCATCACATTTCAGGTGAGAGCTTCAACATATGAATTTTAGAGGCCGTACAGTTCAGTCCATAGCAGATGGTATGTGTTAAGATGCATCTTAAGATAAATATTTGGTTCCCATCAAGCACATTTATCTTGTAAATGTGAGTCAAGTATAGAGGGCTCACTCTTAAATAACACTGTGTGTGTTTTGTGGCAAACTTTTTATCAGAAAGAAGTGTAGATACAGGGTTGAAGTATAGAACCTGGCAGGAGAAAATGCTTTGCCCTTCCAACCCAGGAAGACGCAAAGTGGAAGCCAAGTAGGCTCATTAAGAAAGTACAAAGAGGGTAACAAGGAAAGCCTTAGTGCCACCTGCTTCCATCTCTCCTTATATCACAGGGTAGAAAACTACCCTCTAAAGCTAAGTAAAACGCCATCTGTGCTGTTGCTTCTGGAAATTGCTTAATTGATAGTACACCAGGAAACAAAGTGAAGTGAGCTTCTAATTCACTCAGCTCAGCCTCACCTCAGGAGCCTCAAAGACACGGGGAACGTGTATTATGCTTAATTTGGAAGTTTAGACTCTTCCTCCTGCATCAGATTTGATAACCTAACAAAGAAATACAACACTGCAGTATGAACCCATCTTGCGAACACACGGCCTTGGTTGCCACGTGGCTTCCAAAATCATCACTGCCCCGGAGCCTTTCTATTTCTCGCAGCGCTGGCAGACAGAACACTGGAGGTCTAATGTAGTTCCCTTAACACATTTTCCTGTAGTTCCATAAAGGTCCATTTTGCAAGAAAGGCAACATGTGTTTTCTGAGAATGGAAGGCAAAGTTACACGCAAAGAGAAATTAACAGGATGACAACTATCTAGAAAACTAAATACAAGCTCGTTTTATTGCAACTCACTCCTGAATGCCATTGAAACCTACAGGCTTGAGATCAATACTCAATCAGCGAGGAGGTCTCAACACCTTGAGAATCAGCTGGCAATGTGCCACCCTTCTATACAATAGGTAGCTATTGACCCAAGCAGTGCCTGCAGCAGATATAGCCACGTTCCCTCAGGTAATCTGGACCCTCCTGATAACCCAAGCTTGGCAGCCAGAAGGATCTCTTATCAGTTCATTATCTGCCAAGGGGAGAATTCTTTAACAGCACAATTGGTGCTTCAACATATACACCAAGTCATTCAAACTAAGTTTTGAGACCTTTAGAATTGTAAGGTTCTTCGATTGATTCTATTCTGCAAAGTACTTACTTCAATCTGTAGCTATGCTACCAAGAAATTGAATATTTTGATTCCTGATTTAGAAAATTCACCTTAAGGGTTTTAAATCTCCAGCCTCAGAAAGAGGTGATGTCTTTTTCTTCCCCACAGGCATGTTTCTATTTGTAGCTGTGCGGCCTATCCATGAGGCATGCCATGGCACCTCTTATTTTTTTTTAATTAGAAAATGAGGCAAAAAAAAAAAAAAAA
The DNA here is from genome assembly GCF_018350195.1 of Panthera tigris. Taxonomy (NCBI): domain Eukaryota; kingdom Metazoa; phylum Chordata; class Mammalia; order Carnivora; family Felidae; genus Panthera; species Panthera tigris. Next base: position 49,718,427 of record NC_056661.1, read on the forward strand.
TGACAGTATTAAGTACCATAACCCAAGTTTGTGGGGCAATAACCATGACCTTGTAGGTTGCTTACTACTGTCTAAATGCTTTACAAAGATCCACTCATTTCATTCTCATAGCCACATAGGAAACGGCTACCATTTTTACAGATGAGGAAGTTGAGGCACAGATAAAGTAACTTGACTAAAGTAGAAAGAGTTTGGGCATATTTCAAGGAGGCTTCTGATGAGTTTCAACTCAAACACTTGAGTTTTGGTGGGGAATAAAAATGTCCTCCCTCAAAAAACAAACAAAATATAACTTAACATGGTATCCCTGAAATTCTTAATGCTCTTAGGTAAGTACAATGAAGACATGCCTCCTCCACCCTTTCTGCGTATGTATGTCCATTAACCTGATGTCCCTACACAAAGTACATATTCAGTGAAAGGTGCCAGAAGGAGAGAAGGCAGGAAGGCAGGAAGGCAGGAAGGCAGGAAGGGAGGGAGGGAGGGAGGGAGGAGGAAGGAAGGAAGGCAGGCAGGCAGGCAGCTGTCTGGCTCCCAGTGTTTTTTCTAAATTACTGTGGTCTCTACAAAGCCCCTTATGCAAACATGGCCTCGGATAACAAACAAAAATGGTGTCTTCTCAAGGCTTTAAAGATTGCTCTCAACTTCAGCACCCATCCCCCCCAAAATCAATACCTGGATGACTCATTCCTTCCTTATCTGTGAGCAGTTTCATCTAGTGTCCACTGATCTACTTCTGCTTAGTTCTACATAGCTCGCATCCCCACCCTATGCTATCTGGTACCCCTGTCTTCTCCAGGGTCCAGGTAGTCAGAGCAGTATGTGTGGGGCAGACCCACAGGCCACTCAAGTAGGACAAGCTGACTCCACACAATCACGCCACCAACTCCCAGAAGACATTCTCTTCCCACTGTTTCTGCCTCCCCAAGTAAGAGGAATCTTTAACTTGTAGTTAAGTAGGGAAAGTGGGCAATATAATAGATAACAAGCACTTGAATGGAGTCAAGACACTTGGATATATCAGGCTCTTCCTCTCCATTAACATGCTATATGACTTTAAGTCTCTTCCCTCCTAGAAAAGCAGAGGCCACTGGACTACCTGGGTGACAGCAAATGCATGTTTCCATTTTTCACCCCCAGTCCCAAGGCAAGAATCACTCATCAGTCATTTTCTGATGAGCCAAAATTATCAGATGTCAAAATTCTTCTCAATAGACAATCACTACTGAAAAGTAGCATAATGGCATAAGCCTCTTCGCCACCTCCCAAATTTGATAATACTCAACATCTTTTCCATTAATTAACGTGTGCCTTACTGTGTTGAAATCAAGGACAACTGGTCAAGAGTTTGGGGATTTTTTTTAATCACTACTTATTTACTCATCTCATCTATGGCATGTGTCTCATTCTCTCTACCTCCTCAGAGACTATCAAATATATGTGTATCCATAATATGAGAACCTAGAAATGTTGGTTGTGGGTTAGGAAATTTGGAATATGTTCCTTCCTTCATTCCAACTCACTCGACAAATTGTTTCTGAGTAGCAGCCATGGACCACCTTTAGCCAGATGTACTCTTGATAACTGCTTACCTGTTTGGTTGAGGATTCCCCATTCTAATCTGATTCTTTCCTTTCCAGTGAAGGACATTTTCCCTAATAGAAGTCATTAAACGAGCTGGGTATGGCTGGTTGTCTCCTATGCTTACTTTTCAACTGCAACTCTCCCAGGGATATGTCCACCAGTTAGCCCCTAAAACCTCCTAGTTAAGGGCTGCATTAGATGGAGTTTGGGTGTGTTTAACCCCAACAACATAACACAACACCTCTCAAACCCTAAAGGTAGAAATTTTCCAAGAGGAGAGAGGACCCTGAGGTGGTACAAGGTGAGCTAAGGTCTAATTTTACTGACTTTTACATTTTTGTCTGCATTAAGGTACATTACCTGCCCACTCCCTGGCCACTTCACTCACTAAAAGGTTCATATTCCAAAGTCAGGACTAAATGATAGAATTAAAGAAATGGGGCCCAATCACTTTTTCTAACATCTACAGGGACACAGAGGCCAAAAGGCAAAAATGGTTCCATGCCTATTACATACAAGGTACAATGCTGACACTCAGATGGGAATCAAAAAAAGAAGATATCAGGGAATAATTTCTGACTCAATCAAAGGACATGTGAACAGTTGGGGCTGCCCATAGACAGAGGAGACTCCTCAGGGAGTAAGGAGCTTCCCAGCTTGGGGAGCTCATCAAGCAAAACTGTAGTAGAAAAAGGGGGAAGGTATATGCTTGTCTTCTTCAGCTCTATTACCTCAGTGCCTGGCACACAGATGCTCAATAAAGACTTTTGAAAGAGGAGAGGAAAGGGGATATAAAGAATCAAGATAAAAATCCTGGTTCTAGACAATCTTACTCTGAGAGTGGCTGGCTTAAAAGACCTTTGGTCCCTCCTATTTCTGAGAATGTGATTCTGAGAAAAAAGAGAAGTATAATGAAAAACTTGACCAAGGTTGTTTTTAGTTTTGGTTTGGTTTTGGTTTTTCTAAGCAAGGTTTTTAAACAGGGATCAACAGAACTACTAAATGCGGGAGCTCCCCCTACTGGACTTGATGAGCTTTGCTGATTTGTCAGTTCTTGGAACTGGGAGGTAGAAGCATGCTTTCTCATACAAATCCTTCTAGAAGGTGAAGAATTTACTACTCAGTATGCTACACCCAGGCCTGAAGAATTAACTATGGGAAATGACAGAGTCATAAGCAGTGACAACACTATTGATTCTGATCGAGAATTTACCTTGATCAGTCTAGGCTTTATTTCCTTCTTTCAAAGAATCAGGTTCATCACCTACAATAAAGCCACACCCCGTTCTATTAAATGCTGCCAGTCAGTTAACAGGTCTGTATTAAAAGCCTACTATGCACCAAGCTGTTTGGCACTAAGGATGCAGTGGCGAGAAGTAAACAAAGACTAGCACTAAGATGAAGTACAAGATACTATGAGAATGCCTACATGTCATGTGAGGGGGATATGGGAAGGCTGTCCCAGAAAGACGTCCAGGAAGACTGATTTTCCAGGCTAATGTCTGAAGGATGAATGGGAGTTCACGACGCACAGTAGGTATTCACCATTTACAAATATTGAATGACTAAGCCATGCAGCCCAACCTTTCTATTTCAGTTTATTTAAGATTTTTTTGCATGCCTACTGCTAAATAGATTGTGCATGCTTTGAGGGCAGGTGCCTTAGCTTGGACACCTGCTAGCCCTTAACCTAAATTATTTAAATAGAGGATACCAGGAGATTTTAGGTCTCTACATTGAACTAAGGAATTAAACCAGAAACCTGTGTTGACTTCATTTTCAGCAGTATCACCTTTGACTTGGAAGTAATTGGAATGTTAATAATAGTTAAAATTCAATCTCCAAATACCACTCATGGGTTTCACATTTAAAAGACTTTGGATAATGCAGACTCCTCCTACCCATTTTGAGAGGTTAATACATGGAGTCATAAATAAGCATTGATGTGAGCAGGAGTCAAGAATAGTAACTGTTAGCCCAGGCAGGCAAGGTGTAAATGGTATCTGCTCCTGAGAAGAAGGAATTGAAAACTGACATTTATTGAGTACCTACTATAATCCAGAGATAAGTTTCTACTTCTGCATTTTATCTTTGTAAAAACGGTGTGAAATAGATATGTCAACTTCAATTGATTGGTAAAGTGACATAACATAGACCCTGGGTTACAATGGTTGCATAATAGTAACAATTACATTTCTGTCAATCTTCTCCAAATTGCAAATCAATAAAAATATATATTAAGCCACTATCATGTGCCAGGCTTTATGTCCAGTGTTTTACACAAGTGCAGCACTGACTTAATTCTGGGTACCACTTTTCTCCTTTCTGAATGGGTGCATTGGGGCTCTAAGAGATGTCACAACTTGCCCAGAGAAACAGAGCTGCAGAGTGGATGAGGCAGGACTCCTCATCAGGACCTGACTCCAAAGACCCAGTTCCTGGACACATGTTACACAGCATCCCTGTGCACTCAGATAGACAGACCTAGAGGACACAGGAGGCTTGGATCACACAGGAAGTCATCCACAGGGAAATCTTGTTTTCAGCCTACCATAACTCCACCCTATTGTCCATGCTGAGCACGAAGAACAGAAGAATCACCCTTTTGCTCAGGCAAGAAAGAGTGAATTTTATTCTCCTGGCATACATTTCAGGCTAGAAAAACTCTAATAGGAAACCTCAAACTTTTTAGATAAAGTTTATGCAAAGAAGATGCTCTAGATTGCTACAATTTAACTTTTAGACTCCTTGCCATCATGAAGTTCTTCAAAGGGATCATACTTTTTTTTTATAGAATCGTTTGTTTTATTTTTATTTCTTTTTTCAATATATGAAATTTATCGTCAAATTGGTTTCCATACAACACCCAGTGCTCATCCCAAAAGGTGCCCTCCTCAATACCCATCACCCACCCTCCCCTCCCTCCCACCCCCCCTCCCTCCCACCCCCATCAACCCTCAGTTTGTTCTCAGTCTTTAAGAGTCTCTTATGCTTTGGCTGTCTCCCACTCTAACCTCTTTTTTTTTTCCTTCCCCTCCCCCATGGGTTTCTGTTAAGTTTCTCAGGATCCACATAAGAGTGAAAACATATGGTATCTGTCTTTCTCTGTATGGCTTATTTCACTTAGCATCACACTCTCCAATTCCATCCACGTTGCTACAAAGGGCCATATTTCATTCTTTCTCATTGCCATGTAGTACTCCATTGTGTATATAAACCACAATTTCTTTATCCATTCATCAGTTGATGGACATTTAGGCTCTTTCCATAATTTGGCTATTGTTGAGAGTGCTGCTATAAACATTGGGGTACAAGTGCCCCTATGCATCAGTACTCCTGTATCCCTTGGGTAAATTCCTAGCAGTGCTATTGCTGGGTCATAGGGTAGGTCTATTTTTAGTTTTCTGAGGAACCTCCACACTGCTTTCCAGAGCGGCTGCACCAATTTGCATTCCCACCAACAGTGCAAGAGGGTTCCCGTTTCTCCACATCCTCTCCAGCATCTATAGTCTCCTGATTTGTTCATTTTGGCCACTCTGACTGGCGTGAGGTGATATCTGAGTGTGGTTTTGATTTGTATTTCCCTGATAAGGAGCAACATTGAGCATCTTTTCATGTGCCTGTTGGCCATCCGGATGTCTTCTTTAGAGAAGTGTCTATTCGTGTTTTCTGCCCATTTCTTCACTGGGTTATTTGTTTTTTGGGTGTGGAGTTTGGTGAGCTCTTTATAGATTTTGGATACTAGCCCTTTGTCCGATATGTCATTTGCAAATATCTTTTCCCATTCCGTTGGTTGCCTTTTAGTTTTGTTGGTTGTTTCCTTTGCTGTGCAGAAGCTTTTTATCTTCATAAGGTCCCAGTAATTCACTTTTGCTTTTAATTCCCTTGCCTTTGGGGATGTGTCGAGTAAGAGATTGCTATGGCTGAGGTCAGAAAGGTCTTTTCCTGCTTTCTCCTCTAGGGTTTGGATGGTTTCCTGTCTCACATTCAGGTGTGAATGGTGTGAGAAAGTGGTCTAGTTTCAACCTTCTGCATGTTGCTGTCCAGTTCTCCCAGCACCATTTGTTAGAGACTGTCTTTTTTCCATTGGGTGTTCTTTCCTGCTTTGTCAAAGATGAGTTGGCCATACGTTTGTGGGTCTAGTTCTGGGGTTTCTATTCTATTCCATTGGTCTATGTGTCTGTTTTTGTGCCAATACCATGCTGTCTTGATGATTACAGGTTTGTAGTAGAGGCTAAAGTCTGGGATTGTAATGCCTCCTGCTTTGGTCTTCTTCTTCAAAATTACTTTGGCTATTCGGGGTCTTTTGTGGTTCCATATGAATTTTAGGACTGCTTGTTCTAGTTTCGAGAAGAATGCTGGTGCAATTTTGATTGGGATTGCATTGAATGTGTAGATAGCTTTGGGTAGTATTGACATTTTGACAATATTTATTCTTCCAATCCATGAGCAGGAAATGTCTTTCCATTTCTTTATATCTTCTTCAATTACCTTCATAAGCTTTCTATAGTTTTCAGCATACAGATCTTTTACATCTTTGGTTAGATTTATTCCTAGGTATTTTATGCTTCTTGGTGCAATTGTGAACGGGATCAGTTTCTTTATTTGTCTTTCTGTTGCTTCATTGTTAGTGTATAAGAATGCGACTGATTTCTGTACATTGATTTTGTATCCTGCAACTTTGCTAAATTCATGTATCAGTTCTAGCAGACTTTTGGTGGAGTCTATCGGATTTTCCATGTATAGTATCATGTCATCTGCAAAACGTGAAAGCTTGACTTCATCTTTGCCAATTTTGATGCCTTTGATTTCCTTTTGTTGTCTGATTGCTGATGCTAGAACTTCCAACACTATGTTAAACAAGAGCGGTGAGAGTGGATATCCCTGTCATGTTCCTGATCTCAGGGAAAAAGCTCTCAGTTTTTCCCCATTGAGGATGATGTTAGCTGTGGGCTTTTCATAAATGGCTTTTATGATCTTTAAGTATGCTCCTTCTGTCCCGACTTTCTCAAGCGTTTTTATTAAGAAAGGGTGCTGGATTTTGTCAAAGGCCTTTTCTGCATCGATTGACAGGATCATATGGTTCTTCTCTTTTTTTTTGTTAATGTGATGTATCACGTTGATCGATTTGCGAATGTTGAACCAGCCCTGCATCCCAGGAATGAATCCCACTTGATCATGGTGAATAATTCTTTTTATATGCTGTTGAATTCGATTTGCTAGTATCTTATTAAGAATTTTTGCATCCATATTCATCAGGGATATTGGCCTGTAGTTCTCTTTTTTTACTGGGTCTCTGTCTGGTTTAGGAATCAAAGTAATACTGGCTTCATAGAATGAGTCTGGAAGTTTTCCTTCCCTTTCTATTTCTTGGAATAGCTTGAGAAGGATAGGTATGATCTCTGCTTTAAACGTCTGGTAGAACTCCCCTGGGAAGCCATCTGGTCCTGGACTCTTATTTGTTGGGAGATTTTTGATAACCGATTCAATTTCTTCACTGGTTATGGGTCTGTTCAAGCTTTCTATTTCCTCCTGATTGAGTTTTGGAAGAGTGTGGGTGTTTAGGAATTTGTGCCTTTCTTCCAGGTTGTCCAATTTGATGGCATATAATTTTTCATAGTATTCCCTGATAATTGCTTGTATCTCTGAGGGATTGGTTGTAATAATTCCATTTTCATTCGTGATTTTATCTATTTGGGTCATCTCCCTTTTCTTTTTGAGAAGCCTGGCTAGAGGTTTGTCAATTTTGTTTATTTTTTCCAAAAACCAACTCTTGGTTTCGTTGATCTGCTCTACAGTTTTTTTACATTCTATATTGTTTATTTCTGCTCTGATCTTTATTATTTCTCTTCTTCTGCTGGGTTTAGGCTGCCTTTGCTGTTCTGCTTCTATTTCCTTTAGGTGTGCTGTTAGATTTTGTATTTGGGATTTTTCTTGTTTCTTGAGATAGGCCTGGGTTGCAATGTATTTTCCTCTCAGGACTGCCTTCACTGCATCCCAAAGCATTTGGATTGTTGTATTTTCATTTTCGTTTGTTTCCATATATTTTTTTAATTTCTTCTCTAATTGCCTGGTTGACCCATTCATTCTTTAGTAGGGTGTTCTTTAACCTCCATGCTTTTGGAGGTTTTCCAGACTTTTTCCTGTGGTTGATTTCAAGCTTCATAGCATTGTGGTCTGAGAGTATGCATGGTATAATTTCAATTCTTGTATACTCATGAAGGGCTGTTTTGTGACCCAGTATATGATCTATCTTGGAGAATGTTCCATGTGCACTCGAGAAGAAAGTATATTCTGTTGCTTTGGGATGCAGAGTTCTGGGATCATACTTTTTAATGTTTTTTTTAATTTATTTTTTTAGAGAGAGTCTGTGAAGGGTAAAAAGAGAACCCTAAGCAGGCTACCTGCTGACTGCAGACAGCCCGAAGCAGGGCTTGAACTCACAAACTGCTAGATCATGACCTGAGCCAAAATTGGATCCTCAACTGACTGAGCCAACCAGGTGCCCCTCCAAAGGGATTCTATTCAAGCAGGACTTCATTAAGACAACCAGGAGGGAGTTTAAAAATACAAGATCAGGCAAACAAGGCCAAGAGTGAACAATGAACAATGGACTGGGGAGAGTTCTTTGCCCTCTTTTGCTCCGACTATACCCTCCACCAGAATCAGCTATGTGAACTCCACCCAACTCTTTTCTCTACCTAGCTGCACTTGTTCTGCACTCTGGGGCATAAAAACAAACATGTACTCACCTCCTTGGATATTTAGTGTATTCACCAGAAGCAAGGACGATGGCTTATTTGTCTCTATGATCCCCAGGGTCCAGCTCCATAGCTCACCAAGAATGTTCCCTCAAAATAACTTAGCTGTTTCACTTCTATCCTAGTCAGCTTAGAATACCATGACAGAATGCCACAGACTGGGTGTCTTAAACAAGAGACTTTTTTGTCACAGTTCTAGAGACTGAGAATCCAAGATCAAGGTGTCAGCAGTTGGGTTTCTGGTGAAAACAATCTTCGTGTCTTGCAGATGTTGCCTTTTACCATGTCTTCATATGGCCTTCTTCTGGGTGTGCAAAGAGAACTCTCTGGTAGCTCCTCCTCTTCTTATAAGGACACCAGTCCTATACAATTAGAGCCTATCCACATGACTTCACTTAACCTTAATTACCTCCTGAAGGGCACCATCTCCAAATATAGTCATATTTGGGTTAGGGCTTCAACATATTAATTTAGGGGGAACACAACTGAGTCCATAATAGATGTATCATGATTTTCATCGTCATCTTATTTATTCTTGTATTTCCAACACGATGGCCCCAACACGATGTAGAAGCTCCAATGAATATTCACTAAATAATCCCATTCCACAGCACCCACAAGCTTTGCAGTCAGTGTGACCAGCTATGTGCTATACAGGAGGGAAAAAAAAGCCACAGAGCTGTAAAAATGTAGGTTTCCTGAGTCTAGAAGGACGTGATTAATCATCCACTCATTCAAGCTAAAAATATTAATGGAAGATGCAAAAAAAGAAAATGAGATCTGTCAAAAGGAAGAAAAAAATGAATGTGCATGAATGGATCAATCAACTAATCAATCAAGGTGTGCTTTGTATGGGATTCGGAGGTAGCTGCTGTTTTCTATTTCTGCTGGCCCTATACCTTACAAGCTGAAACACTTGGTTTTGCTTCTGGATTGGTGCATCAGATACACCGTTTGGGGTTTATAAATCATGAAAACTGGCTCTTACTGTTAGAATCACAAAGTCTTTTCATGTAGATGAGAGTGTTTGCAAATAATCAGGATAATAGACATTAATTGTAATTAGACATTGATTGTAATGCCAATATTGTGTACATACATTATAACACAAATACCATTTTTCACATGTAACTTCTAACTAATTCAGTCCCTGCAGGCAAAAAGATAAATGACTGCTCCTGGAGTTAACTGGAGTCAGTGACTCTTCTCTTTTATTAGTTTAAAAATTAATATCCTGTGAGAAGAAACTGTATGGTCTGGAAAAGGACTGTTTCAAGGCATGTCCTTTGGGATCAGATTAAATGCATTCAAATTCCCACAGTGCCACTCATTACCTTGGAGAAAATCTTTGCTATTCTAGTGTCTAGGCTTCTCATCTGAAAACCAGAGGCAGAATAATACCAGGGGTTAGATATAACAGCATACGTGAACAGGCCCTTAGTTTTTCTTGCGTTTGAGAGCTGCAGTATCCTGTATCATCTACAAACCTTCACCCTTTCTTCCCAAAAGTTACCACCCACAGTGCTCTCTAGTCTTAAAAGAAAATAAAAACCATCAGAAATTCTTTTCACTCAACATTGGCAGTCTACAGTGAAAATTAAATTTTCAATGTGAATTTGGGAGGAGGCCAAGGTGGAGAAACAGCATAGAAGTTTTGTTTTTGCATCTCTCATCCCTGAAATGCAGCCAGATCTACACTAAACCATCCTGCACACCTAGAAAACTGATTTGAGGATTAACACAACAATCTGCACAACCTAAATCACAGAACTCAGCAGATACACAGCGCAGAGAGGTGAACTGGAGAGAGAAATGGCAGAGGGCAGGGAGCTGTTTTTGCTTGTGGAGAGAGGACAGAGACAGGTTGGTGTATGGGAAAAACAACCCCCCCAAACGCAGCTGGAGAGAAAGTGTAAAAGTGGAAACAGCTGCAGGGACTGAACTAAAGAGGGAGAAAGGAGAGGGTTTAAATTCCATTATGACTCTATAGTCTGAAACTCCGCAGCTCGATACCTGGCAGTGCTCTGGTGGGAAGGGCGAATCCCCAGGAGCAGAGTGAAAACTGGGGGTTCTCGGGCCACAGGGGAGAGGCGGTTCCCCTGCTGGGAGAACAGTGGGTAGAGGCTGTGAGGCCTCCTACAGGCTCTCAGTGGACCCTGGAGAACAACCACATTCGCTGGTGCTGGAACAAGGCCGTGAAGGGTGAAGCCTGGCACCAGATGTGTACTGTGATTTTCCATAATCCCTGAAATGCTGCTGCTACATGATCGTGTGAACTTTTTCTGGGCAAGCGGTCCCCAGCCACAGTCTCTGGGCATTGGCACCAGCACTGTCCCACGAACGTTCCTGGGTGCAGCCGGCACCTGGCCATTGCTCAGCGAGACCTCCCCCAGAAGGTCTAAGCGGGTCAAAGCCTCAGTCCCTCAGAAGTGAGGGGTTGGGAAACACACCCCCATTTGAGATAAAACTCAGGGCAGAGGTGCCACCTGGCAGCCTAACAGCTTGGTCACGGACACTGTAGAAACGGGGAGTGGACAGAAGCTGGAGACAAAGGACAGGTGTGCTATTGCTTGTCTGGGAGTGGACAGAAGCTGGAGACAAAGGACAGGTGTGCTATTGCTTGTCTGGGAGTGCACAGAGTTCTGATACTAGAAATCAGATAGCTGGGTGACGACATTTTGACCTCTCCTGCGAACGCACACAAAAGCCTACACATGCCACAGCAATCTACCCCAGTAAGCTAAGAAGCTCCATCTAGTGGAGAACAGAGCCATTACATTAAACCCCACCCAACTGGGCCAACAGCACTCTTAGACAAACAAGTCTCTCAGCCTGCTTAGTTTACAAACTACAAAGCGTTTCATAGCTTGACTTCTATAGGAAGCCAGATGTAATTTCAATTGTACTTCATTCTGTTTGCTGGTCCTTTTATTCATTTTTTTTTCTTTTTCTTATTCTTGAATACAGAAAGAGAAAAAATCTATTTTTTATTTAAAATATTTTTATTCAGATATTTTTAATATTAAAATAATTTTCTTTTTATTAAAACATTATTCTTTCATTTTTTTCTACTATTCTTTTTACTTTTGTGTAATTTTTTTAAATTCTATTTTACTTCCATTATTTCATTTTATTCTATTTTATTGTATTCATTTTTTCAAATTTTCAAATGATTTCTTTTTTCACTTTTTTTCTTTTTCTTATCTTTCCCTTTTTTCCCTAATCTATCAAGCTTCTTTCAACAACCAGACCAAGACATACCTGTAATCTAACAACCTTTATTTGATTTCTTTGTGTTGTTTTTAATTTTAATTTTTTTACCCTACTTCCTTCAAAATGACAAAACAAAGGAATTCACCCCAAAAGAAAGAACAGGAAGAAATGACAGCCAGGGACTTAATCAACACAGATATAAGCAATAATGTCTGCACCAGAATGTAGAATCATAATAATAAGAATACTAGCTGAGGTTGAAAATAGATTAGAATCCCTTCCTGCAGAGATAAAAGAAGTAAAAACCAGTCAGGATGAAATAAAAGATGGTATAACTGAGCTGCAATCTTGACATGGCAGCAAGTATGGATGAGGCAGAGAAGCAAATCAGCAATACAGAGGACAAACTTATGGAGAACAATGAAGCAGAAAAAAAAAGGGAAACTAAGGCAAAAGAGCACAAAAAAAAATTAGAGAAATCAGTGACTTATTAAAAAGTAATAACATCAGAATTGTAGGGGTCCCAGAAGATGAAGAGAGATAAAAAGGGGTAGGTAATTTATGTTAGCAAATCATAGTGGAAAACTTTCCTAACCTGGGGAAAGACACGGACATCAAAATCCAGAAAGCACAGAGGATTCCCATTAGATTCAACAAAAACTGACCATCAACAAGGCATATCATAGTCAAATTCACAAAATACCCAGGCAAGGAAAGAATCATGAAAACAAGGGAAAAAAAGTCCTTAACCTACAAGGGAAGACAGATCAGGTTCACAGTGGACCTATCCACAGAAACTTGGCAGGCCAGAAAGGAGTGGCAGGATATACTCAATGTGCTGAATCAGAAAAATATGCAGCCAAGAATTCTTTATCCAACAAGCTGTCATTCAAAATAGAAGGAGGCATAAAAAGTTTCCCAGACAAACAAAAATTAAAGGAGTTCATGATCATTAAACAAGCCCTGCAAGAAATTTTAAGGGGGACTCTCTGAGGGGAGAGAAGATGAAAAAGAAAAAGGAAAGAAAAGAAAAAGAAATAAAAGCAAAAAGACCAAAGTCAACAAAGACTAGAAAGGACCAGAGAACACTACCAGAAACTACACCTCTACAGGTATCATAAGAGCAATAAATTCCTATCTTTCAGTACTCACTCTAAACGTCAAAGGTCTAAATGCTCCAATCAAAAGACATAGGATAACATAATGGATAAGAAAACAAGATTCATCTATATGCTGTTTACAAGAGACCCATTTTAGACCTAAAGATACATTCAGATTGAAAACAAGAGGATGGAGAACCATCATGCTAATGGTCACCAAAAGAAACCTGGAGCAGCCATACTTATATCAGAAAATCTAGACTTTAAAATAAAAACTGTAACAAGAGATGAAGAAGGGCATTATATCATAATTAAGGGGTCTATCCACAAATAAGACCTAACAATTGTAAACATTTATGCACCAAATGTGAAAGAACCCAAATATATAAATCAATTAATCACAAACATACATAAACTTATCGATAATAATACCATAATACTAGGGGACTTCAACACCCCCATTTAGAGCAATGGACAGACCATCTAAACAGAAAATCAACAAGGAAACAATGGCTTTGAATGGACTGAATGGACTTAATAGATATATCCAGAATATTTCATCCTAAAGCAGCAGAATACACATTCTTCTCCAGTGCACATGGAACATTCTCCAGAGTAGATCATATACAGGGACACAAATCAGGCCTCAATAAGCACAAAAAGATCAAGATCATACTGTGTTTATTTTCACACCACAATGCTATGAAACTTGAAATCAATCACAAGAAAAATTTGGAAAGATAAATACTTGGAGACTAAAAACCATCCTACTAAAGAACTAATGGGCTAAGCAAGAAGTTAAGGAGGAAATTAAAAAGTACATGGAAGCCATTGAAAATGATAACACCACAGCCCAAAACCTCTGGGACACAGCAAAGGTGGTCATAAGAAGAAAGTATATAGCAATCCAGCCCTTCCAAAAAAAGGAAGAAAGGTCTCAGATGCACAACCTAACCTTACCCTTAAAGAACTGGAAAAAGAACAGCAAAGAAAACTGAAAACCATCAGGATACAGGAAATAATAAAGATTAGAGCAGAAATCAATGATACTGAAACCAAAAAAAAAAAAAAAAAAAAAAAAAAAAAAAAAAAAAAACCAGTAGAACAGATCAATGAAACCAAGAGCTGGTTCTTTGAAAGAATTAACAAAATTGAGAAACCTCTAGCCAGTATCATCAAAATGAAAAAGGAAATGATCCAAATAAATAAAATCAAGAATAAAAGAGGAGAGATCACAATCAACACAGCAGAAATAAAAACAATAATAAGAGAATATTATGAGCAATTATATGCCAATAAAATGGGAAATCTGGAAGAAAAGGACAAATTCCTAGAAACATATAAACTACCAAAACTGAAGCAGCAAAAAATAGAAAATTTGAACAGATCCAAAACCAGGAAAGAAATTGAATTAGTAATCAACAATCTCCCAAAAGACAAGAGTCCAGGGCTGGATGGCTTTCCAGGGGAATTCTACCAAACATTTAAGGAAGAGTTAACACCTATTCTTTTGAAGCTGTTCCAAAAAATAGAAATGGAAAGAAAACTTCCAAACTCTTTCTACAAAGCCAGCATTACCTTGATTCCAAAACCAGACACAGACCTCACTAAAAAGGAGAAGTATAGACCAATTTCCCTGATGAACATGGATGCAAAAATCCTCAACAAGATACTTGCCAACCAGATCCAACAATACATTAAAAGAATTATTCACCATAACCAAGTGGGATTTATACCTGGGGTGCAGGGCTGGTTCAATATCCACAAAACAATCAATGTGATACATCACATCAATAAAACAAAGGACAAGAACCACATGATCCTCTTAATAGATGCAGAGAAAGCATGTGACAACATACAACATCCTTTCTTGAGAAAAGTCGTCAAGAAAGTAGGGATAGAAGGATCATGTCTCAAGATCATAAAAGCCATGTATGAAAGACCCACCACTAATATCATCCTCAATGGGGAAAAACTGAGAGGTTTCCCCCTAAGGTCAGGAACACAACAGGATATCCACTCTCACCACTGTTATTCAACATAGTATTGGAAGTCTTAGCCTCAGCAATCAGAAAACACAAAGGAATAAAAGTCATCCAAATCAGCCAGGAGTAGGTGAAACTTTTACTCTTTGCAGATGACATGATACTCTATATGGAAAACCCAAAAGATTCCACCAAAAAACTGCTAAAACTGATTCATGAATTCAGCAAAGTCTCAAGATATAAAATCAATGCACAAAAAATCGGTTGCATTTCTATACACCAATAATGAAGTAACAGAAAGAGAAATCAAGGAATCGATCCCATTTACAACTGCACCAAAAAAACATAAAATACCTAGGAATAAACATAACCAAAAAGGTGAAAAATCTATACACTGAAAACTAGAGAAAGCTTATGAAAGAAATTGAAAAAGGCACATATAAAAATGGAAAAATATTCAATTCCAGGCTCCTAGATTAGAAGAACAAACATTGTTGGGGCTCCTGGGTGGCTCAGTCAGTTGAGGACCTGACTTCAGCTCAGGTCATGATCTCGCAGTCCGTGAGTTCAGGCTCTGCGTTGGGCTCTGTGCTGACAGCTCAGAGCCTGGAGCCTGCTTCAAATTCTGGGTCTCCCTCTCTCTCTGCCCCTCCCCCACTCGTTCTCTTTCTCTCTGTCAAGAATAAATAAACATTTAAAAAAATTTTTTAAAAAGAAAAAACGTTGTTAAAATGTCGATACTACACAAAGCCATCTACATATTCAATGCAATACGTATCAAAATAACACCAGAATTCTTCACAGAGCTAGAACAAACAATTCTAAAATTTGTATGGACCCAGAAAAGACCCCGAATAGCCAAAGCAATCTTGAAAAAGAAAACCAAAACAGGAGGCATCACACTCCCAGACTTCAAGACATATTAAAAAGCTGTAATCATCAAGTAGTATGATACTGCACAAAAACAGACACCCAGATCAATGGAACAGAATAGAGAACGCAGAAATAGACCCACAAACGTATGGGCAACTAATCTTTGACAAAGCAGGAAAGAATATCCAATGGAATAAAGACAGCCTCTTCAGCAAATGGTGCTAGGAAAACTGGATAGCGACATGCAGAAGAATGAACGTGGATCACTTTCTTACACCATACACAAAAAAAAACTCAAAATGGATGAAAGACCTAAATGTAAGACAGGAAACCATCAAAATCCTTGAGGAGAAAGCAGGCAAAAACCTCTTTGATCCTGGCCACAGCAACTTCTTACTAAACACATCTCCAGAGGCAAGGGAAACAAAAGCAAAAATGAACTATTGAGACCTCATCAAAATAAAAAGCTTCTGCACAGCAAAGGAAATAATCAGCAAAACTAAAAGGCAACCAACAGAATGGGAGAAGATATTTGCAAGCGACATATCAGATAAAGGGTTAGTATCTAAAATCTATAAAGAACTTATCAAAGTCAACACCCAAAAAACAAATAATCCAGTAAAGAAATGGGCAAAAGACATGAATAGACACTTCTCCAAACAAGACATCCAGATGACCAACCGACACATGAAAAAATGCTCAACATCACTCACCATCAGGGAAATACAAATCAAAACCACAATGAGATACCACCTCACACCTATCAGAATGCCTAACATTAACAACTCAGGCAACAACAGATGTTGGTGAGGATGCAGAGAAAGAGAATCTCTTTTGCACTGCTTGTGAGAATGCAAACTGGTGCAGCCACTCTGGGAAACAGTACAGAGGTTCCTCAAAAAATTAAAAATAGAGCTGCCCTACGACCAGCAATTGCACTACTAGGTATTTACCCAAGGGATACAGGTGTGCTGTTTCAAAGGGGCATATACACCCTAATGTTTATAGCAGCACTATCGACAATAGCCAAAGTATGGAAAGAGCCCAAATGTCCATTGGTGGATGAATGGATAAAGAAGATGTGGTATATATATTCAATGGAGTATTACTCAACAATCAAGAAGAATGAAATCTTGCCATTTGCAACTACCTGGATGGAACTGGAGGGTATTATGCTAAGCAAAATTAGTCAGAGAAAGACAAATATCATATGGCTTCACTCACATGAGGAACTTAATAGACAAAACAGATGAACATAAGGGAAGGGAAGAAAAAATAATATAAAAACAGGGAAGGGGAGAAAACATAAAAGACTCTCAAATACAGAGAACAAACAGAGGGTTGCTGGAGGGGTTGTAGGAGGGGGTATGGTCTAAATGGTACGGGGCACTAAGGAATCTACTCCTGAAATCATTGTTGCACCATATGCTAACTTGGATGTAAATTACATAATAAATAAATTAAAAACATAAAAGTAAAAAATAAAATAAATAAAAATAAAAAGCAAAATAAATAAATGTGAATTTGTATGGTGAGCCAAACATATTCCCAAACATGGAATGATGACTCAGACCATCACAGTTCATTTACAGGGACCAGTACCTGACTCTGGCTTCCCTTAGAACAGGGCACATGATATTAAGGTCACTGACAACTGGTAAGGAAAGTCCTAGCAGTGGCACTCTGATGAAATAGGACTCAGAGAGATTATGCAAGTGAACCCAAGTCACACAGGTGTAAAATGGCAGAGCCAAGGTTGAACCTACATCAGTGTGAAGGCAAAGCCTGAGAGCTTACCTGTTATGCTGTAATATTTGCCTATCTAGTAAACATCACCCTGCCCTCAGGACCTTTGCTTTTTCAAATCAACCAATCAATCAACCTTAAAGATGTTCTACACAAGCTCAGGACAGAACGACAGGCTTCTATATCACCAGAAATACATGTAGCAAGAAGCTAAAGTCCAAGAAATTCAGCCAATATATAGGCTGCTGTTTCCTAAGATGTCAAACAGCTTACCTGGATGGAAATTTTCACTGGGGGTCCTCTCAGTTTTGAATCACATTGACCAAGCACTGGGTGTGCCAGCTCTGCAAACATAATAGCCAATATCTGGAGCAAGATGAAATAAATTATCCCCTCATCCAGATGTTTTGATGTTCATTAATATGACATCTTATTAAGAATGTGTTATGTGCTGGGTATCTGGTAGGAGACTGGCTCATTTTTCTTATTTTCCAGATGTGTTGTACAATAAGAATGGAAACATGGTCTCACTCCTAGAAATGAAATGAGTGGAGAAAAATGACAGATTATAAAACAAGCATCTCTGACTAATTTGCAATGAATTAGCAGGATTTATTACTAATAACAACATAATGGGCTGGCATACATTCATGGAGAACTAATGGCATGTCAAGCAATATAACGAATGTTTTATGCATATCATTGTCACATTTAATCCCTGCACTATTTTCATTGGAGACACAAGGATTTGGAGACTTAGAGAGGCTGTAAAGTGGAAGTGGTCAAGTTAGATTCAAAGTGTGACTGTCTGACTCCAGAGCCCTAACTCAACTGTCACTTCAGTGACTTTGTTATGTCTTTGCTACATAGAGTGTGGTTCATGGACCATCAGCAACTGACTTCTGGAAGTTTGTTAGAAATGTGGGATGTCAGCCTCCCTCCCCAGATATAATGAATGCACGCCTACACTTTACCAGGATCCTCAGGAGACCATGTGCTAACTTCTAGATGTCCTTCAAAGACCACTTGCTTCATATCACCTGAGTGCTTGTGGCAAAAAAAGCACCTACCCTCCATTCCAGGTTCATTGAACAAGATTCTCTGAGGGTGGCACCCAGGAATCTGTACTTTTATGAGTTCTTCAGTTTGTTTTGATGGCACAATGACATCTGATAACCAATGCTGTGTTATATTTCTTCTTTTCAAGGTCTAGCTGTGGGGTTCTATTCTTTCTTCTGGAAATGGAAGATGTATCCCAAAAATGGAAGAACTGTAAAAAAGAAAATTGGTCCAATTGAGGGCTCTTAGGAAGACATTCACTTGTTGCTGATTTGTAATCCTGGGGAAGCTTGAACCATCCTATCAAAGCCAACTCATCAAGTCCATCCAATTCAGCAACATATGCTGAGTCGGTGTACTCAGCATTAGGAGCAAAGAACAAGGGTGAGTTTTTAACTAGGAGGATGATAAAAAGACACAAACAAACATGATCTAAAACACAGGAGCTCGTTGACATAAGAGATGCACACTATCCAAATCAGGTCTGCCTAACTGGAAACCCCAACACCTCTGTCAGCCAGTTAGCCCCATATGGAACCAGGGAAATAGACTGGCCATGACCTCAGCCCCTCTTCTTGGTGCTGTCTGAAGTTAGGCTGGTACACAAAAACCTCTAGGCCTCCCTGAGCCTAGACAGACATTTGTACATCAGCATACATTTGCACACCAACCATGTTGCCCTAATGTATTCACTTGGGTTTTGGCTTTGCTTCTCCTGTTTAGCTGTCAAATAATCTATTTAGATTAAAGCTTCTGCTCTGTCAGGGCACACACCCATGGCTGATGTCCACCAATCTCCCTTTTAGCTCCCTGAAGTGAGCTAGCATCTGGATTTTAAGCATTCATTCATTTCACTTGCAAGTGCCCAGGATTAAGACACTATGGAGATACAAGACTGATTCTGTATTCTACACCTGGAAATTTGACTTAGAGTCTAACAGTGCAGGACATTAGCCATTAAATACTTACAAACAGAGATCGATGCAATGGAGGTGAGGTTTGGAGTCCTGTAAAAGTTAACAGAGGACCAAAAACTCAACCAGGGTCCACACAGAATGCTTTCCTGAGGAAGTGACATTCAATGGAGACCGGAAGATCCAGAGATGAGACTGATTACCTGGACCCCTGCCATCCCTTGTGGATCAAGAAGACTTACACCTGAAAGTCTACTGTTCTACAATGGCCTTCAATCTGCATTTAATATGTACTCAATCTGCATTTAATACGTACCAGTGTATGGGGCGCCTGGGTGGCTCAGTCGGTTAAGAGTCCGACTTCAGCCCAGGTCATGATCTCACGGTTCGTGAGTTCGAGTCCTGTGTCGGGCTCTGTGCTGACAGCTGAGAACCTGGAGCCTGCTTTGGATTCCATTTCTCTCTCTCCCTCTCTCTCGCTCTCTCTCTCTCTCTCTCTCTGCCCCTCCCCTGCTCACGCTCTGTCTCTCTCTCTCTCTCTCAAAAAAAAAAAAATACACACACACACACACACACACACACACACACACACACACACTGGTGTGAACAAATGGGGTTTTGTGCTTTGTTACAGATTGAGTCTATGTTGAAGCCCTAATCTCCCATGTGACTATATTTGGAGATGAAGCCTCTGAAGAAGTAATGAAGGGTAAACCAGGTTATAAGGATGGGGCCCTGATCCAATAGGATTGGTGTCCTTTTAGAAACACCTGAGAGATCCCTCTCACTCTATGACATGTAAGGGCACAGCAAGAAGGGTACTGTCTGCAAGCCAGGAAGAAGGTTCTCCCCAGAAACCAAACCCTGTTGTAAACTTGATCTTAGACTTCCAGCCTCCAGAACTGTGAGAAAATAAATGTCTGCTGTGTAAGTCACCCAGTCCATGGGTTTAATTATGTCAGCCTGAGCAGACTAATACATGCTGTATTTTGATATGCATCTGTTAAAGCCACTTCTTTACCCACTTATCATTACTTAGAATTACAAGAGAAAAATTAGACCCAGGGTCTTGAGGATTTATTTTCTCTCCTTTTTTCCTGATCAGCAATAATGTCTGTGTGATATTTGTAACAGTGGGCTAAATTAAAATAAGATCGGTAAGTTAATTTTATAGTTTAGGCGAACAAAATCGATTTTCTATCATAAATATATTTCTTAATTTTAAGTAAACAAGGTATCCAATAAATTTACACATTTAAATGGTTAGAATGATAATTTAGGGTTTGCTTATTCACATTAACTGTTTAAAATTATGGAAAAATATTGTTTTTAACATAAGAAAATGAGTATTCTTCAAGTTTTGCCACACCTCCTTTTTTTTATAGTATTTAGGGAGGAATATTCTCCAACATTTTTCTTATTTTTTGTGAGAAAGGCAAAGGTTAGCCCAGCATCTTTTGGATTTCACAAAGGTTTTTGATTTGTTTTTTCACAATTATAATTCACATTTTAACAACTATGGCTGATCTAAGAAATGAAAGCCTTTAATTTCTTATTTCCATTAATTTCCTTAATTACTGTGCTCTACCCTTACAAGTATATAAGCAATGAGGTAAGTAAGCATCCTAATTCCTATTCAGTATAGGGAAACGTGGTGCAGGGAGGGGACGTGAAAATAACGCCAATGTCACAAAGTCAGAAAATGGAAGTCAGCTTCCAAATTCAGGACTGTTTGACTCTCATCTACTGCCTTCTACACTTAACCACTTAATTCCTCATCTATACTTCCTTCTCTTCTGATTAGAGCTCTCCTCTCCACCACCTTCCCAACCCAATCCCCTCAGTAGCTACGCTGTCCAGAGGACCCTTCACCATCCATCCTCCCCCATCTTGTCTATTCTAGCACACACTGGCTCCCTCTCTCCACCTCACGTCTCACACCCACACCAGAGTGTCAGGAAATGAAGCACCACTGGAATCCAAAATGTGGAAAAACCAACCCCCTACCACTGGTATCTATAGAATGTTAGAGAGAGGCAGCACTTGACCTTGAAGTTTTGGGGAGGAACCAAGTTGTAGAGACATGTAAACATTACGAACAAAAGTAGAGAGTAGGGAAGTTATAAAATGTATGAAATATATCCCATATCAGAGTTCTATTTTGAGAAAGAACAGAGTGCATGCATTGGACATGTCTATCACCCAGACAGGTTGTCTAAGTGAGCTGTAGAGAATACTAGGCACAGGTTGGTAGAGGCTTGCTTGTGTCTCCCCAGCATCTCTCTCTGCTGCTAGTAACAGATTCCAGCACATCCATGTGACCCAAATGAGGCCAATTCTAGTATCGCCCCCTGGCAACAGTGATTGGTCCAAGGTGGAGGGCAGAGCACTTGACTCTAGCTGGACTGATCAGATTCTCTATTCTGGGAATCTGAGTATTCTTCAGACACACAGTCACCAAGAGTAGTTGAACTTGAGTCACTCTCTGACAGTTTTCTAGAAAGCAGGTCATGCACTTTGGCCTCTGAGACCTCTGGGGCATCTCTGTGTCCTATTATTCCCAAGACTTGGTTACCTGTCTCTTCCTTTGGTTTACTGAGCTACTCCATTTGCTGGAGTCAGATTCTATTGCTTTAACACAGACTAAGGAGTTTGTACTTCATTAAGTAGGAAACTCAGAGTCATTAAAGGATTTTAAAAATAGGGGGATTATTATCAGGCATGCAGAAATAATCCACAGGGATAGACAGAAACAGCCTAAGAATGCCATTTACTGATATGCTCATCAATGATTATTCAGAGCCAGAGTTACATTCCTTGTACTGGAAACAATGGGACTGATGATGGGTTTAAAATATCAACAAAGAAATCAGAGAACTCAAAGTAAGGAGTCCCATAAAGCAAGGTAAATTACATTCCAGACAGTCAGAAGCACATTCTTCTTTAATCTTGATCATTCCAGATTTGAAAACTATGATTTTCAGAATCACAGAATATTCAGGGGACATGTGACATTCCATTACTTGGTCTCAGGAAATTGTGTGTGTGTGTGTGTGTGTGTGTGTGTGTGTGTGTGTGTGTGTGTGTGTTTTAAGTGTGTAGATATTATTACATTTCCCCCAACCACCCCCCCAAAAATCCAGCCATGTCCAAAACCTAAAAAGTCCTAAAATTCAATAGTATTCCTGATGAGACACCATGCTCTTTTTTTAATTAATTTTTTAATGTTTCTTTATTTTGAGAGAGAGAGAGCATGAGTGGGAAAGGGGCAGAGAGAGAGAGAGAGAGGGAGAGAGAATCCCAAGCAGACTCCACACTGTCAGCACAGAGCCTGATGGCAGGGCTTGATCTCACAAACGGCGAGATCATGACCTGAGCCAAAATCAAGAGTTGGACATTCAACTGACTGAGTCACCCAGGAGCCATGAGAAGCCTTGCTCTTAACCTTCCTCACTTCCCACCTTTCAAGAAACTGTGCTTGGATGATATGAGCTCAGCCAAAGGCCAGTGGACTCAGATTTTCCTTGGGATAGGGAGGAAGAAATAAGAGCATCCAATGATTATGTCCCAATTTAGGTAACTTTGGGCTTCATTTTGTTTCACGATTTGATGCTCAGAAATGAGAGCAGAGAGTCATGGGTATCACTGACCTGCCTCCACATGCAAAATGAGTCTGTCAATTCACACAGTTTGGAAGGTCGTCCATTCCAGCATCAAATTCCACATCCTCTAACAGGGACTGTTAGAATGTCCACACTCTTGCTTTGTTCTCCCATTTCTGTCCTCCCTGCTTCTCAGCAGACCATACAGGGTATTATAACATGTATGAGTCTGGATGTATATGCTTGTGTGCATTAGGAACAGTCATTTTAATTCTTTAGTCACATATCATAACAATATCATCAAGGACTAGAAAATGTGAAGACTTTACCTGTGTACAGAATTTTATAATTTGCTAAAACTTGTTACATTATTCCATCAATTATATTAAAAGGCAGAGTTTCTCAACCTCATCACAGCTGACATTTAGGTCTAGAAACTTTTTTGTGGTAGGGGACTGTCCTGTGAACTGTGGGACGTTTAGCAGCACCCTTGGCCTCTGACCATTACCTACCAGTAGCATCCAGCCCAGTTGTGGCAATCACAAGCATCTCCAGACATTTTGGGGGCAAAATTGTCCCTGGTAAAAATTGCTGCTATAAGGTATTGCCTCATTTCTTCTAGATGCCCCTTACTCCATCCTCTATATCTGCCTCATTGGCAAAGTCCTACTTATCTTTTCATGGTTAGTTGATACATGGCCTCCTCCTGAAAGTCCTCCCTGGCCTCCCAGAACCAGTTAGGGGCCCTTCCCTGGCTTTCTTCAATCCCCCTAGTCACCTTAATTTGCAACTGTTATACTTAAATTTTTTTTTTTACATTTATTTATTTTTGAGAGACAGAGAGAGTCAGAGCACAAGTGGGGGAGGGGCAGAGAGAGAAGGAGACACAGAATCTGAAGCAGGCTCTAGGCTCCAAGAGCTGTCAGCACAGAGCCCAACATGGGGCTCGAACCAACAAACCATGAGATCATGACCTGGGCCAAAGTCAGACGTTTAACCAACTGAGCCACCCAGGCGCCCCAGCAACTATTATACTTTATGACAAGTGCCTGGTAATGTCTGCTCCCCCATCGACTGTGAGTCCTGCTTATTGTTCATGCCCAAATTGCATGGCAGGGTGAATTATATCTGGTAGATATCCAAAAACTCCTTGGGAACAAAGAAAATAGGGCAGGTAATATTAGCACCACTTTGCTCATGAAGAGACTGAGGTTAAGGTAGTCAACTGACTTCCTTATCCACGGTCATAAAGCTTCTTAAATAGTTCAGCTGCTTTTACTTCCCAAATGTCTCTGGATTCCAAATATTTGCCTCCATCCTCATGGAAATCTCCCAAGTCAAAGTCGTCATTTCTCACCTGGGCTTCTTACAATCCTAGTGGTATCCCCTCCAGGACGTATCATCTGTTCTGTACATGCCAGCCTTGTGGACTTGCAGATGCTTACCTCTAAGATCATAGCTCAACCCTGCTAGGGAAGCCCCTGCCCACCTCTACACCCATATCTACCTCCCCCTACCATGCCTACCCCCTCCCTGGATTTCCCTCTATTCCAAATATGGGCAACTTCCTTCCACAGCAGGGCCCTGACATACACTTCCCCCTCTCCTGGAATGTTCTATTCCTTATTTTCACCTAACAAACTTTTCTATTCCTGATACTCTTAGTTCTAAAGTCACTTTTCCTTCTTCAGCACTCTACAGCATGAATTAGATCAAGTACCCCTGGTGTAGGCTCTCATGCCCCAATACCTTTCTCTCATAGCACTTTTTATTTATGACTGTTTGTGTTGAATGTCTCTGCCCCTGGTAAGAATTGCCGCTATAAGTTATCACCTTACCTCTGCTATATAAGTTCTACGATAATGGGCCCATGTTTATTTTGCCCACTGTTGTTATGCCACTACATTGCACAGCAGCCTGGCACATAGTAGGCACATTTATGGAAGGAAGAAAGGGAGGAGATAGGAAGGAAGAAGACAGAAAGATTTGATGCACATTTATGGAAGGAAGAAAGGGAGGAGATAGGAAGGAAGAAGACAGAAAGAGTAGAAAGAAGGTAGCAAAAGGGGAAGGAAGAAATGGGAAGAGGGAAGATTCAGAGGAAGGGAGGGAGGAAGATAGAAGCATGCAAAGAAATATGTAATACACAGAATTATCACTGCTAGCTTATACACTGTGGCATTCTTAAAGAAAAAGCCCTTTTCATCTCCACTTTGACAAGAATGCTCAGACCATCTTAAACCATCCACTCATCTAATGTATCATGTAAGCAATTGTTTGGAATCTGCTACACAAAAAGAGAATCAGAAATCAATAGAGCTTGTGACCTTTAAAGGAAATGACATTTTTTGCAGGATACACTGGTGGCACATGGCGAATGTGACAATTTTCAGGCAGGATGTTGTGCCTCTAGAAATATATTACAGATTTTCTGTCTGTACACCCACCTTTACCTAAGCTGTGGTTGGATTTTCTCCACATGGGAACACTGAGGTCATCAGCCTCCCCTCCTCCTGCAGACAGAGTCTTTGCATATGGAGCAGCCCTTTGGGAGGTTGGCATTGGTGTGGGAGAGGGTGAGGGCAGTGGGAAAAGGGAAACTGAAGTGGTAAAGGATGGAAGCTAATGGAGAAGAACAGAGACAGCAAGGGGGTGCCATCTTTCACCCCTTCCCTTCCCCCCTCTCCTATTTTCTCTGATCAAAGATGGGGAGAAGTGAGAACACTGGCTCCTCCCAAAGCTATAAGATAAATCTGGTTCTTATCAAAATGGGTGCTTTAGGGCAGGCCTGATATTCTGCACTTAAGTCCCCCTGCACTTCTATTCCGCCTTTCATCCAGGGAGGCCCAACCTCCAACCCCTAAAATGTTCCAGATTTCATAAGTCCCAACCACTTGTGATGGTTGACTTCATGTGTCATCTTGGCTGGTCCACTGGTACCCAGTTTCAGGTCAAACATCAGTCTAGGTATTGTGAAGAATTTTTTTTTTTGTTCGTAAAACACTGAAATCAGTAGACTCTAAGTAAAGCAGTCACCTTTTACAATTTAAGTGGGCCTCATCCAATCAGTTAAAGGCCTGAACAGTAAAGGCAGATTCCACAAGAATAGAGGAATCCTGCCTTATAGACTGCCATTGGACTCAAGGGGCAATATCAACTCTTCCATGGGCTGCCTGCTGACCTGGACTGCAAATATGGGGCTGAGCCTCCAAAAATCATGTGAGCTAATTCCTTAAAATAAACCTCCATTTCCTAATCTCAGTATGTCCCTTCCTGCCCCGTCTCACTGTACACACACACACACATACACACACTCATATACACACATACATCCTATTGGCTCCGTTTCTCTGGAGAACCCTGACTAATATGCGACTCCTCCTCCTCCTAATCACAATGCACAACTCTGGGTCTGACCGCCCAGGCTTGCTGGGACAATCTGATTAATGATTTCTGGCTGCAGCATTATTAGATATGAACACAGTGAGAAATTACCCCTCTGGGTGAACACTCACTGTAGCTAGGGCCCACAGGTGTATCCAAACACTGATTTTTATCTCACATCCTCCCAGACAAGCAAAGAGAAGAACCATCTGTATGTCCCTTTTTACAAATGAGGAAAGTAAGGCCCGGGGAGGTCAATTGGGATGCCCAAATTCACATGTCTACTGTCAATTAGAACTCAAACCTGGGTTTGTCTTCCATTCTGGCCTCTTTCTGGAGTTGTACTGGTCTTCCCAGAGCCAAGCTCCTGACATTACAGAATCTAATGGTGGGACGCTGAGACACAGTGTCAGGCAGAGGGAAAAGCTGAAACATGTGGCAAAAGAACTTGGATTTGGATTAAGTCAGACCTGCATCCTAACTGTGCTGCTAACTCCCTGGGGCATCTTGCACAGTCATTTCACTCCTCTTGGCCTCGGTTTACCCAACTGTGAAATGAGAGGGCTGGACTAACGATGAGTAATTTCTGGGAAGGATCTCTCTCTTTGTGCAGCTTCCAAAGTGCCATGATCGGAGAGTAATGGCCAAGTAACAAGAATAAACTAACACAAGGAAGGAACAAAGGTTTCTGGTGTGTGTATATGTGTGCGTGTGTCTGTGTATGTTTGTGTGTGTGTGTGTGTTGTTGTTATCACTTTTCTCTGCTGCCAGGGTCTGTTTTGAGTTTTTCCACCCTTGACACCCGTGTCTGACACATCTCTCCAGCTCATAATGAGCTTTCATTCAAGTCACTGATCAATAGCAGGAACCAGCAGGTCTGTGTCTCCTGCTTGTTTTCTCTATCTTCAATCTGCCAAGACAGATTAGGCTATTTCCAAGGTCACTCAATATTCAGGGAGAGAATGGAAAGATATCTGTTGGGCTGTTCATAGAACAAGGCTGCAAACAGACAAGCTGAGAGCTCAACTGTGTGTTCCATGACAGATTCGATTTACATCAAGGTCAAAGAGGGTACGTTTTCTTGCTGAACCCTTCCCGAGTCAGAGCTGCTGGCTAGTCCATCAGCTACCAAGTCAGGGTCCTCCCTAATGGAACACTGACTTATAAACACAGAGCCAGCCTCACCAGTCAAGAGGTGCGGCGTAATCTTGTGATTCGAGGTGTCCCTTGCTATGCAATCTGCTTTATCAGTCTGTTGAAACATTCATCACTGGACTTCAGTGCAGGATACAGCACAGAGCCTCTTTCCTTACCAATCCTGACATTTTTGTTGCAATAGCTAAGTCTAATCCTTTGACAAGTACTTCTATTCACCCAATCATGGCAATGCAGTCAGTACTTGTAGAGAAAGCATCTGTTCAGCCTCCACCTTTGAAGACATGCATAGAAGTTTCCTGGTTCAGGAAAACAACACAATAAGAATGGCATTACCCTATTCCCCCAATTATTTGGGAGGAAACTGGGAAAATAAAACATAGAATATCTCAAGTAAAAAAAGGTTTCCAATTTTAAACCTGTAAGTGATCGTTCAAAAACTGTAAAGACAAAACCCAGGCTACAACATACAGACTTGGGGGAGCCTGCCTCAACTCTTGTTCTGTTTTGAATTGTGTCTCCACAAAAAGGTCTTATGTTGAGGTCCTAAGCCCTAGAACCTCAAAATGTAACTGTATTTGGAGTTTAAAGTATACCTTTAATGAGGTAATTAAATTAAAATGAGATCATCAGGGTGAGCTCTAATCTAACATGACTGGTGATTTTAAACAAAGAGAAAATCTGGACACAATCACATACAGAAGGAAGATGGTGTGCAGACACAGGGGAAGATGGCCATCTACATACCAAGGAGAGAGGCCTGGAACAGATTCTTCTCTCAAGGCCCTCAGAAGGAACCAACTCTGCTGTCACATTGGTCTCAGATTTCTAGCTTCCATAACTGTGAGAAAATGACTTTCTGTTGTTGAAGCCCCCCAACCTGTGGTACTTTGTTATAGTGGCCCTAGCAAACTCATAAAACTCTCTCTGAAGACGGTGCAACATTTGTGAATACCTGAAGCATAGATTCAGACGCAGGGGTCTCTCTCTTAAGAGGTTTAAAATGCCAATAAAATAGTGTTTCAAAGGGGATCCTTTCTAGAGGAAAAACATGTAAATATAATATGTATATATGAGAGAAGAGAAAGAGAGAGAGAGATGCACTTTCTGCTAATCCTTTATTTGCTATGATACTTTGAAGTTGTCTAATCTGGCTATGTGAATCACAGTACTACTAAGGAGCAGTCCTTGGTGTTATTAAGGATTTAATTCAATCATTCTATAAATATTTATTTGATATTTCCTATATTCCAGTCACTGTACTAGGAACTGGGGTTACAAGTGTGAACAAAATCCCTACTCTAATTGAGCTTATGTTCTAGGAGGGGAGATAGGTGAATAAGAAGTCATACCTAAGGAGTTGGTTAGGCAGTGATACAAGCTATGGAAAAAAATAAATCAGGGAAAAGGAATGAATTGTTGAGAGCTTTCATTTTAGACAGAATGGATGGGGCATGCTGATTGGTGACGCAGTGTCTCTCTGCTCTATCCCAGTCCTTCCAAGGTCAGTTCTGTAAAGCAGGGGGCTGGAAGCCTGTGAATTATATTCCTAAGATTCCCTTGCAGCTGGCACCAGCTAGGTTCTGCCAATGCTCCTTCTGCCAGTAGGAATCACTGATGAGAGACTGGAAGGCAGAAGGAAGGGAGAAGCAACGTTCTTTCCGCTTCTGGTGGTGCTTTAAGCAACTTTAGCTGCCATGGTGGAGTGGGCGGGTAAGGGGGGCTCTTGAGTTCCTGATCAGACAGACTGACACCAAGAGCAGTAACCCTGCAGCAGTTAATGGCTCTGCCATTGGCAGTGGTAACACCAGAAGCAGGTCTCTTCTAGCTCCCAAGCACCAATGGAAGTAAAGACTGGTCTTGCTGCAAAGCAGTGGCAGTGTTGGACCCAGAAGCATCTGTCTCTGTGGCACATGTGCAGCCTCTGGGTTACAACATTTCTCCTTTTCTTTTCCAGCCCCCCTGCTGTCATGAATCTGTATGGGCCCACCTATTCCTTCTGCCCCACCAGGCTTTCAATTTGTAATCAATCCCCCTCTATTACATTCTCTGAAAACAAACAAACAAACAAACAAACAAACAAAAAACAATTGTTCCTGTGTTTCTAATTAGACAATGACCAGGACAGAAGGTCTCACTAAGAAAGTGGCATTTGGGTTAAGGATATAAAGAAAACAGAGTGAGGCTTGGGAATATCTGGTGTAGAAGCATTCCAGGCAGAGGGAAGTGTGAGTTCCAAGGTCCCAACTGGGAACATATCTGTTATTTTCAGGGAACACTAAGGAGGCCATAGGAGATGGAGGAGAGTGATGAAGGGAGAGAAAAGCAGAAAATGAGATTAGAAAATGAGCCTCAGATCATGAGGCTACTGAGATGATGCTATTACCCTAAACAAAAAAATTCAAGATCCCCTATTAAATGTATAGAGAGAGAATGACAAAGCTGGAAGTCATCATAATTTTGAAGGGATATTGGAACCCAGTGTATGCCTGTTCCAACATTATGAAAATGGAAAAACCATGGGAACTGTGATTTAAAACAGGCTCCTTGAAGACTATAGCCCACAGGCCAAATCCAGCCCACTACCAAATCCAGCTTTTGTAAATAAAGTTTTAGTGGCACACAGCCACACCCATTCATGTACACATTGTATATGGTGGCATTTGCATCATGATGGTAGACATGAGTACTTGCAACAGAGACTATCTGGACCACAAAGCCTAAGATATTTACTCTTTCCTTTGTAGAAAAAGTTTGCCAACCCTGATGTAGAGAGTTAGTCATTTCAGTGATAAAGAACTGATTTCAGAATAGGAAAATAACCATATATGGTTAGTAAAAAAAATTTTACCTACATAATGTAGAGTCTTGGTATAAAGTTAGCAGAAGGATCATAAAATAAAAACCTTCAAGCATCGCATCACAAAACCTTCACCTACTTTTTCTTTCACCTATTTTTTTTAAAAAAAAGGTAGAATCAGACCAATAAATACAGAGAACAGATAGTTGCCAGTGGAGAGGGGGCTGGAGGGTGGGCAAAGTGGGAGACACAGGATTCGAACTACAGAATAAATAAATCACAAGGATCAAAGACACAGCATAGGGAATATAGTCAGCACTACTGTAATTGCTTTGCATGGTGATAGATGGTAGCTACACTTTGATAAACGTAGCATAACGTATAGAGTTGTCAATTTACTATGTTACTTGAAACTAATGTAACATTGTGTGTCAACTATACTCAAATAAATTAAAATTTTTTCACCTAAAAGCAGTCTGCATATCGTCAGGAAAGTATCAGTGAGTCGTAGGCAGGGAATGAGGCAATGCAGGGAGGCAATGAAGTCAGCCATTGGCATGATCTCTTGAGCAAGATGATACCTGCTTAATCAGAACGGAACAAACAAAAGCCAATAGGTGTCCAAAAGAGTGGTGGAAATTCAGCAATGCTGGACGAAAGAAAGCTTCACATGGTTGGAAATCCCATCCTAATATTAAATCCTAGGACAGGGAAAGGGAGAAATGCATCTGTAGTTCTCATTCTACACCTCCGACCCACATCTTCCCAAAATGAGCACCCTCCGTCCACTTCATCTTTCCTTCCTTTTGCCTAGGTCATATCCCACGCTGAGCACTGAGGGAGAATAGTAAAATTTGTCTTTGCACATGGAAATTTATTTTTTTTTTTTTAATTTTTTTTTTCAACGTTTTTTATTTATTTTTGGGACAGAGAGAGACAGAGCATGAACGGGGGAGGGGCAGAGAGAGAGGGAGACACAGAATCGGAAACAGGCTCCAGGCTCTGAGCCACCAGCCCAGAGCCCGACGCGGGGCTCGAACTCACGGACCGCGAGATCGTGACCTGGCTGAAGTCGGACGCTTAACCTACTGCGCCACCCAGGCGCCCCTGCATATGGAAATTTAGCTCCTCATTTTCTTGAAATGTACAGAAGCAGAAACTAACATTTGCATTTCATAGTCTCCAGATTCCCACAGACCTTGATGAGCCAAGAGGCAGTTAACACAAGCATTCCTGGGTAAACTCAGTTTTCTATTGGCAAATAAATCTTTTTATATTAAGGTGAAACAATAATAATCATTTTAAACAATCATGTGGAGTGTGATTACAAAATAGCTCATTTGGAAAGAACATTATCAGCTTATGAGATCCTTGGAGATTCTAAGACGGAAGGTGCTACGGATAAAACCAACTGTTATGGGGCTTTGTTATTTCCACAGCACAAGGAGGCAAAATTCACATTTTAACACTGTAATAAGAAAACAATGCAAAGTCTGATTAAGTAAAAAGTGAGAGCACTTATTTTTTTTTTTTTTTTTTTTTTTTTTTTTTTAAATTTTTTTTTTCAACGTTTTTTATTTATTTTTGGGACAGAGAGAGACAGAGCATGAACGGGGGAGGGGCAGAGAGAGAGGGAGACACAGAATCGGAAACAGGCTCCAGGCTCCGAGCCATCAGCCCAGAGCCTGACGCGGGGCTCGAACTCACGGACCGCGAGATCGTGACCTGGCTGAAGTCGGACGCTTAACCGACTGCGCCACCCAGGCGCCCCAAAAGTGAGAGCACTTATTACAGCCAAACTCAATGTCTCTCACATGCTTGCTGGCATTGAGGATGAATCATGGGAGAGGTTTCTAAACTCCCAGGGCTCCTCAGGTACCATTCAGTTTTGTGCACTCACATTCTGAGCACGCTCCCTTTGAGGCTGGGTAATAGCAAAGGTTCGCTAGCAAATGCAAACAATTACATTTTGCAGTATTCCATTCTCTTGCTATTTACCCAAGGTTTCTGGAAAGCAGAATTCCATCTGGCCTAGTCTCAGTCATGCTGAGCTCATTTCAATGGTGAATTTTCCAGAACACTATAACCGCCCTGACTTGGGTTTATTGGTAAAATGTCAAGACTTGAGTTACTCAACCTGCAGAAGAGTCAGGAGCATTGAGTAGTATTGCCAACGTATGGCGGAATTGTTACTGAGTACATAGTAAATCCTGGAATAATAAAGAACTAGCATTCATTCATTCAACAAACAGAAAGTGAACCCCTTCCTTGTACCAGATGCTGTTCTAGGTGCTGGAGATAAAATTATGAGATCACAGTTGGGATTTTTCCTCCTTGGAACTTCATATCCAACAGAAATGGGAAAGATAGGTCAATGGTTTTATGAAAAGATGTGCCCAAAACCACTTCCTTGTGAATATGGCAACCAGCCCCATTAACCTTATTTACACAAAGACAAATATTATTTAACCTTCTTTCATAACAAAATTATAGGCAATTTTGAGCAAAGTCATCCAAATCATGAATTTTTGACATCTGAACCAATGCAACTTAACTCCTCCTTGCACTGATAAAGGCAATATCTACTTTCTGAACTATCTGAACATTTTTCACCCTTGTGGGTTTTTTGTTTTTTTTTTTTTTTTTTTTTTTTGCTACTGCCACGCACATCAGGCTTGCTTCTATGCAAAACAGAAATTGCAGATGCTTGGATAATACATTCCCTTCCTCATCAGCCTTTCCCATCTTTATGCTGTTACCTTCTATTCCCTTATTAGCCTATTACAACATGGCTTCTGCCTCCATCTTGCCTGTTGACTATTGACAACTTTATTAATAACTTCCCTGTTGCTTAAGTCCAACAGACACATGTCATTCCTCAGCTTCCTGATCTTCTCAGCTGCATTCAATAGAGCTGACCGCTCTGTCCTACCCTTGTCTTCTGGGGCACTGCATTCACGTAGTTCTCCTCTCACCATCTTGACATCCCTTGCCCACTGATCCTCCTTTAAATGTTGACATTCCCCAAGGATGTCTCTACAACCTTTCCTCCTGGCTTCATACTTTGTCTTCTAGCTTCCATTGCCATCTTTGTGCTAATGACTTGAAAGTTTGTGTCCAGCTCATGCCTCTCCTCTGAGATGAAGAACAAATGCTCAATTGTCTACTTAACATTTCCCCATATACCACCACTACCTCAAAATCACATATCTAAAAACTAAATTCATGATCCAATTCCTTAACTCATTTTTCTCCAAAGTCCTCTGTCTCCATGAATTGCACCACCAAATTTTACAAACTAGAAATTTCAAAGTTGATATTCCTCCTTCCTTACCCACCACATCCCAATCAATCAAGAATTATTGATTCTACTCCCTAAATATCTCTAGAACCCATCCAAAGTGTGTGGCATATCCGCTAACACCTCACTCGTTAAAGCTAGTCACATGGCCAAGCCCCGAGTAAAGGAACAGGACTGTCATTCCTCCACTGCAAATCTATAGGGGAAAAGGCATGGGTATATAAATGGTTGAAAAACTGAGGCTAAGGAGGGGTGGCTGGGTGAGTGAGGTCGGTTAAGCATCCTACTCTTGATTTTAGCTCAGGTCATGATCTCATGGTTGGTAGATGGAGCTCTGCATCAAGCTCTGAATTGACAGTGCAGAACCTGCTTGGGATTCTCTCAGGAAAGGAAAGGGAAAGGGAAAGGGAAAGGGAAAGGGAAAGGGAAAGGGAAAGGGAAAGGGAAAGGGAAAGGGAAAGGAAAAGGAAAAGAGGAAAACTGAGGCTAAGGATGCAATCTACTCCCCCACACTGACATGACATCCACTTGAACACAATCCTAGTATCCCATACACAGCACAGCTTGGAAACACACTAGCAGCCCCTCTCCCTTTATTCTCTTTGGACCTTTAACCAGTTCTGCTTCCTGTCTGGTCTCATATTCATGAAAACCTTCATACAACATGGCTCATGATGACTGTTAGATGACAAAGACTAAAAAGACAATAATCAATGTTCTGTTCTTTTCTAAGGGGAGGGCTGTCTCTAGGCAAAGAAGAATTTATTTTAATCCTTTTAAAAAATGTTTATTTTTGAGAGAGAAAGAGGAATGTATTTTAAAGGCAAACAAATAATAGGAGGGTTGTGTGCCATCTTGGTGTTATCTGGGCCCTTGCTGTGCAAAGTGTGATTCATGGACAAACGGACGGGGCATCACCCACGGGCTTGTTACAAATGCGGAATCTTAGGCTCTGTCCAAACCTACTTCATGAAAATTTGCCTTTTGACAAGATCCCCAGGTGATTTGTATGCATATAAAATTTGGGAAACACTGTGCCATGCTATGATTCCTTCAAACTCAGAGACCAAGTGGTTGCTTTGGAAATGATGATGACCAAAATTGAATATAACCGGTTTCCACTCTTTATAGACATAGAAATGGACAGCAAACAGCAATATGGCAGTTGCTATTAGATTATTAGACCCAAAGCTTTAGTTTTCAAAATCTCCTGTGGGAAAGGGGATGATGTGTTCCTTAGTGAACAGTCTATTTCTTTTGAAATCATGAAATTTCACAAATGACAAGAAAGGTCACATTGAAAATTAAAGCTATAATTTTATTGGGTGACTCCTCTCAGGCCGACAAAATGGTTTTTCTTCACTGCATCATTTTTATTGAATTTCTGGGTTATTTAAAAGGGGGGAAAAGGTATGCCCAAAGTGAATGAGTATACAGTCTGTTGAGTGAAGAAAAAGTATAAAAGATTGTCAATAATTGTGAAATGACAGCTTATGATGAATGACAAAATTAACTCAAGAACCATGTAGAAAACACAAGCACCCAAGCAACTTTCTAATGTATGAATAATATAGACAGGAAATATGAAAAACAAAGTGCATTTTCAGGGCACCTGGGTGGCTCAGTCAGTTAAGCATCCGACTTCGGCTCAGGTCATGATCTCACAGTTTGTGAGTTCAAGCCCCGCATCGGGCTCTGTGCTGACAGCTCAGAGCCTGGAGCCTGCTTCAGATTCTGTCTCTGTCTCTGTCTCTGTCTCTCTCTCTCTCTCTCTCTCTCTCTCTCTCTCTCTGCGCCTCCCTGTCTCATGCTCTGTATCTCTCTCTCTCAAAAATAAACAAACATTTATTTTTTATTTTTTTTTATTTTTTATTTTTTAATATATGAAATTTACTGTCAAATTGGTTTCCATACAACACCCAGTGCTCATCCCAAAAGGTGCCTTCCTCAATACCCATCACCCACCCTCCCCTCCCTCCCACCCCCCATCAACCCTCAGTTTGTTCTCAGTTTTTAACAGTCTCTTATGCTTTGGCTCTCTCCCACTCTAACCTCTTTTTTTTTTTTCTTCCCCTCCCCCATGGGTTTCTGTTACGTTTCTCAGGATCCACATAAGAGTGAAACCATATGGTATCTGTCTTTCTCTGTATGGCTTATTTCACTTAGCATCACACTCTCCAGTTCCATCCACGTTGCTACAAAGGGCCATATTTCATTTTTTCTCATTGCCACGTAGTATTCCATTGTGTATATAAACCACAATTTCTTTATCCATTCATCAGTTGATGGACATTTAGGCTCTTTCCATAATTTGGCTATTGTTGAGAGTGCTGCTATAAACATTGGGGTACAAGTGCCCTTATGCATCAGTACTCCTGTATCCCTTGGGTAAATTCCTAGCAGTGCTATTGCTGGGTCATAGGGTAGGTCTATTTTTAGTTTTCTGAGGAACCTCCACACTGCTTTCCAGAGCGGCTGCAACAATTTGCATTCCCACCAACAGTGCAAGAGGGTTCCTGTTTCTCCACATCCTCTCCAGCATCTATAGTCTCCTGATTTGTTCATTTTGGCCACTCTGACTGTCGTGAGGTGATATCTGAGTGTGGTTTTGATTTGTATTTCCCTGATAAGGAGCAACATTGAGCATCTTTTCATGTGCCTGTTGGCCATCCGGATGTCTTCTTTAGAGAAGTGTCTATTCATGTTTTCTGCCCATTTCTTCACTGGGTTATTTGTTTTTCGGGTGTGGAGTCTGATGAGCTCTTTATAGATTTTGGATACTAGCCCTTTTTCCGATATGTCATTTGCAAATATCTTTTCCCATTCCGTTGGTTGCCTTTTAGTTTTGTTGGTTGTTTCCTTTGCTGTGCAGAAGCTTTTTGTCTTCATAAGGTCCCAGTAATTCACTTTTGCTTTTAATTCCCTTGCCTTTGGGGATGTGTCGAGTAAGAGATTGCTATGGCTGAGGTCAGAGAGGTCTTTTCCTGCTTTCTCCTCTAAGGTTTTGATGGTTTCCTGTCTCACATTCAGGTCCTTTATCCATTTTGAGTTTATTTTTGTGAATGGTGTGAGAAAGTGGTCTAGTTTCAACCTTCTGCATGTTGCTGTCCAATTCTCCCAGCACCATTTGTTAAAGAGGCTGTCTTTTTTTCCATTGGATGTTCTTTCCTGCTTTGTCAAAGATGAGTTGGCCATACTTTGTGGGTCTAGTTCTGGGGTTTCTATTCTATTCCATTGGTCTATGTGTCTGTTTTTATGCCAATACCATGCTGTCTTGATGATGACAGCTTTGTAGTAGAGGCTAAAGTCTGGGATTGTGATGCCTCCTGCCTTGGTCTTCTTCTTCAAAATTACTTTGGCTATTCGGGGCCTTTTGTGGTTCCATATGAATTTTAGGATTGCTTGTTCTAGTTTCGAGAAGAATGCTGGTGCAATTTTGATTGGGATTGCATTGAATGTGTGGATAGCTTTGGGTAGTATTGACATTTTGACAATATTTATTCTTCCAATCCATGAGCAGGGAATGTCTTTCCATTTCTTTATATCTTCTTCAATTACCTGCATAAGCTTTCTATAGTTTTCAGCATACAGATCTTTTACATCTTTGGTTAGATTTATTCCTAGGTATTTTATGCTTCTTGGTGCAATTGTGAACGGGATCAGTTTCTTTATTTGTCTTTCTGTTGCTTCATTGTTAGTGTATAAGAATGCAACTGATTTCTGTACACTGATTTTGTATCCTGCAACTTTGCTGAATTCATGTATCAGTTCTAGCAGACTTTTGGTGGAGTCTATCGGATTTTCCATGTATAATATCATGTCATCTGCAAAAAGCGAAAGCTTGACTTCATCTTTGCCAATTTTGATGCCTTTGATTTCCTTTTGTTGTCTGATT
Source organism: Panthera tigris (assembly GCF_018350195.1). Lineage (NCBI taxonomy): Eukaryota > Metazoa > Chordata > Mammalia > Carnivora > Felidae > Panthera > Panthera tigris. Next base: position 49,755,799 of record NC_056661.1, read on the forward strand.
GCTGATGCTAGAACTTCCAGCACTATGTTAAACAACAGCAGTGAGAGTGGGCATCCCTGTCGTGTTCCTGATCCAGGGAAAAAGCTCTCAGTTTTTCCCCGTTGAGGATGATGTTAGCTGTGGGCTTTTCATAAATGGCCTTTATGATCTTTAAGTATGTTCCTTCTATCCCGACTTTCTCAAGCGTTTTTATTAAGAAAGGGTGCTGGATTTTGTCAAAGGCCTTTTCTGCATCGATTGACAGGATCATATGGTTCTTCTCTTTTTTTTTTTTTGTTAATGTGATGTATCACGTTGATCGATTTGTGAATGTTGAACCAGCCCTGCATCCCAGGAATGAATCCCACTTGATCATGGTGAATAATTCTTTTTATATGCTGTTGAATTCAATTTGCTAGTATCTTATTGAGAATTTTTGCATCCATATTCATCAGGGATATTGGCCTGTAGTTCTCTTTTTTTACTGGGTCTCTGTCTGGTTTAGGAATCAAAGTAATACTGGCTTCATAGAATGAGTCTGGAAGTTTTCCTTCCCTTTCTATTTCTTGGAATAGCTTGAGAAGGATAGGTATTATCTCTGCTTTAAACGTCTGGTAGAACTCCCCTGGGAAGCCATCTGGTCCTGGACTCTTATTTGTTGGGAGATTTTTGATAACCGATTCAATTTCTTCGCTGGTTATGGGTCTGTTCAAGCTTTCTATTTCCTCCTGATTGAGTTTTGGAAGAGTGTGGATGTTTAGGAATTTGTCCATTTCTTCCAGGTTGTCCAATTTGTTGGCATATAATTTTTCATAGTATTCCCTGATAATTGTTTGTATCTCTGAGGGATTGGTTGTAATAATTCCATTTTCATTCATGATTTTATCTATTTGGGTCATCTCCCTTTTCTTTTTGAGAAGCCTGGCTAGAGGTTTGTCAACTTTGTTTATTTTTTCCAAAAACCAACTCTTGGTTTCGTTGATCTGCTCTACAGTTTTTTTACATTCTATATTATTTATTTCTGCTCTGATCTTTATTATTTCTCTTCTTCTGCTGGGTTTAGGCTGCCTTTGCTGTTCTGCTTCTATTTCCTTTAGGTGTGCTGTTAGATTTTGTATTTGGGATTTTTCTTGTTTCTTGAGATAGGCCTGGATTGCAATGTATTTTCCTCTCAGGACTGCCTTCGCTGCGTCCCAAAGCGTTTGGATTTTTGTATTTTCATTTTCGTTTGTTTTCATATATTTTTTAATTTCTTCTCTAATTGCCTGGTTGACCCACTCACTCGTTAGTAGAGTGTTCTTTAACCTCCATGCTTTTGGAGGTTTTCCAGACTTTTTCCTGTGGTTGATTTCAAGCTTCATAGCATTGTGGTCTGAAAGTATGCATGGTATAATTTCAATTGTTGTAAACTTACGAAGGGCTGTTTTGTGACCCAGTATATGATCTATCTTGGAGAATGTTCCATGTGCACTCGAGAAGAAAGTATATTCTGTTGCTTTGGGATGCAGAGTTCTAAATATATCTGCCAAGTCCATCTGATCCAATGTATCATTCAGGGCCCTTGTTTCTTTATTGACTGTGTGTCTAGATGATCTATCCATTTCTGTAAGTGGGGTGTTAAAGTCCCCTGCAATGACATTCTTATCAATAAGGTTGTTTATGTTTATGAGTAATTGTTTTATATATCTGGGGGCTCCGGTATTCGGCGCATAGACATTTATAATTGTTAGCTCTTCCTGATGGATAGACCCTGTAATTATTATATAATGCCCTTCTTCATCTCTTGTTACAGCCTTTAATTTAAAGTCTAGTTTGTCTGATATAAGTATGGCTACTCCAGCTTTCTTTTGGCTTCCAGGAGCATGATAAATAGTTCTCCATCCCCTCACTCTCAATCTAAAGGTGTCCTCAGATCTAAAATGAGTCTCTTGTAGACAGCAAATAGATGGGTCTTGTTTTTTTATCCATTCTGATACCCTATGTCTTTTGGTTGGCGCATTTAATCCATTTACATTCAGTGTTATTATAGAAAGATACGGGTTTAGAGTCATTGTGATGTCTGTATGTTTTATGCTTGTAGTGATGTCTCTGGTACTTTGTCTCACAGGATCCCCCTTAGGATCTCTTGTAGGGCTGGTTTAGTGGTGACAAATTCCTTCAGTTTTTCTTTGTTTGGGAAGACCTTTATCTCTCCTTCTATTCTAAATGACAGACTTGCTGGATAAAGGATTCTCGGCTGCATATTTTTTCCGTTTAGCACACTGAAGATATCGTGCCAAGCCTTTCTGGCCTGCCAAGTTTCAAAGGAGAGATCAGTCACGAGTCTTATAGGTCTCCCTTTATATGTGAGGGCACGTTTATCCCTTGCTGCTTTCAGAATTTTCTCTTTATCCTTGTATTTTGCCAGTTTCACTATGATATGTCATGCAGAAGATCGATTCAAGTTACATCTGAAGGGAGTTCTCTGTGCTTCTTGGATTTCAATGCCTTTTTCCTTCCCCAGTTCAGGGAAGTTCTCAGCTATTATTTCTTCAAGTACCCCTTCAGCACCTTTCCCTCTCTCTTCCTCCTCTGGGATACCAATTATGCGTATATTATTTCTTTTTAGTGTATAACTTAGTTCTCTAATTTTCCCCTCATACTCCTGGATTTTTTTATCTCTCTCTCAGCTTCCTCTTTTTCCATAACTTTATCTTCTAGTTCACCTATTCTCTCCTCTGCCTCTTCAATCCGAGCTGTCGTCGTTTCCATTTTGTTTTGCATTTCGTTTAAAGCGCTTTTCAGCTCCTCGTGACTGTTCCTTAGTCCCTTGATCTCTGTGGCAAGAGATTCTCTGCTGTCCTGTATACTGTTTTCAAGCCCAGTGATTAATTTTATGACTATTACTCTAAATTCACTTTCTGTTATATTATTTAAATCCTTTTTGATCAGTTCATTAGCTGTTATTTCCTGGAGATTCTTCTGAGGGGAATTCTTCCGTTTGGTCATTTTGGATAGTCCCTGGAGTGGTGAGGACCTGCAGGGCACTTCCCCTGTGCTGTGGTGTATAACTGGAGTTGGTGGGCGGGGCCGCAGTCAGTCCTGATGTCTGCCCACAGCCCACCACTGGGGCCACAGTCAGACTGGTGTGTGCCTTCTCTTCCCCTCTCCTAGGGGCGGGATTCACTGTGGGGTGGCGTGGCCCATCTGGGCTACTTGCACACTGCCAGGCTTGTGGTGCTGGGGATCTGGCGTATTAGCTGGGGTGGGTAGGCAAGGTGCACGGGGGCGGGAGGGGCAGGCTTAGCTCACTTCTCCTTAGGTGGTCCACTTCAGGAGGGGCCCTGTGGCAGCGGGAGGGGGTCAGATCTGCTGCCGGAGGTTTGGCTCCGCAGAAGCACAGAGTTGGGTGTTTGCGCGGAGTGAGCAATTTCCCTGGCAGGAACTGGTTCTCTTTGGGATTTTGGCTGGGGGATGGGCGAGGGAGATAGCGCTGGCGAGCGCCTTTGTTCCCCGCCAAGCTGAGCTCTGCCGTCCGGGGGCTCAGCAGCTCTCCCTCCCCTTGTCCTCCAGCCTTCCCGCTTTCTGAGCAGAGCTGTTAACTTATGACCTCCCAGACACTAAGTCGCGCTTGCTGTCGGAACACAGTCTGTCCGGCCCCTCCGCTTTTGCCAGCCAGACTCGGGGGCTCTGCTTGGCCGGCGAGCCGCCCCTCCGCCCCGGCTCCCTCCCGCCAGTCCGTGGAGCGCGCACCGCCTCGCCGCCCTTCCTACCCTCTTCCGTGGGCCTCTCGTCTGCGCTTGGCTCTGGAGACTCTGTTCTGCTAATCCTCTGGCAGTTTTCTGGGTTCTTTAGGCAGGTGTAGGTGGAATCTAAGTGATCATCAGGACGCGCGGTGAGCCCAGTGTCCTCCTACACCGCCATCTTCCCTCCTCCCTCCAATAAACAAACATTTAAAAAAAAAGAAAGTACATTTTCAGATATAATCTACTCATCCAGAATGTAAGGAGAAATGTGCTTTATGTAATTTGGACAAAATATATACATCTGTAAAAGTTTCCTGTGCCCTTTATAATTCATTCTTCCCTCCATCCCTGGTCCCCAGGCAACCATTGACTGCCTTCTGTCGTTACAGATAAGCTTGCTTGGATTTTTAGAATTTTATATAAATGAAATCATACATTACATATTCTTTTTTTGGTCTGGCCTCTTCCACTCAGCATGATTTTGAGACTCAACCATGCTGTTGTATGTATCAGTAGTTGACTCCTTTTTATTGCCAAGCAGGTTTCCATTGAATATGAGTATACTATCACCTGTTAGTGGATACCTGGGTCATTTCCATCCAGGATATTAGAAATAAAGTTGCCATGGAAATGTGGGGATAGGTCTTTATTTGAACATATGTTTTGGTCTTCCTTGGGTAAGTACCTAAGAATGCAATGACTGGCTCATGTGGTAAGCATGTGTTTTACTCTTTAAAAAAAAACAATGTAACCATGTCCTAAAGTCGTTGGATCATTTTGCATTCCTACCAGCGAGGTATGAGAATTTTGATTACTCCTGAACACTCAGGACGGTCTTTTTCATTGTAGCCATTTTAATGGGTGTGTAGTGTTACCACTCTATGGTTTTAATTTGCATTTCTCTAACAAATAATTATCCTCACCATCTTTTCACATTCTTATTGCCCATTAGTATATCTTATTTTTAAAGACTCTATTCAAATATTTAGTGCCTTGGTGGGTCAGTGGGCAAAGGGTTCAACTCTCAGTTTTGGCACAGGTTATGATCTCACAGTCGTGAGATCGAGCCCTGTGTTGGATTCTGTGCTGACAACACACAGCCTGCTTGGGATTCTCTCTCTCTCTCTACCTCTTCCCTGCTCATGCACACATTCTCTCCCTCCCTCCCCCTTTCTCTCTTAAAATAAATGTTTTTAAAAACAAAAAAACACAAAAATATTTAGCTTGTCTTCACTGAGTTATTTTGCCTTTTATTATCAAGTTATACAAGTTTGTTATGTATTCTGGATACAAGTCACTTGTTATATGATATAAAAAAGTTTCAAGGTTCTTTCTGACCCTCACATTTTAATAAACCATTGTTTGGAAGTATTCTGAATATTCAGATACTTGTAATTGTGGAATCGAATGGTGTGATAAGTATTTTACTTTTCACTTAATCATTTGTACTTTCTGCAGAGGTAATCCACTAAGCATGGATAAATTTAAAAGGACTCCAAAGCCTTCTGTTCATTTATTTTGTTTTCTAGGACCAGAGAAGTTTAAAATATACAGTATGACTTTATTAAAAGCAACTCTTTTGTCCATTTTCCAGCAGCTGTGGAAGAAATGGGACCTATTTTTGAAAAAAGAAACAGGAAGAAGGAAAAAAAATTCATACAGAAAAGAATCTGTTGTTCCTTAAGGTTCCAAAGAAGCATGTGCCCTAAAAGTAGATAGGAGCTTCCTGAGCATCCTAATAAGACTTGACAAAAGGAGTCATGAAGGCTAATTAGAAGACATCACAGACAGGACACCAAAAGATAAAGGCAAGTCTCACTTGAAGACCAAGTGAATGAGTTTGGTAATTGGTTATTGTGGCCAAGAGAACGAGGGAGACTAGAGAGATAATCAGGCAATATCAACATCTCTGGGTGTATGTAGTTCCAGTATTTCTTGGTGCCCCTCAGGGCTTCTGATGACTTCTTAAGTACTACAGGGTATGTATTCAGCACTGCTCTTCAGCTTGAGAACAAAGAAGGGATCAAAGGATTCCTGCCATCAAGGTGCTTACAGACCAGAAAAGGCAGATAACAACAACAACAACAACAAAAAACCTAGGATGAGAATCCAAGAGCAGTTCAGGTAGCATGGTGCACCACATAAAACAACACGAGGCATTCGAACCCAGCACAACCAGGCAGTGTGATAAAAGGACTGGAGATATACCACGGTTTCTCTGGCACCCCAGACCAGATGTCCCTCTCAAGTAGGGAACTCAAAGCAGTCAAGTTGGAGCAAGACCCAAGGGCAGAACCAGAAAACATCATGACAGCAGCAACATTGATGGCATCAGGGCCAGAAAGCCTAACTTCAGAAAATGAACAGAAACTACAGAGAGATATAACCCCCAGATTACCTTCTTGTGATTAGCCTGTTTCTAGACACCGATGGCCAGCAGCAAATAAAAGCTTGACAAATCAAGGGTAGAACCTAAGAAAAGAATGACCCCAAAGAGCCTGTGGTCAGAGATGGTTCTATGCCTCTTTTTACCTTCCATGGCAAAAAGTCTGTGTTTGTCCCAAGTGAGAAGACTGTGTTACAATGCTATAATTAATTAGACATATGTCTAAGTTAACTGTTTGGTAAAACTCTATGTTAGACTATTTAGATTCTCCTCATACTGGTTCCTTTATGCATTTTTCCATAAAAGAGACATAAAAAAGAAGGAAATCCTGCTGCTTGTGACAACATGGATGAACCTGAAAGACATTATGCTAAGTGAGATAAGCCAGTCATAGAAAGACAAATACTTTACAATCTTAGATGTGAAATTTGAAAAAGTTGAATTCATACAACCAGAGAATAGAACAGTGGTTTCAAGGGTCTTGGGAGTGAAGAAAATGGTGAGATGTTGGTCAAAGGGTACAAACTTCCAGGTGTAAGACAAACAAATTCCCAAGATCTAATGTACAGCATGGTGATTAATGCTGCAATGTATATTTGAAATTTGCTAAGAAAGTAGATGTTAAGTGCCTCACCACACACAAAAACAGTAACTATGTGAGGTGATAAATGTGTTAATTAAGGTGATTGTGATAATCATTTCACAATGTATACGTATATGAAAACACCACATTAAACACCTTAAAAATAAAATCACATTGTAAAACTTAAAAATAAAATAAGTTTTTCAAAACTGGTAAGATTTAAAAAATCATATTCAAGAGCTAGTAGAGAGGCTATGAAGCAAGGAATAACCCCACTTCAGAACTGTCTCAGTGAGGGCTGCCTGGGTGCCTCAGATGGTTAAGGTCATGATCTCCCAGTTCATGAGTTTGAACCCCACATCTGGGTCTGTGCTTACAGCTCTGAGCCTGCTTGGGATTCTCTTCCTCCTCTCTCTCTGCCACTTGTGTTCTCTCCCTCTCTCTCTCTCTCTTTGTGTCTCTCTCTCTGTCTCTCTCTCTCTCTCTCTCTCTCTCTCTCACACACACACACACACACACACACACACACACACACACACAAACATTAAAAAAAAAAAGAACTGCCCCAGTGAAGGTGCCACTGCCTCTAGAACAGACACTGAACTTGGTCCACGGATGGGCCCAGAACACTAGGACTCCCGCACATACAAGTATCCCCAAAAGTCAGATGCCTCCAACATGCTCCCCAGAAAAAGGACTCCATGCCCCACCTGCTTCCTCCTGCCACCTGACTCAAAATCTGTCCCATGTTTGCATCTTATTTGCTGAGCCTATGTCATATGTCTGCACCCAGCAGCAAGGGAGTCTGGGAAATTGAATGTTCAGCTCCTACCTTGTGTAGGAGGGATTCATACTGAGAAAGACTTTTCAGAAGACTCTGTGTGGCCACAAAACAATACATGTCCACAACATACATGGGCACTTCTATCCAACCAGGCCAACAGTTAGCCATGCTGGGGGTACAAGTAGGGAGAGGGAGACTAGAACTTTCCATGGCACAGATATGTATGGCAAAACATCTAGTTTTACTAAATTTTATACTCATTCCAACCCAGTCATATGGTTCTTACTATTTTTTCATGTTCATTTCCTTTTTTTTTTTTCATCTATTATCAGAGGTTCAAGTCAAGCTTCAGCCTCTGTCACTGTCATGGAATGATAGATAAAACTGAGTTTCTGAATTACCGTTGCTGGAGAACAAGCCTACGCTCATTTTAAAGAGCTTTTCTCTGCTCCACATACAATAATGATTAGCTAACAATCACTATTGTATTTTTGCAAGTACATTGGAACTTGTAAAAAAAAAAAAAAAAACTTTTATGTGACCAAAGCTAAGTGTCTGAACAATGATAAAAACATCAGAGGCCACAGAGAGTAGAAAAGTTCCAAAGAATAACAAAGGCTATTTTTCTCATAATAGCAAGCTGAAAAGAAGGTCATGTTGGCAAGATAAAGAGACTCTCCTAAAAGAGAAGATCAGAGCAACCTATTAAAATGAATCTATACTACTAATATCACAGAGTTGTCATTCAATTCTCCTGCTTAATTTCATGAAACAAAGATTAGTGATGATAAACCAGAAGAGTAGGCTCAAATTATTCAGGTAAATGGTATCTGTACTACCATAACTTCTGATATTACAATAAGGTCAGTCCAAAATTGCTCAAGCTGGTGTCTGTCTACCTACACCAAAAATGTAATACATTTTTTAAGTGTACACATGCGCGCACACACACACACACACACACACACACACACACAGCAGTGAACTGCTTTGTTTGTGGACAACTTTACCAATAAAAACATAAGGAAATTATCAGGCAAACCTAGTTTATTTTTTCAAATAAATTTTTGTAGTATAAAACTTCTCAGAAATGTTTTCTTCTTCTTTTAATATTTATTTATTTTTAAGAGCAAGAAAGACCGAGAGAGAGAAGGAGAGAGAGAATCTGAAGCAGGCTCTGAGCTGCCAACACAGAGCCCGATGTGGGGCTCAATCTCATGAACCTTGAGACCATGACCTGAGCTGAAGTCAGATGCTAACTGACTGAGCTACCCAGGTTCCCCTCAGAAATGTTTTCTTAAGAGTAATACATTATTTAAAATTGTTTAATCTTACTTAACTATCTTTAACAGTCCCAAAGATATGAATACAAGTCAGACTGACTTTATCATTCTAGGTAGATATACTTTGTGTAAGTGCCAAAGCCCTACTTAATGTATACTATACTATCAATATTAATATAAAATAAATTCTATTTTAGATGAAACTTTAAGAAAAATCAATGAGTATATAATAGAAATTGGGCACTTAACACATGAAATAGCAACCAAAAATTTATTTTACAATTATGTACTTAAGGTCTTTAAGAGCAGTAATGCATACAAATTCAAACTAGTAATGATTTCTCTTAAGTGAATTTAACATGTGAATAAGAATACTAAAATCAAAATAAATATCTTAAGTCTGACAGCTTTAAAAATATGCCTAGAGTTATTTTTAAAACTGTTAGAAAGCTTAGAAAATTTAAGCATTCAATCCACGTAGTTTCCTAAGGAGCCATTTCATTAAAAGATATACCCTTTTTTTTAAGTTTATTTATTTATTTTGAGAGACAGAGACAGCATGACTCAGGGAGGAACAGAGAGAGAGAGAGAGAGAGAGAGAGAGAGAGAGAGAGAGAGAGAGAGAGAATCCCAAGCAGACTCCATGCTGCCAGCGCAGAGCCCAATGCAGGGTTTGAACCCACAAATCCATGAGATTATGACCTGAGCTGAAACCAAGAGTCAGATACTTAACCAACTGAGCCACTTAGCACCCCAAAAGATATACCATTTAAATAAAGGTGTGGCAGTCAGCCTGGATAAACTCGTAACTAAAGTCCAGGAAGTACTTTGCCATCCAAATCGGCACTGCCTTGCTCATAAGCAGCATTTAGGACCCCATATTCCTAGAACCATGGCTTTTCAACTGGTCCTCTTGAGAGGAATGGAGCTTCACATTTTCAAAGCTTATAGAAGAACTTTACAAATAAACTTCATACGTTGCACTGTTGAAAGTCACACAGCCTTGTCTTTCCCACTTCTGCTGACCTGGAGGACCCAGTGGACCCATACGGGCTACCTCCATTATTCCACAAATGTTCTCTAACCTCAAGCTGCCATTCTCATCACCTGCAGAGACAGAGATGAATAAGAAAGGTGGATGGTGATTTCCCTGACACACGTTGCTAATCATGTTAGTGACATTAGGCCTAGACAGAGAAGAATTACCCTCACAGCTAGATGGATAAAGTGCCCTTTATTTGCAAGTTCCTGGGATGGAAAGCTAGTCCTGGACAAAACAGTGAAGTTAGTTAGGAAAGTTGACCCCAACTTAGCACACTCTTCCTCACCTCCAAGTGTCCTGGGTTCTCACACTATTCCCTAGAGCGAGAACATCCCTCCATGCCCCTCAGCTGCTCTCAGCCTCCAGTTCCCCATCTGAAAAATGGGGATAATAATGTTATAATTTTTGTGTTTGTTAAAGAAGCTATTATAGGTAGCTAGATCCCAGTTTGTGCTAGCCCAGTGTAAGATATTTTCCATTTATATCAGCACAGGTGATATCAACCACACACTACTCATCAAATTTTCTAGTTATGGTTTAGGGCTAAATATAATAATCCTAGCTCACATTACTATTGACAGCATCATCTTTAACTCTCATGAGCTCTGGAGCCATGCATAAATGAGGTAGAACAATGGCTTTATATATTTTTATAAATACTATCCATTTAGCTTTTTCTATGCACCAAGCACTGTGGTAAGGATTACACACACACACACACACACACACACACACACACACACACACCCCTCTTAACCTTTGCAATAATCTGAGAAGTGATGTGCTAGCATCCATGCTGGGGCAGGGAGAGCAGGGAAGGAGTAAGAGAACTCTATAGTGCTCCTCTAATACCAGGTAGACATCTGTCTCCTCCATCTACATGAAGGACTCTTTTGGAAAGCAGACTCCCCCAAAAGTGATCATCATCTTTAATAAGAAGCACAGAGTATGTTCATGTGTGCACATCCTGAAGATGGATGTGTAGTTCTATTCACGTCCCACCCCCAGCCTGTTCCGTCAGCTGGAGCAGGTAATTTCATTTTCCTTAGACTCAGCTTCCTCAAGTCGAAAGCATAGGCTAGATAATGTCTACAGGTCTTAAAACCCGTAACATTGCAGATAGTTACCTAAATCATTCTGTTGCAAAAAAACAGAGGTCCACTGGAGCTAGTGCAGGAGGAAGCAGCTTTTCCATAGTATGGTCACAGCTAGAACTGGGAAGTGGTTCAGCCCTAAGGAAGCTCTGAGGCCACCCATTCTATCATGGAGCTTCTGCTTCGTTCTGGGCTTCAACTCTGTTGTCTTCTTTTTTCTATGCACCTGGGCTCTCCATCTCTAACCTATTTCTCTCTCTCTCTCTTTTCTTTCATGACCCTGATAATGTCAGTTTGCACATTTTCTTCCTCATGGCATTCTATGTCCTTTCGCACCCAGTTGGTTTTCCAGTTTCTGGAAGAACTGAGTGCTCCAAGCAAACACTTCTTGCCAGTTCATGGTCATGGGTCACTGTTTAGGCTATGCACTGGCTGCTTGCAGTAGACCCCAGCCCTGATACATTCAGCTGTGATCAGTGAGGGGAAAACACCACCTGGTATGAAACAATCTCATTCCTCAGCAGGGTTTCTGGGTGGGGCACCTTCCTGAGGAAGGAGTAATGTTCAGTAAGGACACTGGAATGTCTAGCAAGGCTACTATACCATATTAATGTCTCTATTAAAAGATATGCTTTTGGAGCACCTGGGTGGCTCAGTTGGTTAAGCATCTGACTTCGGTTCACGTCATGATCTCACAGCCTGTGAGTTCAAGCCCCATGTTGGGCTCTGTGATGACAGCTCAGAGCCTAGAGCCTGCTTCAGTTTCTGTGTCTCCCTCTCTCTGCCCCTCCCCACCCATGTTCACTCGCATTCTCTCTCAAAAATAAACATTAAAAAAAATTGAAAAGGTATGTTTTTACCAGTGAATAGTGGCCATGCTTACTGCTGTGGCTTGAAGACACATGCACACACACACACTCACAGACACACACAATTTTTGACTCACACACCCATGCACACACACATGAAGAAGCATTAACTCTGTATCTGTACAACTGCAAACATAACATATTCCACTCTTTCATAACATGTAAGAAAGACAAGAGCAGCCCTGACATCCAGCGAGCCCTTGAGGTTCTCCTATTGAACACAGACAACGTCACAGGACATCGGCATCACAAAGGACCGTGCTATGAGCGTGATGGGTCAAGACAAAAACAAGAACCGCTCCATCATCATGTCTGAATACAGACAAACATGAACACTGTTCAAGGTGCCACAAAACCACAAAAATAACCCAACAGCGGTTTACTAATTACAGCATCAGCCTCCATTTCATCTTCCCTCCCTCTAGATAAAATGAATTAAGTTATCCAAATCAGAATTACGGCTGCATCCTGACAACAACCAATCCACAACAAAGCCCCTCTTCTTTAAACTCTCCCCAAACCACCTGACCCCAGGCCAAATCTCATCTAAGTCTTTTCTAACACCCTCTGGAACATCCGATAGCTCCTCATGGGATCATTCTCCCTCACTGCAATGACTAATGGACCAAGCCTGTATAACTCCAGGTGTGTTCTTGGAAGGTACTGACATGCTTAAAGCTTATGAAACAATTTTACTTATGTGAAATTCACCTACTTAACCTCACACTTGCTGTATGAATAGAAGTTATCAATAAATGAAGTCAATAAGTGAAGCAACTAAGTCAGTAAGCGAAGCAACTAAGGTTTAGCAAAGGTTACTGGAGTACACAACTGGTCATCAGCAAAGACCAAATTTAAATACAGAGCTGGCTTATTCCAAACCCAGTGTTCTTTATTGCAGAGGGAAATAACCTTCTCAATGTGACTGTTTTCCTTGGAATAATTATAGAAGCCAAAGACTGTTGTCTGTAAACTTGTGTGTCTCTGTCAGCTTCTTCCGCTTTCTCTTTCACACAACCCTCTTCCTAATTTAAAAACCAATGTGAACAACATGAAACTATCACACTTTTACTCAAAAGCTGTGATCAATTAGAATCTGAGGATTGGCTGGAAACAAGGACCAGCACCATGATTTAGGAGAAAATGCCAGCGGCACATGGAGATACTGCCCCAGATGACATGTGGCCCCTGGGGACATCTCCCCCTCAACACCAGCCAGCCTGGGCCAAGCTGACCAATTACCATTCTTCTCCCCTCCTCTCTCTTTTCTGCCAACTGGCAAATATCCAGTTTCCATTGCTATTCAAGCACATGGATAGGAACCAACTCCTCCTCTCAAACTTTTCATTTAAATGGAGGTGAAAAGTCATCGTAATGTGTACTTACTATGAAGAGTTGCTCCTATAAATGGAGTACTGAATGACAGTTAATAAAACACTGAAAAAGAGGCATTTTCTCACCTGAGAACTTAATTGCTACAGCAAATTTAACAAGGAGCCCTTGACATTCTATTTCATAAAAAGTGTTTTATTCTCAAATTGTACCTTTGATTTACAAACTGCAGAGTGAGGGCCTATCAGTGGCCACGGGGAACATTTCTCTTCTGAAATACAAGGTATATATAATTTACACATGTCAAGACTAAAACTAATTTATTTGGCTTACAATATAACTCAACGTGCCTTTAATTTATGTCATTATAATTTTGAAAAATTAACTTTGAAAATAAATTAAAGCACTGCCCATCTTCACAAATACACATATCCCTTGGGATTTTGTATAGCCCAAGGGCTCAAGTTATCACTATAAATGGGAGATAGAGAAGATCCTTCCTTACCCTTCTAGATTGGTTTAAACCAAGAATATGAATAATAGAATGTTTATCTCAAGTCCTTATAAATATTTTAGGACTTATTTTTCTTAGCAAGGCTAAATGAAGGTTTAAGTTTTCTATCTTAAAAGAACTTTATCAAAGGATTTTACATGATAGAAAGTATGGGTATACCTTGTTTTTGACAAAAAAAAAGCTATTTTTGAACATGTTCCAATTTCATTGACAAATACTTATTAGGTGTTGATTATATCAATCAAGTCTCAGCTGAAAATAGACGCACACTCAAAATAAATATTCCCAAAGGGTTTATTTGCAAAGGGACAAATTTCAAAGGCAAGGGCATACAGTAATCACAAGGGGTAGGCACCTGAGGCTAGCAGCAGTGAAGTCACGTGGCCCCTAGGCCAGGGGCCCAAAGTAGAGAATGGTTCCCAGACCTGGAAGGAGGTAGTCCAATAGTGGAAGCTACCTTTAGAGAAGAAAGGTCTATGGGAGGATAGAGGATGAATAGTTGGTATGAAGAGCACTCACAGGGAGAGAATAAAAATCCTGATCTCACTCTTCTCTCCCTCTCCATTTTTGGGGGTTGCTAGAACTGTCCATTGGCCAAACCCAAGTTGGATTAAGAGGACACCAGAGCCCATTGATGCAATGCACAGAGGTCAACCTTTGGGAAGAGAGGGCAGGAAAGGATGGGAAGTGGATGGGAAAGGGCATACAGAAGATGTCAAGCACACCTAGCACACTGTGCTAAGAGGACACACAGTTGAATAGCATCCCTGTCTCCCCTCAAGAACTGTGTGGTCTATGGAGAAAAGAATATAGGTGTATAAATTAAATAAACTATAAATAGAGTATTACTGAATTTTAGTGGAAGGAAAATTGTAATTCTTAGAAGCTGTCTTTTTTGCCAATAAGGAGAGGGGCTTTCTCTATTTGGTACAAGCACCCTTATTTTCCTTAGGATAGTTCTCAAACTTTAGTGATATGTGAATCACCAGGAAGGCTTGTTAAAATGTAGATTATTGGGCCTAACAAGTTCTGGGGTAAGCCTCAAGAATTTGCATTTCTAATAGGTTCCCAGTTGATGCTAATGCAGCTAGGGAAACTATCTGTCTGCCACACTCCAAACCTCAGTCCCTAAGGCTCATACAGGGCTATCAATTTCACACCTATCCAGGACCCAGGCCTGACCACTCAGCATCATCCATCACCTTGAACCCCATCCCACTGGGGCTAGGTTGGTCTGTGTGAGGCATCGCTGACCGTGGGATGCCCATCTACAGTTTCCTCTTCTTCACTGGAAACTGGCCCAGCTCTCATGTGCTCACAACACTGTTTACTCAAAGGATACATCTTCAGGAAATGATTCAGTCTGTGCCAAGATTTAGCAATAAGGGTGCTTGTCCCAACATTATTAACCACCTAAATACACAGCTATAGGAATTTGGTCAAATAAAGTATGATACTGTCCACACAATGGTATACCAGGAAGCCATTCCTTGATAAAGAATGATGTTCACAATGCATTAAGCTAAAAACAAACAGACAACAACAAAAAAGCAAGTTACAAAACTATCTGTAAGATATTGTCCCCTTTTAAGTATATATATATATATATATGTGTGTATGTATGTATGTGTGTGTATACATACACACACACACACATGCATACATACACATATATATGAAAGTGAGTACACCATTGTATTAACTCATTGTTTCTAGGTGAGTGGAACAATGGGCTTATTTTAATTTTCTTTTTTCTTTCCCTGTCCTTTTCAGAATGAGCATCGATTGCTTTTGTAATAAAAACAAATATTAAAAGAAATTTCATTTTGAAACACATACACAGTTCTCATACTGACTATATCTAATTTAAGGGCTCAAAAAATAAATGCCTATATTTGCTCTGTTTTCTCATACTTCTGTGGCTTCGTAAAGTCCAGATGTATTAGTTATAATTACGTTTTGCTGCATGTGGCCTAAAACCCAAACTAAAAAGGCTTATATCTGAGAAGGGTTTATTATCTCCCATAAAATATATGAAGATGAACAGTCCAGGGTCAATGTGACAGCTTACACATCCAAAGGAACCCTGTCATCTCCTAGGCCTCCCCTCCATTGTTGCTGGAATGCAGCCTCTTCTGTAAGATGGCTGCTCAAGTCCTGATCATTTTAGTCCTATTCCAGCCAGGAGGTAGGAGAAAAGGCAAAAAGAATAAATACTCTCCCGCTTCAAGACAGTTGACTATACTGTGCATACCGCTATGCATACCACCTACCCTGTCCATTGGCTAGATCTTACCCATACTGACATCTAGCTGCAAAAGAGGCTAGCAAATGCCTTTACTGTGCATGGCCATATCCTCAAATAAATTTGGGAGTTCTACTACTGTAGGAGAAGTGAAAATGGAGATGGGAAACTAACCAGCAGTCCATGCTATACCATGTCAAGTAAAAGGCATAATCTCCTTAAAGTCTCCCCCAGTAATTCTTCCAGATAAAGCACTCAATATTAGGGATCTTTCTACAACATCTCCTGGTAACCTGGGCCTCAAAATTCCCTAACCTCATGCCATTGAACTGAGGTATGTTAATACCTCAGTGGCTTTATTTCAGAGATAGCTAGTATGAGAAGAGAATGTTTAAGCTTGGAAAAGTTTGTAAAATTTCCACTTTTCCTTCACTGTCATGGCTGACAAGACTCTTACTTCTGAGAAGCTGGTCACCAGATAGTGTGGAGGTTCATTACCCAGAGAATTTCCTGTATCTACACTATCGGAATCTCATTTTAGACAGAACATCAGATATGGAGCTGATTTCCACAACAGATGGAGTCTACTGATTATGCCACTCCAGCGGCACTGGACTTCTCATTGACCAGGAATGTGCCAGACAGCTCAGTGCCTCTGACCTTGCTTGCTCTCTGTTTGGGATGCTCAGATGTTAATTTGGCTCAGTGACTCACTCCTCTGCCTCCTTCAGATCTCTGCTCAAAAGTCACCTTATCGAAAAGGCCCCTGCTATCCACTCTCAATTTGAAATGGCAACGGCATGCCTCCCCACCCAGCACTCTCTGCCTCCCATTTTCTACTTTATTTTTTTTCCTTTGCAATAATTTATGTCAAATGGAGTGTTTTGAGCAGTCAATTTCTGCCCTGCCCCTGCCCCAAACCAGAAGGTAAACTCCATGAAGGCAGCAATCTTCGTCTGTTTTACCTAATCTTTTTGCCACCTGACCTAGAGCAGAACCTGGCACATAATGGGTACTCGATAAAAACTGAATCAATGAATTAATAAACAAACAAACAAACCTTACATCCTAGTATCTCTGACAAAGTACTGACTCAGTTGAATGGGTATTTTAGGAGAGAATAAATCAAATAATTCTAGGTGTGACTCATGAAATCCAGAGCTCAGGTTTGTACTTTCAAAGCCCTTGTCTTTGCTAGGCTCTGTGCTGGACAATAACTAAACAATGGTGAGCAGAACCAGAAAGGGTCTAGGTCATTCAAGTTTCAACCTGATCAAGTAGCACAATACAAGTCATACAGTCCCACAAACAAATGTAAAACCAGGACTGTGCCAATCACTACAAAGGAGACAGACTTCTTCCCAAATGATTGTTCCTATCACCCTGTATTTGTATATTACCTTTCAATAGATCTTACGTAATTTTCTATTTGTTCACTTCTTATTATATACCTCCCCCACTAAAATAAAGGCCCCCTGATAATAGGGATTCATCTACCTTTTCTCTATAACCTCAGTACCTGCAACAATGCCTAGCACTTAGAAGGCATATGGTAAATATGGTTGGATGGATGCATAATGCTATGGATGCATGACAGAAGGAGAGAAAGGCAAAGGGATGGTATGATTGATATGAGATGTGAAAGCTAAGAACAACTGGGCAAAGAAGGAGAGGAAGGATATTCCAATCAAAGAAAAACAGCAGCCTGTGCAAAAGCTTTATGGTCAGAAGGGGCATTGTCTGTACTCAACTACAGCTTGTGGTGTGATATACACAAATAATCCAACTCATCATCTGTTTTTGTAAATAAAGCTTTAGTGGACTACAACCATGCTCATTCCATACTGCCTATGACTGCTTTCACACTAAAGAGAAAGAGCTGATTAGGCAGTGGTAAGTAAATGCAAGGAAGGCAAAGGGACCGCAAAGCCCAAAGTATTTACCGTCCTTTATAGAAAAAGGTTACTGACCTTGATACAAAGGCTCATTGTTGGACAAAAATATGGTAGGCAGCGCTACTCAGAGTGTAATCCTCAGACCAGCGGCAACAACATCCCCAGGAAAAGTTTCAGAAATGCACACATCAGGCCCCATCCCAGTCCTACTGATTCAGAATCTCCAGGGCATGCAGCCATTTGCATTCTGAAAGCTCTCTAGATGATTCTGATGCACACTAACCACTGTGGTAGAAAATGAGAGGCAAAGAGAAATGTAGTAAGCAATGAGGCTGGAGAAGTCAGCATAATCTAGACCATGCAGGCATAAGGACATGTTCAAGAATTTAGTCTCCATCTAAAGGATAAAAGGAAGCCACTGAGTGGTGTTAAGCAGGCAAGTAACATGAGCAGGTTTGCAATTTGTTATCATTCTGGCTACAGTGCAAAGAATAAGTCATATGGGGGCGCTAGAGCACAGGTGGCCAGACCAGTTGGGAAGTTGCAGTCCCCAAAAGGCAGAAGATGGAGAGGGATGATTCTAGTCTGAACTCTGAAGGATAAAGGTAGCTGTGAATTTAGGGGAATGTAAGAAACCAACTAAAACATCCAATCACCACGCTTTTGTTGCCCTTGTTGCTCTTATTAAACCTGAACTTCAGTTTCCTTACCAGTAAAATGGGGACAGTAACTCACAAATTTGCACTGATAATTAAAGGATACATTTTATAAGAAGCACCCAGCACAGGCTCTAACACAAAATAGGGATTCAACTAATAGGAGTTCTTTTTTTTTTTTTTAAGCTTATTCATTTATCTTGAGAGAGAGAGAGAGAGAGAGAGAGAGAGAAAGAAAATGCACAAGTGGGTGAGGGGCAGAGAAAGAGGGAGAGACAATCCAAAGCAGGCTCTGCACTGTCAGCACAGAGCCAGATGCAGGGCTCAAACTCACAAACTGTGAGATCATGACTTGAGCCAACATCTGGAGTCACCCGCTTAACCAAGTGAGCCACCTACGCACCCCAGGAGTTCTATTCCTGAGATCCCTTTCATTTTTCTCCTTCACCCTAAATGATGACTCTTCCATTCTGCTTTGGCCAGTCTACAACAATGACAACTTGGAAGACAGGAACATATTCCTATGTCCTTTCATCTCTAGCAAGATTGGGGTCCACCTTTATGGCCAACTTTAAAAATGCTATCAAAAACACTGAAAACCCATTCATCCAAGATTTTAAGTGAATTAATAGAGCCCAGAATTTATACAGTTATTAGGAGGGAATTCTTTTTTTAAAGCAAATAATTTTTGTTCACTTACACCCTACCCTATTCCAAGCAGGATTTAAGATGGCTTCCAAAAATGTGCATACCATAGAAAAATAAATCGAAAGGAAGACAAAGGATACAAAAAAAGAAAATAAGTAAAAGAAAGTGATTCAACACCATGAATAAGATAAGTAAACTCCCTAGGACTATGCCACTAAATTGGCTGAGTTTTGCAGAAGTCAATATGTCAAAAAAAACCCAGAGTGGGTTACAGGATTCACAGTGTCCATCAGGCTAAAACACAACAGTGCTAAAGAAAAGCTCTTAACACAGAGGCCAGATAAAGATGCCTCCCCTGAGCCCTCAGATGAAGACTCGGAATAGGAATAATGTAACAAACAACATCCTTGCCAGCCCCACGAACAGCCCTGAAAAACTGCTTCCTAATGTTACATTTTGTAAAGCCGGGATTCCAATTAGCAAAGGGGAGAATAGGAAACCACGAATGTGCCGCTTTGGTATGTGGATGATTTTGAGCTGAAGGATCAAGACCCAGCAGATTTCAAAAAATTTTATCTTTCCCTTAACTGCCTAAAACAGTTTAGATAGGGGGCCTAGCCCAGAAAGAGAGCTTTATCAGAGATAATTTTTTATCTGAAGGAATTACCTGCATGGCAGGGCAAGCATCTGATTGCCAAAAGTCTGCCCTTCTTCTCTTCCTATGAACTGCCCTCCTCCCCTTTAAAACCCCAGGCCTCTATCCCATTCCTTAGCTCTGGTGGCATAGAAGCCAGAGTTGCCAGACTACCTTTGGGTCTTACATTTTTATGGGACTCCCGTACATTTGAAATTAAATTTGTTCATCTCCTGTTAATCTATCCTGTGTCAATGTAATTATTAGTCCAGCCAAAGAACCTAGAAGGGTAGAAGAATGATTTTTCTGCCCCAGCATTAGCATCATCTATCATTAAGTGGTCCCCTTGAGACTTGAGGAATTAATGTTGTTATTTCATGCAGCTGTGTTAGTCACATGCAAGGGGAATGTGGGAGTTGGAAAGTCCGAGGAATCCTCCAGCCCAGAGGTTCTGAGGCTATGTCTTGGATTCCCTGGATTCCAGAGATGCCTCAGAAAAAGTGTGGCCAGAGGCCAGTGATGCAGTTTGCACTCCATGTCCTTGGCTCTAAGCAGAGCAAAGTCTGAAAACCACCATGGCCTCAGTAAAGTGAAGATTTAGTGAGCCCACTTGAGAGTTATTTGGTGGTCAGAGAGACTAGGTTAAAATTCAAGCTTAGATACACACTAGATCTGGGATTTTGGAAAAATTACTTAACCCCTCTGTGCCTCAGTTTCTTCATCTGTCCAATGGGCATATTATATTAATATTACCACCAACATAAGGCCACTGGGAAGATTAAGCTTCTTGATGAAGATACAGTCTTCTGATGCTATGATTTATAATAAATACATAGTTTGTCCTTCACCCTGGTTCTTGGCTCACAGATCTCAAAACCCTTGGAATTTCCTGAGTGATAAAAGCAATGGGAACATCTATTGTCAAAGTATTTGGTCTCTTGTCCTCAATTCCTGAAATTGCTTCAGAGCCGTGAAGGTGAGTTGGGCATCTTGTTATTCATAACAAGCCTCTTTCCACCACAGTTGGGTGTCAGTTAGGTGACTTTTGGAAAGCATGTAATGAAGGGGCTGCTTGCCAGGGAAACCAACCATGTATAGAAGGTTGGAACTTTCAGTCCTATCTCCTGATTTCTGGAGGGGAGAGAGGCTAGCTGTTGAATCAATCACCAATGACCAATGATTTAATCAGTCATGTCTGCATAACTAAGTATCCATAAAAATCCAAAAGGAAGGGGTTCAAGTAGTTTCTATGTTGATGAACCAGAATACTTCCCTGTACCACCATGCCAGGCCCCAAACTATACAAGGACAGCAGGTCCTTTTTTCAAGGCTTCATCCTATGTATTTCTTCATCAGGCTGTTGATTTGTATCATTTTATATCATTTGTAATAGGTTGGTAATCTAGTGAGTAAAAATGTTTCTCAGAGTTCTGTGAGCCACCCCACCAAATTAACTGAACCCAAGAAAGAAGTCATGCGAGCCTCTGATTTATAGCCAATCCATCAGAAGTACTGGTGATAATCTGGACTTGTAACTGGCATCTCAACAGGGTACAGGCTTGTGGGACTGAGCCCTTGATCTATGCAATCTGTTGCTATCTCCAGGTAGATAATGTCAGAAATGAGTTGAATTGTGGGACACCCAGGTGCTGTGGGAGAATTACTTGGTGCTGTGAGGAACTCCTCCCCCCCTCACCTCTACCCACCCCCCCCCCACACACACACACACACACTGGAACCGAATTCAAAACCCACAAGTCCTTTAACAGAATGCCTGATACAGAAAAAGTGCTTGGTAGTGGGGCTTTTTTTAAGTTTATTTAGTTTGAGAGAGACAGAGACAGGGCAAGTGGGGGAGAGGCAGAGATAGAGAGGGAGAGAGAGAATCCAAAGCAGGCTCCACACTGCCAGCACAGACCCTGATGCAGGACTCGAACCCATGAAGCCATGAGATCATGGCCAGAGCCAAAACCAAGAGTTGGACGTTTAGCTGACTGAGGCAGCCAGGCACCCCTCAGTGGTGATTTAATAGCAGAAGTGTGGGTAGGAAAAATATTAACCCCCGCATCTAATTGAACCTCCTACATAGGAAGAAGTTGCTGCTATAAAAATACTCTGTCCACACAAGGGCTATTGAAAAGAAGACTATCCAGAAGTTGAAAGGACTTGCCCCAAATCACATTTCCACTAACAGAACAGGCATTGAGCCCAGCCCTCCTACCTCCTTGTCCAGTGCCCGATCCACATGAAAGGGAGACTGGTTCCCATTCCTCACAACTGTGCTCCAACTCATTCTCATGGTCTCACTGTATCCATTTCCTGAAACTCAGTGTATGGAATGGCAGTAAGTTCTCATTTCACATGTGATCTCCAATGAGCAACTTCTAAGAGAAGGAATCTAGATCACATTCTGGATTAGCAATACAGAGTTTGGCAATAAATTATTAATCCCCACCATTGGAAAGAGTAGGGAGATATTTGCAGATGTCCTTCACTGAAGCAAATACCATGCTACATAATAGTTTCTTGAAGATGGAAACCGTGTCTTAGTGTTTTGGACTCCCCACAGCACATCTCCCTATTGTAAACACATAGTAGACCATTTGTCAATGTTTACTGAGTGACCAACTAATCATTTGTACAAAATCTTTAATGAACATTAAAAAAAAAAAAAACAGTAACGATTCCTTTGACCTTTTACAGAACATAAGGTAGATGGTATTACTTGAGTCTAAGAATTATGTGCATTAAGTTATTTACTTTCTTAAGATCCTCTGAACATATAACAGTGCTGAACTTAGTTTTTAGAAGGTCCATTGGCTGAACAATGGGCAGGAACATTGCAGTGATTTCTATTAGGAAGATGTCCATTTGTGAAGGCTCTTAAATCAGTTCAGAACTCTTACATAATGGCTGACTACAATATGCATTGCCTCTGAAACTTGCTTATTTTCAAATAACTCTGACACTCCAAAGTTACTGGGTCCCTACATCACCCAGATGCTGCGCTGCTAGCTATAAGCCATAGGCAAATGAATCAATGAATCAGTTGCTGGCTTCCAGCAAAGATATAAATGCCAATTAATCTTAAGCATTCAGATTTATATGAATATAAGAGCAAGAAAATTGTTAATAGAACATGTGCCTGGGGCAGAGGTGGTGAGTGGGAACACTTCTTGGAGAAGTTTCCTATGAGTAAGATAGATTCCAAAGATCTGTTATGGAGGGAAGACCATTCCAGGTAGACAGACAGACTTTAGCACAGGTGTAGAGAGGTAAGGAATTACAAAGCACGTGCAGAAAGTAGCTGTCCAAAGTAAGTGGAGTAGAAGATAGCATGTGATGGAGTAAACTGAAGTGGAAAGTTGAAAAGGTTGTTAAGCACTGACCACCAGGCAGGAAACACTGGAGTTTTCCAAAAGATAATGGAGTGTGGAAATGTTTTTGAGCAGAGAGCATTGCCTTCAAGTTACTGGAGAGAAACAACAGAGAGACAGCAAGACAGACAGAGACAGAGAGGCAGAGAGAACTAGGAGGTGAAACTGTACCTAAGATATACAGAGAAATGTTCTGATTTTTAAATAAATCAAAACTGCTTTTGGAACTTTAACTATCCAAAATTCTGGGTGTGTTGACTAAAAACAAGCCTTACCCTTCATCAGTACATTTGTAAAGAACTTCTTTTTATTATTATTTTTTTAATTTAAATTCAAGTTAGTTAACATATAATGTAATAATAATTTCAGGAATAGAATTTAGTGATTCATCAC
This sequence comes from Panthera tigris, assembly GCF_018350195.1. Taxonomy (NCBI): domain Eukaryota; kingdom Metazoa; phylum Chordata; class Mammalia; order Carnivora; family Felidae; genus Panthera; species Panthera tigris. The sequence continues at coordinate 49,779,238 of NC_056661.1, forward strand.
TTAGTACAACAGCCAGTGCTCATCCCAACAAGTGCCCTCCTTAATGATCTTCACCCATTTAGCCCTTCCCCCCCACCCAATACACCACCAGGAACCCTTAGTTTGTTCTCTGTATTTAAGAGTCTGCTCTGGTTTGTCACCTTGTTTTATTTTTTGCTTCCCTTCCCTTATGTCCATCTGTTTTGTGTCTTACATTTCACACATGAGTGAAATCACATAATTTTGTCTTTCTCTGACTTATTTTGCTTAGCATAATATAGTCTACATCCATCCACATTGTTGCAAATGGCAAGATTTCATTCTTTTTCATCACTTAGTAGTATTCCATTGAAAAATATAACACATCTTCTTTGTCCATTCTTCAGTTGAGGGACATTTGGGCTCTTTCCATACTTTGGCTATCGTCGATAGTGCTGCTATAAGCATTGGGGTGCATGTGCCCCTTTGAATAACCATTTCTGTATCCTTTGGATAAATACCTGGTAATGCAATGGCTGGGTCGTAGGGTAGTTATATTTTTAATTATTTGAGGAACCTTAATACTGTTTTCCAGAGTGGCTGCATCAGTTTGCATTCCCACCAGCAGTGCAAAAGAGATCCTCTCTCTCCACATCCTCGCCAACATCTGTTGTTGCCTGAGTTGTTAATGCTAGCCATTCTGACAGGTGAGAGGTGATATCTCATTGCAGTTTTGATTTGTATTTCCCTGATGATGAGTGATGTTGAGCATCTTTTCATGTGTCTATTAGCCATCCGGATGCCTTCTTTGGAAAAGTGTCTATTCATGTCTTTTGCCCATTTCTTCACTGGATTATTTGTTTTTTGAGTGTTGAGTTTGGTAAGTTCTTTATAGATTATGGATACTAACCCTGTATCTGATATGTTATTTGCAAATATCTTCTCCCATTTTGTCGGTTGCCTTTTAGTTTTGCTGATTATTTCCTTCCAAGCTTTTTATCTTGGTTAGGTCTCAATAGTTTATTTTTGCTTTTGTTTCTCTTGCCTCAGAGACATGTCTAGAAGTTGCTGCGGCCAGGTTCAAAGAGGTCATTGCCTATTTTCTGCTCTAGGATTTTGATGACTTCCTGTCTTACATTTAGGCCTTTCATCCATTTTGAGTTTATTTTGTGTATGGTGTAAGAAAGTGGTCCAGGTTCATTCTTCTGCATGTCACTGTCCAGTTTTCCCAACACCATTTGCTGAAGAGACTGTCTTTATTCCACTGGATGTTCTTTCCTGCTTTGTCAAAGATTAGTTAGCCATACGTTTGTGGATCCATTTCTGGGTTCTCTACTCTGTTCCATTGCTTTATGTGTCTGTTCTTGTGCCAGTACCATACTATCTTGATGATTAAAGCTTTGTAATACAGCTTAAAGTACAAAATTGTGATGCCTCCAGCTTAGGTTTTCTTTTTCAGCATTGCTTTGGCTATTTGGGGTCTTTTCTGGTTCCAAACAGATTTTAGGATTGTTCATTCTAGCTCTGTGAAGAATTTCTAATGAATCAAATTACTTCACATCAGTTATCTCACGTTTGATCACAGTCATGGAAGATAAGGAGGTTTGGGATTATCATCCCATGCTTACAGATGAGGAGGCTAGGACACAAAGAGGTCCCATAGCAAGCTGGTAATTTTTAATACTAGAAACGATCCTTCTCTCCATTAGTCCCCCTACTCATTTATTTAACACATCATAATATTCATTTCATGATTATTTCTTGAGCACATAATATACTGAACATCACAGCAGGAAGGCATTCCTAAAAGCCAGTACAATACCTGGCATAGTTTAGGTGATCAATTGATTCTATTTCCAGGTTTTCCTCTCCATTTGTTGCCCTGAAAAAAGCCAGTGCCTCATGTGGCAATGAGAATATGCCTATAACTCTTCGTTTCTGAATATTTTTTACTATTATCCAGGAATGCATATAACTTGCTTTTGATTTTGCAAGTCCTTCTCCTATTCAAGCAAGCCCCCATCATAACCTTTCTGAATAGCAATGAACCAGAAGTTCATTCAGTCATTCAATAGACATTTACTAAGTGTCCATGGTGCAAGCACTGTTTTAAACACTGCCTATACAGCAGTGGATGAGACAGACCTACAGTCTCTGCCCTGATGAAGCTCATAAAGGAGTGAGGAGGTCAAAGCTTGAAAGGTGATTGCAAAGTGGGAACAATAAAGATATCTACCAAAATTACCCCTGAGAAATTTTGAGTTTCAAGTGAATTATGTATGTAGAAATATCCTTGCAAAATATTAAATACTGGACAAAAATGTATGGTTAATATGGTAATAATCCTAAGTACAGATGTATGGAATTTGTATTAGTGGAGCAAGAAAATAGCCAAGTTTCTTAATTCTCATCCAGAGTTTAAGACAAAGTTGGCCAAACACCACCAATGTCATTTGAATAAATATTTCAATTAATAATTTGACCAGGGAATTAGAGATTTCATCTGTGTTGTCATAAAACTTTATGACTCTAAGAGCAAAGTCGCCTGAAGAGCCTTACATAATACTTTCTTTTCTCCCCTCCAAAATTGCTAAATCTCTAAAATTCAAATTATGATATACCTGGTCAAAATCATTTTCAAAAACTGCAAAGTAAAACTGTTAAATCATGTATTTATATTTAAAATGTGTAGACTATGTACCCTGTAGCAGGCTATAGAGTTGAATAGGACACAGGCCCTTCCCTACAAAGGCTCCCAGTCTAATGGGAAAGGCGAACATGTGACCTGGTCCTTGGATTAGAATGTGGGGTGTGCAATAACGGAGTTCTACCCTGAAGAGAGTGGGAACCTAGAGCAAGGGCATCCAACTTTACCTTGAGGGGTAAGGGTTGGGGGAAGGGATAAAATGGAGGTAGAACTAAAAAAGTCTTCCTAGAAGAACCAATACCAAAATTAATACCTAGATGAGAAGTTAGGCAATTCTGTTCATCCTCCTGCTCCGTGAAATACTTGGCTCCCTTGTTTGACAGAACACAACATCCTCCCCTAGCTTTTCTCCTACTTCTCTGGAACTGGGCCTTCTCAGTCTCCCTTTCTGATTTCTCCTCATCTCCCTAAATTCAAAACATTGGAAAATCCCAGAGTCCAGCCCTTGAATCTCTTTTTTTTTTTTTAGTTTTGTTTGTTTTCAATATGAAATTTATTGTCAAATTGGTTTCCATACAACACCCAGGGCTCATCCCAACAGGTGTCCTCCTCAATGCCCATTGCCCACTATCCCCTCCCTCCCACCCCCAACAACCTTCAGTTTATTCTGTTTTTAAGAGTCTCTTACGGTGTGGCTCCCTCCCTAACTTTTTTTTTTTCCCTTACCCTCCCCCATGGTCTTCTGTTAAGTTTCTCAGGATCCACATAAGAGTAAAAACATATGGTATCTGTCTTTCTCTGTATGACTTATTTCATTTAGCATAACACTCTCCAGTTCCATCCACGTTGCTACAAAAGGGCATATTCCATTCTTTCTCATTGCCAAGTAGTATTCCAGTGTATATATAAACCACAAGCAATCTACACATTCAATGCAATCCCAATCAAAATTGCACCAGAATTCTTCTTGAAGCTAGTACAAGCAATCCTAAAATTTGTATGGAACCACAAAAGACCCCAAATAGCCAAAGTAATATTGAAGAAGAAGACCAAAGCAGGAGGCATCACAGTCCCAGACTTTAGCCTCTACTACAAAGCTGTAATCAACACAGCATGGTATTGGCACAAAAAACAGACACATAGGCCAATGGAATAGAAGAGAGACTCCAGAACTGGACCCACAAAAGTATAGCCAACTAATCTTTGACGAAGCAGGAAAGAATATCCAATGGAAAAAAGACAGTCTGTTTAACAAATGGTGCTGGGAGAACTGGACAGCAACATGCAGAAGAATGAAACTAGACCACTTTCTTACACCATTCACAAAAATAAACTCAAAATGGACAAAGGACCCTAGAGGAGAAAGCAGGAAAAAAACCTCTATGACCTCAGCCGCAGCAATTTCTTACTTGACACATTTCCAAAGGCAAGGCAGTTAAAAGCAAAAATGAACTATTGGGACCTCATGAAGATAAAAAGTTTCTGCACCGCAAAGGAAACAACCAACCAAACTAAAAGGCAACCAACAGAATGGGAAAAGATACTTGCAAATGACATATCGGACAAAGGGCTAGTATCCAAAATCCATAAAGAACTCACCAAACTCCACACCTGAAAAGCAAATAATCCAGTGAAGAAATGGACAGAAGACATAAATAGACGCTTCTCTAAAGAAGACATCCAGATGGCCAACAGGCACATGAAAAGATGCTCAACATCACTCCTCATCAGGGAAATACAAATCAAACCACACTGAGATATCACCTCATGCCAGTCAGAGTGGCTAAAATGAACAAATCAGGAGACTATAGATGCTGGAGAGGATGTGGAGAAACGGGAACCCTCTTGCACTGTTGGTGGGAATGCAAACTGGTGCAGCTGCTCTGGAAAACAGTGTGGAGGTTCCTCAAAAAATTAAAAATAGACCTACTTTATGACCCAGCAATAACACTGCTAGGAATTGACCCAAGGGATACAGGAGTGCTGATGCATAGGGGCACTTGTACCCCAATGTTTAGAGCAGCACTTTCAACAATAGCCAAATTTTGGAAAGAGCCTAAATGTCCATCAACTGATGAATGGAGAAATTGTGGTTTATATATACAATGGAATCTCTTTTCTTTTGCATTAACATGCCCACCTGGTCATCTCATCCAGTATCATCACTTTAAATGCTATCTCTGTGCTGATGGCTCCCAAATTTATGTCTCCAGCCATGGCCTTGCCTCTAGACTCCAGACTTGTGTGTCCAACAGTACACCTACCATCTCTGCTGGGATGTTGAAAGGTATCTCAAACATAAAGTGTCTCAAACCAATTTCTGACACCTCCCTCCAAACGATGCTTCTTCCAGTCTTCTTATTCTATTCTAATTAACTACATGGAAAATCCATCCACTCAGTAGCACTGGCCAAAAACCTTAACTCCCCTCTTTTGCTGGTAAGTTCCAAAAACTCTACCAGTAAATTCTCTCCACTATGCCCTCATTTTACCCAGAGTTTAATCCCTTCCCACCACCTCTACTCCAGCACCATCATTTTTCAAATGAATTACTGCTCTGTCTCCTAACTGATCCCCATGCTTTTACTCTTAGCCACCTGCACCTCTCAATACAGCAGCCATAGGGAACCTATGTAAGGATCCCTATATAAGACAGATAATTTGGTTCAAGTCCAAACCCTCCAACAGCCTCACCATTCACTTGGAGAACAAGCCTAAGGTCCCACATGATTTGCTCTACTCACATTATCTCTGACCTCATCTCCTCTTACTTGCCCCATCATTCACTCTACTTCAGCCACATGAGCTCCTTGTTGTGCCTCAAACACTCCAGGTACATTGCTACCTCAGGACCTTTGCACTTGATATTCCTCAACCTGGGATGCCCTCTCCCCAATTATCCACATGGTTCACATCCTCATTCCTCCAGGCCTTCTACTCTATCAAAAGTTATGTTCTGCAAGCCATTTCCTGGCCACCCTATCTAAAAGTGCAAGCCATACTCTCAACATTTCCTATGCTTCTTCCTTGCCTTATAATTTTGCTTAGAACTCACCACTCTTGTATATTTTACTTCATCAGTTTGTGTATTTTTGATCTCCCCTACTAGAATGTAAGCTCCATGAGTGTGGGCACTTTTGTCTCTTATTTACTTTTGTGTCTTCAGCACATGGAACACTGGCTAACACAGAGAAGGCATTCAGTAAATATTTGTTAAATGAAGGAAAGAGAATTCTATTCCAGGCAGGAGAAAAGAAGACAGAATGCATGATGATAAGAAATAGTCCATATTCTTTTAATGAAAGGAACAAATATATTAAATGTATTTTCCAAACTTAGAAAAATTTAGAAGAAAAAATATTTGCATGGCAGCAACGAAGCTATATAATGAACACTGTGTGCTTTTTCTGCAATTCCTAATCACTTTTATTTTAAATGTTTTACAAATATATTTAAAAGCTCAATGAATTTTCAAATGCTTCAAAACATCAGGAAGTTATTCTGGAACATCAAATTGTTTCTAAATCACTTTCAAAAAATTCAACTCATCAGCAAGCTTACAAAATAAACTAGTTTAATATCTAAAATGTTTTTAAACTGTGCCTTAAGATGTTTGGATTTAAAATGGGGAAAAAATGTTTGGAAACAGTTGTGAATGCCAACTGTTTTCAAGCTGATCATGTTTAAAATTTGATGTTTTTGTTATCCTGGTGAGGAGAGAGAATAAATCAAACATTTCAAAGTTACTTACAAAGCAACATTTCCAAATTTGGGGGAAAGTAATTTGAAAATGTTCAAAGACACTTTGTGTTGCCTTATCCTTAATAATAAATACCTTAAAATGTGTCTGTCAATAGGAAAACTAGCTAATAAATAAAACATTTTTTTTTTATTTTAATGTTCATTCATTTTTTTTGAGAGAGAGACAGAGAAACAGACAGACAGAGTGCAAGCGGCGAAGGGGTACAGAGAGAGGATGACAGAATCTGAAGTCGGCTCCAAGCTCCAAGCTGTCAGTACAGGGCCCCACGCAGGGTACAAACCCACCAAATGTGAGATCACGGCCCGAGCTGAAGTCGGATACTTAACCAACTGACCCACCCAGGCACCCCAATAAGGCATTTTAAAATGGAATATTAAAAAATACCAAATGTATTCAGCAAAGAAAGTAAATTGTGGAATAAAAGGTAAATCATAATCCCATTTACATTTTCTCTAAGAAGCTTAATGTATTTATCTATAAGACATACCCATGTCTATGACTGTCTGGAGGAATAATTCTCTACCGATGCTAATGGGGGTTGCCCCTACAGTGAGACACTAGGTAGAGGAATAGGGGGATTTAACTTTAATTTAACCTCCGTTGCACTGTCTTAAAATTCCTTGAAATGTGATGAGTTATCCATGAGGTTTTTTTCCTTAAAAAATAAAACTGAAAACTGTTTCAAAAATTTTAAGCATAAGTAGGCCTTCCCAGCTTTTGAAGGACTTTAGGTAATAGAATAAATAGCCAGACATGTTAAGAAATACTTTTTCTACAATATCATAAGCTCTATAGCAACAACACAAAGTTTAGGAGATATACAGACAAAGGAACATCTCAGTCTGCTAGAAAGCCTTCCCAGAAGATAATTGGGTCAGTTCTTGAGGGACATATAGAGCTGAGCAAAGATATTTCTGGCAGATTAGCAGAGCCAAGGCATGTAAAGGACATTTTGGAGAGAAAAAGTGGCAGTTTAGCTTGACTGGAAGATGGACACAAGACTCCTTCATGGCTATTTCTAGGAAGACTAAGCCCAAATTGGGATGAACTTTGGTATAAAAGAGGATGTATATAAGTAAAAGTGTCAGGCACATACCCCATTTTGGTCCAAATCCCAAGCCTGTGGGTCTTCTTCTAAACCCCACAACTTTCCTCTGATAAAAAGTCTCTGAGTTGAGCATCCTCACACAAAGCTTCCTTTATAAAGGTGAAAGGGCGCTTATATATAACTTACCAAAGGAAGAGACTCTTAAGTAATAACCTTCTTGATTCAATTTTTAAACTTTTCTTACTAATGCCACATCCATGATTATGTTTGTCCTACCCAGTAACCCACAAGAATAGATGAGTTGGGATATTTTTGCCTCCATTTTATAGGAAAGATCATGGAGGCCAAGAGACTTATCATTCTGCAAGTTAATGACTTGGCTAGAACTTAAGTTCACATTCCTGGTACCTCCAGGCCTCCCCAGTGTACCTCCCACTGGGTCACATCATAAAATGATAATGGGTCTTTCAAATCAGAAGTGAGTATCTGAGGCCATGTACCACCATTCACCATTCTTGGCATCTTGGAGAAAATACTGAAAAGAGATATTCATTACTTCATGAAATTTCTTCCATGACAGTAGTCTTTTTTTAATTTCTCATTGTTGAGTGAATACTTAATTTGTTGATGGTTAATCCCCAAAGAAGTCAAAATCTATAGAACCTATTTTAGGTAGAATCTAGTGGTTCAAAAAACAATAAAGGAGAGAAGCTGATGCTCCAGAAGGGTAAGGAAGACACAAATCACCATGTTTTGATAAGGAGTTAACTTATCTTTGAAGACAGAAGGATAAGAGACAGACCACAAATACCTGTTCTTCTTTGTAAATTCACTTTCCTGATTACTTGCCTTTACCCTGAGGAAAAAAATCAGTGTCTAAAACTACTTTTACCTTTTTGTGACTTAATGTCTCTGAACTTCTTTTTTTAAAGTTTATTTATTTTGAGAGGGAGAGAGAGGAGAAAGAGAGAGAGAGAGAAAGAGAAAACACAAACAGGGGAGGGGCAGGAGAGAGCGAAACAGAAATCCCAAGCAGGCTCTGCACCATCAGCACAGAGCCCAATGCAGGGCTCAAAACTATCTGGAAGCCTGGTTCATAAATCTGCTTTCAGCCAAAATTTTAGAACAGTAATCAGATTTACCCTTCCCACCTAAAACAAGGAAAAATTGGACAGAAAATATGAAACAATGGGTTTCAAGACACTGAACAACAGGCAATGAAGGACACTGATACTTGAGAGATGAGATGAGCCCTAGGATGGCCCCAGATGACTGTCTTGAGAGAGTTTCCTCACTAAAAACACCACAAAGACATTAAAGGATTAAACTCTAAGTAACATAACTATATATCAGAACAAAGCTTGAAATTATTCATAAGAATACAAAAACATCCAACCACAAACAAGATAAAATTCATAATGTCAGGCATCCAATGAAAAATTCCCAGATATACAAAAAGTGTGTGTGTATGTATTTATGTATGTATATGTGTGTATGCATATATATGTGTGTATATATGTATGCATAATGAGGAGAAAAATTGATTACTCAAAACCAGCCCAGAAATGATACAGTTGTTAGAATGACTAGATAAAGATGTTGAGAGAATTATTATAACTCTATTCTATATGTTCAAAGTTTAAGTAGAAACATATTTTTAAAGACAAAAATAGAATTTGTGGAGATAAAAACTAAAACATGGAAATGGAAAATACACCAAGATTGACAGAAGATTAGACTTTACAAAATAAAATCAGAGAACTTGAAAACATAACAGTAAAATGATTTGAAAGATGATGCTCCAAATTCTTCCAAATTTGATTAAACCTATAAACCCAAGAAATTCACTGAAGTACAGCACAAAAAAAAAAAATATTTTAAACATAGAGATAAACTCAAGGCACATCATAATTAAACTGCTCAAAATCACTGAAAAGGAAAGAATCTCAAAATCAGTCCAAAAAAAAAAAAAAAAGGCTTATTACAGATAGAAAAATAAAGATAAGAAAAGATGATAGCAGCTTTCTTTTGGAAACAATGCAAGCAAGAAGAAAGTAGAACGTCTTTAAAAAAAATTTTTTTTTCCATTTATTTATTTTTGAGAGACAGAGCACCAGCAGGAGAGGGGTAGAGAGAGAAGGAGACACAGAATCCGAAGCAGGCTCCAGGCTCCAAGCTGACAGCACAGAGCCCGACAGGGGGCTTGAACTCACAAACCGTGAGATAATGACCTGAGCCCAAGTCGGACGCTCAACTGACTCAGCCACCCAGGCGCCACGAAAGTAGAACATCTTTAAAGCACAGAAAGAAAAAAATGTAAACATAGAGTTGTATACCAAAGGTAAATATATTTCAAAAAAGAAATAAAGTGAAATAAAGGTGTGTTCAGAAAGAATTCATCACCAACAGACAGGCACTATAAGAAACATTAAAGAAAGTCCTTCAGGCAGAAGAAAAACAGTATCAGGTAGAAATACAAATCTACACAAAGAATGAAGATCACCAGAAATAATAACTGTATGGGTAAACTGTTTAAGATGTTCTCTTATGACTTTATGTAAAAATAAAATATACGACAATAATAGTCTAATGGTCAGGAAGGGAGAAATGAAAGTATATTACTACAAGGTTCTACTACACTTGAAGTGAAATAGTATCACTTGAAAGGAGACTATAAAAAGTTAAAGATGGACTATGAACTGTAGTACACACAATGAAAAAATAGAGTTACAGATAAGAAGCCAACAAATGAGGTAAAATGGATACAAAAATATTCCGTCCACAAGAAGAAGAAAAGTAGAACAAAGACAAAATGGGGCAAACAGAAAACAAACAACAAGATAGTAGCTTAAACCTAATCACATTAAGCATAAATATCCCAATTAAAAGGCAGAGACTGTCGCACTGGACAAAAATGCAAAACACAATCATTTGCTACCTACAAGAAACACAGTTTAAATATAAAGAAACAAATAGATTAAAAGTATGGAAAAAGATACACCACCCTAACACTAATCAAAACAAAGCTGGGGGGCACCTGGGTGGCTCAGTCGATTAAGCTGAATCAGACTCTTGGTCTCGGCTCAGGTCATGATCTCAGAGTTCATGAGTTTGAGCCCTGCATCCAGCTCTGTGTTGACGGCACAGAGCCTGCTTGAGATTCTCTGTTTTTCCTTCTCTCTCTGCCCCTCCCCTGATTGTGCTCTCTCTCTCTAAAAATAAATAAATAAACTAGAGAGAGAGAACTGGTGTGGCTATATTAATATCAAAGTACATTTCAGAGCAAAGAAAATTATCAGAGATAATATGTCATTTTTATAATGACAAAAGTGTCATTCATCAGGAGAACACAACAATCTTGAATGTTTATATATCTAATAAGAGAACTTCAAAATATAAATAGCAGAGAATTATAAAACTGCAAGTATAAATAAATTCAAAAATATAGGCAGATATTTTAGTATCCCTCTCTCAATAATCAATAGAATAGACAGAAACTCAGTAACAGAGTACAGAAGACTTGAACAACACTTGCAACCAATAACTGGCATTCATATTTACAAAACACTCAACTCAGCATTTATTATAGTAGAGTTAATTGTGCCTCTAAAAAAGGTATGTTAAAGTCCTAACCCTCCCTCCTATATTGTAGATGTGACCTTATTTGGGAAAGGGGTCTTCACAGATGTCATTAGTTAAGATGAGGTCATCCTGGATTAGTGTGGACCTTAAATCCAATGACTGGTCTCCTCACAGGGAGGGCATGAGAAAACACAGAAAGACATAAAGGCAGAGCATCATCTGATGATGAAAGCCAATGCATCCATAAACCAAAGGACACCAAGTATTACTAGCAACACTGAAGCTAGAACAGCATGAGACAGATTCCCAGGCAGAGCTCCCAGAAGGAAACAACTCTCACAAAACCTTGATTTCAGACTTCTAGCCCCCAGAACTGTGAGAACTGTACATTGTTTCAAGCCACCTAGCTGTGGCTAGTTGTTACAGTAACTCTAAAAAGCCAATACATTATAGATCAAAGTTTTATAGGGTTTTCGCATATGAATATCTCATTGTTCCAGCACCATTTGTCAAAAAGACTATACTTTATCCATGGAATTGCATCTGCAGCCTGCATGATAGGCAAAAACTAAGTCCAAGGAGATCACAGACCTAAATGTGAACTTTAAAACTATAAAATTTAAGGAATAAGACAAAAAAAGAATGCTTTTTTGTGACTTTGGGTTAAACCAAGTTTTTTTTCAGATATGATATCAAAAGTGTGTTCCATGAAAGAATAAAAAGATAAACTTTATCAAAATTAAACACTTCTGTTCTTCAAATGAAAATAAAATGAAAAGAAACACCACAGACTGGGAGAAAATACTTGCAAGTGATGTATCTGGTTAAAAACATATTTCTAGAATATATAAAGAACTCTCAAAACTCACTAATAAAAAAATGAAAAGCCAACTGAAAAAAAAATGAAGATTTTAACTGACACTTCCAAACCAAAGAAATACACAAATGGAAAATAAGCACATGAAAAGACACTCGACATTATCTGTTAGAAAAATGCAAATTAAAATCATAGTAAGATCCCATTACACACCTAGCATAATAAGTAAACCTAAAAAACTGGCCACATCAAGTACTGACAAGAATGTGGAAGAAATGAAGCTTTCACACTGCTAAGATGTAAAATGACAGAACCAGTTTGGAAAACAGATTGAGTTTCTTCAAAGTTAAACATATGTTCGACATATTATCCAGTTGTTCCAGTCCTTCTATTTGCCCAAAAGAAATGAAATTTTATATGCTTATGTTCGTACAAAGACTTTTCCATGAATGTTTATTATGATTTTACTTGTAATATTAAAAACTAGAAACAACCCAAAAGTTCATCAACATGTGAATGGATAAACAAATTGTGGTATACCTATGCAGTGGAATACTCCTTACCAACAAAAAATAATGAGCTATTGACATACACTACAAAGTGGATAAACCTCAGTGATGATCTTGGGTAAACCAAAATGAGTATTTTGAAAGAAACCAGACTTGAAAGAGTATATATTTTGTGATTCCATTTATGTAAAATTCTAGGAAATGCAAACTAGTTGATTGTGACAAACAACAGATTACTGGGTTGCTTGAGATAGGGTCCAGGAGAAGCCAGGGGAAAGGATCATAAAGGATCATGAAGAAACTTTTAGGGGTGACTTATATATTCATTATCTTGATGGTGGTGATAGTTTCCTAGATGTATAAAACCATACTCTTTACATGTGTACAGTTTACTGTGCCTCAATCATACCTCACTAGAGTGGCTAAAAAACAAACAAAAAAAAATATCCAAGAAATAAATGGGCTCAGAGATGTAAAAAAATTTTCAAACTACAACATAGGGTGTGTCAACAAGTAAAGCCAGGTTAAATAGGAATTTAGAAGAGAGTGTACCATCACTTTTCTAAGTTTCAGATTTGCAATGAGTTTAAAGTTTTTTTAATGATTTCAAAACAATTTGAGATATGTCAAAATAGCATTCAATAAGCTTGGGTTCAAATTTTGACACCTGCTAGAGGTGCTGGACTTGGGCACATCAAAATCTCATTGTCGTACAAATTATAGAAACCCACCTCAATGACTTGAATGTCCCGGCTCAAATAAATGATAGCTCCAGCTCAAATGCAGCTAGATTGCAATCAGTATGGTCAGACCTCTGTTTCATTTCCTCTTGGCTTCTGCTACTTTGGCTTTATACCAGCTTTCACATTTTCCCCTGGAAAAGCCAGGACAGCAGCCATCATCTCAACCTCCCTTCCCTATATCCAATGGGAAAGATAGAGCTTGTAGTCTAGTTGATTTAAAGAAAGTCACCTAATTCCTTCTGATTGGCCTGGTTTAGATCACATGATCATTCTGACTTATCCACTGTGGATAAGGAAATGTGATACTCTGAGTGGTATCATACTCCCTCCAGAGGGCATGAGAGGAGTTTATCTCCAAACACTGGGGACCATTTCTAGAAAATAAGAGTTTGGCTTCAAGGGAGGCAAACACCAAATCCCCAATAGAAGCAGCAAACCCAGTTTTCAGCACATGATACATGTTCAGGAAACAGTATCTCCAACTTTAATTCTGGATCAGAAAGGAGCTAGTGATTTTATATCATATAATGGAGGGCATGCCGTCAATAAAACAGAGTTTTATCCGGTTGCCTCAATTTTTTTCCTCAGGAAATTAGGGAAGACCAGACAAGAAACATTTTCAAATGTTTCAAATGTTCAAACATTTTCAAATGGATATACCAGGCTAGAATCCCTAAAAGTAATGTTAAGGAAACTTAGGCTGAGAATATTACAGTGGCCATCAGCTATGTGAGGGATGCTTATCATCCCTTTTTCTGGTCATAAGGCCCCATCTCTTCACCTCCAGGGACAACCATGTAACTCAGACATGGCCAATGACAGTACACATTCCCCAGCCTACACTGACTGGTTCTGGAGAGGTTCATGCCAAGAAGAGAAAACCAAGAATTCTGACTGGATTTTTTTGGAAATAGGATGCTCTTCCTGATGGAGTTACTAAGCAAGTAGTTTACGAGCCTACAGCTGTTGATGATTACCTTTGTCACCATTATGGAGGGTTTGACTGAAAAGAGGACAACAGAGAAAAAAGAAAAGCTCAAAGAATGAGAGACATTTCCCGATGACCATATTTGAGCTTCTGGATCCAGCCATACCTGAATGCAGTAGTGCTCCCAGACTTTCTAGTTACATGACCTAGTAAATTCCTATTTTTGCTTAAGTCAGGTTTAGTTGGTTAGTAGAAACTGAAAGTCTGCATACTCACATAATTCCTCAGCTCCCACACAGCCAATTCAGTCCAGGACCCTGACAAGGCTTTAGGTCACAGTGGAAAATAGACAGCAAATCCACTTTCTAAGGATCAAGCTTCAGATTTTTTTGCTCCTAGATTGTCTACTCCTTGCACGTCTGACTTCAAGCACTTGAATTGTCTTGACTGTCAGGTTATTTGGACCTTATTACTGTTCAATTTACAGCTATGTCAATGTAGAATTTGGAATTAGTAAGTGTAATAAATTGATCCTATTTGCTGTGATGCCAGAGCTTAGCTAGATTCAATCATCCTCCAAGTGATACATCTACAGCTGGGGCCAGCATGGGGGGAAGCACAGGAGGGGAGGAAAGAAGGTCAGGGGGTGAGAGTTAAAGAAGGCAACCACAGCAAAGTAAGGAGAATCACCTAAATGCTGTGGAAAGTACACTGGACCAGACATACCCAGACCTAACCCCACTCACTCTACCTTGGGCAAGCCTTTTCCCCTTTTTATGCCTCCACTTTCCTCTCTACAAAATGGGCACAAGACTGTGTGCTGGGACCACTTTCCCAGGGTGTTTGGGAAAAGGAAATAAAATAATAGATGAGCAATGTAGGGACAGTCTTGTTATTGCATCTATACTTTCATAGGGGGAGGCTATGCAGCACGTCACGGCATCTCAGAATCCAGGTGACCTTTCCTGGAGCCTCTCACAAGTTACCAATCTTCCAGGTGGAGCCTGTCCTCCTCCACCTGCCTATTCTTCTTACAAAAGGTAGGTATAATCGGATAGGAAGAGCAGGAGATGGGTTCAACCAAATCTGAGTTCGATGCTAGCTCTACTCCTTTCTAACTGCATGATCTTCAGCAGGTGAGTTGGAGACTCACCTCTGGGGGTAGTGAGGTAGTGGTGGAGGAAGGTAAGAAGGGAAGGGAACAAATAGGTAATGAGGACTTAGTAAGTGTCAAACATGCCAAGCACTTTATAAATGTGAACCGATTTAACCCTCACATGACTCTGTAGGGCAGTTATTATTTTCCTTATTACACAGGTAAGAAAATGGTCTCAGGTGAAGAACTCAGCTGGCCTACAGTCACACAGGTGGTGAACAGGAAGATAGCAAGGATTCCAGCCCTGGTTTGAATGTGTCCAGAGTCCATCTTTATTTTACTGCTTCTGCTGGCAATAAGTTCAATAACAACAACAACAACAACAACAACAAATAATGGGAGGAGTGAACCTTATCAAGTACTGTGTTCAGGACCTCAGAATGGTATCCCATTGAATCCTTTGACATCCTTATGAGACAGATCATCATTTCCAGATGAGGAAATAGAGGTCCTGCAAGTTGTAGTGACTTTTTCAAGGTCACAGAATGCCCTTGGCAAGTGGCCGAGGCAGGATTTGAAACTGCACAGTGTGACAATATAGCCTGTGACCTGTTCACTGCTATCCAGTATTGTCTCCTATATAACAGTATTTGGGAAAATGTGAAGTGAGGTCCCCAGTTCACACAGAGGTGCTCCTGGGCCCTAACCTTGATAGGGTGGCTGCTCCAAGACTCATTACAACTGTGAGGTCTGGAGCACTTTCCTAAGTGTCTCCCAAAAATCTTTCTCATACACTCAACTACCACACTGCTGCAGGCTCTGTGCTCTGTTGCTCTGTCCTACCCTGGGCCAGAAAGGGGCGTCCATTCACCCAGAGTTTCTGCACCACAGGTCTCTTGGGACTTCTCCTGTCTGTCTCCATTTCTTCAACATGTTGTCAAGTCCATCAGAGCCACCACCTGATAGAAAGTCTCACGGATGCCTCGGGGTTCCTATCTCCTCCGTGAAGCCTATCTGCACCCTCTCTCCTCCTTCCCTTCCTCCCTCATTCTCCTCCACAAATATTGATGTAACATCATACATCTGAAGAAAGAAGAACTAATCCTGGGTGTTTCAGGGTCGCCTCTTCCCCCTAATTTCCAGAGCACTTGTTTGAGACCCCAAAGCCCATCTTAGGAGTCACTCTCCAGCCCCCTCCACTTCCAGATGCCCATCAGGGCAGGCTGCTTCATGTGACTCCCTGTCTCTCAGCTCATATGCCAAGTGCTCAGCTATGTACTATTAGCTGATATCTGGTATCTATTGTTGCAGGTCATTTTCCCAACGCCCGGTGAGATAGATCTGATTACTTCCTGGATATATTAATGAGAGAGCTAAGGAGTCACATAAGACCTTAATGTCACTCAGCAAATGGTGGGGCCAAGGCCCAACCACTGCAGGTTCCATAGTGGTTTCTTGGCAGTGTTGGCATGGCAGACAGAAAGAGACTCATCCCTGGGGGGCGAGATAGCCAGGAACTAGCCACAGTCAGCTTCCCTCTCAAGTGGAACCTTCCCAAGTCCAATCCTTCTCCAGGCTCTGAGTCGCTTGCCATCTCTAAGTAGGAACTATGGACAGGATATTAATAACAGTACTACTAGATACTATTAATACAGCTTCCTTTCTAAGTCCTTATGCATTGCTAGGCACTCTGCCAGGTGGACTTGACAGATTGGGAATACCAATTGTTGGACTTGATTCAACTCTTGGTTCTACCACTTTACTCATGAGTGGCCACAGCCAAGTTACTTTTCTCGATTTCCTCATGTGAAAAATGGGGATAATAAGAATACCTACTTCAGAGGTGCCCCAAGGATCCAGTTAGTATAGACAAAGGCACCTGGAACTACATTTAGATTGAGATTGTGTTGTTGCTGTCTTTACAATCTATGCCTTAATTATCTCATATAATACTCTTGCCAGCCCTCTGAAGTATAGACTATGATCTCCATTTTATAGAAAAGGAAGCATAGGCTTAGCAAAACTAATTAACTCGCCCAAAGCCACACAGTCACTTATGTGTAAAACTGGATTGGAACCCAGGTTTGCCTGACTCCAATGTCCAGGCTCTCATGCTATACATGGCCCCACTACATCAGGGATTCTCAATATTGGCACTGTGACATTTGGGGCCAGATGATTCCATTTTGTGGGGACCCGTCCTGTGCATGACAGGATTCTGAGCACCACCCCTGACCTCTACACACTAGATACCAGCAATACCACTCCAGTTATGTCTCCAGATATTGACAAATGTCCCCTGGAGGGAAAACCTGCCCTCTGTTCAGAATCGAGATGCTCCCTGAGGTCAATCTCACTCTAACATTCTACATTTCTACTCTATTAGAACTCTGACCAAGTGACATCCTCCAGGAAAGCAGAGAGGCTGGTGATACTGTTTACTAGACAGAACTTAGTGGGCATGCATAACTCATCCTTATAGGGTGGCAGCAAGTTCAACTGGCCCCTTTGTGATATAGAAAAGGTGCACCCATTGAACAAATATTGCATTGCATCCTTTTTACTTTTTAACATCTTTGAGGTCGACATGTTTTATAATCAATGGCCTATCAAGATTTGATTGGCAGCATCTCATCTTTCTTAGTTGTACCTAAAATACTGGTGCATCTTACAAACAATGGCACCTTAAACATGTTGATAGACAATTTGCAAAGCCCCCACATCCTCCCATCACTGAAGAATAGAAATTAGAAAAAGTCGCCACATCTGAGCACAGATGGCCCCAAAGGCCATGGCTCAGCAAATGGATAGTACATTGGTGTGAAGAAAAAGATGCCACTTCCTCCAGGCAGACATAGGGCACAGAGCTTGGGGTGGGGGGGTGGGGGGGGGGAAGGAGAGGGAAGCACAGGCTACATTTCAGCCCCAGGGGTATTTCTGTAACATACAGCCTTACAATACATGGTGGTCTAGCTGTCCCTCATGATTCACTGACCAATTGTGCCCAACCCCAGCAGCTAAGAATTAAAATATCATCACACACCACTGGCTTCTCCGAGTTTGAAATAATTTCACATTACACTTTGTTGAAACGGTTTCCATTTGTTTGTTGTTTTGCAAACCCCAACAAAGTAGGTTGTTCTACAGATTGAGAATGCCAACCAACTACCTGAAACTCAAAGGCAAGTGAATAAACATCCACGATGTGATATTCTTTAGAGAAAAGGGAAATGCTCCCTCAACAGGAGACAAATGTAACAAAACAGCTATTAATATTGTTCCCTGAAGAAGAATGAGTTAGTATAAAACTGGGAAGGACAACAGCCATGCATCTTTCTCTGCCTTCATAAAATACAGCCATCCTTAAAATTGATGTGATTACTTGTGAAGCCAAAGTTTCTCTACTTTTTCTTCTTTGATAGCTGTGTGTGCCTTAATGTGTTTTAAATGTGTAATAAAAATCTAATGAAAAACATACATTTATTCAATGTGGCTGCTACAACATATGCTATAAAGCCCAAATCCTATAAAGTTGAATTTTATAGCATTTCTTAAACTTGTTCCTTCTACTTATAGCTGCCCTACAATATTGGTCAGAATTTAGTGCTTCTCTCTCCCACCTCCATCTCCTAGGAAATTACTGAGCTTGGACATTCAGTTCCAATCCCTGCTCCTTCCTTTTCCTTCCAACCTAGCTCCTATACTATATCCTCACACCCCTCATGTTCCCAGCATCTGCCCCACCCCATGATATTCCACCACAAAGACATTTACATGAGCCAGAGCTTGTCAGAAAACCCATACCAAAAAAGCACATGACCAGACTCCCCTGGCTAAAAACAACCTTTTATATTAAAATGTTGAGCAGTAGAGTTAGATAAGGGCTCAGCAAACTACAGCCAGATCTGGCCCTCCTCTGTTTTTATAAATAAAGTTTTATTGGAACACAGCTTTACTCATTTGCTTAGAGATTATCTATTGCTGCTTTCACGCTACAAAGGCAGAGTTAAGTAGCTGCAACAGAGACTTTATAGACCACAAAGCCTAAAACACTTACAAAGTGATCCTTTACAGGAAACATCTGCCAACCCCTGGGTCAGAACCAGCTCTCCAGAGCTAGAATGCCTGGGTTCACATCTCAGTTGTGTGCTTTACAGCTCTGAGCTCTTGGGCAAGCTAATTACCTGACTTGCACTTCAATTTCCTATAACTAAATGGAGATAATAAAAAGAACCTACATCATGGGTTTGTGAAAGTACACAGCACGTAGAAGAGTACCCGGCAAGTGATGCAGGAAGAGTTCTCAAGAGTTCGGTGTTGTTACTGTGCCAACCCAGATGCTCTGCTCCCTAGCACTCCTCAAATGATGAAAGAGTTGGTCTACCCTTCCTTGTCTTCCTTCCCTAATCTTCCTCTGTCTTCTCAATCCACTGTCTTGTCCCACACCTTGGCCATCCCAATAAGACTGCTCAAGATTTGCATCCCTCCACATGACCACATCCTACCACTTCTGAAATCTTTATTCCACTCTACTTTTCAGTGTATTCTGATAGGGTAGGACCACACTCCTCTTGGGGATGGACTTCCTCCCTGGGAATATCCATTCAAGGGTATGGGTTGACTGCTACAGTTGCTCTAGGCTCTCATGCTTTAGAGAAAAGTAGTTCTTTCCCCTGAACTCGATCCCCTAGTAAGCCACATTGAGGCAGCATGTTCACATAGCAGCCACATTCTACACAGAATGTACACAGCAAGAGCAAAATCCCTAGTCTTCACTCTGATATCTGCCTAATGACATGAGGATCTTCAATTACTCCCCTCTGAGGAGTGAAAATAACTTTTCTTCCTTGACAAAAATTGTCATAGTTTGGGTTCCCCAAAAAGCAGCCCTGAGGCAAGACCACAATGTAAGTAGTATACTTGGAAAATAATCTTGAGAAATATCGAAGAGGAGGAGGAAGAAAAGCAGAAAGGAGAAGAAAACAAATAGAAGGTATATAATCAGGCAACTTATAAGGATGGGCAACAGGTACTTAGTTCTGATGTGGATCTTTGAGATACAGCTCAGAACATATGTCTCCAAGTCATCTCAGAGGGGCAAGGAAGTGCCCTCTCAAGGCTCTATCCACTGATTCTGATCAGTCACTGGTTGTGGGATGCTCCCTGAGGTGTTAATTATTTGGCCCTCCCAGCCTGCAAGGCATGCAGGGATAGCAATTGGAAGTCAGACCAGAATGCAATGTAAAGAGGCAAGGGGATAGGGGCACCTATAGCATTAGAAACAACACTGTGTCAAATAAATTACCCCCAGTGGAAGGAGGGAATGGGATTGGAGTTCTGGAAGATGGCAATTTTATGTAGAAATTGAAATATGCTCGTTAAATAGAGCTGCCATGTGGCTGTTAGACAACAATTGCCTTAACCAAAGGCAACTGAAAGTGTTTGAATTTGGAACAGAGAGTATTTATTCTTCTGATAGACCTGCTCTGGGATGTTTAAAATAAGAGCAGCTCTCTACTTTAAAGGTATTATTAATGTTACTAGGCTGTCAATCAAGCTCTGTTTTCATTTTTCCTAGAAGAAAATGTCCCCTTTTCTCTGTACTTAAATTGTGTTATTTCTCTTCACTGGTACTACTGAACAAAACTGTCCCTGTAATGACATATCAAGCTTTTTAACACTTTTCCTTTATATGAACACAAATAACACTTTTAAGTTAGTCTGGTCTATATTTCACAATACAATAAGTGAGGGACAAAGATATTTTTAACATTGGGCAGCCATATCAAATTCACTCATTTTGCGGTCCTTTATTCAGTCACTCATTCAATCAACAACTTATTTTTTGAATATTTATTTTGAAATTTGTTAAAGGCTAGAGGAGGGTGTTGAAAAATTAATAAGCCATAGTCTCTGCCTTTAGAGAATTTAAAGTATAATAGTGTTGCAGACAGCACTGGTTATTTTGGGTCTGCCAGCATCCATCTCTCTCTTTTAGTGATGGCTCTCTACCTCAGTACAGAGAGTCCCCATTCAAGGTCACATGGAGGGCCTCGGATGTAAATCCAAGGGTTTGGATTGGAGTGGCGAAGTGTAGGACAAACCAGTACATATAGTCCTCATATGGACCTGTACCTATACTAGGTCATGGGACCCAGGCCAGTCAATCAGCTCACTGAATGCTCTAAGACACAGTGATTCATTCAGAGGTAACCACATGATCAAGTTTGTTTTATCAGAGTAAACTCTAGGACTTGTGTGGGACTTGCCAAGAAGATGTGCTTCCTCCTTTTTTCCATTGAACCTGAACTACAACTGATTGAGGGAGCCATTTTGCTCCCACCAGAGGAGAGGTTATCTGAGAATGCAGCTAAAATGAAGGCTGAAGAAAAGGAAATGGAGCCCTGATGATACTCTTTGCACCAGGGACCAAACATTCACTTCTTTGGACATCTTGGGGATGGGACCCAATAATGTACCTTTTATGACTAGGCCAGTTCACAAGAGATTTTATGATAAGCTTAATCAATCCATGATGATATTTTCTGATGAGTAATTTCATATGTTCATCCATTTCATGAGACAACAATGTAATGTAGTCACCCAGAGATTAAATGTGTCCTCTGGATGTAATGAGAGAGATATAGAGTATAGAAGCACAGAGATAGGGTTCTTGATCTTGATCTTGGCTGGTCAGACCCAATCTAGAATATTCACAAATTCTGGATAGATCCCTGAATAAATTAAAAATGTTTAGGGAAGGGAAAGCAAGATTAGGTAAGACCGCCTAAAATCATGTCATAATAATGACTAAGATCATCGGGATGCTTATCTAGAAGAAGAAAAACAGGATAAGTTATAACTTTACAGTTATTTGTATAATTACTTAATCATCTGAATGATTGGGGCATTCTAAGGACCATCAAATCAATAGTGTCCTCCTTGCGATTGTGTTTCAAGCCAGCCTTTGGCTTTTTACTTTGGCTGAGGGACTGAAAATCTGACACCATGGTTTGCTGGTCTGTGAAAGTAAGCCTAAAAGTAGAATCCATCAGTGGTACTTGAAAGTTAATTCTGTTACAGGCAATACTGGAATACAGGATATTACCCATTCATCCAGCATTGCCTGGTCTCATCTATCACCAAAGGTAACTGCAGAAGCAGTTCTCATGTTGGCACAGATTCCTTAACAAACTGAAACATCTAATGTAACACACCTGCCTGACCAATGCAATCACAGCCCCGCCCTCAGTTCTTCAATCTTCTGTAACTAAACAGCATATTCCAGCATTAGGGGATTTACTTAGCAAATACTTTTGAAGTGTCTAATGATCATAGGGCATTTTGAAGGTAAACTCTGGTTGCTGTGTATCTAATTCAGTGAGGTATTATTTACACCCTTAAAGGACTCACAAATTAGTGTTACGATGTTACGTGCATAAGAAAAGCACAGCGGTATTTCAGAGAAGCCATCTGAGAAACTCAGGTCTCAGTTCTTCTTCTTGCTCTACACAGACGTTGCTAATGACCATGACAATCTTTCCCCCTAGATGCAACTTCAGAATCCTTCTCAAGACAACTTTCCAAGCAACTATTATTAATTGACCAGATCTCCTTCCAGAGATGACATAGTTTCCACTTCTGACTTGGAGTTTATAGGGAAAGGAGATGGATTCCTACTGCAGAGATTTCCAGTACTAAAAGAGAAAGTAGAATGTCTCCACAAAGAAATTTGAGTAACATTCTCACCATATGGAAGAAACCACATGAGCCATGATTGAGATGGGAAAGTAGCGCCATTTGGCTGAAGTGTCTAAGAGTGAAAATAAGGCAGTGAACAGACGACTGAGGCATCAGACCCTACACTGGCAACCAGAAATTATTTGGAGGGTAAAAAAGAACTATCAAAAATATTGTATCAGAAAAGTACTATGTTTTATAAATGTCATTGGCAGGACTCTGGGAATAACAAGAACAGGAGAAATCAAAAAAATAAAATACGGAGAGAGCGGTTAAACATGGGATGGGGGGAGAAGAGAACAAAGGTCTCAAAATGAAAATAACAAATGACAGTTGGAAAAAGCATCATGGAGAAGCGAATGATGGGGTACTGGCCTGTGAGTGGGAAGAGGAGAGAGTGGGAAAAGGAGATCTTGACTCTGGGATTTTGAGTTTGAGTGAGAAGGCACAGTACCATGAACTCTGAGGGGTTAGTTTCTTTTGGAGCATGCTGAGCTTGAAGTGTGGTAAGACATCCAGTTGCGATTTCCAAGTAGAAGTTGAGAATATAGGCAGGAACAACAGGGGAATAAAGGATGAAGACATGGCGGGGAAAGCTCCAGGCATGAGGAAGTAGGAGCTCAGTGTGGACGAGAGGAAGGATAGTCAAGTGATAACTTAAAAGAAAACCTGTATCTAAGAGGCAGCGTGAAGGAAGAGCGTCGCATGAAAGAAACCGGAAACAATGACACACACTGTTTTCTAAGATAATAATTCCAATCCAGGGCCATAGATGATTTTGAATCAAACAGGATCTTTCTTTCTTTTTGTCCTTCCTTACTCCATTCCTTCCTTCTTTCCTTCCTTTTTATTTATTTTATTTTTATTTTTATTTTTATTTTTATTTTTATTTTTGGCAAAGCAAGCTACTGTAGCAGTCTTGGCACTGACTGTTGGTATGGTCATCTAGAGGCCACCATAGAATCACTCATTTCCTGGACCCCCAGAACTCAGGGTAGAGAGAGCTGTGCACAAAGCTAGGAAGAGATTCTCTTAGCTAAAGACTCAGTTCCAAGCCAAACTGGCCTCCCAGGGCCAGGTGCAGGCAAGCATCCACTTGTGTACCTCACATACATTTATGGTACCCCCTATGAGTCAGGCTTCGACCTGATACTGGGTATGCACAAGTGAATGAAACCCAAGCCCTTTGAATACCACCCCCATACTAGGCCTGGTAGCACTAAATATGGATGGATGAGTGGGTGGATGAATGGGGTGGGTGGATGGATGGGGTATGTGGATGGATAGTTGGGTAGGAGTATAAATTTGTTGATAGTGATGTGGAATAACTGTTAACATACTGGAGTTACTGTCTTTCCCCTCTCCCTGATAGCAAAATAGATACTCATTTAGTCCTCCTTTTAATGCCCTGCAAAAAGGATACTGCAATTGTCACAGATCTTCTTTCCAATCTTTGGAAAAAAGGACCAAACCAAACCACTCACACCCATGCTGATTCCTATGAAGCAAAGACTGAGAGTTAATGATGCAGTGTGCCACTACTCCTCCTCCTGCCGCTCTCTACAGGTGGCGTGTGGTGGGGATGGTACATCTAAAATGAGGGACAGAACTCTTCTTGGATATAAGCTAGTAGTCCCAAAACGTTGCTGGACTCAGGTTAAGAAACAATGCATCACGGGGGTGCCCTCTATGTTCTATACCAGGTGCAGGTTGAAATCAGAATTCCCACCTGGATTGTGTTCCCCTGAATGGAATGTGTGACAAAGA
Organism: Panthera tigris; assembly: GCF_018350195.1. Taxonomy (NCBI): domain Eukaryota; kingdom Metazoa; phylum Chordata; class Mammalia; order Carnivora; family Felidae; genus Panthera; species Panthera tigris. The sequence goes on from NC_056661.1 coordinate 49,803,836, forward strand.
CAACTTCACCAAATATGGCATGGGCTTCCTTGCATTTCCCAAGACTTCTTGAACTTAAAGTTCTGACCATGTAACTAGATCCTGTCGATGAATTACTAATGGAAATGGTATGTATCCCTTCTGGACTAATGTAATGAAGAGCTGCTGCATCTTTTCTAGCTCCCTCTTCCTTCCCTAATGATCTATATATAAACCACATATTCTAGATATCGCAGTTAATAAGATCGAAGAGGCTGCCAGAGTGAGAAATGATGACATGTTTGGACCTTTAAAATGTTACATCACTCAGATGTCAGGGTTTGTTATTGTAGCACAGACTAGCGTTATTCTGACCAATACCTAATACCACTCTGGCCATGAACCACATTGGGTCACAGGCTCATTTCAGTTATGATTATGATATGGAATAAATCTTTTGAAAGGTTGCTAGACTCATTCTCATATAACCTCATTTTCTAATTGGTTGTCTCTGAAATATACAAGCGCTCATACACAGGGCTGTACTGTCAGATGTACATACCAAAAATATACATTTGTATTTCAGATAATATTTGTAATACAAATGCAAACCTGAAAATTCAAAGAAAAAGATTTAGCATCCATATCTATCCAGATCAAACACTGCTTGTTTTCTCTGATACACACTGTATTAGATTACAGTATGTTTGAAGCATGCTTTTCAGAGCTACAAAACACTTACAAAAGCAATAATATGAGACACAATTGATGTTACATCTATGTATGAATAGGAAACTGATGTAAAGTTTAGTGTCCTGTTTTCAAGACAGTCAATTTAATTTCAAGGAACACTTATAGAGGTGCTTGAAAGATAGATCATTTTTATTTGGTAGCTTCAGGGGTAAATTTTAACTATCCTCTCATTTTTTCTATTAAAAAAGGATACAGAAAAAAATGAGAACACTTAATTTTTTTCAACCCTCTAGCATAAGTATTAGGGACAGTCAGAAACACAAGAAGGAGGGAATAATGAAAAAAGCTTTTGGCTATTATATTGTTACAGTTTATCAATACTATCCTGTAAAATTTTTATATGACATCTCAAGATGTGATAAAAAAAGTCATAAGTTTAAAATAAAACTGTCCCTCTAGTTCTCTTCTAATCAGCCCATATGTGAAGTTGTAGAAAATATTATACTTGAATTCTGCAAGAAGAGAGAAGGTAGATCATATGAAAAGGATAGAACAAAGCAAATATATAATTTTGTTTTAAAATACTAAATTTATTTTACATAAATAAAAAAATTATATTTATTTTATTTTTTAAACAATACCAGTACTCATTAAACCACTCTCAAGGTCTATAGAAAGATGGCAGTCTCTGTCAGTCTAATACCAAATACTGTGGAAGTTACAACTAGTTTTCAATTTCTTCCACTGACGCATCCATCCTCCCATCCCCCCATCCATCCATTCCCCCATCCATCCACCCCCCATCCCCCCACCCATTCATTCCACCATCCATCTATCCCCCAACCCCCCTTCCATCCACCCCCCATCCCCCCATCTATCCCATCCCCATTCATCCATCCCCCAACCCCCCTTCCATCCACCCCCCATCCCCCATCTATCCCCCATCCCCATCCATCCATCCACCCATCCCCCATCCATCCATCTCCCCATCCCCCCATCCCCCATCCATCCACCCACCCCCATCCACCCATCCCCCCATCCACCATCCATCCATTCCCATCCCCCCATTCATCCGTCCCCATCCCCCCATCCATCCATCCCACATCCCCCCATTCCCCCATCCCATCCTCCCATCCATCCATCATTTATCCATCCCTCCGTCTATTTCCCCATCCATGTATCCATTCATTTCATTCACTAAATGTTCAACTAGTCTATAAAATACAAATGCTAACCTCAAAGAACTCTGTAAACTATTAACAAATAATTTTAGAGCAAAGCTGACAGACATATGGCATAGGAGAGGTACCAAAAAAGTACTGAGAGTTAAGAGAAGAGAGAAGCAAGCTCAGTGGAGATGGAGAAGCATTCAAGGAGAAGGCTGAAGGTAGAAACAAAGGGGCTAAATCTGGAAGTAACATTATTAATAAACAGCTACCTGTCTCAAAGTAATTTTATTAGCTGCCACCAAAACATATAACAATTTTTTTAAATTTGTTTAATGTTTATTTATTAAGGAGAGAGAGACAAAATGTGAGCAGGGGAGGGGCAGAGAGAGAGGGAGACACAGAATCTGAAGCAGCTCCAGGCTCTGAGCTGTCAGTGCGGAGCCCAACGTGATGCACAAACCTAGGAGTCATGAGATAATGACCTCAGTCAAAGTCGGAGGCCCAACTGACTCAGCCATCCAGGCACTCCAAAACATACAACAATTTCTGCCAACAACTCCTGGGAAGTTTTACCATTTACCTAAAAAAAAAAAAGTAGAATGTAGACTGAAGTGGCAGCATTTTTTTTTCAACTTTGTTAAGCAGAAAGTTCCACAATGTCTTTCCAAGTAGGGCCTGCAATCAAAATGTCATCGGTGTGCCTCCTCCTGTTTTTCCAATCTCTCAGGAAAATTGCCGTTTAAAAAAAAAATCATGGCAGAACATTTCAACATTATTTCTATGCTGCTGTCCAAAAAGGTGGCCTTTGATTAATGTCAGAATTCAGGTATTATTCACATTTGATGCTGTGATTATTTTTTTTAACTTAGGGTCTGACTTTTCTGGCTAAGATTTTCTAGCTAGACAGCTAAGGTTAACCTCACATACACATTCCACCTGCCAAAAGGGAGAGAGAAAAAGAGAGAGAGAGAGAGAAAGAGAGAAAGCCAAAACTCTGTAACTTTTGGGTGTATAAGAAGGGAACTCAGCAGTATCTCTGGGGCCCACTCATGGGATGGACATTTTGGAGAGTAACACATTACTGATGAATCAGCCCACCTTTTGCTGATTTTCTGAAGTCCATGGGGACTCAGAGCTGGTCATTCTCTTTGCAAGAGTGGCAGGTTCCTCTCCTGTTTTCCCATCAGCTGCATCACTATTTAATCAAGGGAACTAATCAACCATGGAGTTCATAATGGATGTCAGTAACATTTCCTGTGTTATGATTGATGAATCTAACTTTGGACTTAATGCCTTTGTTCAAAATTAGATGACAATAGCATCGAGATTAACACCATATTTTCTTAAAGCTGCATTACATCAGCTAATACACGTAGTTTTCTCACAGCGATTCTACTGCACTGGTGGGACCAGAGATGATTTTAAGCAGAGTCTGAATCTTTTTTCAGGCTAATGACTTTTTTAAGGCAGAGCCTGACTTTTTTCATTCTAATGACTAACATGTTATATTTTAACATGCATGAATATAAAGCTTCTGTTTATGATGACTGATACTGGCTTTTTTCATGAAAGGTGGTGATAAAAATTTTCCTTTCTGTAAGTATTTAAATAAAAATTAGTCCTCTGCACATATGTGTTGAATGAATAAATCTCTTTCCATCAAAAAAAAAATCACTTACTGAGTCACCTTTTTCCTATCTCTATCTCTTTCTGCCTCTCCAATCTATTCTCTCCCTTAATATTAAAGTTAATAAAATGCAGATTACCCACAGACAACTAACTCCCTCAGCCAAGTGTGCCCTCTAGGGACCTAGTATCAAACTAGTGACAGAGCCCTCCCCACTGAAGCCTCTCTCCTAGCACTGGTCAAACCTGACCACTAAATCCTTAACCTACTGGGTACTTGCTTCATTTACAGTGTCTTCTTTGTTCCCTCCTATTTTCTTTCATTTTTTGATTAATCAACAATGCTTCTTAATAATAATCTCAAAAGAACCTTTGATACGCTGCAACCATTAAAGGACTTTCTCTACAGAGAAATGTGCTTGAAATATTCACTGGGTTGAGGGGTAAGGGCAGAGGAGGGACCACGGAGGAGTCCTTCAGCAGTTATAATAGGAAAAACTAATAAGACTAAAAACATTCATTTGAACTCAATGGGGAAAGAGTGTGTTTTTTTTAATTATTAAGTTATTAAGACAACAAAAGTCATATTATTGCACTATTAAAATTGAGCAAAAAGCAAAAGAATCTTCTGCATAATAATAACTAACCATATTATCTTGATTTAAATCTTCACTTAGCCCCTAGAAACAGTTCTCTCCTGATAATACAGAAATTTCAACAATTATCCATTTCTATAAATCCCTTTCCATTTGCTTTTCTTAATTTCTTAGTGTGCACTACAACACATTTAGGAAGGGGTCTCCCCTCATTGGAGCATGTAAATGTGAGCTGGTTTTGTCTTTTCCAGGAATTGTCACCAACTATGCTCTGTAGAATTTCTGATGCTTCCTGAATAGAAGCCTGATTGTGTAACTTGCTGGTCACCTATTAAAGCAATCTCAGGTTGGTCCTTTAGGCTCAGTCATGTTTGTTTCAAAGTGTCCATTTCTTTTTTTTTTTTTAATGTTTATTTATTTATTTATTTTGAGAGTGGGGGGAGGAGCAGAGAGAAAGGGAAAGACTCCCAAGCAGGCTCCAAACTGTCAGCCCAGACTCTGTTGCTGGGCTCCATCCCATGAACCATGAGATCATGACTCCAGCCAAAAACCAAGAATTCCACGCTCGACTGACTGAGCCACAAAGGCACCCCAAAGCATCAATTTCATATTCAATTTCCAACTAGCCTCTTACCCTTTTCCTCCTCACTACACACTAAAATGGTGGCTCAAGATCCTGAAAAGGAAGGAGGCAGGCACTACCAGAAGTTTCTTTCACATTCCCACTTTCTTTGTGAATGGTCTTGAAGTGAAGAAGGAAAAACAGACATCTTCTTTTGGGACTACCCCATAGCTTCAATGAGACTCCTCTTTGGTCATAACTACTGATGTATTTCTTTGTACTATGGACTTACGAAGTAGAAGTAGGGACTCCAACAGGCCCTTCTGCTGGGGGCTTCACTCAACGTCTGTCCAAGAGGTAAAACCTCAACTCCTCAGCAGGACATTTAAGGCCATTTATAATCTGTTTCAAAACCATTTCCAATCTCACTCCTGTCACTCCACTCCAGGGACCCTCTGTTCCAGCCCTAGGAAAACTCTGTTTGCCAAATCTGTCATGCTCTGTCCTCTTTCCTGGCTTGTCCATTTGCTTCTCCGTCTTCCCCAGTTTGGATATCCCATCCCCATCTTCTCAGCTATCTAAATTCTTATTTATCCACTGGTCTTGAGATGCGTTAGACTTCAAGGCAGGTATGAGGCTAGCGATACTCCCAGTTCACCGAGTTCTCTGGAATTCTGAAACAGAGGACTCTAAGATTTGGAACTGGGAGAAAACTGAAAATACCCAAACTTACCTTTTATAAGTCATCTGTACATAGAGGTGATATTTTCCCTCTGCTTTCAGTACTTTCTATAATGCTGCTATAATTCTTCCAGAACGAAAAGTCAATTTAAAAATAACAATAAGCCATAGAAAAAAACCATCAGGAAAACATTTTAAATTTCTTTCACAAGTGCCATCATTACTCCCACATAAATGATGCTGTTTTCTTAAAACAAACAAATTATTAAAATGATCCAGCAAAATAAAAACCCTGATTGTTTCACTGAATGTTACTTCCTTGAGAAAATACACACACACACACACACACACACACACAGTGGAATATTCCATCATGGTGGCTTCTATATGTCATCTCACATACATGTCCTCAAAGTGATGCTTCACATCAAAAACAACAAAATGCGATAATTAGATGACGTTCATTCAAACACCATATTCTCTGTGCCAAAGAATAAAGCAATAGGAAAGACTCTAAACTGACATCTATAAATCAATGGTCTTTTTTACAGGAGGGAGATTTGTCATTGGTTGTCTGGAATAGAATTTTCTATCATGTTATCTATCTCCTCCTCTCTCTCCAAAATAAAGCATACGTATAGAAATAACCTGAAAGTTAAAAAGGAACATTTGCTTTAAGTGAGTAGAACATTTCTATTTCTTTTCTGAAAGGACCCTTGTTTTAGGTTCCATTACTCTATATTCATGAGAAGAGATACAAACTGAAAATTAGTTTGGGCTTTTTCCTTCCTTGGAAGGTTTTACAAAATTTCTATAATGTACTCCAGGGTGGCTGCCTGCCTGGAGTCCTCAGAGAGTCAGTGAATGGAGGGGTAATTGATTGCCTTCAACCCATTAGACCTCCCCCAACATGGGAATCCAGGTCCCAAGCAGGGCAGATCTGGGCATGTAAAACTAGAGAATTTCTCTGCACTCCGGCCCTCAGGTTTTCCCTGTGGTTAAACTGGGAAATCCTGCACAAATTCTCCCACCAAGGCCAAAAACACCATAGATTATTTTAATTTCATTTAAAATTCCATTTTGTAATTTGAAGCAGAGAGTGTCTTTATGGAAACATGATAGCTGGGTGGATCTATATGAAGCAAGCGAATGAAGTAAAATAAACATTGCTATCACCAGCCTCCATAAAATGAGATCACAGACCTTTCTTTACCACCATCCAAGGTGTGGATATGATCATATGGACCTTTGCAAGGACAAGGTCATGGGGCAGGAGTTCAAAATCTGTTGTAAGACACTCTATCTAGAATCATTGGGGTTCTCTGCTCTAGAGAAATGTTACATCTCTTCTCTTGAAACTAAATCTGTTCACAAATCGCCGATGCTGGTAAGTGACTGTTATAATAATAATAATAATAATAACAAAATAAAATAAAAATAGACAAAGTCTTTCCTCTGAAGGGAATGTTGATGGCATGCAGGCAGCATGGTGAAGGTCTGAGGCCACTGGTGCAGAGTACAAGTCCCATTGCTGACAGTGGCTAAATGTGTTAGTTAGTAGGGGGAAAGCACAGCTTCCATCGCCCTCAATTCTTCAAATGTAAAGTAAAGTTGGAGGAGAATTGAGGGTTTTCCAAACTTTTAAAAACTAGTTAAGAAATCTTTGCTCCAATGAAATCTTGTGTAAGACCCCATAATATAGAAGAATAAAATATTATACTACTCCAATTAAAAAGAAGTAGGGCAGAGGCCCATCCATCCCGGGAAACCCTGGAGATCTAGGGTCAATGGTTTGAAATCACCTGAGCTATGGCAGAGGACTTCTCAAAACATTTCCAGCCCCAACACTCAAAAATATGGCTATGCAAACTATAGCCCACAAGCTAAAACCAGCCCACTGCCTGCTTTAAGAAAAACTTTTATTAGAACACAGAAATACCACTTGTTTCATTATTGTCTATGGGTGCTTTCATGCTACAAAGACAGTTGGGTTCTTGTGACAAGGCCTAAAATATTTATTTTCTATCCCTCAAAAGGAAAAGTTTGACAATTTCTAATCTAAATACTTTTAGCTTGGTACTTGGTGCACAGGTGATAATCAATCAATCAATCAATCCTTCCCATCACCGCTTTCTATTCTGTAAGAAAAGGGGTGCCAAGTTGCTGGTTGGAACACTTCCCCAGTAAAAAGCCAATCCACAAGTATTACATGGACAAGGGCACCTAGGTGGCTCAGTTAGTTAAGGATCCAACTCTTGATTTTGGCTCAGGTCATGAGATCATGGTTTGTGAGTTTGAGCCCTGAGTCAGGTTCTGAGGTGATAGCATGGAGCTTGCTTGGAATTTTCTTTCCTTCTCTCTCTCTACCCCTCCCTCACTCACACCCTCAATCAATCTCTCTCTCTCTCTCTCTCTCTCTGTCCAACATTAAAAAAAAATATTATATGGACAAAGAGAATGGAACATGTAGACTGAGTTTCCAATAATGTCACTCAGTCATCAATCTGACCATACAATTGATAAATGAAGTAATGGCATCGCTTCCTTTCTAGTTGAGTACTGTCCCAATCCAGGGACCTTCAGAAGAAATAGGAATCTCAGGTGACTCATGTCCCATACTACTCACTGAATGACAAATAGAAACATCTACAAAGAAAAAGCAGTTGCATTAGATCATTTGGTCAATAAAAGCAAACAATATATTCATAATCTGGTTATTTGAAAGTGAAACTGTGAAGACGCCAAGAAGATACAAAACCAAATTAGATACTAGTGATAGCAGCAGCCCAGATCAGAGTTCTTAATAACGTGAATAGTAATTACATTTCAACTGGGGCTTCAGTACTATATGTGAGATATTCTAATCCATCACTCAAACGTGAAAAACACTGGCTTTGGCCACTGGTTAATTATTGGATTGTCATAACCCATTTCATGCCCACCCATCTTTTTCTTTTTTAATAAGCTGATTTTGTTAGTGCTTTTATTTTGTAATTACAGTCTCCTGACAAGTGCCTCTCCCATACCTGTCACTTTACAATGGAATCTACCGAGAGAGGGGGGAAAAATCCCCTATGTATAGACACTTCAAATATCTTACCATCTAGTCTCACATGTAGTTTTGAAACATTGCGGGAGGAATGCTGAACTGCCATTCTAATGCCATATAAGGTTATTAAGAGCCTTAAAGGAATATATAACCTCTTTTTTATATATAACTTCCTTTAAACATGTATGCAGAATTAACAACTCTGACTTAGATGCATTTCAATGAATCCTGGGATTAGCTCTCTTTTTGGGCTGATTAGTACTTATTTTTGAGCTCCTATAATTATCAGGATGACTAATTTAATGAATACCATGACCAGTATTCACACCCCTCGTAACAGAGTGTATAGTGGGACTTGCTTAGAGTAAGAAAGGGGTGGCTTCACAACCTCTTTCCAAGTAACATTAAAATCATGATTTTTTTTTTTTTGGCCATTTCTGTCATGGTCATACTTCATGCACCAAAAATGGTATGTTGCTCACTCCTCTGGATCCACACAGCCACACCTGTGAGCACCTACTATGTTGTCAAGTGTGGGCTCATCATGGTATGGACCGCTTAACATTCTATATGGCCACCCTACTAGACTGTAGATGGGGGCTGGGAGAAAGTCTTATTTATCTATAGGTTTCTTATCCCTAACCTAACAGGTGGTACCTTTCAAAATCTCTTCAGTAAACATTTGTTAACTTACACACAGCTCTGTTGGTATGACAAAGCCCATTCAAGTCAAGCACAATGCCACCAAATTGTGAAGCCCAAAAAGGCACAAACTATATTTCTCTTCTATGTATCATCAATGCTTATCATCAATAAGGCCTCACACAGGTAGCCGCTGAATGAAAGATTTGTGGAAAGAAGGAAGATTTTCACTCAGGAAGTGAAAAGCCCATTTGGTCATACAAAACCAAAATAACTTTCACCAAAAACGCTGTGGATCTAAATCAGAGGTCAACAATTTTTTTCTGCAAAGGACCACTAAGTAAATATTTTAGTCTTATAGGTTTTTCTGTTTCTGTTGCAAAGACTCAATTCTGCTACTGTAGCATGAATGCAGCCAGAGACAATATGTAAATAAATGACTGTGTTCCAATACAACTTTATTAATAAAATGAGACGGGGGCCATATTTTCTTGCCAGCCATAGTTTGCTGACTTCTGAGATGAGAAAGGCAAAATATTAAAGCTCCCATAAGGTAATACAGCAAAGTATCTATAAGATCTCACCATATGGAAAGAGTCTTTAAACAAAATACAAAAAAAGCAGTTAAACCATTATAGAAAAAATCCCGTATTAAAGAACAATGGAGTACTATGCAGACGTGTAACTAACCGTAGCTACCAACACAATATGAAAAACTTCATGACATAATGTTGAACGAAAGATACACCGTACAAATGTTCACATACAAACACCATTAATGAAGGGAAAAGGTAAGTTACAGGGGGATAAAGAAATCTGTCACTTACGTAACTAACAAAGACCATAAACGCATTCTGGAAACAATTCCAATGGATGTTTTCTTTCCCCCACACCAACAAGCAATTCCCCAGCACCAGCTGGGTGCCCTAAAATTCAACTCAATTCTGACACTATCTACCCAGAGAAAGCATTACATGCCAGAGGTTAAGGGCTCAGTCCTACAAGTCTGCTCCCTGGCCCCCTCTGCCTTCAGATGCCAGCCGCAAGCCCAGGTAACAGCTGTGCTTCAGACCAATTGGTTAAATCAGAGGTTTCCATGACCTCCTCTTCAGGTTTGATTAATTTGCTAGAGCAGCTCACAGAACTCAGAGGAACATTTTACTAGCTCACCAGTTGGTTACAAAAAAATATAACTCAGGAACAGCCAGATGGAAGAGACGCATAGGTCAAGGTGAGGGGAGACAGTTCAGAGCTTCAAAGCCCTCTCCAGGCACACCACAATCCCCAAACCTCCATCTGTTCACCAACCTGGAAGCTCTCTGAAACGTGTCCTTTCAGGTAGTTATGGAGGCTTCATTACATAGTTGATTAAGTCAGGAGCAAGTGGCACTTGATTCAGCCTCCGGCCCCTTTCCCCTCCCCAGAGGTCAAGGATTGGAACTAAAAGGTCCAGCCTTCTAATCACAAGGTTGGGTCCCCCAGCAAGCAGCCCCCATCCAAAGAGTGGTCCAAAAGTCACCTCATTAACATAAAAAAGGGCACCGTGATTGCTCTCAACGCTTAGGAATATCCACAAGTGGTGCAGCTCTGTACCAGAAACAGGGACAAAGACCAAATACATACTTCTTTTTTATTTTATTTCTTTAATGTTTATTTATTTTAGAGAGAGACACAGAGTAAGAGTGGGGGAGGGGCAGAGAGAGAGGGAGACACAGACTCTGAAGCAGGCTCCAGGCTCTGAGCTGTCAGCACAGAGTCTGGTGCAGGGCTCAAACCCACAAGCTGTGAGATCAAGACCTGAGCCAAAATAGACTGAGCCACCCAGGCGCCCCTATATTTCTCATTACAAATCACAATATCACAACCCATAACACAGAAGGAACCCCTATTTATCATTAAGGGAAGGGCAAATGAAATAGAAAAGTGGAAAAGGACAAGAATAAGCAATTCATCAAATAAGTATGTCCAAATGGCCAATAAACATATGAAAATAAGACCAACTTCATTCATAATTCAGAAAATACATGTCAGAACCAAAATGATGTACCACTCCATGCCCACTGGCATGGAGTGGCAAAAATTTTAAAGGCTGGACACAGTCCAAGATGGCGTCTGACCTCACCCCTCACCTCCTCCCACAGTCACACTGAATCCACAGTGACATACAGAACAATTTCCTCTAAAAAAGACCCCAAAACTAGCGGCCGGACAGCTTCTTCCCATGAGGAAAAGGAAGAAGGCCCACAAGGAAGTGTGTAAGAAAGGCTGGGACACAATCTTAGCATAAAGCCCACCCCAATCCACCCACTATAGGGGAGGAGAGAACTCACACGCGTGGAACTTCTCCCGGAGGAGCGAAGAGTCCGTACCCCACATCAGGCACCCCCCAGATTTTAAGACTTGCACGTGAAAGACAAAGCCTCCAAACATCTGACTGAAAAGCAAAATTGCCACCAGACAACACAAGAGCTGGGGCAAAGTGAGAAACTGTTCTTAAGGGCCTGGAGAAAACTCACCTGCCCTCGGGGCCCAGTTTGGAAGCAGCCATTTGCAAATCACCCAGACTTGCTGTGAGAGATTCCTTTGCTCAACTGAAAGCACCTGCCTCAGGGGCTGTGGCCTGTAGGGCCCAACTGGTGCCATTTTCACGCCCTCCCTCTACCTTACTACAGCCAGCAGGCTCCAACAAATGTCCCCCTCAATGCCCATCACCCATTTTCCCTGACCCCCCATCTCTATCAACCTTCAGTTTTTTCTCTGCATTTAAGAGTCTTTTATGGTTTGCTTCCCTCTGTTTGTAACTATTATTTTCTTTCCCTTCCCGCATGGTCTTGTTAAGTTTCTCAAATTTCACATATGAGTGAAAACAGATGATATCTGTCCTCTGACTGACTTATTTCACTTAGCATAATACCCTCTAGTTCCATCCACATTGCTGCAAATGGCAAGATTTCATTCTTTTTCATCACCGAGTAATATTCCATTGTATACATAGACCATGTCTTCTTTATCCATTCATCAGTTGATGCACATTTCATAATTTGGTGGGGAACCCTCTTGTCCTGTTGGCGGGAATGCAAAGTGGTGCAGCCACTCTGGAAAACAGTGTGGAGGTTCCTCAAAAAATTAAACATAGAATCCCTAAGACCCAGCAACAGCACTACTAGGAATTTATCCAAAGGATACAGAAGTGCTGATTCATAGGGGCACATGCACCCCAATGGACTTTTTCTTTTCCTCTTTGCAAGTGCCATCTTCACCCTCCAATAGGTGGGTGCCACCTTCTCATTCTCCCTCAGCTATGCTCTCACAGCACAGTATCTCGCAGAGGGGAGCTTTTACACATATCTGTGCCTGGTTTTGCCACTGTAGTCCAGGGAATGCCCCTCTCGGCCTAGCCCTGGAGGCCAGGGTGGTTTGCGTTCCTGGTCCCATGGGACTGTACAATTGGAGAGGCAAGCCCTGGCAGGCTCCCATCCCCAGTGCACTGCACAGACAGCAAACTGAATTACCACCCCCAGCCTTTCTGAGAAAGAAGCCTATTTGCTTGTCCAGGGGCTTTGGCCCAAGGGGCAGGCTACTGGTCAGACACACATCTAGACACCTACCAGAGACAGGGGGTGGGGGCACATGCAGGGAAGGGAGGCAGGTGGACACAATCTTTGCACACTCTCTGCCTCACTCTAGCTCGCCAATATCTCCCATAAAGGAGCCTATGCCCTTGTCTAGAGCCTATGCCCTGATTTTTGCAGGTGCTGCCTGGATACCTCTGTATGCCTGGCTCCGGTGGCCTGTGGGGCTTACACTTGGGCACCTATGGGTTCCCCAGGACCATAATCAATGGGATAAAAGTTCTTAAACAGCTATCCCAGGGCATAGTCTTTCTGTAAAAGAGACCCAGAAGCTTATTTTCAGAGTCAGAGCCTGAGGGGCAGGCTCCTGATTAAATACACATCTGAGGGCTGGCCATAAAGCTTTCCAGAAACCTCAGAAGGCAGGCACTACTCAAGCTCTCCCTCTGCTGTGCTCCAGAGTGCCAGGATCTCTTGGAGGAAAGCTCTCACATGTGTCTGGTACCCCAGTTCTTATGGCTGCACCCAGGAGATACCCCTTCAAACACCTGGCTCTAGGTGTTCCTGGGTCCCCTGAGACTTCTTGACCTTTAAAACTGCTGGGGTGCCTGGGTGGCTCCATCAGTTGAGCATCCGATTTCAGCTCAGGTCATGATCTTGTGGTTCGAGAGACCCACATCGGGCTCTGTGCTGTCAGCTCTGGAGCCCACATTGGATCCTCTGTCTTCCTCTCTCTCTCTCTGCCCCTCCCCCACTTGTACTCTCTCAATAATAAGTAAAAGACTAAAATAAATAAATAAATAAATAAATAAATAAATAAATAAATAATCTTAAAAACCTGCCAGTATTTTACCAGCAAAAGATGGGCTTATGCAGAAGAAAAAGAAACTGCAATGTGAGGCAGGTTTCAGGTTTGGCACACATCTAGGTGACCACAGGTAGGCTCTCAAGGGATGTAGGCTGGTGGGTGCCATCTTTGTGTGTTCCTTCCAGTTCACCCATCACTCTCAAAAATGAGCTTATACACTCATCTGGAGCCCTGATTTTTGTACTATCACCCAGGCAACACTTCCAGATCACCTGGTTCTGAGAGCCACCAGGGATTGTGTATGTGGCCCAATAGGACCACATATATTTTCATAGTTTAAAAGCTGCTACCTGGGGGTCTGGCTTCCCATCAGCCTGAATATAGCTAAGATGACCCAGCTATAGAAAATTGACAAGTCTTAACATGACCTCAACAACAAGTGAGAGCTATTAAAAACAAAATAGGCTGCTTGGACAATCATAAACGTTCAAGAGATAACCAAAAGCTAGGTTGACCCATGAGATTCAACTCCTACACAAGAGCCCATTCCTTCAAGACTGAGAGAGGTGACTGTTTCATCTAATACACAGAAATAAACACAAAGAGTTGAGCAAAACAAGAAAACAGAAAAATATGTTGAAAATAAAAGAACAAGAAAAAAGCTTAAGGAAAAGGCTAATAATACAAAGCATTGATGAAATTTGAACAACAGAGCTCTCTTGTGATGTTTTGGGAGCATGAATTGCTACAATCACTTTGGAAAACAGTCTGCCACAACCTGCTAATGTTGAATGCATACTCTAAGAGAAATGTGTGTGCAGGTATAACAAAAAACATGTTTAAGAATGTGCATGGTTGCATTAATTGCTAGGAACAACTGGAAACAATCCACGTGTCCACCAACAGCGGAATGGATAAATGTTCATACAATGGAATATTCTATAGCAGTGATGTTAACAAGCTAAATCCACACATACAACATGGACTTCACAAGTTCACAAACAAACAAACAAACAAAAACCTACAAATGAGCACATGCAATAATCCCATTTGTATTAAGTTCAGAAGCAGCAAAACATAGCCAGTGATTACCACAGAAGCTGGCCATGTAGTCACCTTCATGGGGCAGAAAGAGGTTATCATTGAAAGGGTATCTTAAGCCTTGTGAGTTCTGGCCATTGCTTCTTGACCTGTAATTGCATAAGGATTAGCTTGATAATAACTTATCAAGCTAAGTATTTATGTGTGTGTGCTTTTCTCTCCGTGGTAATAGTTCATAATTTTTAAAAAAGAGCTTTAAATTATTTAAGGCCTGTTACCTGTGAAAGTAGAGATATTTAAAAGTATCACCTTCAGCAGGTCTTCCTGGTCTCTTCAATGATGCTGCTACTACATCTTAATGGATGTGCCATATTCCTTCAAGTAAAAGTGCTATTACATGTTTTCTGAGACTAGGTCATAAAAGTCACTGCAGCTTTTGTCTGACTCCCTTGATAGCACATTGGTTCTCACGGCACCCCTAGGAGCATAGCCGCTATGCTGTGAGAGGTTCAAGCCAAGAGGAAGGTCATCTGTGTGCTTCAGTTGAGAGCCATAACTAACGAGCTATGGAGTCATTCCAGCTAGGTACCACACATGTGAGTGAAGAAACCACCAAAAGATCCCCACCCTCAGCCAGTGGCGTCCTCCCAGCTGAGGCTCTAGACATCCCAGAGCAAAGACAAGCTACCAGCCATACTAACTCAAGTCCCTGACCTCCAGAAACCATGAGCACAAGGAAGTGGCTATTGTTTTATGCCACTAGGTTTGCAGTGTCTGTTACATAGCCATAGCTACTGGAATGACCACCTTAACACCATTGTTTCTAATTTTTGTAAGAATTTGATGAAGATAGGCATTTCACTAGTGTTTGTAGGAGAGTGTGGGTAAGGATTAGAGCAGTAAGGTGAACTGCCCGATGTTATATGCTGGAGCCTCCATTTAAACCTCAATCTGTCTATCCCTGAAGTGTGTACACTGTCTATAGGTCATGCTGCCTCTCTTTCAGGAAGGGATCAATCACTCCAACAACATACCTCAGAAATGTGTGCACCAGAGATACGGGTTTCCTTGATGTCACATCTGATGCTGTGCCTGACTGCCAGAATTTCCTTAAGACTAAGAGGGTTTTGGGGCGCCTGGGTGGCTTAGTCGGTTAAGCGTCCGACTTCAGCTCAGGTCATGATCTCGCAGTCCGTGAGTTCGAGCCCCGCGTCGGGCTCTGGGCTGATGGCTCAGAGCCTGGAGCCTGCTTCTAATTCTGTGTCTCGCTCTCTCTCTGCCTCTCCCTCGTTCATGCTCTGTCTCTCTCTGTCTCAAAAATAAATAAACGTTAAAAAAATTTTAAAAATAAAAGACTAAGAGGGTTTAACAGACTCTGCCACACAATAGCTCCATGCCATGGGAAATTCACCCAGCCCCCATTTTCTCACCTGTGAACTATCACTCCAACACTGGGACATATGATAGGCTAATGGTAACTTTGGGGTTTTTATGAGGATAAAAAATGAGAAAATCATGAAATTTAAAAATGATGATGCCATCAGACATGGTGCATCTTGGCCAATTGACTAGTTTTGAGAATGTGAAATTCTTACACACATCTGCAAAGCACTCATAGTTTTCAAAGCATTTCTACAACATACCTAGGCAAAAGCACTTGGTAAAATGTAAGGGATGATGACAGACAGCATTATTGTTGAGACACAGGGAGACAACAAAATCTGAGGACCATCATTTTGCTGTGGCCGTGGAACCAAAATGAAAGAGGAGGCACAAGAAGGATCAGGCTGGGCCATGGGAATGTGGTTTTCCTCCTCTGTATCCTCATCATAAAAACAGAGCCAGATACTCAGATGAAGTGTCAAACTTCCAGAATCATATTGCATAGTATAGTCCTTTTCAAGCCAGCCAATGAAATTTATGAAATCTCAGAATTGGAATAACCATCTTCTGTAATCTACAGGAAAAATTTTCCTCCCAATTCTGCTCCCTTGTGTGAGAGTTCAGCAAAACCCTTCACCGTGGCAATGAGGAGAAAAACAAGGAAAGTCCATCAGCACATTTATGGTGGCCAGTGTGACATTCCCCTTTATGAGATAAACCTCTGTGAAAGGACATACACCTCTGAAGAGTCAAACCTCCCACAAAGGGTGGTTAGGGCCCCACTCAGTGATCTCAGTTCAAGGACTCCCCACTTTTCTAGACTACAGGAGTTTAAAATGTGCTGGGTACCACAGGCTGATTCTCTCTCTCTCTCTCTCTCTCTCTCTCTCTCTCTCTCTCTCTGTATCCACAGCAGCACACACAATGGAACATAACATGAGGTCAAGAAAAAGTAGAATAGAAATTCACTTTCTATCTCTAGGAAGAAATGGGAAGATGGAACGTCATGTTCTGAAGTGACTTTCACTGCTCTCCAAGGAGCAAAACACAATGAGAGACCCAAAGAGCAGGGTTAGAGGCCATTTTCTTGCACAGCTTTTGAGCTAATGTACTTTATTCTTGGAGTCTTTTATTGTACTCTGCTCCTTTTGGGGCAAAGAAAGTCACTTCAGAACTTGTTCTGCCACCTTCTGTGTTTCATGGAGTTGAGGGTTGGTCTGTCTTCAAAGGACAAAGCATTCTTTGTTGATTCCAAGTCTTTATGGAGTTCTTACTATGTGTTCACACAACATAAAGTTCTGTGTATGCCCTGGCACCCAAATCAACTTGGTGATCAAGAGATGCGTGGTTATTCATTCAAATACTGACTGTGCTAGGCTCCCAGCTCAAGTTGATGAAACAGACCATCTCTGCCCTAATGGAGCTCCAGTGTTATGGAAATAGCAGTGGGACTAGGTCCGGAGTGCCATAGCCCTAGAAGCAGAGGTGACTAGCTGTCTGTCACAAATTCATGCTTCCCCCCATAAAGTAGTTACTGGGAAGCAGTTGTCTAGGATGTTTCTAGCTCCCTTTACATCTAGGCTCTGTCTTGCTCATCATGCCCTAACCAAAAAAAAAAAAAGGTGTGAAAGTGATACACACTACTTCTAGACCCAGCCCATAAAAACTTCCTGCACAATCCTCCATACTCTCTGTCTTACCCTTCTATTGGCTGGATGCCAATGTCTGTAGGAGACACATAGTATAGGTAAGACAACCTATGTCAGCCTGGATCCCAAAATGACTCCATGGAGCAGACGTTTCTGTCTTCAATCTCTGCCCTGCCACCCCACCATCACCAATTAGACTTGACATAAGTGAAAAAATAAACTTCTATTCTATTACGCCACTAGATTGAAAGTTTATCACTACTGCTATCTTTCCATAAGCTACAAATACAGCATCTTCTGCTCATTCATGTATTTTTTAAAGATTATTTATTTATTTCTGAGGGCGAGAGAGAGAGAGAGAGAGAGAGAGCACAAGTTGGGGAAGAACACAGAGAGAGAGGGAGACAGAGACAGAGTTCAAGTAGGGGAGGAGCAGAAAGAGAGGGAGACATAGAATCTGAAGCAGGTTCCAGTTTCCAGGCTCTGAGCTGTCAGCTCAGATGCAGGGCTCGAACCCATGAACCATGAGATCATGATCTGAGCTGAGGTCGGAACTTAAACAACTGAGTTACCCAGGTGCCCCTATTTTTTATTTATTCAACACACTATTGAGAACCTACTATTAGTTAGGCATAGTGCCAGGCACTTGGAACACCATAGCTAGGTAGGGACAGAAAACAAACAAAAAGATAAATACACAAGAGAATTAAAATTGGAATGATGCTATGAAGGTGTCTGAGTCCATGCAGGATGCTATAACAAAATACCACAGACTGGGGAGATTATAAACAACAGAAATTTATTTCTCAGCATTCTGGAGGCTTGGAACTCCAAGACTGAGGCACCAGCATGGTTGGGTTCTGGTAAAGGCCCCCTTCCTATTTCATAGTTGGCGCCTTCCCGCTGTATCTTTACATGATAGAAGGAGGAAGTCTCTCTGTAAGAGCAGCATTCCTATTGATGAGGGCCCCACCTTCATGACGTAATCATCTCCCAAAGGCCCCAGGTACTAATACCATCACTGTTAGGGGTTAGGATTTCAACATGTTGGGGGGAAAGGGTACAAACACTCAGACCATACTGAAAAGAACAAACATTACTGTGATAGAGAGTAATTAAGACGCATCTCTAATGAGTTAACAATCTGACCTGAGGGGGGTTCCAGAAGATGGCGGCGTAGGAGGACGCGTGGCTCACAGCGCGTCCTGCCGATCACTTAGATTCCACCTACACCTGCCTAAAGAACCCAGAAAACCACCAGAGGATTAGCAGAAGGGAGTCTCCGGAGTCAAGCGCAGACTAGAGGCCCACGGAAGAGGGTAGGAAGGGCGGCGAGGCGGTGCGCGCTCCACGGACTGGCGGGAGGGAGCCGGGGCGGAGGGGCGGCTCGCCGGCCAAGCAGAGCCCCCTAGTCGGGCTGGCAAAAGCGGAGGGGCCGGACAGACTGTGTTCCGACAGCAAGCGCGACTTAGCGTCTGGGAGGTCATAAGTTAACAGCTCTGCGCGGAAAGCGGGAAGGCTGGAGGACAAAGGGAGGGAGAGCTGCTGAGCCCCCAGACGGCAGAGCTCAGCTTGGCAGGGAACAAAGGCGCCAGCGCCATCTCCCCCGCCCATCCCCCAGCCAAAATCCCAAAGGGAACCAGTTCCTGCCAGGGAACTTGTTCGCTCCGTGCAAACACCCAACTCTGTGCTTCTGCGGAGCCAAACCTCCGGCAGCGGATCTGACTCCCTCCCGCTGCCACAGGGCTCCTCCTGAAGTCGATCACCTAAGGAGAAGCGAGCTAAGCCTGCCCCTCCACCCCCCGTGCACCTTGCCTACCCACCCCAGCTAATACGCCAGATCCCCAGCAACACAAGCCTGGCAGTGTGCAAGTAGCCCAGACGGGACACGCCACCCCACAGTGAATCCCGCCCCTAGGAGAGGGGAAGAGAAGGCACACACCAGTCTGACTGTGGCCCCAGCAGTGGGCTGGGGGCAGACATCGGGTCGGACTGCGGCCCCGCCCACTAACTCCAGTTATACACCACAGCACAGGGGAAGTGCACTGCAGGTCCTCACCATGCAAGGGACTCTCCAAAATGACCAAACGGAAGAATTCCCCTCAGAAGAATCTCCAGGAAATAACAACAGCTAATGAACTGATCAAAAAGGATTTAAATAATATAACAGAAAGTGAATTTAGAATAATAGTCATAAAATTAATCGCTGGGCTTGAAAACAGTATACAGGACAGCAGAGAATCTCTTGCCACAAAGACCGAGGGACTAAGGAACAGTCACGAGGAGTTGAAAAACGCTTTAAACGAAATGCAAAACAAAATGGAAACCACAATGGCTCGGCTTGAAGAGGCAGAGGAGAGAATAGGTGAACTAGAAGATAAAGTTATGGAGAAAGAGGAAGCTGAAAGAAAGAGAGATAAAAAAATCCAGGAGTATGAGGGGAAAATTAGAGAACTAAGTGATACACTAAAAAAAAATAATATACGCATAATTGGTATCCCAGAGGAGGAAGAGAGAGGGAAAGGTGCTGAAGGGGTACTTGAACAAATTATAGCTGAGAACTTCCCTGAACTGGGGAAGGAAAAAGGCATTGAAATCCAAGAGGCACAGAGAACTCCCTTCAGACGTAACTTGAATCGATCTTCTGCACGACATATCATAGTGAAACTGGCAAAATACAAGGATAAAGAGAGAATTCTGAAAGCACCAAGGGATAAACGTGCCCTCACATATAAAGGGAGACCTATAAGACTCGTGACTGATCTCTCCTTTGAAACTTGGCAGGCCAGAAAGGCTTGGCACGATATCTACAGTGTGCTAAACAGAAAAAATATGCAGCCGAGAATCCTTTATCCAGCAAGTCTGTCATTTAGAATAGAAGGAGAGATAAAGGTCTTCCCAAACAAAGAAAAACTGAAGGAATTTGTCACCACGAAACCAGCCCTACAAGAGATCCTAAGGGGGATCCTGTGAGACAAAGTACCAGAGACATCACTACAAGCATAAAACATACAGACATCACAATGACTCTGAACCCATATCTTTCTATAATAACACTGAATGTAAATGGATTAAATGCGCCAACTAAAAGACATAGGGTATCAGAATGGATAAAAAAACAAGACCCATCTATTTGCTGTCTACAAGAGACTCATTTTAGATCTGAGGACACCTTTAGATTGAGAGTGAGGGGATGGAGAACTATTTATCATGCTCCTGGAAGCCAAAAGAAAGCTGGAGTAGCCATACTTATATCAGACAAACTAGACTTTAAATTAAAGGCTGTAACAAGAGATGAAGAAGGGCATTATATAATAATCACAGGGTCTATCCACCAGGAAGAGCTAACTATTATAAATGTCTATGCGCCAAATACCCGAGCCCCCAGATATATAAAACAATTACTCATAAACATAAACAACCTTATTGATAAGAATGTGGTCATTGCAGGGGACTTTAACACCCCACTTACAGAAAATGGATAGATCATCTAGACACACAGTCAATAAAGAAACAAGGGCCCTGAATGATACATTGGATCAGATGGACTTGACAGATATATTTAGAACTCTGCACCCCAAAGCAACAGAATATACTTTCTTCTCGAGTGCACATGGAACATTCTCCAAGATAGATCATATACTGGGTCACAAAACAGCCCTTCATAAGTTTACAAGAATTGAAATTATACCATGCATACTTTCAGACCACAATGCTATGAAGCTTGAAATCAACCACAGGAAAAAGTCTGGAAAACCTCCAAAAGCATGGAGGTTAAAGAACACCCTACTAACGAATGAGTGGGTCAACCAGGCAATTAGAGAAGAAATTAAAATATATATGGAAACAAACGAAAATGAAAATACAAAAATCCAAACGCTTTGGGATGCAGCGAAGGCAGTCCTGAGAGGAAAATACATTGCAATCCAGGCCTATCTCAAGAAACAAGAAAAATCCCAAATACAAAATCTAACAGCACACCTAAAGGAAATAGAAGCAGAACAGCAAAGGCAGCCTAAACCCAGCAGAAGAAGAGAAATAATAAAGATCAGAGCAGAAATAAACAATATAGAATCTAAAAAAACTGTAGAGCAGATCAACGAAACCAAGAGTTGGTTTTTTGAAAAAATAAACAAAATTGACAAACCTCTAGCCAGGCTTCTCAAAAAGAAAAGGGAGATGACCCAAATAGATAAAATCATGAATGAAAATGGAATGATTACAACCAATCCCTCAGAGATACAAACAATTATCAGGGAATACTATGAAAAATTATATGCCAGCAAATTGGACAACCTGGAAGAAATGGACAAATTTCTAAACACCCACACTCTTCCAAAACTCAATCAGGAGGAAATAGAAAGCTTGAACAGACCCATAACCAGCGAAGAAATTGAATCGGTTATCAAAAATCTCCCAACAAATAAGAGTCCAGGACCAGATGGCTTCCCAGGGGAGTTCTACCAGACATTTAAAGCAGAGATAATACCTATCCTTATCAAGCTATTCCAAGAAATAGAAAGGGAAGGAAAACTTCCAGACTCATTCTATGAAGCCAGTATTACTTTGATTCCTAAACCAGACAGAGACCCAGTAAAAAAAGAGAACTACAGGCCAATATCCCTGATGAATATGGATGCAAAAATTCTTAATAAGATACTAGCAAATCGAATTCAACAGCATATAAAAAGAATTATTCACCATGATCAAGTGGGATTCATTCCTGGGATGCAGGGCTGGTTCAACATTCGCAAATCGATCAACGTGATACATCACATTAACAAAAAAAAAGAGAAGAACCATATGATCCTGTCAATCGATGCAGAAAAGGCCTTTGACAAAATCCAGCACCCTTTCTTAATAAAAACCCTTGAGAAAGTCGGGATAGAAGGAACATACTTAAAGATCATAAAGGCCATTTATGAAAAGCCCACAGCTAACATCATCCTCAACGGGGAAAAACTGAGAGCTTTTTCCCTGAGATCAGGAACACGACAGGGATGCCCACTGTCACCGCTGTTGTTTAATATAGTGCTGGAAGTTCTAGCATCAGCAATCAGACAACAAAAGGAAATCAAAGGCATCAAAATTGGCAAAGATGAAGTCAAGCTTTCGCTTTTTGCAGATGACATGATATTATACATGGAAAATCCGATAGACTCCACCAAAAGTCTGCTAGAACTGATACATGAATTCAGCAAAGTTGCAGGATACAAAATCAATGTGCAGAAATCAGTTGCATTCTTATACACTAACAATGAAGCAACAGAAAGACAAATGAAGAAACTGATCCCATTCACAATTGCACCAAGAAGCATAAAATACCTAGGAATAAATCTAACCAAAGATGTAAAAGATCTGTATGCTGAAAACTATAGAAAGCTTATGCAGGTAATTGAAGAAGATATAAAGAAATGGAAAGACATTCCCTGCTCATGGATTGGAAGAATAAATATTGTCAAAATGTCAATACTACCCAAAGCTATCTACACATTCAATGCAATCCCAATCAAAATTGCACCAGCATTCTTCTCGAAACTAGAACAAGCAATCCTAAAATTCATATGGAACCACAAAAGGCCCCGAATAGCCAAAGTAATTTTGAAGAAGAAGACCAAAGCAGGAGGCATCACAATCCCAGACTTTAGCCTCTACTACAAAGCTGTCATCATCAAGACAGCATGGTATTGGCATAAAAACAGACACATAGACCAATGGAATAGAATAGAAACCCCAGAACTAGACCCACAAACGTATGGCCAACTCATCTTTGACAAAGCAGGAAAGAACATCCAATGGAAAAAAGACAGTCTCTTTAACAAATGGTGCTGGGAGAACTGGACAGCAACATGCAGAAGGTTGAAACTAGACCACTTTCTCACACCATTCACAAAAATAAACTCAAAATGGATAAAGGACCTGAATGTGAGACAGGAAACCATCAAAACCTTAGAGGAGAAAGCAGGAAAAGACCTCTCTGACCTCAGCCGTAGCAATCTCTTACTCGGCACATCCCCAAAGGCAAGGGAATTAAAAGCAAAAGTGAATTACTGGGACCTTATGAAGATAAAAAGCTTCTGCACAGCAAAGGAAACAACCAACAAAACTAAAAGGCAACCAACGGAATGGGAAAAGATATTTGCAAATGACACATCGGACAAAGGGCTAGTATCCAAAATCTATAAAGAGCTCATCCAACTCCACACCCGAAAAACAAATAACCCAGTGAAGAAATGGGCAGAAAACATGAATAGACACTTCTCTAAAGAAGACATCCGGATGGCCAACAGGCACATGAAAAGATGTTCAACGTCGCTCCTTATCAGGGAAATACAAATCAAAACCACACTCAGATACCACCTCACGCCAGTCAGAGTGGCCAAAATGAAGAAATCAGGAGACTATAGATGCTGGAGAGGATGTGGAGAAACAGGAACCCTCTTGCACTGTTGGTGGGATTGCAAATTGGTGCAGCCGCTCTGGAAAGCAGTGTGGAGGTTCCTCAGAAAATTAAAAATAGACCTACCCTATGACCCAGCAATAGCACTGCTAGGAATTTATCCAAGGGATACAGGAGTACTGATGCATAGGGGCACCTGTACCCCAATGTTTATAGCGGCACTCTCAACCATAGCCAAATTATGGAAAGAGCCTAAATGTCCATCAACTGATGAATGGATAAAGAAATTGTGGTTTATATACACAATGGAATACTACGTGGCAATGAGAAAGAATGAAATATGGCCTTTTGTAGCAACATGGATGGAACTGGAGAGTGTGATGCTAAGTGAAATAAGCCATACAGAGAAAGACAGATACCATATGGTTTCACTCTTATGTGGATCCTGAGAAACATAACAGAAACCCATGGGGGAGGGGAAAAAAAAAAAAAAAGAGGTTAGAGTGGGAGAGAGCCAAAGCATAAGAGACTGTTAAAAACTGAGAACAAACTGAGAGTTGATGGGGGGTGGGAGGGAGGGCAGGGTGGGTGATGGGTATTGAGGAGGGCACCTTTTGGGATGAGCACTGGGTGTTGTATGGAAACCAATTTGACAGTAAATTTCATATATTAAAAAAAATAAAAAATAAAAAAAAAAAAAACAAAACAAAAAAAAAACAATCTGACCTGAGACCTGAAAGATATAAAGGAGTCAGCCACGTACATATTTAGAAGTATACCACCAGCTGAAGGAACAGCAAATGCACCGGCCTCACTAGGCATATTCTGGGAACCACCCGAAGTTGTGTGTACTGTACTAGGTAAGTCAGGATACAAGGCATAAACTGAGACAGCTCCTAGGAGGTATGGTCCCTACTCTTGACCTTTTCAACCACAGTTCCAAGGTCAGTCACACCTTCCCTATAGTCCCAGTGTCCTCCCTTCCCAGTGCTTCACCATCTGGCTGTGGCTGCCCCTGGCGAGGACTGACTGACCCCCAAACGACTGTTTTTTAGCAGCTGTAGCAGCAAGCATAATTTTAGAACACTGCTTGAAATCATCTCCTGAACACTAAAATGAAATCATTTCGATCAGTGAAGCATTTTAAATTTATGACTTGTTTTAAACTGGTGAAAGTAACATTGGCTTGAATGTCCCCAAGAATCTTGACCTGAGGTTTCAAGAAACAAACACCATGCAAATTGCCAAGTATTTTGTTATAAAATAAATAAATAAAAGGCAGGGCAATCACAATAACCTCCCCATAGAGTGTTTCCTCTAGTAAGGAACAGGAAATTGTTACAGTTTCATTTCGGGACTTGGGGACCACATTTGCTATGAACTCTCCTGCCCTTACATGAAATATTGAATTAATTTCTGTTATCAGTTGGAATATGTTGCTGTCTCATTCACTGTGAATCACCCTGGCTGAAAATATTTACTATGTTTTCCCCTTTAGAGTCTCCTGTGTCAATAGCCTGGGGGGATAAACTGTCTGATTTAGTTATAGAGAAAATCACTGTTTTTATTTGATGCCTATTTTTTTCCAAGGGGACAAGAAAAGCATTCTCACCACTATCAACTTGTTTCTAAGAAAAGAAGAAGGTGCCATTTCACTAAAAATCTATCATACAGTCTGAATGAGATTGCTTTGAGCTAGGATGGGAGAAGCTCCAGGAGATGGTTGAAGAAGAAAGGAGAAAGGAATGCTGGCATAAAAGAGAAGTACTGAGTAATTCCTGATGTGGCCTTGACCTTGGAGGCAAAGGGAAGCAGAACCTTCCATGTTCAATGATCTCTACAGGAAAATAGAGCTGAAAAGGGTAGGGAGGGAGAGAGGTAAATGGAGTCAGAAGGCTGGACTGTGGTCCTGACTTCATCTCCAAGTAATAATATGTAACTATTACTCTGGGCCTCAGTTTCTTCATCAGTAACATGATTTTGGTTTAATCTCTGCCAACCCTGATGGTTTTTTCAATGTTCATTGAATGCTGTGATAGTTATTTTTATGTGTCACCTTGGCTGAGCCACAGTACCCAGATATTTGGTCAAACACTTTTCTAGATGTTTCCATGAAGGTATTTTATGAATGGGGTTAAGTTTTAAATCAGTAAACTTGAGTAAATCACATTGTCCTCCTTTATGTGGATAGGCACACAAAGTTGAAGACTTTACAAAAAAGACTGACTTCTCCCAAGAGAGGGAGTTCTGCCAGCAGGTGGCCTTCAGGCTTGAACTACACCTCTTCCCTGGGTTTCCAGCCTGCTGGATTCTGGGCCTGCCAAAGTGCACTTTCAAAATCACATGGGCCAATTGCTTATTGGTTTTCTTATTGGTTCTATTTCTCTGGAGAACCCTAATACAACCACCTGCAATGTGCCATCATCCTAAACAGTAGGGATTTATTAAAAAAAAAAAAAAAAAGAGGCAAAGACTCCTGCCCTCTCAGAGTTTATGATCATGGCTAAGTCTCTGGGGACTGTGTGGGATCATTTCCTAATCACAGTCCTCTGGAGTTGGTATTGACCAGGAGTAAAATGAGAATCAAAGATGTGTTGAAGTGGTCAAAAATCAATAAATGATTGAAATAAAATAAAACCCAGTGTGCTCATGTCCTGCAATAGAGGGAGATACCTTGTTTTTCCCTGTTCCTCAGACCATCTCTGGAACATACCCAAGTGCAGTAAGTTCTAAAGGCCTTTTCACAGCATTTTCAAACCACTGGAAAATAGAACATATCCAGGTAGGACTGTCCAGACTGGTGAAGCTGGCCCAAAACTCAAATGCTCTATAGCAAACAGTGTGGGGGGGGGGGGGGGGAATGCAGATTTTTTAAATTTCAAGCAGTGGTTCTCAACTGGCAATGATTTTGTCCTCCAGAGGACACTTGTCTATGTCTGGAGACATTCTGACGGCCACAACTGGGTGTACTACTGGCATCCTAGTGCACACAGTCCAACGTACAACACACAGGATGCCCGCTCCCAATAAAGAATGATCCAGACCAAAATGGCAAGAGCTCTGAGGGTGAGAAATCCTGAATTAGTACCAAAGAAGGCAGATATCTACTTAATAAAATGAATACTATTCTTTGAGAACTATGTAAACATAGAATCAGGGGCTCTATAAGAAATGAGTTTTGTGTTGCAGGACATTTCCAGGGAGAAACTACAATGCAGTCATGGATATTACAGAGAAGAAACCCTAGTCCTGACCTAAAAGTGAGTCTCAAACATATACAGGAAGCTGCATGGAGTGGTCTGTGAGTCTACATCCAGTTTAAGGATGAAGAAACATCAGAAGTCAAATGATTAAGGGGTAATCCTGTGGTCCTCTGCAAGCAGAGTTAAAATTCATAGCTATGGAATCTTGTAAGGAATGGAGAAAATTCATCTTTGATTCAGCAGACACAATAACTTAACTGAATAGAAAGTAAAAATAATGTGATCGTTACTTATAATTATTGCATCTACCATATTTGAGCACTTCCTCCTAACCCCTCTGCATGTCTTATATAATCCTCACATACAAGAGCGGGAAGTACAATCAAGAATGAACTGGGGCGCCTGGGTGGCTTGGTCGGTTAAAGCGTCTGACTTCGGCTCAGGTCATGATCTCACGGTCCGTGAGTTCAAGCCCCGCATCGGGCTCAGCTGACAGCTCAGAGCCTGGAGCCTGTTTCAGATTCTGTGTCTCCCTCTCTCTCTGACCCTCCCCCGTTCATGCTCTGTCTCTCTCTGTCTCAAAAATAAATAAACATTAAAAAATAAATAAATAAATAAAAGAATGAACTCATGACAGTCTTGAGGCAGCTACTATTATTATAATACCGATTTCTCAGATGAGGACACTGAGGCTGCCTGAGATTAATTAATTGGCTTAGGGTCATTCAGGCAGGGCTCGGCAGAGCTGGGATGTGAGCCCAGCCTGCCTAATAACCATGTCATGTGTTCTCTAGAGTGTGTTCCAGCTACACGAACAAAACCAGGACCAGAAGATCCTGTAACTGAAGACTAAGTGAAGCATTAATGATGCTGCTTGGACACTGCATCATAGTTAAATGCTAAAAATTAGCTTTCCTGAAAAAAAAAAATCCCTGTTAATGAAAATCCACCCTGCTTCATCCTCTGTCAGCACAACCAGAAGACTCAGTAGAGGTCAGACTCTTGGTCTCCCTGGACCTAAACATCATGGCTTATAAAACAGGGCAATGACCCCATCAGTTTGTAAGACCCGTTACAAGTACTAAGATCATGTTTATCAGCAGGGTCCCAACAGGAAACAGATGTAATACTCAAGAACATTTCAAAGAGGGATTTACAAAGGGATCCATTCCAAAACTCAAGGGACAGTACAGGAACCTGGGCTAATAGCAGTGGAGTTATCTGGGTGCTTGGGAACTGAGGGACAAAAGGAGAAAGTAGGTCCCTGAACATGGAAGCAATGTAGAAAAGCCACCTTGGGCACGCAGGGGACTGAATCTGTGTCACTGACTGCATAGGGATTGAGGAAGTCAAGAGAATAAACACTCTGACCTTACTCTGCTCCCTTCCCACCCTATCTCTTGTTGGGACTCCACATTGGCCAAACCCCACAGAAGGGACAGGGTGGGGAGCCTATTGGTGACCTTTTCTGACGTCACCTCCCAGGGGCAGAGAGAAGAGAATATTGGAGAAGAGATTTATAGAGACAAAGCATGCTGTCAAACATGGGATACGATGGAGCCTTAAAACACATGAAGAATGTGCAGCCTCATCAGGATCAGAAGGGGAAAAAAACAATTTTAAATATTTTTCCTTTCAAATTTGGAAGAAATATTTTAAGATAATATCAAGTGTAAGTGGCTTTGATGAAACAGGTATACTCATTATAGCTGACTGAGGTAAAGATGTTCCTTGTATCTGTAAGGCAGTTTGGAAAAAGCAGCAAGAAGTCTTAAAATATTCTTACCTTTTGATTCACTAGAATATTCACTCTAGCATTATTTATAAAGGTGAAAAGCTATAAGATTAAATGTCTAACAATAAGACTTTGGTTGAATAAATTATAGTATATTCCTATGATAGAAAACTCCACAACCATATCGTTGGAGAATGTTTAGTGATAAAATGTTCAAGATATAATATTAATGACAAAAAAAATCAAGTTATAAAACATATACCATGAGACCCAATCCTTTGAACATATTCTGCATGTATATCTGGGAATACATCTGAATTCAATCAGGAAGGAAGTACGCGAAAATATTAGCAATAACAAACTACTTCTGAGTCATGGGATTTTGGGTGATTCTTATTCCCTTTTAGCTGAGACAACAGGAAAAAGCGAAAAGGAAATATGTGCCAGGCATGGGTATGCCTCAAATCAGCAAGAAAATCAATGTTTTAAATTTCAGATGAAAACATGGTGTTATTCCCTAAAGTCCCTAAGTCATATCAGAGAACTCAAACAGGGAAGGGAAGGGGGATACTCCAGTCGCCTTTCTCAGTCAGGAAAGACAAGATTCTAAAAATGAATAAAACTTACAAGTCAAGTATCTATTATTTCTTAATGTAGCAATTTAAAGTCAAGCTTTAGTTACTTTAAACAATAAACCCTAAAATGAATGGCTCTATCAAAATGCATGCCTCCCATTCTCATTAAGTGACACCATTTACTGTTTGCTGGTTCCCAAGGCTATGACAACAGTTTCTTAGAGACAAAAAAAATCCAGTTTACCAAACTCTCCCATATATACCACTTCCAGTATATTAGCCTCCATGTTTGCACGGAAGGAGCCATATGCAAAGCCGCCAGCACAACTGATGGCTGATACACCACTACTGAGCTCTGCTACAACCTGGAAAGTCAATGTTGTTGTTCGAATTGTGCAGATGGGGACAGTGAAACCAGAGTGGTGAATCTTCTCACCTAAGGTTACACAGCAGGTGATGGCTTCAGCCCAAGAATTCCAAGGCATTTTCTTTGCACCATCTTGTCTCCAGATGGCTGAATGTGCTTGAGGCAAATGCAAGGCCAAGAAGCCCCTGAGGAACAGATACCCTCATACATGGCTTCCCAGGAGGGCCCTACACATGAAAGCCTTAAACCAGACATGCTCTTGGTTCTGCATTTCATTTCTCAAAACTCATCCCAATGGAATCTTCAAAGAGGTACACAATTGTTTATGGACAGAGACTCTTATGACAGTTGTTTATAAGAGCAAAATAGTAGGAAACAACATAAACGTCCAACAACAAGGGAATGGTTAATGAAAGGATGGTCTAACAGTGTAACAGAATACCATGTAGGCATTTTAAATGGTTTCAGAAAAGAAAAACCCAATGGCATGAGAAAACGCTCACATTATAACTCTGAACGAAAAAGAAAACAATGTGGCAAAGATGACAAATTGCAATTCACAAGGACAAATATAAAATGATGATTTCAAAGAAGAATGACTGCCTTTTGCAGTCTCTAAATAAATACTGGGAGGACTTCGTTTTCAAAATAAAACAGCTTAGACCCTTGAAGAGTCTTTTCTGCTGACCTCTATCTTCAAAGCAGCTCAACAAAACTACATTCATTTTAGTTATAGTTTTGCTTCTGATCATAATTGTAATACATGCACAAAGCAGAAAACTTAAGAAAATAGAAAAACAAAAAGTACACAAAAGCACCAATAACTGTCATATTTACCCTACACAACCTGTGCCCCTCACATAGCCAGTTAACAGTTTTGTCCAAAATTCTCCCCTTTTTCTCCCGCTACAATTGCTCTTAACCAAGTCTTGAAATTCGGTAACTCGTATATACGTGACTATATGAACAGAAATCAAAAATATTCCTTAACTCTACAAGCATATTTTGTGTCTTCTTCTTTCTTGTGTTGTTCAAAATGAACTAAAATTGTAAAATAAATAAATCCTATCAACCCACCAAAACTAGCGGCCAGCCTTTCCTTCCCCAGGCATCATGGGCAAGTTCTTTTTGCCCAAGAATGAGTAGAGGAATTAAGTCTGAATGAATGAATGTATGCCAAGTAAATATTCCTGGACTGGAAAAGAGAGTATGTAGCTGTCTGCTAAGCTGTTCTCGGGCCTATTAAACAGTTAACAGCAACACAACATAAGGCAAAGCTGCCATCAGGTTTTGTGTGTCTTGCTACGGGAATTTCTGAACTGCTTTTTGCAATCCTCACATCAGTAAGCACAATTCACTCCTTGTAGCACTTTGTTTTCACCTAATGGGCTTTGAACTATTTGGCTCCCAAGTGTTCATGTTGAATGAGGCAGCAGGGAAGAGAAAAAAAGTGTTTGGCAATAAGGGCTAATTGCCTTCACCTCGCTGGAGGCACTCTGCCTTTGGTACTGCCCACGGTGTCCCTAGGTCCTCTGAGCCTACCAGGGCCTTCTCTATTATATCTCGCTGCTTCGTGGAGACAAGGAGCGGGATATCTACAGACCCAGTTATCACTCTTATAGACATTTCTATTCCACCAACACCACTCATTCTTCTCTTGCTCATAAAGATCAACGTATTAGAACACAGAGTTCTGGTGTCATTTTGTTCATGGTCTTATCCAATGATAAATGGCAGAGAGACAGAACAAAGACATGATCTCTCTTTTGCAAGCTCAATGTTACACTAAGAGACAGATATTCTTTGATAACTCTCCTGGTTATCATTAAGCATTCATTATTCATTCGTTCACTCAATAAATCCATATTAAGGGCTTACCGTACTAAGCCCAATGCAATGAGCTGGTGAAATAACAGGGAATGAGGCAAACATGAGCTCTGTCTTCATGAAGCCCCCACCCAAGTGGAAGGAACAATGAGGAAATAAGGAAATAATCAGACTCTCAGATAGAAAACAACAGGACAGACACAGGGTGGGCAGGGAAGGTTGTATGGTGCATCATGATGCTCGGATCCTCTTTCAAAGCAGGACTTCATGCCTGGGAGTACTGTCCACTCTTGACCTTCAGATGTCAGAGCCTTTACAGGTATGGTCTCAGCTGCAGAGAGTTGACTCCTCAAGGTTGCATCCTTTCCAGTGGGAAGGGAAACCCCCATTTAAGGCTGTTCCATGAGAGAGTATAAAGGCCAGGTCATGGCTGCCAGCTGGAGGAAACACTGCAAGACCATTCTAGATACAAAGCCCCCTGTGTGGTCGACCAGGGCTGTGCCTGGCCCACATTGCTCCATGACTCCCTCTGCCCACTCCAGCTCCATTCCTCTTCCTCCCGCAGTGGGTGAGCCCAAGAGCCCCCACACACATCACACCCATCATGCTACATTCCACCTCAGAGTCTGCTTCCTGGGAAAGGCAAAAGTTGACCCTTGAAGGGTGAGCAGGAGCTAGCCATACCAAGAGTCCAAGGAAGCAATACAGATTGAGGGAATGTCATGTGCCAAGTCACTGAGACATGACCTAGTTGGCACAGCAAAGGACCAGAGAGGTGGCGCATGTGTTGGGAATATAGTCAGCAATCTAGCTGGTTAGGAGACAGAATCAGGGCCAGACCATGAAGGGATCTGTAGACCATGACAAGGGGCTTGGATTTCATCCTAAGGGTAGGGGGAGACAAATGAAGTGTTGTATTCCAAGAAGCAACGAGATTGAATGTTTATTTAAGAGATGACTCCAGTGGCTTACTCTTCACAAGACTGTTGTAAGCACTGGCAATACCCAGAGGTATAAAGCTCTATTCAAGCTGTCCCAGTATATGACTTTGGGCAGATAGCAACTACTTAAGATTGGTCGAAAAGATAACCTTGCAGGGTAAGAAAATGGAAAATGCCTAGCAGCTAGTGAACACCTACTATGTGCTAACCCAACAAAGCTTTCAACAGAGGCATAATTGCCTTCAGGTAGCAGGGACAGCAATGGGGGCAAAGAGAAAGAAAGTGGTCTAAATTCACACAAATAGTTAAAGAAAGACCAGGGATATGAATCCAGGTCTTCTGGCTCCATAGCAAATTACCTCCTCTTTACAAGGATTATAGTATTATAACTATGTATCATATATATTCTTATTTTATATAACTATGGTACTATATGAGTATAGTATAAATATTATAAAATATTATGTCTATTGCAAAGCCAATGACAATCACAGGCATTTAAATGACCAATATTTGCTGTTCTATATAATCCCCAACCTATTGAACAGTTGCACCTGCCCCTAAATAATCTTCCTAGAGGGCCTTAGAGAAAAGGAGACCAAATGCAATTGATGGCATCCAAACTCTGTTTTGTGTCCTGAAGAATTTTGGGCACCTTCCCCCCAACAGATCCCCCAGGAATGTTTCACAAGAAGGCCTTCCCCTTTGCAGGTTGCCTACTACAGGCACAAATGTATATCCAATTATCAGCCAACTTTGGCTGATTCATGTATCCCGCAAGCCCACCCATTGTAATTCAGTGTAAGTGGCTGAACTTTCAAGAGTGTCTGCCTCTGCTATCCCTTGATCTGGAACAAGATAGCAAGGCAAATGCCTGCAATTGAAGGGCTTTTATAGTGTGGTGATGTGAAGGTCAGGGGAATGTAACTTGCTCCCTCTCCCCTCCTTCCAAGGCTTGCACAATGAAGATTTCCAACACAAATAATGTAAAAGGGCAAAGGCAAGATGAATGCCCCCTCTTCTTAAACACTTCTGAGAAAAACCAAGGTCATCGATGCATTACATTATTTCAGGGAGTAAGATTCCTGCAACAACCTGAAAGGGCACAATACAATTCCAGCCCCACTTCCTCCCCCAGGAATCCCAGTCAGGGCATGCTCTTTTCTTTACTAAACTATTGCTTTTCCTGTGTTCTGCCTTTGTTTTCTTTTTACTAGTACTGCACCTACAAGCAATGAACAGGCCCTGCTAGGGAGCAAAAGGAAAATCTTGTGGCCATTGCAAGGTTTCAAATAGTTTCAAAGTCATCAGTAATTAGGAAAAACAAAACAAAAACCCTGAGGCAGGTTCGAGTAGACTATAGACAAGAGAGGACAAATCCAAAAAAAAAAAAAAAAATCCTTAAATCGGAGTAAAAAGTCAAGAACCAAGAAGTAACCATATTTAACTTGATGAGATTTTCTAAATGTATGTTTAGAAGTTAGTAGAATCGCTTCTCGGCCTTTTGGCTAAGATCAAGTGTAGAAGTTAGTAGATAATGTCCTAATTTTCTAGAACAGCCAATTCTCTGGTCAAGAAGGTCATCTCTTCCTGCACTGAGCTTCTCTTGTAGAAGGATGAGTGTTTTATTTAATAAATGTTTTTTAATTAAGTTTATTTATTCATTTCAGGAGAGACAGAGAGACCGAGCTGAGGAGGGAGGGGGAAGGGAGGGAGGGAGGAAGGGAGAGAGAAAGAGAGAGAGAGAGAGAGAGAGAGAGAGAGAGAGAGAGAGAATCCCAAGCAGGCTCCACACCATCGGTGGAGATCCCAACGCAGGGCTTGAATTCACGAGCCATGAGATTATGACATGAGCTGAAACCAACAGTTGAACACTAAACAGACTGAGCCACAATGCCCCAATAATAGTTTTTAAAGGTAATTCACTTAACTTCAATATATTATATACACTGAAGTGTGTAATTAGTAGAGTATAGCTTGACACAGTTTCACAAAGTTAACATTCTCCTGTTACCAGCAACCAGATGAAGAACTTGAACACTGCCCAGCATGCCGAACCTCCTTCACAGCCTTCCCAGATTCTACCCCCAGAGCTCTTCCCCAAAGGCAATCAGTATCCTAACTGTCATAGGTTAGTCTTGTCTGGTGTTGAACTTTATATACGTGGAATCAAGTAGCATGCGCTCTTTAGCAAAGAGCTTGACTTCTTGCTTAACACAGTGTTGTTTTATCCACGTTACAACGTGGAACAGCAGTTCATTTGCATTACCTCCTTGCGTGACCATAAAATATCCAATGTAGATGGACACTTTGTTCTTTCCTGTTCCCATCCACCATGAACAGTGCTGCTATGGACTTGCTCGCACAGCTTCGGCACACAACTGTACACACCTCTGTTGGAACTTCTAGATCACCCAGTATGTGTGGAGTCAGTTTCAGTAGATACTGACAAACAGTTTTCAAGTTGAGTGCACTAATTTACATTCCCAATGACAAGGTATGAGAGTTCCTGGTGATCTAAGCCCTTTTTCCAAGGTTTGGCTGGTTTTGAATTCTTATCAAGTAATGCATGTTTGTGGTATTAAGAAAACAATTCCATAAGACTTGTAATGCAAAAGAACAGTCCCCTACCCTACCCTGAGGTCCTGCTCCCCAGAGCCAAGCATGTTCAATTCTTTTAGCTTTTTCCAGCATTTATCTTTGTGTTTCTATACACATATTTTTTTTATTCTTTAATTATTTTAAGGATTATCTACTGATTTTCTCCTATAGAAAGATAAAGTTTGAGTACTCTTACACCCTATTCCCCACCTTTCTCATGTACATTTCACCTCTACCTTCTTGGTAATACTGCTTTATTATAATGTTGGTTGTATCAATAGTTACTGTTCAAATTATTATTATATAATTATTCACAAATGAAACCAATAGTATAGCACAACCGCATTCCCCCTTTTTAAAAGTTTATTTATTTTGAGACAGAGGGAGAGAGCATGAGTAAGAGAGGTGGGGCAGAGAGAGAGGGAGAGAGAGAATCCCAAGCAGGATCCACATGGGCAGCACAGATCCTGACTTGATGCTCGATCTCACAAACCATGAGATCATAACCTGAACCGAAATCAAGAGGCAGACACTTAACCCACTGAGCCACCCAGATGCCCCCGCATTCCCCTTCTTACACAAAAATTGTGTTTTCCTTAAAGTTAGTAATTGCCTTTATGTCTCATCTACTCAGATTTCTATTTATCACCAGTTTTTCTCAGACTCTCTGAAGAATTACAAACACCCTTCAAAAAGGTGCAACTCCTCAGGAATTCTATCAGTACTGCATATTCCCTTTGAAGTTTGGTGAGATTTTTTTGGGTTCGGGGGTTTCATGGGAGTTTTTTGGGTTTGTGTGTGTGTGTGTGTGTGTGTGTGTGTGTGGTTTTTGTGTTTTTGTTTCGTTTGTTTTGTTTGGCAAAAGGCCTCTGTCTTCCTTCTCACTGAGTCTCCTGAACAGCGGTCATACTGGGAAATCCCCTCTTCATCATTCTAGGAATTCCTGTACTCCTTTTTATAGCTAGATCCCCTGTCTCCAGAACCTTACATTTTCTTTATTTTGCTTATTGGAGCAAATGTTTTCTTTTGCTCATTGGAACAAACCACCAGTAGCTCCCCAAGTATAAATGTTTTGAGACCTCTCACATCTGCATTCTATCTGCACATGTGATTGACAGTCTAGAGGTATATGGATGTCTAAGTGAGAAGCCTTTGCTCAGACTTGAAGACATTGTTCCCTTGACTTCTTGGCTTCCAGGTTTGCTGTTGAGAAGTAGGATCTCACTGTAATTCCTGATCCTTAGATATGTGACTCATTTGCTCTTCCCTGGCAAGGGATCTTCTCCTTGTACCCTT
This sequence comes from Panthera tigris, assembly GCF_018350195.1. Lineage (NCBI taxonomy): Eukaryota > Metazoa > Chordata > Mammalia > Carnivora > Felidae > Panthera > Panthera tigris. The sequence goes on from NC_056661.1 coordinate 49,840,210, forward strand.
CATGCTCTGAAATCCTATGGTAATATGCCTTGATGTAGACTAATGTGCTGAGTACAGTGAGTCCTTTCAATCTGGAGTTTCAAGTTCTTGGTTTATGTATATGTGTGTGTGTGTACATATATATATGATTTTAAGTTGTTTTTTAAAGTTTTATTTATTTTGAGAGAGATGGAGAGAGCAAGTGGGGGAGGGGCAGAGAGTGAGGGGGAGAGAGAATCCCAAGCAGGCTCCATGCTGCCCACGGTGGAGCCCAAAGTGGGACTCGAACTCACAAACCTCAAGATTCATGACTTGAGCCAAAACCAAGATCCCAGTGCTTAATCAACTAAGCTACCCAGGTGCTCCAATATTTTTTAAAAAAGCTTTCCCTTTTGTATCTCTCTTGATTGGTTGTTGCATCTACTAGATTAATTCTCTGATTTTCTCATCATTTCTCTCCCGCTATCCATGCCTTTGCTCTTTTACTCTACCTTTTAGGAGATTCCCTCAACATTAATTTTCAAACTTTTGATGTTTTTTTCATTACTATTACAATATTTTTCATTTCCAAGAGCTCTTTGTTCTCCAGTCCTTTTTAAAAATAGCATTGTATTTTGTTTTATCAGTGAAATATCTTCTCTTTTCTTCTGAAAATATTAATTATAGCTTTTTAAATGAAGTTGCCTCCTGCTCACTTCACTATCACTGTATTCATCAGGTTCATTTCCTTCCAGTATTTGCTTTGGTCTTTTCCATTTGAGAATAGAAGCTTTCCTCAAAATCTGGTGATTCCTACACATCCACTGATATTTAAGAGCAAGGCAATAAAATGCTGATTGGCAGTTCATGGTGAGTAGGCTGGGGTTTACTGGAGGGTGACTGGGTAGAAATTTATCTAATTCATTAGAGGTCTTTTCCTTTGGAGTGCCCAGCTATGCACAAGAAAAATCTTCCCATCTCTGCTGCCTACATTCTGGGAATTGAGGAGAGGAAGGGGATTGGATTAAGAAGTCTCTCTCCTTATTTGGTTTTAATGTTTGAAGCCATCTCACCATTGCTCCTGATGTCCTCAGTCTGAACCCCCTCTGAGTTTCTCCAGATGCTGTGGGGGAAGATCCATTACCTAGATCTTCAAAGTGGGAAATGGCATCCCAGATAAAACAATTTATTACACGTGCAATATTAATAGGGTGTGTGGACTTTTTTTTTTTTTTTTGGCTTATTTTCTGCTTTTTAAAAAATTGCAGGGGTGCCTTGGGTGGTTCAGTTGGTTAAGTGTCCGACTCCAGTTCAGGTCATGTTCCTACAGTTCATGGGTTCGAGCCTTGTGTTGGGCTCTGTGCTGACAGCTCAGAGCCTGAAGCCTGCTTCAGATTCCCCTTCTCTCTCTCTCTCTCTCTCTCTCTCTCTCTCTCTGTCTCTCTGCCCCTCCCCACTCATAAAATGAATAAAGTTGGGGCACCTGGGTGGCTCAGTTGGTTAAGCGTCCAACTTCGGCTCAGGTCATGATCTCACAGTTTGTGAGTTCCAGCCCCGCGTCGGGCTCTGTGCTGACAGCTCAGAGCCTGGAGCCTGATTCTGATTCTGTGTCTCCGCCTGTCTCTGACCCTCTCCCGTTCATGCTCTGTCTCTCTCTCTCTGTCAAAAATAAATAAACATTAAAAAACATTTTTTAAAAATGAATAAAGATTTTTTAAAAATTAAAAATAATTGCAGGGGTGCCTGGGTGACTCAGTGGGTTAAGTGTCCGACTCCAGCTCAGGTCAGGATCTCACAGTTCATGAGTTCGAGCCCCACATCAGGCTCTGTGCTGACAGCTCAGAGCCTGGAGACTGCTTGGGAATCTGTGTCTCCCTCTCTCTCTTCCCCTCCCCCACTCAAGCTCTGTCTCTCTCTGTCTCTCAAAAAAAAAATTAACAATAAAAAAAAAGAATTGCAAACCACAGAAATGGACTCGGGCAATTTAAATTTAAATTTAAATGGACTCAGGTAGGTAGTTCACTGAATTCCTGGGAAGGCTGCAAAGCCAGGCTCCAGGATAATCTTCTAGAACTAAGCCCAAAACCACCCAACAGAACACTCTGATGAGGAAATGTTCACAGACACTGCTACCCACTGAGCACAAAAGTAAATTATCATTGCTCCCATAACTACCCCACCAAAGCCAGTTTTATAAAGAAACTTGACCTTACATCACTGCTTCCACTAAAAGCTTGAGTTCTCTGCTTGAAAAATGAAAACACACACAGACCCTCTTTCCTCAGCTCACTTCTAAATTAAAATGTCATGTGTGTCTGATTGGCAAAGCCAGGTCCCATGATTGTAGGGAAAGCTGGGAATTTGAGTTTTCATTGGGGAAGAAAGACTATCACTGTAGATTTCCCTAAGTATAGAAACACTACCCAAAAGATGATGGAAGGCCACAAATATGAGAGCTATCCTCTGCTGAACTGATTCCACACATATGTCTTTAGAGGTAAGTGTGGGCTCCGATTTTCAAGTCTCTCTAGAATTCTGTGGCAAAAATTGGCTTATTTCTTGTTGGAATTCTATTCTCTGGGTATTTTGTTCAAGCTTTCTTGCTCTCACCATCCAGTTGTCATTCATCCATCTGCTTTCCATCTTCTAAACCCTTGTTGACATCTTTAATTTGCTGTTGGTTCCTTCCTCTGACCTTTGTCTCTGTAGGTTTATAGCTTTTTAATTCTTTTCCCATCATCTTAGTGGGGTTCTTGGAGAAGTGGAAATCAATGTGTGCTATATCTAATCAGACTTTAAGGTATCCTTTGTGTGGCTATTAAGGATAATATATGTACCAAGTGATTTATTGATTACTTAATGTACCAGAGTAACCTCTTGAAAATTTTAAAAGTTTTAGTGAGCTCAGACACATCAAGACTGCTCCACCTCTCACCTACTGAGTTTCTTCTACCTAGGTAGGAAGTCAGGCCTGCGTGGACTTTCTTGCTGAGAATTTTATGTATTTCAAGAGTGAAAAAGGAGAAATTGGCAAGGTGAGTCCTACTTTGTTTTTACCACATGGTGAAAGGGAGCTCCAGTCTCTTACCCCTGTAGCATTTCTCTCTCCAGATTCTATTGGAAAATCTCAGGGAAGAATTCTGATTGGCTGGCTTGGGTCACACACCCACCACAGGGGTCAGTGTCCATGAGGATTTATGACTGGCCCAGTCTGGCTTACTCCATCCTCCATGACTAGAGCATGGGTCTTTTCACAAGTGGTTGGGGGAGTGGAACAAGACATTCTGAGGCAAGTAGCCACCTAGTGTGTATACACAACACTGTTGTGCAATGGATATTCCTAGACATCACACAACCAAGGCAAGATGCAGACATGGAAAATAAATTTGTAGTAGGTTGAATAATGCCTTCAAGACATATTCTCATTCCCTCCAACTTGTGAATGCTACCTTATACAGCAAAAACAAACAAACAAACAAACAAACACTAATGTGCATGTGTGGTTAAATTAGGGGTCCTGGGATGGATGCTCATCTTGGGTCATCGGTCTGCGCTCTAAATGCAAACAATCATATACAATCAGTATATGCAATAAAATATATCCTTTAAAAATAGGGGCTGGGCAGAGAGGAATTTGACCCAGCCATAAAAAAGAGAACTCAATATGGTGATGAAGACAGATTATATCAGCCGTTACAAGCCATGATGTGCTGGGAGCCACCAGAAGCTGGAAGAGGCCAGAAATGAATTCTCCCTTTAAGCCTCCAGAGAGAGTGCAGCCCTTGGTTTTGGCCTAGTGAAGCTTTTTTTTTTTAATTTTTTATTGTTTATTATTTTTGAGAGAGAGAGAGAGAGAGAGACTGAGAGCAAGCAGGGAAGGGGCAAAGAGAGAGGGAGACAGAATCAGAAGCGGGCTCCAGGCTCTGAGCACTCAGGACAGAGCCTCACATGGGGCTCAAACCCACAGACCTGATCATGACCTGAGCTATAGTCAGCCACCCAACCAACTGAGCCACCCAGGCACCCCTGGGTGAAACTTAAGGAAGATTACTATCTTCCAGAACTGTGGGAGAATAAAGTTCTCCTGTTTTAAGCCTCCAAGAGTATGGTAATTTGTTACAATAGCAATTGGAAACAATTACAGATTTTTGGTATCTGCTATAACAAATTCCTACAAATGTATAAGTGGCTTTGGAATTACGTAAAAGGTAGAGGCTGGATTTTGAGACCCATGATAAACAGCACGTTAACAGAAATGTGAACATTAAATGCACTGTTGGTGAGACCTCAGAAAAAAGTAAGCAACATGTTATTGGAAACTGGAGGAAAGGTAGCCCTTGTTTATACAGTGGCAAAATGCTAAGGTGAATTATGTCCTACAACTTCTGGAGAGGAGAACTTAATAAGTTATGAACTTGGACATTTAGCTGCAGAGATCTCCAAGTAAAGCAGTGAAGGTACAGCAGAGTTTCTGCATGCTATTTAAAGTAAAATGTGAGGGCACCAGGATGGCTCAGTCAGTTAAGCGTCTGACCAGCTCAGGTCATGATCTCACAGTTCATGGGTTCGAGCCCTGCATCGGGCTCTGTGAAGACAGCTCAGAGGCCGGAGCCTGCTTCCAAGTCTGTGTCTCCCTTTCTTTCTGTCCCTCCCCTGCTTGTGCTCACTGTCTTTCTCTCCCCTTCTCTCTCGCTATCTCAAAAATAAATAAACAATTTTTAAATTTTTTAAACTATATTTTAAAGTAAAATGTGAAAGGAAAGACATAATATGAAGTAAGAAACATTAAGCAGAAGAGAATCGGAACTTGGTGACTTGGGAAATTAACATCCTATCTGGATTGCAAAAGAGGCCAAAATTAGGAGATAAGGTCATCACTATCAGGAAATCATGCTCTGAAGCCTAGGTGAAGAGTGTGGTCGGACAACCTTTGGCAAATGCCTACAAAATTGGGGATGTGACTTACGGATCCCCTCAATTATCTCAGCAGAAGCTGGGAATAGACAGGATTATCCAGGAAATATCTGTGAAGAATCCTGTTGTCTAATGGCAGGAGCCCCTATGACATACACTGGAGAGCCACAAGATTTTTGTGAGAGTTCTATTTGCAGAAACACCAACAGTTTTGATAGAAAGAGAGAGAGGATAAAATGAAGAGAAGATTTGAACTCTCAAAATTCTACAGGCAAGAAAGAGACTCATAAAACTACTTCAAAGAAAAAAAAGGCCGGGGGTGGGGGGTGGAGAATAATTCCCAGAGTGGAGCCTTGGGCTGAGAGGTCAGAGCTACAAGCCACAGAGGATTATTTCCAGGCCTTGAGACTTAATGGAACTTTCCTGCTGGATTTTAAAATTGCTTAGGATCAGTAACTCCTTCCTTCTTTTCATTTTCCTCTTTTTTTGGAATGGCAGTGTGCATGCTTGTTATCCTATGCTAGTCCCACCACTGTATTTTGAAAGTAGAGAACACGTTCCTGTGGTCTACAGGTCTACAGATGGAGGAAAAAATGTCCCTCATGAGGAATCATGCCAAGAGTTTCACCTATACCTGACTGATAGAACTTAGATGATGAGATTTGAGATTTGAGCTGACGGTATTTACACGAGATTTTGGACTTGAGTTGATGTTGTAATGGGTTGAGACTTAGGGCAATGCTGAGATGGGGTGAATGAATTTTGTATGTTTGGGAAGGATGTGAATCTTTGAAGGCCAAAGCGTAGACTGTGATAGGCTGAATAATAACATGCTGCCTCCAAAATATTATCTTTTCATTCTAATCCCTAGCACCTCTGACTGTTACTTTATAATGAATGAATGAATGAATGAATGAATGAATGAATAGAAAAATAGATGGATAGACAGATAGATAGACAAATGGACAGACTTTTCAGGTGTGATAAACTAAGGACCCTGAAATGGCAAACTTGTCCTGGAGATAGAAAGATGAAAGATAGATGGATGGATGGATGGATGGATGGATGGACAGACAGACAGACAGACAGAATGGATGGACAGACTTTGCAGGTGTGATAAACTAAGGAACTTGAAATGGTGAGCTTGTCCTGGAGATAGAAAGATGAAAGATGGATGGATGGATGGATGGATGGATGGATAGACAGACAAATGGACAGACTTTGCAGGTGTGATAAACTAAGGACCTTGAAATGGTGAGCTTGTCCTGGATTGACAAGGTGAGCTCTAAATGCATGTATCCTTATAAAACAGAATCAGAAGAAGGTTTAACTACAGAGGAGAATACAATATGAAGACAGAACAGAGAAAGAGAGATTTAAAGATGCTACCCTGCTATCCTTGAAGATAGAGGAAGGGGCCATGAGCCAATGAATCCACCTCTAGAAACTATAAAAGTCAAGAAAATGGGTTTTTTTCTCTATAGCTTGGACAGAGAGTATGCGCCTGCAGACACCTTGAGTTAGCTCCCTAAAACTTATTTCAAATGTCTGGCCTCCAAAACTGTACAAGAATAAATCCGTATTGTTTTAAGTCACCAAGTTTGTTGTAATCTATTACAGCCACCATAGAAAATGAACACACGCATAAAAGGGTCAATGATCCCTGAGACAAGAACAATCAAGAGGTAATGAGTAACTGGATGCCCTAAGCACCCCAAAGTCCAGACACTGCCACTTTTATCTATGTGACCCCAGGCAAGATGCAATCTCTAGGGACTCCCTTTCTTTACCTCTAACGTGGGGTGACAATACCTGACTCACTTTTTTCCCTCGCTGGTTTTGAACTTACATAAGAAAAAAAAAGTAGATGACAGTGCTTTATAAAAAAACGTGCAGTGAAACATGTATACTGATTACTTTTAATGGATGAATCCATCCAAGACGTTATCATAAGTTGAAATGTAGTAAACAATGTACTGCAAACATAGGTTACCAAGACTCTTTTCTTTATATTTATCTTTGAAAGACAAAGAGAGACAGAGCCTAAGTGAGGGAGGAGCAGAGAGAGAGGGAGACACAGGTTCTGAAGCAGGCTCCAGGCTCTGAGCTGCCAGCACAGAGCCCAGTGCAGGGTTCGAACCCATGAACTGCGAGATCATGACCTGAGCCAAAATCAGACATTCAGTCAACTGAGCCACCCAGGTGCCCCGGTTACCAAGACTTCTGATTTTTAAAATGTAAGACTATGACACACACTTGAATTCACTTGGTAAAACATGAAGGCTTGGGAATATGACTAAGGGAAACTCGAGTTCTGGGGAAAGGATTGATTTCTCTTCTTCATCTAAGGCCAGGAATGTCAACAACCTAGGCAAGTTCTTCCACTCCTTCAAAGCTAAATGTGCTGGCTACTCTGAAAGATAGGTACAATATGTCCCATTTACCAGGCATGATAAAATGAGACTTGAAAAAAATAATTTGGGAAACTAAACCCATTCAAATGACACTGTCGCTGTTCAAAACATCTGCAGAATGACTCTTCGAGAATTTTTTTCAAAGCCAATTTCACCAGCCAAACAAGCAAACAAACAATTCACTAATTTAAACTAAGTCTTTGATTTGGCTCTAAAACAGTGTTCCCCAGAATAATTTACCACCTTATTTACAAGACTCGTCTCTGAAAGTGTTGAGGGTATTTCCAAAAATGAAATCTATCCTGAAAGGACCAAGATTTGCTAACATGAAAAATCGTCTTAAAAAAAAAATTACTCTGAAGATCATTCCAAAAGAGCAATCCCAACAGTGTTGCAAACAACAGTAAGTCATTCCAGTGAGTTTCAAATACCTCCAGAGGGAGTACTGAAAGGCAGACGTGCTCGCATCCCTGTGATGACAGGCAGAAGACTCCAGCAGAAAAGACCAGGGTGGTGGAGACAGACTGACCTGAGTTAGACTCCAGCTCCATCCTGCACCTGCTACATGACCTTGAGTGGCTCATTTACCTCCTCTGTGCCTGTTTCCTCTTCCATAAAATAAACACAATATCTTGGGTGACCATATAATTTATTGTCAAACCTGGGGCACTTTGGAAAGTAAAAAGGGCTCATTTAATACTTGCATGAGGACAACAGGCAAACCAAGATGTTTAGTCATCCTAACACCCCACTCCTCCTGGATTTTTGTGGGGACTAAGTAATATGAAGGGTTCGTTGAGCACGCTTAAATGGTAGCCCTATAAAGCTTATACCAGGTTTAAAAAAAAAAAAAGCCATTCATTTTGGTGATGCCTGTTTGCTTCAATGGGTTTTGCTTTCAAATGCCTTTTATTTACAGATCTGTGCAGGCCTGGCACCTTGGGTGTGATAAATGGGTGTGCGTTTTACACTGACTGGTTGGCAGAGCTACTGACATGCCCGTCCCCCCTCTATCTGTGGGATACCACCACAGAGCAGCAGATTTCCATCTGAGCCTAGCCGGGGAGAAGGCAGCACAAGGTCCATTTATCATTTGCTGTGTATGCAGAGAGCTGACCACACAGTAGAGTTTTTGGAATTGTAACAGGCTGAACACTGGGCTCAAGCTGGTTGAACTTTCTCAAGAGAAGCCGGTTAAACCCAAGCTTATCTGCACATCCAAAGGTGTACAGACATTCGTGCCTATTGCATTTCACCCTGGGATAGGAGAAATTTCTTTAGAGAAAAAAGTTACTAATAATCCAAGCCCTATATAAACTATGATATCCTTTAAGGCTAGTACCTACTTTGGAAACAAATGTATCTGACTATCTTAACATGAAATCAGTTTTCTCGGATGAGCTCCCATGCCAGATTAACCTTTTAGCTACTTAGGCCTCCCTGAACAAAGTGCAGTAATAATAATATCGATCACAAAAGCATATCGTAAAGGTGAGGAGCACAGACTCAGGTAGCAATCTGCCTAGATGTGACCCCTGCCATTTATCAGCTATGGGAGCTTGGGGAACTACCTGAATTTCTCTGTGCCTCAGCTTCCTTATCTGTTAAATGGGAATAACAGTACCTAACTTTTGGACTTGTTACAAGGAGCAAATAAGTTAAATGAGCCACCTGCACTTAGTTAGCACTACATAAGTTTTTGTTAATTTTCTTTTTATTTTAGTAAATAGCATTACAATAATGTGAGCTCTCAGTTCCGAGGTCCTTACTGTGAACTAAGTACTTCACTAGGCTCTGTTTGGTTTTTCTTGACACCACATACCTCATCCCAACACCAATTGTCCAATTCTCGGACAAAAACTAGGTGTCCTACAATTCGGTTCAGTTCTGACACCACCCACCCACATTTAGCACAAACCCCACAGGCTCAGGACTCAGTCCCACAAGAAGGCTCCCTGTCTCAGACAAATAAAGTCCCCAGACAACTCTCACTTCTATCCAGCCGACTACAACTTTATGGGTTCTCAGGACCCTTCCTTAGGTTCAATACTGTGTTAGAACAATTCACAGAATGCAGGAAGCTGCTCTATTTACTATTATGGTTTATCATAAAGGATACACATGAACAGCCAGGTGAGGAAGTACACAGGGCAAGGTCTGGAAGGGTCCTGAGGACAAGAACCTCTGTGTCTGTGCAGCTGGCATGTGCCACATTGTCCCAGCACGGATGTGTTCTCCAACCTGGAAGCCCCTGCAATCCTTATCGTTCCAAGTTTGCTTGTTTGTGTTACCAAGGTTTCATTACACAGGCACGCTCATAGAGTCACTGGCCTTTAGTAGCTGAACTCAGTTTTTAACCCCTCTACCTGCCCTGGAGGTCACGGATGGGGCAAAAGTTCCCACTCCAAACCTGTGCTTGGTTTTCTGGCAACCAGCACTCATCCTAAAGTGAGGGACCTTACCAGGAGTCACCTCATCAGCATACAAGAGACACTCCTCTCACTAAGGAAATTCCAAGGGCTCCAGGAGATCTGTGCCAGGAAAAGGGCCTTGTACCACAAACTCTTTAAGTGTGTTGTCTCCTAATTATTCCCTTTTCAGGAGGGATAAGCTGAGCCTGAAAGGTTGAGTTACTTGCCCCAGGTCACAGCTGCTAGGTGAACACCTCCCATGTCTGTCTCACATTAAAGCCTTTTGTTTTTTCCTCTACACCAAACACATGGGTTTGACCCAGGCTCAAACACTGGCAGAGAAGAAGGATGTGTCCACATGAAGCAGACTGCCTCTCACTCTGATGTGTCCTGAATTCAGCCCCATGGACTCACAGCTTGCCACTATCAAGAGGGAGAGCTGTCACTAAAGTGGAGACGGCTGATTCAATCTGGTAACCCGTTGGGGCACAGGCAACATGGCAGGAGCCCCCTCTTAGGGACCGCGTTTGACGCAAAAAGAAGAAAGCAGCTTCCCCTTGCCTTCACAGAAGCATGGCACCCAGTCTGGGAAGGAAGGAAGCCCCCAGGCCTGGCCACAGAGGAGGAAACAGATAGCCACAGAAACAGCACAGCTGGTCATAGGGGAAGGCCACAGCCCCTCACGGACAAATCAGCAACCACAGTAGGAGACAAAAGAAACAAAATTCCTGGAAACCCCTGACCACACAGTGGTAGGACTTGCTCTTGAGTCCGTGAAAATTCCTTGTGGAGGCCCCGCCAAATGTGTGGAGATTTATTTCAAGGAACAGGCACTTGTGTGAGCACAAAGAGACAAGAGCCAGTACAAGTGATAGTTATGACTCATGTGGTCCCACAGGCAAATAGATATTGGGCTAAGATAAAACCCAACCCCAGATTCAATTTCACAAGTGCAACCTTTAATGTATTCTCTATTTATGTAAAATGTGAGAGCCAAGAGATATGCCATTAATTCAATTGCTTTTTGCATTCAAGTCAAGCCCTCCACAAACATGTCTTATTAAACCCAGACAATTGGTCTGTCCAGAGAGACAGCATCTGCATGTAGGATTTGAGCAGCCAGGCCCTATTTTAATTACGACATGACCACAAGTGGACTACCCCAGTCAATTGTTAGAGCTGCCATAAAAATCTTCATCTAGGTAAACCCATCCATTTTAACATGGTAAATCATAACAATGAATAATTAAATCCTGCTTCAGATGAAACAATAGACAGGTTTATTAGTGTCACTCCTGACATCCAAAAGCAAACAAGAAACTGGAAACTTTGCCCATTCTGACATATCGCTTAGGGACAGAATGCGCTGCTGATGCAACGGGATCATTTTGGAGTCTCAGCACATGAAAAGGGTGCTAAAAGAAATAAGTGGTTACCTGGGGGAAATATGTGAGAACTATGAATGTAAACCCTGTTGATGTTTTCTCAGATTCAATTTTATCTTGACTTAGCCGCCACCATCATTTCACAAACATTTTTGGGTTCAATTCCATCTTGAGTGGAGCCAGCTACAATCATTAGGCAAACATAAGATTTGGGACACGTGTCAATACAAAAATGATTTGCTCTGTTGATTGCCACACAGCTGTAGAACAGACTCAGATCCAGATGGACCCATCAGTCAGCTTGTTTTATCCTCCCCTCCCCTCCCCTCCCCTCCCCTCCCCTCCCCCCAAATCTCCTGTCCACCAGAGAAAATTCTCAGTTCCCACTGGTCTCTCTCCTTCTCCCTAAGGGCTGGTATGGCAGAAATACCAGGCTGGTAAGGCCTGGTATGCAGGGTCTCCCGCCTCCCTACTTTGCTTCCTTTCTCTTAAAACTCAGTCAGAAGAGGACTCCCAACTCCAACTGGCTCCATTATCTCTCCCAAGGGGACAAATCTAATTAATCACTCTTCTGACCAGATCATGTTGACCAGTGGATAGTTAGAGTTGTTTCATAGGCTATTTCAATGCCAAACACTCTTACTATCTGAACTGTAACTATTTGTTGCCCTTTGCTCCTATTTTTCTAAGATTATCCCAGAACTATTCTGCATAGGAAAATACACACACAGAAGCTGGCATCCGCTCTCTTTTCCATCCCAAACGTTAAGCCACAAATTCATAGTCAGGACTTAAGAAACCTATACACTTACATCCATGCTGATGACAACGCTTAGGGTGGGCAATGGACAGAGTGGATTTTGTTCAGGGCACACTTGCCTAGTTATGGGTCTGGATCCCAGAAAACAAAAAAAGTAAAAAGAAAATTCTCCAAAGCTCTTGCCTGACGTCCCTGCTATAGACAGACCAGATCTATGGTGTTGGGCTTTGGAAGTCTGGCCCTCAGCCATTCACAGGGACTTTCTGCAACTTTTTAAGGATCTGTTGCAATTGAAGATGGTCACAAATCCTTTAACACTCCTTCCATCAAGAGGTGGGGTCCATTACCTTGAGGGCACTATGCTAAGTGAAGTAAGTCAGACAGAGAAAGACAAATAGAATACTGTATGATCTCACTAATACATGGAGTCTAAAACAATAAATTTAAAACAATGTACTTGAAACAGAGAGCATAATGGTGATAGCCAGAGGTGGGAGGTGGGGGTGGACAAAATAGGTAAAGATGGTCAAAGGTAGAAACTTCCAGTTATAAGACAAATAAGTCCCGGGGAGGTAATGTATAACATGGTAACTACAGTTAATAATACAGTATTGTATATGTGAAAGTTGCTAAGAAAAGAGATCTTAAAAGTTCTCATCTCATTCCAAGAAAAAAAATTGTAACTATGTGTGGTAATGGATGTTAATTAAACTTATCGTGGTGTTTCGTGATATACACATATATCAAATCATGTCTGTTGTGCACCTGACACTAATATGATATTACATGTCAATTATATCTCAATTAGAAAGTGAGAAAGAAAAACAGAAAGAAGGAAAAGAGGGGGAGAGAGGAAGGAAGAGGTAGGGGCTATTTATTCCCCGCTTGAAGAAAGAGGACTGGCCTCTCTGACCAGAACAAGTGGGCAGAAGTGATGGCATGTCATAAGTAATCTCTGGGTCTCTGCTTTAAGAAGACAGGCAGCTTCAACCCTGGTCTCCTGGAAGCCAGTAGCCAAGTAAGAAGTGCACGTACTCTGAGACTATCATACTGTGAGAAGCCCAAGCACTATGGAGAGGCTGTAAGGAAGAGACACCACGTAGAGAAAATAGACTCCAGGCAGGAGCAGGGTGCCAATATGTGTGTGAGGAACCATCCTGAAGCGTGTCCTTCTGTATTAGCTGACCTTGCTGGTGACACCAAGTGGATCCAGACGAACCACCCAGCTGAGCCTCTCTCAATTCCTAACACCTAGACAACTCTCAGCAAAATAAGTAGGTCATTTAAAACTACTGAGTTTGGGAATGGTTAGTTATGAAGCAATAGATCGCTGGGAATAGTATTAATTTACCAAAAACGTTTATTTTGCACTTGGCACGCTTGTGCCCATGTCAGAGCCTTTGACCAGTTTTTCCCCCGGCCTGATATGTTGTTCTTCAAGGCATTTGCCTGACCAGGTCCTTCCAATTATTCAGGTTGTAGAACACACACCTCCAGCTTGGAAAGTCCTTCCTGGACCACCGTATCTGAAGTGTGTGCCCCAAACTTGCTCACCTAAGTCACCCTTTGTCTTATCATCCTACTAAAATTCCCTTTTTGTTCATTTTTTTTACTAGTTGGTAATAGATTTCCTCACCTCCTTCAGGATATGGAGCTTTGGCTTGTGTGTTGCTGGCTTTATTTCAATCACCCAGAACAGTGAATGGCACGCATTAGGTACTCAAGAAATACTTGTCTACCAAACTAGACATTTCTTTTTAAAAAAGGAAGAAAAAATAATAAGCATAAGTTACCAGAATACTTGAGAAAGCAAAAGAGATCTCAAGATAAAATTATGTTATAATAAAGCAATTACAAGCTTTTCTCCCTTACTTGCCTGGTTCTTGTGGTTCTCATGTTTCCAAATTAGGAATCTAAAGGAGTGTTTTTAAATTTTTCCTTCTTGATTCTCCAGAGTAAGACCTTATCCATTAAAATATAATTTACAACAGACATTACTCCATTATTGAGCAATGCTCCCCTCTTAAATGTAACCCATTTTTCTTACCTCAAGACTTCAATTTGAAAGGTACACTAAGGTGTTATTTTGTTTAGCTAAAACCCTGAATCAAAGATACTGCCACAGTGCCACCTGGTGGCTGAGGCTGATTCTGCACATATTTTTCCTTTGGTGCAGAAGGGGAAGAAAGGAATCTTCGCACCTCAAATTACAAAGTGATGTACATAGTCTTATTTGAGATACAATGATTCTGACGTCAGTAATATTATTCTCACGTTAGGGAGGATGATAGGGGGAAAAGGACAGTGACAAACCTTTATTGATACCTAATATGTACTGTCTTTAAGAAGGCTTTTTCAATAGTTTTTCTCATTTAATACTTGAACTAATCTTGGGATATTGATATTACCCTCATTTTTGTGCAGTAGCACACTTGCACATAGTTATGTTAAATGTCTTGTCAAACATCTAGAAGATGGGATTTGGGCCCAGGAATGCTGGCCTCCGAGCCTGTTTTCACCGTACTGGATAGTGGAGTTAAACATCCTCCCCACATGTGCTGAGTCTCCAAATTTCAAAGAGAAAAATCAAGCCCCAGACTTCTGGATCTAAAGTTAACTCATTCATTTATTGAGTTCCTACTGTATGTCAAGGATTATTCTGGATGCTGAGTACATTCTAGTGAACCATGCCTATCACCGTGTTCTTTCTACAGCCCCAAAACCCAGCAGGCTGTAGTCAACTCTGGATATGTTCATTCGTTTGTTCGTTCATTCATTCATTCACTCATTCATCCAACAGTCATTAAGCACCTACTAAAAATGTCACTGTGGGCAAAAGCAGAAGTGGCCCCACCATCATGGAGTTTACAGCCTAGTTGGGAAGACAGACATTAATCAAACCATCACATTAAAGGGGCGCCTGGGTGGCTCAGTCGGTTAAGCGTCCGACTTCGGCTCAGGTCACGATCTCACGGTCTGCGAGTTCGAGCCCTGCGTCGGGCTCTGGGCTGATGGCTCAGAGCCTGGAGCCTGCTTCCGATTCTGTGTTTCCCTCTCTCTCTGCCCCTCCCCCGTTCATGCTGTGTCTCTCTCTGTCTCAAAAATAAATAAACGTTAAAAAAAATTAAAAAAAAAAACCATCACATTAAAATATACAATACCCATGGTGCTATATACTAAATGGGAGAGATGTGGTATGTATGAATATATAAAGGAGAGAGCTGACTAGTTCAGGAGGTCAGGAAGTGATGAGGGGCTGACAGGGCAAGTAGGAGTTGTGGAGGCAGAGAGAGGGAAGAACTCCAGGCAGAGGAACTGCATGTGCAAAGGCCCTGAGATACTTGAGGGAGATGCCGTGTGTATCACCATAAATTTAAAAACCCTTTCCACTGGGCTTTTGCCTTACATTAGAAAAGAGAAGTATGTTCTCAGCACTTCAGATACATTCAGAATCTTGTGGACACCTAAGAAGATTAAAACAACTATGAGCTAACAAGAGAAATCTGTACAGCAATTTCAATTTTCAAAACACTTTTACATTCATATTATGCTTGCTCCTCCTCAAAATGAAGTATATGATTGTTCTTGAGTGTCAGAAGAGAGGGAGGCCCCGAAAGGCCAAGTGACTCGTGCACATTACATTAGTCCTGCTGCATTAGAAGGTAGCCCACACAAAACTTTTACTCAATCTCAATCCAATTATCTTTTCACTATGCTTATTCATTTTATGTTTTTAATGTTTGTTTATTTATTGTTAGGAGAGAGAGAAGGAGAAGGGTAGAGAGAGGGAGACAGAAGATCTGAAGTGGGCTCTGCGATGACAACAGAGCTCAACCCGGGGCTCAAACCCACCTACCACAAAATCATGACCTGAACTGAAGTCAACGCTTAACCAACTGAGCCACCCAGGTGCCTCTGCTTCTTCATTTAATTTTTTTTAACGTTTATTTATTTTTTGAGAGAGAGTGAGAGCATGAGCAGGGGAGGAAGGGCAGAGAGAGAGACAGACAGACAGAATCAGAAGCAGGCTCCAGGCGCTGAGCTGTCAGCACAGAGCCCGACGCGGGGCTCAAACTCACGAACCCCAAGATCATAACCTAAGCCGAAGTCAGACACTTAACCGACTGAGCCACTCAGGCGCCGCCAGCTGCTTCTTCATTTTAAATGACAGTGTCAATTAATCCCTGGTTACTGCTAACTTACCACATTGCAACCAGCAAGTAATCATTTGTCACCTAAGTCAAAATTAATTCTAATTTTCATATTATTAACATTCTTAGTCTTCTGTGCAACAATTTTTTAAATGGTTATTCATTTTTGAGAGAGAGAGAGAGCACAAGCAGGGGAGGAGCAGAGAGAGAGGGAAACACAGAATCTGAAGCAGGCTCCAGGTTCTGAGCTGTCAGTACAGAGCCCAATGCGGGGCTCGAACTCATGAACCATGAGATCATGACCTGAGCCGAAGTCAGACGCTTAACCAACAGAGCCACCCAGGTGACCCTTTGTGCAACAATTCTGTTGAACTTAGTTAACTGGCCAGCAAGTCTTTGGTTAATATTCTGGTCTTAAAAACAGATACCAGTCTTGTGTTTTCTTGGCTCAAATGGGAAATTTAATCAATGAATCAATTGAAACTAGTTTAATTAATTTTTTTACACTGAATTGCTCATTTAATTGATTTTTATCAAATTGATCCGTTATGTAAGTTGAGAAGATATAACAGGATAATTCAATTAATTTTAAATTTAGTAGGAAAGTGGGATTAGAAGGAGTAAACACCACCATTTGTTATTCCATAGGAAAAGAATTATATTCTCCAAAACAGCTACAAAAAAAAAAGAAAAAAAAAGCCAACCCTGTCATCCATTCATTCATCATTCATTCTTTCAGTCATTAATTTTGTATCTACTAAATGTTAGACATATGCCAAGCAGATGGTATAGAGATGGTCAAAAGGAAGGTACAATACAAGAATATGCCAGCTATGGATTTATTGCCTTTTTCGGATCCAAATCGTCTTTTACTGCCAGTTCAATGAAAATATTGCTTTTGAAGAAGGTGTGATGCTCAATTCTATCAGTAGAGGGCGCTTCAGAGACACTGCCAGAAGAAGGGGCTTCTCTTTTTGTTCTAAGCTGTTACACCTGCTTCTCCGGTTCCTACCAAGGGCTGTTTGTGGCCAGCAGTGTGTTAGGGGAGTGGTCAGTGGCACTCATTCATTTCAGCTTCAGTGACGCCCCCAGGATGGGTTTCCAGTGAGGCACAGGAACCCTGCAGTCCCTCCATTTGTGTCCAGATGGGTGTTTCCTGCTGGATGGACTCTGCCTCCCCTCTAGTTGCTTCCTGCTTGTCTAGCAACTGTACAAGAGCACGGGCCAGAGCTCCTGAGAGAACGCCCCTACGGAGTGGACCGCAGCCGCACCTTCTTCAACACGTCTGAATCCCAGCTTGGGGAGGGGTCCCCCTTCCCAGCATGTCCCTCCCCTCATATTCTCCCTCAGCCCTAGGCTTTTCTGTAGAGTTCCGTTTACTCCTTTCTGGACAATCTGATATAGGTAAGTAATGATTTCAGCAGTGATTCTCAAGCAGGGGCCATTCCGCAGACCAAAGGGACATTGGCAACATCTGGCCCCATTGTCAGTTGTCACAGTGTGGGGAGGAGAGAGAACCCTGTGGGTATCTAACGCGTAGAGGCCAGCAATGCTGCTAAGCACCCTACAGTGCACAGGGAAGTCCCCCCAAATTCGGAATTATCCGGCCCAAAATGTCAAGTGTGAAGCAGAACCCTGAGCTTTCCCTGTTGAAATTACTGTGTGGTTTCTTTCTTCTCGTCGCACCCTGACTGACGAAGAAGGTGGGAAAGAAATGAAGGCAGATAAATTAAATCAGACCTTGGTAGCTTTCATCACCGTGCTTTTGTCTTCGCAGCTCTGTCTTGTCTAAAGAATCCTGCTTTTTATTATTATCTGACCTGATGTAAACACAAATGCTGCAGGCTGCAAAGAGGAATCCAGGGAAACTTGAAAGATTCAGCTTGGCATGGAATCCCTTACTGATGAATGGGGAACACACATTTCACGGACTCCAGCGGCTGTGTCCTACCCAAAACCAGGAAAGGTGGGTAAGGGCATCATGAGATGACAGCTCGTGTACTCATAAACAAAGGGAATTTAACATGAAATACCAGAAAATGATAAATTCAAGAAATCTAAAATATAATTAAAAATCACCTTCTATTAGAGTGGGAAGTGCCTTAAAAGGCCACCAATCCAATGGGACCCAAACTAGGAGGAAAATCTGAGTCATCTGGGGATTTTCTGAACAACACAGCATCTGGGGCCCCCTCACACAATGATAAAAATCAGAGTTTCCGGGAGGCACTAGAGTCCAACTCCTTCATTTTAGACAGGCCCATTGCTGGCCTTTAATTAAAGGCACCCTCTGCACCAGGCACATGACTTGGCAGGTGGAAAATCCAGATTTTAGTCTCCTCCTACCCCCTTAGCCAAATTCACTGGTGCAGTGCACAACCTAGATAACTCTATAGGGAAAACCTAATTTGCAAAATGAAGAAATTGAGGCCCACAGGATTCAGTTTCATTCTTTTGCTAATTTATTTTCTGGCCCATTCATCCACTCAACCATCATTTATTGAGCACTTGACATGCCAAGCTCTGTGGAAATAAGATGAATGAGACATCGCCCCTGCCCTTAGGGAATGTGTAGTACATCTGAAAGACAACTTTAACAAAACACTCTTGTTTATGTTATTGCATCTGATCCTCCAACAACGTGGAGAGGCAGGTACTAGTGGTATTATCCCTATCACACAGGTTGAAAAACAGGGTGAGAGGTATGTTCAAAATCACACACAAAACCCAGTCCTGAGATGCAAACTGAGCCCAGGCCCTCAAATCCCAGTGCAGTTTGTTCCTTGATACAATGTTGCCTGCTGGAGGAAACCACAGTGGTGCCTTGTACCCCAGGCTCACACTCAGCCTTTGCAGCCTATCCTCCAAATTTGGGCTATCAAGAGTCATTTTCTTCCCAAGGCTCACATCCTTGGGCTTTTCTCCTGACTGGGGACACCTGTGAGACGGGCCTCGCTGAATGTATACGCCCTCCCAGTTTCAAGACAGCATTTAAGAATGAATGAGAAATTCCAGGGGAAGGTGGGAAGATATGAAGGTAGTAAATGTGTATCCTGTTTGTGGAAAACATATCCAGTGTTAATCTGTCCTCTAACAAAAACTTTTTTTTTCTTTGTAACGCTAATCGCTAGATGACTCTAATGCTTATCTATAGATTTGCTGTTATCACTCAAATGTCAGCTCTTTGAGGGTTGTTAATTGCCTGTCTCCTTCAGGTTCCATTCTCTTAGGAGGCCAGGGCAGGGCTCATAGCAAACACTGGCTGAGTAAGTTAAGGAATAAAGGAATGAACACATTTTATAGAAGCTGTGCCAACCAAACTATATTCTGACTTAGGAGAAGAGCCAAAAGCGATGAGGTTTTGTAAGTTTCAACAAAACTCCTGTAAAACCCCCCCAGCTTTAATAATGCAAACTTATTTTCAAGAAACGTGAACATTTCCTTTCCAAACATGTACTTTAATAGTTCAGATATTTTTTGCTTCGTTGTCAGTAAAGGAATGTTCTTACAGTGGCACAAGCCAGTTTATGGTCTGTTTCTTTTTATGTGGATGGTTAAAAAAAAAAAAAAACAAAAACAAAAAACTCATCATTTTGTGCCATGCCAGTGGTCTGGGAAAAAACATCCAAATCAAATGTGGACAGTATATAAACATCATGCTAGTGATGCCTCACAGAGTCACAAATATCAGAGCCGGCAGAAATCGTCAAGTATGTGTGTCAGTCCAGACTGGTTAAGGAAATCATGGAGAACCACACGGCAGGTTGGTGTCAGGGCTGGGGCCAGACCACATCTCTCGATGAAGGTTCATTTCTTCTGTTGGAGTGTTCAGAAACAGAATCACAGCGCTGGGCACCTGTGGCACAAACCCACAGGAAGGTGTTGCCGTGGAACGCTGAAGAAGGAGAAAGGTGGCTCCAATTCGTCTGCCCTATCTGGTGCCCCTACTGACACCACCCAAGTCTGGGATGAACGGATGCGACTTGAAGCTGAGTGTATTGGGTAGATTTTATTGCAAAACCAACTGCCTCAAAAGTCAGTGGCTTAGGGGACGCCTGGGTGGCTCAGTCCGTTGAACTTCTAACTCTGTATTGTGACTCAGCTCATGATCTCATGGTTCATGAGACCAAGCCCTGCCCGCATCAGTCGCAGAGCTGATGGCACAGAGCCTGCTTGGGATTCTCTCTTTCCCTCTCCCTCTGCCCCTCCCCTGCTCATGTGCACACATACACACACTCTCTCTCTCTAAAAAAAAAAAATATATATTAAAAAAAAAATAGTGGCTTGAAAAAAACAAACCTGAATTTGGCACATGGTTCTAGGAGTTGGCAACGTGGACTGGTTCTTCTGGTCTCAGTTTCCTAGAGCATCAGCAGTCAGCTGCTGGCTAACAGGAAGCTCCATTTCTGGGGGTAGCTGGTATTCCAGCTGGGGTGATAGGAAGGATTGGGTCACACGTGTGTTACCCTCTGGCAGTGGCAGCATTATGACAAACAGAAGAAACACGTGGCCACGGCCAAAACTGGCACACCACCCCTTCCACAACATTCTATCGTTGTGGCCGACCGCAAGGCCAGCCAACATTCAAGGAAGTAAAGAACAAACTCTACCTCAATGGCAGGAGCTTAAAGTCACACTGCAAAGGCATGGGACCCGGGCAGGAAGGAAAATGCCTGTTTTTGCCATCTCCCCCACAGCCCTCCCCCACAGCCCTAGAGTCCAGCATGTGCTGTCCTACAGGACTCTCTGCCAACCTGCGAGGACACTCATTTGCATCTTTATTAGGTATAAGCTCACGTCCACATTAAGAGACATTAAGAGGACAAGATATTTAGAATGAAGACGGCCAGCAGTCCAGTAGGGGAAGTGGGGCACGCAGAGTCACCTTAAAGAGTTACTTGCAGACAGAAAGTCCATATAGTAGTTACATGTGTGGGTCCTGGAGTCAGCCTGGCTGGGTTTGAATCTCAGAGCTAGATTCACCAGCTATGTGATCCCACACAAACTTCTTAACCTCTCTGGACCTCAGTTTCCCTGTTTGCAAAATGCAATGACCCCAATGGTATTATTAAATAATGTGCAGGCCTCACGTTCAGGAGGGGGTAAATAAATATCAGTGGCAATTGGCTTACATGTAACAAAACAATGAGAGAAGTACTTTCCCTTCATGCCCCCTGCATTTTTGTCCTCCGGGTCCAGGCAGAATTTGTTGCCTGATGGCTGTACTGTCCACAAAGGGGAGGAGGAGAGGTCGGTGGCCCAGCCCGGAGAGATACCCCAACATGAGGAGGAGGGGAGAGAAGGTAGTACCTGACCCCTTTCCCTTCCAGCAGCCCTGGAGTGGTGGGACCACCCAAGAAGATATAAGTGGAAACAGGGGGCTCAACCCTAAGCTCTGCGGCACCCAAACTCTCACAAAAAGGCCCAGGAGGAACCAACCCCCCCAGAGGCACAATGGGACCACAACAGCCAGAAGCAGTCCCCCAGGCAGGCCTCCCCATTCTGGACCTTGAGAATCCCATGGGCTTCTCATACAACCCAGGGTGGGGGGAGGGTTGCCCCCAAACATAAACCAGGCTGAATGTCTTGCCCTTCCGGACAAGAGAGGGAAGGGTCAAGAAAGATTTATTTGATTTAGAAACAGAGAATGGATTGCTTCTGGCCCCACTTCTTGTTAGGATATTGGCCCGAGAGTGAAATTCACCCTCCCACAGAGCGTGTGCTCACCTAACAACCCCCAGGCCAGAGCACTGGCTGAGGGCTGTGGGGAGGCCCTAAGGCATCTAGATGTCCTCTACCAGGACCACGGCTGTGCCACGTCTTGTCAGCACAGTAAGAGAAAGCCACAGCCCATACGTCCAACAGTCCTGCTTCAGTGGCCAGGCTTCTCAGGCCAGCATGGGGACAGGGATGCTTGGGAGGCAACTGAGGTGTCCCATAGAAGACATGGGATGAGTAAGTTCAAACCTTAGCTCTGCCACTTGTCTGCATCTGCCTCCTCTCTGTGCCTCAGTTTCCTCTTCTGTTCAGTCAAGATTGTATCCACCTTGCAGGACCATAGTAAGAACTAAGTTAGATCATGTATATAAAGAACTTGGCAGGGTGCCTGGATGGTTCAGTTAAGTGTCAAACTCTTCTTTTTTTTTTTTTAAGTTTATTTATTTATTTTTGAGGGGGGAGGGGAGGGGAAGAGAGAGAAGGAGAGAGAGAGTCCCAAGCAGATTCTGGGCCGTCAGCACAGAGCCCGATGTGGGTTTCCATCCCACAAGCCATGAGATCGTGACCTGAGCCAAAATCAAGAGTCTAACTGACTGAGTCACCCAGGCACCGCATGTCCAATTCTTGATTATGGCTCAGGGCATGATCTCACATTCCTGGGATTAGATTGATCCCTATGTCGGGCTCTACGCTGACAGCTCAGAGCCTGCTTGGGATTCTCTCTCCCTCCCTCTCTCTCTCTTCCCCTCCCCTGCTAGCACAGGTGCACACACACACTCTCTCTCTCTAATAATAAATAAGCTTAAAAATAAAAGAACGTGGCACATATGGATTTGTGATAAATATTACCACATTGTCAATAGTTTACAGGATCTAAGTAGAAGTGGCATCTCAGTGCTGATATCAGCGGACAGAGATCTCTATCCTCTGCACTCTCCCCACAGAAAACAAGAGTCCTCCCCAGTCGTGACCTTTACTCTTTGGCTTCTGGACTCATCTTCCTAAAGAACTGAGCTCCTCAGCATATGTGTTCCGAGGCCTGGTTGTACTAGGTGCTCAGTAACTGGTACAATGCTAATTTGCCAGTCCATGATTTAAAGTTCACCCCCCACAACCGGATAGAAAAGTCTGATTTGGGGATCATCGCCACCAACCTTCCAAAGGGTTGTAGTGACGGTCAAAAGAGATGATGTCCAGACCAAGTTTGGCATTATTGTCCTTGTTAGCTCAGAATTTCCCAATAAATGGTAGCTACTGTTATCAATTATTAATAATTAATATGTAATGTAATTATTAATATTATGTCATTATTAATATCCATTGCTCCCTCAATCCCCTCCCTTTGGCATCTCATCCCCACCCCTTCTGAGAACATTATCAACCTCACGTCCTAATGTCCAGTACATATAGATGCATCTTAGGTACACAGAGGTCAAGATTGGCCTGTGGCCCCTTGTACTTCAGTTTCCTTATCTAGAAAACAGAGATGATAAATTGTTGGAAGGATTCATCATGGGAGGGCCTAGAATAGCACTTAGAACATGTTCATCATCAGCACCTTGATGATCTTCTTTAATAATTTCAACTCCCACCAAGTAATACATTCCATGACCCTCCTTTTCACTCATGGGCAAGCCCTTCTCTGTGAGCCATGCTTCTGTGACTCCCTCTTGTCCCTTTTTTTCCCCCTTTCCATTATAAAAACAAGTCTTGCTTGGTTGCCAAATAAAACCCAAGCATCACATTCAATCTATTGCAAGCCTGGCAAAATCCAGGCCAGCCATGGAACAGGATGGCAGGTGCTGAGATCCGCGGGGCCAGCTCTGGAAAGAGCAGCCAGAGACCCATTCCAGGAGTCACTGGGAGGCACCCTGAGCCAGGCCAGAAGTCACCTGGGAAGGTGTATACCCAAGAAAAGGGAAAAAAGATGCACTAAGTTGGAAATAAGCATTTCTGGAAAAGTCTGAAGCTGATGCGACTTTTCTATCTTGCCTGAAGCATCTTTCTGGCCTGGGGCAGTTTCCAAAGCCCTTGAAGGCATGTCTAAGCTCTCCTTTGCTTATAGTCTTCTAACAGCATTTCATTCTATTCTCTCAGGATCACCAGTGTGATTTTCCTTTAGCTCCAGCTCTGATTTTTGTTTTCTAGGATTGAGTATGAGCTGTGCTCCCTTCCAGGCCTGAACCAATCAGCTCCTTGAGCCCCTCCCCCAAGTAGCAGGCCCTCATGCTGAAGGACCCACAGTGACAAGCACGTCAAGGGCCCTCTGCCAAGGCGGGAGAAGCTTTTCACAAGAACTAAATTAAGGCACGACATTATTTTTCAAAATGAGAAAATACTCATTAACAAAGTCCACACCCTACGTTTTAATTTTCACTCTTAATTGTGAATTTGTTCATGTTAATTGCTCAATAAAATGAAGTACAATGGGTCACAGGATATAGAATCCCTCTCTTCCCAGGCCTACAACACCTAATTATTCCATCTGGTATTAAAATCACAGCCTCTGCACTCAAGATTATATAGCCACAAAATCCCACCTGACTAAGCTAACACAAGATGCTGGCATCCCCTAGATTAAGTTCCTGAAATTGCATGTGTATTTATGAAGGATAATTAAATATTTTAACACTTATATTGTGCCTTTACATGCTTTAAGTGATTTATAAGCACTAATTCTTGTCATCCTTGTAATAACACCATGAGATAAGTACTAGTATAATTAGTCACATTTTGCAAATGAGGAAAGCAAAGCCCAGAGAGATGGAGTTACTTGTCCAAGGTCACACAGCTACACAGTGGTAGAACAAGATGTAAATGCAGACAGGCTGGCTGGCTACAGTGCCTGTGTGCATAGCCACTACACTACCTTGAGACTAGAACTTTCCACTACACTTGGGAAAATGTGAATGTTACCAGGACACATGGTGAAATCAACCATCTCAAAACATCCAGTTTCAGTGACCCCTGCTGGCCACTCTGAGACCGCACAACCACAGAGACAGGTTTAGCCTTGAACCTTGGGGTAGGTCCCAACTGTTTTTAATCTTGGCTCGGTTACTTTACCTCTCTAAAGCTCAGCTTCTGCTGTAATGAGGATTACAAGGGTAATACTTGCAAAACATTCGAAGCAGTGCTTGGCACACCCTAAGAGTTCAATAAATACTAGCCCCCATTATTATTATTTTGCAGATGAGAAGCAAAGGACTCCCCCAAAATCAAAGCCACACTGCTCATTCATAAGAGTCCCAAATGGAGGGGTGCCTGGGTGGCTCAGTCGGTTAAGCATCTGACTTCAGCTCAGGTCATGATCTCACGGTTCGTGAGTACAAGCCCCTCATCCAGCTCTGTGCTGACAGCTCAGAGCCTGCTTGGGATTCTCTCTCCCTCTCTCTCTGCCCCTCCCTGGCTCTCTCTTGCTCTCTCTCTCTCTCTCTCTCTCTCTCTCAAAATAAATAAATAAACTTAAAAAAAAAGTATTCTTAAAAAAAAAAAAGAGTCCCAAATTAAGGCTCAGACCCACGCGCCCGGGGTGCCTCAAGCATATTCTACTAGAGCAGGTGTGGATTCATCTTGCCACTTGCCCTTCCCTGCCCTGCCAGTTGGGATATGTGCTCATTCTAATGGCACATCAGGGCTCCTGGCCCCCAAGGAACCCCCAAAACCCATCAGGAACAAATAGGGGTTTCGAATTCCGGCTTTGCCCCGCAAGCCTGTTGCCAGGAAGCTCCAGATGAAGGCACAGAGGCTCATGGTCACCCCTCACGCCAGCATACTGAATCAGTGTTTGTTTCTTTCAAGGCAGCCCCAGGGCTGTGATGGCTGGAGAAAGTAAATGTGAAACCAACAAGGGAGAGATGGCCACGAAGGCAAATGAACAGCCAGCAATCGATATAATTAATCTGTCGGAAAGGCAGGCACCAAACTCAAGTGGGTTTGCTGCCAGTTTGAAGCATTTATCTTAAAGGCTGAGACGCACTGAGTCTGCTGAGAGAACAAGTTTGCATTTCAAAGATGCCTCCAGGAGAAGCGGTACCCTTTCTGCAAACAAGGTCTTTGAAGGTTTGTAATTCCTCAGCATCTAGCAAAACAATCACTCCATAAAGGCAGCTTAACTCTGTCAGAGGTTTCACTGTGTGAGAGGGGCATCTTTTCACGGTTCCCCCCAGAGACCCTGGGAGGTTCTCCGCCCCCATGTTTGAGGCAGGCATGAGACTGTCCCACCAGGAAATCAGACTGTTAGGACAAGACAGAGTGGTCATCTTTCTCCCAGCATATATTTCTCCAGAGATAACTTCTCTTAAGACACAAGAGGCAGTGCCTAGGACCCAGGGCAATACTTTTAGAGGACCTGGAACATGTTTTAATTCCTTTTAAAAGAAAAAAAATGATCTTTTAGGTGGTTGGAAATGTTTTTACACACATTTGTCTTTATAGCCACATAGCTGGTGTGTGTGTGTGTGTGTGTGTGTGTGTGTGTGTGTGTGTTTAAAGTTTATTTATTTATTCAGCGAGAGAGAGAGAGAGAGCACAAGCAGGGGAGGGGCAGAAAGAGAGAATCCCAAGCAGGCTCCCCACCGTCAGCACAGAGCCAGATGCGGGGCTCAAACTCACAAAATACAAGATCATGACCTAAGCCGAAACCAAGAGTTGGATGCTCAACCAACTGAGCCACCCGGGCACCCCTGTGTGCTTTTGCATTTTTTTTTTAATGTTTATTTATTTTTGAGAGAGAGAGAGAGAGAGAGAGAGAGAGAGAGAGAGAGAGAAAACATGAGTGGGGGAGGGGCAGAGAGAGAGAGAGAGAGAGAAAATCCAAAGCAGCTCCAGGCTCTGAGGTGTCAGCACAGAACTGGACATGGGGCTTGAACTCACGAACTATGAGATCATGACCTTAGCTGAAGTTGGACGCTTAACCAACTGAGCCACCCAGGCACCTGCTTCTGTGTGTTTTCTTAGTGGAGGAAGGGGGCATTGAAGGCAAAAGTGGCAAAAGTCTCCAACAGGCACGTGACAAGATTCTCAATATCACTAATCATCAGGGAGATGCAAACCAAAACCACCATGAGATATCACCTCACACTTGTTAGAATGGCTATTATCAAAACAAAACAAAACAAAACAAAAACAAAAACCAAGAAATAATAGTGTTGGCAAGGATGGGGAGAAAAGAGAACAGCCCATACACTGATGGTGGGAAAGTAAATTAGTGCAGCCACTGTGGAAAACAGTATGGAGGTTCCTCAAAATATGAAAAATAACAACCACCATATGATCCTGCAATCTCACTTCTAGGTATTTATTCAAAGAAAATGAAGGTACAAACTCAAAAAGATAAGTTCATTGCACATTATTTACAACAGCCGAGATGTGGAAGCAACCTAAGTGTCCACTGATGGGTGAATGGCAAAGAAAATGTGGTACACACACACACACACACACACACACACACACACACACAAATATTATTCAGTCATGAAAAAGTATATATGAAATCTTGGCACATGTGACAACATGAATGGATCTTGAAGGCACTGGGATAAGTGAAATAAGTCAGAGAAAGACAAATACCCTATGATCTCACTTATATGTGGATTCTAAAACAAAACAAAACAAAAAACAACTAAGTTCGTAGAAACGAGAACAGAGTGGTAGTTGCCAGAGGTGAGGAGTGGGGGGTGGAAGAAATGGGTAAAGGGAGTCAAAAGGTACACACTTCCAGTTAGAAAACAAAAATTCACGGGGATGTAACGTACGGCATGGTGACCATAGTCTGTAAGCTGTGTTGCTTATTTGAAAGGTGTTATGAGAGCAGATCTTACTGTTCTCCTATGAGAAAAATAATTTTGCAACTATGTATCATGACAGACTTGAACCAAACCTCTTCTGGAGATCATTTTGCAACATACACAAGTATTAAATTGTTATGTGGTACACCTGCCAATTAATATAGTTATGTGTCCATTATATATCACTAGAAAGAAAATGGCACAATCGGCCAGTTGCCTTCCCTTCCCTGCATCACCTCCCCACCGCCTCTCCACTTCCTTCCTATGTCCCAGATAAAAACCTGAACTCGAATCCTCAGTTCAGAGTCTGCTTCTGCTTCTCCCTTAGCAATCAACCCATTTATGTTCAAGGCAATGTGACCCACAGGGGAGCACGCGTAAGGAAGACAGGGCTCACCCACTCACTGTTGTGCCATTCACAGCCAGACCTAAGTGTCTTCTGAGACAGCCTGTGGGGGTTGGCCACCCCACCCACCCTCTACACCCTGGAGAACAATGGAGTCTGGGGCCTTATGGAGCAGAACAGCATCGTCAGAGGCCTGAGATCTTAGAACTGTCAGCATGTTAGTGGGTCTGCCATCCGCATCTCATGTCAAAGGGGACTTAGCAGGGCACCTGGTCGGCTCAGTCGTAAGAGCATGGGACTCCTGATCTTGGTGTTCTAAGTTCAAGCCCCATGTTGGGTGCAGAGATGACTAAACAAAATTAAAAAATTAAAAATTAAATAAAAGATGACTTAGCACTTAGCACTACTAAGATAAACAGCTTATTCTTTGCAAACACAAAAGCTTTCCAAGTATTCAACAACCAAACAAGAGGGTACTCAAATACCTTCCTGAGAAAAAGTCACTACCTCATTTATGAGAAAGCCCACTTTCCTTCCTCCCTCATGACGGTGGTAGTCAGTGGACCCCTTGTGTGGTAGACTTCTAAAACTTGATTTTCTTATTTTCTGTATTCTTTTTTTTTTATTTTTATTTTTTTATTTTTGAGACAGAGTGTGCGCAGGGGAGAGGCGGAAAGAGAGGGAGACAGAATCCCAGCAGGCTCCTTGCTGTCAGCGCAGAGCCCAATGCAGGGTTCAAACCCACAAACTGTGAGATCATGACCTGAGCTGAAATCAAGAGTTGGAGCTTAACCCACTGAGTTACCCATGCGCCCCTGTTATGTTCTGCATTCCTGATGCATATCCCGGTAAGGATAACGTCTCCCAGGGCTAGCTGATTCCTGGGCATAGCAAACACCTCTCCACAAGTGTAAGTGCCTCAAATACGCACTGCCAACTAATCCCAAACCCATATTCCAACCATCTCCTTTATCAAATTCTCACACCTCAAATCAGCATTCCCCTTGCTCCAAATCAGCCAGGGCCAAGTACTCCATAACTGAGACCACCCTTAAACCCAGAGCCCACAGAAACGATTTAAACTATTATCCAGCCCACAATTTACTCAGAGCTCCTATCCTATTTCTTCCAGTGAAAACCTCAGTAAAATCTCTGGACCTTCTCCCCTCTCCTGCTTCCTGACAGACCTGAGTGTCCTCCCACATGACCCTGCATAGCTCACTGAGCCTCCTGTTTCTAGACATCTGTGAGTGTAAACTTCCTTCTTGATAATCATGCCCTGGTGAAAACAAATCCCAGGTACAATTGTTAGAACAACCCCACCCAGTGTCAACCTTTATAACTGAGAATTGGCCTAAGCAGCTGACAACGCTGAGCCAAGCTAGGAAAACCCCCACCCTCAAGTGGATTTTTCCCTTTTTAAGCTTATTTTCCAAAAGTTTTCCCTGACTTAATGTGACAGGACAATTTACTGAGATGGTATGGTTTCTTCCTTCCATCACTTTTTCTCCCATCCACGCAATTCCCACATGTATTTCCTTGACTTGGAGAATTTTTGGAAGAAGGCAGAACCTGCTTGAAGTCAGTCGCTTTTCCCTTACTTGGTAAAAACTTTACTAATGGTCATGATTATGCTCTAGATGACCCCAAGGAGAAAGGGAGGAGCAGGCTTTGTCTGAAGAGTAGTGAGAAAGATGAAAGAGAAGTTCCCAGATGCTCCCAAGAGTTACAACACCCCAGAGGGGACCAGTAGGACCCAACCTCTGGACCCAGCCCCAAGCTTGACAAGAGTCCCCAGATTCCAGTGGACCAGGTAAGTTGGGACATGGGGCCACTGCAGAGTAATCAGCATAGACCAATGCTTTGGAGCTACCCAAGAGCCTCCCTCCACTCAGGACTTTAGAAAGACCCCAGGGTAGGAGCTACAATAATGGTGAGATGTAACATACCTGTACCCTGTGCAGCAGAAGTTCGGAGGGTAATTTAGATTAACTAAATAAAAAAGAAGCTTGATGGGGCAAGCCAAAAGGACAGAGGTGCTGTGGTAGGCAAAAAAGGACCCCCACAAAGACATCCATGCTGTAATCCCAGAACCTGTGAGTATGTTACATTACACGGCAAAAGGGACTTTGCAGGTGTGATTAAGTTAAAGATCTTGAGATAGAGGGGATAATGGGATTGGTTGTGCCCCCTCAGAATTCATATGCTGAAGCCTTAACCCTCAATGCGACTATACTTGGAAAAAGAGCCTATAAGGAGGAATTAAGGTTAAATTAGGCAATGAAGGTTAAATTAGGTAGGGCATGAATGTGATAGGATCAGGGCCCATAAGAAAAGACACCCGGAGGGAGTTCACATTCTCTCTCTTTCCCTGCCTTGTGAGGACACAGCGAGAAGGTGGCCATCTGCAAGCCAAAAAGAACACTCTTACCAGGGACCAAATCAGCTAGCACCTTGATCTGATTTCCAGCTTCCACAACTGTGAGAAAATAAATGTCCCTTTGGGATTGCTGGCTTTGAAGATGGGCGGAGGCCATGAGCCACTGGATGCGGACAGTCTGTAGATGCTGCAAAAGGCAAGACTAGGAATTCTTTCCCACAGCTTCCAGACAGGACTACACGCAGGCAACTTCTTGATTTTTGCCCAGTGAGGCCCATTTGGACTCTGACCTCCAGAACTATAAGATAATAACTTTGTGTCATTTTAAGCCATCAAGGCTACGGTAATTTGTTACAACAGCCATAAGAAATTAATACAGGAGCCAACCTATAAAAAGAGTTCTCAGTGGCCAAATCTGAAGCCGTTTAAACAAAAAATTAAATAGCATGGTATTGGATTGCAACTCAAAGTATAAAATAAATATATGGGTTACAGGAATCCATATTGATACAGACAATTGAATAAATAAATAAATGGGAGGAAGGGGTGAGTCTTCCTTTACAGAATGATTCCAAATAATAGAAGTAGATAATTCTCCCTCCAGGAAGTGGACCTTAACCAGCTCCCTCTGGTAAGTGGGGTTTCCACTCACTAAACAGGCACCCAAAGAACAGAGTATGGAAAGGAAAAAAATAGCAACCCGGCAACATTACCCTCATCAAATGCTCAGGGTTAATGTCACTAGCGGCCCCTCTTGTGACTTAATCATGAGAAGTGTCAAACAAACCCAAATTGAGGGAAAGCCTACAAAATACCTGACCAGGGCTCTTCAAAACTGTCAAAATCATGAAAAACAAGGAAAGGCTGAGAAACTCAGACCAGAAGAGATTAAGGAGATACCATGGATAAATGCAGTATGGTAGTCTGGATTGAATCCTAGAATACAGGAAGGCTTTGGTGTAAAAATTGGCAACATCTGAATAAGGTCCACAGCTTAATGAATAGAGGGAAGGGAAGAGAAGGGAAGGGGGGGAAATGTGTTATTTTGTCAAACTTGAGTTTGTGGTTACAAAGCCCTACCAGCTACATAAACAAGAATGAGGACGAGGAGGCTATTATAAAGTACTAGTTATAAAGTAACACAGAGGTAAGTGTGTAGACATATAGACACATAAGTATGCAAGTTGTATTTTGTCTACCTCAGGGGCAGTTCTTTAACTTTTAAAATTACCTAATCAGGAATCCACACCCCAGGGTGGGGTGGTTAGCATCTGATGGACTCTAAGCAGAGGTCCAAACTCTAGAAGCTGTCAGCTCAAGCACTTTAAACACTTCTATATAAATCCACTCTAAAGGATCATTAATTAGCAGATAAGACTTTAGAAAAACTTCTTCAGTGATTATGTGGGTGGAGCACAGGGTATGTGGGAGGCTGGAATCCCATTGGTCCTGTCTCCTGCCTTTGTCATCTGGTCTTTCTTGTCTGTTGCCGGATCTGCTTAGAAAGTTTAGCTGCTGTCCCAAAGATCCTTTCATACAAGGGGCTTGTCGAAGCACCTAAAAGCACAGCAGCCAGCACAGAGCTGGCAGGACATGGAGGGATGCTTTGGTAGCCTCTTGCTTAGGAACAAGTGTGGCAGAGTTTAGAGAGGGCATAATAAAACACCCAGAAGTGAGGCAGTGAGAGGGAAACCTAGAGCCTCCACTTGACTCTAATAATTGGATGCTCCAGATGGTCACCAAAAAGAGCAGGAAAACTAAATGGCCAAATGGGCTGTTTGCCTCATTTGGGGAAGAAAGCAAATGAGGGGATGGGAGGGAGAAAGCAAGGGAAGGGGGAGAGAGAAGAATAAGGGAATAAATATGAAGAAAGAAGAGAGAGAGAAGGGGTTGAGGGGAGGGGAAGAGAAAAGAAAGAAGGAGGGTAGAAGGAGGAAGAGAGATGTGGACGATGAGGCTTGGCTTGGAGTGTGAGAGGACCAGGGACAGGAGCAGGATGAGAAGGGTGTTGATGTGGCTACGGACTGGACTGAATTCCTGTCCAGCAAGGGAGTACGCATCACGTGCGCTGACCAGCTTTTGCACCCATGGTCACGGCCGCTGCCTCCAGCTTTCTGTTTCCCAGGCAGTGCTGGCTGCAGGAGGCAAAAATCAGGCCATGACTAAATAACTACAGGTAGGAGTGCTAAGAGAGGAGCTTAATGAGGTGAAAATAGCACACTCCTGTCCCTACCAAGGCGTGGAGTAGGGAGGGAGATGGGGCCCCCAGCAGTAGCACAAGGGAGCCCTGAATCTTAGGGCCTAAGATATCTGGGCACCAGCCTCCTTGGGAGCACAATAAAGTGTTAGACC
This sequence comes from Panthera tigris, assembly GCF_018350195.1. Lineage (NCBI taxonomy): Eukaryota > Metazoa > Chordata > Mammalia > Carnivora > Felidae > Panthera > Panthera tigris. The sequence continues at coordinate 49,872,788 of NC_056661.1, forward strand.
AACCAGGGCCCCTTCCTGCCTAGGCCACTGAGCACCCAGAATCTTAGCACAGCAGAGACTAGCTACCTCCTTCCAATGTTTCAGTAAACAGCAGCTGGCTTGTCTCCTCCCCCAGGAAGCCTTCCTGGAATGCCCTTCTTTAGTAAGCTTCCTCCACAGGTCTCAAACAATATCCCTTCTAGGCCACTTACATAAAACACTTTGAGGCATTAAGAAACGCACAAGGATTTGGAGACAATAGCAAAATATTACTATTAAAAACAACCACAGTAATAGGGGATGTGCTATATATTAAGCACTTATTCTGAGCCACATTTCGGGACAGCCATGCCCATGTACTGTCTCAATCAATTTTTCCAACCTATGAACTTAAGTACTACGAAAATCCCCATGTTAGTGCTGAGGAAAACTTAAGGTAACTGAGGCACCAACAAGTCAAATATCTTTCCCAAGGTCATGACTAAGGGGTAATAAAATCATGATTCACACTCTGAATCAGACCCTAGCTCAGCCACTGGCTCTCAGGGGCACTGGGACAAGGGACTTCAGCTCTCTATACCTGGGTTCCCCCAATGGTGTGGATATTCCACCCACCCAACAGGACTGTAAGGAATGACAAAAAATAACATGCATGATGGGCCCAGTTGATAGCCTGGGAAGGGAGAGCCACTTAAGAAAAAGTTGCTGAATAAGGAAAGAAACAGTAATGGCTACTAGCCACCACTGTTGCCTTGTGACATCTCCTGAAGTTCTCACATCCATGGGTAGTTTGCCCAGTCATCGGTGCTGTGGTCAGGATGCTGCTCAGTAGTACCCACCTCCCCGGGGCCATCATCAGTGGAAGTGACCTTGACCTCCAAGTTCATGAGGTTTGGGGTGGGGGGGGGGAGGAGGGCCTTGCATCTAGTCCCTCCAGACCAACCAGAGTCCTCTCTTGAGATTTTTCCAGCAAAACCTAGAGAGGACAAGCCTTCAGCTCTGACTAGGGAGTCCTCAGGATGAGAGCAGGGGTCTGCTGGCAGCTATTTCCCCACTGTGCAGCAGGGGCCTCCACTTGGAAAGAGAAGATAAAGCTCTCACTCAGAGAGAGGCACAGATGAACCCCGCCAGCAAGTGTGTGAGTGCTCGGTCCCAGTTGTCACTGAAGCCAGCCCTATCCCCACCCCTGCTGTTGTGTGGTTTCTTGAGCCAACGCAGTCCCCTCTTTGAGCTAGTTTAAGTTACGTTCCTGTTACTTCCAAACAAAAGAAACTCAACAAATACAATCACTGAGCTCACCGTTCATTCACTTATTCATTCATCCAACAGGTAGGTGTTCACTGGGTGCTAAAAATAAGCCACGCACAGTGGACTCCATGCAGACACTGGAAGAGACACAGCGAAAGAAGAATGCAGAGGGCACAGGCGATGTTTCTGCTGAATCCAAGAACACACACTGGGCACATGCAAGGAGGACAAGAATTCTGCCAAGTAGGGACTCTTGTCCCAATCTTACAGATAATAAAACTGAAATACAAAGTACATGTTCACTACTGTAATTACAATAACCATTATCATTAGTTGAGTGTTTACTATGTGGCAGGTATTGTGCTAAATGCTCATATTTAGTGATTCACTGTATTTCACTGACTCTAAGGAGCCATCACTTATAAGATACATTAACTGAAAAGACAACATTTTAGACATTTGTTGCAGATGAATTGTGTGTTCCCAAAATTCATGTATTGAAACTCTAACCTCAGAATGTGACCTGATATGGAAATAGGGTGACTGCAGATATAATCAGTGGAATTAATATGAGGTCACACTGGGGTGTGATGGGCTTCTGATCCAACATAACTGGTGCCCAAAAAGAAGACTGCCATGGGAAGAGACAGACAGATAGACACACACACGGAGAACATATTATGAAGGTTGGAGGGTGGCTGCTATAAGCCAGGGAACTGCTAGGAGAGACTCCGGGAACAGATCCTTCCCTACAGCCTCCAGAGGGAGTACGGCCTCACCAATACCTTGATCTCAGATCTCTAGCCTCCAGAACCATGACAGGATACATTTCTGTTGTTCAAGCCATTCAATTGTTTGCACTTTGTTACAGCAGCCCTAACAAACTAATACCACATTGTTGCTTGGAAGATGCCCTTGAATTACAAGATGTTAAAATGTCAGTCATCCAACCATGAAATAAAGTAGTTTGGTCTTCACAACAAACCGACAAGCTGTTCCCATTTTACAGATGGAGAAACGAGGTACCAAATACCTTACTCAAGACTCACGTTATACACTGGTGGGGCCAGGACTGAATGCAATGCTGGGTTTTTAGACAGTGTCCTGTGTTGCCTATCAGAGGCCCCCATAACCACACACAGCTTCACACACACATGTGCACACCCCCACACACATACACACACACACACACACACACACACACACACACACACACACACACCCCTCTAGATTAATACTTAGGCCCTCAACTCACAGACCATTGAGAACTACTGAAAAAGTTCCATCTCCAAAGAGGGAAGACCATTTGTCCAAGGGGAATTCCTCTTCTAACTTTTGTGGCCAAAACCAATTCAGACTTGCTCTTTGCTCAGACCAGATTTGTGTCAGCCAGTTTACACTCTTCCTCAAGTGGTGAAGATTGTACAGACCATTCCTTGGTAAAATTCTAGCCATGATGTATCACATCAGCACAGAGGGCTCCTCAAGGGATACAGCAGGAATGCTGACAGAGGCCACAGCTTGCCCCCTCTGCACCATGAGTGCAATACAAAGTCCCCAAAAGGTTTCTCAAGTCTCCCAGATGGCTTAGGGGACACTTGTGTCATGGTCTGGCAACCCTGTTAAATTCTGGAAATGACTTCCAACCCCTTCATCACTTTTCCTGTGTTCTTTTAGTTCTCAAAGGCATCTTGAGAAAAGGGCATTTGTGACACTCCTCAGAGACATTCTGTTTGGTGAGGAATGGGGAAAATGTAAGGACAAATGATTCCAGAGCTTTTATTTAAGAGTTCATTACAAAGCGCCATGGCTCCATGCAAATAAGGCAGGTCAGAAACTGTCATCTGCCACCAAGAAGGTGGGGTTGGCTTTGTTTGTTGTTCCCTGCGGTATCCCTGGTGCCTGGACCAGAGCCTTGTGCACAGCAAGCACTCAAAACACCTCACAGAATTAACAAAGCAAAAAGGGTCAAGGATATAAGAAAACAGAAGTCTAAACAGAGAAGGAGGACTCAGAAAACAAACGTTCATGAAGAACCTACTACATGATAGGGACTTTCCAGGCATCTTCCCTACTTTCAGGGGGACCAACCATTCCAGTTTGCCCTGGACTGATTGCGTTCCTAGGATGTAGGACCTTCAGGGATAAAATCAAGAAAGCCCCAGGCGAACAGGGGCAAGTTGTTCATTCCACTTACATCATCTCATTAAACCTCGCAACAGTCCCATGACACAGATACTAAGAGCCCCAATTTATAGATGAAGAAACTAAGGCTCAGAAAGGTAAAGTCTTGCCCAAAGCCATATGGAAGTTGGCTATTGTGGCAAGATTGAAATCAAAAGAAGTCTGATTTCAGAGACCAAGCTCACCCAACCAGACCATGACATGGAATCCAACTGACTTCATGGCTTACTCAAATATCATCCCAATCTCCAACTACTACAAGGGCAGTAAATCCTGGCTTGCCAACCTTTGAGAACTTGCTAGAATAGAATAGAGCCAGGATCCGTGCCTCACATCATGCAAGTCTTCAATAAGTACCTGTTCTTATTGGAACAGGTTGGATCAGGAGATGGGAAATCTCGGCCCATCTCCTTCCTCCCTGTTCTCTATCACTTGCACTGGAACCTACTTTCTTGGGCCTCAAGAAAGTTTCCCCAAGGTTTTCCAAAATGGAAAGATCTGGTACCAGACCTTCAAAGGGGGTAGACTTTGGGCAAAGGGGAGAGGTGGAAAGAGAGTTCCAAGAGGGCAGAATGTCATGAACCAAGGCAGGGAGAAGGGACAGCTAGAGCATGTTCAAGAGGTGTGAATTAGAAATAGAGTCTGTATCAGAGCAATGGGCCCAAATGGCAGAAGATTCCACATGTAGGAGGACACAGATGATTCCCTGGGGCATAGGAGGAGAGTGTTAGACCCCTATTTATGTTTACTTTTTCTCAGATTTAATTTTTTTTATTTTTGTCTACTTTTTAATGAAAATAGCTTATTACTGAAATAGGACACATACAGTTTGTAAATAAAATAAAAACACTGGAAGTTCTCTGGGTTTTCATAGCTGAGGCATAGTTTAAAAAACAAAGAAACAAAAAACAAACAAACATCTGGGAGTCACTGCATTTGCCTAAGGGGAGCTTAATATTTTTTAAAGCAGGGAAAATGAAATGGTCAAATTTGTACTATAACTTCCTGTTTCCTTGAGCTTTTACACTCCCCAAAAATTCACTGCATTTTTCCTCCAACTATCTGGTTACTTACTTTACTTTACTGTCTTAAGTTGAACTAGCCATAGATTTATGTTCATTCTGAGTATTAGCCAAATATACAGCCAGTTGGGGTTTAATGTGAAGGGTGTTAAGTTAGTTCCAACTGGCCAAGTGCCAAGGGGACTGATATAGTCTGCATTTATGATTGTTTTGTGTGTTTAACCCTGAAAAAGGATACTAAAATAAACTGCTATTTAGAACATGCTGTGTCCCAGTTGTGTGTTAGCACTTGGAATATAAAAGAGAAAGAGAGAATTCTTGGGGTGTGGGTGAAGGTGGGGGAGATTTCACTGTTTATGGGGGACACAGGAATGTAAACATATTACTACAATTTAATGTAATAAGTGCCTGATACAAAGTGGCTTTTCAGAAAATAGTATCGACCGAATGAGTAGATGAAAAACAAGTTAAACTAAGGGAAATAAGAAATGTCTTGAAAACCCAGAAGAACTGGCCTGGGTAGAGCAGGGGTAATTCATGGAGCTGGGGGCTGTGGGTGATATATGAAGAATTACTCTGTTATGCAGAGAATGGAATCATGGGACTTCAGACAGAGGGAACTGTCAATCATCTGGCACCAAAATCTTAACTCCAGTCATCCTAGCGGGATTGAGGGACTGGGATCCTAGCGGGATTGACTACTGATGCAAGTTGGAGCACTGAGGTTGCCTGACTCCAGAAAGACAGAGAAACAGAGACACCAATGTCGCAGATCCAGGGTGAGGGGCAGCTTTTTGGGAATGGGGAGGGAGGGTTGGAGAAAGCAGAGGGGGGAAGGAAGAACAAATCTGAGGCTTTGCATTCAGCTTTGACAACTACCTCATCAAACCACTAGATGTCACCAAATGCAAAACCCGCTGGAGAGTCCAGAGAACAAAGCCAGGAATCTTCATCCTTAAGAATTCCTCAGCTCACTCAGCCTTAGGAAAGTTTTAAAGTTAAGGAATGCTACGCCCAGATCACTCTAGGTCAAGGAGGACTGATTTTCACAACTGTCACCAAAGGAGATGCCACAAGTTGGTGTCCCAGCGTCTCTGTCTCAGGCACGCAGTATCTCAATGAAACCTCAGAAAAACCCAGAGAGGCAGTACCATAATTAGCCCCAAATTACAGGGGAGAACACGGAGAGCCTGACAAGCTCTTACCTACTCACGCTCGCTCAGCTAGGAAGTGGCTGAACTAGGACTGAACCCAAGTCTCTCAGACTTTTCATGAGCTTGTTCACCTATATATATTATGACATACTCCCAGGGACATGGCAGGCTGTCACCAGCACAGGGAGTCATCACACATGAGGCTCGAAAGGCACACCGAAGCAATTCTTTAATTCATTGACTCCGTGATTTTAATACAATTCTTTTTCCTTGACTTTACAATAGGTAATAGAAACAGCTAGTAGAGTGGAATGATAGCCTGAGTTACCCCCAAACACAAGTTTTTTTAAAAAACTTTTGACATATACTGTATATGTTGCACTTCATTTGGTGGTGGGGGGGGGATGAGGGAGGTGTTGTGTATTGTTAAGCAGCCTATTTATTTATTTATTTATTTATTTATTTATTTATTTATTAAATGTATATCTATTTTGAGAGAGAAAGAGAGAGAGGAGGGGGGAGAGGAGGGGCAGAGAGAGAGAGGAACCCAAGCAGGCTCTTCACCATAGGTGCAGAGCCCAATGTGGGGCTCAATCCTATGACCATGAAATCAAGAGTCAAACACTTAACCAACTGAGTCACCCAGGAGCCCCTTGAGCAGCCCTATTTAGCATCTCAGTGTTGTTTGGTGTGGGATACCATCTGTATGAGGGTATATGTTGTTTGACACAGGAAATGTATGAAAATATAGACTGATGGAGACAGGCAGCATATTAAGAAGCCTACCACTCAACCATCAAAAGTCAAGGGACAACAGCAATTTAGAATGGAGTGCACCACAGTGTACTCATGTTCTCATTTGAACATTTTCTGGAAGCCACAGAAGTGGCCGAGGCATGCCCTTGCCTTTCCGGCCGGTTCCCACAGTGGAGAAAAACTAGAAGTGAATAATCACAAGACAGCACACCCAGTGCTCTATTTGAGACACAGAGTGCTAGTGGAGGGGAAAAGAGGACAGAGAGGGAAGGCATAAGGGAAAATGACTTTACAAACCACCGGATCTGGGTTTCAAATGTGAAGAGAAGTTCAGGTGCAGAAGGGAATGCCAATCAACCCTGTAGGGCAGGTGCAAAGGCACGGAGGCACAAGGGCATAAGAAATTCACAGGATGGCAAAAGTTGTGGTGTGCTTGGTGGACTGGCAAACTTGGGGAGAGTGAGAAACTGTAAAAGGAGACTGGAGGGGTAGCCTTGGCACCACTAGCCACTAAGCACTTGATGTGGGGCCGGTCCAAACGGAGATATGCCACAAGCAGAAAATACATAGCCAATTTCGAAGACTCGGTTGGAGCAAAGAAAGTAAAATACTTCATTAATATTTTTATATTATTTTCCTGTTGAAATGATAATATTTGGGATATAATGAGCTACATAAAATTGTTAACATTAGTATCGCCTGCTCATTTTTACTATTTTAATGTGGCTACTAGAAAATTTAAGACGGCATATGTGGCTGGCGTTATATCTCCACTGGACAGTGCTGGGCTCGTTCAAGCATGAGAGCATCGAGTGCCAAGGTAAGGGGCATGGAGTTCATCTTGTGGCAGGAAGGAGTCATCAGAGGTTTGCAGCGGAGAGGCGATTCAGTATGATGAGGGTTTAGAAACATCCTGGGTGGGTGCAGATGGGAGGGGTAAAGCTGTGGTCTGAGAGGGCACTAGGGACCATCAAAATTTGCTAAATCAGAAACGTTTAGTTCTGAATGAAACAGAAAAAGGAAACTTGGGAAAGCTATTTAGGAGGGCGAAAAAAAAAAAAAAAATACCTTGCAGTTCCAATTCAGATTACTGCCCTGCAAAAAGACAGTCCTTTGGGCGGAAATTCCTCCTCCTCCCCAAATCACAAAATCAAACCTCCATAGCTGATGTAGAACACAAAGCTGAAAGGATAGCTTTCAAGGCACAGGAAAGTATAGTGGGCATGCTTAAGAGAAGGACTTACTCCTCTTTCCTTGTTAAGGATCCAAGAGGAAAATCCAACCCCCATTAGGCCCCAAACAGCAACACTCAACAGTGCGCTCTTTTATACGTAACTTCAAGGCTGCTGACAGGAAAGACTGTTGCCATGGAAACAGGCCCAGCCTGGAAGCAGAATGGGGCAAGCACAGACAGGCTCACAGCCTGCTGTGTCCACAGAGCTGACCAGTTGGTAAATATTACACCAGGCACATACCAGAGACACAAACAGTAAGTCATCCCAATGCTGTGCTGGAATCGGTCCACCAGGAAATGTTGAACTTGGAAACTGTGTGGCTTGGTTCCTGTGTTACAAAGGACCGTCTCCCGATACAACAGGGTCTCTCAACATTTCGCTATAGTTATAATGAGTCTCTTGCAGACTATAGACCTGTGGCTCCTAGCCTTTCCAGACTATAGACACCAGTGGCAAGAGAGATATCAAGTTATTCTGGAGAGAAACAGAAAATCAGTGGGCAAGCTACTTTCCCTTCTTAGCAGTCTCAATTATGTTTACCTTTAAAAGGGCTATTATCAGGGCGCCTGGGTGGCTCACTCCGTTAAGCTTACAACTTTGGCTCAGGCCATGATCTCACAGTTCATGGGTTTGAGCCCCACGGAGGGCACTGTGTTGACAGCTCAGAAGCCTGGAGCCTGCTTCAGATTCTGTGTCTCCCTCTCTTTCCGCCCCTCCCCCGCTCACCCTCTCTCTCTCTCTCTCTCTCTCTCTCTCTCTCTCTCTCTCTCTCAAAAAAAAAAAAAAGCTAAAAAAATTTTTTCAAGGGGTATTATCTACATGTCAAAAGGTCACTGGGAGCATTCAATGAGATTAGGTTAATAAGTAACTGTGTAGCAGGTATATAGTAAGTGCTTAATAAGTGTTAGTTTCACTTTCCACTAACGTGTATTCACATAATGTGTGGCATCTAGAACTAAAGATATTCTAGGCATGGTCTGATCACCATACATAACTATAAGATGATCACCTCCCTCTTTTTAGGCATAATAGTTCTGTTAAGCATAAAGCTGTCTTAACTTTCTCTTTCTCAATACCTATCACTGAATAAAACCACAGTGACTTTTCTTCCTTTTTATTTATTTAATTATTTGTTAATATTTCTTTATTTTTGAGAGAGCACAAGCAGGAGAGGCAGAGAAAGAGAGGGACAGGATCCAAATCAGGCTCTGTGCTAACAGCAGAGAGCCCGATGTGGGGCTCGAACTCATGAACTGTGAAATCATGACCTGAGCCGAAGTTGGCAGTTTAACTGACTGAGCCACCCAGGCACGCCTCCTTTTTATTTTTTACATTAACTGTAGCTCTAGTCTAGCAAGATGATTTTAAAGCTACCCTCCGTCCTCAGAGACCTTACTGTCTGGAGCAGTCTTTTTCAAAATGTGTTCTCTTAACCCCCTGAATCAGAATTGGCTAAGGTGACTGTTTAAAATGCAGATTCTAGTGGCGCCTGGGTGGCGCAGTCGGTTAAGCGTCCGACTTCAGCCAGGTCACGATCTCGCGGTCTGTGAGTTCGAGCCCCGCGTCGGGCTCTGGGCTGATGGCTCGGAGCCCGGAGCCTGTTTCCGATTCTGTGTCTCCCTCTCTCTCTGCCCCTCCCCCGTTCATGCTCTGTCTCTCTCTGTCCCCCAAAAAAATAAATAAAAAACGTTGAAAAAAAATTAAAAAAAATAAAATGCAGATTCTAGGGGCACCTGAGTGGCTCAGTCGGTTAGGCGTCTGACTTCAACTCAGGTCATGATCTCGTGGTTTGTGGGTTCGAGCCCCACATCAGGCTCTGAGCTGACAGCTCAGAACCTGGAGCCTGCTTCAGATTCTGTGTCTCCCTCTCTCTGCCCCTTCCCTGCTCATGCTCTGTCTCTCTTTCTCAAAAATAAAGATCTAAAAAAAATTTTTTTTTAAATAAAATGCAGGTTTTAAGTGGTAAATGAAATTTATCTATACAAATAAAATTGGATAGTATCTTTAAAATAATAATAAAATAAAATGTAGGTTCCTAGACACAATCCTAGATTTATCCAATGTGAACATCTGGAAGTGTGGCCCAGAAACCTGCGTTTTAGCAAACTTCTCAGGTGATGTTCATGACCAATAAGGTTTGAAAATCAATTCTCCCTCCATTATTTTTGCATTTCTTACAAGGGTTCCTGGACCACATATATTGGAATCTCCGGCAGCCTGTTGAAAATGTGGTTCAAGAGCATTATCCACATGTAAAAAATCTTAATCTCTACCCAGGAACTGGCAAGTGTAAAAAGATCTCCAGGTGATTCTTACCCACACTAATGGTTGAGAACCATGAGCGTGATGAATTACAAAGCAGCAAGCCTAAGAATTGTTTGGAGAGCTTGTTAAAGTCCAGATTCCTGAGCCCATGTCTAGAGAATCCCAATTCATTGTAGGTCTGGAGAGGGACCCAAGAATTTATACTTCTAACAATCTCCCAGGTGACATAGAAGCTGCCAATATACAGATCATGTTTTAACATTGTGTAAAACAGATATTGTCCTATATATTTAGAAATGTACCTATTGGGGCACCTGGGTGGCTCAGTCGGCTGAGCATCCAACTTCAGCTCGGGTCACGATCTCACAGCTCATGGGTTCGAGCTCTGTGTTGGCCTCTGTGCTGACAGCTTGGAACCTGGAGCCTGCTTCGGATTCTGTGTCTCCCTCTTTCTCTGCCCCTAACCCACTCGCATTCTGTCTTTGTCTCTCTCAAAAATAAATAAACATTTAAAAAAATTTTTTTAAATACCTATCTATAAAGAATCTATACAAATTCTATTGAAACAAAAATGGCCATGCCCTTTGTTCTCTGTTGTTAATGTCTTCTAAATCTCTTTTAATCTAGAAAAATGGTCACCATGGATGTTTTGGGGTTGTGTGTTAAGTACACATAACTTGACCATTTTAATTATTTTAACATACACATTTCAATGGGTATTTAGTACATACACAATGTTGTGCACGCATCACCACTATCTAGTTCCAGAGCTGTTTTATCTCCACAAAAGGAAACTCTATACTCATCAAGCAATCTTTTCCTATTCCCACATCCCTTGACTCCCTGATGACCACTAATCTACTTTTTATCTCTGTGGATTCATCAATTGTGGACATTTCCTATAAATGGAATCACACAATATATGACATTTTGTGTCTGGCTTCTTTCACTTAGCAGAATATTTTCAAGGTTCATCCATGTTACAGCATGCATCCGTACTTTATTCCTTATTTTGGCTAATAGTGCATTGCATGGATATACTACATTTCATGAATCCATTCATCAGCTGGTGGGTATTTAGATTATTTCTACCTTTCGGCTATCATGAATAGTGCTGCTATAAATGTATATGTACAAGTTCTTGTTTGAACATCGGTTACCAGTTCTTTTGAGTATAAATATGGGAAGTTGCTGGATCATATGATAATTCTAGGTTTAACATATTGGGGAACTGCCAAATTGTTTTCCATAGGATGCACCATCTTCCATTCCAACCAGCAAGTATAAGAGTTCTGATTTCTCCACATCTTCACCAACACTTAGTCTCCTCTTTTTTTGTTGTTGCTATGGCCAACCTATTGGGCACAAACTATTATCTTACTGTGGTTTTGATTTGGTATTTCCCAAACAACTAAAGACATTGAGCATCTTCTCAAGTGCTTACAACCATTTATGTATCGTCTTTGGAGAAATGTCTATGCAAGTCCTTTGCCCGTGTTTTAATTGGGTTGTCCTTTTGGTATTGAGTTGTAAGAGTTATTTTTATATTCTTGATACTAGACCCTAATCAGATGAGTGATTATTAAATATTTTTAAGCCCATTGTGTGGGTTGACTTTCTACTATCTTGGTAGGCCATACATTTTGAAGATTAATTAAATTTCAAGGTGATGGCAGTACTACCAAAGTTAATAACAGACAAGGATTTGGAATGAGTCCAGACAAAAGCTCTTCAAAGAAAATAAGGCCCAGAGAGCTACAGTGTCTGTTCCAAGGTCTTGGGGAAATTTAACAGTTTCTACTTCCAACGTAGGACCAACTTAGTTGGAAGGCAACTAGGGAAGATTTAGTCTACTCCCCTGAACCCAACATGCACATGCAAACACACACAGATGCTTGTGATCCCATTTTACATCTGGGATATTGACATCCGCCATGCACATGCAAACTTATTACCATACATATGATGTCATTTTATAATTGGAATATTAGAGGTACTAAAGTACACCCATAAAACATTAATTCTTCTCAAAAATCTACATGTAATACATCTACAGTGTTTAATGCATTCAGTGCTAAACTTTTAGCACTGGACAATCTTCTATTAAAATTCTGGGGTCAGAGTTTGCAAAGAGAAAGTAAAATAGGTGTTCAGTTAATGGGAATCTGGAATGACTTTATATTGAACACTTTTATAATTTAGGCACTATTTCTGTTTTTATAAATTTGTTACCTACTGAGGAAATAGGTTAATAACTATAAAGCAGGTGTCTCATATGCAAATAACGAGAGGGCCAAACATGTACTATAAAACATTGAACCCAAAGGAGGGAAAGGCAGCACAGCTGAACTGCTTATTGTACAACTCCTGCCTTGTCATGTTGCCTTTTATTTTATGTTCATTTATTTATTTGGAGAGAGAGTGTGTGCATGTGAGCAGGGGAGGGGCAGAGAGAGAATCCCAAAAAGGCTCCACACTCGGCACTGAGCTCCATTCTGTGCTCCATCTCACAACTGTGAGATCCTGACCTGAGCCAAAATTAAGAGTTGGATGCTTAACCCAGATGCCCTGTTGTGTTGCCTGTTAGAACACCAGGCATATCAAACAAAATGGCAGGATGAAATACTTCCAATGGCTGTGACAGCCCTCACCCAAGCCACCACTTGATGATTCCTATGTAAAACGCTCTTCCTCTTATTTTGAAATAAACTAAGTATCTTGGTACCTGATCCTCTCAAATCTAAAGAACTAAAGATTAAGAAAACAAAAGAAAAATGATCAAGTACTGAATGAGTATCTATTATGTGTCTGGGGCTGGTCCATCTACTAACCTCAAAGGTGCAGAAGTGAGGAAAGGGTAGAATCATCTGAGAGTACGATGCTAAGATGCTTAGCATAGTATCAGCAACCCACAGGTGCAACAACTGGCTAGAATTATGTGTTTGTTCATTCCTTACTTCTTTCTCAAAAGGATTCTGTGGAAGCCTCCAACAAAGAGCATAAGAAAGTTAGTACAATAAGTACAGGAAAGGTAATTCTAGACAAAGGAAAAGGTGGAAGAAGAAATATCAAACATGGTAGTACAGATAGCATAGAGTCTATGAGTAGCATCAAATTTGGCTGTGAACTTCCTGGCAGACGGGGTGGGGGAAGGAAACACTACATAATTTTTAGCATCAGGACCAGTGATTCTTCACAAATCCTTAAGAAAGAAAATGTTTTTCTTTTTTTTTTTAATTTTTTTTAATGTTTATTTATTTTTGAGAGAGAGAGACAGACAGACAAAGCATGAGCGGGGGAGGAGCAGAGAGAGAGGGAGACACAGAATCCGAAGCAGGCTCCAGGCTCTGAGCTGTCAGCACAGACCTCGATGTGAAGCTCGAACTCACGAACCCGTGAGATCATGACCTGAGCTGAAGTCGGACGCTTACTGACTGAGCCACCCACGCATCTCAAAAATGTTTTTCTTAATTAAAAATTCCCAAAGAACATTCTTAGTTAAAATGTTTCCTAGTGGTTTAAACATGAGGATTTGATAAGTGCATCTAAAAACTGTCATTCTACCATTAACGCTTTCTCCTAATATTCTGTAGCAGTGAAGCCCCATGCAAAACAAACAGACAAATAAGACAGCTTCTGTTTCTGTAGCAAAACAGAAAGCTGTGTGCTACAGTTAAGAGAAGAGGGCATACTGTAAATCTTGTGGGAGGACCTGGAGGGCTCACATGTTCAGCCACACATGCCCATCCCAAATAGGGCCATCCTCAAACATCAGGAACAGTCTACACTACACATCTCAGGAGTGAAATAATTCCAGAGTCTTATATAGCTTTCCAGGAAAACAGAATGGATAGCTCTGTCAAAAGAAAGAAAGAAAGAAAGAAAGAAAGAAAGAAAGAAAGAAAGAAGAGAGGGAGGGGGAGGGGAGGGAAGAAAGAAAGAGAAAGAAAAGAGGGAGGGGGAGGGGAGGGAAGAATGGAAGAGAAAGAAAGAGAAAGAAAGAGAAAGGGAGAGAGAGGAAGGAAGAGGGAGGAGGAAAGAAAGAAAGAAAGAAAGAAAGAAAGAAAGAAAGAAAGAAAGAAGAAAAGCAAAGAAAGAGCAGTTCAGTTTTTGGAAAGAAAGAACTATAGCTGAGACACACAAAAGATAAGCCCCTGGAAGAAATCCAGTTATACATTTCCTAGTAAGATGATGTCCCCTGAAGCAATACGTTGTTCTGTAGCCAACACTTGGTGAACTAGCAAAGGAAGAGGCTTTCTTCAGGGGGGACTGCAAATGTTACTTAATAAATCCAACAAACCCTGGAAGATTGTCACCCAAATGCATGTGTAAGTGGCAAAGAGGGAGAGAGTGCAGGTTTAGCAACAAGAAGAAGTGACCATGGTCAACCAGAGTTTTCCATTCTGTGTCTACTTTCTAATTCTTGGTTTAGAGTTATTGAGTCATTAAATCTAAGGGATTAACCATTGCATTTATCAAGAGACCTTTATCAGAAGCAACAGAAACAAATTCAAGTTCACTTAAGCAAACAAGAAATTTTCTGATGGATAGGAAGTGACTCAGAGAATCGAGGAAAACTGGAAGAAGCCAGAAGGCCCCCCAGGAAGCCAGAAACCAGGGCATCTATCAGCATCTAGGTGCAAGAAGACAGGCCCAGTCTCCTTAGGGCACAGCATTATTATTATTATTTTTTTAATGTTGCCTATAGCCTCAGAACTTGACTTCCTCAGTTCCAGTATCTTTTAAGTTTATTCATTTATTTTGAGAGACACAGAGAGAGTACAGGTGGGGGAGGGGCAGAGAGAGAGGGAGAGAGAGAGAATCCCAAGCAGGCTCTGCACTGCCAGCACAGACCAACACGGGACTCAAACCCACAAAGCCATGACATCATGACCTGAGCCAAAACCAAGAGTTAGATGCTTAAACTGACTGAGCTACCCAGGTGCCCCAGGACACAGCATTCTTGAATCAACCTGATGATGTATGCTCTTGCATCATTACTCAGCTGGAGTGAAATTCCTGGGTGGGAGAGTCTGGGTCAAATGTCCATCCTCTGACTAGGGAAGGCAGATCACCTTGACCAGCGGTTCTCAATGGGTGGTGGTAGGGGGGATTTTCCCCTCAGTAGACATTTGGTACCATCTGGAGATATTTTTTTTTCCATCCGGAGATATTTTGGGGGGCACCAGTGGGTCGTCACAACTAGGGATGCTGCTAAATATCCTACAGTGCACAGATAGCCCCTCATGTCAAAGAATCCTCCTGCGCCAAATGTCAATAGTGTCAAAGCTGAAAAGTCCTGACCTTGACTGATGGGCCCAACAGGAGTGTGAAAGGGGTATTTTCTTAACATAAAGTTGAGGTGCATAGAGGACACAACCCACATTTCCTTGAATCTGTTTGGCCATTTCTCTTTTCCCCTCCCAAGCTTTGCTTCTTCCAGTTCCTCTCTGTACCTTCCTTCAAAGGACAGTCCTCGGGCTGCTGGAGCCACCTGCAAGCTAGAGAGAGAGCTGGGAGTGCCTGGGAATTCATATCTTTCATGGGTGACTTTTATTTGGGGCCGGTAGGTAGGAAACCCCTGCTCTCTTGCCTCAAGCAGGTGCCCTTTACAGTCCAGAGCTCCCCCAGGGCCAGACTGAGACTCGGGCTTTGCTGAGTTTGCACCTGCTTCCCACTTCCTTAATGGGTTCTCCTGGGAATACTTTCTTAATAACTCATTTTACTCAAATCCCCTCTCAGGGTCTGCCACAAGGGGACGCTGCCCTAAGATAAGGTGCTATTACCAAAAGAAATGGAGGTGGAGGAGATTGCTAGATAGCCAAAAACAACAGAGATCCACCATAATGATGCAAACTTTTCCTGGATTTCCAGCTTCCCTCCCCCCCGCCCCGGCCCCCACTACAGGTTTCTGGGTGGCCCAGGGGTTAAGTACACCAACTTTGCAGTCCTATCTGGGTTTGAACCATGGTTTTGCTACTGTGCGACTTTGTGCAAATCATTTCCTCAATTTTCTCTCTTTTCATCTGTGAGAAGAACATAATGTTAGGACCTACCTCACAGAATAGTCTTGAAGATTGAGAGGGAAGAATAAGAAGTGCTTATTCCGGTGTGTATGAATACTCACCAAACGCAGATGCTATGACTACTAATAATTAAAGGGTCTTTTATTCAGAGAGCAATGAAAACTATTCGTATCAATTAATTAGAGCAGAACAAACTCACCTTTCAATGTGAATCCAGAAAGTGGGGATTTGTAGGAAGGTAAATAAGACACAATTTGTAAAGTAGTGAGTACCTTCAACTCGCTGTTTTTATTTTAAAGGACATAGTAACCTTGTGAAAATCAATAACAATGAGAGAGAGAGAGAGAGAAAGTGCCCCAACCTAAATGGAATTCTAATCGGTGGCTTGCAGGCCATCTGTTATTAGAATTGCATCTTCACAAGGAGGAGTAGAGATTTAAGACTCTAAAGTACTTTCTAATCATTAACAGGCTGATGTGCTGTAATCATTATTAGTATGTACAGCAAAATCACACTGTGGCAGAACATGAGGCCTCATCCATGTGGATGGCTGGAGAAGCAGCCAACCCACCCAGGTAGGAAGAGAAGATTATGGAGAGAGAGAGAATTAAGATCCTTAACCACAAAAATGAGATGGGAGAAGGCACAGGAGAAAGGAAAACATGGAACCCTGGGGAGCTGAATTGCTAGTTCCTTGTGTAAATTACAGCAGCTGAAGTACAAGGTTTAGATGAATGCCTTATGAATGAAATGTAAGAGATTACTAGCCTGCAGATAACAAAATTAGATGTTTGCAACAGCAGCAGAAAAGAACAGAGTAAGCAGTCTTCACAGATGTGCAAGCAAAGTCTTTGCAGTGGATCAAAACCAAACAAAGGATATTAGCAGCAACCTGGAATGGGGGCAGAAAACTGGTCTCAGGGTGGGCAGGGAAGAAGAGCTCAAACCACTCTTGTTTCTCTGCCTTCCATGCTGCCTGTCTGGAGGTGACATTAAGGGCTCTCGGTGAGGTTAAGGAGATGCATTCTTCTAAGGCTATGGAAGTGCCTGGTACAGTAACCACTAGATACATGTGGCCATTTAAATTTAAATGATCCAAAATTAAATAAGACTTTAAAAGCAGTTCTTCTGTTCCATTGGCTTCTCTGTTTTTTAAAGTAATTTCTATACCCAATGTGGGGCTTGAACTCACAACCCCGAGATCAAGAGTCATTTGCTCTATAGACTGAGCCAGCCAGGTGCTCCCCTCCATCTCCCCACTCCCATTCATTGGCTTCTAATCTTAGCTCAGTCACTTGCTTAGGTAAGTCACATCCCTCCCTGACCTCAGAATCTCTTTAGGTAAATAAGGGGATCAGACAAGAAGGTTTCCAAAATCTCCTGAAGCTCCCGTGTTGTCTGTTCTGCAGTCTGTCTTGGAAGAAAAACTCAGGAGGAAACATCGTTTAAGTGATGGCTAGAGCTCGCATACCTAAACATTCGAAAGCCACATCTGCCTTCAGAGTAGAATTTGTTGCCTCTCTTAGCTCTTGTTGCCTTGGCTGCAGAGACCTGTCCTGCCCAAAGTCATAGCCCTCAGGGAGCGGCCCATATCCAGTGACTGAGTGAGGTAGGGCCGGAAAGCCTGGCCATTTCTCTACCACATGGGACACGTCCAATAGGCAGGACTCAGTCCTTATCTCCCCCAGGTTGAGGAGACTTTGTGGAGCCCATGGGGCAGTTCAGCTTCACCCTGTGCCCAATCCCACTTGCTCTCCATCCTTTGGTGTTGACTCCTAACAAACATCATGTCTGCCAATAAACATCTTAGGATTTGCTACCAGAAAACCCACTCTGTGTCAACACGGTCTATCCGAGGGGGTGGGAAAATCTAGGAAAGTAGAATGAACAGATTCTGTGGAGGTTTGATGATATAATAATAGCAATTAATACCAATTATAATAGCTGCTCCAGAAACCCCCCACCCCAACCCCCACGTAGGTTTCCATGTCTCTTCTAACATCAAAGGTGTAAAAACATAAAGAGACATGGTGTGTTAGGGTCTGTCTCTGTCTCATGCACACACACGCACACACATACACACATGAAGTGGGACTTTCTCTGACTTAGCACGTAAAGCTTTATATCTGTTCAATTTTTAACTCCTACAACAAATGTGAAAGTGAAGTCACTTTTCCAAGGTCACAAAGTGCATAAGTGTCAGAGTGAGGATTTACAACCAGGTAAACTCCCACATGTGTGCTCTTGGTCTGTGATGATTCAGGGCCATCAAGGGTCCCCAGTGGTGCTTATTCAAAGTCAACCAGCACCCTCACTCCACGCCATTCTGCAAGGAAGCAGGAGATTAAGGGAAGTGTTGGAGAAAAGAGAGGGAAGAAAGGAAGGAGAGGGAGAAAGGGAAAAGGAAAGAGACAGAGGGGAAAAGACAGACAGGGGGCCAGACAGATAGACAAAGATGGCTGGAGTTACCAGGCAGGGGTGCCTACAAGTGAGGGAACTACAACCTTTGGTTTTCCAGTCTGACACCTGCTCAGGAAACTGCTAAGTCACTCCTTCCTTTGACAGGGAGAACAGAGAAGAGAGAACAGGAAGAGAGACATGGAGGGCTGGAGGACAACGGTGAGTGAATTTCCTGCTGGTTAGGAGCACGCCAGGCCCTGCTCAAAGCACTTTTGACCCGAATTGACTCATTTAATGCCCACAAGAGACCCATGAGATAGGTACTTTCGGATCGCCATTTTGCAAGTGAGAAAAGTAAGGTACAGGAGGGTTAAATGATTCACCCACAGTCACACAGCCAGTCAGTGTTCCCCAGAGTTTCATCTTGAACCAGCTAATTTCCTTAAGTATCCATGATTGGGAGTTGCCATCGTGGCACACAGTCCAGCAATGCTGGGTCACAGAGGAATCAAAGGAACATTACACTATGAGTTAGGAGACCCGGCTGGTCCCACCTATGCCCCTAGCAAATTCTGATCTTGGGCAGGTCATTCCTATCTCTCAGAATACATTTCCCACTTATAAAACGAAATGGTTGGTATAAATGATGAGCTCATGTGGTCGTAGTAGAAGTATTAGCAGTAGCAATAGCAGTAGTCGTAGTAGAAATAGTAGTCGTAGTCACAAAAAAAGTAGTAATAGATGCAATGGTAATAAAAGTAGGGATTGCAATAGAAGTAATGGTAGTAATACAAGCAGTAATAGTAGCAGCAGTAATAGAAGGAGTAGAAGTCATAGTAGCAATAGAAGAAGAAACAAAGGAGCAGGAGGAAGAGGGAAAAAGAAATGGTAGCAGTGGTGATAAAAGAAATACTACTAACATAAGAGGCCACAGTCCTAATAGGAGTGTGGAACAAAAGCAGTAGTAATAGAATTAGTAGCAAAAGAAATACAGGGATAACAAAAGTCAGAGCAACAGGAGTAGCAGTAGTAATGAAACAATAATCGTTATAGAAATCATAGGCGGTAGGAATAGAATACGTAGTCACTGAGGAAGACTAGGGCAGGTGGAGGAGGAGCGATAAGCCTTCCCTGAGGACCTTCCATGTGCAAGGCACTGTGCTAAGTGTGTCTTGTGCGCTCACTCCTCACATCTCTCTTGTTAGATGGCTACCTGTCATTATGCCCATTTTATAGATGTGAAAACTGAGATTTGGAGATGCCAACCTGTGCAAGGCAGAGTAGAGTTTAGACCACCTCCCTGGGGCCTCCTGTGCAGTGCTCCAGAGCTTCTCAGCTTTTACAGTGCTGATTCCCAAAGTCTTATTACATCTAATGATCTGAACCCCCTGCCCTCTGAATTAGAAGAAAACTTAGGGCTAACTTCCTTCAGATAAGGCCCTTTATAAACATTTTCCATGGAATGCCCTCTTTGCTTTGTTTGAAAGATCAGCGTGAGACTGGTTGTCACCCAACATTCTGTTGACATTTCCTTTTTAAAGAACATAACATACATTCTTGGGCTGGACTCAAACATTCTTACATTTTTAAAAACTATTTATGGAAAAACATAATCATTGAAAATGCTAGGTGGAAGCCCCAAGTTCTTTCTTCCTCTATAATGAAGGGCATAAAATGTCAGCCCTTTACAATTCTAGAATTATTCATGTCTCCATTCCCAGCCCTCAGGACTGGCACAAAGCTTCATAATAATAATAATAATAATAATAATAATAACTGAGAACATGTATTGAGTACCTAGTGCGTTAAGGATGCTGAGTAAAGCATTTTATCTACATTTGTTTTCATTAGTTCTCACCATAACCTCATGAGCAGGTCACAAGTAAATGACAGAGGAGAGATCTTAAACACCGATTTGTTTGAATCCAAACCAGCAGTTCCAGACTGACTAGAAGTAACTGGAAATAACCAGCTAAAGGGATTTAAGTTACTATAGATGGACTGAACACTTATTTGGCAAGTGACCCCCAAAAAACCACTCATGAAAGACGACTGGCAGTATTCACCTAAGTAAGATGAGGGAGGAGGGCTCTGTGAATATCTCACAGTCATTCATTCATTGTTTATTCAACAAACATACACTGATCATCTGGAACACAGAGCAAAGCCCTAGGAACTGGGGATACAATGGGAATCAAGATGGACACAGTCTCTGCCTTCCTGGGCAGCAGGAAGTGAACAGGCAATCACAATTGCAATGGGAGAAATGAAACGCTTAGGTTAACACAAAGGAACTGTAGTAATCTGCAAGTGTACCCTGATACAGCCCTGGGGGAGGGAGAGTATGGTCAAGGAAGGTTTCCTGGAGGAAGTGACACTGAACTGCAATTAGCAGGACAAACAGAAGTCAGCTAGGCAAATAAGGTTGGCTATGGAAACAATAGAGAGAATGGGCAGAGAGAATGCATCCATATTTACTCAGCATCTGCACCTGTTAGAATCCTTTTGATTGTGAAAAGAAGAAAACCCGATCCAAAGTCTTCACTAACAAGGGCATTTATTATTTCACATATGAAGAAGCTCAGAGGATGCAGAGTGAATTAATTCAGTACCTCAATGATGTCACTAAGTACCAGACTTTTTCCTCCACGTTTTTCTCTGCCACTGTCTTGATACAGTTCCTGGTGTCTCACACAGAAATAATATTCATCAGTAGAAAAGGGGCTTTTCCATCCCTGTTTTTATTCCCAAAAGTGCCCCCTCCCTGAAGATTTCATTTCACATATCACAGAACAGAAATTAGTGGCATGCCCCCTATAATTAGGCCAAAATTTGGTTTAAGAAAAGAAAAGAAAAGGAAGACTTGCTTAGACCAAATCCACCATGGGGAACAGAAAAAGCATCACCAAGCCTGACCCACAGCTCTATGGAGAAGAGCAAATGTAAACTATTAGAGGTTCTGCCAGCCAGGAAAAGTGGGGATGGGTGAGAAATGGATATGGGTTATTGCTACCATGGCCATGTGTCTGGCATACAGTAAGGGGTCCATAAATGTCTTCTGAATGAGGAAGAGGAAAAACAAGTTGGGATGGTTGTAAGAGGTGGGGCAATGTAGTGGCTATGGATACATATTCAACACAACTTTTGAGTTGCAAGGAATAGTCACCGCATGCAAGCTAGTTTCAGAGAAGAATATGTTCTATTTACTGATTCACATAATTGAGAAGTGGGAGATTATACTGGCTTCAAGACGTGGATGGATCTAAGTATTCAAGTAATATTTTCAGGAATCTGTCTCCATTCCTCTCTCAACTAGGCATTTTGCAAGATGAGCAACAGGAGCTGCAACCCCAAATGCTCCCAGTTCAATAGCCCCATGAGAAAAGGGGCTCTTTTTTCCCCATCTTTCAACACCAGTCCCTGATCTGACACTCAGTGACCAGGCTCAGATCACATGTCCATCCCTGACCCAATCCCTGTGGCCATGAGGGGGCTGATTGGTCACCTCTGGGTCACATGGCCACCAGGTATGAGTCACGTGACCATCCCATGGGTAGAGGAAGCAGGAGGGTGGGTACTCAGAAGTAAGCAGCAAAAGGGGACATGGAGGCAGAGCAGGCACAGGACAGGGAGGAAATGAAGGCTGGGAAAAGAATGTGACTTGGTCCCCTTTCCATTGTTCCTTCACAGCTTCTACCTTGCTTTCCTTGGGTAAACAGGAAACAATGGAACAGTGTGTACATTTCAATACTCTCCTCTTCCTGCTAAACAACAAAAATTACTTCCAAGAAACATTCTAAACCAAGAGCGGGGTGGGTAGATGGGAAAAGAAGTTCATGTTTAATTAATGGAAACTGACAGTCTTCAAATGATCTCAGTGGTAAAACCTCATTTCACCCAGGTTTAGAAAAGGAACACTCTGGAGATTGTTAATGAAGTTTTGTTTTTCGTGGCTATACTGAAAATAAAGTGGGAAGTGTAATTGGTGCCATTTGGTTAAAAGTTGGCAATTTACTCCCTGGCAGATTTGTTCAGATGGGAACCAGTGGGGACAGGGCCAGGGCAGAACAAACAGGGCAAGCATATCTTAACAATGCACAGTCTAAGTAGCATTCCAAGCTGCCTGCCCTTTTGGAAAAGGAGTTGGGTTGAACACGTGAGTGGTTTCTATGTAATTTGGAACCCACAACACATGTACTGATTTTAGGAAGATTTCCCAAATGGGGCCCTCCCACACGAGCCTGTAGTTGGCATCAAGCATCACAGCCCCCTGGGGTGATCACATGACAAACATAAGGACACACTCAATGTAGGTTTGGTTGTGATGTATTCTTTGGCCCAATTTTCCCACCAGAGTCTTTGCCCTTTCTTATCTCCCCATCTGGCATGCCTTTCACCATAATTTTTACGTGGTTGCCTCATGCTCAGTCTTTAGATATCAACATAAATGTCACCTCATCAGAGGGCCCTGACCTATGATCTATTTTCTCACGGCACTATTTAAATGCTCAGCATCTCTCCCGGCTGCCCCTCAGGCAGGACCTTCCCCTTTGTAAGTCTGTCTATGTCACTATCATAGGAGGAGGGCTGGGGATGTTGTTCAGGAGCCAATAAACTGCCTTGATTCCCAGGAAGTAAGTAAGTAAGTAAGTAAGTAAGTAAGTAAGTAAGTAAATAAGTAAATAAATAAATAAATAAATAAATAAATAAATAAATAAATAAAATTCTCAGCATCTCACTAGCTGATACGTACATGGTTTGTTGGCATATTCATAGACTTATTTATGCTCTGGCTCTAGGATAGACCCCCATCCAGTTCAAGCCCCTGTCCAGTTTTGGTTGCCAATATATGGTCATTGCCTCCATCAAAGACTGGCACAGCTGACACTCAGATATTTGTTAAAAAGATGAAATGAGTATCTTTGGCCCCTTCCCCCAACACTTAGCCCAGATAAGGGTCATAGCAGACTCCCTGCTACTCTATCCTTGTGTGCCTCCAAATCCTTGCAGAGTTTCCTTCTAGGGGAGTCATGACCTTCCCCATTATCATACCCTTGGACAACCTAATGAACCCCATTCATTCATCATGGCCTTAACCAAGTGTCCCCTTCTTTCTGTACCTTGCCTCAACCCCCACCTCAGCCCATGGCAAAGTTGATTCTGCTCCCACTCCCCCACCCCCAACCCGACCCCCAGTCAGTGCTCCCGCCTCTCTCTGATCTCATGGCAGAGGTGAGGTTATAGAAATAGCACAGACTCAGAGACAGTTTGAATTCTGGCACCAATGTTTACTGGCTATGGGTGCACAGGAAAATGGTTAGCTTTTCTGGACCTCAGTTTCCTCGTCTGAAAAATAGAAATCATAATAGCATCAACTATCATCATTTCTGGGAAAAATAAATGAAATCACATAACATATAATGTCCAGCCCCAGAACGTCACATCATTATTTTAGAATTCTAGCAGTAATCACAGCTATTTATGGATATGTGTATACCATCGGTTGTGAATTCTTCAGGGGAGGGATGACATTCTGCTTTTCTTTGTATTCTTGTGTCCTACATGTTCCCTCAAATATAGTAGGTGCTCAATTAATGTTTGTCCATTTAAATTGGATGCCATTCCAACATGACTCAGGCATTTGAGTGGCCTCTGTACCCCCTTCTCCTTGACTGACAGCTACCCAGAAAAAGCAAACCCAAACAGCTCATGTGTTAGACAAAACTTTAAGAAGAAATGTTACCAGCCATGAGAAAATAGTTGTACCCCACATTGCCACACCAAACAAAATTATTTTCTATCAACTGGCTAGTCCACACTCTGCCCTTCTAGCCCATGCTAATTAGTGTGAGCAATCAAGAGATTACTAAGAGAAATTGCACAGAACAAGCAGGAAATAACATTTGGTTGGTATCTGAGGGTCTCATCTCTGAAATGGTTGCCTCTTCACGTTCACTTCTCAAGTGGAGGTCTGTTTCCCCCAAAAGTTGTTCAGAAAACACAAAACTTAATATCCTAACCTTTTGTTGCCTAAAATTACCAGCCCTTCCCTTGTTCAACCTCAGGGACTGTGTTAACTTTAAGATCCTGCCCACAGGGCCACAGAGGAGCCAGACATGCCAACAAAATATTATTTGCTTCCCTGGTTTCTGGTGCATTTGACAGGAGCCTTCAGCTCCCAGAGTCCCAAGACTGCAAATGCCTGTCCCAACCCATAACTTCACTACTTACCCTGGCACCAATCATTTTCTCAGACACCTAAGGTGGCTCCACTACCTCATTCCAAGTTCTGACTCTGCTTTCTTTTTTCCAAAGTTGTGAATGTGCTTCTTTTTTAAAACATATTTTTCTTGGAAAGATCTGCATGTCCTTATTACTGTCTTTCCTACTTCACCAGAGCATAATATGTCCCTTGAAAAGTCAATCACAACTGATTAAATGGTTTTAATGCATACATTTAACAGGAAGGCAATGAGATATGCTACATCGTTCAAAGATGGGAGTGGTGTCGGGAGGGAAAGGAGGTGACCGGTGTGAGGTCACTGATGTGCCATCTGGGACCATTCTTCATTCAGCAAGTTGTCATTTACTTGGAATATTTCCTACATTCCATAGATTTTAGGCATGCTTTCTTATTCAATGGGAAAATGGAAGGAATAGGTCATTGAGATGCTTCATTTTTCTCATTCTTGTCATATAAACATGAAGAAACTGCCCTCTCTAAAAATGCTGCTAAGTTAGGGCAGCCCAGGGATATTTCAAGCCTGCATTCTGGCCACTTCTCTGTTTTATGTGGCTTCCTGCTCTCACATCTGATGAAAATAGTTCTTTCCATGGCAACACCACATCGAGATATGGCAGGGTTTTTTTTAAGCAATACTGTTTATCTTGAAACTGAACAGAATTCTCCTTTTTCTTTCACTCCACAATCACACCAGTGTTGGCAGGCTCTCTTGAGGGCATATGAGGACACCTTAACCATCTTTACCAAGGAATTGTAGCTCTTTCTCTAGTCCCCCATAGGATATTAATCCTGTGTACCTGTAAATAGTTTTTAACTTTGAGTACTTAAGTCCAAGTTCTTAGTTTGATGTTCAAGGCCATTTTCACAATTGGCCAGGACTGCTTCTACATTTTCATATCCTAACACTGTCTACGTTTTATTTTGCACACTAACAATACTGAGCTGCTAACGTAGGACCCGAATGCACCTGAACTTTCATTACCAGCCTGCTATTATATCATAGTCAAGTTCAACGTATCACCTCCTCCCAACACATGCATACTTACATGCACATATACATAAATACATAGACACTCAAATCTATTCTCTACAGCATTCAAACAGTAAAGGTGAATTATACTGAAGGTCTATACAGAGATATTGAAAAAGGGATTATACTACTTCTGCTCTATCACCCTGGGTCCTAAAGATTATATGGAACAGAAATGCAGCTAGCCTATGTAGCCATATAGCACAAGCATTAAATAAACCTTTGTTCCTGTAAGCCACTAAGATTTGAGGGTCATTTTATTACCTCAGAATAACCTAACCTAAGCTGTAATGAACTCCACAAACCTTGTCTTTTTTTGATGTTCTCATGGTTGTGACTGAGACTAGCATCCCTCTATCCACACAAGTCATGTATCTGGAATTCATCTCTGGAACGTGCTCTCCTTTCCCCCAAAAGAATAAAATTAAAATTTTAATAACTGCAAGCCCTGCCAGTGAACTTTCCTACATCTCCCTGGAATGGAGTGCCTCCAGTTCTCTCTTCATCGGCAATACCACCATCTTAGGTCAAGCCACCATCATCTCTCCCTTGATATATCTGAACTCCCCAGCCCCACCTCAACCTGCCTTTTCCTCCCTCCATTCTATCCTCCACATATGCTCTGTTACAATGACAGCATCAATCATGTTCCCATGGTGCTTGAAAAATCTTAGGTGCCTTCTCATTGCTCTCAGGAGACTGAGCGATATCCTTAATTTGGTGTCAAGTCTTTCTGTGATCTGGTCCCTGCTTAGCTCCCCAGTCTCATCTTGCCCTACCCTCACAAACTCAATGCTCCAGCTACTCTCATCTTCTTACCACTCTTAAACAAGTCATGTTACCTTCAACCTTCAGACCTTGCATATGCTGTTCCTTCTACCTGGAGTTCTTTTCCCAAGACCCACCACCATTCTCCATCTCACTACTCAAATGCCACTTCCCTGGGGAAGCCTGCCATGACCCCCATAGTTTGAGTCAGGCCCCTTAATTAAATGCTTTCATTGGCCCATGTACTTCTCTTTCATAATATTTTTCACGGTTGCAATTTTAGTTAGGATTGTTTTATGAAACTGCCTCCCCAACTAGACTATAAGATTTGCATTAATGAGAATCATGACAAATTGATCTTTTAACCTGGATACCTAACAATTTCTGAAATATGGCAGATGACCAAAAACTATTTGATGAATGAGTAAGTGAATAAAGACCTTTTTCATTTGGATATTCTAGGGCTCCTTGTAATGCTTGACAAATACATGGGCTTGCTATCTCCTGCATCAGGAATTAAAGACAACCCTCCTCATTCAATTTGTTGGGTCAGAATACTCAAGATAACAGAACAGTAATATTTTTGCCAGTGTTTACAAAGGTAATTTCACATGTAATCCACTTGGGCAGCCCGGCCATGCAGATGAAAAGTTAAATTCAGAGGTGCCTTGGTGGCTCAGCCTGTTAAGCATCCAACTCTTGATTTCAGCTCAGATCACGATCTCAAAGTTCATGGGCTTGAGCCCCATGTCCGGCTCTGTGCTGCCAGCACAGAGCCTGCTTGGTATTCTCTCTCTCTCTCCCTCTCTCTGCCCCTCCCTGGCTCACGTGCTCTTGCTCTCTCAAAATAAATAAATAAACTTTAAAAAAAGTTAAATGCAGGATTGCTCTGGACTCAGGCCCTGGACCTAAAGCAAATAAGATGAACGTGAATACTGGCAAGTAGGACTGGGTCTCTGCAGTCTCAAAGTTAACTTGGTCATCAGCTAAAATGGACTATTTGTCTTTTGGAATGTGTACAGATGGTGACCAGACTGGAGCACTAGCTGATATTTTCCCTTAACAACTGGCCAGGGCTTTGGGCATCCCAAGGGCACGGTCTGAGCAGTTTCATATAAACAGTACCAGAAGCCCACAGCAGGGCCCCTGTGTTTTTCTAGGCCACTGATCACGACACTGGCTGTGCCACTGCTCTTACTGATGATGGGCAGAGGGAGAAGGGCTGGGCTAGCTGACAAGAGATGCTCTGTGACCGGCCAGGCTGTGTTTGTTATTTCACAGAGTTCCAACCTGAGTTCTAGAAAAGAGCCTCATTGACATTCACAGGACAGGGGAGTCCAAGTATGAGCCCCATGATACAATGAAAGGAAACCAACTGTGGCTTTTCATTCTCTTGGGTTTAAATCCCAGAGTAGCCACGTACTAGTGATGTACAACTGGGCAAGTGCCTGCATTGCTCTGAGTCTTAGCATCTTCATCTGTCAAATGGGAGCAGAGGAGGGATAATCCTTTCTACCCCTGGAGGATGAAATGGTATAACATATATGAAGCACCTAGCATATAGTACTCAATACATAGCCACATCTTCTCTCCATCACTAATCCTTCCTTCAAATAAGTGCAGAGTCAAATCCTCAGCTTTTATCTTAATGAACTAAGAATGATTCTTTGAACCTCATACTCTCATCCTTGCTTTCATGGAAAGGACAAAATGTTTTGGTTCCTTTAGAAGTATGACAATTGAGGGTAAATTTCACGAAAACCAATGGACCATTATAGAAATGACTAAATACTAAGAAATCTCTCTCCTTCTTTTGCCAAAGCAATAACATCAATGTCTCCCTCTTCTTGGGTGCCTGTCAGGGGTCAGGCACTGAACTGAGTTATTTGCATCCCTACTAGCAGTGTGAGCTTGGGCAAATTATCTAGCTATGCCTCAGCTGTGTCTACCAGAGAATAAGGATAATATTAATGCCTCTATCATAGGGTTGCTTGGAGGATTAAGTAGTATACTCTTTCACTTTTAAAAACTTGGGACTGTATGCATATTAAGCATTCAGTAAACAGTAGATACTGTTTTCATTCATGAGCCTGCCAGACCCAATCTTGCTTACTCCCAAGAATAGACTGTCTGCGTTTCTTCCCAACTCTGTGCTTAGTGACATCACATAAATAGCTTGAAATCAGTTATGGTAGACATATTTAAAACAGTGTTTTCACCAGAAAACACTGCAAATAATGGCTTTTTATTTTCAGAATTAGTTATTAACTATCAGCATGCCAATCTAGTTATTCTTTCTGTTTTACACATGAGGACATGATGCTTCTGGAGAGGTTAACTGACTTACCCAAGATCACACAGCCATTAAATAGCAGAGTTGGGGGTTGTTAAATCAGGTCCATCCAACACCATATCCCATGGGCTTTTTTCCACAATAATTGTTCTGACATATAAAGTAAAGGAAGCGGAAGCAGTGTTGATTTCTAATGGGTTCCTTATATACCATGAGAGTCTTAAAAATATCTGAGCTATTGTTTTTAAATTATCAAATACCTTTATATCATTTGCTTTTATCTCATATTGCTTTTATCAGCTCTTCATAAGTGTTAATTCATTAAATCCTAGTAACAACCCATTAGGTCGCTTTATTGTCATTCCACTTTACAGATGAGGTAACAGAGGCAGAGGGAAGCTGTGTAGATTGTTCAGGGTGGTGCAGCAAAACAGATTCAAACACAAATACTCTAATTATAATCTGTGTCCTCAGCTATGATGCTAGGCTGCAAGTCTATGTTAACAAGAAGCATTTGCTTCATGCTTCAGCACGAAATCTCCTCTACTCCTTAGCCCTGGGAACTTAGCCACATTTATTTTTATTTTTTTAATTCCTTGAATCATAGAGAAAATATTTATGGATGCCCCACAATCACACCACAGGGGCAGAAGTCATTGTGCACAAGGGTCTAGCATGTGGAATTTTTCAGTCAACAGAATTCTAATTATTTTACGAGGATCAACTTGGAGTAATCCCTCATGCTGCTGAGAGGTGGTGGTTAGAGGCTCTGAGAGGGCAGCCCGACGTGGTACATCGCAAAGATCTATATCTCCTTTTTAGCTTATTATTATAGAAATTTTCAAACATTTGCAAAACAAAAGAAATTGATCATTTTTGATTCAAGGACTGATTTATTTCCCTAATGAACAACTGAAGACTGTTCAACTCCCATGGTTAGGAGATGGGAGTTGTGAGGCCATTCCGTATACATTCCAATTCCAGTCACTTCTCCCAAGTCCGTGACTGTGACCTTAGCCCAAACGGATGGTATCACTACCTGGAAAACTGTGGCAGACTCTTGGTGGGTCTCCTTGCTTCCGCCCATGCTGCCCTAATTCTGTTCTCCATAAAGCAACCACAATGAGCCTCATAAAGTATAAATTACATTATGTAACATCCCTAGCCCCCACCCCAGTGGCTCCCCATTACACAAAAATCGAACTCAAACTCAAATTCCTTGCCATGACCCAGAAGACCCTGCAAGATCAGCTCTCAGCCTATTTCCTCAACCTCATCTCCCACCAGCTCCAGCCAATGGGCTTTCCTGAAGTTGCTCAAATAGGCCAAATTCTTTTTAACTCAGGGCCCTTGCACTTGCTACTCTCCTACCTTAAACATTTTCTTTCTTCCCAAATGGTAATATGGCTGGCTTCTTGCTATGATTCCAGGCTCAACTCAATACCACTTCCTCAGAAAGCATTCTTTGATTTCCCTGTTTCAAGCACTGTTCTGGCATGTTCTGTCCACATTTTGTTTCCTTCACAGCAGCTGTTGCTAGCCTATGCGTTTCTTTATTTAGTTGTTATGTTATTGTCTCTCTCTGCTAGCTAGAATGTAAATTGCATGACAGCAGGGACTCTGTCAAGTTCACAACTGTCTCTCTAGTGGCTGAAACCGTGCCAAGTACCTGACAGGTGTTTGGTCAATATTTGTTGAGTGAACTAATAATAAGTGATGAAAATGAATTATGCAATGGTGATGACAGTCTGGGGAGTTCCTTTCCCAAATGGGAGGGTTATTGAAAAAATGTCCTGTGGTGACAGAAGTGAATGGATGAAGAGGTTTCCCAAACTGAATAACATCCCACTGGAGGTCCTCAGAAAAGCAAAGTGATTTCAAAGACCAAGAGGTAGCTATCATTCTGCCTGTACTACATCTTCAGATTGACAAGAGGGTGTGAAAGACAGATACTTTGTGTATCTTTGCCTTTGTGTAATTGTATGGGACATTGAACTTGCTTCTGATAACTAAAAATGGCAAAAGCAATGGAGTCTCATGCCTATAATTGCACTGCATTATATAAGACTCCATCTCAGCAAAGCTGAACAGGAGAGGCTTTCTCTCTACTGTGGCTGCCATGTTGTAAGAAGGCCCATGGAAAGGACCATATGGGAAGCAACTTCAGGTAGCCTCTGGAACTCACAACCAGTGAAAAAGAGGACCCCAGGCGTACAACCACAGCAGCTGAGTTCTGCCAACAATGTAGAGGAGGTCAGAAGTGTTTATTTCCACAGTTGAGCCTCTGATGAGGCCACAGGCCTAGCGAATACCTGGATTGCTGGCTGGTAAGAGTCAGCATGGGATCCAGCAAAGCTGTGTCCACACTCCAAACCCACAGAAACCATGAAGCAATTAACATGTATGTATCTTTAAGCCACTAAAGTTGTGGTAAATTATTACACAGAAATAGAAAACTAATACAGAGGAGATTAAAGATATTCATTCATTTTCAGAAAGACCCCTTCACTAAAGAGATCTACTCTAAGGCCAAGTCAGAAGAAATTAGAATTTATAGAGCCTGGAAATCAAGAAAATAAAGAACCTGATGCTTTTATTTGCCATTTCAGAGACAATCAATGCTTGTTAACCAATAGTGAGTATGGTTGTGACAGCCCCTGGTATTACCATTAAGTTAAGCAAAATGTCCTGTTGGACTTGTCTTCTGGAGAGGCAGGAGAAAAAAGGGTCAGGAACATTTGTATCACTCTCCAGCCAGGCTTGGGGAGAGAAAGCCCCAGGGGATGGGGTGCATAGAACTGAGAATAGAACATAACAGGTTGAGACCCTGGGACCTGGACAACATGGGCCCCCAAATGCAAAGGGGCTTAGCAATAAAGGAGCCACTGGTGGCCCCAGTGTAACAGCTCCCTTCTCTTTCATCTCTCTCTGTCTCTCTCTGGGACCCAGCTATAGACATCTTCAAACCATTCATTCCCTCAGGCAGGAGCTGAAGGGCATGCTGGAACACACATGATCATGATCTCCTGGCACTCTAGTCCACTAGATGGGCCAAGTCTATGATGATGCTGGACAGCACCTACAGTACAGGGTTGAATTCTGAGAGTGAGTTGGGCTTTAGGTCCAACCACTTTCCAAACTCCTGGGTAAGCTTCATGACACATCAGTTATGGTCCCATGCGGAACATCTCATCCCTCACAAGTTGTTAAAGTCAGTGCCTTGTGAGGGCTGCCACTGGGCACCAAATACATTTTGGAAGTGAAGTTACAAGATGTTGCACAGATGCAATCAATCAATCAATAAACCATCAGAGAATATTGCTAAGGTACCCATTTACTTCCTAGAATATCATCTTCATATCAACTGGTGATCCCTACCCAAAACGTGAAGTGCTTTTCTCATGGAGGTTATGACTCAGCTGCCTGGCTGTGATGGGTGTGTCTGTCACGCACACTCCAGCCGCATATACCCTGGGTTCTCTTACTTCCTAGGCGCAAGGAGAAAGGGAAACACAGGTCAAGGTGCTACAGAGCAGGAGAAGGACGGAGGAGCTGTCTGGGAAGAAAAACGGGGTGCAGAATCACGAGGGAAATGAATGAGAATAAAGGAACAAAGGTGGCAAAGGATGGGGTTGGCATGGAATCAAAGGAGAGGAGGCTAGGCCAAGCTTAGGCAAGATGGTCATTAATGAATATTGGCTTGTCTTTGGCAAAAACGATCTCCTTTGGGAAGTAGTTTGCAAAGTATAGTTCCTATAGGAATAACCAGCATTGCCTAGAATTTGTTGCAGGTACAAATTCTCCGTCTCTAACCTAGACCTACTGCATCAGAAATTCTGGGAGTAGTGCTTGGCAATCTGTATTAACAAAATTCCCAGGAAATTACATGTTAACTTTTGAGAACCACTGCTATTGGGTATCCAGTGACCATTGTCTCCAGGTTTCAAAGCACTGCCCACCTAGAGAATAACTGGGTTTTGTCTCTATTCTTCTCCCCTCCCCTCATGGAATTGTATGAGCTCTGCCAGGGCTCCCCATTACTACTTTCTATGTACTAAGCCACCTAATTCATATTCAGGTACTAACATTGGCCCCAATTCACCTTTCCCTGTATCTGGTACCCTCTGCCATGAAGCCATGCAGTACCTCCACACAAAAAAGATGTATAACCCTATCCCTTTTCTTTGGGCTTGGTCATAGATCTGCTTTGCCCAAAAGGATGTTAGCAGACATGATACAAGTAGGGGCTTGCAATCTGCTTACGTGGTTGAGCTTTCCCTCTGCTATCCCTATGAAATGAGCTCCCCCAGAAACACTCCACCACTTCATCCTCCTCCCAGAAGGAACCCATGTAGAGCAGAGCCAAACCAGCCATCTAAGCCAATGCACACACCTGAGTAAAATAAATACTCATCATTGTATTCCATAAAATTCTGGCTTTATTGGTTACCCAGATAGCTACCCATTACACTGGGGAACAGTGGATTTGGGTGCTAGTCTCCTGGGTGATCTGTGTTCTCTACAACATAAGCCTCCTGACATCCTCGTGTCTTATGGCACAGTAGGCCTTGTAAGGAGACAGCAAGGAATACAGTCATCCCCCCTTATCCACATTTACAGTTACTTGTGGTAAACTGCAGTACAGAAGCAGGTGATCCTCCTTCTGATGTATCATCAGTTAATAGTAGCCTAACGCCACATCACAATGCCCACGTCACTCACTTCATCTCATCATGTATGTATTCTATCATCTCACATCATCACAAGAAGAGCAAGTATAGTACAAAATAATTTGAGAGAAAAAGAGACCACAGTCACATAACTTTTATTATTGTACATTATCATCATTCTACTGTATAATGAGTTCTTGTGAATTTCTTACTGTGCCTAAGTATCACAAGTAGGTATGTATGTATAGGAAAAAACAGATGGTTGAACCCTGAATCTACTATCTGTGGTTTCAAGCATCCATTGGGGGGGTCTTGGAATGTATGTCCAGCAGATAAGGGGGGACTACTGTGTATTTTAAGGAGGATCAGTTTGGGGGATGGGGAGCTCTCCACTTCTCTCAAGCCAACTGAGAGCAGGGCTATCCTATGGCACTACTGGCTCAGCTGATGAGAAAGACACAGAGGACAGGGGGTTCAGAAACAAGATAGAAAGGAAAGACAAGAACGAGTTTGAATGGACAAGAGACGGCTTAAAAGAGAAGGAAGTAACCGTCAATAAATGCCATGTTGGGGCGCCTGGGTGGCTCAGTCTGTTAAACTTCTGACTTCAGCTCAGGTCATGATCTCATTATTCGTGAATTCCAGCCCTGCATCGGGCTCTGTGCTGACAGCTCGGAGCCTGGAGCCTGCTTTGGATTTTGTGTCTCCCTCTCTCTCCACCTTTCTTCTGCGCACGCTCTCTCTCTCAAAAATAAACATTAAAATTTTTTTTTTTTTAAATAAATGTCATGTTGTATCCTCATCACCTCCCACTCCCGAGGCCCCCACAGGAAACCTGCAAGTCTCAGCTCCAGGCAAACCTATCTTCACTCATGCCTGCTTCTGATCTCACTGCCCTGTCCCCTGCCTCTCACTTAGCAAGGCTGAGAGGAGACAGGGCCAGTCTGAGATGCAGCATCCTCTCAGTGGGAGGCGGCTGGGGACTATTTGTATTGAGTGAATTATTCACTCTGGAAGCCAAGTACTCCCACCTGGGCTCTCATACTGCAATTTATTATCCCTGGAGTGCTCTCCTAGGTGGGGTCACAGCAGGGAGATGCCATCCAGGCTTTGCCCTCAGAGCTGCCTGGGAACTTAGACACTGAGAGAGGCAGCTTTTGTAAGGTGCCAGCTGCCATGGTGCAGCCCTGGCTGTGCCGGGAAACCTGAGGTTGCCCTGGTGATCGGCATGCAGCTTCCCCATGTGGCAGATGACACTCACCACAGGCATGGCAGAAGCATTGGTTCTACATGTCAAATCCTGTCAAATGGGGCAATGATTTAAAAAGTGATTTCTGGCAGCCAGCGGTGGGGAGCTGGCAGTTTTCAGCACTCAGTGACAGTGTCTGAGATATGTTGTGAAACAGCCTCTCTTCTCAACCCCAGTGAATTCGGCGGGCTTGCACTATAGAAATATCAGGCACCCCTCCCCAAGGCAGGGATGTGGGCTGGCCACAGCTTCCCGGACAGAAAGGGAGGTGGAAGCCAGTGCTGCCGCCTGAGTACTTGCTTTATGCCAGACATTGGGCCAAGTGGTTTACATAAATCACCTTAATTCACCCACTAACTCAGCAAGGTGGTCTCCTTATCCCCATTTTGCAGATAAGAATAGTAAAACTCAGGGAGTCAAGTCCACATCGTTGTTACGTGGACAACCAGGGTTGAAATCCAGACTTAGCAAATTTGCATTCTTGCTGTAACACACTATAGGAGCTTGTTCATTTTATTAATTGTCACTTTATTATTAACTTCCAGAGAATAAAGACTAGGTCTGTTCTCTCCCTGGGCTAAGTTTACTCACATTGCATCATCTGGTCTTCTCAGTGCTAACGTTATCCTGATTTTACAGATGTAAAAGTAAAGCTCAGAGGAGTTAAGGAACTTGCCTAAGATCACACAGCTAATAAGTGGTAAAGCCAGGACTTGAACAGAAGCCTGATTCCAGAGTCTAAATCTCTGATCAGGTGCCCATTCTTTAGGTCGTGGATGTGTATGCATGATGGCCCAATCATGTCAGCTGAGAAGTTGTCACCAAGCAGAAAAAGAGCTCCCTAAAGAAACTAGATTTCTCAGAGTACATCCTTTTTGAGACATATGCCCTTGCTTACATCTGTATTCATGGCAAGCTTGAAACTTCAAAAATACTTTGGTAATGAACTCTACCCCCTCATACAACTGCCCTGACCCCGCCTTTGGAGCTCACCTTTGGAAACACCAGGAATGAAAACAATGATCTGAATGAGTGTCTATAAAAGTAAGTTACTTCTTGGATGAGAAACAATATTAAAAATATATTCCGAAGGGTCAAATTTCCCCAGCCTGAAAACATCCAAAAATGGAGATAAGAGAGATAAACGAGAAGAAACAGAAAGAAACAGGTCTATGATAGTTTTCCACTCATTAATCCTAATTCTTCATGAGTTTGGAGAGACACAGGAGGAGTTTCCATGTGGACACATCAGGGGCTCCCTACCTGAGCTCATATCCTAATAAACCATTTTTTATTTCAAAATACCTGCTTTTTCTGTTTGGTTTTGCCTGCTTAGCATCCATTCTTTCTCCTGGGAGCAGCATCCTAATGTTCCTGGAGGGGAACTACCATCTCCTACTTCTGTTCTGGGGTTTGGGAGGGGACTCTACTCCCCAGCCTCAAAGACACCTGATGTACATAACTCTGGTCTCACCAGTGGGCATGCTCTGTTGCCTTGGCCACAGGGATTGGTTCAGGACCTGCTCACAGCTCAGCCTGGGCCACTCAAGAGGAATCTGAAGCTTCTGGGGGAGTTACCGGGAAGGTCAGCCCTCTGCTCCTATATGTGTCTACAGCTGCAGGAGGGGATGGTGGCAGTGGAGACTGCGATGGAGACCGTGCCTCACAGAAAAGTTGTGAGATGGGTGGGGACACTGACTCCTGACTATTTGACCTTCTTTTGCCAAAGGAACAGATGTAACCTCAGCTTTCCCTGTGTGGCCAGATTGGTGCATTAAGAAACCACAGTTTGGTTCTTCAAACATGGCTACCAAGACAACCTAACTGATATAATATTAATGAGTAGAATCCAAGAAAGAAGCACAAATGGCCACTCCCTATATCCTAGGGCACTGGACAGGAAATCTAATATTAGCCATGTGCCTCCTAAGTCCCATACCCTGGGCGAACATTTTTCTTATTTTGAGGGCAACCGTACCTGCTTCTACCCAAGTGGTCCTTCTTCCTGGAATAATCTCTCTGCTCATTTCCTCCAAGCACACTCCTACCCATCCTGCAAAACTCTCCATCACCCCCTCCTCTAGAGTAAACAGCCACCTCCTCTGGGTTCCCATGATGCCAGCCCACATCTCTGCAGTCACTTCTACCAAATCCTTGTTTTGTATCTGCCTGTATGGTGATTTTTTTATTACCAAATTAAGGGATGTTCAATGTCATAAAGAAAAAAATCCTAACAATAGGGAATGAGATACAAAGGGAGATAAATTCTCCCTCAATCCAGTGTCTCTCCCTGGAAGTAAACATCATGAACACTCATGAATCCATTCAGACACTGTTGATTGCATTGAGATAAAATGTCTGTCACAAAACACGTGAACTCTCCAAAAACAGGGATTCAGCTTCATTCATTCTGCAGTGGTACTGTGGGTCCATTCTGCCTGGATTCCAAGCCTGGCTCAAATATTTACTAGTCTGCGACTTGGGACAAGTTAATTAAACTCTTTGCACCTCCCTGTCCTCATCTATAAAATGGGACTCACACTGGTTACCTATCTTACCAGGTTCTTGTGAACATTAAATGACTTAATATAAAGTGCTCAGAACAGGGGCTAGTACATGGTGTGTGCGGTGTAAATGTGTACCATGACTACTGTTAGTCTCCATCTCCAGTGTCTGGCCCTAAACAAAAAGTTCTGAGTAAAGAGGCATTTCTCCGCAGTCTGCACACAGTTAAATGGACTCCACTAATTCTGCTGACTGTCTCTCAGGCAGACTTCTGGCACTTTCTCACTGGCATTTCTTCCCCTTAATAGGATCCACTTTCATCACCACAACTATTTATTGAGTCTTTATCATGGGTCAGGGCATATTTTACCCTCTCAATATTCCTGTTAGAAGTAAGTATTCATGGGGCGCCTGGGTGGCTCAGTGGGTTAAGCGTCTGACTTGGGCTCAGGTCATGGTCTCGCGGTTTGTGAGTTCGAACCCCGCATCGGGCTCTGTGCTGACAGCTCGGAGCCTGGAGCCTGCTTCAGATTCTGTGTCTCCCTCTCTCTCTGCCCCTCCCCCGCTTGTGCTCTGACTCTCTGTCTCTCAAGAATGAACAAATGTAAAAAAAAAAATTAAGGGGCGCCTGGGTGGCGCAGTCGGTTAAGCGTCCGACTTCAGCCAGGTCACGATCTCGCGGTCTGTGAGTTCGAGCCCCGCGTCAGGCTCTGGGCTGATGGCTCGGAGCCTGGAGCCTGTTTCCGATTCTGTGTCTCCCTCTCTCTCTGCCCCTTCCCCGTTCATGCTCTGTCTCTCTCTGTCCCAAAAATAAATAAAAAACGTTGAAAAAAAAATTTAAAAAAAAAAAAAAATTAAAAGAAAAAAAGTACTCACTAGTGTTCATAACAGCATTATTCACTATGGCCAAAATATGGAAACAAGCCAAAACATGGAAAAACTTGGTCAAAGTTCCCACAACTAGTAAAAGACATTAAACTCAAGCCTGTCTGACACCTAAGTACACTATCTGCCCAGTATGCCCAGTGTGTTGTAGGTATTTAATAAATATTTGTTGGATGGACCAGATAATAGAAAGCTTTCATGACACTTTTCCCTTTTGCTATGTTTAATCAATGGCTTCCTGGAAACAGAGATGGCAAATGATAATCAAGTAAAAGTAAAAAAGATGTCAGTACTATCCTTGTTCACTCCAGGGCTCCCAATCCCCAAAGGAAGCAAAATCCTTGGAGCTGCCAGTGAGACACAGTTCTCCAAGAGCAAGCATACAACAACTGCACAAGGTGATAAGAGCTGGTGGGGGGACATTCCCTTTTCTAGTACATCAGCCACACTGGTTCTGAAAGTCAGTGAGAATCAAAAAATATGGAGATAGGTCCACAGAGCTTTGCTCAAAGAAAAGCTGTCCCTTTACAGATGAAGAAAGTGAAGCCCAGAGACAGAGAGATTAATTCAATGCCCTCCATCCTACTGGTGGTGTAGCAGGGGCTAGAACCAGATCTCACATTCCACAGGTCCACAAACTTGGCAGTAAGAAGACTGTGTAGCCCTGGTACCTTCAGTATACACCAGGTCAAACTGGTCCTCCGTGAATAGCTGTGTGATCTTAAGCAAGTCACTGACTCTCTAGGACACTCAGTTTCTCCACTGATAAAATAAGATGTTAATTCTTCTATTTGGATTAGTAACAAGAACATAAGAAAAAAACAGAAATTATTAAGTAAAATACAGCCAATGCAATAGAAAAGTAGGCCAAGAAACAAACAATTCACAAAAGAGGGAACATAGTGCCAAAGAAAGATATGTGAACTGATGTTCAATATCATTAGTGATCAAGGAAATGCAAATCAAAGCCACAATGGGAGACAAAGTTTTTTTT
Organism: Panthera tigris; assembly: GCF_018350195.1. NCBI lineage: Eukaryota > Metazoa > Chordata > Mammalia > Carnivora > Felidae > Panthera > Panthera tigris. The sequence goes on from NC_056661.1 coordinate 49,911,695, forward strand.
AAATGTATTGGCTTGGAAAAAAATTTTAAATCTGACAATTCCAAACATTGGATTGGATATAATACAAAGGCTTTCTTATACATTGCCATTCAGAGCGAAAATTAGTGCAACCATTTGGAAGAAGTGAGACACATAAGAAAGTTCAAAGGCCACACTGTTAACAAGAGCAAAAGTCTGGCAACCACCCAAAACCTCATGAGTAGAAGAGTGAATGAATAAACTGGGATATTCCCACAGTGTAATCTTCTAGAACCATCACCATGGATGAGGTACACAGAAGTGCACAATATGGATGGATCTCAGCAAGATATTTATTACACTGAAATTGTGTCAAGTATGGCAGCCTTTTGTATAAAGTTAAAACAACTAAAATGAAATATACACATACATCTTTATGGATGCATATAGATGCAATACAAGTATAAAGAGGAAAGCCAGAGTGTAGTGGAAATGGGGTTCAGGACAAAGATTGCCTCTGTTGGGGTGGCAGGGATGAGATGGGAGAGGGAGCCCTATGGGTAGATATGAGTCCATGTCAATGCCTGAGCTTTAGTTCTAAGTCCAGGGTCGTGAGTTTTCATGGCATTATTAAAACATGGGATTCTGAGCGTGTGTCATGAACCCAGAGTCACTATCTATGTAGTTCTTTGAAGCTGAGGACCAAGGGTGACAACAGGGATTCCTTCTTGGCAGGGTTGCTGGGAGGATTTAGAACGTATGGCCCAGCGCCTGGGCACCTGCACCGAAACATCCAGATCCTGGCTGGTGGTAGTGGTTGAGTGTACAAGTGGCTTGAGAACAGCTTGAAGTGAGCTAAAGAAAACCAAATTTCACTCCAGCTCCCTCTGCCTCATGGCTCCACTGATTTTGTGAATCAATTCAATCTCTCCATTCTCTTGGGCATCTTGCTTTTAAAGATCACATAGCTCTGGGTCATAACAAGACTCAGTTACTTTCAAAAGCTTCAGCCAACGTTCTCTGGAGAGTAACCTCTTCAGAGTGGTGTGACAGGCTTGTATTACCTTCCCTTCAGAAGGACCTCTCATAGTTCGGTCCCTGGCCCTGTCTTCTTGAAGGATTTCACATGGCCAGGACTTTGCTTTAAAAGAAAAACTGGCTTTCAACAGAGGTGGGGGTGGGGGTATGTTGTTGACATTGCTCTCTCACCCCACTGAAGGTAAGAGTTTTCTTTTTCCTCCCACACAACACAAGGAACAGAGAAGTCATTTAAGCCTTATAAATACTGGCAGGCTCAAAAAGCAAGTCGCCAGTCTTAAAAACATGTCTCTGTTTCCTTTGGCTATTCTGCAAATCCAGTCATATTTTCAGATAAGAAGGTAAACAGAGGGTGGAGGAGATTAAGAAGGCCTGTCTTAGGCCAGTATCTTTATAGAGAGACTGCGAGAAGAAATGTTACTGGAGTCTTTCCCTTTCAGGGAAAAGGATAGTAGCTAAACCCATAATAGCCCCCAAACCTAGGAGGGTGGTAGAAGTAGGCACTTCTCTCTGCACCTCCAAGAAAAAAAACAGAACACCAGTGAATAGGGTGCCAGACATATTTGTGCCAGATCCCAGTCTCGGGACTTAGAGGCAGGGAACAGGGTGGAAAAGGAAATTGGTAGAGTCTGTAGGGCTGCCTCTATCCACTACTTGGATGGAATCGGCTGCCTGGAGAGGTAATAAGTCCATCATCTCTTTGAAAAAGAAATAAACCCACACCTTGTGGTAAGCTTCTCTTAGCAAGGATGCTGAGGAATGTTCTGAAGGTGGGAGAACCAGATCGGAAACTTGAGGCTGGGGAGATGGGAAGGATACAACAGAAACCCTCTGAAACTAGAGGCAGAAGTTGGCCTAACTCAAGGGTGGGTTCACAGCTTCTACAGTATTCTCAAAGAAACACGTCACCCTAAGAAAGATAATGAAACAACAGACTAGGTGATCTTCAAGGTGTCTGACTCCGTCAAATCCCAGGATCTGTGATCCTTTAGGTCTCTGAATTCAGGGTAAGGCATGTAGATATTTCATGAGATAAAGATGTACCCTAAGTGGCATGGGGGCTCCATAAAGGCAAGGATTTCTGTGTGCTTCCTTTACTGTGCTGCACCACTGGCATCGACAACGGTGGCTGGCACATACTTGGGAAACATCTGTTGATTTATGTGCATGAATGAACCCCAGTCAAAGCCTCTACTTCTTTTCCTTTGAGACCCCTGGACAAATGCAGTCTCTCATCTGGCTGGCGGTGGTGATGGCTGGGCCTTGGCAAATGCTCATCTTTGGGCCTTATCTGCACAGATTCAAAGAGTCTCCCCCATGATTCTAGTGATAATCTCATCTGGAATCTAATGTCAGCTCCTGATTACTCAGTCTGATGGAGAAACCCTGAAATGTCCCCCTACTTCTAGCCTGGAAAGAAAGCTGTTAACTGTGGCCCTGGACACCAACTTTATAAAAGGCTTCTGATGCCCCTGACTTCAATCCTTCCCATGTCGCTGATATTGAAACCTAACTGTGTTGATATTGGTCTCTAAGGTAAACAAAGCTTTACAGAGGAAATGTTTGGAACTAGAGATTTCTGTTTGCTCCAAGTTTGGACTAATGGCTGGAATAATGAACATTTCCATTCATTTCCTTTTAAAGTACCACTGATAATGTAGCTAAGTGGAGAGTCCTAAACCATTCCTATTGGTCACTTACCAAAAACAGTTTCTGAACTACAATCGATACTTCCCACCCCTGTGGAATTTCATAGAGAGAAGGCCAAGAACTATTCCTGTGTGAAGGCCTCAAGACCCTGAGAGGAAGAGCAAGGAGAGAAGGGGGAAAGAAGAGAAGGTTAAAAAACAAGAGAGTGACAAATAGCAGTGGCTAATCTGAATTGCTAATCTCCACTCTGATTATGGGCCTGTCACAAAATTAAGCCTTTTAAATATATTAACTCATTAAGCCCTTTCAACAGTCCTATGGGAAAGGTTCTATGTATCCCATTATAGATGGGAAAACTGAGGCCCAGAGACTTGCTCAAGGTCACACAGCAGGTGTGACCAAACTGGGATTTGTACGAAAGCCTGTGCTCTTAACCACTGGCTTGCACTGTCTCTCTTTATGCCCCAATTCTGCTCCTCTTTCTCTTTACCGTGTGTTTCCTTCGCCAGCTATGAGGATGGTTTGACTTAAACAGTGACTCAGAGCCTGGAGAGAAGAGAAAGCAAGCCTATGAAACAGGGCACTCAGGGTGGTTCTATATGGGTGGGTTGTAGATTGCAAAAGCTAGAGATAGAAGTGGAGCTTTGTGGGTAGGCCAGGGAGCTTGACCAGGGCCAGGGCAGGATTTGATGTGGAGGAAAAGCGTGGCCAGGACTGTGTGTTGGAAACACACGCTGATTGTGGCATGCCAACCCTCAATGGGCCCCGAGCAAGACAGACACCGCTGCATTGAGGAAGCCGTCTGGCCCACGGCATTCCCGGAAGGGGCGAGCCTGGCAAACCTCAGCCTCGTAACTCAGTCTGGGAAGCCGGCCCCTGTTGGGTTTGGCAAGGAGGCGTTTGTGAGCTCAGCAGGAGAGAATGCGGAGTGTCACTGGTTTAGGGAGGAAAAGAATCTGCTGCACCAAGATGACAGCTGGGCCATCGCACAGAAAGGCTTGGCAGTGCGTCTGGGCTACCTTTGTTTCTAACACGTGTGGTATCACATCCGAACCAGAGTCAAGCTCCTCCATGGTACATGGGGGCGTAAAGCTCTGAAAATGATCTCTGTGAATCTCGTTATCCCGAGTGTGGTCCAGAGACCAGCCGTGTGGGCATACCCGGGAGCTCATCAGGGATGCAGATTCTCAGGCTCCACCCAGGCCTGCTGAATCAGAATCTTTAAAGTCTGAGAGGTGCTGTCCTAGACATGCCCTGACCTAGGATCAGAATCTCTGGAGCTACATTTCTCAAATCTGCCTGACATATAAGCTCCCCAGGTGAATCAGATACAGGCTGAAGTTTGGGAACCAACACAGGAAACCTGTGAAATGTCATAAGGCATTGAAGCCTCATCTCTCAAATGCCTCCCTGACACAGAAATTTCCCTTTGAGCTAGCATGGAAAATATCATTAGTTGATTTGCAGTCCATCTACTTGTAAAAAAGGATTTATGACAGTTCGTGAACAGAGAAGATGGTTAGTGAAGCAGCATCACAGACTGGATTGCAGGGAAACTCCTCCACCAGCCCACAACCCACTAAACACCTTTCTCCATACGTGCGGTATGACAGAGCCTAAAATCCCGCCGCTGGGTTTATCCCTGTGCTTCTTTTTAAAATTATAAGTTTTCCTTGGAGGAAAAGGCATCTTTACATTCAGAGTAAATTGCTGATGACTTTTCAAAGCCTGCTTGCCTGATGGCAATCTGTGAGCAAGTTCTGTCATTCTACCTCCAAAGAAAATCTCTAGGGTTCCACTTCTCTCCACCTCCACAGTGGCACTGGGTCTCACCTGCAAAAACCTGACAAGACCTTCCCACATGGTCTGTTTCTGCTTCTGTCCCCTCTGATCTCTGTTCCACACAACTCTCAAGGCAGTCACTGAAGGAGGGAAATCACATCATGTCACATCCCAGCCTAAAGCCAAAACCTGCCTGTATCAGTTTCCTTCAGCTTCTGTAACAAATTACCACAAACATGGTGGCTTAAAACAATAAAATTTATTATCTCACAGTTCTGGAGACCAGAAGTCCAAAATCTGTATCACTGGGTTGAAATCAGCATGTTGGCAGGGCCATGCCCTGGAGACTCTAGAGGACAATCTGTTCTTTGCCTCTTGCAGCTTGTGGAGGCTATCTGCCTTCCTTGGCTTGTGGCCACATCACTCCAATCTCTGTCTCCATGGTCAAAATGCATTGTCCTCTTCTGTCTGTCCACTTTCTCACTGCCTCCATCTTTATAGAAATACATGTGATGGGGGCGCCTGGGTGGCTCAGTCAGTTGAGCATCCAATTTCAGCTCAGGTCATGATCTCCCTGTCTGTGAGTTCAAGCCCCGTGTTGGGCTCTGTGCTGACAGCTCAGAGCCTGGAGCCTGCTTCGGATTCTGCATCTCCCCCTCTCTCTCTGCCCCTATCCCGCTCATGCTCTGTCTCTCTCTGTCAAAAATAAATAAACATTAAAAAAAAAAAAAGAAGGAAGTGCATATGATGGCACCCAGGACCACGTGGATAGTCCAGGATAATCTCCCCATCTCAAGATCCTGAATTTAACCACATCTGTAAAGTCTGTTTTTGTCGTATCAGATAATGGGGACAGTTCCAGGACTAGGGTGTGCCTATCTCTGGGGATCAATCGGACTACCACACCGTCTTTCCATTGCACTTGATGAAATCCGAAGTCTGTACTGTGGCCCCTAAGGTCTCATGTGACCTGGCCCCAATCCAACTGAGACCTTCTCCTGCTCCACTTTCCTCATTTTCCAGCCCATTCCTCTGGTCTGCTTTTAGATCTTAAAGTAAGTACGTGCCTGCCACAGAGCCTTTGGTCTTGCTGTTTCTTTTGCCTGCAGTGTTACCACTCTGGGCCTCATTTGCTGGATGAATGAATGCATAAATCAATGAGTGAATGTCTTATTCCTAAAAACTCAGGTAACAAGATGATGGGGAAAGTGGAAACAGCAGCATGGGCAGAAATGAACTTCATCTACCTCTCAATTTTTCCTAGAAATTATTTGGCTAAAGATGCTTCACCTACTCTTTTTTCAGTTGCCAAACACTTCAAAATACCCACACCTCTTAGGCACCGGAGGCTCCCTAGAAAGGAGGTGCCTTAGATGGTTGTAGCCAAGGTGGAACTGGGCATCGATAGGAATAATATCACACAGAACCATCCCCACTCTCCTCATTCTTGAAGAAATAAGACAGTCCAGGGTACACAAAGCTATTTTGACTTCCAGCAACAATTTCGATGATGTTTCTTCTAGTGGTCAATGAATGTTCACTGTTGATTTTAGTGGCAATTTTACAAAGGCCACTGCTAATGGCTGCATCCTGCCCTGGAGACAGCATGCTTGCCAGTGGTTAAATGACCTTTAATTATCTCCTGATTCTGAGAGAAGGTCTATCATTAAGTGGAATTTCTTGCATGCTATTATGATGAAAATGTAAACAGAAGTTCTTCCTGCCCCAGAAAGAAGTCGTCTGAGTTCCATATAGTTATATAAATCAATAGTGGTCACTACATTATAGGTAGTAGGTAGTCTAGATTGACCAACTCATTTTCTTTTTAAAAAAATTTTTTTAACGTTTATTTATTATTGAGAGACAGAGACAGAGCATGAGCATGGGAGGGGCAGAGAGAGGAGGAAACACAAAATACAAAGCAGGCTCCAGGCTCTGAGCTGTCAGCACAGAGCCCGATGCAGGGCTTGAACTCACAAACTCCAAGATCATGACCTGAACCGAAGTTGTACGCTCAACCGACTGAGCCACCCAGGTGCCCCTGATCAACTCATTTCCTTCCAGTTTTCCCAGGTCTTTCTCCACTAGCACTTTAAATCCTGAATCCCAGGAAACCCCTTAGTCTCAGATACACTGGGACGACTGATTGCCCTAGTGGTAGCTAACAGGCCTACCTACCCCTAACACTTGTGGGACATAAGGAAAAACGGTATAAGTAGAGGCCCATGGGGTGTATGTCTAAATATACACAAGTTATAAATCAAGCTAACATACTGCTAAATAAAAATATATTCTATCCTCCTACCCGACAATTCTTCAAAACAACCTAGAAGGCTGAGTTTGAGTTCCAAGCTCTTGGACTTCCCTCTGGTTTCTGGCCTGTCACCACCTTCTCTTTCTGCTCCTAGCTCTGCCCCACACCCCAAGGGGTCTTGCTTAAATAAGTGAAGACACTCAAACTCCATCCACATCCCATAAGCAACCACCTCTTGGTTTCCTCCTGGGCCTAGGGGTAAAGTGTGACAAGATTCATCCTTGGAGGAGAATGGCCCTAGGGCAGAGGCCCACTCTGTTCTACAAATGAGACTGGGGCCATTGACAAAGAGAATTCTGGGGTCCATGGAACCTAAGCCTGGCCTGAAAGGAATGGACCTGAAAGGGAGGACCAGGACCAGATGGGGTTTCAGGATAGGAGCCACTCTTCCCTGCTGGCAGTCATCACTCACTAGAGTCCCCTTGACATTAGAAATGATGGGTTAATTTCCAATTTCCATATACACCACCAGGGCCTCCTGAGCACAGGTTAGAGTTGTTCAACCAGGAGAAATAAAGTTTGAGCAAAACGTTACAGATGCCATGAGACTGTTCCTAGAAAGAACTGAGGTCATCACTAGAGAAAACAAAATTATAGGACAGTAGGGAAAAGAAGTCCTGTATCAAAGAGGAATAACTACTTAAAAAAACGGCTCTCTTGCCTGGAGATTGATAAGTGTCTGCCAGAGAGGGGAGACTGGGAGTTTGAATGTCATCCTTCTGAGTCCATACTAATGCAGGATTTCTGTTTTCCTTCAGGGGATTTACTTTAATAGATGATGCAGACTGATCCAAATATCAGTGCATGCTGAACATTACCTGTCTGTTCCTGCAGTCTTGATCATGTGAGTATAGCAAGTATCAGGCAGCCAGTATTACAAAATCAACCGCACAGAAGCGATAGGATGATGATATGAGATGGTGGAAAAGATCACCAAGTTAGAAAATACGGAGGTCTTAGTTAAAAGCATAGTGTCAGATAAGTTGGGTTTAGATAATTCCTCTGCCAATTAATAACGGTGAGACTGCAAGTGAGTTACTTTGCATATTTGAACCTTGTTTTTAACTCCTAAGCAAAATCAGGATCGAAATAGCACCTATTACATGTGACTGGTATGAGGATTAATTCAGATAAAGCGTATTAGGAACCCAACCATTGTTTCTAACATTCTAAGTATTCCAAAATATTGCTTACTAGGAGAAATGATGGTAGGGGTGCTGCTGATGGTAAAGGCTGGATTGCACTGGTAGAATACTACTAATTAGTGTCAAGAAGAAGTAATACTATCGTAGTAATACAGAAGAGAGGCAGATTACATGGATTCTGAGGCTCACGGTTCTTGGGTCTAGAAAGGAAATTCTTCAAAGATAATTAAGGTACTTAAGAATAAGGGGATGATGTATGGACTACACCTGTGGCAACTGCGGAATACCAAACAGGACTGACAGGGAGACACAAGGAAACATGACTCACGCATACCTTCACTGAGAATACATGGCACAAACTTAGTGTCAATGAGCCCGGAATCATCTCAGACCACGTGGGGGACACCAAGAGAAGTTGCTGAGGGAGCTCGCTGTTGTATTCACAGTTGTACAGACTCGAGCTGAGTCATCACAGCAGTTCAGTAATATCTCAAGTGATAGAAGACAGATCACTCACTGGCAAGCCTGAATCAGCACCAGGGCAAGCAACTATCCCCATCCGTGGCCAAACTTAGGTACCACTCAATGTGCAGATGAATCATTTCTAAATTTAGCACAAAGATTTCCAAATTATCCCAATATGATCTAACATCTGGATGGGAGATATTTATTATTGAGTTTGTGTTTGAGGAGGGGACATAAGGAGAGAGAAAAAATAGAGAGAAGGCTATGTTCTCTAAGAAAACTATTTTCTTTTGAAATGACTATTTTTGCAAAAATGACTGACTCACATTATTTTTTCATCACTGAAAAGGAAAGAGAGCATGTGTAATGGATTGCTTTACACTAAATAAAGACATCCTGTGGACATGAGGCTTTCTAATTCCGTTTTATATTATTCTAGCTACATTTAAAATGCACATACGAGCATAAGATTGATTCATTTCTGCGTTGGATTGCCTAAGGTCTTTCTACTTTTACAAATAACTTCCCGCAAAGCTTTCTCATGCCTTCTGGGATGCAGGAACAGAGTTCACCCCAAGATGCTCTCTGACCTGATCACCCCAAGTTCTTGCTCTTTTTCCCATGGGCTGTGAGGCTCAATGCAGACCTCTTGGTTCTTTGGGAGTAGAGTAGGAAGGTCCAAAGGCTCTCTTTGCCCTGGCTTCTTAACACCTTTTGTTACAGAGTTTCCACTTCCTGGGCACAAAGGGGGAAAACATTCATGGTTATTTCCATGAGCTCTAGAATCAGACAGAACGGTGTTCCAGTCCTGGCTCTGCCAATTCACTCTATGTGACCAACAAACAAGCTGTTTATCCTCTTGTGAGCCTCAACTGCCTCATCTGTGAAGTGGGAATATGTAGAGACACTAACTCAGGAAAGATTAGGTGTTGTCTCAGTGGCTGTCTACATCGCAAGGGCTCCACAAAGCTAGCTCTTATTCTTTCTAATGGAAGAGTGTTTGGAGTTATGTATTTAGACATCCAGGAAGTTAAGCCACTGGGATCTGATGTTTTAGGTAATGGAAAACTGTAATCTCCAGCCAAACTGAACTTCTTTTGCCTCAGGGTTCATGCTTTTCCTATCATAATGCTCCCCATTCATCACCTTTTGTTGCAATTGCTTGTTTAGCATCTCTTTTTCCCAGGAGACTTGATTCTGTGAATCTGTTTTCACTGCGCATGTCTGACACCCAGGGGAGCTCTTGGTACAGAAAGAGATGTGCAAGAGTCATTCAGTGAATGAAAGACTGAACAACCAATGAACCAATGAAATGACTGAGTAACTGATAGAACCACAGACCAAATGACTGAATGATCAACTGAGTGATCAAATGAACAAATGAATGAACTAATGAATGAATGACTGACATTGGTCATGTAAATTCAACAGGATGTGAAAACACTTTCCTGGGGCACCTGGGTGGCTCAGTCGGTTAAGTGTCTGACTCTTGGTTTGGGCTCAGGTCATGATCTCACAGTTTGTGAGTTCGAGCCCCACATCCAGCTCTGTGCTGACAGTGTGGAGGCTGCCTGGGATTCTCTCTCTCTCTCTCTCTCTCTCTCTCTCTGCTCCTCCCCTGCTTGCTCACTCTTTCTCTCCCGCTCTCAAAATAAATAAACTTAAAAAAAATAAATTTAAGATCTCGTGGTTTCGTGAGTTCAAGCCTCGCATCAGGCTCTGCTCTGGCAGTCTGCAGGGGAGAAGACCTGTGAACATACGACAGACCCTGCTTGGGATTCTGTGTCTTTCTCTCTCTCTGCCCATCCCCCGCTCACACTGTCTCTGTCTCTCTCAAAACAAATAAATAAACTTAAAAAATTAAAAAAAAAAAAAGAAAATACTTTCCTAGTGTGACAAAAGATACTACTAAATAAAGAATTTAAACTTGGAAAAGTAAGGTCTTTAGGGGGATACAGAACACCTGTTTTTTAACATCTCAGAGTTCAATTCACCCACCCCCACCAATGATAGGATGGGTGGTAATACCCTACTGAAAAACATTACTCATTCCACACTCACACGGCCCTTAAATTGTACATCCTTCCCACCCTCCATCATAATCCAGAATCTGTTTGACAGTTTCTGGTCTCAGCGTGTCTATCTGTGTCAGATGACATCATGGCCAAACCATGTGTCTTGGGCTGTGAGAACAACTTGGGAAATCAACAGGAAGCCCCAGATCTTCCAATGCCTAATTTCTGATAACTAAGAATCTTTCCTGAAATCTCCCATCCACCGTTTTCTTCTCAGTGAGCTCATCTAGTCTTTCCAGAAAGGCTGATCAGTGGCAAGGCATTGCTGGACTTCGTCAGGGGGATTTGGTGTCTTCATAACTTGTTCATCAGCCACAGGACACACTCATCTTTCAAGAGTTCTGGAATTCTGCCCATGGATGTCTGAACACTCCACTGCAATCCCGAAGGACCTCTTAGAATGTACATGTTTAGCCACAGAAGATCCAAACTGTTTTTAAATTAAATCCTGCCTCCCATGAACATACTTAAAATGACCGTTGAACAGTATTTTGACAGTCCTATCATCCTCCTAAGAATCTGTGATTGTAACAAAATACATGGAACACTCATTTAATGCCCTTTTCCTGGTGTAAGGGAGTGGGGGGAGGGAAAACTCCCAAATCCAGGCTGATGACAATGTTAAAGGTCACTAGGAATATTTTCTAAGAGAACCAAGCATGGTAACCACTTGCCTAGAAATTAGTTAAAAAAGTAATTATACCACCCCTTTTCCATGCTGGGCAAGAGATTGAATACTTGGTACATACATTAGCACATTTAATCTGCCTGGGAGTCCTAGGATATTGGTATTACTGTTTCCATTTACAGATAGGTAAATTGAGGTTCCCAGTGGGTGTCCATGCAGGGATTTGAACCAAATGCCCCTGACTTCAAAGCTGATGCTCTTACCCCTCCACAGGTTGCAACACAGTTACCAAGATAGGAGAAAGGATGGCTATTGACAAAGTGGAATGGAATGGTGGAATGTAACTGGGGCCAGATAAAATAGTCCCTAAAGTCTGGGGGAGAGAAGACCTATGAACACATGACAACAGTTTTCTAACAGATCAACTGTCACTATTCAAGAAAGGGAGAGCCCTTCAAAGACATTGAAAAGGCTAGAAAAAACACGTAGGTAACAGCTCTAGGAAGGCAGATGTCAGCCAAGGTAACACAGAACCTTCTAACAATGAGAGATGTCCCAAACTGCCAGATTGGCCCAGTAAGAGCATGTGTTCTCGGACATGGAAAGCATCCAAGCAGAGGGTAGGTGCCGCATGGGTGGGGATGGGAACTTGGAGGTTCTGGCCCTCTTGTTTTTTTGGGGGTAGATGCCCACTCATCAGCTGACAAGTTTACCCTGCCTGCACCTGATCACCATGTGCAAGTAAAACAATGTCTGCAGAAACAGTCTAATGCAAGTTTCATCTCTGAGGCTAAAGGAAGGAATAGCAGGGAACTGTTACTCTGAATCTATTTGTGGATTTGAAGACATTCCAAGTGACAGAAAACTTGGGAAAGGAAGGAAACCATGGGTATTAATTACTTTGTATCAAGCAATGGGTTGGGTGCTTTGCACATGCCCCCTCATAAAGCAGGGTGCTACCCTCTGGAAGTAGGGCTGATCATTTCCATCTTATAGCTAAAGCAGTCTAAGAGAACAGTTAATTTGCCCATGGCCACATAACTAGTAAGTAGTATAATCAGGGCTCAAACTCAGGATATTGGTATCACTGTTTCCATTTTACAGATAGGTAAGTTAAGGTTCCAAACCCTCACTCTTTTCTCAACAGTTTTCTGCCAAACCCAGCAGCAAGAGAAGCATTTTGCTGCATCTTGGCTGCAAAGTTGATGCAGGTCAGCAAACTACAGCGATTCAAGAGGGTCTACTTCAGTAAAGGGCTCCAAGTCCCCCAGCGTCTCACATTCAAGCCTTGTCCCCAAAGACACAAGACTGGCTTTATGTCAGCTGGAACCCTGGCATGGGAACAGAACATTTGGAAGGGCCGTCAGGCGTAGACCAAACTTTTGCATACGACCCACATTCATTCCTCACAATGAGCCCCCACTGTGACACAGGAGAGGGCCGAGGCACAAGGGAGTTATGCACCTAAAGCCACTGTCAATGGCCATGGGCAGCCTCCTCTTCATGACCCTAGAGCAGCTGTGGCAGTCTTGTCATGGGGAAGGTCCCCAAATTTGTCTTGTTTCTCCCAACACCTCCAACTGGTCTTCCTATTCTAAGCGTTTGCAAAGCTCCAAATCATTTTAACTAATTCACATGCCAAGAGCAGAAAAGACTACATGAGAAACCCAGAGGGTGTTCTGTATCTCAACAACCCAGCAAAGGCTACAATGAGATCATCTCTAAAATCCACTCTGTTTCAGTACAGGTCAGGGCCCTGGCTAGACACACTTGAAGGGGTGACTGAAGGAAATTTAATAAAGGCACTCTCAAAGAAGGAGAAAACAAAGTTCAAAGGACTCACTTGAGAAGAGGAAGCATCCTGAGGCCAGTGACAGCAGGAAGCAGGGACCACGCCCAGGCCTGAAGCAGCCACGGGAGAGAGCTGTCCCCAGGCTGACAGGAGCTGTGGCTGTAGGTAGAAGAGCACGACCATCTCTAAAATCCAGGCCAAGAAGGCGGAAGAGGGGAGATTAAATACACACACCCCTGATCTCCTACCAGTCTCCTGCTTCCAGGAAGACAGCAAAGGGGCCCGAGAGTGGAGACCCGTATGAGTCTCCAGGTACAGAGCAAAGAGTGGATATGGAAGAAAACACAAAAAATACCCATTACAATCCTGAAAGGTGAGGAGCCCATTCTCCCCGTCTTAGTCCAAGCTAAGCCCTTACTGTAAAGCCAGACATCTTGTGAGTGATCCCAGTTGGGTTTGGATCCTAACTAGCTATGAGGCTTTAAGCAGCTTAAATAACCCAGCGGGGCTCCATTCTCTTACCAGCAAGTAGGCAAATACATTGTCCGAATGCCTGCGCCCATCCCTGTGACAGAGCTAAAACACATGCAGAGATTTTCTGGGTCTAAATCCTGGCTCTTCACACTCTCTCACTGACCTGGCAAATAAAGGGAAGGGCTCCATTGCACCATCAAGTGGGATATGTATCTGATATTCAGAGCAAATTTATCTCTGCCTCCTAGTAAATAACACATTTGAGTCACAAGTGGCCTTAGAGATGATGGCCAGCCATATCATTTTAGGAGAGCTAGGATCAAAATGTAGGGCTCTGGACTCCTGATCCAGTGCTCCTTCACAATGGATAGATTCTCCTTGGGTACTTCACAGTCCCAGTCAAAGTTGGGCTACAAAGCAGGAGAATGCTTGGGTCCAAAAACCATGTTTTGTTTTTATCCAGATGTTTTGACCTTATAGACAAAGCCTTTCCTGATCTAGGAATCCAACCAAAAATCTGGAAAAAATTAGATAGTTATTCTAAAATTAAAGTCACTGTAAGAATGGCAGGAAATAAACCAAAATATTTAAGTTGTGAACAAGTCATATATACTTGGTATAAATGATGGTCCAAGTTGATACAAATTAAAACATGTAAGTGGTTTATGGTATATTTCTATCAATTAATATTAATATATTAAACTATATCATATGGTTCAGGGATTATTTATATCAATGAATTATTACACATCAAAATATATCAGGTGACTCATGGATTATTTATATATACCTATTCTTGGGTGCTGGGGGTTTTAATGAACACAATAGGTCTAAAAACTCATAACCAAATAGAAGCCATCACTCATGTTTGCATACTAAAACAACTAAGCCACACCTGCTACAATGTAACAATAAAAACATCATCATTGTGAGCCATTAATTATTGGCAAGTTCCTAAAGTGTCTGGCATGAAGCCAAAAGGTCTGGGTTCAAGGTTTGCTTAGCTTCTTTCTACCTTTGTGACTTTGGCTAAATCACTTGCCCTTCCCAGTGTACGTAGAGTAGAGTTGAAACAGAGTAGACCAGACATGTAGTTATTGGTTTTCAGACCCTTGGTCTTTCCACCTGATAACAAGCTAGGTCTCTGTTAGTACCTCTTGGGCATCCTTGCTGTGAATTAAATAGTAAATCAGATACTGTCATTCCCTGCCCTTGCTTAAAACTCTGTAACTGCTCTGTTCAATATGGTAGCCACTGCCCACAAATGACTACTAAGCATTTGTAGTGTGGTTAATCTCAACACAGGTGTACTTAAAGTATAAAACACACACCAGATTTCAAAGACACAGTACCAAAAAAAGAATGTAAAATGTCTCAGTAATACTGTATATCAATCACAGGTAGAAATGACAACCTTCTGGATATACTGGGTTAACTAAAACATGTTATAAATAGTTCACCCATTTCCTTTTACCTTTTTTTAATGTGGCTACTAGAAATGTTTAAATGACTTATTTGGCACACATTATGTCTTACATGGAAAGCACTGACCTATAATTTCCCACTCTTCCCAGAAAAGAATTTAGCCTCCATAGCAAGGTCCAATGTGATCCAGTTACCAAATACCTCTCAGGTCCCCTGATGTATTCTCCCTGTCCCTCACTGCCCTCCAACAACAGCAACCTTATGATCTCTCAGACACAGAAAACCTGTACCCCCCTTAGAGTCTTTTCACTTATGACTCCATCCTTCTGAAATGTTCTTTCCATGGAGACTCTACTCACAGATGACTCATTCTCCTTCTTCAGGTCTTAGCTCACATGACCCCTTCAGTCAGGCCTTCCTGGACCATCTGACGTGAAAGGACCACATATCGAGTGAATGTCTTTTCCATGTACTTCCTCCAAGGCAATCACTGCCATCCTCAATTGCCTTATCTAATTATCTGTTCACCTGATTAATGCCTGTCTCCCTCCACTAGAATAGAAGCTGTGTGAGGGCAGGAACCTTTTCTGTCTTATTCATGGTGTGCCATATCTCAGCTCAGGGCCTCCTAACCCATTGTAGTTCTCAGTTCAATGTTTGTTGAATGAATGAATGAGTGAACAATGAAAAGGGCAGGAGACAGAGTGAAAAGTCCCAGTTGGGACAAACCCATTGGTAATGACAATAACAACAACACCATTTTCAAGTGCTTAACTTTTTCCCCATAATCAATCCTTAAGATTCATTTGAGAGGTAAAGCAGTACAGTTGAAAGGACACAGTTTGGAGTTAGAAATCCTGAGTTCAAATTTTAGCTCTGCCACTTACTGGCTATGTGACCCTGGATAGAGCTTGACTGTCCAATATCTCCATTTTTCTCCCAGAAAAATAATTAGAATTATTATGGAATAATTAGAAGTATTCTGTGATTGTCTTGAAGTTCAAGTAAGAGAAGAACTTTGTCAGCTGGAGAGCTCCAATGATGTTTATGACACCAAAACATTCTTGAAAGGGAAAGATTAGTTTATGTACCTGGGGTGTCCCCAGTACCCAGCACAGGGCTTGGCTAAGGCAGGTGCCCCCAAATTGCTTAAAGGATGAATGAAGCTTCTGATAAGCCCCAGCACCACAAAGCAATGAGCATTGGGAAAATCAGATCTCTCACTGTTCCTACCTAAAAATGACAGTCCACTTTCTTCCAAACAGAAGCAAAAGGATCTCAGAGTTAGAGTGAAGCTGAGGTGTAATGGTCACATTTCCTCCTTTTTCCAGAATAGTCCAAAAATATAATAGTCTGTCCAGCTATCCAGCCAAGACTCTGAACTATAGGTCCCCTGGAACATTTGGCTCAAGAGAAGGGTTTGAAGAGTCAAAGTCAGCATCTTTAGCTGGGGACAGAATAAGTACTAAGCAGGGACTGGGGGGGGGGGGTGCCTTTCTGCCCACAACAGGTTATTTTCCAGAAAAAAGAGACTGCGCCACCCCAAGCAGTAGCTCCTGATTCTCACAAGAGCCACAATATCTGCCTCCTTAAATGACACTGGGGCCAAGGGTAAAAATATGGAGAGGAAGAGGGTCATGTGTTTGGAGCTACACAGTGTTAAAGTTAATACAATTAGAATTATTCCATGAAACAATAATTTCTCAAGATGGGGCAAAAGGGTGGCTGGGAAAGGAGTGAGAAATGACTTCACTGAGAAGGCTTCTGCCCAGTTTGCTAGGGATAAAGCCTGTCTTTGTTATTCTCCTGGCTTCTGTTCCTGTAACTCTGAAATACAAAGGCTTCTGGCATGACTTCCCAGTTCAGCACTTTTGTTCCTAGGATTTGCTACTGAATGGGCTATTCACATGGAAACTCTTTCAGGCCAGTCTTCTGTTGGCCACCGTTTATTTATACACGGGTTTACTGTGCAGCCCACCTTGGAAGTTTGGACAAACTAAACCAGGTGTAGCACTGCACCGTTTCTTCCTAGCCCTGCCTGCCTGCTCACTGCTGATTAAAAGACAGAACCCAACCTGCATTCATTCAACACATGTGTTCCAAGTGTCTGTCACATGCTAGGTGTTGGGGCTACAGCTGGGAGCAAGCAAGACAAACATCAATTCCAGCAGATCCACGAAGGAGGAAAATGGGGAATCAGGAACAGAAAGCCAGCATTTTCCAGGAATGTAAAAAAGGAATCATAATTTGGGATCATTGGTTAAGATTTGGGATTGCTGGGGATGATGATGTTATGTTAACAACCAAACTGGAGGAGGTTTTAAGAAGGAAAGTATCTCCAATAAGAGAGGAAGCCCTAGAATGTGACCTGCAGCTCCCCCATCCTCCCAAATAAGTCACATAAAGTACTTTGAGACCACTCCCCCCCCCCACCCTTTCAGTCTCCCTGCAACCTGGTTTATGTTAGCCCACCTGAGTCCTGGTAGAAGCGGGTACTCATTTCTGGCAGTGAGTTACAGGACCGAAAACCTCACGAAACAGCAGTATTCTCCCCAGGGTAAAAAGGGGTTGGGGTTTAGTCCTCTGTCCGGGCAGGGAAAATGCCCCCAGGACCCCAGGTTTGTAGAACCCGCTTAATAGCGATGTGGAGTTATAGGCACACAGCACGGCACTGCGAGGGAAGACCTGGCTGATAATGTCTTACAGGACCTGTTATGCTAGACGTGGCCAGACACTTTGCCCCACGGATGTGAGAAATCCACAGATGGAAGCTTGCTGGTCCAGATCTCCATAACCCAATTTTCTGAGTTTAACTAGAATTTCCTGGTTTATGGCTTGCTATAATCCCATGCCCTTTCTTCCCAGGTAAGCGCTCACTCTCACTAACTCAGATTTTAAAGCCTTGCTGAAGAGTTCAACTTTGGACCAGTTATCCTCTCTGATCCTGTGTCCTCATGTACCAAATGCAAGTGAAAATCACCGTCATTATCATCACGGCAACAAGAACACCTTAAGTACTCACGAAACTAGAAAGAAAATGTGCATCTCAGCGCTTATTTAAAATCAGAATTGTATTCTCCTCCTCGCTGAATTGGGAGGGTGTACTCTAACACAACTTATGGAAGGCACATTCATATAATTTAGAAACCTCCATTTAAAAACAAAAACAAAAAAAACTTAACTCCGCTGGACTCTCACCTCTTGTCTGCTCACTGGAGGGAGGACTTGCCCGGGTTTGGGAAAGTTAGCAGGCCCAGTCGGTGAGGCTGAATACCACCTGCCTCCCCCGCCTCGCCCCGCAACACACACACCACCCCCCCCCCGCCCGCCCTCCAGAACAAGGCAGAAAGGGTGGGAAGAGGAACACGCTCAGCATTTATTTTTGGACCCAGCTCACTAAAAATACCTCGGCCTACCAGTTTGATCACTCTCCCCTCTGACCTGAATGGATCGCGGGGCCCAGCAGCCCGCCCCACCCTCTGCCCGTTGTCCTTTAAAGGAGAAGGGCGTGGGGACGGATTCCTGCCGCTCACTCGAGGGACTGATGAGAGCCGCCCGGACCGGCAGGGGCCCCGGCCGCACTGACGTCAGGACAGTGCTCGCGCCGCAGCAGCCGCCCAGCGCGGCCCTGGCCGCCCAGAGGGAGGGGGTTGAGCCGCGCGCTGCGATTGGCTGGCCGAGCGCGAGCGCTCCCGAGGATTGGCTGGCGCGGTTTTAGAGGGAGTCCCGCTCTCCAATTAAAGGACCTCGCGGCGCCGGGCTGAGCGCAGAGCTCCCCCTGGGCCCGCGAACCTGGCCATTCAGCCAGCGCTGTCCCCGCTGCGCGCCCTAGCGCCTCTGCCGAGAAGCCAGGCGCTGTTCCTGCACCACAGAAGATGGCAAAGGTGGCTAAGGACCTCAACCCAGGAGTTCAGAAGGTGAGCTGCTATCTGTCTGTACTTAACCCACATTCTACCTTTTCCCTGTGCCCCTCTCCCAGGTTTCGCGGAGACTTCCCCAGACGTAAGTAGAAGGAAATTCATTAAATTCCAAGACTTCCCAGAAAACAAGTTGGGAATACATATTTGAGCCAACAGGCACACACCCTAAAACTTACTCTTAAAAGCCATTGTGTAAAGTATTTGCAAAGAATCTTAGTTCTTCGGTGATGCTAATTAAAATTTAAATAAAACTTTTTTTTCTTTTTAAGAGTAATTCTGTTGTCTGAAACGAGGGGGAAAAAAAAAATCCTACCTCCTCCCACCCCATCTTCCACCTCCGGAATTGAGGTGAAGTCTTGGGGGAGACTAACATTTACTCACAAGGAATCTCCCCTTTGGCTGTCTGTCCTCCTAGTATTTTGTGTTTTTCGCTCACACACACACACACGCGCGCGCGCACACACACACGTTTCTTTAGTTGGTGATGTTGGCAATGGCAGCAGTGCCAGCACAGGGGAACTAATTTCTGTCCCCAGGGTCTGCACGTTTCCCTTTCAGGAAGGGCTGGCCCAGAGCCCAGAAGGTCACGGGTGAATTACTGCAGGAGAGGCCCTCAGCTGTGCCTGTAGCTCCAAACACCCACCAGCTACTTACCTGGATGCAGTTGGGAGAGGGCACAGGTCAGAGACTTAGAGGGCAAGTGAGCTGGAAAGGAACAGAGAGACAGACAGTCTAAGCCAGTGGAGAAACAAAAGCCCAGGGTTATGGAGCATTGGTTCCAGCAGGCAACACAGGGTAAGGAAAGCCTTAGGCTCTGAAACCCTGGCCCTGCCCCTTTTTAGCTATACTGTTTTGACCAAGTCACTTTTCTGTGCGTCATTTTCCTTGTCTCCAGTTTGGGGGATAGTAGACCTCGCCTCCCTCCCAGCAGTTGTATCAGTAATGATACACTATGGGTTAATCTCCCAAAGCAGTCATTTTTAAACTCTTGCGGGCAGAGTCCTCCTTAGACATCTGCCATTACCTGTGGAGTAGGATGAGAGGCAAAAAACCAAAACCAAACAAACAAAAAACCCCAAACCCATGTCCGACTCAAAATAAAAATGCAAGCCAGATACTTAGAGCCACAGAGTTCGTGCATCTGATTTATTGCTGCACCATTACATAGCTGTCCTGCCCCAGACTCCCACACAGAGTCCTGCAGACCTTTCTGAATGTGTTCACCAAGTCAGACTTAATCAGGGCATCTCTGGAACCTACCGTGTCCCATCACATTTGCCAGACTATTTGGAGAATCAGGTCGTCTCTCCTTCTATGGAATTCTCAGAACACTTTAGATCTTGGTAAGGTACCTGCTAATTTCTACCTAGTAGTGAGTCCCGCACGCACTGCTCTTATTTCTTTACACATCTTTCTAAACTCCTTGAAGGCAAACCTTTCTGGTTCATCTCTGTTCCAGCACAGCATACCATACACAGCAGGACTCAATAAACTACCGGGGAACCACTGAATATCTGTCCAGCTAAGACCATAGTGTTCGCGGACAGTACATTTTGTACATGAATGTTTTTTAACTTGTAGCAGCCGGACATTTGTGTGCCTGAACTGCCTCCCCAAATTCAGCTGAGGTAAAAGAGTTTAGGGCTAAAGGGGCAGAGCTCCCACTGTCCTCTACAAAGTCAGGTGATTTGGGGGTGGTTTTACTACATGTTGACTGATAGATAATGTCTGAAGTGAGGCAGAGTACATGGAAACCCTCCTCCTTACTGAAAGCCAAAGCCACAGCTTGGAGGAAGCCTTGTTTTTATTTTCCTTTGCATCGGAGAGTGTGATTATCCGGATTAGAGGTGGAACATGTTCTCCTTCTTGTCACCCTCTAGTGCCAACTTCCTTGGCCTGCAAAGGGTTTATTTTCCATTTAGATCCAATTACAGGCTTAGAGAAGGAATGTGGTGGGTAGAGATGAAAGAGTGGACTTTTTTTTTTTAACCTCTTGGGACTGTGGCAATGAGGAGGACGGTCACCACTATGTAGATTAACCAAAGTCTTCAACTCAAAAAGTCAAGGGAAAAGAAGGGAGTGGGAGAGAACTTCTCTTTGTTGAACTTTATAATAGTGATTAAACACTGTCATACCAACAGCATGCTGAAAAGCTTTTATTGCATATTTACTCTTTAAATCTGCAGCAGCAGGGCGGGGGGTATAACATTTGGCTTCAGGATGCCTAATCACACGTAGGCATTTTGAAACCATTTCATTAGACTCTTGGAGCTGCAAGAGATGCATTTACAAAATGAGAAATGGTTTAAAATGGCACACAAACTGTCTCTGCTGCCCTACCCCCAAAGGGAAGAGGGATACGAGGAATCCTTAGCAGCTGGGAAGTCATAAAAAGGTCTTCAGGAGAACATAAAATCCAGAACCCGGAGTAGCCTTAGAGACTGTCTAACCAATCTGACAGAGTGGCTCCTGAGGATCACATACCTAGTTAGTGGCAGACCTTAGGAACAGTTACCTGCCTCCTCTCATCTGTGCCAAGTTAAATGCTCCCAATGGCTACTCTTGAGCCATCATTTGTTTTTTTTCTACTGCGAAAGAGAAGGTGTCCTAGCACAGAAAAGTTCCCTGAGCATAGTCAACATTCCTTGGTAATAAAGGGCCTTGAAGGCCAAATGCCATTTCTTTTAGTGGAATCAACCACTACTGCGGATTTATTCTGTTGTTGATTAAGCAAATTTAAGAATACTGGTACTGCTGTTCTTGTAACCAGATCCAGGTTCCTACCCCAACTCTACCACTTACTAGCTATGTGCTCTTGGGCAAGCGAATTAACTTCTGAGTCTGTGTCCTTATCTGAAAATTGGAGAGACGTTCACAGCACCTACCTCCCAAAGTATCCGTGGTCATTAAATGAGATAATGTATATGACAGGCTCAGCACAGCAGCTTTCAGAGTTAGCTAGTAGTAGTAGGCGTAGTGGTAGGAGTAGTATTGGTTGGCAATGGTAGATTTCAATGGGTGTGTGAATGCTGAAAGGAGTCTTTTGGTGGATAAAGGACATGCTTTTCTTTATGACTATCTCATCTCAATAGCAACTAATTTTTATTCAGCTGAACCAAAGCCAGTTGCTCAGTCTTTTTTTTTTTTTTTTTAACATTTATTTATTTTTGAGACAGAGAGAGACAGAGCATGAACGGGGGAGGGGCAGAGAGAGAGAGAGACACAGAATCGGAAGCAGGCTCCAGGCTCTGGGCCATCAGCCCAGAGCCTGACGCGGGGCTCGAACTCACGGACCGCAAGATCGTGACCTGAGCTGAAGTCAGACGCTCAACCGACTGAGCCACCCAGGCGCCCCAGCTCAGTCTTGATAAGTTGAACATTGATCTTGTCTTTATTCTCCCCCCAACAGATATAAAATCTGCTTACAGGGAACAGAGATCACCAGTCATCTCACTCTGGAGTCATAGAATTTTAGGCCTGAAAAGGGACATGGAGCTCTTTTCACTTTTTAGACAAGGAAACTTAGCCCCAGAGGGGTCCAGCTCCTTACGTGAGATTGCTGAGAAAATGTGCCGAAACCCATTAGGCTTTGCAAGAATACAGGCCTATTGGCTGCCAAGGAGCCACTTGCAGGAATTTAGAAAGGACTAGAACAAAGAGATCTAAGAGCATGTTCACTGTTGACTGTACATGTGCCAGTGGATTGGCTCCAAAGGGAGCCAGTTTTTTCTGTTTTCACCCCTCAACACAATGTCAGAAGAGGATTACATGATGGTTCTAAGTGCATTGCCAGGTTCAGCTGGGCGTCTCCCCACATCCTCATCTGCATCCCCTCCCTCCTGGCTTTCCTGTCCCCCGGCTTCATCCTCTCCTCTGCCCTCAGCGCTTCCTGCTTTCACCTCCAGTTCCTGCAGCGTGCAAAACTGCTGGCATGTTGCCTGAGCAAGCCGATCCAATGTAAACACAGCTCCTCAAGAACTGTCATTGGCTCCTTCAATCTTAAAAATATACTAGGCTGTCACTTAAAGATCTTTATAGCCAAGGCAGTGGAGACATGCCCATAGGTGTATAAGGAACTTGGCCCCAAGGAGAGCCTTTTTAAAAAAGAAAGACAGAAATTATCCAAGTCCTTCTTAAAGGATCTCTGAAAACAGATGCTGAAGCCATTACTTGGTAAATTGCAGATGCTTGTCATCTTGTGCAGACCTGTGTGAATATGTGGGGTTGGCGGCTGCTGATGGACTTTCACCAGTGCATCCACCACCTGGGGTGGTGGGGGGCAAGGAAAGGCTTAATCACAGACCATCTCCAGGCTTTACACTCAGCCATCTAGGCTCCAAAACCTCCTCTTAGCCAGGGCCTATCCACCATTCTATAAGCAGGACAGAGGGAAAAGGACTTCGGTATTTCCCTCTGAAGTTCCTGTGGTTTGATCCTCTTTCCACATTAACTAGCCAAAGGTGACAGGAAGAAAAAGAATAGGCTGAGTCCAGCAAAAGCTGGGGACCAGGAAGGAGGGACAGTGACACAGGCTCACGTGTGCCTCTTTCTTTCCCACCCCCATGCCTGCCACTTCTGGTGAGAATAAGGTAAGGACAGAAAGGTGAGGGAATAATTCCTCCTACAGCCTGCTGGAGTCAGCAGGTCTCCTGAAGAGGTATTCAATTTGATTTTGGAAAGGAGATTCATTTTTGCTTTCCAACTTACACATTCAAAATAGCGTGTGAATAATAAAGTGGAAATCTGTCATGATGAGCATAGATCTTGGGAGTTCTTATCTCCCTAGGGTTCATCCAACACCATTGAAATATTTATTATGAGAAGTTTTCTGGCAGGGGTTGAGTCATGATAATAACTGCAGGCATTTCTTTACCAGGTGACTTTGGACAGGTCACCTTTCCTAGGAAGTAGCGGACCTTGAAGGAGAACCAGTCTTCCTTTTCCCTCCAGTCCACTGACCTTTCCAGTACACCAGACTGTCTCCCAAATAGCAAAGGATTATGGAAAACAGGCCTAAAACCTTGTCCCACTGAAAGTAGAATTGTGGAACAGCTCTTCAGGACATCCAGAAGGAAGAGACAGCTGTTGTCCTTTAAGTGCCTTCCTTTGGAAGTACCACCCCCCTCCTTTTCATTTGCTGTTGGGAAGAGGATTTGGCTGGCAGCTGCCATGATCTTGCCAGGTGCAGGGCCACCAACCACTTCTATAGGAGTCGCTCAAGATGATGATATTTCTTTAACTCCACATGGAATGTCTAGGGTGTCCTAAACCTATTCTTGGAGCTTCATACATATCAATGGCATGGATCTGCAGAAGTTCTAGAAATGCTTTCTATAAAGATTTTATAGAAAGCATTAAACAAGAAGTTGGGTCTCATTATGTGCACTGAGATTCTTTCAGTGGCCAACATTTATACTTGGTATCTAAGCCTAAATATCTGATGTGGAAATTTGATGGTGGTTTCACAAAAACAGAAACGGTAATACAATTACAAGGCTTTGTCAAACTTCCAGATCAACTCTTTGCTCATTGTCTGCTGTTTTATATGAGAAGCAAACCCTTTTACATTTTCTCTCAGAAGGGACATGTTTGATCTTTTATCATTTATTTGGACTCCTGTCCCCTAAGAACTCTCCAGGAAGACTGCTTCATTGTCTGCTAGCATAGACAAATTCGAGGAAAGACAAAAGAGAGGAGGGAAAGACATCTCTTGAGTACATGCAGGTGCCTGACATTTTCTCACATCCCATTTAGCCTTAAAGACTACCATGCAAAAATTTGAATATCCTTTCTACACATGAGTAAATTAAGATTAAGTTTAAGTGACTTTATGATGGCAGGTTACAAACTCAAACCCAGTCTTCTCTGGTCCCAAACCTTAACCTCTTTCCACTCTAAGAAAAAAATAAGAAGGCTTTCCTCAGAAGTAGCAGTCTGGTGGAGGGGAGCTGTGATTATCAGCGAGAGCTCCACTCAGAGATCAAAGTCCCTCTACACCTTACTAGTCTGATTCAGGAATTACCCAGCATTTACCAAATGTTACCAGGCATTTGTGCCTCTCTGGTATCTCTTGGTCACTATACTGTCACCCACATCAAGTCAAAGCCATTTCCAGATATAGAACAAGGGCTTTCTAGATTTCTCCTGGTTCCTGGTTTTCTAGAAGTCTGGTATAACTCTCAAGGGAGGGGGCTAGTAGGGAGGCAATCTAAGGAAGCATACAATAATATCCTGAAATTACTGAAGAAGCAGTGACCCTTGGCCAAAAAAATAAAAATAAAAATAAAAATAAATCCTAGAGATCCCAGTCCCAGAGCTTCCAGGAAATTCTAGCCTGGGGATAAGCTTGACCTCTGGAATGTGTATCTCTACATGCCTGGTCAGCCTGACTCATGGTCTACCCAATAACACGTGAATCAGGACCAAGCAAAACACAGCCAAGCCCCCACCAGGACATGCTTTAAAAGGAAATAAGATTGCTGAGGGGGGCGAAAAGCAAAGGCTCCATGTGGCACGTCACTCTTTGGAAGAACGAAAGAGGACTGGGGTCCAGCCCATGGCGGCTGTTTCAAATCCACATGATATGTTTATGGATTTTTTTTCTCCTTGTGTTTTAAAACATGAGGTTCTTTATCAAATTAATCTTTGGAGAAAAATGCAAATGAATCATTTAAAAGAGCTGAGCTGAATCTAGGGATCCTTTGTGTGGCAATTGGGACACAGGGGAGAAATAACATGTCCAAGATTTACCTGAGACATAACCAAAAGATGCACTGATTCACAGCATCTTTTATGAATGCAGGAGAAAAGGGGATCTTCTCTATTCTGTCACTTCCATGCCCAGAGGACTCTAATTTCACGTCAACTTCATACCCTCAAACTTCAGAAGGTCAAGTGAACGTTTTGGCTATGAATTTAGCTTTGGCCACATGATTTAGAGGCCAACTGAGAAGCGGTTAAACACACAGCCTTTGCAAGTATGGAGATCTAGATGTGACTCATGGTTCTGCCATTTGCTAGGTCTGTAATCTCTGCCAAGTTGCTTTTCCTCTCTGGACCTCCGGTTCCCCATTTGAGAAAGCGAGTTAACAATAGTTCTACATGTAAACAATAGTTAACGAGATAAAGCACGAAAAGTGCCTGGATGCCTCAAAAAATATTTCCTCTTGCTGTTACTGGTATCCCCTCTCATCAGTACAGCACAGAAATCCCATAGGTAGTTAAACCAAGTTCAGCTTACCTACGTCATGTCACATGTGGCTTCCAAGATATCAGATTGCAGGACCTTCTCTTTGTAGCTAAACTTAGACTTAGCCATAAATATACTCAGGCAGCATCATATGCAAAATCGTGACAATGGCAACAATTTGCTTTGCGTATTTGTTGCTCCACTTCTAAAAAGGAGCCCTCCCCTTGCCTGAGACCAGTCATTGGCACCAGCCATGTGATCTTACACAGGGACTTCCTCTCACCAAGTCTCAGATGTCTTGCTTATAAATCAGGGTAATGGTCAGTCATTTCTTCATTTAGCAAATATTTATTTAGCTTCTGTCATGTGCCAAGCACCGTGCTGAGCACTGAATAAAAGACAATGAATAAAACAAGTTTTGGTCCCTGCCACATAAACTTGAGTCTGCTCAAATGCATTTCTCATAAAGGTAGGATAAAGGCCAAATAATGTCAGTGTCCTAGGATTCTGTGTGTTCCATGACCATCTGTAGCACTCAGGTGTATACACACACACCTACCTCTTCTCCTTTGCTACCCACCCTCATATTTCCCAGCACTGCACACATTTGAGCCACAACCAACCCCAGTCATGTCTACAGTGCAACAGTAGAACAAGTATGATAATTCTCCCAGTTACTGCATTTTAAACAGGCAGTTTAGTGATGAGAAGTCTGAGGCAAGGGGCATACTGGCAGCTCTCAGGTGCTACTGGTAACGAGCAGCCCCTTCAGCTGCCTTGCAGACATGGAAGAAGACAGATCGTCTGTGCTCAGCCTATGTCCTCAGATGCAGCCCAACACCCCAGGCTCTTGTCCTTAGTGGTGTTGATGGCAAGGGCACCAAAGGACAGGAGCACAGAGAAAGGTCTCTTGGCTGACTAACACCCCATAACCTGCCCTTAAGAAGACAGCATCTATTTGGGCTGTATGACTAAGTGACATGTCCAGGTACTGATTCATGAGGTGGACTACCAAGGTGACTGGCCTGGCTAATCCATTGGCTAGAAGAAGTGGAGGGAGAGAGGAGCCCAGCCCTGCCCTCATCCTGGAAGAGAGCCACCCACCTGCTGAGACATTCCTGTGCTCCCTACCCAACCCTGGCACTGATGCCAGCCAGTGTCCTTCTTAAGGGAGATCTGGCCCCAATGTGGGCAGGGGTCAGCATTTGTGGGCTTATTGTAGAGGAAGTCAAGGGAATTTTTAAATCTTGCTAGCAGATGGAGGAGAGGTTTTTAACCAGGGATCTGTGGATAGAATTGAGGGTATCAAGGAATGTAAATGAGGAAAAATCGCATCCCAATATACCCAGCCTCTATCTGATTCAGCTTTTTCTTCAGTTATGATGGAAGGCAAAAGCCCAGATAGCTTAGCAGCCCGACTTGTCTTTTTAACCAAATAAAGCTATTGAACAAGATATTTACATTAGAAAAAGATAGCTGGATGTAGGCCCTATGCCCTTGATACCAGTGGAAATCTGATACTTTCATATCCTATTACAGCTTAGATAGATGTCTAATGTACCACTTATGCTTATCCATATTCTGGAATAACAATAAATCCACTGCTGAGTCTTGTTAATAACTTAATAAAGGCATGTGTGTTCCTAAATCATAGATCTGTTTTTATCTATTGATACTGTTTCAGTAATAATGGTTTCCTCTGTAATCCTACATATTTTATGCATTTAGAACATTATTCTAAGAGGGAATGCCTTTGTGTCAGACAACCAAAAGAGCCCAAATACATTAAGACCTCTGTCAAAATCAAGCTTTAACAGTATTCTATATACATATACACAAATATGTGCATATATAGGGGCGCCTGGGTGGCTCAGTCGATTAAGCATCTGACCATTGGTTTTGGCTCAGGTCACGATTTCACAGTTGGTGAATTTGAGCCCCACATGGGGCTTCGTGTTGACAGCATGGAGCCTGCTTGGGATGCTCTCCCTCCCTCCCTTCTTCCCTTCCTCTCTCTCTCTTTCCCCCATCTGCTCCTGTGTGCTCTCTCTCAAAATAAACTTAAAAAAAAAAAAACGAATTTAGTTTGTGCAAACATATATGCAATTATGATATGCCAGGAGCTAAGCTGATAAGTAGAAAAATAGAAGGAAAAGAGTCCCAGAAGCTGATGGTTTCAGAAGAGGAGCAGCCAGTCCAGCCATTCAAGAAGAAACAGTCCCTGAAGACCTTGACCAGAGGTAGGAGTATGGAAGTGAGGGGGATCAGAAAAGGCAGTACTTAACCCCACCTGGGAGGTCAGGGAAGGCTTACCCAGGAGGTGACATCTGAGCTGAGTGTTGAGAGACAAAGATAAATGAGCTGTTAGGATCGGGTCATGGTCTAGTTTTATGCTTTCCAAGTACGTCATGTATACTGTCCATCCTACCTGACTTCTAACTCAGGGAATATCATCCATCTTGAATTGCAGAGAAATACATTTCCGTATATCCATCCATCCCTACATCTGCAGCTTTTGTTTTCTCTTCTGAGAACTTGCTCCTCTTGCCTCTCAACCAAAATATTTCGGGTGATGAGGATACAAACCCTGTCAGACGGGCACACAGAAAGCTTTATGGCAGTGGCTTGAGACTCTCAGCAAAGGAGATCTGGCAAACTCACCCCCGTCGAGTTTGAAGTTTTGCAGGAAGATTTAGATTCAGAGACCTGAGATTATGCAATAGAAATGGGAAGAAAGGAACACACACACACACTGTGAAATTCAGCACACAGCACATGTGAGCAGAACATGAAAACAATCCAGAGCACCAGAGGCAGCAGTTTTGCTCCCCGAGTTTTATTCACCTTTAAACTCTGAAACCATAAATGATACTTAGAGGAAAAGAAATCCCAAGTAGGACACCTTAATGAACTAACAGAAAGAAAATCAGCCTTTTGAAATGCAGGAAGTTGGTTAATAGGATGGAGAATCTGCCATCACACCAATTGCTTTTGTCCATTTCTTCAGATTTCTCACTTGGTCTGACAATGTGGGTTCCTTGTTGCCATGTGGTAGAGCAGATGAGGCATCAAAATGAAAAACACATGGTTTGGATGTCAAAATGTCACTGGGATGATTGTTCTTGATTTTTGTCAGTTGTATATGGCATGTAAAAGAAAAATTCCAGATGATTCCCTGCCAGTTATCTGGAAAATGAAATTATGGAGATCATTGCTATGTGTGGACCTGAGAAGAACCTGGGAAGAGGCGAAGTTTGATGGAAAAGCTGTGTTTCCTCTAGAGTCTGTCCTCCTACACAGCCAAAGGCCTGAACAGCCCGTGGGGGGGAGACACCCCATAATTAAGATTCATGCTACCTAGAATGGCTGTTGTCACTCACCTTTATTTTTCCTTGGACCCAGCCCAGGGCTGGGGCCATCACAAGGGAAATCATCATACATTTATTTTAATAATGCTTGTAGTGAATACTTCAGCAACTACAGTTAATTTTTAAGAGGTCGAAAGGGCTTCAGAGTTTCCCTAGGTCACCTTCCTTATTTTTTTTTTTTATTTTTTTTTTAACGTTTTATTTTATTTTTGAGACAGAGAGAGACAGAGCATGAACAGGGGAGGGGCAGAGAGAGAGGGAGACACAGAATCGGAAGCAGGCTCCAGGCTCCAAGCCATCAGCCCAGAGCCCGATGCGGGGCTCGAACTCACGGACTGTGAGATCGTGACCTGAGCTGAAGTCGGATGCTTAACCGACTGAGCCACCCAGGCGCCCTGGTCACCTTCCTTATTTAACAGACAAGGAAACAACAGATCTAGCAGGTTAGGTGACTTGTTCCAGGTCACAGAGCTAGTGAGTAGAAGAGGTGGGGTAAGAATTTGAGGTATCATAGCATTTCAGGTTCAGAAAAACTTTTAAAACTTTATTTTGTTCAACTGTCCCATCCTTAAACATCAGATGAACTGGACACGACAGGCAGATGCTCTGAGAATACCACTGACAAGCACTTGCAGCTCCCGAGGAGACCTATTGAACTCCTCTGCTTATGAGACAACTCCTCCTCATTGTGAGCTAAAATCTGTCTCTGCAACCTCTTCTCATTGCTTCTGTTTCCCTAGCTCCTCAGTGCAAGGATGTGATGACCACTTTTTCCTAACGTTCCTGTTCTGGTAACTGACCAAGTGCTACATGTTGTTCAGGATTAAGGTCAAAGCATCTGTTTCCTGGGTTAGTTCCTGGCTTCTGGGGGACCTGGTGTCAGCCTTTAGCCAAGTGAGATGGCCAACAGACAGCCCCCATGTTTTGTTTTGGCATGAGTTTGGTGACCTCCACTTAAGCAGGTTATTTACCTCTCCTTAAAATCTCACCCAATTGGGAAGGTCACTTCTATGCCACCAAACTATCCTATTTTTTGGAGGATAGCTTTTAAAGTGGAAAAACATGGCAAAAGAGGAGGGGATAGGCAACTCTAAGAACTAAGAACTCCAAACCTGTGTCCTAAATACTCATGAAAAATCAGCACTGTTCTATACACAAAGTACCTGATTTATAAAGGGCGGAGGTGTGGAGGTATGATAAGAAATCAGAAAAGGCTAAGGAGGAAAAGAAGAAAACCTTGATAAACAGAGGTAATATCTTTTTTAAAAGCTTTTAAAATTATTTGCAAAGTTGTCATAGCTTACTATATGGAATGCGAGAACAGTAACAAAGTAGTCTAAATTTTATATCCTGGTGACTTTACCATCTAGAGGGAATGCTCAAAATATAAATATGAAGGGGGCACAAGCCTAGGTAGCTCAGTTGGTTAAGTGTCCAACTGATGATCTCAGCCCAGGTCTTGATCTCAGGGTTATGAGTTCAAGTCCCACATCGAGGTCCATGCTGGGCATGAAGCCTCCTTTAAAAAAAAAAAAAAAAAGGCTGGTCACCAATAACTTGCTTTCATTAAAAGATGCCACTAAGAAAGTGAAAGACAATCCACAAAAAATATTCACAGTACATATATCTGACAAGAGATTGTATCCAAAATATATGAATAACTGCTTTAAATCAAATTTTTTTACCTTTTTTTAACATTCATTTTTGAGAGAGACAGAGCATGAGTGGGGCAGGGGCAGAGAGAGAGGGAGACACAGAATCAGAAGCAGGCTCCAGGCTCTGAGCTGTCAGCACAGAGCCCGAGGCAGGGCTCGAACTCACCAACCCTGAGATCATGACCTGAGCTGAAGCTGGACTTTCAACCAACTAAGCCACCCAGGCACACCCCATTTAAATCAATTTTTTAAAAGCAGTCCAATTTAAAAAAAAAATAGGTGAAGATTTGAACAAGCATGTCACAGAAAAAAATGTCTAAATGGCTAATAAGTGTAGGGAAAGGTATTCAACCTTATTACTCCTGAGAAAAACACAAAAGCACAATGATACGGCATTACATACCCAGAAGAGTAGTAAAATTAAATATTGACAATAGCAAGTGTTGACGAGGATGTGGAGCAGCTAGAATTCATACATTGCCAGAGACAATATAAAATGATACAACCTTTTTGGGAAACTGGTAGAAGAATCTTGAGGAGGTAGAAAGAAGGAAAGAGCATGAGGGCAGAGGACACAAGACAGACATGGACAAGAGTAGGTGAGACCAGCGTCCCTCAGCGGGATCCTCAACCATGGGGCTTATTCTAAAACCTTCTTACTCCTGGGCCAAGATCAGAACTGACAAGGTAGGAGTAGAGCCAGAGACATGGGAGGGAGACTCTGGTAGATTTAGGAAGAATCTGGAGACGAAAAGGAAATGAAAGTGAGAGGGTTGGGGAAGGCACCATTCCAAACCAAACTGAATTTTTAATGTCTGGTCCCAAGTTTTATTATCTTCCTGCAGGCTCGCCTATGAAAGGATTGGCTTTAGGATGGTGGATGAGCCAAGCCTTGATTTGTTTCCCTTCTTCAAACAACTGACTTGAACTTTCATCTGATCCTTGAGGCCCCCTCTTTCTGGCTGGAGGTCTCTTGAGAAAAAACTCCAGTGATTTCCATGGTCCGGGGAGGCAGTTGGCTCAGTGCTCTGGACAACAGCAGCCACATCTCAGCAGAGTTGGCCCTCCTGAGAGACAAGAGCCAGAGGGACAACTGAAAATTGGCTGAAATTTAGTCCAAACCACTCAGAGCTCAGACCAATATCGATGTTAAGTTTCTAGTCCTTGATGAATATTTATACCAAAATAGGGCCAGTGGAAAAGTTCCATCTGTGTGGATTTTAAGAATTTTGCCTTCCCTCAGCCACGTTGACCAAACTCAGGAAAGCAGCAGAATCATTGCCAAGTACGTACTCTTTGAAGTACAAGAAATTCTGAGAAGGCCCTGGACCCATCATATTTCTTCTTATCCCAAAAACTTAGATTTGGCACTCCTTTCTTTAAAAAATTCTTACTATCTCCACCTCTTGGTGCTTTATTATTTTAGCCTAGCCTTTGACACCATGAACACTCTTTTTTTTTAATTTTTTTTTTGAGACACACACACACACACACACACACACACACACACACACACACACACACAGAGTGTGAGCAGGGGAGGGGGCAGCAAGAGCCGGAGACAGAATCCGAAGCAGGCTCTAGGCTCTGAGCTGTCAGCACAGAGCCCAATTTGGGGTTCAAACTCACAAACCACAAGATCATGACCTGAGCAGAAGTCGGACACTTAACTGACTGAGCCACCCAGGCACTCCCAATATGAACACTCTTTTGAAAGAGTGGATAAGTCTATTCAAAGTCTTGTTGGGTGAAATTGCTTTCCTGGTTGATATTTTCCCCATCTTTCTAAAATCTGGGTGGTCCAGTTAATCACTTTAACTCACCTCCTTACTTTGCTAGTAGAGAAATGGCCCCAAATTTTCTCCTCAGTTGTATTACTCACTCCATACTCCTCAGAACCAAAAACAAAAAATTTCAGTAAGTTCTGCCCTTGATAGGAGGGATCAAACTAGAAGCTTTGCTCTTGCACCAGGCATATTAACTGCATTTATCAAACACGGGCCATGTGCCAGGCACTGTGCTACATAGTTTTTTCCTAATGTTTATAGAAATCTCATTTTACGGATGAGTAAACTAAGATTCAGAGAGATTAAATAAATTGCATTGGTGACATAGCTAGATGATGAACATGAATTAAATGTAGGAGATTCAATCCACAGCTCTCCCTCTGCCCTCTATGCCATTTCTTATCTACATGTAACACATTTGCAGGGTTCCAGAAAGATGAGTAATGATAGAGAGTAGTGCTCAGGCTCAGACCTTTTAAAAGTCAATAGCACTAGTTAGAATTTAATAATGTTGTTTTATATTTGTTACATTTTTTACACTTACCTTCTATTTTGTTAATTCTTTTTAACGTTTGTTTATTTTTGAGAGAGAGAGAGCATGCACACGTGTGTGCAAGTGGGGGAAGGGCAGAGAGAGAGGGAGACATAGAATCTGAAGCAGGCTCCAAGCTCTGAGCTGTCAGCACAGAGCCCGACGTGAGGCTCAAACCCACAAACCGTGAGATCATGACCTGAGCCGAAGTCAGATGCTCAACCGACTGAGCCACCTAGGCGCCCCAGTTTACCTTCTATTTTAATATATTTTAGGGTTAAAAGGTTTTTTTCAAGAAATAAGTTTTTTTTAAGTAATTTGTTTAAAGAAAAATTATAATAATCACCCAGGTGGTATACTGAGGACAGAATTCATAAAGGAGGAACATAGGCTTTCATAAACATCTAATATTGGATTACCCTTGATCTCTATAGCACTTTACAAATTTCTCAACATCCTATATGCATGATCATGTTTGATTCTCACAACAGCCCCATGAGGATGGTAGGAATTATGATCCATTTTAAAGGTGAAAAAAATCGAGGTTCAGAGAGCAGAAACTGCTCACCAGGGTTACATGTGTAGTGATAAAGTAGCCAGGGCTTGGGTTCAGCTCCAATACAAATGGTGTCCCCTGCTGCTCCACCAGCAAATTCAAGGGCAGGAGTGGAGAAAGAGATGTTCCAAAGCAATGATCCAAGACCAGAAATGCCATTGAAAGTCTGTAGAACTGAATGACTCTCACATTTGGCCTGAGTTTTCAGTTTCCCAGTGGTTGTGTGTATTCTGTTTCATGGAGAAGCCCGAGGTTGCTAAGTCTGAGTTGCTCTAGAGAAGTCAGATTTTCTCTCTCTGGTGAGTCACCTTTCAGAAGGTCAGAAAGTAGCTCTCCCATCATGAGAGCATCTCCTATCTTCTGGGGTACACCATGGAAGCCATGGCACACACTAGAAATGGGCCCCTCAAAGAGGAAAAGCTGGATTCTGCCCAAGAAGAAGAGCATTTCTTTCCATGTCTACTTGCCTTGAACAACTGACTGGGATGCAGACCACAGGTCTGGGTGACTGGATGGGTAGGAATACCATAAAGATGGGAGAACCAGTGGGTTTGGGTAGCAAAGAAGGTGAGGTGGGAGTGCCAACAGCCTATCCACGAAGAGATTCCAGGAGCTGAAAGCACTCATGGAGGGAACACTGAGAGCTGGAGAGAATACTGAAGCCATTTGAATAGACAAATGCTTAAGAGAGAAAAGCATGTTGAAAATCAAGAGGCTATAATGGGGCACCTGGGCGGCTCAGTTGGTTAAGCGTCCAACTTCAGCTCAGGTCATGATCTCATGGTTTGTGAGTTCCAGCCCTGTGCTGACAGCTCAGAGCCTCGAGCCTGCTTCTGATTGTGTGCCTCCCTCTCTCTCTGACCCCTCCCCAACTCACTCTCTCTCTCTCTCAAAAATAAGTAAACATTAAGAACAAGTGCTGGAACCTTAGAGTAGAGGGGAGGAGGAAGCGGTTGGGGAGGGCTGTTAAGAAGGGTTGGCCAACCAGGGGAGGCTAGAATCTTGGAAACTACAGGAAATCAGGTTGATTCTTGTTTTCCCAACTCTTCCTACAGGCATCAGCCTCAGATGAAGGGTATCTATTACGCATTAGCTTTTAACGCAACACTGAAGAAGCATTAATCAAAGGCAAAAATGAAAGTGTTATAAAAGAAGCTAGTCAGACACATGTTTATTAAGGAGCTACTATGTGCAAAGCAGAATTTGAGGCACTGGTGACAGAGCAATAAACTAGACACACAGGGACCCTGCCTCCATATTGCTTTCTGTCTAGCAGGAAAGAATGTCATTGAAGAGTTATATTCAGGATTAAGTAATAATCATGATGAGTGCTACAAAGAAGTATAAGATACAGGGTTTTCTAAGACCCTATGATAGGGGTACCTGAATGACAAATACGAGTTAGGTGAGGGGAGAGAGAAATGTTCCACACAGAAGGAACTGCATATGGGCAGACTCAGAGGTATACAGGAATGTATCATCTTTCCTGGGGCATATGGTTAAATGAATAATCCTAAATTTATTCAAGAGATAACTTTCTGGAAAGTGACTTGGTTTCCATAGTTCTGACTACATTTTAATTGTGTTAAATGAGCTGCAAAGGTGAGACCTTGAAAATGAATTATTTGCAAGGTGAGTGACCAAGTGCTGATTTCTGTTTCATAAAACTAGCTTGCAAAAACTTGATCTAAATGCCCTTAAAGTGTTTTTATTTCTAAGACTATGATTTCCTTCTGTCAGATTTTCTTAAACATAGAATTCCACTATATAAAGTATATACAACTGATGCATTATGGAGAGGGAAAGTCAAGGAGAGGATTAAGTATTTGAAGATATATTTAATATTAGTTTGAAAAACATATGCTAGTGAAGAAAAAGAGGGAAGTCATTTATAAGAAAGGGTACTTGTTTTAAACCAAGAAACCTTCTTGGTAAAGGCACTCCAGTAAAACGGAAGTGGTTTCTTAACATCAAGGCACCAATGTTGGCTGAAGGAAATGTGCGTGTCTCCATGCTTCCAATGTCATAAGTTAACCTGAGAATTTGTGTGCGATTCCCAGCAGGAGTCATTTGCATAAGCAAAGCCTTCAGACTTTTAATAACAGTGCTGTACTTTTACATGGCACACTCCCTATTACAATGTTAAGATTCGGATAAGCAAGATTAAAAATTCTCCAACTTGGTTTGCTAAGTCTCTCCATTTCCAAAATTAACTCCAATAAAAGTGTGTTATCCTTAGATCAGTAATGCTGCAAGAATTCAGACACACACACACACACACACACACACACACACACACACACAATTAACATCCTTTTAGGAAAAATTCTTAGGACATCAGGCCGCTAAAATCAGGAGTCTTATAAAAACTGGGGAGGTATAATAAGTAAGTATTGCTGGTCTCAAGCTTAGAGTTTTATACTTGAGGAGGAGTCTACTAAGGGCTGAAACCTAAGAAGTAGGAAGCCACTTAGATTTTAATTTCCAGGTATGGCCTGAAGGTATTAGGCCTGGGGACACCAACAGCTTGTTCTCATTTAGGAAATGGGGGAGGGGAGAGTAAAGAAACCCTACAAGGACTTTATTTTATCTTAATTTCCCTCAAGCCACTTGGTAAATCTCTGATAAAATTCCCAAGGGGGTTGGAGAGCTTCTGGCTCCTAGCAAAACTAGTGGCATTACTTAGATCTTCCCAAGAACTGGCAGGGCCTATCAGTGAAAGAAAAAAAAAAGACAAGTTTAAAAAAGATATGTTGGAGCCTCTGCAAACAATTTGGCAAGAAATGCCAGGTCAGCTCTTGCCCTGTGGGAATCCCTTTCACAGTCAATGAAAACAACGCCCATGCTTTGGGAACCTAGTGGTCTCAAAAGATCCATAGAAAGTCTGGATGTTGGGGGGGGGGAGAGAGAAGGAGAACCCTCCCCCCACTGACTATTTTAACTAAGCAGTGTGCCCTCAAATAATGGGCTGACCTGTCTAAAACCAGGCAGTTCT
Source organism: Panthera tigris (assembly GCF_018350195.1). Classification (NCBI taxonomy): domain Eukaryota; kingdom Metazoa; phylum Chordata; class Mammalia; order Carnivora; family Felidae; genus Panthera; species Panthera tigris. The sequence continues at coordinate 49,948,443 of NC_056661.1, forward strand.
CAAAAACAGGAGAGAGTGGTTTTGGCAGTCTGCGTTTGTGCAATTCACTATTCATGTTAGCCTGGGCAGTCCAAAGGAAGCTGGTGTCAAAGGAAAATATTAGTTCAGCCTGAAAATCCTATCACTTCAGTCCAGCAGGGTCCCTTACACGTAAAATTTGTGGACCTGCTTTGGATTCAACCACGTGTACCCATGAGCTGTCAGCAAGAAGCTGGCAGCACACAGGCTGCTTTCCTCTCTCCTTCAGTCACCATCATTTCTGCACTACCAAAGGAATGTTCAACAATGGAGGCAGAGTCCTGAGCAGGGCCTGACAACTTCCAGCGTTTTCCATGCGCTGCCTTCAGATGCAATCATCCAGCCATGGAGCACTCGTTTTAGGATTTGGAGCTTTCTGCCTTGTTCTGTACTCCTCTTTTTCAAAGTGACCCCAGCCCCATCACCTTTGAAAGAAGAGTTACTCTGAAAATATTTCAAGACTGCCCACTTTGAAGGGCTCCGGCCATCGCCAAGTGGGAAAGGAGCCCAGCCATGTGAATTGTCTCATGCAATTGCTACAGCTCCTTTGTCCAAAGGTCCCTCATGTCAGGCCTTTCCAAGAGCCGCAAACCCTTGGAAAATGTACTGATTTGAGTCTTATCGCTTTTTTGCCTATTTTTGATGAAAGTGCTAAAAATACAAAAGAGTAAAATTACCCAAAAGGCATATGGAAGCAAAAGAAAAAGGGGGTAGGTAATCCCCTATCTTGGCTAGCGGAGCACTCACAGTGCCTGCTCCATTATGCCAAGTGATGATGTGGTAAGAGGTAGACATTACTAACAGACGCAGCCAACCAGGCCTGATAACGGGAAACAATGGTTGCAATAACTCGTTCTAATCAAGAGGAGACATTCAGGATGCAGACGGTTAAGGATGGGGTCAGCTGTTGGATGGGCTGCAGTGTTAGAACCAGCTACCTCAAAGGCAGGCTTCCATGTGCCCACTCTGTTCATGGCCCTGGGTCTGGGCGTTCCTGTTTTTCTGGAACCAGCCTCAAATCAGTGAAGGTTGGCTCAAAGAGGAGGGAGGGGGGGTTAGGAAGGGAGTTGAGAGCAGGGTCTTAAACAGAGAAAGCTTTCATTTCACATTTTCCTCCCTCCATATGGATTTGCTTTTCTATTCAGTTTTCATAGCTAGATTAACCCTTTGTGTTCACACATGTGAATCTTGGGAATCTCCAATAATTTCCTTCCCTGGAGGGGAAGACAGAACCAAACAAGTGATTACAAGTATAGAAAATGTTCCATACAGGGCTGTGTGTGCGTGCGCACTCATGGATATGCATGCCGTGTGTGGATGTGTGCACGTGTGTGTGCATGCGTGTGGATGGGTGTCTTAACAGGTCATACGTGGTGGTTAGGAGCTTAGAAAGGATAGGAGAGGGGAGAGCTTCCTGAAGAGGTAACGGGAGGAACTGGCTGGCAGTTTCCGGAACTACTCCAGGGGCATGGTCATCAAGGAGACTCAACAGATGGATTGGGACCCATTTCAGGGGAAGCTGGCAGGGTAGACAGAGGAGCGAAAAGCTTCTTTCACCACCCCAACGGGCTGGGACCGCCGGGCATCCTGCTGACTTTTCACACCTTCTAGAGCATGTGCTGGGATTCTGTGAATTTTCTTCTCCTTGCTGGCTGCCCTGCTTTCAACTTAATTTTACCTGTTAAATATCATGTGTTGAGAGAGGAAGAATAGTAAAGAGAACATGGTGTATTTTGTCCCAAACACAAATTCTCATAGAGTCAAGCCTGGACAAACCATCTTGACAAAAACAAAAACAAAAAACAAAAACAAAAAAACTTTTCTTATAGAGAGTAAAAAGTGCTCTTTTGTTGGGCATTTGTTCAAAACTTTATTTGGGATACCAGACACTCCTAACATGAGCTAAATCCATCAGACTAACTCAACCACAGCTGGTCTGAGGAATCAACTTAATACACACAAACCATTTAACAGGAAAGATAATCAGATCTATACCCCAAAATACTGACAACTCAAGCATTTCTGCCATCAGCTCATCAGCCACTAAATGTTTTCCTTTTCTGCTGCTTTAAATAGGATTGGGCTTTAAAAACAAAAAGGAAAAAGAACAAGTTTTCCATCCATTGAATTCTGAGTACAAGATCAGCTGGGCTAATCTCAATTTGTTTAGTCTATGCATTTTTATCCTTATTACACAATTCAGGAAAAGGGTATCTAAGTTGAAGTGATTTCGTTACATCTGTGCTTGTCCAGACAGAAGACTAGGAATGCCCAGGGAACAACCATGGAGAAGAAACAGTGTATGTGGACACATACCCACACAGATACCCACATGCATCTGTGCACACACATCCATGTACACACATGCACACACACACAATCCCCTGAGGAATATTTGTGTCCCCAGATATGACCTCTGATGTAGGCAAGGTCGTTGTTGCTGCCTTTGTGAGACTTGCTGTGGTTTTAGGAGGCACTTTATTCTAAGTTGTTTCCATGGCTAATTTGCATGGCATTATAGAGAGCATAGGTCAGTCAGTGCAGAATGGAAATTTGAATAAGTAAGTTTCTGCTCACTCCTCTGTACCATATTTGAAGCCAGCCACCTTAAGGCCAGGCTATACATCCCACTTTTTCATCTCCTGTTTGGGGAAACAGGGTTTTCTTGGCCACAAACTGAAGCCCTGGCTTGAGGCTTCTGCAGCCAGAGTACAAGTATCAGTAGGGAGGAGAGAGAGGCAGGAGATCAACACAGGGCAACAGTTGTGCCTAAGATTGGAGGGGCAAGATGGGGAATGCCCATTTTATATATAATATTCCATATATATATATATATATGTATATATGTATATATATGTATATACATGTATGTATATACATATATATGTATATACATGTATACATGTATACATATGTATATATATGTATATGGAATATGGAATAACGCCCAAAGTCACCCTAATGTAAGAGTTTGTGTTGTTCATCCAGCATCCCTGGATTTCTGGGCCCCAGTCTTTACCTCTGGTGGCACACAGGACATGTCACAAGGAGGGTTTATGTTCAGGAAGGGTGACGAATGTAACTCTGACATTAAGAATGGACAGTTATTGTACTAGTAAGTGTATTGATTTCATTACTCTGTTAAGATTTTGTAAGGCTATTTGGCAACTCATTCTTTCAATCACTGGAGAGCTTCAAAAAAAAAAAAAAGAAAGAAAGAAAAAAAGAAAAAACACAGAAGTTCAGACCCTGTCGAGGCCATGGGGTTCTTGAGTGGGACAATGAAATATAAGGCCCCCATTACACTTCCCAGCCAGGTCAGTCTCTGAAAGGATCACACTTCTCAAGTGGGGGTGGGGAAAACAACTATCCATGATGCAGCTTGTAACCATCTGGGCCTTGAGTGTCCCAGCTTGGGCCCCTCTGTTTGGCAGGACCTCTCAGTTCCCACTTGGGCCCCAGGTTTAGGGAGGACCACCCTGACCTCAAGCCTGGCAAAGGATCTCAACATCAGTGGGAGTCACCCAATAAGTCATCCAGCCAGGGAACTTTAGAAGCAGAGGAAGGGCTGTGGTCTCCTTCTGTCTGGCTATTCAGAGAGTTACTGCATTTGGCATGAATGCCTGTGAGGTGGGCTTATGCCAGGTAAGAAGGAACCAAAATGAAATAACAAAAGTCAGACATGCTGTAAATCTCACCTTGTAGGGAATGGTGGTCTGGGAGGAGATGTCTCTCTCCGATGAGCTGAGAGCCACAGAGTCCAAGTTGTAGTGGCTGAGGGTACAATGGGGAAGCCCAGTTGTTCCCAAACTTGTCTGCACTTTGGGCTCCTCCAGAGAACTTCCCAAATGACTGAGGTCTGTTGCCCATCTCCAGCAATTATGGCTAAATTTCAGTGGCATGCAGCTGGGATTTTAGAAGTGTTAAAAGATCTCCAGGTGATTCTATTGTGTAGACAAGTTGGGAACCACTGATGTAGCCCTTTGCTCTTTAAACCGTGGTCCCCGGACTGGCAGCATCAGCTTTCCCTGGAAGGTCGGTAGAACTACGGAATATAAGGCTCATCCCAGACCTGCTACACCACAGTCTTCTTGTTAGCTAGATCCCAGCTGATGTTCATGCTAATCAGAGTGTCTGATTAATTTCAAACACATGCAGACCAGGCCAAATCCCCATACTAAAGTACAATGTCATGGCACACTCTTTCTAATTCCTGGCACCAAATGCATTTGCAGTTCTACAGTTACATGGGTTCTTTGAGAAGTAAGTGTAAGGGCCCCAAAATACCTGGAAAATTTCATTTCTTGGCATTGCCTGTAGTGCATTGGTTAAATTAAAATGGAGATTGGGGATTCTGAGAGACCTGGGTTTATTTCTAAGCACCAGGACTTTAATTTGACCTCTGTGAATAGTGTTAATTAGGGAGACCAACTCTTTGTGGTTTGTCCAGAGCATTCCTGGGTTCAGCACTAAAAGTCCTGCATTCAAGCCCTGATTCAGTCTGGGGCAAACCAAGACCATCCGTTTCCTTCAGTTCCTTTATGCACAGCCTGATCAGTGGTTGTCAGACTTGAGCTGTGCATGCAGATCCCCTGGGGGGCTTGAACAGCAATGGCTAGGCCCTACACCAAGTAACTGAGTTAGTGGGTCTGGGGTGAGAACTGAGGATTTGCACTGCTACCAAGGTCCAAGGTGTGTGGGGGTCCACACCTCGAGAACCACCACGAGGCAGCGTAAGATTTGCCTGAGCTTGGGCTTAGCACAGTGGCTGGAAGCTGCAAGGCCTAGTAGTCATTGCAGCTGCAACTGATTATTTTTTTTATGGAAAAGATGCGACGTGAGCTGGTCTCAAAAGAGTAGGTGGGGCTGAAGCTCCCTGAGGTTTGATGAGCCTGAGCAAAAAAACAAAAAAACAAACCCCAGTGTATATTTCAGAGAACTTCCAAGTGATTGGAACTTCTCAAGTGATTGGAAAGAGAATCTGGGTAGAAATAGTAGATGATATGGAAGTAAAAATAGATAAATTTGGACTGGTGAAGTGGGCCACATTCTAGGAGAATGGAGACATCTAACACTCAACAACGTTTATCCCTCTTAAAGTGGCTTAATTCAACTTCAAAATGAGATGGGTGTGAGTATCCTTGATCTAAACAAATTATTAAGAGTTGGGAATACGTGTGCCTGGGTGGCTCAATCGCTTAAGCATCCAGTTTCGGCTCAGGTCATAATTGTGAGCTCGAGCCCTACATTTGCCTCTGTGCTGTCGGTGCAAAGCCCACTCCGGATCCTTTGTCTCCCTGTCTCTCTGCCTTTCCCCCTCTCACACAAGTTCTCTCTCTCTCTCAAAAATAAGTAAACATAAAAAAAATTTTTTTTAAAAGGAAATACTTGAGAATAAACCCCAAAATGACTTGCCTCTTGCCTTAGTTATTATGATTTTGTTCTTTTTTAAAGTGGTAACAGTTTCTAGAAGACAGTTTTCAACATGTTGTCCCCCAAGCCACTGTCTGTCCAGTCATCTCCAGACCTTGGGTTGGAGGGTGAGCCCCAGCTCCCCAGTCTGGTACTAAACATAAGTGACCTCTCGCCCCTCACTTGGGCTTCCAGGGAGGGAGCAGATAAATCAACTGAAGCCAATACCCTGGTGCTTTTCTCCTACAGGCACTGCCTGTGGTTCTGATTCACTTTCTCCTCCAACCACTGCCTCTCTAGCTGCCTTCAAAGCCTGTCCATTGCCTTGAACATGTATACTTTAGTTTATTTAGCAGAACAGGGTTGGATGGTAAAAATACTGAGACCAATGTGATCATGGCCTTGTACTACTGCCCCCAACGCTAACCTGGAACCCCCCCCCCCAACTCCTACAGACACACTGTCCCGCCTGTTTGGATCCAACTGGCCTAATGCCCAGAGTCAAGGCTAGACCTGTAGGAGGCCGTCTGAGGTCTGGAGACTCCTAGTGTGGTAGGAAATCATAGGGTCTGGATTCCAAAAACATGAGTATGAATTATGTCCTGAGCAGCAAATCCCATTAGATCTATGAGCTCAGTTTTTTTTTTCATGAGACAAATGCAAAGTGTCCACATCCTAAGGTTGTTGTGAAAACCCAGTGAGATAAGGAATGTAAATATACTTTGTAAACGTCAAGTGCTATATCCTTGATGGAAAGTACCAGAGCAGATCAGATGAGAGCACAACTCTGAAGTAAGACCCGCCTGGTTTCACTTCTTGGCTTCACCACTTGCTAGCCGTTAGATCCTGAAGAAGAGGCTGAACCTCTCTGGGCCGGCTTCCTCATCTGAAAAGGAAGTCACTAACAGTACCTCTCTCACAGGCTTGTCAAGCATAAATATTATGAATATGCCTGGCATATGCCTGGCACATGAGGTCTACTCAATAAATGTTAGCTACAGTCAAAGTCATTAGGAAAACTATAACATTTTGGCTTGAAGTACAGATGAAGGTAGAGTGAGGGGACCCCCCCCTTCCCCATAGGGGCTCCAGCACAGACCATTCTGAATGGACAAGTTGCTTCTCCTTTCTCAGTCTGTCATGCATCCTCTGTTGTTTAGGAATAATGATTATCCTTCATAGTGTCATCATAATTGTTCAGGAAAAATGCTTAAGTAAGTAAGATCAATCCATGGATTGTCAAGCTGTTAATAGTTGGGAATTGTTGATAGCAATAGAGTCATTGCTGGAATCATTTTTTCCTGTTGATGATGGCAGTTCTTTTCTGGGCCTTCTCATAATTTCACCCCACCCCACTCTTCACTACCCTGACTCTACCTTCTCTCCTTGGTGGGGAGGAAAAGGTTTGTTTTTAAGAAACAGCATGTTGGCTAATAATTTTTAATAACACCTATGCTTATAGGGGCTCCTGGGTGGCTCAGTCGGTTAAGCGTCCAACTCTTGATTTTGGCTCAGGTCGTGATCTGACAGTTCATGAGATCAAGCCCCATGTCAGCGCTGACAGCTGACAATGTGGAGCCTGCTTGGGATTCTCTCTCTACCTCTGTCTGCCCCTCACCTGCTCTCTCTCTCTCACTCTCTGTCTCTCAAAATAGAATAAATAAAACTTAAAAAACAAAGAACACATATGCTCAGAGACTTTACCTGTAAAAATCAAGTCAGAGTAATTGACTTGAAACAGAATTTAGTGTCAATATTCAGAACACCCCAGCTCAGAAAGCAAACCCATGGAGAGTCAGGAGTGCGTGTGATGGTGTTAAGATAGAATTTTCAAAAACATAAAATCACAACTCTTGTGCAAATATACAATAAAACTTAGTAAAGATATTACTCAACTCATTAGTTAATAAAGTAATCAGTAAGATATTTAGGCCAGTTCATAAAGCATCTGAAGGGCTGTGTATTTCAATGTTAGGACAAGATTGATGGGTTAGGTACATAACTAGCTAATGTCCAGCAGGACAATAAACCATAACCTTTAAGGTTATCTGTTTCAAAAAGACAAAAACTGCTTGTATTTGTATCTTTACTGGACAAAAAATCTGTAAGTTAACATGTGACTGCACCAAGTCTTGGGGTAAAGCAAAGTAAATTTGTCTAGATAATCCTCATAGGGGTGGGGGGTGAGGGCCAAGGTCATTGTCACCATATGATACTGAGAAGATGTGCCACCCACTTTTCTGCCTCATGCTCAACGTTTGGATAATTGTTTTTAACGATGGTAAATATTTTACTGTGCAAACAACCTTTTAATCTGATTTGTGGCTTACTACAGCCTGGTGGAGGCAGAAAGGGCAGGGAAAACCCATTTCTCAGAGGAGGAAACCAAGTTACACAATGGGAGGAGAACTCGCATTTTCTAATCCCAAATCCTCACTCCTACACTTCGTATTGTATGCCCTCTTTTCCCTTCTTCATCCCCGTCCTGCCTTGTTCTTGGCTACGTTTCCTCCCTGTAATACTTCCCCCGGCGGTTCACCTGAAGGAAATGCTCAAAGTGGGGAGAAGGCTCTGTGGCCCCCTGCCCTTTGCGCCCTGTGGCCCTTGCGCCCCCATGGCTCCTGGCCTGAGCTAAGTCCTTTCAAGTCCCTGACAAGATTCAGTTCCACAACATCCTACTCCTCCAGAGCCAAAGAAAATTGTCAAAACATTTTATCTCCCCTCAAGAAAAGGGTTAGAGTACATGCTACATTCCAGGGACCCATTTTTTAAAGTGATGGCTGCTTTTAAGCTCTTCTGTGTTCAGCTACTGTGAACCACTGTGAGCAGCCACTGGGCCATCTTCCATCTGAGACCGAGTCCGCATCGGAGAAACCTACTGTTTATAAACCAGAATGTCTTGTTTGAAACGCTGTTTCTGCTTGGTGTTTTCCTCCCCTCAATAAACAGGATCATCATTTTCTGTGTCCCAGATAGCTAGGTCTGTCTGGCTCCTGGATAAATGACACGCAGTGGACAAAATGGCTATTTATTGTGCTAAGCAGTCGGCCAGGAAACTGGCTGCAAGTGTGTCCTGATGGCCCAAATCTGCTGCTTCCTTGCAAGGCCATCTATTTTTCTCTCCCACGGACTTCTGTCACCATGGAAACTGTCCCACTAGCAGGATGAAGGCTAAGGCCAACTGTCTGCCTCCTCCCCTTAGTCAGAGAGACAGCATTTGCACGCATGAAGCAAAGTAGACAGTAAGAAAGTCTGTGAGATATGCGCTTAGAAAGTAGTTCCTCTGAAGCTCTCTAGAATTCTGAAGCTGGGAAAAGAATTGTTTTTAGAATGTCTGATTCAGAGTCTCTCAGACCGTTTACACAAGGTACAGTGACAACGAGAACAAACACTCGGTGCATAATATGTGCATGCCAAGCCCTTTCCATGCAGCAACCCACATAACCCTCACGGTAACTCTGCAAGACCAGTTACTTGCCGAGGTCCAGCAGAAGAGCCATCCACCATTTGGAAACACATCATACAAGAGGATTCTGGGTAACAGAATTCCAACAACCTCGATCCAGGCCAGTTTTCTCATTTTACAGGGGAGCAACTTAGATGGGGCAAGGAAATGAGTCGCCTCTAGCCGCACAGCTAATAAATGTCAGAGCTGGCACCATAGAGCCAGCCCCCCGCCGCAGGCCCGTGCTCTTCTGTGCTGACTTACATCACTAGTTCTAACCAGACCCTGAGCCAGCAGCTTGGCCCTGCCGGCCAAGCATCAGGTCTAATCCCCTTATAGGATGACTGTTGAATCTGCCGCTCGTTAGAAGAATGGCAATGCTCACACGCAGGGTGTTTTGCCACTTATGAAATGCTTCCACCTAGCTCTTCTGTTTCCAGGCTTTGCTGCCTCTGAGTCTAAAACAATCCAACAATGAAGCCTTATTCATACGTTGTATACCTTCCAAAATAACCATTGAATCACTCAAACATTAAGTGCGGAAGGATGGCTGCATTTCAACTAGTAGAATCCAAGGCAACAGGAGGCAGAAAGGAGAGATGAAAGTTTGCAAGGTTTTAGATGCCTGGGTCTTAGAGAGTAAAGTTCCACGTGTGAGTGAAAGCTCCGCAGCTTAGGACGATGACTTGATGGTGAGCATACTCTTGTTTTCAATTTTCAACATGAATCTAGCACTGAACAGGCACAGATTGGAACGTGATCCCCTTTAGATATGTGCAGTGTGGCTCTTACTCTCCAAAGTTGTGAATGTGTATAAGAACAGCATGGTATGGGGGCACCTCGGTGGCTCAGTCGGTGGAGCGTTCAACTTCAGCTCAGGTCACGATCTCACAGTTTGTGAGTTCGAGTCCCGCATTAGGCTCACTGCTGTCAGCACAGAGCCTGCTTCAGATCCTCTGTCCATCTCTTTCTCTGCCCCTCCCACACCCCTCCCCTCAAAAATAAACATTAAAAAGAAACTTTACAGAACAGCATAGTACGAGAAGATATCGTGCAAACAGCAGTTGTCAAAGTGGGGGGTGTGAAACCTAGGTGTCATTGTGGGAAGATTTGAGCAACGGAAGAGAAATCTGGTAAAGAATAACTGTGACCTTTCGTGTACTTCTCTGGATTCTAACAGTAGCAGTGAGGGTGGACTCACAAGTTTCACTCCTTTTTTTTCCTGCTTAAAAGCAGGAAGAGGAAACAGGGGTGCTCAGAATACAAGACCCCCCCCCCCACACACACACCATCATGCCCTTTCATATCTTTTTGCCCTCACACCTTTCTCTTCTAAGAATCCCCTTCTCCCTTTCTGCCTGCTCATTTTGCATAGCCCCCATCCAGAGTCACCTCTTCTAAGAAGCCTCACTGGACTTCCCCTACAGGTTTATTAACACCTTCCTCTGCGCACCTAAACTCTGTGTGCAAAATAACAGCAGCTGCCGTCTTGAGTACCTCATGTGAATGGGCACTTTGCATACATTATCTTTGTACCCATTCGACAAGTAAGGAGACTGAGGCTCAGTTGGTCCAAGGCCCGTATGGCTGGTAAGTCCTGAAGCTGGGTTGGGAATCCTGGTCTCCCAGGCTCCAAAGTCCAGCCTCTGCCACACAACAGGCAGCTTCCTTTGCCTCAAACTTACCCCTTCCAGGAGCAGGTGATAAGTATGTGTTTCTCTCTTCATCCCCTCCTAGTCTGCGAGTACTCCTAGGGCACACCCGAATCTTATGATGTATCCCTGTGCCTGACACACAGTAGATACTAAATTAGTGGTTAAATGAATCAAATGTCTGTTGAATGAGGAGCTTATCCGTTTATCTTACTAGTTGATGAGGACTTGTTCTTGATAAAATCATAGTACGTGTGCATACCTGCCACCAAGTCTTCCCCACCCCCAGTTGAGAGTTAGGGAAGTTTCTCAGCCAGCAGATCCATACACTAACCCCAGGCTTCTCCCATCTTAATGTCATACAAATCTCCCGGGAAGTTTGTTGGTGTGCAGATTCTGATTCCGAGGGCTGGAGTGGGGCCTGAGGGTCTGTGCTTCTGGCAAGCTTCCCATGATGCTGCTGATTTGAAGACCCCGTCTGAGAGTCATTTGGGTCTCAACACATCGGCAGCGGCTGGTGACAAAGAGTAAAACCTGTGTCGGGTGTTGTTCTCCTTCCAAAGGACAACCAGATTTCAAATGCTCCTGATTTTCCGTGGTTTAGCGAAATATTTAAGTTATGCTTTGAGCTATAGACACGTGGCAGCCTGCGCATTTGTTTGTGCCTGTAGCTTTGGTTTAATCACACCCTATCAATAAATCACAAATAAATGAGGGAGAGGAGGCACTCACTGGAAGATTCCATTCCAGTGACAAGTGGACCAGGGGAGCTGATGAATATAAAGGGAGGAGCGGAGGGTTTTCAACACAGCCCTGGTGGCTGGTGACAGCACTGAAAGGCCAGCAATAAGCCCCCGCCTCATTCCATTTTTACTGGCAAGGACCCCACCCTTCCCCACTTGCCTGCCCTATGGCCACTTCCCCGGCTGGTCTTCTCCATTCTTGGTAAACAGTAACTGATGGCTTATTCATCTTGAGCCCTTTGAACCCCACACAATCCCTTTGCTGGCATGCCAAGTCTTTTAGAGGTCAAGCATCCCCGATCCAAGACTTGTGGAAGTGAAACACCCTCTTTTCTGTCTCCTTTTCCAGATGTCCCTGGGCCAGCAGCAGTCAGCAAGAGGTGTGCCTTGTTTGAGATGCAAGGGGACGTGTTCAGGCTTCGAGCCACATCCATGGAGGTAACAGACTTTGTCAGGAGAAGCTCTGCCTGCCTGCACTTCTTGGCTGTCCTTTCTGGGAACCCCAGCCATTCTTCTCTGCTGGGACTGCTTACTTAGGATGCATGCATTTCAGGGAGGACTGGCTCCAGAATGAATGCACTCCTGCTTGGCCTCATTCAGAAATGACAGAAAAGCCCTTAGGAGCCAAGATGAGGAAGGAGCTTAGTGCTTCATGCACCGTTTTGAGGTGGAGACCACCAAGCTGGCCCCATGAAGGACTGCACTGGGCAGATGTGGGCAGATGTTAGTTGGTGCCTCGTCTTCTCTGGACTGCTCTATCCTTGGGCTTGGTGCATGTGGCAGATCTCCCCATACGGTGCCATCACCCCATTTGGATCTCAGAGTACCCCTGGGCCAGAAATAAAAGTCACTGTGTCCACAGTATTTAAAAACCAGGCGCTACATTAATATCCGTGAGGGAGGGCCATGAGATCCAGCTGGACTTGGAACTGTAGAGTGTTTCTTTCTCTCTTTTTATTGAGGAATCTGAAAAGCAGAGGTGGAGACCTCACACTGCACAGCCCCCAGGCGCTATTCCCATCAGCATCTGTGTGGAGTTGTGCAGGGCACACAGCCTGTGTGACTGTCCTGGCAGCCCTGGAAGAGAGAGGCTAACCTCTGTAGGGCACGATAGCAAAGTAGAGCTTTTGATCCCCCTACCAGAGGGATTCCTGGGGCACTCAGAGCAGGAGTGAAATTTGGGAGGTATTTGTCTCAGAGTTGTTGATTTCCATGGTGGGATGGCAATTAGAAAAACATTCATTGCTAAATCTTGTACGTTGGAATATTGAAGCAATCCTGAGCAGTTGGTATTAGTATCTCAGTGTCTCCATTTTTCATATCAGGAAACTGAGGCTGGCTAACAGGGGTGGGGAGGGGATGGCTACTAAATGCCAGGATTCAAAGTTGGGTCTTTGTGAAACCCCACTCCATGCTCTTAGACATTCTACAGTAGTACTGTGGGTCGTGAGCTTTTGAAGCACGGGACTGTTCCTTGGCTCCATTCCCTGACAGTCCTTGACCTCACAGGAGCTCATGTGGTCTTCTGGATGCAAGTGACTTTCAAAGTCATCCAAACCCCACTGTATCCCCCGCACAGATTCCTCCTACAGCTAGCACACTTCCTGTTGGGGGAATGCCCCACGCATCTAGTTTGGCCACTAGAGCTCTTTCTGGCCTTGAGGAGTCAGCTTCCCTATCATTCCTCCCCCTTGGTGCTGAACCTGCCATCAGGGTGTCACGGAACAATGCTGACTCCTCATCAGCTCTCCAAGGACAGCTGGGATGCCTCCTTTCAGAATTCTTAGGGCAGCGGGGAGGGATAATGTTCCCTGAATGCACCCCCTGACTCAGTCAATAATGTTTCCCCCTCTCAATGTTCAGCCCCTTGCTGCCTCTTGTCTGACATCTGAACAGGGTCATTTAACATATTCTGTCTGGTTTTCTAGCTGTTTATGGCAGGAGGACACTTCTGGGCCCTGTTCTTCAGGACTGTAAGCAAGGAGTCTCAGCATTGTTGTAATCCCTACATTCCCCCACCAGTCTACAAAGGACGTGAACATCCAGTGAATTTATCCTTGAGAAATGCAGATTGCAGCTTCGGGTCCCCCATAGCAAGCATTGTATTTGGTTTGAATCACTTTAATGGGGACTTAAATTCAAGCCACACTGGAGCAGTGAGGTCCAAGAACCTTAGCAGGGAAGCTACATAAAACCATTTTTATGCTCCAATTTTCACACTGTCGATAGTTAGAAATTTATTTAAATGACCCAAGTGGAGCCAGCCTGGTTTAGTGAGCAATTCCCTCAAACAATAATTCATGTGCTCACTCACCTTGAACAAACACTTCCCTTCTGTAAGCCTCACCTTTTCCATCTGATAAATAGGAGCATTGGAGTCAATGTGCTCTTGGTTCCCCTTCTGGCTTTACAATCCATAGTTTCAGGCAAGTTGTCTGTAATCAAACCTGTGATTGACATGGTTAATGGAATTAGAATGGAATTAGAGGCACAGATGGTAGAGTTATTTGAAGAGGACAGTATGGAGTGAAGGCAAGAGCAGACTTTCAGAACCAGCATATCATGAAAATGGAAGGGGAGGCTCCCCCAGCAGCCTGCAGCCTCCCACTTCCCAGATGGACGTGCTGGGCTTGCTGGCATTCCGACACAACCTCAGGATGCTGAACTGCCCTTCAGGGCAGTGGGAAACACACCTCCAGGACTTCAGGCTTTTCAGAGAGAGCCCAACAGAAAGTCTCTTCCTTGCATGCAGAGATATTTTTACATTATCTTTATTGTAATAGCTTTATTTTTTTTAACGTCTACTGACTCCAGTGAGTAGAGAAAAACCGCAATTTGAGGGAAGCAGGGACACAGTATGAAAAATGGGAGACAGACCACACAGGCGCTTCAAATTACAAAGTTTTACATGCTTCAGGGGTCACTCTCCGAAGGATTCTCCTGGTCTCCTCATTGTGACATGCCTTCTGATGAGGTCTTGTCTCCATACCAGCTGCAGGAATTACATTGTTCCCTCTGCCTCTTCTGCCCAGGGCAGTGGATCTTCACAGATAACTGTGCCCTGAGATTTGGGCTTCCTTTGCTTTTTGACAGACAATCTAGAGAAAGTCAACCAGAGCCACTTAAATTCCCGAAAGGGACCGACTAGTGACTCTGGCACTTTGATGTGCATCCGAATTACCTCTGAACAGGATTACAAGTACCCATGACCAGATCCCACTCCTGACCAGTGCATCTGACTAGCTGGGGCCAGGGAGGGCATCTCCAAGTTTACCAAGCTGCCCAGGTGATTTGGATGCATAGCAAAGTGTGAAAACTCATCAAATAGACCAGGGGTCAGCTAACTTGCTGTAAATAGCCCATTAGTAAACATTTTAGGTTTGTCAAGCCATAGGGTTTCTGGCATAACCAATCATCTTGGCCCTTGTAGCATGAAAGCATCCATGAAGCGTGTAAATGAATGAATGTGATTATGTTCTGTATATCTCTATTTCAGGACACTGACATTCAAATTTCCTATCATTTTCTTGTATCACAAGATAGTAATCTTCTTTTGAATTTTTTCAGCCATCTAACAATGTAAAAACTCTCCTTCACAGGCTGTGCAAAAATAGGTGATGGGTCAGATTCAGTCAATGGAATGTAGTTTGCCAACCTCTAATGTAGACCAACTCTCTCATTGTCAGATAGGAGATTTGACCACGGGCTGGTGTTGGGCTAGTGTTGAGGCTGGCATTACATTCCAAGACTTTGCCTCTTCCACCATTCCAGGTAGCCCAGGAGAGATTGCAGAAATGGCCATTTTAACACCTTTGGGGATCTTCCTGGGTGTGTCCGTTGCCCTCTTCAGTCTGAGTGCCTGGAAAGAGTAGAGTGGGGCCAGAGGGGTGCCTTCTTCATTTATGGTGTCCCAGCAACAATACCTGGCAACATGACGGCATGAATAAAAAGAGAAATAATACTGACATAATGTCAAAGAATATCTCATATCCGTCAACATTTTCCATTTCAAGGTGTTTTGCATTCCACACATCTCTAATAGCATCCTGAGAGTCTACATTAACCAAATAAGCAAATTCAGCCTCCCCACCCAGCTCCACACATGGAAGGCATTAGGGGTCCAAGGGTCCACTTGGACACTGGGCTTTCCCTCACTTCTTTCCACTTCCTCCTTCCATTTCCTCCTCTGCTGCTGTCACTCCCTACGTGTAAACTAGTGGTTTATTCCCTACCTTAGGGAAGCAGTCTCCTCCATGTCTAGCTCATGAAAGGGAGAGGCAAGAGAATATTTATCATGAGTAAGATGCCCCAATTCTGAAAACACGAGCAACAGAGAAAAAAAGAAAAGACTTCTTGGTTTTGCCCCATGTCATCTTTAGGGTCATATTCTCTTTTGTAGTGCTGGAATTATCCTTGAGATCAACAATTTTACCATTTCTCAAATTATAGCCCACGGAACATGGACTGGGGCTGCAAGCTTCTCCTTGAACAACACTGGAAACGCTGCATTTTCCCTGACTTAAAGTCACGCTGTACATCAGTGCGTTAAAAACAAGAATCAGCCTTGCACTGAAGAAACGCGTTTCACCTTCTGTAACCCACTGTTTCCCCACACTGAGCCTTTTTCCGTGTGCCACATACTTACATGCTAGGGGAACTGGTCCAGACCAGCGGAACCACCCCAGAGCATATGTGACTCTCATATGGCCCAACCTTACTCTATGTTACATTTTCCATCTGATTTGCTTTCCCTCTCCCACTCCAACTATAGGCTCCTGGAAGGGTGCACTGGGTCCTCCTCACTTTATATTAGACAAGGTTTCTCAACCTCAGCACTATTGACGTTTGGGGCAGGATAATTCTTTGCAGTGGAGGGGGCTGTCCTATATTTTATGGGATGTTTAGCAGCATCCCTGGCCTCTACCCTCTAGAAGCCAGTAGCACTCCATTGCCATAATCAAAGGTGTCTTCAGACATTGCCAAATGCCTCCTGGGCATCAGAATTGACCTTAGTTTGGAATCACTGAGGTAGACTATCAAGGTGTTCTCCTGCGGGCCTCCCAGGCAATATTTGTGATACATGGGTGAACATATCAATCTCCTGAGTTTAGAAGAGAAAAAAAGGAGGGTTCCTTCGGGCATGCCTAGCTGTGAGGCGCCCACGCTACTGCAGTGACACCTCTTTTGCTTGGGCCTGCCCCATCCATCCCTGCTGCAGGTTCCGACGTTGCTTGCTTTACTTAACAAGCTCTTAAGTCTCATGCATGGGAGGAAGTGAGATACAGCACGCCTCAGGAGTCACAGCACACCTCAGGTGACAAGCCAGAAAGGGAGGGAAGAGGTTTTCCTCTACACTGCAAACACTTGGATTTCACAACCTTAACAGCATGGCACAAGGCAGCCAGATGCTTTTGTTTTTCATTGTCAGAGAGAAGTGTCAGGCTTTCAGGTGAATGTGAAGCTTCCCTAGGATGCTTTTCCTTCTCACAGCCTCACAACATAGCCTTGCCAGTGAATATCAATCTCTCCAGCCCAAGGGGTTTTCTTAGCTCATTCTCTTTCCCCTGGGTCCCAGCCACAAGTTGCTTAAAGAAATTTTCCAGCTGTATTCTAACTTCAGTATGAGTGCTAAAGAGTTCACAGTTGCTGAAGCTCCAACGCTCATGAATCTTGGGAGACAATTTCAATAATTCCTTAGAGCAGGGGTCAGGAAACATTTTTTATAAAGGACCAGAGAGTGGATAATTTAGGTTCCGTGGGCCAAATGGTCTCTGCTGCAATTACTCAAGTCTGCCGCTGTAGCCCAAATGCATCCACAGACAATATATAAATGAATGAGCATGGCTGTGTTCCAATAAAACTTTATTTATAAAATCAGGTTGTGGGCCAGGTTCAACCTACAGGTCATAAAGACTCCTGCTTTTGAGCATCTTTAATGAATGAACCAGCCCTTGCTGCCACCATGAGTAAAAATGTGCTGTTCTTCTGACCAGCTGAAGTCATATCCCACATTCCCCACAGACAGACAGTCGGATTGATAGGTAGTCTCCCAAAAGCAGTTCCCAATCCCAAAGTCCTTTTGGTCTCACATTACCATTCATCTGCTGCCAGCCGTTCCAAGTTACTAAAGTTGAGCCTTGAACTTGCTTTCAAAAAGGCAGATGCTACCAGCAGGAGACTGCTGCTCTTCTCTGGAGGTTGATCTCACTTTTCCCGATTACCGCCCCCCCCCCCAGGAAAATATGCAAGTCATGCAAATGCAGCCATGAGGACCACTGCCTGAGCTCTGAGCTGGAAGATGATCGGAAAATTGGCCGCTTGCTGATGGACTCCAAGTATTCCACCCTCACAGCCCGAGTGAAAGGCGGGGACGGCATCCGGATTTACAAGAGGAATCGGATGATCATGACCAATCCCATTGCCACTGGGAAAGATCCCACCTTTGACACCATCACCTATGAGTGGGCCCCCCCTGGAGTCACCCAGAAACTGGTAAGACAGCTTCCTCCAACCAAATGGTTGTTGTCCTGTCCTTGTAAATGTTAGTCATGCCTGAATTTCAAAGACAAGGTAAGAAGAGGGCAGTATTATAGAAATGATAGGAATAACTAAGGTTCCAAACCTGCTCCTGCATCACCTATGTGATCTTGAAGTGAAAACTGTCTGGGCCTCGGTTTTCCTCTTCCATGAAATGGATAGAAGTGTTTCTATGAATTCTGAGGGCCCTTCCAATTCCAGTACAGGGTCGTTCATGATTCCCTTTGGGCTCCCCACTTCTGAACAAAGGCTGACTTATCATTCAGGACTCCCACAGTGCTTGTCTTCATGTGTGAGTTGTTCCTTTTCCCTCAGAGTGGCCTGGGATGTATCCTTTGCAGGCCTGTGGGGGAGCACAAAAACAGTCCTCTCTTCTTGCCAACAGCTGAAGGCTCTTAGCCTTGGAAGGGAGAACCAGACTAGCTTTACACAACCCTGGGGGTGAGGCACCCAGAGAAGGACAACATCCAGAGAGAGCAAGTAACTTGCACAAGGTCACACCCTGGCTGCCCACTATAAAGACCCGTATCAAGTTCCCATGCACAGGCCTCACCCCAGATCAGAAGCTCCAGATTACAGGATCAGAATCACCAGACATGGGCATTTAACTCTTCAGATAATGATACCTGCAGCCATTGTCAAGACCCCACAGACCTGACCAGTGCCCCTCCAATTTCAACAAGTACATACATCATCTAGACAACTTGCAGAAATATATCTAGGAAGCTTGGGGCTGGTCCTGAGACTCTGCACTCCTGACATGCTCCCAGGGGATGCTGGTCCCCAGACCATGCTTGGAATAGTGAGGGCCTAGATGATTTCCACAAGTTCATGAGATTGAAAAAGTTCCTACAATTTTAGATATGGAAGCCTGGCATGTAATTAAATCTCTTCTGGGAGAAAAGGAGAGCCTTCAGAGTCCTGCATGGTCATACCCCCACAGGCTGCACCCGCAGCTCTGGCTATGACCCCTCACCCATTACTTTATAGTGCTCTGACCTTCTTCTTTCCTGCTCTGGAACACTCCAGGCTTTTGCCCTCCTCATGGACTTTACACTTGCTGTTCCCTCCCCTTGAAATGCCTTTCCCTGCTCTTTGCATGGCTGGGTCTTTCTGATAGTCAGGTCTCAGACGGGCCTTCCCTAACTCCCCAGTCCACCTATCCTCCAGCTATATTTTTTTCTCTCTCCCTCAGTTCGCCATTGATTCTTTAGAAGATTTATTGCGAGCTGCAATTGTCTTATGTATGTCTTTGTTTGGTTATCTCTCTCATTGGAGTGAAGCGAGGTCCACGAGGGCAGACACCACACCTGTCCTGTGCACCATCCTATTTGGCACATCCTATTTGTGCTACATCACCCTCCGGGCCAGTGGCATTCCACACATGGTCTGTGGACTAACAGTGTACCACAAAATCCTGTGACTGGTCCACAACGAGAAGTACAGAAATTGAAAATAAATGTTGGGGAAATATAGTAGCAATTGACATCCAAGCATGTGATCAGACAACTCCTCTCACTGAACAGAATTCCACTGTGGTCAGACTCACATGGAAATCTCATGTGGCATGGGCTACATTCTCATCGCATGCAGTGAGCCCAAGAATCCTTCTGCAATCAGTGAAAAAAAAAATCAAACAAAAAAACCTGATCCTTCACCATAGAGCACCTGAGTAGCACCCTTCTAAGCTGTAGCTTAAGTGGAGGAAAGGAGGGGGAAATCCCTTTTCAATCAAGTGGAGAGAGGCAAAGATGCTTTTTTTAAAAAAGCTATAGTTCTTGAAAACATATTTTATTTTTTTATTTATTTTTTTATTTTTATTTTTTTTTAATTTTTTATTTTTGGGACAGAGAGAGACAGAGCATGAACGGGGGAGGGTCAGAGAGAGAGGGAGACACAGAATCGGAAACAGGCTCCAGGCTCTGAGCCATCAGCCCAGAGCCTGACGCGGGGCTCGAACTCACGGACCGCGAGATCGTGACCTGGCTGAAGTCGGACGCTTAACCGACTGCGCCACCCAGGCACCCCTTGAAAACATATTTTAAAAGAATACGTCAGCATTTGTGAGCTCAGCCACCCTGTGAGGTAGGAATTATTTTACATGTAAGGAAACATAGAATGGTTAATTGGGCTTGACCAGTTGGAGGGGCTGGGCAGGGGCAGATCCGGGCCACAGAGAGTGGCATCCAACTATAGCAGTGCTGGGTGGCTCCAAATGTGGGTCTGCCTCCAGCACCCAGGTCTGGCTAAGCCATCAAGCAGGTCTCCAAGATGTCAGTGGAAACTAAAGCAAGCAGCTCGTAAAAGAGCTGGCTGTGGGCGTCAGGAACTGGCTGGTGAAAACCCCAAATGCTTCGGCTCCAGACTAATCAGAGGAAGGCATCGTGAGGCTGTGATTAATGCTCGCTCATAAAACCACATGGTATAAAGGCCCCTCTGTCTGCTCTGCATCTGGCCTGCCTGAGCAAGTCGCCTGAGATTGGACAGCTCTCCCTTCCCATTCACCCTCCCCACTTTTTTCTTTTTTTAATTACCAAGTGATCAGGACTGATTATATTTTGGAAATGGAACTGAATCTTGCTGTCATCCTTCCCAACCAGAATGAAAAATGGAGAAATTCTTAAGCCTTTAAAGATTAGTAACAATAAACCTAATAGCTAATATTTACTGAGTACTTACGTGTGCTAAGCTTAGCATATGCTAAGAGCTATGCATACGTGGTCTCATCTAATTTTCCAACACTGTTAGGGATATACTGTTACTACCCTTATTCACAGAGGAGGAAATGGAGGCTCAGAGAAGTGACACCACTAGCCTGATGTCCCATAGCTGGCTTAAATGACAGAGCCACGTCTTGGATTCGGGCCTCCCTGACTCCAAAGCTTAGGCTCCCACCTATCAAGCCAGGCCAGGAGAACCAGACAGGTAGGAGGAGAGGCAGAAAACAGCATGTATTTTGGGTTAGCACTTTTAAGGGAAGGCTTCTAAGAATAGGGAGGGACTTGGGAAAATCTTTGAAAGCTAGCCAGGATTTGGGAGAGGGAAGGATGAAAAGATGAAGGGAACCAGCATCCATTGAGCATTCTGCATGTGTGTGTGCACGTGTATGTGTGTGTGTGTGTGTATGTGTGTATTTATGATGATGGGGAGAGAGGTTGGGTCAGAGGTATCTGTGCCACTCAGAGCTTGTTAGAGACTCTCTCACGAATCCCTGTGATATATTTATGATTTATGATAAAAAAATACTATGATACATATGATATATGTCATCAACATCTCACCACTCCCTACGTGCTTAATAACCCCATTTTACAGGAGAGCAAACAGAGGCTCTTGAGGAACTCGTGCAGGTGTGGCACTCCTACCTTATCCTCTACTCCCACACCCATGGCAAACATTGCTGGTCAGTTAGAGCACGATCTTCCATTGAGTCTCTTTGGGCCTCAGAATCCTTCTCAACACAGCACTCAAGTAGCCACTGTTGATGGAGATTAGCATGTAACACAAAGCCCATGTACTGTCCTTGCCTGACCACCAGAGAAGCCGAAAGAACAGGCAGGATGGGGTCTTCCGATTCCAGAGTCCATGTGTGTTCAACTATGCCCAACTCTGGGAATAAGGCACCTTTCTTTTCCACTTTTCTCTCTGCCTTTTGATTCTTCTCCTGATAAAGCCTGATTCTGGGAACCTCTTCACCCAAGATGTCCCAGCCAGACAGCAATGCACCAAATGACTCAGAAAGGTCCTCGTGAAAAACTTGAAACCTAAACCAACCTTTCCAACTGCTCTGAGAAAAGGCCTCTTGCTAAAGGTTTTGGGAACATGACCTTAATCAGCTTCCTGGAGGGATTTCTGAGAGATTCTCTTACAAGCTCTGAGTGGCACAGGCAGCTGACTCTGAGCCAGCCCTCTCTCCCCATCATCCCCGTCCCAAGCCCATGCCAGTCAACAGCAATTGTCTGAAGGGCTGTGTTGAGATGGACTCTGATGCCCTCACCGGGGTTGATGAGTAATGTCTACCACAGGTGTGTGAATAGGGTTCTCAGGCCAGCCAGGCAAGGCCAGCCATCACAAAACAACAACAACAACAACAACAACAACAACAACAACAAAACATTGGCGGCCACATGGTGTGGCCTTGACCCTGCAAAGGCAGAAAGCAGGTACCCAGCTGGGGCTTTGACCTGCAACAGGTTCCTGGGAGGGAACACTCCCTGTCTCCAGGGTTCTGGCCAGGAATCTGTTAGCCCTGCAGGTCACAAACACCTGTAGCCAGGACAGAGCCATGAAAGGACACTGAATACAGGGATCAACAAACAGGTGGCCAGCAAGGCCGCTACCCCGGGACTCCTACCACAGTGTTTATTTGTAAAGCTATGCAGGGAGGGATGCATGCTCTTGAAGGCCGGAATCAGGGGCATATCCAGGGGCTGGGGGATCATCTCACTAGGCAGTGCCCACACAGCCTCCTCACCCTGAAATGAAGACAGAAGGAAACTCCCCTAGAGATTGGGGGAATTTGTTTTTTTCCTCTTTGCAAATCATTCGCCTTCTAGAGAGGCAGTGTAGAAGGGGTTGAGACCCAAGCTGCTGAGTACAAAGCTGTGTCCACCACAGACGAGTTGTGTGACCCTCTGGAGGTTATTTCTCTGTGCCTCGGTTTTTCGAGGGGTAATATTAGTGCCTTCCTCCTGGGGGTTCTGTGAGAAGTAAACGGGCTAACATGGGTCAGGCATTTAGAAGTGTGCTGGAACATAGTAAGTACCACGTAAGTGTGAGCTCTTCCTGCCATTCCTTCAACCACTCAACCCGGGAGGTCAGCAGCCCTCACAGAAGAAGAGGCTGTGCTCCCATGAGCTCGATCAGCCATGCACTTGGAACTGCTTCCACAGTGGGAGCGAATGAGATGCTAAGCAGGTCTGGGTGCCCTTTCTGGCACGGTGAGCCATAGTCTTGTCACCACCTCCCCATCCCTTCCACAGATCCCGAGGACGGGGCAGGCCTCAGACACGAAATAAGAAGGCCTGGGATAGATATTTGCCCCCCCACCCACCTGTCTCTAACCCATCTCCCCAGGGCCCTGTGCCCTGCCCCAGCCTGTGTGCTGCTGGTCTGCTGCTTGCCCTGTCCTCAGATGGTCACACCCCTTCCCCCTACCCACTGTCCCTGAGTCCTCCGATGTCCTGCTTCAGATGACCCAGGAGGACCTGCAAAAGTCCTCACTTCTGGGCTCCTCCAGACTCCCAAATCAAAGTCTAGGGTGATCCCAGGAAGCTTCTTCACAAGGTGGTCAGGCGATTCTCATGCACCCCAAAGTCTGTGACTAGGTTCTTCAGACCTACCTGCCTGGCATTTTTGTGCTGGAAGCCACCTGTGGTTTCATACTGACCCAGGGAAAAACCGCATCACCCCACACCACCCGCAGACAGAGTCAGGACCGAGCCTTTCCCAGACGTGTGGTCAGCCGTGTGGCTCCCTGACACTTCTTCTTCCGTGTGTTGGGGTTCAGAGTCTTGGCCTCTTTGGCGAACCAGAAACCACGGGCTCCTTGAGCCACTTTCCTGCACTGTAGACCCGGGTCAGTGCTACTGCCTCTCTCTCTGCTAATTGTGGTGAGGACCGAGTGAGGTCACCACAGACTTCTCACAGTGCTCAGGACCCTAAAGATCATGCAGTCTACCCCAAACTTTGCAATGATGAAACCGAGGCCTGGGTGGCTGTGTACTTTCTCAGTGTTACACAGAGAACAGCATCAGGGAGGGAGCTAGAAACCAAATTCCCTGACACCCTAAGATTCTATCTACCACCCAGTCCATCTCCTGTGCCTGAAAAAGCACCTGGAAAAGTCCTGAGGGACTGTACAGGTGAAGGGGGATTCACAGGGTATTCTGTGAGCCCACAAGTGTTCCAAGCTCTAGGGCAGAGCCACATAGGGCCATCTACAGCCATCTCTCACTTCATGAGTCCACAGAAACCCGGGTCATCTGCCTCTCCCTTCTCTAAAACTGCTCTGACCCGGAATTCATTTATTATGGAAGTTAGCAAACCAGGCTCTGGACTAGTACGCCCCTCCATCAGGTTCCTTGCCCCTCCTCCCTAACATGAGGCAAAAGCCGGGATTGTTCATTATGAATTACAGTATGACTTTCCATGTTGATTACCACAATCCAGTTCCAACCACAGGATGTGATAGGACACAGGCAGGTTCCAAGAGGGTAAATATGGCAACAGCCACCTGGGCAGTGGGAATCCGGCAAACTGGTGGGGGTGTCAGAGTCACAGTCAGGGTCAAGCACAGAAATGGAGACCAGTTGTAAAGGATAAACAGTTTGCTTTTCACGCTTCCTCATGCTCTGTGGCCTTGACCTTTTTCTCCTCTGAATCTTCCCATCCCTGCAACCCACCCAAGTATAAGATTACTGTTCATTACAAAAAAAAAAAAAAAAAAAAAGCCAAATTGGACAGTTATCTATGGACATATTAACATTCAGATGGTTTTCAGTCATACTGATGTGGAAATGTTATTACCACGAGACCTTATCAACTTGTTCTATTAGAAGGTGCCTTTGCCTGTTTTTAAATGAACAAACCATGAAATACCTTACACCTATAATGATTTAATTATACTTTTCCAAGCAAAGCAATTTTAAACTAGATTGACTCTTTTTCTTTTTAAGGAGCATTGCCACGAGGTAAAGTGAAGTAAAAATATTTAGTTTTGAAGGAAACCAAATCTGCGTTGCAAAGCCAACGCATCCAGTACAACACTCCCATTCAGAATGTGAATCTGCGACCACTTGGGTGGAGAGTGACAGCTTATTTAGGCCTCTCCGGGTGTCGCCAAACTCACAACATTTCTGCCTTGACAAGCCTCGGGGCTCTGCAAAAACAGATGGAGAAGCTGGAGGCTGCTCACCAATTCCAGATCTGGCTTGGGTGCCTGAGAATCACAGTCGGTTTATCTCCTCCCCACTAGGGCCTACAGTACATGGAGCTCATCCCTAAAGAGAAGCAGCCAGTGACAGGCACCGAGGGCGCTTATTACCGCCGACGCCAGCTCATGCAGCAGCTCCCCATCTACGACCAGGACCCCTCTCGCTGCCGTGGACTTCTGGAGAATGAGTTGAAAGTAATGGAAGAGTTCGTCAAGCAATACAAGAGCGAGGCCCTCGGCGTGGGAGAGGTGGCCCTCCCTGGGCAGGGTGGCTTGCCCAAGGAGGAAGGGAAGCAGCAGGAAAAGCCAGAGGGCACAGAGACCACCGCTCCGACCACCAACGGCAGCATCGGTGACCCGTCCAAAGAATACGTAAGTGTCTGCCGTGCCTCCAGGTCTGGCTGAAAAAACCAGGCCCAGGGCTTGCACAGGCAGGGCCCCAGCTCCAGGCTCTTGCCCCTCATTCCAACATTCATTTCATGCATTCATGTTGCCAGCGGCTGTTTGGTGCTCAGTTACTCTGTGCCAGGCATTATCCTATGGAAAATAACACAAGGTCACTGTGCTTGAGAGGCTACTTGTCCAGTGGAGGTCACAGGCTACCAAACTGTCACGGCTTAGAGAAAGGGCATCTAACCTTGCTTGAGGTGAGGGTGGGCTTGGAGGAGGAGCTGAGGCCCAGCCTGGCCGGGAGAAATGACTAGGACGCACCCAGAGCTGAATTCAGGCTTGGCAGGGAAGACCCAGGCCATCTTAAAGAGGCAAGCTTGGGCAAAACAACCCTAAGTTCCAGAGAGCACGGTGGAGCCAGAGGATTGAACAAAGTCCCATGTGCCTGAGAGCGTGGTGTGCTGGGGGGCGTGGGGACACGACGCTGGCAGGGTCAGCAGGGGCACACTTCCTGAAGAGGCAAGCCTTCCATCCATTCATCACCCAAGTATCAACCAGCCTGTGCTGTCCGCCAAGCCCCAGGAAATCAAACAAGTGGAGGACTCCGTCCCCACACTGGAGAATACCATGGATGTAGGACTTCACTCTGAGGGCCACAGACAGCTATGGCAGGTTTCAGCGGGAGCTATCACAGGATCTGAGCTGTGCTTGGGAAGGCGCCCTCTAGCAGCATGTGGAAGATGTGCTGTAAGGGAGTGAGGGACTGGAGGCTATTTGAGAGAAAATGAAGAAGGTAGAGTGTCCGGGAGGTGAAAACCTCATGGATGGCTTTGTCTTCATCTGCCCCACAGGAGGTATAAAGGACTAGCTGGAGACGGGTACCACAGAGGGCTGATGTTTGCTGTTTCACGGCCTCTGGCTCCCGTCTACCTTTTGCCCTCTGCCCCAGTCAGCCAAGTGACTTCAGCTGCTTCTAATTGTTATTTGGAGATAAATGTCCCAATACGTGAAGCCCTCAAGCAAATAACCTGCCTTGCTGGTAACAGGCTGGCAGTCGCCCGTGTGAGCCGGACCGCCCAGGGAAATGCCAGCCCTGGTGATGTTGTCACTACATTCAGAAAGGGCCAGGCTCTTTCCTGCCTGCAGTGACTCAAACTTGCCATCCAAAACCTGTGTCCTGAATGTCCAACCCCCATTTGTTGGCGCGTTCATTTGGGGTTACCGTCCAGTGAACTATGGCCGCACACAGTCAATCTGAGAACTCTAAGTCAAAAGAACAAAACTTATTTTCCTTACCACAGGTTTGGCGATGGTGTTGAAAAGACCCATTTCCGAGGAAGAATCCATGTCCCAGCGACTTAAAAAAAAAAATTAGATCCAGTTACAGTGTTTCATAAACTAGTGTCCTCCCCATCCAGCCCTATATCCAAATAGTTATCTGTCCTTAAAGCATAAATACTGCATAATTCCAAGTTGGAAGGCGATCTCTTTAAGTCGTTGGGACATTTCCCAATTGCCATTCCCAGGAGAGATACGCTATTTTATCCTTGACTCAGCCCCACATATTTGTACAGCATGGAAGTGGGGCAAAGGTGGCCTGAGATCCTGAGCCCCTGCCTATCGTCAACTTTAGGAAGTAGTTCTGACAGTTTGGAAGCATTTAAACAATAAGACCAGACCAAAAACAGAATTTGAAGGAAGCCTGTGGTGGTTGGGCTGGGCTGGCTAGGGAAAACGGCCTTCTCCTTCCTTATCCTACCCCCAATCTTGATTGGATAACTAGTTATGTAACTAGTGGATCCCTGCCTGTACGTCATGTGTTCATGTCACCTCTAGGTGCTGCGGGTTTCTTTTTCATCTCTGTATCTTCAGCAGGTGCCATTGATATAGATAGTAGGTGCTCAATAAATATGTGAACCATGAATGAATGAACAAATGGATGAATCAGTGAATATTCAGACTAAATAGAGCCTCTAACGATGGGGACAGTTTAGATGACCATTTTGCCCCAGAGGATGATGAGATCCAAGTTCACATTTATTAAGCACCTGATGTGTGCCAGATGCCATGCCTACTCTTTCAGAGTCTTTGTTTAACTCACCCGGCTGCCTAGTAGGGTGAATTTCACCAACCCCATTTGACAGGTATGGAATCAGAGATTCATAGAGGGTAGGTAACTTTTCTAAGGTTCCACAGTTTTTAAGGAGTAGAACCTGGATCCGATACTTTTCCAACTACATGATGCTGAGTTATAAAACCCTGCTTATTATCTGTTCCAGGAAGAAAGAAGGCTGGGTGCTTTTATTGACTCCCTGTTTATCTCCTAGAAGCCAGGGAGCAAATCCTATAAAGGTAGCTAGATAGCCTGCCAGTTCATAGACAGTGTGTCCCCAGCAAACCCAAATTTGTTCTGCCTTACCCTAGTCAATGGCCAAGTCAAGTGGACGTGGGTGCTGGTCATCCTGTGTGCTGTGTCCCTTCTGTTTCTCATAAAAGGGAAGTGTAGAACAGCTACCAGAGCCAAGCATCAGGCAGGAAGCCTGATTTTTGCTCCCCTGATGAGGACAGTGGACTTTGCCAGAAATGGTCAGGGCATTCAATTTGAGAACCCAGATATGGGGAGGAAATTGTAGAACTCAGACTGATGCCCCAAATCCAAGCGGTGATTTATGAGAAAAAAAAAAAATGGGCAAAAGAAAGAACACGTGAAACACATTTTCCTAGAATGATCTTGGTGACATAATATTGTTTGTCATCCTAAGAATGATCATTATTACTATCGTTAGCAGCTACGATTTGGCTTTCTCTGAACCAAGGGCAGCGCTAAGAACTAGAGGGTCTGATTTAAAGCCCCCAACCACCCAATGACTTGAAGAAAAGCTGTGGGATTTGAACCAACCCCCCATCAGTCCCCAAGTCCATCTTTCCTGTTGCCCAAAGCTTGTTCCTCGGATAGCTAATGGATATTAGATCCTAAAGGGGTTACATGGCCATGTAAGTTTGGGAGACATTAGAGTAACCAAAACTAAGTGGGTCTCTTTGAGGTAGGACTTCTGAGAGCCTCTGGCAGGTTGTAGCCGTGGTTCTCAAACTAAAATCACCTGAAAGGCTGGTTAAAATCCAGAGGACTGGGCCCCACCCTAGAGCTCCCTGCTTAGTAGGAACAGGTGGGGCCAGAGACTCAGCTATTCTAATGAACACCTGGGTTGATGCTGACATTGGTCTGGGGACCACACTTTGAGAACCACTGCTAAAAAAAGTATAAAAATAATTTTACATATAAGCCGAGGAAAAATAATATCATTAAATTGGCATATGGTGAGGATCGGAGAAGACAACAGGGCATTCTATAGATGTTTTAGGCCTCCTGGCTTAGGGAGTCCAGCTCTGAGGACGCTACATAGGAATCTTTAAAGACCCACAGGGAGTTTGGGAAACACAGGCAGGGCATCACACACTGCATTACACCACACCCAACCACACTACTCAGCAGCCTGAGGCCACCAGCTCCCTTTTCACGGAGCCACAATCAGCCTATGCTGCAGGGCACTTCTGTGAGCTGGCACAGCTCCGTCTACACTGCAGGGCATTTCTCCTCGGAGCTGGCACGGCTCCATCAATCTGCTGTCAGCCTGTTACAGTGCTGTCCTTCCTCAGAGACCTTGGGACCCGAGCTACAACAGGATCGGGCTGTTGAGTCTTCACCAAGCCCCTCCACCAAAATGTGCTCAGAGGAAAGGGTTCTCCAGACCAGAGGAGCATTACTGCCAAAAGCCTTTTCCACCTTGTCCATGTGGAAACGGGCCCCTTGAGCTGAGTTAGGGGTGAGGCCACATGTATAACAGAGGTCTAGCCAGATTGTGGGAACAGCACCCTCTGAGCTCAACTCACCCGTATGGCTGGTGCTATGCAGTCCTTAGATCTGGGTCCTTAGATCCAGGAGCTGTGGCTGCCCTTGCCCACCTCAGAGCAGCCCTAAAGAGTCATTATTACACTGAGCTTAGGAGAGGCAGGACACCATGGGAAATGCCATCAGAGGCACCTGTCTTTGTGAGGAAACACCGCAGTGAAAAATCCCAGATGCTAACTCAGCCACTGTCACCCCACAAGTGTGCCCTTTAAATCAGTGAGGCCAATGAAAAACCCCAAATATTTAATGTCTCCCCCTCTCTCCTTTACTTGCCCCACCGTGTGTGTGTTGGCAAGGAAGGGGGGCAGGTGGGAAGGGGACTGTTCACAGCAGGCTCACTCATGTCTTTGAGTCCTCCTAACAACTACTGGCAGAGGCTGGAGTTGTTCATACCCATTTCACAGCTGTGAAGCCTGCAGCAGAGAACTTAAAAGGCTTGCCGATGAGAGGTGGGGCTGGGATTCCATCCCAGATCCTTGTTGGTCACCAGTCCTGAGGAGTCTGAGCAGTCCTAGGGTGGGGCCCTGGATGGGTGAGGACAACTCCACAAAGGTGTGTGTATTTATGTTTGCTGGTTGAGCCACAGAGTTTGGAGTCACCCACAGCCCAGTTCAGTGAAGAATCTGGGGGCCTCTAGTAGGCATGCCAAGAACAATGGAAGGCCTTGCCCATTACACCTCAATCCCACCCACCATGGGTTCTCATGGGTTTGGGAGGCTTCCGAGAGCTCCATGGCCAGGGATCTGCCAACTCCAGCAATCGGGAACATTCCCTGGAGAATGGCAGAGCCCCATATCCACTTTCCAGGCCCTCCGCGCCCCACTTTTCCCACCTGGATGGAACCTATGAGCGCCTGGGCTGCGAGGTCAATGACCTCAATGCTCTGATTGTTAACAGCCCCACCAAACCATTTCCCTGCATTTAGAATGCTTACTTGGTATTTTCTCAGAAATGAAATGTGCGGATTTCCTGGGCATGGAATTTCCTCCCTTCCCTACACCCCAAACTTGTAACTGAAGAAAGGGGAAAGGAAGCCAGAACATAGCATTCAATGTAATCTCCACCCGTTAGTAATTTACCATCACTGCTGGGTGCCCCTCACCCAGCCCCTTCCCCACAGCGCCCCGCCCACTGAGGCCTGCCTCTCAGATGGAAACTTACAGCATCTGGCTGCTCAGCCCAACTCCTGCCCCAACAAGGGACATATTTGTGGGCAAGGGACTTCCAAATCTTTGTGCAGCAGATGTTTGGCTTGTGGGCTCGGCAGGCTGGCTTTCCTGCAGGCCCCTCTCTGGGAATTTGAAACCACTGCCCCACCCCCAGTCCTGAGCCCTGTCTGAGCTGGAGGACAGAGGGTAAAAGGCCCAGGGAAGCAGCAGGAAAAATCACCATGGTTACCAGGCTTCTCAACATCTGTCTCCCTCCTTCTTTACAGTGGAGATATTTTAATGACATTAAAGGAATTTTTTTCCACTGAAAATTCCCTTCATCCCACTTTTTTATGCTATAAATATATTTCCATGTTGCCACAGAGACTTCACAAGTTGGCTTTTTTTTTTTTTTTTTTTTCTGGAGTGGGCTGCATAATATTCCATTGACTAAAACAGGAGCTGGCAACTTTTTTTCTGTAAAAGGCAGATACTAAATATTTTAGGCTTTGCAAGCCACACGGTCTCTGTCACAACTACTCCCTCTGTTGTTGTAGCACTAATGCAGCCATAGACAATATCTAACAGATGACCATGGCTGTGTGCGAATAAAACTTTATTTGCAAAAACAAGCAGTGGGCTAGGTTTGGCCCACAGATGTAGTGTGCTCACCCCAGAACTAGAACAACTGTAAAACATGGTTTTTATTAGCTTTTTATGAATTACTTTGGTTTTATTCAATTTCATTTTGCTAATGCAGGTTAATGAATAATGATGATAATGACGTCATCTGGCATTCCTTGACTACCTAGACTGTGCCCAGCACTTGTGCCAAAGGCTTTACCTAGTTTTGTTTTTTTTTTCAACTGAATCCTAAGAATTCTTCTACAAAATATAATTTCCCCTTTTTCTAGTCATCTAGCTTGTGAGCGGTTAAGGCAGAACTGGAACTTACCCTAAACCCCACAAACACCACAGATGATGGAACCTCCTTTTTCCATAGCACCCCATGCAGCTGCAGGCACGTGCATGACCACTGCGACAAGATGACCACATATAAGGCTTCTTCCTACTCTGCAATGTCCTTGGTGGGAAGCCAGCTCTTGCCCACACACTTGTCAAAGCTGGAGTTGAGAACACCCCAGGCTGACGGTCTCTCTTCTGAGAGTAGCATTTATGAAGCCTTCCTGGCTCCGTGTTCCCCCTTTATCAGGTAACCAGTGAGAGAGATTCAGTTAGAGATGACTAACATGTGACTTTGCTTGGCAGAGAGGCCCATGTTCAATCGTCTGCCCCAAGAAGAAGCATGAGGTGAAATCGTTGGCCAACAACAGGGACCACCATGTGTAAAGCATCTCCCATAAGCCAGGGCCTGTCATATGTTTACAAGTGAGGAAACTGAGGCTCAGGGAGGTGGGTGATTTGTCTCAGGGCTTATCAGTGATGGAGCAATGGTACAGATCTTATCCCAAAGCCCCTCACCCTAACCACTGCACCCAGCCTGCCCAGTCTGTACTGTGAGGAGTCTCAGGAAGATGACAGTGTGGAGGAACAGAACACAAGAGTCTAAAGATACCAGAAATGACACTGGGCTGAAAAAGGAAAGAAAATGAGGGAAAAAAAAAAAAAAACCTCTGGGATACATGAGGCTGCAAAGCAAAGATGGCGAATAATCACCATAAGAGGAAATGGGGAGAGGCTGTTTATAAATAAATTGTTGAGTATTTGTGTTGGAAAGAACCCAGCGCCTGAATTCAAGGCCCTTGTGTTAATATTTACTGTATTGTAATAGTGAGATTTTCACAAGGCACTCTGGGTTTAGACTGAGGAGGCCTTTGGATAAGAGCCTTCCAGAAAAGAACAGAATTATTGGGACAGAGCTTCTGGCAACCCCAGCAGAGAGATTATTGCTGGAGAGGGTTCTCCACATCTGCTGATCCTGCTCTGAAGGCCAACACAGCTCGGTCCTTAGAGACAGGTCTTTGGCCATGTAACCTTTGGCCACTGTCCCTAATATACTGTTGCCTAAAACACTTTGTGTCTAGGTTACTCCCATGCCAGAAGTCTTAATTCTGTGTGCTCACATTGGATGTTCTCGTCACCTAATGTTGCATAACCAACCACCCAAAGGTGGAGAGGCTTAAAGAAAGAACATCTGTCTTGCTCAGAAATCAGCAATGTGGGCAAGGTTCAGTGGGGATATCTTGTCTCTGCCCACGTGGCATCATTTGGAGCAGCCTATAGGCTGGGGGCTGTCTCGGTGGTCTGGCTTCAGTGCTGGGAAGACACAAACAGCTGGGTTGGACCAGCCAGGGAGGGGGTCCTTGGGCCTGTTGCTCTCTGTGTGGTTTCTCCACAAAGTTGCCCTGGCATAGAGGTCTCACGATTTCTTTCCTGTCCTCCCAGGGCTCCCAAGGTGTGTGTATAGAGAGAGATCCCAGTGAAAGCTGTGCTGTCTTTTATGCCCTACCACAGGCATCTATAACATCCCTCCCACTACACTCTGTTCAATAGAAGCAAGTCATTAAGGAGGGACCACAATCAAAGGAAGGGACTTAGATACCCCATTGGATGGAGGAGTGTCCAAGAATTTGCCAACAACATTTCCACACACCATGACCAAAAGAACCCCAGCCCTGCAGGGTCTTAGCTTCTGAAGTAGCCAAATCTGAAATGTTCCTCAGCTTTCTCAAACCAGGCATTTTTTGTTTGTTTTTTGTTTTTGTTTTTTTACAGATTACAAAGGCCCAAAGTATAGAATTTTCAAATCCTTTCATTTAGACCTTTTTCATTAAGAATCTCTCGCCATTTGAGCAGGGACAGGGCAAAACTTCAGGGTCGTAAGGAGAAACTTCATACCTGTTCCACCTGTGAAAGATTTGGGCCACTCCCCCCTCCTCCCAGGGGGAAATGGTCTGCAAACTAAGTTATGTGGCAAATGTTAGATTCTCATGAGCAAGCTCTGATTTTAGATGGTTGAGAGTATGAATAAGAACCAACTGATACGCTAATGATAAGTGGTCTTCTGTATGCTTTTTAACATAGTCCCAAGGGACTTGTACTTGGCCACACTATCTCCTTCACGGGGGAAGTAGCCTGGGAATGACCACACTGGGCTTTCTTAAAAATTGTGTAGAATTTAAGCATCCCAGGAATTCAAACTGGCGTTTGCTATAACTGAACAGAGTTGATGATATCATTTTTGCTGAGCTTATTTTTAAGGTCATTTTTAAACTCTGTGTGGCAGTGGTTCTCAAAGTGGGTCCCCTGACTACACCAGCATCCCCCAGAGCTTGCAGAATCCTGCACCCCATCCCAGACCTATCCGAATCAGACACTGTGGGTGTGGAGCACAGCAGTCTGTTTTAAGAAGCCCTCTGGGGGGTATTGGGGCAGACTCCAGTCTGAGAACCAGGGTCTTACAGGGGGCGGTTTGGGGAAGGGGACTGACTGTAGCCGAGTCTGGGGTAGTGATGGACGATACAACTCCCAGAACCCTGTTCTCTGGCCACGCACAGATGGAGACAATGGAGATGGGAAACTACAAAGCTCATCAGTGGGAAAAGTCACTTCCTGCCAACCTACATGATCGTGGTGTTACGGAAAGGAACCTCAGGCCTCCAAAGCTAAAGCTCATCCTGCCTCCAATATGTCTTTGTCATCTTGGGAAAGGGATTTAACCCCTCCGGGCCACAGGTCTCTCATCTATAAAGAGAGCTGGCATACAGATAACCAGAGATTTTAGCTAATTATTACTGAGCCCTTATAAAGTCCATTAACTCTATTATCGCATTTAATCCATGCAACAGCTCTATGACATTGTTAATATTATTGGTATCCTCACTTGATGGGTGAAAAAACTAAGGCACAGAGAGGTTGGGTAACTTGTCCAAGGTCACACAGCCAGCCCCACTCTCAGCTACCTACTGCAATTTAGAAATTGTCCACTTCAGTACCAAGGATTGTTGGAGAATAAGTTTGTGCAGAGAAAGGCAAGGCAAGGATCCTAGGAGCCAAGCAGGTGAGGGGGCGTTCTGACTCTTGGTTGCCAGCCTGCCCCTGGTGGCTGAGGGGCCACCAGGCTGACAGAGCCAGCACACTGTCAGATCTACTATCCAGGACACTGTCAGACAGGGAAAGGAACACAGAAAATAGCTCAGAGGCCAAGGGAGGAAATTTGTTCCTGACACATGCTGACAGGGCTCATTACTCGGACATCTTGTTTTCATAAAATGGCAGTGACACTGTTTGCTTTAAAAAGGGCTGGCTACTGGTAATAACGAGGCCAGGAGCCAGGGATGCTGAGGGAACAATGAGGGAAGGGCCACTCCTCACTGAGGGAGGTGCTTAAGACAGCACTTTCAGATGTGGTGGGGGAAGGTCAGGACCAAGCTCTGCGGGCATGACTCTCCCTCCCTTCTCCATGCTGCCCCTGCCACTACAACTATCTCCTTCCAGTGCAAACCAAACACAGCCCTTCCAGCCTCAAGAACCAGTAATGGCCCCCTATTACCTCCAGAGATCTCAGCCATAACCTAGGCTCACAGCCACCCAGACTGCCCCTCTGACCTCCCAGCCCTCGGTTTCCTTCTGTGGGTTGTGGGTGCCTTCAGATGCTCCCCAGACTCCGCCACGTGCATTTCTATCTCTTTCCCTTTCTCTGCTTCCGTGTTAAGCAACATCTGGAAATCTGGAGTTGGGAGCCCCACTGGTGTACCACAGTGATACCCAGCCAAGGTGGTGGATTGACCCCAAGTCCCTTCTTTGCTGGACGAAAAGGGCTGGAAATTTCGTCCCATGAAATTTAGAAAGCCGGGCAGACAGAAAACTCACTTGGTACTCACATGACACTTGCCAAATAGTTTACACGTCCTGGCTGTGCTGAAGGGATGGTGAAAATAAGTAAATGATGATTCATCCTTGTTTTTGGTTTAAGACCTCTGATGAGCTCCATGGGAGCTGGGACTCAGTCACGTGCAGAGGAACAGGGTTTTCATTGCGGTGAAGGACTCACACCGTTCATTCTTGTGGGCATAACTGAAACAACAAGTCCAGCACATTCTAAGGAACATTGTCAAGCTGTCCGGATCCATTAGCCAAGCATATTTTTTATGTAGACATTCATTCAACAACTACTGTGCTCAGGGACCCCTGAGCAGTACAGGGGCATTCTTTGTGGTCTGGTTTTCTTTCCCTATTTTTTGTCATCGTAGCTTTTATTTTTTCTTCATACGCAAGAATATATATTAAGAATGTAATTAAACTATATAACTTTAGAATGCCAAGTGTCTAGGCTCTTAACTTATGCCTACTCCTGTCTGCATGGCAGAACGAAATTTCTAGTTTGGCTGACACATAATTGGTGCTTGGTAAGCTTAGAGTCCTCATCTAAAGCTAGGGTCTACAAACATTTTCTCATGGAGGCCAAATGGTAAATACTTTAGGTGTTATAGGCCCAGAGCCAAAACTGATGATATCATGTAGGTACTTTATGTAACAAGAGGGAAAACAAATTTCCAGTTTTCCATTTCTGAAATTCACAATCTAATAATATAAATACAGGTTTTTGTAATACAGGTTACATTGGTCAGCTCAGACCACCGTAACATAACACCACAGACTGGGTGGCTTAAATAGCAGAAATTTATTATCATAATTCTGGAGGCTGGAAGTCCAAGATCAAAGTGCTGGTGTGGTGGGTTTCTGATGAAGCCCCTCTTCCTGGCTTGTACATAGCTGCCTTCTCCCTGTGTCTTCACAGGACCTTTCCTCTGTGTGCACACAGGGTGGGAGAGAAGTTGACTGGTGCCTAGTCTTCTGGTAAGGACACCAGTCCTGTCGGATTAGGGCCCCATCCTTATGACTTCATTTAACCTTAATTACCTGGTCTTGTAGCCACATACAGTCACATTGAGAGTTAGGACTTTAACATATGAATTGGCGGCAGGCACACAATTCAGTCCTTAATACAGGTCTACTAATGAGGAAAATGAAGTTCTTTTTCGGGAGAAAACATTTCAGTGAACTGGAGCTCAAACGTAAAATCTGTTCTTAGCCAGTGGGTCTTACGAGTACAGGGAGCATCAGGGTTTGGTGTGGCTGCAGTTTATGGACACTTACACACAGTATAGTACAAAGAACCTTGGCTTTGGGGTCAGGCTTGGCCCATGTTCAAATCCCAGCTTTGCCTCCTATCAGCTGTATATTAATGAACAACCACTGAAACTCTCTGAAACTCAGTTTTGCCAAGTCTGGAGGGAAATAATGATTTCCTTAAAAGGGAGCTAAATCTAGAAGGGGAATATCTCTCCAGGGCTTCTGTAAGGAGTGCAAAATCCTGAGCATAATGCTGGATGTAGACCTGTCTTTAAGAAATGATAGCCACTGCCGCCATCATCATCATCATCATCGGAATTTTGAGGAGCTGGAAATAACTCCAAAATGACTCAAAAGATTTGATGGATTACATATGTACTCTGGAAAGTATGTCAGGAGAATAGCAATTAACCTCTGTGGTTTTTCTCCCAATGTAATCATGACAATAACATCAGACAAATCCCAGTTGAGGTCCACCTGACCAGTACTCCTCCAAACTGTCAAAGTCGTCAAAAACAAAAGAAGTCTGAGAAGTCACAGGCAAAAGGAGCCTAAGGGACATGAGGACTAAATGTGATGTAGGATCCTAGAATAGAAAAAGGACATTAGGAAAATCTAAGAACATCTGAATAAAGTTGGGACTTTACTTAATAATAGCATATCAATATTGGTTAATTAATTGTGACAAGTATATCACTTTCAGATGTTAACCGAGGAAATTAGGTGTGGGGCAAATAACTTTCTGTACTATCTTCACAATTTTTCTGTAAATATAGAACTGTTTTAAAATGTAAAGTTCATTAAAAAAAATAATTATACAGGACACCTGGGTGGCTCAGTTGGTTAACCACCCAGCCTCGGCTCAGGTCATGATCTCACGGTTCCTGAGTTTGAGCCTAGAGTTGGGCTCTGCGCTGACAGCTTGGAGCCTGCTTGGGATTCTCCTTCTTTCTCTGCTCCTCCCCTACTCAGTCTCTCAAAAAAATAAATAAATAAAAAATAATTACACGTGGGTAAAAGATCCATTCAAAGTGCAAGGTGGTCCAGTGGGTTTTAATGTAAGCAGGATGAAAGGTTAATTGATATAGTTCAGATTCCCCACTGACTTTTGAGAAACTACCACTTGTCCCATTTTGATTTAGTATCAAGGAAGAATATCCACAGTTATCTGGAAAGGCTATTAAAATACTCCTCCATTCCTTTTCTAACTCTATAGCAGGGTGAGGTCAGATTTTTTTCATATATTTCAAAGAAAGCAACATAATGCAAAAGACGAAAAGCTACAACGGTTACAAGAATCCAACAGTCCTTTATTGAGCTAGTCATTAAAGAGATTTACAAAGATATAAAGCAATGCCACTCTTCTCACTAAATTTTTCTGTCTGGGGAAAATGGAGCTATTTTTTTTTTTTAGCGTTTATTTATTTGTTTGGAGAGAGAAAGAGCATGTGCACGTGCGGTAGAGGGCAGAGGGAGAGGGAGAGAGGGTCCCAAGCAGGCTCCAAGCTGTCAGCACAGAGCCCGACATGGGGCTTGATCCCATGAACCATGAAATCATGACCTGAGCCAAAATGTAGAGTTGGACACTTAACCAACTGAGACATCCAAGCGCCCCTACAGTTATTTTCAATTACAAATATTTATATTAACATGTCGGTTTATTATTTTAAATGAATCAACAAATAGTTATTCAAGTTTTTAGTCAGTTTTAATTTTTCTTTTGGTAAATCCCAACAGCTGTTACCCATATGAACAAAAATTCTTTGGGGTTCTTAATAATTTGTAAGAATATAAAGGGTCCTGAGGATAAAAAGTTTGAGACTCACTGAGCTAAACAACTAATTCGTCCCCACAGCAACCTATGAGGTAGGTTTGAAGATGAGAAAACTGAGGAACAGAGAGGTTTAGTAACTTGCTGGAGGGCCCCCAGGAAGGAAAGAGATGAGCTGAAGCTCAAACCCATGTCACTATGCTCTCCTGACCCTTATATCCCTGGTGTCCTCTCCCCTTCTAGGTCTGTGAGCTCTGCAAGGGAGTGGCCCCTGCGGACAGCCCTGTGGTCTACTCAGACAGGGCAGGCTACAGCAAGCAGTGGCACCCCACCTGCTTTGTGTGTGCCAAGTGCTCGGAGCCACTGGTGGACCTCATCTACTTCTGGAAGGACGGTGCCCCCTGGTGTGGCCGCCATTACTGCGAGAGCATACGGCCCCGGTGCTCTGGCTGCGATGAGGTGAGAAGAGCTGTTCTGCTCTTTCTGAATTCTTTCTGAGCCTCAGGGCTTCCTCAGCATACAAATACATATTCCAAAGTGTGTGGGGCACCTGGGTGGCTCAGTCAGTGAAGCCCCGGACTCGGTTTCAGCTCAGGTCACGATCTCACAGTTTGTGGGTTTGAGCCCCACGCCGGGCTCTGCACTGCACTGTCCGTGCAGAGCCTGCTTGGGATTCTTTTTCTCCCTCTCTCTCCCCCTCCCCCGCTTGCATGCTTGCACGCTCTGTCTCTCTCAAAATAAAACGAACTTAAAAAAAAGAAGTGTTATTTATTCAAAGCCCCAGTGACCCTGTGTGACCTTGCTGGTGAAGACTGGCCATTGGCCACTTAGCTATTGTTGGGCTGTCTTCACCAGGATATGTAATCCCATCTCAGAACAAAGCCGGGCTTTGGATTCGGGCCAAAGAGTATCATGGCTGCTAGCTAAGTAAAACTGGCCTACGGCAGAGAATTTTGTTTTCCATCTAACAAGCTAAGAGACAATTATGACCTGTGCAGATAACCGTACTTACTGCCTGAGGTTTGTGTCCCATTCCTCCACTGACGCATTTGAAGGTCGAGACGAGAATGGGGGAGGAGGAACCACCATTCTGCAACTTGTCCTCGATGCCCTGTCTCCACAAGGGACAGAACCTGACTGGCGCACTGTCTCTGCTCCCCTCCCCAGATCATATTCTCGGAGGACTACCAGCGTGTGGAAGACCTGGCCTGGCACCGAAAGCACTTCGTGTGTGAAGGCTGTGAGCAGCAGCTGAGCGGCCGGGCGTACATCATCACCAAGGGCCAGCTGCTGTGCCCGACCTGTAGCAAGTCCAAACGCTCCTGAAGGGCTGCCCCGCCACAGCCGGAATCCACAGGATCCCACCAAGGAGGGGAGCCAGGGGTGCTGAGGTCATTCTAAGGGTCCGATGTGACGGCCAGCAGGCAACAAAACCAGTGATTTTTTTCAGTGGGAATATATATATGCACACGTACACACACGTATTCTAGGCTGGTAGATCCTTGAGAGTCAATAGTTTTAAAGCCAGCAGTGTTCTGAGAGGTCTAAGAATGGGGTTACGTTGTTGTTTCCCAGCCACCAACTACAGACACAACTGGCATCCTGCAAGGGATCTCTAGGAGTTTCCCAAAATGCAGTTCTGAGTGATCAAATCGCGTAGCTGTCGGATGTGTGTGCTTTCTCACGAACGTGGGGGCTCCTCCAGGAGCTGGCTGGGATCCCAACAGTCATTTGTGGCCTCCTTTTCAAATGGAATTTGAATTTGAAATAAAAAAAGATGTTTTTGGCATGATGAACGTATTCAATAAAAGTCTGATGAAGTCCATCTATGCCCTATCTAGTCATTTACACCATGGCGGTGATTGCATGGCACCCGTTTAGCCCCTCGGTCCTGAGTGCTGGCGGTGGCAGAAGGCACAGAAGTGCTGCGCCTCCTTGCCAACCGCGTCTCGTCAGATTTCTCTGTGAGCACAGGTGCTCAAGGCAGAACCCCTGGACCGCCGTTCCAGGAACCCCCAGATCAGTGATGGGACATGTCATGGTTTACGGTACATCAAAAAGCAGCCTCCGGGAGCTGATCGGCTGCCCTCGCAGGGAATGAGAGAACCCTCTGAGAGTGAGACCAGGTGGAGTGTTGGGGAGCAGCCACACAGGCTACCTGAGCTCGGCCAATGGGTGCCCCGGGGGACATGGTGACCAGTGAGGGCAGTCTTGAAGAAATATAGGACGTTTATGCGAAATCTCTCTTCTTCTAAACGTTGCCAACTCAGCACAGAATGAGCCAAATAGAATAGGTCTTTGGGCCAGATTTTCTCTCTTTTTATGACCTCTGAGCATTTGCAGCTCCCAGATTAGTTTCCTTTGCACAACATCTAACAAAAGGAATCTCTTTCTCTACTGGGGAAACAGAGACAAAAAAAGACATGAGGCTTAGGGGCTCACAGCCCGGTCACCCATGGCTTTCCTTCTTTCTCAAATTTCCCATGTGTTGCCAAGTTTCTTTCATTTTCCCACCCGAATTTCACTCTGTTCATCTCTTACCTACAATACCCTGACCTTGCAAGTTTGACCAAAGCTTTTGCAATTGCCTCCTGAGGTGGTTTTCTGTTCCCAGCTCCTTGCTCCAGTCACCTGCTACCCTGTCGTGTCCGTCCGCCCCCCAGAGAGAAGCTTGGGCTGTGTCATCGTCCTCACCCACCCTGCCTGGCTCCCCGGTGTCTCCAAGTTAAGAACCAAGTCCTCACCCTGACATTTGAATCCTTCCAAGATTTGGCTTAATTGTCTTTTTGGCCTTGGAACCCTTCATTTCTCTTGATTTCCATTTCCCTCTTTCTCCTAGACATTCACCCACTGCCTCTGGTCAAGCCCTCTTCTGAGCTTTTCCCAGTTCTGTGCTGGTTACTTGAAGGCCAACACCATCTGTTGAAATTCTATCTGTCCTGTAAGGTGCTACTCAAGCACCTTTACTTGCTTCTCAATCCCTTCCCAGAGGCACCAATGGAATATCCACTCTTTCATTCACTCACTCACTCACTCATTCATTCTGCAAATATCCACTGGGCATTACAGAGTTCCATTAAGCAACCTGAGTACAGGAGACAGTGTTCGTAGAAAGCACAATACCCCTGCCTCCTGGACTTTACAGTCTGTGGGGGAAATGGCCTTAGGCAAATATTCCTACAAGTCAATGTAAAATTATAAAAAGAGGAGGAACATGTCTCTATAAAGAATATAAAAGAGATTGGACCTAGTCAGGAGAGGTGCTCCTGGAAAAGTGATACTTGAACTGAGATCTAAAGGGTGAGTAAATTCTGAGCAGCCAAAGAGGGAAAGGAAGATGGTTAAGGATAAATACATGGGTGGCATGTGCAAAGGTCCTGTGGCTGAAGTAGCATCAGTTTATTCAGTACCTATATATTAGTGTTGAAGATACAGTGGTGACCATGGCCCATGAGTGGGGCTTACAGAAGACTACTGTGGTACATACAGAGATGTGAGGCATAAGAGTTGCACCAATTTTGTGGGCAGTGGAAAAGACCAGTCTCTCCTAAGAGCAATGGGGAACCTTCAAAGAGTTTTAAGCAGGGGTAGTGATGACTGGATAGAGAGATTATTGGATACATGCTCTCTCCTCTGCTGAAACCCCAGCATGATACCTGACTGATTTTATCCTGGTATCTTTGTCCACACCATTGTGGGCAGGAGTGATGTCCCCCAGTAGACCCTACCAGATATCACCCAGAACGTCCTCCTGCCTTCCCCATGTCTACTAACAACACCTCACGCTTGCCATTGGAATACCTGAATCCTCTCTGACACTCCTTTCCTGTCAGATAGGTCACTGTCATGGCTTTCCCTCTATCACTGAGGCCTTATTTCTCCTTGAATGATTTTAGCCGAGACTGACAATAGTGTCCTAGTGAGTCTCCCTACCCGAACTCACCCTCTCCACACACTGCCCAGATGAACTGCTCAGAAACACAGGCCTCCTCTAAAACAGGGGCTCCCTGTTGCATACCTAGAAGAAAATCAAAACTTCTTAGGCTTGCAATCAAGCTTCTTAATTTCTCCGGCCCCAAACCACCTTGGCTTCCTGCTCCCCATTCAGAGGCCTGGTGAAAAGCTTGCAGGTCCCTGCTTCATGCTTTCTCCACCTCTGCACCATCACTCAAGCTATTCCCTCTTCTGGGAGTTCCCCACGCTGTGTTCAACTGCTGCCTTTTCCAAGGGACCACCAGAGCTGAGTGGCAGTTCTGTAGTAGAACTGGAAGGAGGTAGGCTTTAAAAGGCTACAACGTTAACTACCCCCCCCTCCCCCATTCAGCAAAAAAGTCAGCCACTGTTCCCATCACTGTCTTTCTCTAGGAAGACTTCCCTGGCCTCACCCTCCCCTCGGGGGTGTTTTAGGTTACTCTGTGTGCTCAAAAGCATCCAGGCTTTCTGCAATCATTGACTGATGCTATTGTGCTATAATTACTGGTTTCTGAGAGCCTTCCTCTATGAACTTCTTGCACTATCTTTGGTTCTCCAATCCTTACTATGGCACCTAGCAACTAAATGCAAGGACAAACAGCCTAGGGCTCTTGGAGGATGCATTGTTGCCAATGGCCCTGGGCTTCAGAAAGAAAGAGCATGTGACTCAGTCCTGGCCAACGGGGCTTCTCCACTGGGGAGCTGCTTAGAAAAGTTTTCTTCCTTAATGGAAAGAGACGTTCTGGGGAAAAAAAGCCCTGTTTTGGGGTTTTTTTTATATATATATAATTTCAAACTTACAAAATAAGTTTCAAGAAGACATTGTTTTTCCCTTGAACCATGTGAGGGTGGGGCTGACACAATGCCCCATCACCCCTGAGTATTTTAGCGTCTAATTCCCATGAACAGAAACATTCTCCTACATAAGCACTAAACAACCATCAAAATCAGAAACTAACACTCTACCATCTACTCCTCAGATGCAAGTTTCACCGATTGTACCAATAATATCTTTTACTACAAAAAGATCCAGTCCAGGATGATGCATTCCAGTTTAGTTACCTTGTCTCTTCAGTGCTCTGTAATTTTGAAGTGTTTCTTGTTCTTTCCTTGACATTTATGACCTTGACATCTAAGAAGTCTGCTTATTGAATAGAAGGTCCATCAAATTGGGTGTCTAATATTCTCTCATAATTAGATTCAGGCTATGCATTTTTGGTGGGAATCCCATGAAAGCGAAGCTGGTTTCTTTTCATTGTGCCCTATCAGATGATACGAGATTTTTATTTGTTCTCTTAGGTGTTGCTATTAATTTCCAACACTTGATTAAGCTAGGTTTTTCCTTTGTAAAATTACTCTTTTCCCCTTTGTATTAAATGAGTATTTTTGTGGGAAGGTGCGGGCCTATCTTGGATGCTACGGGTTCAGTTCCATACCACTCAATAAAGGGAATATCCCAAATAAAGTGAGGCAAATGAATTTTTTGGTTTCCCAGTGCACATAAAAATTATGTTTATACTATACTGTAGTAAGCATGTAATAACAATATGTCTAAAAACAACGTACGTACCTTAATTAAAAACACTTTATTGCTAAAAAGTGGTAACTATCATCTGAGCTTTCAGCAAGTGAAAATCATTGATCACAGATCACCACAACAAATATAATAATAATGCAAAATTTTGACATATTAAGGAAATTACCAAAAAGTGACCCAGAGGCATGAAGCGAGCCAATACAATTGGAAAAATGGTATCGGTGGATTTGCTCAATAAAGGATTGCCACAAACCTTCGATCTGTAAAAGAATC
Source organism: Panthera tigris (assembly GCF_018350195.1). Classification (NCBI taxonomy): domain Eukaryota; kingdom Metazoa; phylum Chordata; class Mammalia; order Carnivora; family Felidae; genus Panthera; species Panthera tigris. Next base: position 49,992,281 of record NC_056661.1, read on the forward strand.
ATAGTATCTGTGAAATGCAATAAAGCAGAGTGAAGTGAAATGAGATACGCCTCTCTTTGACACTATGTTCATATCCCGTTCCTCATCAAAATGCCACCCACTCGCTCTTAGTATCCATTGATGTTTCTTGACTGAATTAATTATTATTACATGACATGAGTGATTGACTCACTGGGTTATCACAGTTTGGCTCCACAGGTTTGCATTCAAATACAAAAAGTTACACAAGAGGGGCGCCTGGGTGGCTCAGTCGGTTAAGCGGCCGACTTCGGCTCAGGTCATGATCTCTCGGTCCGTGAGTTCGAGCCCCGCGTCGGGCTCTGTGCTGACAGCTCAGAGCCTGGAGCCTGTTTCGGATTCTGTGTCTCCCTCTCTCTGACCCTCCCCTGTTCATGCTCTGTCTCTCCCTGTCTGAAAAATAAGTAAAAACCGTTAAAAAAAAAATTAAAAAAAAAAAGTTACACAAGAAAGTTAGACAAAAGTGTGCAATGGCCAACATTGGAGGTGATGCTGTTGAAGCAAGAAGTGTGTTGGCTCCTTTTTCTCAACTGCTACTTACATGCAGTCAGATTCTACTAATTTGAAGCAAAATGATCTCTTGGTCTGGTTCCCTCTGTTCTTTGGTAATAGAAACTACAGGCATCAGCATAAAGCATTTCTTTGGTCTGGGTTTGGGACATTGGTTCTTGAGCAACAGAAGGGATTTGGACTTGGAGACAGGAGAAACAGCATCTAAAACGCTGTTGTTGCAAGTGAGGAAACTCCGATCCAAACCAGTTTAAACAAACAAACACAAAAATTGGAGGGAATTCACATTCCGGGATCTATTTTCTAGTCACAAAGTTCAAGAGGAGCGCCAGCTTCAGGAACAAGTGTATCTAGTACTTCTAATAATGTAGTTAAGAATCTTCTTCCTTTCCCTCTCTCACCTCTGTTTCTCTTCATATTGGCTTCATTCTCAGGTAGGCTCGCCTAGATTAGGTAGCAGCCACGGACACCAGCAGCAGCCAGGGTCACTTTTATCCCTGGAGCTAGTGAGCCCAATGAAAAGGGGCGGTCTCTTTCTAGGGCTTCCTGGGAATTATTCTGATTGGCCCAATGTGGGTCACATGCCTATCCCTCAACCAGTGGCTGTGCCAGAGGACTGGGTTATTGTGATTGGCATGCCTCAGTCCCATGCCAACCAGCCAACTGCAAGGGATTCACAAAGACAGCGACAAGCAAATCACCTGAAACAGGCCCCTTGTTAAAAAAGAGAGAGAAAGAGAGATGGTGGGGGTGCTGTTAGAGCAGGAGCCAGCTGGGGGGGGGGGGGGGAGGGGGGATGTGGAGGGGGGAGCCAGTGGGGCAAAGTAGAGCTGGCTTCGTTCTCTACAGAGAGGAAGGGTAGATAAAACAACAGAAGCAAAGCACAGAAAAGGAACAATCTGAGAAGCTGGAAAAGAACCAACCCGAGGAACCTAAGGGACTAAGATTGTGCGAGGAATGGGTAATATGCAGGTTCCTGAGAGGCTCCAAAGAGCAAGGATAGAAGCCAAGTCACAAAGCTCATCTTGAACTAATTATCAGGCCACTAAAAATCTCATTTGTCTTGATATTTTTTTTAATTACTGGCAAGAAAAGACAAATGTTTTTAAAGGCCTAAATAAAATGGTATTCCCTAAAGGAGGTGTCTGAAGGGTTTTACTGTGGCTTTTTTTTTTTTCCTCTTAATTCTGTGAAAGATGATGGACTCTCACTAAACTGTTTTTATGGGAAAACTTTAATAAATGTGAAGGATGTACTTCCAGGAGTTCAAATATGGAAAGTTTTAAAATAGAAGAGTGACACAAGCAGCTAATGATCCCAATATGTTAGATTATTCAGGCTGCTGGCAGTGGTTCCAGTTTTTAATCAAATATATAAATTATGAAATATTGTTGCAAAGGATCGCAAGCCTTTGCCCTACAAGGGAATGGTTTGTGCTTCAGTTGACAGGAGAGCTCTACAGAGTTCATCTTCAGCTGATAAGGAAAGAGGGAGAAGGAGCAGGCAGGCGGGTACCCTTGGCTGACGCAAGGGGACCATGTGGTGCCAAAGCTGGACGGAAGATCATGCTCCAGCCAAAGCCCCAAGCCAGGCGGGAAGATGTCTGTTCAATACGTTGCCTATGTGGTCCCCCCTGCAGGAGAAGTGTTTGTGACATCTTGGACCAGAGCTTGTGGACACTGCGCTTTTTTAATACTTGTTCCCACCTGAAAGGTCACACTTCCGCCACCTCTGCTTCCACGCTCAGCATAAGCACTCCCTCTTCCAGGAAGCCCTCGGTGATTCCTTCAGATGTTCAGAGTCTTAACCAGCTGCATTAGTGATTCAGCCCTTGACCAGACTGCACTGACGTCAGACTCTGTGATTTGTCTTCCAAGCAATTGGCAACTCTCTCTCTCTCCCTCACCCATTCTGTCTTCTTTCATTTATTCAGCAGGCATTTACTCAGCATTTCGTATGCCCCAAGCACTGTGCTAAGGCATCAGAAATACAATAGTGGACAAAGGAGACATGGCTTCTGCTGTAAAGGAATCACACTCTATCAGAGGACAGTAACAAATAACAGATAATCATCTACTCAGACATAAGGGCATCCAGGTGGAATCCAGACTGTGTCCCTTCCCAAGATACTCCAGGGATCCCTGTACATAGGCCACTGGCAGGCCTGGTCTTTCCCAGTCACCTACCAAACAGATGCACTGTGGCTGGCAGCACAGCATTGTCACTGACAGTGGGGAGCTAGATGCTTCCATTCTAATCCTGACTCTGCTGTGTAGCCTTAGATAAATTGGTTCACTCGTTCCCAAGTCTCTTCAATGTAAAATGAGGATAGGAATAGTATTTACCTTGTAGGGTTGCTCTGAGGAGTAAATGGGTTCATGCATGTTGAAAGATTTAGAAGAGCTCCTTGCACATAGTAAGTGCTCAGTAAATATTGGCTCTTACCATTATTGTTGTTGTTTGTATTATTGGCCAGTGGACCTGGAAGATGAGTCAAATGCAATCTACTCTTGGAAACAGATATGTTTAAAAATTCTGTGTGTGGGGCACCCAGGTGGCTCAGTCAGGTAAGCATCTAACTTTGACTCAGGTCATGATCTCAAAGTTTGTGAGTTTGAGCCCCGCATTGGGCTTTGTGCTGACAGTGTGGAGCCTGCTTGGGATTCTCTCTCTCTTTCTCTCTGTACTTCCCCAACTTGTGTTCTCTCTCTCTCTGTCAAGATAATTAAATAAACTTAAAAAAACTCAAAATAAAAATTCCGTGCATGTTTCTTAAAGTCCATTAGCAAACATCATCATTAGTTTTCTAATTTCTCATCTCTGAGACCTTCTGGCAAATGCCCCTATATGACCTCCCCACTGAGAGAGACACTTCAGCATTTTGCTACATATGCACGCGCACACACACACACACACACACACACACACACACGTGAATATAGATACTCTTTCTTTACCGGTAAAGCCAAACTGCTATTTCAAAGTCAGGTGGTACTGACCTCCATTTGTACCATGTATGTTTTAAGAATGGTGAGTGGTTCCATTGACCATCAGACTCACAGTGGGCCCCCTAAAGTCATAAGCAAGTGCGTAGAGAAATGTTACATTAATAAAATTATGCATTTTGCGTCTCACCCTAGGACTAAAAACAACTCAGAAATTGAAATCCTCAGCCACCTCTATTTTACTTTGCTGCTAACATCATATCAGGAAGGTGGTAATCTAGAGAAGTGCTTCCCACGCCTAGTGTTCATGAGAATCACCTGGAAGCTTGCTAAAATGTGGGTTCTGATTCAGCAGGTCTGGGCTGAGGCCTGAGACTGTGCATTTCTAGAAAGTGCTAGGTGATGTCACTGCTGCTGGCCTGAGGACCACAGTCGGAACAGCAAGACTGGAACATGTGAGAGGTGAAAGGGCTAGTTAGAAGCCAGGTGAGATGTGGGGAAACTGAGGCCAGAGAGTTGAAGTAGCTTTATTAAGGTCACATAGTAAGCTCAAAGTGGAGCAAGACTGCAAGCCAGGTCTCCAGGTTCTAAGTCAGGCCCCTTCCTGGGTCCACTAACCAGGACCAGGGTAATGCACGAAGCAGGCCCAGTATCAACACCTTGGGCCATGCTGCACATACACCTGCTTCTGGCTTCACTTTTTAAAAACACCAGCAAAACATACCTGTAAGCTACGAATGGTCTGTGGGTGGAAAGTCTGCAGAACCTTAGACCAGAGGCCAGCTAAATTTTTCTGTTAAGAACCAGACAATAAATAATTTAGGCTTTGCAAGCCATATGGCCTCTGCTACTACTCAATTCTGCTGCTGTAGTGGGAAAGCAGCCACAAACAGTATGTAAACAAATTTGTGTGGCTGGGTTCCAATAAAACTTTATTTACAAAATCACGAGGTGGGCCTGATTTGGCCAGTGGGCCCCTGCCTAAGCTGATTAGACAATGGAGGGGAAGGGGTGTCTCTATTTATACAAAGTATGACTTATAACACAGTTTAAGATGCAACTTGTATCCTTCAAAATCAGTAAAGTGCTGCCCTCTGTGAGCTTGTAGAAATGGAGGACAGAAGTTGAGTGTCTTGTATCCTTACTTCCAAAGTACACATTAAATGAAAACAATACATTCTTACAACAGGGATTCATCTTAAGTTACAGTATACATTGAATTTGGTAGAGTTTCTCCCCACAGCCCCCTACAAAGTGGTTACCTAAGGGGATGGTATGCACAGTGACGTAAAATCCACAAGTAAGGAAACAACTCATACAAAGAAATCCACCTCAGAGAAGGAGCTAGTCTAAGACATAGTGTTCTTGGCTTCTCAGTTTACAATAGGATGGAGTATGAAAGTTGAATTTCGAAATCAGGGCAACCCACGCTTTTCCACTTCGGAAAACCGTATGGCTTACGTCCAGGAAAGGCATGGATTCTGTTGGAAACAGATGTTAAAAGTTGTCATTTCCAGGGCACCTGGGTGGCTCAGTTGGTTAAGCGTCCAACTTCCACTCAGGTCATGATCTCGTGGTACATGAGTTCGAGCCCCGTGTCGGGCTCTGTGCTACCAGCTCAGAGCCTGGAGCCTGCTTCGGATTCTGTGTCTCCCTCTCTCTGCCCCTCCTCCACTCGTGTGTGTGTGTGTGTGTGTGTGTGTGTGTGTGGTGTCTCTCTCTCTCTTCCCCCCTCTTCCCCTTCTCTCTCTCTCTCTCTCTCTCAAAAAGTAAAAGTTGTCATTTCCTTTCAGAAGTTATATTCTCACTCCAGCCCCACCCTACTCCCCCACAGGGGGTTTTCACAACATACATGACCAGTGTAACTTCACTAAAGGAAATCAATTCAGTAAATTATCACAAAGACTGAATTACCAGGTGGTCTGAAAGAGAATGAGCCATGACTCATGAGCACCTATATACTACACTCACATTTTTTAAAAAAGCATTTTTTTTTAAGTGAAAGCATTTTTCAAAATAGGGGCCTGGAAGAAAATGCCAAATAATCTAGATGAAATGCCCACAACTTCAAATGAAAACACCTTATTTTGGAAAAACAAAACAGCAGTTTATAAGGCTCCCGAGACACTTCCTATGAACTAATGAGAAGCCCGGTCACCGAGTTAGGATACATCTGGCAGCCCACCGCTGGCCTCTTTTTATTTTTTCTTCTGTGTTCAGAGTCCAAAGTGCCTTCTGCCTGGGACACATATCTGCTTCGGTCCGGCTGTTGTTAGCCTGTCAACCTGCCAATTAAAGTGAGATCCTCCAGATTTCGCCCAAACTGTGACTGCTTTCTATTGTCTTGCAAAGGAGTCCCCTGCCTGGGAACACACACAGGGCTCCATTCTTTGGCCATCCATCAGTATCAGATCAGGAGTGGTCTGGGGACCAATTTCACTCTGGAGTCAGACATTATTGACTCCATGAAACTTCTTTCCACCCCAAAGTTTAAAGGCAATCCCAGTTCTGGGCAAAGGTTTTATATCAAAGGTGGCATCCTCCACACTATGAAACTCTCCAAAAGGAAAGGAATGATAAGAAACAGAGCTAATCTGGATCTTGTTGGTTTCATTTATAATGCACAATGAGAGCTGTTTTCTCTAATTCTTTAGAATTAGATGGCTTTTTTTTCCAAAAGGCTAAATCATCTGCAGGTAACTGGGCAGGAGCAGTCCAGAGAGTTATTCTAACAAATACATTAGAGGCGCCTGCCTCATCAGGCTTCCTTTCTACGGCGGATGAAGAGCATTGAGCATGTCTGCCTTAACTCAAGGCCAGATGCCTGGGTTCTCCCCTTCTGTGAACGCTAGCTGCAGTGTTGCAGGAAAAGTTTAGGAAAGAGGAAAAAGGGCAGACACTGTAACTCACCATCAAAGGGGTCAGCCCTAGTTGTTACTTAGAGGATCTTTCTGAGGATCCTGCACACTAGGACACCATTCTGACACTGTGCTCGTGGTACCCATGCCTCTGCTACCCTGGTATCTGGGCCCCACTGGCAGACTAGTGTAAGGAAGGAAAAAATTCTTTGTCCCTGCATGCATCTTAGGTTCACTGGCTGGGGCCAAGGAATCAAACTGAAAAAAGATGGATTACGAAGAGGAAAGAAAAAAAAAAAAAAAAAAACACAGTTACAATTACATACCTATGCACAGCTGTTTGCAAAGAAAAATGTGGCTCAAGGAGGTGGCCAGATGAGTGAGGCTTATAGATGGGCTTGGCCTAAATGAAGGAAAAGGGGTTTGGGGCTCCTGGAAAGGACAGGCAAGTTATGGAAAGGGGACCAGAAAAGTAAAGAAGGATTGTTTAGCGAGGTTGGTCATGCAGAATTAAGTCCATGCTTTCTCCACTGATGAGTTAGTGAGTCCTTCTCTTTCTATTACAGGAGACAAAGACAGCTTTACAAATACAAATTCACTTTATAAACGTGGATTTCCTTTTGTGCCCTGCTTTAACAGCTTTTTGGGCACCCGTCTGTCCTCACTGGCCTTTAGCTCATTTTGGGTGGCACATATTCTTGTATACTTCATTAGCGAAGGGCTTTGTTGAGCCAGGGTTCCGTTTCAGAAGCTGGGGCTCCCAGCTCTCCTTGAGGGTTCTAGATGTGAAACAGAGGGAACAATGGCCTACAAAGCAGAGGCTGCACTTGGCTCTGAGCTTTCCTACTTCCTGGCAAGTCACGAGATCCCTCTAAACCTCAAGAGACACCTGTAAAATGGAGGTGATCGCACCCCCCCCCCACCTCCCACGATTGCTGCAGTCACATGGGATAGCAGATAGGAAAGACTTGTGAAAACGAGAAAGAGCCCTATTCATGGAGGGCCTGCTTATTTGATGTTCCCAGAAAAAATACCAGCTTTCTCCTCATGCAGTTTGAGATGAACACTCTTTCAGTGGCACCCAATGGGCTAGCTCAGGCATGTTCACACATTTTTGAGCCATTAATATTGATGACATTTTATACAGTTTCCTTCTATATGAAATAAATGAAAGTATATGAAATAGAATATAAGATTAGCAGGGGGAGGGGAGCTGGAGACACCCCCCCCCATCCATTCCTCTTATGCCTCAAACTGATGGCTACATCTGATGTCTCCCCACAGACCCTAGGGTTCCCAGGAAGCAGGGGGAAATCTCCAGGCCAGACCTCACCATCAGGCTCAATCCCAGCTAATGACCATTTCACAAATAGGCAGGAGCTGAAGCCCTCTGTGTCCAATTAGGCTGCCAGGCTGGCTGCTTCTGGAAGCTCCTTGAGGAAGGACATAGACAGGGGTGGGAAGCCACAGCAGACAATCTGACCAAACAATCCATGGGGTGATGAAAAGCAGAAAGAAAGGAAATTTCCCTGCTTTTGTTTTTCCTAAACAAGCAACCAGTTGGGGCAGTAAATTGGCCCTGGAGCTGCCGGCTGCCAGACCAGTTTCAGTGTCTTCCAAGTAGAGGATCAGGGCTGCTATCCCACAGTGTCAGGAAGGAAACCAGCAATGAAAGTGGCCCGGAGCTAACCTGCGGGTGACCAACCTTCACGCCGGAACAGTAGACAACAAGATTCTACACAAGACACACAGGACACAGGTCCTGGCCTCATGTAACTGGCGGGGACTTGCTCAGGCCCATTTGTCCCCAAAACTGACAGGCTTCCTCCCCCACCCTCCACACCTAGAAAGACAAGCTCAACACAATTGTGTTCACTTTTCCTTGTCTGTGTCATTGTAGATCATCAGATACTAAGTGTGGAGCAAAGGAAAATTTTAACAGGGAAAATGGCAGGGCAGTTCAGTAGGAAGACGTGATTGTCAGCAATGCAGCCTAGAAAGAGCATGTCCAGGGACCCTCCCACAGGCCTCGGGTTTTGCCTACACTGGAGTAGGTGTTATTAACTCCTCGGCACAAATGTGTCTCTGCAGTTCAGAGATGATGTGCCGTAGGGATCTTTTACATGAGGAGACTGAGGCCCTGAGGGAAATGTGACTTGCTCAAAACCCCATGGCTAGGAGGTAGCAGCAATGGGACCAGAACCCATTTTCCTGGATCCTGGTCACGAGACCTTCCTCTTTAAGAATGGTGATAGTGACCCCTGCAACAAGTAGCGATTACTAAGGATGATGTCGTCACTATTTGTCTTGCTGTTTCTCTCATCTCTGACCAAAGTTCAGAGAATTTAATTGAAGTGGATTGGCAAAGGAAGAACTAATCCTAAAAAAAAAAATACCACTTGTTTTTCTTGTTTTATTGTAATTCTTCACTAGACTCTCCCCGTGATGCTGTGTGGTATTCCACTCTCAGCTTAAAAACAAACAAAATTCACGCCACCCCAATCAGTTTAATCCACATTGAGCCCGGTCCCTGCTGGCAGATCGAGTCCCCGTGTTAGCCAGAGTTTGAGTGCTGTTCAAAGGATCACAACGCACAAACATGACCTCCGTTCTCACAGAATCCACACTAAAATACTGACTGGCCTAGGGAAGTACTTGTAAGTCATATATCTCCAACAGAACATGTAACAAAGGCAGGAAAAACAGTCAGTGACCCTGGCAGACCTGGCCGCATGCAAGGCACCTGCCGAGGGTCCTGCAGCCCTGTTCATAGTTCACCCAGACCACAGTGGAGAGGCAAGTTAGGTGCCTAGAACATTCTGTTATGTGCTTTTCTAGGGAGCAGCTACTTAAGAGGTTTTGCTTATGTCTCCCAGCAGAAAAGTAATTTGGGAGAGAAAGTTGGACACTATGCAAACTGTCCGGCCCCATTAGGAAGACGAGGCTCAAGAAACTGGCATGAGGGTGACAGGTGATGAGATGCTAGTCTCTGTTCTGGGTATGTAAGGGTCTCTTCCCTGGTGGTCTGCTCTCTACTCTGTGAGTCCCTGAGGACTGTGGCCCTTCAATGCCCAGCATGGTGACTGGCGCTCGATCACCACTCACCTGGTCCACTTCGGTTCCATCCCAGCTGGTCTCCATTCCTGCCCCCACCACACCACATTCCCCACAAGATGATGTTCCATATGCATTAGCTCAAGTCACTCCCTACTTATGGCCCGATGATATCTCCCTATGAGGATGATATTCTCCCTAGGAGAATATGACATCTCCTTCAGGGACCTGCCTCCCCATCCCCACTGAACCTTTGCCCGGGGTATCTACTGTCACCTGGACTGACACAGCCACCTTCAGATGGACTGAACTCTGCCCCCGTTCTCACCCTTTCCCTTTCTCCCTTCACCCCACCTCCCAAGGAATTCACTTCTGGTGCCCTTGCCACAGGAGTCTTGTTAGAAAATATCCATTTTATCAGGTACACCCTTGCTCTAAACTCCTGACCCTCTGTACAACTTAATGTCTAAACTCCCTACTGGAACCTACTAGGGCCCCAGCCTGGCCTCTTACTACCCTTCCAACCTCAGTTCTTTCTACCTACTTCAAAGCCATCTTAAATGATAATCGTATCCTAGTGGGGAACACAGACCAATTAACAAATGAAGAAACAAGGCTATAGAAGAACTATGAAGGAGCTGCTCAGGGTAGTGTCATAAATGATCATGGGTGGGTCAGCTTAAGGTAGAGCATCTGGGAAGGCCTCTCAGAGGAGGTGGATTTGAGCTGAAACCTGGGCAGATAAGCAGGGTTGTCTGATGAGTGGTCCCAGAGGCTCATTCAGGTTGCTTGGGTGGTATATTCCAAAACAAATCCAGTTCTTCATGTCTTCATGTCTTCACAGCCCTTGCAATATGACTTTGCTGCCCATTCCATCATGAGGTAGAGTTTAGGGACATCTCGGTATTTCCTCATCAAATTGCTTTGGCACCTTTGTTGAAATCAATTGATCATATACATGTAGGTCTATTTTGGATTCTCTCTCTTCTACTGATCTATATGTCTATCCTTCATCAATACTTCCCTCTCTTGATTGCTATGATTTTATAGTAAGTCTTGAAACCAGATTGTGTACATCTTCCAACTTTATTCTTCTCTGAAATTGTTTTGGTTGACTCTATATTATTTGCTTTTGCACATAAACTTTAGAATCAGTTCATCAGTTTCTACCAAAGTGTCTGCTGAGATTTTGGTTGGGAATGTGTTGAATCTGTACATCAATTTGGAGAAAATTGTCATCTCAACAATATTGAGTCATCCAATCCATGAATATGGTATATCATTTTTATTTCTCTTACTGCAAATGTCTTCCATTGCAAAAGTCTTGGATCTTTGGTTAAATGTATTCCTAAATTGTTGGTGATATTGTAATGTCTAAAAATTTCATTTTCCAATTTTTTACTGCTAATATATACAATCACATATGATTTTGTTTAACTTTAGCTGGAAGCTACTTACATCTGCCCTGCACATGTGTTTTCTATGTTCAACCAGAGGCATCCTGGAGAATAAGAACTGGGGTGGGAGGGTTCCTCTTCTCTAGTTCACTCCTGTCCAGGACTCCATTTTGGCTGTCCAGTGGTCATGGTAGCCCCACAGAAATTACCCGTGGTTCCAGGTAGGATCCTCATTGGAGTTTTAGCTACTGTTGATTTCACCATGAATGTACCTCACCTTCAAGCTAAAGCCACAAAAACTGAAAACTACTCAATGCTAGTCCCTTCTTTCAAGTTTTGACCCTCTTCAAAATCTGTTCATGTTAGTGCACTTTTCATAGGCTTCACATACTGGTTTTTGTATTTTATCCAGAGTTTACAATTGTTCTCTGAGGGAGGACAGGCTATCAGGAGCCTACTCTGCCATCCTGGAAGTGTAACTCCTTGTTGTTGATCTTAATGGCTCTGGCTAAACCAATATTAAAAAACAAACATATCCCCCAAAAAAGTAAAATAACAAGTACTGGCAATGCTGTGGAGAAATTAGAACCCCTGTGCTTTACTGGTAGGAATAAAAATGGTATAGCCATTTTGGGAAACAGTTTGGCAATTCCTCAAAACGTTAAGCAGTATTACCATAGGATCCAGCAAGTCTCCTTCTGGGCATATGCCCAACAGAACTGAAAGTAAATACTCAAGCAAATACTTGTACACCACTATTGAAAGCAGCGTTATTCCCAATAGTCAATAGATGGAAATAACCCGTGTCCACTGACAGGTGCATGCATTAGAAAAAAACGTTGTCTATACATTCAGTGGAATGTTTTTCAGCCATAAAAAGGAAGGAATTTCTGGTACATACTGTTTTCTAAGGCTATCATAATAAAGTACCACAGACTGGGAGGCTTAAACAACAGAAATTTATTTTCTTCAGTTCTGGAGGCTAAAAGTCCAAGATCAAGGTATTGGTAGGGTTGGTTCTCTCTGAGGACGGTGAGGGAAGGATCTGTTGCAGGCCTCGCTCCTTGGCTTCCATATGGTCTCATTCTCCCTGTGTCTTTATAGGACCTTCCCTCTGTAGGTGTCTGTGTCCAAATGTTCTCTTCGTGTAAGGACATGAGTCATATTGGATTAGGGCGCACTTCAACAGCCTCACCTAAACTTAACCACCTCTGTAAAGATGCTATCTCCAAATATGGTTATATTCTGAGGTGCTGGGGGTCGGATTTCGACATATGATTTCTAGCTGGGCAGGGGACACAATTCAGCTCATAATATGCTATAACATGGATGAACCTGGAAAACAGTAAGCTAAGCAAATAAGCCAGATGCAAAAAGACAAATGAGATGGGTGCTCAAAGTAGTCAAATTCATAGAGACAGAAAGTAGAATAGAGGTTTATAGGCTGGGAGGAGAAGGAAATGGGGAGATAGTGGTGACTGAGTATAGGATTTCTATTTGGGATGAGGAAAAAGTACTGGAAATTGATGGTGGTGATGGTCGCAACATTGGGAATGTACTTAGTGTCACTGAGTTATTCCCTTAAAAATGATCAAAAGAGTACACTGAGTTATATGTGTGTGTGTGTGTGTGTATTTTAAACCACATTTTATATATTTTATATATATTGCATATATATAACCACATATTAACCACATTTTATATATTTTACATATATAAATGGTTACCATATTAACCTTGGTTACATATGGTTACATTAACATATGGTTACATATTAACCACATTTTATATATTTTAACCACAATAAGAAAGTCTACTTTTATAAAAAAAATCTACAAAAAGAAATTGTTACCTTACGTTTCTTCACCACATCTGAAAACAGGTGGAATAGTAGAGGGTATTCCTAGTTTTTTGCTTACTGATAAAAGAAATTTCAATTTTCTGTTGTCTTTTCCCCCTTTGAATAATGCACCTCAATACAGTGACACCAACCATTATTTTAAGACAAGAGGCAGGTTATTAAAGGCAAAATGAGAACAAGGAAACAGCTTCTGGACAAGTCTGTTAAAAATGAGATTAAAGTCAGGTCTTCAGTTGGAATAGTGGGTCATCAATAACCCAGGCACTTAATTTAAATAGTTTACTTGCAATTTCCAAGGTGGTCAGCTGGGTGTCCTTTTGTCCCAGTAAAATGCCATCTTCTGGGCTGGAGACTTAGAAAGATGTTTTATCTCTGTGTCAAATGACATCATTACACACGGCACAAAATGTCGTGAACCTATGAGTTTCACATAAGAGGACAAGCCATTCTTGTTGCGGGCAGCCCTTCAGAGGCAAAGCATTTCAGACTCTTCATTTAATATTTACAAGAGGCTTGGGGCGACTGGGTGACTCAGTGGGTTAAGCGTCCGACTTGGGCTCAGGTCATGATCTCACAGTTCGTGGGTTCAACAGAGCTCATTTATGATCCTCTGTCTTCCTTTCCCCCTACCCTGCTCATGCCTTCTCTTTCCCTCTCTCAAAAATAAACATTACCAAAAAAATTTAAAAATATATTTACAAGAAGCTTGAGAGAATTACTGCCATCCCCATCAGACAGGTGAGAACACTGAGGCCCCAGTCTTCTTCCAGGAGTCTACATATAGCTTAATATCTGGAAAGTCTATGTGAGAAAAGCTTTTCAGTCTCTCCTCTGCAGGGTCCAAAATAACTGCCTTTTCTTTCCACTGGTGAAAGAAAGGGCATGTAGCTGATGCAGTTATATGGAATATATGCCTATATTTTACCTTTGAGCACTTGCCTTCCCATCATTATCAGTACACTGTGTGACTTCAAGCAAATCACCTCACTTCTGCACGCTCAGGTTTTCTCAAGTGCAAGATGGAGATAATAATAGAACTTGTCTGAAATATAGTCAGCACTGAATAAAGATGAGCTCGTGTTACTACCATAATGGTGATTAGTCTCATGCTCTCAGTAGAATACCAAATGCTTTAAGCATATTATTATCTATTTGGTCTATTTCTACAGACAGACATCTGTCTATTAACATCCATCTACACCATCTAACTCAACCACCTCAACAACTCTGCCGAATAGAGTTATCCCCACCATATAGGAGGGGAAACTGAGGCTCTGAAACATTAAGTAAGTTGCCCAAAGTTTGCAAATCACATTGGTTTGGAAGTGCAGGGGGTGGAAAAAGCTGTGGCTTTGAAGACCTGGTTCCAACACTGGTTTGTGATTGTCACCAAGTTACTTTCCCTTCTCCAGTTTCAGTTTGCTCATCTGGAAAATGGGAATAACTGCCTCCTCTGCATACTTGTTGTGGGTACCAGCTGACTCTGTCATGATCAGAGAGTATTCAAGCTTCCCGGGGGGTCCACATTTGTTGTCTTCCTGGCTGTGCCCCCAGTTCCTTGCGCTTTGGATGGGTCATGGTAAGGGGCTCAATCAAAAGTAACTGGATGGGGGCGCCTGGGTGGTTCAGTCGGTTAAGCGGCCGACTTCGGCTCAGGTCACGATCTCACGGTCCGAGAGTTCGAGCCCCTCGTCGGGCTCTGTGCTGACAGCTTGGAGCCTGGAGCCTGTTTCAGATTCTGTGTCTCCCTCTCTCTCTGCCCCTCCCCCGTTCATGCTCTGTCTCTCTCTGTCTCAAAAATAAATAAACGTTAAAAAAAATTAAAAAACAAAAGTAACTGGATGAATGGGCAAATTGGTTTTGAGAAACCAATTGCTTTGAGAAACCGTTTCTCAGAGCAGAAGTTTCCTGAGTAATTCCCCAAACGCTAGCAATCTTGTGGTCCTCAGAACCTGAGACAATAGTCCCAATATTTGTCCTAGTTTTATCTGTGATTCCAAAGAGAAAAAAAAAAACAGATCCCAGGTTTCAGGAGGGATTGGGATGCCTTAATGCCAGGCTGGCTGTGCCAGAGGGAGGAATAGTTAGTATTTTTGCAAAGGCTGCGGTGGCTGAGCCCACTCCACAGGGAGGGTAAAGTCCCGGGAGTGTCTCATACACTGAATTTCACATAGAAAATAAATGTCAGTTTCATTTATGTCCTTATTTTGGTGGTTCAGAGCTCAGCCTCCCTTTTGAAGGCCACACTAGGTTGGGTAGAGCATTCTAAGTCACTCACTGACTGCCCTGTGGCTGTCCCTGCATTCAACTTGCGTTCCTCCAACTCTGCTCAGCAGAGACTAGATTCTCATTAGTTTTCTACTGTATCTTGGAGGAAGCATATATCTGGTGATGAATCATGCCTGGAAAAATGAAGAAAACCCTCCAGAGGCAGCCATTTATTTGTTTGCAGATAAAACTGCAAAGGAAACCAATTAAGGTTTTTATTTTTAATTTAGGTTTAGTTTTGAAATGCTCCATTACCGAGAGCCCAAAGGAATGTGCTTCTAGTATCCTGAGGACTCGAGCAGCCAACGCAGGAGAGAAAGGAGCTGGGAATCAGAGGAGCCACAGACACCCTCCAGGGACAGGTAGCAAGGTCCCGAGGATGGAGCGCAAGCTTCCTGCCTGCAACAGCCCGGCTCTCCTGGTCACTGAGATGCTCACTTGCTGTCCTACTATTATGCCCACTGACATGCAACCCCCAGTTCTGCCCCTTATTAGATGTTTAAGAGGGACAAGCGCCTAGCCCCTCTGAGCCTCAGGTTTTTCATCTATAAACAGGGATAATGACGCTTGCCTACGTCAGAGTTGTTCTGAAAATTCCAATGCTATGTTGATTGACAAAGCAACTTTGCAAATGGGGGTGCGCTTCTAAGAGTGGGAGCTTTCTTTTATTGTGTTGTAGCTCATCCTTCCCACCACTACCACACCTTCTCCAAAGAAAAGGCGAGCTCTTCCAGGGCGAGGTCCACGTCTTGCACAACAGCAAAATGCAGCTCACAATGAGGGGCTTTGAAAAAAACAGCATCCCTTCAATTCTTCCCCCAACACTTTATGGCCAGGTCAACATGGGCAAGTTTCTTACCCTGAGACTCTGTTTTCTCTTCTGGAACACGGAGGTCCTAATATTTTCCCCATAGGGGTGTGGTAAGGATAAAATGAAATAACAGATTTGCAGTGTGTGACAGTGGGTGTTGCGATGGTTCGTCATTCTCTTCTCCTTTTCCTTTCCCCCACGAAATTTGCTTTTATAATTCCACAGTTTTCAGAACAGGGCTTATGCACATCGTGTGTGCCAAATTAATGTTTGCTCGAAAAATTATCGGCACTCAATAAATACTTGTTCTAGATCATCTGGCTAATTTATCTGACCTTGTAGTGCAGCAAAAGAGTCATTTCCCATAAAGCACACCTATTACTCTCTCTGTGGAATACCCAAAGGGAACTCACAGAAGTGATAACCATGAATCAGCTATTAAAAGCAATAAGCTAGACTTCAGTGGTCTGGTGTGGAAATCGCCATCATCACCATCATCACCGTCATCAGCATCAGCATCATCACCTAGGTAACCCTGACTCCATGCCAGGCACTGTCTAAGAGCTCTGTTAAAATGTTCGTTCATCTACTCCTCATAACAACGCTATGGATACAGGTTGTGGTACTATCCCATTTTACAATAAAGAAAACTAAGACATAGAACCCTTAAAAAATGGTCTTTAAGTACATAAAGGTGAAACAATTCAAGCGCCAGAACCATTAATAAAATTCTCGATCATGTAATTTTAAATACACACACACACACACACACACACACACACACACACACACACATCACCCAGTGATGAGTTTAGGCCAACTTAAAGTTAGAGGGCACCGCCCCCAAGACGACCTTCACTTCCAACACTGATTGTGAATTCAGGGAGCTGCCCAAAACCCTCAGGATCAATAATTTGCTAGGAAAACTCACAGAACTCATGAAAACTCTTATAATCACAGTTCTGGTCTGTTACAGGGGAAAGACACAGATTAAAATCAGTCAAGAGAAGAGGCACATAGGGCAGAGTCCAGGAGAGGGGACAAACGTGGAACTCCCATTGTCCTCTCCCTACTGAGTCATGGATGTGTTACTCTCCTGGCATCAATGTGTGATGATATGCACAGAGTATCACCAACAATGGAAGCTCACCCAAGTCTTACTGTTCAGAGTGTTAACCGGGTCTCATGACATGGGCATGATTGATTCTTTGGTTGGTCTAATCGGCAAGTCAACAACTGATCATGACCCAAAGCCCCCACCCTAAATCACACTGTTACTATCTGGCTGGCCCAAGGCCCCTTGGCAAATGAAGATCACCTCCCAGGAGCTGAGGGCCAAGGCCAGACTTCCTTTTGTGCAAGGCTAAACTCTTTACTGCAGAGACACATATATATTTGCATTTGTATTTACACAGATATGTATATAAATGCATAGAAGAAAGACTGGAAGGAAACATACCAAGCTGTTAACAGTCAGAATTGAATGAAATGGAACCTAAAATATTTTACTCTTTCTAAGTGTTCTTCCTATATTTCTCTATTTTGAGTCTTTCCCAATGAGAATATATTTGCATATTATTTGTAGGAATCGTCATCTTTAAAATGTAGAGAATAAAGAAAAAAGAGAAAAGAAAACAGAGTGTATTGTGGCCGCCAGGCCAGCCTATGAGGCGCCAGGTCTGAACTGCTACATCATCCTATAAATAGTATGAAATCTGCTGACTTAACTGAGTGAGGAATGGCATGGGCTGGCCGTGTCAGGGAATTTGGAGTTGGGAAATCCTAGTGACACTGTGCAGTGTTAGGGCTCAGGAGGAAGGGGAAAGGGAGACAAATCCAGGAGAGAAATGGTGGTCAGACAAGGTTCAGGTTGACCTGCAGCGAGCTAGAGGCCGGATGGGGCTGAGCCCTGTGAGTAGGTTACTGAGGACAGCCGGCAGGATGCAGAACATGGAATTCAGACCTTGTCCTTGAAAATGGAGGGGGAGAGGTGAAGGTCAGCAGAGCAGGAGGAATCTTCCCCACCGTGATGCTCCTGAACCCCATGCCCTAGCCAGGATCCCAGGGGAAGTGAGTGGCACCACCTCACATCCCTTCTGTGTGACACTCCATGCCACTGCTCCGGCCTGTTGTCCTGGCCACACAAAAGCACTGCTAGCTCAGCACCCCCAGGGGCTCCCTGATGTACACCCCACCTCACCGCACAGATCGGGGCAGGCCCGGGCCCACCTGTCATGGTTTGTCAGGACAGACCCTTTCCCAGCGGGGCCCAGTTGTCCCAAACAAAGGCAAGGCCTGCAACCTTCTTTCGAGACGCAGCTGCACTCTTTCCTCTCAAAAGACTTTCTAATGAAACTTAACAGTGAAGAAAGGCAAACTTACACAAAATTACATGCCTGAGAGACACACATTAGAAGTCAGCTTGAAACCATAATTCAAGCCCTCTGTGGAAATCCCTATTATTCATATTCTCCACCATTTTCCTTTCAGAATATGTTTTTCCTTTTTTTTCCTTTTCAGAAGAGTCACAGATTTTTTTCGAGAGCCCACGGTGCTCTTAGAGGCATCACAGCAAAGGTATAATAAATGCGGTGTCTGTCATATACCAGGTGTTGCACTAATTCAATGAATCCTCACAATTGACACTGCAAAGGACTATCCCCATTTTACAGATGTGGAAAACTGAGGCTCAGAGAGGTTAAGAGGCTCAACATCACACACACGGTGAGAGGAAGAGCCACCCTACAAACCCAAGACTGACGTGAGCATCTACACTCTTTCCAGAAGATGCTAAGAGCTCCTGGTTCTCCCAGGCTCCCAGCCCACAGTTGCCCCTTGTTCCAATACATATTGACCTATGGTTAGTTGCTTCCTCTCAGGCTTTGTACCCAAATTCAGAAGCATCCCGAATCCGAAAATGACTTGAGCTGACTTTAAGAGCTTGACCTATTACAGGGGTACATTTTTCAAACCAAAAATAAACCCAGGGTCTAACAGAGAAATTTTACTCTCCTTCAAGTGGGGACGTTAATCTGGACATTGTCATCTGGACACCAGAGAGTGATGATTCCAGGGGGAGTTCAAGGGCTCGTGAAGACCAGCGAGTAGAACCTCAAGCCCTGGGATTGCACAGAAATTCTCATTCCGGTAGTACCCTGTGAGCACCTTGGGCACGCCTGCCACCCTGGTGGATGCTGGTGATTGACATGTGTCTTCCCCAATGGCCTGCGACCTGACAGCCTTGGTGAACACAGACTGTGCTGAGGGTGGGGAGGCAGTGCTGAAAGGAAGGAGGAAAAGGGAAAGAAGACAGGGAAAGTGAGAAAGGAGGAAAGGGAGGGAAGGAGTAAGAAAAACAAACTAGAGAAATGTTGAGACCTACAGTGCCTCTACTTATGAACCCACTGAGTCGAGCCCCTTGGAAAGGTTCTACAGGTGAGCAGGGCTGTATGAGGTGGGAGGCACCCCTTTCCCTGCATCTGTCACCCAGGACCCAGCCCTCCCTGTGGACCTCCCTGTGGACCTCAGCCAGAAGCCTGGAGCCTGCACCCCAGCACCCCTCCAAGCTCACCTTCCTCTTGCTTCCAGGGCAACACAGAGGGTTCCTCCAGGGTCCTCCAGATGGCAGAGGTCACTAGGAGTAGCCCGGGTTAACTGTGCACGAGACACCGCTGACCCACCTCAGTGCCTTCACCAGTACAAGTCAGTAGGGGCTGTGCTTGGACACAGGGTATCTGGATTGCAGCCCGGCCTCCCCAACCGTCCCTGGGTGCGGGAAGAAACGGGAGCTCCATGACCTGTAACATGTCGAATGACCACTCTGAAGGAGCGCCAAATAATGGCTTCACGGGAGCCTGAAAAGGGACACACCAGCCCATTCCCACAGGTCGTGTCTCTGGTGACCCGGCGAGCGGAGGCAGCACAGAGCTGGGAGGGTAAATGGGAGGATTGGGACCCAAAAATACCCAGCCAGCCTGGAACAGCAGCAGGAGTTCGACAAGGCGAAAGTTTAATGGGGACAGATGGTTGGAAGCCCTGTGCCTGGGCCCTGAAACACAGCTGCCCCAATCCCAGAGTGTGGTGTGGCTTCCCAGTGGCACGCGTGAGGAAGACGGAGGGGGTTCTGTTGCGTGTAAAGAGTGTGGGCGTCTGCCAAGCCAGGCCATGATGGTGGATGTGTGAGGGTGGGAATGAAGCGAGCGTCCGACTCCTCTCTGCTAAAGGACAGTGAAAAGCTGGGACCCATCCAGCGGAAAATGATGAGGATAGTGGTGTGGACTGAAGCCATGTCATATGAGCAATGGCTGAAAGAGCTATGTTTAGCCTGGAGAAGAAACTCAGGGAGGACATGAGAGCTGCTTTCAAATATCTGAAGGGTTGCCGCAAGAAAGAGGAATTTAAACCTGTTTTATCCGGCTCCACAAGGTGATACCAGGGCCATGGAAATGGCATCAAGGCATTCTGGGCCATGTAGAAGTCAGGTTGGCACTGTCCAGCTGATAGGGTTGTCCACTAATGAAACAGGTTGTCCCCAGAGAGCCTGAGCTCCACATCATTGGAAGTAATCAAGCCCAGCCAGAACGACCACCTCTTAGGGGTGTCAGGAAGGGTGTCGGCGGGCCCAGATGACCTCTGTGGGCCCTTCCATCTCTAAGAACTGAGAGGCCTCAGGAGGGAAGACCTGCCTAGAGGTAGGCATCTCAAAGGGCCTTCTCCTTAAATTCTCTGGCTGAAGGCATGAGCCAAGCACTTTCAACAGCTGCCATCCCACTGATTCCTTTTCCTAAATTAGGCTCCCTGGGGCCTCTCACCGGCTGAAGCCTAGAAACGAGGGCCCTTCATAGCCCAGAAAGTAATTAAGTCCGTGATGTCATCACTCAACTGGTCCCAAAGAACACCGAAGCCCCAGGGGCATGGGGCCAACTTTCCTCAAATTACCATTCTTGTAGCAGATTGTGGCCTTTTGTCCCTAAGGGCCCAGGCCTCTGTAAGGTGACACATGCCAAATGGTGACTGAAATAGAGCAGAGCGCTGGGACCCAGGCTGTCACCCAGGAGGGGGACATTCAGTCAAGGACACTGGGAAAGCGGCATCCAGTGTCCCTGACCCCTTCTCCTCCAGTACTGTCTGCAGTTACTTTCTTCTCAGTCAGCCAAGCAAAGTCAGGGGCAGGAGGTGGACAGGAGACATCTTGACGTGGGCAGGACTGGCCAGTCGGGGTGTCATGGAAAAGCAGGGCTTCAGAGTGGAAGGGCTCCTGAGAGCACGTCACCCGCTGGCCCAGAAGATGAGTGAGGGCTCACGACACACTAGGTATTTTGCTACAGCGACGAACAAGGCAGGCTTGATTCTGATGGCGGGGAAAGAAAGGAACAATAACCGAACAAACGTTCTCTCTTGTGGCATATGAGGAAACTGAAGCCCAGAGAGGTTCAGGGACTTGGCCCGGGTCACAGGGCAGTGCACGGACTCTGTCAATCCTTAAACAGATATGCCTGCCCCACGGGGCCCAGAAGAACCAAGGAGGCCCTTCTATCATCGAACTCATTGGCTCTTCTCATCTCTAGAACCTCTTTTTGGGGAGAATCAGAATTTGTTGAGAATCAAAACTCATAAAGTGGTAGAAAATATACAATCTCTGAGTACCTAAAGGAGGCAGGTGGGAGCCCTACAGAGCTGACAACCTCCAGAAGAGCTTGGGGGCTCCGACGGCAAATTTGCCTGCCTTCTAAATTCCGCCCTAGGGATGGCTATACACCTGGGGGGGCAGAACAAGGACGGAGGCTTGTGGACAGAAGAGAAGCAACAACACGAAGAAGCTGCCAAAACATGTTGGACCATGTTTGAATCTTCGCTCTAAAAACCAACTTCAGATAAATGTTTGTCTATTACCAACTGCGTAGGGTTCAACCTAACACATTCTTTTTTTTTTTTTTTTTTTTTTTTTTTAGAGAGAGGGAGAGACAGAATCTTAAGCAGGCTCCACACTCAGCATGGAGCCTGACACAAGGCTCAATCCCACGACCCTGGGATCATGACCTCAGCCGAAATCAAGAATCAGATGTTCAACTGAGCCACCCAGGCACCCCCAACCTAACCTAACGTCCTTAAGTACTTGTGGATGAAATAATATAATTCTAGGACTTCCTTCCAAATACCCTAGTGGGGTAATGGAAGACGGGGAGGTGGGAATAGATGAAACAAGACTGGCTGTGAGTTAATATTGCTGCAACTAGATGCTGGGCACGAGGCTCATTACATATACTACTCTCTCTACTCTTGTATATGTTTGAAATGTTCTATAATTAAAGATTTTAAAAGGGGATGGTGCCAATATTTTGAGCATCACTACTAATGTTACAGCCTCAAAAGAGAATTTTAAAAGGATGCAAATAGTTGGCAAAGGTCAATTTTGGTGTTAGTGATTATGTCAGTGCTTATTAGGCTTTCTGGAAGTCATCTGAGTGAAATGTGATGGAGCAGGGCAGGGACTGAGAAAAGCACACTCATTAAAAACATGACAGTGGGGTGCCCGCGTGGCTCAGTCTGTTGGGTGTCTGACTACCGATTTCAGCTGAGGTCATGATCTCACGGTTCATGAGATCGAGCCCCATATTGGGCTCTTGGCTGACAGCATGGAGACTGCTTGGGATCTTCTCTCTCCCTCTCTCTCTGCTCCTTCCTGGCTCATACTCAAATAAATAAACGAACATTTTTTTAAAAAACATAGTAGAAAAGTGGCTCATCCTTGCTTCTCTTTTCTGGGAGACCAATTTGCTGACTTCAGCCCCCTTCATGGGAAGGGGGTACCTCTTGTCCTTTCAGTTCATTTGTGGTGATCTCCAAGCTGCACTGTTGTGCCCTGGCTCCAGCGATGTCACCAGCATCCCTTTCCCTTTCTGCAGAGCCTGGCCCATCCCAGACCCAGTTGCTCAGATGCCTTCTCTAAATAGAAGCGTTGTGTGAAGATGCCTGTCTTTTGCTGCTTGAGGAAGCCAGCCTCAAAGGCCAAGCCGATTAATCCTGAGCAAATTTGTACCTGTGACCACCTGTCAATGTCAATTTCTATGGGTCGTGGATAGTGTAACCACATGACATGGAGATATGATAGCCTGTCTTTGGGGCAGAACTGTCCAGGATGTAGGGTGGATGGTCCACAGCCCGGCGCTTAATAATACTGACTCACACACTGAGAGCTTTGTCATGTTCTGCCATCAACTCTCTTCAAATCTTGCTGGTGACTACAAGGAGAAAGGCTCATTTTTGGTGCCAGTGTCTTTAACACCTTTCTAAGGTTAGCTGATCCCCCTTTTTAACAAACAGAAAGCAAGCCTCAGGTTTGGAGCACTTGCCGGCAACAGTCTCTAGCCAAGATTAACTAACTTAGATTTTCATCATATTGAATTCTTTCTATTTATGGAACGGAGGCCACTTTGATGTACAACCATAAGACAATGTAAAGAAATGTTACGTAAATACAATTTGGGTGTTCTGCATATCGTGACGACACAGAGATTTGATGAAGCTTGCACAGGCTTCCTGAGGCTGCCCCAACACCACCCAGCACAAGAGAGGAGGAAGTCAGAGGAGAGAGAAGGCAGTCAGAGCCAACTGGTGTTAAGATATCCAATATCCAACTTTTCAAATTCTACAAAAGCATATAACCATATGAATATATTCTGAGTGGTATTTTTCTTTTCTTAAAAGGTGGTCTCTCAGTCACCTGGCTTAGAAATCCTGACTTTTTCTTCAAATTCCACTTGTCATCTCCATCCATTATGGTAGATGTCACCATAACTATCGTCACCATCATTATCTTCACTGTCATCATTATCGCCACCACCGCCATCTTCATTTATCATCATCACCATCATCACCATCCTCCTCATCACTACCATCCTCATCATGAAGGGTTAACAGCATTTACTGAATGCTTTCTATGAGCCAGGCAGTGTGCAGGCTTCCTTTGAGTTATTTCAGTGAATCTTCCCTCTCTCCACAAGCAGAAATACTCTTATCTAGCCTATCTGGACCATAAAACAGACTCAGAAGGGTTAAGTGACTAGCCCATGTTTACACTTACAAGTAAGTGGCATAGTTAGGATTCAAACCCAGATTGATCCTTAGAGACCAAGCTCTTAATCATTACACTTTCCTGCCTTTGGTGCAAGCAATGACCTAGCTTACACCTTCAGTATTTCTTCTCTGGTCTTCATTACTACTTAACCAGTCTTCTTGCCTCCTATCTACCTTCTATCCCCACAAGAACCAAGCCATCCATTGTCCACTCACCAGCATGGGCTATATAATATTCAAACATGTCCCAGAGACTCCCCTGCCTAAGATCTTCCAAAGGAGCTCCACCACCTGGATGGTATAAACTCCTTGTACCTATTAGGGCTCATTGATGAAAAGCAACAGAAACAACTCTGAACAATTTAATAAAGAAAAAAAGGCAAGGGCAGAGAATTCATTGGAAGGACAGGAGGTAGCTCACTTAACCACAGAGCCTAAGGTATAACAAGTACTCACCGTGAGTTTGTTAAACAAATAAATGAATGAGAGAGTAAGTAAATGGATGGGGCAGGTTGCTTGGTTTCTAAGTGCAACTGTGAAGATCCATGGAATTGCTTCAAAATCCCAGGGTGGGGATGAGGCTCTGGGCCACACAGAACCCCCTCCCCACTACTTCTATCTGTTTATGAGTTGAGAGGACTCAAGTAAGACTCATCTGTAAGAGGTTCTACTTTTGCAAAACCACAGGTTGAATAAGTAAAGCACCAGCCTGGAATCTGGAGATTTACATTCTAATCCTGGCTCTACCTCTCACTGCGTGGGCATTCTTGCTAGACATGTTCCCTCTCTCAGCCTCAGCTTCTACATCTATAAGATGGTCACATCCAGCAACCCAGGGAGAAAGTGATCCAGGATGATAGCACACACAATGGATAAGACCAAACACAAGCTCTGGGGATCAACTTTCTTAATCAGATTTTTCTGAGTTAACCGTAAAATGAACTCTACCCAGCCACAGCACATGATAGGGCCACAAGCGTAGTGACAGGAAGATGGCCTTGTCAGGGGCACGGCAGCTCTAGGTTTTAATAGCTATTACTGGCAATCTACGAAGTGAATTTCCAGCATTAGGGTTAGCTGGAGGAAACCAAACATTAAAGATGGATGATTTGTCATTTCACCATCCACCAAGTGGACTATGCATTAAAATGTATATTTGGGGCATGTATGTGTGTGTGTGTGAGTTCATTGGGAAGGCCCTAGAAATCTTTCCAACACTAACCCACGTGGTGAAGCAATGGAGACCCAGAGAGGCTAAACGCCTGCTTCTTGTTCTACCGTTGATTTTGTACCAATGGCCTCTCAAGGCCCATGTCTCCTGATTCCACACCTAGCGCATGCCTACTCCTCCCATTCCCCATACATAAATCCTTTCTCAAACCCATCCTGCCTGCTTCCTGCCAGGGGGTCCCGGTGCTCAGGCAGTTTCCTGGAGGAGACTGCGGTGGCTCTGAGCCCGTGAGAGGAAGTTGCAGACGCTTCTCTCCACGTGAGCCCAACACACAGTGTATTTACTCTAAGTGGGTTGGCACCACCCCATCAGCAACCTGCCAAAAATTTCCTGTACTCTTTGGGTTCAAGCCCAAGGTCATTGTATCACCTTCCAGGGAGCTATGGAATTGGTCCCAGAGGGAAGAAACATCTAGAAAGTAGAAAATAGATACGTATTACTCTTGGAGCCAGAGAAACTCTCGCCTACCTACTGCATATGCTCACTACCAGTGGGCTCACCTTTAAGACTAATGGTGGTGAAGGTGGGACCTGGGGGCGGGGTGGGGCCTTGAAATGAGGCCCTTCCCAACTCCAGACAGGCAGAGCCACATGGACACCTGACCTGAACAAGAAATAGGACGAGCACAGCTTCTCTGGAACGCAATTTATCCGCACATAACAGGAGCTGTTAAAGTATATGTATAATGTCACGCACAAACTTTGTACTCACATTTTTATGTTCATGTCTGATTATTTCCTTCATGCAGAATTTTAAAAGTGGGTTCATGGCCTGAAAGGACAGAAACATATATATATATATATATATATATATATATATATATGATATATTGAACAATATACATTAGATATGTGTATATATTGTTACGTGTGTGTTTAACTATAATAGCAAAAAAATTAGAAAACAGAAATTAAATGCCCACTATCACAGGAATAGTTACAAAAACAAGCTATGGCAATCTGCATGATATAAAAAACAGTTTTAAAAATAATGTGTATCCATAATGTTTACTCATAATGCTAAGAGAAGGGAGTAGAATACAAAGTTGTAGGAACAGAATGACCACTATACTGGAAAAAAAAAAAAAAAGCCTGGAAGAAAATATACTAAAATAGCAACTGAGTTCTAAGTGGTAAGAGCCTGCGTATTTCTATTTTATGCCGTGGTTTTCAAATGCCCTATAATGAACCTGAATTGCTTTTATAACCAGAAAAATGGAGGAGTATCTTTTCAATCTCCTAGCTGACTTGCCCAGACTGTTCTGTAAGTGCCTGAGCTCTGCACCCTCCAATCTGGCCAGCTGCCCTCTGTACTTACTTGTCTGACATCTCCTCTGGTTGACAGCGTAACTAATCTTAAACCAAGCCCTGTGTTCACGATCCTTCGGCTCTTTCAACGTTGCCATCTACCTGACATGTAACCTTGAGCCCCTTACAGTTTTCATATCAGTGAAGTGATCACCCCCAGCCATTCTCCAACTCCCCACTCTCTGAGTCTCCAGATCCTCATTGTCCCCAGCCTCAGTCGAAAGAAGACCACACCATGATGGCGCAAGGGGCCCCAGCCTGGGCAAGTTCCTAGGGCCACCCTGATTATTTTGGGACTCACAGTTTTTACTTCCCAGCGACCATAGCTGCTAGGGGCAGCCAGGCTGCCAGGAGATCCCATGAGAGCACCTGTTGGCTACAACCGGAAGTCAGCGATTCCCTCACCTGAGTGAACCGCTGCTTGGGCCTCCCGCCCAGGGTGCAGAACCCATGCCTCTCAGGCTTCCAGGAGAAATGCGCTCATTCCAAGAGAGTTGGTCAGTGTCTTGGCGGGAAACAGCCAGCACACTCAAATTAGGACAATTTAGGGAGTGTTTAATAGAAGAAAATTTTACAAAGGTGTGGGCAGGGTGTGGTTGGTTCCCTGGGGCTGGCAACAGCCAACTCAAGGCAATGTGGAAGCAGAGGAACAAGCAGCGCCCCCCATCCCCGCCACACACACATCACTCTCCTCATTCCCTCTGATGCCCTGACCAGACATAAATTGGCTCCACATTGGCCAAACCAAAAGGAAGCCAGAGGGCAAGAGAACCTCTGCAAGATGGCCTCCCGGGCTATAGAAGCAAAGAGAAGAGATTCAGGCCACCAAACCTTGGGGATCTCTCAACAATTTCTACTCACACTGTGTATGTTCCCAGGGAAGGCCCACACCACCCAGCACCCTGAATTTCTCTTGAAATGTCCCCCACCTGACACTTCAACATTCCTCAGGCCCTTCTCTGCTATTCCTCCTGTCTGTCGTCCTTCCTCCACACAGTGATCGGGTTTTTTCATTTTTGTTTTGTTGTTTTTGTTTTGTTTTGGAGAGAGAGAATGCGAGGGAGAGGGGCGGAAGGAGGGAGGGAGGGAGCGAGAGAGAGAGAGAGAGAGAGAGAGAGAGAATGAGAATGAGAAGGAGAATCTTAAGCAGGCTCCACACTCAGCACAGAGCCTGATGCAGGGCTTGATCCCACCATCCCAGGATCATGACCCAAGTGGAAGTCAAGAGTCAACCGACTAAGCCACCCAGGAGCCCCCAGGGGTCAGCTTTTAAAACCTCCCCAATGTCCAACTGCCCCCTCCTTAATTATGCAGAGCCACTTATAAGGCATCCTGCTCTCTGCTCCAAGGGGTCATCACAACATCTCTTCCAGGCCATACAGCCCCCTCCCCCAGAGGCAGTTTGGCAAATCATTTTCTCATCTCGCTTCACGTTTTTGTCATTCGTGTTGCACAGACCCAAGTCATTATCAGCCGCAAAGCCTTGTTTGGGGAGTGTTGCAAAAATAAATAAATAATTCTCCCTAATTGATCTGGATAAACACATGTCTGTCAATACAAATCCCATCCCTTCACGGATCATTTGCCGCATCTCCAGCTCTACGCTCCAGGGCAAAGCTAAGAAGGCTTTTCTGCATCTGTACAGGGGCAGTCACTGAGTGGATCTTTCTTTGAGAAAGCTCTCTCAGAGCCAAGCTGGAGGGATGAGAGAAATCAGCAGAGGCCAGGAGGATTTTCATGTTTGCATAATGAAATCTGGTCTGTTCCCTTGCAAGAGTCGAGATTCCCTCATGCCTACCAACCACCACAGACCCAAAGCCACCTGCCCAGTCTGCCTGTCGCTGCCCAGGGCCAGACCGCACTGGCTCCTGCAGCCCAGCTTGTCCTCATTCACTCTGTCATTCTAAGAGGCTGCATTCTACACTACCTGAAGACAGCATGTGTCCCTTAGAAGCAATTGGCTTTTTGTCTTCCTGAACCAGCTCCCCACTTTGAGGCAGAGCGATCCTCAGGGGACAGTGTGCCACAGGGAGGAAGGAGAGTGGAGAGCCTGACTTTGCTGCCTAGCTTCAGAGAGTCTCAGCCCAGCCCCTGCATCCTCAAAGGAAACTGTGCACCCAGGTTTCTATCATGTATGACACTGAACAGGTCCAAGCTCACTGTATCAGGATGAAAAGAGGTTGGTTGGGGAAGGGACCAATCTAAAGTGTGCACAAATGCTGCCCTGGGCATTGTTTATTCGGTCCCATGGATTCTCCTCTCATTCTGGGAATGGCACCCAGATTATCCTAAGGGAACCAAGCTTCTCCCCTTTTGTATCCAGGAGGTTTCCATGGAGCTGGTTCCATCCTTGGATCAAGGCTTGGCTGATCAGCTCATTTCATCACCCAGGCCACAGGCATTGGCACTAAGCTGGCCCAAACCAGGCCATTCGGCCCAATGAGTCTCAGTACTGGAACCTTTTCTGGAGCAATCAGGAAAGCCATGTGCTCTTAGCTATAAGAGTTGCTGAGAGAGTCAGCATAAGCCTGGAATTAAGGTGGATGGACAGCATGTCACCCAACTGGACAAGAGGTGGAGAGAAACAGGTTCCCATGGCACTGTTTCAACCTTTGGGTGCACCCAGGCCCCAGGCCAGAAACCACCTGAGGCTTTCCAGTTCTGCATGTCAACAAACTGTTTCCATCAGGGTGAGCAAGGCTTCTGGGACCCACAACCAATTGGCCCAGCGCCCACATGTCCACCTATGTTTTTCTTCCGCTGTATCTAGGTCACTCTTTGCTGCTGGAGTCAGCAACATCTATCCTCTGCACACCTTCCTCTTCTGTCTTCGAGTGTCCTGCCTTGGTCTGGAGAGGGCGGTATGTGATGAGTGAGAGTCCTGGCCAAGCTGCACGGTGGATGTGTGGCAAGCTGGCAGGTCTGGGATAAGAGCATGGAAGCTGGACCTAGGGACGTCCGGGATCAGATGCCGGGAGAGAAGGCTCCAGATGTCCAAAATGGTCTGCACTGTGAGAAGTGGGGCGGGTTTGGGTTCCAGGACACGACTCAACAGGAGTCATCAGTTACAAGAGGGGACAAAACTAGAGTCAGAACAGGCGCCTCACAGACAGTGGGAGGCTGACCAGGGAAGAGAGGACAGGGAAGGAAGAACCATGCTCTGTGTTAGTATGTGCCTCCTGGGACTCCTGAACCTCTTCTGGTCTTAAAGGAACTCTCTTCAATTCCATACTGGAGGTCAAGAAACCAGAAGGTCCTGGCTCTGGTCCAACCCACGTGACTTTGGACAGGACGCCCAAGCTCTTTGCACTTCATTTTTCTCATCTTTGAAATGGGTCTTAAAGTAAATAGGTCTCAAAGGATTAATGAGTACATCAGATTGGGACAGTAGGTGGAAAGGTGTTTTATAAATAAGCAGTTAGAAGCTGGTGTGGTTTAAAGGCTGTTTCCAGGGCACCTAGGTGGCTCAGTCGATTAAGTGTCTGACTCTTGATTTTGGCTCAGGTCATGATCTCACAGTTCATGAGTTCGAGCCCTATGTCAGGCTCTGCACTGACAGTGTGGAGCCTGCTTGGGGTTCTCTCTCTCTGCTTCTTTGTCTGCCCTTCCCCTCCCTCAAAATAAATAAATAAACTTTAAAAAATAAAAATAAAAGACGAAAGGCTGTTTCCTACATAACAGGAGGTCAATTTCAAAGAGACTTCAATGCCTAAGAAGGACGTAGGATTTGGAGCCTGAATACTTTGAATTTCAGTCACGACTTTGACCCTTACTCTTTTAGGAAACCTGGAACAAGACATTTTGCTTTTTTACGTTTCTGCCGGAACGTCTTTCAAATGAGAAACGCATTTCCAGCTTTCCCTCAGATCCAGAGTGAGAACCAAATGAGCATAAAAGAACTTAGTAAAATAAAACACCAAAATAGTAAATGGCTCTTTAATGAGAAACTTATGGTGTGCCGTGCATTAAGTCATTAAGTCCTACAGTGATCTCCGAGACAGACGCAACAAGAGTGATAATAATAGTCGCTGGCACTGGCTTAATGACAGTGACCACTACGGAGTGCTTAGTATGTGCTAGGCCCACTGTAGGGGCTTTCCAGGCATTACACACCCTTAGTGCTCAAACCACCCCTGAAGGAGGAACTACTATTAACATCCCATTTTGCAGATGGGCAGACTGAGTGCTCAGAGATTGATGAGCCAAGGTCTTCAGGCTAAAAAGAGCATAGCTGGGATTTATCCAAATGTAGGGGTGATTTTACAATTTATCCCACACACGTTGTGGGATATATCATGTATCATATACAGTAGAACATATGAGTAACTCTAGCCGTGTGAATTCCTGGTGGGGAGAAGGATCATACAGGGCTCTGTTAGCCCCCTTCCCCAGGATGGTATCACAACTAGGAAGCCACGGACAGGACTGTTACTTGCACTCCAAAATAAAGTTCCTGCTCTCGGGTGTAGCTAAAGAGGTGACCTGGGACCCAGCCACCTTGAGAAGAGGCCAAGTCAGCTGCGGCCACAGAGAAAGTTGGGCCCCAAGTTTCTGCCCAAGAAGAACAATGCACTTCCTTCCAGCAGCTGCCAGGCTGGGGCCTCCCAAAAGCCACAGCTGTTACAGCCGCCCACAGGCAGGCACACTGTCCGCCCACCGGCCTCGGGCAGGCCCTGCTGCTGCTGTCAGCTGCTCCACAAGCTTTTCCCCTGGAGTCCTGGGGGTCACCCCCTCTTAGGCACATAAGCACACCGTCTATACTGGACCACTGCATTTGCACCCAGGACTGAAAGCCAGACAGCATGGCTCTGCACTTTCCTGCTCTGTGACTTTGCACAAGTGATTTAAACTCTTGGGGCACCTGGGTGGCTCAGTCGGTTGAGCATCCGACTTCGGCTCAGGTCATGATCTCACAGTTCATGAGTTAGAGCCCCACATCGGGCTCTGTGCTGACAGCTCAGAGCCTGGAGACTGCTTCGGATTCTGTGTCTCCCTCTCCTGCTCATGCTCTGTCTCTGTCTCTATCTCTCAAAAATGAATAAACGTTAAAAAAAGAATTTAAACTCTCTGGGCCTCAATGTGTTTATCTGTAAAATGGGGATAAAAACCGTCCTTCCTTCACAAGGTTGTTAAGAAGATTTAGGGCTAAACGCTTGTAAAATGGTTAGAATAGTGCCTGGCACTTGGTAAAGGCTTAATAAATGTTCACCGTGATTATTACCTGCTTCAATCAGTGAAAAGGGGAACAGGGAATTGGAAGGAATCGCAGTGCCTTCCCAAGGCAGGTTAGATGAATCCCACAGAGCTGTGCAGCACACTAAGGTGGGAGGAGGTGAGGTTCTGTTAGCATAATGAAGTCCAGATGTCGGGTTGGGTCTCCTGGATGGAGTCAGGACCGCCTATTTGGCCACGTGCCTCTAACGCGAGATGCTTGGATTTCTACTGGGTGTTGGGGGCATCCAAAAGAAACAGGCAAGAAATACAGCATCTTTCCTTTTGACTTCTTCCAGGAATCCAGGACACCATCACGGAGGGCAAAGACCAGACTGAAAGACTGCCTGGGTGAGGGGGGCAGAGGTAAACAGCTAGTGATGGAGCCACCTTCATTCACAAGGTTACAGCGCTGTGCTGGGAGTCCCCCCAGAAGGCCCTGAGCTGACAGCCCATTCTCGCCTTGTCACACTGAGACTCACAGGTGCCTGGTGGGGGAGCATTACTGCCCCCATTTTACAGATGGAAACTCAGGCCCCAAAAGGTGATCTGTGGCCTCACATGGCTAAAGAAAGCCAAGCGGAAGCAATCATTTGGTTCACAGTGCTGATAAATCCGTGGGAAGAAAGTGCTTTGAGGTTGACAACGCAGGGCTCAGCAGGCACTGGAATCCCGGGGGGCTGAATCATGACTCTCTGAGACCTCTGAGAAGCAAGTGGGTTTCAAAGGCAAGGAGGAAATCAGTGAGAGAGAACACCCCTTCACAGAGAGGTAAGGGGAGCATCCAGATTCAGCAGTTCAAATGTCATCTCTTCCAAGGGGCCTTCACTGCTCCCCACTGGGTCAAATCAATGCCCCCTCCCTCCAAGTCTTTTTAGCCTCCAACTCCACTCCATTCAGCCCCTGAATGCTCGGGGCTGAGGCTCTAGCTATAAACTGGATCCAGCTCTTTACTCCTTAAGGGATACAAACTTCAGGGAGATAGGTGTCACAGGTAGGGCTCCCCCCAAAGCAGGTCCTGAACCAAGGATTGCAATGGGAGTCCTTGCAATCCTTTAGTTGGAAGGTGATTCCAGGAAACAATAGTAGGAGTGAGAGGAAATGCTACCTAACAAGTAGGAAGGCAGGGAGCATGCATACTGGAGCTGATACCGCTGTGACCACCTAGAGCTCAGTCCCACTGGAGAGCACCAGAGGGCGATAGAGAGCACACCTCAGAGTCGTCCTCCCCTAGGAGCTGGGGTTATTGATTCTCTAATCCCCACCTCCACATCGTCTCCCCAGCACTGCCCCCCTGCCCGGCTCAGTAAGGCGTCATCAGCGTGCCTGGGAACAAGGAGTGACTAAGGCACGAGTGTCTTACAGCTCTTATTGCCAAGTCATTATCATGCCTGCCTACCCCACTAAACCAGATAGATCATGGGCTCTGGAGTCACACTGCCCATGTCTAAATCCTTGCTTCTCCCCTCAAAGTGGAACCTTGATTTAACTTCTCTGGACCTTAATGCCCTCCTCTGTCGAGTGGAGGTAATAATAATACCTACCTGGTAGGGCTCACATCAGTTAGCACATATGAAGAGCCTAGGACAGCAACTGATACGTGAGTAATGCTCTAAAAATGTTCACCATTATCTTAAAGAACAGTCCTCAAGGCTAGGAGGTCAGTGGCTGACCTGATTCAACTTTTTTCTCCCTGTGACTGCCCTAGTCAGTGCCCAGCACAGAGAAGGTCTCGGTTTTGGGGTTTCTTTTTTAAGTTTTATTTATTTTGAGGGGGGAAGGGAGGGAGGGGCAGAGACAGAGATAGAACCCCAAGCAGGGTCCTCACTGCCAGCATAGAGCCCCATATGGGGCTCAAACTCACAAACCCATGAGATCACGACCTGAGCTGAAATCAACATTCAGAGGCTTAGAGAAGGAGTCAGTCGTATCTACTGAATGAATGAACGAATGAGTCAGTGAGTGAACGAATGAATTGGTTTCGAGAGCCAATGTGTTGACCTCAACCACTAACTTCTGGTTTGGCATCTGCAGCCTGGCTTCCTAAATGTCAGTCAGTATTGTTTCCCATGATGTCCTTCTGGAAGGATAAAACATTTTAACTGGAGCCTCTGAATAATATTCAGTATAAATATACTGCATGCATTCCTGAAGACCTTTCTGGAGACACCTCAATCTCCCTGAGGCCCTGACCTTGCAAGGGTCTCCGTGGCCCATGAACTGCTGAGCACCACCTTCCTAAAGTTCTGATTTCATGAGACAAGGAACTCACTTGTGGGAGAAACTGCTCCAAGGTTTCGTGTGCGTGCACCTGCTGCCCCCTGGTGGGCAGGGTCAAAAGTAACAGGAAACCTTAGAAACCATCAAGGTTATCTTTCCCACTGGTAATAAGATATATATATATATATATATATATGTATATATATATACATATATATATACATATATATATACATATATATACATATATATATATGTATATATATATGTATATATATATGTATATATATATGTATATATATGTATATATATATATATATGTATATATATATATATGCGGTGTGCTGATTTACAAGCACTTTCACATTCCAAGTCTTATGTGAGCCTTCAAACAACCCTGGGATGTAGGTAGGGCAGGGACTGTCCCCATTTCATAGAAGAAGCTGAGGTTTTGAGAAAGTAAGCCCACAGTGAGCTAAGAACTGAAATTTAAGGCGGACAATTTTGATTCCAAAGCCCAATCATTTTGACTCCAAATGCCAATTTCCTGTTCTATGCACAAGAATCATCTCGGGGCATTTATTAAGGCTACAGAATCTTAGACACCAATATCCTGAATATCTAGGGGTCAGACTGGGAATCTTGATCTTTGACAAACTTTCTAGGGAAGGCTGCTGCAGTCAGGTCCCAACACTCCGACTGGCTTTTGGAAACCACTGCCTTGTATCACATAGCATTAGATTCTGTACTTAGACACCATCTGCCTGATTCTGTGCTGCTCTAACAGAGTACCATAGACTAGGTGGCTTAGAAGCAAAAGAAAGTTGTGCCTCACAGTTCTAGATGCTGGAAGTTCAAGATCAAGGGACCAGAAGACCACCAGTGTGTGGTGAGGGTCTGATTCTTAGTTCATAGACGTTGTCTTCTCACTATATCCTCACATGGCAAAG
Organism: Panthera tigris; assembly: GCF_018350195.1. Classification (NCBI taxonomy): domain Eukaryota; kingdom Metazoa; phylum Chordata; class Mammalia; order Carnivora; family Felidae; genus Panthera; species Panthera tigris. The sequence goes on from NC_056661.1 coordinate 50,026,998, forward strand.
GAGATCCCTGTCTATTCTATAAGGGCACTAATCTCATTGATGCGGGCTCTACCTTCATGACCTAATTACCTCCCAAAGGTCCCATCTCCAAATACCATCACATTCAGGGGTTAGGGTATCAACATATGAATTTTTCGGGGACACACATAGTCTACAGCACCCTCCTTCTGCTCTACCCCCAATGTTAAGGGGGTAGATCTTTCTCTCCCAATAGTTGCCTCTTCCTGTATACTATTATTAACCTATACATACTACTAACCTCTCACACCATTGAGGGCTCAAATGCCACACAAACCACACACACTATTCATTGCATCTCCCACAAGGTGCATGAGTCCACATGGTGAATTGTGGCTGAGCCAGAATGGGAAGCCCAGGCTGTGGCCATGAGGCCACATCATGTGGCTTTGTGCACACTGTGCTATCTCCCCTACAGAATGCCCCACCCTCTGCCCCAACCCCCTTAAAGTCATGCCTGGCTTTCCAACCATGGGACAGAAACTAATTGTTACTAAAATGACAGTGACTAATTTTGCCCTAAAGTATTAGCTCTTGAAAATATTAGCTCCCTATATCCAGGTCACCTCTTTCTTCTCCTTCAGGGGAAGACACAGCCTTTCCCAGTATGGAGCACCTACTGACTGAGCTCTGCACATCCCGTCCCTTTCCAACACGCCCTGCAAATCTAGTGCTGTCATCCCCATCTCACCGGTGGCGAAACACGCTCAGCAAGATGAGTGAATTGCTGTGTCACTCGGCTGACAACAGGCAGAGCCAGAGCTTCAACCAGAGGGTATATGACCCCCAAAGCCACGTCCTCTCCACAGTCCCCGACCACTAGACACAAGCATATGGAGCCTGGAATTCTGAGGGTAAGCCGGCGGAGTCCAGGCTGCTTGAGCCAGAAGGGTCTCTCCTCCTGCTGAGAAACATAACTCCACCTGGGTTGTTTGTCCTGACTGTGAATAAAACAGTTGTCTCTTCGTTCTCCATAGCAAGGGCTGCATGTGAACTAGAAACTGAAGTTGGCCGTGGGCTCAACAAGCTAACCATACAATGAAGGTTGGGTATTGGGAGCTACACGGAATAACAGGGCCCTGGAGCTAAGGGAGGAAAACTAGGTCAGGGGAGGAAGTTCCTCCAGCCTTCTAAGCAGTATGCTCCCCATCTGGCAAACACACACACACACACACGCACACATGCACTCCCTATACATGCACAGCCCATACACACACACACCATATACATGCACACACACAGACATACACGTACACACATACAATGTACATGCAAACTCCATGCGCGCACACGTAAACAGGCACACACATACCATATACATGCACACATACACATGCACACACTCATACATACACAATGTACATGCACACTCCATACACACACGCACGCACACACACACACCCTATACATGCACACCCCATGCACACACACAAACATGCACACACACACTTATACACCTATACCTCATGCACACACACATGCACACAGGATACACACACCCTATACATGGACATCCCATGCATACAACCCTATACATACACACTCCATGCACACAAACACGCAAATATACACACATGTGCATACACCATGCATATGTACACACATATCATGAATGTACCCATGCACATGTACATACATATGCACACATGTACACACACACACAAGCACACATGTATCCTCTCTCATTCCAGGACCATATCCCTCCCCTGAGACCAAGGTCAGTCCAAATTCTTATTTTAACAGCCAAACTGCAGAGGATAGCATCCCTACAACCCCAGCAAATACAGGGAAGGGAAGTTCAGGGTTTAGACAGGGAAAGGACCCAATCCCAATTTCACCTCTCTGGCTTAAGATGTCATTTGCGGCAGAGTACACAAAAAAACTCCGGAACATCATCCCTGGATAAACTAGCACTTTCTGTGTGTGCCTCTAGTGGACAGGTGCCCAACTTCCAGGGGTCTCTCTGATAGTCCCAGGCTGCCCCCAGTTTAGGGGGAGAGGGTTCCATGTGACCTAGGCTGGCCAATTCAGTCACTACATTCACCGGTCAGTGAGGTTCAAGAATGGGCATGTGACCCAAAACAAGCCACTGAGAACCTTCCCTGTGACCTCTGTGTGAGAGTCTCTGGAAAATTAGCTTGCAGCCCCCTCTTTCCTGAGGTCATTGAACTCATATGATGAAATTCCAGAGCTGCTGGTAGCTGTCTTACTGCCAAGGTATGGAAAGCTTGCCTGTGAACAAAGCAAAAAAGAGAAAAGCAGATAGGAAAAAGAAGGAAGCAGGGCAGGAGAGACCACGTTGGAATGAAATCCTTCAAATCCCTGGATCCAGCTATACCTGAAGCTGGTAAACTTTATTAAGGGATAAGAGCTAATCAATGAGTCAATTTGAGTCACTGTCACCTATAATCACTACTACTGACTTGGGTCTTAGGTATCCTCCTCTTATAAAGCTACCTGACTATCACATTCATTTTTTCATTGTCCCCTGCATATATTCTCTCCTACTATAGTCTTATAGTCTTATATACTATAGTATATAGTCTTATAGTCTCTCCTATAGTCTTAGGGCAGAGACTGCAGATCTCCATGAAACTCTCACAAAGCCCAGCATGGTTCTGGCCGCCTGGCAGACTGACCATCAGTGAATAGAGAAGAACAGGGCTAGGGCTCTCCTTTGGGAAAGCAACAAAGAATAAGCAAATCACTTGAGTTTGTGTCCTTTTAAAACAGAATGGAGATGAGAGCCACAGTCTGTGGTGGCCAGTGTTGGGGTCCAAGCTGTCCTAATATTCTAATCTCTACCCCCCCCCCCCAGTGACTTCAACTAGGTTTAGGGCTACACACAGACAGCCAACTCAGCCCGGGGATAATAGAAAGAGGCAGAAATAGAAAATGAAGTCATACCCTGGCTGCAGCGAAGGTCATAAAAATAGCTAACACTGCAGAGAGAAACAAGCGACTGTTATCAAACAGCCAGAAGACCCAGGATTTATTTGGGACTTTTGCCAGAACCACGGGAACTAAGGGCCCTGTGGCTAGTAACCCACCGGTACTCAACTGGAACAGTGTCTCTCTGGACCCACTTTATTCCAGCTAGATTTTCTCTTTGGGTTCACACACCAACAGTATGTACTGGTCACTGGACACTTTTTTTTTTTATCCTAAAAGGACACTCATGTATAGTCCACTTACCTGTTTCTAAAAACAGAAAACAAAAAAGCAATTGAATGCACAAACTGAACTATTGCAGAGGAATGAGAAGAAAGTAATATTTTAATGCACGTTATGTGAATTTGTGGATGCTCAGGCAGGACTGCACGAGGAGCAGTAATGGGGTCGTCAGGGAATTACTCCTTTGGACTTCAGGGTAATAAGAGATCCAGAAGCAACTTCAAACAAGACATGCAGGAAAATCAAAGAACAGAGCCGAACGCTAAATAAGAATTACCACTGCATCAATCTCAGCCACTGCTGAGATTTTGTGTAACCAGGTTCTCTGTGAATGTCAGTGGGGTATCTGCAAGTTGTGTAAGATGTGATACAGGCTTCGTCATACGGATTGCTAGACATCCCGCCTTCCTGGACTCCGTCTACCAAATGCCAACCGTGTCCCTTCCAATCACTGCAACAAACAAAGCCCGTGCCCTCCGTTGGTACAAACGCCCCCAGAAGCATCCCCTCTGAGGCCCACAGAGGTAAGCTGGAGGAACCGCAGGGTTAGAGGTGTTGGCCTCCTAGACTTGAGCGTGACAGAGCTACAGGAGGAAGAGGAGGAAGGGAGGCTTGTAGTACTCTCCCGTAGTAGTCCGTCCCCAGGGGCAGAATGCACCACCACCCAGGGGTGCACCTCATCCTGGCCTCAGCCTCCCCTATAGGCGGAGCCTGTGGCGTTGGCGCGGGGCAGCTGGATCCAGGGGCCAAGTCTGAGCCGGGAAGGTTTGCCAGGTCAGGTGACTCAGATTCTCCCAGCTCACGGCCCTTTGCTTCTGCATTTCCCCTTGTCTGCCAGGTGGTCCCAAGCGAGCAGGACACCCCTCCCAGGGCTGCGGCTCCCTGTTAGCAAGACCCCCACGGGTATGTAGTTCGGCCAGGCTTGGTGGGGAAGGGGGGACAGCAGTAATTGAACAGGACACAGCGAGTCCCAGGGGGTGGGGTATAACAGGTGAAGTGCTCATCTGCATACCATCTGTCAACAGTGCCCTGGGGCGGGGGGGTGGTCTCAGACATCCCAAGCTTCTTCTAACCAGGCCTGTTCTGTCCACATCCTCACACACCGAGGTGGACAAGGGCTGCAGGCCAGCAGGGGCCTGGGGATCAAGAGGGCACAGACTGACCCTCTCGGTGTGTAGCGATTCCCTTCTGGGTAGGGTGCGGAGGGAACAGTATGACAGGGGCCTCTGGTTACCCCCAACCAGCTGCACAGCGGCCCACCTGGCCCCCAAAACAGCCTGGGCATTCAGTCTTCAGAGCATCTTCCGTACCCACCCAGCCTTGCTGCACGTGACTGGGTTCACAGGACACCCTGCCTGTGGTTCTAAGGTAGGCAGGTGATGTAAGATCCCACATACACCCCAAATCGCCCTCCAAAGCCAACCCTCGCATGTGCACCGTGTCACCATCCAATACAGCAGCTTTGTCCCCTGGCCTGGAAACAGATCTCTAGTTTTTCAGTTGGGGTGTGTGTGTGGGGCGTCTACCCCTGGAGCTGCCACATGGAGAGGAAGCCCAGGCTGCACGGAGAGGTCGCATGTAGGTGTCCAGCTCATGGCCCCTCGCGGACGTCCCAGCCAATGGCCACCATCAGCCGCCAGACCCCTCGGTGAACCAGCTTTCAGATGATTTCAGTCCCCTGCTTCTGAGGCACCAGAGTGTTCAAATCTTCCCCGTGAGGCTTCAGACATCACAGAGCAGAGATAAACCATCTCCGCTGTGACGGTAGCTGAATTCCTAGCCCACAGAATGGGGAGTAAATGTTCTTCTCTTCTCTTTTTTTTTTTAAGTAGGCTTCACACCCAGCTCAGAGATTGAACTCATGACCTTGATGTCGAGACATGAGCTGAGATCAAGAATTGGATGCTTGCGCAACTGAGCCCCCCAGGCACCCCTATATTTTGTTCTTGATGCTTCGAGAGCACTCTTTGGTATGCATTAAGAGGCAGCCAATCTGTAGGAGACCTTTAAACATCTCAGCAACGCTCAGCTGGGCCAAAGGCACTGACAGTGGCACAACAGAACTGAGGCAAGCAAGTCAAGGGAGAAGCAAAATCAAACTGCACGCTCGATCGGGGCGCTGGCTTCGAGACCAGAGGCGTGGCCCTGGCCATTTCAATGATGCGTTGTGAGGAAACGTGTGTAGGTTAAACGCATGCTGGATTCCACCAGGCGAGCTCTGGGGAAGACTTGTGGCTTGACAGATGATAAGCCGAATTGTCTGAAAGGACACACCAGGGTTTATACAAGATGGTTCAATGGAGCCAGCGATGAGTGAGCTTGGGGACCTCGGCTGTGCTCCGTGGCAAACGAGACTGGCAGGCCGTGGAGACAGCTGTGCCCTGTCAGATGATGGTGCAGCCAAAGCAGTACCGGTCCGGGTAGTCCACCACATGTACCCTGTGGTCAGTGCCATAGATGTAGTAGACATATGTCTGTCCCCGGTACCAGTAATGGACTTCCGTGACAGGGATCAGCTCAATGGTCTGGCGCTGGGGAAACAACGGGCCGAGAAAAACTTCAGTGTTCGAGTCACTTGCCTGCTCAAGAATCTTCAGTAGCTCCCTACTACTCTGTGGGATGAAGTTTATGCTCTGGAATTGGCGTTTTGGCTCCCATATGCCTTTCTAGATGTACCTCATACTACACTCCTTCAAACACACTGAGCTCTGGCCCAAACCGACTTCTCAGCTTTAGCCACTATCTGATTCTATGTTTCAGAAAGTGGGGGGGGGGGGGGGGGAGTCATCCCCAGGGACGTCCCAGGGTGTATGGAAAGCCACCAGCCAAACAGGACATCTTCCAGAAGCATTAATTTTTAGATGGGGAGGAAGAGCAGAGAAAGGTGGAAGAGAAAGTCATTTCAAACATTTTTGTATTAAAACAACCATGGAGGGGTGCCTGGGTGGCTCAGTTGGTTCCGCAGTCAACTCTTGATGTCCGTTCAAGTCATGACCTCCCAGTTTGTGAGTTTGAGCCCCATGTCGGGCTCTGTGCTGGCATCGCAAAGCCTGCTTAGGATTCTCTCTCCATCTTTCTCTGCCCCTCCCCCATGCTCTGTAAATAAATAAGTTTAATTTAAAAAAAACAACCATGGAGATGTTAGGGAGTCCACGACACAATCTGAACTAAAATATAAGGTTAAACGTTGACACCAAAGAAATTCCAAAGTCTGCTAGTCTGCTTCAGGCTATTTTCACAGGACCCTCCCTCCCCCACCATGGTTTTGCTCTGACCTCCCTTTGAAAGCAGTCCTTCTCAAACACTACCCCTCCTTTTACAAACAGGGAAACTGAGGCCCATGGGCTCACGGAATTTCAGGTTGGGAACATCATCCAGGTCAAGGTCCGTGTGGGTAGTGCTCTACTCTCCTCCCAGCACGTGGCCTGTACCTGAGAGCCTGGGGCACTCACTTCCCCCAGCAGAGCGGTCCTGAAGTGTCTCATTCTCTGGCCCCTCTGCTGAGCAGTTACTCTACAATCTTCCAGAATTGCAGAGCCCTGAATAGAACGTGGGAGACCACCTTGGGAGAGAACACGGGCATCCAGCTGAAACATCCACCCCCGTTAGCGCTAGGTGCTGCTGTGTTGGGACAGCTCCATACAGGGGACACAGCAAAGTCACTCCTCATCAGTCAAGCTAAGCTTCCTTGGGGATGTACTGCGGGCCAGGCTCTGCGTCAAAACCCCAATGTTCTCCAGCACAAGCTGCTTCTTTGTCCCAGACTCACATCTTGGGGGGATCCCAAACCCAGAGGGAGGTGGTGTGGATGGCCCAGGGTTAGACCTTCCTCCTTCAGGATGTTCCATTCCTTGGGAACAGCTCCAGCTCTCTCACTGCAGGTGAAGGTCCAGAGGCCTTCAGGGAAGGAGAAACAGGCCAGGGAGGGGGGCTGTGAAAAAAGGGACCCCTGTTCCACTGGAGGGGCGGCTGAAGGGCAGTGTGATGTTGCGGCAGGAAGAGGGGACTCAGAGTCAAGGAGCGCATCTTCCATGAAGTTTTCTGTGCCATCTTAACTTCCTTTCTCTAGGAAATGGGGGTGAGAGCTCCTATGCCACAGGGTTGTTGAGATAACCAAATGAGATCCAGAGACTTCCCGGAGGCCACAAAGTTGTCTCTGAGTGGTAGTTTTGGAAATAAAAGGTAGAAGACCCCTCTTTGACGTTTTGGTATGGAGGACACAAAATGAGAACCAAGAGGCAAGAGGAGGCGGGAGCCCACATCACTGCTCCAAACACCTGGGCAGTATGGTCAGGGCCGCTCTCGTTTCCAGGCTTTTCTACCAGAACCAAATGGAGAGCAACACCAATACCACCCTCTCCTGCCTCCCTTGGCTTCTGATGCAAAAGGTCTTCAGGTTTGAGGCTACTGATTGGTTAGGACATCAGCTGCCATCAGGTGGCTACCTTGTAATCAGCCATGGATCTGTTGACACGCCTTGGTCATGCCCCCAGGATGAGCAGATTCCAAGTCTGAGAGCAAGAGCGGGGCACGGGGCAGGTGTCATGAGGGGTGTGTCCTCGGGCTGACTCCACTCGCTAACTTCTCAATCCTGAACAAACTATCCACGGACAACTTTGTCTCCAGATGCAGGACCAAAGGACAATTTGAGGAAGGGATTCACAAGAGCCCTTTTCTCTCAGTGCTAATCCCTTTTAACACGACACACCCGTCTGCCCCTGGCTTACATTTCCCTGCTCCGGGACTGGTTCGCAGAGGGCTTGTGTTGCCCAAGACAAGACTACACTCTAGGGGAAGGCCGCAGGAGACCCAGGCCTGCCACCAACATCCTGTGTGATCTCGGGCAGGTCATTTCCCCTCTTCAGGCCTCAGTTTCCCCAGCTGTCAAAATTAAGGGCCCAGAAAGGATTCAAATTATCAGTCTCAGAAATAAAAGAATCTCAGGATAATCACGAGTGTCACAAGCTGACAGCCCATTCCTAGAGTAGACACCTCAATCCTGGGGGCTCTCCATGTGACCCACACCGTGAATATGAGCTCTGCAAGAGCAAAGTCCCACAGAGACGATGTTCTGGGTCTTCCACGAACAAGGTTCTTGTCCCACCCATGCTCCTGCAAATCTGCCTCTTCTCTGCTGCTCATAGCCCATTGTCCTTCCTCAGAGTCCTGTCCTTGAGTTACGGAGCCCATGTCTCACAGAGAATGCACAAAGTGCCTGCGAAGCTGTGCCCGATGTTTGGATGGTGCTAAACAGCAAGAGGCCAGTTCCCTCGTCTCCAGGCACAGAGTTGCTGAGGTGTAACGAGCGCACAGAGGTCCCCTGGGACAGGGTGGTGGCAGACCCTCGCCACACCTCACCCTTGTGTGACCCCTGCCCCTCCCATGCTGGCTCCCCTAGTCCTTTACAGGTTCCTCCTGGGAGCCCTTCCTTGACAAATGTCCTGCACACAAGCTGTTGTCTCAAAGCTGCTTCTGCAGAGCCCAACCTAAGGCAGGGTCCAACCCAGCTCATTTGAAAGATGAGGACACCAAGGCCTTCAGGAGGGGAGAGGGTGGCTCAGAGCCACGTGTATGTGCCAGAGCTGACAAGCAGGTCCCATCCCTGCAGTGTCTGGCCTCAGATCCCCCTTCGCTGATAGCCCCGTAAACCTGCACTGGCTTTCAAAGAGCCGCTGGTGTGCCTTGAGTGCAGTGAGTAATAACATTTGACTTGGAGCTAGGAAGTGGGTTCTACTCCTGGGTTCTTGCACTAAGAAGCTGTGTGATTTTAGGTAAATTGCTTCCACTCTCTGAGCTTCCTTTGATTTACTGGAAAACTCGTGGGTTCAGGCTAGACTAAGGGGTAGCTAACATCACCCCACAGGCCAAAGCCAGCCCGTCAGCCCATGTGGTATTCCTAGCATTTTTAAAGCTTTGTTCTCAATCTTGAAAAATTGGAAGGTTTCCTATAAAAGTCTGGCTTTCAGAGGGTCCAAAATCTCTGCCCCTGTGCCTGCACAAAGATGAGTCGTGGCTGGCTCCTTTGGAGAAGACGGCTCTCTCACTCATGTTACCACCCGGCCGTGGCAGGTCTCTGAGTTTGCGGTGCCCCCAATCCAGCTCCGAGATGGGATTCATTACTTTTTAATTAAATGCATCCTTCTCTCCCCTGCAAACAGGGGAGATGTGCAGAAAGGGAAGGGGAGATACTCATTGCAGAGGGACCAGAAGGAAAAGGGACATTTTGAGCAGCAGTTTCCAAGCACTTAAAGCAAACCCTCTGAAGGAGTGTTAACGTCTCTTTTTCACTGGTGAGAAACCAGACTTCGGGGAGGAGGAAGTAGCTGGCCCAGGAGAATGTCAGGACACAGGAGAACCTGGATCTAAGCCTATTAGACTCAGGGAGCTCGGCCCTGGCCATTCCGGGGCCAAACCCCCATCTCCTCCGGGGACCCCCATCAAGCAGCTGGCTGCAGGGACCATTCAAAGCTGCAAGAGGCAACATCGCCACCTAGTGGCCATCCCAACACAGCACGAAAGCAGCCTAACCCTGGGGGCCTCCACCGCTCCCCAAGGGAGGTGGGAGAAGACAGGCCTTGGATTTAGAAAGTGCCCTGAAGGGCAGAACTTTAGGTGCCAGACTTGGGTAAGCCCTGAATCCTGAACTTCCTCCACCCATCCCTCTCTGAATATTCTAACCCACAGGGTTAAAATCAAGATCTCACTGCCACACTCCTGCTTGAGACCCTACAATAGCTTCCAGTTGCTCTCAGGATAAGAATCCTAATCTTGCACAATTTCCAGTGGTCTCACCTTCTGTGGAGGCCCCACAGTGCTCTGCTCTCTGCCCTCCAGCCACACGAGTCTCAGGTCAGTCTCCAGTACTGACCCCCTTCCTAAACTGGGGCTCCTGTCCTCCACCCCTCCCCTAACTGACGCCTTCCCGCCCTTGTCTGGAAGGGCCCCCCCCCCCAGCAGGAGCCCCAGCCTGGCCCCAGAAGCCTGGCCTCCCCACAGCCCCCGACCCCTACCCCACTCACCTGCTGCAGGACTCGGGCCCGGGGGGACAGGGCAGCGCTGTGCTCCGCAATGCCCCTCTGGGAGGCCAGAGAGATCTCCCGCAGCGGGAAATCCACAATGGGGTACACCTGCGGGAGAGACACAGCCGACCTGCTGCCCTGACCCAGGGTGTCAGCACCTGGAGCCTTACAGCTCTGATTCACACGGGGCAGAAAGCAAGCCCAGACAGGGAAGGGCCCCCAACGCCAAGAAGTGAGTGGGTGGGAATTGTTGAACCTCCAGGTGCCCCTGACCTCCTGGGGAATTCCAACCAAGAAAGCGGGGCTGTGGGACAGACAGCAGTCCTTCTCCTGCAGCCCACTCTCACCCAGCACACCTTTGCTGCTGACTCGGGCTTGGGGTGGGGCCTCCTGAAGGGGTCATGCCTGAACTGAGCCCGTAGGAAGTCAGATTGGGGCGAAGAAAGGCGGGTGAGGAATACTATTCCACCACAAAAAAGAAGGAAACCTTGTCGTGGGAGACAACACGGACGGACGTCGCGGGCATTGTGCTAAATGAGATCAATCATTCAGAGAAAAACAAATGCCATATGATCTCATTTATACATGGAATCTAAAAAACAAACTCCTAGATAGAGAACAGACTGGTGGTTGCCGGGGCGGGGGAAGGTGAGATGGGAGAAGGTGGTAAAAAGGTACAAACTTAGGTATAAAATAAGTAAGTCCTGAGGATGTGACATGGTGACGATAGTTAATAATACTGTGTTATATATTTGAAAGCCGCTAAGGCACTAGATCTTAAAAGTGCTAATCATGAGAAAATAAAAACTGTAACTGGTGAGAGATGTTAACTAGACATTGTGATGATCACTTCACCATACATACAAATATTGAATCACTGTGTTATACAGCTGAAACGAATATGATGTATGTCACTTGTGCCTCAACTTTTAAAAACCCATACTACAGGGGCGCCTGGGTGGCTCAGTCGGTTGGGCATCCGACTTCAGCTCAGGTCATGGTCTCACAGTTCGTGGGTTCGAGCCCCGCATCGGGCTCTGTGCTGACGGCTCGGAGCCTGGACCCTGCTTCGGGTTCTGTGTCTCCCCCTCTCTCTGCCCCTTCCCTGCTCATGCTCTGTGTCTCTCTGTCTCTCAATAATAAATAAATGTTAAAAAAATAAATAAAAAATAATCCATACTATAAAGTGAAAGAAGCCAATCTGAAAAGGCTACATACTATGAATGAAAGAGAGAGAGAGAGAGAGAAAGAAGAGAAAAAGGCTGAGCACCTGGTCTCTCTAAGAGAAAACAGGATGACCCTGCTCAGATATCCCATAAAGGCCAAGTTCCCTGCCAAGACCTACAGCAGAGGTTGGCAAATCTGTTTTGCAAACGGCCACACAGTAAATATTTTAGGCTTTGTAGGCCATAGGGCCTCTGTCTCAACTACTCAATTCTGCCCTTGTAGCACGAAAGCAGCCACAGACAATAAGTAAACAGACAGGCATGGCTGTGTTTCAATAAAACTTTATTTATAAAAGCAAGGCCAGGGCCAGATTTTGCCAACCCCTGTCCTACCGGACTCTCCCTGATCTGGTTGCTGACACCTCTCATGTCTTAGCTGCTTGCTCTGCCCGACTCAAGTCCCTCCTGTCCCACTGCCCTCTGCTGCTCCCTCTGCTGGACCCCTTGGCTCGAGTCCACATGGTCCACTCCCCCACCGCACCATTCTGGTCTTTGCCCAGGGTCACTTCCCGGCCACCAGCTGAAACCACACCCCTCCATGTCTCTTTTCCCTGCCTGCATATTTTCAGTGGCCCTTACAACCATCTGACATTGGGGTGGAATACTATTACCTTCTCCCTCACCGGACTATGAGAGATCTACAAGAGTGAGCATTTTGTTCCACGGTATCCCCAGGGCCTAGAATAGTGCCTAGTATGGGCAGAAGGTCTCAAGGCTTGTGTGAGGGTGTGGGGGGAGGAGGAGGAAACACAGGGTCGAGCATGTGAAATTCAGGAGAGAACTGGCCCCACAGGCCCCAGCAGTCACTCTCCTGCTTGGCAGCAAGCACCATCGTCACCCAGCCCGTCTTTGTCTTTCCGAGTGAACGAAGCACACACAGGAGGGGAGGGCAAACCCAGCTTCCATGCTACGGTCTTCGAATCCCTCCTTACCGCGGTGTTTTCGTCCTTAAAGAGGCTTTCTCCTTTGGCTTTGGCAAGGAGCTCCCTGGGGCAATTCAGCCGGTGCTCAGATACAAACTCAAACAGGCTGTTTTTCCTGGAAGTGCAGAGGATAGGTTTGGAATCGGACAGGTGTCGGCTGGAGGGCTTGCATGACTACCGGTGGGGCCTTGGGAAAGTTCTTTAGCCTCTTTGGGCCTCAGCATCCTCATCTGTACAGTGGGAAACTGAAGTACTGACAGTTCTGTTCTATTACCTCATTCTGTCCTTGCCTGTGAAGCCCTTAGCACAGCGCCCAACAAGGGAAACCCATAGCGCATGGGGAGCCTTCCCTGACATGGGAACTTAAGACACAGGGACTCTAGTCCCAGAAGGGAAGGCCCAGGCACTGAGTGGCTGCTGCACTAGAAACTGGCAGTGTCAGAATTTGAACTCGGGTCTGTCCGTTGTGGAGCACGCCAGCATCCAGCCACCCACCCTACCTCTCCCCAGGGACCTCCCCCCTCCCAAGTGGCCTAAAGCCCTTTTCTCCCAGCGCAGAACCCTGCATTGCGAAAGCCCCAACCAAGTGGAGTTTCTCTGCAGAAACCAGTCCAGGCCATGTCCCCTGGCCTCCCCCATGGGGCCACAGCCACATACCACATGATGACCAGCTGGATGAAGTGCAACAGTCTCTTCTCCCCCTTGCAGGTGGCACAGGTCTTGCTTCCCCTCCCTGAGCACGTGCTGCACCTGAGAGGGGCACATGGTCGGCACCACTCATGTAAGTCACGGGGTCCTGGCGGCTTCCAGCACGCCCACCCCCAAATCCTTCCTCATAGAGGTGGACTAAGGTGAACACCACTGGCTTCCACTCCCCACCATCTAGGCCTCCTGCTTCTGGTGGCAGTGCCCCAGTTTCTCTTTGGAGACCACCCTTTCCCCACCCAGCCCACATGGATTGTGGGCTCTCCCCCACCCCTTCTATGACTAGCTTCGGACCTGGGCATGCCCAGTCAGTTCAGTCCATCTCTATGGCCACAGTGGCTGACACAGATATGAGCACATGACCCAGTTGAGTGCAATGAGATCTGCCCTGTAACTGTTTCTGAAACTATCAGGAGAGGGATATCCTTATCTACTGAGGCTACTACGCTTGGAGCCATTGGCTGTCCCCTCTTTTACCACAAGAGACAGCTTGCCTGAGAATGAAGTCAACACAAAGACACGCCGGGTGAGGGACTGAGACAGAGTCCTGGTGACATTGCTTAAGCACCTGGATCCAGCTGTGCCTGAAGCCATCCCAGAAATATAATTCTGGACTTTTCTTTCACAAGGGCAGGGTTTTTTGTTAAGCTCATTTGAATTAGGATCCTTTCACATGTAAATAAAAGAAACCTGAGCGAACAGAGATGGAACTCTGTTGATTGTTCAGTCAATCAAGCAACCTTCCTTGACTCCTGCACTCAGGCCCTGCAGTGAGTTATAAATAAGAATTTGCCTAGGCCCCGATCCTCAGAGAGTTAAGGATATCTGGCTCGAGTGGTTTCCTGCATTCATTTCCCCACCATGTGGGCGGGAAGAAGTCTCCCCTCCTAAAACCCTCCCTCCCTTCCTCTCTGCAGCACTTCATTCTTTACATCTCTACCCACAGACTGCTGGATGAGTTCTAGTCTCTTCTTGAAGTATCAAGCCTGGAGGAAGGTTCACCCACTCCACAAATATTTACTGAGCACCTACTACACACACAGCTCTGGGGCACAGGAGCGACAAGACAGAGTACCCAACTGTCCTCCAGAAGGGCAGACAATGAAAAGCAAGAAAGCTGGTAAGGGAGCGCTCTTCACCTCGGTGCCGGGGAGACCCGCTCATACCTCCGCCTGCCAGACCCCGAGCACATCTGACATCTCCGGGACTGCTTGGCTTTGCGCTTGGCTCCACTGCAGGAGGGACACCTCACCTGCGGACACACCACGGCCTCAGCCCCTGCTGGCCTCCCAGGGAAGGGGGCAAAGGGCATCCTGAGACCTGGTTCAAATCCCAACCCGGTGATCCTGAACAAGCCACTTGTCTCCCTGGGCCTCAGCCCCTTCACACTGTACCTTTGGGCCCCACCAGCTGTTGCCTTCAAAGATGCTACAGCCTTATATCTGTGTGTCTCCTGAGACATCATTCTCTCCTGCTCCTCTCTGATCCCCATGACTCCTGAGACTCTGCCCTGACCAAACAGCCATGGCCAGAGGGACTGGGAAGAGGGGCGGGCTGGCTGAGGAGCCTGGAGTTGGGAATGGGGAGCTCAGTCTTGGAGAGGCCCCCAGGCTTCGTTCCCACAGTTGGCTCACAAAGGCCTCTGGAGACATTCCAGGGAAGAGGGAAGGGAAGAAGGGGAGCAGGGGTGGAGGGAGGAACACAAAAGATCACAGGGAGGGGCTCCACGAAGGCTGCAAGGGGGTGCATGGCAGGAGCAAGGGCACAGGAGACAGAGGCGGGTGGGAGGGCACAGGCGGGCCCCACAGGTGGCCTGTGAGTAGGCAGAGGAAGGCACACAGCAGGTGGAAGGTGGGCATCCAGAGGGTGGAAGGCAGGTGGGCAGAGGGAAGGATGGAGGAAGACATGGCTTAACGTGGCGAGTGGTCAATATGTGTCCAAAAGATCAGGAGCAAATGGGGAGAGCTGAGGACACATAAGGGGCATGATCTGACTCCCAGTGTGGTGAGCAGCCCCGAAGGCTGATGGCACCAGAGCCTGGCAGTGTGCTTACGGACCTGTACTAGGTTGACCAGTATCTCCCCCACCACCACCCCCCAAAATTTATAGCTACCAGAACCTCCGAATGTGCCTTTATTTGGAAATAGTCTTTGAAGATAGAATTAGTCCAGATGAGGTCATGCTGGACGATGGTGGGGCTTAAATCTAGCGCCTGGTGTCCTCACATTCTGAGGGAGCCCCAGGACACACACGGAGAATGGAGTGGTGCACCTACCGGCCAGGGTGCACTGGACTGGGGGGCAGCTGCCAGAAGCTGGAAATGTGGCTCAGGGCCTCCAGAAAGAACCAACCCCATGGACACCTTGACTTTGGATTTCCAGCCTCCAGAAATGTGAGAGAATAAAAATCGGTTGTCTCAGCCCCCCCACCCCCAGTTTGTGGTAATGTATCATGCTCTCTAAGACACAAACACAAGGCCCCCATCTATATTTTGCCTCTAGAAGCTCCCATGAACGTCACTTTTTCAGACTCATCTCCCCATCCTGCAAATGCTGGTCACTTGTCAGTCTTACCCAAAGACAGAGGGTTCCCAGTGGGAAGGCCCACCTCTTATGGGGTCCTCTTACAGGGCCCAGCACAGAGCGTGTACTCAGTCTCAACACATGTTTGTAAATGAATGAGAAAAAAGGAAAAGAATTGAAATCATAAACCATAAACCACTGCAGTGAACAAAGGCCAGTAGCAGACGCCCAATCCAACTTTCCCATTTTGCAGGTGAGCAAATGGAGGCCCAGAAAGGGAGGACAACTTGCCTCAGGTCACACTGTTAGTGGGGGAGCCCCATACCCGGGGCAGAGCCCTCTGTCCCCGCGTGGTGCCTCCTCCCACATCATCACTTACTCACCAGAGGCCACACAGGACTCACCATGCCGGCCCCATGGCAGCCGCTGCATTTGTAACGCCCACGCCCATGGCATTTGTGGCATTCCTGAAAGTGAAAACCTCTCCTGGGCTCCAGTTTCCCAAGCCCCAGCACCTCCTGACTTCACCTGCCCCACACCCACTCCACAATGTCACCAGCCCAAACAGAGGTGCAGCCGGTAAGGCCCAGGGCAGGAAGGTAGCCATTCTCACTTGATGAGGATTGAATCCTCATCAAAGGGCCTTGAATGCCAAGCCAAGGAGGTCATGTTACCATTTCCTCAGAGCCCCAGCCCAGTCTGTTCTCTGAACTCCGTGCTCCCAGGCTACGCCACAAAGACCGACGTCCTTGGCCCACTGGGTAGCTGAGAGGTCTTTTGGAACAGACGCCATAAAAACTGCACAGCATTTCTGTGCAAGGCAAAGAGCTGGCTATTGGAATTTAATCACCAAATCAAAATAGCTTTTCCACTCCTGAGAAAAGAATGGAACCCCCTCCTGACCTCTTAAAGTCCTGGTCATCACGTGACACTATGAAAACTCATAGGTTACGTGCTTGAATCAAGTTCTAAAGTGAAAATAAGGCAGGTAAAGAGATGAGAACAGAATGGGAAATATCACATGTGTGGTTTTGTAATATGTTACAAAATATGTTACAATGTTGGCCTCATTGCAGGTCGCAATTACATTTCCATAGGACAGGACAGAAGTCCAATTTTGTCCCTTTAATGACTCTGCTGAAAATCCAAACAGTTTGAACTTTATTTTGTATCAGTTTCATTCAGCACTTCAGCCGCTTACTGTTTACTGGTCGGGCAAAAATAAAAACACACTGAGGGTCTAGGAATGTGAATGTTCACTGTTTAAAGCTGGTGACAGGTTAGTAAATGGAATCATCCTTTCGCTATGTGACTATTCTCTAATCTGCATGAATTAAAAAATTTTTTTAATGTTTACTTATTTTTGAGAGAGAGAGAGAGAGAGTGAGCAGGGGAGGGGCAGAGAGAGAGAGGGACAGAGAATCCAAAGCAGGCTCTCTGATGACAGCAGCGAACCGTGAGCTGATGACCTGAGCCGAAGTCGGCTGCACAACCCACCGAGCCCCTAATTTGCATGGAATTTTGGATGGGTCTATATTCCTTGCACTGGGTTTCCTTAGAATTAGCCCGATTAATAGCCAAGGAATGAACCACCAGTCTGCATTCTGGATTTTCTTTTCTTAAAAAATAAAGTTTAGGGGCGCCTGGATGGCTCAGTCAGTTAAGCGTCCGACTTCGTCTCACGTCTTGATCTCGCGGTCCGTGGGTTTGAGCCCCGCATTGGGCTCTGTGCTGACAGCTCAGAGCCTGGAGCCTGTTTCAGATTCTGTGTCTCCCTCTTTCTCTGACCCTCCCTTGTTCATGCTCTCTCTCTGTCTCAAAAATAAATAAATGTTAAAAAAAATTTTTTTTAATAAATAAATAAAGTTTGAGGAAATACCCAGTGACTTCCTAAGATCAGCACTGTAAAGTCTGAAACCAACTCAGAGAGAAGGGCAAAGATTCCAAAAATCACGTTACCTTGACCAGTGACGAATGAGGGACTTGGAACTTCCTCATGTCTTCCTGAAACATTGGGGGGACCTGGACTTTGATGTCCCAAAGCCTGGGAGAGGTCCCTCTCTGTGGCCCATCCACTGACTGGTCTGACACAAAAAGGGATCATTGTAAGGCCAGTGAACAGCTACAAGAACAAGCTTTCATTTATTTACCAAACAGTATGGAGCCTTCACCTGATGCCAGGCATTAGGCAAGATCCTGCGCTAAGGGCCCCCTCAGAGTCTGTGGTTAAGCACCCAAGTGTTGAAGTCGAACAGACCTGGTTTGACTCCTGACTCTTCTGCTTCCCAGCTGCGCAACTTCAGACAAGTTCATTTACCTCTCTGACCTGCAATTCTCTCATCTCCAAAATGGGGGAAATACATGGCACCTACCATATAGGATGGTAGTGAAATTAAACAAAAGGCATAGCAATGCTTAGCACAGGGGTGGGACATGATAGAGGGATCAAAAGCAAGAACTGCCAACACTGTGGTGACTATTCCCCACCTTCTTGTCCTTTCTCCTTCCCCTCCTCTGTTCAAGGAGATAAGGCACAGCTACAATGATGATACAATGTAATAGGATATGGAAAGTGCTTGGGACAAGAGTTGCATAAAGCCTCTGCAAACTCAGAAGACTGACTCCTTCTGTTGGATAAGGGGTCAGCAGATGAAGAAATCCTGAAAGGCTTCATAAAAGAGGTGACACAGGAGCTGAGTCTTAAAGGATGAACCAGTGGTCAGCAGAGAAGGAAGCACTAAGGGCTTCCCAGAGAGAACCTTCAGCAGCTAGTGGGGTTCAGCAGCAGGCAGGATGGCACAGTGAATGGGGTCCTCAAGACTCAAGGAGGCACTGGGGATGGCCTAGAAGGCAAGCGGAAACCCAACCACACAGGCTGCCTTTGTGATCTAGCCCCGTGTGGTGGCACGAGTGTGTGGCCAAAGGCAAACCCTAGACTTTTTCAGGCCCTTCTGCAAACCACTTCCAGACAGGAAGGATTTATTTCCCAAGTTCCACACTGGAGAGTCTGGATAAAAGCCCACCCTCTCATTTTACAGAGGATGGGGAAACCAGGGCTCCAAGCAGAAGAGCATCTCACTCAGGTTAGTGGATAAGACATGTCCTGATATTTTCCACCAGCCCCTGCCATATCTGTTCCCAAGTAAACTGATTTCACTTACTGGTAAAGGGTTGAAATGTCCATTCGCTTATCCTGGATTCACTAAAAGTCTCTAGTCGATACTATAGAGAAAAAAAAAACCAGCATGTTCACAGTCATGCCCTTTAGGAAGACAGCATTGTGGAAAAAGACGAAGCTTTCCACCTGCCGAGGCTCCCCGGGAAATTGAAAGGCCCCACACCCAGCACCACAGGCTGCTTTGAATAGCTGGCAAAGATGATTTCTGCTCCAGATGCCCCTGGACGCCTGCAGGGAGGTCAGTCAGCCCCAGGAAATCTCCCCCGATGGGCTCACAAGCTGATTTCAGCTCCCATTTCTTTACACCCAGAAATGCTCTATAAGGCAAGCTGTGGGACAGCAATTGCCCTTTTTTTTTTTTAATGTTTTTATTTATTTTTGAGATAGAGAGAGACAGAGCATGAGCAGGGGAGGGTCAGAGAGAGAGGGAGACACAGAATCTGAAACAGGCTCCAGGCTCTGAGCTGTCAGTACAGAGCCCGACGCGGGGCTTGAACCCACAGACTGTGAGATCATAACCTGAGACAAAGTCGGATGCTTAACTGACTGAGCCACCCAGGCGGCCCAGCAATTGCCCTTTAACAGATGGAGGCCAGTCGAATCTGCTGCCTCAAACGTCCCCTTTGGAGGCATTTTTCTGCCTGATGTCAAGGTCCTCCCTCTTGATCTCATCCACAAAATCACAAAACAAGAAGGGATCTTGGACATCACCTGGCTCCTCCTCTGACACTGGAGAAAACAGAGGCTCAGAGAGGTCAGTTACCTTGACCAAGATCACACAGCTACACAGGGGCCTCTTCCCCTAGGCTCCTGCTCTAACCACTCCCTGTGAGGCTTCTATGCTTTCTGTGTGATGGTGCACTCGCCAGAGGATGGCTGTGCCAGTGGCACTAGAAAATGTGAACTTAAAAGCTGTTCCTTGGCCCTGTCGATGCAGAAGGGGACATAAGTGCCCACTGTGGTCTCAGTAACAGACAGAAGATTTCCCTGGAGCTTCGGGCCCAGGGGTCATGAATAAACGATTCCTTGGCACAGATATGACTGGCGGGATCAAGGGGGAGTAGATGGGCCTTTCTTGGCCCACCTCTCCCGGAAGTGGGTTACTCATGTATTTAAAGACACGGACTTTGGTGACGGCGAACCCGATTTACGTCCTAGCTCTGTCACTTCTAGCTGTAAATTTGGGGCAAGTAACTTTACCTCTCTAAACTTTCAATTCCTCCCCTTTAACTGGTGACAGTAAGATCTACTGTGCAGGGCAGTTGTGGGACTTCATAAGACATACGTGTAATGTGCCACCCATGATGCTGAACACAGTTGAGCTTTGCAGTGAAGACTGGTAATAAGGACTCCTTGTGTCATCATGCACAACTACAGATCAGAGGAGTGGCAAAGGCACTTCAGTGTCACCGCTATTCACATGCACTGACCCCCCCAAGACTCCTTTCTCCCGTTCGACCTCACGCAAGCCACCCCCCGCCCCAAAGCCTAAAGCCCTCCCCAGGTGACCGCCAGGCCCAGGCCCCCTTACCCTGCACAACGTCTGCTGCTTCAGCTCCTGGATGATGAGGTCACCGGCGGCTGTGCTGCCATAGCAGCATTTGGAGCTCACAAAGCTGAGGAGGGCTTCCCGGGCCACTTCCTCTGTCACCAAGGGGACTCTGCTGGGGACAGAGCACAGAAGCAGGGTCTCTGGAAAGGGCCTGCAGGCTCATCAGGGCCAGCCAGCTCCCTCTTGATGCAGATGGAAATGGAGGTCAGGAGAAGGGAAGGGCCAGGCCGTGGGCCACAGTAGTGGTGAGGCACTCGGGGGTCCATCTGGGGAAGGAACCTCTGGCAGAGGGAACTGTGTGAACAGATGCCCACAGCGGGAGCAAGGCAGTTCTTTCTAGAGGACAGGACAGCAACACTGCTGTAGCTGAAGTGCAGGGCTCAGGAGAAGAGCTTAGAGAATCTTAGCACGTGCACACACACACACACACACACACACACACACTTAAAGATGTACTTAAAGACAAATCACGCCATTTTACAGATGAGGAAAACTGAGGTCTGGAGACGATGTCACACAGCTAGGAGGAGGCAAAGTTAGGTCAGACCATGTTCCCATGTTCCTGCCCTTGGGGACCTTGCCCCCTCAGCCAAAGGAGCTATGAGCAGTGTTCATGAGAAAGCCCCTGCCAAGAACTACCAGGCCGTGGTGCCCACAGGGACCCACTGTGAGCCTGCTGGGCCAGCACGGCAATGTGTGGAAAGGAAGACAACAAATGGCCCCTTCCTTGGCCTTCTCTCTGGATGCCTCCCTCTCCTCCTAGAAAGCTCTTCCCTGAGGCCCAGCTGCCATGTCCCCTCCTAGCAAAGCCCTCCCCCACCAAGACCTCCAGGAAGCAGAAGTCCCCTCCTTCTTCCTCCCTTATATCTTCATTTACTTCTCCACAGCAGCCTGACTCCAAACAGTAAGCCCCTCTCATGCACAGCGATGTCTCCAGCACCTCTGGTCTGGTGCACAGAGGGGCCTGCGCACATGCAGGAGTTGTGGGGCCCAGAATGGCCAAGAGCACTCCATTGAGGAAGCGGGGTCTGCCCTGCGCATGGAAGGTGGGCAGCCAGGGAGGGGAAGGGGAGGCACTCTAGGCAGCACTGCGGCCAGGAGCACCCAGGAGATTCCTTGAAGGCAGGATACAGCCACCCAGCCAAGTGGCCAGACCCAGAAAGCAGGGGGTTCCACCTTCTCTCTGCACAAAGCTGGCTGGAAAGCCAGAGCTCTGTCCAGAGTCCTGGGTCCAGGGAGTCAGCAAACTCCTTCTGCAAAGGACTAGAGACTAAAGAGTTTAGGCTTCATGGACCATACAGTCTGCCTCAATCACTCACCTGTGCTGTTGTAGAACAAAAGCAGCCACGGACAGTATGTGAATAAATGGCATGGCTCTGCTCCAATAAGACTTGATTTACAAAAGCAAGCAGCGGCTGGATTTGGCCCAGGGAGCTGCAGTTCCCAACCCCTGGTCGACACCGTGCTTCTCGACTGCAGCTTGGTAGCCAAACAGCCTGAAGAGCTTGCTTGGTAAAGTACACATTCCTGGCCTCTGTCCCTGGAGGATCTGATCCAGTAGGTCTGGGATCCTGATGCACTGTCAGGGTTGAGATCTGTAGACCCTAAAATCCGCGAGGAGGGCTCTTGGCACAGTGGGGGTGGGGGTGATGTGAGGGTCACTGCACATGATCCTGTGTGATGGCACCACAGCTCACCTGTGTTCCAGGAACGAGGACCAGCACCTTTGCTCCAGGGGTCTCCCTGGAGCCTCCAAAGGTGGGAACATTATCTGCTGTCCTGGAGGAGAGGGGAGGAGTCAGGGGCTCCACAGCCTAGCTCAAAGGCACAGGTATTTGCAGGGTGAAGGAAGAATAGACTGGTTGAAAGGGAGGTTGAATGAGACAAAGGGAAATGCTAATGTATCTAATGCAAGAAGAGTGGTTCTCAAACCAGCATGATTCCAGTCTTAAATACCTGTGGATATGGTCATGGAATGTTCGTGGACACAGGGCTGATGTCCCTATGTGCTCCTTGTCCCTCCCAATGGTGATAAGAGGCTTCCCAGGGCCCCCCAGGGGAAAGGGGCTGTATCCCAGCACTGGCCTGTTCCAGATAGGTCTCTGCAACCAGCATAAGCCCCAGGAAGAGGCTGTAGGAAGCAAGATCCACCAGACTTACCACCTCTTTGAAAAAGCCAGTCATAGCTGGGCAGTCTCTCCAGGAGTTCAGCTGGTGGCGCCAAAGGACTCTCGGCCTCAAAACTGAGGTCCACCACACCTGTGGAAGGAAGGCAGTCCTGAGCTTCTGGGAGGAGGGGAGTCAGTGGTGACTTCACTGGAAGCTGACAAGCCAGGGTGGGCATGTTACAAAAAGGCTGACAGTTTAACTAAGCCAATCTCACTCTGGCACCATGGGACACACAACACATCTGTAGGGCAGGCGGGGACGGGGTGGGGGTGTGATAATAGCAGCGATAATAATAATGATGAGAAAAACATTCAGAATGGCAGCTCCTGTTTGCTGGGTACCTACTCTGTGCCAGTCCCCCATGACAGATGATCATATAGAAACATGATCATATTCCACGACCCTAGGAGACAGGTACTGAATTACAGATGGCCACACTTGTTTGTTGCTTCTGTCTTCAAGTGGTGTATCTGTTATCTCCTCCCCTTGAACCTTCACAGGCTTGAGCTGCTTCAAGCAAGGGAACATGGGGGAAACATGAAGAGACCACAGCTTCTACTTCTTGTCTCTTGGAGCACTCCCTCTCGGAGCACTCCCTCTCGGAGCACTCCCTCTCAGAGCACTCCCTCTTGGAGCACTCCTTCTTGGAGCACTCTCTCTTGGAGCACTCCCTCTCAGAGCACCCCCTCTCAGAGCACTCTCTTGGGGCACTCCTTCTTGGAGCACTCCCTTTCAGAGCACTCCCCCTTGGAGCAATCCCTCTTGGAGCACTCCCTCTTGGAGCACTCCCTCTTGGAGCACTCTCTTGGAGCACCCCCCTCAGATCACTCTCTTGGGGCACTCCCTCTTGGAGCACTCCCTCTTGGAGCACTCCCTCTCGGAGCACTCTCTCTTGGAGCACTCCCTCTCAGAGCACTCCCTCTTGGAGCACTCCCTCTCAGAGCACTCCCCCTCGGAGCAATGCCTCTTGGAGCACTCCCTCTTGGAGCACTCTCTTGGAGCACCCCCTCTCAGAGCACTCTCTTGGGGCACTCCCTCTTGGAGCACTCCCTCTCAGAGCACTCCCCCTCGGAGCAATGCCTCTTGGAGCACTCCCTCTTGGAGCACTCTTTTGGAGCACCCCCTCTCAGAGCACTCTCTTGGAGCACTCCCTTTTGGAGCACTCCCTCTTGGAGCACTCCCTCTTGGAGCACTCCCTCTTGGAGCACTCTCTTGGAGCACTCCCTCATGAGCCCTGAACTTCCATGTATATATCAGCTACCCTCCTGGGGAGACCACATGGACTACAGGCAGACTATAAGCCTACACGCAGAGGGGCCCAGTGGAGCCCAGCCTGCCAGCCACTCCACCATCCTACCGAGCCACCAGGCATCCGAGCAAAGCCATCACAGACCCGCCAGGCCAGACCAGCTTCCTGCTGAATACCACTGAGTGACCCTGTCATGGATTGCATGTCCCCCCAAATTCATATGTTGAAACCCTGAATGGTATTACAAGGTAGGGCCTTTGGGAAGTGATTAGGTTTAGATGAGGTCATGTGGTGGGATTAGTGCCCTGCCAGGAAAAGACAGAGCCCAGAGGCCAAGGATCTTTCTTTCTCTCCCCAGTGAGCATGCAGTGAGAAGGTGGCTGTTTACAAGCCGGAAGTGGACTCTCACCAGACACCGGGTCTAAGGGTGCCTTGGTCTTAGAATTCCCAGCTTCCAGAACTAGAGAAATACATGTTGTTTAAGCCAGGAAGTCTATGGTGTTTTGTCACAGCAGCCCAAACTGACCCTAATGGATGATACAAGGAGGAGATGAATCAGCCAGCTGAGTCTGCCCAAATTCCTGACCCACAAAATCATGAACTATAATAAAATCGTTGTTGTTTTAAGGCGCTGGGGTGTAGACTTGTTTTTTGTGCAGCTTCCTCTAATGGGCAGTGGAGTCATGGTGGGGTCCAGAGCCGACAGCCAAGAAAGAATTCTTGGGATGTCTTCGGTGCAAAAAGGTGATTTTATTAAAGCATAGGGACAGGACCCATGGGCAGGAAGAGCTGCCCCAGGATGGTGAGGAGAGACTAATCACATACTTGGGAGTTGGGAAAGGTAAAGTCAAAGGGGAATTTCAAAAAGAATTTTCACATGCCAAAGAAGACTCACAGGGTGTAGGAGGTCTAACTACCTCCAGGCCAAGGTTGTTTTCCCTGCTAGCAAAGCATCAACACCAAGACAGTAGGGAGTTCCTAGAGAAATGCCATACTCTGCCTGCCTCAAGTACTCATCAATGGGCTGCAGATTATCAGGAAATTCAATTTTACCTGCCATTTCCTTCTGCCTTTTTTTCCCACATCAGGCAATCTTTGCTCTGGGATTCCCCACAAACCTGGCAAAACTTTCCGAGAGCCACACCATGGTCTGAGGCTCCTTCCTTCCCTCCTTCTCTCCTCTCACAGGGGTCCAACCTGCGGTTAGCCTGCAGACGGTCCCTGCCCACACCTGCTCCCTCCTCTCCTCTTTTCCTTCCATATACGTTTCCCAGGGACCTCGGACACATCTGCCACTTAGTATCTGCTTCTTGAATGACCCAAACCGACACAGAATATTATCCATTCTCCCAATGAGGAAATGGGCTTAGAAAGGCTGTGGCTCGCCTCAGATCACACAGCCAGTGAGTGATGCAGCTGGATTCAAACCAAGGCTCGTTGCTCTCCAAAGCCCACGTCCTTCCCACCTACTTCCCATGAGGCAACCCCTGTGGAAGAATCACTCACTATATATCTGCTTTTAAAACCTCACCTTATACACCTGAAACTAATATAACACTGTATGTTAATTGCATTTCAATTCTCAAAATTTAAATTTATTTTGTTAATATTTAGTTATTTATTTTGAGGTGGGGGCTGAGAGGCAGAGAGAATCCCAAGCAGGCTCCACACTGTAGGCATAGAGCCCGATGCGGGGCTCAGTCTTACAAACCGTGAGATATGACCTGAGCTGAGATCAAGAGTCTGACACTTAACCACCTGAGCCACGCAGGTGCCCCAATTTAAATTTAAGTAAACTAAAAAAAAAAAAAAAAACCAAACACCTCAGCTTGATCTGCCAGGCTATGGCAGAGACACACATAGTCCTGAGACTGCACAGAAGAAAGCATAATATAAGCACTGACTCCAAGAAATGCTAGACAACTCAGAAAGCACCTCCCCATACCTGTTGCTACACCCACTCTCTCACCTGGAGATACAGAAGGCAGGACTTCTAACTCCATTTGACATGAGGAGTCTGAGGCTCAGAGAGATTACTCCAGTATTCGTAGGATACACAGCAGTGAAATCAGAGCAGGATAAACGCTCCTTGCTCCAGCTCCAGCACACCTGGCCACCCCTCAAACCTATTCCCTGAAGCTCTCATGCTGGGGGACAAGAACCACTCAGCTCTGTCTTTCCAGTGGCCAATTTGATTACGGGAAGTTGACTTTAAAAGGGTAAGTTGATAAGTGGTCTGTGGAAAGAAATTCGCTCTGCATGAAGTCACTGAACACACTCAGGTCAACCGCTGATCTGTTTTACCCCCTAGATCCCTCCTTTTTTTTTTTTTTTTTTTTTTTTTTTTTCAGCTCTTGAAAGCCTAATAGCTCTTTCCCTCTATAAAAATAAAAATAATATGTCCTGTCCTTTCAAGTTTAATAAAAACAGAGTCCAGAAGAAGAAACAGATCTTGTAAATTGGAGCAGCGGAGGCTATTTGGAAGTGGGCTGAGAACAATGGAGGGAGGAGGGGTGTCATTAAGACAAATGAAGCATCTCATTCTACCACTCCCCTCAGAGTCCGTCTCAGCCCTCTGACAATAAGAAATGCATATGCATCTGTAAGGTTTCTCCTTGCAGGAAATTTACAAAGGAAGCTGAGAGAGGAGAGTGTTTCCAGATACGGAGAGTGCCTTTCTGAGCAAGAAAGCTAAACTTTGTAAGCAAATGATTCTGCGCAGAAACCAGTGAGAGACCTTGGACAGTTGTGGGTGTGACGCAAGGAGACACCATCCCAGGCCTGCACAATGGTGTATGCCAACGTGTCCTGAAATCCCCAACATGATAATTCATCAGGAACTATTATTCATACCTTGGTTCTCAGTATTTGCTCCTACTAAGTTTATTAGCATTTTAAGCTATTTTCGCCACCAGGGATCTGCGAATATTTTCTGCAAATAGCCGGGGAGTAAATACCGTAGATTTTATGGGCCATACGGCCTGTTTCAATTACTCAACTCGGGAGAAAGCAGCCATAGATAATGCACAATTGAGTAAGCATGGCTTTGTTCCAATAAAACTTTACAAAAACAGGCAGCGGGTCAGACTTGGCCCTTGAGCTGCCCTTGACACTCACCTGTGTGGGTACATTGGAGGGGGTCAGAAAGAAGGAGGCTGGAATTTGAACCTGTCTGGCGTCAGGGCCCATGCATGTCATTGCAGCTCCTGTGAGCCCAGTTATCAGAATTAAGGGTGAAGGTCAGGGTTGGACTGTAGCCAAGAGTGTCTGGAGTCAGAATTGGTGGTTGGACACCTGGGCTCTGATATGTCTGAGTCATGCACTACGTGACTCTGTGCCAGCCACCCATCCTTGCAGAAATCAACCCCCACCCCCACCCCCGGCTGTGAACCAGGGCAGACGATATTAGTGCCCATCTAATGAGACAGCGTGCACACAGCTCATGGCCCCGAGCCTGGCATTTAATAAATGCTTCCTCAATGCCTTGGACCTGAGGAGGGCGAGTCTTCCTCTTTCTTTGTGCTCCTTTAAGCCAGGGGACAAGAGGTGAAAATGTCGAGCACAGAAAGAAAGGCAAGACCTTCATAGCCCTCTCCCCGGGGAAGGCCCCCCGCCCACCCGGAAGTCTGGGGTCTGCTGGGGCATCCATACTCTCCAGTGCTAGAAGACAGAAAAATGCCATATGGCTGCTATGTCCAGCTGGAAACCAAACAAAGAGGCAGGAAGAGGGGAAGAATGAGAGGTGGGAAACTCACAGCTCCATCCATCAACCAGGAGCCACCCTGACCTCTCAGGGCAGCAGTAATTCGTCAGAGCTAAATTAATCTCACCATTATGTTATGTACAAAAATAAAGGACTCCGGGCTGACCTACAGGCAGATGCGTCATTTCCTGTGCAGATCTCAACGGGCACAACAGGAACGTGGACGTCACAGGTCATTGTGTGACGCCCAGCGTGGGGCACTTCGAAGGGGGTCCCCAAGCCGTGTCACTGTTTCCATGGGGTCAGGGCCGAGTTCCAGCACAGCCACCCCACCCTAATACATGCATTGTGTCCCGTGGCTCACAAAGGGATGGTGTGGGCATGATCTCTTTTGCACTTCATGACAACCACTGTTTTCCCTGCTTCGTAGAAGACCGAGGTGAGACTCAGAGATGTGATTATGGGGCAACGAGCTCACACACTCATAGCAGAGCCAGAAAGAAAGAGTACTTAAAACTGAGATCCTGGGGTGCCTGGGTGGCTCAGTCAATTAAGTCTCCGACCTCAGCTCAGGTCATGATCTCACAGTTTGTGAGTTCGAGCCCCGTGTCAGGCTCTGTGCTGACAGCTCAGGGCCTGGAGCCTGCTTTGGATCCTGGGTCTCCCTCTCTCTCTGACCCTTCCCCACTCATTCTCTTTCTCTCTCTCAAAAATAAACAATCATTGGGGTACCTGGGTGGCTCAATCAGTTAAGTGTCTGACTTCAGCTCAGGTCATGATCTCACAGTTTGTGAGTTTGAGCCCCACGTCGGGCTCTGTGCTGACAGCTCAGGACCTGGAGCCTGCTTTGGATCCTGGGTCTCCCTCTCTCTCTGACCCTTGCCTGCTCATTCTCTTTCTCTCTCTCAAAAATAAACAACCATTGGGGTACCTGGGTGGCTCAATCAGTTAAGTGTCTGACTTCAGCTCAGGTCATGATCTCACAGTTTGTGAGTTTGAGCCCCGCGTCAGGCTCTGTGCTGACAGCTCAGGGCCTGGAGCCTGCTTCAGATTCTGTGTCTCCCTCTCTCTCTGCTCCACCCCTGCTTGCTCTCTGTCTCTCTCTAAAAAAAATAAGAAATTTTAAAAATTAAAAAAAATTAAAAAAAAAAAAAAAGACAGGGGTGCCTAGGTGGCTCAGGTGGTTAAGCGTTCGACTTTGGCTCAGGTCATGATCTCACGGTTCGTGGGTTCGACCCCTGTGTCTGGCTCTGTGCTGACAGCTCAGGGCCTGGAGCCTGCTTCGGATTCTGTGTCTCCTTCTCTCTGCCCCTCCACCACTCACACTCTATCTCTGAAAAATAAATAAATGTTAAAAAAATTAAAAACAAAAACTTAGATCCTAATGCTAAGCCAAGGTCCTTTCCACCTAGCTGAACACCCTATTGCTCTGTGCAAATGTCATCAAGAGGTTGCTGAGAAAGCTTTGCAAAGCATCTCTAAGGTAGTGCTCACCAGCCGCCAGCTATTTTTCTTTTGTGTCAAAAGGAATTTTTCTTGTGGAGCAAGGTATAATTAGTGGAAAACCTCTTTAACTTCCACTTTGTAAAATGCCATTCCCTTTATTTCAGAGGAAAAAAGGAGTCCACATCTTCTGCCTTAGATTCCAGTACTAATCATCTTAAAAGCACTGAAATCATGCCATGTCTCCACTGCCAACTTGCTTTAGTTTGTTTCGGCCCTTGCCGCCTCGCCTCCAACAGGGGCGGGAGACCCTTTAAGACAGGGAACACCCCCTTCCTGTATACACTCGATGCACAAAAATGCATTGTGATCTGTACACTTAAGATGGGACAGGAGAGACTCAGGTGGTCAAATCCACACAGACATGAAATGGAATGGGGTTGGCTGGCAGCAAAGAGGAGAGGTATGTGGGGGACTGTTGTTTAAAGGGGTTAGAGATGAAAGGACTTGAGAGATGCATGGTGGTGATCATATTCCCACAAGAATGGGACTGTATTTAATGTCTCTAGACAGCACAATTAAAGATGCTTAGGATGGCAACTTTCATGTGACGTGTATTTTATCACAATTGAAAATAATAAAAACAGGAGAGTCAGGTGATCACAAGAGAAAAGAAAGAAAAAAAAATCCTGCTTTGCCAAGAAGAACAAATACTTGGCTCTATTATTTAAAAGTCTTCATAGTGGGGGTGCCCGGGTGGCTCAGTCGGTTAAGCATCCGACTCTTGGTTTCAGCTCAGGTCATGATCTCACGGTTTGTGGGTTCGAGCCCCGAATCAGGCTCTGTGCTGACAGCGTGGAGTCTGCTTGGGACTCTCTCTCTCCCTCTCTCTCTCTCTCTCTCACTTTGTCTCTCTCTCAAATAAATAACTTAAAAAATATTTAATAAAAAAAATAAAAAATAAAAGTCTTTGTAGCAAGACTGGAGGGCCTGACTGGGCCATGCCATCTCTTAAACACCGCAGTGGCTCACTACTGCCCACAGCTAATGTCTAAGCTCCTGCCTTTAGCGGAGAAGGTCCTGTGTTAAATGGCCCTAGAGTACCCACGGGACAGGAAGAAAAGATTCTAGTCTCCTCAGTCCTGAGGGGAAAAGCCTCCCCACACAGCCCACAGCAGGGTGAGAGGAAGGAAAACAGTTGCTGTGGAAGGGGAGAGCGTGGGGATAAAGAACAGAGCAGAAAGGGGAAGCAAAAAGAAGAGCCTGCTTGGGGCTCCAGAGAGGAGTCAGGGGTGTGGGAGCTTTGAGGTGGGAGCCACTGAGAACACATTTGGGAGAGCAAACACAGAGCCCACCATGGGAGCGAGGCCAGCATCGAGAGAAACAGGGAGAAGGCCGGGAGAAGTTTTCCCTGGTGTTCTGCAGGGCCCTCTGGTGCGTCAGGAGAGACCCCGGCAAATGTTACGAATTTTCAATTAGCCGGGATGTGGAACTCTTGCTTTGTCGAAGTGTCATCATGCCAAGATAGGGCCACGTGGGGGTGGGATTTGTAAGTGCGGCCTCATCCCCTGGGGACACTGATGTGTGCATTCCCCCTGGCACAGGCAGCGTGCCATTTCTCCCAGCTCTTGTTCTGGCTGTTCCTGCCCATGACACACACACCCCTCACCCCCTTTGGCTGGGCTCAGCCCAGACCTGACCTCCTGCAAAGCCTGCCCGG
Source organism: Panthera tigris (assembly GCF_018350195.1). Taxonomy (NCBI): domain Eukaryota; kingdom Metazoa; phylum Chordata; class Mammalia; order Carnivora; family Felidae; genus Panthera; species Panthera tigris. The sequence goes on from NC_056661.1 coordinate 50,057,599, forward strand.
GTGCGGTTCCCCTCCCCATGCCCCTCAGTCCTCTGTTCCACTCTCTACCATTGTTTCTGCCAAATGGCTTTCCAAGAGTTATTTGCAGAACGTCCATCTGGGGTCTGCCTCCTCCACGAGGCTTTAAACACTTGGAAGGCAAATCAATGAATCATCCTTATTCCCCCAGCCATGAGCACAGCAACAAATAGCTAGCCTACTGTGTGGTCTGGGGGGGAAGTCACTTTATTTTTTATGGCCCTGGTCTTCTTTCCCTACAAGAGGGTTCAGGGAATCTGGTTGCTGACAGGAGCACTTGGGAAGATGGATAAGAGAAGGCTCTGCCAATGATTTGGGAGGGTCCTTGGGACCCTTTCTCAGCTGCAGTATGATTTCATTAAAGGTTTTTATTCCTTGTTCCCCAAAGGGGACACCCTATCTTTCCATTAGGAGTTGTGGGAACCACAAGTCCCTTCCAGAAACAGGACAGTCTACAAGAAAGACCAGATGGGCCCTGTGAGGACAGGGCCAACTTGGCAGGGAGCACCTGCACTCCTGGTGGCCGTGCCTCCATCCTAAGGGATGGGTGACATACGCTAAGGCCCCACAGTCAGTCACCAAAGCTCCTAGAAGCTGGGCCCCTGCCAGGAGTCCAGCATCTTTCCCACCAAGATATCCTGAGAGCTTAACCCAGTCTCTAGTCTCCAACTCAGAGCTGGGGTGGGGGGAACACTAAGGAATAAGCCTTTGGGAACAGAGCTGGCCTGGGTACCAAGGGAAGTGGGCCACTGATGGCCTCAGATCACTGCTCTGAGCACTCCCCAGCTATCAGTGCCCAGAAGAAAGGAGGTGCCACCTAGGTCCTATTGTCCAGAATCACAGCAGTCCCCTCCTCAAATTATGGGGACCTTATCTTACTTGAAGAGGCTCTTGCACACCAAATCTGGGAGGTAGCTCGGTATGTAATAAAATAAGTTCTATTATAAGAGATATGGTTTTTAGAATAAGGGAGGGGATTTTTCTTCTTCATCCCTGGTCTGGGATGTCTCCCTCTAAGAGAAGAGAGATTGAAACCACAATTACATCCGGGACCATCGGAAAAACAGGACCTGGTCAGGCTAGAAAAGAAAAGACTCTGAAGACTTCTTATTTTAAACAGGGAAGAGACATGTTCTAAGTAGTCTTGGGGGGCAGAATCCAGACCAAAGAGTAAAAGTTACAAGGAAAGAGATGTCAACTCAATGTACGAAAGAATTCATGATGGCCTCGGCTATGGAAGGGAGACCAGCCCATCACTGGTGTCCCAACCAATGGTGGGAGGTGCTGCCTCCAGCCAAGAATGCTGTCAGAGGTGTCTCAGCAGCCGACGGTGGCAGTGCTAAGAGGTCTTCATGGTGACTGCCACATGGGTGCCACATCCCAGAACGTCTCTATCCATGCCCACTTTGGTCCCAAAGTGTGTCACTGTTAGAAGATATTCTCTCTCTGAAGCTGCCCACATTACAGACTCAAAAACTGAGGGGACAACATTTTCATGACTGGGGAGGGTAACTCAATTGGGATAAATGGGCAGCCGTCTCTTACCTAAGAAGGGACATTTAAATTACATAAGTCCCATAGCAGTCTCCCTTTCTGAAACCTGGGCAAATATTGACCTAGTTTCAGATTTCATCAGTGTTGCTTCTAAAAACTTTTCTGGGGGCACCTGTGTGGCTCAGCTGATTAAGCATCTGACTTTGGCTCAGGTGATGATCTCACAGTTCATGAGTTTAAGCCCCACATCTGGCTCTGTGCTGATGGCTCAGAGCCTGGAGCCTGCCTCTGATTGTGTCTCCCTACCCCACTTGAGCACTTGCTCTCTCTCTCTCTCTCTCTCTCTCTCTCAAAAATAAATAAACATTTCAAAATTAAAAAATAAAAACTTTTCTGGATAATCCCATACCTTGCAGTAGACCTAAAGTTTCAATTATATTGGAAACCAGCATGGAGGTTTGGACCCTATGACAGAATCAGAGTGTTTAGAATTTTAAGGGAACTGAAGAGTTTACCCTACTCTCACCTGGCTTGCCAAAAGTCATGATGCCAGAACAGAAACACTACAGATGATAATATTTTTCATTAATAGCAAGTTTAATTTTAAAGCCCTGGGACACATAATCTGATAATTTTTCTAGAGTCAACATTTATTCCATGCCTACTCTATTCTGAGCAATGTTGTAGGCACTTTTTATCCAATTAATCTTCTACAATTCTTCAAGATGACATGATCTCCATTTTTATTGTGGGAAATATAGCTCAGAGAGGTTAAGTGACTTGAGCAAAATCAGCCAGCAATCAGGAGGCAGAGCTTGGATGTGAATCCAGATCTGACCAAGCCCACTGCTACTAAGAGAAACTCTGATTATAAATTGCAAGACTGCTAATGAGCAGTGTTTTAAAGAGGAAAAACTGCATTTTAATATTAGTAGAAGCTTATAAGACTATGGATACACGATTTCCAATATATCAGAGATCAGATCCTGCCCAAATACATGCTAAAATATCTCTGTACAGTCTCCAACTTCAATATGAAAAGGGATTCCAACAAAAATTTAAATTCTAAGATTTCACATGGGTTTATTTCATATCCCACCTCAGCTCTGAAACTTAAAGCTTTGAGATGCCTACATTAAAGACAGCAGTGTTGGACCTGTGCAGGACATTCAAAGTCAGCCAGTTCAGGAACTGTGAAAACGTACTTACTAGTGTCACAGGCCTCTCCAGGATTCAAATGAATTGTGAGAATACTTTTCCACCCCCCAGAAAAGTACATTCATACAACATTTTGCCCTCACCTTCATGTTCCTCAAATTAAGAACTCCTGACCCATCTCCTTTTATAGATGGGGAAACTGAGGCTAAATGACTTGCCTGAGATCACACAGCAGAGTCAGGACCTGAACCCTAGCTTCCCAACCCCCAATCTGATACTCTACCACACTGCTCCTTCCAGATCAGGAGCAAAAACCTCTTATTTTTAAAACACACATTTCTTCCTAAAATGCCATTTCCTTCTTCATCTATTTAAATAGTCCTTAGATTGCATTGTGTTTCTGTCCCAGGAATGACAGCCTTGGGGTCATGAGGACTGTGTTCCTCAAGCAGTAATGAATAAGCAGCTCTTTGCTAGAGGAAGATCACAAGTAAAGACAATCCATGACATTTCTTTAAAATTAACTTCATCTCAGAACGGAGCCCAAGTGAGGTATTCTGGCTTACATGTAGCTGGGGGCGGGGGTGGGGGGTCTGTCAGCCAGAGAAAGGAAGATTGAAGAACACGAGACTTGGACCGCGATCAGGGAGAAGAGTTCTCCTGGTTGTTACCATCCTCCCCCACTGTCCAGAGGCATAATGGAAGAACAGCCAACAGGCTGCAAATAAGCTTTACATGCAAAAGGAAGGAAGGAAGGATGCCCTCAGCAACACAGACCCAGAACCCGACACAGCACGGAGGCCAGAGGGAAAGTTTTGGTCAGCGCTGGCCACAGAAGTTGGCGCCCCAGGTCTCCGGCTGTACTTACTGTCGTCCTCACTCAGATCCCTGTCCATGGTGCAGATGTCCAGCCAAGGAGGTGTCTGCCCTCCCAGTGGGCTCAGGCCGCTGGGATCTGAGGGACCACCCTCGGGCCCTCCCAGAATGCCAGGCCCATTGTTACCCGATTTGAATACAACAGAGGGAAACATCTCGGGGAAGCACAGTGTCCCTCAGAGCTGCTGCTCTGGACCCAATCTGCAGGGGTCCTTGCAGCTCCTACTCACAAGAACTTCTTGCCAGGCTCTTACACAGTGCCTCTAGCCACTGGTGCCCATTTTTCTGAGCTGGGATTCAAACCCTCATCTGTGTGACTCTCAAGTCGGAGCTCTTGACCACTCTGCTAGCTTACTCATGTGTTGGAGGCAGGCTTCTAAGTGTCGTGGGGTGACAGGGGAAGGGATACAGAGAAATGTAAGAGCACACAGAGGTTACCTCCCCTAGGGGGAGAGAAGATACGGGTGGGGTCTCTGAAGTCTCAAGCTCTGACCTCCTCCTCTCACTGGGGAAGCAGTGAGGCTCGGATCATGAGGTGGAGCCATGCAGTACGTAGCAGACAGAGCCAGCTTCAAACCCAGGCTGCATGGCCACTGCTCTCACCACACCAGCCTAGCCCCCTGTGAAGTATCTGTGGGTTTTTCAAAGTCTCTTCCAGAGCCTTTTGCACTGGAGTTTGAAACCTCAACCCAATGCTTAGAGGACCACTCCTCTCTTCTGGATGAATCTACACAATGAACACCTAGACTGGGTCTCCTGGAGGTGGAAGCAGACAGCTGTAAGCTGGAGCCACCTGCCCTGCATCCTTGGCAGTGACCCCCCACACCTCTGGCCAGTGAAGCCTTGCTCCGTAGGGCAAAGCAAGCACCCCATACCCCACTTGCCCAGGCCAGCAATGGCTGTGGGGTTGTACCATGATTCTCCTCAGTGAAAACTGACTACTGCATTCACCAAGGGAAGCATTGTGACCGACTTGCCAGCGGCCTGTCTTGGATGGCCACAATGTACACACTGATGGCTTAAAGGGACCCCACAAAGTACCTTTGGTCTCTCTCTGTGCCTCTTTCACCCTCATCACGCACTGCCTACCCCCAACAGAATGCTAGTGGCAGTAATAAAAGTAAAGAAGCAGTAGCAACAACTTGGCAAATGCTTCTTAAACACAGGCAGATGACTCAAATAGGTTTTTATGGTTTGCAGGGGCACTGAATTTCTTAAATTTGAGAGTTATGTAAGTTTCATTACTGCATGTGCATGAGAAAGACCCAGATCCTGAAAAATAGTCTTTTTTTTTATGGACACTGTATGTGCCCTACTGGATATAGTCTTTTAATACCTTTATACAGTAAGCAGTTTTTCAGTGCTTGTAGAACTGACTCCATAGTAACAGGATTACCATGAATGTGTGTGCCTGGGTGTGCATATATTTTACTCTAAACATATTGTGTCTGTGTATCTATGTCTGCGTCTGTGTCTGTGTGTGTGTGTGCGTGTGTGTGTGTGTGTGTGTGTGTGTATTTGAGCCTAAACACAACTGATAGATGATGGATACATGGATGGATGGATGGATGGATGGATAGATAAGTAGATAGATAGATAGATAGATAGATAGATAGATAGATAGATAGATAGACTACTCATGGGTTAACTAAAATAATATACCACTATTATACCTCAAGTACTTTATAAGCATCAATATATGCTTGCCTAAATCCCTCTGCAGCATTTGAAAGAAACAACTATAGGAAATTATTTAAATGGCAAACAGAAGGAACAGAATGTTAAATAGAGTTGAGTATTAGACACCAGAAATCTGGAGCCTGCAGAAATGCAGATAACCATGAGTTGTATCTTAAGAATGAGAGTGCAGACCAAAGAGGGTGATAGTCCCTTGCTGCACATGTTAATAAACATCTCTTAAAATACATGGAAGATGAATAAAGCAACTACTAGACCTTTCTAATCTTGCTTAACCATCAAGACAGGAAAGCTGTCTGTAACCATGTGCTAGAGTGACTGACAGCAAATAATATACCCATTGCCACCCACTATTCGTGGTGTCAGCGGGAACAGGCTTCACTAATTCTAGGACCCAGGCCAGCATAAAGCTAATACTGGTTCCCACCTCCTGCTTGTATCAAAGGGGCTTTGGGTAGGAGAAGACAGGCATGAACTGTGTGCATGAAGACAGGCTTCTTACAGTCATTCTGTAGCACTGCCATTGATATCAGGAAGTGGGTTCCTTAGAGCTCTTCTTCCTGAACCAGTCCTCAGCGGTCCATGGGTATGATCCATCACTGTCCCTTCTACTCATGGTAAGTACTCATGAAACATTTGCTGGACGAACAGAGCTGTCCAAGAGTTGACTCCACCCATTCATTTCTGACTGCGAACCTTGTTTATTCTTGGAAACAAAGTCTATGTAACCTTACTGGATGGTCTCTGGGTCTGGAGGGTATGTTGTGGCTCAGGGAAACATGTCAGGGCGGTAGAGGCTTTAGAAGGAAGTCAAGAAGTCACCTTGTATGACTGCAGTTGAATATGATGGCAAGAGAAATAGGAGGGTTTAACAAATACCTTCGAGTGTTTAAACAGCTGTCATGGGGGAGGAGGTGGCAGAATTGACTCTCAGGATACTCACTGATGAGCAGGCATGCTGAGAGCTGGTCCACAATGGGGGATCATCTGCAACTTACCAAAAGGAGTATCTGTCTAGTGAGTAAAGTGTAAAGCTTCCTTCTGTTTGATTGAGCCTCTCTGAAGATTCAAGCAGAAGCATGACAGTTACACAAAGTGGGCAGTAATACAATGTTAACAGAAATGGCTTCAGAGCTGGTGTAACTGTGTTCAAAGCCCAAATGACCCTTTTTGGAGCATCCCTGGAGGACAGGTGACGCGAAATTCTGTGGACAGGTGATGGGGAAGAACTGTTAACAATGCACCTGGCTGTGCATTTTGCCTGCAAGAAGAAATGGCCACAAGGGAAGGGTCTACACCAAGGGGCTATGGAAAAGGGTTTAACGGGATGGTCAGGAACTCTGGGAGGAACATCACCGGAAAGTTGGTGACAGGAGGTTTGAGGAAGAGGTATACTGATAGATTTCTCTGAATGGATAAGGAATATGAAGAGATTTATATCCCATGTCCCATGTTGCTGCTCACCAACTTCAGCAGAGGGGGACTTCAGTAATCAAGTTGATGACATGACCCAATTGTGTCACAGGCAAATGACAGCCACTGCTGTCATTGCCTGGAGGGTCAGAGTGACAGGGTTGGAGGTTGTGCGTGGGCTTCCACTCAGCAGTGCTGGCCTGGCTACAGCTAAATGCTCAGTCTGCCAGCAGCAAAGAGCAACACTGGTCCCAATATGGCACCACTCTCTGAGGTGATTAGCCAGCTGGCTGGTGGCCAGTTGATTACATTTAACCACTTCCATCATGGAAGGAGTAGCGCTTTGTTCTTCTGAAACAAACAGATACTCTGAATACAGATTTGCCTTCCCAGCATACAATACGTCTATCGAAACTACCATCTCTGGGGGCCTGGGTGGCTCACTTGGTTAAGGGTCCGACTTCAGTTCAGGTCATGCTCTCCCGGTTTGTGAGTTCAAGCCCCGCATCGGGTTCTGTGCTGCTGACAGCTTGGAGCCTGGAGCTGCTTCGGATTCTGTGTCTCCCTCTCTCTCTCTGCCCCTTCCCCCACTCACACTCTGTTTTATTTTTTTCTCTCTCTCAAAATGTTTTAAAAGAGAGAGAGAGAGAGAAAGAAACTACCATTTGTAGATTCTAACAAAAAGGGAGCAGAAGCTGCGTCTTCTGAGACTAAAGAAATTATCAGAAATTATCAGTTAGCCAAGCCCCCTGCTTGCCAATTCCCTACTACTAAACCTCAGGCTCCTGCTGGCCACCACTGTTTTTTCTCCCCCCAAAACGGGGTCTCCGCTGTGTCTCCCAGGCTTCCTAATAAACTCACTTGGGCTGGCCCTGGGCTCTTGTTTCTTAATTTAGTCGGTAGGAAGTGGTCTGTAAATAATATAAATTCCCAGGCTCCACCCCCAGAAATCCTCATCAAGTATGTGTGAGGTAGAACCCTGGATTGTGTGTCTCTTTTTACCAGAGCCCCAAGTAAGTCCAATTCAGGTTGCCTACATTTTTAAAAACACCGATATAAGGAACCCACTCAGGGTAAATCCAGCATTCCAACTTCTTTCATACAAGAGTCATTTTAAGATACAACCACTAGATGTGTAAGGTGATTACCTCACCATCTGTCTTAGATTTTTCTTTTCATGGGGGGGGATGGGGCACTTTCTTGGGCTCAAGATGAAGACATAATAGTGAGCTAGGTACTGTAGAGGGGTCATTCTCTTATCAACCCATGGGTTTTCATTTTCCTCCTTCAAGGGCACCAGTCCTATGGGGGTGAAGGCAATAACCACGATGAGAATTGGGAAAGCATTTTAGAGTTACAGCTGTTGCCTCAGTTGGTGGCAGCCCCAGGCTGAGTAACCCCAGGACACTCAAATACAGATGCATAACCATCTGCTGACAAGTTGATGGCATCAGGAGTTCACCCAGAATTTTAAATTATTCAGGATTCGGCCATTTTTTACAGGTAGGCAAGTGCAAAGGCTCAACTCCAGTCAAGACAAGGTATTGTCACAATGGTGGTGATGGTTGTAAAGCACTTTAAAAAGGTTATTGTGGAAAACTTCTCGTAACAGGGAATCTACCCCATTTACCATTTTTAAGTGTATGGTTCAGTGCCATGAAGTATATTCACACTCTACAACCATCACCACCATCCATATTGAGAACTTTTCCTTCATGTTCAGCTGAAATTCTGTCCCCTTCGAACACCAACGCCTCATTCCCCTCTGCGCCAACCCCTGGCGACCACCGTTCTACTTTCTGTCTCTAGGAATTTGAGGACCCCGGTACGTCAGATATAGGGCGGAATCATAAAGTATTTGCCCTCTTGTGCCTGACTCATTTCACCAAGGTTCATCTACACGGTAGCACATAGTAGAGTTTTCTGCCTTTTTAAGGCTGAATAATGGTCCTTTGTATGTACAGACCACGTTTTCTTTATCCGTTCACCCACTGACAGACATCCGGGTTGCTTCTACCTCTGGGCTGCTGTGAATCACGCTGCTGTGAACAGGGGTGGTGTGCAAGTATCTCTTCAAGACCCTGCCTTCAGACCTTTTGGGTATATGCCCAGAAGCAGAACTGCTGGATCACATGGTCGCTCTATCTTTAGTTTTTTGAGGAACCGCCGTGCTACTTTCCACAGCAGCTGCACCGTTTTACGTTCCCACCAACAGGGCCCCCGTTACTCCACATCCTCATCAACACTTGTTGTTTCCTATTTATACAGCACTTCACAGTTTACAAACTGTTGTGCTTCTTTCCACATGACAGAGTCTCTTACTCTTATTTGTATGTGTGTCACAGATGTTTTCAAAAGGCTTGAAGAGATGAAGTGAGCTGTCCAGGACCACACAGTCAGGAGGCAGCCTGGGGCCTCCTAATTCCCGTCCTGCCTTGCCCCCCTGCCATGCGGTGACACGCGAGCACTGGTTCCAAAACCAGTCTTGCCCTTTCCAGATGAAGGTCTCGCCCCCCCATCTGATAGGGCTCTCCGTCACTTAGTCACCCAGTGAACACTCACTGAGCATCTACTAGGAGCCAGGCCCTGCCCCAGACCCTCTCAGCACTTTGTCTAAACCCGAATCCACCCAGAACCCCCCGCAGGAGCCAAGACTGCCCAACAAAGGAATTCTGCCCAAAGGGCCTGGCAGCTGCGATAACATTGTTCCTGGCTTATCTGCAGGCTGGCTGGATGGAGACCAGCAGTGCCCATGGCCGGAACCAAGGATGGAGTGGAAGAGAATGGTCTTGACACAAATAAGAAGTCTGCCCAAGCGAGAGGTTCCTGGAACGCTGCACCCAAGCACCCCCCTCTCCCTGAGAGCCAGGGAAGCTGGCACATCCCTTTGGGTTCAAGTCACAGGCGCCTGACTGCAGAGACAGTGACACTGAGGTCTTCTGATGCCTCCCAAATGCCAGCAATGGAGGGGTACGCTTTCATGGGTGCTTTCCCGCCTAAACCCTCACAACAACCCATAAGGTAGATAATATTCTCTTTATAGATAAAAAAAAAAAAGGGACTCAGAGAAGGTGAGTGACTTAACTAAGGTCACACAGCTCACGTGCGGCAAACCCAGGATTCGAGCAAGATCTGTTGGCACTAAGGCCCTAAGGTAGAAACTACAAACACCTGTGTGAATTGTGATGTGTCACTGTAAGAAGCTGGGGGGAAGGCGACCACCGTGACGTGGTCTTCCCATCAGAAAACAGCTTGGTCCCTGGAAGTCTGGCCACCTGGTGTTCTTCCTCGCTGACTAGGAAAACAATGGAGGAACGATTCCTGCAATTCTTCAGCCTTCTAGAAGGTCACTCTTCCACCCTGCCCTTTTCTGGCTGAGTGATAATCGTCTGAACCTCTGTCACCTTGACAACAGGAAAGTCACACTTCAACAAGCGTCCCGCCCAGGTCTTTCTGGAAGTTGCCAAGGAATGCTCACCATTGCACTAATATGCTGGGTACACACTTGTGCCACCCTGGTCTGATGCTCTCCCCTTCCTTCACCTCCTCTAGGCCTCTGCTCCTCGCCCCTCCCCTCATGGACATTAGCGAGGCCCTGTCTGTAGGTCTCTAGAACCAGGCAGACTGACTTCCCAGAACCCAGCTGGGGAAATCACAGTCTCCATTATCATAAAGGGACTTTATCATCCTATTTCTGGACTTCTGAGCAGACTTCTCCAAAGATGAGTTTGTTCCATCATCTGGAGAGGGAGAAAGGGAGAGAGAGAGAGAGAGAGAGCCATGAATAAGTTTTAAATATCAGAGGCACCCTGGTGTCTCAGTCAGTTGAGCATCTGACTCTTGATTTCTGCTCAGGTCATGATCTCACAGTTCATGAGTTCAGGCCCCATGTGGGGCTCTGTGCTGACACAGCACAGCCTGCTTGAGATTCTCTCTCTCCCTCTCTCTCTCTGCCCCTCCCCTGTTCTCTCTCTTTCTCTCAAAAATAAACTAAAAAAAAAATTTTTTTAAATATCAGTTTCTGTTTGTAGACTTTCACATTTTCAACAACAGAAGAGCCCAGTCTCTGAGCACCTCATTAAGGGATGGCAGGAGAGAATTCACTTGACCCTAAATGCTGAACTAAGGCTTCCAGAAGCTGGAAATAAGGAAAGCTTTGTCCCCATGGGGTCGGAAAACTGGCTGGTGACAGCTGAAGATCCAGTCTGTGGCATGACTCTAAAAGACGTAACTCACAGGGCTCTTGAGCAGGACCAAGGTGATGACCAGCCAGACTGCTTCAGGTACAGCCGAGGACCAGTTTCTGTGGCCTGGCTGTTGTCCTATCTGGGCTAAAAACTGGGGGAGGTTTTCATTCCTGGTTCCTGGCAGGCAAGGAGAACAGAGTGGTCTGTTTTCAGCAAAAGTCAGAAATGCTCATCTCATTCTGAGCAAGGCTGCCCGCCAGCTAGTCGACACACATGGAGCTATCTGTCCATTTCTCTGTCCCTTCCTACTAATCCAATCCGTTGGTCTCCAAACCCAATTTGGAATTTGAAAAGGCCAGTCCTCTTGGTCACTTAAATTTTCAACCACAAATTCAGTTTGCTTTGTGAGTCACCACCAGCCTTCCCAGGTCTCGGGACAGCACTAATCCCCAGCACTGGGACACAGAGGGATGCTTCTGTCATCAGTGCTTCAGGGTCCAGCCTGTGCCTCCCTCCACTAGCCAGCAAGAAAGGGAAGCAGCCAGGAGAGGGTCATCATCATGGGTCATTAACTTGTGCTGGCACCTCTGAAATCCCCTTGCCCTACCTCCTCACCAAACACTTGGGGAAACTGAGGCCAGGCTAAGGGAAGGGATTTGCCCACGGTCACATGGCAGTGAGCGGCAAGTCATAGTCTAGGATTTCTTCTAGGAAAGATGTGCTTCATGCTTTGCACTGAGGTCCCCAGATGTGAAGTGACTTCTGAAGGCCACACAGGGAGCTAGGAGCTGGTTGGGACTAGGAACTGGGCCTTTTTTCACTCATCATCATCATCAACAAGCTTTAACTCCCTGTAGACACCTTGATGGGTACTGGAGCCACAAGTGATAACAGACATAGCCCCATTAAGGGGCCTTCCAGTGAAGGCAAAAATGGCAGAAATTATTTCTCCTCTCTGCCCTGATGTTGGGCCTCCTGTCTTTTGTCAGTTGGAGACACAGCCCTAAGCTAGATGTGCTGCCGTGACTTTGATTAATTACCTTCCTCCCCGGCCAGCCCCTCCCTTCCTTGGCCTCTGTTTGGCCCACCGCACAACCGCCGCCAGCCACAAACTGGAACCCTCTAGTTATCCTCAATTCCTGCCTCTCCTCACCGTGGATGCCTCCTGCCGATCTCTCCGGAATCTTTGCAGGGACTGCCCGGTTCTGTCCCTCCCCCACCAGCCCCCACGCTGTGCCCCGCTTCCTCTCACCTGCTGCGCAGTGTCAGTGCCCAGGGGGAGGAGCTCTAACCCAGGAGCATGTGCTCCGTGGGGACCAGCCACGGTCAGATCACAGTAGGGAGAATCGATGACCAGCCAAGCATGAGCACACTCAGGGTCCACAGGATGCTACAAGGGGACACTCTTTTCTCCCGGTGAGTCTTCACCATATGGAGCCCACGTGGGCCCCTTCTCTCTGCTCTCCTGCCTCTGCTCAACCTGTTCACACTCACCCCAGGGTCTCAAGGTCTCCCTGAGTCACAGGCGTAGCTTCTGGACTCAGAAAGTGCATGGCTTCACCGGCCCTCCCTTCCTCCACATAAAACATTCACAAGGCAGCAAACCTTTGTGTCAACTGCGTCTCCCAACATAATCCTGCCAACTTATAATGTCTACCAAGACTGTCTTTATTCCTACTGGTCAGAGGCTCCCTCTCTAGAAGGGAGGGTAAGAGAGAGAAAAGAACAGAAGGATCAAAATCTCCCTCCTGCCTCACTTCAATGTGCATAAATCTGCTTCAGACCATCTATGGCTCCCTATTATCATCACCATGAAGTCCAAATCTTCGGTGTGGCTCCAAACAGCTTTTCCAGCCTTAACCCTCACACTTTCTACTGACCCATGTCATGAGTTCTTGGTCACACTACCCTCCTACCTGACCCCAACATCCAAGCCATCATGACCCCAAGCCTTTGTGTGTGCTGTACCCTTCACTTGGAACATCCTCCTCCTCAATTATCTGCTGTCAAACTCCTACTTATCCTCCAAGGACCACTTCCAGATGCCCTCTCCTGCGGGAGGCCCTCCCTGATTTCCCTGGGCAGAACCAATTGTTCTCTCCCCCATATTTCCACACCACTCTCCACAGGGTGGATATGGATATGAGCATATTGATAGATATGAGCTTGTGACTGGCATCTCCTGAGGTGGGAGGGGTGCGGGCTGGGAATTGCTCCCTGAATGGCCATCCTACGGCACATCCATTACACCTTGCTTCCAGATGTCAAACTTGACTTACAGAAAGAATGTACAGCAAAAACCCAGAACAACAGCTACATGAATGGACAAGGCTGAATGCCTTGGATCTAGATTAAACACACACACACACACACACACACACACACACACACACACACATACACGCACACACACATAAATGGAGATTCAGTGCCACACAACAGAAACCATTATTATTGTTGGGTGCAAAGGTGTACATTAATCATAGACCCCAAAGCGCGAAAAGGGGACCTCAGACATCATCTGCTCCAAACTGTTCACTTGCTTTCCTCTTTTATTTCTCATCACTATTCTTTTTTATATCTACAAAAGAAATACCTTAATGCTGTGAAAAAAATCAAACCCACAAAAGATAAAAGTTAAAAATTAGTGACTCCCCACCTAAAATGTCCATGTAAAAATTTATATCTAGATCTGCACATCTCTGTACATACACTTAGAATTTTTTAAACCATAAATGACATTATATTATAAATATTACTTCATACATTTTAGTAAACACAAAATGTATCACATAGCTTTCTGTGTCAGCATACATAGTTTTACTCTGTTCATTTTTGTAAATTTTGTAGCAAATTTTTCTTTTACTGTACACTTATAAGTCCAGGCACTGGGGTAGATACCAATCACAGAGAATGACTGAAATATGAGTCATGAGCCTTTCTTTTTATTGGTAATCATTCTTTTTTTTTTTTTTTGGATGAGTTCTTTTCTCTTGTAAATTTTACCGAAATATAACACATATCATAAAAATGCACAAATATCAAGCATGAATGATAAATTTTCACAAGGTAAAAGCACTCGTGTGATCAACAGTAAGATCAAGGACAAAACACGACCAGATCCCAAAGCCTCTCTCCAGTACTCACCCCCCGCCCCAGCCCTGCCCCTGCCCCAAGGGTAACCGCTCCCCTAACTTGGCCACAGCTTGGTTTTGTGTGTTGTTAAGCTTGATATACTTGGAAGTTGTTGAACTTCTTATACTAGGTACTTACATTAGCCAGCTGGCGTTGCCATGACAATAGACAGGTGGCTTAAACAAGAGAAGTTTATTTGTTCACCCTTCTGGAGGCTGAAAATCTGAGATCAGGGCACTGGCATGGTGGGCTCTGGGAGTGCTTTCCTTGGCTTGCAGACAGCCAGCTACTCACTGTGTCTTCACATGGTGAGGGGAGGGGGCGCGGAGAGCAAGTGCAAGGGTGCTCTCTGGTCTTATAAGGGCACTAATCCCATGATGAGGGCCCCACCCTTATGACCTAATCTAATGCTAATCACCTCCTCAAGGCACCACCCCCAACTACCATGGCATTGTACCAAGCCCTGGTTAAGGCTTTAGTGGCTGGATTTGAGCCGGGGGGGGGGGGGGGCACGACAGGGGGGCAGCTATAGCGTAGAACACCGCAAGCCTCTCTTGTGTCTGGCTTCTTTCATTCAACATTACGTTTGTGGGAATTGCCCATGGCATCCCAGCCCAATCCATTTCCAATATGTCACAGCTTTCCATGGTAGGAATGTGCTGTGATGTATTCAACCACGCTTCTCTTTTTTTTTTTTTTTTTTTAACGTTTATTTATTTTTGAGACAGAGAGAGAGACAGAGCATGAACGGGGGAGGGGCAGAGAGAGAGGGAGACACAGAATCGGAAGCAGGCTCCAGGCTCTGAGCCATCAGCCCAGAGCCCGACGCAGGGCTCGAACTCACAGACCGCGAGATCGTGACCTGAGCTGAAGTCGGATGCTTAACCGACTGAGCCACCCAGGCGCCCCAACAACCATGCTTCTCTTGATGGACTCCCAAATTGTTTCCTATTTTTTGCAATTACAAAAAGCATCGTGATTTACTAAAAAAAAAAAAAAAAAAAAAAAAAAAAAAGTCCTTGACACATGCCTGCACATGTGTGCATTTTTCCACAGGGTGGATTAGGAAAAACAGAAGTGCTGTAACTGCCTCATTTTACGGACAGATGCCGGGCTCAGGGGAAAATGTGAACACCTCAGTGTTTCAGTCCAGGACTTCCCCAGGTTCACAGTGGGTGACATGAATGAATGGTCTCCCCAAAGTCACAGTGAGCGGTCCCTCCAATGTTACACTGAATGGTCTCCCCAAGTTAACAGTGAACAGTCTCTGATGGTCACAATGAATGGGCTTCCCAAGGTCACACTAAGTGAATGCTCTCTTCAAGGTCACACTGAGTGTCCACCTCAAGGTCACAGTGAGTGGGTAGCAGAGGTAGTGCCAGGGACATGCTCCCCTGACTTGCCCCACCTGCCCCATCAGTCCACACTACGTGTCTCTACATTGAAAATATTCCCTTGGAGTTAGTTATACACACAAACTCCTTAGAATCCCCAACACGCCTCAGGCAGGTTTCCTGACTGACATTTCAAGCTGACTGCGTGGAGAGAAAACACTGCCCATTTTTTTGTTCACAGCAAATCAGGCAGCCTACTCATACAGCCTCAGAACCACACAGCATTTTTCCGAGGCAACACTTGATGGTTTCCGAAGCCGAAGACCCAGATCTCTGACGCACATTGGGGCCGGGGGAGGGAAACAGACACAGACCTCGATTCGGAAAGCCCACTCTGCTCTTTTTCAAGTTCAGGACACCGGGGAAATGTTTCAGATTTCTCCACTTTTTTCCTTCCCCTTGCACCACCGGGGAGCAGGGGAAATTGAATTTCAAAAGGATATTTTTCTAACTAAATATAAGCCTTTGCTGCTATGAAAACAAGATTTTGTTTTTGTTTTTAATCATAATGTGTGTCCCACTTCAACAATGGTCAAGGAAATAAGATTTTACGAGAAAGACAGAGTGCGGGCAGAACACACAACTCAAAAAGCTTCGTATTTAGGCTCAGGACTGAGAAACCCCAAATCTGGCAACACACCCTCCCTCTTTTTTTGTCTCCTACTAAACAGCTAATTTTCCCATCAACAAGTCTGCAGGAAAGGGAACAAAAGGTCTGGCCCAGGACAAGTTCTAGTATTTGTATTCCGACAACACATGGGAAATGAGACCTCTTGGAATAGTGTGTGCAGGCCAGGGGAGGGGTGGGGGTCCTTTGGAAATCTGGGGGGGAGGGCGGTCAGGGGATACGAGCAGTCAGGCCCCAAGCAATCTTGCCATCAGGAGAACAAAAGCAATCAGTTGAACCAGAGTTTGGATCCAAACATTAAATGTGACCTGGCTGGCTCTGTGCCCCTTCTCTGGGCTGTGGTTTGTCCGCTCGCGGGGTGAGGCTGGAGGCTGGACCAGGGAAGGCAGACTGCTAGAAACTGCCCCCTTACCAAAACATACGGTACAGACCAGAGGCAGGAGAGAAACGAAAAGGGTTGACTGATTGGAAGGGTGATTCAGAGCATATTTAGGACCAAACTGGTACACAACCTGATCATTTCAACTCCCACGCTCCAAGCTCCCCACAACCAGCAACAGGTACCCAGAGGTGCAGAAACAGCCTTTCCACAAAGTCGCCCTGCCCGAGTAGAAGTGTGATAGAAAGGGGGAAAGGGCCAGGTGCCTGACACACACCGTCTCACCTAGTCCTCACTACAACCTTGTGACCGCGAATCATGACTATCTCCACTTTGTAGATGGAGAAACTGAGGCACAGGGAGGGAACAGACTTGACCCAAGCTCCCCCAGCTGGGAAGTGGCAGAGCCATGACCTGACTATGGATTTCTCTGGTGCCCCAAACCTTTCTGCCTCCTCCTTCACAGGATTTACCATCCTGTGGTAGCTGTGACTGCTTCCCTCCTTAGCCAGACTTCTGGGTCCTGGCCACTGTGTCGCCACACCCTAACATTGCACTTGAGTATTTGCTGAATGGGTGGGCGGATGGATACTGGATCCTGTGTGCAGGAGGATGTCACTGAAGATCTGAGGGCAGGGGAGGGATAGAAAGTGATGTAGACAAGCACAAGATTCAGCCCCTACCCTCAAGAAGTTTTCGATCCAGTTGGGAAGGCTTGGCTTGGACCCTTGAAATGTCTCTAACATTGACAATCCAATTCGCCCGAGAGACCCCGTATTTACAGATAGAGGAGGTGAGACAGGAGGTCAGATGAAAAGTACCCCCACACTGCTCTGGGCAGCAAAGGAAGTCAGGGAAGGCTTCCTGGAGTAGGTGGGGCTGGAGCTGGACACTGGAGGACAGGGAGAGTTAGACGGATGGAGAAGAGGAGCGAACAAAGGTGGACTCCAAAGACCAGGCTCTTTCTGCTACATCCTACCAAGAGGTGAGTACAGAAGGAAGGAAGAGAGAGAGGAGAATTAGACAGAGAGAGGTGGGGATGGGGCAGGGAGAGAAGCAGGGAACATAAGCTTCCTCTAAGGTAACCTGCGGAGGATTCAGCTCTGCAGGATTCTGACCCCTCACCTCCCCCTTACTCAGGGGAGAATTGGTGTGGTGACAACTCAGCCTCGAGTGTGTGGGCATCATGGGCTGGCATTAATATGCTGTTGTGGCTCTCTAAAGTCTCTTTCCATCCTCCTTGTTTTCATAGGCCTTGTTTCCATCCTCCTTGTTTTCATGGCCAGGAGCACAGGCATGATTACCCCCATAGGAACTCCAAGGCATGAAGAAGCCACAGATTCACTGTCCAGGTCAAGGGTAACATCAGGACTAAGGCAGGCCCCCTGACTCCTCCCTGTTCTTGTTCTCCTGCCTGGACAGGCAATGAGCCGGGTAACAGGGGCATCCACGGTGCAGCCAATAAGTCTGAGGCCAAACCACTTCCCAGCTGGTTAACCCTGAGCAAGTCACTTAACCTCCCTGAGCCTCAGTTTCCACATCTGAAAAATGGGGCCATTCCTCACAGAGATACGACTTTAAGAGATGGCGCATGTAAAGTAGGCAGCACAGTGCCCGACATCCAGTAGAATCTCAGAAAGTGGGTCATTACTGTTAGCAATACTGCTTTTATGCAGATCATAGTAGAGGATTAAACTAAACCCTACTGCTTCTTGTGCGATGACTTCAGAAACTCTCTGAGTGAGAATTCTGGTCTCCTAGTTCCCAGCTAAGAGAAGAAGGCGGGGGGCGGGGCACTCCAGGACTCTCTGGGACACCCGGCATGCCTGCCAGGGACACTGGTACCCCAGGGACCCAGCTGTTTGCTTCCCTTTGCCGCCTACAGGAGACCAGCCTTTGCTGGTGACTGACTCAGGCCGCCGGGCGGGGTGGGGTTGCATTCTTGGGCCCCCCCAAGGTAAAAATAGTTTTGCTTTGTTAGGCTGGGTGGTTACACACTCCTGGGTCTGGCAGCCTGCCGGCTGGAAAGGCAAATGCCAGACTATTTCAGGCTGTAAAAACAAGCCCCCGCCAGGCCCCAGCGTCAAGCCCCCAGATAGCGGTATTAATATTCCACTATCTCATTCTTTCAGGCCAAAAAAAAAACAAAAACAAAGAATGGCTGCATGATTCCTCCTTCTGTTACCCACAAACACAGCTGCCAACACCACCACAGACAATGTACATGACCCTCAAGGCCAAGTTCTCTCAAACAAAAAACCCAAAAGGCTGCAGTAGGAATACTAATTAATAATGACAATAATATTAGAGCACTTACCACACAAAAAGCAGTAGGACAGTCATGCTGCCTTCATTTGATCATCCATTCACAGCAGCCCTAGGAGGTACCTATTACAAGCCCCATTCTCTAGAAAAGGAAATTGAGGCTCAGAGAGGTGAAGTAACTTGTCCAAAGTCACACAGGTAGCAAAAATGAACTATTGGGACCTCATGAAGATAAAAAGTTTCTGCACAGCAAAGGAAACAACCAACAAAACTAAAAGGCAACCAACGGAATGGGAAAAGATATTTGCAAATGACATATCGGACAAAGGGTTAGTATCCAAAATCTATAAAGAGCTCACCAAACTCCACACCCGAAAAACAAATAACCCAGTGAAGAAATGGGCAGAAAACAGGAATAGACACTTCTCTAAAGAAGACATCCGGATGGCCAACAGGCACATGAAAAGATGCTCAACGTCGCTCCTCATCAGGGAAATACAAATCAAAACCACACTCAGATATCACCTCACGCCAGTCAGAGTGGCCAAAATGAACAAATCAGGAGACTATAGATGCTGGAGAGGATGTGGAGAAACGGGAACCCTCTTGCACTGTTGGTGGGAATGCAAACTGGTGCAGCCGCTCTGGAAAACAGTGTGGAGGTTCCTCAAAAAATTAAAAATAGACCTACCCTATGACCCAGCAATAGCACTGCTAGGAATTTACCCAGGGGATACAGGAGTACTGATGCATAGGGGCACTTGTACCCCAATGTTTATAGCAGCACTCTCAACAATAGCCAAATTATGGAAAGAGCCTAAATGTCCATCAACTGATGAATGGATAAAGAAATTGTGGTTTATATACACAATGGAGTACTACGTGGCAAGGAGAAAGAATGAAATATGGCCCTTTGTAGCAACGTGGATGGAACTGGAGAGTGTGATGCTAAGTGAAATAAGCCATACAGAGAAAGACAGATACCATATGTGTTCACTCTTATGTGGATCCTGAGAAACTTAACAGAAACCCATGGGGGAGGGGAAGGAAAAAAAAAGAGGTTAGAGTGGGAGAGAGCCAAAGCATAAGAGACTGTTAAAAACTGAGAACAAACTGAGGGTTGATGGGGGGTGGGAGGGAGGGGAGGGGAGGTGATGGGTATTGAAGAGGGCATTTTTTGGGATGAGCACTGGGTGTTGTATGGAAACCAATTTGACAATAAATTTCATATATTAAAAAAAAACCAGTCACACAGGTAGCAAGCAGGGAGGCTGGGATTCAAGCCCAGGTCTACCTGACTCTGAAATCTATGTTCTTTCCTCCAGACACTTCTCTTGATGCCTTACTAAAAGAAAGCATGATTTTTTCATTGGTTTTCCCTTTTGTTTTAAGTAAGAAACCCCACTGGGGTATTTTCACTGGCTTTCTGGCACCTTCAAGGTAAATTCCAAACTCCTTAGTGTCGCCTTCAAGGCCACTTGAAGTCTGGCCCCTCCTACCTAGTTTGTATCTCTCCAAAATTCACAGGTTGAAATCCTAACCCCCAACAACATGGTGTTAGGAGGTAGGGCCTTTGGAAACTGATTCGGCCATGGTATTAATGCCCTTATAAGAGACACCACAACTTCCTCTCCCTGCTCTCTGCCATGGGTCTCACCAGATCTGCAAGTGCCTTGATCTTGGACTTTCCACCGTCCAGAACTGTGAGAAATAAATATCAGTTGTTTAAGCCACCCAGTCTATGTTTTTGCTATAGCAGCCTGAGCAGCCTGAGACACCATTTTTTGGTGCCCAGCTCCACCTCACCTCCTCCAGGCAGACTTCCCTGATCTCCCTGCCCAGAGCAGAGTGAGCTCCCTCCTGTCTGACCTCCTATCCCACTGTATGAGTGCCTGGAGTACCTCTGCAGATGTGGCCTTTTAAGATTAGAGACTTCACACATCCATGCTGTATTTCACCTTTTGGGCTAGAAGCTGTTGGAGGGCAGGGGCTATGTCTGTGCTTCTGGCTGTTCACATCACTCCCCGGTCCCCAAACCTTCAATGGCACAGGATCATATTCATCCCTCTCTCCAGGCATCATCCACCCACATATTTATTCATTCACTGAATGAATGACACAGAAGTCAGTTAGATACCCACAGTCAGAGGGGATAGAGACAGGAAAGTGAAACAGAGTTAGTCAGTCAGTGCCCTGGAAGGGGAGGCATGGAGATCCTGGGAGTCTTGCCAGGGACGGGACACCTGAGTCGGGTCTCACAGGAAAAATGGAGCAGGCTCATTAGGTGACACTAGACCAATCTTACAGGTTTTCGGTACTCCTTCCAGAGGCTGACCCCACATCTCAGCCCCTGTCAGCCACTGTATTAGTCAGGTCCCAACAGGGCAGCCTGGCTCACTTGAGCACTCACTCATGCAACAAGTGTTTATTTTAATTGGGGCAAGCACACAGAAAGAGGCAGGTAGTTTCCGTGTGGTCACCTGGCTAGTGGTAACAGAGCTATCACAACCCACTAGACCTGAAAGGGTGAGGACAGGGAAAGTCTGTAAAAATCTAGAAGCAGAGACTTGGGTAAAGGCCCCAAAGAGGAACAACAACCTTGTCGATGGGCACGAGTGGCCCAAGGTAACCTCACAGGCAGGGAGCAAAGAGGAGCCACACCCTGACCTCACATTTCTCCTACCTGCTGATCTTCTGCTGGTACCTCCCATGGACCAATGCAGCCAGAGCAGACAGCCAGGGAGAGAGGGTGGAGGTGACTCCAGAGGGACCGACAAAGCATCCAGCCCAGCGTCCCTGCCTCAAGCACTCTTGGAATGATTGCTATCCCCTGAACCCACCCTTGGCCTTCACACCTCTGTGCCTTTGCTCCTTCTGTTCCCTCTGCCTGGAACTCCCTTGCCCAGCTTCTGAACCCATCAAAATCCCACGCCTCCTTCAGGCCACACTCACAGGCGGTGTCCCCAAGAGTCTTTCCCTTCTCTACTCAGAAAGTGTTCACCTTCTAGCACCCGTATCATTCTCTCATGTGTCTTTTACTCTCCACCTCTTTAAGGACAGAGGCTGTGGCTGACTCATCTTTGAAACCCTAAATCTTTGCCTCTTCCAACTAATGAACCTAGAATCTCTCAAGAACTGTGAAGCATACCCTACCTGCAAGCTGACAGGTTAGCATACCAGTTTTTTTTTTTATCTTCAAAAGAGAGAGAGAGAGCAAGCAGGAGAGGAAAAGAGACAGGGGGAGACACAGAATCCAAAGCAGGCTGCAGGCTCTGAGCTGTCAGCAGAGAGCCCAATTTGGGGTTCAAACTCATGAGCTGCGAGATCATGACCTGAGCAGAAGTCGGACGCTTAACAGACTGAGCCACCCAGGCGCCTCAATTAGCATGCCAGTTTCATGGCTGCTGGCAGAAGACACAAGATTCCTGGATCAGAGACAAAGGACTTTATTACTTCCACAAATAGTGGTAGCCAGACAATCAGCATTTTTTCCCCAGTTCCCAGAGCTCCAATTCCCACAGGACCACATAAAGAGGGCCAGGTAACCCCCATTCATGCCATGGGTTGCATTACAGGAGAGCACCACCATGCTTAAGAAACCCAAATATTTTATAGTGGCTAGTAAGTAATCTGTTCCAGAGGAAGACACTAGCTCTGTCTCTCAAGGATGTCTACTGTAAAAACATCCTGGAAAAGATACTTCCAAATAAAGCACAAACAGGGCCTCTGCTGGCAAACCATGCAGAAACACCAGAGGCCCATGGAGAACTGGCCCACAACAGAACCTGGCGGGTACCCAATGAATATGACACACACATCTTTGGTCTCATTCTGCCCTCCTAATAACAAACATCACGGCTGAGTATCCAGTCAGAGCCCCAACCTGGTCCCTCTTGGTGGTTCTCTTCCAGTGGATGCCAGGATTCATGGTGATATTATAATCCATACTGGGGAAGAGTTTCCAGGTAATAAAGAACCTGACTGGTCTGGCCCTCAGCCACACACAGGAGGTGGAGACAGGATCAAGAAAAGGCAGTAGAGTGTGAAGACCCAGAGAAGTCTGCTCTGGTCCAACCTTGCCTCTTACCAGCTGGCTGGCCATGGCAAGTCATGGAATTCACTTTTGAGCCTCACTTTCCCCATCTGTAAAAGGGGCTTAGTAACAGTAACTAGCTCACAGGGTGGCTGGGAGGATGAAACGAATACATTCCTGTGAGGTACTCAGGCTGACACACAGTAAGTGCTCCATGTATTAGGAAAAAAGAAAGAAGGAAAAAGGAACAGGTGTGCACAAGGAGAAGGCTGAGCGCATGGACCAGAATGGCCTGGCCCAGCTCCTGAACAGGGAGCAGAATCATGGCTGTGAAAGGAGAAAACATCATTACCCACCCACCTCCCTTCCCCAGGCTCCAACTGTGCACTCAGGCAGGATATAATTTCCTCCACCATTGACTCTGGTCTCCATCCTGCCTTTTCATTCACAGACAGGACTTGATGAAATCCACGTGGCTGAGGATGGCCCCAGGCTCTGGGGGTGCTGGCTTGGGACCAATTATTGCCCACTGAAAAACAGGTATAAACGAAATCATTTTGGAATCTTTCCAAATGCAAAATGCATACTGAGACAACATCCATGCCACTATTTCAGCTCTCACTTAGAGATTGATCTGCTCCCTTCCGTAGCCATCCCATGGACCAAACCTTTGGAGGATCACGAGGGCATTAATGAAGATAGCCACTGAGTGTGCTAATGAACATGCCAGGCCCTGAGCCAGGCCTCTGCAAAGATGCTCCTGTTTGACACTCAACATAACCCCCAAGACTGCCATTATCATCAGCTCCACTGTACAAATCAGAAGCTAAAGGTCATGGAGATGAAGTAATTTGCCTCAAGTTCCAAGCTCAGCCGAAAACCCAGACCAGCCTGACCCCAAAGCCCAAGCTTTAACAAACTGCATTACACTGCTACAAAGAGCCTTGGAAATCACCTTCTCCCTCACGTTTGACAGAGGAATGGAAGGCCTCAGAATAGCAATGGCACATGCCGAGTCTGAGAAAGTACCTTCAATGAATGCTAATTCTGGGTCCAGGCCTCTGTACCCCTATCCTTTGTTCTCTGATAGCATCACCGTGACTTTGTGAGAAATGAACGCAAAAAGGACGTAAAAATGCAGAGAAAATTAAGAAGGTGGGGGCGGAGGTGGAGCGGGAACCACAGCAGTGTGACTGGGAATGCTCTAGTTCCCATTCAGCCAAATCCAAGAATTCCATGGTCAATTAGAGCAGCGACTTCCACCAGGGGGCGCTATGAATTTGTTAACTGATCAACTAAGCCTCAATACAAAATTCTGCAGGAGGTCTTGCTCTAAGAGGGTTTCCCAGAGAGAGGCTTCCGTGAGTACCACACCGATGGACCCAGATGAACTTATGGAAAAGACACACAGATTAACTTATAGAAAAATTAATTACTGGGACGCCTGGGTGGCTCAGTCAGTTAAGTGTCCAACTTTGGTTCAGGTCATTATCTTGCAGTTTGTGAGTTTGAGCCCCGCATTGGGCTACATGCTGACAGCTCAGAGCCTGGAGCCTGCTTTCAGAATCTGTGACTCCCTCTCTCTCTGCCCCTCCCCCAGTCACACTCTTCTCTCTCTCAAAAATAAATTATAAACATTGAAAAATTTAATTAAAATTAATTATTATGTATTTTCTAAGAAAATTTAGTTTTCTTCTAAATGTACTTGGTAAAAAAAAAAAAGGATTTGCTTTCTGACGAGGCTATTAATTTTTTCCTTGGTTAGAAAGTGAGGGATTCTTTGACCCTTTAACTTCCAAAATACAGCTTCTAACAAAAGGAACTGAAGAGTCGGATTATTTCATAAACTCTTCTGGCTTATCAATAAAAGGGGTCTGCTCATTTGGCTGTCCTGCCGGAGGCTCTTTGCAAGTCATGGAATCCCATGACTGCTGCTATCCCAGAAGGCGTTCACGGGCCTGTGTTTCTGTAAGGTGAGAGAGATGAAGACCCACGTGGGTTATTTTGCAGCTCCCAGGAAATGAAACTAGGCACAGGGGCATAAGGTACGTTACATCTTCCAAGAGCCCCACACTCTTCTTGGCAACTCCAGTCACTGAATGCTTGTCCATTGGAAGCAGGCCACCATGTTGCCCAACTGCAGGGACACGATTCTCATCATAGCCTTCATGAGTGGTGTCCCCCTTCCCTTGGACCTGTGTACAACCATACTTGGGGTCCCCAACTGTGACTATTCATCCCTTCATTCAACAACATTTCCAAGTAACTGCTTCTTGCCAGATTCTATGGTAGGCCCTGCTTTTGAGAAACACATAGCCAAGAGTGCCAGTGGGGTGGGGGCGAGGTAGCTTTGAATTGAGGAAATGCATCCCATTTTGAGACACCCAGCTTTCCCATTTCACAAATGAGGAAATGGAGATCTTCAGAAGCTATTTGCATACTGATAATGACAAACCAAGAAATAGCAGAGCTGGAACTAAAACCCAAGTGTCCTGGCTCCTCAGCCCAGGCCTCTGGCCTCCTCACCATGATGCTCTCCTAGACCTCCCATGCCATCAGCCCTCATAATATTTCTAACATATGGAAAGGAGCCAAGACCACTGTTCCCATTTCACAGAGCAGCAGATTAAAGCATCCAGAAGACAACCTGGGCTGGTTATTACATCAACATCCATTTGACTCTTGAACATTCCTCAAGAAAGACACCTTTGGATTCCTGCAAGTCTTCTCTGGAAGAGGATCACAAAAACACTGAGCTTGTACTCTCTCTAGCATCTAGCACCTACGACCCCACCTTTACAAGTGACTTCTTTAAGAACAGCCCTCACACAGGGTCCCTGCCATCTATACCCACCCCACTGTCCACCATTTTTCTGCAGATATTCTGCTTTAATGTCCAGTTGTAGGTCTTTTGTGTCAATTCTCTGGAATGTTTCTTGTCAAAAGGGTAAGAAGCTGACTGCAATCACTCCGGTATGGGTGCATGTCAGTTGCCACAACAGAAAGAGGTGGGGGCGGGGAGAAGAGAAGAAAGAAAAATAAATCAAGGAGGGAAAGCCATTGGAAGAGAGGGAAGATGAAGAGATGAAAAGGGGGTGAAGGAAAAAAGGAGTGAAGGAGGGGCAGGGATGAAAGGAGGCAGGGAGAATGAGTTGATAATTAGGACCATGCTCATCTACTAAGTTCCCCACCGGAGGGATCCACAAGAGGCAAAGATGGCAGTGTTTACTGGTAATGTCTGTTGAAACAGGAGGGACTTCACTGTGCAATCTCTTCTCCTCAGTGCTTGGGCTTGAAACCAAAGTTTAATGGAACTTCCACAGCATCCCCTAATTGGGGGGAAGGGCATTCTGACTCAGAGACAAATCTTAGCTAAGAAAAAAGAGGATCTTATTATCAAAGGATGTCAGAGCAGGGCAAGACTGGAGAGATGCCCACAGGAGTTCTTTCTTACAACCTTCAATGCTTCTCTCCTTGCCATTAAGCCAAAAAACAAACAAAAAACACCGGTTTCCTTTAATGTCATCTGGAAGGTATAAACAGATCAAATATTATCACTAAAAACAAAGCAAGACTATGGCAATTGTAGATGAAAATAATTTGGTTTTCTGTCCAAGGGAAACTAAATCTTTATTTATTCACATGGTATCAATCTACTTGCCTACCAGCTTTTCTCTCTTTAGTCAAGAATGGCAGCTAAAATAAACCCAAGATCATTTTCAACATCAAGGCTGTTGCATACCTTTTTTTTTGCATACTTGATGAAAATGGAAAATAATTTACAACCAATGCTTACTTTTTTTTAGGAAATGAGAGAAATAATTTACTCCTGCAAGTGTTTAAAGTCAACCTGATGTAAGGTGTCTTGGCCACTAAATCAAGTTTGACTTCCAATAACACCTGTAAGAGATCTGGCAAAGACAGCACTTATGAGAAAGGGGTTCCTTACAAAGTTATAAATGTGCTTTTCAGCCACAATATCAGGGGGAAAAAAAGTGTATATCCTGAATTCACCCAGACACATTAGATGAAATATTTTTTTTTCCTTGAAGGCAAGAATATCACTCAATCCAAACACTCAAAAGAAAATTTAACACCAATATAATGTATCTATAAACTTTGGCTATAATTTCTTGACATATAAAATACTGACAAATGAGGTGGGTGCTTATCTCTTAAAGTTGCATGATTACTGTATTCAAAGCTTCAAATGTATCTGTTAAGTATGCCAAGTATCTTAAGTCAGGCTCCCAAGAAGTAGACCCTAGGTGAGGATGCATGTTCAAGGTATGTATTAAGAAGAAACATGTAATGGAGTGAGGATAGGCAATGAGGCCTTTCAAGGTCCCAACTATGGCCTGGTCCCTTGGGGAACTCTGGAGGATGAGTTACACCCCAAATTTGCCCCCCACCCCAACACAATGGAGAAAGACTTTCATACCCAGCCCTACAGTCACTGTCTACAAACTCCCAGGGGCTACAAGCTCCCAGAGGCACTTAGGCTCCCTGCACCTGCCCAAGGGTGGCCCTGGAAGAAAATAGCAGGTACAAGTCATGGAAGCAAAGCACAAAGAAACTGTGACATGAGTGCTCAAACCCGGAAAAGAGACCCAAGGGCTCCAGGTGAAGCACTGAGAATGTTTGCTGTACCAAGATACATGGAGAGTTAACATGTGTGAAAGTTTGAAAAAGTCTTTCACCAGGTATCCCCAAAATAGAATGACAGATCCCAGCCAGGTTAACTTCCCTACAAACCTCAGGATTCTGGGGTCAGTTCCCAAATCTTCACACAAAAAAGGGAAATGACCTGATGTTTTAGCATGCTATTTTCCACGCACGGGCTATCTTGGTAGCTAGATGGAGCTGCCCTCACAGAACTGTTCAATCCAATGCTTGGCAGTGATAAGGCATCCTCAAAATGTTAATCTTCTCTTGGAGTTTTGTCCCAAATACTGATCTTGAACCAGGCATTGCTGAAATAGCATCATTGGACACCCACTTTTTTTTTCTCTCTTTATTTAAGCTCATTACCCTCAAAGAATTTTGACCAGTGCTTCAAAGACATCGTCAGCCTCAGGGCTCATCTCCCAGGCTCTCCAATGCAGCATGCATAAACAAGCAGTGAGCACAGCTTTCCTTTACTAGTAATGAATTAACCTTGAAATTTGATTTTCTCATCTTCTCTGCCTTTCACTGTCAAATCAGACAAAACAGTACTCTGGAATTGATTTGTAATTTTCTCTCCATGTGAAGTTTTGGCAACACTCAGAGTTCATGGTTTTCATGAGTCTCTTCAACATGAAGTGCTTGTCATTCTTTGTGATTAAAAAAAAACAAAACAATGAATTCGGATGTTCGTAACCTAGAGTCCTGATTTTCAATTCGAGTACAATCCAGCCTCAAATGTCAAAGAGAATTGCACCTTGTGATACAAAAGAAAGAAAAAAAATCCACCATCTGTTAAAGGTTTGTCTGTGTAACTCAAGTAAAGGCAAGGCTGCCTCACGGCTATCTCAGCATCCTCTCCCATTCAAATAAACAGCAGCGGAAGATAATAAAAAGCACTGAACAGCAATTTTAATTATTTGTACTTATTTGCACTGTTTAAATGATAAAAGCCATACATCATGTCAAAAGGACACAAGAACTGACCTGAAAGAGCTCCCATTAGCCAAAGCTGGAACAATGTAAGCAATAAAATAAGTAGCTATGATATTTTATTAGGACCCCCAAATAAATTAAATTAATTAAAAATTAGTAAAAGAAATATCCATGAGCCCAATATTTTTAAACGATTAAATAAGTAAATAAATGGGGGGGGGGCAGCTCTTCCTGCCTGTCCCGTTCCAGTGTTTTAATAAAAACACCTACAAACAGGGGTGCCTGGGTGGCTCAGTCGGTTGAGTGTCCGACTTCAGCTCAGGTCATGATCTCACGGTTTGTGGGTTCAAGCCCTGCATCAGGCTCTGTGCTGACAGCTCGGAGCCTGAAGCCTGCTTCATATTCTGTGTCTCCTTCTCTCTCTGCCCCTCCCCTGCTAGTGCTCTGCCTCTCTCTCTCCAAAATAAATAAACACTGAAAGAAAAATTTAAAAACAAACACCTACAAACAAGCAAACAAGGGAGAAGTGGTAACTCTTCCTGACAGGAGGATTCCTAACAAATAGAAAGGGGAGGGAAAAATAGAAAACCACCATCTGAGCAGTATAATGATAACTGATGCCAGATCCACCAGTGAATACTAACATTCGTGGGGAATAGTTCAAGGAGAAACAAGGTATTTGATAACCTCAAAGAATCCTCCTTCCAAGTATTTCTTTATTAGGAAAGGGGAAATGGCAACTTGCTGGTGCAAAACCTGTCAGACACCACATGATGGTAAACACTGGCAGTTACAGACATACCCATGTCATGTAACTAATGCTACACACTGAGAAGGGCACCTCAGCTGCCGGCATTCTTCCCCCAAATCCACAACCTCAGTCTATCTAATCATAAGAAAATATCCTATGACTCAAATTGAGTGGCACTCTACAAAATACCTGGCAAGTACTCTTGAAAACTGTCAAGGTCATAAAAGACAAGACTGAGAAACTATCCCACATTTGACAAGACCAAGGAGACATGATGGTTGAATAACGCAGGACCCTGGATGGGATCCTAGAACAGAGTAAGGACATTATGGGGAAATCCAAATAAAGTCCAAGTCTGTAATCTACTTCATTGTCTTGTGCCAGTGTTGATTCTTAGTGTTGGACAAATGTACCATGGTATCATTATGGAAAGCTGAATGAAGGCAATCTCAGAATTCTCTTTGCAACTCTCCTGTAAGTCTACAATTATTATTTTTTTAAACTGTTCTTAAGTAGTACATGATTATTATAAGAAGTCAAACTGAATAGGAGATATAGAGAAAAAATTTAGCCTTCACTCCCCAAACATCCCACCCGTTGAACTGACCAGTTCAGTGTTAATTTTATGGGTTATTTTTGCTCATTATATATATATATATATATATATATATACACACATTTATTGATGTTTTCCCTTTGTTTTTTGACTGTTTTAAAAAAACGGGTTATTGTAGAGATGAAGGTAAATATTTATTGATTTAACCTTTATAGAAATCTCTTTAAAAGGCTCCAAAGAGGGGCACCTGGGTGGCTCAGTTGGTTAAGCGGCCGACTTCAGCTCAGGTCATGATTTCGCGGTCCGTGAGTTCGAGCCCCGGGTCAGGCTCTGTGCTGACAGCTCAGAGCCTGGAGCCTATTTCAGATTCTGTGTCTCCCTCTCTCTGACCCTTCCCCGTTCATGCTCTGTCTCTCTCTCTCTCAAAAATAAATAAATGTTAAAAAAAATATTTAAAAAAAAAAGGCTCCAAAGAGACATTCTGTTGTAGGAAGTCCAACAAAACATATGGATCCTGATTTATTTCCGGGTCTCTCCCTGCTCAAAAACCTTTCCTCTGTCTCTCCACTATATTCCAGCCCTCTAAATCTACTAAGTTTATTCCATTCCTTGTGGCTCCTTCCCTTCCTTTCCAATGGAAACCAATTCAACCTTGCTGGCTCCTGCAAATGTTCCTACCCACTTGGTAGCATGAGCTCCATCACCAGAGTCTAAAGCAAGTAACAAGGGACACTTCAAGATAGCAGGAAAGCTGCAAATATGTATCTTCATTACTGCCACACTATATTTGGCGCAAAGGTCAAGTCAAGAGGGCTATATGGTTGCATCGTTAGTATTTTTACACATAACCCATCTCAAAGAAATTATATCCAATTCTTTGCAATCAACGTGCATCCATACTTGATACAAGCCATATAAATTTAGAGAAAAGGAGGATTTTCTGCCATAGTCAGCAAGCAGCACCCCAAGAAAAGAGGGGAGGAACACAACAATGAGGAGAGGGACTGGTTGCACTTTCAGGGTGACGAATAGCGTTAGTGATGACCTGTGGGGGGCAGAGCAGTCCCAGGAATCCAGCAATCCTTGAGATCAATTCTTGTTTGTCTTCCTATACACAGACAGTGGCAGCCTGTGATTCCATCTCACCGCTTAATGGAGCATAAAGGCAGATTTGTATAAAGAAGTTATTAAATTCAACACCCAAAAAACAAATAATCCAGTGAAGAAATGGGCAGAAGACATGAATAGGCTTTTTCCCAAAGAAGACATCCCGATGGCCAACAGACACATGAAAAGATGCTCAACATCACTCATCATCAGGGAGATACAAATCAAAACCACATACTGCTTCACACATATCAGAATGGCTAAAATTAATAACACAGAAAACAACAGATGTTGGTGAGGATGTGGAGAAAGGGGAACACCGTTGCACTGCTGGTGGGAATGCAAACTGGTGCAGCCACTGCGGAAAACAGTGTGGAGGGTCCTCAAAAAGTTAAAAATAGAACTAGCAATTGCACTACTAGGTATTTACTCAAAGGATACAAAAATACAGAATCAAAGGGGTACATGCACCCCAATGTTTATAGCAGAACTATCAACAATAGCCAAACTGTGGAAAGAGCCCAAGTGTCCATCGACAGATGAATGGATAAAGAAGATGTGGTATATGTAGTGAAATATTACTCAGCCATCACAAATAATGAAACCTTGCCATTTGCAAGGATGTGGATGGAACTAGAGTGTATTATGTTAAGTGAAATAAGTCAGAGAAAGACAAATACCATATGATTTCATTCATATGTGGAATTTAGGAAACAAAACAGAGGAACATATGGGAAGGGGAAAAAAGAGAAAGAGGGAAGCAAACCAGAAGAGACTCTTAACAATAGAGAACTGAGGGTTGATGAAGGGAGGTGGGCAGGGGTGATGGGCATTAAGGAAGGCACTTGTTGGGATGAGCACTGGGTGTTACATGTAAGTGATGAATCACTAAATTCTACTCCTGAAACCAATATTACACTATATGTTAACTCTTCAAATAAATTTTAAATTTATAAATAATAAATATATAATAAAATAAATAAAAATAAATAATTTATTAAACAAAATTTATTTTAAATTTAAATAAAAATTTGGAAGAAAAAAAGGCAGATTGGTGGGCCCTTATGCCAATTTCTTTTGGGCAAAGGTAGAGCATATTCTGACTTACAGGACGATGTCACCAAAATAATTGTTTTTGATATTTTTTTGTGGCAACCACAGAAAATCTACATTTATTTGGCCCCAGTCAGTCCTGGCACTGGATCTCAGTCTTCCCACTTAGTCATTGTGTGATGTGGGAAAAATTAGTTCCCCTCTCTGAGCCTATTTTCCTCATATGTAAAAAAGGTAATAATATTATCCACCTTTCACGGTTGCCATGAGAGTTACAGAGCTAATGTGTGTCAAGTGCCTACACCAGAACTTGGCTTTTAAAAATCTCCATCTTAGGGGCACCTGGGTGGCTCAGTCGGTTGAGCGCCCGACTTCAGCTCAGGTCATGATCTCACGGTTCATGGGTTCAAGCCCCGTGTCAGGCTCCATGCTGACAGCTCAGAGCCTGGAGCCTACTTCGGATTCTGTGTCTTCCTCTCTCTGCCCCTCCCCTGCTCACAGTCTGTCAATCTCTCTCAAAAAATAAATAAACATTAAAAAAATTTTTTTAAGAAAAACAAGTAGAAGCCACATGCATAAAAAAGCCTCAGGTGCCACAGAGTGGCCACAGAAAACAGCGGGTGGGGCTCGATTGTTCTCAGGGTGTACCTGGAGGAGCAAAGCAGGACAGTGGGCTGGAGTTT
Source organism: Panthera tigris (assembly GCF_018350195.1). NCBI lineage: Eukaryota > Metazoa > Chordata > Mammalia > Carnivora > Felidae > Panthera > Panthera tigris. The sequence continues at coordinate 50,090,028 of NC_056661.1, forward strand.
ACTTCCCATTCCTAAACCATCTCAGGGAAGAAAATGAGCGTCCTCCTTTTAAGACACCAAGAAAGGAAAAATTACATATTTTGAGTAAGCATTAGAAAGGGGGAAATGAGATATTTTGAATAGGTAATCTATTCTATTCATTCTCACCATCCATTCAGTCTCCTTGAATTCATGGGAACAGGTGAAATTTAATAGCTTCTACCAATGCTGAAACCCAGCCCAGAACTACAAAGGGCACTGCTGTTTATTGGGTTCTGTCCTACACGTTCCTTAGATTTTCTGAAATCCTCACAAGGATATTTCGAGATAAAGAATATAATTCTCCCTTTTTTTTAAATGAGGAATTAGGCTCAGAAAGGTATAATGCATACAAAGCGCTTAACAGAGCATTAGCACATAGCAATTGTGCAGCATTTCATAGTTACAGATAAGATTATGGCTATTTATCAAAGTGTCACATAAATACCATGATTTCCAGCTTGCCTTTAAAAATTTAAAGAGCTAGCAATACATGGCAACAGTTGGCCCAAAGCCCCTTTTATCTCCAATTTGCCTCAGTCCTCACCACTTCCTACTGTTTACACCTGCTCTGAGCCACCCATTTCTATCAAGCATGGGTTCCTGCAGTCATCAAACTTATAATCACTCGGTATAGCTTTCCTGTCCTTTGTGCAAATAATTTTTTCTCGATGGTGTTCAAGATCATCTTATATTAACAATTTCCTCACTTGTGTTTTTCAGTTGGCTTTGTGTAATTAGCAGTTTCCCACATTATCAGAAATTCTTTACATATTATCACTGTTTTACAGCATTCCATTGTAAATATATGTGTACCTTAATTTATTTCTGACTTTTTGTTATAAATAATTGTGATGATCTTTTAAAAAATGTTTAAATTTGGATTTTTTTTAAATGTGCATGGGAACACTGGATGATTGGAATACTCCCTTTTAAACTCTCTAGTTCTGGGATTAATACTGTTGGTCCCCTTTCAATGGCACCCATGACCTATGATCTTGGCTACAGTAGCTACTGCTTCTTAATAGCCCACCACCAAGAGTCAGGACCTGAAGTCATTGTCCATAGAGTGAAGGTATTTACTGGTTTGTAGATATGAAAGGATATAGAAAAAAGCCAAAAGGGCCTGGGCATAGTCAAAGTTATTGTAATCACCAAGTTCATGCACCAAAGCCCTCATCCATAGCCATGACTTATATTAGAGACTCAATTTTAAGCAGGTTAGTTATCTAATATTCCAGATCACAAAAAATGAGAAATAATGAATTAAGAGGGGGAAGAAATTGGAAAAGTAGCTCATAGTAACAAGAAGTGGCAGCTGACAATGAGGAAAGAAAGGGAAGAGCTATTAAAAGCAAAAGAGTCATAAACCAAGGCAATCTGGGGGCCATGAATGATCCAAAACACAAGTTCATTTAGCACAAGATTGAGCCAGATGTTGACTGTTCAAGGTGCCTAGGGGTGAAATGACCTGCCTGAGGACACACAGCAGGCAGCATGGAGACAGGGCTAAGGGCGGATCCCTAAGTCACCAACCACTGGCTGCAGCACTCTGATCCTTCTCCAATACTCAAGGTCATATTTAGAGGTATAAATGGGCTAGGGCATCCCCAAAGGGAGGAGCACATAGGAGCAGGAGCTGACCTTCCAACCAGATAGCCCTGTGGCCTGGAGGTTTGGGAACTTCAGCAAAGGCTGAACTTGCCCCAGTCAATGGTGAGCCAGCCATGACCCCTTGCTACTCACCCAGTCCTGGGCTCCACTCATAGCCTGAGACTCAGAGGAATTTCTTAGCCCTCTAAACCCCCCACTCACATATCAAGTGAAGATTTTAGTCCCTGTCCTACCTGCCTCATAGGCAATCTCAATGATTAAATTTGTTAGCATGTGAGAGAGCTTTAGAAATTTATGCTGTGTGGGGAGACAGCACAAGAGTAGGGACAGAGCTGGGCCTGACAGCTCACAGAAGCAAGATAATTCTCCACATTGCACTTAATCATCTAGCCAGCCTGTGGGATTGTTTGGAGAGTTTGCTCAGTGATCAATGCAAGTTAGAGAAGCTTTGTTCTAAAACAGAAAAAGGAAAACCACAAAACAGACACTACCTGGTCACGCTATCAAATAGGAAACCTGGAATTATAATTTGGGAGCAAGGGTTTAGACTTCCCTAGGGTTGGTGGAGACAGGCTCCAAGTTAATATCATCTCCATGACAAGGGACAAGTTTGAGCACAAGAGACTCTGCAAAAGATGTGATCACCACCCTTTGCATGATTTCAACCTGGAGTGAGTGGAAGAAGCAAACATGTCAACTACTGAATCAGACGGCCTAAGTAAGCGTCCCTAACCCACACCAGCCTCCCCAGTCAACATGACTCCTCTCCAGCTGTGCGCACATTGTCCACTGGAGGAGTCCCCCACCCTCGATTTCACCACGGCGCTTGGGATGGATAGCTATGAATGTGAGAAACCCATTTTAGGGCTAGTTCTACATGAACATTACATCTGTGGGAGAAATGGGAATTTAAGAGTGGTAGCTCTGAAAATCAAGGCTTATTGGCTGGGTGCTTTGGTGAGTGATGAGATGGTGTCTTTGAGGAAGTAACATAGCAGCAGGAGAGTGAGAGTGATTTAGATCAATCAGCATGCACCCTGGAAGGTCTTGGGCCAAGCATCAGCAGCCTGGGCTCTTGCCCCAACTCTGCCTCCCTCTTGCTGGATGACCCTGGGAAAGTCACTTTGGGCCTCAGTTTCCTCTTCTGTAAAACAGGTACAGTGACATGTGATCCCCTTATTTCAAAGTAAATTCAAAAGTGGAGCCACGGTGTAGAATGGGGGTACTTTCAGTAGTAGCAAGCAGGCAGGCTTGAAAAGTGTGTCCACCCTACTCTAACTCGGCAGTTAGAATGGAGGAAAGAGTTGGGGAAAGCTCTGGCCTTTGTTGTAAATGCCCCCCGCCATGTGCCAAGGACAGATATAAAGCATGATGTGGAACAGCCACGCTCCAGGCTAAGGGTGGAAGTTTTAAAGACTGATGAGGTGGTGGGGGTACCAGTGAGAACACCAAGAGATTGCACACATGCACCACTCCCTGTTAAAGCCTGTCACACGTATTGTCTCATTTAAGCCTCCTGGTGATCCTAAGAGGTTGGTACTATGATTATTATTCCCATTTTTCAGATGAGGAAACTGAGGAACATGCTCAAAATCATGCAGCTAGTGTCAAAGTCAAGATCTGAGTCGAGAAGTTTGCCTCCAGAATCCACGCTCTTAGCCATGATGCTATAATAATTACTAGAATAAGTGATAATATTGCTATCACAGTTATGAATACAATTATACTATCATAATAAAACAATGATAATTATTATGATCATCCATTGCATTTGGTTTCTCTCAGCCCAATGAGGAAGGCATTTCATTTCCCTTTTATCAGTGAGGAAACTGAGGCTCAGAGAATTACTCAGAGTCCAAGGGGCAAAGCCAAGGTGTGACCTGAACAGACACACTTTAGTTGGTATGGTCAGGAGACAAAGCTCACAGAAGATTTTAAAATAATAATGAAAATGACCAACTTTGAGATAACCACTCGACTCAGGGTGACCCACCCTCAGTTTGGATGTGTCTTACGGACTTGAAATCTGAATGTAGGAAGGCAGGTTAATTCTAGTTTTCCTGGTATATTTCTCAGTGACAGGAAGCACAAAATAGGATTCTCTGACCCTCTGAATTCTGATGGAGATGAAAGGGGAGAGATGAAATTTATAAAGTGCAAGTGACAGGTGAGAATCAAAGGCTTTAGTCCAATAAAGAAAACTTAGTATGATCTGAATGGTAAGAAGAAAAGAATAAGGAAAAATATTCTGTTCTAAATACCATTTTAGTTTTTTGGGGTTTGGTTTGTGTTTTTTTTTTTTTTAATAGAAAAGATGCTGGCCAATTACTTTCAGTACCCAGAAAAGTGAACAAATGGAAAAGATTTCAGCTGGAAAAGAGGAAACGTGTCTTCCACGGGAGCTGATAGAAGACAAGGAAAGCACCAAACTAACCGATGTTAGCAGAGAATGGGTACGTTAACGTGCTATTTGGTGGCTCACAGAATATCCAGGCATGTCAGAAAGCTAGGTTTGCCCACCCAGGATCAATGTTTGAAATCATGTCACAAACCCGAGCCATGAAGTTGCTACTGCAGCTGCCACCAGGCACAGAAACCCCAAATCTCCAACACACGGTGGCGGGTCACTGTCAGGAGAATCAGTGCCTCTGAAAAATGGGTGTGGCCGGGTCCACTGCTGCCCACTCCACTCCTCCAATTGCAGTCTCCATATCAAACATATGGCTGCATCTGATTGGATGATTCCAGGTCATGTGTCCACCCCTTAGCAGCAAAGGAAGCTGGGAAGTGAGCGGCAGACATGTTTAGCGCAGGGTGAGCAACTCGTCCTGATATGCCTGAGACATTCCAGTTTTTAAACTGCAAGTCTCATGTTCTGAGACTCCTTTAGTTCCAGGTTAACCCGGACAACTTATTACCATCTCAGGGGGATGGTGGAGTGTGGCCCATGAGGGAGGGAGGGCACGACGCTCCAAAATGCATTCTCCAACAAAGGCCAGAAAGATTCCAGTCCTAATGGACTTCGGCAAGAAAAGAGATCTGTCTGAAGGCAGGGAACTAGGCTGGGTAAACTCTTGTGTTTCTCTCAGCTACAGAGTTCTGGAATTCTGGAGCGCCAGGATTCTGTACTGCTGGAAGGCCATGATCTTTTCCCACGATCTATCAGTTTTTGCAAGCGCTCAAAGCATTACACAGAACTAGTACACATGAGCTCCACCGCTGCTATGGGTGAACCAAAATGAATTTAAATAAGAACCCAAAACTCAACACTTTTTCATTCCACTGGGTTAAGCAGCTGATTGAGATTCAGGGTAAAAACCACTTCCCGAAAGTAAGCTTTATTCTGCAAGTCTTCCTAGAATCCAGTTTCCACTTGGAGAGGACAGGGCACTGGCACAAGGGGCTGGATTGTGGATATATTGATTGCTAGTCTCCCTAGCAAGGGTTCCTAGCCCTCCTCCCCTCCTGAGGGAGTAATGGAGTCCCACTCCATGCTTGTCCCCCCAGCCAGGAATAAGCACCAATCTGGCCAACCTCAGAACCCCACTGCCCACGCCCAGCTAGGTGACACAAGCCAATCAGTCCCTCTGCTGGGGTTTCCCAATTTGGAGCTGGGACAGAAGGAGCCCTGCCTCTGGGCTACTGGTGCCAGAAGAACCTGAAACTAAGGCCCAGCAGCCATCTTCCCTGTTCTGCAGAGAAAGCCTGTTAGCAGCAGGAAAATATGGAGCCCTTTGGAGACTGGCAGAGACCTGAGAAAAATGGGGAGTGAGACAAAGAAAATGTCCTTGTGGCATCACAACCCGGCTCTGGTCCCTGAGGCCCTGGTTCCTACAAGCCACCCTGTGTCCATTCCCAACATGTGAGCCCACAAAGTCCCCTTGCTTCTAATAAAGTCCTTGACTAACATGCAAACTAAAGACGTGGGAGTTATCAAGCTGCCCATAATCAATGATTAGAATGGTTGTGCTCAGGGCGCTTGGGTGGCTCAGTCGGTTAAGCGATGGACTTTGGCTCAGGTCATGATCTCACAGTTCGTGGGTTCGAGCCCCGCGTCGGGCTCTGTGCTGACAGCTCAGAGCCTGGAGCCTGCTTCGGATTCTGTGTCTCCCTCTCTCTCTGCCCCTCCCCTGCTTGGGTTCTATCTCTGTCTCTCAAAAATAAACATAAAAAAAGAAGAAGAAGAATGGTTATGTTCTGGGAATATTGGTGTAAAAGCTGTCACGTGAAATGTAAGGTGGACCTGACGTTCAGCCATTTGTACTAATGCCACTGTTCAGATTGCCTTTTTTTTAAGTTTATTTATTTATTTATTTATTTATTTATTTATTTTTTGGTGTGTGTGGGAGAGAGAGCAAGGGAGGGGCATACAGTGAAGGAGAGAGAGAGGATCCCAAGCAGGCTCCGCACTGTCAACACAGAGCCCAACAGAGGACTTGATCTCACAAACTGTGAGATCGAGACCTGAGCCGAAATCAAGAGTTGGACGCTTACCCAACTGAGCCACCCTGGTACCCCCCAGATTACTTCTCTTAACTTCCCTTAAACTGAGTCATCTCCACTAAAAAATGAGAAAATAAAACCAGCTTCATTGGGGTGGTATGTGACTTCAGTGAAATCACAGAAAATCCTTCAGTCTGAAGATTTGATGACTTTGGGTCATAACCCAAACTTGTGAGATGAGATGCTAAGGTCTTGAGAAGTCATCAGTGACCCTCTCAGTTTACACAGCTAATAAGGACAGGTAGGACTCAAGGCCAGACTCCAAGTCCAGTGCTCCTTCTACTCCAGCAGACCCTCAAAGAAGGAAAGAGGTGCCCAGGTGACAGGCACTGGTGAAAGAGGAAATCGACAAACTGCTGAGAGGCATAAATCAAAGACTGATTATTTTGAGAACCACCGACTATGGGTTGTTTTTTGCCTGACTCATCAGGTTCCTAGGCCAAACTGGCAACCAAGTAGTCAGAGGCAGCCTTACCTGGAGCCCAGGGAGCCCGGAAGGATACCCTGGTGAGTGGTGAGAATGCCTCAGTAGGTCGTGAAGGGAATCAGATCCCAGGGTCATTTCTTTTTTCAGTGATTGATGGTGGCAACAAAGCTCAGTATATACTTGAGGGATGCTTATTTGGGTTCCTCTTCAGCTGAAGAATTAGAAGAACTGACAGGAAAAGGGAAAAACAGGGTAAGACAGGGAGAATGCCAAACTGTGCAGTCAGCACCGGACTTGAGACTTCAGGCACTCAGAAACTCATTCCTGCCTAGACTGGAGGTGGGATCTTAAGCCAGCTCTCAAGCCAGTACATTTTTTAATGTTTATTTACTTTTGAGAGAGAGAGAGAGAGAGAGAGAGAAGGGGAGGGGCAGAGAGAGAGGGAGACACAGAATCCGAAGCAGGCTCCAGGCTCCAAGCTGTCAGCACAGAGCCTGACATAGGGCTTGAACTCACAAACTGGTAGATCATGACCTGAGCCAAAGTTGGATGGTTAAGCAACTGAGCCACCTAGGCGCCCCTCAAGCCAGTTCATTTTACTGCAAATTCAACTTCCAGTATTCCAAGTGCTCAGCCTCTGGAAAGACCCTGAATTTGTCAAACATTGCAAATTAGGGGTGCATAGAGATACAGGATTATGGGTTGAGCTGGGGAAAAGAGATTAACCACCAATAAGCAAACAAACACATCACAGAGTTCATATCTATATAAAGAGCTGTTACAAATCATGACAATGTGAAGGATAAACATGAAAAAGACATGAGGAGGAAAAATCCCCACGAGGGAATAGGAATAGTAACACAGAAGAAAAAAAAAAGTTTGGCATCACCAATTACCAAAGAAATGTCAGTAGGAACCATGATGTGCCACATCTCTCTCACATTAGCAAAAATAATAAATAACAATAATGCCCAATGATGGCAAACGGGCAGAAAACTGGTAACTTCAAATGGTGCTACTGGCAGTGTTTTGGAAAGTGACTTGGAAATGTTTCTTGAGCCACAAAATTATTGATGCCCTCTGACCCAATCAATGATCACACTCCACGTAAATTTTCTAAAAGAATCCAAAACCCAGTGTCCACAGATGTCAGCACTGCCACGTAATTTAATGGCACACCACCAAAAACAGTTTAAAAACAATCCAAAGGTCCACAGTATGGAATTAGTTCAACAAATTATAATATGTCCACCTAATGGACTGTTTTGGAGCCGCTTAAGATGACAATGGCAAGGACTAAGTAAACAATTTAGAAAATGTTTTTAATATGCTTAGTGCCAAAAGAAAAATGTATAGAGTTATATTTGTGGGAAATTTATATTTTCAGGGGTACAAGAATTTAAAAAGTTCAGAATAATGAAAAAAAGTAGGGGAGTGGAGAATGGATGATGTTCAGCCTCAACTTCCTCAGTGAGGACTTTGGGGAATGTTTTCTCTTTCTCTCTCCCTCTTTCTCTCTCTCCCCCTCCCTCTCTGCAAAATTGAGGGGTATGAATCAGATCATACAAGGAGAGATGTGTGCTTGGTGTAGGCTCTTTTCCCTGCAGCTCAGGGATCTAGGACGGTGTGATGTGCAGGGGTGGGGAGCTGCCTAAGGAGCCAGAGGTGAGAGCAGAAAATGCCTTATCAGAAGTCAAATACAGAGGGTGACATCTGGCCAGCTCTTCTTAGCCTCCACGTGCTTCTGTCTCCAACCCAGTTTCCCAACAGGCCCTGCATACCTCTCCCCATACTGTTCTGGTCAAGAGGAGAGCCAGTCTTTCAGCACGCAGAGATTTGGGGCTGGGGTAAGAAGAAAGACCACTGGAGCCCCCACCAGGACGGAAGCCTGAAAGTCATGAAGTAATCCCACACTTCCCCAAGGTTTACAGTAGATAAAGGACCTCTGCATCTTGGACTCCTCTGAGACTCACAAGAATCCTAGGAGGAGGTAGAATGGGGAATATCGTTAAGGAAGTAACTGAGGCTCAGAGAGGTGAACCATCCTCCCCAGGGCTGCACAGCCTGTAAGTGGCAGAAATGGCAGAATGCAGGCCTGATGAGTACAAAGACCACATTCTGTTGGCAAATTGGGAGGCAGAAGCCAAGCTGCCTTCCCCAAAGGCCCAAATCCTCTTGAAACCTTTATAACAAAGAGGCAAAATTCCCTCCCAAGGGAAAGAACACTAGTTGTCTTGACCAGAGGTTCCCAAACTTGATTATGTGTCAGAATCACGGGCAGAGGTGGGGAGGGAGAGGGGGTGGCGCCTGGGTGACTCAGTCAGTTAAGCGTCCGACTCTTGGTTTCAGCTCAGGTCATGATCTTGGAGTTCTCAGTTGGAGCCGCGTGACAGGCTCTACACTGCATGAAGCCTGCTTTGGATTCTCAGTCTCCTTCGTTCTCTGTCCCTCCCCTGCTCATGCCCTCTCTCTCAAAATAAATAAATCAAGTTTAAAAAGCAAAAAAAAAAAAAAAAAAGAATCACTGGGGTGGAGGGAGCATTAAAATATGGATTGCTGGACCCCACCCCAGAGTTTCCAAGTTAGTAAGTCTGGGTGGGGCCCAAGAACTTGCCCGTGATGCCAGTCTATGGAGCACACTTTGAGAACCACTAGCCTGGAAGGCTTGGTAAGTGCTTGACGTTAAAGATGTACGTGGGGCAGAAGGGGAGAAATAGTCTGCATGAAAACCAAGGGGGAAAAGGCATCCCTTTGCTTCCAGTAGGGAAGTGAAATGAGCAAAGGAAGAAGCAGATGGGAGGAAGGCGTTGGCCCTCCACTAGCGACTTCATTGCAGCTATTGGAATTATGAGTGTTCAGTGTTGGTGGCTTGGAAGGTGTGGACACTGAGGGGGTGAGTGATGGAATGCCATGTGGGAACAAGAGTGGGACATGTAGCCAACAACAGCCAGACGGACAGGCTAGCGATCTGGATTCCAGCCACCTGGAAATTAGTGGTCAGAGCTTTGGATGTCCAAGGCTGTGGTATCAGGGGGGGTGAGGATATGTCGCAAAGCTCCTGTGGGCAGAGCCAGCTGACATGTAAATCTGATGGACTAATGATGAGGGCAGCCTTTTGTGGCTGCATCATGCACTGGCATGATATTATTGCCATGCATTTCTGAATATGGTGTGAATAAAATGCTCTCACTCAATGGTGGCACCATCCTCTGAGGTGGGCGAGGTGCCAGGCTAGCACCCTCAACTCCAAGAGCTGGCATGATGCCTGAATTCCACTATGGGAAATGAATTCCTTGAAGGAAGCTTTTAGCATCTTCCAGAATCCTCTGTTACCTTTTCCTTGGACAGTTGAGTTGCCCATTAGGTCAGCAAATAGTTATACAGCATCTACCAGGTGTGGAAGATATAAAGACTTCAGACAATCACGGGCTAATGCTTTAGTGGGTTTTAATTGTCAACCAGCCTGCCTCATTGTAATTTAAAATGGTCAACAGGGTGAACTGGGATTTTAATTCTAGTTGTTAGCGGACTGACACTGTTCTTATGAATGGGGGCACTTGTCAGAGAGGCCAGCATGGCCCAGAGTGTCCATGGGCTCTGCGACTCTGGAGAGCCAGAGTCCTCATGACAAGTGCCAGGGCCTAAGGATGAGGGAATGTGAGTATGGGGTTGTGAGTTTGGGGTGCAGGTAGCAGGGGGCACAGGAAATATGGCAACCCTCGGGTGGCCTGGGGGGCTCCAGGCTCCTGAAAACGATCATTCTGACAGGAGCTCTGGAGAAGGACTTGTAGGACAAACCCCGGGCCATCTTTGTGCTAGGACTCCAAGAGGGTGGTGGAGAAGTAGGGTTGGTTCTTGGGGAAACCCACCCAAGACACCCAAAAAAGCCTCCGTTGTCAAGGACAGTATGTTTGGGGCCAGTCTGTGTGCAGTTCTGTCCTGTCGGTCTCACTGTGCCTGAAAGGTTTTGAAAACTCAAATGGCCAGGGGAAGAGCACTAGGCTTGGGAATCATGAGCCCCAGGTTAAAATCTGGGTTGCACAAACTCACCAAAGTCATTTCTTCTCTTGACCCTCGTTTCTTCACTAGTGAGAGAGATGCCAACCCCTACCTCTCAGCCACTGAGAGGCAGTAGGAGCAGTGGTTTAGAGGCTCTGACTCTGGAGCCAACTGGTGGGATTCAACCATTACTTCTGCCATGTACAAGCTGTGTGACTTTTGGCAGGTTAATTGACCTCTCTGTGCCTTGATTTCCTCATCTGAAAAATAAAGCTAATAATCATTTCTGTGTCAGTATTCCTATAAAAATTCAATATGGTAGTATGAGGAAAGTCCACAGAACAACTTCTGGCATTAGCAGGTACTATATAAGTGTTTGTTTATTTAAAAGGTGGCCAAACAGGATATTTTTCAAGCCTGCCACCCACCACCACCTAAGGGAAGGGTAACAATTTGGGGAGGGGTTTTGCTGCAGTAGCAGGTACCAAGGCCTTTCCCTAAGGAAAGAGGGGTTCTTCCTGTGCCTCCCCAATCTAAGTGTGGGGGAGCCCAGGAGAACCTTTTGGGTGGACTGGGGAAACCTTTCCAGGAGAAGTCATAGGCATTCCTCCTTGGCTGGACCCCCGCTGAACTGCAGAATCTCAAAGGCCACTCTAAGCATTAATGTAGTTCCTCACAACACCAGACAAGAGTCCCAAGAGTTCCCCAAACTTTGGGGGCATGCAAAACATAAGCCCTGGGTTAGCCCCTCAGAGAAGCCTAAGGTGGGTGGCTACCAGGAGCAGCCTGCACGAATGGGGGGCCTAGTACTTTCGACTAAGTTTCCTGCCCACCCCCCAAGCCCATTAATAGGTTGAAGCCTTCACCCCCAAAGTGACTATTTGGAGTAAGGAAATAATAAAGGCTAAATGAGGTCATAAGAATGAGACCTTGATCTAATAGGATTGGAGTTCTTATAACTCCATGGCACGAAGGCATCCCTTTGCAAGCCAGGAAGAAAGCCCTCACCTGAAACCATATTGGCCTGCACCTTGATCTTGGACTTCCAGCCTCCAAAAATGTAAGAAAGAAATCTCTGTTGTTTAAGCACCCAGTGTATGGCATTTTGTTATAGCCTCCAGCATTAAGACTCCCAGAATGGCTACACATCCCCAGGCCCCAAGGAGACTCTGGAGGGCTGCCTGCCAGAGAGCCCTGGGGGTGTGCGCCAGGGACAGGACCCCAAATCAGGCAGAGAGTAGAGCCGGGGAGGCCACGGCACAGGTCCCTACAAAGCATCCTCCAGAGAGAGAATGGGGTGGGGTGTCTGCCATTTGTCAGCTCAGAAGGGACAGCTATAGATAGCGCTCACTTTGTAAAAAGGCCTTTGGAGTTTTGCCCCCACAGCCCATCATCACCCCCCAGGGTGTTGGTCATGGGGTGCAAGGGGAGCCGGGCACTGAAAAGCCAGACCACATCCCCTTCCCCGCTCCAGTTCCCAGCCAGGGTCAGCCTCAACCGGGTAGAGGAGAGAAGTGTCATGTTAGAAATAAAACTAAAATTGCAGGGGCGCCTGGGTGGCTCAGTCGGTTAAGCGGCCGACTTCGGCTCAGGTCATGATCTCGCGGTCCATGAGTTCGAGCCCCGCGTCGGGCTCTGTGCTGACAGCTCAGAGCCTGGAGCCTGTTTCAGATTCTGTGTCTCCCTCTCTCTGACCCTCCCCCGTTCATGCTCTGTCTCTCTCTGTCTCAAAAATGAATAAACGTTAAAAAAAATTAAAAAAAAAAAACTGAAATTGCATTCACACCGGGCTCTCTTTGTTTTTTGTTGTTGTTTTGCTTTGTGTTTTGTTTTAATTGAGGTGTGATGCTTTGCTACCCACAGTGTGGTCCCCAGATGGGACATGAGCGTCAACTGGAAGCCTGTCAGAAATACAGTCTCAGCTCCCACCCTAGACCTGCTGGGTCAGAGTCTGCATTTCTTTTATAGGTTTATTTATTTATTTTTAGTGGGGAGAGGAGCAGAGAGAGAGGGAGAGAGAGAATTCTAAGCAGGGATTGGGAGGTGTCAGTGCAGAGCCCATCGTGGGGCTGGATCTCACGAATGGCAAGATCATGACCCAAGCCAAAACAAAGAGTCCTCACTTAACTGACTGAGCCACCCAGGTGCCCCCAGAATCTGCATTTCAGCAAGAGCCCCGGTTGATGTGTGCCCACAAAAGTTTAAGAATACTGGTATAACATACATCTCTGTGAGAAATGTTTACAAACAGACATGCCCAAGGAACAACCACCCCAACACCTCTCCTCCCAGCTGCAGCCCCAAAAGGGATTGACTCACTAAGGTGAAAGTCCAGACAGTGCTCACACAATAAGACCCAGGATCTCTTACCTCTCACTCCAAACGAGGACTTTCCAACCTCCTTGCAAAAATAGAAGCCAGGATCCCCATGTAGCATCTCTGCACAGGCTGGTCCCCACTCCCCACCAAAAGGCCACCTTTGGTTGCAAACCACAGGTCTTCTCCTTCTCTTTCAGAATCACCCCGTGGCCCAAGGGAAACCTTTGGCGTCACTGAGTTCCAGTCTTAGCACCACCGCATAGCAGCTGTGTTACCTTGGGCATGTTACTGCACCTCTCTGAACCTCAGTAGCTCCCACTGTTTTCTAACAGTTATGGCAGAGATCCAAAGAGAGTGGACATGATGTGACTAGCACAGTGCCTGGCATGTAACTTCACCGCCCACTCGTTTAACACAAATAACTAACAAATCATACCCCTCCCTCCATTTGAATAAACATTACTACCTTTGATTAGCAACTAAAATATCAAGCTCTGACCATGTGCTGAGCACTGTTGTACCTTCCTTGCATTAATTCCTGTGTTTAGTCACTTAATCTCAGGAGTTAGGAAACATAATTACCCCCATTTTACAGAGGAGGAAACTGAGACATGGTGAGATTAATTAACTCGCTGGACGTCACACTGGGTATGTAGCAGAGCCAGAATGAATCTAATTTTATACAGTCCAATACATATCTCATCTTTCAAAAACACACATCTCAAGATTTTCTGTGTTAAACAGAAGTATAACAGCCTTGAATGTCAATTCAGAAGTACAGTAGTTGTCCCTTTTCCAAGGTGAATACGTTCCAAGATGCCCAGGGGATGCCTGAAATCTCAGGTGGTACTGTGCCCTACATATACTGTTTTTTTTCCCCAAATACATACACCTGTGAGAAAGTTTAATATATAAATTAGGCGGAGTGAGGGATTAACAGTAATAAAATAGAGCAATTACAACAATATGCTGTAATAAAAGTTATGTGATTGTGATCTCTCTCTCTTTCAAAATATCTTTTTTTTTTAAGTTTATTTATTTATTTTGAGACAGAGAGAATGGGGTATGGGCAAAGAGAGGGGGAGAGAGAGAATCCTAAGCAGGCTTGACACAGTCAGTGCAAAGCCTGATGCGTGGCTCAAACTCACGAACTGTGAGATCATGACCTGAGCCAAAACTAGGAATTGAAGTTGAACACTTAACTGACTGAGCCCCCCAGGCACCAACCCCCGCCCTTTTTTTTCTTTAAGTTTATTTATTTATGAGAGAGAGAGAGTCTCTCAAAATATCTTGCTGTACTGTATTCACCCTTCTGGTGAAAGATGTGAGATGGTAAGATGCCTACATGAGGAGGTGAAGTGAGGCAAAAGTCGCAGGCATTGTGACATAGCATCAAACACTCCTGATCTGACCGTACCTCAGAAGGAGGGTCCTCTGCTCCCAGGCGCCACTGACCACGGGTAACTCCAACTGCAGAAGGCAGACCTGTGGATCAGGGGTAAGGGGGGACAGGTGTACTCAGAATCCAGCTGAAAGCCATGAGAGTTTCTTGACTCCCCTCTGACGAGTTATTTCACGGGCAGAGCAATAATCAATCGCCCCTGATAGCTTCCAAACAGCCAAAAGCAAGCAAAGCCTTGATTGTCTGTCAGCTGCTTCTCTCCTGCTAGAGCAGACATTCAACTTGATTGGAATTGGACCCATGTTCACAATCGTCGCCTTGTCTCCATGGGAAGCAAGCCCATGGGTGCCAGGTCCTAAACCTGTAGAGCTCACATCAGCATAAAAAAGCACTAGATTCTTTCCTTCATCCTCCATTCATAAATTTTCTGGCTTAGCATTTCTGCTCTTATGTTCTTTCCAGACACGAATCCGTCTGGAGGTACCTCCATTTATTCACTCAATAAATACCTATAGAGCCCCTACTGGGTGCCAGGCACTATTCTCCAAAAAGCTAAATTCATTGAACAACTTCCCAGTTCTGATTCTCATGAATCAGTTTCACCTACAAGTCCCCTTTGGTCTCTGAAGGGGCCGTTACAGTTAATTCCTCAGAACATATGCTCAGAAACCCTGGCCATCCTGTAGGCTCAACAACCCCTCAGATAACCTGAGTTTCCAGATTAAAGGAAAAGACTGTCCTATTCCAACCCCTGAGGTGAATCAGCATCTGAGACTCTGGCCTTTCCCTCTGCGTCCTCCCCTTTTCTGGCTCCCTCCTCCTCTCTCAGTTTGAAAGCTTTCTTCCCCCAATCTCCTCTGGCCCCCTTGCCCCCACTCCAAAGCCACTTTCTCCTCAGCACCTCTCCAGGGCAAGACGCCCAGTCCGTGCCTCTGGTGTGTGTTTTGTTCCAGACCACCGAGCAATTCTCCTACACCAGCTGGAGTCCTACAATTCAGCCCAACTCTGACACTCTCTGCCTGGAGTCCCACAAGGACTGCCCCCTACACACACTTCAGATGCCAAACTGAAGTCCAGGTTTTCACCTGTGCCTCTGACCACCCTGGGATGAGAGGTTCCCAGGACCCCCTTCTTGGGTTGGATTAATTTGCTAGAGCAGTTCACAGCACTCAGAGGAACACGACTAGACGACCGGGGTATTATAAACGGATATAACTTAGGAGCAGTCAGGTGGAAGAGATATGTGGTGTGTGGGTGTGGGGGAAGGGTGTGGAGCTTCCGAGCCCCCTCCCAGCGCCCCCGTGTGTTCACCAGCCCAGAGGCTCTCCAAGTCCCAGCCTCTGGGGTTTTATGGAGGCTTCCTTATGGTGGTCATTTGTTGCAGAGGCAAAAGGGAACAAATTCGGGGAGAAGTTTGGGCGCTTCTACCATGTGTCAGTTTCCTGGGCCTCTGTAACAAAGTACACAAATGGAATGGCCAAAACAGACATTTGTTGCCTCCCAGTCCTGGAGGCTACAAGTCCCAGCTCAAGATGCCAGCAGAGCCACACTCCCTCTGAAGGCTGTAGGGAAGGATGGATTCCAGGCGTCTCTCCTCATGGCTGGTAGTTCCTTGGCTTGTGGCAACCTGCCTGCAACCTTCACATCGCGTTCCCCTGTGTGTGTGTGTCTGTCTCTGGGGCCAAATTTCCCCTTTTTATAAAGACACAGCCATACGGGATGAACACCTACCCTAATGAGCTCAACAAACTGGATCACCCCACAAAGACCATATTTCATTTTTTTTAATGTTTATTTATTTTGAGAGAGAGAAAGAGACAGCATGCAAGCAGGGGAGGGGCAGAGAAAGAGAGAGAGAGAGAGAGAGAGAGAGAATCTCAAGCAGGCTCTGCACTGTCTGTGCACAGCCCCATACAGGGCTCGAACCCATGAAACCACGAGATCACAACCTGAGCCAAAACCGAGAGTCAGATGCTTAACCGACTGAGCCACCAGGAGCCCCACAAAGACTGTATTTCTAAATACAGGCCACATTCACAGGTGCTGGGGGGTCAGTACTTAAACATTGTCCCTAAAAGCTGCCCTTCTTTACAAAGCCTGGGGAAGAGGGTAATAATTCCTTCCCTGCAAAAAGAAGCAATCTCTGCTGCTGTCCCCTAGTTCACTGCCACTGGCCTGAGAAGCAAGTGCTGGATACCCAGTATCCACCCATAACTCATCCTACTCTGCGGGGCCTGTAGGTGCTGGGGTGCCTCTCCCGGCTACGAAGTCCTCCTCCCAGGTGGCAGCCCCCTCGGTCCCTTCTGCTGTAGCTCTTGCAATGTTCGCCTCCCATCCTCAGCACCTGCCACACGCCACACATCCAGTAAGTGTCTGTTGCAAAAACACACTCTTCATCTTTGTTTCCCGTCCGCTGAGCTCAGCAAAAAACACCAGCACTAAGTCGATGTGTGTTGAATTTAAAAATGAGCCCAGGAAACTTTCCGTGGACACAGAGGAGCTGACCTCAACCTGTTTTCAAACGCAGCATTGTTTATGAAGTGGTGACATTCTCTGAATCACCGAGACTCTGCAGGCAGCTCACATCTGCGGCTCAGGCAGAATTAAATTGGAGCCAATCCTTTTTGAAGCAGAGATTGAGATCCTATGGGATACTAAGGAGACAGGGAGCAACAGACTTCTCTCTCTCATCCCGGCCCGGCAGAGCTCTGCACGGTGTTTCAGACAGACACATCGCCTTCAGGGCCTAGAACATCAATGGGGTTTGGGGTCAGCTCAAAGAGGTGCGGAGACCCAGCCTGCAGAACCACGTCCAGACATCAGGTCTCTATGCATTAACGAAGCTGTGCTGAACACAGAGGCTCCTGCTGTTCTCAGAGACCAAGGCCTGCTCTGGGGCTGAAAGGAAACAGAACACTGCTCTCCTCCAAGGGCACACACAGCCCCTCCCCCGAAGCCCACTCCAGTGTGGTTTCCTAAGGGTGTTGCTGTTGGCCCTTGAGGATGGCAAACCTTCCACCTCTTTTCTCTCACCAGCAGGGCAAAGTGGACTCCACCTACGCAAGGGCAGGGCTCCTAGTCTCCCCTGTTTTGGTAAGGACCCTGGCAGGGAATATGGTGACTTGGGTTCATTTGCTCACTCTCATTCCCTGATGGAAAGGGAGATGAGGATTCAAGGAATCGCAAGGAGGTGTGGGACTCGAGGCAGAGACAGTCTTCCCTTGGGTGGGAGAATGAGGCCAGGAGAGCACATCTCCGCTGTGGTGCCATCCCGCGGTGGCTCCGATGAGCCTCTCAGCACCCGAGAGCAGAGTTAGCAAACTACATACAGCCTGTGGGCCAAAATCTGGTCGCCACTTCTTTTTATAAATAAAGTTTTACCAAAACACAATCATGCCCCTTGATTTACATACTGTCTATGGCTGCTGTTGTGCTACGCCCGCAGAGCTGAATCATTGTGACAGAGACTATATGGCCTGCAGAGCCTGAAACCAGGGGCAACTTCATGGCCATGCAACCCCCAGGGCCCTGGGCTTAGAAGACACCTTAGTTTACTGTTCTGCTGCCACTGTCTTGAAATTCCTAATTATTTTTAGCAAAGGGCCCCGCATTTTTGTTTTTCACTGGATCCTGCAAATTATGTAGCTGGTCCTGCCTAGAACATTTACTTGCTGGCCCCAAGTTTGCCTACTTTTGCCTGTACTTTTCCAACCCTCCCTTTCATGCCTCAACAATTCCAGCCTTGGGAAGCTCACTCCTTTCTGAAGCAGCCTATTAGACTTCTGGACAACTGAGAATGAGTGCTTCCCGGTACCCTCAACAGTAATCCCATCAGATGTCATTATCAAGAAGCCCACAGTGAGCCAGGCACTGGTTTGAATGAAGCCAAAGTCTGCCACTTACTCACCAGTCCTTGGGACCATTCAGAATAAATCTCATCCCTTAAACGTTCATGGATTTGAGTAAGGTTCTTCTGTTCTTCCCCTAAGTCTTCTCTCCTCCAAATTGACATGGCTTTGTTTCTCATTAAGACATGCTTCTAGTTCTTGTACCATCTTACCTACCCTATCTAGATAGGATCTAGCTTCCCCAAAACCCTCTTAGAGAATGGAGCCTGAGTGTACAAGGCTCCAAGTGTAGACTGACCAGTGCAGAGTTGAGTAGGTCAGTCACCTCCATCATTCTGGGTATATATCTTTATTAATGCATCCTGACATCACATTGCCTTCTTTGGAAAGCATTCCAAGAATCTCCAAAATCTCTGGTAGGAATCAGTTACCAAAATCTGGCAAGAGGCGATGGTGTCATTATCCTCATTATATAGATGAGTACACTGAAGCTTGGAGGGGGTGGCCTGCTGATTGGCAGATGACCAATTACTTCCAGTTCTGTTTCCAAATGCTTACTTCTCCCCTCCACCAACCAACACTCTTTAGAGGGCCCACAGTTTCTTCACCTGTAGAGTGCAGAAACTGGGTCTCTTCCAGCTCAAGAATGCTGTGATGTGTCTGCTAAATGCAGACTCCAAAAGCCAAATAGTAAACAGAAAATAGATGCCCTCTGCCTAGATCTAAAACTCCTATGAAAAACTAAAAGGTGTCCTATTCTACTCATCCTAGCCTTATCTCTCTCAGAGACATCTGCAGACATGATCAATCTTGCCGGATAATGTAGCCTTAAATCTAATAGTTATTTGAGTCTTCAGATTGTAGTGCTATGACTCTCCCGGTGCGTCTGTCTATATCATCTTTCCCATTACTTCCCCTTTTCTTATTCCACAGATTTATGAGTTCCTGCACATCCCATTTGCAAAGATTTTTTTTTTCCCTCTCTCCCTTAGCAAGGCAAACAACAACCCTTTAAAATAAGAACGCGGCGTCCTCCATAAAACCCCAGACACCAAATGGGCTTCAGAAAATCACTCTCTCTGCTTTACTGGGCTCTCATGTCAGGAGCATCGCCCCAGGGTTGACTTGAAAGCTTCATCTTTCAGTCTGTTCTCTGTAACATCTTCTCTGTGGGTACAAGGGCCCACTGGTGCCCTGTGAGGTTTGTTTCTGTGTGTGAGGTACAGAGTCTCGGCGTGAGGAACACGGCCGGCTTCACCATCCAAATTGGACAGGTGAGGACACTAGGCACAGAGAAGGTAAAAAGCCCACCCGAGGTCACAAAAGTGGCTAGTGATGGGGCAAAAAAAGACCTCACGACTGACAGTTCCTGAGTTAAACGCTCTTTCGTTGCCACGGCATTGCCTTTGGAAACAGGATCGTCATAAATGAAATGAGAGACAGCTCTCTTTCTGCCTCTGGCTTCTAGCTCTCCCCACCCTGCTTCTCGAAATCCAATCATCCTTCTGGTCCCGCTGAAGTGCCACCGCCTTCAAAAAGTGCACCCTGGTCACCTCAGGCCACAGCATTTCCTTCCTCGGACATCCAAAATGGGCATTAGTTGCCCCACATCCTTGGTTCCTCAGCATTGATTGCCATCTCCAGGCAGCAACCCTTCCAACGTGACAAACAGGACCACTACACCCTCGGTGAGGGGCAGCACACAGAGAGCCTCAACAAACGGCCGCTGCTGTTACTACCAGTGTCACTCTTTGTTCCAGTTCCCATGACTGTGAAACCAGCTACCCTCAAATTGAGTTCGTGGACTCTGTGGCTTCGGTATTGGGACAGGACACAGAACAGTTTGTCTGTTGCACGACGTCTGGGCTTCAGCCGGAAGGCACAGAGGTTCAGGGCTGACATGAAGCCCAGGGCCTGGAGTCATCCAAAGCCTCAGGCACTCTCCCCTCGGACAGGCCGATGCTGGCTGACAGCCTGGGGCCCTGGACCCTTCGCATGTGGTCTCTCCCCTTCGGCGAGTCAGGGCTTCCTGAAAGCGAGCAGCTGAGTTCCAAGGGTGGGAATCCTGAGAGGAGAGAGCCAGCAAGCTGTCTCTGTCCTATGGCCTGGCCCAAAAGCCACGTAACATCAGTTCTGCTGTGCTCTGGGAGTCGTAATCATCTAACCCCCTGCCAGGATTAAACAGGAAGAACACAGACCACTGTGGTGGAAGGAGAGTGTCCTACCAGAAGAGCAGAGATGTGGCCATCTCTGAAAAATGCAAACGTCCATGATCTGTTACCACTGCTTCCACTTTAGGATGAGCCTCTTCCTGATGGCTCCGTCCCTTGTGAAATGCCATTGCCTCAATTGCCCTAGCTTTTCACCGGGCATCTGGCCCCGCAGTGGACAAAACTCAAACTCAGGCTGAGCTCCCTGGCATATGGCAACACTTTCTTTGTCCCAACTCTTTACAGGAGAAGGTACATACTCCCACGAGCTGCGGGCCCAGGCAGGGGGATGAAGGAGAAAACAAACAGGTAATTCCTAAGAGAGTTAGTAATAGAATTTTCTAGTTGCCTGCCATTTACCCCTAGTGACCACTGTGGAGGCTACCAACGTGCTCTGCCCATAAATCTGCATTTCCCAGCCTCCTCTGCTGAGAGGGATGGACGGTGAGAAATAAACAAAAGCTGTCAAGGGGGCTTCCGGGAAAGCTTTCGAATGGAGCCGTCTCAGCTGGCCGATGCCTTTTCCTGGCGCACCTCCCCACGTTTTCTTCTTCCATATGCTAGCTGGAAAAACGACAGCCACCTTGTGCCCAGGAGGTGGCTGTAAGAATAGCAGGACAGAAAGAGGGAGGTCTGGGAGCCTGATGCCACAATGGGGCTACCACAGTAGTTCTGTACTATGTGACAGGGAGAAAAGCCCCCACCTGGCACCAGCCACTAATATCTTGCATTTTATTAGCGATAGCCGAGCACAGTTACTTACAGAGCCCGGCTTTTACGCCGTGGTCACCTTGACTGTCTTCCTGCCTCAGACTCACTCAGCTCTGATCACCAGTGATCTTCCTCGCACATCATTCCGAAAAAGACTGCCTGCTGTGCCGAGGTCTTCAATGGCTTAGCTTTTTATTGTTTATTTATTTATTTTGAGAGAGCAAGAGAGTGCCTACGAACAGGGGTGGGGTGGGGGGGCAGAGAGAGAGAGAGAGTCCCAAGCAGGCTCCATGCTATCAGCACAGAGCCTGATGAGGGCTTCCATCCCACAAACCATGAGATCATGACCTGAGCTGAAATCAGGAGTCAGACACTTAACCGACTGAGCCACCCAGGGGCCCCAAATCCATACTCTTTAGTATGACATTTGGGTCCTTCCCACACAGGCCCGAGCTGAGCCTCATCACCTGCCCTGCCCCTGCCAGACAACCCAGGCCCCAGCCACTGCACACGGCTCAGCATCCTAGTTCACACTGGTCCTCTGAAACTTATGGTCTTTCCACCCAAGAGGTTCTAGATAGTGAACTCCTGCTTACCCTTTAACAAACCCCAAAGGCACCTCCTTTAGGAAGCCTTCCCTGATTCCCTCAAAGTAAGCTATTGCCTCCTGTGGACCTCAAAGGCAAGTCCTTTGTAAAATATCTCTGATCCGTAGCACTTGCCACACCCTATTATAATTACTTATTTTTGAATCATACTGTCCTCCTAGACTGTGAGCTCCTCAAGGCAGGAACAGAGCCTGATTGCTCTGTTTATCCCCAGCTGTTGGCAAATCCTGAATGAATGAGTGGGCAGATGGATGAACGGATGCACAGCCCCTGGAAGCTGGGGACTCCGACTCTTCACCCTTCAGGCTGTAGAGGCCTTGAGTGACGGCTGAGTTGGAGGAGGACCCAGGAAAAGTGAGCAGGCACCTAAGACAGGCGCATCCCGCTGACACCCATGCAATGTCTGGGGCCTGTGGACACCCTGGAAGCTGTCACCGGGGGGGGGGGGGGCAGGACAAAGGGCAGCATGAATGTGGACCTCCTATCCCCTCCATGTGGTACCAAGAGGGCATGGGAGTGTGCGCTGTCCCATCAACGGTCTGCTTCCCTGGAAAACTCCACAAGTGGGAAAAAGTTAGCCCTGCTTCAGGCCACCAAACAGCAAGTCCAGGTACTAACTACCCCAGTGAGAATCCCTACCAGACAGTAATTCCGTTCCCGAAGCCCTTTCCCACACAGGAGCTCATCTCCTCCTCTCTGAGAGGGTAGGCATTCCACGGGTGGGAACCTGGTGGACCAGAGAGGAGAGGCGTGCCCAAGCTCACAGTCAGCAAGAGGCGGAGCTGAGGACCAACCCAACCCCCCTCCCAGAGAAGCCCAAATGCTGATGGCAGCCGTGCGAATTCCAGGACCCACTCCAACCGCCGAGCTGCCCCATGGCCCACAGATGCCAGAGCCTCTGCTCTCTCGGGTGAGGCCCTGCGCCCTCGGCAGTCCCTGTAGGGAGTGCTGGGCCTTCCAGCAGAGCTCCAGTCTTAATTTTAGCTTGGAGGCCTGCCACGGAGGCTTTAGTGAGAGGCAGGCTGAAGTTATGTGGGACAGCTGTCAGCTGGCATGCTGGGTGGGGCCTGTTGAGCCGGCAGGGGCACAAGTCTGGGGACACCAAACCGTGTCCCTGCCCCAAGTCTTTTCAGCCCCGCTGGCCACACGGCTCAGACCTCCTCCTGCGGTCCCCCAGCTCCGCGATGATGGCCGAAGAACACACAGACCTGGAGGCCCAGATTGTCAAGGACATCCACTGCAAGGAGATCGACCTGGTGAACCGAGACCCCAAGAACATTAACGAGGACATAGTGAAGGTAGGATCGGCGGGCCTGCCTGGGCACCACCGCCAGGAGGGTGTCTGCAGAATGTTTGGACGGGGGACGGGGGACGGGGGACGGGGGACGGGGGAGGGCTCTGCTCCACACACAGCCGGCTGCCCCGACAAGAGGCCCTGTTCCTCTGTCTTCTCCAAATCCTCCCTCAAAAGCCAGCATGTACACCCCCCAAGGAACATTTAGCATAAACAAGAGCAGGACCTCAGCCGCACAAACGTGACGCAGGTGTTGCCCAGGGTGGGGAGGCAAGTCACAGACCAGAGTGCCTCCCTACTCCTCTGAGCTTCTTCCCATTAGCGCCTGGCCCTTGTCCCAGGATGGAGACCAGCGGGTGGCCGACTTGGGCTCTTTCTCATGCCAGGGGTCATGTCTGCGGTCTCCATGGTGGGCGTGGGGTTAATCCCCAAAAGGTGGCTTCCAGCAGGGCTGGCAGCCGCTCGTGGGGGCACTCATCTCCCCAGAGTACTACCCCATGTCCACAGCCCATGGTGTGGGGGCCGTGCCCAGTGCTCATGCCAGGTCCTGCAGCCAGGCCAGGGCAGAGGCCTCTCAGACACACCCAGGCCCCTGAAAGGGACCACTCAGAGGGCAGTTACCGGGCCTTCGGGGAGTCTCCCCAACAGCCACTGCCTGAATCAGCCCCTTTCCTCATCTGGATGCCCCCAGCAGCCTGACCGCCTCCGGGCCCACACCCTCTGTCTAACCTCCAGTCGGTAGCCACGGGGATCTTCCTACAGCAGAATTCCTGGAAGAAGGGTGGCCAACCACTGGCATCAGAGTCACTGGAAGGGCTTTTAAAAGGGCAGGTGCCTGGGGCCTCCAGGGTCCAACTAAATGCATCAGAATCACAGATCAGCCCTGTCCAATAGAAATGTAATGCAACCCATCATACAATCACCAGATGTCATTTTACATTTACATTTTACATTTTTCTAGTAGCCGTGATTTTTATTTTTTCAAAAAAAATTTTTTTAACATTTATTTATTTTGAGAGAGAGAAAAACAGACAGACAGAGCACAAGCAGGGGAGGGGCAGAAAGAGAGAAACACAGAATCCAAAGCAGACCTCAGGCTCCGAGCTGTCAGCACAGAGCCAGACAGGGCTCGAACCCACAAACTTGTGAGATTGTGACCTGAGCCGAAGTCAGATGCTTAAATGACTGAGCCACCCCGGCGCCATGATTTTAAAGAAGGAGAAAAAACAAGCAGATGAAATTAATTTTCATGATATTTTTCTATTTAACCTAATATTTCCAAAATAGTATCATTTCAACATGTAATTGATATAAAAAACAATTATCACGTACTATTATACAGTCTTTGTTCATCTTTGAAATCCACCATGTATCCTTCCCTTACATTGCATATCAGTTCAGATTCCAAATTTATCAGAAATCCTTGTCCTGTATTTAGATCTCATAAACTGCGCGGCTGAAATCAATTCAACACACCCAAATTGTTCCAAAGATTTTAAAAAGTTTTCCAATCTCAGAATTAAGTATCACTTCTCACGTTTGAACTAAAATGAAACAAGATTTAGAATTCTTCTGTTGCCCTGGTCATAGGTCAAGTGCTCAAAACTCGTGACCGCTGCATTAGACAGCGTGGCTCTGGGCTTGCTCTGAAACACAGCCCCTGCGTTATCTTCTTCTGGAGGAATACCTCCCATGCTGGATAAAGTCTAACTTCTCGGCCATGGCTTTCAAGCCCCAACTCAATCCGGCCGCAACCTTCCAGCCCTCAAGCCAGGAGCTGGCCATACCAACCAGAACATATTCCTGTGTCTGTACCAGGAGCAACCCCCACCCCCTTCTTCCCTGGGGTGAATGCACTGCTCAGCTTTGAAGACCCAGCTCAAAGGTCACCTCCTCCAGGAAGACTGCCTCAGCTCCCCCAGGCAGTCAGTAACTCCCTCCTCCATGCCCCCGCTTCCCTCAAGGCACTTCTCCGTAATAGCTCATCTTATGCTGTGACTGTGTTTATCTGTATCATTAGTGGCAGAAATAGGGTAATTATGGCACAGTGAGAAGAGCTACAAGGGGGAAATTACTATATGCATGTAAAACAGTATTCATCATGGTTTGTGCAGTGCAGCCTGGAGGACATAGTCCCGAACTCGGCTTTAACAGACCTGCTTTCAAATTTACTCTCTTCTACCTCAAAGCAGTGACCCTGGGCAAGTCACCTAGGTTTTCAGAACCTGAGTTTTCCTCTGTAAAATGAGCATAATATCATTTACTCCACCGGGTAAAGGACTCTCAGAGCAGCCCTGTGCAATAAAAGTATAATGTGAGGAGTAATGAAAATAAAGGATTTGAAAGTGCCTAACACAGTAACTGGCGTGCAGCAAGGGTGTGACAAGTGTGAGCGGAGTTGGAGCCTGGAAGAGTTTGCAGGACAGGACAGCGAAGCCATGGGCCAGCTTTTACAACCAGGTTCCCCCCTGGCGGTCCCTAGGCGGCTGCTGGGGTGGAGAAGAGAACCCCAAGGGAGAACGTGGCTTCTGAAAGAGACCCACAACAGGTGACAAGTGTAGAGAGGCTCTCAGGCCCTACTGAGCCTGGAGTGAACGGGCTCCAGGCTCCAGGCCCAGGTTATAATCTCAGTGAGGGATGGGGGCAGCCATACAGACACGGCTGTTTACACAACCCTCCCCTGGGGCTGAGACCTGTCTCTCCTGAACCCCAGAAAACAGCCCTCAAAGGCTAAGCTTTTAAAAGGCCCTGCAAATAATCTTGTCGAGGGGAGATTATTATTTGGTATATTTATTGGACGCTCCCTGGCTTGGGGAGTTATTCTGTTTTTAATAACTGAGAAATGAAAAAGTTTTGAAATTCAGGATGAGGATCATAAAACGGAGTTGGATAAATAGCACAAACAGGTTGAAGTAGACTTCAGGTTTGTGTATGGTCTGTGAAAAAAGAAAGAAAAGGAAGAAGGGAGACAGGAGAGCTGGCCAGGAATTGGCGGGGGGGGGGGGGGGGGGAGGGGGGGGGGGTGGCCTGGCCAGTCTGTCTGAACAGGAGCCTGGGGCATCTCGGCTTCTTTGATCAAGTGGGGAAAAAGACAAGAAGGAGGGAGGAGGAAGCAAAAGGAAGTGAGGAGGCAAGAGAGACGGAGAGAAAGAGAAACAAGGCAGACGCTGAGATGAAGGCTCAGGAGGGGCCTGTCAGGGTGGTCATGAGGACTAATAGGCTCCTCATGGCCTAGGATGGGAGACACAGTAAGATCCTAGAATAAGACTGAGCTACAGAGACCCAAGTTCTAGTCCCAGGCCTGACACTAGCTCGCTGTGTGACTCCAGGGAAATCCCTTTCCCTCTCTGGCCTGAATCTTGGTGTAGACACACACTGGGTGGAGAAGAGGAAGACCTGTCCTCTCTGCAAACAGCTGCTGAGGTTTCATACAGGATGCAGGGCAGGAGATAGACCCATGGTGATGTGGATTGGACCCCCAGCAGATGGGAGGCGCTCCGTTTGACTTTATCCAGAGTCAAAACTTCCCCAAACTTCCCCGAGTAAGGCCTGGTACTGCCCTTGAACCTGGGCTGGAAAATGAGTGCCAGATGCAGAGGGAGAGCCTTGTCCAGCCTAACAGACTTGAACTGTGGTCCCCAAGGTTCAGGGCTAGGTCTCGGGCAAAGGCTCATGGGGATTAGAGCTAAGGACCTGTGATGAGCACATGCAGTTCCCTCTGCCCCGCCCTCCACGTCACCGCCACTCACAGAGTACGCTTCCACGAATCTTTACTGAGCACCTGCTATGCACCAGGTCCTGTGCTCAGAGGAGTTGGGGATGAGCCAGACAGACCCACAGCGCATAAACCCCCCATGCCAGGCTGAGGGGGGTGTTAACGTACAGCAACAGTCCCCAGGGTTCTCCACTGTTCCCTTTAGACCCATGTGGTAAACCTCCAGCCCTCTTTCCATGCATTCCTGCAGGACCTCAGTCCCAGCACAAAGGCCTCTGAGTTATTTCTGAGAGGGCTCAGGGTCGTCTCCCTAATGCGCACTGAGGCACTCACACCCTTAGGCAGGAAGGAATGCTTGAGCCCAAAGCATCACACAGCCTCTTCAGCCTCAGTCTTCAACTGCTCTCCCCTCGGCCACTCAAGGTCAAACAAGGGGACAGACCTGACCCCAGCCCATCCTACTTGTTCCCACTCCACCTGCAACCTACATCTGCCGCTAAACACCCTTCTCCCTTGGAAAAACACACAAACCACACCCTGTGCCTATCAGCTCAGGCTAACAAACAACCAGAAGACCCAGTAGCCACCAGCTCTGTGAACCGTGCTCCCATTTGGGGCCCATCTGGACATTCTGCTGCAGAAAGATGAAACTGACCTGGTACTTTCTCTGGAGAAGACTCCAACCCAACAGAGAGGATGAGACTAAAATCATGAGAATATCTGGGAGAAGGTGCTAAACACCATAAATACGTGCCCGATGAAGTGTCATGGGGTTTAGGGAGGAAGATTTTACTCTCGTCTGGGAAAATCAGGAGCCACCTTCACGGGGAGGTGGTAGCCCAGGTGCATGTACAAATGGGAAAAAAATTAAAATGTGCAAAGGGAAAATAAGGCTTTTGAAGAAAAGGGAACAAAATAAGCAAAAGCCACAACATCAACAAGGATGTGGGTGGACAAGGATGTTGGGTGTGAAAGAAGAAAGAAAAGGAAGAAGGGAGACAGGAGAGCTGGCCAGTCCTTCCTTATTAGTCTTACCCTCTGTCAAGTACCTCTAGAAAGGGCTACACTGCACGAACTCACACTGAAGTATTTACAATTTAGTGTTATGGGGACTCCTAGGTATTAACTAATCTAGTTTTTCAAAATGGCACCTCTTTCTTGGGGACCTGGTTAAAATGCACATTTCTGAGCTCTGCCATCAGAAATTTCTATTCAGCATGGCTGGTGAATGTTTTGCACTTTCAAGTACAAACAGGTCTCTCTTGTCCCGTAGAAAATAAACCTGGAATTCAGCTTTCCTTAGAGACGCACTGTATAAGTTATCTATCGCTGTGTAACAAATCATCCCAAAACTCAGTGGTATAAAGCCACAACCAAGTGATGGTCTCCCACAGTTCTGTGGGTTGACTAGACTCAGCTGGGCAGTTCCACTGCTCTCACTGGTGGCCTCTCAGGCAGCGGCAGCCACCGAGGACCTCTGCTGAGCTGGAACACCCAAGACGGCTCACTCCTATGTTTGGTGCCTTGGTGGGGACGGATGGAAGGCAGGGCTAAGCTGGGATGCTGGGCTGGCCGGGTCTCTCCCTCATGTGGCATCTCCCCCAGATTCTAGAGCAAGGTAAAGTAATGGACTTCTAACTCCACCAGTCTCTACATCAGGGCATAAAAGTAGACTTTTAATTTGGCGGCTCGAGGCTCCCCAAGGAAGAAACTTCCAGGCCTTTGTAAGGCTTAGTTCCAGACCTGGCACATCGACCCTTCTACTGCGTTCTGGTGATTAAAGCAAGTCGCGGGGCAAGCCCACATTCAGTGTGGGATGAGAAGAGGCAAGGGCACAAACCCTCAGGGCCATGACTAACTGGGGGTCATCTTTGGAGACTGGTTAACCACCCACCAAAGGTGGACAGAACACTAAATATAAGATACATGGCCAGAAACCAACACCTACAAGGGCCAAATTGGGAGCAGTGTACTGGTTATCCCAGACTGTACACAATTCTATTGTTATTACCACTTACAACCCGAGAAGCAAAACTTTGCCATTTTTCAGCTGTTTTACAGCTAACACCTCCTTTTAGCTTCCTACTGTATACGCCAATGCTTCTCAAATTATCCGGCTGAAGGGCCAGTTTTTATCATTATAATCTCAATCTGTGGTACACCAATACTTTTATAAAATTCAACAAAAATGTATGACCACGGAGGTGAAATGAAACGGGCATCTCCAGTGTAAGCCCCAATTTTTATTATCTTTAGACTTAACAGACCTAAAATTACTAGCTCAAATTTCTGTGACTGTTTTTAAATGCTTACTCTCAACTTCTATACGTACCTTGTTGAGAAGAGGGTCACTGGCCATGGACCGCCCTTTAGGCAGCAAGGCAATGGGCAGGAAAAGGAAGACCCAGCAAAACTAAGCCTCCCCCTTGGGTGTTCGGACTCCAAATCTAACTCTGAGTCACTAGGAATCTTGGCCCAATCCTCCTGGTGTAGAGTTAAAAAAAAACAAAAACAAAAACAAAAACAAAAACCGGAGGCCCAGAGAGGGAAAGTACCATGCCCAAAGCCATACAGTAACTCAGTGGTCAAGTGGAGACTGGAACCAGATGTCTATCCCCCTGCCTAGAGCCATTTCCCCGCCCAAAGATACTCTATCTGAATTGTCCAGGGCCAGGGCACCTGGGTAGCTCAGTCGGTTGAGCATCCGACTTTGGCTCAGGTCATGATCTTGGGGTCAGTGAGTTCCAGCCCCGTGTCGGGCTCTGTGCTGACAGCTCAGAGCCTGGAGCCTGTTTCGGATTCTGTGTTTCCCTCTTTCTCTCTCCTCCCCCACTCTGTCTCTCTCTTCTCAAAAATAAATAAACGTTGCATTGTCCAGGGCCCCGGATGCCCAAGGACTGAGTCATACAGGAATCTGGGGAGGTATTTTTGACAGGGGGTGGCTGCTGGCCTTCCCCGAATCCTCCGGCAATGCCTGGACCTGCTGTCTTGCACCTTCCCCGCCCTCTTGGGAGACAGCGGGGGCCACGTTGGCTGGTTCCGATTAATCAACTGGCCCTCTTGCTGTTCCAAAAATAAATACGCCAGAGAAGGGGACACCAACTGAACGAGCAGCTACATTCACCTTTCCCACCCTTTGCCCTTCCCTCCAGCTGCACACCAAGCCCTGAGGCTCTTTTGATGGATCCAGCCCACACCCAACCACCTTCCCAGAAAAAGCCATCTCCTCTCCGCTTTAGAAAGGAATTAAGAAATGAAGTCACTGTGTGCTTCTGATACACTGGCATGACTGCCTAGCCCTGCCTGAGCCGGGTCTTATAAATACCTCCCCAAAGTAGGCGCTGTGGACAAAGCTGGCCCAGTGCTCAAACAGCTGGGCCTGACAGCACAGCCCATCCCTCTGAGAGCACATTTTCTGATTCCCAGAAAACGGAGCAGTCGCCTCAAGCTCAGTGCCCAAAGGCGTCATGGGCAATAATTCAAATGTCAGCATCAATGTCTTCTGCAAAGTAATAATAATTAAACGACGCAACAGAGAGGTCCCTGGGAGTAAGATTACTACCGTAAACAGCAAATGAGGGAAAAGAGGCAGAAGTATGCGTGCACATGCACACACACACACACACACACACACACATTTATGACTAGGTAGGCTGGAGAGTTACTGTACTTAGGATCCGGGGTGTCAACAGATTTTCTGAGATATATTTGCATAGGTACTTCAGAACAATTGAACAAATAATTACCTTCACTGAGCACCTACCACGTGCTAGGGATTGGGCTGAGAGTTGCCCAAGAGGTGGTATGCCTAGCACAAAGTGGGTGCTGAATAAGTATGTGTTGGGATGGGGGACAGGCATGGGTGTCTGTGAATGGATGGGGAGATCCATGGATCAATGGATGGATGGATGGATGGGAGATAGGTAGGTGACTAGATGGTAGGGAACAAATGGATGGATAGGTGATAAATTATTTCTATTCCTCATAACAAGATTGTAAGACATAGCAAATGCATTTTTGCAGTTGAGGGAGTGAAGCTCAAAGAGGTAAGTCATCTACCAAAGTCACTCATCAGAGTGGCACCTGCCCTGGGGTGCAAAGCCACCTTCGGGGCTCGAACATCCTCCCGAAGCGAGCACTCCGTAACAACCAACATGAGCTAACAGTTATGAACCAGGTATTCTGTGCCAGGAAGTTTTCTGAGTATTTAGATGTCTTATTCAATCCTCCGACAAACTTTATGAGATGAATCCAGGAAACTGAGGCACAGAAAAGCTCAGACACTTGCTGAAGGTGACAGAGCCAGTTAGTAGCAGACCTAGACTCCAGCCTCAGCAGCGTGACTTTAGACAGGGTTCTTTTCCACTCTTCAGCCTCTTAGAGGCCAGACACAAATACTCAAAGGTGTTGAAAGGCGGGATACACTGGACTAGACCAACAAGACAGGCTGGGCTACAGAGGAGCAGGGTGGGTGGCTGGCTTTAAATAAGGGGCTGGGAGCTCTGCCATGGGGCAGGTCTCTCTGGTCGACAAGGACCAGACCTCAGATGCTCCACAGTAAGAATCCACCTTGGGGTCTGGCCCCAGCTGGGGCAGCATGCAGAGCTTAGATTAGAATCAGGACACCTGATTCAGTCTGAGCCCTGCTCCCTCCCACCTCTGGGCTGTGTGGCTCCCCGTGAGGTGAGGAGGCAGGCCTGGGAAATCCGTGAGTCAGGGGTACACCATCCTAAGGAACAGCCACAAGAAGGGCAGGGGAGGCCACAGGCACTGAGTGGGAAAGGGAAGGAAGGAGGAAGTGCCTGCTGGGACAAAGGCAGGGAGGCACGTCTCCACCCTAATGTCTCCTTCTGATGGCAAAGGTCCTGGGGCTGCACTATGCTCCAGAAGCCAGCCAGGGTGCTAAGAGGCATCAGGCTGAGGCACGGCCATGATGGAGGAGGGGCAGGCTACAGAGGTCAGAACTCCTCAATCCAGGATCCAGGCCCCAGGGATCTAATTGCACCTCAGTAATCATTATGGGTGTCCCCAGGTCAGGGCTGGAATGGTTCTCCCAGACCTATCCTCCCCATCTTCTCAGATTTGAAAGCTCTCTGGGGCACCTGGGTGGCTCAGTCAGTTGAGCGTCTGACTTTGGCTCAGGTCATGATCTCATGGTTTGTGGGCTCAGGCCCCACATTGGACTCTGTGTTGACAGCTCAGAGCCTGGAGCCTACTTTGGATTCTGTGTCTCCGCTTCTCTCTGCCCTTCCCCTGCTTATGCTCTGTTTCTGTCTCTCAAAAAAAAAAAAAAAGAATAAAAAAAATTTTTTGTTAAAAGATTTGAAAGCTCTCCCAAGAAACAGCAACTCTGAATCTTTGCTCCCATATAAGCCAGATGTAGAAGATGTCAGCCCTTTCCATCCACTGTCTAAAGCCATAAGATGTTCCCCAACCAACTTGGGCCTTCTTTTCCACATATCCAGCACACCACTTTTCCATCTCTGCCTCCAAATCCCACAGTCCACCAAAGTCCCAGACAGCCACCACCTCCTGGAAGCTCTCCAGGAATAAGTGCGATCTTTCTGAGAAGATGAGGACCATATTTGTATTCTTCCCTCCAGCTCTGCCCTTTCACCCAGGGGGCCATAAATGACCTCTGCTGAAACCCCAGAAGAGAAAGCTGGAGGCTGAGATTTAGGGAGGTGGGGGTGGGGGGCGTCCTGGAAGGCCCTACTGACTCCCTGAGTCAGCTTTCCGCATCACCTGTAGCCCGAAATGTCAGCACATCCACTCTGTTCTCCATAAACATACCATCCCCTGGGTGGGGCCTCATCCTCCGATGTCTCCAGAGGGATCCGGGGATCTGAGGCATGGCACAGGAACTCAGAATCTAGTCACGTGAGAAAAACAGGACCCACCATTGTACGTGCAACATGGGTATGTCCAACCCCTCCCCCAAAAAGTTACCGTGGAAAGGAAAGTACTAAAGCAATGACATCGTTAGTACTAGGGAAATACAAATTGGAGTTGCTTTTGTTTTCTTTCTGCTGTTGCCTGAATTTTCTGCAATGTGGCTATGTAATTTTATAACGAAAAGTACTTTGAACCTCATGCCTAGATGAGAGGACCCCCTTCCTCCAGCAAAAGCAGGGAAAGGGTTGACCCTGGAAGACTGATGTTGGAGCTCTGCCCTCACCAGCCCCCACATGTGTCCCCTCCACCATTAGTCTGATTAGTTTGAGCATTCATTCAACCAACTTTTATTAAAGTAGCCCAGGAACATGGAAGATGGCTCATTTTACAGACACGACAGTTAAGGCTTAGTGACGCTAAAGGACATCACATGTGAGAAAGAAGCTATGATAGTCTTCAATGCATAGCAGGGACTCAAGAAAGGTTAGTTAAATGACTTGGCTGAAAGTACAATGTTTTTTCCCTCAGGTTTACTGATTATTTTTTCCCACTTCCCAAATGGGGCCTCAGTCACCATTTCAGTGGAATGTGTGAACCAGATTCTCTGAGCGCGCATGCTCCTCCCAGCTGCCAGACTTAGGAAAGTCTGAGGTTGCCACAGGACTAGAGTGAGGGAAGCACCTGTCTGCTGCACAAGGTGTTTCAGGCCTGCTCGACCACACTCAGTTGCAGACACCTTTGCTAGCCAGGACAACATGGCCCTCACTTTGCCACATGCCACATCCTAAAATAGCTCTCAGACCCGTTTGCCTCTCTCTGGCCCCCCACCATCACCCCAAAACAGCCTGTCGTCAGGTCTCACCTGGAATATTGTCACAGTTCCCTGCTGGACCCCACCTACATCCTCTCTCCCAACCACCACTGGCCCAACAAGCTGCTCAAAATTCAGATCAGAGAACAGAGAAAGGACTGATGGTTGCCAGAGGCAGGGGTAGGTGGCGAGTGAAGGGGGTCCAGAAGAACAAACCTCCACTTATAAAATAAGTAAGTCAGGGGATGTATGGTGACTGTACCTAACAATACTGTGCTGCACATACAAAAGGTGCTGAGTAGATCTTAAAAGTTCTCGTCACACACACAAATTTGTACCCATGTATGGTGACAGATGTTAACTACACTTACTGTGGTGATCATTTCCCAATACATCAAAATACTGAATCATTATGTTGAAACTAATATTATGTATCAATTATACTTCAATTAAAAAAAATCAACTCAGATCTGGCTAAGCCAGTCCCTGTGCAAAAAAAGCCTTCAGAGACTGTTCATCACAGAGTGACTGTCCCTCCAGGCCTCTCCAGCCCCACTCTGGCCACTCTGGGCTTGCCCTCAGCCTTACGGAAGCACCTGCATCACCCTGAGGGCACACACTGTCTATCTGGTTAGGTCCCAGCCCCACCCAACATGCTGTTCCAGCCCATGCCCCTACCTCCACCTGGCTACCTTCAAGTATTGGCCTGGCTGGATGTGTCCTCTTTACCCCCAGGATGACGAGGACTGTCCAACTCTGTAGGATCATAAAATATCAGAATTTGAGAACCACACCTCTAGGTCTGCACCTGCATTACTGATGGCTTTAAGCAAGTCACTTAATTCCCCAAGGGCCTGTGTATCCACCTGTGAAATGAGGGGGCTGGACCAGCCCCCGTGTCTCACCGCTCTAGGGAAGCATCGGCAGCACCCGGGGGCTCGCTGGAAATGCAGTCTCAGGCCCTGCCCCGGCTGTGCGGGTCAGAAGGCCCAGTGGTGGGGCCCAGCCATCAGGTGCGACAAGCCCTCCAGAGGGTCCTGAGGCTGGCACCCCAAAGCCCGAGGAGTGGGTGGACGCTGTGACCCGAGGATTGCCCCTCCCGCCCCTGCAGGTGGATTTTGAAGACGTGATCGCAGAGCCTGTGGGCACCTACAGCTTCGACGGAGTGTGGAAGGTGAGCTACACCACCTTCACTGTCTCCAAGTACTGGTGCTACCGCCTGCTGTCCACGCTGCTGGGAGTCCCGCTGGCCCTGCTCTGGGGCTTCCTGTTCGCCTGCATCTCCTTCTGCCACATCTGGGCGGTGGTGCCGTGCATCAAGAGCTACCTGATCGAGATCCAGTGCATCAGCCACATCTACTCCCTCTGCATCCGTACCTTCTGCAACCCGCTCTTTGCCGCCCTGGGCCAGATCTGCAGCAACATCAAGGTGATGCTGCGGAAGGAAGTGTGAGGCCAGGTGGGGCGGTAGGGGTGGCCGGGCAGCAGGGGGAGTCAGGGGAGGCTGGCCCCACCGTACTTCTCCATGGGCCTGCCGGCGAGCTCTTTCTCTTTAGGGACTGCTATTCCCCCCCCACCTCCCACCCCAAGATGGGAGTACACCGTGTAGGGAAGCCAGAAAGAAAAGACAGCCCCGCCACAGAAGCACAGTGGCCCTTTGCTCTGCCCCCCACCCCCGCCCCGCCTCGATGCCCCTGTGACCGGGCACAAGGAAAGGTAATTTGCTAAGAGGCAGCTACTGTGCAAGTCTTTGCATTCACTCGGACTGT
Organism: Panthera tigris; assembly: GCF_018350195.1. Classification (NCBI taxonomy): domain Eukaryota; kingdom Metazoa; phylum Chordata; class Mammalia; order Carnivora; family Felidae; genus Panthera; species Panthera tigris. The sequence goes on from NC_056661.1 coordinate 50,125,171, forward strand.
AACAGCATAAACCAGCACTCCGTTCCCACCCGGAGTCAACCTGTTGATGCACGCCGCCCAGGGAGGCTACCGGTGACTCTTGGCATTAGGAGGGTGGCTCCAATAAAGGGTTTAGGCTGCATTTTGGGAATGCTGTGTTTTTGTGTGTTCGCAAGGTAGGTGTGTGTCCTGATGAGCTCCAAAAATACAGTTCACTGCCCCGAAGAACAAGCGGGGCAAGTTGGTTGGTCCTTTTCTCTGTGAAATTGAAGAGCCAGAACAGAACTTGGTTTCTCTTGGGCTTCTTGTTGTCTGGGTATCCTTTCCCCTGTCTTTCTTAGATTATATTCCCACCGAGGTCTGATGCCCTGGGCCAGCCAGCGGTCACCAACAGAAGAAAATGGCCCTTGGGCTGGAAGGGGCAGGAGACCCTCCCTGGGCACCACTGAGGGCAGGACTTGGGTTCAGAACCCTCTGAACCTCCCCTTTGGCTCACCAGACACCGAGCCCCTGGCATTGCTGCTTGGCACACGTATGCCTTCAAGCCCTCAGAGAAGTGATGAGGGCATAAGGTCCAGTTTGTGCATGTGTGGACCCACTACGGACATAAAAAACAACAGCAGAGGCATGTCACCTAACCCCACCGGGGAGGGGGGTGGGGAATAGCAATCTCACATTCTTCAGAGATGCTTTTCCCAAGAGTGTTATCCAGATCTTAGTCCTCAAAAAAAAAAAAAAAAAAAAAAAAAAAAAGGTGGGTATGGATTTTGTGATTAAATTTCTCTGGAAAATGCTATTTCTCTCAGAGATTTTCAATAGACATGAGTACATTAAAGGCTCTGACAAGTCCTGCAGTAAAGAAATCTATTTAGGCCAGTGTGTCTCAATCCCACTTTTTTTTTTTTTTTCATACAACACCCACTTAAGTCTCATAAAATTATGGTTCCAGAGCAGGTTTTCAGAGGCATCACCTCACTGGTGCCTGGCCATGAGCCCAAGAGGGCTTTGGGGGTGGGAGGTGGGGTGGTGGGCAGTGTGGTAGAGCGGATTGAAAGACAGGGAGCAGGCAGCCTCAGTTCCAGTCCTGTCTCTTCTCCTACTTGCCTCTTCTTTTATCAATTTTATCATCCATAAAATGATCTCTAATGTCCATCTCAGCCCTAAAATTTTGCCTGTTTTTGTTTTTTCTAGCATCTTATCATGAAATTTTCGAACACAGAGGAAAGTTGAAAGGGTTTGCCATGAACACCCATATGCACACCATCCAGGCTTTGTCACATCTCTGACACCCACCATCCTCGGTTTTCTTTATACATTTTTATAATTTTTTTAATGTTTATTTATTTGAGAGAGGTGGAGAGAGCAAGCACGCACAAGCGGGAGACAGGTAGAGAGAGGGAAGAGAGAGAGAGAATCCCAAGCAGGCCATTGGTGCAGAGCCTGACATGGGGCTCTAACTCACAAACCGTGAGATCATGACCTGAGCCCAAACTAAGAATTAGATGCTTAACCAACTGAGCCACCCAGGCACACCTCTTTATGCATTTTTAAATAACCCACAGATATCAGTATTTTTACTTCTGAACACTTCAGTAGCCATCCCTTGGTTGTTTCCAGGTGGGGAAGTGACAGCCCAGAGAGGTCAGCAGAGTTGCCAAAAGGCACACAGCTAGCCACCATTCGAGCACAGCAGCTCTAGCCCACCTCTCTTTGCTCTACCCTGGGGCTCTTCCCATTCTCAGGGGGACTCAACGAGCCCAGCCTCATCCTGCTGAAAAGGTTTAAAGTCAGTATTACTTACATCCTCCTCGAAGGGGCTGCCCTTTCAAACATTAGCCCATCAGTTTCAGACTTGGAATCTTGGGTTATGCAGAGATTTTTCACCATCTTGGCATTTTCTATAACCTGATTTGACTACAACTCCAATCTTTCAAGCTTGCTCCCTTTCTCTAGGGGCAGACTATAACATGTGCTCAACTATCCATGAAGTTCACGGAGCTGGAGAAAGGACACGCATTTAAGATGCATGTATGGCCGAGGAGTTCTGTTCCTTCCAGAATCTCCTTGAGAAGCAGCAGGAAGAGCAGCACACTGGGGGACCGTGGGAACAGGCCAGAGGAGGGAGGCGGAGTTTCACTCTCTGGCTACATTCAGCTCATCAGGGAGTCCTGCTGAAAATGCAGGTTTTAGGGTCCCAGCTCCAGAGTGTGAGTTAGTGGGCCCAGGAATGAACACGAACCCATCTGTGGTTCTGCAAGTGGCCCCCATACCTCACTGGAAGAAATATGTGTTAGGATCCCTTTGAGGTGACAATCCAGAGTCTTCTTATCTCCAGAGTTAGCCACAGTGAGTGTGGCTAAGTCGTACCAGAGGTCCAGGCCTGGGTCTTAGAACATCTTCTGATACGACTCTGACAAATCTTGACCGAAGACAATGGCACCAGGTCCCCTACCCCCATTCCAGCCACAACCCAGGTGCACCTCTGTCATCATCAGGAAGAAAACTCTGCTCCCCTCCCCCAGCCCCTGCAGGGAACTCCGGGTCTGCAAGCCATCAGACATGGTCACTGTTTCGAAGAGGGAGAAAGAGAGAAAAGCAATGTATGGGGGAAAAATGTTTATTCAGTGCACCTTTTATAAAGCAGTTAATGAAGCAGACATCTTGCTATTGGCCACATCATTCAGCGACTGGCACAGTCCATGAGGGTACCACAGAAAAGTCACCACAGGAGAACACAGTCAAGGAAGTCACATTTTGTATTCAGTGGTGTTTCGTTGCAATTAAATACAATAGGTGTAGCACTTTGAAACCAGGATCTTTGTAAAAGGCAGCCTCCTGCAGGTGTAACCCACAGATCCAACCCAAAAGGAGAGCAAATTGTGTGACACTTTTTTTTTTTCAGGGCCTAAAGAAATAAGGCTCAGAGTCCTCAAGTGTTCACATGTCACTTTTGACCATCAGAATGAAACATTCCAGGAGAAAGTGCTCATGGTTCAATTTACTGGTGCCTCCAGCCACGCGTGAGGTTTGTAAACAGGTCTGATGCTGTGGGAAAAGATGGTTCACAGACCTTAGACACGAGGTCTGGGGAAGAAGGACAGAAACAACTGAGCTTCAGACAGCATTCTGGACCCCGCACTCATGCTTCCAGAGTTTGGTTGGGGAAAGCCCGAGACGATGGAAACTTCCTCCAGCATGAGATCGGGAGGGGAGCGGTGTGGAAGCCACGGGTGCAGCTGAAACCAAATGCCACTGATAAGTGGTATATATAAGACAGACTCTGGCACCATAATAAGACCCAAAGACCATCCAGAGATACCATAGGAAGAGAATAAGGGAAGCATCCCAGCTGGTTCCAGTGCCCAAGAATCTTGCAGCTCCAGGGGTCTCAGGAAGGTTGTGCCCCTAGTCAGGAAAATCTGTGAGTTGCCGTCCCCTCAATCCCCAGTGGCCTCCGTTGGCTGCTAGGGCAGCAACTTTCCCAGGAACAGCAGAGGCTGGGGCATCTCTGGCTGGTGAGCAGATAGGCTCAAATGCCAACAGACCCCACCACGGGTGCATTTGCACCCAGAGTGCCCCATGGTCCTGTATGTGGCCACAAAGACCCCAAGTCAGCACCCTGTTAGCTTTCCAAAAAGCAAGAACTGGCTGGTGTTGATGCTGTCAGTACGTGTGACAGCAACACTGTCTCTGGGTCCAAAGATGATATAGTCTTCAGTCCCCAGTCAGTACTGAAGGTCTTGTAATAAATGGTGAGAGTCTGAATATTGGCATTTCAGTGCTTGCCTCTCTTCTCCCCAAACATCAAGACCATGCCAGCTTCTTCTACTGTGTGCGTACGTGTGTGTGCACGTGTATGTGTGTGCATAATGCAGTGTGGAGGGAGAAGAGGACAGTGCATATAGAGAGTGGATCTGTGACGTTCAGGAAGTGCTCTTGTTTGTGAGTCCAAAAAATATGTGTAAAAATTAAAAAAAAAAAAAAAGTCCCACAGTGTCAATGAGCTGGCCAGTCCCAATCTGAAAACCTCTGATCCAGAATATCCTGTATTTAATAACCAAAGGTACTTCTTGGGCATGGTCACGTCCTACCTCAAGGCTGTGAGGACCCTTGAGAACATGTTTCCTAGGTCAGTAAAACCTTTGAGACCCCTGGTGAATTGCTCTTCTAAATAAAACACAACAGTGTGCAGCCTCAAGACATCGCTTGTGCCTTTACTAGAGCAGGAAGAGAGGATTATCACTGCTGGGAACTTTGGCCAAGCGGGAAACACCATCTCTTGCAGAAAAACTGAATAAGAAAACCATTCCTCCTAAATGGTGAGTTACAGAGAGAAACAAACACACAAAAAAAGCTCAGAGGGATTCTAAGGAATTCATCCTTCCAGCTGGCCATGTCTGAATTCAGCTGGTAAACATTTTATTTTTGTTGTTGTTGTTGTTGTAAACTTCTTTTAAAGTGCTCAACTCAGTGGTATTGGCCCTATTCTAAAAATCACATGCCATCATCACTAATTCCTAAAAACTATCATCACCTCCCTGCCCCAAGACCCTGTATCTATTAGCATCCACGGCCTTCAGCCCCTGGCAACCACAATTCTATAGACTTTATAGATCTGCCTACTCCAGATATTTCACAAAAATGGAAATGTACAGTAAGTGGCTTTCTGCAATGGCTGCTTTCACTTGGCATACTCTTTTCAAGGTTCATCCATGTTGTAGCATGAATCATGATTTCCTTTATTTTTATAGCCCAATAATATGCTATCGTATGGACAGACCGTGTTCATCCATTCATCTGTGGATACACCTCTGGGCTATTTCCATTTTGCGCTATTATAAATTATGATGCCATAAGCATTTATGTACAAGTCTTTGTCTATGTGTACGCTCTCATTTCTCTGGAGTAAATACTTAGGAGTGGCATATCTGGCTCATATGGCAATTCTATGTTTAACTTTTTGAGAAACAGCCAAAGTATGTTCTAAGTGGCTGGACCATTTTCTATTCCCACCAGCAACGTATGAGAGTTCCAATCCTTCCACATCCTTGCCAGCACCTGTTAGTGCCCATCTTTTTGATCATGGTCATCCTAGCGGGTGGGACATGGCCTTTCACTGCGGTTTTCATTTGCATTTTCCTAATGAAAAATATTGAGCATCTTTTCATGGGCTCATTGGCCATTTTTAGGTCTTCCTTGGAGAGGACAGGAAAATATGTCTTTTTGTTTGTTTGTTTATTCAAATATCTTGTGCCCCCTTTTCTTAAAGATTTTTATTTTCAGGTAATCTCTACCCCAAATGCAGGGCTCAGACTCACAACCCCAAGATCATGAGTCGCACACTCCACCGACTGAGCCAGCCAGGCACCCCTATTTTGTCCCTTTTAAAACTTGGCTTATTTGTCTTGTTATTGTTAAGTTGTTAGAATGCTCGATATATTCTGGATAGGAGTATCTGATTTGCAAACATTTTCTTCCGTTCTGTGAGATACCTTTTCACTTTCTTGATCATGTCCTTCAAAGCACAAAAGTACTGTACCCCGTTTTGATGGGGTTCAATTTATCTACTTTTCCTTTGCGTTTGCTTTTTGGGTATCATGGCTAAGAAATCACTCCCTAATCCAAGGTCACAAAGATTTATGGCTATGTTTTCTTCTAAGAATTTTATAGTTTTAACTCTTACATTTAGGGCTGGAAGCACTTTGAGTTAATTTTTACACACAGTGTGAGGTAGGAGTCCAGCTTCACTCTTTTGTTCATTGAAGTATAGTTGACATACAATGTGATATTAGTTTCAGGTGTACAACATCGAATTCCAACAATCCCACCCATTACTCAAGGCTCACACCATGACAAGTGTGATCACCACACAACCTGATTACAATATCATTGACCATACTCCCTGGGCTGTACTTTTTATCACTGTGACTTATTTATTTTTCTAACTGGAAGTTTGTACCTTCACCAGCTTCATTCTTTTGCATGTGGATATCCCGTTTTTCCAGAGCCATTTATTGAACAGATTGTCTTCCCTAGTGAATTCTCTTGCCACAGTTGTCAAAAATCAATTGGCCATAAATGTGAGGGTTTATATCTGCACTCTCCATTCTACTGCAATGGTCTAGATGTCTACCATTATACAGTACCACACTCTTTTAAGTTTGAGACCAGGAATCCCACTTTGTTCTTCTTTTTCAAGGATTATTCGGCTATTCTGGGTCCCTTGCATTTCTGTATGAATTTTGGGATCAGCTTATCAAGTTGTGCAAAGAAGCCAACTAGGATTTTGATAAGAGATTGCACTGAATCTGAAGATCAATTTGGACAATACTGTCATCTTAACAATATTTAAAGTCTTTGATCCATGAACATGGGATATCTTTCCATGTATTTAAGTCTTCTTCAGTTTCTTTCAGTGATATTTTGTAGTTGTCAGGGTATCAGTCTTGTACTTTTTTTCTTAGACTTATTCCTATTTTATCCTTTCTTAAATTATTATATATGGAATTATTTCTTAATTTCATTTTCATATGGTTAATTGCTAGAATCAAGAAATACCACTGGTGGAGCAGCTGGGTGGCTCAGTCGGTTGAGTGTTCAACTTCAGCTTGGGTCATGATCTCACGGTTTGTGAGTTCCAGCCCCACATCGGGCTCACTGCTGTCAGTGTGCAGAGCCGGCTTCAGATCCTCTGTCCCCCTCTTCCTCTGCCCCTCCCCTGCTCACACTCTCTCTCTCAAAAATAAACATTAAAAAAAAAAAAGAAATACCACTGGTTTTTGTATGTTGATCTTGTATCCTGCAACCTTGATGAACTCACTTATTCGTTCTAATCAGTTTGTACAGGTGCACGAATTCCTTAGAATTGCCTACATACAAAATTATGTCATTTGCAAAGAGTTTTACTTCTTCTTTTCCAATTTGGATGCCTTTTATTTTTCTTTCCCAATTGCTTCATATAAATATTAGCTTCTTAAACATTTGTAACCCAGGTTTTAATCAGCTGCCTATGCCAAATGGTTTCATAAGGGAATCCCCTGTTCCTAAGGCCACCTTCTGACATGCTGTTGCCCCAGGATGCTGGGATGGGTCCATGCAAAGGTAAAAGCACTCTGAAGTCAGGAAGATATTGGTACCACCCTCTGCAGCTGAGCTCACTCCTTATTCTGAGCTCAGAACACTAGGCTTCCGCACCTGGGGAGTCACCAATCCTATACTTACTTTCTCAAGATCCCAGCATAAAGGAGTTAAAAGATACTGGAGTGAAATGACAGGTCCAGGAGAAAAAACCAACCCATCCACCAGCCAGAGACAACAGTGGGGTCAGGGTACATAAACATCTGTGGGAAACCAGGGGAGATCCAGGGATTGTCTGATGGATGAGTCACCCCATCATCTTCCACCATGAGGACTACTTCCCCAACCCCCATGTCAGAATTCCCTGCTCAAGCTACCCCAAGGTGTGGAAGGGTGCAAACTGAAAGGTACCTCAAATACACGCACACATGCCACCAAGGGGTGGACTGTCCGTGTAGGCACAGGCTGGGCCGTGGGAGGCAGTCCTGACCCCAGGCCAGTCACACCGTGGATGGCTGCGAGGAGCTCCTCTGGCTGGAGCTGTGGCGGCTCAGGACGAAGGTGGAGGAGTTGCTCTTTTTGCTGACGCTGGTCTCTCCCGGCCGGCTGCCCTTCAGGTAGCTGGAGGAGCAGCAGAGGAAGCGCTGTACAAGTTCGTGGAAGAGGTGGCCGGTGAAGAGCATGTAGATCCAAGGGTTGCAGCAGCTGTTGAGGCTGGCCAGGAGCATGGCTATGATGAAGGCCGAGGCTGTTGGGGGGTGAGGGGGTAGGGGAAGAGAACAGCCCATCACTACTGGAGGAGTCCCTACCATTTCCTGAGAACAGCCTTTCCCAGGTACCAGGTGCCGGGTCACAAAGTCTGTCTTCCTTCCATATCCTAGCTCTGGGCATGCACTCAGCCTGCACACGGCCCCCGCCCCCAACACTTCCCAGGCTCAGCCCAGCCTAGAATGCTCTCTGTCCTTTCTCTCACCAAAAGCGTACCCGCCTCATGCTTCCGTCAGCAGGAGCTGCACTCGTCATGGCCACCTGTTCATTCATAACTCACCCAGCAAGTATCCAGTGCCTACGACTGGGAGTGCCCAAGAGCATAGGATCTGGAAGCTGCCAGACCTAGTTTGTATTTTCATGCCACCAGCACCATGTTCTTTAGTTCCCCAAGATACTGCTATTTGCTATCTTTCAGGGGAGCTCACAAGAGTATCCAAACCTCACAGGAATCTGCAAGGATTCAAAAACATCTGGTACACAGCAAGTGCCCAACACACGGTGGCTGCTATCATGACCATGTGCCACACACCAGGCTAGGCAATGGGGACACAAAAACACAATGAGTAGCACCATAGGGTGGGCACGATGCAGGTCAGGGTGGGCACACCGAGGAGGGGTGCAACTCTGAGCGAATCACGGCCAGCCCCACAGAAACCGGCATTTGAGCTGATACCCGAAGGATGCTTACAAGTCTTCAGGCAAAGAAGGGAGGAAGGGTGCTCCGGGCAGGAGGAAGGACACAGGCAAAGGCATGGTAGCAAGAAAGTGTATGCTGTCTTCACAGTTGAGAACATGGAGGGTTCTGTGAAGATACCTCTAGGAGCACTGCTTCAGCACGGCAAATAGGACTCACACAGGAAAAAAGGTTACACTGAAATATTTGAGGCACTGTGCAGAAGCTGTCATACTGCGGATTTATTGAGTTCCAGGCAAAATCAGTGATCAACTTCTGACTGCTTGTCACAAATTCAAGCTTGAAGGGGAAAGAAAAATTCCTAATCCTGGGGCACCTGGCTGACTCAGTCAGTAGAGCATGTGGCTCTTTGATCTCGGTGTCGTGAGTTCAAGCCCCAGGTTGGGTATAGAGTCTACTTTAAAATCAAAAGAAAAAGTTGGGGGGCCTGGGGGGCTCAGTCGGTCAAGTGCCTGACTTCAGCTCAGGTCATGGTCTCACAGTTCGTGAGTTCGAGCCCCGCGTTAGTCTCTGTGCTGACAGCTCAGAGCCTGGAGCCTGCTTCAGATTCTGTGTCTCCCTCTCTCTCTGTCCCTCCCCACCACTTCCCCCTGCTAGCGCTCAGTCTCTCTCTCTCAAAAATAAACATTTAAAAAAAAAAAAGAAAAGAAAAAAGAAAAATTCCTAATCCTATCTACTTCCAAATAGAAGGAGGGGGAAAAAAAATCTGAGTTTCTTGCAATGCACTTCAATCTGACAAACTGCAGACCTCTCCTACCAATGGAGGAGCAGAGACCTGCAAGGAAAACCATGTACCCGAGAATGCAAGAAGGGGAAATCTGCTGGTCTTGGTCTTTTCTGCAAAAAGTTTTCAAAAAATAACTCCAGAATTCGAGCTAAATCCAGGAAAGGATTTCTCACAGGGACAGAGGAGCCACAAGATCTCGATGCCACCACAGATGCAGAGCATGGAGACATTTGTCAGCAAAGTCGCCAAGCACCAAAAGGAGAAAAGTGTTTGGCTGCAAAACAAATGCAGTGGTTCTCAAGGTGGGATCCCGGGATCACCTGGGAACTTGTTAGAAATGCAAATTCTCAGGGCCCACCCTAGACCTACTGGATCAGACTCCTGGGGGTGAGGTTCACCAGTGTGTTGTAGACAGACCTCCAGGGGGTTCACACACACACACACACACACACACACACACACACAGTTTGAGAACCGGTGGTCTAATTACTTGATGCACCTGTTGGCACAAAAGCAAACTACAACAGATAAAAGCAAAAAATTTCGCCAAAGAGAATGTTTAGAAAACAAAGGAGAAGCAGCTAGCTAATCCTTAGACTAAAATAGTAAAGAGCAAAAAAGTGGAAAAGTGAAGGGGGGAAAAAGCCAGTACTACTGAATCCCTCATTTTCTCTAAAAGAGAATTAAAAAAATAAATATTTGATTTGGAGAGCTAAGACGATCAATTTAAGTTTAGAAATTCTGGTGAAAAGTGACTAAGACTAAAAAGACTAAAAAGAGAATGTCCTCAAAATCATAATTAAACATATAAAATAAAGGAGGTAAAACTGACACATAAAAAATTAAAAGAGGGCACCGAGTAAACTATCAGACACAAAGGCAAGAATGTAGGTGTGTAAGGATATAAACAAGGTAGAGAAGGTCGTGGCAGGAATAAGTTCACCCTTGGACAGGAAGGCACCACTTTTGCTTAACTGTATACAATTATAATTTTATGTATCTTTTTTTTCTTAAGCTACCTGCCCAACTCTTTACATTTGGATCATTTAACTCATTTCTATTAAAAAAAAAAAAAAAAGCATACAGACACATCAACAACAAAAAAGTAAACAGTTAAAGGATTCCCAAGTAACCATAGGGAGATTTTCTACCTCTACATGGCCAGCCTGGGTGGAGGAGTTGAGACTAGGGCCAGCACCCGCTGCCCCCACCTGGTGGTCACAGACATGAATGACAGGCCTGGCCTGGCTCCTTGGGGGATGGATGAGCCTCTATAAACTGAACCTGCTTGTATCAGGTTGCCAAATGTTAAGGGCACATTTGGACTTTTAAAATTTGCCAATATCCTAACTATCCAGAGACATGAGTCCCCAGTGGTGGAAATGCAAGCCATCAGCAGGGAGGAGAGCTATTTGGGAATAAAAAACAGTCTATGGAGGACATTCCAAAGGAAGGAAGCAATAGGAATGAAGGCACATAAGAAAGAATGTTCAAGAACCTTCAGGGACTTCCAGAGTTGGAGTGGGGGGGGGGGGGTGTGGGAAAAGAAACTGGAAAGAGCTAGGCTGAGGAGGATCTTGAATCCAGGCTGTCTGAACTTTAATCTATAGATAATGGGGAGCCATTGATGGTTTCGGAGCAAGTAAGTGACCGACTGATTGCACCTCACTGGCTCTCTGCACTTATTGTACCTTGTTTAGGCCACACTGCTGCAACCTTCATAGGGTTTCAGAAGAACAGGAACAGAACAAAGCATGGAAAACAGTGTCCTCACAATTCATGATGTTGTTTCCAAGGGAGCACATAACAACAGCAATGCTGACCACTGGAATCACCCTCTCAAACTGGCACAGGACCATATGATTTTCAAATCAGACTCATCCCCATTTTATATGCTGAGGAAAGTGAAGGTCAGAGAAGGGACATGACTTCCCCAAGGACACACAAGTCACCCTGTGTTCCTACCTGAAATTAATAACTAGGTCAGCATTCACACATCAGGTTGGTACTAGTTAGCGAATCCTCTCAGTCCCAAAGCAAAGACACATGCTGGCCAGGCAATCACCCTCCTGGTGTGATCTGAGGGACAGAGAGACAGCAACTACCCCTTTCCCACACAGATGTAATTGCCCATGGAGGCTAGGTACTGCCTGTTCCCAGTGATAGTCTTTTAATATCTAAGTATACCTGGGACGGGAAACACATCGCTTCCTATCAGATCACCATTGTTCCTGGCAGAAATGTCTCCTGGTCTAGACTAGGGGCCAGCAAACTATATAGCCCATAGGCCAAAACCCGCCTGATGCTGATTCTTCTAAATAAAGTTTTATTGAAACACAGCCACACCCATTCATTGATATATTTTCTGTAGCAAATTTTGCATTACAAGGACAACGTTGAGTACCTATTACAGAGACCTTATACTCACCAGCCTAAAATAGTTACTGTCTGGCCCTTTACAGAAAAAGTTAGCCAATCCTTGATGCCTGTAGGAGGGGCAGATGTTAAAAAGCAGTGGGAAGGGACTCAGAAGGGCAGGGGAAAACCCAGAGGGCAGGCCCAGCACACTTCTTCCCATCTGACCAGAAGGAGAGCTGAGCGATGGCTTTGTTTTCAAGTTACCCAGACATGGCCCACGTCCTGGCTCTGCCACTTTGCACCTGAGTTTTCCAGGGCACGTCTCCTAACCTCTCCTAACCTCAGTTTCTCCATCTGTGACATGGGGCTAATAAAAAGAACTTCTTTACAGAATCACTGCCAAGTTTCATTAGACAGGAGATACCAAGTACCCACCACGATTCCTGGGGCTCAATAAAAGTCAGAACTTGGCAAACTTAGCTATTGTCATTATCACTACCATGATGCCCAATAAATGCTACTTCTCTTAACAATAAGAGTTAACACCAGCATGGGTGAAACAATGGGGAGAGGCTGCTCCCTGGGCTAGGCTGTGTCTCAGAATCTGAGACAGCTCAGGGTGGGGCACAGGACACAGTACACAGTGGCTGAGCTTCTGGAAGCTGCACTGCCATACGGCAATGTCTGTTCAGCATGGCTCTTGGGCCAGACTGCATGGCCAAGAATGTCAGCTTATGGATTCGATCCCCGGCTCTAAATGCCTGTGTCACCAGTGGAACCAACAGACCTTATCTACCCTTCTCAGCTAGCTTGCAATTTCCTGATGGGTTTAAACAGATGAAACAATGGGCCATCTTCAGGGAGCGCTATGGGGGTGCCTGGGCTCTACAAAGTCAGAGATGTGCTCAAACAAAGAACTAGCATTAGAGGAGAATGTTCTCACCTTATTCCACATTACTCGGGGTCCTGAGAATGTCTGATCTTGCCCAGCAAATGTCAGTGCTAAGATCTGTTTTAATGCACACGCCTGGCACAGCTGGGAGCAGCTGCCGTCTCTGCACTGTAAACTGCCATCTCTCCTTTCTGCTCGCTGCGTTCCAGCTTCAGGTTCTAGGACACGCCACCCTCCAGGTGTTCTATACTAAAATACTGTTTGACAGTCTTCTTTCAAAACACAAGCATCCACTGGGTAGCTGCTGCTGGTGGGACACTGAATGAAAAGATGACCCAGAGTGATGCTGCCTCAGGCTGGCTCTAGCAAGTGTTCCTTGGATGCTGTGATGTCCCAGGCGTGGGTCCTGCCCTAGGGGGCTCATCCCCCAGCTGCCAGGGAGCTGGCCAGTGTGGCTCACGGCTGAGTTCCTTTCAGGGCACTGCCTTTGGCCAGAGCACAACACCCTGTCCCAGGGGCAGCTCACGTGCAATGACCCATCTATGCAAATGTACAACAGTCTACCCTTTTGCCTTAATTCAGGCTTCTCTGAAGGGCTGTCCCTGCTACCAAGCTCTGAGCCTGGTCCGCGGCCACACTTTCCACAAAGCAGAGAAATGACGAAGTCAGAGCACAGAAAGGAGGAGCTGGAAGTCAGAATCCACCAGACTCTTCAAAAGGTGTGGTCTATAGCTGCCAGGAGGATGGGGGTGAGTTCACAGAGGGGCCCCAGGGGGGCATGGGCTCTGTTGTCGGAAGGAGGAGCCAGGGACCCTGGATTCAGATGCAAATCCCTGGTGTCTGAACTCTCCTTCTCTGAGCCACATCTGCTGTATAAGCCTTAACATCCTTACCTATAAATTGGAGATAACACTCCCAAGGACTTTAAGAAAACTGGGGGAAAAAAGTATAAAAGGGCTTTGTGAATGGCAGTGTTAATTTAGGTGATTAGTATTATCATTAACAGAGAGGAGATATGACCAACTGCATACTTTTTTTAAAGCCCCAAGTTTGGGGGCTTCTGATCTCAGGTCGATTAAAGAAATTGTCCTTTGTCCTTTTTTCCAGGACTTCAAAAATTCAAAAAAAAAAAAAAAAATCAAAACCCAGAGCACTGGAATTGGATTATGTGATACCAAAGGAATTCCAGACAGTTCATTAGGAAAAACCTTCTCTGCCAGTGACATGAGAAACCCAAAGGGGAACGTGGCTGCAACCCCGGGAGAGGGCAGGATTTCAGGGTCTCAGAATCCTGTTTCTTCCACTTGCCCCCCATAAAAATAACATCTTTCCCCTGGATGGAGCCCTAAGCAGTGCACACTGCTCTCTCTGGTCGTTGCCGGAAAGGGAGGGTCCGTGGGAGGTACTGGGCCACGGACTGGGCCCTCACACCTGCCTGGCCATGAGGTTGGGGCATTTCTCTGAGGAAGAGGATGGTCTTGCATTCTTTCCATGCCCTGTGCATGCAGCAGCATGCTGCTGCAGCAGCAGCCCTGGGGACCTGACCTCAAGGGAAAGACAGACTATGACAGGTGGGCTGTTAAACAGGGAGGTGCAGCACTGGGGAACAGGCTGGTGGGTCCAAAGCTAAGGGTGATCTTCCAGTGGGAGCTCCTATGTGCCAAGCAGGGGAAGTGAGCAGAAATGGCCACCCACCAAAAGCCAACATACCCTGCTGGCCAACAGTACTCCCAGGAGACAGAAACAACTCTGCATTTCCACTCGGCACTGTGACTCATGGAGGGGTGGGCGGCAGAGGGCCACTTGAGGACGAGGACGGTATGCCCCAGAGCCTTCCACCTGCCTACCAGCGTGGCTTTACTCAAGCCCCAAGAACTCCCACGTTCGGATTTCCCGGTACCCCCTCCGCCCTGCCACCAAAGGCCCAAATTAGCCCAGAACAGCTGACGGGCAGCTGGCCATGGCCTCTCTGGGCTGTGTGTGCCTGAGGTGACCAATGCATTTCACGTACACTTCAAAGACGTATGGCTTATCTAACATCTCTTATCTGGATCAAATCAAGCCCGTCAACTTTTGTAAGAGGCCCTCACTCCAGAAACCAATTGCTTGGTACAAGGCCTCCTGGCCAGGGGATTGGAAATCTGGGTGTGAATCCCTTATTCCTATAGAGGCTGTGCAGGAATTTGAGAGTTGTGTACTACCAAAGGCTTTTTTTTTTCTTTTTTTAATGAGTTTTGAATGTACAGTTATTTAAAGATCGAACACTAATATGTATTACAATAGATCGCCTTCTTAGAAAAGACCACAATTTTACAACATTGGAATTGTTTTAAAATTCACAGCTGTGTGATCTCCCCACGTATCCTAAAGTCAGGAATAGGAGCCAAATTCGTGGGCTATGGAGCTTTAAATGGGCTCCTATTGTGTCCCTGCTCAAATCTGGGAAACAAGGTGAGCTCACTGGGCTGAACCAAAGGAATAACTGCCTTCTGGAAGCACAACCGCTGGGGCTTTCTTGTAAATGACCAGCCCTTCTCTACCATGCAGGGAATGACAAGTCTTGCAGCCAATTTCAGCCTATGTGCAAAGGCAAACTGTGCATTTTGGTAACAGAGGTAAGATATTAAAGACTTACTACTCAGTACATAGTCAATGGGCCAGATGCATAGGCACTGTATAGACATCCCCTGGATATTTGGTAAAAATGCAGACTCCTGGGCTCCCTCCTGGACCTCCTTCATTGGGATCTGCATTTTCACAAGATCCCCAACGTGATCTGTGTGCTCGCTGAAGTTTGAGAAGTATCCCTCCAACAGGGAGAAAGACAGTACTAAAGTTAAGTGCCCGATGATCTCAACATGTAGTGTGCTTCCTTGCATTGGCAGTTCCGACTGGCTCCCACAGCCCCCTTTTCAAATGTGGTTCCCTCTCTGAAACCCTCCAGGGTTTTTCACCAGGGAGTCAGAATCAACTGATGCCTCCTGGGGTAAACACTTGGGGTGGGAGGAGAATAAAGATATCTCTTACTGCATCATCCCTTCGTGCTGTCATTACTTCTGTTTACAGACTGGTGGCTGGGAATGGTGTGTCATTTGTGGCTCTGTCCCTGACTGCCAGCAAACACTGGAAAATAGGAAGAGGTCTGTAAGGGATGGAAGTGAACTGAAGCGTGAAATTAGCAGACAGGAAATCCTGATACATCCAGCCGCCAATGGCAAGCTGGGAAGGTGAAAAGGCAATTTCCCTGCTTGACCACAGGAGGTGGCTCTAATGTGATAAGTGGATTCTAACGTCATTCCTTGTATGAAAATGAGGTTCACACTCAGATCCAGGTCAGGTGGAGAGAAAGAGAGAGAAATGGAATGAGCAAGAGGGGCCATTTTGGTGTGAGGGGTGAGCCATGGAGCACAGGGCAACGGGCAGGAAGTGCCAGCTGGAGCACGACAGAGACTCTGGCAGAGGCTGCCCCTCCGTGGCCAAGAATCAGATCACAGGAATGGGGATGCTCGCACATGACTGCCTGGTTACACCCCCTATGCAAGTGTCCTCTGGGGCTTCTAAAATCCAGAGCTAGAACCTTTCCGCCTGGCTTCCTGCTGCCTCCTCCAGGTGGGGCTTTCGTTAGTCTTCACCTCTTCCCCTCTGAGCACCCATGGGCTTCCTTCCTCACCAGAAACTGCAGACCTTCTGCTAAACTACCCCTGAGCTCACGATTCCCATACCCAACTGCACTGACTCGGTCCAGGACCTGACATGTCTTGGAACTGCTCTCCTTTTTAAAGCAAATATTTATCAAGCACTTACTATATGCCAGGCACTGTGCCACGGACACAGCCCACCCTCCCCACAACCTAAACTCTATTCTTAACTCCACAAAACTGGGCTCCAGGCAGGTTTAGTCAACAGCCCAAGGTCACTGCTGACACCCCATCATGTTACATACACCTTGGGACCTGAGAGCCTGACACCAGCCTAGCAGAAAATGGGGGTGTTGCCCCCAAAGCCCCGTAACCCACCTTGGCCTGGCTGTCCCATGTTTATGCAAATGTCAGCCGTTGGCCACAGGAGGGCAGGTGAGGAACTAGGGATTGGCTCCCTGCAAACTCTCCTCACTGGAGGACTGAGATACCAAGGCAGAGGTTGTATGGACAGAACCCTCGGAGGCACTAATGACTGCAGAATGAACTTCCCTCCTTCAGAGGAGGAAGGAGGCCTCCAGCTGGGGGGAGCAGGGAGGGTTTCATGGGAACACTGGATGAGGCTTCCATGTCCAGCTGTTCGAGTTGTGCCCTGTACAGCTCCTGGGAGCATCATTCTCACAGGCCAGGAGGTAAATGGTACCCACTGGAATTGTGCCACAGAGCAGCCCACACTTGGACTTGGCCTGTGAAGGATGATGGGTCTCCACAGAAGAGACTCGGGGTAGGCATTCCCGTGGTGGGAACAGAATCAGCATGGGAGCAAAGCAAAAGGACCTCGTGGGGACTGACAAGTCATCTGGCCTGGCTGGGGGTATACTAGGCAGACTGGCCAGAGCTCAGGGCAGATGAGGTTGCCCTCATTCATTAGATATCAGTTCAGGCCACACCTACATAGTGGGCCTAAACCACTGCTTCTCAGCCTGGGGCGATTCTGCCCTGTAGGAGACATTCGGCAATGTCTGGAAACACTTTTGGTGGTCACAACCGAGGGAAAGGAGCCAGTGGCATCTAGTGGGTAGAGGCCAGGGATACCGTGAGCCACCCCACAGTGCCCTGGATGGCCACCCTCCCAACAGAGATTATCTGGCCCAGAATGCCGTAGTGCCAAAGTCAAGACATGCTGCTCTCAACCAAAAGCTGGTGATGGAAAGGGAAGAGTCACCATGACAGGTGTGGTACTGCTAAGATGGAGGGGTGAGTGGGTAGCAGGAGTAGCTGAGAAGCACAGACTTTGAACCCAGGATGCCAAGGGGGTGGTGCTATGAGCGGACGTGCAGCCAGGTGGGTGCATGTAGGGATACTGGGGCTGCAAAGAGGGTGCAGAGCTCTGGGGCAGGGCCAGGAATCAGATTTTTAACAAGCACCCAGGAGATGCCAAGGCCGAACATGGTGGACCACCTTGAAAATGCTGGCCTGGGGAGGAGGGGCAGTGCAGTCTGGCAGTCTCTGGTGTGAGAGAGCTTGGGTTCAAATCCCAGCTCCACTGCTTACTCAACCGCATCCTTGAGCAGGTCATGCCTCTCCGACCCTCAGTTTTCCCCCTCTGTAAAATGGGGATAAAGCCCCCTCACCTTGCTGTGTTCAGGTGAGGATGAGAGGCGGGGCTGGGTACTCACCCAGTGGTGGCTACTGTCACCAACTCATCCGACTCCTCACATCACCGAAGTGGATGCCCAGAGAGGGTGTCATGTTCTATTCCCATTGTTCGGATGGGAGTGACAGAGGCCCAGCCATCACACAGAGACGTGCCCCAAATCACAGAGATGGTGACAAGACCAGGTCTCTGAAGGGGGCTGTCACCAGTGCTCACTGCTGTCTTCTGGGACTGACGCAATGGGGTCTGGCAGAGCACAGGTCAGCCCCCACCCAGCCTCAGCCTCTGGGAGTGAGCCCTGTGGGGTTCCCTCTGCTTCCAGTAGTTGCCAGCACAAAGCAGTGGGGGTGTCAGGTGGACCAACCCCTCAGACAGCTGACCGGCCAGCCCAGGCTCTCCAGAGATGCCCTGAAGCCAGGGGCAGGCCTGCTCCAGGAACTCACCTCCTGACCCACAGCCCCCCACAGCCTCCCCACCATCCCAAACACCCATCAAATGGGAAAAAGTATATAGCAAAGCCTTATCCAACAGATCTTTCTTCTCTCTCTCTCTCTCTTTCTTTCTCTCTCTCTCTCCCTTTTGTTCTCTCTCTCTCTCTCTCTCTCTCTCTCCCTTTTCCTCTCCCTCTCCCTCTCTATTTTGCTGTTATTAATCAAACCTTCTGGGGGGAAAAAGGGTAAAGTCACCTGGGGCAGAAACTCAAAAGGAAAGCATGAGCATTAGCCAAGAACATAACTCACAAATCCTTAATGCCAAGAGTGTGATCGTTAACTGTCCATCTAATTGCAATTTATACCCAGAGGGGCCAAGTTTGAGAGCTCTTCAGGGCAAAGAATGATGTGTCCAATCTCCTCCTGCCTGCCCTCCCTCCCCCACTGCTCTCCGTACCAGTGGGTCACCTGAAGAGCAGACCCCCCCCTCCCCTGCAAGGTGTCTGGCCCACCCAAAATTTGGGCACAATATCCGCAGAATGGTGAGGTGGGCAGGGCCACATCAGAGGGACCACAGTTCCATAGAGAAAGGGAGGAGCTGGGCAGCTCATTTTCAGGCAGGGAAACACTTAAAACCAAGCCCCTGAGCATTTCCACCTTCCTCCTAGGACAATACCCCTGATAGATGTTTGGTTGCCCCCAAGTGACCACTCACTTCTTTCCCAGGTAGCCAATTCTGTTGTTGGAGGGCTACTTAGAAAACCCTTATTTCTAAGGCACCTGGGTGGCCCAGTCAGTCGAGCGTCTGATTCCTGGTTTTGGCTCAGGTCATGATTTCACTGTTCCTGAGTTCCAGCCCTGCATCGGGCACAGGGCGGACAGCACTGAATCCCTACTTGGGATTCTCTCTCTCCCTCTCTCTGCCCCTCCCCTGCTCATGCTCGCTCGCTCTCTCTCTCTCTCCCTCAAAATAAATAAAAAAATAAACTTTAAAAATTTAAGAAAACAATGACGACAACAAAAGAAAACCCTTATTTCTCCTGAGTCCAACTCAGCCCATCTCCAGCACCTTCCTCCTCCCATATCCTTCCTATTTGTTCAGCAAGCATTGGCTGAGCTCCCGATGGATGCCCAGCCCTATGCTAGGCACTGTCACACAAGGTGTCCCTGTTGTGACAACGCTCCTAGTCCAGCCCTAACAAGTTTCTCCCCCACATACCAACCTCCCTATTGTCCGGCAGGCTCGGCTTCCACCCCCACCCCCTTCCGCTGGGCTCTCAAGAGAAAAATGTCCACTTCCTCCCTCAGGAATACCTGCCAAAATTCTCAAAGTTGGTCTCAAGAATGCAAACAAAACTTTTAACAAGTCGGATGGGGGGAGAGGAGGAGAAGAGCGACACCGATCACATGGCCCCCAGGTACCATGGGTCCTATCAGGTCATCTGCACAGCAACCCCACAAGCAGGCTCTGCTTCCTTGATTATACACAGGACGAAGCTGAGGCCCAGAGAGATAGAACCACTTGCTCAAAGGACACAGAGGAGAAAATGGCAGAGCGAACTCCAGGTACAGGCCAAAACTGTGTGGTTTTCTCTGCATGTGCGATGTGGGATTCCACAGTGCCTGTCTGCTGTCCTGGCCCACCAGATGGATCTCTTGGTCCTTCTGCAATCTCCATGCAGTGGAGGTCCCCACCCTGTTCTCGGGGCAGTTTCCTGCTCTCACAGAAATCGGCCATTTTGAGAGAATTCTGAAAGAAGACTTTGGCTCATCTATGAACTGCGAGTGAGATTTTTTTTTTTTTTTTAATTCAAAAGCTTCTCCTCTAGCTTCCAGGCACCTTCTGCTGAACAGACAGGAGCCACAAATAGTGTTTGGTATGTACAGATAGCACACCTGTCCAACCTGTCCCCCCTCCTCTCTCATTTCTGCCCACTGGACCAGGCATTTCACAAACACTAGACACAGAGACTCAAAATCAGCTCCACTATACCAAGCAGCATTGACAGATCCCTGGAAATACAGATATGCCCCCTCTCCACCTCCTCTCTCAGAACTACTCCAGGGTCCGAGTCCTTGGGACCAGCAGCAAAGCAAACCTACCGAGTTCAGGGGGGAAAGGTTGACCCAATCTTTGATACTGGGATTTGCTTGTGAAGGATACATCTGGGGCTTGTCCAAACCTGCCATGGGTGTCTGGTCTCACTCCTACCTCTGTGGCCTCACTGGCCTCACCAAATTGGGGCTCCAACAGCAGGTGGCTGTTTTGGGTGGGGAGGAATTCAAACATTACCATGATGCTCCTCTTCCTTTCTTCTTCTCTCACTGTTTTTTCTTGTGAACAATGGAAATACTGAAATTGAGAGTTTCCTTCTTTCCTTTGGCTCTTACAAAAAGGAAGCCCTGTGCACGGCTCACCTCTACCCACAGAGCCTTTATTATTATTATTACAATCATGTTATAATCTTCCTATGCCTCTTCCCCTTTCATCCAAGTCTCCCCGTATCTACTTTATCTCCTTGCGGTGCCTGAATCTTTGTGGCCTACCTCTCATTACTTTTGGAACAAGGAGAGCTCTAAACCCATGAAGGCAGCGCTTGGTGTGAATAAAGGGGTATGAGGTAAAGAAGTCCATCAAGGGAGAGCGATGTAAAAGAAGCATCTGGGTTTGGAGAGAATGCCAGAGCACACAAACCCTACAGGAGGCAGGGACTTGGAGCCCTGTGAAGGACCACGAGGCCAGCTGCCAAGACAAGCATGGTTTCTCCATCCACTCGGCCCATGATCTGTAGCCAGTGGTTCAGGAGTTTCTTATTCTCTCAGAGGTGTTAATCATGAAGCTATTGGCAGGAACAGACCCCACATTTGCCCCACTCCCTCCACCTCCATCTGTAGCTGTCTGCCCCTGGGCTTCCCCGAAGGAATGTCATGCTGCTCTCAACGGGTTTCCTGAGCTTGCAGCCTCCACTCCCCAGGAGATGAGCAGAGCGAGGGGCCCTGATCTCGCTGTTTTGCATCTCTTCTGAATTCCCTTCCTCTTGGAAAGTGGGGGCTGTGCATTCATGCCACGGTGCTGATCAAAATCTCTTGAGTAGCTCAAGTGTACCTTTCTTTTACTCCTTAACACTTACGATAGCCTTGGGACAGAGTCATGTCTCCAAAGTGACTGTAAACACCATCATTTCTGATGGCCCAACCTGCTACTTGCACTTATCCCAATTAATGCCAAGTGGGCACAGAGTTTACAGTCCAGCTGAGCCCATGTCCACTCAGACCTGCTGCAGCCCTGAGGCCGAGGCACGACTTGGCCAGGCTGGTGACCAGAGCCCAAGTCCTTGATGCTTGATGGGCCTGGCACGTGGGGACTGGGCGCTGGCTCGTGGCAGCGGTGGTATCATGAATCCCCTGCTGTCTGCACTTGTTCTCTTCTCACAGTACCCAAGACAGAGTGTCGAGGAAGACCAGGGGGACCTACGCTCTCCGTGTGGCACCCACCTTTTCCTCTGAACTGGGAAAGAAGCACAGGAACACAGGGGAGATGGGAGATTCCTAGAGTCTGTGTCTTTCCCCACTCCTGGAGCCTGAGAACAGGGGTCCGGCTCTACTGAAGGTCTTGCCTGGAAATCCTCAGGGAACCACATGTACCCAAAAGGCCTCTGGCCCCCACTTTAGCTGAGGGTTCCCTCTCACTCTCTCTGTGTTTTAAGACAGAGAAATGGACTGTCTGATGTACTTTTAAAGTGTAGAATTGGGGTGCCTGGGTGGCTCAGTGGGCTAAGCATCTGACTTTGGCTCAGGTCATGATTTCACAGTTTGTGAGTTCGAGCCCCCCATCAGATTCTGTGCTGATGGCTCGGAGCCTGGAGCCTGCTTCGGATTCTGTGTCTCCCTCTCTCTCTGCCCCCTCTCCCCCCCATTCTCTCTCTCTCTCTCTCTCTCTCTCTCTCTCTCTCTCTCTCAAATATAAACATTAAAAAAATAAAATAAAATAAAATAAAATAAAATAAAATAAAATAAAATAAAATAAAATAAAATAAAACAAAACAAAACAAGGTAGAGAAGGGGACCCTTCACCTGAAATCCCACACTAGTAAGCACTGGAAGGAAGACTCCCCAGTATATCTCCCCAGGATCTGCTCAGTATCAGTCTCACTTCCTCAAGGGCTAGTGTCTGAGCCCTCAAGACTCAGGTCTGAATCTTCAGCTTCTGCCCAGGAAACAGGTGTAGCCTGATGCCTTGATTAGAAACACCCACTGCTGGCTTTTGCCCAACCCAGCTCCCTACTCATGTGTCCTTCATGAGAAGTCTGGCACAGGACAAAATAGCTCTACTCTGCCTCCGATTTGCTGTGTGACCGGGAGCAAGTACCTTCCCCTCTCTGAACCCCTGAACCCTTTCTTCAAGGCATGACCACAGGCTGCACCTTGGAGCCAGGCTGGCTTTGCTGAGTCTTCATAGCAATCCTCACCCCACACTGCCCCAGCCTGACATCCCACAGGTGCTCAGCACATGTCGAATGATAATTGCCCTGGCCACTAAGGCAAACACTAGGTTAACGGGGAGGGTTGGTTAAAGCCAGGAGTCTGTGGTTTCTGGAAGAGAGCAAAGCTAAGTGATCCAGCTGAATGAAGGGAGACTTCTGCTTCCATGGGAAGGTTGTATTTTAGACTGTTGGGAGCAGGAGTGATTATATTTAAAAATGGGACATTTTTGCAGAAAGGGTGAAAGCAAACCCCTCCATGTTTCCTTATAAGCATCTGACTCACCTGCATCCCAGTGTAGTGTTACGAGCTTTTACCCTCAAACAAAAAGGTGTAAGTCAGTTGCCACCTCGGATCATCCCTCCTACTCTTTGCAAATGAGCTGCTGGAGACGTGGGCACTGAAGGCCAAGCTGCCAGGAGCCTGCAGCAGCCCAGTGGTGGCCACAAGCCCCAGGACCCAAGATGCTCTCTGCTCTCCCAAGCTCCCTCCCCACAGACTACTCCATTCTACACTCTCCTCTGGGCCTTCCTGACAGTGGCCAAGTTCAGACAACAGCCTCTGGCCACCCTCAGCCCTGACCTCCTCAGTCCTCCAATCTGGAAGTGCATTCCCTGCCTACAGAAACCACCCAGGCTCCCAGGTCAAATCAGAAAGTGTGCATCCGGGCTCCCTTCCTTTCCCCTACCCCCACCCCTCCCCAGCACAAGCAACAAACAGTCTCTAGTCTTAGGCATCCCCAGCCCCTCTACCTTCTGGGGCACCCACCTCTCTACTTTGAGGCTCACCACCTCCACCAGGCAAGGGGTTCAGGGACTCTACATCACATCCCCCGAAGCCCCAGCCACCACATACTGTGTGTTTGGGCTGACTTGAATTTAAAGTCAAGTTCAATGCAAATTTAAAGCGGTGGGAGCTTTAGACTTGAGTTCTTTTTTTTTTTTTAAGTGTTTATTTATTTTTGAGAGAGAGCATGCAAGCGGGCCAGGGGCAGAAAAAGAAAGGGACAGAAGACCTGAAGCAGGCTCTGGGCTGACAGCAGCAATGACGATGTGGGGCCTGAACTCACGAACTGTGAGATCATGACCAGAGTCCAAGTCTGGCGCTCACCCGACTGAGCCACCCAGCCGCCCCACACCTGCGTTCTTAAGTTTATTCCACCACTGGCTAACCATGTGGGAAAGTCACCTGAACCTCAGTTTTCTCACCCATAATAATGAACCATACGCCCCATATGTAGCCCAAGGACTGTGCTAAGGACTTGGCGCACATTTTCTCATTTCATTCCCTTACTGCCTGATGAGAGCCAGCAGTTTCATCATGGTCATTTTACAGAAGAGTAAGCCAAGGCTTAGGGAAGTTAAGCCCCCAAATCCCTTGATAATGGAGCCATTACTCAAACCCAGCTCTGCAGGATTCCAAGGCCCACCTCTCCTGCATGAGACCCCTAGAGCCCTGGACGTGCAGAGACAGCGAGGCAAGGACGCCGCACTCCCCACCCCGCCCCCTGCCAGTTCCCCACAAGCGCTACCTTCCTTGGGCGCATTGGCGTCCCAGACGCTCCACATCTGAACGAAGAAGAATGGCGTCCAGCACACGATGAAGGCCAGCACGATAATGAAGGTCATCTTAACGGTGCGGATCTTGGCCTTGGAGATGAGCTTCACGCTGCTGACGCGTGCCAGAGCCGCGCGCCCAGCGCTGCCCGCCGCCGCCGCGCCCTCCTGCCCCTCCGCCGCCGCCGCCGCCGCCGTCTTGAGCCGCAAGTTCTGCCAGATCTTGAAGCTGATGAGGCCGTAGCAGACGGCGAGCACGATGACAGGCACGATATAGACCGAGAGCGTGATCCACGTGATGTAGGCCTTGGGCCCCCAGGGCTGGATGAAGACGGCCCAGCAGTCGAAGACGCCGTCGGCCACCTCGCGCAGCGAGAAGATGTGCACTTGGGGCGCGCTGGCCACCAGGCACCCCAGCCACGTGGCGAGCACCGCCAGGCGGTCCGCGCGGCGACGCAGCGCCCGCAGCGGCTGGCAGATGGCCAGGCAGCGGTCGAGAGACATGAGCAGCAGCAAGTAGGTGGAGGCGAACATGCCCACCACCTGCAGGTACTTAACCAGGCGGCACAGCAGGTCGGGCCCGTAGAAGCGGAAAGTGATGTCCCAGAGCAGTTGCGGCAGCACCTGGAACACTGCCACCACCAGGTCGGCTATACTCAGGTGCTTCATGAAAAAGAAAAGGCGCGAGTGCTTGTGGCGCGTGGTGCGCAGCGCCAGTAGCACGCACGCGTTGCCGCTCAGCGCCAGGAAAAGAATGAGGCACAGCACGGCCACCTCCACGCGCGCCAGGGCCTCGTTGCGCTGCGGGGGCCCGGCGGTGCGGTTGCCCTCGGCTCCCGGCGGCGCCTCGCTGCCATTGACCGCCTCCGCGCTCCAGTTGGCCGCAAGCGCGCCCTCCATGCCCGTGGCTGCCGCGAGCCCCTGGCCTTAGAGCCCTTTAAGGAATGGCGCTGCGGGACGGGACCCGACACGCAATCCGGCGTGCCTGGGGACTCCTCGGGTTCCACTGCCTGACACCCCTCGGACCGATCTGCTGGGTCGGAGCCTGAAACAAACCCAGAGGGCCGTGAGAAGACCAAGCACTTCTCTCCCGAAGCACTTGCGGTTCAGTTGTCCCCTTCCCAGGAAGCCCAAATTATTTGGGACTAGGAGCACAACGGCCGGCCCGGGGGTTGTTCAGCCGCCACCCCAGAAATCCCCGCTTGAGGTACCTCCTCTGAGCCACTGGAAATGAGCGGGAATCTACCAGACTGCCAGCTCCTTGAAAAGGGAGGGTCGGAATCAGCCACTGTCCTCCGGGACTGGGCCTCCCAAAACAGTCTACCTCTCCCAGAGATTCCCAAACTAGCTACCCGCCACGCCCCCCACCCCAGCACATCCATCTTCCGCGAGACCCCCCAAACAGCCATCTCTCCTAGTAAACCTTACTGCAGTTATTTTCCCCCGGAGATCCCCCAAACAACTACTTGCCTGGGAAACCCCAGCTCAGGACCACCCCTCTCCAACCTCCTAAGATCCCTCCTCACCCCGAACTCCCACAATAAGTGCTTCCGTGGAACCCCAATCCAGCGGTCCCTCCTGGAAGAACTCCGGTCTCAATACCTACCCCTCAGGACTCCCAACTGCTGTTCCCACTACCCCTCCCATGAGGATCCTTCAGAGCCCAGCAGCGTCAGCAAGCCAACGCGCGCCTTAGCCCTCGACAGTTAAGGGCTGTGCATCTTGCTCCTGAGAAGTCTCATTCCAGGCTCTGGGAGCACTGGGCGTGCCTCCAGGTGCCAGAGCCGCGAGGCACCCCACCACCTCCACTAGGGTTCCAATGGCTCCACCAGCCCCAGTCAACCCGTCCACCCGTACGCAAGACCCAACTACCTGCACCCAGTCCTCGAGCTGGCCTAAAGTTGGCTCCCTGGGGAAACTGCACCGCCGCGGACAGCTCCAAAGACGCGTGCGCTCCCAACCCAGACTGGGGTGGCTGCTGGCGGCACCCAGTCTGATACTTTGGTGAGGTCTCAGATTCTGAAACCTCAGCTGGAATCCCGTCGCCCGCACCTAATCGGTCCCTGGATAGGGACAGAAGGCGAGCGAGGAGAGCAGCCGAGGCTGTGCGCGCTGACAGCGTCAGGATGAGGCGCTGTCTGCTGGTGGCCCGCTTTTCTGCAGCGGGGACCCGGGCTGCACCACCACAGGAGTCCGCTGGGAGGCGCGGAGGGCCGCCCCCCACGACCCCCGCAGAGCCGAGTTACTCGCCCAGCGATTGCCCCAGAGCGGTAACAGGCTTATTTCAAAGTAGCTTAAAACAGCAAGAGGGACGGAGCTCGTAAATAACCTGCTTGGTTTCTTCCTTTCTTGGTTTATAAGCTCCTGACTCTCAGGCAAATGGGAGGTTTGAATAGCGGTGTTTTCCCCTGAGTGGATGGTGATGAAGTTACAAAAGCATTTAACTGATACTTCCCAAACATCAGGTTAATTTCGGCGCTTTTATTTTTCCCCTCCCAGGAGCTTGTTCTACTGGATTTAGCAGTGAATTCAAGTAAATCCTTGCTTTGCAATACTTTTGTTCCTATTCCCATTCCTGAGGAATGAGAAACGCCTTCTATTCTAATCAACGCTGGCAGAGGGGTTCATTCTTTAGGTAGCTTTAAAGAAATATCTCAAGAAAAGAAAAGAATCTATCTTCATTTCAAAGTGCTTCTCTCAGTCTGTGGCCAGAAGCCATTTCTGCCTCTTTGCCACACTTCAAAATTAAAACCCAACATGATGCCAAAGGAAACTGAAATGGTAAGGACAGCTTCTTCTGACTCCAAACTCCTTTCCTATTCTAAAATCAGGTTGTTGTTGTTGTTGTTGTTGTTGTTGTTGTTGTTGTTGTTTCTTTCAAGTGACTTTACAGAGGCCAAGAATGAAGACAGGGAAAACCAGGTGAGGATTCAAAAATGAACAAGGCTCTTTAAAATTTAAATGCATACTTCATCCTGACATTTCATTTCTCTCTCTTTTAATTATGTGGAGAGAATTGAGTTAGCCAAGGACTGGGTTTGCTGAATCCACAATTATAGCCCTGTGCCAAGACATCCTAGGGACAAACCATTCCTCTGTATTGGTCCCAAGGTTCTTAGAGTTGAGTGAGCATTCCAGGATGGGCCTGGGGATTCCAGCAGCATTGGAAAAGGATGATAGCTGTCTTTCTTGCCCTTTGGGAGCTAGCTGCATCATAATGTTGTTACAAAACAAAATTCAAGCGAATAGATTGTAAAGATCTTACTGGCTTTATTCAGCAATTCGTAAATCAAACGGCTTCCCATCTAATAGATGAAAAGGAGCCAGCCCCAAGGAGCTTTACAAAGTGAAAGACTTTTATAGGCAGAAGGAAGCCCCGGAACACAGAATATGGAAGTTTTACAGGCTACAGAGTGACTGGTTATTGCAAGGTTATTTCCCGATAGGGGACAGCAGGGATCTGTTGGACAGATTGTTCTCTAGTGCCCATCAGGCAGTTCCTGACTGACTGGTTTGAAACTCCATCTCTGGAAGAGGTGAAACTGAAACTCAGTTTGGTGATGTGGGGCTTAGCATATGCAACTCCATTTTGGGTCTGTTGTCTTTTTTTTAATGTCATTTATTTTGAGAGAGAGAGAGAGAGTACATGGCGGAGGGGCAGAGAGAAAGAGGGAGAGAGAGAATCCCAAGCAGGCTCTGCACTGTCAGCAAAAAGCCGACATGGGGCTGGATCTCATGAACTGTTAGATCATGACCTGAAGAGAAACCAAGAGTCACTGACTGAGCCACCCAGGTGCCCCATGGGTCTGTTGTCTTGTTTTTAACAACATTAACAACTAGCCTTTTTCACACAAATTACAGATTAAAGTTACAAACTACTCAGGTGAGCATTAAGTGATCTTGACTTGCTCCCTGGGCCTCAGTTTCCCCATATGTAAAATGAGAGGGCTGGTCAAAAGAGCCAATCTCTGAGATCTCACCCTTCTGGTTTTCTGGAGTTTGATGATGGATGCCATCTGAGAACCTTATTCTAGAAGGTAAACCACATCTGCCCCACCCCATGATGGGATGAGGAAGGGTTTGCCCCAAGCACCCCTGATGGGATATATTATACTTACCCATCACCTTTCTTATAGTACATACCTATCTATAAAATGTGTTGAGAAAATTATGAATGGATTCCCCAAGAACATCCCTCAGTAAATTAATCACTAGAGTCAGACCCTTGCTTCCCAGAATAGTATTTGTGTAAATCTGGCTGAAGGGGCGGGGGGGGGGCCCTGTGTGAGAAAGCATGTCATTGTCACTCATACACATGGCCCATTCTTCCTGAGAGAAAGCAATGACAAAGATAAAGCATGATACTTCTAATTCCACAAACATGACAATTGACAATGGATATGACAACACACCCCCTATTAAGGAATTGGCATAAATAGATGCATCTTCCATTTGTAGACGCTTTTGGCCTAGGTGAGGACACAAGACATAACCAGAGAGAAAAAGCATTTGGGGGGAATAACTGAGCTTGGAATAAAAGCAGACTGTTCTTTTGCAGAAGAAAAGGTTTATTGAGAATCAGGAGCTTTGGAAGCTGTGACTGACTTTTTTTTGGAGAAGTAGGGCCCTGAGGAGCACAGAGTCATTTCAAAGTGGTTGTTAGCCTCCAAACAAGCAGAACAATTGGAATTCTCATGTTGTCTCTCTTACAGATGAGGAAACTGAGGTTCAGAGAGGGTGAGGGGCTTGGTGCAGGCACACAGCTGGTTCAAGACCAGCATGGCTGCAAGAAAGCATGAGGCAAACCTAGAGAGGTCTGCCAGAGTCAGGCCACCCAGCCTGACAGCCTTGTTAAGGGACTTTGCGCTCTCTGAGTGCAGGGACACTGGGAGCCAGGGAGAGGCAGGCGGTTACTGGTTACCCGGTTACCTGATGGAGATGTGATAAGAGATAATGCATTTGCATCAGCTGGAGGAAGGACTGGAAGGGGGCAAGTGGCAGGAGGCAAATGGAATAAGAGCCCACTGAGAATGGGGCTCGCCTGAACAGCAAGATGTCCAGGTTGACATGGCAATGACAGGTGACGTGCCCAAGGTCCTACTGCCATCAGAAATGAACCCAGACTGTGGCACCTGGGTGGCTGAGTCAGCTGAGCGCCCGACTTTGACTCAGGTCATGGTTTGTGAGTTCAAGCCCCACACTGAGCTCTCTACTGTCACACAGACCCTGCTGCAGATCGTTTGTTCCCCCCTCTCTGCCCCTCCCTTTCTTGTGCTCTCTCGAAAATAATAAAACTTTAAAAAAATAATAAGATAAAAGAAAATAAAAAGAAATGAAGCCACACCAAAACTCTAGTCTTTGCATAGACCAAGCCACCTCCTGTGTCACGAAAGGCCTGACTGAGCAGCACTGAAAAGGTTCTGGAGATAAAAACTGGAAGGATCTTTTGGGGAAGGAGAGGGCAAGGGGGTGTGGTCTGAGGAAAGGAGATAGACACGGGACTTGAACCAGTCCCTAGGGACACCCTAAGAAAACCAAGCTTTCTTTTCCCATCTGCCACCACTGCCTGGGTCTATCTGTCCATCTCTGGTAGGAAGAAGGAACCTACGGGAAATTCCAGTGACTCAACAGCATCCAAACACAAACACTGTCCCAAGCCCCAGGCAGCCCCATCTCTCCTCCTCCTCCACCAATTCCAACAGCCTACTCGATTCCTTTTTATTATTATTATTTTTTAAAAGGCATTTCTTCCCAGAGGGGCACCCAACAAAACATCCTTTCTTCTTGGAATGTTGGCACGTTTTGACAAAATGTACTATTTCCTGAGCTATGTTATGCACATTCATTAAGTATTTCTCAGCACCTGCTATGTGCCCAGTGGGGTGACCCTAAATCACAGCACCCAGAGGCAGTGCTGAGTCTGGAGTTGAACTCTACCCACCAGGGCTCCTGAGGAGGGTGAGAAAATCAAGACAAGCAGAAGGACAGGGATTCCTGTCTGAATTCAGAGTTCCGATTCCACCAGGAACACGCTGCCTTATACGACCAGGGGCAAGCCCCCACCTCCCTGGTCTCCATTTCCTCTCCTTAAAATGAGAGTACTGGACAATCTCTAAGATCTCTTACTGTTCTATCTGAAACTTTATTATTTTTTTTGAGAGAGAGCAAGCAGGGGAGGGGCAAAGAGACAGAGAGGAAGAATCCTAAGCAGGCTCCAAGCTGTCAGCGCAGAGCCCAACGTAGAGTTCGAACTCACAAGCCGTGAGATCATGACCTGAGCCCCAACCAAGAGTAGGATGTGTAACTGACTGAGCCATCCAGGCGCTCCCTATCTGTCATTTTCTAAGTCTTGGCAGCAAAACACACACAGCCAAGCAGTGGGCACAGAACAGATTGTGTGGTGAGCGTCCTCAGGGCACAGAGGTGACTGTGTGCACACAGTCTGGTACTCAAGGAAGAGTGAGTATGGACTGTACTGGAAAGACTATGGTGCTCCGCCAGGACACGAAGTCTTCAACAACTGAAATGCCATTTTTCACCTATCAGACTGGTGAGAATGAACAAGAAAAAGACCCCGGGGGGTGGGGACCTGACGCTCTCACACACTGCTGATGGGAATGCATTTCGGAATAGCCTCCTCTGAAGGAAATGGGACAGTCTGTATGAAAAGCCTTGAAAACTTGGGTACTCTTGGACACAGCGATTAATCCTCCTAGTGACATAACTTAAGGACACAATTGGGCAAGAAGGCAAAGAAATATGTATACAGATGTCAATCAAACATTATGATAACAGTGAAACAGGACAAATGGAACAAGACTGTTATATACCTCCAGTGAAAAGTGACAGGTTAAAAATGACAGGGGGGATCTGTGTTAGTTGACACAGAATGGGTGCGTGTGTGTGTGTGTGTGTCTGTCTGAGAGAGAGAGGAAGAAGATGGTGGAGGAGGAGGATGGAGAGGGGGGAGGGGAGGGAAGGAGGAGGGAGAGAGGGGAGGGTGAGGAAGGAGGAGGAGAATTCTCTCTAAAGGATGTTACAAACACACCAACAGCAGTTATCTCTGGTATTTGCAGCACATATGGATTATTTTTGCAACATGAAAGGGAATTCTATTTCCAAAAAGCCTTATCCCAGACTGATGTGAATAACTCCAGCCTCCACTTTCTGCTTCACCTTTGCTGTGCAAAGTGTTCTCCCTAACATACTGGAGAAGTCAGGGCACTCCCTGCAAGCCTCCAGTGGGGGCTGGGCAGCTAGTTTGTGTCCTGGTCCTGCAGCGGGGACCCCCTTGGAAGGCCACAGAGGGAACAGAACAGCTGCTTCTTCCTGCCCCACCCCCAGCTCTTCCCGTAGCTGTCAAGCACACAGCACTTTCTCTCCACATGTAAGGTGCTTGTGACACTTCATCAACAGCATCCTAAAGGGCCACGCTCCAGCAACATGTCCTCACAAGAAAGATGCACCATCCAGGACGGGACAGCCAGGGTCCCTCAGCCTGTACTCTTGGAGGCAGCAGCCCAGGTGCGGGAGCTTTTCCTTAAGAGCAACATCCCAGAGCTGAGCCAGGAGACCTGATGAGGGCAGGACCCCAGGATTCCAGGGCACTAGGACTAGCAAGAACAGACACACATCTACGTACATTTCCACAGGACAGGTCTGAGGCGTGGAAAGGAGGAAGGGTTTACCTGATGTCACCCAGTGATACACAGGCTGAGCTGCGACCCATATGCCAGGCTTGGGGTGCTGAGTAAGCTCCCTGCTGACCAGACCGTCTCTCCAACATGGCATAAACACCACACAGTTCCAGTCCCCAGCACACTCTTAATTCCACCCCACAGTCCCTTGCGAGCCCCTGGCCCACCCGCCTGCCTCCTCTGCTTCCCACAGCAGGCCCAGTTCCATGCACAGGACCCCCGACACTCCCTGCCCTCAAGCAGCCTGTCCCCTCCTGGTAGTACCCTTCCTGCTCATCCCCTTGTCAAATCCCACACCTTGCCCACTTTACAAATGGAGAAAATGAGGCACATGACAAAAAGCAACTGCCCAAGATTGCCCGGTTAACTGGTGTCACAACAGATCTCTGCTCCTTCCTAGTCTGTTGCTCCTTTTCTGAGAACTGAGTTCTGGAACTCTGGACGTGGGTGCCAGAGAATGGACAGCCACTCCCTCTGCTACCTCCCAAATGGATGCTGCTAAACCCCCAGCTCTCCTGAGGTCTCCTCATCTCTGCCTTTGGGTTCCCATAAAGTTCAAGGCTGGCAGAGGAGGACTCAACGAACTGTCTCACGCAGGCTCACTTTAGGTAGACGCATGGCCCCTAGAACCAGCATTGTGTGGAGGGACGAGGCAGGCCTACATTCAAGTCTTGATGCTGCCACATACCCACGGTGTTACCCTGAGAGACAGCCCCAGCCTGTGCCTCACTTAACTCAACTAACAGGCGAAGATGGAGATAATAGCCATGTGCTCCAGTGACTACGGCTACATAACAAATTGCCCCAAAAGGTAGTGCTTTAAAACAACATTTATTTTGCTCATGAAATGATGGTTTGGGCAGCACTTGGCCAGGATAGCCCAACTCTGCTTCATTGAACATCGGCTGGAACAACTCAAAGGCTGGGGTTGGAATCATTTATGGCTCATAAAGGCCAGGTCTCACGCGGGTAGTGGTTGGTTCTGGAGGGTCGTAGCTGGGGCTGCAGTCAGAGCGCCTGTGAATGAGCTCCTAGGCTGCCTCGCACATGGTGGCTGAGTTTCAAAGGCAAGTATCATGTGTGTGAGAGAGAGAGAGAGACAGAGAGAGGGAAAGATCCGGAAGGCAGCTGCAGCCGGGTCACCAGAAGTCACAGTGCAACTCTCCACCACATTCTTTTCAGTGAGGCAGTAATGAAGTCCCACCCACATTCAGGAGGAGGGGAACTGGGCTCTGCCTCTTTCAGGGGGAGGCGCCAGGGGCAAATAAGACCAAGAGTATTGCTGTGCCATTTGTGGAAAACACGCAATCACACCAGGTTACTAAGTTCTTCAAGAAGATCTGATGAAACAAGAGCTAGAACGGCGCCTGGCCCGTGGTGGGTACCAGCAGCTGTCAGGGGGTCGCTGCCTACAAGGATGCCCAGAAGTCTGGAGACTGCAGCTTAGAAACCAATGGCCGCGTCCAGAAGATCAAGCTGGAACCTGTCCTCTCTACCCCAAGCCAAAACGCTTGAGGCTCACTTCACAGTCCCCTTCATTTGAGTGAGCCAGGGCCTGCTTATGACAGGAGCACCAGAAAACCCTGTTAGTGAGAATTTCCTCCATGTGCCCCTACCCCACATACCCATCACACCCCAAAATTTTTGCTGAAGGTCCCAGATTAGTAGCCAAGGGTACTGGTCCTCAAGAAATCACACAGTCCAAAACAAGACACCAAGTACTGAGGCAAGCCGGTTAGAAGAAATGAGAACAGAAACTTCTGCAAGCTGCAGGGTCAGTGGAGACCACAAGGCCACTTCTGCAGAGAGAGGTGCACATGCGTTTTAGGCCAGCAGAAACAGTCCCCAGCACTGTCACTCCTGGCCCACCAAACTGTGATTATGGGGGGGGGGGGGGGCTCTGTCCTCTCTTAATGAGTCTCCCCCTGCCCCTGCCAGTAAAGATCACATCACTCAAATTCCAGCTGAAAAGAGCCATGAATATTACTGCTCCCAGAGTGCTTTTAATTTGACCTCACAGTGCATTTCTAATGGGGGAAAATCCGGCAAGTGACAGAGAAGACCAGCAAGGGCGCTGCCTTACCCCTCTGAGCTGGCATGGACACATCCCAGCAGTCCCGAGCACCTAGCTCAGCATGGAAAGGTCAGCAGGAACCAGAACAAAGACAGCATGCTGGGGCCAGAAAGGACTCTAGAAATCCTATCTTATATCCCTTTTATTTCTCAGAGAATAAAAGTGAGGCCAGAATAGGATAAAAAATGGCCCTGGTTTCTGCTCACTCCTTGCAGGGTCGGGCCCCTAGGGCTGAAGCTGTGATTCATGCTCAGCAGGATGGCCCTGGGCAGTGAGCCCTATGGGGCTTGGGGCTGGGCACCTACTCCAGATGAGTTGGTTCTGAGATTGCCTGGAACTCGGGGGGCGGGGACCCTGAGATCCCTGGGTCCAGCACAGGAGGCAGGCCCAGTTACCTAAGTTGCAGGACCCAGCACCAAGGGAAAATGCAGAGTCCCTTGGTCAAACACTGTTGAGAATTTCACAACAGTGACACAAGAGCATTAAAGCAGGGGTGGGGCCTTCTGAGGACGGGGCCTGTGCTGATGCATGGACTGCATGCCCATGAAGCCAGCCTTCCCGGAGGCTCCTTTCACACCATCTAGTCCTCTATGCCTCTTCAGTATCTCTTGCAGCTGTCCCCATCCCCGGTTTCCATGCCACCACTCCACTCCAAGCTGCCGTCACACACACTTCCTGGGCAGCTGCAAAACCTTCTGCCCCTCCCACCTGCTCTCCATACAGCAGCCAGAGTTGTTGTTTATTTTTTATTATTTTAATGTTTTTTTAATTTACTTTTGAGAGAGGACACATGAACAGGGGAGGGGCAGAGAGAGAGGGGGACAGAGGATCCCAAGCAGGCTCTGTGCTGACAGCAATGAGCTGATGCGCGGATCGAACTTGTGAACCATAAGATCATGACCAGAGCCCAAGGTGGGCACTCAACCAACTGAGCCACCCAGGAGCCCCCAGAGCTACTTTTTAAAATGTTACCTGTGAGGGGTGCCTAGGTGGCTCAGTCGGTTAAGCATCCGACTTCGGCTCAGGTCATGATCTCACAGTCTGTGGGTTCAAGCCCCATGTCAGGCTCTGTGCTGACAGCTTGGAGCCTGGATCCTGCTTCGGATTCTGTGTCTCCCTCTCTCTCTGCCCCCCCCCTGCCCCCCGCTCACGCTCTCTCTCTCTCAAAAGTAAATAAACCTAAAAAAATTTTTTTTAATGTCACATGTGATTGATGGTGTTTTGGGGTGATAGGACGTTCGGAGCTGACAGTCAAGAAAGAATTCTTGAAGATGTCTTTGGTGCAAAAAGGTGATTTTATTAAAGCATGGGGACAGGACCCATGGGCAGAAAGCTGCACTGGGGTTGTGATGAGTAGAACTGATTATATACCCTCAGGTTGGGAGGGGTTTAGGAACAGTGTAAATCTGTAAGGAATTTTGGAAGCAAGGCCTCCAGGACCTTGAGGGGCTAGGTCTTGTTAGGAAAATACCATTAATTACCATTTAGTATAACCTCAGTCATGAGACCCTTCAGATATACCTCAGGGGGCCATAAGCTTAGAGTATGATTGCCAGCATATATCTTGGAGGAATTGAGATAAAGGAAGTTTCCAAAAGAATTTTCTATATGTTAAAGTAGATTTACAGGATCCTGGGGGGTCAGCATAATGTTAAGCCAAGATTCCCTTTTGCCCTTAGAAAAGTGTCATCATCAAGGCAGCTGAGCTCCTAGAAAAAGGTCACTCTGCCTGTTTCTAGGACTTGTCAATGGGTGGTAAGGGAATTTAATTTTTCATTTGCCTTTGTTTCCCACATCACCATGACAAACACTTAAACCCCCTTACATCTTGATGAGGGTGATATTCAGACTCCAGGAAACAGAGTCTATAGGTTTCTGGAGATCAGGCTATGGATAAGATTGCCTTTTTCTTGCAGTACTAATTTATCCATAAACTGAAGGAGACTCCTGTCCTGCATGACTGTGATCTTTATCAGTCAACCGTCTGCTTTCTTTCCTTTCCCTGTCCTTGGGCAGCCAGGAGTGTCCGAAGAATGTCACATCTGTCCCACCTGGGGGGTGGGTGTGCTGGCTTGTGCTTTGCCCCCAGCTTGCCTTATGCTCCCTCATCATGATGACATCATCCTCTGTTGATAATAGCCCAGTGTCCTCCCCCAGCCCCAGGGATAAAGATCAGGTGCTTTGCCACAGCCCATGGCACCTGAGTGGCCCAGCCCCTGCCACCAGGCCGCCTTGTCTTGAACCACCGTCTTTCCAGTTCTCTGAGCTTCAGCCACTGCCAAGTTTGCTCCTGCTCATGCATCATACCCCAGCAGACCCACCACACCCTCCTGACCCCATCAGGACCTCGTGTGGAATTACAGACCTCTCCTTCCCAGCACTTTGCACAGGTGTGATTTCACATGGCTGACCGATGCCTGTCCCCAAAGGCAGAAGCCAGGTCTGGTTGCCTTTACCATTGTCTCCCCGTGCCTAGCATGTCATGTGTGCGCAAGTCACGTGATGAATGACCTGCCTAATACACCAATGGCCACAGACACGGAGGTCCTGGGACTGGCAGTAGGCCTGGCATTAGGCAGTCTTCTCGGCTGCAGCAAGGAGACAAGGATACCTTCCCTTGTCGAATGTTGTAAGGATGTGAGAGTGTACAAAAAGCACCTGTCATGAGAGAGATTCTCAGTAAGCGCCTATTGAGTGTTTGTGGGGGGACACAGTAAGGCCTGGGGCAGGGGCAATTCTCTCTTGCATCCCTTCTCCCAGGTGTCTGGGATTCTAGGAAGAAGCTCTTGGAATCCCTTATCTCTACTGCCAGGTTAGAGAGTCAATGCCATTTTCCTTCTCGAGGAATATGCATTTAAAGAGGGACTTCTGGTAAATGAACTTGAGTTGCAAAAGTCCCCTCAGTCAAGCATAGTATGTGGGTGGGGCAAGGGAAGTTCAAATCCAGCCCGGGGAGTGGGGGGAAGCTAGTTCCAAACCCAAGTCATATTCTACATAGATTGCCTCTTGGGGTTAATGTTTAACCCAAATTAAGTAATTTTGGCCTCAGTTAGGTTTAGCCTAAACCCTACCTCGAATCTAACTTATCTAACTTCCGGTATGGAGTGCAGCAGGGTGGACACCCGACCCTACCCATGTGCACAGAAATACCCCAGGCTTCATCCAGCTTTCTTGCTCCTGAAGGGCTTTCTGCAGTTCAGACTCAATGAAAAGATTATTAAGTGGCCTGGTCAATTCAAACGTAAGGGGAGGGTTTGCTCCCTGACAGGCCACCCACCAGGGAAAAGAGGGGCAAGAGTGCTGCTGCTGATCCTGTCATCCGGCCTTACCTTTGCTCTGCCCTCCCAGGCAGGGTTTGCAGCTCCGGGGAGTCCCATCTGGCCTGGAAACAGCTGGGCATTGTGTCGTCCCCTCCAACAGCTGCCCACGGTGTCCAGACAGGGAATGGCCACCACTTGCGTCCAAATGAGGCTCCGGGCAGGGGGAACTGAGCCCCAGCAGCAAAGCCTGGATCCTCCAGCTGGCACAATTCAGAGTCTGCAGGGAGCCAAATATCCTTTATAAAGAAGGCCAGATCAGAACAGCCTCCCACATTTGTCCTGCTTTTGTTCTTCCTCAGAGCACATTCCGGTCTATTAGCTTGTTAGAGCTTAAAAAACAACTCTGTGAGGTCCTTATGCAGGAATCCCCACTCCTCAGAAGAGGAAATTGAGACTAGGGAATCATTATCCTCAGTGGCAGCATGGCAGTCATTACTGAGTGCTTACTGTATGCTTACTGAGAGCTCTGCATGAACTATCTCAATTAAATTCTGGAAAGTATATCCTATTATTTCTTTCATTCTACATTTAAGACCTGGGGGCTGGGAGAAAGCTAAGTAACTTGTTCCAGGTTACAGAGCTAGGGTTTGAACCCGGGTTTGCCTGACTGCAAAGCTTGGGCAATGGACGAGTATGCCAGATGTTTCCCAGAAATGACCCATTTTAGAGGTTCCCACAACGAGTCCAGAGCAGTGAGACTCCTTTCATTTCTGGGCCCCAGCCATCAACTAGGCTGCACCCTTGACCACACCTGGTCCTAATGCCTCTCTCAGACCCAAAACTGACCCTCAAGTCTGAACCCATGGCTCTCAAAGAAGTAGAGCCCAAAGCATGATGTCCAACCCACCTTTCCTGGAAAATGCTCTGCCACAATCAAAAATAACCTCTAAATACACAGAGGTCCTTGAGATTCAGCTGTGAAGAAGGTAGGCAAAGTCCCTGCCCTTGTGAAGCTACATTCCAGGGGGAGAAACAGATCATAAACAAGCACACACATAGAAAAGTAACATAATAGCTGGAGGGAATAAGTACTCTGAAGAAGAAAAAACATCCAGGGAAAGGAATGGAGAAAGACTTAGCTGCTATTTTAGATGAGGAGGTGAGTGAGGGACAATCTGAAGAGCTAACCTTGGGGAAAGACTTGATAAACAGGGAGTGTGCTATGGGAAGATTCAGGAGACAAGCATTTCAAGCAGAGATAACTGTAAGTGCAAAGGCCCTGAGGCAGCAACAATCTGATGTAGTGTGAAGGACACTGTGGCCAGAGTAGTGACCTAAGGGTCAATAGGAAGAAATGAGGTCAAGGAGGTCAACATGGCCCAGATCATGTAGGACCTCATGGGTTAGCAGAAGAGTTTGGACTTCTTTCTAAATGTCTAAATGTAATAGAAATTTGAAGGTTTGAGCAGGGTAATGATACAATACTACAGATTTTTTTTTTTTTTTTTTTTTTTTGCTTGAACAACACAAATTTATTCCCTCATACTTCTGGGCACTACACATTCAAGATTAAGGTGTTGTCAGGTTTTTTTCTTTTTTTTTTCTTTCAGTTTAATTGAGATGTAATTGACATACAGTGTAAGTTTAAGGTATACAGCATAATGACTTGTATATATTGTGAGATGATTACCACAATAGGTTTACATAACATCCATCATATAGATATCAAAAAGAAGGAAAATGCTTTTTCTCTGGTCATGAGTGATTTTAGTATTTACTCCCTTAGCAACTTTCAGATAGAACATATAGCAGTGTTAACTACAGTTATTATATAGGATATCATATCCCTAGTAATAACTTACTTTGTAACTGGAGTTTTGTACCTTTGACCACCTCCATCCAATCCCCCCACTTACCCTTGGTAACCACAAATATGATCTCTATGAGTATGGCCTTTTTTTTTTTTTTTTTGATTCCACATATGAGATCATACAATATTTGCCTTTCTCGGTCTTATTTTGCCTAGCATAATGCACTCAAGGTCCATCCATGTTGTTGTAAAAGGAAGGATTTCCTTCTTTTTTTTATGGGTGAACAGTACTTTATATATATATAAACATATATATCCCACATTTTCTTTATCTGTTCATCTACTGATGGAATGAAGCATATTTTCTTTTTTTTTTTTTAATGTTTATTTATTTTTGAGACAGAGAGAGACAGAGCATGGACGGGGGAGGGTCAGAGAGAGGGAGACACAGAATCCGAAACAGGCTCCAGGCTCTGAGCTGTCAGCACAGAGCCCAACGCGGGGCTCGAACTCACGGGCTGTGAGATCATGACCTGAGCCGAAGTCGGCCGCTTAACCGACTGAGCCACCCAGGCGCCCCTGGAATGATGGATATTTTCAAAGATTACTATGCTAAGTGGACAAATGACCACCAGAGAGTATACTAATTAGCTACTGCTGCTCAATGACATACAATAATACAGCTCTTCTCAAAATTTTTAGTTTCAGGACACCCTTCTACTCTTCAAAATTACCAAGGAGCTTTTATTTATATAAGTTATTTTATTGAAAATAACAGTATTAAAAATCTTAACTGTGAGAAACTTTTAAAATATGTATTAATTCTTTTAAAAAATAATAAACCAATTACATGTTAATATACAAACTTCTTCTAAGATTTTATTTTTTTAAGTAATCTCTACACCTGTCATGAAGCTCAAACTCACAACACTGAGATGAAGAGCCACACACTCTATTGACTCGGCCAGCTAAGTGCCCACCCTTTTTTTTTAAGATTTTATTTCTTTAAGTAATAAACACTTGTTCATTAAAACCACTACATTTTGTTAAAAGCACTGCATCAAAACAAAAAAATTATAGCATTGCTTATATGCTTGCAAATCTCTTAAAAACCTGGCTTAATAGAAGGCAACTGATTTAGAGTATCTGTTTCTACATTCAGTCAGTTGCAATATAAAATTTTAGTTGAAGAATAGGTTGGAAAACAAGCCTTACTTGGATATGTAGTTAGAAAAAGGAAGAGTATTTTTACACCTTTTCAGTAATTGTGGATTTTCTTTGGTACTACACTAAAACTCAACAAAGCCATAGTTTCAAAAAGGTTAGCAACCTTGTGGAAACTGAAACCATATCAATGAACTTCTAACACACTGATACATCAAAACTCATTAGGTGATCTTTCCTGTTAAATGGATATTTTACCCATGCATGATGACATAACATCCTGCACTGGTTGGCCATTTGAAAAATACTAGTTCACTGAGTTATGCAGATGTTCCAAATGTTGGTAAATTTCATCAAACAACATTTTAAAACTCACATTATTCATATCACCAATGATCTCATTGGGAGTATCTTTAGGTATTAGGAAACCATCAAGCTCAGCGAGGTATATACAAGTTTTTGGAAGTTATAATTTTCCCTTAAAAGCTCTAATTTGGGGGCGCCTGGGTGGCTCAGTCAGTTGAGCATCCGACTTCAGCTCAGGTCATGATCTCACAGTCCGTGAGTTCGAGCCCCGCGTCGGGCTCTGTGCTGACAGCTCACAGCCTGGAGCCTGCTTCAGATTCTGTGTCTCCCTCTCTCTCTGACCCTCCCCCGTTCATGCTCTGTTTCTCTCTGTCTCAAAAATAAATAAACATTAAAAGAAAAAAAAAAGCTCTAATTCGATCACTGTCAACAGATACTGTCAACTCTTTTCTTTGGAGTGACAAGTCTAGTTCATTCATTTTTGAGAAGGGGTCTGACAGATACCCAAATATGGATACCCATTGTTTGTTTTCACTAGTTCTTTCCAGGTAAAAACTATGTTCCATGAAAAAAGCAGCTAGTCCGCGGTGCATGAGTGGCTCAGCTGGTTAAGCATCCAACTTTGGCTCAGGTCATGATCTCACGGTCCGTGAGTTCAAGCCCCATGTTGGGCTCTGTGCTGACAGCTCAGAGCCTGGAGCCTGCTTTGGATTCTGTGTCTCCGTCTCTATATGCCCATCTCCTGCTGACGCTCTGTCTCTGTCTCTCTCTCTCTCTCAAAAAAAAAATACATAAACATTAACAATTTTTTTTAAAAAAGCAGTTAGTACAACTCACACTCAAGCACCTAACTGCACAAGTGCTTTTCCTTGTCACAACCACCATATTTCATATGCACAAGTGCTTTGTGCCTACTTCCTATCTCATCACCCAGACTTTGAAAGTCTCAAAAATTGATAC
The DNA here is from genome assembly GCF_018350195.1 of Panthera tigris. Classification (NCBI taxonomy): domain Eukaryota; kingdom Metazoa; phylum Chordata; class Mammalia; order Carnivora; family Felidae; genus Panthera; species Panthera tigris. Next base: position 50,166,704 of record NC_056661.1, read on the forward strand.
TTAATAAAATCAGCATTTTTTATGCTTCATCCAGAACATTTTTAAGTGCCACTGGCATTGTTTACTCTAAATATGTAGCAATGAAGAATACAATGACCGCTCCTACAAAGTGTTGGAGCCTTCATTCATATTCAAGTCCCAGCAGTACTTGCCACCTGAGGTAGGCAAGACATCCATGACCTAATCCTTCGGACCTGTGAATCTCTTCTGCTGCACAGGAAGGGGAAATTAGAATCATTAGTCAGCGAACCTCGAGATGGGGGACATTTTCCTGGATCGTGCAGGTGGACCCAAAGTAATCACAAAGTTCCTTACAAATGAAAGAGGGTAGGAAGCAGAGTCAGTGTCAGGGTCAGAGAGAGGCTGTAAGATGCTACATTGCTGTTTTTGAAGATGGGGCAAGAGAACACAAATCAAAAAGTGCAGGTGGCCTACAAGCTGGAAAAGACAAGGAAATACACTAGAAAGAAAGAAAAAGAATAGACTAGAAAGAATGCAGCCATGATGAAACCTAGATTTTAGCCCAGGGAGATCCATTTCCCATTTCTGACCCCCATAACTGTAAGATAACAAATTTGCGATATTTTAGGTCACCAAGTTTGTGAAAGTAACACACCAACCATCAACACTATCAATTATAGAACATTCTCATCAGTTTATGATGAAAGTTCATATCCATTAGCACACTTCCTGTTTCTCTCCAAACCTCCCAGCTCTAGGCACCCAGTAACATACTCTCTGTATCCATGGGTTGCCTGGACATTTCATGTAAGTGGAGTAATGCAATATGTGGCCATTTCTGTCTGACTTTTTTACCTTGTGTAACGGTTTCACAGTTCACCCATGCCATAGCATGTGTCACAGTATTACGTTTCTTTTTATTGCTAAATACTATTCCATTGTGTAGCTATTTTGCCATTCAGTTGATGGATATTTGGGCTATTTCCACTTTGGGGCTATATGGTAACCCCCCCTTATCTGTAGGGGATAAGTTCCAAGACCCACAGGGAATGCCTAAAACCATGGTTAGTACTGAACCCTAAATATATATACTATGTTTCCTCCTATGCAAACATACCTATGATAGAGTTTAATTTACAAATTAGGCACAGTAAGAGATTAACAATAACTAATAGAACAATCATATAATGTACTGTAATAAAAGTTATGTGAATGTGGTCGCTCTCTCAAAATATCTTACTTTACTGTACTCATCCTTCTTATGATGGTATCAGATGATAAAATGCCTGTGTGATGATGGGGCGCCTGGGTGGCTCAGTCGGTTGAGCATCTGACTTCGGCTCAGGTCATGATTTCACGGTCCGTGACTTCGAGCCCCGCATCGGGCTCTGTGCTGACAGCTCAGAGCCTGGAGCCTGCTTCAGATTCTGTGTCTCCTTCTCTCTCTGACCCTCCCCCATTCATGCTCTGTCTCTCTCTGTCTCAAAAATAAATAAACATTAAAAAAAATTTTTTTTAAAAATGCCTGTGTGATGAGATGCAGTGAAGTGAATGACATAGGCATAGTGATGTAGCGTTGAGCTACTACTGACCTTTTGACCGTATGTCATAAGGAGGAACATTTGCTTCTGGACCGTGCTTGACCATGACTAACATGACATCATGGACAGCAAAACCACAGATAAGGAAAGACTGCTGTAATGAATACTATTGCTATAAACATTTGGGTACAAGTTTTTCTACGAACATATATTTTCAGTTTTCTTGGGTATACATCTGGGAGTGAAAATGCTGGAGCATATGACAACTCTGTGCTTAACATTTTAAGGAATGTCCCCACTGCTTTCCAAAGTGGCTGCACCATTTTACATTCCCACTAACAGAGCATGAGGGTTCCATTTTCTCCATATCCTTGTTGACACTTGTTATTATCTTTCTCTTTTGGTTATAGTCATCTTACTGGAGGTGAAGTGGTATCTTATTGTGATTTTGATTTGCATTTTCCTGGTGGCTAATGATGTTGAGTATCTTCTTGTGTGTTTACTGACCATTCGTATATCTCGTCTGAATAAATGCCTATTCGTCCTCTGCCAATTTTTTAAAATTTTTTTAATATTTATTTACCTTTGAGAGATATAGAGAGAGAAAGAGTACAAGTGGGGGAGAGGTAGAGAGAGAGGGACACAAAATCCAAAGCAGGCTCCAGACTCTGAGCTGTCAGCACAGAGCCCGATGTGGGGCTCAAACTCACGAGCCGTGAGATCATGACCTGAGCTGAATTCAGACGCTTAACCAACTGAGCCACCCAGGCACCCCATCTGCCAATTTTTTAAATTGTGCGATCTTTTTATTATTGGATTATAAACGTCCTTTATAGTTTTTTTAGAAACAACTCTCTTTTCAGATATATGATTTGTAAATATTCTCTCTTATTCTGTGGGTTGTCTTTTCATTTTCTTGATAGTGTTCCTTGAAGCACCAAAGTTTTCAATTTTGATGAAGTCCAATTTATCTATTTTTTTTTCTTTTGTCACTTATGATTTTGGTGTCGTATCTAAGAAACTACTGCCAAATCCAAAGTCAGGAAGACTTACGTGTATGTTTTCTTTTAAGAGTTTTAAGGTATTAGCTCTTACATTTAAGTCTTGGATGCATTCTGAGTTGATTTTTGCACTGGTGTGAGATAGAGGTTCGAATTCATGAGCATTCGTGAGCATGTGGATATCCAGTTTTCTCAGAACCATTTGTCGAAAAGACTATTCTTCACTGAATGGTCTCAGAAGCCTTGTAGAAAACCAACTGACCATAATTACGATGGCTTATTTCTGGACCTTCAATTATAATCCATTTACTTATATGTCTATCCTTATACCAGTACCACACTGTCTTGATAACTACAGATTTGTGGTAAGTTTTGAAATCAAGAAGTGTGAGTTCTTCAACTTTGTTCTTTTTGGGTTTTGGTTGTCCTGGGCCCTTTACATTTCTCTATGAATTTTATCAACTTATCAATTTGTGCAAAGAAGCCAGCTGGGATTTTGATAGAGACTGCACTAAATCTGTAGATCAACTTGGAAAGTCTACCTTCCTAGCATTAGTAAGTTTTCTGATCCATGAAAATGGGATGCCTTTCGATTATTTAGGTCTTCTTTAATTTCCAGTGAGGTTATATCATTTTCAGAGTGTAAATTTTGTACTTTTTATTAAAAATAATTCCTAAGTATTTTATTTTTTATGATAATGTAAGTGGAATCATTTTTCTTAATTTCATTTTCATATTGCTCACTGCAACTATATAAAAATAAAAATAGTTTTATATACAGAGCTCGTATTCTGCAACCTTGATAAACTCTCTTATTTTTTCTAATGCTTTTTTAGTGAGGTGTCTAGTGAGGTGACTAGAACTTGCTATATGATGTTGAATAGAAATGGTGAGAGTAAACATCCTTATCCTGTTCTTGCTCTTAGGGGAAAGCATTCAATCTTTTACTATTAAGTATGAGGTTACGTGGGCTTTTTATGTTTGGGGGAAGTTCTTTCTATTCCTAGTTTGTGAACATTTTTATCATGAAGAGGTATTAAATCTATCAAATGTTTTTTCTGCCTCCATTGAGATGGCCGCTTTTTCCTTTATTTCCCTTTATTCTATTGATATGGTATATTACATTATCTGTGGTTTTCTTCTCCTGTGACATCTTTACCTGTTCTTGGTATCAGAATAATGCTTGTACCATAGAATGAGGTGAGAAATGTTCTCTCCTCTTCTATTCTTGGAAAAGTTTGTAAAAAAAAAAAAAATTGGCATTAATTATTCTTTAAATATTTGGTAGAATTCATAAATTAAGCCTTCTGGGTCTGGTCTTCTCTTTATGGGTAGTTTTATTTCTAATCATTAGTTCAATATCTTGTCTATTCAGATATTCTGGTTTTTCTTCAGTTTCAGTAAATCTTGTCTTTCTAAGAATTTGTTCATTTCATCTGTGTTATCTCATTTGTTGTCATACAATTGTTTATTGTATTATCTTATAATCCTTTTAATTCCTGTAAGGTCAAAGGGTTTGTAAGATCTTACATTCCTGATTCTAGTAATTTCAGTCTTCTGAAATTAACTCTTCTTTAATTGGTCGATTTAGCTAAAAACTTATCAATTTTATTCATCTTTTCATGTAACTAACTTTTGGTTCTGTTGATTTTCTCTATTATTTTTCTATACTCTATGTCATTAATTCCTACTCCAATTTTCTTTATTACTTCATTCTGCTTGCTTTGAGTTTAGTTTGCTTTTCTTTTTCCAGAATTGTGAGGTAGAAGATATTGATTTGACAGCATTCTTCTTTTTAACATAGGCATTTACAACTATGAATTTTTCTCTAAGCCGTGTTTTAGCTGTATCCCATAAATTTTGGTATGTTGTACCTTCATTTTCATTCATTTCAAGGTATTTTCCGTTTGTCCTTGTGATTTCTTCTTCCACCCATTGGTTATTTGAGAGTGTGTGGTATAATTTATACATATTCATGACTTTTCCAAGTTTCCTTCTGTTACTGATTTCTAACCTCAGTCTATTATGGCCAGAGAACACACTCTGTGTTATTTCCATACTTTCAAATTTATTAAAAATCTGTTTTATGGCCTAAAATTTGGTCTATCCTGGAACATGTTCCATGTGCACTTGAGAAGAATGTGGATTCTGCCGTTTCTGGGTTGAATGTTCCATAGATATCTGCTATGTCTAGTTCATTTATAATGTTGTTCAAGTCTTTTATTTCCTTGTTGATCTTCTGCCTACTTTTATATTTATTGAAACTAAGATATTGAAATCACCAATGATTATTGTTGAATTGCCTATTTCTACCTTCATTCAGTTCCATCAGTTTTTGCTTAATGTATTTTGGGGCTCTGTTATTAGGCTTATATACGTTTATAACTGTCACATTTTCCTGATGGATTTACTCTTTAATCATTCTAGAATGTCCCCTTAATTTTTAGTAATTTTTTTTGTTTTAAAATCTATTTGATATTAGTATAACCATTCCAGCTTTCTTATGGTTGCGGTTTGCATGATATATTTTCTACATCATTTTACTTTCAATCTAGTTTACCCGTAAATCTAAAGTGTGTCTCCTGTAAACAGCATATAATTGGGTCTTGTTTTTGTATCCAGTCCACTAGATGGAACATCAGTGCAGATGTCAACACTATACAAAAGACATATAATGTCCTCATATTATTATAAAAATACTTTTGACCTCATATATCCCCTGAAGGGCATCTTTAGTCTACCCTTTGAGAAAACTTCAATAATAGACATTTATTTAGCTTATGCATGTGTGAATTAGCTGGGAGTAGGCTGATCTAGGCTGATCTGGCTGGCTACCTCTCCTGGGACCAGCAGGCTATTGCAGACATACCGTTCTGTTGATGACAACAGAAGCCCAAGATGTCAGGTGAAATAGACCTTTTAGGGATCTGCCTTATTGCATTAGTCAAAGCAAGTCACATGACCAAAGCCAAAGTCAAGAGGCAAGAAAACATTCCGCCCCTTTAATAAGAAGAATTACAAACTCAATGCAAAGGGAAGGAATACAAGAATAATAAGGCCAATGATGCAATCTACACATGGGCCAAGAGTGGGAGCAGAGGGGCCAGTGAAGAGCTATGACAGCAGCCTGTGAAGGAGGATGGTGCCCTGAACTCGGGTAATAGTGGAGAGAGAGGTCAGAAGCAGGTAGATGTGGGTACAATCTTGGGCAAGTCAGTTCTTCCAAGCCTTCATTTCTTCCACCATGAAATGGTGTTATTATGACACCATGAAATTAAATTAATAACAATTAAATGAGATAATGCACACAAAATTTTGCCCATAAGAGGCATTTGCTCCATGAATGCTCTTACTATTATCTCTAGTGGGGAATGGGGATGACTAAAGACCCTCACAGCCTTCTAGTCAGGATCAAAGCATCAGGAGCAAAGGCTGGCACATAAAATATCCTCCAGTTGTTCATTACTTTTAGTCTGTCAGCTTTCTAAAGAGACTTGAGGAGATTTACAGTAAAAGACCCCATTCTAGCCATGCTATTCAAAGTAGGGTGAAGAAATAAGAAAAAGGACTTGTCTCTTTGACTTAGTCCTTAAACTAACGAATCCACTTAAAGGATTTTAGCCATTGTAACTCAATATGGAAAGCATTCTGGTATTTCTGATGGAGTTAACCACACTTCCCAGGGATCTATTTGACTGGGTTTGAAGGTTGGAGGTCGGATGGAGTTGGTGAGGGTGCTTCTAGACTAACTCAATTTCGATACTATTTCACAGGATTTCCTTTGTTTGATGTTCCCATCAGCATTCATCTGCAGGAAGAGATGATAATTTAGCTAGATGATCTCAGGCAAGTTCTTAACCTCCCTCTACTTGAGTTTCTTCATCTGTAAAATGGGGGTGTTCATAATAATACTTCCTCTGAGGACAAACTGAGTTAATATACATAATATGCACTCAGAGCAGGAACTGACACAGACAATGCTATTAATTCTTTCATATTATTACTATCCTTACTTAATAAAAACTCAGATGTTAATGTCCAGAAAAGTTGGGCATGATTTCACAAAGTCAGTCTGAAACTTCATCTTATTGCTAAGGAAAATCAAGGTCTAAAATGTCTTCAGGAGACGAATGCTCTGCTCCTACTTTTAGAGCAAGAATCTACATTTCCTCTCTGACTGCTCCTCTCAGATCTGAAGACCACAGGTAATCAAAGAGAAAGTCAAGTCCTACAATTTTCTAAGACCCACACTGGGCTTCCCCCCCCCCCCACCTCCCACTCCAGAGCATCCAGCCTGGCTGTGTTCATGGTGCCTCCAGACCTGTCACTAGGAGGTAATAAAGAATAGACATAAAGTTAGGTCTACAATGCTCAGACAAGGGCTGGCCTTCACAGTCACATCTGAAAGTGCCTTCTTTTAAGCTGAGGAAACTGGCTCAGAGAAGATAAGCAAATTGTTCAAGGTCACAATGTTAGTGACAGTACTTTCTTCCTGGCCCCAGTATCTACGGACTTTACTACAATACCTTTATAGATTCTGCAACGAAGCTCCCTCATTCAGGGTACATATCTTCAGGGTCCTGGATCCACCCTCAGGACACGGTCTGTAGACCCTTTTATTACCATGTCATCCTGCTCTGCTGTTGATAAAGCATAGACTAGAGATGAGTCTATTTCTCTAGATGATGTCCACTGAGCCCAGAGGCTGGTGAGATAGTCCCCTCCTACATCCTAAATGTCATACTTCCAATAATGTGGCTGGATAACAAACTGGCTTCCTTGGAAGTTCCCATCATGTTGACTCACATGCTGCTTACCATCTACTGAAAACCACTGGCCCCTGCAGATGCTGTTGTTAAGCAATGCCTCTCTGTACCCCAGCATCCTATTCAGAGTGCCTGGCATCTAGGTTGGTGGCTCACTCTGAGAGACTCAGTAGCCAGCCAGCCTGGCTGACTGGCTACACTTCCTTCTGCAAGGAAGGGGACTAGGATTGCAACCCAAGAATAGGACTTCCAGGTGACCCACTCCAGCCAGGTGACTTACTAGGCAGGACCACTGATGAATTCAGGGCTGGCCCTGCACTGTCCTGGGCAGAAAGAAACCAGTCTTGGTGCTCTCAATCTTGCTTCCCTGATACTTTCTCGACCTTTTCTTGGGACTCTCAAGCAATCCAGTTCTGCTCATCCCCTCTGAGTCTACGTAACCTTTAGAGATCCATCATGAAAACTGTCCATCCTCTGCGGTGGGAAAAAAGCAGACTCAAAAATTGAAGTGTGCTTCTAACATATGGAAAGTGTGGTATGGCATTTCTTTGCAAAAACAAAAACTCTTTTGTGAATCATATTTAGTCATATTATCGTAGAAAAGATACCAGATGGTTAATGGTATTCAGTTATTTCTGAGAACTAGGCTGGTGTTAGGTGGGGTGGGGTGGGGAGCTACAGCTTTTTGCCATATACATTTCAGCATCTTCTGAATTGGTGAACATGTATTAATGTTAAATATGTTAGGTAAATGCATGGATGCATGGAAGGAAGGAAGGAAGGAAGGAAGGAAGGAAGGAAGGAAGGAAGGAAGGAAGGAAGGAAGGGGAGTGGGAGGGAGGAGGGAGAAGAGAGGGAGGAAGGAAGGAAGGAAGGAAGGAAGGAAGGAAGGAAGGAAGGAAGGAAGGAAATGTAGTTTAAGTACCCAGAACAGCACTGGGCACACGGGATGAGCTCTACCAAGTATTAGCTCCTCATTCAGTTTGAAGCAAGGGTTGGTCCCCTGCCCAGCTGCCAACCTTTAGCTCTTATCTCTGAATGTTGCCTCTCTTTACCCCTGCCATCATGCTCCATTCCCACGGATAACGCAGGAAGAGCATTCCTCCCTCTCCACCTTCCACTAACCAGTGACCACGGCCTCCTGTTTCAGAAATGGTCTGACATATACATTCCCAGGGAGATATTACCAATGTAATATCTCTACAAATTTAAGTTGGACAGACCCACAGAAAATGGCTTACCCTATAGAAAGGAGTAGTGAGGAAGGATCTGGGGGCACAGGCTATGGATGAGTGGGGTTCCCTAGTGTGGGCATGAGAACCTCTGCATAAGGCTGCCCCACGGGAGACTCCCCAGTGTGGCTGGCCACCATCCCCCAGGAAATGCTGCTCTGGGTCGGGAGCCCTGAGGAGCCTCAGCCCCACAGCACTGACCTTGGAAGAAACAGCTCCTACCCTCAGCAAAGCTGTCTGCATCCTGTGCCTCCCACAAAGAGCAGCCTCCTTCCTGGCCCTGCTGGCCTCTCAGCTTCCCATTCAAGCCCTACAACACAGCCCTGGCTCGGCAGAAGAATCTCTTCCCCAGGAGACCGTGTCTGATCACACGTACCATAAAGTAGGAGCAGCAGCTTTGACTGGCCATGCAGCAGGGTGGGGGAGAGAGGGGAAGGAGGGTACCCCCCAGTCCTGGCTCCACTACCCATCAGCTGTGGATCCTGGGTAAGCCACCCGCCTCACTTGCCAGCCTCTTCCTGAGTCACTGTCGGGAGGAGCGGGAGACGTAACAGATGGATGACTGCCCAGCACAGTCTTGGGCAGTGAATGCTCAGAAAGGTATGTGGGGACACTGAGCCCTAGCACGTGCCCTAACAAAGACTGTCTTCTCCATGCCTCCCTTCCTGAGCCCTGTTGCTAAGGCCTTACTGTAGGGTCTGGCCGTCCTGCAATTCTAATGAGCACGAATGAACACTAAGGCTAGAGGCAGAAACATAGGCACAAGTGATTGCAGTCAAAGCCACAGGGCCCAACCCAGGAAGCAAAGGAAGGCACAGTGCCCCAGACCCACTTGACATCACTCTTTTTGCCTCAGGAAAGAGACAGGCAAATCCTGGCACAAGAGGCAGAGGCCAGACAGCAAAGCTGCTTGAGGAAACTCAATGGATGCAGATGGACCCTGAATCACCAGGAACTGGTGATTCAAAGTCTCAGAGACATTAGCTAATTGCTAAAGTGATTACAGGCAATCGGGGATTAGAGTCTCCCACGCCAGGCTGACATGGTGCTCAGGACATCTTCAGATGTTCCTTCCTTGTGCCACAGCAAGCCAGCGGCTATGGAAAGCAGTGGATAATTGAATTCTGAGAAACAGCCTTAGCTATTAAAGGCAGGGACGCAACCCACTTGAAAAACAAAAGAGAAGCGAAACACAGCCCTGAGCATGATAGGTATCGACTACAAATACCTAGAAAGATGGTTGAACAAAGTGTGAGGATTAGGAGTGCTCGTTTTCACCACCGGGCAAACAAATACTGTTTGAATGATCATGGCACACAACAGCAGGCAGAAAGGTCTAAATGCCTTGCTGTGCAAAGTGTGTCCTGTGGACCCGCTGCATCACCATCGTCTGGGAGCTTGTTAGCAATGCAGGCTCCAGAATCCTGCAATCGTGGAATCAGAATCTGTATTTAACCAGACCACCAGGTGAGGGGCGCCTGGGTGGCTCAGTCGGTTAAGCATCCAACTCTGGATTTCGGCTCAGGTCATGATCTCATGGTCTGGGAGTTTGAGCCCCACATTGGGCTCTGATCTGACAGAGAGGAGCCTGCTTGGGATTCTCTCTCTCTCTCTTGTCTCTCTGCCCCTCCCCTGCTTGTGCTCCCTCTCTCTCTTTCAAAATAAATAAATAAACTTAAAAAAAAAAAGAGACCATCAGATGATCTGTACGCACACTGAAGTTTAAGCAGCACTGGTCTAACACATATAATCATTTGCCTATGGTCAAATATTGAAGTTGTTTCCAATGAACACCCATCTTGCAGACATTTACTAAAGGCCTATGATGTGTCAGCTGGTCAAGCCCCAAGGATGCTGGTGTGAATGGAAAGGACAAAATCCTTCTCTCACAGAACTCGTGTTCTCCTGAGGGGAGACAGATAATAAACAGATGGCATGAATAAGAGAGTTCTGGAATGCGATAAGTGCAAGGAAGAAAATAGGATAACGATTCAGAGTGATGAGGGTGGTCAGAGAAAGCCTCTCAGAAGAGATGGCATCTGAGACAGGTGTTGAGGAACAGAAAGAATTCAGCTGTGCCAACAGCCACAGAGAAGTCCTGGTGGGGGGCAGGGGAACAGGAAGTGCAAAGCCCCTGAGGCAGACACCCCTGTGGGATGTCTGAGAAACAAAGAGGAGGCGTGTGGCCACCGCCTGGTGCTCAAGTGGAAAGTGGCAGGCAGGGAATGGATGTCAAACACCTACAAACCAAGGAATTTGGATTTTATTCTAAGTACAACAGGAGGTCACTCGTGAGGAGTAATTAGGGGAATGTCAGGAGCTTAAGACAGCAAACATTGTGTTGCTCATGATTCTGTGGGTCGGGCATCCAAGCAGGTCTCAGTGGGACAGCTCATCTCTGCTCCCTGGGACATCTGCTGGGAAGACTGGACAGGAGTGAGGACCAAGAGGGACTCACTTGCACATCTGGAGTTTCAGTATCAGCTGTAAGGAGGCCTCAGTGCCCCTCCACAGTCAGGCACGTGGTGTGGCAACAGGGGGATGGTCTGGAACTGAGCAGAGTAGTGACGCCTAAAGCCCGGGGAGGGGGGCACAGAGGCAGCCAGCAAGGAGAGTGTGCCGGCAAGATGGTATGGGAGGCGAGAATTCTCTGTGAGGATGGAGGAAGCAGTCTTGTTTGGGCTCCCTCCCAAGATGAAAGGTGCTAGAGCATCCTTGGAAATTCCTGGGATGCTTCAGCCTATAGGGGTGAGGGCAGGTGTGCAGGCCATGAGAAGGACGAGGACAGGACCCAGAACCCAGGTGAGGGCTGGCTTCTGACAGGAGCAGGGCTGGCTTCTGACAGGAACAGGGACTGTCTTCCAGAGGGTCAGGCGGGCGGGCAGAGAGCACAGGCATGGGAGCAAGTGGGTCTGGAGGGGAGACGGGGCACTTTCTGTCTGGTTGCCTCTGTTTCTCAGCGCAGCACAGCATGAAGTCACCTGCTGGCCAGGAGCCAGGTGGAGGGGATGTGTTCTGGAGGTCTGAGGTGAGAGCCACAGAGAGAAAGTGACATGAAGAAGCTCTGTGTGAGTGGAAAAGAAAATTTACCAGCTCATCTCAGTATGACGAATTCCAACAAGTAGGTTTCAGAGTTGTGTCATATCAACCCCTTATTTATTCCCATTAACAACTTTGGGGAAGGCAAAGCAGGGATAATGTACCAGCCCGAAGAGGCAGATGATTTGCTGGAGGCCACGCAGGATGCATGAGACAAACAGGCAGGACTGGACCCGGGTCAGCTGAGGAGTGCTGGAACTGCTCGCCTCCTCTGAGCCAGGAGGTCACTGCCAAGTCTACAGCCTTCCTCGCCACCAGGATCAGCACCAGGTCTGTGTCCCCAGGGCCTTATCCCTGCCTAGTCCCACCGAGCTGCCCATCTTCACCCCTACCCTTCCCTTCCTGGCAAGGCTGGCTTAAGGTAGCCACGGGTGTGTTTCTCCCCGGATTCCCATCCTTCCCTCAGCTCACTGGTGACCAAGTGAGCTGGAGGTTTGGGATCATGGTTAAAGGCACCTGGTTTTAGAGTCAGCCACTACAATTCACGTTCTGCATTTGCTGTGATCCTGAGAAAGTCATTTACCCTCTTTAATTTCCATTCTCTTCATCTTTAAAACAGGAACAGGGATAGCTGCAGCAGTCAGAAGAGTCGCTCAGAGGATTTGTATGACAATGAAATAAAACGATGCATACATAAAGTCCTTCACACAGCACCTGACCCACAGAAAATACTCACTAAACAATAGCTGGGATTAACATTAGACTGTAGACAAAAACCAATCTGCATTGAGATTTGCACTTGTGACTTAATTTTCGAGCTCTAAGACCCCATGGGAAAAAAATATCAAATGCATCCATATTTTCATACCAACACAAAGGAAAGTCAGGTTTGCTGTTGGCACTCCATTAATGCATTAAGACATGTGAGGCTAGTCAGTGGTTCAGAATCACCCAGTGGGCTGGTTAAATACAAAAGGCACTGTGGCCCCAGTGCACACCTGAGGGTTCAGACCCTCTGAGGGGAGGGCGTGGGCACCTAGAGAAAACACACCCATGTGTGCACAGGTGCGTGCACATATGCGCACACACATACACGAGGGTTCACAGGCATGCCGATGCTCGGCTGGAAGGTGAAGGTCATTGCAGCCACAAAGTAAAGGTGATAATGCATTCAGAAAGCCTCAATTAAGAAACTGTATCATATACTGTACAAGAAAGCAAAATGACTAAATACAAGAAATGCAGATTCCCTGACATCTGATTCACAAAAAAATGCAATTAAAAAGCAAACCCAGGGGCATCTGGGTGGCTCAGTTGGTTGAGCATCTGACTCTTGATATTGGCTCAGGTCATGATCTTACGGTTTGTGGGATCAAGCCCTGAGTTAGACTCTAAGCTAACAGCCTTCTTTGAATTCTCTTTCCCTCTCTTTCTTCTCCTCTCCTGCTAGTGCCCACGCTCTCTCTCTCTCTCTCTCTTAAAATAAATAAACTTAAAAAAAAAAAAAAAAGTAAACCCAGGCAGGGAAAATCATTCAACCTCTAATAATAAAAGAAATATAAAATTAAAACGAGTGGAATCTAGGCAAAAGAGGCAATATCGAGTCAGAGAGTCTGTAATGGGGCTGGTGTGATGGGAGGTGGTCACCTGAAAAGCAAAAGCAATTTTACACTAAGGAAAGCGCCTTTTGTTTCAGCAATCCTGTCCTTGTGTATTTATGGTAAGGCAATCAATTAAAAGAGAAAAGCGATGAAGGGAAATATTTATTGCAATAATATTTAAAATTAGAAACAACCTGAACATCTAGAAATAGGGAAGTATTTCTATAAACCATGGTACACTATGTTGATATGCTATTATGCAGCCATAAAAAATTATCGTGAAGCCTATATAACAACATCATAGAAAAAGAAAGGTTTATGATATGTCAAGTTAAAACAAACTTCAAAATGAGATCTGCACTAAACACAACTACACATAACGTAAGTGCATGGGGACAATAATGCCAGAGGACACTTTAAACTGGACAAAGGTGATTTGTAGGGGAGTGGGATTCTGGATACATTTTTTTTCCCTTTTCAATTTATTTTAGTGTTGCCCCTATGTCTGCACAGCCAACAATTCTAAAGGTAAGAAGCACGGGGCTCTTCTTACTTGACTTTCAGTGAGTTTGGTTTGGCTCTTAACACTGTTTCAAGCAAATCTATAATCCCATATTCAAATTATCCTGTTGGGATGCCCTTGTCTTTGTGGCCTCAGCTTCCTCCTGGGATTCCAGGCCAGCTAGTCTCTTCCTTTCTCTCTGGCGCAGGCTAGGAAGTCTCTTCTTTGGACAAAAAATATGTGTCTGTGGCTCTTCGTCCCCTGGGGGCTTCTCCATAGCAGACGGCCCCTCTAGGTGGCTGCTGGTAAGATAATCAGTCTGCTACCTGCCCGTTGCCCTAGGTCAGTCTCCCACTCTGGCCCCTGTCCCTGCTACCATGCCAGGGGCCCAGGCTGGGGGGTGGGTGTCCTACCTGGCAACTGTCCTCATGAAGCCAACAGTTTAATGGAGGCCCTAAGACGAGTCCCCAAGTAATGATGATAACAAGGCAGAATATGGAAAAAGGTCATCAGAGAAGTATTAACAAAACAGTATTAACAGATCAGTTAGTAATTATTAACTAACTGATGGGATTAATGGAGGGAGAAATTATGTAAGCAGAGGGATCTGGAAAGGCTTCAGGGAGAAAGGGATAATTGAGGAGGACAAAAAAGGTGAAGAAAGGGACCAGGAGGAGGAAGAAGGCTGGTTTGCATCTCTGAAGGAAGGAAGTACTACAGTAGGCAGGGAACAGGCACCCGCCTGTATGAAAGGGGATGCGGGAAGTATATAACCACAACAGCCAAACCTTTTTTTTTTTTTTTTTTTTTTTCCCAAACGGTAGTCTTCTCCATAGTGGTCTCTTCCTTCTCCTTCCTTTAAACCACTTTGAGAGGCCACACACTTATTCCAAGGCAGCTGCCAAAGATTTTGGAATGTGGCTCCTGTGACTCCCCTGGATGGGGCAGAACATGGACAAAGAGGCAACGACCCCATTACCGGAACCCTGGGTTCTAGTCCCCACTGCAATACTTAGGGGCTGGGGACTGCAGCTATCACCGATCCTCAGTGAGACCATCACGAGGCCTGCTGCGCACCTATGATCGGACGTGGTCTGGTCTCTGAGACTACAGAGATGGCATTCAGAACGGTGAGACTGGGAGAGGGGCTGCTGCGACACGCAGGTTGGCAGCCGAGTGGAAACCAAGGAATGACGATGGTGTCTCTGGCGGTGTTTGTGGCCTGCCATCAGGAAGCACATAATGACCAGTCGTCCTTCTGGGCCACATCGGCAGCTATTACTGCTCAGGGTGCACATCCGTCAAATCACTGCGTGCTGCCCAACGGGACGGTTCTCATCCTAGCGCGCTTCCTCACTTACTGGCTGCAATGCCTGTCCGGAGAAACCTTTCCTCCCCGGCTCTGTGCTTACCTCGAGTTCTTAGGAAAAGACAGCATCAAAGGCTTGTTTCTGCTCTTCTATTTACTAGTTTCGAAATAACAAATTAGTTCCCTAGCATCCTCTCTGGGTGACCAGTTATTATTACTACTTCGGCTTCATTAGGAATTTCCCTGTTTCAAAGTATTTGATGACTTTTCATCTGCTGCAGTTTATCGCTCTTGCTGATGGTCAGCTATGGCCCATGGGAGCCCCTTCAAAGTGGCCTGAGTCCTTTGGATGTAAACCTACCGGTCATCTTGGCTGGCTTCCTTCCTCTCTAGAATGAGCAGCATTCACGTGCTCACAGAAACTTGGTCATATTTCGTTCAAGGTGAGTTTGGGGTTTTGTTTTTAAGTCTTTATGATGTTATATTCACACTATACCCTGGAGGCTGGGGTGATGTCATCCCTATTTGACTGGCTGCTTCCCAAGGGTAACTAATCAAAGTCGGCTTTGTAGGGTACACACCTCGTTTTAAATTCCATAGGTCAACTGAGTGTAAGCAAATTCAAAGCAAACGTATTTTTCTTCACAGGCTCCCGCATTCCTGTCACCAGGTCACTCCTTCCCGTCAGGAACCCCCACAGAGCTCTGGAGGGGACTGTCCCCCCATCAGGCGTGAGCACGAAGCACCCTGAGCTGAACCCACTTGCCTGCAACTGTTCCGGTCACACAGCAACTCTATGCAGCCTCTCTTCCCTGCTCCCTGTTAGCTGTCCACCCCAAGGGGTGACATCTGGGGACTGATGGCACCCACAGGGTGCTGGAATTCGAAGGCACACATGGTTGGATTCCTCTCACTGATAAAGAGGACCAGGAGTGGAAAGGAAGAAAGGCCCACCTTAGGCCGAGAATGTCAGCACCTGCAAGGCTTCACATCTGGTCTCTCTTTTAATCAACGCAGCAACTTTGTACGGAAAGGACCTTTATCAATATTCTGGTTTTATAGACGAGGACAATGAAAGCCTGAGAACGTATGTGACTTGCTCAAAGCCAAATGGCCAATAAGTGGCGGAATCTGCCCTTAAATCCGATGCTCTGATTGTGCCCCTGGCCCCAGCCAACACCACCCCCTTCCCGGTGAGACTAAAGCCAGCCGGCAAGCTCATCTCTATCCACTTGACTATCACAGCTGTGATGAGCAGGTGCAGAGCAGCACGGTGTGTGTGAGAGCACAGAACGAGGTCTGACCTGGTCTATGGGGATGGGAGGGGCATGCACGGAAGGCTTCCTGGAGGAAGGACGTTCAGGTTGAGACGCAAAGAATGAAGTGGAGAGGGCCAGGTGAGAGGGGAGGAAAGTCCTCTTGGAGGACAGCATGCAGAAAGGTCTTGAGGTTTTTGGGCAATTAAAGATGGCCAGAGACCCTCGCCGCCCTCCAGAGAGTTGGAACCTGTTTCTCCTCCCCTGGAAGGTAGGCTGACTGTCACTTGCTTTGACCAACAAACACAGCAGAGGTGATGCTGTGGGACTTCCACGGAGAGGTTTGCAGGCAGACCTGGAATACTCCCTCTTGGGGCCCAGCCACCATGCTTGGAGAAGCCCCAATCATGGGGGGTATCCTGCAGGGAATGAGGCCCTCTGTGATGGTTAATTGTGTGTCCATTTGACTGGGTTGTAAGGTTCCCAGATTGTTGCTCAAACATTATTCTGGATGTTGTTGCAAAGATGTTTTTGGATGAAGTTAAGACTCGCATCAAGAGACTGAGTATGTGCCCCCCAGTGTGGGTGGGCCTCATCCAAACAGTTGAAGGCCTGAATAGAACTAAAAGACTGAGCTTCTTGGAGTCAGAATGATTCTTTCCTGCCTGCCTTTAATGGGACATTGGCTTTGCTCCTGCCTTCAGACTCAAACTAAAATATTGGTTCTTCCTGGGTCTCAAGCCTGCTGGCCTTTGTCCTGAAACTGTATCATCAGCTTTCTTGGGTCTCCAGCTTACTGATCTCGGGACTTGCCTGCTTCCATATTCATGGGAGCCAACCCCTCGTAATAAATCTCTTTCTGTACAAACACACACACACACACATTTAGTTCCTCTGGCTAACTCTAATATACCTTCCAAATGACAGCCTTAGCTGAGCTCCCAGCTGCCAGCCACATGAGCCTTTGCAGCTGTTCCAGCTCAGGGGGCCTCCAAGAGATTGCAGTCAACACTACATGGAGTGGATGAGCCACCTGGCTGAGCCTGGCCAAGCCACAGACTTGTGAGAGATAGTAAATGGGTGTCTCTGTTGTCAGTCCCTAAGTGTTGGGTGGTCTGTGATGAAGCAATAGGTAACAAAATGAGGGGAAGGGCCTTGGGGTGGTGGAGCCCAGAAGGCCAGTGTAAGTGGAGCAGAGAACACACAGGGTGGGGTGAGGCGGCAAGAGAAGTAAGGCGTGCAGGGGGGCGGCACCAGGTCATGCTGGATCTTACAGGCATGCAAGGTTCTAGGTAAGAGTGTCACTGCTTCGTTTGACCCCATGTCCTTCTTTCTATTCCTACTTGTCTTTCGTCTTTAGCTTCAGGTTTGTTGTCAAAGTGCTGTTTGGAATTAAGCAGCAGGAGCTCACTGCCAATATAGAAGTGTGAACTACCTCATCATCACTTCTGCAGGTATCACTTTCTGTCCCAAGAGTCCAAGAAACTCAGGTGTGCAAAAATGTAAACTCACTTCTCAATAACCAACAAGCCTCAGTCTACCATTTCCACGGATGCAGAAAAACAGAAGCTTTCCAACTTAGAGATTCCAAACCATGTGTGATCTCAAACTCTGTCCCTGCCAGATAAATGCTCAGCTGATGTGGGATCTTTCCCTTCCCCTTCTCCTTGGGGGCTATGCCCAAGCTTGAGCCCTAAAGGGAGGGGATTGAGTCCCAGGCTCTCCTCTGTTCTTGATTATTCCTTCTCCTCTAATTCTCCAGGATGTGGAGGTATCTATGAAATGGCTTCTGGTCCATCAGCTGAGTCACTTCCTTCAATCACTCCATCATTCAAGTACATGTTGGACAATGAAGCTTATCTACAAACCATGTAAGTTTCTGGTCATACCTGGGGAAGCTAAGGAGTGTGCCTTTCTGCTCTCATGTACCCCCACATCTACCTGAGTGGGGGGTGAGTTCTCAGGCTTTCTGTCATCCCAGCTCCTGGAGCTTAGCTTATGAGAGGGATACTGGTAACTTAAAAGTATCTACATCCTCATCACCTCCCTTCTGGTACTTTCCTTCCATTCAGTAGGTCAAACTTTTATTTCCCTTAGGGGACTTTGGAGATGTGTAGTATAATACTATATTTTGAGAGTCCTTCTGGTTCTTGATACTTAAAAATCAAGCTTTTAGAATGCAATAATAGTAAGAATAATAATAATAATTCCCTTCCCCTTTCTTTCTCAAAACTTTGATTCTTACTACTGAAAATCGTAGCTTTCAATACTATCTTCTCCCCTAGAGATTTATAAGAATTTGACTCCACTCTCTCTGTTTCATAGAAAGTGTAGATGAAAGCCCTTGCTACTGCCTCAACGGTGGTAGAAAAAACAGGCATCAAAGGATGGAGTAAAATCATACTGTCATAGTTTTCTCTACTGTTTAATACAAGTATCTGAAGGGATCCAGGGATTATGGAGTACAGTCTATCTTGCTGGTTCCATTGCTACCCACTGACTTCGAGGATGAATATACTGACACCCAGGCAGGCCAGGTTTGGGTTTGTACCCTGCATCTCTCAGTGGGGACTTCATAATACTGACACAGACTCCTCTTGGATCACTTCACTCCAGTGTCTTCCAATTCATTCTCATTTTGTTTTGAACTCTGTGTCCACTGATCCTCTGTGAAATGTTGTCTGATTGTCAAAACAACCTGTACCTAACTGATGGATGCCCCATGTGACAGACTTCTTCTTGGACAGTTCCCAAGCGCTCCATTGGGGGGGATAAACATCTGTAAGGTTAAAGCTAGGAGGGCAAATACATTTAATCTCATGCACCAAATCTAACTGATTGTCTGGTACACTGTGTTGAGAAGGTTTGGAAGAAATGATCACAGTCTCTAAAGGAAAGAAAGCTAGGGGACTGTGGGTGTTTTGGGAGATGGGATCAGAGAGCAGAGTGCCAGGATACATGCCTGATATTTGCTATTGCTGAGATAAAATGAGTGGTGTTTGTGGGAGATTCAGAGATTAAAAAAAAAAGATAAGTTAAAATATCATAGTTTTTAAAAACTCAACAGAGACCATGAACACAAAGAAATGTAAATGAACTAAACTCCAGAGAGTGACGTGCTCTTCAGAGGTGAGAAGAAACCTGCACCTGCTCCATACTTGGTGGGAGAAAGAGGGATCCTCTACAGAGATGGGCAAAGAGAAACCAGCTCAACTTACAGATTTTTATCAATGGTATTTGGGCTGCCATGACAAATTAGAATCCTAAAGAGTCCTGTTCACAGAGTGACTCTTACAATCTCTTAACCCTATGAAACTTTAAGTATGAGATTTACCCCAAGCAGTGGATAGGGGCAGAGAAGGAGAACAGAGAGAAATCCATGTGGAGGTACATCAGGCTGGGACCTGTCTCCTAGTGCAAGATCCCCTCAGAAGGTCAGGGCTGGGCAGGAGAGCTGAGAAAAGTCCTGGGGTATAGTGGAGAATATATCTGGTCTTTGGCCCTGGTTCTTGGCACAGAGCTTCAATACCAGTCAGACTTTACTGAGTGAAAGGATTCCTTGTTATGCTAATGAGGTGACTCATAGTGGACCCCCTAGAGAGTTTCAGGATGGGAGCTGGTCACCAAAAAGACCAAGCACATGATGGGTGGTTTGAGCCGGCCTTTCTTCTGGAGAGGAGATTGAGTTCAATCAGACAACCAATGATTTAATCCCACTGAAGTTAAAGTACTGACCCTCCCTTCAAATAGTCTGAAGCCAATGGTGAAGTAAATTAAAGCAAGACTACAATAAAGTCAAACACTGCTCAATTTCAGATCCAGTTAAGCCAACTCCCATTCTAGCTACCTGACAGAAGTTGTATTTATTTTTATTTCTACATTCTTTAATATAAATTGTTTCACATACAACCAAAGATAACAAGTCATATGAAAAAGCAAGAAAGGTGATCCATGGTCTAAAGAGAAAATGGCCAATAGAAGCATACCTAAAGATTGCCCAGATGTTGGAAAGTTCAAACAAGAACATTGAAATCGCTATGGTAAAGATGCTAAAAGATATAATCAAAAGGATGGACATTATATGGGAATAAATGGGGAATTTAAGTAGAGACAAAAAAACAAAAAAGAATCAAATGTACTTTCCTTTACCTATTTTGCCCATCCCCCTACCCTCCTTCCTTCTGGCAACCACCAGTTTGTTCTCTGTATTTATGAGTCTGTGTCAGCTTTTTGTTTGTTTGTTCGTCTGTTTTGGTTTTCTTAGAGTCCACATATAAGTGAAATTATATGCTTTTTTCTTTCATATGAAATTTGTATTTCACTTAGGATAATACCCTCTTGGCCCATCCATGTTGTCATAAATGGCAAGATCTTATTCTTTTTTAAGGCTGAGTGATATTCCATATGTGTTCATATATATGGATCTTCTTTATCCATTCATCTTTCCATAAACATTTAGGTTGCTTCCACAGCTTGGCTATTGTAAATAATGTTACAATAAACATAGGAGGACATACATCCTTTTGAATTAGTGTTTTTGTGTTCTTTGGGTAAGTACCTAGTTCCCTTATTTTATTTTTTTATTTGATTTTAATTCTAGTTTAATTAACACATAGTGTTATATTAGTTTCAGGTATACAATACAGCAATTCCATATATTACTCAGTGCTGATTAACATACTCTTAATCCCCTTCACCTATTTCACCCATCCCCTCACCCATCTCCCCTCTGGTAAACCATTAGTTTGATCTCTAAGGTTAAGAGTCTGGTATTTTGGTTTGTCTCTTTTTTCCTCCTTTTGTTTGTTTTGTTTTTTAAATTCCACATATAAGTGAAATTATATGGTATTTGTTTTTCTCCACCTGGCTTATTTCATTCAGCTAGCATTATATTTTCTGGATCCATCCATGTTGTTGCAGATAGCAAGATTTCATTCTTTTTTATGGCTGAATAATTTTCCTTCATACATATATACCATATCTTCTTTATCCACTCACCTACCAATGGATACTTGGGCTGCCTCCGTAATTTGGCTATTGTAAATAATACTGCAATAAACATAGGGGTTCATATATCTCTGCAAATTAGTGTTTTCATATTCTTCGGGCAAATACCCAGTAGTGCAATTATTGGACCATATGGTAGTTCTATTTTTAACTTTTTGAGGAACTTCCATACTGTCTTCCACTGGCTATGCCAGTTTGCATTCTCACCAACACTGCACAAAGATTTCTTTTTTTCCACATCCTCATTAACATTGGTTATTTCTTGTGTTTTTTATTTTAGCCATTCTGACAGGTGTGAGGTGATATCTCATTGTGGTTTTGATTTACATTTCCCTGATGATGAATGATATTGAGCATCTTTTCATGCGTCTGTTGGCAACGTGGATGTCTTTTTTGGAGAAATGTGTGCTCATGTCTTCTGCTCATTTTTTAATTGAATTATTTGTGTTTTTTGCTGTTGAGTTATAGAAGTTCTTTATCTATTTTGGATATTAACCCTTTCTTGGATATGTTATTTGCAAATACCTTATCCCATTCAGTAGGCTGTCTTTTAGTTTTGTTGGTTGGTTCCTTTGCCGTGCAGAAGCTTCTCATTTTGACATAGTCCCAATTGTTTATTTTTGCTTTTGTTTTCCTTGCTTCAGGACACATATCTAGAAAATGTTGCTATGATCGATGTCAGAGAAATTACTTCTTGTGCTCTCTTCTAGGATTTTTATGGTTTCAGGTCTCACATTTAGGTCCCTAATCTATTTTGAGTTTATTTTTGTGTGTGGTGTAAGACAGTGCTCCAGGTTCATTCTTTTGCATGTATATGTCCAGAGTTCCCAATGCCATTTGTTGAAGAGACTCTCATTTTCCCTTTGCATAGTCTTGCCTCCTTTGTCAAAGATTAATTGACCATATAATTATGGGTTTATTTCTGGGCTTTCCATTGATCTTTGTGTCTTTTTGTACCAGTACCATACTGTTTTGATTATTATAGCTTTTAATAAAACTTGAAATCTGGAATTGTGATACCTCCAGATTTGTTTTTCTTTTTAAACACTGCTTTGGCTATTCAGGGTCTATTCAGGGTGCCACAGAAATTTTAGGATTACTTGGTCTAGTTCTGTGAAAAACTGAGACAGCTCTCTTACTTTAAGGAGTATTCCAGGCCAGGGGCACCTGGGTGGCTCGGTTGAGTGTCCGACTTCAGCTCAGGTCATGATTTCACCGTTCGTGAGTTTGAGCCCCGCATCATGCTCTGTGCTGACAGCTTGGACCCTGGAGCCTGCTTTAGATTCTGTGTCTCCCTCCCTTTCTTCCCCTCCCCCACTCGCACTCTCTCAAAAATAAACATTAAAAAAAAATTAAAAAGTACTCCAGACCAAAATATTAGTAAGCATCTGTACAGATGGAAAAACAACATTTGACACAATTCAACATCCATTCTTGATATTTTAAAAAAATTCTCAGCAAGCCAGAGTAGAAGGAAACTTCCTCATTGTGATAGAGAATTTACAGCTAACATCACACATAATGATACCATATTAAACCCTTTTTCCTTAAGATTTATAAAAAGCAAGTAATAATGCTCTCACCAATTTTATTCAGAATTGTAGGAAAGGTCCCAGCCAGTGCAAAAGATTAAGAAAAAGAAATAAAAGGCGTAAATACTGGGAATAGAAGTAGACAACAAGATTCTATTTTATAAATATAGAACCAAAAAAAAGATAAATCAGACTTACTCAAAATTAAAAGGTTTTGTGCTTCAAAGAGTACCACCAAGAAAGTGAAAAAAACAACCCACAGAGTATGCTTTCAAAATCATGTATCTGATAAGGGACATGTATCCAGAATATTAAAAAAATCCTTACAACTTAATAATAAAAAGGCAAATATCACAATTTTAAAATGGGCAAAATACATGAATGAACATTTCTACAAAGAAGATATCCAAATGACCAAAAGCATGTGAAAAGATGCTCAACATGATTAGCCAACAAATCAAAAACAAAATTAGATACACTTTACACCCACTAGCATGGCTATAATCAAGAAGACAGATAATAACAAGAATGTGGACAAATCTGAACCCTCATACACTGCTAATTAAAATTTTAAATGGTACAGCCACTTAGGTAAATAGCCTAGTAGTTGCTCAAAAAATAATACATAGACTTACTATATGACTCAGCAATTATGTTCTCAAGTATATATCCAGGGATGTGAAAACATGTCCACACAAAAAACTTAAACATGAATGTTAATAGCAGCACTATTCATAACAGGGAAAAAGTGGAAACAACCCAAATCCATCAACTGATGAATGGATAGTGTGTTGTATCCATACAACGGAATATTATTCAGCAATAAAAATGACTGATACATGCCACAACATATATAAACCTTAAGAATACATATACTAAGTGAAAGAAGCCAGCCAGCCATAAAAAGACCACATATTGTACCATTCCATTTACATGACGTGTTCAGAATAGGCAAATTCACAGAGACAGAGAAGACTAGTGGTTGTACAGGGCTGGGTGGTAGGAGTAGGAGAATGATAAAAAGTGCTAATAAACACAGAGTTCCTTTCAGGGGTAATGAAAATGTTCTAAAAATTAACTCAGGTGATGGCTGCACAGCCCTGTGAACATATGTGAATATAAGACTTTACATTTTAAATGGGTAAATTGAATGGTACGTGAATTATATCTCAATAAAGCTTTTTTAAAAAAACTGTATAGAGGGGCGCCTGGGTGGCTCAGTCGGTTAAGCGTCCGACTTCGGCTCAGGTCACTATCTCGCGGTCAGTGAGTTCGAGCCCCACGTCGGGCTCTGTGCTGACTGCTCAGAGCCTGGAGCCCGTTTCAGATTCTGTGTCTCCCTTTCTCTCTGACCCTCCCCCGTTCATGCTCTGTCTCTCTCTGTCTCAAAAATAAATAAATGTTAAAAAAAAAAAAAAACTGTATAGAGTCCATTTTTAAATTACTAGAATATGTGATTTTAGCAAAATTTCAGGACAAGATGTCAAACGACTGGAAAATGAATTCCCAAAACAAAGTTTACAACAGCATCAAAATGCTAGCCAAAATCAGATATGCAAGAATAAATCTAATGAAAAGTGTATGAGAGCTATAAACAGAAAATTACAAAATATTGCTTTGCAAAATTAAAGTAGTCCTAAGCAAATGTGGTGATGTACTATGTTCATGAATTGGAAGGCTCCATATTGTTTATGATGTCTACCCTCCCTAAATCAATCAATAGATGTAATGTAATCTATATCAAATATAAGTAGCCTCTGTTTAGGAAATAGGCTGATTCTAAAACTTAATATGGACACATAGATGATCTAAAAGAGCAAAAGCAATTTTGAAAATGAAGAACAAAGTTGGAAGACTTTTGACTACCTGGTTTCAAGAGTCACTATGAAACTTCAGTAAAGATAGTGGGATATTGGTGTAAGAAGAGATAAATCAATAGAACAGAATAGTAAGACCAGAAATAGATCCTACATATATACAATTAATTGATTTTTTTAACAATATGCCAAGTGAATCCAATGGGGAAAATAATAGTCTTTTATACAAAGAGCGAGATATTCATATGTGAAAAAAAAATAAACCTTAACCTCTTTCTTAGTATTACACAAAAATTAAATTAAATGTAGCAAAATGTCAATTGTAAAACCTAACGGGGAGATATAGGGATTTTCACTGAAAATTATTTCAAGTTTGTTACATGTTTGTTTAAAAAAAAGTTTCTGAAAAATAGGATCAAATTTATTATTAAGAAGATTAGTTTGAAAGCCTAGAACCATCATACTTCTAGAAGAAATATACAGTATCTTCACAACCTTGAGGTAGCCAAGATTTACTTGACACAGAAAACACTAGCCATTAAAAGGAAAAAAAAATGTTACACTGAGCTCCATCAAACTTAAAATCTCCTACTTTTAAAAAGATACCTTTAAGAAAATCAATCAACAAGCCACAGACTCGGAAAAAAGTATTTACATCACATATATATAACAAAAGACTTGTATCTACAACATATAGAGAAAGAAATCAACAAGTAAGAGATGAGCAATCCAATTTTTGAAATGTGCAAACACTCTGATTCATCTCTTCATCAATGAAAAAGGACAAAAAACACATAAAATGATCCTCAACATCATGAATTACCAAGAAAATAAAAATAAAGCCACCAGGAGATACTATGCTACATTCAATGGAATGCTAAAGTCAGAAAGATAATATTAAATGTTAGCAAAGATATGAAACAGTGGAAATTCTTATACGTTGCTGATGGGGGACTAAATGGCACAACTTTGAAGAATTCTGATTAAGTTAAACATACATCTACTCTATTATCCTGCAATTCTACTATGTATGTACCCGAGACAAATAACAACAAATATTGGCAAAAGACTCATAGAAGAATGTTCAAGGCAACCTTACTAACAATAGTAAAAAACTGGAAGCATCCTCTAAGTCCACCAAGAGGAGAATGGACAAAATGGTAGTACATTCAGATAATGAAATATTAACCAATTAAGCAAAATGTACTTATTCACTGTAACCACAAGGAAGAAACAACCCAAGTGTCCATCAACAGATGAATCGATAAGCTAAGTGTGGTCTACACATATGGTGGAATATTAGTCAGTCTTTGTAAAGGAATTTGGGCACCTGCTTCATGATAGTACCTTGAAAACACTGTGCTAAGTGAAGTAAACCAGACAAAAAGACAAATACTATACGATCCCACTTATATGAAATACTTAGAATAGGCAAATTCACTGAGACAGAAAGAATAGAGGTTAACAAGCACTGGGGAAAGGGGAGGTAGGCAATGGGGCGATCTTGTTTAATGGGGACAGCGTTTAAGTTTTGGATGGTAAAAAAGGTCTGGAGATGGGTAGTGTTGATGGTAGCATAACACTGAATGTACTTAATGGCACTGAATTGTGCACTTAAAAACTGTTTAAATGGTAATTTTTTTGTCATGAGCATTTTATAATTTAAAAGTGAAAAAAAAAAGAATTAATAGAAAACCTGTGATGTGTGTGTCAGGGCTTCAAATGATTGGGATCAAATTACACATAGTTGAAATCTTTACTGTTTTAGCATTAGCTTCTGTATTTAACAAAATGGAGCCAAGAAAACATTTAATAGAGAAAAATAATTGACTACTAATATACACAGCAATCTAGATGAATTTCAAAACCATCATGCCAAGTAAAAGAAGCCAGACTCGGGGGCCCCTGGGTGGTAGTCAGTTAAGTGTCTGGCTATGGCTCAGGTCATGATCTCACAGCTCATGGGTTCAAACCCCACATTGGGCTCTGTGCTGACAACTCAGAACCTGGAGCCTGCTTCGGATTCTGTGTCTCCCTCTCTCTCTTCCGCTCCACCCCACTCTATCTCTCTCTCTGTCTCTCTCTCTCAAAACTAAATAAACATTAAAAATTAAAAAAAAAAAAAAGAAGGCAGACACTGGAGAGTAATAACTGTAGGCTTCCATCCACAGGAACTCCAAGAACAAGTAAAACCGTGCAGTGTTAGAAATCAGAAAGTGTTTGCTGGGACTGGG
The DNA here is from genome assembly GCF_018350195.1 of Panthera tigris. Classification (NCBI taxonomy): domain Eukaryota; kingdom Metazoa; phylum Chordata; class Mammalia; order Carnivora; family Felidae; genus Panthera; species Panthera tigris. The sequence continues at coordinate 50,193,502 of NC_056661.1, forward strand.
GAGAGGGTTTATCAGAAGGGGTACAAGAAGCTTCCTGTGCTGACAGAAATTCTCTGTTTTGTTTTGTGTGAGAATTACACAGGTGTATGTTGTCACAACACATCGAAATTAACACCTGAAATCTGTACAATTTATTGTTTGTTAATTATACTGTGACATAAGACTTTCGAAATGAGTGGGTGGAAAATGAAACTATGTTAAAAAGAGGTCAGAATAGTGGTGACCTCTGGAGGGAGGGCATTGACTGACCAGGGATCCACAAGGGAGCTTGCTAAAGTGCTGGATCATTCTACATCTCAATACAGATTATGTTACACAGGTGTATTAATACAGAAAATCTCGGGGCAACTGGGTGGCTCAGTCAGTTAAGCGTCTGACTCCGGCTCAGGTCATGATCTCACGGTTCATGGGTTTGAGGCTTATGTCAGGCTCTGTGCTGACAGCTGGGAGCCTGGAGCCTGCTTCAGATTCTGTGTCACCCTCTCTCTCTCTGCCCCTCTCCCACTCATGCTCTGTCTCTTTCTCTCTCTCAAAAATAAAATAAATGATAAAATTATTTTTTTTTAACATGGAAAATCTCATAGTGCTCTATACATCATTTATATGCACTTTCTTGAATGTAAGTTATGTCTCAACTGTAGAACAGTATGTGGCGCTGATTCCAATCCCTAGCCCCAGCTCATTCTCAGTATATCCTGGGAGGTGATACACAAGAGCTGGCCCAGACATCTCCTCCCTGTTGGTGTCCGTAGAGACAAAGGGGAAAAAGTGGCTGTCACTGCACTTGAGCAAAAGCTAAAACATTCCAGATTTGATTCCTTAACTTCCACATCTAAGAAGAAACAGATAATTTTATTTTTCAAAGTACAACTGTAAATAAGCTAAATTCTAAAGAATCATTTGTACATTGGCTGGTTGAAAGCAGAACCCATTTTCTCCAAGGCATAATGTCCTAATCAATCGGCCATTAGATGCCCAGGTTGGGCCACAAAAGCTAGAGTGTAGTCAAAATACCATATAATTGCATTAGAACATGGCTGTAAAGTAATACTCTTAACCACAGCAGAAACTAAACTCATAAGAAACATATTGAAAATGACTTAGTTTTTTATTTCTTGTGAATACTGCTACCTGACAAAGAACAGTTTTATGTATAATTAAAGAAAGAGGAGGAGAACGACTTTTTGCAAAGTTTCTGACTGTAATGTCTGGGAACGTTCAGGAATTATCTGCTTGCACTTGGAAATCACCACATTCCTTTCATGCATGAGTGTGTGTGCCTCAGAGATGCCTGACCAGGACAACCCTCTGCTTTCAGAGTGAAGCAAAAAGAAAAGATTTTCCTGAGGAAATCAGGTGGCAGTTGGAAGGGTAAAAGGGAGGAGGAGAAAAGGGGTCAGCAGCAAGAATAGTACCAGACCTTTCCATTACGTGCGATGTGGTGTGGACATTACTGGTATGCTCGCTTCCTGGGCCCAAGGCCCTCTATGGGGCTCTGGGTACAAGAGATGTGAGAAATATGTGATGTCTGCACACACAGAGCTGCAAAAGGAAACAATACCATCTTACTCCAAAGGACCAGCTAGGATTGGTTGCCAACTACAAGTGTGATATATTCCATTAACTCTATTTTTTCAATAAATCAACTCTTATTTTGGTTGCCCAGATGTTTTTTGTATTTTTTTTGTGTGTTTTTTTGATGCCAAGAAGCCATCTTAAAGCCCTTCAGCTGGAGGAATGTAGGGCCTTGCTTCCATCTCACTTCTCTGCCAGGGGAGGAATGTCGCTTCATGATGAGGCAGGATGACCACCCATCAGGAGCGAGAGGGGGTAAATGTTCAGGAACTGACAGTGACATCATCTCAGCAGTGAGGACATTGGTCTTCTACAGATCGGGCCAAAGGCTCCACTCATCTCCTGGCCCAAGACAGACGGGCTGCAGGGAGACTGAGTATCCCTGTGTCATGGAACAGGCATCTCAGAGGTTCCAAAAGATCACCTGAATGACTCCATTTCATGCTCATTTGTCTTACCATGTGTCAGGACTGACTCACAGACAAGGTCACAAGGACAATGAAAAAGATCTAGTGTGACAAATAGCAAATGGTCTGCGGGGAAGCAGACAACCTGTGGCCCCCACTTGAGCACCTTCAAATGTTATTTCCGGAGCCCAGGGTCTTGCATTCTCACTACAAGCCAGCTTCTCCCAGGGTGTGAGCTGCTCCCATCATCTGTACGAGGACACCATAGCTGTTGCATTGATTGTTCTAGGGGAAAGTCCCAGCTTTGCCTCATACTAGTTCCATGACATTGTGCCAGGGGCCAAAATCACCATGCCTCAGCTTACTCATTTTTAAGATGGTCACACCTAACTCTATTTGTGGGTGTATGGATTAAATCATATAGTTGTACAAAAAACAGTGCTTAGAGGAGATACAGAGAGACTTTCACGGGTGTGAAATTCAGGGAACCTTTCTGAAGTTTGAGATAGGTTATCTTTGACCCTGAGAAAGCCCAGATGTGCATCCAGGAGATGTGGGTACCACCTTCTTGTGATTCCAGACTATTAATATCACAGGGGCATGGTATATAAGCTCTGGAAGGAACCTTCCTCCGAATCCTGGCCTACCTCATGCATCTGTGGACGCACTCCCATCCACGTCAGAAAGGGGGCTACAGCTGAGGTCAGAGACCCTGCCCCCCCCACCTTTTTTTCAGTCTTTGCATCCCTGCCTACCCCACTTCCAGCTAAAGTCTGTACTCAGTAAGCACTCACTGGAGTTTATTAACTTGTCCAAGGACACAGAACTCAAAAGAGAAAAAAGCTCAAACTAAAATCCAATCCTTTTCTGACCTGCAAAGGAGAGGCATACTATAGTAGGTAAGAGTAAGGCTGATCTTGGTTCAAACCTCAGCTCTGCCCCCAGGTTGTGGGAATCTCAGGCACGTAATTTAACTTCTCCTTGGTAGAGCAAGGATAATAGCATCTCCATCTCAGTGCTAGCCAGCATAACAGGAGACATGGAAATCAAGCCCTGGGCTCTCTCAGTTACAAGAGAGCAAGTATTAACAATGGCCCAGAGGAAAAACAAGTCAGTTAAAAATCCACACATTCAGTTAACATCACATGAACCCTTTAGATAATTGGAAAGAGCTAAGGGAACTGAGTTTCCAAGCATGCAATCATGTCTGTGCTTCATAGACAGGATCGTGGGTTATACTCATATCTCCCCTCCTAAGGCCATCATACCTGACATGTCACCCAGGCCTTCCCAGGCCTCATCCGCCCTCCCAGGGCAGTCAGCACCATGGGGATGGGAGTCGCTGGCCAGGGCTTAGCAGATGGGTGTACAATCGCATAACCCCCCAGAACCTCCGTTTCCTCATTGGTGAGATGCCAATAAGAACATCCTCCACACAGGGATACTGTGATGGATGGATAGGATGATGGTTCTGGAAAGTGTACAGCACTTTAAAAGCAGAAGGGGTTTTCATGTGCCAGCCAAAATCACACTCTGGTCTAACTACAACGCTGGCTGAAGATTCTTGGGAGTTTCTACAAATTAAAAATCTAACTTGGGACTGAAGCAAAAAAAGGTTTTAAAAAATCTCATTTTAAAAAAAGAAAAAGACTACAACTGTTCATTTTTCCCTTCCCCCAATCCATCAACCCATTGTGGGAGCCATCTCTAATCCAGCTGACATTTTCCCAGAGAGAGATGGCTCTGGTTATCGCAGGGAGATTGAGAATCAGGAGTGGGTTGGCGCCCCCAGTGGCACTGCCAGTGGTACTTCCATCACACCCAGCATTTCTAGACCTCCTTCGTCCTCCAGGGAGCTCACGTGTTTGGAAAATCAATCACTTAGCAAGGCAGGGAGAAGACAAACCAGTGAACAATGGGAATGACACGAAGAAAACTAAGTTCTAATGAACGCTACCAGTCTGACAAATGAACCCTTCGTGCTGGCTTGAGAAGATGGATGGTTTGTGCCTGCACGTCCCGTGTCAGAGGTGGCTCCCCTGCCACGTCATTACATAAAGTAATTACTGTACTTCTCTTGGGCTCTAGTTGAAGTGTTCATGTGGCTGCAAACCTTAACTCCCTCCTTGTGATCTGGGCACAACGGCACCACTGGAGGTCATCGTCTACATAATGTCCTCCCACGCCTGGCCTCAGTTGTGAGCAGTGTCATTTTCAAGCAGCCAGTCTGACTCTAAAAGCCACGCTTGTTTTGTTAGCCTAAGAAGAAGCCACTAACCATGGAGCATTTATGAAATCTCCCAGGGATGTATGCAAGAGGCACCTTGGCTCCCCGCCTCAAGGCTCAGGAATGAAGTAAAGGACACAGGGGGGAGCATCAAAGTTCAGTGCCATTTGGTATTTGGGTTTGGGCAAGGGATGGATTGTTGGTGTCATGGCTGGTGGTAGATTCGGGAACGAGGTGAGGCATGGGATGGGGTCAGAGATGGGGTGAGGCTCAATACTTGAGTGAGGGATGGACTTCAGGTTCAGGCTGGGATAAGGCTAGGGAACTGGGTGACAGATCAGGGCTGGGGTGAAGGATGGGAGATGACACAGGAAGACAAGTGAGTTTCCATCTTCAGGAGGGGGTGAGGGAAGAGTCTGTGTAAGCACCAGGCTGAGCGAGGAATGTGGGTGAGGGAAGGTCAAGCCCCAGGGGAGGCTCGGAGATGGATGGTCTGGGACTCAGGGACAGATAAGGCAGACCTCAGTGATGGAATGATGTCTGTTGCATGCATTACTTAGTTTTCTTTCTTTAAAGCTGAAAGCTGGAGAGCTTATTTGTTAAGGTCAACAAACAGGTCCTCTGCTACATCAAAACCCTCTGCTCCACTGAGATGGGCCACAGTTAGCCCAGAACAAAACCGGGAGGTCATCTGTGTTAGTGGTGGCCCCCTCCTGACCTTCCGGGAAGCTTGTTCCCCTTTCTGAAAGGGCCACCTGGCAAATGCCTGGCAGCTCTCAATGGCCTGTGGCATGGGTCCTGGAGCCTCCAGCAGGCCATCAGGGGTATTGATGCTACTAGGTTCTGCCACCCCATGATGGCCGCAGGCTCAGCAGGACAAAGAACACAAGACTTAGGATCAAGGAGAGGGGTGCCTGGGTGGCTCAGTCAGTTTAATGTCTGACTCTTGGTTTCAGTTCAGGTCATGATAACATGGTTCACGAGTTTGAGCCCTGAGTCGGGCTCTGTGCTGACAACATGGACCCTGCTTTGGATTCTCTCTTTCTCCCTCTCTCTGTCCCTCCCTGGTCACTCTCTCTATCTCTCCCTCTCAAAATAAATAAATAAACTTTAAAAATAAAAAAAAAGAAGGAGATCTGGATTCTGCTTCTACATCTTCAGGAAATCCCTAACTCACTGACCCTGATTTCTCAGCCATTACCAGGGTTATTCATACTTAGCTGATGGGTTTGGGGATTGGGTGAATAATGAATGTGGAAAGGACTTTCTGAGACTGCAAAATGGCATATTAGCGTTGATAATTGTGATGATCATCTTAACACCAGAGAGCGGACTCTGGAGAAGACAGGGGTGGGCTCTGGTGGGGGCACTCAACACTACAGAAGCCTGGCATCTGTTCCACCTCCTCCCCCATCCTCAGGGTCTTGGGCCTTTCACTTAGGGATCTGCTCTAACAATCGAAATCTCAGAATTTCTCAAAACTTCCATGTGGAGGGGAAAGAAGGGCAGAAGCAGGAACTGACTCTGGGGGACATTTACTTTGCCAGGCCAACAACAACAGAACACTGAGGAGCAGAGATGGCTCCCTCTTTGTCCATCCTGCATCCATGGTTTCCACTTCAGCCATGCTGTTGGTACATAATACATTTTAAGAATCAACAACAAATGCAGCTGGTCCCCTGGTGCTACCTGGGGCTTCCCTGGGCCCCAAAGAGGCGACTAGTTATCACAGAAGCTGTCAAAAGGTGGACAACCATGGCTGGGCCAGCAAAGAGGCAGAGAGGATAACTGTTTATGCGCAGGACTTGACAGCGTCCTTACCCCAAATCTTCCTCCCACAGGGTCTCCAAACTTTACCTTAGAAAGCTATTCCTTTAGTGCTGGCACTATCCTTTTCCCAGGTTCTCTCTTTAAAATACAAATACCTTGGTTGCCTGGGTAGTTCAGCCAGTAAAGTGTCCAAGTCTAGATTTTGTCTCAGGTCATGATCTCATGGTGTGTGAGTTCGAGTTCTGCATTGGGCTCTGTGCTGACAGTGTGGAGCCTGCTTGGGATTCTCTTCTCTCGCTGCCTCTCCCCACCTCTCAAAAATAAATGAAATAACAAAATACAAAGACCTCAACCAAACAAGGAACATGAAGCCTTAAGTCCTGAGATTTTCTCTTTCTCTGTCCATATACTCCGTTTGCACTCCCTGTCTCCTGGGTTGATGACATTCAAGCTCATTGCTTTACCAGCTACCTACCTGCTTGGGAATCCCAAACCTGCATCTCCAGAGATTCTTCTCCTGGTTTCCAGGCCCTTATAATCCTGCTTCCTAGACAAGTGAGTGACCCACAACTACCTCAAATCAAGCCTTTACCCATCCCGTCCTTACCTGGATGCTCCCCTCCAAGGTCTCTCTGTCACTGAATGCCAGAAACCTGAAGGTCTTGCTTAGACTGTCCCCTTGCTTTCATTCTCCCTATCCAATCATGTGGCACTGTCAATTCTACATTCTGGACAGTCACCAGATTCATCTGCTTCTCTTGATTCACTCACTTTGTTCAGGACTCATCATTTTCCCCCCAGCACCACGGCAAACTCCTCCTAAATGGTCCATCTCTGTGGAGTCGGTTCTTCAGAGCACTGTCAGAATGCACCCCTGAATCTTTGCTCATGTGCTCACAGGCCTTTGGTGGCTCCCCATTAGCCATGGAATATAGGCCCACAGTCTGGCCCTAGCCACATCGTTATAGCCTCTCCTCTCATCTTGGCTCCCTCCCCCATGCTGGGAGCCCCAGTCCATAAAAACCACCTGCAGTTCTCAGGATTTGGTTGCCTGTGTATGTACTGTTTCTTTTTCTTCTGTTCTTCCCTACCTGCTTCATTTGGCTAACCCCTGCCTCCATGGACTCAGGTCAAAGGCCTCCTTTCCTCTTGACTGCTGTGGGAGGCTACATAACAGGCCCCAGAGACATCTGGGTCCTGACCCCTGCAACCTATGAGACTGACACACTGCCCTCTGTGCTAAGAAGGCACCTTGCAACCTAGAAATGTTACCCTTAAAGGGCAAAAGGAACCGTGCAGATGTGACAAAAGATCTTAATATGGGGAGATTGTCCTGGGTTATGCAGGTGGGCCACTGCCTACATCCCTATGAAGGGGAGGCAGGGGAGAGTGGACAGAAGAGGGGAAGGCAATGGGACCATGGAGTCAGAGACTGGAGTCATCTGGCCACAAGCCACGGAAGGCCGGCAGCCTCCAGAAGCCAGGAGAGGCAAAGAAAAGACTCTCCCCTGGAGCCTCTGGAATGAGCATGTCCTGCTGACACCTCAATTTTGGCTCAAATGGGTTTCAGATTCTGGCCTCCAGAATGGTAAGAGAATGAACTTGTGTTGTACTGTGCCACCCGGTTTATGTGAACTTGTTACAGCAGCCCTAGAGAACTAAGCCACCACCAACACCAGGCGAGGCCTCTGCCCAGGAGCCCAAGAGCCCGGTGTTTCAGTGGGACACTTGCCACATCATGTGGTCACTGCCTGACCATGTCTGTGTTTCGCCAACACACTATACTGTGACTTGTTGAGGCTGGGCACTTTTCTTAGGGCTAATCACGTAAGGGGCTTTGGTAAATGTTGGTCGAGAAAAAGCAATGAGTGAATGCTATCACCCACTGCTCAGTCAGACCCACGAGAACTCAGCAGAGATTAGATTCTGTGTCACCATACTGGAACCAATTCCCTTTGCTGTGGACCCCAAATGCCAGCTGTTTGCTGGATGGAGACCCCTGCACCCCTGGACCAGGCCTGCTGGTGGTGCCATAGCTCAGTCACTGCTCTGTGCCTGAGAAGCTCCACAGGGCTCGTTAAATGTGCAGTTCCCTGGACCCTCGCCCCAAAGGTTCTGAGTCAAAGGGCCTACAAACCCTCACTTGTCAAGGCTCCCCAGCCCACCCTGCCCACAGCCAGCCGGCTTTAACTGAGATGAACTAAGGAGGCGCTATGCTTTGAGCACACTGTGCTCCCATGCCTGCGCTACTCTCATCAGGTCCCAGGGCCCAGCAGACCACCTGCTGGCCATCTGTGTGGGCTGTGGAGAGCTGGCCCCCACACCTTGCCCATGAATCTCAAAACAAGCCAATCCCCCCAAACCAGAGTCAAGGTTAATTAGTAAGTATATCTGTAGGTTCAAAGAGATCCAAAGCTAGATGAGCATGACACTGAGCAGGGGACACTTCTGGCTTCCTCCTGGGCAACCATTCTCCATCCCCACAGAAGCCCAAATTTGTTCCCCTCTCTACCCATCCCCAACACCACTCAGGAGTAATTCAAGGAAAAAGTGTGAGCCCTGGTTAATCTAAGCCCACAATGGGAACCCTATTCCCCTTCTGGCAGTAGGGTTCAAGGAAAGGTTTCTGGGGGGATTTCTGGGAAAAAGCCTTCTCCACTCCTAGGAGAGAGGCTTGGAAAGAAATGCTTCTCCCCATGGGGTCCAGCACCTGTCCTTCAGCCCAGAGCAGAACTGGCCCTGGATGGAGCTGGCATTGGGATAACAGAGTGGAGACATGCGGAGTCAGGGCTTTGAGGGCACTGATACCCTGCTGGAAGGGCCAATCCCAAAGCCTGCACTGCCCCTCACCTCCTGGAGTGTGATTACGTGTAACTGCCAACACCAATGACCAATCACATCAGCTGGAAAGAGCTGTATCTTGGAGGCCTGGCCTATGACACTTCCATGTGACTAAGGGACTAGACACAGGGATGAATTAAACAGTGCTGCGTGAGTTAGGCATCCTCAGAGATGAGGCCCACAGCCCTGGCCCAGCATCCTTGCTCCCGGGACTTTGTTGACAAAATGACCTGGTACAACAGCACCGGTAATGGTGGCTCCTGCTCCCAGCCCCCTTCAAGACAGCAACAATCCCTGCTGGAGCAAAGGCAAAAGGTTTGGTCAAGCAGGGTCTTCAGTGGAAGCAGACCCCCCCCCAACTTTCCCTGGCCCTCCTGCTGCTCTTCCACACAGCCAGAGAAAAGAACTGCAAAACAACATGGCAGCAGAGAGACTGGTCATGCGCTCCTGGATGAGGCTCATGCCTCCACTGCCGGCTGGCTTAGCCTCTCAGAGCTTTTAGTTTCTTCCTCTATGAAATCGTGGCAATGGTGCCCACTTCTGGGCCTGACGCAGGGACTGAGTGCAGTGATCCCCATCACTGAGGACAACGCAGGTACTAAATAAATGGCAGCTCTTGTGTTTATCACCATTATCTGTTCTTTTTCTTTGGAGAGGGGAAGGTTTAAAAGCACGGGATGTGGTGCACACTCCCCAAACACATGGCCTCAACCAAGAATTAGCAGTGACTCTCTGGAACAGCATCCGGGCTAGATGATCACTGCACCAGGGGTGCTGTGATCTGCCAACTGTGTGGAGAATGACTACACACATAAAAGAAGAGATGGCCTAGAGCTGGAGGCCGGTGAAGCGAGGCAAGGAAACTGCACAGTGGGAATTCTAACAGCTAGAAACTGGGCGGCAACCAGCCATCTGCTTTCTGGGGCTGGCTTAACCTTCCAGGGATGGTGCCGGTCATTTCAGAGAGGACTAGGTGGTCCAGCACTGAGCCCTGCCCCTCCAGGGAGGGAGGGGACTGGCCAAAGACACATGGGGGTTGGGGGCTATCCTGGCAGTAGAACCAAGGGCCCTGGCGCCCAAGTCCACTCCTCTGATCCTTGAAGGAATCATGACTAATGGTGTTGAGTTGGCTATGACAGATCATACTTCTCTAGATTTATTTGTTTATTTGAACTCAAGTGTCCCTTCTGCAGTCATCGGACAAAATTGTGAAGGAGGCACAGGACTGTCCTCAGCCTCCCTTTCTAGCCTCCCCTTCCCTCCTCTGCATTCTCTGCCCTCACCAGAGGGCCGGGCTCCCTAGCTGCCCCAAATCAGCCCCCTCAACTTGTTTCCATTATGGGGTTAGCACAGTCTGTCATTATTTGGGGGGTTCTTTACTTACTTTCCATCTGTCTGCCTCCACTGGATTGTACACTCCAAAAAGGGAAGGACGATGAATGACTTAGGGCTACAATCCTAGTGCCTAGAACGGTGCCTGGCACATACTAGATGTTCCGTAAATACCTGTTCAAGGAACCAACCAACAAACTCACTTACACTGAGCTGATAGCACTTCACCATGTTCCCTTGTGGTGTAATATAAACCGTAAGAGAGGATCCTTAGGGAGTGGACTGGAAGGAGGAGACTGAGACGTGCTAAACACTTACTAAGGGCATGGGTCAGATATAGGTTATTAACCGATTATTCATGACAATGGCCATACAGGGTAGATCCCTGGGATAGGTTGATGCTTCACCCAAAGCAATGAGTCTCTATGGAAGGAATTCAGGCATGGGAGAAATAAAAAAAGATTTCTGATTCTGAGAATGGAATCTTCCTGGCGTTTCTCTTAACATACTTTATAGGCAATATTCACACTGCTTGTCCATAGAAGGAGCCTGCCTTGGACACCATGACCAAAGGGGCTGTCACTGTCCACACAGGAAGTTTTCAAACCAGTGGAAGCTTTGTGCAACTTTCCCTACAGGCCTGCAGATATGACTGAAAGACCCTCTGACCCTTAATTCTGAGAGAATTAAGTTGTTGCCTCCCAGCAGACCCTTTCGTCTGGACAAAAGGGCTCTGAGGAACTTTAAGGGCATGGCTGTCCGGCAAGCCCAAAGTAGCAGTGAATAAATCTAAAGGGGAGTCGTATCTCAAAAGAAACTGTGGGTGTGACTTTTTTTAAATGGACTGGACTCCAGTGGTATTCATGGGAAGCCCACACAGTTTTTAAGAGAATGTGGGGGAGTGCTGCCAGCCTGGATTAAAAGGAAAGGCATCTGAGATTTTTCAATTTATACAGGTGTTCCTAGCTCCCCAACTTTCTATAGACAGGAAGGCAGATTGAGAAAGTGACCTAGCTGCAAATGCAGGCTGTTTCTTGGGAGTCCCAGAGGACAGACTGAAGAGCCACAGAGAAAATTAGACTATGGAGCCACTCCCAGGGAGCAGAACTGAGACCTGATACAGGAATATTTCCTGCTCTCATGGTAGAAGTGAAATCCTAGCTAGAAATCCTAGCATGAAATCCTAGCTGGATTTCAGCACTGCCACAGACAAATGGCTGCTATCTGTTCCCCATTCTCCTACCTTTTGAGTAAGTATGTCCATTCAATGTACCCTTTGCATGTATCACCAATGCATTTTAGCTGTGCATCAGGTAACTTATCTCCTTGGTTCATGGGTCTCCAAATGAAAGGAGCCACATTTGAGGAGTCTCACTGGAATCTGACACAGATCATGAGATCCTGGACTCCAAGCTTGATGGCACAGTTTAACAAGAATTTTTAGGGTGCTGGGATGGGAGTGGACATATTTTGCATGTAGGAGGATTGTGAATAACATTGTGAGGATGTACTTTGGTAGACTCAACAAATGGCCACCACCCTTCATTTCTTCCTTTGTCAATGCCCTTTGGAGTATTACTCTGCAGCTCCTCCCATCATCATATAATCTATTTCCCCACCCTTGACTGCCTGGCATTGTGACATATTCTCACTATTCACACACTCTTTCTCTCTCTCTCTCCTAGAATTCTGACACCACCATGCGAACAAGCCCCGGGAGCCTCCTCGATAGTAACAGACCTGTGACCTAGTCAGCCCCTTTGTCTCCGCTGACAGCCAGACAATTGTCAGACAAGTGAGACCATCTTAAACCAGCTAGCCCCCAGCTGCATGCTCCCCCAGCTGACCACACACGTCTCAGCAAGCTCAGCTGAGATCAACAGAACTGTACAATTTACCTGTAAACTATAAACAGTAATTAATGGCTCTTATTTTAAGCCATTAAGTTTGGCAGTGGTTTGTTGTACAGCAATAGCTAACTGATACATTGCTCTTCAGCTTTATCCTTTCTGTTAGTCAACCTATCTATTGACTCTGTTATTCCAGTTATCAGGTTTTCCTTGTCCGGAATCTTCTTCATCATTTTTTGTCCCTGCTTCATGGTGTAACAGCCTTCTTATTTCTTTGAGGATATATACTACACTTATTTTTGTCTTGTCTTGTCTTGTCTCATCCATCAATTCTGCTTCTTGGATGAGACTGAACATGGCAGGAGGCAGTAGAGTAGTGAGCATGGTTGAGACGGTCTGAGGCAAATGCAAACACTAGTATACAAAAGGACAGAGGCCGGTGCTTGGCATCCTAAACTATTGGTGCTGGAAGAGACCTAGATCAGCCTCCTCATTTTATAAGTGAGAAAACTGAGACCCAGAGAACAAGAACAACTTGTTCAAATTCATTCAGCCAATTGGTGGCAGAACAGAGTCTAAAATCTAGGTTTCCTCACCTCCAACAGATCTCTTCCAAGTACCCTGTGCTACATCTCCAACACTTAAGATTTTGAAGTCTTTGATGGACTCGTTCTCACTTGGTTCTACAGACTTCTGAGCCCTAGATATCTCACCTAACATGTACCAATTGCTTCCCACTTGGGTTCTAGTCAGCCTGATCACTTCACTGGCCCCATGACACTCTAAATGCTCCCTGATTTCTATACCATGGTTTGGCCATTCCCTGTGCCTAGAATGCCCCCTTTTCATCCTTATCCAGTTAATTCTGCCTGTGCTTTCAGTTCAGCTCAACACACTTCTTCATGGGTCTTCCTCCTTCTAGTGTGTTCCCCTCCTTCCTTCCATCCATTCTCTCCTCTCTATTTGGAACTCTCTAAAACGTGAATCAGAATACATTTCCCACCTACATAGATGTTTAATTGGCTCTTGATACTCTGAGGATAGGGATCCCACACTTTCTCACACCTTCTCACTGTGAACTAAGGCCCTTAGGAGCCTGGTCCCTGCCTACTTGTCCAGCCTCACATCTTGTTTTCCCCCTTCCTCCTCTCTCATCCTCATCCTGTCCCTAAACTCCAGTCACCTCTGTCATCATTCCCAAACTTGCCATGTTTTCCACGTCTTCATGACTTTACATGCATCCTTCTCTCTTACCCTAATAAAGAACTTCCGCACCAAACTTATGACCCTCTTAGTCCACCCCTGAACACCCATGCCCATGAGGGTCACTGTCCTGTGTGCTCCCCGGCACTTGAACACATAATTTGGCCACGACAGTTCCCACACTGTGCTAAAGCTGCTTATACAACCAGCTCCCTCATTCAACCATGCGCTGCCTGAGACAGGGACAGCCTCTTTTCCTCCCTGAATCCACTGGTGCTTAGCACAATGCCTGCCACATGATAGGGGCTTTACAATACTTAGTGAGTGAATGCAAGGATGGACACGTGCATAAATGAGCAAGGAGATAGCCTGGTGGTGCCATTTAACTTGTCAAATGTGAATTTTCTGTTTCCATGGTGAATAAATTCTGTAGGCTCAAAACTGAGGCCGACATGTCCGACTCACCTCAGTGCCTAGCTGGGCACAAAGTAAAGATGCATTAATGGCCAACTCTCTGACACCACTGCCCAGTCCTTGGTTCAGTTTCTATGAGAGGGAAGGAATGCTCTTTATGGCTTTCTTTCTCCATCCTGCAACCCTGGACAATCAAGCTCAGACTGTTGCAAAATTACTTTTTAAAAATTAATCTAGAAAAATTCCTTTCCCTTAGCCATCAGGCCTTGCCTGGTTCCCTGAGGGTGGGAGTGAAGCAAACCTCTCCGCAAAGGGGGTACTTTGAAGAAGGAATGGCTATGCCCAGAAGTCTGATTGAACAGTTTTAATGATAGAGCTTACCAAGGAGAGCAAGAACTCATTTAATCAGCAAACAGGGTTCTGAACCAGGCCCAGGGTTGGGTGCCAGAGGGACAAAGAGGATAATCAGATGTGGACCCCACACTTGAAAGCTTCCCATCTAGAAAGGGAGCAAATACAAGTAGACAAGAGACTATAAAATCAAAACTACTAAGTGCCATAGCAAAGACTCACTCCACAATTCAGTCAACATTTTGTTAGCATTTACGATGTGCCAGTGTGCTGGGCATTAGGGATATATAAGGGAGTAAACATTTGGTTCCCATCCTCAAAGAGGCTAATTATCAAGTGAAAGCAGAGGAGACAGGATTCCTTATGATAGGAAGAAGGGAGCTGTTCAAGAGGTTTGGGAGGCCTAGGTAAGAATTTAGCAATTAGAAATGAAAGCATTCCAAATGTAATAGGAAGAGAACTCCTGTGATGACCTCAATCAATGTAGTAAGAGCACTTGATAAAATTCAACATCCTTTTATGTTAAAAACAAAAACATTTTACTAACCTAGCAATAGAAGGGAACGTCCGTAACACGATGCAGGACTTCTACAAGAACCTGTAGAGGACACCGTAAGTAATGTTGATATATTGAGAGCATTTCCTCTAAAATCATGAGCAAGTGATGGGTGTCTGCTAATACCACTTCTATTCTATACTTCACTAGAAGTCCTAGGCAGTGCAAAAATAAAAAAGATTTTAAAAAGAAAAACAGATGGACTGTAAAAGAAGAAACAACAGTATTGTTTATTAGAGACAATGTGACTACACAGAAAATCCCAAAGAACCCTCAGAGAAACTGTCAGGATTACTAAGATAAGTCAGTGAGGTTGCTGGCTCTAAACTAGACAAGAGTAATTGCATTTTTCCACATGAGCAACACCAGGCAGAAAGTGACATTTAAAAAAAAAAAAAAAGATTTACCATAGCAATAAAAAGAGAAAGTATCCAGAAAAAAATTTAGCAAAAGAAACAGAAGCCCTTTATAAAAGTTTATAAAACTTTGTGAAGAATACATTAAACAAAACCAAAGTATATGGAGACATAAACTATAATCTTGGATGGGGAGATTCAATATTGTAAATATGTCAACTCTCTTCCAACTGATGTGTCGGTTCAATGCAATTCCAATCAAAATTCCAATAGAATTTTTTATGGGCATTGGCAAACTGATTCTAAAATACATAAGAAAGAATAAAAGGAAAAGTATAGCCAAGACATCCCTGAAGAAGGAAAACAAGGAGGAGAGACTTGTCCTCCCAAGTATGAAATCATATTTAAAGCTACAGTACCTGGGGCACCTGGCTGGCTCACTTGGTAGAACACGTGGCTCTTGACTTCAGGACTGTTAGTTCAAGCTCCAAGTGGAGCCTACAGCAACTGAAGCTGTGTGTTATTGGTGCAAATAGACCAGTGGCACAATACAGAGAGAGAGCCCATACAAACCCATGCATGTATGGAAAAGAGATTTATAAGAAAACAGGGGTGTTGGATGATTTCTGTTTATCTATCTAGATGCACTGCCCATCCTTCTCTACTCCACTCTGTTCTGTGCCCCAGAGATGACCTTTATGGATTCCATCAGCGGGTACCCCTTCCTCAAGTTTCCAGCTAAGTTATGGTGGGTTCCATACCAGCAGGAGATCTAAAGGAGAGACAAAGGTGAGGCTGAATGGTCAAGTACTTATTCCTCTGGCCTATTCTCTCTCTCGGGCCACGGTGGCTGGTATGTTTTTCACAGAAAGTGTCACCTCCTCTACGACAGCCTTTTTCTTCTGCTTTTTTCATTGGGTCCGGTAAGTCTGCCTTCCCCTTAACCCTTCAGGCTTAGATGTGGTATGTGTTCCCAGGTAGTACTAACCCAAGACTAGCTTCACCGTCTTTTGCAGTTTCCCTTAACTCTGGCCCTCATCTTTAAAAACAGTACCTTTATTAAACTCTTTCCAATTATTTTGTTTGAGTGTACCATCTATTTACTGCCAATATCTTGATTAATACTGCCAGCCCTGAAGATGGGTGAGGAAAGGAAGGACCATTCAGTAAAAGATGCTAGGGAAACTGGTTACCCATGAGGGGGACAAAAAAATCACAATTCCCCATGAGACACACAAAAATCAATTTCTAAGACCTCAGTATGAGAAAGGATTTTGTAAGCAATATATTATAAACACAAACTAAAAAGGAAAAGACTGATAAAATTCACTGCATTAAAATTAAGAACTTCTATTCATCAAATGGCACCATAAGGGGAGTGAAAAGATAATCCACAAACTTTGAGAAGAGATTTGTAAAACATAAAGCCAACAAATCACTTTTACCTAAAACTGTGTTGTTCAATAAGGCGGCTATTAGATATGTGACTTTTCAAACTGAAATTAAAGAATATTAAAATTTTAGTTCTTCTGTTGCACTTGTCATATATTAAGTGCTCGAGCATTATGTAGCTGGTAGCTACCATATTGGACAGTGCAGATATACAGCATTTCTACCATTACAGAAAGTTCTATCAGGCAGCCATGATCTAGAACACAGAAAGACTCCTAACAATCAGTAAAACAAACAAACAAACAAACAGGCCAAACAAATAAATAAAAATTAAAAATAAAAGAACAAGATGCAGGAACAGGTATTTCAGAGAAAAGTAAATGCTTATGGTCCCATATAAAAAAAATGTGGCATCTCAGCAGACATCAGTGAAATACACAACATAAGATATTATCTGGCACTCCTCATATTGACAAAAGTGTAAAAAGTCAATCAATACCAAGTGTTGGAGAGATTGTAGACCAACAGAAACTTATACACTGCTGTGGGATTATAAATTAATACAATAATGTTAGAAGAGCTTGGTATTATCAAGTACGGTTGAAGATGGGTATATCCTGTAACTCTACCTGTGCACCAAGAAGTGTGTAGAAGAACATTCATTATAGCACTGTTTATAATAGCTCAGAATCTAAAACAATACCATTGCCCATCTACACGAGAATGAAAATACACTGTGTATCAATGGAAAACTGTGGAGCAGAGAAAACATTTTAGATAAATTTCAAAAACATAGCCTTGAGAAAACAAGTGCAACACCAAAGGACACCTTTAATAAGATTCCATAGGGGCATCTGGGTGGCTCAGTCAGTTATGGGTCCGGCTTCAGCTCAGGGCATGACCTCACTGTTCTTTGCTGACAGCTGGCAGCTCGGACCCTGGGGCCTGCTTCAGATTCTGTCTCTTTCTCTCTCAAATATGAATAAACATTAAAAAGTTTTTTAAAAAATATTCCATTTGTATAAAGTTCAAAAACAGGCGAAACTAAGTATTATAATTAGGAATGCATACATAGCTGCTAACACTGTAAAGAAAAGCAATGAAAGGTTAACACAAAAATTAAGGTAGGGGTTAGTTACGCTGAGAGAGAGAAGAGTGAGATTGGGGCAGGGCACACAGGGGTTTCTAAGATACTCATAATGTTTTATTTCATAACAGAGGTGGTGATCCACTGGTTATCTTATTTCAATGAACATACATGTTTTATCTTTCTGTACTTGATATTTATTTCTGTAACTGAAAACATAGAAACTTCTGCTTCTAGTAATGACTGGTTAGGTAATTCAGACCCAAATATCCACGTGAGAAAAGTTACAAAAGCTCAACAAAACAATGATAACGATAATATTAATTATTATTATTTTTATACAGAAACTGTTTGAAGCCCTCAAAGAACTATTAAAGCAGGAAAGAATGACCAGGTCATGACCTGAAAGAAGGTGTAATGCAGACACAGGGTGTTTGGGGCTACTTTTCCCAGGGGCAACTTGCTAATTCTGGAAAAGGGCTGAGAGGCTGAGAACCCCAATCTTCTTCCTGATGTCTTTATGAGGCAGATGGACCAATGTTAAAGGAAAAGGAGCCCTGATAACTCACCCTGCCATGCAGTCCTGGAAAGTGAACAGCTGCCTCTAGGAGTGTGAATGAATGTGAAGTAGAATAGCCCTGGAAAACACTGCAATTCAACTCTGAATCATTTCAATGCCTAAAACTGGCTGAAGTTCATCCTGAATTGCTAATGCCCCTTCAGGCCTTCCTTCTCCCTGGGAGAAGAAGATAACATAATCCAAGGCCTAAGCTATTGGGTTTATCCTAAAGACCGGAAGCTGGTTTAACATTGCAAAATCAGTTAATGTAATATAATTATGTTAGGCAATGATAACATAATTAAGGGGAATTACATGGTCATCTGCATAGATACGAAAAAGCATTTCATAAAAACTTAAACCATTAATGATTTTTTCATTAAGTTTTCATTCTAATTACAGCATACTTAATGTACAGTATTACATTAGTTTCAGGTGACATTAATGATTTTTTAAAACTCATAAGAGCTTTAGGTATATTCCTAAGAATATAAGGAAAATTTCTGAATCAGATAGTAGATATTCTCAGTAAACCTACTGGGAAAAATTATACTTATGGTGGAATACACAGCTTCCCCTGCTATCATCATTTCTGTTCAGCATTGAACTAGAGGCTGACACCCAGTACAACAAAGAAAGAAAAATAAACAGAAGGTATACAAATTGTAAAGGAAGAAATACAATTAATTGAACAGCCTATGAGAAAATAAATAAAACTTAACCCCTACCTCACACCATATGTTAAATCAGTGAGTGTAATTTTGCCGCCTAGGGAACATTTGGGAATTCTGGAGACTTTTTTGACTGCTGTGGCTGGAGAGAGGCCATGCTACTGGCATCTAGGGAGTAGAGGCCAGGGAGGCTGCTAAACATCCAACATTGCCCAGGACAGTCCTTCAGAATTAGCTGGTCTAAAATGCCCATGGTGCCAACACTAAAATACCCTGTTCTACATCAACTCTAGGTATGTCTTAGATCTAAGTCGGGAAAGTAAAGCAAAAAAACTTCTAGAAGATAAACAATTAGATATTCTTGACTTTAAGATAGGTAAAGATTGACCAAATAGGACATCAAAAGCATCAACCATGAAGAAAAAGATTGATAAATTGAACCACACTAACATTAAGAACTTCTGTCCAAAAGACAAAAAAGGTATAAAAGGCAAGAGTAGAACATATTTGCAGGAATGCCTGGGTGGCTCAGTAGGTTGAGCATCTGACTCTTGATTTTGTCTCAGGCTGAGACCTCACCATCATGGGATCAAGCCCTGCACTGGGCTCCACACTAAGCGTGGAGCCTGCTTGGGATTCTCCCTCTCCTCTCTCTCTCTACCTCTCTCTCTTTCTCACTCAAAATAAATAAATAAACATTTTAAAAAAGCTATTTGCAACACACATTAAGAACTAGACTCTTAGCCAAAGTATATAAAGAACCTATACAAGTCATAAAAACTAAAAAGGATAACAATCCAATGTGCCATAGACTTGAGCTTCATTAAAGAAAATATACAAATGGCCAGTAAACATATGAAGAGATGCTCAATCTCATTACTCATTAAGAAAAAACATATGTAGGGGCGCTGGGGTGGCTCACTCAGTCAGCTGAGTGTCCGACTTTGGCTCAGGTCATGATCTCGTGGTTTGTGAGTTCAAGCCCTGTGTCAGGCTCTGTGCTGACAGCTCAGAGTCTGGAACCTGCTTCAGATTCTGTGTCTCCCTCTCTCTGTATCCCTTGCCCACTTGCTCTCAATCTCTCTCTCTCTCTCTCTCTCAAAAATAAATAAACATTAAAAATTTTTAATAAAAAAAGAAAAAAATATATATTAAAAATATAATATAATGTGATATCACCATTCTCCCACTAGCATGACTAAAATTAAAAACACTAACAATACCAAGTCTTGGCAAGGACGTGCAGAAACTCCAAGTCTCATATACTACAAGCAGAAAAATGTTCTCACAGCCACTTTGGGAAACCATTTGGCAGTATCTCCTAACATGAACATACAAATACCCTAAGACCCAGCAATTTTACTCCTTAGCTATGTAGTACATACTTTTCAGTATCCATAAAGCATGTACCACAATGTTCAATGTACTCAACTTTGTTGTGTTGTATCCTTCCTTCTTAATATTATCATTGTGTTTGTTTCATTAATATTTTTATTGTGATTTGGGCATTTTTATTATTCATATGCATTCATACTATCTCCAAACTATGATCACCTCAAATGTCCATCAACATAGAAGAGATAAACCAAGTACAATGTGTTTATACAATGAAATGCTATGCACAATTAAAATATGCAAATATTAGCTATGTGCAACAAAAGGGATGAACTTCATAAACATAATGTTCACGGAAAGAAGAAAGACACAAACAAAAACATACTATATGATTACATTTATATAAACTTCAAAAACATTTAAAATCTAATCTATGGTGTTAGACATCCAGAGAGTGGTTATCTTTGGGACTGAGAGGGGGATTGGTGACTAGAAAGGACAAGGGGGGGGGGGCTTCAGGGCTGCTGTTCAATTCTATTTCTCTTTTTTTTCATTTTTTAATGTTTATTTGTTTTTGAGAGACAGAGTGTGAATGGGTGAGGGGCAGAGAGAGAGGGAGACACAGAATCTGAAGCAGGCTCCAGGCTCTGAGCTGTCAGCACAGAGCTCGATGCAGGGCTCAAACTCACAAGCTGTGAGATCATTACCTGAGCCAAAGTCAGAAACTTAACTGACTGACACACCCAGGCAGCCCTGTTCAATTCTATTTCTTAAACAGGTATGTTAATTTTGTAAAAATACATTAACTAGACAGTTATGTTTTGTGGCAATTTTCTGTATGTATGTGATGCTATACTTCAATATATAATAAAAACTTCAATGCAAATAAAATAGAAGGAAGAAAATAATAAAATAGAAGAAAGAAAAAAAAATAAAATAAAATAGAAAAAAATCAATGCAAATAAAATAGAAGGAAGAAAATAAGAAAATAAGAAAATAAGAAAATAAAATAAAAAATAATAAAATAAAATAATAAAATAAAAAATAAAAATAATAAAATAATAAAATAGAAGGAAGAAAATAAAATAAAAAATACTGCTATTTTAATGAAATAGAAAACAAATGCAATAACAGAAAATTAAGAGATCTGAAGTTGGTTCCTTGAAAAAACCCTAGAGAGAATAATGAAGAAAACAGAAAAGACATAAATAGTTGATTTGGAGAATATGGAAGAAATAATCACTATAGACCTGTCAGACACTTGGAAGGTCATAAGATTAATAACTCTATGGCAATAAATTTGAATATTTAGATAAAATGGACTAATAAACAGAAAAATATAACTTGCAAAATCTGACACAAGATGATGCATAAACTGAAGAATCCTAAATGTATGGGTGAAGTCTACCAAATATTTAAGAAAGAAATAATGCCAAATATTGCAAAACCTCTGCCAGAAAATAGGAAAGAATAAATTCTTCCCAACTAGTTTTATGAGGGCAGCATGACTTTGATTCTAAAACTGACCAGATATTAAAAAGATACAAGATATAAGACAAGAAAATTACAGACCAATCTTGCTTATTCATATAGATGTCAAAATCACAACCAAAACATTAACAAAACTAATCCAGTGATAACATTAACAATGAGGAAGAATAGGGGCACCTGAATGGCTCAGTCAGTTAAGCACTTGACTCCTGATTTTGGCTCAGGTCATGATCTCACAGCCATGAGCCTGAGCCCAGTGTTGGGCTGCATACTGGGCATGGAGCCTGCTTAAGATTCTCTCTCTTTCTCTCCTACTGCCCCTTCCCCATTTGCACTTGCTCTCTCGAATGAATGAAAGAAAGGGAGAAAGAAAGGGAGAAAGAAAGGGAGAAAGAAAGAAAGAAAGAAAGAAAGAAAGAAAGAAAGAAAGAAAGAAAGAAAGAAAGAAAGAAAGAGAAAGAAAAAGGAAGAATACAATATAATCAAATTGGGTACTCCAGGAATGCAAGGATGGTTTGATGTTAGAAAACCAACCAGGTAAGCTATGCTGATAGAGTGTAACCTGGACCAAACATGATGAACGCTTTGCCTCTGAGACTGAACTAGAGCTAGGAGTGCCTGCTCTATTGTCACCATCTCTACTCAACATTTACTGGAGATTCTTGACAATGCAACACGGAAGAAAAATAAATACACAGAAGAAAGAAACAGCAATGTGCTTATGCATAAATTATATGTTTTTATGCACAGATAATACAAAAGAATCTATAGATAAATTATTATAATTAATAAGTGAATTAAACAAGGTTGTGGATATAAGGTCAGGGTATAAAAATCAAATGTATATTTATATACCTGCCAGAAACAATTAAAAAATAATTTTTAAGTATCACTTATAAAGCATCAAAAAATATTTAATACCAAGGAATAAATCTACTGAAGGATATAAGAGTCCTCTGCACTGAAAACTATAAAACATTATTGGTAGAAGTTACAGAAGATCTAAATAAATGGAGAATTATACCAGGCACTTGGACTGGAAGACTGAATATTAGAAATATGTCAATTTTCTCCAATTTGATCTACAAATTCAAAGCAGTCTCAATAAAGAATTCAAGAAGAGGGTTTTTTGTATGGAAATCAACAAGCTAATCATAAAATTTACATGGAAATGCAAAAGGTTAAGAAGCACTAAGATATTCTTGAAGAAGAAAAAAGGTAAGAGTATCAAGTCTATCAGATATCCAGTCTTATTCACTACTGAGCTTCAGTATTTAAAACACTATGACACTGATACATTGACAGATAAATACACATAAATAATTAGACGTAATAGAGTCCAAAAACCAATTCATGTACACAAAGATACCTGATATATGACAAACATGGCACTGCTCAGCTGTGGGGAAAAGACAGTGTTTTAAATAAATGGTTCTTGTGTAGGTTGGATAGCCCCCTCTCCCCTACCTCCCACTGTGCATTCAAATCATTTCTAAGTGCGTTGTAGAGCTAAGAAAATGAGAAAACAATAAGCCCCTACAGTGACCAGTAGTCACATGTGACTATTTAAGTTTAAATTAATAAAAACTGGGGTGCCTAGGTGGCTCAGTGGGTTGAGCATCCAATTCCTGATTTCGGTTCAGGTCATGTTCTCATGGATGTGAGATCAAGCCTCACATCAGGCTCTGTACTGACAGTGCAGAGCCTGCTTTGGGATTCCCTCTCTTCCTCTGTCTCTCTGCCCCTCCCCTCCTCCAGCGTGCTCACTCTCTCACTCTCTCTCGCTAAATATTTTAAGAATTAATTAATTAAAATTAAACACCATATAAAATTCAATTTGTCAATTGCACTAGCCATATTCCAATTGCACAGCCATGTGTGGCTTGTGGCTACTATAATGCACAATGCACACATATGACACTGTCATCATCACAGTAAGTACTAGTGGCCAGTGCTGCTCTAGAACACAGTTCAGGAAGCTATGGCCCATGAAACGAAACTGGCCACTGCATGTCTTTGTAAATTAAGTTGTACTGGAATACACATGCCCATTCATTTACATATTGCCTACAGCTGCTTTCACACTACAGCTGCACAGTTGAGTAGGAATGATGTAGACCACACGACCCACAGGTCTACAATATCAGAAAAAAATTGGCAGATATCTGCTCTTGAAAATAACGTAGCAGAATTTACTCATAAGTTTGGGATCTTAAGCCATGAAGTATAAAGACGTGAGGAAAATTGTTAAATTGAACAAAATTAGGATTAAGAACTTATAGTCATCAAAAGACACCATTAACAGACTGAGAAGACAAGTCACAGAATGAGAATTTCTAACACATATAAAAACAAAGAACCGTTTTCCAAAATATATAAAGAACTTATATAAATCAGTCAGAAAAAGAAAAATGGACAAGAGATTGGAAGAAGTATGTCACCAAAAAAAAAAAATCCAAATGGCAAATAAATATATCAAAACATGCTTAACAATGTCAACTTAACACAATCCAAATCGAAATCCCACCAAATTATTCCAGAGATATCAACAAATTGATTCTAAAATTGATAAGGAGAGACAAAAGACCCAGAATAGCCAACGTTAAAGGAGAACAAAATTGGAGGGCTGACATTACCCAACTTCAAGACCCATGATAAAGTTACAGTAATGAAGAGAGTGTGGTACTGGAACAGACAAATAGACCAATGGAACAGAACAGAGTATCCAGAAATAGACCCACACAAATAGAGTCAACTAAGTTTTGACAAAGGAGTAAAGGCAGTTGAATGGAAAAAGGATAATTTTTCAACAAACAGCACTAGAAGGATTGGACACCCATATGCCAAAAAAATAAAAATAAATAAAGTAATTGTAGATGCAGACCTTATACCTTTTACAAAGTCTAACTCATAATGCACAGACCTACGTGTAAAGTGCAAAACTATAAAACTTCTAGAAGATAACATAAGAAAAGAACCCAAGTTTGGTGATAAGGTTTTCATGATGTATGTAAGCATGATAGATGAAAGAAAAATTGATAAGGTGTCCTTCACTAAAATTAAAAATTTCTTCTCCACAAAAGACACGATTAAGAAAATGAAAAGACAATCCACCATCTGGGAGAAAATATTTGGAAAACACACATCTGGATAAAGCACTTGTATCCAAAATACACAAAGAACTCTTAAGTAAGAAAACAACCCAATTTAAAAATAGGCAAAGACCAGAAGAGACTACTCATCAATGAAGATGGCAGATAAGCATATGAAAAGACGCTTACCTTTCTATGTAATCAGAGAATTGCAAATTAAAACAAGAAAGAGATCACTACCCACATCCTAGCATCACTAAAATACCCAAACTGGCAATAGCAAATACTGACAAGGATGTATAGCAACAGGAAGTCTCATCCATCGCTGGTGTGAATGAAAATGGCCACTTTGGAAGACAGCTTTGGCAGGGGTTTTTTGTTTGTTTGGTTGGTTGTTTTTTTTGTCTTTTTTTTTTTAACCAAACTACACATACTCTTATCATATGATCCAGCAATCATGCTCCTAGATATTTACCGAAATGAACTGAAAATTTACATCCATACAAATACTGCACATGGATATTTATAGCAGCTTTATACACAACTGTCAAAACATGGAAGCATCCAAGATATTCTGCAACATGCAAATGGATACACAGACTGGATATTTTGGATGTTAATCCAAATGATGGAATATTATTAAGTGATTTTAAAAAATGAGCTAACAAGCCATGAAAAGACATGGAGAAACCTTAAACAGATATTGCTAAATGAAGGAAGCAAGTCTGAAAAGTCTGTATACTGTATGATTCCAATTATATGACATTCAGGAAAATGGCAAAACTGTAGAGATAGTAAAAAAAAATCAGCAGTTGCCACAGGTTTGGGGAACGTGAGATGAGATGAGTACATGATGCACAGGTTTTTAGGGCAGTGAAACTATTCTGTACGATACTCTTATGGGGGATACATGATGCTATGCATTTGCCAGAACCCATTGAATTAAGACAACACAAAGAGTGAACATTAATGTAAACTGTGGACTTATTTAATAATAATGTATGAATATTAGTGCATTAGTTGCAACAAATATACCACATTGATGCAAGATGCTAATAATAAGGGCACCTGTGTATTTGTGTGTGTGTGTGTGTGTGTGTGTGTGTGTGTGTGTGTGGTGGGGTGGTATGTGGGGACTCTGTACCATCTAATACTTTTAAAAAATAAAATTTCTTTTTAAAAGGTACTCAGCCTCATGCAGGAACTGGCAATTTCAGATGAAAAACACTGAATGGGAAAGTGTAAGAGCAAGATAATAAATGTAAGAGAGCCAAGAGTCAGGAATCGTACAGGAACCAGAGTAGCTGACGCAAGTCAGAAATGCAAATTAAGCTGTAATGAGATACCACTAAACACCTGCCAGAAGGACTAATATGAAAAAGACACAGTATCAAATGTTGGCCAAGATCCATTCACATATTGAAACCGGAATCTCATACAAGTGTTATTGGGAGTTGAATCTGTAAGAGCGCTTTGGAAAATGTTGAACATTAGCTAGTGAAGATGAATATATCTGTACTTTATGACCCAGCAATTCCCTTCCTAGATGCATAACCAACAGAAATGTGTGTGCACAAATGCCAGAAAGACATGAGAATGGTCACAGCAGCACTATTCATAAGAGCCGGAGTCTAGTTTGCAAAGTGAGAAAAGTAGGCACAGGGGCTGTCCCTAGTCGTCTGGTACCTGCCCTGGGATCATTAGGGCAGGGGACAGTGGCCCAGAGTACAAGTGCTCCACAAAGGAAGTAGTGGGGAGGAGTATAGGCTCTAGGTTGGTTGGTTTCCACATGAAAGGGGAGCCCTTAGAGGGGAGTCTCTGGAAATATAGGTAACTCTAGGAGGGAAGTGTCCCTCCAGAGCCTGCAAGGCCCCAAGATGTCAAACCATCAAAAAGGAAAATCTAAGAAGGCACAATTAATACACTATCCCACCTGATGACGCAGGGGTATGGGTGAGGCCACTCCAGACCATCCTGTCACAGCCAAACTAGCCAGGACTGGGATCATCAGCCACCCAACCCACAGAATTGTGAGAAAGAATAAACCATTGTTTTAAGCCACTAGGTTTGGGAGTAGTCTGTTACACAGCAAACACTAACTGAATCAGAGGATGACCCAGAACTGGCCTCTGACAAGTCCCGGCATGTTCGGCTCCTCCCTCCTAGTGAGGTAGAGGATGGCAGCAGGGCAATTTTAGATACAGAGAAGGGATTATCAAATCACAGCCTACGCTGCCAGGGGCAGACATGTGGGGGAGTCTCTGTATTTGGAAACACAGCCCTCTGAATGCTCAGGGGAGACAGTGCTCCCACCATCTCAAAACAGCTGCCTTGCAAAGTAGTGAGAAGGTAGTAACAACAGGATCACATGGGGACAGACTTCCTGTGCCTCACTCCTCAGGATAATGGCTCCAGAGTCTCTGAGACAAAACCACCAACATTGCCAGGAGGGTCGGGGGTCAAAAACAGGTAGCAAGTTACGTGTCCACTCAGGAGACACCCCCAGGCCCAGAGGGTTCCTCATTACCTGTTGGAACTGCCCTACCCTCCAGTGGCTGTCTGATGTTTAGGATTCAGGGGGGTGAGAACAGCAGGACATGCATGTGAACTTGGCAGGGGCAACAGTGAGAGTGGGGCAGGAGATGGGGGCCAGATAGGGAGGGAGCCATGGCTGCAGTAGAGGGAGGGCAGGGTGAAGGAAGCACACCTGGGCTTGCAGTCCCTGTGGTACCTGTGTGCATAACCTGAGGCAAGTCAGATTTAACCTCTCTGAGCCTCAGTTTCCATATCTGCAGAATGGAGATGGTTAACCTCTCTTCATCCAACCTCTGTGAAGTTGGTTTGTTGCCTCCAACGAGATGATGGTGACAATGAAGATGGCAATGGTGATGCCACAGATGATAAACTGCTACTATATCTTAAAGACTCATGTTTCAGGTACTATGTTAAGCACTTAACATGAGATGCTTCAATGAACTGTCATACTAATCTTATAAGGTGCCTTATTATTGTTTCTATTTTACAGATGAGGAGACCGAATCTTAGGTTGGGTAACTTTCCCAAAGTCAAAGCTCCCAGTCAGTAGAGCCACAATTTGAACGCAGGGTGGCTGGCTTTACAGCTCGAGGTCAAAGGAAGCTGCTGGCTGTAGTCCTACCCAGCATGAGCACTGAGCAGAGTAACAGCTGTTAAACCTGCCTCCCACCAGCTGTGCTCAGGGAACCAGGATCAGACAACTCTCACAGGCTAGTGCAAAGAATCCCCCGACCGCTTATCACCGCAGGGAAAGCGTTCCCCCTCAGTTCCAGCTCTGCCTGTCACAGCTCTCCTTAACACCAGACAGCCCTCACTGTCTCCAGCCCCTCTCATCTCAGTGTGGGAAGCCACAGGGAGGGGGACAACGGCGAAGCTGGCATGGGGAACCGGGAGCAGGAAAGAGCTGAGCCTCGTCTTTGAGGAGCTCAGCAAAGATGTGACACAGATTCCAGGTTGCCCACGTTGTTCCTTGTGGGAAAGGTGTGTGAAGGACACTGACTAACGGTCACTGAGGAAAAGGACCAAAAAGAGAGATCAATGCTCCGAGCTCTCCGATGGAGACTGACTGTGGAGTTGT
Source organism: Panthera tigris (assembly GCF_018350195.1). Taxonomy (NCBI): domain Eukaryota; kingdom Metazoa; phylum Chordata; class Mammalia; order Carnivora; family Felidae; genus Panthera; species Panthera tigris. The sequence continues at coordinate 50,221,624 of NC_056661.1, forward strand.
CAGCATGTCCCCCAGACACCTGGGGGTGACAGTCATTCTATTCACTCCCTACTGGCTCTGGGGCAACTAATTATCCCACTGTGTTAGGCCAACCTGTGCCCATTCAGGGACCGATCCCAAGTGTGACTCAGGAGAGTCCGGAAGACCCCCACCTGAAGTTGTCTTTTCGGTGTCTTGTCAGAACAGTGAAGTCCCTCTGGCAGACACCCAGTCTTGGGGCTTAAAAGTTTTTCAAACTTCAGAGTCCTCTTAGAAAAAGAGAAGCGACACCTTAAGGCATTTTAGTTACACCAGAGGTTTCCAAAAGTTCTTGGTTCATGGTACTCTTGGCATCAATGGAGTTTTTTCACAATGCCCCTAGGCCAAAAGAAATACCTAACAGTCTCATCTATTACGCAGTTAGGTTCAAACAACTTAATAAGTATTTGTGTTCTGGCAACAAAAAAAATAATACACAGAAATTAAAAGAAAGATAGTCTTTTTATTTCATTCTTAAAGAGCCATTATTACTTCCTAATGGGACTGGTATGCCTGTCGGGCACGGCACAAATTCTCAAACCTTGCAATCAGAGAGGACACTGCCACCTTCAATTCCCGTTCTTTTTTTTTTTATTACTGGTTCTTCATCACTGCAAACACCAAAAGCCCAACTCTGCAAAAATATCATATCATTTAAAGGAATGTGGAGTGGTCTGTTTAACCCTTTCAGGTGGGGTGGAGAGGTGTCACACACTGCTCTGTTTCCCTCCAATTTTCAAAACAACTGGCTGAGCTCCCAGGAGTTCGAAGCAGCACCCTGGACACCCCATGCGATGTGGGAACTGCACCTTGGCAGGTACTAGTCAGCAACAGGAAAACACCAGAGCCTTTGATAATGCAATACAGGGCAGGGGTCTGGGGGACCCGTGGGGGTGGGCGGTGGCAAAGAGGTGCTTGGGGGAGGGAGTGAGGGGTGATTGTGTAAAGGAGGCCAGAAGAGCCTAAACATCATCTAATCTCTGCAATTCTCTTTCCCCGTGGCTAAAAGGGATCTAACCTCAGCCTTCTCCTGCCTCCTTTAAGCATTATCACAAGTTCAACTAAGGAGATGGGTTTGGAAGTGCTTTGCAAACTGTAAAGCTCGGACCAAGTTCGGGATGTTGCAGTTAATGCCCTTCCTCCCCCTCAGAGACAGCTGGAGGGACCCTTCCTCACTGATGTACCACGTGCTGCTAGCACTTTGAGGAATTATGGCAGATTCTAAGTGATGCTCAAACCATATTTGGTTGCTGTTAGATAACACCCTGCTGGTTACTTATCAGGTCTGCTGAAGGCTTCTGAAAGAGCAGTTACTTTGTCAAGGGCCAGGTTAGAGCAGATTTCCATGTCCAGCAAGGTCACCGAGGGAAGGAAGAATACAATCCTGAATGTAGGCAAAGCACCGCCAGCATACGCTGAAAACTCATGCACAATTTCATAAGCACTGAACTGGGGTTCCCTCTTGACTACACAGGCTTCCCATCAAATATGAATGAAGAGGAGGTTGACTGTATTACAAAATTAATAATGCAGGGGGGCAGCTGCCAAAGCCATTCATAATCGTAATTGCTTTCGCATGCATTCTCTTGAAAGCAATTTCATGTTTGTCAAGAGCTATGAATGAAGACTCTCCTTAGATATTTACATGGTCAGGCACAAAACGGGGCTTTGCGGCACACAGTTAAGTATGGCTCTGAAAATACGGGTGTTTCAACGCTAATAAAGAGGCTTTTATTTTGTCAACAAACTCAGAAGAGAACGTAGTCTTTAAAGAGAACAGTCTCCCACTCTATGGCCCCAGTTTTTAGTTTAGATTTTCACAGACAGTTGCCCAAAGTTACCTGGATCCTGAAGAATATAGAACTAAAGGCAAATATTATAGTCCCTATAGTCAGCATGTGACTTTTGCAGTTTCAAAGGTACTATAAATGGTAAGTGGGTACCGTCTGAAGATGATGTATATAATTTTACCCAACGGCATTACGGCACTGAAAATTCTGTTCATTAGATGCACATTCAGGGCTAATTCTAGGGCTCTGGGAAAAAGGAAGGGGCTGCAAGCCTCATCTCAGGAGAACAAGCGAATGAACAGGACAGCATGAACCACAGGTGTCCTCTTGGGAGCATAGGACTGAGTCTCCAAGCACAGACTTTTGGAGCCACTTCTAAGGGAAAACTAGAGCACGTTACCCGAGTTAAGACACAGACCTCTCTGGTGCTCCTTTAACAGATGTTGGGTCACAGAAGAAAAACTACAACTCTGCCCACTGCCAGGATCTGGAGCCAGGCACATCTAGAGGTTCAAATCCCATGTGGCCTTGGGCAAGTTGCTTCCTATCTTTGTGCCTCAGTTTCCTCATCTGTCAACTGGAGGCAGTAATACCTATAGCGTGTCAAGTTCCAATACAGTGCTATAGGAGATAGACCTTCAAAGTCTTGAAATGCTCACTTTCCTTCCTGGCTCTGGGCCCAAGGAGTCATGGATTCATTAGCTGCCCCTGGTCATCTCATTCCCTCCCACCCAGGCATTCTCTTACCCCAGTGGCTGTCCAACTCTGGTGTGTCTATCTAGGATCCCCTGGGGAGCTGATAAAAACACTGAGATCCCCAGCTCATGGGTGTAGGAGGGTGTGTGTTTCACCAAGCTCTCCAGGTAAACCGGATACTGTCCAAAGGTAGAGGACCCTATCTGGATGTATGTGAAGCCCAGGAAAACATCCAGAAAAAAAAAACTTATAGACACCTATTATTTAAATAGGTTCAGAGGTTCTCAAACTTGGCCACACATTACTCACCTGAGGTTCTTACACTATTGAGGCTGGGGACCCACCACCACAGAACCTGATTTAATAGCTCTGGAGCACAGCCAGGTCATCTGGGATTTTATGGCCTCAATGTGTTCTACTGTGCGGCAAAGTCTGGGAAGCACTGAGTTAGATCCGAGTGAAGTGCTTGCTCACCTCTCCACGCCACGTCCCTTTTCCCCTCTTCTCTGCCCCAAAGTAGCTCCTGAGGCACTGCTACCGGACCTCAAGGACCTTAAGAAGACAGTGCGCAGACAAACTGACTCTACATTTGCAGGAATGCCCTGCCAATTGGGTTTGTCTCGGCACATTATTCAGCTCTGGCTGAGTAGGGCCAATAGTACAGAGGTGAGTGCAGGCAGACTACAGTATGTTCTGGGCAGGCTAAGCCCAGCATTGTACCCCGAAACCCCTAGTGCCCGGCTGGCACCTGCCCTCCTGCCACTGGACTATAGGCTCCAAGAGGGGAAGGGTTTCGTGTTCGTTCAGAATTGTATCCCCAGTATGGAGGAGAATATCTGGCACCTAAGAGGAGCTCAATTAATATTAGCTGAATACATGAATGAATGAATGAATGAATGAATGAGTAAATGTGACTGAGGATGGATCATGGGCTTATTGTATCCCTCCCAGTAAAACTGCATTCTGGAAAGGCCAAAAACCTCAAAAGCCCCCAAGAGATAGAATTCCAGGTATCTAACAGGGTGCTGGCCAGGAAATTCCTTGGGTTTGGGAACCTCAAAAGAGTTCAATTCGCAACAGGTGTGGGATACATCCAGGGATGTCACCTATACCATCCAGATGCAGTCAGCCTAATCTGCGGGCTTCAAGCTGTGTGCTGTGGGACCCTGTGGCTTCCCAAGATCTTTCAGGGCCTCCATGGAGGAGGTGGTGGGGTTGAAAGGGCAGGACACCCCTGCCCTCAAAACTGCCATCAACCAAGAGCACTCTATGGCTACCTGTTTTACATCATCAGCTCCAAGTAAGTTTCCACTGAAAGAAAGTATTTTGCTTTGTTTTGTTGTTAAAGTTTGAAACACCCCTAACTAGACTGCTTTGATAAACAAGTAAATTCTTACATTTCCTTCTCAAGGCTGAGCACTTGTCTCCCAGCTGGAGGGAAAGAACTCATGCCAAGTTACCATTCAGGGGGTTCTTCTGTTTGGTGCTAGATGTCCCTACAGAGTCTCTCAGTTCAGGAAGAAAGGCCCAATACCTCATCCAAATACTCCACATTCCCACATCCTCAGCAATCCCTATGTTGTCAATCCATAATGGAAGCTTTGGGAACAAGAAGCATGATGTTATCACGCCTCAGCTCAAACTGTCCAAAGACTGGATATGGAAAATAGCAAGAGAGATATGCTCATGCAGCCTTGCAGATGGGGTCCTAGCCCGCAGAGGTCCTGCCAAGCCTGCCATGTGCTTGTCACCCTGCTGTGGCAGCCACAGTGGGATCATGTGACATATGTTAAGAAACCCTCACTTGAACTTCAAATATATAGATCCTGGGAAGTGGTGACGGTAACCAATATGTTACAAACCATTTTCTCCATGAGACTGTGAGCTTGTTAAGAAGAAGGAACTTTTATGTTTTCAATCCCAGAGCCTAACGCATCGTAGATGGCCCACAGATTGCTGTTGCTTTACTCAATTTCATACATGTCACTTAATACCCAACAATTCTACGGCAGAGATACTGCCATCAACTGCACTCTGTAGTCATGGAAACTGAGAACTGGAGAGGTTGGATGATGCCACCAATTACAATTAACCTAAAATGGAGCCAGGAATAAAATTAGAATCTTAACCCAAGATTCCTTGGTCCAAATCCTATACTCTTGCAAAAGTCTAAGGGTTGAGGGCAGAGTCTAAAGGAAGTACATTCAAATGTTCAGTCCACTAAAGGGAGGAGGAGTTCAAGTCTGCAGCCCTAACAGCTCCAGTGAGAATCCCTCATCTCAGGGAAACCCAGGAGAACTATTTCCTATGGGCTCTTGGCCCAGAGGGATGAAGCTCTTTCGAGGGTGTCTTTAAGAGCCCAGCAGCCTGCCTGCCTCCTCCTGCCCTGTTTCCAGCTGAGTCACACTGTCAGCTCGTTCCCAGTGATCAGAATGGTGCCACGGCAGTTGGTGCCCTGACTCACCTGGGACAACAGAGAAAAAGAGAATGGCTGCCTTGATTTAGTTCCTCATTGCTTTCACATCAGTGAGGAGCAGGACATTCACCATAAGACCTGAAGAAGTTTGGGCAGAGCCTTTGCTAAGGTGAGAAATCTGACTGTCCAGGAAGTGGTCCTAGGTCTGAGCACCCCAAATGCCTAATTCAGCTCTTAACAACAGGTACCTACAGGCTCTAATAATAGAACGTATCTCCAACTAAGAGGCTTCAGGGATATACCCTAAAATAGGCTTGGATGGTTCCCAATGTGAGACAAAGGGTGATTCAGCTGGGAGACAGTTCCTGCAGAATTCTCAGGCTACCTCTGCAGATAAAACAGCATCCAGTGGGGGTGCCTGGGTGTCTCAGTCAGTTAAGTGTCTGACTTCAGCTCCAGTCATGATCTCGCAGTTTGTGAGTTCGAGCCCCACATCGGGCTCTGTGCTGACAGCTCAGAGCCTGCTTCGGATTCTGTGTCTCCCCCTCTCTCTGCCCCTTCCCTGCTCATGCTCTATGTCTCTCTGTCTCTCAATAATAAATAAATGTTTAAAAAAAAACAGCATCCAGTGGAAAGAGGTGATATCTCATCCTGCATGCTTCTTTCTAACAGCACAAAAGCTTTTCACCAGCAGACATCCCCTCGTGTCCCCTGACAGAACAGCAACACGGGCAGGTGCCTACACCAATCTCTGGCAGGAGAAATATGGCCACCATGATTGACTCAGACTAATCAGGATTTCCCTCTGGAGTTAGGGATAGGCTCACTCATTTCCTGAATCTTATTGGGGGGGGTTGGGGGGCGGGGCGTGCGTAGAGATGGCTAATAACGCAAAAGACAAGGAGGAGGAGTGAGCAGCAGTTCCCTAAACAGCCACCCATGTCACCTACGAAGTTAAATCATGGTACTACTTGCTGGTCCCACTATTCAACTGCTAAAGTAATTGTAAAAGTGCTGTGGTGGCATGGGAAAAATCTTATAATTTAAAAAGATGGGGGCGCCTGGGTGGCTCAGTCGGTTGAGCGTCCGACTTCAGCTCAGGTCATGATCTCACAGTCTGTGAGTTCGAGCCCCGCGTCGGGCTCTGTGCTGACAGCTCAGAGCCCGGAGCCTGTTTCAGATTCTGTGTCTTCCTCTCTCTCTGACCCTCCCCTGTTCATGCTCTGTCTCTCTCTGTCTCAAAAATAAATAAACGTTAAAAAAAATTTTTTTTAAAAAAACAGAAAAAAAAAAGATGGAAAAAATCAGCACACATACAAAAATGCACGTGTACTAGGATTGCAGCACCCAAATATATTTGTATATGTACGATGCTGGGAAACGGTGTGCCAGGATGAAATCAATTCACTCATGTGTCAGATGGATTAAGATCGGTGCATTTTTCAATCTCCCAAACATCTTATCATGTTATAAAATGTTAATAATTATAAAAATGTGAACAATCAATAAAACAAAAACAGCCTCACTACTGGCTGTATTTAAGTATGGTTGAGATACTGAAATGCAAGCAGAATGTGTAGATATTCTAGCCTCGCTCAAGGCTCACAGAGATGCTTCTGAGAGCCAGGTGCTGTGATGGAGGGAATGACTTATTCCTCAAGGTGAAATGCTGAGAGTCTGGGCCTCACTTTAAATAAAATTAAGTCTGTTTTTTGTTTTAGCCACAGCGTGTGTTTTAAAACAAAAGCTTGATGGCTACATCAAAGAAATGATACGTTTTGGGTGGGCAACTTGACATTAAATACAGGCTACGTGGTCTCCCAGAATTCACTCTTGAAGGTCCCAGAGTGAATTGGACAAAGGTAGGTGCTTACCTTTTCGAGCAACTGGGACTGAGGCCTGTGAGCTACTCAGTGCGGGAGACAAATGGGGGTTTCACAGACCAACATGGAATCTGAAGTCTCAAGGGCAGACACTTTGCTTGGAGCTTTTGGTTCTTGCTTGGGCAACTTTATGTAGCAAGACCTCAGGGTGAGGAGCAGATTTTTTACATATATTAAGTCATAGTTAATAATTCTCCTGGACAAATCCAGCTGGTCTCAGAATAAAAAAGGAGACATCCCCAATCTATTGCCCCTATCTGGACCCAGCTTAGAAAAGGCTCGAGAGTCAGAAAAAGGCGGTTGGCTCACAGTGGCAACAATAATCCATTCTCACGAGGGTCATTCACACTCAGGAAAGCCCTGGTTGTGTGCTAGATGTGTGACATCCTTCAGAGTGTCCTCGTTCCTTTGTTTCAGGTAGGATGTTAGCGGCTGCACGTAAAAGAAAACCCCATCTCAAGATGGCAACACTAAAGACATGAATTATTTAACACAAGGAGTCCACAGCTAAGTGAGCAAACACGGCTCCCCAGTGATGTCATCAAGAATGTGGATTCTCTCCATCTTCCTATTCCACTGTTTTTAGCCTGGACTTTGCCATCGTACTCACTCCCCTCACGTAGCAAGATGGTGGCCCTCAGTGTGGCATCACATCCCGGCACAGTAACATCCAGAAGAAGAAAATACCTTCCATTCCTGTGTCTGTCTCCTTCTGGCATTGAGGCAGCCTTCCCCAGAACCCCCCACAACACGCCCTCTTACATCTCCTGGAACATACTACACCAAGTGCTCATGCCTACACTCGTTAGCAGCAAGCGGGTGAGGTAGCCTGACGTAGTGAAAGGCATGGCTGTGTGAAGGGTGGCTGCACCAAACGGAAGTGGCATTCTATTATTAGAAAGGGTTGGAGGGATATGTGGGGTATGAACCAAAATGTTGCTATACCCATGAACCCCATGCTCTTGACATTATCTCCTTCCCCTACAACCGAAAAACACCTTCCTGACCATTTTTCACGGGCCAAACTATCTAAGCATCAGAAATTATCTTCCTAGATAGTTCTTAGAGAAGACCAGGGCTTCTGTGGAACTTGCTGGGAACTCCTTCCTCTCCCACATCCTACACCACTGTGCTTATACTCACCACTGTCAGTCTTCTATGTTAGTCAGTCATGTGCCATCGGTTTTCCCCAAACTGGACCATGAACTTCCAGGGGACAGACACCATGCCCAGTTCTTGTTTCAGTCCCCAGTGTGCAGCTCTCCATCTGGTGCTCTGCGTTTGTTCACGTGAAACCACCAGACAGAGCCTTGCGTCAAGTAGCTGAGACCCAAGGACCCATCTAGCACATCTATGTCCTGCTACTCAAGGCCAACACCTATGCTCCTGGTTAAAAATGTGTGCCCGGCCAGGCAGGAGGCTGCCCTCCATCTGCATGCTAGCTTCAAGCACACATGGACAGATTCTGCATCCCCGAGATGTTACTGAGCAGCAGGTGGCAGTCACACGGGCCACAGCGAGCATCCCCTGCTGTTTCTCCCTCCAGGCCCCAGCGCAAAGAGGGCCAGCGTTACCCCACAGCAGACATCTCCAAAACACAGAACATGGAGGAAATGGGCCAATTCCGCACCACTGATTTCATCTTTAACACTAAGTTCAGGGGCGCCTGGGTGGCTCAGTCGATTGGGCATCCCACTTGGGCTCAGGTCATGATCTCGCAGTCCGTGAGTTTGAGCCCCACATTGGGCTCTGTGCTGACAGCTCAGAGCCTGGAGCCTGCTTCGGATTCTGTGTCTCCCTCTCTCTCTGCCCCTCCCCCACTCATGCTCTGCCTCTCTCTCTCTCAAAAATAAATAAACATTAAAAAAAAAAAAACCTAAGTTCAAACCAGGTCATTGTTCACTGCTATTATGTGAGTGCTAGCCTCCAGGACTGCCAGACCCTTTGCTTCACAACTCTTCCTTCTTGCACACAACAGTCCATGATGCAACTGAGGACAGGTCTCCCACCCACCTCCCGTCTCTGCTGCTGAAGCTACGGCCTGTTATCCTTCATGGTCCTACACGTGATGATAAGGGTCCTCTCAGCTGCCTGGCTCACCTCACTTATCCAACAGCACTCTAGCTTGTCAACGTCCCCCAAATATAGGAAAGCAGAACCCGATACTCTAGCAATGGTATGTAGCCAAAGCAAAAAACAGGTGGACTTCCCCTTCGGTAGATGCTCAAGTAACCCCACATTGCAAACACAGTAACACAGTAAGTTTGTTGTGTGACCTCGGGCAAGTCAAATCATGACTCTCTGAGCTTTAGTTCCCTCATCTCTAAAGCACCAATCAAGGTACTGATTGATAGGGGTGTTGTGAAGATTTAATTAAAACAGAGTGCAAAGAACGGAGCAGTGGGGCACCTGGGTGGCTCAGTTGATTAAGCATCCGACTCTTGAATTCAGCTCAGATCATGATCTCATGGTTTGTGAGATTGAGCCCCACTTTAGGCTCTACGCTGGAGCCTGCTGTGGATTCTCCCTCTCCCTCTGCCAACCCCCATCCCCCCACTCAAGCTCTCTCTCTCAAAAAAAAAAAAAAAAAAAAAAAAAAAAAAAGAACCAAGCAGAGAATATGAGCCCAACAATGGGAGCCACAACTGCTATCACCACTAAAAACATGAACCTTGCCTCGTTTTTCCACATACTGCACCTCTGTCCTTCACCAACATCACCAACGGAGAGGACAGGGCTCACGGAAAGTCACAAGTGGAAATGCTCTCAGAGGCCAATTTAGCTCAGGAGTTGGTTCCCAACCCCAGCTAAATCATATGGACCGCTTTCATAAAAGATCATCTCACAGGCCCAACTACAGACCAATTTAAATCAGGATCTCCAGGGCCAGAGTGTAGGCATCTGTTCCCTCCTCCACTTACACGGGAGCACAGGAGGCCCAGAGAAGTGACGTGATTCTACATCAGCAAGGTGTTTCAGATATCAGAATAGCTTAGGGATTTTGATTCTATCAGCCAACGTCAAGGTCCCTCCCAGCCAACACGTTTGATTGGCTTGTTTTCCACACCCTCAGTCAAACCTCTTCTGAATGAACAAGGCGTTGGGGGGGGCGGGGCTGTGTGATGGACAGAGATGGGCTAGAAGGATGAGGAGCATTCCAGGAGGCAGGCTGGAAGACAGGGGCTACTCACCTCTTGCCCGAATGCTCGTAGCCTTCTTGTGTCCGGATCCAGTTCCTGCAAGTCCAGTCCACGCTGCTCTCCGAGGAAGAGCGCACTTCCTTCCATGGGCTGTTTCCTACCTTTCTTCGTGGCACTTTGGCAACTTATCCCCCCCCCCCCCCGCCTCAGCCTCAGCATGAGTCAGAGGGCCCGAAGTGCGTTTAGTAATTCAGATGCTACTCACTGAGCTCGTGCTCTGTGCCAGGGGCGGTGCTAGAACTGTGATCTGAGCTAACGGGGGGGGGGGGGGGGGGGGGGGGGGGGGGGGGGGGGGGGGGGGGGGGTAAGTAGGCCCGACTACTGCCTCATCTAGAGAACGACCTCCTTCCAGGAAGAGGCAGCCAGCGGGTATCTCACAGCAGAGGCCCAGCCCTTTGCTAAGAGAGGGAGAGCCATGCTCGTGGAGCACGCACCGAGCAAACAAGAGCTGCTGGAAGAAGGTCTGGGGAAGCACGAAGTTCAGGGCAGACTCCCTGAAGAAGGAGCATTTAGAGACTAATTCATTTTTAGCTGTGGAAACATGGCTACACGACGGTGGCTGTTGCGGATTCTGTCGCCTCCAGTTCACCTGCGTGGTCGCTGGAGTGCAGCTGTTGCTGATTGGCCGACTTTCAGCAGCGCGGTAGAGGCTGTAGCCGATTGGCTGTTAGCAACATGGGTGTGAAGCTGTTGTTGATTGGCTGTTAGCACGGTCTCTGGTGAGAAGCTGTTGCTGATTGGCTGGCCGTAACAACGTTGTTGTTGAAGCCTGGGCTGGGTAAGTAACTGGCGCTGAAGGTAACTAGTGTGTTGCAAGGAACTCGCAAAGTAGCAGTGTTTTCCTTTCTTGGTGTTGGCATATAGGATGGCTTATTTTACCTAGCCCCCCTCTGAGTTCTTTATCCCCCAACTCTGGGTTCTGACAGGGGGACTGTCCAATCCCTACCCTCAAGAAGCTCATACTCTGGGGGGTGCCTGGCTGGCTCAGTCAGTAAGCGTCGACTTCGGTTCAGGTCATGATCTCATTGTTCGTGGGTTCGAGGCCCACGTCAGGCTCTGTGCTCACAGCTCAGAGCGTGGAGCCTGTTTCAGATTCTGTGTGTGTGCCTCTCTCCGCCCCTCACCCACTCACGCTCTGTCTCTCAAAATAAATATATGTTTTAAAAAAAGAAAGAAGTTCATACTCTTTCAGAGGAATTCAGGGCACACCCTTAAAAATGGAACCACCGGTGCCGGGTTTGGTGGTCACTCGGCAAATGTTTACGGTATGAGCTCCAGCAGTGTTTTAGCCCATGTGGAAGCACTGGGGTGCTAAACTCAAAACCAAAAGAAGGGTCAAGAACAAAAGACCAAAATAAAATAAAATAAAACAAAATAAAATAAGGCCTTTGGAATTGAAACATCTCCAAATAGAAAACTGACAGAGACCCCAGAGTATGTGTGCTCCAGCCTCCTCTTTTAAATGGTAAGAAAACCTGATTCCCAGAGGAGGTAACTGACATACTAAGTTCACATAGCATGTTACTTGACAAAGTGGGACCCACATACCCGGACTCCTGGTCCAGTGCTTCTTTGCTGAAACCTACTGCCCATGCACGAGGAGACAGGAGCTGCCTGCTCTCATTTAAGGTGGTGGGGAAAGCCTCCCAGAGGAGGTCAGCCTGTAACTGGGCTTCAGGGGAAGGTCAGCATGAACATGTGAATCGTTTTCTGTGCAGGCTTTTTGTGAGGCATTCCCAAAGACTGTATACTCCCAGGATCCTGGTCCCAAACCTGCCCCATTCACACCTCTGTCACCCGTTGTCCCTTCACAGGCCATCTTTGGCAGCACCAAGGATCCTTGACTCTGGTCCTAATGTTTCAACCATCACAGCTAGATATTCTCCCAGATCTTGGACATTTCCCTTGACTGACACCTTCTTCTTTTCATTCAGTACCCACACATTTTCTAAGTGACCCCAAAAAGTTCACTCTGTGATCCTGGGGTTACACATTATCTAATCAATACATGGGTCTCCTCTGTATCCCTGCCAAATGCTTGGTTTATTTATAACCACTGATGGTCAACTCACTGTCAAGGCTGCCTGCCTATTCCATTTTCAATAGTGGAAAACTAAAATATTATTTCTATTGAGTTCAAATATGTCTCGCTGTACTTTCCACCTACTAGTCCGAATTTTACCACTCGGTCCCATAGAAAAAAATCAAAATCCCCAGATGTGCTGGTGAAGACTGCAGGAACTATAGTCAGACAAACCCAGGTTCAGATCTTAACCCTGCCACTCCGGGCTCTGTGCCCTAGCTTTTCACCCACCCATTTCAGTATCCTGTGAGAATTAGCACTGGGGTAGACTGATGGTAATTTTCTCTTTCCCCGTGCTTCAGTTTCCTCATCTGTAAATGGCACCTGTGAGAATCTTTAAATGAAAATGTAGCACAGTGCCTGGCATACACTGAATGCCCAGTAAACACCAGCTTTTATTACTCAAAGATACCAGTATCCTAAAGAACATTCATTTCTAGTTAAATACACCTGGTTCATGTCATGGTTCTCAGGCCCCTCACCTTCTCGGACTGTGGGTACAGCACGTGCTCTGGGTGGCCTCTGCATGGGTCTCCCCTTGCCTGCCTCCAGTCCTATCCTTGCCAATTCCTGCTGTCCTCTGCCTGCAGGACTAACAAACACCCTTGACTATTTAGATGCAGAAGCTGGAAAGACTGTGCAGCAGGAACAGGCTGAGCTTTCACATCTGGCGGAACAGGGAGGTGCCTGGGGACGCTGCGAATAGCTGTCCTGGAAGTGAGCAGGAGATGGCACCAGCTGGCGAGGGGCAGCAGTGGGGGTAGGGATCTGCATGGTAGCATCGTGAATGATGCTTTGGCCCCTGACCAAGGCTGTGCTCACTGCTCACTCCAGCCTGGCAGGAAGCAGCTGAGGGAGATGTTCCTTCAACATTATAAATTCCCTACAATTTCCTACTCCTCCTTGACCTAGAAAAACAGACCAGCAGAGAAATATCATCCCATCTGGAGTTACAGAGAGCTCTGGGAGATATTTCACTTTATTTAGCTCTGAAGGAAGCCATGGGAGGAGAAAGGAAAAGGGCAGAACGAGTGAGGCAATATGCACTTTAAAGCAGTCCCTGGCTCTTAGTAAGTCCTAGCAGGATGGATCATTTTGTGGCTAAGAAGACTAAGGCCCAGAGAAGGAAAATGATTTGCCCTAAAGCTCATAGGAGAGTTGTAGCAGAGCCTGGCTTATGGTGCAAGTGTCCTCTGTCCTCTGTCTCCTGTAACCAAACCTTCCGTGTTTCCTCCTTACCCCAACCCCCATGTGTGTATACATGTACGCCTATGATATATGTACACATAGACACATACACACATGCACAGAATTCTCAATGGAGGCATTAGAGACAATTTAGGAATGTAGAAAACAAAGAAGAAAATTAAAATAATCTAAAATACCAAAATTCAGAAATTACATTTTGGGGTATTTTCTTGTTTTCTATGTGTATACACATAATACATGAATAATATAGAACAATTGATTTTTAAGCACTGGAATTTAATATAAATATAGATTTATGATCTCTTTTGTTCATTTACTACATTATGAAGTTATATCTACAAATATTCTTCCAAAACAGCTTTAACAGCTTTAAAATACAACATCAGGGGCGCCTGGGTGGCTCAGTCAGTTGAGAATATGACTCTTGGTTTTGGCTCAGGTCATGATCTCAGGGTCATGAGATCAAGCACCATATTGGGCTCTGGGCTAAGTGTGGAGCCTGCTTAGGATTGTCTCCCTCTCTCTCTCTGTCCTTCCTCTGCTCATACATGTACATTCTCTCTCTCTCTCTCTCTCTCTCTCAAATAAAAAAAAAAAAGGCTTAAAAAAAGGCTTAAAAATGCTAACAGTACACGCCCTGCACGCTTCTATGGATCCGCCCCCTCCGACACAGCCCACTTTGGCAGGAGTTTTGGGTGGTTGCAGGTCCCCTCCCACAGCAGTCCTTGTGGACCTTGATGGCACCAGATGCCCTGCCCCTGTGTTCTCCTGCTCCCTCTAATACACCCTCGGCCAGAGCCCACCCGAAGTGGTGCCAGAAGCCTGTCAGCATGCAAGCAGTTTTGACAGGGGCCAGCACCACTCCAAAGTGACTCCAGCCCTGAGGAGAGGGGAGGATCACCACATACACCAGTACAACTGCAACCCCAGCAGTGTGCTGGGGGCAGACATCTGGTCTGACTGCAGGCCCCACCCACCAAAGAAAGCTTCTCAGAAGACAATATGGGTAAGATGTTATACACAAACCTAATGGTAACCACAAATCAAAAACCATTAATAGATGTGCCAAAAATAAAGAGAAAGGAATTTAATGACATCACTAAAGAAAGCCAAAAAACCATGAGAGAAGAGAGCAAGAGTAGAAAGGAACAGAGAGGAACTACAGAAACAACCACAAAACACGTAACAAAATGGCAATAAGTACATACCTATCAATAATTACTTTGAATGTAAATGGACTAAATGCTCCAACAAAGCAGGAAAGAATATCCAGTAGAAAAAAAACACAATCGCTTCAACAAATGGTGCTGGGAGAACTGCACAGCAACATGAAAAAGAAGGAAACTGGACCACTTTCTTATACCATAAACAAAAGTAAATTCAAAATGGATGAAAGACCTAAATGTGAGACAGGAAACCATTAAAACCCTAGAGGAGACCACAGGGAACAACTTCTTTGACAATGGCTGTAATGACTTAATAGATATGTCACCTGAGGCAAGGGCAACAAAAGCAAAAATAAACTATTGGGACTACATAAAAACAGAATGCTTTTGCACAGTGAAGGAAACAATCAACAAAATTAAAAGGCAACCTACAGAATAGAAGATATTTGCAAATAACATATCCAATAAAGGATTAGTATCCAATGTATATAAAGAATTCATAAAATTCAACACCCAAAAACAGTCCAGTTAAAAATGAGCAGAAGACATGAACAGACATTTTTCTAATGACATATAGATGGCCAACAGACACACAAAAAGATGCTCAACATAATTCATCATCAGGGAAATACAAATCAAAACTACAAGGAGATATCACCACACACCAGTCAGACTGGCTAAAATGAACAACACAAAATATGACAGGTAGTAGTGAGGATGCAGAGAAAGGGGAACCCTCTTACCCTGTTGGTGGGAATGCAAACTGGTACAGCCACTCTGGAAAACAATATGGAGTTTCCTCAAGGAGTTAAAAATAGAACTACCCTATGATCCAGCAATTGTTCTACTAGGTATTTACCCAAAAAAATACAAAAATACTAATTTGAAGGAATGCATACACCCTAATGTTTATAGCAGCATTATCAGCAATAGCCAAATTATGGAAAAAGCCCAAATGTCCACCCACTGATGAATGGATAAAGAAGATGTGGTATATATACATACAATGGAATATTATTCAGCCATAAAAAGAATGCAATCTTGCCATTTGCAATGACATGGATGGAGTTAGAGACTATTATGCTAAGCAAAATAAGTCAGGCAGAGGAAGACAAATACCAAATGATTGCACTCAATTTAAGAAATAAAACAATCATAGGGGGAACAAAGAGAGAAGGAAACCAAGAAACAGACTCTTAGAAAACCAAGAAATTATACAGAATGAAACTGATGATTACCAGAGGGGAGATAGGTGGGGGATGGGTTAAATACGTGATAGGGATTAGGGAGGGCACTTGCTGTGATGAGCACCAGGTGTTGTATGAAAGTTTGAGTCACTAAATTGTACACCTGAAACTAATACTATGCTGTATTTAACTAGAATTTAAATTAAAAAAAAATAAGATCCATCTATATGCTACCAATAAGAGATTCATTTCAGACCTAAAGACATCCGCAAATTGAAAGTGAAAGAATGGAAAAGCATTTATCATGCAAATAGAAATGAAAAGAAAGCCAGGACGGTCATATTTATACCAGACAAAATAGACTTTAAAACAAAGACTGTTAACAAAGAGCACCTGGGTGGCTCAGTTGGTTAAACAGTTAAACATCAGACTCTTGATGTTTTCTTGATGTTTCTTGATGTTTTCTGAGAATTTCGGCTCAGGACCGAATTTCTCATGGTTATGGAATTAAGCACCCAGGAGAGTGCTTGGGATTCTCTCTCTCTCTCTCTCTCTCTCTCTCTCTCTCTCTGCCCCTCCCCTGCTCACATGCACACACACTCTCTCTCAAAATAAATCAATAAAAATTAAAAAAAAAATGAAGACTGTAACAAGAAACAAAAAAGTACACTATAAAACCATAAAGGGGACATTCAACAAGAAGATACAACTGCACATATTTATGCACCCAACATGGGAGTATCCAAATACATAAAGCAGCTAATAACAGACATAAAATAAAGGAAGTGATAGTAACAAATACCATATGGTTTCACTCATATGTGGAATTTAAGAAACAAAACAAATGAACAAAGAAAAAGGGAGACAAACCAAAAAACAGACTCTTAACTATAGAGAACAAACTGATGGTTACCAGAGGGGTGGTGGGTAGAGGATGGGTGAAATAGGTGATGAGGATTAAGAGTACACTTATCATGATTAGCACTAAGTAATATATAAACTGGTGGCATCACTATACTGTACACCTAAAATTAATGTAACGCTGTGTGTTAACTATACTGGAATTTAAAAAATTAACATTTTTATTTACTTTTGAGAGACAGAGAGAGACAGAGTGTGAGCAGGGGAGGAGCAGAGAGAGAGAGGGAGACACAGAATCCGAAGCAGGCTCCAGGCTCTAAGCTGTCAGCACAGAGCCCAATGTGGGGCTTGAACCCACAAAGTGCAAGATCATGACATGAGCCAAAGTGGGACGCTTAACTGACTGAGCCACCCAGGCGCCCCTGGAATTAAAATTTTTAAAAACTAAATTAAAAAAAGAAACAACCAGGGGAAAAAAAGGCAATTAAACCCAAAATAGGCAGAAGAAAGGAAATAATAAAGAACAGAGTGGAAATCAATCAAATAGAAAAGAGCAAAACATTGGAGAAAGTCAATGAAACCAAGATCTGGTCCTTGGAGAATACCAATAAAATTAATAAACTTCTAAACAGTCTGATGAGGAGGAAGAAAGCACAAATTCCCAATTTGTGGAAATGTAAATTCCTCATTAGTAATGAGAAAAATGACATTACTACAGATTCAACAGAAAATAAAACGACAACAAGGGAAACATGAGCAACTTTCTGTCTATAAATCTGACAATTCAGATGAAATGGATGGATTCTCTGAGGCTACTAAAGTTCACTCAAAAAGGAACAGGTAACCTGAACAGTCCTATATGCATTAGTAAAGAAATGGAATATGTGGTTAACAATACACACAAAGAAATTTCCAGGCTCATATGACTTCACTGATGAATTCTACTAAATGCTTTAGGAAAAAAATAATACCAATTCTACACAAAATTTTCCAGAAAATTGAAGAGGAGGAAATAGTTCCCAAATCACTGCACAAGGCCAGTATTACCCTAATACCAAAACCAGATATTATATCACAAGAAAAAGAAAATTACAGACCAATATCCCTCCTGAAAATAGATGCAAAACATTCTAAACAAAATTTTTGTCTATTAAAACCAACAGTATATAATAACACATCATAATCAAGTGGGGTTTCTCCTACTTTTGTTTTAGCCTTCAAAAATCAATTTACGTAATTTAAAAATTTAATAAGCCAAAAAAGAAAAAGCATATGATCATCAATAGATGTAGAAAAAGCATTTGACAAAATTCAATATCCATTCCTAATAAAATTAAAAAAAAAACTCAGCAAACTAGGAACAGAAACAAATGTATCCAACCTGATACATACATCTGATAGAGAACTTATATTCAGAATAAAAGGAATCCAGATTGGAAAAGAAGAAATAAAACTGTCTTGATTAGAAGATCACATGATTCTATATGTAGAAAATCTAATGGAATTTATAAAAAAAAAAAGCTATCAAACTAGTAAGTTCAGCAAGGTTGCAAGATACAGGGTCAATATCAAAAATCAATTCTATCATTATAAGCTATCAATGCACAATCAGAAATTGAAATTTTAAAAAACTATACAATTAACTCTTACAGTTCAAGATTAGAAAAACAATTTAAAAATGGGCAAAGGATCAGAATAGACAAATTTCCAAAGAAGACACAGAATTGGCCTTATTGGCCAATAATAGAAAAGACAGATGATGACAAACACTGCAAAGAATGTGGAGAAACTGGAACCCCAATTCACTGCTGGTCACTTTGGAAAATAGTTTGACAGTTCCTCAAAATATTAAACATCTGATCCTGAAACTCAATTCCTAGATAAATATCCAAGACAAAAACCTATGTTCACATAAAAACTTGTATGCAAATGGACATTATTTCAGAGTGGTCAAAATGAGTAGAAGCAACCCAAATATCCATCAGCTGATGGATGGATAAATAATACATGCAATGGAATATTACTTAGCAGTAAAGAGAAATGAAGTTCTGGTACTCATCACAACATGCATATAGCCTGAAAAACTTATGCTAAGTGAAAGAAGTCAGACACAAAGGACAACATATGGTATGACTCCATTGCTATGAAATGTACAGAATAAGGACATATACAAACAGAAGGTAGATTAGTTGTTGCTGGGAAGGATGGGAGAGTTGCAGGTGACAGATAAGGGGTGAAGGGAAAATGAAAATGCTCTCAAATTAATTATGTCAATGGTTGCACTACTCTCCATATACTAAAAGCCATTGAATAGTATGTTTTAAATGAATGAATTATACATTAGGTGAATTGTTTTTCAAAAAATCTGTTAAACAAAGTTGGTCTCCAAGTGGTAGGATTCCTAGAAGTTGGTTCTGATCCTTGTAAGAATCTCCATGGAAGCCATGGACATCAACTGGGCTTGTCTGAGCCCCCAGGTAGGGCGGTGGCAGCTTCAGAACAGCCTTACTGATGCCTCAAAGAAACTTCCCAGCAGTCCCTCACAGAGCAGGAGCCATTACTCCCCACCCAGCAACAAAGCAAGACTCTCAGACTGGAAATTGCATGTCACCAGGACGCAGGCAGTCTCAGAGCTGATGGCACCGGCTTGACTAAGCCCCACAGCCAGCCACTGTGTGCACTCAATCTTAAGGTTCAGAGACTCTTCCCACCTTAGAGCTGTCCAGTCTCAGAGTCTATATTTTCTATCCCGCCTCTGAAGCACCTGAAACCAGTACCTTTCATTCCTGGCTGAAAGCTGTGTGGGAAACAGCTTCTCTTTCCCTTTGCTGACCAGTGGGGTATCCATTGACACCAGGGGTCCCCCCTCCATTTGAAGCTGGACTGGATGTGAGCTCTCATTTCAGAAGGGAGGGACACATGAGGAGTGTCCAGCTTAGGAATGCCTTCGGTGGCCCTGACCTCCACCCTTCTGAAGGGGAGAAGCCTCTGGGCTCCAACTAGAACAGCCCCACAGCTGGGACATGCCAGATCAGGGAGGACATCAGATGACCGAGCTTAACTCGGGAAGCCTCGTTTCACTGTTCTTTCACCATGGGGGAAGCTGAGACCTTGAGTGGTCTTGTTCAAGGTCTCCTACAGCAACTCCTGCCTCTGAAGTGGGAACGTCCCCCCATCCTGAGGAAGTAGAGAAAAAGCCCATTTGGGGGGTTTGGGATAGCTGTGCCACGGAAGTGAGCAGAATGCACTCAGAGGGACTACTTTCCACCTCTCTTGGACGCCCAATGTGGGCGGGTGGTCAGGGGCCCTTTATAAGAAGAGTGGCCTCTCCTTGTAGCTCCCCCTTTCTGCCCCAGATCAGAACAAAGGCACAGACCTCCAACCCCCAGAGGGCAGGGCCAGCAGGCCAGGGACAGGTCAGTCTCCTCTCCTCTTAGGCCTCTGGTTGTCCACAGAGGACAGTGGAGGCTCCCATGAGGCCTTCTCACAGGGTCCATGTTAGTTCTCTTCGGGTGAGAAAGAGACTGGGCTCCTGAGGCAAGGCAATGGGGGGACCAGCCCACAATTGTGTGTGCGTGCTGATCTTCAGCAGCTGCCTTCCTCTGTTTTGGTGCCAGGTGCTGAAAACATCATCCTTAACTTTAGGAGGTCTCCTTAATGGGAGACCAGAGGTACGGTGTTCATACCATCCTAGGTGCACACAGAAAGAACACCAAATATCTTCTGTGAAGGCCTCGCCCCTTGTCCCCGGGATTATTCTAATCATATTGCTCTCTGTGAATTTGCTGCATGCTATTCTAATTAATTATCCACCAACCGGCTGGTTTCCCTACTACCAGGCGGAGTTGCTCATGGGCAAGGATTGTGCCTTATACGCCTTTGTATTCCTCGTGCTAGGGGAAAGCAACACCTGGAGGAGCCCTGAGATAAATGTCCTGAACTAAATGTAGAGCTGGGGTCCAGACCTGGCCTCCCTCTGTCCACAGGGAGGGACTGGGAGTGATTTCTGCACTGTGGTCTGAGGCTCCGCCTACCCAAACCTGCTCCTGTCCTCCCTCCTCCTACAGGTGCTGGAAGGCTCTCCCTGCCTTGTCTTGTTCCCTCACCCTATTATCCCTCACGGGTGTTCCTCAATAAACCTCTGGCCTATCTAAATCTGTGTTGGCATCCACTTCTGGGAAAGCCCGAACTGATCGACTGTGACATAGGGGCTCTCACGGCAGAGATCTGGTTGGGGGGTACAGCAAAGTCAGAGCAGCAGGCATTTTCCAGGGGGCCCTAAGCATCCCATTCCTGACTCTCTAAAGAGGCCTAGATCATGACACTTGACTTCCTCACCAGCTTGATATGGTTAGAAAGCTGGAGGTCTAGACTTTTTTCCTTTGTGTTTTATTTAATTTTGTTGCTTAAGTTTATTTATTTTGAGAGAGAGAATGAGAGGGGGAGGGGCAGAGAGAGAGAGGGAGAGAGGGAGACAGAGAGTCTCAAGCAGTTTCCGCATGGCCAGCATGGAGCCTGATTAGGGGCTCGAACCTACAAAACGTGAGACCATGACCTGAACCGAAATCAAGAGTCAGACACTTAACCAACTGAGCCACCCAGGTGCTCCTAGCCTCATTTTTTAAAATGAATCACATTATCCAACAGGTTAAAGGCATGGTTTTTGGCTGTCAGAGAAAACACTCATGACAAGTGCTGCGTAGTAATTCATCCCCTTAGAAGTGCACACAAGCTTCCAGGGAAGCCAAGTAGACAGCACATGGACTGAGATGACATTGACCCTGATGGTGCCTAATCACTCCTAAAACCCCCAACCATTACCAGACCGCAATCAGGCATCCTGGTGTAGACGGGTGCATGAGTGGCTGAAGGGAGGGTCAGAAGAGCCAGGCCGGCCTCAGGGCTTACAAGGAGTGTCCTGAGAATCAGGTGAGAATACAGACACAGTTGTCTCCAGGGAATGGGGACACTTTCTAATCTTAGCTCTTCTGTGACAGGTGACATGCCTGAGGGATGGAGACCAATGGCAGACCCCCCACCTATGACTATCAAATCCCATTGCTTTGATGGAAACAAGACAATGCATAAGTAATATCTACAGGAAACTGAGAACTTGGAAACCAAATAACAACAGGGTTTAGCCAGTGAGAATGATGCCTTCTTACACAGTTCCCATTTTTGCCTTAATTACCAAGATACTTAAACCTAAATTCAGTCAAATGCCTTTACCTCTGCTCCTCTTTCACCCATTGTAATCCTACTTCCTAATTATTGCATTATGGTGTCCAACTTTGTAAGCACCAAGGTGAAGGTGGAAATGTTTAGGGATACAGCCTGGGGTTGTGACATTGCTCCCCCTCCCCTCGGGGGCAGGAGTGTTTGAAGGGGAAGCCCAGCAAAGCATTCACTGATGGTTTGCTTGGTAGTTGTGGTTTTGTATGTGTTTATCATACAGGAAAATTACTTTTTTTTTTTTTTTTGGTGTACAGTTCCATTTGATTTGGTCAGTGTTGATCAACATGGCCCCATACAGCATAACCCACTTGTGCTGCCTTCTTACTGATAGCACAAGCCCCCGGCACTGGTCTGGGCAGGGTCTGAGGAAGCTCCATGCTGACCCAGACATTCACGGGAGCCTAAGAATATATTCACTCATCCAACAAATCTTTGTTGCTATTTTTATACTAATTTTTATCATACTTCATCCACTCTGGCACTTATAAAGACAAACCAGATGAAGGGCTCACAAGGTCAGGTTCTATGGGATCCTTTGTGATCTGTCAGTCCTGTTTAGGGGAAGCAGACACTCTGGGAACCATGGCATCCTAAAGTAACAGTGTGAGCTATCCAAGATTTCCAAGCACCTTCACGTCTATTCTCTTCTCAAAGCCTGCCAGGTTGTGGTCTTAGAACTCCCTGTCCCATATTTTTATTATGCAGACACATATTCATGCCTTTTTTTCCTTAACTCAGATTCTAAGCTTCTGAGTCAAAGGGCCAGAGTTTATACTCATTTGGAAAGAAGAGGTTGAAAGCAGTATTTAAACTGAAGGAATTAAAGGGGGATAAACTATCAAAACCCTGGACCCTTAAGAATTTATCATACAGATAAACGCGCACACACACACACACACACACACACACACACACACACATGCAATATTTATAAAAAGAAAATATTAGAAATCTAAACATCTCTTAATGGGGAGCTGATCCAGACATTATGGAATGGCAATATATGCAATCCTATGCGGCCTTAAAAAAGAAAAAGGATACTTGATTAAATGATATATAAAAAGATATAATGTTCAGAGGAAAAAAGCAAGGTACAGAACAGTGTATATTGTATGTTACTGTTTGTGAGAAAAAAAAGGGGGGGACTACATATTTTCTTGCATGTGCATAAAATATTTTTTAAAAATCCACCGGGAGAGATTGGCTCCAGGGAGAGGAACTCAACAGCTAGAAAATGGTGGTAGCAGAGAGATTTTTGTCCCTTATGAATAATGAAGCATGAGAATGTATTGTTTACAAATAATTAAAATCTTAAATAAATTAATTACAGGCAGTATGAAGATACTGCTACTCTTCCTATAAAAGGGCCAGCATTATTCCATGTATAACTGGACACAAAAACTTACTGTAATACCAATCTGGACTTTCCTCCAGAAAATGGGAAAGACAGGAATTGGTGGGCCCATTTTACAGGTAAAGAACATAAATGAAAAAGCTAAAGGACTCACTCAAGATCCCACAGTGAGCTACAAACAGCTTTAACAGGGCATTGGGACCCAACCCTTCATCTGCCCAGGTAGAATTCCAGCTTTTACTTTCACTGTGTCCCTCCACTGGGTGATGTGGAGAGTACGCTTTCTCTGTCAACTGAGTACTTCCATCTGTAGCACAATGCCATTGAACTGGGTAGGCTCAGAGGTTGATTTCAAACTCCAGTTTTATGACCTCTTGTTGAACAAGAAACCTAAAACAATCTCAGGCCTCTTTTTCTTTCATGATCACAAACATTAATCCTTCAGACGCCCCTTCATCTGTCTCCTGATGAGAGTGAGTCAATATACACTCCCAGAACAGAGCTTTGTCTCCAGAACAAAACATCTGCTCTTGTCACAAAAACTCCAGAAAAAAGAGATGGTAGTTCTGAACATTTCAATATGACACAGAGACTCTGGGATCATTTGTCAAACCAGAAGGAAAGCTATTAACAAAATCCTTGAAGGCACCCAGAAAGCCAGAGTAATAGCTTTTAGCATTAGGAGTTTTTTATCCGTCTTAAGTGAAGATTTGTGTGTCCAACATGCAGGTCAACATGGTTCAAAGCAAAATCAAGTTTGGGCCCAAAAAATAAGACTCTAGGTAAGCATTACTTAAAGATAGAAAATACTTACCATGGCTGAGGTCCTCACTGATGTTCCTTATAACATTTTTTTAGTTCAAGAGTATGTCCACACTAGAGTAACAAACTTCATAAAGTCAGAAAAGCATTTAGTGTTGTAATCAAAGAAGCCAACATTAAAGATTACTGTACAACTAAGTGAAGATACACGGAGATGCTACTGAGAGTCATGACGGTTTGGAATAAGTGATGAACAGTTCGCGTAAATGATGTTAACTGGTGTGATTTTCATCCTATTGAACTGAACACTTCCAGGACAGTTGAAGACCAGGCAGAAAGGAAGACAGGAGCTGAGGAAAGGAGGAATGGCTGGGATGGCCCCCTGACCCAGTTAACTTATCTCTCTGCTCGTCAGCAAGGACTCAGTCAATACCTCTTTAGTGCTGGGCTCCCATGCTGTTCAGATCACTGGTGGTCTGGAGGTGAGCCCCACACAGACAGGGTCCGGGATCTCACATTCCAGCCAGGGAAGACAGACCACAAACAGCTTTTCGTTTTTGTTGACAGTTTCAAACACCTACTGTAGGTGTGTAGGACACTCTTATAGGCACAGGAGACACAGTACGAAATGTGACAGTCCCTTCTCCCACAGAGCTCTCGTTCTGGTAGGGGAAAACAAATAACTCTGGATGAAGAAAAGAAAGATGAGTCTGGGACAGACAAGGACTTGTGCAAGGAAGGGAGTATTTTAGAGAGGTCCAGGAATGCTTTGATGAGGTAGCATTTGTGCAGCTGACTGATGAGAAGCAGGCAGTCATGTTAAGATCAGGAGATAATTCCACGCTGAGGAGACACAGTAAAGGCCCTGAAGCAGGAACAAGCCTAGTGTGTTGGTGTAGTGACTGCAAGGTCTGGGTGGCTAGAGCCCAGCAAATGGCGGGACAGTAGACAGGGATCAGGTCAGCAAGGTCAGTATAAGTCACGTCAAGTCCAATTTCTCTAAGAAATTTGGGCTTTTTGAAATACATTTGAGGAGTTGAAGGTGTAGAATAATCTGTCGTAAATACTGCATGTGTATTCTTGGAGTAAGTCTTGACCTGAGTCTCGGTTTCTGTATCTATAAGGCTTTACTGTTGTAATGACTGAGTTAACACTGACAAAGCCCTTAGAAAAGTGCCTGGCAAACAAGACACACTATGTAATAAACATTAGCTATTACTAAGTTCAGTCATTTATATGTAGGGATTCTTGGTATATTTGGCCTTTTGGACCATCTTGTCTTA
This sequence comes from Panthera tigris, assembly GCF_018350195.1. NCBI lineage: Eukaryota > Metazoa > Chordata > Mammalia > Carnivora > Felidae > Panthera > Panthera tigris. Next base: position 50,246,767 of record NC_056661.1, read on the forward strand.
TGTTTTCACCACACTTTTTTGTAGTTTTTTTTTTAACTTTCTTTTCTGCCTGGTAGTAGTTTGATATCACATTCTCCTTAATCCCATTGTCTGACTTGAAAAATACTACATTGTTTCTATTTACGAATAGTTACCCCTAAAAATCGGAGATGGGCCCTTGGCTTAAAATATAGGTCAGTGTCTCCCAAACAACTACCAAGGGCCTCAGAATATCTTTAATAATTATTCTGGCCTCCCTTTCCCACAGGCCAAGTTACTGTGTAACACTTTAATTCCAACTTGTTTTGACCATGGCCCATTAGGTTTTTCTTTTGGTCTGTCTTTACTTAGATTTGCCAATGTGTTTACCAACTTCTCGGCTCAAGACTGCCTTTGGCGTCTCACTCCTCCCTGGGTTCTAGGACATTCTTCCTAAAGAACATCCTTTAGTAAGTGCTGTTGGCCTATCGAAATTTAGTGGAGTGCAGCCTGGGTCTCTCAATCTAATATCTTGCATGAGAAACATGAAAATTTAAACATAACTATCCCATAATTCATCACCAATCCATTTTTCACTTTGCAAGAAAAAAATCCCAGCCTGACCAAGGTAAGACTTTGAGAAACTTTTACTCATCTCTTCTCCACTTCTGAATAGAAATCAGCAATAGTCCAAACCATATGATTCTGAAACAGATTGAGGCAAAATGGGTCTCTATAAAGCCCGTATTTCTGTAAAACTGTGACGAGGTGCGTAAGATGCCAGCTTCACATAGTCTACCTCCTCCTTCAAGCTTTTAGCTTGTTTAGATAACTCCATGCCATGAATTGAAAACATGATATAAACTGCTCTATACAGAAGTCACAGTTTCAGAAACTAATGCTGCCAAATTAGAAAGTTTTCAGCAGGTATTCTTTAGAACTCAAACTGTTATATTTAACAGCTTCATTCGACTATGAATGTGAGGTTACCCAGAAGTGCATTCTGCAGTTCAGACATGCCGTTCAGCATAGAAAAGTCAGGGCTACTCTAAATGGTGCACAAAAAAAAAAAAAAAAAAAAAAAATTATAAAATCCATTCAAGGTTGTGATGCCGTTCTCACGCAACTGAAATGGAAGTAATAAACAATGCCCTGTGGAAGTCAGGGTTTCACTTACGAAGCTTGTAGTTTCAAAGCTGCAATACTGGGACCAAAAAGAGTCCCCTGCCTGCTGGTACTCCTGAGCCCACCCGGTGCCCCATTCAAGTGAAGACATTTTTAAGACTTTGCCAACTGTGTCACCTGCTCATCTGTCTCCAAAGCAGCTGGACACTTCTCTGGCCAGCACTAGAAAAATGACAGCTCTAGAATCTTGCCAGAAAATGTATCCAGCTTGGGTGTGAAATGTAATAAAAGGGTTCTCTAGCCATCCCCCTCAGGGAGCCTATTAAAACAGTATTAGAGTGCCCAAAGTACTTTGGCCTTCTGCTTGCTTATAACCCTACAGAATTATCTTTTCTCAGGCCCCATCAATTGTGGACCCATCAGCTTTGACAGCTAATAGAAGTAGAAGCCATATGAAAGTTTTTGCACTTGCTGTGAAATTCCCACAAAGAGCTCCAATATATCTCTTAATGACCATTATTTTAAAACACAGACTAAATCCCCTTTAGAATTTAATATCTTAATGTCCTCTGTTGTGAAAACAACCTGCCAATAGATCTTGTTAAGAGTTAGTATTGCAATAATTCCATTTCTGGGAATCTAACTCAAGGGAAAAAATTCTATTATTATTTATAATTGGGAAAAACTGGCAGTAACGTAAATGTCTAGGAAGAGAAGACTGTGCAAAGGTGGCACATGATCCAGATGGGCTCATGACACCATCACTCAAGAGTACTGATAATGTACTGTGAAAGTGTTCTGTGCGAAGTGACAAAAGCACTGTGTGTGGAGTCAATCCTGGCTAAGTCATATGCAATTCTGACTTGTCCAGCTTGTCTGACATAGTCGTGAAGTTAGTAGACACATAGGCACATATTTGCTTAAGTTGACTTCCATGAATATTTTAATATTTGGACCAAAAAGTCAGAAGGTACCTGCACAGTTTCCTGGGGATTAGGACATAGAGGACAAAGCAGGACTACGGTGATTAACATTATCCCCTCGAACTGATTTTTCAGTTCCTACAGAGCTTATAGGCAAAATCAAAATCCCCCTATTACATATTTTCATAGGGCCATGTACCTCTGCTTTATTTTACTTATCACAATTGTAATTTGTATAATTAATTAATGTCCGTCTACCCTTGTGGTCTACAAGTCCCATTATGGCAGGGTCTGTTTTGCACTACTATCTGACATGCACTCATCATAGTCAAGGAAAGGCAGAGGAGAGAAAGAGGAAAGAGAAGATAAAGGGGAAAGGGAAAAAGAAAAGGGGGTAAGGAAAGAGGGAGAAGCAGAAAAATTTTTATGAAGGACACAATGGGCCCAGGTGACAGCACACTATGGGACTGGGGGAACACACTTTCATTGCTTCCGCAGAGAACACAGCAAGGCAGAGAATCAGTGAAATCAACAGGAGTAGAGGGATGCCTTGGCATCCCAGCAAGTCAGGATTCTCTGGCAGGACCAGCAGTGCCAGAGACCACTGACAAGGGTGACAGATGCCCAGCAGGAATGTGGCAGGAGAGCAGCAACATACTGAGGCATGGACTTGCTCTTATATTCTCAGTAGCCTGAGGCCAGGGATACCTGGACATATGGGGAATGGGATGGGGAAATGCCCCCATAAGGCCCAAGTGTAGGTAGACAGTAACAGGAGGTGTTAGTGCCAGTATGACCTGTTTATAACCTCAAGTGGTTATTGTGAAGGACATCTGATATGTTCAAAGACTAAAACCAAAGAAACGTTATCAAAATGGTCATGAATTCAATGGCTATGCTGGTTCCCCCCTCTAATGTTCCTAATTAATTACTTTTATAATAAAAAGAAACACATAACAGGAAAACACTGTGTCTCATTTCAAGAATTGCTATTTTCTTTTAGCAAAGGCTAAGAATTTTGTAATCCACCATTTCTGCCTTTTCCCCAGTTCTAAGAAAACTCAATTCTTGAGTTCAACCACAGCAATCATCAGTGTAGTAATCTAGATCATTGTTTTCTTCTCATTCTACAGACCGAGAGCCATAAGAAAAAAAATTTTTTTTCTCCAAAACCTCTCTTGTTTATTCCTGTTGACCAGAATCTTTGCCATGCTGGGGAGGAAAATTTTTCCTCTACCCTTCAAAGTTTCTGCCAGCTGGTGCTAACAATTAAGTTGACATGAGATACATTAGCAGAAGAAAATCAAGTTTAATTTTGTATGTATGGGAACCCCACATACACGAGAGGTTCAAAGACAGAAAGGTAAAATGAAGTATATATGTCATCATGAGCTAAGGAATGGGATAGGGGCCTGGAGGTTCAAAGACAAGGAAGGCAATTCACAGGTTAATAAGAAAAAGCATATGTTTTAGATGTAATTAGATGTTTATATGAGATATGTTACTCAGATAAAATTTATCTTTGGTATTAATTCTAACTCTGGGAAAGACCTCGTTTAAAATTCTTTTAGACAGTTAAGGAAATGGCAAAAAGTTTCTCTTGGGCCTGCAGGGTCTCAATTGTTCAGCTCAATTACCACATGCCAAAGTGGTACATTTAGGGAGACTTGCTCTGAACCTCTTCAACCACATGAGTTACTTCTTAAATATATACTACCCTCCCTATACTACTCACATTGTCTTATGTGTATGAATTACTTTTTCAACTAGACCACTGACTCTCAATGAGGGGTATAAAGAAGAGAAAAGAGATAAGAGGATAAAAGCATGGTCTGTCAGATGAGTTCAACCTGGAGGTCCCTTTCTAAAGTACACAGCAGCTCACTTACACCATCCCAAACCAAAAACATCACTGCCATTGTGGGATGACGTACTCATGGGAGCTGTTAATACCCTGGATGGGAGTTAGGAGGTAAAGAGAATTAATAAATAACCAGTGGTGAGGATCACATTTTCACCAAAAGATGAATTTTGGAACCAAAAGCTTATTGGTTTCAATCCTAGATCTAACACTTAACCTAAGTTCTGCATTCTCAAATGGAAATAAAATTACCTTTCCTTCAATAATGAGTATTAAATGTATCCTAAGTGCTGACAGAGCTCAGGAAATGCCCTTTAGGAACCATTTTTCAAGTAGACTTGGGAGTTCCTTTACACCAGGGTTTCTCAATCTTGGTACCATTGACAATTTTAATGGACCAGTTAATTCTTAACTGGGGGGTATTATGGGCTAAGCTGTGTTCCCGGACCCTGCCATTAATATATTGAAGGTGTAACCCCTGGTACCTCAGAATGTGAATGCATTTGGAAATAGGGTTGTTTTTTTTAAGTTTATTTATTTTTGAGAGAGAGAGAGAGAGAGAGAGCGAGCGCATGAGCAGGGGTGGGGCTGAGAGAGTGGAGGAGAGAGAGAATCCCAAACAGGCTCCACACTCTCACTGTGGGAGCCTGACACAGGGCTTGAACGCATGAACTTTGAGATCATGACCTGAGTCAAAATTTAGAGTCAGACACTTAACTGAGCCCCCCAGGCACCCCTGGAAATAGGGTTTTTAAAGTGATAATTAAGGTACAGTGAAGTGTCATGGATGGGCCCTGATCCAACATGATTGCTGTCCTTAGAAGATTATGACACAAATGTGTGCAAAGAGGAAAGATCATCTAAGGACACAACAAGAAGGTGGCCATCTACAAGCCCCAGAAAGAGATCTGAGAAGAAACTGACCCTACTGACAACTTCATCTTAGACTGCTACCCTCCATGAACTGGCAGAAAAAAACCTTTTTTTCCTTTTAAGTCACCCAGTCCATGGTACTTTGTTATGGCAGCTTGAGCAAAAACTCCATAGGGGTCACCCTGTGTGTTGCAGGATGTTCAGAAGCATCCTTGGTCTCTATCCATTCATACCAAGGGCAATCCTCTAACCCCACAGTTGTGACACCTAAAAATCTCTCCACAAACTGGAAAAAGCCCCTTAGGGGCAAAATCTTCTTCCCTGCCCTACTGAAAACCATCATTTCAGATGGCCTCTGGTCACCTCTGTTTTCCCAGTGCTCAGCACAGTAACTGCTACCTAAGAAGATAATCAAATATTTACTGAATAGTCACTTGCCTATTTCCCTAACTTGGGTCTCACTACTCTCCTGCAGACTCCTTTTGCTGTGTCAAAAATAAAGAAAAAGAAACAACAGACCCAAGGTAGAGTCACTTGCCCCCACAACAGCAACTAAGACTTAGTTGCATTGTAGGAACGTGACCTTTAACCAATCCGGAATTTCCTGATCAGCACTAGTGAGGTGACCTGCATGAGAGACCACCTCCCCTTGCCCCAAAAGGAATTTGACTAAACCATCCTATATTTTCTTTTGCTAATGACTTCCTTGTCCCACCTCCTTTCTGCCTTTAAAAACACTCCATTTTGTACAGTTCCTTGGAGCTCCTTTCTACTTATAGATGGGATGCTGCCTGATTCATGAATCCCTGTTGTTGATCCCAATTAGATGTTCAAATTTACTTGTTTGGATTTTGGGGTTTTTTTGTTTTGTTTTCTTTTTATAGCTGCAATTAAAATAGTGATTATTTCCAGTTTAATTTATAGTGGGTGTGCAATTTTTAATGAAACAGTTTTCGTTTTAGCATAATTTCTGGCAATTCGGTGACATAAATGTCACATCAGTGTTAAACCTTATTTTGCTTGATATTGCTCACTGACCTCACATCAGATCCTCTGGTTAATTTAGTGAGTGGTGCTACTTTTAGTTTCCTTAATGCACCACTCATAATTAAAAAAAATTTTTTTTAATGTTTTTTTATTTATTTTTGAGACAGAGAGAGACAGAGCATGAGCAGGGGAGGGGCAGAGAGAGAGGGAGACACAGAATCTGAAACAGGCTCCGTGTTCCGAGCTGCCAGCACAGAGCCCGACGCGGGGCTCAAACCCACAGACCTTGAGATCATGACCCGAGCTGCAGGCAGACACTTAACCGACTGAGCCACCCAGGTACCCCTGCACCACTCATAATGTAGCAGATGACATGACCATGACAAATTCTTATATAACCATTTGAAGCTCAGAGAACTCAAAAGGAAAACAAACAGCCATTTAAGTGTGAAAACGCTGAACTCTAAGTCATAATGAGACTCCACACATTATCCAGAAACCCAAAAGCATACCAAAAAGCCAAAGTCAATGGAGTCATTCTTTGCAAAGGGGAAGTCACAAATGTCTCTGGCACATTCATAAATTTGTCTTAACACTGGCACGTGTACTGTCATGTTATTTGAAAGCGGATGTGTTTGGGCTGGGTAGCGATGTGGGGGCAGGGAAGGGACAGGAGGGCTGGCTCTGAGATGCCAAAGAGAGGCATTAGGAACTCTGGAAGGAACTGGGAACTGGTCTGGTGGACATTTTGCAGAGACAACAATTTCTGACCAAGCCCTTCCAATGATTTGTAGCTTGTGCTCAACTATTCACAAGACAGTTTTCAGGGCATTATTTTAAATTGATACAGAATCTATTCATTTACAAAATCCATTTATTGCATTCTTTTTGATTAATAGCTAGGATTCAGAGTGTTAAAAATTTGATTTATCCAAATGAAAAAAAAAAAAAAGACTAACATCATTTTGAAGTGCCATTTCTGAAGTATATGCTTGATGTTTCAAAGTTATTGTTCGTGACTTTAGGTTCCAGTACCCAACACCCTACTCCAAATAACAAACGACTACATTAAACTCCGGCAACGACCATCACGTAACTGCTGTGACAGGCATGCTGGCATCCGGGCATTAGGAGCTGACATGAACCAAAGAGGTGATTTATGACATCCTGCTTTTCCAGAAATGCAGAGGCTCTTAACTCTTCAGCTGTTCCTTGTGGCAAAGAGGTTGAAAAGAATCATTTTGTCAAGTTAGTTTCTCCATGGAAGAGGAGAATGCCTTAAGGACATCCTGATTTAGAAACAAAACCACGCAAAACTCCTTTGCCAACGTCTGTGAACCCTGCAAAGCTGGCGGATGTGTGGATGTATTTTTACAGAGAGAGGTTTTAGAGACAGGAGGTTAACTAACCAAGTGAGGATGTTCTGTTAACTTATTTTTTCCCAGAAAAGAAAAAAAAAAAAAAAAAAAAAAGAATGACAATCAGCTACTTATCATATTGAGAAGTTAACCCCTTCACTTGGGCATTTATGAACACGAAGTCTGCCTGGCAACCCACAGTGGCACACTCCACCCACCACACTGGAAACGTCAGCAAAGCCCACGCTAGTTCCTATTCCGTTTATTTCTCGGCTCGATCTCAGCACTCTCATCTGATCTTGTTCGACGATTGAACCTTGGACTCATTTCTGCGTCTTGAAGATCATTTCTGAAAATGTAAAAAAGGAAACAGCACCTTAGAAAATAACGATCATGATTCTTCCACGGCAGTTTCTAGTTAACATGTGCTTTCACGTGCACTGTTTCATTTAAACCTCCACATAGTCCTCTGCTCCACTGGCTAGTCTATTACAATAATAATTATTAGCATTTTTAAATACATTTTATAACTGACTTAGCGAAGATCACAGGCTGTAAGTGACAGAGGCAGGAATTGAACCCCTTTCTTCTGAATCAAAATCTAGAATAATTTTACACTTTGCTTAACATGAACAAAACTGGAAAAAAAAAAAAAAGTGCTCCTGTCCTAACAAGGCAAAGTCAGAGCACAATGAAATCATTCTCCTAATCCTGAGAGCTGAGGTTGTAAGGCAACCAAGAAAACAAAATTTCAAAGAAAGATAAGCCCCACCAAAGAGAGATGGGCCACACAAGTTCTCACTTTTGACACAGCACCGGAGGAAGGTGGCTGTTGTACAACCAGGTAAGAGGTTATCAGCTAACATTTTAGTGAATTCTGAACTATGGGCTAGTACTGAAAGGCCCTAACACAAAGAGAGGCCACATGCACTTGCAAGCTCTTTTCCAGGAGCCTCCCTCAAATGCTCATGAGAAAAACTGGGAGCAGGGCAGGAGACTGAAGACAGCCCACTTTGGTGGCACTGGATAAAGCTGGTGAATGTGAGGACAGGGGTCAGGCAGAAAGCCCTACCTCTTCCTGGGATTGTTCTCTTCTATGAAGTGAAAGCTTTCAGTTGCTGAGGGAAACTGAATGGCCCATGGCAATCGGGCAAAGATCTAAGGTCTCTGGAGGAGGAGCGGAGGTAAAATCAATCTGCATTGAAGGACAGGAAATCAACCTGCACTGAAGGATAGGAAATCAATTGCAAGAACACTGGCAAAGATACTGTCCTGCCAAGGAAATGGTAGAAATAAAAACCTCTACCTCTGGAGGAAGGGCAGAAAATCATCTTAGGCTGATGTTCTCAACACCAAGCGGAGCCTGGGTTAAGGCAGTCTGACAACCATGGGAGAGGGGGTGGGCAGAGAAAGCTCTGCCCGCAAGATCCAGGCACATGGGGCCTGCCAGAGGCCTGCCAGAGACCACAGCTGGAACAAGAAAGAGAGAGCTCCAGCGGGCCCCCACCAGGAGCCAAGCACCAAGTATTAGGGAGTAACAGTAAACTGCTGAGAGAGAGGTATGGGCATGGAGAGAGGCCCTTCTGGGAGGCAGGCATGCAGACAAGGCTGAAAGGTCAATTGAAACAAAAGCAGTGAACAAAACCTTTCTACAACCCAGCCCCCACACTAAGCACAAGGTAAAAGTAGCCCACTTGTTGAAGATCTTGATGCCTCTGATATCCACTGAAGGTCATGTTAGGAACAAGGAAATTCCAACCTGGGTCAACTCCCCACACTAATGGCCTGACAGAAGAAGCAAGCCTGTTTCCATGTGGAAACACTATTTTAACTCAGTATCTACGGCCCTTCACAGTATGTCTAGCATTCATGCAAAATGTACAAATGCACAAAGAAAAAAAAAAAAACAAATAATAAGTCCATCGTCAAGAGATAAAGTAACCAACAGAAAGACTCACATGTTGGAAACTTTAACCAACTGATTAATATGATAAAACCTCTAGGGAAAAGCTGGAGAACATACATGGAAAGATGTTTAATGGGTGGCTCTGAAAGACAAAGGTCATTACTGTCCCTCCCTCATGGTACCTCCCAGAGTCTAAAAGGTTCCTCCCCAGGTGTCAACATTGCTGCTTTCTCCACCTCCACAAAATTAGCATGTTCCTTTTTCTTAGCTGTAACTTTACCTTTTCTCCACTAATCCCCTACCACACACAGTCCTTTGACCAGGAAGAGTCAAGCTTAAGAGGAAAAAGAACATTTTCATTAAACTTTTCAGAGACTCATTATGTTCCCCACTTTGACCCATGTGGGCCAGAGCAAGAAGACTCAGTGGGTCGTATACCAAGACAAGTGCTTACTATTTTTTATTTAGGACAGGGGTTGGCAAACTTTCTGTGTAAATGACCAGATATTTGGGGCTCTGAGGGCCATATAGTCTGTCGCAACTCAATTCTTTTAACACAGAAAGAACCACAACCAGGAGATGTATGTGGCAGACAGTAGGCCAGATGCCCTGACCTAGAACCACAGCATTCCAGCAAGTGAATCCAACAAGCTTAACCAGAATTAAGTCTGAATTCTCTAGGACCCCTCTTGGCCAAGCTGCCATCCAGAGGGTGTACCAGTCTGGCCAGTATATGGTTGCCATTAGGAAAAAGAAAAAAGCATCATGCCTAGGAATAGCTGAGGAACCCTGGGTTTCTGAAATAGGTCAATATAACCCCAACATGCTTTTTGCCCTAATCATTACCCAGAAAGCGACCCAAAGATAATTCCTTTCTGGGGACAGCAGCATTCAGTGACCAAACTTCCTTACTAAGTTGTGTGGACCAGGAGAAGGTGAGGGAGTTGGTATTTTTAAAGGAGGCCATTTCAACATTCAATAACATTAGACGCCTGTGGATTATAGGGAGGATAAAAGGTCGAGTGAATCCCTTGACCATCAGCCCATTATTGATTCCAGGCATTCTCTTTGGAGAATGGGCTCTTATTATTGATATGTTCATGAGTAACCTAGATGGTTCAGTTAGCACCTGTCAGGCTTGTTAGTCTCAACATGGGGGATCTGCCAATCTGTGGCCTTCATGGTCACGTTTATGATGTGTTCAACCTTAGTTACCTCTTTAAAGGCTCCATCTCCAAATATAGTCACATTGGAGGTTAGGGCTTCAACATATGAATTTTAGGGGAACACAATTCAGTCCATAAGAGCCTCCGTAGACCAGGCCATTCAGTTGTTGTTGTTGTTGTTGTTGTTGTTTAAGTTCATTTATTTGTTTTGAGAGAAAGAGAGATCACAAGAGAGAGGGAGAGAAAGAATCCCAAGCAGTCTCCACACTGTCAGTGCAGAGCCTGATGTGTGGTGAGATCATGACCTGAGCCGAAATTAAGAGTCAGGACACTTAACGACTGAGCCACTTAGGTGCCCAGGCCATTCAGTTTTGACAAGAACCTAGTAGCAAGCAAAGAGTTGTTTTTCAAAAGGTGTATAGCTGGTAGCTATGTGAGGCTGGACACAAGTCCAATATCCCAAAAGGTGCCTCTAGCTGAAGGCCACCTCCCTTTGTCAGAGTCTCCAATCAGGAAAATCATTAGTCATAATGACTTGTAGCTTTGAGGGGTCATTAGGGTTGTGGGAATGCAAGGGTATTAGCACTTGTCTGTGTGTGGCTCTTCCTTATCAGAGAATTTGCTCTGGCACTTACCGGATGGGGAACTATAAGTACACAACACATCAATTCCCACATACATTCAAATTTAAAAACAACAATAGTACAATGAATTAGCCCAAAGGACCCCACCTACAAGGTCACATTAGCTTCCCCATGGTGAACCTTATCCAAACCCCACAAAATGAATTCAGGTACTTCCTTTCTGCACAGGACAGGGCAGGGTGGTGAATCTGGTACTTATATCCAGCAGAGCCATCAAATCCCTTCCCAAAGTTCAGCAACACATCCAGACTGGTACAGACAGCCTTTCATCTCCCTTAGGGACAGGGGAGCCTCAGCTCCACTTCCCATCAATAAAGCTAGAATAGCCAAAACAATTCTAAGGAAGAAAAATTTATACTGACCACGATAAATGCTGATAAGGATACAGAACAAGAAAAATTCTCATTCACTGCTGGTAGGAATGCAAAATGGCACAGCCATTCTAGAAGAAAGCTTGGCATTTTCTCACAAAACTAAATATAGTCTTACATACAAATTCAGCGATTACACTCCTTGGTATTTTCCCAACTGCACTGAAAACTTATGTCCACACAAAACCCTGCACTTTCTTTTTATTAAAATATAATAATAAACAGCACTTTATTCATAATTGCCAAAACTTGGAAGCAACCAAGATGTCCTTCATTATAAAACTGCAGCAATGAAGACAAGGTGTTATTGGTGAAAAGACAAACATATAGATCAACAGAACAGAACAGTGATTCCTGAAATAGACCCACACATATATATTCAATTGACTTTTGATAAAGGCACCAAAGTTATTAAATTGGGAAAGGATAGTTTCTTCAATAAATAAAGCTAGAGAAAATGGAAACCCACATGTAAAAAAGAAAAATTGAACCTCAATGCTTATTGTGCATCATTTATAAAAATTAACTCGGGGCGCCTGGGTGGCGCAGTCGGTTAAGCGTCCGACTTCAGCCAGGTCACGATCTCGCGGTCCGTGAGTTCGAGCCCCGCGTCAGGCTCTGGGCCGATGGCTCGGAGCCTGGAGCCTGTTTCCGATTCTGTGTCTCCCTCTCTCTCTGCCCCTCCCCCGTTCATGCTCTGTCTCTCTCTGTCCCAAAAATAAAAAATAAAAAACGTTGAAAAAAAAAAATTAAAAAAAAAAAATTAACTTGAAATAGGGGCTCCCGGGTGGCTCAGTCAGTTAAGAGTCGACTTTGGCTCAGGTCATGATCTCCTGGTTTGCGACTTCGAGCCCTATGTCAGGCCTGGAGCCTGCTTCAGATTCTGTGTCTCCCTCTCTCTCTGACCTTCCCCCGCTCTCACTCTATCTCTCTCAAAAATAAATAACACATTAAAAAAAAATTTTTTTTAATTAACTTGAAATAGATTATAGACCTAAATATAAACCCTAAAATTTCCAGAACATAATCGAAAACCATTGGGTTAGGTAAAGATTTCCTAGGTAGGACATAACAAGCACAAAATATAAAAGAAAAAAAAAAAGATAAATTAGATTTCATCAAAATTTAAAACTGCTCTTTGAAAAACACTATCAGGAAAATGAAAAGGCAAGTCACAAAGTGGAAGAAAATATTTGCAAAATACATTTCTGACAAAAAAGTCAGAAATTTCAAAAGTAAAAAACCACCCAACTTACAAAATGGGCAGAAAATGTGAGGAAGCATCTCATCAAAAGACAGGGATGGCAAACATGCATGTGGAAGGAAGTTCAGTGTCATTAACCTTTACAGAAATGCAAATTCAAATGACAATGAAATACTGCTATAGATCTATTAAAATGGCTTTTTAAAAAAACATCGTCATCAAGTACTGGCCAAGATACAGAGCAACTGGAACTCTCACTCCTGGTGGAAAACAGCTGGGCAGTTTCTCATCAGTTGAACATACACTTGGTATATGATGCACTAATGCCAGTCACGCTAAGGTATTTACCCAAGAGAAATGAAAACTTACATCCACACAAAAAACCGCACTCAAAAGCTTACAGCAGTTTCATTCATAATCCCCCAAATCTGGAAACCACCCAAGTGCCCATCAGCTTTTGAATGTGGTACAATCTTACAAAGGAATACCAGTCAGCAATGAAAAGGAACTACTGATAGATGAAAAATATGGATGATTCTCAAAAGGGTTATGCTAACTGAAAGAAGCTAGACACAAACAACTACGTTATTATTTGGTTCCATTTACAGAACATACTGGAAAAAGAAAAAACTGTTGGGACAGAAGGCAAATCAGTGGTTGCAGGAACCAGGAAGGAAACTGAATACAAAAGGGTACCAGACAATGTTTTGGTGTGATGGAAATACACTATATATCAACTGTAAATAGTGGCTACATTGCTATAAATGTTTATCAAAACTCATAGAACTGAACACCTAAAACTGGCGATTTTTATTATCAAACCTCAATAAACCTGATAGAAAAAAGAAACACCCACAGGCTCACTTTGCCTTTAGCCTGTTTGGCTCCCCAACCAAAAAGGACAGAGTGAAGCCAGGGCCACCCACGATAATTACTTGATGAGCTTTGGCTCCTATTGCTCTTAGGTGGTTTACCTTTCCCACCATTTTTCTCATCTAACTCTAAGGGTTTTTTTGTTTTTATCTTTTTTGCTTCATCTATTTGGGGCTCTGTCATTAGGTGTGTATATGCTTATAATAATCTCTTCTTGGTGGATTGACTTTTTTATCATAATAAAATGTCTCTCTCTGTCTCCAGTAACAATATTTGTCTGAAAGTCTATTTTGTCTGATATTATTATGGCTACACCAGACTATTGGCATGGTATATCTTTTTCTATGCTTTTTAACTTATTTGTGTCTTTGAATGTAAAGTGTATCTTTGGTAGACAGTGTATACTTGGATCATGGTTTGTTTTTAAATCCATTCTGCCATTCTCTTTTAACTGAAACAGTTAATCCATTTATACTCAATGTATAGGATTTATATGTACCATTTTGTTGGTTTCTATGTCTTATGTCTTGTGTTCCTCTATTCCTTCATCACTGCTTTCTTCTGTGTTATTTTCTAGTTTATCATTTAATTCCTTTGTCATTTCTTTTACTGTATTTTAAAATTTACTTCCTTAGTGGTTGCCCTGGGGATTATAATTAACCTATTAATTGATAACAACCTAGCTCAGATTAATAACACCCTAACTTCAAAGGTATTCCACAACTTTGTTTCTATATATAGCTCTGTTGCTTGCTCCCACCTTTTTGCTACTGTCACACAAATTACACTGTGTTTACCAACACAGACTTAGAATTATTGCTTTGCACAGTTCTCTTTTAAATTACACAGTAACAACAAACTACATCTTTTATATTAACCTATACTTTTATATTTACCTTTACTGGTGCTCTCAATTTTTTCATATGGATTCAAGTTATTGTCTAGTGTCCTTTCCTTTCAGCCTGAAAGACTCTCTGTAATATTTTTATAGGACATATTTCCTAGTAACCAATTCCCTCAGTTTTTGGTTCTCTAAGGTCTTGATTTTTCCTTCGTTTTTGAAGTACAGTTTTGCTAGATATAGAATTCTTGGTTGGCGGTCTTCTCTTAGCACTTTGAATATGTCTTTCCACTGCCTCTGGCCTACATGGTTTCTGATGAAAAATTACCAAATTCCTTGGGATGAGCTGCTTCTCTCTTGATTCGTTCACAATTTTCTGTCTTTGGGAAGTCTCGTGAGCTTCTTGGATGTGTAATTTTTTTCTTTACATTGGATTTAATAAGTTTTCAGTCATTATTTCTATACATATTCTTTCTGCCTCTTTCTCCTCTCATTATAAAGACTCCCATTATGCATGTGATATACTTGACAGTGTCTCACTGGTCTCTGAGACCATACATTATTCTCGTCTGTTTTCCTTTCTGTTCCTTGGACTGAGTACTCTCAACTGATCTATCTTCAAGTTTGCTGATTCTTTCTTCTACCTGCTCAAATCTGCTGTTATCTCATTAGTGAATTTATTTTAGCTGCTATGCTTTTCAATTCCAGAATTACTATTTTTTTCTAAACAATTTCTATTTCTTTATTAGTATTCTCTATTTGGTGAGACACTTTGTCATACTTCCCTTTAAGTCTCTGAACATATTCAAACCAGCTGATCTAAAGATCGAACAGTCCAATGTCTGAATTTCCTCAGGGACATTTTTATTGGTTGCTTCTTCCTCCTGTGTATAGGCCACCATTTGTTTCTTTGTATGTTTCAATTTTTTTGTTGTTGACAACTGGACATTTTAAACGATACACTGTGGCAACTCTGGAAATCAGATTCTCCTTCCCCAAGGTTTGTTGACATTGCTATTTGCTACTGTTGTTTAGTGACTTTCTGAACTAACCCTGTAAATATGCATTCTTGGTTGTGTGTGGGTGGCCATTTACATGTCTGCTAGGTGAGTTTAGTGGTCAGCTAATGGGAGTTTCCCTAAACATCTGGAATCAACATAACACAGAACCCCTTGGTAAAACCCAAGGGACTCTATGCATGCTGGGGCAGGCATCCAACACTTGGTTGACAACTCTGCCTTATGCATTTAAGAAAAAGAAGAAGAAGAAACTAAAGAGGGGCAGAAAGAAAGGGAGCGCGAGAATCCCAAGCAGGCTTGGCATCATGAGCACAGAGCCCAATGTGGGGATGGATCCCGGGAACCATGAGATCATGACCTGAGCTGAAATCAAGAGTTGGATGCGTAACTGAGGGAACTACCCAGGTGCCCTAATAAAAGGAGGAATAAAATGCGCGCAAACATAAGCAGATTTATATGTTTGGTGTTGGAAAGATGAGGACTACTATACAGTGGGTTCTATTCTCTCTACAAAGGAGGAGAAAAGATCTCTCGCTGGGGGTGGAGCCATTGCAAAGAGCCAAGGTTTCAGATAATCCCTGTGAGGAACAGGACAAAGAAATGATCACAGAAACAGTAAAACTGCCAGGCAGTTTTGAGGGCCCATTGAAGGGTAATCATGAAGTTACAGTGGAACAAAGCCACCCCGCTGTACTGCAGATCACTCCTGAAGGTGAAGATGAATGAAAATCTAATGCTTGTCCCTGTTCCTTTCCTCCTTACTTATCAGCAGGACCTGGAACATGTCCTCTCCACCACTCCCATCTCCCAGACAGATTCCTAAGTGCTAACAAAGAGAAGGAATCAAACTGTATTTATTTTACACTAAACACGTCTTATGACCAGGAACATCTAGGAAAGATCTGAAAGTTTTCTTAGCACTCTGAGCCAGTGCTTAAGGCTAAACTGTGAATTTCTCATTGGAACAATTTGTCTTTAGAAAAACAACTTCTGACAAGTGACCAGAATTATTACACTGGGATTCCATTTCCAAGCAGAAATGTATAGAAACAAGTAGCAAGCTAGAAATCTTTACCTTAATGTGTGTGAATTACTGCTTCCTTAGGTCAGAAAGCACAAATACTCTTTTATTTGAAAATGAACTGCGTGGAATTACAATTTCTCAAAGTACATGCTTACTTCTTGATGATGAACACTCACTTATGTAATGCTTCCCAGGCTTCCTCTTCTTCTAGAAGATCTCTTATGATGTCTGAACTAGAACTAAAAGGAAAGGCACATCAATATTGCCAGACGATAAGAAGACCATACGGTTTTATTTATATGAAATTCTAGAAAATGCAAACTTCTCTACAGTGACAGGAAACAAACCAGCAGACCAATGATTACCTCCTGGGGGCAAGGGGGTGGGCAAGGAGGGATTACAGTGTCACAAGGAAACTCTGGGACCTTCATTGTGAAGATGATTTCATAGCTGTGTACATGTATCAAAACTCATCAAAATGTGTGCTTTAAATACTTGCAGTTTATTATACATCAATTTCAATACAGGTATAGAAAACTCAATAAATTAGCAAAAATAAAGAAAAAAAATCATCAAACCTCAAAAAATCCCTCAACATAAAACCTGCATTCAAATGGAATACAATAAGAGCCTTTTTAATCTCCTATGGCAACCAAAGATCAAACTGTGTTTTAAAACCTCACTCTAGTAATGAGATTCACAAAGAGACATTAAGTTCCTAAGTGGCTTTTAGTCCTTTGTAACCAAAGTAAAGTAAAATTTAATTAATTTGAACTGTGCTAATAAAGGAATTCGTTACAATGCAACCTGGTTTGAAGTGTTGTGTGATCTTTGGTTTATCTGTGTAGGGTACAGGGTAAATAAGGTTAGAGAGGGCATGTATTATTTCTTTAAAGGAAAAAACTGTTTTAAGACTTTTAGCATCTTGTTCTTACTCAAATTCCTACCAAATAAAAAAAAAAAAAGATGTACATCAATAGTGAAAAAGCATTTCTAAGACAAAGAATTCTAAGACAAAGAATGTGAAGGGCATGACATGGGACAACTGAGAAACAGTAGTCACTACCCCAGGGTGGAGAAGGCTGAAACCAAAGAACTTGCTCTGGGGTGAGAAACAACAAGTTTGTCAGGGCCAATCATTATCTAACAAGACTCTGATAACAAAAGTTTAAAAATTAAGGAGACTTAAAGTGGCAGTGAATCATTCTCAACAACTGACAAATCACTTGGAAGCAATGTTTGCCTGTGGTACATGAACAAAAAAGGCAACAAGCATCAATCAATACTGTTCTGTGCCAAATATTTTACCCCAGGGGTTCCCCCCTTCCCAAATCCCAAGACTCTCAAGGAACCATATGTAGGAGCCTTTCTGACTATGGTTCCTGTGTATAATGACCTGGTTGGGGGTGGTGGTGGGGATTCCATTTGCATGACAGGTGTAGTGACCTTCCAATAGAGCTAGTTCAGAGGTTCTCAGGTTCAGGATAAGGATCCACATATGGGAACAGCAATACTTTTCAGTATTTGTGGCTTGAGAAAACACATAATAACAAACTATTATAAATTTAGTAATACTTTTAGTCTATATTTTATTCATTATAGTGACATATGCAGTGAAAAAACAGTAGTACCTGAATTTGTGAGACACTCTTGATTATGTCTAAAGATAATTCTTGATACGTATGTGCTCTTACACACCCAGTGAATCATTCCTTCAAGGTCCAGGCTTGGGAAGCACTAATCTAAAGTGTTAGTATATAAGCATCTACTACTTTTTTACATTTGAGGGTGGCCCCTGTGTAAATCCAAGTGCCCTGGAAAATAATAACATTCACTTATCACTGGTAATTTTTATCTTAGTGTAAACTGCCTTAAAACAAGCTTTCCCCTTAAACAGCAAGCTAAATGTAGTTTTTATTAGCAGGCAAGAGAGAAAAGCAGAAGGCCCTTAAGGAGACACAAGGCAGACTGCACCAACTTTATTAATTTTCTAAGAGACAGACCCACATCAACACTTGCTAGAGCAGGCTAATATCCAATGCCACCTCTACTCCCACAGAAGTGGTCTAACCTTTCCACCTCCAACATCCCAACTTCTGTTATTACTTACTTCCCTTTCAAGTACTCCAACTTTATAAACAAAAGGGAAGTTGTTTTAACGTAACTTTTTCTTTCTCTTCTCTCTGTTACAATGATACCATCATCTACTCTTCTTTACCTGGACAGAACTAAGGCAGTGTTTCTGAATTCTTTTCATTATTGCCTCCCACCCCCATCAGAGCTTTTTTAGACATTTTTTTTCCTAATTACCCTTCCATGAAATTTTAATACTGAAAATGTGTATCCATTTATATATTGTACATTAGTATCCGTCTGTGTGTGTATGTATGCTTTACACACAGTTTTTTTTTTTTTTTTTTTCCATCCAGCCCTCCTGCTGTCACAACCAAGTCCTGTCCTGTCACCCCGCCCCTCCCAGGGAGCTCCTACTGAGAACCCATGAGCTAAGGGAATGCTCATGCAGCTCTGGGTCCTGGTAGGTTTCACAGGGCCAGAAAAAATAAAGTGTGATTCTTGCCAACACCCCCAATACACACATACAATTTTATTTTTGAACAGGAAGGTTACAAACCATCCCCATTGTTCCGGTAAGTAAGCAGGACAGCTGAGCCTGTCAAGCAACCAAGCAGTCTAGTGATCAATTTACCTAGGGGTTTCAAATCACCAGTAGAAATCACTGATTTGTTAAAAGAAAATATTTGCAGTACGTTAGTGACATAAACCTAAGCAGCTTTTGTCACTAATGTACCGCAAATATTTCACTACCTCAGTGAAAACAGATGGTAGAGGAGGTTCGCAAAAAACACATCTCAAAAGTGGTCTGCAATCTCCTTGTGTTCTGTGACTTCAAAACCTCTGACCGGCCACACCACCCAGCCTCCCTATGCCCGACATCCTCATTCCTTGCCACCTTCCCTTCCACTCCAGCTTAGTCACTAATCTGAGGGACACAAAATTCGAAAGGTCTGGAGCTTACCTACAATGATGTTTCAGGATTATTTGCTATGTCTGCTATTCTAATTCTAGTCACCTCTGAGAAACTGAGAGCAGACACTAATACAATTAAAACAATGGTCATTCCTTCTTAAAGTAATGTACTCACCATATTCTACTTAAAAACCACATTCCTGAAATTACACATTAGGGTTTCACAAATAGGATTTTACAAACAGACTACTGGGCACAACAGTCAGTGTGTCTAAAATTAACACTCTCAGATCTCTTTCTTATGGATAGTAATTAATATTTTTGAAATCTTAACCATTTTAATATGCCTTGGAGATCAATAATTCCTTTCATATACTTTAAAGACATCTAAAAAATTCTCCATAGGAGAAAATAAATTATTCACTCTGGTATACCTGGGGTCAGAGCATATACGAGCTTATACAGCTATAGCTTTTAATTCTCAGGCAAGGAACTTTTTCGGAATAAATTTTAGCTCCTCTACTATGTGGGTTTGGAACATTGTGTAGATCATACTTTAAGAAGCTAGATGGGGCGCCTGGGTGGCTCAGTCGGTTAAGCGTCCAACTTCAGCTCAGGTCATGATCTCACAGCTTGGGGTTCGAGCCCCACGTCAGGCTCTGTGGTGACAGCTCAGAGCCTGGAGTCTGCTTCGGATTCTGTGTCTCCCTCTCTCTGCCCCTCCTCCACTCATGCTCTCTCTCTCTCTCTCTCTCTCTAAAATAAACATTTAAAAAGTTAAAAAAAAAAAAAAAGAAAAAAGAAGCTGGATGAATATGAAGTCAGGTACATGGAAGTCAGAGCTCCCCAGGTAAGGGTGTTTAAACTATGCTTTCCGATGTTACCAACAGTCCAGGCTAAAGCAAAAATTATTCTATAAATTAAATACACGTGAGAAGGACTCACAGGCAAAAATGCTAACCTTGCATTCTATGGAATTCCCAGCCTCTGTTCAGGAAGATTCTAGTAGATCTATTTAGAACACCCACAGTTAATTTTTCATGCCGTTTAACCTTTATTTTCAGCTCAAACTTCCAGAAACTTAAGCTAAACTGCTGTTTGTTGGTCTTCGACCTAGCTGGTCTTCCTACATAAGACCTTACTCTCGTTATTCTCTTACCAAAAGCAGTAGCGCAACATTTTATCAGGCAAAGGAAAACACTTTTTGCGTGTTTCTTTTGCAGCGTCTTATTTCACCTTACTAGTCAAGATTTTACCACCAAAGCTGAAATGTAAGATGCCTAATACCTCTGGCAAAGGTATGACTGATTAAGACTACCCAGAGGAGAAGAAATCACAGATTGTAGTGTCAAAGAGAGTCCAGTTTCAGTGCTGTTTCTGTCACTGCATGTGTAATACTGGGCAAGATACTTAATCTTTCCAAGTCTCAATATTCTCACTTGTAAAGTCAAGATAGTAACACATGCAGTTCACAGGGATATTCTAAGATTCATCAATAAAACATATAGAATGTTTAGCATAGAGCTTAGCACATAGTAAATGTTCAATAAATAAAGCTTCCATTTTCATAAAACAAAGCTGGGTCTGAATTACACGAGTAACTGCCTCAGCACTACGCTTCCATTTGCCCTAGGAAACCTGATCACCACGTGCTCTATTTTAATCTTTGATTTGCACTGTTTCTATGACACCAAGGTACAAATTCATCAGAACTTGTTATTTATCCAGCATGGCAGGTACACAGGGTACTGTGGGGCAGAAAAAAATGCAAACATTTGCTATAAAAATCCTGTGGATTAAAGATTACTTACGAGTGGGATTTTTCTATTATCTGGTAGTTACTCCACACCATACGACACCCCCACCAGCCCAACTCTTCCGATAATTGTGGCATTAACTTGAGTGTGGCTGAGCGTATCAAACTCAAAAACAAAAACAAAACACTCCTTAAGGATAGATCACTGGAGGATTGATAGAGAACAAACAATGCCACCAGACAATGGTACTTAACTAAATGCTGCCAGCTACCATGAATCCTTCTTCAAATGCTTATTTTTAGTAATCTGTTCTTATTCTACAGGGTAAGCAGCAGCTTATACGCCTAATATGTTAGTAGCTGGCTGACAATAACATGTTAGAACAGTAAACATCTTATGTTCAAGAAAGAAATCACTCGGGGCGCCTGGGTGGCTCACTCAGTTAAGCCTTGATTTGGAGGCAGGTCATGATCTCATAGTTTGTGGACTCGAGGCCCACATCAGGCTCTGTGCTGGCAGTGCAGAGACTGGTTGGGATTCTCTCTCTCCCTCTCTCTCTCTCTGTCTCTCTAAAAATAAGTAAATAAACTTTAAAAAAAAGAAAGAAATCACTCAATGAAGACAATGACAAAAATGACCATTTTGTGAGCAACTACTCCTACAGACCATTGTGATAATTAGCTTATATGCATTGGCCTTAATTCATATAAGCACCCTAGGTTTTATCTGCATTTGACACATGGACAAAGGCTTAGCGACATTAAGTAAAAAGAACTAGGGATGTGAATGCAAAGTTTGTCTTCTTTTTTATCACACTGTGCTGCTTCAACCAGTAGTAGAAGAAGAATAAAATGCTACTAATCCACAAGAATTAAAAATACCACCTCCTCTTATGTATTCATCAATAAGGTTTTATCAGATAACCATCAAAAAGGTTCACAGATAAAGTAGAGCTGAGAGTTTCACTGTTCTCCATTAAATCTAGAAAATATAAAATGAAGAAAGTTTCAGATAGAAGAAAAGAACTTTTTTATCAAGTACTATATGGTAAATCCTTATTAAGAGATGAAAGCAAACCATAACTAAGTTTATGTTCAATTTATGAAGCATCCACAATATATAATCATCTCATTTGCTTTTTACCATTACCCAGGGAGATTACCAGGGCAAAAAACTATCCTCCCATTTTATCAACAGGACAAATGAAGCCCAGGGAAATTAATTCAACAATCGACCAACATGCCAGGAACCATTCTAGAGTCAGAAAACCATGACTGAGATGAATTTCCATAAACAAAGAGTGCCTGCTACATATGGTGATCTCATGGACATACAGAAATTTCAAGGACTTGATGTCATCATATCTTAGGTGAAGATACATTCCCCCAAAACAATGTCACATTCATTGGACACACATAAATTTCAAGGACTTGATGTCATAGTATCTTAGGTGAAGATACCTTCCCCTCAAAACAATGTCATATTCATCCAAAGGACAGTAGACTTATGTACCACCTAGTTTAAGCTCTTTTGAAAATGAAAAAGATGTGGAAGAACTATTCTATGTTCCCACTTTTTCTCTAGAAACTTTCAACAAATTCACCACCTGAAATAAGGTGAACCATTTAGCTTTCAAGGGTATGCTGAGGTTCATAAGTGCTCCCAGAAAAAAAGGCCATAATAAAGTACAAAACAGTAATGCATGTTAGTAAGAGAAGGTTTCACGGCAACATTAATTAAATGTCATACTCTTAAAACTTAAAAAACCAGGGTGCCTGGGTGGCTCAGTCGGTTAAGTGTCCGACTTCAGCTCAGGTCACGATCTCACGGTCCGTGAGTTCGAGCCCCGCATCGAGCTCCGGGCTGATGGCTCAGAGCCTGGAGCCTGCTTCTGATTCTGTGTCTCCCTCTCTCTCTCCCCCTCCCCCTCCCCCGTTCATGCTCTGTCTCTCTCTGTCTCAAAAATAAATAAAACGTTAAAAAAAAAATTTTTAAAAAAAAGTTAAAAAACCAAATGTAATGTCAACCTTCCAAAAGCAATTATGAAGATTTTTAAAAATACAAGATATCGCTGAATTACAGTAACATACTTACAATGTAATGTTACTGTTTAGTTATTTTGATGTGTTCTTTAGATACTGTTTTCTCTTAATTTGACCAGAAACAAACTTATTTAGCAATTTTTCTAATAATCCCAATGCCCTTTAAATAACAAAATCCCATTAATTTATTTGTCTTACCTTACTGCATCACCAAATTTCATTAGCCAATTTATAATAACAACATTAAAGATAACAATGATTTCCAAAATGTTATCTCAAAGAGTACAGATGCTTTTTTGTTTAAAGCAGATTAGTGTGTTTACAGGGTTCAAAATCAAAATGACATAAACAGATGTACACTGAGAAGTCTCACACTCCCTTCCCCTGCCAACCTGTTGGCCCTTGCCTGCAAAATATAATCACTTATTAGTTTATTGTTTATCATTCTGGTGTTTCTTTATGGAAAACCAAATAAATATAAGCATGTACCACCACCGCCACCCCTTTTAGAAAGGAGACAGCGTGCTATCTATCCTGTTTTGAACAATGGTCTTTTCACTTACAGATCTATCCTGGAAATCCCTCTGTATCAGCACACAGAGATTGTCCTTTTGAACAATCATACAGTATTTCACTGTGTGGCTGTACCATAAGTTTAATCAACCAGCCCCAATGATAAATTCTTGAGTAGCGTCTAGGCTTTTGTTATCATGTAAACAATGGAGAACCTTGTGTGTAAGTCACTGTGTTTGTGTGCAGGTGAAATCTGGAGGACAAATTCATTGAAGACTGGTTAAAAGGCAAAACAACAGTACTTTGGTTGATCTCATCAGATTCCTGTCCTTAGAGATCGTTTTATGTAGCACTCTGGCCAGTAATAAATAAGTGTCTGTTTCCCCACAATCTTACTACAGCAGAGTGTGTGAATAAATGTTAAGACTTTTTGCCAATCTACCAAGTCAGAAGTAGATTTAATTTGCACTTCTCTTTTAGCAAACTGTCTCTGTTCGTGACTTTTGCCCATTTTTCTACTAGGTCTGTGGGTCATTTCCTTTTCAGTCTCTAGATGCTCAAAAAGAATATCTCCTCTTGAATGTTTAAAAAAAGGTATTAAACCTCTGTAAATGGTAAGAAAAAGTATTACTATGTCTTCTTTCATTGTCAAAAATATTTCTATGAAGTTATATATTAAAATTAAACATTAGTTCTTTAAAGGTACATATTTGACATTTTCTCGGCTAATGAGAAAGAATTCCAAAGCAAGCATACTTATCTTAATTTTAATTCTGGCTGCAATTCAAAATCAAATTTGTCTCATTCTTTCTTGTACCCCACACTATCCTCTCAAATCAGTGCAGGAACTCTGGTTAACCCTAATTAACTACCTACTCTGAGCAACTAACACCCATCTATTTATCTATCTGCTAACTAATCTCATTTAAAATCCTTGATCGCAAGGGCGCCTGGGTGGCTCAGTTGGTGAAGCGTCCTACATCAGCTCGTGATCTCGGTCATGGTTTGTGGTTTGTGGTTTGTGAGTTCGAGCCCCCGTGTCGGGCTCTGTGCTGACAGCTCGGAGCCTGGAGGCTGCTTCGGATTCTGTGTCTCCCTCTCTTTACCCCTCCCATGCTCATGCTCTGTCTCTCTCCATCTCTCAATAATAAATAAACGTTAAAAAAAAAATTTTTTTTTTTAAATTCTTGACCGCAAATCTGAAATGGGCAATCCTCACTACCGGGCAATCCACACTACCAGGCGATCCTACAATACTTACCTGGCATGTTCTGCTTCCCACTCTCAAAAAGATTCATACCTTCTCAAATCACCTGCCATCCTACCCCCACTCTCAGCTGATGAACCTGCCATAGCTACATGAAGAAAATAAGAGCCATCAGGCGGCCTTGCTGGCCATGCCTTGATCAGATCTCCTACCTGTGTATGTACCTACATCCTTGGTCTTCCTTGCTGTTAGCATGGATGCATCAATCCTGCCCCTAGTAAAGACCAACCCCTGAACCCACCACCTCTTGCCTCCTCAGGACTTCATTCACTTAGCTCCCTACCCCTCATCAGTTTCCCCCTTGATCCCCTGCATCCCTCCACATGCAGTTTTAATCTCCACCACCCTTCAGAGGCCCGAGTTGCACAGAGTTGTCAGTAGATGAAATCTCCTCTTTCTCCCCTAAAGCTTCCCCCTTAATCCACACTAGTCAATCTTCTACCTGAAACCCACTCACTTGAGATCACACTTGATAAGAACTTGGTGCTACCCACGTCCACAGCCCCCTCTATCTCATATTTGGCCTCTCAATCCGTCTCCTTCCATTAGCTTCCATGATTTCTCAAGGCCTCAGTTTTCAATCCCACACTGGTTTATTCTTCCTCTATCTCCTTTGCTCAGTCTCTTTTTTCTAAATGTTTCTTCTCTCTAAATGTTAAAGTAAGAGAGGGTTCAGTCCTAAGTGTAGCTCACCCTGATTTCTCCCCTCACCTCCATTTCTTGGTTTGATATCTATACTTGGTTTATCTCAAAGGCCCCCAAACAAAACTTTTCATCATCAATACGACCCATGCCCAGCCCCTGGCCAAAGTTTCTACTGCCTTTCCCAAACTTTCCCATCTTACTGAGTAAGCACTAACTTGCTAAAATTACTCACCCAATTGCTAAAGCCAAAAATTTAGGATTCATCCTTGATGCTGAGCTTTACCTTGCTCACCATATTCAAACCATCTCCAAGTTCTGCCACTCCTACCTCCTAAACATATCCCCAATCCCAGCCATTTCTATCTTCACTATTGTTATGCAGATGCACACCACAAGGAACCCTGGACAGATGGTACAAAAGCCTGTCTCCCTGTTTCCACTCTTTGCTTCACCTCTAGCCCCCTATCCATTCTTCACAGCATCTGGAGTTATCCTTTTAAAACACACACACACACACACACACACACACACACACACACACACACACACACACACAAAGACCGTATCAGATCAGATCAATATTGGTAAGTCATTTGGTCTCCAAACTGATCTAGGGATTCAATTTAATCTCAACCAAAATTCCAGCAGACTTTTTTTTTTTTTTAAAGCATTGACAAGTTGATTTTAAAGTTCATTTGGAGGGTTCTAGTTTCTCCACATTGTCACATCTGTTGTTTCCTGTGTTGTTAATTTTAGCCACTTTGGTGTGAGGTGGCACCTCAATGTGCTCCAGCAATAGCACTACTAATAATTTACACAAGGGATACACGAGTGCTGATTAATAGTGGCACATGTACCCCAATGTTTATAGCAGCACTTTCAACAATAGCTAAATTTTGGAAAGAGCCTAAATGTCCATTAGCTGATGAATGGATAAAGAAGATGTGGTTTATATAGACAATGGAATACTAGTTGGCAATGAGAAAGAATGAAATCCTGCCATTTGCAGCAACATGGAGAGAACTGGAGGGTGTTATGCTAAGTGAAATAAGTCACTCAGAGAAAGACAGGTATCATGTTTTCCCTCATATGTGGAACTTGAGAAACTTAACAGAAGACCATGGGGGAAGGGAAGGGGAAAAAAATAGTTACAAACAGAGAGGGAGGGAAGCAAACCATAAGAGACTCTTAAATACAGAGAACAAACTGAGGGCAGATGGGGGGGGGTAGGGGAGAGAGGAAATGGGTGATGGGAATTGAGGAGGGCACTTGTTAGGATGAGCACTGGGTGTGGTATGTAAGTGATGAATTATGGGAATGTATCCCTAACACCAAGAGCACACTGTATACACTGTATGTTAGCCAACTTGACAGTAAATTATATTAAAAAAAATTAAATTTCATATGGAGATGCAAAGCACCTAAAATAGCCAAAATAATTTTGAAGCTCAAGGCAGGCAACTCTGGCCTCCAGCATGATCTCTTTATGACACACAAATATTACCATTTTCTGTGTGCCAAGAAAAAGGGGTAGGAAACACTATATTAAAGAGAGAAGCATACGTTTTTGGTCAATCTCTTCAAATTCTTATAAAAAGTAAAGAAAAGTACTGTGTGTTGGTTTTTTTAATTAAGAGAAATAAAAGGATATCAGGTTAGTTCCAAACAATAGAGTCCTCTTGGCTACCTGGAAAAAAATTCATTTCAGAATATAATTACACATGTATGCTCATTTTACTTACAAACTTAAGAAACAAAAGAAGATATCAACTCTGAGACTCTAATTTAAGGGAAAAATTTTTTTTAATTAGTGAAATTTTCATTGCTACAACTAGATACTGAATCAAGTTACGTGGGCAAGAGGACAAAATCATGATGCTTCATTTTGTTTTTATTCTTTAGAATGTCAGCAGGATAATGACTGACACAAATAAAAACCAAACACTAAAAGGTAACAAGATGGTAGTAACAGGTTACAATATCCAGCCACACGAAAATAAATGAGTTAAAAGACAAGCAACATGACAAAGAGGAAATTTCCTCTACCATTTAGGAAGCTTCCATTTGACCACGTATTTCTTTGATAACAGGGACCAAGGGGCTGGACATGAAGCTCATAACGAGACTAGCATGTCTTCTGCACAACTTCTATGCAATCTACCCACCTGTCTACCCTGAGAATTCACATTCAACTGTGCAAATGTGGGAAGTCTGGCCAACACCAACCATGAAAACCAGAGAAACCCAAAACAAGTCAGGGTTCAGGCCATAAAACCCTAAATCTTATGTTCAAGGAGAAGAATCTGAAAACTACCTTATATTGCTGGATTGTAGGCAGTGGACACTGAACTTTCCTGTGACTCAGTTCCCAACAGTGAAATGTTAGACTAAATGATGTAGTGCATGAGAAAGAATTATCCTTCCAAAATTGTATGTACACCAAATTTTAATGTTTGGATACATATTTTTAATTTTTTATTTGTACTATTACCCAAATTCCAGTAACACATTATAAATGGCTCAAATAAAATGTGCTTATGAGGGCAAGAGAAGCATACTACAGTGCACATTAATGTAATCTTAAAAGGCTTCTATAATTTAATTGACTTTTGCAGAATTACCTAAAACAAATAAATAATACGCTTCTGTATTTGAAGCCTGTTATTCTTTAACACTCAAATCTCTCTGAGATACAGGAACAATGTGCACTCAGTAGTGCACAGTGTGGTAAAATCAAAGGAGGAAGCAAAATCAGCGATTTAATATGTAGCCATATTCCAGAATGTGACTGTTTGTGTGGTAATAAAGAGAACAGAGAACGTGCGCAAATTAACATTGCACGTCCTTCTAACAAGGCAACCATACAATCTATCAGCTAAACCCAGAGACTCTGGAGGGTACTATAGGGTGTGATTAATAATGATGCCAGCCTATCTCAGGGAAACCAGAACATATGGTCATTCTTTATCCATTTTTTGAACAGTTTCATTATAAATGCTACTAACAACAGAAGCAATAGCAGCTAAGACAAAAATTCTGGATGCAACTCATGTTGTCACTGGGGGAAAATCTGGGCTGAGAATTATTGGCTTCACCTCTATTCATTGACTTTGGATAAGTCCCCTCACCTGTCCAGGCAGCCTCCATTTCCTTACCTGTGATAAAAACTTACTACATTCAGTGACTTCTTGAGTTACCTTCTGTCTTGAAAATGTTTGTATTCTATCCTAATATGCCTTTTCCTCAGGTTCTAAAGATCTCCATGGAGACCTCATTATATCTCTGATTTAAAAACAAAGGTAGTAAGAAATGAGAATGCGGGGGGCGGGGGGGGGAACCTCTGGTTTTAACTTCCAAGTTGACTGTAACAAATTATAAATTTGATCAACTGACTAAAAATACAAAACTCCAATAGCATGATACATAAACTACACACTTCTCTTCCATCCAATTTCATTCACCAGAACAAGTGCAAAAGGACTTTGAATTTTTTTGTTTTTTTGTTTGTTCCTTTCTTTCTACAGAAATCTCTTACCTGGTTGCCCATGGTTGGCAGTCTGGGAGAGTCGATCCAAAATAGTGACTGCATACCTAACATTTAGAAGAAACTGGTAGTTCCTTCAAGGTCTTATACTTGCTATTCTCAAGGCATTCTGAAAAACACACTATCAGCCACTCTTTTTTTAATGAAAAACTGAGTTCTGAACCAATCAAGATTATATCTTGGTTTTATATATCAAGCTGAATATATCCAGAAGCATATGGAACAAGAATTCCTGTACAGTTTATGAAATATCTGAAAACTAAAACAGAAAAGTACACTTTAAAAATGTTAACCTTAGGGGCGCCTGGGTGACTTGGCTGGTTAAACGTCTGACTTCAACTTAGGCCACCATCTCACGGTTCATGAGATGAACAGCTCAGAGCCTGGAGCCTGCTTCTGATTCTGCCTCCCTCTCTCTCTGCCCCTCCCCCACTCAACCTCTGTCTCTCTCTCTCTCAAAAATAAACATTTAAAAAAATTGAATATTAAAAAAATGCTTTAAAAAATAAAACAAAATAAAAATGTCAACCGTATACAAGTATTACCTTGTCAAGCCAACTAAAACTCTCAAAATGACAGTCATCATAACAAAACCTTGGGTGATGCTCAGACATCGCACCAAGCTATGACAATGAAGGTATCATTTGGTAAGTGTGGACCCGGAAGGAAGTGCCAGTTTCTACAGGCAGTTTAGATACACAAGTAACAATCATTCTAGAATTTAAAAACTCTCTCCTGATACAGGAAACTGAAGGGCTCAAAGTAATTTTACAGAAGATCTCTGTATCATGGCAGTTCATGAATTTGGTAAAAACAAACGAAAATATCTGCCACCTGGGACTGACCCAGAAGGCTGAAAAATCAAGAACTTATTATAGAACAAGAGCAAAGCTACTATATAGAAGCCCATCAGATTACCCAACAAAAATGTATAATAAAAAAACTCCCAAAAGGTGCCAACATGAACCGCGTGAGTAAAAGAAAACCTTATTATTCAACAGCGAATGTCCTGTGGTAATGAGTACTGAAGAAAAGATAAAACTAGGTGTACTTTCAAATTATTCTTGGAAATCACTGCTGAAATCACTTTTACGAGCGTATATTCTCTAACACAAATATGGTAACCGAAGGGGATGAGGCATATTGTAAATTATGCACATTTTCTCTTATGATGAAATGCAGAGGCTGGGCTACATAGATTTCAGAGAGCAAATCATTCTACAGAGTAAAAACACCAGTACAAGAAAGCAAAACTGGAGGGGCGCCTGGGTGGCTCAGTCAGTTAAGCATTAGACTCTTGATTTCAGCTCAGGTCATGATCTCACTGTTTGTGAGATCAAACCCTGCCATCAGGCTCTGTGCTGACAGCTCACTCTCTCAAAAATAAACATTAAAAAAAAAAAAAAAAAAAAGCTGATTTAAAAAAAAAACAGATAATGGAGAGGAAAGTAGAATTCTTCCCTCAGGCCACATTTATGGATTAAATTTTAACATAGCACACAAAATAATAATACGTTTTTTGGAATGCATTAAAGCATGGTTTTATTAATTAATTTATAGGACTAAACATAACAGGTAATTCTAAATGCAAGGAAAAAAGGAATAGTTCAATAACTAAACTTACAACCCACAAACAGGGTTCAAATTACCACTAAAGAAAATAATGTTTCAATAACCTTGGTTTTCCAATATTCAATACATTCTTTGAATATTTTCATACCAATATCTGTCTTTATTTTGATGTCCTAATGTACTTTTTTAAAAATAACCTTTTTATTTTAGAGTAGTTTTATATACACAGAAAAGTTGCAAAGACAGTACAGAAAGTTCCCAAGTGGCCCACATTTCACTTTCTTCAGTTAACAACCTATCATTCTGACACATTGGCTACAACCAAGGAAGCAATATTAATACGTTATTATTAATTAAAGTCCCACACTTGAATTATATTTCTTTACTCTTTGACATCGTTTTTTGTTCTTCTAGGATCCCATCTAGGACACCACATTACTTTTAGTCATCAGGTATCCTTAGACTCCTCCAGACTGACAGTTTCTCAGACTTTCCTTGTTTTTGATGACCCTGACTGCTTTGGGGAGCACTTGTCAGGTATTTTGTAGAATGACCCTCAAGTGCAGTTTGCCTGATGTTTTTCTCACAACTTGATGGAGGTTGTTGAGTTTTCAGGAGGAAGACCACAGAGGTAAAGTGTCATTCCCACCACATCACATCAAGAGCACATGCCATCAACCTAACACCAATCTTCCCAGAGACCCTAATCTCTGGGCTCAGGTAGTGTATGCCAGGTTTTTGTTTTCTCTTTTTTTCCCCTTCTTTTCTCTTCCCTCCCCTCCACCCCCACTTTCCTCTCTCCTCTATTTTTCTCTTTCTGTATCTCTCTTTTTCTGGCATTGTCTTGCCTCCCGCCCCCCCTGGAATCAGCCATTTCTCCAAGAAGCAGTAGTTCTTTCTTTTGGGGAATGTTATTACAAACCAAGATCAGTGCGCTGGGTGTGCTTCTTCCAACTGCAGTGCCCTTGCTTTGGGGCCCTGGCAGCTGACAGAGCAAGGAAATACCTGTGTGTGCCTTAGCTCACTTACATACACAGATCTATAAATAGCTCTGTATGTATCCCTCTGAATCTACAGTAAGCTAGCCACGAGTTCACCCTGTACCACACAAAGCTTTAGCCTTGCTTGTCTGTAATCTATTCCCAACAACCTGCCTTCCATGTTCCACCCAGTTTAAGATAAAGACACGGAGCTAACATGACAGAAACAAAAATTATGCTAAACTACAGATGGGTAAGATTAGATAAAAGTCTTCTGAAATAAGTCAGGGAGAAGCTTCAGCACATATATTAGAGAAATATTTAAGGTCCACACATCAATGCAAATGAAATAGTATAGATAAGTACACTTCAAAATACTACCCTCTGATTCCTATACATGAATAAGCAAGCAATTCTGTGTAAAAGAAAAAATATTTATAAATAATTACTATTAGATGTGCCCTTGGACATCTAAATAGAAGATCAGCTTTTTTTTCCCCCCAATGGCCAAGGAAGGTTCAAAGTCACACAACATTGCCATTCATCTAAAGATATTCCTAAAAAAAGACCAGTGGGCCTGTTGTGCTATACCCAGTGAAGTAACTTCAGAAGTGGGAGAGGATATCCAGATACCCAAGGCCCATTAACAGTAGGGTTACCTCTACTGAGGAGAAACAAAACAGGATAATAAGGAAATATGCCTGACAATCAAAGAACTCCCAATTCTACGCTTGTGATTTTCTGCCTGAGGCCAAGAGATTTTTATTCAGTATGTTGGTAAACTTTAGTATGATGACAGATTATTTTGTGCTTCAGTTTATTATCACACAAGATGAAAAAGTAAATTATTTCTAATCAACAAGCACATTTTCTCCCATCAGTCTGTGCACTCATTTGTCTCAGAGCTTTCTAGAAAATGTCTCTCTCTCTCCCTCACATTTCCTTGTCTATCACTTCTTCAACAGCCCCCAGACATCCTTATCTCTTCCACTCCGGGCAGCAATGGCAAGTATGCTTGGCAAACAGACGTGCAGAGGTGCAGGGAGCTCTGGAATGCCTATGGACATTCCGACTTTCTCTGGGACTCTCACAGGCAGAAGCCTAGAGCACCCCATCTATATTGATGAAGCATACGTAAAACCAAACCATTTCTTATCTTCAGCTGGAATCACTGCCTTGGCAGATCCAGCTGGTGCCCCCGCCCGATCTCCTTGCCCTTATCCCCTCAGGCTTGACTTCCAACTATCAAGACTTCCATCCTCTCACTGGTGAAGTGTGCTCTGCCACCAGCATGGAAGGCTGCAAGCAGCAGGGAGCAGCCCCCAACCAAATAACCGCCTCCCTTAGCCCCTGCCTGGGTTAACTCAAGTGAGTGTTTTAAACCAGCTCCCAATTCCAAGGAGGCTCAGGCTCCAGCTTCGCGGTGACCTCTGGTTTTATAACGTGCCCCCTTCAACACAGTCTTCTTGTGCCTATCTCCTGTGCCCGCCTCCTCCTGACAGCAGTTCCTTCACCTTCCAAATTTACCACTTCCACTCAAATCCTTGTCTCAAGGTCTTCTCAGGAAATCCAACCATTTCAAGAACTGCCTATTCCCACTCTTTCAACAATGGGAAGAGCAAGCTGGCTTGTCCATGGCAGCATTATCAGTCAGGAGAACTTGGGCTCTGAGGCTAACTAGCCCTGGGTTCAAATCCTGATGTCACCACATACCATAAGCAACTTAATTAACCCCTTTAACCTTTCATGTCCACATCTTTAAAATGGGTTTGCCTGTGGACGAAATGATGTAACACATCCAACACTCTCAGTACTCAAATAACATTGTCAAAATCACACACCTTTACTGCCTACATTAATAAGGATACTTTACTGTTCCAGAAGACTCTTGTCTAGGAAGATAAAAGTTGTAGCTTTGTTGTTGACTCCAACTCAAAAGACCCCATCAGCTTTTCAATAGAAAACATCAAAGCACACACCACCAGACTCTTTGCACCCCTCACCTCTTAAGAACCTCTTACTGCTGTGTTCACCAGTTCTCAACTGTTAGGTTTACCTGATCCCAACCAAGACTGCACTGAAAGACCTGCCCAAAACCATACTTAAAAATCTCAACACGCATCTCAACTTTGCCCTTCTGGCTCTAAGAGGCCACTCTGATGACAGAGGTAGTGGTTCCTCTTCCCTTCAATAAGCAGTGAAACTCAACTTGGTCTCAACAGGCTGATGATGCCAGTATTTGACATTCCTTAGATGAATGTCACAATGGCGCTTTTTCTTTTAAGATTGTGCCATCGGTCTCTAATTTACTCTGAACTCAGGAAAGGCTGAAATTCCCTTAAATTTTCCAACAACAGTAATCAAGACTTCTTCACATTTTTGTGTTTGTTGTTGTTGTTGTCTTGCTCTAAAGGATTCTGGATAGCTCTTCCAAAAATCAATGGAAAGTGAAGAAAAGTTGCACCAAAACATATCAAATGCATGGCCAACACTTAATTTAAGCCTTTCTGTCAAAGAGTCTGTTCTGTGCCTATGTCTGTTTCGGACTTCCTATAAAGTTGCTCCTGCTAACTCAGCAGTTTTTGCCAGAAATTGTGAAAAGTTAAAATGTGTATTAATTCACACCTTGTCTGATGTACATTCTTTTATGACCAACACTTGGCATCACCCAGGTTACAAAGTGGTGAAATGAGCCAGTCTTCACAAGTACTGAAATCACAGTCCCCACTTCATTAGCCCACGCTCTCTAACACACCAAAGCAGAGATAACCTACCTGGGTTGGTCCTGAACTGAATGGCTGAGATAAATGAAAACCAAACACACCACCCCAGGTAGACCCCTGGCTACCACCTTTTTCTGGATGATAAATCATAAATATAACTATTTCTTTTAGAAAATGTCCTAGAATAACCAAACTTTTTTGATTATGGACAATGACTTCTCAATAATTTTTTTTAATTTTAATAATTTCAAAGCTACAAAAAAGTGACTCCTGGAGCCCCTGGTGGCTTAGTAGATTAAGCATCCAACTCTTGACTTCAGCTCAGGTCACGATCTCACAGTTTGTAGGTTCAAGACCCACACTGGGCTCTGTGCTGACAGTGTGGAGCCTGATGGGATTCTCTCTCTCTCCCTCTCTCTTTCCACTCATTCCTTGCTCTATCTCTCTCTCTGTGTCTCTCTCTCACTCGCACAAAATAAATAAATAAATAAACATAAAAAAAGGCTTAAAAAAAAGTGACTCCCGTACCCTTCATCCAAATTTTACAGTTGTTCACTACATTTTGCCACATGTGCTCTATCCCGCCTCTGTGTGAGTGCTCACACACGTACTATTACTTTTTAACCACCACAAGTGCATTGCAGCCATTATGCCCCTTTAACCCTTCAGTGTACATTTCTTCAGAACAACTACATTCACTTCCATGACAACAATGAAATTACTGAAACCAGAAAACTGAATACTGACATAGCAACATTATCTAATCTATAGAGCTTATTGAAATTTCTTCAGTTAGGCCACAACACAATGTCTCTTTATAAATTTTTTTTGCCTAGAACTAAAGTGCACCAATACGTATTTTTAAAATAATGATCTAAAGCTTCTTCCAAAGAAAAGCATGACTACTATTCTTCCCTGCATGAAGATAAAGCCTCCTCTATAGAGTCATAATCAAGAGCATCTTTTCTTATAACGTAGCACCCAATAAAAATGCACTTTTCTCTGCTTGCCAAAACTCAGGGAACAAAAGCTCTCTCTTTTTCATTAAGAAGAACAATAAGCTAGTTTACGGAAATCTGGACAAGTCTCTTAAACTCCCAGAAATCACCTAGCAAGAAGTTGTATGAAAATATAAAATTCTTATCAATTTATTATCTGTCTTCATGTTGGGCAACAGAGAATCATTACAGCATTCATATTTCAAATTCTAAAAAGAGTACTTAAGAGTTAAGAATCAAGTTAGCAACAAAACAGCTTCATCTCAATAATTATTTGGATTGACATACCTATTGGTTCTCAAAATAAGATTATGCTTAGTTGTCACTCTGCCATATTATGTAAGTTTGATTAGTGTTCTAACACAAGGAAAACTAACATCTTTATTCAACAGTATAATAGTTAGATCTATACTCTGTATTAGAGCATGACTGCATGAGTTCAGAACAATTGGCAATAGATTTGCACTCACATGAGACCTGAAACAGCATGACTTTTCTCTTAAAAGAATAAAAATGCACAGAAAATTATAAAATATTATGATCTTTTTGTTTTAAAAATGTTCATTTATCTATCCATCTGTCCATACCTCTATCTTTAGAAGGATCTACACATGAAAATGTTAACATGGAATTATTTCTGGCTGATAAAATTATGGAATTTTATTCTTTTTGCTTACTTAAATTTTCTATCCTTCACAACAAACATGCACAACATCTAATTTAAAAGTGCTTCTGGAAATGTACGGCTTTACAATGAAAGTGATAAAATTATTAAAAGAAAAAAAATGAGAAAATTTTTGTAAAAAATGAAGAGAATACAGATAGAAGCATTTTAATATATAAGCAATAACTATAACATTAGAAGGTTGATTCATGATCTGCAATGAACAGTGGTAAAAGAACACAGGTAACTTACCAACTACTATACTCATCAAAAATAATAGGATTATGGAATTTCAGGGTTGGAAAAGATCTCAACAAGGGTACTAACCTTCCATCTGATGCCTGAATATTATGAAAAATAAAAGTTGGACCAGATAAGTAAAGACAACTTACCTCTAATATGCTAAGAATGTACTAGAAGTATTTGGTTGTGATGGGTCCCCTTCTCACTTTGAATTCTTTTACTGATTTCTATGGAGCTAATTACCCGAATCAAATGGGTATCTCTTTTGACTTTTCAGCTTTTGTAGTCACTAAATAACAACAGCCATAACCAATGGATTGCTATACTTCGTGGCAGCTTTCACCAGGGTACCACCAGCCAGTATTAGGATATACTTTATGAGTTCCCAGCTAGGTGACAAAATTGTATTTGAAGTGAGTCAGAGACCTTGCTCATAATCAAATACTGCATTTCAAACACCTAAGACAACAATGATGGCAGGATGAACCATTATTTAATGACCCTTAGAAAAAACTGAGGTCAATTCAACTGTGATATAAGACTTCCTTTTCACTTGGAATTTTTACTTACATATCCAGAGACTTCTTTTAAACATATGGAGACAAAGGTTTCTATCTTATACCATTGTTGTGCATATATTTAAAAAAAAAAAAAAACAACTGAAAACAACTGGTTAAAGTATTCCCAAAGTGTCTTCAATGCTGGAGCCTGACTCTTTTTCATCATGTTCTGACTCAGTATCTATGATGCCTGAACCTTCCCTCACAAAGTTACCGTGTGTACTACCAACAGCAGTGGAGATACAGCATTTCTCAACAATACTTGAATACTGTCTCCATGAATTTTTCTTTTAATTTGAGAGAGAGAGAGAGAGAGAGAGAGAGAGAGAGAGAGAGAATCTTAAGCAGTCTCCATGATCAGGGTGGAGCCTAATGCAGGGCTCGATCCCACAACCCTGGGATCATGACCTGAGCTGAAATCAAGAATCATATGCTCAACCGACTGAGCCACCCAGGCACCCCTCCAGGAATTTCATTGAAGGCACTGACATCCATTTTGCAAACTGCATTCCTAATTTTGTCTCTTTCCTCAGTCATGTTTCATGTGACTAGAAGCAACTTCTGTTTGAAGACATCAAGAAGGGTCTGACAAATTGATGTGTGACACCCTAACGATAGTCATTTGCAATGTGAATCAGTCATGCTGTTATTACTTTGAAATTTCTTCCAAGAGATTTAACTAACCATTTCTCCTGCCTTCAGTTGGTCATATAACAAACAGACAATCCTTTGCACATAGCTCATTAACAAAACTGTAACAAGTCTTCAGACTTGTGGGTATTTTTCTTTCCTACATCCCATAAATCACTTGATTGTTCTGCAAGAAGATGGAATTGCAGCCATTCATTCAATGATGAATACTGCCTTCCTAACATGAAACTTATATTCTGCTGCACTTCCTTCATACACAGTAACTTTTTTCTCTCATTAATTTGTGAAATATAGTTTAAATGACAAACCAATGATATGACAACAATGCACATAACTCAACTGAAATGATAACAGTCTGGAAAGCCATGATGCTTGTGAACTGGTAAATACATCAGGACTACAACCTGGCTGGTAGCAACCGTAAGATGCCATTGATTACAATACACATCACAATTTCAGACATTCAGACACAATTTCAGACACTAAAAGAAAATGTTATGTCTTAGAAGCAATGTTCACTTAATAAAGGTCTAGTAGTAATAGCAGATTAGTGATAAACTCTTGGCAGGAGACTTTTTTAAAAATAAGTGACAGACTCAATTCTTAAGGACTCTGATGAGTAACAACAGGAATGACAAAAATAGTCAAATAACCATAATACAAGATAGGATTTAATTTAGATAAACTGCTGTGGAATTCAGATACCCTGCTATAGGAACTCATAGAAGCAGCAGAAATTACTTCTGCTTAGTGTGAAGAATGAGAGAGAAAGTGATCATAGGAAGGGCTGAATGAGGCCATCCAAGAACAAACCTGAGGAATGACTGACAGAGTAATGTCATAGAGGAGGTAGATGAATTTATCTTAAGAAATATTATTTCTCCTTTATGGCAGCATTATTTACAACAGCCAAGTTATGGAAGCAGCCCAAGTGTGCATCAACTGATGAACGGATAAAGACGTGGTATACACATATACAATGGAATACTATTCAGCTATAAAAAAGAATGAAATCTTGCTATTTGCAATACCATGGATGGAGTTAGAGTATTATGCAAAGCAAAACAAGTCAGAGAAAGACAAATACTACATGATTTCACTTATCTGTGTAATTTAAGAAATAAAACAAAGCAATAACAACAACAAAAAGAGACACAAACCAAGAAACAGATTCTTCACTACAAACTGATGGTTACCAGAGGGGAAGTAGGTGGGGAGATGTGTGAAATACATGAAGGGGATTAAAGAGTACACTTATCGGGGCACCTGGTGGCTCAGCTGGTTGAGTGTCCGACTCTTGATTTCGGCTCAGGTCATGAGCTCAGGGTCATGAGATCAAGCCCCACATTAGGCTCTGCACTGAGCATGGAGCTTGCTTAAAATTCTCTCTCTCTACCCCTTCCCCACACTCTCTCCCCCTCAAAAAAAAAAAAAAAAAGTACACTTATCATGAGGAGTACTGTGTAATGCAGAACTGGTGAATCATATTATACACCTGAAACTAATATAACACCATATGTTAACTACACTGGAATCAAAATCAAAAAAATAATTATTTTTAAAAAAAGAAATGTCTTTTTCTCATTAAGGAAATTAATTAGAAATGTCTTAAGAAATCTGTCTTTCTGTTATGAGAAACAGGAAAGAAGAGGTCAGAAATTACAAGAGGCCTTAAAATGGAAAGGCAGAGCTGGAGGCAAGTCAGATTAGCTGGCGTTGGTGAGCCCAAGACACGGTATCTACTGAAGGTGAGGACACAGACACAAGCAACCGGTGTGGACTAGGCACCATGGGAAATGCAGAAGAGAGTAACTTAGAACTATGCCTCAGTAGCAAGCACCTAGATGAGGCCAAATAAAATGAATTCTGAATGGAACTAATTAGCCCAGGCTCATAACTTTCTCTAGCAAAGTTCAGAACAGAAATGGGGATGGGGAGAGGGAAAAGAAGATAACCCATGCGATTTAGCTGAAGATTTAGAAGGAAGAAGATGCAATGTTCAGCCAGAGTCCCAACTTTTACAGCATTACTGAAGGCAATGTAACTGACTCCATCTTTATAAAGTAAAATAATCACATATTTATCCAAGATTCTCAGATCTATTACCTCATTTCATCTTCCCAACAGATCTGAGACAATAAGAGGTTTTTATATGTTTTTCATAGATACGGAAAGACTTCAAAAGATTGATTCCCAAATCACCCAGCAGATCCTGCTGCACCGCCAGTCACGTGTATGCCTACTAGTCCTCCCACTACAGCAGCGGCTTCCCGCTGCATACTTACTCCTCGGCAGTCTTGTCTTGAATCAGTTGCCCAGTGCTCCATCCTGGTATCAAAGCAAATACCACTGGTAAAGGCTCACTTCATTCTCACACTCCCTTTGGCCTTGGCTTCTAGGTATTATATAAGGAACACACTCTATCTTTTAAACTTAAAACTCTTAGACAAAATGACAGGACAAATTAAAAAAGGTGTATAAAAAAGAATTTAAATAAAATAAAAAATTTAAAGATTAAAACATACTTAATATTTACAATGTATAGACCAGTTACTCACATCTGAGATATGAGTAATAGACACTGCCTGCTTTCTCAAGGACAGGCCAAGCAAATCCTCATATACAGTCCCTAAAGCTATGTTCCAAAGTGTACAAGCAAACTCAATGATTCTTTTTCCTAATAAGATTGCAATAAAAAAAAAAAACCACCCAAATGTCAATGAGCTAATAAATGAATAATAAAATGTATATCCATACAACAGAATAATATCCTACACTGTAAAGGGAAACATGTCACAACATGAATGAACCTCAAACACATTATGCTAAGTAACAGAAGCAGTCACAAAAGACCACATACTGTTTGATCCCATTGGTATGAACTGTCCAGAATAGGCACATCGATAGAGATGGAAAGGAGATGAGTGGCTGCCACAGGCAGGCAGAGCTGGGAGGAATATGGCTAATGAGTATGAAGGTTCTTTTTGAGGTGATGAAAATGCTCTAACATTGTAGTGATGGTTCTAAGATTTTGGGAATATGCCAGAAACTATTAAACTGTATACTTACACAAGTGAATTGCACACTATGTAACTTATATCTCAAAAAAGCCATTAATATGTTCAATGAGTAGGGAGTTCCATGAGATGTGGGTGCGTGTGTGTGTGCAGACATACACATGTGCAGAACTAAATAAAAGGTGAAACAGAACATAAGAGCTTACATTAAAGACATTTTTTTAGGGGTGCCTGGGTGGCTCAGTCGGTTAAGCATCTGACTTCAACTCACGTCATGATTTCATGGTTCGTAAGTTCGAGCCTTGCGTCAGGCTTTGTGCTGACAACTCAGAGCCTGGAGCCTACTTCTGAATGTGTCTCCCTCTCTCTCTGCCCCTCCCCAACATCCTCCCTCCCTCTCTCTCAACAATAAAAAAACACTAAAACAAAAATTTTTTAAAACATATTTTTAGTGGTTTAATAATCCTCTCAGATTTTGGTGATGCCAATATATCTGTCTGAGGCCAAGACCTCCAACAAACTCACCCTACTTCCCATCATCCCACACCAGATAAATAAATACACATCTGGGGGCGCCTGGGTGGCTCAGTCGGTTGGGCGGCCAACTTCGGCTCAGGTCACGATCTCACAATCTGTGAGTTCGAGCCCCGCGTCGGGCTCTGTGCTGACAGCTCAGAGCCTGGAGCCCATTTCAGATTCTGTGTCTCCCTCTCTCTCTGCCCCTCCCCTGTTCATGCTCTGTCTCTCTCTGTCTCAAAAATAAATAAACGTTAAAAAAAAAAAAAAAAAAAAAAAAAAAACATATTAAAAAAAAAAAAAAAAATACACATCTGGCTGCCATGCATTTCCTCCTACACTTTCTTCCCTTCCCCCACTTCAAATGTTTCCCATCTCACCCTGGCATTCCCAGACATTAAGGCAATCTGTGACTATGGTTAAAAACTAATTCCCAAAATCTATAAAGAGCTCACCAAACTCCACACCCGAAAAACAAATAACCCAGTGAAGAAATGGGCAGAAAACATGAATAGACACTTCTCTAAAGAAGACATCCGGATGGCCAACAGGCACATGAAAAGATGCTCAACGCCGCTCCTCATCAGGGAAGTACAAATCAAAACCACACTCAGATATCACCTTACGCCAGTCAGAGTGGCCAAAATGAACAAATCAGGAGACTATAGATGCTGGAGAGGATGTGGAGAAACGGGAACCCTCTTGCACTGTTGGTGGGAATGCAAATTGGTACAGCCACTCTGGATAACAGTGTGGAAGTTCCTCAAAAAATTAAAAATAGACCTACCCTATGACCCAGCAATAGCACTGCTAGGAATTTACCCAGGGGATACAGGAGTACTGATGCATAGGGGCACTTGTACCCCAATGTTTATAGCAGCACTCTCAACAATAGCCAAATTATGGAAAGAGCCTAAATGTCCATCAACTGATGAATGGATAAAGAAATTGTGGTTTATATACATAATGGAGTACTATGTGGCAATGAGAAAGAATGAAATATGGCCCTTTGTAGCAACGTGGATGGAACTGGAGAGTGTGATGCTAAATGAAATAAGCCATACAGAGAAAGACAGATACCATACGTGTTCACTCTTATGTGGATCCTGAGAAACTTAACAGAAACCCATGGGGGAGAGGAAGGAAAAAAAAAAAAAAAGAGGTTAGAGTGGGAGAGAAGCCAAACATAAGAGACTCTTAAAAACTGAGAACAAACTGAGGGTTGATGGGGGTGGGAGGGAGGGGAGGGGAGGCGATGGGCATTGAAGAAGGCATCTTTTGGGATGAGCACTGGGTGTTGTATGGAAACCAATTTGACAACAAATTTCATATATTAAGAAAAAAAATAGGGTGCAAACAAAAAAAAACTAATTCATACTCACGTGGACCCTGATTTTCCTCCATTTTTACCCTGCATTCCTACGTGACTTGTATTAAAAAAAAAAAAAAATACTGCCTACTGGACTTGAAGGAATGGCTTGATGTGGAGAAACAGAGCAGCAGTACCACACTCTTGGAAAAAAGGGACAACGCGCAGGCCACCATGTGTTCTTCCCTTACCCAACTTGAGAGGTGTTTTTGACCTTGAAAACATTAGGGGTAAAGTGAGAAGATTTTCCCTTTCTAATACCTCAGCCTGAATAATTTGAAACCGTTTCCTAAGAATCCTTGGAAAGCAGAGGGGTTTTGGGTATAGTCTTCTTATAAAAAATTTTCCTCTTAATTTGATGTTTCAGATTAGACAATCTATCATTCTACAGCATTGTTAATTTTTACATGAAGAAATATCAAAGATTAAATAATGTCTAGACACATTCACACACAGGTTGTAGCATTTAAAACTGGTATAATTCATTTAGAAGGCAGCAACACCTACTATGGTCAAAATGGTGTTAAAAATAAAGAAATAATTTATTAGAAACAAAAGGCTCTATACATAGAGAGCTTTACCACAGCTTTAGATGTGTTAAGTAGAACACTGGGGAACAGAAACTGAAGGGTTTGATCAATTATGATACAGAACCATAAGAAAACTCTGCACCCACTTAAAAACAGCTATAAAAATGAGGTAGAAACATGGGTACAAATGGTTTATGATATAAAGTGAATGCCAGAACACAAAAATTATATAAATACAAACACACACACACACACACACACACACACACGTATAATCATTTTATACTAGGTCATCTTTTAAAGTACATCATCTTTTAAAAATATCTTTTAAAAAATTACTCACCTCCAAACCTCTCTTTTTTAAAGCTTTCCCATCCATTACTTGCTCAATTACGTTTTTCTTGTTTTTCTCTCCTATATACTGTCTTTCTGGTCATTTCTATTTTCTAGTATAGTCATCTTTACCTTCTTCACTCACTGTCTTGACAAAAACATCACTGTCTATCATGGCCTTTTCTGACTCCAGAAAAAATATCTATCTAAAGGGTACAGAGTAAGAAACAAGGCCACCCTACGGCCACTGCAATGATCTCCCACATACTGCCTTGCTTGCTATCACTGTGGAAGTTACAAAGCAGTAAAAAAGAGCCTGAAGTGGAAGACTGA
The DNA here is from genome assembly GCF_018350195.1 of Panthera tigris. Classification (NCBI taxonomy): domain Eukaryota; kingdom Metazoa; phylum Chordata; class Mammalia; order Carnivora; family Felidae; genus Panthera; species Panthera tigris. Next base: position 50,290,145 of record NC_056661.1, read on the forward strand.
ACTGCCTCATGCCTCAAAGTTACTTTCTAATTGTTTGTGCCTTTCTGTCTGAGCATGCACAGGTATGGAAAATAGAAATTTACAATAATTCGGTACTACAGGTTTCTTACCTATTGAATGAGTCCGATTCTGATGAAGAAAGAGTTTCTTCTTGAATATCAGTACAACTGGAAGAATCATCTGGTCTGTCAGGCTCCATTCTCCCTGGGGATTCCAGCTTTGTTTGAGGGAAGTGGTCTGTTATGGGAAGAGTGTCTGAGAATTTCATCTTTTTATCTTCCTGTTCTAAAAAGGTAAAAGAAAGAAAAAGACACATTTAAGAGTACCATAAAATCTACAACCTCTGTATGTTTGTTATTTCTACATTTAGCAGTACAATTTATACTCAGTAAAATGGAAGCTTAGATAACATTGAATCCAAAACTCCAGGGACAGAGAATAAGAATCATCACTCCTATAAGCTATCTAATTACAATGCCCACTCCATGCACTTCCAGATTAATTAATTTGAAAACAAAATTTCCTTTTAAAATCAGGAGTAGTGAACTGTGTAATTCTAATGAGGCTTCTACTCACAGTATTACTAGAGAATTCCTGCATATTTCATAGATCAGAGAACACCAACAAACATATGAAGCACAATAAAAGAGCATTAAAGATTCGATATTTATCACTGACTACTATGTGGTAGTGAATCCATCTGGACATTTCTCTTAGTCTGTTAAATAGAATCTAGTAATTTATTATGGAAAAGGAAAACTAATCAGACATAACAAATATTTCCATTCGATCCAATACATGTCACATTTCTATGTATCCCTTGTTAGAGCCTCAATTTCTGAGGTCTCCTCTCGCAAAAAAAAAATAAGGGAAGCTGGAGGCATGCAGACAGTGCTGGCAAGAATGTGACAACAGGTATGACCAAATATCTCCAAAGACGAGTGCAGAAATAGTATCCATGAAGGATTCCTCAGTGCCCAGGACTCTCCCTCACGATCTGTTTCAGGACTCTGCTAGTATTTCAGTGGCACTGTCTTTAAGCTTCAGGAACTCAGTAAGTACTTAACAGGCAAGCCACATGTGCTAATAGAATAGAGCCCCTTTCATGAGTTTCCTCCCAGAGAAGTAGAGCTGTCACACATCATCCACCCAGTGTGTTTGCAGAGGCAAGTGACTCTCGACAAAAGACACCAAGAAGAATTGTCAAGGTTTTGTTACAAATAGAAAATTTATAGTAAAGAATAAGACAGATTCCTTCTTTGTAAGTCTATACAGTCAAGATTTTTCCAAGATTTTCCCAGAAATAATAAGTTTTTCTTATACTAAAGAACAGCATACATCACAAAAGTATAATTTCTTAAAAAAAAAAAAAAGCTATTGATGTTGTCTGGCTCTCAATAAGCCAAATCGTTACCAAAACAAAACTGTACCCTCTAATGTTTATCTGGGTAAAGGAAAGAAGCTAACCACAACAACCATCCAGGTGCTCTAAGATCTCCTCTTGTAAACAGGCACCCAAGATCACATTAAGAAGAATCAATCACCCAGTAAACTCAGAGAACCCAGGCATCCAGTACTCAACTGGCCAGGAAAATGCAATCAAGCTGACAAACTAGGAAGTGAAAAATTTTAATGGTGAAAACCACAAAACATTGTTGAAAGAAATTAAAGACATAAATAAATGAAAGACATCCTGTGTTCACAAACTATAAGACAATATTATTAAGATATCAGAAGTTACCAAAGCAATCTATAATTTCAATTCAATCCCAATGTTACTTCTTGCAGAAGTAGAAAAATTCATCTTAAAATTTACATGGAATCTCCAGGGACCCAAATAGTCAAAACAATCTTGAAAAGGGAGAATAAAGTTGGAGGACTCATACCTCCTGACTTTGAAATTTATAACAAAGCTACAGTAATTAAAATAGTATATAATACAGACATAAGAGACTTTTAGACCAAAAGAATATAACAGTGAGTATAAAAATAAACCCTCACATATATAGTCAATTGACTTTCAACAAGGATATCAAGAGGGGCGCCTGGGTGGCGCAGTCGGTTGGGCGTCCGACTTCAGCCAGGTCACGATCTCGCAGTCCGTGAGTTCGAGCCCCGCGTCAGGCTCTGGGCTGATGGCTCAGAGCCTGGAGCCTGTTTCCGATTCTGTGTCTCCCTCTCTCTCTGCCCCTCCCCCGTTCATGCTCTGTCTCTCTCTGTCCCAAAAATAAATAAATGTTGAAAAAAAAAATTTTTTTTTAAAAAAAAAACAAGGATATCAAGAGCATTCAATGTGGAAAGGTTATTCTTTTTTTTTTTAATTTTTTTTTTTAATGTTTTTATTTTTGAGAGAGAGGTAGACAGACAGAGTGTGAGCCAGGGAGAAGCAGAGAGACAGAGAGACAGAATCTGAAGCAGGCTCCAGGCTCCGATCTGTCAGCACAGAGCCGGATGCAGGGCTCAAACCCACTACACTAGATCATGGCCTGAGCCGAAGTTGGACGCTCAACCACCTGAGCCACCCAGGCGCCCCAAAGGCTATTCTTAACAATTGGTGCTTTATCTACATGTGAAAGAATGAAATTGTACCCTTACCTTATACCATACACAAAAATTAACCTAATAGGGATCACAGACCTAAACATGAAGAGCTAAAACAACAAAACTCTTAGGTAAAAACAAACAGGAAAATCTTTCATGATTTTCCAAATGTTTCCAAATGTTTCCAAATGCTTCCATCTTTCCAAAATGTTGCCATGAATGATTTGGCAACAATTTCATGGATATAACACCAAAGGCACAGGCAACAAAAGGAAGAATGAATAAACCAGACTTTATTAAAATTAAGCACCGCTGTGCATCAAAGAAACTATGAAGAAAGCAAAGAGACAACTGAGAAAATGTTTATAAATATTTGCAAATCATATACATGAAAAAGGATTAATATCCAGAATATATAAAGAATTCCTAAAACAACAACAAAGAAACAAACCAATGGAAAAGTGAGCAAAGAACATGAACAGACATTTCTCCAAAGAAGAAAAACACATAGCCAATAAGCATGTGAAAAGATGCTCAACATCATTAGTCATTAGGAAAATGAAGATCAAAACCCATATCACTTCTTACCTACTATAATAGCTACAGTTAAAAAAAAAAAAAAAAAAAAAGGAAAATAACAGGTGCTGTTGGCAAGGATATACAGAAACTAGAATCCTTAAGCATTGCTTGTAAGAATGTAAAATGGTGTAGCCACTTGAAAACAGGTTGGTGGTTTTTCAAAAGGTAAACATAGAATTACCATATAAACCAACAAGTCCATTCTTAGGTTCATATCCAAAAGAATGGAAAGCAGAGACTTGAACAGATATTTCAACACTAATGTTCATAGCAGCGTTATTCACAGTAGCCAAAAGGTGAAAATAACCCATTAGAGATGAACAGATAAACAAAATGTGGCATACACATAAAAAGCAATGAAATTTTGATAGAAGCTACATGAGGACCTTCAAAATATGCTTATTAGTGAAATAAGTTGACATAGAAGGACAAATTATTAATGATTCCCACTTACATGAGGTACATAGACTAAGCAAATTTCACAAAAAAGTAGAACAGAGACTACCAGGGTCTGCCTGGAAAAGTGGAAGAGAGTTATTATTTTTAATGGGCACGGAGTTTATGTTGGATGATGAAAAAGTTTTAGGTACAGATAGTGGTTACCATTATAAAACATTCTGAACATATTTAATAGTACTGAATTGTACATTTATGAACAGGTGAAATGATAAATATTGTGTTATGTATAATTTATCATAATAAAGAAAACAATAAGGAATTTTCTTGTGCACTACCCTCCATTATGACTCTGTTTTGTTCACTGATCCAAATAAAGCCCTGGCAATAGAAATATAATATTAATCTCAAATTTTAAAATGGATCAAAATTAAGGAATGTGCTATGTATAGGCACACCAAGTCTATAAGCTTCAGACTTTATAGCAGAACATTCCATCCAAAATAAATACCAGTGACCCTTAACAAAAATTATTCTAGAATGAAATTATTTGTAGGGTATCTGAAGATATACAGCAATAAATCCTATAGTTAGAAAATATCCTCAGGCTGAAACAACTAAGAAACTTCTGATTTATCATTAAATGAAAGACTTCATAAACTTGTCTTCAGGACATTGTCTCAGTCATTTTCCCTACAGTAATAAACTTAGTTAACATTCAACAACTGTTTGTTATAGGTCTAAAAATATTTTTTTCCCATTTCAGATACCTAATAAAAAGGTAAATTCCTGTGATTTTATTTTCTTTTTATATTAAAAATGAATAGTGAAATTCAACATATTTCTGTTTTTAATTAAAGTCTCTTACCCATGCATACAGGTAATAGCTTTTCTGTAGATTCATCTTCTTTTCTTACTACTTTTTTTGTTGACGTTTCAACGGTCTTCTTGTATCCCTTTTTGGCCTGATCCACCAGAAGCCGAAATTCATTCTGATGTTTTTTACCTAAAATTCAAAAGATCTTCTTGGTAAAACAAGGAGTAAGAAAATTTTATGTTTGTTATGCTGACACACGGAGTATCAAGAAGTGTTCAACCGGGGCGCCTGGGTGGCTCAGTCGGTTGAGCGACCAACTTCAGCTCAGGCCATGATCTCATGATTTGTGAGTTTGAGCCCCGAGTCGGGCTCTGTGATGATGGCTCAGAGCCTGAAGCCTGCTTCAGATTCTGTGTCTCCCTCTCTCTCTGCCCCTCCCCCACTCATGCTGTCTCTCTCTCAGAAATAAACATTAAAAAAAAAAGTAAAAAAAAAAAAAAAGAAGTGTTCAACTTTGCTCAAGAACAAGATCCTTGAAAAGCACCTGCAATAAACTTAAAAGCTGGCAACCACAAAAATACAAAGGGCTGGGGGTCGTGGAAGCCTCTGCTCTTCTCCCTTCCTCCCTTTCCATGTTTCCATACAAACATGGAAACAGGATATTCCTAGTTTGCTAGGAATTCAAAAGAGCTTCTTGGTAAAACAAGGAGTAAGAAAATTTTATGTTTGTTATGCTGACACACGGAGTATCAAGAAGTGTTCAACCGGGGCGCCTGGGTGGCTCAGTCGGTTGAGCGACCAACTTCAGCTCAGGCCATGATCTCATGATTTGTGAGTTTGAGCCCCGAGTCGGGCTCAGAAATAAACATTAAAAAAAAAAGTAAAAAAAAAAAGGTTTTTCCCAAACCCCATACTCTGTAAGGCTTTTGATGCAGAAGATACCACTTTCTTAAATATATCCAAAAGACACCATTCTAACTCCCAAGAAACAAGAGTACTAACATGAAGAACATTAACTGAATATAAGAGCAGAAGCCTCGAGGAAAGCTGGGTTCTAAAAACAAAGAAAGGAAATCCATTCTAATTCCCTCTTTCTCCTTTACATTTCTTGCCTGTTTCCCATCAGGATCCCTTAAGTCCACCACCCACCACCAATCACTTTACCTCAGGATATTTTAATTGCACCAATCTTAACAACACCTGCTACTTTGGAAGGCAGCTATGCTCACCAGGATCCCACCAAGGCTGCACATAACACCTGCTACTTTCATACCTCTGAGGACAATGTAAGCCTGATATCTAGGTAGCCATTATTAACATACATTAATTTACTCAATAAGGAATAGCCAGGCATTGCTAGAGCAGAGGCTGTAGGACATCTATTTGTGATTCTGAACTATAGTTCGAACGGCTGAGGATGCATTTACTTATCTAACACCCTCAAACACATAAGTCATGGCTCAAAATGATGCCATAAATCCTACAAAAATGTATTTTAGAAAGAATCATACTGCAAATAGTTAAAGTTCTGAGACCATTTTCACACAGTAACCAACATTTTCCCTGTGGCACACACTAAGAATAACTGACTGTAGGAAAAAATTTGTGCTTTTCTTGAAAACTATGCATTTTCTAGAGCTATCCTTCCAGGATTCCAAGCATTTGCTGCCTTTGAGCTCTGTAAACTGTAGATAACTCATGGCAATGGAAAATAATTCTTGTCTACAGACATGCAAAATCCTGTCTGGTAAAGGTTCAATTGACTCCTCTCCCCACTGCGGAAGAGGCCAGTTTTGCCTCCATTTGCACACTGAATTCAATATTCCTGATCTATAAATGCGACTGTTCTTTGGACATCAGGGAGAGACTGCTCCTAATCCCAATATATTTATGTGTATGTACATGTAAAACTCCCAGTGAAACTAACATGTTGGGTTGTAAGGTATCTGGTAAGTTTTACATTAAGAGACTGGGTAAAACTCCAGCAAAAGAAATAATGGCTGGCCATAAAGATTGCTGGGAAAAGTTAGCTCTTTAGAAATAGGTGAGATCCTATCTAGGAAATAAGCTAGGTGATTTCTTTCAGGTCCTATTTAACTCTATGCATTTGAGGATAATTATTCTGTACTTCCTTCAGCTCCCCAGAAGCAGTGAGCTAACACCACCACCATCACTATATAGTTTCTGTTAGGCAAGGGTAACACAGCACTGTGGGGTCTATGTAATCTAGTCAGACCTAGTCTAGGCTGTTTTCCCAGTAAGGCCATTGAGTATCTATGAATTCTGGGTGTAAGAATTACTTAAGAAACTTGCTCAAGTAATCTCATTAACAGTTAAGGAGGCTTAATGACTTTCTCTTCTGAAGTAATAAAATCCCAGGTTTAAAAAGAGATTTTCTTTGTTTAATCTTATTACCCTACAGCTAGGCTGGAAACCAAACAGTAAATGGCAGCCACTGCTTTGGCTTTGACCCAAGAGGAAAAATAACCCCTGCTCAAAAGATGAACAGTGCCAAGAGATTATGACTAATAAAATTGCTCCCATTCATCTCTTCACCTCATTTTAGGAGCTGTGCCATCTGGCAAGAAGTTCTTTAAAGAGTTTAAAATCTCGGCTCTGCTAATTAGATGCCCTGAATTTACCTCTTAAAAATATTAACTGGCTGACATAATTGTGGGAGCTCATGAATGCACTTTACATTCAACCATTTCATATCCTTCAAGATTTTTAATACTTGAATAATATCACCCTTTCCGCCTCTCCAAGTTGAAACATCATAGTCTTTTCTAGTGCCATGTCAAGCCATTCATTCATTCCTTCCTTCACCACCCCTTAACTACTTTTCTAGACCAGCTTTTACAGCCAGAGGGTCCCCAGATCTGCCCATGAACTGAGAGGTACACAAGACCAAACCCAGGCTCTCTCAAGAACTGGACAGACTCACCCCCTACAGCAATGACACTGAAATACTCACTCATCTACTTGAAGTCACAGAACAAGTTTGGAGTCAATGTCTCTCAAAGTAAAATCGAATACATTTTTTTTCACCAACCTCCTAGGACACCCAAGCAGCTAAACCTGGATGGAAAAGAGAGTAACAGTAATGGCTAACGCTCACTAAGGGCTTGTTCATTTAGCCCTGAACTGACCAGTCTCACTTTAAATTCATGATGTAAACCTAAAATGGGCACTCAACACCGCTGTACAACTTTTCTACCTTTCTCTAGCAAACTCTGCTTTACTATTCTCCAAAATGACTGCTTCGAGCTTTTGCATACGTGCAACACCCCCCTACTCAGCTGGCCTCACACTACTTTGAGAACACAGAAACATTCTAACAGAAACCTTATCATCTTCCAACTACCATTAATTCATCTGTGCACATACGCTCTATCTTCCTTGAATTTAACGAAAAATGACTGTCCTTGCAACAATTAAAGGCCAACCTCTAACGTATGCTCTGGATTCCATCACTAAGGCCTTCTCAAAGATATAGCACCTGTAACTATCCTCTCCCTTTCTTACATCATCAATTTCCCCCTCTATGCATCTTTCCCACTGGCATACAAATATGCCTAGGACTGTTCTGCAGAAAGTGAGAATGTGGGTTATGAAAACAACTAAGTAACCAGCATTTTTTCCTTAATGAAATAGAGTGTAAAGTGCCAGAATACATTAAAAATGGAAAGAGTAAGCAACCGAGATGTCCTCCAATGGCAGAATGGATGAACTATAGTACATCTAGACAATGGAATATAATTCAGCACTAAAACAAAAAGCACTATCAAGCCATGAAAAGACATGGAGGAACTTTAAATGCACATTGCCAAGTGACGGAAGACAATCTGAAAAGACTACATGCTATAGGATGCCAACTATATGACATTCTGGAAAAGGCAAAACTATGGAGACAAAAATAAGATCAGTGGTCGCCGGGGGTTTTGTAGCAGGTGGGTTATGAACTGACAAGACACAAAGGACTCCTAGGGCAGCAAAAATACTCTGTAGGCTATCACAGTGATGCATGTCATTATATCTCTGTCCAGATCCATGGAATGCATGGTTCACACCAAGAGTGAACCCTAAAGTAAAGCATGGACTTTGGATGACTATGATGTCAGTGTAGGTTCGTTAATGATAACACCAGAGATGGGGTGTTGATAATGGGAGAGGTCATGCATGCATGGGGGCAGGAGATATATGGGAAGTCTGTCACATTTCCCTGCTGTAAAAACATAAAGTCTTACCGAGAGAGAGAGAGAGAGAGAGAGAGAGAGAGAGAGAGAGAGAGAGAGAGAGAGAGAGAGAGATGCAGTACAGGTGGCTTGGATAAGCATAACCAACTGGCTTTGGAACTCAATTATCTCACTACTTATAGTCTTTCAAAGTCAATACAATTTTGAGAGAAAAATGATGGAAAACAATTTTTTATAATGTTGGAGACATGTAAGGTTGGTGTGGGGGAATGTGAACATCACTTGAGAACATCTGAATATAACCTTAAATATGGGTAAATATCGGTTTGTAAAACTTTTACTTCAATAATGTGTGTGTATATCGTTAGTAATGATATAAAATATGGTTCTCACTGTGGGTTATAGTCAGAAAAGATCTGAAAGCCACTAGGTTAAGTATTTCCCAGCTTGAAAAACAAACAAAACCATCTTTTGACCAACACCCACCTCCAGCTATGCCCTCATTTTTCTCTCCCTGACAGAGTAAAATCTCCCCCAAGAGCTGTCCACCTTAGTCTCACTTCCTCACCTCCAGTTTCATCTCGTGGACACCCAGAGCGTCTGACACCTCTCCTCTTAAGAAACTGTTCTTGTAGAAATTAGTTTGCTGCCTCTAAGTTGTGAAATGCACTGATGCTTTCCATCTTTTACTCTACCATTCACAGCAGCATCTGACACAATTCATCTTATTTCCTTTCTTGAAACACTTTGCTTTCCTAGATTTTCTGATACCACATTTCCAAGTTTTCTTCCTATTTCATGGCCCCCTCCTTCATCAACCCATCATGGACACTCTTAAAACAGCAGAATTCCAAGTGCACTGGCTGACTGCTAAAGATCTCTGAGCCTCTTTCAGAGGGCAAATAAGGTAAAACCTATTTTATGTGCCTTCTTTGTTATGTTGACATAGGCACCGAGTGCAATAGAAATGGTGGATAAAACTGCTGGTGTCCTAGCATGAACCAAAGAAGTGACCCCGAACTTAGTAATCACTATATGCTACACGGTCATGCAGACACCAATTTAAAACAAAAGAAAAAAGAAAAAAGAAAAAGTCGCTTTAAGAATGTCCTTGACGAACCGGTAAGAAAAGTATGTATTTTATTTTGACCCTGGAGTACATATCTTTTTTAATAACCTCAGTGGTAAAATGAGAACTACAAATACAGCACCTGTGCTCTACACCCAACATATAATGGAAATACCACAGCCTGCAGAAGCACCTGTGTACTTATTTCAGGTGGGAGCTAAATTAGCTACTTTTTAAACAAACAGCATTTTTACTTGAAAGAACAGTAGACAAACTGTGATTATTTACACTTGGATAATATATTTTCTCAAAAGTGAATGAGGGAGGTTTTCACTTCAAGAAAAACAAATGACAGCATCTGCTGACAAAGATAAAAGGATAGCTTTCAAGTGAAAATCAGAACTCTGGATAACTTGTACCCGACATTACGAGCTGACGGTTTCCTAATACTTAACTTTCCTGAGAAGACTGGGGCTGAAATTAAAGAATGCTGTTCTTTTATATTATATAATACAAATGAAAAAATGCAAACATTTGCAACGCGATGAACCAATATTTTCCAAATAACCAACAAATGATGTTTCAAAACCATTCACAGGTAGAAGGGCCTTTCAAAGCACGTGACAGACCAGTGGATTTTTATGGGGTAGAGTACAAAAACTTCATTAATATGATTTCAAATTCCATTGTAACTAACCGTTCTGAAATAACACTTGCCAACAATACCCATGATTATCTAAAAAAAAAAAAAATCTACTGAAACACTTCTCTCTTTTCAATTGCCTACCTGTGTCAGGATGGATATTTTTCATATGCTTCAACCAAAGCAACACATAGAAACAGTTTAAATGCAGAAGGTGATATGAAAGTCAAGATGTTCTCTATTAAGCAAGACATCAAAGAGATTTGCAAAAATAAAAAAGAATGCCACTTTTCTCTCTAAATTTTTTAAATCAGACTTCCTGGGGTGCCTGGGTGGCTCAGTCAGTTGAGCATCCGACTTCGGCTCAGGTCATGATCTTACAGTTTGTGGGTTCAAGCCCCGCATCAGGCTCTGTGCTGACAGCTTGCTCAGAGCCTGCAGCCTGCTTCAGATTCTGTGTCTCCTTCTCTCTTTCTGCCCCTCCCCGGCTCATGCCCTGTCTCTGTCTCTCAAAAACAAATAAATGTTAAAAAAAAATTTTTTTTTAAATATATATATATATAAATAAATTAATTAAATAAAAAATAAAAGCAGACTTCCCGAGAAATAATTTACACACAATAAAATTCGTGAATTTAAAATGAACAATTTAATTTGATGCAAAAAAACCTGTAGCCGCATAACTACCAATGCACTCATGAAATAGAAGACTTAAATCACCCAAAAGAGTTCCTTCCTGATCCCCTTTTCCCCCACCCACAGGAGCTGGCAGTACCAATATGCTTTCTGTTACTAATTTTTGCCTTCCTAGAACTTTATATAAATGTTCATTCAAGATGCTACCCTTTTAGTTTCGCTTTTGTTGTAGCACAATGTTGTTGACATTCCCCCCATGTGGCTTCGTATGTCAAGGGTTAATTCTTTTTTATTATTAAGTACTGTTCCATTGTATATGGATATATCATAATGTGTTTATGGATATTTAGGTTGTTTTCAGTTTAGGATAATATGAATAAGCTGCTATAGCATTTGTCCATAATACTCTTGAAATTGTTTAATACAATTCATGGATTTTGTTTTTTGGAAATTATATCCCAATAAATCTGACTTCCTATCTCTGTGTGGATATATGCTTTCATTTCTCTTGGATAAATAGTTAGGAGTAGAATGACTGGGTTGTATGGAGGTATATAACCTTAAAACAAACTGCTAAACTGTTTACCTAAGTGGTTGTATCATTTTGCTTTCTCACCAGCAATGCATAAGATTTCCATTTGCTCCACATCCTGGCCAGGAGTTTGGTATTATCCTTTTTTTTTTTTTTTTTTTTTCCCCTGCCATTAAAATAAGTATATAGTATTATTTCATTTAAAATTATATCTTCCTGGGGTGCTTAGGTGGCTCAGTAAGTTAAGCATCTGACTTTGGCTCAGGTCATGATCTCACAGTTTGTGGGTTTGAGCCCCGCATCGGACTCTGTGCTGACAGCTGGGAGCCTGCAGCCTGCTTTGGATTCTGTGTCTCCCTCACTCTCTGCCCCTTCCCGCTCACATTCTGTATCTCTCTCTCTCAAAAATAAATGTTAAAAAAAAATTTTTTTAATTATACTTTCCTAAAGATTAATGACTAATAAGATTAACCTATATTTTCATGTGGTTACTTGACACTTAAATATTTATTTCGCTGAAGAATGTTTCAGTCTTTTACCCTTTAAAAAAATATATATATATGGCATATGCCTTATTATTGAATTTCAAGAGTTCTTTACATAATATAGATACTAGTATTTTGTCAAATATAAATTTTACAGTATTTTCTCACAATCTGTGGCTTGAGTTTTCATTTTCATATTTGCCTTTTAAAGAGTAAGCACTAAATTCTACTGAAATATAACATATCATATTTCCTTTTAGCTTTCTCTTTCACAATTCATACTATTTGTGAAAGATGATAATGTCAACTGTGACTATAAAGTTTTATTTATTTCATTCAAATCTGTATACTATTTACTCTTATTCCTTCACACTGTTGACGACCTACAGTACAATAAAAAATGTGAGAAAGAACATATCTACCTTGCTCCCAATCAGAAGAAAAGTATTTAATATTTCATCATTAAATATGATGTTAGTTGTAGGTTTCTTATAGATATTCTTTACCAGATTGAAGAAATTCTATTTTGGTAAGAGTTTTTATATTAATGGGTGTTCAATTTTGTCAAACACTTATTCTGCATCTATTTTGAGAACCATATAGTGTTTTTTTAGTCACTTAATACAGTGAATTACAATGATTAATTTTCTAAAATTAAATCAATCTTGCACTGTTAGGATAAATCCCACTTGGTTATGATGTATTATCTTGTATATGTATTGCCAGACGTAATTTACTAAAATTTTGTTAAGGATTTTTGCATCCATGTTCAATGAAGAATATTGGTCAGAACTTTTTTTTTTAATGTTTATTTATTTTTGAGAGAGAAAGAGACAGAGACAGAGCACGAGCGGGGAAGGAGCAGAGAGAGAGAAGGGGGCACAGAATCTGAAGCAGGCTCCAGGCTCTGAGCCGTCAGCACAGAGTCCGACAGGGGGCTCGAATTCACGGACCATGAGATCATGACCTGAGCCAAAGTTGGACACTTAACTGACTGAGCCACCCAGGTGCTCCATGAACTTTTATTATACCATCTTTGGTTTTTAGTTTCATGGAAACTTCAGCCTCATAAAATGAGGTAAGAAGTATTCCTTCCATTTCAATTTTCTAGCAGAATATGTCTAAAACTGATTATTATTTCCTTCCTTATATATTTCATAGAATTCACCAGTGAACCCACTTGGACCTGGGATTTCTTCAGGAATTGCAAATTCAATTTGTCTATTATTTCTTCTTAAATAAAGTTTAGTAATTTGTGTCTTTCAAGGGAGTTGTCCATTTCATTTATTTTTTAAAAAATAGATACAGAGATTTATTTTAGGGCTAAATGCATTAACTTAACATGACATGCCTAGTAAAGATACAAATTTCTATTGTATGTAAACTTTTTTTTAGATATTAAATAGGGAGCAATAGTTATATCTTTTCTGGCATAATTGTCAGATATTATCTTTTTAATGGTTTAAATTACTTTCTCTCCAAGCAAATTTGCTGGTTTCCTTATTTTTACAGGCCTTATTTTTAGCAATTCAGTGGTCACTTGATATTCTCTATCCTCTGCCTCAAGAAAAATCACGTTGGCTTCCCAAATATTAAGGAAGCTCCTATCACACTTATCTAACAACAGAAAAACACTGACTTTTGTTGTTCAGTTTAAGGTCCATGAATATTCTAGCCTCCTTTTCCTACTCTGGGAAGGCACAGGCCATCACACCTGTATCTAATGCCTGTGTACTGCGTCTCTCCTCCCAAACAGATCACTCCCGAACCTATACATTCAAAGCTTAAGAAGGAAGGGGAAAAAAAAAAAGAAAAAGGAAAAGAAAAAAATCCTCTTAGCACAACTAAAACACATCATGTGTGGAATATCATTCCATACTTATTAACTACCTTTTGTCAGGTACTTAAATTTAAATTTAAACTAAAAAACAACCAACCAAAAATAACAGCTACCAAACTGACAAAATGTGAATGTGCTAGCCCTGGAAAAGATACATACAAAAGCCTAATAAGGAAAAGGAAGCAAGCTGGAAGTTGGTAACAACTGATAAAGTGAAAACTACTTTTGGCACAAATTTGCAAGTTACAGAACTGCTGAAATTCTTCACAGAAGTGTTGCAGTGAGTGGCCTGAGGACAGAATGGAAAGTCAGGAATGTTTCCATTTTAACTCCATTTTATTTTCACAGAGATGTTTTGAGAGCAGCTAATTAATATTTACAAAGTACTTAGTGATAAGCTCAAAGAAGAATGTTAGAAATCAAAAAGCAGGCACATAGAGTTACAAGAAAGGTCACAGAGTAAACAACTAAAATTCAGTTAAGTAATATAGAAGAAAAGTTTACATCAAACATTACTGTAAAAACTGATTTTAAAAAGTTACTTAAGAAAAATTACTTAAGATTAACCTGAAACCCAACTTCTCTATAAATAAAGAAAATGCCACACAACTTACGATATTTACTGTGAATTTCATCTATTTCCTTTTCTGTTTGGTCCTTTGTAAAAACCATTATCTAAAATAATCCAAAAGATCTTAATTAAAAATTCAAAAAGTGACAAAAACTGGAGTACTACAAACTTTAAAATAGGGGAAAATAATCTCTTATATCTGTTTCATATAAACCTAGGAAGAATAACTCCTGTGTACCTCCTTTGAATATCACAATTAGTATACCTTTACTCATCACTGCTTTCTCATCTGTAGAAAATGCAACACTAATATTCATATTAACACTAACATGAAGAATTAATACAATGATCAATTAAATTTCCCACTTTTGGTATTTAATTTTTCACCTTCATTAATACAACAGGTAACACGTGAAACTACAAGACTGAAGAAGTATTTACAGATCATTAATAAGGCAGATTTTCTTGTTTGACTTCTCCCTTTTCCAACCTAACCTCTCCAAGTCTACTGGAAAGGTAATAAATAAAGAAAATATAACACTCAATATGTTAAATTTCTACTTCCACTTTTGAAAATCTTAGACTTAAGAGATCAGAAATCTACTTACATGACTCATTACAGTTTCCATCTTACAGTTAGCACATAGGTAATAATAAAATCAATGAAAATCTCATTTTTTTTCTACTATCTGATTATAAACTTACTTCCCTAAGGTCGGTGCTTTCCTTACAAACACATTACCGATGGTCTAGGAAAAAAGTCTACTTGGGAGAGCCCATAACACTTCCTCCAGTGTCATAGGGACACAATGACTATTTTCTTCTTTGGTATCCTTTCCTCAAGTTTTGGACCATCAAGCTAGAGGAAGGCAATAGTGAAGAATTTTAGGTGTCTGATTCCCTCAACAAGCTTAATAGATACTCAGTCCTCATTAAGTCTTATAATTACTTAATTTCTCCATCAGCATAATCACAGAATTACAGAATGCCAAGCTGAAGGGGGATATCTTAGAGATCATATAGTTTAACCCCCAAGTTTTACAGACAAAGATCCTAAGGGCCACAGATGTTAAAGAGCTTATCAAATGCAACCAGCAGAGAAAGGACTGATATCAAGGCCACCAGATGTACAGGCATATGCTTTTTCCACAGGACTATAATTCATTAATAAACTCCACTTTGGATTGTACTTAGCCCTAGAAGACTCCTAACTGTGATAGAATTTTGTGCTCAAAATCAGCTACAAGAAAATCATAATACACTAAATGGAAATGTGTTCCAGGACATTTCCTACTGAACAGATTTAATTTTACTGGGCATTCAATTTTTCTATCCATCATTTCTACCCAGACAATGAAATAGACCATCAACATACGCTTTCATTGAGTTTACTAGCTTCAAGACGCATCCTAGTCTTCTCCATGTTTTCAATTTCTTGAACTATTTCAGCAGCTGTTAAAATAAGGACATACAGGCAGTGTTAATTACATGGTTTTGATCATTGTACAACTCTAAAGCTAGATGATGGGAATGTGTGAACTACCTGTTCACAGTACCTGTTGTTAATTTTCCTCTAAGTCCAAAGTTATTGCAAAATAAAAGATTAAAAGGAGTAAAACACTGAACTCTTACACATGCAGAACAATTTAAGACATAACTGTAAGAGTACAGTAAAGTCATTTTGCTCTTTCCTTTAAAAATATAGGTATAAATAGCAGTCCCAATGGAATATGAAAATTAATTTGTTAGTGGAATCCAATTCTTAGCAGATATCTATTCAAACTCCAATGTACTAAATATAAATTTACATTTTTAGACTCAGAGCATTAAGACCCATGGAGCAATATGAAAAGATCTAACATACATGGAACAGAAATCCCAAAAGAAGAAGAAAGGGAAGAGAAAAATATTTGAAGATCTAATGGTCAGAATTTGCCAAATATAATAAAAGACATCAAACCACAAAGGCAAGAAACTCAAAGAATATTAAGCAGAATGCAAAAACAAAACAAAAATACAACATTAACACAGACACACAGAGAAAATCTGCGTGAGCCAAAGAAAAAGAGTATATTACATAAAGAAAAATCAAGCATTATATCATGGCTTCTCATTAGAAACTATTCAAGCCAGGGGCGACTGAGTGGCTCAGTGAGTTAAGCATCCGACTTTGGCTCAGGTCATGATCTCGCGGTTCATGAGTTCGAGCCCTGAGTCAGGCTCTGTGCTGACAGCTCAGAGCCTGGAGCCTGCTTCGGATTCTGTATCTCCTTCTCTCTCTGCCCCTTCCATGCTCATGCTCTGTCTCTCTCTCTCAATAAATAAATGTCAAAAAAAATTTAAAAAAAAAACAAAGAAACTATTCAAGCCAGAAGACAATGGAGTGATGAATTAAAGTATGGGGGAAAAAACCATGCCAATCCGGAATTCTATACCAATGGAAGTATTTTTCAAAAGTGAAGGAGGAATAAAGATTTTCTGAGACTAACAAAAACTGAGAGAATATGTTATTAGCAGACTTGTACTATAAAAAGTGTTAAAGGAAGTTCTTCAAGCAGAAGAAATATGAAACCAGAAACTTATCTCTTCCTAGAAGAGAAAATGAAGAGTGATAGAAATGGCAAAAATGAAGGTAAGTACAAATATTTTTCTTATTTTTAACTATTCTAAAAGATAACTGACCATTCAAAACAACAACATATTGTGTTAATACCATAGGTAAAAGTACAAAACTCATGACAACAACAACACAAAGAATTAGGGATTTAAGGTATACTGTTGTAAGGTTCTTACACTGTAAGTGAAGCAGTACATCATTTGAAAGTAGACTGTAACTAACAGGTGCTTATTACAAATCCTACGTCAACCACTAAAACTTTTGGAAAAATAAGGTAAAATAAGCCCAAAGTAGAAATAAAATGTATTAATAAAAAATACTCAACCCAAAAGAGAGCAAATAAATGGAATAAAAAGCAGAAGGAACAAGCAGAAAATAACACCAACTGTATCAATAAGTACATTAAGTGTAAGTGATTTAAAAGCATCAATAAGAGATACAGAATGTAGACTCGATTAAAACAAGCAAGACCAAACTATATGCTTTCAGCAAGGAACCCATTTTATTTATTGTGAGAGAGAGAGAACACAGGCATGCATGCCAGCGGATAAGGGGCAGAAAAAGAGGGACAGAGAGAACCCTGCACTGCCAGCGAGGAGCCCGGTGCTGGAGCTCGAACCCACAGACCATGAAATTATGACCTGAGATGAAATCAACAGTCGGACATTTAACCAGCTGAGCCACCCAGATGCCCCAGAATGCATTTTAAATAAAAGACATAGATAGGTCCAAGATAAAGGAATGGAAAGACATGTATCATGTAAATACTAAAGGGAAGAAACTTGCAATAGCTATACTAAAAAGGCACAACAGACTTCAGAATAATGAATGTTATCAGGGATAAAGAGGGAAATTGTATAATGATAAAAGACTCAATTCAATAAGAAAACCTAACAATCTTAAATGTGTCTGCACCTAGAACAGAAATTAAAAATACATGAATGAGAACTTGCAGTTCCAAAGAAGATGGACTAGACTCATTTCTCTTCTGATTTCTCATACTCTCCCTCAGTAATTATTACTAAAACCCTTGAATGTAAGGTAACAAGTATAAGAGAACTCTGAAGGGTAGAAGGAGAAAGATGGGACTGGCTAAGGGCTTCAGAAGTTAAGGGACAACACAATGGTGAGGTCTTTGGGCTTCCTTTTTATCTTCTGTAAATCCCAGACTGGACTCTGGTGAAGCCTACAACCCAGAACGAACACACACACACACACACACACACACACACACACACACACACACCCAAGGAACCATTTTTCTAGCAAAGGACTATGAAAGGAGGAGACCAAAAAACTTTATGACAATATCTGACCTACTCCAGCTAAACACTGCTGATGCTTCCTGCCCACTACAGTACAATCAGAGAGTAAGTGTGGAGTATGGATTCCACCCCCCCCCCCTTCTCCCCCAGCAGTAACAGGAGCACTGGGAAAGGCTTTCCTCTCCCAGCAACACAGGGCCAGTGTGGACCAAATGAGAAACCTAGACCTCAGCCAGCAGTAGCAGATAGGACCCTCACCCTCTAACTAGTGATTGCAGCAAGGATCTCAAAGAGACAAAACCTGGAGAACAGTATCCTTTAAACCTGCACAGGAAATCCTAAATACATTCTTGGCCAACTCACATGTGAAATATTCTAAAAATTAATTTTAGAGGCCAAAAGGTTTGGGAAGTGGAGCACAGTATGAAACACCAGATTCTCAGAGGGCCCTTTAGGTAGTAATTAAAGGAAGCAGACCAGGACAACGCTGCAAGGGCTCTGAAAACTACACTGTCATTAGAACCACGGTCCACAGAAGTAGGTCTGGATCTGCATGTTAAACGTAAACAGGGTGAGTGCCTGTTAAAGGAGAATATTTTTAAAAGAACTAGAATCTCCTATTATAGTCAAAATGTCTAGGACACAATAAAAACACTTGTCAACTAAGAAGCAGGAAAATCATAACTTCAATGAGAAAAGACACTCAACAGATACTAACACTGAGATGACTCCAATCGTGAAACTATCTGGTAAGAATTTTAAAGGTACCATCATACAAATGCTTCAACAAGTAATCAGGAGCTCTCTTGAAACAAAAGAAAACAAACCTGCTACTGTATGTAATATTTTTATGACAGCCAGTGGTCCATTATAAAAATTTATCTTCTTAGTTTAAATGTTACATTTATTAATTTCTTATACTTGCAAGGGACAACTAAAAAACAACAATTAGAAATAAAGGAAAACAAATGAACCCTACTGTATTTCAGTAAAACACCAAGCCACACACTGAAGAAAGATAAAAAGGAAATTATGAACACAATATCTGACTACATACCCTCAGTCTGGGAAATGGAGGCGGGGAAAGCAACTGTGGGGAGAGAGAACTAAAAAATATTCTGAATTCTTTCTTATAGGTAGGTCTGTTTTGCAGTGGTGTAGTAGTACAGATGAAGCAATTCTGAAACTATTTTAGATGTACTACAGAATTGGGACAAATTACTAAATGTGCTGATGCTATTGAAGGGAGGATTCTTCTTGTGGAAAAAAAATGGGAAGTATAAATATGGACAGAGAAAGGTATAGAACTCTGTGGGGTTGGACTGCAATCAGTATGCTCTCATGATTTCTAATGTATGTAAGTATAAATGGATTTACATTTATATATACACATACAGTATACAGGCATATAAGCATGTCATGTATATTTACATACCCATGTATGCACATCTATATGCATGCATATATTCCTGAGCTCAATCTGCTACAAGAACCTAGAAGCAAAGGCACCAGTAGCAACGTGGAAGGAGTGACGTTAGAAAATCATCATTTTGCGGGGCGCCTGGGTGGCTCAGTCGGTTGAGCGTCCGACTTCAGCTCAGGTCACGATCTCACGGACTGTGAGTTCGAGCCCTGCGTCGGGCTCTGGGCTGATGGCTCAGAGCCTG
This sequence comes from Panthera tigris, assembly GCF_018350195.1. Classification (NCBI taxonomy): domain Eukaryota; kingdom Metazoa; phylum Chordata; class Mammalia; order Carnivora; family Felidae; genus Panthera; species Panthera tigris. The sequence goes on from NC_056661.1 coordinate 50,309,999, forward strand.
GAGCCTGCCTCCGGTTCTGTGTCTCCCTCTCTCTCTGCCCCTCCCCCGTTCATGCTCTCTCTGTCTCAAAAATAAATAAACGTTAAAAAAAATTTTTTTGAAAAAGAAAATCATCATTTTGCAACCATCACAGAAAAGATTAGTTCATGTAAAAATTACCTAAGAATAGTAATGTAGGGGTGAAATTTTAATGAGGTATAGGATATTTACATGGTGTTAAAGTGTCTCTACAGATATCCAATTAGTAGCAAGGGGAAAACTATATAATCTCCCAGTATCGAGGGAGAAACTGAGAAGATGGTTAAACCAGCCATCACAAATGAGAGGCACAAAGATGTCAAACACCCTGGATGTGATATCCTGACAAGGGACAAAAAACATCACATATAGTACTCTGGCCAGGAATGCACAGCCTTGATGTAATTATAAGGATACATCACACAAAGCCAAAGTGAGAAATACTCTGTTTTGGGGGGGGGAAACAACAACAACAAAGCCTGTATTCTTTGCCAATGTCATAAAAGACAAAGGCAGACTGAGGAATTGTTCTAGATAGAAAGAGACGGAAAAGATGGCACAACTAAATGCAGTATGTGATCCAAAACTGCACCATGTACTAGAAGAAAAAAAAAAAAAAGAAGAAATCTATTAGCAATCATTACTGGGTCCACTGCTGAAAATAGAACAGAGATGATAGAATGGATAAAAGTATTGTTAACAAAGCTAAATTTACTGAAATTAATAGCTGTAATTTCATAATAAAAGAGAATATCCTTTTTCTTAGGAAATACATAGTAAGTACTTAGAGGTAAAGAATCAAGATTATACAACTTATTCTTAGATGGTTTAAGGAAAAAATAGAAGTATATAAGTATGTTACACACATGTATTTTTATACAGAGAGAGAGTAATAGCAATTCATAAAGGAAATAAGGCAAAATGATGATAGATGAATCCATATAAAGGGTACAGATTTTTTTTTATGATAATTATTTCCAAATAAAGTAGTTTTAACTACTTTATAAACACAAAATTAAAGCTTTTTCAAGGAACCTAAGTGGCTCAGTCAGTTAAGCGTCCACCCCTTGCTTTTGGCTCAGGTCAGGATCTCATGGTTCATGAGATCGAGTCCCAAGTTTGACTCCACACTGACAGCACAGAGCCTGCTTGGAATTTTCTCTCTCCCTCTCTGCCCCTCCCCCACCTACACTTTTTGTCTCTCTCAAAATAAAAAAATAAACAAAAAAAAAAAAAAAGGCTTTTTCAGACAAGAGCTGAAAAGAATTTGTAACTAGCACATCTGCACTCTTTACAAGACATATTAAATAGTTTTTCAGGCCAAAAGAAAATGACATCAGATGGAAACCTTGATCTAAGCAAGGAGATGAAAAATACTGGAAATAGTAATGTGTAGGCACATATAGACTTTCTTTTTCATTTTTATTTTAAAAGAAAATTCACAATTTAAAAAAAAAGAGTAAAAAGGAATTATGGAGGTTGTAACACATATAGAAGAAAAATCTATGACAATAATGAAACGAAAGATGGAAGTCATAAGATACTTCTATGTTCTACATGAAGTAGTTAGTATATTATTGGAAGGGAGACAGTGATAAGCTTAAGATATATATGGTAAGCACTAGAATAATCACTGAAAGAAGTAAACAGATATACCTAATAACCAAATGAGGAAACAGAAAACTAAAAAATACTCAATCCAAAAAAAGGAAGACAAAACAAAGAATGAATAGGACAAATAGAAAAGAAAAGCAAGATGATAGCCTTGAACTCAACCAAATAGGTTAAATGAAATGAAAATGGTTTAAGTCCTATAACTTAATGGTGTATCTTGTCAAATTACATTTGAAAAGCAAATCCAGGGGCACCTGGGTGGCTCAGTCAGTCAAGCATCCGACTCTTGATTTTGGCTCAGGTCATGAGATCTCACCATTCATGAGATCAAGCCCCATGTGAGGCTCTGCGCTGACAGTTGCAGAACCTTCCTGGGATTCTCTCTCTCCCTTTCTCTCTGTCCCTTTCCTTCTCATGCTCTTGCTCATTCTTTCTCTGTCTCTCAAAATAAATAAATAAACTTGAAGAAAAAAGGAAACCAAAACCATATACCGCTTTCAAAGAAGTTTAAATATAATAACACAATGGGTTTAAAGAGAAGAAGAGTGAAGTAAGATAGAGTGGCTATATTCATCCATACCAGATAAAGTAGATTTTGAGACGAAGAATATTACCAGAGACAAAGACAAACATTTCATAATAATAAGTAGTAGTAGGTCAACTTATCTAGAAGACATAACAATACTAAATGCACACACACTTAACTATTGAGATTCAAAATATAAGGAAAACTGAAATTATTGAAAGGAAAAATGGAAAATCTATAAATATAGTTGGAGATTTCAATAATCCTTTCAGGAATTGATAGCACCAGCGAATATAGGATCAGCAAGGATGCAGAAGAACTGAATGTTACTATCAAGCAAGTTTACAGAACATTTAAGGAAAAAAAAAAAAAAGCAAAATATTCAAGTGTTTATGGAACATTTACCAGGAAATCCTAATGTTGAGTTATAAAACAAGTCTCAGGGGGCGCCTGGGTGGCTCAGTCGGTTAAGCGGCCGACTTCGGCTCAGGTCATGATCTCACAGTCAGTGAGTTCAAGCCCCGCATCGGGCTCTGTGCTGACAGCTCAGAGCCTGGAGCCTGTTTCAGATTCTGTGTCTCCCTCTCTCTGACCCTCCCCTGTTCATGCTCTGTCTCTCTCTGTCTCAAAAATAAATAAACGTTAAAAAAAATTAAAAAAATAAATAAATAAATAAAAAATAAATAAAACAAGTCTCAGTAAATGTAAAAGGTCTGAAATGATACAGAACTGGTTAAATAGAATCAAAGTAAAATGAATAATAAAAGATTTCTGGGAAATGCCCATATATTTGGAAATTGGAAATACTTCTATATAACCCACTATTCAAATAAGAAATGGCAACAAAGATTAGAAAATATTTTAGGAGGACCTGGGTGGCTCAGTGAGTTAAGCGTCCAACTTCGGCTCAGATCACGATCTCGCAGTTTGTGAGTTTGAGCCCCGCACCAGGCTCTGTGCTGACAACTCAGAGCCTGGAGCCTGCTTCAGATTCTGTGTCTCCCCCTCTCTCTGCCCCTCCCCTGCTCATGCTCTGTCTCTCTCTGTCTCTCAATAATAAATAAACGCTAAAAAATATTTAAAAAAAAGAAAGAAAATATTTTAACTGAATGCAAATGAAAATACAATGTATCAACATTTGTGGGTGTAAGTAAAATAGGAAAATTTTGAAAGAAGAACAATCTGAAATAATTATCTAAGCTTCCACCATAATAAGCTACAGAGATAAGACCAAATTAAACCTAAAGTAATTAGAAAGAAGAAAATAATGATAGGAGGAAAATTCAATAGAATGGAAAATATGCAATAAGTTGAGGAAAAAAAATGAAACTGAAAGCCAGTTCTTTGGAAAAAATCAATAAAATTGATATCTTATAGGTAAACCCAATCAAGGGAAAAAAGAGAGAAGACATATTTCTAGTATCAAAAACAAAAGACAGTACATTACCACAGATCCCACAGACATTAAAAGACAATGAAAGAAATATTCTTAAAAAAAATGCTGACAGCAAATTGTAAATTCAAGAACTTAGATGAAATGGACACAGTCCTTGCTAAAGATAAAAGGTTGCTTTAATATTCAAAAATCAACATAATACAAATCAAAACCACAATGACACACCACTTCACATGGCTAGGGTGGCCAAAACAGGAAAGACAGAATAACAAATGGTGGCAAGAATGTGGAGAAACTGGAACCCTTACACTAGTGAAATGTAAAATGTTGTAGGCACACTGAAAAACAATCCAGCAGTTCCTCAAAATGTTAAAATGTAGTTACCATTTAACCCAGCAATTCCACTTCTAAGTACATATCTATGGAAAATGAAAACGTAAGTCCACACAGACACTTGTGTATGGATATTCATAGTTCATAGCAGCGTTATTCATAATGGCTGAAAAGTGGAAAAATCCCAGATGTCAGTCAATGAATAGGCAAAAATAAGTAATAGATCTACACAATGAAATATTATTGGGCAATAAAAAGGAATGCAGTACTAACCATGAATAATGGACAACCTTGAAAAGAAGTCAGTCACTGAAGGCCATGTATTTTGCATTAATTCATTTAAATGAAATGGACTTCCAGTTCTGCACAGAAGGAGGTTGGAAGTTGCCATTCCGTCTTAATAACAAGTTAAAAGCTCAACAGACTGAAAAATCAGCGACTCTTCTTAGATCCACCTGAAGAGGACACAGTGCAAACTAATGCCCCCAAGACTGTTGAGACCCCCAAAAATACGGAGTAATGGCTTACCTTAGGAGAAACTTACAAGCAGAAACTGCAGTGAGAAACATAACAAAAGATAAGAAAACCTGAATCATAATTAATTAATTGCTGGAGGTCCTGTGCAGATGATTCTGAGAGGTAAAAACTCCAGGGAGACCCAGTCATGGCTGGAGGGTGGTAGGGGAGACAATATTGTGAGGTTCATCTTCAGGAGTTCAACAAAATCCTTATAGTAAATTATCAAAGAAAAATCTCTGGTTTTGAGCAGGGGGAAGGGAAAAGAAACCATCTTCAAATATACCAATGTATTCTTCTCTTAACAAGACCTGTTCTCTCAGGGAACTAGTTAAATAGAGCCTAACCAACTGGGGTATTACTAGAGCCTAATTGACCTGGGAAAGGGAAATACAGAAGTCCCCCCCTTAACTGCAGTTCTGCTCTCCACTGTTTTGGTAACTCGCAATCAACCATGTTTCAGACACAGATGACCTTCTTCTGATATATGGTCAGAAAGAAAGTCAAGAGTAGACTAACACTATATCACAAGGACCACGTGATTCAACTCTCTTAATATGCAGACAATTTATCACCTCACATTACCATAAGAAGTATGAATACACTACAATAAGATATTTTGAGAGAGAGAGAGACCATATTCACATAAGTTTTATTATAATATATTGTTAAAATTGTTCTATTTTATTAGTTATTGTTAATGTCTCACTGTGCCTAATTTATAAATTAAATTTTATCATAGGTATGCACGCACAGGAGAAACAATATATATAGGATTTGGTCCTATCCATGGTTCCAGGAATCCACTAGGGGTCTTGGAAGTATCCCCCCACAGATAAGGAGGGACTACTACACCCAACTCCAGCCTGCTCTAGCCATCTTCCCACCTAAGGGAGGAGAAAAAACTAAGAAATATTTGGTAAGTTTACAATCCAGGGACACAGGCCCACTAAAGAATTGAGGCCTAATGCTAAGAAGCTTCCCCTCCCTGGCACACATCACCACCACATTACTAAGGGCCTACTTAAAACAAGTTCCTTTTAACTAGTATATTATGTCCAACTAACAAGAAAAACATTACAAAAACATACCAAAAGGCAAAAAAACACAAACACTGGAAAAAAAAATGAACAGAATATCCAAACACTGGGAGATAAGTAAGTAAAATATCTAGAATAGACAGGTCTACAGAGAAAGTAGATTAGTAGTTGTCTAGGGCTATGAGGATTGGGAAAAAATGCTGAGTGACTGCTAATGGATATGGAGTTTCTTTTGGAGGTGATAAAAATGTTCTAAAATGTATTGCAGTGGTGGCTGCATAACTGTGAATATACTAAGAAACACTGAATTACAACTTTGAATGGGTAGTACGGTATGTGAATTATATTTCAACAAAGCTGTTAAAAAATCAATGTAATAAGCCATATTACAGAATATTACTGAATAAGGGGGAAAAATGACAAACTCAATAAATGTAGAACAAAGATTGGACACAATCCAACACTCCTTCACGATTCCCAACAAACTAGGAATCGAAGAAACACCCTCAACCTCACAAAAGGCATCTTTGAAAATCTGCAACTGTCAGACTTAATGGTTAAAGACTAAATATGTTATCTATAAGACTGGTAGTAAGGAAAGGATATTTGTTCATACTTTCACACAGCACTGCACTGGAGTGTCTAACCAGTGCAATAAAGCAAGAAGAGGAAATCAAAAACACACAGACTGAAAAGAAAAAAGAAATAAAACTTATTTTTATTGACATGATTGTGTAAATAAAAAATCCTAGAAACAACTAGAAATAATTTAGTTTTAAAAGTTAACACTATAGGGGCGCCTGGGTGGCTCAGTCGGTTAAGCGGCCGACTTCGGCTCAGGTCATGATCTCGCGGTCTGTGAGTTCGAGCCCCGCGTCGGGCTCTGTGCTGACAGCTCAGAGCCTGGAGCTTATTTCAGATTCTGTGTCTCCCTCTCTCTAACCCTCCCCCGTTCATGCTCTGTCTCTCTCTGTCTCAAAAATAAATAAACGTTAAAAAAAAAAAAATTAAAAAAAAAAAAGTTAACACTATAGATATGTATATATACATATACAAAATATACAAAGCTAAATATACAAAAATCAGTATATCAAAATGATTCTTTAAAATGGTAATGAGAAACTGACATAAAAAACACCACTTACAATAGCACCAAAAACAACGACAACAACTTAGTGGTAAGCTTAACAAAATACTTGGAAAACATGTATATAAAAAGCTGGAAAACAATGCTGACAGAAATTAATGGAGACCTAAACAAACAGAGACAGAACTTGACTGGTATTAAAAGACTCAGTAAAGTTATCAATTCTCCTAAGTTGATCAATGAATTTAACGTAATCCCAATTAAAATCCCAGAAGGCTCTTTTTGTAGACATTAACAAACTGAGTCTAACATTTACATGGGAATGCAAAGGACCTAGAATAGTCAAAGTAATTTTGAAAAAGAACAAATTTGAAGGACTTTCTCCACCTGACTTCAATACTTGCTACCAAGTTACAGTAATCAAGGGGGTATGGTGCTGGCAAAAAAAAAAAAAAAAAAAAAAAAATCCGGCATAAAGACCGATAGAACAGAAAAGATTCTAGGTATATTCACACACATATATGGTTCACAGATTTTTGACAAAGGGGGAAATGTAGATGGGGAAAGGATAGCCTTTTTAACAAATGGGACTGTTAAAACTAGATACATAGCCATATTTTTTTAAGTGAGCTGTAACCTTTACCTCACATCAACAGAAAAAGTAACTGGAAATGCATCATAGACTTGAATATAAAAGCTAAAATTATAAAACTTCTAGAAGAAAACATAGGAGAAATTCTTTGTGATCCTAGGATAGGCAAATATTTCTTCATGGAATACCACAAGCATGAACCATAAAAGAAAAAAAGTGGTAACTGGACTTTATCAAAATGAAAAACTTCTGCTCTTCAAAAGACATTAAGAAAATGATAAGGCAAGTCAAAGCCTAGGATACAATATTCAAATACATGTATTTCACAAATGACTGGTATCCAGAATATAACAACTCTATTTTTTTTAAGTTTGTTTATTTTGATAGAGAGTGCACACACATGCAGGGAAGGGCAGAGAAAGAATCCCAAGCAGGCTCCATGCTGTCAGTGCAGAGCCTGATGCGAGGCTCGAGCTCACAAACTGTGAGATGATGACCTGAGCTGAAATCAAGAGTTGGAGGCTTAACCGACTGAGCCACCCAAGCACCCCGCGAATATATAAAACAACTCCTATAAGCAATAAAAAAATGTTAATGGACAAAATATTTCAACAGACCCTTTACCAACACACACACACACACACACACACACACACACACACACACACACACACATAGCAAATAAATATATGAAAAGATGCTGAACATCATTAGCCTCAGGAAGATACAAATTAAAACCATCAAGAGATAGGGGAAGGGATGGTGGTGCTGCATTGATTGGCTATCTGTATGGAAAAACAAGAGAATCTTGCCCCTACCTCACAACATATGCTAAAATAGATTCCAGATAAATTGCAGATCAAAATGTAAAAGCAAAACCAATAAAGCTTTTAGAACAAAACAAGATCCTCATGACCTTGCAATAGGCAAGGACATAAAGCACTAACTAAAGGAAAAATGCAAAAGATTAGTACAATTAAGAACTTCTACTTCTTGAATGAAGTCATTAAGAGAACGAAAAGGCAAACTGAAGAGTTTAAATATACATATATATCCAGCAATATCTATATACAGAAAACTTCACATACTCCCACAAATAAATAAGGGGAAGAAAAGGATACACAGCATAAAAAAATTGGTCATAATGCTTAGATGGGTATTTCACCAAAGAAGATATCCAGTTGATCAACAAACATATAAAAATGTGCCCAACACTGTAAATCATGGGGGAAATGCAGATTAAAACCATAATGAGATACTACCAATGACCCACTAAAATGGCCAAAAAAGAAAACTGACAATACTGATGTTGTCAAGGATGTGAAAAAACTGGAACTCTCAGACCCTCCTAATGAAAGTGTCACTGGTAGGAACAAAAACAAGAAGAAGAAAAAAAAGAAATTAAATAAGGGAAAAAAAATGTACCCTGGCACTGAGTTTTTGGCTACATTATCCATGAAAGCTAAGCAGCTGCACAAATATATCAATAATTTCACTCCTAGATATATATATATCCAACAAGTATGTGTGCCTATGTGCACTAAGACATGTAAAAGAGACAGCAACATTATTCTTAAGAGCCAAAGAGTAGACAAATCCAAATGTCTATCAACCACTGAATGGATAAACAGTGTGATATACAACGGAATACTCTATAGCAACAAAAATGAAAAGATCACAACTGTACACAAAAACATAGATGAATCTTCTAAATATAATTCTGCACAAATAAAGCCACACTGCAAAGAATACATAAGCTATTTATTATTCCATTTACATAAAGACAAAATATAGGAAAAACAAGCAAAACGGATAATCTCTGGTGTTAGAAGTCAAGGTGCTGGTCATTTGTGCAAATGAAGGCGGGAGTGATTGGAGGTGGGAGCACAGGGGCTTTGGGGATGCTGGTTCTGATCTGAAAAGTAGTTACAAAGGTATTTTCCCTTTGTGAAATTTACTCTGTGATAATTCACTAAACAATACCATTTGTATACTTTTCTGTTTGTATACTGTACTTCAGTTTTTAAAAAATTAGGCAATTCTATATATGCTAATAATTCAAAGAACTCCAAAACATGTGTGTGATTAAATGAAAAGGACAAACCATTAAATAGTGTGTATATAGTACTAACATTTTACAAAACAATAGTCAACGACATATGTTTGTGTATAATTTATAATCATAATGGTAACATTTGTTGAATGCTAACTACTTGCTATGATGCAATGCCATGCACTTTTCATTTATTTCCTTTAAAAACACTAGGTAGCACACAGTATCATAATCCTTATTTTATGGATGAGAAAACTGAGATAGTAAGTAGCTTGCCCATAGTCCCCCAGTCGTAAAGCTACAAAACTGGGATTATAACCCAGCTCTCTAGATCAAGTCTTCATCCTGCACTATCTCTGGAAAGATATACATAAGAAACGGGCAGCAGGGGTTGCCTCTGAGATGGGAATAGGGACTAAGAGGCTGAGAGAAAGGCTGGCTTATCAGAGCGTATTCTAGATACCTTTTGAAGGAATACATTTGCATGTCTCATCTACTATCAAAATTACACTTATTAATGTTTCTTTTCTACAGTTTATAATCCCTGAGCTATACAAACTGCTTTATCCAGAGAAAAGAAGAACTCATTGCTTTACTAGCTTACCTGATTTAGGGTGCAAAGCATCACACTGGGCATTGTACATGTGTACAAATTCTTGGTGCCTTTTAATGAGCTGTTGTTTACTTCCTTGAATAGATAATCCATGCTGTTTTAGCTTTTTCTTTAAGTCGCGATCTGAGAGCAAGTTATACACAGTTTTGGGCAGAGGCTTCCTTTTGTGAACAGAACTGAAAAGAGGGAAAAAATGAAATCACTAAGGGTTACTCTGAATTATCAAAATCTCTTCACATAAAACAGTAATTTGCCTTGACAGAGTACCAGTGTGACTGGGAGAGCAGTGGAACCATTAAGATAAAAGTGAGAAAGAGAAGAAGGATCCAATTTGCAAATAAAGGTGATAGTGTTGGATATGATGTATCTGAGGTGCTGACAGCACATTCAGATACCAGGGTCCACATGGCAGCCAAACTTAGAGAAACGTAGGTCTCATAAGGAGGTCAGGCCTAAGGATGCAGACCTGGGATGCCCATGGAAGGCCTATGCACTAATTGCTGTAAGAACTTCACTTAGAATCACACTTACATAAACTTACTCAATTCTCCAATGCTTTAAAACATGTTTGCCCTAAAATGCATCCATGGTTTCCAGGCAAAAACTCTATAAAAAACAGTTACCTCAGATGATCAGAGTATAAACACTATTGAGATTTAAACGACAGATTTAAGAATATAACTTCTTGAGAAAAAATTCTAATCCACAATCAAAACTACCCCCACCCCCTTAGCTTTACCCAATTCATTACTGCCAATGAAAAAAGAAGTCAGAAAGCCGACAGGTAGATAGTATTCTTATGGCAGCATCTTCAAAGAACACGATTGAAAACAACAGCAAAAAATACTGAGGGTTCTGTTATCTTTAACTTCAATTAATTACAGTAACAAATATATAAGGCATTACAAGTGTATTAGCAAAACCACCACCTGGCTCTTCATTCTACTTATATAATTAATACAGTGACAAGCACTAAGCTGCAATGTAATATAACAAAGCCCTATCAAATGACTTTCTTCTGCTCCATCCAAAAAAGGAGTTAATAAACATTATTTCTTAAGATGGAATAGAAATCAAGCTAAGGGTATCAATGACTTGAGACAATTTTATAAAAGGGACCCTTAGTGAGTTTTAATCTATTTAATACAATTATAATCTGACTCTGAGTACACTGCTTGGCTCAACACCATGGCAATTAGGTACTTAATAAATATGCATTCAAAGTAGTCATTACAATTCCCATAATTTCCAAATGAAAATGCCAAAGTCTCCGGTAGAAACTAATAAGCCCTTGAAAGTAAAAGGTTTATCCAAAAAAACAAGATTTCACAAAGGACTTACATATAACTAGTTTGCCTTCAAGGCCATGCTACCCAAACTGTAGTGAATCTTGGAACTACCAGGAGAGCTTATTAAATTGCAGATTCTTGGTCACATCTCCATACCACCCACTTCTGAAGTGGAGACCTAAAGTCTATTTTAACAAGCTTCCACAGGGTAAATCTGATGCAAATGGCCTAAAGACTATACTGAGAGAAATGGCACAGTTGAATAAATGGAGACTGAAAACAATCAAACATTTTTCTATAAACCTACAGCACCACTCCCTAGCTAAATTGTTTCTTTTATGCTCTATCAATAAAGCCTAAAAGCCAGAGATCACTATTTAACTGCAGAAAGACTTGCAGACTCTCAACAGATTAGTTTTCTGAAAATTACCCCGGGGGCTCTACAGGATAAGATCACGGCTAAACAAAAATCACAGTAGTTAGCGAGACCTAAAACATTTTGTAGGAGTTTGTACATGCACATTATGAGGGACAGTTCATTAAGTCTGCATCTAAAACATTTTGGCTTAGCAAGACTAGGTTATTAAACTTATGCCTGTGAAATTCGAACAGAAAACTGTGCTGTTCACAGGCATTTATAATGAAATGCAACAGCAGGAATCAACAACTTCTATCAAGAAATTTTTAAATATGAAGACTGACAGATGATGCCCAAAACATGAAGATAACACTGACCCTTCTTTCATCATTTAGTGAAAGTAATGCATTTAAGGGTCCTCAGAATCTGAAGGCATCAAAAGGAAGAGTATTCTTTGAATCAATTCTGATACGATTCTACATGGAACGGGTGGAGGGTTGTCACCCCTATCGAGAAAACGGCCCCTCAGAGTGTTGTGGATAAAATATTTCAAATGTCACAGTCTCTCTTATGTGACCAGACCCCAGGATCAGGATGTAACTAAAGAGAAACAGAGCTCAATGCTTCCCTAAGTGTACTTTCACAAACACTAGTTTTGCAAGATATGAGTTATGAGGACAAAAAGGTTTTGCGGTCAAATAAATGTAGTAATTGCTGGATTACACAAATTTCAACAACTACCTTCGATACAGAATTTCTCAGAGCCTTCAATACACTCACCGGTGCAGTGAATCCTTCCTTAAGAGAGATACAATATGCAGTGCTTCTAAACTGCAAGACAGAGCAACTGGCAGGACAACATACAATATGGAACAAGGTGTGGGACCACTGTTGGAACTTGAACTTAATTACATATGGATGAGCAAGTCTTAGATAAATTGACGTAACTAAATGTATTAGAAGAAATATGGCAGATGCATCTAGAAAAAGAGCAGTCCAAACAAGAGGACCGATGCTGATTCCTCACTATTCAAGGAGAAAATGCTCAGCTTCTATACTCAAAACTTATTCCTCAGGAAGAAACATTTCTTTTCTTTCTTTTCTTTTTCTTTCTTTTTTCCAAACAGGCTCCATGCCCAACATGGGGCCTGAGCTCACAACCCTGAGATTGAGAGTCACATGGTCTACCAATTGAACCAGCCAAGTGCCCCAAGAAGAAACATTTCTAAGGAGAATGAAGGTCACCAGATTCTTTTTTTTTTTTTTTAATTATTAACTTGTTTTATTTTTTTATCTTTTTAAATTTACATCCAAATTAGTTAGCATATAGTGCAACAATGATTTCAGGAGTAGACTCCTTAGTGCCCCTTACCCATTTAGCTCATCCCCCCTCCCACAACCCCTCCTGTAACCCTCAGTTTGCTCTCCGTATTTATGAGTCTCTCCTGTTTTGTTCCCCTTCCCAAATTATTTTTGTTGCCCTTCCCTTATGTTCATCTGTTTTGTCTCTTAAAGTCCTCATATGAGTGAAGTCATTTGATTTCTGTCTTTCTCTGACTAATTTCACTTAGCATAATACCCTCCAGTTCCATCAAGGTCACCAGATTCTTATGGCTTATGGGAAATAACCCTCAGAGCAAAGGAGACAGAATGGAAGAGCTGGTGGAATAGTTTACAAAGCACAAGAAGTACCTTGCTAAAGTAGGTCAATGGTTATACTTAACTTCCTTACCTTCTGAGGCTTTCCTTCTTCTCCTCACGTGTTAAACAGCTGTCTAAGTGCTTATTAATGTGATTTTCTGGAATATTAACCCCACAAACAGGACAATCCACTGTATTTTTTAAAAAGAGAAAGAAAAATTTTATTATTTATGGAAAGGGCAAAAATAACATATAACCTGACATCTTTCAACAATTAATATAAAAAAATAGAATTCCAACCTTAACATGCACTTAGAAAAGCAAAAGAGAAAAAGAAGGGCCCCTCAGGGCAACAGAGGTAGGACAGACTTTTAACTATTAGCTAAAAACACTACAACAAGAACGGTCAATTGATACAATGATCAAAGATTTGTCAGGAAATGCACTTAAAATTCACCTATCCTTACAAAATTTAAACTGTTGAGTAGTAATATGCTAATTTCAACCTAAGTTTAATAACCACTCATTGCCCTGCACTGTATGTGATGTGGGCATACCAAAGATGTGTTAAGACCTAATTTCTGCCTAAAAGGTGCTCTGAACTTCACAGGCAAGAAAAGACATGGAAATAATAGGTTAAACAAACCGAGCTATTCATCATCAAAAAAGCAAACTGTACACAAAATAGTCCAGAAGGCAAGTGCTCTGCCACTTTGGTGATGGGAGAGGCCAGTATTATCTGACACAACAAAAGAATGGTTAGGATCTGGATAAAGTCTAGAAAGGTAAAACAAGGGTCAGCAAACAATTTTAGTGAAGGAGACCAGGTAGTAGAGATTGTAGGCTCTGTAGGCCAGATGGTCTCTGTTACAACTACTAAACTCTTTCATGAGCATGAAAGCTTCATAAACAGAAGGGGGGTGGATATTTTCCAGTGAACCTTTATTTACAAAAATTGGTGTCAAGCCAAATTTGGCCTGCAGCTTGTAGTTTTTCCAATCTCTGGGTATATTCAAGAAATAATGGGGAGATCAGCTGGGCTAGTATAGAAGGATTTTTGAGAGGGGAAAAATAAGAAATAAGATCAGACAGCTAGATGAGGGGTCAAATTGTCTGTGGCTATAAATGCCAGTCGTAACAGCTTGGAAGTGTTCAAGCAGTGGTATAATAAGACAAAAGGAGCTCTTTAAGATTAAAATGGAATTGATATGAAAGATGAGGGGGGAAATTAAAAGCTGAAAAATAGACACCAACTGCCATAGTTAAAATATGAGCTAATTAAAACTGCTTCATTTTTCCAGCAATCAGCCTCAATTCCCATTCTATGAGAGAGAAAGAGTACAAAAATATCTTGCAGCACTGCCTACATCAATTTCTGAGAATGTTAAAATGTGAAATCTGGTTTGCCCTTTCCCATTCCTTCCCCCCTCAAGATGCTGATTTATTCTTATGTCATGTGGGATGAAAAGATTTCCATTAAGTAAGAAAACACATATATGAAAATAATTTCCTACCTTTGGCAGACTGTTTCAAAGTTGACGTAGAGGGTGTCTCAGGAACATTAGCAACTAAGGAACTTGGAGCTGTCTTTTCTACAGAAGGTGCCTCTTTGGTCTTTGAAGAAGTGCTCACCTCTTTTTGAGGGATGACTTTGCTTTCATTCTCTTTTATCGACAACTCTGATGTAGAACCACCAGTTTCTCTAATCAAGAAATTCTCCATTAATTTGCTTCCTTGCTTTAAAGAATGTCTGAAGGCTACCGGAGTGTGTACTTTGGCAGCAAGGTTCTTTGAAGAGGAGGAAGCAGGAGATATGGGTGGTGACTCTAAGGCAAACTGCAGCAATTGATTCCTTGAAGCACCAAAAACACAATAGGTAACTAAGACGTCCAAGTTATACTTAGTAAGTTAACTGACATAACCCGTTTTCCCAATTAACACTTGCTTCCGTGAAATACAGAACTTATTCCATAATGACAACCAAATCAGCATTTCTTCAAAGCAATAAACCTGATTTAAAAAGCAGTTAATCTTTGGGGCACTTGGGGGGTTCAGGGTGTTAGACATCTGACTCTTGGTTTTGACTCAGATCCTAATCTCACAGTTTGTGGGATTGAGCTCCGCATCAGGCTCTGTGCTGGCAGCATGGAGCCTGCTTGGGATTTTCTCTCCCCCTTCCTCTCTGCCCCTCCCCCACTCATGCACACGCACACATACATACATACATACATACATACATACATAAATAAATATTTTAATGCAGTTAATCTTTTATAAAGGAAAAGAGATACTTCAGAATCTAGCCTTGGAGAATACCTGGTATAAGACTTACTCTCTAACCATACATAACTTTAAAATCTGGACAAAACATATAAAACAATTGTTTATAGCATGAACTATAGTCAACACAAGCCTGCAGTCCATGAAAGAGAAGAAAAACATGCGGTGATCCACCACTGCCCCCAAGAACTTCCCTAGAAGCATCTTCTGGGAGTGGAAACAGAGATCAGAGTTCTGGGCAAAGATGGCTAGAATTGGAGGGACAGGGTGGTGGACAGCAGGTAGCCACAGAAAGAGAACACCAAAAATCTGCATAGAAATTCTCATCCATTCCTGATCATCTCCATGGCTGCAAAAGCATAAGATGAAAGCACAAGGCGACCTAGTAGGAAGCAGATGCTGGGAAACTGAGATTCCCAAAGCTGCTGACAAGTTGTTGGAATTTGAGCCCAAATTGCAGAGATTTTATAAAGATCCTAGACATTCAGTTGAAACCCCACAAAGGCCACACCTTAGGAAAAATAAATAAAACTGAAGTAGGCCAAATCCAACAAAGAGCTAAACAAGGCCCCGGCAGAATAAAAGTGAAGAGCTGGAACCAGAACAGAACCCAACATCTTTCAAAGGAGGATAATTCGCAGCCTCTATAACATTTCATCAACAATGTTCAAAACACATATATCAAAAGATAAAATAGTCAATGGAAGCAGATCCAGAGGTGGTCCAAAGAGTAGCATTATAAAGACTTCAAGATAACTACAATGAATATATTAAAGAAAAAAGATGAAAAAACACACAAATGAGTAAAAGGATAGTGTAGTGTTAGAGGGAATTAAAATTCATCCTCAAAAGGATAAAACAAAGAAAATAAAACCTAGGCATATATTAATCAAACTGTTAAAAAATAAGAAAGAGAAAATCTTGTAAACAATCAGAAAAAAAATAAGACATGTTACCTCTAAATCACAGTTTCCTAACCTTGGCACTTAGGACACTGTCAACCAAATCATTTTTTGTTGTGAAGAACTGTTCTGTGCAATGTAGGAATGTCAGCAGCATATACCCCACCCCAGGTTGAGACAACCAAAACATATCCAGACATTACCAAATGTCCCCCTGGAAGAGAGGGTGAAGGGAAGGTAAAATCACTCCCCATTGAGAACCACTGCTCCAACAAATAATAAAAACAGCACTGACTTCACAATGAAAGCAAAAAGATAATATTATGACATCATGACATCTTTAAACTACAGAAAGAAAGCAAAACTACCAAGAATTCCATTTCCATTAAAAATAGTGTTCCGGGGGAGAGGGCAGGGTGGCGCCTGGGTGGCTCAGTGGGTTGGGCGTCCAATTTTGGCTCAGGTCATGATCTCGCAGTCGGTGGGTTCAAGTCCCGTGTCGGGCTCTGTGCTAACAGCTCAGAGCCTGAAGCCTGCTTCAGAGTCTGTGTCTCCTCCTCTCTCTGCCCTTCCCATGCTCATGCTCTGTTCCACAATAATAAAATAAACGTAAAAAAAAATTTTTTTTTTTAAAGTGTTCTAGGGGTCCCTGAGTGGCTTAGTTGGTTAAACATCCAACTCCTGATTTCGGCTCAGGTCATGATCTCATGGTTCATGAGCTCAAGCCCCACCTTGGGCTTTGCACCATCAGCACAGCTTGGGATTCTCTCTTTCCCTCTTTCTCTGCCTCTTCCTTGCTCACTCTCTCTCTTTCTCTCTCAAAGAAATAAACATTTTTTTAAAGGAAAATTGTGTTCTAAAGTAAAAGCAAAATACATTCTCAAGCTAAGAAAAGCTAAGAGAATTCCTCACTGGCAGACAAGGAGGTAGTACAGAAATGTTCTTCAGCTTAAGGAAAATGATTCTAGAGGGAGGTACAAAAATGTCAGTAAGAATCAGCAGCTCCAGGGGCGCCTGGGTGGCTCAGTCGGTTAGATGTCTGACTTCAGATCAGGTCATAATCTCGCAGTCTCTGATTTCGAGCCATGCATCGGGCTCTGTGCTGACAGCTCAGAGCCTGGAGCCTGCTTCAGATCTGTGTCTCCCTCTCTCTCTCTCTGCCCCTCCCCTGCTCACACTCTGCCTCTGTCTCTCAAAAATAAATAAATGTTAAAAAAAAAAAAATTAAAAAAAAAAAGAATCAGCAGCTCCACAAAAGGTAAATATGTGGGTCAAAACAAAACTACTGTTTTCAACAACACTAACAACGTCTTGTGGGATTTACAGCAAACACGTAAGTAAAATACATACAAAAACATAGTTTTAAAAAAGAGAAATAATATAAAAATACTGTAAAGTTCTTGCACTGTTCAGGACATGATAAAAATACTAATTTATGGTACACTATTATTAGGACATATTTTGTCATTTCTTCAGTAAGGACTTAAAAGAGTGACACTAAGAGATATAATGTAAAAACTAACAAAGGAAACAATAAAAATACTTTTAATATCATAAAGAATGGGCAGAAATAAATAATTTTTTTTACAAAGAAACAAATGGAGAAAGAAAACAAAGGTAACATGCTAAACTGTAATCACATTAAATGTGATGGGTAAATACTCTGAAAGACAAAGACAGTCAGACTAGATTAAAAATAAGATACACACTGTTTGAAAAAATACTTTAAATATAAAGACCCAGGAAGGTTGAAAATAAAAGGATAGGAAGAGAAGTACCATGAAAATATTAATGAAAAGAAAGCTGATATGGTAACATTAACAACAGACAACATTAAGGCAAAAAGTATCATGAGAGATAAAGAGGGACATCTCATTTTGACAAAATGGTCAATTTAATTCAAAGCATAAATATCATAAATTATAGGGGCTCCCGGATGGCTTAACCAGTTAAGCAGCCGACTCTTGGTTTCAACTCAGGTCAGGATCTCGAGGTTCATGAGTTCGAGCCATGTGTCAGGTTCTGTGCTGACAACATGGAACCTGTTTTGGGCCCTCTGTCCCCTTCTCTCTCTGCCACTTCCCCACTAGTGTGCATGCTCTCTCACTCTCTCTCTCAAAAATAAACATTTAAAAAATCATAAATTATATTCACTTAGTAGCATAGCTTCAAAATGTATAAAGCAAAAACTGAACGAACTAAAAGGAGAAACAGTCCATTCACAATAATGGTTGGTTTAAATAACAGTGTGTATAAATCTAAACATACCTTTCTAACTAACAAAATGGGCAAAAATCAGTAAGAATACAGAAGATGTGAACCAATCCAATTAATCAAAGTGATGTAATTAACAAATAAAAAATATTACAAATTTTTTTGTAATGACAAATAATGAGCCCTCTTACAAAGAAAACCCCAAGCCCAGACAGTTTTGCTGGTGAATTCTACCAAATATTTATAGAAGAAATAATATCAATGCTACACAAAGTTATCCAGAAAATAAAAAAAGAATGTTTCCCAATTCATATTAAAGCCAGCATAACCTTGATAACAAAATCTGACAAGCACATTGTAGGAAAATAAAATTATAATCCAATAATATCTCATAAATATAAACACAAAAATCATAAATGAAACATTAACAAATAAAATCTAGAGATAAATAAAAACATATAATGCATCATGACCAAATGAGACTTATTTCAGGAATACAAGGTTGGTTTGTTATTTGAAAAATCAATGCAATTCACCACATTAGCAAATTTAAGGAGAAAAATTATACAATCATTACAATAAATGTAGAAAAAGCATTTGATAAAATCCAATACCCATTCATAACAAAAACACTTAGAAAACTAGGAACAGAAGGAAACTTTCTTAATCTGAAAAAAGATACTTTCAATAAAACTATAGCTACTATTACAGCTTGAACATCTTCCCCTGAGAGTGAAAACCAGACAAGGATGTCTACTGCCACCATCTCTATTCAAATTATACTGGAGGCCATAGCTTTTGTGATAAGGCACACACACACACACACACAAAATGGGAAAGAAAACTTTATTTGCAAGTGACATGATTATGTTTATAAAAAATCCCAAGACTCTACAAGCAACTAGAGTAAGTGAATTTTTACAAGATCCCTGGACATAATATCTGTTAAACAAAAATTAATGTCATGTCTATGTATTAGCAAATGGAAAATAAAATTTTTAAATAAATACCACTTGAAATATCATCAAAAATATTAAATACCTAGGAATAAATTTAACAAAAATGTGTAAAACTTATGTCTTGAAAACTACCAAATTTGCTGCAGAAAATTTTAAAAAAGCCTAAATAAAGAAATACCCTAGGTACATGCACTAGAAAACTCAACAATGTTAACATGCCCATTTTCCCCATATTTATTTATAGATTCAATGCAATGCCAATCAAAATAAAAGCAACTTTTTTGGGGGTGGAAACAGTATATTCATTCTAATATTTACATGGAAATCAAAGGCCCCAGAATGGGAGTAGTCTTTTTTTTTAATTTCAACAATCTTCACAGCATCTCCACCAGGAGTAGATTCCACCTCAAGAAACCACTTGCTTTGATCATCCATTTATGTTTTATCATGACATTACATCAATTCAGTCCCATCATCAGGCTCCACTTCTGATTCTAGTTCTCTTGCTGTTTCCACCACATCTGCAGTTACTTCCTCCACAGAATTCGTGAACCCCTCAAAGTCATCCATGAGGGTCGGGATCAGCTTCTCCCAAACTCTTGTTCCTGCTGGTATTTTTGACCCCTTCCAATGAATCACGAATGTTCTTAATGGCATCTAGAATGGTGAATCCTTTCCAGGAGGTTTTCAACAGACTTTGCCCAGATCCATCAAAGCAATCACTATCTACAGCAGCTACAGCCTTACAAAAAGTATTTCTTAAATAATAAGACTTGAAAGTTGAAATCACTCCTTGATCCACGGGCCGCAGAATAGATGCTGCGTGAGCAGGCATGAAAACAACATTAATCTCGTACATCTCCATCACAGCCCTATAGGTAACCAGGTCACTGCCAATGAGCAGTAACATTTTCAAAGAATCCTTTTTTCTTGAGCAACAGTTCCCAACGGTGGGCTTAAACTATTCAGTAAACCATGCTATAAAAAGATGTGCTATCGTCCAGTCTTTGTGGTTCCATTTACAGAGCACAGGCAGAGTATATGTAGCATAATTCTTAAGGGCCCTGGGACAATCCACAGGCTAAATAACACCGGCTTCACCCTCAAGTCACTAGCGGCATTAGCTCCCAACAAGAGAGGCAGCCTGTCCTTTGCCAGGCACTGACTTCTCTCTAGTTATGAAAGTTCTAGATGGCGTCTTCTTCCAATAGAAAGCTGTTTCGTCCACATTGAAAATCTATTGTTTAGCGCAGTCACCTTCATTAACGAGCTCCGCTAGAACTTCCAGATAACTCACTGCAGGTTCTACATCAGCACTTGCTGCTTTACCTTACACTCCTATGTAACGGAGACAGCTTCTTTCCTTAAACCTTGTGAACCAATCTCTGCTAGCTTCAGACGTTTCTTCTGCGGCTTCCTCACCCCCCTCAGCCTTCACAGAATTGAAGAGTTAGGGCCTTGCTCTGGATCAGGCTTTGGTTTAAGGGAATGTTGTGGCCAGTTTGATCATCTTCCCAGACCACTAAAACCTTCTCCATATCAGCAATAAGGTTGTTTGTTTCTTACTATTTGTGTGTTCACTGAAGCAGCACTTCAAGAACTTGGCCATTTGGCACAAGAGGGCTAGCTTCCAGCCTATATCAGCTTTCAACATGCCTTCCTCACTAAGCTGAATCGTTTATTTTTGATTTAAAATGAGACGTGTGACTCTTCTTCTCCCTTGAACACTTAGACGTCCTGCAGGGTTATTAATTGGCCTAATTTAAATACTGTTGTGTCTCGGGGAATAGGGAGACCCGAGGAGAGGGAGAGAGGCAGAGAAATGGCCTGTGAGTGGAACAGTCAGTACATGTGTATCATTTATCAATTAAATTCATGGTCGTATAAGGCTGCAGTTTGTGACACCCCAAAACAATTATCATAGTATCACCATAACAAATAAAATAATGATGAAAAAGTTCAAAATATTTTAAGAATCACCAAAATGTGACACAGAGACATGAAGTGAGCAAATGCTGTTGGAAAAATGGCACTGATAAGACCTGCTCAATGCAGGGTGGCCAAAAACCTTCAGTTTGTAAAAAATTAAACACCCGGGAAGTTCACCAAAGCAAAGTGCAGTAAAACGAGGCATGACTGTACCTGCAGCAAGCAGTACAGCTCCACTACCGCGATGATAAAATTACGCCCCGTGCCAAAACTGAAACTCATTAACTTCTTCATGTGCCCACTATTAGGGGGTAGTTTCGGCAGTGGAAATATAACGGAGAACAAAATCGTCTCAGTCCTCATGAAGCTTACACTACAGTAAGGGAAGAGATACTAGAATGCAGACAACATATATGAAAGTGCTATGGGAAAAAAATAAAGCCAGTGAAGCCGTGCATGAGGAGGCAAAGAGCTTGGCACTCTTTACAGGATGGTCACAGAAAGCCTCACTGAGAAGGTGCCCTATGAAAACACAGAGCCCGAAGAAACTGAAGGACTAACCCATGTGGCTCTCTGGGGAAACAGTGTTTCCCCTAGAAATAACAGTAAGTACAAAGCCTCTAGGGTCAGAGTATGACTGACACATTGGAGAAATAGCAAGAAGGTCAGTGCGCCTGGAGCAGAATAAACAAGGGGCAGAGAAGTGGGACATGAAGTCGGCAAGAGACCCTGTTCTGTAGGGACCAGAGGATGGCCACTGGCAGGACTCAGGCTGCTCTTCCAAATGAGATGGGACACCCCCTCCAGACGATATTAAGTACGACCTGACTTTTTTATTTATTTATTTATTTTTGACAGAGACAGAGTGTGAGCACGAGCAGGGGAGGGGCAGAGAGAGAGGGAGACACAGAATCCGAAGCAGGCTCCAGGCTCTGAGGCGTCAGCACAGAGTCTGACGCGGGGCTCGAACTCATGAACTGTGAGATCGTGACCTGGAATGAAGTCGGATGCTTAACCGACTGAGCCACCCAGACGCCCCTGTGACTTTTTGTTTTAAAGTGACACTTTGGTTGCTAGCCTCAGAAGGACTATCAGAGGGCAAAAGCAGGAATAAGAGACCACTAGAAGTGATCAAAGTAATACAGGCTGACGCTGGCTTGCCAGGATAATGCTGGCACAGTGATGAAAAACTGTCAGATTCAGGAAACATGTTAATAACAGGGCCAGGAGGATTAACTGATGGGATGACAGAGTTAAGTGTGAAAGAGAAGGGTCAAGGAGGACTCCAGGGTTTGGGGCCTGGGCAAATGAAAGGACAGAGCTGCCATTTAATGAGGGAAGAAAGACTGTGGGGGCAGGAGATTTGGAGTGGGGGATGGCAGGCAGCCCAGAGAGTTGAGAGTTGCTTTTAAGAGGTTCAAGCGGAGATATGAGGTAAGCAGTGGGATATGGGAGCCTGAAGTTTTGGGGTGAGATCTACTTGAAGATATAAATTTGGAAGCCATGAATGGACACATGGGATTTAAAACCACTAGACTGCTACAATTCACACAGCTTAATAGGGGCCATGTGAAAATATTAATTCTAAAAAGGATACTTAAACTGAATTGGTAATTTTCTCTTTCATTTCCACCATTTCTATAAATTTAATTTAAAGTCAGTTGGTATTATAATACCTAACAGCACTTATCATAGATACTCAGATTTTTTTGGGTGAAGTATGGACTTTGAGAATAATTGTGACTCCATCAAGTACAGGACAATCTTGCCCATTTGTTAACTATACAAGAACTCTACCTCTTCAGAATATGGCCAAGAATCAAGAAGCAAAACAGGTCTCTGGGTAGACACCAAAGAGAAACTCAGGGCAGTCCTGAAACCCATGTGATCAAGTCCATGGACTTCATTACCTAGCAAAAGTCCCCACAAATGCTGTTCTGATCCAAAACATGTAACAGCAGTCTAGGACCTTTTGGTGAAACAGGCAGAGGCCCACCAAAGAACAAATTCTTATTAGCATCTTAGGGCATCAATATATAATATAAGGGAAGATGATACAAACATGCGTAAAATATATATGATAATAATGACAGAAATCTTTTTTTAGGTTCCTTTGCTCCAGGTATTATGCTGGGTATCTTCTAGTAGAACTCTTCGTTTCCAACCCTTAACAACAATCCCTAAAAGTGTCAATAATATTATTACCACTTTTCAGATGTGGAACAGAGGCCAAAGAGGTTTAATAGTTTGATCACAGATCACAGCTAGAGAACCCAGTTCTGCCTAAATCCAAAGTCAGTATGCTTTAAACTATACTGTAAGAAAAAAAGCAAAATTATATTCTACACACTCTCCTAAGAAGCTAAAGGAATGATCTATTACAATTATCATCTAAAATGTCTGAATTCTTAAACATGGAGTAAGTACCTGGAGAAAAAGTACCTTGATGGGGATAGGATAAACCAAAGTAGTAAATGATGCTTTACACTCTCAGTTTGTAAAAATGATACAGATGTAGACTGGCTGCTACATAAAAATACTGAAACAGTATTTTCTTACTTAGGTCAAGAATGATGTTCCACTTAGACAAAAATATTCTGATTAAATTTTGTTCAACACATTTTTAAGCACATTATTTTAAATAAAATTGAGTCAAGAAAAATACTCTTGTTCTTTGAAAATAAATGGCTAGAGTTAGAAGAAAATGTAAGCTATGAATGTCAGTATTTTGTCTGAAAACCTCTGAAATTATTTCCAACACTCTTTTATTTCAATTTAGAACATTAAAAAATTTTAAACCATTATGTCTTAAAATGGCACTGACCGATGAGAAAGAAAAAAAATATACAAACAATACAAAAACCTTAGATTAACTTCTTCCCTCATCAATCTTTTTATTTTATTTTATTTTTTATTTTTTAAAATTTACATCCAAATTAGTTAACATACAGAGCAACAATGATTTCAGGAGTAGATTCCTTAATGCCCCTTACCCATTTAACCCATCCCCCCCCCCACAACCCCTCCAGCAACCCTCAGTTTGTTCTCCATATTGGAGTCTCTTCTGTTTTGTCCCCCTCCCTGTTTTTATCTTATTTTTATTTCCCTTCCCTCATGTTCATCTGTTTTGTCTCTTAAAGTCCTCATATGAGAGAAATCATATGATTTTTGTCTTCCTCCGACTAATTTCACTTAGCATAATACCCTCCAGTTCCATCCACATAGTTGCAAATGGCAAGATTTCATTCTTTTTGATTGCCAAGTAATACTCCATCGTATATATATACCACATTTTCTTTATCCATTCATCCATCGATGGATATTTGCACTCTTTCCATACTTTGGCTATTGTTGATAGTGCTGTTATAAACATGGGGGTGCATATGTCCCCTCGAAACAGCACACCTGTATCCTGTGGATAAATGCCTAGCAGTGCAATTGCTGGGTCATAGGGTAGTTCTATTTTTAGTTTTTTGAGGAACCTCCATAATGTTTTCCAGAGTGCATTGCCACCAACAATGCAAAAGAGATCCTCTTTCTCCACATCCTCGCCAACATCTGTTGTTGCCTGACTTCCCTCATAAATCTTAAACCAGATATCAAACAAGTACTGGAAGTGATTAGCTTGAATTTCATCTCTATTACTTTTGCAAATGAAGTACCACAGCACATTAGATATGACAAATGTCCAAGAAATGTTCATCATAAGGTAATTTCAAGGCAAACAGGGAGAAACAAATGATAAAATCCATCCCAAATCCACAAAGAATGCTGCTCACCACGCCCACTATAATGAATAATTAAAAAACCTATTCCTTTTGGGAGGAAGCGGGGCAGGGGAGAGTTCAATTATCCCAAGGCCTCCCTTTCAGTTACCAAAGGTCCATGAACCCAAAGACACCGATCACTTCCCTTCAACAAACAGATACTTGCTTTGTGACACTCCCTTTCTCCTAGCAGTGAAATTATTATGCTTTCAGAACCAGCTAGGAAAAAAAATAAGCCTTGAGATATAATTTTACTGTCTCAGGGAAAATCAAACAGCTAATAAATTCCTTTCTAAAGACATGGCTCCACCCTTTTTCATGGACTTCAAAATCTAATTGGTGAAAGACTTTAAAATAAGAAAAACGCCACACTGTAATTATGAGAATCAGAGAATCTCAGAGTTTCTTAATCTAGGAAATATCACCATTTTATGCCTTTTTTACGGAAATGACTAACCAAGCCAATTTCTAGAAAGTAATATTAGGCGAGTTCAGAGTACTAAATCTTGTAATTCTCAAGACACAACTCAATGAAATAAATGTGAAATTCTATTGGAAGAAATCTCTCTACATTTTTAGAATGAATGTAATGTACCATCAAAACTGTCCCAACAGCTAAGAAGTCATACACTTAAGGAGATAACTAATAACTAAATACGGTATGTCCGTAATGAAAATTTCTGATTGACTTGCATGATTAAAACTAAAAATTGAATTTCAAGATACTGCTTGGTAAAATATGCCTTTTAATAATCCTTCGGGGTGACAAAACTCACTTTCACCATCATACATCTGACAGCTAAGAAGTAAAGCTACATTTCTGAGCTGTATAAAGTACCAACAATTACCTATTTCACACAGCACACCATCTCATACATGCTGAATAAATCAGATTAAGAATTAATGGGTTAATATATAACAGACACAGAAACGATTATAGATACGCATGTATACATGGGTTAGTACACACATATGTATACATGCATATGCTACCCAGCTCTGTCCAATGAGAGGGCTTAGAAGCAATGACATCTCAGGAACAGTGACCATACCTAGCTCCAGATCCTGATTCTAAATACCATTCTCCAATAAAAGGAACCAGGGCTCCTTGGGAAAATGGATGATTCTAGGGGTAGGACAGGAAAAATAAAATACTTTTGGGTATCTTTGTAATACCCAAAAGTAAGTACTCAAATCTGCATTTTTAACTTCTGTTTTTCATGACAGGAGACTTTCTGTTAAGTAAAGGAAGAAAATATTATTACCATTAGACTGTCCATGAGTGATTAATGACTGTTGTCGCTTTCCTTCTTTTACTCCAAAATATGCAACCCTGCATTCCCTAATCCCCAAAAGTGCACAAAGTAAAGAGGGGACTCATATCAAAGGCCAGAGCAGTTAGGGGTTAGTCACAAAATTAAATCATACCGTGCAAAATTCAAGCTTTTTACCAGTTCATCTAATACGCGGTTATTTTTTAGATCCGGCTCTGTGACTGTCTAGAAAGGAAAAACAGCAGATGGGAAAAGGTCACAAACAATAAAATAACTTGTCATAATCTTGTTTTGAAAATGCATGACCCATCCTCCCGAGACTCCCCATCCTACTAAGTCTTCCAGGAAAGCCTCAAAATAAAGTTCATTTATCTCATACTAATATGGAATTTTAAAACAGTGAATCAGCATCTGCTGACTGGAAGTCTGATAAAAGATCTCCACAGCCTCTAGTAAAATCGTATATGCTCTGTACTAAGATAAAACCTAGTATGAGCAAGAATCCTTATTCAAAATGCCATCCCAAGAATTTCCCCTAAAAAGCAGAACAGAGATGCTCTTTTTAAGTGACTACACGGGGAGCAGCATTAGGTGTTCAAAGAGGGTTTAAAAACAAGATTGGTGTTCAGGAATGCAACAGGAAAACCACAGATCTTGTAGTTATTTAGCATTAACGGTATGCAGCTTATCTCCCTGATGATACCATCTTGACAATGGCAAGTTGCAAAGAGATTAAACTTGGGAGCCAAACTGCACCATTTTTTACGTAGGGAAACAGCTGAGAGAAGTTCAGTGACCTCCTAACACCATGTACCTAACAGAGGTGCCAAGGTAGAAGCCAAACCCTTCAATCAGGCCCAGAGTCCTTCCTATTAGACCTCACTGTCTCTTCCTCTTTCTTTCTTCCTATTTATGTTTACTTGACCTTTTTACCTACCTCTGCACCTACCTGAAAGGTTTCACAAACTCTAACAACAAATTTCCTACTGTTTCCCCTGAAGGTCTGGTTTGGGAAAGAGGTAAGGGACCAGTCAGGCCAGGTTCAGCCCAATGGTCATGAATCTTTTCCCTCCACACAAATACTAAACCCTAATCCTATGCAAATGAATAATCCTTCCATCAGACCTTCGGCTCAAGGTGAAAAATAACAAAACATGAGAAGCCACAAAAACATAGGTCACGAGATTTAAAGAGCGCTACCTCCTGATCTTAAAATCAGTTTCGACTTCCAAAAATACATTTAGGTTATCAGAAATCTTTAAGAAAAATTGAACAAAGCCCATTTCTCCATATATGTATTTTTTTTAATATGAAATTTAATGTCAAATTGGTTCCCATACAACACCCAGTGCTCATCCCAAAAGGTGCCCTCCTCAATACCCATCACCCACCCTCCCCTCCCTCCCACCCCCCATCAACCCTCAGTTTGTTCTCAGTTTTTAAGAGTTTGGCTCTCTCCCTCTCTAACCTTTTTTTTTTTCCTTCCCCTCCCCCATAGACTTCTGTTAAGTTTCTCAGGATCCACATAAGAGTGAAAACATATGGTATCTGTCTTTCTCTGTATGACTTATTTCACCTAACGTAACACTCTCCAGTTCCATCCACATTGCTACAAAGGGCCATATTTCATTCTTTCTCATTGCCACATAGTACTCTCATTGCCACATAGTACTCCATTGTGTATATAAACCACAATTTCTTTATCCTTTCGTCAGTTGATGGACATTTAGGCTCTTTCCACAATTTGGCTATTGTTGAGAGTGCTGCTATAAACATTGAGGTACAAGTGCCCCTATGCATCAGTACTTCTGTATCCCTTGGGTAAATTCCTAGCAGTGCTATTGCTGGGTCATAGGGTAGGTCTATTTTTAATTTTTTGAGGAACCTCCACACTGTTTTCCAGAGTGGCTGCACCAGTTTGCATTCCCACCAACAGTGCAAGAGGGTTCCCGTTTCTCCACATCCTCTCCAGCATCTATAGTCTCCTGAGTTGTTCGTTTTAGCCACTCTGACTGGCATGAGGTGATATCTGAGTGTGGTTTTGATTTGTATTTCCCTGATGAGGAGCAACATTGAGCATCTTTTCATGTGCCTGTTGGCCATCTGGATGTCTTCTTTAGAGAAGTGTCTGTTCATGTTTTCTGCCCATTTCTTCACTGGATTATTTGTTTTTTGGGTGCGGAGTTTGGTGAGCTCTTTATAGACTTTGGATACCAGCCCTCTGTCTGATATGTCACTTGCAAATATCTTTTCCCATTCCATTGTTGCCTTTTAGTTTTGTTGGTTGTTTCCTTTGCTGTGCAGAAGCATTTTATCTTCATGAGGTCCCAATAGTTCATTTTTGCTTTTAATTCCCTTGCCCTTGAGGATGTGTTAAGTAAGAAACTGCTGTAGCTAAGGTCAGGGAGGTTTTTTCCTGCTTTCTCCTCTAGGGTTTTGATGGTTTCCTGTCTCACATTCAGGTCCTTTATCCATTTTGAGGTTTTTTTTGTGAATGGTGTAAGAAAGTGGTCTAGTTTCATCCTTCTGCATGTTGCTGTCCAGTTCTCCCAGCATCCATATATGTATTGTAGAGGTCTTTGTGAAAATGTCTTTTATGTAGCCTAACTGAATAATTATACCTTTTCCCTTGGGCTTTTGTGTGTATGTCACACAGAAATATTTGTACCAATTAAGTTTCCAAGAAAAAACAGGAAAGGAAAACTTACCACACAACAAGTTGGACATTGTGTTTTATACGATAGAAATTTTCTTATACAGAGAGAACAGTCTGAAAAAAAAATGCAACATAATAAATTAGTTAGGCTATATTAGTAATATAGTAATTTGACTTCTAACAAAATCTGACTTAAGTCCTAGAATATTTCCATCATCTAAAATATTATCACTATAATTTCAAAATTCTAACACTTCTACTCTACCTGAGCATATTTGCAAATGTGATGAAACAGCATTTTTAGGAGAGGGAAAAATAT
Source organism: Panthera tigris (assembly GCF_018350195.1). Lineage (NCBI taxonomy): Eukaryota > Metazoa > Chordata > Mammalia > Carnivora > Felidae > Panthera > Panthera tigris. Next base: position 50,339,375 of record NC_056661.1, read on the forward strand.
CAAATAATAATAATCATGAGTCCCTAGGATATCACAATTCCATGTAAGACCTGGAATGGATACTGTCTAAATATGTCAGATATCCCTATGTCTAATGTTCTGAAATATAAATTTTGAAATAAGATATGTAAACATTTTAAGCCTGTTTGGCTCAGTCATATGAACATTGGACTCTTGATTTTGGCTCAGGTCATGATACTAGGGTCGTGGGATCTAGTCCTGTGCCAGGCTCCATGCAGCCTGCTAAAGGTTCTCTCTCTCCTCTCTCTCCCTCCAGCACTCTCTCCTGCTTGAGCTCTCTCCCTCTTAAAACAAATGTTTTTTTAATGTTTTTAATTAAAAAAATATACACCTAGGTTATCAAATAGGGATTTCTACATCCTAACTCTATACATGATGTCGATCATCTCACAAATAACAAGCATTTCATGGCAAGCACTAAGAAAAGAATATACAAGGAAAGGTTCTTGACCTTAAGGAGCTAACAAAGTAATGAGGCAATTTCAGTGCAATTCATTGTAATAAATCCTAAGGATTTAAGCAGGAAATTGGCATTAACTAAATTCTTCACATCTAAGGCAATGTAAAATGATCTTTCAAAGGAAAAAAATGTGACTAAATAGAATGGTACCTTAATGGTAGCTAATTTGCTATCAGTGCAAATTCAGCTTAGTGAAGGGGCCTTACTAAAAAGGATTCGGTTTAAAGAGGAAGAGACAGTATGAGTTCAGGTATAGATATCCAGGAAACAAAGAACTCGTGGCAACCTCAGCAAGAGCACCCAGGAAGAAAAACGAAAGAGCGTGTTAGAAGAGAAGATAAAACAGGCAATGGGTTAAGTTCTTTGGGGAAGCAAAGACAGATAAAGGGAGAATTCCAGTTTCCAGGTTTACAGGTAAGGAGCTTAGAAGTCATCACTCCACCTCCATCTAACAACAAATAAAAAGCTGACCAGACTGAAAAATCAACCCTTCCTAGAAGCTCCATCAGAGAAGTGAGCTTAAAGGACTAACTGCTGCTCCCAAACTGTTGACAGATAGGCTGGACACCGAAAACCACAACTCACCAGAGCAGAAATCTCCACAAGAACCACAGAAAGACTCTCTGCTAGAACCAGTGCAGGGATAGGAAAACCCAAACTATATAACTGGCAAGTCACTAGAAACTCAGGAGGGAAGAGTCTGAGTGTTAAAACTCCGGGGGGGGGGGGGGGGGGGGGGGGCACCTGGGTGGCTCAGTTCGTTGGGCGTCTGACTTCGGCTCAGGTCACAATCTCACGGTTCATGGTTTGAGCCCCATGTAGGGCTCTATGCTGACAGCTCAGAGCCTGGAACCTGTTTCGGATTCTGTGCCTCCCCCTCTCTCTCTCTGCCCCTCCCCTGCTTGTGTTCTCTCAAAAATAAATAAACATTTAAAAAAAATTTTTTTTTAATTTAAAAACTCCAGGGGGACCAAGACATAGGATGGGCCTCACACTTAAATGAATTTCAGCTCCAAGGGTTCTACCTGGTATTCAAAGGGACAATCAGAAAAATCCCCTTGCCCTTCTGCAGGCAGAGGGGAGAAAGTAAACATTTGCAATACATCAGAGCACTCTGTTCTTCTTAACAAGGCCTGACCTCAAAAGAAACTGCTTTACCAGATCCAAGTCTTCTGGGATATTATCAGAGCCCAGTTGACCTCAAGGAAAGGAAACAAGCGACTCCAGCTACCTCTAGTTATACTGTCCCACCCAAGGGGAAAAGCAAACTGAGAAGCACTTGTGATATTCACAGTCCAGGGCACAGGCTCACTTTTAAAAGAAGACATGATCGTAGAACTGCAGAACACTGCACTGCCCCAACATCTCACTGCCACATTACTAAAGGTCTATTTAATACAGTTCCATTTACCTAGTACATCATGATAGGCCATTAGGAAAAAACTACAAGGCATACTAAAAAGTAAAAGACATAGTTTGAAGAAACTGCAAGCATGACAATGATAGCCAAATACGGCACGAAAGCTGGAATTAACAGACCAGGAATTCCAAACAACTGAACAAAGCTAACAACATGGAAGAACAGATGGGTTATGTAAGCAGAGAGATAGAAATTCTAAGAAAGAATCAAAAAGAAATGCTAGAGGGGCGCCTGGGTGGCTCAGTCAGTTAAGCGGCCGACTTCAGCTTAGGTCATGATCTCGCGGTCCGTGAGTTCGAGCCCCGCGTCGGGCTCTGTGCTGACAGCTCAGAGCCTGGATCCTGTTTCAGATTCTGTGTCTCCCTCTCTCTCTGCCCCTCCCCTGTTCATGCTCTGTCTCTCTCTGTCTCAAAAACAAATAAATGTTAAAAAAAAAAAAAAAAAATTTTTTAAAAAACAAAAAAAAAAATGCTAGAGATTAAAAACAAAAAACAAAAAACAAAAAACTGTAACAGGGGCACCTGGGTGGCTCAGTCAGTTAAGCATTTGACTTCAGCTTAGGTCATGATCTCATGGTTCGTGAGTTCAAGCCCTGCATCGACCTCTGTGCTGTCAGTGCAGGACCCATTTGGGATCTTTTGTCTCCCTCTCTCTGTGCCCCTTCCCAGTTCAAGTGCACGAGAGTATACTGTGCTCTGTCTCTCCCTCTCAAAAATAAATAAACATTTTTTAAAATATAAAGAAAAACATTGTAACAAAATGAAGAATGCCTTTGATGGACTCCTTAGTAGGTCAGATACAGCTGAAGAAAAAAATCACTTGCACTTGAGACAATCTCAAGAGAGCTCAAGAGAGCAAGCTAAATGTCTCTGCTTACAAGGGCACTAACACCATCACCGGGGGCCCACCTTCATGGCCGCAGCAAAACCTGACTATCTCCCAAATACAATCCCACTGGGGGTTAGGGCTTAGGAATTCTGGGAGGGACACATTCTGCTCCCTGCCCCATGAAAGTCTATGCCCTTCTCTTACACAAAATACATTCATCCTAAAATACACCAGTCTCAAAAGTCTTAATTCATTCCAGCATCAACTCTACAGTCTAACGTCCAATCTAAATATCACCTAAATCAGACAGAAGTGAGACATGAGTTCTGATTTATTCCGAGGCAAAATTCCTCTGCAGATTCATTCTCTTCACTATCAATGTTATTCTCTTCACAGTATAAAAAAAAATCTCCTGAGCAATACTGTAAATCAAGAATTCCTAAACTTGCCAGCTCATCTTAGTCACTCGGAGAGATTATTGTTGGTTTCCATTTAGTTTCCCAGGCCCTACCCTCATCAATATTGACTCAATGGATCCTAGACAGTAAACTGCATCCATAATATGTGATTCTGATTGTTCAACAAGTATTTTTTAAAAATTAGTACATATTGCTATTGCATTTAAGTATATAAAGTTGCCGTTTTGGGGTAAGTCAAAAAACAACAAATATTGGCAATTTCACATGGTTTGACCTAACACTGTGCACTTACTATGTGACCTGTTTTAAGCATGTTATATGTATTAACTCTTCTGATCCTTACAGCACCCATGAGGCTGGTATTAAGAGCAGTTCTATTTTATAGTAAGTAAAATGCAGCACAGGGCTCAGCCAATTTGCCCAACATCACAAAGCTAATAAGTGGCAAAGGCAAGTACCAGAACCCATGCTCTTAACATATTATTAGTTATTTAAAACATGTATAATTTGTTTATAAAATATATGTATTATATATACCTACATAATACAAATAAGCATTAATTAATAGGATCACATGTACCACAGTATGTATAAAGAGGCTACTGTTTTCTCTTCTTCATAATCTTGTTATGTGTTTAGTTTTCATATATGGAGAACCAGACACAGGTCCAAAGCAGATGAAGCCACTGGCTTAATTTCAGTCTACTAGTTTACTACTAAATATGTAGTGCTGAAATGTAGGCCAGCATAATGTATTCTTTAGTAGGCAACCATCATATTCCAATCAAAGTAGAGCAGGTGAAGAGCTCTGAGCCATGTATACCTCGGTGGCTTTATTTAAATCACCTATGAAGTTTGTTTTTCTCCCAAAACCCAACTCTGAGCTCTGTGGACAGAGTGGAGGAGGGTAGAATAAAAGAGTGACGTGAAGGGTAGCTTCACAGAAACACTCCAGCCTTGGGGGAGGAGGCTTTCTAATCTCAAACAAGACACAGCAAACTGCTAGCTCTCAAATATCAAAAGATCCTAGCATTCCAATAGTAAAAAGCAAATTTCTAATAGTTAAACCAATTATTTGTGTGTGTGATCTTAAGGATTGTATGAGAAAATGAACCATTTCAAAAATAGTTCTTGAGTGTCCAGTAAAAGCAGAAAATCCAGTCCCCAGTTTGAAAGTAATAGGAGGTCCTGGACAGCTGAGAAAGCTGGCCTCTGCCTCTGGTTCTAGGGCTAAGTGACCAGCTAGCTGGTAAGAGAATACTATCCCTCCTGACAAGCAGCACTCCAGCCTGTCATATATGTGGCTCTGCCTAACTGTATGTCCCATCCATCCATACGCTACCACTTTTCTCCCGTCTTGTTCCACAGTGGTGCCTCATAAGAATGTAAGAGAAGCGGGCGCCTGGGTGGCTCAGTCGGTTGAGCGTCTGACTTCAGCTCAGGTCATGATCTCGCAGCTTGTGAGTTTGAGCCCCGCGTCGGGCTCTGTGCTGACAGCTCAGAGCCTGGAGCCTGTTTCAGATTCTGTGTCTCCCTCTCTCTCTGTCCCAACCCACTCGCATTCTGTCTCTGTCTCTCTCAAAAATAAATAAACGTTAAAAAAAAATTTTTTTTTTAAAAAAGAATGTAAGAGAAGAAAAACACATACTTGCCTAAAGCAATCTTATACTGCCTTTTAATTTAGCAAAGATCAGCAAATGGAACATGTCATATTTCACTGAAAAAGTATATAGAAATTAAATTGCTTTTTATTCTAATACAAGTTTCAATTAATTTTATTAGTCAAAATCTACAAAAGAAAAATAAAAATGATTCCTGATCCATCTTTAAAATAGTGGTAACTAACAGTGTCTACAAGCCAATGACTTCATGTAAGAGGAAATATCTTGAGCATCTTCCATTATCAAGTCAGAAAAACTGGGTAAGAGCAAAGAAAATTAGCACCTGAACATATCAACTTATTAATGAGAACATTTCTCACTTAATGGTGTTTAATGGTGTTTTATAGATTGGAGTAAGTCCATTCCCTCTCCCCAAAAAAGTGCTCTTTAATAGCAAGATTTTGGATCAATTTAACTGACTTGCTTTCTGCCAACGCATCCCACTCCAACCTTAATAACAGAACTGTAATGTATTGTTCATTAACCATATTCAACAACATTAAACAGAGCAAAACAGCATAAAGTGATTTAAAATGATAAATCCTGAAATGTTTAAGGAGCAGCAATAAACAATGGGTAGGTAGGATTCTGGGTCACCAATTCTAGTTGACCCACGACAATAGCAGAATATGATGGCCAAATCTAGTTCGTATTAAGCTCTGGGGGCTTTTGTGTCATTAAAACAACACTACAGACCCAGAGAAACTTTAAGTGTTGTGGGAACTGGTGACAAGTGGTGTTTAGTAGGAAAGGGCTACCAAATTGTGAGAGGTACAATATGGGAAATAAGTGCTCAAAAAATAATCTGAAAATGCCCTCTACTGACTTCCTCTTAAATAAAGAATGACATCAATGACAACTTACAAGTGACAAAGAAACAAACAATGAAAATGAAAAGAATGGAAGTAAAGGCTAGTTTTTTCAGCTAAGTAGAGTTCACTGAATTCATAAAAAGTAGTCTTTCACCTACACATGGAACTCCTATCTCTGTCCATGAGAAAGTAACAGGGTCCAGAATTATGACCCTTCCATAAACAGTTAAAACACTGGAGGGAAATATGAAACAACTATTTTCAGACTGTGGACAACAGCAGAAATGAGAAAGTTCTATCATAGCCCAACCTTATCTGGAGGCAATTTTGTGACCACAGTGCAGGGAGGAGCGTCAAATAGCCCACCAGTCTTGCTAGTTGAAATAACAAAGCTCAGAATTCAGGGCAATCCAGGTAGCTAGAATTTGTAGGTCAGAGCACCAGAAAGAAAAGAGGGTAGCCCATACACATACAGTCAGATGGCCTTTGATAAGGGTGCCAAGAGTACACAACAGAGGAAGGACAGTCTCTTCCGCAAACACCAGTAGAAAAACGAGATTTCTACATGCAAAAGAATGAAGACTTGAAACTATAAAAGTACTAAAAGAAAACAAAGAAGAAAAGCCTCATATCACCAGTCTTGGGAATGATTTCCTGGATATGATACCAAAGGCCCAGACAAAAAAAGCAAAAATAGGTAAGTGGGATTTCATCAAACTAGAAAGCTTCTGCAAAGGAAACAATCAACACAGTAAAAAACTAAATGAAACAAAAAAAACACCTATGAAATAGGAGAAAATATTTGCAAGAAGCCATATACCTGGTAAGAATATCCAAAATATATAAGGAAAACCTATAACTCAACAACAACAACCCAAAAACAAGATTTAAAAAGGGCAAAGGATCTGAATAGCTATTTCTCCAAAGACATACAGATGGCCAACAGGTATAGAAAAAGATGCTCAACATTGCTTATTATCCAGAAAATGTGAATCAAAACCATGAGATATCACCTCACACCTGTTAGAATAGCCATTATTAAAAAAGCTAATAATAAGTACTGGTAACAATGTAGAGAAATTAGAACACTTGTGCATTGTTGACAGAAATGTAAACCGACACAGCTACTATGGAAAACAGTATGCAGGTTCCTCAAAAAATTAAAAATAGAACTACCGTCTGAGCCAAAAATCCTACTTCTGTGTATTTATGCAAAAGAAATGAAAAAAGGATCTCAAAGAGATAGCTGGACTACCATGTTCATAGCAGCATCATTCACAATGGCCAAAAGGAAGGAGCAACCAAAGTGTCCATCAAACGAATGGATAAAGAGAATGTGATGTATACATACAATGGAATACTATTTGGCCTTAAAAAAGGAAATCCTACCACATGCTACAACGTGGATGAATCTTGAGGATATTAAGCTAAGTGAAATCGGCCAATCATTGACAGACAAATACTGCACGATTCTACTTATATGAGGTATCGGGTCAAATTAATAGAAGAAGAAAAGAGAATGGTCGTTGCCAGGGCTGAAGGAAGGAGAAATGGGGAGTTATTGTGCAATGGGTACAAAATTTCAGTTACACAAAATGAAAAAGTTCTAAAGATCTCCTGCACACCAATGTTCACGTAGTTGACAATACTATATTGTACATGTAATAATTTGTTAACAGGGCAAATTTTGTATTATATGTTTTTCACCAACCCCCCCACCCAAAAAACAAAACCCAGCCCTATAGGAAGGGCTACTCTAGACCCACACTAAGCTTAAAAACAAAACTTGACAGGATCAATCTAATCCACAAGTAACTTACTTGCCGGCCACAACACAGCCCCACACTCCATTAAGCTATACAACAAAATCTACCCCCTCAAAAATGTAAACACTACAATGGCAAGCATCTAATCAAAAATTACCAGTCATGCAAAGAAACAAGAAAACGTGGTTTATAACTAGGAGGGGGAAAAAAAATCAGCCAACAGAAACAGATTTAGAAATGCCACAGATAATGGATTAGCAGACAGGGAGGTTACACTGGCTATTTAAGAAATACGTTCAGTATATTCAAAGATTAAAACACACACAAGAACCTAACAAGGAAATAGAAAATATTTTAGAAATGAAATTTCTAGAGATGATCAATACACTATCTGAAATAAAATTTCATTGGATAAGACTAACAGCTGATGAGATACTACAGAATAAAAGATCAATAAACCTGAAGTCATAGCAAAAGAAATTATCCAAAACTAAGCACACAAAGGGACGGTGGGTGTAAGGTGGAGACCAAAACAGAAAAAAAGAAAAAAACAAAACAAAAAAAGGGTATCATGGCTATAGATAAATATCAAGCAGTAAAATAAAAAACAATTAAAAATAAAATTTAATTGGAATCAGCAATGGGGAATGAGAGTGGGACTGTAAACAAACAAATATTCAAAGAAACAAGGGTTAAAATGTTTCAAAATATAAATCTCAAGCCATGAACCCCAAACAAGACAAATACAAAGTAAATCAAACTAAAGCATATTACAAATTTCTGAAAACCACTGGTAAAGAGAAAATCTGAAAAGTAGCTAAGGAAAAAAGGCACTTTATATATGGAAAGCTATAAATAAGAATACCACAGCTGGTTTCATATGCTAAACAGAATTCTTTGGCAAACTAATTATACTGCAAGAAATGTAGCAGAGAGAAAAAAAATGATACTTTTTCCAGAAGGAAACTTTTGATACATACAAAGGAAAGAAGAGTATCAGAAATGATCAATATGTGGGTAAATACAAAAGACAAAAAAGAAATTTTTTAATTTGCTTAAAAGATAATGGACCGTCAGGGGTGCCTGGGTAGTTCAGCAGGTTACACGTCTGACTCTTGATCTCAGCTCAGGTCTTGACTCAGGGTGGTGAGTTCAAGCCTTGAACTGGGCTCCACGCTGGGCATGTAGCCTTCTTAGAAAAAAAAAGATAATGGGCTCTCTAAAGCACATATAATAACAATGTATTGTGCTGTCTATAATATATGTACACATAAAACAAAGACAACAATAGGATGACAGGGGGAAACGTAAGTACATGTTTGTAACATTTCTACCCTATTCAGATGGCATAACACTGTTTGAAAGGAGATTGTCATAAATTAAAGAGGCATATTTTAAACAACCACTAAAATAATAAAACAAAGAAGCAGAGCTAGTAAGTCAATTGTGGAAAACAGTTAATACTTAAAATGTTCAATTATTTCTTAAAAAGCAGAAGGATAAGAAAGAGATGGACAAATAAAAAACAAAAAGGTAGGGGGTGCCTGAGGCTCAGTCAAGTTAAGCATCAGACTCTTGGTTTTAGCTCAGGTCATGATCTCACCATTCATGGGATCCAGCCCCGTAGGCACTCTGTGCTATAGGCTCTGTGCAGTGCGAAGCCTGCTTGAGATTCTCTCCCTCTGTCTGCCCCTCCCCCATTCATGCTCATCACTTGCATGCACACTCTGTCTCTCAAAATTAAAAAAACACTAAAAAGAAAGAAAGAAAGAAAGAAAGAAAGAAAGAAAGAAAGAAAGAAAAAGAAAATGCATGTAAAATGCAAAGATCCTAAAAGGTCCAAATAAAAACAAAATGAGAGGACTTAAAATGTCTGACATCAAGACTTACTACAAAGCTACAGTAATTAAGAGAGTGTGGTATTGACATGAGGATAAACATAGAGAACAATGGAACAGAAAAGAGTCCAGAAACAGACACACACATTACTGCCTGAAGCTATATTGACTATTATGGGGAGTACTCTGTCAGGGGATAGAATGTACAATATCTTAACTATACTGGTTACATGGTATACACCTTCGTCAAACCTCAACTATGCTTGTACCCTTTACGTCTTATAATGGATATAATTTATTACATGTAAATTATACCTAAAGATTATTTTAACTCATACTTAGAAATAATTCCTAAAACTTATCTTGGTAACTAATGTGAATCTACCCTAGAAAAGAACTAACAATTATTGAGGACCTATATATACCATGCCAGACACTGGGCTCTGCACATTTAGTTTTCACAATTATCTTTTTTTTTTTAAGTTTATTTATTTTGAGAAAGAGAGAGAGTGTGCCCATAAAAATGAGAGAGGGGCAGAAAGAGGGAGAGAGAGAATCTCAAGTAAGCACCGGGCTGTCAGCATAGTGACAAACGCAAGCTCGATCTCACGAACCTGAGCTGAAATCAAGAGTCCGAGGCTTAACCGATGGAGCCAACCCAGGGCGCCTTCACAATCACCTTTTAAAGTAGAAATGACTCATCAAATTTTTACATTTGAAGAAACGTTAGCATTTGCAAGTTAACCCACCTGGTTAAGGGAGGGGAGTCAAGAGTCAAGCCTAGTAACATCTCTAACACCCACGTTGCTACCAGCACCACCCTCTTACTTCTTTGTTATAGAAACTTCTTCACCAATGCTATTACTACCCACCAAAATCATCTTTTTTAAGCCTACCTTGTCTCTAACCTTCTAAGACAAATCAATCGAAAATAGAAGACAAAAGAAAGAAAATAGAGGACAAGAAAGATCATGAACCTAGATGACCCGTTAATTGGATGGCCAGCTCCTAAACAAAGACAGGCTCACCACTATGCATTAAATACCTTAAGCTACAGTATAAAAAACACAGTAGACACATAAAGAGAAGTACGAACAAATCTCAATATATTACAATCACAATCACACAGCAAGTTAAGGGTAATACTCTTCAGTGGGAATTCTCCCACTGGGATTTTTAAACTTTGAATATATTTGAATATATTTTTAAACTCTGAATTATATACATTTATGTCAAGGACTACATGATTGAACTACCTGTACGTTATCCTGTTACAAAACAAAAAATTCTGAAATCTAACATCTAAAAGTACTTGGCAAATAAAGACCAAAATTTTCATTGCTATAGCCTTAAAAAAGGCATAAAAATATCCAAGAGGGGATCCAAGAAAACATGGGAGAAGGTGGGATTTGAGATGAACACGATGAAAGGAAGAGATTTACAGATAACCTGAGGCCAGGTGACATCAGGAATATTCCTTGTCCGATGGACTTTCCTACTTCGTAAGTCTTAACTGGAGACCACAGGAGATGAGAGCTTCAGGAAAACACACTGTTGCCACCTCTGCTTGTAGTTGCAAGAACTGGTACCACCAGACCTCTGGTGGCAATATTACTCCTTCACGCGGTCTTCACTCCCATCTCCGGTCCCAGGAATAAGCCTTGGCGCAATGAGTGACGACTACATGTAAAACTGATGCTATTGCTTCTGCCAGCATCTTCAAATCCAAAAGACAGTCTTCATGATGCATGGACACTCCTCTTTCGTGTACTGGAGTGGACAGTCCTTGCAGATCAGAAAAACTGGACTGAGAGGGGCCTGCGTGGCTCCATCAGTTAAGCATCTGCCTCTTGATTTTGGTCCAGGTTATGATCTCACAGTTTGTGAGATTGAGGCCCACATGGGACTCTGCACTGACAGCGTGGCACTTGCTTGGGATTCTCTCTCTCCCTCTCTCTCTCCCCCTCTCCCCCCTCTGAAAATAAATAATAAATAAACCTTTAAAAAAAAAAAAAAAAAGAAAAGAAAAACTGGATTGAGAACACTCATGTTTGAAAGCTACCTAAAGAGTGTCGTGTCATTGGAAAGAACTGTGATCAGAGACGTTGAGTCTTCTCATTATTGATATTGGACTAACTATTGGGAACTTGAGGGATGCCTGGCTAGCTCAGTCAGTTAAGCATCTGACTTCAGCTCAGGTCACGATCTCACAGTTCATGAGTTTGAGCCTGGAGCCTGCTTCAGATTCTGTCTCCTTCTCTGTCTGCCTCTCCCCCATTCACAATCTGTCTCTCTGTCTCAAAAATAAATAAACATTAAAAAAAATTTTTTTTAATAAATATTGGGAGCTTGAACGATGGAGATGTCATGACACAGACGAGCTCATGATGGTATGATTACAAGGCTTCATCTCAGTGTTCCCGTAAGTATGAAGTGCACATATTTATAATTTTCACTTATCACAGGGTAAATTTAAAATTGACTCATAAAAAGGTATCTTTTCCCAGATTTCAAAGGACACAGAAATTTGTGAACGATAGCATTTTTACTTCCTAAATGCTTTCTCCCTTCTAATACCACTTCCCAACATTATCTGTTAATGGAGTTTTGTGCATATCCTTTTGGGGTACGCTGATAAAAAAACTATTATGCAAATGGTCTTATGGGCCCCCACATTAGCTATAAATTTTTATGTGGTCAACATGCTCATATATAAATTACTGTGAATTTCTCCAACTAATCTGTTGAAATAGTCCCAGTAGTTCCAGTTCACTGGAAATAAGGATATCCAAAATTAGTATTTTGAGTCAAAAGTAGACATTTCCCAAAACTGTTTAGATTGTCATCCATCCTGTCCCCCTGCGTTTATGAGACTTCTGTTTTCTAAAACAGTACAAACATTAGATGTCAGCGTTTTAATCTTTGACAATGTGATGTTACAAAGACATTGCTTCTCTTCTGTTATTGTTCAGTTCAATCATCTTTATATGTCCTTAACCCTTACTAGTTATTTCACCTTCCTCTGTGTTTTTTTTGTTCATTTCCCTTGGAAATGTCTTTGTTAAGCATATTGATGTTTGTTAAGCATATTAATGTCTTTGTTACTGGTTTCTAAGAGATCATTTGTGATTAAGGATGTTAACTATTTGCCAGGCACTGCAAATGAAATACTACGTTTTCTCACCGACACTTTACAGTGATGTTGTACTTTTTGGTTGTACAAAAGTTGTGTATTGAAATATAATAATTTTCTGCTTTAAAAAAAAAATATCCAAGAGGAAGATGGCAGAAAATACCTTCTGAAAACCTCAAGCTAGAGGAGCTAACGGTAAGAAATAAATGATTGTTAAATAAACACTACCTTATATAAAAATCACACTTATACTAGTTCACAGAGACAGTGCGTACTTACAGTTATGTGAGCACTGAGGAATCATCATTGCAATGTTGAAATATTCAAAGCAAATTCCACACCGCAGCAAATCATCTAGTGTCTGAAATGCAAAAATACATATATACCTGTCAGAGAGCCACCAAGACTGGACCATCTGCCACAGAACTTTCTCCATCCTCTAAAAAAACCAATTTAATAATACTCCTTTGTGAATATACAAACCCAAAATTAACTCCACATAAACCGCAAGAGATCTTGACAAATAGAGAAAAACCTCTCCCACATGACTTACACATTCAAATGTCAGGTTACCAAAAAGGCTTTAAGACAGATAAAGTGACACTACAGATTCCTGCTCCGTATCGGCAACCCTTCACAAAAGGGCTACTCCATTCCTGTTTCATTTGCCATGTGTTTTCCAGCTCTTACTCCAAGCTTCCTCCTCTTCAGACCCCATTCCCTGGCCTACAGTCACTGTTGGGTAAAAGGTACCAACAAGCATTCACCACACAGGTTAAGGACAAAATTAGAGAATATTTAAAGTCAAACACTCAAAATCATCTAGTTAAAGCCCTTACTTCACAAATGAGGAAGCAAACACACATACTGGGCATAAGTCAAGCCAGGACAAAACTTCCTGTCTCCCTAATGGCACTCAGTCCGATGCTTTCTGCATAATACCACGTTAGTTACTACACAGTGGAGCCAAATGAGGAAGCCCTGGAAAGAGGTAGAGCCAGTGACGGCAAAAGAAGTAAGGCAGTAGTTAACCTGGGAAGGCAGACAGATGTGCATCAGCCTGGAATGCAATCCAAACAGGAAAGGATCTATTCTCACAACCCAAACTCTTCTAAATCATTTAAAATAAAATGTTATTCTGCATTCAACAGCATGCTGAGCAGATATGTAAGAGAAAAAGAAAAAAGAAAAACAAAGAAGGAGCTTTCTCATGTACCAATATGGAAAGACTGCCAAGGTAAGTGCAAAGAGGAAGTAAGGCAGGCTACTTTTTGTTAAAAAGAGAGGGTAGAATAAATATGTATTCTATTTTTACCTTGGATACATATGAAGAAATTCTGAAAAGACACACATTAAGTAATAAATAATGGCAACGGGGGTCAGAATACTGGACAGATAAGGGACAAGTTGGAAGGGAGACTTTTACTTTTCATTTCATATTTTTTAACTATGTGTGTATTACTTAAATTTTAAAAATACAGACAAAAACGACTAATGTCACTAACAGTCTATATGATGAAATACTGTGTAGCCATTTAAAAAAACACACACTTTTAAAGAATAATTAATGCCATGGGAAAACGTTCATGTTTAATGGAAACTAAAAAAACAAAACAAAATTCAGAGAACAAATCTACAATACATCACAATAAGACTATACAGTTTAATCTCCGTAATAATCTTATGAAGTCTATACTATCTATATCCCAGTTTTAAAGATGAAGCCTACAGTGCTTATAAGTGGTTGAATCAAACCCAAGAAGTGGACTCCAAAGGGTTCCCAAATTTTAAATCCATATACGCATCATACACAAGAAAAACTGAAGGAAAACAGGAGAAAACATTAAACAGTGGTTATCTCTGGATGGTTGGATGATGAGTAACTTTCATTTGTTCTTTTATTTAATCTGAATTTTAATTTTTTCTACTCTATACACATACTCCATTCATAATCTGTCAAAACTAGAAATTCCTATTGTTAAAAATCCAGGGAAATAAACATTAAAATGTCAAAATCTTCTATTATTTTCGATGGTAAGCTACCAATGACACCAACCACTAGAAGACTGTGTTGAAAATCAATTAAGAGCAGAGACAGGACTAGAAGCCAGAGTCCGAGCATCCACTCTCTTGTGCTTTCTTCTACCTAACCATCCTCTCTCTTCTGGAGGAGTAGTTCTGACACATGCCCAGCAAGATTTGTGGACGGTGATACTGTATCAGATGAACTATAACATTCTCGTAAAAACTTCTGGTCACGCCACTTCAAGACCGTAACATGCAGTGCAGGAAACAGAGAGCGGTCAAGTGGAATGCTCCAGGACTTCTTCAACTTAGAGAGAAGAGGGCAAAGTGGAAGGAGGAAGGAAAAAGTGAGTGAAAAGACTTAATAACTAGAGAAAAAGTTCTTAAGTTTTTTTGGTCACAGATCCCTTTTAAAATAGGGATAAAAACTATGAACTCTCTTCTCAGGAAAACACATACAAACAGAAATTTTATAAATAATTTCAAATACAAAAGTCTGTCCATGAATCCTAGGTTATTGGGATTTAGAGGCAGATTTCACCTCAAAGGAAGAAAGCTTCAAACACAGTTTCCAGGAGCAGCTAATTCTTTGTCCCTGGAAAAGTTCAAGCAGAAACTATGTAACAAATTGGCAAATACATTAAAAAGGGATTAAAACACATAGATCAATGGAACAGGAGGGAGAGCCCTCAATAAACCCACACCTATACCCTCAATTAATCTACAACAAAGGAGGCAAGAAAATACAATGGGGAAAAGACAGTCCTTTCAATAAATGGTATTGGGAAAACTGGAGAGCTACATGCAAAAGAATGAAACTGGAGCACTTTCTTACACCATGTAAAAAATAAATTCAAAATGGATTAAAGGCTTAAATGTGAGTCCTGAAACCAAAAAACTCCTAAAAGAAAACCTAGGCAGCAATTTCTTGGACATCACCTTAGCAACATATTTATAGATATGTCTCTTCGGGCAAGGGAAACAAAAGTAAACATCCAAGCACTGGGACTACACCAAAATAAAAGGCTTTCACACAGCAAAAGAAACCATCAACAACACAAAAAAGGCAACCCATTGCATGGGAGATGTCTGCAAATGATACACTCAATGGGAGGTTAATACCTAAAATACATATAAAGAACTTATACAACCCAACACCAAAAAACCCCCCAAATAATCCAATTAAAAAATGGTCCGAGGACTTGAATAGACATTTTTCCAGAGAAGACATACAGATGGCCAACCGACACGAAGAGATGCCCAACATCACTCATCATCAGAGAAATGCAAATCAAAACCACCATATCACCTCACACCTGTCAGAATGGCTAGTACCAAAAAGACAAGAAATAACAAGTGTTAGTGAGGATGTGGAGAAAAGGGAACCCTCCTGCACTGTTGGTAGAAATGTAAATTGGTGCAACCAATGTGAAGAACACTATGGAGGTTCCTCACAAAATTAAAAACAGAAATACTATATGATCCAGTAATTCCACTACTAGACATATGCACCCCTATGTTTATTGTAGCATTTTTTACAAAAGCCAAGGTATGGAAGCAGCCCAAGTGTCCATGGATAGATGAATGCATAGAAAAGATATGGTACATATATACAATGTAACATTACGAAGCCATAAAAAAGAATGAGACCTTGCCATTTGTGACAACATTGATGGATCCAGAGGGTAATATGTAAGTGAAATATGCCAGACAGAGGAAAACAAACACCACATGATTTCACTTATATGTAGAATCTAAAAAAACAAAACAAATGAACAAAAAACAGCCCCTTAAATACAGACAACTGGTGGTTGCCACCAGGGAGGTGAATGGGGGAAGGGCAAAATGAAGAGTATTAAGAGGTACAAACAATAAAAACAAAATAAAAGACCAATTGAAAAGTAGAAAAGAAATACTGGAAGGGGGCTGGCTCTCCACTATGATTCTAATATGGGCTCAATCAACCCCATCGTTGAACACTCTCGAGTGCTGAACCCTGTATTCAGTGCTCTGGTGAGACATCAAATCCAGAGAAGACATGGAACCTGCTTCTAAAGAACATTGTGGAAGTTGTGGTAATATATAAAATATGCTCAAATCTACACATCAAAAAGCTTTATAAGCTTTTATTTCCTTTATCCAATTCAATCTTCACAACAACAAATAAAAAGGGATGAAAGGAACACTTCACACATGTTAAGTGCTAATGATAATAAAGACGTATTAATTGAATGCTTAGTACCTTCCAGATACTACCTTCAACCAATCAGCAAATAATCTTTGAACATGCACGGTGCCAAGCACAGTGAATAAGCCAGACAGGATCCCTACCCACACACATCAACTCATTTAACCAACCGTATGAACTATTTATTTTTGTCTCCACTTTGAAGAAATTCACGCTGAGGGAGGTTAAGTAGCCGACTCAAGATGACACGGTTAAATAAGAGCCAGACACCAGATCTAACTGAGGACCACTGAACTGAAATCTATGTTCCTTTCCACTGTAACTTTGTGTCAAGGCCACCACGTCTCCAAAACCACAGCTTTCCTAGATCCCTTCACAATGTCAGCTTTTCACCATGGGGCTATCTCGAGTCCCCAGGCTCTGTAGATGACACTGATGACAGTAAGAAGAATAAGACCCTATCCTCCAAGTCCCCTCACTTAATCCTCAAAGTCAAGTCTTATGAGTCAGTGGGACAGACACCATAATCCCCAAATTTACAAAAGTGAGGGATAACAACTAGAAAGTGGTCTTGCACACAAACAGAAATGCATAATTACAGAGCAAGAAGAAAAACCAAGCAACTGATTCTTAGCTAGCACAGCAAAGTGTATTTGCTCTTGATCAAGCACAGCAGGAACCCAGGGCTCACCACTATAGCAAATGGAACTGGAATGACTTGCAAAAAAAAAAAGTTACTTAAGTGAAATAATACAATGAAACAAAAGGCTAAGGCTGAGCCTGAACCCTGATCTTGTTTAAAAGCGATGCACAACTGTTAGGAGTTAGGACAGGTCAGGGAGGGGTTAGAGCAAACCAGCACCAGGTGATTAGAAGAAATGAAAGAATGGGAAGGAGACGACCTGTTTCGCTAGGTGATTAAATAAGTGTTATCTGATGGAGGGTTCAAACCAAATCAAGTCCGGTGTCACTAGGGGACATTCTCAACTAACGTACTGCGAGAGTTTACGTAATGCTCGACAAGTAGTAGGCCCTCAAAAAGGATTAGTTGTCACTGTCGTTTTCACTGTTTGGACTATTTTTCTCGAGGTCATTGTTCTTGCTGAAAATACCCGGTTCCAAAAGGCGACCAACATAAGTTCCCCATAAGGGACCGAGGCCTGACACCGTCACTTCTCAGCAGGAGGCTCAAATCTACCAGGTCGCTCAGGGGCAGAGCCGAACCGGGTACCCTGGCCCAGCTCGAGGCTCACATCACATCCTTTCTCCTCCTCAAGGCGGGGCTGGCCTCCCGGACACCCGGGTGCCCCCAACCTCCCCAGACCACTCACCTTCATGACTGCCAAGCCTGGAGGCCACCGAGGCTCGACTTGGGAGTCCATGGCTTCTCCTAGATAGGCTGGGGGGTCCGTCACCCACTGTCCTCCCCGCGCTCCACAGCTACTCGAAATTCCCCGCGCTATGGCGATACGTCAGCAGCCAGCGACGCGCCTGAGGCGTGTGCGGAGCCTGCTGGGAGTTGTAGTACATGGGCGGAGCGCCGCCAAAGACCCCCCCCCCCCCCCCCCCCGCACTGCGCGCCCCCCCCCCCGCCTTTGCCTCTCAGGGCAGGTAAATGGTTGAAAAGCCCACGTTAGGTTTTGTAGCAGACCCTTGATAAATAGATGCCTGTGGAATGTTAGGGAAAGACAGTCAGGAATCAAGTCAAATCCGGACCTTGCCAAACCTCTCAAGGTCCAGGCTCATTCCTCCCCCTCACCTCGCCCTCCGTGATTGCTCCCCTCTCTGAGCAGGTGTTTTCATACCTAGTATTTCGTGTCACCCCATCATAACCGTGAGAGGTGAATATTACCATTGCTAGTTAACACAAGAGGAAACTTCGGCTCAAAACAGTGAATCATACAGTGTCATTGCCCAGACTACAAATAGGGCCTTTGGACTTTAAACGGGAGTTCTTTTTCTCAAATTAAAAATAAAAAAAATAAAAAAAATAAAAATTCTGCAGAGACAACCACCCTAACTCTTTCAGATATTTACTTTCTTATATTTCCTATGCAGATATATAGATACGGCTTTTTTTCCCCCACAAATGTTATTAAATTAAATGCATAGCTTTGTCAACGAGTTTTTCTGTTCCTTTATTTAACCACACATCTTAAGGCCTCTCCATACTAATACGAACATATTTACTTCATTCCTAGCTACAAAGTCAATAACATAGGTGTACCACAATTTATTATTCCCATTCTGTGGAGCATTTAGGTTATTTCCAGGTTTTCACTATTGCAAAGAGTTACAATGAACATACTATCTATATACATCTTGGCACACTTGAGGCAAGACATCTGGGGGATGATTTCCTACCAATGGAACTACTAGGTCAATTTGTGCGCTCTTTTAAAACTGTGATAGCATTATATGATTTGCCAAAATGGCTGATTTATACTAATGCATTTATACTCTCATCAAGCAAGTATAAGAATGCCCATTATCCAAATGTGAAGATGACCATCATACCACCCAGTCTGTCAGTTTAACTCAGCACTCCCCCACTGCTTTATGTGGACCTTCATTGCATCAGGTCTCATGGCCCCAAGTCAGCAGTTAACATTGCTCCGGTCAGACCCCTGCTGCTTGTCACTGCTACCCAACAAGGTCCATGCATTCATTCACTCATTCAACAAATACTTTTTTTTAAGTTTATTAATTTTTGAAAGAGAATGAGAGAGAGAGAGAGAACAAGTGGAGGAGGGACAGAGAGAGGGGGGACAGAGGATCTGAAGCAGGCTCTGCACTGAGAGTAGAGAGCTTGATGAGGGGCTCAAACTCATGAACCATGACATCATGACCTGAGCCAAAGTCAGATGCTTAACCGACTAAGCCACCCAGGTGCCCCAATAAATACTTTTTTTAAGTGCTTACTGTTGTCCAGGCACTTGAGCCACACTGTGAAGTAGGTAGTGGTAAAGTTGTTATTGCCATCATACAGACAAAGGCACTGAGGCTTGGAGAAGTTAAGTCTTCACTTCTTTAGGCTTGCTTCGTTAGAAATTCTGGCTCCCAAGCCAGAGCTGTATTCAATTGATTTTTCCCAGCCTATGCCCAATTATTCATTGGACAATAATAACATTAACAGCATTTGGACAAAAGACTTTAATACCCATTACAATAAAGGCTGACATTCATTAGACACCTGTGTGCAAAGCACTGTTCAGGTGTTTTTATACAATTTGACTTATTTCAGACTCACTCCAACCAAATGAGGAAAAGGAAGTAAAAAGGTAACTTACTTAGGGCATTCTGCTGGTAAGTGGAAGAGGAAGGATTTGAACTCGGGCAGTCTGGCTTGAGTCCACATTCACCACTACAGAGTATTCTCATAAAAACACCTCATCATGAGAATTATTCTCATTTTATGGATTCGGCAAATGAGTCTCAGAGAAGCAAAGAGACTCATTCAAGATCACATAGCTTGTCAGTGGCAAAGTCCAGCCTTGAATCTAGGTCTCTTAACCCCAAACCTTAAAGGATCATCCACTTTATGGAAGAGTAATTGAGCAGACAAAGCCTCTGTTTAGAAGTTTGAGGCTCCCAGGATGCTGTACCTTATGGGGCTCCAACGGGAGGGTGGAGAGTGGCAGAGAGGAGTGGAGGGTTAGGGAATACAATGGGTTTGTATCAACCAATTAGAGAAGGGCATGCAAATGAACTCCAAGGGTAATTGTAGGTATTGCCTAGTTCCTGAGGCGGTAGCGGGGAGGGGGAGCAGGGGCTTGGAGAGACCAGGCCCCAGGTCTGAGTGCACTAGTAATTTTTCCTTTATGGTACTTGTAGGTTGAAGGTGACAAAAGGCTAGAAAGGCGAGAGAAAAAGAAGAGAGAGAAAAGAGAAAAAGAATGAAGAAGGAGAGAGAGAAAGAGAGAGGGAAAGAAATACAGTCTTCCCATTCAGTCATGAAGACAGATTGGGGACAGGCATCGCTCGTTGGTCCTGGGCTCCAGATCCAGCTCTCCATCTCTGGAGAGTCTCCAGGGTAGCACCCAGTGCCATTCATCTCTGAGTTCCTGCCACCAGCTGCTCACGGAGACTGAATGTATAAGTAATCACTGGGATCAGCCCACATTCCTGTGAATCTTTTCCTCACAGGCTGAACGATTCTCGATCCTGGATACTTGATACTCGATACTTGATACTCTTCTTGCCCTCTTTGACAGCACCCACTCAAGCCCACCTTTGGGCCTGGAAAGGAAAGGCCAGGCAAGAGCACAAACGGGTTCTGAAAGCACCTTTGAGTTCAGGACAAAGGCATTTGCTTTGTCCTCCCCATGATATTTATCTGGCACCTTGGAGCCAATCCACTCTAAGCTACTGTTTCCACAGACATTCTCCTTTTCTTAGATCGATAAAGAGATTGTACTTCCTCATTCAGGAGTGAAAACAAAATGTTCCATATTTTAAAAGCAGACTAATGCTCAGCAGAATCATGCTTTGCACTTAGCACAAAGTGAAGGTCTGGGATAGGGCCACCAGAGAAAATACAGGATGCCTTGTAAATTTCAATTGCAGATAAACAGCAAACTTTTTTTTTAATTAAAAAAAATTTTTAACACTTATTTATTTTTGAGAGAGAGAGAGAGAGAGAGACAGAGCACGAGTGGGGCAGGGGAGAGAGAGAGGGAGACACAGAATCGGAACAGGTTCCAGGCTCTGAGCTGTCAGCACAGAGCCTGATGTGGGGCTCAAACTCATGGACTGCGAGATCATGACCTGAGCTGAAGTCCAACACTCAATGGACTGAGCCACCCAGGCACCCCAACAGCAAACAATTTTTAATATAAATATATCCCAAATATTATACACGGCATATTTATACCTAAAAATTTTTTTTAATTAATTTAATTTAATTTTTAGGCACTTTTAATCTGAAATTCAAATTTAACTGAGCATCTTGTAGTTTTATTTGTGAAATCTGACAACCTTAATCAGGGAAACATCCTCCCAGGAAGTGTGGGGATGGCCTGGCCACACCCTAAGGCCTCCCAGGGCCCCGATTTCCTTTGCAGTGTCTTTTCATCACACTCTTCTCTGTGCTCCATTCTCTCCCTCTGAGGGCCCATGCCTGCTCTGGTCATGGGAGGGAGGTCATTGAAGGAGCTCAGGACTTCTTTCCTCCTGTCCTCCCATCTTCCCCTCCCCTACTGAGCCGCTATCCACCTGTGCCAAGTGCTGGAACATGAAGGTGAACAAGAGAGTCACGGTCCCTGTTCTTCAGGAGCTGATACCCTGAGAGGGAAGAGGGGACCCAGACAGAAACAAGGGTGTATGTAAGAAAACGAAGATAACTTAATAAAATGGTAAGTAATATGTAAGTGAAAAAGGATGATGCAATAGAGAGTAGGGAGCACTATAAAATGGATAATGTGGGAACTCCTCTCTGAGAACATGACATTGGTGCAAGGACCCAATAACGAGATAGGGGCAGCCATGCAAAGACCTGAGGGTGGAAGGGCTCCAGGCCTTGATAAAAAGTTTGGATTTTAATCCATGTGGACTCAGGCTAGTTATTGAACCTCTCTGCTCCTCAGTTTTCTCCTCTGTAAAATGGGGATGTTAAGAGTAGCATTTGCCTTACAGTGATGTTATGAGAATTACAAGAATTATTGTAACTAACGTGCCTAGAAAGGTGCCTGGCAACTAATCAGCCCTGTGTAAGTATAGCTGACATTGTTACCATGCTGCTGTCAGCACAGAGGGAAGCCCTTGAATGGTTTTAAGCAAGGAGGTAACATGATTTGACCTACATTTTCAAAAGGTCACTCTGGGTAATAAAGGATTTTAGTGGCAAAAGAATAAAAGAGGACAGTGACAAGGAGCTGACCAGGTTGGCAGCGGCCAGGAGGAGGGGAAAGTGCTGTGGGCTCCATGATTACCGTGGACCCCACCCTGCCTTGTTCTCACCAGTTTCTAACTCCTCCCACCTTGGAACCCCAGCCACGGGGCCAGCAGGGCCTACTTTACATTGACAGACTGTGTCCATCATCCGCTCCACTTGCCTGTTATACCACTGCCTCTGGAAGCTTCTCCCTGACACTGATTGCCTGACCATAATCATAGCCTCTTCTTAGGAGGGGTGCCAACCTTTCTTATGGATGCTTTCAATGAATGTTTACTGAGAACTTACTATAGGCCCTAGAGGTCCAGGCAGAGCTCACAAGCAATAAACTAGATGAAGAATATCTGCCCAAATCAAGATCTGAAGATGGGAAGAGCTTTGAGATCAGAGAGGAAGAACTTTAAGGGAGGGAGCTGTATTACTTGAGATTCTTTTGGTTACAAATGTTGAGTTAGAAAGCCAACTCAAAATGTCCTAATCAAAAAAGGGAGTGTTTATGTAAACAGAAAGTCCAGGAGTAGGTATTCAGGTGTGGCCTGATCCAAGTTTTAGCAGGTTGGTCTCTTTTCCTTCCCCTCAGTCTCTCTTAATGCCTTACATCTGCTTTCTTCAGTGTTGTCTGAATGTCCTGGGAAGGCTTCTCCAATGTGGTGGCAAACGTGGCCTCCAGAAGCTCGGAGACTATGTTCCACTGGCAAAACTGCATGAGCAGAAACAAACACCTCATTCCCAATAGTCTCCTGCCAAAGTACCAGGTTGAATCTCATTGGGCAGAGCGGGGTCACATGCCCATCCTTAGACCAATCACTGTGCCTCAGATTGTCTAGGTCTGAGTTTATGGGGTAGGGGTGGATGCTCGAAATGAACATTAGGGTGCCGTTGGTAGTGACAGAAAGAATGGCTCCCTGTAAACATGCAGATTGCAAAAATGGTTGTAAATTCTTCCCCTTCCTATATCCACACCTCTTTAGGATATGACTCCTTCCATCAAGACATGAACCTGTTTTTCCACTCCTTGATTCTGGGCTTGGTCATGTGACTTGCTTTGGCCACTGCAACATTGACAAGCGTAATGCAAGCAGAGGCTTGAAAAGTGCCTGTCTGCTGGGCTTCGTCCTCTGTCTTGCTGCCCTTGGAAACCTCACCACCATGTGAACAAGCCCTAACAACTCCCTGGATGATGAGATAGGTGGCCAAGTTATCTGTGTCACCCCACCTGACACAGAGCCACCTACAAGACATGGGAGTGAGGCCATCCTAGACCATCCAGCCCGAGCCAAGCCACCTGCCTTCCTACAGATCAGCTCAGCCAGCTCTGACTAGAAAAACTGCTCAACATACACACTCACAGGGTCATGGTAAGTAATAAATGTTGATTCTCTTAAGCCACTAAGTTTGGGAGTGGTCTATTACACAGCAACAATGGCTAACTGCTACAGTGAGCAAAAACCACACTGCCTCTTCCCAGAAAGCCCCTTCCCAGGAATCTTCTGCATGCCTAAAACCTGGTGTGGGAGCCCCCTGCCACAGAATTGTGGGAGCCCTAGGCTTATCAGTCCCTCCTCTTGCCCATAGTAGTCTTCTCCTGTTCTCTGGTCCAAAAACTTATCTCCACTCTGCTTCTGATCTGGTGCCAGACTTTATAGGTCCCAGGGGCATGACAGTCTTTGTGAAGAGCAACTCATATGCAATTCTTCTTTCTGTAGGCTTCCAGTCACTCCTCCTTACAAGGATGCAGCCATCCACCAGGAAAAAACTGAAGGATGTGTGACTGAATCCTGTGCCTCCACCATCTGTCATGATATCTGGATACACATTCCCTGTTCAAGCTCCAATTCTTTGGTTCTTAAAGGCTCTTTAGATTCCCAGAGCCTGGGAAAGTTGAATGTTCCTCTGGGGGTGCTAAAGCAGGTTGTACCTCAAAGACACTCCATGGAAATTACTGTCTCCCAACAGGACCATCCATGCCCTAGCACAGCTATGAACACAAGAAGGGGCCCCACAAGCGCTCATGGGGTGGATCACCTGGAAAGGTACCAAACAAGCATCAGGGCTCCAGGCCCCTTGGATACAGGAAGTACTTGGGGCAAAGGGAGAAAAGCAAGGAAAGATTGGAAGGAGACAGGGTGGAAATCACCAAAGATAGAATTCTCACCAACCAATTTGGTCTTTAGTGTCTGTCTAAGGACAGGACTGAGAGTCACACAGACCCCCGTTTGCATCCATGCTCTTCCATTTACCGTGCGATCTTACATAAGCCACTTATCTTTCAGAGCCTCAGTTTTCTTTTCTGCAAGGTAAGAACAATAATGCCTACCACTGAGGGTGCTATAGCCATTACATTTTTTAAATGTTGGGAAGGGGCGCTTGGGTGGCTCAGTTGGTTGAGTGTCCGACTTTGGCTCAGGTCATGATCTCATGGTTTGTGGGTTCGGGTCCCACATCGGGCTCTGTGCTGACACCTCAGAGCCTGGAGCCTGCTTCGGATTCTGTGTCTCCCTCTCTCTCTGCCCCTCCCCTGCTTGCACTCTGTCTCTCTCTCTCTCTCTTATAAAAATAAATAAAAATTAAAAAAAATTTTTAAATGTTGGGAAGCACCTACAGGGCACTTGACAGTGAGTGGCTGGCCACGGCATAGGAGTAACAGTCATAATTATTACTGTCATTGTCACCAATACACGTTATTAACCAGAGGGCATAGAGGTTAAAAGCACTAGCTCTGAAATCACACTGCTCGGTTCCAATCTCAGGTCCACTGCTTACTAGTGCATGGACTGTGGTCTATTCCCATGGAAAGGAATCTGGGCTGCTTGGATACATGGCTGATTTGAGATCTGGGACAGAAGAGGTGCCAGAGGAACCTAGAGCATCTTACTGTGCTCCCAAATAAGGAAGTTGTCAAAAACTAGTAGAACTGGATTGTTTATCTGGTTCCAAATGATCAGACCACAATTTACTCGCTGTTCATAGGGAAAATGCAGCTTTTCAATGGAGGGATGAGGGAGAATCCACTTGATCTCCAAAAGGGGGTACCAAGTAGCAAGCACTTCCAGATGTGATACCATATGAAGCACACATCATCTGGAGAGCATTCTTGCAAAAAAGGGTGAAACCGATTCTCACAAAACATCTTGGTACAACTTCTAGTTTATCACACAAACATGGGGGACAGCAAGCAGGCAACTGGCAGATAGAGAAAGCAACCGGACACATCCAGACCATGGAGCATTCCACAAGAAAATTAATCAGAGTTCTTCAACAGGTCATGAGCAGAAGTCACTGTTCTAAAATAACAAAGATGTAATAGAACCCATTATACCCCTGTTTGGACCCTGATTTGAACAGACTAAACTTTCAAAGAAATTTTTTGGGAACAATCAATGAATTTTGAATGTGAATTATGTATTGCATTATACTGAGAAGTTCTTATTAATTTGACCAGGTTGACAATGGGATTGTCATTATGTACAAAATGTTATTTTTAGAGATACATGCTGATGTCTTTCATGGTAAAGTGTCACAATGTCAGTGATTCATTTGAAATTTTAAAAAGATAAAGCATATTCAGAAAGTTTCAAATAATTGTTAAACAAAGGATACACATAATGGATTAATTATACTATTCCCTGTATTCTTTTGCATGTTTAACATTTTTCACACTAAAAATTGGAGACTGCTGATCCTGCCATTTTACAAATGGCCACATGGGGACAGTGGAGTACCAAGCTGGACCCAAACTTTGGGTTAGAAATTCTGAATAATCACCACATTCATTCTTTATTCATTTACTTCAACTCATCCTGGCATCTAATCGACCTTTGGTGAGCGCCAACTTACCAAAGGACCTCGAGCTGGGCCTACAGGGGATAAAGGGTCATATTCATCCCCACCCCTTCCCTCCTTCAGGCACTTGTGTAAATAGTGTCTGTGTATCTGGAGACCAGGACAGGGCCGTCACCAGGAGCTTCTGTCTTGGGGGGGTCCCTGCTAACACGGGTGTCTCTGTGTTTGATATCACTGGAACGGAAACCTTGGCTGGTCATGTCAGAAACAAAGAAATTAATATGGGGGCCGGGGTGGGGGGTGCCACTTGTGTTGTATGAATTCACCTCATCTACATGCATTCGGGTTTGCACACTTACTAGCTCTATGATGCTGTGAAAGTTACTCCACCCTTCTGAACCTCATGGGGCTAATAATAGTTCATACCTTACGGCTTTTCTGTTGGAAAAGAATCAGATAGTCTTTATAAATTGCTTAGAATGGTGTCTGGCACACAGTAAGTGCTCAATGTGAACATTAGATATTTCCATGTTCCCCTGTGGAGCCCAGGGGGATGGAAGCAGGTGTTCAACTTGTCTGATTTACACAAAGGCCCCAAAGTCTGCTAGGAAAAAAGATGAATGTGGCCTTGAGACTAGGGCACTGGAATTCAGACTCTCCAAAAAGCAAGATCATGATTATCGGATTATAGCAGCTACTTCTACTGAGGGTTTTCTCTGTGCTCAGCACTATCTCAAGCATTTTACATGTACTAACTTACTTCTCTCAACAAGTCTACAAGGCAAGTACTGTTACCATCTCTACTTTAGGGGTGAGGAAACTGAGGGACAGAGCTAGTAAAGAACTTTTGTGCGGTTTCTCAGCTGGTAAGGAAGGGAGGCTAGGATTTAAACCCAGGCATCCTGGTCTTGGCGTCCTCATTCATATCCATGAGTCTCACTTATATCCAGCATACTCTTCTTTGGCGATGGGTGCTGCAGAAAGATGAGGCATTTTGCTAGAGAGAGAAAGTGTCATCCTGCCATTGACAGGAGTCTGTGTATCTTGGCAAGAAGGGCCAAGATCATGCTCTGAATGCATTTCTCAAGAGCACCCCCTGGACCATGGGGCTCTTGATTGGCTCCTGGGGTTTGCTTGCCCAGCATCATTTTTTCTGATAATAGAATCCATTTCTTCCTTTTGGAGAACTACTCTTACCCTACTCTCAGCTGGGTGGTCAGGCAAGGCTGATGAGACCAACCACTAGCTCAAAATTGGGCAAGTGACTAGACCTGGCTAATGACAGTAAGCCCCACCCTCCATTCACTGATTGGTTCATTCTAAGCTTGTGACTCAAGCCAGACCAATCAGAGAAAATTCTGGGACTCTCACTCCTCTACTGGGAAATAGGATACACTCTTTTTCTTCTGGTGTAGCTGAATGCTAAGAGGCACACATGGACTTGTTTTGGGCCATCCTTGTTATCATTTGGAAAGAGTCAGCCTGAGAATGTAGACAAAGTGAAGGAAAGCAGAGCTGAGAGGTAGAGAGACAGAAGCTTGTTGACATTGTTGGAACACCTGCACCCAGTCCTTCCTGAATCTTAATGTTCTTTTCAATAAGGTGGGGCAAAAAATCATTCATTTTCATTGAAGCTAGCTGAGTTGGGTTTTTGAGTCCTAACTTGATGCATTTCTCAACAGCATGACACGAAGCAGAAACAGCCAAGCTATTTATCAGAGCATCAAAGACCTAGGGGCACTGGTGTAGGTTCAGGTAAAAGAATAGGCATATGAAAAAATAACACAAAATAAAGGAGAACGGGCATATGAAGAAGGAAACTCTTGTTCCGTACGTGACAGGACTCTGTAAGTTGTCTTTAAAGAAGGTCTGCAGTCTGTTCCATGCATGGGCCATTGGTTTCCATATTGGGAAGACTTCAAATAAAACCCTTGGGAGGTTTGATGGGTGGTATGAGGATGGAGAAAGGGAGCTAAGCTGGAAGTCCAGAAACAAAATTACGTGGGGGTGCTTAAGACCCATAAATAATAATTATTATTTTATTATAAGTATTGTTATTTAATTATTATTTAATATTTAATTATTAATTGTTATGACCTGGACCCATGCAGTACTTGAATCCCCAATCATCACCTGACCCTCCATTGTTAAAAAGTAGCCATGACCTAGAAGCCACAGGAAATTTTTTAACAGCAACATATAGGATCAAGTAATGCCCCTATTAAAACCTTCCAAAGACTTCTTACAGCTCTTAGAGCAAAATCCTCACCAGGACTCTGCATATGCCCTCCTCCCCACCAACCTGTTTTCTCATCTCTCACTGCCACAGTCCCCTCCGCACTGGCCTCCATTCTCACGTGCTAAGCTCTTTCTCACCTCAAGGCATTTGTCCATGATGTTCGTCCACCTGGTCCCCTCTCCAACCCCACCCTCAGCCCTGCACATGGTGGGCTCCTTCTCAGGCTTCTGTTCCCAGTCTGAGCTTCTTCTCCTCTAAGGGGCTGTCCCAACCTCCCAGTCTAAAGCAGCACCCAATATCCCCCTCCCCATAGCCTTGGTGTTTCCTGTTTTGTTGTTGTCATTGTTTGATCTCCAGCATTTGACCATAAACTCCTTAGGGATCTTGGTCTACTTCATTTACAGTGCTATCCCCAGTACCCAGCTCAATGCTTGGCACATGGTAGGTGCTCAGGAACACTTTGTTAAATGAGTGAATGACAGCCAAAGATGTGATTTTGTTTCATTACCAAAGCCTTCTCACTCTGAAATGGCATCTGCCCCCAGTTGTGTATGAATAGTCATTTAGTGCAGAAATATTCATTGAGCACTTACTATGTGCTAGGCACCACACCACCATCTGGAGAGGGTGAGGACAAAGAGAACCCCAGATTATCTAACATTTCAAACATTGTAGTTTGGGGAGAGAGATAATACGTAAGTAAACAAATAAACAAAATAAATTCCAATGAGGAGAAGTGCAATGGGGAAAACAAATGGTGACTGGCGGGGGGGGGGGGGGGCGCAGCTTTCACAGAGTGGTCAGAGGAGGCCCCTCTGAGGCAATGACCTTTGAACAGAAAGTGTAAGGAAGAGGAGGAGGCAGAAAGGAGAAGAGGCTGGGAAGGAGCATCGCAGGCAGGTGGCTAAGTGAGGACAAAGGCACTGAAGTATGTGGCCCTTGGTTGGTCCGAGGAAAGGGGGGCTCAGGTGGAGAATGACCTGGACGGGCATGGGGAGGAGGCAAGGTGGGCCAGATGGGCAGGAGCCGGTCCTACGGGGCCTTGTGGGATTCAGAGCGGCGATTCCAGGCCGCCTGCGGTGGCTGAGGAGGTTGCAGGCGAGTGGGACGTGATTTGTCCGGTGCTGATTCTGTAAGATGTCCCTCTCTCATTATTTGCTTCTTGAATCCCAGGCTGGACTTCCTGGAGTAGCTCAAAAGGCCTGGGAAGTTCCTCTGCTCTCTGCCTCTTCCTGGCATGCCTTATTTAGGCACAGTCCCTACTCACTGCCACCACTTCTGCTGCTGGTGGTGGTCTCTTTTTGATGCCCCCCCCCCCCCCCCGCACTCCATCCTTCTCCACATCCTTCCAGTGCTAAGGGCCCTCACAGGCCACTGCGGGGGCGGGGCCTCTGCAGCTACGTGCCCTGAGGCAGCAGCAGGGTCATTTCTAGGCCTGTTCAGCTAGGGTGGGAGATAGGTGTCTGTCAAGGGGTTCTTAGGAAGGCTTCCTCCACTACCCACACGCCACCTTTTTCTACAGAATTGTCCAATATAAAATGTTCACTCACGTCAGAGGCAAGGTCTGGCCCTGTCCATCGCCAGAGGCAGGATAGTCTGATAGAACCTTGACTCCTTCCTTTCTTCTTCTGAGGTCGTCTGAGCCACAGCCAGCAACAGTACACCACCCATCCCCGCCACATCTGCCCCAATGCCAGGTACAAGTCCCCCCTGCCCTGCCCCACCAGGTGAGGCATCTCAGGCCAAACACACCCAGACCAGCAAAGCTCACTGTTACATGCTGTTCTCTGCTCCAAGTCATGCCTGGGGTCCTGTCTGGTCCTCCAACCTGGGAGAGAGTAGCTAAGACCCGGCTGCGGAGTGAGACTGTCTAGGCCAGGACCCCAGCTCTGACGTCCTAGCAGCATATCTGGTGGTAACTTACTTACCCTCTCTGTGTTATTTCCTCATGAGTAAACTGGGAATAGTGACAGAATCTGCTTTATAGGGTGGTCAAGAGGATGCATGAATCATTTATATGTGCGAGGACTTAGAAGAATGTCTGGAACATAGTAGGTGCTCAAATATGCCAGCTACTACCATTCTTTCCTCTTTTTCCTGTTGATTGCAAGAGCAGGAACCTCCTCAAGTCACACCAAGTACACAACAAGGGTGTTGAGTGTAAGGTCTTCCAGGGGCGAAGAGGCATGGGGCAGCTACCAGATGGGTTACTCTGACTCTCTCTGGTTCAGGACAGTTTGGCTCTCAAAGCCAATGGTTGCCGCCATTTGTCTCACTAGACACATTGGCTTTCTCATTGTGCTCATGGAGTCTCCTCCCTCATGACTTTAGCCTCCACGTGGTCCATAAGGTCACCTCCTTGCCTTCAATCTCCTCATCATTGTGGCCATTCATCTTCCCCCTCCTCCTGGTGATGGGCCATTTTCTTACTTGTGGGTCAAACTTCTTTAAAAAGGCCATTTATTGCCCACGCTTGCCAAGGGCCAAAGTTACCAACCAACCCACCATCAATTGTCTTTGGCCAAACTGCCATTCTTGGCCCAGTTGGGGCCAGGGGATGGGGTGACATGACACCACACATGGCCACCCAAGTCACAGGGGTGACAGGATGTTCCCTATAGAGAGCAGAGTGGGTGTGGCAGGGGACGGCTGCCATTTCCCGTGTGTGTTTCTGCAGCCTTCTGCCAAGACATGAAGTGAGCCCTCATATTTTGAAGAAATAGCCAAGACCAATGTCCCCAACCCCTTTATTTTATAGATGAGAAAACTGAGGCCCAGCAATTTGGGCTTGCCCCAAATGTGGTAGCCAGCAAATGGCAGAGTCCTATTTCAAGATTTTTCCTTAAAACTTATTTGGTTCAACCATTCCTCAGATGCTCTACCACCTGCTTTTCCCAGACAGTGACAGATGCACCAAAACTCTTCAATGAGTAGGCGTGACCAGGGGCTAATACAGGAGCATTTGTCAGTGCTTGGATGGCCGGGGCACATTATATAGCTCTTACTTTCTAGACTTCACCCTGAGAAGTAGTCTCTCATTAGCCCCACATTACTGAAGAAACAGAGGCTCCAGGAGGTTAGTCACTTGCCAAGGTCAACCAACTGATACAAGTGAGGGCTGGGGGCCACACTCAAGTCTGTCTGAACACAGGGCCTGCATACTTGCATCCATACCCAAAAACTCACCAGCATCACCCAGTCAGTGTAGAATGTGGGAGTTGGGTGTGCTAGGCGTGGGTGGTGGGAGGAATAGCTAGATCCCAGGGAACATGGGCCTCGGGCTAGGAAGGCCAGAGTTGTCTTCTCTTCCTTAATGTGGTCCTGGGCCTTTGGGCAAGTCCTGGCTCCTCTCTGTTCTTCAGTTTCCCCATGTGGAAAATGAACATCTCACCTACTATAAATCCGTATGTCCTCTGGGGAGTTGGATTAAAAAAATATGAGAAGATAAATATGGCATGAATGCAAAAAGTCCATAATAATCACTCCCTTCAATATTAGACTTTAAAAGAAATAGGTAAGTTATAAGAGTCATCATGGGTTTCCAGGATAAGCTGGCATAGAGTTTAATCTTAAGGTAGTTGTCAGAGCAATGATGCCTCCCTACATCCAGGATTTTGGGGGCCACATAATCCTGCCTGGCCTAGAAGGGCTGAACCCAAAGGTGATTCCTGTATTTTGTCTTGCGGGCAGAGTGGCAGAGGAGGCAGGTGTGGGCTCTGGCACCGGAGAAGTTATGGAATCCCGGACTTAAACCTCCTGCACATCAATTTCCTCATTTATAAAATAGGGTACTAGGGCACCTGGGTGGCTCAGTCCCAACTCTTGATTTCAGCTCAGATCATGATCTCACGGTTTATGGGTTCAAGCCCCGCAATCAGGCTCTGAGCTGATGGTGTGGAGCCTGTTTGGGATTCTCTCCTCTCTCTCTTGCTCTCTCTCAAAATAAATAAAATAACAAAATAAAATAAAATAAAATAAAATAAAATAAAATAAAATAGTTACTAACATAATTTACACCTGTGGGTTGTTTTAAGGGTTCAATATAAAGTATGTGAAGTACTTTGTACTGTGTTTTTAGGAAGAACATAGAGTATGCACTCCATAAATATTGGTTTTATCATTTTTTTTAATGTTTATTTTTGAGAGAGAGAGAGAGAGAGCACGAGTAGGGGAGGGGCAAGAGAGAGGGAGACACAGAATCCAAAGCAGGCTCCAGGCTCTGAGCTGTCGGCACAGAGCCCGACGCGGGGCTTGAACTCACAAACCACGAGATCATGACCTGAGCCGAAGTTGGACACTTAATTGACTGGTGTCCCAATTATTAAGTTTATCTGTTGTCCATGCATAAGTGCAAAGCTTTAGTGTATTTGTATGGGTATTTTTCTAGGATATCAGTTAGCTACTGTTGCATAACTGATCACTCTAAAACTTAGTCAATGGAAACCACCTCCATTTATCATTTATCATGGATCTGTAGGATGAGGACAGCTCCTAGGATCTCTTTTGGGCAGCTATTCTTTTCCCCATACAGAGTTTGGGTGGTTTTGACACCACTCTTGAAACCCAGGATTGCTTAGGCCCACTGGCCAATCCTATCCCTCTGGCCTGCTTCAGGAGCACACCTGCAGCTCAGTCTGGCCAGTGTGCAGCAAACCCAAGACCTGTACTGATGCCGAGGAGGTGGAGACAGCCGCCAGGCCATCACAAGATACCAGACAGCCTGTGTGGCCGTTAAATTAACACGCAGAGCTGAGTAGAGCCGGCCTGAGGGAAGCAGAGGACCACAGCCTGGAAGCAACAGTCACATTCTCATATCCCCCATATTTGAAACCAGTCGTAGCCTAGTTTCCTGTTATGTGAGCCAATAAATTCTCTTTTCTTAAGGATGTTTGGGTTGGATAGTCTGTCATGTGCCAACGAAGAGTCCTAAACAGATTGGCCCAGAAATGGATAGTCCAGCAATGGACTGCTTTGTTGGCTAAGAAAGTGGACAAGCGGTGCCCTTTCTTTGCGCCTCTGTGGCACAAAGGCACTGTCCTATGAACCATTGTCACAGTGAATCGAAGTTAATTTCAGAATTCTGGAGTGATCATTTTGTGCAAATGGACTGTGAGCAGTTTGAGGGTAGGAACTGGGTCTCACCCACCTGTTTCCCCAGGAGCTAACTCGGGGCAAGATGCACACAAAGGTGCTTCCTACACTCTTGCTGAATGAATGAGAGGCTTCTGACTTGAGGCTCTCAAGTGAGCATGGTTGCTATGAGCGAGTGAACAGATTGTGGGGCGCATACAAAATTTAGACTGTCGTAAGGTTTCACAGTACTGGAGCCTGGAATTAGCAAAGGGCCAGCACTGAGTGCTGAGAGCTTAGGGTGGGAATAATGGATTCCCTGAGGCAGGCAGAAGACCTCATTCTCTTCTCTTCTGTAAAGAGGCGCCTGCATGAAGATCCACCAGAGGGTTCATCAGAAAGGAAAGGCCCAGAGTGGTCCTTGACTGTGGCAGGCAGCAAGTTACCTTAACCATGAGATCCTACCGCCAACGCTGGCATAATGGCCATGCTCAATGACAGGCAGTATGATGATCTTGTAAACAGAATGGCTTTGGAGTCAGACAGGGTTCCTTCACTTCCTTCTAACCTTGGGCAAGCCATCTAACTTCTTAGAGCCTCAATTCCCTCATCTGCAGAATGGGATTTAAGAAGGGTACTTACCTTCAATATAACTGTTTTGAGAATTTGATGAGAAAATGCACTTCTAGGGCTTTAATCTAGTGCCTGGGACAGAAATAAGTGATCAATAAACTTCACACACACACACACACACACACACAGGGAAAAAAAAATCCAAGGGGCAGTATCACGTGTATAGACACAAATGCTAAAATGGTCCATATGCCTTCACACAGGCACTCAGTATCCTGTGGCCTCTGTAGATGACAGCTCCTTCTCTCATTTCCCTCTGCTTTGACATTTCCAATTTCTGCCTTCCCAGCGGGCATCCCACAGTTACCTTTTCCAATTAATTCTACAGGTGAATCAGTCCTTCTTGGAATGTTGGCCTTCACCTTGTTGGATCTGAGTTAAAGGATATCTCAGGGATGGCTCCTGGAGGCAGCACACAGACAGTGTGGACTGGAGGGTAGAAACACCCCTCTGGGACCTCCCCAACCCCCCTCCCCCCCCCCCCTGCCCCGTGCCACCTCACCCTTTCAAAAAGTCACGGGAGCATGTTTGAGAAAAGTTAAGCTGTTTTATTTCACAGGATAGCTCCACGTCAAACCAGCAGGCACCATCAGAATACGCAACAGACACTCTATAGGACGGGCGTTTGGTTGTAAGGTAGAGAAACGATATCCGGAAGAGGGCAACACTTATCATCACATGGGGACAGGCAACCAGCAATTTCCTAGGGTTGTTTTCGGTTTGTTTTTTCCTGACACAGTTTGGGGAGGAAGGAAACCAAAGGAAACTAAATCGACCAGCCACTCTGAAGCAATCAGAACCAAATCTATTGCCAAACCGTGTAAACAGTCACACTGCCGGGAACTAGAGCCTGAGCAGAAACTCTAGCCAGAATCTACTTCCATCTAAGGAAGGCAAAGTGCACTCTGGTTGCTCTGGTTCAAGGAACAGCTTTGTTATTTGCCTGGGACAGTTCACACAGAAAGGAGGTGTCGGCAAGGGGCAGCGGTGGCCATTCGGCCAGTCCCAGAGGATGGGACAGCGGGACATTGGCAGATCAACCTCAGAGAAGCCGGGAGGAGTCCGACATGAGAGCAAAGTCCCTTCTCTCAGCTCCCCTGGGCAGCTTTGGGTATGTGGGGAATTCTCTACACGGCTGCTCAGAAGAGAGGAGACCCCAGAGAACCGGGGAAGTTGACATGAAACGTCAGCATTAGCTCTGCATAGCAGAAAATCAGCTAAGCAACACCTCGCTCACCCCTTCCTGCCTTTTCCTCCCCGCCCGTCCTCCCAAGCCCAACAGGGCCTCCCACCATGGTTGTGAGCCAGCCATTCTTCTTTCTGGGATTCTCAGGAGAATGAGGCATTTGCTCTAGTGTGGAACCATCTGGATGTGTGAAAAGTTAGGAATAGAAAGACTGAGAGGAAGAACCATTACATTAGTCCTTGTGGTTTTCCATCAGCCGTGTACGTGTGCGGAGTGCCGAGTAACGACCAGGCCACGGGAAGTCTTCTGCGTTCATGCCTCCTGAATGAGAAAGAAATATACCCAACAAGGCACTCCAGGGGACTCCAACAGAGAAGCAAGCCCCACGTAAAGGCCCTTCCCCACACTGGCTCCCCTTTGTGTACCACAAACC
The DNA here is from genome assembly GCF_018350195.1 of Panthera tigris. Lineage (NCBI taxonomy): Eukaryota > Metazoa > Chordata > Mammalia > Carnivora > Felidae > Panthera > Panthera tigris. The sequence goes on from NC_056661.1 coordinate 50,375,183, forward strand.
AGTTCTGAAGTGTTTATAAGGCAGATCTCTGAACTGCTGGTTCCAGCCGGTGTAGCCAAACGATGGCTCCATTTCCCTGTGTCTCTTCCCACTCGGATTTCTTCGTTGAATAGACACCTTTCATCCCTTGGGAATCCGTTTCTCTCCTGCCCCTTGGCCTGGTGACCTCGGAGAAAAGACTCCCAAGTCTAATTCCCGAGCTTACAATTCCCTCCAGTTGTGCGCTCTGTCCGGGGTTCAAAAGGCGCTTCAAGGTGAGAAATCGTTAGCACTGAAAACAAGGAAAGGCAAGAATTTTTCATAGAATCCCACAGCTCAGAGCAGCTCTTGAAGAGGAAAGGGGAATAAAGGGAGAGAAGGAGAGTAGGGTAGGAAGCACGGCTTGTTCTCAATTTTATCGGAGAAAGGTCTTTAGCGGTGGCTGGGCCCCAAGGCCCAGGAAACTAGACCAGGAATGAATTGTCTTTGGTCAGTTTTAAATGAACATCTTGCTGGTTCATTCCTAAAATAGACTAAACATCGGTTACACATAAAGACAAAAGGCTTGACCTCAGGGTAAGTCAAAGGTTAAGAAAACAAATCATTCTGTGAAGAAGGAAAAAAAAAAATGCCCGTTATCAACGAACTGATCAGTACAGCTCTCAGTAATGGCGATGAACAAGTAGGTAACCACCACTCCCCCTTGTACAATTGGTTATATTGAGGACTACTAACTAGGTTACTACATTTCCCCCACACTCACTGTACAGTTAGGTTTCTGGTATTTGTTTTTTACATTGATCTATCTACTAGGTGCAAAGATTTGGTGAGTGGCATTGGCTATAATTTAATTGTAGCCTTTTTAAAAAATTACAGTTTCACATTGTAACAGTTACTTTCCAGCATTTAAGCAAATACAGCAATATATAGTGTGGACTAACACAGGCAGGAGTCAGGAGGAGACTGCGATGCTCAGTGACTATGGATGGGACGGGGTGTGCATGGAGGGTGGTGGAGACATGCATAGCGCCAGATGAGGAAGGAGGGGGGTCGTGGTGCAGGAAAGCATTTTTCCACTTGGTTCTGCGTCAAGGGTCAGATCTGGGGCTGGATGAGTGGGCTGTGAGCTTTCCTACATGTGAACTCATCAGCCAATTTCCCAATGGAAAACCAGGGACTTAAAAGAAAACCGCAAAGACTCTCGCCTTCAGGTAACTTGGTGAAAAGCAGACAGATCCATTTTCAGTAAGGAAAAACTCAATCTATAGGAATATCCACGTGGTCTGACTGGTGTTCTACAGATCAGGCAACACGCTCAACTCAGACTTTCGCTTCTCATCGGGTAGCCGTGTCAGATGATGTGACATTTTGCACAGGAGGTGACCACGTTTAAGGTCTGGGAGTATCTCTGGGGTAGAAATGGGAAGTCTTGTCTCCTGGCCGGAGAGCATAGCATCCGCCCAGTCAAGCACCCAACAGGGCCCTCACTCGCTGCTGTCTGTTAAATCTTGGGCAAGCCATAGCACATCCCAAGGCCTTGCTTTCCTCCCTAAGCTGTAAAATGGGGTTAGAGTCATCTGCTCAAAGGCAGAGGGGCTCCTAGCTGCTTCCGAGACTCTTTCATTTCCAGGAGCTAAGACAGAATCTGCGGTTTTAGGCAAAACAAGGATATTTATCATTGACCTCTCTGGCACTTTTTGTGCCCTTTCTTGACTCTTCCTTCCACTGGGTGTGCTCACTGCCAATGCTTCCGATGAGACAGAATGGCTTACCGCTCCTGCACGCTCAGGTTATCAGTGACTTACTAGATCCCTGCCCCTGGGGTGTATTTACCTTTTTATGGAGGACTAGAGGAGAGGGCAAAACTTAGTCTAATGGGGTGAAATGGTAATGAGAGAATTTCACGCATCAGTGTGTGATTTTTCTGTAGGGCTGTGCTTCAGGGCTCTTATGAAATTACTAGGAAAATTCCACCGCCCGCTTCTCAAATGCCATTAGGAGGCTTCAGAAGGAAGATCCTGGATGGGTTTATCTACAACACTTACCTTGCTAATGATAATAAAGGAGCAACCATGTTGGCACAGTGCTTTCTGGCTTCCAGAACTTGCTCACCTACATTTTATCTTTATTCCCTTCATTTTACGGAGCAGGAAACTGGGGCTCGGTGAGGTGAAGTGACATGCCCAAAGTCCCACAGTTCCTAAGAGGTGGAGGCTGGAACTCAAACACAGGACTTTTGACTCCAAACCACAGCCATGGAGATACACTCAGAGAAAGAGAGGGCGCTTGAGAACAGCAAGGAGGAGACCCTTGGCTTGAGGGGGTGAATAAAAGTGGTCCCCTTAGGATGTGATTCGCCTACGTCCCATCATCCAGAAACAGGCTGTCTCTGGAAAATGAAAAGATCAAAAGAGGAAGTAAAATGGAATGGAACAAGAGTGATCCAGAAGGCCTCTTCCCAGCTGAGAGGCAGAAGTCTAGCTCCTAATTCTTAAAAATCACTCACCTCAGTTCTATCACCATATTTTCAATTATATCCAATGTTCTGGAGGTGGTGGGGGGAGGGCGGGAGTGCAAGGGCTAGGAAGGGAAGGGAAGGTAGAGAGGAAAGCCATTTCATTTGCATGATGTCAACGGAAGTGTTCTCTAGGACAGAAAGTGCCAAGGATGGCCCCTCTTTGGCCCCTGCTGTGAGGTTCCTGCATTTCAAGCAGGAGGGCACCAGCCAAAGTGGGTCGCAGACTGATTTTAAATTAAAATGATGTGACTGAAAGCCTCCTTGCCTGTTTAGTTCCAGATCTGACACAGTATAATTAGTAGAAAGAAGAAAAGAAAAAATTAAATATTTTGAAAATGGTATAAGTTAAACCTCTATAGTTACTTTATTCCTACAGCGTGTCTAGGCTTTGAAGTGTTCCACACCATTGTTTTTGTTTTGCCTTTTTCCCAACCACACAGAACACTGTGCTGCGATGGGGCTTAGGTTCTCACTATCCCCTTTTTCTACATACAAACACAAGGATGCTGTGGTCAGGGGCCTTCTCGCCAACGTCCTCCCGTGCCTTCGGGGGTACGGTTGGCCCTTGGCCTCCGGGTGGAAAGGCAGGGTCTCTGGGGTGGACGGGGGGGTTCTGTGAAGGGTTCCCCACCTCTAGGAGCAGCCTGCTTGGGGTGCTGCCTGCCCCACCCTTCTGTGAGGGGCAGACTGTTCTGGAAGGCCACGACTTCTGGAGACAGTGGGAGACTGTTTTTGTGTATTTTTCTGCAGGTTAGTGGTGTATTGCTTCATCCGCAGTCACTGAGGCCTCTAACTTCTCCCAGAAAGGTCCCTGCAAGTCCCACCAAGTAACTCAGCGGGAGGTGTTTGGTGGCATGGGTCTGAGGTAAATCTAAGTTTCATAAAAAGAAAAAGGAGATCCTATATACATTTAGTTGTGTGTCCAGATCTAGTATATGTATATAGATGCATAAATATATATATATACACACACCTACAGACATATACATACATGTATGTGTGTATATATGCACACATATATATACACACATATTTATGTATGTAGAGAGAATGTGGAGAGAATCATTTTCCAGTGACCATATGCGGGGAAGCCGTTTAACATTTTGCCCCAATCTTAGGAGATGCTCTAGTGGGGCCTCCTGCTCCTGCACCCCTCTGGGCGCCTGCTTACACACGGGAGGTCTGCGGGATTCACATGGCTGAACGTGAGCTGCGGCCAGTGCCTGGGCCTCAGCTCTGCACAGACGCGCTTCCAGGCGGACCTTCTGGTCCCCACCCGACAAGAGCAGGGGCACTGGGAAGGCCGCGGAAGTCACAGAGGCCGCCCTCAGCCACGGCGGGCCACGGTGGGCCCGGGCGGTGCCGCCCCGTCCTGGAGGTCACATGGTGCCCGACTTGTCCGCGGAGCTGTTGGGGAACATCTTCTCCGTGGGCGTGACGGCCGGGCTGCCCACGCCCGAGCTGCTGCTGCTGCTGGAGCGATGCTGGACCACCGGCCGCACGGGCCGCATGGGGGGCGGGCGCAGCTGGGCGCCGGCCAGACGGGCGGACAGCGCTGGCTTGAAGGTGGTCATCATCTCGGTGGACGAGCTGCTGCTGCGGCGCATGGCGGCATCGGGGTCGCGGATGACGATGGTGTGCAGGGGGCTGGCAGGCTCTGAGCTGATGGGGCCCGGCGGGTTTTTCAGGGGCTCCAGGGTGTCCAGCACCACATCTGGCGCCTGCTTGACCGTGTTCTGTCTCTCAAGCTCCCGCAACTCATGCAGAGCCGTGCTCATGGTCTTCTCGATGTCCTGGGGACAGAAGGAGCTTCTGGTCAGCACAGTCTGGAGGCCTAGGCTCCAATCCTTCCTCGACTGCTAATCAGCCTGTGGGCTGCTTAGGGAGGTATCCCCACCCGTGAACCTCATGGCTGGGACAGAGAGGAAGTCTCCAGGGTGTCCTATGACCAACTGAGGGAATCCACGTGGGCATCACCTGCACACTTGCCTGCACAGGGACCTGCAATGAGGGCAGGTTGGCCTACTGGTTGAGAAGGCAGGCTCTGGAGTCAGACAGACTTGGGTTCGAATCCTGGCTCTGCCACTTCCTTGCCATGTGACTTTGGGCAAGTTACCGCAACTCTCTGAGCCTCAGAATTCTCATCTGTGAATATCGATCATAATAATATGACTTCAGGGTGTTGATGAGCATGTTGAGTGATACAGCCCCTGTGAAGAGCTTGGCACAGTACCTGACATAGTCGGTGCTCACAAATAATAATGGCAGTAACAGTGGTAATGATAAAGCACCAGTCTAAGCTCTTTCCATTTGTACCTCATTTAATCCTCACACTTAGAGGGTAGAGCTACCCTTATGCTCATTTCACACATAAGAGAATGGGAGCTCATCCTGGGCAAGTAACTTGCCCAAGGTCACATTGCCAGCTAGTTGCACAGCCCAACTTTCAACCCAGTGTGTCGCTAGAGCCTAGGCCTCTAACCATTATGGTTATTTTGAAAAAAAAATCTGTGGGGTGCCTGGGTGGCTCAATCAGTTAAGCATCTGACTTCAGCCCAGGTCATGATCTCACAGTTTGTGAGTTGGATCATGAGTTTGAACCCCGCGTCGGGCTCTGTGCTGACAGTCCGGAGCCTGGAGCCTGCTTCGGATTCTGTGTCTCCCCCTCTCTCTCTGCCCCTCCCCCAATCATGCTCTGTCTCTCTGTCTCTGTCTCTCTCTCTCTAAAAGATAAACTTAAAAAGATTACATTAAAAACAATTCTTGCCAGTAGAAAAATCCCTTGGAGGTTATATATCAGAATGTCCACAATGTTCACTCCAGAATAATGGGACTTTCTTCTCTGTATTATAATCAGAAAAGTTTGCTTTCAAAAATATAAATTTTAAAAAGCAACAAAACCCCTCATCGTCCTACGTAATTCCTGGGGATGCTGTAATATTAAGAGCTCATCAGTAGGAGAGCACTTTGAATGACAGACAGCCATTAAGGGACCTTCATTCCACCTTCCCAAGGCCTCTGTTCCTCCTTGAGCCAGGAGGGGGTGCTGCAGTAGGACGTCAGCATTCAACCCAGGAGCCCTGTGCTAGGGTAAAGGGCCTGTAATTTTTTAGTGAAAAGACTCCTCTGCCATTTGCTTGCTGTGCAACCCCAGACAAGCCTCAGGCCCTCTGTACCATACTTTGCTTCTCTGTTGAAAGCCCCTACATTTGCTGTGAAGATGGGATGAGATAATGGATGTGATGGAGCTTTGTTAACTGCCAGGCAGTGGATTTTTAAATTCCCTTTAGCCAGAGTCCTTGGCTCACACAGGTGTTACAGGGATGCCTCCACACCAAAACAGGCACAAGGAGCGCCGAGGCTGAGCTAGGCCAGAGCCCAACCAACCCAGCTACTGAAGGGACATCAGGGGATGTTGCTTCAAACCGCTGCTACAAGGCATACTGCACAATGTCTGGCGAGGCAAACCCAGGAAAACTGCAAGTCTTGTCATACTGATGGCCTTGGTGCCTGGAGATGTCCTGCTGGCTCCTCTCTGCAGTCACGCCCTCTTTTTACCCTCTCTCCTCCCCCGGCCCACAGGCGGCCTCCTGCTTGCCCTGGGCCCACACAAAAGGCTCCAATCTGGCACAGGCAGGGTCCCAGCCTATCCTGTTTGCTTTGTTAACAGACTATGGTTGTCTGGTTAATGGCTAATAGTAGCTTTTATGCTTCCTCATGACATTTTATCCCTTGCCCAGAACACAAGCTACTTTAAGAAGAGGCTTTATGTGCCTTTATCCAAAAAGATTAGCTGTGGGGGGCCTTCTATATGAGGGGAGAAATGGCAATCCTCTCCCCACCTTTGCTATACCCCAGCCTGGCAGTGATATCACAGGCTTTCCACAGCCCATACTGTTTAAATGAAGCTCCCTATAGATTTCACTGCTATTCCTGCTCTACTCCAGCATGAACTGAAACATAAAACTTTAAAACACAAAATGTAATCATCACCCCTCTCTACCATCCATCCCCACCACCATTCTCCCCTGGCAGAATGTGAGCCAGAAAGACAGAAAGCTCAGAGAAAGATCAGCTGAGTAGTTTAGGCATGAGCCTTGCATTAGTCTGAGAAGTGATACGGCAATCTGCAGAGTGGGGCTGCAGAAAGGCCCTAGGGGAAGACGGACAGCGGGGGACAGGGCCTGGGTCCATTTTAGGTCACCACTGTACTCTCAGTGCCTAGCACAGTGACCGTCACACAATAATGTTTCTCAATAAAAGAATGAATGAATGAACAGATGAATGAATGAATGAATGAATGAACAGATGAATGAATAACTCAACTGTGCCATCTTGTGGAGACGCCTGTCATTACCACATCCCTCTCCTCTGGCCTGCCCCCAGGGCAGGAATCCCCCACTCCAGCCGTGGAGACTGGAGGTCTTCAGTTTTTACAGGATCCCTAGCTAGCTGTATCCATCCAGCTTCCAAGCCCATGGGGAGGCCAGCTTGCTATCTCTCTTGTGTTCTGGCTTAACCCTGAGCCTAATGCGAAGGGCAAAAGGGGCTCCCCAGTCCGCAGGCCCCCACCCAGCCGCCCCTCTAGGGTTCTCAGCTGGCCCAGCCTGCCTTCCCCCTGGCCCTTACTTCTGCCAGGGCCTCAGCCTCCAGGGACTTGTGGTCCCCCAGGCTGCTGTGCCTGGTGGAGCCGCATGTCGACCTCATCGAGTGCCCTTCGGAGAGAGCCTTCTTGTCAGGGTAGTTGATGCTGCCGGCACTCCCAAATGTCGCCATCCTCCGCTTCTCGGGGCTCTCGATCCTCCCCCGGGTGAGGGGGATTTTGTGGGGGCTGCTGGGGCAGGCGGCAGCCCGGGGCGGCGTGTCTATGCTGGGGCCCAGGCCCCGGGGCGGGCTGTGTGTGTCGCCCCCGCTTCGGCGCCTGGGGATGGCCGCTCCATCAGATCGTAACCGCACTCTGCAAAGGAGCCAGGGGGCAGGGGCATGGGGCAGAGGTCAACCCTGGCAAGTCTCAGAACAGGCCAGCTAACCCCAGGCCACACACTACACACTAGTCTAGGGAGCAGGTATAGTAAAGCCTCATTCAGCCAGACTCAATTGTGCAATGAAAGCACTGGCTGAGCGTGTAACTTAGTGGCAAGGGGCATGTTTAAAATGCACAAAATGAAGGAATCGGAAGCATTCTGCTTCCAAACTGCAGACGGTGGTGCTACTAATTACACAATGAATCTTGTCTACATGTGTAGCCAAGGCCAGGAGAATTTCAACCTGGGAACGCTTTGGTGATGGTTAGTTGGGCTCATATGTTCTTAAGTGGTTCAGACATTTCCATGATTCTGAAGGGCTTCTTAATTGGTCTGAAGCATTGAGGCTTGACTGTACCAAAAAGTCACCAGCTCCCTGCAAGCACAGGAGGGGTCCCTGGGAACTGAACACAGTCCGGTATTGTTATCCACCCCCAATCTCCCCAGCAAAGGGCTATTTCTATGAGGCTTTTCCAGATCTTGGAAAACTAGTCATTCAGGAGTAAAAATTGCATCGCTGGACATGCCTTCCACACATGTGGCCACCTTTCACTCTTTAGGGAGGCTCTGGTGGGGTGAAAAGAGGACTAGAGTGTCTATCAGGAGGGCTGGCTTTGTCATGGGTTTTCCTGTGTAGTCTTTCAGACCCATTTTATTAATCTGGTAAATAGGCACAATACTCCTTGCCCACCTTCCAAGGAGGCTTGGTGGATGTGGGAGCACTCTAAAGATAAGAGGCTCCACCCACAGGTGATTTGGCTACATCCTATGTAGGTCAACAAAGATTGGAAAGCACTGGTGAGGGGAGGGGAGGCTGGAAGTGATGAGGGGGTGGGGAGGAAGGCCAGAGTGTTGGAATGGTCTCTGACCAGAGGACCATGTTCAATGTGGTCAGCAGTACTTCATATCCCAGAGCCACCAGCCAAGCTAAGCACTGCCTGTGGGTACCCCAACAGGACCAAAGCATAGGTGTTTGAGAGGAGGAATACTGAGAAAGAAAGAACCAGAAGAAAGTAGGGAAGGGAGGGAGAGGGAGAGGGAGGCAGGAGAAGATACGGCCCTCCTAGAAGTCCAGGAACCATGGCTTTGTCTTCTATCTACCCCACTTCCACTTTCCCCCCAATTCCATTACCTAGCACAGTGCCTGAGCCATTTGCTGAACTGAATAGAATATGCTTTAAAAGGAGGCAGAGACTTCTGCTGAAATAAATTCATAAACATATGTTCCTACTGCAACGATATCTCTGGCTCTATCTGCAAGTACCCATATGTGTGAGCTGATCCCACGACCTCTCCACCAAAACACGAAGAATATGACATTCTGAGAATCTGATTAAGAAAGCAGTGAGAAACTGTCAGCTTCTCTTTTCTTCTTCTTGTTTAATTTTTTTGGAAACAACCACAATCTTCGGACTATCCCTGCATGTGGAAGGACATGCACAGCTCCTTGCCGGGCAGAAAGGTCATGTGACACAGCCCAGCCCACACACGGGGGAAGGAAGAAATTGGCAAATGTGCTCCCCACCAAATAAGTGGGTGGCCTCAAGTGTCAATTTCCCCCACCGCATGAGTGGGTTTGAGTTTTCTGTTTGTGTAGTGCACTTCAGGGAGTATGTGCGCTTTAAATTTTTAAATATAACAACTTAGGTCTTCAACAGAAAGTAGGGAGGAGGTGCAAGAACCAGAGAGAGGTAGGGAAAATACTTGCCAATTTAAAACTCTCTCTTTCTCGCATCATTACTATTTTACATAAAAAGCACTGATTTGCCAATACATGTCTCTTCTCCTCTTTCGCCAACCCCCAACTGCAAGCTGGACCATTTTACACCTGGCATTCTTGGGCCAGTTCCAGCCAGCACCACCGCTCCCCCCTCCCCCTGCCCAAGGTGTGCCTGATATCACATCTTGCAGGCAACAAGGGGCCTCCCTCTCTCCCCGCTGCCCCCTTGCCTCTCCCAAAACAGACACAGCATGGCATTATCAGGAAAGAATGAACCTGCGTTTCCTACCGGCCCATCACCCCCCCAAAGCCGTAATCCGAGATGTGCTCCGTGGGCGACTGGAGGTCGTTTTTGGAGGAGGCCTTGTCATCCAGCAGCGGCCCACTGCTGGCTTCACTGTCAGCCTTTTGGCTCAGGCTGTCGGAGAAGGCATCGTCCCTGGGGAGAAGGACACATGTGAATTGGGAGTGCTTTGCTCCAGAGAACCCAGGATGTGTAGGGCACCTGTCTGAAGGGTGGATCCACACACACCTTGAGGTCAACTTGTGCCCATCCTCGGGATGAGCCATTTCCCACTGTGTACCTGAGCATCACACACACCCACCAGCACACTCCCAGTCACCTTCTCGGCACGGAGATGCCCCTCTGCCCCAGGCCCACCTTCTCCTCCCCCCTCCTCTGGGTTTTTCTCTCCCAGGCTGCTCCAGGCTGGGACAAGCTAAATGCTGGAGGGAGTGCTGGCCTAATGGGGGAGGAGCCTGCAAGCTAAGCACTGGGAGCTGCGTGTCCACAGGCTCGCTGAGAAGCAGTTTGGGGCTAAGCAAGGGAGGAGGAAAAGTGCCTCCATCCCTCAGCTCCCGACTCAGGGCTTTGGATAATTGTGGGGTGGCTTGAAGTTGCTGGGGAGCACTGCTTGCCTCTTCCCACTGCCCTCTCCCTTCCAGAAGCCTGGGGACATCAGAGGGCTGCTGAGGGTCCTCCACTGGCATTTCTGTTGTTGTCTGCCTGGCCTTGGACTTTTCTCTGGTTTCACACCATTCCCTGTGCCATCAAAACTTATGCCTTTGTCCCCCTTCCCTTGAGGTCCAGCATGGTGGCTGCTTTGTTGATACAGCAGTTCGACCTGAGCCTGACCAAAGCTCAGAGGGAGTGTGTGTTGTAGGAAGCTTCGATGGCTTTCAAAGAAGAGAAGGTACAGACTTTCTGGACATTCTGGTAACTCTAGGTATTTGGGATACAGGCCTTTCTTTGTGTGTGTGTGTGCCTGATATTATTTTTTAAAAATAACAGTACCCTACTCAGTGGAAATGAGGGGATCATGGTTTCTGCCCATCCTCTGAGAGAGCCACTTGGGGGACAGAGAATGGTGGAGAGTGAGGGGGCAGTGGGCTGGCCGCTGAGTACAGGCACAGCTCGGGAGGGTGGAGGAAAATGGCGAGATCCACTGGATGCTGAGAACCAGGGCAGGTGATGAATGCCCTGGAGGCTGGCAGGTGGGTCAGGATGGTGAGCTAAAGGCACCAAACACTGTCTCTGTGCACGCTGAAGGATGGGCAATTTGCTTATTTGTTAAGGGGATCACTATTTAAGGGGAAGGTAGATACAACCCATTCTTACAAAAGACCAGGTATACCACACCAGGGAGAGCAAACAGCTGGCATACAACCCAGTACTCCCCTTCCTGTGCCCATTGCAGACATTACTAATCAATCACGGCATTCTTCAGAGAAGGTCCTGACTCCCACTCACATGTCCTGTACGACTATGTACTGATGTGGGATGAGTCCATCCACGCCATTGTGACGACCCTCCCACCAGTCCTCCGAGGCACGGTGGTACAGGAGCAGAGAGGCCCCCTTCTTGAAGGACAGCTCACGCGGGGACCGCCCCACATAGTCAAACTTCGCGATGGCCTCGATCTGCTCCACTTCTAGAAAGAAAGCAAGGGAAAGAGCATCTATGAGGTGAGCAGGAGGACACTGAGGAGCCTTGCTCAGATGGTCCTGGCTCCCGTGGGGTAGCAGAGACAGCAAGCCTGGTGGAAACAATGTGGGCTGGGGCTCAGGACACTGGGCTCTAGCTCAGATCCATGCCCCAGGCTGTGGTCTCAGGCAGGCCATCTAACTTCTGACACACCATCTCCTCATTTTCCACTGCCTCTCTTGTTCTCCACTTTTTAACACTAATTAAAATAATATTATAAGAAATTTCTCTTGCTTCTACCTCTCAATACAGGTTTGATTTCCATTTGTCTGTGAACCCTTTCTGTCTCTATCCACTTATAATACTTTTTGTGGTTGCAACCTTTTGGGTGTATGTGGACTCCCATCCTTGCAAAGATGCTGTATACAATTTTAAGGGTTCCCAGTACTCTTCAAAGCTCATTGTTATGGACTGAACTGTGTCCCTCCCTCCCCTGCCAAATCCATAGGCTGAAGCCCTAACCCCCAATGTGATGGATTTTGGAGTCAGGTGTTTAGGGAGGAATTGAGGTTAAGTTGAGTAATTAGGGTGGAGTCCTCATCTGGCAGGACTGGCGTCCCTCTAAGAAGAGGACAAGATACTAGAGTTCTCTCATTCTCTCTGTACACAGAGGAAAGGCCATAGTGAGGACACAGTGAGAAGGCAGCTGTCCACAAGCCAGGAGGAAAGGCTTCACCAGAAACCAACCCTGATGGCTCCCTGATTTTGGATTTCTAGCCTCCAGAGCTGTGGGGAAATAAATCTCTGTTGTTTAAGCCACCCAGTTCTGTTCTAGCAGCCTGAGCTGAGTAGCACATTTATCCACGGACTAAATTTTGGGGGAGAGAGAATTCTTACTGGGGCCACAGCTCAAGTTTATCTCGTCGCACACACACATTTACCAATCAAACCTTTATTCTTCACTGATTACTGACAAGCCATTGCTGACAGGGTTAAGCAATGAGGATATGGCTCCTGCCCCTGAGGCATTCCTAGTGCCCAGCTCCATCATCTCTTCTCTGTGTGACCTCGGGCAGGTTGCATAACCTCCGTACACTTCGGTTGCCTTTAGGAGGATTAAAATATAACGCATGAAAGTAGACCTACAGATGGCCAACAGATACACGGAAAGGTGCTCAACATCACTAATCATTGGGGAAATGCAAATCAAAACCAGACTGAGATATTACCTGACATCTGTCAGAATAGCTATTATAAAAACACAACACAACAAAACAAAACCAAGGGGCACCTGGGTAGCTCAGTCGGTTGAGCATCAGACCCTTGATTTCGGCTCAGGTCATGATCTCACAGTCATGAGATTGAGCCCCATGTCGGGCTCTGCACTGAGCATGGAGCCTGCTTGGGATTCTCTCTCTCCTCTCTCTGTCCCTCTCCTGCTTGCGTGCATCTCTCTCTCTCTCTCAAAAACAAAACAAAACAAAACAAAAAAAGGAAAAGGAAAAGAAAGAACAAGTGTTGGCAAGGATGTAGAGAAAAGGGAGCCCTGGTACCCTGTTAGTGGAATGTAAACTGGTGCAACCACTGTGGAAAAAACCGCATGGAGCTTCCTCAAAAAATTAAAACTAGAAATACTGTATAATCCAGTAATTCCACTTCTGGGTGTTTATACACAGGAAACAATGTACTCACTTGAAAAGATAGATGGATAGATGGATTAAGAAAATATGGTATACAGATACAGTGGAATATTATTCAGCCATAAAAAGAAGGTAAATCTGCTATTTGAAACAAATGGATTGACCTTCAGGGCATTATGCGAAGTGAAATAAATCAGGCAAAGAAAGACAAATACCATATGATCTCGCTTATGTGTAGAATCTAACAGCAAAAACAAACCAAACTCACAGATACAGAGAACAGACTGGTGGCTGCCAGAGGCAGGGGGTAAGGAGTTGGCAAAACGGGTAAAGGTGATCAGAGGGCACAAGCTTTCAGTTATAAAATAAGTAAGTCCTGGGGATGTAATGTCGAGCATGATGACTACAGCTAATAATACTGTATGGCACTGAAAGTTGCTTGGGGAGTGGTAAATCTTAAAAGTTCTCATCACAAGAAAAGAAAATTTGTAACTATGTATGGTGACTACATACATACATCCGAGTAGGGATGGATGTTAACTAGACTCACTGTGGTTATCACTTTGCAATACATGTATCAAATCGTTATGTTGTGCACCTGAAACTAACCTAATGTTATATGTCAATTGTATCTCAATTAAAAAAGAAAGAAGTATACTAGACTTCAATAGATTTTTAAAAACCATAAGGTATGAAAGTGCTCTGCTTAGTACAGACATACATTAGGTATTCAGTTGCTCTCATGATTATGATTATAATTTTTATAATTATAAAATTTTACCCTATGGGGTAGGTCCAGATAAGAAATCTAAGCTGTAGGGAGTTTATGTGGTTTTCCTAATAGCCAATGAGGTTTGGGAAGAGACCTTTGGAAGAGAAAGGGAGCTATGCCTATGATTTACTTAATCTGTGTTACAGCTGTACCCTAAGAGATGCCCATACTTGGTAGGAAACTGGCTGTGTATCAGTATTAATGTATTTATTCTTTAAAACAAGCACAAAGATTTTAACACTGTAAAAATCAGACCTATTTATTTATGTATATATTTACATATATAAACATAATAAGTGCATTACATTCTAATAGGACAAAAAAGTAATGAAGTGACCCCACCCCACCCCCGTTCTCTCTAGCCTGCAGGTACATGCTGACTCTCTATTGCTGAATTCCTTATGGATTTCCCCCTCTCTGTCCTTCCAGCCACCCACTTGCTCATTAAGGACTCAAGTCCAGAACACCTGGCTTTGCTTTGTAGCTGTGTGCCCTTGAAGAACTTGTTTCTCCTTTCCAAGCCTCAGTTCCCTCATCTGTAAAATGGGAATGATAATAATAGTACACAGCTTATAGGGCTGTTATGAGGATTAAATGAGTTACTATATATAAAGTGCTTGCAACAGTGCTTGGCACATAGTTAGCTCTATATGAGAGTTGTTACCAGAGCTAATGCACTTCTAAGGGCAGCATGAAAAGTCAAAGAACAGAAGGAGGAACCTCCTTTGTTCCTCTCCCCCGTTAATCCCCACCACACATGCATGCATATCAGGGCTCCCCTCTATAAGTAGTTGGCTCAAGAAGATTGTGCCAGTGCTCCTGTGAGATGCAGTGGCCGTTAGATGCATCTGGTCCTCAGTGCCTGGGATAGCCTTCTACAGGGACTGGGCCTCAGGCAGTCAGGCCAGCTTTCTGCAGCTGGCTTCCTGACAAATGTCTTTAAATGCTATTCTGACACAGTTGATGCAAGATGACAGCACAGCTAAATGGGCCACATTAACTCGGATCTTGGCTCAGAGTTAGCTTCTCAGTAAAATGGGAGATCTCTGTTCTCTCGGCTGCACCTTTGGATCTCACACCAGCCATGGGCTAGCACTGCCTGGTAACCTGTCTGCCTGCCTATCCACAGAGACAAAAAAGGCCAGAGGGTTTGCAAGATCAGGAGCTGAATGAACCCAAAGGACTGTGTGCTCTCCACCCCAGCGGCTTCCTTTGAGCCCAGTTCCCCACACTGATAAAGCAGAAGAGGTTTGCTCATACCAGGAGGAACGTGGAGGGGCTGCCTGGGTTTCTGGTTCCTGCCTTCCTCATCTCCAGAGCCTCCAGCAGTCACTGGGGGAGGTCTGGAGGTGGGAGTGGGGGGTGGGGGAAGGAGGAAGGGAAAATATAAGGAGAAGAAAAGAAAAGAGGAGGAGCAGAGCTGAGCCATAAGCTGAGAGAAGGCACGTGTGTTTGCAGATGCCATTATGTAAGTGTGTGTGGTAGAAAAAGTTATAATAGCCACCATTTATTAGGAAGTCTCTTATTTGGGTTTATCAGACCTGAAATAGAATATGTGACTCTCCCCCCTGTCACGCTCCCACACACCCCTCCCCAAACTTACTTAATTCCCTCGTCTTCTCCATCTCAGGAAATAGAACGGGCTGCCAGCTTGCTTGGGACAAAGCCTTGCTCTTAAGCATCACACACCCAATCCATAAGCAACTCCTTTGAAGTATACCCTGAATCGGACCCGTCTCGCCATCTCCACTGCCCCTGCCCTGGTCCAGACCACTACTGTCCCTCTGCCTGGCCTCCCCACTTTCATTCATGTTTGGTAGAGCCGTTTGTCCCCCCCAGCAGCCAGAGGGATCTTTTAAAATCCTAATCAGATCATGAAACTCTCTCGTTCAAATCCCTCTAAAGGCTTCCCACTGTGCTTAGAGCCAAGCCCAAGTCTTCTCAGGGCTGCTGAGGCCCCTCCGTGCTCTGAGCCTGGAGCCCTCTGCAGCTTAATTTCCTACCGCTGTCTCCTCACCCGGTCTGCACGGCCTCACCAGCCTTCTGTACTCTGATGTAAGCCAACACTGTATTCTGATGTTTTTCAAACACAAAGTTGAAAGAATTTTACAGTGAACATGCATATGCCTGCCACCTAAGTCCTACATTAACAGCTTACTGTATTAGTTTTATCACCTATGTATCCATCCTTTTATCTATCCATCTGTCCATCTATCCATCTGCCCATCTTATTTTTTTAATGAACTTTAAAGTTGCAGACATCACTACATTTTACCTCTAAACACCACAGCATAAGCATTCATAGAGGCTTCTTGATGCTTTTAAAATATGCCAAACCTTTTCTGCCACTAGGCCTTTGCACTGGCTATTATTGCCTCTCCTTGCAATACCTTCTCTCAGACATTTGCATTCTTTCACATTCCACAAATATTTATTGAGCATTGTGTGCCATTTCCTAATTTCATTCAGGTCTGTACTCAAATTTCATTGCCTTAGCAAGGCCCTTCCTGACCACCCTCAACTACCAAAGTACCAAATGTCAAACCGCTAACAGTTTCCCTTGCTTTCTTCTTTTTCATAGCACTTAGCACAATCTCAACTTGTGTGTGTGTGTGTGTGTGTGTGTGTGTGCGTGCACGTGCACACACGTACGTGCACATGTTATTTTCAAACCTGTTTGTTGTAGATCCTTCCTACGAGAATGCGAGCTCCATTAGGACAGGGATTTTTATTTTATAACCTGCAATTTTCCCACTTGTAGAACAGTTCCCTGGGATGAGTTGACACTTGATATTACTTTGCATGAACAAAGTAAGCTTTTAGCATGTGTTAAGTGTTCTACTTACATTATCACATTTACTCCCCACAAGAATATTTGCAGTACTATCCTCATTTTACAGATGGGGAAACTGAGGCTGAGTTGAAATGATGTGTGACAGGTGGATCAGAAGACTTAACACTGCTAAGATGGCAATACTCCCCAACTGGTCTACACACTGAATCCCTATTAGAATCCCAGCTGATTTCTCTATAGAAATTGACAAGCTGACTCTAAAATTCATATGGAATTGCAAAGAACCCATAATAGCCACAAAAAAAATCTTGAAGAAGAAGAAAATGAGAGGATTCACACTTCCCGATCTCAAAACGTACTACAAAGTAACAGTAATCAAGACAGTGTGATGCTGGCACAGGATAAACATATAGTTCAGTGGACTAGAACCAGAGGTCCAGGAGGAAAGCCCTACATCTATGGTCAACTGATTTTTGTATAAGGGAGCCAAGATCATTCAATGAGGGAAAGAATAATCTTTAAAACGAATGGTGGTGGGACGAATGGATAGCGACACACAAAGAAGGAGTGGAGTTGGACCACTACCTCACGCCATATACAAAAATTAACTCAAAATGGATTATCTAAACGTAAGACCTAAAACCTAAAACTCTTGAAAGAAAACATAGGGTACATCTTCATGATTTTGGATTTGCTGAGGATTCTCAGATGTAACACCAAAACATGAGCAACCAGAAGAAAAAAAAAAAAAAACAGATGAATTAGACTTCATCAAAATCAGAAAACTTTTGTGCTTCAGAGGACACCATCAAGAAAGTGAAAAGGCCCATGTTTCAAACAGAACATGTTTGAAAATCATATAGCTAAGGAACTTATATCTAGAATATATAAAGAGCGCTTACAACTCAATAATAAAAAACCAAATAACCAAATTTTAAAATGGGCAGAGGATCTGAAGACACATTTCTCCAAGGAAGATATATAACTGACAAGCACATGAGGAGAGGAGAGGCCTCAGTAGTCATGAGAGAATTCAAATTAAAACCTCGATGAGATACCATTTCACACCCACTAGGATGGCGAGAATTGACAAGTCAGAGAATAATAAGTGTTGACAAAGATCACACACTGCTGGTGGTGATATAAAATGGAATAGTCATTTTGGAAAGCACTCTGGCAAGTTCCTTAAATGACTAAATGTAGAGCTATCCAGTTCCACTCCTAGGTGTATACCCAAGAAAAATAAAAACGTATGTTTGCACAAAAGTTGTACACAAATGTTTATGACAGCATTATTCATAACAGCCAAAAAGTGGAAACAACCCAAATGTCCGTCAACTGACAAAAAGAGAAACAAAATGTGGTCTACCCATATAATGGGACATTACTCAGCCACAAAAAGGAATAAATTCCAGACACCTGTAACAATAGAATGACCCTGGAAAACACTGTGCTCAATGAAACACTATGGCCCAGACACAAGGGACACATATGGCATGATTCCACCGATATGAAATGTCCAGAAGAGACAAATTCATAGAGACAGAAAGTAGATTAGTGGTTGCTTTTGGCGGGGAAGGTAAGAAATGATGGCTAGGGGGCTTGGGGTTTCTTTCTGTGGTGATAAAAACTGACTGTGGTCATTGTTGCAAGTATCTGTGACTACATTTAGTGCCGCTGAATGGTATACTTTAAAGGGAAGAATTGTATGGTATGTGAATTATATCTCAATGAATGTTAAAATAAAAGAGGAAGGGAGAGTCCTCTTTAGGTTCTGGGTCTAAGCCACGTGGTACGGGCCAGCTGACCATCTCTGCACTAGGGCTTAGGAAAACTAGCCAAGTTAGCAATGAAGGAGCTGATGCTCTCTTTTTCTGTTTTTCTTTATTTCTTCCAGATGGGTGACCATGATTCAGGCAGAATCAGGCATTTGTGTGGTAACTGATGGTGACACCATTTTAATGCTGTCAAAACCTCACCTAATACTCACAACGTGCATGAATCTCTAAACGTCATGCCAGATGAAAGAAGCCAGATCAAAAGACACTATTCTGCACAATTCCATTTATATGAAGTTCTGGACCAGGCAAAACTAACTTATGATGAAAAAATTTTTCAGGTCAGTGGTTGCTTCTTGGGCTTTGGGAATAAGGGACTGAGCAGGAAAATGCATGAAGGAACTTTCTAGGGTGTTGGAAATGTTCTGTATGCTGGTGGGGGTTTGAGTTACACAAGTTTTTGCATCTGTAAAAACTCAGGGAATGATACACTTAAGATTTATATATTTCAGTGTATGGAATTTTACTTGAAAAATAGAACCATAAACGATGCTGACCCCTGTTGTGTGCAGCATTGCATGCTAACATCTTTGGAGGGAGACTGTACTGATGGCTGTAATTCACTTTGAAATGTATTAAAATAAGACGGATTGATAGATACACAATAAAACAAATATAACAAAATGGTAACAATTGTAGAAACTAGGTGACAGGTATTATATAAAACTTCCTCCCACTTTTATGTATGCTTGGCCTTTTTAAAAATTATTATTATTAAAGGAAATATCATGAACTGCAAGCAAATCGAAATCTTACCCTGATTTCTAGTAGATGCCTAGAATAATCTGATGAAAACCATGCACCTCTTCTCAGAGGCACACATTCCAAAAGAAATGAAATTTTGCCCATAATAGATTTCCTAAAGCCCATTTATGGACACCCAATACATCCAAAGAGCTAACGGCTTAATGGCTTTCCAGATGTAGATGGAGGGCAAGGAGTGGAAGTCAACTGGGAGAATTTTAGGAAAGTATCAGTGAGAGAATAATGGTGCAGTTATAATTGAAAACTGACATATTGTAACTATATGATCATGTTTCTGTTACTGATTTTAGTAGTTTCTTTATCTGGCAGCCTAGTTCCTCATTTAGCATCCAATTAATAAAGATGCTATTGACAGGCTGCCTCAATGTTTTCATTTGGCTTAGTTCTCACAATCAGGGGTTTTATTTTGAGAGAGAAAGAGAGAGAGAGAGAGAGAGAGAGAGAGAGAGAGAGAGAGAATGCAACTGCGGGAGGGGCAGAGAGGGAGAGACAGAGAGAGAGAGGGAGAGAGAATCCCAAGCAGGCTCCATGCTGTCAGCACAGAGATGATGCGGGATTCAAACCCACATGAGATCATGACCTGAGCCAGAGTCAGACACTTAACCGACTGAGCCACTCAGGTGCCCCTGGACTCAGATTCTTGATCAGAATTAGAAAGGATTTATACTGAACACACAGTCTTAATGTTTCCTATCACCTAGTTGTCCCAGACACTGTGCTAAGCTTCTCTGCATATGTAACCTCATTGTAACCTAGGTCACAATTCTCTTGTTACCGTCATTCCCATCTTACATGTCAGGAAACTGAGGTCTGAGGTTACATGGCTCATCAAAGATCACAGGGCCATGAAGGCCTCTCTCTGACTTTCAAATCCAGACTTCCTTTCTCAGAGTCTAGCACCCCCTCAACTGTTCCTGCAACTCAGTACTTGGGTGACCGATTTGGTTGGGGCAGGCTTGCACGTAAACATTTAGGAAATGCACTTAATTTTCCTCCAAAGGATGCTCCTGATTCAGCAGCTGCCACCATGACCACACAGGAAATAGTGAGAACCTGCAGGGAGCATGAACCTGGCTCTCCTGAAGCTGGCTGTTGACCTTCCAGGATGATCTTCCTGCCCTTGTCATTCTCAGAAACCAGCAGCCTGACAAGGAACAACAGAAGGGACCTTCTGGGGAAGCAGACGAGAAGCTGTCTCACCCCACTCCAGGGATACTGTGTGCCTCTACTCTGGGAGGAGTGAGGCAGCATTTTCTGAGGGGGTGCTCTTGACGTGGGGTGGAGCCTGCTGGGAATGCCCTGTGGCTGCTGCCTGGCTGCCCAGCAAGACTGTTCTCTCTGTCCCTCCTCCTACCCAGTGCCCACAGCAGCCTTCCACCTCCCAGGCCGAGGGGCTGTGGGGAAATTCAGCATGCACAGGATGACTGGAAGTGACCTTAGCCCTCAAGAAGGTGGGCTGTGAGGGTCCTCACAAGGCACCTGACCCATCTCCTGTAGACACATCTTCCACCGGCAGCATTCCCAACAGATCCTAATTCTAAAAAATCATCTATCTCATTGGACAAGAGATGTTTTCCCCCAGTGGAGGAAGAGAGACTGAGAGCAAGATCTAGAGCAAGAGGGAGCTTCACACACACACACACACACACACACACACACACACACACACACAGAAATAAAGCAACAGATGGACAGAACAAAAAGGGACAGGGAGAGCCGGAGGTAGTAGGACAGGAGACAGAAAAGAAGGAAAGAGGAAAGCAAATCCCTGCCAACATGCAGACAGTGGCAGCCTTCACATCTCCCCACAAAGGCTCTGCAGGACATTTTCCTCAGCTCAGGAAAACTCTGGCCTCTGAGGATTCTGGCAGAGATGAACACTACACCTAGATTTGATCTTCCACATCTGTGACTCAGGCCTGACCCGTGGGCTCCCTCCTGGGCCACAGTGATTGGTTTTTGGCTGGGTGTGTGACTCAAGGCAGTCCAATGAGACTCTACCCCAGGAGCTTTCTTGGAACCATGATGAAAAGGAAGCTCTTTTCCACTGGGACTTTGGGCAAAAGGACAATGAAAGCCTGGAAATGCTAAAGACCACCATGCAGGAAGATCCTGCTTGAGAACGAAGCCAATACAGAGGGAAGCAGAACAGGAAGATGGAGACAAAATCCTAAGACCAACTAAGCTCCTGGATCCAGCCGTGCCTGAAGCTATACCTAACCTGGGATTTTTATGGTGTATGATCTGAGGCCTTTAATGCTTAAGTCACTTTGAGTTGGAGTATTTGTCATTGGCAAGTGTGACAGTCCTACCAGAATGTGAAAACTTCCCTATCAATCTTGCCTCTTTCACCAGCTCCCAGAAACCACCCCTAGTACGTACCAGCTCTCCTGGCAAAAATGGTGGCCAACAGGGCCTGGGACTGTTCCAAAGGGAAACACAGAAGCCCAGAAGAAAGTCGTTAAATAAGGATTAAAAAAAAAAAAAAAAAGGAAAACCATCACCAGGAGAAAGGAGGGCGATGCTTGGTCTACATAGCATTGTGTTATGACTTTTGTGAGGCCCAAGCACTTTTGCTTCTTGCGTGGGTCCCTTCCTCCATTAAAAAAAAAAGTTAAAAATTATATTTTACAATTGCGTTGGTATAAAGATGAATACAATCCACGATGGATCATATTTCTTTTTTCTCATTATTTTAAATGAAACCAAAACATTTTCAGGGGTCCTCAAAAGTACCATGGGCCCTGGGCACTGTCTATTCTATCTCATGGGTTCACTGGCACTGGGCCCCTATTATCCAGATTGCTTGTCTTACACAGTCCAGTTTCCCCAACTTTCTTCTCCTTATCCTTATCTTCTCCTTCTCCTTATCCATCAGGTGGAAGGGTCTGATGAATCCCTCAAGCCCAGGCCAGCCTTTCCCTCTCTCCCTCCAACACTTCCCTGGGCCATCACTGCTCAGCTTCATCTTTGAGGCGACCCCACACTGGGGACACAGCTGTCATTGAGCGTAATTTCTGTGTGTCATGGGGAGCTGCTCCCTATGTGTCAGGTAACAAGACTGGGAGCTCCTCCGTGACCCATGTGTCTTTCATTGAAGTACCTCAAGTCCTAGCACAGCTGGATACAGAACAGATCCCTGGTTGGGGAGGGACAGGAGACAAAGCATGCTTCCTACTTAGCAAACTCTCGTCACTTAGGATTTATATTCGGGCCAGGCAGGATACAGAAAGGGAGGAGACAGGCCAGTAGGAGTGTGGTGAATGGAGGTGCACATGTGTCCGATGTCTTTCAGAGCCCCCCTCTATTCTAGAGGACAAGGTGCTGACTGGCAAGGCTGGAGGGGGTGTGCGGGCCAGCCGAGCCATTGGGCAGGCACGAGTCAGCATGAGAGGCCCCAAGTGAGTTCCTTGGCCCCAGATTCCCCCTCACTCACCTTCATCACTTGTGTGAGGCTCCGTGCCATTGTCATGGTCAACTTCATCGATAGTCCCTGGCTCACTATGTGGACTGTCACTGCAAAGAAACACGGGAAGGGGACTTGTTGGGCTTTGCACCCTCACACTGTCCTCAGCATCCCATAAGTGCCAGCCAAGCCCACCTCTGCACTTGACCCAGGTCAGGCCCAGGCCTGCACCGTCCTGTCTTGTCCATCTGCCCACCCATGGACACTCCTAACAGGAAACCACTCCCAGCCCCCTCAATGGAAAGCTATCCTGAATACCCTCTTCCAGCTTCTTCCAGCCCTGGAATTTGCTGGGCTATGAATTCCTAGGTGTTCTGTAAGACCCAGAAGGCACCATAAAACCCTGGCATTTATCCTTGGAAGGACCACGGGCCAGAACAGAAAGGAATTGTGGAGGTGCCGTGAGACATTCACCTAGCCTGGTTCTAGGTTTCACAGAGGAGGTGACACCCCAAGAGAGGTGGCGTGGGTCCACCTCACAAGGTGCTGGGTCCTCCGGGTGCCTCACGATGCTGTGTGCAAAATCCCAAACCAGTACAGCTAGTGGAAGCAGGCTGGCAGCCATGATGGGCGTGGGAGTGGGTAGCCTGAATCCAGGCCTGTCAGACTTGGTCATTAATGCACTGGGACAATTTCGCCAGCCGCTACCCCCTCACTAGACTATAAGCTTCTTCAGGCCAGGGTTTATTCACCTAGTCAGTTTTTTTTTTAACTGAGTCATTGATGGAGTCCTAATATATGCCAGGCACTGTGGGAGGTAGGAGAGACGTATTGATGGGTAAGACTCTGCCCTTGTGGGCCAGGAAAGAAAACTGCTACAAGCTGAGATGTGTTATGTAGGAACAAATGAGCAGAGACAAGAACGGCTGAGGGGACCTGCATAGGGTGGTCAGGGAAGGCTTCTTAGAGGAGGTGACATCTGCAGTGCCTTTTGAAAAAATACGAACTTCATTATGAAAATTCTCCATTGCCTCCTGGATAAGGTCCAGACTCTGCACAGTGGCTTGTTTAAGACCTTTCATAACCTGGCTCCTGCTGGCCTGTGGAGCCTCCACCCTCATCATTCACTTGGCACAAGCAACACTCTGGCCACATGGAACCACTTTCCACTTTACTGAAGGCTCCAAGCCCAGAACATTCCTTGCCCATGCCTCACCTGGCTGACTCCAGTTCATCCCACAGGTCTCAGTTAAGGTTCCTCCAGGAAGCCCTTCCTGACCTCGATACATGGGCTCAAGGAGCCTCACTTCTGGAACTGCCGGTTTCCTCCTCCACCGGAGCTCCCTGCATCAGGGGTTAATCCTGCTCAGGTGGCATCCCTGCCCCCCTGCCCAGGGCCTGGCCCAGGACAGACACTCAACACCCATTTGTCCAACTGTTGAATGAATGAATGTTGTCCACTACAAGGAGACCCTCAGCCAAATCCCCCCTTTTGGCTTTGCAAATGTTTCCAATGTAATTAATAGTTTTTCTTTCTCATGAGACACAAATGGGACCGAGGCAAGTATGGTTATCGTATATTGTTCTTTGGTAGGTACAACCGATCTTTAGGACGCTTCCCAGAACACTAATTACACACATTGCAGCAAGAAAAGAGAACTAGGAATGGTTGCAAACGCTGTGTGAAAAGCTTCTCTTTGTCCAGAAAGTACGCTTGCTGGCTGTTTAATGTTTCTGTTAGAGAACAGGGACAGACCTGCTCCTGGAGCCTCACATAAAGGTTACTACAGAGCTGTGATTACAAGACAGCGGGGCCCGTATCTCTATGGGGAGCAGGGTGGGAAACAAAGGGGCTGCAATGTCTCCCTTCTTTGAAGTGAATCAAGAGTTCAGGAATGCTTTGATAATCCAAAGACAAAACCCCCTGTAGGCACCTAGCTGAAAGCAGTGTGGGTAATACCTAAATATACAGCTGTGTGTTGTGCAGGAATGGGTATAAAGAATGAACAGGAACCCTTTGACTGGTCTTTGTCAGTTGGTGTTCTGAATCTCCTGTCCTTTCCACATTAAAAAAAAATGCCCTATCTTTACCACATTTTAAGGTCTTAGTCTGGGGAAGGTGGCCAGCCCTGATTTTGATTAGGTTCTAAAATTTTTCTCCTAAGACCTCATGTAGCACCAGGTAAACAGAGGTACCCGACTATCAACTGCTGACCTGGCCTGGAGCTCTCAAAGAATGTGAACTCACTTTGTCTGGAAAAGAGAAGTTGTTTCTCAAGAGGTGGAAGTGGGGATTATTGTCCAGCCCCCTGCTGCCTCAGATGGGCTTAAGACACACCTGGCCATTGACAGCTTAATATCTCCTAACTAATGTGATTAGCTCACCAGACCCAAGCCTCAGCAAGGGGATATACTTCTTGGATTTATGTTGGGACCCTTGGGAAAGAGAAGGTCTTTTTCCACTGGGGATGCTGAGAGAATGTTCTCTAAATCTGGAGTTACCATATGTCTTCCCAAAGCCACCAAGGATAGGATGCCTGAGAATGAAGCCAATGCAGAAGAAAGCAGAGCCAGGGGTTGGGGATTGCAGGACCAATTCCTGATAATAACAGTTGAACCCCTGAATCCAGCTATACCTGAAGTCATAATCCTAGACTTTTTAGTTAAGTAAAGAAAATCAATAAATTCCCACTTAGCTTAACCCAGTTTGAGTTGTAGTTCTGTCCCTTACAAACCAAGAGAGTCCTGGCTGATGCAACTATCTCTGGTATAAGGCTGCAGCAAAGCTCAAATGAGAAAATGCATATGGGAGTCAAGACTATAAAAGCAGTAAGAAAATCAAAGGGTTTCTTACTGTTCCTGCTCAACAGCAAAAACGACAGTGATGATGATAATAATAATATTAAGAGGAATGGAATCTTACCAATATTCTTCCCCTCCAGCCATGCATTTTTCATACACAGGTCCCTCTAGCTCCCGGGGGCTGGGGAAGATGGCTTCATGATGAATGATGATGGTTTTGATGACTTCGTTGACGTGTGCCTGGCAGGACACAGGGTCCTGCCCATCAGGGATGTGCATGAGGGTGGGCCCGAAGCAGATGGCCAGGTTGTAGGGGTCCATCATGTTCTCGTCACTATACTGCGAGAGGCTACAAGAAAGGAGGTACTCACAAGTCACCTGAGAAAGGTGAATCTTCCCCCCCTGTGGGTTCTTTCTTTTGAGGGCTCTACTCAAGTCCAGGAGGGTTCCATGTTCTGTTTTAGGAAGAGCTGCACCTGTAGAAGCCTCAGGACACCCCCTCCCAAAGGAGGCCAGGGCTGAGGCAAAGAGGGCCCCCCCTCTTGGCCGGGCAACTCACTGGTTGAGGAAAGCGAAGAGGTATCTCATGACCACGATGACCACGCGGGGAAGGGTGATGAGGATTTGCTGGATCTGGTGCACCCTCTCAGCTGGGTTCTCCAGTTCTGTAACATAAAGGGGCTTTTTGGGGTGTCTTTCATCCTCAGAGAGCCAAGTGCAGCCCACATTTGCTCAGTCCACATGGTTCAAGGGGATTGATATGTGACCCTGACCTGGCCACTCAGAGCAAGAATGTGAGTCTATACGTTCCCTTTTATGAATGAAGCTAGTGTCAGCTGAGCTTCTGTCACCTGACGCCTGTGAGTCCTGACACAGGCATGGACCATGTTTCTTTAACCCCTTTATGAACACCAGCTGCATGCATCATAGGCACAGCACAGAGTAGGCCAGAAATGAGGGTGGACTAAATAACCAACTCTAGAGCTATATATTGGCCAAGGGGCCTGAAAGATGCTTGTGATCTTATCTCTGACCCCCGTTTTCAGGTCAGTCCTAGGCAGAGACATTGGTATTTTTATCAGTCAGGCCAGGGGTGGAAGCAGCAAATTGGGGTTGGTAAAGAGAAGAGGTTTGTGGACTCTGCCTTGTGGAGAGGATGTGCAGAGGGAAAGCTGGTGCAGAGAGTGAGCCCCAGAGCTCTGTTTGTCTGCAGGGCTGGTGCACGAGCCTGTGCCAGATTCTTTCTCAGGAAACATGTTTTTCTCACAGCCCCTCTCTCCAACCTCCACATTCTGTCAGCATGTTCCTTTTAAAACGCAACCTCTCTTGGGGTGCCTGGGTGGCTCAGTCAGTTAACCGTCTGGCTCTTGGTTTCGGCTCAGGTCATGATCTCACGGTTCGTGAGTTCAAGCCCCGCATCGGGCTTTTCACTGACAGTGCAGCGCCTGCTTGGGATTCTCTCTCTCTCTCTCTCTCTCTCTCTCTCTCTCTCCCCACCCCCCCCCCCGCTCATGCACTCTCTCTCAAAATAAATAAATAAACTTTACAAAAGATGCAACTTCTCTTGTTTCTCCTCTGTATCCCAGGCCCTTCACCGTAGGGCTTCAACCAACTTTGCCTGCCTCACTGCTTAGCTGCTGCCCCTTCCTCAAGTATCTGAAGATGATACAGAGCCATGTTTCTCAAATGACGTGGTAGTGCATGCTTCTGGACATTTACAAATCTATGAGGCATTCTTTGGGGTTGTCACAGTGACTGGAGGGCACTATTGGCATTTCGGATCCAGGGGCCAAGGCATCAAGTGTCCTGAGTGCATGGGACACACAACAAGGCACCGCACTACCCTAAATGCCAATACTGCCCCCACTGAGAAACTCTGTGCCAGGCTGCCTCATCCACCATCTTTCTCTCACAGAGGGCCTTCGTGCCCCTGGGCCTTTGTACGCACCGGTGGTCTCTCAACTCTGCCCAGCACACTGTAGCCTACCTTCGAAGTCTGGCAGTGAGAAGCCTTGCCCAAGCCTCCCGCAGAACTAAAAGTTCTTGGACCTTCAGTGATTCCATTGCCCTTTATAGAGGCTGCTCCATGGGCTCAGCTTCAGTCATCACTGCCCTAGTACCATCTCCACTTAATTACATTTTTTTCTTAAATACATTTATTCATAAAGGAAAGTTTACCTCCCTCTGTAAATGAGAAACCAGGAACGCTTGCTATAATTAGGAGGTAACACAAATATAGATACAATGAAAGCAAAACAATGGTACTAAATTATAGGTTGGCAGTGTATTCTACAAATATTTCTGAGACTGAGGCCCCATCTCTCTGTTTAGGAGGGAGATAGACCTCTGAAATTTTTCTCCTTGAAGTAAACATCCTCCCAGGATTTGGGAGGGAAATCAGAAGGGATTTTTTTTTTTTGTGGTGTGATTCGAGGTGTGATCCCAGGTATGTGATGTCATGAGCTTGTGCCAGAGGTCAACAACCTTGTCTGCTCAGGTGATCTGCTCAGGAAATAGATTAATGGGGCTTCCGGAAACACTAGCTGAGCACATGACATGGGGCTCAGACAGGGTTGGGCCTCTGTGGCCTGGAATTTCTCCCTTTTCTTTTTCTTTTTTTCCTCTTTTTTTTGAGAGAGGGAGAGGGAGGGAGAGAGGGAGGGAGGGAGAGGGAGAGAGGCAACGCATACCCATGCAAGCAGGGGAGGGGTAGAGGGAGAGAGGAGTGAGAGAATCTTAAGCAGGCTCCATGCCCAGTGCAGAGCCCAACTCGGCTCAATCTCACGACTGAGCCGAAATCAAGGATTGGATGCTCAACTGACTGAGCCACCCAGGCACCCCCATGGCCTGGAATTTCTGAGGGTGATTTGGAGCTTGAAGTGGATCTGGAAAGATGAGCAGTAGGTAGTGTGGAGGGTAGAAGGGCAGAGGAAGGGTCTTTTATACCAGGCAGGTAAGAAGCTTGAAGCCTCCAACCCCCAGCAGCCCTTTCCTGGCTGCAAATCTCTCAGAGCATTGTGAGAAGCATCCCTAATAACACTGGGTGTGGGGCAATTTTCTGTAAATCAATTAAAGAGTTTATTCTAAAATACTAAGATTTCCATATTATAATATTAAAAATTTTATTTTTAGAAACTCCCAAAATGTTGCCTTAGGTTTGGCCATCTTATAGTCAAGGTGCCTTTACTTCAGGCCTCTAGATTGGGCTCTTGCCTTCATCCACAGAAATACCTGTGAAAGAGAACTCTGATGGCTTGTAACATTGGAAGAAGCCCACAGTCAACTTATTTTCACCATTTTGCTTGTCTGTCATATTGCTGACCTGACTCCCAAATCCTCTATGGCTCCCCATTACCCAATGAGAAAAGCTCCAGATCCTTGCTCTCTCCTCTCTTGCTCTATTTTACCCTTCCAGCCTCTTGTACCATGCACTGGCTGGGACACCCTCCTGCTGGTCCCATTGGTCTGTGTGTCCTCAAACTCTTCCCAGGATACTCTGGGTAGGCTCCTCCTAAAGCAAAACCAAGTCTTCCTCTGCCTCTTCTCTTCTAAGAGCCATTCATACCCAGGGTTGTACCATGCCATTTTCCACTATACATCATCCTGTTATCTCTACAGCTAGGTTTTAAGTTCTATGAGAACAAGGACTATACTGCTTCTTTCAGTATCCCTCCTTCCTACATAATGATGAGCCCATCGTACAACTTCAATAAAGATATGCCATAGAATTGATCACTCCACCATTCCACCTGGGAAATACTTACTAATAGTAGATATCAAATCTTGAAACCTTTCCTTAGGAAAGAGTGGATTTTCCAGTCCTCGGAAATACAGTTTTAAAACACCAGCGACTGAATTGATATCTCGTTCATTTTGATCATCCACAAGGGGGTCTTCACCTGAGAAGAAACAGGAGATGATGATTCAGCTTGGTAAAGAGACAAGAAATGTGCAGATGGCAGGAGGGATGGCCTGGCCCAACAGTTCTCCCTGTAACTGATTTTGAAAACGTTCAAATATATGGAAATACTGTAAAACTGAAATACTGAACATCCATCACCCTTCACTCGCACTCATTAACTTACACTCATCTTTTGCCATGTTTGCTTTCTGTTTTTACTTGTATTTATTATTGCTCAATGATTTGAGAGTATTTTGTAGACATCATAGCACATCACTGCTAAATACTTGAACACATTTCTCCCAATAAGGATATTCTCCTACATAACCCCATAACATCATTACATCTAAGAAAAAATTAACAATAGTTCCAAAACACCATCTTCCATACATTCAAACATTCTCAATTGTCCCATGTCTTTCATAGCTTTTTTCAAAAGCTAAGATCTGATCAATAGTCCCGTAATTCATTTGGTTGTTATGATTCCTTAGTCTTATGTTTATTTTATTTATTTATTCTTTTTTTAGAGAGGGGAGGGGTAGGGGGAGAAGGAGAGAGAGAATCTTAGGTAGGCTCCATTCCCAGCATGGACACAGGGCTTGATCTCACGACCACGAAATCATGACCTGAGCCAAAATCAAGAGTCAGACACTTAACCAACTAAGCCACCCAGATGCCCCCAACTTAGTCTTTTGAACGTAAAAGACACCCCAACATTTTTTTATCATAGTTCATTTTTTACAATATTGCCTCTTCTGAAGAGTCCAGGCCAGTTGCCTTATAGAATGCCTCCCACTTTGGATTTCTCTGATTGTCTCCTCAAGAATAGATTTGTTAAACATTTGTGGCAACAATAGTACATGGGTGATGTTGTAGACACTTTATTGTATCTGGAGGCACATAATGTCAGCCCGTCTTGCTACTGGTGTTGCTAAGTGTGATCAATGGATTAAGGGGACAACCTCCAGATCTCTGCACTGCAAAGGTTTATTTTCCCATAATAGTAAGTATAGAATATAAACTATTTTTGAAAAAAACAAGTGATGTTTTTGTGCTCAACATGTTTCACCCAATGTTTTTAACATCCACTGATGATTTTTGCCTAAATCAATTAGTATCCTAGGTTGCAAAATGGTGATTTTCTAATTCTGTCATTCCTTCTACATTTATTAGCTGGCATTCTGCCATAAAGAAAAGGTTTCCCCATGCCCCCCTCACTCTTCCTCTTCTTATTGTTATTATTTAGCATCTTTAAGGGATTGTTTTTATCATTTCTAATTCAACGTGTCATAATCCATTATCATCACTAGTCTTTGGGATGCTCAGATTGTCTCCAATTTTTCCAGGGACAAAAGTTCTTTATATATGACCTCCACTGAGCACTTCCTTGCTTTCTGGCACAAAACATGTCCATGGATCACCTCGTACTTTCCTTGACCCAGATCTGGAATCAAACATTGCTCCAAGGAGATCTGTTTGCTTTTTGTAGGGAATGGTATTTAGAAACCAGGATATAAGTTCCAGGTATGCTCATTGGCACAGGAGTGCTATAAAGAGCTTCTAAACCTTTTCAGTGGATACAGCAAGAATACACATTAATTCTTTTATGAGTTCAATTCATATTTCAGATATAAGATTTTCTTTACCGTCATGTATTTTATATTTGGATTTCATTTTTCTTAGTGAAAATCTTGGTTCTGAATAACATTAATATTGTATCTGCCTTATTCTATAATATATGTAACAGTTTAGAAATTTTAATAGTAATATCACCACCATTAAATTTAAGATTTCTTCTCAGGGGCTTTGTTTTGGGGGGGGTGGATTTAATTCTAAGAATGTATCCCATTAAAGATATATGGTCAGAAGACAGAAGGTAGATTAGTGTTTGCCTACAGTGGTGGACTAGGATTTAGGGGATAAGGGAGTGACTACAAATGGGTAGAAGGTTCCTTTTGGGGATGATGAAATATTTCTGATATTGGATTATGGTGATGTTCACACATCTCTGTATATATACTAGAAACCACTGAATTGTGCACTTTAAAAATGGGTGAGCTTTATGGTATCTAACTCAATAAAGCTGTTAAAAATGTATGACCAGAGCATATGTTCAAAAGTTACTCTCTGTGTGATAATCAATTTGATACACAGCTTGTTTCTACTTATATTCTACTTATATTCAATTTTAGGGTGTTTTTTTTGGAAATCCTTTTTTAAAAAATTTGCAGTTTTGAAAATATAAAGCATTTAAATTGTCCAAAAGTCAAAAACAGGTAAAAAGTTGCATGCAGACAAGCCCTACTCTTATCCTTCTCCCCTCCACACCTCACATTTGACCATTGTCGTTAGTTTCTGGTTTGCCCTGTTAAGCAAAAAGCATACATATGAATTTTTTATTTCCCTTCACTTTTCCCACAAATGTAAGTAGTATACAATACTGCTACATACACTTGTTTCTTTGCTTCACAATAAACACTAGAAATCCCTCCATATCAGTGCACAGAGATCTTCCTGGTTCTTCTTTTTTTTAAATGGCTGCAAAGTACTCTTTCATGGATCAACCATAATTTGGTCAACCAATCTCCCGTGGACTGACAATCTTTCACTCTTACAAATATTACTTCAACAAATAACCTTGTGCATGTGTTTTGGTATTTGTGCAGATGTCTCTGGCCAGGTCCTAGAAGTGGGGTTGTGGGTCTAAGTGTACATACATACATAGTTTCATTAGATAGAGACAAATTTTCCCCCCACCTGGGGCTGCATCATTCTATACTCCCACGTGGCAACATAGGAGAATGCTTCTTTTCCACAGTCCTGCCCATGGAATGCTGTCAATCTTTCAAATTTTTGCCACCTGGACAGGGGTAAATGATATTTCAGGAGGGCAGCACTTTCCTGTTTAATCAAGGGCTGCTCAGCTAGATCCCCCAGAGTTTCCATGGGAGGAGATGAAAGGAAGCACAGAGCAATCTAACTCCTTTCTGAAGGTGCTGACAGATGTCTGCCCAACGGGCTTTTCCTCCTTCTCCCAGAACAGCCCACAGACTGTTCTAAGACTGGCAAGCAGTGAGGAGCAGAGCAGGAAACTCATACTTGGATCTCTTTACTCCACCTCCGTAGGAAAAGAATGCATGTCACTGCCAGGGCCTCTGCTAGCCCCAACATGCTTTAGTGCAAATTAGAGAGGGCCCCCCCGAAGTCTTCCTGAACCAGGTCTTGTGGCTTACAGAGCACGAACCACAGTTCAGCTCCCACCTGCCCTCCTTGCCTGAGCACCCTTGTGTAGTGCCCAGCCTGAATGACTGTATATGGCGGCAGAGACACTGATGTTCCATAGGTCAACCTCTCCGATATCCCCACAGGAGGAGAGGAGAATTCCTTGTGGGGAAGGAAGAGAGAAAACATAACAAATCATTGTGTATACTGACAAAGCACTTCTCGAGTGAGAAGCGCACTTGCACATGTGATCTCTCTTAATTCTGACAACAGCACTGCATGGCAGTGAGGAAGGCATGGTTCCAACACCACTAATCTCCCACAAGAGAGCTGAGAGCCCAACAAGCAAAACGATTTGCCCACATTCACACAGTCAAAACAGACACTGGCACCCCCCAGGTCTCGTAATGCCTGGGAGATGTTCTTCCTTTTACCGCTGGTTTTCAAACCTATCTGTCTGCTTGCAGGCCTATCTTCCTCTCTCCCTCCCTCCTTCCTTAAGAGAATGCTAGGGGCACCTGGGTGGCTCGGTCGGTTAAGCGTCTGACTTCATCTCAGGTCATGATCTCACGGTTCGAGGGTTCAAGCCTCGCATCAGACTCTGTACTGACAGCCTGGAGCCTGCTTCAGATTCTGTGTCTCCCTCTCTCTCTGTCCCTCTCCTGCTCACACTCTGTCTCTCAAGGATGAATAAACGTTAAAAAAAAAAAAAAAAAAGTAAAACCCTAACCTTTTCATTTTCTTTTCAAGAAAAAACTTTCTCTGAATGCCCAACATATAAAACAAAGCTGTCTTAGGGGTGCCTGGGTGGCTCAGTCGAAGCATCTGATTCTTCATTCTGGCTCAGATCATGATCTCATGGTTTGTGGGACTGAGCCCCATGTCCGTCGGGCTGTGCACTCACAGTGCTGAACCTGCTTGGGATTCTCTCTCTCCCCCTCTCTCTGCCCCTCCTCCACTCATGCTCTCTCTCTCAAAAATATATACATTTAAAAAAATAAAAATAAATAAAACAAAGCTGTCTTAGTTGAATTGGGAGGAGAGGTCCACACCTCCCTCCTAAGCCCCCTCTGTTCCTGTAACAGCCCTTGAGGCCCCTTTGGAGAACCAGGAGTTCAAATTAGCTGTTTCCCTATTATTTACCACATATTACCTCTGTGGTCTCATGATTCAAAAGCACATGGATTTTTTTTCCCCATATTGCATGTTAGCGACCCTTGTCATGCACAATACATGGACTTTATATATACACACATACGTGTACATATGTACACACACACACACACACACACACACACACACACACACACACACAATTTGCTCTTCCACTCCCTCCCAGAAGGCCATAAAAGGAAGCATCCAAATGTTCTCTCCTCCTGGCTTAGGCCTTTGGCTTTCTACAAGGTGAGTCAATTTTGGTTCCAGAAATGACTGGAATTCCAGAGTTCAGGATGAACAGGATGGTTCATGGGAATGATGGCCTCCTCTGGGAGGAGAATTACAGCTAAAATTCTGGGCAAGTCTGAGAGAAAGCTGTGTTCATGCTTGGCTAGCTAATGTCCTGGGGATGGGAGAATTATTACCCAACAGACCTGCCTGCGGCACACTCTCAGCCGGGTCACCGGGGCATTGCCGGGGACTTTACGGCAGGGCTGTACCCAGGGCAGAGTGCACACAGCATGTGCTTACAGGCTCTAAGGAAATGTGCTGCCAGACCAGGGACACGGCAGGAAGCTTGCAGATGGTTTCTTGCACAAGGGCAGTTCTCGGTGGCCACAGGTCTTCCCAAGCCCGTTGTGAGGCTCAACATGACGACCCCTCCCAGCATCTATAGGTCACAATCCTCTCCCTGGGGCAGGAGAATAGATCTCTGAAGGGCCAGATGTCAAACATGTCAGACCCTCCATGCCATGACTTCAGTCTCTAATCCAAACCCTATCCTGATCTGCACAGGGTGAAAGGGCCATTGACTCCCTTTCCCACCAACCCTCCAAATAAGGAGAGACCACTGGCAACTCTCTCATAGTTACGTGCAAAGGGGACAGTGGGTTGGTTTGGGGGGGGAAAACAGAGTTTGCCCAGGAAAACTGGCCCAAGAGACAAGAGGCCAGTGTGGCTCTCTTTGTGGCAGGACAACTGCTTTCCTGCCTTTTTGTGATGTTTCTTCTTCATTTTGCCAGGTTACAGAAAGATCTCAAAACTTGACCAATGAGTTTAAGGTTTGCTGACAGCAAAAAATCACATCATTACGGATGCCCAGGTGGCTCAGTAGGTTAAGTGTCTGACTTTGGCTCAGGTCATGATCTAAAGGTTCATGGGTGCAAGCCCCACATCAGGTTCTGTGCTGACAGCTCAGAGCCTAGAGCCTAAGGATTCTGTGTCTCCCTTTCTCTCTGCCCCTCCCCTGCTCGTGCTGTCTCTCTCCCTCTCTCTCTTTCTCTCTCAAAAATAAATAAACATTTTTTAAAAATCCCATCATTATCATCACCATCTCAACTAAAACCCTGGCTGACTCATGTCAGAAGAAAAAGAAAGTGGGTTTAGGAATAATGACCCAAGAATGAATTTCCTACATATTGCAATTTTTCAGAATCTTAAAGAAAACAGATCTGTGCTCCTTTGAACAGCCTCATACAAGGAACACAGGCAGAAACTTCACCCAAGAGAGAAAGAAGGGGGCCAAGAAAGAAAAGGACCCAAATCTTAAACAAATGGCAAAGGACAGGCACCCTGCAGGGACTGAGGGACGTACATTTTAACAAATAAAAGGAAGAAAGGAAAAACATACAATGTGCTGGTTTTCGAGAGAAAATTCAGTCACAAGTTAGAGTGTGTGGGATGGAGCAGTGGGTGCAAAGAGAAATACTGAGCCGCCCTAGGCTTGGCCACCTGGTTGCCAGTGGTGCAGAGAAGTGTACCTCCTATTTTCAGGAGAGATGGGAGGTGACCCTGAGAGTCAGCTGGGCAAGGAGCCAAACCCAGGGCAGTCTGTTGGCAAATATGAAGAAACAAAAAAGAGTAAGTGGGAAATCTGGGCACTAGCCAGCCCAGAGAAGCCAGGAACAGATTTTTCTAAAAGAGACATTCCAGGGGACTATATATATATTTTTTAAGAATAAGCCAGGGTTCACCATAGGCTCAGGTGGAGCTCAAAGACAAGGCTGTTGTGGAATGAGATTCATTTTGAAATGATGGAGAGAACAACAGGAGCTGACCGCATATTTGAGGCAAAGAGAAGCAGAAAACATTTTTGCAGCTGACATTTGGATCAGGTGATCTCTGCCCAGTGGGGCTCTGCCTGAGGCGACCCAAGGCCTGTTCAGAAGAGAGAAGTCTTAAATTGCACATCACCCCTGCAAGGCACCCAAGCAGGTGACAGAAGGCCTTAGAAAATCACATTCAAGAAGGAAAGAAAGCAGTGCTCTTGGGGCAGGGATAGGGCCTGGCTTCCTGCTACAAGGAAGTTTACTTACAGAACAGAGGGAAGCAGGGAAAATTGAGGCAGTGGCAGTCACTAGGCTGAAGGCACGGGGCAGTGAAGCTCACCCATGAGATTCAAGGCATTCTGTGTAATGGGAAGAACCCAAGAGGATGAAACCAGCAAAGATTTCAGACCATGGCTCTGGTGATTTACAATGAACACAGGACAGTAGGGGATTTGGGGGAAATGAAGAAACAAAACATTGCATTGGGCTGTCCAGTGTTGTCAAGAGAAGCTCAGAGAATGATGAAGGACACTTCCATCAGGGAGGCTGATGGGAGATACTTCTTGCTTTCTGGCCTTTGCATATGCTATTCCCAATAGTCTGGAATGCCCTTTCCCTGCTTTTTCAGGCTCTCACTCTTTAAGCCTCAACTTGTGCTTTTCCTTCTCCAGGAAGACTTCTCTGGCTTTACTCCTTCTCCCCACCCCATCCGAGCTGGGCTAAGTGATCCCATACCATCCAATGCTTACTTACTCCATTGTCTGTTGGCTAAACTGGCTCCCTACTAGTCATGACTGTCTTTTGTTCCTGTTGTGTTTCCAGGCCATAGTCCATTACCTAGCCTGGTGTAGGGCACAGTGAATGTATGGTTGTTGGGAGGATGAATAAATGCATGAGTCTGAGCTCAGAACAGGGGAATTCTGGGGCTTCCTGGTCCTAAGTGCCCATGATCCAGGAGCAGACCCTAAAACAAGCTCCTGGGGACATCAGGAGGCCACTGAGCACTACATCCAGCCAGATCCTGCTCTCTAAACCCGGGGTGAAGCCAGAGGGCCAAAGGCCACAGAGGTCTGTGCTGGGGATTATAGCAGTGTCTGCTTGGGGCTGACAGAGTGCTTCTTCCACTCTAGAGCTAGACCTCAGGATGGAATCAGGGGGATAGTGAAGGGGTGAGTCTGCTCAGGAGGCAGCCCCTGCAGAGGAAGCCCAGTAATGAGAATTCCAGGCCTGGAGCCCAAGGAGAGGCATGCTCAGAGCACAGCCAACAGGGACAAACAGAATACCTCCCACGACTGTAAGAGGATTATGTAAAAGAAAGGGTAAGGAAGTGCTTTGTAAATTGGGATGTGACATACTACAGGAAAATGAGTTTGGGATTGGGGTTCTCAGTTTTTGTTTTTGTTTTTTTTGGCCAAAACACTGCATAAAAAACTAAGCATTAGACCAGATGCATGAAAAAATGCTCAATATCACTCATCACCAGGGAAATACAAATCAAAACCACATTGAGATACCACCTCACACCTGTCAGAATGGCTAACATTAACAACTCAGGCAATAATGGATGTTGGCGAGGATACAGAGAAAGACGATCTCTTTTGCATTGTTGGTGGGAATGCAAACTGGGACAGACACTCTGGAAAACAGTATGGGGGTTCCTCAAAGAATTAAAAGTAGGACTACCCTATGACCCAGCAACTGCACTACCAGGTATTTTTCCAAGGGATACAGGTGTGCTGTTTCAAAGGGACACATGCAGCCCCATGTTTATAGCAGCACTATCAACAATAGCCAAAGTATGGAAGGAGCCCAAGTGTCCATAGATGGATGAATGGATAAAGAAGATCCATTATATGGATGTATATATCCACATATATATACACATTGTAGTGTGTGTGTGTGTGTGTGTATATATATATATATATATGTATATATACACACATTGTAGTGTGTGTATATATATATACACACATTGTAGTATATATATATATATGTATATGTATATATATATACACACATATATGTGTGTGTATATATATATATGCATATATATATATATATACACACACATACACACACAAGGGAGTATTACTCAGTAATCAAAAAGAATGAAATCTTGCCATTTACAACAACGTGGACAGAACTAGAATGTATTATGCTAAGTGAAATTAGTCAGAGAAAGACAAATATCATATGACTTCACTCATATGAGGAATTTAAGAGACAAAACAGATGAACATAAGGGAAGGGAAGCAAAACTAACATAAAAACAGGGAGGGGGACAAAACAGAAGAGACTCTTAAATATAGACAACAAACTGAGGGTTGCTGGAGGGGTTGTGGGTGGGGAATGGGCTAAATGTGTAAGGGGCATTAAAGAGGACACTTGTTGGGATGAGCACTGGGTGTTACACGTAGGGGATGAATCCCTGGATTGTACTCCTGAAATCATTATTGCACTATCTGCTAACTAACTTGTATGTAAATTAAAAAATAAAAAATAAATGTAATTTAATTTAATTTAATAAAACCTAAGCACTAGTGTATTCTAAAAGCCACTCAGTGTTATCTGTATTCTTCCAAATATGCTGTATTTTCTAAAACACAGCAGCCTTCACAGACTCTTATCATGATTTCGAGTGCTTTACTAGACCCTCTTTCCCAACAACTACCGTACAGTCACTAGAGAAAGTCACTCATGAGCTGGTAAAGGTTTAACAGTTAACTCTTTGAAGGGAAAAAGACAAAGGAAGGATCTGATCTTTGCCAATTTCTGTGGTGTAAATACTCCTGCCTTGGCCAATTTCAAGCCACCAAGGTGAAGGCACTCAGTGCAAACTTGGAAAGAAATGTTGATACAAGCCAGCCCCGGCACACTGCTGCTCTAAGACATACAACACCCATCCTGGCTTCCTATGGACACAAGCTTGAGATGGATACCTACCCCTTTCAAAAGAATTTTTTATGTCGTTGACTTCAACCTGAGATCCTGGCACTCGGAAGATCCCTTGCTGCTGGAGTCCTAAAAGAAAGGAACAAATAAACACAAAATGCCATAATGCCTTGGGCTCATCAGACCACTTGGGAACATTGATGATCCTTCCATTGTTTGTCTCTTTCTCCCACCATTCTTTTTCAAGAGTCATTCCCAATAAAGATCTCCTGGTAGAAGCCCAAAAGGGGACTTTGCAATGAACTTCAGCCGGCCAAAATACTCTGAGGCATCTTGCTTCATATGTTATCTCTTATCAGGGCTTGAAGGAAAAGGCCACAAGAGGTTTATATCAACCCAGGACCAGTGAGTAACTTCCAATTTAGCCAACAGGCACTTTGCCTACCAAGTTCATCAGGTACACTGGGATCAAGTAGGTTGGCCTGAGTTTACAACCACCATTTCAGTGTAACAGCCACAGAGATTTTGAACAGGAATGATCAGTATCACTCACTCAACCATTCCCACCCCCCACCGGCAGAGACATCTTCTTCCTTTCAGAAAAGCTAGAGTCGAGAGTACACGCTGGCCTGGGATCAACGAGTTTGGGGAACATTAAATCATTAAAGAAAAACAGTCTCTTTTTTTAATGTGTTTCTATAAGGCTATAACAAAGAGGAGACCCTGATACCTGACATAATAGTAATGACATAGGATTGTAATAGGACTGAACAGTCATCTATGGAATTGAAGGGATTAAAGGGTCCTCTCTTGTCTTAAATGGGAAGTAATGGGGTGACTGTGATCTTTTCCCTCACATTCAGTTTTTCTATATAAAACAACTCTTTGTATTATAATTTAGGAAAGTGTTTACCTCTTAAAGGCAGGCTTTAAACCAAGTTTGATCTGTACATAGTATGTGCTCAATAAAAGCTGGTTTATGTCTTTCCTTAGCCAATATCGAATTTCTACCACCTGTGTCTTTTATCCCATCCTCCTAGCTCCTTCCTATTCAGTCACACTTGTCTTCCTTCTTACATTAGACCTTTATACTTGCCAGGCTCTCCACTGGAGATTGCATGGCTGGCTTCTTGTACTCAAATAATCATCCCCTCAGACATGTTTCTCCTTACCTCCTTCACCAAAGCAGCCCTGCTGCCCTCCAGCCATTCTATATCCCCTTTTAATTAGTTTCTAGGCATTGCCACTACCTGAAATTGTGTTATTTATCTACTTATTTCCTTGCCCTTCTAATTGGTAACATAAGCTACCTAAGGTCTGCACCTCCCCTGTCTTAGGCATTCAATGCCTGTATTCCTCCCCATTGTCAGAACAGTGCCTGCTCCGCACTCTGAAAATACAGTTTTCAAGGGGTGAATGAATGAATAGATGGAAGTGCAAAAAGGCACAGGGGATACCACGGTTGGCAAATCCCAGACCCTGTATTTCCTTTATGGAGATTACTGCAATCAAATTGCTAACTCATTGGTTGGTTACGTTCAGTGCTCGGAGCACAGAGCTCTGACGCAGGGCAGGAGAGGGGAAGGAACTGACATGATCCTCCTACCCATGCCTTCCCTGACCCTCCGTTCTCCTAGATCCTGGGTGTTCTCACCACCACCTTCTGTCCCCAGACATATGAGGCTCAGAAGAGCACTCAGCACAGCAGCTGTGCCAAGAAGCATTTTCTCTCTAGGAAGCAGGGAAGTAACAGGAAGCCTTCCAAGATGAATTAGCGTCTCATTTCCTCTGACAACAGCCCAGCACCTGTTCCGGAGAGGGCTGAGAACACTGCCCCAAGACCGAGCTTACCATATAAATTGATGTACCGGATGCAGCTCTCGACTACAAGTGGTATAGCTTGTCCTGAATCCTTAAGAAAAAAAAAGAAATTGTGAGTTGTACTGGGCATGGCAGCCGGCAGAGGAAAAACGACAATGCAGACACAGATTATAAACTCAAGCCAGAATATTAGTACCATCGGATTAGTAGGAAAATAAGCAAGGAACTGCTAATCCTAAAGTCTCCACAAACAGTTAAAATAGAAAATCTCCAGTTATGTGCAGAAAAGACACAGCTATGATAATTTTAAAGAAATGCTCTGCCTTCTTACTCAGCTGGGAAGAAATCAGGACTCAGGAGGTTGACAGGCACATCGGGGAAGGGGAGGGAACCCACCCGACAGATAGGGTTGGAGTTTGCTCTTGAAGAGAGCTCTGCCTTCACTCCACTTTGCCCCACTCAACCCTTATCCTCCCAGTGCTCGAGCATAAAAAGGCAGGATTCAAAGGCCTCCTTCTAGCATGGCAGTATCTAATGCTTGAATAAAGAAGAACACACTATGGGAGGTAAGGATGGCCCCAAGGGCCCTTTTGAGCTCTGAGAAAGGAAGGCCAGGTCTACTCCTGAGGTTACAATCTAAACATCCAGGCAGATGCTTTGTTTAACAATAAACATGTTACGAGGAAAAGTTCTGGAAACAGCTAATGTCAGCCATTGACCATTGAATGGCCAACCTTAGTCAAAAAGGCTGTATAAGACACAGCTCTAAATATACACGTCTATGGGGGAGGTGGTGAATCTACTTCCAACTACATCTTCCTAGATGGGCCCATGGCCACAAAGAGCTGGGCAAGGGGTAGTTTTCTCTTGGATTCCATGATTGGTTGATCTCTCTGTTATTTTGGGTCACTTAAAGAACATAAAGTCATTTTTAAACTGTCTTTAAAAGAGGCCAAATTAAATCACTAGCCTCCTCAGGTGAGGAAACAATAAGGCATATGTAACATGCTCTCGTAAAGGGACAGAAAACACCCACAGATTTCAATGCCTTTGGGGTTCCTCCACACCCCACCTGTGAATTCACACCTTGATTAACTACGGTCAGGGAGAGGA
The DNA here is from genome assembly GCF_018350195.1 of Panthera tigris. Taxonomy (NCBI): domain Eukaryota; kingdom Metazoa; phylum Chordata; class Mammalia; order Carnivora; family Felidae; genus Panthera; species Panthera tigris. Next base: position 50,416,520 of record NC_056661.1, read on the forward strand.
TAGAAAAATGGACCCTTTGGCAATAGGCATGGTGAGCCCTGCTCTAGAGGTCAGTACTAAAGACAGGTTCCATTCAGTTGAATGGAGCTAACGGACCTTTCTAGTAAATACCTGGTTCCTGGTTCGAGCATTTCTTCTTCCTCTGATAACAAAAAATAAACAGGCAGCAGAGCAGGAGAAAAAGAAAAGATTATGCAGGAGTAAGATCAGTTAGAGTAAGCAGATCCTTCAGAGTCCGTGAACGCCGAAATGCAATGGCAGCCAGCAACGGTCCTGGGGAGACTGCCAACCAGTCTGCCGATGGGGAGGGCCGCCCGTGCACCTCAGGGCCTCGTAGGAGCTCTGCACCCTGCCCCCAGCTAGCCTCCCAGGGTGCCTGCCTCGGACACCAGGTGGCAAAGGGGCCTCTATCAGTCCTTGTCAAGTGCAGGGATGTGTGTACCGAGGTGTGTACTCAGCCCCTTCTCCTCATCCCATGTTTAGCTTCTCCTCAACACAGGGGCTGTTACTCACTGATGGGCAAGGGCCCACCTAAGACACCTTAAGGTTAGCCCAGCTGCCCACAAAAAGGAGGGGCACACACCTTCAGGCGTCTACTGTAACACTGTCCCTGGAAGTCAATTCAGGAAACCTCATTCTTAGTAAAAAGCTAATTGTACCAAGACTGTGTTTATTAGGTGCCCTCTGGATACAACCCGACAGGACTCCAGCTGATTCCACATTCAAACAGCTTCCCATGCTTTCCTACCAAACACCCTGGGTACCTTTTCCTGGGTATCCATTGGCTTTGCTCTCCTTCCTACCCTGACCCTCACACTGGCACCGAGAACACCTCAGGGAACCCCAAAGCTGAGAAAGGCCTGCGGAAGGGAGGGCAGTAAAGAGTCAAAATGTTGTTATGATCTTGTAGGTAGCACTGGAGCCTTTCCTTTCATTAAAGCCACTGACGCCACCCATTTTCAGGGGAGCACGGTGTGTTCGTTCTTCCATATGCGCAGCAGTCAGGCTCTGGGATGGGTGCCACGTCTCATCCAGGCTGCTTGAGGGGCTGACCTGAGACAGCGGAGGATGGATGCCTTCTAGCTGGTGACATCTGTCCAGTACCCAGCATCTAAACAACTAGAATTATATGTTGGCTAAAAACGACCTGAATCCTAGAATGGAGCAAACAGCCTGTCAGATGGGACTGTATGAACAATCTCCTAAAGGCTAATGACAACAACAATGGCTTGTATTTCCATAGTGCATACAGTATGCCAGGAGTACTCGAGAAACATGGCATATATTAGTCCATTTGATTGCGTCACACATGCATGAGGTAGGTAATTAATGTTCTCATTTTATAGAAATGGGGTAAGGGCTCTGCCTCCCAAAATTTATAATAAAATTTAAATGGGCTTCAAAATTTATAATAAAAATTGGGTTTCCTTCTGGCTGAGAGGAACAACAACAACAAAAAAATCAAGGATGTTGAAAAGGAAGTTCCGAGGACCCTAGAAATCTATAAACATAGCTGTCATTCTTAACCTGGGGATGCTGCCTCATCCCACTAAACCCTCATCATCACAGAGTCCCAGGGATGTTATTGTACCAAAAAACCTTTCACAGGTTTGGCATTTCAAAGCTGGGCGTTCTCCGATCATGCAGAATCTTCTTCCAGACGGCACGTGAATCATACGAGAGAACTACACTCCATTCACAAAGGCTGAAGGACTGAATATATCATAACTGCTTTCTCATTCTCTGAAAGTGAATAACCCTTGAGGGCAAGCCCCTGCTGCATGTAAGTGCATCTACACACTGCCTAGTCATAGCAGGCACACGGAAGAGTTCGTTGAGCTGCCCTGAGAGTTTGTGGCATAAGTACAGTGTGACTAGGAGGGAATGCAATCGTGTTTGACAAATATACCATATTTTTTTTCCAGCCAAATGAGTGTTATTCTTCCGAGTCCCCTGAGGAAGAGGCTGGGCACTTATTCCAACAGTGTGACACAGGCTAAGTGGCTTTTCAGAGCCGGACAGCCAGCCAGCTCTATAGCATATGCCTCTTGCCATTTTCTACCTCCAGGGGTGTGGCAGCGCTGAACTGAAGGATGCTTTTCCTTCCAATGACCAGGGCGTCCATTCTGATACGAAGCTTGGGCACCACCGACCAGGGCCATGCTACAGGCTCTGAGGAACACTGACCAACGGCAGCCCTGATGGTATATTTAGCATAAGAATGTGGTGGCTTCCCAAGGTGACTACTTCCGGGGGCAAACGTGTGGTTGAAGAAGTTCTGATGTGTTTCTCAGGAAGAAGAAGGTCAGATTAGGTGGCAGTCACACACTGCATGTAGGAGCTTTCTATTAAAAGACTATTTCATTAAACAGAACACCGAATTTTCAAGTCCTGTCAGATAAGAGTCAGTTCCTTCCAAGTGCCCTGACTTATCACCGGTTTCCAAAGAGCTGGGCAAATCCAGGAAGGCGTGCCTGTCTCTGGCCTTCATTCATGGTCGTCCTCCTTTCAGGGACTTCTGTCCTGCTCCTCTCTGCTTTATTCCTACCCTTTTCTCACCTCCCCCTGCCCCCCTGCCCAGTGCCCCTGCAGAAGTCTCCTGTGTTCTAAGGCTCCCAGCGCTTCTTGCCCTGAGCTCCCATGGAACTTACTTGCAGTAATTCAGAGCGCGCATCCTGAACCACCTTAGCTTTCTGTGCTGAAAATCTCCCGAGCAGCCCTGTATGCCCCTTGGAGGCAGGGAGAATAGCTAACGTTCCTTTTGGTCCCCTCTCAGCTATGGGCAGTGGCTTTTCCGAGGGTAAGGGTGGACTGAGAAGAAGTCTTGGTGGAGACAGGAAGGGAGATAAAGAAAGAAGGACTCGATGCAGCTGTGTCTTCCATGACCTGTTGGATGGCAAACTGCTCACTCTGGGTCCCCTCCAAACAGTACCTCTTTCCTGATGCACCCAGGGGCACCCCTCCTTTTTGGATCCTCCGTGCCTCACCTTTAGGTATCCTAAAGCACCCCTTGCTGCTCCCTGCCCCTGGACCGTCCCAAATGGTCCCCTAATGTTCCACTGTCCCCTTCCCTACTGCCCCTTCCCCAGAGCTCAGCCCATAGGCAGAGACAGCTCTGGGACCCAGGCTGGCTCTGCTTACCTGGTCCCATGCCTGCCCCCTCACCCCGTCCTGCAGGTCCCGTGAGCAGCCTGTCAGGACGGAGGAAAGAGTACACTGAGCAGGGATAGCTTCCATTACTCCTAAATCGTCAGCAAAGCCGAAGAGCATTTAGTTTTCTCCTGCTTGACACCAGCCTTCTTTTCTGCAGAAAGTGTCTTTGCTGGATAATGGAGGGCTCTCAGATAACTGGCAGGGACCTTCTCCCCTGCTCCCCCTAACTAATGTTTCTCAAGCATCTCCCTGCCCCCTGCTTCCCTTTGCAACTCTGTGGCCAGCTTCAGTGTCCTTGAGCCATTCATTCTATCTGGGATACCTTGGTCCTCTGCCCTTTGCATCCAGGAGGCAAGAAAAGAGAAAGTCACTGAGCTGCAACACTTTCATGTTTAGTTTAGGATGTACAGGGTTAATCTAGAATTCTAAAGGGACTACCCCAGCCCAATGCCTAACAAGAAGCAAAACAAGGTGGGAGAGTTTTCTCTCAAACAGTTTATGTGTTTCCTTTGCTGCTATAGTCTCAACCAAAATAACAACAACAACAACAGCAACAATAACAACAACAATAATAATAATCAGTTGTATAAAAATACACTCTTATCTGCAGGATTTTCTTTGTGTTGCTTCTAACCAATCTCCTCTTGGGAGGCATGGATGTGAAGCGAGGCAAGGTGGTTTCTCTAACTGTCCCTCAGGCCTAGCTAGGACTGCAGTTCCTGAAGCAGGAAAGCATGGCTGGCGGGGACCACTGCACTGGCATTTCAACCCCACTTGGACTCCATGGGTTTCATCATGATCGATCCCTCCTCTGGGGCTGAGGATCCCGGGAAGGCACTTAGGATCAAATGGTCAGAGACGAAAGTAGTCTGCCTAGAAGCCCTTCCTGAAGCTAAGAGCAGGCTTCAGGGAGGAACTAGCTTGCTCCAGGGCTGGGGCCAGGGCATGACTGAAAGTTCTGGTTGGTCGGGGTAGGGCTGTTGGCCAAGGGGAGGAGGTGGAGAAAGGCTGCCATTACATTGGGCGCATTCGCGGACTCCGTGGCTCCCCAGCAAGTACCTTAATAAACGCTTCCATACAGCCGTTAAATAGTTTATGGCTACACACTGAGAGAGGCCTAGGTCTCCTCATTTTCTGTGGTTTAGGGGGAAGGCAGGGGGGCCTAGGGAAAATGGAACAAAAGAAATCAAGAAAGCAACCAACGCAAACATACAACTGGGAAAGACGCTCTTTAAAACCCATGGCTGAAGGAGAACACAAAATGCAAATGGAAACCCCTGAACCCCCAGCACATTGGTGTCCAATGCTCCATCTGAAGGCCTTTGGATGTTTAAGGGAATCTTAATTTACCCACAATGTCAGGCAGGAGCAATGCTCGCATAACACAGATGCATTCTAGATCACAGGGGGGACATAGTATGTATCCAGGAAACCACTGAAACCCCAATCAGAGGCTGTCATCCTGCAAAGCTGACCAGATGGAGGAGGAACCAGGGGACAGAGATGTAATCTGTAGCCTGAGAAAGCAAGACACTTTCAATGATGATTGGAAGGGTTAATTTTCATTATTTTGGCTTCAATTCATCACCGAGTCTCAACTCCCAATGTACCAGGGCACTGATCTTTCTAATGCCTCTTGGCATTTCAAATGCACTTGACTAATCTTTATTTCATTGATCTAAGAGCTAGGCAATTATTATTCTCATTTTAGAGATGAAGATACTGATGCCTGGAGGGAGCCTACAGCTTCTTTGGGGTCCCCAGGTGACCCGAGATAATGATCATATCCTGTTCTTTAGTCAAGTACACTTTTGATTCAAGCGCTTTCAAATCCATTATCACCCTTAACGTCAGCTCAACCCTGCATGTACGGCCCCATTTTATAGAGGCAGACTCTGAGGCCCAGAGAGGGGAACTGGCAGAGCCAGGCCCCAAACTCAGGCCTCTATGGCTCCAATGCCAAGATTTTTCCCAACCGGGCCAGTCATGGAGCCTTAGGGCACTTTTTCGTTTCCAGCCAAGGACTCCATCCATCCCATTAACCCTTGCCAGCGAAGGACCCAATGGGTCAGGTTGAAAGTGTCTTGCTTTACTTTAGGATCTCCATTCCCTGTGCTCCACTCTTGGCTACAGGGAGGGGAAACCATACCACAGTTCACCAGCAACAGTGAAACAGCCACAGACACTGGACCAGTTTCCAGAGTTGCTCACCATGCATATACCTGTGTTGGCTTATTTGCTCATCTTTCGCCACCCAAGTTGGCCTGACTCAATGCTGCCAGCCTTCCAGGGCAAAGGGCTTTCTGAGGTTAGGAGAAGGGCCCCTAACCAAGAGAGGCAGTTCATTTTCAAATGGCTTGGTTCACAATTTAGGGAGCAACAAGTGGGGACCCAGCCTGGCACAGCTAATGTCCACACGTGACGAGCAAAGACCTGGTCCCCAAAGTCTTGATTGATTTCTGTGGATGGGCAAGAAATCTTATGGATTGGGGTGCCAATCAAGGTGAAAGAGGTTCATGCTGCCTCTGCTCACTGGCCTCGTTGTGTTGTGCCTGTCTTCTTCAGCAGCCCAGCCATCTAGGGGAATCTAGTGAGCTTCTCCTACGTGTTTGAGTACTGAGCAAATGCTGCTAGCTCCAGGACATGCATGGGCAAAGACACAGCTGAATCCAAATATCATGCCACCCAAACATTGGAACCAAAATAACAGCACAGACCAAAATTTTGAAAAGAAACAACAGGCAAGACTATTTCAAGCCCATCTTGGATCTATGTCAATTTGGTTAGCTAAGTCCATGTCATTTCTTTTTTGTAAGTTACTGAATTTTTGAGGATGTGGGTATGTGGGGGTGGTATTTCTGGCAAAGGATCCACTTTGGAGCTTCCAAATGCCAAAAGAGAGTGTAAACAATGTGACACAAGGCCATAGGTTTTAAATCTTGGGATTAGGAATAACTTGAGGATATAGCAACTGTGCCACCTCGTCTCCCTAGTGTTTGGGGTTTCTATTTGTGAGCGTTCTTAGATGGTTTCCTTGTCTCATGCGTGATACCCTCACGACAACCCTGTGAGGCAGGCAAGACTTACTAAATTCACTTTAAACATAAGGCAAATGAGCCCATGAGAAATTAAGAAACTTCCCAAGGGGCACACAAAAAATATGTGATTGGGGCTAATTCAGCTCTTCCTACTCCAAATTCTGTTGTGAACGTGAAATTGGGAAGTTGCTTTTATCACAGAGCATCCAGCAGTCGCTCTAAATTATCTATTAAACTCCCATGGCCAGCAAAAGTAGAGATTCTTAATGTAGGTGTTGGACATCCAATACCAAAAATTCTAGGGTGGCTGGCTGAAGGGTTTCCTTAAAATAAGTGTAAAGGAGTTTTTTTTTCTTTAAGTTTAAACAATGGAATAAAGAGGGAAAAGGATACTTTTCCCATTTCTCCCACCTATTCCGAAAGCAAAGGACTGCTCAAATCACTGGGATTTCTTTCTTTGTGTGGTGTTCTGTGCACTGACCGGAAATCTCTGACAAGGAAACGTAGCTATCCCAACTTTGCATGACATCAAATCAATTTTGACTTACTGAAGTGCTGGGTGGGGCACAAAGTGGGGAGCAGGGGGGCAGCTCAGCCAAGGAAAGTGGGGCAGCCTAAGCCTTCCATCTCTTCTGCTGCTCAGTTGCAGAGCAAAACGGAAAGAAAGAAAGAGAGAGAGGCAGGGAAAACAGGAACAGAGAAAGCCACGGAGAGGAAGAGAGAGAAACCAGAGACCAATGTCCCCTTTCTGCCTTTCAACCAAGATGAAAATTAACATATACTGGCAACATAGGAATCAGCCTCAAAATTGTTCTGTGGCCAAAAGGGTAGTGATTAAAATGTTCCCTAGATAACCCAATAGATGTGCGTGTGAACATCCAAAATGGTGGTAGTGCACTGCAGTTCAGTGGCAGTCAGGCCCCTGGAAGCTGTGCATGAGTACGCATCAGGTTGCATCTATCTGGACAAGAAATTTCAAGTGATTTCACGGCTAATCCACACCATGGGGACAAGCCAACCTGAGTTAGGGAAGCCAGTCTGTAGTTAAAATTTTATCACAGTTAAACCCTATACTTGCATCTGACCGTGCCATTTATTCATACACTTTTCAAGTGCACTCTTGCACCTGGTCTGCCTATTTTACGGGGTTATGAATTGGGATTATTCTAAATTCTTAAGTGTGAGAAAAAATGTAACATGTTGCAGCCCATGTGCAAAAACTGGTCTATCTATACAAGGCCAGCAGCAACTTGGCTGAGGGGACCTGCTCAAAGGATCATCCAAAATGACACTAACGTTGGGCAGGAAATTGTGGAAGATACAGAGAGCCACAGCATAGAAACATCTTACCCAGGGCCTTTAGGATTAAATTAAAAACCACTTCAAGTTGGCAGTGCATTGTACAATGAATTTAAAATGATTTTTGGAAGGGGAAGCTTTCAGTTTACCAACAAAGTTGCCTCTGACCTTGGCCAAGGGCCAGAGTACAGATGGCTGGGTTTGCAGTTTACTATATCTAAGTGGGAGGTCTGTAGTCCCAACTTGTATTTCCCAGGCCCTAGGTTGAAGAGGGTGTGGAAGACTATCTCTCAAATGGCTTTATTTAAAACAACAACAACAACAACAACAACAACAAAAAAAAAAAAACACCAACTTTTCTCTGAGGTAGACCCTGGGCCCTGGCCAAGGGTTCGATTACAGATTTCTCCTGAAATCTGCTGGAACCATCTTCCTTTGCATGAGTTCTAGGAATTAGGAGGAAGTGAGGGATGGCTCAATTCATCCCCCATCTGTTTTCCTATTTGCAGACTTTGGTGTAAAATGTGGCTTCTGTTGTTTGGGGACTACAACAACATCCTCTTGCCAGAAAAACGAAATAAATAAGTAAGGAGTTTGTTTCTGAAAGGTTCTTAGAAAGTGACCCTGCACATCTGCTGGCCCTTGTACAGGAAGGTCCTTTCCTGGCATTACGAATCATCCAGATATTCCCAGACTGCCAGGGCCCAGCGGAACAGCTGCAGAGCTGAGCTTCTGGAAAGCCCTCAGTCTCCCCCACCCTAAGCCCAGCAAACTGAAAGCCTCAGAGCTTTCCAAGCCTCTTCTCAGCCAACTCTCATCCAGATGAGCAGGAGGGGGGTTGAGGGTTCATCTTTCCTCTTGCCAAGTATAACAGCTTTCCAGGATTCTGGGCCACTGGCTCAATTTGTGTTGGGCAGTGGGATAACTATTGCTGGGAACTCAGAAAGGGATGGGCTCTAAGGAACAACTCAGACAGCAACACGGCTGCTTATGGATTTCAAAACTCTGAAAGTGGAGGAAAGGTCCAGTCACTGAAAGTCAACCCCTCAGCTACCAGCTGCTGAGTGGAAAGTGTTCACTGGCTCTGGTCTGCTCAAGGAAAAGCGCAAGGGTAATGTTGAGCAAGCTGGAGAGAAAGCAGAAGTTGCCCATTTGTTACTTTCCCAGCAAAGGGCTCTCCCATCAGTCCATCCAGGTGCCCATGAGGTCCGAAGCCAGGGTGCGGGCAGTAGGGGCGTCTGTGCGCACTGATGTGGCTCTGCACATGCATATGCCCAGGTGTGTGCCATACGAGCCAAATCCAAAGCCTTGGCAAATGGGGACCCCAGGATGGGCCCTCCGCCCGGGCCGGACAGTTTGCTCAGCAGCCACAGAACAGATGGGGAAACAGGTCAACAGCTACCCCCACAGCCTCTGGCTTCTGCTGTCCGTCTTCAGCCACTCTGCAATATATATTACTGTCCCACCAGATGGAAAGCGCCAACAGAACATACCCCCACTTTCCCACAGCAGCTGGGAAAGGCGCCTCGCCCCTCACCGGCCTGTAGGGGGCGTGGCTTCACCAGCACAGTGTTAGGACAAGCAAAACAGCCAGCCTTCTCTCTTGCACAGCCACACCATCCCCCCTGGAGACACTGGGGAAAAGCTAGACCACTCTTAAGAACAGCCCAGCTTCTCTGAGCTCCTTGGCAGCATCTGCCTTCCCACCTTCCCACCTTCCCGCCTCTCCTGCACCTCCCCTCCACCCCGCCCACCTCAGGCAGCAGGTGGAAACAACCAAGATCCCTAGCTCTTACCTGGTTGTGCCACATTCTGCTCTCTCCCCTGGAAAGAAAAGTATACATTGATGTTAAATTGTTTTTTTTTTCTTTTTTAACCAGCGAACATTCATCTTTTTCTAAAAAGAAGAAACAACCGAACTTAATTATTTGTGAAATGGGAAATCTAATTATGCCTAAGTAATGGTCTGCTGGAAAGAATGGAGTCTCATTAAATCCCCAGTGCCTCCTATCTGTAAGGCTATGTTCACATAAATTTCATTTCGTGTTGTTCATGTATGTTTTTTTTTTCTTTCCAGCAATTTTCCAACTACAGCCTGCTGACCACATGCTTTAGAATTTTCTGGGGATGTTGTTAAAAATGCAGGGTTTTTTTGCTTTCCCATGAGCCTCCTGAATCAGAATCTCTGAGCTAAGAAGCCACGAATCTTCATTTTAACAAGCACCATGGGTGATCCCTTCTCTGCCTGCCAAAGCTCTAGAACTCACACACTGCTTTATACCAACAAAGGTTTGTGGAGCACCTGTCATATGCTTGGCCCTGAAAAGCAGCAGCCAGAAGATACCTTCTTGTTATTCCTCAGCCCAGCCACATCCCCACCCCGACCCCTCCTGCCTTCATTCTCAGCTGAAGACCTCGCTTCCTTCCCTGGAGAAGAAAATCAGTAAGACGGGTCTTGGCATGCCTCCATATGATGCACCCACCTACCTATGCCTGCCCATTCACGCTCTACCTCCCGTCCTGGTACTCTGGGAAAGCATCCCAATTCTGCCAAAGCTCAGACCTTCTGCCCGTGCTCTGGGTCCTACCTCTTCCACCCTCCTTGGGGCCTCTGCTTCTGCAAGTGTCCCCCTCGACACCTCTAACATCACCAATCTCCTTTCTTCTGCAAGTGTCCCCCTTGACACCTCTAACATCACCAATCTCCTTTCTTCTGGATCATTTCCATCAGCATACAAACATGTTCTGGATAAGTATAACCTAGTTTTGAAACCTCCCTGGGCTCGCTTTCTCACTCTAACTCCATTCCCATTTCTCTCCTTTAGAGCAAAACTTGCTGAAGGAGCTTTATAGAGGCACTGTTGCTTCCCCCACTCACTCCACTGCAGCTGGCTTCTGGTCTCACCATCCACAGAGACTGCTTGCTCCATGTGGTCAAATCCACTTATCTTCTGCGTCTTCTCTGCTCTTATCTGACTTCTCAGCACCATCAACTCAGTGAATCACTCTCTTCCTCTTACCAAGTGTTCTCCTTGATTTTCATGACTCCACACTTGCCAGGTGTCCTTCCCACTCTCCAGGCTGTTCCTCAGTTTCTCTTGCTGTCTCCTCCTCATCTGCCCCCAGGAGGTGCACCCAGCTCTCTTTCTACACACCCTCTCTGGGTGACCTAAGTGCTGACTGAGGACTCCCTAATCTTACCTCCAGATCTTCCATTCCCCTGGAATTGCAGACTCCAAGCCACTGCCTTCCCTTTTATTTTTAATGGCTTTATTGAAGCATAATTTACATATCAAAAAATTCACCCATTTGAAATGTATGATTCAATGATTTAGTAAATATTCAAAGTTGTGTAACCATCACCACAATTCAATTTTAGAACATTTCCCTCACATGAAAAAGATTCCTAAGGCCAATTCACAGCCACTCCCTCTCTCCCTCTCCAGCCTATGACAACTGCTCATCTATCCTCTGTCTATGGATTTGCTTATCTGGACATTTTACAAAAATGGAAGCATTCAATCCACAGTCTTTTGTGTTAGCTTCCTTCATTTAGCATATGCTTTTGAGGTTCATCCATACAGCATGATTCAGTATTTCATTCCTTTAATGGTGCAGTTGAGAACCTCTAGGCCATGCTGTCTAGTAGAAATATAATGTAAGCCACGATTTTTAGCAGCCACATTAGAAAAAGTAAAGATGGGTGCCTGGGTGGTTCAGTCGGTTGAACGTCCAACTCTTGATTTAGGCTCAGATCATGATCTCACAGTTCATGAGATTGAGCCCCAAGTTGGAGCCTACTTGAGATTCTCTCTCTCTCTGTCCCTCTGCCCCTCCCCCGCTCATGCTTTTTTTCTCTCTCTCTCTCTCTCTCAAAAAAATAATAATAATAATGAGGGGCGCCTGTGTGGCTCAGTCAGTTAAGCGTCCGACTTCGGCTCAGGTTATGCTCTCACAATCCATGAGTTTGAGCCCTGCATCGGGCTCTGTGCTGACAGCTCAGAGCCTGGAGCCTGCTTCCGATTCTGTGTCTCCCTCTCTCTCTGCCCCTCCCCTGCTCATGCTCTGTCTCTCTCTGTCTCAAAAATAAATAAAGACATTAAAAAAATTTTTTTTAAATAATGAAATGAGATTAATTTTAATAACATATTGTGTTTAACTTTATACATCAAAAATATCACTTCAATGTATATTAATATAAAAATTCATAAAGTATTTCATATAGTTTTTGTATTAACTCTTTGAAATCTTGTTTTCATTTTATACATCTTGATCCAGACTAGCCATGTTTCAAGTGTTTGATAGCTATATGGCTGGCAGCCGCCATACTGGACAGCTCTAGACTCTAGAATCCCATCCAGCATTCACATGAAAAGACTTTTTTTTAAATAATTTTTTAAGTGTATTTATTTTGAGAGAGAGAGAGAAAGACAGTGTGAGTGGGGGAGGGGCAGAGAGAGAGGGAGAGAGAGAATCCCAAGCAGGTTCCACACTGTCAGCACAGAGCCCAATGCGGGGCTCGATCCCACAAATTGTGAGATCATGATCTGAACTGAAATCAAGAGTCAAATGCGTAGAAAGTACTTTTTAAAAGAAAGAACTGAGCATTTATTTTCTCTACCGAAAACAATACCGAATGAGGATAGGGGCAAAAATGAGGGGAAGAAGAGAGTAACAGAAGTCTGAAAATAAAACACAGCAGGGAATCAACACACAATTCTTTAATTCCTAACCAATGCCACAAGCAGTTACAAGGGTTACTACATTTGCTTGAACTGGAGCCAAAGACCAAAGCAAGAAAGGCGAAAAGTTAGACAAAACTGACATATCTCTTCTGCATAATCTTATTATGTGTCTGTAGTCTCAGACAAATTCCCACCAGACGCCAATCTGAGCTACAGGTTTCATACAGACCCAAGACCCCGAGTTGCAGCTAAAGCAACCCACGAAAGGGGTCGGCCGATGGCCTGCATTAACTATAAAACACACAATTTCCCTTATGGCTGCAGTAAGCTGTGCAACTCTGACTCCAAAGGGGACCTACGAGGTGTTTCCTGTTCCACCCTCTCTTAGTTCCAAAAATGCACACTCCCCTATGTGCTCATTAAGGTCTAGCCACACTCCTCTTCTTTTAGTCCTGACTCACCATGTTCCTTCCCACCTTCACACATGCTGTTCCCTCTGCCCTGACACTCTTTCCTCAGTTGTTCACAGGGCTGATGTGTTCTCACCCTTCAGTCTCAGCTTGAACATGACCTCTGCCCTGAGGCTTCAGCGCTCACCCAACTTAAAGCAGGTCTCCTCTCCCGCCCCCTCCACCATATGAACAATTGTTCTCTATCTCAGCCCCAATTCCCCATTCATAGCACTTAAAATGGTTGTAATTCTTTATTTAGTAGTTTGTTTACTGTTCGAGGTCTCTGTTCCCCATGACAGCAGGAACCTTGTCTGTCTTGTGTTCACTGTTCTCCCCCTCCAGGCTGAGCATAGCATCTATGCTTTGGACAATGGATGGACAGATAAATGGACAGATAAGGGCAGAAAGGGGAGAAGTGTGGAGGTAGGAATCTAAGTGTTGAAGTCCTGCAGTGCAATGTCAGAAACATACTCAAGGCAGACTTTCCTCCAGCAAGGAATCAAATATATTCCCTGTCAGCTTTAGACTCCTATTCTAGCTCTCAAGAACCCCATTACCAACATCTTTCGGAATCTGTTTTCGCAACTCCTAGAAAGTATCAGAAATCAAAACTGTTCTGCCCTTTACCTTCTGAGACCCATTGGGATTTTTAAAAATATATTTTATAGTTAGTGGCCCAGTCATTTTCAGAAGGTCAGACTGTCTGGTCCTGGCAAACACTGGCTCTATAATGTGCTATTAAATCTTGGTCTGAAAAGGTTATGTCCCATCCCTTTTATAGACAATGCACTATTCATTCTTGAGAGGCTATAGTAAATTGAAACACCACCCATATCTTGGGTATAAACCCTGGAGCTTATGGACTACCCAGAGCAGTAAAAAGGTCAGGGGTCTAAGACTAAGACAGGATGATAAACTAAGAATTCTATGGCCAAAAACAATGGCATAGCAACAGCCAAGGGCATATAGGGTGCGTTCTTGTTCCCAAGATGTGGCCGTGATGTTTACAACACGGAATGCCACCTTGCAGGGCACCTAGAAGCTTTTTGACTTATGTGTCTGGGATCAATCATGTTAAAAACTTTGTTTCTGAGTGTGACCTAAAGACCATGTGTTTCCTCTAATTTGTGGCTTCTTTGAGCCATGCTGTCAAAAGACGACTTAAGAGAAATGGATTACATGACACGTTTCATTAAAAAAAAAACAAAAAACAAAAAACAAGAAACAAGCTTTGTATCTTCTTAATCAAAATATTCCACTTGGCCCCATATTTCTCACCTGCTTCCAAAATTTCCAGACTGCCCCTCCCAATACAAAATAGCCTTCAAAGGGCATAAAAAGGTCACTGATGCAGGTGTAATCCTACCCCGGCCCACTCTTAGGGAAGCTTTCTACTGAATGGAAGAACCAGCACATGCAAGAAGAGGTGAATCGTCTATTGACACTCAGAAAAATAAAGGAGCCAAGATCTTGAGCTTGCTTTGGCCTGCTTAATTTCTTCCATGTCCGCTTTGCCCAACAGGCAAGAACCTGACCAATCTAAGTCAGTGCACGTTCTCCCCTTTCACCCGGTGCCCTAAGAATCCACATGTACATTTATCAGGCAGTGGGGATACAAAAGTGACTCAAGATTTGGTCTCAGCTGCAGTTCTTTCCAGTAATTGGACAATTTGTTAACTTTAGAAATAACAATGGACCAGCGTTTATTACTTGTAACAAATACTCCATACTCACTTATGATGAGTTGTTAATGTCAATTAACAGGAAATACTGGATGCGGCATCTATGGGAACTAGCTGTACTATCTTTGCAACTTTTCTGTAAATCTAAAACTATTCTAAAACAAAGTCTATTAAAAAAATCCTCACCCAAATTGACCAGTCTAACAAGGCCCATCCCAGTTTTCAAAAGAAGCACAAAGCTTTTCCATTGCTGGCTTACTAGAGAATAGGACTGAGATTCTTCTGGATGGCTCTTTCTTTCTTAGCTGCCCTTACACTTCGGAAGCCACATTTTCCTGCAGTTTTTCATTGCTATTCAGCCTAAAACTCAGAAGGAGGACTGGTAAATCACATCTTGGAGCAAGATATAGCTGAAGGCTAAGTAAACTTGGGAGACCAAATGGGTCAGGGGTTATGCCAACCCAAACTAATTTTTATTATTATTTCATCAAGGCTATTCATTCAGGCAAGGGCAGTAATAAACAGTTGCATCTGATAGCACACATGGGTGAGCTGGAAAGAAGCACCTTCTCATCTGGGATCTTATTTTCTAAAAGAACATCTACTTTTCTAAAACCAGGGCTCCTGATTTTGAACATACAAGGAGCCAACCAACTCATAGGGACTTGCCTTTTGGTACATGGCTCTGAGAAACAGCCTCCAACCCCCAGGGGCCACTGGCTATAAAACCAATCCTCCTTTTTAATGCTAGTCATGGGAGCTGTCCCTGGCACACCAGCTTGGCTCTTCCCTAGGACTTTCTGGCTCTCCTACTCCTATGCACCCCACTCTTCTGGCCCAATATGGAAATGTCAGGATGGGCAGAATGTAGAGGAGTGTCAGGGGAAATGAAGAAAAAGCCCAATGCAACTCACTGCTCCTACCCTTACCCCCAATCAATGAGGTCTGACAAATGTATACACCTGAGTATACACCAAATCAGGGGCATTTTTATCACCCCCAGAAGTTGCCCAGCTAGAAGACACAAAACTAATCTATGCTGACAGAAATCCGATCAGTGGTTGCTTGGGGTGGTGGAGAAAGGATTCACCTCAAAGGGGTTCAAAGGGGCTTTTGTGGTGACAGAAATGTTCTATATTCTGATCTGGGTACATATGTTTGTCACAAGTGATTTCTACACAAAATTGGTAGATTTTATTGTACATAAGTTATAGGTCAATAAAGTTGATTGAAAAAATTCTACTGATATTAGTTTTAACCCCCTGGTTACTACTCCAAGCCCCAGTTACTAATTTTTCTTGAAGCCTTTCCGGCTCTTCTGGGCCCACGGTGATCCCTTCCACTCCTGGCTCATACTCTTAAGAGTCTGTACTGTTCACCTGGCAATTCACCTAGTATTTCTGTGTGACTTAATGTTATCGCTTTAAATTTTTTATGAATTCATGAATTGTCTTCCTCGCTAGGTTAGAAGCACCTTGGGGCTGGGAAATGGTTTAATTTCTGTTTCCTCTAAAGCACGGGGCTCACAAATGCCAAGCATCTGCAGATTCCAGCTGTCCCCCTGATCGGTGCCGAGTGGACAGTGTCAGGGAAGGCTTGGGTGGGCAGGGCACAGCCCCTAGAATGTGTACCTGTATGGAGAAGAGTGGGGTACTATGCCCTACTATGACTGTCACCTATCACACTCCTACTTCCCTGGAAAATTCCTGAGTGATCTCTAGGCCTGCTTCAAGCTGTCGTCTTGGGATCTACTGGTATCATCACTTTGGAAATCCCATTTCCTGGACTCCATGCTCTTTTTCCTTTACATAGAGCACACCCTTCAGCCAACAGACCTCTCCAACAGAATACAAGAGTATATCTGGATGGGGGGCTCAAGCAGGGCCTCACAACTTCAGAAATGCCCAGCTCAGCTCATCCCCCTCATAGCTGACAGTCACACCACTTTCCAGGGCCACCACGATTTGCTACAAGCCATCCCTAACCTTAGGGGGCCAGGCTCGTGTCCTGGTGACCTTCCCATTCAACATTCATCCAATGACTAACTGAATGCCTACTGTAAGCCAGGTACTATTCTAGACACCGGAGATAAAGTGGTAGACAAAATAAACAAGGAAGTCCCTACTCGGAAAGAAGATATGAGACAGTTGGGGTGGGGATATACCCAAAGATAATAAGCAAATGAACAAATAATAAATAGGGTGCTTTCACATGGTGATGAATGAGATGAAGAAAATCAAACAGAGAGTGTTGGGACAGAGGTGGTGATTTCTTGAGGTTGGGTGACAAGGAGATTCTCACTGAGGAAGTGACACCTCTGCTGACACAGCTGAAGGATAAGGAGCCACCCATACTGAGATCTGGGTTAAGGGCATTCCAGGCAGAGAGAACAGCAGATGCAAAGGCCCTGGGGCAGGAATGAGCTTGATGAGTTTTAAAGGGCAGAAAGGAGCATAGAGTGGTTGGTGCACAGTAAGGGAGTAGACAATGATAAATATGGTCAGTGAAAAAGGTAATGTTCAAATGACCTTTTGGCCTCATGTACTGTGAGAGCACTTTGGATTTTATTCCAACTGTCATTGGAGGCCTTTGCGCAGTTTTAAGCCTACTCCCCACATCCCTCAAGGACCAAAATACACATATGGATTTTTCTTTTCTGGACCTAGATGCCTGGCCAGACACTCTAGGAGTATTCCTGGCAAACAGTACCTGTTAAAAAACAGCAATGCAGAACTCTGTGCTCCTGGATTCCCACCCCCTACCTGCTGGGGACCCCTCTCATCACTTTGCCTTGGACTATCCCCCAGAACCTAAACGAACATAGTTGCCCCATGTTTTCTGCAGCCACACTAGACCCCTCTTAGCATCTGTACTGGCCTGTCCAGTCCTGCCAGGTGGCTGTGCTACCAGGCCTCATTCAACCAAGTGCCCATGTCTCAAGCTGAAACAACCCAGGGGACCACGACAAAACAAGTATCCCTCCTCACAGGCCTCTGCCTTCCAACCAACTCACCTTCACCCAGGGTCTGCTTGAGTAAGTCATGCTTGGCCTGTAGCTTAGTGATGAGGTTACTGCCATTCACATATTCTTTAAATTTCTGTAAAACACAAGGCACAAGGACGTTACAGACTGCAAGGCCAAGTCACGTGGTCTCTGCCTCTGAAACCGACCGCTATGCCAGGGAGGTCAGAGGGAGATTATGCCACCCTCAAGGACCCCAGCATGGGGAAAAGAAGGACCTCTGACTTGCTCCTTTTCACTTCTCCACAGACCCCAGCTCTGCTGAGTGCGGCCGTCCCATCCTGGGCATTTCAGGGCAGTCTGGGGGAACACAAAGAAAGCTCAGGGGGAATGTGAGCTGCGAAAGGTGCTTTTGTCAGGTGAGGACTGGGGACTGAGCCCCAAGCAGACAGCTTCGTTAGTCATCAAGTCTCCACTGTGCTTCTGGGCCATGAGCAATAAAAATGGGAGCAGTCTCTGGGGGCACACAGCTGAGGCAAGAGCGCTTTATCAGATCTGTTACAGAGGAGCCTCCGAAGGAACCTTCCTTTCATCTGGCCCCACTCTGAAGGAGGAAGGGCTTTGCAGGCCCCTAAAGACATTCCTATTAAAATAACCTCAATTACATTGGGGGATACGTTTTTCTGCTTTTTACAGAGGAGACAGGTGAGGCTGGCATAAAGAACTGATTTGCCCCACGTCCCTGGGACTCCCAGGCTACTTCAAGTTCAGGGACCTTGTCATGTACAATGTGTTTCAGAGCAGTGCAGAGGGACAGAAGTCACTGGGAACAGAAACACATCTACCTGTGCCCAAACTGAGCTGGACCTCAGCCACACCTCTGCACAAGTACCAGCTTTCCTTGGCCCACCCTGCATCACGTAAGCACAGGCCAGACCCCTCTCTGCTGGGGCATGTCTTTGCTAGACTGTGAGCTGCTGTTGGTGGGGTCCACACCCAATTTGTTTCCGGATCCCCAGTGCCTACAGCTGTGCCTGGCATATAGCCAGTGCTGAGAAACTCTGCTGAAGCTCTGATCTCGTGGGGGTTGACAGAGAGGAGTGGGAAGAGAGACAATAAGCTAATAAAGAAAGTAAAATACACGATTGGTCGGATGCTGGTGAATGCTGTGGATAAAAATAAGGCAGGAACGGGGGACTAGGAACCAGAGCAGACCTCACTGCATAGTTGCCATGTGAACCAAGGCCTGAAGGAGGTGAGGAAGGGGCTGTGTGGATACACGTGAGCACATGGGGAAGGAACATTCTCAGCAGATGCAAAGGCAATTGCAAACGCCCCAAAAATGAAGGCACAGGATGATGTGATTGCCCCAAATCTGCCAGCTAGTTTCTCACCAAGAAATCCATTTTATTGCCCCAGCCAGAATGCTCAGAAAAAGGTGCAGAGGAGCAAACAAGTGAACTGTAGAGGCTCGGGACACTCCAAAATGACGTGTAAAGGAGCATCTGGAACATCACCATCATCCTATTGACAACAGTTGTAAGGAAAAGGTCCAGGGACTGGGGCTGACATGTGTACAGATAAGATTGAGGTCACCTCACCTGGCCCCATCTTGATAGGTTTCTGGAATGGTGGGACTGGCAGGAGACGATGGTGCCGTATCTCGTCAGCCACAGTCCTTGGCGCCTAGGACCTTGGCTCCTAGGAACCACTCCCCTTGTACCAAAGAGCACCTGGCAGTTTTCAAGCTTGTACCTTTGGTCCTCATCAAAATCTTGGATGGCAAAGAGTGGCGTGGGGGGGGGGGGGGCATCATCATTCCCATTCTTGCCAGAAGGGGACAGAATCTCAGAGCTTAGAGTGCCACCTTGGGCAGCTTACTCACTGCCCTCCTCAGGGTAAAGTGATAACTGACCTGCAGTGTTTCTCCAAGTGTGGTGCAGGGACTGGCAGCCTCCTACCAGCTGGGAAGAGGGTCAAAATGCAGATTCCTGCTCAAGAATACTGTGAGTCTAACCCCTAATTTTACCCCTGAGGAAGGCACTACAGAGGATCAGAAGTGCTCAATCTTCCAGGGCCCACCTCGGGGAGGGTGGTATGCTGAGAGCCTACATTTTTAACAAGCTTCCTACATGATTCGAATACACATTTCAGTTTGATAAACACTCTCCCCTAGGCTCCCTATGGATGCTTCCAGTAATGACACGCTCTGCTCTTATCACATGTTTAAAAATTTGCCATGAGAAGCAGAGCTGAGGTATAAGCAGGTATTTTCTCCACCCTGCCTTGCTGCCCCAGGTAGTTGAAGCTCTAATCCCAACCATGTAACTCACCTGGGTGGGCAATTCACTGGTTAGTGGAAATTACACCCCGGGGCTCTGGAGCCCATAGACTTTGCCTACTTTTTCCAAGCTTCATCCAGGCTTCATATGTGACCCACGATGGAAAGAATACCATCAAATTGTACCAATGCTTGCATTAAGAGGAATATTATGTCCTTAAAAGTGCCTAAAATAATGTCATAACATCAAGTCATGAGGTGTACTAGCCAACCAGGTTGATAGATTAAATATTAAAATAAAAATATAATACCCATGACCCTTAATCATGAACACTGGTGAATTCTTTTCCTTTCAAGTCAGCCAGACCCCCTTTTCTCTGCTTCTGCCACCCAGATTTCTTTGCTTCTGCTGTCATAGTGAATTCATATTCATGTGTACTCCTTCCTTAAATCTCTGTGACCCATAAAATTCTCTTTGTAAATACAGTAGGCGCCCAGTGGAAGTGGTGAACCCCAGAAATTGGCATGGGCTGATTCACCAAGACTAGTCTTATTTCCTTTCTTGAAAACAACAAAATCAGACAGTGATGACTGAGGAAATGCAATATATGTCAACTGTTTGATTTCAAAAAAGGATTCGACAAGGCCTATCACAAGATGGAGTTGGGTGTCAGAACTGGGTGGGTTTGTGACTCGTTAAATGGCCACCATCTAGAGGTGTTGATACAGTGGATCACTATCAGCCTAGTGGCATGTTTCAAACAACTCTGTCTTTGGCCTTGGTTGTGGCATAACTATTAGTTTTTTTTTTCACTGACAAACTTTAAGGTATGAAAGCCACACTCACTGAATCTGCAGACAACCTAAGTCTGAAGGGACAGCACATATGTTGAACCACTGCAACAAGATCCTGACAGTCTGAAGCCGTGAACTAAATCCATCAAGAGGAAATCTAACTGGTAAGAAACCTAACACTGACCCAACACATCAGCTACATATCCTTTAGCAGAAAGGTAGCCTGGTGTAATGGCAGTACATAGGGAATAGAGATTTAACTGACATTAACTTAAAAAAAAAAAAAAGAATACAATCTTAGTTATAAGAGAAGATTATGAAAATGTGCATGCCAACAAATTGAACAAGATAAAAGAAATGGATAAATTCTTGTAAACACATAACCTCCTAATACGAAATCAAAAAGAAATAGAACATTTGAACAAGCTGATTACCAGCAATGAAACTGTATCAATCAAAAAACTCCCAACACACAAAAGTCCAGAAGCAGAAGGCTTCACAGGTGAATTCTATCAAACATTTAAAGAAGACTTAATACCTACTCTTCTCAAACTATTCCAAAAATAGGAAGAGGAAGGAAAGCTTCAAGATTAATTGTATGAGGCCCTGATGCCAAAATCGGATAAAGACACTACAACAAAAGGGAACTGTAGGCCCATATCTCTGGTGAATATAGATGCAAGAATTCCCAACAAAATGTTAGCAAACTAAATCCAATAATGCATTAAAAAAATCATCCACCACGATCAAGTGGGACTTCTTCCTGTGTTGCAGGGGTGGTTCAATATTCACAAATCAATCAATGTGATACATCACATCAATAGGAGGAAGGATAAAAACTATAGATGCAGAAAAAGCGTCTGACAAAGTACAAGATCCATTCATAATCAAAATCCTCATCAAAGAAGGTAGAGGGAATGTACCTCAACATAAAAAGGCCATGTATGAAAAACCCACAGCTAATATGATACTCAGTGGAGAAAAACAGAACTTTTCTCCTAAGGTCAGGAACAAGACAAGGATGTCCACTCTCACCACTTTTATTCAACACAGTACTGGAAGTCCTAGGCACAGCAATCACATAACTAAAAGAAATAAAAGACATCCAAATTGGTAAGGAAGAAGTAAAACCTTTACTATTTGCAGATGACATGATACTATATATAGAAAACCCTAAAGCCACTACAAAAAAACTACTAGAACTGATAAATGAATTCAGTAAGGTCACAGGATACAAAATCAATATAGAAAATCTGTTGCATTTCTATACACTAATAATGAAGTAGCAGAACGGGAAATTAAAACCACAATCCTATTTACAATTGCACCAAAAATAATAGAATACTTAGGAATAAACTCAACCAAGGAAGTGAAAGACCTATACTCTGAAAACTATAAAACACTGATGAAAGAAATTGAAGTAAAAACAAAGGGAAAGATGACTCCATGCTTATAGATTGGAAGAATTAATATTGTTAAAATGTCCATACTACTCAAAGAATCTACAGATTTAATGCAATGCCTATCAAAATACCAAAAACATTTTTCACAGAACTAAAACAAATAATCCTAAAATTTGTATGGAACCACAAAAGGCCTCAGATAGCCAAAACACTCTCGAAAAAGAACAAAACTGAAGGCATAATAACCCCAGATTTCAAGATCTGCTACAAAGCTGTAGTTATCAAAATCGTACGGTACTGGCACCAAAACAGACATAAAGATCAATGGAACAGAATAGAGATCCCGGAAATAAACACACAATTATATGGTCAATTAATCTACAACAAAGGATGCAATACGCAATGAGAAAAAGAAGAGTCTCTTTAACAAATGGTGCTGGGAAAACTGGACAACTACATGCAAAAGTATGAAACTGAACTACACTTTCTTACACTAGACACAAAAATAAACTCAAAATGGATTAAGGACCTAAATGTGAGACTTGAAACCATAAAAATCCTAGAAGACAGCACAGGCATCTGACATCAGCTGTATCAACATTGTTCTTGATACATCTCCTGAGATAATGGAAACAAAAGCAAAAATAAACTATTGGGACTGTGTCAAAATGAAAAGCTTCTGCACGGCAAAGGATACAATCAACAAAAACTAAAAGACAACCTAGTGAATGGGAGAGGATATTTGCGAATGGCATATCTGATAAAGGATTAGTACCCCAAATATATAAAGAACTTCTACAACACCTCCCCCAAAACCCAAAATAATCCAATTAAAAAATGAGCAAAAGACATGAGCAGATATTTCCCCAAAGAAGACATCCAGACGACCAAAAGACACATGAAAAGATGCTCAACATCACTCATCATCGGGAAAATGCAAATCAAAACCACAAAGAGATATTACCTCGTACCTGTCAGAATGGCTAAAATAAAAAACACAAGAAACAAGTGTTGGCAAAGATGTGGAGAAAAAGAAACCCTCTTGCACTGTTAATGGGAATGCATACTGGTGTGGCTGCTGTGGAAGACGCTATGGAGGTTCCTCGAAAAATTAAAAATAGAATTACCATATGATCCAGTAATTCTACTACTGGGTATTTACCAAAAAAATACAAAAACACTAATGTGAAAAGACATATGCATCCCTATATGTACTTCAGCATTATTTATAATAGCCAAATCAAAACAGCCCAAGTGTCCACTGATAGATTTATGCACAAAGAAGAGACAGCAGGTATAAATACATATAATTTCTTGAGGAATTATATACATATATAAAAGAATGAAATATTGCCATTTGCAAGAACATGGATGGATCTAAAGAGTATAATGCTGAGTAAAATAAATCAGTCAGAGAAAGACAAATACCATATGATTTCACTCATATGTGGAATTTAAGAAACAAAACAAACGAACAAAGGAAAAAAAGAGACAAATGAAAAACCAGACTCTTAACTATAGAGAACAAACAGATGGTTACCAGAGGGGAGGTGGGAGGGAGGTTGGGTGAAACAGATAAAAGGGGGTTCGGAGTACACTTATCATGATGAGCACTGAGTAATGTACAGAACTGTTCAATCACTATATTGTACATCTGAAACTAATATAACACTGTATGTTAACTATATCGGAATTAAAATTTGTAAATAAAAATAAAAACAAAACAAAAAGAATATGATCTTAGAATGTATGGAAAGGAGAATAGCACCTAGGGTGGGAGGAGGCGGGAGTTTAGCTCTAGTCTGTGTTGGTCAGATCACTGCTCAGAGTCTCGCTTTAACACAGGCATCAATAAAAGGAACAAGTTCAGGAAAGAGACACCAGGATGCTGAGGCCACTCAAAATGAAAGCTTATGAGGCAGGATTTACAATATTAGGTATGTTTAGCCTGGAGAAATGAAAACCTAGTTCGTTAGAAGCACACCAGAGACTGTCTTGTGGAATTATCCTCTCTGTTGCCCCAGAGAACAGGATCAAGATGAATGACCAGAAATCCCAGTGAAGTAGAGATAAGAGAATACATCATAATATCTACTGCCGGCCACAGGCCAGACAATAGGGCTGTTTGGAGAAGGAAGGAACTTTTAATCCTAGGTCTGTTCAAGCAGAGACTGGATGCCTTTTTGGTAGGGATAGGGTTGAATGTGATCAAACATCAGACAGAAGATCTGAAGTCCCTTACACCCCCAAAATTCTATGTTCACTAAACACATGTTGAACAAAGCTCCAGTACCCCCTAATCTTGTTCTTCCCTGCCCCAACAGAATGGAATGCAAATAATCTGGGATTTTACATGATGGGCTGACAACTTACCAGCAGTTTGCACAGATCATTCAGGGCATGATTTCTAAAGCCCACACCCAAATTTAAGATACCTCAATGTGACAACCGTACATTAAACTTTAGGTTTGTTATTTGGGCTTCCACTAGGCTAAATAGCCATTTCCCTCATACCCTATGGAACACAACTCTCTGGGTTTTTGTAGGTTAACTGCAATAACCACCAATCCAGGATCAATGCTGATGCTCCCCACTGGTAATTCACCTTTTTGCATCTCACAAAGCCAAGGCAACTTCATTTGAGAAGCACACTGGAAACTTTTTAGCTCTAACTGACCCACATGGTTTTGCTGGCTCCCCCTTGCTTGGGCTGTTCCCCAAAAGTCACTGCCAGCAGGTCAGTAGACAGTAAGTTCTGGGTCCAAGACACCACTTACTGTAAAATAAAACATTTCTGTTTCTTGCTGGTTGGCCCTCCTTTTGGCAATGTTGATCTTGCTCATGTAGGTCTCAGAGGCAGCCGACTTCACAGACTCTGTAGATCGACTGTGTTGGAAGGCGTCAGAAACATCAAAGTCCTCCACAGTCAGCATGTCCTGTAAGGTCTGCATGGTGGCATCCAGGGTTTTTCTAACCTGGAGAAACACAGCATGTCAACAAAAACCCTTTGGCCTCAGAATGCCTTTCACACCTCAAAATCCTTTTCCCCACTTTGTTTCTTCCACATATAGCCTCTAGGAGGTGGGCAGGACAAAGATGATCATTCTCATTATACTGATGTGGAATATAAGGCCAGCGAGCTGGCTAGGGTGAGAACCCATGTTGCCCAGTCTAACATCATTTTATTGGATTGCTTCTGCCGAAGAGAACCTGGGAGAATGTTGTGACAAACAAGGAAGCCAGGTTTCCAGGTTTGTTTCTCTTTTCCTGATTATATAGCCCCACACGAGCTCCTCCAATAGGAGGCAGTTCCCTGGAGCAGAAATATTCTGAGTGCTCATCCAGAGAGAAGAGAGGACAGAGTCTAGATAGGATGAGGGGCCATCCTCAGTGGACATACTCTCTGGTTATCTGCTCCTGACTTATCAAAAGCCTGACTGAGAAATGAGAAAAGAGAGGAAGATCATGCTGAGCCAGTCCTCCAGGATGCCAACTTCTCTCCTGGAGTCAAGTGGGACCCCCAGAAGGCTACACGTGCAGAACACATGAGACCTGACCTCGCAACATCCCTTCACTGACTTGTACCCTATACTTCGATGGAAGGTCACTCCAAAAACAGTCAGGGAAGAAACTGCATCTACATTCACTGTTAAATTATTGTCACTGAAGTCTTTCTTGTCACTCAGATCTCCACTTAAATGTCACTTCCTGGAGACATCAGAGCCCCCTGACTACTGTTCCTAACTTAGTGCCCACTATCACTTGATATTTTGCATACTGCTTTAATGTTTTATCTATTTATCTTTTTTTGCTAGACTATAATCTCCAGGAGAGGAGGCACTATGTTTTCTTGTTCACTCACTTTACTTTGCCTCTAGCACAGTGTTTAGAGCATGGAATGTGCTTAATAAATACTTGAAAAATACTGGTTGAAAGAATACTTGTGAATGAATAAATGTATGGATCAGTTCTTTCTAACACAGCCTGACAGTAGTTCAGGTTCAAAATTAAGCATTTCCATAGCCACGAACAGCCTATACAGAGGAACTTTTGCTTCATTCTCCTCTATGGGGCCCTGCTTTCCAATTTAAACCCCACTAATATTGTTATCCATATACTGTTCCATGTAAACAATTGAAAATGCTTCAGGGGAGGATACAGAATACTTTCTTCATCTCCTCTCTCTCCTCGGGTTTGAAAAATAAAAACATAATTCATTTCTGTATAACCTCCCCCCAGGGTCAGCTTTGATTCGTTATCGTCCTGCATGACAATCTGTCTCACGTCTGTCCCAGCTTTGTCCTTTGTGAAGACATGGAGTAAACCATCTCTCTCTCTTGAGATGTGAGGACAGGGGCCATGACTCCCCATCTCCAGCTGTGGTTGCACTTTCCGGTGATAAACTTGCCCAAGATTTTAGGTGACATTCCTCACATCCTGCTGTCCTTTCTCCAGGGGCCTGTGGTTGGTTGACATCCTCCCTGCATAAAGGCATCCAGGCTGGAATGGAATGTTTCCCATCTGGCTTCCTCGGTCCACATCAAAACACACCACAGCTGGTATTTCCATTCGTGCCCTCCCAGGGGCGATACTGTGTCACTAGCCACGTGGGAGGTGTGCTGGCCAAGGCAAGACAGAAGTTCCTTGGGGCTCAGGATCCATCACACATTCGGTGTGCCCTGGGCTTTTTTATTACATTGTGTAATTTAAAATACCTATAGCTATCTTTGATGATCAAAATAACACAAACTCAATGCAGATAACAGAGAAAAGCACAAGAAGAAAAAAGAAATCACCTATAATTCCTCTACCCAGATATAATCACAATTAACATCTCAAAGCATTTCTTTCTTTCCGGGCTTTTTTTCTTGTGAATAAACATAGATACACATGCACCTACTCTAGTTTACCATACTCAGGATACTACTGAACATAGAGTTCTACATCCTCTTTGTTCTTAACATCTTGGGAGCATTCCCCCATCCCTTTAAAGATTCTTGGTGTGCCCAGTTTTAATGGGTGTGTAATAATCCATCTTATGGATGAACCCTAATTTCTAATGCATTCCACAACAAGCCAGGCCTTTGTAAGGAAATCGCTTACAGGGCAGAGCGGCCCACTCACCTCCTCATTCTCTATCTTGAGAGTGGCCAGTCTGGACTGCAGCTGGTGGTACCGCATGAGCAATTCCGTCTGGACGGGCTGCTGAGCGCTGACCTGGCAAACCTGCAAAAGGACAGCCACCACCTGCCATTGCCCAGTGCTCTCATCACCTGTGTGGAGCCAGGGCTGGGGGCCATCATCAACATCCCTATCAACAGCTGAGGAAACAGGCCTGGAAAGGTTAAGTGACCTACCCATGGTCACACAGCTTGTACCTGGCAACACCAGCCAGGAACTGGGGTCTTCCTACCCCAAAGGCCACCCTCTCACACTGCAAGTTGTGGCCTCTCAGTCATGGTCTTCTAGGTTTGTCCAACCCTAGAGGGTTTACTAAACACTGTAACATAATCTCATTAAGTGAGACTAGTTCATTTCAAAGCAGGAAGTTGTAGAAGAAAGCAATGGCTTGACAAAAGCCAATGAAAAGAATAACAAATGGAAACAATCAGTAGAGTTGTCCTATTCCCCATCAGGAAGGTGCTTTGGTGAGGCAACTGTGAGTCAGTAGCCTGCTCATGGGGTGGGGGAGGAGGTGAGTGGAAGGAGACATTGCTCTCCCTACACCCACTCCACCCACGGCTCCCTTACTACCTGTGGGCTGGGTAGCCCGGCATAACTCAGCTGAGATCATAAGGGACAGTAGGGCTCTGTGATTTACTAGTTATTTACCACTAACGAGGCAACTCAAACTTCACAGTCACCTGTCATAACCATGAGGCCGGGATTTTTAGGTCCAGATGATGGGCCAAAGGGTTGAATGCAATGGCTGAGGGACGGGCCAGAAGCTGTGGGAGACCCTGCAGAAGGCCCCTCTTTTGCAGATGAAGAAAGTGGGGAGGGATGAAAAGGGAAAGCTCAAGGAGCTATTAGCATAAGGGACTTTGCACAGTTTGAGTAACCACTGTGATGCTTTGTGGCCAGGAACAAGTACCTTCCTGCACTTATTTATTTATTCATTCCAGAACACGGTTCTGAGGATCTGAGTGGCACAAAACCCAAGAGAGGGGAAAGTGGGTGATGGGCACTGAGGAGGGCACCTGTTGGGATGAGCATTGGGTGTTGTATGGAAACCAATTTGACAATAAATTTCATATTAAAAGAAAAGAAAAGAAAACAAAACCCAAGGGAGCAGAGTTGGTGGTAAGCCTCCCGTAGGGGAGGACAGGCAGTGCCCAGGCAAGGCTGCCGCCAAAGCGGCTGCGGTGAGGCCTAGCTAGCCTCCTGTGATCCAAGGTCATCCAAGGGAAGACTGTGAGATGCTTGTGTGACAATGTAGGACTCCCTTGGGGTCTAGACATAACTGGGAAGGATGTTAAGGAGAGTTAAGGTCCTGTAATTCTACAGGTGAGGCACGTGAGCCAGCAGAGTTAGGATATCAGTGGGAAACTCCTCAGATGGGGAAGCCCCTGGACCAAGAACATGACCTGAGGCCTCTGAGATCAATGTCGTGCATGTGGAACAGGGGCTGACGTTCCCCTCCCACCGATGTTCTGGGAGCACATGGGAGAACAGGTGAAACGGCCTCAAGCATGGGCTCCTGGGAGAAGCCTACCTCATCCCCCATGTGGGGCTGGAACTCAAACTTGAGTGGAGGACAGAAGACCTGGTTGCACATGTCCATGACAGTGTGCTTGTCGCTTCGGGAGTCCAGGTTGTCTACCGCGTTCTCGATGACATCCAGCCCCTCGTGGCGAGAGGTCTCCAGGTTGTACTCGGCTGAGAGGTAGGTCCGGAAGGTGCGGGCCAGGCTGGCATGAAAGCCCAAGTCACAGCACTTGGAAAGAGGCACACAACAGAAGGCTGTGGGCTGTCACATGGAGGTGGGGGCCAACGGCATTCCCTTTCCCATGACAGTGGCTTACCATTACCTCACATTCCACAGTCAAATCTTTCATCCTGGAAACCCTTGTGCACCTTGGAATCTTGCTGCACAAATCTCCCCAAAGCCCTCAGTGGGAGCTGGGTATTGTGATTTGGGCACTAGCAGAACTTCTCTAGCTCCCCAAATGCATCACATTCTTTCTCGTCTCTAGGCCTTCACACATGCATTCCCTCTGCCTGCAGACTGCCTAAATATTCTTCCTTGAGGTTTCAGTTTAGAGGTCACTTCCTCCAGGAAGTCCTCCTTGATGCACTCCCCGCTCAGAGTTTATATCACGCCTCCCTCCTCTGTGACACCTGCCAGTTGGCTTTGTGGTCACCTATTAAGATTTCAAGGTTATGCATTGTAAGCCCCATGAGGACAGACCCATGGGCTCTTGTCCACTGTGGTGCCTCAAGGCCTAGAGCTAGCAGGTGCTCAATAAAAATGTGGAAAATGAAGACAGGAGAGGGCTAGAAAGAGTAAAAAGTTGTGAGAAAGAGAGACATGGCCTGGGGCATGGGAAGCCACAGGCAGGGCTGGGCAGCTCCCTCTCCTGGGGATTGTGGCAATGGGTCCCTACTGCAGCCATGGAAAAGTGGTGACCCTCTGACTCCCTGACAGGACACAGCAGACCCAGAGGAAAAGGATCCATCCACCAGTATGGAACCTTTCCTGAGCATCTACAGGCCAGATTCCTGTCCGTGTGGGATGGGCAAGACACAAAAAGCAGCCTCAGCTCCAGCACAGATGACACAGAAGCTCTCCATGATGATGCCCCCCATGACGTTCTCTCTCCAAGCCGGCGGTCTCTTCAGCATGACCTACACATCTGGTACTCAGGAGTCAGGCTTCCATTCTGCTTTTGCTTAAACTGCCTGATTTCTCCCACGATAATATTCCCTAAACATACCTATATTCCATAAACATACCTGGGAAACCCTGCAGGCTGTGAACTGTGTATGATCACCCCTATACCTCTATACCCAGAAAAGGGCCCGGCGTAGAGGAGGGGACTTGGGAAGTGCAGGTGGAATATAAGACTGCCTGACCTGACCATATAGGGGCTGCCAGAGGCCCAATCCCACCCACGGAAGTAGAAACCAGGAGGTGATACTCATTCCCCAGGCCCCAACGCCCACTGCCCTTCCCCTCCGTCGGGGCTCACGGGACATGCACATCAGCTAAAGACAAGGGCCAGTCCGGGTGTGGGGCCCTGTTCAGTCCCAGCCTCCCCAGGTGCTCACGTCGATTAGGTCGGAGACGTCATGGATGTAGTACTTGCTGATAGCTGCGTTGGTGGCCGCCAGATTCAGCAAGTAGTCATTCCGGGCCTTTGTGCATTTCAGCTTGTTCTCAGAATACTTTGCCTGCCTCTGCAAGAACACAGTAGACGTAAGAGCTGAGGCACTAACCTGGCTCTCATCCCTCTTTCGAACCCTCTTCCTTCAGGCTCCTCGTTGCTCAGTCCCCTCTGCCTTTCCTTTAAGAGGCCAAGTTCACTCCTGCCTCTAGGCCTTCAGGCTCGTTCCCTCTGCCTGGTAAGCCATCCTTCCAAGTCCCTATGAGGCCTGCTCCTTCCGTCCTTCAGGTCCTTCCCCAAAATCAGGTGGCCAGAGCAGCCTCTGAGAACAACCTTGCCTGAAATGAGTCTTCAGCATCTGCAGTGCCCCTCCCCCGTTCCCTTCCCCTGATCTACTTTTTTCACTTATTTTATCTTTGTTCAATTTTTAGTGATTGTTTTCATTTTCATTTAATTTTTTTAAAGACTGTATATTTAGAGCAGTGCTAGGTTCACAGCAAAAACTGAGAGGGTACATTAGTTCCAACTGATAAACCTACAGTGACACATCATAATCACCCAGCATCCATAGTTTACATTAGGGCTCACTCCTGGTATTTTACATTCTATGGGTTTGGGCAAAGGTATAACAATATACATCCATCATTATAATATCAGACTGAGTAGTTTCCCTGCCCTAGAATACTCTGTGCTCTCCCTATCCATTTCCTCCCTGCCACCTACCCCTGGCAACCACTGATCTTTCTCCTGTCTCCATAGTTCTGCCTTTTCTAGGATGTCATGTCGTTGGCATCGTACAGTATGTGGCCTTTTCAGATTGACTTCTTTCACCTAGTAATATGCATTTAAGGTTCTTCCATGTCTTCTAGGGGCTTGTTACCTCATTTCTTTTTAGCACTCAATAACATTCCACTGCCTGGGTGGACCACAGTTCGCTTACCCATTCACCTACTGAAGGACATCTTGGTTGCTCTATTTTTCTTCATAACCATTCTTCACTACCTGAAATTATATTTTTTACCTCTTTGTTTACTTGCTGGTTTTTGGGGTACCCCACTAGAAAGTAAGCTCTATGAAGTCAGGGACTTGATCTGCCCCAGTCATCACTGGGCCTGGAGCACCCAGAACTGTCTCTGCACAAAGTAGGCAGTAAGCACTTTTCACTGGTTGTGTGGACATGAATGGTGAGAGAGGCAGACTGGGCAGCTGGAGATGCCAGTGTTGGCTAGGAGCTGGATGGCCTCCCTGGAAAGCTGCTTCTGTCCTGGGCCAGCCTGGGCAGGAAGAGGTAGAGAGAAAGTGGGTTGCAGAGCTGTCCCTTTACCCCTTTCAGACGATGAGTCCTGTTCTGGGTAGAAAAACGGCTCTCCTTTAACAAACAGGGTTTTCCTCCTTCACCTAGGCACTCTTAAATCTTCCTTATTCCAAGCAAAACTATGGAAGTGGCCCAAGTGTCCACTGATGGATGAACGGATAAAGAAAAAGTGGTAAAGGTGTGCTTGGGTGGCTCAGTCGGTTAAACGTCCAACTCTTGATATTGGCTCAGGTCATGTTGGGCTCTGCACTGAGCAGTGAGCCTGGAACCTGCCTGGGATTCTCTCTCTCCCTCTCTATCTGCCCCTCCCCTGCTCGTGTTCCCTCTCTCTCAAAGTAAATAAACATTTTTTTAAAAAATGATCTAGAGAATATAGTGCTAAGTGAAATAAGTCATTCAGAGAAAGACAAATACCATATGATTTCACTCATATGTGGAATTTAAGACACAAAACTGTAAACAAAGGAAAAAAGAGACAAATAAAAAACCAAACTCCATGGCAAATAAACTGATGGTTACCAGAGGGGAGGTGCGTGGGGAGAGGGTGAAAGAGGTGAAGGGGACCAAGAAGGGGATTTAAAAAACCTTTCATTCCAGATCGTGTTCTCCTAGCTACCTAGTAGGGGTGCTTCCATGTCAACCTTTGAATTCTCTTCATAGATCTCCTCTGACCTTTCTCCAGGGCCCACTTATTCTGGGAAACAAATTCCTCCTTGTAGTTATAGTCCTGTACCAGCCACGTACCCGACTCCTCACAGAGAATTTTGAGACTCCTCACCCATTTCCAGGGTGACCCCCACACCACTTTCAGCCCTTCATGAATTCGTAACATTTTATACCTGGAAAGGATAGTAAAGATATCGTAGTTTAATTCACCCACTTTATAGGTGAGAAAATGAAAACTGAAAAGAAGTGGCTTGGGGGCACCTGGCTGGCTCTGCTGGTAGAGCACACCACTCTTAATGTCAGTGTTGTGAGTTGAAGCCCCACGTTAGGTGTGGAGATTACTTAAAAAAAAAAAAAAAAGTGGATTGTCCAAGAGCCAAATGGCTGATTAGCATAGAACTCTGAACTAAACTTAGTCTCCAGATCTCCCAGCTGGTGGTCTCCCTCACCTATTTATGCCCCATGTTGTAGTTCTGTAATTCCTTACCTGCTTGTCTTATTTTCTTTCTTTGTTTCTGCCTTTCTTTCTTTCTTTTCTTTCTCTTCTTTCTTTCTTTCCTTTCTTTTTTCTTAATATATTCACAGTATTGTACAATAATCAGCACTATCAAAATTTAGAATATCAATCCCAAAAGAAACCCTATACCGATTAGCAGTCACCCTCCATTCTCCTCTGCCCCAGCTCCTGGCAACCAACAATCCACTTTCTGTCTCTGTCTAGTCTGCACATTTCATATAAATAGAATCATACAATATTATGACTGGTTTCTCTTACTCAGCATATTGTTTTCAAGGTACATCCATGTTGTAGCATATACCAGCATTTCACTCCTTTTCGTGGCTGAATAATATTCCGCTACATGGTTAAACCACATTTATTCATCCATTCACCAACTGATGGACATCTGGATTGTCTCTATTTTTTGGCTACTATGGATAATGCTGCTATGAACATTCATGTGCAGGTCTTTGTGTGGATGTATGTTTTCATTTTTCTTGCGTAGATTGCCTAGGATGGAACTGTTGAGTCATATGGTAACTTTATGTTTAACAGTTTGAGGAACTGACAAATTGTTTTCCCAAATGGCTGAACCATTTTACATTCCCTCCAGCAATGTGTAAGTGTTCAAATTTCTCTGCAACCTCACTAGCACTTATTATTATCTGCCTTTTTTATTTTAGCCATGTTGGTAGGTATGGAGTGATATCTCACTGTGGTTTTGATTTGTATTTCCTTACTGACAAATGATGCTGAGCATCTTTTCATGTGCTTATTAACCACTCATGTAAGCTCTTCAGAGAAATATCTATTCAAATCCTTTACCCATTTTTAAATTGAGTCTCCGTCTAATTATTGGGCAGCACACTTTTCTTTGCCTTCGAAATTACCCTGGAATCTTACTTTATTTGCCTATGGTTACTTTTCCAGGTCACCGAGGCCCTGGTAAATTTTATTTCCACTCAATCTCCTATCATTTTAAGAGATGTAGGATCATATAATCATTGAATTAGACCCATAGAAGCCCAAATAAACATGTGGTGCAATGTTTGGGACACAGAAGAGCTCAGAAATATTTGCTGATTGTATGGAATGAATGAATACAGAGAATTCAACAAGAAAATCAGAGCTTTTATGAAGAAAGAAACCTTAGAAGTGACCTAACCTAAGATGACAAAAAAGCATGTACGCTGACCTTCTAAATTCCCTGGCCGTGGCAGACATCATTAATTGATCACAGCTCTGTTTTTAACTGATGCGTGAAGGAGGCTTCACAATCTTCAACACAGAGCCCTGGGCAGGCACTACCAATCAATCAGAGTGGATGTGAAAGAGAACAGTCATTTGCCATCACTCTCAGATTTTTAAACTGAGGCTCAGGGGCGCCTGGGTGGCTCATTTGGTTAAGCGTCCGACTTCAGCTCAGGTCTGATCTCTCTAGTCCCCAGTTCGAGCCCCACATCTGGCTCTGTGCTGACAGCTCAGAGCCTGGAGCCTGCTTTGGGTTCCGTGTCTCTCTCTCTCTCTGTCCCTTCTCCACTTGTGCTTTGTCTCTTTCTCAAAAATAAGTAAACATTTAACTGAGGCTCGGGGAAATACTGTAAATGTGGCCTTTTCAAAACCCAGTCTGTCTGACTCCAATGCTAGCACTCCTTTCACCGTGCCCCACTAAAGCACTTTATCAGCTCCCATACATGGTAATTCTAAATCTCCCATCTTTAGCTTGTCCCATCTTGGAATGGGTTCATTGGGTTCCCCAGGCACTGGTTGGCAACACAATGCTGTTTCCTCTTGTTGGGACACACTCAACCCCAACCAGCCCTCCAGCCACCAAAACGGACTCCCAAGCAAGCCCCTGCCCCAACAAATGTCCGGTGATTCCTGCCCATCTGAGAATGTGCTTGCTGGGCGTGATTCTCGTTACAGTTCAGCTCTCTTGTCAGCTGGCCCTTTCCCTGCCTGTTGATCCTGGCACAAGGCCAGGCCTGACAAGTGCTAGCGAGGCATGGCCAGCCCTGCCTCCTCCGTGACACTGACCTCCAAGAGAGCACATGATGGTGGCTCAGCACATGCACCCTCAGGGTGCATAGGGGGAAGGCTGAGGCTGTCAGCAGGAAGCATGCCCCTGCCTTCTACCCTGCCCTCAATTTTTCCTGGGCCTTCACTTACCTTCTCCTTCATCTTCTCAATTTTCTTCACAGAGCTGCGGCGCTGGGGCCGGTCCTCGTGTCGGAGCAGGTTCATGCTGAGGTCACCAGACTTGTTGAACTGCTTCTCCTCCTGCTTCTCGGCCTCCTTTAGTTTGCTTTCTGCACTGATGCTCTCTGCGTGGTACATGTGGTAGGTTTTCATGACCTGGGGACAGAGGAGAGCAGGAAATCAGCAGCACGCACGGCCCAGCATGCCATCCCAGTGCTCCCGGCCCCCTTCAGGTTCTGCGTGCCAGTAAGCTGTGCTGTACCCTCTTCCCACCACACCCTTGGGCTCCTGGCCGTTCTTTACTTTCGCACAAACTTGGGGAACGATGATGGTCATCAGTGGCAGCTTCATCGCCATCATCATCATCACCAACTCATTAAGTCCTGACTGAATGCCAGGAATGGACGCGTAAAGAGGAAATTTAAGGGGCGCCTGAGTGGCTCAGTCAGTTAAGTGTCCGACTTCAGGTCAGGTCATGATCTTACAGTTCGTGGGTTTCAGCCCTGCACTGGGCTCTGTGCTGACAGCTCACAGCCTGGAGCCTGCTTCAGATTCTATATCTCCCTCTCTCTCTCCACACCTCCCCTGCTTGTGCTCTGTCTCTCTCTCTCTCTCTCCCTCTCAGAAATAAATAAATAAACATTTTTTTTAAAAAGGGGGGAAACTGAAAAGCCCCCAAGTATTTGGGAGTCTCAGAGGTGATATGACAAACTTGGCCCTCCCTCAGCTGCCCTCTCTGGCCCTGCCAGCCATGACTCTTGTCCTTCACTCCCTCCCTCCTCCCAGTGTCACTGGGAAAGCCCCTCCTCAGGGGCTCAGGGAATGCCCATGGGAACAAGCAAATCGTCTCCTCAGCTGTCTCCTTATTGGCCTGCAAATGGAAATGGTTCTGTCCCCAAAAGGAGCATCACTGGGTAACCTAGTTGCTATTCTACACTTTCTGAAAGAAACTCATCCTTGGCTATACAGTGTATTCCCACAAAGCAAACTGCACTTTGCTCTTCTGCTTGCATAGTAGAAGTACATATTGTTATAGCAAGGGAATTTTTGAGACAGAAGAAATCCTAGACATCATCTAATCCAATCACTAAATTTTACAAATAAGGAAACTGAGGCCCCAGAGGGCAAAGTGGCTTTTCCAAGACTGAACAGTATTATCAGCGTAGTCTCCAAACTTTGCCTCCGTGTGGCCAACAGTACGATCAAGCTACAGAACACTTCCATGACACCACAGAGATCCCCACCCCTCCCCCGGCCCCAGACAATCACTGATTTCCTTTCTGTCACTGTCAGGGTTTTGTGTGTTCTAGAACTTCGTATACATGGAACCAACACATATAAATTCTTTGGGTTCCACCCTCTTTTGCTCAGCAGAATTTTTTTGAGATTCTCCCAGTTCTTTTTCATTGCTGAGTAGTTATTATTACATTGTATAGGTCTATCACTATTTGTGTATTTATTCATATGTTAGTAGTTACCTGGGTTGTGCACAGTTTTGGTCTATTATGAATAAAGCTGCTAAAAATGTTCACGTATAATTCTTTGTGTGGACATATGTTTTCATCTCACTCAGGTAAATATCTAGGAGTAGAATGTAGGGTCATATAGGAAGCATATGTTCAGCCAAATTAGAATTCTGGTCTCTTTACCCAAATGTCCACTGATGGATGAATGGATAAAGATGTGGTATACACACACACACACACACACACACACACACACAATGAAGTATTACTCAGCAATCAAAAAGAATGAAATCTTGCCATTTGCAACCACGTGGATGGAACTAGAGGGTATTATGCCAAGTGAAATTAGAGAAAGACGAATATCATACGACTTCACTCATATGAGGAATTTAAGATACAAAACAGATGAACATAAGGGAAGGGAAGCAAAAATAATACGAAAACAGGGAGGGGGACAAAACATAAGAGACTCTTAAAAGGGAGAACAGGGGGATACTGGAGGGGTTGTGGAAGGGGGGATGGGCTAAATGGGTAAGGGACATTAAGGCATCTACTCCTGAAATCATTGCTGTACTATATGCTAACTTGCATGTAAGTTAAAAAATAAATTATTATAATTAATTAACTAACTAATTAATTTTAAAAAAGAATTCTGGCCTCTTTTAATCCACCACTCTTTCTACCATACCATACTGTTTTCGTAATTTGTTACCATTTTCTCGGCAGGTGTGAAGAGTTTCGGCAGCCTTAAAACAAGTTGGGCAGTCCCATATCAACAGGACTTCATCTCCCAGTTGCACCTTTCCTGGGTACTATCAAGTTTATGATCATATTTCTGTGCTAAGAAACACACGAACTTTCTGGAATCCATTGCTCCTGAGCTTTGCTTGTTCTCTTCTCTTGTCATTTGGATAATCATAGCAGCTAATAAAGCAGAGGCTTCTACCTGGGGAAAGGATACACTCCTGCCTAATGGGGCCATTTAAATCAGAGAACTTGGAACAAACTCTTGCTCAACATTATAACCTTATTCCTTCTCATCTGAAGTCCTGTGAAGTGAGTTTATTAGATGAAGAATTCCTCTCTCTTACCATTAAATCACAGCATCAGTCTGTTGCACAGAAAGCCCCATTTGCCATCGGCCAGGAGTTAATGTGGGAAGTATCTGTTGTAGAACATAGTAGGTATTGTAGAGCATGAGCTCTGATACAAATGTCTGGTGCAAATGTCCTGATGGTGCCTCTTACCAGCTGTGTGACCTTGGGCAAGTCACGGAACCTCTCTGACCTCTACTTCCTCATTGTAAAATGGCGACGACCACGACACCTACCTCATAGATTGTTATGAAGACTAAGTGAGCTAACGTAGGTAAAGTGCTGAGAACAACAACTGCCACATGATAAGAGCCACGTAGACATTAGCTGCTACCACCAACACCACCGTCATCATCACCCCTGATTTGGGCTGAGGGTTTGAGAACCTTGAATTTACTCATTGGAGTTCAGGAAAATGCTTACAAATTCTAAAGAACATTAGGTATTGCACAAAATTTTATTCTCTTTTTCTTAAATGTTTATCTATTTTTGAAAGAGAGGGAGTAAGCCGGGGAGGGGCAGAGAGAGAGAATCCCAAGCAGGCTCCGTGCTGTCAGCGCAGAGCCCAACACAGGGCTTGAACTCACGAACCGTGAGATCATGACCTGAGCCAAAATCAAGAGTCGGACACTCAACTGACTGAGCCACCTAGGCACCCTGCAAAATTTTATTCTATACCATGTTTCTCCCTTCTTCTTTCATCTTGAAAACCTCCCCAAATGTCAAAACAATAAATGAATAAAAAATGCAATCAACTTTTCTTTATTGGTCTTGGTGGAAAGA
This sequence comes from Panthera tigris, assembly GCF_018350195.1. Classification (NCBI taxonomy): domain Eukaryota; kingdom Metazoa; phylum Chordata; class Mammalia; order Carnivora; family Felidae; genus Panthera; species Panthera tigris. Next base: position 50,454,619 of record NC_056661.1, read on the forward strand.
CCTCTTCTGTGCATCCCACCCATGTTTGCTTTTTTGAATTGCCCTAAAGCCTCTAGAGATGCTATTCTCAGTGATTTCTTCCACTCCTCGTGCCAGTTCCACTAAACTTATTTCCAAACTCACTGGACCAGAAAGTGTGCCAGATCGATGTGTTCTCGACATCTAGTGGCCAAAAGGAACGACTGCAGGCTTCTAGAAAACCAAAGCAATTGCCTATTTTTCCACCATCTTTATGCCACAGCTCCGGCTCCAGGAATGTCATACATATAAGACTTGGGAATGCCTGCTGAAGTCTATCTCCAAGGGCCCCGCGTTTCCATTCTCAAAGTTTTTCTCTATTCCTCTGCATTCATGGGGACCACTGGTGTCTTTACTTTTCTACCATGCTGCTGGGGTGTTCATTTCTGGACTTACTCCCTTCTGGGTTCAATGATTCTTACAAAAGCCACTTTTTCTGTTTCAGCTGCTGAGGTCTGCTTCTCTCACCATTAATCTATCATCTGTGTTGAGTAGTTCAGAGGAAGAAAGAGCGTTTCTATTTGCAATTAGATCTTCCTGTCCAATCATCCATGCATCCATCCATCTATTCACTCAAGGTCAGCATCCCAGCTGGGTGTTCTCAGCCTCCCACATTTCCCTTTGCCTAGTTTTCCACTGAACCACTGAGTACTTTTCCTGCTCTACATCAAGCCAAACTTGCCAGCACAGTCTCTGAGCTGAGTTGCAAAAATCCCATGATTGGAGAACACAGCCCGACAACCCTGGGACCAAACTCTCTGGATCCAATTGGTAATTCTTTATCCTAAGAATAACAGTGAACTTGGTTGCCCAGGATGACTTATGTCACACAGCTGCCACAAAAGAGTTTACCTGGGGACCTCTCGGAAATGAGTCTAACTAAAGCCAGAATCCTCTAGATGATGCCTTTATTTAATTACCTGAAATACAGGTTTTAGCATGAAATGTCCTTAGCTCAACAGAACAGTCTGCTCAATACTGCCAGTCCAGGATGTGCTAATTAATATTTAAAATTATCAATTACTTCAGAGTTTGCAAACCTCTTTTTTTATTATCTCCAAGGAGCATTTCAATGAATCCTTATCCCAACCCTGGGAGGCAGTATGATAACAATAATGGTGATAGCAGCTAACATTTATTGAGCACTTACTTACATGCCTGGCCTTGTTCTAAGCACTGTACATATACAAACTCTCTTATTTCCCACAAAAACCCTAGAAGGTAGATACCATATGATCCCTGCTTTATGGATACGGAAACCACAAAATAGGGACGAAAGCGTCCTCTTCCCCAAAGGGAAATCAGGAGACCTGGTTTTGAGACTCAACCCCAACTTGCTGGGTGACTTTGACAGAGGCTTGTCCTCTCTGTGCCACCTGGTGGAGACCAGAATGGGGGTGGGTAGGAAAGTACTCTGTAAGTTGTAACAACAAAGTGACTGGCTGACAGCCCCAGTGTTGGGGGTGGGAAGGGAGCAGAGGTGGATGCAGGCATTCAGCTGAGGCCAAGGCACTGAGACCCAGTCTTCAACTTGGCACCTCTAAAGGACCTCTCAGAGGCACCCACCTAGCTTTCTGCCCAGCTTAATGGGACGTTCATGTTCCAACCCTGTAGACCCAATCAGGGAAGCCCTGTGGAACAAGTCTAGCACAGGCTGAGAAGGAGCCTGTAAGGGCATGTAAGTTGAGACCATTGTTCTTGGACACAGATCAGTTTCATATATTCTCAAAAGGCTCCCCAGAAATCTTGGTGTATTAGCCCATCTTGAAAGAAACTGAGGCTCAGAAATGGCAAGTGGATTGTACAAAGTCACTCAGCGAGCCACACAGCTAGGACTTCTGAGCTGTCTCTAGTAATCACGCTGCCTTTTGCTGTATACACTTTGCTTTCTGCATCTTCCCAAATCCTCAGATCATGAAAACAAGAAAATATTATATGCATAATCCTTCAGACCCTCTCTTGAATGCAAAAGAAGCCAAAGGAAATATGGAAGCTGACAGCATCATTTAAGGGACATGCTGGGGCAGGATAAGAATCAGTTGTTAGACAACAGGTTCTCAACAATGAAGTTCATGTGCACTTCCTCTTCCCCACAGGCAGGACCATCTCTGAGTCACCCAAGAGCTGTGTATGGGTGAAATCCTGGGCCAATGCATGCCAAAGACATCTCTGAAGGATAAGCAAAGTTCCCAAATTTCAGTATGACCACCCATACTGTGTGGCCTACATTCTCTGAACAACTTACAATCGCTATCTTATTTACTCATTGCACGTCTATACACTGTCTTACTGCAACTAGAATGCAAAGTCCAGAGGTCCAGGACTTTGTTCATAAACATATTCCCTATACTAAAGCAGAGACTGGTATGCAGAAAGCATCAGTATATATTTGCATGAATGAATGAATGACAGCTGGCTGGCTGGCTGAGCGTATAGGTGGAAGGATGGGTAGATAGGGAGATGGTTGAATTGATAGGTGGGTGGGTGGGTAAATGGGTAGATGGATGTGTGGGTGGATGGAAGGAACAGAGGAAGGAGAGAAGGGAGAATAAAATGGAGGAGGTACAGTTCTACTGCCTTTCACCTTGTGAATACATTTGAAGGTAGGGAGACAGCTACACCTTTGATCATTAAATATTTATTGAACAACTCATTACATACTACAGTGTGGAAGAAAGGGTCTCCACCATCAAAGAATACACACTGCAGTAGGGACATGGACAAGTTCACAAGTGATGATCACACAGTGTAACAAGTGCTGTGATGAGGGAAATGCAATGTGATAAAGGATGGCTTTCTGGAGGAAGTGACATTTAAACTGAACCTTGAAGTAATAGCTGTTACCTGGGTGAACAGGGCAAGAGTTGAGGTGGAATATTCCAGAAAAAGGGAGCAGTGTGAGTGCTAAGGCCAGAATGAGCAGGAGTCAAATAGGTTTGAGGAATAGCTTACAGGTAGAAGCATATCAGGTGTTTCAGTACTAGTCAATGGAGTCACCTCCTTATACTCCCCCAATACTCCCCCTCCGTGGACATCTGTTGTTTTTCTCTGCCTAGGATCATCCAGTCCTCATTCTTCTGGAACAGCTTCCTGATTTTCTTTGAGGAAATCCCCAAAAATTCCCCTCCGGCACTCTCAGTCCCAGTGGTTCATGGGAAACTGACACCACCCTCCAATCCAGGAGTGGGCAGGAGATGCGGGGGTGGGCAGGAGACACAGGCCTGGCCAATCAGTAAACATTATGTTAACCTGACCACAGTGATTGGAGCCCAAGACCCCAGCCAGGTCAATCAGAGACAGCCCAGGGCTTTGTTGGAAATGCTGGGAAGGGCAAATTAATTTTCCACAGGATACACTGAGCTGATAGAAAGTGAGCTTGCAGTGGGGGACATATTTGTCACCCCTGGGAGAAGGCTGCCTGATCATGAAGACATCACAGAGGAAAGCAAAATCAAAAGAGAGAGGGGATGGATGGATAGGTGGATGAACCATGGAAGGAAAGAGGGAAGGAGGAGAAAGAGACAGAAAGAAAGGAAGGAGGAAAAGTGAGAGAGGGAGCAGTCTCCTGCCTTTGATCTGGTGAGACTACTGAAGGTTTGGGGAGAACAGTTACACCCGGATCATTACATATCTATTGAGCAGTTTATGATATGCCAGGTACTGGCAGGTGCTGGCAATACTACTGTGTGGAAAACAAGGTGTTGTGCCTCACGGAAATACACACCCTACTCAGGAGACAAACAAGTGTGTGAGCCTCTGAGATCCAATACAATGATTCTTCACTTCCTCAGTACGCATGGATTCCCATCCCTAGTTATTGAATGAGTCCCTGATAGCCACCCCACTGCCCACCTCAGTGGCCAACTCACAACCAGGCAATACCGACTGACCGAGCAGGGGATGCCTGTCCCACACCCCAGCTTCTGCCTCGCTATTGCCTTCAGGGCTTCCCCCTGGCCTCCCTCCAGCCCAGGGAAGTCCCCTGTCCTTCAGATCCAAACTAAGTGGCATCTCTTCTCTGTGGCCTTCTTGATGCCCAGCTGGACTTCATCTCCCCACCCCTCTTCCCACCATGTCTATGTCTCCACAAGGACATTCGTCGCACGGTGTAACGATATCCCATCTTCCGGACACAGTGGAGGATCAGCACAGGTATGCTGAGTGACAGAACAAATGTCTTGGTGGGAGAGCTGGGAGAGGAGGAGGTTGTCTGGAGGGAAACCTTGTCCCCTTGTTCTCCTTTGGACTGCTCCCACCCGTAGATGAACCCGGGCCACACGCTAGCCAGCAGGCTGCGATGGTCTGGCAGAGCCTGCCTTGCCCTGAGTTGGGAGACATGCCCTTGTCTGCCACCAACAGTGATGTGGCATGAGGATAAAAGCTGGAGAGGGGACTCAGAGCTCCTCGAGTTTCGTGCCTTCATGCCACAGATGGGCGAAATCAAGGGCCAGAGCCCAGCTAACTTGCACCGGTTGGCATTTCCCAAAGTGTGAGATGGGAACCACCTGTGTCAGCAAGATAGTTTTCAGGTGTTCCAGATGTGTGGTTAACCGTTTCAATTTATCAGGAGGGAAAACTCAGTTTGGTGCTCGCATGTCAGCAGGAAGGAGCACTGTTGTAGTATCTTCATCTAACTTGCAAAACCCTTCTGTTTACACCACTTTGTTTTTCATTCGCTAATGTGAACTATCATAACCTTCCAAAACAAATGCAGATAGGACTTTATATATATTTAAATAACTAAATTTATTTATTTAAGTAGCTTTGGGGAGTAGACTAGGAGCAAGCTCTGCCACTCCCCAGCTAGGTGACCTTGGGCTGGCCACCTGACCTCTCTGGGCCTCAGATCCCTCATCTCTAAAGTGGGGTGATGGCTCAGTCAGTTGGGAATCCAACTCTTGATTTCGGCTCAGGTCATGATCTCATGATTCGTGGGTTTGGGCCCCACATTGGGCTCCATGCTGACAGTGCAGAGTCTGCTTAGGATCCTCTCTCTCTCTCTCTCAAAAACAAAGTTAAGATAAAATGGGGTGGTAATACTATCACTACCTCAACGAGTTACAGTGAGGATGAAATGAATTAAGAGATGCAAAGCATTTAGCCCAGTACCCAGCACATGGCAAGCATCATATAAGAGTGGAGACTGATTATTAGGGATATGAAACAATCTCCAAGATATAACCACAAAACCAAGATGCAGAACTGTAGGTCCAGGTGTTACCACTTGTGTAAAAACAGGGGTGTGCAGGATACGTCCACACGCGTATGCTCTTTGATGAACCAAACATCTCTGTGAGAGGATACTGCTGAACTAGAAACGAGTAACCCAGGTTGTATGGAGTAAGGGGGACTCCGGCAACAGAGATACACTTCTCATCATGGAATTTTTTATACTGCTTAAGCATTGCTTTTTACTGAGTGCATGTATTATCTATTTCTAAATTTAAATATTCAACAATTTTTTTCATGTTTATTTATTTTTGAGAGAGAAAGAGACAGGCAGACGGAGTGTGATCAGGGGAGGGGCAGAGAGAGAGGGAGACACAGAACTCCAAGCAGGCTCCAGGCTCTGAGCTGTCAGCACACAGCCCGATGTGGGGCTCGAACCCACGAACCACGAGATCATGACCTGAGCCGAGGTCAGACGCTTAACTGACTGAGCCACCCAGATGCCCCATTAAATATTCAACAATCTTTTAAAAGAGAAAGTCTCTCTGGCTGGAGTATGGAGTATGAATAATAGAGAGCAAGCCTCGGGGATGGGAAAGTGGTCAGCTGGTGATTGCTATTTTTCAGGCAAAACATTCTTAGGTCTCTGGCTGGCCCTGTGACAAGGGGGGATGGAGGGGAGAGGAAACACGCAGAAGTATACAAGAAAAATATTTACGCTTCATTCTTTCATAAAACACACGATTTAGCACTAGTGTTTGCCAGGCATTACGCTATGCTCTCTTTCACTCACTCTTCTTGGAACAATCCAGCGATGAGCTGGTAACATCCCCACAGTCTAGAGAGGGACTGAGGCTCAGAGGGTTTGACAACTGACAAGGCGTTGAACCCAGGCCATGCTGACTCTAAAACCTGGACTCTTCCCAATACACAAGGTTGCTTTTCCACTAATTAATTAGGACACTGAGAGTTTTAAGTGAGTCAATTTGATGAAAAATATTAAATAAAGGAGACAGGGCCCAATGACACGATGGAACCATGGTAGTCACACCTGAATGACAACAGATGTGGAGATGTCGGTCTAGGAAGACTCAACGTGAGCCTGGGATGGAACTGGAGCCAGAACCCAGGCTTCTGGGCTCCTAGTCTCAGGCTGTCTCTACCTCCTGCATCCCTGAGGGTGGGCATCAGAAAGGAAATGCCCTTGCAAAAATTTGCCTGGGGGGTCCAGAGTTGATTTCATATCCCTGAGCCCAGTGCAAAATCAAATCAAAGCCTGAACAACTTGAAAGTGGAGTCCATTCATTACTCCAATTAGTATCTACCTGTCACCAGCTGTGGCTAGGTGTGGGCACTCCACATCACCCTGAAACAAGTCTCAGGGGCCCCTCCCGCAGCCCTGCCTGGGAGAGTCTGGAGCACAGTGACAGGGCACAAAGAAAGGGCCATAAGGGGGATGTTACAGTATTTGTCACTTCAAAAGACGACAGATACATTTCATGATCTAGGGCTGTATCGAAAATCTGAACATATTTTAGCTAAATAATGAAAACAGTGGTTTTTTATTGTTGTTTGTTTTGTTTTTGCTTCTTCAGGAACCATTGGCACATAGGCCCACACTCTCAACTTCTGCCCTTTTCTCCTCCCAGGCCAACATATGATGATCGAGAGAGATAGTAGGTCAGACTGATGGGAGTTCAGGGAAAAAGAGGTGAGTTAAGACAGGGTGTGTGTGTGTGTGTGTGTGTGTGTGTGTGTGTGTGTGTGTGCGCTCACACATGCATTTGTGCTTGCATACATGCTGGCATGTTTTAGAAAGGAGGGCACCTCAAGGTGATGAAGACTGGGCAGAGGGAAGGCTTTTTGAGTGAGTGAGTGAGTGAGTGAGTGAATGAATGAATGAATGAACAAACAAACAAATGAACAAAATGCCCAGGCCTGCAGTCTCCTCCACACCCTGGTCTCAGATGGAGACAAGCTTTTCCCTAAAGTGGGTGATGGATGGCCTTAGCATTTATCTCTATCATCACTGCGCCCAGTATTACTTCCTTAACATGTCACCTCCTCTAGAAAACATGAAAAGAACTAAAGTGAGGCTTACTGGACAATGTTTTCTACATCATTTGTTCCTCAGTCACTGCTGTCATGACTCTGGGGCTGGGAAAGGAGGGGAATTCTAGTAACGAGGCATGGTAACTAGAAAGTGCTCAAAAGACATCCCTAATAATGAAGCGTGAGATTTGGGGTCCACAGCGTCCTTAGCAGCTGGGCGGCTGCAGTGGGCTGTTTGCAAAGACGGCCACAACAGCCCCCTCCCTGGCTGCAGGGATGCCCCTTTGCCTTGTGACTTCGCAAGTAACTCCCTCTAAGAGGTGATGTTCATTCCTCCACACCTCAACCATGGACTTGGCTGCGTGACTTGCTTTGGCCAATAGCATATTTGCAAGTATGACACGAGCAGAGGATTGAGAAGTGCTGGCAACACTGGGTGTTTCCCACTTTGGGCTCTTTTTTTTTTTTTTTTAATTTTTTTTTTTAACGTTTATTTATTTTTGAGACAGAGAGAGACAGAGCATGAACAGGGGAGGGGCAGAGAGAGAGGGAGACACAGAATCTGAAACAGGCTCCAGGCTCTGAGCTGTCAGCACAGAGCCCGACGCGGGGCTCGAACTCACAGACCGTGAGATCATACCTGAGCCGAAGTCAGACGCTTAACCGACCAAGCCACTCAGGCGCCCCTTGGGCTCTTTTTTTAACTGGCCAGAAATCCAGAGCTGTATCAGCAGCCCTGGTTGAACTCAGCCCAAATCGCCAACCAACAAGATCATGAGTCACTGAGTTTTGACATCATTTGTTAGGTAGCCACTGAAAACTGCTACCAAGGCCTTAAGCAAGGTACTTCTATGTGTCTCAGTTTCTTTACCTGTAGAACATGCTAATTAAATAATACATACAAAACACCTCATACTGTGTGACACACATCCCAAGCACATGTGGGATGTGCTTGGGATCCCACTATCCTTTGTTACTATCCTTGTTTTGACAATAAAGAAAATGAGGTCCAAGACGTTAACTGACCTGGCCAAGCTAGTAGGTGGTGCAGCAAGGGTTCAAACCCAGACCCATCTGCAGTCTGCCTCCCCTGCCGAGAATTCCCTTTCTCCTCCCCTCTACCCCTCTGTTCTTTCATCCTACCCCTCCAGAGGCACCAAGCTCAAAACTCACCCTTGATCACAGCAGCCTACCTGGAGCCATTGCTTTTCTGAACTTTTGATTTCTCTTGCACGTGCACACTCTCCCTCTCGTTTCTTCACTCAGTAAGTGTGCATCAATCACCTACTATGTGCACGCACTGCCACAGGCTCTGGGCACACTGTGGAGAGCACGGCACAGCCCCCACAGAGTTCATGGTCTGGGTGCCTCCCCCTCGGAGTCCACATATCCAGCAGATACCACACTCTGTTTCAGACTGCTGTATCACCAGTTCGCGTACTTTAGTCTTGTCTCCGTGCTCAGATTCGAAACTCATTGTAGGCAAAACCACTTTTGTTCATGTATTCATACATCCCTCCCTCCTCTGCTTCAGCAAGCACCCTGGGAACACTGGGGATACACAAGATACTTCAAAGATGAATTCTTCAAATGTTCACAGCCCACCGCCATGCCTCATGCAGTACTGGGTAAACAGTAGGCAGCCCCAGGTGCTTGAATTTAAATGCTTTCGGGGCAACCACTGAAGACTCAGCGTGCCGTCAATAAATGAGCTGGAGGTTGCTGCTGGCATTCTGAGGCTCTCATCCCTCCACGAGGGGCTGCAGGAGAAAACTGGGGAGGTGCTGCCCCTTCCTCCTCCACCAGCTCTGAGGCCATCGTCAGGCTGCCATGAACACAGGAAGCAGGGACTGACCTTCCTGCCTGGCCTGAACATCTGACACCAGCGGCGTTCCTGTCCAGCTGCCCTGCCCCGTGGCCAGCGAGGGCAAGTGCGCGCAGAGCGCCTGCTGGGTTCAGGGCACTGTGCTGGGCACCAGCACCGACTTCCGAATCCCCACCTACTCTGTCCAGTTTACACCTGCCAGCCCTGTTGGTCACAGGCAAGACTGAGAGGTGAAGTGCCAGAGGCCATACAACTGGGTTCAAACAGAGTCTCTGGGCATTAAGTGCACTGTTACTGACCAAGATCTGGCTCTAGGGAGATTGCACGCCAACTGGCGACACAGAGATAACATGACAGATTTTTTTTTCAACTGCCATAAGATTTCAAAGCCCAGAGGTAATAGCTTTCTAAAGGTGGAGTTTGGTCTGGGTTTGAAAAATGAGTATGACACACACAAGCAGAGAAGGAAAGAGGGCAGTTGTAAGCAGGGGGAGCTACAGGGTAAAGGGGTCAAGCGGGGCAGTATTTGGGGTGTACAGAGGGTGTCAAGGAGAGAAGCCCGGCTGAAGCCCTGAGGAAAGGTTAGAAATCTGGGTGGGAGCAGCTCTGTGTGTGTGTGACAGGGGCGGGGTGGTCCCTGGGACCAGGACCCAGGTGTTGAAATACCATAGAGGAGAGTGATTCATTCAAAGAGGTTCCTGAGGAACATAAGAAGGACCTAGAATGGGGAACACTGGTCTACAAAGTCCTCTACAGAATTCTGAATCGGGAAAGTCCCCATGTAACTGAGTGGGAGACTGAAGCCCAGAGAAGTAAATGCTTTGCCCAAAGTCCCATAGCTGGCTGGAGTCTGAGGCAGGACTTTCAACTTGAGGTCCAGGCTCTTGGGCAAAAGCTCTCGGCCCCTGAGGAGTCCACTACCTGCTGGCCGCATGGGATGTGAAGATAGAAAGATAATAACATCTAAGAGAGGGGTCTTCTCACAGCCTGCTATTCTTTCCCTTCCTTCCATATGATTTCAGCAGCAGAATCCCCACTTTTAATGAGAAACTTCATAAGGAACCCTGATATACTTAAAATACAACAGTTTTCATCTGTCCTGATTGTCTCTGGCAGTGAAGAGTCTCAAGCTCCATCTGCTGGGGCTACCTTGCCCTGTTCGCCCCAGGTTGTCTCTGGGGCTCACCACATTCTTCCATAAAGAAGCCCAAGGGCCCTCGAGGCACAATCAGTCAACTCGTGCATCATAACCTGGTGTGCCTGTGTTCCCCATTCACCGACTTGGATTCTAATACCCATTTCAAGCCCAGTCAGATCTCACCTCCACATCAGTAGCAAGGTCAGTTCTAGGCCAAGTTGTACTGTTCCGAAATCATTCCTTGGAGATGACAAGGAATGATCACCCCCTTCAACTCATGTGACCCTCCGAACAGTGCTCCATGTTGCAGACGAGAATACGGAAACCCAGATGAGCTACATACCTACCATCAATAGGCAGCAGGCGTCAACTTCAGCCTGTTGCACCTGACTCCAAACCCACATCCCTGTCTCAGGAGATTTTATGTCTATGCTGTCCCCACCTTGACCTTGTGTATTCTGCTTTTACAGGTAACACACAGCAGGTAGGTCATGCAAGTCTCTTGTGAACTTACACAAACTAAACATGCCCAGGGCCCCACCCCAGGTATACAGAATCAGAAGCCAGGGTTGCAAACCATTACAGCCCACCATGATGACTCCCAGTCATTGGGGCACAGACAGAGCAAAAATGCCCACAGTCATTCCAGGTCTCTGGTTTAGACTCCCTTTGGCTCCTGGTGCTGAAGAAAGAGGACACGATGCCAAACAGCAGCAGAGCCTGAGCAGGACTTACTGTGTAGAGCTCATTGGTGACCTTCAGGAGCTCCTCATGCATCTGCAGACCAATCTCCTTGCTCTGGAATATGAAAGAACAAATGTCAGAGGGGGAGAAAGTCACTGGTTGCATTGACCAATTTCCTTTTCAACACAGAAAGGGCAGGAATACTTGGGATGGGGTGGGAATGGGTACAGAAACCAACATAAACTTCATTGATCTAGACTTGAATTCCTCAACTTGTGTCCATGACACAAATCCACAGAGAGGGGCCCCTTGCAAAAGGAATATTCCCTGGCCAAATAAGTTGAGGAACCTTCTACCTCCCTGCATTGGTGATTTACAGAGACGTCATCATGTTAAAGATTCTGAGAAGCCCACAGCCAATCAATCTGTTCGTCTTTCTTTAATTCGGTGGGTCCTAAGCTGATGTGACCAGAGTCTGTGTCCCTGGCTCAATACTCATTAGCATCTCATGAGAGTGGGGTTCCACAGAACACAGTTTGAGAAATAATGACCTAGCATCTCAATTCATCATGAACAGTACAGGTTAACAGACTGGATGGAGCACAAGGCAAAAAGATCAAGGTTGTTGCCTCCACTGCATCACTGATGGGCCATGTGGCCCTGGAGTCTTACTTACACATCTATAAATAAACTAGAGCATCACAAAGCTTGGTCTGGGGGTCACTGCTGAGTGCTATACTAAAAAAGGGGGCAGAGGCTTTTGTAGGCAAATACACTTGGGAAAGCTAGTTGAACAAAGAGAGATAGGTTCTCTTATGCAGGACTTTTCAGAGGCTTTCACACTCTTATATGCACGGCTTTCTATAGAGAGCTGTAGTATACAGTTTAGACGACCTCAATCTTTTTTCCATGAGGTGACATACACATTTAGTATATTGAGAAATGCAGTTCAGAATACAATTGACAAATCACCTCCAGGTCTCACCCAGCCTGAAGAGTTTAGGATTCTCTGTTACTTAAGGTATTATTATCATCATCATCATCATCATCATCATCATTATTATTATTTTGGTTAATACTTTCCCTGTTTGCCTGGACTATCATGTGAAGTTTCCATGTTGAAAATGGGAGCCCTGAAAAATCAAAAACACAAGGAACAACAAGTGTTGGTAAGGGCGTGGAGAAAAAGGAACCCTCATGCACTATTGGTGGGAATGCAAACTGGTGCAGCCACTGTAGAAAGCAGTATGGATGTTCCTCAAAAAATCAAAAATAGAAATACCATAATATTCAGTAATTTCACTATTGGGTATTTACCTAAATAAAATGAACACTAATTCTAAAAGATATATGCACCCTTATGTTTATGGCAGCATTATTTACAATAGTCAAGATAAAGAAGCAGCCCAAGTACCCATCAATGAATGGATAAAGATACAGTGTATATATATGTAATGGAATATTATTCAGAATGAAACCTTGCCATTTGCAACAACATGGAGGAACCTAGAGGGTACAATGCTAAATTAAATAAGCCAGTCAGAGGAAGACAAATACCATATGGTTTCACTCATATGTGGAATTTAAGAAACAAAACAAAAAAAGACAACCCCCAAAATGGACTTTTAAATACAGGGAACAAATTGGTGGCTGCCAGAGGGGTGAGGGGTGGGAGGATGGGTGAAATAGGTGAAGGGGGGTGCAGTGCACCAGGGTGGCTCAGTCCGTGAAGCGTCTGACCTCGGCTCAGGTCACGACCTCGTGGTTCGTGGGTTCAAGCCCCACATCAGGCTCTGTGCTGACAGCTCAGAGCCTGAAGCCTGCTTCAGATTCTGTGTCTCATTGCTCTCTCTGCCCCTTACCCTCTCATGCTCTGTCTCACTGTCTCTCTCTCAAAAATAAATTTAAAAAAATTTTTTTTTTAAATTTGAAGAAATAGGTGAAGGGGATTAAGAGTACACTTACAGTGATGTGCACTAATGTATAGAATTGTTGAATCATTATTTTGTACACTTGACACTAATATAACACTGTATGTTAATTATACTTGAACTTAAAAAAAAAAAAGAAAGAAAGAAAACAGGAGACCTGATCTCTGCTGCCTGAGAGCTGAGTCATCCTGCTCCCCCCTTTCAGCTCCCTCAGCTCAAGCATGACCAGCAAAAGATGGGCAGAGACCAGCCTTCCTCCCTTCCCCACTTAGGTCAGGAGCCCCCGCACTCAGCAGTGACAGAGGAAGAGTCAGGACCAGACATGATGACTCTCTAGGCTCCTTCTCCTCACCCCATAGTCCTTCTCTCAGCTTCTGGTACTGCAATTGCCAGAAAGCGCCCATCTGAAGGTAGCCCTTGCCTGCACAAGATCTCTTAAAAGAGAGCAAAAGCTTTAGGCAGTCCAGAGATCTGCTTCGACCTCCCTGCAGCTCTGGTGGCTAAAGATAGGGGACCCAGTCCAAAACCATAGCGGAGCCTGAGCAGAACCTCCTGTGCAGAGCTTGCAGGGGAACCTTCAGTTGCATCCCGTGCATTTGCAGTGGTGCTCAATGAACCTAACCAGCTATGCTCATCTCCTATTCCTTATTCTCACAAGGAAGCACTCAGCCTGTGCCTCAGTTTCCCCTGTGGCCCCTCCCCCTGACTTTTGCCCCACTGCTGACTCTGGACTCTCTGACACTCTCCAGTGGCCTCCTCTCAGTCCTCAGTGTCACTAACCTCTCTGACACCCAAGACCCAGTTTCTTATGTATTTATTTTTATGATCTAACTTTTATGATAGGTAATAAATGCACATGGTTAAAGAAACTCTAACAGCCAGTAAAGTAAAAAGTTAAAAGGAAGTCTCCCAGGCTCCCAGAACCTCACCAGAGACACCTGCTATTAGAAGTTTCTTTTGGGGCACCTGGGTGGCTCAGCCAGTTAAGCATCCAACTTCAGCTCAGGTCATGATTTTGCAGTTCTTAGGTTTGAGCCCTGCATCTAGCTCCGTGCTGACAACTCAGAGCCTGGAGCCTGCTGTGGATTCTATGTCCCCCTCTCTCTCTGCCCCTTCCTCCCCCCAAAAATAAATAAACATTAAAAAAAATTTAAAACAAGAAGTTTCTTTTGAGGGGCATGTGGGTGTTGGTTAAACATCCAACTCTTGATTTCGGCTCAGATCATGATCCCAGGGTGGTGGGATCAAGCCCTGTGTCAGGCTCTACACTGAGTGTGAAACCTGCTAAAGATTCTCCTTCTCCTTCTCCTTCTCTCTCTCTCTCTCTCTCTCTCTCTCTCTCTCTCTGCCCCTCTCCCCTGCTTGCACTCTATCTCTCCAAAATAATAATAATTTTAAAAAAGAAGTTTCTCTTGATACCTTCCAGAAACAGCTACAGATATACAAACATACATTTGGATAGTGTATATTCTTTTTTTTTTTTAACACAAATAGATGTATTCTATACACATCTTTTCATCTTGCTTTTTTCCACCCAACAATATGTTTGAGATTTCTCCTTTGCAGCCATGAAGCTCCTGCATCCTCCTTTTTTAATAGCTTCTTGGGGTTCCATATACCAGATATGTCATAATTCATTAACCAACTCCATAGCAATGGATATTTAGGTTGTCTCCAGTCACTCTTAATATTTCAGACAATGATGTGGTGAACATCCTTGTACCCTGTCACTGCACACATGGGCAGAGACCCCTGTCAGATAAATTCCTAAGTCCTGCCTCTGAAACCCCCACCAGCCTTGCTTTCTCAAGCCCTGCCCCTGCCAGCTCCACACACACTCCTGCCTCCAGCTTCTGCTTCTCAGTGACCCGCAGCCATGTTACCATTTCTGTAGCAGTCCTCTCTCCCTGGCTCTGTCCTCAAATAGCTTGAGCCCAAGTTCAAAGACCTATAGCTTCAGCTGTTGCAGAACAATATGGTTTTAATGTCTCCTCATCATATCAAACTAAAATTATCCAAAATCAAATATGAAATTTCCACCATCTCCTTGAGTTTGGTCAATGAGATAATATCTTCCCAAGCATGGCAATGGGAAACCTTGGAGTTATTCTTTTTTAATGTTTATTTATTTACTTTGAGACAGAGAGAAAGAGAATGCATGCACGTGCACAAGCAGGGGAGGGGCAGAGAAAGACAGAATCCCAAGTAGGCTCTGCACTATCAGAGCAGAGCCTGACACAGGGTTCGAACTCATGAACCATGACATCATGACCTGAGCCAAAATCAAGAGTCAGATGCTTAACCAGGTGAGCCACTCAGGTGACCCTGGAGTCATTTTGAAAAAATTTGTTTATTTCTTCCCCTCCAATCCAATCTGTCACTGTGTCCTACCTTCAAGCTGCTCAATTTTATTCTCTGTAGCAGATAAGGCTGACTCCCTCCCCAACATCCATCCCCAACACCCTTTCTGCTTCCTAAAAGAGCCATGAATTTGGCTTTTTATTGATTCTTCCAGCCGAGTTCTTCCACGGAAGCTGACTCTGGATTCTGGTATGCACTATTAGCCCAGGGCTAAACATGTGACTTAACTGGATAGAACGGAAGGACAAAGATGGTTCAGGGAAGGTTTTACCTCCTCTACTGAGGGCTCCAGCTGCTACCAGTAGGCATTTTAGGACCAGAAGAGGAAGAAACCTTGGGTAGCAGAGCAAAAGAAACCTGGCTCCTTCATGACCTCCTGAGAAACTGGTTCAACTGAACCCAGAGCCTGCCTCCAAGTGAACTTCCACTTCTGGGACTTTGCTGGTTAAGCCACTTTAAACTATGGTTTTCTTTTGCTTGCAGTCAAAGGCAACCTAAGTAACTAGGACCACAAGTCCCAGAACAAGCACATCATCACTGCAGGGACCCAGATTTCTAAACCTGTGCCTTAACTAAGCCCCTAACTCTTGTCCCCAGTTCTGCATGCCTATGCCAGTATAATTTTGTATTTTATTCCCTCCAGAGCCTCCTCAATCAAAATCAAGACCCAGGTCTTTAGCTTAACTTATGAGGCTCTATATGATTAGCACAGGTCTGGTTCCACAGTAGAGAGGGCTGAATTTTGGAGCCAGGGACCAGGATTGGAAATGAGGCTTTAAGCCAGTTAACCTCTGGGCATCTCAGCTTCCCCATGTGTAAAATAAGCACCTGTTTGTATCCTTCTTGGCACTTATTAAGGGAAGGGCAATGATCTTGCTTGCTTGTTTATGTGTCAATTTATTTACCATTTGTTTCCCCCACTTGAATGTAAGCCCCATGAGCACAAAGAGATTTTCTCTCTGATGGTTGATGCTCAGATATCCTAGCTGCTGGGAGGGCTAGCAGCAGACAGCCCCAGCCAGGAGCACTCTTCAGGGATGGCCTCAGTAGACAATGTGACCTTCCAAAGCCTGAAGGCCTGTGTCTGTCCAAAGATAAATGCATGGTGGGCATAGACGTCTGCCTTTCCCTCAATTGGGACAGCTCTGAAGGGCTGCTCCTTCTCTAGAACTTTCCATAGAGCTGTCCAAGCCTTCTAGCAAGGCTGCCTTCAGCATGACTGCTCCCTCCCTTTCCTTCCCAATGTGTGGACCCCAAGATTGCTCCCTTGTCATTTTGCTAGATGCTAAATTCAGCTGTTTCAAAGTCTGCCTTCTGGGTTTCCCAATCTGCAATATCTTGCTTTCCCACTCCTGTGTCCCTGCAATGCCACAGAGCCTGTCACATGGTGGGTGCTCATTACATATTTTGTTGAATGAATCTACGAATGAATGAAGTAAAAGTTCCTCTAGCCTTAGGGTTTTTACCTGTAAATGTAGGGCGATGTCATGAGTGTCCCAGAGTCCCTGTGAGGATACAAAGAGATGACACTTTGGGTAGCTACTTTGGGTGGCACCCTGCCAGGCATAGATGAAGAGCTTGGGAAACAGTAGCACAGGCTGAGTCGACACCCACTGGATGCCAGAGGCAAGGCTAGCAAGTCGCCCAGAAAGGGAACGTAAAGTTGAATTTTAAATTAACTTTTCCCTTAAGAATCTCCCAGTTTGGTAGCGTCAAGGGTTAAGACAAATAATTCTAAGGCAGGAGGCAGAAAGGGCCATAAAGAGTGAAAGATGAAGTGATGCAGGATGAAGTGATGAAGAGGATGGGGGCGGCGGGGGGCGGGGAGTACCACCAGAGCCACCTCACTTTGCATGAATGGCCAGAGATGGCATTCTAGGTCACAGCCTGAGTGAGGGCAAGAGACCGAGGACAAGGGAAAAGTGTGATTTGCAAAGAGAGGAGCATGGTAACAGAATTGCAGATAATAAGCTTGAAATGGAGGCTGGGCCAGATCACTTAGAGTGCAACTGGGAGCCACAGGTTTCTGAGTGGGAGAGAGTGGTGACCGGAACTGTGCTTCAGGAAGATGAAGGCACTGGCATGTGGAGGGTGGGTTGCATGGGGAGGGCTGGAGGGCTGCTTCTTGCGTCTTCTCAGTGGGACGGTAAGCCCCCAGATGGAACCTGCCCGAGTCTCTGCTTGTCTCCCCCTGGGCACCAAGCACTGTGCTGGCCCCAGAGCGAGCACTTGGCCAAGAGTTACTGAGCTGCGCAGAACTCGAAGACATTTTATTTTGTTAGGTTGGGAAGGGAAATATTCTCAACTACAGTTCCAGAAATGACTGAATGAGGAACCCAAACCAAACATTCCACCAGGAACAGGAGGCCAAAACCCTGATAATGTCTAACAGACCATCACACCCAGCCCTTGGGGACTCAAGTGGCAACAGATTCGCACTCATCCACATTTCTAGCATGACTTTCATGCCTGCAGAGGTTGGGGGGTGGCAGGCTGCATCATGCACAGGGAGTGTACACAGTGTAGAGAACAATTATACCTGGCCAACAAGGGGTCAGCCACGGCAGCCATTGGCTCCTTGGGGTTGAAAGGGCAGAGCCCAGTTTCTCTGACCCAAATAAGTCTAAAAAATCAGGTGGCAGGTGTCTCTGGCCCTGCCTTTTCCCTCTGCCCACTGCTAATGCCAGCTAAACTCCCTTTCTGGCCACATAACTCTTTAAGGTGGGGGCGGCTTCTGGGGCACTGTAAGGTGGTTAACAGCATCCGCGGCCTCTAACCACCAGATGCCTATAGCGTTCCCCGCCCATACCCCAAGCTGTGACAAGAAAAATCATCCCAGACGTGGCCAAATGTTCCCTGGGACACAAAACCGCCCCGGGTGAGAGCCACTGCCCCAGATCAAGGGCTCCAAGTGGCCACTCATCTCCAGCCTGCAGACATGTTTTAGTTGGCCTTTCGGCATTTTCAAATATCTGACTTATTTCTCAGCATTTAAAAAAATCAGGAAATTCCCCCTTAAAAGTCTTGACTTTCAGCTTCTCTTGAAAAACTAGAGATCCAGCAATACTGAGTCCCTGCTTCGAGGATGGCTGCCCCTCTACATGAGGTTTGTGCTCTCCAGTCGGCCACAGTGTCCAGCACCTCCCTTTCCCTGCCCACGTCACCCACCTGGCCCATGGAGGCATCTGGGTTTAAGACCCGTCAACCAGTGGGGGTCTCTCAGGGGGCAGCCATTGGAACCCCTGGCATTCATCAAGGTCGGCAATCCCAGACCTGCTAAATTGGACCCTAGGAAAAAAAAACCTTTTTAACAAATGCCCTGTTCA
The DNA here is from genome assembly GCF_018350195.1 of Panthera tigris. Classification (NCBI taxonomy): domain Eukaryota; kingdom Metazoa; phylum Chordata; class Mammalia; order Carnivora; family Felidae; genus Panthera; species Panthera tigris. Next base: position 50,473,123 of record NC_056661.1, read on the forward strand.
TATCCTAACGCTTGAAGGCCACTGAAGAGTCTGGCTCCCAAGACCCAACCTCCTGGCTCCCCCGTGGACCCTAACATCATTGCGTGCTGTGGATTCTCAGAGCCCCCCATACCCACACTCCTGCCTGCACTACCTCCTCTTGTATGTCTATGGCCAACTCCTCACCTAGTTTCAGCTCAATCTACACGAGCACTTGCAAAACACTTACTAGATACCAGCCTCACCTAGGCGCCAAAGACACAGAGCTCAGTGAGACATGGTTCCTGCTTTCTCAACTGCAGCTAGCATTTATGAAGTACTTTTCATTTGCTGAATACTGTCCAAAGCCACTTCCATACACTATCTAATAAAACCTTTAAGGTAGGTACTATTGTGCCCACTTGACAGATGAGGGCTGGAGGCTCAGAAGGGTTGAGCGACTTGCTCTAGGCTGCATAGCTAGGAAATGGCAGAGCCAGGGTTCTGCTTTTGGTTGGTCTGACTCCAAAGACGGCACTTGTCATGTCTTTCCGTGGTCTGTTTCCAGAGGGCCTAGCATGAGATGCAGGCACACAGATGAAAGAAGCCATTGCAATGCTGTAACAGCAATGAGTCCAGGCCACAGAGGAGGTACGAAGGAGGGTGTGCCCTCTGACAGGACACCACGTGCCTGTCCAATATACTTTCTCACCACCTGTGCAGGAATCTGCATCCCTGGCCCCTTGCCCCCACTTGCGGGCAGGCCTACTTCTCCCTTAGCCTGGTCCTTCTTGGCCCACCTGCCCTGTTAGAAACAAATCAGCCATTAGTATCCAAAATCTATAAAGAACTCACCAAACTCCACACCCAAAAAACAAATAATCCAGTGAAGAAATGGGCAGAAGACATGAATAGACACTTCTCTAAAGAAGATATCCAGATGGTCAACAGGCACATGAGAAGATGCTCAACATCACTCCTCATCAGGAAAATACAGATCAAAACCATACTGAGATATCACCTCATGGTCAGAGTGGCTAAAATGAACAAATAAGGAGACTGTAGATGCTGGAGAGGATGTGGAGAAACGGGAACCCTCTTGCACCATTAGTGGGAATGCAAACTGGTGCAGCCGCTCTGGAAAACACTGTGGAGGCTCCTCAAAAAATTAAAAATAGAACTACCCTATGACCCAACAATAGCACTGCTAGGAATTTACCCAAGGGATACAGGAGTACTGATGCATAGGGGCACTTGTACCCCAATGTTTATAGCAGCACTTTCAACAATAGCCAAATTATGGAAAGAGCCTAAATGCCCATCAACTGATGAATGGATAAAGAAGATGTGGTTTATATATACAATGGAATACTACTTGGCAATGAGAAAGAATGAAACCTGGCCATTTGTAGCAACGTGGATGGAACTGGAGAGTGTTATGCTAAGTGAAATAAGTCAGGCAGAGAAAGACAGATATCATATGTTTTCACTCATATGTGGATCCTGAGAAACTTAACAGAAGACCATGGGGGAGTGGAACGGGGGAAAAAAAGTTACAGAGAGGGAAGGAGGCAAACCATAAGACTCTTCAATACTGAGAACAAACTGAGGGCTGATGGGGGGTGGGGGGAGAGGGGAAAGTGGGTGATGGGCACTGAAGAGGGCACCTGTTGGGATGAGCACTGGGTGTTGTATGGAAACCAATTTGACAATAAATTATATATATACACACACACACACACACACACACATACATATATACATATATATTTTATATATATATACAAAATATATACAATATATATACAAAAGAAACAAATCATCCATGATGACCACCTCTCACTTCTCCCTTCCTTCTTCTTCTTCTAACAGGAGATGAGACATGGTGGGACTGACCCCTGCTTGCAAAGTCATACAAGATGGTCCATCAGTCATGGGACCCAGTTTGACCAGAGTGCTTGTCTCTAGTGATTGGGTTAGAAAGAGAAACATATTCCATGCGGAGCCAATGAGAATCTTCCCTGAGAGGTTTCTAACAACCATACTCTCAGATCCTCTCTCCTCTGGGGTTGCTAAGCTAGGATATCAGGAATCTTGGGCTGCCTGCAGTCATCTTGTCCATCACAAGGAGAGTCCAGGCCTTGACAACAGCATCTGCATCCTGGATCTAGTGAAGCCTAAACAAGACTTACATCCAGACCTTCTCAGTTATTGGATCCAATAAATTGTCATTTTCACTGATGTGAAAGAATACTGATGTAATCTGTGCTTATGTTGGTCTGAATGTACCAGAATGACCACAGAGCAAGACAGTCTTCTGAAACCCTCCACCAGGCACAAGCTTTCAAACAGTCCCTACAAAAGGAACAATTTCCAACCAATCAAAGCATAAGCTCCTTAAAGGCTGGGACTTCCTGTAGTTCTGATCACAAAGACTTGCATATAGAAGGAGCTCTATAATTGCCTGTCTATGAGCTAACTAATACACAGAAGCAATAGGAAACCAGAAAGCAGTAAAAAGTGGCCATCTTTGAATCTTCCCCCCCCCCCCCTCCAAAAAACCCATGCATTCATGTCAACATGGGACCAGCTGGCAAAATTTTTTTTGACACAACAGTTCCTGAGTGAAATCAATTTTCTTTGCTCTGAAAATCTTGCCATGGGTGATTGATTTAGTTTTCTTTTAAAGTTTTTTTTTTTTTTTTTTTTTTTGAGAGAGAGAGAGAGAGCAAACGAGGGAGGGGCAGAGAGAAAGGGAGACAGAATCCCAAGCATGTTCCATGCTGTCAGCACAGAACCTAATGTGGGACTCGAAATCACAAACTGTGAGATCATACCCTGAGCCGAAATCAAGAGTTGGCACTTAACCATCTGAGCCACCCAGGCGCCCCTGATTTAGTTTTCAGTGCAGGGATAATTGAACTTTTAGGGGGAAGCCCTCAAAAATTATTACCATAGGTCCCGGGCCTTCATGAGCTGTATTTGAAAGGTTCTGTTTTTAAAGGGCAAACTAACAGGTGGGTCATTTCCAGTGCTAATGTCACCCTTCGTGCCTAGAAAAATAAGATCATCCTAAAATGTTGGGTTTTAATGACAAGTCTCCCTCCACTTCTCTGAAGGAGACCATTAGAAACAATCCTCGAGAAAAGTGGAGGCCGCCTCAACTCTCAGCTATCCTCTAGGGCCTCTCTTGTAGCACCTTGCCAGGTGCTACAGCAGCAAAGGCTCGTCTCCCTCTGCTCGACTAGATGTTCTCATGTTGGGTTACCTTTGGGGACAGTTCATGGCTTTCCTAGTTCTGGGGTTCCAAGCAAACAATAGGAAACAAATTAAATAAAACAAAAGTTTTGGCTCTTTTAGCTGTAAATCCCACATTGTTTCCACGCTCCTGCTTGTTTTCTAAGCAATAACAAAACTTGAGACCCACAGATGTTCCCTATTTAAATACATGATATATGTACCACTGGCCATCTCCCAGAGCAATTGTGCATTTATTTCCCAAGCAAAGGCTTAAAAGGCGTGTCTCAGAGGAATGGGGCTTCTTCAGTTTGTCCTGGAAGGTCAGCTTATCCCTGGAAACAGCAGTTTAGACAGCTAGTTGGCTGTTTCTCTTAGCTGTGTCCTCACTTGCCAGTAAGTGGGCTGTGGGCATTCTGCCATGTCACAACCCCTTGTCCCCAAACAACAGCCATAGCCTAGTCTCTCCCCCACCTTCCATCCGGACCCTTGTTACTCTTCCCCTCTCCCCTATCATCTTCCTGTTCCTGTTCCTGGACACCTCCCTGCTTTTCCTCCCCTTCCCAAACTAGTCTATGTCTCCTGTTGCTGCAGCTCCAAATGTTGTCATCTGCATGTTTGTGTAAGAAGCTGGAATGCACACTTGAGCCCTGAACTCTTCCCCCTGTTGCCGGAGCCGGGATACCAGATTGCAGGAAGCAGGAAGGCCCTGGGACTGCTCATCAGAGGTTCTTGGCAGCAGTGGGCCCCACCGATGCATGCCCAGGAGCTCAGCAATGTCACCCTCCTCCCCCTGTAATTACTCTCCAGCATCCCTCTGGCATGCTGTTTGCACTGAAGGCCTCCGTTTTCAGAAATGCTTAACAAAACAGGTCTAAGGAAGTCCAAGCATACCTTGGAATGACTACAAACAAGTGCTCTGACAGGCTAGGAGTTTCTAGATCTCTACTAGTAACACTAAGTATTATTATTAATAACACTTGCTATCATTGTTAATTATAATGCCCAGTACTATTACTACTAATACTACTTGTCAGTATAGATAATGACAACAACACTGTTAGTGAACTATACTAGCTATTGTTCATGAATCTCTCAGCATGTGCCAGGCCCAGTGATGCCTGCTTTACAGATAATCACTCACTTAAGCCTAATATCAGCCCTTTCTTTATGGGAGGCACTATCATTAACCTTACTTTAAAGATTGGGACATAGGAGCTCAGGGAGGGTGAGTAATATGCCCAAGACCATAGAGCTGGCAGATGGGATGCTCTCAAACATTCCACTCTACTGCCCCCACTGGGAGAATTAGCACTCTATGTGCCTTAAGAATTTTTTTCCCCAAGCATTCCCAAATAATTATAAAACATGGATACTCCTCTGCCTTTAGTATGAAGAGCATAGTGACATTTACAAGGCTCTGCTTTAGATCATCGTAAATATCAGATAACACACAGTGCCCAGGGCCACTCCGCAGAATCTCCCGTTATCTGTGGCCAAGTCCCTGCCCTCCCCCTGGCCTCCAGGTCAAGGCAGAAGGAGATGGGGTGGAATGCTGACCTGAGTCTCTCTCGAAACAGAACATATTCAGTAGTCTTTCTGGATTACATCCCTGATGCCGACCTACATTTTTTGTTTCTTTTTTTTTTTGCCATGAATCTCTTACAGATAAGGAGAGAAAAATTTGTAGTGAGGGAAGGGGAGCATGACAAAGCTATCTTTCTGAAAAACCAGTATCTATGAAAACCTGAAGCCACTGAGTTTTGAGCTGTTTTTTTTTCCCCTCTCTAGATGATCTTCGAGGTGAATACAAATGTTGTCAGGCTTATTTGTTAGATTCAAAATATTATTAATCACGTATTACTGCTGCATCACTGATCCGAGACATCACTTTAACCTCCTTGTCATTTTATCATCTGATCTTTTTTTTCATCTGCATTGTTGTGAACAGGATGTAATACAGACTGCTTTGGCGTTTCAAAAATGTCTGTAGCCAGGGCACCCGGGTGGCTCAGTCGGTTAAGCGACCGACTTCGGCTCAGGTCATGATCTCGCAGCTCATGGGTTCGAGCCCCGCGTTGGGTTCTTTGCTGACAGCTCAGAGCCTGGAGCCTGCTTCAGATTCTGCGTCCCCCTTTCTCTCTGCACCACCCCCCTCAAAAATAAATAAACATCAAAAAAATTTTTTAAATGTCTGTAGCCAGCTACCCAGCACCTTTCTACCCATTTTCCCATCCACCCGTCTATATGTCCACCCATCCACCCACCCACGTACTCGTGAACCTACCCACCCGTCTACTCATCCATCCATCCTTTCCTTCCTTTCTATTCCCATAGCACCCTCCCTGACCCAGGCTCCTACCATCCCTTCACCACTAATCTGCATATTAGTGTGTATGTGTAATAACATGTAACTGCTCTCCCTGAGTCCAGCATCTCTCTTTCAAAGCCATCAAATATATCAAATCAATCATCCTTAAAGTTGGCTCTGGTTACGTCATCTCCATTCAAGAACTGTCAGTGATTCTCCAATGTCTAGAAAATAAAGCCCAACTTATTCTGACATCCAAGGGCTTCTTCAATCTGTCTCCAACTGGCCTTTCTCCCCCCACCTTTATTTCAGTTCTCCAATATTTCAAACATACAGAAGGGTAGAGAAAACAATAGCAAACACTCATGAACATGCCACCCAAATTAGATTTTTCTGTTTTTGCTCCAAAACTACTCTTAGAAAGCAAAATGTTCCAGATACCACTGAAGTGCCCTTTGTCCCCTTTCTTCCTCCCTCCTTCCTCAACTGCTACTCTGCAGCTAGTGTGCCTTCCACAGCCCACCTTTGCATACCTTTAGGTCACACAGGTTTCTAATACTATAAACAATATGAACTAGGGGCGCCTAGGTGGCTCAGTCGGTGAAGCATCTGACTTCAGCTCGGTTCATGATCTCATGGTTCATGGGTTTGAGCCCCACATCAGACTCTGTGCTGAGAGTGTGGAGCCTGCTCGGGATTCTCTCTCTCCCTTTCTCTCCACCCCTCCCCAACTCATGCGCACACGCGCGTGCTCTCTCTAAATAAATAAATAAAAACTCAAAAACAAACAATATGAACTATTAATTTGTTTTAAATTGTTTAAAAATATCACAGCTTAGCTTGCTTTTTTCATCCAATGTTGCATTTTCCAGTTTTATCTACATTGTTCATACACATCTAGTTCCATCATCTTAAGGACTGTATGCTATTCCATTGAATGACTATAGATAGTTTATTTAGCCATTCCCTTCATGATGGACATTGAAGTGATTTTTTTTTCTTTACTATAAACACTATTGCAGCAAACACCCTTGTACAAGGTTTGTGTGTGTGTGTGATATACTAGAATATTTTTAGATTATACTCAGACGTGGAATTGCTGGGTCACAGGGTGTATACCTCTTCCTTCACTGTTGCTACATTAAGCCCAGTTGTTCCCCAAAGGGGCTGGACCAATTTACAGGTCATGGAGCTCCCTGTTGCCCCACATTCTTGTCAGCACTTAGGACTGTCCTACCAGTCTAAATGGGAGTCAAATTGTGTCTCATTTGGTTTTCTCTTTCCTTATTTGTTGTTGCAGGAAGATTTTTTTTATTCGAACATAATGGAATTTGTCAATATTTTTCTTTAGAGTTTGTGCTTTTCTTATGTTTCCTTTAGGCAAAAGAAACATTCTTTTTTATGTTTCTTTTCCTATCCCCAGGGTTTTAAATATAACCTCCTACATTTTCTTCTATAGTTTTAAAGTATTGCTTTTTACCTCTAGTGTTTTAATCTACCTAGAATATATTGTTGTGAATGAAGGTAGAGGTCTCATTTTTCCATATAAAAAAATATGTGTGTGTGTATGTGTAAAATCATTTCCCAAAAATAGCCCCCAAAATGACAACCAGTGGAATCTACCGACCAATCTGTAATGCAACACTGTCATGTACTGTGCTCTCATTTGCAAAAAGTCCTGTTCTGTCCCATTAGTCAGCTTACCTAGCACTGCTCTAGAACTGCCTGTTTTACTGACTATCACTTTAGAGGAGCTCTCGATACCTGATAAGGCCAATGCTTCAACAAAAATTTAAAAATATAACCCACAGACCTTATTTTCTTATCAACTGTGATAAAGTTATAAGTTAAAAGCAAGCATAAAGCTTTAAAAAAAAAACCTTTGAAACTAAACACAATTCTGAATAATTCATGGGTCAAAGAAGAAATTGCCATGGAAATTATGAAATATTAATCTCTGAATGACAATGAAAGCATCACTTATTGAAACTTTTAGGATGCAGCTAATTTGTAGCATTAATGGCATTAATCTTCAATCATTCTTATTTTTTAATGGACCTGGCTGACACACAGGAATATGATTAATTTCTGCAACCAGCCATCTTGCTGAATTCTCTTCAACAGGAAGTATGATATTTGCTGTTGGCTTTTGGTAAATGCCCTTTATCAGGCTAAAGAAGTTTTCTGCTTATTCCTGTTTGCTAAGAGTTTTTGTCTTAAATGGTGAAAATTTAGAAACATGCCTTTTAAAAGTCAAGAATACCACTTCTCTCCCATATCCCTCCATACTCTACGAGATGAAGGTCCTAGCCAATATAATAAGGCAAGAAAAAGAAATAAGAGGTTATAAAAGAAGAGACAAGGCCACCATGATTTAGAACTAATCAGTGAGTGGCTTTCTGAGCATATTTTTTCTTGTTTCTGACACTTTGTTTAATCTGTATGCCCTGAATAAAATATTCCTTCATCCCATCTCCAAAATTAAGTCTCACTGTGTTCTTTCTCAAAGCCCCAATAACCATCCTAATAAAGCTAATATTTATTGATTACTTACTGTGTACCAGGTAGTGGTTTTATATAATCTTTCTTTAATCCTTACAACAACCCCATGAAGGAGGTTATTATTAGCTTCATCTTGAAAATGAACTCACATGGTCAGAAAGTGGCAAAATAGGGACTGAGCCAGGGAATCCGCTCACAGCCCTAACCACTGCACTGGACTGCAACATTGACCTATCAGCTCGTGATACAGGACCCAGACATTTCTGTCCACCAGCCTTTGCTTTGGTCTGGAATCCCATGTCTGACTTTTCTCAAATCTCTGCATATCTGTATGGACACAGTGATGTGCCACCCAGGTCACTTTCAGTCCCTTTTAATCCCCCAGCTGTGTGGAGGGCTGCTGGCAGACAGGAACTACCTTGGCTAAAGAGCAGTTAGCCAAGACCTAGGTCTGCCTAAGACCATGCCCCCTTCTGGGAGCACCAAAAAGGTAAAGGTCCATCCTCCTTGCCCCTACTCAGGAGAACTCAGAAGGGCCAGCCCAGCTTCCGAGCTCCCCCAAGGAGTCAATTGAGGCTTTAGCTGTGACTGCACCACAGCCCAACTTCTCCATTCACTGACTCCTGCTTTCCCTCCTTTCCTTCTGCAGGTGGAAACCCCAAGAACATTTGCTAATATACCCCTGCGTTGTAATCACTCTCAATCATCTTCCTGGGGAACCCAAACTGGGATAAATCCTAATCTTTCAGGACTCACTTCAAATGCTGCATCCCCAACATAAAACCTTCCCTGAGCCCCAACCCCCAGCCCAGATTAGAAGTCCTCCTCCCTCTGAACCAACATCCCTCTCTGCTACATTTGAATCACAGCCACACACCTGTCTTTGCTTCCATTCTACAGTGTGATCTCCCTGAAAGAGGGCACTGTGTCTGACTCATCTATCTTCTTCACCACCTGTCTAACACCAAACATGGGCTCCAGTCACACACATCTGGACTCCAATTCCAGCTCACCTTCATCAGCATCAGTTCCCTCATCTGTAAAATGGGATGATGACAGCATCTTGCTCTTAGGATTTAAGAATTAAGTATCTATGGAGTTCTTAGCCCAGAGCCCAGCACACAGTAAGCACTCACTGTTTGCTTTCTATGATTATTGTTTGCCTACTGTCATGATAGCACTAATAAATGTTTATTGAGGGGGTTGAATGCCTGATGGTGACCAGCTCAGCAGGCTGTACTAGCAGAGTGAGTGTTCACGACTTCATCTCCGTGGGAGCCGGTGGAGATTGGCTGAGGGTTTCTCGTTCCCTTGGCACTTTGCCCACTTGCTCTGTCTCCATGTAGGCCTCCTAGCTGGACCCTCCAGCATGCAAACCCTCACTCTCTCCTGCAACCACGAAATAAAAAATAAACCTGGCTTTGAATCCAAGGCCATTGGTGCTTTTGATCTTGGTTACAAAGCAAGGCAATTATTGGACACAAAAGCCCTGATTTATTTATGAAATGCGACGGACATCTTCGAGGCGGGAACGAAAAAGCTCACTGAAGACCAAGACCTATTGCCACACAGTGAATGGCTGCTTTCAAACACAAGCCCCCCAGATGCCTTCTCTTCTCTGCTGAGAGTCTTTCCTCATTAGTGCTTCCTCCAGAACACCGCAGCTCCCAACAATCAAATTCACTTCACGGCCAGGCAAGTAATTAAATTCTGCAGGCATCGGAGCATAGAATAATGGATGGCTATTGTTAAGGAGGCTGAGACTGAAAATGGAATGAATGGGCTTCAATGCCCAGTCTCAGACACGGTAGGGGCAGGAAGGGAGAGCAGGCAGGATGCAGATGGACTCCCCCCCCCACCACCACCACTGGTGCTCCACAGGGGTTAGTAGATTCAGTACAGGACCTGGAGTGGAAAAACCTGCATTTGGGGCCAGATGCTGTGCTTACCAGAGGCAGGCCGCAGTTTCCTCACCTGTGAAACAAGGAGGTCAGTTATTCTCCCTGTGTGGTCCCCAGACCAGCAGCATCAGCATCGCCAAGGAACTTGTTAGAAATGCAGATTCTCAGGCCTCTCTCCCCCTTACTAAATCAGACATTGTGGCAGTGGGGCCTAGCAATCTGCTTAACAAGACCTCTAGGTGTTTCTGATGCTAGAATTTGTGAATCACTGGTAGATAATGTTTAAAATTGAGGCCACAAACTCAAATGCATGAAGGGGCCAGGGAGGCAAAATAAAGGAGCCAAGCAGGTATGCTACACTAGACGACAGCAAGGACCCTGGGGCAGTGGGGAGAGTGTGCCCTGCCTATAGGGGCTACCAGCTACTCAGTCCCAGCCAACTTAACCAAGAATTACCTGTGGGGATCTGATATTGACAGGACTTCTTCAAAATGCAAAGTCCTAGTTTTTATGTGAACCCCTACAATTTTCAAATATTGGTTTTATTTTTCTTAACATAGTGAGGGCCATGCAGATTATCCTTGAGAACCAAATTCATCTGAAGACTGCCATTTTGCAGCCTCCCTTTTGAGTTACCTTGGACCTCCACTGTGATATACCCATTGTGCTCTTGACTTTCTCCAAACACTGAACTTCCAACGTCCTTTCTCCATTTGGCAGACTCCTATTCATCCTTCAATACCCAACTCAAAGGTCACTCACTGTGAACTCATCCTCAAGCGTCTGACCCACTTACCACCTCTCCACTAAGAAGGTAAAGAAGAATCAAATATGAGGTTAAAGAATTGACACACCAAAGAAGGGAACACAGAGGGAGACATAGAGAAGTTATAAAAGTCTTTCCCCACAGAGGAGGAATAAGGACCTCTCAGAAGAGTTACCCTATTGCTGCTTGAAAAATCACTTAAATAAAACAGTTATCCCATTAGACCAGAATCTAACTTTGTATTTATTTTAGAGAGAGAGCGGGGCAGGGAGGGGCAGAGAGAGAGAGAGAGAGAGAGAGAGAGAGAGAGAGAATCCCAAGCAGGCTCCATGTTCAGCACAAAGCCCGACATGGGGCTCAATCCCATGACCCTGGAATCATAACCTGAGCCAAAATCAAGAGTCAGATGCTCAACCAACTGAGCCACGCAGATGCCCTGAGCAGAATCTAATAAGATGAAGTTTGAAAAGACCGAATATAAAGAAATGCAAGTACAGAATTCAAAAGATAGATTTTAAAAAAACAGCTGGCATAAAAATACCAGGGATTCAAGCAGGGAGCTCAGAGGGAGCCAACCATGTGAAGAGACTGAGGTCAAAAAGGCAAAAGCCTGCATAAGTTGCATTATTAGAAAGAATGTGTCTAGACAGCTCTGTTCTACTCTTAGCCCTTCAAACCTTCCTGGAGTATTCTGAATAGATCTGAATGTTAACTTGTGCAGGTCAGAGAAGCCTGGGGCATGACTTGGGGGGGGGGGGGAAAGCATGAAGCCAAATCACAGGGTGAACTGAAGGGACCTGGGGTGTTTACTCAGAGGTGGGAAAGATCTGGCTGGGTGGTCATGATTTCTATCTTCGAGCAACTGACAAGTCTCCACGTGGATTGGTCTATGTGGCCCTCAGGACGTGACCAGGATCATGAGTGTAAACACTGAGATTTTATTTCAACATTGGGGAGAACTTTCTATTGATCGTGGTTGTCCCCAAATGGAATGAGCTATCCTGAGAGGTAATGAATACCATTTCTTAGGGACATCTAGCAGAGGGAGGGCCAGCTCCTGCAGAGAATGATAAAGGGACTAGAAAAGAGGCCTAGTGGGCATCTGTTGTTTTATTTCTCCCTTCTTATAAGAGGACTCCAGTTTTTCAGGGGAACCACCCATTCTCTGTTCATGGGTTAGGTGGAGTTGAGTGTGTACGTGGCTTCAGGGGTGGGGATGTTTCCTGAGCCTGGTCAGTCAAAGCATTGCCTCCCACTGGCCACAGGTGCAGCTTCAGGAGCGCTGGTGTGACCCATGTTGAGCAATCAGAGCCTGTAAGACTCAATTCTGGGAGAACAGAGCTCTCACTTTCCATGGGGCTTGATGCAGGGGGGATGTAAGCCTGGAGGGGGGGGCATGTGGTTATCACATGGAGAGAGACTTCCTGTGAAAGAGTCCTTCACCCCACCCCCCAAAAAATTGAGGAAACAGAGAAAACTGGAGCAGAGCTGCAGAGAGATGGGAGTTCTTCTGTGCCCTTGAAGCCCCCATGCCTAAAGCCAGCCTTGCTCTGGAGAGCTGGTAAGTCCCTTTCCTCCTTCAAGTCAGTTGAGTTGGGTTTCTGTTGTTCACAACCATAAAAGCTCTGACCAACATGATGGCCTCTAAGGTCTCAGCCAGTTCCTTTGGCTACACCGGATCCTTATCTCATACTTAAAGCAAGGGCCACCTGTGTGCATATGTCCACTTGCCCGCAGGAATCCTAGGATGGCTTGTGGAATGGGTAGTGCTGCTTCTAGTCATAAGAACAGACTGCACTGCAAGGGGAAATGGAGAATCATGAGAAGGTAAGTTATTAAGTCAAAGACACCCTGAGTCAGCGAGAACCTGGTAGGCAGAGCAGCTGCCCCAGACCCAAACCCAGGAAGGACAGCTGGCCTAGAAGCTTCTCCCTTCCTGCAGATGCATGAGCAGCTCATGACTTGGTGGGTGGGGAAGGAACATCCCCTCGAGTGTTAGGACCCAGCTCAGGAATAGGGAGGAGGCTCCAGTCTTCAGGGTCACTAGAGAGCCACCATTTAATGAGCACCTGCTGGATGCCAGGCCTGTGTTGGGCACTTGGCCTACCTCTGCTCTTCAGAGCAGCCCCCTAGAGTGGGCACTGTCACCGTCTCCATCTCCTAGATGAGAAAACTGAGGCTCAGAGATTGGCCCGGGTTCACAAGTCAGTGAGGGGCAGTTCTGAGACAAACTTCAAAAGCCCAGCCATACTGCTTCCTGCCGGTGATGAAAATGGGCCCAAAGTGGACAAGTCTGGGTTCTCTGGCAGTTTTTCAGGCTTTACCTCCTCATTAGTAAGATGGAGTAAATGACGATCCCACTCCCCAGTCTGACCAGAGACGGCCTCACTGGTGCTAGAGGTCTGCGGGATCTATTAGTACATAAGGAGTGCAGCCTCCGTGCTGAGATTATCTATAACTGATGTGACACAAAGGGACCAGGTTGTGCTAAATCAGCCAGCCAGACTCTTCTCCGGCTCTCTCCCGGCCCACAGGGGCCAGGCCGTTTCCTTTGTTCCACAGGCACAGGCCTGGTAACAAGGCAGCCAGAAGCTCAGCTGTCGACATTTTTTCATTATTTTCTACCCTGTTAACCTCCATCACCAGTGAGGCTGCTGTCAGCCTAAATGAGAACTGAAAAGATTTATCTCACTTGTCCCAGGGATCAGTCAGGAAAAAGACCCTTCATTTCCTAACGGCCCTGATGACCCTTTCTCTGTGAATCACTCCCACCCAGGAAAAAGATGTGACACTGGCAGCAGGCGGGGGCTTCTGGCCAGACCGAGTGATCGGAATCAGCTGTTTGGTTTTGCAAAGCACTGTGATTTTTTTTTTTATTGCACTGTATTTACCTTCCTAATTATGTTTGCTCACACAAATATTAAACTTAGACCACGTTTCATAAACACTGCCCCAGGAGGGGACCGGCACATATTGTGTGGTGGGAGGGAATTAGCCTGTGATTACCATTTTGCTGTAGAAGTTGTCCTCAAAGTGGACAATCCAAATACAGACCACAGAGAGATTATTACATTTCAAATCAACTTGTTCTCCTCCTTGTGCTTCTAGCAATCCCAGGTCACCTAATCCCTAAAATTGGCGCCTAGTAAGATGAGCTCAATAATTTTGGTAATAACACTCACGTTGGTAGAGTGGTAGCCAGCTTTCCTGAACACTTACTGTCCGTGTCTTTCTTCGGACTAACACCCTCTTTTTTAAAAAAAAATTTTAATGTTTGAGAGAGAGAGAGAGAGAGAGAGAAAGAGAGAGAGAGGGGAAGGGGCAGGGAGGGAGACAGAGAATCCGAAGCAGGCTCAGCGTTCTCAGCACAAAGCCCAACACGGGGCTTGAACTCATGAACCATGAGATCATGACCCGTGCCAAAGTCATTTTTGTTTTTTCCTTTTTATTTTTTTTTAAAGAGTTAACACTCTCTTAATCGTCCCCAAGGCCCTGTGTGTCTTTTTATCCTCACAATGAAGAAACTGAGGCACAGAGTTAAAGTAACAACACCCAAAGACACACAGCTGATAAATGATGGAACCAGGATTGTGAACCTATGAACCCAGAAATTTAAAACCTCTGGACCCAGAGACCACACCCTGGTCAACGCCTCCCTGTCCTTCACATGTACTACTGGGAAGTAGTTGACCCTAAAACCATTTGATAGGACACAGAAGATAAGGCTCGCTGAAGCCAAAGGACTAGCCCATTTTACAGAGAGGACACTGAAGTTCACAAAGGTGGGTTCAGTTCTACAAACATTACACACATCATCTACTGTCTGCCAGGCACTGTGCGAGAGGCCTGGGATATAGAGGCCTCAGGGCGCATACAAGTGACTGTTCCCTGCACACCTGACTTCTGGGCATTTATACAGGTAAAACCTTTCTGAAAACAACTGAGCACTTTGCTACAAGTCTTAAAAATGAGCAAACTTTTGACCCAAAAATTCCTGTTGCAGAAACCGACCATAAGATAATAGCAGTGACCGTGACGTAAGTATATATACAAAGACACTCACAGCAGTGTTATTTCTAAGAGTAAAATAATGGAAATAAGCTAAGTGTTCAACAATAAAAGATTGGTTAAATAAATGAGGGTAATCTATGAAATTCTATGGCATCATTTAAAAGTGGTACAGAAATATACTTATTGACTTGGGAAAATTTTGCCATACAGTGTTATGTAATTTGTTAGGTGACATAAGAAGACAGTAAAGTCATATACGCAGTCTCGTGTCATTTGGGAAATGTATACTGGAAATGTATAGATATGAGAACTTACAAAAACTGTATTTGCGTTTATATGTTTAAGGAAATTCCTATGGCACCAAAGTGATTGCTGCAGAGTGGTACCATTCCAAGTGATTTTAAATTTGTGTGTGTGTGTGCTCATGTCCATTTCCCCAAATTTCCTACAATGAACATGTAGTATTTGCCAACCATGCAGACATTTTAATTTTTGTGGGGGTGGTTGTGGAAGTGGCTGAGGCCACCAGCCATATCTAGGATTCAGACTCAGAGTCTGGGACACCATGTCCAGCCCTCGGCCCCTTGCACCCTTCAACACACCTCCCCTCCTGGTCCCATCTCCACAAACCATATCCCACCCTGGCACCCTGGCAGTGTTGCCATGGCCAGCCTGGGGCAGAGATATCCGAGCAGGTGGAGTGGCCTGCTTGCCCACCTTTTTGAAGAGTCTGATGACATCCTCGCTGATCTGTGAGAGGCGGACGATGACATTGTTCATGAAGATGTCGTTGAGGGTGGCATGATCTCGACTCTCCCGCCTGGTCTGATGCAGGACCAGATACCAACAGTTCACGGGTGAGAGGAGGTACTGGTCCTTCCTGTGGAAACCAAGGCAGCTCAGGTTGGCCTCACTGGAACTGTCACCCACACAAGTGTTCTGCATTGTCATCCACTATAGCTCTTTTGAACTTCATGAGGCCCTTTCAAGTTCAGTTTCATTGGAACACATTTACAGCTAGTGAAGCGATCCCCCCAAGGTCCCAGAGCAGTGCTGGGGCCAAACCCAGGTCTTTGGGTTCTAAGTCCTATCCCATTCTCCTCTCCCACTGCATGCGGAATTTGCTACGTGCATCACTCCCTTCTGGGCAGAAGCTGCCTTCCGTGGGGCTAAGAAATACTCATCCAATTGTGCTTGAAATGTTCCTATTAGTGCTAAAACTATGCAGTGGAAAAACAAAAGTGGACCCTTCCCTGACTCCCCCAGCCCCTTTGTCCTCTTCCAGGGCCAGCTTCTCTGTCTTGGTCTCCTGGAAACACATGTCTTTGTCTACGAGTGGAGCTGGGGGCTTGTTAGGATTTCAGCTTCTGTATTCGGGAGGATGTCAACCCATCTTCCCAAATGGGATGCATGAGTAAAGTACATACAAGACAAATAAATCCGCCCCCACCCCTGCCCTGTAACAACTGATAGGTCTTAGCAGACTCCAGCCGGGCATTTTGCTAAAACAGGGGTTCTCAAAGTGTGGTCCTCAGACCAGCAGCAACATCACCAGAGATCTCACTAGAAATGCAGGTTCTCAAGCCCCATTCCAGACCTGCTGAGTCAGAAATTCTAGAGGTGGCAATCCGGGTTTTAACACACCTTCTATGGGATTCTGATTCAAGCCAAAGTCTGAGAACCAGATATCTACATACCATAGAGATATGTTTGAAATGGGATATGAGAAATAGGATGTTTCTGAAAAAGGAAATGGGGGAATATCTCTCACTTGTGTACACTTTCCCAAAGGCCCCTCTGTTGGCCTCAGTAAAGGGTGTGAGTGTGTGTGTATACACACACACGTATACATATATCTGTATATATGTATACACATATACATATATGTATGCATATATTTACACATGTGTGCACATGTATATATACACATATATGTATATATGCACAGACATGTATATACATATATGTGTGCACATATATATACCCTACTCTCCAAAAAGAAAGAAGTAAGGGTAATTAGAAACCGATAATCTCATGTTGCCACATGTGGTGTTGTGCTGTGTTCTTGCCCTCTGGCCCTGATTCTTCCCTTATTCTACTTCCCAGGGTGGGAAGGACATGTTGGAAAAGGCAGGTTGTGGGGGAGAAGACCATCTGCATGTGAAGGTGGTGGCCTCTAAGATAGCCCCAGACCTGCATTCTCCCCTCGGGCCCTCAGGATGGGCCACCCCAGAGGGCTGGCCACGGATATGCTCAGCTGCCCACTACCAGTGATTTTGAGGAAGGGAATTCTGCTGACTCTATGACCACATTATCCTCCCACAGCCAAGGGGATGTGCCGGGGGTGCAGCTCCAACAGCCTTGGGCACCTGCAGCACCCCCATGCCCCAGACCCCACTGCAACTCCTAAGCTTGGGAAGGACAGGTGAGGAGGGGCCTCTTAAAGGAATTTTCTGGCTCTCACCAAATGGGCTAAAACTCTGCCCAGCTAGCATGAATCCGGGAGAAGGGAGTTTGGTTTAGAGGATGGTTATGGTGGAAAATGCCTAAAGAAAAAGGAAGACAGGCTGCCATAGGGAAAAAAAAAATGAACAAATTGCTTCTTTGCTTGTAACCTAGAGAAAAAGCTAGAACACGAAAAAATTCAACCACCCAGCCCAATTCCCTCAGCATTTACTCAGCGTCAGGTCTCAGATGGGCTGTGGGTGACCGTGACACAGACGTGCCTTGGAGGGGCTCCTTCTCAAGTGGCGGAGGCAGAAGAAAGGATTACAGTGGAAGGTGAGAAAGTGCTATAACAGAGACACACACAGAGCATCAGTTCCGCTTGAGAAGTTGGAGAAGGCACCACTCTCCCCCTGTGCTCTCCACATCCCAGGCACACACTCCCCTTTTCCGTTGTGCCAGGTTCCCTCCCACCTGGAGCCTTCATGCATGCTGTTCCCTCCATCTGGAATGCGTGAGCCCCTGCTCTTCTTGTGACTGCCTCCTTCTCTTCCTCTTGGTCTCAGCTTCAATGATACCTCCACAGAGAGTGCACCTGTGATCAAACACTAAGGCACGGGTTCTCAAACTGTGATACCTGGACCAGCAGTATTGGCATCAGCTGAGAACTTGTTGAAAGCACAAGTTCTCAGGGCCATCCCAGGCCACTTACTAAGAAACCCTAGGGGTAGGCCCAGCATCTGTGTTTCAACCAGCCCTCTGGGTGCCCTAACACACTCAGGTTTGAGAACATTTGCCTCAAGCAGTTTCCATCCCCATCCCTCACCCTACTGTAAGTTCTTCCAGAGGAGAGACTGTTCTGTTCCAGGCACCACATCCAGTGCCCAGGGATGTGCCTGATTCCTAGTAGATGCTATAGAAATTTCCATGAGAAAAGAACACATTTGTGCTGGGTCTTGAAAAATGGGTAGGAGTTTTCCAAACAGAGGAGCAGAGAGAGAGAGAATTGTAGGCAGAGGGCACCATGGATACAAAGATAGAGAAGTGGCTCCGTAGAGCCAGAATTTCAAACATGTTAAGAGAGGACTGGTAGGACATGAAGCTGGAGGGGCAGATTAAGGGCTTGATTGTGGGGAGCAACAAATGCCAAGCTAATGAGCTTGGAATTTATCCTCTAGGTCACATGGTTCTCTACCTGGCTATACATTAGAATCACCTGCAGAGCTTTAAGAAAACACCAAGAGCCAGGCCCAATGCAAGACCAACTAAATCAGAATCTCCAGGGGTAAAGCCTTAGTATTGGTATTTTTTTTTAATGTTTATTTATTTTTGAGAGAAAGAGAGAGACACAGCACGAGCAGGGGAGGGGCAGAGAGACAGGGAGACACAGAATCCAAAGCAGACTCCAGGGTCTGAGCTGTCAGCACAGAGCCCAACGCAGGGTTCGAACTCACAAACCATGAGATTATGACCCAAGCCAAAGTTAGATGCTTAACTGACTGAGCCACCCAGGCGCCCCTAGTATTGGTAATTTTTAAACATTTTCTGTAGGATTCTAATGTGCATCCAGGGCTAAGAATGCCTGCTATAGGCAGTGAGGAGTCATGAAAGTTACGTGAGCAGAGGTATGATTTAACCAAAGTGTGTTTAGATCACTGAGGGCAGACTGCAGGATGGATGGATAGATAGATAGATGGATAGATGAATGGATGGATGGATGGATGGATGAGTGGATAAAGGGGTGGGTAGATGGGTAAATACATGAACAAGTGGGTGGATGGGTAGATGAGTGAATGGGTAGGTGAATGAGTGGATGGGTGGATAGATGAGTGGACTCATAGATGGATGAGTGTATGGCAGGATAGATGGGGGTGTACAGAGGCATGGGGCTGGAGAGAGGACGACTAGTCATGAGGTGACCTTAGTCTAGGAAAAGAGAGAGATGATGAGGGCCTGGGTCGGTGGCAGTGTGGCCAGAGAAGGAAGGACTTGAGACACTTCCAAGGGAGCACAGATCATCATGGAGAGCTCCTGGAAATAGAGAGGAAGAAGAAGGATGGAGGAAAGTAGAGTGATTCCAAGGTGCAGATCTCAGGAAACTGGGTAGATGCTGATGACACAAACTGAGATAACAACTGCAAGGGAGAAGCAGGTTGGGCAGAAAATACTTTGCACATCCCATTTTTCACTGCTTCCTGATAGAAATGGAAAGATTAAGGGAGAGATGAGATAATTGAGCTGTTACTCAAATTACTTCAAGGGCTTAGCTCAGTCTGGGATGCAAAAATTGAGCAGCATCAGGGAATTAAATGTACAAAATTTATGGAAGTCACAGCCAGAAGGTGAATTTCAGGTGGGGGAAAAAGAAGGCAAGTGATTTTGAAAGGGTAAAGAAGTGCTGGGATGGCTTGGGGGCCATGAAATGAGGTCACATGGTCAGAGAAACTTGGTCAGAGAAAGCCAGCACAGCCCTTTCTCATCAGAAGCTGTGGGCAGGAAGCAATCTCTGCAATCTCCGACGGAGTCCCACAGGGAGGCAGGACAAGTGGAGGCAAGCAGAAGAAAGTTACCCGAAACAACCAAGGACTTGTCAAGCTAAAGTGAGCAGCTGCTGGGAAGACGAGGGTCTTGGTTTTCCCAGGCTTAGCTCGTTCGCAGTCTGTGTGTACAGGCCAGGCACAGCTAGGTGCTAAAGATGCAGCGGAGACCAGAGCAGGCAAGATCTTGCCCCCACATGCCTACATGCCTTCCACTCAAGTGAGGAGCCACACGGGAGGAACAGAAGATGGTGACACAGCCTCATAAATGTAGTCATGAGAAGGAGGTGTGGAGCAGAAGAGGGCCCTCTTGCCCACATTTGGTGGTGAGGTGATGGATGGCTTCCCTTCCCGGAGGAAGCACTTTCTTGACTAAGAACCAAAGGCTGCAATGAAGTTGGATAGGGCAGAGCTTTCTAGATGGAGAAGTATGGTGAACAGAGGCCCAGAGGGAGGCTGGAGAGAACATGTGGGTGAATAGAACACAGTCGAGTGGGGCTCGAGCATGGCGTTCTGGGGTGGAAGATGGAAGGTTGGAGAATCAGACAGAAGCCACAGAGCCAAGGGCCTTTATAAGTTCCATTACAGAATTTGAGCTTTGTCCTCAAGTCAGTGGAAAGCCATCAAAGGATCTAGAGTGGGGGAGTGAACGGGTAAAACTGCATCTGCAGACTCTAGCTTTGGCTACTCTGTGGAGGATGGGCTCAAGGGGGCCAAGAGAAAAGATGAAAGATTCAGGAAATACCTAGGTAGTGAACAGACTGGGTCTGGAGATTAACCGGATGGAGTTTGAGATGCGGATGGGGAGGGAGGAAGAGATGTCCAAGAAGACTCCCAAGTTTCCTCGGTTGGGCACCTTGGGAGAGCAGGGGTGGCATTTGCTAAGCTGAGGAGAAGCAGAGCAGTGGTGAGGCAGGGAGGGACAGAGAGGAACTCTGTTTGAACACAACAAGTCTAAAGGGCTTAAGGAATACCAGGATGGTGATATCTGGGCTAGAGAAACAAATGGGGAAGGTGGTAGCAAGCACTCAGATGGTATTTGAAACCATGGAATGACATGGAACCCTGTACAAATGTGCATGACCACATGGCAGAAGAGGCAAATCCTCAGGAGGCCTGGCAAGGCTGAGGCTGGAGGGACGGGACAGGGCTGGGCTCCTCCCCTCCCCCTGGTTACCTAGGATGGCCATTATAGGCCATCCCATCCTTCCCTGCAGAGATGCTGCCCAGGCCTGCCATCCAACCAGCAGGCCCATGTGCTTGGTCTATCCCAGAATGGGAGACTGCTTGTTCTGCTCTCCTCACCTTCTCCCAGCCCTGGCTCCCTTTGTGTAGGGCAGCTCATTAATAGACTACAAGGCTTGGCTGGGGCGGGGGGGGGGGGGGTGCGGCAACAGGGCTGTCCACAGCCAGGATCAGGGGCGGAATTGACTGCTTTGTGGAAAGCTGCCACCCGTGATCTTGGCCACAATGGTACCAGGCTCTCACCATGTCAGAAAGAAGACGCAAGAGCCACAGATGGAACCCAACATGGCAAAACAGAAAGTTGCCTGGACTTGAGGGTGAGTGTCCACCTGTGTCCACCACACTGCCTACGTGACTTTATGCGGGTCTGTGCATAACCTCTGTATTCTGGCTACTCAAATGGTACCATTAGCCTTGGGATTAAACACCAGAAAACAGCTCCATGGTCATTCATTCAGCAGTTCATCCACTCAATACATTTTTTATTGAATATTTCATATGGTCCAGACCCCAGGGATGTAATTTTGAACACAACAGACACAGTTCCTGCCTCCGCGGAGTTTACAGTATAGTGAGGGAGACAGACACCGCTCAAGAAATCCTGCAAATGTGTGTCAAGTTACAACTGCAGGAAGTGCTAGAGAAAATGGTGCCAGGAGAGCCCATAACAAGAGGACCTGGCCTGGGGGTCCCTGAAGTATCTCTGAGGAAGCAGTTTTTAGGCTGGACTCTAAAGGAAGAGGGCGGGAGCCTGGTAAGGGGGGTGGGAGGGGAGGCTCAGGGGACAAGGGCCCAGGCAAAGGGAAGAGAACAGGCAAAAGCTCATGACGGGGTGGGGGAGTTTGGTGCATTTAAGGAACTGAATAAAGGCCAATGTGGCTGGAGTCCAGGAAGCAAAGCGGAGGAGGGGACAGGTCAAAGGCTCCAGCCAGCACATCGATCACCATCCCATTGGCCATCTGGATTGTACCAGAACCCCAGGAAGAAGCACCCAAAGACACATGGAAGAGCTGGACACCAGCCTTCCTTTTCCAGGGGGTTACTTGTCCCTTTTGAGAATGGAACCCCTTTGACCTGAAACCCAGCTCTCCATTCCAGCACTCATTTCGCCTGCTGCAGCCACACTTTTGGAAGGTGTCACAGTGAACCTGGCCAGCGCGCTCTACTCTAAGGCACATCTTGAGCAGCCTTTCTGCTTTTCCAATCGTGCATCCCAGTATCTATGCAGCAGGCAGAAGCAGCAGGCATATACATATGTATGTGAGAACTTTCACATACATATGTATATATATTTTCTTTTTCTTTCTTTCTTTTTTGGCCAGAAAACAGCAATGAAAATTTCTGGTGAGTCACAGCTTTCTTTCTTTGGCTAGAGTTGCTGGGTATGAGGCTCCAAGAGAATGCAGCTTAGAGGAGCAAGGTCTTGCCAAGCTGGTGAGCTAGGGAAATGAAATTAGCAGTGAGCCAGCTTCTCCTGCTTCTCAGCTGGGGGCCGGAAAATTCCGCTTTGCAAACAGAACCCATTTCCAGGCCTTCAGAGCCCCACGCTGCAGATGAATCCAAATCTACTGCCCTGGGACTGTGGTTCCTCTGGGAGAGAGGCAAGCTCCTGCAGCTGACACCATCGCCAAGATGCCAAATCCCTGCCTCTGCCTTCCTGCTCCCTTCTAAGACGTTTTTGGGGCTTACGCTGGCTTGCTCAGCAGACTGCTAGCAAAGCTGCCCCTGAAAAAGGCTCCCTCAATTAGTTCCAGGGCCCAAAAGGTAAGCATAACCTCTTGCTACCTAAGCTGCCCTGAGCAGGATTTGGAATTCATCGCCCTTACTTGGAGCATGAATCATTAAGTCCACAAATATTACCTGAGTGCCATCTTATGTGCCAGGCAATGGTAAGCAAAATGAGTCATACTCCCTCATTCATGGAGTGTACAGTCCAGTGGGGGCCTCAGGTGATAATCAAGTCATCACATAAATACATAGAAAATTTCGGGGGACCTGGGTGGCTCAGTCAGTTGGGCGTCCGACTTCAGCTCAGATCATGATCTCGCAGTTCGTGAGTTTGGGCCTTGTGTCAGGGTCTGTGCTGACAGCTCACAGCCTGAAGCCTACTTCAGATTCTGTGTCTCCCCCTCTCTCTGCCCCTCCCCTGCTCACACTCTGTCTCTTTCTCTCAAAAATAAATAATAAACATTAAAAAAAAAAAAAAAAGAAAGAAAATTGCATCAGTGATAGGGGCTATGAAGGAGAAATGCATGGTACCTCAAGGGTCTATGGAGGGGGCTTACCCCACCCCAGGGAGGTAGAAGTGAGCATCTGTTGACCATGCTGGTCCTTCTTACCATCGAGGCTTCAGTTGAGATGTTTCTCCTGCATGTGGCTTTCCCTGACACTCAGGGGCTCCCTGGTCCCTAGCACAAACCCCTATTTTATTGTTATTACTGCACTCCCATTCCTGAGATTTGTCCTGTTCATTTGCTTTCTGCTTCTGGTCTCTGACTCCTCTCAAGCTTATGTCTATCATGTTCACCACTGTTTCTCTGGAAGGACAGGGCACACAGTTGGCTGAAGAGATGAAAAGTATCCAGAAGGATAAGCTGGATTCACAAGGATGGGCAGATTTCGGTGTAACACAGGGATAAAGGAGAGCATTCCAGCAGTAAGTGTGAAGGCTCCGTGTGCATGGACGCCTTGTAAAATGGAGAGAAGGCACGCGTGGCCAGAGAGCAGAGAGGAGGTAACCAAGGGTGCAGACAAGGCTGGAGAGGTAGCATGAGCTGGGGCCTTGAAGGCCAGGATGAACGTCTGGGCTGGGTACTGTTGTACACAGCTGCTGTAACAAAGCACCGCACTGGGAGGCTTAAATAGCAGAAATGTGTTGTCTCACAGTTCTGGAGGCTACAAGTCTGAGATCAAAGTGTCAGAAAGGTTGATTCCTTCTGGGGACTGTGAGGGAGACCCTGTTCCATGCCTCTCCTCTAGATTCCGGTGGTTGGCTGGCCATCTTTTGTGTTGCTTGCCTTATAGACATATCACCCCAATCTCCGCCTTCGAGTTCACATGATGTTTTCCCTGTGTCTGTGTCCAAATTTCCCTTTTTTATAAGAACACCAGTCGTGCTGGATTAGGGCCCACCCTATGCGCAGGTTAACTTGATTATCTCTGCAAAGACCCTATTTCCATATAAAGTCACATTCTAAGGTTTTGGGGTTAGGACTCCAACATGTAAATTTTGGGAGGACACAATTCAACCCATAATAGGCTGCTGCCCCAAGTGGATCAGGAGCCCCAGAACAGTTTACATGATCGCTCAGGTGTCTTTCATGTGGTCCATCAGAGGAGCGAATGGACCTGGGATACAGAAGATAAAGTCTGACCCCATTAGCTGGCATCCAAGGCCAGTCCACCCCGCTCCCACCTCCCCCTCTCTGCTTGCAGAAACCTTCTCCAGGCAGTGGATGAAGCTCTGAACCAAGGATGGGTTTCTTCATTTATCTTTTTTTTTTTTTTTTTTTTGCCTCAATTTGCCTGAGACCATTGTATTGTGAGTTGGAGAGGTTCTGACTCTGGTTAGATTCTGCTGCTAAACAGCTCTAAGTCCTTGGGCTTGTCGCTCTACCTCTCTGAGGCTCTGCTGTCTCATCTATCATATGGATGGATGAGCGACTCAGTGGCCAGTGAGGGTCTTCAAATGTTAACAATATCGACTGTTATTTTCCAAAACCAAAATGCATACACATGAGCTGACAAAGGCTTTTTTGTTCCCAATTCCCCAACTTAATTATTTGAAAAGCCTCACAAGATGCACAAAAATGAAGACGGTGAATAGCCATTATGCAGGACCCTTTCGTGTATGTATCTTCAATGACAGGACAATGAGGCTGCTGAAACCCAGGAAGGGGGTAGCTAGCTCTTCCCAGCTCGTGGGCATTCCTGCCTTGGCACCTGTGCATATTCTGTCTTCACTCACTTCGAATGCCTTCCCCTACCCTTTCCACATGGCAAAAGCCCACTCTCTGAAGTCTTGTTCAAAAGGCTTTTCCTTCAGGGATTACCTGAGATCTGTCTAAATCACACATTTCGATCTTCTCAGATGGTCACCTCTGGACACCTTTTATGTTGTTGCTTAGCTCATCAATCGCCACTCACATGTATGGGGCTTGATCCTCTGCTTATTCTAGAAGCCCTTTGAAGGCAGGAACAGTCTCTTGTATTTCCTTGTATTCCTCCAGAGTCCTTGGCAGAATCTAATTCATCCATTCATTCACCTGTTCACTTAACTCGCTCTTCTAATATTTTTTTAAACCTCTGCCACATGCGAGGGACAGTCTAGTCACAGTGGATTGAAAAGATGACTAGATGTGCCTTGAGAAGGCTCACAATCTAACAGGTAAAATTAATGCAAACCAAGAATTATTACAGCTATTGGTCAGAATTCCTCTAATTTAAGTGACAAATATACTTCAGGCTGGCTTAAGCAAAAATGATAGTAAGTGGAAGGAGGGAAAAATTTAAAGGATAAAACATTGTAATCAAAAAATATAAAGGAAGAGGAGGGAGTTGGCCTCAGGAATAGCTGGACCCAGGGGTTCAAAGGATGTTCTCAGGATCTGGTCTTGCTCTCCCCATCTCTTGGCTCTGCTTTCCTCTCTCTGTGTTGGCTTCACTCTCAGGTAGGCCCTCTACAGACCAAAAATACCCTGGCTGCCAGTAATCCCAGTAGAAAGACAGCCTCCACCCCCCATCAGTCCACTAAAAGTCCTGGAATTACATTTTATTAGATTAAAGCTCTGCGACCAAGATGATTCAGAGCCAGTCACAGATTCACCATTGCTCAGGGATGAGTCCCCAGAGGAAAATCTCAATGCTGTTATCAGAAAAAAGGAGGAGGGGGGCGCCTGGGTGGCTCGGTCAGTTAAGCGTCCGACTTCGGCTCAGGTCATGATCTCACGGTCCGTGAGTTCAAGCCCCGCGTCGGGCTCTGTGCTGACAGCTCAGAGCCTGGAGCCTGTTTCGGATTCTGTGTCTCCCTCTCTCTCTGCCCCTCCCCTGTTCATGCTCTGCCTCTCTGTCTCAAAAATAAATAAACGTTAAAAAAAATTTTTAAAAAAGAAAAAAGGAGGAGGGATGCTAAGCAGGAGAGGGTACTGTGTTATGCTGTGTAAGGAATGGGATCCCAGAGGAGGGAGGGAGGAGCTAATTCTGCCTCAGGGTAGAGGGAAAGTCACAGGAGCATTTGCATTGGGCCTTGAAGTACACAGAAGAGGTGCAAAGGGAAAAGATGAGAGCATCCTGCAGGCAGAGGGAAGCCTGAGTAGTGTGAAGCTGTAAAGTCAGATAGGACATGGGCTGTTTTGGGGCTAGCTGTCTAGAGCAGGGCTGAGGGAAGGCACAGTGGAAGCAGAGGCAGCTGTGGCAGGAAGGACCTTATACATAGGTCAAGGCTGAATGAAGGTTTAAGTGGGCCAATGATGAGATCACTGGGGCAGGGAGGCCAGGTGGGAAGCAGAGGAGCCATCCAGGTGAAGAGGAAGAGTTTATCCTGGGGCTTCGCCTCAGAGCCACCACGACAAATGGTGAATGTGAGTTTTTAGGGCAAGGAGAACGAATTGAAATCCACTGACTAGAAGCTATCTTTGGCTGATGCCAACCCTGAGAAAGAATAATTCGGAAGGGGAAGGACTACATCCATTGGGTCACCTGGCTGAGGCAGGATCTGCTTACCCATGCTTCGGTGCTGAGTCAAAGGCTGGGGCTCAATCCCAGTTGTCCCTCACCAGCTGGGTGAACTTGGATAGTTAATTAGACCTTTTCTTTCCTTATCTGTAAAATAGGATTGATAACGGCCACCTCACAATGGCACCTTAAGAACTGAATGAGGTAATTCACGGGATGCTCTTAGCATCAAACCCAGCATATGATAATTATTATTGTTGTTATAATCACTATTATTACCACTAGCAGCTCATTAGGTTATTAGGAAATTCCAACGATGGATGTATATAGATATATGACCCATGGTAGGCTTTCCACAAGTGTTGGTTTTCCTCCCCCACTGCAAACTCTCATGTATACTTCAAGACCCAGTGCAAATGGTCCTGGGACTCCCTCTCCACCCTGGAGCAGGCTGATTCACTCACTTGTTCTCACACCTCAAAGTGATGGCACACTGGGTCTGGTGTCCATTAGCACCTCTGAGCTCCCCCCTTGAACTTCCTAAAAATATTCTTGGCACCAGAATGAAAATCTCTACCTCAATGGGCAAAGCCCGGCCAACCTCATCTTCTCTTTCCCTACAAACCCCTTTGCCTTGGTTTATCCATCTGCAAAATGAGCACACCACTGTATATGCAGTGCTAGCCCTGACCCATGTCTCCTCTGGTTGGTTCTTCTACTGATCACCTGGGGATCCTAAATCAGGACTCACCTTGTCTGGCCTTCAGGTCTCTTGTGTGTCAGGTGGAGATAATGACACCTTTTCTGACTCCCAGCTCCACTAGGATTCTCGGGAGGATTTAAGCAACTAAGGCTGGGGAGGTAATTTGCAATGTGTAAGCAAGGTACTATATAATCTTCCAAGGTCATTATTACCCTATTTGTCTAATGGAATTGAGTCAAAAGTAAACCCCTGCATATTCCTACTTGTTACAATCCCCTTTATAAGATGTGGTTTATATATACAATGGAATACTACTTGGCAATGAGAAAGAATGAAATCCTGCCATTTGCAGCAATGTGGATGGAACTGGAGGGTATTATGCTAAGTGAAATAAGTCAGCCAGAGAAAGACAGATATCATGTTTTCACTCATATGTGGAATGTGAGAAACTTAACAGAAGATCATGGGGGAAGGGAAGGGAAGGGGAAAAAAACAATTTCAAACAGAGAGGGAGGGAGGCAAACCATACAAGACACTCAGAAATACAGAGAACAAATTAAGGGTTGATTGGGGAGGCAGGGGAGAGGAGATAGTGGGTGATGGGCATTAAGGAGGGCACCTGTTGGGATGAGCACTGGGTGTTGTAGGTAAGCGATGAATCACGAGAATCTACCCCCAAAACCAAGAGCACACTGTATGTTAGCCAACTTCGCAATAAAGTATATATTAAAAAAAAAAAGATAACAGTGGACATCATGTCTAGAAGTGAATGGAGAGGTGAGTGGGCTTAGAGTGGGTCATGGGCTTAGGAATCAATAGGCTTCTTCCTGATTGTAATCAAACACCACAATGCCCAACAAGGAATGGCAAGCATGCTTTCAAATGCAGTTATAAATAAAATGCAAATGGCCATAAAAAAATAAAAAATGAAATCTCCTTTATTACATCATCTATTTTTCATTTTTAGAATAAAATTTAAATGATATGCACATATATATTTATATAAAGCATATCATACATAAATAAACCACATCCTGGTTAATACTTTGGAAGTTGCTAATTATAGTCTCTGAAGATTTCAGGAAAGCTGGTGTAGGATCTAGAAAAGAGCCAGAAGGGAAAACTTGGAAGGAGAAAAAGGGGTGTAGCTGTTGCAAAGACCACGGTTTAGGCTGAGATTCCTGCTTTAGAATCCCTCCCAGCAATGAAAACAGAAAGGTGGAAGATGGAAAGGGTAGTGATGCAAGACATTCACTCTCCAGAAGGAGCTAGAATGACTCCGGGGGCGGTCTTACATGGGCTTCAGGCTTTTTGCCTTTCCTGCAAACCCACCATATTTAATACCTCCCTGTTAATTATTTACTTTTTACTTAAGTGAATTTATTTACAAAGGACTTTCCCCAGTCTTAGTTAAAATAAAATTTTAAAAAACCAGCATCACTTGCCATAAATAGAAAGTTAACTGAAGAAGTAAGTTCAAGGAATACAAAATAGCATCATTCAATCCTAGGGAGATGCTGGTGCCTGAGGTCTGCTCTCTATTTGTGAAAGGGGAGATTAGAGAGGCATAGCAACATACTAGTAACCAAACTGAGACTGTCTCCTTGAGCCAACCACAGAGACTGAAAAAGAATTAAAGAATTCAATATTTATGGTTCATGTGCTATCAGTGATCGCACCCTCATTTGAAGGAACACCAATCTGGTCTGACCAGCCCTCATGTTGCAGAAATGCCCACTTAAAATACTGGATCTTTGTGTGCACCCCTCCACAGACTGGGAGCTCACATCCTCAAGGCAGCCCTTTCCTTGATGGACAGCTCTGGCTACTGGAATGTTCTCTAGGTCGAGGTGAAACAGTTTCTCTGAAAATGCTATCCTTGGACCTCACCTCTCCCCTTTCTGTAGTCACACAAAGTAAGTCTATCTCCTTCATATGTTTAAAGGAAGTATTTGGTAATATCTTGGTCTTTTCAACTACTCATTCAAAAAAACGTCTATCATTGATCAGAGAGGGAGAAAGAGACTAGAAATGACCCCTTGCCTTCAAGCAGCCATCAGACTCAAGTGGGAGAACCAGACATATGAACTGGAACATTCCTTGGTAATCTGACAGTAATAATGTGAGTGACACACAGATCACCATGGGAGGCCAGAGGAAGAGCAGTTGACTGTGGGCCTGGGGTCTACAGCAGGGGCTTCCCAGAGGAAGCAAGCCTTGAGCTGGCCCTGCTGGGATGAGCCAGAGCTGCTCAGGAGGAGAGAAGGGAACCCTCAACACCCACACATGCAGGACTGGTCTAGACTGATGGGTGGCTCTCAGGAAACACTAAACTATCCCAGAGAGGTGACGGGATACCCAAAGTCATGCAGTTTGAAGCAGTTTTGCATTTTGGAGCCCAAAAAACCAAGGTCAGAATTCTAGCTCTGCCACATACCTGCTCTAGCCATGTCCCTCTGAGCAAATGACTTAACTTCTCAACCTCAATGTTTTCAATGAGAAAGGCAGGATAGTACCTGCCTCAAAGGTCACCATGTTTACCACGAAAGTTAAATGAGGCCACACATGCAAAAGATCTGGTAGAACACTTGGCATGTGATGAGTATCTGAAGGGT
Source organism: Panthera tigris (assembly GCF_018350195.1). Lineage (NCBI taxonomy): Eukaryota > Metazoa > Chordata > Mammalia > Carnivora > Felidae > Panthera > Panthera tigris. The sequence continues at coordinate 50,503,027 of NC_056661.1, forward strand.
TAAACAACCCGCACAGCACAGCACCGAGCGATCAGGAAAGGTGTGGCTGGCACACGGTACTGGAAGAATATCAACCCTGGGAAGTATTACCGGAAAGCTATTACTAGTGTGATACTAGTCATAGTAATAGTAGTGACTATGAATGGAGACAGGAGCCCCACCTGGAGGACCTTCTCCTTCATCCCACCGCAGTCTAAGCAAACCTTTTGATTCTGAATCCTCAGCCCATTGACAGGCTCCATTTACCTGCTACCCAAATGCTTCTCTGCTTAGGTTTCACCTGAAAGGCTAAACCTAAATTATAGCATCTTTTTAGGGAAATACTACATCTGCGAGAAAACGTTAGTTGCTCGCTGGAATCCTCCCTCCCAACTGCTCCGTGAAGAGATGCTCCAAACCTTCTTCACAGGGACTATTAAGCATTATTCATTAGCTAGCCACGTACCTCCCATTTCTTTCCAAAATCTGACTTTCCCAACTTTAAACATATTTCAATACAATTCTCTGTTGCCTTCCCCACACCCCACACCCCACACCCCACACCCCCCCCCCCCCGCCACAGCTGTCCAAATAGCAGCAACCAACAACTGGCTAGAGAAAGCATTTTTCTCAGGTATAGCCCATGGAAGGTAAGAGGTATCAAAAACTGTGAAGGTGTCAGGATAGAAGAGGACATCACCTCAGACACGGGGCACTATTTGCATGTGGTGCTAATATTCCAGATGGAAATCTGGAGCTGGGCTAGGATGGGGCTTTTCAAACTGGGTCCTAAGCAGTGCTAGTTTGGTGAAATAATAATCAATATTTCAGGGGAGGGAGAATTCTGTGATCATATAGCTTTCAGAAAGAAATCAACAGGCTCATTTATTGCAGAACTTCTCAGAGCCTTCTATCCCCTAACAGGTGTTCGGAATCTTTAAGAGGGAGTATGGAATAGGTAGTTGCTCCTAACTCCATTCACATCCCCTCCCCAAACCGCCCTAGCCCCTAGACATATCAGTGTATTGATGTCTTAGAAAACCCTCCACTGAGGGAGAAAAAGTCTTAGTCCTAGGAAACCTCTGGCTTCCTAGAACTATTCAATTTGTTTCAAGGACATCCACGTACCCCAGAGGCAGGTTTTAAGCCCCCTGTGTGCTGCCCCCCGCACCACACTCCTGCTCAGGAACGGCACTCAGTTCCAGGTCTTGCAAAGGACAAGCCAAGCTCAGGCCAGGGCTGGCTGGGAAAGGACTGTGGGTTACGGACCTGACTCTGGGGAAGAGGAAGGGTCTAGAAGGCTAGCATGGCCTAAAAGTGAGTTGTGACTAATTTATCATCTGGAAAACCACTGCAGTGGGTGCCCTTAAATATGAATGAGCATCAGAATCTCCTGGAGGGCTTGTTAAAATACAGACTGCTGGGCCCCACCCCTGGAGTTTGTCATTCAGCAGGTCTGGGGGGAGGCCCGAGATTTTGCATTTCTGACAAGTCCCCACGTGACGCTGCTGGTCAGGACCACACTTTGTAAACTGGTGCTCTAGAGTCCCGACTGCCCAGTCAGGGAGAGCACCGTAAAGCCCACATTCTGTCCTCTCAACAACACTGTGCCAGGCACGACGCACAAGGAGTGGGTGACCCTTTGCCTGAATGGTTTCACCAAGCTCATAAGGCAGCCAGAAGACAGATGTCCCCTTCCCTGCCTCCCACCAGCCCCACGTCAGAGCAACTCCAATCACCACTTGATCTCTGTTCATTCATTCAACTAACATGTAGTGCGTGCCAACCAGATGCCAAAGCAGGTACTAAGTGACCCTAGTCAAGAGCCACTCTCTCTGCCATCTCTGAGTTCACAGCCCACTGGTTGTCAAAAGGGGACAGACAAGAACACAGGTGATTTCAGCACAGGATGGTAGCTTCTGCCTCACGCTTCTCAAGTCCTCTGTCAAGTCACAGGTGGAAGACATCCTTGATTCCTCTTTTCCTGAATCCTACCTCTGAAAGACTACCCAGCAGTGCCCACTCCTCCTTGTCTGCTCTGTCATCACCCCTACAATCGTCAACACCCACCTGCAGAGCAATACTCCCACCCACACCACCCGTCTCCCCTGCTCTACTCGTGCCCCCTCCGGTGCAGGGTCATCTTTCAAAAACAGAAATGGGAGGGGCACCTGGGTGGCTCAGTCGGTTAAGCATCCGACTTCTGCTCAGGTCATGATCTCACGGTTTCTGAGTTTGAGCCCCATGTCAGGCTCTGTGCTGACAGCTCAGAGCCTGGAGCCTGCTTCAGATTCTATGTCGCCCTCTCTCTCTAACCCTCCCCTGCCTGTGTGCGCTCTCTCTCTCTCTCTCTCTCTCTCAATTATAAATAATAAACATAAAAAGTTTTTAAAAAACAGAAATGGGATCATGCTCCTGCCTACTTACAATGCTTCAGTGGCTTCTCACACTCCCTCACCACCATGGTGTTCCAGCCCCACTGGCCCCTCTTCTCCTCCCCCTGCCCCCAGAGCTGCCCTTACTCATTCCCCAGGTCTCTGCTTAAATGCCACTTCCTCAAGGCACCTTCCCTGACTGTTATTCTAGTTCAGTGTGGAGATGAAAGAGGGCTGTAATCCTTTGACAGTCCTCCGACAAGAGGAAGGCTTTATTTCCTATCTCCCTAAAGCTGAGCTCAGGCTAAGAGGTGGTGTTGTACCAGTTCCAGGCCTAGCACTGAAGAAGATGGGGCTTCCCCAGTGCTCTCTCAGAGTCCTGGATTATGGTGTCTGAAGTCTGACACCCAGCTGAAATACCAGGTAGAGAGGCCCTGATACCACATGGGGAAGGATTCAGCCCAGCTGGGCCCAGCCTTCCAGCCATCCCCACAAAAGCACATTAAGTAAAGCCATCTTGGACTGTCTAGCCAGAGCAACCACCAGCTGAATATCGCTCAGTGATCCCAGTCAATGTCATATAAAGTAGAAAAATCACCCAGTTGAGCCCTGTCCAAATTCCTGACCCACTAAACCATGAGTTACTAAGATCTGGGACTAAGTATTGCTGTTACACATAATACTAACCAGAACGCTCTGCATTGTATTTATTTCCATCATAGCACCTCCTGGACAACTATACATTTTTTTCAATTGCCCAGGCAGATAAGGAGCAAATGGAGAAGCACTGAACTTAGAATCAAGAGACCTGAGTTCTTGTTATGGACTGAATGTCTATGTCCCCTTAAATGTCATATGTTGAAACCCTAGGCCCAGTGTGATGGTCTCAGGTGGTAGGGTCTCTGGCAGATAAGTAGGATCGGGGCAGAGCCCACATGAATGGAATTCGTGTTCTTAGAAGAGTCAACAGAGAGCTTGCTCTCTCTTCTCCTCACCATGTGAAGACACAGTGAGAATGAGCGGTCTACATGCTGAGAGGATTCTCACCAGAACCTGGCCATACTGGCATCCCATCTGGGCTGGACTCACTGGGCCTGAGCTCCCTGTGGCATAGAATTCAAAGAAAGGCTCAAGTGATGGCTCTGAGGGTTCACCTGGGGTAGGTTGAACATCTGGAGAACAATACCATCACTTGTCTCTTTTCTACCATCACATTATGCACATTGAGGATGTCTTATTTTCTTAGACTGTGCCATGTGCTGAAACACAAAGATGATTAGAACACAGTCCCTGCTCTCAGATAATGTACCTTCTCTTGAGAGACAAGCACATGTCTTGGGGCATGCCCACGGGTGGTATGGATGGTTGAGGTGGGCACCACGTCCTTTGAACTCTGCTACCTGCTTGCTCTTTGGGGCTCAGTTTAGATGTCACTTCCTCTTGAAAGCTTCCTTGAGTCTGACCTGGTGCTTCCTCTGTGTGCCCATAATATTCTGTGTTTGTTGTTTGTTTATTTAGCCGTATTTACTGAGCACCTACCAGGTGCCATGCCCTGATTTATAGTAGTAAACAAGACAGGCGGTTCCTGCCATAGTGGAATTTCCTGTGTAATGGAAGAGAGATGAACAATCAAACATAAAAAACAGAAGAAAGAAAATATCATCAAATGATTGTTGTGATGGACTTGCAGCTTCTAGCACCGTGCAAAATAGGTTTATAAGCCACCATGGTCTGTGGTACTTTGTTACAGCAGCCGAATGGACTGGCAGTCCCCATCCCAGTTCAGACACTCATTTGCTGTGCAAATCAATTCCTTCTCTTGGGCAAATCAATTCTCTCTCTAAACAAAATCTGTCAGCCACAGCAGGCTTTATAGACCAAGTACGTTTCCGCCCTCCCTTCCTTACTCCCACTCGTTCACAACCCCCCCACCCCACCCATTTCTGTCTGGCACTGGGCCCACTGCACTGGGAATAAACTAACAAGATCTAGGCCCTTCCCTCAAGGCCCTGAGAGGCTACCTGCCAGAGAGATGGACACTCTTAAATGAAGTATCTGTAAGACAGCAAGACAACCCTTCTCTGGACAGCAGGACGAAGGACCCAGAGCACAGCACAGATCTTGTCCACTGAGCTCCAGAGAGGCAGCCAGAGGTCAGCAATGGTTGGCCCTGGGGTCAAAGGGCAAATCCAGGCATCCCTTAGAGACTCCTGCTTCCAAAGCTGCATTAGCATCGTGCGGAGGGCCTATGCCAGCTGCACTGGCCTGGGCCGACACCCTAATTAGACTTTCATAGTGTGTCAAGCAGCCTGCTTGGCCCGACTGCCAGCTGGGGCTCCTGTTCCGTCTGGTGGCCTCTGTTTAATGAACCCATGAGGGGCTGGCCGAGCTCATTACAGGCAATGTGAAGGAACAGGGGACCCCTGCCCATGCTCCCCTGCTCCCCCGCCTTTCCCCCATGTTCACGCTGAAAATGGGAAGGGAGGTGACTGGCAGGAGCTGAGGCCACAGTCTGACCACACAGCCCTGGATGGCTCCAGTGACAGCTCAGCCAGAAACAAGGGTTTCCATGCGTGCATCTGTATCTGTGGTTTTAGGGGAGCGTTCACATCTCTGTTCTCAGGCTGCACCCTGGCCCTTTCTTATCTGAAGCCAAGGAGGCAGAAGGAAAATGACAGTTCAAATCTGTCTCTTTGCAATGACTGGTCCACAGACACGTTTGGACAAGCTGCTTTTCTCAGAGCTTCACTGTCCTCATCTTTAAGATAGGCCAGTAACAGCCACCCGGCACAACGTGCTTGGTTATCGCACTCAATAAATTGTCACTGCTGTTGCTATTACTAAAAGATAGGCAAGAGAAGGCACCAAAACATGAGCCATGTTTGCTTCTGAATGGCAGGACTCTGCGAGTGACTTTTTCCTCCTATTTGTCTGTATTTTCTAAATTGTATACAATGAGCATTTTACCTTCATCATTTAGGAGGTGAGGGGGAGCACATTTTCTCAAAAAAAAATCTATCAGAAAAATGAGATTATGTGTGTGAAAGGGCCTAGACACTGCCTGGGAGGAGGTTATTGATAGAAGCTTCCTCCTGCAGCCTAAGTTTGAATAGAGATTGGTTAAAAAAAAACAAGCATGGTATTTGCAAAGATATAATAAATTTTTGCCCCTTGATAAAGCAATCTGCACGAAAGTGAGTGTTCACATGGCGTGGCACAGACCAAAGGAAATGTTTAAGGGAATTTAAAGGAAGAGCATTCCTTGGCCATAGCAGTACACAAAAAAATATACGTAAGAAGGTGGAAGCAAGCCAGTGTCCCCTGACAGGTGAATGGATAACTACAATGCTCTCTACACATACAGTGGAATATTACTCAGCCTTCAAAAGGGCACATGCTACAATATGGAAGAACCTGGAGGTTATACTAAGAGAAAGAAGCCAGTCCCTAAGGGCAACTACTGTATGAGTCCACTTATATGAGGTCCCTAGGGTAGTGAGATCCATAGAGGCAGAGAGTAGAATGGTGGCTGCCAGGGTCTGAAGGGAGAGGAAATGGGGAGTTAGTGTCTGATGGGTACAGTGATGCTGCTTTGCAAAAGGAAAAGCATTACGGGGTTTGTATGGTGGTGATGGATGCACAACACCATGAGTATCCTTAACACTACAGAATCGTACATTTAAAAATGGTTAACACGGTAGTTTATATTACATACATTTTACCACATTTTTTTTAATGTAGAGAGAAAAACGGGATGGAACCCAGAGGAAGGAGGAATGGGTCGGGGTTGGGGGGGGGGGTGGGCAGTTGAAGTAAGTTGCAGATGCCCTGCCTTGAGGGCGACTGGCTGGAGACACAGCAGGTAGAGGAGGAGGAGGTCCCCGCAGCGTGACAGCGGGAGGGACAGCTGCAGAGCGCCGCCCTGCGGAGCGAACGCTGCCCCTGAGCGGCTGCTACCTCCTACCTGCACTGAGGAGGCTGGCCCCACGCGGGTTCTGGACAAAGCGGTTTTGTGGCTGGCGGACTCGGCCAGCCACATCAGTGCCTGAGCAGATCCGAGCTCACAAACCCCAAGTTTGGGGTGTGAGAAATCAGGGCCCGGGGGGTTGCGTATCATAAATTAACAAGGCAGAAAAAGAACCTGGGCACGGCTCCTCCAGAGGAGTAGCAAAGGGGGATGCGTTGAGCATCACTTCCACGGAGAAGAGATTCTGAGGTCACTGTGCTGAAGGAATGGGGAAGTGGGCTGGCTGACCCCCAGATAAAAGAGAACTGGGTAGAGTCAGGATGTCCTGAAAGCGGGGGGGGGGGGGGGGGGGGGGGGGGGGATGTCACGCTGGCCCAAATAAAGACTAGTACAATGCCTGGTGCTTAGTGGGATAGCGGTAGACAATTTACTGAGCATTTACTGTCTGCGCTAAGCACTGCTCTTGTGTTTCTCATCTATTCCCTACAGCATCCTCCCCGCGTGGGAACTATTTGGATCCTCCCTTCACGCGGGGAAGTCAGGCACAGAAAGGTCAGTAACCCAGGCTCGGCCTCCTTTGTGCTTTGCTGCCTCCCACCGGCCCAGGCCCCGGCCCGCTCTCACTTGAACTGGTGCTCCCGGGAACTGCGGATCTTGGAGGAGAAGCGCTCGGCCAGCTTCTCCAGGCTGCGGGAGTACTCGAGCTCAATCTCAGCTTTGCGGCGGAAGAACTCCTGGAGGTCCTGGAGCAGCTGCAGGCGCGACTCGGACTGCTGCTCCAGGCATTTGAACTGCTCCACCAGCTGCGTGCGGATCTCTGCGGGCAGAGGCAAGGCGCAGCGGCGTTAGGCTGTGCTCGGGGACAGCAGTGGGACCCGCCCGGCTGACCCAGAGCCCCGTCGCAGGCACTGCAATTCCTGCAGCCCCCTCCCCGCCGCCACCCTCCGCGTGCCGCGACCCCAGCTTCTGCAGGCACTGGCACAAGGATCGGGCACAGGGCGGTTCTTGTCACGTGGTCTAACCCAATGTTTCCCAAAGGTGAATCATTGTATGTCACCACCATGGTTTTTGCCATATCCACATGCCGCCAACGTTATTGTTTCTTCCACACGATCTAGTGAATTGGCTCCCTTTTTTTACTGAAATGAACTTACTTGAAGTGAACGTTTTTGTGTCACTACGCTGAGGGAAAAACTAGGCCCACTTGCCATCCTGGGGCACGGAAAATGAGTTCAACGAAAACAAAAATTTTGTAAAATTCTATCCAGAGACCGATGCTTACCAAAGGCCCTGAGCCCAAGCTGCCTGCTCTCTATCAACAAAAGGAAAATGGGAGTGTGCAAGGCGTTAAAACCTTTCTCCAGATGCAGTCGGGCCTGAGAGAGGCTGAGAAGGGGATGTGGGGGGGGGGGGGGAGACTCTTGGGTTTCAGTGTTACTTAAGGCCACATCTGTGTTCCACTTTACATCACCTTGAGGTCCATGCATAAACATCTCAAGTACCCCTAGAGGAATGTCACCCACCCTCCAGGAAATACTGACCGCAAACCAGATCTGTGCAACCAGGGCAAAAGTTCAAAAGCTGGGGAGGTAGAGATAAAAGTCACAGCCAAATCCCAATAACTATAGCCAACCTCATCTTCAAACCCGTAGTGCTGTGCTGTCACTGCTGCTGTCTCTCTGCTTTAACTCCTTCCCTGCCATCCCACAAGCTACTCAACACCTCAGTCTCCCCACAGCACTCTGCTCACACAAACTCCCTGCTCGAAACACCCCACAGCCTGCTTCTGAGTATTAAGCCCAACTCCTTAGCATGGAATTTAAGGCCACCAGCCACCCAGCCACAAACTTTACTACTCAGGGTTTACCCCCAGTAGACTCTTGAGACCATTCAAACTCGTCCTTGAAATGTCCAATCCCACCTGCATGAACAGGCACTCTGTCTGAAATGATGGCCAACACTACTATCTCAGCATCCTTCAGAGAAGTGGTCTTCACAGGGTGCCACCCCACGCTGGGGTACACAAAGGTTTCCCCTGGGGGTATGCAGCCAGGAAAAGTACAAGGGAATCAGCAGGAGATTCTGTTTCCATCCCCACTCTTCCCTGCTCTGCCTGAGAATGTGTCTCAGTCTAGATGGCATGCCTGCCCTCTTTCCCCACCTCCCTCTTCACACCTGCTTTGCAGAAGAAAGACCAACTTCCTCGTCCATTCACTATGGTGCAGTGCCCCTAAGTGTCAAGATATCTGGGTGCCCCCCAAAATGGATGATTTAGCCTGTTGTTGTTTGCAAATCTTCCTTTGTCATCATGAACGCTTGCTCCTCAAAGAGTGGTCTGTGGACCAGGGGGCTTGTTAGAAAAGCAGAATCTCAGACCCCAATGCAGAACTTCTGATTCAGAGTCTACATTTTAGCAAGATCCTCAGGTGGTCCTTATGTCCCTGAGAGTATGAGAAGCACTGCCATCAACCATCCCATCCATCTCCTAATGAGAAGCATTTCCCACACTATTGTACTTTTTATGTTTAGTCATTATTTATCAAATGTGTAAAATATTAGTATCATTTTGATAAATTGCATATGTGATCACTGTAATGACAAATCAATCCAAAAGAAAGATACTTAGAGCTTTTATGGGCAAAGGAAACATTTTAAATGTCCACTTCAATTTATATACATGTTTTGGATCTAAAGAAGTATGATAGAGGGGCAGCTGGGTAGCTCGGTTGAGCATCTGACTTCAGCTCAGGTCATGATCTCACAGCTCATGGGTTCGAGCCCCACATTGGGCTCTGTACTGACAGCTTGGAGCCTGGAGCCTGCTTCAGATTCTGGGTCTCCCTCTATCTCCGCCCCTCCCCCACTTATGCTTTGCCTCTCTCTCTCAAAAATAAAATAAACATTAAAAAAAGAAATTTAATAATCAATAAAAGAATTTCAAGTATAAAAATATATTAAGATAAAATTCTGTTAGAGAAATATAAGGGAATTATGAGTCCAAAAAGGTAAAGAAAAGTGCAATATAAAATTTCTGACTTATCTGGGTAATTTTTGATGGATAGTGGTAGATAACAGTGCATTATGGCATTTATTCTACTACCTGGAGATTCCCTCATGACTACATACCCAAAACAAATCCAGAGTTTATGTCCACCAAAAAAATATATAGAAGAATACTTACAGTAGCTTTCTGGCCAAATAATAGAAACAACCCAAAATGTCCATTAAGAGTAGACAAAACCTTTTTTTATTGAGATTTCAATGGAATACTATATAACAATGGAAAAGATGAACTCCCGCTACCTGCCGCGACATACTTGAATCTCCCAGACCTTATGTTGATTGAAAGAAGCCAGAACAAATGAGATCATGCAAAACTAGTGTATGGTGACAGGGGTCAGAGAAATCGTTACTGTTGGAGAGGCACTAACTGACAGGAGGCAAAAGGGTGCCTTCTCGAACACTGGAGATATACTATACCTCCATTTGGGTGGCAGGTACACTGGTAAAAAAGAACTGAGTGGCATACCTGAGATCTGTGCATGCTGCTGTATATAAGTGATCCTGCGATAAACAGGCCAAATTAAAAATGCTATGTTAGTTTCCATTTGATGCATTTAAGAGAGTAGTGTAATTTTATGATACAAGGTCAATATTTACAATATGACATAAATGAGATCCTTTGTAACTACTTAAAGTTACAATGAAATTTTTTCAGATGTCGAGTTAAAATGTGTGAGGCAAGAGAGTTTTCCCCCACCAAGTTCACTTAGAGGGCAGGCAAGCAAAAGAGCTTAAACCCTGATTGAGAGCCCGTGTCAAGGACAGCTCCTCCCAGGGAGTCCTGGACCGCTGTCTTGGCCCTACTCTGAACTCACACGGTACTTCCGGTTTGTCTCTGCCTCGTGCTGTTGTTTTCATTCTTTCAGTACGTGTGTCATAGCTGCCTTACCTCCTCAAATGAAATTTAAGCTCTGCAGGTGGGTTTTCCCCACACATAATAGATCATCAGGAGATCAATATCTGCATATTTATCTTTACCAAGTGCTTTCACCCAAGGACATTAAGTGTTGTGATTATAGGAGTCTCACTCGACACAAACATACACAAAAACCACTCACACACCAGACACCCCCCCCCCCACACACACACACCACGACATTATTATCCATTTTTTAGAGGAAGAAACCACGGCTCTGTATAAACTACAATCAGGAACTTATCCAAGGTCACATTTTGTTCCCTGAACTGTAACACAGGTGCGCCTATGACACGGCCTACTTGTTACATTGGATCGAGATGCCATTACTCCCCAAAGGATAAGCCCTGCCATGTCAACACATAGTTATAAAAATGCTTTCCAAATATTTTTCAAATTACTTTCAGACTCTATACTATTTGGGACTCAAAATAATCTTAATAATAATTACTAGCACTTACGGAGTCTGTCATTTGTTGCAGGCCCAGTGCTGACTTCTTTACATATTTATCTCACATGATCTGTATAGCTTCCCCATAAGGCAGGTGCTACTAGTGTTCCTTCCCCATTTTCTCCCCCAGAGATGAGGAGGTAGAGGCTCAGAGGTAAGCAGCCTCTGTTCATAACAGCTGGTATGTTGCAATTAATCTAGGAATCAAGCCCAGATCCCTCAGATGGGAGCAATGACCCTTCAGGTATCTAACTAGACTCAGACCACATTATTTTTTAAAAAAACACTTTAATCCATCTGTCTTCAACCTCTTGTATCCTATTTGTAACAGGATGGTGGTCTAAAGAGTATTATTAATCAGAAATGCTGTAGCCACTGCTTTCCTCCATTACAGGGCATAATCAGGAGCCAATGTTCACATATTTTAGAGGAAAAACTCATAAATCACACTGTGATGACAGAAGAGGATTTGGAAGGAGCAGAGAATCTCCCCCAATTCATACCACCAGCTGGAGCCTCCAGGCTGGGTCGTGCATGGAACCTTCCAGCAGCTTGGACAGCTCAGAGTCAGATCTTTCTAGCAGGAAACGGTCCTGGCCGGATCTCAGACTGCAGCTTGCCCACGCTCTCTCTGGAACCCTGAAAGGATTTGATTACCCATCTCGTTATTTCTAACTCCTTTCCAAGTTGCTCCTCCTTGGAGCTGGCACAGAGTTGGGTTTTCTCCTTGAAGATTTCAAAGGAGCGACAAAAATAAAATAAAACAGAACTGCTCCCAAGGCTCAGACTCCAGTCAGCAGACGTTCCCCCCAGGGGGCGGTTCCAGCCACAGCAGAGCACTGAGTGGCAGAAAAATTAAAAGCGGGTGGGGCAGGGAAGAGAAGGGGTTTGGAAAGTCGGTAAAGGCTCTCTGTTCTCAAAACCTTGGAACAGACCTCTCTGATCACCTAGTGCAGCCTCTTGGTTTTACAGATAGAGGCCTGAGGCCCAAAGAAGGGGCAGAACTAATTCTGACACCCCAGTCTCCTGAAGCACAGCTCTCTGGTGTCACTCTCCTGATAAAATTCTCCATGGCTCCCTGCAGCTAATAGGATCAAACCCAAACTCCTCTGACATTCAAAGCCCAAGAATTTACAGCCTGCCTATCCATTCCCCATAAAGCTCCTTTAACAGTCCCACCAAAGACCACTGTGCCTGTGCCAATGTCATCACCCATGGCAACACTCAGGGCGACACGCCTTACAGGTGAACAAGTATCCTCACCCTCTCCATCCCACTCATAACCACACCTCACAAGCAGAGGCTACAGATCTTCTTCAGGTTCAAGGTAATTAGAAATTCTACTTTTTAAAAAATTAATAGATTTTTTTTAGAGAAGCTTTAGGTTTACAGACAGATTAACCAGAAATGGCAGGGAGATCCCATATACTCCCTCTCACTCCCCTGCATGGTTTCTCCTATTGTCAACCTCTTGCATTGGCGTGGTCCATTTGTTACAAATTGATGGACAAAAACTAATATGTTACTATTAACTGAAGTCCATAGTTTACATTAGGGCTTGCTATTTGTGTTTTACATTGCGCAAGTTTGAACAAATGCATAATGTCATGTGGCTATTGTTACGGTATCATACACAGTATTCTAAAACCCTCATGTTCTGCCTATTGGTCTCTCCCTCCTCTCTACAACTTCTGGAAACTACTCAGCTTTTTACTATCTCTCTGATTTTGCCTTTTCCAGAATGCCATATACTTGGAATCATATATTATGTAGGCTCTTTAAGCAGGTTTCTTTTAGCATTAAGCATTTTAAAAGTTCCTCCATGTCTTTTCACAGTTTGGCAGTTCTTTTTATCACTAAATAATATTGCATTGTATGGAATAATATTCAGTTTGTTTATTCATTCACCTACCAAAAGACATTTTGATACATACCAATTTGGGGGAAGTATGAATGTTTTGTGCAAGCCAAATAAGTTTTCCAGCTCATTTGGAGAAATACCTTTTTTGTGTTAATTAATAAACTATATTTAAGAGAAGTTTTAGGCTTACAGAAAAAAAAAAGGAGTTCTATTTTTAGACAGGAAATACAGGAATTTAAAAAAATTAGTACAGGAGGGCACCTTTTGGGATGAGCACTGGGTGTTGTATGGAAACCAATTTGACAATAAATTTCATATAGTGAATAAATAAATAAATTAATTAATTAATTAATAAAATTTAAAAATGAGTACAAAATACAAAAGGTAGAAAGGGTATAAGGAAAAAAATTTAGGGGTGCCTGGGTGGCTCAGTCGGTTAAGCATTCAACTGTAGATTTCAGCTCAGGTCACGATCTTATGGTTCGTGAGTTCAAGCCCTGCAGTGGGAGCCAGTGTGGAGCCTACTTGGAATTCATTCTCTCTCTCTCTCTCTCTCTCTCTCTCTCTCTCTCTCTCTCTCTCTTCCTCTCTCTCTGCCCCTCCCCAGCTCTCTCCCTCTCTCTCTGCCCCTCCCCAGCTCTCTCCCTCTCTCTCTGCCCCTCCCCAGCTCTCTCCCTCTCTCTCTCTCTCTCTCTCTGCCCCTCCCCAGCTCTCTCCCTCCCCTCCCCTCAATAATAAATAAACTTTAAAAAAAAATCTCTCTCCCACCCCTGTCCACCAGCCACCTAGTCCCCCCTCTAATAAGGCAACCAAGTTACCAGGTTCCTGTGCATCCTTCTAGAAATAATGGCATATTTCAAATACACATCTTCCCTGTTTTTACAGACATAATAGCATATCATTCACAGCGTCCTGTACCTTACCTTTTTAAGAATACACTGGGGAGGGGTGCCTGAGGGCGTTGGTTAAGCACCTGACTCTTGATTTAAGCTGTCAGAGGGGAGCCTGCTTAGGATCCTTTCTCTCTTCTCCCTCTACCCCTCCTTCCCCCCTCAAAATAAATAAATAAACATTAAAAAAAAAAAAAGAATACACTGGGGAGATCAGTCCACATCATTTTATAAAGAACTTCCTCATTCCGTTTTACAGTAGTACAGAATTCCACTGTCAAAATGTAAAAAAAAATTTTAGCCAGTGCCCTTTCCATTGTTTGTAATCCTTTACTATAATCATCAACAATGCTGGCATGAAAAACCATATGCAAGCTTTGTTTTGCACATGTGCAGGTATACCATCTGTGTGACGAATTCTTCATGTGAAAGTCGAGGATCAAAAGGAATTTGCATCACTATTTTGCATTAGAACTTTGAGATTGCTACACTGCCCTCCTCCGAAGTTGTACCAATTTGTACCTTCACCAGAAATCTATGAGTGGGTCATGGGGCCTATTTAAAAAAACAGATATGTTGAGATTTGCTTCAAAATAGCCTTGGGTGGTGGGCTGGGGAGTGGCAGGCTTAAAAGTAACACAAGATTGGCCTTGTCATTGATGAAGTTTAGTTGTGGTGATGGATATGAGGAAGAAGCTTGTTATTTATTCTCTCTGCTTTGGGAGTGTTTGAAACTTTCCACAATAAAAAAGAGAAAAAAAAGAAAGAAAGAAAAAGAAAGAAAGAAAGAAAGAAAGAAAAGAAAGAAAGAAAGAAAGACAGACAGACAAAGTCAGTAACTTGATACAAAGCCTGCAGCTCTGGTTAACAGGTCTGACCAGTTAGGAATGCCAATAACTTGTCCCCAGAGGCCTCTGCCCCCAGCCTGCAGATGGGTTAGAGAGAGGGGCCAGAGTGTGACCCTAAGAGCAACTTTAAATCCAGTTTCCCAGGCCCCACCCAATCCTAATCCTTGGATCCTGTCCTGAGAACTGGGTGAATTTTCTGACACCTCCTGGGATGATGACGCCCCGCTTTCAAGTTGTACTTATCCTGAAAATCAGGATCAAGTGAGCATTTGCCACCCCCCACCCTGCTCCACAGAGGCAGCTGGCACACCCTCCCTGGTAGAGTTTCAGGGGCTAACAAGGAGGGTGAACAGCTGACAGTACCTCATCACATCTATGCACAATCCCGCCTCATTATCACCACGTCCTTTGAGGCCGGTGCTATTAACATTCCTATTTCGTACAAGAAGCAATTGAGACTCGAGGAGTGCCAGTGATTTGCCCTGGGGGTCACCCAGAAATTGGCAGAGCCAGGGCTCAAATCCAGAGTAAGGGGCAGACGGGAACCAAGATTACCTGGTCTCCAGGTCAAGGTGCTTTCCCTGGAGGATCCAATGTCTACCCTTTCAGGGATCATGTCCCATTCCACCTCCTGTCTCCATCCCGCACTCCATCTGTCATCCTGTTGCCATTCTCACTGGCCCTGGCTGTCACTGTATCCAGCCCAGTGCATCCTGACCTTGACCTCAAGCCCTCCTGTGGTGGAGGGAAACATCAACTTGGTAGCACAACTTAGCAGGCTCTGGGGTTTACCTGCCCAGGGGATTCAAATCCTAGCCCTGCTACACGTTTAGCCAAACGAACTTGGGCATGTTTGTTTCATTTCCCTGTGACTCAGTTTCCTCTGTAAAATGGGGATGATAATAATCTACTTGGTATTGTTGTAAGGATGGTAAGTGGTCATTCGAGAAAGCTCTTAGTTCAGGGCTTCATCTGTTTTAGCACTGCACTGTCCAACACAGTGGCCACTAGCCATATGTGGCCATTTAAATTTAATTAAGATAAAAAATTCATTTCTCAGCTGCACTTGCCACATTTCAAGTTCTCAAAAGCACATGTGGCTAGTGGCTACCGTATTGGGCGGAGCAGAGTGTTTGCAGCACTGCAGAAACTTCTGTTGGATAGCACTGTATTAGAGGCTTAATGAAAGCTCTTGTTAGCTACAATTATCATTTATTAATATTGTTTTCTGCAGCCGGCCCAACAGCCGGCGTGCTGAAGGAGTCCACTGCCATCCAACTCCAGCCTTAGGGGAGGGAGGTGGTATAGCAGAGTGGACAGACCCACAGAGCCTGGACTCCAGCCGCTGTCACAAGGCAGAATATTGTCTCTGCCAGATATGCATTTGGAGGTCTTGGGCAGGCAGGTGATTTTCTCTGAGCTGTTTTCCCATCTGTGAAGGGCAGGTAACCATGCTCATCCTACAGGGCTATGGCAAGGATCAAACTAGAAATGTGCGTAATGTGTCAGGGACCTAGGAGACCCTGGGCAAGCAGCCTCCACAGAGAGGTGGCACACACTCACGGGCTTTGGGGACATGGGAAGGGCATATGTTCACGGGCTTTGGGGACAGCCAGCCTGGGCACAAGCCTGGTTTTCTCCACTTTGTGGAAGTCAGTTCAGCTTCCTGAGTGTTTTCTCACCTATAAAATGGGGAATAATAATACCTTCCTCTCAGGTTTGTCAAAAGAGAGATGGTATGCATGTCAAGTGCCTGGCATGATGCCTGGTGCATAGTAGATAAGCCATAAACGGCAGGAATGAGCCATCACTGCTACTGTAGCCATGTAGACTGAGCATGGGGCACACTGGGCACTGAGCTAGGTGTTCCCCAAGGCCCATCTCACGCCCTGCAAACAACCCTGCCAAGCAGGTTGTATTCTATTACTGGGGATCATCCTTGGGGCCACTCAGCGTGGCTCCCCCCTCCTCCTGCCCTCCCTGAAAGCCTGGACCCACGTTTCTTTCCTTCTCTGGGCCCTGCACAAAAGGCTCCTTTGGCCTGCACACGGCCTCTGCACCTCCACCCTTCTCCCAGCCTCCCGTTTGTGAAGGAGTGGCTTGTCCTAAGTGCCCCAAGGCCTCCAGAGGGTGCCCAGGCTCTGCACCATGCCACGCCAGAGGGCACCAGCTGCTTGGCCAGTCCCAGCAGCCAGCACCATTTCCCCGGCAACCACAACTGGGAAGGCCCCCTGCATGCCACCCTCCCTGCCTGCGCTACGGGTGAAGCCTGCTGGGTTGATGGGGAGCAAGCTCCTCACTGAGCCTTCTCTGCAGACGTGAACCAGTTCCTGGCACTGTGTACTGTGTCTCCTTCATTGGGCCGAGGACCCCTACCAAGAATATCAGTCTGTCCTGTATTAAACTTGATCAAGCCCATTCACACCCATCATGGCTTCTGACCACAGAAGAAGGCGGCAGGGAGGGGGTGGGTATCACACCATAAATGAGGAAAGTGAGGCCCAGGAGAAGGGAAAGCACCTGTCTGAATCACAGATTCAAAGTTGGTCCCACCTGGCCCTGCCAGTCTCTGTGCCAGTCTAGCTCCGCTCCCCACCAACCAAAGCAAATCAACCCCATATTAGAACTGTTTCTCATATCTTTTCATTACCCCAGCCCTAAATCAATGGGCAGCTGGGTGACACAATGCCAAGATCTGGATCTGGTATCAGACTTGCTGAGTTCAGAGAATGGCTTTGAAGCTTGCTAGCTGTGTGACCTTCAGCAAGTCAGTAACCTCTCTGGGCCTTGCCTTTACCATCTGCAAAATGGAGGGAATAACACTAAATGATTATTGTGCTGAGTGTTTTCCATGAATTGTCTCCTGAATCAGGCAAAGCAGTGGATATTATGCGAAAGCCTTGGGAGGAACTACTACTGTTCCCTGATTTTGCAGAGGAGAACACTAAGGCACAGAGAGGTGAAGTTACTTGCCCGATTTCACCTAGACTGTAAGGAGTCTTCTGTTTCCAAATCTGTACCACTTGCCAGAGATGTTTCCTGAGCACTTGCCATAAGTCCTGTACCAAGTCAGCCAAGACACTCTGTCTTCACCCATCTACTATTCCTCAGAAGAGTGAAAGCCAGGGTTAGCACAGATAATCAAAGCACATCAACTCCTGACGCTTCCTGGAAGCAAATTACATCTGCTTCCAGCTTTCTTGAAGGGTGAGGGAACACATAAGCTGGGTGAAATGACTGGCATCTCCCCCTCCTCTTCCCAGCACCACCCCCTCCCCCAGAAGGGAAGCACAGTATATGAGCCAGTGTTATGAGAAACTAACAGTTACTTAATAATGGTGACGATAATGCTGCGGGAAAATCTTCCTCTAAGTAAGAAGAAATAATATGGTCCCCAAACACATTAGGGAATTAGCATTGGATATACATCCATGGCTGAAGAGATGGGAAACAGGAGATTCCCACTGCCCACTGTGGTCCCAAAGCAGAGACCGAGCTCCAAAACCCCCTAAGCACCTTTACCTGGATTACTAAACCAGTTCCCTCAATCAGAAAGTGGACAGGAGAGTAGGTGGGAGAGAGGGTCTCCCCACAGCATCCATGCCATGTCTAAATAACAGCCATTCCCTCTCAAAAAGAAGTCAGACACAAGTTGCTTCCCGGCTTTCCAGATGTTCAGCAAAATGCAAAGAATAGTCAGAATACAGCCACGCCTCCTCCTACCAGAAGCTCTGAGTTAAAGTGGGCCATGATCAATTTCAACATGAGATTAATATTCACGGCTTTGCTGCCCAATGGTCCCTGAAGGATCAGATGCATTTAAATGGGAAGAAATCAGGATTCATTAATGCCGAATTTCCAGCTGCGTCCTCTGATTAAAGATGCTTCTTTTTGTTTTCAATCCTGCCCCACTTCTAGAACTGAAATAAAAGTCAGAAAGCTGAGGGCCAGTCTGGAAACATCCAAGTGTTTCCCAGACTTCAGACCATCCATCCTGTAATTATTTAATGTATTTCTTTAAATCACCTCTCTTTTTTACATGGGATACTTTATAGTAGCATCAATAGAAAAACTTGAATCACTCATCATTAATGGAAGGTAACTGTAAAAATAAATACAATGGACGCAAAATAATATTAAATTCTACCCAGATTCTGTTGTCTGGGACCTACTTTCTTTTTGATAAAAGGAGTTTAATAAGTATGCAAGGAAGTGTTAAAGGCATGCCAGCACCTAATAGAGACTTTCTCTTTAAGGTAATAGAAAGGGTTGAAAAGGAATTAAAAAGAGTCTGGGAGTCATTGCTATTTAGTTTTGTCTCTGTGAACCACCTAAAATCATCCTACATCTATACCAACAGTGGTGTTCTCTCCCCACTTGCAAAAATGGTGGTGGTCCAACCCCTTAACTCGCAGAGGAGTCAAAGAACAACATCTTCACCCAGTGTGGAGCCAGAACCTGGGTCTCCCAATTCCTTGGCCGACACTCAGGTATCCTGACTACAGTTCTTCATACACAAGTCCTTTCTGCCATGTTGTGATGAAAGGCAGCTAACCACAGCGTACAGAGCCTACCACGTTGGTTCCTCACAAATATTTTTACAAGAATCAATTCATCAGTCAAATGAAGTCATATATGTGGTAAGCTGAATAATGATCCCCAAGATATATTCAGCTCCTAATCCCTGGAATGTGTGAGTGTTACCATAAAAGGCAGAAGAGGACTGTGCAGATGTGATTAAGGATCTTGAGATGGAGGAGATTATGCTGGCTTATCCAGGTGGAGTCCAAATGCAGTTAGAAGTGCCCCTTTGGAGAGAGAAGGTAGGAGATGGGCACAAACAGAAGAGGAAGAGGCAATATGACCACGGAGGCAGAAACGGGAGTGTTGCAGCTACAAGCCAGGGAATGCCAGCAGCCACCAAAAGCAGGAAGAGGCAAGGAATGGTTCTCCCCTAGAGTCTCTGGAAGGAGCAGCGGGGCTCTGCCAACATCTTACTTTTGGCCCAGTGAAACAGAATTCTGACTTCAAAATTCTGGCTTCTAGAACTGTGAGAGAAGTAATGAGTGTTATTTTAAGTCACCAGGTTTGTAGTATCTGGTCACAGCAGCCATAGGAGACTAATACATTATACATCCCACCACTCTGAAAGCTCTCAAGAATGACAAAATATGATCTAAGTAGCAAATGATATAGCAAGTCAGATGACCATAACAGGCAGGGACCAGGGGTGCCAGAGGGTCAGCTGAGACCTCATGGAGGAGGAGAGCTAGGGCAGGACTTGCAGGATCTGTGCAAGCAGAGGGGAAGAGAAGGGCATCCTGTCATACACCCAAAAGCCTTTACTGGTTGCCTGCTATGTGTGTGTTAGAGGGCTGGAGGAGGGGAGATGGAAATTCATATACAATAGGATCCCTGCTCTCAGGGATCTCCCAATGCATTGGGAGGATAAGCCATACCTAGGTGAAAAAACATTTAGCAATATGAGATAGAATTACTCCCCTTCTAGGATCAGAGGCATACACACACAAAAAAATGTATGTGCAGAGACATTTAACACAGCATTGTTTGTAAAAGCGAAAACTTGGATGCAACATAGTCCAGCAGCAGGGGATTGGGTAAGTAAGTATCCTGGCACATCCATGCAACTCCCATGCGGTTTAGAAACCATGTCGTATAATGATAATGACCTTGAAAAATGCCTGTCGTGTATAGTTAAATGACAAAGGTGGGTTACAAAAATAGGATGTATAGTTTAGCCCTCCTAAAATGTAACTTCAGCTATTTATACCAGAGAAATGACTATATTATACACCAAAATGTTCATTGTGGTTACCTCTACGTGGTGGGATCACAGATATTTTCACTTCTCCAGTAAATATTTACTGAGCGCCTCGGCACTAAGCCTTGGCTTGGCAAACTTTTTTGTAAGGGGTCTAGATAGTTCATATTTTACGCTTTGCAGGCCATACAATCTCTGTTGCAACCATTCAGCTCAGCCCTTGTAGCACAAGAGCAGTCACGTCACAGACGGTATGCAATGAACGCACATGGCTGTGTTTCAATAAAACTTTATGTACAAAAACAGGTGATGGGCTGTACTTGGCCAATGTGTGCTGTAGGCTGCTAACCCCTGTACTAATCGGTGTGTTTTTTCTATATTCTTCCAATGTTCCACATAATAGGTATTACACCTGTAATATGGGGAGAATCCATACATTTTTGAAAATACTCAGTATCACCTAGCCCTGGCCTGAGAAGGCCACGTTTGGGTCTAGTAGGGTGACATCTCCTCTAGGAGTGACAACCTTAAATATCCCCAGGGGTTGTTAGGAAAGCAAGAAAAATGGGATTAGAGACCTACTGTAAAACAATACAGAGAGCACAGATCTGACCAAATATATTCAAATTCACTCTTTAAAGCTACTGCTGTACCCGCTAAATAAAGATCTATAAACCTCTAGCTTATGACTCTGGAAAACCTTCCCAGAACACATCACTTTAGCCAGTGCCAGCCCTGCTGGATTCAAACCTGGAGCATGGTGGTCCCCACTCTGCCACAGCTGTCCCCACCTTGACCCCCATTAACTCATGCTGAAATGACCAGCCCAGGCAAGAGCTGCTAATCTTCACTGAGAAGGTGCCTCCGGCCATGTGTGCATTCACCTGACAGTAATGGGATGCAGGATGAATTTCCCTGACCGTCTGATGAGAATGCCACGTGGAAGAATATCCGAGGCCACAGTGAAGCCCAAATATTTTATGCACTTTGCAGCTACTGCTCACCAAGGCTGGCCATGGGATGGAAGGCACTACATCAGGCTGAATGATTTATGTTTCTGAAAGCCATGTGAGTTATTACCCATTACCTCATCCTGGCAACTTTGCAAATTCTTGTCGATTGATTTTTGTAAAGGAGAGAAGGAGAAACAAGAAGGGTCTGATTTCGGGTGCGCACGTGTGTGTGTTGCACACACACACACACACACACGTTTTCTTTTTAATCTTTGTAAAACTCTGCAAAGGTTTTCCAAGGGGATCTTTGCCCATTCCATAACAGGGGCAGAGATTAAATTTTCAAGGTCAGAGAGTGGGGCCTGCTTATTTGAAGGAGTTTCATTTTTACAGTGCACATTAAGCAGGCCCTTACAATCACTGCTATCAATTCTTGTTGCCCATCAGTGAACCTTCAAGAGCAACTCTTCAGGAGACCCCCTACATGCCTCTGAGGATAGACAAAGTGCAGCAAAACATAAGAAACGGAATCAAGCGCCTTCTCAAATGCTAAGTCCAGCAAACTTCTAGGAAAAGCCTCAGAAAAAAAAATCATTATAGCTGCCTAATGGCTTAATAATGGTTTCCAAGCCTGAGCGCAGATAATGCTGGCATATATACATGCTGTGGTCTGGTCAGGCTATTTCAGACTCAAACATGGACTTAAAGAAGTAAGTTCTGGGTCAGTTCCAGCTCTGCCTCAAGGCATCAACCTCATCCATAAACTGGGATTAATGATACCGACCTCCAAACTGTGGTAAAATCAAATTAGGAAATATATACATACATGAAAGAGTCCTGCAAACAATTACACAAACGGGTGTGATTCTTCTTCATAGTATAATTATTATTACTGTATAAGAGTCCCTTACCTACCAATTAGTAAAAAAATGCCTCCACGCCCACCATCTGCAATAGTGACACGAGATCAACCAAAGAGGAAAAGGTTACATCTCCCTTAGCGGATGCATCTACCAGAATAGTAGCGAATTTCCACGGTCAGGCTACAATCCAATCATTCACACTTGGGCTCAGCACAAGCACTTACCACCCCAATATAAATCTATTTGTCCTCTTAACACAATATGGAACTCTTTGCCAAGCTCATATTTCATGTCTTGAGTCCTATTACCAAAGAGGAAAAACACCTCGTGTTTATGAGCTTGCCACCTGGCAGCACAGTGTGGTGGGTTCTTTCTGCTCCCAGTTCAGGCGATAACTCTTTGTGAGACTTTGGGCAAAGAGCTTCACTACTCTAGGTCAGTCGGTTAGTGGGTTGTTTTTGTGGTCCTACCATGAACCAAGCTCTGGGCCTCAAATTCTGCAGAAAGTGGGGTCGTTGGATTAAGGTCTGCTTCAGCATTAAGAGTTTATTCTATGTCAAACAAGCGGGAAATTTTTTAGTCTAACACACTGCTGTGTCCCCTTTGGGCATAAATTAGGTTATATGCTCAAAAGTCCCATAAAAACCCCCTCGAAGCCAAGGTCCCCACCGCATGTACTGACCGACCGCACAGAGATGGGTTCAATTTCCCCTCCCTCCTCCCTTTGCCTCTGCTAATTTCTCCCTGGCACTGAGGTGAGTTGCCCAGTGTCATCTGCTCTGACAAGAACACAACAGTAACAGATTCTCACTTAGGAAGACTCACTTACATTCTCCCTCCTAAATGAGAGAGGATGCTGTGGGTTGGCTTAAGGGGAGGTCAACAGAGAAAATACCACTTAATTTTGCATTCCAGTTTCCAGAACCGAGCCTTTTGGATCCTGAAAGTACTTCACAGTAGGAAACATAAAATATCAACAAGCAGAGAGAAATGCCAGTGATGCTGTTTCCTTTTCAGTACTTGTCTTTCAACAGTCAAGGGGCACTGGGTAAAACCATGATCACGACAAGCTCTTAGTCCACTGCTTCCCCATAGGAAAGAAACATCATGGACCTACAAGCACCTGATAGAAGGGTAGCAGTCTAGCCCCAGGCTTACTTTCACAAATTATAGGGACCTTAATGATCATGAAAACCAGCATTCCTTCCCAGGGAGTTCCACAGACCCCTGTGCCCATGAGATAACCCTCATTCTACCCTGAAACTCACCTCTTCACTGAATATTCCCTATGTGAGGAAATGACACCTCTATTCCCCTACATGCTCGAGCTAATATCTATCCATTCCTAACTTCTTGCTTACCCACATGCCTCCATCCATCACCAAGTCCTATCCATTCTACTGCCCCAACATTTCTAAATTTATGTATTTATGTCTATCTCCCCTACCACCACCCTAGTTAAAGTTCCCATCATCTCTGACCTGGACATGCACAACAGTTCCCTAAATCACCTCCACATTACTTTTGTCCCTCTCCCAATATTTTCAAATCATTTCTTCTTTGGAAAGTCAAAACCTAGTCCATACCACCACCAGCAAGTTTCTGTCCTCCCTGATCTCCATGCTCATGTGGCTTATCAGACTGTACCTGTGGTCTCTCTACACCCCCACAGCCTTATCTGGTTCCACTTGCCCCCTACTCCCTATCTTTAAGCGCTCCCCCATCACCTTCTCTCTGCTGCTTGAAGACCCCAAATTCCTTCTTGCCTCAGGGCCTTTGCACTTGCTATTTCCCCTATCTGAAATGCCATTCTCTTCTTCCCTCCATTACTCCCTCCTATCCCACGTAACTACTATTTATCTTCAGGTCTCAGGTTCAGAGAAGTTGAGTAACTACCTTATGGAGTTGCTAAAAGCATTAGAGGAGACTATGTGTGCCAAAGTGCTTGGCACACTGCCTAGGAATTCAATAAATGTTACCTATGCATTATAAATGTTTAAATCAGAAGGTCCATTCTTACCCATGCCAGTGTAGTCCTTCTTTCTTTCTCCTCTAAGTTAATACCTTTATTTTCAACTCTGGCAAGTCTTTTCACAATGCTCAGGAGGGAGACAAAAATTCTCTTATATCTACCTAGACCTAGAAATCTCACAGATACTTTCCTTCCTCTCCATCTTATATAAACTTTATGTTTTACTCCAGTACTCAAAATTCCCCCTTCCCCCTAAGATATGAATGATCCAATTCATAGGAAATATTATGCTTCCATATTCATTCATTTACACATTCACTCAAGATTCATTAGCATCTGCCAGGCTCTGTGCCAGGACAAGGGGACACACTTACAGGGATGACAGAGGATCTGCCCTTGAGGAATTCAATAGAGAACAATATATACAAAAAATTACGTTGCAGTGAGCTAGAACAGATATGCACAAAACTGCTTACAGGCACACTGAGAAGGAAGGAGGGACCTCTTCAGGGGAGATGACAGGAGCCAAAGTGGGTGGAGAGGCTTCACTAGGCCTGGCCTTGAAGGGTGGATAGGAGTTCACTGGGTTAGGGGAGAAGAGAAAAGGCAGCACCACTAGAGGCTTCTTCGCACTTTGGCTCAGAATAGGGATAAGTGAGTAGGCAAAGGCCCTGAGGTCTGGAAGTGCATGGCATGTTCAAGAACTGGCAAAGGGTCTGATGAGGCTGGAGGTAAGTTGAGCAGGATGCAGGAGAAGCTCAGGCAGAAACGGTTCTTTGCAGGGCACCTAGGTGGCTCAGGCAGTTGAGCGTCTGTCTCTTGGTTTCAGCTCAGGTCATGATCTCATGGTTTGTGAGTTCGAGCCCCACATCAGGCTCTATGTTGGCAGTGCAGAGTCTGCTTGGGATTCTGTCTCTCTCCCTCTCCCTCTCCCTCTGCCCCTCCCCTGTTCATGCTCTCTCTTTCTCAAAATAAATAAATAAACATTAAAAAAAAGAAAAGAAAAGAAAAAAAATCCTTCTATGAAGAAAAGAAAGAAAGAAAGAAAGAAAGAAAGAAAGAAAGAAAGAAAGAAAGAAAGGGTTCCTTGTGGCCAGATAGTGAACAACCTCAAAGGTCACATTAAGGGGCTTAGACTCTACCCCACAGTCAAGATTACAGAAAAACCTGGCAGCAACACAGAGAACAGCTGAATTAGGAACAGGAGATAAGGAGACCATTTAGGGAGCCACTGTGATACTACAGTCAGGGACAGGGAGAATGAACTGGGAGGTATTTACTAAATTTCTTCCATAAAGTAGGCATTTCACATGTTGCCTGACAAATCCTGGTTTGCTAACTTTTACAAGAGCTCCACAGAGGTGGTGCCACAAGGCCAATTTCAAAAGCTAAGTTTCTGGTAGTAGAGGCCACACATAGCCTTTCCTTTACTGTGTCCAGCTCAGAGTCCTGTTCCAACCACAGCTAGTGGGGATACAGATATGATGTGCGGCTGCCATTACTGCTGCTGCTGATACAATGCATAGAGCTCTCAGCCCAAACTGAGATGAGGGGTGTAGGGCAGGTAAACCCCAGGATAAATCTGTGTAACTGACTTCACAAACCTATAAAGAGGAAGTCAGTCTGAGAGAATGGGTAGCTTCTAAGTAAAATATAAGCGTCAGTTACCCCTCACCCATTGAACTCCTACTCATACTTCAAGGCCCAATTTAGATGTGCCATAGGAGACACTGTGAGATTTCATGACAAAGTGTGGTAGACTTGAAGGTAAGGACTTCTTCCCTACTTTGCCTTAGAATGAGGATGGCCCTGGGGAAACAAAGACCAGTGAGAATACAGTGGCACCTGAGGGGATACAGATTGGAGAGCACAAGACCAGGTGTTGGAACAAAAATGATAATCCCACAAGGGCACTCCCAGCAGGATGTGATAGAGGGTGATGCTTTGCTTTTGGCACCTGGCAGGAAGCAGATGTCAACTACAGCATGAGCAGACTCATTCATGGCACACGTCAGATACTTTGTGACACCCAGAACCGCCGGGCCCCCACCTGAATTTTCCCTTCTGTAGAGGGACACGAACATGGGGTTAGAGCAGCCACCAGAGAAGTGGGGTGAGGGATCAGGAGCCTCTAGGGTTGATTGGTCTTGAATCAGATTCAAAACCCATCTATGCAAAAAGCAGTTTCACCACCTGATCTCATTTAATGCTGCCCACAAAGCCAGAGGAGCTTGTGGATGAGGAAACTGAGGCCTACTTGATAAGCTCCCCAAGGCCCCTCAGCCAGCACGTGCCGCAAGCCAGAACCTGAGTCCATGACTGTGTGAGCCCAATAAGGCTCATCCCCCCGCCCCCCGCTTCAAATGTCAGCCACCTCGGATCATTGCTCACCAATGCACCAGAGTCCCCAGTACTGGGGACAGAATTATTGGCCCGATGAATGCTTCCAGGGAAGATTCCAGGCATAATGATTCATGGAGAGGGAAAAGAAAAATAACAATGTGCTGTCAGCGAGGAGCGTTGGAGCGCTTCCTTTTGAGCTGCAGGAATTGGACTTGCTCTGAGCCAGGTGTTTCCACACGGTCAGCCAGATGATGGTCTTTGGAGAGATGTGAGGCCTCAGGGAGAAAGGAATGCAGCCTGCTCTTGAGCCACACCAACAGACAACATGGCGCAAGCCAGAGTCCACGCAGCTCAGATGGGCACCTAGACCCTGAGAATTTATTACCATTCTCTGGCCTCTCCCACTCATCCTGCAAGACCTAGCTTTCAACTCCCCCCCTCCTCACTTTCTGACTTGGGAATGAAAGGCCTCAAGCCCCACCTTCCACCCCCACGACTGTCTCCAGAGCCAGAGAGGGGCTGTTGTTTTGATGGGTGTTTTCCTCCAAAGCCAGTGGGAGAAATGCCCACGGATCAAGTTTAGCTCAAATGCCCAAGTGAACCTCCCATTAGCATTTCAGAGATGCAGCTAATCACCATGGGCCATAAACTTAAGGGGGGGGGAAGAAGGAGGAGATGCGTGCTTTTCCAGAAACACAGACTTTTCTGAGGGGATGACCAAGTAGGACTGGAAAAAGAAAATGCCCCTGAAAAACACCAGCCCTACCACTTCTCTAACCTGGGCAGACAACAGGCAGAGGAACCTGTGGCACAATCACCAGCAATTTCACAGGCAGAACATCATGGTGTTAGTGCAGAAAAAGAACACCTAGTAAGTCTCGCTCGCCCTTGTCTTGCACTATGGAAACACCTTTAAGAATAATCTGCTCCCAACCATCTCATCTCCTGGGGAGACAGAGGAAGTGCCTTGGGCTAAAGCCAGATTTGTCTACTAGCTACTTTGGTAAAGGTGGTCCTGCATCTAATAATAATTTGCAACCACACAATGCTTGATGCTTTCCAAAACCCATTTACATCCATTATTCATTAGACCCCACATGGCCTCTGTGCACAATTGAGAAATCTGTGATGTCCAAAGCCTAGGTGTGGGACTGGCAGGCAGGTTCCTGGTCTTGCCATCCCACCTCTGCTGCCCTACACTCCTTGCCAGTTCTGTCGGATGGGTGCCTAAGAAGGAGTCACCCTGCTTCCCACAGCACAGCACTTCACAGTTTATAATCCTTCCCAAACTCTGACCATGAACTGACAACAGAATGAACAAATTCCCTGTCATCACAGGAGATGGGCAGGGTAGATACCATCATTCCATTTTCCAGGTGAGGAAATGAAGCTCATGAGTCTATCTGACACGTGTGGCTTCCCCAAGACCCCCATTAGTTGTGAACTGCGACCCAGGATTTTTGATGGCCAGCATAGCAGAATAAATGCAGTAATGGCCCCATTTCCACAGTCCTTCCTTTCCTATACCCACAGTCTTTGCCTTGTGACTTTACAGTTCCTCTCTCACTAAAGAAGTGAAATCTATTTCCCCATCCCTTGAATCTGGGCTGGCCTATGACTTGCTCTGGCCAGGAGAATGTGGTGTGCCCCTTCCAGGCTGGACCCCAGGGGCCTTGAGTGTTTCCACTCACTCCTACACCCCAGCTGTCACCAGGAGCACATGCCTGGGCTAGCCCGTGGGAGGATAAGAGACACAAGGGGTAGAATTATGTTACCCTAGTTGCATTTGTCACCCCAGCCAAAACCAGCCCACCCCGGACATGTGAGTGAGCCCAGCCAAGATCAACAGAGCTGCCTAGCTGACCTCCAGATAAGCCCAGAAGCATGAGCAATAAAGACTTGTTACTACTAAAGTCCACTGAGGTGATTGTGGTTGTTATGCACAATTCTGTAGCAGCAGCTACCCAGATACACAGCACCTGTTCATCCACCCGTGCATCCATCCATTCATTCAATGTGTCTGTTGAGTGCCTACTATGTGTCCAGTACCATGCTGGACACTAGGGATACAGTGGGGGGCAGACAGACCCCACCATGCCATCATGGAGTGTGCAGACCAAGAAGGAGGACTGACAATTATACCTCAGTGAGATGGACACTGGGGTAGGGGCAAGAAAAGTACAGGGTGTAGCACAGGTACAGGGCTGGTGAACCTGACTGAAGAAAGTATGCACCAGGGCAATTAGGAGGGGTTCCTGGAAGCAGTGACATGTAAGTGGAAATCTAAAGGCTGAAGAAGACCCTGCGGAGTGAGGCGAGGGTGTCAGGGAGGCTTCTTCCCAGCAAAAGACACAGCCTGGCACAGGCCTGATGAGAAACACAACTGGCTGGTTAGAGACCTGAAGTAAGAAGTTGGGACAGGAAAAGCAAACCTGAGGGGCAAGTACCAGGAAGACCTGATCATCACCCCAGGTACTTCCTCTGTATTTATTTTCAAGGTCAAGGGAAATCCAGAAGAGGAAATAGGAGCCTTCTCTGTGCATAGACAAGGGCCACAGAACATTTCCAGGGCACCCTCAGAGGGGGCTGGGCCTGGGGACAGCCTTCTGAGAGCAGCTAGAGTTTTTGCATTTGGACCGTAAGGGACATCTGCTACCTGCCTAGAGCTGCAGGTCCTTTGCCACTTCTCACACAGGACCTCAGCCAGGATATGGGAGCTGGAGCCTAGAGCACTGTTCTCAAGTAGTCAGTTGGAAGAAAACAAAAGTATGTTTCACCTCTATGGAAAAGAAAGAAAGAAAGAAAGAAAGAAAGAAAGAAAGAAAGAAAGAAAGAAAGAAAGAAAGAAAGAAAATTCTAGAAAAGGCTATATGTTGTGGCATTCCTTCCTTCAGCCAACAAGTATTCTGCAAGCCCCCCACCATATGTCAGAGGACTAACCAATAAGTGGACTTTGACCTTGTCCTCAGAGGCCCCAAGTCTTCCTACACAGGCAGAGCCTAGTGGGGGCAATCTGTTGAACATGGACACTAGGGAAACTGTCTTGAAGCTGGGTGAGAATAGCAAGACTCTATTTCTACTTAGATTATGTATTTATCTGCAGTAGCCTGGGGGAGTTACCTCAAGCCACTATTTGGCTCAGTCACTGGGTGGGGAACTCTCTGGA
This sequence comes from Panthera tigris, assembly GCF_018350195.1. Lineage (NCBI taxonomy): Eukaryota > Metazoa > Chordata > Mammalia > Carnivora > Felidae > Panthera > Panthera tigris. The sequence goes on from NC_056661.1 coordinate 50,532,456, forward strand.
GTGTGGAATGGTCTGTAGTACAGTTAACAGGTGGTAAGGGGTGGTGGCGAGATTCCGATGGCATCTGAGGAGTTTGGAGGAGGGCAAGATAGGCCATATCTGGATGAGCAAATCAAGTAAAGCTTCTAGAAAGAAAGATGAGTCAAGGACTGAGGAGAATGGGGGAAAGGCCTAGAGGGAGACAAAGCCACCCAAAAACATGGAGGTATGGAAGCCTGGAGCCCACCTGGGGATGCATTCTGGATGGTTGGAGCACAGCCATCACCAATATGAAAAAGGTGGAATGACAGCTAGAAAGGCAACTTGGAGCCGAGAGAAGGAGGTTGAACTTTATCCAGAAGACAATATCAAGTCAAAGAATGTGACATTGGGGGTGAGTTTCAGGAATATTAATCTGGCTGACCAACGAGATGGGCTGGAAAGGAGAGGCCAAAGCCAAGGGGAGTAGTTGAGAAGATCCTGCCAGAACTGGCCAGAGAAGAGGAGACAGATGTAAGAAGCAGATGCCAAACGACTTGACAACTGGCTGGAAGGAAAGAGCAGAGCCATGGGTCAACCCAAGGTCTCATGTCTGTGAGGACGGCTGTGAAATCCAGGGCCACAGGAAAGACAGGAGGGGCTGCAGGTTTAAGGGAGGTGGCAGTCAGATGTAGGGGTTGGATTATCTAAGGGGGCAGCGAGGAGCTGGAGGGAAAACAATGGTGAGGAAAGGGGCTGCTGCTCTTGAAAGCCAAGTTTGGAGATGAGAAGGAGGAAGCAATGAGGAGCCAGCTGGAAGGAAACCTTGAAGCTGCAGGGGAGAAGCAATGACAGGCTGGGTTCCTGAGGAGCTCCTGCCACTCCTCCCGCACCATCACAGGTGCCCTGTGAAGATGCTGTTCTCAATCCCAGCACACCGCCATCGGGTCTTACTTATCCCCTGGGCCTAGAACACTGCCTGGCACATCAGAGGTGATCAGTAAACCCCTGTTAACCACCCATAGACATGTGCTATGGTACCTGTCTGGCCACAACGCCAGGGAAGGGGAGTACAACATGATCCAGCCCCCACCTCCAGTGACTGGACCAGGAATGGACAATAAATCAAGCTGGCAGTGGGCAGAGCATATCTACTCATAGGCTTGTCTCTCTCCTAAATGTTTTTACTAAGACACAGCGGTCTTTGATGTCAGTCATGACAAGCCATGCAGACTCTGGGCTGGTGGCCATCTTGGGCCACGTGCAAAGTGAGGAGGTGAAGGAAGCTGGTGTTCATAGACTGAGGCAGGAGGCTGGAGCAGACAGAAGCAGGAACAAAACCCATACAGGCTTGGCACATGAGCTCAGTGGCCTCCACTCCTAACCTCCCCATTCCATCCCTGCAAGACTGCCTTAGTGCTGTTCTTAGTGCCCAATGTCCCTGGGCATTGCGGCGGGCACTGTGGTGAGCCACCAGAATCGCCTTCAGGAAGGAAAGCCTCCTTCCGTCAGCCACTGGGACTGCTGTGACCATAGGTCACGCTGCCTTCCAGCACCAGCCCACATGCATGATTGATCAGCATGGGGACATAGAGGCCTGGGTCCTTTGCACCAACTTGAGACAACTCTGAGGGCCTCTCCAGGTTCCAGAGTGTCCCACAGAGTTGCCTGAGGCCCTCACTGGTACTGCACCAGAGCTCAGCTGCTCCCTCTGTCCAACCCTCCTGCCTCTGCCTCACTCTCATGGGCACTGACCCAACTGAACTCCCTAATAGATGTCCCACATAGTAATCTCCATCTCAGCACCTGTTTCCCAGGGAACCCCACCCTCGATAGCCTTAACATCGCCCATTATATCCTTACAATAAACTCTTTGTACATTACCCAGCACGAGTAAGTCTTGATTAGACTGATGGTGCCAGTTTTTTAAAAATCCATGTCAACTGTGATGTCTCCTTCTGTATTCCCAAGAGCACTTACTCCGGTATTTTGCAAATAATAGTAATAATAATAATAATAATAGGTAACTTTTACTGAGTACATACTATGTGTCAGGCATTGTTCTAAGCATTTTACAAGAATTATTGAATCCTCACAGCATCCATCTGGGGCAGATGCTATTATCCCCATTTTACAGATTTTAAAAGATCAAAACTGAGGCATGCCTTCCCAGAGTTGCACAATTAGGCAGGGGTAAAGTCAAAATGAAAATCCAGTCTGCCAGACACAGAACCTATGTCCCTAACCATATTCAACCCTGCCTCCTGCATCAAGAACACACAATTACAAGGTCAAAGAGTCAATGTTTTGAGCTGGATGAGGGCTCATAAATTATCTAGGCTAGTCATTTTATTTTATGGAGGCTCAAAGGGATGATATTTTTTATGCTCAAGGTCACACAATCTTGTTGCAACATATTAAGCATTTGCTTATGAAAAATAAAAACATACATGTGGCATGGATCATTAAATCTACTCCTGAAACCACTGTTCCACTATACATTAACTAACTAGAATTAAAATAAAAATTAAAAAAAAAAAAAGATAAAAGCTTTAGATTTATACTGTCTAATACAGCAGCCACTAGCCACATGAGCCTCTGAAGCAACTGAAATGCAGCTAGTTCAAATCAAGACATGCCATAAGTAAGCTGCACATGAAATTTTGGAGAATTAGGACCCCCAAATGTAAAGTATCTCTGTAATAATTTTTATATTGACTGCATATTGAAAGGACAGTACTTGGAATATATTGAGTTAAATGATACATATTACTAAAATTAATTGTACCTAATTACATATATAATTCACATTATATTTCTATTGGAGAGTGCTGCCCTAATAAGTGACATTATTGAGTCATTGTACAGCTCTTGCTTGTGAGAAAAAATAAATCCTTATTAGGTTGCAAAAATACATATATATGCATGTGGCAAAAAAGACAGGGATGAAAAATATTTGAAAACCATAATATTTTCCATAACAAATTATCTTGTGACATGTACTATACTCATGGCACATCACTATATATCTTACATAGACATATACACATTACTGTATATTGTTATATACACTAAAAAATGTACATTATATTTTAAGAGCAATTTCAGGAACTGCCATGGCCTGAGATGCTGACTTTGGAATCCGAACCCGTATAGGGCAGATCTTCCTCTGAAGGACCTGACAGCAAACACAGGACTAGAACCCGGGTGGCCTGACTCATGACCCAGTTTCCCTCCACCACTCCCACCTACGTCCCCCTCCATTTGTTTGTGTGGTTTTATCTCGAAGGAACCAAACCAGTTCAGAACATTGCCACACTGCTATTTAGAAAAACTAAGAACCTCAGCTATTGAGAGACTCAAGCTATTGAGAAATCAACGTGAATAACCACACTGCAGCCCTGCATTCTTCTTCACTGTTTCTAATTAAAGGACTGGCTGACACATTACACAGCTCCTTGGGAAGCATCCCATCCACCACATATTCTCCCATATGTCCCTGGATTTCTCCTTCTTGCCTTTTTCATTGGCATTCTCACCCTCACCACCAAACAGTGTTCATTTATTCACCACCACCATCCCTGGGGAATGATGTAAGACACTGAACGTTGTGACTCAAAATAGACCAACTGCCAGATGTTAAGGAGGACACGACGATACAGGACAATATCCAAATATCTGGCCCCAACCAACCTCACCTCTTCCTCCTGAGCCCCACCCTCATCAAATTCATTATTTCCCAAACCACTCCAGGTACACTCCTACCTCAAGGTCTCAACCACCCTTCCCACCCCTCTCCACTTACTTAAATTCCTTTCTTTGTTCAGTTCCCAGTCCAAGTACCCCCTTCTCTGAGAAGGCATCCTTGCTCATGTGATAGAAATGAGAGAGCCAAAGGGACATTTAAATATTGCCTATACCTGAGGTCACCAATTGCAGGCTGAATGGATGCTTAAGTTTTCTTTTTCCTCCTTCCTTCCTTCCTTCTTCCTTCCTTCCTTCCTTCCTTCCTTCCTCCCTCCCTCCCTTCCTTCCTCCCTTCCTTCCTTCTTTCCTTCTTTCTTTTTTCTGCCAAAACCTGGAATTGATGGGGCACCTGGGTGGCTCAGTTGTTAAGCATCTGACTCTTGATTTTGGCTCAGGTCATAATCTCATGGTTGTGAGACCAAGCCTTAGACTGGGCTCTGCACTGGGCATGATGCCTGCTTGGGATTCTCTCTCCCTCTTCCTCTCCCCTTGCCATTTGCACATATGCATGTGAGTGCTCTTGCTCGAAAACAAAACAAAACAAAACAAAACAAAACAAAACAAAACAAAACAAAACAAAACAGACAACCTGGGAGCTAACCGTGAAGTTTTCTTGAATCTACAAAGTGTTGAATCATTTGGCACACTAAAAATTTCTGAATTTGTTGCCAACCCATTATAGTCAGGAGACTTCACATAAAAGTTCTGGCTTTGTGGACTGTCTTGAGAGACCAGTGACCTGGCAACACAGGGCTTGCTTCTTACACAGCAACAATCAGATGAAAGGAAGTAGAAACTGCCCTGTCTGAACTTTTTTCTTTTTTGCACAAAAGTTTTTGTTTTAAATAATCTATAGTTATGTAAATTTGCAACCAACATAATCACCAATTTTTAGGCTCAATGCTTTTTTTTTTTTGCATGCCACTTGTTAATCCCAATATTCACTTTTCTTCTGAATAAAGTTCGCACTTTAATATTTCTTTCAACGTGTGTCAGTGTGTACTAAGCCTTCTTCTTTTTTGTATATTTGAACATGCCTTTGTATCCTCAATCTTGAGGGCTAGTTTAGCTGAGCATAGACTTCTAGGTTGACAATTCCTCTTCCTCAGCATTTTCAAGATACTTCTTCATTGTCTTCTGGCAGCTGTTGTTGCCAGATGAGAAGTTTGCTGTCAGGCTAATTGTTGTTCCTTTGTAGGTAATTTGTCTCTTCTCTGTGGAGCTTTTGAGACTCTGTCTGCATTCTTGAGATTCTGAAGCTGCACTTCAATATAAAGTGTAGATTTATTTTTGTCAATCACAGTGCTTTTTTCTATTTCACCTTGTGTCCTTCAGTTATGAGAAAATGTGCATTCAATAGCAAATACTGCTCCTCATTCATTTCCTCGATTTTCTTCTTCTGGAACTCCGATTGACATACGTTTTTTGTGTATCTCAACTGCTCTTTCATATTTTCAATTTCGCACTCTGACATCTAATCCATGATTCTTTCTTCAATTATGTCCAGTATTGAGGCTCTCCCATCTACTGAGGTTCTATTAAGGAATTAAAAGTTATACTCTAACTGTTAAAAACTGAGAACAAACTGAGGGTTGATGGGGGGTGGGAGGGAGGGCAGGGTGGGTGATGGGTATTGAGGAGGGCACCTTTTGGGATGAGCACTGGGTGTTGTATGGAAACCAATTTGACAGTAAATTTCATATATTAAAAAATAAAAAAAATAAAAAAAATAAAAAAAAAAATAAAAAATAAAAAAAAATAAACACTTAATATATAATAAGTTCACAAAAAAAAAAAAAGTTATACTCTATATTTCCTGATTTCTAATTGGTTGTCTTTATGTCCTGTGTGCTTGTTTTGTTTCTGCTAACTTTTTATTTCACTGGTTTTTTTTTTTTTTTACAGTTGTTATTCTTTTCTTCAGCCCTTTGAGGATCCTTATCACACATATTTGGAAGTCATTATTAGTTTTTGTTCTTATTTCTTGTGAATTCACCTTCCTATTGTTCATGGCACTGGCTATATTCCTTTCTTTCTTTCTTTCTTTCTTTCTTTCTTTCTTTCTTTCTTTCTCCTTTTTCCTTAGTTATAGTTTTCTTTCCAAGTGTTTTAGAATTTGGAATGTAGATTTATCAGGAACAGGAGGTTTGTTTTGTGTTTGTTGCATATTCTTTCCCTCTCCCTCTCTCTTTCTCTCTTTCCCCCTCTCTCCCTCTGGCATTTTGTACTTGGCTTTTCCTGGCCCACCAGAGTCCCCAGTGCAGAATCAGTCTACAGTGGCAGAACTCAAATACCATGGTGATACAGGAGACATTACAGGCCCTGCCACTGAGTTTCTGGGTGACTTTCCAGGTATTAACTGCAAGGACATATTGGCACATCACTTTGTATTTGCCATAGCCTTGGGCAGCAGTCAAGAGAAGCTTTTTACCAATCTTCTTTCCCAGGTAAGCAAACTCCACTCCAGTCCCCTATTTCAAGCAATAAGCCTGGCTCTAGAATCCTGCCCCTCATGGGCCACTTCGAGACCTATTTCCCTCCCTATACTGTATTCTAGGGGGAGTTTTGCCACTTGGTCTCATGACTGAAACACTAAAGCTCCAGCATAGGAGTGGAGAAGAATTGCACTGGCCAGGGAAGCAAGAGCTACTGACCTGTCTCCCAAGGGATGTCAACCAGTTCTGGGAAAATAAGAGCAGCAGGGGGCTGGGTATGTATTTCAACACACAGGTTGCAGCCAAGCACAGCAGAGCTTAGCACCTCAAAGGGGCATCCCCTGTACCCTTCACTCACAAATAAGTACAAATATTTATTATGACTATACTCTGTACTGCCAACCACCTTAGTTTTGTTTAATATTCCAAGTATGAATCCATGAATGTATGTGAACCTTTCAAGATGCTTATATTTCTAGGGGGTATATTTTTCTTGGGCATAATTAACACTGTATGTGATACTTAAAAAAAAACATCGTATTTATTGAATATTCACGATGTACTAGGTACTATTTAAGCACTTTATACACATTAGTAACTTTTAGCCTCAAAACAACCCTATGAGAAAGATACTGTTGTTAGCCTTATTTCATGGAAAAAGAAACAGAAGTTTGGCCACAGCTAGTAATGGTAGAGTCTGTCCTCAGAGAGCCCATTTTTGGCCAGTACACTATCAGCCTTCTCTAAACTATGTTGGGGGACACCAGGAATTAAAGTAAGAGACCCTAAGAGGAAAATATAACCCAGGTCAAAGAGTTGAGGACAACTTCTACAATCTACAACCCACACATATGTAGACACAGGTAAAATACAAACTTCTAAGGCAGGAGGGACAACTTCCTGTTACACTGGAAGTAACCCAGTAAGTAAAACTAGAAGAGTATTTTTAGGCTTAGAGAAGATTCTTTAAGGGGAAATTCAGATTCAGAGGTTACTCATGTACCATTCAGTGAATAACAGCCACTGTTATTTTCACCTAATCCTTTTGTGGTCTCTATGAAAATCCAACTGAAATAACTCTTCCAGGGATTATGGAGAAGTACTGAGCCTTGCCGGAAAGCCAGTGCTGTGTAAGAGTGAAGCCCCTTCCTAGCTGGAGTGAAACCATGTGGCCCACCCAGGGATTCTGTCTGGCTGTCTTGTCTGCTCATAGCTGGGAGGGTTCTATATGATACTCTCACAGAAGGCACCAATCAATCTTTTACAAAAAGTTGGGGGTGAGGAGGGATTCTAATCAAATTGGAGGATTTTATTAACCAGGTTCTTCTTGAGTTTTTGCTCCATGATCCAGAGAAGGGCACTGAGTCATTTCTGTAGCTGTCCTGTGAACATGAATGGCACGTCCAGGTTCCTATGCAAAGAGGGATCCACTGACAATATTAAGTACTTTCAGCTCTCTCTGGGTGAAGTTTATTTCACAGTAATATTCCCTTAAGCTCACACAGCACTTTGCTGTTCAAACAATTAAATTTACATGTCTGATTGACTTGATTTTCCCAAAAACCCAAGAGGTGGGTATTAATTATCCTCACATCCCAGATGCGGAATTATCTCATATCACCTACCTAAGGTCCTTCAAGAAGGAAGTAGCAAAGCTGGGGCTCATACTACTAACTTAAACCTTCTCTGTAGAGAAACTGAAGAAGATAATTCTCTCTCTTCACACAGTAGGAAAGGAACAGACAGGCAGACAGGCTTATACAGTGGTTGTGTTCCTTGGGTGTCATTTGCAGAGTGGGCCTGGGTTTCTCCTAGGGAATTCAATACTAAAAACCCCTTGATGGGAACACAAGCTGGTGCAGCCACTCTGGAAAACAGTATGGAGGTTCCTCAAAAATCTAAAAATAGAACTACGCTATGACCCAGCAATTGCACTATTAGGTATTTATCCAAGGGATACAGGTGTGCTGTTTTGAAGGGGCACATGCACCCCCATGTTTATAGCAGCACTATCAACAAGAGCCAAAGTATGGAAAGAGCCCAAATGTCCATCGATGGATGAATGGATAAAGAAGATGTGGTATATATATACAATGGAGTATTACTTGGCAATCAAAAAGAATGAAATCTTGCCATTTGCAACGACGTGGATGGAACTGGAGGGTATTATGCTAAGTGAAATTAGTCAGAGAAAGACAAATACCCTATGACTTCACTCATATGAGGACTTTAAGAGACAAAACAGATGAACATAAGGGAAGGGAAACAAAAATAATATAAAAACAGGGAGGGGGACAAAGCATAAGAGACTCATAAATATGGAGAACAAACTGAGGGTTACTGGAGGGGGTGTGGGAGGGGGGATGGGCTAAATGGGTAAGGGGTATTAAGGAATCTACTCTTGAAATCATTGTTGCACTATACACTAACTAATTTGGACATAAATTTAAAAAATAAAATAAAATAAATAAATAAAACTTAAAAAAAAAAAAAAAACCCTTGAGGGTAAGCTCATCCTCACTCCAGTCTGCATCATAACCCAGAATTTGGAGGTGTGAAGGCCTCAGTAATCTGCAGGGCACAGTGCAATGAGTTGACCCAAATGAAGCCCCTATCTCCAAGCTCCCTGGCAGAGCCCATCAGCAGCCACAGGAGCCTCTCCAACTCACCCTAGTCCCTTCCTGCTCACATTCCTGACAGTGAAGCCCTCTGACACCAGTTCAGGCCCATATGCTCTCAAAGGGCACCAAAAGGCAAAGTATGTCTGCCCCTGGCTCGAGCCCATGTTCCGTGCTCTGATCCTGAGGTGTAACTCTCTTTGCCTATCCACCTAGATTCCAGGTGTTGACACACACTTGCCCCAAGATTCCCTATGGCAGACCTCTCCTGACTTCTGGTATCTCCCCGTCCTTGAGTTCTTGGCCCTTCTCATGGCGCTTGCCAATCTTTGTAGATCCCTGATGACACCTCCTCAGCAGCTGACATCTGCTAAGTCTGCTAATCCTGTCTTCTGGGGCCAGATGTTTCATAACATTCACCTCCCCTGGTCAGCTCACCTGGCTTCACCACCCACCTCACTCTGGTCTCTGCGAGCCATGCCATGGGAGGACACCATCAAGTATCTATTTGCCTTTCATTCACTTAACAAGCAATCATTAAGCAAAATGAGGCACGCTGCTATGCACTGTGACCAGATAGAAAGGCAACTAAGACACAACCATTTAACAGTTAATTACATGTAATCGGGGGTCTTAAGTAAATTTGTGTTCATATTCTTGTCTTCCAAACAGACAACATGCTCCTGAAAGTGAAGACCATGTCTCATATTGTTCCATTTTTTTCTCAACCCCCACCGACCCCACTATACATGTTTCACATCCAGCCTTCCCCCTTCTCCCTTTGCCAGGAAAGGGAGTCTAGCAGGACCACTCTACCTACTTTTATTTTTTTTAAGACTTATTTTTGAGAGAACACGTGTGCATGTGTGCGGGGGAGAGGCAGAGAGAGGAGGAGACACAGAATCCAAAGTATGCCTGCCCATTTTTAAAAACTACAATTTACACTGTTTTTCTGTAACTACCTGCAAAATGAACAGATGGAAAGCAGCAGGTGAAAAGACAGGGTTCCCAGCTACAGAAGGAAAAAAGGAATCTGCGTGCAAGCCCCACTTGAGAATCCAGTTGGACATTTTCCTCTCCCATCATCCTGCACACTGCTGCATGTTGCCTTCCACAAGGAGGCTGGATCATGTCTCCTCCCCCCTTGAAAACCTCCAGCAATCCTTCATTTCCTCAGCTTAGCTTAGCCAAGGATTCAAGGCCCTGTCAGATCAGGTAGTAGCTGACAACATGGGCCTCGGAGCCAGGCTGCCTAGATCCAAATCCCAGCTTTACCACTGTCTGATCTTGGGTAAGGCACTTAATTTTCAGAGTAATGCCTACCTCATGGGTTCTGCTACAGCTGAAAGAGTTAATAAGATTTCACATATTTTGTTATGGTTTTACAATTTGGCCACAAATTCTCTGACCTCCTCTCTTCAAAACAGGCCTACAAGCATCCTTCCACCTCTCTTTAAGTGACTTGTTTCTAATGAATAGAATATGGCAGAAGTGACAGTGTATGCCTTCTGTGACTAGGTCATAACAGCATTGTGGTTTCCTCCTTACTCCTCTCTGGGGGATCACTCACTCTGGAATCTGGCTACTCTGTGGTGAGGACACTCAAGCAGCCCTATGGAGAGGTCCATGTGGCCAGGAACTGAGGCCCCCTGCCAATGGCCACATATGTTAGATATCTTCAAACTTGGAGAAAAACAACTTGAGCATCAAAATAATCATTATTGTTATAGATTAGAACCCACCGAATAAAAAAGAGCTTCATGAATCTATGTGGACATAAGTGAATAAATGAATGAATGAATAAAGGAGAAGTGAAAGCTCTGCCTTGCAGTAAAACTCCAAATAATAAATGTAGAAGGAATGATGGAATTCTAAAATCAACATTTGGCAAAACATGGTGCTAAAACTAAAGGGTGAAAGTTTGATGAGGAATAGAATATTTATATAGTCTCAGAGCAGTTCCCACAAAATGCTTATTAAATACTAATTAATTGGCAAGTACAAAACACTGGTTAATTAACTTTGCGATGCAGAAAATGGGCAGATACCATCTTAATCAACTGATAACTGTCAATATCGCTGATAGGGGACAAATCAACATCATGTGACTCTGCGTACAACGCACTGAGAAGAATTCTGAGTGGCCAGAGCCTGTCTCACTCATCTCCTTATCCTCACCAAGTGGCAGCTCCTTCTTCCCAGGTACTGTGTGCCAGACACTGCAACAGGAAGCACTGGACATGTATCATCTCATTTGATCTTCCCAAGGAGCTAAGCTCTGAGAAGTGAAGAACTTGCCCAAGGTCACACAATCAGGGAGAGGCAGACCCTGCTTTATCCATCTCCATATTGGGTCCCTTGGGCACACAATAAATGTAGAACCCAGTCCTTTCTGAAGCTCCAGGAGGTTTCTAGGAAACTTAGGGCAGTTGCCCCCAAGACAGAGCTGCAGTGTTGTTCCTTCCTCTGATAAATATCAGAATCAGCCATTGGAGAAATACTACTTGGCAATGAGAAAGAATGAAATCCTGCCATTTGCAGCAACATGGATAGAACTGGAGGGTGTTATGCTAAGTGAAATAAGTCAGTCAGACAAAGACAGATATTATATGTTTTCCCTCATATGTGGAACTTGAGAAACTTAACAGAAGACCATGGGGGAAGGGAAGGGAAAAAAAGAAAAAAATAGTTACAAACAGAGAGGGAGGGAGGTAAACCATAAGAGACTCTGAAATACAGAGAATAAACTGAGGGTTGATGGGGGGGGGGGGGGGGCGGGGAGAGGGGAATGTGGGAGATGCCATTGAGGAGGGCACTTGTTGGGATGAGCAATGGGTGTGGTAGGTAAGGAATGAATCATGGGAATCTACTCCCGAAACCAAGAGCACACTGTATACACTGTATGTTAGCCAACTTGAAATAAATTATATTTAGAAAAAATAATAATAATAATAAAATTTTAATTAAAAATTTTTTAAATTTAAAAAAGAGAATCAGCCATTGGAGCAGGGAGGGGAAGTGCTGTATGCGGAGTATAAATGCTGTAGTTCCGGCTCCGGCCCTCATGCACAAGCACCTTACTCACAGTTGCTCAGTCTCTGCCCTCCCCGCCCCCAACTTTGGACAGGGCAATGTTTTTCAAACTTCCTTCGGCAGCCAAATTTTTCTTCAAGCAAATGTTTTCACAAACCTTAATATATGATAGCAGTGCTATTTTGCAATAGCCAAAAGGTAGAAATAACCTAAGTGTCTATGGGTGGATGAATGGATAAATAAAAAATGTGCTATATACATACAACAGAATATCATTCGGCCTTAAAAAGGAAGAATATTCTGGCACATGCCACAATGTGGAGGAGGCTTGAAAACATACTCAGTGAAATGAACTGGACACAAAAGGACAAATATTGTATGATTCCACTTATACATGGTCCCTGGAGCATGCTGATTCTTAGAAAGTAGGAGGGTGGGTGCCAGAGCCTGGGGGAGGGGAATGGAGAGTTAGTGTCTAATGGGGACAGAGTTTCAGTTTAAGAAGACAGAAAAATTCTAGAAATGGATGGTGATGGTGACTGTCCAACAATGTGAATGTGCTTAATATCACTGACCTGTATACTTGAAAACGGTTGAGATGGTAAATTTTATGTTATGTATATTTTGCCACAGTTAAATAAGCACCTCCGTATATGCAATAGATGAAGAAAAAATCATGAATGGGATATTAAGATGCTTCCTTAACAACCCCCCTTCCCGCCAAGTGACTTCAAAGAATCCCTATCCTTGAAGAACACCTGGACTATTTCAGTCCTAATATTTGAGGCTCCGGAAACAACACCTGCCCGTGGAGGTCGCTGACTATAATTCTGAATCCTGGGCCCTCGGTGCTCAACCCTTCCAACACGGAGACACAGGGCTCCAGGACAATGTGGCAGATGGGAGCACACATGAGGGAAGCTGGCTTTGGGTGGGCCACCAAGGGTGAGCAGGGCCAGGAGTCCTAAGCTCTAACAACCTTGTGGTACAGGCTGGACTCCACAGCTGCCTGTCCAGACTGAGCAAGTCAATCAATCTCTCTGAGCCTCAGTTACCACTTCTATAAAAAGGGAATGATAACAGCAGTACCTACCTCATGGGGTGTGTTGAAGATTAACTGACATTATATACATAGTATACACAAAATACATAAATGATTCAAAAAGGATGAAGCTGTATGACAGAGGCAGTGACTGCAGTGGTCAAGGGTTGGGCTTTGGAGGTAGGATGAATTTCAGTCCCAACTCTGCCACTAACTCGTTCTGTGATTTTGAGAAAGTTACTTACCCTATCTGTACTTCACTTTCCTCATTTATAAAAAGAGGGTGATCATTGTACCCCACATCTTAGGTTATTAGGAAGATTAAGTGGGCTGATGAAGGTAGTTAGAACAATGTATAGTACATAGCAAGTGTTCAATAAATGTGAGCACTTACTATTAGCATCATCTGCCCCAGACCTGTCTGATCAGGCTTCGTAAGGCAGCAGCCCTGGCTGAGGCTGAGGGGCATGGAATCCGCATAATGAGGCTTGGTCTGTCTGAGCCAAACCTAGATTAGATCCAGCCAAACCAAACAGAGCCTGCAGGGCCTGCCCCCACAGCCCAGCACCCCCACTCCCAGGGGAGAGAACACTTCCAACTGACTGCTCCGAGCTGAGGCGGCAGGGTCCGAGGGCCTCCTTGAGGGCACGTCAGCTGCAGAAGCCGACCAAAAGGAAATAAGATTGTCTTCCAGTCTTCCCTCAAAAACAAGCAGAGGGTGTGGGCTCCTCTACGGGCCTAACATTTGCTCCGTTTATGGTCTTGACCAAAGGTATTCTGAAAATGTGGCCGCCTCTCTGCTTTCCCCTTGGTCTTCACCTGTGGCTCACCACTGAAGCCAGAGGGCTAAATTTAGGCCACTCTGCCACTTGGCCCCAACTAGGAGGCTGCTGCTTTCAAAACGAAGAAGGCAGGAGAGGTGGGAGGTGGGGGGCACACTGGGAAAAGGAGGAAGAGCCCACTAAAGGGCTTGTGGATGCTGCTGGGACCCTGGCCATCAGCCTGGCCTGAACCACTGCAAGGATCTGCACTCCAGGCCTCCAGTAAGCCCCGGCCGGGGACAGCAGTCAAACTGGGGCCTATGCACAAGCCGGGCAGGGATGAGTCAGAGACCCCGGGACCCCACCCGGGGGAACACTCATAGGAAACTCTGACATTCCCAGTGGAAACCCTTGTCATTGTCACCACTGGGGTAGACTCAGCTCAACTCTGCAGATGAGGAACTTGAGACCCACTGTTTCCATTTAATGCGTACCCACTGTGCCAGGACCATATGAAGCACCTTAGATGTGGCATCTCCTATAGTTCCCAGCAGCGACTATTATTTCTGTGTTTTTATAAGTCACACAGCTGACAAACAGCTCAGGGGATTTGAAAACAGGCTGATCTTTTTCAGCACCTTGTGCATTTAAACAAAATAATCTACCACATAAATTGGGGAACTGAATTGCTTAAGATTGCCCAGCAACTACTGCTGATTCTGAGCTTTGACCCCAAATCTCCTGACCCCCAGGCCAATTTACACACACACACACACACACACACAGAGTTATTTCAAAAAATACCTATAAAGAAGACATATGTTGTTTCCAGTTGAACACTATCATCCTTCTCGCTCCATGATGTAGGCATTTCAGGTGAATGTCACTGTCATTCCGTACTCCAGCTAGTCTATATTATTATTATCAGTCCCACAATATGTGTGCTGCATCTCACTGTTAACTAACCTTCATTTTGACGCTCATTTTACAGAGAAGAAAACAGGTAAAGTCCCCACACTTGGGAAATAATCCACATAGAGGTTCCCTTATGGCTCCAAATCCAGCACCCAGCCTAGCCTGATTCCCTGCCTTATCTCTGGGCCCACAGGCCTGGCCTCCTAGTGAGTGGAGTCCCATGGTCCTATCAGTTTTGGAGCCAGCCATGTGGGCCCAGAGAAGCCTCCCAGGGCCTGGGTCACCTGCCAGCCACCAGTGCCACAATGAGAGGGAGAAAGGACCCCAGCAGAGACATAACCTAGCGCGGTCTGCTCTTTCCAGGAAAGGAGGGTCACACCATCCGGGAGGGGGCTATGCTGGGATAGGCGCCCATCGTGACGGCCAGCAAGTCAGGCAGCCATGGAGCCCTTCCTGGGGAAGGCCCAGGCACACAGCTTCATGGCCTGAGGTTAATGAACCCCATCCCTGTCTGTCCCTCTGCTGCTCGACTCCCCTCTTCCATCGTCCCATGAGCCATCAACCCTACCCAAGGCGTCTGTCTGTCCTCCTTGCTCTCACAGTCTCTCTGACCCTTTTCTGAGCCTTCTCCTAGATCTTCTGTCTACGTAGCTGCAGAGACACTGCCTCACAGGCTTGGCCCTCTTCAGGGTTCTCATCATGTCTCTCCATCTGTGGCTTCCCTTGGCTTTAGGATAAAGGCCAAAATCCTTACCAGAACCTTGAGCTCCTACATGTGCTTGCCCTGATCACCTTTCCAATGCCCCTCCTCCCCACCATCCACACCACTTCTGCCACACATTTTTCAGTCCTTCCGTCCTCAGGCCTTGGGAGGTGCTCTTCTGGTGTGGTGTGCTCCTTACCTGGTTGATAACCATCCATGTTTCAAATCATTCCTCCTTCCCTGAACCCTCACTCTGGGTCAGATCCCTTTGTTAAGAGCTCTCACAGCAGGGGGCCTGGGTAGCTTAGTTGGTTAAGCCTCCAACTCTTGATTTCAGCTCAGGTCATGATCTCATGGCTCGTGAGTTTGGGCCCATATTGGACTCTGTGCTAACAGTGCGGAGCCTGTTTGGGATTCTCTCTCTCTCTCCCTCTCTCTCTCTCTCTGCCCCTCCTGAGCTTGTGTGCAAGCTTCTCTCTCTCTCTCAAAATAAATAAATAAACTTAAAAAAAAGAGCTCTCACAGATCTAAATTCTGCTCCTTCAAAGCCTTACCCATCTCAGGTTGTAATTATTCATCCCACACATGTGATTATCTAATTAATGAGGAAGAAAACCCCATGAAAGTGGCACTGTACCTGGTTTCACTTATCACTGTATCCCTAATCATGAAGTACCTGTTGGATGAATGAATGAATGAATGAATGAATGAGTCTTCCTCTACCTACTGCCTAAGCCCAAGTCTAGCCTTCCTTGAACCACCCTTCCCCTCACAGCCTCCTCTTGGCAAGGCTGCCCGTCTCCTGGCCAGCACATGGTTCACCTACAGCCATCACTCGGCAGCCTTCTTTTCTTCCTCTGAAAACCATACCACCCACTAGGCTGTGATCTCCATGAAGGCAGGCATCAGGTCTGTCTCCTTCGACTCTGTAACCTCAGTACCTAGCACATATGAGGTGCTCAGTAAATATTTGTTGGATGAATCCTTAAAGCCATCTGTGCCACATTACTAGGTGGTCCCACAAATGTTGTTCCCCCCTTCATCTGCAGGGATAGAGTGTTCACTAGGCTTACAGCTGACCCAGATAAAATTCCCCAGCCTCCCTTGCACTAAGGGTGACCCTGTGACTAAGTGTTTTCCGATGGAATGTGAGCAGACATCATGGGACTGAGCATCAGCATGTAGGTAAGTGCAGCACCCTCAGAGAATGGCAGAGCCATTATGTGGAGGGAGTCCAGGTCCCCACATGACCTCATGGAGCAGAGCCTCCCCTACAGCTTGAGCCAGCAGGACCATCACATGAGAGAGAGATCAACGTCTGACATATTTAAACATAGTATATCTACAGACCTCCAAACCACACCCATAAGGACAGGTAGGCAACTTCATCGTGATGTGCACTCCTGCCCTTGTCTGGGGCCCTCTGAACATCCATGCTGATGACCAATTATCACCCTGATTTCATTTCTTTGTCCTCACTAACCCAACAGTCTTATGTTCCATGCCTTCTTAGAACCCAGCCTGACCTTGATAACTTCCAGGAACTGCCCTCTGAAATCCTAAACTGGAAAAGTCCTCTTTCTAGTTGTAAACCCTCATTCTTTTCTTTCTGCTCCTGCCTGACACCCAACCATCCCTGTTCTCCAGCCTCCTGGAGATCTCTAGTCCTTGGGTTTTGCATTCTTGTTGTGAACCAGCAGCCTTGAGAGATATGACCACTCCCACCATCAACAGCTCACCTATGGCAGGAGGAAGGGGGACATCAATTCTCAAAGGGCTGTGTGGACTCTGTTCAGTATCCATCCTGCCTGCCCCCACTATGGCCTGGCCTGGCCTACCATTCTCTCCCACCATTCCAACTTCGATCAACCCACAAGAGGTTCTTACTCCTCTTGCTGGTTTTCCCTCTCTCGTTCTCCATCACTAGTTACCTTCTGAACTTAACCAGTTGACACTTGGGTGTCCTCAAAGCATCATCTCTCTTGCTGTTCTCTAGTCACATCTTATGTTATCCCATGCCTGTGCCTCTACTTCCCCTGCATGTGATGATGCCTACATCAGTGGCCTATTCTCTGACCTTGCTCCAAAGTTCCAGGGGCTGATTCCCTATTGCCTCCAGGACCTGCCTCCAGGATGCTCCTCACCCTCGACACGTCCAAACAAAACTTAGCATCCTCTCCTGTTGCCCTAAATGTGAGCCTTCTCCTGTGTTCTATGTCTTGAGTAATGGCACCCAACATGTACTTGTCCAATGAATGGAGGTGTGAACAGTTCTGCAGCACGGATTTGATTTGGACGGGCGTGGGAAGGATGTGCTGGATGAAGGGAACATCGGAGCGAGAGTGTGGAGGTGGGTGTGAGCATGAGGCAACCGGCAGACAGCAAAGAGACCAGCCTAGAAGGAGAATAAGCTGGGACCTGTGTTCCTTTGCCAAGTCCCCACATTTGGGCTGGCTCCATCCTTGGGATGTGCTGGTTTTAAGGAACATCCCCAGACATCCAGGAGGTAATATAAAGAAGGAGGAGAAATCAGTTCCCAAACGACTCTGCAGCATCTGCTGAAGACCATCAACTTTCCCACTTCAGACTGAAAAAAGCAAAACCCATTTTTCTCCACTTCCAAACAAGAGCCCCAGCCTGAAAGCCTTCCAGTCCTCAGCCTGCCTTGCTGTTTTCCCTCCCACCCTACTCCTCCCTCAACGCCTCCTCCAAGCTCACTCAGCCGATGCAGCTGGGAGCAAACTGCCCCCAGGGAATGGCAAGAAAAACCACCTAATGACAAATAATGGTAGTTTTAGCATCTGTACAGCCCTTTCCAATTTCACAAAGTACTTTTTCCATAAACATTAGCTCATTGACTCCCCATCACAATCCTCAGCAGCAGGTGACATCCCCCCACTTCTGCTAGGGAGTACACAAAGACCCAGAGAGGTTAAGAGACCTGCCCAGGATGCAACTAGCAAGTGGTAGGCCTCTATGTCAATAAGAGATATGACAAAGTTACAAATCAGGTCCAAAATGCATGGCTTGACTTTTCAGACCAAAAGACCATCAGAGAGAACTTTGTTCCCCAGGTCTCTCTAGTCCCCAGCTTGATTTGGACAAACTCAGACATTTCTGAAGTCATTTCATCCTAAAGCCCGATTTTTTCCTGTGACAGAGGCCCATCCATCAACTCTGCTATTACCAGCTATTGTAAGTACTCACGGAAAATTACCTGGTTGGGCAGCAGAAACACCATCTTGTCCAGGACCTAAGCTGAGACCCAGCTGGATGATCTAGTGTTCGTGCACCTCAACTAGAACTAGAACCCAGCACACCGTGCATGTGGAAATGTTCAGTTCTTGGCAGCTGGTTTCAAAAAAAAAAGGCCCTTGTTTCTGCCCACCTGTGGCTTTTTAAGACTCCCTGAACAACTTTAGAAGGTCTCAGAGCTGGCAGAATGAAGTTACTTAGAATACAAGACACCTGTGCAACACTTAGAGCTCCAAATGGAGACTTCTTTCTGGGTTTTCAGCCATTTCTTTGTACCTGCTAGGAGGCAAATCAACTAAAAGATGTGTTTCTTAAACCAAGCAACCTGTTAGGTAATGACCTGTTCCTGCAGATGTGAGTAAAAAGGGAAGGGAAAAAAATGAAAAGCCTACTGGTTTATAATCTCCTTTTCATCCATGTTTAAGCCCCTACTCTGTGCCAGACACTAGCAATATAAATATGTATATTTCTATTTCTAGCCTGTTGCAGTGGTTAAGAGCTTACAGCCTGGAGCCCAACCCCATGGTGCCTGTGAGTCCCTTCCTCCCAACATTTACAGCTCTGTACCAAGGTGAGAGCAAGATTTTGGCCTCTACTGGCTGCAGCGCCCCCCACCCCCACTCCTGCCCTGGCCAATGCCCTTGTGCAATGTGCAACCAGCACAACTGTACATGGCAGCCCTGATTTCCACCTACTGTGTAACCTCAGGCAAGTTTCTGAGCCTCTCCAGGAATCTATATGTTCATCTAGGAAATGAGGATAGTAGTAGTACCTGCCTTACAACGTCATGGTGGACGAAATGAGATAATGCATGTAAAGTGCTTAGCACAAAGCCCGACTGCAAGCAAGCAGTTTTTAAGTACTATTATTACAAGATATAGTTCCTGCCCTCATGGAGTTTACAGTCTAGTGGGAGAGGCATATTGTAGAAATGTTATGTCTATTCATGCCAAGGGTTGTGGGGAGGAGTGGCAGGACATGAATCAGGAAACTGCTCGTGAAGGATGAGTAGGAATTCACCAGGCAGGGAATAAGAGGGGGTTGGGATTAGAAGGGAGAACATTCAGGGCTCTGAGAACAGTATGTACAAAGGAAATGAGGCGTTACATGTCACTGCATGTTCTGGGAACGGTGAGAAGTTCCTGCACTATTAACCACTAATTATGAATTTTTGCTGAGCTCAGGTGCACAGTAAATGAGCAAATAACTCCCTCTGGGTGCCTAACTCATGAATCTGCACACTTGACCTTGAAACTCAAAGTAGCTGTACTTTGGGTCAATTAGGCCAAAGCCTTTTGAAGTAGACAATGGCTTGTATCAACCAATACCACTTTGGCCAGGTTTAACCGGGACCCAGGATGTAACCTTTAGAGCATTGCTGAATCAGGGCTCCCGCTAGTACTCATTGGGCAACCCCTAGCAGCAGTTCAGTGCTTCTCCAAAGGGGAATATGGGGGGAGCAGAAAAACCATGGAAGTCAGGACAACTGGGGTCCACTCCCTCCTTTCTAGGAACTCACCATCCCCCCCTTCCTGAGTCTCAGTTTCCTCACCTACAAGATGAAAAGACTGGGCTAGAGTATCTTCAGAGACACAGTATATCATAACTGCTTGGAGTCTAGACTTTAAAGTCAGATAGGTCTGTGTTTGACATTCATTAGGAGAATACCGTAAGGATTTTTTTCTAAATATTTATTTTTGAGAGAGAGAGAAAGAGTGCATGTGAGAGCAGGGGAGAGGGTGGGACACAGAGAGAGAGAGGGAGGGAGACAGAGGATCTGAAGTGGATTCTGCACTGACAGCAGAAAGCCTGATGCAGGGCTCAAACTCACAAACCATGAAATCATGGCCTGAGCTGAAGTCAGATGCTTAACCAACTGAGCCACCCAGGGGCCCCTACCATAAGGATTTAATATACGTAGAGCACTTCAAACAGTCACAGACCCACCGGAAGTACTGAAATAGGGATTGGAGTTTTGATCACTACCACTGAAACAGTGGGGCTATGTGTGACATTTCAATGACTGTTTCAGAACCAACAGCCCCTCGGCCTCACGCCCCTGAAAAGACTTTTCACACTTAGAGAATTTTCAAGCCTGCCAAAGCCAGGGCAACTGAGTAATGAACTCAGTCAACTGCAGACTCAGTAATATTGTCTTTCTGTTTGACTTGAATGGGTTTTCCAGATTTTGTACATGGAAAACACTCACATGACAACCTCAGAGCACTGGTGGCAGGGAGGAGGTGGGGAGGGATAGAGTGGAAAGAAACTCTCTGGTGAAAGAAACCAGAAGATTTTTCTAAAGAAGCCAAAAACTGCAAAAGAATTTGAGTCACACCCTGATCAACAAAAGACAGGCAAATGGAACAGAGCAGGACTTGTCTTTAAGAAGCTGCCAGTGGTACTTTATGGCTCCTCCTAGGCAGGAGGATCTATGGCCTTTTCCCCAAAGACTCTTGACATTCACTCATCATTACCATGAATAACACTGAGATCAATCATTATAAAGTGCTCCCGCCATATCCTTTTGTCCTCTTCTCTGCCAGTAAGGTGGATGTGCTCATTCAGCCTTTTCACAGGCATGGGCCCTGAGGTTCAGTGAGCTCAAGGGATTGCCCAAGGTCATACTCTGCAGAGGCTTGAACTCAGGCCTCTCACAATGGAACACTGCTCTAGCAGGGGCCCAAGAACCCCAGAGGCCCTCCGTGGCCACCATGGAGCTCTAGGAGAACCTAGAAAGGTTCTGGCAAGCTGATGTCCCCTCTTCTTCACTCCTGAAAAAAGATCAGAAGAATGTTACTCCTCAGGCCATCAGGCAAGGGGACAGCTGCCTATGAATTGTACCACCTGTTCCAAGTTCAGGGGCAGCTGTGAGGGCACAGAAAGGATGTAAGAGGGAAATCAGAAGGCCGATGTTTAAAATCCCAGTGCTGCCACTTAAGACAATTGGGGAACATCTATGAGCCTCAGCTATCTCCTCTCTAAAATGGGAATGCTCAGTATTGCCCTGAAGGTCAAAATGGATAATAAATATGAAAACCTTTTGTAAACTGGAAAGCCCTATGTGTGGGATTCCTAGTCTGACTGCCCCTTGCCCTGCTCTACATCAATTGGAAGGATATCAAAGTTTCTTACTAAAATTCTTATTAGAGTCTTATTAAAAGTTTTTTAAATTATTATTATTATTAAAATCTTTGCCTGGATGCCTCAAAATAGCCCCTATGTGTCCAAAAGAATAAGATGTAAGAAACCCAATAACTAAAGCACAGTGACCCGTAATCAGGGGCGAGAAGCTCTGAAGGTATTCGAACACTGTGTTAGCTTCCTGAGGCTGCTGTCACAAAGGCCTACACACTGGGAGGCTTGAACAACAGAACTTACTGCCTCTGTTCTGGAGGCTACAAGTCTGAGACCATGCAGCAGCAGGGTTTGTTCCTCGTGGGGGCAGTGAGGGAGAATCTGTCCCTTGCCTCTTACCTAGCTTCTGCCGATTTGCTAGAAATCTTTGGCATTCCTGGATTTATATACGCATCACCCCAATCTCTACCTTCATCTTCACATAGCATCCTCCCTCTGTGTGTGTGTGTGTGTGTGTGTGCGCGCGCGTGTGTGTGTGTGTGTGTGTGTGTGCGTGTCTGTCCAAATCTCCCCTCTATATAAAGACTAGTCATATTGGATTACGGCCCCTCCTAATGACCTCATCTTAATTTAATCATCTGCAAAGACCCTATCTCTAAATAAGGTCATATTCACAGGTACTGAGAGGTCTGGACTTTTGGAGTCCACCTTTTGGAGGGACACAGTTCAACCCATAATAAATACCTCCCCCAGGGCACCTGGGTGGCTCAGTTAAGTGCCCAGCTCTCTCAACTTCAGCTCAGGTCATGATCTCACTCAAGCCCTGCATCGGGCTCCGTGCTGATAGTGCAGAGCCTGCTTGATATTCTCTCTCTCCCTCTCTCTCTCCCTCTCCCCCACTTGTGCTCTCTTTCTCTCTCTCAAAAAAAAAAAAAAAAAAAAAAAAAGATATGTTTCCTCATGTCTCTGGGGTGCTCAGAGCCTAGATACCAGCTGATATTTGCTTCCCTTCATGTCTACCTCGCTCATCTGTTTTCAGTCAAGCTCTGGACTAGGCCACTGTGGAATATTCACCCCATGACTTCAAGGTTAACCCTCTTTTCTGCCCCCACCCAGCAGCTGGTCCCCTTGTGGGCATTTGATGGAGGAGCCGCAGACACAACATCAGAGGTTTATAATGAAAAACTGCACAGATCCTCATTCGCAGTGGTAGAGAGAGCTGGGCTGGGGGTGAGGAGCGTGAGCTAGGAGAGTTAGCCAAAGACAGCACGCACTCTGGAGCGAGGCCACCCTGAAGGGGCCATTGTAAAGGCTGTGTCTAGTGTAGCAGATCAGACTCGAGGTGGCATGGGGACGCCGCAGGCCGGGAGGCCAGAGAGAAGTAAACAGAGAAAGAAGTCATGTGAGAGGAAGCTGGGAAGCTACCAAGGCCAACAGGAGAGGTGGCGGGGCATGGCCCACTGCCACTAGCCCCTGAGCACTCTGCACCATGGCTGGCCGAGTCAGCTCAGCTGGCAGAGCAACCCTGGACATCTGCAGACCGGGGCAAATGCCACTAGGGACGTTTGGCCACATCTGGCCTGGCCCTGGGCAGGATGCTTCCCACCCTCCCTGCTTAGAAGACAACAGAGCAGGAAAGCTTCAGTCGGCTGAAACAGGCAGCATTGCACACTGCTGTTTGCAAATGCAAGGCACACTGTGGGCGAAGGCACAGAGGAAAAGCTTCCATGTTGAGCCAAATGTCCTAATGCTGGTTCTATGTCCAGTTCTGGCAGGCCCCAGATGGCACAAGTCCCCTTGTTTAGATGGTCTTGGGGATTTATCAGTAAAACAGCTGACATCTTTCAGAGGAGTGTCTGAGAGTAACTGACGCCTACCAAGACATGCAAGCATGCCCCAAAAATAAAATAAAATAAAATAAAATAAAATAAAATAAAATAAAATAAAATAAAATAATAATTCCTGCATTTAACCAGCTCACTGGCCAGTGAGAGAAACAGCTGAACAAAGGAGCAGCTTGAATGGATTAGAATAAGCGCCAGGGTAGAGAAAGTGATGGGCCAGAAGTAATATAAACTGGGCCTGGAGGTGGGCAGGATGTTCCCTAGAGGACAGCACAATAAAGTGACAATCTAAGGACTGAACTTCTTCCAAGTCCTCCAACTTGCCAACCCTGTTGCACTTCAGTAGCTTCACACATGCTGTTCCTTCTGCCTGAATGCTGTTCCCCACCCGTTCGCCCCTCTATCACCCCTCCCTTCCTTCAGGCCAACTCCTGAGACCTCTTCATCATGCGGGCCACCCGCCTCCACACCTGCCATTATTCTCTCTCCCAGACACTGCTGTTTGCCTTTATAGGACGTATAGAAATTTCATGCTGTGTTTATTGGTTTATTTGCTTTTCAACATCACTCCCAGAAGCTGTAAGTCCTACAAGCTAGGGACCAAAGTTCATTCACCACTGCAGCCCCAGCACCCAGCACAGCACCGGGTACGTGCTAATGCTCAAAAAGTGCTCAACCATGTTCATGCCCACAGCAGCATGATTCATAACAGCCAAAAGGCAGAAACAACCCAAGTGTCCATCAACAGAAAAACAGATAAACAAAATGAGGTCTACACATATGATGGAATATTATTCAACCTTAAAAAGGGAGAAAATTCTGACACCTGCTACAACATGGATGAACCTTGAAAACATGCTCAGTGACGGGGCGCCTGGGTGGCGCAGTCGGTTAAGCATCCGACTTCACCCAGGTCACGATCTCGCGGTCCGTGAGTTCGAGCCCCGCGTCAGGCTCTGGGCTGATGGCTCGGAGCCTGGAGCCTGTTTCCGATTCTGTGTCTCCCTCTCTCTCTGACCCTCCCCCGTTCATGCTCTGTCTCTCTCTGTCCCAAAAATAAATAAATAAAAAAAAAAAAAAAAAAAAAGAAAACATGCTCAGTGAAATAAGCCAGTTACAAAAAAAATAAATATTACATGATTCCACTTACGTGAAGTCTCTAGAGTAATCAAAACCTTAGAGATAGAAGGTAGCCCTCGGGGGCTGAGGGAGGGGGATGGGGAGTCAGTGTTTAATGGGGACAGAGCTTCAGTTTGGGAAAAATTAAAAGGTTCCGGAGACATGTGGTTGCACCACAACATGAATGTCCTTAATGCCACTCAACTATACACGTAACAAAGGCTAAGATGGTAAATTTGTTATGTACACTTTACCATAATTAAAATAATAATTTAAAATAGAAAGAAGTGTTTACTAAATAAGTAAATGAGGGAAGGAGGAAGGAGGGGGGAGCCAGGTGGAAGAAGGAGAGAAAAGAGAGAAGTACATTACAGGCAAAGGGAACAGAACAGGAGCAGCGGGAACAACCAGCACCGTTCAGTAAGATCAGCCAGCAGGCACTATGTCTCCACAATGATCATCAGTTCATTTACTGCACCAAGCCAAGACCCAGAGGTGAGAGGTCACATGAGGCTTCAGGAACCATGAAAGAATTTCCACCTCACCTGACCTTGCCCACATGCACTAGAGTCAAGTAGGGGACAGAGGGGACCATAACCCTCTGCTTCTCCTCCAGTGGGACTCCCCCCAGTCCCTGACAGGTCTTTAACAATATGTGACATGTATAAAGCTCTTCTGTGTATTTCATCTCATTTGATGCTCCCAGACACCTTGTGAGGAGGAATCTTTACTCACATTCGACAAATGAGGTCAGTGAAGTGAAAACTCTATGCTTGTCTCTGAGGGCTCCTGTGAGTCATATGGGGTAAGAGGAGTGAACCAGTAATGTTGGACCCCACGAAGGTGTCCTTCCGTGGCTGAAAGATCAGCAAGCAGGGGCAGTGGGGCATCTGTGCGTGTGGGCGCTGCCTAGGTGTGGTCAGCAGCCCAGCCCAAGGGAGCCTGGTGAACCAGCACCTCATTCCCACGTCCCTCCCTGCCCAGGTAGGCAGGAATTCCCAGGATGCTTCTGTACACTGGCTGCTCACTGCTGTCAGCCAAACATCTGGGCTTGCCCATTGTCCAGATGTTCCAGCATCATTTAGCATCATGAGTTTAAATCTCAAACCAAAATTAATTTGGTTTAAAAAAAAAAAAGAAAGCAATCACTCACCAGGTACACTAGTCTGTACCTCTAATGGAGCACTTCTCAGTTTATCTCGTACTTGGGTTTATTATGGTTTCCTATGCACCAATCTCTCCCCCCAACTAGACAACAGATTGCCTGGGAAATTAGTATTCATTTGTTTCTATATTCCCAGTCCCTACAAAGGTCCTAGAGGACAGAAGGTCCTCAGTAAACAACATTTACAGAACCAATGTGTGTTTTGCTATGAACTAATTCATAGACGTGACTCAGGGTAGGGCCCCACTGAGGGAAGACACAGCTGAAAGTTCCAAGGAAGACCCCGAGATGGGGGGGGACTCTGTGTGGGCAGCCCAGGGGCAAGGCTCTGGTCTGCCATGGTGACAAGAAAGGCACTGGGTAACTCTAGCCAATGAGGATATGGCTTTGTGCCCATGGTCTTAGCACCATGCCTGGCCCAGGGGTGCCCCAGACCATGTGTGGAATTGAGTCTACCTTCTTCCTGTCTTAGTCCTACTCAACATGAATCAGTACTTCACCAGCAGGTCCCAAACTAAGTGGGATCCTTGGGACCTTTTTAAGTGCTTCAGACACAGATTGCCAGGGTTTGAGTTCCAAATCTACCACCTCCTAGAAGATAGCTTGGGATTCTTAAACCCTCCAAGCATTTCATTTCTCTTCTGTAACATGGGTTTATAATGGCATCTAAGATAAAAGGCTACTGTGAGATTATATGTGAAAATACACTGAAGGACCTAGTAAGGCACCTGGCACATGGTAAACCCTCAATAAATGGTAGTTACAGTAATGATAATTTTGAAAAATATATTACTATTATTAACGTATGTTGTGAATTAGGCAGTATTCCCAAAATGTATTTGACTACAGACTTTACCCAGAATTAATTGTCCATGGGACTCTATTCAGGAGACATCAGCTTAAGTCAGTAGCATCTGGATTGTCAGGAAATCTGGCCTGGTAGTTACTCATTTGTACGGCCCTGCTTTAAGAGAGATTACTGTCCAATGCCTTGATTTTTCCATTTTTTATTCTGAGTTTCTTAACCTGAGGTCCACAGACTGACTCTAGCGAGATGTATGCCACTAAAAAATTCAGAGAAAATTGTGTATTTAAGGGCAAACTTTCATCCATTTACTACTGAGCACCAACTCCATGCCAGATGCTCTGCTGGGTGCTGCAGATATGAAGGAAAGCCAAATCAGTTGTCTCCCTCCATGGAGCCTCTGTTCTAGTGGGAGAGACAGATATTAACCAAATAACCATATAACAAATAAAAAGTTGCCACACTGACATAGGGCTGGAGGAGAGGTTCATGGTACAATGAGAACGTACAAAGAGGAGAGATTTACTAGATCAGAGGCAACAATGAGATCAAGGCCCAGAGGAGGGAGGCACCATGGCGAGTACAGGGAACATCTAAGAGGCCAGTGTGACTGGTTAGGGAACCTCGGGGAGGCACAAAAGATGGTGTAGCACCTCAGAGGCCATGCCAGAGAGTCCCAAGTTCATTTTTCTAGGGAGAAGGCCCATGGCTTTCATGGTATTCTCAAAGGGCTCTGGCCCTAACACAATTTAGAGGGGTCCCACTGTCAGTGGCTTCATTTGGAGCCAGTCAGACCAGCCCTTAGATGATGAACAGGACATTTGAGGGTTTTGCCTGCCTGACATTCATTCCCCCTTCTTCTGGTGTAAGCACTAGATTTTGGAGAAATCATCCCTTCCATTCTCACTCCATGTAATTTCTGTAGGACTAACTCTACCCCTAACTCTAGGAATAACCATGTAATCCTAGTCTGCCCAATGAGAGACAGGCATCCCTGGCCAGAGACGTAGACTCAGACATGGGCACGTGACCCAGCAGGACCAATAAGCATCCACCCTAGGACTTCCACAGGAACTCCTAATAGATGTTCTCCCTTGTTTGCAAGGCTGGTAAAAGATATGCCTGGAGCAGCCGGCAGTCACCTTGAGATCTTGAACAGTGAGCTTGCCTGTGACAAAAGTCGTTACAGAGGAGAGAAGAGCCAAAAGATGCAGAGAAACAGATATCAAAGGTACCATTTGAACATCCAGATCGAACCTTCCCTAGAACCAGAACCATCCCTGAGCTTTTCAATCACATGAGTCAATAAATCCCTATTTTCGGATAGTCTGAATTATGTTTCTGTCACTTGCAACCAGTGGTTCTTACTGATACATTTCTCAAGTCACAGAGTGGAAAACTGAGTCTCGCAGAAGAATCAATCTTCCAACATCGTGAAGCTACACAGGAGCACAACACCTGGGCCTCTGGACCCCCAGACCAGGGTTCCCGCTGCTATCTGGCACAAGGCCCTTTAGCAGCCTGAGGACATGCCCAAGACTCCTGATGCCTCCCATTGGCCTGGACCCCTCCATTCTTCCTCGTTCTCCCCAACTCTAGGGTGAAGAGCTCTGTCCACCTTCTTTTCTAACCTCAAGGTCTCAGAAAGAGAAACTACAATGAGGGCACAATCTTGTTCTGCCCCAGACCTAGAGACACCTCTGGGTACAAATTTCCTTTGGTGGCGAAGACATGGGCTGCGATGGCTGTTGGAACCAACTTCACCTCTGTTGCTACAGTTAAAGTCCATCTCCTCTCACACTGTTCCCTGGCAGGCACCCACTAGCCAGAACGCCCCGCCCTTCGTCTCTCTTCCTCCTCCATGTCCCCTGTTCAGCCCAGCCCCTGCCCTTCAAAACTTCAAATTCTGCCCACTGTCCAAGATCTACCTTCCCAAATAAATCCAGGCTGCAGAAAGCCACCCCTTCTTGATGTTTCCACAGCCTGGGTCACACCTCCATGTGTCGGTATGTGTGGAGCAGGAAGTAGTGCCAGTCTAGCCCTTTCCTGCTCTCTTGTATGCCTTCTGGCTATTTCAGCCACATCAGGTTGGGATGCCCAAGTGGATAAGCAGATAGCATGGAGGTTGGACATCTAAGCTCTGGAGTTAGACACACTCAATGTGAATCCTGCCTCTGCCTCTTTCTAGAAAAGTGACCTTGGGCAAATGACTTATCCTTGCTAAGCCTCAATTTTCTCATCTGGAAAGCAGGGATAATAATAGGCATGTAAAGGATTTAACCAGTACTTGACACAAAGTAAGCATTTGATGAATGTCCAGTTATTAATGCTGTTGTTGTTGAAAATGTCATTAAACACTGTCACTCTGGGGCGCCTGGGTGGCTCAGTCGGTTAAGTGGCCGACTTCAGCTCAGGTCATGATCTCGCGGTCCGTGAGTTCAAGCCCCACGTCAGGCTCTGTGCTGACGGCTCAGAGCCTGGAGCCTGTTTCAGATTCTGTGTCTCCCTCTCTCTGACCCTCCCCCGTTCATGCTCTGTCTCTCTCTGTCTCAAAAATAAATAAACGAAATAAACATTAAAAAAAAAAATTTTAAACACTGTCACTCCCAGGGATACAGCTACACAGTAAAAGAGAACAAGCCCACAACATTTGGTGCCTTTTCCTGCTCCTGCTCTGTACCGTCTCTGAAGTTTTGCTTTCTCACCAATAAAATGGGTTTACCAAGTGCTACCACAAACCTATCTCACAGGTAATTGAGAGAATCAAGTAAGGAATAACAAGTAATGAAATCACCTCCATAGAGCTTTACAGTGTACCACATACTTTCCAAGTGCCATTTCAGTCATTTCACACATGGCTGTGACACAGAGATGCAGTGACTAGCTCATGGCCACACAGCTAACAAGGTGCGGAACCAAGACTTGTACTTGGTCTTCTGGCTGTCTTGCTCGGTGCCGTGTCCCTGAAGTCTAGCAGGGGGCCAGGCCCACAGCAGATGTTTAATAAATACTTGGGTTCTCTCCAATAAATACTTGCCATGCTGTCTCCCAGGCAAAAGCCTACTAGGCCAACATTTCCAGGACATCCCCAGAGCACTTGGCACAGCGCACACGCAGGGGATGCAGGGGAAAGGCATGCAGGGGAAAGGAAGGGAGTGCGGCAGCTTTCACAGCTCCCAAGAGAGCCTCAGCTTGGGGAAGACACATTGTAAGTCACGCACGGAACAAGACAGAGGAGGGGACACCTCAGGCTTAAGAAGGACAAGTGGAAATTGCTGAAGAACTTTTAATGGGCAGACAGCTGCCCTCAAAAGACAGGCTGTTTGGTTCCCACCCACAGAAAGACAAAGAGAGTTAATAAGAGTTACAGTGGGTTAGCGGGAAAGCCACAGAAGACAAGGCAGAGCAGGAAGTTATTCTCGGCCTGTGTTTCCCCTTGCCTTTCTGCTCTCCCACCACTGTTCTTTTGGCTGCAGAAGCAGGCAACCGCATGATGTACCCTCAGCCACCACGATGGACTTGGGGGTGGGGTGGGTCACTTCAGGGTTGACCCAGTTCCTGCCTACAAGTTTTACCAAAGCAACTGGAGTCGGAAGGCGTGGGCAAAAGACATACCCTGCAATCATGCCAGAAACCCAAACACAGCCATCCTCTCTAAGTCCTGCTCATTCTCCAAATCCTCAAGCGGATCTCACCGCCTCTGTGAATCCATCTCCTGGCCAGTGCAATTCCCAGTGAGTTTCTCTTGCCTGAACTGCAATGCCAAAAGCTTACCACCCCTCCCAGTGTAGACCCTGAAATGAAAAAGGTATTAGCAGGCACCTGCTAATATCCTCCCACGGAGGGCAGGGATGGATTCCTTCGGCATCCCGAATCAATTGTCCACTGGCTTCTGCTTGGCCATTTCTCAGCCAAAGGAAGCTCACGACATCACAAGGGAGCCCAGCCCTTTGGACAGTCGTAACTATGTGCAGACAACAGATGTTTTGGGAAATGGAGGCAGCTGTGGACTGTGGCAAAAAAGCGCATGTGATTTGGAAGCAGGAAACCTGGCTTGCAGCCCCCAGTTCTTTGAGGCCTTGAGCAAGGCATTTGCCTCTTTAAATTTTGGTTTCTTCCGTTGTAAAATGGGAAGGATAATATCCCTACATCTTACAAGGCTGCTGAGAGTTGCACATGAAATTTGGCGTGAAAGGTACTGGGAAATATCACATTCTGCACCGGCAGATGGTACTAGCATTCCAAGACCCAAGAATGTAGACATGAGCCCCCAAGGAATTCCTAGCCTCGGCCATTTCTTTGGCTTTAGGTGCTGAAGGGCCAGTGTAATGGGAAGGTGACTTACTCCTTTTTGATTACTGCCGGGATAAATTTCCACAAACTTAGCAACTTAATACAGCATGTATTTATTATCTCATGGTTCTGCGGGTCAGAAGTTGAGTTGACTCAGCCACTTTTCTGCTTAGGGTCTTGCAAGACTGATATCAAGGTGTCTACTGGATGAGCTCTCCTGGGAAGATTCTGCAGACAATCTACTTCCTCGTGGACTGCGCATTGTGGTTAGGGGAGAATCTAGTTTTTGCAGTTGTAGGATTGAGGTCACCATTTCTTGGCCAGCTGTCCTCTAGGGGTGCCGTTACCTCTCTCCAATCTTTGCACTTAAATAGGGCCCCTATGTCTCAGAGCTAGGGCTGGTGCAGTGTGTCCTAGTCTTCTGACTTTTCCTCTTATACATCTCTTTCTGCCGCCAGCCAGAGAAAGTTCTCAGCTTTTAAGGGCTCATGTGATTAGACTGGACCCACTAGAAAATCCAGAATAGTCTCCATATTTTGAGGGTGTTATGGGCTGGATTATGTCCCCCCAAAAAATACGTTGAAGTCCTAAGCCCCAAATGTCTCAGAATGTGACCTTAATTGGAAATAGGCTCTAACAGAGGTAATCAAGTTAAAATAAGGTCATTTGGGGGGCACCTGAGTGGCTCAGTCGGTTAAGCATCAGACTCTTGGCTTCAGCTCAGGTCATGATTTCAAAGTTGGTGAGTTCGAGCCCTGCTTCTGGCTTCATACTGACAGTGTGGAGCTTGCTTGGGATTCTCTCTCTCTCCTTCTCTCTCTGCCCCTCCCCTGCTCATGCTGTGCTGTCTCAAAATAAATGAACTTTAAAAAGTGTTTTTAAATAAATAAATAAAATAAAACTGAGGTCATTTGGGTAGGCCCTGATCTAATACGTCCAGTCGCCTTCTAAAAAGGAGAAATTTGGACACAGAGACAGACACGCACGGAAGGAAGATGTGAAGACACAGAGAGATGACAGCCATGTAACCCAACTGATGCATCTACAAGCCAAGGAACAGCAAGGGCTGTGGGCAAAAACTCAGAACTAGACGAGGCAGGAAAAGATTCTCCCCTAGAGCCTTCAGAGAGGCATGGCCCTGCCAACACCTTGATTTCAGATCTCTGGCCTCCAGAACTGTGAGACAGTAAACTTCGGTTGGTTTTTGTTTTGAAGTGTATTATTTATTTTGAGGGAGAGCACACAAACAAGGGACAGGCAGAGAGAGAGGGAGAGAGAGAGAATCCCAAGTAGGCCAGTGCTGTCAGTGTGGAGCCCAATGCAGGGCTCAAACTCACAAACCGTGAGATCATGATCTGAGCTGAAACCAAGAGGACACTTTGAGCACGGACACTCAACGGACTGAGCCACCCAGGCGCCCCTAAATTTCTGTTGTTTTAAGTCACCTAGTATTTGATGCTTTGTTACAATAGGCCTGGAAAACTAATACAAGGGGCTTAACCTCAATTACATCTACGAAGTCTCTTTGCTGTGTGAAGTAACATCCACAGGTTCCCAGAAAATTAGGGTGCAGACATCCTGCCCACCAAATTCATCCAATGATGATCAATCCCCATGCTTTAGCAAACTTCCTTCACTGAGATTCACTGAGCACACTGAGCCCAGAGGAAAAGGCCATAACAGGGACCCTGGGAGAAGAGGAGAAGGGGCCAAGGTAATGGCCCAGAGCAGAAGCCAAGTTGCAAAGAGAGCTAATCTGGTCCTGCTTGGTTATAAACAACACAAAGTGCACACCTGGCAGCCACCTTTGCAACTTTGCGATTGACCATATTTCACTTTCCTCACTCTTTGAATAGGGATTATAGTAATATGTAACTTCATGAGATGTAAAAATTAAATGAGGTGATGAAAATAAAGAACACCTCCCACCCATTACAGAGCCTGACATATAGTAAGCGTTCAATAAAATGTATCCCTTATCTATTATACAGATGTTTAATTACGTATATGTAAAACAGTGCACGCACACACACACACACATACACACACACACACACACACACACACACACACATGAGTCTGGGAGAATACATTCTACAGTGTTAACAGTGATGACTTATGGTGGGTGGCAAGAGCTTTCAATGTTTTATTTAGAGGTTTATATACCTCTATGATATTTCCCTTTTTACAGCAAGCATGTAGTATTGCTATAATTTAAAACTGTTCTTAATTAAAAACACATCTCTCCCTGGGAAACTAGTAAAGCACATCCTTCTACACCCACATAGTTGTGTTCTAATATGAAACACAAACCCCCCAAAACAGTCCCTAAAGACCTTCTCAC
Organism: Panthera tigris; assembly: GCF_018350195.1. Taxonomy (NCBI): domain Eukaryota; kingdom Metazoa; phylum Chordata; class Mammalia; order Carnivora; family Felidae; genus Panthera; species Panthera tigris. Next base: position 50,565,571 of record NC_056661.1, read on the forward strand.
TCTCCTCAGCCTTCACACCCACCCCCAACCTCAGACCCTCAGTTGCACCCCCCAAGATGAAACTCAGTCCTCTGATGCTTGCTGCCTTTGTGGAGCCAGAGACAACACTCCATCCAGCAAGGCTTCCACCACTGTAAACTCCTCCTCCAGGACCTGCATTCTGGCTGATAGGCAGAATGCTTTTGGGGGGCCATTTGGAAAACACCCTGCAGACATTTCTATCCACTCCTGAGGGTCCCCTCTAGTCTAGGACCCCTGGGTTGTGCAGCCCCTCAATCCCCACCCCCAGTCAACCAATCAACTAAATCACATACAGGGGCGCCTGGATGGCTCAGTCGGTTAAGCATCTGACTCTTGATTTCCCCTCAGGTAACAATGTCGCAGTTTGTGAGTTCGAGCCCTGCATCAGGCTCTGCGATGGTAGTGCAGAGCTTCCTTGGGATTCTCAATCTCCCCCTCTTTCTCTGCCCTTCCCCCTGCTTGCTTTCTCTCTCACACAATAAATAAATAAACTTAAAAACAAACAAACTATTCACATACAGAGATTACTGAGCAAGGTGATGCCGGAGGCCAAGGTGAGGAAGAGACACGGTAATAGGCCACACAGTTAGGGCCTTTAACAAAGACCTGTTTCAATAAATTGAAATTATTTTGTTTCACAGAATAGCACAGGGATTAAAAGTACTGGTTTTGCATCAGATTTGACTTGAATCTGAACTACAACAGTTACTAGCTATGTAACCTTCATTCAACACCAGGTTTTAAGTTTTTGAGCCTCGGTTTCTTCATCTGTCAAATGGGGATCAGTTTGCCTCAGGTTTTAATGTGAAGATTGAATGAATTATACACGTAATCTTCCAAGCACTTGGAGGAAGTGGTCAATAAATGGGTGCTGTCGATGTCATTATTATTATTAGAATTACAGACACAGACACAGACCTTCTCCTCCAGGTCTTTGGGGTCTAGGTGGAAGCTAGGCAGAGCGACTTGAAAGTTCAATGAGACCTTGGCTACAAGGTAAAAGGCACTTACCAACCCAAGAAAGTAGACATGAGGCCCAAAGGAAGCCAAGGGTCAAACAAATAGTAAACAGCTAGCTAGTTAGCTGCTTTATGGGAGAGATTAGAAGGGGGAGGCTATCCAGCCCAGCTTGGCTCCTCACCCTTGCACCTCTCCACCTAAGCCTCTCCCACAGCTCTGGAACATGCCTTTCTGACAGAAGGTGTGAATCAGCTCAGGCCCCACCCTGTGGCTCCTGCAGTGTGAATCCTAGTTTCCCACCTTTGCTCTGGGTGGGTGTTATTCCAGTTATCTGTCTGGTGTATCTTGCTCTCACCAGACTGGGGTCTTCCCCTACAAAGCCCTGCACTGGATTCCCAAGGGTCACAGGTGCAACTCTGTAGTGTTCTATCCACCTACTGGGGGGCAGGGGTTGGTCTGTGGTTTCAGAAACACTGTAAATCCCCTTGCCTGTCTGGATTCCAATCCCCCTTTGGCAAGGTGAGCACCTTTGGACACTTTGCCATGCCTTTCCCACCAGGTTATGCATCTCTATCCCCATATGCCTGGCCTAGGCCTCTCACTAGCCACCCTTTGTTCCAGAATGAGGCACAAAGAATGGAGGCTGAACTGGATTAGAGAGGGAGGCTCAGTAGGAAAAGGAACCATCTTTGAACTGGGCTGACAGCAGGAAGGAAGGGCAGTGGCACCCAGTTTGCAAGAGGGCTGCTGAAAAAATGTTGAGAAATATTGATGTCTGAGATTACAGGGGGGAAAGGACTGGAAACAGACTGTAGTGAGCCCTGGCTGCCAAGCCTGATCCCTCCCAAAAGGCCCCTAGGAGGATTAGATGGGAGTGGGCAGGCACACGGAGCTCAGCAGGACAGAGTTTTGGGAGCACTCCGCTTCAAACCAAACCAGATTGTTCAGCATCCTCCAACCAAGCCACCCCTAAAACCTGGGGCTGGCAGAAACCATCACCAAGCCCATTCACTCCCACCACACCACACTAGTTACGCTTTCTTGAAAAGCACCAGTGTCTCAAACATCACGGCTTTTGGACTTTGCAGTTGCCTCTGCCAGGAACATCCTTGCTCCTCCGCTTTCAAGGTCTAACTTAAGAGATTCCTCCTTTAGGGAAGACTTGTCTCCCTCTCCCAAAAAGAATTCTTCATTCTCGCCTCTGTGTTCTCAGAGTCCTGAATGCCCCTCTTATACTTACCACGTCACCTTGTGATTATTTCATTCCTGTGTGTTATGAGTCTCCCATTATTGCTACATTGCCTTAAGAACAGGGCCCTGTATTATAAATTCTAGAATGGCACCTGGAACAATAAGTGCTTGCCTGTAATAGCATTAGTACCTCCTTTTATCGAATGACTGCTACATGCCAGGGACTGCACGTGAGATAGACAATCTCATTTACCCCATTTTACAGATAAGGAACCTGTCCTTTGAAGAACCTCAGCTAAATGTGAGATGAAACCATGAACCAGCTTAAGTAGGTCAACTCCAGTTCTCTCTAAACCCAAGCATGTGCACATGACCTCAAGAATAATCATGCAGTGTCCTTAGGTAGCCCAAAGTAGATATTATTTCCAGTTATTGAAATCTACTCAATTTGAGTCAGTCCAATCGATAAGCTGCTCTTGAATAAACATCAGGGGCAGCTGTTATTCTACAGAGGAGCAGCTTGTCATTTGAACAGACCCAGAGCAAAGTTAATTAGCCCTTTCTATAGCCAGTGGGTACTAAATTCTCCCTGAATCTTACTTTTTCTTCAGCAAAAACAGCTTTCACGGCAAATCTCTCAAAAAGGCAATGTGCCTCTGAGATAAAAAGCAGAAAAGAGGCAGTCCAGTTGGTGGATTAACGGAGGAAGGGGCTGGGCAGGATTTAATCACTGTCACCCAGTAATTGAGGGTAGATGGGAGGTAATTAGGGGGAGAACCACACCAGCACACACACAAACTGCTGGCTGCTTCGCATCCATTATCTCTGCACACATCACCTCCCTTTCACCTCTTCCAAGAAGCACCGTCTTCACCCAACCTCCTGATCACAAATCTACTGGGCTGTCTCAGCCCTGGTCCTCCTCATCCTCTCTCGCTGGAACTTGCCCTGCCCCCTGCTTTATACGCATCTTGTCTCTGCTGCCTTTTTCTCTTTGCTGCTCCTTTTAAGAAAATGTGCTCTGTTTGATCTCGCTCTCCTCCTGTGTCAAGCTCTTCAGTCAAGGCTCTGTCCTCAGCCTCTGTCTCATTCCACTGGAGGTTTGCCCCCTGGGCATCTCACTGAATCCCGTGTAAGATATGGCTTGTGCCAATCAGTAACACCCTCAGATCACCCGTAAATCTTTTCATGAACTGTAAGGATGGTTAGGGAAACAGAAACCAGGTCCACAGCTGGTCTCCCAAACTCATTTAGCAAACAACCCCCTGCCAAAGGCCTATGGGAAGAAGAGATTTGGGACTCATGTGCCAGCTCCTTTCAGTGTCCATCCCAAATTAAAAGACAATAAGGGAAGGGAAAGAGGATATAAGAAAATGATCATAAAAAGCAAGGACCAAACCACATTTATCAAACATGTGCCTTTCTGAATATTACATTTTACACAGCTTTTTAAGAAATATACTTTTAATGCTTACTTATTTTTGAGAGAGAGACAGAGTGTGAGCAAGGGAGGGGCAGAGAGAGAGAGAGGGAGACACAGATCTGAAGCAGGCTCCAGGCTCTGAGCTATCAGCACAGAGCCTGGCATGGGGCTTGAACCCATGAACTGTGAGAACATGACCTGAGATGAAGTTTGACACCTAACCGACTGAGCCACCCAGGCACCCCACAATTTACACAGCTTTTAAAGACCCCAAAGAAAACAAAAAGCAAACAGCTGAGACATCCCCGGCTAGGTCAGCAGCACTGCATAACTGCAGCAGCAGCAAGACAGGAAAATATTAGTTTACTTTCCTGTTCCTAATAATGCCCACGGGAAGACTGAGCAAGGAAAAACCATAAGGATTATAGGCAGGTAATTAGTGTGTCTATTTGTAGTGTTTCGTAATTATACATCTCCAAAAACACTCTGGCAGAGTTGTAAACCTAGAGGGAGGGGGGTAAATGATCATCTAATTCGCTTTCTCATTTATATATGTGGAAACTGAGGCTGGGAAGAAGAAAGAGTCGCGTCTCAGTCCAGTGATCATCTGTCACACACGTCTCCTCTACCTTCCAATTCACTGGGATACTGATCAAGAGTGTGACAGACAGGGTCACAGAGGTGCTAGGAGAGAGGAGGTACACCTGCCAGTGTTTCCTGGGCTAGAGAGAAGCTCACGGCAGCCTGACATGGCCTGTTACAGCAAAGCACATCCTGGCTCTGGGGTGCCACATCTTTTCTCCCTTTGATGTATGATCACTTAATTCCCTCCTTGATTGCTTTTCAAAAGCAATCTAAATTAATGGGAACCCACAAAGGGCAAGGCTCTCTGTGAATAATTAGTGCATGATAATAAATGCAAATAAGGAGAGATGCAAAGTTGGGTTAAGACCTAGGGCTCCTGGCTCCCTGGCCCACTCACTCTCTTCTCAATGGGAAATCTCTTTACACCATTAAAGGATTTTTGAGGAAACTTGGGAAAGGGTGGTGTTTCTGAATAAGCTGCTGGGTTCTTTAAAGGATGGCAGAAGGAAAAAAGCAGAAGCTAAAAGAATCAGACCACTGGGGCGCCTGGGCGGCTCAGTTGGTTAAGCGTCCAACTTCGGCTCAGGTTCAGTCTCACAGTTTGTGAGTTTAGGCCCCGTGTCAGGCTCTGTGCTGACAGCTCAGAGCCTGCTTCAAGTTCTGACACTCCCTCTATATGTGCCCCTCCCCAGCTTGTGCTCTCTCTCTCTCTCTCAAAAATAAATAAACATTAAAAAATAAAATAAAAAGGGGTGCCTGGGTGGCTCAGTCCGACTTCAGCTTAGGTCATGATCTTGCGGTTCATGAGTTCAAGCCCCACATAGGGCTCTATGCTGACACCTTGGAGCCTGAAGCCTGCTTCAGATTCTGTGTCTCCCTCTCTCTCTCTGTTCCTTCTCTGCTCGCTCTCTCTCTCTCTCTCAAAAATAAAGATTTAAAAAAAAAAAAAGAAAAAAGAAAAGAAAAGAAAAATAGAAATAAATTTAAAAATAAAAGCGTTTTGAAGGTGCCTGGGTGACAGAAAAACAAATAAAGAAATTGATCCCATTCACAACTGCACCAAGAACCATAAAATACCTAGGAATAAACCTAACCAAAGATGTAAAAGACCTGTATGCTGAACACTATAGAAAGCTTATGAAGGAAATTGAAGAAGATACAAAGAAATGGAAAAACATTTCGTGCTCAAGGATTGGAAAAATAAATATTATTAAAATGTCAATACTACCCAAAGCAATCTACACATTCAACGCAATCCCAATCAAAATTGCACCAGCATTCTTCTCGAAGCTAGAACAAGCAATCCTAAAATTTGTATGGAACCACAAAAGACCCCAAATAGCCAAAGAAATTTTGAAGAAGAAGACCAAAGTGGGAGGCATCACAATCCCAGACTTTAGCCTCTACTATAAAGCTGTAACCATCCAGATAGCATGGTATTGGCACAAAAACAGACACATAGACCAATGGAATAGAATAGAGACTCCAGAATTGGACCCACAAACGTATGGCCAGCTAATCTTTGACAAAGCAGGAAAGAATATCCAATGGAAAAAAAGACAGTCTCTTTGACAAATGGTGCTGGGAGAGCTGGACAGCAACATGTAGAAGAATGAGACTAGACCACTTTCTTACACCATTCACAAAAATAAACTCAAAATGGATGAAGGACCTGAATGTGAGACAGGAAACCTTCAAAACCCTAGGGGAGAAAGCAGGAAAAAACCTCTCTGACCTCAGCCACAGAAATTTCTTATTGGACACATCTCCAAAGGCAAGGGAATTAAAAGCAAAAATGAACTATTGGGACCTCATCAAGATAAAAAGCTTCTGCACTGCAAAGGAAACAATCAACAAAACTAAAAGGCAACGGACAGAATGGGAGAAAATATTTGCAAATGACATATCGGACAAAGGGCTAGTATCTAAAATATATAAAAAACTCACCAAACTCCACACCCGAAAAACAAATAATCCAGTGAAGAAATGGGCAGAAAACATGAATACGCACTTCTCTAAAGAAGACATCCAGATGGCCAACAGGCACATGAAAAGATGCTCAACATCACTCCTCATCAGGGGAATACAGATCAAAACCACACTGAGATATCACCTCACAGTCAGAGTGGCTAAAATGAACAAATAAGGAGATTATAGATGCTGGAGAGGATGTGGAGAAACGGGAACCCTCTTGCACTGTTGGTGGGAATGAAAACCGGTGCAGCCGCTCTGGAAAACAGTGTGGAGGTTCCTCAAAAAATTAAAAATAGTTCTACCCTATGACCCAGCAATAGCACTGCTAGGAATTTACCTAAGGGATACAGAAGTGCTGATGCATAGGGGCACTTGTACCCCAATGTTTATAGCAGCACTTTCAACAATAGCCAAATTATGGAAAGAGCCTAAATGTCCATCAACTGATGAATGGATAAAGAAATTGTGGTTTATATACACAATGGAATACTACTTGGCAATGAGAAAGAATGAAATATGGCCTTTTGTAGCAACATGGATGGAATTGGAGAGTGTGATGCTAAGTGAAATAAGTCATACAGAGAAAGACAGATACCATATGTGTTCACTCTTACGTGAATCCTGAGAAACTTAACAGAAGACCATGGGGGAGCAGAAGGGGGAAAAAAGAGTTACAGAGGGAAGGAGGCAAACCATAAGAGACTCTTAAAAACTGAGAATAAACTGAGGGTTGATGGGGGGTGGGAGGGAGGGGAAAGTAGGTGATGGGCATTGAGGAGGGCACCTGTTGGGATGAGCACTCGGTGTTGTATGGAAACCAATTTGACAATAAATTTCATAATTAATTAATTAATTTAAAAATTTTTTAAATAAAAGGGTTTTGAGGGTGCCTGGGTGGCTCAGTCTGACTCCTGATTTCAGCTCAGGTCATGATCTCACAGTTTGTGAGTTCAAGCCCCACACTGGGCTCTGTACTGAAAATGCGGAGCCTGCTTGGGATTCTCTCTCTCTCCTTTTCTCTCTATTCCTCATGTTCTCCTTCTCTCTCTCTCAAAATACATAAATAAAACTTTTTTTAAAAAGTTTAAAATAAAATAAAATGAATTTCAAACACCCCTTTATTGTGCTAAGCCACTGAGATTTCTCTTCTACAGCAGCTAGCTTTACATATTTTATCTAACACAGGATGACGTTCAGATTTTATTTCATATGCCAACTCTTATTTATGGGAGTGGATGCCTGCAACTCCATGTTGAGAAGATTGCTGAGCAACATCTGAGTGTACTAGGAAAGGCTGTCAGGATTGGTTAGTTATGTCTGCCATGGCAAAGATTTTACAAAAAGTGGCAGTGACGTTATGTTTTCCTATCTCTGATTTATAATGTGTGTTTTAGTACTTAATTTAGCATCTGATTGTATATATCCTTGTACTGTTCTTTCACTGCTCTGTGTGCCTCAATCCTACCTCCCCTATAAAGTTATAAGCTTCTTCAGGGCAGAGGCCAAGCCCAGTCCACATGTACCTAAAATCGGACATATAAATGCAATACTTATTAAGTTGATTTAAAAACTGAATTCAAAGTAGAAATACAGTGTGTTCAGACCTTCATTAGGACTGTCTTGAACATTACCCAGAGAAAACTGAAGTGTAGGAAATGCTGCATCCAACAGGGGCAAGCCCCAGCCTATCCTTAGCTACATGTTTACAAGTTCCTTCCGGAAGTCAGTTTTTATCTATCATCATACTCAATGGGAAGAGTTATGTGGGAAGAGAATAAGAAGATGGACTACCTGTGGGGCCTGAAAATGGGGCACCCCACACCCCTATATTTAAGATTACAGTTTATCAAAGCTGGAATATTACCTAATCTTGAGAGAAAAAAAAAAAACAGATGTCAACTCAGGTGCCATTTTTTTAAATATGAAATTTATTGTCAAATTGGTTTCCATACAACACCCAGTGCTCATCCCAATAGGTGCCCTCCTCAATACCCATCACCCACCCTCCCCTCCCTCCCATCCCCCATCAACCCTCAGTTTGTTCTAAGTTTTTAAGAGTCTCTGATGTTTTGGCTCCCTCCCTCTCAATTGACAATGGCTGCCTGGAGGGCTGTATTCAGACAATTCTGAGATCATATCTGAGACCAGTAGGAAATGAGGGAGAAACTCCTGAAATACTCTCCTCTTCAAATATATGTCATTCCTGAACAAATCCACTCTTGTCATTTTACTACAACCAAATTAAGTCCCAAGAGGAAGAGATGACTTACCCAACATCACTGAGCAAGCTGGACTAAGAATCAACACTCAAACCCAGGTCTCCCTGTATCTCCTATTTTCCCATTATTCCATCCAGAGTTGGTTTTTTTTAATGTTTTTTTTTTTAATTCATTTTTGAGAGAGAGACAGAGACAGAGACAGAGACAGAGCATGAGTGGGGGGAGGGGCAGAAAAAGAGGAAGACACAGAATCCGAACCAGCCTCCAGGCTCTGAGCTGTCAGCCCAGAGCCCAATGTGGGGCTTGAACTCACAAACCGCGAGACCATGACCCGAGCCAAAGTCGGACACCAACTGAGCCACCCAGGTGCTCCTCCATCCGCAGTTTTTAAGATAAAGGATGGACTTGAGAGTATAATTTGGAGATATGGATCATCATAATACTCTTTACCACTTATTAGTGCTTACTATGTACCAACCACATGAGTGCTTTTCATCTATAACCTCATTTAATTCTGCCAGAACCATTAGAAAGGTCCTATAATCATCCTTACTATATAAAGGAAACTGAGACATGAGAAAGGTTAAGTGAGCTGCCCAAGATCCCAGGACCAGTAAGTGACAAAAAGAGATTTAAACACAGAGAGAAGGAAAATTTCAGAAAAGAAAAAAACTGAATTTAGAAACATTCTCACATAATCAGTGGAAGATTCTGGTAATTTCACCAGTACATACAAAGTCAAGTCACATTGGAAAGATACTCCCAGGAAGCCCTGGCAATCTTTTCAAAGCCCCTGAAGGCTGCAGGATAAGGAGTCAAGAGTCCCGGTTACAGGAGCAGGGAGCAGCAGTGAGTGATTTAGGAGACAGGAGATGAGAACAGGTGAGTCAGCAGGACCCCGGTAGGTCACTGAACGCATAGGTCTCCTCATAACCTCAAGCATGACAAGTTGGCCCCAAAAGACCCCATTTTGCTCAAAAGACTCCTTAAAACTAAAAATGTGGTATCATGGAATAGCACTGGCTGGCGCTCATCCCCAGGGCTTGCTGTTCCAGAACAGAAAGAGGTGCCCATCGATATATTTATAGGCTTAAAGCTGGCATGCAGTCGAGCTACCTGGAGATGCTTGGCATCTGTTTCAGTGCACATTTCCCCCATTTTTTTTTTTTTTTGTTTCACTACATTTTTATCAGCCAGCAATTTTGAGCCTGAATTACAATTTCACACATACCCAGGGCCAAATGACAAAACAAAATAAAGAAGCCCCATGACCAAAACAGAACTTGGGGCCAGCATCTCAGCAAGGGGAGCCCCCTGGGAACAACCCCTGCCTGGGATCAAAGGAAAGTCAAGTGGTATGTCACATCTGAGGGCTGAGGACTCCAGAGGAAGGGCAGTCCCACAGCCTTGGGCTCAGCCAGGCCAGGCCATACACTGCCACTCACCCCTTTGTTCCATGACCTTGGCCTGGAAACTTCTTCCCTCCCCTCCCTGAACAAAATCTTCAGTTCCTTCCAGGCCTGGCCCAAATGTCAACTTCTTCAGGAGATTTTCACTTACTCCATCCCTACTCTACCTCTACTTCCTGCAGCAAAAAGTCACTCCTTCTCTCCCACAGTGCCACACCTTTCCTTCATGGCACTCTATCTCACCACAACAAGCCCTCTGAAGCCGGCCTCCCCCACCATCCTGAGCTCCTCAGAACAGGGGCTACGTTTTCCTCAATTCTATGTCCTCAGTTTCCAACCCATTTCACATGTTTCTGGAATGAAGGGAAAAGGAGGATGGGACTGAACACAGGAATGGGCCACCCTCATTCACCTTACAGAGGCTGAGACAGCAACCCGGAGGCAGGGCCGGGCCCAGGCCCTGTGTCACCAGAATTATTATATGGAAGGCACTGGAAAGAAAAAGTTGAAATGGGACACATGGCCCGAATTTTTTACCAAGAACAAGTATTACTTTTATAACTGGAATATAACAATAAAATAACCATTTCTTTTCAATGGACTTCATGCTCCCCCCTCTAAAGGAGCTTACAACTTGTTGTGATGAGCACCAGGTGATATATGGAAGTGATGAATCACTCTATTGTATGTTAGCACTGTAATGTTAACTAACTGGAATTGAAATTAAAACTTAAAAAAATAAAAATTAAAAGTTAAGAAAAAAATAAAGGAGCTTACAGTGCTTTCTACTGTGTGGGAAGAGACATATGAAGGACAGGAGGTGTTTACACAGTGCTTTGGGTACACGGGGAGGGAAAAGCTTGGCCTGTCTGGGGGGCATTGAGAAAGGTTTCTCACAAGAGGGATGCTTCCCTGGAGATCTGAGGATGAGTGACGATGGCAGGGGAGGTGGAAGGGAATTCCAAGAAGAAGGAATAGTACATGCAGAGGCACAGAGGCATGAGAGTACAGGCTAGATGATGTGGCTAGAGGGTGGGGTGCCTGGGAGAGAGTGGTGGATGTGAGATTGGAGAGTGTGCAATAACTCAACAGGCCTAGTGTGCTCAAACCCTTTGCTGTCCAAAGAAAGGACAGATCCTTGACAAATTCCTGGGAGATAAGCTTTGAGATCTTGTTCCCCATCCCCCCCACCCCCAACAGTATCTTTGCATACCTAGGGCTTTTGTGATTTATGGTGAATGCCTCTGTTTGTGTGCCTGGGGCCCTGGACCTCTGCAGGAGGCTGGAGACTGAGTAGCCAAGGTCAGTCAAATGGGTGACCATGCCTCTGTGACTGACTCCTGTAAAACCCCTAGACACCAAGGTTCACATTGGCTGGCAATAATTCCTATGTGTTGTTACACATCATTGCTGGGAGAATTAGCACTGTCCCCACAACTCCACTGGGGAAGAATAACTGGGATCTTATGCTTGGAATCACCTGGACTCTGCCCTAGGCACCTTCTCCTCTGCCGACTTTAATCTGTATCCTTTCACTGTAATAAACAAGAACGGTGAGCATAATAACTTGTCTGAGTTCTCTGACTCCTTCTCATGAATCATCAAATCTACAGGTGGTCTTGGGGACCCCTATCACAGAAGGCTAAGCAAGAGCGAATCAAGAAGAGCTTTGCCTGGCAGGCTAATGAGTTTGCACTTCACCCGGGAGGTAGCTGTTATAGAACGGAAAGGTTTTAACATGGGGCTGGCATGACAACGTCAGATACACACTTCTGGAAAGTATTTCAGACTGCAGTTGGGAATGGTTGGGAGAAGGGGACAGGGCTGGAAGCAGGAAGACCAAGACCAGGGAGAGGAGTGCTAATCCAGTCTAGGTAAGAGCTGGTGAGCCCTTGATAGTGGGCAGTGACTACGGAGAAGAACTGAACACAAGAGATACTCAGGATATAGGTGCAACAAGGCCTGGTAACCACACAGACTTTGGGGTGAGGGAAAAAGTCAAGGATAAGGCCCAATTTTCTGGCCTGAGGAACAGGATGGATGACAGCATCAGTCACTGAAATGGGAAATCCTGCAGGGAGAGGCTAATGTTTGGGGGTGTCCTGACTCCCAAGCCCAGCCTGGCTGCTTTCACTATATTCATCTCTAAAATTCAGGGGCAAACACATTACTTCAACCGTTCTGTTTTCTCTCCTTGAAGCCTTCCCTTCAACCCTTTGTGTTCAGTGACCACTCAGACATTGCTCTTCCTTAAAAACCACTGAAACGTGTATTTGGCAGACCTCCCTGACCTCGATTTCTCTGCTGGCAGAATCACAAGAAAGGCATTAGCGCTTTCTGTGAAACGGGGAGCCAGGCAAAGGAAATGCCCAGGTTGGGTGGCAGGGGCCTAAAGAAACAACGGATATACGAGATTTTAATCACCAAGATGGGGTTCTGTGCCAGACACTGGGGAGGTAAGACTCAGATCTCTGTTACACCGGTGGGGGGAGGTGCAATGTTGATTGAGTGGTGAGAAATGAAAGCTCTTTGGTCTGCACAGAAAGTCTCCCTTACACTTCATAGGTTTCCTGGTAGCAAAGAGTCACTGTGAGCTGTGGTCCCTTCCCCACCTGGCCCCAGAACCTGACATCACGAAGAGTGGCAGGGCCTTCAGGGTAAAGGTGATTCAACCTATCGCTAAATCCAAGGACAAATCCCACATCTCCTGGCTGTTCTCTCATGGCCTCGACTGTCGCAGACAGCAGCACAGAGCCTGCAGCACCCCTTGGCAGGCATCACTGGGAAACATTCATTACCAGCCTTCTTTGCACCCCCCTCCCCCTCGCTTCATTGCTGTGCATCTCAGACAAACGGCTAAGTGCACAGCTGGCCTCTGCCCTCCTGGCCTTCCTCCTTCATTTGCTTTTACAACAGTTACAAAGGCCTGAACTATAAAAAGGTTTCTAATCCATTCTAGCCAGGAGAGTGCCCAGATTGAGAAAGGCAGAGAGTAGGCAGAGGAGGAATAGAACCAACTAGTCTTTAAAGTCCTAAATGGGGACCCTGATGTAGCAAGAGCCTCTGACAAAGTCTTTCCCAATAAGGGAAAAAGGGAAATGGTTGAAAGCACAGGATCAGGAATTAAGCAGACTGGGGCTGGAATCCCAATTTGGCCATATGCTAGCTGCGTGACTGGGCAAGTTACTTACTATTTCTGAGCCTCAGTTTTCTCATCTGTAAAACCGAAAGAACAAACAAACCCGGTCTCACAGGATTGATACATGAATAAGATGAGCTAAGGCCTAAAATGCTTTGTCTATAGTGAGTGCTCAATAAATGCTACCTACTTTTATTGTTGGCTTTCCAAGCCAGGGGATCAGAGAGGAAACTTCCAGGTGTTAGGTCCTGTAGGCAATACACAAATCGTTGTTCATGCAACGCTCCCAACTCAGGCCAGAGTGGTTAAGAAGATCACATAGTCTGAGGCTGTACAGAGCGAGAAGCCTCCTGAGAGATCATTTGATCCCTCTTTTCAAGGATGAGGAAACAGATATCAAATAGCTCTCCCAAAGTTACACAGCAAGGTAGCGGCAAAGCCAAGCCCAGAACGCAGGACTCCAGGCTTATATTTCATTGTTCCTTCCTCTCCATGGAAACTTATAAAAATAGAAGAGAGGGTGCTATAACTCAGGACACGGATAAAACATCAGATGACTTGCTACGGTATAGAGGACACTGCTGGTGCCTCATCAGATCCCCTTTCCCAGGCGACGCATGTACTATCCTTCAGCTGATGTGAGTGTTGGCTGAAAGTGGCTCCCAGCTGCCCTCTCCCCTGCACAACTCCTACCCTGCCTTCCCAGCTTAATGAAGCTGCCTCACCCAGGAGATCAAACCCTGTGCTGTGCTAGCAAATGCTTAACAACCATTTCTGGTAGTGGGGGAGGAGGGAGCCTCAGTTTGAGTGCCACTTTCCATGGTGTAAATACTCCCGCCAAGCTACCAACGTGACATCGCTGAACGTGGAGTTGCGAGGGGATGCATAACAGCTCTTCATCATGTGGTATTTGCAGCAAAAAGATATTAGCAGACAAAAATAACCACCAGAGCATCAATGAAAGAAAACTGTAGTAAAATAATCATTAAGTGATGAGTTTTGAACATTTATTACTATTGTTTATTTAATTATACGTTTATATAATTTGTTTTTTAATTTTTTAATGTTTATTTTTGAGAGAGAGAGACAAAGACAGTGCACAAGTGGGGGAGGGGCAGAGAGAGAGAGGGAGGCACAGAATCCAAAGCAGGCTCCAGACTCTGAGCTGTCAGCACAGAGCCCCAATCGGAGCTCAGACTCAGGAACGGTGAGATCGTGACCTGAGCTGAAGTTGGACGCTCAACGAACTGAGCCACCCAGGTGCCTCTAATTTAATTTTAGGAATCTTGTGAACCACAAGATTATACATATATATCACAAGATTCCTAAAAATTTAACAATTGGCTCCAATGAGCCCTTAGGAGCTAGTTCCAACACATCACTGATTTAGAATCCATTCCATCCCTGACCGCCTGACACCAGTGACTGACATGAGGGTGCAAAAGTCTGGCCCGCCCGTCTCATCCAAGGAACAACTCAGTAGCGTGACTAATTCTGGAGCCCCCAGTGAATCAAGCTGAGGCTAGACTTGAGGTGCAGCCACTTCCCCGTCAGGCCCTCCCCCACCTTCTCCTGAGTCCCTCTCCCCTTAGGGTTTTTCCTGAAGGGCACACCTTCAATAAATCACAGGCTCCAAGCCCCTGTCATTCCTGACAGGAAAAAGCCACCTTCCCTTTTAAATCACCCTCACTGATGATTTTCAGTGTAAAGAAGAGAATCATATAGATAACAGGGTGTGCTGGCCTGCAGAGGATACAAATCCTCTTGAAATCTGTCACCTCTGAATTCATCATTCTCCTAACATCAGATGTCAAAGCTGGAAAGAAAAGTTGGCATTTTGATGCCGTGTCCGCCTCTGGCTGGCTGTTTCATCTTATAAGAGGTAGCCTATGTGTTTTCTAAATTAAAATCTACAAGCAGAGCTGGTTTTAAAATACACCTTGAGGAGACCACCTTTGCCATTACTTGGCTTTGACCTCCGGATTCCGTTCTTAACTTCTCCAGGCCTCAGTTTACTCACTCACGGATAGAGACCATAGTTCCTATTTACTTCATTATTGTTTCCATAACCACTAAGTGTTTTTCACAACAACTGGACAGTTAACAAAATGTTCAAACCAGGTGTCTCATTTAAGCTATACCATTGTAGGGGCGCCTGGGTTACTCAGTCATTTAAGCATCGACTTTTGATTTCGGCTCAGGTCATGATCTCAGGTTTGTAGGGTTGAGCCTTGTGTTGGGCTCCATGAAGACAATGCAGAGCCTGCTTGGGATTCTCTCTCCCTCTCTCTCTACTCCTCCCCCACTTGCTCACATACGCACGCTCTCTCTCTCAAAATAAATAAATAAACATTTTTTTAAAAATCTATATGATTGTGTAATGCAGGTATTATTACTTAACAATGGGGAAATAGTCTCTGAGAGGCCGTGCAATTTGTTCATTGTTGTGAGTGGGTCTCAAACCCAGATCCTGTGACCCCACACTACTCATCTTAAAAGTGTAGAAGTAATCACCAATGTCTCCCACAACATGTTCTTCAAAATTTCTGTTTTATACATAGATTGCTATAGTTATACATATATATCCATATAACTGTAAGTATCTAGAAATAGAGATATAGTTGCTAGGTATTACTCTTTAAAACAGGTGTCATAATAAAAAATTGTCATGTTCAAAGTGTCAGGGGCTTCTTTACGGCCATGGCACTGTCAGCATGCATTGTAAGTCTCTCCAAGAGGAAACAGAGTATGAAGCAACCTAAAAAAATGGTTTGTGGAGGCGCCTGGGTGTCTCAGTCAGTTAAGCATCCGACTTTGGCTCAGGTCATGACCTCGCGGTTCGTGGGTTCGAGCCCCGTGTGGGGCTCTGTGCTGACAGCTCAGAACCTGGAGCCTGCTTTGGATTCTATGTCTCTCTCTCTCTCTCTCTCTCTCTCTCTCTCTCTCTCTCTGCCCCTCCCCCGCCCCACTTGCACTCTGCCTATCTCTCTCAAAAATATATAAACATTTTTTAAAAATGGTTTGTCAAATTAACCAATTTAGGTAGAATCTCTCCCTTAAAATTAATATGCTAGAGGACATTTTGAGAGATGTGAGACTATCCTATTATAGTTTCTGTTAGTTCTATCACTACTTTCAGCTGGATGGCTGCTGCTTTATAGAAACAGGTAAAACTCCCTACTTTGCATTACCATACAAAACTCAGGCATCCTACCAAAGCCTATCTTTCAGGGATTGAGTGCACTTACCAGTAAATTTTTATGATCTTTTTACTCATGGAGCAGTTGCTTTCTGGTAAGTTTGCATAAAATAAATTATCTTTGGTAATAACATCTTTGGGAAAAAAAAGAAAAGACAAGAGAAAGAAAACCATTCTCAAAACAACAAACAACAAACAAACAAAAACCTCACAAAGCCTATCCTTCAGGCCCATAGTAATTAGGATGATCACTGCCCATCTATTTGCTCCAAAGTGTAAAACTTTGGATGGCAAAGATTTCCGTTATCATATTTGATTATGTCCAGATATTTTCAGAGAGGTTGAACATTCTGTGTATGTCCATGTGGCCTAGCTGCATGCTTCATGCAACCAATGGGTATTTAATATTTACATTGCCTTTTATCTGCGTTCTACTGTCTCTCTATGCAGACCAACTGAGTCAAAGATAACACCCTCTCCTGAGACTGTTCAATTGCTGCACACAGTGATAAGGAAGACTGGGGCAATAAGCAAGGAACAAACCCCTCTTCTTATGCAGAGTGAGAAGCAATCTCAGGGCCATCTTCCTGGACACACGACCTATACACATACAACTATGTAGTGCCCAGCGCTCAGAAGGGTGCTTGGTTTGGTGCTCTGCCAGTAGGGTCTGGAAATTCTTTTTTTTTTTTTTTATTTTTTTTCATGTTTATTTTCTATTTTGAGGGAGAGGGGGAGAGAGAGAGCGTGAGCAGGGGAGAAGCAGAGAGACAGAGACAGATTCTGAAGCAGGTTCCAGGCTCCGAGCTGTCAGCACAGAGCCAACACGGGGCTCGAATTCACAGGCAGTGAGATCATGACCTGAGCCAAAGTCTGACGCTTAACCCACTGAGCCACCCAGGCACCCCTGCCTGGAAAGTCTTAATAATTTTCTATGAAGGGGCCCTGTACCAGGTCGTACAAATTGTGTAGCCAGTCCTGGCTATGAATTTTCAGTTCCACGAAGGCAAAGACTACATCTGTCTACTCCCAGCACCTAGCATTGTGCCCATCACTAGAGAGGGGCTATTCCCAAAGCTAGGGACCTATTGGGTGAATAGATGCAAGGAAAGGGCTGCAGAAAAGGGAGACAGGTCCTTCTTCTTCTCAGAAAGGCCTAAGACCACCCTTATATTTTGAAGGTCATTCACATGTAAAACAGGATCAGTCACCAAGTGAGAAGAAAACTCACAAACAAGCTGGAAGAATAGGCCAGCACACAAAACCCAAACCCTGGCCCCTAGGAAGGCAAGCAAGTGAAAGACAGAACGTGGGCAGACACACTGTCCTCTCCCCAGATAATGGTACGTTTTCCACCACTTCTCCAGGCGACAGCCAATTTCAGAAAAGAGCACTAACCTGAATGTGATGCATTTTCCTTCCCCATCCCCATCTAATATGTGCCCCCCTTCCTTTCCTTTCTAAGCCAGCTATCTCCGATCCCCAGCACCTCTCAGCTGCTAAAAGCCTGAAAGGTTTAATCTCCAAGAAGGATGCTCCAGGGCTCTGTTATCAGAGTTACTTAATTCTGCATTTGCCACGGGCTTAATCATCTGCATCAGACCACACTCTTGTGACTCATGCACACACTTTTTTTTCTCTGGTTGCTGAAAGTTGTTCTCACTTCATCAGCACCTCAGAAGCATTAACAAAGTGCAAATGTGTAGTGGCAAAGAGCGGGGAGTGGGGGTAATGGGGGATGGGGCAGAGATGGAAAGGGTGTTCAGTTTTGTTTCTGTTTTTTAACACTGATATTCTAGCAACACTGACTGAAATTTTTAAAAATCACGGCATTTCACACACACCCCCACCAACTGAATGGCATTCATTTTCCCATATTTCCTTTCTTACTCATTTTATACCATTGCCATGACAATAAATATGTCTACATGTTGCTATATTGCCTTCAGAGGCCTCGTTTCTAAGGGCTGAGGAATATTCCATCAAATGGTTGTGACCATCTGTTAGGAATGAAATGTACATGTGTGCCCCATACTCATAATGTTAAAGCCCTAACCCCCAATGTGATGGTGTTTGGAGGTGGGGTCTTTGGGGGGTAATTAGATTCAGATAAGGTCTTGAGGGTGGGGCCCCATGACAGGATTAGTGTCCTCATAAAAAGAGGAAGAGACCAGACCCCTGGTGCCAGTGTGCATACACTCTCAGCTGGCTGGCTCGTGCACTCTCTCTTCTCTCTCTCTCCCCCATCCCTCTCTCTGCCATGTGATGATACAGCAAGAAGGCAGCCATCTGCAAATCTCAAGCCAGGAAGAGAGCCTTCACCAAGAACTTGACCATGCTGGCACCCTCATCTTGGACTTCCCAGCCTTCAGAAGTATGAGGAATAAATGTCTGGTTTTCAAGTCACCCAATCTATGGTATCCGAGCAGACCAAGATGCCATCTAACGCTTAGCTATTCTCTTCCTGTTGGACATTATAGAGGTTGTGCTTTTGTTTGTCATTATAAATAGTGCTGTGGTGATTATTTTTGAAAGCATGGAATCTAGAAAGAGGAAAATTGCCTTCAGATTTTGTCTATGTCTCTTACTAGATGGTGAGACCCTAAAGGGGAAATTAGATTATTTCCAACACAAAGCATGGTTGTTGAGAAAGTGCTTTATAAACTGTATAATACTCTAGATGTTTCATTATGACTGGATGTGCCAAGCCCTGTCCAAAAACAATTGCAAATATGTGATCCCTGTCCACTGGAAAGCTGCCACTGAGAAAGACAACAATTTAAGGTACTAAACAGAGGAACTATGAAAAAAAGCAGGAAACCAGTATCACTCTAGACATTAAAGTATAGATGTTTAAGAAAAAAATCAAGTCTTGGAGCACCTGGGTGGCTCAGTCGGTTAAGCGTCTGACTTTGGCTCAGGTCATGATCTCACGGTTCGTGAGTTCAAGCCCCACATCAGGCTCTGTGCTGACAGCTCAGAGCCTGGAGCCTGCTTTAGATTCTGTGTCTCCCTCTCTCTCTCTGCCCCTCCCCTGCTCGAGTTCT
The DNA here is from genome assembly GCF_018350195.1 of Panthera tigris. Lineage (NCBI taxonomy): Eukaryota > Metazoa > Chordata > Mammalia > Carnivora > Felidae > Panthera > Panthera tigris. Next base: position 50,584,738 of record NC_056661.1, read on the forward strand.
GTCTTTCTCTGTCTCTTGAAAATAAAAATAAACATTAAAAAAATTTTTTTAATCAAGTCTTACAAAAAGGTCTTAGGAATTACAAAATGCAGTATAGGTTGTAGGTTGGCTAGTAACCATGAAAATAGCAATTAAAGGCAAACTGGTTGGGGTGCCTGGCTGGCTCAGTGGGTAGAGCATGCAACTCTTAATCTTGGGGTGAGTTCAAGCCCCACGTTGCGTGTGGAACCTATTTTTTTTTAATTTAATAATAAATAAATAAAAGCAAAAGGATTAAAGTAGGGGCTGATAACATGGCAGTTACATGCAAGGCATCATTTGCGTGCTTGGGTGAAACACAGCTACAGCCAGAAAGGTAGTAAACTGTGCCCTATGAGGATCAGAACCATGAACCTTGAGAAGAAAATGTATTTGTCTTTTAAATGTCACAATATATTTTGTTTTTAAGATAAATAGGCTATAGTATCAAAACCAAAATTGTCTTATTTGAGTATACTTTACAAAGACCCTACTTACTATAAGAGTGTATTATTTAGGGGGTTGGATAAGGATTGTTTTGTTTAGTCAATAAATATTGTTGCCTATGACATGCTATTATGCTACATTCAAGGGTAAATAGAAAGATGAAGATGAGCTCCCTGCCCTCAAAGAGCACCTAAAAGCCCACGATAGGAGCACCTGGGTGGCTCAGTCGGTTAAGTGTCAGACTTCAGCTCAGGTCATGATCTCACCATTCATGAGTTCAAGCCCTGCGTTGGGCTCTGTGCTGATGGCTCAGAGCCTGGAGCCTGCTTCAGATTCTGTGTCTCCTTCTCTCTCTGCCCCTCCCCCACTCATGCTCACTCGCTCTCTTCCCCCCCTCAAAAATAAATAAAAACATTAAAAAAAAAAAAAAAGCCCATGATGAACATGAGTTGTGCTGTCCTATAAACATACCTGCAAAGTGTTATGGAAGAAAAAGGAGGAAGCAAGTCATTGTGCCCAATAAAGGGGTGTCCAGAAAAGGTCTAAGTTGAAGCCATTTTTGATCTGGATCTGATCTTATTGGATGAGCAGTTTCCCAAGCAAAGAAGAAAAACAAACAAACAAAACAAACAAACAAAAACCCATGAATTTGTATGTGCATTCCTGAAATAGAAAACACAAGAAATTCCAGAACCCCAAAAGACAGGGTTCCAGGCCAGATTGCTCTGAATAGTCTGAAGTCACCTGTATCATCATTACCTGGAGTGCTTGTTTCAAATACAGATTCCTGGGCTCTACTACAGACCTAGTGACCCCCATGGTGGGATCCAGCAGTCTGAGCCTTACTAAACTCCTCAGGTCACTCTGACACACATGCCAATGTGTGATACCAACAACAAAATGGCACTTTCCAAACACAAATCATGTCACAACTGTCCCCTGAGATTATCTGCCATCAAGAGTTTACAAATGCATCAATGAAGGCCATGGGGCAGGAGAGGGGTGAACGTGTAGGTACCTCTCAAGACACTTTCAAAGACTTCCTCACCTTGCTGCCCTTGATAGCCAACCAATGCTGGTCCGGATGGACATATTCCCTAATTGGGAAGACACCATTGGCTTAAAATTGGTTTTCCAATAGGAAGGCTCAGTGACAACAGACCAAGCATGAAAGACAGTGACAGGCACCAACCATGAACCACTCTTATCCCCTCTTGGCCACAAATTCTACCTCTCACAAGTCAGACTGGTATACCCCAAGACCCTGAGTGAGGAAAGGGGCAAGGGAGCTCCTCTGATGTCCAATGGTGATTGAACCAGTGTTGAAGCTCAGGTGACAGCAAAGCCTGGAAGCCAAGGCAGATGTTCAGCCAAATTAAGTGGTTCCAGGAGAACATGAAAGCTTGCCTGCCCAGACATCTGGTGTCCATTAACCTCCTAAGCAGAACTGCGGCAGAGCCATCTGCTGGGACAGACTCTCAGGAGGCAAGGAGCTTCCCCCACCTCTGTGTGCCTTTGCATGCTCCCAGCAAAGACATGGCCTCAAGAAGGGAGAGAAAGACACTGGTCCATTCGCCTTCAGGGCCCTACAACTGGTTCCTTCCAAACTTTGGGGCCAACAAAGAGAATGGTTGCGAGATACCCAATGAGGCTGTAGTCAAAGCACTAGATGTTAGCCACCAGGAAAAGTAAACTGGCATCAAGGACAGCTTATTCAGTATCAAGTGCATGGGACACTCAAGGAGACACTGTACAAAGAGTGTGGGTGCTATTGGAGAAACGTGATTTCTAAGTGATGCAACCGAAAAATAGAGGAAAGGAACTAACACCTAGTCAGGCAATGTGCTAGGCATTTTCAGATACGGTTATCTTATCTAATCCCTAGAGCTCTATGCCCCAGGTGCTATTATTTGCATTTTACAAATGACAAGGCTGGGATTCAAACTCAGGTCTTCAAACTTCCAGAAAAAGTCCAACATTTCTGTCACTAGATGACTGTGCCACAATGAAGCCAGTCTCTTTGGTTGGGAGGATGGGTGGGAGAGATGGGGGAAGGGCTGTAACAAAAGCTATTTGTGCAGCTATAACAAAAGATTATGCACGGATGGGGTTTGCTGCCTTTGATGCTTTTGAAGATGACCAGACTGAGGCTTGAAATGTAACCATGGAAACTGCTATGGTGGGGAGCTGTGGCCAAATTATGTCACCCTTGCGGCAGTTGGGCTGGGGACTCTGGAGACTGTTCCTTGACGAAGAGAGAGTGGTGTCAGCTTCCCACTTTATCTCCTAGATTCGGCTTCTCCTGTCCCCACAGGTGGACCACCTGAAGCCTCAGCTCCCTCCCAAGACACCAGCTAATCCAAACACCAGGTTTTCTGTGAAGTCAAGCCTTATAATCACCCTCTGAACCCCCAATTCCAGGGGGCTGAAATCCCACCTAAGAAGGTCCCAGGGCAAGGATAATCTGATTTTCACTATCCTTCCCTGCTCTAGCAAAGACATGGGCCCTCTCCACGACTCTTGCCTGCAGCAGAGGTTTTCCTGCCCCTGTTCAGACCTCCAGATGGAAATGGCCCATCTATCTGCTTCGTCCTTGAGCCCTCTCCTAGATTCCTACCCCAGCTCTGTCCACTCCCTCAAAAATCTTTCACTCCGTGGGAAGCAACAAGCTGACATTCTGCCTGATTCACCACTGAGCCTGCAGGCCTTTGACTTTGGGTCTCACAGCAGTAGACCTCTATTGTTTCTCCTGCCAGAGTACATTCCCCACTACAGAACCTTGAGACCATTCCCCAGCTACCAGGGTTGGTGGCCCACAGCCTTCAGCTGAGCCCCTCTCCAGACATGCTCTGGGGTGAAGAAAGCACATGCCTTAGGGAATGACTTAATCTCTGAGTCAGATTTCTATCTATAAATTGATAAATGAACACTGGGGCTGTTATCCTTGAAGATACCGGCATTTTTAATTATCTTATTCATTCAACAAATACTTTTGTAGACTGACCACATGTTTTCTTCCCTGAAACTCCAATTTAAAAGTCACTTCCTCCAGGAAGCCTTCCCCAACCCCCAAAGCTGGAATAGACCACTTCTGTCTTCTCCCAGCCCCTGATCCTACCCTTCCTGTATCCTCTGCATTTAATTACCTTTTTGCCTCCCCCATCCCGCTCCCCCCCACCCCCACCCCCACCCCCCGCCCCCAGACCATGAGCTCCAAAAAGGCAGAGAATGTGGTCCCTGGTTTTGTATTCTCCATGCCTAGCTCAGAGCCTGGCACATGGTAAGGGCAAAAAATAGTTGTAAACTAACTCACTAAGCCATTAAGCAAGGTGCTGCAGTAAAAGCAAAGATAATGTCCTGCGTTCACATGGCCCTTTAAAATGTGCAAACTGTTTTCAGAACCATGGTCTCACTTGTTCTCATAACAACTTTGCAGGGTATGCACGGCTGGAACTGTTTTCTCATTCTATAGATGAAACCCAAAGGCCAGGGTGTGTCAAAGTGGCTTACACCCTGACGGAACCAGGTCTCCTGACTGCTCAGCCAGTGTATCTCGCTTCCATCTGAGTCTCCCCAACCAAAACAAGAGGGCAGACCTCACATTAGTTCGACATCTCTAGGAAGGCCTTGCCTCTGCCAGCCCCAGCCCACTCAGGGGATCTGTGATTTCCCTCATTGGCAGACCACCACCCTAACTGTGAATGCAAAAAGCCATGAAGCATCCGGGACTCATCTTGGAAACTATTTAGACCCCAAGGCAGAAGACCACGTGTGACAAAAATCCTAGGGGGCAGGGCGTTGTGTGCCACTCAGGAAAAGTGGAGAAGGCAGAGGCTCTGCCAGAAAGATACATTAACGGAAGCCTCGGGGCGCGTGGGCCCGGGGAACGCGGGGAAGCAGCCCTGGGACTGACCCAGCAGAGAACTGGGGCGCTGGGAGCAGAGCGGAGCCACTCCTGACACACTCCCACCACGGCCACTGAGCCCTCCCGCCAGAGATGGGCTGGGATGTACCGCTTCCTCCGCCGGCTTGGGCTCGGAACTTATCTCTATTTCTGTTGAACACTAGCCGCCTCAGCTCCCTGAATATCCTATCAGTTGAGAGATAAAATGAGGGAAGAGGGAGGGGTAAGCACACAAAAGCTCTCTTCCAGCTGCAAAATAGAAATTCTTTTCTCTTGTGCCCCATAGGGGAAAAATTTTTTTTTCACCCAAACACGGTACCAAACGGATCTTAACTCTCCCTAGGGTCTTTTTTTAAGTCCTAAATGAATGCGTGGTTTTTCCCTAAAGAAACTGTGATAATACAATTAGCAATACACAGAGGCCTGAGCTGGGAAATCGCCGGCCCTCCCCACCCCCCAGCCCCGGCCTCCGTAGGAGTTAGGCTTTGAAATGAAGAAATCTATTGTCACTGGGGAACACGGAGCTAAATCACAAATCCCAGCAGAGTGGCCACGCTGAAATCTCCCTTTGTAGAGGGAACCGGGAGGCTGCACGTTAATGGCTGGACGTTACTTGCAGCAACGGTGAGCCTATTCTCTCAGCTTGTTTAAGCTTCCACGGACCATAAACATTGATCATCATTTACACTGCAGCACCTTAGTGATGTAAATCATTTGTACGCCTGGAGCTCTGGGAGAGAATCTCCTTTCAGACCCAAAGTAAGCATTGGGAGGAACACCCAGAAAATTGCCCCAATGTGCTCTGAAAATGTTCGTCAACTCTAAACCAGAGGTGCCCAATCAAAACATGAAGCAAGCCACACGTGTCCTTTTAAATCTTCTAGTAGCCATATTAAAAATAAAAGGACATGAAATTAATTTTAATAATATATTTTATTTAACCCAATATATCCAAAACATTATTATTTCAACAAGTACCAATATAAAAATTATTATGGAGTATTTCACATTCTCTTTATTCTGTACTGTTTTCAAAAAAAAATGTGTTTATTTCACATGGACCACATGTCTTAATTTCAGACTAACCACATTTGAAGTGCTCAGAAGGCTGGTGGCTACCATATTGGACAGTGTAGCTCTTAAGTTTGCAAACAGGGGCGCCTGGGTGGCTCAGTCAGTTGAGTGTCTGACTTCAGCTCAGGTCATGATCTCAATGGTTGGTGAGTTCAAGCCCACATCCGGCTCTGTACTGACAGCTAGGAGCCCGGAGCCTGGAGCCTGGAGCCTGGAGCCTGCTTTGGATTCTTTGTGTCCCTCTCTCTGCACCCCACCACCAAAATAAATAAATATTTTTAAAAATGTTTTTAAAAAATAAAAAATAAACTTTGCAAAATATATCTAATTTTAACTTTTATAACAAACCCCCTTAAGTAGGCATTTCACAGATGAGAGAGTTGAGGCACAGACTGAATAAATGAGTTGGCCTCATGAAAATCTAGAATTTTGATCTCCTGTCTCCTGATGCTGAGCACCTACCATTTCCCACCACTTACACCAGGATCAAAATTACAGCAAAGGTAAGTCCAGTGCTTATAGAATGCAAGTACATGATTCACGATAGCCAGAGGCAGAAGCAACCCAAATGTCCATCAGTGAATGAACGGATAAACGTGGTATAGGCATATAATGGAATATTATTCAGCCTTAAAAAGGAAGGAAATTCTGACACAGGCTACAACATGGAGGAAACTTGAGAACATTATGCTAAGTGAAATAAGCCAGTCACAAAAAGACAAACACTATGTAATTCCACTTATATAAGGTCCCTAGAGCAGTCAAACTCACAGAGACGGAGGTACGATGGTGGGTACCAGGGCCTGGGGGAGGAAGGAGTGGGGAGTTCATGTTTAATGGGAACAAAGTTTCAGTTTGGGAAAATGAAAAAAGTTCTGGATATGGATGGTGGTGATGACTTCACAACAATGTGAATATGCTTAATGCCACTGCCCCATACACTGAAAAATAGTTAAAATGGTCAGCTTTATATTTTTTTAAGTTTTTTTATTTTGAGAGAGAAAGATGGAGCCAGGGGGAGGGGCAGAGAGAAAGGGAGACACAGAATTTGAAGCAGGCTCCAGGCTCTGAGCTGTCGGCACAGAGTCCAATGCCAGGCTTAAACTCACCAACCACCAAATCATAACCTGAGCCGAGATTGGATGCTTAACCAACTGAGCCACCCAGGGGCCCTATGTTATATATTTTTAAAGTTTATTTATTTTTGACAGAGAAAAATGGAGAGGAGGAGGGGAGGGGTAGAGAGAGAAGGAAAGAGAGAATCCCAAGCAGGCACCGTGCTGTCAGCATAGAGCCTGATGCGGGGCTTGAACTCATGAACCATGAGATCATGACATGAGTCACAACAAAGAATCAGACACTCAACCAACTCAGCCACTCAGGCACCCCCGATTTTATATTTTATCACAATAAAAAAAATCAGCTATTAAAAAAAAAAACAGGTGCTATCTTAAAGTCTTAAGCATGACCACATTTCATCCTCACAACAAACCCACTTTCGTAGAGCAGGTATTGTTATTACCTCCATTTTAATGATGGAGAAGCCTAGGTTTAAACATATTAAGCAAATAGTTCAAGGTTCCAGGGTCAATGAGGGGCAGACCCAGGATTGGAACTCAGGGAGTCTGATTCCTGAGCCTGTGCTCTTAAATATGATGTCCTCCATGAAACCTCTCTGACTGTCCTCAAATAGAAATAGAAATAATCCAGGAAGGAAATGGAAATAACATCTGTTACAATCTATTCTCAGCATACAAGTCATGAAACCTTTGAAACATAAACTTCATGGTAGCACTCACCTTCTCCAAACCAACTTGCAATAAAACCCAAGGTCTTTATTCCCAACCCCCCAGCTCCCGCTGGATTATGGTCCCTCGATGCCTCCCCAATCTCTTCTCCCCCCTTGGCTCATCATGCTTCTGCCACCTGCCTTCTCCATCTTTCTTAAACCTGCCAATGCCTGGGGCATTGGCATGTGCCATTCCTCCTTCCTGGAATGCACTTCCACTGATACCTGTGTAGCCAGTTCCTCCCTTCATTCAGGTCTTTAGCCAGAGGTCCCCACACGCCAGAAGGCTTCTTTGTTCCATGTCTCTAAAATAGAACACTTACTTGCCCTCAGGTCAGCACCCTTCATTTTCTTCCATAGCACCTACCATTACTTGACATTATAGTATGCACTTTTCTAGGTCATTGCTCTCTGCCTCCCCTGCTAAAAGGCAACTCTAAAAAGGCAGGGAGTTGGCTCTATTTACTGCTGTACCTAAAGTGATAACCTTGCACACAGCAGATGCTCAAAGAATATTTCTTGAATGAATGGATGACTGGATGGATGGATTCATTGAGTGCTTCAGTCAGTCCTCACATAGGGTGACCAACTACCCTGGTTCACCAGTGAGGAAAGGCATTCCCAGGAAGTGAGGCCTTCAGGGCTGGATCTGAGAATCTCAGGTCCAGAGATTAAAGAACAGGAGCTCTAACCAAAGGAGCATTGAGTTTCCTTCCAGAAATCTAATTTTATAACCCCATGTTTCCCAGTCCCTAAAGGCACACACCTACAGGGTGACAATATAGAAAGGTTGTGCTTTGGGCATAACTGGACTTGGTTTGAACCCAAGATCTGTCATGTAAAGTCACTGGGCAAACCATTTAACGCCCCTTAAATCTCAGTGACTTCTCCTGTGATCTGGAGTAAGTAATCCCACCTCAGGGCTGTGACTGTGTGAGAACAGTCAGATCATCAATGTGCCACAGGTGGGACCACCTGGGAAGCAAACTCCAAGATGGAGATCATCACACAGAAAGTTTTTTAGGGTTTACTCTTCATTTCAAAACCTGTGGAAGAAGGAGAAGGGACGGAGCACAGCAAGAAGTAAGGCCGCAACAGTCCCAATGGAGACACTCAGAGGGCCCTTCATAGTTGATCCAAGTTTGGGGGAGGGACAGGAAGGGTATAATTCTGGGCTACGCAGCTCTCCTCAGCAGAGGCAGTTCTCCAAGGCACTCAACAGCTGAGGGCTGTCAGCCAACAGTCCCCCCAAGAACCTCCTTAACCCTGAAGAGGAGCTCCTTGTCTACCAAACTGTGCAACATACATGGTAAGTGCTCAACAAATGCTGCTGTTGTTGTCATTACCTTAGGACATTAATTCAAGGCCAAGACTGTATCACTGTGAAGTCTGTGCTCCTTCTCCTCTGCCTCCCAGCTCTTTATCTGAACCTCTTGAGTCACGTCTCTACTTTAGTTCAAGTAATCTTTGAACAGATCCCTTTTCCCTACCCAGACAGTGAGTCCCCTGAGAGCAGGTTTCATCTTTGTGCCCCCGTGCCACAGTTGCCCTTGGTACCCTAGGCTTCCTGAGTAACTAATAAATCAGTAAATGTATGCCCACCCTGAATCCTCCCCAAGGTTTTTATGGATTTTGACCATATCCTTTCTAGGCCTTCAATATCCCCAGACCTATCCAGGTTAACCTACAGGATAGCTCAGGCTCAAAACATCCCAGGCAGAGCAATGCCCACCTAGAAACCATTTAAAAAAATTTTTTTTAACATTTATTAATTTTTGAGAGACAGAACATGAGTGGGGGAAGGGCAGAGACACACACACACACACACACACACACACACACACACACACACACAGAATCCAAAGCAGGCTTCCAGGCTCTGAGCTGTCAGCCCAGAGCCCAACATGGGGCTTGAACTCAAGAACCACAAGATCATGACCTAAGCCGAAGTCGGACACTCAACCGACTGAGCCACCCAGGTGCCCCAACCTATAAACCATTTTGACTTCAGAGCTGGGGCTTGAGGCACCTCCTTTCTCCCACTATCCCAACCTCCCTCCATTGGGCCAAGATCTGATTGCCAGCCTCAGCATCTGCTAGCTGTATGACTGAGCAAGTTACCTAAAGATCCCTGTGCCTTTTTCCATGGGGAAATAACTTTTTCCATGGGGAAAAAAATCTCACAGAGTGACAGCATGGATTAATGGCAACCAATGGCATACAGTGTGCATTCAATTCATATCAGCTGTCATAATTATTACTAGCAAGGGTCTGGGAAGCAAAAAATATCCAGATTTAGTTCTTGGGTTTTGCACTAATATGTAGTGTCTGTGCTTAAAGGACACCAAAACAACTACATAAAGCACTGAAAAGAATCTCTTAACCATCCAGATGTTTGGTAGATGAAGCGCATAGAACATTCCTCAGCTTTATCCCCCATCAATATTTTACCTTCCTCACCTCCTTATGGGGATATTATAAATATCTAAGTGATACTTGTAAAATGTTCACAGATTTTTTTTATCCCTAACAGATATGATTACTTAAAAATGTAAAACATCTGTGTGTAGCACAACTACCATGAACAGAATTTTTGAGGGGAAAAAAAAGGATAAGCTGAGGAATGAAAAACTTGCAGTAGATTTTATAAGCAAAAGGCCAATTTCCTAAAATACAAAGAGTTCTTTCAGAGCTATAGGAAAAAGATTTGAAAACTCAATGGACAAACAAATGGTCAAAACCGCTCTAATAATAAAAGAAATACCAATTAAAATGACAATAAGACATTTTTCATTTATGTGATTAGAAAAACGAAAACGTTCATTCTTGCTTGCACTGACAAATACAAGGGAAAATAGTCACTCTCACCCGTTACCAGGGGCAGGAGATATAAGTTAGTGCAACTTCTCCTGGAAGACAATTTGATACTAGCTATTGAAATTTCAAATGTTTACATCTGTTGACTTGGAACTTCCCCTTCTAAATATATATCTTCCAAAAACATTCACACATACATAAAGATAAATGTACAAGGATGTTCAGTACAGGGACGCCTGGCTGGCTCAGTCAGAAGAGCATGCAACTCTTGATCTTGATCTTGGGGTCATGAGTTCAAGCCCCACGCGGGGTGTAGAGATTACTTTAAAAAAAATAAAATTAAATTAAAAAAAAACGATATTCAACACAGCATTATTTGTTCATCAAACAAAAACAAAAAACATGTAAATGGCCACCAGTAAGGTTTGGCTGAACACACTGTTATACAGCCATAAAACGGAAATCTATATAGGCACTCAAAAAGAATGAAACCTACGTCTGTGCAGAGATCTGTACATAAATGTCTGTAGCAGCATTATTCATACTAGCCCAAAACTAGAAACAACCCAAATATCTACCAACTGGTAGATACACAAAATGTACACTATCCTAAAATGTTATACTGTTGAAAAGGAACAAAGGTCTGTCATGTGAATGAACCTCAGAAACATTTTGTTTGTTAAGAGGAGCTACACACAGAAAAATATATGTTTTTTATTCTGTTTATATGCAAGCCCATAAAAGGCAAATCTATAGAGACAAAAAATAGATTAGTGGTTGCCTGGTGACAGAGATGAGGACAGAGAGTGACTGCAAATGGGCACAAGGAATATTTTAGGGGGTGAAAGAAATGTTCTAAAATTGGATTACAGTGTTAGTTGCACAATTCTGAAAATTTACTAAAAAGTCAACGAATTATACAGGTCAATGAATTAAAACAGGTGAATTTTATGGTACATAATTTATACCTCAGTAAAACTATTTTTTCAAAAATAATGAGACAGGGGTGCCAGGGTGGCTTAGTCAGTTGAGTGTCCGACTTCAGCTCAGGTCATGATCTCACAGTTCATGAGTTCAAGCCCCATGTTGGGCTGTGTGCTGACAGCTCAGGGCCTGAAGCCTGCTTCAGATTCTGTGTCTCCCTCTCTCTCTGCCCCTCCCCTGCTCACACTCTGTCTCTCTCTCAAAAATAAATAAGATTAAAAAAATTAAAAAAAAAAAAAAAGAATGAAACAGGGGCATCTGGGTGGCTCAGTCGGTTAAGCATCCAACTCCTGATTTTAGCTCAGGTCATGATCTTGAGGTTTGTGAGATCCTCATCAGGCTCTGTGCCTGCTTGGGATTCTCTCTCTCCCTCTCTCTCTCTGCTCCTCCCTGGCTCATGCTCTGTCTCTCTCAGAAATAAACATTAAAAAGAAAAAGAATGAGATAAATCAATAAATTCTCACATGCAAGGATGCCCAAGAAAAACTTAAATATTTTTTTCATTTTTTTAATGCTTATTTATTTTTGACAGAGAGAGAGACAGAGCATGAGTAGGGGAGGGGCAGAGAGAGAGGGAGACACAGAATCCAAAGCAGGCTCCAGGCTCTGAGCTGTCAACACAAAGCCCGACATGGGGCTCAAACTCACAGACAGCGAGATCACGAGCTGAGCCGAAGTTGGACACTCAACCAACTGAGCCACCCAGGCACCCCAAAACTTAAATATTTTTAAAAGAGATGAAATAGTATGAATAATATTAAATGATTGTTAAGGCAATCATAATATATGTTAGTATACACACAGAAAATAATTCCAGAGGAATCTATAGGAAACTGGTAACAGTAGTGTTCTCTCCAGAAGGTAGGATTATAAGAACACTTTACTTTCTTTATGGTGTACTTCATATATATATATGATTTTTTTAAATTAGGTATTTTTGCTAGATGTTTGAACATTTTCTTAATAAAACATTAGAGGGTAAAAAAATAAAATGAAATAAAAATAAATAATATATTGAAAATTTTTTAATTTTTTAAAAATTAAAAAATAAATAAAAATAAAATAAATAAATAAATAATAAATATAAATAATAATAATAATTAAAAAATTTTTTTTAAATAAAAATAAAAATAAATTCAATTCAACTAAAATTAAAAATAAGACATTGGGGGAAATGGGCATTACTTTTGTAACCTAAAAAAATATAATGTTAAAATTAAATACGTAAGTAAAGCAGTGGTGTGTTTTAAATTGACTCAGTTTTGTTGATACTGCTGAGTCCCAGTTACAAATGCCACATCTGGTCACAAGATGTATGGGATCTCTCATTCTCCTGGCTCCACCGCAGCCTGGAAAAAAAAAAAAATCTGAAAACCACCCATCTCTGCCTTTCTCTCATTCCAAGCTCCCCAAACAATGACTAATTCTGTTTCCCAGCCAGCCACCTTAAAGCTGGGGAGATGAATATGCCCTGGAGAAGTACATCCCTCAGTGTTAACCTGTCTATGGATACCTTGCTTATAAAACAATTTCTTTTGAGTTTGGCTGGCAAAAATAAAAGGCGGGGGGAGGATTTCTCAAAGGCTGATAAAAATAATCTGATTATTCATTAAGCTGAAGTATGAGGAGTGCCTGGGTGGCTCAGTCGGTTAAGTGTCCAACTCTTGATTTCGGCTCAGGCCACGATCTCAGGGTTTGTGAGATCCAGCCCGGCACTGGGCTCCTCATGCACAGCGCTGCAGGGCTTGCTTGGGATTCTCTCTTTCCCTTTCTCTCTCTGCCCCTCCCCCACCTGAAAAATAAACTTAACAACAACAACAACAAAAAAAGGCTGAAGAATGAAGTCAAGGGCCTGAGGACCCTATCAAGCAAGATACAGAGACCCCAGGAAGTCCTCACCTATATACCTGACCCACCTCCCTGTCTTCATTTCTCTAAGCTCAGACCCTGGCAGCTCAATAAAGTGTACTATTTTCTTAACTTTTTACTGAAGTGTAATAGACATACAGAACAGTGTACATGTTTTAAGTAGAGCTTAAACTCTACTTAAAAGACTCTGAGTCTCAAGGACAAATCTTTCCCTTTTCCAATGGAAACCATTGTGCCACTCTTTTTTTTTCTTTCTTTTTTTTTTTTTTTTTACTTCTCTTAATCAGAGGTGAATGAAGGGGCCGTACTAATAACAGTCCATTGCCACGCTGGTCCCATCCCCCTGAAAATCTGGACTGAGATGCCTGTGTATGGTGGCTGGTGGTCATTGTTGCCCAGCTCCAAGAGGTGCCTCCAAGTCAGGTGCCAGCATCTCATGACTCAGAGTTACCGGGAGGAACTGAAATCAGCCCAGGCTTCCCCAAAAGGAAGCTCTCCAGCTGTTACAAAGAAAGAAAGATGGAGTGAACTCCAGTAGACTATAAGCTTCATGAGGGCAGGAAGCGTGTCTGTCTGCCCATTAATGAAAACCCGGTACCTGGTACACAGTAGGTGGTCAATAAATATTTGTTCAAAGAAATGCTGATTGACTCAAATACAGAAGGTGAAGACAAACTCTGGAAACCAGGCCACCAAGCAGAAACCCTAAGAGTTTGGGAAGGGCTACTGCTAAACCAGATGGTGTCCTGCTGCCAGTTAGGGAAAAACAGCACTTTCTCCCTGCTGATAATAGCTCCACACCAGGGCAAATTGCTTGGTGAGCAGAGTGTGGACTGGGTTGCAGACCCACCTCTCAGCCAGGTACCCTTGTGTAGGGGACAGCCTGCACTGCCATCTGGGTGGCCCTGTGTTGGTGATCACTGCTGCTCCTTGTGCCCATCGACGGTACAAATCATGTAGACTATGCCTTGCCAGGCTTCTTGCTTGTCCCCAGTAAAGGCTGACCTGAAGTGAAAACCAAAGGCCTCAAAAAATCTTCCTATAATCTAAGTATTTGCTTATTACTTACAGGACCATGTAGTCCCAACCCCTGTACCATCTGAAAAGGAACCCCTGCCCACTTCAACGCCTTCCATACTCCTAAGAGAGAGCAAAGCAGATGGGCAAAAGGAAAAGAGGGAACATCCTACTTTACACCAGGAGACTACCCTTTTCATATGAAAACTGTTACATGAGCTTCATAGCCAAATACCTCAAGGATGATTTTAGCTGTGCTTTTTCTGGTGTGCAGGCATCATCGCTTGCCTAGGCTGCTACAATAGCTCCTAACTCGCCTCAGTGCCTTGCCTTGCCTACCAACAATCTATTCTCCACATTCCAGGAGGAAAGGTCTTTCAAAAGGAGAAAATTGATCATGTCATCTCCCTGCTTACAATCTCTCATTGCACATAGTATAAAATACAAGTTCTTAACATGGTCCACAAGGCCCTCTATGACCCTATTCTGGCCACCCTCTCCACCACTTCTTGTGACATTCTCTATCATGCTCACTTTGTTTCTGCTATATCCACTTTCTTACAGTTCATTCTCCCTTTTTCTTTCTTTCTTTTTTTTTTAATTCTCCAAAGCTGTTGTTCCTGCCCCAGGGCCTTTGCACTTGCTGCTTCCTAGGCCTGGAGTCAGCTTACCAGCTTTTCACATGACATCTAGGTGTAAACTTAGAGAGGCTTTTCCTGCTCTTTTAACAAGAACTTCAATCCCCTTCCCTCCATCTCTATTCCATTACTGTTTTATTTTCTTTGTAATAATTACCATTATCTGAATTTGTCTGATTATCAACTTTTTTACTGCCAGTCTCCCTGCTTTCCCTTATGCCCTTACACTACCCACCACACTCACAGCAGAATATAAGCTCATTTCCCACACTATTTCTAGTGTCAAGAACACAACAGACACTTAATATATACTTTTTTAAAGAATTACAATTGTAAGGCTCTTAACAGTTTGAGAAGTATACTCACATTCACTGCCCTACATAACCTTAAAAACAGCTGTAAAGGGCAGGTAGCACAACCCTCATTTTACAGATGAGGAAACAGGTTCAGAGAGGCCAAGCAGTTTGCCAAAGATCACACAGCAAGAAAGATACTTATTTTGCACTCAAACCCAGGTTTTCCCCTTCTGAGTCTGGGGTTCTTCTCCTACTACACAGTTAACATCCAACAGTGCTTCCCACTCACTGGGCATACACTTTACAACACCAGTTGAGAAACAAAGCAGTTACTTGCAGGATTGGGTTAAGCTCCAAGACAAAAAAGAATATAAAGCTTTGGCACCATTTTGAAAATCATCAAAATAGACAATTACGTAAAATGATTCCCCTCTGAAACCCATGGATGGGAGAAGAGGCAAGGCATCCAGATGTCCTGTCTCGAGTTTGATCTGTGTTTGAGGAATTCCCTGATTCAAATGAAGGACAGGGCACTTGAGAGTGGGGGAAAATGGAGAGAGATGAAAAAGGCTGTATCTCTACCCAAGAGTGGCAAAAAGAAACTATGACTAATAGGGGAAAATTCATTGTAGGAAACTAACCACATGCTACAGGAGGATCAAATTTCTCACCCTTCAGAACCAGAAAGCTAAAGGCATAACAACCACGGCATGTTTAAAACTATCATCTCAGTCTCGGGTCACAGAAACTGAGAGTGAAATATCCCTGGGAGGATAAACTGAAGTGGCCTTTGGGGCAGGGGAGCTGGGTGGATGCGAGGGAACACTTCCCATTATATTTAGACTGCTTTATATGTGTCTGTATTACATACTCAAAAAGTGAGCTAAATTTAAACAAACAATTTTTAAAAAGAGAACTGGTCTAGGCAGCTACTTCAGTAGGTCAGTCCTTCCAGGCCCGGCCTCCCTATCAGATTTCATCTTTTCCAATCCAGACAGAGGTAAGCAGTCAGGCCTACTCCCCCTCTTCGGAGCATGACAGGTAGAAAGTGCTTCCTTTGGTCTCACTCAAATCTAAGCCATTTCCCTTCAGAGCCTGAAGCCATAAAGCCTGGAGCCATAGAAGACTGTCTTCTCCATAGCCTTCATTTTACAGATGAGACCCACAAAGGGAAGAAACTTTCTCAAGGTCCCCCAACTAGGAAATAGCGAGGTCGGAGCCTGAGTACAGATCTCCTGCCTCTCTGTGTTGTGCTCCCTCTGTGACACCAAGCTCCTTCTCTGTCCAACACCAAGAAAACCAGAATACCAAGCATTAACAGGCACAGTTTAGGAGTATCAGCCCCCTGGGCCATTCTCTAAAGACTCTTCTCTTCCACACTGCATCGACTTAACTGCCTCAGACCACTCCAGAGCGCCCAACTAGTGGCTCTGGCCTAAAACAGAACCAGCCCAAGGGGAATGCGGAACTCGTAGAGGTAAGCTGCAAAAACTGGGGAGTGATGCCTGCATTTACTGGGCAGGGACCCAGGGATGCTAAACAGCTACAATGCATGGGACAGTCCACTCAAAGAAGACTCGCCTGGCCCCACATGCCCTGTGATCATCTCTGATCGCTTCCCTGAGTCCCCCACCACCCTTCAAACCCTGAATGTCCGCAGACTAGTAGAAGCCCTGAGAAGCACTAGCTGAACGTTGTCAGAAATGACTCCAATAAAGGACAACATTTGATAGCTCCTTGCAGCTAAACAATGTCACGAACTGTCATTCTCACAACAGCCCTAGGAGAAGGACACCACGGTTCTGATTAAACAGACAAAGAAACTGAGACACTGAGGGGCTAAGTCACTTGCCAGAACCATGCTAAAAGCTGGCAAGGCAGGCACTCGTTAACAGAGTCTCCCAAATCCATAATCCCAAACAATGCTGCTTTTAAAATAAACTGAGCTGTGGGAAATTTAAACTACTAATAAAAATGACCCATGCCCCAATCCTGTGTCTCAGTGGCCTCACTGGGATACCAGATTGCATCTTCCAGACCACCCCCTCCCTCTGCAATCCCAGGGAGCATATTGAGTCCTGATGGGCCTCTCCTTGGACGAGGCTGCAGTTTTCAGACCAGATTTCATAGTCGAGTAAAATCCACCTCCACCACCCAAAAAAATATGAGGGGGTGTCTACAAAGGGTGGCCAATATTACAAAAGGTATTAGGGAGAAAAACTACCCCAATTGTTCAAGACAGTATAATTTCTCTCTCTCTCTGTCTCTCTCTCTCTCTCTCTCTCTCTCTCTCTCTCTCTCTCTCACACACACACACACACACACACACACACACACACACACCAGAAAGGAAGAACAATGTTTAGAATATAAGGCAGGTCTTTAATCACATACAGTTAGCTTTAAGGGAAAAATCCCTGCATTGTCCTTATTTTTTTCACGTTGTTGCAGACTGGGAGACACCTCACACACAGACTGACAGTGGTCTGGGGACCTTTAGAGCAGACAACCTCATTATGACAGAAGGAGACCTGGGCCTTTGGACCTCATTGTGCTGGCTGCAGTCCCCAGCCTTGTTGAAGCCAAACCACCAAGAGAGTCACAGAGACAAGGAGGAGACGGGTGGGGGCTAGCATAAGACAGAGAAGTACAATGGCGGGGGGAAAAAAGGCAGCAGGGCAATCCCCCACCCCGGTGGAAGGAAGTTCTTCCTCCCTCAATGAGCCATGTGCCAGTGGTCATTACCCACATGGGACAGGAGGAGAGCACAGGGGGCTGGCACAGTAGGGACAGGAGGAGATGTTGTCCTGGCTGGGTCTGGCTCTCCTTGCCCTTCCCCCCCACCACCTCCCTCTCCGCCCCCCCGCATCAACCTCAGAGTCAAGAGCAGAGTCTCTGAGCTTCAGCTTTACAAACACTGGGAGAAAGCTAACGCAGCCTTTAAGCTGCATTAACAGGATCAAGGGATGTATTATTAGTCACGCTGGCCTCCATATTGTTCAGAGTACTTCTGAAAGACACTGCTTAGCCTGGTCTCCATATTTTAAGGGATATTAATAATTTGGAAGGTTTATCAGTGGCCTGCAGACTCAAAACTGGCCCTCGTCTATTTGGGAAGATTTCCCAGAAACACTGCTCTAGGAGAGACCTCAGCCCTGCTAGCCAGATTGGTTAAATCCACCCTAGAAATGAATTAGGTGGAAGATAATGGCAGCCAGATGGCTTTTAAAATGTTGATAAGCTGAAATGTGGCAGGAAAAAGAGACCAGAGGGTCAGGGAACAAGTTATCTAGGGCACAATAGAAGCATCTAAGCATCAAAATGCTTAGCGGAGAAAACAAATACCTTGTACATAAGTCACCACTGCCCACACCTGAGCCCATGGCAGAGTGGCTATTTTTTCCTACCGACCTTGGAGCACAGTCCCAGAAACCTTCTCAACACAGCCCTCTAGCAGCCACTACCAATCCATCATAGTTGGCACTCAGTTGGGGATCATACCAACTCTAAACAAGAGTTCTCTCCATAAAGGGGCACAGATGATACATTAGATATAAACTATTTCCCACCCTTGACTTAGGAGTACTTAAGATTGGTCTTCAAATAGTGGAAATGTTACCATGCATGAATCAGCCAGCTTAGACTTATTTTGAGTTGTTCCAAAAGACAGAGGTGCCTTGCAATTCTATTCGAGGAAGCTCTTTCTAGCAAACGTTTCCAACAACAGGATTGTCTGTTTTATGAGGTGGTCAGTCCCTTGCTACTGGAAGTTCCAGTCAGAAGCTTCAAAGCTGTCAGGAATTCCAGTCCAGTGTGAGCATTCAGGCAAATTCTGTGCTTCTAACTAAGACTGAAGACTCAGATGTGACACCTATGTACTGAGCACCTACCATGTGGCAGAGACAGGCACACAGGCTATCACCGTGGATACTGTGACCTCTATATACTCAGGAGGATTGAGTAACTTCACACAGGGAGGGAGTGGCCCATCAAGAATTCAAATCCTGGGGCACCTGGGTGGCTCAGTCGGTTGAGTGACCAACTTCGGCTCAGGTCATGATCTCATGGTTTGTGGGTTCGAGCCCCAAGTGGAGCTCTGCACAGTGCAGAGCCTGCTTGGGATTCTCTCTCTCCCCCCACCCCCCTGCCCCTCCCCCACTCGTACTTTTTACTCTCTTTCAAAATAAATAAATTAAAAAAAAAAAAAGAATTCAACTCCTGATCCTGCAACTCCAAGTCCTGCATGTTTCCCACCGCACTTTCATGAGCTGCAAACAAGCAGCAAGACAAGGCCTCCTCTGAAGCTAAGCGGCTCTCAGACGGTACCTACACCTGGGGCTTTTTCTTCCCTAAAGATGCTGCCTAGTTGTTACGGGACAGCCCCACATCGGCTGCTCTAAAAGTGTTCAGATCCAGGGCTAACGCTTCCTCACTGCCAGACGGCAGGCATCCTGTTTGCTCATTCCGTCTCCAAATGACAGTTCTCTCCACAAAGGGGCACAGATGGAATCTCTGATATTGGACTTAGTGTCTTTGTCCTAACATCCCAGGCACCATCGTTCTTTTGGTCTGAGGTGTTTATAGCTTCTGTTCCAAGGCAGAAGTTCCTAAAACGGGGTGAGAGCTCAAGCCACATCAGTCATGGATCTCCAAATGACTAGCCAATCACAGGCTGCAAGGTCCTGAGCAGGGGAAGGGAGCACAGGAAGGCTGTAATGAGGGAAAGGGAAAAGGATAGTTTGTAGTAAGACAAAGCAACTCCATTCTTCTCATGGTTAGGCTTGCTGCAGTCTCATGGCTCATTTCAGATTCCTGGGGTTTCTGTCCTGTACCCCAATCCGCATTCTCTCAAGTCCTGCTTTGTCCCACCCTCCAGCAACAGTATCGCCCTAATACCCAGCGCCTGGAGCTTGCCCTGATTTAACCACTGCCATGGCCAGGACCTGGTTTTTGCCCTATGTTGCAAGCACCACAGAGTACCCCCAGCCCAGATATCCAACACTCTCACCTATGTAGACCTGCACCTGCCAGCCTGGACTTTCTCTTGCCCATGTGGAGCTGGGAGTCCCCTCCCCGAAGGGGGCATAGCTCTAGCTTCCAGCCCCTCCTATTACAGCCCCTCCTGTGTCCTGCTGCTACGGTTAACCTGACCACAGTGGGCCGTCTCCAGCTATGCTTCCTACTACCCAGAGTGTGCGTCCCACTGCCCTCTAAAGCCACCTCCCACCTCTTAAGAAATCTTCTTGTTAAGGAACCAGACTACATTTACACCTATAATTCTATATCCTTGTCCATGCCCATCTCCCTAGCCAGAATTTTTTGCTCCCCACCCACCTTCAGAGAACATATCTTTACTGCCTAAAGCCCTTTCTGGTGATGTGAGCCCACACAGGCCTTCCCTCTCTTTTTGCATTCAACGTCTGTACAGACAGCAAAATTAGTCCCTTATTTATACCATTACCTGCTTCACTGTTCAATGAAACAATTTAGCACATCTGACACTCTCATCACTAGTATGTATGTTTTACTTTCCAACTAGTCTACAAATGTCAGTGGGTAGAAACAGTCTACTTCACCTTGCACCTGCTCAGTGCCCAGCCAGGGCAGGGCTATGGTAGACCCTCTTCTTTGGAAAGTGCCTGCCCACCGACAGGGGTGGGATTCTGGCTGACACAGTTCTGATGTTAACCCCATGTCACTGGCCATACCAACTGGTTCAGGGACCACCTAAGCTGGGCCAATCAGAGTCCCTTCTCTAGCAACAATGAAGGGAAGGAGGAAGAAAAGAAAACCAATGAAAAAAGAGAATGAACAAGAGATGGTCTTTCCGTATGTTCACCTCCAAATGAAACATGAACTTGGGAGCTGCCAGCACCCATTGTTTGCCTGTCACGTAGAAATATCAGAAAATAGTCAGAGAAGAAATAGTAGAGCAGGAAGAGTGAAGCAGATATGCAAAAAGAAGCCAAAATGAGAGAAAGTACACCCAGGATCCCTAACAACCCAGATCCCGGTTCTTGGCCATCATGAGGCTTACAGCGTTTACCCACTTGGGTTTCACAGAAGACTGTGCGTCTTTAAACAAACTCTATTTTCATTACCACCCGCTTCTGCTGGTTTCTGTTGCCTGCAACCAAAAGTTCCACTAAAGCAAGGGCACATGTTACATGTTTTATAAGTTCTTGCACATTCATTGAATATATTCCTGATTTATCACCACAGACCTCAATTCAAATAACAGTGGTGAATTTCTTCAGCATCTCCCATTAGGTGCTTTCAAACAAAGACCTCTAAATGGATAACTTATCTATCAGCCACACTGATGCTTAATAACACAAAGACCATGATCACACTGAGACCAATTTGCATGCAAACACCCACATGTACCTATGTGCATATTACTTCAATTACACATAGCAGTCATTCAGTGTGTTCTGTCCCCTTCCTGGGGCTTTCACTCCAAAGGAGCAGAGAACAGTGAAGAATAAATAAAATTTATAGTCTAAAGCCTAGGTGCCATCTCTGTCGTGGCACTTCACAGTCATATACCCTAAGCAAGGCACTCAACCACTGAGCCACATTCAACAAGACACTGCCACTCAAGCCAACCGTTCTGGAAGGTAAGAGTTCAATCCCTATCTAGGACTCCCTGAACACCTCAAAGAGTGTCTCCCAAAGAAGGTACTGCAGGATGCTTGTTCTAGAACAGGGGCGGCAACCTACAAACCACATGAGTCAAATCTGGCCCATAGCCTATTTTTGTAAATAAAATTTTATTGGAGCCAGCCATGTCCACTCATTTTCTATCAATGGCTGCATTTGCATTGAACAGCAGACTGAGCAGTTACAACAGAGATCATATGGCCCACAAAGCCTGAAATGTTTACTATCCGGCCCTTTACAGAAAAAGTTTGTACATCTGGAATATGACAACAGGTATATCCTAAAGAAAAAATAGTACCTGGGTTAATGAGTTCCAGAAACAGTGGGTTAAAAATAACCCTAAAATTTGTATGGAACCAGAAAAGACCTAGAATAGCCAAAGCAATCTTGAAAAAGAAAACCAAAGCAGGAGGCATCACAATCCTGGACTTCAAGCTATACTACAAGCTGTAATCATCAAGACAGGTTGGTACTGGCACAAGAACAGACACTCAGATCAATGGAATAGAATAGAGAACCCAGAAATGGACCCACAAACGTATGGGCAACTAATTTTTGACAAAGCAGGGAAGAATATCCAATGGAATAAAGACAGTCTCTTCAGCAAGTGGTTCTGGGAAAACTGGACAGCGACATACAGAAGAATGAACCTGGACCACTTTCTTACACCATACACAAAAATAAACTCAAAGTGGATGAAAGACCTCAATGTAAGACAGGAAGCCATCAAAGTCCTTGAGGAGAAAGCAGGCAAAAACCTCTTTGATCTTGCCCACAGCAACTTCTTACTCAACACGTGTCCAGAGGCAAGGGAAACAAAAGCAAAAATGAACTACTGGGACCTCATCAAAATAAAAAGCTTCTGCACAGTGAAGGAAACAATCAGCAAAACTAAAAGGCAACCGACAGAATGGGAAAAGATATTTGCAAATGACATATCAGATAAAGGGTTAGTACCCAAAATCTATAAAGAACTTATCAAACTCAACACCCAAAAAACAAATAATCCAGTGAAGAAATGGTCAAAAGACATGAATAGACACTTCGCCAAGGAAGACATCCAGATAGCCAAATGACACATGAAAAAAATGCTCAACATCACTCATCATCAGGGAAATACAAATCAAAACCACAATGAAATACCACCTTACACCCGTCAGAATGGCTAACATTAACAACTCAGGCAACAACAGATGTTGGCGAGGATGCGGAGAAAGAGGATCCCTTTTGCACTGCTGGTGGGAATGCAAGCTGGTGCAGCCACTCTGGAAAACAGTATGGAGTTTCCTCAAAAAACTAAAAATAGAACTACTCTACGACCCAGCAATTGCACAACTAGGTATTTATCCAAGGGATACAGGTGTGCTGTTTTGAAGGGACATGTGCACCCCCATGTTTATAGCAGCACTATCAACAATAGATAAAGTATGGAAAGAGCCCAAATGTCCGCCGGTGGATGAATGGATGAAGAAGATGTGGTATATATACATATATATATATATATATATATATATGTATATATATACTATAGAGTATTACTCAGCGATCAAAAAGAATGAAATCTTGCCATTTGCAACTACATGGATGGAACTGGAAGGTATTATGCTAAGCGACATTAGTCAGTCAGAGAAAGACAAATATCATATGACTTCACTCATATGAGGACTTTAAGAGACAAAACAGATGAATGAACATAAGGGAAGGGAAACAAAAATAATATAAAAACAAGGAGGGGGACAAAACATAAGAGACTCTTAAATATGGAGAACAAACAGAGGGTTACTGGAGGGGTTGTGGGAGGGTGAATGGGCTAAATGGGTAAGGGGCATTAAGGAATCTAGTCCTGAAATCATTGTTGCACTATATGCTAACTAATTTGGATGTAAATTTAAAAAAATTAAATTAAAAAATAAAAAAGAAACAAAGGGTTTCATAATTTATGTTTTATAGTACTTACCAGAACCTTTAATATATGGAAGCACACTATGAATCTTTAAGAAGCACACTGGGGCGCCTGGGTGGCTCAGTTGGTTGAGTGTCCGACTTCAGCTCAGGTCATGATCTCACAGTTCGTGAGTTCGAGCCCCACATTGGGCTCTGTGCTGACAGCTCGGAGCCTGGAGCCTGCTTCTGATTCTGTGTCTCCCTCTCTCTCTGCCCCTCCCCCACTCACGCTCTGTCTCTCTCTCTCTCTCTCTCTCTCTCTCAAAAATAAATAAATATTTTTAGAAAATTTTTAAAAAGAAGCGAGCACACTAGAATGCTTCCTACACTTATTTGAACAGAGCCCTTTCTATAGCAAACATCTTGAGGGAGTAGTGTTCCAAAGTCTAGAGGAGTTCCTCATCTATATAATAGAGACTACATTCTGCCTAACTTATGCTTTTCAAAAGTCATGGTATTCTGGCCACATATAAATGAGAGAGAGAAAAAAAAAAGGCTGATCCAGACTTGGAAATTAAAAGCAATTATTGTAATATTTTCCACTCTTACTAAATAGTAAAAAGCTTTGATTGTACAAGAAAACCCTGTGTTAGTGGATGAAGCCTTTTTTCCCTTGAACAACTTTGGAAAATGGATTTGACAGTACATTATCAATTCTACTAACCAAAGCTTTATTTGGAAATTTACTTTTTGTACAAATTGAATTATATAATGCTTGAAATACTTTGTCACTTTGTAAGCAAAATGCATAGCACTTACTTAGTTTATACTGTAAAGTATATGTTATATATGCTTTTGTCAATTTGAGAGTAAAAATAGTTACTGATATAAATAAATAAATAAATAAATAAATAAATAAATAAATAAATAAATAACCCTGACTCTACCTGCATCATAGGGCTGTCAGGAAGATCAAATGCAACACTAATATGAGTGGGCTGTGCAAACCACAGGCAAATGAGAATTATACCTCCTGCCCAGTAACTTAAAGGCATTTCTGCTCCATTTCCCACCAGCGACTCTGAGGACAGACAAAAATGGCCTCCAAGAGTCAGCTGTTTCTAAGAACCTGCTGATTCTGAAAAACTCGCCCGTGCCTTGGTAGAAAAGTACATGATTGTAAGTTTAATGGGAAGCGTTGCTGAGAGATTCGATTTGTTTCCATTAAAGAACATCAATTAATCTTGATTCTGGATGGAAGACAGGCATTTCTCCTCTGGAAGTTTTGATTAGCTCTCCATACTACACAGGAGTGACATGGGCTCCAGATAGATGGTTTCCTCATGCAAAGCCATTTCACAAACCATGGGGTTCTGAAGGGGACAGATGCTCCTCCAGAAGGAACACCTGACCCCCTCCAATGGTCGACCCCTCCTCACACTAACATGCCCTTTGCCCTTAGCAGCACCAACCAGGTTTTGACACCCACTATCACCCAAGCCCAGTTAATAAACAACTTGTGGAGACACAAAGTTGCTCAGACCCATGGAAGCACCCAGGAAAGCCAAGCAGGTCAGGTAAGGAATGGCCAGCACCCCAGACTAGGAAGTAGTAATGACATTATGCTGAGAGGTCACACCATTTACAAATGGATGTCACCACTTCCTCTTCCAAAACAAGAAGTGGGGCATGTGGGAAAGGGGATAGAGCGAAGAAAGCTGAAAGGAAGATGCACACGTGGAGACACCATCCACTCACCTGCGATCCATGCAGTTCGGATGGTGCCTGCCCATCTCTCCCCCACCCCACCACACAGACTCTGGCGTCTTCCAGATGCCAAGTAATTGCAGGGAGTCCCTGCCATTCCCAAGAGATAATATCTTCCTGGAATTCCCACAATTCACATATACCACTTCTATCTGTGGAAGGAACGCCCTAAGCAAGGGCAGGTCTTTTAAAAAAGAGAGAGAGGGGCGCCTGGGTGGCTCAGTTGGTTAAGTGTCCAACTTCGCCTCAAGTCATGATCTCACGGTTTGTGGGTTCAAGCCCCACATCGGGCTCTGTGCTGACAGCTCAGAGCCTGGAGCCTGCTTCGGATTCTGTGTCTCCCCGTCCCTCTGCCCCTCCCCCACTCACACTCTGTGTGTCTCTCTCTCAAAAATAAAATAAACATTAAAAAAAATTTTTAAATAAAAAATAAAAATAAGAGAGAAAGAGAAAGAGAGAGAGATTGAGGAATGGTGAAAGAGAAATGTCACACCTTGAGGATGACTCAGTGACAGGATGCACTGAGGTGACTATAATAAAAACACAAACTTGCCACCAGATGCTACACCATGAAGAGCCAGACAAGACCCTATGTCCACACCAGAGATAACTCAGACCAAAAGGGCATTTCCTAAGGGATAAGCCTGAGGTCCCATGAGGGGAGAGGCCCACTCTGCAAGGAAGTGATGCTGGAGAGTGTCCCTAAGGTTTTGAAGTCCCAGGCTGGACAATTTCATTCTGAGAGCCTAAGAGCAGAGACACTCAAGCAGGATAAGGATCTAGCAAATTCTATCTTGGAGGGAAGAAGCCAACCAAAAGGCCTATAGCCGGGCCTCACTCCCCTCAACTTGTAGCAGCCATCAGACACTGAGCTAACTGTGCTTGCCAGTTCCCTGCTTCTGGTAAGTTATTGCGATTTCTACCACCAGATACCAAAGCTTTATTAGAAGATTCAGTTATTCGTGGACTCCTCTCTATCCCCGCAACTGACTGAGAGGTTCAGAGGCTGGCACAAGGAGCCTTTGGAGAGGATGGTGCTTTGTGTGAAATGCGGGGCAGAAATCACCCAGCTCAAGACCCACCTGAAGGCAATACGGTCTCTCCTAAATCCACCTGGTCTCTCTGCACCCCCACGCGCCCCCACCCCCTCTCCTCAAGGACTGTTCAGCCGGCTCACAAAACAGAGGAGACCACCATCTGCTAATATCGGCAGGGCTGTGTTGTGGAAGAAGCAGCCGTGCTTCGGCACAGCTCCAGCACAGGCCCACAGTGGGGAAGTAACAAGGATGAAGATTTGGGTCAATGTAAGAAAACCCAACAGAAGCCTTGGAGCAGTTCAAAAGAACAGCCGGGGATATTCGCTGAGATGCAAGAATTGGGGGCTTGTGGTAAATGAGCCACAGGTTATGTATCAGGAGCAGCTCTAAGGGCATCTCTGCTCCCTCCACCCCACCCCCACCCTCCCCTGTGGACCCCCAGCGGCCAGCCCCACTGTCGGGAAGAGGAACGAGCAGAATCTGTAACTGCATCCTAAAGATGTCTCTGACAGTGCAGGGCATTTTGATGTGGTCTTGTAAATAAACCATTATCTAACAAATTAGCCGGGCTTAAATAAATAAATAAATAAATAAATAAATAAATCTCTTCTCCTTATCGTGAAACAACAGGCTGTGCAGTGTTAGCTCTGGGAGAAAAATTTCAGTTTGGGGCTCATCTTCTTGTCCACATGGTCTTGACACCTAGAGCAAGTTTCTTCCTGAGATACAGTATAAAGTTCACCTCGGCTCCAGCTGCTCTGAAGATGCCTGTTTCTCTTTGAGGTACCCCACCCCCCCGCACCCCGCCCGGCACACCTCCTAGAAAATGCATTCCAGGTATGCCACAAAGGCTATATTCGAAAGTCAGGCCCATCCCAAACAAGATATTCCCTCCAAGGCTGCAGAAAATTAATCAGTGGCTGTTATATAATGAAAACAAAGTTCAGTGACATTTTAGTTTTTAAAAAAACAAAACAAAACAAAACAAAACACCACCACTACACCCAAGGACGGTTAGCTCCAATACCTATGGGGACCAGGGACATCAGGTGAACTAGTAAAGCAGGGGAAGTTAGGGAGATGACAGGGGCCAATTGAGCTCCAGTCCTATCCAAGGAGAGCTATGGGTGCTCAGCTCCAGCTGGTGCTGCCCCAGGTTGCCAGACCTTCTGACTTTTTTTTAAAGGTGCTGGAAATCCAGATTTTATGTGAAATCTCCTCATTTTTACATGTTGGCATCTACGTTGCATTTTTCAAAGACACAGTACAGGCCAAATCAAACACATCTGAGGACTGGATTTGGCCTGTACGTCGTCAGTTTGCAAGCTCTGCATAAAAGTCCAGCTTAAACAAATTACCAGTAATGTGCAAAACAGATCCTTCCCCCCCCCACCCATCCCCTCCGTCTCTGAGAAATTAGGCAGGGGGTCAGGGATGGGGTTGCAGGTGAGATGAGGTTCAGGAATAAAGAAGGCCCAGTGACATCTGTGTCCAAATTAATGTGGTAAGTACCGGAAGTCCACGTTTCCGTTTTGACAGTCAGATCAAAATGTCTGCATCCAATCAGCCTCTTCAGCAAGTCTGCTTTCCTCTATCAGGAAGCAAGATTTTTACTTTTATTATGGAAATTATCGTCCTCCAGTGGGCCCCAGAAAGCAGAATCACAAGGTTGGCAGGCAGAAGCCTTGTATGTCACCTTGAACAAATCTTCTGCTGCCTAAATCCCCACTCTGACCCTCTTTTCAGGGGCATATCACTGCAGCCTCAAACACCTCCTATTCTAGGGAGATCAAGGCTTCCTGAGCCTGCCTGCCTGTCCCTTCAAGACAGTTCTAATTGTTAGAAAGGTCTTCCAGACACTAGACTTCTATAAACCCAGCCCAAAGTCAGATTAGGTTTTTGGCAGCCGCCTCCCCATGACTCACACCAAACTTATTGTCAATGAGAACCTTAAGTCTTTTTCACAAGCATTGCTGCTAAGCACATCTCTAGTCTGTACTTGGCCAGCTGCGTTTTTAGACATAGGGCAAGACTTTATACTTTTTTCCTTATTAACTTCCAGCCCACCTACATGTTGCGATGAGGTGGGCATCTGTTCCCAGGTACAAATCTTTGTTAGTTTCCCAGATTCTTTTCAGAGGACCTTGACCCTACCTCTGTCCCATGGATTGTGGAAGCTGATGGCTCTGCACTTAATCGATGACACAGATGGCACTGGGGCATTTGCCAGTAAATACAACCTGCTGTCTACCTTCTCCAAAGCCCAGTTGCTGGAAATAGTATTTATGGATGACTGACTGAATCCTACATAATGAGGAATGGAGGTTGGTCCATTCCTCCAAATCAAAAAAACTCAAATGCCCTTAGGAGTCAAGCAGGCAACAAAAAATGAGTGAAGTGGGTCAGGTGGGCCCTGGAACAAGCGGACCCCATACCCCATTTGAAGGGGACAGTCGATTTTTGCCTCTATCTGAGAATGACAGCAAAATGCCTGGATCTTCCCATATCACACGAAATGCAGAAATCTAGATTTTTTATGTAAACTCTCCAGATTTTTTTTTGCACTTTCTTGATTTTTATTTATTTATTTTTTTAAGTAAGCTCTACGCCCAAGGTAGAGCTTGAACTCATGACCCTGAGGTCAAGAGTCGTGTGCTCTACCCACTGAGCCAGCCAGGCACCCCTTGATTTTTAAATGTTGGAAACTAATTCACTTGTATAAATGTTCGAAAGGCCAAGCAAAACACACTAGTGAATCTAAGTTTGCCTCCAAGCTGCTGGTTCTGCTGTAGATGGTCTAAACTTCACTCTTGCAGCAACTCAAGCCCTCCAAATCTGGGTAAGAATAATAATAGAAAGCACTCACTGAGTGTTTCCCATGTTCCAGACCCTGGGCTAGCTATCAAGTGGGGATTATCTCATTTAATCTTCATGAGAATCCAATGAGATGCCCATTTTAAGGAGACAGAAACTGAGAGGTAGAGAGATGAGATGATTTACCCAACATCAAACAATTAGTAAGTAATGAAGCTGGAATTCAGTCCCAGTTCTGTCTGATTTCAGAGTCCAATGTGGAGTTCTGGGACCACCTTGTTTGAGCAGAATTGCTTTATTTAAGTGAACTGTGCTTTGATGTTAAAATGGTCAGCTTAACATTGAGGGATGTTTAACTATTAAAAATGTGTTGTAGTGACTACTAATGAGGTAACTAAGGACACCATCCACCACATCACAGGATATTTACTGGCTCTAGCAGCTGAAGCCATTATTTATAAATAAATAAATCTATTCTCCTCCCCCACCTTCCCCACACCTCCCCTCAAGGATGGGTCAGAGGCAAACACAGAAGCACTTCTCAGGGGAGAATGTCTTGTCCTTGACTCCATTGTCAAACTCATCCTTGAGGAGAAGTGAAAAGGGATGTACTTATGCAGTGACAAGGCGTCTCTTTTGTGAACGTGGAAGGATGGTGGAAAGTTGGAGGCATTTTTATATCATAGATACTGAATTATTTGTTATGCTGTCATTCACTTCTCATTGCACAATCCTATCTGATGAGCATAATTTGAGACAGAAGATAGAATATAATTTCTTGGCCTTATCCAGGATTGGCAAACCTAAATGCCTACAGAAACCAGGAATATTTGGTAAATGAAACAGCAGATGAGAGATAAGGGTGTCTGGAGACCCAGGAAGCAGCAGGGACTCAAAAGTGCATGCCTCATTTATTTTATTTTATTTTATTTTATTTTAAGTTTATGTATTTATTTTGAAGGGGGCAGGGGAGGAGCAGAGAGAGAGGGAGAGAGAGAATCCCAAGCAGACTCTTCATTCTCAATGCAGAGCCTGACACGGGACTCGATCTCATGAACTTTGAGATCATGACCTGAGCCGAAACCGAGAGTCAGATGCTTAATCAACCAAGCCACCCACTTAAAAATGGCATGGCATGCCTCACTTAAAAATGGCAGCTGCTACTCAGCTCTGGCTGATTTGTTACCACGGGGGAATGGGGGACCAGTGCAGCCAGATCACCTGATTTGTTTTCAAAAAGTGAAAAATACAGATTTGTATATGAAGTTGCCTGACTCTGCTGTGCATCTTGACAAAACACATCACTGGCCTGCAGACCACTTCTTGCTTGGTGATCAGAGTTTATTGGAAAAACTACACTGAATTTTTCAATTTAGTCTTGAGCCGCTTTTTAAAAATCTGGAGAAGGAGAGGGACGTCAAAGAGGCATTCTTAAATCCTTCAGGGCTAAACTTCTCAGCTCCCGGCTGCATAGCAGGCAAACTATGGAGCAGGGCTGAGGATGCAGAGTGAATGTCACGGATTCTCCATTGATTTCTTCTGCAGAGGGAGGGAGCCACACCCTGAACTGATCCTAGGCTTGGGCCGTTAAGCTCTTCAGGGCATTCAAAGAAAGGTCAAAAGGAGGACCTTCAGAGACCTTCAGAGAGCTGAAGGTCAACTCTATTCACTCCTCTTAAGTCAGGGTCAAGATTTAATGCATGGAAATCTACCCACCTGAAGGAAAGGTGAGATTATAGACTGGCCAGGTTTTAGCGTACCTTCATGGACCAAAATTCCTAGGGGTTATACTCCCAAGAAGGCCAAAGGTCCAGTCCGAGGGGGTCCAGACTTCTAACTCTCTCTTCTCCCTTTTGGCAGTTAGGCCTGATAGCCTCTCAGAGAAGAGTCAGAGCAATTGTCTGGGCTGCTCCCTGAAAGAAAGAGGTCAGAGGTTCTAGCTCCAGCCCAGTTTCGGTTACTCTGGAGCAAGAGAGCCAAGACTGAAGTATGGGTTTGGAAGGGAGGCCTGAATGCCTAACCCACTTAGGCTAAAGGGGTTCTCGAGGGGAGAATGGCTCACCAGACCTCAGCACTGGGGTGCTAAGCAGCAGCTTCACGTTGGGTGTTCATTGCCCCGTCAGTGGCCTCTATATTTCCCTCTGGCCTCTTGGGGAGAAGCCAAGAGCTACCTGAACAAGGGACAGGATGGGGTCAGGGCCTAAGGTCTAGAATCCTAGCCAAATGCCAATTTTTTCTTACTCCTATTCACATTTCTATCTATTTATAGGAGAAACTCCTCTCGGGGCTCAAGAGGCAAAAAAGCTGAGCTTCTCTTGAAGAGTTAGTGGTCTTCTCTTAAAGAAACTATTAAACTTCACATTTCTGGAGTCTGTCCCTCATCCCATTCTGTTAAGATCTCTCTGCTTCCTGGTTCTATTTACCATAGGATGTGCTGTTTCTCCTAATGGTAACCCACTGTTTGTGGAACATCTACTATGGGTCTGTTCTGGCCTCAACACCTTACAGAAATGCCCAAGGTAGGTATTATTTATTGCTCCTAGTCGGCAGAAGTACAGAGAGCTGAGCCTCAGAAAGGTTAGACAATTTGCCCACAACTAATAAACGACAGAACTAGAATCTAAGCCCAATCTACTGGGCTCCAAAGCTTGTAGTGTGACTCTTAGGGCTATGATTATTAATAACAATAGCTAACACTGACAGAGTCCTTACTATGTGCCAAGCACTGTGCAGAGGGCTTTACGTGTTTTATCTCATTTAACTTATAGATTACTTTTTAAAGCGGGATTATTATCTCCACTTTACAGATGAGGAAATTGAGTCTTCAAGAGATGAAGAGACTTGTCCAAAGTCACACAGTTAGAAAGCAGCAGAGCTGGGCTGCAAACCTTGGGCAGTTCAATAGCAGTAACCATGCTCCCAATTATTAAACCTGCTGTCCTTGGTGTCCTGCCATTTTCAAACAACATGGGCATGCTCACATCATCATCCAAATACTCAATTAAAACACTGCACAGGGCAGAGACTTTACCTGGGCTGACAATGGTCCATGCAATAACTGGTAATTGTTTGGACAATCATCAACCCATCTAATGGTGCCCTCAGGTTGAACTGGTATAGGAGAGGGGAGAAGAAATTGCAGATTTATGGCAGTACAGGAAAAGTATCCAGAGGACCAAACCTGAGATTGGTCCCCTCTTTCCTAACTTCAGGCCTACCCCAGGTCTCTTTTTTTTCTAGACTTGGCTCTAGTCCTCCCCCTGCCCATTCACATGATAATTACCCGGGTCTTAGAGGTACTGGAGCCCCCAAGTTGAGCCTCAGATAATCCTTCCACTTTTGTCAAGCAACTGGAAGTTTTCCCACTTCCAGGGGCAATAAGGGACTTTGCGGTTTACTGGCCAAGGTTTGGGGTAGAGGCCAAAGAGGGCCTTTGTCTGAGTCGCCCAGAGGAGGCTTATTCCCGGGCTCTGACAATAAAGGAAACTGGTGATCCAGGGAGCATTCCTGTTTCTTGGGAGACTTTTCTTCAGGAGTATCAGGATTTGCCTTTTCACAATCTCTTTTCATTCATCTTGCCCTCCTTGGAACCAGCCATCCTGCATTTGACAGTAATGAGGATGGAGGGATGTGGCTCTGTCTCTTTAGAAAACTGGGCAATTAAATTTTCCTTAAT
This sequence comes from Panthera tigris, assembly GCF_018350195.1. Lineage (NCBI taxonomy): Eukaryota > Metazoa > Chordata > Mammalia > Carnivora > Felidae > Panthera > Panthera tigris. Next base: position 50,617,432 of record NC_056661.1, read on the forward strand.
GAAGTTCTTTTCTTTCTCCAGCAGTATCATTTCTGTTGTGGACTTGAATGAATTTTCTATAAATTCTTTTAAACACAAGTGAAAGTATCTTAATATTCATAAGCCTAAACCTAACTGTTGCATGTATTTTTCTATCTTTGATAGCTATTCCAGAACTTGCTTTGAATGCCTCCTGTGTGGCAGGCACTAAGCACAAGAATTCGGGAATGAATAAAACAAGGCCCCTGCACTCAATGATCTCACAGGGAGACAGACACATAAACAACTCCGCGGTAATAGCAGCATGTCCAGGGGAGGAGCTAGGCAAAAATAGAAATAATTAACATTGCTGCAGCACTCCAGAGTTTACTTTCTCACACACCACCTCATTTGATCCTCGCAGCAACTAGCCTTTAAGGTAGATAACGCCCTCATTTCACAGATGCGGAAGCAAGGATGCAGAATAGAGACGTGCCTTGCTCAAAAAACAGATCAGAAAAGGGAAATCAGGCCTCACAACTCTAAACCCCATATTCTGGACAAGTACCATGATGGCTCCTGATATAAACCCACTAAATTAAATGGTTGGGCTTAACTACTCCACCCCTATTCCCATCACTTAGAATTTTGACAGAGCAGGAACAAACACCTTCCACTTCCCCTGGGGAATAACCCAGTAAAGTAGTATATTTCATTTCAGCCATCATTCTTACAATATATAAGGAACACACGAAGTTGAGCATTACTTAAATATCTGTTGCAGGTGTCTGTCTTCTTTTCTTTCCCTCTTTCTTTTTATAGTTCAGCTGATGTCTGAGCATCAGCATCATAAAATTCCTTACTTATTGTCAACTTTGTGGGTTTTTTTAATTAGAAAAGTAATCATGCTCATTATTTTAGAAATCAATCAAAATGGAAGAATATAAGGAAAAAAGGTCTCCTTCCCACCATTCCCTGTCACTACCACCCTGCCCCCACCTCTGACCTACATTCCATTCCTAGTCCCCAAGAGTAAACAGCATCACAAATCAGTAAAAACTATCAGACTCTTTTTATACACACCTAATACTTAGGGCACACCTAAGACACATATTTTTTTATTAAAAAAACAGGGTTACATTACACAGACACACACACACACACTGGGGGTCCATGGTTTTCTTTCTCATTCACACAGTCTACATAATTACTAAATGTTCTTTTGCCTTCAAAAAAAGATACAAAGACAGTCAAATGGATGAGTTTATTACAGTTCAGATGCAAAAATTCAAGTTCATAAAACCTGGGGCACTTTAAAAATGCAGGTTCCCAGGCCCCACCCCAGTCCCCAGAGATTCTAATTCAATAGGTCTGAGATAAGACCCCAGAATCTGAATTTGTTATAAATTCCTCCCTCATGATCCTGATGCAGGTGGCCCAGGAGTCACATTGGTAAAAACTGTGTAGTAGTCAAAGAAAGCCCTGCCTGAGACTTACTTCCAGCTGCCCATGATGGCAACTCCACCTGCACTCATGGTTTCTTAGTGCTGCCCCACCTTCCTCTCCTTTCCAACCAGCTGCACTTACTAAGTGCTTCATCTGTAGGCATGGGTTCCCTGTCCAGGACTCTGAATGCTGGTGACCCTCTTACTGATTTAGCTAACATTTTCATTTATCAGTAAATGCTCCTGTATACCAAGCAGTGTGCTGATATGTGTTACTTCAACTAATTCTCTCTCTCTCTCTCTCTCTCTCTCTCTCTCTCTCTCTCTCTGTCACACACACACACACACACACACACACACACACACACACACACACACACGTGAGATATTATCATCCATTTTCCAAGTCAAAACTGGTGATATATCTTCCCCATTCTTCTCCTCTTTTTTTGGATAAGAAAAGACTTATCCAAGGTCATTCAGCTGATAAGCTATAAGGCAAAATTCAGACCCACGTCTGCGTGGTTCCACCCAAAGCATGATCCCCATCTTTTTCCACAGTCCACTTACTTGTCTCACCTTCCTTCTGTGGCTTTAGCATAACTTGCTCAACCAGAATGGATTTCGGCCCTCTTCAGTTGAGCCCTGGCTTTAATTTCCCCTTAATAGCACTTATCCCACAATTGTATTTACCATCTTGAGTATAACTACTACTGCCTTCCTTTTCTGGAAACATTTTTGTCTTTTATACCAGGAATTGTATGTTTCTCTTACAAGTACCACTTCCTGACTCCTTCAATATTTTGATGGTTTCTGACTCTTCTCTAAAGGGAAAGATGGTGCTGTCTAGATCCCAAATACCTCAAGGAACGACAGTGATGACATAAGCTTGGCCAATACAGTACAGCTCTGTAGATCAATATCAGAAATCACCTACAGTATTTTCAACTATGTATTCCCACTTGCTTCAGGTCCCCCCAGGAGCTCTGTACCACCCTGTCATAACACTCAACATTTTTGCCATTACAGGTTAAAATCTGTCTTCCCTGCAGAATTATAAAGTCTATGAGGACAAGGAACACAGTAGGAACTCAATTAATGTCTGTTAAGCTAAATCAAAGTGAATTGGCCCACCACATTCTCAACATTTCTTTCCCCCATTCCCAACAGCGCAACAATTCTGTGTTTCTGGCGAAGAGCAGTAGAGCCTCTGCCATTTTTGGCACAGGGTCTTCATGGCAAATTTATGCCAAGTATGAGATCCAGCAAGTCAGAGATATTCAGGGTAGGGCCTAAGCAGGAGGGTCATGCCCAGACTAAAGCCCTGAATTAGCTGAGGGTCAAGAGACAAACAAACCCCAAAGACCATAACCTAGCAAAAGGTCAGGAGCCAGGGTAGAAGGTCAAGGCATTCCCAGTTACCAGGTGTCAGAAGCCAGGGAGAAACTGCTCTGCCTCGGTTTCCTCAAGAGGATATATCTTTGGGAGATCCAAAGCATACTGTCTGGGAGGCCACCGATAAAAATAAAGACACTGTAAAGTAAAAAGTAATGCAATGGCCAACTCCACTTACAAATGCCCTATCCAGATGACAGCTGGAGAGCAGCCATGTTGCTCAGCCAGTTTGCATTCTTTCGTACAAATAAAATCAGAGAAGTGACACCTACTCTTTTGTGTCCCTGAAGGTGGCTCAGGTGTTTCATTGCTAAGGGTCCTCTCATGTCACCTCCCTCTGTGTCTCTCTCATTCCTTTTAAGGCACTCTAAGCTCTAGAAAGTGCCCCTACAGAGCTGTCACCTCCCAGGGTGCTCCCATCTCTGAGTGAGAGCTATACCCGCCTACAGGAATTCAGGCCTTTCTGTCTGACAAAGAGTCAGAAAACTTACTAATCTAAAATACACTGTATTCTGAAATAGCCTCACTGACCATCAGAAATAAGAGGAAAGCAGGTTATCACTGTTGGAAGCAGACCGGCAATCAGGAATTCCTGCAAGTACTACCGATGACCAGGGACACTGGCAGAGAGCAATGAGGAAAGGGGGACCAAAGGAAATGTACCAGCAGGGAAGGGTCACCTGCTGTTGAGGCTAAATTCTTTGCCCTAGACAACACTCTCCTTTTAATATTTCCTGCCAAAGGCAGGAACTGCTGCCCGGGTACCGACAGGGAAGTGAGACTCTAGGGGACCAGGAAGGGGGAAAATTTTAGCTACAAGTGGCTAGGACAGATGTGGGGAGGGAGGAGTGGTTCTTGATGAGTCAACTCAGTTCCCCCCAATTTTATACAAATCCAGTGGGACAGAAACAGTAACACAAGCCAATCCCCACAACAAAATGGTTCCTAACAAACCAATCCCTTGCTCTAAAGGACCATCACAACATGTGGAAGGTTATGCTTATTGATTGATGTTTGTACTTGACAAAGTCTATTTATTTTTAGGCCATACGCTATTTTAAGCTCTAAGCCTGGGATGATTTGCCTATCAGCTTTTTTATAACTTTTTTATAACTTTTCATTAAAGATCTGTGATCCCATATTTTTGAGATACATATATATATATATACATATATATACACACACATATATATATATGTGTATATATATATATATATATATGTGTGTGTATATATATGTATATATATAGCAGATTTGGTAAATAGAGATATGAAGTCTGGAAGATAATAATACACTGAATGTTTATAGTGCTGGCTCAGGAAGTGGCTTCTAAATTCTTTTTTTCTTCTTTTTTATATTTTTCTATATTTAAGAAACTTTTAAAATAACATGTATTATATCCATAATGAGAAAAAAATGTAATAAAAAAAGTAAGACTCTCACCCAGGGCACCCGGGTGGCTCATTTGGTTAGGCATCCAACTCTTGGTTTCAGCTCAGGTCAGGATCTCACAGTTTCAGGAGGTCGAGCCTCGTATCAGGCTCGGGATCCTCTCTCTCCCCCACTCCCTGCTGCTCCTCCACTTGTGCTATCTCTATCTCTCTCAAAATAAATAAACAAACAAAAAACCAAACCTAAAACAAAAAAAAGAAGAAGACTCTATTCCACCATCTCCAAGGTCAAAGACTCATGGTTATCCAGTGGTTAGAAAGGAACTTGAAGCTCTTGTCCTTACCACCCATAGTCCATTCCATCTACTCTGGATTTCAGCCATGTCAACCTTCTCAACATTTCCCAAGTACCCAGGCCTTTTCATAACCCCCATGCCTTTGCACATGCTGTTCTCTCTTTAAACATGCCTTTTACCACCAGCTGTGCTTCTATCCATCCTTCAAAACCCTACCATGAAGTCCTTTCTTCTGTAAGAACTTCTCCAGCTCTCCGGGGCAAAGCTGTCAACTTTCACTCTCAGTTTTCAAAGCGTGTATGGTTCCAGCACTGTCCTGATAGTTCTTATACTTACTATAATCAATTAATCTATTCTTGTAACTACCTTTCCCAGAAAACACCAAGACAGGGATGGGGACTACATTTTATCCATTTTTGTATCCCCATTTCAGACACAAACCAGGATCTCAATTAACAGAAAAGACTGGATTCCCTGCAAGACCCCTGCAAGTGGCCACCTGGTCCCTCTACTTCATTCCCTTGAATGAGTTGGGCAGCTCTGCACAGATACAATTGTCTGTTCTTTGGATTCTTCATCTTCCTGAATTACCTTCCAGTAAGGGCTGGGGGAAAGCCTAGATCAGCTTCATTTTGTTCCTCTAAACTGCAATCCCCAGCACAATCCTAGGTACCCTGAAGTAGAACATTTATATGTGCTTGTGTGCAAAGTCCATCATTCATTCACTCAACCAATAGTATGATCACCTAGTATATACTAAGGGCCGTTCTGGGTGCTAACAAAACACAAATGGACAGGAGAAGAAGCAAAAGTCTTGTTCTTACACACCTTCAATTCTGGTAAAGAGAAGAAATAAACAAGGGAAATATCATATGGCCATAAGTACTCTGCTGAGAACTCAAGTCAGCTAATCCAAGTTACTTCACAGCTATTTACGGTTGGGTGGTCAGGAAGTGACACGAGAGCTGAAAGCTGAATCCTAAGAAGGAGCCAGCCATGTGACAATCTAGGGAAAGAGGTTCTAGAAAGAGGGAAAAGCTATGTGCAAAGGCCCAAAGTGGGTTACAAGCTTGGACTGTGGAGAGGTAGGAGGGCCAAGGTGGGCAGAACATGGCTTTGTAGGCCTAGCCAGTGATTTGGATTCGACTCTTATGCAAATGAGATGCTACTGGAGGGTTTGCAATCAGGAGAGTAACCTGGTTAGATTTAAATTGTGTAGGGATTACTGCTAGCTGCTGTACAGAGAACAGGTTACTGGGATAAGAGAAGCAAGGAGACCAGTTAGGTCAGTAGCTTTCAACTGAGGCCTCTTTTGCACGTGCCCCCCCCTCCGCCCCCTCCCCCGGCCCCTTCCTCCACCCCCCTACCCCAGGAACCTTCACATCGTCTGGAGGCATTTTTTGGTGTCACAGCTTGGGGGAGGGAAGGAGGTGCTACAGACTTCTAACAACTAACAGGCCTCAAACAACACATGTTGTGCAGGACAGGTCCCATAACAAAAACTAATCCAATTCCAAATGTCAGTAGTGCAGAGGTGGAGAAACTTTGAGTTAGAAGGATGTTGCCATGGTCCCAGCAAGAGGTGATGGTAGTCTGGGCCAGGATGGTGCAGGTGGAAAAGAAAGGAAATTCACTACAATATCTTGAAATACTGAAGGGTTTTCTTCCATATTTCCTTAAGAGCTTCTGGACCAGATTCAGGCAAGGAGGGCTCCCTGTGTTCATTGCCTCAGGGATAATGCAGAGAAGGAGTCAATTCTTGGCTTTTGACTTTCAAAATAGCTTTGAGGGAATGTGTGATGACAAAGAGCCAGGATACCACCCCCAATAACCTCCTTTCCCCTTCCCAACTCTACACGTGGATAAAGATTTCCAGGAGTCAGTAAAGCAAAGTGTATGTAGATTTTTATGGATCTATAAGAAAATAGCCTGCACCCTGCCTCACCCCAAACAAGCCCAAGGAAAGAGGGTGATGAGGGAACCCCCCACACACATTTGCAGAATCTGGGAACAGACAGGAGCTGGGCTGTTTCCCCAGGCAGAGCTCTAGGGAGGCACTGGAGGGGAATCAAGTGTGGGGCCTGGCAAGACAGGCCTGAGACAAATGTCCAGAGACGCTCACAGCCCAGCATGGTATGTGAGAACCAGGATGGCTCCCAGTGCTTGCAAACAGCACAGAAGGTCTAAAGAGAGATACACAGGAAAGAGTCTCGAGATTGGGAACAAAGAAGGATCGATCACTGGCATAGACAGACCACTGACGACCCAAAGGGAAGGAGGCTATCTCAGTTGCCAAAATAGATTGATGATAACCACAACAGATGTCACTTGGCACTGCCTTAGTCCCCTGGACCTTGGGGCACAACCCCGAAGAAAACAGGAGGAACCCCAAATGGACTTAGATTTATGTCTGCCACCCTCAGCAAAAGAGAGATGAGAAATGGAAATCAAGTTACAGAGAAATAAAGAAAAACCTAGTTCTCATACACCTGAATTTGTGGCTGAGATCTGTTCACTCTGAGGCGCATGGGCTACGGGCTTTCGTGCATTCCTCTGCATCATCATCGCCTGGCATTGACCGTACAATCCCACAGGCAGTGCTGAGGTCCATTCAAGGCACCTTGAACACAGCCTGCAGCCGAGTGCATCCCCTTACTGTCACACACAGACACAGGCACACGCCATGCATATTGATCAGGGGCAAGCTGTCGCCAAATTACCATTTAAATCAATGGTTGAGCGCTCTGTAATTGGAGATGTCAAAACCCACATTTTCTAAGTGACCTCAAAACACCACATCAATATCACTTAGCTGAGCTGAATACGCATTTGTTTTACCTCTTCCCCTCTTCAAACTGCCCTCAGAGAAAAGTATAAAAATTAGCGAACTGGGCAAAAGGCAAAAAGAGAAAGAATGTGGATAATCCACAAATTGTGAATTTCAAAATGTAATCTCAGGAATATAGTCTTGTGCGATTTTCCATGAGAAACATCTACAAGATGGAATAAGTTTAAGAAAAGTTCATGGCCCCTTCTTGGTGATTCACACTTAACATGTTCAAGGTTCCCAGAAGTCCTGTGGGAGGGACGCTGGGTGGCTGGTTCTGTTAAGCATCTAACTCTTGACTCCAGCTGAGGTCATGATCTCACAGTTCCAGGTTCGTGAGTTGGAGCCCCTGTTGGATGCTGCATGGAGCCTGCTTGAAATTCTCTCTCTTCCACCTCCCCCCACCAAAAAAAAGAAGTCCTGTGGGAAACAAGCCTATTCAACTCAGTTTATGTTAGAACTCCCAAGACCCATTTGACCACATAACTGTTTTTCCCACCTAACGCCTCTTGACATCCAATTTCGTAGAATACATCTCAGGGAACACTACTCCAAACATAAATTGGCCTAATGATTATATGAATTAAGAGAAAAGAGCCAAAATCCCACTCCTGGACAGCCAAGATATTTTATAAACACCAACAAGCCATCAGGAATGAATCATTTGCAAGTGAAATCAAGCCCAGAACACCACTTGCTGGGTCCTGTGTTAGGCCAGAGGTTCCAAAACTCAGCACCTTGAAGAAGTCGACCTCTGTCCCTTCCTGGCAGTGACAAGGACAGGACCCATCTTCTAAATGAGCCTAACCTCACCTCCTCCTGACCCTCTTATCCTTACTCTTATATCTTTGCCTCATCCCATTCTCCAAGGTACCACTCAGCTCTACCTCCCAGGCAACCACCACCGGTTGGCCTTACACCACCCACCGGAGCAATCCAACTTCATATGTTTCTTGATCACCATCTAGATGCCAGGCATGAGCATACAGCAATGCACCGATCAGAGAGAGCTTTCCTCCTCACGGAAATATGGTCTCGAAGTGTCTCTACACCAGAACCCTTCTCTGAACATTAGTTTCCACATCTGGAGGATGAGGGAAGAAAAGTGGGGGAGTTGGACTCCCCTCCCTAGTGGAGGGGACTAGAAGACCCCTCAAATTTCCAGTCCTATATTTTCCAGTTGATGGAGACAGATATGGCAGCCTCAGTCAAGTCTACAGAAGTGTCTTTGGTGGGCACTTTGCCAAAGGTGACTCCATGGGATGGGTGTGAAGGATCTGACACAGTTGGTGGCATCCAGGAAGAACCAGGAAAAGTCGGATTAGAAGGGGAGTTGAAGTTTCAGGAACAGTAGGAAGTCAGAGATGAAGACCCATCTCAGAGTGGTCTCCCCAGGAAAGAGACCCCTGGGTTTCAGAGCCACATTGCTATGACACGGCTTTCACCTCACTGTACAACTGGAAGTCAGGAAGGCTCTGTGTAAACCCTAACTCTACCACTGTTCCCTGTGCAATCTGATGCAACTTATTTCATTTATTTCTCCGAATGATAGAGGTTTTAGTCTATAAAATGGGAATAATAATGACTACCTCTGAGAAGTACTGAGATCACAAAATCAGATACTGTGTATATGACTGAGACCCGGAACTAAATAAAAATCAATTACCTCCCATGCCTAAGTAAAGTTATATAGCCTAAAGCATGGCTTGTAACAGTCACTGAATGAATGAGTGAGTAAATGAATGAATGAGTGATTGAGGTTTCTAGAAAGGAAAGGTTGTCTTTAATAAACTCTGGTGGTAAAAACTCCAAAAATGGCCAATATAGACCTCTAGATCTACAGATTTCCCCAAACTGCAAAAAGCCTGGAATGCAGTATTCCCAACCACACCCTACTATGACTGTAGCAAACACCACCTCATTAAACATTTCTCTTGCTTTGAACACATAAGCCTTCACCAAATCTCCACTAATAAATCAGGGACAAACAAGGAACTTCAGTAAACTATGGAGAATGTTTCCTTTATCAATAAAACCCCTACTTTTTAAAAATGTTCATTATTTTTGAGAGAGAGAGAAACAGAGCATGAGTAGGGAAGGGGCAGAGAGAGAGGGAGACACAGAATCGGAAGCAGGCTCCAGGCTCCGAGCTATCAGCACAGAACCGGATGCGGGGCTCGAATTCACGAGCTGTGGGATCATGACCTGAGCCAAAGTCCGATGCTTAACTGACTGAGCCACCCAGGTGCCCCAATCCTCTACTTTCAATGGAACAAAAAGTATAGGTGCTGTCATAGATTGTGTCTCCCCCTCCAAATTTGTATGTTGAAGCCCTAACCCACAATGTGACAATGTGGTGGTATCTGGAGGTAGATGAGGCCTTTGGGCGATAATTAGGTTTAGTTGAAGGTCATGAGGGAGAGGCCCTCATGATGGGATCAGAGCCCTTAAAGAAGAGGAAGACAGACAGCCCTCTCTCTCCCTCTCTCTCTCTCCACGCTGAGCAAAGGCCATGTGAGCATACGGTGAGAGGACAGCCATCTACAACACTAGGAACTGAATCTGTTGGTACCTTGATCTTGGACTTCCACTCCAGAACTGTAAAAATAAATGTCTGTGGTTTAAGCACCCAGTTCACAGTATTTTGTTATGGGAGCCCAAGCAGACTAAGACACATGTCAAGGAAAATAACTAAGTTAGCTAAAAGTTGTTCAGAGTAAAACTTCTCATTAGTAACATACCGGCCACTCTCTCAGCCTATCTTGTGTCAACCACACTGGCGAAACAAAACGACCATGAGCACAGATCTGAGGGAATCACTAATTTTGCCTAGGAGAGTTGGAAGAAGGTGTCATTTTGGCAGCCACTGAACGACGGTCAGGAGTTGCCCAGACAAAGAAAGGGTGGAGGAAGGGGGACATTTTAAACAGAACAAAGGCACAAATGGCAATAGATGTGAAGGTTCCAGGAAGGGATTCTGAGGATTCAGAGACAAGGGATTGGCCTCATGTGGTTTTAAGAGCACAGGCCTAATATAGAGAAAACAACTAAAGATAAAACAGGAAAACTGGCTGAGGCTCCATCACCAAGACCTTTTATGGACTTCAACTTACAGGCCAGAAGTTGCAAAGCGGTGGGTTGTGAGCTGAAACTGTCCTACTGATGAGTTTGTTCAGGCAGCATAGTGTTTCTTAAAAATTTGAGTTACATTTGGGGCTCCTGGGTGGCTCAGTCAGTTAAGCGCCAACTCTTGATTTTGGCTCAGGTCATGATCTCGCAGTTTGTGAGTTCGAGCACCCCGTGAGGCTCTGCACTGGCGATGCAGAACCTGCTTGGGATTCTTTCTCTCCCACTCTCTCTGCCCCTACACCGCTCACACTCTCTCTTAAAAACAAACATTAAAAAATATTTTTTAAAAATTTGAGTTGCATGTAAAACTCAGGAGATTTTCAGGGCACCTGAGTGGCTCAGTCAGTTAAGCATCCGACTTCAGCACAGATCATAATCTCACAGTTCATGAGTTCAAGCCCCGCGTCAGGCTCTGTGCTGACAGCTCAGAGCTTGGAGCCTGCTTTGGATTCTGTGTCTCCCTCTCTCTCTGCCCCTCCTCCACTGGCACTCTGTCTCTCTGTCTGTCTCTCTCAAAAATAAATAAACATTAAAGAAAAATATTTTTTAAATCAGGAGATTTTCATCATGGCCTAGGATCTGGCAAACGAGTCCCAGATATGACATGAAAAGCATGAGAATAAATAATCTGAATTTCATAAACATAAATATTTTGTGCTTCAAAGGGCACCATCGAAAAAGGGAAAGCATAACTCACAGAATGGAGGAAAATATTTGCAAATCTTATATCTGATAATGGACTTGTATCCAGAATAAAGAACTCTTATAGCTCAAAAAAGGAACCCTCATACACTGTTGGTGGGAATGTAAATTGGTGTAGCCACTGTGGAATACAGTATGTTGGTTCCTCAAAAAATTAAAATAGAAATACCATATGATCCAGCAATTCCACTGCTGGGTATTTACCCAAAGAAAATAAAAACACAAATTTGAAAAGATATATGCACCCTTAGGTGTATTGCAGCATTATTTACAACAGCCAATATGAAAGCAACCTAAGTGTCCATGGATAGATAGATGAATGGATAAAGAAGATGTGATGTGTTTATGTATGTATGTGTGAGTGTGTGTGGATCGAGAGAGAGAGAGAGAGAGAGAGAGAGAGACAGAGACAGAGAGAGAGAGGAATATTACTTGGCCATAAAAAAGAATGAGATCTTGCCATTTGTGACAACATGGATGAACCTAGAGGGTATTATGCTAAGTACAGTAAGTCAGACAGAGAAAGACAAATACCACCTGATCTAACTTGTATGTGGAATCTAAAAAACAGAACAAATGAACAAATAAAAACCAGAACAGACCCATAAATACACAAAACAAAATGATGGCTGTCAGAGGGAGAGGGGTAGTGGGATGAGTAAAATTGGTGAAGGAAGTGGGAGATATAGGCCTCCAGTTATGGGATGAGTAAGTCACGGGGATGAAAGGCACAGCATAGGGAATACAGTCAATGATATTATAATAGCATTGTATGGTGACAGATGGTAGCTACACTTGTGAGCACAAAGTAACATATAGAGTTGTATCAGTACTATACACCTGAAACTAATGTAACATTGTGTGTCAAATATCCTTCAATTTAAAAAAGAATTTACAGCTCAAAAATAAAAAAGACATCCCAATTTTTTAATGTTTTTAACATTTTTAAAAACTTAAAAATAAAAATGAGGAGATTTTGTTTTAAAATCCAGATGCCCTTGAAACACTAAAAGAACTGACCAGTCTGGGCTCACATCCTGCCTGGCACTGAGACTGGAGCTGAGCAGAGGCTTACGCCTCTAGGTGAGCCTTAATCAGCCACAGTCCCCACTACTCCTCAATATCTCTCCCAGCCAGCATACTTTCCTCATTGAAGCCTATTGAGAGTAGTGAGGGTTCCTAAAGTTCTCGTCCATTCACTCAATGCCATACTCTCTTTAAGACTAAACTCATTCTCGGGGCATCTGGGTGGCTCAGTGGGTTAAGTGACCGACTTGGGCTCAGGTCATGATCTCCCGGTCTGTGAGTTTGAGCCCATGTCAGGCTCTGTGCTGACAGCTATGCAGAGCCTGCAGCCTGCAGCCTACTTCAGATCTGTGTGTGTGTCTCTCTCTGCCCCTCCCCTGCTCATGCTCTGGCTCTGTCTCTCAAAAATAAGTAAATGTTAAAAAAAATTTTTTTAAAAAGACTAAACTCATTCTCGGGGCAGCTGGGTGGCTCAGTCAGTTAATCATCTGACTTCGGCTCAGGTCATGAGTTCAAGCCCCCATTGGGCTCTGTGTTGACAGCTCAGAGCCTGGAGCAAGCTTGAGATTCTGTGTTTCTGTCCCTCTCTGCCCCTCCCCCCGCTCATGCTTGCTCTCTCTCTCTCTCTCTCTCTCTCTCTCTCTCTTTCTCAAAAGTAAATAAACACTAAAAAAAAAATAAAAAATAAAGACTAAACTCATTCTGGTGCTCAATTGGGAGTTTTTGTGTTCTGAGTTTCTGTTTTTGTTTTTTCCATTTCCTTCACCGATTTTATCACCATATTTCAAGAAAACTCTTAGAAAGCCAAGAATGTATCATATACTCTGCATCTCTCACAACACCCAGCAAAAGACTAAGAAGAAAGTAGATAATCAATGTTTACTGAATGAATGCATAAATGAATGAGTAAATAAACACTTCTCTGTGATCTTCTTCAAAATCTGCCCTTCTTCCCCCAAATTCTAGACTTTTGCTATTAAGAAGATGGCCTAAATGACTATGGATGTATAATTAAAAACCAAAACAAAACACTAAAGTCAATCACTGTTTCTATTTCAATTTTCTATTAGGTTGAAATGGAAATGGGAACTCTAGATAAATGCAGAATAGATCATTATGTCTGACAGCAAGATGAATGAGAGCCCAGGGCACTGAGAACTCTGGCAAATAAGATTACCAAACACTATCGGTGATCTTTGAGGGAACTGTGAAAAACAGGATAAGTGCCAAAATGCTGGAGATGGGCAAATGTTCTGATTTTCAAAAGGGGAAGAAGTTAGAGCTTGCCATTTCCAGACTAGAGAATGTGATGTCACTCTCAAGCAAAGTGCTTGAACAGATTCATAAAGGGACACTTGCAAGCACCTCAGACAGGAAATAGAGTCCATCTGGGGCCAGCACAGGGTCACCAAGAACAACTCATATTAAATTCATTTCATTTTCTTCTCTCTGACAAAGATCCTAATAACATAGTGGATTGGAGAAATATAGCATATAAAATAAATATGGTACAGTGAAGGAGTGGGCAGTGAAAAGGACTAATTCAATCCTTGGGCTATATTAATAGAAGCAATACATGCAGCATAAAGGAGGTGATAGTTGTTTTTCTTTCTCTGATCACATCAAAAGCCTCTCATATAGAACTTAGAAACACTCATTTTTCTTTTTTTTTTTTTTTTACTGTTTATTTTTGAGAGAGAGAGAGAGAGAGAGACAGAGAGAGAACAAGTGGGGGAGGGGCAGAGAGAGAGAGACACACAGGATCTGAAACAGGCTCCAGGCTCTGGGCTGTCAGCATAGAGTCTGATATGGGGTTCGAACTCAGTAACAGCAAGATCATGACCGAGGCTGAAGTGGGACACTTAACAGACTGAGCCACCCAGGCGCCCCTAGAACTTAGAAACACTCTTAAAGGGGGTACCTGGGTGGCTCAGTCAGTTAAGCGTCTGACTTCAGCTCAGGTCATGATCTCACAGTTCCTGAGTTCAAGCCCCAAGTCGGGCTCTGTGCTGACAGCTCAGAGTCTGGAGCATGCTTCAGATCTGTGTCTCTCCCTCTCTCTCTCTCTCTCTGCCCCTCCCTGTTCATGCTCTGTCTCTCTCTCTCTCAAAAATAAATAATAAGACATTAAAAAAAATGTTTTAAATAAATAAATAAAGTAAAATAAAAGCATAAAGCTCTCATCTAGACAGTATTCTCAAGGGCACCATAACCACCATCACCCTTTCATCTACTGCCCTCACAGAGGTGGTAGACCGACTATCACAAATCATCTTACTTGGCCAGCTTCACTCATTTATTGTGTCTGTCAAGCACCCAAAGGCACATGGGAGTTTGTAACCAGGATACAGTAAATCCAAAGGAAAGTGAAGATGATTAAGCAGTAGATAAGCATCTTATGTGAGTAAATGAGGATAATCATAGTGGGGCGATGATCAGAGTCTCTAACATCCAATGGGCAGTCATGGGGAAGAAGCATGTCTTGTTCTATGAACCCCCAAGGAGAAGATACTATAGAACCAATAGATGAATATAAAAACCACTTACAGCAGCCAGGGCTATCAAAGGTAGAATATGTGGACTTGGGAGGTGATGAGTTCCCCATCACTGGACATGTACAAGCACATGGTATACTACTGCATTGCAAATATATAATCAAAGGGATTCAGGTAACTGATGAGGCAAGAGAAGGCATGGATCTGATATTTCTTTTACAATAGGAAAAAAAAGAGTGTTAAAACATTCTCCTCAGGTCAATAAATTCTTCAAAAAGAGATAAAAGAGAGTAAGTCAACAAAGAACTCAATATCATTTTTAAAAACCAAAAATGCCCCTCACTAAATTCACAGAGGACCAAATCTATCTAAGTAGGCGAAGGGTTTGCACCAAACTGGTCAAATGATACCCAGGGAGAAAGGAAACAGGCTTCAGGCGTTATTTTTGGTGATTGGTCAAACATTCTTCAGAGGCAAGCAACAAAGGCAAGGGATAAAAGTAAGAGGGTAAACAATGGAACGATCAAGAGACAGCCAGTCCCCACCACAAAACCGCCATCTGCCACTGACATCAATCCTTCAAGGGCCAGCCTCAGGCAAACAATGCAATGGGAAAGAAGACCAGCTACCTTCACATTTCTGGCCTTGTGACCTTGGGCACGTCACTCAACCTGACAAGGCCTCAGTTTCCTCATCTCTAAAGCTGAGCTCATTCATACAAACACTTTCCGTACATTGTGTAGGCCAAGAGTAGTGATGTTTGGGAGTGAGCCAGACAGAGAAACTGTAGAGCCCTGTGCGTACATCATCAGGAATTATGATGATGATTAACAAACAGAATTTTGAAAGGAAAAGATTCCAGACGGTTTCAGGCACAGCAACGTCCTGGCCTAAGTCATGTGGGTGTCAATTCTAAAGGAATAAAATTCAACTCCTTTAACCAGAATGTAGAGACCCTTAGGGTCTGGAAGAGACAAGATCATCTGGACAAATTTCCTGCCGGAAATGCATGACCTTGGACTTGCTAAGTAGTTGTTAAAATAAAGGTGAAAGGTAAAAAAGTAAAAGAATCAGCCAGAGCAATAAATGCTTCATTGATCCTCAAGCCAAGTTCATGGGCCCTGTGGCAGTGATCCAAAAACAAGACGAGCGTATTTCCTACCAAGACAATGCTAACAAAAACCTCAAACTGTCCAAAACTCAGCATTCGCTTCTCTAGTACGGCATTTTTCATGAGAACCTCAGTTAAAAAGAACTATAATACTCAGCCAAATTCATCTTACAAAACATAAACTCCCTAAAAAGTGTGTATGCAAAGGCCGAAACTGGACTTTTGTATTGATGCAGCCGGGTGAGTTCAAATCTCTGACCAGTAAAGGGCCTGTGACTAAATTTTCAGCAAGGCTGAAACATCCTAAGTCAGTTTGCCACACTGAGCTGAAACCTACAGAATGTTTTCAGCTCCCTTTGCCCTGGGGTCTACCCCCAGAGGTGATTAGCATGCCGGGTCTGACCAGGACTAGAAGACACAAGAGGGTTGGCGAGACTGGAAAAAAAACAAAACAAAACAAAAAACAAAAAAAAAACAAAGCCCTCCCCTGTTGGCCGCTCCCCTCCCAAAGGTTCCCAAGCATCGGGAGCGTGTGCAGCAGCTGTGGATGTCAGGCCCCTGCCGCTCCCGGGGAGACTTCCTGGGTCACTGAGTCTGGAGCTGCAGAAGCACCTAAAAGCAGGTGGGGCAGCCTCAGGTCACCTGAGCCCCAAATAATCAACTTGCTCAAACAGTCCACCCACGATCTCAAGAGCAGGCGTCAGTATCCATTGAAGATGCATTTTGTCTTTAGTCTTTCTGTAGGAGACCACAAACACACCCTGTGTCGCAGCAAGGAGATCCAGGACCAGAAAGAAAACAGACACTAAGAGACGCAGGCCCAGGCTTCCCTCAGGGTCTGTCCTCGGAGAAAGGGTGAGTATGGAGCTTTTAGATTTTCCTTGCCAAAACTGAGCCTAGAACTCATGAAGGTGGGAGAACCCCCTCTGGCGTGAACCAGGATTCTGCCTGCATTTGTCTATGCGACTGTGTCCGGTTCCCTATTTCGCCTTGCTAGTGCGGATTTAGGGAGCAGTTTCTGAGAGGAGCGTGCACCCCGTGGCCCCAAAGCTGGAACAGGCAGCCAGAGGTCATCCCACCCTGCTGCCAGGCTTCCTCTAGCGCTACGGAAGCCAGGCAGCTCCTACCAGCCGAAACGGCACACTAAGCTGTTGGCTTTGAATGAAGGCTGATGACCCTACACGCTAGCAGGCAGACGGGCGGTGATTGGGGCTGCACACTGCGAGAGAATACATTTTCTGCACCGAGCTCCCTCTTTATGCCTAAATGCCTGCATTAGTTTGGATCAATATGCCCCATAACAGTTAATCCATGGCAACCCAGGCCAGCCGAGAGACACTGACAAAGAAGTGCAACCCAGGGATGCTGCTTCTGTGTGCACATGCATGTGAATTCCAGCCCAGAGAAAGGGGCAAGGGAAAGCAACAAGAAACCAAAAAGAAGAAAGAAAAATAAAAGCAGATAGTAAAAAAATCATATTAAGGGGCTTTCAGCATGGGAGGGGGGAAGAGGCAGTGACTGTCAAAATGGCCTTAGAGTGACATGTCACGGCCAAGATGATGGAGTATCCACGACACTCCTAAAGCCGGGCGTAGGATCCTCCTCACACACCTGCAATGCAGTGATTGCTGCCCATTCTATAATCCACACTCCCAGAGCCAGGGCTCTCTGCAGTTGAAACCAGTCTGGACTTGTGCGGCTGCCACTGTTCCTACTCACAATAAGATTATTGATGCATAACAACATTTCGTGATGGCAGGGAGGAAAAAGGGTAAAAGAAAGCCAGAGCAAGAGAAAAAGGAAAAGGGGAGGGGAAGCATGACTCCCCAGCCCGCATCTCACCTTTTATTTGGGCTTCATATTCAGCAATGATCTCTTTGTCTTTCTTGAACTTAGTTTGAGATGACATCTTCCAACGTGGCCAAAGGCACTGACAGGCTGTTTGATTTATTTCTCTTTTTCTTCCCCAGTCCTCTCTCAAGCCCTGGTAATCACTCGGCTCTAGTCGATTTCACAGGGTTTAGGGACTAATCTCTTTTACTCGGCTGCAGAGCCAGCGGGGAGAAAAATGCCTCTCGTTCTGGGAGGAAAATTCTCTTTACTTGCCGAAAAAAATGTCTCTAGTAGCTTGGTCTGGTCAGCTCCTCTTGCAAAAGAAGAACTACCGCCCCTAGGAGCACAGTAACCTGCCCCAGATTTTCAAGATTTTTCTTCCACAAAAATAATAACTGAGAGCAATCACACACACATGCACACAAACACACTCACGCGTGCACTCTCGCACTCAACCGACACACACACAGTCGTGATGCACACACACACAGTCGTGATGCACACGCACACATACACACACACACTCTCACTCACTCACTCACACCCGCTCACCCACCCACCCACACACACACACACATACACACACACATCCACAGAGGCGCGGCGCCTCCTTGCTTGTGCAGTCAGTCTCCGGCTGGCTTTCGAAGGCTCTGCTAAGGAGATGGTCAGGTTGCCAGAGGGCCGGTCATCTCGCATCCTCCCTCCCTTCGGCGCCTCTGGTCTGATGTACAGTGAGGATCAAAGCCAGAAGAGCGAGATGGAAGTTCTCCTGCTGCAAGGCTTAAGCTCCGGTGAACCACGGCTGGACTGCTCGCCCTGCAGGGCTGGCTGAGCGCTCCCCCACCCACCTCGTCACCAAGCTCCACCTCCCGGATTTTATAACAACTGACACATTGTAGCCTACAGGAGAGCAGAACTCATTGCAAGCAGAAAGGGGAAGAAATGCTCACAAAAGGGAAGGCAGCAGGAAAAAGAATCGGGTTGGAAAGGCCTGAGAGGCCCCTGCAAACTCCATTAGCAATCGTGTTAGGAATTTTTCTTCCAAAAACTTCAAAAGTCTCACCTTTTCTTTGCACCCTGCAGTTTAATTTCTCAAAGCAATGGCTATGTGACAGTTTGTTACTCTGTAGGGATTGTCTCGCAGAGGGGAGAGGCTGACCCATGTAGGCAAGCTCTTTAATATTTGTTGAGCAATTGTGGGGTGGCAGGGACAATGCCAGGCATTTCAGACATGCAGCTTTGCAAAGCTGTTGAGAGCAGGCATGCTAGAAACACCCAGCTGCTTCACTGTCTCTTAGAGCTTTAGCCAAATCAATAACTCATTGAGCCTCAGTTTCCTCACCAATGAAATGGGCTCTCTTTAGGGCTCTTTAATTCATTCTTTCAACAAATATTTATTGAAAGCTTACCATAGGTCAGGCATTATTCTGGATACAGGGATACAGCAAGAGTCAAAATAGGCACAGACATTTAAAAAAAAAAAAATCCCTGTCCTCCTGGAGCAGCTCCAGGGTCTCCACTTGACACAACTCTGGGAAATCCCCACCACTCACGTTAATATTCTCAGTAATGGTAGAACCCAGAATGCACTGTGAATCGTGCCTCCTGGAGTCACACGAGGCAAGAGGCCCGGGAAGGGGAAGATGAATAAACAAAATGAGTAAATTATACTATAATGTAAAGAAGGTAAGTGCTATTGGGGAAGAAAATATTGTAGGGTAAAGGACTTCAAAACTGAGGGAGCTCTTGGGAGGATCAAATAAAAATGTAGAGCTAAGCTTAGCACAGTGCTGGGCACATAGTAAACACTCAATAAATGGTAGCAATTATTATTACCCCATGATATCCCCCACAAAGAAACCTAACAACATAGTATAAGTATCCCTGTTTCACAGATGATGGAAGAGAAGCACAGATACGGGAAGTGACTTACCCAAGGTCACCAGCATATCAAAAAATAGGCTATCTGACACCAGATTTTGACCATGCAAATGCTCAAATAGCCTGCATTCTACTAGAGAGATTAAACCCATTTCAGGAGCACCAGGGTGGCTGTCGGTTGAGCGTCCAACTCTTGATTTTGGCTCAGGTCATGATCTCACAGTTCGTGGGATTGAGCCTTGCTTCAGGCTCTGCACTGACAGCACAGAACCTGCTTGGGATTCCCTCTCTCCCTCCCTCTCTCTCTCTCTCTTTCTCTCTGCCCCTCCTCACCCCACACACACACACTCTCTCTCAAAATAAATGAATAAACATTTAAAAAAAAAACATTTCAGATGCACTTAGGTAGAAAAGATTTGTTCTCTAAAAATAAAATCAAGCACTGTAGGGTTGCTGACCACAGGAATTACACATATTAAGAGTGTCCTTAATATGTATTATCCCCCAAGTTTGGTATTTTCACAAATTTCTCAAAACAGTCTTACATTTGCCCATTACATTTTATATAATAAATGATTGGATTTGGGTTCAGAAATGAATCCATTCCAGTCCATTGAGGTTTCCCAGAGAGGGTGGCAGTTGCAGTGGGTCTCCTCAGACAGGCATGAGGCCCAGAGGTTGTAGGGGGAGGTCGGGAAGAGACAGGATATTCCTATGGAGCAAACAGTATGAGCTAAGCCTGCAGATGCAGAGACATAGGATCTGCCTGGAGAGAGCACATGGGAAAGTGCAGACGGTGAACCACAGGGCTTATTACAGCTTCATGTCCAGAGACAGGAGGTCGCAGAGTTCACAAATACTATCCCCCAACCTGTGCCATCACCCCCCTGCCTCACCCTTCCCATGGGCTTGCTCAGGCCTTCTGAGGTTCCCCTCTGGACCACTTTAAAAGAGTGAAAGCCACACATGTTACCTGAAAAAGATGTGCTCAGAGATTAGCATCCCTGCCTCAAGACTAACCCTTGAAGGAAGATCAGAGTTAAGTACTGCGCATCTTGGGACATGAGAGACAGGATTCCCTCCCTGGCTCTGCCACGGCAGTTCTGAGAACTAGCCCAAATGACTTAACCTGCTGTTGCTAGTTGGAGGCAGGAACTAGTGAATGTCAGCCATTCTCGCCATTACTAAAATTTCGAGTCCACAGATATTTCTGGGAGACCCAAGTGCAGGCACTGAGCCACAGAAACATCATAAAAGGCTTTATGAAACTGAAGTGAGGTATGGTATAGGGCCACATGCTGAGCGGCAAAAGAAGCTGGATTTTGGTGTGAGACAGATGGCGATTAAAATTCCAGTTCTGCTGCTTACCAGCGTGGGGCTGGCCCTGAGTACCTTCTGTGCCTTCGCTGAGCCTCACTCCCGTTTCCTCGCCTGTAAAATGGTGGATCCAACGTGATTATGAACTTAGAGTGCCTGGCACATGGCAGAGGTCCCACAGATGTTATTTCTTTTTCAGGGCCCAACCCCCCAGGGCCTAGGATCAGAGCTGGGGCTCCACAGATCCCCCCTCCGCGCCCCGGGTTAGGAACCGGGAGAGAAAAAAAAGAAGAAAAGGGTCCCCAGGGCCTAGCATCAGAGCTGGGGCTCCACAGATTCCACCCCACCCCCCCCACCCCGTCAGGAACCGGAAGAGAAAAAAAAGAAGAAAAGGGTTATGTCCCCTGCAAATACATCACCACACACAGTGAACCCACATCATCCAGAATCTTCCTTCCCCAAGAAGAGGTAGTATGACTGGGGCAGACCCCCTGGGACAATGTACTCCACTTCCTCCTTCCGATCCTCACCATGGCTCACAGGCCCTTCTGTGACACTCCCCTCCACGTAGCCACCTCTTCCTTGCCATGAGAACGAAGTGCCAGGCCTGATGACTACCCTTCACAAGGTAGTAACAGAACTCACACTTTTCCCAAAAATAAGTGTGCTATGTGGTGGGCAACAGGGCTACACCATGTAATCTGATCTGTGCCACCCCCAAGGATGGGAGTACCTACTGAAAGGGTATATTCCATTTACCTTGGGCTCATTTCCTAAATTCGTTTAGGTATTCCTGAATGATACTAATAGCTAGTATTTATTGAGCCCTCATTCTATCCAGGCACTGGGCCAAGTACTTTATTTAGATTTTATCACTGACTTCTTGCTGCAACCCAATGGGTCAGGTTCTGTAATCATCCTTGTTTTACAGAGAGGGAAACAGAGGCAGAAAGCAATGAAGCAATTCCAAGATCACACAACTAGCTACCACCTGAATCGCATTCAAACCCAGAGTCTGACCGTTATCAGGGCCCAAGGACCTGATCGGCATACAATTCTATACCAGAGCAATCATCGTAGGAATAACTGCTGTCAAGTATTGACTTTTTTTTTTCAATCAATACAGTGCTCAACCTAAAGTTTGCTATTAAAAAAAGAATTTAGGTGTAAAAACTTAAGGAAGGGGCACCTGGGCGGCTCTGTCAGTTAAGCATCCAACTTCGGCTCAGGTCATTATTTCATGGTTCATGGGTTCAAGCCCCACATTGCTCTCTGTGCTGACAGCTCAGAGCCTGCAGCCTGTTTCGGATTCTGTGTCTCCCTCTCTCTCTGCCCCTCCCTCACTTGTGCTCTGCCTCTCTCTGTCTCTCAAAAATAAATAAACGTTTAAAAAAAATTTTTTAATGTAAAACAAATAAGGAAAACATATCAAAAATGGCCATTGATGAGGCTTAAATTACAATTAAGAGCTGATTAACACAAAACCCACTAAACTGATTTCTTTTCCTAGTAGGAAAAAAAAATTTTTTTTAAAGATTCTACTTGAAGGAAGAATGACCAGAAAAGTTTTGGGTTTAAGGCATTTTTTTTTGGTCAAATATGAAAACTCCCCAAGATAACTAATAAGAGTTGATATCTTCTGTGACATTCCCCAAATGCTACCAATTACTTCATCCTTGACTGGCTCAGGAACTAATTCTGCCCTTCAGTCCCTGCTCAGCAGAATGGAAGCAACAACAGAACTCAGCTAGTTAGTGCCAGAATCGCATACAAATTAACAGTGACAATGACAACAAGCCATGCGTGTATATACTGGTTTATATTTTGTAAAGCCCTTTCATATTGTTTATCTTATTTGGTCTTCACAATAATCCTGGCAGAGAGCACAAGTAGCCTGTTTTTAGTCCCTGTTTGAGGAAAGGAGTATATAAGTGACAGCTTCGATGGGAGAATTATTTTATAACCTCACATATGAGGGCGGCCTTCCTAACTATGTCACAAAACCCATAAGCCATAAAAGGATGACACAGTCAACTATATGACAATTTTTTTATTAATGTTTTTATTTATTTTTGAAGGAGAGAGACAGAGTGTGAATGGGGGAGGGGCAGAGAGAGAGGGAGACACAGAATCCCAAGCAGGCTCCAGGCTCTGAGCTGTCAGCACAGAGCCTTATGCAGCGCTCGAGCCCACGAACCGTGAGATCATGACCTGAGCCGAAGTCAGTCGCTTCACCGACTGAGCCACCCAGGTGCCCCAACTATATAACAAGTTTTTCAAAATTCTGCCCAGCCAAAAAGCACCATAAACAAAGTCAAAGACAAACTGCAAACTGAGGAAGAATATTTGCAACACCTGTTTATAAGCTGAGAACTAATTTCCCTAGTACACAAAAACATACAAATTTCCCTAATATACAATTCCAACAAATACTTGGACATGAATGTTCATAACAGCACTGTTCATGACAGCCAAAAGGTGGAGACAATCCAAATGTCCATCAACGGATAGATGGAGAAATAAAACATGTTCTATCCATACAATGGAATATTATTCAGCCATAAAAAGAAATGAAGCACTGATAATGATGCAATATGAATGAACCTTGAAACACATTATGCTGGCTGAAGGAAGCCAGACAGAAAAAGCTACATATTGTAGAAGTCCATGTATATGAAATATCCAGACTAGATAAACCCACAGAGACAGAAAGAAGATTAGGGGCTGCCAGGAGCTGTGGCAGGTGGGGAAAATAGGGAGTGACTGCTTAATGGATACAGGGTCTCTTTGGTGGTGATGAAAATGTTTTGGAACTAGAAAGAGGTAATGATTGCACAACATTGTGAATGTACTAAATGCCACTGAACTGCACACTTTGAAATGGTTAATTTTGTCATGTGAATTTCACTTCAATAAAAAATGAATACAAAAAAAAAAAAAAACTTCCTTCAAATCTGTGAGAAAAACACCAACAGTCCAGTAGAGAAAAAGGAAAAGGCAACAAATCACAATTCACAAAAAGGGGAAAAGGGGAAAACCTATGAAATTTTAATCAGCTTCATTCATAATGAGCATAAGTCAGCATGGCTAGATCCAGGGGCTCTAACAATGTCAACAGAACACTGTATGTCTTCCTCCAACTCCCCACTCTGCTTTCCTGTATGGTGGCAGGCTGTCCCCACAAGATGGCAAAGATGGCCCCAACAGCTCCAGGCTCAATTCTCCCAGCTTGGCAATTCCAGCACAAAGGCAGCCTTTCCCAAGAGTTCTAGCTAAAGTCTCAAGAATAGTCAACTGGCCTGGGCTGGGATGCATGGCTATCCATGAATCAATCACTGTGGCCAGAAGGTGGAATGTTCTGCTTCACCAGGCGTGGATCATGGGCTTGCCCCTGGAGCTGTGGGATGAGGTGAGTCCCAAACAATCCACATGACCCAAGAGATTCCCAAAGAAGGATCAAGGTGCCATTTCCAGATGGAGGAATGGATTCTGGATGAGCAAAATCAACATGTGTCTGCTATGGAAAAGATTGGGGAGGGGAGCCTGGGTGGTTTAGTCAGTTAAGCATCTGACTTTTTTTTTTATACATATAACATTTTATTAGGAATAATACTGACTTACGGTTTATCGACTGCCTATCATCTGTAGGGCACTATGTTAGGCTCTGTGAATATAACAGTGAGTGACTGAATGATCAAGTCTAGGTATTTGATTTCAAGGAATTTAAAATCTAGCCTATCTAAACTCCATAGTAATTTTAAGGGCATGATACTATATTCCCATTTTAACATTTATTTATTTTTGAGACAGGGAGAGACAGAGCATGAATGGGGAAGGGTCAGAGAGAGAGGGAGACATAGACTCCAAAACAGGCTCCAGGCTCTGAGCTGTCAGTACAGAGCCCAACACGGGGCTCGAACTCACAGACCACGAGATTATGACCTGAGCCGAAGTCGGACGCTTAACCGACTGAGCCACCCAGGCACCCCTATATTCCCATTTTAAAGATAATAAAAGTAAGTCTCAAAGTTAACTAAAACATCCAAGTTAACATAGGGAATAATTTGTAGCATCAAGGGTGAAAGGTAAGTCTATCAGATTCTAAAGCCCATTATTTTTCCTCTTTGTTATACCTATTAAAAGTTTTTCCACATTTAGTAGGTAAAATGGAGATCAAATAGCTCAAATTAAATGGTGCAAAAGGAAGGAGTTTGAGAAAATAATCTTTTTCCTCCAGCTATCATTTTAGGTGCCATGATGTATTTTATATTCAAATGTTGCCCAATTGAAAAAATAAATCAACATGCCAAGGAAATACAGGAAACATGGAGACAAATTAGGTGATGATGATAATTCATGTGAGAAGTACCTAGTTTGGACAAACAGAAAAAAAGTAATAGAAACACATTATCAGATTTGCTAAAGAAATCAGATGGTTCAATGATGAAAAAAATGTTATAGGTACTTGGAAGTAAGATTTATGGTGTTTGAATATGGCGAGAGTTGCCTTTATGCTAGGGAGTATAAGTGATCTTTTATCTGTGTGTGTGCAAATAAAGATGTAAAATAAGCATCCAACTCCTGATTTCAGCTCAGGTCATGATCTCATTGTCATGAGATTGAGCCCCGCGTCCATGCCCCATGCAGAGCCTGCTTAAAATTCTATCTCCCTCTCCCTCTGCCCCTCCCCTGCTAGCTCGCTCTCACACTCTCTCTCTCTCAAAAAACAAACAAACAAAGATGGGGGGGTGAGGAAGGGAAATTCACAGAAGCTATCTATCCATGGAGGTGCACCTGCACGGCTCAGTTGGTTAAACATCCAGCTCCTGATCTTGGCTCAGGTGATCATCTCATGATTTGTGAGACTAAGCACCTTGTCAGGCTCTGCGCTGAGCTGACATTGTGGAGCCTGCTTAGGATTCTCTCTCTCTCTCTCTCTCTCTCTCTCTCTCTCTGCTCATGCACACTCTCTCTCTTTCTCGAAATAAATAAATAAACATTTTAAAAAATTAAAAAAAGAAGAGATCCATGGAAAATGTAAACACTTTGGCCCATTATCCTCCCCAGAGAAGAAAAAGTGACATAGCCAATTGGTGAACTTGAAAAGAGAGACTGAATTTCCCCCTTCATCTTCTCTTTTTGGATGTCTCCGCTTACAAAAAGGATACATTTGGCTCTGTTCTTCTGACCTTGCATTAAGAGGAAGGGCAGGGCTAGCTGTGCCCTGTTCCCTTGTGGAGGACACCTGTGGTAGCCACAACTAGCTGGGAGAGTCTAATTCAGGGATAAAGAGTTAACTCCCCTCTAGGACACTTGCCTAAACCATGTCCTCCAATCTAGTTTTATCATGAATAAAGCTTACGTTTTAAGAAGCAAAATAACAAAGTTTTTGGAGCTAGGTTGGAAGCCTGGCTTTGCCATCACTAGCTGCATGACCTTGGGCACGTTGCTGGCTGGCACCTAGTAAATGCCTCATAAGTGTTTGTTAAACAAATAAAGACTCTCCATGTTAAACAAACATCCATCTGTCTCCTTTATTTACTTCTCAGTTGGTTCAAAACTTGAAAGGGGAAGAAAAGGTTGTAATATATTAACCCCATGAAAGCCCAACACTAAAGAACTTACAGCTTTTCAAGTTTTTTTAATTCTAAGGTATAAGGTCAATCACATTAGTGCACAGTTGTGGGTGCTTTGTCAGATGGTCAAGAGTCTCAGTCTCTTTGAGCTGCTATAACAAAATACCACCACTTGGGTGGCTTATAAACAGCAATCATTTATTTCTCACAGTTCTGGAGGCTGGAAGTTCAAGACAAGGGTGCCAGTGTAGTTGGGGGAGGGTCCTTTTCTGGGTCACAGACTTCTCATCGTATGCTCGCAAGGCAGAAGCTCCCTCGGGTCTCTTTTATAAGGGCACTAATCCCTCTCATAAAGCCTCTACCCTCGTGGCCTAATCACCTCCTAAAGGCTCCACCTCCTAACACAGTCACATCAGGTGTTAGAATTCCAACATGTACATTTTTGAGGGGACACAAACATTCAGACCACAGCACCAAGCTATAGTGACTCAGGCCACATCTTACAGACCAGTAGATACCTGCATAGGGCACAAGTCCTCAAGACTGGAGAGACAACAAGGACATAAAAGAGGAAACAAGAGCATAGGGAAAATGTTCCAGCATCAGGACAAAGGATCAACTTGAGACTCCCAGTCTCAGCCTCTTCATCTCTGCACTGGGAGAATAATATGACTTCTTATGGCTCTTGGAAGCATTAAGTGAGGTAATGAATGAGAAGACTTATCATATGGCTATGAAGAATTATTAAAGTGCCCACTGATCCTCTGTATGCATTTAACGAGTATGTCCTGACCACTTTAAGTGCCCTCCATTGAGTACTGGGAGAAGTAAGGGATGATGTAACTTGATCGAGGTCTTATAACTCATAACTACTGGAGCTGGGCTCTAAACATAGGTCATCTGACTCTAGTACATCATGCAGGCCATCGACTGCCAATGAATTCATAAGCAACCTAGAGATCAGGGTAGGAAATGGGGAGCCCACAACAAATTCTCACCTTGTCTCACTGTTATGGACTGAAGGTTGTGTACCCCCTCCCTCAAAATTCCAACATTGAAGCCCTAAGCCACAATGCGATGGTATGTGAAGGTGGGGTTTTGGGGGAGTTGATTAGGGTTAGATGAGCTCATGAGAGTGGGGTCTCACAATGGGATTACTGCCTTAGAATAAGTAGAGACACCAGAGAGCTTGCACGTGCCTTCCCTCTGCCTCTCTCTTTCTCTCTCTCTCCTTCCATTCCTTTTACCCGTCCCTCCCTCCCTCTGCCATGTGAGGACACAGTGACAAGGGGCAATCGGCAAGCCAGGAAGAGGGCCTTTACCAAAACCCAACCATGCTGATAACCTGATCTCAGACTTCCAAACGTCCAGAGCTGTGAAAACATAAATATCTATTTTTTAAGCAATCCTGTCTGTTGTATTTGTCGTGGCAGGTTGGGAAGTCTGGAGAATGGTTAACTCAAAAAGAAAAAAAAAAAAAAAAGAAAAGAAATGGTAATAATGGGGAAAAGGGAATATAGGGAAAGAAAGTATGCCAAAGGATATGAATTGGAGATGTTTACCTCATTTGCCCATTCATTCAACAAATACATCTTGAGCACTTGTCATGGGCTAAGCATACAAAGAACTAGACACAATCATGAACCAGACAGACACAGTCACAACTGTCATGGAGATCTTAGTTTAATGGAAGAGACCAGTAAACAATGAATTATAAATTCAATGTGATGGAGAAGTACAGGGTACCATGTGATCTTGTAATCAGTGCCCTTGACCTGGGCTTAGAGAGCCAAGAGACAGCTTCTCAGAGGCAGACATTTCTAAGCTGGGCCTAGAAAAACAGAGAGCTGGAGACTGCAAGTGCAAGACAGGGAGGGAAGTGCTCTAGGCAGAGGGAGCTGCGTGAGCTGAGGGGTGATAATCAGGGTAGCTGGAGCCTCAGCTAAAGATAGAACATGGGGGAGATGATGCTGGAGAGAGATGTGGGTCAGAGCCTGAAGAGCCTCCTAAGCCATGTCAACAAGTGTGGGGTTTGGCCGGGCTTCATTCAGAAGCCCCTGAGGGAACTGACCTCATCAGATTTGTAATTTCAGGAAAAGTGACTCCAGTGGCAGTGTGGAAACCAGACTAGAATAAATAAGACAAAGGACTAGAGAGGCAGAGGAAAGGCTGTTTCCATCATTTAGGAGAGACACAAAGGTAAGTGAGACAAGGTAATGCCACCTGCTGCTGTACTGTGAAGACAGGTGCTTTACAAACATTCCTTCACTGTGTCTTTGTAACAGTGATAGCATACACTGGGTACTAATAATGTTCCCATATTTTCAGATAAGAGATTGTCTCCCACAGAGCTACCCCTCTGGGGTTAGCTGCTGCCCTTTTGTCCCTGATACTGAGGGCCCAGCTTCTCTCACTTGGACAGCTTTAATAGCCTCCTTCCTGGTCCTCTGCCTCCACTCTTGCCTCCTGACAATCTATGATCAACGTAGGAGCCAGAATGAGCTTTTATTTTTTTTTCCTTTTATTTTATTTTATTTTTTTCAATATATGAAATTTATTGTCAAAATGGTTTCCATACAACACCCAGTGCTCATCCCAAAAGGTGCCCTCCTCAATACCCATCATCCACCCTCCCCTCCCTCCCACCCCCCATCAACCCTCAGTTTGTTCTCAGTTTTTAAGAGTCTCTTATGCTTTGGCTCTCTCCCACTCTAACCTCTTTTTTTTTTTCCTTCCCCTCCCCCATGGGTTTCTGTTAAGTTTCTCAGGATCCACATAAGAGTGAAAACATATGGTATCTGTCTTTCTCTGTATGGCTTATTTCACTTAGCATCACACTCTCCAGTTCCATCCATGTTGCTACAAAGCACCTGATGAATGGATAAAGAAATTGTGGTTTATATACACAATGGAGTACTACAGGGCAATGAGAAAGAACGAAATATGGCCCTTTGTAGCAACAGAATGAGCTTTTAACATGTAGATCAGGTCATGACAGTTCACTGGTAAGAATCCTGCAGTGGCTTCCCAGCACTTAGAAGTAAATGCATACTCTTCCCCATGATCCCATGTGATTGGGCCTCTACTTGCTCTTGGCCCAATTTCATACTGCTCTCTCTCTGGTTCCCTACTCCAAGCCACAGTGGCTTTCTTATACTTCTGGAATGCTACAAGGACTTTCTGTTCACTCTGCTCCTTCCAGGGTCCTGGCCCATGTGTCACCTTCTCAGAGAAGCCCACCCAGATCACCCTATTAAAGGGCAACTCTAGTCCATTCCTCTGTTTATTTTCTTCAGAGTAGCACCACGTCTGAAATTATCTTATTTATGTACACGTTTGTTCACTTAATGACAGTCTCCAGACCCTCTACACTCTACCCACACTAGACTAGCGTATCTGATGGAACTTCCTGCAATACTAGAAATGTTCTATACCTGTACTGTCCGATGCAATAGCCACCAGCCTATTGAGCACTTGACATGTGGTTGAAGAACTGAAATTTTAATTTGATTTCATATAAGCAGCTCCAGAGTGTAAACTCTAAGAAGGCAGGGACCATGTCTGTCACGGTGTTCCTGTGCCTTCAACAGTACCTGACGTTTAGTAGGTGCTCAATAAATAATTCTTGAGCGAATGAACAAAGATATGAACAGATGAACAACAAAATCTCTTCTGACCTGCTTTTGGCTCTGCTGTCTACCTCTCACCAGAGACCCTGAGGCCTCCCTCCACACAGTGGAGTGGGGTCTGTTTGTGGCAGTGACCTCAGGCATTTGGCAGAAACACCAGGTGCCAGGGCAGCAGAATCAATTACTCCCTCCACTGCACTCCATTCGGAGCCAAACACCCCCTGTGAGGAGGTGGGATGGTAATGAGGCCTTAGGGTCCCCAGTAAATACTGCAGCTGTTTCCTATACAGTCATTTGGGCTTTATGGAATGTGGAAGTGGCTCGGCCCATCAATCCATGTGAATCGCTTTATTTGTCTATTCCTCCTCCTCCTCCTCCTCCCTTGTCTAATGTTGGAAGGCACTAGGAGGGAGAACCAAGTCAGTATCAGGTCAAGAGGCTGAATTCAATTAAAGTCTTATTTGGACCCAATCTCTTTTAGGAAATGAAATCAGCATTGGGCTGAATAATATATTTTTTGCAAGTTAGGGTCCCTCCTGGGCTCTATTTAGGCAGAAAGATAATTCAGAACAGACGTTCAGTCTGGTCTTATTTCTACACAGTGAGGATTAGGAACATCTACATTATCCCATGGCAATAAGACAAAAAGTTATACTTCCCCTTTTAATCACCCCAAATGATGACTGAGAAAGATACGGCTTCCAAGACCTCTGGAAAGCATACTTCACCTTGTTAATTGTGCCCAGGATTATATGGGAAAGAAGCAGACTCAAAATCTTGGACAGAAAACAGACAGTGGTTTGCAAAACAGGACAAACTGAGATCTTCCATGCAAAGGTGGCTCAGGCTGAACTTCCCCAAGAAGTCATGTATGGCCAATGGATGCTATAAGCGGTCTGGTTTCCAGGGGCGTGAAAGCAAATTCTTGGGCCTGCTCTGAGAGGCTGACACAGAAGGGACAACAGAAAGTATGACTACTATATACTCCATGGTGCTTGTCTGAGAACTGTCAGGTCATGTGGTCTGACATGCTTCAAGAAAAGTATTTTCTCTGCAGTTTAGAAACTGTCCTTTACCAAAAACAAACAAACAAAAAACAAACAAACAAACAAAAAACAAAAACAAAAAAAAAAAAAAAAAAGAAACTGTCCTTTACCTGGGGAAGCCTCTGTGTTATAGCAGGGAGAAGGGGCATAGCCCCATATGCTGTATGAACAATAGCCAGGCTACAGAGTATCAGATGCTCTGAAAATTGTAATAATAGTAATAATAGTTACCATTCAGAAAGCCACAACAATGCCAGCCTCTGTGCAAAGCCATTTTCCACACTAACTCAATGAATCCCACAGCACAACTCTAGGACAACTATAACTATCCCCATTTTACAGGGAAAAAAAGGGGGAGAATTCAGAGAAGTCATCTGCCTTGTTGGAGAGGTCCATGTGGAAGGAACTGAGGGTGACCTCTGACCAACAGGCAACAAGGAACTGAGGCCATCAGTCCAACAACCTGTGAGGAACTGAATACTGCCAACAACCACATGAGTCAGCTTGGAAGCAGATCCATGATGGACTGAACTGTGCTCCCCCCAAATTCCTATGTTGAAGCCCTACCCCCACAAAGTGCTAGGATTTGGAGATGGGGCCTATGGGGGGTAACTTGGTTTAGACGAGCTCATGATGGTGGGGCCCTCATGATGGAATGAATAGCCTTATAAGAGACCAGAAAACTTGGTCTCTTTCTCTCTCCACCATGTGAGGACAAAACAAGGTGACAATCTGCAAGCCAGGGAGAGAGCTCTCACCAGAGCCCACCATGCTGATCTTGGACTTCTAGTCTCCAGAACTGGGAAGACGTAAGTGTCAGTTGTCTAAGCCACCCAGTCTGTGGTGCTTTGTCATGGCAGCCCAAGCTGTCGAATATAAGACCCTCCCCAACTGAGTCTTCATATGAAACCTCAGCACCAGCTGACACCTCAACTGCAGACTTGGGAGCCTGAATTACAGCCTAAAGCAGAGAGCTCAGAGAATCCAACACTGAATCCTTGATCCACAGAAACTGTGAGTTAATAAATGTGTGTTTTTTAATGCCACATTTTGGGAGTAATGTGTTACTCAGCAATAGATAACTGATACAGTCGCACAACTGATAAGCGCCTCTGCTCTGATGCTAAATCAAGTCATCCTGGTCCTAGAATGCATTTGTTTTTGCATTCTATCACACTACTTTTCATGTTTTTCTCCTTGTCTTTTCCCAGAAGTGCCGATACAGGTGCCATCACTCTGAAATAGTCTGACACTGCCCCTGTGCAAGTAATTGCAAGTCTCTTCCCCAATCTGAGTCCTCACAAGGCATCTCTTGAAAGGTATTTCTTACAAGAGGACAGCAAAGCTTTTATGTAGAGGGCTACATTCTGGGGATAATTTTGGATTAAGTCCCTTGCCCTCCTTTTTCAGCCTAACAAATATCATATCATGACAGTAACAGTCAATGGGCATTTTCCAAGGCAGACCAAAGTCAGCCCTGACAGTGTAGAATCTACCAATGGAAGCAGTACTTCTTGGTACTACTGTGTCATGAGGCAAGAGGGATGGTTATTGTTCAATCAGAATCAAGAATCCAGTGTCCCCCAAAGAGCTATGTAAGTTATTTTTCCTTCAAGATGTTTCCCCTGCCATTGGCAAGTCTGTGTCTGCCCACCTTGATTTCTTAAAACCAGTTCTTATTTGGGAACCACAAGTGTCATCCCTCTGTGTCACTTGCCTGGATAAAATTGTTACTCACCAGTCCTGCATGAGATAAGGTCTGTTTGTAAATTTGTAAATCTTCCCACATACAACTAGAGTCATTCCACCCAAACACATTTCTAGCATCATCACACTATATGGTGGTGAGAGCCAGTAAAGGAAGCCATCCACAAATGAGGTCCTGTTGAGAAATAGTTACTGCAAGAGAAGACAAGAGCCAAAACAGGCCACATTTAGCCTCATTACAGACCACACCAGTTGTAATTAATCTGGGTAAGTTAACTCCCTACCCATCATTACATGGTAATGCTCCTAATAAACTGTCACATAAAAAAGTAGAATGTAAAAATGTGAGGATAGTATAATCTATCTGAGAAAGAAAGAGAAAAGGAAAGGGGAAAAAAAAGCATTATAAGGAAATGGTTCTCAAATGTGCACATATCAGAGACACCCTGGAAAACATCTTTAAACACACTGGTGGCCCTACCCCCAGTGTTTCTGATTTAGTAGGTCTTGGATGAGACTGGAAATTTTGCATTTCTGACAAGTTCTCTGATGCTGTTCGTCTGGAGATCAGACTTTTTGAGAACAACTTCTGTAAGAAAATATGTCAAGATTCAGTGGTTACCTATAGGAAGAAAATCTAAGGACAATTTGTTTTTAATTTTAGTTTTTATTTTTTAAAATTTACTTCCAAATTAGTTAGCATATAGTACAACAATGATTTCAGGAGTAGATTCCTTAGTGCCCCTTACCCATTTAGCCCATCCCCCCTCCCACAACACCTCTAGCAACCCTCAGTTTGTTCTCCATATTTATGAGTCTCTTCTGTTTTGTCCCCCTCCCTGTTTTTATATTATTTTTGTTTCCCTTCCCTTATGTTCATCTGTTTTGTCTCTTAAATAAGGACAATCATTTTTAATGCTGCATAATACTATTCCATATTTTTAAATGTTGATAATTAAAGGATGTATTATTTATAATCAGAAAACTGCATAAGTAGTATAAAATAAGGGGGGAAAGTTGCTCTTTTAAATGTTTGTGTATCATCATATTAACAAAATGAAGGATAAAAATCATATGATCATCTTAACAGATGTAGAAAAAACATTTGACAAAGTACAACATACATTCATGATTAAAACTCTCAACAAAGTGGGTTTGGAGAGAACATAGCTCAACATAATAAAGGCCATATATGAAAAACTCACAGCTAACATCCTATTAAATGGTGGAAAACTGAGAGCTTTTCCTCTAAGATCATGAACAAGACAATGATGTCTACTCTCACAACTTTTATCCAACATAGTACTGGAAGTCCCAGCCACAGCAATCAGACCAAAAAAAAGAAATAAAAGGCATCCATATTGGTAAGGAAGGAATTAAACTGTCACTTTTTGCAGATGACATAATACTATACTCAGAAAACCCTAAAGACTCCATCAAAGAACTATTAGAAGTAATAAATGAATTCAGTAAAGTTGCAGAATACAAAATTAATACACAGAAATCAGTTGCATTTCTATATACTAATAATGAAGTAGGAAAAAGTGAAATTGAGAAAACAATTCCATTTACCATTACACCAAAAAGAAAAATATGTAGAAATAAACTTAACCAAGGAGGTAAAAGACATGTACTCTGAAAACTATAAAACAATGATGAAAGAAATTGAAGACAACACAAGCAAATGGACAGATACGCCATGCTCACTGATTAGAATAATTAGTATTTTTTGTGCTCGCTTCAGCAGCACATTTGCTAGAATAATTAGTGTTTTAAAATGTCCATACTACTCAAAATAATCTACAGATTTAACACAATCCCTATCAAAATGCTAACAACATTTTTTCATATAACTAGAACAGATAATACTAAAATTTGTATGAAATCATAAAAAGATTACATATAGCCAAACTAACCCTTAAGAAAGAAGAACAAAGCTGAAGATATCACTACTCCAGATTTCACTACAAAGCTGTAGTAATCAAAACAGTACAAAAACTTGTACAAAAATAGACATAGATAAATGAAACAGAGAGCCTAGAAATAAATCCATATGTTCAATTACTCTATACAAAGGAGGCAAGAATATACAATAGAGAAAAGACAGTATCTCCAATCAATGGTACTTGGAAAGCTACATGCAAAAGAATGAAACTGGACCACCTTCTAACATCATACACAAAAATAAACTTAAAATAGATTAAAGACCTAAATGTGAGACCTGAAACCATGGAACTCATAGAAGAGAACATACGCAGTAATTTCTTTGACATCAGCCAGAACAGCATTTTTCTAGATGTGTCTCCCAAGGCAAGAGAAATAAAAACAAAAATAAACAATGGGAACTATACCAAAATAAAAAGCTTTTGCACAGTGAAGGAAACCATCAATAAAACGAAAATGCAACATATTAAGTGGGAGAAGATACTTGGAAATGATACATCTAATAAGAGGTTAATATCCAAAATATATAAACAACTTCTACAACTCAACACCAAAAAAAAAAAAAAAACTCAACCCAAATAATCCAATTAAAATATGCAGAGGACCTAAATAGACATTTTTTTTCAAAGAAGACACGCAGATGGCCAACAGACACATGAAAAGGTACTTAACATCACTCATCATCAGGGAAATACAAATCAAAACCACAATAGGATATCACATTACACCTGTTAGAATGGCTAAAATCAAAAAGACAAGAAATAAGTATTGGAGAATGTGGAGAAAAAGGAACCCTCATGCACTATTTGTGGGAATGTAAATTGGTACAATTCTTGTGGAAAACACTACGGAAGTTCCTCAAAAAATTAAAAGTAGAAATACCATATGATTCAGTAATTCTACTACTGGGTATTTACCCAAAGAAAATTAAAGCTCTGATTTGAAAAGACATATGCACCCCTATGTTTACTGCAGCATTATTTACAATAGCCAAGATATAGAGGCAACCCAAGTGTCCATCCATAGATGAATGGATAAAGAAGATATGTATAAATGGAATATTACTCAGCCATCAAAAAGAATGAAATCTTGCCATTTGCAATGATGTGGATGGAGCCAGAAGGTATTATGCTAAGTGAAATAAGCTATCAGAGAAAGAAAAATACCATATGATTTCACTCATATGTGGAATTTAAAGAACAAATCACAAGAACATATGGGAAGTAGGGGGAAAGAGAAGACAGGGGAACAAACCACAAGAGACTTGTGTGTAGGAGATGGGCTAGATGGGTGTTGTGTATTAAGGAGGGTACTTGTGATGAGCACTGGGTTTTGTATGTAAGTGATGAATCACTGAATTCTACTCCTGAAACCAATATTGCACTGTATGTTAACTAACTAAAATTTAAATTTAAAAAAAGAGAAAGAAAAAAAGAAAAAAAAGTCTCAACAAAGAAAAAACAAACAAAAAACACTAATTTGAAAAGAAATGCGCATCCCTATGTTTACTGCAGTATTATTTACAATCGCCAAGATATAAAAGCAACCCAAGTGTCTATCCATAGAGGAATGGATAAAGAAGATGTGGTATGTGTACACAATGGAGTATTACTCAGCCATCAAAAAGAATGAGATCTTGCCATTTGTGACAACATGGATGGACTTGGAGGGTTAATAAGTGAAATAAGTCAGGTAGAGAAAGACAAATCCTATTGTGATTTAACCTATATATGGAATCTAAAAAGACAAAACAAATGAATAAACAAACAAAAAGCAGCAACAGACCCAGAAATACAGAGAACAACTGATGGCTGCCAGAGGGGAGGTGGGTAAGGGGATGGGTAAAAGGTGTGAAGGAGAATAGGAGGTATAGGCTTCCAGTTGTGGAATGAGTAAGCCACAGAAATAAAAAGTACAGCACAGGAAATATAATCAATGGTATTATAATAGCATAGTATGGTGACACATGGTAGCCATACTTGTGGTGGGCATAGCATAATGTGTAAACTTGTTGAATTGCTATGTGTGCACCTGAAACTAATGTAATGTTGTGTGTCAGCTATACTTCAACAAAAAAAAATGAGTATAAAAAATAAAATAGTAAAGCAGTATGTATGTATCAGAAATGTTAATTTTTTATGCTTCCTTCCAGGTAAAATTCAAAACCAGACAAAACTAATCCATGGTCAGGGCACCTAGGTGGCTCAATCAGTTACGCATCTAACTCATTTTCAGCTCAGATCATGATCTCACAGTTCATGGGTTCAAGCCCTGTGTAGGGCTCCGTGATGACAGTGCAGAGCCTGCCTGAGATTCCCTCTCTCCCCCATCTATCTGCCCTTCCCCCACTCTTACACACGAGTATGCTCGTTCTCTCTCTCTCAAAATAAATAAAAAAATAAACTTAAAAAAAACTAATCCTGGTGATAGAAATCAGAGTCTTGGCAATAATTTTTTGGATATGATACCTAAAACACAAGCAACAACAACAAAAAAATAAACAAACAGGTGGGGTTACATCAAACTAAAAACTTCTGCACTGCAAAGCAAACCATCAACAAAATAAAAAGGCAACCTATGGAATGAAAGAAAATATTTGCAAATCATACATCTTGATGATGGGCTAATATCCAAAATATATAAAGAACTCCTACAACTCAATATTAAAAATAGTAATAATAATAATAATACAAATGGGCAAAGGACACGAAGAGTCATTTTTGCTGAAGAGACAAAGGGCCAACAGGTATATGAAAAGGTGGTCAACATAACTAATCAGGGAAACATAAATCAAAACTATTTGAGACATTACTCCATGTAGGTAAAAATGGCTATCAACAAAAAGACAAGAGATAGCAAATGTTGGCCAGAACGTGGACAAAAGGAAATTGCTATGTACTTTTCATGGGAATATAAATTGATGCAGCCACTGTGAAAAGAGTGGGGAAGTAAAAAAATTAAAAATAGGACTACCATATGATCCGACAATCCCACTTCTGGAAATATATCCAAAGGAGACAAAAACACTATGAAGAAGAGATATCTGCCCCCCTACCATGTTCATAACAGCATTATCTACAATATACAAGACATGGAAACAACCCAAGTGTCCATTAAGAGATGAATGGATAAAGAAGTTGTGGTATTTATATACAATAGAATACTATTCAGCCATAAAAAAGAAGGAAATCCTGCTATTTGTAATGACATGGATGGCCCTTGAGGGCATTATGCCAAGTGAGATAAGTCAGACAGAAAAGACAAGTACCATATGTTCTCACTTATATGTGAAATTCAAAACAACAACAAACTCATAGAAATAGAGACCAGATTTGTGATTACAGAGACAAGGAAGAGGGGAACATAGGCAGGGAGGATTAAATGAAGGGGGCCAAAAGGTACAAACGTCTAGCTATAATATAAATAAGTACTGGGATGTAATGCACAACATGATGACCGTTGCTAACACTGTCGTATGGTATATGTGAAAGTTGTTAAGAGAGTAAATCATAAAACATCTCACTGCAAGGACAAAATTTTTTCCCTTTTTTCTTTTTGTATCTATATGAGATGATGGATGCTAACTAAATGTATTATAGTAATAATTTCACTATATATATATATATGTATATATATATATATATATGTCACTATGCTATATACCTTAAATTTATACAGTGCTGTGTGTCAATTAAATCTCAAAAAAAACTGGAAGGAAAAAAAGAAATGAGAACAGGAGTTGCCTGTGGGGGTGAAGTTTGACTGGAAGAGGTCACTGGGGAACTTTTTAGAATGATGGAAATGTTAACCTTGACTGGGGTGCTGGTTACCCAGATGCATACATTTATTAAAACTAATATAGGGGCGCCTGGGTGGCGCAGTCGGTTAAGCGTCCGACTTCAGCCAGGTCACCATCTCGCGGTCCGTGAGTTCGAGCCCCGCGTCAGGCTCTGGGCTGATGGCTCGGAGCCTGGAGCCTGTTTCCGATTCTGTGTCTCCCTCTCTCTCTCTGCCCCTCCCCCGTTCATGCTCTGTCTCTCTGTCCCAAAAATAAATAAAAAACGTTGAAAAAAAATTAAAAAAAAAAAAAAACTAATATAATGGTATATTTAAGATCTTTACATTTCTCTGTATGAAATTTAACTCATTAAAAAAATAACCACCATGGGGGCACCTGGCTGGCTCAGTTGGTGGAGCGTATGACTCTTGATCTTGAGGTTGTAAGTTCAAGGCCTACATTAGGTATAGAGATTACTTAAAAATAAAATCTTTAAAAATAAGTAAATAAATAACCACTGCAATCAGGGAAATTTTGTATTGTTTATATTCATATAATACAAATATTATAAATACACTCATATAATGCTTATAATCGTACATATATAAAATTGGTATATGTATAAGAATACCGACCAATAACAGCACAGCAGGTAAAAATAAGCAATGCAGAAAGAAGGTGCAACTCTAATAAAATTTTATTCCCATTTTGTGTTATAATATTGTTTGAGCAAGAGATTTCTTTTTAATGTTTATTTTTGAGAGAGACAGAGAGACAGAGTGCGAGCAGGGGAGGGGCAGAGAGAGAGGGAGACACAGAATCCAAAGCAGGCTCTAGGCTCTGAGCTGTCAACACAGAGCCTCACGTGGGCTCGAATCCATGAACCGTGAGATCATGGCCAACTTCTTGTGCCAATAATTCCCGAGGATGCCAGCAAGGGATTGGTGCAGTGTCTACGAGTGAACTATGCCACCCAGATTCCCAACTTCCCTATAGAACTAAGGTACTCAACCCCCACCTGCCCAGGAGTGTTGGCTGTTGAGGTCGCCCAGCTCCAACTCCCCTCCAACCTTGATCACAGCCAAAGAGAGTCACTCACCCCTGGTTATGCCCCTTCTCCAGGAACCTGCACCAATGACCGTGAGGTAGGGGGCCCCACCCCCTTGTCTCACTCAACTCTGAATGATGTTCTTGGCTTCAGAGCTTCTCACAGGAACATCCCCACTGCCCTCACTCCCTCATAGGTGCTATTTGCTGAGGATAGTCCCATAGTCCTGAACACAATCTCTGAAAAAAATCATAGGACAACTGGTTTCCCCACTAGTACCATTTTGTAGAGTTGGATTACCATTACCTCAGCCTTGCCAACAAGGCAAAATGAACCACACAGCCAAAGTATGCCACCTGAAGAAGGATGCATAGAATGGCAGAGGATGGAGAGAAGAATTAGGAACTTACTTACTCCTCTGTCCTGTCTCCTGGAACGTATAAAGTCCATAGGATGTCTCAATAATGAGTAGACAAATAGGTAACTTACATCTATATCTTTTATGGCACTTCTCATACTGTAATCACAACAGAAGACCATTTGCATGAAAGGTCTGAGAACCGCTCCATTCTGAAATTACAATAGTTCTGAAGTTTGAATATCTAAATGCCAGAATTTGTTTAGTTTGACAATGATCAAACTAAAATCATTGCTACCTGCCAAAACACATAAATGCCTGAAAACTGTCATAGATTCCGTTGCCATGAGTTCATTACAATGTGAGGGCCACCGTCTGCCAGAATCTGCCTTATCTGGGCAGCCATCACCTTACCAAGCGCCAGTCATTCACAATCCACTGGATCATACCATCTCTGATAACACCATGTTGTCAGTCTTTATGGTGGTA
The DNA here is from genome assembly GCF_018350195.1 of Panthera tigris. Lineage (NCBI taxonomy): Eukaryota > Metazoa > Chordata > Mammalia > Carnivora > Felidae > Panthera > Panthera tigris. Next base: position 50,657,813 of record NC_056661.1, read on the forward strand.
TGATTTCTGAGTGAGCATTTCTTTTTAAATAAAAAAAATTTAATTGTGGTAAGATAACATAAGATGTACGATCTTAACCACTTTTAATTTTTTTAATTTTTTTTTTTTTTTTTTGAGAGAGAGAGAGTATGAGCAGGGGAGGGGCAGAGGAAGAGAGACACACAGAATCCGAAGCAGGTTCCAGGCTCTGGGCTGTCAGCACAGGGCCCGATGTGGGATTCAAACTCATGAACCATGAGATCATGACCTGAGTGAAGTCAGATGCTTAACCGACTGAGCCACCCAGGTGCCCCACATCTTAACCACTTTTAAATGTACAATTCAGTGACAGTAAGTATATTCACATTGTTGTGCAACCATCACTGCCATCTATCTCAAGAATATTTTCATCATCCCAAACTGAAATGCTATACCCATTAAACTTCCCAGCTCCTGGTACCCTCTATTCTACTTTCTTTGTCTCTGATTTTGACTACTCTAGGTCTCTAATACAAGCAGAATCATATTTATCCTTTTGTGACTAGTACATTTCACTTAGCATGTCCTCAAGAATTTCACTCCTTTTTAAGCCTAAATAAAATTCGATTGTATGTATAGAGCACATTTTGTTTACCCATTTCATCCCCTGCTGGACACTTGGGTTGCTTCCACATTTTGGATATTGTGAATAATGCTGCGATGAATATCATTGTATTTAAGTATTTGTTCTGGGCACCTGGGTGGCTTAGTCAGTTGAGCATCCAACTTCAGCTCAGGTCATGATCTCGTAGTTCATGAGTTTGACCCCCACATCAGACTTGCTGCTGTTAACCTGTCTGTGCAGAGCCCACTTTGGATCCTCTGTCCCCCTTTCTTTGCCGCTCCCCTGCTTGCACTCTCCCCCCCAAAATAAACCAATATTTAAAAAATAAACTAAAATAAATAAATATTTGTTCAAGTCCCTGCTTTCAATTCTTAGGTGTATATAACCACAAGGGGAATTGTTAGTTCAAATGGTAATTCTGCTTTTACTTTCTTTTTTTTTTAAGTAAGCTCTACACCCAACATGGGGCTTGAACTCAATGACCCCAATATCAAGAGTCCCATGCCCCACCAACAGAGCCAGGCTGGTGCCCCTGTTTTTACGTATTTGAGGAACTGCCATACTGTTTTCCACGGTGGTTGTACCATTTTACATTCTATTAACAGTGTGTGAGGGTTTCAATTTCTCCACATTTTCACCAACACTTGTTATTTCCTTTTTTGATAGTAGCCCTCCCAAAGGGTGTGAAGTAGCATCTCATTATGGTTTTGATTTGCATTTCTCTACTGAGCTGTGATGTTGAGCATCTTTTCATGTGCTCATTGGCCCTTTGTTTTCCTTCCTTAGAGAAATACCTACTCAAGTCCTTTGCCCACTTTTTAATTGGGTTGTTTGTTTTTGTTATTGTTGAGATGTAGGTGTCCTTTATGTATCCTGGATATAACCCTTTACCAGATATGTGATTTGCAAATACGTTCACCCATTCTGTTCATTGCCTTGTCACTGTCAATTGTGTCCTTTGATGCACAGAAGCTTTAAGTTTAAAAAAAATTATTTAATTTATTTTTATTTTATTTTATTTTTTTAATTTACATCCAAGTTAGTTAGCATATAGTACAACAATGATTTCAGGGGTAGATTCCTTAATGCCCCTTACCCATTTAGCCCATCCCCCCTCCTACAACCCCTCCAGTAACCCTCTGTTTATTCTCCATATTTAAGAGTCTCTCATATTCTGTCCCCCTCCTTGTTTTTATATTATTTTTGCTTCCCTTCCCTTGTGTTCATCTGTTCTGGGTCTTAAAGTACTCATATGGGTAAAGTCATATGATATTTGTCATTCTCTAATTTCGCTTAGCATAATACCCTCTAGTTCCATCCACATAGTTGCAAATGGCAAGATTTCATTCTTTTTGACTGCCAAGTAATACTCCATTATATATATACCACATCTTCTTTATCCATTCATCCATCGATGGACATTTGGGCTCTTTCCATATTTTGGCTATTGTTGATAGTGCTACTATAAACATGGGGGTGCATGTGCCCCTTTGAAACAGCACATCTGTATCCCTTGGATAAATACCTAGTAGTACATTTGCTGGGTCATAGGGTAGTTCTATTTTTAGTTTTTTGAGGAACCTCCATATTGTTTTCCAGAATGGCTCCACTAGTTTGCATTCCCACCAGCAGTGCAAAAGAGATCCTCTTTCTCCGCATCCTCGCCAACATCTGTTGTTGCCTGAGTTGTTAATGTTAGCCATTCTGACAGGTGTGAGGTGGTTTCTCATTGTGGTTTTGATTTGTATTTATTTCCCTGATGATGAGTGACGTTGAACATTTTTTCATGTGACGGTTGGCCATCTGGATGTCTTCTTTGGAGAAGTGTATTCATGTCTTTTGCCCATTTTGTCACTGGATTATTTGTTTTTTGGGTGTTGAGTTTGATAAGTTCTTTATAGATTTTGGATACTAACCCTTTAACTGATATGTTGTTTGCAAATATCCTCTCCCATTCCATCGGTTGCCTTTTAGTTTTGCTGATTGTTTCCTTTGCTGTGTAGAAGCTTTCTATTTTGATGTAGTCCAATTTATCTATTTTTTCTTTTGATGCCTATGCTTTTGATGTTATATTCAAGAAATCATTGCCAAATCCAATGTCATGAAGCTTCTTCCCCAAGTATTTTTCTAAGAGTTTTATAGTTTTAGCTCTTACATTTAGATCTTTGATCCATTTTGAAGTAATTTTTGTATATGGTGTAAAAGCCCAACTTCATTCTTTTGCATGTCAATATCCAGTTTTCCCAAAACTATCTAGTTAAAGAACTGTCCTTTCCCCCATTGAATGCTATTGGTAATGGCTGAAAATCATTTGACCGTGTATGTGAGGATTTATTTCTGGGCTCTTTATTCCATTGGTCTATATGTCTGCTTTATGCAGAGTGATCACTTTTAATATCCTTTTAACAACTCTGAACAATTATGATGTTTGGCATTGCAGATTAAAGGTCTTCCACTGTAATCTGATTCTGTACATGGTCCACCAAAAGGCTGTACACTCCTTAAGAGCCAAGGCCATGTCTAGTTGTAACCTCAGTGCCTGGCATTGTTTCTGACATACAGTAGGTGCTCCAAAAATATGTGACCTAAATGTGGCAAGATGCTGGTAGGCCACTTTTGTTCATCATGTGGCCACCATGAATTGGGACTCGGCAATTCAATGCATTCTTTTTTATTTTTTAAATTTTTTTTTAATCTTTATTTATTTTTGAGAGAGACAGAATGTGAGCAGGGAAGGAGCAGAGAGAGAAGGACACACGGAATCCAAAGCAGACTCCAGGCCCTGAGCTGTCAGCACAGAGCCCAACGCGGGGCTCTAACTCACAAACCATGAGATCATGACGAAGTCAGACGCTCAACCGACTGAGCCACCCAGGTGCCCTTCAATGCATTCTTAAAAGAGATTAAACTCCACAACAGATTAATAAGGAATGTCAGGGTGCCTGGGTGGCTCAGTTGGTTGACTGACTGACTTCGGCTCAGGTCATGATCTCATAGCTCGTGAGTTCAAGACCCGCATCAGGCTCTGTGCTGGCAGCTCAGAGCCTGAAGCCTGCTTCCGATTCTGTGTCTCCCTCTCTCTCTGCCCCTCCTCCGCTCATGTTCTATGTCTCTCTCTCTCTCTCTCCTCAAAAAATAAATAAACATTAAAAAAAGACAATAAAGAATATCTACTTCACTGAAGAATTCTTGGGAAGGCAGGAAAGTTTATGTTGCACACAATACAGCAAGACTTTATAAAAAATTTCTTTAAATTATTTCTCTTCTTTTTCCTCAGTCTTCTTTTTTTTTTTTTTTTTTTAACGTTTATTTTTGAGACAGAGAGAGACAGAGCATGAACAGGGGAGGGTCAGAGAGAGGGAGACACAGAATCTGAAACAGGCTCCAGGCTCTGAGCTGTCAGCCCAGAGCCCGACGCGGGGCTTGAACTCACTGACCGCGAGATCATGACCTGAGTCGAAGTCGGCCGCTTAACCGACTGAGCCACCCAGGCGCCCCTTTCCTCAGTCTTCTTGCTGCTAGTTCATTTTCCTTCCTCCTCTTTGTCTTCCTTTAATTCAGCCTCTACAAAAATATGCTCTATTGTCCCAAAACTATTCAGTTCTCAGCCGTACAGGGCCAACCCACTCAGACAAATAAGAGCCTGGTGGTTGGTTAACCGAGCAGAACCACCTATCTATTGTTCTTCAGGCTTAATGCTTAGGAGCTCAACTTCAGCTTAGGACCTGACCAAAGTGGGGTGAACACCTACATGGGTTTCCTGGATTGGAGAAAGAGACACTAATAGAGGGAAGAATCTGCTAAGAAAATAAACTTTTCTCTATTGGGTTAAAAGATATATCAAATGAATGAATCAAGATTATCACCACCAAGCTTTAGTCAATGTCGAGACACCTGCCAGAAGCTGCAGTGTTCCCTAATCCTACCCCCTTCTTCTGCTGGGCCCTGGTCAACCACTCCTTAGTGGGCTTCTAGCTTAATAGAGACCACAGCAAAGCTCTGAGTCTGAGATACAGAGCCCTCTGGGTCACTAAGGTATCACTGGTCCTGCCTTCTCTCGTCCTGTGGGTCTCTAATTACTGAGCCCATCTGTCTTGCTGGGCCCTCCTTCATCGGCATCCAGGTTCCAGCTGTCTTTCTGGTCTCTGGTCCATGTGAGTGCTTTGACCATCATCACCTCCCCCATATTGCTTCCAGCCCCACTCTGATCCATGCCACCTGGACATGGCCCTCTTCCACCCTAGTTTCACTGCTTCAATTCCAACACTGGATGCTGAGCTTTCCGGAGACATGGGAGTGGGATGAAGAAAGAGTCTCCTATTATTTAAACACTGACTGTTTCAAGTGTGTGATTAAGGACTCTTAACCAGCATGATTGGGTTGAATACTGCTCTGCCACTCACGGGATACGTGACCTTGGGTGAGTCACTTGACCTCTTTCTCACATGGTATATAGAGATAATAATAGTAAATAATATAGTAAATGCTCAATTTATGTTCACTGTTGATATTATGATTACTGCTCACATGGATTGATTTCATTTAATCCTCACAAAAATCTTGCAAGGTTAAGTACTATTTTGCCTGCCTCATAGGTTTTAGACAAAAGGAAACTAGAGTTCTGATAAGGTAACTCACCCATGGTTACAGAGCCAGTAAGTGGTGGAAACAAGATCTAAACTTGGTCTCTTTAACCCCCAGGCTCCATGCCATTTCCATCATGTCAGGTTTCCTCCAAAGGCAACTACCTCCAAGGTATGGAGTGGTCAAGGCTCCTGGGGAAAAGTAAGGGTCAAGAGGCCACCAGCTGGGTCAATTACTTTTTGTGGCATGTTCAGGAAGTAATGAACGGAAATGAAATGAGTAGTAAACCAGACTTAAAATAAGCAGCTCCACCTTGCAGTGCACATGCAGTCAATCCTCAACACCCTCATCTGAAAAATGGGAATGATAATACAGTGTTTATAACAATAATAATAACAGCCCTGTGTGGGGAGCACATGTGAGAGAGCAGTAAATTAGCATGCAGTGTAAACCATGTGAAAGTACTCTCCATATTGTGGCATCACAAATCTAAGAATCCTGTTCAAAAGTCAGTGTGGGATAATGGAAGAGGAATAGTCTTTGAAACCAAAAGAAACAGGGTCCAATCATAGTAGCTGGGTATCCTGGGTAGGTTATTTCACTTCTCTGAGCCTCAGTGTCCTCATGAATGAGAATGTATCAGACTCTCAGTTGCAACTGATAGAAAATTCAACTCAACAGGCATGTGAACAAAAAGGGAGTTGATTCTGATTCAAGTATTTGAACTACAGTTTAGGCATGCAAACAATGTTGCCAAGTCACAAGCTCTTTCTTGAACTCTTAACTCTGTTCTCATACGCACTGCATCATTCTTCTTAAATGATAGCGACCCTCCCCCCACCAACATATCAGGATTACATGCAGCCCCCTAAACAACCACAGAGCAGAAAACTTCTTTACTCTCAAAGTTCCAGAATTAATTCTCATTGACCTGGCTTGGATCATGTGTCCATCCCCAGACCAATACTGAAGTTGAGAGATAATAATATTCTGATCGGTCAGGCCCCAGAATAAGAAGAATGAGATGAGCCCCATTTTAAAAAACTATAAGGTGAGAATGGGGTGGAGGAATGATTCTCCAAAAGATAAAACGCTATTACCTGAGAAGTGGGCAATGGATGCCAGGCCAGCAGCAACAGATATCCATGACAGAGAATGTGATGGTCACGTGGTGGAATTGTCTCCAGGTTTAAACGAGCCCTGCCAATAAATAGGTAATTGTGGTGATTATAGAGGAGGGCAGGGCTCTGCAAAGTAAATTCTGAGCTACTGTCAGTCCAATGAAAAGCAAAAGGAGCACCCTGACTGAGGCAAATGCAGAAGGTCTCGGGATGGGCAGTAAGGTGTTGGATCCCATGCTGGACTTTTGAGAGGGCAAAAGTCAAGGTCAGCCCACAAGGGGCAGAGTTTAGGGCTCAGAATGGGCAGGTAACAAGATATGGCTGGGACTGCAGCCAAGAAGCCAATGCTGGTGAAACTGTGGGTCTGGCTTTTGGCTGAGTGGACAGCTTGTCCCCCTAAAAGGGCCAGGCCCAGCAGGCAAAGAAAACCATAGCAACCACAAGTTAAGGAAGACGGATGAAAAGCTTGTAAACACAGCTTCCAGCCATGTAGCATAGCTTTGGGTTCCTAGGAGACAGCCACATAAAGACCAGTCAGGCTCATGGTGATCAGGCAAAGGGGACTATTTCTGGGCTCAACTGTGGGCCGACACAGAGTCTGCAAACCAGACAGGCAAACAGGCAGTAGTACAAACAGACATCATGGCTGCAAAAGCAGAGTCTTCATATGTTGCACTTCTATTTGCTCACGTGTGCATAGGGGCCAAGTTTGCTCTCTGCCCACACTAGTTGGTGCCTACCCCACCTCCCATCTCCGTGCAAACTTCTGACCCAGCCACAGCACTGGGTGGCAAGCAACCATTTAGAGTGGTTGCAACTCTGAAACCCTACTAAGGAGCTCCGTGTTGCTCTGTCATAAATAACCAGCTGTCTCGTGCAATTTCCTGAGCTGTGCAATCAGCAATGACAATCTGCCTTTCCATCCATCATCGGGCAGTGACTGTGGGTCCTCAGCAGGATGCTGATAACTCCATTTTTCAAGGCTGTGGCCAGATCCACTTTTCACCACTGGAGAGTTCACCATTACTCTGCAATGCTGGGTATGACAGTGCCCACCCAGAACAAACATTTAATAGGATATAAAATCTTTCTCTCCAATTCGATTTTCCAAAGAGGAAAAAACCAGCAAACTCTTTTTGCCTGATAAATACTTGAAATTTTAGGTGCACAGAGCCCAAACAGTAACTATGGCAACACAAGCCACTCCAGTAGGACTAACACAGATTATTTCCAGCACAATAGCCTGGCTTGTGCTCAGAAAGCAGAGGTAATGTTGGCTGAAAGCAATTCCTGAATTGGTGGAGGGGCAGGGGGTGGGGGTGGGCGGAGATAAAATCCTCCAGCAATGGAAGCTTCATGTTTGAGCTTCTGGTTTCAGGCCTCTAGGATTCAGTGGCAAGATGAATTAACTACTGGATTAATATCTTGCTTCTCCACACTAATGAGCTGGCAGCCTCTTCATCCTCTGCTTGGGCTTCTTCACTTCCAACCACAAAGCCATTCAGACCCTAGGACTGACAGTGACAGCATGAAGAATATGAGCTCTGAAAATTACAAAATCAGACAGTTTGACCAGATGTCAGGGATCACCCAGACTAGGAGACTCTTGAAGACAAGAGAATGTGCTATATGTCCTACACAGCGTTAAGGATCTGGTCCATGGTAGGTAAAGCTCTGTCCAACCTCATTTGTTCTATAGATGGGAAAACTGAGACCCAGGAAGCTTAGGAGATTTGGCCATGGTCACTGAGAATCAGAAGGTGATATGGACTCCTGGTTAAGGCCACCGGTTAGGGCCAGACTGAATGGGGTTTGCATCCTGGCTATTAGACTATAGGCAAGCCAGTTAACCTCATTGAACCTGGGTTTACTTAAGAATAATAAATATGATGATAATAATAAAAGGGCCTACTTTTTAAGATTGTTATAAGAATAAATGAAGTAAACAGTCCCCTGGGTGGTTCAGTTGGTTAAGTGTCCGACTCGGTTTCAGCTCAGGTCATGATCTCGCGGTTTGTGAGATTGAGCCCCACATCAGGCTCCATGTTGACAGTGTGGATCGTGTTTGGGATTCTCTCTCTCCCTCTTTGCCTCTGCCCCTCCCACGCTCTCTCTCTCTCTCTCTCTCTCTCTCTCTCTCAAAATAAAATAAAACTTAAAAGAAGAAGAAATGAAGGAATCCATGTGTTCAGTATATAATATGTGCCCCCCAAAAACTGATACTGTTATTAATGGCAAAGCCAGAACTAAACCAATTACTCCCCAGAAGACTTGTGCACAATGCAAGAGGAAATCCAACTTCATCTCAATCCAGTCCCATTTCTTTCCATATCCCACCTTCTTTTGACACAAACTGGCCATTTAACCAGTTCAAATTTAACAATCTTCTTTAAGGCAGTGGTTCTCAAATACTGTTTTAGGAGCCTTTTCTACACTTAAAAGTCATTGAGGGGGCGCCTGGGTGGCTCAGCCGCTTAAGTGTCCAACTTCAGCTCAGGTCGTGATCTCACAGTCTGTGAGTTCGAGCCCCGCGCTGGGCTCTGTGCTGACAGCTCGGAGCCTGGAGCCTGTTTCGGCTTCTGTGTCTCCCTCTCTCTCTGCCCCTCCCCTGCTCATGCTCTGTCTCTCTCTGTCTCAAAAATAAATAAAAACATTTAAAAAAAAAAAGTCATTGAGGATTACCAAAGAGCTTTCATTTATATGGGGTTTTTAAACCATTTATTAGTTTATTTTTTTAATGTTTATTTATTTTTTAGAGAGACAGAGACAGAATGCAAGTGGGTTAGGGGCAGAGAGAAGGAGACACAGAATCCAAAGCAGGCTCCAGGCTCCGAGCCATCAGCACAGAGCCCGACATGGGGCTCGAACTCCCGAGCTGTGAGATCATGACCTGAGCCAAAGTCAGATGCTTAACGGACTCAGCCACCCAGGCGCCCCAAACTTATGCATTATTTTTTACCATCATGCATTGGTCATTTGGAAAATATTGGCTGAGTTACACAGATTTCCCAAATGTTGTCACATTTCACTATACAAGATCCCATTCATTAACATCACTACTAATCTCATGAGATAAGTTTAAGTACTGGGAAGCTGTCAAGTTCATAGTGACAGATACTCTAATTCTCACTTAAAGGCTTGAATTTGATCTTTGGTAACAAATACTATCAGTGTTTTCCTTCACAGGCTCATTTCAATTCTTGCTGAGAAATTTTCTACCACATACCCAAGCTGGAGTAACTATAGTTTTTGTTACAAGATTTAAAAAAAAAAAGGTAAAAACCATACTTTTCCAACAAATATAAAATGAATACACATTAAAAATTTTATTTAACTCATGATGAATGAACCAGACAGATGTTTTAACCAGTTCAAAGAAGAAGTCAAAGAAGCACAAATTTATAATGAATAAAAGCATGTTGAAATGAATGTGCAAATAGCACAAAACTGGCTTTTTCATAGAGGGGAAAGGGTGTCCCTCATGAGGCAGGTTCATTTGCATATCTATAGACAAGAATTCTTTTGCATTGCTATCAATTATCTACAACTTACAGGGTTGTAAAATAGCTCCATAGAATCGTACTCAGCTAGGCATGTGCTGTAGACCACGCAGTTTTCCTATGAAGTACAAATCTTCCCTACAGTCTTCTGTCACCCATTCTTTCAAGTACAAATGCTGTTTTTTTAGAAAAAAGCAGCTAGTTCTGCTCACGACTCAGCACAAATACACAAATACACTCCCTGAGACAATCATCCTACTTTGGTATGCAACATAAGTAACCCTAGTAAACTTTGGTGCCACTGCCTTATTTCTGCTAAGGTGCCAGCAAGTTTAGCTACCATTGGTTTTACACCATTAGTGCAAATGTCAACATGGTGAAATGGCAAATAATGATCGTAGTATTCATCTAATATTTTTAGACTAATAAGTAATTTTGACCTTGAGGACCCCCTGACAAGGTCTTGGGGAATCCGAAGGGTCTGTAGACCACACTTTAGAACCACCACCCTAAGGTATGTAGTTGATCAAGGAAATGATCTAAAGAAGAATGATCAGGGGCACCTCGCTGGCTCAGTCAGTAGAGCATTGGACTCTTGACCTCAGGGTTATGGGTTCAAGCTCCATGTGGGCATAGAGCTTATTTAAAAAGAAGGAGAAGGATGGGGCGCCTGGGTGGCTCGGTCGGTTAAGCGTCCGACTTCGGCTCAGGTCACGATCTCGCGGTCTGTGAGTTCGAGCCCCGCGTCGGGCTCTGGGCTGATGGCTCAGAGCCTGGAGCCTGCTTCCGATTCTGTGTCCCTCTCTCTCTGCCCTTCCCTCGTTCATGCTCTGTCTCTCTCTGTCTCAAAAATAAATAAACATTAAAAAAAAAATTTAAAAAGAAGGAGAAGGAGAAGGAGACAGAGAAGGAGAAAGAGACAGAGACGGAGAAGCAGCAGCAAAGAGCTAAAGATCTGCGAATTGCATAAACACTGCTTGCAGAGGGAAATATTATCAATGAAAATCTAGGAACAATGGCATGGAGTTAGGGAAGTGAAGAATTTAAATACAAGAATAAAACCCACTAAAAGTTGGTATGCATCGTCATTACCACGTACTGGCAATTCCAAATAATGCCAGTGATAAAATACTCCTACCCACATGGGCAGATCATCCCTACTGCTCCCCACCTACATGCCACTGCCCATAGTATAGAGACAAGTAAGACACAGGAAGCCACTTGTATTAGAAGCACCGACTGTACAGGGAAGAGGTGGAGATCATTCCATTTCTCTTCTTTAAGTGACTACCTTAGAAATGTTAACATGGATGCTTGTCGAAATCCAAAACTGATCAGTATCTTAGTACTCCTCTCCTTGCAAAAAAATAAGGATTGTAACTCTTCAACATTAGTCACCTCCTCTCTCAAACTGTGAACCACTGTTATCATATATTTTATTTTTGTTTTTGTTTTTTAACCTTACAACAAACACATCGTTACAGAATCAAAAATTTTTTTTATTGGTCCACGTATTTAGCACTTTCTTGGCTCTTCATTCCTTCTTGCATCTCAGACCTTCCTTCTGTCTAAAGTATATTCTTTAGAATTTCCTGGGACACCTGGGTAACTCAGTGGGCTAAGTGTCCAACTTCAGTTCAAGTCATGATCTCACAGGGTTTGAGCCCTGTGTCAGGCTCTGTGCTGACAGCTCAGAGTCTGGAGCCTGCTAAGGATTCTATCTCTGCTCCTCCCCTATTCATGTTCTGTCTCTCAAAAATAAACATTGAAAGAAAAAAAAATTTTTTTTTAATTTCCTTTGGTGAGAGTCTGCTGGTGATGAATTCTCTCAGATTTTATCTACAGATGTCTTTATTTCCTCCTTTAAAAAATGTTTTTGCTGCATATATAATCCTAGGTTCACAGTTACTTTCTCAACACATTTAAGATATTTCAGTGGTTTCTATGATTGCTGTTGAGAGGACAACTGTCAGGATAATTGCCATTCTTTCAATATAATCTATCTTCCCTCTGATTGCTCTAAGATCTTCTCTTAGCTTTTTTTCCCACTTAATGTTTTGTATTGAGTATAATTAACATGCATTGTTATATTAGTTGCAGGCGTACAACAGAACGATTCAACAATTCTGTACATTACTCAGTGCTCATCAAGATAAGTGTACTCTGGATTTCTTTTTACCTCACTTGAGATTCACTGAGCTTCCTGAATGTGTGGACAGGTGTCTTCTACCAATACTGAAACATCCTCAGCTATTATCTGTTTAAATATTGTCTCTGTTTCATGTCTCTGTTATCTTTCTCTTTTCTTGTGGAACACCAGTTATTCATGTATTAAGTTGTTCCATTCTGTCTTCCAGATCTCTTGATGTCTCTTTCATATTTGCTATCCCTTTGTCCTTCTGTGTTGTATTCTGAATATATTTTTCAGAGCTGTCCTCTTGGTTATTGATTCTCTCCTTGGTGTGTCTAATTAACTGTTGAATCCAAAATTTTTCATCTCTAAAAATGTTTTTCACATATACTCTGTCAGTTTTATAGTCTGATTCTTTATTCATAATTTTACTTATTTCCTTAAACATACTAAAATACTTCTTTTTGTGACTTATAATTCCACTATCTGCATCCTTCATGGGTCTGATTCTGCTGTCTGTTGTTTCTGCTGGCTCAGTACTCATGTTTCCTTGGCTTCCTTAACGTATTTTATCATTTTCGAGTAGGAGCTGAAATCTCTTAGAAACTTATCGTGAAGAATTCCTTGAGATCTGGGGAAGGCAAGTTCCTCTAAGGGGTGTGCATTGGGTAGGCACTTCAAGAGCACTACCAATCTAGCATCACTTGGGTGGTATGCATTCATGTTACAGATCCTCAAAAGGGTTGACTTGTGGTTACAAATTCTCAGGAAAGATTTTTTTCTTAATCCTCCACCCAGTCCACTGTTCAAGACAAGCAATTGTTTTTCCTTCTGATGACAGGTTTGTTTCCAAATTACCCTTGTACTAAATCACCTTTACACTGAGCTATGGCCATTTGAGGTCCTGCCTTTATAGGAGGGTTCCTATTAGGCCTTTACTTTGGGCAGTTTCTAGGTTTGATCTCCTCTCTTCCATGACTGAAGCCACGAAAAATAAAAGCTCAAAAATCACCTAGTTCAGCATGTATCTATCAGGCAAAAGCCAGCTTTGGAAATCTACTTACATTTCTTAGTTTCTAGCCTTTGAGGATTCCTTAATAACTTGCTGGATTTTGAACACATTTCTAAAATTTTTTTTAATGTTTATTTTTGAGAGAGAGAGAGGCAGAGTGCAAGTGGGGGTGGGGCAGAGAGAGAGGGAGACACAGAATCCGAAGAATGCTTCAGGCTCTGACCGTCAGCACAGAGCCTGATGTGGGGTTGGAACCCACGAACTGTGAGATCATGACCTGAGCCGAAGTCAGAGATGTAACTGACTGAGCCACCCAGGTACCCCAATGGTTGCTTATTTTTGAGAGAGAGAAAGAGAATGGGCGGGGAAGGGTCAGAGAGAGAGGGAGACCCAGAAGCAGTCTCCAGACTCTGAGCTGTCAGCACAGAGCCTGACGCAGGGCTCAAACTCACAAACTTTGAGATCACGACCTGAGCCAAAGTCAGACACTTAACTGACTGAGCCACCCAGGTGCCCCTGAACACATTTTTTAAATCGCTTTTATGTGTTATCCAACACACTCAGTTGTTTCCAGCAGGAGGATCAGTCAAGGTAATTCCTCCAAACTGCAAGAAATGAAAGTTCACATAGGAGCATTTGGTGTATAAATGATGAACGGTTTAATGCTGATTTTTTATATGGAGAAGAAGTGAGGAAAGGCAACGAGGTCGCAGCTGGGGATATATCTGAAAAACTCAGTAGGGACTAGCCAATGAAGGGCCTTGAATATCATTCTACATTTGAACTTTAGTAGGTAATGGAGGTGCTACCAAATTTGGACGACAAGACTTATAAGATTTTTCATATCTCAGGATTCTACTCTTGTTTCCCTTTAAAGTTGCATTTCTCACAGTGTGGCCAAGTTCTACCTGCATCAGAACCATCTGGTTCATATATCAAGACCTGCAGATTTCCAAGTCCCATTCCAAACCTGTTGAATCAGTATCCCCAGGGAAGGAGGGTGGGGAAGAGATGACTAGTAGACTGGGAAATCACTTTTTTAATGAGATAGAATAGAATAATAAAAACTCAGAGAGTGTGTCCTTTGCTATGAGTATTATTTCATTAAAGCTTTGTTTAGGTATTACAAAGGGAGTCTGTGTGGATAAGTGTGCATGTGTGTTCATACACACACTGGGCCAAGCTATAAAATGTACTTCATGTATTGAAGTCAAAAAAGTTAGAGAAGCAATGTCTTAGAAGATGCCCTTTATCTTATTTATTTTTAAGTAATCTCTACACCCAACATGGGGCTCAAACTCATGACCCTGAGATCAAGAGCCCACATGCTCTACCGACTAAGCCAGCCAGGTGCCCCAAGAGGATGCCCTTTATATTGTTTTTTTATCAGATTTTACCTGTAATTAAAATCGTGTGAGGAAAATGAACACAGTATAATTTCCCCCTGAATAACCCCGCCCACAGCATGCTGGAACACATCTATATTTGTACATAAATCAATTAACTGTGGTATTTCCTGACTCAAAATGAAGTGATGAAAAGGCATCTCCATGAACCTGGTATGGGTGGAAACATGCTGTTAATTGTCACCTATTCAAGAACTGTTTTCTCATTTTGCTCAAGAGATTACAAACCCTATGTTCTGGCTCTCATTACATCTCAGCAACCCTGTACTTAGGAAGATGAAGTATCACAAAATCCTGGCACAACGAATTCCAAAGTACTGAGTGGGTTCCTTTGCTGTGCAGAATTTTGTATTGCTCCCACAAATGGTCACAGGTTATAGGCTGGAATACCCTTTGTTACTCAGATACTTTTCCCCTTGTACTTGCTTCAGTGGGGTGCATGTGTGTGTGTTTGTTTGTGGGCTACTCCAAAAAAACTTCTGAGCAAGGACAAACACAAACCCATCCAACCAAGCACCAACACCAAACACAGAGACACACACACACAGACACACACACACACACACACAAATTGTCCTGAATATATTTCAGAAATTTTGATAGTACATATAATGCATTATGTGTTCCATCTCCACATACCTCTAGTATTGTTATTTATCTTCTTTCTTTAATTGAATCACAGCTCTGGGGGTGCCTGGGTGGCTCAGTCGGTTAAGTGCCCAGCTCTTGATTTCAGCTCAGGTCATGATGTCATGGTTCGTGAGATCAAGCCCACATCAGCTTCCATGCTGACAGCAGGAGCTTACTCGGGATTCTCTCTCCCTCTCTGTCTGCCCCTCCCCTGCTCATTCTCTTTCTCTCGCTCTCAAAAATAAATAAATAAACATTTTTAAAATAATAAACTGAGGGGCGCCTGGGTGGCTCAGTCGGTTGGGCGACAGACTTCGGCTCAGGTCATGATCTTAGTTTGTGAGTTTGAGCCCCGCATCGGGCTCTGTGCTGACAGCTCAGAGACTGGAGCCTGCTTCCGATTCTGTGTCTCCCTCTCTCTCTCTGCCCCACCCCCACTCATGTTCTGTCTCTGTCTCAGAAATAAACATTAAAAAATTAAAAAAAAAAATAAACTGAATCACAGTTTCATATAAAAAAGTATTCATGATGAATATTTTAATTTTTCTAAGTTTATTTTTATTTATTTTGAGAGAGAGAGCAAGCAGGGGAAGGGCAGAGAGAGAAGGAGACAGAATCCCAAGCAGGTTCTGTGCTGCCAGTACAGCGCCCAATTCGGGGCTTGAACTCACAAACTATGAGATCATGACCTGAGCCAAAGTCAAGAGTTGGGCGCTCAACCAACTGAGCCACCCAAGCACCCCTTTTCATGAAGAATCTTTTAGAGATATCACCTCACACCTGCCAAAACAGCTAGTATCAAAAAGACAAAAAACTGACATGGCTCAGTTGTTGAAGTGTCTGACTCTTGATTTCGGCTCAAGTCATGATCTCACCGCTTGTGAGATCGAGCCCCATGCTGGGGTCTGCACTGACTGCATGGAGCCTGCTTGAGATTCTCACTCTCTCCCTCTCTCTGCCCCTTCCATCCTCTCTGAAAATAAATAAACTTAAAAATTTTTTCCTTTAAAGACAAAAATAACAAGTGTTAGTGAGGATGTGGAGAAAAGGGAAACTTCATGTGCTGTTGGTGGGAATGTAAGCTGGTGCAGTATGGAAGTTCCTCAAAAAATTAAAAATAGAAATGCCATTTTACCCCGTAATTCCAATTCTGGATATGTACCCTGAGAAAATGAAAACACTAGCTTGAAAAGATATATAATATGCATCCCTATGTTCACTGCAACATTACTTACAATAGCCACGAGATGGAAGCAACCTAAGCATCCATCAATAGATGAATGGATAAAGAAGATGTGATATATAGATATAGATATGTAGATATAAATATAGATATAGATGATATAGAGATATAGATATAGATATATGTACACAATGGAATGTTAGTCATAAAAAGGAATAAAATATTGCCATTTGCAACAACATGGGTAGACCTAAAGGGTGTTATGCTAAGTGAAATTAGACAAAGATAAATACTATATGATTTCACTTATATGTAGAATCTAAAACAAACAAACAAGACAGAAACACACTCATAAATACAGAGAACAAACTGCTGGATGCCAGAGGGGAGATGGAGAGAGGTACGGGCATAATAGGTGGAGTTTAGGAGGTACAAACTTCCAGTTATGGGATAAGTCATAGCAATACAAAATACAGCATAGTGGGGTGCCTGGCTGGTTCAGTCAGTAGCACATGCAACTCTTGATCTCCGAGTTGTAGGTTCCAGTGCCACATTTAGTATAGAGATTACTTAAAAATAAAATCTTTAGGAGCACCTGCTTGGCTCAGTTGGAAGACCATGCGACTCTTGATCCTGGGGTCACGAGTTCGAGCCCCATGATAGGTGTAGAGATTACTTACTTATTTACTTACAAAGATATATACATACATACATACATAAGAAAAATTGAAAAATAAATAAAACTGAGGAGCCTGGGTGGCTCAGTCGGTTAACCATCTGATCTTCGGTTCAAGTCACGATCTTAGGTTCATGACATCGAGTCCTGCTTGGGGCTCCACACTTGGAGCCTGCTTGAGATTCTATTTCCTCCTCTCTCTCTGTCCCTCCTCCACTTGCTCACGTGCACATGCTCTCTCATAAATAAATAAATGTGTAAGAAGGAGAACCAAGTTATTACATTCAAATTCCAACATCTGCCAAGGCTCTGAACCGGAATGAAACCTGTTCTCTTATTCTGAAAAGAGACTTCAGTGTTTCTTTTTAAAGACCTACTGGGGGGGGGGGGGGGGGGGTGCCTGGCTCGTTTGGTACAGCATGCAACTCTTGATCTCAAAGTCATGAGCTCAAGCCCCACACTGGGCATAGAGCTCACTTAAAAAAAAAAAAATTAAAGACCTACTAGGATCAGAATGAATATTTTTCTGTGATGTTATCAAAAGGCACAAGAGATTAGAAATAGTGATTTCCAATAGTGATTCATTTTGTTTTAAGGCTGAATACGTATCTCTTAGAATCATCTTCTATTCTAGGGGTGCCTGGGTGGCTCAGTCGGTTAAGCGTCTGACTTTGGTTCAGGTCATGATCTCACAGTTTGTGGGTTCGAGCCCCACATCGGGCTCTGTGCTGATAACTTGGAGCCTGGAGACTGCTTCGGATTCTCTGTGTGTGTGTGTCTCTCTCTGCTCCTCCCCCACTTGTACTCTGTCTCTCTCTCTCTCAAAAATAAATAAACATTAAAAAATTTAAAAAAAAGTTTTAATAAAAAAAAAATTAAAAAGAATCATCTCCTACTCCACTGATCCTTTAACTTTGGGAAAGGATGTTATAGATCTGTGGTTCTCAAACTGCAGCATATGTCAGAATCATCTGAAGGACCTGTGAGACCAGATGACTAGGACTCATCCCCAGTTTCTGAGTCAGCAGGTGAAGCCCAAGAAGTTTCCAGGTGGTGCTGATGCTGTGAGTGCAGACCAACTTTGGGAGCCACTATGCAGACGAATCCTACAATCTTCTACAGCCCTGTTCAAGTGACCCTCCTTTCCTGCCCTCTCTATCCACATTAAACTTCCCCTAGTCACTTCTTGTCTATCTCACCAATTCTCAGTCTTTTCACCCAAAGCAAACATTTATCCTCCCTTCACAAGTCCTATGCTTTGAAATACTTTTTGTCTATCAATCAGAACACACTTATCAAATAATAATTTGTTTTCTCGTGTTTTGTTAAAGCAAGGTTAACTGTCAGTCAGAGCTTCCAGTCAGCATGGGGTAACTGGTGTTTCTATACTGAGTTGATACAATTCTAGCCCAGAGCAAAGAAACCTGATGTTTTAGTTTAATTAGCCTTTGCATCTAATCTCTGGTAAATATGAGCTTTTTTGGTTAGTCTTTTTGAAGTACTGAAAATAGCTCACAGACACCCCTCCCTCATTGTCCCCACATTGTCCCCACAAATGTCCCCCTCATTACTTTGTGGGGCTGAGAAGCTCAGGTTAGGACCACCTGGTATCTATCACTCATTTGGTAATTAATCACTGATTGTCTTCTGTCATTTCTCCTATTGTTGTCCCTTAAGAGCATGAAGGGGCTACATTTGGCCCTTCTTGTAAACCATACAGTACCTTGCTCAGAGATTTAGAATGGGCCAACTGCCCTCCTTCCCACCCAAAACAAAACAAAACAAAACAAAAACAGAAAAAAGCTATTTATTTCATTTACATGTTTGACTATACCACAATTACAATTGTATCCAGGGCAGAACAACACAATGAAAGAATATTTGCAGAGTCAACAAAACAATTGATTTCCAGCATTGGTAAAAAGTCTTGAAAATAACTTGCCTGAGTAAGTTCACTAGGATATGATTCCAATGGATTGCTCTCTCTGGTGCCTCCTGGAAGGCTGGTAAGGGGGAAATGTTTGAAATGAGTCTGACTGAATCACAAGCAGACAAACTGAGTATTTGCAGTGATGGTAAGATCTTAATGAATCAGAAAGTCCTCGAGAGTGATTCTTTTCCCGGGGCGCCTGGGTGGCTCAGTTGGTTAAGCATCCGACTTTGGCTCAGGTCACGATCTCTCGGTATGTGAGTCCGAGCCCCGCGTCGGGCTCTGTGCTGACTGCTCAGAGCCTGGAGCCTGTCTCAGATTCTGTGTCTCCCTCTCTCTCTGACCCTCCCCCGTTCATGCTCTGTCTCTGTCTCAAAAATAAAATAAACATTAAAAAATTTTTTTTTGAAAAAAAGAGTGATTCTTTTTCCAAAACTCTACTTAAAGCTTTTGTCCTCCTGGAGTCCATTCGTGGTAGTAATTACCACCACTCCACCCCTACCTGATTCTGATCACATTTTATTCTGAATTCTCTTAGCAATATGGACTCACTACTTGTTGCACTGAAATTGCTATTGAAGCTTTTCCAAGTGTGTGTGCTGTGTGTGTGTGTAAGAATGTGCCCTTCTTCCCTCCAAGAAATAGCTCCCTATTCACCTGTGACAAAGACCTAAAACTTGACTATTATAATTTCTTTATTTTTATGGCCTTGCTTATGTCAGGCTTCTTCTTTCAAAATGCCAGTAACAGTAAGCTGCTACCCATCATTAATCTTTTGGGGTCCTTTCCTGCCATTTGCTGATGAATGAGATGCTCAAATATTATTGCTAGCAATGCTTTGGATAATTCCACCAAAGAAATTCCAAGGACATCTTTTGACTACTGATGACTCTAGAAAAGACGCAAAAAGCAAGGTTTTAGGTTGTTGTTTTACTTGTTCCAAAGACTTATTAGATTTAGCTAATTATGCACCTTATCAAAGTAAAAGATCTTATGGGTGCCATGTGATGGTCTACCTCATCATTCATGCCTGATTGAATAACATGGTTAAAATCCAAGGAGTTCCTCCTCTAATGAAGTTCCTGCTCTGGTCTGTTGCTATGGCAACTTAGGGCTATAGTCCAAAATGACAGCAAATATATTAAATATTGCTGCAAATCCATTTTCTTCCTCCTCTAGTGACCTCAGAGCCCAAACTGTATTTGATAGCATACAAGTCTAAAAGGAGTATTGTGCCAGCTACTTTTTCCTTTTTTGACATGGAAACCAATCATTTATACTCTCTAGCACAGTGTTATCCATATACCAAACTGAAAAAAATACTTGAGGGAAATTAGTTATACATGGTGGATTGACCACCCACATTTATTGTCTCTTTTTCCTGAGACTCCACTAAAATGACAGTAAAGAAATTGAAAAAGAGGGGCTCCTGGGTAGCTCAGTTGGTTAAGAGTCCAACTCTCGGTTTTGGCTCAGGTCATGGTCTCACGGTTTTGTGGATTCAAGCCCCATGTGAGGCTCTGCACGAAGAGTCTTAGTGCACTCTTAGTGCAGAGCCTGCTTAGGGTTCTCTCTCTCTCTCTCTCTCTCTCTCTCTCTCTGCCCCTCCCCTACTCACGCTGTCTCTGTCTCTGTCAAAATAAATAAATAAATAAAGTTTAAAAAAGAAATTAAAAAGGAATATATCCTGTTAAACAACAAAAATTCAACTGAGTAATTAAAAAGATCAAATCGGCTTTCTTGAATGATTCATGAATCAGGCAGCAGCCCATCTAGCAAACAGAAAGAAACTCTACTGAGCTACAGAAAAGGAAAGGTTTTTTTTTTTAAGGCATAGAGGGAGAAGAAAAAAATTATTAGCAAAGAATGTATTGTTTTAGGCAAGGTCATCCTCCTAAGGGGAATGGAAGGAGCTTATCAGTAAATTTTCTAGTGCTGATCAGGAGATTCCACGTTGACTCGTTAAAGGCAACATTTCTGGAGGGGTTTAAATTGCAGTTAGGTTAGGTATTAAGTCTGGTTTGCTGACATGGGAAGTTAACATAAGTGACTCCATTTTGGGCCTGTTGTTTTCTTTTAAACAGTTCACACAGACCAAAAAAAAAAGGAAATGAAACCAAAGTAGGCAAGTGATTTCCATTTTTTTTTTATTATGGTAAAATATATATAACATAAAACTTACCATTTTAATCATATTTAAACATAAAGTTCAATGACGGTAAGTACATTCACTTTGTTATGCAACCATCCCCACTATCTATCTCCAGAACATTTTCATCTTCTCAAACCGAAACTCTGTACCAATTAAACAACTCACTATTCCCTCCTCCCCTCTGCCATGGTTAACACTATTCTATTTTTTGTCTCTTATGAATCTGACTAGTCTAGATACATAATATAAATGAAACCAATATTTGTCCTGTTGTGTCTGAATTATTGTACTTAACATAATGTCTTTAAGGTTCATCCATGTTGTAGCATGAATCAGAATTTTATTCCCTTCCCCCCACACTAACTCAGATTATATTTTATTTTCAGCTTTATTGAGGTATAATTGACAGAATTTCATTCTTTTTTGAGGCTGAATAATACTCTGTCATATGGATATACCACACTTTGTTTATCCATTCGTCAGTAGATGATTTGATTGTTTCCACCTTTTGGCTGTTGTGAACGACATTGCCATGAATATTGGCATATAAATATTTATTTGAGTCCCTGCTTCCAAAACTTTTGTGTATATACCCAGAAGTGGGATCGCTGAACCAAATGTTGATTCTATGTTTAACTTTTCGAGGAACCGTTGGACTGTTTTCTACAGCAGCTGCACCATTGTACATCCAGCAGTGTGGAAGTGTTCCAACTTCTCCACATCCACCCCAAACTTGTTGTTTTTGTTTTTGTTTTGTTTTGATAAATAGCCATCCTTCTTGGTGTGAAGTGGTATCTCATTGTGGTTTTTATTTGCATTTCCCTAATGATTAGTGATGTGGAGCAGCTTCGCATGTGCTTATTGGCGTGTGTTCTATTCATTTTTAAAAGATGGAAAGCAGATGGAAGGATGGTAACTGTCTTAGCGGGGGGGGGGGGGGGGGGGGCAGGGGTCACAGATGAAAAGGAAACTGATTTGCCCCACAAAAGCTCTGAACAATTCAGGCTGAGATGGAGGGATGGGCCGGGGTAGAGATGAGGGCTGGAAACCTCCCCTGTCCCAACAGCCAAGCAGCGACCCCTCACCCAGGCAGAAAAAGGGAAGCTTAATCCCTGGGAAATCTGCCCTGGGGAGGTGCTAGCTTCCTGTACAAGTGGCAGAGTAGCTAGCAGGAGTGAGGTAGGGTCTGAAAATGGGGAGACTCAGTAAGAGTGCATCCTGAGCAATGGGACCCCCAATCTTGTTCCTTGACTGCTCCCAAAATACAGGCAAAGCATGTAACCCCTAGGCAGAAGATGAAGGATTCTTCTCATAAAAAAAAACTGAACTGTGTCAGGAAAAGACAACCATAGGTAGTGACATCTGGGACGCCCCTAACAAAACAGAAAGATTCCCACCAAAAACCCAACAATGATAAGCTCTACCTGTGTACACAGGGCTAGGTTTTTTGCCTTACCCTAAAATATCAAGTGATAACTAAACATTACCAAACATTTGAGGAAAGCCTCCATCATGAAATACAGAGAACAAGACAAATGAAGAAAAAAAAATTGAACCAGGAAGAAATAGATGATGCCAGGAACAGAAGAAAGGTTCATATAAAAATTATAATACACCAAGAAAGATAAGTGAAGATATTGCATTCATCAATTTAAAAAAAAAAAAGGTATTACGAAAAACAAAAAGAGCCCTTGAAAACAGAAATGATGGTTAATATTAAAAAGGTAATAGGTTAGAAGTAGTAAAAAGGCAAAATTATGAAAAATAATTGGGATAATGTAAGGATAAAAGACTCAGAGACTCAAGTGAATTCAATGCCCAAATAAGAAAGCAGAGGAAGAAAAGATTATAGAAGAAATAATTTAAGAAGAATTTCCTGGAACTGAAGGACATGAGTCTCCAGTTGAAAGCACAATGAATGATAAAAGACCAATGCCATGTTTTAGCATACCAGGGACACACAGAAGAACTAGGAGTGTCCAGATACATAAGTCACATACAAAGGAACAGGATTTTAAATGGTATTGGACTTCTCAAAAATGACCTTGGAAGCTAAGAACACAGTGGAGTATGCCTTCAAGGGAAAATGATTTGCAACCTAAGTTCTATATAGCCAAGCTGCAAATCCAGAGTAAGATTAGGAAAAAAGATATTTTCAGATTAGCAAGGACTTTAAAAAAATGTATCTCCACCTCTCTTAGAACGCAACAGAAACCAGGGGTGCCTGGGTGGCTCAGTCATTTGAGCATCCGACTCTTGATTTTGGCTCAGGTCATGATCCCAGAGTTATAGGATAGAGCCCCCATGTCAGGCTCTGCACTGGGCATGGAGCCTGCTTAAGAGTCTCTCTCTCAGGACACCTGGGTGGCTCAGCTGGTAAGCATCTGACTCTTGGTTTCAGATCAGGTCATCATCTCATGGTTCATGGGATTGAGCCCCGTGTCAGGCTCTGTGCTGACAAGCTCTGTGCTTGGGACTCTCTCTCTCTCTGCCCCTCCCCTGCTTGTTCTCTCTCTCAAAATAAATAAATAAACTTAAAAAAAATATTCTCTCTCTCTCTCCCTCTGCCCTTCTATCCCACTCATACATGTGCTCTCTCACTCTCTCTCTCTTTCTCTCTCTCTCAAATAAAAATAAAAGAAGAAGAAAGCAACAGAAACTAGAACAAGGAAGTAAAATAAGATATGAAAGCCAGGAAACAGAGTTTCCAATATAAAAAAGAAGCAAAAAGGGGCGCCTGGGTGGCTCAGTCAGTTAAGCATCCAACTTTGGCTCAGGTCATGATCTCAGAGTTCGCAGGTTCGAGCCCTACACTGGGCTCTGTGCTAACAGCTCAGAGCCTGGAGCCTGCTTTGGATTCTGTGTCTCCCTTACTCTCAACAACTCCTCCACTCATGCACTGTCTGTCTCTCTCTCAAAAATAAACATTAAAAAAAAGAAGAAGAAGAAGCAAAGGGAATTCCCAGAATAACAACTAGGTGTAAGGCCTAATGAAAAACTTGTCTATACTAGAGGTATAGACAAAAATCCTACATTTCAGGAGGTCTCCAGAAAGCTCTAGAAAGTATATCCATTTGAGTATGAAAAACTACTCATAGGCCATGAATGCTCTGACAGCAAAGAAAAGGACAGATACATTGGAAATAATGCAAATAAAATGAACAAAAAAACATCAACTCCAGGAAAAACAAAAAGTTATACAAAGAAGGAAATATAATCACAACACACGTTTTGGCTTTGCAGTGGATAACAATTATATAACATAATAATCAATAAATATCGTTTTAACAAAAATTATCCTTTGACTATAGAAGTTTATAGGAAAGGATACGGAGGAAGTAACAGACAGACATTTTTATCTCATCACAGCAACTCACAAGGTGATTTCTAAAATTAATAAATCAAGAAGCAGTAGTATCAGTATTTTATTTTGATACATAGCAATAAGTATCTTGATAGTTGCAACTGAAAACTTTTAGAAAAATTATGGCCTAAGGAGTCTTCTCTGACTTAGATTATTTTTGTGGGAATGGTTTAGATTTATTCTTCACCAGGTTCTCAGAGTCAATATGGAAACATAATAGCTAAAAGTGCAGGTTCTAGATTCAGATTTCCTGAGTGCTCAGCCTGACCTGTCACTTTCTATTAGTAGGGTAGATTTAGACAGGTTAACTCACTACTCTCCTAACTTCCCCATATGTAAAATAGGAAACATAACAATAGTACCTTTCTAATAGGATCGCTGTGAGAATTAAATAATGAATGTAAAGCACTTAGCATTCTATCTGGCACACATTCATCAAGTATTAGTGATCACTATTATCACTCTCATTTATGATTCTGTCAGGATATGTCACCCTTCAATGTCCTTCCAAAAAGATCACTATGATAGAGCTATAGGTGAAGGAAACAGAACACGTAACTGGAATTCAATGTCTGCTCACGTTACAAACAGATAGATCCTAAATGCAAAGCTAAGCAGGTTTGGTATCTTCCTCCACCTTGCTATTTTTCTCTTGAGACAAGAACTGAACACAGTTGTGGGTAACAGTATAAGGAGTAGTTAATAAAGAAGCACAAAATCAGACTCAGGTCAAACTCGGCTTTCCACCTATTAACTACATGAGTATATGCTAATTTCTTGATTCTATGGGCTAAATTGTGTTCTCTCAAAATGTGTACCTCAGAATGTGACTGTATTTTGAGATGGGGGTCTTTAAAGAGGTAATTAAGGTAAAAGGTCATAAGGGTGGGCCCTAATCCAATATGACTGATGTTCTTATAAGAACAGGAGATTAGGACACAGGTACCCACAGAAGAAAGACCTTGCGAGGACAAAGGAAGAAGATGGTCATCTGCAAGCCAAAGAGGGAGGCCTTAAAAGAAAACAACCCTGTCAACACCTTATCTTAGACTTCCAGCCTCCAGAACTATAAGAAAATAAATTGTTTATGCTATCCAGTATAGGAATAGGTAGGGATATATATACCTCATGAGATCATTGTGAGGATTAAATCATCTAGAAAGGTACTATCATAGTGCTTGGCATATAGTAGGTACTCAATAAATGTATGCTGGCATGATTATTATATTATTATTATTAAAGACAATCGGGGCACCTGGGTGGCTCAGTTGGTTAAGCGTCTGACTTTGGCTCAGGTCATGATCCCATGGCTTGTGAGTTTGAGCCTCGTGTCGGGCTCTGTGCTGACAGCTCGGAGTCTGGAGCCTGCTTTGGATTCTGTGTCTCCCTCTCTCTCTGCCCCTCCCCTGTTCATATTCTGTCTCTCTCACTCTCAAAAAATATATAAACATAAAAAAAAAAAGACAATTACTCTGGTCTTTCCACAGTACAGAAGCAAAGACAGATGCTAAGTGACCGACTAAACCAAAATTATCAAAGCTATTATAATGACTTAATAATTCATCTTCAAATCTTTAGTTTTGCCCTCTTCAATTCATGTCCACAATGCTACCAGAATATCCCTTCTGGAATAAAAATGTGGCTGTGATATCTAGTATCCAAAAATGGCCTCACAACCCTCCCTATACACACAGGCCGATCATCCCACCAGAGATGAACCCCCTGTTCCCTCCCCATGAATCTGGGCTGTGCCTGTGATGAGTTTGACCAGTTCAATACAAAGGAAGTGACATCCTGAGTACAGACATTAAGAGGGCTTGGCAGCTCCTGAGCCACCAAGAACAGGCTACTCTGTTGGAGAGAGGTCACGAGGAAAGGCCCACAAGGACAAAGAGTAATAGAGAAGCCACATGAAGAAATACCAATGTGCCAGACATCCAGTCCCAAACTTCAGCCCCGGCCACTGTCTCACTGCTACTGATGAGAGACCCAGAGCCAGATCCATAGAAGAACCACCCACGTGAACCCCAACCAGCTCACAGGATCATGAGATGTAATAAAATGATGTTGGTTAAACCAGAAAGTTTGGAGTGGTTTGTTATGAAGCAAAAGGTAACTGAGACACGGACAACGATATTGCTCTACTTAAAACCCTTGGTATAAGCATAACCAAACTTCCATAACCTTCCCAAGCTGTGTGACTTGGGCAAATTACCTAATCTCTCTGTGCATCATTTTCCCCATCTGTAGAAGTAATAATAGTAGCTTCTTAAAGGATTGTTGTGAAGATTAAGACACAATACATGTAAGACACTTGGAGCAGTATCTGGCATATAGTAAGTGCTTAATATGTGTGAACTGTCGTCATTATCATCATCCCTACTGCCTCTCTCCAGCCTCCTCCCCCACTACTTCCCAGATGCACTCTAGAGGACAGTCACACTAAAATACTTTTTCCCGCAGCATGTCACACTTCACAACTCTTTACCTTCGTACATTCCATTCTTTCTGCCTGGAATGTCCCTCACTTGCTCTGTCTGCCTAGAAAATCCCCACGTCCTTACCTGAAGCTTTCTTGGATCTCCCCAGTCAGTGTGGTCTGCCCCTGTGCTCCTCAGAGTACCTACTTCTTGTCTCTGTGGAGGGGCTTCCCAAACTTTGCCACCTGTGCGGCCTTGTCTTCACAGCTAGTCTCTACGTTCTTTAAGGACAGAGCCCCTGCTTGAATCATGTGCCAGCACAGCATAGCTCACAGCAGGCTCTTGATACATCTTTCTGGAAGGGAAGAGCTGGCTTTTAGAGCACTGGTTTTCAACAGGAGTGGAGAGCAGGAAGGGGAACAATTTTGGTCCTCAGGGGACATTTGGCAATGCCTGGAGACATTTTTGGTTGTCACAAAATGGGGGTCTGCTACTGGCATCTAGTGGGTAGAGACTGAAGATGCTGCTAAACATCGGACAATGCACAGAACAGCTCCCACAACAAGGAATTAGCCAGCCCTAAATGCCAATAGTGCTGGGGCTTAGAAACTTATAGAGGATCATCACATACGCTCTCAAGAGAAAGTCAACTGGCTGAATGCACATATGCTCAGTAGACGGAATGCACATTGCCACCACCCTCATCCCAACTCAGGCCTCTTCTCAGTATTCCTGGATGCTGAGGGTCGTGGGAAGGGTACTAAAGGACAAGTAAAGGCTTAAATCTGGCCACTGTCCTTCCTGCTTGATGTGATCCAAAGCAAAACCCCTCCCTCCTCAGGATTCTTATTTCCACATCCAATGGTCCCTTCCAGCCCTGACATTCTATGATTCTGCAATTGTAGGTTGGTGCCTGCTGTTTCTTTCTTGGCTAAAAGATGTCAACACTGTACAGACTCTCTCACATGCCAAGAGAGGAAAAATCCCAGATAGGCTGGCCTGAGTCACTGAGAGCTTGTGTTACATCCTGGACCGCCTAGAACTCAAGTGAACTCAGGTGCCTGAGACTAAGGCTCCCCACCTGCCCAAGTAAGAGCCAAGCCTGCAAGCTTCAGAATAAACAGGATGGGGGAAGATGGCCCTTGAAGGCTGCGTGGCTAACTCACCTCTAATCTAAAGAGGCCTCTTTGTCAGTCAAAGCATGTTGTGTCTTTGCAGGGGAGTAGGGAGGCATCTATGAAATCTGCCCCTTTGTCTCCCAGGATAAGAGTGATAAGAAACCTCACCCCAGAGAAGGATGACTTCTGCACTGTGAGCATAGCTGATGCCTGGGGCTCCTCTGGGGGCTAGTTTTGGTGTTTGTAAATGACTTGAATAGAAGGTACAATGGTGTAGTGGTAAAAAGCTTCATCAGACAGGTCTGAGCTTGAGTCCCAGGTCTGTTGCTTTCTGTGTGATCCTAGGTAAACGACTTAGTCCTATCAAAGCCTCAACCCTGCGCTGGGAATAGTAACATAGGGTTGTTCTGTGGATTAACTGAGATATTGAAATCCTAGGTTTAGCCTACTGCACAGCATAACTGCAAGTAGATGGCAGTCATTATTATGAAAAGCATATTATAGGATGACTGAATAGGTGAGGAGTATGATGACATTTATTGGCATTCTTGCGTAAACTCTTAAATCCCTGTAGGATGCTAGTGAATTATAATACTGAGACCAAACACTTCTATAGCTCTTACCACATGCTTATAGCTATTTTATGTGCTTTCCATATATTAACTCAATCCTCACAAAGACCCTATATGATAGGTATTCTATTATTCCCATTTTATAGATGGGAAAATGAGACAGAGAGGTTCACCAGTTGCCCAAGGCACACAGCTGGTAAAAGGAGGATGAGGATGAGAGTTTGGACAAAGGGTGATATGGTTCCAGGGTCTCTGCCCTGAGCAGTACACATACTGCCCCTGAAGGACTCTAGAAAAGGATAAGAAATGGCCAGGGGGCGGGGTCCACCAGCCTGCCTCAAACCCCTGCCCAGTTTCTAAATACCTTCTCCACACCCAGATAGCAGAGCATAGCAACTGCCCAACAGGGAAGCACCTAGCTCTGTAAGAAAGGGTCCAGAAGCAGCTATAGGGATGTGGGCAAGGGATGCCACATGGGAAACAAAGGAGATTTGGAATTGAGCCAACTAGGACACTGCCCCAGTACCACCCTGTGACCGTGGATGACTCTGGGCACAGAGACATACTTTCAGACCTTTATTCCTCTGTCTCTCTAAATCCCTGTTTGCTCTAGAGTGCTAGGTTCTAATGAGAAAAGGCTAGTCTATGGCTGGGGCCTTGGTCAGTTCCTCTCCCGGGGGAAGAGCGCCACCTAGTGAACCACTCTGAGAATGTCCCAGAGCAGTAGGCTGGAACTCCAGAGACGTGGTTGCTAGTAACTAAGACGCCCATATTCAGCTGTGTGATCCCAGGCAAGGGGCTTCACCTTTCAGAACCTCAGAATTCTGGTCGGTAAAAGACAGTAAACAACAATCAAGGATGGTAACCTTTATAATAGCTGAGGGGCGCCTGGTTGGCTCAGTCAGTGTATCTTCTGACTTCGGCTCAGGTCATGATCTCACAGTTCATGGGTTCAAGCACATCGGGCTCCCTGCTGTCAGCACAGAGGCTGCTTCGGATCCTCTGTTCCCCCCCCTCTCTCTCTGCCCCTCCCCTGCTTGTGCTCTCCCTCTTTCAAAAATAAATAAATAAACTTTCAAAAAATATATTTGCAATAGCTGACACTTTCTTTCTCCCACAGTTTTTCACTTTGAAATGCAGTGAATAGTACATGATAAATTTTAGAAGTCATATATTTGTTCTGGGCACTCATGAGCTGTAGCATATCCTCTATTTTTTCCTTTACTTTTTTTTTGTTTTGATTTGGTTTTGTTTTGTTTTGTTTTTAATGTAACAACACTTAAAATAAGATCTATTCTCTTGGGGCACCTGGGTGGCTCAGTTGGTTAAACATCTGACTCAATTTCGGCTCAGGTCATGATCCCTGGGTCCTGGGATCGAGCCCTGCAACCGGGGAGCCTGCTTAGGATTCTCTCTCTCATCCTCTGTCCCTCTCCCCAGCTTGTGCACTCTCTCTCTCCCTCTCTCAAACTTAAAAAAAAAAAAAATCTACTCTCTTAACAGATGTTTAAGTGCACAATACAGTGCCATATTGTCAACTATAAGCATTATGTCGTAGGGCAGACCTCTAGAACTTACTCATAGTGCATAATTGAAGCTTTATGCCCATTAATTTAACACTTTTTGAGGATTTTTTTACATGATAGGCCCTGTTCTAATATTATGCATATTAATTAAGAGTGAATACCAACAGTATGCCTGTACGCTATAAAAAAATCTAGGAGCCATGGAAGTGTCACCCACTCTGGGAGGGGAGAAATGTCAAAAACAGTTATACCCATGGTCACATGCTCCCAAACTCTGTGTGTCTGCCTTGTCATGGGACCCAGTGCACTATTTACATACCCGTTTGTCTGCTTCCAAGTTGGTATCTGAACTCCTTAGGAATGGTGTCTGGGTCCTAATCACCTTCATAAACCCAGCACCCAGGAGAGGGGCCGGCACATGGTGCCTCCTCAATAAATACTAGTCCAGGGAAAAAGCCCTATTCCTCTTCCGTGCCCAAAGGCCCTCCCTCCTTTCTTTTGTGAGACTTTCCTCTTCTTCCCAATAATCCACAGAGAATCAGGACAGGGACTCAGCCCAGGCACCAGCCATAATTTGCCAACCCAAAGAAGTTACACTCACGTTAACTATTCCAAGGATAATGGAATGAAAACATTGTGGGAGAAAGGAAGGAGACTAACTGTGTTCAGACACTTTATGCTGACCATTCTATCTTTATTACCTTAAATTACATAACAAGCATGGGAGATAGGGAGTAAGTGGCAGGTCTGGGATTTGAATCTGGGCAGCCTGACTCCATACTCTTATCCTCATGTTCACCATGTTCTGCCCCATGGCTCTCCCTCCAAGCTTCAGTGAGTGGCAACTGCTACTGTAAGTGAGGAACAGAGCTCAAAGCCTACTGTTTAGGCTTCTCTCCCTCCACACACGGACCTTCCTAGAATCAGAAGATTCTTCTGGAATCTCCATGCTCAGTCCTTGAAGGCTGCAAAGCATCTTTCTGGGGCTTGCCATTTCTATTTGTAGCCTCTTATTCCTGAAGAAACTCTGAAGAATTCCCTGGGGTCAGGTGCAGTCCACTGGGTTAAACCAACTCACGAAACTGATACCTGAAAGATACCATTTTCCACCTGCTCACCTCGGCAACAAAATCAATGAAGATAACAATAACAGCAACAACAATGCACATCTTTGAGCTCTTATTGGGTGCCGGCCTATTGCTAAGCCGTTCTCAAACATCATCTCCTTCATCCTCACAACAACATTCAGAGATATGTTTTATTTGACTTCTGTTGGGTAAGGTTCTTGAGAACAAAGCTATTGGTTTGGGCCTTCCAGGTAGCAGATGCCAAAACAGAATTAGACATGCAGGGGAATTCTTGGGAGAAACATATGAGAAGGATAAAGGGGGAAGGAGCAGGAATAGGCAGGTGTGCCTCCAACCCTGATGCAGGTGTGACACCTATGGAGAGACAGAGGGAAGGAAGGGTTGGTTGAGAAAAGCCCAGGCTGCAGTGCCCTACGACCCTCACCACAGCCTCAGCATGAACACAGTGGAGCAGGGGAGGGAGGCTGAAGCTAACTACACCCCTCACAGGTGCTAACTGCACCCCTTTCTTAAAGTTGCTCCGAGCAGCGTGATTCTATGGCTGCCACAAAAGACTGTGCTCCCTGCTGGTTCCCCAACACCTAGAATAGTGTCTAGCACATTGTACTCAATAAATATTTATTGAATCAATCTGTTACTTGAAATAATCCTTTTATAATATATAAGGAAAGTTAAGTGCAGAAAAGTTGAGTGACCTGCCCAAGGTTATACAACTGGTAGGTAGCCCGGCCCAGATTTGAGCCCTGGCTTTCTCACTCCAAAGCCCACATACTTAAGGCTGTGTTCCTCCATGCCTTGACCTTCCCCACCTCCCTCTTCTTTCCCCATACTGAGCACCCAAAAATGGTCTGGCTGTAATATCAGGATTTGTCTTGCATTTTTTTCACTCACTCACTCAGACAATCACTCAATTTGTTCATTCATTTAACAAATATTTCCCAGGTACTGCACAGGATACTTGGGTGACACACACCAATAGGAAAGGTCTCTCTCCTTGGGAAGCTCGTAGCCACAGGCAGGGAGGCAGTCACATAACAAAAGATTAGTACGCAATGTGACAAGTGTTACAATGGTAGTGCACTGCTCACAATTAAGTCTCAGGGGTGAAGAGGGCCAAGAAGTGGGGCAGAAGCCCACACAGTCCCAGCTAGCTTCTATCACTGCCCACCTCACTCTTCCCACACACATACCCTCACCACCCACAGCCAGGGCACCAAACTTCTGGAGGTAGTTTAACCTCTGAACACACAGGCAAGCCAGGGGTCACGGGGGCTGGAAAAGCACTTTAAGGACGTAATGGTAGCAAGCTTGGTAACCATGGTTACACACAATTCAACTCAACAGTGTGGAAGGAGATGGCCAGCCCAGGAACCCTCCACACAACTATTCAGGAGGTGTTTTAGTTAGCCAAATATAGGCTACATGTAAGGAAAAGATGGAAAAAGGCCTTTATTATGTTTTTAAGTAGGCTCTACACCCAACATGGGCTTGAACTCACAACCCCAAGACCAAGGGTTGCATGCTCTACTAAATGAAACAGCCAGATGCCCCAAAGGAGGCCTTTAAAACTTATCATACATTACCTGAAAACCATTCAGAAGCTCCTATTTGAGGTCCTCAACAAAATGTTCATCAATGATCAAAACTGCCAAGACACACACACACACACACACACACACACACACACACACAGCCTACATAGACGGTATCTTTGGCAAAGTAGAAGTATCTTCCAAACAAAGAAAACAGAAAAACTGCAGGGGCAGGTGTGAAGTCAGAGAATCAAAAAAATTACTAATCTTAGTTGCAAAACTGGAAAACTTAAATATCCTTCAATGTGGGATTGAACAAATTTGCACGTTCACAAAATGGGATTTTTAAAAACTCAGGTTACAGCATGATCCTATTTATTGCATCATGCATGTGTATTCACTGAAGGATGCCTGAAGGCAGATCACAAAAATGTTAACAGTAGTGTCTTCTGAATAGAATTTCAAAAAAAAATTTATCTTTTCTTTCACTTGTCTATGTGTTTGGATATTTTTCAACAAGCTTATATCATTTATAAAATCAAGAAAAAAGTTTATAAAGTAATTTTTAATTTGAAAAACAAAATGGGGCACCTGGGTGGCTCAGACAGTTAAGCGTCCGACTTTGGCTCAGGCCATGATCTCACAGCTCATGAGTTCAAGCCCCACGTCGGGCTCTGTGCTGACAGCTCAGAGCCTGGAACCTGCTTCGGATTCTTTGTCTCCCTCTCTCTCTGCCCCTCCCCTGCTCACATTCTGTTTGTCTCTCTCTCTGTCTCTCAAAAATAAATAAACTTAAAAAAAATTTTTTAAAGAAAAAAACAATCAGGGGCGCTTGGGTGGCTCAGCCGGTTAAGCATCTGACTCTTGATTTTGGCTCAGATCATGATCTGACGGTTGGTGGGTTCCAGCCCATGATGGAACCCTGTGCTGAGAGTGCGAAGCCTGCTTAGAATTCTCTCTCTGCCCCTCCCCTACTTGCTCTCTCTCTCCCAAAATAAATAAATTTTTTAAAACTTAAAAAAATAATAATAATCAAAAAAAGCACTGAAATGATTCCAAAGGCTATGGACAGTAAGGAGATAAAAGGAAACTACAATTCAGGGAAGACTGTCTAAAAGATTTTTCATGGGGGCGCCTGGGAGGCTCAGTCACTTAAGCGTCTGACTTCAGCTCAGGTCATGATCTCACAGTTCAGTTCATGAG
The DNA here is from genome assembly GCF_018350195.1 of Panthera tigris. NCBI lineage: Eukaryota > Metazoa > Chordata > Mammalia > Carnivora > Felidae > Panthera > Panthera tigris. The sequence continues at coordinate 50,691,544 of NC_056661.1, forward strand.
TTCAAGCCCCATGTAGGGCCCACTACTGTCAGCGCAGAGCCCACTTCTGATCCTCTGTCCCTCCCTCTGCCCCTCCCCTGTTCATGCTCCCTCTCTCAAAAATAAACATTTAAAAAAATTAAAAAATAAAAGATTTTCTATGAATACCTGACAAAGGTATCACTGAGAGCCAATTATTAAATGAGACTCAAGGCATAGATTTCAGGGTCCCCTCTACAAGTCCTCTCTGCAGTCTTTTTTAAATGATGGTAACAGCATATGCCTAACACACAGTAGGTACTCTCCAAATATTTGCTGTATGAATCAGTAAACAATCATGTTGGCAAACTACCATTTCCTTGTAGTTTCATCTCTCTTCCTTTCAAATTCAGGTGAATGGCATTTGTTCACCTGATGCATTCACCAGTTCTCATTTCCTTTTATTTATAGGGTCAGTTAGACCCAAAATTCCTACCTAGGTGCAGCTTAAAGGCAGCAGTCTAGTTGGAAATCGAGTTTGGGGACTTGTCATGAAACTGTGTTTGCAAAGTACCTTAAATACAACTGAGATGATACCAATTGTTTATATCAATGGAAGTGGAGGCTGATGGAAACAGTGGGGAACTACAGTCTTCTCCAGTGATTCCCTGGCTCTACCAAAGGACAAAGCTAGTCAACTAGATCACAGGAATGTGGTCAACATTCTTGACCTGGGCTCTGTCCTCTATTCAAGTCCAACCTCAGAGCCCATCAATCATGTACACCCTTGTCCCACTCTTCCAACAGATTTAGAAACAAGGATCCCTGAACCTCCATGGGTGGCCCCACTGAATCTTGCACCCTGGTATTCATGTGGTCCCTTTCTAAACTGACTCTGGTCTTGGCTATATGGGTCCTCTGGCCAATACTAGATGAGCAAATGTGATGAAAGTGGGGCTAGATAAGCACTTGCACACCGGGGCTTGTCCCCTTGGAATGCTCCCTTTTGGTACCCTGTTGCCACATAAGAAGGTTCAGCAAGACACATGAATGATGAGGAACCACATCAGGAGAGAGGCCCAGCCATCCTAGCATTCTGCCTAGCAGGCACAAAAGGGCCCTCAGATGAGACCAAGAGAATAATTACCTAATCAAACCACAAAATCATGAGAAATAATAAATTATGTTAAACCACTAAGGTTTTTTTTAAATTTTTTTAATTTTTTAAATTTTTTTTAATGTTTATTTATTTTTGAGAGAGAGACAGAGCATAAGCAGGGTAGGGGCAGAGAGAGAGACAAAGAATCTGAAGTAGGCTCCAGGCTCTGTCAACACAGAGCCTGACGTGGGGTTCAAACTCATGGACCATGAGATCATGACCTGAGCTGAAGTCGGACGCTTAACCAACTGAGCCACCCAGGCACCCCTAAATCACTAAGTTTTAAAGTGGTTCCTTATGCAGCAGTAAAGAACTGAAATAGCTCTGATCCTTATTTTCCTGCAATTCCATGCTGACCTCAACTGCTATTCCTCTCCTTGGTGCTTACTCCACTCCACCCACAATGGCTGCCTTGCTGTTCCTCAGTCACACCAAGCCCCCACCTCAGGGCCTTTGCACTTGCTGTTCCATTCACCTGGAAAGTATTTCCCCCAGATATCCACATGGCTTGTTCACTCAACTCCTTCAATTCTACTTAAATGCCACCTTCCCATGAAGACTTCCCTCATCAGTCCATTAAAAATTGTCACCACTGGGGCAACTGTCATCACTGAGCCTGGGTGGCTCAGTTGGTTACGCAGGCAGCTCTTGGTCATGATCTCATGGTCATGGGATCAAGCCCCACACTGAGTGTAGTAAAGCCTGCTTGGGATTCTCTCTCTTCTCTCTCTGTCCCTCCCCACACTCATGCTCACTCGCTTTCATTCTCTCTCTCTCTCAAAACAGATAAACAAAAATTGTCACCTGGGTGCCTGGGTGGCTCAGTCAGTTAAGTATCCGACTTCAGCTCAGGTCATGATCTCACAGTTCATGAGTTCAAGCCCCACATTGGGCTTTGTGCTGACAACTAAGAGCCTGGAGCCTGCTCCAGATTCTATGTCCCCCTCTCTCTGCCCCTCCCCTGCTCGCACTCTGTCTCTCTTTATCTCAAAAATAAATAAACATTAAAAAATAAAAAATAAAAAAATAAAAGCCATACCTCCAAATATGGTCACATTTCTAAAAAATACAGGATGATAAATGTGATGCCCATTACATAAAAGAGCCTACAAGAACACTGAGGGGAGTTGTCTAACCCAGTTGTAGAAGTTCAGGAGACCACAAGAGGGTGGGAAGATGTTTGCGGCAGAGATCCAAAGTAAAGACACATTCCCTGGAGAGAATAAAGGGTCCATGAAATGAAGAGATGTAACACAGCATGAAGTTTCTGTTTTACTATAGCCTTTGACAATATGTGCCCAACCTCCCTCTTCTCTCAAAACAACTGAAGGGTTGTGGTCTGCCACCTCCAAGTCCAGTCCTGCTCCTAGTTCCCAGGACAGACTTGACCTGAGACGGCAAGGACATAGCCTCCCTCTACAGAAACCAACACTGAGTCACCCCTCCCCCTCCACCAGGCGGGGTGGGGTTGGGAAGGGGGCCCAGTTCTGATGACCAAATTCAAGCCTCATCCTCAACACCTGGAGCTGTGTCTTGGCAAATTCCTAGCACCTTTGGACTCCAGACCTGTCTGGGAAAAACCACTAAAAAAACAACTAAAAACCACTAAAAAAGCAACCAATAGAAAATCCATCCTGATCTGCTTAAGCAACTAAGGAGGTTTGTTGAAGAACTAAACATTCTAATGGTAGGGGGCTGGACTCAGGCACAGGACTCAAATTATGTCACTGGGACTGAATTTTTCTCCATTGCTTAGCTCTATCTTCAGCTGGGTTGGTTTCATTCATCCTTGGGCTCTTCAAAGGTCCCCAGCCTCTGCCCCAGCTTCAGGCTTTCCCTTCAGGGTATCAAACTGGCTGCTGCACCTCCAGTCCCACCTTTTCCCAGATGTAAGAACCAATGGAAGGAGGGCACCTGCCTCTCTCTAGCCAATCCCAGAAAAGCCTTGGCTGTATTTCATTGGTTATGACTGCATTATGTGGCCCATCCCTAAAGAAATCACTGTGGTTTTCACCTAACCTCATGCTGGGGGGTGGGACAAAGGATTTGATAATTTGATTGGCCAGATGGAGATCAAGAGTTGGGAGTGGTGCTCACAGACAACACCTGCTGAGAGGAGAAAACACAAATATGGGCTAGAACCTGAAGAAAGGAAAATGGCTGTTGGAGGGGCAGATAATAACCTCTTACTCCAAGTTTAGCTCCAGAGCCTGGCCTCCAGTACCCCAGCCAAAGAGATAAATAATAGTCCTTGATTAAAGAATATCAAACCTCCTGCCACATTCCATAAAATTCAAAAACATAAATGGTGAAATCATATCTTTTATAATAAAATGAAAATCAAAGATGTTCAAATATACTTAAACCACTGAAACACATGTGGGTCTAAATGATGGTAATGATTTTTCAACATAATTTGTTTTCAGGATAAAAAAAAAGGATGGAATGCTATTATTAACATACACCTTTGAAACAGAAGGATAAAATTAGTGAAAGGAAAACAGTGTCACCAGCTAGACCCCGAGACCTGACCTTTGCTGCCCACCTGCTTGTACTCGTCGACCTTTGTCCCACATTTTTTCCTTAAGCTCTTCTTTCTAGCTTATCTCTTAACTCAGGCAAATGGAACCCAAAACCACCCCTCAAATAATAGTGGCAATCCTGACAAGACCTCCAGCTGGCCCAGACCACCCAGACCCGTTTCAGAGTAACCCTAGACTCTTGCCTATGCAGATGGACCACCAAGTGACCTCTAGAATGACTGACAACTACCTTTACCTCATTGTAATACTAAAATCTCCATCCAAGAAGGACCACAGCTTTATTTACATAACACAATGTATGTATAGGCATGTTTCCTGAAGGCGCAGGTGCCTCCTTATGACTGCATCTACATACCATGACAAGTCTCCCTTATGTAAATATTCATCTTAAGCCTAAATAAGGAACCCATTCACCCTTGCTCAAGGAGTCACTGCTTTGGAAGTCATTCGCCAACCCCCCAACCCCCACCGTGATCTCCTTATTTGATGCAAATAAAGTTTACTTTGGGTGACAATTCCACCTAGTGTATCTGTGACTCACCAAGGAGCAAACTCACGTTGGTTCATTGGCTCAGTTATAAGATGGAATGATCTGAATCATGCCTAGGCTGGTAGGAGGAAGGCAGGAGAACGGGGACAAAAAAATTAAAAATTAAAAATTTGGGAATGCAAACTGGTGCAGCCACTCTGGAAAACAGGGTGGAGGTTCCTCAAAAAATTAAAAATAGTTCTACCCTATGACCCAGCAATAGCACTGCTAGGAATTTACCTAAGGGATACAGGAGTACTGATGCACAGGGGCACTTGTACCCCAATGTTTATAGCAGCACTCTCAACAATAGCCAAAGTATGGAAAGAGCCTAAATGTCCATCAACTGATGAATGGATAAAGAAATTGTGGTTTATATACACAATGGAATACTACATGGCAATGAGAAAGAATGAAATATGGCCTTTTGTAGTAACGCGGATGGAACTAGAGAGTGTTATGCTAAGTGAAATAAGTCATACAGAGAAAGACAGATACCAAATGTTTTCACTCTTATGTGGATTCTGAGAAACTTAATAGAAGACCATGGGGGAGGGGAAGGAAAAAAAAAAGAGAGAGAGAGGGAGGGAGCCAAACCATAAGAGACTTCTTAAAAACTGAGAATAAACTGAGGGTTGATGGGGGGTGGGAGGGAGGGGAAAGTGGGTGATGGGCATTGAGGAGGGCACCTGTTGGGATGAGCACTGGGTGTTGTATGGAAACCAATTTGACAATAAATTTCATATTTAAAAAATAATAAAAAAATAAAAATTAAAAAATAAAAATTAAAAATTAAAATAAGTCACGCCTATTATCAAAAACCCATTTCAACAGACTCCAAAGGCTGTCTGAATTCCTCTCTGGTAATACAATTTTGCTTTGTCAAATATTTCATAAAAGTGGGTCACTGGCTAGAGCCAAAAATACTTTTTCAGGCTTTTTTTTTTTAATGTAGAGATTTGTTTCATATGATTTTTTTTAAGCTGGATTTTTAAGTTGAGCCAATATTTTTGTCCATCTGAAGGAACGCACAGAATATATTTGTTTAGAAATCAGCTATCCTAACAATTTCTAAAACTATTAAAGAAACATTTGATTTAATAACTGTTCTGCCCCTTAACTACTCCCTGCTAAGCATCTTAAGGCAGGAGAAGAGGTTTTAGGAAGGTTTGCTTTTTTTTTTTTAAAGCCTGAGAAACTGGGACTTCCCTACATTTCAAAGCACAAAGGCCTATTATTCAAGGAAAGGGGCCAGGGAGGCAGAGCAATTCAATTTTGTAGGCCACCGTGTACTTCTTCCTTTCTCCTGCCAAATCAAGGCTCACCCCAGTCCCAAGTGGACCACAAGCGGGGCAGTCCTCTGTGAAAAAGTGAAAGCAATCGAGGAAAAAGAAAAAGCAGTCAGCCAGGAGAGCCTGGGGAGCACTCATTATATTTGAATAGAGCCAGTAAAAGGGGCCTTTGCTGGGCTGCCTGGGTGGGGCCACTCCATTCACACTCCCATTGTAAATTCCATCCGTGTGCTATCATTTCCTGACCCAGAAATGGGGAAATGTTTCTGCCATAAATTTCCCTAGGACCTTGCCTGGCCACAAAATCATTCCCTATGAAGTTCACCAGCTCCTTGGAGATTTGGTAAAGGTTTAAGATCATGTTTGCCTGTGAGCCCCTCTCCCCATTTAAAGGGTCTCTTTCCAGCCTCCCTTGTTTTCCTCTCAGGAGCTGGATCCTCAATTAAGTGAAATAAAAGGGGTATGGTTATGAGGAAAGCTTTGGGGGAAATCAGAAGCTCTCCTGTCCTCATGTGGAACATTTAACATATCTGGCTAGCCTAAAGCCGACGCTAGTCAAGTATCAAATTGTAAACTGAGTGTTTGAGTCTGAGAAACTTGGCTCTTAAACTCTAGCATGCATTAGAACGTCCTCAAAGAGTTTCTGACTCAGTAGTTCTGGGGGAAAGGGGGACAGAGAATGTGCATTTCTCACAAATGCCCAGTGGTGCTGATGCTGCTGGTCCTGGGACCAGACCCTGAGAACCCCTGATGTAGGGAATGGCTGCACCAGACCCCAAACATCAAGCAGGATGTTACATACATTCTGAGGCTCAATAACATCTGAATTCATACTTGGTAAACACTCTGGTGCCTACCTACAGACAAAGGCTAAGTGCTTTCTGTGGTAGTGGGTATGGGTCTCAATCTACCACACAGAAAATATTTTTAAACTCAACTTCATGTTTAGCCCCTATTCGACCAGAGTGGCAGAACATAACCTCAGTTAATCTGAAGACTTCCTCCCACCTTCAGGGAATGCCTCTAGGTTCTAGGTGCTTATGGAGAATCATGGTACAGGGAGGGGGTAGGACAGAAGTGCCCTCTGGTCCTTGCTGTCATCTATCTGTGTGGCTGTCAAGTGAAATCACCATCACCTTTGTCAGGCCTACAGGCTTCAATCCTCAGTGATCAGCACTGATGTGTCCTTCATCCCCAGGATGCATGACCCCTTCCAACCCAGAACTATTTGTGGGTCACCTTGGGAACCCAGAATCTGCCAGCTATGTCCTTTCTGCTCCCCAGGGCTCTATCAAGAAAGGAGGGCACGGGCCCCTCTCATTCTGCTGCACCTGTGCTTTCATTACACCCCCCTGCGCCTGCCTTGGTCTCTCCTCCTTCCACCCACCCCGCACCTCTGCCCAAACAGTGGACTTTTACCAGTCTGAAGAAGCTCTCGCCCTCTCTTCAAATCCCTTGCTTCCACTCATTTTGACCAGTCCAGGGCTTTCAATGTTCTCCTGAGGGCATTAGGCTTTTGAAAGCCAAAGCCAGAGAGATTCCTATTTGTTTTTTTCTGCTCTGACATTTCCTTCCCTGAGTTAATGAGCACAGAATAGCCTAGCTGCTTGAATGGAGAAAATGCATAAAAGAAAGATGCTTAGAAGGGAGAAAACATAGGGGCACCTGGGCGGCTCAGTCAGTTGAGCATCCGACTTCAGCTCAGGTCATGAACCTACCAGTCGTGGCCTCGAGCTCCATGTCAGGCTCTGTGCTGACAGCGCCGAGTCTGCTTCAGATTTTGTCTCCCTCTCTCTGCCCCTCCCCTGCTGGCATCCTCCCTCCCTCTTCCTCTCTCTCAAAAATAAATAAACATTAAAAATAAATAAATAAATATATACAAAAGAAGGGAGAAAAAATAAACTTGCTTTAAACATACACATATAAACATTAGCATTTTACAATTTTTACCCACTATTATCGCAATATCTACGTTCTCCTGTTTAATCTTCAAGGCACTGCTGTGAGGTAGATAGTATTCTTCCATTTTATAGATGAGAAAATTAGGGCTTAGAAAGATTAAGAAGCCTTCCCTAAAGCCACATATATCAGGTTTTGAACTCAGGGCTTCTGCTTCCTAATCAAAGGCTAAATATACCATACCTCAGCTTAACCTCAAAATGAAGAAAGGGAGAGAGAGAGAAGCCTGCTGATGGAAGGCAAAGGCCAGCAAACCGGTCAGCAGATGTCTGTTAGGAAATAATTTGACCCAAGGGATACTATGAAACCAAGAGGTAGATGGTAACAAGGGACAGTGAAAAAATAAAGCAAAATGCAAGGGGTTAAGGGGTTTATAGACAGCACAGACTAAGGAGTCAAGAGGCCCAGAGTCAAGACCACAGATTAGGGAGTAACCATTTCCTAATTATGAGAGACAGGTTAGGTGTCCAGAAAATGAAGACTCAAGCCAAAGTGCTCTGTGATCTTCAAATCCTGAGCAGACTAGGAATCAGGAATACAGGGAGTCATGGAAGTAAATCAAGGAATCAGGAATCAAGAACTAGACCTTCAACTATGAAAGGGTACATCTGCCTTTAAATGGTCCTCCAGGGAAACTAAAAGCCTACAAGTAGAGTAGGAACATGAGCGTGACAGGACGCAGCTGAGTGAAAAGCCATGACAGGAACAGGGGAGCAGAGATGAGAAAATGTCCTCAGGGTCAAAAGGTACCTCGCTGTGCACAGGGAACATCTACTGTCATTGCCTAGCATGCCCTCTTCTGATAACAAAGCCCATCTCATCCGTTTGAGGAACAAATTTCCCCAACACGGCTCATGGGTTCAAGAGGGATTGGCTGCCTACTGGCCAGGCCTGGATTCCATGTCACAGTGACTGGCTCAGAGGTGAGTCTGTGACCAAAGGTAGGCCAGTCAGCATTGCTATGGTCTGAATATTTGTGTCCTCAGGCCCCACCAAGTTTATATGTTGAAATCCTAACCCTTAAAGATGGTATTTGCACGTAGGGCATTTGGGAGGTGCTTAGGTCATGAATGTAACTAGGGTTCCTATAAAAGAGATTCACATCCCACCCCCCAGAGATCCCTTACCCCTTCTACCAGGTGAATATACACCAAAAAAGTACCTTCTACCAATCAGGAAGTGCGTCCTCACCAGCCACACCAAATCTGCTGGCATCATGATCTTGGACTTCCAGCCTCTAGAATGGTAATAAATAAATTTCAGTTGTTTATAAACTACCCAGTCTGTGGTATTTTGTTAAAACAGCTGAAAAGGACTAAGACAAGTGTCAACCTTGTAACTATTCTGGAGCCATAGGCAAAGAGATAATTGGTCTATTGAGCTTGCTAAGCCAGTAGAAGATAAGCTTGGAGCTGATGCTGTCCACCTAGACTGTCTTTAGGGAAAGCATGCCTGAGAATAAAGCCAACAGCACAGAAGGTAGGGCCAAAATCAGAGGCAGACCAGAAGAGAAAGAAAATTTACCCTGAGAACATACTCTGGGGCCCTGCATCCAATCACTACATATTCATCCCCATGAATTTCTCAGGTGAACTGATAAATTCCCATTTTTGGTTAAATGTCACTTTCTCAAAGAGTCCTTGCTAATTCACTGTGCCCCCAGCCATAGCAGGATAGGGACAGCCATTCTGAAGTGCCCTATCTGATTTCTTGACCCATAGATATTATGAGAGATCATAAATGATATTGACTATTTTTAAGCCACAATGTTTTGAGATTGTTACACAGCAATAGATAACTAATACAAAGTCCAAGAACAAAACAGCAAATGGTTATTAGCTCAAGGGCTAACTAACTCCAATCAACAGACAGTGGTCTAGAGAAAGTTGCATCAGCGCTGAGCAAGAAAGAGGTGAAATTAAATTAGTGGTGTCTGTCATGAAATGGGAAGTGATAGCGACTGTGTTTTTTATTTGCCAACCCTGGTCTAAGACAATTGATTATAGACCCTGATAACAATGTCCAAAGAGGGAAAGGAAGAAAAAGACAGGTACAGGGGGTAGCAAAAGAAGCACTTGACTTTAAGACACAAAGATTTCAATCTCAGCTACTTACCAGCCATGGGAGCTAGGGGAGGTTGTGAGCTTCTTTGGGGCTCAGTTTCCTCGCCTGCAAAATCATGAGAGGGTTAAATTAAATGAGATTGTAACACAGATGTCTGGCGGTAGGTCCTCAATAAGTGAGAGTGTGGTGGGAGTCCTGGCTGAGCCTAAGCAAACTTTGGGTGTGTGGAATGGATGTGAGGTTCATTTGACTTTCAAAAACAGCAACAAGTCACAGCATTCAAGGCCTTCCTAAAGCTCTTCTCCCCAAAGTGCATCCTATGAAATGCATTCTGTCAAATACTAGTCATGTTGGATCTTAATAGGTATTACACAAATGAAGAGAGTTTGCTTACATATATTTATCAAATGACCCAGAAATCCCATTCCTGGTATTCACCTTGGAGACGTGAAAATTTATGCTTACACAAAAACCTGTACATGAATGTTTACGGCAGATCTATTCATAATTACCAAAAGACAGGAAACAACCCAGATATATTTCAACAGTATAAATAAACATCCATACCATGGAATATTATTCAACAACAACAAAGACCTAAACACACACACACACACATACAGACCTAATAATTGATATATGAAACAACATGGGTGAGTCTCAAAAGGCATTACCTGAATAAAAAAAGCCAGTCTCAAAGGCTACATAGTATATAATTCCATCTATATGACATTCTTATAAAAGAGAAATGTCAAAAAGAAAACTATATTGGTAGAGAAAAGTCAGTGGTTGCCAGGGGTTAGAGAAGTAGGGGATGTGATTATAAAAGGGTAACACAAGGGAGTTTGGGGGTGTAATAACACTATTCTCTGAATGTGGTCATGGTTACACAAATCCACATATGTGTAAAATTTCGAAGAAGTATACACCAAAAAAAATGTTAATTTTACTGTATATTATTTTTCAAAATGAAATTAAAGGAAAAATACATGTAAATGTGGAAATTTGGGGACAGAAAACAGGATGCTTTACAATAGGAGTTCTCAGAGCCTTTAACATGCTTTACTCACATATTTAATAGGTATTAATTAACTGTATATTTATTAAATCACAAATGAGTATCTAATGGGGATGCCCGGCTGGCTCAGTTGGTGCATCATGTGACTCTTGATCTCAGGGTTGTGAAGTTTGGGCCCAACATTGGGTGTAGAGATTACTAAAAAATAAAAAATAAATCTTTTAAAAGAATGAGCATCTATGATGCTCAAAAACTAGAAGAGAAAATATGTAGCATTTCCCTATTTGACCACAGAATTTTTTTTCTCACAGCATCTGAGGATTCTGGTGTTTCCTGGATTCACTCTGGGAAATTCACATTTGGTAACAGGTATGAGCTCTTGCCTTGATATCTGGGATCCAGAGAAGACTAAAATGATAGGTTGTGAGTCAGGTACTATTTAACACCGAGTAACGGAGGGGCGCCTGGTTGGCTATATTAGTGGAATATGCAACTTTTTAAATCAGTTTTTATTTATTTATCTTGAGAGACAGAACGCGTGAGCACATGGCAGAGGGCCAGGGAGAAAGGGAGAGAGAGAGAATCCCAAGCACGTGGGGCTCGAACCGACGAACTGTAAGATCATGACCTGAACTGAAATCAAGAGTCAGATGCTTAAATGACGGAGACACCCAGGCACCCCTTGCATACAACTCTTGATCTTGAGGTTGTGAGTTCAAGCCCTACACTGGGTGTAGAGATTACTTTAAAAATAAAATCTTAAAAAAAAAAAACAACAAAAAACACTGGGTAATTGAGACTGCCCTATACAAATGCCAGGGTGAGGAGGTTACAAGTAATAAAAAGTAATAAATACTCTTCTGGTTTTTAAAACTTTTATGTATACATCTAAAAATACACACCAATATTTCTCTGTGTGTATGTGTGTGTGTCTCTCTCTGTTTCTCTACCACTCATTCATATGTGCGTGTGCACTGAAAAAAAAGTCTAGAATCTAAAGGAATTCACCAAAAGACTGTTAGTGGCTAAATCTGTGGTAAAATATTGGGTAATCTGAAATTATTTTCTCTTCTTGCTTTTCTATTTTTCATGATTTTTCATGCTAGAAATGTGAATTACTTGTAAAACAAACAAACAAAAATAGCTAAGGATTTTTTAAAAAGAAAATTTAAAAGTAAAATTAGCTACAATTTATTTGAGCACCTACCATGTGCTGGGAACTATACAAAGCACTTTCTATACATTATCTCTCATTTAGTCCTCACAATTTTTGTGAGAGGCATTACTACTATTCCCATTTTAAAGATGAAGAAATGAGACTCGAAGCAATTTGCCCAATTACTATGATGTGGATTGAATTTGGAATACAATTATAGAGGCGTACACATACACACCAGCTGTTTTCATATGCACTACACTTTTTTTTTTTTAATGTTTATTTTTGAGAGAGAGAGAGAAAGACAGAGCATGAGCAAGGGAGAGGCAGAGAGAGAGGGAGACACAGAATCTGAAGCAGGTTCCAGGCTGTGAACTGTCAGCACAGAGCTCGACACAGGGCTCAAACTCACAATCCTTGAGATCATGACCTGAGCCAAAGTTGGAAGCCCAACCAACTGAGCCACCCAGGTGCCCCATCATACGCACTACACTTTAGAGAGAGCTGGCTCAGTTGTCTGAGACTCAAAACCCAGATACGACCACCCTTTCCAACCCCAAATATCCCATAAATTCTCTCCTAGATAACTAGCCATGTGGTAGAGTAAAAAACTTGGCCACAATATTTTGAGGCTCCTCAAAATATTGCAAGAGGAGAGGTAGATTCCCCATTCCTCAAAATTGAGCTGATCTTGAGACTTGCAAATTTGTATCTGTATTTATAATTCAGAATTTCTGAATTCTGAATTGACAGAATATGGTAGAAGTGATGCTGTGTAAGTTCCAAAGGTGTTGCAGCTTCCACCTTCATACTCTTGGAACCCCAAAACCACCGTGGTATGAAGCCAAAAATGAAATACCACACAGACAATGAGGCCCAGCCATTCCTGCTATTCCAAATGAGCCCATCCCCCAGCTAACCTTACAAATGAATATAGCCATATAAGTGAGCCCAGGCAAACCAACAGCAGAAAATAGTTCAGAGTAATATATTATTGTTGGTTTAAACCATTAAGTTGTGGGGTGATTTGTTATGCAGCAATAGCTAACTGATACAACTTGAATTGCTCTCTCTCAAGTTGTTGAGGAGCCTGTGCTGGGTCACTACTACAGAAAAATACTAATCTAACACAGTGTGGTAAAAGCCCTTTTAGTGAGGTTCTCTTGCACCTCTTTTCCTAATACAGAGATCAAGCCCACACTCCATGCCCAAGAAGTGACTACAGACAGGTCTCAGACTCCCTTTCATATAGACCAAAGGTTTATTCTTCTCAAAACAGAACTATACAACTGAACAGATACTGGTAAGAAAGTGAGGAAGATTACATAATAAAGAATATCAAAAGAGCTCCTTTTGAAAAACAACAGAATATAATCATAGAAGCATACATGCCCACAGCCAGCTACTCATATGCACTCTACTTTAGAGACAGCTGGCTCCATTGCATAGGAAAAATGTGTGCTGAAATCAATTAATTTTGTTTCCTTTGCTTTTATAGCACATTAGGTTTTCCTTCCAAGATTTAGTGAGTAATGAAACATATTAACTGTAGCAGGCTGAGTTTCAATTAAAGACAGAAGGCAAGGGTCATTTACCTACAACTAAATGCTTCTTCAATAATAACAGGCTCATGAGCAAAAGGAACTTGCTGCAAAGAGAGTATGACAAATTGTTACTACAACCATCATTTTCAGACACAAATGGCTCTAGACCAGAAGACCATACTAGCTCAAAACATGATATGGAACCCACTGCTAACACCAAGGAATATTCCTTGCACGTTGGGTAACTCCCTGTCAAAATCGGCAACCATGATGATACGGAAAAAAATACCCTAGCTTCTTGAAGGTTATCCTCTCTCTTGACAGGATGACTCGGCATATTTTCATTTTACAAAATACTGGAATGTTGTCGCAGATTAATTGAACTCTTAAAATAACATCATAGTCTACATTTTAAAAGCAACATCACCAACAAAATAGTGCAGCGCTGTTCGGGGCTTGAGGATGACAATTCTTTTCAGAAGAGAGGGTCTCACAGGTTAAAGAACACAGATGGTATCTTGTAGCTCCCTCACAGCGGGTCACTTTACATTCCTTACTCTCTTTTAAATGCTATTGACAGAACGCCCTCTCAGTCTTTCCTTCCTCTTCGTTTCTCATATTTCTTGGCCGTCCTTTTGATTTCAATCACTTGGCCGCTTCTAATTCTCCCTTTCCTTGAACCTTAGTCTTCTCTTTTCTGCCTTACCTGATACACAAAGAGTAAGACTGCTCCTCATATGACAGCCGCGCATTTCTCCACTGTTAGCACAAAGAAAGAATTCTCTCTCAGACAGGGTCTGGTTACCCTGCAATTTTCTGTGTCCTTCTTTTCTCAAAGACACAAGTCAGTCAGTCTCTGTGTATGTCTTCTGTCTGTCTCGGTCTCTCTCTCCAGGCATCCAATCTGTGATAAAAGAGTGAGACTATGTTTGGTTAATGTTCTGACAAGTGAAAGTAGGACTTAATCATAAGCAAATTTTAAATAGCTCTTTCAAACATTTCCTTACAGTGGTACTGATGTGGTTTGAAGTGTTGGGGTTTGGAGCTGGGGGCCAAGAAAGAATTCTTGAGATATCTTCAGTGCAAAAGGTGATTTTATTAAAGCACGGGGGCAGGACCTGTGGGCAGAAAGAGCTGCACTGGGGTTGTGAAGAGTGACTCTTCAGGTTGGGAGGGGGTTAAGGATAGCATAAGTCTCTAAGGTACTTTGGAAACAAGGTTTCCTTCCAGGACCTTGAAGGGCTAGCTGCTGTTAGGAAAAGGTCATTTATTTCTGTTCAGTAAAAGCTCAGTCATGAGACCCTTCAGATGTGTATCAGTGGGCCATATGCTTGGAGTACCAGTGCCAACATATATCTTGGGGGTAGAGATAAAGGAAGTTTCCAAAGGAATTTTTATATGTTAAAGTACGTACAGGATCCTGGGGAGTTGGGATAACATTAAGCTAAGATTCCCTTTTTGCCTTCAGCAAAGTGTCATCACGGAGGCAGCTGAGCTCCTAGAGAAATATCACTGCCTGTTTCAAGGACTTGTCAATGGGCTGTAGGCAGTAAGGGAATTTAATTTTTCATTTGCCTTTGTTTCCCACATCAGTAACCAGACATAGCTTCTAACACAGAAGTGGAATTAAATTCAAGTCAACACTTACTTAGTGTCTACCACTTGCCACACCTCATGCTGGGCATAGAGATCTAAGTAAGGCTTAGGGTCCGCCATCAAGGAGAAAACTTATAAAGAAAAATTATAAAGAAAAGCAAAGAATAACAGTCAACTACTTGATGGAAAGCCTAACAAATATCACCTAAGTATCACCAATTGGAAAGAAGTTCTTAGTAGAGTGAGGTTCTGTTTTATTTTATGAATATAATTTATTGTCAAATTGGCTTACATACAACACCCAGTGCTCATCCCAACAAGTGCCCTCCTCAATGCCCATCACCCATTTTTCCTCTCCCCCATCACCCCATCCACCCTTAGTTTGTTCTCTGTATTTAATAGTCTCTCGTGGTTTGCCTCCCTCCCTCTGTGTATCTATTTTCTTTCCCCTTCCCTTCCCCCATGGTCTTCTGTCCACTTTCTCAAGATCCACATATGAGTGAAAACATATGATATCTGTCCTTCTGTTTTCTTTATTTAAAAAAAATATATTTATTTATTTTGAGAGACAGAGCATGCGCATGGGCGGGCACACACATGTGTGTGGAGGTGAGGGACAGAGACAGAGGGAGGGAGAGAATCCCCAGAAGGCTCTGTGCTAACAACTAGCTCAATATGAGATCATGAGATCATGTCCTGAGCTGAAATCAAGAGCCAGACACTTAACTGACTGAGTCACCCAAGCACCCCTCTGTTTCTTTATTTTTAATATGGGTAAATGATATAACAAAACTTGCTTTTGCAGGATGATTATTATAGGAGTCAAACTAGACTATGACTGAATGTATCTTGCAACTCTGCAATTCAATTTCATTTCCATTTGATCATCACTGATTCAGCATCCACTTTGGTCCAGGTCCTGTGGAAATAAAAAGGAAATCTATAACCCCTAAAATGAAAGCACCCAGCATCTGAGGGAGTAGAGGGATACATCAAAAATATAATAAAGGGGGTGCCTGGCTAGCTCAGTCAGTAGAGCATGCTACTCTTGATCTCAGGGTTGTGAGTTCAAGCCCCATGGTGGGCGTGAAGCCCACTTAAAGAAAAAAAAATCTGAACATCTAAGGGTGCCTAGATGGCTCAGTTGGTACAGCATGCAATTCTTGATCTTGGAGCTGTGAGTTTGAACCCTACATTGGATGTAGAGATTACTTGAAAATAAAAACATTTTTAATAAAAATAAAAACTTATTAAATATATAATACAGTATAATTATGTGCTGTAATAGAGATACAGAAAATGTACCAGATCTTAGAAGACAGATGAAATTCTCCAGGTGGCAGTCTGGTGAGTAGGGAAAGACAGAAGAGGATATCAAAGGATGTTATAGAAGGGGGAGTATATAATAACAAGTAGCTCTCATTAAGGCCCTTCTATGTAGTGGTCACTATATTAAGGCCCTTCACAGTCAGTATTCTCAATAAATAAAGACTAGGGCTGCTTTGGTGGCTCAGTCAGTCAAGCATCTGACTTCAGCTCAAGTCATGATCTCATGGTCCATGGGTTAGAGCCCCACATCAGGCTCTGTGCTGATAGCTCAGAGCCTGGAGCCTGCTTCAGATTCTGTGTCTCCTTCTCTCTCTGCCCCTCCCCCACTCATTCTCTCTCTCTCTCTCTCTCTCTCTCTCTCTCTCTCTCTCTCTCTCTCTTTCTCTCCCCCCTTCCCCCCTCTCCCCCCCCAAAAAAATAAACATTTAAAAAATTAATAAAGACTAGCTAGAGGGCTCCCCTTCTTGAAAACATCATACCCTGTTACCTTACACAGTTTGGTTTTAGTGGCTGTCAAGTCTATTGGCCTTGAGAGACTAACAGCTGATTGCCCAGGAGGGAAGGGGGCAAGCACTGAAACAGAAGCGCAAAGTGATGGATTCTCACCCTGTTGTTCCTATGTCGCTCTAGGGATATCCTTTAGCTTGCTAGTCCTCAGTTTCCTCATCAGCAAAATGGATTTATCACCAGCTGACCTTGTGAGGTTGTTGGGATAATGGATGTGGAAAAGGTTTTCAAGTCTATCTTAGTGCTCTGTAGGGAAAGGCCCAGGCTGGAAACTCACTTGCCTACAGGGGCCTGGAAGGTAACCTAATTGAGTGAAGCAGGCCTGTGGGAATTCTGCCAATTGTTATATCAGTTAGCTATTGCTATGTAACAAATCATCCTACAACTTAGTGGCTTAAGCCAACAATAGTATATTACTTTTCACTATTTTATGGCTTTGCTCTGTAGTTTTTCTGCTTCTATTTTGCCTGGGCTCACTCATATGGTATATTCATTTGTAAGGCTGGCTGGGGGCTGGGTTGATTTGGAGAGCAAAGCAGCTACTCCTTGTTGATTAAAGTTGAATGCACATACAAAATTGGCCCCCTTGCTGCCAACCTATTGTTCTTAAAATTTTTAAATATTTGTGTGTGTGTGTGTGTGTGTGTGTGTGTGTGTGTGTGTGTAAATCCCTGATTTTTAAGTATGAACTATTTTCATTAACAGAAAACATTGTGTGACCCTACAAAACCCATCTATGGACTGGATTTAGGGTTTGGGCCACCAATTGGTAACCTCCATGTTAAGTAGTATTTTTAGCCAGCCTTTACTTTTGTGTGCAATCTCTTAGGCTTTCCTCAGGCACAAGCGGCCATATTAGGCCCACTTGGGCTCCCTCTCCTCGTCCTTTTGGCCAATGGTTCTCAAGATGTGGTCCACAGATCAAGAGAGTCAGCATCACCAGCATCATTAGAAATGCAGATTCTTGGAGCGCTTGGGTAGCTCAGTTGGTTAAGTGTTCGTCTTCGGCTCAGTTCATGACCTCACGGTTTGTGGGTTCAAGCCCTGTGTCGGGCTCTGCACTCACAACTTGGAGCCTGGAACCTACTTCAGATTCTGTGTCTCCCTCTCTCTGCCCCTCCCTTGCTCACTCACTCTCTCTCTCAAAAATAAGTAAATATTAAAAAAAAATTTTTTTTAAAGAAATGCAAATTCTTGCCCCCACCACACCTATTGATTCAGACACTCTAGGAGTAGGGACTCTAGGTGAATCTCATGCTTGCCAGAGAGAACCACTGCTCTCCATACCTGAGAGGAAAATGGGTGGGAGGGATATTCAAACTGACTTTCAGAACTAGAGAAATTCTCTTCCTTGAGCACCACCAGGTAAGCCACAGGCTCCCATTTTTAATAAGATGAGATCACCACAAGCCAGACTGTATGGCACATACCAAAAGGGCCATGGACTCAGTACCTTCTGATCAAGACTTCACACTAGTTCTCAGTCCTTGCTATGCACTGGAATCAAATGGAGAACTTTACAAAATACTGATGCCTGGGTTTCCCCCGCCCTGAGAATCTGATGTACATGGTCTAAGGTTGCAGCCTGGCCCTCAAGAATCTTAACTGCTCTGCAAGTGACTCTAATTTTCAATCATGAGAATTAACTTGGATCTTGAAACAAGAGAAAAAAGAAATCGGTAACTGTAGATGTCTCTGGGGGAAAGCACTAAGGAATTAGAAGACTGAAAAAGAGTCTCACTTTTTTAATCTATTCTTATAATGGGAACTTCCTCTAGGTTTTTCTTCCTTGAATTTCTAGTGGATTAGCATTCTAGCCACTTCCCACAGAGCACAGTGCTTAGCAATGAATGCAAGTCAATGCTGTGCACGACATGTCTTTGGGAAATTTATTTTCTTAAAAGAAAATGTTAGAAAGAAAGGGAAGAAAGGAGGGGGAGAGAGAAAGAGAGAGAGATGGGTAGAATGTGAACAAACAGGAAAAGGAAGAGCCATAGATAAGCAAAAGAAACAGTTTGGACAAAGTTTGGAGGTGAATTCTGCAAAGAGCGTGTAGAAATAATGAGACCAGCTTACCTAGAGCAGAGGTATGTGCTGGGAAAGAGATAAATAGGTATTACAGGAGTCTGATCTTAAACTGCCTGGGAGAAAAAGATGGGAGTGTATTAGGGTTCTCCAGAGAATTAGAACAAATAGTGTGTGTGTGTGCGTGCGTGCGTGTGTGGAGATATACAGAATTGGCTCATGTGATTTGGAAGCTGAGAATTCCCAAGATCTGCAGGATAAGTTAGAACCTGGAAACCCAGGAGAATTGACAGTGTAGTTCCTGTCTGAAGGCTGGCAGGCTTCAGACCCAAGAAAAACTAATATTCCAGTTTGAGTCTGAAGAGGGGAAAAAGTTGATGTCCCAGTTTGAAGGCAGTTCAGGCAGGAGAAATTCTCTCTTACTCATAGAAGGATGTGAATTTTTGGTCTATTTAGACCTTCAACTGATTGAATGATGCCCATCCGCATTAAGGAGGGCAATCTGCTTTACTCAATCTATGGACTTAAATGTTAAACTCATCTAAAAACACCCTCACAGGGGTGCCTGGGTGGCTCAGTCCATTAAGCATCCGACTCTTGATTTCAGCTCAAGTCATGATCTCACGGTTCGTGAGTTTGAGCCCTGCATGGAGCTCTGTGCTGACAGTGCAGAGCCTGCTCAGGACTCTCTCTCTCTCCCTCTCTCTCTGCCCCTCCCCTCCTTGCTCTCTCAAAATAAATAAATAAACTTAAAAAAAAATAGGGGTGCCTGGGTGGCTCAGTCGGATAAGTGCCCAACTTTGGCTCAGGTCATGATCTCATGGCTCGTGAGTTCGAACCCTGAGTCGGGCTCTGTGCTGACAGCTCAGAGCCTGGAGCCTGCTTCACATTCTGTGTCTCCCTCTCTCTCTGCCCCCCGCCCCCCCGCCCCCCCCGCTTGCACTATGACTCTGTCTCTCTCTCAAGAATAAACATTAAAAAAAATGAAAATAAAAAAATAAAAATAAAAACAACCTCAAAGAAACATAGTTAATGGATGGTGTACCAAATATCTGGGCATCTTGTGAAATTTAATAAAGGGAAATCTCACTAGAATGGAATAGAAGGCCAGCAGGGGGAGCTCTCATGCCCTACCACTCCTCATCAGTTGCAGATACCAACAGGGAGAGGGACCTTGCAGATGGACACTACTTTACCATCCCAGAAGGGGGGAAAAAAGGGTTTCCTCCTCCTGCTGCCCCCCAACAACAGCCCAGCCAATGAGAGACAGTCATAACTCAGAGCTCCCAACTTCCCGGATTTCCTGAACAAAAGAGGCTTTCTCTCCTTTGTTCAGCAGAACAAAGCCTATGACGTTGCTGTAGTTTGCTTGTCCCTGATTGCAATTCTCTGCTATTTATTTGTTGGTAAAATAATTGGCCGTTTGATTTTTAGGGTTAACAATTCCATGGCCCAGTCAAATTAACACATAAAATTAACCATCACAGGGAGTATGGATTTGAATCTGTGGACCAATGTTTCCAAAGTGTGGTGCATGAAGACCTAGACCAATGAAATACTCTGCCAAAAAAGGTTCTGTGAAAATATCAATCTCAGAAAACACTGTATACTAACACATATTGACATATGAAAGCTATGAGTTATCCTGCAGGAAAGAAATGGTTCATAACTTTGTCAACCTAGCATTTCCCTGACATTTGATCACAGAATCTGTTTTTTACTTAAAGCCTATTAATTTCTGATGGAATGAAATCTTCACAGAACAACTGGAAAAGCCAGTCCAAGCCATAAGAATATAGATTTGGAACCTGAAAAGGGACATGAAAACCGGATTTTAGTAAGATAAATTTGGCTGTAGTATGCAGGGATATAAAAGGAAAGTGAGCCTGAAAGCAGAGAGAAGCTACTTCAGCAAGGAAGCTACTTTAGCATTCAAGATCTGAGGATAGATAGAGGCTTGCACTTGGGAAAGGGGGAGGGGGAGGAGGAAGGAAATTTATGGAAAAGTGTCAGCATATATGAATTATAAGAGTATTAGAAAACTCCAGTTTGGAGCTTAGTAAGTGAAAGAATAAAGAGCCACTGATGGAGAAAGCCAGAAGGAAAGACTGGTTCATGGGCACAAATGTGGTGTGTTCTGTTTTCAATATGTTAGGTTTAGCGTCATGGTAGACAAGAGGTCTGTGGGAAATATCTAGCAGTTTTTGGAATGATGAGACTTGTGTGAGAGATATAAAAATTATAAATCAATTTGGAAAAAATTATAAATCAATTTGGAAATCATAAACACAGAGCTAGAACCTAAGCCACAAGAGTGGCTCTTACTCACTTCCCCATTTCCCTCAGCCAGGCCAACCCATTCTCTTTGTAAAGGGCTTCGTTTTGAACAGTATGCTTCCTAAACCAGTTTCAGGTCCTCCTAATAATAGCCTCACAAAGGAGCATTGAATTATATTCATTTCTGAGAACAGCTCTGGGCTCTACGGTGGTAACCAAGCACCATCAGCAGGTAGTTTAAGGAAATAAGCCCAGAGGAAGCTCTTTAGATGTGTAAGGAGGATTAGCTTTGGAAATTCACATTTAAGTAGCACAAGTCAACTGTGAACAGAAACATTCTGTCCTCCTTGCTACATGTCAATAGTACCCTCTACTACAAGGCCTCACTATTAAGAAATCCCAAAGCTCAATCCCAGGCACCAGTAGATTTTTTTATATTTTTTTAATGTTTATTTACTTTTGAGAGAGAGAGAGAGAAAGAAAGAAAGAGAGAGGGTGGGGGAAGGGCAAAGAGAGAAGGAAACACAGAACCTGAAGCAGGCTCCAGGCTCCGAGCTGTCAGCACACAGCCCGATATGGGGCTCGGATTTACAAACAACGAGATTATGACCTGACCCGAAGTCAGATGCTTAACCAACTGAGCCACCCAGGCACCCCAGGACACCAGTAGATTTTAAACAAATTTCATAAACTAAAACCACGCTTGTAATCTTCTGGTTGCTTGTACTCATGAAAATACATTTAAACATTATCAACCAATTCAGTAAGTGCTTACAACATGCCTACTGTGCACTTGGCCCTGAAATGACCCCATGACTTTACCCTTTTCCTTCACACTGGACTTCTGGAGTCCCATAGTTTCATATGTGAATCCCAACTGTAACCTCTACTGGTTATATGATTCTGAGCAAGTTACTTAAATGCCCAGGGCCTTGATTTTCTCATCTACAAAAAAATGGGATAAAAATAACTCATTTATTTATTTATGTGTTCATGTGTACATTCGTTCATCCAATAAATGCTTTTGAGTTCCTACCTTAGCTTTGACTATACTAAATGCTGGGACTGGCACAGTGGTAAAAGAAATAGGTGTAGGAGAGGAAAATATTTTTCTTGACTCTTTTATGTTACCTGGCTGGGTCTGAAAATTAAACTGACAAAAATGTATTAATGGGGAAAAAAAGGCATACAAATTTATGTAATATAAGTTTTACATGACACAGGAGCCTCCATAGGGAAATGCAGATGCAGTGGAACAGAACTGAGTGTTTACGTTAGGTCTGATGAAGAGTGGACAGAGGTGGAAGAATATGATATATTCAAGAGTGTGAGAAGAAAGGGAGACGATTCATTTAAGTTCCAAATAAAAGCTGTGTTGTCTAATTAACAATAGGTTTACAACCTATTGGAAAATGTATGAAACCCCCCCACCCCCCCAAATGGATTCCCAAACCCTTAGACGCTTCACTTCACTGGCTTTACAATGAGCATGCACCCAAGAACTTTAGTCTCTATGCCACCTCAAGGAATGTACATTTGTTCCAATCAGACTACTTTTTTACCTTACATGGGCATAGGTGACTTCCAGGTAAGACTGTAACCTCTGTAAGTATCAGCCAGTGAGGAACCAGGGGAGTGACTTGCGTGCTAGCAGATAAATTGTCTAATGTAAGTGACCCAAGTGTGCCTGTCCATCACACACTGCTCTTGCAAGAATGTTCTTGCAAGAATGTTGATTAAAGCCTGGCTTCACTGTGCTCAGAGTCTCTGTGTCACTCCTTTGATTGCGTCAGTGGGCTTATTTCTCACAAGAAACTTAGAAATGCTTGTTGGTTAGCATTCTTCTCAGGCCCCTTTTGTCTTTAGAGATAAGGATGCTCCTTTCCTCCCAGAATAGGGAGGGTACCTCTCACACAAAGATTTTATGACTTATTTTAGAGAAGAAGGGTAGGCAGAAGGTCAGCGTGACCTTCCTCCTTCTGCTGTGTTCTGAAACTCCTTCATTTTAAAATATTCAATATGCCAGGGATGCCTGGCTGGCTCAGTGGGAGGAGCATGTGACTCTTGATCTCAGGATCATGGGTTTGAGCCCCACATTGGGTATAGCAATTACTAAAAAATAAATTTAAAGACACACATTTAAAAAAATAATTTAGGGGCACCTGGGTGGCTCAGTCAGTTGAGCATCCGACTCTTCAGGTCATGATCTCACAGTTTGTGGGATTGAGCCCATGTCGGGCTCTGCACTGATAGCATGGGACCTGCTTGGGATTCTCTATCCCCTCCCTCTCTGCCTCTCTCTTGCATGCACTTTCTCTGTCTTTCTCTCTCTCTCTTTCTCTGCCTCTCAAAATAAATAAATACACCTTAAAAAAATAATAATTTAACAAATAAAATACTGAATATACCAAAATGCCATATTTGGGGTGGCATGTCACAGGCATGGTCCCTGTAGCACTGGAGCCCAAACCTTACTGATTTTGAGGATAATCAAATGAAATCATATGTGGAAATTACAAGATACAGTGGTTCATACAAAAAGGTAACTCAATAAATGCTAGTTTCCTTCTCAAGGGTACCAGGATACATCATCCCAAAATACACCTCTTTGGCATAAGGATTATTTTGAGCTAAAGGCACTTGAGAACCAGCAGTGGCAGGAAAGGCTCTTTACCTCCAACTGCTTAAAAATAGAGTATAAATTTCCCCTTTTGTAACGGAAATTTACGTTTAGAAAGGAAACTTCCATTTGTAAAGTTATCTCTGTGCCAGGAAGAAAGACAACTTTTATCACCTGAGAGACTTTTATCTACATAACAAGACAACCCATCTTTATCTTATGCTTCCTCCCCTTGCTTTCCCAGAACTTGCCTCCCCACCCAGAAGCCCCCAAACCTCTTTTTGTTTGTCTAACCTAAGACGGTGTATATATAAGCCTCTATTACGTGGCTGCCTCCTTGAATCTCTGTTCTTTGTGAAACTCCCTTGTGTAACTGTGTAATTAAAACTGGTTTTTTGGGGACACCTGGGTGGCTCAGTCAGTTAAGCGTCTGACTTCGGCCCAGGTCATGATCTCACAGTTCGTGGGTTTGAGCCCCTCTTTGGGCTCTGTGCTGACAGCTTAGAGCCTGGAGCCTGCTTCGGATTCTGTGTCTCCCTCTCTCTCTGCCCCTCCCCAGCTCATGCTCTCACACTCTGTCTCTGTCAAAAATAAGTAAACTTAATTAAAAAAAAAAACCAAAAAACTGGTTTTTTGTTGTTGTTAATCTGTCTATGATCAGTTTGATTCCTGGGCCCGAACAGTGACCCTAGGGGAGAAAAAAGGGTTTTTCTCCCCTATACATCGTTCCTATGTGGATGGATATACATGGAATACAAACTTAAGTGCCTATGGTGGCCAGTATAAATGTGTGCAGCAGTGGAGACTATGGAAATCTAAAGCTCTCCTGTCCCCACTAAAGGGCAGTGTTCCACTCTGCATTAACCAATGATTTTCAGGAGGGGATACAGGTCCAACATTCTAGATCTTCCTGTTAAAGAGGAATGGGAAACCTGGCTATGAAATATGCCTATTTTTAAATGTTGGCAACTGACTCCAAATCCTGGGTGGACCAAATAAAATACATCTGACCCAGGGGCTGCCCACATTTGCAACTTCCATTACAGCCTAACTCTGAGAAGGCAGAGCCCTCAGATAACTCTGAGTTCCAAGTACTCTCTGAGCATATTGTACAGGAAGACTAAGGGATCCTCCAGTCAAATCTTCACTCCAGCTTGGTCCCTATCAATCAGCACAACTCTCTTCACACTCCAGTGAAACAGGAACCTGGTGTGACAGGATCATTATCACCAGAGGAAAGGACAATCTCACCATGGGTCATCAGCTTGTATTACATAAATGAATTTAAGGGCTTGAAATGAGGAAACAATGAAAATGCACGCAATAGGGCAGTGAGGCACACGCAGTTCAGGAACCAAATTGTGCTGATCGGACTTAAAGGGCCAATCACAAATATGCCAGGAACATTCGGTCAGCACTTTCAGGTGACATTTTCCCAGTGTGATATTGCTTTCATGCTTCCTTCATCTCTGACTCATTCTCTCCGGTTCAATCTATTTTGTTTATAGATTTAATATCTGGCACTATTCCTCTAAAGAGCTCACGATTTCCCTCTGCCATCTCTTCCCCCTCCTACTTCAGAGCAGGGCAGATGGAAAACCAAATAAGAAATGACAGACGTAAAAAGATATGGATATTTATATTGCTTTGGTTTGGGGGACCAAATGAAGCTAGCCCAACAGACACAAGTTTGAAGCTGCTTCATCCCTTCCAGAAGAGTCTAAGTGTTGAGTCCCAACATACACCTTGCTCTAGAAAACCCAAATATTAGAATTCTGTGCTAAAGACCAATACTCCCCCAGCCGGCAGTTAAAGTGTTTCTTTAATTCTGCCACTTACGGGTATCTGAGCATTCCATGAATCAGCAATGACCCTGATAGACCTCGGTCATCTAGAAGTCCATCACATGCTTTGGGCAGACCAACATCTAATAATCTTCTCACCTATTGGGAAGGTCTGGGGACAATGAAACTGGTACCCAGCCACATTCCTTGATGTGCCTGGGACATAAGAGGCTTATGTAAGAGACACTGAACACAGCCCACAATGTGATGGACAGGGAGTTCCTTAAAAAGGGATGGAATGTTAGAAACAACAATAGTGCCACTAAGAATAAATCACCATGAATGAAGGAGTCTGGCAGAGTGAACGTCTTAGCTCAGGTTGCCATAACAAAATACCACGACTAAAATAAATACCTTTTTAAAAAAATGTTTATTTATTTTGAGAGAGAAAGAGAAAGAATGTGAGTGGGGTAGTGGCAGAAACAGAAGGAGAGAGAGATTCCCAAGCAGGCTCCACACTATCAGCACAGAGCCCAACATGGGGCTGTATCTCACAAACCCTGAGATCATTACCTGAGCCGAAATCAAGAGTAGGGTGCTTAACTGACTAAGCCACCCAGGTGCTCCTAAAATAAGTATCTTGATTATATTTTGTGAGAATGGAAATGACTTTCGTGGGAATCTGAGCTTGGTGGTGCCCTATGTCTATGGTTACAAATAGCCTTTGAATCGCCAAATGGGAACCCTTCAACACTTATGTTACCTGAACTCTGGCATCTGATATTGCTGACAACTCCTCCCTAAACTTGAAATTCTCTCCTCCCTAAACTTCCTTTTCCCTCCGAACCCCTCTGGCTACTGTGGGTATTCCATGGCCAAGCGTGGTGCAGGTGAGGAGGCACTGAGAAGAAAAGAACATACAAGGACATGCCTACGGCACAGCAAGGAATTGCCTGACGTGGAAGTACCTAGACCCTTGAGGGTTGGCAGGCCCTTTCCCCAGCCTACAGAGCAAGGAGTGGCAGATCAGACTTGAGAGGGGCCGTGCTGACCCCTAAATTCTGGTCACAACTCCATGAAAGCAGAAGAAACCCCAGAGTCTCCTCACTCACTTTCAGTCTCATTTCCTTTGCCTGTTGCAATGCTTGCTTGCAGACTTGGTAGTAAACTGAAATGAAAGCAACCCTGAACTTGTGTAACTGGTCATTCTTGCCTAGCTTTGAATCTGGATTAGCCTATTATGGGCTGGCCTACCTCACCACTCCTCAGTCTTCTCAGTGAATTCCTCTCCTTCATCCTGCCCCGAACTGTGGAGGTTCCACAGGGATCCCTGCTCAGCCCTTTTCTCACTCTCCAGGCAAGCTTAACAACCACCCAGTATTAACAATCACATGTATACTGATGATCTCTAATTCTGCATCAACTGATCAGACGTGAGCTTCTGACTCAGGTACCAGAGTTTAGTACACATTTCACAAACCCCTCAAATTCTGCAAGTCCAAAATTGAATTTATTCTCTCCCTCCACTATCTAGTCCTCCTCTTACACTCTCTTTCTTTGTCTGTCAACTAGATCCTCATTAACTTAGCTGAACAAGCCAGGAAACTAAATCAGAGTTGGTTCTGAGTTTCTTTAGATGCATGTGTAAAGGTACTAAAGGCGATGGATGAATCATGTTGGCTCTTTTAAAAGATCAATTTGGGGGCACCTGGGTGGCTCAGTCTTGGTTAAGCATCTGACTCTTGATCTTGGCTCAGGTCATCATCTCATGGTTTGTGAGATTCAGCCCTGCGTTGGGCTCTGCACTGACAATGTGGAGCCTGAACCCTGTAATAACCTCTCATCCAGTCATCCCCATTCATGTTCTTCTAACCAGTGCTGCCAAAAACATCTATTCTTTCAGGCATATTTAAATACCTTTATACCTTTTCTTCTTATTACAGAAGTACTACAGGTTTACTGTAGACATTTGAGAAAAGTCAGTAATAATACAAAAAGATCATCACTATTAACATTGTATTATATACACTTCCAGCCATTTTCTATGAATAGACCTACATCTTTAGGAGAAAAGGATTATATCATACACAGTTATATGCCCTACTTTTAAAAATTAGCGTTGTGAACAATTTCCTAATATAAAAGATAGTTTAAAATATACCATAGTAATTACCCTCATACATCCCTCTTTGCTCATATTCATAATTATTTCTTTAGGAGTGGAATTGCTGGGTGAATAGGTAATGCATACTTTTAAGACTTTGAACCTATTGCCAAATACTCCCTGGAAAAGTTTTATGCATTTATTATATTTCTGCCAGTAGAGTGATCATCTTAATGTAGAAATCAGATTCTTACTCAAAGATGTGGAAGAACTTCTAGGCTCAAGTGCACTATACGAGGGAAGGCCCAGAAATAAGGCTGTCACAGGCATTTAAGCCAGCATGTTTCCAAGACTCCGTGGCCCCCATGGAGTCTTTCTGATGAACCATGAAAGGAGATCAAAGTATACAAGTTCTTTCCACAGCTCTTAGAGTAAATGCCATGCAAGGCCAGGGACTTTCATTTTTACATATGACTAAGTACCTAATAGCTTCCTTTGTTAATTATTAAAAGTGATTAAATTTTTATATTCACCAAAAGAAAAAAAACCTGCAAAAAACCATGTGGTACTGCCAATTGTTGAAAACTTTTGCTGCCACAGAAAAGCTGGCAATGATATAAATTTCCTGCTGTACATGTAACAACCTAGATTGCTGGGAATGCTTGTTGTTGGTGAGGAGGGCTTCTTAGTGTCTTGAGTTTCCAATACAGCCCTTCTTGTTTTGTTTTGTTTATGATGCTTATTTATTTATTTTGAGAGAGAGAGAGAGAAAGAGAGAGCATGAGGAGGGGAGAAGCAGAGAGAGAGAAGGAGACAGAGGTTCCAAAGTGGGCTCCGCACTGACAGCAGAGAGCCCAATGAGGGGCTCGAACCCACGAACCCTGAGATCACAACCTGAGGCGAAGTCAGATGCCCAACCAACTGAGCCACCCAGGCGCCCCATAAATACAGCCCTTCTTGTATGTGTTATTTCACATTTCAAATGTTGTTTTTCTGTTTTTGATCGTTTTGTTCATGCATACACATTATGATGCTGCTGTTTTGGGTTGCCATTTTGCTCCTCTCTAATTCTTTATCATCAAATTCGTTTCCCACCAGAAGTGGAATGGATGGGTTAGGTGTATTGTGGGGTCTTGTGTGCCAATTAAGTTAGCATGTTTGAGAACTGATGGTCTGAATGCCTCAAAATCTCTCTACCCTAACTCTAGATTGGCTTACTAGGCTGGTTCACTAGTAAAGAGGCCTGGTAAGTTATTGTCTATATAATGATCAAATGTTTGAAGGAAGGAAAGAAAAACAGAGTAGTTGAAGGTAGTTTTGAGAGGTGACAGGAGGCTCGCAGACTCATCCATTCTCCTCCCAACTCTCAGTTTTCAAACATTAGCAGGGCTAAGAAGTCTGAGCTGCCTATTAGCATAGTTGAAACATAAACAAGGCTGTGTTAAGAACAGCATCAATACTGTTTTGTACTTGGCCCAAGCTACCCAGCCCACTGGACTGCACATCTGTGAAACTCCTGATTTGAATCTAAAAGACCAGCAGGAAAGATGAGAGAGCTCTTCCTACAAGAGTGACCATCCGAGGTAATGGAGACATCTGCATAATCAGTTCTGGTTACAGGCCCAAAGCTTTTTATTTTCCCATCTAGCCCTGGGAAGTCAGGGTTTTAATATGTATGGGATTTACCTTGACAAACAGCCTTTGAGAAGATATGGGAAATCTGATTTCCGCCAGTCCAGCTTGCACTTCAACAGGGATTCCGTAATGTTACGAGCCTGAGAAAGAATTGACACACTATGTGCTGGTTCATTTCCATTCCCCTGTGGGGAAAAAGGGAAAGAAAAAAAATAGCAAAACCAGTTCTATTTGATTCTCCTCACATTTCTATTGCCAAGAGCAGCACAGTTACTCACCATCAGGCACCAGAAACACCCACACGCTCAGAGACATGTACAGTCAGGTATTTGTTAGCCTACTACTTAATAAGCTTGCTCTTTTCCATAAGCTAGGCCCCTGGTTAAAATATTAACACCAAAATTAGGCTCACCTCAATAGCAGAATCTTATGTGTAATCCTAGGTCAGCTATGAATCACAAATTTTTCTATTTCACCCAAGACAAATTTCCAAAACCTTTTCTTGCACATCCTCTGAGTTAAGACATAACATCTATGAGAGTCTCAGGCCACAAGTAAGGGTTGCACAGAAGATGCAGTGATGGAAAAAGAAAGAAAAGAAAGGGACAAAGTAGAAAGAAAAGAGACGAAGACTAAAAGTAATAAAACATTTTTTAGTTTACTTTTAAGTTTATTTAAGTTTTAAGGGAGACAGAACACGAGTTGGGGGGGGGGAGGCAGAACAAGAAAGAGAGAAAGAGAGAGAGACAGAGAGAGAGACAGAGAGAGAAAAAGGGATCCCAAGCAGGCTCCACACTGCTAGCATGGAGCCCAACATGGGGCTCGAGCCTACAAACCATGAGATCATGACCTGGGTGGAAGTCAGATGCTTAACCAACTGAGCCACAAAGGCGCCCCAAAGTAATAAAACATTCTTAAAAATGAATGTGAATGATCACATTTATAACAGTACTGACCTGTCAAAGTTGTATTTATTGAGCATCATCGACTCTATGCCAGACACTGTTCTCAATGCTTTCACGTGAATTATTTAATTCATTCAAAACATAGTCATTGCACACCTTCTGTGTGCCAGGCATTGTTCTAAGTAAAGAATATTCTGTAGAGAGAAAAAGGATAAAAATCTCCTCCATATCAGAGCCTACATTTTGGTAGAGAATGTCTCATTTAATTGTCACAATAAGGAAAAGAGACAAGAAAGGCATGTTAAGAAGGCAAAGGACATGTACGGACAGAAAAAGAGGACTTTAGAGAAGGAGATATAAAGGAGATGAAAGTTAAAGAATCATTGTCAGGGCTCTGAGATGCCGGATTAAAGGGATAAGTCTCTGTTCATGCTGTTCATGCCTCAAATCCTCCAACACAAAAGCTTTGGGAGTTTCCACCATAACCAATTTAGTGAATAGTCTGGATTGTAAATGTGTGAAAAAATATGCTTCTATATTATCTCAAATGTATATAGCAATTTGAAATGCTAACAGTCTTTCTGAGTAGATATCTAGCAATATTGTTTTAATAAAAAGATAAGACATATTTATAATAAGCAGTGTTCATCTGCACATATACCTCTCATTTCTCCCAGCCTATAACAGAGAAAGGGGAGAAAAGTCAGTGATCTAAAAAAAAGATGGATCAGATATTTGTTTGAATCCCTCATCAGCACCAATTATAATACTAATAGATGTTATTTATTGAGGACTTTCTTTTTTTTTTTTTAATTTTTTTTTAACATTTATTTATTTTTGAGACAGAGAGAGACAGAGCATGAACAGGGGAGGGTCAGAGAGAGAGGGAGACACAGAATCTGAAACAGGCTCCAGGCTCTGAGCCATCAGCCCAGAGCCCGACACGGGGCTCGAACTCACAGACCGCAAGATCATGACCTGAGCCGAAGCCGGACGCTTAACCGACTGAGCCACCCAGGCGCCCCTATTGAGGACTTTCTATTTGCTGCTGTGAGAAGTAAGAGAGAAGATTCATTTTCAGAAGTACCAAATAAAAGCTGTGCTGTCTAATTAACAATAGGTTTACAACCTATTGGAAACTGTACCAGCCACCCAGCCCCACCCCTGCCCCCACCCTTAGTGGGGGAGTCCCAAACCCTTACACACTTCACTTCCTCGTTCTTCCCCTCTCTATTTCACGGGCTTATTTTTACAGGCTTTGCAATGAGCATGTGCCAAAGAACTGAAGTCTCTGCATCACTTCAAGGAATGTACATTTGTTCCAATCAGACTACTTTTTGCCTTATATGAGCATAGGCAACATGGGGGTAAGGCTGTAACCTCTGTAGTATCAGCTAATGAGGAATCAGGGGAGGGACTTGCGTCCCCTGATTTATCCCCAGGAGATAAATTGTCTGCTGTAACTGCCCTGAGTATGCTTGTCCATTAGACACCCACTCTTGTAAGAATGTTGATTAAAGCCTCACTTCACTGTGCTCTGAGTCTCCAAGTCCCTCCTTTGATTGGGTCAGTGGGCTTATTTCTCACAGCTGCATAACAAACTATCCCAAAACTTGGTAGTTTAACGATTTATTTCTCATAATTCTGTGGGTTGGCAGGTCAGTTCTGATCTCATGTGGTACACTCATGTGGCCACATCCACAAGGTGAGCTCAGGTAGGATCTTGGCTCCCTAGTGCCTCTTTCTCCATGTGGTTTTTACCATACAAGAATCTAGGCTGGGCTTCCTTATCTAGTGGCACAGATGGTCCAAGGAAGCAAGACTTAAGTTTTAAGACTTAGGCTTGGAGCTAGCCAACAATACACCTGACACATTCCACTGGTCAAAGCAAGCCAAAAGCTCAGCCCAGATTCTAGGAGAAGGGAAACAGACTCCACCCCTTGCTGAGAGTAGTAGTACTCACAATCATGAGAATCATTGGCAATTGTCTTTGTAGGCAAGCTATCTTACCTGCCATATGACAGAAACTGTGTATTATCTCAACAAATCTTTGAAGCAACGTATTGGCCTCCTTTATATCCCTATTTTACAAGTAAGGAAACTTAATTCCTTAAAGGTTAAATACCTCCTGCAAGTAGGTGCCAGACCTACTAGGGACCTAGTAGATCTAGGTCCAAATCTTAACCACCTTCAGAGTTCTAATTCACAACCATCCCTCAATACAACAGTCAAAAGAGTTAGAGGAGTGAAATCCCAGGTTCCCTCTCCCTCAGGGAAGCAGAAAAGCATAGTAGTTAAGAGCTCTGACTCTGGGGTCAAACTGCTTTGGTTCAAATTTTGGCTCTAAACCTCATTAGTTCTGTGACTTTGGGTTAGTGATTTAGCCTCAAATTAATTCATCATCTGTAGAACAGGGCTGATTAACAACATCTACTCCATAAGAATATTAGGAGATAGGGTCAATTTAATTACATTTTGTTCCCTGACTGCCCTGTTCTTCAGAACTGTTGCTGACTAGTGATCCTGAGTCTATGTGACTTGATCGTCATCATCCCTGCTGACCTTGCTTCTGATTCTGCTTTGCCTCTGGACCCATGCTGCTACTGCAGTGACCACTACTGAGCGTCCTGCCTTACTGTGGTCCCTCTCTGTTCATTTGTTGCACCTTCTGCTTCCTTTTGGAACTGCCACTTCATGCTAGAGATTTGGTTGCTGTCCATGTTGACCTACAGCAGTTTGCCTTTGTCAGTGCTCTGTTAATTCTTCTGATTACACAAAAGAAGAGCAGCTCTCACAGGCTAATCCCATTAATACCTTGTTTTGCCTTTGACAATTTACAAAAGGTTGTCTAACATCTTTCTCTAACAAAAGAGGAGGAAATGGAAGTTTCTCTGGTTTGGGACTGTACTAATTCAGCTGCCTGTGGTTTGAAAGAATTGTAGTATTTCAGAATGAGTAACCACTAGGTGGCAGCAGTGTTTTGCTTCCCAGCTCATTACCATCTTTCTGCCTCCCCAACCCTTACAATCTCAGTTACAGCCAAGATGCAGTTCCTTTCAAAGTGAATGACTTGCTTTTAAATCAATTTATCCATATGAAGTTCAAGGTGAACAATAAATTTCATGTACATTCTCTTGAAAATTCACTGTGATGTCACTAATTCCATCGGAGAGTTCTCACAGGAATTATATCACTAAGGCAGTTTTATAGCCTTTGGTTCGAAAGGGCATGAGAAAAGTAAATAAACCTCAGCATGTTTAGGGCATGGCCAAGTTGGTTGTTTCCGCCTCTGGTTGTTAACACCCAACAGGCCAAAGGTCTGTTGGGTTAAGAGTTCATGGACTCCTAGGCTATCATTTTGTTAATGGGATTATAGACACATGACTCATTTTCCCAATGAGGTCCCAAAAGGTTTTCTCGGGGAAGATGGCATTTCAGTAGTTTATTGAGCGAGAAGCAGGTGTAGGGACCTGCATCTTTCAATTATATCCCCACAGGGATCCAATGGAATTGGATCCAATGGAATTGGAATTCCAAATGGAAGGTACAAAGAAGGAAGAATAGGTAGAGGAAAGGCCAGGAGTGCTGACAAAACCCTTGTCATACAGTATGAGGGATCAAGAGATGCTGTCTATAGTTGACAGAACAAAAAGATGTTTAATATATCACTTAAATTTACTTTGTAAATTTAACATCCGGGAACAAACTATATCAGATTGTAACTTTATCTATTTAAAATAATCTTTGGGGCGCCTGGATGTCTCAGTTGGTTAAGCATCCAACTTCAGCTCAGGTCATGATCTTGCTGTTCGTGGGTTTGAGACCTGTCTCGGGCTCTATGCTGACAGCTCAGAGCCTGGAGCCTGCCTTGGATCCTGTGTCTCCTTCTCTCTCTGCTCCTCCCCCACTTGTACTCTGTCTCTCAAAAATAAATAAATGTTTAAAAAATTTTTAAATAATCTCTACATTTGGGGTGCTTGGGTGGCTCAGTCAGTTAAGCATCTGACTCTTGATTTTGGCTCAGGTCACAATCTTATGGTTTGTGAAATCAAGTCCCAGATAGGGCTCTCTCTCTCCCTCTCTCCCTGCCCTTCCCCTGCTTGTGCACTCTCTCTCTCTCAAAATAAATACATATTTTTAAAAATAAAATAAAATAAATAAAATAAAAATAAAAATCTCTACACTCAACATGGGGTTTGAACTCATGACACCAAGATCAAGCATCACATACTCTTCTGACTGAGCTAGACAGGCACCCCATATATGGGTTGTATCATTTTTTTTACGTTTATTTATTTAATTTTGAGAGACAGAGTGAGTCGGGGAGAGGTCGAGATAGAGAAAGGGAGAGAGAGAATGCTAAGCAGGCTCTGCGCTGTCAACACAGAGTCAGACATGGGGCTGAAACTCAAACTGTGAGATCATGACCTGAGTGAAATCAGAGTCATATGCTTAACCAACTGAGCCACCCAAGCACCCCTGGGTTGTAACTTTAATGGGAAGAGAAAGAAAGGCAAAATAGGATGGTGGGGATATTAATAGGCTACCTCAAGTATTGTAACAGAGTCTGTAGACAATGCCCCAAACTGAAAACATAAGAAACAGCACTATAAGCAGGTTATTTAGAGACATGGAGGAAGTCACCATGTGAACTGAAGGAAGAAATAGTTAATAGTTCTTGCTTCTGTAAAAGAGCAAAGGAAGGGGCTGGGCTGGGCTGGGGAGTAGCTGTACTATTTGACTTTCTAACTGTGACTCTGTCTTAGCCTTAAAAATAGGCAAGAATAGACAGCTATTAGGGTGAAACACATATCAGAGTTCATGGGAACAACTATTGCCGAATTCTTAATTTGTGTCACTATATCTGAATGGGAATTACCAAATTTAATCATGTGCTTAATAACATAGAGGTCACTTCAGTTTAACATAACACTACGGCCAGTTAGAAAGAAATTAGAGGCTTCTATTCCCACTCATATACGCCACTTATCCAAACTGGCATCTTGGAGCAAGGATCCACTTTAGTCAATACTTTTACAGTAGATATCAGGGTTTTTCTGATATAAGCTAAAATTCTTTGCAATAAATCAGAATCAGAACTTTAAAGAGCAAAGTTGTCCATGTTTACTTCCTTCACAGTGTTTCAGCAGTTCTTCAGCAGGCATCCCCAAGAGTAGGGCACTTTAGACCAGCAAATTGACCAGGTCTGACGCTTACCTTTTACCTTCTTTTCAAAACCACATCCAATCCACCAGCAATGATAGGTCATCCTTTAAAATACAACAGAATTTGACAATTCTCACCACAGCCACTAATACTCTAATTTGAGCCATTATTATTATTTTCCATTTGGACCACTGAAATAGTCTGGTAACTGTTTCCATCCTTGCCCATGCAGCAGCCAGAGTGATCCTTTTTGAATGCTTGATAATTCGTAAAACAGTGGCCTATATGATGTATCCACCCCACCTAATCCTCTATTTCTGTCCCTTTCATCCACTCCTCCCCAGCCGCACTGATCTCCTGGATCTTCCCAGACCCTTTTGAACATCCTCTTGACCTCTGCTTGAAATGCTCTTCTCCCAGATATTCAAGTAGCTTGCTCTCTCATTTCCTTCAGGCTCTACTTCGTTACCTTATCAAAGAAGCTTTTCCTAACCACCTGATATATAAAGTAAGCATTCCCCTCCATCTCTCCAGCACTCTCCATTCCCCAAACTTGCTTAATTTTTCTCCATTATTCTCATCATGTCAGGAATGTTATGCGTTTCCTGTATTGTCTGTATTTTCCATTAGAATATAAGCTCTAGAAGAATTTTTCACTGCTGTATCCCTAGTGCCTAAAAGAATTCCGGACACGTAATAGCTGCTCAATAAATGCTGTCACTTAAATGACACCTAACATGATTCCACAGGCAAATAATATGCCTTAGAGCAATGCTTCCCTAAGTGTGAAATCTGTTTATAAATGATTTTACATAGTATAAAGGTATGCATTAAATAACACTGAATCAGGTAAAATAATCTTTTCAATATTTTAATGCTTCTCATGTCAAGAAAGCCTCATTTAGTGCTAGTTTATCTCTGATACTTGATAATTTATCCTTTTAGAGAATAGAGAACGGCCTCATATTTAGAGTCTATTCAGAGCCTTTTGCAGCGAACAGTATCTGGCCAGAATTTTAATAACCTTGTTTTCATTGTACTATTTTTAGGGGCATTGTCTACTTCAATTAGGAGACTGGTAACATGTTAATCTCATTTAAATCCTGCAATAACTCTTAAGAAAGAAGTATCATTTTGCATTAGAGGAAACTCCAGATGAGTTTCCCATGAGACCAAAGTTTCCTTTGAGATAAAATTCACATAACATAAAATTCACTATTTTAAATATTTTAAACTGTACAGTTTCTTAGTATATTCACAATGCTGTACAACCATCATTACTATCCAATTTCAGAACATTCTCATCACCCCACCCCCACCCCCAGAAAAACCTCATACCCTTTAGCTACCACCCCCAATATCCTCACTCTTTCCAGCCCTAAACTACCACTCATCTTTCTGTGTCTATATATTTGCTTAGTCTGGACATTTCATACTAAGAGAATCTTAGTCTTTTCACACTTAGCATAATGTCAAGGTTTATCCATTTTGTAGCATGAATCAGTACAGTACTTCATTTCTCTTTATGACTGAATAATATTTTACTGTATGGATATTTAAACCACGTTTCTTTACCTGTTCATCAGCTGATGGACAAACATTTGACTTGTTTCCACTTTGGGGCTACTACAAACAATGCTTTAGCCACATAATGTACTAGTTTTTGTTTGAACATCTGTTTTTCAGTTTTCTTGGGTATACATCTAGGAGTATAATTGCTGAGTCATGTGGTAATTCTGTTTAACTTTTTTTTAAGTTTATTTATTTATTGGGCGCGGGGTGCGAGGAGCATGGAAGGAGCAGGAGTGAGGGAGAGAGAGAATCCCAAGCAGGCTCTGCACTGTCAGTGCAGAGCTTGACACGGGGCTTGAACCCAAAAAGTGTGACCTGAGTTGAAAACCAAGAGTCAGATGCTTAACCAACTGGGCCACAGAGGCACCCCAATTCTGTTTAATTAAAAAAAAATTTTTTTTTTTTTTACATTTACTTATTTTTGATAGACAGAGACAGAGCACAAGCGGGGGAGGGGCAGAGAGAGAAGGAGACACAGAATCCAATGCAGGCTCCAGGCTCCGAGGTGTCAGCACAGCGCCCAATGCGGGGCTAGAACTCACAAACCGCGAGATCATGACCTGAGCCGAAGTCAGACGCTTAACCGAGCCACCCAGGTGCCCCAATTCTGCTTAATTTTTTGAGGAAAAGCTAAACTGTTTTACAAAGTGGCTGTATCATCTTGCGCTGCCACCAGCAACACATGCTCCATTGTTCTACATACTTACTGGAACTTGCAACTGTCCATTGTTTAAAAAATTTAGCCACTAAAATAGGTATTTCACTTTGGCTTTAATTTGCATTTTCTTCATGATGTTGAGCATCATTTCATGTGACTATTGGCCATATGTGTATTTATTTGGAGAAATATTGAAGCCTTTGTCCATTTTTATTTTTTCTAATTTTTTTAAAACTTTTATTCATTTTTGAGAGACAGAGAGAGACAGAGTATGAGCAGGGAGGGGGCAGAGAGAGAGGGAGACACAGAATCTGAAGCAGGCTCCAGGCTCTCAGCACAGAGCCCCACACGGAGCTCGAACTCACAAACTGAAAGATCATGACCTGAGCGGAAGTCGGATGCTCAACCGACTGAGCCACCCAGGGGCCCCTGGCCTTTGCCCATTTTTAAATTGGGTTATTTTTGTTTAGTTGCACACGTTTCCTTCTAAAATAAGTTAAAAATATATATCTAAAGAAAAATATTAAGTAAACAAAAGTGCAATTAGACAAAAGTCGTGAAGGCAATATATAACGCAGGGACTAGTTTGAACAACACTGACTCAGATCTGATGAGGACCATCAGGTTCAAAACCCAGTTCTGCTTCTAACGTGCTGTGCCTGGAACTTTCAGCAAGGTATGTAACCTCTTTCAGACTTTGATTTTCTGATTTTAAACCTGGGATTTTCCGTGTCACTTCAAAAAGCTGTTGGAACAATGAAATGACGAGGTGAAGCCCTACGCAGTGTTTGGCATGGCTAAGCACGCTATAAATGTTAGCTACTATGATGACAGGCCACGAAGTCTGGGGCTCTCCAAGTTCGGTTTGTAGAGGATTCTGCCCCCAACTGCAACAGCTACTAACCCACCTGCCCGGCGTCAGCGCGCACAGACCTTCAGGCGCGTGTTGCTCTCTCCACGACTGTCACCAGGGCCCGTCCCTAGCTCAGAGCTTCTGGGAGGGCGCCCCCTGACTTCCGTTTCCGGGGGAGTCCAGGCGGCTTCCGGCGGCGTGACCTGGGCGCGCTGGGCTGGCGGGTTGCCGCATCAGGAAGGGTCTGCGCTGGCTACTGGTAACCGGGCGGCTGGTGGGAGTGGCCGGGTGTGGCGCTGGAGACCTTCGGGAGGGAGGGGTGACCTTTGTCTTGCGACCCGAGCCGGCACCGAGCTGGACTTCAGCCCGATCCTATTGTGGATCCCTTTTTGTCCTCTGCTAGGCCTTCACCCGCACGCGTGGGAGTCCGGAGACGTGGGTTTTATTCCAGCCAGCGTCACTGATCGGCTCTCTCTGACCTTGGGCGGGATATGTCCTTTCGTGGGCTTCAGCTGCTTTAATTAGAAGATGGAAGTTGTATTCACAGGGATTATGAGCTCCTTAAGGGCTGGAACTGACTTTTATTAGTGTATATACATTGTTGCTTGTCCCGGCACAGAACTGTACAGTGTGGGTACTCTGTGCCTACTTAAGTTGTTTTGGGTCACGAAGCCTTTGAGAATCTGATGAGAGCTCTTGATCCCCACCTCCCACCTCTCTAAATCCCGCCCCCCAGCCCCCCCCTCCCCCCTTTGCTCAGATACAGGACATTGGCTTACTGTTTCAGATATTTCATATACTGTTTCTGCCCGTGGATCCCAGAGCTTGGCCTGTGGTAGGCATTCAAACATATGCAGTCCATTAGGTCCTAGATGTTCAGTTAATCATTTTTAAACGCATGAGTCCCTGTCCACTTCATAGGAGAAAGATAGATATCCTAATAGCAAGTTTTAGTCATGGGTCTGGCAGTATGTTCTTGTCCCTTACATCTCCCAACAACTCTAGGAGAGAGGTATTTAATTCCCATTTTGCAGATGAGGAAATTGAAGCATAGAAGAGTAAACTTGTTTTAGGCCATTCACCCTGTGAATGGTGAGAGCGTGAATTCAGACCCATGTCTACAGTTCCACAGGCGCATATTCTGAACTGCCAGCTGAAAATGGACTAGATTTGGAACTATATTTGAATGTGCTCTAGCAGCCTTTGTTTGGGAATTGAGCTGGCTGTTAATACAGATGATCACAAACCAAACATTGCATGCTATGGAAATACTCCTATTCCTCTGTCTCCTTTTCTTCCTCAGCATATTGCTTGTTTAGTAATATCACAGTTTACATCTTACCCTCTGTGCCCATGTTCTTCAATCCTTTTATCTTCAGTGAATATTGATTCAGGCCTGTTGAATGAATATGGCGGTAACAATTGTGTGGCCTTGTTCTTCCAGCCCTCCAAAGCAGGTGTTTTTATTTATAGATGAGCTATGAGGTGATACTGTTTAGGCGCTATCTTTTTTTCTTTTCTGTACTGCTTTTAAAGGAACCGTATTAGGAATCTTGGAAGCACTGCCAACATGTCTGATGTTCAAGAAGCCACTAACCAACTTCTGGATGTGAACCTTCATGGGAACCAGAGGTCTATACAAGTGACAGAAAGTGGTCCCAGAAGTGAGTCTGAGCACCTCCAAGTCACTATTGGAGCCACTGTACCTACCGGTTTTGAGCAAACAGCTGCAGATGAAGTGAGAGAGAAATTGGGGTCATCGTGCAAAATCAGCAAAGACCGGGGCAAGATATATTTTGACATTTCAGTGGAAAGTCTGGCTCAGGTTTGAATGAAGCAATATTAAAAATAGTTTTCTGAAAGGGTCATTTTATGATTACTTTCTGATTTACAGACCCCTCTTGAATCTTTTTTGCTTTTCTTTACTCTGCCTCAAATCTGGTTATTTTAAAGTATTACTGCATTTTCTATTTGGTACTGATTTGTGAATTTGACTAGTAGATTTGCTATATTTTTAGAAGTGATCTTAATATTTCCTGAGGATGAATTTCACCAGAAAGAATCCTTTGTGACTTTTGAAGAAATTCTGAATATCTGCCAAACATCTTTGAATTTATTTACTTCGGCATTTAGCTGAAGTGTAGACTTTGGTGGTGAAGTGTATAAGGAGAGATTTTTCTTTTAATCTTTGTGAAAGAAATACTTGCTCAAAAGTAATTAGGAATCATTGAAATGGAGAAGTGAAGGTCAGCAAACTGCCATTCC
The DNA here is from genome assembly GCF_018350195.1 of Panthera tigris. Classification (NCBI taxonomy): domain Eukaryota; kingdom Metazoa; phylum Chordata; class Mammalia; order Carnivora; family Felidae; genus Panthera; species Panthera tigris. The sequence goes on from NC_056661.1 coordinate 50,732,062, forward strand.
ACTAGAAGAAAAGCTAACCAGTATTTCATAACCATATAAGCATCACGAGAGCAGGAATTTTCTGAGTTTTTGTTTTGGCTGAAATCTCCCACGTTCTTAGTGTCTGGCATGTAGTAGAAATCCAGTAAAGGGGCGCCTGGGTGGCTCAGTCGGTTAAGCGGCCGACTTTGGCTCAGGTCATGATCTCGCGGTCCGTGAGTTCGAGCCCCGCGTCGGGCTCTGTGCTGACAGCTCAGAGCCTGGAGCCTGTTTCCGATTCTGTGTCTCCCTCTCTCTGACCCTCCCCCGTTCATGCTCTGTCTCTCTCTGTCTCAAAAATAAATAAATGTTAAAAAAAAATTAAAAAAAAAAAAAAAAGAAATCCAGTAAATATTTGTGGGATAGATGGGAAGCAGATATTTTCCACCCAGTATCTTAGTACATAACCTTAGCAGCTTTGAGAAGATAGGTGCTATTATTATCCTCATTAATCGTTAGGCTTAGGGATAAGTAATTGGCCCAGGGTCACTCAGTTAGTAATCACAGCTGGAGCTCAAGCCCTGTGCTCTTAACCACTGCACAGGATACAGTGTACTGTAGGGAGCCATGAGAGAAATATACAGTAAAGCCCCACTTGACTGTCTTCATCTTTCCTTTCTCCCCCAAACCTGTGTTTCCCAGGTAACATTTTAAAGCTATCCTTCCATCTTCCTTTTTCCTTTTCTGTAAGAGTATAGAAGCTAACGGGGAACCCAAAACATGGGAGACTGGGGAGATGAGAAAAGTTAAAATACAAATTATAGGTATTACCTATTTTAAAATCTTTGTATTTAATTTTTGTATTTAAATTTGTAAAATGTTTATTTTTTAGAGAGAGAGAGAGCGCATGTGCACGCGAGCACGAGTGGGGGAGGAGCAGAGAGAGAGGGAGACACAGAATCTGAAGTAGGCTGTAGGCACTGAGCTTCAGCACAGATCCCCTTGCAGGGCTTGAATCCACAAACCGCGAGATCTTGACCAGAGCCTAAGTTGGATGCTTAACTGACTGAGCAACCAAGGCGCTCCCCTTCCCCATTTTTTTATTTAAATATTGATAGTTTGTGTGATTCAAAAGCTTTCTCATAAATTTGTTTCTAACATTTTTTTCCCTCCCCCAGGTTCATTGTCTGAGATCAGTTGATAACTTATTTGTGGTTGTTAAGGAGTTTAAAGATTACCAGTTCAAAGAAACAAAGGTGAGTTTTCCCATAGTAGCTGACTTTCAGTCTCTCCCCAAAGAGATTATTTCCACTTTTTGCATTCTAACATTTAGCATTACTACTGCTTTTATAATCTAGAATCCTGGGAGGCTTTTATAATAAAATTCAGAGATTGGTGGACAGTCCATCTCAAAAGTTGTTTTGAAAAAATCAATATTGTAGGTAGTGGACACAATGGGTGGAAAGGGTCAAACGGTACAAATTTATACCATGTAAAATTACATGGAGATGTAATGTAGAGCATTGACTATATATTATATATATAGCATGTATAGCAATGACTATAGCTAAAGATACTGTGTTGCATTTTGTAAGTTGCTAAGAGAGTAGATCTTAAAAGTTCTCATCACAAAAACCATTTTAGAACTATATGTGGTTACAGATATGAACTAGACATTGGTTGGTGATCCTTTCACAATATATACAAATATTGAATCATGTTGTATACCTGAAACTAAAATAATGTTATATGTTATTCTTCTTTTTAAAAAGATGAGAGAATAACAAAAAAACAAGTAAGTGAAAGTCAATATAGAAAAACATCAAAGTGTATAAGAAATAAAATAAGTTGTGTGACTTTCTTACCAAAAGATACATACCTTAGATTAGCTTTACTGACATACATGGTTTTAGAGTAGAATTGCTTCCAGGCTATGAATCAAAGATTAAGTGACTGAGTCATCTACAAATAACACTTTCTCTCACAGTTCTTTTGTACAACTGTTACCTTCTCTAACATCATTTTTTGAAATATAGCTAATATGTAAATACTCCTTTACTTCTTAAGGCAACAGCTTTGTCTCCAACTTGTATTTAGCATCTGATTTCTAAATATTGATACGCTGCCTAAATTGAAGTTTGAAAAAGAGATTTCAGTAAGGTCTTAGTATTTTTCCACATTGTTTTTTAGTCAGGTTTCCAGAGTCAGATGCTTGAAAACTTTTCTATCAGTTTTATTGCTTATATTAGAAACACTGTGTCTTTTAAATCCATGATATACTGCCTGATTCTCTGATTTTTATTTATTGGCAACAGATTGATTTCCGAAGCATTGTTCAATAACCAAAGTGATGTGAACCCACAGCCTAGAAAAAATAAAACCAGACCTAAAAGAATTCCAACTGAAAATAGATTAAAATTTTATTAAGAATATAACTTTCAGCACTAGTAGTATAATCTTGCAGACTTCTGATAATCATTGTCAACTGAATCATGTCTATGAAACTAGACATAACAGGCAGCTGCTGAAAATTTTTGCTGCTTAGTATTTGGAAATTTTAATAGCTAATTCTATACATGAGTAAATGCTAACAGGCATTTTTAAAAACTATTAAAAAAATATTAAAAACCCTGTAAAGTTTCACTTTAAATTCTTGCATTTACAGCATTATTAATATTTTTGTATTACTTTGTGCAGTTTGATCTCTAATTGGAGGTGAATTTGATACTATGTAATGGTTCTATATGAGCCAGCTTTGCAGAGTAGCCTTGTAAGTTAACTGCCAGAAGAGGTTGCTGATAAAGTCCCAAAAGAAGAGCAGCAAGGATTAAAGTAGATTTTCAGAACTATGCAAGGGCATATGTGTGACCATGAAAAATTATTTAGCCTTTCACTTTGAGGACTTATTTGCACCATGCCCCAGTAAAAGCTTGTTTTTAAATATTTGCTTCTTGGGACGCCTGGGTGCCAGCATCCCACCCTGGTCATGATCCCAGGGTCGTGGGATCGAGCCCTACTTCGGGCTCTGTGCTGAGTGTGAAGCCTGGTTGGGATTCTCTCTCTCCCTCTGCCCCTCTCCCCTACTTTTTCTCTTTCTCTTTCTCTAAAAAAACAAAGCCAAAAGACTTTAAAAAGTAAGTAAATAAAGATTTGCTTCTTGCTTTTTGTTGACTGTCATTTTCACTGTAGCATTATACTTTCCCATGTCTTATAAAAAGGCTTGATTAGCATCCTGATAGGTCCTTTCCTTTTTAAGTATTCAGATAGTATCATGAATTGATTAACCTGTTTAAAAAAAACAAAAAGCTAACATTTGTGCTTTATATGTTTTTTTTTAAGCTAGGTAATTTAGGGGAAATTGTAAAGACCAAAAAGGATACGCAGTGGAAATGTTTGTTCCTATATCTCCATACAATGCAGTTCCCTCCCTGGAGGCAAGAATCATTCCCAATTTCTTGGATATTCTTCTAGAGATATTTTATAAATATGTGCATTTTATTTACTAACACAAATGAAAACATACCATACATACTGTTCTGTGCTGTGCTTTTTCTCCTATATCTTGAAGAGCATGCCAATATCATCACTGAATTTCACTGCATCTCACTGCATCTTAATTTAATCACCCTATTTAGGACATCAGGTTTTTTCAGACTGTTGCTACTATGGTGGTTGAACAAATATCTTCTATACATCCTTGCGTGTATTTAATCTGAGGGTCATTTTTCTTTCTTTAAGTTCCATTTATTTAATCTCTGCACAGGTGGGGCTTGAACTCATGACCCCAAACCAAGAGTTGCACACTCTTCTGACTAAGCCAGCCAGGCACTACCTGTAGGGTCATTTTTCTCATTAATAAGATAGTTTAACCCTCCCCTCCTTCCTTTTCCCCCTGAAGTTTTATTATTCATCTTAGTGTTGATCTGTATGCTTTAATTTCTATCCTTTAATCTCTTTTAATTTTTTTTTTTATCTTTATTTTTGAGACAGAGAGACAGAGCGTGAGCAGAGAGGGGCAGAGAGAGAGGGAGACAGAATCTGAAGCAGGCTCCAGACTCCGAGCTGACGGCACAGAGCCCGATGCGGGGCTTGAACTCATGAACAGTGAGATCATGACCTGAGCCAAAGTCAGACACTTATCTGACTGAGCCACCCAGGCACCCCATACCCTTTAATCTCTTGGTGGAGGAGGATATCAGCATCTCCTCTTTCCTTTCACCTCCAGCTACCTTCCAGTTTGTAATATTTAAGTGTTGTCTGTAGTCATAATCCCAGTTTTCTTTTTATCACTTGATTGGCAGTAGTTCAGAAATGATTGTTTTTCACCTTTATGTTTGATGAATAGTTTAAGTATAAAATTTGGAGTCATGCTTTTCTTCCTGAAAAATACCATAGGCTGTGTTCATTTTCTTCTAGTGTTAAATGTTGCCATGAAAAATTTTTGAAGCTATCTTGATATTTTTCCCCCTTACTTGTTGCTTTTTTGATACTTTTGCTTCATGCCCAGATTTTACTTTTAATCTCTGAAGTCTCATAAATTCACCAGGATATGTCTCATGATAATTCCTTGTCAAGACATGTCAGTCTATAGAGAAGTTCACATCCACATACATTTCTTGAAAGTTTTCTTGAGTTACTATTTTTTTTATTAAGCTCTACACTCAATATAGAGCTGGAACTCGTGATCCTGAGATCAAGAGTCACATGCTCCACCCACTGAGCCAGACAGGTGACCCTAAAATATTTTTTGTTTCATTATGTCAGATCCTTTTCAGAGATAAACCAGTTGTACATATGCAGGGTCTCCTGACTTTGTTTCGTATTTTATCATTTTCTTTGTATACTTTTTGCTTATTTCCATTGTATTTGCTTTACTTTTCTCTACATTACTTACTGTGTTTTCATCAGTGTCTTTTATATGTGGTGCTTTCTATATGGTCTTCATTTTGCGGTGTTTTTTTGTTTTTTTTTTTATTCCACTTATTCTTTGACATCTGTGAGCTCCTGTTTCATCTTTTTATGGTGGCTGACCTCATCTCCTTTCCACTCTTATATCTCCGCTTGGAGCTCTTATTTTACAAAGGTATTTCCTCATTACATTTTTTATTTTGTTTTATCACAGTTTTTGAGGTTTTTTTGTTACTTATTTTTGAGAGAGAGGGAGAGAACAAGCGTGGGTGGGGGAGGGGCAGAGGGAGTAAATCCCAAGCAGGCTCTGCACTGACTGCCTGCGCTCAAACCCACAAACTGTGAGATCATGACCCAAGCTGAAATCAGGAGTCGGAGGCTTAACCGACTGAGCCACCCAGATGCCCCATTGGTCAAAGTTTTCAACTGCTCTGTGGCAGTGTCTTTCTGGTCCCTGTTTTTGTCTGCTCCCTTTGTTTTTCTGTTTCTTTCCTCCTTTGTCCTTTCTTATGTTCATATAAGTCCTGTGCTGATAACTTTTGATGATTGGTCATCTGTGAATGAGGAAGTTCCTCTTGGACCTGCTATTGTTAGGAGGTTCTTCTGGGAGAAGCCAGGAACTGTTCCAGGCCAGCAAGAAATTCCCCTGCTTCACTGTGAAGTTCCTTCTTGGTTGTAGATGAATGAGTTCTCTCTTCCTTCCTTATTTAAATTTTTTTCCCACCCCTGCCGTCTCCCCCTCCTTCTTTTTTTTTTAACAGCATTATTGAGGTATAATTTCCATACTATTGCATAAGTTCTTTTAACCATTATGTCTCTCTAGCCTGAAGGGATCAGCAGCTTCAGGGTTATTTACAGTGTAGAACATCTCTCCCCAGCTCTACCTCATCGACACTGTTTCCAGCAAATAGACCATGTCTGTAAGATTCCTTGTTCAGCTTCCATTTCTCTCCCCTGTTTATTCTTGTTACAGATGAAGTTCAAGGAAGCTCCTTCTGTCAGTATATATACTTGCCCTGCTATTCCAAAGGAGAGTTTATTTTGCTACTTCTTTGTAGACTTCTCTGACCTTTGTCTGAGACCTTTGTCTGGTGTCTTCCTATACCTCTGTTTGGCCTTCACTGCACTTGGGAATCTTATGTTAGAATTGTTATATTATGGTTCAAAGTTATAGGTATCATATAGATTCTACTTTATCTATAGATAAAGTTGGTGGGGCACCCCAGTGGCTCAGTTGGTTGAGTGTCTGACTTCGAGTCAGGACATGATCTCAGCGTTCCTGAGTTTGAGCCCCGCATAGGGCTCTCTGCTGTTAGCACAGAGACTGCTTTGGATCCTCTGTCCCCCTCGCTCTCTGCCCCTCCCCCACTCATGTTTTCTCTCCCTCTCTCTCTCTCAAAAATAAACATGAAAAAAACTTAAAAAGATAAAGTTGGTATTTCTGTTGTTGTTGGTGTTTAGAATGGTGTTTAGAGAAAGAAAGGGGCTATACTAGTGTTCTCCATTATATTAAATCTCCAAGACCTGTAGATGCCTTTTATGGGGAAATAATTTGTATATAGAATTGAATTTGCCAAACCTGAAATTTACCATTATTTCATCAGGTTTCAAGTAGTATGAAAGCCTTCACTCACCTCATCCCCATTTCAAGTCTCAGTTCCATCAGTGAACACTGACCTCTTTCTAACTTGATGTTCAGTACCATATATTGTATATACCAGCACTCTGCAATAGAACTTTCTGATGGGAATGTTTTAGGTCTACTGTCCAACACTAACCACTAGCCATTAGTGTGTGAAATGTGGCTAATGTGATTGAGAAACTGAGTTGGTTTTTTTTTTTTTTAAGTAACCTCTAAGCTCAACGTACAGCTTGAACTCATGACTCTCATGATTCATGTGATTGTCACATGCCCTACCAACTGAGCCAGCCAGGTGCCCCTGAGCTTTTAATTTTTTTTTTTTTTTTTAACATTTTATTTATTTTTGAGACAGAGAGAGACAGAGCATGAATGGGGGAGGGGCAGAGAGAGAGGGAGACACAGAATTGGAAGGAGGCTCCAGGCTCCGAGCCATCAGCCCAGAGCCCGACGCGGGGCTCGAACTCACGGACCGCGAGATCGTGACCTGAGCCGAAGTCGGCCGCTTAACCGACTGAGCCACCCAGGCGCCCCCTTTTTTTTTTTTTTTTTTTTTTTTTAATTTTTTTTAATGTTTATTTATTTTTGAGACAGAGAGAGACAGAGCATGAACGGGGGAGGGGCAGAGAGTGAGGGAGACACAGAATCGGAAGCAGGCTCCAGGCTCTGAGCCATCAGCCCAGAGCCCGATGTGGGGATCGAACTCACGGACCGTGAGATCGTGACCCGGGCTGAAGTCAGACGCTTAACCGACTGAGCCACCCAGGCGCCCCCGCCCCTGAGCTTTTAATTTTAAATCATTTTAATTTCAATAGCTACATGTGGCTAATGGCTGCTGTATTGGATGGCATGGCTCTGCACCACACATTTTAACATTTTATCACATATTATCCAGCAGCTGTTTATTGAAAACCATTTGTATGCCATGCGCTGTTGTAGGCATGTGGCTTATAGAAGTAGTCAAGACAGGTAAGGTCCTTTCCACCCTCTTCTGGGAGAAGCTTTGATAGCAAACAAAACATAAATCTGGTAACTTCAGATAATGCTTAGCTCTGTAAAGAGAATGGGAAGAGAATGACTTGAGAGGACTGCTTTATGAAGAGCAGGTCTCTCAGAAGATATGCCTTTTAAATTACTATTAATAATGACCAGGCGAGGGGCGCCTGGGTGGCTTAGTCGGTTAACCATCTGACTTCAGTTCAGGTCATGATCTCACAGTTTGTGGGTTCGAGCCCCATGTTGGGTTCTGTGCTGACAGTTTGGAGCCTGAAGCCTGCTTCGGATTCTATGTCTCTCTCTCTCTCTCTGCCTCCCCTGCTTATCCTCTATCTTTCTCAAAAAGAAATAAACGTTACACAAAATAATGACAAGGGAGCCAGCAGTACAGAGACCATGTGAAGCAATTATCTTCTAAGTAGAGGTAAAAAGAACAGTCCTGAGGTGATGTAAGAGAAATAGGCAGAGGTCAGATTATATTGGGCTTTTTTTTTAAATTTTTTTTAACATTTATTTATTTTTGAGACAGAGACAGAGCATGAACGGGGGAGGGTCAGAGAGAGAGAGACACAGAATCCAAAACAGGCCCCAGGCTCTGAGCTGTCAGCACAGAGCCCCTATGTTGGGCTTTTTAAGGAATTTAGATTTTTTTATGTGCAGTGAGAAGCTGTTGAGGGACTTTAAGGAAGGGAGGGGCATAATCAGATTTACATTTTAAAAAGATGATTCTAGGGGTGCCTGGATGGCTCACTTAAGTGTCCAACTTCGGCTCAGGTCATGATCTCATGGTTCATGAGTTCGAGCCCCATGTCGGACCCTGCGCTGACAGCTCGGAACTCAGAACCTGAAGCCTGCTTTGGATTCTGTGACTGTCCTTCTCTCTGCCCCTCCCCTGCTCACGCTCTCTTTCTCTTTCTCTCTCAAAAATAATATAAACGTTAAAACAATATATAAAAAGATGATTCTAGATGTTATTTAGAAATTGGATAGATAGGTTTTTAACTGCTTAAGGTTGTTTTTACTTTTTTTTGTGGTTTTTTTTTTTTTTTTTTTTTTTTTTTTTTGCTTTGTTGTCCCTTTTAAAAACTATTGCTCTTTAAAAGAGTATTACTTTTAAAAGTAGTGTGGGGGCGCCTGGGTGGCTCAGTCAGTTGAGCGTCCGACTTCGGCTCAGGTCGTGATCTCGCAATTTGTGAGTTGGAGCCCCGCATTGGGCTCTGTGCTGACAGCTCGGAGCCTGGAGCCTGCATTGGATTCTGTGTCTCCTTCTCTCTCTGCCCCTCCCCCACTTGTGCTCTCTCTCTGTCTATCAAAAAAAAAAAAAAAATGTGTTTACACAGCACAAAATTCAGAAGGAGGTCAGTCAGTGAGAGGTAAGTTGCCCTCCTTCCCCTGTCTTTACCCACCCACTTCTCCTATCCAGAGGTAATCGTTAACACTTTCTGACTGCTTACATTTTAATCTTGAAGCCCAACTTCTGATCTCCTATTCTATCTTGTATTATGTATTAGTGGCTTAATTTGTGTATCTTAATTTTCAATGGGATTTTAATTTCCTTAATTGTAGGCATTACCTATTTCCTCTTTTGTTCTGCACTCCTACCACCTCCAGCATCTATAGGCTGAGTAGAGATTTGTTCAATGAAAGTGGTGAGAGGTGCATGGATTTCATCATTCTCTGTCTTTCACAGGAAGAAGTTTTAAAGGATTTTGAAGCGTTGGCTGGGAAGCTTCCATGGTCAGAACCTTTAAAAGTATGGAATGTTAACACCAGTTTCAAGAAAAAAAAAACAAAGCGCAAAAAGATAAATCAGAATTCAAGTAAAGAGAAGATTGATAATGGACAAGGAGATAAAGCAGAAGAGAGGGATGATAAAAAAGGATTCACCAACAAAACCTTAGATTCCCGTATCTTAGACTATTACGAAAATCCAGCCATTAAAGAAGAGATATCAACATTAGTAGAGGATGATTTGGCATCTTGCAAAGATGAGACTGATGAAGGCTCAAAAGAAGAAACTCCTGAGGTGCTGAAGTTTAGAGTCACGTGCAACAGGGCAGGAGAAAAACACTGCTTTTCCTCAAATGAGGCTGCAAGAGATTTTGGGGGTGGTGTTCAAGATTATTTTAAGTGGAAGGCTGACATGACCAACTTTGATGTGGAGGTATGTGCCCCTGATTGTGATGATTCGAGAAGGCCATCACAGACGCATAGCATTTTCAGACTAAGCACTTTTATGGGCAGTTAAATTGCGACCACATAGCTAACAGGGTGTGGTTAATAAGAGCATGGGCAGACATCTTGATTCAGATTTAGAATCTACAACTGCATAACTTTGGACAAGATATTGTTTCTGAGCCTCTGTTTCAAAGGAAGCCAGTAATAGTATATACCTGTAAGTGTGTCCTGAAAGTTAAATGAGATAATACATTTTAGGTATTTGGTGCGATACCTGGTATATAGTAAGTGCTCAGTAGATAGATGGGAGTTATTAAGACTTGAGTTTTCTCATCTAGTACTTTTTACATTATATGGACTTTCAGATTGTAAAATCCAACCAGAATTAAAACAGTTACTTTGTTTTTATGTGTCTTGGTTGTAGAGTTTTACTACTGAAAAGAAGTGGAGTACGTTTTTAAAGCAAACCCCAGCCTCTTACAAGGAGGTTGAGCGTCATTGCTCATTCTCATCCACAGCCAGCTCTTTATTAAATACTGCTAGACTGATACACTCACATGCCTCTTTTAGCATACTTACTCTTGATTCATATGTGGGCCATGCTTAGTAGCCTTTACAATCTCTGACAGCTCAAAAGGCCTCTAGCAGCCAACACTTTTTCCAAGAAGTCATTTTTTGTTACTTTTGGGAAACTTGAATCTAGGCAAGTAACTTACTCTCTCTGTATGCTTTCCTTGCATATCAAATGAGAAGAATAATTCCCCATTCCTTTTTATCGTGTAATAGGTGTTATGAGAATGACTAGGCTATTAGGACAGTAATGTTGAAAAGTTAGCAGCAGGGATGGGGGGTGCAGTGCTCAGAGCACAGATTCTGAAGCTGCACTGCCTGGGTTCAAATCCCAACTTAAATGCTGTAAGACTTGGGGCAAGTAAGAGGACCTCTTTGTGCCTCAATTTCCTCATCTTTAAAAGGAAGATAATAATAATACCTGGCTCACGTGAAACTAATGTCACATTGTGTGTAAACTATACTTCAATATAGTTTACAATATAGTTTACAATGTCAATAAAAAAATAAATAAATTAAAAAATTAATTTAAATAAAATAATTTAAATAAATTTATTAATTTTAATTTAAATTAATTAAAATAAATTTAAAAAATAAATTAAAAAAAATTACCTAGCATGGGGGAGCCCTAGGTGGTTCAGTCAGTTGAGCGTTTGACTCTTGATCTCAGCTCAGGTCATAATCTCACAGTTCATGGGTTTGAGCCCCACATTGGGCTCCACGCTTGCAGTGCAGAGACTCCTTAGCATTCTCTCTCTCTGGTGCTCCCCTGTTCGCTCACTCTCTCTTCTGTCTCCAAATAAATCAATAAAAACTTACGGGCGCCTGGGTGGCTCAGTTGGTTAAACGACCAACTTCGGCTCAGGTCACGATCTCACTGTTTGTGAGTTCGAGCCCCACGTCGGGCTCTGTGCTGACAGCTCAGAGCCTGGAACCTACTTCAGATTCTGTGTCTCCCCCTCTCTCTCCCCTCCCCTGCTCACACTATGTCTCTCTGTCTCTCAATAATAAATAAATGTTAAAGGAAAAAAAAACTAAAAAAAATAAAAACTTAAAAAATACGTATTAAAAAAATATATGGTTTGGAGAGTGTGAATCTGAAATGAGGTAATGCATGTAAAGTGTATAGAACAGTGTATTGCACATAGGAAGTGATAGATAAGTGCCTATGCTGCTGCTATTGTTAAGATCATGTTGGGGCGCCTGGGTGGCTCAGTTGGTTAAGCGTCCGACTTCGTCTCAGGTCATGATCTCATGGTTTGTGAGTTCAAGCCCCGCGTTGGGCTCTGTGCTGACAGTTCGGAGCCTGGAGCCTGCTTCAGATTCTGTGTCTCCCTCTCACTCTGCCCCTCCCCTGCTCATGCTCTGTCTCTCTCTCTCAATAATAAACGTTAAAAAAAAATTAAGAGAAAAGATCATGTTACGTGGAAGACTGGAGAACATTTTATTGTTACTTGAATATATTTCACTGTGTGTTAGAAAAACAATAGGATAAAATAGTCACAGGCATGATTAAGTCATTTAAAAAAACAAAACAATAGGTGATAAAGCAAATGTGACACATTGTTAACAGTTGGTTAATCTAAGTGAAGGGTACATTTTATTTAAGAGTTCGTTGTGCAAGTATTCTAGTAGTATTTCTGTATGTTTGAACTTTTCAAAAAGTTAAAATGGATGTTAAGCCATAAACCTTCAAAATATGTTGGTATTGTAAAAATTCAGGGACTATCTGGTTATAGCTAACTTATAACGAATGAAAAAAGATATTATTTCTTTTTAATATGTATTTATTTATTTTGGAGAGAGAGCGTGCGCAAGCAGGGGAGGGCAGAGAGACAGAGAGGGAGACACAGAATCTGAAGCAGGCTCCAGGCTCTAAGCTGTCAGCACAGAACCCAATGCAGGGCTCGAACTCACAAACTGTGAGATCATGATCTGAGCCAAAGTTGGACGCTTAACCGACTAAGCCAAGTAGGTGCCCCCAAAATTAACATAGATTTAAAAATTTGAAAGTGGTATAGACTAGATTATTTCATTTATATGAAGTTCAAAAAGAAGAAAACTAATTTGTGGTGGTAGTAGATTTTTATTTTTCTTAAAGGTTTTATTTTTAAGCAATCTCTACACCCAGTGTGGGGTTCAAACTCACAACCCTACGATCAAGAGTTGCATGCTGTAGCAACTGAACCTGTCAGGCGCCCCTATTTTATTCTGTCTTTTATTATAGGTTCTTTTGAACATCCATGATAATGAAATTGTTGTGGGCATTGCATTGACAGAAGAGAGTCTCCATCGAAGAAATATCACACATTTTGGACCTACAACTCTGAGATCTACTCTTGCCTACGGGATGCTCAGGTAAGAGAATGGGTTTGCCATCTAGATTAAAGTGACACCTTGGTTTGAATTTTCCCTTTAAAACACTTTAATTTTTTGTGAAGTACTGTGTTGGATTTTGGTGGGTAAACAACAGGATAAAAAGGTAATAGTCTCTTTCTTTCTCTTATATCCCATGTTGATTCCTTGTGGTCCTGAAAATATCATTTAACTACTGTCTCAGCTTTGTTTTTAAATGTTTATTTTGAGAGAGTAAGAATGTGCGACCCACACATGCATGTGGGGAAGGGAGGGGCAGAGAGAAAGGGAGAGACAGAATCCCAAGCAAGCTCCATAGTCAATATGTGGAGCCCTACTATGTGGGGCTCAGTCTCACCACCATGAGATCATGACTTGAGTTGAAATCAAGAGTCGGACACTCAACCAACCAAGCCACCCAGGCCCTCTTAATTTTCTTGTTTTTGTTTTGTTTTGTTTTGAAGTTTATTTACTCACAGAAAATGTGAGCAGGGGAGGGGCAGAGAGAGAGCAGGAGAGAAAATCACAAGCAGGCTCAGAGCCTGGACAAGAGCTGTGATTCAAGAGCTGTGAAATCATGACCTGAGCCGAAGTCGGACACTCAACCGACTGAGCCACGCAGGCACCCCTATATGTAATTTTTTTTAAGCTCTAGGATATAGAGTCAGCCTATAATTACAAATTGATTTTTAAAATGAATATTGATTGGTGTTACTTTATGCTAACATAATAGGTCCTTGATCTTACAGCTTCAGGAGTAGGCTGTGTGAAAGTCTCAGCTATTGATTGAAGTATTTTTATATAAGCTATTTTCTTTCCTATAGGCTCTGTGCTCCTCAACCTACTGATATAATAGTTGATCCGATGTGTGGAACAGGGGCAATCCCAATAGAGGTAATAACTTTTCTTTACCTTTTAGATAAGCATGTGATATATCAAGTGTTCTGGAACTAATGGGCAAATTATGAAATCACCAGCATGGGGTCAGTGGACCTAAAAGTGTTAAAAGAAAATTAAAAAAAATAAAAAATAATTACAGTAGTAAAGCTCGAATTTTTGTGTGAAGGATATAACCACCTATTACAACTAGCTAAGGACTGATAGATTATAAGTGATGGTTACTCCGTGGATTGCATCAGAGGCTGATAATTACAAACTGGTGAGTCCCTTTTCTATAAAAGACAAGTTGGTAGACTTGAACAGAAAAGATATTGAAGGCATAAGCAAAAAACTGGAGGAAGGTGTTTCATCTCTATAAAGTGAGATTATGCTTCTTAACCCACTTAGGTTCTTAGAGGGAGTAAATATAGTTGTAAAACAGAAACCTATGCATGTTATTTAGATTTTTTACGAAGTCTAACAAGGTCACACATCAAATGCTCTTAAATAGTTTTCAAAATTACTGATACTGAGAGGATTCAAAAACTGCTTAAAGCAAGGGATAGAAAGGCATTTTCTAAGTGGAGAACATTTAACAAGAGACTGAGTCTCCTTGAATCAGTATTATCTATACTTTTACAAATAATTTGGAAGAGGGTACTTCTGTTTAAAATTACTTAAAGTTATGAATCATGGTATGTTCTTACATACAGTATACCTAAAGCCAGCGGGAATATACTGAAGAAGATACACACATTCTGTGAGTGGGCAGAATCTGGACAGTCCAAAGCAGCCACAAAGGGAAAAATAATCTAAACTACAGTTAGAAAATGACATGTTTCATCTGGGAGTTGAAATCCCAGAAGGAGGGGTGCCTGGGTGGCTCAGTCGGTTGAGCGTCCGACTTCGGCTCAGGTCACGATCTCGCGGTCTGTGAGTTCGAGCCCCACGTCGGGCTCTGGGCTGACAGCTCAGAGCCTGGAGCCTGCTTCCGATTCTGTGTCTCCCTCTCTCTCTGCCCCTCCCCTGCTCATGCTCTGTCTCTCTCTGTCTCAAAAATAAATAAAAACGTTAAAAAAAAATTAAAAAAAAAAAAAAAAAAGAAATCCCAGAAGGAAATCTTTAATAGTCTAAAAGACTACTATTTTCTGGTAGTGTGAGCTAGAGAAATTGACTCTCGCTAAAGAAATGCACACAGAGAAAACTCAGTTGCTGTGAAGAAAAATTCTGGGAACAAAGCAAAGTGTTATTCTCTAGCATTAAACCATGACGTGTCTATGTCTGAAATAGCATGGAAAGTCACAAAATGTCAAGAAATATACCACAGAACTAGAGAGTCCAGAAGAGCCCCCCCTCCAGCTGAAAAAGATTAAAAAAAGATTGAGGCATTTCTACCCAAGAGTAGACATGAGGATGTCAATATTGAAAAAACGAAGCTGATATATAATCAGAATGAATGAAGTATGAAAGGAAATGACAGGGTATGTATACCGAATTGTTCACCATAGTGTAAAATACCTGATCTAGAGTACTCTTTAAAACTTTGCAAGTTCTATAAAATTCATCTCTTTCAAAAGAAGCTGAAAATCTAAACACATTTAGACCAAAAAAATGAGTGTCGGGGAATCACAATCATCTGAAAGGCTTTCATCAAATTCTGAGGGTCCTTTCTACATCACCCTCAAGTTTGTGGGCAAAAGAAAAGGTGATGAAGTCTTGTGTCCGTGGATATGGGTTATTACTCTTTACAAAAGAGTCCTAAATAGAGGGCAGAACTTTCATGTCAGACACCTTCTGTTAATCTACCTAGAACATTGTTCAGCCTAGGGTAGTGTGTCACCTCCTTCCACAGATGAGATGTAAGATTGGTATTTATGATCTGTTCACATGTTTTTGACTTAACATTACAAAATCCTTTCAGGGATGTGGTGGTTGTCATTCAGAGGTCTGTGCCGTGGTTATTACATTTTATTTTGAAATTTTCAAATATTCTAATATATCAGATTCTATAAAATTCTGTGATCACAAAGGGTATAGGTTGGTCACTTTAATTTGGGTACATTTTCAAATCGTGTTTGTATTTTAGGTCTGTAATGCCTACTATGTGCCAGACATTGCTGGCTGAGGGATTGAATAAAATACGAGACTTGTCCTTAGATTCCTTGAGAAGCAGACAAGTACAGAAATAATTAAAAAGAAGTACAGTGGCAGAGTATGTACAAAATGCTTTGGGGTGGGGAGGCAAATGAGAGGCAGCTTGGAGAGTTCGGGTTGATGTGAGAGGGCATGACATTTGAACTAGGTCTTGAAAGATAGGTAGGAATTCAGCAAGTGAGAAAGAACAGAAGGACTTTTTAAGCAAGGGGAATAGCAAAGTTCACAACATGCAGTGTTGTCACTTAAGAAAAGCATTGGATTATTGGTTTGATTGTCTAGTTTATTGACATTCAGTTGAAATTATTTTCCCTTTAATCATTTTTGGGGTTTTTTTTTTACAGTTTACTACTTTGGTTTTAATATATACTATTGTCTTTTAGGGGGCTACTGAATGGTCTAACTGTTATCATATTGCTGGTGATAATAATCCGTTGGCTGTGAATAGAGCAGCAAATAACATCTCATCTTTATTGACCAAGAGCCAAATTAAAGAAGGGTAAAAATTTAATTTAAAAGATTTTGTACCATTTCTTAGGCTTACATAATCACTTTTCTTACCGACTTTATGAATTAATATCCCCAGTGCATGGTCATGGTGACATCCTCATAACCAAAATGCATACTGTGAGACTCCATTAAATTTTAAAACCGTTTATTGAGGGGCGCCTGGGTGGCTCAGTCGGTTAAGCATCCGACTTCGGCTCAGGTCATGATCTCACGGTCCGTGAGTTCAAGCCCAGCGTCGGGCTCTGTGCTGACAGCTTGGAGCCTGGAGCCTGTTTCGGATTCTGTGTCTCCCTCTCTCTCTGACCCTCCTCCGTTCATACTCTGTCTCTCTCTGTCTCAAAAATAAATAAACGTTAAAATTTAAAAAAAAACAAACGTTTATTGAAAATAACTTAGAACATGTTTTTTTTATTTAACTATAATTTCCCCACCCTAATGCAACTATGTTTATTTCTGTCTTCTCTTTCCTTATTCATGTATCTTTTTTCCCAAATAGTGGAAGAATATTGTGTTGACTTATTTCAGTTTTTACAAATTTTCAAACACTTTGAATATCTTTATATAGTCTGTTTTTAAAAACTGCATAGTATTTCATTGTGTAGAAATACTACAGTCCATTTAGCCTTTCCTCTATTATTTGGCACTTTAAAGCAGTCTCAGAATTAGAAGAAACCTGAAACCCATTTCCACAGTACCTGAGTGTTTTGTAGGAGATCCTGCCAGTGGCCTTCCAGTCCGTGTAACCATCTGTAATGACTTTCTCTGGAGGCTGTCAATTTGGTCTTTGCACAGCTTTGAGTGCTAGTCGTATCTTTTAGTGAACTGAATTTCTTTCTGTACCTTCTATAGAGTTTTTGTAGTTCCACTGGGATCCATAAAGAAAAATCTTATCTCTGGGTCACACGGTGATTGACATCAGACATTTTTGAAGAGTTACCAAAACTCCCCTTCTTCCTGTCCCACTCCAAATCCACTCTTCTGCAAGCAAAATAGTCCAAGGTCCTTCTCCAACTGTATCCTTTTGATATCTGTGCACTGGAAGTCCATTGGCCTCTGGGAAATTTTGGTTTTTATCTGAGCTGTATGTTGTTACTGTATCTTAAGCCCTGGCTCACTACTCCAGATTATATTCAGTGCCACCACCTGTGCCAGCCTCTCACTATCCTTTTAGTTTGGGCCATCTATGGGAAGAATTGGTTGAAATGCCACTTGGTTTTCTATTTCTTATCAGAGGCCTCATCATAAAATTGTTTCTCTGGTCTCCTCTGCTGGTGCCCTTCACTTTCTTATAAAGTGGCAAGAATAGGTAGTGAGTGATCAGCATATTTGTTCAAACATACAGATGCTCCACATTCTGAATACACGGCCCAGGGACATCATTATACCAAACCTAAAAACAGCTGCCTCCTTAATGTGAGGTTTCTGTTTGTAAGTGAAATCAGGGGTTTTAAAATACATATAGTCATTTGATGCAGATATTACTTACACATATTTATTCATGTATTATACCATGTATTTATTATACATGGTATGCCTCATATTGTTTTATGTCTGTATGTCGGTTATCCTCTTCTTTGTTATTTTTTTCCCCCTATTAGAATCATCAGTGCTTCGTTTAGTTCTTTCATATACTGTTCTGTGAGTTTATGCCTAATGCTTTTCATTCCTATTTCCTGTTGAGGTTTTTTAAATTTGTTACCTAAAAGCTTAAGTTACAGGCTATCAATGTTGTTGACCATATCCTATAGATTTTGACAATTCTGTATTTTTATTTTTAAATTCCTGGTTGTGTACTTGTCTCTCTGATCTAGTTGTTTAGGGCAGTGCTTTTCAAACTTGAATGTTGCACATGAGTCACCTGGGGATCCTGTTAACTACAGGTCCTGATTTAGTAGGTTTTGCATGGGACCTGGGAGTTTGCGTTTCCTAGCAAGCTTATGGGTAATACTGATGCTGCTGGGCTGTGGTCCTACTTTAAATAGCAAGGGTTTAGATCATTTTTTTGTACATAAGTAGTTGAAAGGTTTTAATTCATTTTTACATTTGTTTTATTGTGATGAGTTTCTATGGTACATTTTGTTTCATGTTTATCGAAATTTTCTTAGGGCTTAGTAGTCACCAGTTTTTTTTGAAATGTGATAAATATTTTTAAGCAAATTATTTCTTTTGTGTTTTTTGAATGTTTTATCTTAATTGCTTTTCAGGCCCTCTGTACCTTTTTTGTCTATTCTACCTGTACTATTTGTATCAGTCTATCTAGATTTTTAATATTGTTTTCCTCATTTCTTATTTTGTTGCAGTTATTCGTGCCTGTGATTATAAGACTCATTTTTTTAAAATTCATTCATTTATGAGACAGCAAGCAAGTGGGGGAGGGGCAGGGAGAGAAAATCCCAAACATGGCTCAGATTCACAAACCTTGAGATCATCATGACTTGAGCTGAAATCAAGAGTCAGACGCTTAACTGACTGAACCATCCAGGCACCCCAATACTGATATTTTCGTTATCTGTGCTTTTTTTTCTCCCCATTATGGCATGAGTGGCTTTATTGCACATTTTAAGTTCTTCACTAACTCTGAATATAATAATTCATTTCTACTCATAATCCTTGAGTTGCTTTTAATTCTTAGCCTGTGCATTACTGTCTTTTGTGTTTTTTCATACCAATGGCTTTGACTTAATGAGAATTTATTTCATTTACTATAGTCCTTATCTTCTGTCATCTGTTTTTTCAGCCTTTTTCTTTGCCTTATTTTTTATAGTAGAATACATGTTTTTTAATTTTCAAACAAGTATCTCTATATCTACTAATTTTACATATCTGTTTCTTTAGGTCTCCTGTTATTACTACCGAGACTTACCAAACTATAGAGGTGTCATCTCATAATCTTATTCCTGTGTGCATCGATGTTTTTTACATTCTCAGTTATATAATTTACTGCCTCATTACTGTTGCCACCTTTACAGTTCTTTGTGTTGCAATCTTGTTTACCCCTTTAGTTTTTCTTAAATTGTAGATGAAACCAGACATCTTTTGAAAACCAATCTTAACTGCTTTTTAAATCATCATTAGATTTTGTCATCATAAAAGTTTTATCACATGACCGTATGCGTTCTTCCGACATTCTGCTTTGAAATTTTTGCTTAAGTTAATGTTTGTCACTATCATTTTAGTAGCATTTTCTACTTTATATCAGTCTCTTCAGAAATGTTTTTAGATTTCATACTTCAGAGTAAGCATCTTTCCTTTGTCCCCATAGCAAAGTGTCCTGGGGCTTGCCCATAGATGCTGTTCAGTGGGATATCTGCAATCTGCCATTGAGAACTGGTTCTGTGGACATTATTGTAACAGACATGCCATTTGGAAAAAGGTGGGACTTGGCTTTTAAAAGATTAGTTTTACCTTCACTTGTTAAACTAGTACTGAATTTGTCTTCTAAATCTGTTCATTTCTTTGAACTTATTCTATTCACTTAAGAATTATGAAATGATAAAACAAATTATATGATAGATTCACCCAATTTGTTTCTTCTGAGAACTCATGAAGTAACTACATTTTGATCTGACTGTCACAGGTTAATCCACTTCCTGGCCCATTGTTGAATTACAGGATACTATACAAAGGTTGAGGAAAACTTGGTTCTATTTCTCAGGATAAATATTTTCTCATCATTGGTTTGGTTTAGATGTTTATTTTACTCATTAAGAGAACTACTAGAGGTGTCAAAAAAATTCTGTAGCCAGTTCATCTGATTCATTATTTCTAAGCAGTTTACTAAATCTGATCACTCATTTCATTGGCATATACAAGTGAAGCTGTGGCTTCTAAAGGACAACTGTTTTGGCTTGAGAATTTTCTTACTGTAATGAGTTTTTCACTTCTCATTTCATGTAGTCCTAGTTGTTTATCTGTTAAGTGTTTGATTCACTGGACCTTCTTTTATAGGATGGGCTCCAAAAAGAGAAACTGGAACCTTTATCCAGCTTGCCTACGGGAGATGAGCCGCGTCTGTAGACCAGGGACAGGCCGAGCTGTGCTACTTACTCAGGACAAGAAATGCTTTACCAAGGTGCTGTAAATTAGCCCCGGAACTCACCCTGTGGCAGCTGTAGGATCTTTTAATTTAAACTTAGGGATATTAGTTTGAGTAGGATTTGTTTGCTCTTCCCCCCCAGTTTCTTGCAACAAGACCTCTGGTTGGTCTATAAGCAGATTTTCCGCTAATTACTTCTGTGCTTTTTGTGTATACACAGGCATTATCCGGAATGGGACATGTTTGGCGGAAGGTGCATACCGTCTGGGTGAACATAGGGGGTCTTCATGCAGCAGTTTATCTTCTGAAACGTACACCTCAAGCTTTTGTTCATCCTGTAGAACAACATGGGGAAAGAACTCCTTGGTGATGCAAAGAATAGAGATGGTTCATGGTATTTGTGCCTCTTGACACTGGGAATGTCAGCATGTAGTATTTGGTTTGAGAGAAAAATAGCGTTAATAAAATTGCAGATTAAATTGGTCGAAAGCTCTTCACCTTCATTAGCAAAAGGAATTGAAAGTCTTAAGCAGAGCTTTGGAGCTTTTTTGAAGGAGTAGCTAGGCAATTACTACTGAAAATGCTTTCAAGATCCAAAGGCTACTGGGGCGCCTGGGTGGCTCAGTCGGTTGAGCGTCCGACTTCGGCTCAGGTCACAATCTCGCGGTTCGTGAGTTCGAGCCCTGCATTGGGCTCTGGGCTGATGGCTTGGAGCCTGGAGCCTGCTTCCGATTCTGTGTCTCCCTCTCTCTCTGCCCCTCCCCCGTTCATGCTCTGTCTCTCTCTGTCCCAAAAATAAATAAATGTAAAAAAAAAAAAAAAAGATCCAAAGGCTACTAAAATGCTCCGGGATTTGAGTTTCGAGTATTTCTTTTCAGGCTTCATAGCAGTTCCTATTTTCCATTGTAGCAGGTAAAAAGCTACCCTGGCTTAATGGAAAAGAAAAGAACATAATCAGAACATTTTGGGCCCCACTGCATTGCCTATGCAGCTTTGCTCTTTAGTTTTTTGAGTTGGCTTTACCTCACCTTTAAAAAAATGAAGCATTTACATTTTGTGAAATAGTGTTGGCCCCATAACAAGATGAAATCTCACAAGACCAACTGGAAAGTTTACCATCTGCCTTACAAATTAAAATATGCATGTTATTGAAATCAATACATGAAAATAGAGGACTAGGACTGATTAAAGGAATGGCAGATATTTTACTGTTAGCAGTATAGGACATTGCTGTTGTAAACAGCAAATACACTGATGAGACCAACAAGCCAAACTTAATTTTTCTATCAGCACAGAAAGTCACACATTAACCTGCCAAAAGTATTTTTGTTTTTAAAATGATTGCAGACACACTGATGTATCTTTGAATTAAAAACTTTATGAGAATTCTATTTTCTCTTGGATCTGTATTCATATTTAGCTGTTTTTCCAGTTGCAGAAAACTAAGACAGTAGAAAATAAAAAGAACATTAAGTCCTTGTGACAGTGGTGCTTGCCTGGGACAAAGAGTGGTTGGGTACATGTGGGATTCTTTATAGTATTCAGAGTTTATTTGGGAGTTTCTGGCTGCATTCAGCCTAGATTTTCAGTGTCATGTTAGTAATATATTAGTACTACTCATTCCCTTCTTAAATAGCTCATGTTCAGACACAGCACTTCTTTCTTTTGAAAGAGTTCACACTAGCAGCATAGCCAACAGCCCTAGTAGTCTGGTTTCTCTCTGATCTACTACCCCATACTTCAGAATGAATTAGAAATGAGACATTTATAAGGAGTGTGTATCCTAGACTGGAGTTTTTACTATCAGAATGCACCGTTACACTATTTTGGGTTCAACATAAAACAATCTTTCACATCTAATACACCATTTTAACGTCTGTTGGTCAGTAATCTGTAGAACTGGGAAAGTACAAGGGCCCTATCTCTTGTCACCACTGTTTACCATGTGCCTGACAGTACCTACCAGCGTGGGCATAGTTGCTAATAAACAAGTATTTTTGCATGTTGGCCTAATTTTTAATTGTAACAAACTTGGGTTTGAGCCATCATAGCTTTAGTTCTATGAAATACCACTGTAGAAACATGTCAAGACTAATTTTAAGATGATGTATATATGCAGTGTACACTCTCTACCACTTTGCTATCTTCCTCCCATTAGGTTTTTTAATATGGTGACAACAGGAAATGGGCTGAAGACTGAAGAACTGGGATGGGGCTATACATGATGCAATCACCAAGTAGTTATGTGACCTTGAACCCGGCCTCCTGTACCATGGGAATGTGAAAAGGGAAGGGAATCTGAACACAAAATGACTTATGAACCAGACATTCTGTTATTGTAAGAGTCCATAAACTTGAGGGAAACAAAGATTTCATAAGTTTAATGGAAGTATGACGGTTATCTCCTAAGGACTGACAATGTCTAGGACTAGAAAGAGAAACATTTGTTGAAATGTTCCTTTTAAAATAGTAGGAAGACTTTCAGGAAACTGCCAAAACTGTACGTTCTGGTATATCCATGTTAGATATGGCTCAGGTCTCCACTGCATGGGCCCAAAGCTGAAGATTGAAAAAACAGGAAGTATTTTTAAAAGGTCTGTAAAATACCAACAAGTCCAGTAAAGCTTATGAGTGTTTAATATTAGTGAGTTAAGCATAAATATAGATATCCTTATTTTCAACACAGCTTTTCCCAAGTTTAGGTGAGGTGTTTTGTGGGAATTTCAGGGGATATGGTTAAAGTTTTGTACCTTGGTACATTTCTTTTTTTCAAAGCTCAGAGGAAACAGGTCTCTCCTGCACCAAATTTTAAGAATGTACATACAGGGCACCTAGGTGGCTCAGTCGGTTGAACGTCCGACTTGAATTCAGCTCAGGTCATGATCCTACGGTCATGGGATCCAACCTCCACACAAGCATAGAGCTGGGTTAAGATTCTCTCTAGTGTCCAACTTCAGCTCAAATCATGATCTCATGGTTTATGCTGAGCCCTGCATTGGGCTCCTTGTTGTCAGTACAGAACCAGCTTTGCATCCTCTGTCTCCTTCCCCCTGCCCCTCTGCTGGTGATGGTTCTTTCCCAAAAATAAACATATAAAAAAGAAAAAAGATGCACTCACAGAAGGAACTTTATTTTCGACAGTGATGCTGTTTTATATTATTCCAACTCATTTACATGTCTGCCTTAATAGAAGGCACTGGATTTTTATCTTCACATTCCATTGGTTGAGATATGTTAACTTATTTGCAACTTTTTTTTGTCATTTCATGTATTGGTCATTTGGAAATTCCGGTTTACTGAGTTACATAAACCTCCCGAGCCCTGGTCCAGTTTATAATATCTACAAATCATATTTATATCACTACTTAGCTCATTAAAAAAAAAAAAAAAGAAAGAAACCCAAAGTTCCTTTAATCATTAGGAAGAGAAGCTCCTGATAGTGGGTATAAGTTTTCCCAAATTCTAATTTTCACTTCAGAGTTTATCACTGACAAGTGCTGTCAACTGTTTTCTTTGAAAGGTACTTCTTTACACTTAAAAAAAAAGTCTGCCAGGGGCGCCTGGGTGGCTCAGTCGGTTAGGCCTCTTGACTTTGGCTCAGGCCACCATCTCGCGCTCTGAGTTCGAGCCCCACATCAGGCTCTGCGCTGACAGCTCAGAGCCTGGAGCCTGTTTCAGATTCTGTGTCTCCCTCTCTCTCTGACCCTCCCCCGTTCATGCTCTGTCTGTGTCTCAAAAATAAATAAATGTTAAAAAAATTTTTAAAAATGTCAGCCAGATAGCCAACTCTGACAGTCATTGAAGTAAAAATGCTGTGAAAAGAAAATCACTAATTCAGCCTGCAAGTCAATCACATGACCGCTTTTTCGTAAGACAACCACTGTACTTTAAACAAGAAGCTGAAGTCCTATATGCAAACTTTGTATTTCAGTACTCATACTAAGACAGGGAAGGAGGCAAACCATAAGAGACTCTTAAATACTGAGAACAAACAGGGTTGATGGGTGGTGTGGGAGAGGGGAAAGTGGGTAATGTGCATTGAGGAGGGCACCTATTGGGATGAGCACTGGGTGTTGTATGGAAACCAATTTGACAATAAATTACACATTAAAAAAAATAATAAAGTTCCATACTCCAGGTCCAGGTTTCATAAAATAATTTTACTGTTTTCACAGGAAAACTGAAACTCCTACCACCCCTTCCCCTTCCAATGCATGGCAGTCAATACTATAGTTTGATGCCACTGCCTTGATTAATGCCGAGATGCAGGCAGCTTGACCAACTTTTGCTTTTTCACTGTTAGTGAAAATATCAGGATAAACCAGAGGATTTTAAAGAGTTGTTAAAGGGATGCCTGGCTGGCTCAGTCGACAGAGGATACAAATTTTCATCTCAGGGTTTGTGAGCTCAAGCCCCACACTGGTGTAGAGATTACTAAATAAAATAAAATAATTAAATTACTCAACACTTCAGCTGGTTCAGGACATGTTGGGTTTGTTGCAAGCTTTGACAGAATAGTCTCTGACTAGCTAATGCAAGACAAATACATGCAAAATAACAAGCCCAGCCATGTTTCTCAGGCTTAAATATACTTCTACAGGCGAGGTATTAACCCAGACTTCAAGTCTGCAACACAGTGTTTAACATGACCATGTACTGTTGAAAAAAATGGCACTGCCGTGATTTTTACTTTTCAACCAGCAGACAATCAGGAATGTCAACTGTGTATATGGCTCTTTGTAAAGTTTCTCAGCTATTGTGCAATGTTTCTCCAGCCCATGTAATATAGTAACTCATCCTTTAAGATATTTCTGTCACTTTTTCTTAGTTTCTTTGCAGTTGATTCTTCCTATGAGAACTGTGCAATATATTACTGTTTAATCTTTTTTCCATTTTTAGACATAGATGGTGTGGGTTGAACAAGTAGTCTTACAATTTTTTAAACCCAGTGACCCATTCTTTAAAAAATACAGGGGTGCCTGAGTGACTCAGTCGGTTAAGCGTCTGACTCTTGATCTTGGCTCAGGTCATCATCTTGCAGTTCATGTAGGGCTCTGTGCTGACAGTGTGGAGCCTGCTTGGGATTCTCTTTCCCTCTGTGACACTCCCACACTTGCACACGTGCTCTCTCTCAAAAAAAAAAAAATAATAATAATATATATACATATAATTAGTTTTAGAATAAAGTTACTCTTAAAAAGTTGTATTTAGATTTAAAAATTTAGAAGTTTTAAGGAAATATTTAAAACATTGCAGCAACAGAAAGTACTTACATTTATGCTTAGGCAAAACGAAAATTACAGGATTTCAAAATAACAATTGCACAATACTGGGGGTTGCTGGGATTGTAGAAGGTATAACCTAAAAACTAATTTCTAGAAATGTAAATATTCACACCCTAAATACACCGCCTTAAGAAATTCTAGATAATTCAATATATACAGCACCCTTTGATTAGTATCAGTGAGGTCATCACACATTGTATAACCCCTGCACACTTGTGAGAATGAGCTGAAAAGGTAAATAACATCATCTCAGTATTAGGAAAGTTTTGACCCTGAAGGCCTCTTTACGCAACAAGGACACAGCCAGAAAAAAGCACTGTCCTGTCCTCAAGGAGCAATCTAAAAAGGTGGGGGAAAACTTGAATCACACAATTAGTAACTTAATTATAATGGTCAGAAGTGCTGTGACAACATTCAAGTGAGAGACCCAATGTAGCAGAGCTGAGGGCACCAAGGTAGGCTTCCTTAAGAAGTGTGCTGAGACAGTTCTCAGCAATTGACATGGTCAGTTATTGAGTCCTTTCGCTTCTTTCCATTTTGACTGCCATCACTCTACACCAAATCACCCCATACCTCATGTCTGAACTACTGTAAAAGAACTTCAAATTTCTCCATCCCTGGAACCCATCTGGTATCCTGTAGTCAGATTAATTTCCTAAAAGACTGTTTCCAATAGAGAAAGGTAGTACCATACACCGATAAGGAATACTGACTAAGCAAATCAGACCAGTTTGAATCTAGAATCCCTGGCCCTTAACAGATTAAGGTTTTTCAACCTCAAGGAGTTCTAGTTTTCTACTCTGGAAGATGGGGTTTTATGTATGAGGACCACACTAACTACACTGGCAGTTTAGCACACTATGTGTTACAGAAGTGGCATTCCATGATTATTCATTTCTTCTAACCCAACTATTTACGTTAGCCTTTGCCTATAGCAGGCACTAGAACCATGTTGTCATTATTTATTATAGTAAATAGTTTGGGAAGAGATTTTTAACCAAAGGTCAGGAAAAAGAGGAAAGGTTATGAAGAATGTTGACTGACTTGACCAGAATCCATACCCTAGAGGTGGGGTTAGGTTAGTTGGCTAGTAAAATAATCAATTCTATAAACATAATCTGAAAATATGTTATTGCTGTCAACAGGAAGATCCAATATTAAACATGTTTAAAAAAAACACAAAAACTAAAAAATAGGATGACTAAGTGCCAGGGCAAATTGGTAAAAATCGGTGTTAACTGTGAACTCAAGGCAAAAACCTGGAAAGCAAGATTATTAAATGTAATCATGACTATGAGATGCAATCAAAGAGGCAGAAATAGCCTCTGTAATCACCAAGAAGGTATATACCATGATATCAGGATACTCAGGTTCAACCCTGGCTTGGATAAAATAAACCTCAATGTTTAATTCCATGCTACTAACAGCTCTCTAATAATCCAGTTTCTTACCCACTCCATCAAGAATGGGGAGTCATGGATAAGGAAAAAAAAGTCTTCTGAAATATGTCCTCCAGCATATAGTAGTAAGCCAGTAGGTAAAATAACAAAAAATTCCCAGCCTGCCAAAGTGCTCTACATAAGATTGGCCTAAAAATAGTCAAAGTAGTCTTATCCTTGTGATGCTGATCCCTATCAAATTCTGGATTAACAGTTGCAAAGCATAATGATACCAAACCTCTTTGCATAAAAAATACATGGCAGGAACATTATGTGGCTCAAATTTTGCCAATCTAAAAAAATGTAAAAAGCCTTTACAAAACCTTCAACTTTCTCAAAGTAAGAAGTGTTCAATATACTTTTGTCCTAGAAGCATAAGAAACAATATGGCTTGGGGTCATATAGGGTGGCTCAGTCAGTTGAGCATCCAACTCTTGATTTTGGCTCAGGTGGTGATCCCAGGGTTGTGGGATAAAGCCCCAAGCACTGCATCAGGCTTTGTGCTGAAAGTGGAGCCTAAGATTCTCTCTCTTCCTCTGCCCCTCTCTCCTGCTCACATGCTCTGTAAAAAAACAAAAACAAAAAACAAACACAGAACATGGCTCTATTACAAAAGGAGATAGATAGCTGGTTTATTAAAAAATAAAGCCAAAGGAAGTGAAGCACAGGAAGAGGATAAGTGCAATGGTTTATACAGGAAACCCAAGGAAGAGCTCAACAGTGGACAGATGCATTCAGAGACCATGATGCAGTAGTCTCTTCTATAAATAGAATGAGACTTGGGTTAAGTATGACCCTAAAATTTCTCCATAAAAGGAGACATGTGTCTGTGTTTTGTAGACTTTGCTATTATTTGAAAACCAATTTCACATATAAATTAATAAAACCAACATTTATTAAGTACCCAGCTCTGTGTCCAGGCATTGGGGAATCAAAAATAAGTCCCTGAGGAATGCATTTATTGGGAAAACAGACAAGAAAGGCAATACTATGGTTTTTTAAAAATGTATTTGGAATATTTAGTATCTGTTTTACAAAAAAAAACAATCTGACCTGCAGGTTTCCAAAATTTATTAAACATCAGTACTCATTGTCTCAACATGTTTTTCCATTCATTCAGTTTTTTGAAAGGGAAAAAAAAAAAGTTGAGGGAAAAAATTACAAAGTAAAGAACACACAAAATATTAGAGGTCTCTCTGAAACTGTAACCATTTTTGTCAGATATATAGGTGTACTATAGCCCAGGGGCTGTATATCCAGTGTGGTCCCTGAGTCCCCAATATCAGAAGCAAATAAGGAACTTGATACGGAATTCCAGTGCCTCCCACCCCTCTGCCTTAACTGGATTCAGAATCTTTGGGTATGGGACTGGAAGTCTGCAGTAAACAGTAACTGGTGTGCACTGACCGGTTTTAAGATTCCCATCCTAAGGGTCTTATAAGTGTAAGACATTTTAAGTAAAAAAATTGTCATTTACAACATGTTATATTAGCAGATAAATCAAATATTTTGGTGTTAGGATATATCTATTAATTTACACTTTATCAGGATGAAACTTCCATATGACAGGCATATGACACTTAGGCCCTGGCCTCCTCTGATGAAGTTTCTCCAAAAACGAAACCTTATAGGACTGAAATTTAGGCCTGGTTTCATTGGCATCAGATATAGTCCCTATTCCTAGCTAAACTTCTGTCACTATTATGGTTTAATGAAATCCCACTTTCCTAAAATTCATTACGCATTGGTTTTTGAAATCCAAACTAGTCAACGCCTGCTTTGCTTTCTCAACATACTGTTGTCCAAGGCAGGTTTAAAGTAACGGCTTGTTGAATTTGGCTCTCAGCTAAGTACAGCTAAAGTATACAGATAAAGGTAAAACAAGCAGGGAAGATAAAAATAAACTAAATAGGCCAACTTTTGCTTCCTTAGTGCTCAGCATGAAGAGAAAGTTATCAACATTCACATTAAGTATTCAGCAACCCACAACACAAGTTTGTGGCTACAGCTACAATTTATACTGTGGCAATTTAAATTACATAAAGTTGAAAATTCAGTTCTTTAGTCACACTAGCCACATTTCCAGTGCAACAGTAATATAGGGTTAATGGCTACTACATTGGTTGGCAAAAAGGCAGAACATTCCCATCCCTGCAGATTCTATTGGACAGTACTAATCTAGAGCACAAGCTTACAAAACTATTCAGAGATCAATAACCTATCAAACCTTATAAAGACATCTACATGTCACCCATTCCATTTTTCTTAGGATTGGCAAGGCATCAAGGCACATTCTAGCAGCTTAGTGGTACAAGACTCAACAAGAACCTGTGCCCTCAAGAAGCTCTGAATAGTTAAGAGAATTTAAACAAGCAATAACAACCTGAGAAATGCTGATTCAACCTGCTGAGATCAGGAGAAAGCACTGCTAACCTTTCTTTAGAGGTGTTTGGCTTATAGGATGATAGATCACAGAAGTCAAGATCATAGGGGAGAGGGTATTTGAAAAGGAGCGCCGAGGGCACTGTTCCAGAAGGAACCAGCCTACAAAGAGGTATGACAACGTCACTATGATTTGGGTAAACGATCAGTCCAGAATGACTCGAGAGGTCTATGTAGAAAACTGTAGCAAATGAAAAAGTTGTTGAGAAAAGCCAATTGAGGGACCTTGTACATCGCCTTCATGTTGATGAATTCAGAATTCATCCTGTGAGTAGTTAGAAGCCAGTTAAGAGTTGCATCAGTCATTATTGGCTCTACCTCTATGTTAGGACAACTGTCCCAACAACACAGAAGATGCTACCAGGAGGCAGAGACACCAGTTTGGAAGCTATCAACATTAAGGCAATCAAGCCCAGTTACTAACTGATGAGAAAATAAATAAAGATGGATTAAGAGACATTCAAAGGAGGTAAAAGGGAGATATTGCTGAACCTCATATCCAATTCTCAGTAAGGCAGTACTCAAGGTCATCTGGACTGTGAAGAGGATCAAGGAATAGAATCCTAGTTGAGGACAAAGATAAAATGTAAAACAAGGTAAACATTCCAGAAAATCCATAAAGGAGGAATAAATGATTTGCTGAGTAAGGGTGAGGCCTCTGCTCAAACTGTGTAGCCTTAATTGGTGGTACATCCAATCTGTCTGGTTTCACAACTCACCTGGCTGCAAAAAACAGGACAGGAGAAAGCCAATGTTATGTCTGGGGGCTGAAAGAGCAAGTACAACAAATACAAAATAGTCTCAAAGTAGGAGTGTGAATTGCTAAAATCCTTAACCCTAGGGATGCAAGGGAAGGGGTCTTAAATATTTAAGATTACTATTTAATCTGAAATGCTCTATTTCGGTGGTGTAAGCAAGGTCTTCAAAGGGGGTAAAAACCTCTGATAGTCATGCCTTTAATCTATTTCCTTTTATCTACAGGAAAAATACTACAAAAAGGATCTTGAAGTTGTAATAACACGCAGTTTTGCTGCATAAAATCAGCCCAAGGTGAACGCCTGGACTCCCATTTCCCTCCTCCACCCCTATTATAATTACTTTGTGACACAAACTCAAGTCTGTGGGAAGAGAGAAATCTTACACCTGCTCAATCTCCCTGCAGGACAACGCCCAGGCACCAGGTTAAGCCTGGGCAAGAGTCCCGCCCACAATCGAGAAGCAGCGACTTGACATGGAGGCTATGACGAGATCGCGGGGGAGGGAGGGATTCTTCTAGGCCCAGGGCGGTCCTTAGGAGACAGGAGGCAGCAAAGAACTCCCATAAAGGTATTGCAGCACTCCCCTCCCCCTACCGAGAAGGGTGCGGCCTTCACTCCGCCTCCTCCACTGCAGATCCCTCAGGATTGCAGCTCGCGCCGATTTTTGGAGAACACGCACCTCCCTCCCACAAACCAGCAAGACTGACCCCCGCTCCTTTCCCCCACCCCCGCGAGTCCGAGAGCAGATCCGGCTTGTCTCGTCCTTAAGGTGGCGGGCGCCCGGGGCGGAGCCGCCGTCGCCGCCACCCAGAAGCCTCAACCCAGCAGCCCGCCTCCGCCTCCAGCGCGCGCTTCCTGCCACGTTGCGCAGGGGCGCAGGGCCAGACACTGCGGCGCTGGGCCTTGGGAAGGACCGTACCAACGACCTCCTCCCCGCCACCCCTACCGAACCGCTTAGTGGTTTCGCTCATTTGGGACCCGAGCCAATGGCAAGGGGCCGTTCCCGGGGCTTCAGTAACCAATCAGACGCCGAAGCCTAGCAGGCGGCGGGTAAACCGACTCCTTCCAAGGAAGGGGCGGGTGGCCAGACGCCCGCGCGGGAGGCACTTTCCCTGACACCCCCCCCCACCCCCCACCGCGGGAGGTCGACCGCGCCCGCTCCTCCAGCCCTCTCCCCACCCCAACTACCTACCCATCCCACCCAGGGAGCAACGCGAGAGTCCCCAAGCGGCTGCGCACTCTCGAGGCTGTAACTGACAGGCGCTTTACTCCAACCAAAACACGCCATTTGTGTTTTCGCACACGGCGGGAGGAAAAGCGGCCAATCAGTGACAAGAGGTGAGCCGGAAGCGCTCCTCCCTCTGCAGGAGCAATGGCTCCATCCGGATTCGAGCCTTTTCCGCTCTTCTCCCTCCCCCTCCGGTTGCCGCAGGGCGGGCCGCACTCCTGCCTGCCTCTGACCACCTCTTTCCCTTCCAGCTTAACAAACGTTATATTCCCGACTTCCCGAGGGGGAAGGCAAACCCCATCTATCGGCCAGACCGCCTCAACCACCCATCTCCCCCAATCCACCGGACCCCCCCCCTCCCACCAGAGTCCCGCTCCCCTACCTAGCCGAGGCTCTCTGAGGAGCCGGAGCCCCAGAGCACAGCCTCTTCTCTAGGCGGCCCCGGCGGCTTCCGCTGATTGGCGGCGAGCTGGCCAATGGATGCGGGGCGGTGGGCGGAGAGGCCAATGGCGCGGCGGGAGGGGGCGTGTCCCGGGTGCCCCTGGCGCCGGCGCTGGGAATCCCCGTGCGGTCAGTGGCGTTTCCGCTCGGGCAGCGGGCTGAGTGAGCTGCCGCCGCCGCCGCCGCCGCCGCCGGGGGAGGGGCGGCCGCCGCCCGCCTGCGCTGAGAGACTCACGCAGCCCCAGTCCCGCCAGTCCGCCAACACTGTAGTGCCGGCCCCCCCTCCTTCCCTGGCCCTTCCCCCTCCCCGCCTTTGGCTCGCTCCGCCTTTCTGCCCCCCACCCCCACTTCACGGGCACGGGCCATTCCCGGCCAGGAAACGCCGTGGCGCCGCGTTGGGCCTAACTCGAGTCCTGCTGCCTCCCGGGAGTGCTGTGCGCCGCAGCCCGGGCCCAGGCCCCGGCAGCGCCTGGGACAAGGTAAGGGTCCGACAGAAAAGAGAGACCTACCCTCACGACCGGGCCCTGGGGGAGGGAAGGGTCACCTCCTCCGTCTCCCCGCGCTCGCTCTCGGGACGTGGGCCTGGCCCTCCCCAGGCTCTTAGTAGGAGGATGCTGCCCCTTCTCATCCCTCTCGCCGCCCCACACACACCGTTGCACCCTTCTTTCTCAGAGGTAGAGTCCCCCTCCGTAATCTAGTCGACCCCACTACCCTTTTCGTGCCTTTCCTGGGTCAGGACGCTTCCCCTCCCCCACGCCTCTTCACCCCTTTTCCTGGGAACTGCCTACTCCACGTTTACCTTTTACTTAAGGATAGGCCTCTCCCTGCCCTCTTCTAAAAATGCACAGGCATACTTTTTTTTCTCTCTCCCCTAACCCCCGCCCCCACCCCCTTTCGCGCGGCCTTGTGACAACTCTGATCTCTGGGGGAGGGGGAGCCTTAATCCCCCCCCTCCGTAATGTTCCTGGACGCCTTCACTATCGTTCTCGTGTCCCCATCTCAGATGATTGCTTCTTTTCCCACACTAAAGACGTTACCTTCGCCACCCCCACTTCACATTCTTGGGCTCTCAGTGGCGTATGCCCCAGTATCTGAGATAGCCTCGTTGAATTTGTAGGGTTCAGGCTTGGAGTTGAGCCAGATTGTGTCGTTTTTCCTGCCTTGGGCGTGGAGAGCGATCATTTGAGAACGTCTTGAAAAGCAGAAAAATTCCCCTTTATGAATTCCCTTTACCTCTGCGTGGAAGCCAGTGATGTGAGGTGAATGGTGGTGAGAAAAAGCCCTGGTTTTTTAAGTAGGTGAATTGCATGAGAGGGAAAGTTGAACTGTTGGGAAAGCCCCTTCTATGCTAATTTATTCTATAGGGCGCCTTTGCTCGTCTCACTTCTTAGGAATAACTGGTCTTTCCCTTGGATACTGATGCTGCAGCCAGCTCTGCTGGTCTGGGTCAGGGGTGCGTGTATGACCTGCGTTTTCTGCTTTCTCATGTTACTTGTGCAATGTGTTCACCAGTAACTCATTTCTTACCCAGAGCTCAGGGTTCCATTGGGCTTTGTCTGTACTTTAGTTCATTTCTCCAATTTACCCCGTGGTCATGGTGCTGAAAGAATCCCCAGGTTCTCTGCTAATTTCCTTTATAACTTGACTAGGCAAGTTGCTTTTAAATGACATATTTGTGATCAAGGTCATATTTACATTATTTTGTTGGGCAGATGTTGCAAGGCTATACTTTTGATTTGGGAGGATCCACTTGAGTGTTGAGAGATTTTTCAGGAGAATGTGTATCTCCAATTTGGGAAAATTTCTTGGTGGTTAATTTTATGTTATTGATGTTTTTAGGTCACTCAGAGAAAAGTTGTAAGTGGTAATTTTAGATGTGTGGAATCTGAGCTAGGACTAAAGCAATATTCACATAACCAGAGGTTTCTGGGCTTCTTGGAAGACACAGGACAATTTTTTTTATATTGGATTTCTTCCAGTTTTCTCAAGAGGATCATTAGTTTTCTTCTGTAGCCCAAAATTCTGGCCCGTTATGGGATTAGAGTCTTTAAGGGTTACTCTGTCATTATGTATAGAAAAATGAATTATGCCCTTCGATAGTACAAGACACAAGGCTCTACCTCTAGCTGCAAATTTAAATTTGACTATAAAGAGTGAAAATTGACCTTTTAAAGATGAAAAGTTAATCTTCATTCCTAGATTGCTGGCTTAATTTAAAAATAGATATTTAGAATTTATTTGGTAAATTTTGATTTTTTTAAATAAAAAGGTCTTAGTTTAAAAGGGTGACTTTAGGACTGTTTGTTTCTAAAAGCATAATTCCAGCCCTTCTGGCATGGAGCACTGGTCCAAAAAAAAGAAAAAAGAGTGTGTAAGGAGTGGGGGTGGGGTGAGGAGAAGGTTGTTCCTTTGGGTTGGATCACAGGGGTGAGTATACAAGGCAGCAGCAGCTGCTGGCTCTGGAGCTCTGGTTGCTACGTGAGAAGCTTGAGTAGTGCTGGCTGCTGTCTCCAGGGAAGGACAGCAGTGCAGCGTCCATTAATGCTGTTGGCTGCAGGGAGCTGCACTTAGGCGATGGCTGCTTCAGGACTAAGAAGAAACCTTGCTTTCCTGGGAATTTTCACTGCTGAGCTGGTTTGCATTTTATTGGTGGGGAGATGAGAGCAATTCATAACCTTTTACCCATTTATGGATATCAGCATCTGGAAACTGGATCATAGTTAAAGATCCTTCTTATTTTTGTTTTTTGTGGGGGTTTTTTGTTGTTGTTGTTGTTTGTCAGATTTTTGGTGTTCATCTGGGGATTTGTGCTTGCATAGGTCTGAAAGTTCCATTAGTTTTAATTTTTGAATTCCTTTATAACCAAAGTTAATAAGAATTTAAGGATCTTTCTGAGAACCAGAATGGGAAAAATCAGTTCTTTTTTCTGCAACTGACATGTTTCCTCCATCTCTTTAATTACTGAATTTTGACATTTTATTGTTTGTGTGTTTCCTTCCTTCCCTCAAGTTGTTAGGCCACATTTACCTCATTAAATAGATGTTTTGCTAAACATATTACTACATTTGGAATTGTAAACTCTAAGAAGAACTACTCTTTTTGGAATGATTTCTAAATATAAATTTCAGAAGTATTTTCTTAATTTCTGTATTGGTATAGACTTCTCCAGATTAGATTATTTCTTTGGCGTTTGACCTAAAATATTGATTCATTATATATATGTTGGATATAGTCTTCTAAGATCACAAGGATGTTTGTTTGGCCATGATCCATCTGAAATAAAGGATGTACCAGAAGGAATATTTAGAAATCGAGTAAGTCTAGAGTACAGGATACCTGAGAAGATAGCCTCTGAGCCCCCTTATGTGGTCTCTCCCTCCACAGCTCCTGCACATTAGGCAGATCTCTGATTAGGCAGAACAGTTTGTTGAGTATGGAAGTACTTGAAGGAGAACCATCACTCAGATATACCACCACTCATACAGTATTTAACAGATACCCATGTGTTTTCTTCCCCCACACCCCCAAGACTCTTGCCTCCTATTTTTTTTTCCCTTAGAATTTTCATATTTTCAGTCTCGTGTTCATGTACTTAAATCCCACAGTCATCTATAATGTGTAATATGATTCTGGCATTTGTGGCAGGGAATTAAAAAGAATGGAAATGAATTTTGTCATTCACAAATGTGGCTTGCATTGTCGTCTCTCAATGATACAAACAGACTAATGAAACAGAACCTTAATGAATAATATTTTAGGTGGTTCTATTTTTATTAGTATCACATATAAAAGATCCCATATCAAATAAAGATGGTTTCACTTATACTGGTTGTTTAACATAGCTTAGATATAAATATGTCTTTTAGTTTACATAGTATGAAAGTTACCTTGTAAAATAATTGCTTTTTCAGTTGTATATCCTATTGTTTAGAACCCTTTGTGGTCTTGATGTAATCATTTTCTGAAAGATCATAGAAACCCTTTTCATAGGATTTATTTAACCAGTATGCTTGAGAATTTTTATATCTTCTACTCTTTTGTGTCTGGGATCTTACATCCTTTCTGAACTTATTCTGGCCTTTCTGGGGGAGAGTTGCCATTTCATTTTTTTATTTTCGATGGGAAAATAATATAGTGCAAAATGGAGATATGTAGACAACCACTTTCACTTTATCCTCTTTGTATTGAAATAACTTATGAAACGAGACAGTAGTTAACAAGTCGT
Organism: Panthera tigris; assembly: GCF_018350195.1. Lineage (NCBI taxonomy): Eukaryota > Metazoa > Chordata > Mammalia > Carnivora > Felidae > Panthera > Panthera tigris. The sequence continues at coordinate 50,768,063 of NC_056661.1, forward strand.
AAATTGGATGCATCTTATTATTGAAAATTGGATAATGATCTAGAATAAAATTTTCTTCTAACTTCTGGTTCAGCTCTGGTGATTTGTCAATTTAATTTGAAACTAGAAGGCCTAGTAGTGAATTTGATTTATAAAAATTGTTTCAGGTGTTGGAAACTAAAACTTCTTGATAGGAATATTTTCTTTATGACAAACAAAACTTACTCTGAACTCTGTAAAATCTGTGAGATAATGTATATTTAGTAATACAGCTGGTGGTTATTTGTAATTTGGTTAAAAACATCTTTTCAGAGGCACTCCGTAGAAAGTAAGTGTAATGCATCTGTGATAGACAAGGATTGTTACCATTCCTTACTGTGAAAAATTCCAAAATATGTAGTGAAATGACATTTTTAACCTTTCACTTGCTTCAGTGATTGATTTCTCTTCTGGTGAAGGTTCAGAGAAATTGATGAAAGATGGAATACCATTTCTTTCAGTTATCAATACATATTTTGTTAAGTCATTTAGTCTTATGAAAAGTGTCCTATTTTATATTCAGTTCTATAAATGTTACCCAGGAATGGTGTGTGTGTGTTGGGGGGTTGCTGTTAGAAAGCATCACCTTAGAAAATGCTTTTAACACTTTATAAAGGAAACCATGAGAGATAATAAAGAAACAATGACGCTAAATCTCAGCCTACTGTATAGGAGCCTTCACTGAACAAGGAATTTGTAATCCTATCCTGTCTCACTCAGTTTTTCCATCATATTGATTTTGTTTGTTGAATACCGCAGGGAAAGATGTAAGGGTCACATTAAGTATATTTGGTATAAATACAGGAAAAAAGGAATTTTCTGCTTATTGGAATAATATCTTTGTATTTTTAAACACTAAGCTTATTAGTCAGTTTTGCCTTATGTATATGAGTGTTGGTTTGGTCTGACTGCTTTCTCTTCTGAGCTTTTCTGTCTTCCTTGTAGTCTGAGAATTCTCAGAGTTTTGATGGCAAATTGAAGTAGTAAGAATTATTTCCTTACCTATGTTAGTTATGTACACCCAGAGCAGGGGATACACCTTGGCCTATGTTATGAATCATAAAATAAGCAGTGGATATGGGAATTTGTAAGAATTTGTTTCTATCTGGGGGTTCAAGTTTTTGATGTGCTACGTAATTGAGGGAAAATGCCGTATTCCTTGCTGCTCTGTTTGAAAAATAGATGGAAGCATGGGAGGAGCCTCAGACTTCTGCAGCAGGATTTGGTCTGAGTAGAAAAGGAAGATTTTTGTTTCAAATTGCCAGCTGCTTATGTCAGACTGACTCCCTTATTATGCTTTTAGCTGGCCTGTCAATATGGCCAAACAGCTAGATAAGTGCGGGGCAGGACAAAGGGCTCTTTGCACAGCGGGGAGGCAGTGTTGGTGGGGGAGGGGCAGGAGGTAGGAAAGGCAGGAGGAGGAGGAGGTTCTTTTCCCGGGGAGATTATTCAGTTTGGCATACAGTTAAAGAAATCATTTATAGTTTCCACTCGAGCATTGAATTTGTGCCAACTATATACTCTTAACCCCAAATTTAGTTTATCCCTGAATATCAGGTAGCGATTCATCCCCTCCTCCTAGGAAAAATTAAAAAACTAAAGCTTTGTGTACGTTAAAAGAAAATAAATCCCATGCCCACCACCCTTCTAAATACAAGTCACCTCCTGAGGAGACTGGTTCTAGAGCATCTGACAGCAGAATTTTCATTAAGAAATGGAAAAGAATATTTTATCTGTATGAAACTTCTTTATTTCAGTACACATACTGTCCTTATTTAGATTGGGATTAGGCCACAATAGGTAGAATAATTTGTTGTGCTTTGTGAAATAGTTGCATAGTGTTAGCTCCAATTTCATTTCATTTAAGATTTTTTTTTTTTTTTTTTAAGTAATCTCTACATCCAGCGCCTGACCCTGTATGGGACTCGAACTCACAACCCTGAGATCAGGAGTCCCATGTTCTACCTACTAAGCCAGCCAGGTCCCCCTGTTAGCTCCATTTTTAGATCAGTAATATGGAGCCCCTCCAGCCTTCATGTGTTGGATTGCCATCATGTAAAATGCAAACTGAAGAAAGGCTACTTGTCTCATCCCTACTTCCTGGAGAACCAGATATTACCTGGAGATTACTTCCTCCCCACCCACCCTCTTTTAGGTTAGGCACAACCTAGTTTGATACATTTGTGCTCAGCTCCCAGCACAATGTGGGGTGGTTGCATTCAGCTTATTAAAATCAGTATGAATCACGGAGTTGGAAGAAATCTGTCATCTGGCCCTTTAAGCAAAATCACAATGAAATATTTCAAAGTTTGGGCCCCTTTGAAGTTTTCATTAAAATATTAAACCAGTCAGTATCCTGAGAAGTATTTTTAGTTACTTTTAAAATAAATGTCAAACAAACAATACATCTAGTTCTTTAAAAATATATATATATATTAAAGAATTGCATTCATATACAAATTAGATAAGCAATTATTTGGATTACAAAAGGATTCTTCTTTTATAAAGAGTATATGCTGAGATTCTTTTAAATGCTTAATATAATTTAAGAGAATTTGATTTTTGGAAATAATTGGTTGGAACCCAGTTTTCCAAGGGTACATCTGTTAACTTGAATTGAGATACTACCTGTTTTGCAGTATTACTAAACTAGCTAATTTTTGCTCATGGTTTTTAGACCTTGTGGCTATTAGCAAAGAAGAAACTTTTTTTTTTTAATTTATTTTTTGGGACAGAGAGAGACAGAGCATGAACGGGGGAGGGGCAGAGAGAGAGGGAGACACAGAATCGGAAACAGGCTCCAGGCTCCGAGCTGTCAGCACAGAGCCCAGCGCGGGGCTCGAACTCACGGACCGCGCGCGAGATGGTGACCTGGCTGAAGTCGGACGCTTAACCGACTGCGCCACCCAGGCGCCCCAGAAGAAACATTTTAACTTAATCGAATAAGTAGAAAAAATGGCCTTTAGTGCACATTCTAATATTAAGCAAATCTGACCAAGTTTTGTGTCATTTTCCTCTGTAAAAAAAAAAAAAAAAGTGTTAACTTAATTTTATATTTTTATGTGCAATGGGTTTTTACAGTAATGATATAATATTTTGATCTGAAAAGGGAAATTTGAGTGACTATCATTTCCTTTAGGTTTTTTTATTAGTGAAGTAGCAACATTAATATGAAGTTTAGTAAGCTATGTTTTACGTATTATAAAAATTTAGGGTAGTCATTTCTTCTCTTTGTAATTCACTCACATGGATTATTTCTATAGATTTGTGCGACTAAAATAGAAGCCATCTAGTTCAAACACTGGCCTCCACTCAGACCATTTTCTCCTCAGGTGCCATATTGCTAGCACTAGAGTAAACATCTTTTCACACACGTGTGCATATACACACATACTACTCTTTCCAAATAATTAGAAATTGCTTCATCTTGGCTTCATCTGCTACTGTTACCTGAATCTTGCCAGGGACCTTAAAACGTTCAGGACGGGGCAAATTTTGACTCCAGAGGTTTTGAAAACTGCCTTGGTTACCCAGACAGCTAATCTGATTTTCAGTGAGACCTAGCCAGCAGTAGACAAGAATGGAGGTGAAACAGCAATGTACCTCATCTTGACTATGTAGCTGCTCCACCTTATTTCCTGCTATTATTATCCTACAGCGCCTCTCCCTAACAAAAAAGAAACTAGGACAAAGGGGGAAAACTGGGTGGGCTCTTAAGATTTTTTTTTATTATGGTTAGGTTTGTTTTTATGTTTTTGTTTTAAATTTTTTTAATGTTTATTTATCTCTGAGACAGAGAGAGACAGAGCATGAGTGGGGGAGGGGCAGAGAGAGAGGGAGACACCGAATCTGAAGCAGGCTCCAGGCTCTGAGCTGTCAGCACAGAGCCTGACACGGGGCTTGAGCTCACAGACCGCGAGATCATGACCTGCGCTGAAGTTAGATGCTCAAACGACTGAGCCAGCCAGGCGCCCCTATGTATTTTGTTTTTAAAGAAATTTTTAAAGTTTATTTATTTTGAGAGAGAGAGAGAATGTGAGCAGGGCAGGGGCAGAGAGAGGAGACAGGGAATCCCAAGCAGGCTTCAAGTGGTCAGCACCCAGAGCCGGATGTGGGGCTCGCTCACAAAACCATGAGATCATGACCTGAGCTTAAATCAAGAGTCTGGCGCTTAACTGACTGAGGCACCCACATGCCCCTGCTTATATGTATCGAAATGCAAAGTTAATTTGTCCTTTTCCTAAAAGTCAGTAGTGAAAGAGATTTCCTAACTTCAGTATCTTCTACTTTATTTCTTAATAAACCATTTCATTTCAGATCCTTTGCCTTACCAAAAAAAAAAAAAAAAAAAATGTTTTTAAGCATACTTAATTTTCATTGGCTGTTCACACAATCATTATTACCACCAGATGCCACCTAAAGTAATAACTTGACGAAAAGGAGAAATCTCTTCTGTGGATAATATTTGAAGTTTTATTGGGAATTACTTATTTATGTAACATAGACTTATGACAAAGGTTAAAAACTTAAACCTTGTTATATATGTTTGTCCCTCTACCTTAGTGGAAGTGAAATTGTTTGCAATACAGATTTTTTATTCTTTGGAGTTCTTTCTTCAAGCTGCATAATTTATATTCTTCAAGCCGCCTTTTTCCCACACCATCACCCAAAACAAGAGATTTTTATCATTTTTATTGTGTTCTGATACTGAGATTTTCTCCCCCCCACCCCTTGAATATGAAGAATCAAATAAAACTCAGTAATCTAATAAATGTGTGTACTACTGAGTATAGTAAGAGGATTATTTCATAACTCTTAGAGATTATGATCTGGCTAGGATGTTCTAATATCATTTTAGCATATTTTATAATGTTGACATGTTAATCTTAATGTACGTGCATATGAATCTCATTGTTTGAAATTTGTACCCATTGTTTGTCATTTTATATGAGGTTGTTGTGATGTGTTACCCCTTCTCCACCTCTGGACTCCTTGGTTTTTTATTCCTGTCCTGTTCCGATCTTTGGCTTATGTTGGAAAATTCTATTTCTTTCTGCCAACCTCCGTGCATGCCACAACACATACAATTTGTACTCTCACATCTCTGTGAAGGAGGATGATCTCCAGTTAATAAGCAACTGTTTGGGCATTCTCTGTATCCATGGAAGGTTTTATTTAAGTGGAAGGACCTGTTGGCACTTAGATTGCCTCTGCATTTATGTTACCTTTTCCTTTATTAATGTAGCCTTGTTGAAAGTTGACTTGTTTTATAAGAGAAACCAGACAGAAAGGAAAGAGACATAGATATGTTTAAAAAACACTTGTTTTTTAAAATAAATGTTTATTATGATAACATTTGAGTTAGAATCTAAAGGTCACTTTTAAAACTTTATTTTAGTTCTAAAGACAAAAGAGTTTAACCTCCTAAAATAGAACAAAGAATAGTGTTTTTGAGGCAATATGATTGATTGCATGCTGAATGTAGCATGAGATTCTTGTATGAATGTGTAAATTTTTTTTCAAATTCTGTGGTGCAAATTAGTGTAACCACACAAATTGTCTTTATGCCTGAAAAATATTAGATGGAATGACTTTTTAAAAATAAAGTAACAGGTTTGAGGAAAATGTGGAAGCAAGTCCAAAATTTTTGAAGTCCCTTTTTATTGATTTTTGTTCTTACTAGACACATTTAGTTTTATTTATGGCAATTAGAACTTAATTGTGATAGCCTAGTAATAGAACAAAATAAGGGTAGGTTGACATGGTGTAGGATGTGTCTCATTTTAGGATGAGGCTAAAATCATTCCGCATTGTTCTGTATTTTCATATTTAGGCTACTTTTATTGAAAAAGTTTACATAGTATTTTAAAACCTATGAAGTGGCATAAAATATTCACAGATTAAATAGGTAGTCACTTTATTGGTGACTCGTTATATAAGCAATACTAAAACCAGATATTTACTAAAAATCCCCAAAAGAAAATTATACTAGCATCATATATGGAGCTCTGAACTTCCTTTAGGCAAACTACTTAGAACAGAACAAGTAGGTAACAATGCCAATACTAAGGCTCTTACTTTGGAGCCTCAGCTGGTTGACCTGACCCAGATGTTTTTACCTCACACTTCCTAACTTAACTCCTAGGTCACTAAGATTTGAAGTGTTGCTGGGAATAAAGTATCCGTTCATAAATTGAATAGGAGTCTTACTAGGCCATGTGTGGAGGCCCATGGGAAGACATGTTATTTTTAGAGAAGCAAGGCTCTTGAGTAAGTATAACTTTCCCTTCATAGTTTATCATGAACAGTTGGTATGAAAAGGAATGACTGGAAGTTTGCAGAACACACTGAGCAACGAGAAGAGACACAGACATATCCCCCTTAATAAAGTATGTGCTAGGCAAGAGACAAAACATTTTTTTTAATAGAATACATTAGTTTTTCTGAACTTCATAATATTAGGAATGCGTTTCTATGGAAAATCATTATTCAAAAGATTGAGTTGAATATCTTTTGTGAAAATAGTAAAAAAAAAAAAAAGTTTTATAAATAGAGGAACAGTCCTGGTTTGTGCCTACCACATAATTAGTAATAGCACCCCTTTCACTCTCAAAAATGTCCCAGTTCAGGGGCTCCTGGGTGGCCCTGAGCCACCATCTGGTTGGTTGAGCATCTCAATTCAGCTCAGGTCATGATCATGTGGTTCCTGAATTCCAGTGAGTTCACTGTTATGGGCATGGAGCTACTTAGTATCCTTTGTCCCCTTCTCTCTCTGCATCTCCCCCACTTGTTCTCTCGCTCTCTCTTTCTCTGTCTCTCTCAAAAATAAAGATTTAAAAAATAGTAATAAAGGAAAAACAACAGTGTCCCAGTTTGGACCATAAATTATATGCTCACCCTACTTACAGAGGATCATGGAACTTTTCTTGACTACAAAGCAACCCACTTTTCTTTTATATAGCTCTCTGATTCTCCTCTCTGCTAGGATTTGTCTGTTGGCCTGTCTGAGCCCCTTTCCACATGGGTAGTTCTTGGAATATCTATTTCTTTTCCTTTTAGTTGTTGGTAAGGGAGGCGATATATACAGATATGGTTGATTTTTGTTATAGAAATTACAAATACAGTAAAATAGAGGGAATAGAAAAATAGATTCCCTTTGGATTTTATTTAAACCATTCCATTTGATTGAGGTACGGTTGAATCTTCTTAGTTTATAGATTCTGTGTCTCTTATATGTAATATACTTGTTAAATTTACCGTTGTGTAGAGTTCCTACTCTTTGGATGTTGGAGATTGCACCTCCATGGTGTCATTTAACATATTCTATTAGATGACCTCTCCTGCCCATATTTCATGTAAATGAGTTATTAGGTGGGTTGCAAATATATTTTATAATAGTATAGTATGCTTCCACTAAGAATTACATAATACCTACCTGTCTTTGTGGTGTTAAGCAGCTGTTGGTATTCATCACCTAAAACAGCCCTTTTTTATTTGTGTGTGTGTGTGGTATATTTTTATTTCATTTTATTTTTAAGTGTTTATTTTTGAGAGAGAGACAGAGAGAGCAAGCAGGGGAGAGGCAGAGAGAGGAGGACCGAGGGTCCATAGCTGGCTCCACCCTCAAAGCAGTGAGTCCGATGTGGGGCTTGAACTCATGAACTGTGAGATCATGACCTGACCCGAAGTTGGACGCTTAACTGACTGAGCTACCCAGATACCCCTAGATCAGCCATTCTTAAACTTTACACTTGTAAAAAGTGAAAGCCCCAAAGAGAGTTCAAGGATTGTATCAAGATTTACCAGATTAGAAACTGAAACAAAAAATTTATTTTTTTAGTGTTCGTTCGTTTGTTTGTTTGTTTTTATTTGAAGGGGGTGGGGGCATTGAGAAAATCCCAAGCAGGTTGCAGGCTGTCAGCCTAGAGCCTGATGTGGGGCTTGAACCCAGGAACTGTGAAATCATAACCAGAGCCAAAATCAAGAGTTGGACGCTTAACTGAGCCACCCAGACACCCCAAAACAAAACTTTTAAATTATTTATCAGCTGATTTTAAAATAATGTAACAAATCGTGCTAACATAAACGACATGGTTTTTGTGAAGAGTAACTGTATTTCCAAAGGTTTTAAAAAGTGGCCTTGTTTTACATTTTTGCAAATCTCACAGTGTCTGACTTAATAGAAGACAGCTGCTTTCTCACAGCTGCTTCTGCATTTAATTTGTTGTGATAAGTTGTTTTGGTTGAAGACTGGAGAAAATCTGGCCTAACACTGATAATGTAGTTGAAAAGAGAAAGACCTCACATACCCCTTGAAAGAATCTTGGGGACTTCAGGAGTTCTCAGACTGCACATTAAGAACAGTGGGCCTAGATTCATTATTTCCTTTATGATTGCAAAGTGGTGATATTTTATCATTAACTTACTTATTTTCTGTAATACTCCCTCTCATTTATTTGGTTACCTAAGGTACAGTTTGAATGGGAAAGGCAAGATCTGTGTGTGTTTGTTTTTTTCTCCCTTACCAGTTTTCAAAATGTAATGGGTTGGTAACCTAGCAGGCTCCATAGGTGATTAGTGAAATGTTATTATTGCATATTTATGATTTTAAATATGTTTGATGTGTTTCAGTCCCTTGCAGTTGTTATTTTTAACATTCAAATTGTCCCACATTTGGCTGTTGGCTTCTGTGCCCTTTTTACTCATTATCGCTTGTTTCCTGGCTTTTTTTTTTCGTGCTTTCTAGTATGACAAGATGTTCCAAGATCATTTTGTACATTTCCTGCCCCAAACTTGAAATTACCAATTTCTACAACACACAGTTTTCTTTCAGTGGGAAATGGTACTTAGAGAACACAGTCTGGGTGCTAGGAGTGTTCATGGCTCTTGGGTTGGTCCTTGTTCCTAGAACTTTTTCAATGGACAGAACTGAAAACTGGTTTCTTTTCTTTCCTTTTTTTTTTTTGTTTGTTTGTTTCTTTTAAAAATATCACTTGTTCATATTTGATAACTTTTTTTTTAATTCAGTAGTATGTAATTTTTTGTGTAAACCTAATCTTTACCTCATTCTCCAGATTCCAGTTTCCACTAACACTAGTGCAATTACTGTTTGCTTTGTCCCACATTGCACACACAACAGTTTTAGAATGTCAGAAAAATATGATCACTGGAAAGTGAGTTTGTGCTCTTAGGTTATATCCTCTAAGGGTGTATAGTCAAATTACAGTGTTTTATAGTCTCTTGAATTAACTCTTCTCTATGTGGTTATGCTACCAACTTGATACACAGTGAAGTTAATTTGTTTCAATTCAATTCAGATTTTTCAGGGATTACTTTTTGTTTTGTAATATATAAAATAGCAGTACTAAATGAAATGTAAAAATCTGCCTGTAGTCAGGGAAATCTACCTTATAGTCTTTTCTATTCCTGTTCTCCCTGTCCCTATATGTAAGACTTGACAGAGTCATCTTGAATACTTAAGGTGATTTTCTCATAGTATTTCTTTAGTAACACAAAAAGCATTTAAGTTAATTTACTAAAATTATCTGCCTTTAGGGGCGCCTGGGTGGCTCAGTCGGGTGAGCATCTGACATTGGCTCAGGTCATGTTATCGTGTTTGTGAGTTCAAGCCCCACATCAGGCTCGCTGCTGTCAGTGTGGAGCCCACTTCGAATCCTCTGTTCCCCTCTCTCTGTGCACCTTCCCTGCTCATGCTCTCTCAAAAATAAATAAACGCTTAAAAAAAATTACCTGCTTCTAGATTTTCCAGTAACTAATAATTATTTTTTTAATTCATGGAAGAAAATCATAGACTTTTCTGCTCTTCTAGGAGCCGGAATTTCTTGCCTTAATATATACAATTCAACCTTTCTCTAGTAAAAGTGATGTCTCTTGAAATGTTAGATTATTTTCCATTTGTCTTCGATGATTTCAAGGACTTAAGCCTGACTACCACTTGGGACACTGGTGCTTCTTGTAGTAGAAAGCTCATCAGTTAACATTCCTTGAATGGTTCACTCTTAGACCTGAAAATAAATTATCTTAGAAAGGATGTCATCTACTCTTTATTTTTGTTTATTTTAAGTTTATTTATTTTGAGAGAGAAGAGCATGCATGTGCCTGCATGAGCAGAGGAGGGGCACAGAGAGAGGGAGAGAGAATCCCAAGCAGGACTCAGTTTCACAAATGCTAAGATCATGCCCTGGGCGAAAATCAAGAGTTGGATGCTTAACTGACTGAGCCACCCAGGTACCCCTGCCATCTACTCTTTAGCATTGGTATTAAAAATGCAAATTAGTTGATTATATAAGTCTTAAATACTAAATCTTTTAAAATCTTAAACCTGTTAGGGGCATCTGGGTGGCTCTGTTGGTTGGGTGTCCGACTTCAGCTCATGTCATGATCTCACAGTTTGAGTTTGAGCCCTACATTGGGCTCTGTGCTGACAGCTCAGAGTCTGGAGCCTGCTTCAGATTCTGTGTCTCCCCCCTCTCTACTCCCCCCCCCCCCCGCCAATGCTCTGTCTCTCCTTCAAAAATAAACATTAAAAAAAATTTTTAATAATAAAATTGTTAATAAAAAAATAAAATCTTAAACCTGTTAAATATGATATCTGTTTTTCCTTTTGAAATATAAGTATCTAAAAGAAGTTACATTATCATATTTCAGCAATATATGTCATATTCTAATATATACTTATAGGCTAAAAATATTATTAAATCAGGATACGTCATGGTGAAGCAATAATGATTAAAAGTGTAAAGGTTCTGAAATTGGATAGACCTTGTTCATTCAGATTCTAGTTTGCTGTTTCCTTGCTTATAGCCTTGGACAAGATTCTTGGTGGGTTTAATTCTTTGGCTAAATAGGAGTAAGTAGTTTACTCATAAAGTTGGTGGCATTACATGAGCTAATGTATGTAAAGTGATTGAAGACACACCATGGTTTGTATAAAATACACATCCAATAAATGTTAGCTTTTATTTTGGGAGTTGTAATGAATATTTGATCAATTCTGTAAACTTTGTCTGCATCTTACTTGGGGTAGGTAACGCTTTCATGTTGTAAATAGAGCACCTGATTTTCATGATTCTGTTCCATGTGAAAAAGAATCATCTGTTTAACAAAGGAATAATTGGTGTGTAACTGAAATTTGTTTGAGGCTTCTCACTTTACAAATGTACTGGTGCTTATAATATAAATATCACATTAAGAAATTTAATAGAGAAAGGAGCTTTAAGGAAACAAAGCTGCTTTTCAGGATCCAAGGTCCTTTTCAGACATTAGTAGAAATTGTTTTATTTGAAGTGGCTTTAGGATATTGTGTTTGCTGACCAGAGATAAAGGAATTTTTTACCTTTAGAATTTCAAGATACATTTACCTTTTGAGATAAAGCTGTATACCACCAGACTTCATAAATTCTGGTGTTTAGGGTTGTCGTTTCTTTTTTTAATCTTTAAAAAAAAATTTTTTTTTAACATTTATTTATTTTTGAGAGAAAGAGCGTGAGGGGGAGAGGGACAGAGAGAGAGGGAGACACAGAATCCACGAAGCAGGTTCCAGGCTCTGAGCTGTCAGCACAGAGCCTGATGCGGGGCTCGATCTCACAAAACGTGAGATCATGACCCGAGCTGAAGTCAGACGCTCAACTGACTGAGCCACCCAGGTGCCTCCTTTTTAAATCTTTATTCAGGTATAGTTGACAAAATTATGGTACATTGTATCTAACATGATGATTTGATATACATTGTGAAAGGATTCCAACAATTGTTAGGACAACTAACTTTTTTGAGGTGGTGGTGAGAAACTTTTAAGTTCTAATCTCTTAACCAATTTCAAATCTGCAATACAGTATTATCAACTCTAGTCACTGTATTATATATAAATCAGATCCTCAGACCTTATTAATCTTTATAATTAAAGGTTTGTATCCTTTTACCAACCTTGCTGTTTCTCCTACACCCCAGCCCCTGATAGCCACCATTCTGTTCTGTTCAGTGAGTTCAAAAAAAAAATTTTTTTTAATAACTCCACATATAAGTGATGCCATGTAGTATTTATCTTTGTCTGGCTTATTTCACATAGCATAATGCCATCCAGTTTTTTTCATGTCACAAATGGCAGGATTCCCTTCTTTTTTATGGCTGAGTAATATTCCACTGTACGTAAATAGCACATCTTTTAATCCATTCATCCTTTGACACTTAGATTGTTTCCATACATTGGCTGTTGTGAATAATGCTGCTACAAACATGGGAGTACAGATAACTTTTCAAAGCGATTTTGTTTTCTTTGGCTGTATACCCAGAAGTTTGATTGCTGGGTCATATGGTAGTTCTATTTTTAATTTCTTGAGGAACCTCCATACTGTTTTCTGTAATGACTGTACCAGTTTACATTCTCACCAACAATGTACACGGTTCTTTTTTTTTTTTTTTCCCCTGCATCCTCACTAGCGTTTGTTCTCTTGTTATTTGAGAATAGCCATCCTAACAGGTGTGAGGTGATCTCTCATTGTGGTTTTGATTTGCATTTCCCTGATGATAAGTGATGTTGAACACCTCCCTATTCAAGGACCTGTTGGCTCTTTTTAGGTCTTATTTGGGGTAATGTCTCTTTGGGTGCTTTGCCCATTTTTCAGTTGAATTTAGTTGATTGGTTGTGTGTGTGTGTGTGTGTGTGTGTGTGTGTGTGTGTGCGCGCGCGCACGCACTGTTGAGTTGTATCAGTTTCATATACATGCACACACACACGTATATGTCTCACATGTTTGTTTTTGAGAAAGAGAGAGTGTGTGCACATGCAACCGGGGGAAGGGCAGAGAGAGAGGGAGACAGTATCCAAAGTGGTTTCTGTGCTGATAGCAGAGAGCCCGATGTAGGGCTCAAACTCACAAACCGTGAGATCATGACCTGAATGAAGTCAGACACTTAACTGAGTGAGCCACCTAGGTGCCCCTCTTACATATTTTTCACATCAACCCCCTTATCAGATATGTGGTTTGCAAATATTTTCTCCCATTCCATAGGTTGCCTTCTCATTTTGTGATGGTTACTTTGCTGTGCAGAAGGTTTTAGTTTGATATCCCGCTTGTTTATTTTTTTATTTTGTTGCTTTTGTTTTCTGTGTCAGATCCCAAAATCACTAACAAGATCAATGACAAGGAGTTTTCTTCTAGGAGTTGTACAGTTTCAGGTCTTACATTCAAGTCTTTAATCCATTTTGAGTTGATTTCTGTGTATGGTATAGGGATAGGAGTCTAGTTTTATCCTTTTTTTTTTTTTTTTTTCCTTTTTTACTGTTTATTTTGAGAGAGAGCGAACCAGGGGAGAGGTAGAGAGAGAGGCCGAGAGAAACTCCCTCTGTCAGTGCAGAGTCCGCCGTGGGGCTCCATCTCACAAACCGTGAGATCATGACCTGAGCAGAAACCAAGAGTCTGAAACTTAACCAACTGAGCCACCCAGGTGCCCCTAGTTTCATTCTTTTGTAAATGGATTTTCACTTTTCCCAGCATTATTTATGGAAGAGCCTGTCCTTTCCCCATTGTATATTCTTGGTGCCTTTGTTGAAAATTTATTGAATGTACACACACACACACACTTATTCCTGGGCTTTCTAGTCTGTTCCATTGGTCAGTGTGTCTGCTTTTATGCCAATACCATACTTTTTCATAACCACAGCTTTGTAGTTTGAAATCAGGAATTGTGATGCTTCCAGCTTTGTTGTTCTTTCTCAAGATTGCCAAACTACTCAAGATCTTTTGTGGTTCTATAAAAGGAATTTTGGGATTTTTTTTCTACTTCTGTGAAAAATGCCATTGGAACTTTGAAGGGATTACATGAATCTATAAGTCACTTTGGATTGTATGGACATTTTAAAAGTATTAATTCTTCCAATCCATGAACATGGACTACCTTTCCATTCAATTGTGTTTTCATTTCATTTATCAATGTGTTAACAGTTTTTGTTATACAGATCTTTTACTTCTCTGGTTAAATTTATTGCTAAGTACTTAATTCTCTTTGATGCTGTTGTAATTGGGATTGTTTGCCTAATTTCTCTCTCCTGTAGTTGTTAGTATGTAAAATAACTATTTTGTGTATTGATTTTGTATCCTGCAACTTTATCTAATTTGTTTATCTACAGCTTTTTGGTGGAATAATTAGGGTTTTCTAGATAGGATACCATGTCATCTGCAAACAGACAATTTTCCTTCTTTTCTGATTTGGATGCCCTTTATTTCTTTTTCTTGTCTAGTTGCCCTGGTTAGGACTTCCAGTGTTATTTTGAATAAAAGTGATAAGAATGGACATTTTTGTCTTGTTCCTGATCTTAAAGGAAAAGCTTTTCACCACTGAATATGATGTTAGCTAAGGTTTGTCATATATGGCTTTATGTTGAGGTGTGTTTCACCTGTACCTAATTTGTTGACAGTTCTTCTTATCATGAAAGGATATTGAATTTTGTCAAGTGCATCTATAGAAATGATCATATTATTTTTGTTCTTCATTTTGTTAGTGTGGTGTATCTCATTTATTGATTTGGATAGTTGAACCATCCTTCTATCCCAGAAATAAATCTTACTTGATCGTGGTGTATAATCCTTTTAATTTAGTGTTGAATTCAGTTTGTGAATATTCTCTTGAGGATTTTTTCATCAGTGTTCATCAGGGCTGGGGCTCGTCGGTGGCTTAGTTGATTGAGCATCCGGCTCTTGATTTTGGCTTGAGTCATGATCGCAGGATCGTGGGATTGAACCCTGCGTCAGGCTCCATGATGAGTGAGGAGCTGGCTGAAGATTCTTTCTCTCCCTCTTCCCCTCTCCCCCTCTCACACACCTGCTCTTTCCCTCTCACCCTCTTTTTCTCTCTCTCTCAAGTAAAAATAAAATGTTCCTCAGGGCTATTGGCTTGTGGTGTTCTTGTCTGACTTTGGTATCAGGGTAATGGTAGCCTTGCAAAATGAGTTTGAAAGTGTTCCTTTTTCTTAAATGTTTTGAAAGGGTTTTTTGTTTTGTTTGTTTTTTTTTTTTTTTTAAGTCAGGATTAGTTTGAGATTGAGGAATGCCAAAATGAATTCAGATCGGCTGATAATATTTTAAGACACAGGAATGGAGGTTCTAGGAAAGGACAAAATGGTGGGCTAAAGTTATTTTTCTCCCTTCCCCCCAGAACAAAACAGGAACTAAGTAAGATGCATGCATGTTTTCTTTTTTAAAAGAATCTACTTTTTAGAGGTACATGCTGCAATATGGATGAAATGATACGTTGCTGGTGTTTGTTTTAGAGTGGAGGAGGGGTAATAGATGAAACAAGATTGACTAAGAAAGAGTTGGTAATTGTTGAAATAATGATGAGTAAATGATGTTATTTATAAAGCTTTACTTTTATACTTGTTTGAAATTTTTTTGCGATAAAATCTTTTAAAGTTTAAAATAAAAGTACAGAGGCGCCTGGGTAGCTCAGTCGCTTAAGCATCTGACTTCGGCCCAGGTCATGATCTCACTGTGAGTTTGAGCCCCGCGTCGGGCTCTGTGCTAACAGCTCAGCCTGGAGCCTGCTTCAAATTCTGGGTCGGTCTCTCTCTCTCTCTCTCTCTCTCTCTCTCTCTGCCCCTTCCCAGCTTGCACTTTGTCTCTCTCTCTCTCTCTCTCTCAAAAATAAATAAACATTTAAAAAAAAATTTTTTTAAATAAAAGTACAGACTTGGGGGTTGCGGGTCTTGGTAAAGCCAACATAGTAAACACACTCAGTTGTTTCAGGTCTCCCCAGTAGTATTTATTACTAGCCTTCTGAGCCCAATTTCTCTTATGACTGTCATATGATAGTTTCAGTCAACAGAAAAATGGAATAGCTACATAGATATATAATGACTTTGTATTAAAAAGAGATTTTAGTGTTTTAAAGGAATCTATAGATTCTGGAAATCATTCCTGACAGGATGACTGAGGAAACATTTGGGTAAATTAACAGTATATTCTGTATACAACAGATTTCATTTTATGAGATATTTGAATTTCTGAAAAGATAACCTGTGTGTATCAGACTGATGTCAAACAGTAAAGATTTCTCTAAGAAAATTGATAGGGTATTTTGACTAAGGGTGCAGTTTACTCAGTTGACTGTTAGCAAATCATAGTGTTAGAGGACTTGGCAAGTTACTAGTAAGATTCAAACTGTTGCTTCCTCTCTGTCACTTTATACTATTGCCTTGAAAGCCAGAAAATGGTTCCAGTTTACTTCTTTAATGGTTTAACCCTACATACCAAAAGTGGGTACTTGGCACATTGGCAGGTATCTTTTTTTTTTTTTTTTTTTTTTAATTTTTTTTTTTTCAACGTTTTTTATTTATTTTTGGGACAGAGAGAGACAGAGCATGAACGGGGGAGGGACAGAGAGAGAGGGAGACACAGAATCGGAAACAGGCTCCAGGCTCCGAGCCATCAGCCCAGAGCCCGACGCGGGGCTCGAACTCACGGACCGCGAGATCGTGACCTGGCTGAAGTCGGACGCTTAACCGACTGCGCCACCCAGGCGCCCCCATTGGCAGGTATCTTGCTAGATTCTCTTCTGAATGCTATCTCACTTAATTCTCACAATAGTGCAGTGGAGTGGTTTACAAATGAACAAATTGAACCAGAGTGATCACACAACTAGTAACAGGTTGAATTGAGTCCTTATAATTCTAGGATCTTTTCATTGTACTGTATTACCTATCTTATTTAAGGAGCCTTCTGTCTCCACCAGTGCTTTACATTACACACCCATGACCTATTTATATTGTAAACTGGAAGGTTGTTTTTTTTTTTTTTTTTTTAAGTTTATTTATTTATTTATTTAGAGAGTGAGATGGAGCATGTGTGTGTGCGCGCACACACACGAGTGGGGAGGGACAGAGAGAGGGAGAGAGAAAATCCCAAGCAGACTCCTTGCTGTCTGCAGACAGCCTGATGCAGGGCTCACTCTCAGGAACTGTGAGACCATGACCTGACCTGAAATCAAGAGTTGGATGCTCAACCAACTAAGCCACGTAGACGCCCCTAAACTGGAAGTTTTTCTCTTCTAACCCCTTCACCTGTTCTCCCATCCACCCTATATCTTTATACTTTCAAAATACTATTTTGCCCAAAAAGATTGGGAACCACTCATATAAAGTGGTTGTCTACAAGAGATTTGTCAAATCTGGGTACTAATTTTTTTTTTTTTTTTTTAATCTTAGTCTTTATATTGGTCACCAAGTACTGAAAAGGAAAGGCAGCATTCAAAAACAGTAATGTTCAGCATTTAGAAATATTTTACATGGGGGAAAAATAAGTTTATAAATAGATGTTTTAACCAAAAGGGAAAATAGCTTGTGAACCTAAGATACTTTGTTGTTTTACTGTACTTACTCAGTGCTAGAATTCAGGGCTTTGCTTAGGGTCAGATTATGATATGACAGGAAAACCAACAGAGGTGATTAAAGGAGACCATAAAATGACTGGTAAAACTTAGCATGGTATATTGTGATTATATTTTGCATAAGAATTTGGAGCTGCTTACTGTGCCAGTTGTATTCATTAATTAACTAAAAAGTGCTATTTTGTCCGTGTCCTGGGGCTAATTTATTATAAGAATTAATTAACAAATGAGAATTTTGGCCTAAATACAGCTGAAATGTTTACTGAAATTGGATCAAAGATGAGCATTTGTGTCAAGGTTTTAAAATCATTTTTCATATTAAGATGTCTAGAGAAAATGTTTACAATCCATAAGTTAAATATTTTTGTTTTGCATGATGGGAATTTTTTAAGTTCCTTTGTCTAATAACACACCACTGGCTATTTGGTCCAGAGATGTTCCTCCTCTTGGGCTTCTAGGGCAACAATGTATTCATCATTTCAAAGATTTCATTTTACTCAGGGACCTGCTGTATGAGTAAATGGAGGCTTGTTTTTGGCTTAGGCAAAACAATGTATATCACTGTTCCTTTGAGTTGATCATTATCTTCCATCACTGTCACTTTTTACTTATTTATTTAAAAAAGTTTTTTAGTGTTTATTTTTGAGGGAGAGAGAGAGAGAGAGCGAGCAGGGGAGGGACAGAGAGAGGGAGACACAGAATCTGAAGCAGGCTCCAGGCTCCGAGCTGTCAGCACAGAGCCCGACCCAGAACTCCAGCCCACCAACAGTGAGATTATGACCTGAGCTGAGGTCGAACACTTAACAGACTGAAGCCACCTAGGCACCCTGTCAACTTTTTAAATTATTTAATTTTATTGCTATTGATATATAGCTTATGGTGAGTAGTTTGGTGATAAAATGTGTACTGGTATATATTTGCATTGACAGTGATTTGAACTTACTTTCCACCACAGGGACCTTTAGATATGATTTGTGGTTAAAATAGGAATCATTCATACACATCCCAAATGCTTTTATTCTGCGACACCATTATTACTGAATTCTTTTTTTGACTGGAGAGTGCTCCCCAGTTGAGTATTCTAAGTTTGTCATCACTAAGACTCTCCTGGTACTCTAAGAAACTGCTTGCTAAAAAAATTAAGAACACCTTGGTCACTACCTCACATATGAGCTATTGCTTGTATGATGTAATCATTTCTTATCTCTAATGCACGAGTTTATGGAATATCACACTTTACCTACTTTTGGGGTGTTTCTTCTGTGTTTTATCCACTTTTCTTCACTGGCATATAGCATATTTAGAAATGCTGTGTTAACAGCTGTGGATCATGTGTATACTTGTAGTTAGCTTTGCTATAAGGAGAGATTTGCATTCCTAAGAATACGAGAAATTTTATCAACAAACTCAGGTCAAAAAAAATTGCTTATAATGTTTTTTCTTTAGAAAAAGTTATTAAGACTTTTTATAGCCATAAGTATATAATTGCAAAACCTAAACATTACTCAGCAAATCTGTCAACTGATGAATTATATTAAGCTGTTTATCCATCTTAACTTTTGCCAAAAAATGATACCGTTCTCTATCACAACCACCTACCATTATAGGCAGACCCTCTTACCCATTTTTATGATAAACGAGGGATAGCTTCACTCAGCAGATGTGATATGTAAAACTATTTCTGGGATTTGCTGTAAAATAATTCTATGGAAGGGGTTACAGATAAAGTAAGGTTAGCCATCAGTTGATTGTTTAAAACTGGGTAAGGTTTATGAATTCATTACAGAGTTTGCTTTGCTTTTGCATTTGTTTGGAATTTTTCATAATAAGATCTTTTTCAAAGATGTTAAAAATACGGGCGCCTGAGTGGCTCAGTCAGTTAAGCATCTGACTCTTGATCTCAGCTCAGGTCATGACCTCACGATTTGTGAGTTTGAGGTTCCGGTGTTCCAGCGCAGAGCCTGCTTGGGATTCTCTCTCCCTCTGTCTCTGCCCCTCCCGTGCTCATGCTCTCTTGGCTCCCTCTCAAAATAAATAAACTTTTCTTTTTTTTAAAGAACCATTTAAAAAGATGCAAAAAATAACATCAGGATAAGTAAGTCTGAACAAAATTTTGAAGAACAGATTAATAGGTATTAACAAAGGAGGTCTTGTTCCATTCAGGCAAAGGAGTTTGAACTAACCCAATAGGTAATAGGGAACCATTATAGATTTCTAATAGTGGAATGATAATGATCAAAGTTATGCTCTAGAAGGGTTAAAGTAAGGAAAGAACGAAGAGTAAATTGGAGGGCTGAGAGCCCAGAGGTAGTGAGATCAGTTCATTGCTATAATGCAGCCTTAAAATTGTAAAGAGGTGATTAATGTTGGTGAATGGATGGGTAAAATATAGTGTATGAAACATTTCAAAGGAGAAGGAATAGCTCTGCATTTAGGCTCTCAGGTGCTAATGCCAGTGCAGCAAAAAGGAGAGAGGGTTGTTTTTTTGTTTTTTGTTTTGTTTTGTTTTTGTTTTTCAGTTTTTCCCCTCATTTGTCTAGGGCTTAAAGGACCATTTGGGTGTCTTGAATTTGGAGGCATGGTAAAAATGTAGTCAGTATTTTGGCTCTTTTAGTAAATCAGTATCAACAAGCCTCTTAAGTTTTAAAGTTTTTTCTCTTTCCAAATGGAATTTAAAATGAAGGACATCCCATTTTATACTATTAGACAAAGCTGCCAGAACAGAGTTTTTTGGCATTTGTGTGTGTGTGTGTGTGTGTGTGTGTGTGTGTGTGTGTTTATTTAAGTAATCTCTACACCCAACCTGGGACTTGAAATCACGACCCTGAGATCAAGAGTCACATGCTCCTACCACAGAGCTAGCCAAGCACCCCTAGAATAGTTTTGATAAGTTGTTTGAAACCAGAGAGCTCAAGTCTTCCAAATTACTTGAATTTTTTCCATCAGAACCCTGCAAATGCCATGCCAGCCAGGTTATAGGTGGCTAGCATAATTTATTTCATTATTGGAAAAAGAAATTGAGATCTTGGTGCAAGTTAAAAGTTATCTCATGGGAGGGGCGCCTGGGTGGCGCAGTCGGTTAAGCGTCCGACTTCAGCCAGGTCACGATCTCGCGGTCCGTGAGTTCGAGCCCCGCGTCAGGCTCTGGGCTGATGGCTCGGAGCCTGGAGCCTGTTTCCGATTCTGTGTCTCCCTCTCTCTCTGCCCCTCCCCCGTTCATGCTCTGTCTCTCTCTGTCCCAAAAATAAATTAAAAAAAAAAAAAAAAAAAGTTATCTCATGGGACAACCATAAGAAAATACTTTGGTTCTGAAATAATACTTTATCTATACTTTATTTTGAAGATTCCCGCCCAAGTTTAGTGAAAAAGCAACTGAGAGCTCTTACTTAGTATATAAGAATTTCACAGGACAATAACACTCCAATCAGCAGTCTTAAAAGTGCATCAGAATTGTTGAGAATTGCAGTTAACTTTCAATTTAGAGTTTTCCTCTAGACTATAGAGCCTTCTCTAATGTAGAGTCTTTGAAAGAGAAAACTGACTTTATGAGCAGAGTTAGAATTGAAATTATTTAAAACCTTATGAGAAAATTGACCAGCCTTCACACTATGTGGGACTGTGTAAAATGGTTTTGACTTTGGATGGTGGTTTGACATCTCTGATACATGCTTCATGACATTTTAGTAGTTCCACATCTAGGAAAGTATCCTAAGAAAATGTGTATGTTAAAGAAAGGCATATGTACGTGACTGTTCAATTGTTTATATTATGGAAAATTAGCAACACTCTAAGCGTGCACCTGCACAGGATTGACTTAAATTATAGTAGATCCATAGGCTAGAGTACTGTGCCAGCTTTTAAGAGGAAGAAGTAGATATGTACATAATGTATATAGAAAGATGTCTAAAACCTGCTAAATGAACAAAGCAGATTACAGAACAGTAGAGTTATCGCTTTTACTTTTGGAGTATCTTTGGGAAGTGGAATTATGTGAGAATTTCACTTCTACTTTTTATGCTTCTGTAATGTTTGCGTATTTTTACAAGCATTTGTTATCTTTGTAATATGTTAAGAATTAAGATACAGCTGTGGGTTAGGGAGGGGACTCTAGTTTGCATATCAGAATTGTTAAGCTTTAAATTCCTTTATTGCTATATACTTAGCCACCTGGTCTGCCTATTAATCACAAAACATGTATGGTCAGGTTCTGTTTGTCTGTTTTGAGGGTGCTTGCTGCCTATTGTCCTTCATTGTTAATAGAATTTTCCATGAGACTAGTCAGTGATAAGTCTTGTCTAAACAATTCAAGAGATTTATAAAAGTCTTTATAAGAGATTCCTCTGTGTCACTGGTAAACTGCGGAGTGGTTTGGGGTTGCTTTCTTTGAGGGGAAGGTGTTGTTTTCTCTTCAGAATGACTCATTAATTGTAGAGGCACACTTCAGGATTTTTTTCCCCCTTCATGGTTGTGAAAATGCAATACTTGGCACATAGGCAAGCCTAAAGAGTTTGCAAATTGCCTACCCTCTCCTACTTTGGATAAGAGAAACATCTTAAAATAGCACTTAACATAGTTTTTATAGATAGTAGTTGCTCACTTCATGTTTGTTGAATGAATGAATGAATGAATGAAGAAAAAACTGGCAAATCTAGATACTATAAATCCCAAAAGAGCCAGGAAATTTAATCTGGACTTGTGTGGGTAGCATAGCACCAATAATAATTGATGCTTAAGTTTTAAAAATTTGTTTTAATTCAGATGTTGCTATCTAAAGTAAACAGTAATTACTTTAGGGGTGCCTGGGTGGCTCAGTCAGTTAAGCATCTGACTCTTGATTTCAGCTCAGGTCACAATCTCACGGTTCATGAGTTGGGTTCGTTGAGTTCGTTGAGGTGGAGTTGGAGCCCCGAGTCAGGCCCTGCACTGGCAATGAAGAGATTCTCTCTCTCCCTCCCTCCCTCCCCCTCCGCCCCTTCCTCCCTCTCTCTCTCTCTCTCTCTCTCTCTCTCTCTCTCTCAAATAAACTTTGAAAAAAATATACAATTACTTTAATAAATAGATGCAATGCTTTAAAATCTTAATTTTGTTTCTTTTGAGTGCCACAACTTTGTGTATCTGGCTTCTTACAAGTTAATTTTATTATTATTTTGAGAGAGAGAGACTGCATGCTCAAGTGAGCAGGGGAGGGGTAGAGAAGGAGAGAGAGAATCCCAAGCAGACTCCATGCTGTCTCACAAACTGTGAGATCATGACCTAAGCCAACATGAAGAGTCGGACACTCAAAACAACTGAGCCACCCAGGGCCACCCCCCCCTCCAAAGTTAATATTTTTGTAGCTCTGTTTCTTCACCTGTAAAATAATAAATTAGATTCTAAACTTTAAATTCCTAGATTTTTTATGAACTGTAGGAATTTTGCCCAAATACTGAAAGTATAACAGATATTAATGCTTCATAAATGTGTACAACCCACTTCGTCTGGAGTAAGGAAATATGGTTCCCATTTCAGGGCTTGAAAATGAAAAGGGTTTGTACAGAGGAGGCAAACGTAGAGGAGTGAGATGTTCTTTTCTTGTGGTACATGGCTCTAAAGCATGCTCTGAGGCTTCCAACACAGTAGGACAGAACCTTCAGAAAGTCTTGACAATCTCTCTTTAAAGGGCTCTTGAAAGTTCTTTGAGGGTGTCATCTTTATTTAATACTTAGAAGCCTAAAGTGTTCTTGGTTCTTCTTAAGGATAGAGACTGTGCATCTTTGGTTAGTTTTGCAGTAAATATCAGTTTATCATTGTTAAATGAGGTGTAAATAAAATACTTCTTTTTTTTTTTTTCAGTGTTAACCTAAAATAATTTAAGATCGTAGTATTTAGTTTCATTATTTATGGTGTATTCTTATCCTAACACTACTCCCCCTTCCTCCAAGAACAACTAAGTATATCTTATCCTCTGTAATACTGCCATTAATGAAATTTTTCATGGGGAAAGAAATTCTTCCTGTGTGCTAAAATAGGATTTTTAAAAAACTCGGTTTTAATTACCTCCTGTTCAAGTAAACTTAGAGCTTTTATAGACATCTGTTTATTATGCCATGCCTAATAGCCCCTAAAGGGAGTATGAATTTAGGCAGAGGAGCCAAGGGATAAACAAATGCTGCAGGAGAAGAGGTGAGAGAAAAAGAAACTTTATCTTGACTCTAAATTACTTAAAGTTTCTTTAAAAACACTTTTTTTTTTTTTTTGATGTTTGGTTTTTTTTGAGAGAGACAGACAGACAGACAGACAGACAGACAGACAGTGCAAGCAGGCATGGGGCAAAGAGAGAGGGAGACACAGCATCTGAAGCAGGTACCAGGCTCTGAGCTGTCAGCATAGAGCCCGATGCAGGGCTCAAACTCCTGAACCTTGAGATCATGACCTGAGCCAAAGGTCAGCCGCTTAACTGACTGAGCCATCCAGGCGCCCATAAATTTCTTTAGTCTTCATTGTTTACCCCCAGTTTTTTTCTTTTCTTCTTTATCTTCAGACCTGAACTTCTTCTAGATTCTTAGCCTGCATTAAGTTGCTTCAAATCCTAATTTATAGTTTATACCATCCCAGTTATATGAACTTTTTGCCACATCTCTTAGCACTTTGTCTTAGAGTTCATCTCTTATTTTCCAATAATTCTTCTGTGTTTATCACTTATCTCTGCTACATTGTTTGTTTTTTTTTTCTCATTTACTGGCGTATCCTTTTCTCAGGTTACTTTAGCAAAATTAAAATACACACCCTTTGGAGAATAGTGAAAATAATTGTTAGCCACATTCAGGTTATAGTAGCAGCTCCTCTTCACATCTATTTAAAGGCTGTAGAGAGCCATTTAAACTCTTTATTTGCTACAAATGCTAGTCTATATGTACCTGTGAGTGAGCAGGACAAGTATTATTCTTTCTTTTGTACAGATGAGAAAACTGAGACTTTGAGACCCTACATGCATGAATTGCCTAAGCCAATGCCAGGATTCATAGATACCTGGAGCAGAAAAAAACCCAATGAGATTTTACTTTGAGGAATTTAAAGATTGTGTATAAAAAGTGACTTTTCTGAGATCACCAAATTATTTAAGTTGTAGGCTAGAACTCAGATTTCCTACATCTTAATATAATACTTTTTCATAACATTTTCTTTTCTCAAGGTCACAAGCTTATATGTTACAGTACAATGGCAGTGTTGTACTTTGATACTTGTTTGGGTTGAAGATGGAAGATAAAACATATAAGTGGCAACTGCCACATTAGTTCTCAGACAAGTTGGTCCTGTAGATAAAATGCATTTGTGTATTAATTGCACTTTGAAGTACTCTCTGATTTAAACATTGAGGGTAATAGTCATATTAAAAACCTTCCAATATTCTTTTCCCATCACTCCTTTTTACTATCTTGTAAAGTTCTAAAGAGGAAACTGAAGTGTAGAAATACTTAGGAATAAATTCAACTTAAGTGTGTAAGAAAATTTTGAGTAATCAGTAGGTTCAGAAATTAAATCTTAAGTAATGGCAGTTTTGTTTTAATTAATGGCTATTTTGAAAATATTTTCATTAATTAATGGCCTTATTTAAAATTTTTCTGAAAAAATGTTTTTCTCTTAACTGAGTTAAGTATATTCACTTCTTGGACTGCTGTAGCTCTTTTATTGCTTTAGAGTTAGTCTAGACAGAATAGTACACTGGGCTAAATATATTGATTTCAGGAGACATCTTAGATGCTTGTGTTTTAGTGAATCCCAGTTTAAGAGATTGCTTTCAAAAGGAAGAAATTTGGTTGATTGTAGCTTATGGCTAGTTGGAATTCAGAGAACTGAGAGCTTTTATATGCAGGGTCCTTTATGTAGTAAATGAGGGGCAGAAATCCTAATAATTTTATAAAAGTATTCTATGTACAACTTAATGCTAAAACTCTGGAAAGAAACCAGACCTAGGAGGTAAGGAATCTAGGGAGGATTTTTAAATTTAGGATGTTTATAATTTTAATTCCAAAATAGGAAGTTGTGGCTAATAGGATAAAAATAATCATTAACCTTCTTAAAAGATCTGAAGTAATATTGTTGCCCTTGAGAAAAGTAAGCATTGCAGGTTGTGATATCATTCAACCTGTTTATGCCAGCCTAAACAAGAAGAGATGTTCTCCTTTTCTGTAATACATACCTATCTTTAACATATTGGGTCTCACATAATTTGAAAAATAACTGTAAAATATACTTTTCTGGCCCTGAATTAGTGAGTGTGCATATTTGTCCTTACTTTGAAATCTCATAATTGGGCCCTAGATTCCAGAGTGATTTTCATACATAGGGAAGCCACTACTACTTTTCAAAACGTTTTCTGATGAGAGTAAGGAAAATCTCAACCGTTTTGTTAACACCTTGCCTTTAAAACCTTGTTGTTAATATGCTTGGAGAATTATATTCATTAAAATAGAAATGCTTTCAGTGATGTATTTAAATTTTAGTTACAGATGATTGAGATTGGAAAACCAAAGCAATTAAAAGAAAAGGGACGTTTTGGGAAGATGGCTTGTTTGTATATATTTAATATGTATTCACTTATATGTTTTGTCAGAGACCAAAATTGAGGAAGAGATGTGGCTTCTGGGGGTTTGTGAAGAGAGTTGATCAGAGATTGCTCCTTGGCTGAGTTGCTGTCTGCATAGGCTGTTAACAATTGTTTCTCTGGCAGCAGATCTTGTTCATCAGGATTGCATCATTTCTGGGAGAATGGCCAAGGTCCACAGCCTCAGTACAAAGACTGTCTGAAGCATATGAGGCCTGTTCTCTTTCTAAAGCGGCACTCCTCTTCCTGCCAGTCCTCTTCACAGGATTACTGAAGCAGACTTGTTCTGAATTTCTTTCATTGGATTGGCTGTTTATTGGACTCTTGTCTCCCAGCTGCTTCCGGCTCACCTGGCTGATGCAATTTCTTTTTCTGAAATCTCTGTTGGAATTGTTCTGAAAACACTTTTTGTGTGTCTGTTCTGAGAGTGACCAGATAGATCACACGGGTCTTGTGCTTTCAGCAAGTCATATAGAGAAGAGACTGTCAGAGTGACACAGAGACTATTGACCATTTCTGAACCCAGTTAAAAAGATGGGTAATTATAAAACATTTCTGGCATCTTCTAATTAACAGTATTTTCTCCAGAAACTGTGTATGTATGTAAATGGTGACTTCTCAAAAAAGTACTTAGTACTGGGAGAGTGGTTGGTTCTGCTTCTGAATCCAAGAACTTACTACTGTTCCTGTGGATTCTGATGACTTGTTCTGGAAATAGTCAAATTGATGTGAAATTGAAATTCTGGTGCATTCATTTTCCCCCTACTGTATATTCATATATTTAGTTCCCTTTTTCCTCCTGTCGTTTCTTATCCTCTTTCTTTGTTTTTGCTAAAGGAGTCCACTTCTTTATTTTTTCTTTCTTTTACTATTACCTTCATACCTTTTATGTGTGCTCTTTTAAAATTGTTTTTAAAGAATAGTTAATTTTCCAATTTTTTATAAATAAAATATTGATATAAAAGTATATTTCCTGTCTTGCTTGGTAACTGGAATCCCACAAACAGCTCTTTTCACGTACATAGTTACATTAACATTTTAGGTATATATTAACACATACATAGAGAGATTAACATTATTTTGGCTAATGTTAAATTTGACTTTGCTGCCTAAAATTACCTATTGTCCTTTACTTGTTGGAGGGTAGAAAGTTATTTAAGGCCCTATTTTTCCCCATGTTTTCATTATGAAGTTTACCACACATAGAATTGACTCCCTTTTGTCAGTCTTTTTTTATAGCAGGAAAGAGGATAGGTGGGATGGAGAGGATGGGCGTAATATGAACTTTAATAGGTGATAGTAGAGAGTAAATTTGACATTTGATTAAAGAAAGCCCCTGGATTTTGGGAGGGGGTCAGTACAGAAGAAGCATCTCCTAGGAAAGAGAAAAAAGAATCTCTTGGGAAATGGGAGAGAATTCTCATCTGAAGAAAAGAGGATTACTGAATGACATCATATTTTCCACTTCTTAAGTCTTTAATAAAGATAATTTCCTTTTCCATTATTTAGGTTCTGGCTTTACAGGGAAATAGGATATATCGGTTAAAGGACAAAAATATAGTAGTAAATGAAACAAAGGATGGTTAACAAGCCAGTGTGTAGAAATGAAACACAAAATTACCATTAAAATATTCTATATAATTCTGTTCTTTGTGTCTATCAATGTTACTTCTTTCTGTACTAATCTGTGTCCCAACTTTTTCTAGGTCTTCAGAGTTACTGGCAGATAATTTTGGGGGACTTCATATTCGGAGGTCTATAAAAAGGTGACTGAGTCAAATAAATCCTTTAAATTTGTTTTAATTTTTATATTGTAATGAATGCTACAATTATATGTTGATCATTGTGATTATAATTCATTCAGCAAACATTCTCAGAACACTTTCTGTGTGCCAGGCACCTTTGAGAACATTGAAAGTACAACAGAGGATAAAACACAAAAATCTTGTCCTCATAGAGTTTATAGGAAGAGACAGAAAAATTAACAGGTAAAAGATATCTTGAAATTGTTCTACCTAGAGACAGATTTAACTTTTCACTCTAAGACACCTCTCCAAATCGTGTGATAGGTTAATGACTGTTATACTGCTAAGCTTTGTAAACTATACTGAGAGTCTGTTGTCTTGGCTTATAAAACTAGAGTAATTAAAATAAGAAAATATTGCATATAGATGATCTGTTAAAATGACTTTAGTTAATATTTTAAGAGCTACATTTCGCAGAGTATTATTTAGGGAAGGAACGACTGTCAGGGTTATATGAGCAATTTGGTTTTGTTAACATGTTTTGAATTAGGAAGGCTGGTATTGTTAAAGCATTATTTAGAACACGATGGACATGCTATATAATGGTTGTCTTTATCAGGATGGGTCATGTAAAAGTAGACAAGAGGAAGATGGAGGAATTCATGAAAGAGAAGTTCATAGTTAACTAGTTAATATTTCTTAAATTTATCAAGTATACAAATTAACTAGGTTGAGATTTCAGTAAGGAATATGTTAATTATTTACTCATTCATTAAGGAAATATTATCAAGTAATTTTCCCATTGTTTTCTTTTAGCATATCTTTTAAAAACGACTTGCAAAGATAACTGTCAGCGTAAGTTTTATAAGTTGTCTTTCTTCTAGCAGCCTACTTTTTTTTTATGAGCATATAATAGTAATGGCTATGACAAAGGCTTTTTAATGGTATTGAATAACTTTTTCTGTCCTTTACTGAAATTGTAACACATGATTGAGATTCCTATATTGGTTAGGGGAGGCGTGATCATTATAAGATTCTGCTCTGATTATCAAGCCATGCAGCTTCTGGGCTTTTTGGTTTTGTTTGTTTGTGTTTTTCTCTTTGGTTCAAGTTATAGAGTGACACTGAAATTAGGGGAAGAGTTGTGACCAACAATCCCCAATATTTAACTATATTTTGAGCTTATTACGTTATAAATATTCTCTCTTTTGTTATTTGTAGATTTTATTTCAATTTCCCAGAGGCTTGGAGGATGTACTGCCTAAATCTGTTTTGATATACTGTTAGGGAAAGGAAACATTTATGTGTACGACAGGCCTAAGGAGTTAGGTTAGTCACTTCTCTTTTATAAACTGAAAAGAAACAACAGGAAAATTTGCCTTTTTCATTTCAGTCCCAAGTCTAGCAATATGTCCCCTTCACTTGTATAGGAACCGGTGTCTGGCCTTCCCTCAGATTTGGAGAGTCCTAGATCTTGATGAGATCCAGCTCTTTAAAAATGTAGGTGCCAGGGAGGACTGCTTAGCATATAGCTGTTTATAGTATTCTAAAATAACAACACAAAAGATTAATATTATCTTAATGTGTTCTTAAAAATCTTGGCCTGATTCACTGCTCACAATTTGTTTTCTTATCCATATTAATTTGCTTCATATATCAAAAAAGATTCAGGTATCTCAGATGGTCTACCATTTAAATTTTGCCATTATTCCCTGGATTGAGTTAGTATCATATACTTTTCATTGCATTAAATTTTCTTTAATATAAATGTTTGATTTTTCTTCCTATTTGTCTTACCATGAATCAGTAGATCAGTCATGAGATATTTTTGTAGTCTCTTTGCAAAAGTCTTTATTAACCTGGGCCTTTAACATTCACACTGACTTTCTTCCCTCCCACATAAAACGCTTCTTGTCTTATTCTTTTAATGGTTTAATATAAAACCACTAATGTGAAATCAGAGTACACTTTTTACCCCCTTTGTACCATACCTCCAAATTTCTTAATGTGCTTTTTTTTTTTTTTTTTTTAAGATTTTATTTTTCAAGTAATCTCTACACCCAGCGTGGGGCTCAGAACCAACTGAGCTAGCCAGCCAGGAGCACCTCAGTCTTAATGTACTTTTGACGTTTTACAGTTTAGTAGTTTGTGAGTCTTTTGTGTTCCCAAATTCCACTGGTTATGGTCAGCAACTCAAGGTATCCTGTCTCCTTTTCCATAGAAAATTTTCTCATCTTTATCATGAAACTATACTCTTTATGGTGTATGTTTTTGTTTTTTTCATTTTATTTTATTTTTTTTAATTTATTTATTTTGAGAGAGAGAGAGAGTGAGCAAGCAGGGGAAGCAGGGGAAGCACAGAGAGAGAGAGGGAGAGTATCCCAAGAGGCTCTGGTAGCGCAGAGCCCGACGTAGGGCTTGAAGTCATGAGTGGTGAGATCATGACTTGAGCCAAAGCCAAGAGTCAGATGTTTAATCGACTGAACCACCCAGGCGTCCATTTTTATTTAAACCTAGTAGTGAAAGCCTAACAAATACAGTTAAGGTAGTTGCATCTTCTCCCAAAATTACAGTTAAAATAAAATGGTTTCAAAGAAGAAAAAGAAGGGCACGTGAGTGGCTCAGTTAAGTGTCCAGTTCTTAGTTTCTGCTCAGGTCATGATCTCATGGTTTATGAGTTTGAGCCCTGCAGCGGACTTCATGCTGACAGTGCAGAGCCTGCTTGAGATTCTCTCCTCTCTCCCTCTCTCTCTGCCCCTCGCCCACTCACTGTCTGTGTCTGTCTCTGTCTCTCTCTCTCCCTCTCTCTCTCTCTCTCTCTCTCAAATAAACTTTAAAAAAAAAAAAGGAAAAGAATGTAATGTGACACAAGAAAGCAATAAGAACAGCTGTATCCAATCAAATAAAAACAGATCTCTTTTATCATCACACTTACTCTGGAATAAATAACATTGTTGGCGGCTGGTAAAACTGCGTTTATTTGTGGCCCGGGGTGGGGGAAAAACTTTAATTTTAAATATTAAAAATATTTAATTTTTCTTTCTTTCTTTTTTTTTAAGTAATCTCTACACCCAGTATGGGACTTGAACTCATGACCCTGAGATCAAGAGTAGCATGCTATACCAGCTGAGCCGGCCAAGCACCCCTAAATGAAGATCTTTAATTGTTAAAGAATTTAGTTAAACTTTGATATTTCTATTTACCTACATTAGAACTTACTATGTAATAGGTGTTAGGCTGCCAGAAAATTTTGTTTGATGAGCAGTTGTAGAATGGTGGAAATGTACTTATACTAGTAAGCAAGGCAGACCATTACTTTCCCTTTCGCTAAAAAGCAAAGAAAAATAATAATAAAGATATGAAAAGTTAGCATAACTTTGGCTACCTCATTTTGTAGAACATTAATGTAGTACACAATAAAATAGGACAATGTATAGACCCTTTGCTGTACTTGTTTTATTTATATTTGCCCCTTAAAAGACTTACTTTAAAAATGGAAAAATATTCTGTAGCATTTAGAATACATTTAAAGAACTATCAGGTTACTAGATATTTTCCTTTTCTCTGGCAGGATTCCTCATGTCCATAACATGTTGGTTAAGGCTGTGCAGCTCACCCCCACTCTCAGAGTGGCCAGTCTCCATTAATTGGACCCCGTGATTTCCTCTCTCTTGCTGTATTGGACGTCATGAGCATTGCAATCCCTCTGGGAGTCACCACACCAGATACATCCTACTCAGATATGGCTGCTGGATCAGAGTAAGTGCTACTTTCTAGGTAGTAGGTGCATTACCAATTTGTGTGGAGATAACTTTCTTATGGGCATTTAATAATAAGCAATATTTTCTAAACCCAAGCCTAGCCCACTGTAAATGACATTGGACCTTTCCCTTTTCGCCCATAGAAGCTGGAGGAAAAAAAAAAAAAGAGTTAGAAAGGGGAGGAAAAGAATGGGGTGGGGGTGGATTTCTTAGTAAATAATATCATTGAATTAAATTTGCAAGTAGTGATTACATTTTCATTGGTTTTGACGGGTTGGGAAGATTGAAAAATAAAGTAGGTGTCACTGCCTGCTTCTGTAGAATTAATGATTATTCTGATGGAGATAAGGAGTTCTCTCCAACTGATTTTCCTTGAAGGCCTCTTCCTATGTACTTCTCACTGTTCTAGAGTAAAGGGGCTAAAACTTTATATGGGCAGGTTACTTAGAACTTCTGATATTTGGGGTAGAAAACGTGGAAAGCAGTGTCATCTGTTTTTTTATATAATATTCATTGCCTAGAAAGAGGACCTTCAAAATCAGTGGTACCAAACTTTTTTTTCAGCTAAGAGCAGCTTTAGGAATTCAGAATTTGTCGAAAAGCCCAATCCCTAAAATAGACTCTCAATTCTTGAAGAATTTAAATACCAAATGGCAATGAAGGTAGGCCTTCATTATAAAACTTTATATATTATTCACAGTTTAAAAATTTTTAGCTTTTTGTATCCCTTCTCTTTTAAGTTGTCCAAGATTCCCCCTGCTCACAGATTCCCCCTCTTGTCCTTTTACCTCCCTTGTACCCAATCTTCCTTGCTTACAGAAAGGAAGTGGAAGCCCCCTACCTTTCAAGACGAAGTGGCACTACACCAGGATGTGAAAGTCCAGCGAAAGAGACCCAAGGGGCCTAGGGGGCAGCACACCCCCAGAAGCCAAGTCTATTCCAGGCAGTACCAGGGATTAGGGTCTGGGCTGGAAAAATCCTGGTGTTTTGAATATGTTCAGGTCCAGTTCAGACTCTTGATCCCACAGCCACTTCTTGAGTGAGGTGGGTGTTGCTCTAATTCCCCTGTTTCTCTTGCCATTTTCATAGTCCCTGGGGATTCTTCCCCCTTCAGCAAAGCAAAGCAACTGTACCAGAGCTCTGGGTTCAACTGCATCCCTGATTAATAGTGGTTTTCTTCCTTAAAACTGAGAATATAGTAAAGAGCATGTACATTTCTTCACAAAGCCACCTAGGATTACTTAACTGTTTATTGTCTTCCTTAAAGAGGAAGACTTAACATGAACCTACCCTAAGAAGCAATATATTATATTCTGGGGTAGTCTAGAACTGAAAAATTTTGGCCTTGTTCCCATATAAAAAGGAAGGTGGAGGAGGGTGGGGGGTGGGAAGGGTGGAATTGTGTTCCCTCCAGGGCTTTTTTTCCTGTTTCGTTTTGTTTTTATCTTTTTGCATGCAAAGAGATTCAGTTATGCCAGTAGCTAGACTTCCAAGTTTACAAGTACTATTTCCCAAATCAAGTACTGAAAAATCTTGCTGCATTAGGAACCATAACTGTATAGTGTTCATGAATTTTTGTAAAGTCATTTACTACCTCCTATATGGATTGACTAACAAACCACACAGGTAGACAGCATTAACATTGGTGAGAAATTTCAAGAGAGATTAAATCAAATTAATGTGATCAACCCCAAATTAAATTAATTTGGGATTCATAGAAAAAGACCTAAAGCAATTATTCTTAAAACTGGTGTTTTTCCCAAAGTACAGAGATGACCACCCATAAATGCTGCTGGGTAGTCCAGAAGTAATTGCAGACTTAGGGCCTAAAAATTTGACTGCAAGGTTTCTATTTCCTGAAGCATTTTCATTGTAATTTCTTGACAGATTTCTGATACTGTTGTCATGACTTATTACACAGTTACTCATTTAGTATTTCTACAAAGCAAGATAATGTCAACAATTTGCTATGTACCATTCTGTTACATTTTAGATGATATTTCTTAATGTTTTACCATGCATGTTCCACTTTTCCTGCATATTTCATTGTTCTGGGCACTCTAAGATTAAAATTAAACTTGGTATGAAAGGCAACATCACTAAGTAAAAGACTTAGATCTTACCTCATGGGATTTTAAATCTGATAACAACAGTATACATCATGCATTTTTCATGTATTTGTAGGAGAACCTCTAGATGTAACAATAGAAGCAAGGATTTTTCTGAATTTACAATTATGCCATAAATGGATTTCAGACATTTTCCAAGAGGTAGCATTATAGCAGCAGGTGGCACGTTGTACTTAAAACACAGTCGACTCAGTATCTGTTGTAAACATGGCTTCTGTGTATGTGCCCAACTCTCATAGCAATTCAAACATAGAGGAAGAAAGGCAGTAATACATTTGCATAAAATGGTTGGCTAATAAGGAAACGCAATCCTAACACTACAGATTTTTACTCCATATTTTAAAACATAGATAAGAGCTGATATATATACATATATATATATGTATATATATATGTGTGTATATATATGTATCAAGGAATATCCTAGGAAATCGCATAGTTACCTGTCAACATGTAACTGATTAATAACCACTATGGAAATTGTAGTTTCCTCATCAAAAGATGAGCTTAAATTTTAATATTTTGCACACATAACAACAGATTAAATGCTGTGCTTTACTAGGAAGTATTGTCCAGTGGGATGGCCTTTTAACCTCCACAATATACATTTTATTTTTATTCCCTAGACTTGCACATGAAGTGCATATGTTCATATTTACCCAGTTGGGAGATGGGTAAGATACAACCAACATAGCTCCATCTCCATGGCCATCTTTTATTTCATGCCACATTCCTTTTTCCCGTCCAGAAAAACTCCATTTCTAATAAACGGCTGCCATGTTTCACCCCATGTGTTCAGTGGTACAAAATCTCTTCTACAAAATATGTACAGTTCTTTGGAATACTTGTTTATCTAGTGAATTAACAATGTTGTAGAAAGTTATTACTTTCTCTTAACTATCCATCATAGAAACTAAATTCTACCTTCATTTTATTAATGCTTGTTTGCCTTCAGTTTCATTTAGGAAACCCCACCTGTTTCCTAATACTCAGAGCTGATTGCCTCTCAGTGAGCCATGTCAGATCATCTTTTCTCAAGAATACTGACCTGCATTCTTGATGTACCCCCCACCCCAGTTCCCATCTTGCAGACACTCTTAAAGAATAAAATGCATGCACTTCACTAACAGAATACTTTCCTATGTCTAAAGTTCTTCTTCACCTAGAAATTACCTTTGCTGTTATTAATAAGATCCCTTCTCACAGTTTTGGAGCATATAACTGGGTGAGTTGGATATATCTCAGAATTTTCTTTTATCCCTCACTTCTCAGCTGACATTGCACCACATTGAACTGCGCACACTTTATTCCTGCCAAGTACGGTGTATTGTATACTTCCAAGCAGGATAAATGTATGTTCCTTAAAGCAAACTATGCATTATTTGATTCCTTAAAAGACCCTTTGATCTCTAAGGCTGAGTTACTACGTGTCCTTGGAGTTTCTGATTTGTGAATCTCTGTTCTAGTTAACTTAAATGACAGATAATCCATTATTGAGTTCAAAGTTATATGATCATATTCCTTAATTATCTTTCTCAAGATTCCCTAAAATCTAACCAGGTAACAATCAGAGTTACAAGTTCTTTTTTTACCAAAACTTGTATTTTGTCCTTTGTTACCTATGCCTTTTTATTATCAAGTAAAGGCTTACATTAAATTTCTAAATTTGAACACATTTATAATTGTATATTAATAAGTTATACTTGAGCACTTTGCTTTCGACTCATTGAGGATACAAAAAGATTCTAAGCCAAGTTTTTCAATAAGCCTGGTTACTTAAGTTTTTAAAAATAGAATGTTATCCTGGTTTACCACACCAGTTAAACATAGTGGAAAGAGTACAGGATTTGGAGTTAGACATTGTTTCAAATTCTGGCTCTGTCAGTGTGTGACCTTGGTGAAGTCACATAATCTCACCGCCTCAACTTCTGTAAAAATGGGGTGCTATTTACCATGTTTACTAGTTGCAGAGTAAATGAATTAATGTACATCAAAGCACCTAGAAAATAACGGGTGATTCAGAATGGTAGCCACTACTACTCTTACTGTTTGTCAGTAGACAATAACTTCTGAGTACAGTTCTGATTATTTTGAAGTTCTGTGGTATTACCATGCAGCTGTTAAGTAATTGTGTCCTTGATATGCTTGCATGTCATTGGTGGATGAGAAATTATTACTCTAATATTTGAAAGGTGTTTGGGGGTTCATCAAGATGAGAGGTATGATAAATATAAGATGCCGTTGTTTTTACCTGTACTTTCTTCAGGGTATCCTGTCTTGGTAGTGAATGGAAGAGGGCCTGGTCCCTGGGGCAGTGCAGAAGGCACTTTCATCATCTCACTCACTGCAAATGTCATGTGAGGTTTCATGGAAGTATTAAGAGATCCAATTAAGAAGAATAGTTCTGAGTCTAAACCAGCCCAGAGTGGCTTCTCTAGGGGAAACTCCCTGCTCAGCTGGTACGTTTGTGTTTGTCATTAGGGACACCTTGTATTCCAGGTGCCTGCCTTGAGACATCTGCCTGTACTGGCTTCATGTTACACACAAATCCACATTTAATAACACTCCTGTTATTTATAGGCTTAGTTATGTTAATCAGATTGTTTCACTGAGTTCCTTCTCTTATTCTAGTGGCTGGTGGTTGTGGAAAGTGGAGGGGTTAGAATGGGAAGTTAAAGTCTTAGTTTAAGGGAAGATTAGGTGTTATGCTATCATGCGTTGCTTTTCGCCTTTGTGCAGCCCTGAATCTGTGGAGGCTAGTCCAGCAGTTAATGAGAAGAGCGTGTATTCCACTCATAATTATGGGACCACTCAGAGGCATGGGTGTCGAGGACTGCCTTATGCTGTGAGTATGCATTTGTTTCTCTCCAGAGCAGTGATCTTCCTGGAGTGTAATCCATTCTTATACATTGTGACTTTCTTGAAATGTTTATATGCAGCATGACGAAGTTGCCCCTTTTGCACTTCCCTGCCTCCAGCGGACGTCTAGCCCTGCATCATTGTTCTTGTTTTTATGTCCCAGTTGACCTTGGCATTTTGTTTTATCACTTTCCTGGTTGAAGCCAAAAAACAAAGGGTACTACTTTCTTCTTTCTTTCCATATGTACCATACTTTAGGGGAGAGAGGGGCCAGTGTTTGGACACTGTTGATTTAAAAAATCTTATTTTCAGGATCATAATTACGGAGCCCCTCCTCCTCCGACACCTCCTGCTTCTCCCCCTGTCCAGACGATCATCCCTCGTTCTGACCTGAATGGCCTGCCGTCGCCCGTAGAGGAACGCTGTGGAGACAGCCCGAACTCTGAAGGAGAGACTGTTCCTACCTGGTGTCCTTGTGGTCTTTCTCAGGATGGCTTCCTTCTCAACTGTGACAAGTGCAGGTAAGATCATGCTCCATCTCAATTCAAGCCTGGGTTGCTGGGATTAGGGTTTCTTATTAGTAGGGAAAAGCTCAAAGTATTCTTTCTTGTGTTTGTTAATGTAGATGATTCCTTAATGCTCCTTGGCTCGAATTCTCTGCACTAGGTGAGAATTGCTGACAACAAGGAATGAGAGATTGATGTTAAAGCTATTGAATTTGATATGAAATTTAATGTCCTGGAAACATTTGGTAGGTGGGAGGAAGGGGGTAGTATACACAGAGACACGTCTCCCATGTGTGCAATGATGTGCGGCATGCTGTTGGAAGGACTACTTTAAGTTTATTTTCCCTCTTTAGGGGAATGAGCAGGGGGAAGGTTATTAGACTTCATCGGCGGAAGCAGGACAACATATCAGGTGAGCTGAAAATGGGTTGGGCCCGCATTTTGACAGATAAATATTTTGCAATTTACATAATCATCTCAAGAACTCCTGTAAGTTCCCATGGTCCCAACTCTTCATGAAAAGAGAAAGCTGTTCTCTCACAAACACTGTGTACTTCTCTTGTGAATTAATATATCCAAAAACAACATTTTAGCCCCGAAGCAATCAAAATATGTCATGTGAGCACACATACCAAATAAAATAACGAGATCCTTTTCGTGTTTACATATTGAGGCGATGAAGCTTGGGGACTCAGTACAAGGGAGAAAGTGTATGTGATGTAGAACAGGGTTTGTATGCTTGATGCCAGCGGTATAGAAAGAATCTTGATTTCATAAGGAAGGTGGGTATTTATGTTCTAAAGATGACACAGTTAATAGAAGTTATGACTTCCTGGATATGGGGTAGAGATAAAAGAATAAGCTGCTTTTAATGCACTTTTGAGTTTGTTTGCACAACGTATAAACTATGAAATAACTTTTTTTCAGGTGGGGATAGCAGTGCAACAGAAAGCTGGGATGAGGAGCTTTCTCCTTCCACTGTGTTGTACACAGCAACACAGCACACACCTACAAGCATCACCTTAACTGTTAGAAGAACCAAACCCAAGAAGCGGAAGAAGAGTCCAGAAAAGGGTCGTGCAGCAGCAAAGACGAAGAAAATCAAGGTATGGAGAGTAAAAGTATCTTAAATAGAAATATGTCTGATATAGTTCAAATTCTGGACCAAGAAGGCACCAAAATTCTTTTAAGAAGTTTGATCCAGATGTTTGAAGGGCCACTTTTGCTCTACTTGGCAAAAATCAGCTAATCTGTGTTGTGAATATGTAGACCAACCTCTCTTCTGCCACTCCATACCATCACAACTGGCACAAAGTTTCTTCTCCAAACCCCATCCCAGGTATGAAATCCCAGCCCCGCCTGGCCAAACCCATAGGTACCGTAACCTCCAGTCTAGGCTTCCGCTGTCCTTCAGTATCTCCCCACCTCCTCAGTCCCAAAATACAGTCTGAAATTCTTGTCCTGGTACATGCCCACCTCATGTCATTGGGTTGATTGTTTTTTCCTTGTTTCAAAAAAGTGAGGAAACTTCTCTTGAATGGTTTAGGCTTCCTCAGTGTTGTGGTCACTTTCATGTATTCTCAACTAAAAAGTCTCCAGGAGAAACCTCTTCTGTTTGGTGTTCTTTCTTCCCCATCATGGCAACTCTGTTGCTCTTAGGTGACTTGCCCACCCCTTGTTAAGGGGATTGGTCTTTGTTTCCTTCTTAATTTCAAAACTGGTAAATCTGCAACCTTATGAAATGTTTTTATTTTTCTTTTAGTGACAGGAGTGCATATAGGATTTAAGTGATGCATGCTCTTCCCTGTTAATTACTTAGTTTCACAATGGAAAGTGTCAGAATTAGCCTCAAAGGTCACTGGCCTAGAGCTGCCCCTGTTCTTGATAACAGTGTGGGGAATTCCACTGTGTTTATTACCTAGGGAAAAGGGGACAGACTAAAACACTAGTTCTTGCCTTAGTTTTAGTCTCAGGTATAACTGTCATTCTTGGTACCAAGTTTTGTTTTGTTCTACTTGTTTTCCTCTTTGGGATAGGCATTTCGAGAGGGATCCCGGAAGTCCTTGCGGATGAAGGTAAGGGGTATTCTTCCCTGATGCTGTGTTTTACTTCACTGTGATCTTGCATTTTGGTCAGCTTCTTTCCTGACATTGATGGTCTGGGAATCTTGGACTCTGCTTTTTGTTAGTTTGTAATTGTTGCCATTCAGTTTTCATAGAGCCTTTCTCCAAAGTAGGTTTTCTTGTTTCTGAAATATTTTCCCTTTCTATAATGAGCCTTCATTTACTGGTTTTTCATTAGCTGCTTTCCTGGTGGGCGGGGGGTGGGGGGAAGTGACATTTTATCAAACAAAATGAGGCTGATGTGTTCTGTCGTTGTAATTGGCCTCAACCTCCAAACTGAGGTTTTTCTGGTGATACGGGGTCTCTTGTACACCCACCCTAGCACCATTTGGACTTTAAGCAACGGTTGGAAGGATAAATTTCATCAGTTAAGAAAGTAGTATTATTGATAGGAATTACTCTTACTGGAATTACTTTTGAACTGTTTTGTCCCGGGCATACCTCCTTGATATAGAAGATGCAGGTTATGCTAGTGTGTTTCTTTTCTTCTTATCAAATGAAAGAGCTTATTAGGTGATACTGGATAGTGGTTGGAGATTTGAGAAATTACATGCAGTGGTACTGGGTAATAACAGTTTCCCCAAAGGATATTTGATTATACTGGTATTTTTCTTTACCTATGTATATGTAAGAGGATAGCATAGCTCCCACCCAGTTCATTACTTATGGCTTCATAACATTTACTTAGAATTAATATCTAATTTAATTCTATAAGCATTTCTATCCCTAAATGTGTAAATGGTTAGAAGCAGAATCTTTCCTGTTGACAGTTATATGGCATAAATATTAAAATCTTTTAGTAAGGAAAATCTTTATTAGGATTAATACACATAAGTATCCATGGAGTACCAATATGATTGATGTTAATGAAGATCACAGGTGACACTTTATCTAAAATATGAAAGCTTCACCTTGCATATACCCATAAACAGACTTGTACATACCTGTAAAAGCACTGGGAAAGGACTTAGAGCCCACGAGCATCAAGAGTCCTAGGATGTTTTGGAACACAACTTACTCTTTTTTTTTTTTTTGCTAGATCTGTCTCCTGTAAGAGGTCACATTTGCCTTCACTGCCCCTTTATTTTTGTCTCATTTGCTTAGAGGGGACCTTAAATAGACTTATGGGGCAGACATAGCCCTGATTCCAGCTGTTAAGCCCGTTTCTCTTTTATCAGCCAACTGCTGTAACTTGCCTCCAGATGTTCAAAACCTTTTGAAAGGTATTGACTGGCTGCCCGTGAAAACTACATATAAACCTCTACGTGTAAATTGCTTGTATTTTCAAGATGTTGACAGTTCCATAGGCATTTTAAAATTAAAGTAATAAAAAAAATACTAGTTTATTTTGATTCTCATATCAGAATTCTAAGTTGGGTTACAAAT
Organism: Panthera tigris; assembly: GCF_018350195.1. NCBI lineage: Eukaryota > Metazoa > Chordata > Mammalia > Carnivora > Felidae > Panthera > Panthera tigris. The sequence goes on from NC_056661.1 coordinate 50,808,574, forward strand.
TTGTACACAGAATTAATTATTAGTAAGAGCACCACCAAAGATGTGCATGAGACACATAAGAATGGGAAGTATTCATCATATGGATTTCTAATCCCAAAATCAAGAGCTTGCCTACTGGAGACTACTCATAGCCACTAGGTGCCAGTAATACATACACCCAAGTGTGGTAATCAAAAATGACTTCAGATATTACCAGATGTCTCCTAGGGGAAAAATCACCTCTGCTCAAGAACTATGCTCTAAATCCACTGAGTTGGGGTTTCTAGTACCTAGAAGAATGGAACAGCAGAGTAGTTAGTGTTCTGTTAGTGAACAACAGCTAATAATGTGACAAAGGCTTCTAGTATAAATTAAGCGTAGTAAGTCATCAGTTGAGTGATCACGACTGAATGTTTAAACCTGGGAATACTGTTTGGGCCCCCCTAATCCCCAGTCTGATAAGCACCCTTACATCTCAGGTTTTGTACTTTTCTTTGGCTTAACTGCTCCTGATACTTCAGGTGATACTGTGTTCTCAGTGTGTTGGCCTCAGGTGTTTCTTAGATCCCTTTGTTTATTGTTCATTCTTTTGGACTGTGGTGAGAAGGGTAGTGAAAGTGTTAATTTTTTCTTTTCATTCCCCTGTTCCTTGGGAAAAGGACGATAGACAATAGTTCATCAAAAACAGTGACACAAAAGTGAAAGAAAGCAATTGTTAAAATAGATATAAATGTTTTCTGTGTTATTCATGGAAAGTATATTTAATTTTCTTATGCCCATATTTGCAACTTTAGTTTGGACATGGATTTGCAAGTAGCTTTGGCACTATGGTATCTTTTCCTTCTAGTCATCACTGGTATGACATCATCACTATCAGTGTGTGTTTGTTTTCTGATGACACCATGGAGGAGAATATGTGTCATACTTAAGCTGTGTCTCTGTATCTCAAATGTAAAAACTGTTTAGGATAATGTTGTAGATAAATAATTTTTTCTCAGAATTGTCACCATAGAGAGCAGCGTTTTTCCTAGAGAAGTATCCCACAGTACCTCTCAGCATTTTCTACACTCTGTCTACCCACTCCCCTGCCCCCACCTCTGTTCTTCAGACTGCAGCTGTTGAAACTGTCAGAGTTTGAGTGCTAGAAAGATATATTCCAAAATGATAACTTTGTCTCTGGGAAGTGAGATTATGGGTTATTTATTTGGGTCACAGGTATTTTTAGACCTATCGTGTATTTAATTGTATAATGAAAATAATAAGTCACAAAAAACAAACATTCTACTGGAGAGAAGTGAAATACCAGTTTAGGCTGGTACACTAACACAGATGTTCAGTTCAGTATGGAAATTTAAACAGCGTGATCTTTTCAGGTATCTCTGTTGTTCGTGTTTATGAAGATTTTCTTGTGAACTTGATGTCATTCTTCTGATAAGAACAAAATTTATTTCTGTGATTTAAAAATGGTCATAAAATCACAGTGATGTGATGGAACTGTGATCCAAATTTCTCACTTTATAAATGAGGAAACTTCTTGTCTAAGAAGTTCAAGGTCTCACATCTCATTGGTAACAAAACCATGATAGAAGTCAGATCCCCTAACTCCCAGGCCATTGCTCTTTTATGCCACACCAACTGCCAAGTGAAAATTAATTTTCTCTGGAAATACAGCCTGTTTTCCCCCCATTTTTATGCATGGATTTTCCTAACCTTCCTGACCTTTGTTCTCTACAGAATTCTCCTTCTGAAGCACAGAATTTAGATGAGAATACAACTGAGGGATGGGAAAATCGGATAAGACTATGGACTGATCAGTATGAAGAAGCTTTCACTAATCAGTACAGTGCAGATGTACAGAACGCCCTTGAACAACATCTACATTCTAGCAAGGAATTTGTGGGCAAACCTGCTATTTTAGACACTATTAATAAGACTGAATTGGCCTGTAATAATACAGTTATTGGTTCCCAAATGCAGGTAAGGATCAAAGGGTAAAAGACTCCCTATAAGTAAGTAGTTGAGACTTTCTGAACCCAGAAAGAGGGCCTATAATGGGATTACCATTTCTTTCAAATGTATAATCCTTAGAATAACAAATTAGCCAGCTGATGAGCATCTTGAACCAAAAGCAAGTTGTAGTGACTGGAAACTGTCTGGATACATATTTTTAAAGTATTAATTAAAAACAGATAAATTAGGATAGGAAATGATATATAGCCTCAGTAGGAATTTTTAAGATTAATAGAAAGCTAAGGTCGTTCTTTCTCATTCTTACATTAGACATAGAGCCACTAAAATCTTAATTGTGTATTTCTCTTTGATCTTTTCTTGCTTTTTTGTGAGGGAAGAAGTGACTGGTTCATTGGGTGGAGCCTGTTTTCCTAGAAGCTTTTATCATTGAAGAATTTCTGATTATTGAGCTAAATTGCATACAAATAAAACCTGAAAATATTGGTGCCTTTTCCTCAATTAGGAAATATATTAACTGTCTACCGTACTGGTGTTGCTGTTGTCTAATGTTAATACTCTGGTTTTATTTAGCTACAGTTGGGAAGAGTCACTCGTGTTCAAAAGCACCGGAAGATCCTGAGGGCTGCAAGAGATTTGGCTTTGGACACTCTTATAATAGAGTATCGAGGGAAAGTCATGTTACGACAGCAATTTGAGGTCAATGGGCATTTCTTCAAAAAGTAAGAACATCATTCACTGAGCAGTGAGGGCTAAAGTGGGCCTGGCAGAGTGGTATGGCTGGAAAGAAAGAAAAAGAGAGAAAGAGAGAAGAAAAAACATTCTGGTTGATAGAATGGTCTTAGGGAAAAGATTACAGCTCAGATAAGCTCAAGTCTGTCTGCTATTTGCAGGAAAAATGTGCAGATAAATCTACAAATTGTTTAATGTATAAAGCAGTAATGACTCCTTTGCAAGCCAAGCATTTCTTGCTTTGTGCTTGTTGTTTAATCAAAAGCAGACAGGCATGTGATGTTTTTCAAGTTTAGGAATTGCAAAGGACTGCTGCTGCTTCTGTCAGCATATGCTTCATATTTGAAGTGAAGTCATGGGGTGGCCTTTTTATTTGTGTTGAGAATTACAGGAGTTTCACTTATATCCCTTAGACCATACCCCTTTGTGCTCTTCTACTCAAAATTCAATGGTGTAGAGATGTGTGTGGATGCACGTACTTTCGGTAATGATGCTCGGTTCATCAGAAGATCGTGTACACCAAATGCAGAGGTAAGATTTCTGTAGCAACTTCTCTTTGAATGGAATCACCAAAGGACAAGTCTTCTGAAGATGCAGTCTGAAAACTTCACCCAGATTAATATAAGGTCTGTAGATAATGATTATGATCTGTTATCATAAGATACAAAAAAACAAAAGTAATGATGCTTTTATTCTATCTGACAGGATGGGAGCAGGTGGAAGATTTCTTAGAGAAGGCAGAAATGGGAGAAAGCAAGTTAGCATTTGCTAAAGAGAAATGTCTTATTAAAGAAATTACTATATGAAAGAAGATGTCATTTTTTTAGATTTTCGGTAATAGTGTTATAAGGGAGATGCTAGACATTTCTAGAATTCATTACTCTGCATAATCCATGCAACTGCCATCAAATGCAGCAAGAAAATCCACAGAGCTTTTTTTTTATAGGCTAAGGAATTTTAATTCTCTGGTACAACTGACAACAGCTTTAAGTGTAGAGCAGAGATCTTATGCTCATTTCTGACATCTCAGGGTTTCTCTATTTATTTCAAAAGTATGAATTTTCAAACAATTACTGTGTAAGAGTTTCATATGAAATGATGGAGTTAAGTAACAGACTACCATAACTCTTAAGTGGAGAGATACTATTTTTCTCTCTTATGGAGAGTTCCTGGTCTTTATGGTAAATTGTAAACCATAAGCCATGTTCACACAGGTGCGACACATGATTGCAGATGGGATGATTCACCTATGTATCTATGCGGTGTCTGCCATCACCAAGGATGCTGAGGTCACGATAGCATTTGATTATGAGTACAGTAACTGGTAAGACCTCCAAAACCTTTCCTAAATGAATGACCTTGTCTTACTTTTTACACATTAAGCTCTTCTATCAGTCTGCTTTTGTTCCTTGTTATTTCCTTTTTTTTTTAACCTCATCTTTCCATGAGTGATTCATTTTTTGTCTGGAAAATGTGGAGGGAGAGACAGATTTAGGGTTAATGTTTTTTTTCCTAGAGACACAGATACATACTATGACAGTGTTCACTGGTCTCCTAACCAACAGTGTTTTGTCTTTATGTCTCTATAGCAAGAACAGTAAAAGGGTAGGTATGAGACACTCCCAAGAAATTGCAGTAGCATCTGTTGTTATGCACACAGCACTTGTGCCAGGGATCATATAGAATGAAAATTTTAAAGTTCCCCCACCCATTCAAACCATGTAATCTCTCTGAATGAGACAAAGCAGAAAAACTGAGATGACAAGTCACAGATAAATACGTGATGGATTTTGCAAAATTCATGATCTTTCTCTCTTGGTCCTTTTAGGCCAAAAAGATTATATGTTAACTTGATGTTCATCACAGGTATGAGATGGAAAGGTATTAGGAATAAGTAGGGAATCATTAGGTTAAAAGTGAGGTGAAGGAAGGCACAAGAGAAGTATGGCCTCTTTAGCCCCTGTTATTGATTCACTGCCCAGTAAATAGCATAAAGACATTTGGGAGAATTGAACTTAGTGGAGGCTTTCTTTCCTTTCCACTGACCATATATAAGGGAAAAATTGGAGGTAATATAGCAAATATTGAGTAGCAAATACTGAGAAGTATTCATAGGAGTCTAATGTATCTGTTTAATGTATTCAGAGATATTATACTAGAGGAAATTCCTATACTGTTATTCCAAGAGGATGAATAGAACAGTAGGACTGATTTTTCATGGGTACTAAGACAAGCACTCTTGGTTGTTTCTTTGGAGCAGTAATTATAAAGTGGACTGTGCATGTCACAAGGGGAACCGGAATTGCCCTATACAGAAAAGGAATCCCAATGCTGCAGAACCACCACTCCCACCTCCTCCAAGCTTACCAACCATAGGAGCAGAGACAAGACGTAGAAAAGCACGACGGAAAGAGCTAGAGATGGAACAGCAGAATGAGGCTCCAGAAGAGGATAACAATCAGCAATCAGAACAAGTTCCTGAGAAAGTAACTGTGTCCAGTGACCATGAGGTAATCTTCCCCTGGTCAGAGGATGTTGCTATGGTATTGTTTCTCTGCAAATAAAGAGGATCCCAGTTTGCCACATGTTGTTATAAGTAGGGAGTCCATAATAACACTTAATGCCCTTCATATCAAGGTGGGTGTGCATTCATTCATTGTCTTTCTCCCTCTCTTTTCTTTTTTCTTTTTTTTTTTTTTTATAATGTCAAGCACATCCTTTCAGCTGCTTTCCATGTTTCAGTCCAGAGAATGATGCTTATCGTTTGCATTTACCATGTGGTCTCACATGAATAACACTGTAGGAAGTATTAGAAAATGTTTCTAGAGGATTTTAAGCTACCAGAAAAAAAAAAGATTGCTTTTTTTTAGAGCTTAAGAGTACAGCTGAATATCACCTCTGTTTTAAAGGAAACAGACAATCCAGAAGAAAAAGCAGAAGAAGAGAAAGAAGAGGTTACAGATGACCAGGAGAACCCAGCTCATAGCAGAAGGGTGGGTACTTTCTAATATCCTTTTGTTCCTGCTACCCACAGCATGTGAACCCTTTCTCTTCTCAGTTTGTATCATCTCTTTCTTTGACAAAGATACCATACCGTCACCTGCACATTACAATTTGGGCTACTTTTTATTTCATTATGATTTATTTATTTTTATCTCAGAGACACACATAGTAGTGGTCTAGTGGTTATTATCTGAGGACGGTCTTAAGAGGGTTCTTACTAACAATCTGGTTTCCAAAGAACTGCCTGGTTGGAACAAAATATGTATGTTAGGGCTTCTTGTTATGGAATTGGGTGAGGGTTTTTTTATTTTGGGGGTTGTTTTTTTTTAATGTTTATTTATTTTGAGAGAGAGTGAGGGAGGCGCAGAGAGAGAGGGAATCCCAAGCAAGCTCTGTGCTATCAGTGCAGAGCCCAATGTGAGGCTCAATCTCAGGAACTGAGACCTGAGCTGAAATCAAGAGTCAGTCACTTAACGACTGAGCCACCCAGGTGCCCCTGGAATTGTGTGAGTTTTGACATAAAAATAAAACTTTTGTTGGTCACATGTTTTCAAAAATTCTACTCTATTGCTGAAGCCAGCCATGTGTAGTTCTGGTCCTGAGAAGTTAAAATCTACTTCATTATTTTTGAATTCTGAAAACCATGAGAAAAATTGATTTTGGTGACTTTTTTTCTTTTCTTCTTGTTTTTTTTTAAAGTTATTTATGTTGAGAGACAGTTGCATGAGCAGGAGAGGAGCAGAGAGAGAGGGATAGAGAGAATCCTAATAGGCTCCACGCTGTCAGCACAGAGCCCAAGGTAGGGCTTGATCCCACGAACTGTGATACCATGACCTGAGCCGAAATCAAGAGTCGAACCCTTAACCGACTGAGCCACCCAGGCACCCTGGCTATTTTTGGGAGGCACCTGGGTGGCTCAGTCAGTTGAGCTTCTGACTCTTGATTTCAGCTTGGGTCATGATCCCAGGGTTGTGAGATTGAGCCCCACATCAGGCCTCACGCTGAGTGTGGAGGCGCTTTAGGATTCTTTTCTCTTTCCCTCTTCCCTCTCCCCCGCTTGCTCACTTACCTCCCTGAAATAAAAATTTTTTTAAAGTTATTTTTAGTTTTCACTTATGTTCTCTAAGATATATGTATCATTTTACTGGCAAATGTCTTTAAATGTCTACGAATTTCCATTAATAATAACATTTCCTGAAAAATATCTCTACCTTTTATTGAAGTTTCCTTCTGTGTTAATGCTATTTCTTTCTAGACCCGGGAAGACAGGAAGGTCGAGGCCATCATGCATGCTTTTGAAAACTTAGAGAAAAGAAAGAAGCGGCGGGATCAGCCCTTAGAACAAAGCAATTCTGACATAGAGATTACTACCACCACCTCAGAGACCCCTGGAGGAGAAGAGGCAAAAACTGAAGCCCCTGAACCTGAAGTTAGCAACCCGGCTTCAAACATGACCATCCCAAGCACCCCACAGACTGTTGGAGTGAACACCCGGAGGTCTTCCCAAGCAGGGGTAAGAGATGGAAAGACTCCACGCCTTAGACATCCTTGCTTTTACTAATATCCGCTATCTATCTTTTGAAATAGTTAAAATCAGCATTTTCAGCTTCACCTCATATTACAATAAAAAAGGCCATTTTCATCAGCTGATTTGTGGGAATCAGGGAAACAATTTGAATGACTAGACACTTTCAGACTAGAATGTAACTTCATACTGTTTCTGCCAGATAAAACTGTTGATGGTGAGTTCATAAAAATCATTTTGTTTCTCTTTCCGTTCTTCTGTATAGCACAGTTAGGCACCTGACCTTTCCTAAGATTCACAGGATGAACGAATCTTTTCATTCCCTACTCTGGCCATGAATTCTAAGCCTTAAGCCTAACCTCAGTACCTGGGAAAGAAACAAAGGAAAGAATTACTTTAGGGTTCTTAGAACCCTAAAATTAGGTAGCTACCTTCAGCTGACTTTGACCTATCTTATAAATACTTATTAGTAAAGAAATAGGCATCTGCCTACAACCTCTGACTGACTTGTGTAAGTTTTTTTTAAGGATTATGTTTGAGATTAGCATTTCTAAATACTCATTTTTCTTTTCACCACTAAATATTCAGAATGCTTCAAGTGAATAGGAGGCTGGATAGAATGTTTGCTGATAAGAAGTTTGTGGTAAGCATTTCACTCTGCTGTTGTCACAGGATGTTGCTCCAGAAAAGCCAGTCCCCAAGCCGCCTCCAGCAAAACCTTCTAGGCCCCGACCGAAGAGTCGCATTTCTCGGTACCGGACCAGTTCAGCCCAAAGACTAAAGCGTCAGAAGCAGGCCATTGCACAACAGGCAGAGTTGTCACAAGCTGCCTTGGAAGAGGGCGGAAATAACAGCTCTGTGACTCCTACTGAAGCTGGAAATACAGACAGTTCAGGAGAAAACAGGCAATTAACAGGGTCTGACCCAACTGTGGTATCAGTTACTGGATCCCATGTCAACCGTGCGGCACCTAAGTACCCCAAAACCAAAAAAGTAAGTCACAAATCTTCGTAAGTCTAATCTGGCAAGAGCGGTGTCTTAGTAAAGTGAGAGGATCTGTAATGTCCAGAAAATAATGACTCGTCCAAGTTTTACTAGAGAGAAAGTTTTAGATAAAAAGTTTTGTTTGAGGCAGCAAGCTGAAACCATCCTACTACCTTTTTTTGTTCCCTTAACTTTAGGCAGAGCTTAAATTGCTTTTAGCTGGAATTATTTCTCCCTTAATGGTCATGGAAAAGGTGGAGGAAGATACCTTGCATTCTGAATGCCCAGTTCATATTCTTTGCAGCTGCTATATCTGCCTCTGTCCTAGTTTCTAGCTGAGGTTTGTCTTTGTGAGCTACACTGCTGCTTCTGGCTTTTACATCTCCAGCACTGACTAATGATCTCTTTTTTACCTTAGTATCTAGTTACAGAATGGTTGAATGACAAAGCCGAGAAGCAAGAATGCCCTGTTGAGTGCCCTTTACGTATCACCACGGACCCAACCGTACTGGCAACAACCCTGAACATGTTACCCGGTCTTATCCATTCCCCATTAATTTGCACCACCCCCAAACACTACATTCGCTTTGGCTCACCCTTTATCCCTGAGAGACGTCGAAGGCCCCTTCTGCCTGATGGCACCTTCAGCTCCTGTAAAAAGGTATGTCTGTGTTTATGTGGGTTTTTTTTTAATCTAGAATGCCTGTAATTGTGGCATACCTAACATATTTTCTAGGCAGCCACTCTGTGCCCATGTAAGTTTTTAATGAGTTAATTCTTCAGCCATGAATAGTGATGCATCACGAGTCAGTAGGACTAAAATGGGATATATACTGCATTTTTGGTACTCAATTTGTGAATGTTGACTGTTGTCTTTTCCGAGAGCCCTTGAAGTTACTGAGTTGAGAGCACACAGCACTTGATGACTGAGTAGGGAGGGATGTTCAGGGTGTGCTCTTGTGGTATTAGTTAATGTGTCCATTTGTGATTACTGTGTGAGATTGGGCCCCAGGTACTCTAGAGCACTATTGCATAAGTAAAAAATGATCGAATTGTGTTTTGAATTTATTTAATTACTATTCTTATTTGAGTGAGAGTAGAGGAGAAATCCTGTTATAATTGGCATAATTCCTGTTCCTTGATCAAATAACAAACAAGTTGGACTGTTTATTCCCTAGTAAATATGGAACCTACTATAAATTTTCTCTCTCTTTCTCTCTCTCTCTTTTTCTCTCCCCCTCTCCCCACTGTCTCTCTAGTTACATACTGTTTTTGGGTCTAGTGGCAGTAGAGTTTGATGGTTGTTTTTGGAATGCTCTTTCAGAATTCCCAGAAGCCCTGCATATTTTCCAAAGGTGTCTCTTGAGAATAGATCACTCCCTCAGACCTATAATGTCGTTTTTGTGTTTCTAGAAGTTTAGGACACCCTTTCATTTGGTCTTCCTTTGAGGTAGAGTCTGTTCCCTGGAACACCCTTTTCTCTTATCCTCAGATCTGGATTCAGGCTGCCTTCCTCAGTGTCTGCCATTGCCCTCCTCCACTGGCATCACGTACATGAGGATGCTGCATATAGATTATTTGATGTGATGAAGTCTCCAACTCCAGGCAGGTCTTCCCTGACTCCTCCAAACTTAAAGCTTTTCTCTTCCCCAAAGAGCAGAAATTATTTCTTGGGGGTGGGGGGCATAAAAGAGGAGATAAAGTGGTGTGGGATATGGAGGGGAGGAGGGCAACAGGGTTCTGTGCACAAAGGAAGGGCACTACCACTGAATGGGTAGCATACACTGAAGAAAGTCTTCCTCATTGCACATCTTACCTAAGCATTTGAGTCATCTAATGGTTTACTTAAATAACCTTAATAAATAGAATAACCCCTAAGGAGAAATTTGACCATGAGATCTTTGCCAAAAGGGAGGCTTTTAGATAATACAATCACATGGATAACTTACACATGTCAAGAATAAAAACAATGACATCTTTCTTGAGGGGGGAAAAAAAAAAAAACAATAGAAATTTGCCTAAGTGATAAAGGAGGGTTGGGTCTCTGGGGATACATTTTTACACCAAGTCACTTACCTTGGATCTTACAGATCATCTGAGAGGGAGAAAAAATTGCTTGCATGTAATGAGCATTACGATTAACCTTATTCTGTAATAATTGGAGAGTTGTGTTAATTCTGGTATGGCATGCAAATCTAATCTTCTATTAAATTTAGTTCAGTCCCTCATGAAGAGTAACAGCTCAAAATATTAACTACATTTTTAGAATGCTATTGAACAATTAGAGAAGGTGTGACAATTAGATATGGTCTTTAGTTTGGAGGAGCAAGTCAGGTGATGACTTAATATATATGAGAGAGGTTTTTCCTTTTGTTCTGTTTTTGACTGGACATAACACTAGACTTTTAAGAATGTTAACTGTTGAAGCATCTTATCAAGCCAGATAGTGGTATCTCCTATATTGGTCCTTTGAGAAGGGCAGGCAATCATTTACTACAGATTAATAATGAAGTCTGAATTGTAAATAGTATAAACAGGCCTCTTGAAATGCCCCCTTAATCATTCTGATGCAATCAGTCTTGCTTTTCCAACTAACAGTGTCCTGTAAAAACCAGAAACATGGAGAATATGATTTCAAATCTGATAGAAAATCCATTTCTTAGAACTCTTTTTACCTCATTATAGTTTAAGACATATCTGTAGATCATCTTTGTATCTCTACTGGCAGCAGATAAAAAAAACCCTTTAACTCATGCCCATTTTATATTCTCCAAATGTGTCTGACCATCCTTAGTCTTGTTTTCTGCAGGCTCTGCTCAGGCACTTTTATGTATATACGTCATATTAGTCCTCAGGAAGAGTTCAGGCTGTGTATGCTTAGATATCTGATAAAATTATTTTACTTAAATTGGGTCTTTAAAATTATTTAAGCTTAGATCTGAATTGAGTTGAAGTCACAGGTTTAATGTTTACTATTAACATGAAGATTATATTACAAACTAAAAATTTCACTTTTAAAGGGCAGAATTAATGAAATTGGGTCTTTTATCTAGAAATTGAACCCAGCTTTATCCTAGGTGGGAATGGAAAAGAGTTATTTTTAGATTGGCTAGAGAGAACACTTAGGTCCTAGTGTAGGACCTATGAAGATCTACATTATTCAACAAAATTGGATAAATTTCTGAAAGTCTCAGAGGAGAATGTAAACAGATGAGAAAAACCATCGTCCATGGGATTAGTTAGTACAGTGTGCATTGCTGATAGGCCTGTTGTTTCTTACCTGATTAAATGACATAAAAGCCTCATAAATTAAAAGCCATGTAAAGTTGCGTGTGTATATTTTGCATCCAGATTCTTAGAATGTTTGACAGAACATTTTTTGATGTCCCTGGAATTTCTAAATTATATTGAATCATAGCTCTTAAATAGCACACTATGGCATATCTTTTGTGTGTTCACTTATTTTAAAATGCGAGCATTGATTTGATGAATAGCTAATCAGTCTTTCACTAGTGTCCTTCCTTATTCTTTCTAAATCTTCTTTAAACGTACTTGTAGGTATAATATGAGTGGGGTGTGAGGGATTTGGTCTTCCAGATTTCTTAGAAAACTATCCTGACTGAAAATGAAGCACTTCACTTTGCATTGGTATTTTATTGTATGCGCTGGGGAGGTTATTAATCTGTGTACCTTTATACAGAGCATTGAAATACAGTTGAACAAATCTTCACTAAATATATGTGCCTTGTAATATGTTATAAGCTTTCTTCACATGCATTTTCTCACTAAGCCTTCATGACAACCCTGTGAAGTTGGTATTATGGGCCTTGATTTATAGGTCCAGAAGCTTTGTCTTAGATGGGTTGCCCAGAGTTAGGCAGCTAGTAGAGGCATGGCCAAGTTTTAGTTCAGATCTTTGTGGACTCCAAAACCCAGATTACTTCCTTGCTCCTTCCCCATAGTAATGAAACTCTTTAAAACATTTCTCTCACCTGTCTCTAAGCTTCTAAAAACTTTCATATAGAGTTTTGGAGAAAGAGGAAGTATTCTTTTTAGCTAATAACTATAGCTAGAACTGAGGGGCTGGGGATATCTAAAGTTGTTATTAAAGAACTTTGTTAGTTACAAACAAATGTTCACGTTCTTTTTTTATTGGCTCTTATATTGTGTACACATACAGTAGGACAGGAGGAATGGGTTTGATCGTGTTTCTGTGTTTGACCTTATAGCTAACCATAGCAGCATCTTATTCTTTAGAATGCCCCTGTCCTGGTTTTATTTTCCCTTTTTGTAGTCATCAGATCCAGAATGTAAATTCTTTTATGAGTGCATCTACTTGACACTGGAAATATAAGAACTTATCTTCTCTTGGAGGAAAGCACAGTGACCCCAAGTGAGTCCTGTCATCTGCTCTGAAAAGAAAAACTTGTACTAAAGGTATCTGTAACAAAGGATTTTTCACTCATTTTGTCCTCCAGGGCCTAATTTTCCCCCTCTATACAATGAGTGCTTTGGACAAGGTGACCTCTAAGGTCTCTTCTAAACTGTAAGGCGCTATGTTTCTGACAGTTCATCTTTACATCAGTATTCTGTGTATAAGAGTTCATTCTTGGTCTTGTTTTGCCTTTTCAGAGACCTAGTCATATCATAAAATGTTGGTGCAATTCATTTGACTGTTCAGATCTCTTTTTTATATGCTTATTCACTCTTAACTGCCTTGTGTTTAGTTTTATTTTTGCTTTCATTTGGTAGACCACAAAGCCATTTATTTACACGATGTAAAATTTTCCTTGGTAAAATATTCCTCGCATTATTTCCTAAGAAATGATTATTTCCTAAGTTTCTAAGAGGGTGAATCTATTTGCCCTCTTTGGTGAAGAGAATATTTACTTACCTGTAATACTTGTTCTCTGAAGGTGTAAAATTATAATCACCTTTGCTCTTCCTATTTGGGGGAGGGTCTAATTCAGAAATTGATGTTTATCAAAATTCGATCTGTCTTATGTCAGGGCAGGAGAGCCACAGAGTGGTGAGCAACCTACAACTGTGTATCTTAAGAGAACACAATTACAGGTAAGAAATTTTCTCTCTTCCCCAGGATGAATAATCTTATTATCCTAATCTTTGCAGGCTCACTTTTCTGACCTGAATTTATATCTCATCATTGTAGTTCCAGTATTTGCTACAAAAAATGTGACTGATTAGGAGCTCTTTTTGACTTTTTCCCCTTTTTGGTTTCTACAGAAGTTCATTTGTTCTGGTGATTTGCATTATTCTTCCATAAGTTAACCAAAGTACTTGATAGGGGAAAAAAAAACTCACAGGTTATTCCGTCTAAGAGTAGATCTTTTGGAAGTATTTTGTACCTATACAGAAGAGCTGTTTATTCTCATCAAGTCTTCCTGTGAAGCTTTTCTATTACCTCTTCAGACATCCCCAGCACAGGGTAGACAACTCTTAAAAGATCTTTTATCTTCTTTCTAGGCACTTATTTTATGTACAGGTTTTATAATATATGATCAGAGTCTCTCTTAAATGAAAGCTAAGATTTCTTGATGTCTTCCCATTTACCCCATCCTAAGCAATATGAAAAGTTGAATAATCATTTTTTATTGGTTTTTGGTGTTTTGATGGGATCTCATTATGTGTAATCCAGATTTTCTCACTTTTGCCCCATAAAAGGATTGTTGGGGCAATATTCTAATATGCTGAAACACAAAAAATACTTGACTCTGGAATTGAATGTGTGTTGGAGTGCATCTCTCACCAGTTGATGTGGAATGATCTGGTTAATGTATTTAAAATAGCTTTACTAAATAGTTCTGAATGATTATTGATAATTCCCTGGTTCTTCTCCTATTACAGCGCTGGATAAAGCAAGCCTTGGAAGAAGGGATGACTCAAACGTCATCTGTACCCCAAGAGACTAGAACTCAGCACCTATACCAAAGTAACGAGAATAGTAACTCTTCTAGTATCTGCAAAGACAATGCAGGTACGTATCTCAAACCTTCCTGAATATGTAAGCAATGATTATTTCTGGTCCACATAAAAAAATTCAGTTTGATTACTTGAAAAGTTTGATACCCCAAAAAAAAAAAAAAAAAAGGCATTGTTATCTAAATAGTTACTTTACATCTGTCTTTACAGAGGAAGAGAGAGATCTCAAGTCAGGGAACAGTTTTCCCGTGCCGACAAAGAAGGAACTAGACAGTGTACAGATAACAGCAGAAATGGTTATAAAAAGGTTAGATACATTTAAAGTAGTAAGTTTAGGAATCTATATCCATATTTATAAGAGGAGAAATAAGCAAGAAAGATGTGGGACGCTGTTCAGGAAAAGAATAAAAATACAGATGGGTTGAAGGAGATGAATGAAGTAAATGAGAAATTGTTACAACTTTATTGTTTTCTAAAGGGCTTCCACAGTTAGTGTAAAATTTTTGAGGAGACATGGCTTTGAATCAAATGTAAAGTCCTTGTGAGTTTTTAAATTAGAAGGTCTTAAAAAATCATCAGGTCCATTGGTTTTCAAAGTAACTCTTGCAGGGTAATTTTAATTGAATTGCAACTGAAATCACTGGTGCCTGAACTTGTGATACTAACTTATTTTGGGACAGTCTTTACCAAAGTTTCTCCTGCCAGTTTCAGCCCAGTTGAAAAGTTCTCTGTGATTTCCGTAAGTTTATCTCTAAATCAATTTTGTGAATATTATGTAATAAAAAAAAAAACCAAGATAAATTATATGCTAAAGGTCATGTAAGACTACAGTTAATGTGACACAATGTTTCAGATTTTCATAAAAACTACTTCACTGTTTCTCTTCATTGACTTGCTGAATAAATATGAACTTGAATTAAATAGGTTTATACTAGTAGTATCGGCTTTATGTTAAAATTCTGCATAATATTTGGGAAAAAAGTAGGCTACTAAAAAATACTTTTTCAAATTATTAATTTAGTTAATTGTTCTCTCTAGATTGGCTTATACTTTACAAGTTTTCACATGTGTGACCCCAGGATAATGAAATCCCAGTGTAAACCATGTGCAAGATAAATGATACTATGTTCTTAAAGTATTTTACTCTTATCCTACGTGGTAGACTAGGGAGATTTACTCAAACCAGATTAATATAAAGAAATGGTGAGGGGTGCCTGGGTGGCCCAGTTGGTTAAGCATCCGACTCTGGCTCAGGTCGTGATCTCATAGTTCGTGGGTTTGAGCCCCATGTCAGGCTCTGCTGACCCCTCAGCCTGGAACCTGCTTCAGATCCTGTGTTTCTCTCTCTCTCTCTCTCTCTCTCTCTCTCTCTCTCTCTCCCTCCCTCCCTCCCTCCCTCTCTCCCTCCCCCGCTCACACTCTGTCTCTTTCTCTCTCAAAAATAAACATTAAAAAAAAAATTTTAATGCTAATATGAGCTTTCCATCAATCTTATCAACTTATTGGCAGTTTATACAGTATAGTGAAAGTACAACTTAAATCTTGTATTTAGTATACATACATATGCACATTTGCGTTTGTGTGTCTGTATCTGAGGTTGGGAAAGGGACATTGTATAGCAGCCTGTGTCCTGACTAGCAAAGACTCATAGGCAGAGTGTCTTTGTTACTCTGTGTCCTTGTTGGAATGGAATTAGGACTGTTAGTCACCAACCTTTATTGAATTTTTGCTCTCATCTTTAGCAGTAAGAAACATTCAGAGGACACACCTTGCCCTTAAGGAACAATATAAGCAAAAGAAGAATTTTTAATTAAAACCAAATAATAGTCAAATGAACGACTTGGTATATTGCTGCAAGATAATGTAAATCCTAAGGGATTGTTTTGTTTTGTTTTGTTTTAAAGACCAAGGAGATGTTAAGAAAGGGAAGTAGACTGGTAGAGTAAAAAGAATTCAACTGAATTTGAGGACCAGCTGTACCCTTTACATGATGTTGAGCAAGTTACTAAGCATCTCTGAGCCTCCTCTGTGAAATGGGAATAGTAATACCTGCTTTATAGAGGTTATATGAGATTAATAAGTTAAATAATGTGTGCACAGTGTTTGGTGTGGTATCATACCCATAGTAGGAATTATTACTAACATTGTTTTACACAAAATGCTCTTTCTTGTTGAGTATTTATGGAGTATTTGCAGAAATTAGTTATGAAGATATATCAAAGATTCTAAGTTCCTAAAAAGCTAAAGGTATATAGAAATAAAAAATAAAACTGCTCTTCGGGAAAGAGAGGGCATAATGTTCATTGTTTGCAAGTAATGTAGATATGTACCTAGGAAAGTCTAACCAGTGGAAAAACCTAGAATTGAGTTTCTTAAAATCACTGGATAGAAGGTACATAGGCAAAAACTAATAGCATTTATATACAAAGGAAATGAAGAAGATTTTTTCGTTCTCAAACTTAACTAAGAACCTGCTTAGGGATAACCTTACCGGGACATGTAAAGTAAACCATTACTGAGAAATATGTTTAAAGTCTTCAGGAAATGAAGATAAAGTCTTTTATTCCTTCATGGAAAGAATAAATAAAATTAATACCTCCTCCCTCCCATCCCCCCCCCCCCCCCCCAGCTTTGTATAGTTCCTGTCAAACTAGCTTGGTTTTAGAATTTGGTGAAATGAAGTTTATCTAAACATGAAAAGAAGAAAAACATTGAAAAAGAATAATGACAATGCAGTGCTGTCCCTAGAAATACAAAACTAGTTTGTTATATGAAGCTGGAAGCTAGTAATTAAATTAGTACAATGCTGGTGCCCAAATGATGGGGGTGTGTGTATGTGTAGGGAATAGCCAGAAACAAAATTTGGTAAATTATTCTGGAATTTTTACTTACTTGGAGTATTGAAAAGAATTAAATCGTTGCCAAAGCAAATTCTTGGCACATTCAAGTACTTTTTGTGAAGGTCAAACTTGAATAAAGTTTCTGGGTCTATATTGTCTCTGAGATAATAGAGGGCAGTATATTGAGAGAAAGGATTTGCAATAAAAATGACAGGAGAGTGGCACCTGGGTGGCTCAGTCAGTTGAGCATCCAACTTTGACTCAGGCCATGATCTTGTGGTTCATGAGTTCGGGCCCCATGTTGTCCATGCTGCTCTCAGTGCAGAGCCCACTTCTGATCGTCTGTCTGTTCCCCTCTCTGTCCCTCCCCTGCTTGTACTCTCTCTCTCAAAAGTAAACAAACATTAAAAAAAAAAGACAGGAGAGTAGTATCCCTACCAGCAATTTGGTAAGGTTTAGCATATGCATAAAAATACCAATACTCCGGGGCACCTGGCTGGGTCAGTCGCTGGAGCATGCAACTCTTGATCTTGGGGTCATGAGTTCCAGCCCCATGTTGGGGGTAGAGATGACTGAAGTAACCTTAAAAAAATAATAATAATAGGGCGCCTCAGTGGCTCAGTCATTTAAGTGACTCGGTTTCACCTCAGGTCATGATCTCACGGTTTCATGAGTTTGAGCCCCACATTGGGCTCTGTGCTCACAGTGGGAAACTTGCTTGGGATTCTCTGTCTCCCTCTCTCTCTGCCCCTCCCCTACTCACACGGTCTCTGTGTCTATCAAAATAAATAAATAAAATACTAATACTTCTTAACCTACTAGTTCTTCTGGGTATCTGTTCTACAGAAATAAACATAGGCCCAAAGTTTTATACAAAGGTACTAGTCATAGAATTAGTAATAACTGCAAAAATATAGAGGATGAAAACAAGCTGGATTTCAAGCAGTAAAGGAGTGGTATAATTTATTTGCTATGTGTACATACTTTTGGTAGAAACACTATACAGTATTATTAAATTTTTCACCCTTGATTCATTTTCTCAAACTAAGCCCCCCAAAACAGCATCTTACTACTTTTGTGAATTACATTTCAGTGATCTGAATCTTCGATCTGTAAGAATGTCAAAAGAAAAGGGGTGCTTAGGTGGCTAAGTCAGTTGAGCATCCGACTCTTGATTTCAGATCAGGTCATAGTCTCAGGGTTTTGGGATTGAGCCCTGTGTCGGACTCCATGCTGAGTGTGGAGCCTGCTTGTGATTCTCTCCCTCTACCCTTCTCTCTCGCTCGCTCTCAAATTAAAAAAAAACAGAAGAAGAAGAAGGGGTGCCTGGGTGGCTCAGTTGATTAAGCATCTGACTTCGGCTCAGGTCATGATCTCACAGTTCATGAGTTCTAGCCCCATGTTGGACTCTCTGATGACAGCTTGGAGGCTGGAGCCCGCTTCCAGTTCTGGGTCTCCCTCTCTTTCTGCCTCTTCCCCACTTGTGTTCTCTCTCTCTCCAGAATAAACATTTTTTAAAAATTAAAAAAAATATATCAAAAGAAAAGTATATTATGACCAAGTGAAATTTCTTCTAGGAATGTAAGGATGGTTCAGTATTTGAAAAATTATTCATATAATTAATTTATTAGCAGGCTAAATGGAAGACGGGGAGTAATAGCACAGTAAATATGAATTTAATGATAAATCTAATAAAATACCTATGATTTTTTTTACATCTATCTGAAAAACAGTTGCCATTTATGCTTCATGTAAAAACGACATTAAACCTTAAAAAATGCATTATCAAGTACACCAAAACTAATATAACACTGTATACTAAATGAAACTTCAATTAAAAATAAATTTTAAAAATGGGTTTTCAAATTATTCCACTTGCCATTATTATTTAACAGTGTCTAGAACTATTAGCCAATGTGATTGCCAAAAACAAAAAAATCTGAAATAAAAGCATGGGTAAAGAGGATGTGTGTGTTACCAATGTGTGCAAATAATACGCTTTATCTCCCTAGAAAAGCCAAATGAGGTAACTGAAACACTGGTAGAGATCAGTAGGGTAGCTGGGTACAAAAGTATATAGACATTTTTAAGAATAACGTGTAGATAATAACATACAGGGAGACGTGTAATGCACAGTTGTAGCAAAAAAATAGAGAACATTGGAGAGTAACATTAATTAGAAATGTGACAGATCTATATATGAAGAGGGATAAATGAAGGCATGAGTAACTGAAGGATGGTGCCATGGTGTTGAGTGAGAATTCTTCCTTAGTTACTCATGAGTTTAATACAATACCAATCAAAATTTTGGCTTTTTGGCGGCAGGGGGAACGTAGTGTTAGCATGATGGATGATTTCAACAGTTCACTGGCAAAAACAAGTATGCTAGAAAAGCCAAAGTATTTTGGAGAGGTAGAGTAGAATAACTAGAATTGCCCAAGCAGTTTTACTAAAACAGATGTCAGTACTGATGCCATTTAGACAGCAGGTATACAGAACTAAACTGAGGGGCACCTGGGTGGCTCAGTTAGTTAAGCATCTGACTTTGACTCAGGTCATGATCTCACAGTCATGGGGAGTTCAACCCCACATCAAGCTCTCTGCTGTCAGCACAGAACTCGCTTCAAATCCTCTGTCTCCCTCTCTCTCTCTGCTCCTCCCCCACTAGCCCGAGCTCGCGCTGTCACTCTCTCTGTCAACAAAAACTTTAAAAAAATATTTAAAAGAACAGAACTCGGACGTCTGGGTGGCTCATTTGGTTAAGCGTCAAACTTCAGCTTAAGTCATAATCTCAGGGCTATGTTAGTTCAAGCCCTGCATCCAGTTCTGTGCTGACAGCTCAAAGCCTGGAGCCTGCTTCAGGTTCTGTCTGTCTGTCTGTCTCTCTCTCTCTCTCTCTGCCCCACTCCATTCACACTCTGTCTCTCTCTCTCTCTCTCAAAAATAAATAAGCATTAAAAAAAGTTTTTTGGGGGGGCACCTGGGTGGTTCAGTTGGTTAGGCGACTGACTTCAGCTCAGGTCGTGATCTCACAGTCTGTGAGTTTGAACCCTGCGTCAGGCTCTGTGCTGACAGCTCGGAGCCTGGAGCCTGCTTCGGATTCTGTGTCTCCCTCCCTCTCTGCCCCTTCCCTGCTCATGCTCTGTCTCTCTCTCTCTCTCTCAAAAATAAATAAAAACATTTTAAAAAAAAAGTTTAAAAAAAAGATTTTTTTTTTAAAAAAGAACTAAACCCAGTTTATGTAAAAATCTAATAAGATGTCATATTTCAAATCAGTGGAGAAATTATAATTCTATAATTATTAAAGATTTTGGAAGAATGTGCTGTTTTGACATGTGAAAAGGATAATCACTACCTTCTGAAGTACGTTTTATTTGAGTTAAATTTAAAAATTAAGGAGATAAAGGGAAAATAGGCCAGTATTCTTTATAGTCTTGAGGTAGTGGGCAGAAGAAACATTCATGATGTCAGAGGCAGAAAATAAAGGAAATGATTTATACATTTGAATTAAAATGTAGCACATTGTATAACCAAAAAAAACCTAGTAAAATTAAAAGACAGATAGCAAACTGGGAAAATACAACATTTTTGACAAAGGATCAACATTCTTTTTTATGAAGCCCTTAGAAATGAACAAGGGGCGTCTTCAGTGGCTTAGTCTGTTGAGCACCTGACTGGGTAAGGTCATGCTCTCATAGTTCTTAATTTCGAGCCCTGCATCAGGCTCATTGCTGTCAGCTCTGAGCCCACTTCGAATCCTCGTTTCCCCCCCCCCCCCGACTCCTCTCTTCCAAATAAAAAAATAATAAATTTAAAAAATACATTAATGAAGAACAAGATCAACACCCCGTAGAAAACAGGATACAGGACATGAGTAGACAATTCACACCGGAATAAATATAAAGCTGTTGAGCCTATGGAAAGATGCTTTTGGTTTAACAATCCTGCATCTAGCCATTCACCCTAAATACTAGACAGGTGCATAAATATCTAAGAGAAAGATTACTGGTCACTGAGGCATATTTATAATAGCAAAAAAGTGCACATACTTCACATTGGTTAATTTTGATGATATGAATGCCATACAGCCACTGAAAACTAAATTGTAGATTTCCGTTGTCATGGAAAGAGTTTTACCGTGTGTTCCTGAGTGAGCACTGATATGTAGACAAGAGTTTAAGGCCATGCCAAGAAAAAGGTCTAGCTGAACATGCACCAGGATATTAGTGCATTCATTTGTGGGTATGATTTCAATTTGTGTGTGTTTAAATATGTGGTGGTTTTTTTTATATAATTTTGCAAAGTATTTGAGTAAAGATAAAAACTATACAAGGTGGATAGGTTTAACCACATAAAATTTAAAAGCTATGTATGTATAGAAAAAACAGTAAAACTTGAAAAAAATTGTAAATATAGTATTGGTAGAAAAAAGACAAACGACTGCTGGCAGATACCAGGTCTATTTTGAATATGATACCGTTATAAGAACTCAGTTTTATATGAAGGGCCTGTAAGTTGATTTGGAAGGGAAAGGGAAGGGTTCAGCTGTACTTTCTAACTCTTCTAGAGTGAGCTTCATTACTTACGTAATTCCCTTTAGTAGTTAATATTGGGCTTAGCAGTATAGCAGTCTTTTTATATCAATCTTTAAAAAAATTCACTGTTTGACTCTTAAAGTGCATTAAAAAGTGTTCTAAACATGTCATGAATCACATGTTTGTTTGTTTTTTATACCTAGGCACTTTTCAGAGGAGAAAAATAAGAAAGAAAACTTACAGTTTCTGGAACACAAGAAAAATACGAATATACTTCCAATCTAGGAAAATAAAAAAATTTCACATATCAGGAGAAAAAGCATCTCCAGTATATTTTGCATTTATTCTTCCTTCTCCATTTCCACATCTGTTACCCTAGTTCAGTACCTCATAACCCTGTCAACTTCTCCATTAACTCCAAATAGTTTCCCAGTGTCCAGTCTCATCCTAACCATTGCTGCCAGAGTAATCTTCCTGAAGCATAGCTCTGTATCATGACCTACTGTCCCAAAACTTGTCCTTGAAGGTCTGGGATAAATGCTACTCTTTCCACTAAGCCCTGGGGATATAATTTAACCTAGTCATTAAGAATGTAAATGGAACTAAATTACCTAGTCTTTATCTCTCTGCACATCAGATTCCTCATCTTTAAAATGAGAGTGATGATAATAGTGCTGGATTTAGAGTTGTTCAAATTAAATGTTAGAATTCACATAAAGCACATAGTATAGTACCTGGTATTTAATATTTAACATGTAATAAGCACTTAAAAGCATAATTATTTTTTACAAACACAAAGCAGTATGATTACATCTGTCAGGATTCTTAAAATATTAAACGTGTTTTATGTATGTTTTCCCATCCTTACAAATTTGTAAATTCTTTTAAATGGAATATATGATGACCTCCCCTCACATACCTAATTCAGTGGTTTCCATATAGTAGGTATTAAGTAAATAGATATTTTTTTATTGTAAATTTAAAAGGTAGATATTTTTCTCTGAGAAGGTGAGATAGGTGCTTTGACCCTTGTGGTCATTAAAATACATAGTGTAGTAGATCCAAGAAGTATAGGAAGTGTAGGGTGTTCAGTCAGAAAATGGATCAGCCTTGTATTTGAAAATGATTGGGGAGAAGCTTTTGTGAAAATAATTTCCTATTTTGAAGCACTCTAAAACTAGGGGCTAGATACAGGCCAGGCAATCATAGGTGACTAGCTTTTCCTGCTAAAGCAGAACATTGTAGAAAGAGTTGCTGAAGGGCACCTGGGTGGCTCAGTCAGTTGAGCGTCTGACTTCGGCTCAGGTCATGATCTCGCAGTCTGTGAGTTCGAGCCCCGCGTCGGGCTCTGTGCTGGCAGCTCAGAGCCTGGAGCCTACTTCAGATTCTGTGTCTCCCTCTCTCTCTGTCCCTCTCCCGCTCATGCTCTGTCTCTGTGTGTCAAAAATAAATAAAACAAAAAATTTAAAAAAAAAAAAAAGTTGCTGAAAATGGCAAAAATACACAAGAGAAGATAAAAGGAGCATGGAATTAACATTCTAGAAGCTTGTGCTGGTGACATGGCAATTAAGTAGAGGGTGATTTTAACAAAGTGACATCAATTTGAGATTTCTGGAAACTCAAAGTAAAATATTAAAGTTTATATTTTCCACTGTAAGAGATTAAATTTGTTCTAGGGCCCAGTCATTAGATTCATCTGGTGATTGGGAGATAGAGAATTTTGAGAATTACTTTAATTGTGGCAATTAAAGAGTTCTTTGGGCTTTTGGTTTGATTGCAGGAGGTGACAGTGGGATGAGGCAGAAGAGGAGTTAAGAGCCATTGTGGGCTAGAGATTAATGGCTTTACTACAGAGCCTCCCTTTAAGCTGTGGTTGCAATCTCTCATCCAAGCTTTGTATTTCACAGACTTGTTGAGCCCATTAAAGAAATGGAAGTCTCGCTATCTGATGGAGCAGAATGTCACCAAGTTACTGCGGCCTCTTTCTCCAGTCACACCACCCCCTCCCAATTCAGGCTCAAAGAGCCCCCAGCTGACCACACCTGGCCCATCTCACCCAGAAGAGGAGTGTCGAAATGGATACAGCCTCATGTTCTCACCAATCACGTCTCTTACTACTGCTAGTCGCTGCAATACTCCTCTGCAGTTTGAGGTGATTTGGGTTTGGTTGTTGGGAGTGCTGAATATGAAAATTACCATTTGCCCCTCCTCATTTCAAGTATAATATTCCAAATGTGTCTTGATCGTGTTCCTGCCAGTCTTGGCAAGAGAACAGGAACCCTCAGGGTCAATGTGACCTGTTACCTGGTAGCCTCTCATCTTGGCAGTCCTCATACTTCGCTCAAAAGGAATAGTTCTACCATGGATGACATTCATCTGTTTTTGCATGCAATCAATCTATCATTCTCCGTAACTGCAGGTAGTAAGCATGCTACATCTCCATCTTTGTCTTTGGTCTGTACTTTGGTTTTAAAATAGGTCTCTAGCTGCATAATAACCACTAAGGATACCAGCCTGAGAGCCCAGATTATACTGATTGATTGTGTCTTTCTTTCTAGGCCTTTAAATCAGTGAGTTGTTTTTCCCTATTGTTTTGTATTCTTGTTGTGGCCTCTGTGAACAGAGATTTGAAAAGCTTTGAGATATGGTTTGTGGCAAATGAGTTTTTTTCCTACTCTAAGTTACTTTCCCTTCTTGTTACAGTGTGTTAGGAATGAAAAGTAGAAAGAGGCTAACAACATACGTTCATAATGAGACAGATTTGTTACATTCACCCTCTGGTTTAAGTTAGAAATATATATCTTAGCTGTTTGAAAAAGTTAATTGTCAATCACATTCATGTTCAAGTGTGGGTGACAGCAGGTCTACTGAGTAGAAAGAATCCTTGTGTATTAAAAAACTTTATCTATTGCATGTTGCTTTCCTTTGAAATTAACTAAACAGACACTGTCTCTTCCTTTTTCTTAGAAAACACTGTTGTCATCACTAAACACTCAGCTCTGCCCCTAGCTTGTAACTTCTCCAGATGTGTTCTTTGATGAATGTGTTCTTTGATGAAGGTGAATGCTCTAACCAATCCCTTCTTCCCTATTCAGCCTTTATGAGAGCATGGAGATTAAAAATACCTGGACTTCTGAATAGCTAACTCAGAAAGAGATAGCTAGCAACCTTGAAAGCAAGAGGAACCTATTTCTATACCTGAAGTAGACTGTATCACTTGGGAGCAGACCTCTTTGGCAGGAGTGGGGGGGAGGGGAAGAGGCAGGGAGAACCTTCTTGGTTACATTTGGTTTCTAGAGAAGTTACTCTACCAAATTTCCTGTGGCATTCTTTTCTGCCATACATTAAAGCAGCTGATTTAGGCCTTACTAACTTTACTTGGTCTAATTGTGATTGATTTTTCAGTTAACAAATTGAGTTTGATAGTAAAATTTCATAGGAGGCTGTTCACCCTGGAGGGCAGCAAATTATAGGCTAGGATTTCTTACTTTATCAGTGCAGGTTTTATTATAATTTAAAAGGTGAAATTACAGAAATTAGAAGGTACGTTGCCTTCTAGGACAGTTAAATTTAGCTCTCAGTACATTTCCCCTGATCCCTTGTGTTTTGGATAACTGAAACAATATGGAAATGTAAGGTGTTTTTATTTTATAAAAAAAAATCAAACATCAAAGATTTTTATGAGGGGCACCTGGGTGGCTCAGTCGGTTAAGTGTCCAACTCTTGGTTTCAGCTCAGGTCATGATCTCACAGTTAGTGAGATCAAGCCCCACATCAGGCTCTGTGCTGGTAGCACAGAGCCTGCTTGGTTTTCTCTCTCTCCCTTTTTCTGCCCCTGCCCCACTTACACTCACGTGCGTGCGCTCACTCTCTCTCTCTCTCAAAATAAAAAAATAAATTTATTTTTAAAAAGTCCAGTGCCTGTTTTCACTGTTTTAATCTTGTGATTTAACTAACGAAATTCAGCCTTTCTTGTCAATAAAACAAACTACCATCCTGACCATTCTTATCATCATTCTAACTGCCATGCCCTTTCCTATATTCTAGTATAGGAAGCCTTATTTCCATGCAAGACTGTGACACAGAGGAAATACCAATAAGGTGTCACAGGTAAAGATCAGCTTGGTTGGGGAAGAATATTTTTGAAAGGAAAAATAAAAATCATTCCAGTGAGAAATGTCTCCAGTGCTAAGGGAAGGAGTTGAGGAGACGTGTAAGAGGAGAACAAGATCATGAGGGAGGGAGAACCATTAAGGAAAAGCAGTAAAAGCAGCTTTGGCAGGACAGGCTTAATTAGCCCCCACTTTCCACCAGCCCCTCCTTTTCCTTCCTGGCTTAGTGTCCACCTCACACATAGTACCCAGCCCACCAAATAAAATCAACAGCCTCTTTTCACCTCCCATGGGATAGGTCTGCTACCCAGGACATAGTTGTCCAAAGTCTACAGCATTAGGAACCTTCCCCTTCCCTTCCCTTACCCCTGGCACTCTGAATCCTTGTCACAACTACCACCATCATTCTGTCTGCATTTTACCGTTCAGATCTGCCATCAGAGTTCACTGTCCAGTTCCTGTTTGATACGGGAGTGCTGCCTCAGGTGAAAGCTCTCAGGGGAACCCTGTTTAGGATGCAGGAACTTGAAATGTACACCTCTGCTTTTTATTCCCTCTCTGTTGCCAAAAGTACCAGGGATTTTAACATCAGAGAACATCGTTAGGGGTGTTCAGATCAAATTAGATTATGCCAAGAACCATCTAGCCTATCAGCTAAATTGCATTCTATCTCCTGTAACTCATTCAAGAGGAGCTGGCCATCTCCCTAGCCCTGTCAGCCCAGCATGCTAAGCAGTTTCCCTGGACAGTGGTGGGCAAGCACGAACCACAAGGAGAATGAAGAAATGTGACTTTTTCATAAAGGGGTGTGGGGTAAAGGAAAAAGGTTCCCTTGAGGCATAATAAGTGGTAGGGTGCCCATCAGTAATAAATACTGTAGGTTGCTCAACTCTAATCCAATGTAGGACGAAATTTCAAATGAAATTGTAGGGTACAGTTTCACCAATCTAAATTTTTTCTGTTAACCTGCTTAAGATGTTTACTTCTAGCATGAAATATTATAACCAATTTAAATGCTTTCGAAGATCCCAGGAAGCATTTTTAATGAGTCATTCTGTTCATTGCAATGAATTCTACAGTTAAACCTTTCCCCTGTGCATTCTTTTCCCTCCCCCTGCCCCCCGCAAAAAGTTGTGGCTAACCATCTATGCTTGCTTTTACTTTATTTTTTGGTTTGTTTTGTTTTGCTTCTTGACTTCGAGTAGATGAATAACAAGATGCTTTTCCCTCCTCTAGAACATATCCTCCCCTGAGAGTTCCCCTGCGAATAGGCCCGAGTCCCTGTCACCCGAGGTAGTTATCACACCATCTCAATCACACTTGGAGGCTGAGAGTGAGTGTGCATGAGTGTGTGGGAGGGCTGGGGGGGAGGTCCTAGTGAATGGGGTGATAGGCTGAAGGGCGACCAGCCAGTTGATGTAAGTTGAATGAACTTCCATGTGTGACTGTGATCACTCAGAACTTTCAATGTAGATGGAGGAAAATGAAGGGGGGTGTGTGTGTGTGTGTGTGTGTGTCTGTGTGTGTGTGTGGTGGGATTTGCTCTTGTTTGGGGGAGGGGTGACTGAAGAGTTCTTTTAAAGTATAGACTCTAGAAGTCAAGTTTAAAGCAAGCTGAAGATATGGTATGAGCCTTGGCAAAGATAGCAACAAGTAAGGTGTGTTTGTTAAATAAGGAAAGTTGAAATCGAAAGTTGGTAGGAGCTATCTTTTGATATTTATTATCTTGGGCTGTTGAAGGAGCTATTTATACTGGAAAAGTTAGACAGTGATTTATGTCTTATTCCAGGATTAATCTTACAGCTCTGTTTAACTGGATGTTTTGGGCTTGGGTTGATAGATTGAGCAGCTTCTTTCGAAAGGGAGTCCTGCTCCCGGCTTTCTACATTTTCTTTATAGCTCCTTACTGGGTATACAAGGAAACTAAGTCAGCCCATGGCTTCTGTGACACAGGCCTTCCTTCTGTAGTAGTTGAGATGTGGTTGCCATAAAAAGTGGTATCTCAGGATATCCAATTGAGTGCTTTTCTCAGAAACCCTACTGCTATGGAGTTGTTAAATTTAGGTTTTAGTGCTGGAGATTTTTAACTATTCTAAGATTTGGACAACTGTAGGAATGATTAGCTCTGTTAATCTACATAGAGTCAATTTCCTCTTG
The DNA here is from genome assembly GCF_018350195.1 of Panthera tigris. Taxonomy (NCBI): domain Eukaryota; kingdom Metazoa; phylum Chordata; class Mammalia; order Carnivora; family Felidae; genus Panthera; species Panthera tigris. Next base: position 50,836,349 of record NC_056661.1, read on the forward strand.
AAGAGAAAACTGTAGTCTCTCATAACCTTTCAGAAATTAACTGTTAACTCTGGCCCCTTCCCACTTAAAAAATTGTGCTAAATTTAGTGATAGTTGATAAAATTCTGAATCAGGATTTTACAGACCAATATGAAACTGAAAAATGTTGTATTCTAGTGTACTAGAGGTTTTCTGGATGTTTTTTACACTGTTTTGTGAGGAAATCCTGGTGTGACATTTGAATTTCTGGTACCATTCTTTCTAGAGAGAATTAGTAAGAGTTGACCTAGAGGTGGGAAATCTTGGTATTGGGAAGTAATGATAACCAAATAGTAGATACAGCTTATTTTTTATAAAATTCAGCATTTTGGATGCTCTGCAGTGGTGGGCATTAGTGATCTTGTGGTATGTGGACATATATTAGAGGATAAAGAATTGAGTAGCCAGAACATTTTATGAGAAGCATACATGCTTAATAGTGAAAGTGAGCAAAGAACTGGTTGGTTGATGTCTTTAACTAGTTCCATTCTCCTTTACTGAACCAGTAACTTAAAATCCTTGACTTTCTGTCTACTTACTACTTTCTTTCCCTTTTTCCCTCCTCCCACCTTCCATCAATATTAAATACAAATGAATAACACCAAAAGCCAGTTATCTTTAAGACCCCAGTCTCACCTCTGGAGCATACATGGGGCTCAGGTAAATCCGTGATTATACTTCCAGCACCTTAATGTAATACACGGTGACTCAGCAGACCTGATGAAAGGCTAAACAGGCAAAATAGTCACATTTGGCCAATTATTTAATTCTGATTTTCCCAGGATTCTCATCCAGAAAGACTTTAAGGCAATTTGTGAAAGGCCGGCATTCTGTAGTAATCTGGCCTGGGTATACTGTTGATTCCTGGAACTTTTACAGATGTTAATGGCTTTCTCCCTTGTACTTCCATCCCTCTTACCTCTCACCTGTGCCCTTCTCGCTTCCCTTCTTTTCTGCCCTTTGACTTTTTCCTTCCCCCTCCTCCTCCATGTCTCTGTTGATTTTTATTCTTTCAGCTTTGTCACCGAAAAGATGTGGACTTGACAAAAGTAGGCTACCTTGACTCCAACACTAACAGCTGTGCTGACAGACCTTCCCTGATCAACTCAGGTCCTTCTGACCTGGCTCCTCATCCCTCTGTCGGGCCCCCCTCTGAGACTGGCTTTCCAAGCAGGAGTGGAGATGGACATCAGACCCTTGTGAGGAACTCGGACCAGGCATTTCGGACAGAGTTTAATTTAATGTACGCCTACTCCCCATTGAACGCTATGCCTCGAGCAGATGGATTATATCGAGGATCTCCCCTAGTAGGGGATAGGAAGCCTTTACATTTGGATGGGGGATATTGTTCCCCTGCAGAAGGGTTTCCCAGCAGATACGAACATGGCTTTATGAAAGACCTCTCTCGTGGATCCATGTCACCTGGTGGTGAAAGGGCTTGCGAAGGAGTCCCATCTGCCCCCCAGAACCCACCGCAGAGGAAAAAGGTAAGTGTTCCACCTTATATAGGCCCTTTTGAAGAACATTAACTGAGTGATTCAGTAGATGTTAACTGAGTTGACACTGTTAAGCACCATTCTTAGTGTGAGGAAAACGGAGACATAAGATGTGATCTCTGCCATGTTCAGTGAAAGACAGGATCGGGGTGTGTGTGTGTAAGACAAGACTGTTTCAATATGATTTGATCATTGTTGCAAATATTCAGCAGATTTTAAATGTCTGCCATGTATGTACTGTTATACATGCTGTGCAATCAAAGGATAGAGCAGTGAGGAGCGCCTGGGTGCCTCAGTTGGTTAAGTGTCCGACTTCAGCTCAGGTCGTGATCTCACGGTTCGTGGGTTCGAGCCCCTCATTGGGCTCTGTGCTGACAGTTTAGAACCTGGAGCCTGCTTCAGATTCTGTGTTTCTCTCTCTACCCCTCCCCTGCTTGTGCTCTGTCTCTCTCTCAAAAATAAATAAACATTAAAAATTCTAAAAAGAAAAAAAAAAAAAACAGTGAAAAAGAATAATGCTAATTTCTTGTATTATTTAGCACTTACCATGTTTTAGGCACTGTTAAGTTCTTTTATGCATTAAATCTTCACAGTAATCCTGTAAGTTGGGTAATTTCCCATTTTGCAGATGAGGAAACTAAGGCAAATTCAGTGACTTGCCCATGGTCACATAGGTAGCGAATGAAAGAGCCAGGACACTGCCCAGGTCTGTCTGATTCCAGATTGCATGCTCTTATTGCCACTGTGCTATATTTCCTCCTAAGTTCTGCCCTAATGGAGCTTAAAGCAAGTGAGACTGAGGTTGGCAGATAATTATGTTAATAAGTAATTCATTACAGTGGCAGTGGATGCTCCAAAAGAGTTGTTCAGATGTGATGAGAACATCTTAGCCACGACATGGCCTAGTGAGAACAAACAAGAGGCTCCTAGCCATTTTGAGAGGTGGAGTGAGAGGTGACAGGTCACACGCTGATTTAGCTGATCTCAGTAAGTAGGAAGCAATCTGCCAACAAATGTGGGTGAGGATGTTATGGAAGAGAGAGCAGAATACGTAGCTGTGGGACACTCCGTTGTGTGGGCAGCAGGCATACAATGTGGTTGTAACAATTACATGCTGCTGTAGTATCTGGTGAAAGGTGGGCAGGGTCAGGAGTGGAGAATGAGAGACTGTGGAACAGGGCCAGGCCATAGACTGCTGGCTAACAGGTTGAGACTTGACTTATAAGTAATGCCTGTTCAAGAAATTACAAAGCCCCAAATGTGGTTTTTGTCAGTGGATTTCATCTAGGGGCATTTGGAAATGCATGGGAGTATTTTGGGTTGTCAAGGCAACTTCCATTTATTGTGCAGCGCTAGAGATGTTAAATGTTCTGTGTGTGACAGTCTCACACAGTTGCAGAATATCTTTAGTAGTCTTGTTGAAATGTAGCCTAGTGGCTTCTTACATTTGCATTTCCATGAAATACATTACCAGAATTTATAATTATTAGTTACTTTCCAAGATTGTGTATAGAAAATCCATGCGCAAGATGGTACTGCTTTGCATTTTTGTTACATTTTACATTTAAACAGAAAATGAGAGCCTTGAGGGACTTAGAAGGCAGAAATACTGGCAGATAATTTGGGAAAAGAATAGCAGTGGGTTTTAGAAGACTGTTGCTTGAAGAGCATTGACCATCAGGAGCAAAAGTTTGCAATATCTTTGTGTTTCTGGTTTCTTGATTTGAAACCATGATTTATTTGAGAAATGTTGAGCACCTACTATCAGTCAGGTTCTGTGCCAGACAGAACCTGGCACAGGTTTTGTTTAAAGACAAAACGCCAGAAAAGTTTGGTCTTTGCCCTCTTAGAACTTAGAATTTAGTGAAGGAACTGTCAGGACACTGTAATAGGTTGACACCTGGTGTAGGCAATGTGATGTAACAGTAAAAAGGAGAGGTATAGTGGGCAGGCCAGGGAGGAAGGCTCTGTATTGGCAATCAAGAGAATGAGGCAGAGTTAGGGAGAAGTTTCCAAGTGTACGTTTCCTAGACTAGCTTGCTAAAATATAAACTGCAAATCATTCTTTGTCTTTTAACACTAATTTCCCTATGTGTAAGAGAGAAACAGTAATAAATCCCTGCGTGTATCCTGAAAATTTGAATACATCTTAGAACCCTGAAACATTGGCTTTTTCTTCTGTTGTTTTTCTTTTCTCTTCTCTCTTTTTTTTTTTTTTTAAACAACTGACTCTAGGAATTCCTAGGGGTTAGGGAAGAGCTGTCAGATGACCTGGAAGGCTTTTTCAAACTTCACAAGCTCCCAACTCCTTTTTCCCTTTTCTAGATGTTATCATTGTTGCAAACAGCTGATCCCATACTTCTGCTACTAGGTAACTGTGATCTCACAGTTCTCTGAAGGCAGAAGAAAGGTTGAGGTCTGCTGGCGAACACCGTTCTTCAAAAATGTCATCTCCTAGTGTATTTTCTTCTCCTTACCAGTTTCTGACTGATTTAAATATGTATGTAGTTGTGTTCAGACACCTCACACCTGAAAAAAGTGTTGCTAGTGTTAGTGCCTGATTTGTTTGCAAGGCTGGCTAGTGGTTTATGAGGTTTCCATCTTCTTCCCCCATTGCTGCTGATCCACTAATGATGTCTAGCTAGAGTCCTCTTCCTTCTTTCCCTCCCAGGTATCCCTGTTGGAGTACCGCAAACGGAAACAAGAAGCCAAGGAGAATTCTGCCAGTGGGGGAGGTGACTCTGCACAGAGCAAAAATAAGTCTGCAGGAGCTGGGCAAGGCAGCAGTAACTCACTTTCTGATACTGGTGCCCATGGTGTGCAGGGATCCTCATCCCGAACCCCATCTTCCCCTCACAAAAAATTCTCCCCATCTCATTCCTCTATGTCCCATATGGAGGCGGTAAGCCCATCAGATTCCAGAGGCACTTCATCTCACTGCAGACCTCAAGAGAATATCAGCAGTAGGTGGTAAGTTTATGTTTGATGATGAAATAATTAAATTCAAGAAGGAAGTATACATCCAGAGTTATTCCCAGTTTTACCTAAAATATATGGGAACACTTATCTGAGAAAGGCGGCCAGCAGTGCCATCTGTGCTGTTTCAGCTGATTTAATAGTATCAGCCACAACCCCATCCCCACCCCCAGCCCCATCCCCCTCAGCTTTACAGAAGAAAAGAATTGCCACCGAACCTGCAGAACGACACTTTGGACGGCATATAGTTATGGACACAGATGAGTTATTTTATTTGCTGGGCACTAACACTGCCTCTTGTATTTTTTCATTTCATATGAAAGGTAAGTCAGGAGTTCAGCTCAGTTCCACTTAAATTAACAACACAAGTCTCAGTTGCACCCAGCCCGCATATACATAAAGATCAGACCTATTCTGAAAGGACTAGTCTGGTTTAGGGGAGACCACAAATAGATAAGTAACACTATAAGTAAGTGAAGAATAAACAGCATGTACCTAGAATAGAGAATGAGGCTGTTCTCAGGGATCTTGAACTGAAGCATGGAAGTCTGGGAAAGAAGAGACCTGGCTCAAATGAGTAATGTTTAAAAATCTATGGAGCACTTATTAAACTATGTGCCAGTCATGACTTCACAGAAAAAATTTAGCATTTCAAAATGGCGGTTAAAAGAAGCAGACATCTTTAAATCCACTTTTTCCATAGTATAAGACAGAAAAACACCTTGTTTTAAATTGGTCCTGAAGAAAATAATATCTAAAAGGCATTAGACAGCCTTTATGAGAGCTTCATTTGTTCCATACTCTTGACTCTGAAGTTCTGTGGCACTAACTTGCACCTGGTTTCCTTCACAGGATGGTTCCCACGTCAGTGGAACGACTCCGAGAAGGAGGGAGCATCCCCAAGGTCCTCCGAAGCAGTGTGAGGGTGGCCCAAAAAGGAGAGCCTTCTCCCACATGGGAGAGTAACATCACAGAGAAAGACTCAGGTGAGCCCATGGCCTTCTGCTGCCAGCCAAGTTTAGGGACACGTGAGACAGGTTCTACACAGTTCTCACCAAATGCTGGGATGAGGTGAGTCTGTTTCTTACACAGTTGGGCTCCACTGTATGGAAGGTGCCAGGTCAGTCTTGATTCTATTCTTCTGGGCTGTAGTATTATTAAGATCTAGCACTGCATGTGCACTCTTACTCTCTCTAGACTCTCTCTCTCTCTCTCTCTCTCTCTCTCTCTCTCTCTCTCTCTCTCTCTGTCTTTCTGTTTCTGCCGTATTTTTTCCCAAGGGATACCTTTCTGTAACTCTTCTCTCCAAAGGCCTGAAAATCCACTGTGATGAAGGATGAAGAGAAAGGAGACAGGAATCCGATCAGACATTTAAAACATAGCCCATAATTAACCACTTCTTTTGCCCTTCTGGCCTGATGCACTCACCTGATTTGTCAGAAAGAAAGCAGCATGGGTTGGTGATGACATTGGTGATTTGAATGAACAATGACTATTTCTCACTTATTCTAGGAACCCAAGTTGATTTTGTATTATCTTCCAGACCCTGCAGATGGAGAAGGCCCAGAGACACTGAGCTCAGCACTCTCTAAAGGAGCAGCCGTTTACAGCCCTTCCAGATACAGCTACCAGGTGAGACGAGAAATTGCTCATCTCTGGGCATAGGAGTGTGTTCTGGGTTCCAAATATTTTGTGATCCTGGCCATCCTTTGCAGTTGAGATGCCGTCTTTGCATATAGTTTCAGCAGCCTTGGAAATAAGTCATCATCTGCTCACCTTCAGGTAATAAATCATGCCAGAAAAATAAATAAAGTGATCAGAGACAGCCATTTTACTGTCTTTGGTATCCTAAAAAGAACAAATGGTTAAGAAGATGAAGAAGATGAAGAAGGAGAAGTAGAAGAAGAAGAAGAAGAAGAAAAAGTAGGGTATTTTAAATATTCACAAGCCTAAATGGCTTAAATAGGGACTTTTTCACCTCCTTATGCTTTTCCTCCCGACTCTTTCTAGCTCCTGCAGTGTGATAGTCCACGGACAGAATCACAAAGCCTCCTTCAGCAGAGTTCCTCCCCCTTTAGAGGACATCCCACCCAATCTCCAGGATACAGTTATCGAACTACTGCACTGAGACCTGGAAACCCCCCCTCTCACGGTTCTTCAGAATCCTCCCTCTCTTCTACGTCCTATTCCAGCCCCGCCCACCCTGTATCCACAGACTCGTTGGCCCCATTTACGGGGACACCAGGGTATTATAGCAGCCAGCCACATTCTGGAAACAGCACTGGCAGCACTCTTCCAAGGAGGAGCTGCCCTTCTAGTGCTGCTAGCCCTACCCCACAGGGCCCCTCAGACTCGCCGACCTCAGACTCGGTCTCCCAGTCCAGCACAGGAACTCTGAGTTCCACCTCCTTCCCTCAGAACTCTAGGTCGTCATTGCCATCAGACTTACGGACTATCAGTCTGCCCAGTGGGCAGTCCGCTGCCTACCAGGCCTCCAGGGTATCTGCGGTTTCCAATTCACAGCACTACCCACACCGTGGGAGTGGGGGTGTGCACCAGTACCGACTCCAGCCACTGCAAGGCTCAGGAGTCAAGACTCAGACAGGACTTTCCTAGGGCTTCTGGATTTGGGCAAACAGAACTGAATGAGCCCATAGCTGCTTCCTTCCAGCTGCCTCTGGAACCTAGGCCGAGCATATTGCTGGGGAAGAGGGTACAAGGTGCCAGAGGACTGGGTCTGGTCGACAAGAAACGAGACTTGTGGTCGCGACTGGCTCTGGCCTTGGAGAAAGATGTAAATCTTGTCTGAAGCAGAGACTATAAAGAAGTTTCTCCCTGCTGTTAAGGGTACATTGTTGACAAGCAAATGGTGTTCCGGTTAGTAACGGTTCTAAGTGCAATGAGTCGTGTTGAAGCCTCTGTCTCCCGTCCTTGCCTGTAGCCTGTAGTCACTTGTGCAGTGGGGACATCTTTTTACACACACACACACACACACACACACCCAAAAAAGTTTTCTTTTCAGAGGAAAAAAATGAAAAGAGCCAATCTCTAAGCCCCAAGCCATCTGAGTAATCAGTAGGGTTTTTATGCACTTAAGAAGAAAGGTAGGTATGTAAATTTTCACCCTGTGACAGACAACCATTCCAAAAGCAGGTATCTGGCCAAGATGTGTCCACCAAGAATACTCCCTACCTTTGTCTTAAAATCACCAAGAAATATAGGCAGGGATAGCAAAGCTTGGAATGTGCTCTGGCTGAGGGGTGCCTGGCTCTCTGAAGAAGAGCTCCTGGTCAACTCGATTCAGGAGCAGGTGATTGTCTGAGCCCCCAGCTGTTCCCATACCACTCCCCTCCCCAAGCTGTCTCACAGCTCAGTAACCCAGAAAGTAAGTAGACAAAAGAGGAATAAGTGAGATGGGCCAATTGCATTGCTACTTATCAGCTGTTGGCAATAAATTTGATTGGTAAGGATCCCAAGTGCTTTGGGACTTCTTTGAATTTTATTTTCTCTACTCCCTGTTAATCAGGAGTTGACGATCCCACGAGTAGGACCGCCTCCATGATTAGGGAGCACGCACTTGTGACTGCAGGGTAAGAGTGGAAAGAGATGTTTGTGGAGTGGCACCGACAGGACTGTGATTGTGTGGGGCATGTCCCACATTTCTTTGGGGGATGCTTATTTGAGAGTGGCCCAGGTGAGAGAGTTATAAAGCCACCCACACACCTAACACTGTTCTGGATGAGAGACGCGAGCAGACTGGCTTCTCCCCATCAGTGCATTGTGCCTGCTGTACACCCCTGGAGGAGCCCTGGAGCCTGCCCAGGTGGGGTACACAATCTTTTTAAAATTCCATACGGTTGCCAGCTTATTTCTTTCACTTGTTTACTGTAATATCCGGCGTGTTTTTATTTATCTAATTTTGTATTCAGTTATAACCATGGTAGGGGTAGCAAATATATGACAGGTGTAATCCCTGGTGCTGCAGTGGACCTTACTTCTTTTCTTTTGGACAAGATAATACTGTGAGTCTCCTTCCTTCCAGTTTGTTTTCTCCTCCTTTTTTCCCCCAGCCTCTTGCATCCCCTTCTTTCCTACCCTCTCTTACAACTATCATATGCACAGTCTTCTCTCTTTGTGTGTGACTGTTACAAAATTTCACTTTTTCAAAATTGAAATCAGGTGTTTGCTCAAATGAGGGGAGATTTCTTTTTTTTAATGCTGAGACCTCAGCAGAATACTTTTCTTTTTGTTGTTTCCCCCACAAACCCATCAGTCTGGGAGAGCGTTGGGAGTGGAAATCATGTTGCCTGGGATGCTGGTTTCTTTGTATATTATATAAAACGTATGTAAATGTCTCTCCATTTGGGCTGGGGTTTGCATTCTCCCCTTGGCTGTTAACCAAGGGGAGAGGCCAGCGGGCAGGCGGCCCTCACCCTGCCTGGCACGTGCAGAGACCCCAGCCACTCTGTGTGGGCAGGGTGCTGTCAAGACCAGACCTCTGGGGGGGGGCGGGGGCGGGGGGTGGGGGGAACTCTTGGAAGGGAAGAAGTATCACTTCTTTCTCAAGTGGAGTGTTTACACCTTGCTGTAACATTTGAACTTTCACAAGAGATGTAATAATTTTGATAATAAAATTCTTAACCATAATAATCATCAAGTTGAGAACTTCTTTGTCCAATTCTGTGACCTTGCCTTACCTGGTTTTCCTAATGCTACCCTTACCTGAAGAGGCAAGATGGACCCATGTTCAGGAGAATGTGCTCTTGGTGGAGTTGTTTTGCACATAATGGACTAGGAATGTGGATTGATCTTCTACACCCTTTTTTTAAAAATGTTTATTTATTTATTTTTTAGAGAGCACAAGCAGGGTAGGGGCAGAGAGAGGAAACAGAGAATCCCAAGCAGTCTCAATGCCATCAGCTCAGAGCCTTATGCGGGGCTCAAACCCATCAACCTGAGCCAAAATCGAGAGTCAGAGGCTTCACCAACTAAGACACCCAGGTGCCCCTCCTTTTATGATTAAAGTCAGGCCATCATCAAGGCCATTCAGCAACAGCAAAGCTAAACATTGTGGACTGGGTTGAGCCAGACTGGAGTTCTTGACCTTGGCCTCATTCATTCAGCAAGTATTTATTGGCCCTCTGCTTTCCCATTCAAAAATAATACCAGGCATTGTTTTTGTTGGTGGGTTTATGCTGGTTAAATGGGGGATGGGGATAGGCAAATACAGTCATGGAGCTTCTATTCTAGAGCAGGGTGAGAACTAAACTAGTCCGTAATTTCAAATAGTCATTACCACGTTATTATTTCATAACAGGTATGTAATGAGGAGGTTGAGGTGCCATTCTAGATTGGTTGGTATGGAAAGGTCTCTGAGTTTACATTTAAGCTGAGACCTCAGATGTTAAGGAGGCAGTCCTGTGTCAATATGAATAGAGATCATTCCAAGGGAATTAGAACAGCAGGTGCAAAGCCTCTGAGGTGGAATAGACTTGATATAGTGAATGACCAGGACAGGGATAGTGGGTAGCAAATATCCAGGAAGATAGGGGATTAGATCATAAAGAGTCAGCAAAAGTGTTTTCTGTAAAGGGCCAGATAGTAAATATTTAGGCTTTGCAAAGCATGTGGTTTCTGTCAGAATCATTCAACTCTGTGTTACAATATAAAAACAGCAATAGGCCATGCTTGGGTGTACTCCAATAAAATTATTTTCACAGAAACATATAGCATGTCAGATTTGGCCTATAGGCTATGTAATTTGCTGGTTCCTGATAAAGAGCCTTTAGGTTTAAAGAATGTGGGTTGTTGTTTTTTTTTTTAATTTTTTATTTTTTTAATGTTTATTTTTGAGAAAGAGACAGAATGTGAGTGGGTTAGGGGCAGAGAGAGAGGGAGACACAGAATCCAAAGCAGGTTCCAGGCTCCGAGCTGTCAGCACAGAGCCTAACGCGGGACTCGAACCCACGGACTGTGAGATCATAGCCTGAGCTGAAGTCGGACACTCAACTGACTGAGCCACCCAGGCGCCCCAAGAATGTGGGTTTTAAATACAGTGAGAAAGTCATTGCAGGATTGACATAGTGACATATTGACATAAAGTGACATATTTTAGTTTATGATTTGTTGCTTGGTTTTTAAAAATTATTCTGATTGTTTTGAATTTGGGAGAGATGAATAAAAACCAAGAAACCAGTTCAGAATTTATAGCAATTATTTAGGTAGGCAGCAGTACAATGGTGGCTTACATTAAGATGGTAATAAATGAGGATAAGGTAAAGTAGTTAGAATAGGTTTTACAAGTAAACAGCAGTGCTTGCTGATGGTTTCATGTGGCAGTATTTTGCCCTAACATTTGTTTGACAAGATATTTACAGAAGGCTCTGATAGATTGCATTTTGCAAATAAGCACTGGAAGGATTCACAGATAGAGGAGATGCTCTCCATTTCTTTAAGGAACTTAGAAAGTAACCAGTTGAAGGGGCGCCTGGGTGACTCAGTCAGTTAAGCATCCATCTCTGGATTTCGGCTCAGGTCATGATCTCACGATGTGTGAGATTGAGCCCTACATTGGGCTCTGGGCTGACAGCTTGGGATGATCCCAAGAGCCTTGGGATTCTTTCTCTCTCCCTCTCTCTGCCCCTCCCCGGATCATGCTCGCTCTCTCTCGTGAAATAAATAAAAAATAACTTTAAAGGTTTTTAAAAAGAAAATAACCAGTTGGAGACATAATAAAAATTATTTTCTTCTTAGAAGACCCTCTTTAAATGTCCGTTGGAATACCTAGTTAACTTCCCACCAGCCACAGCCAAATTCTGCCTAGAGTCAGTAGGTGCCTGGTCCTTGTTAAAAAACATTTTCATATGCAGTGCCTTTTTTGTCTTACAATTCTGTGATAAAAGCAAGCCAGATGCTTTCTAAAACATACTTTAAGGATGAGAAATTGAGGCCTAGTGCAGTGTTTCAGCTGTACTGAAGACCTTCGGATAATGAATAAGCCCATATGATTTTTGTCAGAATTGGAAGGTTTTATTCATAGTTTACTAAACATGTACTGTGTGCTAGGCTACAGAGGTACAAGGAATATGAAGGCAGCCAACTACCTATATTATCAAGTACTTACTCTGTATTACTAGGTATTATGCTTTTGATACAGTATTAAAATAGGAAGCTGAACAGTACTATAGAAATAAGCTACTGCAACTGTCCTCCTTATTATATATGACTTTGCAGTTTACCAGGCTCTTCTGTTTATGTCATTCTATCTAATTTATGCTTAACAATGCATAATGTAGGTATTACTCCCATTTTACAGCGTTTTTTGAATGAATTTCAGAGGATACGACTTGTCCAAGATTTCTCTCTCCTAAATGATAGACTAAAGCAGATAGCCATGGAAATTGTGCAGTTTTCACAGGAAACAAATAGAGACAACTAGAGAGTCTATGAAATGGACTAGAAATAATCACTTAACTAGCTGAAAGTATATTATACCTTTTCCTATGTTAAAAACAGTAGTTTGGCCTTTTTTGGCATCAGTTTGATGGTGCAGAGTTCTGTTTAACAAAGATCACCCTACCCTGAAGGAATAAAATGCACAGTTGTCCAATTGGAGTAGGCCATTTGCTTTGAAACTACACTGATTATCAATTCATCGAACAGCTGGGACAGCCTTCATAACTTGCTGTGAAGCTCAAGAGAGAGAAAGTTATTTGCCAAGGTTTTTGGTGTTTTGTTTAATGAATTAGGTAATTTTTATTTTAAGTTTGTTTATTTTTGAGAAAATGTAGGGGAGAGGCAGAGAGGGGTAGAGAGAATCCCAAATAGGCTCCACACTGTCCATGTAGAGCCCGACGAAGGGGGCACAAAACCTGAGATCGTGACCCGAGCTGAAATCAAGAGTCTGTGCTTAACCAACAGAGCCACCCAGGTGCCCCACCAAGATTCTTAATATACTCTGTGCTAAAGATTGATAAAGAGAGTAGCTGGGAGAAAAGCATAGTTTTTGAAGGAGATGATGTCTCCTATAACTTCTACCTACTCCTATATTCAAAACTTAACCTGGCAAGGATTCTGAAATAGTAGTATTGAATATTTCTCAAATTCCCCATAAAAGCACACAGAGCAGTCAGGATAGCAAAACAAAACATTGGGCAACTTAAAAACAGACTGGCTGGCTCAGTCCGTGAAGCATGTGAATCTGAATCTTGGGGTCATGAGGTCACCTCCACATTGAGCATAGAGCTTTAAAAAAAACAAAAACAAAAAACCTTGGGCAACTTCACAAAAAAATTAGGTGTCCCTGTGAGCCTTGAAACAAAAGGTGGGTAGAAATAAACCGCCAATGGCCACAATACCTGCATGGTGTCCGCTTCTGTTTCATTGGAAACAATGGAGCATCTGATGCGGGCTGGAGCTGTTCAAGAAAATTCATATCAACAGAGTACCCAGGACAAAGGTGCGTACTGGAAGGGAACTCTTGATACAGTCCAAATCAAGCAAGACAATTAAAATAGAGATGCGGGGGGGGGGGGGGCAGGGGAGGAGGTCACCTTAAAGGATGTGTTTGGAATAAGAGTGAAACTAGGATTCTCCCATTAAATCCAGGATATATTTATTTTCCTTCAGGGAACAATGTAATGGTTATTAAATAACTTCCTTTGGGGGGTGCCTGGGTGGTTCAGTTGGCTGAATGGCTGACTTCAGCTCAGGTTATGGTCTCGTGGTTTGTGGGTTCAAGCCTTGTGTTGGGCTCTGTGCTGACAGCTCAGAGCATGGAGCCTGCTTTGGATTCTGTGTCTCCCTCTCCGCCCCTCCCCTCGTTCTCTCTCTCTCTCTCTGTCTCTCTCAAAAACAAACATTAGGGGAAAAAAGTTAAATAACTTTCTTTGGTCTTTAACTCCTGAAATAAACAACTGGTCATAAAGTTCTAAGCATGTTCAGTGCTAAATTTAAACAGCTCTTGTTTGCACAGTCCACACTTTAATATTTACGGACAAATTAAAGACTCATAAATCACGCTTCCCCTCTAAAAATGCAGAAAAACTAACTCATGTAAATATGGTAACAAAATGGATCAAAGTCAAGTCCCAGTTATGAGAAAGTAAAGAGCAGAATAATATTCCCATGAACAATAGAAGCCTACTAAACACATGTAAATAATTTTTTAGAAGTGAGAAATACCTCCCAAAAAGAGGACTTTCTCAGCTTGGTAAAGAACAACTACAAGAATCCTTCACCTAACATCGTACCTAGTGGCGAGAAACTAGAAGCTTTCCCATTAAGGTTGAGAATAGGGATGGGTAGGGAGTTTAAAACAAAAAGGTGTGACTCAGTTGGTTAAGCTTTCAACTCTTGATTTCGGCTCAGGTCATGGTCTCCTGCAGAGTTTGAACCCTGCATCAGACTCTGCTGACAATGCAGACCCTGCTTGGGATTCTCTCTCTCCCCCTCTCTGCCCCTCTCCCACTTGGTCTGTCTCTCCCAAAATGAATAATAAAAAAAATTTTTTTTAATAAATATCTTTAAAAAGGAATAAGGTAAGGAAAGGAGGAAGTCAACTCTTGTAAAACATTGTACTGGAAATCATAGATAATGCTATAGGACAAGAAAATAAAAGGCACACAGATTGGGAAGGAAGAATTTCACAGATGACACAATCGTAGCAAATCTGAAAGAATTAACAAAACCTCATAGGACTACTGAGCATTTATAGCAAGGTTGCAGAATATAAGATTAATATACAAATGTCACTTGCTTTCCTGTACACCACTAACAATTGGAATTTGAAAACTAAAACATTTACATTAGCACCAGTAAAAGTGAAATAGGTATATGTCTTAACAAAATATGTACAAGACTTATATGGAGAGAACTACAAAACCAGTGACAGAAATCAAAAGAAAACTAAACAGATATTACACGGGCGTGGAAAGGAGGAGTCCATATTAAAATGTCCATTCTTAACTGGTCTATAGATTCAGAATCCCAGCAAGTTATTTTGTGGATATCAACAAATAGGCAAAGGACCCAGAATAGCCAACACAATATTGAACAGAAGAACAAAGAAGAGTAACACTACCTGACTTCAAGACTTAAAGCTACAATAATCAAGATTGTGGTATTGGAGGGGTGCTTGGGTGGCTCAATCAGTTAAGTGTCTGACTCTTGATTCTAGCTCAGGGCATGATCTGTCAGTTCATGAGATTGAGCCCCAAGTCAGGTTCTGTGCTGATAGCATAGAGCCTGCTGAGATTCTCTCCCTCTCTCTTCCTCTGTTTCTCTGCTCCTCCCCTGCTCACATGTTCTCTCATGCTCTCAAAATAAACTAAAAAAAAAAAAAAAAAAAAAAAAATGTGGTATTGGAATAAGAATAGGCAAATAGACTAGAGTACCCAGAAATAGACCTACACAAAGATAGTCAACTGATACTTGACAAATGAGCACAGGCAATACAGTGAAGAAAAGATAGTCTTTTCAACAAAGGTGTTATAACAACTGGATATCCACAAAAATTAACTCAAAATGGATTATGACCTAAATGTAAAAATGAAAACTATTAAACAACTGGAAGGTAGGAGAAAGTCCAGAAAACTTTGGGTTTGGCAATGGCATTTTAGATAAAAACCCCAAAGCCTCCATCCATTAACGAAATAATTGGTAAGCTGGACTTGATTAAAGTTGACTTCTGTTATGCAACAGGCATTGTCAAGAGAAGGGGAAGACAAACCAGACTGGAAGAAAATATTTGCTAAAGATACATCTGATAAGACTGTTAATCAAAAATATACAAAGAACTCCTAAAATGAAACAATAAGAAAACAAACTAAAGCAATCTACAAATTCAGTGGTGTCCTTATCAAAATTCCAATGGCATGTTTCCCTGAAATGAATAATCTTGAAACTTAAATGGAGACACAAAGAGCCTGAACAGCCAAAGCAATCTTGAGAAGAACAAAGATGAGACATAATGCTTTCTGATTTCAAACTATACTGCAAAGTTATAGTAATCAAAACGGTATGGTACTGGCATCAAAACAGACACATAGATCAGTAGAACAGAATAGAGAGCCCAGAAATAAACCCACACATACAGGGTCAATGTATTTACAACAAAGTACCCAAAAATATACAATGGGGAAGACAGTGTCTTCAATAAATGATATTGGGAAAACTGGATGGTTACATGTAAAAGAATAAAATTGGACCACTATCTTACACCATACACAAAAAATGAACTTTAAATGGATTAAAGACTTGAATGTAAGACCTGAAACCATAAAATTGGAAGAAAACATAGGCAGTGAGCTCTTTGACATCAGTCTTGGTTGTGAGTTTTTGAATATGACACCAAAGCAAAGGCAACAAAAGGGAAAATAAACAAGTGAGACTACCTCAAACTAAAAAGTTTCTGCATAGCAAGGGAAACTGTCAACGAAATGAGAAGGCAACCTATGGAATAGGAGGAAATGTTTGCAAATCACATACCTGATAAGGGATTAATATCCAAAATCTAAAAAGAACTCACACAATTCACTAACTCAAATATTTAAAGATAGAGAATCAGAATAGACATTTTTCCAAAGAAAAAATAAGGGTGGACAACAGGTATGTGAAAAGGTGCTCAACATCAATAATCAGGTAAGTCCAAATCAAAACCACAATAAGATGTCATTTCAGGGCACCTGGGTGGCTCAGTTGGTTAAGCATCCTACTCTTGATTTAATTTCAGATCATGTTTTCACAGTTTGTCAGTTTGAGCCCCACATCAGGCCCTGCGCTGACAGCCTGCAGCCTGCTTGGGATTCTCTCTTCTGCTCTCTCTGCACCTCCCCTGCTTGCACACTCTTTCAAAATAAATAAACTTTAAAAAATTTTAAAAAGATGTCATCTCACACCTATTAGGATATCTTCCCCTCCCACCTCCCCCCCACCCCCAGTTTGGAAGCCAGTTGAATTTCTGATGGAATTTACTTACAATAGGGTGGCCAGGCCCTTCCATGCTGCCCAGGGCTCCAGGGGTAGGAGCAGAAACACAGTTTAAGGCTGAGGCTGCTGCTGTGTCCTGGATGCAACAACATCTTGTTAATCATGTTAATCAAGGAAACAAAAAACCCTCTAAACTCTATGGCAAATGGCTATTCTTAAAAAGACAAGAAGTAAACAGTGTCTGTAAGGATATGGAGAAAAGGGAACCTTTATACACTATTGGTGGAAATGTAAACTGGTACAGCCAATGTGGGGAACAGTATGGAGATTCTTCAAAAAATTAAAAATTGAACTATATGATCCACCATTCCACTTCTGGGTATTTACCCAAAGGAAGTGAAAAAACTAACTTAAATGTGTGCACCAAGTATTCATAGCATTATTGACAGTAGCCAAAATGTGGAAGCAACGTAAATGTCCATTCATGCATGGATGGATGAAGACTCTGTGTGTGTGTGAATATTATTCAGCCATAAAGAATGAAATGTGTTGGCTCAGTTGGTTAAGCATCTGACTCTTGATTTTGGCTAAAGTCATGATTTTGTTGTCCATGAGATTGAGCCCCACATCGGGCTCTGCACTGACAGCATGGAGCCTGCTTGGGATTCTCTCTTTCTCTCTGCCTCTCTCCCCCTCACATGCCTGCGCATGCACATGCACACATACGTGCTCACCCAAAACTTAAAATTATTAAAAAAAAATTGTTTTAAGTTGCCATTAAAAAAAAAAAAAGAATGAAATCTTGCTATTTGTGACAACATGGATGGACCTGGAGGGCATGTTGCTACATCAATTAAAGTCAGAGAAAGACAAATACCATGTAATCTCACTTATATGTGGACTCTTAAAAAAAAAAAAAAAAGAAACTAAAGTCATGAATACAGAGAACAGATTGGTGATTGCAAGGGAATGATGAAAGGTTAAATAGGTGAAAGTGATCAAAAGGTCAAATACGCAGTTAAAAAATATACATCCTATAGGTGTTGTGTATAGCATGGTGACTATATAATTAATATTGTGTATATTCACATGTTCCTGAAGGAGTAGGTCTTCAATGTCCTCATCACAAAAGTTTGTTGTAACTGGTGATGGATGTTAACTAGACATTGTGATCATTTTACAGTGAGTTGCCTGTTGAACAATGTGAGATTGAACTTTGCAGACCTACTTCTATGTGGATTTTTTTCAGTAAACATATTGGAAAAATGTTTGGAGATTTGCAGCAATTTGAAACAAATTACAGACAAACCACATAGGTAGAAATACCAGGGGGATAGTTAGGTATTATTGTCAGAATACACTATATAACCTATAAAATATGCTTTTATTGACTGTTCATGTTGTTGGTATGGCTTATGTGCTCAACAGTAGGCTATTACTAGTTAAGTTTTTGGGAAGTCAGAAGTTATACATGGATTTTGAGCTATGCAAGGGTCAACTATATATACATACATTTAACCCTTATGTTCTACACCTGACTGTAACTAATGTTATATGTTAAATCTCAATTTTAAAAATCAACAATAAGACTTAACAGGGAGAATGTAACATCAGACATACATAGCCTTCATGTTTTAGGTCCGGCCAACACTGTTAGCCTTGTTTCCTCTGTTTAAACCTTTTATGTCTACCAATATAACTATAATTTCCTTAAGATCAGGATTTCACTCTGTTTATTCTCCACAGGGCTAGCATACAAGATGTGCTTTAATTCTTTTTTTTTCTTCTTTTTTTTTTTTTAATTAATCTTAATTTATTTTTGAGAGAGAGAGGGAGGCACAGAATCAGAAGCAGGCTCCAGGCTCTGAGCTGTCAGCACAGAGCCTGATGTGGGGCTCGAACTCACAGACCTCGAGATCATGACCTGAGCCAAAGTCGGACGCTCAACCGACTGAGCCACCCAGGCACCCCATGAATGTGCTTTAATTATTTAAGAAATTGACAGAAGGGACATGAGGAAAGGAGAGGGAAAAACCTTTTTGGAAAAATTAATGTGGATTTAACTAATTTCCTAGAAGATCCAACAAAGTTGAGGATTTTAATAAGGAGTTAATATCCAAAATATGTAAGAAGCTCATACAACTCAAGAGCCAACAAACAGTAACATATAAGTGATATCATATGTTATTTGTCTTTCTCTATCTTATTTCACTTAGCACAATACCCTCAAGTTTCATGTATATTGTTGCAAATGGCAATATTTCTTTTTTTTTTTTTTTTTAAGTACAAGGAAATTTTCTGCCTAAAGGACCTTATAAAACAGAAATGGTAGTGAGGAGAAGTAGTGTTTAGTTTACTCAATAAAGATTTAACATATTATTTAGACACATTGGTTTTTAAAGTCTCTACTTAATGTGTGCATGCATTTTAAGGTCCATTGTTACTGATACCCACCAGTAGGTATAAAGCCTTCTAGAGCTCTTAAATAAAGCTTTATTTGTAGTTATCTGCAGATTGCTTCCCTCTCATATCCTTGGCAAAGAAAAAAAGAACCTGATTAAAAAACGGGCCAAAGATCTGAACAGAATAGACGCTTCATGTACAGATGGCAAATAAGTATGTGAAAAGATGCTCAACATCATATGTCATTAGGGAATGGCACGTTAAAACAATAATGAGATGTCTCTAGTTACCTATTAGAATGGCCAAAATCCAAAACACTGACAACACCAAATGCTGATGGGGATACAAAGTGATAAATACCTTCATTCATTGCTCGTGGGAATGCAAAATGGTACAACTACTTTTGGAAGATATTTTGGCAGTTTCTTACAAACTAAACATACTCTTTTTTTAATGTTTATTTACTTAGAGAGCACAAGCAGGAGAGGGGCAGAGAGAGAGGGAGACACAGAATCCAAAGCAGACTCCAGGCTCTGAGCTGTCAGCATAGAGCCCAGTGGGGGGCTCAAACTCAAGAGCTGTGAAATCATGACCTGAGCCGAAGTTAGACGCTTAACTGACTGAGACACCCAGGCACCCCAAAATAAATGTACTCTTAACTATACAGTCCAGCAGTCACACTCCTTGGTATTTACCCAAAGGAGTTAAAAACTTATGTCCACACAAAAACCTGCACATGGATGTTTATAGCAGCTTTATTGATAATTGCCAAAATTTGGAAGCAACCAAGACGTACCTCAGTAGGTGAATATCTGGATAAATAAACTGATGTATCCAGAAAATTGAATATTATTCAGCACTAATGACATGAGCTGTTAAAACCATGAAAAAAAAAAAACATGGAAGAACTTTTAATGTATATTACTAATGGTGAAAGAAACTAGTTTGAATAAGCTACATAGTGTATGATTCTAATCCTCTGACATCCTAGAAAATGCATAAGTATGGAGACAGTTAAAGATCAGGGGTTGTAGGGAGGGAAGAATAAGTGGGTGGGATACAGGATTTTTAGCATGGAGAAATTATTTTCTATGATACTGCAGCAGTAGAGATCTGCCATTACACATTTGTCCAAACCCACAGAATGTATAACACTAAGAGTGAACCCTAATGTAAACTGTGGGCTTTGGGTGATAATCATGTGTCATTATAGATCCATCAATTTTGACGAATGTACTGTTCTCATGGGGGATGTTGAGAAGGTGGGAGGATATGCATGTGTAAGTGGTGGGGGAAAATGTGGCAATCACTATACCTTCTCAGTTTTGCTGCGAACCTAAAACTGCAAAAGAGGTTTTGTTTAAAAGGTGACAAGTATAGAAGACAGGTCAAAAAAGACACAAAATGTGTATAATAGGAGTTCCCAAAGACAAATAAGGAAACAAAACAAATACCAAAAGTTATAATTTAAGAAAACTTTCCTGAAATATTTTAAACTACCAATTGAAAGAGGATACTGCATATCTGGAACCCAGAATGACCAATATCAAGACATCCTAGTAAAACTGTTGGAGTTTAAAGAAAAGGAAAAAATTTGGGTATCCAGGCTTCCCAGAAAGTTACTTAAATGGGAAGAAAATTTAGCTATATCATTATATCAGGTTTTTTTTTCACAGCAACACTTTATTGATGAAAAAAGATGAAATATTTAAAATACTCGGACTGTTGGGGCTCCTGAATGGCTCAGTTGGTTAAGCATCTGACTTCTAATCAGGTCATGATCTCCCGATTCATAAGTCCGACCCCGCATCAGGCTCTCTCTGCTGTCAGGGCAGAGCCCGTCAGCATGGAGCCCACTTCAGATCTCTGACTCCCTCTTTCTCTGTCCCTCCCCTGCTTTCTCTCTCTCTCTCTCTCTCTCTCTCTCTCTCTCTCTCTCTCTCGCTGTCTCTCTCTCTCAAAAATATTTAGGGGCTCCTGGGTAGCTCAATCAGTTAAGCATCCGGCTCTTGATTTCAGCTCAGGTCATTATTTCATTGTTCATGGGTTCAAGATTCAGGTGAGCTCTGTGCTGGCCGTGCAGAACCTGCTTGGGTTTCTCTCCCTCCCTTTCTCTCTCTCTCTCTCTCTCTCTCTGTCTCTCTCTCTCTCTCAAAAATAAGTAAATAAACTTTAAAAAGTTAAAGAAAATAATAATAAATATTAAAATAAAATACTCAAGACAGTGATAGTTAAGCATCTCTTGATTTCAGCTTAGGTCCTAACCTCATGGTTTTGAGTTCGAGCCCCGTGTCAGGCTCTGCTGACAGCATGGAGCCTGCTTGGGATTCTACCCATCCCCCAGTCAATAAATTAATTAATTAAATAAATAATAGGGATGCCTGGGTAGCTCAGTTGGTTGATCATCTGACTCTTGATTTTAGTTCAGGTCACAATCTCACAGTTCTTGGGTTTGAGCTATATTGGACTCTGCACTGACATCGCAGAGCCTGCTTGGAGTTCTCTCTCTCTCCATTCTCTCTGCCCCTCCCCTGCTTGATTGCTCTCTCTCTAAAAATAAACATTTTTAAAAAGTTTTTTAGGGGCACTTGGGTGGCTTAGTTGGTTGGGCGACTGACTTTCGCTCAGGTCATGATCTCACAGTTTGTGAGTTCGAGACCCGCATCGGACTGTGCTGACAGCTCAGAGCTGGAACCAATTTCAGATTCTGTGTCTCCCCCTCTCTCTGCCCCTCCCCTGCTCACACTCTGTGAGCATAATAAATGAACGTTAAAAAATTTTTTTAAGTTTTTTAAAAATAATAAAATATTCAGACTGAGCCAAGTGTTTCATACCAACCAAACTGACTTTCAAGTATATGACAGCAGCAATCTATCCTCAGTGTGCAAGAACTTGGACATTTTTCATTTTTGTTAGCTCTTAAGTATCTATTAAAGGGGCACCTGGGTGGCTCAACCGGTTAAGCATCCAACTTCGGCTCAGGTCATGATCTCATGGTTTGTAAGTTAGAGCCCCACATCAGGCTCTGTGCTGACAGCCTGGAGCCTGCTTCAGATTCTGTGTCTCCCTTTCTTTGCCTCTCCCTCTCTCTCACTCTGTCTCTGTCTCTCGAGGGTAAATAAACATTAAAAATTTTTTAAAAATCTATTAAAAATTGGGGCGCATGGGTGGCTCAATCAGTTAAGCATCCAACTTCAGCTCAGGTCATGATGTTGCAGTTGGTGGGTTTGAGCCCTGCATCAGGCTCTGTGCTGACAGCTCAGAGCCTGGAGCCTGCATCGGATTCTGTCTCCTTTCTCTATCTGCCCCCATCCCACTTGCACTGTCTCTCTCTCTCTCAAAAATAAATAAACATTAAAAAAAAAAAAAGGAGAAGAATCCATTAAAAACTGAGCTTCAGGGGCACCTGGGTGTCTCAGTCGGTTGAGCATTCCAACTCCCGGTTTCAGCTCAGGTCATGATCCCAGGGCCGTGGGATCGAGCTCCACGTCAGCTCTGTGCTGAGTGTGGAGCCTGCTTGGGATTCTCTCTCTCTCTCTCTCTCTCTCTCTCTCTCTCTGTCCTTCTCCCCCACTTGTGCTCTCTCTCTCTAAAATATTTTTGTTTAATTAGGAAAAAAAAGAAAAAGCTTCAGACAAACTGTCTTGAGAAACATCAACAGAAAATCTGGTAGTGAGTTAATTATATACAGTTAGCTATATGTAGAACTAAGAGTAAATGAGGGATGTAAAGAGAGGTTGTACTATAAAATAGTTTATGTGGGGCTCCTGGCAGACTCAAGTAAAGCAGTGGAGCATGTGGTCTGATCTCAGGGTTATAGTTTGAGCCCCATGTTTGGTGTAGAGATTACTTAAAATCTTTAAAAATAAATGATTTATGTGACCTAGGCAAGATCGATATAGTACAACTAAAAAATATAAGCTGAAAAGAGTATATTTTTAGTGATCATATTGGTGGCAGTGTATCTGAAGCCTTTAATGTGGGACAAAGCAAATGAATCCAATGTCTTTGGCAGGATTCTCAATATAGAAGGGGAAAGGAATTATAGTTCGATGTTAAACCAAAGCCTTTCATGTATCAGTATCAACTCATGAGGATTTTATCACGGATGGATGGATGGATGGATGGATGGATGGATGGTTGGATGGAGGGAGGGCAGGATGGATGGATGGACAGACAGATATAAACAGATCTGTTGGATGGATCCTATATACATACAAGTTTTGTGTGTCCCTGTCTTAGCTCTATCAACAGGAAAATCTTGGAAATAGGGCTTCTTGGAGAAATTGCTGACTTTGATCTAAGGAAGGAAATGTACAAGATCAGTCTAGAACATCTTGTCATACCTGAGAGGAAGGATACCATCAAAGATAATTAGGGTTAGGTGTAAAAGATTCTCTTTAAAGAGGCCTCTGCTGACCAGTGATGGGACATTTTAACCATTAATGAGGCTAAGAAATGTAATGGAACAAAATACACCAAATATGTTTAAATTCATGAGTTCATAATGGTACCAAAACATAATAATTGTTCATCTCTGGAAGATGTTAGGGAACAAACTCTATTTTTGAAAACTTAAATAAAGGGGAACATCAGTATTTTCCTTGTCTTTCCTACATACATTGTGTGACTGGCCAAGTAGGTTGTAAATACGGGTGTTTCTAGAAGTGTTTCCACAAATACCTGAAGACAGAATGATAGAATTGGAACATCACTGTTTTGTAACTTCTAATGACACAAAAACAGTTGGACATTATGTATCTGATGATGAAAAAAACCCAAAAACTATGAAGCATTTATTAAAATGCAACACACACACACCTGAATCTGAATAAGCATCTAGATCCAAATACCAATTTGCTGTAAATATAGAGAACAGAGAAATTTGCTCAACTACACCCCAAGCATGAAGCCAGCAAAATTCCATCTGTGGAACACTGCATAACAAATTTCGTCAACAAATTACAAGGAGGGATAAAAAGAAATTAGGTGGGAAAAGACGTAAAAATAAAGTCAAAGCTAAACTATTTTGTTTAAAGTTGTTCACTTGGGTGAAAAACATAAATAAAAGTTGGGAACTGTTTACCATAAAAGTCAAGGTGGTGGTTACTCTGAGAGAAGAAAGGGGATCGTGATTATGGGCAAGTGAAAGATTTCTGGGGTGAATAGCAAGAATCTGTCACTTTGGTAATAGTAGGGTATTTTATAATATTCCATCTACCTGTACATTTGTTTTATGCTGCAACATGTTTAACAAAACAAAAACCAGAGTCTTACCTAGCGCTTCTAAATAGGCAAACGACCCTGCCACTAACCAGCCTGTGATCTTTTGAGCCCAGGGCCTATGTCTGATTTATTTCTGTATTTCCAGAGCTTAGCAGTACCTGACCAGAGCAGACATTCGATTAATGTTTTGTTGAATGCGTAAATGAATTTGAAGAAGCCTCCAGGCCACTCAGGTTGGATTTCTGTACCTGCTTTGGCACCTAAAGGAGCCTTCCAGCACCTCCAGATCTGTTCAGGTGCCAGCAGCTGGCATTACCAGTCCTTTTGCTGTGCCTAAGTGGACTTGAAAGGGATTTCAAACTGGAGCTCCATTTGAAGCTTTGAGTCTCGTGAGTTCTACCAACTTCATGCTTTTGTTACCCTTAGTCATTTCCCAAAACAAGAGTCCTCTGTGTCATCTGGTTCTTGGTGCTCTTGACCCCTTACAATGTGGTTCTTTCTCTGTTCTATCCTTCTCTCCCAACTTTTCTGTTGTGCTCTCTGGACACCTCTTTGAGAGACAAATTTTTTATGTGATATGGAAATATGGTTCTCTCCTTAGGACACCACCTCCTTTGCAGCTCTTTTAAGTGGAGGCTCCTCGGGTGCCTGGGTGGCTCAGGTGGTTAAGTGTTTGACTTCAGCTAGGTCGTGATTTCATAGCTCACAAGTTAGAGCCCCACATCGGGCTCTGTGCTAACAGCTCAGAGCCTGGAGCCTGCTTCAGATTCTGTGGTCTCCCTCTCTCTCTGCCCCCACCCCCACTTGTGCGCTCTCTCTCTCTCTCTCAAAAATAAATAAAAACATTTAAAAAGTTTTTTTAATAAGTGGAGACTCCTCTTTCATACATCTTTTTGCCTGAAGGTTCTCTCCAAATGTTCCCAAATACATCTTGTCCTTCAGGTAAAAATTCTTGCTCCACTGATGCACACAACACCTGGTTATTGTGCTTGGAGTTTCTTTCTATTTTAGCCTTCACCACTCCCTTTGGTTCTTGGACAGACAACTTTGGCTCATCTGCACCCCAATTT
Organism: Panthera tigris; assembly: GCF_018350195.1. Taxonomy (NCBI): domain Eukaryota; kingdom Metazoa; phylum Chordata; class Mammalia; order Carnivora; family Felidae; genus Panthera; species Panthera tigris. Next base: position 50,861,466 of record NC_056661.1, read on the forward strand.
CTGCCACTATTCCCACCATTTGGGTAGACCTCCTACTCAGTGCCTCACGTCTCAAAGCTGTCTTTAAGAATTAGAATATTCAGGTCAAGCACCCAGGTTTCTAACCACAATTTCCTCTCCTTCCAGCTCTTTCACATAAACTTTAGTCCCTTATTTTCTCCGTCTATCTGTCCCATCACAGGCTGTCTTTCTGTAAGCAACCTGGATCTCATGGTAGGAGTGAAACACTCTTTTAGGACACTCTGCTTACCTGGCACCTACCTACGAATCTACAGTCAGCCTTCTCTGTGCCTGCCCTCCTGTTGGTTGATGTCTCCATAAATTCATGGTCATCCATCAGTTTTGTGGTCCTTTGGCAGCTCCTGTAGAAACTGTTCCAAACTTTCACCATTTCTTCAACCCCACTGCTCATTCCCTCCTCTCAGTGGACAGTCTTGCCTCCTGCTTCATTGAGAAAATGGATACTATCAGACAAGAGCTCCCTAAATCTTGTACTTCCCTCTACCCCAAAAAAGGCTTTCTTGCCTCTTCTCAGTCGTTCTCTCTTTACCGTTAAACTCTTACTGGCCATGGGGCACGTGGGTGGCTTAGTCTTAAGTGACCAGCTCTTGATTTCAGCTCAGGTCATGATCTCACAGTTCGTGAGTACAATCCCCACATCAGGCTCTATGCTGACAGTGTGAAGCCTGCGTGGGATTCTCTCTCTTTGCCCCTCCCCTGTTCTCTCTCTCTCCCTCTCTCTCCAAATAAACTTAAAACAAACAAACAAACAAACAAACAAACAACCTCTTACTGGCCATGATCTAGGAACATTCAGAACTGTTTCATATAAAGAAAGATTCCACATCCTGAAATTCAACAATGGTGTCCTTGCTTCCAAATCCAGTAGGCACATTTTTCAGTCCCTAATTCTGAACTTCTTGGCTCCAGTTGACCTTTCCCTTGAACTTGAAACCCTTGGTTTCCATAACACACTTTCATGATTTTCCTCACAGCTCTGATTCTTCCTTTGTTCTCTCCTTTTGGACATCCATTCCTCTGACCTTTATGTGTTGGTGTTTCCAGCATTCACTTCATAGCCCTGTGCTCTTCACACAACACAGTCGCCCTGAGCAAAGGCATCTCTGCTTTACATTTCAACCATTATCTGTATGCTCATGCTTCTGGCCCAGATCTGTCTCTTGAGCTCCCAAATCCATCCCAGTCAACTGACTATTGGACAACTCCACTGTGATGTCCTGCATGCTTTTTTTTTTTTTTAATTTTCTTTTTCTATGTATTTCTTTAAGTAATCTCTACAACCAACATGGGTCTCGAACTTACAACCCTGAGATCAACAGTCACACACTCCACCAACTGAGCCAACAAGGCACCCCCCACATGCTTATTAAGCTTAGCAAGTCTCTAACTGAATTGGTCATCTTGTTCTGGTGTTATACTGACAATTCTTTCTTGTCCCCCAAGCAAAAAATGTATCCATTATCCTTGGTGCCACTCTCTTACCCAATGTCAATCAATGAGCTACCAAGTGTCTGTTCTACTTCCTAAATAGCAAAATTCTCACCTCTCAGCAGACTCACTGCCACCACCTTGTTCACCTTGTTTTAAGCCAGACTTTTTCTTTCTTTTTCTTTTCTTTTCTTTTCTTTTCTTTTCTTTTCTTTTCTTTTCTTTTTTTACTTAGAGAGGACACATGAGCAGGAGAGGGGCAGAGGAAAAGAGAGAGAGAGAGAGAGAGAGAATCCCAAGCAAGGTCCTGTCAGTGTGGAGCCCAACACAGGCTCAGTCCCACAAACTGTGAGATCATGACCTGAGCTGAAATCAAGAATTGGACACTTAACTGACTGAGCCACCCAGGCACCCAGGCAAGATTTCTGATTTCCCTTTCATTAAAATTGTCTTCCTCTAACTTGGCTCCCTAACAGGGCAACCAGAGTGATCCTCCTGAAATGCAAAATTAATCATGCCCCTCTCTGGCTGAAATCCTCCCTGGTTCCCCATTGCTCTGAACCTGTCTCCAGACTAATCTCTGACCCTCCCTGCTTGCACTTTATAGTTCAGCTTTGCCAACTGCTTTTAGTGCTCTGCACACACCATTCTGTTTCTTACCCAGCTCTTTCCTCAAGCTGCCTTCTCTCTCATGAATGGCTTTCCTGACCCTTGCCTGCCTAACTCCTATTCATCCTCCTGTGAAACGGTCTCCTGCTCTACCCACCCCACCAAATGCCATTTAAGGTGTCTCTACCCAGGGCACCCACAATACCCTGCACCTGCCACATTTTACATCATTTTTACATGTTCATCTCCCCAATCAGATTGACACTTAACGTAGGGTCTCTCTTTTGTTCTTTAAGTGCTTAGACTATACTAAGTGCCCAAAATGTATTGAAGACTCAGTTTCCAAGGGCACAAATTATAAATAAATGTAGCTGCCACATGGGACATGTTACAATGTGCCAGATGCTGTGAAGCAACTCACGTTCCCTCATTTGTTCCTTACAATCCCCTGAGATCACTGTCATCAATTCCATTTATGTAGTGGGGATTTAGAAAGAGGCAAAGGGACCCGTCCAGGGCACACAGGCAGAAAAGGGTGGAGTCATGTTTGCCCTCGTCAGAGTCCTAAGTCCAAAATCAAACCTATGCAGTCAACCAGCACTGTGTAGAGACTTCTAACTGCCTGCTCCATCTATGTCTCCTTTCTCCTTGGAAAGAGAACCACAGTTTTATTTGGCGTGGCATGTGCCCATTAAAGGATTACATTTCAGCTAGGTACATCCCATCCTATGGGATTTCTAGAAGTCTCCGTCAAATGAAATGTGGCCAAATGACTAGAGCTCCAGCAGCCATATTGGGCCATGAGGTGTCCTTGAAACTGGAAGCCAGGATTGAAAATGGCAGCACAGAAAGGTAAGGAGCCTGGGTTCCTGATAATGCTGCAGGCCATATTGGTCATGGTCTGGCTATCTCCAGACTTAATGTGAAAGGAAAATAAGCTCTTGTTAAGCCACAGTGTAGCTCCATTAATATGCAGCCAACTGGTACAAAGGGTAGAATCTCACCCGTCTTGATCCCCTGGGGGCCAACTCAGAGAAGAAGAAACCAGCATGGGTGATATAAAGTGTTTCTTTATTTGAACATCATTCCACCTGCACTGAAGCTCAAATCCAGCAGCAGCAGAAGGGGTCAGGACTGAAATAAATGTTACCAAACTGGACGATGAACAGCGAGGACACATTCAGACAGAACTTACTAATGGGGTGTAGACAACACCAAGCTATCCTAATGACACACAGCACAGGCCCCTGAGATCTGCTGGTCAGAGCTCTGGGAAGGACTATCCCCCTCATTCCCTTCTCAGGAAACTCCATGCCCACCCGAAGGCTAGCCCTCAGCCAGGCAGGGACCTGCGCAAGTTTCTTGTACTGGGAAGGTCCCAGCTTCTCCGAAGAGAGGGTTCCCCTGTCTCAATCACACTGGAAGCTGGAGAAGGCTGACTTCCCTGTGCCCAAGCAGGAATCTCAAGAAGGCCAAGGAATTTCCCTACAGCCTTGTCTAAAAGTTCTCAGCTTGGATAGTCCAGGCCTGAAAAGAATCAATCCTACCCATGGTCCTCAACCCCTCAGGAAAACCATGTTTTCCTGAGGGGGTACTGGTTCCCAAACAGGAAAGTTTTCACATCCTAGAGATTCAGAAGGACTTGACCAACCAGTGCTCTCAACCACCTCCATGTTGTGGCTGCCTCGGCCTCTTCTGAAAGTCCCCAGACCACATAGCAAAGACAACCTATTAGTGCCAGACCCCTCTCATCCAGTCACAACTCGGGGGAGGAGTGCCTCCATGGGCCACTCAAAGGTCAACTTCTTTAAAGAAGCAAGAGTCCCAGGGGCCACACTGAGGTGGGATCTCTGTATTCATCTCCTCCCAAAGGGAAAAGTCAATTTGCCTGCCTTGGCTGAGGGCAAACCACAAACCTCCCCGTGTCCATGATGGCTTCCTTGCCCCTAGAGAGCCATCTGGGCCACAGGGTGATGGTACTTCAGCCTCACGTGGGGCCCCTGCCTGAAGCATTTTCCTCACTCTGTTCCCACCTGTGCTGAAGCCTGAGGGATGGGGCTATGGTTTGGTGCCCACTCCAACCTCTTTCCCTTCCCTGTGTTCCCCTGACACTCCTTCACCTGCCCAACCCTGCTTTCCTAACCCCACCCACACTCCTAGGTGCATCTCTGGGCAGCCCCTTCCTCAGCAAGGTGGCAGCTGGCTGGATGCATGGTGACTTGGAGGCACTCAGACCCCACCTCAAAGGGATTGACATCCCTCTTCCCTCCCACTAACCCACTCCAGTCATGACCCTGCCCCAAAGAGGTGGGCAGTAGCCTCAGCCTCTGAGGGGCGGTTCTAACATCCCCCCCTCCCACAACAGGGCTCCATTGCCCCCACACTCCCCCAGCAGTCCCCTTGGGGGAACAGGGGCCCTGCACACAGTGCACACACAGCAGCCACTCCTGTTCCTCATTGTCCTGCCCCCATTACCCTCCTCTCCTCCTCATGCCATCCCCCTGCACTCCAGTCTGCTGTCCACACCTCACCTCTCCATTTGCCTCCTTCCCTGTCCCTATTCCTTCTCCATCTTCCCGGCCACCTCCCCACTACCTCCAGGCTCTCTGCATCAGGGTCCCCTCTCCCCTACACTCTTCATCTCTCCTTTCCCCATTTCTCTGCCTCTCCACCCCTTCTCTCCCCTTTCTCATTCTGGCTCTCTCCCATCTCTCCCCCTTCCCAGATACTGGCTCCTGCCCACCCACCCTGTAGCCTGCCAACACTGGGCTTTGGTTTGGATCTTTAAGGAACTCACTTCTGCCCCCCACTGCCTCCCATGAGGCTCCCCAGACCCTCCCATTTAGCACAGGCCCCAGGTGTAGAGCCCCACACTGCAGGTAGAGCCCTGGGGGAGCAGGAGAGGGGAGCATGGGGCTGGAGCCAGAGCACCAGACGAAAGGTGTTTGCCCAGGATGGGGGAGTCGGTGGAGAGGGTGGAAGGTCAAGACTTGGTAAGTTCCAGGTTTCAGGAATCCTACCAGGACCCAGCATCTGACTCCAATTAGGGTCCAGATGGGGGTCTCAGGCAGAGGATTTCTAGGGTCTGTCTTGGAAACCCTCTCAGGTCCAAGTCCTATGGAAATGAACACAAGATTGGCAAATACATGGCACTCGCTGCTTTTCTCCCCTCCTTTGGTTGAGACCCGGATAGGAAGTGATGAGAAGCTTCCCCACTGAACCTGCAGAGGCCTCGTGCTCCTGCTACACAGTGGACCAGTACTTCCTCCCAGTACCTGAAGACAGTAGTAGGCACACTAGATGAAACCAACCTGCCACCTGAACTGGGAGCTGAAAGGGGCTGTCCATGTCCCAGGCCAGATGGCTCTACTGCCTGCCAGGTCCACCAGGCAGCGAGGGGAGTTTAGAAACACCTGGAGTCTCCCTCACTTGCTCCCGGCCAAAGGGAAAGGAGACGTCCCCCCATTAGGAGGGGAAAGAGAGAGAAGACTCCCCATCTGCCCCCCGCCACACACACTTACACACACACATACGCGCGTGCACACATACACTCACTCTGTCACACACATGCACGCGCGCACACATACACACACACGCACACACACACTCATGCCTCAGCTCCAAGCACTGCCCATTGGGCTGCAGACCCTGGGCATACCGCAAGGCGAGAGGTGGGCAAGGGGAGGAAGTGGAGGTAGGGATAGGGTTACAAGGCCTGGGGATGGGGACAGGGGGTACCCTGTTCAGAGGTGACCTGCAAGTTCAAGTTATGCAGAAAAAGTATCAAAGAGGCAAGACAGTCTCTGCCCTTGGCAGATGCCTGGGCTGGGGGCATGAGAAGGGGCAGAGGGGTGATGTATCCCCTAATTCCCCACTCTCGGGCCCCCCTCCCAAACCCCCAGCCCTGACAACAGGGCCAAGAAGTCTGTGCTGTACAAAACAGGCTGGGGTCAAGGGTCCAGTCACTGGTGAGACACCCCAGCAGAGAGGAGGCCGGGCCAGCCCCAGGTTGAGCCCCTTCCAGCCCCAGCTGCCATGATCAGATGCCATCAAGACAGGAGTCCGAGCACCCCCTCCTACTGCCTCCAGAGCCTGTCTGTCCTCAGTCTCTGGGCTGCCCAGGGCCCCAGTCAGCCGTTGACAGGGAGGCCCTGTGCTTTCTCCCTCAGTGCAGCTCAGACTCCTTTGGGAGAGGTGAGAACAGGCTGGAGCGGGTGGCAGAGAGGCCCCAGGGAGGCTGGTGGCGCCTGGAGCTCTGTAATGATATGATGGAACCATCATCGGAGGAGAAAAAAATAGGAAAAAGTCCGGTCCACCCTAGGCCAATGTCTTGAATAAGTTTCTGCAGGAGGCAGGGACCAGAGGAGGCAAGGATACAGCCAGGCAGCAGCCCTCCAGACTGAGGGGGCCTGGGGAACTGGAACCACGGCGTCTCTTCCCCTGGAGACTTTGCAGGGTCCCCAGGCCAGGCTAGGGAGAAAAGGAGAAGCCCAAGGGCCCGGGGCTCCAGCTCCCTTAGGTCAGTTGAGGGAAGAGCAGAATCAGGCCCTCCCCCACACTGCATCCCAGCCCCGATCTCTTCAAAGCCTGGAGCTACAGGCAGGTAGCAGATGAGAAGTCAGTCCTCGATGGGGTCTTCCCCTGGAGCTTGAATGAAGGGATGAGAGGGCAGGCAACGGGAGAAGCTGAGGACAGGTCAATTCCTGGGCTGTGATCCTGGCCCTCAGGGTCCCTGTGAGTGAGCGACGGGACAGGGGAGGACTCCCCATCCGGAGACATCACCCCCTGGCCGCAACACAGAGCTTACTGTAGAGCCCACAAAATCTATGAGAGAGAGAGAGAGAGAGAGAATTGTAGAAAGTCAGAGACTGCCAGGGCATTGGGGCTCCCCTCAGCCACTTCTCAGGTGGGGTGGGCAAAGCTGGGCAGGGAAGTGACCTGCACAGGCTGTGAAATCCCAGCCAGGCCTCTGCCTAGCTGGATGATCTTGAGCCATTTGACCCCTCTGAGTCTCAATTTCCTCATCTATACAATGGTCATAATAGCCTCCTTCACAGAGTGATTCTGAGGGGTGAAAAAGACATAAATAATTATAGCTAAGGGCTTTTTCACAATGTTTAGTGCCTAGTAAATGCTGGAAATGATGGCAATTTATTTTATTTTTTACTTTTGTCCCAGAGGTCTGGCTCAGAACTGAACTGGAGGGATGGAGACCCACAGAGGCTGAGGGAAGGCAAACTGGGGCTCCTTCACATCGCTCTTAGCACTGAGAATAGGGCACTTTGGGGAAGGAGGAGAGGACGCTGGCTGGGCCCATCTCACCCATTTGCACCCCCAGACCCCTTCTTCAGAAAGGCGGTGGCTCTTAGTAATGCACTTCTGGAAGCTGCCACCAGAGGGCAGGCCCTGACCTCACACCAAGAGCACAGAAACCACCAGGTGTCAGGGTCTCCAGGGACAGGAGGCTCACAGACAGGTTTTAGCAGCCCAGCAGCCCAGGAGGGCCCCCGAAAAGGAAGCAGGCAGCAGGGAAGAGTCTGGCCTTTGAATTTGGACCTGGGTTCAAATCCTGGCTGCACTGCTTCGGTGACCTTGGGCAAGTTAACTGCACCTCCCTGGGGACTCACCTTTCGCATTTGTAAAATGGTGGCCATGATGTCTGCTTGATGGGGAGTCTTGAGCAGTGACAGTTTTTTCTGAGTATTCATCAAGTGCCCCTTAATAGACATAATCTTTCTTCTTCACAAGACAGCCCTGTAAGGTGGTACTATTTCCACCACCCTCATTTTATGAAGTGCAGGAAACTAAGGCTCAAGGACATGAAGCCATTTCTTTGATCAACCTGCTTCCCACACAGACAGTCTGCCTTCAGTCCAAGGGTTCCACCACCAAACTAACCTGCCTCCTGCCAGATGAGATAATAAGCCTCACTGCCATTATTCCCATTTTATAGGTGAGAGACTCCAAGAGAGGAATATAATTAATGGAGAGTGCTAAATATACACCCAGCACATGCTAATGTAACATGCAGGGTGCGACTGTGAAAACCACTACTCCTATTTCTCACTGCAGGGAACGCACACGCAGACAGACGGGTGTCTGTCCACTGGTGCCATCCCTGCCCACCCCCCACCCCCCCGCCCCCCGGCCCCTTGCTCCAGGGGCAGGGTAGGCTCCTGGCTCAGAAGACCAACCCTTCTTTGGAGAGTAATCTGGCACTGCCATTACAATTGTAAGTGTGCAACTCCACTTCTGAAAAAGCACCCAGAAAACATTGTATATAACAAGGCACAAAGATGTCTAGCCTAGCATTGTCAGTGATGGTAAAATCCTGGAAACCTCCCTACCAGTCCCTAAAAGGAGAATGGTTAAGAAATTACAGTTCCTCCATCTGATGTAATGCTAAGCACTGGATATAAAGGGTTCTCCATAAAAGGATAAAGAAAGATCTTTCAGATATGCTCTAGGGTTGGGCACAAGAAGCAAGGGATTTGTTTAGGATGATGCCTATCCTGTGTTATATTAGCACATAACACTACTATATATTTTATAAAGGGACATATAACATATGTTATGTACATATATGCATAAATATCTGATAACAGTGGTTAGCACTGAGCCTCTGGCCTCATGTGTCAATTTTTTCTTTGCTGTATTTCAGTGTTACTTGATACATACAAAAGTTGATATGTAATATATTACGTATACAAACACCTGTGTGGGCTCACCATGAAAGAACTGTGATCGCCAATAATTTGTACATGCCTACACACCCACATCTCATGCTCCTGGCCTCCCCTCTTCTATCCCAACCACAGATAACCATCATCCTATCTTCTGTATTTATTGTTTCTTTGCTTAAAAAAATATATACAGTACTACCATAAACATATTTATTATTAAGCCACACATTATTTCATGTCTCTTGGTTTTTTATTGAGCTCCATAAAAATATCATTCTGTCATCTTCTGGAACTCTATTTTTTTCCCTCTCTTTCTCAATATTATGTTTCCAGGATGTGTCCATTCTGTTACTTATAACTAAAGTGTATTCATTCATTATGCACTATTCCATAATATGAATATATCGCCATTTATTTATCCATCCTCCTGTCAATGGCCATTGTTTTCAGTAGTTTGCTATTTGAAACTGCTGCTAAGACCGTCCAAGCACATTTCTCATGGGTTTATACTCCTGGTTGGGTCTGCTGGGTCACAGGCATGCAAATGTTGGGATTTGAGGAATAACGTCAAATGGCTTTCACTGCCTGCACCCTTTCCAGCTCTGGTTTTGTCTGAGTACTCTGTGACACCTCTGGGCCCCACCCCCGGCCCCAAGCGCACTCGCCTTTGTTCTCCTGCTTGAGCTCCTCCTGCAGCAGGTCTGTTTGCCGGTTGCCCAGCACGAAGGCGAGGAAGGAGAGGATGAGGGCGTTGAGGATGCCGATGATGGCCAGGATGTACGCCCAGCGCACTGAACAGTCCCCCAGGGAGTACTTCCCGGTCTTGGCCCCACACATGTCCCGGATCGTCTCGGCGTCCCAGCCGTCGGGGAAGATCATGCAGCCCAGCACAAGGCACAGAGCTGAGGGGACGCGAGGCCGGGCACACCGCCATGGTCAGGGAGGAAGAGAGAAGGGGTTGAGTACTCCCCAGAGCCAGAGGACCACCACAGCCCTCCAGGCTGGGCTGCGCAGCGCCCCCACCCCCGCGCCACCCCCTACTCCACCTCCATCCCCCCACCTCTGCCCCCGCACCCCCCCTCCTCCCCCCCCCACCCACCCGTCAACCCAAGAGCCTGTTAACCGCTTCTGTGGGTTCCAGAAACTTTAGGGTCTGAGATGGCCTCCTGCCTCGGGGAGCAGCTTTCTGGGACCCATAATGCCCCCATCAAATCAACTCCTCCAGGAAGCCTTGGTGCAAATACAAGAAAATAGTAACTCACGCTCAGCTGCTTCAGCTCCCTTTAGCATCCTGACCATGCTTACCCCCTCCCATCCTCCTCGTTCTTTATTTTTGTCATTCATTCAACAAACATTTATTGAGCGCCATTCCCTTTCCTTCAAGATGCTGGACCTACGTTCTCATTCACGCAGTTGAGTGCTGCTCTCAAAGAAAAGACTGGGGTAAGTTCTTTCACTTACTGGGTGTACAACCTTGGGGATGCCACCTGTCTGTGTCTGTGTCATGGAAATAACAGCACTACTGCACAGGGTGGTGGTGAGGATTAAAGGAAGTCAGGTGTGTAAGGCACTCAGTCCCGGGCATTTTCTCACTGAGGGCCCCGCGTGTGCAGGCACTAGACTGGGCAGGGGATGGGGGCATTGCTTGCACTCCAGCCCCACAGAGTTTGCAGTTAGGCGGGGGAAAGGTCCGTGAGAGCAAAGACATTACAGGGCTGGGGCTCAAATCCTTACTCACGTCTTTTCTAGATGTGGGAACTTAGGCCAGTTCCTTCACCCGTGAGCCTATTTTCTCATCTGTAAAATGGGGCTAATGATGGCATCCAAGTCATTGCAAAGATTACAGGAGGCAGCAAATGTAAATGCTTGATATAGTAAATCCCAGATAAATGTTAAATGTTATTATTACTATCATCAAAGCTAGTCATAATGATAAAAAGAATAGTCACATAAATAAGGAAATTATTGGGGAGCAGGGAGCTTAGTTTCAGGCGGTGGAGGAGGGGAAACAGGGAGAGGCCAAGAAGAGGCTTCTACAGAAATAGGCCCCTGCTGGTTCCCCACCTTGGCATCCACTCACCAGTGTTTAGTGACCCACCTCTGCCAATCCAAACCCAAATAGTCTGTCTGGGTAGGCTCTTTGCAGTGCCCAGCCTAGTTGGTGGGACCTAAGTCTGAGCCAAACAGCACAAGCCCCACACAGCCAAAGAGAGCCAACCAGGCTCAGTAAGCAACCGGGGGCTGTGACCTTCCACTCCTGCCATGCGGTGTGAGCAGCTAGCCTTGTGACTTGTGACTGTGTCTGCGGCTTGATGTTGCCCTCTCGGTGTTCGACAGTCCCACCAGCAACAAGGTTACTGTGTCTGAGACCTGAAGTTTCCACACCAGGCCCATGGGGTGCTTAACCTGGGTTTTAGAAGACAGTGATGACAAAGAGAGGGTGGTGGTCAGTGCTGCCCACTGTCTCAGAGGCCCATCTAGTCCCCAGGGTGGGGAGGACGCCCTCAGCCTTGTCACGTGTCTCCCTCACCTATCGTTCAAGCAAGTGCTCCCTAGGCTCCAGACTCCCGTCTACCAGTGCGCCGGGGCCCCTCGCTCTAAGGTTTTGCCTCCTGTAGCCTTCCTCCGTCCTCCTGTGACACGACAGTATTCCCCACATCCCTAGGTTGTGCTCCTCGTCCTGATGCAGGGCTCCCCCTGCAGGGCTCCCCCTGCTGCATCAGGTCACAGCACCGTGACCACACACACATTTAGGGCTGTGTCCCCTCTCCCCGTGCTTGCCTGCTGCGAAAAGGGTTCTTGGCAAACGGAGACGGCAAATGCAAGAAGCCCTGGGGTGAGAATGAGCTTGGGGGAGCTAAAGAATCCCACAAGTTCGAAGATGCACTTTGGCTACCCAAATGGAGAGGTAAGCTCAGGGTGAAATCGGTGCTGGAGATGTAAATTTGGGAGCTGTGGGAAGGTTAATCCCTGGGACTGGAGTTCTGGATACAGAGAAGGCCTAGGACTGAGCGCTTGGGAGGGAGGAGAGGAGGAGCCTACGGAGAAGGTCCATCCGCCCACCTCCCCAAATATCCCAGATATTTTGCAAGGCCCTCCAGGCCCCTGTCGGAGACAAGAGGAGGTTCCAACGCCGGGGTCGGGGAAGGGGAGCGAAGGAACGCCCTGGGTATCTGAGGGCTCCAGCCCAGGAGGCGCGCTCCCGCCTCCTCAGCGAAAGGCTGGGGGTGACGAAAAGAGCCTGGGCATGGGCCAAGTCCACCCAGCCCCTCCGTTTCCCCTCCCCACAGGCCCATTTCCCCTCCAGCCCAGAGCGTCGCCGTTTCCATGGAGACGGCGCCCGCACCCAGAGCTCCCGGCGGCACAGCCGGGCTCGCAGGGCGGGCCTCTCCCTTTGGCAGCTCCGCGCTCAGCCCTCAAGGACTTTCCTTCCCGTGGTCCTGCGCCCGCACGCTCTCGCTCTCACCGCCCACGTGCCTCTCTCAGTCGCGTGCCTCCCCATTCCTTTCTCTTGTCCACCCTTTCATCTTTCTTGTTCTGCATTTGTCTCTTGTTCTGCTACTGTCTCTCGGGCATGTCTGCATCGCGCTCAAAGGTTGGCCTCGACCCTCCCTCTCCCCTTGTCTGGTTAGATCTCTCTGCATTTAACATTCTTTCATCAGCCCTCCTCTTCTCTCATCCTTTTCTCGCTTCTCTTCCTTCTCTGGATCTAGCACCTGGCCCTTTCCTCTCTCCGGCTCTCCCTTCGAACACTGCACACGTAAATCCCGAGGGCCAGTAATGTGCCGGACATTGTGCAGGATGCTGGGGCCCCTGGAGGCGTGGTCTTCAGAAGAGGTGTGTGGAAGAAATAAAATCAAGTCAGTACACAAACAGAATGCTTATGCATGTCAAGGAGTGCTTGCAAGGAAGCACACTCGGGGTGGAGACCCAGAATAACAGGATGCTGGGAGAGGGAGGGGGTGGACCTCTTCATCTCTAACCCACTCTCTCTGCCTTCTCTGTTCTGCAGCGTTGTAGGTGGTGGCTATGGGGCGCCCAAGGCTGCTCAGGGAATGGGAAACACCCAGAAGTCAAGCAAATGGAGAAAAACCAATCAGATGGCTTCCCTGGGCCTGGGAGAAGAGAGGAAAAGACCACTAGGGACAGCATAAAACAAGGAAGTGACAAAGAGTTTCAACCATCAGGAGATAGAATGACTCCAGGTAAGGCAGGTTTCATCCCCATGTGCTGAATGAGGAAACTGAGGCTGAAGTCTTTGGAGTCTGAGTTCGAGTCTCTTTTGGAACTAATGAGCCGGCTGCTTTGAATCACACACACAGGTGTGGGGTGCCATGTGGGGTAGGGCTTCTCAAAGGAAGCATTTTTGACATTTGACCTGATAATATTTCATGATGGGGGGCTGTCCTGTGCCTTGTGGGATGTGGCACATCTCCCCCCGCCCCACACCCCACCCCTGCCGTCATCATAAAAAACATCTCCAGATATTGCCAAATGTCCCCTGGGGGGGGGGGGGGAGGGGGGCCAACCTGTCCCTGGCTGAGAACCACTAGTATGGGGAAGGGGCCCTCTGATGGGGCATCTCTATCCATTACCCTTCAGTCCACTGACTTCCCCTGCTCCAAGCAGCCAGAAAGTGTTGTGACAAAATTAATAATATGAATATTCATAATATGATAATAATGTTAACAAAGAGCATTGAGTGCTTAACTACATGCCAGGGTGCAGAGCTCCTGACACCATGATCTTGTTTAATGCTATTACAAATCTATAAGGTAGGGAAAATCATGATCCTCATTTTATAGATGAGAAAACAGGTTCAGAGGAAACACGTATCATATCTCATGACACAGAGCTAGTCAGTGGTGGGATCTGTATTTAAACCCAGACAGGTCTTTACTTAACATTTTTCTTTTAATAGCCTCACTTTTTAACTTAGAGGCATTTACTTAAAAAGTAAGCTTTATATCACTATCATAGAAAAGGAAACCAGGATCATTTGCCACAAATAGAAGGAAACTATAAATATAATGAAACCAAAACAATGTTCTTAGATCCTAGCTGGATACTTTTGCCTGCCAAATGCTCTGAGCATTCTCTCTCTGTTTAAGAGGTTTAATAGTGTGTGAGGAATTAAGGGAATACTAGCACCAAACTGAGCCTTTCTCCTTGAAGCCATGAGACACTGCCCACCTTGCATGGCCTCAAAAGGAAGCTGAACTCCATTCTTCACTATGTTGCTTTAGGCAAAGTTGGTTTACCACTCTGGGCCTTGGTTTCTTCATCTGTAAAATGGGATCATGACATCCACCCCACTTATTTCATAGCACTTTTGTGAGAATCAACTGGCAGGTGAGAAGAGGTATGCAAATTATTCCTGGTGAAGTGGGGACAGGTCATGGCAACTCTTGGGGAAGTGGAAAAAAAATTTGGACAAAAGAGATAAGTCTTTTTCCAGATAGTCAAGAACGGTGAACAGTCACTGCCTGTGGAAGGTGATTAGCTTAATTTTTACACATAATCATGACAGAGACCAGTACTTTGCTACTATATCTGTTCATCCCTCTTCCTTACTATTATAGCCCCCAGTTTTTGCTGAGAACTTGACCATCAAAAATAAAGCTTCCAGCTACCTTTGCAGCTACATGACTAGGCCACATGAGTAGGTAAAAATGCATGCAGATGTGCTATGTGTCTTCACGGAAAATAACTTTATAGAAACAGATTTGTAAGGTTGCTAGAATGTGCTCTTTGCCCCTTTTTTGTCACCCATTCCTCCATCCTGCTGCCTGGAATGCAGAGGTGATGGCTAGGGCTCTAGCAACCATCTTCAACTATGAGGACAAGGGCCTTACCCAAGAGTGGTGAAGCAGAGCTCTAAAAAGAGCTCTTGACTTCAGGGGCTACAATACCAGCTCTGGACTGTCTAACTCTTGGGCATTTGTTTTATATAAGAGACTGAACCTTGGGTCATTAGACCACAATTATTTGGGGTTTTCCTATCACATGCAGCCAAATCTAGTCCTAACTGTTATAGTAATGTGTTATTCCTTTTAAAGTTTGTATCACATATATGTATTGGGAGAACAGTTTTTTAATTGTGTGTCCTTGGGCAAGTCACTGCACCTCTCTGAACCTCCGTTGTGTCATCATAGGGATGGTGATATTTACTTCTTAAGGCCACAACGTATATTGGGTGGTCACCATCATCACTGTAATGGGGGTATGTCTCATTGTTTGTAGCGTGTGAAGGTGGGACATCTACTCTGCTTGGAGAACAACATGGCAGTATCTATAAGAATCGTACATGCACTTATCCCTGACTCAAAAATGTACCCTATGGCTAAACTTGTGCGTGTACACAGAGGGTGTGTATGGAGTATATTCACTGCACTGCCATCTTTATAACAAAGGACTGCAATGTCTATTAAGAGGGAACTGATTAAATAAAGGCTGGTATATCCATGCCATGGAATACTGCAAAGCTATTAAAATAAGTGGAGAACAATTGTATACACTGTCATGGAAAACCTTCTAAGATATATTAAGAAATTTTAAAAATCAAGGTTCACATTACAATGTATAGTATAATCCCATCTATGGCTTTAAGAAGGATGTACCTTTTTTTTTTTTTTTTTTTTTTTTAGTGTTTATTTATTTTTGAGAGAGAGACAGAGTGTGGGCAGTGGAGGGGCAGAGAGAGGGAGACACAGAACTGGAAGCAGGCTTCAGGTTCTGGGCTGTTAGCACAGAGCCCAACGTGGGGCTCAAACTCATGAACTATGAGATTGTGACCTGAGCCAAAGTCGGAGGCCGAACCAACTAACCCACCCAGGCGCCCCAAGAAGGATGTATGTACCTTCTTACAAGGTAGAACAGGTAGAAGGAATGAGCATCTGTGAGGACTGACACAGGAAGCTTTCTGACACGTGATGTCTGCTGCAACAAACAGCTGAAACGTAATTTTAAGTAGGCTCCATGCCCCACATGGGGCTGGAACTCACAGCCCTGAGATCAAGAGTCACATGTTCTACCCACTGAGCCAGCCAGGCACCCTAGCAATTGTCATTTTAAAAAGTCAAGCATTGGGGCGCCTGGGTGGCTCAGTCGCTTAAGAAACCGACTTCGGCTCAGGTCACGATCTCGCGGTCCGTGAGTTCGAGCCCCGCATCGGGCTCTGGGCTGATGGCTCAGAGCCTGGAGCCTGCTTCCGATTCTGTGTCTCCCTCTCTCTCTGCCCCTCCCCTGTTCATGCTATGTCTCTCTCTGTCCCAAAAATAAATAAACGTTAAAAAAAAATTTAAATAAATAAACGTTAAAAAAAATTAAAAATAAAATAAAATAAAATAAAAAGTCAAGCATATAGTGTTTCAGGCACTGTTCTAACTGCTCTATGTTTATGAATGAATTGTTATCCCCATTTGTATAGATGAAGAAACAGGCCCCAAAAGGTTAAGTGATGTGCCCAAGGTCACACAGCTAGAGATAGTAGAGCTGGGGTGCATACTCTGAACCACCTCTCCTCTCCAATACATTAGCAGGTAGACAGCCACACATAGGCATGTTCTCTCTTGTTTCAAAAAGGCAGGGGGCAGTCCCTACACACAGTGGGATGTTATTCAGCCTTAAAAAGGAAGGAAATTCTGACCCACACTACAACATGGAGGAACCGTGAGGACATTATGTTCAGTGAAATGTACTAGTCACAGAAAGACAAATACTGTGTAGGCTTCCACTTATATGCTGTCCCTAGAGGAGTCAAATTAACAGAGACAGAAAGTAGGAAGGTGGTTGCCAGGGGCTGGGGGAGGGGTGTGGGGGGTTAGTGTTTAAAGGGAACAGAGATTCAGTTTTGCAAGATGAAAAAGAGTTCTGGAAGAGAGAGATGGATGTGGTTCACGACATGGTGAATGTCCTTAACACCAAGGAATTGTGCAGTTAAAAAATGGTTAAAATGGTACATTTTATGTTATGTGTATTTTACCATGAGAGAGTGAGAGGGAGAGAGAGGAAGAAAGTAAGTAGGGGCAACACAAAAATGACATGATATATTTACCTCATGGACATGTATGTGCACAGAAAAAGATCTAGGGGAAATGGAAATTAAATTTATAAGAGTGGTGGCCTCTGGGCAGGGAGGGCGTGAGGACTTTAGCCTTTATGTAATGTTTCAGCTTTTCACGGAGTGAACATATTCATGTATTACTCGTGAAATTTAAAAACATCATCTGGGCACCTCAGTGGCTCAGTCAGTTAAGCATCCGGCTCAATTACAGCTCAGGTCATGATCTGGAGGTTCATGGGCTCGAGCCCCACGTCAGGCTCTACACTGACAGTGTGGAGCCTGCTGCTTGGGATTCTCTCTCCCTCTCCCCTTCTCTGTCCCACCCCACCCCCAACTTTCTCAAAATAAACAAACTTTAAAAGATTAAATGAATGAATAAAAATATTGATTTTTCAAAGAATACACATATAAACTTGCATATCTATAAACATTTCTAGAAGTATACAGAAGTAATTTAATGATGGATGCCTCAGAGATGTGGCCTAGGGGGGTGGAGAGGGGGACACTCTTCATTCTGTGCCTTCCTATACTGGTGAAAGTGTCTAACATCTGCACATAACAAAAACTATATTATTACGGACAATCCTTATCCATCTATGCCAGACCATGAAATCCTCTTAAGTTTTTAAAAAATAATTAAGAAACTAAAAGAGAGTTAAAGGAAAGAATGATACTTGAGTTTGGGAATTAAACTTGGGTGAGACCAAAAGTAGTGAAGAATTAATGAGAGAAAATATACGATACACTCAGGTGTTTATTTTCTTTAAAGCTTGTGCTGTAAATGTGCCTTTATGTAAAGCTTTTTAATGATGCATTTTATGCTTAGCTATTTTAATAGCATTTCATTATAACACTGTTACACCATCCTCAAGGGACATTCGCTGAGCTGGGCACTCCCGAGAGGCCTCTGTTTTTGCTCAGCTGCCTGCGCCATGCCTGACATGCCACAGCTGTTACCCTTTACTGAGGGGTCAGACAGGATGTCCCCAGGGCTTTTTGTCCCTAGGCAGACTCCACAGAGGCTTCCTATAGACTGAATTATGTCCCTACAAAATTCATACGTTGAAGCCCTATCCCCCAGTGGGATGGTATTTGGAGGTGATTAGGGTTTGGTGAGGTCTCATGATGGGATTAGCACCCCTATAGGAGGAGACACCGGAGAGCTTGCCCCCCCCCCCACCTCGTCAGCTCACAGCCAGAGGGCGCCTCTGCAAGGCAGGGGGGGGGACTCTCACCAGAGCAAGACCTTGCCCGAGGAGGAACAAATGCTGTGAGCATCAAGTTGCTACATCTGAGAGCCATACGGCTGAGAAAAAGTGTGATTCCATTCATATACAGTTCAAAAACAGGCAAAACTAACCTCCAGGATGAAAACTCAGGATAGTGATTACCTTTGGGTAGTGACTGAAGGGGGCATCAGGTTCCTGGTCTGTATGCTATTTCCACAGGCACGTTCACTTTGTGCAAATTCTCTGAGCCGCAGAGGTAATGATTTTTGTGCTTTTCTCTAAATATGTTATACTTCAATAAAAGCCAACTTTAAAAAAGGCTACATATGTAATGTGTCATAAGTAAACAGAAGAAAGAACCTAAATGCCCACCGATAAACCACAGGTTAGACAGAGCACATCTGTGCAATGGCACACCACGTAGTCCTGAAAAGGACAAAGGAAGCCTTGGTGTGCTGATGTGGGATGGCATGTGGGTGTGCTAAGTGAAAGACAAAGTCCAGAGCAATGTATGTGGCACGATGCTAGCATTCTCTAAGGAGTGGGGAAAGAGTGTGTGTGTGTGTGTGTGTGTGTGTGTGTGTGTGTGTGTTCTTCCATGGACATAAATATTTCTGGAAGAGTTTACAAGACACTGATAACCTTGATTACTTTTTTTTAAGTTTATTTATTTTGAGAGAGAGAGAGAGAGAGAGAGAGAGAGAGAGAGAGAGAAAGCATGAGTGTAGGAGGGGCAGAGAGAGGGAGGGGGAGAGAGAGAATCCCTAGTAGGCTCCACGCTGTCAGCACAGAGCTGGATGCGGAGCTCGATCTCACGAACTGTGAAAACTCACGCCCCAGACTTGGTTACTTCTAGGGAGGGGAACTGAGTGTCTGGAGGACAGGAGGGGAGGGAGACATTGTACTGACAACCTGCTGCACATTTTGGATTCAGAGCCATGTGAAAGAGTGACCCACTGAAGCCATAAGGTGGGCAGGAGCTGTCTACTAGTAGGTGACTATTGCCAGAGATTCTCACTCACTTGCAATGAAATAATGAAAGCAACAAAAACGGCAATGCACAGCCCAAATGTAACTCTCAGAAATAATGGGTTAGTCACAAAAACATAAAAATGAAAATCTCTAAACCCCTTTTGACTGAGCTTGCCAATTTCTGGGAATTTATCCTAAGAAAACCCTCATGGATATGCTCTAAGTTTTAGCTACAAGGATGTCCATCATGTGGTTACCTATAAGAGAGAGAAGAGGAGGAGAGGGAGAAATAATAAAGGAAGAACAGAAAGAAAGAAGCAACTTATTTTCCAGCAATATGGGAATATAGCTCTTTCATAACTTGGAATACCACTTAGCTATGAAACTTTAATATAAATTTGCTCAGGCAGCTATTGAAGAAGACTTAATGATACAGAAAATACTTATGATATGTTAGGTTTCCAGAGGCTGTAGAAATTAATGCACTATAATTTCACTTTGGGAAAAAATAGTTACATAGCTACAGCAAATAGTTATATAGAATTTACCGTGGCAGACACTATAGTACTTTACACACCTTAGATCATTTAATCTGCACAACAATCTGCATTATTATTTTCTTTTCCCAGAGGAGGACACTGAGACACAGAGAGGTTATCTAAGTTATCCAAAGTCACAAAACTGGTAAGTTGCAAAACCAGCCAGCAAAAGGCTGAACCCAGAGAGTCTGGCTCCAGAGCCTGCTCATAATGAGTACTCTATATAGTCTTATGAGTGTAGGCCAAGCAGTTAAGAATGACTGCTTCTAAACAATCAGCAAAACTAAAAGGCAACCAATGGAATGGGAGAAGGTGTTTGCAAACGACATATCAGAGAAAGGGTTAATATCCAAAATCTATGGAGAACTTATCCAACTCAACACCCAAAACACAAATAATCAAGTGAAGAAATGGGCAAAAGACATGAATAGACACTTCTCCAAAGAAGACATCCAGACGGCCAACTGACACATGAAAAAATGCTCAACATCACTCATCATCTGGGAAACACAAATCAAAACTACACTGAGATACCACCTCACACCTGTCAGAATGTCTAACATTAACAACTCAGGCAACAACAGATGTTGGCGAGGATGCGGAGAAAGAGGGTCTCTTTTGCATCGTTGGTGGGAATGCAAACTGGTGCAGCCACTCTGGGAAACAGTATGGAGGTTCCTCAAAAAATTAAAAATAGAACTACCCTATGACCCCGGAATTGCACTACTAGGTATTTATCCAAGGGATACAGGTATGCTGTTTCGAAGGGACCCCCCCAATGTTTATAGCAGCACTATCAACAATAGCCAAAATATGGAAAGAGCCCAAATGTCCATCGATGGATGAATGGATAAAGAAGATGTGATATATATATATATATATATATATATATATATATATACACACACACACACAATGGAGTATTACTTGGCAATCAAAAGAATGAAATCTTGCCATTTGCAACTACGTGAATGGAACTAGAGGGTATTATGCTAAGCGAAATTAGAGAAAGACAAATATCCTATGACTTCACTCATACGAGGACTTTAAGATACAAAACAGATAAACATAAGGGAAGGGAAGCAAAAAGAATATAAAAACAGGGAGGGGGGACAAAACATAAGAGACTCTTAAATATAGAGAACAAACAGAGGGCTGCTGGAGGGGTTGTGGGAGGGGGGATGGGCTAAATGGGTAAGGGGCTTAAGGAATCTACTTCTGAAATCATTATTGCACCATGTGCTAACTAACTTGGATGTAAGTTATAAAAAATAAATAAATTATAGAAAGTAAAAAAAAAAAAAAAAAGAATGCTTCTGGGAGCGTGAGATTACAGATGTAGTTTTGTTCATCTATAGTCCCCAGTTTTTCTACAAAGAACAGTGATGACTTTACAAAGCAGTAAAGGTCTTAGGAAAGGGGAGGAACACAGAGCAGCAATCCAGCATAGAACACACGGCCAGCTGCTTGCATTGCCTGTGAGTCCCTCCTTCAGGTTTAGAAAAGGATCAGGCTGCATTTGGAGCTGAGAGGAGCCCAGTGAAGAGTTTGCATCCGCATTGAGATCCCAGCACTCCAATGAATTGCTTCCCCAGTCCCCGGTGCAGTCATGACCAGTGGCAACAACCTCTGACAGGCTGACCCTCCAAGGGAAGGAGGGTGTCTACAGGCCCCTGCTCCTAAGTCTGAGCACTGGTTCTGCTCCCCCAAGACAAGCGAGACTGTAACAGTCAGTTCCTACAGGTCAGCTCCAACCCACTGGATTTGTGTAGATCGAGGCCCAACCTTAGTGCCTCTATCAGCCCGATATGCTGGGGCTCGGGACTGCTGTAACTGGGCTCACCATCTCCCATCCAACACCCAGATGCTAGGAGGCACCTGACCCCACCCTTCCCCTCACCCCCACATGCAACCCATTCCCAAGGTCGACTGCCTTGATCTCCAAAACTATCCAGGATCTGACTTCTCTCCACCTCTACTACAACCATCTGTCCAACCTGCCATGACCCCCTCCTAACTAGATGACCACTGGGGCCTCCTAACTAAGTTCTCAGCTCCCATACTTATCTCATCAGCAGCTGCTCTCCACTCAGCATCCACAGTGAACTTTCAGAAACAGAAGGTGCCACTCCCCTGCTCAGTGCCCTCTGCAACCTCCCCAGAAGCACTCAGAAGAAAGCACTGAGGTAGGCTCACCCACCTTCCTTGGAGCCATTAAGCTTCCATGCCCTAAAATTCTAGCCTCACTGGCCTCCTTTCTGTCCCTTAAAACAAGTCAGGTTCAGCCCCACATAGAGGCCTTTGTACTGACCATTCCCTCTTCCTGGGACACTCTCTTCCTCTGAAATTCAGTCCCCAGCTCCTGGTTCCTGATCTTGAGGACACTACAGGGTAGTAGGGGAACTAGTAAGAAGACAAATAATAGTGGGTGGGGGGATGGGTGAAATAGGTGAAAGGGATTAAGAGCACACTTGTCTTGATGAGCACAGAGTAATGTATGCAACGGCTGAATCACTATATTGTACCCCTGAAACTAGTATTGTACTGTATGTTAACTACACTCGAATTAAAATAAAAATTTTTCTAAATGAGAAGACCAATAATTGTATCTGGTGTCACAGAAACTGTTACAGAGAGATGGACCCCCATCACTTTGTGGGGTAATCATTTGGGAAGAGTATTTACTTCACCACCCACACCAGGCCCAGACTGCACCAAGCACATGGCCTTTTAATAACCTTTGAACCCACCCACCCATGCATCCCCCATTGCCCTGGCTCAGCTCCGCCACATCTTCTCTTGGGTTTGGTCCAAAGTCTCCTCTCCCTCTAGTTCGGACCAGGCCCTCCCAGGTGGTTCCATCCCTTCTCCGTCCCCCTCTGGCTCCTCCAGGCAGGCATCCTTTCTCGAGGCCATCCTTCTCAGTGTCTCAGTTGCTAATCTCAGCAGCTGCTCTGGCTCTTCTCTCCAAGCCTCCATTTCTGGCTTCTTTTCAACCTGCTGCTAGGCTCTCCTCTTCTCCCTGCACATTCTTCCCGGGGTAATTTCACCCACCCTCAGACTCATTTGAGGATGCCTCACATCTCAGTCTCCACCTGAGATCTCTCCCCTAGGCTCCAGACCCAAATATCCAATTGCTTGTGAGACTTTTCCTCTTGAACATCCCATAGGGTCTGTAAATTCAACATTTCCCAAACTAATGCGATCTTCCTCCTGCATGTTTGGGAATGTCAGTCCAGAGATCCAATCACCCAAGAAGGAAACCTGGAATCATCTGTACCACCTGCTTTGTCCTCACTCCAGCACAGCCACTGATCTCCTAAATAGGTCTCCTGTCCTCTTCCTCCTGTCTCCCTGCTGCCTCAGCACCTTTCACCAGGACCATGGGCTCCTTGCCCCCATCAAGCCTCCATCTGGTCCATCCTTGCAGCAGCCACCCCAGTCATCTTTCTACACCCACATGTGGCGCTGGTGACTCTCAGGCCTAAAAGTGAATGCCCATCACATAAGGATAGGACCCAAAGTCCTAGCCCAACTTGGGAAGCTCTCCATAGCCAGCCCTACCTGCTTCTTCAGGCTTATATTCTAATTCTTCCCACTTTTCAATCTTTCCCCCTGTGTTCTAGCACAGACAATGGAATGTTGGAGCCAAAGTGTTTTGACTGAAATCACACACCAGCTAATAACAATTGCTAACAGTTCCTGAGGGTCTCCTTTGTGCCCAGGTCCATACAGTATTCACAGTCAACCCTTCAACAGCCCCTTGAGATAGTTACTATTATTATCCCTATTTTATAGATGAGGAAAACTAAGACTCAGAAATTGTGTAACCTTCCTAAAGACACTTAGTTGGTAATGCCATATTTAGCATTCAAATTCAGGTTGTCCAATCACTGAATATGCTGCCTCCAAAGGAGTGGATGGTGGAATAGGACTTCAATCAGACGTCATCATTCATTCATTTACAGGCACTTGTTAAGCACCTACTATGTGTCAGGCACAGACTCCTGGTCCAGGGCTCTCATTATACCATTAAACTTCTCTGGGATTAAAGTAAGGTTGGTAATGATGAATAACATAAAATGGGAATGAAAAGAAAACGACACAAATAGGAGGCTTTCAGGAAAAGAATAGTTCAGCTCTTGCCCTCTGGACCCCTCCAAATGATCTTCAGTCCCTCTACCCACAGCCGGATGTGATATGTTTCTCCCCTGCTCAAAACACTTCAAGGCTGTCTAGGTATCACACTAAACCCAGGATGGAACCAACAGTATGATTATGTTGAAAAAAAAAAAAAAAAACAACAAATCTCACGGTAAAGAAAACATTCATTGACAAAGTAAAAAGATCAACTGGGAACAATATTTGTAACTCTTATCACGAAGAGCTAACTTTCTTAATATACAAAAGTTCTCTTTTTTTGACATTTTATTTTTAAGTGATCTCTACACGCAACATGGAGCTTGAACTTAGAACCCTAAGATCAAGAGTTGCACACTCTACTGACTGAGTCAACCAGGCACCCCCAAAAAAGTTCTTACATATCAAAGAGAGAAAATACCATTCATTTCTAACTTGATAGAAATATATATATATATATACACATACATACATATATATATAGTGTATATATAGTATATATATATATATATATATATATATATATATATATATAGTGTGTGTGTGTGTATATATATATATATATACTACCTGGGTGTCTCAGTGGGTTAAGCCTCCGACTCATGATTTAGGCTCAGGTCATGATCTCTTGGGCTCTGCATTGACACCGCGAATTCTGCTTAGGATTCTCTCTCTCCCTCTCTCTCTGCCCCTCCGCTGCTTGCATGTGCTCTCTCTCTCAAAATAAAAAGACAAACTTTAAATAAAGTTTTAAAAAAGAAATATATATATAAGCTGATAGTTTACAGAAAAGATATATATAAAAAGTGTTTACTTCATTCATAAGAGAAAGGCAAATTACTACTATAAGAGAGTATTTTGGGGGTACCTGGGTGGCTCAGTCAGTTGAATGTCTGACTCTTGGTTTTGGCTCAAGTCATGATTTCATGGCTCATGAGACCAAGTCCTGCATCAGGCTCTACGCTGAGCATGGAGCCTGCTTGGGATTCTCTCTCCCTCTTTTTGCCCCTCCCCTGCTTGTGCTCTCTCTCTCTCTCAAAAATAAAATAAGTAAACATTAAAAAAAATTTTAAGAGTATTTTTTTACCCATCAGGTTGGCAAAAAATAAAATATATGATAACACAATCAGTTGGCAATGATGTGGGGTAACAGGTACTTTTATACACTACTGCTGGGATTGTAACTCTGTACAACTTCTACAGAGGGCATTATGGCTGTATCTGTCAAAATTATAAATATACAGACCATTTAATCCAGCAATTCTGCTCTAGGTCTTTATTTTATCCTTATATGTATGTATCAAATTGTTTATATATAACATTATCCACCGAAATATTGTTATAGCAAGATATCATAAACAACTTAAATATTGATTAAATAACTGATGGCACATCTATACAAGAGTATATTATGCAGCTCTTAAGAAAAAGTAGCTCTCCCTGTTTCCGATTCTGTGTCTCCCTCTCTCTCTGCCCCTCCCCCGTTCATGCTCTGTCTCTCTCTGTCCTAAAAATAAATAAAAAACGTTGAAAAAAAATTTAAAAAAAAAAAAAAAAAAAAGAAAAAGAAAAAGTAGCTCTCTAGGGGTGCCTGGGTGACTTAGTCAGTTAAGCATCTGACTTGATTTTGGCTCAGGTCATGACCTCGTAGTTTGTGAGATTGAGCCCCGTATCAGGCTCTGCACTGACAGAGTGGAGCCTGCTTGGGATTCTCTCTCTCCGTCTTTCTCTGCCCTCCCAACCCCGTCTCTCAAAATAAATAAATAAACATTTTTCTAAAAGTAGCTCTTTATACACTAAAATGGAAAAATCTTAACAGTCAGGTGTGGTAAAAGCGGTGGAATGTGATATCTGAGATTAGGACATAAAAGGCAGTGTGATGCAGTGCCTGGGTGGCTTAGTCAGTTAAGTGTCCCACTCTTGATTTCAGCTCAGGTCTTGACCTCAGGGCCGTGAGTTCAAGCTCTGCATTGGGCTCTGCACTGGACATGAAGCTTATTTAAAAAAAAATATTTTTTAATTTAAAAAGGCAATGTGATGGGCAAAACAATCTTAAAAAAGAACATGGTTGGAGGAATCACACTCCCTGATTTGAAAAGTCACTACAAAACAACAGTCATCAGGACAGTCTGCTACTGGCAGAAGAACAGACATATAGATCAATGGACTAGAATAGAGTCCAGAAATGAACCCATGTATCTATGGTTAATTGATTTTTGACAAGGGTGCCAAGAGCATTCGAGAAAAAATAATCTTTTCAATAAATGGTGCTGGGACAACAGGATTGCTACATGCAAAAGGATGCTGGATCCTTCCTTACCTTACCTCATATATAAAAATTAACTCAAATGGATCAGAGATCTAAATGGGAGAATGAAACCATAAAACTCCTAGGTAAAAACACAGAGGTAAGTTTTTTGTACCTTGGATTTGCAAAGGAATCTTAGCTATGACACCAAAAGCACAAGAACCACAAGAAAAAAAGATAAGATAAGCTGGATTTTATACAAATTAAAAACTTTTGTGTTTCAAAGGAAACTATCAAGAGAGACAAAAGACAGCCATGGAATGGAAGAAAACATTTGCAAATCATATACCTGATAAGGGACTTATATCTAAACTATACAAAGAACTCTTTCCACCCAATAATAAAAAAAGAAAAATAACCCAATTAAGAAATGGACAGTGGATCTGAATAGATAGTTCTCCAAAAAAGATAATACAAGTGGTCGATAAGCACAGGAAACCATGAATAATTAGAGAAACACAAATCGAAACCACAATGAGATACCAGTTCACACCTGGTAGGATGGCTATAACTTAAACAGTCAGATAATAAGTGTTGATGAGAATATGAAGAAATAAGAACCCTCATACAGTGCTGGTGGGAATACACAATAGTACTGCCACTTTGGAAAACAATCTGGCAGTTCCTCAAAATGTTAAATATAGAGTTGCCATTTGAGCCAGCAATTCCACTCCTAAGTATATACCCAAGAGAAATGAAAACGTGCATCCATGCAAAAAAGTTGTACACAAATGTTCATAGCAGCATTCTTCATAATAGCCCCAAAGTCACAACAACCCAAATGTCAATCAACTAATGAATGAATAAACAAAATGTGGTCTATCCATACAATGCAACATTATGGCCATAAAAAGGAATGAAGTACTGATATATGCTATAACATGAATGAACCTTGAAAACATGCTAAGTGAAAGAAGCCAGATGCCAAAATCACATAATGTAAGATCCCATTGATATGAAGAACAGGCCAATACAGAGAGACAGAAAGTCAATTAGTGGTTGTTCAAAGGCTGGGGAGGTTGGATAGGCGCTTTGTGGGGAGATACCTAAAGGGTATAAGGCTTCTTCTTGAGGTACTGACAGAACCCTGAAGTTGATTGTGGTAATGGTTATACAACTCTATGAACATGCTAAAAACCACTGAATTATACATTTCCTATGGATGAACTGTATGACGTATCAGTTATATCACAATAAAACTGTTGCCAAAAAGAAAGGTTAAGCGATACAGCTTCTTCCTTTCTCCCGCTTTCTCGGATCACTCATTCTGGGGGCTTCTGCCAACACATGAGGGTACTTAGAAGTGGATCCTCCAGCCCCAGTCAACCTGAGATGACCACAGCCCCCACTGAGGTCTTGGTTGTAACATCAGGAGCAACCTTGAACCAGAACTGCCCATCTAAGCTGCTCCACATTCCTGTGACTCACAGAAACTGAGATAATACTGGTTACTTTAAGCAACTAAGTTTTGGAGTAATTTGTTATACATCTATAGATAACTAATAAGCCATTTTTGTAAAAAAAAAAATTGTTTGCACTTGCTTGTATTTTGTGAGATTTCTTGGAAAGGATACTCAAGAAAATGGTGATAGGGGTTATCCCAGAGAACTCTGAGAGGATCATTGGGGAATGAGGGCAGGAAGGAAGATTGATGTCTGATTGTATACCTTTTTTACCTTTGAATTTTGTATCATGTGCATGTGTTAATTATTCTCCAAAAAACTTTCAACAACTATATGCCAACAGATAGTCTGCAAACTCCCTACCATGGCTTAGAAGCCTCTATGATCTAGCTTCCCTTTCTGAACACTCACTACTCCTTGCCCTAATTGCTGGTAGTTCCCAAAACACACCAGGCCATTATCCATCCTCATGCCTAGGATCATACTGTTTCTTCTGCCTGGATGCCCTTCTCCCTCCTCCCTATTCTCTATCAAATGCTGCGACTTTTTTGGAAGACTTCCCTGGCTGTCCTTAACTGTGTCAGAAGTCCCCTTTGTGCTCCTAGAATACCCTGTGCTTGACTCAGTCATTTCATGTGTCATGCACAAAGTGATGATCTGTCTTCTTTCCTGCCTCTCCCATTACTCTGTGAGCAGCCTGGCAGCAAACCCTCATACAGATCCCCAGAGCCTAGCATGGGGCTTAACACACAGGGGAGGCTGTCAGTAAAGGACTGTTGTGAGAAAGAAAGGAAAGGTGTAGGGAGAGAGGGTGGAAAAAAGGAAAGAAAGAAGGAAGGGACAGTTGGGGGAGGAAGAAAGACAATGGAGTGGGGGAAGAAAGAAATCCCCCTAATGTGCTCAGCGGGACATACACATACAACAAAGATGTACTGGGGGTGCTTGGGTGGCTCAGTTGGTTAAGTATCCGACTTCAGCTCAGGTCATGATCTCTTGGTTCATGAGTTCGAGCCTCGCATCGGGCTCTGTGCTGACAGCTCAGAGCCTGGAACCTGCTTCAGATTCTGTGTCTCCCTCTCTCTCTGCCCCTCCCCTGCTCTCACTCTGTCTCTGTCTCTGTCTCTCTCTCTCTCTTTCAAAAATAAATAAACATTAAAAAAATTAAAACAAAGGTATATGGGATGAATAAAATCCCAAACCAAATCTGAAACAAACCCCAAAGTAATAGGGAGGAGTGTGGATACACACTCTAAGGCTGGGAAGGCTGGAAGGTGCTCACCTCAGGATCACCAACCCCCTGCTGCCATCCCCACCTTCAGTCTCCCCAGCACCCACACCACCTCCCACATCCTATTCCCTGCGGTGACTCCAGCACCCAGGCAGTGCCTGACACTGAGTACTGAATGAATTGTGGTCAGAATCATCTCCCTTCTGTGGAAAGAAGAGCCTCACTCTGTGATATGAACTTGTCTCTTCTCTCTGTGACTAGGTTTTTTCATCTGTAAAATGAGGCAGTTGGGACAGCTGATTTGTAAGACCTTTTTCAGCTGACTGTTAATGACTTCTCGTGGCCTTTGATCATCCCAGCAATCCAAACTCTCCCACCTGAGCAGCAAGAGCTCCTCCCAAGCTGCTCTTCACTCAGACTATGTCACAGGAATGACATAACCATTTATTGAGTGCCTGTTGTACACTAGGAACACATTCAGTGATTTACACCCAACATGGTGTTTATTTCTTTCTACCACTTCTGAGATAAGTACAATAATAATCTCCCCAAGGCACCTGGCTGGCTCAGTCAGTGGAACATTCAACTCTTGATCCCGGGTTGAGTTCTAATCCCATGCTGGGTATAGAGATTACTTAAAAATAAAATCTTAAAAAATAATAATAATCTCTTTTTTACAGAAAAGAAAACTGAGACAGAGAGGAAACCCACTTATACAGGGCCACACATCTGGGAAGGAACAGAGAGAGAATTCTAAGTCCTCTGCTCTAAACCACTACCCTACTCTGCCCCCTCGGACTCTCAACCAGGCTTCCAGCCTGCGTCTCTACTCCAGCCAGCAACCCCCACTTGGCTAACCTCACCCAGCCCACAGGTAAACACTGAGTAGAGAGAGCTGACAGCTGACAGCCGTACCTTGTAATTTCTGTATTCCTCCCCCAGGTTCCAATTTGGTGGTAAGAAGAGGTACTAGATCCATTTAGATTTGCGTTAAGTTTCAGCTCCACCTTTTGACAGAAGTGTGACCTTTGGGCAAGTCGCTTCAACAGATGAAGAGTAAATGACATAATGGATATGAAAATGTCTAGCCCGGAAGCTGGCACATTATGTGTTCTCTCTAAGTGGGAAAGACCAGGTAAAGAGTAGCAGAGATACCATGAGAAGTGACCACTAACTCCATGAAGAGCCACGTGGGTCTTACAGCCTCTCCACTTAACATTCGAGTCTTATGCCAAAAACCTCCCACCATTGCTCCCATCATTAATGCTCCTTTATAAATCCTTCATAAATCCTTGGGCTTTAGAGTCAGACAGACCAAGTTACAATCCTAGTTCTGCCACTTATCATCTTGGACAAATGAATCCTCTTTGAGGCGCAGTGTTCTCATCTACAAAATAGTAATAATAGTACCTACTGCATAGACTGTTGTGAGGATTAAATAATAGTATGCATGTAAATGTTTATTTATTTTTATTTTATTATTTTTTAAGTCAGCTCCACGCCCAGTGCAGAGCTCAATGCAGGGCTTGAACTCACGACCCCGAGCTCAAGACCTGAGCTGAGATCAAGAGTTGGACACTTAACCGACTGAGCCACCTAGGCATCCCCTGCATGTAAATGTTGACATGGCCGAGCATACAATGAAGGCTCAGAAATGTTAACTATTTTTCCAAAATAATAATAATAGCTGTAGTAGCTTTGAACTGCTTACTGATTAAAGTCCAAATATCCGACACAGTATTCAGAGATTGGCACACTGTAACCCCATCATTTCTTCCTCACCTCTCCTCCCACTGCTCCCCTATGTGGATGTCACACTCAAGCCTGATGTGGCTTTCTCACTTCTGTGTCTCTGCCCATGGTCTCCCTCTCCATTCAGAATGTTCTCCCATAGGGGCGCCTGGGTGGCTCAGTCGGTTGAGCATCCGACTTCAGCTCAGGTCATGATCTCACGGTTCGTGAGTTCGAGCCCCGCGTCGGGCTCTGGGCTGATGGCTCAGAGCCTGGAGCCTGCTTCTGATTCTGTGTCTCCCTCTCTCTCTGCCCCTCCCCCATTCATGCTCTGTCTCTCTCTGTCTCAAAAATAAATAAACATTAAAAAAAAAATTTTTTTTTAAAAAAGAATGTTCTCCCACACCTCACACCCGTCCACACCCTCACTTTCCACTCAAGCCTCACCTGCCAACTAAAGGGCCACCTCCTCAAGTGCCCTGGGTTTCCACAGCATTTATGATCCAGCATATATTAGTGCTCAGACCCTCCAGAGTGAGGCTTCTTTCTGCACCTGTCTTATCAGAGGTCACACTTTATTTCCCTTTTTAGGAAGTGACCTGTCTCCACTATCCGTCCATGTGGGCATGTGACTGAGGCCTTAGACAAAGTCATATTGGTTAACTAAGTGATGAACCTGTGGCCAAAGCGTGAGCCAATGAGAATCAGCCCTGAAATTTTGCTGGAATCACTAACAGATGTCCTTTTCCCACAGGCATTGCTAGGCTAAAGCAGTATAAACTCAGAGCTGCTAGTAGCCTTATTTATCACCTTCAAGAGAGAAGTGGACTTTAAAATGATGGAGCCAAGAAATGGAGACAGACCTATTCTAAATGGCATTATTTGAGTGTCTGGATCCATCTCTGCTTGAAGCAAGATAGTATTTTTTTTTTTAGGATTTTATTTTTAAGTAATCTTTATAACCCAACATGGGGCTTGAAGTCACAACCCTGAGATCAAGAATCACACAGTCTACCAGCTGAGCCAGCCAGGCACCCCTGAGGCAAGATACTCTTGACTTTTAAGTTATGTGAGCCAAAACCCCACCCTCTTTATTTTATTTTATTTTTATTTATTTAAGCCATCTTGAGTTGGGTTTCTGTCACTTGTCATTGAACGAATACTGCCCAGTATAGTGACCCAACTAGATGGTAAGCTTCCTGAGAGCGAGAATTGCGCTGTATAGCCTAAATCCCTGGAGACCAGGATGATCTCGGTATTGCAGCAGCTAGCACAGGGATGATCACAGAATAAGTAAAGAATAAATAAAGGAATAGGTATCTTTACATCTTCCCAATAGTTCAGTGTTCTGCACTTAGAAGAGTCTAAATAGGGGTGCCTGTGCGGCTCAGGTGGCTAAGCATCTGACTTCAGCCCAGGTATGATCTCACAGTTCATGAGTCTGAGCTTCACAGTGCTGAGCCTGCTTAGGATTCTCTCTCTCTCTCTCTCTCTCTCTCTCTCTCTCTCTCCCTCTTTCTCTCTGCCTTTTCCCCACTTGTTCTCTCTCTCTCAAAAATAAAGAAATAAACTTTTAAAAAAGAGCCTAAAATACTTGAATAAAAGTTCACTTGAACAAGAATTCTAATTCTTACCTGATATAAACAAGGCCCTTTGCTGCTCTGTGGTTCCTCTGAGAGTGACCGATTTCTTACTTTCTGAATAAAATGATCTTGGTGAAAGAGTTGTTTTAGGAGACCCACAGGCCTGAAAGAGATACTTTCAATCCACTAATGTAACTGGTTAGTCTCCCACTGTAAGGGTGACAAAACTTAGATTTAAGCTAAAAACAAGTGCTTAATATTGCAGGGTGAATCACCCAGACAAAGTCAGACAAGACCCTATCCCATGACTCATAGTCCAGTGCTCTGGCTTCTGTCCTGTTGTCACTTTATTAAACAAAGTGGATCAGCCACTTACCCAGAGAACTCAGAAATCTCTAAGCAAAATGGAATAAACTGTTCACCTCTGCTAACTGGCCTCCTCAGCCCTCAGGTGGGGCAACAACACAAGGGAAAGAGCACTGGGCCGGGAGTCAAGACCTAGTTTACTCCACTACTGGCTGTGTGACTTTGGGTAAGACCTTTTCTCTAGTTTTAATCTCCTCTCTTTAAAATGGAGGGGTTGGGAGGGTGGGGTTTGAAGGAGCTTATCTCTATGATCCCTGAAATTCTATAATTACACAGGGTTATTGGACACTTCATCAAATCCCAAAGATTAAACCCACATAAATTACAGAGACTTGGAAGGTCAAGAGGTCAGCAACCCATCTGCAGACTCCAAATTAAGGCTGAGGAACTGAGAATTCCAGATGAGAATATATTCTTTCCAGCTTGCTTTTGGAGGAAATAGAATGAAAATAGATAAAATCACCTTCTGGGTACCATGGAGAAATATGGAGAGATATCTCCCACACACTACAATTCTTCTTCCTCAACTTCAAAGGTCCTAAAAGACCCACATCTAAGTAGATGGAGTGAGACAGATTTGAAACAAGCTCATTAGGATGTCTTCCTCTGAATTAACACAGCTTTCTTCAAAGTAGTCCTTTTGAGAGTAGAGAAAACCCTTCCAATGGGACAGTAATTCCTCCCTCTACTTGTAAAAGTCCTCTTGGGGAAGCAAACCAGCCTCATGATTTTGCCTTCATACCTTGGCTCTCATCACAGGTGACAACTCCCAATTTGATCACCTATTGTATTTTCTATACTTGGCCCTAAGTGACTTTCAGCCATTTCCAAAAGTCATATTCTTCCTTTAAAAGATGGAGGTTTCCGTCAATGATGATGTTCAAGAGAACACATCTCACACTCCAAAGAGAATTCCCTCCAATGTTTTGAGCAGTGGAATTATCAGCGAGTGATATAACACCTCCTGTAGGGAGTCTCTTTTGAAGAGGCTCACACTTGTTGAGCGCCCTGAGGTACTTATTTTGAAAGACCATCTCTGCTGCACCTCATCACATTTTCCCTTCTCTTTCTCATCCCTGGAGAGCTCCAAACTTTTCCTAGCCCTCCTCCCCCATTCCTGTTATATCTTGGCCTTTCCCCAGCCCAACTTTCTTCCCTGCCTGCAATTAGGCAAATACCCAAGTTGCTGAATCTTCAAAATCTGCCTTCGATCAAAAGATAGGTGGGGATGGGGACACTAATGGATCCTGGAATACAGTCTCAGCAGTTCCTATTTCCAAAAGTCCCTTCTCTGGTTCTTAGGGTAAGATGTCTGTCCTAGCTAAACATTTCAAAGGGTCCCAGGGACTCATTCCCATTGGGCATAGTACCAGAACCTTTCCTGCATTGGGTGGGGGTAGGAGGTGGAGATCTGCCCTCCCAAGACCCCCATGTTGCCAAATTCTGTCAACCACCCACATTTCAAACACTAGATAGACACTACAGACAACCTCCTATTACCTTCCTTTATCTTAATATAGAACTTTAAAGTTTACAAGATACTATTTCATTTGTTCTTGGAAACTTCTCCATTGTTTTACAGATGAGGAAACCCAGCCTCAGAGAAATAAAGTGAAACACCCAAGTTGATAATGTCACCAAGATAAAGGTCAAAGTTACATCTCTTGATTTCCCTCATCTCATGCTTTTCTTGATGCAACAGAAATTGCTCACTCCTAGAGTAACTCCTCGTTCAGATAATTATCTCCCTTAAGACAGCCAAAAGAGACTCTCAGAGACTCTAACATAACACTAACCCATCACTAAATGCAGTCTGCCCATATCCAAGCACACACATTCAAAGACCCAGTTCTAAGGCTCTACCTACTGCTCCAAGGTGTCTCTCTCTCATAAATCCCCTCCCCAGTGGCTGCCAAGGAGGTGTGTCTTTGGATAGAAGAGCAGAATCTATCTCTGACCCCTCCAAGAAGAGGTCCTGGAAGGGGTCAGAGGGTTCTAGGGGTCCCATCCCCACCTTTCCCCTACCTGCCAAGAGCTGCATCCAGGCGCAGATCTTGTAGACCGTGGCCGTGTTGCAGAAGAAGAAAAGCGCAAAGCAGGTGATACAGCCGAGGATCAGCACCATGGAGAGCAGCACGAAGAAGGCGGCTGCCTTGAAGGCGCCGGACGGGATGGTGCTGAAGTCGGTGAACGAGCCGCGGCAGGTAAGCTCGCGGCCCGCCAGCCCGCTGCCCACACAGTAGTGGAAGAGGCCGAAGTAGCCAGGCTTGGGGGTGCTCACGCTGTCGCCCACCCAGTAGGGCTGGATGAAGACCACCACGTTGATGATGGCGAAGCAGATGGTGAAGATGGCCCATAGCACGCCGATGGCCCGCGAGTTCCGCATGTAGTGCTCATGGTAGAGCTTGGAGGCCTCCTGCGAGGGCAGCATGGTGCCCGGGGGCGGGGCCGGCGGCGGCGACGGCGGCTGGCGGGGGCCGCCGGCCCGGGACCGACCGCCGGGCTGCCGGGCTGACGGGCGGGCGGGAGCTGGGGACGCACGCGAGAAGCTGCCCTGAGCCGAAGAACTCTCGAGGGCGGAGCCTGGGGCGGAGCTGGGGGGAATCAGGGGGGAGTATGGAAGAGCTAGGAGAGGGTCCTGAGTGTTGGGGCGGTGTCTAGAGGGGGCAAAGATCTCCGATTGGACCTAGGAAGAGGCCATGTGAAAGTTGGGGGGTTGGGATGGGGGGGATGGGATGTGGATATGGGAGATGGAAGTGGGGGCTGACTAGAAAGTGGTCATGGGGGTGTTGGGAAGGGGGTTTGGGGACCAGAATTGAGGGAGTAGGAGGGGACCATGGAGAGATAGAATGGAAGCTGAGGACCGGTATTGGGGTATATTAACAGAGGCGCTGTAAATAGGGAGCTTGGAAGGGAATTTGGGGACAGGTATTAGGGGTAAAAGGTTTGGTATTGGGTGTCTAGAAAAGCGCTGTGGAGAGGGGGGTTGGTGCTTCTATGAGGGGATAAGAAGGGGATACACAGGGGCCTGGGAAGGTGATAATGGGGGCTGGGACAGGGAGGGTGAAGTGCAGGAATCAGGATGAGGCTAGTGGGGAGTCGGGCGCTGGGACTGCAGAGTCTGAACACGGGGCAGGGGTTTTGGGGGGGTCCCCTAGAAGACAGGACTGGATGTAGGCTGGGGGGGAGCCTAGGATTGGCGGGCCAGGGCTAAGGAGAGAGGTTTTCCAGGCCAAGGGGACGAGGGACCAGGGCCGGCAGACAGCTCGGGCCTCGAGGGGCGGGCAGTGGGCAGGGGCTATCCCTGGGGCGCTGGGGAGCTACCGGGCCAGGGTAGGGCCGGAGGTGGGGGTGGGGGGCGGCTGCCCGGCTCCCAGGCCGGACGCGCGCGGAGGCTGCGGCCGCAGGAACGGGGTGCAGGGAGACCAACCTGGGCCCGGTCCAGAGCAGTGGGTCCGGGACTGGCACGGCCTAGGCGCCCCGGCTCGGCGCTCCCAGCAGCGGCTGCCTCGGCCCAGGAGGCGGCCTCCGCGCGGCCTCCATCTTGCTCGGGTTCTCCCCGGGGCGCGTTCCCGCGCCGAGGCGCGCGCTCTCGTGCACCGGCGCGGCTTGGCGGAGGCGCGCTCCCGCCGCCAGCGTGCGGGGCGGGGCGGAACGGGGGAGGGGCTCTCCAGGTACTGGCAGTCAGTGTGAGGGGTGGGCACGGACCTAGGGGTCCCCCAGCTTGAGCAATAATCCCTTTATACAGTAGGTTCTCTGACTTGGGGGACCCCCTTCTTCCAACCGGAGCTGCGTGGCTGTGGATCCCCGCAGAGCGCGTGGGAATGGGGGAGGGGCGAACGGAGTATTATTTGATAAGGTTTGAACTGCTCTCTTGCTCCCAGTACACCTTCCCTACAACCTAACACAGTGCCTCAGGTTGCGCCATTACATTTCCAGCCCTTTGGGCCTTAGAGGCATTGAAGGTTCCCAGAGTCTCCTTGGAAACTGCCAACATCCCTGGAAGAGGGAACCCCCTAAAGTGTTAGCATCCCACGCCCGCGATAGGGATTCGTTGGCCACCAGCGGAAGGAGTTGGGCCTGGAGAACAAGATCCAGGGTGAGTATGGGGGACAAGAGGGAAGGAGGCTGGGAACATGTCGGTTTCCCTCCCTACACTCTTCCGAGTACCTGCCATGAAGTGAGCACATCAATAAGATGTGTTAAAGAGCGAAGCGTCCTATTCCAAGCTTATGGTCAGGCCCAAGAACACCCTGGGGGCATTCCAAGGAAGCCAGTGAGGGTCATTTCTTTCCCTGAAGGGGAATAATTTTTGGCTTAAGATCTGCCAAGATGATATGGGTTGGCACCCAGACAAACCCTGACTACTTATTTACTACCCCTGTGACCTTGCACTTGGGCTCTCTGAACCTGTTTCCCCACATCTAAAGTGGCAGACTAAGCCCCACTTCCCAAGCATGTAAGGGAAAGGGGTGGGGTTGAAAAGAATCTCTGTCAGTGGGTTCCAAACACAACACCCTACACAGGGGCCAGTCTGATGAAATTTGCATCTATCTTCAGAAAAAAGTAATCATGTAACGTTGCCAACTGTCTTTTCCAGGAGAGACACTGTTGTTGTTCTTCTTCTTTCTTTTTTTCCCTGAGATTATGTACTTCCTGCTTTCTTGGTGTAAAAATTCCTTTTTAAAGAAATGTTGATGATAGTTAATTTGTTCTTAAGTTTGTTTCATGATAGTTTTTTCTTAATGTCCTCATTTTGGCAAAATAAAAAATGGGTAGTGTTATTTTTCATCCCAAATTTTATTGTTTTTAGAAAAAAAAGTTTATTAAGAAGGCTTTGAAATAAAAAAAAAAAAAACTCTTAAGGGTCACCTAGGTTAAGCATCTGATTCTTGATTTTGGCTTGGGGCATGATCTAGCCTGCATAGGGCTCCATGCTGATAGCGGGGAGCCTGCTTGGAATTCTCTCTTCCTTTTTCTCTGCCCACCACCCCCCACACACGTGCGTGCTCTCTCTCTCTTTCTCAAAATAAGTAAATAAACTCTAAGTAAATAAATAAAACACGATACAATTTTCTAAACCTTTCAGTCAGTTCAGCAAATATGTAATCAGCAATTTAGCTGTGTAAGATTAAAGATCTGTTACTTTATTTAAAATAAAATATATTTCAGTTCTTTAAATTTATTCCATAAAGTACATATTTCCCTATAAATTATCTTTCTCAATGTGGCCTCTTCTCTCCCTCTAGTTGTGTGGAGTTTATCCTCTCAGTTCTCAGGTTGATTTCTTGGTTATTCAGAATGATTTGATAGTTATCTGGCTGTGTTGGAAGAATGAGTTGAGCCTAGGGTCCTCCTACCAGGCTGCCATCTCTCTATCCCAAATTTTAAAACAAAATGATGAGGCCCATGAAATGGGCTCCACAATTTGGGCAACTCAGACTCATATGAAGTCATGTCATCTGAGCACAGGGTGCTCGGTAAATTTGGTTTCCCCTCCATTGGTTCCTTGTAGAGGGCATCCTGACTGTTTCCTGAGAATCCTAAGATCCTAGAATCAAGGGGTTGTATAGAGAGTCTAATTCTACACCTTCTCCCACTGGGCAGACAGAGAACAGAAGCCAAAGAGGGGACTGACTTGAACAAAGAGGTGGTTGATCCTGCCAACTGACTGATCAGCCTGAATCATTTATTCACCCATGCAGTAAATAAGTGAATGTCTTCTGTAATGTGCTGCACAGCACTGTGCTAGCCTTGGGATGAGATGGTAGGTAAAACAGATGTGATCCTTGCCCTCCTGGACCTCACAACTTCATGGGGAGATAGAAAGTGTTGGGAGGAGGAGAACATCATCCTCAAAGTCTCTTTTTTGGGTGCTCCTGGTTTGGTTACTATTCTGAACATAAGTTACTAGAGCCAGAAGCTCCATCTTTTCTCCTTACTCTTGAATTATTGCCTTTTTTTTCCCTCCTTTACTGCTGAGCCAAACTAGTCAGTTCCGAGTAAAAACCAAAAAAGTCCACTCACCACTCTTTTTTTAAAGTCTGGTTTTTATTTAATTTATTTTTTTATTTTACATCCAAGTTAGTTAGCATATAGTGCAACAATGATTTCAGGACTAGATTCCTTAATGCCACTCACCCATTTAGCCCATCCCCCCTCCCACAACCCCTCCAGTAACCCTCAGTTTGTTCTCCATATTTAAGTCTCTTATGTTTTTGTCCCCCCCGCCCCATTTTTATTTTATTTTTGCTTCCCTTCACTTATGTTCTTCTGTTTTGTATTTTAAAGTCCTCATATGAGTGAGGTCATAGGATATTTGTCTTTCTCTGACTGATTTCGCTTAGCATAATACCCTCTAGTTCCATCCACATAGTTGGAAATGGCAAGATTTCATTCTTTTTGATTGCCGAGGAATACTCCATTATATATATATACCACATCTTCTTTATCCATTCATCCATGGATGGACATTTGGGCTCTTTCCATACTTTGTCTATTGTCAATAGTGCTGCTATAAACATTGGGGTGAATGTGCCCCTTTGAATCAGCACACCTGTATCCCTTGGATAAATGCCTAGTCGTGCAATTGCTGGGTCATAGGGTAGTTCTATTTTTAATTTTTTGAGGAACCTCCATACTGTTTCCCAGAGTGGCTGCACCAGTTTGCATTCCCACCAGCGCAAAAGAGATCCTCTCTCTCTGCATCCTTGCCAACATCTGTTGTTGCCTGAGTTGTTAATGTTAGCCATTCTGACAGGTGTGAAGTGGTATCTCATTGTGGTTTTAATTTGTATGTCTCTGATGATGAGTGATGTCAAGTATTTTTCCATGTGTCTGTTACCCATCTGGATGTCTTCTTTGGAGAAGTGTCTATTCATGTCTTTTGACCATTTCTTCACTGGATTATTTGTTTTTTGGGTGTTGAGTTTGATAAGTTCTTTATAGGTTTTGGATACTAACCCTTTATCTGATATGTCTTTGCAAATATCTTCTCCCATTCCATCGGTTGCCTTTTAGTTTTGCTGATTGTTTCCTTTGCTGTGCAGAAGTTTTTATTTTGATGAGGTCCCAATAGTTCATTTTTGCTTTGGTTTCCCTTGCCTCCGGAGACGTGTTGAATGAGAAGTTGCTGCAGCTGAGGTCAAAGAGGTTTTGCCTGCTTTCTCCTCAAGGATTTTGATGGCTTCCTGTCTTACATTGAGGTCTTTCATCCATTTTGAGTTTATTTTTGTGTATGGTGTAAGAAAGTGGTCCAGGTTCATTTTTCTGCATGTCGTTTGTTGTCCAGGTTTCCCAGCACCACTTGCTGAAGAGACTGTCTTTATTCCATTGGATATTCTTTCCTACTTTGTCAAAGATTAGTTGGCTATACGTTTGTGGGTCCATTTCTGGGTTCTCTATTCTGTTTCATTGATCTGAATGTCTGTTCTTGTGCCAGTACCATACTATCTTGATGATTACAGCTTTGTAATACAGCTTGAAGCACGGGATTGTGATTCCTCCAGGTTTGGTTTTCTTTTTCAGGATTGCTTTGGCTCTTCAGGGTATTTTCTGGTTCCATACAAATTTTAGGATTGTTTGTTCTAGCTCTGTGAAGAATGCTGGTGTTATTTTGATAAGGATTGCATTGAATATGTAGATTGATTTGGGTAGTATTGACATTTTAACAATATTTGTTCTTCCTATCCAGGAGCATGGAATCTTTTTCCATTTTTTTGTGTCTTCTTCAATTTCTTTCATAAGTTTTCCGTAGTTTTCAGTGTATAGATTTTTAACCTCTTTGGTTAGATTTATTCCTAGGTATTTTATGATTTTTGGTGCAATTGTAAATGGGATTGATTCCTTGATTTCTCTTTCTGTTGCTTCATTGTTGGTGTATAGGAATGCAACCAATTTCTGTGCATTGATTTTATATTCTGCAACTTTGCTGAATTCATGGATCAGTTCTAGCAGTTTTTTGGTGGAATCTTTTGGGTTTTCCATATAGAGTATCATGTCATCTGTGAAGAGTAAAAGTTTAACCTCCTCCTGGCCTATTGGATGCCTTTTATTTCTTTGTGTTGTCTGATGGCTGAGGCTAAGACTTCCAATACTGTGTTGAATAACAGTGGTGAGAGTGGACATCCCTGTCTTGTCCCTAACCTTAAGGGGAAAGCTCTCAGTTTTTCCCCATTGAGGATGATATTAGCATTGGGTCTTTCATATATGGCTTTTATAATCTTGAGGTATGATCCTTCTATCCCTACTTTCTTATGAGTTTTTATCAAGAAAGGATGCTGTATTTTGTCAAATGCTTTCTCTGCATCTATTGAGAGGATCGTGTGGTTCTTGTCCTTTATTTGATTGATGTGAAGAATCATATTGACTGTTCTGTGGATATTGAACCAGCCCTGCATCCCAGGTATAAATCCCACTTGGTCATGGTGAATAACTTTTAAAATGTATTGTTGGATCCAGTTGGCTAATATCTTTTTAAGGATTTTTGCATCCATGTTCATCAGGGAAATTGGACTATAGTTCTCCTTTTTAGTGGGATCTTTGGTTTTAGAATCAAGGTAATTCTGGCTTCACAGAAAGAGTTTGGAAGTTTTGCTTCCATTTCTATTTTTTGGAACAGCTTCAAGAGAATAGGTGTTAACTCTTCCTTAAATGTTTGATAGAATTCCCCTGGAAAGCCATCTGGCCCTAGACTCTTGTTTTTTGGGAGATTTTTGATTACTAATTCGATTTCTTTACTGGTTATGGGTGTGTTCAAATTTTCTATTTCTTCCTGTTGCAGTTTTGGTAGTGTATATGTTTCTAGGAATTTTGCCATTTCTTCCAGATTGCCCTTTTTATTGCCATATAGTTGTTCATAATATTCTCTTATAATTATTTTATTTCTGCTATGTTCATTGTGATCTCTCCTCTTCTTGATTTTATTTATTTGGGTCCTTTCCTTTTTCTTTTTCATCAAACTGGCTAGTGGTTTATCAATTTTGTTAATTCTTTCAATGAACCAGCTTCTGGTTTCATTGATCTGTTCTACTGTTTTTTTGTTTTGTTTTGTTTTGTTTTGTTTTGTTTGTTTTTGTTTTCAATAGCATTGATTTATTAGAGCATTGATAAAGCTCTAATCTTTATTATTTCCTGTCTTCTGCTGTTTTGGGGTTTTCTTTGCTTTTCTTTTTCCAGCTCTTTAGGATGTAAGATTAGGTTGTGTATCTAAAACCTTTCTTCCTCCGTTAGGAAGGCCTGGATTGCTATATACTTCCGTCTTATGACTGCCTTTGCTGTGTCGCAGAGGTTTGGGGCTGTGGTGTTATCATTTTCCTTGCCTTCTATGTATTTTTTAATTTCCTCTTTAACTTCTTGATTAGCCCATTCATTCGTTAGTAGGATGTTCTTTAGTCTCCAAGTATTTGCTATCTTTCCAAATTTTTTCTTGTGGTTGATTTCGAGTTTCATAGCGTTGTGGTCTGAAAATCTGCATGGTATGATCTCAATCTTTTTGTACTTGTTGGGGGCTGATTTGTATCCCAGTATGTGATCTATTCTGGAGAAAGTTCCATGTGCACTGGAGAAGAATGTATATTCCTCTGCTTTAGGATGAAATGTTCTGAATATATCTGTTAAGTCCATCTGGTCCAGTGTGACAGTCAAAGCCATTGTTTCCTTCTTGATTTTCTGTTTAGATGATCTGTTCATTGTTGTACATGGGGTGTTGAAGTCCCCTACTATTATGATATTATTATCAATGAGTTTCTTTATGTTTGTGATTAATTGATTTATATATTTTGGTGCCTCCACATTTGGAGCATAAATGTTTATAATTGTTAGGTCTTGGGGGATAGACTCCTTAATTATGATATAATGCCCTTTTTCATCTCTTGTTACAGTCTTTATTTTAAAATCTAGATTTTCTGATATAAGTATGGCTACTCTGGCTTTCTTTTGTCGACCATTAGCAAGATAGATGTTTCTCCATCCCCTTACTTTCAATTTGAAGGTGTCTTTAGGTCTCAAGTGGGTCTCTTGTGAATAGCATATAGATGGATCTTGTTTTCTTATCCATTCTGTTACCCTATGTCTTTTGATTGAAGCATTTAGTCCATTGATGTGTAGAGTGAGTACTGAAAGATATAAGTTTATTGCCATTATGTTTCTTGTAGAGTTGGAGTTTCAGGTCCTTTCTAGTCTTTGTTGTTTTTGGTCTTTTTTTTTTTTTTTTTTTTTTTTTTTTTGTCTTTTCTCCCCTCAGAGAGTCCCCCTTAAAATTTCTTGCAGGGCTGGTTTGGTGGGAAACTTTTCATCTCTTCTTCTATTTTGAATGACAGCGTTGCTGGATAAAGAATTTCTGGCTGCATATTTTTCCAATTCAGCACATTGAATATATCCTGCCACTCCTCTCTGGTCTGCCAAGTTTCTGTGGATAGGTCTGCTGCAAACCTGATCTTTCTTCCCTTGTAGGTTAAGGACTTTTTTCCCTTGCTGCTTTCATGATTCTTTCCTTGCCTGAGTATTTCATGAATTTGACTATGATGTGTCTTGTTGACATATGGGAGTCCTCTGTGCTGCCTGGGTTTTGATTTGTGTGTCTTTCCCCAGCTTAGGAAAGTTTTTGGCTATGATTTGCTCACATAACCCTTCTACCCCTTTTTCTCTCCCTTCATCTCTGGGACCCCTGTGATTCTGATGTTGTTCCTTTTTAAGGAGTCACTGATTTCTCTAATTCTTAAATCGTGCTCTTTGCCTTAGTCTCCCTCTTTTTTTCTGCTTCATTATTCTCCATGAGTTTGTCCTCTGTATCACTGATTCGCCGTTCTGCCTCATCCATCCTTACCGCTGTGGCATCTACTCGAGATTGCTCTCAGTTATAACATTTTTTATTTCCTCCTGACTAGCTTTTAACGCCACAGAAAGGTATTCTAATCTGTTTTCAACCCTAGCTAGTATTCTTATTATCATGATTCTAAATTCTGGTTTGGACATTTTGCTTGTATCTGTGTTGATTAAGTCCCTGGCTGTTGTTTCTTCCTGCTATTTCTTTTGGGGTCAATTCCTTTGTTTTGTTATTTTGAAGGAAGAAAAGAAATTGATAAGGTAAAAAAATTAAAATTAAAAAATTAAAACAACACACACACAAAAATCAAATAAATGATGCTAGATTCTAGGTGTGTTTGTGTCTGGTTATTGAAAGGAGCTTGATAGATTAGAGAAAAAAAAATTGAAAATTTGAGAAAATGAACACAATGAAATAGAATAAAATGAAATGATGAAAGTAAAATAGAATTTGAAAAATTTACCAAAAAAGTAAAAAATATAGTAGAAAAAATAAAGAAAATATTTTAATAACAATGGAAAATAAGAGTAAGTTTTTTCTCTTTATTCAAGAAAAAGAAAAGAAAAAAAAAGAAAATTGAATAGATGGACCAGTGAACAGTTTAAAATACAATTGAAATTACATCGGTTTCCCCTAGAAGTTGAACTATGAAGCACTTTATACTCCATAAACTAAGCAGGTGGAGAGATTTGTGGTGTTGCTGAAGAGCGAGGTTGGCCCAGTTGGCGGGGCTTAGTGTAACAGCTCCATTCTCCACTAGATGGCGCTGCTAAGTTACTGGGGTGGATTGTTGTGGCGCTTGTAGGTGTGTATGGGCATGCGTGGGAGGGGTGAAAATGGCGTCACCCAGCTACCCAGTCTCTAGTATCTGAACTCTGTGCTCTCCCCAACCAACAATCGTGCATCCATCCTTTGTCTCTCGCTTTTGTCCACTCCCCGCCTTTACACTGTCTGTGATTAAGCTGTCAGGTTGCCAGACGGCACCTCCCTCCTGAGTTTTATCTCACATGCGGCTGTTTCCTGACCCCTCACTTCTGAAGGACTGCAGCTTTGACCCACTCAGATCCTCTGGGGGAGGGTTTCACTGAGCAATGGCCGGGTGCTGGCCACTCCCAGGAATATTCTCAGGACCATGCTGCTGTAGAATGCCCAGAGACTGCGGCTGGGTGCCAGACCCCCCCAGAAAAAGTTCATGCGATCATGTAGCAGCAGCGTTTCGGGGATTATGGAAAATCACAAATACACATCTGGCTCCAGGCTTCACCCTTAATGACCTTGTTCCAGCACCAGCAAATGTGGTTGTTCACTGGGGTCTGCTGGGACCGGGTGGCCACACAGCCTCTACCAGATTTCCTCCCAACAGAGGAACTGCTTCTCCACATGTGGCCCGAAAACTTCCTCTACCCCACTCTGCTGCTGGGGATTCGCCCTTCCCACCAGAGCACCACCAGGTATTGAGCTGTGGAGTTTGATACTCTGTGCTCCCCCTGTTTATAGAGTCTTAATGGAATTTAAACCCTCCCCTTTCTCCCTTTTTAGTTCAGTCCCTGAGGCTGCTTTCACTTTTCCACTTTCTCTCCAGCTGTTTTTGGGGGAGGGGTGCTTTTCCTGAACTCTCCCC
Source organism: Panthera tigris (assembly GCF_018350195.1). NCBI lineage: Eukaryota > Metazoa > Chordata > Mammalia > Carnivora > Felidae > Panthera > Panthera tigris. The sequence goes on from NC_056661.1 coordinate 50,906,217, forward strand.
CCCCCCATCTCTGTCCTCTCTCCACAAACAAAAACAGCTCCCTGCCCTCTGCGGCTTCTTTCTCCCCCAGTTCACCTCTCTGCGCCATATACTTGCTGACTTCTGTGGTTCAGGTTGTGCAGATTGTTGTGTTAACCCTCAAATCAGTTTTCTAGGTTCAGGATGGTTTAGTGTTGATCTGACAATATTTCATGGACACGAGACACAAAAAAAACTTCCATGCTGTTCTGCCATCTTGTCCCCTCCACTTACACTCTCTTTCTTACATTTTTTTAATGTTTATTTGTTTTTGAGAAAGAGTGAGAGAGACAGAGTGTGAGGGGGAGAGGGGCAGAGAGAGAGGGAGACACAGAATCCGAAGCAGGCTCCAGGCTCCAAGCTGTCAGCACAGAGACCAATGTGGGGCCTGAACTCAGAAGTGTGAGATCATGACCCAAGCCTAAGTCAGACACTCAACCGATTGAGCTACCCAGACACCCCTGGTATTTTTTCTTTAAGGAAATTCCTTTCTCCCTCACTCACTCCCTATGTTTGGTGAGATTCACCCACCACCACCACCATTATATTCTTCTCCAGACAGGGGCAAATGGTTAGTCCTGGACAATGAGAATACTTCATTGTTCTAAACACAATGATTGGTTCAAGCATGGGCACATAAGCCAATTCAAATAGTTGAGATTGATATCCAGGTCATATGTTGCAGTTTGCAAGAAAGAGGTGTTGTCTAGGATTTCTGTTGAGTTTGTTGAGCTGAGGGAATGGTAAGCTTCAGCTACTGGGGCCATCTTTGACACCCTAAGCAGGGAAATTGTCTAAAAATAAGGTGAGTACACAGGAACATAAGAAATGGAGAGAGACTGTTCTGATGATGTAGTTTGACCACCTGGATCCATCCATGCCCTAAGACCTACTTCTGGAGTGTTCTGTGAGCCAATACATTCAGGTTTTGCTTAAGGCAGTTTGAATCCAGGTTTTTTCATTCCAACCCAAATAGTCCCAAATAACTACATCTCCCAAAAGAGAGCAATGTTGGGATAATGGATTGTTTATATTGTAGAAGAATAGGTGTGCTACTTCTGTCATAATGGAACGAAAACACCAGAATTTGAGGCCCATATCTGCCACTGGACAGTGATGCAACTCCTCGGAGCCTTATTTTCTTCCTTTGCAAAATGGAGAAAAACATCCTTCCTACCTGCAGATGCTGTGAGAATCAGAAGAGATAATGGATGGAAAGGAGTTTGTAAACTGAAAATGGCTTTATAAATGTAAGTGATTGTCATTAAATTTTAATAAGTGGCTTGCCCAAGGATTAGAAATAGCAGCAGTATTGGAAAAGCACTTGCCAAGCTGTGAGTAGGTGGCACAGAATGTATCCTTGTTTTAAAAACTAACCTTAGAGCAGTGACAGCAAGAAAGTTGGAGAATTCTATACATAAAGAACTTCTCTTTGACCTTAGGGAGGGGCCAGAGCAGAATGGAACAGTTGTGGGAATGAGATGGGGACTAGAGACCACAAGGCAAGGATGATGCTGCACTGAACACCTGGGTGAGAAGAGAAGCCCCCAAGGCACTTCCAGCCAATATCATAGTGAAGAAAGATCTGTAACTTGCTGGATACCCTTATGCCTAAATTAAGTGTCCGATTACGTCAAACATTTGATAAGCTCTTACAACATTCTAAGTCCCCTGATCTTTGTTTTACGTGTATTATCTCATTCAATCTTCACAGTAGCCCTTTGAGATAGTGTTATGAGCTGAATTGTATCCCCCACCCCCACCCCCAATTCATATGTTGAAGTCCTAACCTCCAGTAGCTCAGAATGTGACTGTATTTGGAGACAGAGACTTTAAAGAGGTGATTAAGGAGGCACTTGGGTGGCTCAGTCGGTTAAGTGTCTGCCCCTTGATTTTGGCTTAGGTCATGATCTCAAGGTTCATGAAATCCAGCCCCACGTCAGACTCTGTACTGACAGCACAGAGCTTGCTTGGGATTCTCTGTTTCCCTTTCTCTCTGCCCCTCACCCACTTGTGCTCTCCTCTTCTCTCCCTCTCTCTCCTGCTCTCTGAAAAATAAATAAATAAACATTTTTTTTTAAAAAAAGAGGTGATTAAGGCAAAATGAGGTCATATGGTGTGCCCTAATCCATCATCACTGGTGTCCTTATAAGAGGAAATTAGGACACAGACAACACAGAGACCACAGGATGACCATGGAAGACACAGCAAGAAAGCAGCCATATACACCAGAAGAGGGGCTTCAGAAGAACCCAAACTTTCTGACATCTTGATCTTGGACTTCTGGCTTCCAGAATTGTGAGAAAATTACCTTCTTTTGTATTTTGTACCTTCTTCTGTAGTATTTTGTTATGGCAGCTCTAGCAAACTCATACCAGTAGGTACTCTTATATCCTTATTTTATAGAGGAGGACACTGAGGATGAATAACTTGCCCAAAGTCACATATCTAGCAAGGGGAAGAACTGTGATTTAGCCTCAGGAAGCCTGCTCCAGAGCCCATATTCTTGATTACTGTGCCTTATGGATCATTCTAAAGAGTAGATGCAATTCTTCTGAACTAACTTTGTTTTCTTTTTAAATCCATATTATTTGGTTATGAATATATGCACTCACATCACCATCTGGAGTCAAGTGTCATTTCTGCAAATTACCAACTGATGTCAAGCCTCAGCATCCTCATCTGTAAAGTGAGGATGATGATAGTAGTATCTCCTTCTGAGAGTTTTTAGGAAAGTTGAATGAGATATTGTGCACATAAAGTGCTAATCACTTGGAAAACATTCAAAAGCTATTTGCTATTATTATCAGATAGCTTGAAAGTAGGAGTTCCAAGATTCAAACACGGAACTAGCTTGGTCAAAGCCAGTGCATATAACCATTACACAGAACTGTCCAAGGTTCCTGAGCCCTTGCTGAAAGACACCAGGGCTATGGAGTTAGACAATGGATAGTTGTATTCTAACCCTGATACACAGAGTTGTGTGGGTTTGAGTAAGTTATTTAAATTCTCTGAACCCCATCTTCCTATTCTGTAATATTGAACAACTTAAGCTCATATGGTTTAAATGAGGTAAAATATGTAAGTTGTTGGTCATGCAATAGATGCTCAGCAAACATTAGTAGAGAGGATTTCATCTTTTGTAGGAGGTTAGGTTCTAAATGTATACCACCCCATCCTATAGTTCTTAGGTACTAAAATTTCAGACAACTGAGATAGACTGAAGAAAACAAACAAAAAGTCTATTTTCAGATGCAGAGACATTCTGCCTTTAGAATATTATTAATCCTTTAAAAATCAGTAGTATGTGGAAAATTGTAAAGAATTAATATTTACCTATAGAATTTACTCTTTACTTATCTAAAGTCTCCAGCCAGTCATACTGTCTTTCCTAGTCAGCTCAGGCTAATATTACAGAATATCATAGACTGTGCGGCTTAAACATCAAACATTTCTTTGTCACAGTTCTGGAGGATGGAGATCAGTGTACTAGCATGGTTGGGTTCTGGTGAGGACTCTTCCTCACTTACAGATAGTCACCTTCTTTCTGTTTCCACATATGGCAGAGAGAGCTCTAGTCTCTTCCTTTTAGAAGGACACTAATCCTGTCACAAGGGCTCAACTCTCAAAGTCCCTACCTCCTAATATCACATTGGGGGGTAGGGTTTCAACATATGAATTTGGGTGGGAAAACAAACATGCAGTCCATAATACTGCCCCACCTACTGACTTTAATGATTTGGCCTCAGGATGAGCAACTCACCCTATCCTAATCAAAGGCATTCCTTGGGGAAATAGGGGTGGGGATGAGGCAGAGAAACAGAGAAAACAAGAGAGATGTTCAGTTCTCCATTTCTTGGATCATAAGCTGTAAAGATGCTACTTTTAGGTTGTAGATGGTCACATTCACCATCCCATTGGAGAGCCTAGAAAGTAAGGCCAACATGTGTGCAGAAGATGGGTTGAAAGATGGATAGATTCTTTTTTTTTTTTAAGATTTTACTTTTAAGCAATCTCCATACCCAAGGTGGCCCTTGAACTCTCAACCCCAAGATTTAGAATCACATGCTTCACTGAATTGAGCCTGCCAGGTGCCCCTGAAAAATGGAGAGATTCTTAATACTGTTTGAGACCTTATGTTTGAAATATGTTTACATCATTCTTTCACATCCCCCCTTTTTTGTTTACAATAGTTTCAATTGGCTATCTCTCTAATGTTCCTATAAGAATCCCAATAAAAACCATCTTTCTCTTTCTCCCTCAATCTCACACATTATCTCTTCTTGACATGAGGCTTGTCATTCATTCCTTCAACCATTCAACCAATAAATATCAGTGGCATCTCATATTTATAGGTCCTATGCCAGGCAATGGGGACACAAAGATTAAGACCCTATCCCTTCCCTTTAGAAGCTCACTGTCTAGAGGAGGAACAAGGGAACAGATGCAGTGTAATTAGTATGACAGAGGGTCACTGAGATTTTGAAAACTATGTGAAGGGTTTCCTGGACTATGATCTTGAGTGAGTCACCTAAACTTTCTGAATGTCAGTTGCTTCATCTATAAAGAGGCCATCATAAAAAATATTATTTCACAGATGATTAAATAAAATAATGTGTTTTATACTGGAAGCAAACTGAAAATGTTAAGAATTGTTCATATAATCACAAAATGCCTAAATAACCGTACCATACCTTTCCTTGTAAGCATCTGTATTATTCAGAACTCTTGGGTTGCAAATGACAAAGATGCAACAAAAAGCTGACATAAGCAGCAATAGAAACCAGCTGCTCACATGATAGGGTTGGGAATCAGTCTCTTCCCTGCTTTCCTTTCCTTTTCTTTTTTAAAAAATTTATGTCTTGAGTAAACATTTTATTTTATTTTTTAAATTTTTTTAGTGTTTATTTATTTTTGAGCGAGAGACAGACAGACAGAGTGCAAGCAGGGGAGGAGCAGAGAGGGAGACACAGGCTCGGAAGCAGGCTCCAGGCTCCGAGCTGTCAGCACAGAGCCCGATGCGGGGCTCAAACCCACAGACCGCGAGATCATGACCCGGGCTGAAGTCGGACACTTAACCGACTGAGCCACCCAGGTGCCCCTCTCCCCTACTTTTCTATCCATGGTTGGCTCCATGCCCCAGCAAAATCTTCCCAAGTTATAGCAAGATGGCGTTGCTGGCTTTGTGGTAAAAAAATATATATGGTCTGTGTGATACTCCCATTTTGAAATTTGTGGAAAATCCCTTTGAGGCTTAGTACATGGTCAATTTTCATAAATGTTCTCTGTGTTCTTGCAAAGAATGTGCATTCTTTATTAATGGAAAGCTCTTTGTGTGTTTATTAGCTCAAGCCTGTTAATTGTGTTGCTCACATTTTATAGATCATTGCTATTTTTTTTTTCTGAAAAGTGTATTAAAATCTCCCATTATGATTGACTGTGAAAGGACCTGAGAGAACTTTATGGAGTGATGGTAACATTCTATATCTTGCTGGGAATTTAGGTTACAAGGTGTGTGCATCTGTCAAAACTCAGCAAACATACACTCAAGATTTGTGTATTTCATTGCATGCAAAATTTGTTTCAAAAGAAAAACTTGCAACTAGGTAGTCAACTTCAGATAATAAGGTCTTTAAGGGAAAGGAAACTGACTGCAACTTACTTTGGAATGCATAAAAAATAAGATGGGTTAATAAATGGATAGAAAGAGAGATGGACAGTTGTGTGTAAAAGCAAATTTAGAGTAAAATGGTAGAATTTAGGTAGTAAGTATAGGCATGCCTTGTTTTATTGTACTTTGCTTTATTGTGCCTTGCAGCTACTGTGTTTCTTACAAACTGCAAATGTGTGGCAACCCTGCTTTGAGCAACTCTATTGGCACCAATAGTATTTGCTTACTTCATGTCTCTGTGTCACGTTTTGGTAATTCTCACAATATTTCAAACTTCTTCATTACCATTATATTTGTTATGGTGATCTGTGATATTCAGTGTTACTATTGTAATTGTTTTGGGGCTCCGTGAACCAAGAACATATAAGATAATGAAATTAATCAGTAGATGTTGTATGTGTTTTAATTGCTTCACCAACTGGCCATTCCCCTTCGCTCTTCCTCTACTTGGGCTTCCATGTTCCCAGAGACACACAATATTGAAATTAGGCCAATTAATAATCCTACAGTGGCCTGTAAGTGTTGAGTGAAAGAAAGAGTCACACACCTCTCACTTTAAATCAAAAGCTACAAAGGATTCATCTTAGTGAGGAAAGCATGTCAAAAGCCAAGGCAAGCCAAAAGCGAGGCCTTTTGTGCCAAACAGTTAGGCAAGTTGAGGATGCACAGGAAAAATTCTTGAAGGAAATTAGAAGTACTACTCCAGTGAACACATGAATGATAAGAAAAGGGAAACAGCCTTCTTGCTGATGTGAAGAAAGCTTTTAGTGGTCTGGAGAGAAGATCAAACGGGCCACAACATTCCTTAAACCAAGGCTTAATCTAGAACAAGACCCCAACTATCTTCAATTCTTTGAAGGCTGCGAGAAGTGAAGAAGCTGCAGAAGAAAAGTGTGACCCTAGCAGAGGTTGGTTCATGACGTTTAAGGAAAGAAGCCTTCTCCATGGTGTAGAAGTGCAAGGTGATATAGCAAGTGCTAGTGTAGAAGCTGCAGTAAGTTATCTAGACGATCTAGCTAAGATCATTAATGAAGGTGGCTTCAATAAACAACAAATTTTCAATGTAGACAAAACAGGCTTATATTGGAAGAAGATGCCATCTAGGACTTGCATAGCTAGAGAAAAGTCAAAGCCCAGCTTCAAAGCTTCAAAAGGACAGGTGACTCTCCTGTGAGGGGATAATGTAAATGGTGACTTGAAGTTGAAACCAGTGCTCATTTACCATTATGAAAATCCTAGGTCTTTTAAGAATTATGCTAAATCTACTCTGCCTGTGTTCTATAAATGGAATAACGGAACATGGATGACAACATACCTGTTTATAACATGGTCTACCGAATATTTGAAGCTCACTGATAAGATCTACTGCTCAGAAAAGAAAGATTTCAAAATATTACCACTCATTGACAATTCACTTTGGACACCCAAGAGTTCTGATGATAATATACAATGAGAGTAATGTTTTTATGCCTTTGAACACAACATCCATTCTGCATTCCATGGATCAAAGGGTAATTAAATTTTTCCAGTGATATTACTTAAGAAATACATTTCACAAGGCTCCAGCTGCCATACATAGTGATTCCTCTGATGGATCTGGGCAAAGTAAACTGAAAACCTTCTGGAAACCATTCTAGATGCCATTAAGAACATTTATGATTCACGGGGAAAGGTCAAAACATCAACATTAACAGGAGTTTAGAATAATTTGATTTCAGCCCTCATGGATGACTTTAAGGGTTCAAGACTTCAGGGAAGGAAGTCACTGCAGATGTGGTGGAAACAGAAAGAGAACTAGAATTAGAAGTGGAGCCTGAAGATGAGACTGAATTGCAGCAATTTCATGATAGAACCTAAACAGATGAGCAGTTGCTTCTTATGGATGAGCAAAGAAAGTGGTTTCTTGTGTTGGAATCTAGCCCTATTGAAGTTGCTGTGAAGATTATTGAAATAACAACAAATAATTCAGAATATTACATAAACTTAGTTGATAAAGCAGCAGGAGCGTTTGAGAGTATTGATTCCTATTTTGTTAGAAGTTCCACTGTGAGTAAAATGCTATAAAACAGCATCACAAGCTACAGAGAAATCATTTGTGAAAGGAAGTGTCAATAGATGTGGTGAACTTCATGGTCTTATTTTAAGAAATTGCCATAGCCATCTCAGACTTCAACAAACACCCTGATCAGTCAGTAGCCATCAACAGGAAGGCAAGACTCTCTACCAGCAAAAAGATTACAACCTGCTGAAAGCTCAATGATGGTTAGAATTTTCCAGCAACAAAGAAATTTTTAATTGAAGTATGTACATTGATTTTAGAACTAATGCTACTTCACACTTAACAATCTACAGTAGAGTGTAAACATAATTTTTATATGTACTGGGAAACCCAAATTATTCGACTGTCTTGTAATATTTGTTTTACTGCAGTGGTCTAGAACTGAACCTGCAATATCTCCAAGGTATGCCTCTATTTGAGTATACACTCTACGAGTCTTTCAACTTGCAGTACATCTGAAATTTTTCATTAAAAAATGTTGGAGAGGGGTCCCTGGGTGGCTCAGTTGGTTAAGCATCCAACTCTTGATTTCAGCTCAGGTTATGATCTCACGGTCGTGAGATTGAGCTCCACATAGGGGTGGATCCTGTTTGAGATTCTGTCTCTCCCTCTGCCCCTCCATCACTTGTGCTTCTCTCTCTCTCTCTCTAAAATAAAAATAAATAAATAAATAAATAAATAAATAAATAAATAAATATATTTTTTAAATGTTTTAGAAAAGTTTTAGAAAACTTTCTAAAATGTTTTAGAAAAGTTTCTAAATAGTTTTTAGAAAAAACTTTTCTATTATGAGTGCTGATTTGCTAATTTCTCCTTGTGATTCTATTGATTTTTGCTATACATATATTGAGATTAAGTTATTAGATCAATACTAGCATTCCTTTTGCTATTATTTCCCTAGTGTATAGTCTTTTACCTTTAGTCTTTCTGTTTCATTATGTTTTTAGAGTGTCCTTTGTAAAAATCAAAATCATAGAAGATATCCATTATGACGGGTGCCTGGTGGCTCAGTTGGTTAAGCATCTGACTTGGTTTCAGCTCAGATCATGATGTTATAGTTTCATGAGTTTGAGCCCTGCATCAGGCTCTCCACTAGCAGAGTTAAAATTAAAAACAAACAAACAAAAACACAAGAACTCATTCCTTTGTAAGACTAATACTCCATTTATGTATATACCTACTGAGCCACCCAGGCGCCCCTGATTTCTCCAATTCTTAAATCATGCTCTTTGCATTAGTCTCCCTCTTTTTTTCTGCTTCATTATTCTCCATGAGTTTGTCCTCTGTATCACTGATTCGCCGCTCTGCCTCATCCATCCTTACCGCTGTGGCATCTACTCGAGATTGCGGCTCAGTTATAGCATTTTTTATTTTATCCTGACTAGCTTTTATCTCCACAGAAAGGTATTCTAATCTGTTTTCAACCCTAGCTATTATTCTTATTGTTATGATTCTAAATTCTGGTTTGGACATTTTGCTTGTATCTGTGTTGATTAAGTCCCTGGCTGTTGTTTCTTCCTGCTATTTCTTTTGGGGTCAATTCCTTTGTTTCGTCATTTTGAAGGAAGAAAAGAAACCAATAAGGTAAAAAAAAATTAAAATTAAAAAATTAAAAACAACACAAAAAAATCAAGTAAAAGGATGCTACATGCTAGGTGTGCTCTGGCCTTGTTGTTGAAAGGAGCTTGATAGATTAGGGATAAAAGGGAAAGATAAGAAAAGAAAAAAAAGGAAAATGTTTGAAAATTTGAAAACATTAATACAATGAAAAAGAATAAAATGAAATGATGGAAGTAAAAAAATAGAATTTGAAAAAGTTACAAAAAAGTAAAAAATATAGTAGAAAATTTTAAAGAAAAATAATTTTAATAGAAATGGAAAATAAAAATAATTTTTTTGCTTTCTGTGTTCAAGAATAAGAAAAGAAAAAAATTGAATAGATGAACCAGCAAACAGATTGAAGTACAATGGAAATTACATCAGTTTACCCTAGAAGTTGAACTATGAAGCACTTTATAGTCCGTAAAGCAGGCAGAGAGATTTGTGGTGTTCCTGAAAAGCGAGGTTGGCCCAGTTGGGCGGGGCTTAGTGTAACAGCTCCATTCTCCACTAGATTGCACTACTTAGCTTACTGGCGTGGATTGTTGTGGCCCTTGTAATTGTGTATGTGTATACATGGGAGGGGTGAAAATGGCATCACCCAGCTACCCAGTTTCTAGTATCAGAACTCTGTGCTCTCCCTGACCTGCAATTGCGCACACGTCTTTGCCTCCGGATTCTGTTTTCTAGGTGTGCAGGATGGTTTACTGTTGATCTGGTTGTATTTCAAGGATGAGAGATGCAAAAAAAAACGTGCATGCTGTTCCGCCATCTTGGCCCCTCCCTGTTCAATTATCTTTAGAGAAATGTCTTCACATTTTTTTCTCACTTTTTTTTTTGGGTTGTTTGTTGTTGAGTTGTAAGAGTTCTTTATATTTTCAGAATATTAACCCCTTATCAGATATATGATTTTCAAATATTTTCTCCCATTCCCTTTACTCTCTTGACAGTGTCTTTTGATACACAAATGTTTCAAATTTTGATGAAGTCCAATTTATCAATTTTTTCTTTTGTTGCCTGTGCTTTTGGTGTCATATCCAAGAAACCATTGCCAAATCTACTGTCATAAGAATTTTCCTTGTGCTTTCTTCTAATAGTTGTATAGTTTTAGCTCTTACATTTATGTCATTGATCCATTTAAGTTAATTTTTTGTTTATAGTATGAGGTAACGATCCAATTTCATTGTTTTGCACATGACTATCCACTTATCCCAGTACCATTTATTGAAATGACTATCTCTTCCCATTGAATGGTTTTGGCTTCCTTGTTGAAAATCAATTGGCCATATGTGTGAGGGTTTATTACTGGGCTCTCTATTCTATCGGTCTTTATGTCTGTCCTTATGCCAGCAATACATGGAAGCAATGGTTTTAATCATATTAAATCTTAACATGATGGGGATGTCTGGGTGGCTCAGTTAGTTAAGCATCTGACTCTTGATCTCAGCTCAGGTATTAATCTCAGGGTCTTGAGTTCAAACCCCACCTTGGGCTCTATGCTGGGCATGAAGCCTACTTTAAAAAAAATTAGAGATTTTATTTTTAAGTTATCACTATACCCAACACAGGGCTTGAACTCACAACCCTGAGATCAAGAGTAGCATTCTCTTCTGACTGAGCCAGCCAAATGCCCCCAAACATCTTATTCTAACATAGATTGCTGATGTAAGGCAAGAGATGCCTGTATTTTCTTTCTACACTCTATTGGTCATTGCTACATTTTAAAATATGCACACATGACATCATATCTAAAGTAAATCAAGATCTCTATAATCTTCTAGGCATAAATGTATATTATATATTTTAACTTAGAATCATATTCTTCCATCTTCGTTGTTATCACTGTCCATGCATTTTTATTTAGTATTATTTTTATTAAAAATTTTTTAATGTTTATTTATTTTGAGAGAGAGACAAGTGCAAGCCAGGGAGGGGCAGAGAGAGAGGGAGACACAGGATCCAAAGCAGGCTCTGAGTTGTCAGCACAGACCCCGACATGGGGCTTGAACTCATGAACCATAAGATTATGACCTGAGCTAAAGTCCGATACTCAACTGACTGAGCCACCCAGGCACCCCTATTATTTTTATTAAAATTTTAGAGAAAGAGGTGGGGGGGAGGGACAGAGGGAGAGGGAGAGAGAATCATAAGCAGGCTCTATGCCCAGTGCAGGGTGGGGAGTAGCTGACTGAGGGGCTCGATCCCATGACTGTGAAATCATGAGTTGAGCTGAAATCTAGAGTCAGATGCTTAACCAACTGAGCCACTCAGGTAGGTACCTCACTGTCTGTGTATTTTTAGTTCCATCATCTAGCTAAAGCCCCCCAAAGTGTTATTTTTAAAATATTTACTGAGGTATAATTTATATACAATAAAATTCACTCTTTTCAGTTTTAACAAACACATACAGGTTTGCAACCTCTGCCACGATTAAAATACAGAACAGTTCTAGTGTGCCTGGGTGGCCCAGTTGATGGAGCATCTGCCTCTTCACCTCAGTTCAGGTCATGATCTCATGATTCATGAGATCAAGCCCAGGGTCAGACTCTGTGCTAACAGCACAGAGCCTGTTTGGGATTCTCTCTCTCTCCCATTTGTCTGCCCCTCCCCCACTCTATCTCTATCAAAATAAATAACTTAAAAAAAAAACACAGAATGGTTCCATCATCACCCAAAATCTCCTACTATTCCTTTGATATTGGCTCCTCACCACACACTAAATCTTGGGCAGTCAGTTGTTTGTTTTCTATCCCCATTGGTTTTGCCTTTTCATCAATGTCACATAAACAGAATCATACCCTTTTGCATATGACTTCTTTAACATGGCATAATGCAGTTTGCCATTCAAACATGCTGTTGGGTGTATCAGTAATTGGTTCCTTTTAATTGTTGAGTTGTGATCCACTGCAGAGATGAACCATAATTTATTTATTTACCCAGTTGAGGACCATCTGGATTGTTTCCACATTTTGACAATTATAAATAAGGCTATTATAAACATAGGTGTACAGATTTTTCTATGAATGTAAGTTGTCATTTCTCTAGGGTGAAATACCTAGAAGTGATATTGCGGAGTCATATAGTAACTATATATTCAACTTTATAAGAAACTGCCAATTTTCCAGAGTGTACCATATTGCATTCACACTGGTAAGGTATAAGTGATCCAGTTGCTCCATATCTTCACTAGGACTTGGTATTTTTTGCTTAATTTGAGCCATTTGAGTGGGTATCTCATTATGGTTTTAATTTACATTTCCCTAATAACTATGATGTTGAACATCTTTTCATGTACTTATTTTCTTCATTGGTAAAGTGTTCAAATTTTTTTCCTATTTTCTATTGAGCTATTGGCTATCTCATTATAAAACTTTGAGAGTTCCTTGTATATTATGGATACAAGTCCTTTATTAGATATGTGTTTTGAAAATATTTCCTTCTAATTTGTGGCTCATCCTTTATTCTTTTAACAATATCTTTTGAAGAGCAAAGGTTCTTTTTTTAAATATGTTTTTTAACTTTAAATTTTATTTTATTTCATTTTATTTTTTGAGAGAGAGAGAGCAGGGACCAGGGGCAAAGGGGGAGAGATAGAGAGAGACAGAGAAAATGAATCTCAATCAGGCTCCATGCTCAGCACAAAGTCCAATGTGAGGCTCAATCCCACGACCCTTGGATCATGACCTGAGCCAAAATCAAGAGATGGACACTTAACTGACTGAGCCACCCAGGTGCCCCAAATGGTCTTAATTTTGAAGAAGGCTAATTTATCTTTTTTTTTAATTTTATGGATTATATTTTTATATAATATGTAGGAAATTTTTTCCTGATCTAGGTAACAAAAATATTCCTCTTTGTTTCCTCCCAGAATTTTTACAGTCTTAGCATTTAATGTAAGTCTATAATCCCATTTGAGTTAATTTTTGTTTATGATGAGAGGTTAGGATTGAGGTTCATCTTTTGCAGATGGATATTCAATTGTCCTGGCAGTATTTGTTGAAAAGACCATCTTTTCTCCTCTGAATAATCTTTGCACTTTTGTCAGAAATAAATTGAACCACATTGAGATACCTCCTCACACTCACTAGGGTGACTAAAATTAAAAAGACAGATAATAACAAGTGTTGGTAAGAATGTGGAGAAATTAGCTCATGGATTGGAAGAACAAATATTGTTAAAATGTCAGTACTTCCCAAGGAATCTACATATTCAATGCAATCCTTATCAAAATAACACCAGCATTCTTCACAGAGCTAGAACAAACAATCCTAAAATTTGTATGGAACCAGAAAATACCCTGAAGAGCCAAAGCAATCCTGAAAAAGAAAACTAAACCTGGAGGAATCACAATCCCGTGCTTCAAGCTGTATTACAATGCTGTAATCATCAAGACAGTATGGTACTGGCACAAGAACAGACATTCAGATCAATGAAACAGAATAGAGAACCCAGAAATGGATCCACAAACGTATAGCCAACTAATCTTTGACAAAGCAGGAAAGAATATCCAATGGAAAAAAGACAGTCTCTTTAACAAATGGTGCTGGGAGAACTGGACAGCAAGATGCAGAAGATTGAAACTAGACCACTTTCTCACACCATTCACAAAAATAAACTCAAAATGGATAAAGGACCTGAATGTGAGACAGGAAACCATCAAAACCCTAGAGGAGAAAGCAGGAAAAGACCTCTCTGACCTCAGCCACAGCAATTTCTTACTTGACACATCCCCAAAGGCATGGGAATTAAAAGCAAAAATGAACTATTGGGACCTTATGAAGATAAAAAGCTTCTGCACAGCAAAGGAAACACCAACAAAACTAAAAGGCAACCAACGGAATGGGAAAAGATATTTGCAAATGACATATCCAAAGGGCTACTATCCAAAATCTATAAATAGCTCACCAAACTCCACACCCAAAAAAACAATCCAGTGAAGAAATGGGCAGAAAACATGAATAGACACTTCTCTAAAGAAAACATCCGGATGGCCAACAGGCACATGAAAAGATGCTCAACGTCGCTCCTCATCAGGGAAATACAAATCAAAACCACACTCAGATATCACCTCACGCCAGTCCGAGTGGCCAAAATGAACAAATCAGGAGATTATAGATGCTGGCGAGGATATGGAGAAATGGGAACCCTCTTGCACTGTTGGTGGGAATGCAAATTGGTGCAGCCACTCTGGAAAGCAGTGTGGAGGTTCCTCAAAAAATTAAAAATAGACCTACCCTATGACCCAGGAATAGCACTGCTAGGAATTTACCCAAGGGATACAGGAGTACTGATGCATAGGGGCACTTGTACCCCAATGTTTATAGCAGCACTCTCAACAATAGCCAAATTATGGAAAGAGCCTAAATGTCCATCAACTGATGAATGGATAAAAAAAATTGTGGTTTATATACACAATGGAGTACTACATGGCAATGAGAAAGAATGAAATATGGCCCTTTGTAGCAACATGGATGGAACTGGAGAGTGTTATGCTAAGTGAAATAAGCCATACAGAGAAAGACAGATACCATATGGTTTCACTCTTATGTGGATCCTGAGAAACTTAACAGAAACCCATGGGGGAGGGGAAGGAAAAAAAAAAAAAAGAGGTTAGAGTGGAAGAGAGCCAAAGCATAAGAGACTCTTAAAAACTGAGAACAAACTGAGGGTTGATGGTGGGTGGGAGGGAAGGGAGGGTGGGTGATGGGTATTGAGGAGGGCACCTTTTGGGATGAGCACTGGATGTTGTATGGAAACCAATTTGACAATAAACTTCATATATTGAAAAAAATAAATAAAATGGCTTGTATTGAATCCATAAATCTATTCAGGAAGAATTGACATCTTAATGATATTGAGTCCTCTAATCAGGAAACAAGGCATATCTTACCATTTGCCTCAGTTTTCTTTGGTTTCTTTCATCAGTGGTTTTGTAGTGTTTAGCATACAAATTTTATACTGCTTTTGTTATATTTATATCCATTTCATGCTTCTTTGGGTGTTATTATAAATGGTACTGTTTTTTACCTTCCATTTCTGATTGCTCATTGCTACTATATAGAAATACAATTGATTTTTTTATGCAACCAGGTATTTAATGACCTCCTGAATGGCCTATTGGTTCTAGTAGCTTTTTCTGTTGTTTTGCTGCGATTTCAACAACCAGTGGGTCAAAGATGAAATCGGAAGGGGACAAAAAAAATTTTTTTGAACACGTGAATATGGAAGTATAACATACCAAGACTTATGGGATGCAGCAAAAGCAATCCTAAGGGGGAGATTGTAGTGATAAATACCTGCATTAAAAATAAAGACGGGGCACCTCGGTGGCTCAGTTGGTTAAACGTCCGACTTCGGCTCAGGTCATGATCTCACAGTTTGTGAGTTCGAGCACTGCATCTGCTGTCAGCCCTGAGCCTGCTTCATATCCTCCGTCTTCCTCCCTCTCTGCCTCTCCCCAGAACATGAGCTCTCTCTCTTTCTTTCTCAAACATAAATAAACGTTAAAAAAAATAAAAAATTAAAATACAGATCTCAAATAAGCAACCTAACTTTACACCTCAAGGAACTAGGAAAACAAGAACAAAGTAAGCCCAAATCTGATAGAAGAAAGGGGATAACAAAGATCAGAGCAGAAATAAATGAAGCAGAGAATTAAAAAGCAACAGAAAATATCAACAAAGCTGAAAGGTTTTTTTTTTTTTAAAGATAAATGTATTTGAAAAACCTTTAGCTAGACTTACCAAGAAAAAAAGAGAGGACTCAAATAAATAAAACTAGAAATGAAAGAGGAGACATTATAACTAATACCACAGAAATACAAAGGATCATAAGAGATTACTGTAAACAATTAAGTGCCAACAAATTGTACAGTCTTAAAAAATGGATAAATTCATAGAAACATACAACCTGCCAAGACTGCCTCATGAAGAAATAGAAACTCTGAAGAGACCAATAATGAGTAAGGATGTCAAACCAGTAATTAAGAATGTCCCAATAAAGAAAAGTCCAGGACCAGATGGCTGCGTGGTTAAATTCTACCAAACATTTAAAGAAGAATTAGTGTCAATTCTTCTTAAATTCATCTAAGAAGCTGAAGAGTAGGGAATGCTACCAAACTTATTTTATGAGACTAGCATTACCCTGATATCAAAGCCAGCTAAGGATAATACTTGAAAAGTAAACCGTAGGTTAATATCCCTGGTGAATATAGATGCAAAAATCATCCACAAAATATCAGCAAACTGAATTCAACAACACAATTAAAAGGATCATGCACAATCATCACGTGGGGTTTATCCATGGGATGAAAGGATAACTCTACATATGCAAATCAATAAATATGACACACCACATTAATAGAATGAAAGATAAAAATCATACAATCATCTCAATAGATGCAGAAAAAGCATTTGACAAATTCAATATCTGTTCATGATAAAACCTCTCAACAAATTGGGTATAGGAGGAACATATCTCAACATAATAAAGTCCATATATGACTAACCCACAGCTAACATTATACTCAGTGGTATAAAGGCTGAAAGCTTTCCCTATAAGATCAAGAACAAGACAGTTGTCCCCACTCTCAATACTCCTATTCACCATACTACTGGCAGTCCTAGTCAGAGCAATTAGGCAAGAAAAGCAAATAAAAGGCATCCAAATCAGGGGCGTCTGGGTGGCTCAGTCAGTTAAGCATCTGACTCCTGATTTCAGCTCAGGTCTTGATCTTGGGTCATGAATTCAAGTCTTGCATTGGGCTCCACACTGGGCATGAAGCCTACTTTAACAACAACAACAACAACAAAAAGCAAAAGGCATCCAAATCAGAAAGAAAGTAGTAAAATTATCTGTTTGCTGATGTCATGATCTTCTATATATAAAAATCCTAAATAGATAAACTTAAAAAAATACCAAAGACTCCAAAAACTGAGGCACCTGTCTGGGTCAGTCTGCAGAGCATGCAACTCTTGATCTCAAGGCCATGAGTTCGAGACCCACACTCAGGACAGAGTTTACTAAAAACAAGCAAACAAACAAAGAGCCTCTAAAACTCTTAGAACTCATAAGCAAATTCAGTAAATTTTCAAGATACAAAATCAACATATGAAATTCAGTCGCATTTCTATACACTAACAATGAACTATCTGAAAAAGAAACATGCAATTCCATTTAACATTAAAAACAATAAAATACTGAAAAACAAATTTAACCAAGGAAGTGAAAGATATATACACCAGAACCACAAGACATTGATTAAAAAAAAAAAAAATAGAAGAAGACACAAATAAATGGAAAGCTATCTCGTGTTCACGGATTGGAAGAGTTAATATTATTAAAATGTTCATGCTACCCAAAGCCATCTGTAGACCTGTTGGTCCAATGTAGATGTAGATGCATCCTTATCAAGTTTCTGGTGAAGATGTGGAAAAGCAGGAACTCTCATTCATTGCTGGTGGGAATGCAAATTGTACTGCCACTTTGGAAGACAGTTTGGCAGACTCACATAAACATAAATACTCTAGGGGTACCTGGGTGGCTCAGTCAGTTAAGCATCCGACTCTTGATTTCATCAGGCTCTGTGCTGTCAGCACAGAACCTGCTTGGGATTCTCTCCTCTCTCTGCCCCTCCCCTCCCTGGCTCATGCTCTCTCTCAAAATAAATAAACACTTAAAAAAATAAATAATCCAGCAATCACACACTTTGGTATTTACCCAAAGGAATTGAAAACATGTCCACACAAAAACCTGCACATGGATGTTTATAGCAGTTTTATTCATAATTTCCCAAACTTGGAAACAACCAAAAATGTCCTTCAGCAGAGAACTGTATATATAAATTGGTAAGTCCAGACAATGGAGTATTATTCAGTGCTAAAAAAAGAAATGAGCTGCCAAGCCACGAAGAGACATGGAGGAACCCTAAATGGACAGTACTGGGAGTGAAAGAAGCCAATCTGAAAAGACTACATACAGTATGATTCCAACTATATGACATTTGGAAAAGGCAAACTATGGATTCAGGGATTACAGAAATGTTCTACAGAGATATGTTACACTTTGTCCTGCAGGGCCTGTGGGTATCATCAATCCTAGACCAATTTTTTAAATCATTTCTGGGGCACCTGGGTGGCTCAATCAGTTAAGCATCCAACTTTGGCTCAGGTCATGATCTCAGGGCTTGTGAGTTTGAGCCCTGCATTGGGCTCTGTACTGACCGTTCAGAGCCTGGAGCCACTTCAGATTCTGTGTCTTTCTTTCTCTCTCTCTGCCCCTCCCCTGCTCACACTCTGTCTCTCTCTGTCTCTCAAAAGTAAATAAACATTAAAAAAAATTAAATCAATCAATCAATTGATCAATCAATCATTTCTTTGCTTGGGATGCTAATCCCAAGGAGGTAGAATGGAATTCTGACCCTCTTCTCATCTTTACATGTATATCAGAGATTAAGTATTCTTAAGTTAACTTTGTGACTCAACGATGACATCAAGGACCCAAAAATTTCCATCTTTCCACTCTGCTGTCCATCTATAATATTCTTCACCATGGTCGTAAGATGGCTGAAGCAGACATAGCGCTGCCTAGAGAAGAGGAAGGGGGAGTTTCTTTCCATGCATCCCTTGCTATTAGGGAAGAGGACTTTTCTCAGAGTCCCTTTGCAGTCTTTCCCCCAGGTCCCATTGGCCAGGAATGAGTAACCTGCCTATATCCTATCCATGAGAGAGACAGGAAGAGTGAATCTGAGCATTTTCCAGTCTCTGTACTGGGAGGTAAGCTCAGTTGTGATGAAAGAACATGTAAGAGGAGGAAATGGCTTTTTGGTAGGCCACACATCCAAACATTTCTGTGAATGTGAACTTGGAGAAAAGATATTTTGTCACTAATTC
This sequence comes from Panthera tigris, assembly GCF_018350195.1. Classification (NCBI taxonomy): domain Eukaryota; kingdom Metazoa; phylum Chordata; class Mammalia; order Carnivora; family Felidae; genus Panthera; species Panthera tigris. The sequence goes on from NC_056661.1 coordinate 50,925,454, forward strand.
AATTCACCATATTGGTTGAATTCAGTATTACTTTTTCTTTTTTTTTTAATATTTATTTTTGAGAGAGAGAGAGAGCACACAGGGGATGGGCAGAAAGAGAGGGGGACAGAGGACTGAAGAGGCTCCCTGCTGAAAGCAGACAGCCCAGGGCTCAACCTCACAAACCATGGGATCATGACCTGAGCGGAAGTCAGCCATTTAACCAACTGAGCCACCCAGGCACCCCAAATTCAGTATTACTTTTATAAAGAGAATGAAATATGGCTAATTAAAAAAAAAATCTTTCCCAGGAATCCAAACCATTTTAACTAACCTCCTAGCAATAACCTCTAGCAAGAAACCAAATCTATTTAGAAAGCCAAACTTATTTGTGCAATAAGGAAAAAGCAAAATGTTGAGGCTTTTAAAACATTTTTACCTTTAATCCCTTCTATGACCCAATGAGATAAATGCCAGTACCCTCACTTTACAGATAAGGAAACTGAAGCTAGAGAATGGAGTTGACTCACTCAAAGTCACACAGCCTGGAAACCCAGCCGAGCAGGTCTGCCTGGCTCTAAAGTCCATCCGTACACTCTTCTTTGGGCCATTCTTCCTCTTGCCTCCCCATCCCAGTTATTTGTTAAGGATCAGATCTGAAGATCAGGAAAGCAATTTCCTTGACTTCAACTGGGCCTAAGACATTCATCTTGAAGTCAGAAACAATCAGAGTCGGACATGCTATTTAGTAATCCACCGGACAGGTCCTTGATTAACAACAGAAGTGAAATTCTGCCAGACTATCTCTGGGGATACCACTTAGTAATACTAATTTGAGGGTAAAAATTAATCTGGCTGGAGAGTTAATTCCCTCCTTGATTTGAGCAGCTGTCCTAAGAGAGATGTCCACTGAGGTATTCAGCTTCCTGGTCCAGATTTTCTGCAGATGAGATTCCAGAAGAGCCAAACTTTCCCACAGCACCTAAACTGCTCTTCACTGGCACTCCAGTCACTGATGTACTGTTTACCCTCTGCCTTCCCTGCAAGGTTGCAAACAGCAAAGTTCAAGGATCTCCCCCAACTTGCCCACCACTAACTTCCAGGCCCTGCACAATTCCTGGTACACAGTAGCACTCTGTACAAGCTTATGCAATTAGTTGATTAAAAAATCATGGAAAACACGAGCATTCAGTTATCTCCAAATTAAGTTGAACTGTTTGTACTCAGGGTTTGCAAAACTCCTAATGGTAAGGTTAGAGCCTTTGGGGGAAACTGCCTCTGTGGTACCTGCTAGTCTTTAAGGATTTTCTGGGAGCAATCACTGCTGCTCCCTGTCTTTCCTATGCCCCAGATCTGAGGTTGTGGCCCAGGCACTGTTCCCTTGTGCTAGACTTCAGGCTTCCTTCCTCGTAGCCCTCTCCCGGGTGACCACAAAAGCCTCCTAGATAGCAGTATTTCCTTAAAACCAGGAAAAAGGGACCCTTGCTCTTGGTCCATGTTTTATGGATATGATATATGGAGCATATATATCACAAACATACATTAAACTTGGGTAAAGAACACACAGACCCTTCTGTTATTGATGATCTGGTGCTTAGTCCTAGAACTGTTCAGCCTATAATCCTACACATCCACTCTCATGACTCAGGGCAAGTTCGTCCATAACTCTAAAGAAAAAAAAATACCACATTCAGATGGTTTTCAGTAGCTTGTGCCACTGCTTACATTCAAGACAGACAGTTTCAGGTCGTAGGGAGGATTTGAGTGGTGGAATCATTTGGATAAGAGAGAAGACAAATCAATTAGTTTGTCAGATTCTTCCCCTTGTCTGAGCATGAATGTAATAGATTCTCGCATGGCAAAACACTGTACCGCCCAGTCGACCATAACTTGCTGCTTTCTGTGTTCCTTTCTCTGGTTCGAAAGCGCTCAGAAATTACTTCTATATTCACAAGAGTTGCACATGGTATCTGAGAAACATTTTGCAGTACTGACAGTTTTATTACTCTTAATTTTACATGCATGTTTGTCTAGATGTAACGTGAACGACATGTGATACCGATTCTCCACACGGGCAATGAGACGGACCCTGGTATTGCAACCAGGGTCGCAAATTATGTTACTTTAACAAATTTTCAAACAGTAATTTCAGATTTCTTTAAATGATTTTGATTAAAGGTTTTTTTAATGCTTATTTATTTTGAGAGAGAGAGAGAGAGAGAGCAAGGTGGGGCAGAGAGAGAGGGAGACAGAGAATTCCAAGCAGGCTCCGCGCTGACAGCACAGAGCCCAAAGCAGGACTCAAACTCAAGGAAGCGTGAGATCATGACATGATCGGAGCCGAAATCGAGACGTGGATGCTTAAACAACTGAACCACCCAGGTGCCCCTTGATTTTAAAATTTAGCTTTCACTTAGTATAATTATATTTTGCCTTATAATTTTAACAATTTTGCATATTTTAGGAGAAAAAGAACTTTTGAGAAAACATACATGAACAATTAAAATTTTTAATTATAATATTTTACATTTGCCTAAATTATATTTTGGATGAAAATAACTCAAATTTCATGTATTTTGAATAAATCTTTAACCCTATAATTGGGCTCCTGTCAATAGGACACATTACGTGAAAAACTTGACAGAATTATTAGTGATATTTCTGAATGGACAGAAAGAAAAAAAATTACTAGAATCGATACAAAATTATTTATCTTTTTTATTTAAAAAGTTTTTAATGTTTATTTATTTTTGAGAGAGAGAGAGACAGACAGAGCACAAGCAGGGAAAGGGCAGAGAAAGAGGGAGACACAGAATCCAAAGCAGGCTCCAACTTCTGAGCTGTCAGCACAGAGCACAACATGGGGCTTGAACTCATGAACTCTGAGCTCACAACCTGAGCCAAAGTCAGACGCTTAACCGACTGAGCCACCCAGGTGCCCCCCAGAATTATTTATAAATTATGTATCATTTTATTATTCTATGAACAAAACACTTATACAATTCACAATAATTAAATCCAGCCATCTTCAATATTGTGCTGACTTTCAGTCATATAAATTGGCTTTATACACATTTTTCAATTTTGACATTACGAAGGTATAGTGTCAAGGTAGGAGGACAGAACATGTTTTATTAAACAGTTTCCCTACCTGATATAACTGTTAAGTATTTATACACATGGTACAGGGTCCTCCATTGGTACTCTTGTCCCAGGTTCTGCACATGTTCTGGGTAAAGCTTCTAGCGGGTTTTTCTGCTTTCACCCTCACTCCAAATCTATTCTCCACATGGAAGCCAGACCATAATTGTTCCAAACAGGTAGAGTCCATGTCACCCCCCGAACCACCCCCCTCCCCCCGCTGGAACCTCTCCAGCAGCTCCTCCTTGTCATTTAAATAAATTCTGAATTCCCAGCTTAAGCCTCCAAGCCCACCCTTTCATGAGCTGACTGTTCCCATCTCTCCTACCACTGATCAGCCCTTCTCACCCTCAGCCTTGCCTCTCCAGCTCCCAAAAGCATCCCTTCTCCTTCTCAAACACAGTAAGTTCACTCCTGCCTCAGGATCTTTTCTCTGGCTGTTTCTCCACCCAGAAGGATCTTCACAGATCTTCATGCAGCTCATTCTTTCTCATTATTTAGGTCTCAGTTCAAAAGTTGCCTCCCTCCTGGGGGGTCTGGCTGGCTCAGTGGTACAGCTTGCAGACTCTTGATCTCAGAGGCCTCAGAGTTAAGCCCCATGTTAGGCGTGGAGCCTACAATAAACAAACAAGCAAACAAACAATAAAGTAAAATAAAATAAAATAAAATAATAAAAAGTTGCCCCCTTAGAAAGGCTTTGATTTTTTTTCTTCCCACGTGTACTGAGCAATTACTGTGTGCCTGGCACTGTACCAGGTGCTCTATAGGTAAGCCATTTAAATCTTCCAACAACGTAATGAGGCAGGTGCTTTATTAGCTCAGAGAGATCAAGTGACTTGCTCAAGGTCACACAGCTGAGAATTGGTGGTGCTGGGATTTGAACCCAGGCTGCTGAGCCCCATTCTTTTTTTTTTTTTTTTTTAACGTTTTATTTTATTTTTGAGAGAGACAGAGTGTGAGTCGGGGAGGGGCAGAGAGAGAGGGAGGCACAGAATCAGAAGCAGGCTCCAGACTCTGAGCTGTCAGCACAGAGCCCAATGCAGAGTTTGAATTCACAAACCATGAGATCATGACCTGAACTGAAGTTGGTCGCTCAACTGACTGAGCCACCCAGGCGCCCCAAAATCTTTACTTATTTAAGTCATCTCTACAACCAATATAGGGCTCAAACTCACGATCCTGAGATCAAGAGTTGCACACTCCTCTGATTGAGCCCCCAGGTGCCCCTAAATAGATCATCTTTTACAAACCTCTCCCAAATAAAATTCTAAATGAAGTTGTTATAGTTGTTGTTGTTGTTGTTGTTGTTGTTGTTGTTTACCTTGAACTAACTTTGAGAATTTCAGAGGGTCTCTGGAACATCTCAAAAAAGATCTGTTCTCTCTCCCTATAAAAAGGGAAATGTTTATAATGCTTATTTGGTTTATTAAATTTTGTTTATTAATAATGCTTATTTGGTTTATTAAATAACAAAGTAAGCATGCCAAATAGGAAGTGATGTTTAACCTTCTTAGTTTATATTTGTATGGGTATGTTATTAACATAAGTGTTCCAGAACTTGTATAAAATTCCTAAAAATCTGATAGGCCCTGGTTTAATGTTACCAGTTATAATTTCAGGTTTCATCTTAAAATGTTTTGTGTCATAGAAACATGTGGTTTTGGAGTGCTGGTGGGGGTCTGGATCTGACGGCCAAAAAAGAATTTTTGAGATGTCTTTGGTGCAAAAAGGTGATTTTATTAAAGCAGGGGGACAGGACCCATGGACAGAAAGAACTGCACTGGGGTTGTGAGGAGTGACTGATTATATACTATGGATTTGGGGGAGGTCAAGGCAAAAGGGAAGTTTTTGAAAGGACTTCCATATGCAAGAGCTTTAGGAGCTAAAGAGGGCTCCTAAGATACTGGAGGCCTAGCTATTGTCAAGCTAAGGTTGTTTTTCCCTCTAGCAAAGCATTAAGACAGTAGGGAGTTCCTGGAGAAGTGTTACACTCAGCCTGCCTCAAGTATTTTTCAATGGGCTGCCGGTTATAAAGAAATTTAATTTTATTTACATTTTCTTTTTGCCTTTGGTACCTACATCACTATGGAGGGAAGGGTGATGTTAGGCTGATGTTAGGAGGCTGAGTCTATGGGTTTCTGGAGGTTAGGCTATTGATAAGATTGCCTTAGATGTCTCGTAATTTACTAAGACATATGTAAACTGATGGAGACTCAGGTCCTGCATGACTGTGATCTCTATGACTTAATTGTTTGTTTTTCCGTTTCCTTTGTTCTTGGGCAGACAGGAATGCCTGAGGATCATCACACATATCCCATGGCAGGGAAGAGTTACTAGCTTGTGCTTTGCCCTCAGCTTGCCTTTGGCTCCCTCACCAGAAATAACCAAATTTCCTTGTTGATTCCATCATAATAAAGAATGATCAGGGGCGCCTGGGTGGCTCAGTCGGCTAAGCGTCTGACTTCAGCTCAGGTCATGATCTCACAGTTCATGAGTTTAAGCCCCATGTCAGGCTCTGTGCTGACAGCTCAGAGCCTGGATCCTGCTTTGGATTCTGTGTCTCCCTTCTCTGACCCTCCCCTGCTCACACTCTATCTGTCTCTCTCAAAAATGAATAAACTTAAAAAAAAAAATCTTCAGATCTTTAAGCATGGATATTTTTAAGTCTTTTGTCATTTGCACTCTAATGCTTTTGCAGAAGTGAGTTTCATGGAAAGGACCCCACCAAGTATTCTTGACTATTGACACCACTGCCAAATTATTGTTAGAAATAAGCCCATCGACCCAATCAAAGGAGGGATGCAAAGACTCGGAGCACAGTGAAGTGAGGTTTTAATCAATGTTCTTGCAAGAGCAGTGTCTGGTGGATAGGCACACTCGGGGAAGTTACAGCAATTTATTTCCTTTTATGCAAGTCCCTCCTCTGGTTCATTATTGGCTGATACTACAGAGGTTTACAGCCTTACCCAGATGTCACCTATGCCCATGTAAGGCAAAAAGCTGTATGATTGGAGTAAATGTATATTCCCTGAGGTGATGCAGAGACTCCTCCCTTTGTTCTTTCACAGATGCCCATTGCAAAGCCAACAAAAATAAGCCCATGAAACAGGGGAAAAAGGACCAGAAGGTGAAGTGTCTAAGGGCTTGGGACTTCATTGTGGTGGGTGGGGTTTATACATATTTCCAATAGGTTGTAAACCTACTAGTAACTAGACAGCACAGCTTTTATTTGGTATTTCTGAAAGCTAATCTTCTCTCTTACTTCTCACAGGTATCAAAAGTTGGGTGCATATTTCACAACTGAAGAAGGCCACATCTGACATTTGGTCCTGCGTGAATGCTGAAGACCTCAAAATCAAATTGACTAGGAGGAGAAGTAGCTGAAATCAAGGTAGACTGCTTTTTCCCAAGAAGTTAGATTGATGAGGGAGCATAAGGTAAGCTGACCTCCTTCCCCCACCCCAGGGGGGGATAGTGTGGCATTTCTCAGGCACTCCTGGCTGCCCTAAAGCTAAGAGAAGGAGAAGACAAATGATTAACTGATAAGAGATCACAGTCAAATAGGACCTGACCCTCCATCAGTCTTAGTATATTATGAGAAAAAGGCAATCTTACCAATAGCCTAACCTCCAGAAACCCATAGACTCAGTTTCCTGGAGCCCCAATATTACCCTCCCCTTCACAGTGATGTGAGGAACAAAGGCAAGAAGGAAATGGTAGGTGAAATTAAATTACTTTGTAACCTGTAGCCCATTGACAAGTACTTGAGACAGGCAGAGAATAACATTTTTCTAGGAACTCCAAGTCCATAGTATATATAATCAGTCACTCCTCACAACCCCAGTGCGGCTCTTTCTACCCATGGGTCCTGACCCCACGCTCTAATAATATCACCTTTTTGCACCAAAGACATCTCAAGAATTCTTTCTTGGCCGTCAGCTCTGGCCCCTCACCACTCCAAAACTGCATCAGGATCTAAGACATTTCTTTCCATTCCTCTTTCCCTTTCTGACCATTCTTTTCCTAATTCTTACAGTATAAAGGTCTTTATTATAGTGTCTTTCTTGGATCAGATGGCTCCCCCAAATGTAGGGCAACAATCAGGTGGAAGTTGGTTGTACTGGTCATGAAAGGATTAACTCAAGGCAAAACAAAGGAGATAAAAGTTTATTGAATACACCACAAGGAAGCAGCAGGTAGGACATCAGAGGAGAGACTGTCTACAATGAGACAGTGGGTGGGGATTGTTTTTAAAGGAGGAAGGTGAGGAAGTCTGGTGATCTATGGAATTTTCCCATTTTTGTTTAACTGTGTCTGGTAGTAAGTAGCCCATTGCGTAGTTAGGGTCTATGGATCTTTCGAAGTGGGTCCTCTGATGGGCCAGTCTGTATTCAGCCAGAGGGTCACCGTGGGCCATTTCTACATTCCATTTTTCAAGTCTGTTTGCCTAAAAGCAGCCTCTACATTTTGATTCTTTTCTTCACCTTTTACCTTCTCCTGGCCTGTAAAGACAATGCCACTGTGCACATATCTCAGGCCATTATAAAGGAAGGTAAATCAACTGTTGGATTTGCTATGCTGCTGGTAATCCTATATAGTTCTTTCTGCTTGTGACAAACTTCTTCCTGATTTCCAACGCCTCAGTTTCTCCAGAACAATGTTGCTAGATAAACACCTCTGGGGAAGTGGAGACATGTGAAATACACAAAATACGTAAACAAGTCAACTGGCTTAAAGAAGTATCTTCAGGGGTGCCTGGGTGGCTCAGTCAGTTAAGTGTCCGACTCTTCATCTTGGCTCAGGTCATGATCTTGCAGTTCGTGGGTTCGGGCCCTGCATTGGGTCTCACATTGGGTTCTGTGCTGATGGTGTGGAGCCTGCTTGGGATTCTCTCTCTCCCTCTTCTCTGCCCCTACCCTTGTCTCTCTCAAAATAAATAAATTAATTAAAAAATTAAAAAAAAAAGAAGTATCCTCAATATTCTATCCTCAATATTCTAGATCATGAATATTGTTTGGCTGGTAATAATTATTATTGTCTCCCTACACGCTACATTCTCTCAAAGTTTTAAATGCATGTGTGCAGCCATTGGTCATCCACCAAATGATCTCTCTCCAACTGGAATGACAACAGAGAACAGAAGGATGAAACCAGTTCCAAGAATACAATCCTGACATCATCTCTTGTGTATATTATACTGAGACCTGTAGAGACAATGGTAACTAAGAGTCACACTAATACTGATTTTTTTAAAAAAAAAATCAAACCATTCAAGGGAATGATCAAAAAAGGGGAAGGGGGAATCAATTTTTAGGCCCAAGGTACAGTCATTCCTGCCTGGGGTACCAGGTTAACAAACTGAAACTCAGATAACTTTCATGTCCCTGTAAATACTCTGCTTGACCAGAAACACATTAGATTTAGCCAATCCCCAAATGCCAAGCCTGAAAGAGGACTTCAACTCTCTCCATTTTGACTTCAAACTTTCTAATTGATTAAATTCTTCTTTCCAGTTTATTACACAACTCAAGCAAAAGACCCTGCAGACAAAGTATCCACTTATGGGAACCAAAACTACCTCCTGAAGCAGTAAGGACTGCCCTGAGCCAGCCAGATCCCACCCATGACAATGCTGGACCACACCTTTACTGCCTTAGGTACCCACCGAACTTTGTCCCACATTTTCCTTATATAAACCTGGAAATACTTTCAGCACTTCGAGAGTCTTTGAGATCTTTGAGATGCTAGTCCGCTGTCTTCCCCTCAATGAAATAAAGTCCTCTCTTGTTTCACTACTACTCATTGCTCTGCCTTTAGATTTTGTCAGCAGTGAGTGGATAAACCTGGTCTGTTTAGGACCCCCAGAGACAGGTGCCCTTGCATCCCTGTGCCCCGGCTACCGGCCAACTCTGGGCTCTATACTTCCTTCCTTCTTTCTTATTTATTTTCTATTTTTTCTCTTCCTTGTTACTTATTCTTTATTCTATAAAATCTTCCTGCCTCCTGCCCCATTTTGCAGTTCTCTGGACCTTGGGAACAGAGACTACAGCTTCATGAGGTACTAATTACAGTTTGTTTGTATTACCGGTTAAAAAGAAACAATAAGCCCCCAAATGGAGTCAGTTTTGCTTAGCATCAAGACTTAAAGCCTAACCTAGTTGGAGCTTCAGCTTCTCCCAGGGGTGGAATTTTGAACCAATTTTTTGGCAATTTCCTAGTCAGCACTAGTGAGGTAATCTGCACCATAAGACCCTTTGTCTTCCCCTAAGGAAAGGTAAACTTGGCTGAAATGTTCAACTCTTTTAACTTCCTTGCCCCATCTTCCTTCTGACTATAAAATCCTTCCATTTTGTACAGTTCCCCTGAGCGCCTTTCTACTTGCTACCTGGTATGCTGCCAGGTTCATGAATGGTTGAATAACGCCAAATTTACTTCGTTGAATTTTGTTTTTTTAACACACCTAAGTTGTCTTTTAAAAAAAATCATTTTTGGGGGGCGCCTGGGTGACTGGGTCGGTTGGGCTTCCGACTTCGGCTGGGGTCATGATTTCACAGTTCGTGGGTTTGGTCCCCACGTCGGGCTCTGTGCTGACAGCTCAGAGCCTGGAGCCTGCTTCGGATTCTGTGCCTCCCTCTCTCTCTGCCCCTCCCCCATTCACATTCTGTCTGTGTCTCTCAAAAATGAATAAACGTTAAAAAAATTTAAAAAAAATTAAAAAATAAAAAATCAATTTTTAAAAATTTTTAAATGTTTATTTTTGAGAGAGAGACAAAGTGTGAGCAGGAGAGGGGCGGGGGGCACAGAATGTGAAGAAGGCTCCAGGCTCTGAGGTGTCAGCACAGAGCCCAATGATGCAGGGCTTGAACCTGCGAACCACGAAATCATGACCTGAGCTGAAGTCAGACACTTAACCCACTGAGCCACCCAGATGCCCCCTCAAAAAAATCATTTTGTAACAGTGATAATCTGTTAGAGATGAATACTATGTATAGTATAGTATAATCTCTGTATAGAGATGAACTATTCACCCATGAAGTAATGAGATTTGCTACAAAATTATTCTACTGAATGAGGAAAGATTGATTAAGCAATCGTTTGGTTTATGTTGATTATTGCTGAAACTGACGAATGAATACATGAGGGGGTCATTATACTATTCTCGCCACTTCTTTGAATGTTTCAAATATTCCATTAACAAAAAAAGAAAAAAGAATATGGTGCTTTTCAATTATAGAATTTTAACACAGTTATGACTCCTGTTTCCTTTGATAAAATGGGTTGACTATAGGAGCATTATAATCACAGGGACGTTTTGAGGAGCAGTGCAAAAAGAAGTGCCTTATGAAATGCTGTTTTATTATTACTTACTATGATTACTATGATTGCCAACACTAACTAGTTGCCTTCAAGCGTTCCCTCTTCCTCTTCCTGCAATGGTTTATTCCAGTCTTCCTCTTCTTTCCCATAGTTCCTCCCTCCTCGTTCCCGTACTAACATCCCTCCCACAGCCTCAGTGGTTTAGCCCGGCTTCCCCAGGGGAAACCCCGAGGGGCGGAGCAAGAGGGATCTAGGAGTAGCCTCGGCTACCTCTCCCTAGACCACTTGGATCGCTCCGCATTTGGAGGTGGGCCGGTAATCACGGGGCAGGGCGCGAGTCCCGGGCTCGGATTGGCCAGGGCCGAAGTAAACATCCGGCAGGGTGGGGCGGGGCCGGAAGTGGAAAGGGAAGGCGGCGGCTGAGGCTGTTCGGGAGGTTTCGGAGTTGGTGCCTCCAGGTGCCATGGGCAGGGCTGAGGCGCGCTGAGGGGTCGTGGGGTGCTGAAGGGGAAGCAGGGCTGGGCCATGGCCGGCGCTAGGGCAGCCGCTGCCGCCTCAGCGGGGCCCTCGGCTTCTTCGGGCAACCCGCCGCCTCAGGAGCCAGGGCTCGGGGAGCTGCTGGAGGAATTCTCCCGGACTCAGTACCGGGCCAAGGACTGTAGCGGGACGGGCGGCTCAAAGGTGAGTTCGAAGGTGTGATAAGCACAAAGAGAAGTTCCTAGGTTTGAGAAGTTACAGACGGAAAGGCTGAGGTCAGGGATCAGAGGAAGGAGAGCGGGAAGTTCCCGGGGTCTGGACCTGGAGAGTAAGGGTCGGGTTTAAAAACCGGAAAAGAAGGAACTGGGCACACAATGAGCCAAGAAAGGACGTCCTTTGGTTTGAAACAAGGGGTTTGGAGGTCAGAGCTGAGGGACCATGTTCAGAGATTAGAGAGGGGAAGGTGAGGAGGGTTGTTCCCGTGTATCAGATGTGGGTACAAAAGCCCCCAGGTTTAAATGGTCTAGAGGATTTCTCCTGGTCAGAGGTCAGAGTGGAACCGAGACAAGAACCGGGTGTGTTGCTTCCTTATACAGGCTTAGCATGACTTTAGACTTAAGCTCATCCCTTTCCTTCCCCTAGCAGGAAAACAGCCCACACTGTCTCTATTCCTTTATCAAAAGCCAGTCTCAGTTCCTCTTTTTTCTCCCCTTGGGATTCCCTTTAGTCTCCTTATTGCCATATCTGGAAGGCATCCAGTCTAGTAAGGCCATTCCCATCCTAGGTACTGTTTGACAGTCAAACAGGAATCTTGGGAATCCTCCTCTTAGTCCCCACGTGCTGTTGGTAAGTTTAATATCAGGCTTTCTAGTGGGTTCTGTTCCATTCTGAGCCATGGAACTTAGGGAACCGCTGGAGCATACTGTACTTGGCATCATTCTATTCTCTGGAGTAACCTAGGGGAGACTTCAGTAATGATGGGACTTCCCCACTCTCCAAACAACAAAGTGTTTTTCAGAGCTTAGCCTGAGGACCACCTGTTTCAGCATTCTTTGTTTGTTTTTAACTTTATTTATTTTGAGAGAGAGCATGCAAATGAGGGTAGGGCAGAGAGAGAGAATCCCAAGCAGGCTCTACACTGTCAGCACAGAGCTGCATGCGGGGCTCAAACCCACGAACCATGAGATCCTGACCTGAACTGAAGTCGGACATTTAACTGACAACCGCCCAGGTGTCCCTGTTTGTTTTTTTTAATTGTTTTCATTTGGATAAATAAACTTTGGTCTGTGAGTTTTTATTTTTTACTTTATTTTCTTAAAGTTTATTTATTTTTGAGAGAGAGAGTTGAGTGCGAGCACGAGTGGGAGAGGAGCACAGGAGGGAGAGAGAATCCCAAGCAGGCTCCATGCTGTCAGCACAGAGCTGGATGTGGGACTTTATCGACGATCCTGGGATCATTACCTGAGCCAAAATCAAGAGTCGGACACTTAACAGCCACCCAGGTGCCCGTGTCAGCATTGTTAAAAATAAAGGTTCCTTGCTCCCATCTATTTCTACTGAGTCAGAATTTCTGAGGGTGGCAACTTGGAATTTGCATTTTTAAATAGGTTTCATCATGATCCTTATGTATCTTAAAATTTGAGAATTCCTCATCTAAGCCACTATGAGTTTTTTCCTCTTCCATCTTATACCCCTGAAGATTAGAGTGGTTATGAATTAGACCTGACTTTCACGACATCTGGCCTTAAAGCCTCTCCAAGATTCCTGATCTCTTGTTGACTTCTCAAGATATTACATGTCTTATGCCTTTTTTCTAGTGGACCTTTCCCTGAACTAAACAAGAACAGTTTTAAGAGAAGCTCTTCCTTCTATTTGACAAATAAAATAGAGTGTAGGGAGATAGCCTTGTGTGTAGCTTTTACTCATTACAACAACTAGAATGTCTAGGTACTTGTCTGTGGCTGTAGAATGGGGAATAATCTGGAGCCAAGGGAAGAAAATGGATTAGTGCTAAAGTAACCTAGAGCAAGAGTTCTTTATATTTTATGGATTGTGGACCCCCTTGAAAATCTCATGAAAACTGTAATCCTTTCCTTGGAATGCTTAACAGTTTCACTGCAACACTGCAGGGCTTAGAGACCCTCCCAAAGCATACTGCATATAGATTAATGAAATACACATCAGGGCCTGTGTCCCAGCAAAGTGTCTCTTCCAGGCATTGAATAATAATCACTGAGGCACATGTCATTCCCAGTGACCTGTCCAGGTCACGAACTGTCTAATTCTCATACTCAGAATCCCAGAATATTCTTTATGCTCAGGTGTCCTCCTCTGTGCAGGTTGAGCGCATTGAGAAGAGATGTCTGGAGCTGTTTGGCCGAGACTACTGTTACAGTGTGATCCAAAATGTGAATGGGGATATCTGTGGCCACTACCCCCAGCACATCGTGTTCCTGGAGTATGAAAGTTCTGAGAAGGAGAAAGACACGTGAGCATCATGTAACTAGAGTGTGCCTGTCTGGGGAGGCTCTGACAGCTCATCCACCGAGTCAGGAAGTTTGTGACTGGGTGGGGAGCTGGGCGGGGTAAACTCACTTTCCTCAGGTTTGAAGCCTTCTTGGTGTCTTTGGTTCATTCAGGGTTTGATAAGTTAGACTGACAAAGTAGTATGGCATAGAGTGAGTGGTTGGAAGTCACAGTAGTGGACTGTTTCTCCCCTACCTAGCGCTCACTGACTTAAGACAGCTTATTTCACACCTCACCTTTCTGAACCCTAGTATCCTTTTTTTAAGAGAGTATAGGTGGGAGGTATGCTGTGTCAAAGTTCTTAAGAGCACTTAACCATATGTAGAGCTTAAGAGCCTGAAGTCTGTGGTCAGACTGCTTGAGTTACACACTGGTTGTATAACTATCTTGAGCAAATTATTTAATCTTTTTGTCTTTTCGTTTTCTCATCGGCAAGTCTCTGCCTCTGTTTAGAAAGTGGCTAGTGCAATCCCTGATGATAAGTGGGGCTGTTACAAGCCTGGCATATTTATTGTAAGAATCAGAAATAAGAGCTACTGTTTAGTGAGGGCCTACCAAGGCCTGAGTGCTTTCTGTGGGGTAACAACAGGTGAAACAAAAACAGATATATAAGGCACCTGCCACAGGATACAACCTGTACGCTGTTTGACACTAATAAATAATCACATCCTGGAGGCTCCAGGAAATGCTTTATGTTGATCTCTGAGTTTGTTCCCCTAGTTTCCGTGCTTGCTGCTGATTTTAAGAGAATCCAGGAACTGTTGTTCACAGGATCTGTGAAAGCACGGCCCTGTAGGTGCGATATTATGATGAGTGCTATAGTAGAGTCATGCTGTGCAGTGTGGCAGGCCCTCGCTATTCAAAGTGTCCCTTCAGTGCACCCAGGAACTGGCTGGAGACTCTGAATCTTTGGCCCCAGAGCCACTGAATCAAAATCACAGCCTAACGAGATGCCCTAGTGATTTGGATGCACATTAAAGTTTGAGAAGTGCTTCTGCAGACAAACCAGGGAGAATGGTTAATTCTGCCTGGAATGTGTGTGTTTGGGAAGAACCCATGGTAGAGAGCCTCTTCAGCTGGAATTAGAAGGATGAGTCGCAGTTCTGACACGTCCTAAAGGACCAATTTGTATATGGTCTTGATCTTCAGGCCAAGGAGTGTAGACTTGTGGGTGTTAGTGGTTTTTATTATGTTAGTATCCCCTAAAATCATAGATTTTGGGACCCCTGAATCAGGATTTCCAGAATCTACATTCTTAGCTCCCTAGATGAATCTTATATATGCTGTAGCCTGAGAGCCACTGCTATATGCCACAGGGAGTCAGAGAAGGCTTTCAAGTAGAATAACCAGGTCAGAGGAGTTTAAAGACTAAACCTTAGTTTCCTTATCTGTAAAACGTAATGTCTACTAAGTGTGCCGTCTCACGACGTTGTGGTGGGGTTCACTAAGAAAAATGAATGTGTTAGAAAAACAGATTGTATGTAGATGATAGAAACTGTATCATATCCCCAATTGTGTAGCTTAAGAACCCCAGGGATCTCTGAGCCTAAAGATTTGGGCTTTGTGATGGCTCCATTATACATGGTTTCTGTCTCTTCATAACTTCTTTCAGAATTAGGTAGACTCACCATCTATAAACCCTTACACTAAAGTTTCTGAACAAGATCTCTTTTTCCTTGCCCTCACCCTCCTCTCCACCCCCTTCACTTTTGGCTGGTGGTTTTACCTTGGTGCCCTGATGGCATTCTGGTATTAAGCTCAGTTGTAGTCAGGATGGTGCTTCTCCAAGCAGACTCTGAGTGAATCACCTGGGGCTTTAGTTATAATGCAAAATCTGATTCAGTAGGTCTGACTGGGGCCTGAGCTCCTGCATTTTCTCACCAGCTGCCAGGTGATACCAGACCACCCTGTAGTAGCAGTGCATTAAGGAACTCAGTCTTGGTGACCTCACAGAAGCTTTTCCTGGAAGGAAACCAGTTCAGTGCTGACTCAGTCTAGCCCTTAAAGAAGAGGAAACTAATAATGTGTGTTGAGTGCCTACTGTTTGGCAGGTGTTAGGGTTCCACACAGTAGCTCACTCAAGTCCTGCACCTACTCAGTGAAGTAGGTAGTATCACTTCCCATTCATTGTACGGAAGAGAAAGTTAAAACCCAGAGAAGTAACTTGCCTTTCCCTGAGATCACAGAAGTGGTAAGCAGGATGGGTTTAAAATCTGTGTCTTCCTCACTCTGCTGTGTCCATCTGTCTGCCTTTTCTTTCTGTCACCACCACACTTCTTCCACCAGCAGGGTCTCCCCTTCTAGGCCAGGGCCATGGTGGTATATTCATAACCCTTAAGGAGTTACTGGAGTTTGTTTTACTTTTTACTCCTTCTAAGGCCTTGAATTCTGAGTGGGCAGTGCTGTTGAATTGAAGAGAAGGCAGTACATGCACATTCAGATGAGAGGAAGCAGAATTTTTTGTTTCTTTACATACCTGGCTTTGGTGTTAATATGACACTAATTAGACCCCATTACACAGGATAGAACTGGATTCAGGAAGCAGTTTAGTTCTGTTAATCCCCCTCCCCGGTTTAGCCCACCATCTGGGAATAGAAGCCTGGACAGGGATCTCTGAACAGCCAAGACATGTGTTTGTCAACAAGAACTCCTTGAGCTGCTGCCATGTGGCAGTCTCCAGGGATGCAGTGGAAGCCCTGCCAGATAGATGAAGTCCCTCCTCTTAGGTCTTGTGAGTAACAAAGACCAATAAATAAGCAGTGACAGTGTAACAAGAGACGGAATTAGGGGATGTACAGATGAGGCCTTGGGGGTGGTGGTTAGGTTCTGTACCTAATTCCCATGTGGGAGGGGCTGGAGGCTACCCCACACCACCAATTCTTGGACACCAGTTGGGTGTCCTATAATTCAGCTCAATTCTGCCACTGTCTACCCAGAGATAGCATCAGATTCCACAGGTTGATAGCTCAGTCCCACAAGACCAACATAAATATACAAGCCATCATTTATTCACTCAGTTCTGAGTATCATGTGCCAGACACAGCTCACTGCTTAGCACTGTAAGAAAAAGATCCTAAGGCCAAGAGATAATAAAAATAAAAACAGGAACCACTGAGAACAGAAACTGAATCAGTTCTTTGAGTAGGAGAACCAGCAAAATAAACCACCTAGCCTAACCAGAAAAAAAGTACGCCTGCTTCTACATTAAACGACTGCCCAGAGCCCCTACGAGGGAAATACTGGCATGTTCTCCATCTTGGTTTTGTGGAGTTTGTGGAACGGATGGTCTCAACCTGGGAGAATCCAATGCAGTTTCAAGGCATTTAGAACTCAGAGGGAGCTGCTGCTGTGACTAAGTGAGATTCTGTTGCAATAGATGGTGCTGACCAGATCTGTGAAAATGGCCTGAGGCCACCAGAACGTGAGAGGAAGACTGTTGTGGACAGTATTATATGTGCTCTCTGTTTCGTATTTTCCTGGCATCTAAGTTCAATTAGATTATTTTGTACTGAGGTGCCTTTTTATTTCATAGAGAAACTGAGTGAGGGGAAGTGGCAGAACTTGGTTTTCAGTGACCCATGAATTTTCTGGGGCCTGGTGGGGGGCCAGTGCCACCCTACACACAGCTTGAAGAGCATGCCAGCCTCTTCAAGTTTGCCTTTCTTCCTTTCTTCAAAAAGGGGAAAAAAAATTACAAAAGTAACATCTTAAATCAGACCTTACAGAAGAATACACCATGGGAAGTGTAAATTCTGTTCCTTTACCCCCTTGTCTTCCAAGATCATCAAACTGTTGGTCCAAGTTTTTATTTGAAAACCCCTTTTTAACTTCAATTTCAGACCCCCACTTGATAGTAGTTATTTTTTTTAGTAACTATGTCTTGTGAATAGATCTATGAAGACTACTAAAAAATCAGCAGTATTTCTAAAAGACTTTATTAATCCCTACAACATCCATATAGGCCTAAAAAGATACCACAGATGTGTAGGAGGCATTGAACTTACGCATTCAGAAACGGTTATTTGTATGTGTGTGCCGTGTGCCTAGAAGGATTAGGACATAGAAGGAATTAAATGCCCTCTAGGACTTGACCTGGAAGTGCAGCCCTTCTAAGGAGGGAACAGGAGTGTCTTCCCTCCCTTCTGCTCACTTGATCTACTTAGCTTCCCACTCTTTAACTTTCCTGCCTCTCATTTCTTGCGCAACCAGAAGCTCTGACTGGCTGATGTGGAGTGTTTTGCTCAAGATGGGTAGGTGAGTCTTTAAGAGGAGACCCTTTTTTTTTTTTTTTAACGGGTCTACTGATTTGACATGGGTGTGCCTTGCCGGAGCTTATCTCTCAACCTGACTCCTGTTTTGGAAGTTCCCTTACCACACCCAGTGGATTAACTACTTTATTTCTCCATGCCACACATAGCTTCTTTTTACTTCCATTGCTCCAACATTACTTGCCCTGTTTGCTGTTTGGACTGTTAGAGACAATTGGGATGTTGAGGAAGTTTCAGAAGCTTATCACCATGTGAGATGTGAGCCTTCAGCTTACCCTGCCCCCTGAAAGTTCACAAAAATGGCACTATGATTTCCATACACTCCCCAGGGCACCTATTGTCCTATTATGGGAGGAAAAAAGTGTACTTTAGACATGGTCAACACCCAGTTTGCTGTGTGTGTTTCTGTTTTGTATCCCATGTCTTCAAAGTAGCTTACTGTTTTTTTCATCTTAAAGCTTCTAAAATCAGGATGACTTAAATTTTAATACCTATAATACAGCATTTTTTTTCTTTTCCTGAAAAAATTTATCTGTGATCTAGAACTTAGGGATTAAAGCATTTACTAAATTCCAAATGAGTATTGACACACACATATGCAGACCTCTCATGGGGTCTTTGTGAAAACACACACACACACACACACACACACACACACACACACACACACACACACAATGCCCACTTAGAAACCAGTCTGACCTGTCTCTTGCCTGTGCATTAGGTTTCAGAGCACCGTGCAAGTGAGCAAGTTGCAAGACCTTGTCAACCGTAGCAAGACAGCCAGGTGCAGAGGACGGTTTGTGTGCCCGGTGATCCTGTTCAAGGGCAAGGTAAGAACGTACCATAGCCTCACACTCTCTGAGACCTTCTTCAGGGTAACTGGCTTAATGCAAAGTGTAGGGTTGTCTTGTTCTTGGCATTTGCCAGCCCAGTGTTAGGTAATTACTGGGTGCCTGGTGCTGTGCAAAGAAGCCCAGAGAAAACAGACCAATTCTTACACCACCTTTCACGGTAGTCTATGTAGGGAAGGGATAGTCACACCGGAGTACCCCACCCTGTGTTTTGGAGACTGCCTAGGTTCATATCCTGTCTCTCTTACTTCTTTCTATACAAGGCCTCAGTTTCCTTGTCTGTAGAAGTAGGAATGACAATCATACCTACATCAAAGGTTTATGGGGTAGATTAGATCAAGTAAGTTAATACATTGTTATGTGTTCATTCTTTCAATCATATAATTTACTAAGTGTTTATTGAATGTGTATTATGTTTAAAGCCATAAGATACATCAGTGTGTAGACAGTCTTTACCCTTATGGAGCTTTTACTCTAGTGATGGTTGTTAATTTGGGTCCCCAGTGTGGTCTCATTTTACCTGTCTTTTCATAATCCTTTAATGTAATGGATGGTCTCGTTTTGCAGATGAAACAAAGGGATTAAATAACTTTGCCAAGTTTACCAAGAGAGCTGGGGGTTTGAACTTACCTGGAGTTCCCTCAGGCTTCCACACTGAAATTTAGGGTCCTGCGGTGTGGTGTAAGAGAAACACAGGGCTAGCAGTGTGGATTGAGCCACTGATAGCCTCATTTAGAGAGTAGGACATAGCTTGAGAGCACCGGAGGAAAAACAATGCTAGCTGGCAGACGGGTGGGAGAGTTTTCTGAGCAAGTGATGCAACATGGGAAAAGGCATGGAGACAGGAACTAGAGGGGCCAGGACGCCTCCCTCACTGAAGTGGAAGGTTCATGCCAGGCCAGAGCATGGAAGGGACTGATTGCAGGAGGCCAAGTGCTGACCATGGTGCTTGCATTTGCCAGGAGAGCAGTGTGATTTTTGAACAGGGAAATACAGGATGAAAGTAGCTTTTTCAGGAGGATTAGTCTAGGAGGACCGGACTGAAGTAGGGAGAGCCTGGAGGAGGGGAGAGGAGCAAACGCAGTCTCTTTATTCAGTGGGCAGATACTTGAGGGCACATGTTGCAGTCCCAGTGTCTTGCAGAGTCCAGCTGTGGTTATCCAGTGGGTGGTTGAGTGCCAGGGCAGCGAGGAGGAGAGATGTGAGCCTTGTTTGGACCCCTTTGTGCCTTTCTTTTGTAAAATGGGAGAAGGGCAAATGTGAAAGGGGGTTAGGAAAGGGGACTTGAATGAAGGCTTCCTTGGGAAGGTATATTTTAGGGAAAGCTTGTATGGAAGCTCCTGAAGTTGATCACCTTACAGCTTTTTGTGCCCCTTCCCCCTTTGGGAAGTTGGCATCTTCCTGCAAGTTACTGAACTCCAGTTTAAAGACCACTGCTCTGTGGAGCATAGTGCTTGTCACTAGAAATTATATAGGTAATACTCAAACCAGTGTTTCCCAAAGTGTGTTCCAGAGAACAGTATTTTTTAAATTTATTTATTTATTTATTTATTTATTAAAAAAAATTTTTTTTAACGTTTATTCATTTTTGAGAGAGAGAGAGAGACAGAACATGAGTGGGGAAGGGGCAGACAGAGAGGGAGAAACAGAATCCGAAGCAGGCTCCAGTCTCTGATCTGTCTGCACAGAGGCTGATGCGGGGCTCGAACTCACAAACTGCAAGATCATGACCTGAGCCAAAGTCGAACACTCAACCAACTGAGCCACCCAGGCGCCCCCCAGAGAACAGTATTTTAAGGATATGCTTGTGAAGAGCATTCTCTGTCACACAATGATAGTAGATTTGGCCTAGCCTCCAGGCTCCAGATTCATAAAGTATGTTGGTACATGTACATTAATATAACAAAGGCTCTGAGACATCTTGTAGCTGAGAGACCTGTGTAGCTTTGTCAAGTCTGGTGTTTCTCATTTGTCTGCAGACCATGAGTAAGGAACTTTCCTGAATGTGTTTTGGAAATGCCACGCTGAACAGCTGACCAAGTGGGGTTGCTGAATGGCAGATTGTTTGCACTTACAGACTAGACAAGTCTAGGAGAAAAGAGCCTTAAACCACCTGATTTCAGAGGAAGGGCAGTGAGTAGAAGGATTATTCCAAGGAGTCCTTGGCATTCATAAATGTTTATGAGGGCTTTGCCATTAATCCCGGTTTCTTCTATTACACCTTCTTGTCCAGGCGGAGCGATACCGTTTCATACCCTTTGGCTTCCCCTGACACAATCTGTGTTCACTCACTTTATACCTCCCTACAGTGTGCTTCGTTCTGCTTGTGTGTTTGAATGTCTGTAATTTCCTTTCTGCCTTAATCCCTTTGAGGACAGGGGCTGTGTCTGACTCTCGTCCTTCCAGCACCTAGCAAAGTACCGACCTGGCTTGTAAGTGCAAGCTTAGCTACTACTCTTGGATAAAGCAAGAGTGGGCCCTGTGCTAGTGTCTAGGGTGACAGATGAATAAGGCGGTCCTTGTCCTTGTGGAGCTCAGTGAGTGGCAGGCAAGTGGACAGGCGGTTGAGAGCAAGGTTAGGAAAGGTAGGAGAATGGGATCTCATCCTCGGATTTGTGGCACACAGCAGGCTCTTGGTAACTAGTGCAGCGATGGCAGTGTTTGTTACCAGAACTTCTCTGCTGGGTTCGGGAAGGCAGGTATGTTAAGAAGTGCTTGCTTCTTCAAAACTCAGTTCAGTGTGGCTAGTGCAACTAAAGAGCTAAACATTTGATTTTATTTCAGTCAATTTATAGCTGAAACAATAATAAATTTTTTTGGTTAAACAACACTATTTGGGGGCAGGACTGCTTTTCCCTTTAAATGCTAAAAGTAAAGGGGCATCTGACTAGCTCAGTCTGTAGACCATGTAACTCTTGTCTCAGGGTCATGAGCATAGAGATTACTTAAAAAATTTCTTTTAATTACTGAAAAAATTGCTAAAAGTAAAGCATTCTAGTTTAGATGTGCTGAAAGTGTAAACTACAGATCAGGTTTTGAAGATTTAGTACAAAAAAAGTAAAATATTAATGGTTTTTAAAGTGATTATATGTTGTTGTAATATTTGAATATAAATGGGTTAAATAAGATTCATTATCAAAATTTTTTAAAGACAGTTCAAGCATTTAAGGGTAAGATGTTCTCCCATGCCATTTTTTCCCCCAGCACTTGTATCTGGCTTTTAGACAGTGAAAATTAGGACACGTCATCTTTCTCTTTGTTTCCTCCCATAAGAGATGGGGAACAAAGGTCTGCCACTTTTTTCCCTGTGCCAAAGTTGGTTACGAGATGAACAAATCCTACAGAGCAATGTTCCTTGTGCAGAATTAGAGGCCATTCATAATTAGACCAATGGAGGGCATTCACAGTGCATCCTGATTTCTCAGTCAAGCTTAAAGTGCAGAAATGGCGGGATCATGGATTGGAGCCATGAGGCTAAGCAGCAGGAGTCAGGGGTCAGAATCTGCAATGCAGTACAGCTTCTGCCAGGTTCCACCTCAGGACCTTTCTTCAGAGGGGGTTGGTGCCTCACTTGGGGAGTTAGCCAGCTCACCCTCTCTCTTCAATCTGATGAGTCCTCTGGGCCCAGATCTGACTGCCTGACTTACCGAAAAGGCAAGGACAGATCTAAGAGTATGGGAGAACTGGGACAGAAAGAGGTATCTGAACCTTGAAAAGAGTTCAAGAAACAGTCTCAAAACTCAGGAGCCAAAGACAGTGTGTGCGTGCTCTGAAAAGATTTAACAGAAAATATGCAAAGAGTGTGATTTGGTGCAAGCAACTTAGGTGATGGGGGGAGGGCAGGCATGAGAACACATGCTGTTCAAATGCCAACAAGCTTTCCCAAGTGGCTGCTGAAGGCAGGTCCTGGTGCTCAGTGGCCGACACTGTCTCCTGGGCTGGCTGGTGGCCATCGTGGCCAGGCAGATGCTGTTGGGGTTGAAGGTCATTGTTGTGCCCTGTGAAGACATCAGCATTTCTGGCAATTTCTACAGAAACAAGTTGAAGTACCTGGCCTTTCTCCACAAGCCGAGGAACACCAACCCACCCTGTGGCCCCTACCACTTCAGAGCACCAAAACAGATCTTTGGGTGGACAGCGTGAGGCATGCTGCTCCACAAGACCAGCCAAGGCCAGGCCGCCCTGGACTGCCTCAAGGTGTTGGATGGGATCCCGCCACCCTATGACAAGAAAAAGCAGGTGGTGGTTCTTGCTGCCCTCAAGGTTGTGTGTCTGAAGCCTACATGAAAATTTGCTTACCTGGGGCTTCTGGCTCACGAGGTTGGCTGGAAGTACTGGGCAGTAGCTACCACCCCGGAAGAGAAGAGGAAAGAGAAGGCCAACATCCATTGCTGGATGAAAAAGCAGCTCTTGAAGCTACAGAAACAGGCTGGAAAGAACCTGGAGAAGAAAATCGACAGATCTACAGAGGTCCTCAAGACCCACAGACTTCTGATCTGAGCGTAATAAAAATGACTGTTGATGCCTCAAAAAACAAAAACAAAAAACTGTCAAGTTGAATGTGCCCTCCCTACTTACTGTGAGAGTTTTGTGGGTTCTAAAGCTGGGGATTGGCTCTTCCCTGCTCCAGTTCTCCACTTCCCTGCTTCTGCTTACTGGGATGGTCCCTGCAGAGCAGGGACTCTTAGTAGGATCTAGAAATGGGTCCGTGGATGGACTTGGGAGAGTCTAGGAACCTCTAAAATGTGAACTGTGGTATGTACATTTTTTTCTGGAGACAGTTGCTCATTTTCATCAGATTTTCAAAATGCTTGTGGACCCAGAAAGAATGAAGCAGCCCCCATGGGAGTGCCTCCTGCTCAGGCCCAGGTCCTTAGTTGCAGGCTTCCAGGACAGCCTTCCCGCAAATCTCTTGTCCCCAGCCCTAAAAAACCACCCCACCTTCCTCAGGTGGCATCCAGGTTGCTTTTCTGTTACCTGCCCTCTCTCTCAGCCTGCCACTACCTCTAGAGAGCCAGAAGGTGACCTGGTGGCTCCCACCCACAGCCCTTTCCTTATAGCTACATAACTGTTTCTTTCCCATTATCTAACAGAGAAGAAGCCTTCAGGCAGTATTTTCACAGTCTTCCAAGGACCCGCTTTACATTGCCAGTCTGTGTAACCCATTCAGGAATGAACCTCACCCCTCTGTCAAATAGCCGCCCCTCTCTCTGGTGTGATCTCCTATCCCCTCACTGCCACTCCCAGCCTTTAGTGAAACTTGGGGGTGCTTGTATATGCAGTTACAGCTACTACATTTCCTTGATAAGGAGGAAAGAGATGTAATTTCTTTAAAAAAAAAAAAAAATATTCCTCCCCACATTTCTCCATTAATTGACCCACCTGCTTCAAAGGTTGCTCACCCCTGCACTGAACAGTTCCATATGCTGCTCAGCATGCAGGCTTTGGAGGTAGGTGGGTCAAATGAAATCCCAGCTTGCCCCTCATGGTATGACCTTACACATCACTTCACCTCTCTGTGCCTTTCTTCTGTGAAGCAGCAACAGTGCATGCCACCTGCCACATCTACCTCATGGGCTTATTGTGAAAATTCAGTGAGACGATAGTGTAGGGTGCCTGGGTGGCTCAGTTACGCGTCCGACTTCGGCTCAGGTCATGATCTCGCAGTTTGTGAGTTCGAGCCCTGCCTCGGGCTCTGTGCTGACAGCTCAGAGCCTGGAGCCTGCTTCAGATTCTGTGTCTCCCTGTATGTCTCTCTGCCCCTCCCTCACTCATGCTCTGTCTCTTTCTGTCTCAAAAATAAACATTTTTTAAAAATTAAAAAAAAAAAAAGAAGATAGTGTAAACGTTTCATTGCCAAGCCCAGCACACATCCATATGCAGCAACATCAAATCTTACACATGTGACTGCCACTATATCTAGCCATTTACCCTTAGTAATGCTTTGGTGCCACCTGTTTGGAAGAGATACCCCTCTTGACAGAGGATGTAGATTAAAAATTCCAGGCATACTTTAGACTGACTACTGTGGCCTCGAAGCTCATAAGACTTTGGGGAGTGCTCCTGGACTCAGAAAATGGGCCTAGAAAAATGAGGAGTCCCAGGAGTTCCTCCGACTGTGCACACTTGAGAAAAATATCTTGACCCGTTGGCCAGAGGGTGCAAACTTGCAGACCTAATCTACAACAGAGTGATTATAGTTACTAATATTGTGTTACATGCTTGAACATTGCAAAGAGAGGTGATCTTGTGTTTTCACCACAAAAAAAGATTGTATGTTAATTGTATGATGTGATAGAGATGTTAATTAATGCTATGGTGGTAATGGTTTAATAATACATGTGTGTCAAATCAGCTTGTTGTACACTTTGACACAAATATTGTATGTCAGTTCTATCTCGATAAAGCTGAGAAAAACAAGAACAAAAAAAACCCAGAAAAGCATCTGAAAATGTTGTTTCTCTCCCAGCACATTTGCAGGTCAGCTACCCTGGCTGGATGGGGGGAGCTATATGGACGCACTGGCTACAACTATATTTTCTCAGGTAAATGTTGAGCCACATCCTCTAAGAACAAGAACCAAGTTATAGAGAATAGCCACCCATGCCACAGTGGCATAGGTAGAGAGTTCGAGTAAGCTCTGGAAAGACCAGGGGCCTGGTCTTCACTCAGGGAGATGCTGGGGTAAAGTAGACTGCCAGGCATATGGGGCATCTGGGCTGACAGACATGTAGAGCTAGAGCAGGGTGGGAGGAGCCTGGTCCAGAAGCCCCTGGGAGGAGCCCCGTGCAACAGCCTTGGTGCTGACAGGTTTCTCTGGCAGGAGGTGCAGATGATGCCTGGGCAGATGCAGAGGACATCACAGAGGAGGACTGCGCTCTTCGGTCAGTGCCAGGTTGTTATGGGTCTGGGCTTATATTGGGGATGGGGTCAGTGACCATTAGTGGCCATTTTCATACTGAT
This sequence comes from Panthera tigris, assembly GCF_018350195.1. Classification (NCBI taxonomy): domain Eukaryota; kingdom Metazoa; phylum Chordata; class Mammalia; order Carnivora; family Felidae; genus Panthera; species Panthera tigris. The sequence continues at coordinate 50,950,979 of NC_056661.1, forward strand.
GGTGTATATAATCACCACTGGTACAGGTGAGTGCATTGGTTCACTCCTGCCACTGCTAAATCCATGCCCCTGAAATAGAGTTGTTAAGGTCCATCCCATAGCTTCCACCAGAGCTGATTTTATCGAATGCCTGAGGAGTCTCTCTCCATCCTACATAATATCCCAGCCCCAGGGTCCACAGGTCTGAGACAGGGTTCAGACATCTGTGTGTGTCTTCAAGCCCCATGGTTTCCAGGGGGTGGCCAGGGTGCTGACAGCCAACCTGCCAGATAACACACAGCACACCTGGTGCCAAGGCACAGGGCAAGGGCTGTGGTCCCCATATGGGAGACTCAGAGACTAGACGTCCCACAGTTCATCAAGTTGTTATTGATGCCATAATAGAGCTTGATGCAAAGAACTCTTTTAGACCCCCTTAAAGAGAGGAAATGGGTTGGTTCACATTCTTCCTGCCTCCTTTCCAAATGATTTTAGAAAATGACACCCAAGGATGTTTTGGAAAAGCTCCTTTGCATGGTCTGTACCCGTGGAAAGTCTTTAACTGGTGTCAAACATCTCTGGAATGCACACAAGCACCCTAGTAAGATCAGCTGCCCCAAATCATGGCTTGGTGCATGAAAACTCATCTCACTATGCCCAGTTCTGCCTGTTAGTTCCAAGAGCAGCAACCCTGGCTTGTGCTCAAGAATGTTTGGCTCTTCCCCTGGGATCAGACGACCTCGGCCTCAGCCAGGCCGCCTTCCATAGCATACGCTGTTCTTGGCGAGGAGACTGCTGTGTACAGCAAAGCAGTGGGCATTAAAAAATTAATGGGGACTGTTTACTTGTTCCACTTTTGCCTTTATCTGTATGACTGATCAAAAGACAGCCTGGAGGATTAGGAAAAATTTTATCTCTCTGCTTCTTAGACCTGCTAAGTAGAGGGAATTCACCTGCTACTATTCCACGATCAGTTGATAAAATAACTCTCAAAAGTCCATCTCCCAACACGCATTTCACCCTGTTACATTATGAGAAAATCCTATGGCTAAAAATGATCATAAATGGGAAAAAGGGTGGGTGGAGGGAGATAAACTCTAATGGAAGCTCAAAGACTCTATCAGCCACCAGCTTGCTGCTTTTTAGAACTCAGAGATTATCTTGAGTCTTCTGGCTTAATGTCAAGTAGTGCCCAAAAGCCCTTTCCTGGTTTTTGGCTGCCAATTGCTCCCCTTTGAAATGAGTCCCAGAGAGCAGAGTAATCTCTTAGAAAGTCACCTTCCCTGAAACCAGTTGTCCTGTCTTGGCCCTCCCTCTGTCTTCTGGAGAAGGGAAATAGAAGTTCTTGCCAATGACATCTATACCTCCTTGAACACGCTCCCTACCCCCCACCCCCCAAACTTCTCTGAACAAATGTGTAGTACATCTTCTCCCCCTGGCTCTTTGTTTCAGAAGTTCCGACACACATCTTTTTGATAAGGTCAGAGGCTATGACATCAAGCTGCTTCGGTACCTGTCAGTCAAATACATCTGTGACCTGATGGTGGAGAACAAGAAGGTGAAGTTTGGTATGAAGTAAGTACAGGACACCTGCTGCGAAATGGGCAGAAGTGATGTGTTCACAGCTTTTCAGGTCAGAGTTGGTATGTAGCAGTGACCAAAGGCTCACCACACGCTGGGCCACATGCTGAGGGCTCTCTGTACATCTTCTAGCTGTATCTTCAAACGTTCTTGCAAGGCAGACTCTACTACCCCTCTCTTCCAGGTGAGAAACTGAAGCACAGAGAAGTTAAGTAACTTGCTCAAGGTCATGCAGATAATAACTGAGGCACCATGAGTCTCTAACCTGTGCTGTGCTGCCTCCTTCTCTTAAATACTCTTGAAGGTTTTTCCCTTGGTTCCAAGCTCTCGCCATCTCTGGTGGATTAGACTCTCTTTCTAAATGGAACAACAACAAAAATCAGCCTGTGCCCAATTTTTATTTCACATATAGACTAAATCTTGATATCTGATAGGAGAGAACATTTGAAAATAATGAGGTGATGAGACTGTAGTTTTTCCCCACACTTTTTTTCATAATATTGACTCTTATGTTGAGTTTGTCTTACAAAGTAGGGCATACTGAGGCCTTACAACTTAGCATTCTGTAGGTGCCTGAACATTCCCTTTGCCCTTCTTCCCTTCATCTGTCATAATGCCCTAAGTCTTTCCCTGTCAGATCCCATTTGTCCGTCCTGTTTAGGAGTGTCATCAGTGAATATTGGAGAACACCAAAGAGGCCAGAGTCTCCCAAAAGGCCCCTTTGCACATTGTCTCAGTTGCTTGCTCTCGGCTGACTCCCCGTGCTGGGTCAGGGCAGCTGTGCTGTCCTCATTTGTGGGGCTTAATGGGAAGCTTGTTCTGCTTATGGTTGCTGTCGAACTAGAGAGTAAAACCTCTCTTGCTTGAGAAGTTGGAGTAGGAGGCAGAGAAGTTATATTTCTCGATTGTTCAAAGTAAGCACTGCTAAAGGAAATCATTCCTGATTCTGAATAGTAGTTGTGGGTTTGCTTGTTTGTTTTTTATGTTTATTTATTTATTTATTTTTGAGAAAGAGACTGCAAGCGGGGTAAGGGCAGAGACAGAAGGAGACAGAATCCCAAGCAGGCTCCATGCTGTCAGCACAGAGCCCTATGCGGGGCTTGAACTCATTTACCATGAGATTGTGACCTGAGACGAAATCACGACGTACAACTGACTGAGCCACCCAGGTGCCCCTGAAGAGTAGTTTAGCAAGAGGTTCATTTGATGTTGTAATTGCTCATTGGGGAATGGTGCGTATGTGTTGTGATGCCATAACACATTGTGTCCTGTCTTGTAGTGTAACCTCCTCCGAGAAGGTGGACAAAGCCCAGCGCTATGCCGACTTCACTCTCCTCTCCATCCCATATCCAGGTAGGGAGCTCTTTTCTAGTCAAGTGACAGGTTTCCTAGGACCAGGAGCTCTCAGAGGCCATTTGCAGGCCTTCTACACTTAGGTACATAGGCACCCGGGATCTTTCCCGGAACATCTTACATTGATCAGCATAGGACACTGTGAGTCTCACTCTTAAGCTCTCACACTTAGGGTAGGACACTGTCCCGGAAGGCGCTTTCCACTCCAGGGATTGAGTCCTGGCTCAGGTACTACTACTACAACCTTGAGCGAGTTACTTCACCTCTCCAAGCCTCAGGTTTTCTCAGATGTCATTTGGAACTTGGAAAGGCTTAACTCAAGGTTTTGTTGTGAAGCGTAGATGAGATCGTGTGTGTCAAAGTGCCCTGTGCAGGTAAACTACTATTTAAGCGTAGAACAACATTACTAGTACTCTGTGTCAGCAGCTAATCACACTGCACTGGCCCATGTGGATGTGAACCTTTGAATGTCTGTCTTAGGGTGATCAAGTTATTTATGGAAATTGCCCCAGGTGAGGTCCTTCTGGTGATAAAGAACATAATTGCTCTGTCTCCAGTTTTACACGGTTGGTGGCCTCACCATGTTATAAGGCACTTTGGTGTACACAGAGCTAGCTGCATTTGTCTCTGGTGCACAGATCTGCATACAACCTGTGGCCAGGGCAGTATTGTGTGCACTGGACGCTAAAGCTGTACTGGTCCAGCTGGTAACATTTAAGCTTTCTGACAGTACCTGCTTGTCCAGCAAGGGAGGCCAGAGAGCCCTAATGTCTGCACAAGACAGCAGCAAGTGTGCTCTTTCTCCTTGAAATGTCTCGCCTACTTCTCAGTATCAGCATCTGCCTTCAGTCCTGCACTGGACCTTGTCTCCTCTTATTGGAGCCACATAGCCAATAGCAAGGTGGGCCCATGATGGCAGGTTGCTGTTCAGCCAGGTCTTCTCATTAGAACGACAAGTTAATCTAGTACTTGGCGGGAGAGGGTATCCTCACTGGTGTGAGCTGGTGGTATCCAAGCCACAACCTGTGATAGCTTGGCACTCTCACAGTGGCCTCCCCTGGAGTGTCACTTCACTCTTCTCTGCCAGCTTAGTGGTTAGTGCCATGCAGAGTGGGGCGTGAGTGCCAGCCATAGTACTGTGTGTCCTTGAACAAGTCCCTTAACCCTACTTATCACTGGCTTCATCCTCTCCATAAAATGAAGAGAATGGTGCTTATTTCATAGTGAAGTGCTGGGCCCATCCCCGGCAGGTCCTCAGTAAACAGCAGGCTAAATCATGGGTACGTGGAGGAGAGGCTCAGGGAAATTCCTCTTCTTGAAAGCCACTTTGGGTAGATGCAAACCGTCATGATGCTGCTGTGGGCTTGACAGTATCAGAGCCACGTTGTGACAGAAGTGTCCTACCCAGAGTGTCTGCGCTGGGGCTGTTAGCTCTAAAGCTCATTTTCAGACCTAGCTCTTGACTCCCAAGAGATGTCTTGGGGTCCACAGACCGAAGTACTCTGCTCAACAGGAAAGCTGTGTGAGGAACCAAGCATCACTTTCTTTTTTTATATTTCATTTCTAAGTAGAGCTGGGTTTAGAAAAAATAGTTTTGGTAAAAGTTTGCATACCACTGCTTCAGAACTGGAGCACAGTATCCTTTCTGCTGTAGTGAGGCAACCCGTTACCAGACTCCCGAAACGTGTTAACACCCTTCGATGCAGTTATTCGACAGACCACAAATGCAGCTAATGTGGGCCTGGGGATGTTCATCCCGCTGTCTGTTTATACCAGCAGAATGCAAGAAACATTCTCCTTAGAGTGACGATGACATAGTCATAGAAGTATTGCATACTCATAGAAGGATACTTAAGACGCCCAGCAGGACACAAAATTGTATAGTATGTCAGCAGTAGAGGGGAAATGTGGTTACACAAAAGGGTGAGGAAGAAATATGCCAAAATGGTAAGACGATACAACCTGTGGATTTTTTCCCCCTGTTCTTGCCAAAGTATTTACATACTACATCTGGCAATTGGGTGTGTGTGTTGGTGGGAGGGAAGGAGAGAGGGACCAACAGAAACCAAAAAGCCAGAGGTGGGGAGGATGCCACCACACACCCAGGTGAGGAGCAGGAGAAGCACTTTTTACCTGCTATGCTTGTGTTCTTGAATTTCTTTACAAGCCTGAATTACTTCGTCCCAAGGAAAAGAAATAGTTAACCATTGACAAAACCCAGTCACAAACTGCAGTTTGGAGCTGTTCAAGGCATCTCAGCTGAGTCCTCTAATGACTGTGAGGCCACACAGGAAGTCCGATGCTGTCATTTCTAGCTCTGTCCAAGTAACTTGGGCTTGGACTGGCCCTTGAACAGGAGAAGTGTTCTGGGAACACTTCCTTCAGGACACCAAAATAGACTGAAAACTCCACAGCACAAGTCTGATTGGTTTTCGCCTTGAGTGAGTGGCTCTTCTCACCCCCGCTTTTGGTCCCATCCTTGACTTTCAGTGGGTTTGGAAGTCTGTTCAGGTAATGAATGTCAGGCATTGCCTTGGGGACTGAATCTATTTTAATTCCATCCATTTCTCCCATGAAATTGCCTCTGCATCACAGCCTGGCCAGAGCTCAGCCTAGAGCCTGCAGTATTGATTTGAGCAGGTCGAGTTTGGGAAAACAATCCTTCAAAGAAGCTCAGAGAGATAATTGGTGTCTTTTCTAAACCTGGGCTCATAATTCCAGGGCCTCTGTCTGATATTTATGTTTCTCCTTTCTGCCAGTGAAGCATCCTGGAATAGGCTGGAGTGTTAGAGCTGAGGATTGTTTCCTGACTTCTCAGTCAGCAGCGAGGCCTGAGGGATTAGAGTGCAGAGAGCATGGGCCGTGTCTCCAGACTTTCCTCTCTGAAGGAGCCCTTTCTGTCCTCCCTGGGGTGGCCTCCCACAGGAACTTGGCCCAAGAGTAGCTGGGGAAGTTCCATGTGAGTTTTTTTGGCCTGTGGCCACCTCCACACAATTCAGACAACTGTTGGATTGCCTTTGGGGACCTCAGCAGACTTGCACCTGTGGCCGGAGGCGTGTGTGCTCCAGAGTTTGTATTGGTTCTGGTTGAGGAAGTGAGAATTACTTCAAGAAGCTACCTCAGAGTGCCTTCTCCCACTCTTGTGGCTTGGAGCCACAGCAGCCCCAGAATGCTTACTGTGCCGTGGCATACAAGCAAGCCTCATTCTCTGTGAGCCAAGCAGTTGAGTATAAGCTGCAGGGCTGGCACTGTGGGCTCTTCTCACAGTAGCATAGTCATAATAACAGTGCGCTGTCATCTGAAAGCCATTCGCACCAGTGCTTCCTAGGTGTTTTATATATATTGTTTCATTTCATCTCGAACCATTATACAAATGAAAAAATCAAGGCTGTTTGCAGTCACAGAGCTGAGTGAAAGGCTGAGATTTGAAACTGAGAATGTTGCTGAAGCCCTTTCTCTCCACTGTTCCTCTCTATATTCCTGAGGGCCTACCCTGGCGTGGTTTCTTTCAATTTCTCTAGAGAACGATTCAGAAAAGTACCTCTTGGCCAGGTTTGTTGGAAATGGAAATGTCTCGTGAGTACCTGTCATGTTTCAGGCACTGTCCGTGGTCTTTTCCAGTATGTCCCTGGAGGCCTGTGATGTCAGTGTTAGAGAGAGTGACCCTCAGTAACTAGATAAGTGACTGCAGAAAGTGCTGCCAGCACTCAGATTATAAGCCAAGCTTTGTTTGCCGGCTGTTGGCGCTTCAGGGACATGTAGGACAAAGGGACCTAGAAGTAGGGAGAAGTGACCAATAACCACGGAGCCCAGATGGAGAGAGATACAAAGAGGTGTGCAGGCAGGCAGTACCTCATCAGGAAGGCTTGTAGTCAGAAACCAAAGGAGTACTGGAGACTCATTCCCTAGCTGTCACCTGCCCGTGCTAGTCCCCACGCGTATCAGCTGTGGCCTCAGATGGGGCTCACCAGCACGGAGAAGTGTGTAAGCTGGTGGTCACCTTGGTCCTTCAGCACTCAGGGGCCTCTCAGGAAACTGGATTAGCAAGGGTAATATCTTAACTCTGCCCTTCTTTTCCAGGCTGTGAATTTTTCAAGGAATATAAGGATCGAGATTACATGGCTGAAGGGCTCATTTTTAACTGGAAGCAGGTATGAGAAGTAACATTTATCAACTTAACATTTTTTTAAATGTTTATTTATTTTGAGAGCACAGGGGAGGGGCAGAAGAAAAGAATCAAAAGCACAGAGCCCAATGTAGGGCGCCATCTCATGAACTTTGAGATCATGACCTGAGCTGAAACCCAAGAGTCAGTTACTCAACCGACTGAGCCACTCAGGCGCCCCGGTCTTAACATCTCTTTGCAAAGGGAGACTTGGAGAACAGCTTGCAGTCTTTTTGGAGAAAACAACTACCCTTTTCCTTTTTCTTCTCTTCCATGGATGAGTATCATTATTTTCCCTCCCTCTTTTCTTTGTATGTATATGTTTATATATATACATATTTTCATATATACTTTCATATATTTTTTTATATGTACTTTCCTGTCCCCCTGTAATTTGTTTCTTCAAAGGATTTTTCAGGGACAAAATAGGAAATCTCTTTCCTGTCTGTTCCACCATCTGTGTAAAAAGTGGGACCAGCATTCTCTTCCTTTCCCAGTCAGCGGGAGCAGGCCACAGGAGGCTGCTGGATGCTGAATACAGATTCACATGTCTGTCTCAGCAGCAGACACTAGAATGGCCCACTGAAAAGCTCCACTTGGAAGCACTAATCTGGTCCCTTTGATTTTAAAACTGTCACTTGCTGGGTAGCATAGGCATCTGGCCTGGAGAAGGCAAGCACTGTGGAAGGCCAGACTCTGGTAGACACAGCTTCAGGGCCATGACCTTCCCTGTCACCATGGCTTCTTCTGGTGGCCGGCCTGCATCTCACAGGTGTCTTTCTGTCCCCAGGACTACGTCGATGCCCCACTGAGCATCCCCGATTTCCTGACTTGCTCTCTGAACATTGACTGGAGCCAGTATCAGGTGAGGGGTCCAACTCGAGCAGGGTGGGATAGGGGAGGGGTACAGGGGGGCCCTGGTACTGGCCCCAGAAGTCCTTCACGCAGATACCAGAAGGTCTGACTCGTGCCCTCTGACTTCTCACAGCCTGGGAGAGAAGGAACTGATTATCCATTTAACTCTCTCCTGATTTGCTCTTGGCCCAGAAAATCAAAGCTTTCTGATCATGACTCACTCAAAGATGTACATCCACCAGCAGGTTCTGTTTCCAGAGGACCTCATGGAGTCTGCTTTTCCAGCTCTGGTCTTTAGCGACTGTTTTTCATTTTTCCTTTTAAATGCATGTTCTGCCAGAGGAAGTGCAGAGCTGTCTGACCTCGTTTGATTATAGAAACTTTAAAATTATTTCCATTGTGCTGTCTCCCCTCTCACCATGGATGGAGCCCCAGTCTCCATGGATCCCTCTCTCTACGATGTTTAGCCCACTGTAGAAGCCCCAAAGGCCATCAGCAGTGTCCTTGCCACTTGCTTCAGCCGAGACCACTATCCTTGCTCTTGCCACTGCCTTCCCTGCGTCTGTTCCTTCTACCTGGCTGCCACTTCGTCACCTCCTCTTATCTGGATGACATAGTGCCTTTAGGATTCTGCTCCAGTGTCTACTCCAGGAAGACTTCCCTGATGTACCTCCTCTCCCCTCTCCCCAGAGGGTTGGATGCCTGTATCTGCATCCCCTTTTACCCTGAATATGTCTGTCATGGAATTTTCCACTGAGCTGTAGTCACCGATTTAGAGATCTGCTTCTCCATCTCCAATAGACTGAGCTTCAGGAGGATGGGAAGCCATAGCTTGTGCATCCCCAGCACAGAAACTGGCGTGAAGCCTAGAGCCGGAAAGGCCAAGCCAGTGAATACCCAGAAAACATTCTGTTTCCCTCCCTTTTTTCTGTGCTCCCAGGTCTGGCCAGTTCCCTTCCAGCCTTCAGATCTCCCTCTGTCTGAGAGGCCCAGCTCACCTGGTAGGGAACTGTGTACTCCCATATCACTGTGGGCTCTGTTGTCCTAGACAGACTGAGTGGCCAAAGGAACCCGCACGTTTCCTTCTAAATTTGTTGTATGCAGAGGTGCCGGATAGGCCCTACCCCGGGCCACCCTTACTCTCTTTTCTGGCACTGTTGTTTCTCCTTGGGCACAAACTGGGTCTGTTGAACTACTTACTTAAACAAATAAGGTGCGAATGTACGGGTTTGATGTGTTGATACTGCCAGGGGTGTATGTCTGTTCAAGAAGGAGTCCTGTGCATCTGAGGAGGAGCTCTGCTTAGTAGGTGGAGGCATTGGATCCAGGCTGCAGCTCACCCGGCCCTTCTCTCACCGCTTCGTGGCTTTGAGCAAGTGGCCTCACTGTCCTCTACAAGTGGAGCTGACAGCGCCTGTTTCAGAGTTGTGGCGAGGTTCAAGTATGATCACAGTGTGAAAGTGGCCTCTTAACTGAAATGCCAGACCAACTTTAATGATGATAATTAAGAAGTAGGCTGCTAGCTTGTTAACTCGAGAGAGTGAACACTAATAAAATCCTGGGCACAAAAAGTAGACGGGCAGGGCATTTTCCCGCGATGCCTGCCTCTCCAGTATTGCTCAGACCCAGAGTCTCACTGGCCCTCCTACCATCCTCTTCCTCAGTCCACATGTAGGCTCTGCCCTGTCTGCCCCTTCAGCACGAGTGTCAGGACTCCCTGTTACTCCTCCTTACCTCCCCAGGTGATCTTGTCTGCCATCCACTCTGTTACCCCCTGCTAGGTCACCACGCCCGGAACTCTGGGCCAGGCCTTTCTTGGGGATCCACACCTATATCACCTCTTACAAGTGTCCTTTCAGGCAATACCCTAAACTCAGGATTCCTGAAATGGAATTGGCCACAACCGACAGCATCCCCCGGCCGTCCACCACTTACCCAGATACTCAAAGTTGAAACTTGGGGGTTTTTCCTCCCACCTCCAATGCCAGGGTCATCGGTTCTATAAATCTCTGCCCCTGGTGAAACTCTCCAGACCTTGCCTCCATCTGTTGTACCACTAAGCCTAGTCTAGGCCCCGTCATCTCCTGGCATCTCGCATCTGAGTGGGGCCACCCTGAGGCGGGACTAGAAATCGTGAACGTAAAGCACTTGAGTAGGGCCTGGCAGATAGCAGTACTCAAATGACGGTCAAAGGTCATTATTGTCACCCCTTCCTTAGAATGTGCCACTGACTTTCCCATTTTCCTCAGAGTACAGTCCAGTGACCCTTATGTGGGCTGCTCAGCTCCACACAGTTCAGCCTCGTTCTGGTGACTAGCCGTCCTCTCCCTCTTCTCCTCCAGTCACACTGGCCTCCTTTTAGCCCCTTAGAGAAGAGTGTTCTCCTGGTTTGCACATGCTGTTCCCTCTGCCAGAAACACTTGTCTCCTTTCCCTTCCCTCTTATATGGATGTCACCACCTTCAGGAAACTTCCCTCCTGATCCCCATGGATCATGCTACGCTCAACCTGCTGGCTGGTTACATGGTCCTGCAGGATCCTACAGGTGCCTTTTAGTCAGCACACTGGCGGCAGTTCTCCTTGTCTTCCCTCTCCTGTAGCCCTGTTAGGGCCCAGGCCATCATGGACCCTGCTGTTTGCCAGGGAGAGGCCCTCAGTTCATGTTCACAAGTGTGGGAACACTTCTGGCAGTACATGTTTTGGTGTTGCTGCCCTCCACATAACCAGATTGAATTCCTTAGAGGTGTGCTCATTGTTTCTGGGCCGCAAGGCCCCTTCCAGTGCCTGCTTCTCCTCAAGCTGGAGCCTGACCATGAATAGAGAGGTAACATTCTACTCCTCATCCCAAAGCACTAAGCCTTGAAGATGCAAAGGATTCCAAAACGGCCTCCACCCTCACTAGGCTCAGTCTAGGAAAAGAGGCAAAACATAATCGTCACCTGGGCAGCAGAGGTATTGATCTATGGCTACTGAAGACTCAATAGAACATAACGGGCGTGGGCTTTTGAAGGATGAGTACGAGTTTGCCAGCCATGGGGAAGAGTACTCCAAGCATAGACACATAAGCAGTGGCATGGTGCTCCGCTCTATCCCCACAGACTTTTTCATGGAGCGCTTAGGAAGAGAGTCCCCGTAGTATATAGCACGTGACTGCAAAGGTGACTCTCCCAGTCTGGCAGGGCTGGGTTCTGCCCCAGCTCAGATTAGCTGTAGGACTTTGGGCCTCTACCAACCCAGAGGCCCCCCCCGCCCCCCAGCCTCTGGTTCCTACCCCAGCACTGGGCACAGTGAATCTGCTGCCTCTCCCTGGTCATTGGTATCCCCTTCCGGTAGCCACCATAGTTACCGGACCTCTGCAGGCTACAGCCCTGGGTCACTTCCTGCCTTCTGGCTGCTGCAGTCTTCCCTGGCTTACCTGACCTCCCCGGACTTTGTGCTGTCACATAGCTCCTGCCTCCTCCCTTCCCCCTCCTGCTTTTCCTCACCCACAAGAATCAACAGCTCAGAGGAAGTCTGTTGGCGATGGTGTGTATGACAGGTTGAGCCAGATGAGTGACAAGACCCCTGTGCTACTACGGGTAGCAACTTTATTAGTGCAGTGCTGCAAGCGACCGTCTCAAGAGCTGCTGAAAGTGGGTCAGAGCTCTCCAGGGGCTGTGGAGGGTCAGGTAAATGAGCCTGTTTTAAATTCCTGGGAAAACCATTATGGTTACAGGTGCCATGTTCACCCTCCCCCAGGAAGTGCTTTCTCACTGGCACTTGCTGCCCTCTCCACACAGCCCCAGAACAATGATACGTAGTTGTGTTAGGAGGCTTCCCCCAGCTAGGGGAGCGGGCACTCAGAATCTGGTCAGGCCCTCCCATGGAATTCCAGATTCCAGTAGACTGTTTCTCAGAGCGTCTGGTCTGGACCTTTTGCTTGGGCTAGAACAGAAGTTCCCATCTCTTTGCAGTTTTTCTTATATTTCATCTCCCACCTCATGGACCTCCTGTATTAAAAGATCTTGTCTGCCAAACAGACTATACTTATTATTTATCAAAGGACAGAGTTTGCAGTGAATAGCAGTAAAACATGAAAGCTACATGGTCGATGAGACGGTTGATATTTTCTCTGATGTGATCATGGGTGAAAGAATGGCTCTTTGCATTTGGCAGCAGTGATCGTAGGCTCAGGCTCTTTGTTTGCTGCCACCAACTCCGTGGACAGCCGTGCTGGGAGCCCAGGGCTTAGAGGAGGCTAACGTGTAGCTGCTGCTGGGTGTGGGGCTGTGAGTTGCCCAGGCCCCTGCGTGGCTTCCCATCCCTCACCATCACATCGTGTTAGAGCACAGGGTGATGGTGGCCCACAGGGTAAGGGTGCAGGGAGAGAGCTCTTGGAGTGGGGAGTGAAATGTCAGATTATCTGGGATTTAGGGCCTGTGGACAGTGACCAAGATCCTGGGTCTTGTTGCCTCAGGATAACTGTTGGATTTTATTTTTTAAATCCGTTGAATTCCCTGAGTTAAATATCAATACCAAGAGACCTTTTATCATTCTTCAACAGAGTTGGGACCTGGTGCAACAAACACAAAACTACCTGAAACTGCTGCTTTCCATAATTAACAGCGACGGTGAGTCTGCCTCTGTGTGAACTCTCAAGCCATTGGACCTTCTGGGTATTCCCAGGTCATGATACTGTGAACATGTTTGTTGGGGTCACACACCTACCTTTTGCTTTATGGGAAAAGGATTTGGGGATTCCCCTGTCCATTGGCATCTTTGTTCCTCTTTCTCAAAACCTTAGAAAACTACATTGTGCACTCCTTACCATCTGAACTACACACAGTGTTTCTACACTAAGGGCAGCTGACCTTTGATCATCAGTGTTGTGTGTGGTGTCAGAAATGCCTCTTCTAATTCAGAAAGATGAGAGAAAAATCAGTCCTGGTTTCTTACTGGGCACACACAAAAGTCCCTAGAGGGCCTGTTCTCCAGATGGTACTCCAGGCGGCTTGGCTGTTGTGATTGGTTGGGTCTGTCATGCTCAGTGTCTCTAGGGTGGGCTGGTGGACTCATTGATACCAGTCAAGACTTCTGTGGGGTTGCTCTTGCTCAAACAAGTAAAAACGTGTTAGCTTATATAACCAAGAAAGCCCCACAGCAGAGCCAGGTGCCTAAGAAATGTCACAAAGAATCTCCTTGTTTCTCAAACCCACTCTCCTTGTTTCTGGTTAGCTTCATGGCTGGCACCCATTCTTGACTTGTATCCTGCCATCTTATCTCCCCTGAAGAGAGAGTGAGCCTCTGTCCCAGAGCTCATGCTCATTGGCCCAGTTTGGGTCAAGTGCCCATCCTTGAACCAGTCACTGTGGCCAGGTGTACAAAAAAGTCATACCAGCCTCTGGAATTAGGCAGTGGTTCTCTACCTGGGCAGTACTGCCCCTCAAGGGGACCTCTGGAGAGGTGGCTGTTGTAGGAATTGGAGAAAGCCTGCTAGCATTTAGTGGGTCCTTAGCCAAGGATCCCAAATGTCCTGTAGTTCCTGGGAAAGCCCTGCACAGTGAAGAATTGTCTTCCCCCAGAGTAACTGTAGGGCCCCAGGTGGGGAGTTGCAGACCAGCCTCACCTAAAAGACCTGCTTGGGCAGCATTGCTTTCTAAGAAGTACCTAGAAAGATAGCCATAAGAAAGAAGAAATGCTGTGTACAGAGACAAGTGCCTATCACCCACCCCTTTCCAGAACTAGGTTGGAGACGAATCTTGGAGAGGCCCACCAGGAAGAAGGAGAGTAGGGCTAGCCTGGCTTTCTGACACCAGGCCAGGGCGGGAGCATGTCCCCTACTCATCCACTCGTGTGCTTTTCTTCTGGGCCTCCTGTTGTGTGGTTCCTGAGTAGATGACAGCGGGCTGCTGGTACACTGTATCTCGGGCTGGGACCGGACACCACTCTTCATCTCTCTCCTGCGCCTTTCCTTGTGGGCTGTGAGTATGGATGGGCTGGGCTGTGGAGTCAGGGAGCTTTCAGAGGCCATCTACCAAGATCTACCCTTTGGGAGAATTAGGACTGTCTCCAGAAAATTGAGATTTGGAGTGAGGGACCCCAAGTGTTGAGAGCAAGTGCCGGGTTCAACACTGTTCTTGGGGCTTTGGGGCAGCCTGGTTGTCACTGCGTCTGTGGTTGCAGTTCAGCTTCTGAGACAAGGAGGGGGCTTTATCGTGGGGGTCACCTTTCTAAACTTGGCAGTCTCTCTGGTTTCTTCCAGGATGGGCTTATCCACACATCCCTAAAGCCTGCTGAGATCCTCTACCTGACTGTGGCCTACGACTGGTTCCTCTTCGGGTAAGCCTTTGGGGAATGTCAGGTTGTTGGGTGGGGGCAGTGCCTTGGGAACTGCGTTTCCAAGTGTATTTGGGTGTGGTGGCTTGTGTGACAGGGCTAGAGGTGAAGACACTCCCTCCTCTTTGGGGAAGCCTGAAGGTGCTTGTTAGGCCCCACCTGAGGTTGTAGTGCCAAAACCAGGGTCTCCCCACTGTGACTCCAGTCCCCCTTTGACTTCCTGTCATGGCGCTGCTCTCTTTGACCTCCTCACCTTCTTGTTTCAGGCACATGTTGGTAGATCGGCTCAGCAAAGGAGAGGAGGTGGGTACTATGAGTAAACACCTGGGCCCTGAGACCATTAGCATGACTTCTGTTTGGTGTCCGCACAGAGGGAGCAGTTCCTTGCTCCATTGTGTAGGGATCGGGCAGCACAGCCCGAAAAGCACCAGCACTATAGCCCCAGTCCTGACCCTCTGTTCTTCTCCCTGAGGTAGAGATAAGACATTTGCCCACATGGCTGCAATCACCTCATCTGTCAGTTCTCTTCCCCTTGCTTTTGCTGCCATTTTTCTTATGGGTGACCTTGTTTTCTGCACTCAGTTATGGAACCAAGTTACAAGCTTTTCCTTGGCCCCTCAGCCCTACAGCTACAACCCAGAGGCTCTTTCCTGTCTCTTTTCCTCATCACACCCACTCAGCAGCTTTGAAGCCCCAGGGCCAGCCGACTAAGCAGAGTCTTGGCCAACTGCTCACCACCACCCTAGGCCCAGACCAGGCACAGCCAGCAGGGCTCCAGAGTTCCCTTACTCTCTGGGTGCCGTCCCTTCTTTCCCTCTCTGTCGTCTCCACACCCCATCCTTTTCTGCTTTTTGCAGTCTTTGCCTCTTTGGTGGGCTTGTTTTTCAGCCTGTTTGCCCAGCGCATAGACCAGGAGTCAGACCCGAGTTTGAACCCTGGTTTTCCCACCTATTACCTGGTGACCTTGAGTAATGTGATTAACCTTGGGTCTCCTGGTGTTAATTGTGCTGCCTCACAAAGAGAATGAGTCTAGGTGCCCAGTGTGGGAGCTGTCACACAGCGTTAGCGCTTTCTTTTCTGCCCCCTGTCCACCCACCCCCCTTTTCCTGAAACGTCTTTCTCACCCTCCTGAGGCTGCCTTCTTTCCAAGCATCTTATCTTGTGCCTCCTCCTTTTGTTCCTCCCTCTCAGCGGCTTCTCTCCCCTTCCAGATCTCTTCTGAGTGCTTATCGCATCTGCCAGGGCTGCAGAGCTCATAAGCCTGTTCCTCAGAGGCCTCCGTGAACTCTGTCAGAGGCGGTGACTTTGACATTGAAATTGGCACATAAAGCCCCTTTGCAGCCTGTCATTTTGAGACTCACTGGTGCTCCAGAGCATTCTGCACACCACACCATCTCCCTTACCCCCAAGGGAAGGCAGATTCTGCCTTCAGAAACTGGACAGTGGATGAGGCTGAGCCCAGCAGGGTCTGGATTCAGACCCTGGCCATCTCTCAGCATAAACAAGAGGGTCTTCTCAGCTGGGAGGGTCAGTTTTCAGGGTGTGGGCTTTTTTTTTTTTTTTTTTAAATGTTTTAACATTTATTCATTTTTGAGAGAGCATGAGTGGAGGAGGGGCAAAGAGAGAGGGAGACACAGAATCTGAAGGAGGCTCCAGGCTCCAAGCTGCAGCACAGAGCCCGATGTGGGGCTCAAACTCATGGACCGTGAAATCATGACCTGAGCTGAAGTCAGATGCTCAACCAACTGAGCCACCCAAGCATGCCTGGGCTTTTCCTTAACCCCAACCAGACACTCCAGACACTGATGCTTTAAAACAAACAAAAAACAAAACCTAGGGGCCTCTTAAATAGCACTCTGTCCTTGTCTCCAGCCCTCGAGGTTCACAGCGTACTGGCATATTAAAGACTTTAAAGAGTCTGTGGTGAAGACACCTATTTAATTTTATGTAACACACATTTTCATACTGACCCCACCTGGGTACCTGCCCTCCCTTTTTGGTGGTGGGGGTGGGGGTTGTTTGTTTCAGGAAATCGTCTGGGGTTCTGGGATAGTGTGTGGGTGTTTATCTGAGTGAGGGTTTGATGGGCCACACCTTTCGGAGTCACTGTGGAGTTTATTTAAAAAGTGCAGAGACTGCCTTTTTTTAAACATTTGTTTATTTTGAGAGAGAGCGCACATACGCATGCAAGCAGAGGGGAGGGGCAGAGAGAGGGAGAGAGAGAATCCCAAGCAGGCTCTGCACTGTCACCTCAGGGCAGAGCCTGACAAGGGGCTCGAACTCATGAACCGTGAGATCAGGACCTGAGTGGAAATCAAGAGTCAGCTGCTCAACCGACTGAGCCACCTAGGCTCCCCGCCCCCAGAGACTGCCTTTGTGCACTTCATGGAGGCCCATTTGACTAGGGCACTGGCTGGAAAGGAAGAGAGAGAATTTGCCCAGAGTGGTGGGGATGCAGCTAGAGGTCAGAAGCTCTTCCTGCCTGTGCCCATCTCAGATTCTGAGCCAGATCATGGCTGTCCCTGAACCCTGGTCGTTTTGAACTACTATATCTGGGTATTTCCCCTACAAAATCTGATCCCTTTCCCTTCCATTATGTTCCCACGGTGTCCATTAATCTCACCCCCAAATAATCTCTCTCCCAGCTGTTCTTCCTGGTTAGCCTCTCTCCTTGGGATTCTTAGAAGAGGCTGAGGGGGAAAGCTGCCATTCTCTTTATCCTTTTCAGTAGCTTGAGAACATGCATGTTGAATTTGAAGGTGGTTGGAAAACTCCGTGGCTTACCCATGTATGAAACCTTCCTTGGCTCCGCCCAGGCACATCTGCCCGGTCTGCTAAGCCCTTTCCCACCTGTACTGTTTATAGAGCAGAGTATCCATCAGGGTCCCCGAGGCAGGGCTGTTAACTGTCAGCAGGCTGACCAGGTGGCTGGCTGCTAGATTCTCTTCCTTGGAGAAAGCTGTCTTCTCATGTGTATTGCTTTTTGGTTTCTTCAGATTTTCTTCTTCTGCTTCAATTTTTTGAAGCATATCATCTCTGAGGAGTTCTCTGCTCTGAAGACACAGAGGTGAGGAGAAGGCTTTTCTCTCACTCTGGGCAGGGCGCTCTGGGAAGGACCATTCTGGGAAGGGTAGGCAGGGTCTCACTCACTGTCTTAGCCTTGCCTGGCTTCCCTGCCTGCTTGGCAAGCTGACCTCTGAGGCCAGGGTAGAGATCCCTGGTGACATCTAGTCAGGGAAGAGGCTCTTCTGCCTGTGAGGCAGGGCTGGGGTCTGCCTGCAGTTATACTAGCAGAAGGGCTTTCGGACCAAGGAGTGGTCTCTGGTGACTAAGCAGGGCACACTGCTGCAGGGAAAAGCCAGCCGAAGCACAGGAGGACTCCCGACACTCCAGTCTCTGGCTGAGGCAAATTCTTCTGCCTGCCCTTCCCTGGGCTGCTGCAGCGGTGTGTCTGTGTCGCTGTGCAGCCCACCATCGTGGAACAATCTGCCTCCAGCCTGGGAAGCACAGGAGTCTTGTCTGGCAGTTGCCTTACGACCTCTGTGAGAGTTGGTATCTTTTCTGAATTCACTTGCCTTCCAAATCCAAGCTCCTAGGTGTGTTGGACCAGATTGAACTCTGGGGGGCCAAGGTGAAAGGAAGGAGTCAGACTTTGCTGGCCTCTCAGAAGTGGCCTGATGTTTTGCAACACTCTAGGTAGGACATGTCTCATTGAGTTGTCAGTGAGTTGGAGCTTCTTTCCCGGGCAAACAGCATGCCGGGCATGGGGACGACAAAAGAGCCCCCGGCCCCGAATGTAATTCACTATTCTGTTTCTGTTTATAGGAGGAAGAGTTTACCAGCCCGGGACGCAGGCTTCACTCTGGAAGATATCTGTATGCTGAGTGAGTTACAGGCCCCAGCAGGTTTCCCTTCCTCTGTGCATATTTCTTAGTATAGACCACACAGGAACTGTTTGTTCTAGAAACTTCTCTTTCCAGCTGTATGGTATGGAAGAAGTGGGGGACCAGTAGTGTGAGAAGATAATGTGCTGACTGATGGCACTTGCTTCTTTCAGGACGAAAGGACCGTGGCAGCACCACCAGCCTTGGCAGTGACTTCTCTCTGGTCATGGAGAGCTCCCCAGGAGCCGCCGGGAGTTTCACCTATGAGGCCGTGGAGCTGGTCCCTGCAGGAGCACAGACTCAGGCAGCTTGGTGAGGGGCCAGGCTGGAACTAAGCTTGCTCACAGCTGTGGCCCAGGGCCACCAGCTCCAGGGAGCCCCAAGAACAAAAGGGACCCCCGACAGTAGGGCTGAGAGCACAGCTCCCTGTCCTGCTGTCTCTCCTGGACCTCAGAGGCCAGCCATCTGGTTGGTGAGGGGCACTGTCCGTGGTGGCCCAGGAACATAAAGGACTGGGGCTCTCTGTGAGATGAAGAAAGAAGCTGCCGGGCTGGGCAGACAGGGTGGGGTGAGGGGAGGCTGGTGTTAAGAAGACTCCCTGGAGGAGCTCCCTTGTATCATTTGCCTGGGAGGTTGCAGGTGGGGGTGGGGTGGGGGGGGGGGAGACAAGTAGAGAAAAGAAGAAAATGAGAAGGGACTACAAAATGATGATTGGGAATTGGGGACTTGTTGGAGGGTAAACTCCTCTGAGAATCTGATGACTCTGTCTCTAGACAAATGACTCAAAATTTTGCATAACATTTGGAAGGAGGGGCAGTTTCTGAGCTATTAGTTACAAATCTAGCATGTGCTCTGAGGCCAGTAGGCCAGCATTATTTGGATGTCACAGTCCCTCTGAAGACCCAGCTCTTGCTGCCCATAGCCAAGCCTGAGGGAATACTAACGTATACTCATTCTTATGTGGCATTTTCCCAGTAGAAGGAAGGACCGGGCCCTGAGATATGGTAAAAGTGGGCAGAGGGCTTGCCTGGGGTGGCCCCTTGGCCAACAGCCCTACTCTTTCTACTGCAGGAGGAAGAGCCACTCATCCTCTCCACAGAGTGTGCTCTGGAACCGGTCACAGCCCTCAGAGGACCGCCTACCTTCCCACCAGGGGCTGGGGGAAGCCAAGTCTTCCAGCTCCTCATCCTCGAACCATTCTGACTTTTTCAGGATGGGTAGCAGTCCCCTGGAGGTCCCCAAACCCAGGTGAGGAGCTCCAAAGCCCCTAATGGTGGAGGTAGTTAGCCCTCCCCTCTTAATAAGCCTGGAGAGTGGGGTTTCAGCCCCTGAGCTGGTGTCTCAGGTCGTTCCTTGGCATGCAGCCTGGTCAGCAGTGTACCCAGGAGGCCAGAGGGGTTGGCCAGGCTTGCAGGCCCACCCCTATTTGGAGGATGTGTTAGTGTTTGGGTAAGAGCTAGTCTGCAGCACCAATTGAAGACTCCTTCCCAGAGCCCTGGCAGATAGGGAATCCAGAAGCTGTACTGGTTACAGTGTGATGAGCAGGGGGTTAGGGCTGCCTCCACCTATTGCCTTTGGCAGGTCTCAGCCCCTGGGCCCTATTCTGTTTCAAGAGATGGACCCAGATCCTCAAAGTCCTTTTTGGTCCTCATATTCCATGTCTGAGTTGGAGGGGCGGTGAGGAGAATAGACAGTAGTGAGCTAGGCTAGATGTGTGTGGCTCCGGTGAACCTTGGGAGACTCTACATCTGAGAAGTGCTCAGCCAGATGTACAAGTGTGGCTGGAGCATGCTGCAGAAATAATGTTTCCTATAAGAGGTTGAAGCTGAGCACTGGGTAGGTAGGGGCTTAGGATTGAGGGATGGCCTGGCACTTGGGGAAAGCATTTCCTAGCATTGCCATGTTTTCCATGTCATACACAGAGGGAAAGGATCCTGTGAGTTGCTTTGTTCTCTAAAGTCTTGAGAATGTCTGGCCCTTCTGGAGAGAACAAAGCAGGGTGTGGCTTAAGAGGTCCTTAAGAAATTCCAAGGAGAAAGGGGCATTTAGCATAAAGAGCATGAACCTTAGAGTCTAGCCCAGATTCGAGCCCAGCTCTGAAATGAACTGCTCCAAAAGTTTCAGGTCTTACCAGCATGCATATTAACAGTAAGGAAACCAAGCCCCAAAGTCACAGGCATGTTACAAGGAAAGACCTGAAATTTCTGGAACCCTCTTCCCATCACCATCCTCTGGTTTTTCTCCTTGGGCAAAGGCAGGCAGTGGAGGAAGGGTGCCCTTCTCCACACAGGCAGAGGAGGTCAGCTGTAGGCTAGTAGGAGCCCCGCAGAGTGCACGGGCCCAAGGAGTCCCCTGTGCTCACTTTTAGAGAACCCAGAGCACTCACATGTCTGCCAGTGCTATAGCTGCATCCACTAAACAAAGATTATAACTCCTTTGACCCCACAGGAGGTTTGGTGAAGGTGGCTGAGCAGAGCGGGTGCTGGGCAGACAAGTCACAGGCCTGTGCGCGTTCTTGTCCTGTGTGCCCGCTGCCATGGCACCCTTGTCTGCACGCCCAGCTTTCCTCAGGCCTGTTCGAGGGCCGCAGTGGCTCTACATAACCCTCGCAGTTCTGGGCTGGAACTCTTACTCACTGTCCCTACCTCCCTTCCTGCCTATGCAGCATTGCTAGACAACTGGGAAAGAGACCAGAAGATTCCTCCTATCCTCTCAGGTCCTGCTCCAGTCTCAACTATCCAGCTGCTAGGGGCTCCCGCTGAGGTGGCACTCCATCACCTCTTCCCACACCCTAGCTTTTTATTACCCCTTCTTCTTGCCAAGAAATCCTACTTCTCAATCTTGTGATAGTTTTCGTCAGCGTCACAGTGGTTTTTGCCTGCACTGGGTGGCTCAGACTCTGAGGGTTGGCCCAGGAGAGCTACAAAGGCCCCTCCCTAAGGAGACCAGAGGGCTGGGGGAGTCCTCTGGCCTCACAGCCCTGTGTGCTTGGCATAGTCGAGACTGGGATAGCTGGGCCAAAGTGGGGCACAAGGCCTTGGAGAGGCGTGGGCAGGGCTGCTTTGAGGTGTTTGGCTCTGCCAGTCTATTCTGGGAATGCCTGCTTGGAGCCCAGCTGGTCTGGCCAGGCAACAAGGTTCTGGACTGGGAGCCTGTTTGCCAGAGGTTTTGAAAGACTAGATTATTCAGATTTGGAGCATTCTAATTATGTATTTCCATTAACATTAAAATTAATTTAGTCTCTTTTATCTTAAAGTGCCTGAGGGATCCTGTCATTAGCTTCCCTGCCTGCCTCTCTTAGGTAACAACAGCCAATCAGCTTTTTAATGCAGCAGGGGGAACTGCATGGAAAGAACCCCTATCTGTGACAGCTGAAATTTCCCTCATGATGTGAATTCTCTGGGTTTCATATGCTCCAAATTCTCTCTTAAAGCAGGATTTTCCTATGAAAAGAGTCAGCGAAGCTTTGTTCACAGTTAAGAAGTAGGTGTTGTGCTGGGAAGAAAGTTCTGTGGGGTGATAATTCTTTCCCAGCCCCAACACTGTACTCCTCTCTGAGAAGACTTGTGGCTCTTTTGCATTATTAGTTGCCATGCAGCAGCTTCTGATTGAGCTGCATTTCTGGACTGTTGTTAAATCTCTCATCAGCTACAGGGCTGGGGGCTGGGAGGAGGCAAGACCACTGCTCTGAGCTCATGTGCCTCCCAAGGTCCTGGTTACTAAATGGCTCAGCCCCATGTGGCCTTGGTCTCTGCTCCTGAGTCAGACATCTTTAGGGGTGGGGGGTTGCTAGCACAGCACTGTCCACGCCTGAGGAGGGATGGTGCCACCACTGAGCCCAGCTTGAAGCCAAGCTGCCTAAAGAGCAGATTAACTTGGCTAAGGGACACCCAGCAGCCTGGTTGAATAGCTAAGTGGAAACATAGGAACCAACTTCTGTTGCCCAGCTAGCTGCTCTTTCCCCATCTTTCACCACATACCAACTGCTCAGTATAACCATTGAGCTCTGTCCTGGGCTGTGTTTAGTGAGGCAGAGAAACCAGATTGCTTTCTGCAACACATAGGGTTCCTGTCTCATGTTTAACATTGTCTTGCATGGGACCATAGCTCCAAACCAAGGATGAGTGGTGAGAGGGCATTGCCAGCTTAAGACCCAGAAAAGGACACTTAGAGCCATTAAAGATTTCTTAGGCTGCTGCAGGAATGCAGTTTCATTCCTTCCATCCTTCCTTTTCTCTCTCTCTCTCTGTGTCTCTGTCTCTCTCTCTGTCTCTCTCTCTCTCTCTCTCTCTCTCTCTCTCACACACACACACACACACACACACACACACACACATACTGATGTTTGTTTAAAGTGTGGGTTGGGGAAAACTGATGCTTCCCCATTCCTGGAAGCATTCAGTTAGGCAGAGGCTCTGGAACCATCATCTGGAGGCTTGAGGGTTGGTAGGGCATAAGTGTAGATTAGAGGTGACATCCAGGCCCTCTCAAAGTTTGGGATTTTAGGTCTTGGCTCAGATAGTCATTCCCTACATGACTTCAGACAGGTCACTTGAGGACTTTGGGCTTCTATTTTTCATCTGTGTAATGAGAGGTTTAGATGGGCAACACTCAGGTTCTTCCTAGCTGTGTACCTTCAAGCCTTCTGCATCAGCATCATTTCAGGTGCTTCCAGAGGCAACTAACAGAAAACCCATCTCGATAGATTTAAACAATAAGGGAAAACTTGGTTCTTATGGAAAAGTCCAGTGGAAAAATGACCTTCCAGTGTAGTCTATTCAAGGCTCCAGCTCCATTTTCTTGTGGTTCTTTACCCTTCCCTTCTTCTACATGCTAGCTCTGCCTTGACAGCTTCCCTAATGGTGAACAGCCACTTCTAGGACACCCTGCTTCCTTTGTCACATCCAGGAATCACAAAAGGGCCTCTTTTCTAATCATGGATCGGAAGCTCTGTGCTTTATTCCAGTTGGAAATGATGTGCCCATGCCTGAACCAATCCCTGAAGTCCCTCCCACCCTTTATCAGGAAGGAAGATCAGTGTATCATGAGGCTGGCTTAGGCTAGTCCCAGCTTTGCCTGCCAGCTGTTTGTAACTTGGAAAAATCACTTCCCTGCTGAGCTCAGTTTTTTCATTCCACCTTTAAAGTTCAAGTAATGATCCTGGCTTACCTAAGTTTGGGTTTAAATTACATAACGGAGGGGCGCCTGGGTGGCTCAGTCTGTTGAGCGTCTGACTTCAGCTCAGGTCATGATCTCGTGGTTTGTGAGTTCGAGCCCCGTGTCGGGCTCTGTGCTGACAGCTCCAGAGCCTGGAGCCTGCTTCAGATTCTGTGTCTCCCTCTCTTTCTGCTCCTCCCCTGCTCACGCTCAGTCTCTCTCTGTCTCTCAATAATAAACGTTAAGGAAAAAAAAATTTTTTAATTAGATAATGGAGCGTAGTATCTAGCACATAGTAAATACTCATCCTTTCCGTAAATGCTCAGTAAACAGTTGTGGTAAAGGACCTGTCCTTATACACATATCTGATGGCATACAGGCCATGTCAGGGCACTAGGCTGCTAGGTAAAAGGCCAGGCCACGCACTCAGGCCAGACCTGTTCATTCTTGCCTCAGCTGTGTGGGTTGGGGCCAGCTCTGCTTGTATGGATATTCTTGTACCTCCTTCCAAAAAGGACTGTCTAAAAGATACCTGCCTGAGTCCTGCCCACACTGGGTGCCTGACAGGAGGTGGGGAAAGATGGGAGGTGGGGAAAGATGGGAGTTGTGGCTCTAGTCTCCTGGGCAGAGACAGGAGCCCTCTGAGCTTCAGGGATGTGGACACATGACCTTGGAAGAATCATTGGCTCCACAGTTCTCCAGTTTGAGAATAGCTTGGCCCCATGTTCCCTCTGGTCCTGTAGGCAGGAGATTGGAAGAGCTAGAACTCAGACTTCTTTTTCTGCTGCTTTGTGCTTGAGTAAAGAACCAGGGCAGAAGAGTGTGGAGTCTTGATAAAGCTGGTTAACATACCTGGGTACTGAGACCGTCTTGAAAGTTTTCCTTTTTATTACTCAGCAGGTGCAGTCACTTGTTCTAGTGACTATTTGCTTTCATCTTTAGGTGTCCCCTCCAGCCAGCTAATCTGGCACTTAAGAGCACCTCTCTGCTTCGCATAGTCCCTTGCTCTTAAACCCAGGAGCTGAACAGTTGCTTTGCAACCCTTCCTTTGACAAAAGCCTCAAGTAGGAAGATTCATCTGCAGCCTGTGTGCTCACTCTTGTACAAGATGCAAAAGATGGTTGCTTGTTGAGATGGCTTTATGTCCCCCTATTGCTATGTGTGCTGCCTACTTCATTCCACAGCTATCCCTTGGCCACTCCAAACGTGGTTCTTGCCTGGGCAGTGCTAACTGCTGGACACAGGGGGAGTAAAAGGAAGTGCCTAGCTTAGGGGACCAGGAATCCTCACATTCCATGTTCCTGCCATTTTTCCATTGGTAGTGTGAGTTTCTGATAGCCCAGGGAGGGGGGCGGCGAGCAAGAGAAACTTACGTGTTTCCAGGAGTGCCCCATCCTACTCAGCATCCCATCTGTCCCCTCAAAACTCTGGTGTTTAGCAGTTGTTTTCCTACAGACCGCTAAAACTGGAAGAGAAACTCTGCCCTGAAGTTTGAACAGTAGATGAGATAGATTTGTGGAGCCATGCTGACCTGAGGGGAGTTATGCTGACTGAAGGCCCAGGATAACCTGGAGGAAGCAGAGAGAAAATACCAGACTGTGGCATGTGGTCTACCCTCTCCTGGGCAGCTGTCTCTTTGATTTACAGACTGCTTGAGCCCTACCAAGTTTCTCCATCTAGAAACAAGGAAACACTTCTTTCTAGGGCACGAGGGGCTTCCACCAGGTAGCAGACCACGTCCTGTTCTCATCCCTAATGCTGCTGTCACAAACCTTCCAGGGTTTAGCAGGAATGATGAATGTGGAAGTCTCTGTGTTGCAGGGGGTTCCTATTCATGGCAGCTTTAACGTAGAAAACCATCTGTTTTCCCTGGTCTCAAGGTGGTTCTGTTGTAGGACAAATCTGTTATCAAACTTGCCTTCAAAAAGCTCTTCTTGCATTTACTAGCTATGGGACCTTGAGCAAATGTCTTCACCTGTCTGAACTGCCATTTTTCTCTCTGTCTGTTAGATAAAGATGGTTAAGGATTACCAGAGATGCAGTACCTGGCCAGAGCATCACTTAGGTGGCAGCTGCTTGAGGATGAGCCTGTGCTGGCCACTTATGAGGGCTGTTGCCTCAAACTAGGAGACCCTGATGCCAGCTAACTGGGTGGGCCAAGTTCGATGAAGGTCCTTCTCCGTTCCCCACACCCTACACCACTATGCATGCTTCTCTCTTTCTGGGTCTCTATAAGAAGCACCTTCTGCTATTCTTGAATAAAGGATCAGACATCAAAATTGATGTACCCTTGGGGATGGAGACCTGGGGTAGCCAATGAAAGAGCCTTGTTTGATGTCTTATTATCTCCTCCCCTCCCCCTCCACTTCCACTGGCTAGACTACTGCCCTGAGACAGTAGAGAGAGGCTAGCTCTCAGCGAGAAGGTGGTGGCAGCAGATTCCCAATACAACTTTCCTCTCCCTGCACACTGCTCCTCTATCTGAAAAAGGCCTGATGAAGCTGTCAAGTTGCCTGCCTGATTCATCCCTTCCCTCTGGGCATAGCCAGTGCGTTTGCTGGGTTGATGCCTCTGAATACAAACTATGGCTTCTGGAAGGTGCTGCAGAGAAAGGGGGGCGGGGGTGGCTCAAGGCTCCCATCACCTTATTCTTCAATCTAGGTCACCACCCTCCACTGTCCCCAAGAGGCTTTTTCTTGCATCACTCTGATAAGACCTCAGTGGCTCCTGGGTTCTGCCTTGCCCACCTTGCCAATCTGCATGCTGGGAGTAAGAGGTGATTCTACATACCTTGTTCTGGGGGCATCCAGGCTTGCTTTCCCGCTCTCCCCTCCATTTGGTGCTGTTGAGATTGTACTTGCTCTGTCAGCCACCAGGACAGGCATGCCCTAACCTGAGGCTTTGGTTGCTGGCTCACCTCTTCTCATTCTGCTTTGCTCTTGTTCTTCTGCTTCTGTCTTTGCACAAAGCATTATCCTCACAGCTGATCTGTCTTATGGTCTATACTCTTCTTTCTCCATCACAACCTATCCAGCTGTTTTTGTACTTTTGAAGAAAGTGCTTGATGTTACAGAAGCTCCACCAAGAGCCTTATGGCTATGACCCAGGACCACCATAGCCGCCCCCCAACCCTCCAGGGCCACCCCTGTCAGGCATATTGACTGACTGTGCATCATCTCCCCTCTCTCTCCTCTCTGCCCCAGATCAGTGGACCATCCCCTGCCCGGATCCTCTCTCTCCACAGACTTTGGCAGCTGGCAGATGGTAACAGGCTGTGGCAGTATTCAGGAACGGGCTGTCCTGCACACAGACTCCTCTCTCCCTTTCAGCTTCCCGGATGAGCTCCCTAACAGTTGTCTGTAAGTGTCTTGCTTGAGAAGGCAGGATGCTCCCCTGCCCATGTCAGAAGCTGGTGAGCAGTCAAGAGTGTTGGTTAGGAGTGAGGCAGCAGCTGGCCCCAGGGAGCTGGCCTGGGATCGCTGCCCCTCCCCAGTGGCTCAGCTAAGTACACCTCACTGCTCCTGGACTCCTGAGGTATGAAAGAGGCCTTATGGGCTGTACAGGGAGTGTGCTACAGAGTGTGTTCATACGCCCCAGCTCCCAAAACTCATCCACGGGTGTCTCAGGGCACACCCTGAGGGAAAGCTGGCTGGACTGTGACTATAGAAGGTTCTATTTCTGTCCAAGGCTTTGCCTGACATGCGAATCCTTTGAAATCAGAACAGTGGGGTAGTGAGAGTAGGTGTATGGTGGAGACCAGAGCCAGAATGGAGTTAGGTTAGCGCGAGGGCTGTGCTCCTCCAAGCAGAATCAAGAGTTTCTTGACATTCCCTTCCCCCCTTTTGTCTTCTGTTTTTGCCTCTGGTCAGGAAAGAGAATTGGACGGGGATACTAAATCCCAAGCCTGTAAAATCCTCTTCCTTTAAGCCTCCAGTACTGGGCTTCCAACTCTTGTAGTGTATCTGCCTGAGTGGCTGCCCCCTGCCTGCTCTACTGCTTCATGGGTCCGGCAGAGGAGAGCCCCTGGTGGTCTGGGAAGCAGGGCCTGCCCCTCCCCGCGATGGGCTGAATGAACTTCAGGTGCTGGGGATTCATCATCACCACCAGAATCCTGCTCATACCCACTAGTGCTGACTGGCCGGAGGCGAGTTGCCCTGGGCAGTTACGAAGGATCAATCCCTGAAGGCGGGCAGAGACTGGATCTTAGGATTCTAGGACAGAATTGGCCCAAGAGCCCTCCCTAGAAGAAGCAGACATTTCTGCCCCTGCTTGTTAGCACCCCTCACTTAACTGGCATTAACCACTGAAACAGTGATTTGGAACAGATGAGAGTTCCAGCCCCAGATCCTACAGTTTATACCTTGGGTAGCTCTCTGATGTCCTAGCCAACCCTCAGGGTCTGGGTGGTTCCCAGGGGAAAGCTAGGTTCTGAGTTATCTTATGGCTTCCAGAATTGCAGTGTAGAGGTGGGGTCAGGGTTGATTCCTGGTGAAGTCACACAGTATGTGGATTTAGTGCTTGGGCTTTGTTATCAGAGAATTTAGTCCAACTCCTAGCTGCTCTGCTTACCAGCTATGTCATTGGGTGTCAGCCCTGACTTCTCTGAGTCTGCTAGTTCATCTCTTGAGAGGGACTGGCACTAGAGTGTCTCTGCCTGCCTACCTATTGCCTGCTGTGTATCCTCAAGTAGATCACATGTTCTCTCTGGGCTCCAGTTTTCTTATCTCTAAACAAGCTGATCTCTCCCCCTTCTGCCTCCCAGAAATAAGGGGCAGTAAGAATGCACACATATAGACCTTTGGATATTCCATGTGAATACAGACTAATCTGAATCTCTCCCGGTTATATGCTGTAAAGAAAAGCTGAAGAACACATGGCCTCCAGCCTATAGGACACCTAATTAAAAAGTAAAGGAGATCTAGGGCCACACATCCCCCCAAATGCCAAGAGAAACTTGGGAGTTGTTCACGGTATTGCAGGAATACAGTATCAGCTCCATTTTCTTAGTGCTGCTGCAAGAGCTACTTCACTTTCCTTCACCCTAGAACCTGCTGCTCCTTTCTCTTTCTCTCTCTCACACTCACTCACCCACTCATATATACCACTCCCACCAGTGTACTTTCCCTAGGTCTCTTCTCCCCATACCTACCCTAGGACTGTCATTTATCTTCATACCTCCCATCTGTTTCCCCCAGGCCCCAGGGTGCAAGTTATTTGGGCTTGAGAATTGGAGACATTGCTGCTACTTCTGACAGATTCCTGGGAGGGATTATGCAGGGATTGGTCTCTTAGGGGAAATTTTGGTATAAGTTAGTGGTCAGGGCTAGTTGTGATTTTAGGTGGATGGGAACATAAGGGCTCATGTCATAGAAGTCTGACCCCTGGAAAAAGCCCTCCAGGGCACAGTTACAGTGAACAACACGTGAGTTCCTGACCTTTCCTCTGATTCCATGTCCCTCCCACCCCTAGACTGCATACCTTTTACTCCATAGGTTGGGTGTGGCTGGTACTCCTCTTCTATTAGAGACCTTTCAAAGTGTCAGGTAGCTTCATTCTTTGATAAGCCTGAGTTTTCATGTACTTGTTCCCTTTCTTTCTTTCTTTTTTTTTTTTTTTTTTTTAACTTGTTCCCCTTCTTGACTTATAGTTACAGGGCAGGGAGAGAGGAGAGGCTTCCTGTCTTCCACCTGTGATCAGTGTTTGTAGAGGCCACTGAAAGAAAAGCAGATGGAAGCAGAACAGGAATCCTGCCAGAAAAGCCAGCACCCTCCTAGCAGTTTGCCTGGAGATCACAGTGACTGAAGGTGTAGGTAGAGCCTCAGGGGCTTTCAGTTGAGGGCCTCTCCAGAACACTGCCAAGAGTTCTCTCCCAGGATGCTCCAGGTCCTGGCCTCAAGAAAGCTGAGGCCGTTGGTCAGCCAAGGCCTGGTGCCTCATCTTGTGGTCTCTCCTTAGGTCTATGATGTGTGCCTCACATTACTCTTACTGAGGAACGGGAGCCAACAGTTGGGGCTAACTCCCTCCTGCTTACCTTCCCCTCCTCCCCAGTGCACCAATAAAACATGCAGCTTCTAGGCAGGAACAGTAGCCTGACAGCTGAGGGGAACAAGGCCAAATATTTGTGGCTTGAACCCCAGAGGTAGTATGGCCACAGGACAGATGCTGGCCTTGAACTTTCACATGCAGGATTGGTGGTGTGGTATAATCATGAGGATGTTGGACTCTGCCCCAGGGTAACGCACTCATTCTCCCTCCTTCCCTCTGTCCTCATAGGCTTGCAGCCCTCAGTGAGCGGGAGACTCGGCTGCAGGAAGTACGCTCAGCTTTCTTGGCCACATACAGCAGCACAGTGGGGCTTCGAGCAGCAGCCCCCAGTCCCTCTGGTGCCATCGGAGGCCTGCTGGAGCAGTTTGTCCGTGGCGTTGGACTCCGGGGCACCAGCAGCAGCACCTTATGAAGTAACCAGCCCACAACAATTTCCTGCTCCTCTCACCTGAGCCCTGAGCAGAATCAAAACCATGCCCGGACAAGGGGTGCTTCAAGATAGGGAGAAATCTTCTCACTCCTTCTCCATCATACACATGGCAGCCCCAAAGCCAAGCAGGGCCAAGGACAGGGTTCTCCAACCCCCAGCTTCCTCACTGGTGATCACCACCCCTCTTGTCACTGCCTTTCACCCACCCTAGTCTTTGTTGGGATTCCCATCAACTCTCAGAACTGTGGGGAAGTTCCCTGGGGCCTTGTGAAGGCTGAGACCTCACGAAAAGACTTCCCTCTTCCCATTCTTGTTTCCTGGAGAGGAGGGGATCACCTGCACTGAGAATGAGGCAGTTTGACACAGATCACAAAATAAAATCTTTTTGAACAACTGCTCTCTTGCATTCTCGTTTGATTGCTGTCTTTGTAGGGTTATTTGGAAGGTTCTTACTGTTCTTCCTTGTGCAGGAAGGGATTGGGGTGGGGGCAGGTAAAGCAGAAAGACAACTGAAGACAGGGTTGTACCTCTTAACTCCTGACCCATGAAAATCTCAGTGAGATGAGGACATGTAGTCACAGGTGGTTAAAGTGGGAGCAGTGACTCTCAGACATCAATGGACCGTAGTCATGTAGGAAGCCTATTCACACAGATTCCCCAAGTACTAGAGGAATTTAGACGGGGTTGCTGAGATCTTCAATTAGCTAGGAATGGGTAGGGGTGGAGGATCTTTCATTTTTAACAAGTTCTGCAGGCAGCACAGTCCTGTTACAGGTGACTAGCAGCCCCTGCCTTACGGAGCCCTGACTGGTGGAGGGACTGGCTTCTGGGGCTTTGGAGACAGTAATTGATGTGGGGAGAATGGACCTGGCTGACTACCACTCTCATCTGCAGTGTGACCTAGATAGAGTAGATTGCATCCCCACAGTATGTCTGCATCTCTAATACCATGAAGTCAGGGTTCAAAGACATGGGCAAAGGGCTTTTCACAGGGCTCTAACAGCCATTTACTGAGCTCTGTCTCTTCACACAAAAGAGGTCATCAGTGTGACTGCCCAGAGGAGGGAAATAATAGCAGTGGACATATTTTGAATACTTACTGTGTACAATCCCCTGAGCTAAGGATTATCTCAAAATTTTACATCACACCAAGTAGGTACTATTGTAATGAGACTGGGCCACAGAGACGTTGAGTAACTTGCCCAAGGTCACACAGCTAGTAAGAACAAATGTACCGTCCTCCTATCCGGAGACCAAAGCAGGGCGGAAGTGGGAAGGGGGAGAAGCAGATTGTTCAGGGAGCAGTTCAGGAAGAGGAAACGTCCCCAACGCCCACCAGGTGCCCCAAACCATTCAGCACCGCGGACAGCTCTCAAAGGGTTTTTGGGTTTCGCCAGGGAGAAATGCGCTGGGAGGGACTCCCAAGGTATGGGCTGGACTTGGGGTCGGGGTTAGGTTCCCGGCAGGCTCGAGGCTGCTCCAATGGGGCGGGGGCCACCCGCAAGGCCGGGCGGGGCTATGTAGCCATCTGGAGTCACTGCCGCCGGCGGCCACAGTCAAGGCGCGACAGGCGGGAGTGCAAGCAGGGCTGGAAAGAGTGCAGCCGCCGCCGCCGCCGCCGCGGCGGCACAGGGGCCGGCCCCGCCGCTGCCGCCGCACCTAGCCCCGGCGGCCCCTGTCTTACAGCTTCCCGCGGTTCCAGCCACTCGACCAGCCATGTCTCTCAGCGGAGCCTCTGAGCGCAGCGTCCCGGCCACCAAGATTGAAATTACCGTGTCCTGCCGGTGAGCGGCCACGCTGGGGAGGGCGTAGGCACTATCCCTGCCCCAATCGGCTGTGGGGCTCGGCGCCAACAAGAGCTAGACCCCGGGGGAAAGAAGATTTCAGGGCCGGAAAATCTGATTCAGACTTAGGGGAGTCGCTGGCAGGTTCGGGGAGGGGGTTTCTTTAGACAGCTCCACCCGCAAAAGAGGGTTCAGCCTCCGGGTTCAAGGGACGGGTCACAGGGATCCAGTAGGATCTGGGCCTCAGGAGGACAAAGTTCTGGGTCTGACCCTCTTTCCTGGGCCCTTTAAGACAGTGTGGATGCATACACCACGGGTCTTGAGCAGATATTTCCGGTGCTGTCCAGGGTGCTGACAAGGGGGGGCCTCCCTTCCCCCTCACGTCCCCACCCACCAGTAATGAGGGAGGGAGATGCGATTTGAGCCCCATGCCTCCCCGGGGTTCCGAACTGAGGGCAGAGTCCAACCGGGGCAGAGTCCAGGCACTGGGCTCCAATATGACCCACCCTCTTTCCGTCTCTCTTTCTCTAGGAATCTGCTGGACCTCGACACCTTCTCCAAGTCCGATCCCAGTAGGAGGCGCCAGGGACGGGAGGGGGAACTGGGGTCTGGGCGCGACTGAGGGGCGGGGAGGGGTTCAAGCCAATCTGACATCCCTCCCCACCTCCACCCTTGCCTGCAGTGGTGGTGCTTTACACGCAGAGCCGGGCGAGCCAGGAATGGCGAGAGGTGAGTCCTAGAGCCCTCTCCCAGCCAAGAGCAGCCCCCGGGGAATCACCTGCCCCCTTGCAGGAGCCATGCTGACTCTCCCTCCACCCTCTATTCAGTTCGGACGGACAGAGGTGATCGACAACACGTTAAACCCAGACTTCGTGCGCAAATTCGTCCTCGACTACTTCTTTGAGGAAAAACAAAATCTGCGCTTTGATGTGTAAGCCCTGCCCAGATTCCGGGGTTGGACCGCTCCCCAGCCTGGATCCAGGAGAAATTCTGGCAGACCCCTCCCCGGCCAGACTCCCGGCCTGGTTCCTCCACCAGGCCATTGGATCCCACTCTGAAGGCCTCTACCTTAGTTTTAGCTCAGTCCCCAGGTCTAGCTTGGTTCTGCCCTTAGGTCAAATCCATTCCCCAGATCCGGTTGGGCCCAAAGCTTTGCTCCCTAATTTAGCTCAGGCTCCAGCTAGGCCCCTCCGGCCGGTGATATGACTCCACCCCCACCAGGTCCCAGTCTTGGCCTTGCCCCAGGCCTGATTCTGTGACCGTGATGCCCTAAAGGAGATCCAGACTGAATTCGGATGCAAGGTCACTCCCTCCTTCCACCCAAAATTTTAACCAGTATTCAAAACCTGACCCCTTTTTCCAGCTCTCTCCCACCAGCCCCGCCTTATGCTGGTTGCACTCTCTTCCCAGGTACAATGTTGACTCCAAAACCAACATCTCCAAAACGGTGAGCGAGCAGAGCATCCCCTGGTGGCCTGGCCAGGCACACAGAAGGCACTCAGTGTGTTAAATGACCCTCCTTAGAATTCTCCTATCCCTCAACCCCAACTCTACCCTCTTGGCCCCAAACCCACCCTCCTGGCCCTCCTTTCCTGCTCCTGCCTCATGGTGTCCCGCCTGTGCCTTTTACTCACTGTTCCTCTTCCTTCTCCGCCACCTCTCGGACATACAGAAGGTGAGGCTGAACGGGGCTGGCTGTGGGATGGGGCGGGGGTGTGGAATGGAAGGTGAAGTGTGGGATGGCATTGTGGAGAGCAGTTTAAACTGGCAGCAGGACCAAGCAGCAAAGCTGGCCTGGGGATTCCTCCTTTAAAGCACAGACAGGACAATACTTCTAGCATTCTGCCACCTTGGAACACCCTCGTCCAAGCAGCAGTATCACCAGGGCTGGGCTGGGACTCTGCAACCCCGGCCCCTCCTGGCCTTCTTGACTCCATGCCCTGGTGCAGGATTTCCTTGGACAAGCGTTCCTGGCTCTGGGAGAGGTGATCGGAGGCCAGGGCAGCCGTGTAGAGCGACCCCTCACGTGAGCTGAACCAGAAGGGGTGCTGGGGAAGGGTGGGTGCCTCCAAATTTTCCTCCCAAAGATGCTGCTGACCCAATAGCAGTGGAGGCTGGAATTCTCCCTGGTTGGGAGCTTTCAGTGGTTCCCCATCACCTCCTCCCCCACTCCCCCACCCCACCCCCACCCAGGAAAGACCAATCTCCACCCAGGGCTTTGTTCAAGTCAGTCTCAGGCAAGACATGTCTTGTTCTCAACCTCTCTCTCTCTCTCTCTCTCTCTCTCTCTCCCCCCCCCCCACTCTGTCCCTCTCTCCTCACTTTTTCTAAGTCTGATTCTACCTTTCAGGTCCACTTCCAAGCTCTTTTCCTCCAGGAAGCTTCCCCTCACTAAATCAAGTCCCCTGGAATTTCCATTACATTCACTTACTAAGTATTTATTAGCATGTTTTGTATGCCACACCCTGTGCTAGGCACCAGGAACTTATCCATTCCATAAATACTACTGGGCATATACTCTATGTCAGCCACTGTTCAAGGGGCTTGGGTTGTAATAATGAACAAAACAAAGGTTCCTACCCTCAAGAAGCTTATATTATAGAAGAGGGGAAGAAACTGTATAAAATAGACATAATAAATAAGTAAATTATATATTAGAAGACCTTAAGTGCTATGGAAAAAAGGCAAAGTAGAGCAGAATTAGGAGGATCGGAAATGCTGGGTGGGTGGGACTTGCAATATTCAACAGAGTGCTTGAGTAGGCTTTATGGAGGGGTAACTTCAGAGCAATGACCAGGAGGAAGTAAGGAAGTGAGCCATGCAGATATCTGGAGGTGGAAAGCAGAGGAAGCTGCCAGTGCAAAAGCCTGATATGTTCAGAGAGCAGTAAGGAGGCCAGTGTGGCGGTAGCCAAGTGAGCAAGGAGGAAGAGGAGGTGAGATTGGAGAGTTAATAGTTTAGGGTCTTGTAGCCACTGTAAAGACTAGCTTTTATTCTGAGTTGGGAGTTAGTGGAAGGCTCTGAGGAGAGAAGCGACATGATCTGACCATGTTTTCAAAGAATGAAGCTGGTGCTGGATTGAGAATAAACCTTGGGTGGACAAAGGTAGTAGCAGGGCTCCTATTGGAAGACTATTACAGTAATCCAGGAAGGTAGCAGTGAAGGAGGGAAGTGGTCAGATTCTGGATACAACTTGAAAGGGGAGCCATCATGATTCCTGACAGATTGAATATGGATGTGAGAGGAAAAGGGGAGTCAAGGATGACACCAAGGCCTTTGGCCTGAACACCTAGAAGGATGGAGTTGTCATAAATGAGATGGTTAAAAAAGGAGACTAAGAAGGAGCATTAAGGAAGTAAGAGGAGGACCAAGAGAAGGGGGTATTATCCTGGAGGCAACATGAAGGTGTGTATTGAGGAGAGAGTGACAAGCCATGTTAAATGCTGCTCCAGATCAGAAGTTCTGAAGGAAGAGGTGGGGGTGACAGCCTAGTTGGAGAGGTTTAAAAGAGAATGGAAGACAGGAATGAGAGTCAAGGAATCTTTTAAGATGTTTTGCTGCAAAGAGAAGAGAAAAGGAGGAGTGGTTAGCAAAGGAAGTGAGGTCAGAATAGGTTTGCATTTTTTAACATGAGAAAAATTATACTACATTTGTATGTTAATGGGAAGGATCCAATAGAAACTGAAAAATAGACATAATTTAAAAAGGAGAGAATTACTGGAATGCTGTCCATGCACCGGCAAGAGTGTGTGGAATGTAGCACACAGTGGAGGGATAAATAGGCACATGGATAGTCATTTATAGCAACAGTTGCGTGGGTGAAGATACTGGAGGCAAGGTAGGTGTGGTGGGAGGTCCGTGGACATTCTCATCTGGTTGCTTTAGTCTTGTCAGTGAAGTGGGAAACAAGGTCATGGGCTGAGTGAGGATGGGGGAGGAGGAGGCTTTCCAGGTTTGAGGAGAGAAGAGGAGTGAAACTGCCATCTAGCAGAACTGGAGAGTGAAGTATGATTAAGGACCCTCTTGAGGTTTGTGGTCATGCTTTAAAATGAGACCAGTTAGGGACACCTGGCTGGCTCAGTAGAGCACGTGACCCTTGATCTCAGGGTCATGAGTTCAAACCCCATGTTGGGTGGAGAGATTACTTAAAATAAATAAATAAATAAAATGTAAAAGAAGAAATGAGATCAGTTAGCAAGATTTGTGTTTTCCTCTGGCCACATTTAGTTGCACGGGTGCAGTATGGCTTAGGCAGAGAATTGTATTTAACTAGGGCTGTGGTTCTGCCAAATAAGTATATTGAAGTGACAGAAGAGCAATGGATAAGGGGTAGAATGCAGGGGAGTGATTATTATAATCACTGACTGGAATTCACATTGGGTCAAGGGGATGAGGGAAAACATTAAGGAGGCAAAGAACAGAGAGAAAGCTGAGGATCAGAGACTTGGTCCTGGATGTGTAGGTGAAGAGTCCCTGTATTCCTCACACTCTGTCTTTTTAAAGCACAAAGAGTCAAAGATCGAAAGAGCCAAACAAATGGTTCAACATTCATGTTAAAAACGATGAAAATCACATAGCAAGTTGGAGTCAGGACTTACACCCAGGACACTCCTGACCTAGATTTCTCTCTGCCATACTTTGGATCCCTTTGGGGAATTAGGGTTCACAGGCCCATATCAGCAAGGCCCCTGATCACTTGGATACCCAAGGCAAATCGGGGATGGGTGTGTCCTGGTATGTGCCCAGGACGCGCATGGAAGGATCCCTTCTTGGGTCAGGAGAGGATAAGGCTGCCCTTGTCTTTTTTATTTCACTCTTCACATTTATTTCACTCTTCAGAAATCACACCATCTTTGATCTAACAGAACAGCCCTTTGCCCAGGTCTGGATAGAAATTCCTCTCCCTCATTCAGGACTGCTACATCACACTCTACTTGCCTGTCAGCTTTGACATTCCACTGGCAGCTCTCTGAGGGCAGAGTCTACCAGAACTGGAGAGTACCATCCGGCCAATTCATACCTAGCACAGTGCCTGGCATATGGTAGATACCAAGGTCTGCTTTGAGAAGTATCACCACCTTCAATATCAATAAAGCCTCCCAATTGCTTGTCCTTCCATGTACTCATTCAGATCTTTTCATAGCCCTGAGAGGTGGGAATTATTCCCATTTCATAGCAGAGGGAACTAGGACCAAAAAAGGGGAAATAACCTACTCAGGATTCCAAATCCTATGTCTTTCCTAAGCTACCATTATAACATGTCCACCTAGGCCACAGCAGCCCCTTCCTTACAGACTTTAGACCCTCTTCCCAATCAAAGGCAGGGCCTTCCCCACCAGGAAAAACCCAGGACAGAAGGGGATACATTTAGAGGACTGTCAGTAAATTGCATATTGAATCCCTGGCCCACTCACTCCCAGATTGGTTTCCCCAATCTTCATTGCCTACTCTCCCTCCCCTCACAAAGAGGACTTTTCTGCTTCCAGGGGTGTACCAGGCAAGAAGTGTGGGACCATATTGCTGACTGCAGAGGAGCTTAGCAATTGTCGGGTCAGTAAGGGCCATATGCTAGACCCACAAGGCTCCCTTCTCTCCCAAACCCCCTTTAGTGGACTGTTTGAAGCTATGAACAATTTGGATGTCAACAAGCCAAACTTCATCCCTAGGACATTGCCACCATGCAGCTGTGTGCAAACAAGCTGGACAAGAAGGATTTCTTTGGGAAATCAGATCCCTTCCTTGTGTTCTATAGGAGCAATGAGGATGGCACGTGAGTCAATGCTTTCTCCAGTGGCACCTACCCCTCCCCAGCTGTGGCCATGGGCCCATTATGGCTCTTAGGCTAGATGTGGGGCATCTTAGATTCCACTGGGTCCTGAGCCCAGAATTCACTCAAGGCAGAGGACAAAATGTGTTTAACAAGTGGGGAAATCCCAGGGATCTCCAAGAGTATGAGGACCTATCTCTGGGCTCAGTCCTACCCCCAATGCAGGCTCCAGTCCTCTTGCTCCTCTCCAGGTTCACCATCTGCCACAAGACGGAGGTTGTGAAAAACACACTGAATCCTGTGTGGCAACCCTTCAGCATCCCTGTGCGGGCACTGTGCAATGGAGACTATGACAGGTCTGCTTCAGCGTAAGCTAAGGATTAAGGGAACAAGGGTATGAGAATGGGGTTCCTGGCCCCAGAATGATGGCAGAAGTAACAATAGTTTTGGAGGATCCTGTTTGGCAAGACAGAGTTTGGGGCATGGAGATAGGTAAATGGGGAAGCAAATGGATGGCCACATAGATGGACAGGAGGATGGATGGGTGGATGGGTAGATGAAAGGACAAATGAACAAATGAAAAACCAGATACATGGATGGATGGTTGGATGGATGGGTAAGCTGGTGAATGGATGGATGGGTATATGGATGGGTGTGTAAGAGGCTTGGTGTGTCAGTATAGTGGGAGATGAATGAGTGGATAACAGATGAATGGATAAGTGGAATGATGGGCAGATCAGTGGATGGACAGATGATGGATGGATTAAGGATGAATGAGTAGATGGATGGGATATGAGAGATTGTTACATGACTAGAGAGGCAGAGGGATGATTGAAAAAGCAGGAGAACAAACAGTGAAAGGTGGATTGATGAATGGATGGTAGATGGATGGAAGGATCATTGGATGAATTGTCTGATTAATAAGTAGGTGGATAGGCTGACCATATGAGCTAATAAATGGACAGTATGAAGACAAGTAAGTGGGTGGGTGGAAGGATGGATGGGTACATAAATGTATGGCTATATAGATGAATGGATGATCAGATGGACAGACATCAGATGGTTGGGTGTTTAGTTAGATATATGAATGGACAGACAGATGGATGCTTGCATACATCAGTAAGTCAGTGAAAGCCTGGATGTATAGTTATATGGGTAGATAAAGATAGGTGTTAATAGGTAATTAGATTGGCAAATGAATGGGTAAGTGGATGTCTAGATGGATAGATAGATGGTTGTCTGTACTGTAACAGATATATGGACACACAGGAGGACTCAGGCATAGTAGTTAGGAACAAAGTGTTTGGAACCAAGATGTTTGAGGGTTTTTTTGTTTTTTTGTTTTTTTGTTTTAAGATGTTTGAGTTTTAAGTTTCAGCTTAATCACTTACTAGTTATGGTCCTTAGTCGAGTTTTTGTCTTTTGTACCTCTTATCTAAAAATAAGAATAATAGTACTTTATAGGATGGTTGTTAAATTAAATGAGACAATCAATGAAAGTACTGATAACAATGCCTAGAATATAGTAACACTCAACAAATAGTAAAGAAGAGTAACACCAAGGGTGCCTGGGTGGCTCAGTCAGTTAAGCATCCAACCTCGGCTCAGGTCATGATCTCATAGCTCATGAGTGCAGGCCCCATGTCGGGCTCTCTGCTGTCATCACAAAGCCAGCTTTTTGGATCCTCTGTCTCCCTCTCTCTCTGCCCCTCTCCCACTAGTGCTCTCTTTCTCTCTCTCTCTCTCTCTCTCTCTCTCTCTCTCTCTCTCTCAAAACTAATCAACATTAAAAAAATAGAAATAGCAGTACAAATAGTAAAAGAAACAGTGGCAGTGGCAGTAGATAGCTAGGTATGTGCATGGGCTGATGAATGAATAAATAGGATGGATGGACTAATGGGAGGATAGCTGAAGGAAAAACAGATGGGCATATTGGAGGATGATTTGTTTATGGTTAAGTAAGTGGGGGTGCATCTAGGATTTATTGTACACACCTAACCTATATTTATCTCCTGCATTTCAGAACAGTGAAGATTGATGTTTATGACTGGGACCGGGATGGAAGGTAGAACTGCCCCACATAGTACTGTCTTCTCCTGTAGTTAATTCAAAGACCTTCCTATAATACATAGTACATTCACCAGGAACCCAAAGTGGCCTTGTGAGACGTGAGTGGTAATAATAGATGCCAAGACCTTGAGTACACCTCTTCCCTCTTTCCCCTTAACTTGGCCTCTCTTATGGCCCCAACCCCAGTGCCCTGCAGCTCAAGTAGAGAGAGGGGATAGTGGGAACAAAAGACTACTTTCAGGGCTGGCTCCAAGCCAACAGTAGCCATTGCTCACCCACCCCTGGCCTCCCTGCAGCCATGACTTCATTGGTGAGTTCACCACCAGCTACCGGGAGCTGAGCAAGGCCCAGAACCAGTTCACAGTGTATGAGGTGAGAACTCCAGCCTTGTCCAGGTTTCCCAGTCCCTCCATCCCAGTGTTCTCAGTCTACAGCTCTCTTTCTCTATTTCCCACCATCACTGTTATCTTTTTCACTCAGGTACTTAACCCTCGGAAGAAATGTAAGAAGAAGAAATATGTCAACTCAGGAACTGTGAGTGCTCCCTAAAGCTCTAGCCCTCCCTAGATCCTTCTGCTTCCATTCCCACAGACAAATGTTGGGGGTACAGGAGGGCTGTGGGCACAGATTACTTGAATATAGTAATGTTGGGCACAAGATAGCACCACTTAAGCTTATCTTTTGGTTTCTCACTTGAGAAAAATTGTTTGAACTTTACTGTTGCAGAATTTTTTTTTAAACTTAAGTTGTATTTCCCAATTTAATACATTTTTGTAAATCCAAATCTATTTCTGACAGCTTCCTCTTTTTTGCCATTTTAGAAATTGGACAGGGTGGGGGGTGTGGGGCAGGAGGTGGAATCATGTGCCTCTCTGCCTTCTGCTACCCAACTGCCCACTCCAAAGTGGCAGGGCTGCCTCTCTGTCCCACAGGTGACGCTGCTCTCCTTCTCTGTGGACTCTGAATTCACTTTTGTTGATTACATCAAGGGAGGGTGAGTCACAGGCCAAGTTCTGTTCAGCATTGAGTTACTCCCAATTCTAAGCCTCAGTTTTTTAATATATGAATGTTTAGGGTCCATGGAAATAAACTTTTAAACACTTGGCAAACTATAAAGTGCTCTGCAAAATGCATAGTGTTGCCCATCTTAGTTCTCTTCATGGAGCTGCCTTTCATGCCTAGCTTCCAGTGCCCCCTGAGAAGATGCCAGACCAGTGGTCTTCGAAGATGACCCCAGTAACCTGACTGGGATCCAGATAAAAATCATAGCCAGGCAAGAAGGAGAGGCCAAGAGAGAGGGAAAACCCAAACAGACCAAAGAGGACATTCCACTTGGTTCAGTAGTGGTAGGCAGACCTGGGTAAAGTGCTTTGCTTCTCTGAACCTCACTTTTCTCCTATGCAAAATGGAGATATTAATTACTACTTCAAGGCTATAGTAAGGGTTAAGTTAAATTACATAAATTACATAAACTTATCACACAGTAGGCATTTAATTCTACTACCCAGAATGTGCTCCATGGGCCAGCAGCATCTGCATCACCTGGGAGTTTGTTAGAAATGTAGAATTTCAGGCTCCACCCAGACCATCCAGATCAGAATCTGCATTTTAGCACTATCCTCAGGCTATTCATATGCACACTAGTGTTTGAGAAATCCTGGCATAATAAGTATTAATCCCTCACTTCTCAATCCATCTACTTCCCCGACAGGACACAGCTGAACTTCACAGTTGCCATTGACTTCACAGCTTCTAATGGTGAGGCATGGATGGGAGAATGGGGTGTGGAGGAATTCTAAGGAAGTCATTAGGGATTGGCCTGGATTCTCACCTGGAGATAAAAGTTCACTTACCCAGGAAGCCCAGGCTTGAGGCAAAGCCCAACCAGGTTGGGACAGGAGTTTTGGGGGGAGATTATTCAGTGTAATGGCAGGGAGGGCAGAGGGTACAGGAAAATAAGTGGGTAAATGAATCAAAAAAGTTGAAAGAAGAGATACCTCAAAAGTGGATGAGTACATTAATGGATGGGAGATAATAGGGGTGTAAGGAGAAATGAAGAGATAAATGGCTGAGTAATGACTGGGTGGGCAAACAGATGAACAAACCAAGTAGGTAGATGGGTTATGGAGTGAGTACAATAGGTTGGACAAGTGGATGCATGAATGGGTACACGGGTGGACAAATGGACAGATGTTTACATTGGAGAAATAACAGGTAAGTAGATAGGGCAATGAATGAGTGCACAGGTGGATGAATCCATATGAAGACAGAATGAATGGAATGAATAGGAATGAATGGATGGGTGATATTTGGGTGTATATTGAATAAGAGAATGGAAAGGCAGGTAGAAGAGATGGATTGGTAGATTGAAAGATGGATTTATATCTGGTGGATCGGAGAATGGATGTGTGGATAAGTGGATAAAGTGATGGATAGATAGAGGGGTTGGTAGGTGGACAGATGGATAAACGAACATATGGATGATTTGGGCATAATAACGAGGGAGTACAAGGGATGGGTGAATGGATAGGTGGTTGGATATATACACAGACAGGTGAATACATAAGTGATCAAGGTGACCATGAGGCTGGGGGTCCTTTGTCCCTACAGGGAATCCTCTGCAGCCCACCTCCCTGCACTACATGAGTCCCTACCAACTCAGCGCCTACGCCATGGCCCTCAAGGCAGTGGGAGAAATCATCCAGGACTATGACAGTGACAAGCTCTTCCCAGCCTATGGCTTTGGAGCCAAGCTGCCTCCAGAAGGACGGATCTCCCACCAGTTCCCCCTGGTATAGTATAGACCAGAGCCTAAACTCCATGCCCTGGCCTCTGGCCCACTCATGTTGGTGATTTTCTTCTCTTCATATTTCTTCTAAGGGTCAAGTACCGCAGAGGATCAGGAAACCA
This sequence comes from Panthera tigris, assembly GCF_018350195.1. Lineage (NCBI taxonomy): Eukaryota > Metazoa > Chordata > Mammalia > Carnivora > Felidae > Panthera > Panthera tigris. The sequence goes on from NC_056661.1 coordinate 50,993,273, forward strand.
TGAGAGGGTGGCAGAGAAGGGAGGGGAGCAGGGTTGGAGTTTGGAGGGGAGCATGAGAGTAATCGGAAAAAGGAGTGAGCTGGGATCAGAGTACTCCTGGGTATACCCTGCATGGCTCAGCCCAGCAAGGCATCTTCCCTGACAGAACAACAATGATGAGGACCCCAACTGTGCAGGCATCGAGGGCGTGCTGGAGAGCTACTTCCAGAGCCTGCGCACAGTGCAGCTCTATGGGCCCACCTACTTTGCTCCTGTCATCAACCAGGTAGCCAGGTAAGGGAATTGGGTGGGTTTGGGGGGAATGAGGGGACCCAAATAGGGGACTGACTTCCCAAGGATAGTCAAGACCACTCTTGGCTTAACCTGGGCTTTGGGGAAAGGATACAAGTTTCACTGTTGGCCAGGCTCTAGTATAAAGAGGTAAATGCTAGGGCTCCCGGGTGGCTCAGTCAGTTAAGCATCCAACTATCGATTTTGGCTCAGGTCGTGATCTCATGGGTTCATGAGATTGAGCCCCCCATCGGGCTCTGCACTAACATCCCAGAGCCTGCTTGGGATTCTCTCTTTCTTCCTTTCTCTCTGCTCCTCCCCCACACGCATGCGCGCGTGCTCTCTCTCTCAAAATAAATAAATTAACATTTAAAAATATATAAAATAAAGAGGTAAATGCCTTATTCTGCGATAAAGAGGATGCACAGACAGTGTCAACAAATTACCCCAACTCCATTCTCTGGGAACAACAACTCAGCCCTCAAGTTTGGGGAAAAGAGAGATGGTCCTATAGCACAATGGTTAAGACACAAGCTTTGGCATCAGACCTGGGAGTGATCCTGGCTCCACCACTCACTAACCATGTGACCTTAAGCAGCTTAGCCTAAGTCCCCATTTTCTCCCTGTAAATGGCCACAATAATGGCTAACAATAGCACCTTCTTGATAGGAATATTGGGAGGTTAAAATTAGATAACAAAGTAAGAATTATGAGCACAGTGTCTGGCCCATAGTAAGTGCTCAATAAATGGTAGATTAAAAAATGCGAAAGTAACTTCTAAAAATAAAAGAGTAACTCCAAATTTTCAGAATAAAAACAAAACCCTGAGATCACAATCACTTTTTAAAATGTAAATAAAATAAAATGACAGAACTAAAACCAAACATATACCATTAAACATAAATTGGGGGGCCACCTGGGTGGCTCAGACAGTTAAGCGTCTGACTCTTGGTTTCGGCTCAGGTCATGATTTCATGGTTTGTGAGACTGAGCCCCGCTTTGGGCTCTGTGGTGACAGCATGGAGCCTGCTTGGAATTCTCTCTCTCTCTCTTCTCTCTCTCCCGCTCCCTCCACTCGCACACACTCTCTCTCTCTCAAACATTTTTTTAAAAATTGGGTAAGTTCACCTCTTAAAAGAAAAAGACTCTCTGAATGGCTAAAAAATAATAAGTAAACTCTATGATATGCTGAATAGAGGAGACCCAGCTAAAACAAAGTACCTCAGAAAGCTTGAAAGTAAAAAGATTAACCAAAAAAAAAAAAAAAAAAAAAAAGAGAGAGAGAGAATACAAATGGAAGGATTTCAGGGATATTTATGTCTATACACTTCCCATTTCCCTAATAAAGATTGTTTATGTGATTCATAGTGAGGATAATAGTTTCTTTTAATTATGAAAGCAACGTAGCATTGCTATAGAAAATTTCAAGGATGGAGAAATGAAATAAGAAATCATCCAAAATACTTCCCATGGGAATGTGGATGTATATGTAGTTCTTGACAGGATTTTCCTTATGAATCCATAAATGCAGTCAAATTATATGTTGGGGAACCTGACTGGCTCAGTCAGAAGAGCATGCAACTCTTGTTCAGGGCCATGAGTTTGAGTCTCAGGCTGGGTGTAGAGATTACTAAAAAAATAAATAAACTTTAAAAAATTACATGTAATATTTCACTACTGATTTTTTTCACTGAATATTGGAGCCTCAGCATATTTTTTGTTGTTATTAAACAGATTTTTTAGATATTATCTTAGTTCACTAATTCATTCATTCATTCAATAAACATTCAATAAAGAGTCAATGTAGCATGAATGTGGGCTGTGAAGCCAAACTAGCTAATTTGGTGCACCTGCTCTACCACTCACTAGCTGTATGACTTTGAGCAAGACCCTGAACCTCTCTATGCCTATTTGCTCCATTGTAAAATGAGAATAATAATAGTAATATCATGGTAGGGGGGCACCTGAGTGGCTCAGTCAGTTGAGCATCCAACTCTTGATTTTGGTTTAGTTCATGATCCCAGGGTTGTGGGACAGAGCCCTGTGTCAGGCTCTGCATGGAACCTGCTTAAGATTCTCTCTCTCCCTCTGCCCCTCTCTCCCACTCATGCTCTCTCTCTCTAAAATAAAATAAAACACTTAAAAAATTGAAATATCATAGGATTGTTGTGAGGGCTAACTAAACTAATATACGTCAAGCGCTTAGTGCCTGCCACATAACTGCTATAAGTGTAAGCTATTACTGTTACTATTATTGTTATTATTACTATTAAAAGGACATTTGCTGTATTCTCAGTTCTCTGCTGGTGCACTGGAGACTCACAGATGAATCAGATCTAGTCTCTGCCCTTAGGAGCTCCCACCCTGGTGCAGGAGACAGAAATATAAATAAATCATTACTTTCCATAGGCCAGAGCTTCCCAGACTTTTCCAGCAAGTTGCCTGTTGACAAAGGCAAGCAATTGCTTCCCCCAGGGGAATCTTAGGGGCACAGCTGAAAGCAACCTGGCTGAAAATGTCTTTGAAAACAACATGTTTATCTTACTTCATGCAAATTTTACATTCTCTTCTTGTGTCCATGTTTGCTTTAATTTGGATGGGGGGAGGTGGGGTTTTTTTGTGTTTATTTATTTATTTTGAGAGAGCAAGAGGGAAAGCATGCCTACGAGTAGGGGAGGGACTGGAGAGAGAGGGAGAGAGAATCCCAAGCAGGTTCTGAGTGCTGTCAGCATGGAGCCTGATGCGGGGCTCCATCTCACAAACTATGAGATCATGACCTGAGCTGGAATCAAGAGTCAGACACTTAACCAACTGAACCACCCAGGCACCTCCAAAAAAAGGTGTTATAAGTGTACTTACAGTCATCTAGCTTTATGCACCAGATCATACAGTAGAATGGATGTTCTAGGTATCCTGTAGCCTTGGGTTCTCCCTACACATGCTGGTACCCTCATGGGTGTGAAAACCCATGTGGAAGGGCTGACAGCCCATCTTGGTTGACAGTATCCTAGAAGGCAGAGGGAGAGGAGGGTATAACCTAGTCTGAGAGATCTACTTTTGGAGAGGACTGCTCAGCTTGGCAAGTTGGAGTTTTTATAAGAGAATACAGAGTAGGCCTGGCAGGAGGAACCACATGTGAAAAGCCCAGAGTCATAAAGGGGCAAGATCAGGAAACAATGAACAGTGTATTTATGACCAGAATATACAGTGTATATGGAGGAGCATCCAAAAAACAGGCCTGGAATGGAGAGTGAAGGAATCAAGAGCTCAGGGCTTTAGGTTTAGTTGGGTTCTTTTATTGAGCATTTGAGATGTAGCTTGGGTAAAAAAGGAACCTAAAATTTAATTCTTTTTAACTTAATTAAATTTCAATGGCCACATGTGGCTAGGGGCTACCTTATTGGATAGTGTAATTCGGTCCTTTCCAACCCACACAGAACCTTTGTGCTCTCCAAAGGTCTCATTCTTCTTATATGTAAAATAAGTGGACTGGACTAAATGACGTCTGAAGTCCTTTTCACATAGAAAAATCTTGGATTCAAAGATTGATGGTGAGAGAAGGAAAAGAAGCTTGGAGCAGTTTTTAGACTGGCTAAGGACCCAGAAGCATAGGCAATGGGAGGTGGCCAGCAGAGGGGAGAAGGAAGAAAGAAGAAATGAGTGAGAAAGGGAAGAAAGGCAGCCTTCAGCCTTTGGTCTTGCCCTAAAATCTTTCTATGAGCTGTCAAAGCCCTGTGTAGTCTGGCCCCTGCCCCATCTCAGCCACAAGGTCCACTCTGCTTTCCTCACTTTCTGGGCTCCAGACAGGGTGGGCTTCCTTTAGTCCCATCACAGGGCCCTTGTCTATGCTGTTCCCTCTGCCTGGAATGATCCCCCTCCTTCACTTAACCTCTCCTTCACCCTCAAACATTGTTTCCTTAAAGAAGCTTTCACTGACCTCCTGGACCATGTCAGGATCCCCTACTAGATACTGTCATAGCAATGTCCCTTTCCATCACAGTACTTATCACAAGTGTAATTTTACACCTATTTCTGTGACTCTGGGATTAATGCCCTCCCTTGAGAGGGCTGGGATGAATTTGTTTTTTCTCATTGTGTACCTCTGGTGCCTATCATAACACAGTACCTACCATAATAAGTTCTCCATAAATGTTACTAGAGGGATGTCAGGCAGGCATCCAGGTCTTGAGAAGGAGCATGGGCTTTAGAAACCCCAGTCCTTACCCACTGCTTACACACTGGCTGTGGAAATTTTAGGGGTAGGGAATTCTCTTGGCCTCTTTGGACTTTCAGCTGGATTCTGATCTTGGACTCTCAACCAGGGCTGCAGCCAAGATCTCTGATGGTTCCCAGTACTACGTTCTGCTCATCATCACTGACGGGGTCATCTCTGACATGACGCAGACCAAGGAGGCCATTGTCAGTGTGAGTTTAAGAAGGAGGGCTTGCCAGGGAGGGTCACTGTTAATAACTGTGAAGGAGTTGAGATTTTATCCTACTTGCAAGCTAACAAATTAGTCTACCAGTTTCATGGATGCTGGCAGAAGACACAAGACTCCTGGATCAGAGACAAAGGACTTTGTTATTCTCAGTGATAGCAGTAGCTCAATTATCAGCATTTGCTCTGAATCTAGGTCCCAATTCCCACAAGATCATATTAAGAGGGCCAAATGACAGCTGCACCCACAATGGAAGACATTCTAGGATAGAAACCCTGAGTTTAGGGTATCTGAATCTTTCATAATGGGCAGTAAGCATATCTGCCCTTTGTTCCAGTGTGAGATACTTTATTATAAATTGAATAGTACACAAATCTGCCCTTTGCTCCAAAGGAAAACATTATATCTTTCAAGGCTATTTGATATGCAGACATCCTTGAAAAGATAATCTTGAACAAAGGAAATCACTGCCTCTGCTTGCAAGATGTGCAGAAACATGATACATGCACAGAGAATTGTCCCCAACAGTCACCTCCATCATTATGACTGTTCACCCCAACCATTCAACTCTTCCCTCACAGGCCTCCTCACTGCCCATGTCTATCATTATTGTTGGTGTGGGACCAGCCATGTTTGAAGGTGAGTAGGACGGAAGGGTGTCCATGAGTGAGACCAAGAACTGGGGAAAATAGGGGAGGATCTGGGCACCCAGGCCCGCCTCACAAAAAAAGATAAGATGGATGCTTGTGTTAGACCTTGACCAAGTGACAGACCTTCTCTGTACATATTTCCTTATTATAACTGAGGCTGTTGATACGAATATTTCCCTCCTGGGGTTCCTGGGAGGATAGAATGCATGGGAAGGCATAATAACAATTCCATAACAATGCCTAATATTTGTTAGGACTTTAATACAACCATTAAATATTCTCATGATGACTCCAAAGTGAGCTAACAGGGAAGGGGGTAGTATGGGTTGGTGTGGGAAAGGGCAATCAGCTGAGAGGTGTCTTCTCTGTAGCAATGGAAGAGCTGGATGGTGATGACGTGCGCGTGTCCTCTAGGGGACGCTATGCAGAGCGGGACATCGTTCAGGTAGACCTGACCGGGGAGAGGAAGTCATGGAGCCAAAAGGCACAGTGAGAAGGAGAGGCTAAGCTGGCAGCCACTCTCCCTTACTGCTTTCTTATTCACCTACCTTTCTTCCCGTTACGCTTTCAGCCTTCCTGCCTTCATTGAACATATTCTTTTTGAGGAATAGGCAGGTTGCTATAGCCATTGTGGATCCATAGTATAGGATATCCCCAAAGCCCATGCCCTCTAGTGGAGGTAACCAATAATAATCACAACAGTTAAATATCTCATTAGACTATGATAAGTGCTCCAGAGGAACAGCAAATGCCACTATGAGAGCTTATAACAGGGACTGACTTAGTAGGATAGTCAGGAAAGGCTTCTATAAGGAAATGACATTTGAGCTGAAACCTAAAGGAGGGTAGAGGAGCAGCACATGCAAAGGCCCTGAGGCTCAGCAGAATTAGCCCAAACATGGAAAACACAGGAGGCCAGGGTGGCAGGATCCCAGTAAGTGTGAAGAAGAGGGAGCCAAGGCCTTGCTGGTCATGGTGATGATTTGGAGTTTTGTTCTAAAAAATTGGAAAGTTCTTGGAGGATTTGACATAGGGGACTGAGATGGTCAGACTTGCATTAAGGGGATCTCTGTTGCATGGAGGGTTGACTGCAGCGGGTACTGTTAGTAAGGAAGTCTCTGAAGTAGTAGAGGGGAGGATAGGGATCTGGACAGGAATGGAAGCAGTGAGGATGGAGAGAAGAAGCAGGTTCAAAAGATTAAGAAAATTTTACAAGAGTTTATGCTTTGATTAAATGGTGATGGGGAGTGAGGAGGGCTTCAAGGATGACTCTGTTTTCTAGCTTGAGCAACTAAGTCAGTGATAGTCTCATTGATTGGGAAGGGGAAACCTGGAGGAGGAAAAGATTTGGCAGAAAGGGCCAGAATTCAGTTGTGAACACTTAGGGTTTGAGGTATCTAAGACAAGTGAATGGATATAATAATATGGTCAATTAAATACATGGCTCTGGACCTTAACAAAGAGGCCAGGGATGGATGTATAAATTTGGGAGTCAGAGAACAGTTTTGAAAGTCATGGAAGTGTATGAGATCACCCCGGAAGAGAACTGAGAGACGTGACCAGGTTTAGAGATCAGGTAGACCTAGAGGAATGGGGTTGGGGAAAGGAGCATCCAGAAAGGAACAAGAAAATCCAGAAGAGTGTGGTATGCCAAGAGTGGAATGTGTTTAGGAAGATTATGGTCAAATGTAATGAAAAGCTAAAGAGAAGTCAAGCAAGATGAGGACTGACAATTATTGCCCACTGGACTGATTTGGGAACAGAGGGACTATTACATTAGCAAAAGCAGTGTCAATACTGCATGAAGCTAAACTGGATCAGGCTGATGGTAAATAGAAGGTGAGAAAAAAAGGAGGTGGGGAGAAAGTAAATGTGGAAAGCTGTCCAAGATAGAGGGAAAGAGCTAATGTGATATTTGGAAAGAGATGTTAGGGGTCAAGGAGGAAACCCCCTTACTGCTTCCCTTCCCACTCCTCTCTTCCCTGGCCATTACCCACACCTGACTGTCTGTGCCTGTCCCAGTTCGTCCCCTTCCGAGACTATGTTGACCGGTCCGGAAACCAGGTGCTGAGTATGGCCCGACTAGCCAAGGATGTGCTGGCTGAAATCCCAGAGCAGCTGCTGTCCTATATGCGCACCAGGGATATCCAGCCTCGCCCTCCACCTCCTGCCAACTCCAGCCCAACCCCAGCTCCAGAACAGCCCTGAGGAGCCCACTTATTCAATAACTAGCAGTCTGCCTGCCTGCCCACCCACTGCTTTTGCTGAAAGCCAGAGGCACTTGGAGCCCTGGACCTCAGTGAGTCTAGCTTGGGGGATCAGTGCTGGCTGGTTGAGCCCTCTGCCCCCTCACCCACAGAAGGGCCTGGCATTGTCACCACCTCCCTGCCTTCATGCCAATAATAAAGCTGATCTTTACTCCACCTTTGTCTCATGGTTCTTGGGGAAGGAGACTAGGGGACCCAGGTCCTGGGGCCACACCAAAAGAAGTGAGCAAAAATAGCTTCAGTTCATCCCTCACCTGCTCTCACTCTCTCTCTCTCTCAAAAATAACACATTTTAAAAAATGAGTGAAACTTTGTATGTGTGCATGTTTTTTTGAGGAGAGGCCCATAGCTTTTGTCAGGTTTTCAGTGGGGTTCCTGACCTACAATGACTCTAACTCTGCTTTGATCAATTTATTCTGAATCTTTTAATAAGGATAATAAAAACAGCTAATATTTTGAGAATTCACTACATATCTAGGTGATTTACAAGCATATTCTTATTGAATCCTCACAACAATCCTGTGAGGTAAGCACTATACTTTATCTCCATTTTACACATCAGGAAATGGAGACTCAGAGAGGTTCACTTATTGAAGAGAACTCATCAGTTCGACTCCAGATCCCAAGATCTTCACCAGCAAACATCTTCCTGGAGTGTCAATTGTATTAGAATATTTTTCAAAAAACATCGTACATGAAAACACATACATTATAGTGAGTTGAATGCAAGGTTTGCATTAAGATAAAACAGAAACTTCCATTTGTTTTGGGCTTTGCCCCCAAACCCTGGAAGACCCTTTCGATGCTGTTCTTTGGATGGCAAAACTGAAGAGCAAGTACTGCTTAACAAGTGGACTCCTCCCAGCGCCCAAGTTCCCCAAAGTCCCCAAGAACTGACAATAGTTTTCGATCTCCCTTTTATAAATAAGGAATTTAAAGTAGGAAGAACTTAACAACATGTCTAAGTTCATACGGCTACTAAGTGGCCCAGTCATATTAAAACCAGCTGTCTGTTTTGACGGTCTTCCAACCCCCCACCCATAGCCATGATGCATTTTCTACCAACCCTAAGGGGTTCCCAGTTTACCATACACAAGCCCTTTCACATCCCACCAGCCTTCTACACCTCCCCAGATTCGGCCCCTGCCTTCATACCCACACTTTCCCTTCAGTCCTGCTCCTTTGCCTTTCCCAAGCTCCTTCCCTTTCCTTTGGCCACGCCCGGTAACCCTAACCTGGCCCCGCCCCTTCCCTCTAGCCCCGCCCCTTTACCTTTTCCAAGCCCCGCCCTTTTACTTCAGTCTCGCGTCGTTTTTTCCTAGTTCTGTCCTTTCTCCCCAGCCCAACACATTCCAGGTCCATATAAAGCCCCGCCCTTTCTTTCCTGAGGCCCACTCTTCTGTTTAGCCCCACCCTTTCACCGATGTTCAGCCCCTATTCTCCTTACTGAGGACCGCTTTACAGATGTCCCCGCCCACTCCCCGCAAACTCCGCCCCTTGGACTGGTTTATTCTCTTCCAGACCCGCCCCACCTCTACCCATAACTCCGAGTCCTTCCTTAGGCTCCAGCCAGCGTCCTTCTTGCTCCCGGCCCTGCCCCCAGCCCCGCCCCGTGGCTCCGGCCCCGCCTCGCCGCCTTTCTCGGAGACCAAGGCCAGGTCCCCACTGCAGCCGCGGCGCCAGCAGGGAGGGAGGGAGGAGGCAGAGGGGGAAGGGAGAAGGGCGGGCTCCTCAAGCCCAGCCCCGCGCTCACCGTCCGTGTCCGCAGATTCGCTACAAACGGCCCGACCACTCCGGATCTGGAATACCGCGACTTCAGCCTACAGGAACTCAACTCTAAGGTGGAGGTGCTACAGAAGTCATGTGGGGTGCCTACGGGCCCTTCCGAGTCTCAGAGAAAGGCCTCTCAAGACTCAGCAGGCGGGCGGGGATCTGTGGCGAAAGTGCAGATCGACAGCGCCGAGACGCCGCGTTTACCCTGCGCAGACGCCGTCGCCGCCGCTGCTGCCGCCGCCGCTGCCACTGCCTTTGCCGCCACGGTCTCCGCCGCCGCCGTCCCCGCGCTGCCTCCGGGGTCTTCCATTGTTCCGGCCGTGCCGGGTCCCGAGGCCGGACAACCTAGAGGCTCTCGAAACCGGCGGCGGCCGACGGAGTTGAGACACCAGGGCGCCGGCGGGACCGGGAGCGGCAGGGGTCAGCGCGGGAATCCCGGGGAGCCGGGGCTAGAGCGTGGGGCGGCAGGGTGCCGGGGTGGCGAGGTCTGCGGTCTCCGGAGTTGGGGCTCTCTCTCCCCGGCCCGTCTTTCCCCGCCGGCCTCCCCAACTGGGGTCGGAGCCCCGGCGGGCGCCCCCGGCAATGAGCCCGGACTCGAGGTGGCCGGTGAGTGCGGGCCTGGGACCAGGGCGGGAGTGGCCAGCGGGGAAAGGCTAGACTACTTTCGTGGGGCGTGCACTGAGCTGCCCGGTCCGAGGGCCTCTTGGGCCACTCGAGCCGGGAGAACTGACAGTGCATTAGCTCCCAGCCCGCGTCCCAGGGAAACAGAGTATCCTCCAGGGCTCCCTGGGCCAATGGCAGGAGGGGAGCCTTGTTTAACATGTTACACTTCGACAAAAGGGAAACGTCGCCGCATCCGGGAGAGGGCTGCGGGCACCGCCTGGGCCCGGCCTGATCCCTCCGGCCCCCGCCCCCTACTTCCTCCAGCCCCCTGAACTCTGCCGCCATACCCCTGTGGGCTCTGGGTCTTCCTCACGGGCTTCCAGTCTGAGTTCTTGTCTCCACCCCGTGTGCCTCTGCCGCCCAGTCCCAGTGGGACATCTGCCGGGGGCTCTGTGCTACTTTGGGAGCCAGGGCAACACAGATGCAGGATACACCAGGGACCGACCCATCATTGAAAGAGAAGAGCTTGCCTGTTCCTCTGATTGGTTTGTGTTTAAAGACACAGCTGCAGGTAGGAAGTAAAAGTGAGTTGGAGTAGAGGGAGTAGTTTTACCGATGTAGAAGTCAGGGGCACTGACAGAGAGGCTGGAGCAGCCCACTTGGCTTGGCTAAGTCACAGGAGAAAAGCCAAGAGATGTCACCGTTTGTCTAGGAGCTCAGGGTGGCTTTGCCTGGAATGGTGCCAACACCCTAGCTGAATTGTTGAAGTCAGCTAGGCCTGGAGAAATTGGGGCAGTCTCTGACCACGTTGGGCTTCCTGGGGGCTGGTGCCATCTGCTGTCACTACTCACCCAGGAACATTGGAGAGGAGGAAGGGAAGGCCCTGAGGACCAGCATGGAACTGAATGTGCCTAGATTGTCATGCTCTTGTTTGTACTCTTAAGTACCTGGTTATCACTCCCAGAGCCAGGGCCAGGGCATAGGCTTCCCCTAAACACCTCAGAAATGAACTGCTTCTTTCTGTAATGCAATGATTTCTGCTGGTGACCAGGATTAAATCATTGGCTATCCATTCAAACTTCTACATGGGTTAACACTAGCCTTCATCTGTCAGATGATCTGATGATCCCCTCATTCAGTATTCATTAAACAAGTTCTTTATTCATTTGCCAAAAACTGAGTGTCCACTACATGCCAGGTCCTGGGAATATATAGAGGTGGGTAGGCTCTCTGATGTCTGCACTGTATAGCACCTGGTATAGTGGGAGGAGACAAAGAACTTCCAGTGTGGTAAGTGCCTTGGTGGAGATGACAATGGAATGCTATGGAAACACAGCCCTCCGTGGGAAAGACAAATCATAACAGAAGAAGTGACATTTGAGTTGGGTTTTGAAGAATGAGTAGGAGCTCACCAATCAGGATGGAAACCATTTCAAATCTTGCAGGAATGAGAGGTTATAACATTCAGGGAATGGCAAATTGCCCAGGGTAGACAGAAGCACAGCTGTAACTAGTGAAAAGAAGAGTCTGGAAAGGAGGACTAGGGCCAATGAAAGGGGTACCTTGAATATCATCTTAGGAAATTTGTATATTATCCTGAAATAAGTGGGGAGCATCAGGAAGCTTTTAATCAAAAGATTGACATGGCTGTTGCTACTTGGTAAAAGATCACTCTGGCCACATTATGTGAAGTTAGGCTAGAATAGTTGAGATATGGGGCAGGATGACCAGGCAGGAGGCGATGAGGCCCAGACTGCCCATGGTATGGAAGTGATGGCATTTGGAGTCACTGTAAAGGTGGGCTGGCCAGGACCTTTGGGGAGAAGGGGAGGGCTGGAGAGAGTAGTGGATGACCAGGAACTCTTCCCCAGGCCTGTGCTAACTGATCTGTACATTCTAGATGTGACAGCATGGGGGTGGACTTTGATGTGAAGACTTTCTGCCACAACTTGCGGGCAACTAAGCCACCATATGAGTGCCCCGTGGAGACCTGCCGTAAGGTCTACAAGAGTTACAGTGGTATTGAGTACCACCTATATCACTATGACCACGACAACCCACCACCCCCGCAGCAGACTCCACTCCGCAAGCACAAAAAGAAGGGGCGCCAATCACGCCCAGCCAACAAGCAGTCGCCCAGCCCCTCAGAGGTATCCCAGTCACCCGGCCGTGAGGTGATGAGCTACGCGCAGGCCCAGCGCATGGTGGAGGTGGACCTGCACGGCCGAGTCCACCGCATCAGCATCTTTGACAACCTGGATGTGGTGTCAGAGGATGAGGAGGCCCCTGAGGAGGCTCCTGAGACTGGTAGCAACAAGGAGAACACCGAGACACCAGCTGCTACTCCCAAGTCAGGCAAGCATAAGAACAAGGAGAAGCGCAAGGACTCCAACCATCACCACCACCATAATGCTTCTGTGAGCACCACTCCCAAGCTGCCAGAGGTGGTATACCGGGAGTTGGAGCAGGACACCCCCGATGCCCCACCCCGGCCGACTTCCTATTACCGGTAAGGCCACCTCCACCTCCCAACTCTGGAAAACTGGTCAGGCAGGGCTCAGGAGCTGAGATGTAACAGACAGCAGATAGGAGAGTGGCAGAGATAAAGGATAGCAGAAGCACACTGGTCCTGCCAGGGCGGTGAGAGGAACGTGCCCCAGCTAATGATGGTGGCACTTACTATATACTGCCACATGCCCGGCCCCGCACTGGGTACTTTGCAGTCACTCCTTTATTTTATTCTCCCAATTCTCTCAGGTAGGTATCATTCTCATTTCACAGATGAGGAATGCACAGTCCAGAAAGGGGGCCAGACTTACCGAAAGTCACATGCCAGTAGATAGTGGAACTGGGATTCAAATCCAGGTTCCTCTGACTCCAAATCTGCACTGTTTTCACTATATCAAAAAATCATGTGTCTGGTTCCTGATCCTCTCCACTCCATCACTGTGTAACCTTGAGAAAGTTGTCTGGCTTCTGGTTTTCTAATGACCCCATCTGCAGAGCAGGTATAATATTCCTCTGCCAGCCTAGAGGTAGAAGACTAAGTGCACTGATTTCATAAGGTCTCTAAAGCAATTTGCAAATCTGCAGAGGTAATTTTCCCACCATTCTGTTACTGTCACCCATCCTTTAACATGTGTAAGCAATATTTTTATCACCTATGGTTTGTGCTCCTCCATTGGCCCTTGTATTTATTTCACTTAACTGTTTCTTGGAACCCCACTTCCTTGCAAAATTAGTCATGGTGGCTCTAACAAAGTTACAGGCATAAGGCCAAATTCCTTTAACACAAGGTAAGAAATGAAGGGGTGGGGGCAATTTGGTGGTGGAGCTATGTACAGAAACCTTAGCTGGAGGATGGGAGAAAAATCAAGTATAAACCTTCTCTCTGAGTCTTGGCATCCAAGGCAAAGAGGGCATTCAGATAAGTTAAGGAGCAGTATTTGGTGTCAACTAATCAGAAGGCCTAATCTCTGAGAAGGACTTGTAAAGGTTTTTATATGAAAGGTGGTTTTTTTACCAAAAGTGCAATCCGTGTGATGGTATGCCGAATCTCAGTTCTTTAAAATCAAGTCTGTGGGCACTCCAGTGATTTGGCCCGGTATGTCACTTTGGTCCCTCCCTTGTTCACATGTTATACAGTTTCCTCTTCCTGTCTTTCATCCATCCAGCCCAGCTTCACCTCCTTCTCCTTCTGGCTTTGCACTGCCTCTCTTTTATGTTAGCAGTGACTGTTAGGCTCACCCCCCAACATACAAACCCTTGTTTGGGCCAGCCTTTTCTCCTAAGGGCTCTTCAGCCTTCTCTGCTCTGATAGGCAATCCAAACCAGTTCCTTCCACTCCATTTCCTCCTCCCTCTGCTCAGATTCACTCCTTATTCCTGGGGATCAAATCTGTTCTCCAGGGCAGCAATTCTCAGCTGGTACACTGTGATCAGCTGGGAGGTATGTTGCATGTCATTTATTACTACTGTTAGTAGAACTGTCCAAGTTTTGCAAATGATATTTTTTATGTATAAATTTGAGAAGATTTGAGGTCATCTCTCTAACAACACCAATTTCTCTTGCTTGCATCTAATATATGCTTTCTTAAGGAGAAAAGAGGGTGGAGTGTAGGCTGGTGTGCCAGGAATTGTACATGACATGCAGCCTACATTATCTGTGCCACAGCCTGTAATCTAGGTGCACTGTGGGAGTGTGTTATATACCATCGCATAATGTCACATGTTATGGCAGAGCAAAGGTTGAGAACAAGTGCCAAGGCCTAGCAGGGGCTGGATAGTTCATACAATCTCTAAGCCACACCCTTTTTCAAGGATGAGGACATTGCGGTCATTTGGGGTAAAGGGCTAAGAAAGAAACTGCTTCCTATAGATACGGTATTTTAGTTTCCTCCATTCCACCCTCAAAATGCCTTTGAAATGAACAACTGTGCCTATTTCTGTGTGGTGAATCAGACATGGTCCTTGCCTCTAGCCTGTAGTGGAGGAGTTAGACACATAAATAGTTATAATACAAGGCAAGATAGCTCAGGGCTATACAAAAGCTAATAATAAAGCCAAGGTTTATTGAGTACTTGCATCATGCCAGGAACTGTTCTAAATACCTTATCTGTATTAACTCATTTAATGCTCACAACAGCTGTGTGAAATAGGTACAGGTTAGCATCACCACTTTATAGATGAGGAAACAGAGGCCCAGGGAGATCACCTTATTTGCCTGCTGTCATACAGAGCATGGCTCCCAAGCCTATACTCATCCGGCCTACTCTAGCACCCAGAGCTCCATTTCTCTTGTGGAGAGGGGAGTGGAGGGACAGAAACTAACATTTATTTAGGGCCTGCTATGTGCCACTTCAGTTAGCCCATTCATTTTTTTAAATTCCATTTAATCCTGACAAGTGTCTTTGGGAGTAAATAGTAGCATCCTCATTCTCTTATCAATAAAACTGAGTTCAGGAAGGACCAGTGATGTCTTGAAGGTCAGAGTGGCAGAGCCAGGATTTAAATCCATGTTTTCAGAAACCAAAGCCCCATTCTTTCCATTGTGAAATATATATATATATATATATATATACAACATATATATAATTTGCAAGTGATACTTGGGGACCTTTCTTCTCCTAACTCTGCACCATCATCCAGACCTATAGCTTTACACTACCAGAGTCCAGGCCGCCTAGAGCATAGCAGGGGCATGGGGAGCCTGCTCTGTATGCCAGGCACCTGGAGTAGCCCTCAGCTCCAGTCTGGCTGGCCCAATGAGTGTGTAGGGTAGAGTCTGAATTCTAGTTCTGCCACTTCCTGGTTGTAGGACCTATCTGTGTTAGACAGTTAATTAACTTCTCAAAGCTTCATTTCCTCATCCTCAAAATAAGGGCAATATGAACACTGATGCTATGGCTGTGGTGAGAATCAATGTGGTAACAGTACAATGCTTGGCTCATAGTAAATGCTCAGTAAATCTTAGCTATTCTGTTATCTTCCAAGGCTATCCAAAAAACAAACACAATACCAAGAGTTTGAGGGAGCCCTGAGCTGCATTAGCTGACATAAGACCCATGGCAACTCCATTCAGGATGCTGCCAGTTGGTAATAAAACATATATATAATTTGCAAGTGATACTTGCAGACCTTTCTTCTCCTAACTCTGCACCATCATCCAGATCAACCCGGTAGGTCCTAGCTGCCCTACCCTCCTCCCTTCAGGAGTTTGGTTGAGCCTCCCTACCCCAGAGGAGGTGGTATAGTAGCTAGTACACAAGCTTTGGAGTCAGCAGGCCTGGGTTCACACCCCAGCTCTACCACTTTCTCCCAAGGGAGCCAGAACAGGTGAATTAACTCCCCAAACCTTAGGTTTCCTTTTCTGCAAAACAGGAGTGATTACAGCACCTGGGGTTAAGGTGAGGCTGGAATGAGACAGCATAAGTAAAGGCACAGACCTGGCAATGTGTAAGCATCCAGCAATTGTAACCCATTGTCTTTAGGGGAAGGAAATCTCAACTATATGATGCTGAGCTGCCTATGTGCACTGCAGGTACATTGAGAAGTCGGCAGAGGAGCTGGACGAGGAAGTAGAATATGACATGGACGAGGAGGACTACATCTGGCTGGATATCATGAATGAGCGGCGGAAGACAGAGGGTGTGAGTCCCATCCCGCAGGAGATCTTTGAGTACCTTATGGACCGGCTGGAGAAGGAGTCCTACTTTGAAAGCCACAATAAAGGTGACCCCAATGCACTAGTGGATGAGGATGCTGTGTGCTGTATCTGCAATGATGGTGAGTGCCAGAACAGCAATGTCATCCTATTCTGTGACATGTGCAACCTGGCTGTGCACCAAGAGTGCTACGGTGTCCCCTACATCCCTGAGGGCCAGTGGCTGTGCCGCCGCTGCCTACAGTCACCCTCCCGTGCTGTGGACTGTGCCCTGTGCCCCAACAAGGGTGGTGCCTTCAAGCAGACAGATGACGGGCGCTGGGCCCATGTGGTGTGTGCCCTGTGGATCCCTGAAGTCTGCTTTGCCAACACAGTCTTCCTGGAGCCTATCGACAGCATCGAGCACATCCCACCAGCTCGCTGGAAGCTGACCTGCTATATTTGCAAACAGCGGGGCTCAGGGGCATGCATTCAGTGCCACAAGGCCAACTGCTACACAGCCTTCCACGTGACATGTGCCCAGCAGGCTGGCCTTTACATGAAGATGGAGCCTGTGCGAGAGACAGGTGCCAATGGCACTTCTTTCAGCGTCCGCAAGACGGCCTACTGTGACATCCACACACCCCCAGGTTCAGCACGCCGCTTGCCTGCCCTGTCCCACAGTGAGGGTGAGGAGGATGAGGAGGAGGAGGAGGATGAGGGTAAGAGTTGGAGCTCAGAGAAGGTCAAGAAGGCCAAGGCCAAGTCCCGGATCAAGATGAAGAAGGCACGGAAGATCCTGGCAGAGAAGCGGGCCGCAGCACCTGTGGTGTCGGTGCCCTGCATCCCACCACACAGGTATGTGGGGAGCAGATGGATAGGCTGGTAAGGGAAGAAGAAGCCCTCCTAGAGACTGATAGCCCCGAGTGGAGTGACAGGGTTGGGTTCTCTTATTAGAAGCTACAAAGAAGGTCAAAACAAAACACCAGATTCCAAAAGAAGTTAGCCCTAGCAGGTCACCGGACTTTTATCTTAGGAGCCAGAAATTTCAGCTTTTATCTGTCAGACCTAACATGTTTTCAGCTGCCCTTCATTTTATGGTCTGGTTTAAGTAGGAAGAAAGAGGATGTAGTAGCTATCAGCCACAGTGGCAGAAATACTCTAACCCTGAACGGAGAAATGGAAGGAAAAAGGGGGAAGGAGTTGTGAAGTGGTCACTACCACAAATGAATCCAAATGACGGCTGCCATCATCAGTTATTTTTAACTTTCTCTTGTGCTGTCTAGTTAATTTCCTCTAGTTTACTGCTCTACAATTATACTTTATCCTAAAACCTTACAAGGCTCAGGCTGAGCAGGGTATCCCAGAGTCAAATAGTACTCTGGGCTGCTGTGACAAGAGCAGTCTTAGAGGCCAAACTCCTCATATGAGTTCACCCAACTTCGTGAACAGGGTCAGGGATCTGGCTTCATGCTGGGAATTTGGCTTCCTGTCTGGTACTGTTTGCTCTTCTTCGCATTAAGCCAAGTGTCACAGGCCTTTTTGACAATAGACTTACTCCAGATTCAACTCCATTCAGGAATTCTCACCAGCCAGAGACACCTGTTCTGCTTAAGAAAATAATGGCCCAACAGGTTTTTCTCTTTATTCCTCGCTTCGCAGGCTCAGTAAAATCACCAACCGCCTGACCATCCAAAGGAAGAGCCAGTTCATGCAGAGGCTACACAGCTACTGGACGCTGAAACGACAGTCACGAAATGGAGTCCCGCTGCTACGTCGCCTGCAGACACATCTGCAGTCTCAGAGGAATTGTGACCAAGTCGGGGTACCGTGTCAGATTCCCTATGGGCTCTGGGAACTGGGGCCAGGGACATAAAGGACTGAGATATGTGATAATAGTTTTCAGTGTCCGAGAGCTTAGGCTATTTCCTCCTTTAAAGTAGCCCTCAAACCAAACTCAGGATGAGATCCTTACAGATTGTCTGCACGTTAAAAGGGCACTGTTCCTGTGTGTTCCTTCATGCATTCATTCAACAAGCATATACCAACCATTGATTCTGTGCCAGATCTAGGGGACACATAGGTACAGGAATCCCCACTTTAGCTAGTGAGGCTGCCAGTAAATTACTGTGCTACCTCCTTCAGTTTTACCTGACATTGACCCAAGCTTCCTGGGCTCTTCCCTCTGGCCCTTCTTCTGGCTTCCTTATCATCTACCAATCCCCTTCTTGCCTCTACAGAGAGATTCTGAGGATAAGAACTGGGCCCTCAAAGAACAGCTCAAGTCCTGGCAGCGCCTCCGGCACGACCTGGAGCGAGCTCGGCTGCTGGTGGAGCTGATCCGCAAGCGGGAGAAACTCAAAAGGGAGACGGTAAGTGCTCCTGGGTCAAGTCTGTTTTTCAGAGGAGAAAACATTCCTGGGACAAGGAAAAGCCTTTGTCCCCTGGCCAGGAAGCAATAGGGCTGATGCTGGAGTCAGGTCTCAATGGTGCCCAGTGTGTTCTCCAGCTCACTGCAAGCAGCATGTCACAGAAGAGGATGAACAGGACCCTCAGTTATGTGATACAGGTAGCTGGCACTGGGAGTTCAAGGAAGAAAAAGGCCAGAGTAGTCAGGGAAGGTTTCACCAGGTGGGGCCTTGTAGAAAGTAGACCTGAGTGTGTCAGCTGTGGGCAGGAGAGAAGGAAGGCAGTTTCCCAAACCAGCTGCTACCATCCCTTCAGACCTCTTCCAAGGGACTGGCCTGGGCCTGGCTGATCGGGCCTTTATGTATGTCAGATCAAGGTCCAGCAGATCGCCATGGAGATGCAGCTGACCCCCTTCCTCATCCTCCTTCGCAAAACCTTGGAGCAGCTCCAAGAAAAGGACACAGGCAACATCTTCAGCGAGCCGGTCCCTCTGTCTGAGGTAACCGAATTGGACGAAGTAAGAATCCCTTCCCCTCACTCCACCTTTCTGTTCCTCTCCCAGTTGGACCCCTGCTGCAGGTCTGGGCCAGGGACTAGGAGGGGACTGTGAAGAGAGGGGCTGGTGGCTCTGGGGCTCCAGGATAACTGGAGCCACATGCATCACCTGGACTCTGTCTTGTCCCTGTCACACCCCAAGGGCCCAGAATGGGAGGCAATCTGCACTCCTTCCCCAGAGGCAGGGACTGAGTCTGCCAAATGAATAATCCCAGGGCAGGAAGACACTTTCGGGGTGCTGAACCCTAGAACGGAGACTTTAGAAGGCTCAGCACCTAAAGAACCAGCTCTGAAGCCCTAGGTCCTGACTGGCAGACTCTTCTCTCTAAAAGGTATAAAACGAGAGGCCCGAGGCAGTAGCCTCCTTATAAGTCTTAATGATAAGTAAAAGAGCTATAGGAATGCAAAGTGGTGTTATTTCCAAATGATTGCCCTAGCCATTTTCTTACTGAAGCCTCTTGGCTCTAGGAGGTAGATTTGACTGTAATTTCATCACCATTTTCCAGGTGAGGAAAAAGAAGGCCCAAAGAGGTTAAGAGACTTGCCATGGTCACACAGCTTGTGACTGGTAAAGTCAAGACTAGAATCCAGCTTTCCTTTCCCCTGTGCTATATGCCTGCCTCTAACTGTGGTGGGAGGAGGTTGCTGGATGCTTTTCAGGGGGTGGGGGTGTTAGGAGCAAGGGTTCAGGGTGAATGAGGAGTATATCTCCACTTAGCCACACCTACCCTGCTCTCCCAGGTACCTGACTACCTAGACCACATCAAAAAGCCCATGGACTTTTTCACCATGAAGCAGAACTTGGAGGCTTACCGCTACCTGAACTTTGATGATTTTGAGGAGGACTTCAACCTTATCGTCAGCAACTGCCTCAAGTATAACGCCAAGGACACCATCTTCTACCGGGCAGCAGTGCGGCTCCGAGAACAGGGTGGCGCTGTGCTCCGCCAGGCCCGGCGCCAGGCAGAAAAAATGGGCATTGACTTTGAGACGGGCATGCATATCCCCCACAGCCTGGCTGGAGATGAGGCCCCACAGCACACTGAAGATGGTGGGTGATAAATCATGCTACACACAGAGGCCAATGCCAGGGATGAATGGCTTTCCAAAAGTCCCCTACTGGGAACAGGCAGTGTAGGCAGGAAGTAGCTAGCCTGAGCAGTGGCAAACTATCCCCAGGAATGCTCCCCAAGAAGCCAGACTGGGTGAATGGATAGCAGTGCCTACCCTTCCACATCTTGGTGCTGCTGTTTTACAGCTGTTCCTGGTGAGAAGCCAAAGGGAAAAGAGTGGGTTTCTTGTTGCCTGCTCAGATTCAGGGGGCCCAGAGGGCTACCCTAAGTTTGACCTTTCCCCACCCCCTGTGTCCACTCCTAGCAGCAGAGGAAGAGCGGCTGATCCTGCTGGAGAACCAGAAGCACCTGCCAGTGGAAGAGCAGCTGAAGTTGTTGCTGGAGCGGCTGGATGAGGTGAATGCCAGCAAGCAGAGTGTGAGTCGTTCACGGCGTGCAAAGATGATCAAGAAAGAGATGACGGCACTGCGGCGGAAGCTTGCCCACCAGCGGGAAACTGGAAGGGATGGGCCTGAGCGTCATGGCCCCTCCAGCCGGGGCAGCCTGACACCCCACCCGGCAGCATGTGACAAGGACGGGCAGACAGACAGTGCCGCTGAAGAGAGCAGCAGCCAGGAGACAACCAAAGGTCTGAACCCCTAGCAAGGTGGACCCCAAAGCCAGCTAGACTTGACTCTGTAGCACACACTCAGCCCCTGCCATCCCCCAGGCAGAGGTCCCTCCTACACAGCTAGCTGTACTTTTCTCCCTCATTCCCCATTCAGGGGCCTCTTAGCTGCCTCTCTGGCTATTGGTATAAGGGACAATGTTCCCAATTCCATAACCCCCCAGATCATCTCCCAACTCTACCTGGAGTAACAGTCCTATAGGCCCAGGGCATACCCTGGGTATCTACCCTTCCCACATCAGGCCCCTCACCAACTCTCCTTCTCTCTTTCTCTGCTCCAGGCCTGGGTCCCAACATGTCCTCAACCCCCGCACATGAGGTGGGCAGGAGAACCTCAGTTCTGTTCTCCAAAAAGAACCCGAAGACAGCTGGACCGCCCAAGAGGCCGGGCCGGCCCCCCAAAAACCGGGAGAGCCAGATGACCCCCAGCCACGGAGGCAGTCCTGTGGGGCCCCCCCAGCTCCCCATCATGGGCTCCCTACGTCAGCGCAAGCGGGGTAGGAGCCCCCGGCCCAGTTCGAGCTCAGACAGCGACAGTGATAAATCCACAGAAGACCCCCCAATGGGTGAGCCTCACCATCACCCAGCCCCCCGAGAGAGTGAGCAAAGTTGCCATCATTCCCAACATAACTCCCACCTGTCCCTTCATTTGCCCATAATATATCAGAGCTAGAAGGGCCCTTAGGGATCCTTTAATTCAGTCCCCTCATTTTACAGATGGGGAAACTGAAGTCCAGAAACACTGACCCAGCTAGATTCCCATCCAGGACCCTCTCCATTATATCACTTCACCTTTTCTCTTCTCACCCTCCTTGGGGATTTCCTGCCCTTTAAGCCATTTGTGTCTTAAGGCCAGTAACTGCCAAGGGCAGTGTGACGGGTGGGGCAGGACTATGGCCAACTGTGGCAGACACTGCCCAGAACTGGCTCTGCTGGCCAAAGTTGGAGGAATTTTCCAGCACAGAAGGGAAAGCCGAGCTCCTAGTCCCTCTTACCCCCATGCCATCTCTCATCTACGTCTTCCTGACTGATTCCTTCCCTCCTCCCCCTCCCCCCAACCAAGACTTACCAGCTAATGGCTTCAGCGGTGGAAATCAGCCAGTGAAGAAGAGTTTCTTGGTATATCGTAATGACTGCAGCCTTCCCCGGAGCAGCTCCGACTCTGAGTCTAGCAGCAGTAGCAGTAGCAGCGCTGCCTCAGACCGAACCAGGTACCAGCCCTCCAGATCAAGGCCTGCCTCCAGGATGCCCTTTGAAGTTTCCCTCTGGGAAATAGCATGGCAGCCACTTCAGTCTAGATTAAGATGGCTCAGACCCAAGGTTCTCTGCAAAATAAATGGCATACCTAAGAACGTCACCATAATGGAATAGTGGGAACCATCCTGGGTTAAGCTGATGCTGTAGAGCAGAGAGCGTTAACTGATGCCTTGTGGCCTGGATTTGGCTTGCAGACATATTTTGTTTGCCAGCATGGTGTTTAAAAAAAAAAAAAAAAGGAATCCAGTACTGCCACATAAAATTCCTAGTGTCTGTATTCTTTTTAAAAATCCGATCTGGCAAATCTAGCCAGGGAATGCACTCATCACCACCACTGTTAAATCCAGCCCATGTCAGTCACACTATTGCCAAGCCCCCAAGGGCTTTTGAGTTTGAAATTTTTCAAGTAGCCTCAGTTTTCCAAAATTCTTAGACCTGGGGGTTTAAAGAGAGGACAACTACTGTGTCATTACCCACTCTACCCTCCTTTAAGCTGAGTTCTTGTCTTGTCCACAGCACAACACCCTCAAAACAGGGCCGGGGCAAGCCCTCCTTCTCTCGGGGCACATTCCCGGAAGACAGCAGTGAAGATACCTCAGGCACTGAGAACGAGGCCTACTCCGTGGGCACTGGCCGCGGCGTGGGCCACAGCAGTAAGTACCCTCACCCAAAGCCAGGGAAGCCGGGGGCCCGGTATCAGGGCCTTGCCAGCCCCCTGGCTGCTGATCTGCTCCCTCTCTCCCATTCCTGTGAAGTGGTAAGGAAGAGTCTGGGACGGGGAGCTGGCTGGCTGTCAGAGGATGAGGACTCCCCACTGGATGCTCTGGACCTGGTGTGGGCCAAATGCCGAGGGTATCCATCATACCCAGCTCTGGTAGGCTTCCCCTTTTCTTATCATATCCCTTGCCTCCCAACCCCAGATCGTAGACACAATTAGCAGACTTTACTTACTCTCTGCTGAGCTGTAGAGAACAAGGGTCTTTGGCAGATAGACACTTAACAAGTTCCTGGTTAGTTTTTCCATCTCTCCCTCTTCTTTCCCTTTGCATCTTGGAATCTGGAATAGTTCATCATGAGAAGCCAAGGGTCAGCAATGTAGCCTTGTGGCATGATAACCTTTCTGTGTCCCAACTTCAGAGGTAGTTTCACAATTCTTGTATAGAGTAAGTTTCGGGGAAGAAGGGAACTGAACCAAACAAAGGTCTTATTACACCCTCAGATAATTGATCCAAAGATGCCCCGGGAAGGTATGTTCCATCATGGGGTTCCTATCCCTGTGCCCCCCCTGGAGGTGCTGAAACTTGGGGAACAGATGACCCAGGAAGCCCGAGAGCATCTCTACCTCGTCCTCTTCTTTGACAACAAGCGAACCTGGTAAGGGAGGAGGGGAGCAGTTTCTGTGACTCATACAGCCACAGATGCAACCCTGGGTATGTGGGCAGGCTGCCAGGAAACTCCAGCAACAGACAGACTGGGCTGTCACAGATCAGTGGGGGAGGGACTTAGATCTTTGAGCAGAAGGGTTGTGAGGGTTGTGTTGACCATGAGTCTGAGAGACTGAGTGGGCAACAGCTGACAAACAGCTGTAGCTAGAAGCTAGAGGGCCATCAGTGACTGTGACAAATGTGCTCCCCACCCAGAATCAGGTGGCTTCTAGACTTAGTTTTCCTGTCTCTGCCTCCATGGTGACAAGATGAGGATAAAATAGATATAAACATTCAGGCTCTCAAATCTCTGTTCTGTCACATGTATGTAATGCAGTGTTTTTTGTGTATTGTGTGCAAAGGATATTTAATGTCAGTAAAGTCTGCCTGAAGCCTATGGGACAGGGTACCTATTTCAGGTTAGGTCATGGCCCCTTTTTGCACTCGTAAATACCCTGTGGTTACCCCATAATGTGACTGTTGAGTGGGTGCTTTTCATCACTAGACTATGAGCAGTTCCTTGAGGGCAGGGACTGTTTCTCTTAGACTCTGTTACCCCATTACCCACCAGAACCAGGTTGCCCAGAACCTCCTGGGCACTCAGGAGGTGTTTTTGAATGAGTGAAGGAGTGATGAAGGCTGATGCTTGTTGCTTTCCCAGAGATGACTTATGTGATCCTCACCTCGTCCTACAGGCAGTGGCTGCCAAGGACTAAGCTGGTTCCTCTGGGCGTGAACCAGGACCTCGACAAGGAAAAGATGCTGGAGGGCCGCAAATCCAACATCCGCAAATCAGTGCAGATTGCTTACCACCGGGCTCTGCAGCACCGCAGCAAGGTGCAGGGCGAGCAGAGCAGCGAGACCAGTGATAGTGACTGATAATGCCCAGCACAGCCCAACCTACAGTGCCCTGCCACCTCTCTCCTCCCCCTTTGCTCACTGTCCTGGAGTGGCACCGGCCTCTGCACTGACTCATTCCTGGTCTTGGGGCCAGTCTCAGGGGAAGCTGGGTGGGGGAGGTCCCTCCCGCCCTGAGTGCAGCTGGACTGTACAGAACACTCCAAGGGCCCACGGCGGCTCTGCGCATGGAGAGGGGAGGTCTCACTGGCCAGAGAGCCCCAGAGACCTCAGCATTGTAGTGCAGGGTGGTGGGCCAAGGTTAGGACACTGCATAAAACAGGCCATCCCACCACCTCTGTCTGCTCTGCTCATGCCAGGAGAATCTAACTGCCTAGTGGCCTGAGGCCCTTGCAGGTGGTGAGGTGAACGGGC
The DNA here is from genome assembly GCF_018350195.1 of Panthera tigris. Lineage (NCBI taxonomy): Eukaryota > Metazoa > Chordata > Mammalia > Carnivora > Felidae > Panthera > Panthera tigris. The sequence goes on from NC_056661.1 coordinate 51,018,073, forward strand.
ATCTGCCCAGCCTAGCAGTGGGATTGATGTCTGTCCAGCCCGGAAGAGGGGCACTAGGTGACCCCCCCTCCCCTGCTGTTGTAAATACTGTAATTAGCGGAGAATTTAAATTATTCTCATTTGTAACTGCGTTTCCGGGTCGCGCCAGAGTCATTTGGTACTAAAAAAGACTGGGGCCTGTCCCCACTTCCCTTTTTCCCATAGATGCCCCCACCTTTCAAACTGGTTTGTATTTATTTCAAAGGAAGAAAATATATTGATTCTTAGAAAATAAATAGTCTGTTTGGAATTCTTGGGTTCTTGCCTTCTGCCAGGGCAAAAAGATAAAAAGTGAGGTTGTCCCTCAGGGATGGTAAACAATTGGGCTCAAGAGGTTGCTGGTTGCTGTGCATGCTGCATTTGTAAGACAACAGCCAGGATAATATGATAGCTCCCATTTCCCAGGCACTCACTGGGTGGCAAGCCTTTTTCTAAGCACTTTTAGATACACAATTTTATGTAATCCTTGCAAAAACTATAGGGAAAGTTAATAAGGTGGTTATCTCCACAAAGATACTGAGGCTTAGAAAAATTAAGTAACTTGCCTAAGTTCCCACAACTAGGAAGGCGCAGAGCTAGGATTTGAACTCCGGTCTCTGTCTACAAAGCTGGCTCTTTAACCAGTATTCAGAACTAACTGCTAGAAGTCTACGGCTCCTTCATGAATTTCAGAGGCTTCAAGTCCTTTGCCAGTAGGTTAGTCCCCAGTGCTTCAGAGTCCCCATAGCTGTGACCTTCCCGTTTAACTGGGGACCTAGCAGGTATGTAGAGGATTGCTCTGCATTCATTCCCAACCTTGGCGTCTCCTTTACCGATGATTCATTCAGTTACTGCAGGAATGCTTTCCAAGTATGGGACACCTGTGGGCTGGCACACCTAGAGAGGATTCAGCCACAGGAGGTAGTTGCCCAGGGCCTTGCAGCTTCGGAGTGGAACAGACAAAAATAGCATTTGTCTGATAATAACCATGCACGTGATGCTCCTCCCTACTAGGTACTGTGGGTGGGTCACAAATCTTGCCCTTAAGGAATTTGCGGTCTACTCACTGAACCACAGTAACTTCAGATCACAGCGCTATGAGGTGAAAAGTGGCCCAGATAAAGTTCATGTCTCCTAGGTCCTTGCTTACTGTCTTCCTCCAGAAGGGAAGAAATTACATAACACATCTTTCTTGGGCCCAGGCAGCCCGCCCTGGAAACTGGAAGAGGCAGACGGGCTGCATCGCGCCCACAAGCCCCAGTGGGCACAGGGTGTGAGATGATGGAGCACTGTTTAAGGAATGCCCTGCGACTGAAGGGAGCAGCCGGGTAGAGCGGCTGGGTAGCGCGGGGCGCGGCAGTCGGAGGACGAAGGTCTCTGACGGAGTGAACTCTGAAGAGACCTGACTGGAGTCGAGGCTTGGCGAGGCCTTGGAGGGGAGCGGCTTAGCCGGCGAGCGCGAAGACTCAATCCTCAGGCGGCGGACGCTGTGGAGACGTCTCGGCCGCTCGGAGGGGCCCGAGCTGTGTTCGGGTCCAATTCTCAGTCAGGAGGGCGAGTATCTGACTGGAGAGGCTCGGTGGAGAAAGGCTCTCTGAGGGTGGTGGGGGACAGGATTTGGCTCTGCGGGCGAGCAAGCCATGAGGAACCCCAGGGTTCCGAGGAGATCTGGCAGTGCGGATGGGGGCCTGAGGGCGCATTCTGCGACCGGTCGGCGGGAGGCGGGGATCGGACACCCTTGCGTGCCCAGTGCAGACAACCCCAAAGGCAAGGCCAAGAGCGGGCAGCGAGCCCAGCGCGCGCCAACCGCTGCGGCCCCTCGGAGAGACCCGCCCATCCGCCGTCACACCCTATTCTCATTGGTGCCTCTTCTGCTCGGATTGGCTACCTCCGGATCCAATAAGCCAGGCTTGAATCCTACTTCCGGTGAGAGCGAAGTCGGCTCCCTGGAGAAGCCGGAAGAGTGCGTTTGCGCGCGCTTGCCGAAGTCGCGGCAGCTCTGAGCTCAGTGGTGCGCGCCGGGAGGCGTGGCCGGGAGAGCATTCATAACGGGAAAGGTCAGGAGGGTTGGTGCCCTGGTGGACTGTAAGGGGCGGGGCCTGCAGGGAGTGGAGGAATTAAATGAAATTGGACGGGCCTTCAATAAACTTTTAGAGGCTAGGGCTTAGTGGGCAAGGCCTTAAAGAGTGCTGACTGTGTGGTCAAGGTCTTTTGGCGATGAGTGGAGCTGGTACTGAGTGGGCGGGGCCATTATGGGGCGGAGACTGGCGTGGAATTGTTAGCTGGGTCCTTTTTGCTCTGGAGCATGAGACATCGTACTCTAGCCTCTTTCCCGGCCCTGTGGGCCTCCATCCCCTGTCCACGCTCGGAACTGCGCCTGGACCTGGTTCTGGCTTCCGGACAGTCCTTCCGGTGAGTGACCCTGATTCTTGGCCCCTCAACACTGCAGTTCTGGAATGTAAAGGAATTTTGGGGGTGATGGAAGAACCCTCAGGGTGCAGAAGAGGAAGCAGACGCGGGTGGTGAGCTTGTTTACCTCCTTTCTAAGGTGGAGGTAAAAAGCCAGTGCAATGCGGGTGCCTGGGCGCTGCGCTGACAGCGTGGAGCCTGCTTGGGATTCTCTTTCCCCCCTCTCTCTGCCCCTTGCCCGCGTAAGTGCAAGCGCGCGCGCACACACACACACACACACACACTCGCTCTCAAAATAAATAAACTTTAACAAAAGAAACCAAAAAAAGGCCAGTGCCGTGTTGTGAGAATCAAACGACTTTGCATTTCCTAAGTCAGTGTTGTGTATGGAGCTGTTGTAGGATGGGAGGGCCCTAAAGGGTGCAAGAAGGAAAACTGAGTACCAGAGTTGCTGTGTGCCTGGGGGCTCAGGTGGAGGGAGCAAAACCCTGCGTACTGGACTGGCGTGCTGGGGAACCAAGTATGGACACTGACCCAGACTGAGGAGCAGATCTACTGTACTGTGTACCGAGGGGACAAGGGTTGGGTTGGCAGGCCCACACCAGAAGAGCTAAAGACTGTGCACCAGTACTTCCAGCTGGATGTCAGCCTGGCTCAACTATATCACCACTGGAGTTCCGTGGACCCCCACTTTCAAGAGGTGGCTCACAAATTCCAAGGTGAGTACAAGGATTGGGACAGGGGTTGGAGTTCTTGTAATTTGGTTAAATTACGCAGTTTCACCATCTGTAAAATGGGGATTATAATCCACTTCATAAGATTTTATGAGGATTAAAGGAGCTAATACGTGTAAAGTTTTGCTTAGAATAGTGCCTGATATATAGTAATTATTATTACTATTATTGTTTTGCTGATTACCATAGTGTGGTGACAGGATATTGAGCCACATCCTGGCTGTGTGACCTGGGACAGGTGACCTCATTCATTCTATAAATATTTACAGAGCATCTGCTATGTGAACAAAACAGACACAAATCCCCATGGACACAAATCCCCACGCTCGTTGTGTTTACACTGTGGCTTCTTTATCCCTGGAATGTAAAGATAACCCCGACCTATGAGGAATGAGTGCTCTGGTGTTGTTTTCTCTATCAACGCTTTCCCTCATTCCCCTAGATCCTCCTAGATCTTCAGTGCCTAGGATCTGAGGGTGGGAAGAGGCCACTCCTGACACCAGGTCTGTATCCTACCGCCTACCTTTCTGGTCTCCAGGTGTTCGACTTCTGCAACAGGACCCCGTCGAGTGCCTTTTCTCCTTCATCTGTTCCTCCAACAACAACATTGCTCGCATAACCGGCATGGTAGAACGCCTCTGCCAGGCTTTCGGACCTCGGCTCATCCAGCTGGATGATGTCACCTACCATGGCTTCCCCAACCTGCAGGCCCTGGCTGGTGAGTAGGTGGGTCCCTGCGCTCAGACCCTCCAATAGCTTTCAGGGTCTGTTCGGTTCTCCCCTGGTCCCCATCTCCCATCTCAAAGCTTCCTGCCTTCCCAAACACCCTCCTCATCCAGAACCATCTTGCCTGGTCTGATCAGCCCTGCTTCATCCTCCCTGTCTGTCCTTGAAACGTCAGCACCTCACTAGCCTGTGCTTTTTACCCCATAGGTTCACTGCTTCATAAAAAATTTAAAAAACACATAGTATACAGTAGTATGGGGTTAAGACCACTCTTCTGGAGAATACCTACATCTGAATTCTTCTGGCATTTGACATCTACCTATATGACCTGGAGCACATTATTTAATCACTCTGTGTTTCAGTTTCTTCATCTGTGGAATGGGAGAATAATGGCACTTACCTATCAGAGTTGCCACAAGGGTTAAACACATACTGCACATAGTGCAGTATTTGACATACAGGAAGTATGCAGAAAATTAAAGTTGCTAACTCTACAGTGAACCCAACAATTTTGCATCCAAGAACATATATGTTCTTTATACCAGCCTTGTGAGGGAAGTATTTTACAGAAGCAAGTATATCAGTTGGTAGATGTGAGAATAAAGCTAGAAGAAGTGCTTAGGGACTGCATAGCAAGGAGACAGGATACCTAGAGAAAAGAGAATGTTTTTGGTGCTTAGAAACCCAGTATTGGGGGGAAAAAAAGAAACCCAGTCTTGGGTCTCAGCTCCCAGCTTAGTAGTCATAAGACCAAAAGAATTCATTTACCTATTGAAGCTTCTCTTATTTGTAGGATGGGAATAACAGTTTCTATCCAGAAGGGTTTGAGTGGTGAGTAAAGCAGTCGTGAGGCAGGGTGCTCTAATAGGCTAAGAGCACACGCATTGGTTTCCCAGACCTGGGTACAAGATCCCATCTCCACCATGTCCTTTTTTGAACAAGTTATTAACCTCTTCTAAGTTCTTATTTTCTCCATCTGTAAAATTGGGAAAATAGCCATACTGTTGTCCGGGTCCTTGAGAAAAGCATGATAATGTACCTAAAGTACTTTGCCCATGCATAATACCCAGCACTTGATAATAGAAGCTGTTATTGTTATTATGACCATTATTTTAGATCGTGGGTGTAAATGCACTTTGGAAAGGATAACTGGGGAGTTCCTCCAGGGCAGCAAGTCCTTCTTAGTCCCTGCTCCAGTGACCAACACTGGGTAGTAAGTGCTCAGAAAATATTTGCAGAGGAGCAAACTCAGGCTTTAACCCTTTCTTTTGAATATGCAAGTGTCCTGGGGTCTCACAGAGGGTGATGAGGTGGGAGAGAGGTGCTTAGGGAAAGCATTCCTGTAGGGGATAGAGGCCTCACACACTAGCCTGAAGACAGGAAAGATTTGAGGATCCCTGACCCCTGCTTTCTTCCCCATTCACCCACAGGGCCAGAGGTAGAAGCTCAGCTCAGGAAGCTGGGCCTGGGGTATCGTGCCCGCTACGTGAATGCCAGTGCCCGAGCCATCCTAGAAGAACAGGGCGGGTTGCCCTGGCTGCAGCAACTGCACAAGGCCCCCTACGAGGAGGCCCACAAGGCCCTCTGCACCTTGCCTGGGGTGGGCACCAAGGTAATGTCCCAGGGGCACAGGAGCTACCCTCACCATTCACGCAGAGAGTAGCAGAGAAGGAGACAAGGCAGGCCTAAGAGCTGGGTACATGCTTGGCTTCTGGAGGCAGGGCAAAAAGGAGAAAGGATACAAGCAGATGTTTTATTAGAGAAAATGCAAAGTGCAGAAAGAGTATAAAGGATATTGTCCCAGGGCACCTGGCTGGCTCAGTCAGAAGAGCATGCAACTCTTGATCTGAGGGTCATGAGTTCAAGACCCACATTGGGTATAGAGATTACTTTTTAAAATAAATAAATAAATAGACTTTAAAAAAAAATGACATTGTCCCTTGAGTGCATTTTTTAGAAAGGCCATTTGTTCTGATGCACATATACACTGCTCTATGTATGCAGAATTTTCCAGAAGGAATCATTGGAAGCTTAAGAGTGGTTACATTTGGGAAGACAAATCAGAAGATGTTTCTCCTTTTCATGTTTTTATCTTGAAATTTTACGTACTTATAAATCTTTTTGTTTAATATCAACAAGGTTAGCTAGCAGTAAGATGATTGGGAATTTGGCATTTATTTTCTTCTTTATACTTCTCTATAGTTTAAAAAATAGAGTTTTGTTTAAAAACTTTTTTTTTTTTTTAAGTTTTTTTAAAGAACCTCAACCTAACATTAAATCTTGGTTATGCCTCTTCCTAGCCATGTAACCTTGGCCAAGTCACTTCATCTTTCGGAATCTCACTTTTTTGTCTGCAGAATAGATGTAGTAACTGCCTTCTTCCCAGGTTATGATGAGGAACTGGCCTACATAGATGTTTACACAGTGGCACTCTCATCATACCTATTTTAAAAAAATTCTTTTAATGTTTACTTATTTTTGAGAGAGAGAGACAGACAGACAGACAGACAGAGCATCAGCTGGGAAGGGGCAGAGAGAGAGGGAGACACAGAATCTGAAGCAGGCTCCAGGTTCCGAACTGTCAGCACAGAGCCCAATATGGGTTTCAGACTCATGAACTGTGAGATCATGACCTGAGACAAGTAGGACTCTCAACCAACTGAGCCATCCAGGCACCCCTCATCATATCTATTTTTAAAATTATTAAAAGAGAGTGTGTATTGATTGAAAGTATAAAATAATAGTAACCTCAGAGTGGAGGAGGAAGCAGCCAACTTTGGGACTAGAAATAGGATGCTGGTTGGATCCTGCCATTCCTCCTCTGTGGCTCACTCTTTGTCTCTCAAAGGTAGCTGACTGCATCTGCTTGATGGCCCTAGACAAGCCCCAGGCCGTGCCCGTGGATATCCACATGTGGCAGATTGCCCAGCGTGACTACAGCTGGCACCCCACCATGTCCCAGGCCAAGGGTCCAAGCCCCCAGGCTAACAAGGAACTGGGTAAGGAGAGAGTGGGATGCTGGGGCTAGCAGCGGGCTGAGGTGGTAGAAACTTTTCATACCTCTCTGTAAAATCCCACTCCTGTGGATAGGGAATAAGTAGGAAGGCCAATTAATTTCACCTTTTCACTTCTGGCATAGGAAACTTTTTCCGGAGCCTGTGGGGACCTTATGCTGGCTGGGCCCAAGCAGTAAGTGTTCTGAGGCTCCCTCTCCTCCTCCAGCCCAGACCCCATAAGACTCCTCCCCCCGTCCTGACCCAGTAGACCCTTCCACCACCACCATTTCAGGTGACCCTACTGGACTCTACCCACCCCAGTCCTGACTCTAGTGGATGTTCCTCGCCCTGGCCCTGCTGCCTGTATACCTCTCCACACTGCCACTGGCCCCATCAGTCCTGACCCCGTGTACCCTGACCCCATGCAGTGTCCTTCCCCACTGTCCCCAGGTGCTGTTCAGTGCTGACCTGCGCCAACTCCACCGAGCTCAGGAGCCACCAGCAAAGCGCAGGAGATCTACAGGCCTTGAAGGCTAGGTGGGGGGCACTGGACAAAGGGATACCCCAAATACCTTTCCTCACCTCTCTTCCCCATCCAGTCTCATGTTGGGAAGAGGGCTTCTTGCAGCTACCTCAGGGGCCAGGTACCCTTACATTAAGTAGTTTGCACAACATTGTGGGGTGGAGGTTATCTGATGAGACAGAGCTACTATGTTTTTATCTCTTCCCTTTATTACAAGAAAGAACAATAAAATAGAAACATTTGTATGGAAAATGCAGTGGAGGAGTGATAGGGAAAGGGGTGGGAAGGCAGTGGGGCTGGGTAACTCCAATTCAGGGAGGGAAGGGGAGCAGGCTGCCCCAACCCCTCCCACACAAAGGATCTGGACCCTGGATCTGGGGCCCTAGAGCTGGGGGGGCAGAGTAGGGGACATTTCTGAGCCCGGCTCCACACAGCCATCTCGACAGCAGCAGCCAGACGCCGGCCCTACATGGGTAGAGAGAACAAGATTGGTCGTAGGAGCAGACCCTCCACTCCAGCCTGTATGTCTCTTCCCACCCATGCCCTTCCACAGAGCACTGGTCCTCACCCCCAGCTGCTGGTGTCAGCAGCTCCCCATGGCTCGCCGTTGGTCCCTGTCCCTCCTGGCTGGTGCCCAGCTGTAGCTTTCTCATATGCCGCACCACAGCCGTGGCATTGAAGGCTTGCTGTGGGGAGAAGGGAAAAAAGGGACTTTTGAGAGCTGGAGATCATGGGACAGGGTCTGGCAGTGAGATTCATGGGGTGGTTTTGTCATTTTCATTCAGGTGTTATTGGTTGATCCCCTAAAACTCCCTGAAACCTCTACAAGGCTTTATTAAATTACATTCAGCCACATTATATATTTACACAGATAATGCATATATATATATATATATATGTAATGTGTATACATGAACAAGTATATACAACCCTTTATGTATAAATTCATATTCACATCATAGCAAGCACTTAAAATAGCAGTATGTGTCAGGCACTGTTCTAAGCACTTTATTTGGCAATTCATTTAATCTTCACAAAGGTCTTTGAGGTGGATACTATTAGCGTCACCATTGCCAGAGGAGAAAACTGAGGCACAGACAGGTTAAATAACTTACCCCGGTATGTGTATCATTCTCTATTCAACATATCTACGAAGGTGTCCCACACATCCTTCATATTCACCATGTCCAAAACCATAGTCATCCACCCCAAGACAGTTGTGTGCCCCTGGGATCCCCATCTCAGTAACAGTACCACCATTCACCTTTTCCCCAACCAAAATCTTGGGCCAGCCTTTGACATCTCCTCTCTCTGCCAACATCTCTTCTACCATCACTTCTTGTCAATTCTACCTCTTAAAGGACTCCTGAGCCATCCACTGTTCTCTGGTCCAAGCCCTCACTGTCTCCTGCCCACATCTCTGCCACAGCCTTCTAAGGGGTCTCCCAGCCTTGACTCCATACCTCTCTCTGCATCCTGAGAGCCCTTTCCAGAGGGCAGGTTACTGCTAAAAATCCTGGGTCTCCTCAGTGTCCTCAGGACCAAGTTAGTTCTCCACTGTGGCACTCAAGGCCTCTACTTCCATCTCCAGTCTGGGCTCTTGCCCCACAGCCCCTCCATTCCATCCAGACTTACTACTTGCACTTCCCTGAATGGACACACTCACTCTCTTGCCCCTGGACTTCTGCATACTGGTCCTCTCTGCCTCAGACATTGTTCTGTTGTACCTGGCTAATTCCTACTCAGCTGTCAGGTCTGACAGGTCTATCAGGCCATCAAATGCCCATATGTCCCTTCCAGGACCCCATAGGTTGGAGTAGATGTCTCTTTAAGAATTATAGTGTTCCAGGGTGGTGCAGTTGGTTAAGCATCCAGTTCTTGATTTCGGCTCAGGTCAAGATCTCATGGCTCATGGGATCTTGCCCCGAATCAGTCTCCACACTGAGCATGGAGGCTGCTTGGGATTCTCTCTCCTCCCTCTCTCTGCCCTTCTCCCACTCGCAGTCTAAATAAATAAATAAACAAACAAACAAACAGTAAAGAAGAATTATACTGTTCTTGGCAGTCAGGGACTCACTGGGATAGAATGTCAGGGAGTGTTGAATGAATGAATGAATGAATGAATGAATGAAGTTCTTGTAAGTGTCCCTGAGCAGTTACTGTGACATGGTGCTAGGTGCTGTGTGAGCTGAGGCCTGGAGAGAGGTGGGGAGGACGTCTGGGGAGGCTGGGACCCAGGACTAGGGACATAGGCTCACCTTCCACTTGCTCTTGGCAAAGTTCTTCTTGATCTGTTCGCTCACCGACTGGTGAATATTCTTATCTAGAGCCGTATCTCCTGCAATCCTAGGATGGGGTGTGTGGAGGGTTGTCTATGAAGGCAAAGACAGGTTTGGGGGCCCCAGACCCCACCCCAGCCTGCAGCTTATTGGAGCTCTCACCACGGGTGCTGCAAGGCCTGCTCACAGGTGAACCTCTTTTCTGGATCCTTCTCCATCAAGTGCCGGATGAAGTCTTTGGCTGAATCCCCAAGAAAACAGCAAAGAGAAATAGCATGATGGTACCTGTGGATACCCCCAACACAAAACCCACCCCCTTGGGTCTGGCCTGGCATCCAAGCAAGACAAGAGGCCAGATCTGTATATGTACCGCCCGACCCCACCTGTACTCTTAGTCTCTAAGCTCCCCCCACCCACCCCAGCCTTCCAGTTCTCTCCTTTTTCCCTTAAGAAAAACTTGTTCTTAAAAAAGATTCTGCTCAGTATATTCACACTGATGTGTAAGTGACCAATAATGGCTTCACAGTTTTGCCTCCTGGTAAGAGGTACAAAAGAACATATGAAAACTTCTATGGTGGTATTTCAGGCATAATGAAGTCATTGGGTGTGGTATTTTCTTTTTTTTTTTTTTTTTAATTTTTTTTTTTTTTTCAACGTTTATTTATTTTTGGGACAGAGAGAGACAGAGCATGAACGGGGGAGGGACAGAGAGAGAGGGAGACACAGAATCGGAAACAGGCTCCAGGCTCCGAGCCATCAGCCCAGAGCCTGACGCGGGGCTCGAACTCACGGACCGTGAGATCGTGACCTGGCTGAAGTCGGACGCTTAACCGACTGCGCCACCCAGGCGCCCCTGGGTGTGGTATTTTCAAAAATACTAGTTTTGAAGACTGAATGAATGCCTACAAGTTTCTCAGCCTGGGGCCAGGCAGAGGGAAGCACCTGGGGTGCTTGGTGTCTGGTCTCGAAGACAGCTCTTAGTTTGGGGCTGGGGAGTCTGACCAGAGGTAGGGCCCAGGGGAAGATGGCAAAGGATCAAATACCAGAGTCAGAGATGTCGTCCCAGTAAGGAGAGTCAAATTCGTACTCGGCCTTCAAAATCTGTTCAAAGAGTTTGGCATCATTCTCGTCATAGAAGGGGGGATAACCGCAGAGCCTGGGCAGGGAGAAACTCCTCCTCATTTCCACTTTCAGTGTACCCATTGGCTCCAATATGGAGCTTTGAGGTAGTCTCAAGAGTCAGGCAACACCCACAGGAAGCAGTTCCCCCTTTTACAAAGGGGAAATCTGCCCCTCTGTGCCTTGTTCACTCCTGTCTAGCTACACTGGCCTGTTTCTTAATTTGCTACCGTCTTTCCTTCCTCAGGGCCTTGCATTTGCTGTTCCCTCTGCCCCCACACCTCAAATGTCTTCCCCCACAGACACCTCAAATGTCTGTCTCCCTCACTTCATCCAGGAGATAGCCTAAGAAATGCCTTTTTTCCTGACCTCCTTACCTAAAATGGCATCCATCCCCATCTCCCTAACCCTGCTTGATTTTTCTTCATAGTATTTTACTACCTGACATTTTATAGATTTATTTGTTTATTGTCTGTCTACTGTACTAGAATTTTTGCTCTCTCAGGGCAGGCACTTTGTTTTCTTCTCTTTTAAATCCCCAGTACTTAGCACAGTGCCAGAAACATAGTATGTGTTGAATGAAATAATATTAGTCATTAATAGGTAGGTATACACTTGGATGGCAGGAAGAAATAGCAGAGAGGAGAAAGAGGGCAAAGTAGGGGAGAGGAGAATGCTAGAGCCACATGCCCCAATGGCCAAGACCCTACTCACAGAATGTAGGCAATGACCCCAATGGACCAGCAATCCACTGCCTTGCTGTAGGGTTTCTGGGCCAGGACCTCAGGAGCTATGGAAGGAAGGAGACATGGTGGTGACAGATCTCTGCCCTGCAGCTTCTGATCTCTCCCCTATCCACGGCCCCCGCCCAGGGTGCTCCATACCCACATATCCTGGGGTCCCGCAAGCTGTGGAGAGCACACTGCCAGGGTCCTCCATCTTGGAGAGGCCAAAGTCAGAAATCATGATCTTGGAGTCTTCATCCAGGCTGTAGTACAGCAGATTCTCTGGCTTGGAAGGTGGAAGGGAAGGAAGAGGTAGAGATGGCCAGAGGCTGGCAGAACCTTCTGCTTCTCCAAGCACCACCTCAAAGACATCACCCCAAAAGCCACTGTGGCTTCACAGCTGCCATCTTGGTTGCAGGCACAAGAAACTCAAGGAAGTTCTCAAGGAAGTTAAAAGTAAAAGACAAGGGCCAGAAAAGACAAGGGACTTGGGAATGTGAGTGGGAGTTTTCCATAAGCCAGATTTGTATTGTGAGGCCCTAAAGAATTTTCAAGCACCTACTTTGTGCCAGATCTTGTGCTAGTGCTTGATTTCATCCTTACCACATCCCTATCAGGCCAGTCTGCCTAATCCCACTTTACAGGTCAGAAAACTGATGCCTTGAGAGGCAAAGGGACTTGCCTGAGAACCTACAGTTAGGGAGTAGCAGGGACAGAATTCAAGTCCAGATCTGTCTCACCCCAGCGCTCTTCTAGACTGGAGGAGATGTACTACAAAATGTGAACCCCATCATAGTCTCTGAGGTGTAGGGTTTCACAGGGGCTTCTGGCTTCCTTTTTTATGTTTTGCTGTCCCATCCAAGTTTTCTACAAAGAGCAAAGTGGGACTTTTATTATCAAAAAAAGACCAAGGCACTATTTGGATAAAATAGCAGCACCATTCACCTGGGTGTCCATTTGAGCGTCCAAACCGGAATGGGAGGAGGCAGTTTAGGGTTTACAGGGTGCATTTTGCAGATGGGAAGCCGAGGCTCGGGGATGGGGTAAGAGTTGCCCCAGATCACACAGTGAGGGGTATGTGGAGGCCGCACTCGGCACCCCAGCTCACCACACACCCTTGCACCCCACCTTGAGATCTCGGTGTACGATGCCCAGGTCGTGCAGGTACTTGACGGCGTCCAGCACCTGGAAGATGAGGCGGCTGGCATCCCGCTCCGTGTAGAAGCCTTTCTCCACAATGCGGTCAAACAGTTCTCCACCGGACACCCTGCAGCCGAGGACAGGGCAGTCTGGCCAGAGAAGCTGGGGGGGGGCGGCGGGGAGAGATGTGAGCAAGGGGTGAGGCCACTCACAGCTGCATGATGAGGTAGAGGTGGCCCCCACTCTCATAGATGTCATCCAGGGCTACAATGTTGGGGTGCTTGATCCTGAAAGGAGAAATGAGGTGGTTCAGAGCTGAGGATAGCTCAGCCACTTTCCTACACTCACCTTGAAGAACCACCACTGTAGACCTAGGCAGGACAAACCAGGGTTCTGGGTCCCAAAAGGAAAAGCTGATTCACCATGATTTATTATGATGTAATGGAAGGTAGGAGAGCACAGAGAGATAAACACTGGGCTCTGGCATCAGACACACCTCGGTCTAACCTGCCTCCACTATGTGCTATTTGGGGACAAATCTTTTTACCTCACAGCACTGATCAATATATGATTTTAACATGTTTCTGGGTGCCTGGGTGGTTCAGTCGGTTAAGCAAGTGATTCTTTGTTTTTATTTATTTTGAGAGAGAGAGAGAGAGAGAGAGTGTGGGGGAGGGGGCGGAAAGAGAGGGAGAGAGAGGAGAGAAAGAATTCCATGCAGGCTCTGTGCTGACAGCATAGACTCACACTCGTGAACCATGAGATCATGACCTGAGCTGAGATCAAGAGTCAGAAGCTTGGAGTGGCTCAGTTGGTCAAGCGTCCAACTTCGGCTCAGAGCCTGGAGCCTGCTTCAGGTTCTGTATCTCCCTCTCTCTCTGCCCCTCCCCTGCTCATACTCTGTCTCTCTCTGTCTCTCAAAAATAAATAAACGTTTAAAAAAAAAAAAGTCAGAAGCTTAACTGACTGAGCCACCTAGGCACCCCAAGCATCTGACTCTTGATCTCAGCTCAGGCCTTGGTCTCAGGGTTTTGAGTTCAAGCCCCACATTGGGCTCCACACTGGGCATGGAGCCTACCTTAAAAATAATAATAATTATTATTATTAATTAATTAAAAAATAAAATAAAAAGTGTCTGTGTTTATAAGTTTATCAGCCTCCCCCACCAGAATGCCAGCTCCAGGAGACCAGGGGCTTTATGTTACCATTGTTCCTCCCACACCGGGTGTAGAGTAAGTGCTCACTTATTCATTGAATATTAAGCCTGTTTCCTTATCTATAATATGAAGCCAGTGACAGTACTTCCCTCAAAGAGTTGGAGTGAGGATCACGTGAGAAAATGCAGGTAAGAATCTTGGCACAACGTCTGGCACACAGTGAATGCTCAATAAATGAACCGATGATGGTGACTGAGCTTGACAGGGGCCATGGCTCTGCCACAAAGTTGCTCTGTGACCTTGGGCAAATCCCTTACCCTCTCTGGACCTCAGGCCCCCTCCCACACCCAATAGTGGAAATGACCAGTTAATCCCTGACCAGGGTGGTTGGAAAACTCAGGCGAGAGGATAGAAGTGAAGGTTCTCCATAAGCTTTCCAGTGAGGGCAGCAGGTTACACACAAGTATAAGCAAATTATAGACAGTTGGCTATTGATTTAGTCGGGGCTGTGAGACAGGTATTTTTGAACTTCCTGAGTGGCTTTAATATGTACGGGGAATTGAGGTAGGTCTTCAGTAACACCAGTTGAGATGCGATGGTCCAAGCTACGTTCAAGGATTGACTTTTAGATCTGAATGAACAAGTTAAGCCACTATAAACAAGCAGTGGCATTAGCTGTTGCAGCAGACACCTGAAATAAAGGGACCTTTAAAGTGCTCCACAATCCTACCAAGTGGAGATTATTACCCCATTTTATAAATGAGCAATTTGAGGCTCACAGGTTAAATGATTTGCCCAAAGCAGAGGTAGGAAGAGAATAGGAGGAGTCAAGGCAGGGTCAACCCACACAGAGACAGTGTGGCCCACGCACTTGTGCAGGACAGCGATCTCGTTCTCCATGCTGCCCTCCTTGCCCTCCAGAGCCTTCTTGGCGATGCATTTGATGGCCACCAGCTTGTGAGTTCTTTTATCTTCTGCCAGGATTACCTCTGAGAAGGCCCCCCTGCAAAGAAAGGGGATTCATGAGGTGAGGAACTGGAACCTTAGCTTCCCTTCAGCCCTTCTTTCATACCCCTATGGGTATCATGACCACCTGTGGACCATGAAGATGAGATGAGCCTCCCTACATCACTCTTCCAACCCTTGGTCCCTGAGGTGGTCACGTGACCCACGGCTGGCCAATCAGAATAGTCTATCCTTGGCTACAGTAATTGGGTCACATGATGCAAGCCAGGTTACTGGCACTTTGAGAATAAGGTGCTCTTTTTCCTTCCAAGCTGATAAGATGCAACCCTGGAGCTTTTGGTGGTTATCTTTGCCACCACTTGAGGAGGGCCTGCTTGAGAATGAAGGCAACACAAATGAAATCAGAGCTAAGAAATTTCCTGGTGACAAAGATGATTTCCTGATAACATCATGTGAGACCCTGGATCCAGCCATGCCTGAAGTTTATACCCTGGGCATTTTGATTCATGCAAAATTGATTCATTTCTTTTTCTGCTACAATTTCAGTCATGGTTTACGTAACACCTTTTATAAATTTGAAGAACCATCAGCATCACCTGGGGACTTTAGAAGTGCAGAATCTCAGGCCTTAACCTCAGACTTACTAAATCAGAATCTGCATTTTTAACAAGATCCTCAGATGATCTGTATGCTCACTGATTGTTGAGAAGCAATATTTTACAAGTTAGTTAGAAAAGAACAAACTCATGTACTAAAGTTCACTGATTGATGAAGGAAGATTTCCTAGCATCTTCTTTCTAGGACTATTTGTGTTGCCTGGGATAAGAAATCTAAGTCAAAGAAAAGCATCTCTTATGGCAAAATCTCAATCATCAGAATAACTAGTGACTGTGATAGCCTCATTGCTGGTTTCTAGTCATGTCCCTCTCCAATTTACCCTCCATGCTTTGTTTGGCCAGAGTGACTATCCTGAATTGCAAACCCATCAAAATATCTTAAATGTCTTCCTATGGTCCATGAGATAAAGTCCAGCCCCCATAGCTTGGCTTTCAAGGTCTTACATGACCTGTTCTCTCTTCTCAGAGAGAAGCATCTTCCACTCTTCCCCTAGCCTCTGATTACAACTCTATCATTCTTCACCTCTTTCCACACATAACGTGCTTCTCAGCCTTTGCTTAGGCTTCCTTCTGGCTGGAATGCCCTTCTCCCTCTCTGATAAGTGCACTTCTACTCATCCTTCAGTCCCTAGCTCTAGGCAGTAGCTATCACTCTGAGCTCTACAAAGTCCTCATTCCTGACTTTAACAGGAACACATCATATACCCTGTTGTCATTTTCCCTGGGTGTACTTCCATCACATATTTAGGATCAATTTGAGGGGAAAAGATCAGGTTTGAGTTATTTCTGGATTCCCACCACTGAGAACAGAGCCATGCCCAGCTTCATTTCCTAAACCTAGGCCAAAATCCCCAGCTCTTGGCCAAACATTGGAAAGACTGGCTCCTTCATTCTCCCCTACTTTGTTCTCTTCACAGGAACCCAGAGCTGCAGCCAAGAGCAGCCTCTGTTCCACCCACTGTCAGCCAGAAGTGAAAAGATGAGCCAGACTGGGCCATGGCAAGGCCGCTGCAGGGCCTGGACTATAGCAAACAGGAAGCAGTGATAAACTGACCAGAGGAAGTACCACCCTGGATGCAGTCTCCCCAGCCAGCCAGGCCCAAGAGTAAGGACCTTACCAACCCCACACCCCGGCTCACAGACAGCCTCCCCCTCCACCCCCGCTTGCCTGCCCTGAGACTCACGTTCCCAGAACATCACGGAAGTCGTAAATGTCCCTAATGTCCTCCACCTGCTTCCAGCTGGGGCCGTCCACTGCCCCCGGCATGGCCCACTGCCCCCTGGCCACAGCCAGGGCTCCTGAGAAGGGAAATGAAGGGAAAAGACTCAGTAAGGCCCAGCCTTCTATGTTGGGACTTAGGAAATTGAGGCCCCATTCAGTCATTCAGCCTGCATGTATTCATTCCTTGATTCATTCATTTGACAAAGTTATTCAGCAAACTCACTCACTCACTAGTCTTTTGTTCACCCAACAAATCCTCATGCCTAAAGGAAAATCCTTCAAGGTGGCAGCAGAATTCTTTTTTCAACAAAGTCATTTGTTCATTTATTCAGCTCCAGGTTTCTCCTTCTCCAAATCAAAACACTCAGGAGGATGCTGACCTCCAGGAGAACAACAGAGAAGACCCCAGAGCAGCTTGTACAAGTAAGTGCACAGCCCTGGAGGGTTCCCCCTGTCTCCAGAACCAGGAATGTCCCAGCCCCACCCTGGGAATTGCTGGGGTGTCTCCTCTCCTTCCTCTTTCTTCTTCCACCCAGTCTCTCGGAAATCAGGTTTCCGGCAGCCTGGGCTTCCAGCAATATCTCAGCCACGTTTTTAAATAGCTCCTTCTGCACTGTTACCACGGCAACAGCAGCCACAGCTGGAGCTCCCCAGGCCACCTATTATACCCCCTCTCCCTCCTGGCTCCCTGTTTGGGTCCCAGAAGCCTGAGAAATGGTCCTACCCAGTCTGTCCCCTCCTGGCTTCTTCTGACCCTGCTCCAGCCTGTACCTTTCTTCAGAGACCTCTGTCAGCAGGGAGTTCTCTCCCCATTTATCAGATGGAGAATAGGGAGACTGAGGTTGGAGACAGATATGGACTGGGTCCAAAGTTGCCCAAATGATGACTGGCTGGGGCCCAGTTAAGCTTGCTGAGTGCCAAGGACTTTGACAGGGCCACTCTCAGCTTGTCCTTCCAATATGCAGCCAGACTGGAGCCCATTCAGACCCAGTATGCTGTGTGACCTCAAGGAGGGCACTTCCTGTTTCCCCTGTGGGAGAATGAAAGGAAGGTGTCCTGACTAGAGTCCCTGGTGTGAGACCCCACTTCTTGGATAGGACCTTGTTTCCAGGGGGTCCTAGCCACCCATCCCAGGAGCAGAAACTTCTAGGAAAGGAGATATGATGGTAGGCTCTAGAAACACAGTTTTAAAGCCCACTTGGAGGCCTGGCAAATACAACCCTTCTAGTTCCACACATATCTCTGCACCTGGACACACCACACCAAGCTCCACCCACAATACCTGCCCCCAGATTCAGTACATTCCATCCCCAGATACCCCAACACCTGATCATACATGTGTACCCAGGCATCAGCACACATGTCCAAAGATACACTCCCCCAGACATCCTCACATCCCAACATCCCTCCCACAGATCCCTCTTACACCCCAAAAACACACATCTGCACACACTTAGACCACATCTCTCTCTCTCTCTCTCTCTCTCTCTCTCTCTCACACACACACACATATTCCTCACCTATGTACCAGACATCCCAGATACACTCATACCCTTCATCCTGTTTCTATACACCTTAAAAGCTATGTTCCAAACTGAACCCCAACTCCTTACATACCTAACTTCAAACATCCTCAATACACATATAGCCTCCACTCTTACCACCCTTGAGCCAGATGCTAGCATGCACCACACCTGGACACACATCTGCAACAAAAACACTGATTCCCAGATATCCCCACCCATAAGGATACCCTTACACTGTAGCTCCGTATCTGATGCACACGCTTGTGCTAAGACATTAGCACACCCCAACACGGCCCCACATATTTATAGCTCCAATGCCCAGTCCTTCCACATTCAGACCCATCTGAACGCAGACGCACCCACACGCACACCCTTCCCACCTTCCGACATTACCCACTCAGTTCCCCACCGGCCGCCTGGCACCTGCGGGGCCTGGGGGCAGAGGTAGGAGAGAAAGGCCCTGCCCTGCCCTGCCCATCCAGAGTCTAGCTCCCTTAGGCACCTATCCCATCCCTGGGGGAGAGGATCCAGCGGCTGGTGGGTCCAGCCGCCCCTCCTCGGAGCCCAGGAGCACAGGCGGGTTGGCCCCCGGGCTGTACCTGCGGCTGCCCCGCCGCGGGGCTGGCTGGAAGGCCCGAAGTGGCCGCAGCTGAGCTCTGGCTGCCGGCTGCTGTCTGCCGCCGCTCCGCGCCTGGCCCGCCCGCCCGCTCGCTCCCTCGCTGAGGCTCGGCTCGGGCTCTGCTGGCTCCCTCCGCCCGCCTGCGGCTCTGATGTCAGTAGAGGAGGAGCCTGCGGCGGAGGGACGAGGGACTGGGAGGCACCGCTGCGCTCCCGGGCTGGGGAAGGGGCGCGGCGGTTGGAGGGGAAGCCCCTAGTTCAGGTCAGCTCCTCTTCTGGACTTTTCCCTCCCTTCCTCTCCGTAGGGCCCCCATTTCACGGAGGGGACAACTGAGGTCCAGAGAGATGAAGGGTTCAAAATCAGCAGTTGGTCAGAGGCAAAATTAAATTCGAATCCAGGTCTGTGTGATGCCAGAGTCTGGCCAGTTCCACCCTGTCGCCTTGTGGAGTTTCAGACTAGTCCTGGAAGCTCCCTTGGGAATCTTCGGTTCTGTCTCCCCTTTCCTCTCACCGTCCCCTTTCCCCCAGTGCCCAGAAGGGAATCAGGCCCTCAAAAGGGCTCAGGAGACTGACGCGGGTTGGGGGGGGGGGGGGGGTGATGGAGGGCGTAGAGAAAGGGGAAAGCAAGAGTAAACAGTGAACAGAATAGAGACAGTCGTAGGGTGGGGTCCCCAGTTGACAGGCAGAAAAACTGACCCGAAGTCCCTTCCTTCGGGAGGCTGAGCTGAAGTTCCAGTCCCCTGCACCTGCCCCTCAAAATAGGTGTGGTGCCCTGAGGGCCTGGGACTGGGAGGGGGAAGGGAGGAGAGGGAGTTAAATCAGGATCCCAGAGGAAGCGAGCCAGAGACCAAAGCGCCACGTGACTGGCTGGGTTCCTGGGGTTGATGGCTAGGCGCCAGGTTTGGAGTGGGGGGTGGAGCACAAACTGCTCCTGGGACGTCGGCAGGGGGCCAAGGGACCTGACCAAGGTCCTCTTGCGCAAGGCTTTCCTTGGGAAGAAATTTGGTGCAGGGTGAGGGAGGGAACAACTCAAAGGAAGTGTGGGTGGGGCTGGACTGGGGCCAGTCAGGGGAGGCACATGCTTCGACCCCCACTCTTCCTCCATCACCTCCCACAGCCCCAAACTTGTGCATTTTCCAGCAGGACTTGGGGAGAGGACAATTCTGACCCCAACTCAATTTCAGCTGGCTTTTACTTCTCTTTTCCCTGGGACTAGATCAGGGGTGGTTGATGTATTATGCCCATTTTTGCCCATTTTACAGATGAGAGAGGATGATGGCTGAGGTTCCTAGAAAGGCTTTAAAGACTGATTTATCTGGGGGTGCCTGGGTGTCTCAGTCCATTAAGTGTCTGACTCTTGATTTCTGCTCAGGTCATGATCTCAAGGTTCATGGGATCAATCAATCCCCAATCAGTTGGGATTCTTTCTCTCCCTCTCTCTCTATGCCCCTCTGCCTCTCTCTCTCTCTCTCTCTCTCTCTCTCTCTCTCTCTCTCTCAAAATAAATAAACATTAAAGAAAAAAAGGGACTGACTTATCTGAGTCACATTTCACCTCTCTGAGCCTCAATTTTTCCATCTGGAATATGGGAATATGTGACCAACTGAGAATTCTATGAGATAATAAATGTGAAATGCTTGGAATACCATAGGGGTTCAGATATGAGAGCTAGACTTAGTGTAAACTGAGGCTCAGAGAAGGGACCTGATTGTCCAGGGGCAGGAGACACAGGTCAGTTTCCCTGTCCTGAATCTCAGTATCTCAGACTTCCTAGTTCATGGGGAAACATATCTCCTACCCAGGGCTGAGGCCCTACTCTCCCCTAGACCACCAATACACCCATTGATCTAGAATTATTTCACTACAAATTCCTGTTTATCTCATTGACAACATTTCTGAGGTGATAAGGTGGCCTCTGTCCTTTCGAGGACTTGTACACCTTTTATGCTCTGTTTTACACGTTGCCTGCTTTTGAGCATGTCTGAGGGCACTTACACTTTACTTTTTTAACAAATACATTCTCTGTCTTTTTAAAAAAAATTTCTACTAAGCAAATAATTACATAAGATACTAAAAACACACAAAGACCATCCTTGTCACTGATCAGATTCTTTCACTTGCTAAGTAGCAGAATCCTAACCTAAGCCAGCTTCACCAAAGAGGGACCTGTGGCTCACAATAGCTGACTGCAAGATTGAGGGAAAAACAACATGGATCAGGGTCTTGGAGACTGGAACTGGAGACACAGGGCTCATAGCATTTGCTTTCTTTTTTTTTTTTTTTTTTTTTTTTAACGTTTATTTATTTTTGAGACAGAGAGAGACAGAGCATGAATGGGGGAGGGTCAGAGAGAGAGGGAGACACAGAATCTGATATGGGCTCCAGGCTCTGAGCTGTCAGCATAGAGCCTGACGCAGGGCTCGAACTCACAAACCGTGTGATCATGACCTGAGCCGAAGTCGCCGAAGTCGGATGCTTAACCGGCTGAGCCACGCAGGCGCCCCAGCATTTGCTTTCTTGTATCTCTCCTTGTCTCAATTTCTCTGCACGTTGGCTTCCCTTCCTCTGCAGAGTGAGCTCTGCCTGGCAGGAAATGTGGTGTGAGGTAGCCTCAGCTTTCCAATGCAACCCAGCAGGAAAGCTCGACCCAGTTTTCATATATCAGTCTCAGGGAAGGACTCTGATTATTTTCTGCTAGAGTAACATGCCTACCCCTTGGCCCCAGACAAACTATTGCCAGGGAAATGAAGTACTGTATTGGGTAAATGTACTGTCATGGGCAGCCACACCAGAGTCAAGGGGTGAAGAGGCGTGTCTTGCCAAAAGGAAATAAAGATGCTGGGCAGGCATGAATAACACATCTATCCCAGCCCTGCTCCCATCAATCAGAAATAACTAGTATTAGTATTTTTTGGTACCTATTCCTCCAGACTTTGGGATGCATGTATTTACATACACATTTCCTCCTACAGTCCCAACCCCCAATGAGCATATTTCATGGTACTAAAACAAAAAGTCAAGGACAGTCAAATAGATGAAGGAAAAAAGGAAAAAATCCTCTTCTCTCCTTTGTTATTAAAAAAAGATGACCAAACAGCTCAGACACGTCCATCAATTCTCGCACACAGAAAATAAGCCATTGGAGGGGTGAAAGGTTTTCTAAGATTAGAGAGAATGGAAGAATTCCTATGGAAAAGATGGACAAAGTTATGTGCAAAACAGAAAAACATTCTTTTTTTTTTTAAAGAATGTTTTCTTTTTTTTAATGTTTATTTACTTATTTTGAGAGAGAGAGTGAACACAAGCATGTGAGCGGGGAAAGGGAAGAGAGAGAATCCCAAGCAGTCTCCGTGCATCAGCACAGAACCAAATGTGGGGCTCTGTCCACGAACTGTGAGATCATAATCTGAGCCGAAATCAAGAGCCAGAGGCTTAACCAACCGAGTTACACAGGAGCCCCCCAAAAAACATTCTTTAACTTCTATTGCTGGAAACAAACAAACAAAACCTTACCCTACTCCAAAATCATACCCAGCATTAAAAGGCAAACTTCTGTTTTATAGACAATGGGTTAATATTTTCTATTATGTGAAGAACACTGAACATTGATAACAAACAGACCCAATAACTGGTCAGTGGAGACAGATAAAACACAATAAACATAGGACATTTTCTACCTCACAAGTAATCAAAGCAGTGCAAACTAAAAGGCCATTAATAGCCTTTCAGTTCTGAAGTTTAAAAAACTAGTGACACTGAAATTGTCAGTGTGAGCAATGGATACTTCTGTATTTCTGGTGGGAAAATGACTTGCTAAAATCTTTCGGAAAGCCATTTGGCAATATGCATCAAAGGCTTCAGTAACGTCCAGGCCTTTTGACCCAGGCATTTCTCTTCTGGGAATTAATTTCAGGGAAATAGTCCTAAATTAGGACAAAGCTATATGCTCCAAGATACTTGAAGAAATATTTTCCAACAGCAAAATTTAGAAGAAATCACCAAGAAGGGAACAGTTAAAAAACATAAGGTATGCCTATGGGATGTAATATTTCACAGTTCTTAAATTGATGGTAATGCAACCTACTTAATAAAAGGACAGAGGCACTTGGCTGGCTTGGTCAGCAGAGAGTGCACCTCTTGATCTTACGGTTGTGAGTTCAACCCCTACGTTGGGCATGGAGCCTACTTAAAAAAATAAAATAAAAGGATGAAAATGCTTGTAAATGTTAAACAGGTATGCAGTTTGGGAACTTCAGTGTAAAATGCAAAATGTAGGTTATTCATAGCAGAGTGGAGAGGAACATCATAAATGTTAACAATGGTCAAAAAATCATCTGATTTTGTTTCTTTTACTTCTCTCTACATGTCTATATTCTCTAAACTTTGTTGAGTAATATTAACTTTATTTTTTTAAGTTTATTTATTTTGAGGGGGGGAGGGGCAGAGAGAGAGAGTGAGAGAGAGAATCTCAAGCAGGCTCCATGCTGCCAGTGTGGGGGCTCAAACTCATAAACTGTGAGATAATGACCCGAAATCAAAAGTCAGACACTCAACCGACTGAGACACCCAGGCGCCCTGAGTAATATTAACTTTATAATTAAAAAGTCACTTTTTAAAAAAAGTATGCCAGGAGATGGTTGGTATGTACCAACTTGGTGGTCAAATTTTAAAATTTTATTTAAAAAATAACAAACAGGTGCCTGGGTGGCTCCGTCAGTTAAGTGTCCGACTCTTGATTTTGGCTCAGGTCATGATCTCATGGTTTGTGGGATTGAGTCCCATGTAGGGGTCTGCACTGTCAGTGCAGAGCCTGTTTGGGATTCTCTTTCTCCCTCTCTCTCTGTCCCTCCCCCATGTGCACGCCCTCTCTTTCAAAAATAAATAAATAAAAATTTTAAGAAAAGATAAAAAATAACAAAGAAATAGAGAAGATTTAAATGTCACATCCATCAACATTTTTCTCTCCTACTATTGAAACAGTGATGGCACATTAATAAAAGTTTGGGGTCAGACAGACCAGAGTTCAAACTCTGTAACCCTTACCAGCTGTGGGACCTTGGACAAATCATCTCATGGCTCTGAGCCTCAGTTTCTTCATCTATAACATGGCATAATCATACTGATAAGCATACCTACTTTGTAGGGTTATTTTGAGAATGAGACAGAAAGTGACTTTCAGCCACTAGGCTAGTTCCCTCATTGTCACTTGGATCCCCAGTATGTACCTGGTGCATAATAGGTGTAAGAAATGAGACAGAAAGAGAGTTTTTTTTTTCTCCTTTTATAGCTATCAACTGCCCTGGGACAGCTGCTTTTAATATTATTTTTCCTTCCATCCTTGAAGCCCCACATGTTCCATTCAGGCTCCAAATTTGGGATTTCCTTTCTGCCCTCATGGTGCCCATCCCTATTTTCTCATGCAGTCAGGAGCAGCCCATCTCATCAGGCTCAGAGGTCCCTCTAATGTTTACCAGATCTGACTGCTTTGTCTTGGTTAACACAGGCATATTCTGGGACAATGATTCTTGTGCTTTTCTTTGATAATCAACCTATAATTTTTTTAAGTTTACTTATTTATCTTGAGAGAGAGTTGGGGGGAGGGACAGAGAGAGAGAGGGAGAGAGAACGAGAATCCCAAACAGGCTCTGCACCACCAGTGCAGATCCTGATTTGGGGTTCAAACTCACAAACCGAAAGATTATGACCTAAGCCAAAGTTGGATGCTTAACCAACTGAGCTACCCAGGTACCCCTCAATGTATAATTTTGTGTGTGGTGGTGCTGGCAGGTCCAGAGAGGGACACTTAGAATAGGGCCCTAGAGTCTACAAAACTGGCTTACAAAACTGGTTCCCCACCAGCTATCTGATCTGGCTCTTCCCCTTTCTGTTTCCTAGTTTTCTTATCTGTAAAACAGGGTAATGGTCTTCCCTGCTCTGATGTAGAATCATTGAGAAGAGCAAATACGAGAAGTCACATATCTTGCAGAAGTATCCTCCCAGAGCTGTCTTGTAACAATATGGCCTGAGCTTTCATCAAAGGTTGTGATAAGAAATCACCATGTGAAACTCAATCTCCATTGTTGTGAGATTTATAGAGAATATTATCAGTATATGACTCCAGTGGAGAAGTTTCCTCAGCATGAGAAATTATTGGATTTTTCTGTCAGGAAAATTGGAAGATGCCCTTTCCTCTGATATCAAAGGAAGAGACTGATTCATCTTAGCCGTTTTTGTCTTGGCTGCCAGGAAGCTTAGAGCTAAATCTGATGCTTAATGACAGCAGTTCCATTAAAACTGATGGGCTTAATTTTATATTTGTATTTCATGAAACTCATTGTACACATCCTCAATCATAAGTTTTCTCAAATTCTTTTGAGAAGAAGGAAGGAAGGAAGGAAGGAAGAAAAAAGAAAGCAAGGAGGGGTGCCTGGGTGGCTCAGCAGGTTAAGCGTTGACTCTTGGTTTCTGCTCAGGTCATGATCTCATGGTTCATGGGTTTGAGACCTATGTCAGGCTCTTCACTGACAGTGAGGGGCCTGCTTGGGGTTCTCTCACTCCATCCCTCTGCCCCTCCCCCATTCATGCACATGCACGCTCTGTCTCTGTCTCTCTCAAAATACACAGACTTTAAAAAGAAAGGGAGAAAAAAAGGGAAGGAGTCAGGTATAGTTTTTTTTTTCAGAGAGAGAGAGAGAGAGAGAGAGAGAGTGTGTGTGTGCACGCGCACGCGTGCACAGGGCGCACCACTTGTGCAAGGAGAGGGAAGGGCAGAGGGAGAGGAAACAAAAGAATCTTAAGCAGGCTCCACACCCAGTGAGGAACTCAACCCAGGGCTAGACACAGGACTTGATCTCATGACCCTGAGAGCTGAAATCAAGAGATAGATGTTTAACCGACTGATCCACCGAGGTGCCCCAAGGTATACTTTGAAAAGCATACTTGGCCCACTGTAGCAGCTAAAATATAAGTTTGATTTCTCTAATAGACACGGAGAATAGTTGTGACTTAAATAAAATGGAAGGGTATAGCAATCAGGCCATAAGTAGTCATACCAGGCTGGTATGACTCAAGGTAGGAGGGATCCTGGCTTCTTCTTATCTTGCTGCTCCAGAGTTCCCATGGTGTTGTCTTTGACCACATGTTTCAAGATGGCTTGCCACCAAGTCTCATCCCAGCCAGGGACAAATGGGAACATGGGGGGCACATGCCTTGGGACTCATGACCTCATAGTTACACACGTCTCTTCCATTCACATCCTATTGGCCAAATTTTAAATCACATGATCATATCTAACTTCAAGAGAAGCTGGGATATTTAGTCTTTGAGGTGCTATGTCCCACTAAAAATCAGGAATCCTATTAACTATAGAATAGATTTTGAAGGATATCTACCAGCTTCTGTGGCATCCACCATCTCGGATGTATTTTTTGCACATGATTACACTCCAGCCTGCCCTAATTTCACTCTCACCCCCTCTAATCAGTCGGGCTTCCATGCTGCTCTCAAAGTGCTTTCCAATTCGGAGTGCTATTATGGCACTCCCCTGCTCACACACCAACCCTGAATCCCTAGTACCTAGAAAAGTCATTCTCAAACTTTAACATGCATCAGGAATCACCTGGAGAGTATGTTAAAACAGAGATGTCTGAAGCCCCCTGGCAGAGCTTCTGATTCAGTGGGTCTAGGACCTGAGAATTTGCATCTTTAGTAAGTTCCCAGGTGATGCTGATGCTGCTGGCTCAAGGACCACACTTTTGTTTTTTTAAAGATTTCATTTATAAGTAATCTGTACCCCCAATGTGGGGCTCGAACTCAACCCCTAGAGCAAGAGTCGCATGCTTTACTGACTGACCCAGCTAGGTGCCCCCAGGACCACACTTTGAGAACCACTGAACTTGAGACTAAATCCCATGCCCCTTAACCTGCTATTCACAGCCAGCCTGTTCTCAACCTACTTTCCAGCTTCATTTCTTATCCTTCCCTTCCCCCTCCACACACCCAAGGCTCCAGTCACAGTGCAGTTCTCACCTCTAAGCAGGCCAGCTGTTCACACCTTTGTGCCTTGCTGTTCCTTTTGTCTGCAATGTCTTCTGCCTGGCAACTTCCTTTCCACATCCTCTCTGAATCCTTTCCTGACCCTCTAAACTGTTGTTAAGTCATTCTGTGCCCTAGGTCCCTGCAGACTTTGTACATTCTTCTATTATTGTTCTTCACAGAGCTCTCAGCCATGGCAACAAGGTCACTGAGTGAGGAAACAGGAGTATGAATGAGGAAAGGGAGGCAAGCAGATGGAGTGAATGAACAAAGGAGGTGAGTGAAAAGAAGAAATGATGAGTTAATACATGAACAGGTGAGTTATGGTCCATTTGTGTTTGGTTGTCTCCATTAAGTCCTGAGCTCTGGAGCAGAAAGGGAAATTACTCCCTGACCACATTAGTACAAAGTTACAGCCGTCACTTACTTCTTAGCAAGATTTAACTGGGACCCAGTATCCATCAAGCCAATCCCCCAGAGTGTTCAGGAGCTGGCAGGGGCTGGGGACTCACACTGGGTCATTTCCTGACATCAGGGCTTAACCTCCATTCAATCCTCCCTATTCTCATGCACGCTGGTGTTTCCAAAAGTCAGTTATAAGACATTTGGGACTGTGGAGAAACAATGATGGTGGATGCCTTTCAGGGCCAAGATACAAAAGGCTTTTTCACCAGACAAGTGATAAGGTGTCAGGGTTGTTTCAAATTAAAATAGTAGGTTTAAGGTGCTAGAACTACTCTCTCCCCCCCCCCCCATGGGGAACCCAGCTTCCTCCAACACCCATAAAGGAAGTCTCCTTTGGCTCCAGCAGACACGGATGTGGCCATTAGAAGGGACTCCCTGGCCCACTGTGGTTGTCAACTCAGCGATGGTGCTGAGCATTTCCTGCACCACAGCTGTATAGTTTCAGAAGGCATTGCACCTCTTTGAGCTTCACTGTCCTCCTCTGCAGGGTGGAAATAGTTCTATTCACCTTGTAGGTGTGTGGTGAGCATCAAAACATGCCAGTAGAGGGCCCAGTGCAGCACTAGGCAGATAGTAGGTGTGCGACAGAGAATAGTGTTCTCGCAACTGATCCTTCAAAGTCTTTTCCCTCATGAACCAGGCCCAGTCAGAATTCTGGGGTTCTTCCTCCTATTTATAATACCTGCCTTCCTCTCTCACAATTTTACCTAATTTGGGGATCTCGACTGTCATCCTACCTCCTCCATAAAATGGTCTCTGCTCCTGGAACTCTTTACCAGTGATGCTTCTCTGGGGAGGTCTGGCTTAATGAACATGGAAGTGAATGGTTAAGCAGGGGATCTGCAAGCTGCACAGGTTGTGCAGTGCCCAAACCTAGGAGTGTCATTCGTATCGGCCATAAGGGAGTGGGGCCCCAGTGAGTTGTTCTATAATGAAGAGTCTGTGTCTGCAAGTCAAATGGACTTGAGTTTGAATCTTGCCTCAACGATGATTTATTAATTGCTGATCACCTAGGCTTGTTTTCCTCATCTGTGAACGGGATGTTATTAGTACCCACCATGTGGGGTAGCTGAGATTTGTAACTTAACAAGTTTAGAACAGTGCCTGGTACAGAGCTAACATTTACTGAGTACTTAATTTTATGGCCAATTCACTAATCAAATTCATTAATGAAATTAAGTGTTAGGTGTCTTTTCTGAGAAGGTTCTAAGCAATCTGCGAACAATGAGTCACTGAAAAACAGCAGCTAGACTCTGCACCTAGTGGGAGGCAGGCCCTCATGCTGTCCTCTCTCAGAACTCCACTCCAGCCTTCCTTCTTGCCAAAGTCCACTTTCATTAGTCAGGCCCTTTTTTAGTTGACAAGTGATGAAACACCAAAGCAACCTAGCTTAAGCCTAAAGAAGCATTTGTGGACTGATGTAATTGGAAGGTCCAATGGGAGATCTAGGGCTCCAGCTACATCATTAAAACTTTATCTCCTTCTCCATCTCCTGGCTCTGCCTTTCTGAGTTGGCTTTATTCTCAGGCAGGTTCTTCCCCATGGCAAGAAAGTGGGTCACCAGGTGGTCTAAGCTTACATTCTAAGGCTTTTGACCCAAAAGAAGAGAAATCCTCTTCTCTCAGCATCAGAACAAGCTTATGGAAGGCCTCTGATTGGCCCAGTTCAAGTCAGATGTCCGTTCTTTGGACCAATTATCATAGATAAAGAATAGGGTGCTGTGACTGGCCAAGTTGGGGTCATGTATCCATCCTAGTTTGACAGTCCCACAAGAGCCATATGGAATGGGGGAGCGGCAGGTCTAACAGTAGTGCTGAGCATACAAGAATGTTGCCTGTCCTTGACATCCTTCTTTATGGCTCAGTTCACAGGTCACTTCCTCAGGGAACTGTCCCCTCCCTTGTCCTGTGTAGACCTCACCTTCCCACAGTAAATTTACAAATTATTTTCTGACTCCCTGACTAATCTGGGACCAACTTGAGACAAGGGATGAGAGCACATTTATTCATCTCTATCGCCTATACCTTGTTTCCTTCCCGGGCTGTGGAAGAGACATTATTGGTGGCCTATCCAGCATCCATTTCCCCATTCCTACTCAGATCTTTATTGAGTTCCCCCTTCTTTCCCCATTGCCTTGGGCTTGGTGGGGAAGCAGACTCCACTCTCACTAGTTAAAACCCATCAGAGTCATCCCTTGCCACAGTGACTGGTTCAGGAATAGGCATGTGAGAGTTTGTTTGGGCCAGCGAGACATAAGGATATTTGGGAAAGGTTTCTTGCTTTTGGGTGGGCCAGTGAAACCAGTTGGCTCCTTCCTGCCCTCTCTTGTGCTGGATGTTGACTGCTACTGGCTGCACAGCTGGAAGAAAATTCAGTTTAGGCAAAAGCTGACATCATAGAAGGCAGTACAGAGATAACCTGGACCCTTCATGGCCCTGTTGAGATGCTGGGTTGGCCAACCCTGGAGGCCATCCTGCCCCAGGACCACCAAGCCCCAAACCAACACATTTCCTTGTTATGAATCCACTTGGAGCTGGGGGTATTGTTACTTGCAGCCACAAGTACCCTGAGAGCTCTTCCTGAATGAATGACATGGGTGAGTGTCCAAAGGCTGAGAGCCACCAAGCATGCCCTCCCCTGCCACCCACACCAGTTTTCTTTTCTTTTTTTTCTTTCTTTCACACCAGTTCTTTTCTAACCTGTAGTTAACAGACATTCAAAGATTTGGGATACTTTAAAAAAAAAAAAAAAACCCACAGCAGTCACTTTACTTTTAGGTTTGCACTTTACAAAACCACAAGGGAGAAGTCCTTGAGGGAAAGAGGGGAGGGAGTGGGGGATAGTAAAGAGGGGGAAGCACAGAGTAGGCCTCAGGCCAGCCCAACAGGGCCTCCCATGTCCTGGTTGTACAGAGCTAGACCAACAACTTCAGGGAAGGGCCACAGACCTCTACAGACTGTCATCATTTGACATTAACAGGCAGTCACAGGCCTAGGGTTCCGGCAGGCCAAGGAAAGAAGTGGGCTCCCTAGCCCTCCTTCCCCCAGGCCAGGGGAAGACAGTCTGAGGCAGGGGTGAAGTCTACCCATCCAGCAGCTTTAGGATGCTCTCACGTTCCTTCAGAGTCTTCCAAGCCTGGTCCTTCTCCTTCTTGGTGGGGGTCCGCTTCTTCTGCCGGGCAGCCATGATCTTCCGGAAGGCATCCATGACCTCGTTGTCTGCCATGCGGACCCGCTGTCTCAGCTCCTGCCGGCTTACTTCCTCCTTTGCCAGCCTGTAGGGACCAGCCAACCAAGGTGTCATGGGAAGCCCACCTCCATAGTGGGGTCCCTCTCCCTCTTCCAGACTGAACCCACCTACCACCCCAGGATGGCACTCCTGTGGGCTGTTTCATACCAAAAAGCAAAGTTACTGAACCACACTTCTACGATACTATGTGCTAGTTACTACCTTAAGCCCTTCAAATATGTCAGCACAGTTAATCCTCATAACAGCCTTGTGAGGTAGGTACTATTATCCTGATATTACCAGTGATGACAGAGGTCAAGGAGAATAAAAAACACTCCTAAATCCTACAGCTAGTGAGTAGGAGATCTGAATTAAGGCAGGCTGGCTCCACGCAATCATCTTTAAAAGGTATTCTAGTGTTAGCAGAAGACCTGCTGACTTCAGTATCCAAATTCCAGAGCAACCTAAGGGTCTAGGCAGCCTGAGTGGGTGAGATGCCAAACCAACCCCTGTAAATGAAATCTGACCTATCAATTCCACTGTTGGTGGAACTGGAAGGTGGCTTAGAGATACGATCTAGTCCAACGTGTTAATTTTCCAGAAGGGGAAGCTGCTGCTCAGGGTAGGAGATACCTTGCTTAAGGCCCTGGAGCTGGTCAATAGCAGAGCTGAGGACTGGATTCTAGGCTTCTAACAACCCAAGCTAGTTCCTTCACTGTCCACTACCTTTTTTAGAAGTTTGTTTATTTGTTTATTTTTAATGTTTCATTTATTCTTGAGACAGAGAGAGACAGAGCATGACCGGGGGAGGGGCAGAGAGAGAGGGAGACACAGAATCCAAAGCACCATCTGAGCTGTCAGCACAGAGCCCGACGTGGGGCTTGAACCCACAAACTGTGAGATCATGACCTGAGCTGAAGTTGTACACTTAACCAACTGAGCCACCCAGGTGCTCGAGAAGTTTGTTTGTTTGTTTATTTATTTATTTATTTATTTAGAGAGAGAGAGCGCACGAGAGAGCGCGTGCGCACTCGAGTGGGGGTGAGGCAGAGAAATAGGGAGAGAGAGAGAGTCCCAAGCAGCCTCTACACTGAGCCGGACGTGGGGCTCAATTTTGTGACCGCAAGATCATGACCTGAACCGAAATCAAGAGTTGAACGCTTGACTGACTGAGCCACCCAAGCACCCCAGTGTCCACTACTTCTATATCTGCACATCTTTGTTTCTCCCTCTCATTCAATCTTTCTCTCCTCTCCACCCCACTCAGTATCTCTTTCATCTGTTATTTTTCCTCTTCTTGTCCTTGCATGAAAGGGAACTAGAAAGAGGCTTTGCATTCAGCCTTGGGCTCAAGTTGCAGCTTGGTTGTTGACTGGCTGTGTGACCTTCAGCAGAGTACTCACTTCATTGGCCCTTCACTTCCTCATCTAGTAAAGAGGTGAAATACCACCTACCCCCTGGACTGTAGTCCAGATTAAACAGGAGGGTGTAAATAAAGTCCCTGGCACACAGCAGGCACTCAGTAACCCTTATCCTTAAGCACTCCCTTAGCAGTTTGTCACCAAGCAGTTCCCCCTCCTTTTAATGGTGCACCTCTTTACCAATTACCCACTTGTAGACCACAAGCCCTTTGCTGTCCCTCTTCCTAGCCCCCAGTACAACGTGTAAGAGACAGGCAGAGCTGGCCAAATGCGTGTGCCCTGCCCTGTTGTGGCTCTGTGAGGCAAAGACATACACCTGCCCGTGAGAAGCAAGGAGACTCAGTTGGACGACTTCTCTACCTCCCCTCAAAAAGGGCAACAACTACCATAATCGCCCTCCAGAGATCACCTATACTTTTGTCATGACCAATGCAGGGCAAGATGGATGGGAGTCAAAATGAAATGAAAGACATTCTGACTAATTTCTTAAAGAACTGATCCTAAAACAAGGCAATTTCCAGTGAAGAGCCAATAATAATCATGGATGTCCAACAAAATGTTAACAGTTGATAAATCTAGGTACAGAGTATATTGGCGTTTACCATACAACTCCTTCAGATTTTCTGTGTTTATGAAATTTTTCATAAAAATGTTAGAGGAAAAGAAGATAAGCATGAAAAGATTAAAAAAATAAACCATATAACAATGTGAATATAGGTAATACCACTGAACTGTACTTTTTAAAATGGTACAGAGTCAATTTCATGTGTTTCTTTCACCACAATTATAAGTAGGTAAATAAATAAATCACAGATGTCTAAGCCTTAGAGTCTGTGGTATCTGGCAATATTTTTTTCAAGGCTCTCCTGGTGATTTAGAGGCCCTCCCAGGGAAGCCTATTGTAAAGCGCCCAGAAGGTGACCAGCAGCGACCAAAGCCTTCTCAGCCACTCCCAGGCCCGTGCATCCCGTCCACACTAACCTCAGCAGGTCATGCTTTTTGGTGCGGTTGTGGGCACTGAGCGCCTTCAGCTCGGCCTGCCGTTTGCGCAGCTCTGCGAGTACCTCATCTTCCGAGTCCTCTGCGGGGCGGTCCTCAGACTCCAGCAGACCCTGGGCGATCAGCTCCTCCTTGATGCGGCTCTCCAGGGACTTGGTATGTGGTACACTACAGGAAGGTAGCACTTAGCTCAAGGGCCAGCTTAGAGGGGGGACCCGAAAGGTTCCCAAGGCTAGTGACACATTCCTTTCTCTTTGGGCACTCCCTATCTATCTAGGTATAAAAATATAGAGAAAATGATACGAGCTGGAACCCTGAAACTCCTAGAAAACCTAGGAGTAAAGCTCCTTGACATGGGTCTTGGCAATGACTTTTTGGCTGTGACACCTAAAGCACAGGCAATAAAATAAAAAACAAGTGGGACTACATCAAACTACAAATTGCTTCTGCACAGCAAAAGAAATCATCAACAAAGTGAAGAGACAACTTACGGAACAGGAAAAGATATTGTAAACCATATATCTGATTAGTTAATATTAAAAATAAAGAACTCATGTAACTCAAAAGCAATAAACCTGCCCAATTAACAAATGGGCAAATATCCTGAACAGACATTTCTCCAAAGAAGATATACAAAACACCAGTAGATACGTGAAAAGATGCTCAATATCCCTAGTTAAGGTATCTTGCACCCCCATGTTCACTGGGGGTGCATTATTTACAATAGTCAAGATATGGAAGCAACCTAAATGTCCATCAATGGATGAATGAATAAAGAAGTTGTGGAATGTATATATACACACACACATACACAATGCACACATTCAATAGACTGTTATTCAGCCTTAAAAAAACAAGGAAATCCTACCATTCGTGACAACACGGATAGACTCTGAATGCATTATGCTAAGTGAAATAAGTCAGAGAAAAACAAATACAGTATGATCCCACTTATATGTGAAATCTAAAAAAAAAAAAGTTCAGGGGCGCCTGGGTGGCGCAGTCGGTTAAGCGTCCGACTTCAGCCAGGTCACGATCTCGCGGTCGGTGAGTTCGAGCCCCGCATCAGGCTCTGGGCTGATGGCTCGGAGCCTGGAACCTGTTTCCGATTCTGTGTCTCCCTCTCTCTCTGCCCCTCCCCCGTTCATGCTCTGTCTCTCTCTGTCCCAAAAATAAATAAAAAAAAAACGTTGAAAAAAAAAAAATAAATAAAATAAAATAAAAAAAAAGTTCATAGAAAGAAATCAGACTTTTCATTACCAGAGGAGGAGGGTGGGGGGAAGGGAATTGGGGGAAGGTGGTCAAAAGGTACAAACTTCTAGTTATGAATAAACACTGGGATATAATATGACTGTAGCTGACACTGTTTTATGTTATATACAAAGTTGTTAAGAGTGTAAATCCTGGAGGGCCTGGGTGGCTCAGTCAGTTAGGCATCCAACTCTTGGTTTTGGCTCAGGTCATGATCTCACGGTTCGTGAGCTTGAGCCCCACATCAGGCTCTGCACTGACAGTGTGGGGCCTGCTTGAGATTCTCTCTTTCTCCCTCTCTCTGCCCCTCCCCTGCTCCCAATGTCTCTCTCAAAATAAAAAAAAAAAAAAAAAAAAAAAAAGAGTGTAAATCCTAAGAGTTCTCATCACAGAATTTTTCTTTTCTTTTTATTGTGTCTATGAGAAGATGGATGTCAGCTGAACATGTTGTGGTGATCATTTCACAACACACGTAATTTACACATGTAAAATCAGACCATGTACATGTTTTGTACATTGTACATGTATACCTTAAATTTATACAAGGACGTATGTCAATTTTTTCTCAATATTTTGGAAAAAATACAGAGAGACACACATGGTCTTATTTCAAACATAGGCCAACACATGTGAATTGTAAAAAAATCTAGAAAAACCTATAATGCTAACAACTCAGAGAGAACCACTATTATTTACGTCACTATTATACACATTACTGTTATTTTGCTGTTATTAACATTCCACATATAAAACTGTGTTTTATTAGGGGTGCCTGGGTGGCTCAGTCAGTTAAATGTCTGACTCTTGGTTTCACTCAAGTCACGAATTTGTGGCTAGTAAACTTGAGCCTCGCATCGGCTCCATGCTGTCACTGTGGAGCCTGCTTCAGATTGTCTCTCTCTCTTTCTCTCTGGCCCTCCCCTGCTTGTACTCTTTCTCTCAAGATAAATGAACTTAAAAAATTTTTAAATATGTTTATATTTTGTTATATAATATTTATTTACTATCTATATCCCAGATTTTGTCTCATGTCATTTCCTATCTTTTATATTATTCTAGTTTTCTATATACACACATTTAAATATACGCTGAGTAAAAACAGGATCAAACTGTATTGTGCTACAACTTTTTCTTCACTTAGCACTTTAGTGTTTACCTTTTTTCATGTCAATTAACTGTGTTTCTCAAAAACGATTAGTAGTTATAAGTAATTTTACCATATGGAGTTATATCAATTTAGCCAAACAATCCGTTTCAGTTGGACATTTAGGTTGTTTGTGGTATGAACAGGGCTATGATGAACAACCTGTACTTAAGTCTGTGCATGCAGAAATGCTGGGCCAGCATGCACATGTGAAACTTTCATTGGGCTTCATCTAAATGCCCTCAACCTCTCTTAATGAAGACCTTCCCATGTTAGGATAAAAGAAGTCAACAGAAGCAAGGACCAGATAGTAGGAATGTGGACAGGGTTGTCACTCACCTGAAGGGCTTGTTCTGATTGCGGGGAGAGGTGCTTGCCCCGTCGGCCCCTGATTCTTTCCCAGACATGTCAGGAATAGGAGAGTCCTCCATAGGGGAAATAATATTTTCCTAGAAGAACACAGAAGTGGGACAGAAAAAAAAAAAAAAAAGAAATGGGAGGGAGAGAGTAAGAGCTGTAATATTTCCATTTTCTTGCTCTTCCCTGACCTACAGTCAGAGTCTTCAGTCTTCACAGACCAGAAATATTCTTTCATTGCTCCCATCGCTCTGGAAGCCTTCCCAAACTGATTCCAGGAAGCTCTGATCATTTTAGAAATGCCTCTTTTTTACTGATACCAAAAGAAGACAACACAGAAAAGCAATGAGAAAACACTCAACAACAGTAAAGAGAAGAGCCAAGGTTTGTTAAGCGTTTGGAATGTATGTTAAGCATGTTGTGACAGAGGCTGCTGGCTGTCCAGCTACACTACATTTCCCAGACTTCCTTGTGGTCAGATGTGGCCATGTGACAAACTCTCTCCAGTGGAAAGCGATCAGAAGAGAGAAGAGCCACAGCCAGTCATGGCCATAAACCCCATAAACCTTCCTTCACACATTCTTCCTTGCTCTTTTTCTGTGGGCTTGGAGTAGTAATCATACCCAG
Organism: Panthera tigris; assembly: GCF_018350195.1. NCBI lineage: Eukaryota > Metazoa > Chordata > Mammalia > Carnivora > Felidae > Panthera > Panthera tigris. Next base: position 51,054,374 of record NC_056661.1, read on the forward strand.
AATGACCTTGTGCAGAGCAGGTTTAGGGTGGCAAAACCATCACAGACGGGGTCCTTGTCTGATGGGGTGGGGCTGAGATCTCTCCCCTCCCCCACCTCAGCCAACCTGGAACACGTGGCCCCAGACTGTTACACGAGAGAGAAAAACACTACTGTGTTTGAGCCAGGGAGAAAACTAAGGCTCAGTGAGGTGAAAGGATGTGCCTAAGGGCCAGATAGTGGGCATAAAGAAAGGGACTCTGTATCTGGGGTTTGAATCCTGCTTCTGTTTATTAGCTGCATGACTCCAACCAAACAGTTCCTTTTTCTGAGCCTCAATCTTCTAGTATGTAACATGGAGCAAACCGCTGTCCTTGCCTCCAACAAAAGGATGCGTGGAAAGCCCCTTGCACAGGGGTCAGCCCTTAGCCAACATTCAGCAAAAGTAACTGTGGTATAGTGGCTACTTCTGGGAGAGGTTACAGACTGGGGGGGTTGACACAAGAGAGGCTTGTGTAGGATATTGGCAAGCTTTGTTTCTGTTAGGCTATATATACATGTGTGCTCATATATGAAAATTTATCAATTTATACATGTAATATCTCTGCACCTTTATAAATATGTGATATACTTCAAAAGAAAATAAAACATTAAAACAGAAAGCATGCATAATTCTGTCTTGAGTTAGGATGCTCACCTCCACCAGGGCCTGTAGGAGGCGCTGCGTCAGAGCACCAAAGGGGCACCCATCTTCGGGCTGTTCATGCTGGGCCTCAGATTTCTTCAGCAGGGCATCCACATCTGAAGTAGACAGAGAAGTGGTACACAGGTGGGCTAAGTTCTTCTAGGAACTCAAGTCCTGGCCTGGTGTGGGCAGGAAGGCGAGGGGCCTACCTTTAGTGTCCAGTTCGGTCAGTGGCCCCATAAGGCCTTTCTTCTTGTCTGCCACGGCTGCTGCCCGGGCCCCATCCTTCTGTTCCTCCAGCAGGTCCTCCTGTGCCCAGCGTTGGGAGTAGTGCTTCCCCAAGGGTGGGATCTGGTGGGGAGATGCCACCCGGCCCAAAAAGGGTAAACACTGGCAAGCCATGCCTGGGGTTGGTAGGGGCTCTCTGCGCACTTTGGGCACTGCAAAAAAGCTCATGATTCGTTCCTTCACTTATCTGTCTCCAAGTACCTACCCCAGGGCCGAGGCCTATGCTTTGCGTAGATGGGAAGAAACAAAGGAGATAAAAATCTATATGCTCACAGTCTGGTAAGGGAGACAGGTACATAATGAACTAAGACACACACAGGGGCCAGTATGGAAAATTTCCAAGATACAGGTGCAGAATGGTATGTGTACACGGACCATCTCAAGTCACAGCTATTGTCCCTAGAAAGAACTAGGAAGCTTAGGGTCAGGAGAGGAAATCGTCTTTTGTATTACTTGAATTTACTACTGCCTATATGGACTACCTTTTCAAATAAATTTTCTTTTTCAAGTAAGTTTTTTTAAAAATTCAAAGAACTGATGTGCTAGAGGTAGGTCAAGGTGCTGTGGCACATGAAAGAGAAATTTTCTGCAAGCAATCTGCAAAGGCATTTTGGTGGAGATAAGAGATCAGTGCTTTGAAGGATGAGCTAGTTTGCCAAGGGAAAAGGAGGAGCATGTACAGAGGCCCAGAGACCAGCAAGGATCCTGTGTGGGCCTAGAGTGAGGGTAAGGTGCTTGTTGGGGCTGGTAAATGCAGCAGTGAGGAGGGGGAATGACTGAGGAAACTGGAGACGGGTGGTGGGTCTGTGTCACCAAGGACCAAACTACTTGGAATCGATCTTGTGCCAAAGAGGAGCCAGAGGAGGCCTGGGAACAGGGCTGTGTCACATCTGATCATGACAGCTGGACTATGGGAGAGTTCTCCCAAACACTTCTCTTATTTTCTACATTTTCTTTGATGGAAACTGTTTTATTTACATCATAAGAAACCTAACTTTTACATACTAAAGAAAAAAAAAAGTCCCTTTGGAGACAGGGAACTGTCTTGACACCACTTGGACAAAAACTGATGAAGTCTTGAATCAAAGCAGAGGGGCACCTGGGTGGCTCAGCTGGTGAAGCGTTTGACTTTAACTCAGGTCATGATCTCACCATTCCTGAGTTCAAGCTCCGACTGAGGCTCTGTGCTGACAGCTCTGAGCCTGGAGTCTGCTTCAGATTCTGTGTCTCCCTCTCTCTCTGCCCACTCGCATTCTGTCTCTCTCTCTCAAAAATAAACAAACGTTAAAAAAAAAAAAAAAAGCAGAGGGGATGGAGATGTTGGTACAAAGAACAGCCTCACTGAAGGAGATCCATTAGGATGTATGTGGTGATCATTTGGAGGGTATAGAGAGGAAACAATGCAAGAAGAAAGCTGACAATTAGAGCCAGGGTGCCTGGGTGGGTTAATGTGTTAGATAGGAGGTTGGGCAGGGTGGGGGAAGGAAAAAGATACATGACTTTGGGATCTTTGATTTTGAGGCACTTCTCAAGTCCTCTAGTTCGTCACCATGTCTACTAAGGTCCAATGTTTCTACCTTGTAATGTTCAGCTTCATCTTCTGGTGGTTTCAGTAGTTCTTCTAGTGTGCGTACCTCCTCACTGGTAATATCAGCACAGTAGGGCTCCACTGAAGCCCAGAACCTGCAGGGAGAAGCAGATCCTGAATGGGAATCTCCTGTCCCACCAGCCTCAGTCCCAGACCCCTCCACAGCCTTTACTATTTGAATCCAAAGGCCCCTCTATGTTCTCTGGCCCGGAACCTGTTGGGCGCATCATTCTTGGGGATCCGTGGCACGTCAATTGGGTCATCAGTGAATTCATATTCCTGGATCTTGGGCTGAAGGTTTTTGGATTTGGGCCGTCCGGGGCCAGGGCCAGGCCCATGTCCCGCTTTTCCTTCCAGTTTCTGCTTCTTCGGCTTCCCATGTTTGGGGGGAGCTCCAAGCTCGTGGTCTCGACCCAGCTTCAGGAATCGGCGATCACCTTTCTTATCTTGCCAGTCAGTGAGGATCTGAAATTTACAGAGGACTGTCACTGAGAGGGAGAAAGGAAATGAAAGGACAATTCTTTCTCCTAGTGAAGAATTAGGATCTAGAACTTGAGAAGACTCCAAGGTCTTTTTATTTACCCATCTCCTGTTTAGTAAACTCCTAAGCATCCTTCAAAACTCAGCTCCTTTTCTGTGCCTGCCTCACAGAACTTTATTCATATACTTGTCATCATTCCATTCATTTGTCTGTATTGACTCACCTCTGTATCACCCAAACCACTTACAGTGTTTAGGTCAAACAAATGATCATGCCCTAGTGCATGTTAGCACTGGAATATGCCGGTGGTAACTTTTGGGGGAATGCAAACAAGCCTCCCAGCAAACCTTCACTTCAAATGTCACCACAACTGGGAAGCCTTCTCGACATCAGTTACCCAGCTTCTTAGAAGCTATAATACAACTGATTATGCCACAGCCCTGATCAAAAAGCTTCATTGCACTTCCAGGGATCACAAGTTAACTATTCATCCTTTGAGCTCCAATTAAAAAGGCCTCTTTGTGTCTCTGACACTTTGTACCTCCACTGCAGGCCCAATTGTGTTGTTTGGTCAACCTGGAATGAACAGGATACCTTGTCTTTTCAACTAGACTATAAGCTACTGGAGACCAGAAAACTTATCTTAACTATCTCTGTTCCCCAGGATCTGGCATAGTATCTGGCCCACGGGGCTGAGGGGATATTTATGTTGTCAACAGAAATGATCAGAGTAGTACCAAATAACATTTGAAATACTCAGGGTCAGACATCAACCGATGTTTTGCAAAAGTATCTCTTTTAATCCTCACAAAAGCTCTGAGGTACCTCCTATGATTCATCCCTGTTTGCAGATTTGGAACTGATGCTCAGAGATAGGAGGCAACTGTCCCAAAATCATACAGCTAGGAAACAGCAACACTAGCAAGTGCTTAGGCCAGGATTCAAATACAGGTCTCCTCAGTCCCGTTCCTTTAGTACTTCTAACCATAACCAACATCACCTGTATTTGTCTGACCTCCCTTTCCCTTTAGTTGGCAAACTCCCTGAAGACCAAAAGTGTCCTAATAATTACTTCTAATGACTAGCACCCAAAACATAATGGGGGTTCGGAGGTCAGTAAATTAGAAATCTTGAAATTTATGAGGATTGTGCACATTCTTGTGTATTCTACATGTCACCCGAGCCCAGTTTAGGCCTCTCCTCACCCCTCTAAGCTCCTGTACCTCAAGGCCTCAGCTGGTGGGGCTAACTCAATGACCCATCCTATCACTTGTCACAGTCCACCCTGGTGATATCCTCTCTGTAGGGTATCACCTGGGTTTCAGCCTCGAGAACCCGTAGGCGCCGGCTGGCAGAGGAAAGTAGGGTCTCAAGCTCCAGCTGCAGAGTGTCCAGCTCCTCAATGCCGATGCCATCATCCTCAGAGCGGGCCAGCACTGCCGTGTAGCGTGGACAAACCTTCAGGTGGTCCACGGACTTGAAGTCATGGAACTGCAAGGGGCAGTCCTTCAGTTCACTCATGGCCCAGGATACGGGACCCTGTGGAACTGGAGAGAAGAGAGCCATGGATAGGAGATAAAATGGGACAAGAAAAGTCGAAGAGCTCCCTCCATCTAGGGACAGTTTCAAGGGGAAAGCCAGGCTTCAGTACCCTATTGACAAGGTCAATGGCACAGCTCCTACTCAGAGAGCCCTTACTGTGCATTAAGCTAAGGGCAGACGTTTTACTGGTTTCTCATCAATTCCTCACCCAACCCCATAAAGAGGGACAATGGTGACCTACACTTTACAGATAAGGGAACTCAGACTCCAAGGATTTTACCTGCCCAAGTTTACCAAGATGCAATCTGAATCCAGGTAGTTTTGAGTCTGTGTCACTAATTACCATGATATACTATGCCGTCTTTCTGATGCTCTTCTGTTCTCCACTTGGGTTCTGCTAAGCCCCTGATCTCCAAACATCCATTCTTACAATGTTAATGTTCTCTGTGCCTCCCAGCCTCTCCTTGTCTCACCCCTTCCCATCTTTGTCCCTTCTCTTTGCCCCTGACAGTGGTTAAGAATGTGGGATGGTTGGGGTGCCTGGGTGGCTCAGTCGGTTAAGCGTCCGACTTCGGCTCAGGTCACGATCTCACAGTCCGTGAGTTCGAGCCCCGCGTCTGGCTCTGTGCTGACTGCTCAGAGCCTGGAGCCTGTTTCAGATTCTGTCTCCCTCTCTCTCTGACCCTCCCCCGTTCGTGCTCTGTCTCTCTCTGTCTCAAAAATAAATAAATATTAAAAAAAAAATTAAAAAAAAAAAAAAAAAGAATGTGGGATGGTAAGGGGTGCCTGGGTAGCTCAGTTGGTTAAGCGTCTGACTTTGATTCTGGTCATGATCTCCAGGGTCATGGTTCAAGACCCAGGTTGGGCACTGTTCTGACAGCTTGGAGCCTGGAACCTGCCTCGGATTCTGTGTCTCCCTCTCTCTCTCTCTGCCCCTCCCCCTCTCATGCTCTGTGTGTCTCCCTCAAAAATAAACATTAAGAAGTTAAAAAAAAAAAAAAGAATGTGGGCTGATAAACAGGACATACCTGGGTTCAAGCCCAGCCTTTTACCATTTTCTATTTACATAGCTCTGATTATGTTTTTTAACCTTCCTGAGTCTCGATTTTCCCATCTACAAAATGGGGACAAAAGAAATCTGAGTCTGTTTCCCCATAAGAAGTCTGAATTTGTAAAATGGGGATCACAATAGTACCTACCTCCCCGGGATGTTCTGAGGATTAAGAGAGGATGCTCGTCAAGAGCCCAGTTCAGTGCCTGACACAGAAGTGCGCCTGTTTAATGTCTGGCCCCTCCCGTGGGTCGCCCCAGTGACTCGCCTTCAGGGTCCCCGTCCTCCAGGGACCCCCTAACGCGGCCCCTACCCCCTCTACCTCCTCACTGCAGCCTCCTGCAGCCTCCTACGGCCCCCAGGCCGCGGGAGGGGTTGGGGAGTTCCGGTTGGTGGGAGCAACCGCCCCGGAACTGGCTAGGGGCGGGCCCCCTGCAGAAGACGCGCGGGTGGGAGACGCGAGGGAGAGCCCAATATGGCTTGCGGGGAAGGGTTTGCAGGCCGCGAGCGAGCCCACTGCAGGTGGGATGGGGGCGGGGGTATGCCTCGGGCCTACTCTGGGGAACAGCCGGAGGCTGGGGGCGGGGCTCGGCAGCCGAGATCTTAGCCCGGCAGTTAGTTCCGCCGTGCCTCAGGGGCTGCAGGTAGGAGGGGCCCAGAGAAAAGATAGGGGCGCGGAACCGGAAGGAACGAAGAGCTCCTCTGCCTCGCCTTGTCCTAATATGGTGCCCAACCTGAGGCCGGGCTGCACCATTGCCTGACTATGGGGAAAGACAGCAAAGACGACAAGAAGGCCAAAGTCACAAGCGAGAGCTACACTCATAACGGGATAGGCTTGAGTATTGATCTAAAGCTTCGGGAGTCTAAAAATACCGAGGCAGTCCTAGCGGAGAAACTTCAAAAGGACCAAGTGCTCCTAGGCTCCCCCTTCTCCGCTCGGAGCATAGATGGTACCTTCCGGAAGTCCGGGCGGAGACTGAGGCTGCGCTTCTCGCGAAAGGGCTGGCGTCGCGGGGCTGGCCACTTCCGCACTTCCGCTTTCCGGCCCAGCCAGCGCCCGCGATGGTGAGAGAGCCGGGCCCCGGGCCAGGGACCCCCCGCTGTTTTGCCTCAAAGCTCTGGGTCTGGGGGAGATGCGGCTTTGCAACGGAGAGGCCCGGGGCCGAGGGATGCTGTGGGGTGTGGGGGCGCGATGAGGCTGGGAGAAAGAGGGCGGGGCGGGAGCCAAAGTGAGGAAGGGGCGAGCGGGGGACGCTCTCGTAAGAAGCAGGCCTTGCAGCTTCATGGTCTGGCTTTTGATGCAGGTGGGGAATTGTGAGGCATGGAGGACGCCGGAAGTGGGGCTGGTGATAGCGCCTCGAAGACACGTAGTAGGCCTCATTGCCCACAGTAGGGGAGCTGAGGCATAGAGTAGGGTCACCTCCTCACCTAGAATAGAACTTCACTAAATACACTGTCCTGCTCTCTCCTGCCTGCTTGACCCACAGTTTCTCAAAGGAAGTGTCTACACTTCCGTATCCCACTCTTCTCCTTATCCCCTGCTTTGCTTCTACCTCACCGCAGTATCTCTTATGCTGTCGCCACCCAGACCTCTTCCTGGTCAGAACTCAACCTGTGTTAGCCTTACCGTAGTCCGTGAGCTCTGATACTACTGATCCCTCCCTTCCTGGAAATCCTCCCCTTTGATAAATGTGGGTGTTCCTGGGAGTTGAGACTGGCTCACCACCTTCCTCTTTACATTTGTCCTAGTGGTACCTATCTAGTTTCTTGGCTTTGGTGACCTTGTGTGTTCTGGTGACTCTTGAATCTGTCTTCCTCGCTCTCTTTTAAGGTTTGCCTGGAAATCTTGATAACACGTTCATAGTAGACCTCCAGATCAAGGCCCATTTTTTCTCCTAAACTTGCTTTTCTTTCTGTGGTGCTGTGGCTTTGTGTCTTCTTACCTCAGCTAGAAACCTGGATTTTCTCAGTCAGCTTTATTGAGTTATTACATGAGAATGCATTTTATTTGTATAAGGGCAGGTGTCATGAGGCTTGCCCCTTAAAAATTATCCTTTTTAGATTTATCACTTTTGACAAACACGATCATGTAAGTACTGCGATCAAGACAGCAGAATGTTTCCTCAAAAAACTCCCTCACGTCCCTCTGTTAATCAGTCCTATCTTCTCATTCCAGCACTGATTTTTTTTTCTCCTATAGTATTCCTTTTCCATATTGTCATATAAAAGGAATTCTTCAGTGTGTGGGCTTTTTAATGTGGTTTCTTAACATAGTGCACTTGAGATTCATCTATGTTGTGTGTATCAGGAATTTTTCCTATACTATTTATTGCTGAGTAGTGTTTCATCAAATGGGTGAACCATGGTTTGGTGGGAGGTGCTTTTTGATTCCATTATCCTCTACATCTTATGTCAGTCCAACTCTTGTGAGGACTCTCTGCTTGTCCTGTCCACTGCCCCAGTCCAGGTTCTCATCACTGCTCCTTGAATAACCCTCTTTGCCTTTTGTCTCACTTCCCTCTCCAGTCCATTCTCTGCAGAGCCCCCATGCAACTGTAGTCATGTAACTTCCTCCTCAGAAAGCCCCAACAGTTCCTTACTACCTAAAAGAAAGGCTAAGCTTAACAGTCTGGCATTTGAAATTAGCCATGAATCTCTAGGCTACCATTGCAGCCTCATCTGCTGAACCTAAAATGCTTCCCCTAGGGGCACCTGGGTGACTTAGTAGGTTAAGCATCTCTTGATCTCAGCTTAGGTCTTGATCTTAGGGTTGTAAGTTCAAGCACCACGTTGGGCTTCATGCTGGGCCTAAAGCCTACTTAGTTAAAAAGGAAAAAAATGCTTCCTGTATACAGCAACACTGTACTCATCGCTACTTCTGGAACTCTTAATGCCCTTTTGTGTTATTTTAACCTTGTTTATGCTATTTCCATAATATTGTTTAGAAAAGGAGTAAGACACTGCATTTGTTAGGTACTGAGCAAGGTGCAAGGAATATAGATTTCAGTAAAGGAGACCAGGAAGCTTAAAGTCTAGTGAAGAAGAAATCACCTTATTAAATAAATATAAAAGATGTGTCATTGTAGATTATAATAAATGCTATCAAGGGGGAAGTCAAGAAAGGCCTCTGTAAAGAAGGAAGAGGCCTTCCCTAAATAAGCCAAGATCTAAGGGCTGACTTAGGTCGAGAGGGGAAAAAAAGCCTGCAGGTAGATGGATCAGCCTGTGTAAAGCCCTGAGGTGAGAAAGAACTTAGTTAATACAAGAAACTGAAGATAGGCCAGTGTAGGTAGAAGTTGATCCCTCTACTGGGAATGTCCTTAGTATACTTTTCCTTGTTGTAAAATCATTCTAATCCTATTTTCATCTTCACCTCCAAACCAGTTTCTTCTGGAAATGTAATTTGTAAGTCTAATTATGTCACATTTCATCCTCCTTTATATCATAGTCACTTTTTCTGTCTCCTACCCAGTGGAGCTATTTAAAGGTAGAGATTGTCTTTATGTTTTATTTTTTCCCCCCACCCTTAAAGGTAGAGGTGGTCTTTAAATTCTTAGCATCTGGATCAGTGCCTGGCACACAGTAAACATCCATTGTTGGCTCAAAAGACAGATTGAGAATAGTCCTTCACCTGCATGCCTCTCGACCAGAGTTTCTCAACCTCAGCACTGTTTGGAGTTGAATAATTCTTTTTTGTGCATTGTAGGATGTTTAGCAGTATGCCTGGTCTCCACTCATTGCCAGTAGCTCTCCCACTCCACCCCCAGTCCTGTCAGTGAAAAATGTCCTGACATTGCTGAATGTCTCCTGGCAAGAAAAATGGTTCCCTGTTGAGAACCACTGCTCTAGACTTAGAATGAAATGCACCTTGAAGGCTTACTCTGTTTGGTTCATGTGGTCTGAAAGGCAGGTACTGTCAGTACCGTCTGGCTCCTTTGTAGCTAGTGTGGGGCGGGGGGGGGGGGGGGGCGGTGGCAGTGGGCAGTGGGTTTGCAGAGACAGACTCTGATCCTCCCTTTGGTTTTTTCTTACAGACTGCCACTCTCCGCCCCTACCTGAGTGCCGTGCGGGCCACGCTGCAGGCTGCCCTCTGCCTGGAGAATTTCTCCTCCCAGGTTGTGGAACGACACAACAAGCCCGAGGTGGAAGTCAGGTAGGGCAGAGAAAGGTCAGGGTGGGGATGATGGGCTCAGCCCCAGAGATGGCAGTTGTCTGGAGGCTACCACAAAGTCACATCCTGGAGTTGGAGACAGCTACACTTCTGCAGTTCACTTATTTTGTCTTGTTGCCAGATGAACAATCGTTCCCAATTCACAGTTCGGAAAATAGGGTCAGTGGGTTGGCAGGACAAAACCCAGGGGAGAAACTCCTCTGGAACCAAGATTGCTTGGCACAAGGTGTGAGTTCTCAGAGTGGGGCTGTTGGTCAAGTATCTCCTGTGGCATTACTGAACCCAGTTTAAGGAGAGGGTGGAGAATTTTGTTATCCAAGATCCCATCTCCATTCTTTTGTAATTTAAAGTTCAAGGGCTGTGTTTCCCTGCCTCCCTGGACTCATCATTTATTTCAGATATTCCGTATTTTGGGTTATTTTCTCTTATCTGATACATGTTTTGTTAAATATTCTGTTTCCCTTTAAAGTTTAATCTGAGACATACATAACTGAGATAAGCAGTGTTACCACACCAAGTTGAAATGACTTGAATTTAAAAATACTGAAAAGATGTTAGCATGTGTCATGTTGTTTTACTTAACATACGTTTTCCACTAGGCATTTTAATTGCCAGTACACATAACTGTAGATTCAGAGGCATCAAAATGGGAACTGAGCTGAGAGGGGTCTTGATGCCAAATAAGTGAATCATTCGTGAATTGATAATTAAAGGAGACCAAACTGTGTTTTGTTTTTAGCTTGCCCTTTTATCCCTAAGGCAGCCTCTCTCTTCTCATTCCCTAAATGGTGTATGGGTTTGCCTGTAGTTATTAAAATAAGAGCTGTCATTTGTAAAGCTCCTACCATGTGCCCCGCACTCTGTTAGACAATTGACCCTTTTTGATCTCTCTCAATCCTCGCCAGTGAAATAGGAATCAGTCATTTACAGATGAGGAAATTGAGATTCCAACAGGGTAACTTGTCCAAGGAAAGTAACAGAGGAGACTGGATTTCAAAACCTTTTCGCCCTGACTCCAGAGCCTTGCTCCTTCTGTTGGAGAACACGCTCGCTGGCCCCCATCTTGGAGCACCCCTACTTGTGAGTCTCCTCTTCCTTGGACTCTATGGTCTCAGATAGAGATTCCAGGTCCTGCTGTGGGGTCTCCCTGAGCATTCTGTTCCTCTATAGTACAGAGGCCTGTGACATTGTGTTTCAGGAGTAGCAAAGAGCTCCTATTGCAACCTGTGACCATCAGCAGGAATGAGAAGGAAAAGGTTCTGATTGAGGGCTCCATCAACTCTGTCCGGGTCAGCATTGCTGTGAAACAGGTGAGCTCACCACTGAGCCCCTGCCTCCTCAGGAGGCCAGGGATCCTCATCTGAGAGAGCTGTGCTAGATTCAAGGTGAAAAGAAACCCAGGCTCTATTTTCTTGACTGTACCTAGGGAATGATTTGCCAAATTCAGCAGGTCAGTAGAGTAGACAGAGCAACCCTGTCTTCTAGGCCTTGCTCTGGATTACAAGTCAGGAAACATAGCAGCCAAGGCCATTGACAGTTTAGTGTGAAGTCAAGAATCATTTATAAGAAAGGGAGAATAAGTCCAGTTCAGAAAAATAAATAGTACCAGTATCAATTTAATAGCTATAACCTCTGAAAAAGAGATTTAGGATAAAGAACAAAGTGTAATTTCTTACGTTTTCTCAGGTGATGTTTCACAAGTGTGTGATATTCCTATCACCCTTATAATTATTGCCATATATATGTATCATCCGGCCAGTTATTTGTTTAATGGATTTCCTTAAATTGACTTACTTTTCTTTATTTAAATTTGTTTGAAAACGAAACTTCGTGCTGTAGGAGAAAAGCAACATCACTTGACAAGTAGAGGGAACTCCAAAAAAATAAGTTCATTGAAAGAAAACAAAGCTGTTATTTAGACTAGATACTGTTACCTACAGAAAACTCTGTCCTTGGGGGCCTGCTCTGTTAAAAAGGGAGATTAACAAGTGTTGGGAGGTGTTCAGGGCATACCAGCACCTAGTTGCAAAATTCTTCCATTAGAAATAATGAGAATTCAGCAGAGAAAAACTTTGGGGAGTTATTGATGTTCATTGCTATTAAAGTGGAGATCACCTAAATTTATTTCTGATAGCCCCACATGGTATATGTCATAGACTTTGGAAAATGCCGCACTGGTGAAATGGGCAGGTGAGGAAGAGGCTGCTCAGAATGTAGGTATGAATTCTGGAAGGAGCGGGTAAAAACCTCGGGTTTGCCAGAATTACCTCTCTGGAATGGGCGAAAGTGAGACTGTGATAATGCCCTGTTAAGTTGAAGACGCTCTAATGTAATAGACATTCAGTTGGCAACCAGGTGCCCCAAATTCAGGCAGTGTTTGCTCCCAATGGCAAACCCCACTGCTTGCAGCAAGCCTAGGAGAAATTGAGGTCAGAAGATCAGGGCTACAGGTTTCTGTTAGCCTAAGATGTCAGATTTAGGGAGACCTGTTTATCCTTCACTCTTACTAGGCTGATGAGATCGAGAAGATTTTATGCCATAAGTTCATGCGCTTCATGATGATGCGAGCAGAGAACTTCTTTATCCTTCGAAGGAAGCCAGTGGAGGTGAGACTATATGACCCACATGTTCATAATACCCAAGGTTCTTCCACCAAGTCTGCTGTCACTGGCCAGGGATTGTTCACAGAACCTGGATTCCTTCTCCAACTGTAGGACAACCGCTCCCTGAGTTGAGAGTGGGCCTTCATTTTGGCTGGAGTGGGAGTAAGAGGGATTAGAAGCTTAAGAGAAGTTGGGCCCACCTCAACCATGGGAAAGGCAAAAAATATGAGATGCATTGCTCATCTTCCTAGAGCCTTAATGGCAGAAAGGGCACGATAAATCAAATCCTTTCTGAGCTCTGCCACCACTAAATCATTGTCTCTCAAGGCCACAGTTGACATTGGCTCAGTTGTTGCTTGACTTTGTACTTGAGTACTTTCCACAGATTCTCTGCCAAATCAACTTAAAATAACCCCAGTGACTGAGTAGCTACCATGCAGAGCCACATGTACCATCAGATGTGTTGGCCAACCTCGTCCTCATCCTGAGCTAAAATCTCTCTTCCTAAAAAAATAAATAAAAATAAAAATAAAAAAAATAAAATCTCTCTTCCTGCTCCTAGATCTAACCTCTGTGGCCACCCAGAACAAATAAGATTGCTCCTCCACACACAACCAATCCCATCCTTATCCCATAGTGTCTCTTCTCTCTGGTTGATTAGATTCTTCTGTCAGAAGATTTCAAGTTCCTTCATTCTCCCGTGACTCATTCTGCATGCAGCTGTTTGTATCACAAACAGCTTTCCAGGGGTGCCTGACACAAAATTCTCACCTGGGGTCCGTTCCTTGGACCCAGCATAGATACCCTAGCAAGAGCAGGTGGGCTGCTGCCTGAAGGACATGTGACTTGGGAGAAGATCGCAGCCAGTAGGAAGCATATAGCTGAGTGACCTTAGAGGACATGGTCAACTAAGTGCCCTGGAAAGCTAATTCTCTCCTGTTTTTTCTCTTCCTCCTTCCTACTGTCTTCCTTCCCCAGGGATATGACATCAGTTTTCTGATCACCAACTTCCACACAGAGCAGATGTACAAACACAAGTTGGTGGACTTTGTGATCCACTTCATGGAAGAGATCGACAAGGAAATCAGTGAGATGAAGCTGTCGGTCAATGCTCGTGCACGCATCGTGGCTGAGGAGTTCCTCAAGAATGTAAGTGGGAGGACTTACTGGTGTCCCTACAAGAGGAAGGAGGTGCCATGGGTTGAGAACTTAGAATCTGGCGGTAAAGTGGTGCCAGCAGTTTGTATTTCCTGAGGCCTCTAGGACCTTCTGGTGGGTGGCACGTCAGCCAGGTGCCTTGGGGCTGGAGGACCTGAGGGTCATCTTTGTGAGCTGCAGGGCATTTTCTGTATTTGAGTGTCTCCAGGACACCTCTCTTAGTCTCTCATGGAGACTTAGACGCTCCTTTGTACATCTCAAAATGTACACAGTCCTTCTCTGTATCTAGTTCAAACCCCAGGTGAGGCAAGTTAAATCCACATGGGAATTTTCCAGGAATATAGGGCAGTTCATCATAGTGTAATTCCACTTCTCAGACAGACTTAAATATTTTCCTTCAGTGTCTGTTTCTCAGGCTTATAGTCATGATTACTTTCATGGCTTCAGTCCTCCAGATCTCTCTTTCATTTGTTTGTGTCTTCCTAACTAAAAGGACAGCAGTCCTCTGAAGAGGAGGAATTGTTTACACTGATGAGCTGATGACACAGTTGCTCTAATTTAGATATTCAAGATATCCTGCCTTTTTTTTTCTTCTTCCAACCAGTCTTTGGTTTGTTGACATGTTCTGCTCAGAGTCAACTATGATCCCTAGATGGTAGATTAAGTGTTTACTCCTAGCAGTGCATACAGATCCAGCCCAGAAGGAACTCAGATTCCTAAAAATGGAAATTACGCCTGCTTCCCCTGGGCTTTACTTATACGGAGGGCAGCCAGTGTACAAAGTAGCTGCCCTGTGCATGCAGAGCAGTGTGCTTGTTCAGATCACACAGACTTTGTGTGAGTCCGGCCTTGCTGCCTACTTGGGCATGTTCCTGAACCTCTCAACAAAGCCTCAGTTTCCTCAGCTGTGAAATGAGACTGTTAATACGTACTTTTCAGTATGGTTGAGCATTAAATGAGGAAGTATATACAGAGCAGATCACCTGGTTCATAGTAAGCTTTCCAAGTATTGTAGCACCAGAGTTTTATGGCAAATGCACCAGGAGGCCTTTAGGTTCAACTACGAAAGAAAATAGTTCTTGTCCCGATTTATTATTTGGCTTATTCATTCAAGAGTCATTTAATCATAATAATTGAATTTCTGTTGTTTAATCCCTGACACAATCTTTGAGTCAGGTGTCATCCCTATTTTATAGATGAGTGAACTGGGCTTTGGAAGTCAAATCACCTATCCAGGACCCTCAGCTAGTAAGACGAGAAACCAGGACTTGGAGCTTGGTTTTCAGATTCAAAAATCAAAGATAGTACCATGGCACTTGGCAGGGGTCACATACTCAAGTGCATGCAGGGGTCAGGCAGGTAATAATGTGTGTGAGTGAAGTGGGCTATTGGGAACCTGGTAAGCATATGTCTCATCTGAAGAGGACCACTACCACAGAGCTCCTGTTCATTATGGTTTCATCTTCTAGCTTGTCAAAAGAATCCCCAAGTCTGGATTTGTATGCAACATCTTGCATATTTTCAAGGTTGTAAACTAATTCCTATCTTTTAAAAATACTTTATGGGCCAGACATTGCTCATTATTGGGCTGGGTTCAGTTTGTGGGCCAATTGGACCACAGCTTCTGGTCTGTAAAATGTCCAGGGCCGTTCTGGGTACCATGAAGGATACCTGAGGTCAGAAAACATTTCAAGGGCCTGTTATGGTTGGAGATCCACCCAGAGCTTGGCACTAAGTACCAGATCCTGGGTCCTTCTATTCTGCTCTTCTGGCCCTCTGAGTCCTCAAGTGCTTGCATTTAGGCCTCTTAAAGAAGGCAACCTCAGTTCACCAAGTGAGGCACTGTGACAGCTTTATAGCAACCTCCATGACAGGACTAAGGGGAGCTGGGGAAAAGCCCACCTCACCCTTAATTTCTCTGCCGTGTTTAGTGCTGGGTTTAAGGCTAGTGCCCTGAAGGTCACTGCTGAAGGCTGACTGAATTAGAGCATGCCCCCAAGGTGTCCTGGGACCCAGCCCTTTCCCCCAGAAATCTGAGCACAGTGGCAGCTCTCAGATCAGCCCACCTCCCCAGAGCAGGCCTGCCAAGATACATACTGTAATAACCACCATTCACTGCCTCTTGGTTCTCTTGACAGTTTTAAACCATCTGGCTGGATCTTGAGGCCTTCCCCCTCAGACTCCCCCGTGTCTCTGCAAAGGCATCCTGGAGTTACTCCCTAGAGCGGCGGCGGAGGCAGCAGCAGCAAGCAGCAGCGGCAGAGCGGGGGAGCTGGGTCGGGGTGGGCATTAGATGCGGGAGGTGGGTGGTGTGCTTGCTAGCTGGGCAACAAAGCAGCAGTGGACCTGCCCCAAGGCCACAGGTGCCTGGTCAGGCTGGCTTCTGATGTTCAGTCCCCTGGGCTGGGACAGATTTTTTTTAACGTCTTGAAACTTAAATTCTGTGCTTGTAGGAGACTGAAACCTTTTTGTCTTTTTTTTTTTTTTTTTTAAACAACCTCCACCTCCAGTGGCTGTGACTGGTCCCAGTGATTGTACCATATTGGTCGCTGTGGGTCTGGGCGGGCCTGGAGCCAGAAGGCGACTATTGTCTCCCTCTCCCAATTACCCCCTCCCCAAGCCCCAGGTGGGGAGGGAGGGAGGGAAGGAGGAAGGTTTCAGACTCCAGTTCTTTTCCCTTGCTGTCTTATTCCTGAGCCTCCTTGGTCCCAGTAGAAGTTGTGGGGACCCTCTGCCAGCTTTCTGAGCTCTACCTGAAAATGGCCACCCAGCACTGGTTGAGGACAAGGGCTGAACTGGTGGCCACCAGCCATGTCCAGGAGCTGGACCCTGAAAGCCAGGTACCTCTGGCCGTAGGGGCCACTTTGTGCCCTCCCAGTTGAGAGGGGCCACTGTTTCGCCTTGTCTGTCAGTGCAGTGCCTGTGCTAGAGGTGGAGAGGTGAGTCGTCCAGAGCTTCCTGAGCTGGGGCTTTCCTGCCTGCTCTGGCTCCTCTGCTCCCACGCTCGCTGTACCTTTTCTTATTCTGGTGGATCCCCCCTGCTCCCCTGATTAAAGTCTCTTCTTGCCCCTTTGGGGCTGCATGAGGTCTGTGCACTGTGTGTATGAAAGGAGGGGAGGTGGGGCATTTTCTTCCCAAGACCACATAGCTGGTACTTAGGCCTGGGGGTCCCCATCAGAGGTAGTCTCCTGATTGGCTGACATTATGTTGTGCCAAGGGCCCCCACCCAGAGACCCCATTATAGTCCAAGCACCACTCATTTCTGAAACTGCTCTCTGCCTATACAGAGCTTTGGTCCTTTTCATATAAAGAGCTCAGTTGGGCTAAAAGGTAACCTCAGAGAGATAATAATTCCATTTTATGACTAAGGAAACCAAGGTTCCTTGAGATGGAGCAGCTTGCCCAAATCTCCCAGCTAGTGAGCAAGAGGGTAGACTTCAAATCCAAGGCTTCTACCTCTATCTGTAATCACTAGCCACGTGTGGCTGTTTAACTTACTACAATTAGGTAAAGCTTAAAATTCACTTCCTCAGTCCCACCAGAGACATCTCAGGGGCTCAATAACTACAAACGACTACTTCCTACCATGTCAGAGAGTACATGCGTGACATTTCCATTGTTGGAGAAAGTTCTATCGGACAGCACTAGACTTTGGTGACTGCTTGAAGTTAAGAAACAACAACAAACACTTGTGTTTGAGTCCTGACTCTCAAGACTGAATTTGTGTGAGTTCTATTTATTCTGTGCTTCAGTTTCTTTATAAAGTGGAGATAATGTAAACAATCTGACACAGTACTTTTCAAATAGGCACTAAATAAATGATAGCTGATCATTCCACCAGCACAGTATCTAAACTGATAATTTTCATTGTGCTAGGCATGGAGGTGGTGGGGGAGAGACCTTATGCCTGTTCGAGAGAGTTGGGGGATGGGTAGTGAAAACTAAGTGTGTAAATTGGTGTATTGAAATGTTTTCATATTCACAAACAAATCTGGCAGTCTATAGTGGGTGTATTTATGGGAGGGGAGGGGGTTTGGGAAAAGTTTCAGAAGGGTTAGCCTTTGAGCTGAGCTTTCAAAAGAGTTTCTTCCAAATCACCAAAGAAGTCTCGAGGTAATGTTAAAGGGAAGAGGGATAGAGGTGGGAGTAACCTGAACAGCTATCATCCCTTTTATGACATTACCTCTGTGACCTCCCCAACTGCTGCCTTACAGAATTAGGTGTGCCCTCCTCTGGGGCACATGGCTATGTTCTAGCTTTGCAGTAAATGTTAAAGATGCTCATGGTGAAGCTGGATTTTCACTAGAGTATGGCAGCTGCTCACACAACCCTCACAGGACAGCATTGCCAAGGTGAGCCAGCCATTTCTCACAGATCTATCTCCCAGGGTCCAGAGCCCCTAAAACCAGGTTTGAGGCTGAGGAGAAAGAACAGACTGGATGGTTGCCAACAGCCTGCCACCTTCTGGGGGCATTCCTTTTGGGAAGCCCAGTCTCCAACCAAGGGAGGTTGGGAAGAGTGATCTCAGGTTGAGGTTGGCTGGACAGTGAGGTTGAGGATCCACCTTCATTGTACTGGCAGATCTACCCCGTAGTTAACAAAGCTGGGTTCTTAGACCCGAGTACTCTTACTTGGACTCTGCTTGAATGAGCACTGCTGGAGTTTGTACCTCAAATTGCTCCTTTGGTACTTTTGTGCCTAATAGGTAACCCATCTGAGTGATAATGTGTACTTATGTTAAATAAGAGTGGGGTTTTGGAGTCAGACCTGAGTTCCATTGCTGGCTGTCCTGTGTGATTTTAGGCGAATTAACATTTTGGAGCCTTATTTATGTCACCTGTGACCTTGGAAGATCATACTTTGCCACAACCTCCAAAAAGGTTAAGTCTGCAGTCTGGAGGGCTGTGGCTGTTACATTTTTTCTGTGGTTGACTCAAACAATAATCTGTTTTCCTATTTCTGAGTTGGTGGTGTGGGGTGGGGGCAAGGGGGAGATTGTGCTGCACTCTGTACTTTCCCATTGTTTCCCCCATATACTGCCCTGGCTTTCAGATCAATCCCCAAGGACCTTACCCTAGGCCCATTCGCCTTGCTCTGTAGATCTGATCCAGTTTCACTAGGCTCCAGCCACACTGGTTGCCTTTTAGTTCCCAGGAAAGGTTCTTACCCTCCTCAGGGCTGTTGCTGAGACTTTCCTCTCTCTGGAATACTATTCCTTTTCTCTTCCCTAGCCAACTCCTGACCTCCTTTGCGTTGTGTAGCCTTCAGCTTAAATGTCACCTCTTCAGAGAGGACATCTTTGCCTTCTCTAAACTTTATCCCCTTCCTGGTTTCAGTTTACTGCTTGTTGATTGCCCTTATCATACCTACAGCTGTTTTATTTCTTTGTTGCTTGCTATTTTGTTTTCCCTCCACTGGGCTGTAACCCCCATGAGGTCAGGGGTCACCTCTAGTTTCTTCTTCCAGTCTCCAGCACCTAGCTTGCTGCCTGCCTATCACGGTTGCTGTCTATAAATACTGTGGAATGACCCAAACCACAGGAACCATGACCCTGAAGTTAACTGGCAGTGCGGTGCTCTGTGCTTCCACCTTCGGTGAGGTCCGGATTTTAGCCCGCTGGAGGGAGTCCGCAACCCACTACCTGAGCCCTGATTGTGCCCGGGGAATGGTTTCCAGGGCGACAGCAAACAGAGGGCGGGGCCTCGGAACTGAGGGCTTCTCTCCAGCCTCCGCTGGGCCCTCCCCTGAGTAGAGGCGGTGTGCAGAGGGGAGGCGGGCTCTCGAGCGCCGGGACAGCGCTTGCTGTGAGCGGCGCATGCAGGGCCCCGGCGCCTCCCTGCTTCTGAGCGTGGGGGAGCTGGGGGCCGCGCCACGGTGTTCTGCTGCCTGGTTCTGCCGGGAGGGCGGCCCGGTGTGCAGCTGGCGGCGGAAGCCGCAGCCTACGGAGTCACGCACCAGAACCTCCGCCCCATGGCTGTGTGCGCACCACACCGAGTTCCAGCCTCCCGAGAAGCTGCCGGGACCTGGGCCTGCCTCCGCCCGTCCCGAGGGGGCTCGCGCAGGCCGCAAACGCGGGGCCGGGAGGCCCGCCGCTGCGCGCGGCCTAAGCCGCGCGTTCGAGTTGCCGGCCTACGGCATCCACGCGCAGAGCACCGCGGATCTCTGCCGTTTCAGGTCCCCGCACACCTCGGCCCTGGATGATGCCCAGTCACAGGAGGATGAGGCCCGTTGCGGCCTGCCCATCCTGGTCGGAGGTGGTGGAGAGGACGAGACGATTTGGGGTGGGGGGAATGAGGGGTCGGGAGAAGTGCGGAGTGTGGGTATACGGATGAAGGGTGGAGAAAGGAGTGTGGGAGTCGGGAGGCCCGGAGAGACACTAGGCCGAGCTCCCAGGCTGCCCCATGCCCACTCCGCATCTTTCTGCAGGTTCCCTTGTCCTCTGGCGAGGATTCTCCAAGGCGTCTCACCACATGGGACGGCTCAGAAACGCCAGGATCCACGTGGAGAGAGCTGTCAAGGTCGGAGGGGGCTGGGGGGTGCCTAGAAAGGGCCCTGAGAATGGCTTAATCTGCCTCTCCGAACTGTATTCCTTCATTCTTTAAAAAGAAACGAACAAAACCAAAAACCTTGATCCCACACCCATCTTAAAATATTCCCAATTCTTCAGTACCCCTTCTTTGTGGAATTGTCTAACTTATTTACCTGGGATTCACCACTCAGCTCTTAGCCCTCTGGTTTCTAGCCTTAACCCACTCCCATCCGTCCCAGTCACTCTGACCTCCAAGGAGCCAAATCCAGCAGCCCCCTTTCTGTCTTAATCTTGGTCTGGTGACTTGTGTCACTCTACACTGCTGCCCCACATACCCTTCCCCCTTGGCTGTCTGCACACCCCTAGTTTTCCTTTCTCCCTCCCTGGGTGCTAATTTTCAGCCTTTGAAGGCTCTACAGGGCTTTCCTGGTTCCCTGGATCTCTCTCCACACTGATCTTCTTGGCTTTGGATCCGGTCAACATGCTGTGCCCTCTACATGCCCTTGTCTCTCTTTTGACTCCACACTCCTTAGATCCATCCCCCTACTTGACATGTCCACCCAGAGAGAATTTAGAAGCATTTCAAACCCATGCCCCAAACCATATTCTTGATTTTCCTGCCTAAACGTGTCATCCTCCCTAATCTCCGGTCTTCCTGTCTCCGAGTTCTCAAGCCAGAAATATGATCTTTCTGTTTGTTCACCCACACATCTAGATAACCATGTTTTGTTCTTGTTTTTGTTTTTAAGTAAACTCTCTGCCTAGCATGGGGCTGGAACTCACGACCCTGAGATCAAGAGTTGAGTGCTGTACTGACTGAGCCAGCCAGGCACCCTGCTCACCTACTACACATCTAACCCCATGAGCAAAACCAGTCATGTCTATTTCCAAAGCGAGTCTCCACTCTGTCACCTTCTCCACATCTTCACCCTCATTCTAGAATGCTATTGTGATTTTTCTCCTGCCCAAACCACGACAGCCTTCTAACTGGTCTCCCTGGTCCCCTCTCCTGCCTACCCCTTTCCCCTCCATCTGTTCTCTGTATAGCAGCAAGCCAAACTTATAAAGCCTCCAAGCATATCATGTCCTCACTTTGCCTTTATTGCTTCATGCTACCCTCAATATAAAATTCAAGTCTGTTCAAGGCCTGCAGGCCTTCCTCAGTCTCCTGAAGCTACCACTACCTGCTTCCTTAGGAGCTC
The DNA here is from genome assembly GCF_018350195.1 of Panthera tigris. Taxonomy (NCBI): domain Eukaryota; kingdom Metazoa; phylum Chordata; class Mammalia; order Carnivora; family Felidae; genus Panthera; species Panthera tigris. The sequence goes on from NC_056661.1 coordinate 51,075,650, forward strand.
TGCCCTCATTTTCCACACCCTATCCTCCCTGGCTTCCTTCCAGTTTCTTCTGATCTCTGTTCGGCCTCAAGACCTTTGTACATGCTTTTCCCTCTGCCTGAACTGCCGTTTGCCTAGTTCTGTACACTCCTTCTTACCGTTCCCATGTATGTATTTCTAGTCTCTCTAGGTCCCTGTTGAGCATCCAGTTTTGGGAAGCAGCCAACCTGGATTTAAATGCTTTTTCACCTAATTACTCTGTGGCCAAACTATTCAACCTCTCTATGTCTCTGTTTCATAACCACTTAAATGGGGATAATAGCATCTATTAAAAATACATATTATTAATAATACATATAAGCTAAGCAGTGCATAGTAGGTGCTCAATAATTGTTAGCTATTACCATTATAATTGTTACTATGCATATTTATTTCTCTATGTGTTTATAATTTGTCTCTCCTATTAGAACATAAACATTTCCTGAAGGCAGAAACCAGAACTGTCTGGTTCACCACTATATCCCATATGTCTGGCACTTGGATATTACTCACTGAATAAGTATCCTTCTCTCAACTTACAGCAGAAGAAGATCTTTATGATCCAAGGCCGCTACCCAGTGATACGGTGCCTCTTGCGCCGGAGAGGCTGGGTGGAGAAGAAGATGGTCCATCACTCAGGCACCACCCTGCCGCCACCCCAGAAGGATCTGGATAGCTCAGTAATGGGTGATAGTGACACCACTGAGGGTGGTGAGCCATTCCCTCCCTTTCCACAGGCTGCCCCTCCTGAGTCCCTTTCCTTTGGTTCCCTCTATCCCAGGGTTGAGACTTTGGTATGGGCCTATGGAGCAGGGACAGGGGCCTCACCAGGCCTGGGCTCTGCATCCACAGAGGATGAAGACGAGGACGAGGCGTTTCGGCCACCACAGCTGTTTGACTTTGATGATTTACTGGAATTTGATGATCTAGATGGGACACATGCTCTGATGGTGAGGGCCCCGGGGGCTGGCAGTGAGGGACTTAGAGGGAGAGCAGTAGAGTCCAGCTGGGTCACCTCAGAGAAGTCCTTTCCTTCTCTGGGCTTCAGTTTCCTCATCTATAGTAAAAACTGCTTCTATAAAGCCTGGATGCGCCAGCAGAGTGGTGAGGGACACAGTGGGGCTCAGACAAGGCTGGCCTGGGATCAGAACTCTGCTAGGTTATAAGCCAGCATAACCTGCCCACCTAGTAATTCCCCCTTCCAAATAAAACCCCCTTATTTCACATCCTTTCTCTGCCCTTGGCAAGCGAAGGCTGGAAGGAAGTGCCTAAAAAGCTCTGAAAGGTGCTGATATGATGGTATGGAGGTGAGGACACCTCTGTGTTGAAGTGAGGACACTTGGCTTTAAATCTTGGCACCACCACTTACTAAGCTGAACTATACCAAATTGTCGTTTTTTTATGTCAGAAAAAGTTGAACACTGGCAGTTTCATGTGGCTCAAGCCTGTGAGCTCTTAGATAATCACTTACCCTGCTTGTGCCTCAGTTCCCTCATCTGTGAAATGGGGATAACAATAGCACCTACTTCATGGGGTTCTGATGAGCATTAAATGAATTGATAGGAAAACCACTTAAAAAAAAAAAAAAAAAGGCACTTAGAACAGGGCCCGATACATGATGTCATTGCCTATTAGTAATTCTACCTCCCAGAGTTGTGGGAAGGATGAAGGAGGTAGAGTCCTGAGAGAGTCTTTGTCACACACTCTGTGCCCATCAGCTTGGAGTCACTGTCCTGTCACTGATAGCCATGGGCCAAAACAAAGGTGTGGCATTCGGTTGTGTGGCTCAGTCACTGCCTAGGGGCACCTGACCAAAGGAGTTCTGCCAGCCAGCCTGCTTTCTGCTCACAAGTATGTGCCCTAGAGGAAGAGATGTCTCTTCTTACCTTATACCAAGATGGAGTGTGGGCTAAAGGCCACCTTGGAAGCATACTCTTCTTCCATTCACACACGCACACATACACACACACCCACACACACCTACACACACCGGCTCAACAGAGTGAGGAGAAGTTTCTCAGGCCTTGTGCTGAGAAACACCAGCCTCCCCCGTCTCCTCTGCTCTCCCCAGTCCCGCATGGTTCGGAACGAGATCCCCTATTTCATCTGGACCACTCGGCGGGATGTGTTGGACTGTCAGATCCTCTCCAAGGATCAGATGATAAACCACTATGCCCGGGCTGGCTCCTTTACCACAAAGGTGGGTTCCCCAGGGGAGAGGGCATAGTAGCTTCTAACCCACTAGTCCTTGGGCTGGCAACCCCACTCCCTGCTTTCCTTGTCAGTAAGAGTTCTTAGGAGGTGGAGAGGAATATAGTTCAGTGAGATTTGGAGTCAGGCAGGCCTGGGTTCAAATCCAACCCCTGCAGCATATCTGGCAAATGTACACATAATGACTAAGATAGATTCCGGGATCCAAACAGCATCTGGAGCCAAGAAAACACCAAATCCAATGACTGTGAACAAGAGACCCCTTACCAGTTAAGCAAAGGGTATCTGGCTGATGGATCCATTCGATCTTACCTGGGTTTATTAACAAGTGTTTTCACCTCTCTGAGCCTCAGTTTCCTCTTGTTTATTTTTTTATTTTTAATTTTAATTTTTATTCTTCATCCATTTTTGAGAGAGAGAGAACATAAGCAGGGGAGGGGAAGAAGGAGAGGGAGACAGAATATGAAGCAGGCTCCAGGCTCTAAGCTATCAGCACAGAGCCAGATTCAGGGCTTAAACCCATGAACTGGGAGATCATGACCTGAGCTGAAGTCAGATGCCCAACCCACTGGGCCACCCAGGTGCTGAGAATACCAATACCACCTATTTTGTAGGGTTCTGGCAAGAATGAAGAGCTTTATTATTAGAACCTACTAGTATGTTATTGGTGCGGGCTGGGAAGATATCCTAAAGGAGGCAGGTCTTTAAGAATGTGAAAGGATGGGGACACTTAGGTGGCCTAGTGGGTTAAGCATCCAACTCTTCATTTTGGCTCAGGCTTGATCTCACAGTGCTGACGGCTCTGCTCTCTCTCCCTCTGCCCCTTTCCTGCTCATGCTCTCTCTTTTTCCCTCTCTCTCTCTCAAAATAAATAAACTTAAAAAAAAAAAAAGAATGTGAAGGATGGATACAAAGGATATAGGGCATTCTTGGCAGAGCAAACTGCATGGGCATACATAAGGAAATGGATGAGTGAGTCAGGCCTATCAAGTGCAGCAGAGGCTCTGAGAACATTTAAGCAGGGTCTCCCTGAGCTGTCTGGGCATGTGGCAAATGTGGGAAGTCCCTTGAGGTGCTCTGGGAAAGTCCCACTGTGCCCCCTCAGTGGCTAACTCCATAGGTGGGTCTGTGTCTCAATCTCCGGAATTTGCCGTGGTTTGATGAGGCTGATGCTGATTCCTTCTTTCCACGCTGCTACCGCCTGGGTGCTGAGGATGACAAAAAGGCCTTCATAGGTAAGGAGATGCCAGCCCCATGCCTGGACCCCCCAGGCTAAAACCCTGGTTCGTGTTAGAGAGCAAAAGGCCTCTCTTTAGATGCTCTCATTCACTCCAGCTGACTTCCTTCTCCATTTCCAATCCTTATCTTCCCTAATGTGACTCCCATAATGAACTTCCTAGCTTGGTCAACCCAGACCTCCAGAAGAGCTCAGATAGCTTAATTTGTATTCTAAAGCAGGTTCTCAGAGTTGGTTGATTGGTTGAGTTTAGAGTCCACTGTATATTCCAGGCCTGTGGCAAATTCCACTGGGTAGATTGGGTTCCATATCTAGAAAAGGCTGTGGACTTTGGACTTCTAAGGCAGAGTAGTTTCCGACTTCAGAACATGTTCCAAGTTCAGGTCAGAATTTGGGTTCAGATTAGATGTTAGGTTTAAATTCATCTCCAAATCTGACATAGGTTTTGGGCTCAGGTCTGGTTCTCAGGCTAGAATAAGTGTCAAAAGTGTATCAGAAGGAACAGAAGGGGAAAATGAGACAACAGGTCTAGGCAAGATTCTGAAGGCAGTATATATGCCACATCAGATTCTAGGCCTGGATCTACAACTGCAACAGGAGCCAGGTTCTAACCCCAGAGTCTAGAGTCAGAAGGTAGTTAGGTTCCGGATCCAAAATGGGGCAGGTTATGATCAGGTTCCGGAACCAGAACAGGCCTGAGCCTAGGGGCTGAGCAGGGTATCCCCTGCCCCGGGAGCAGAGGACTTCTGGCTGACAGCTGCCCGCAACGTTCTCAAGCTGGTGGTGAAGTCCGAATGGAAGTCGTTCTCTATCCAGGCAGAAGAGGAAGAGGCCCCAGGTAAGTACTATGGTTACCTCCACTCCCTACCTGTTTCATTTATCCTTCCACCCATCCATCCATGTGTTCATCTACACATCTGTCTATGTATTAGCCACATCCATCTGCCCCTCCTCATCATCTTTCTTCTTCCCACCCACCATCCATACATGTACCCACCCACTTGTCCATCCATCCATCTACTCACCTGTCTAGTCCCCCACCCCCACCCACTGAGCTCACATTCACCCGCCCATCCATTTATCATTCATTTCCACACTGTTGATCTACTCATTCACCTATCTTCTCTCAGCTCCACACTCCTTATTGATCCATCCTCTCCTCTACCTACCTTCCTTCCCATCCTGCCACAAACTCATCTACCTATCTACCCACCTGCTTTTCCGTTCTCCTATCCACCATCCATGTATCCTCCACTCCACCCACTCATCTGTTCTTCTTTCCCAATCACCCACCTGTCTTCTGATCCACTTGTTAATTAATCCACTGCATCATCCAGCCATCCCATGGGCCTGGCATGTGACCAAGCAGTATAGAGAGGACAGACTAAGAAGACATGGTCCATCCCTGCCTGTGGGGAGCTCAGGTCTCAGATGAGGAGGAAGCAGTGAAACCATGTACTTTTATGTGGTCTGAGGACCCCTTGTCCCTTGTGGCAGGGGGCAGGGGTACACAGAGAATCCCTTACTGCATGTTGACTCAACCCATTGCCTGCCCTTTCTGTCTCTGAACTTAGTTCCTACCTCTGAGTGTCCATCCTATTATCCAAGGGCCTATCAGCCATGGATTCAGGAAAGTAGGGGGCAGCTCTACTGGATAGAGGAAAATTCCTGCCTCTTCCAGAAAGAGTTTTCTCCATTGCTGTCTCCTGGGTGTGTCAGGTGAAAAGAAGACTGTTGTGTGCCAGTATCAGGGACACAAGGGCCTTATGTGTGTCAGAGGTCCCAGGAACAGAGAGGCTACAGGTGTGTGCTGGGGCTATATCCTGAGAGGCTTTGGGGCATTTAGGGTAGAACCTCAAGTGAATAACAGGTCCTGGAACAGTGGGGCCAAGGGTGAGTACTAGGGTCACAGGTGAATTTAGAACAAAGCCTCAGGTAAGTGACAGGTCCCAGGACAGTAGAGGGTACAGGTGTATACTGGGCCTCAGGCAAATGACAGGCCTTAGAGCATTGGAGGCTGTGGCATATGTCAGGTTATGTGCCTTGCGTGTCAGATAGTGACAGGCCCCTTTCTGTCTTCAGGAGACAAGCAGCCCAAGAAACAGGAGAAAAAGCCAGCGACAGTGTCCCCAGAGTTTGTGGATGAGGCTTTGTGTGCCTGTGAGGAGCACCTTAGCAACCTGGCTCACATGGACATTGACAAGGGCCTGGAGGCGCCACTGTACCTCAGCCCTGAGGGCTGGTCCCTCTTCCTCCAGCGCTACTACCAAGTGGTCCAGTGAGTACCTCTGCCGCAGGGCTGCGGGGCCTGGGCAGGTTCCCCCTGGCCCTCAGGGGGCTTCTGTGTTCTGAGCTGATGCTCAGAGATTCTCTCCTCCCCAGGCCTCCCACTTTTGTTTGCCCTGCCTCTACGTTCAAGAACCCTCGGGGGCTCCCACTGCCTTCATGACAGGTTCCAAACCATTCTTCCTGAATCTTGGTTGACGTGCCATAATTACTGAGATCATGGCCTGTGCTGTCAGATAGTCCTGACTTTTAGCACCTTCCAAGCTCTTTGGCCTTGGCAAAGGTCATCTCTCTGAGCTTTACTTTTCACATGCAAAATAATGTCTGCCTCCAAGGTAGGATTAGACAGGATAATTTGTGTTATGCACTCAGTGTAACTCCCAGGATTCATTCACAAAATGAGAGTCTGTCAAGTCATTTGGGATTTATCCTGGAGGCCAGTGTTTCCCAAAGGATGCTCCATAGGATGCTTAGCTCTGTGGGACCTAAATCGATTTGATGAAAGAAAGGCTTTTGTGGTCAGTTGCATTTGGAAAACATCAGGTTAAACAAAGTTAATGAATTTAGGCTTCCTTGATGCAAGACTTTTCAGAACCTGTGGGTGGTGTCAACCTCCAAGAGACAGACTGTGCACTATATCCTGTACTTTTGTACAGCCCCCAGCCCCCGCCCTACCCCAAGCATCCTGAGAGGTTGTGTTCTCAGAACACACTTTGGGAAAAAGTTCTCAATCAGAGGAAGGGAGTTGAGTTGAGACGGGAATTCGATTCAGCAGAGGTGTGCAGGAGAGAGGAAGGGAGAAGCGCCCCCAAGGCAGGAGGGCACCCAGCATTTATTGAGCGCTTCCTGTGTGCCCAGCATTGTGCAAGTCTCCAAAAATGAAGTGTAGTCCCTGCCCTCAGTGGGTGTACAGCTCAGGTGGGGAGGCTTGCAGCAAGTCAGGTGGGAGTGCTAAGGGCCTCAGCTGGGGTGGTTTTAATAGAAAGGAATGGGCAGACTTAATGATTTTGATAGGGGAGGCTAAAGAATTAATAAATGAACTTAGAATGAATGACATACTGAGCAAACCTTCATTATTGATAAATAATTTGTATCCGTTTTAAATGTTAGAAATTAAAAACTAGGTGACCCTATACTACCTTAACTACCAGAGAAGTATCAGAAAAAGCCCCTCCTTAAACTAAGAATTCTCAAGACTAAGAACATTAGAACATGAGTCCTTTGTATTTCTAGATGTGAGGTAAGTTCTAGAGAGCCTTAGGCACTTCTCAAAAGTTGGGATTATGTAAAATATTACATCATATAAGGGTGCCTGGCTGGCTCAGTTGGTGGAGCATGCAACTCCTGATCTCAGAGTCATGAGTTCAAGTCCCATGATAGGCATAGAGCCTACCTTAAAAAAAAAAAAGGTTTTGGGGTACATGGCTGTCTCAGTCAAATATAAATGCTGTTAACTGGTTCACTCACTGAAGTTATGGATAGTTAGCATTCATTAATTTATGCAGTACTTATGGCTATGTTTTCAACTGCTTTTTTTTAAGTTTATTTATTTTGAGTGAGAGAGAGAGAGAGAGAGAGAGCACAAGTAGGGGAGGAGCAGAGAGAGAGAGAGAGGAAAAGGGAGAGAATCCCAAGCAGGCTCCACACTGCCAGTGCAGAGCCTGATGTGGAACTCAAACTCAGAAACTGTGAGATCATGACCTGAGCTGAAACCAAGAGCCGGTTGCTTAACCGACTGAGCCACCCAGGAGCCCCTGTTTTCAACTTTTTTAAAAACACATACATGGCTCACCAGCCAGGCTTTTATCAAGGTTGACTTCCCACAAAAACACTAGTTGCTTTTTTGTTGTTTGTTGTTAAATATAAAAATGGTATTGTTATGTCTAATGTACTTTTTCAAATGACACATGCCCTTGCCACCATCATATGACACTTCCCTGGGCCAAATCACAGGTTTATTAAGCAGATTCCCTATGCCATGGCCCACAGAAAAGTTTCCAGCAAACCCTCTGGAAATAGAAGATTTAGGACTTGAGTGTGAATTTTCCTAAGAGGCTATGCCTAGCCCCCACCATTTGGCTGTCTCTGCTTCTGGTGCTTTCCCATTGGGTGCTGCTGCCTCATTGTTAAGAGAGGTATAAGTTCTTCAAGGCTGCAGACATTCATAAGGCTAAGATGTAAAAAGGGATTAGCATCTAGTGGAAGCTTCCTTCCTATTCAATCAGAAGAAAAGGAATGGGAGAGTGTGGATGAGGCTGCCATCTAGGGTATTTCGTGACTTGGTTTAGTTCAGGACATTTGTGTCTTGTAGAGAACAGAGTCTGTCTTTGTCCATGAACTCTTATCCGCACAGCCCAGTTGCTGAGGCAGGCAACCATTCATCCACTCAACAGACTTGGGGAGTACCTAAAAGGTGTACTGCTGGGGGATGGGAATACAGCAGAATAGTGACTGTAAAAAATGTTCCTGCTCTCATGGAGCTTGGATTCCAGGGGAGGGAGACAGATACAATAACCAAATAAGCGTAGGTGTGGAGTGGTAAGTGATGAGACAAGAAACAAGCCAAGGAGATGTGTGATACAGATGTGCTTAGGAAGAACTAGACCAGGAAGGGACCCACCTATCAACTGGTGTTAGGTCCAGGTTTGGAGGAATATGAACCCCAAAAAGCACCTGTGGGTGGAGGGATCATACAGGACAGCATTTGCATTCTGACTCAGCCACTTAACTCAATATGAGGCCTTGGGCAAGTCTCTGAACTCTCCCAGCTTCAGTTTACACAGTAATACTTCCCTGGCAGGGCCATAGAGAAGATTAGTGATAATATATGTGAAACCCCTGGCACCATGCCTGGCACATAGTAGTGCCTCATCATCAGATGCTGGTGTGATTAAATTCAGCTGAAGGCAGTTCTATTGTAACAGAAGGTAGGTGGCAGAAGGTGGAATGTTGGAGTAGGAGGGCGTGTAATAAGTGGAATATCCCCCTTCTTTCATATTCTAGCATTCTCAGATGACACCCTAGGCCAGTTAGAATTTGGGGGTCAGCTTGAGGGTGGGATGGAGGTTTGGAGGAGACCTATCTGGCTCTCTCGGGGGAGGGTGTGACCTAGGCTGGTTGGACCATGGCCAGGGGGCTTGTGTTTCCTCTTGCCTTGTCCACCAGGCTGCCCCCAGACCCAGCCCTGCCCAAGTCCCATCATCTCCCCACAGCGAGGGGGCAGAGCTCAGGCACCTCGACACTCAGATCCAGCGCTGTGAGGACATCCTGCAGCAGCTGCGGGCTGTGGTGCCGCAGATAGACATGGAAGGAGATCGCAACGTCTGGATCGTGAAGCCGGGAGCCAAGTCCCGAGGACGAGGTGGGAGTCAGCCCCTGTTTCCTGCAACAGCACCCTACAGCCTGCGTCTCTAAATACAGGCTAGGGAGGTTAGTAGTGCAGGCTGTGTTGGACCCAAACTGCCTGGGTTTGAATCCCAGCTTTGCTACTAATAGCCTGTGTGATCTTGAGTAAGTTACATCACCTCTCTGAACCTCAGTTACTTCATCTGTAAGGGATGATAATAACTTCCTGTGAGGTGAGGATTAAATGAGGTATTGTGGCTAAATTTCAGCATGGTGCCTGGCACAGAGTAATCACCCCACAAACGTTGGCTGCTGTGATGACGATGTCATCTTCTCTCCTGCCCTCAGAGTTGGGTTAATGCTTTAGGTGTGTCTGGTGATACTCATGTGCAGTGGTCTGTCATCTATGGGCTCTCTGATTTGACCAGTGCATCCTTGTGAAGTATAGCACAGTGGTTAAAGTATGGATGCTGAGAGCCAGACTACATCAGCTCTGCCTCCTACTGTCTGTAAGACTTGGGGCAGGAGAGTCAACCTCTGTTCTACTTCATTTCATCATTCGGTAAATGGAGCCAATATTACCTACTCCAGAGGATAAGTGAGTATAATATGTGCTTTTACATAGTAACTGCTGTATATGTGCTATTATTTTTTATCCTGGCTGCTCAGCCCAACGTGAATGGAATTATAATAGGGGAGCCAACAAGTTGGGGTGGTGCATTAGCCCAGCCTTAAAAAACTGGTTAAGGACTCATGAGATGTGGAAAACAGACTTTTTGCACCAGACCCTCCAGATACTGAGTTTGTTCATGTCCAGGTGAAGCTGTTAAAGGTCCAGACACTGAGTGACATCCACATGTCACTTCAAAACCAGCATCGTGGTCTTTTCTTTTCCTACCTTGAAAATACTTGTGTTGTTTTTTTCTAATTATAAAAATATGTATTTATTATTAAAAAAAGATTAGACAATACAGAAATATAGAAAAAAGAAAGCAAAAGCCACTCTTGATTTCACTGAGATAACTACTGTTAACCTTTTGGTGTGTTTCTTTCTATACTTCCTTCCCTGCATTTGGGGAGGGAGAGAGTGAGGGAGGGTGTGTGTGTGTGCGCGCGTGTGTGTTGCTTTATTAAAATAATTTTTTTTAACATTTATTTATTTCTTGAGAGACAGAGACAGAGTATGAGCAGGAGAGGGGCAGAGAGAGAGGGAGTCACAGATTCTGAAGCAGGCTCCAGGCTCTGAGCTGTCGGCACAAAGCCCGATGTGGGGCTTGAACTCATGAACCAGGAGATCATGACCTGAGCTAAAGTTGGATGGTCAACTGACTGGGCCATCCAGGCTCCCCTGTTTTAAACACCATATTATTCTGTAGCCTTCTTTTCTCATTTATTATATCTTTCCATGTCAGTTAGTATAACTCATCTCTTTTTTGCATCTTTCTTTTTCTTAAGTTTTGGACTTCATTTTAGTACATCTAGATCTGCTTTTTCTTTTTTTCTTGTTTTTAGCTTACTGTTATGTACACATTCAAGATACACAAAACTAGAGAGAATAACACAGTGAATCCCCATGTACCTAGCACCAAATTTCAAAGTTGTATCTCCATTTTTTAGAAAAGCTTAACTGAAATGCACATGTGATATTCCAACGAAAAGGTGTGAGCATACAACTCGACAAATTGTCACAAAGTGAACATACTTGTGGAAAGTACCCAGATTATGAAATAAAATACCTGTACCCTAGAGGGTCCCTCCTGGACCCCTCTTAGTCTCTATGTCTACAAAATGGTAACCCCTATTCTGATTTATAATACTATAGATTAGTGTTGCCTAGTTTTAGATGTTACATAAAAGTACAGTATGTACTCTCTTATCTCATTCTGTCTCACAGTTGCATACTTCACTCTTGTTTAGATGCACTGTCATGGATTTACCTAATCCATTTCTGATGGATATTTAGATGGCTGCCAGTTTTTTTCCTATTTATTGTTGATTGACTGCCGTTACAAGCAACACTATGATAAACATCCTGTGCAAATATCTTTTGGGCTTAGGATAAATTCTTAAAAATGAAATTGCTGGGTCAATGGACATGAATAGCCTTAATTTTTGGTTATACAAGGCGTTGTATTCTTGGGAATCTTGGTGATCATTCTGGCCATTTGAGAAAGGATCTGGTTTGGGAACTAGACACAAGTTATTCTGTGCCAATGGCAGGTGATCAGTCTGCTTTGGGTGCCAAACAATGAAGGAATGAGATTGACTTGTGAGTATGTATGTTTGCAATGTGATTCTGATATGTATCAGCATTAAAATGATGCCTTTTAAGTATAAGATACTTAATGTCACTTGCATAAAAGAGATAAAATTAAGATAAGGCAATTATTTTCTACCTAAGAGAATGGCCAAAATAATCAATAGTGTTGGGTAGGATGTGGGAAGATACATAATCTCATATACTTTGCTGGGAGTGCAGACTGGTAGAACATCTTTGGTAATATAAAATGAAAAAATGTACATACCCTTGGAGCCAGCATATCTACAGCTAGAAATTTATTCTACAGGTAACTAATAATAGTGATAGGAGTTAACATTTACTGAATGCTCACCATGGGCCAAGAACTATTCTGAATCCTTAACATGTTTAGTTAGATGTATAGAATCTTATCAAACTGAGGCACGTAAAATCTTCCATAACTTGGAAGGATATCCATTGAACCTGGAAGCAACAATTGGCTACCTATGGGAAAGAAGTATTTTTAATTGTATACCCTTTGTACTGTCTGCTTTTATGTTTTATATTCTGTTAATTATTGGGAAAATCTAATCAAAGTCATATATGCATATGGTATTTTAAAAAGCCCAATATGGTTTGAATTTTTATGCGTGCATATATTACTTTTCAATTAAACAGAAGTGATTAATTAAAACAATTTTTTAATTAAAAAATATTTTTTAATGTTTATTTTTTTGGAAGAGAGAGAGAGACAGAGAGACAGAGCGTGAGTCAGGGAGGGGCAGAGAGAAAGGGAGACACAGACTTTGAAGCAGGCTCTAGGCTCTGAGCTGTCAGTACAGAGCCCCATGTGGGGCTTGAACTCACGGATTGTGAGATCATGAACTGAGTTGAAGCTGGACACTTAACTGACTGAGCCACCCAGGTGTTCCCCCCGCCTCCCCAATTTTTTTAATCTTTAGCAGATGCTCAGCTTTGCCAAAGAGAACAGGGTTCTGGAGAAGCACTCTTAAGTACTTGGCCCTATCAGTTCCATGGTCCCCTGGCCCTTACAGCCCAAGCCTGACCTGATCCCTGACCATCCTGTTTCCCCCGTAGGCATCATGTGTATGGACCACTTGGAGGAGATGCTGAAGCTGGTAGACGGCAACCCCATGATGATGAAGGACGGCAAGTGGGTGGTACAGAAGTACATTGAGCGTCCCCTGCTCATCTTTGGCACCAAGTTTGACCTGAGACAGTGGTTCCTGGTGACTGACTGGAACCCACTTACCGTGTGGTTCTACCGTGACAGCTACATCCGCTTCTCCACACAGCCCTTCTCCTTGAAGAACCTGGACAAGTGAGCCCCATCCCTTGTTTCCTGTGAGCTCCCTGTCTAGCTGGGGAGCTGACAAGCAACAGGTGGTTCCCCAGTGCAACGCTGGGCTCCACACACAGACTGCACACAGGCAGGTCCCCTATCCATCCAACAGATACCTACCAAGTGTGTTTTAGCATTTGAGATACAGCAGTGAACAAAACAAGAGCCCAGCTCTGAAGAGTTCACATTCCCGCACATAAGCTGGATATGTATGAAATGTGTCTGCCCATGTCCTACCCAACGCTATTGATTATTTTTGCCACTCTAAGTAGAAAATGGTTGTCTTAATTTTATCGTTTTTAGAACAAGTAATGTTAAGTATCTTATGCTTATAAGGCATCATTTTAATGCTGTTACTCATAGATAAGCAATGAATGTAATAAGTAGAATTATCTAATAGGTAATAAAATGATACATGTTATTAAAAAAAGACTGTAGAGCAGGGTCAGGGGGTGCAGGAGAAATGCGAGAGCAGAGAGTCAAGTCGCAGTATTAACTTGGGGGCTGAGAGAAAGTCTTGTTGAGCCCTGGGTTCAGATTCCATCTCTGCAGCTTCTAGGCTGTGTGACTTTGGTCAAGTGAAACCTCTTTATGCTTCTTTTTTCACATCTGAAGAATGGAGGCAGTATTATGAAACTCATAGCTGTCGGTTACTGAATGCTGCGTATGTGACAGGTGCTAAGTGTTTCATGTATATTATCTCAGTCATTCATGAAAACCCAGTGAAGTGGGTACTATTACTACCCCATGTGACAGATGTGAAGGAGCATTTGGGTGAAAAGATCTCACAACTAGTCGGTGGTGAAGGTGGGACTTGAGCAGTTTGACTACAGGGCCCATACTTCTAACCCACCTTACCTTCCAGGAGCTGGAAGGGTTAACTGAGACTAATGTACATAATACTGTGGCCCCATAGGTAGTGCCCTCAAAGGGATAAGACTGGTTCTGGCCCTAGAAGATTGTGGTGGCACTCAGATCTTTGTCCTTCTTGTCTACCCTAGCTGAGCCCTATCTCAAGGTGAACAGTCCAGGGTGGCCCAGGGCTGGTTCCAGGGTTTGCCTGCCCTCCCCGCATTTGGGTGGGAGAGGTACAGGGAGCCAGACCTCAGCTTTCTGCTTTCTGCCCCAGCTCAGTGCACCTGTGCAACAACTCCATCCAGAAGCACCTGGAGAATTCATGCCATCGACACCCGCTGCTGCCCTCAGACAACATGTGGTCAAGCCAGAAGTTCCAGGCCCACCTGCAGGAGATGGGGGCCCCAAACGCTTGGTCCACCATCATCGTGCCTGGCATGAAGGCTGCTGTGATCCATGCCCTACAGACCTCCCAGGACACTGTGCAGTGCCGGAAGGCCAGCTTCGAGCTTTACGGTGCTGACTTTGTGTTTGGTGAGGACTTCCAGCCCTGGCTCATTGAGATCAATGCCAGCCCCACCATGGCCCCCTCCACGGCTGTCACCGCCCGGCTCTGTGCAGGTGTGCAAGCTGACACCCTGCGCGTGGTTATTGACCGGCGGCTAGACCGCAACTGCGACACGGGAGCCTTCGAGCTCATCTACAAGCAGGTGAGGCTGCTGGGCCTAGGCAAGACCCCAGGGAGTCTGTCCTCTTCCACGCATCCCTGTAGTGAAGCACAGGGCACTGTAGTCAGACAGTCCCAGTTCAAGTTCTGGTCCTGCCATAGTGACTCAGTACAGCCACTTTTCCTTGAGCCTCCATTTTCTCATCTGTAAAATCAAGATGCTGTTACCATCTTTCTCATAGGGTTTGGGAGGGTGAAAATGAGTTAATATGTGTGGATCATCCTTATGATCCAGTAATTGCACTAGTGGGTATTTACCCAAAGAATACAAAATCACTAATTTGAAGGGATAAATGCACCGTATGTTTATTGCAGCATTATTTACAATGGCCAAATTATGGAAGTAGCCTAAGTGTCTATTGATAGATGAATGGATAAAAAAAATGTGGTATATACAGTGGAATATTATTCAGCCATAAAAATGAAATCTTGTCATTGGCAACAACATGGATAGATCGATCTAGAGAGCATAATGCTAAGTGAAATAACCCAAGAAGAGAAAGACAGATACCATATAATTTCACTCATGTGGAATCTAAGAAACAAAACAAATAAAGAAAGGGGGGGGGGAGACAAACCTAAAACCAGACTCTTAACTATAGAGAACAAACTGATGGTTACGGGGGTGGGGGGTGGGTGGGATGAGTGAAACAGGTGAAGAGGATTAAGAATACACTTATCTTTTTTTTTTAAATGTTTATTTATTTTTGAGAGAGACAGAGACAGAGTGTGATTGGCTTAGGGGCAGAGAGAGGGGGAGACACAGAATCCGAAGCAGACTCCAGGCTCTGAGCTGTCAGCACAGAGCCGGACTTGGGGCTCAAACTCACGAACTGCGAGATCATGACCTAAGCCAAAGTCAGATGCCCAACCGACTGAGCCACCCAGGCGCCCCTAAGAGTACACTCATCTTGACGAGCATTGAGTAATATGTGGAATTGCTGAATTGCTATATTGTATACCTGAAACTAATATAACACTGTGTTAACTACACTGGAATTAAAACAAAAAAAAATTAATTGTAATACAACAACAAAAATATACATGTGGATCATGTTTCTAGAGATGCATATAGCAAAATGTTAAAATGCTAAATGTTAAATGGCTTCAAATCCTTCCTCAATAACTATGAGCTGTGTGACTTTGAACAATTCCCTAACCCCTAGGGTTCTCCGTTTCCCCATCTGTAAAGCAGGACTGAACATAATCCCTACCTCATAAGGTTGTGATAATTAAATGAAGAGATAGGTAAAGCCCTTCAGAACAGCACTTGAACATCATAAATGCTACATGTTTTAGCTATTATTACTACCTAATAAGGTCCTCAGGTGTCTCATGATAGATGGCATCACTTATAATGCCTGGACATACAGTAAGAGTCAGTTAGTGGAAGCTGCTACTGTTGTTATTATTGTTGTTATTATTTTATTCCTTGTATAATAATTTTACTCACCTTGTTCCAGAAAGAGATTTGAGTCCACTTATTGGAATAGAATACAGTTTTTAAAAATCAGTCAGAAAACCAATTTCAAGGGTTGCTGAACTCTGCAATTTCTCATGGTAGTTAAATTCAATATCCTAATTCTAAGTATCGTTCTGATTAGGATTCGGCTTCTATTGGGGCACCTGGGTGGCTTAGTTGGTTAAACGTCTGACCCTTGATTTGGGCTCAGGTCATGAACTGGCTGTTGTAGAATCGAGCTCTGCATCAGGCTCCGCACTGAGTGCTGAGTGTAGAACCTGCTTGGGATTCTCTCTCTCCCTCTCTTTCTGCCTGTTTCCCACTCATACTGCCTCTCCCAAATAAATAAACATTTAAAAAAAAAAAGGATTTGGCTTCTATCAGAGTTTGGCCATAGGTAGAGAACATGCTGATTACATGACCCACGTGTCCTGGTCTTTGTCACAGTTACTGATCATAAATTAATATTGGCATATTGGTTTCAAAAAACAAATATAAGGGCAGGAAAATAAGACAAAACCAAAGGGGAAGGAAACATTCTAGCACAATGGTTCCCAAATGCTGGTTCACAGGCCAAAATCACCTGGCAAGCTTTCCAAATGTACAGGAGTCAGGAAGCCCCACCCCCAGAGACTGTTCTGAAACGTCTGGCTTAGGGACTACACATCTGCATTTTTCAGATGTCCTAGTTGTCCCAAAAATCTTTCATAGCTTTTTTTGTTTTTGTTTTTAATTTTTATTTATAAAAAAAAATTTTTTTAAGTTTATTTATTTTGACAGTGGCTGCACCAATTTATATTCCCACTAACAGCATACAAGTGTTCCCTTTTCTCCACATCCTCACCAATACTTATTTCTTATCTTTTTGATAATAGCCATTCTAACAGGTGTGAGGTGATATCCCATTATGGTTTTGATTTGGATTTCCCTGCTGATTATGACTTGGAACACCTTTTCACGTATCTGTTGGCCATCTCTTTGTCATCTTTGGGAAAAATGTCTGTTCAGATCCTCTGCCCATTTTTAAATAAGACTATTTGTCTTTGCCATTGAGTTGTATGAGTTCTTTGTATATTTTGGATACTAGCCCCTTATCAGACATATGATTTGCAAATATTTTCTCCCATTGGGTAGGTTGCCTTTTCCCTTTGTTGATAGTTTCCTTTGCTGTTCAGAAGCTTTTTAGTTAGATGTAGTCCCACGTGTTTATTTTTGCTTTTGTTGCCTTTGCTTTTGATGTCAAATCCAAAAAATCATTGCCAAGACCCATGTCAAGGAGCTTATTGCCTATGGTTTCTTCTAGGAGTTTTATAGTTTCAGGTCTTAAATTCACTTTAATCCATTTTGAGTTGGTTTGTTTGTGTGTTACAAGGTAGTGGTCCAGGTTCATCCTTTTGCATGTGGCTGTCCAGTTTTCCCAACACCATTTATCGAAGAGACTGCCCTTTCCCCATTGAATATTTTTATGCCTTCTTTGTCATAAATTAATTCACCATTTATGTGTGATTATTTCTGGGCAGCTCTGTATTCTGTTCAATTGATCTATGTGTCTTTTTCTATGCCAGTACCATACTGTTTGATTACTATTGCTTTGTAATATAGTTTGTAGTCCATAAGTGTGATGCTTCCAGCTTTTGTTCTTCTTTCTCAAGATTGTTTTGGGGGCACCTGGCTGGCTCAGTTGGTAGAGTGTGTGACTCCTGATCTTGGAGTTGTAAGTTTAAGCCCCACACTGGGTGTAGAGATTACTTAAAAATAAAAATCTTAAAAAAAAAAACATTGTTTTAGCTATGCAGAGTCTTTTGTGGTTCCGTGTAAGTTTTAGGATTTTTTCTTTTTGTGAAAAATTCCTTTGGCATTTTGACAGAGATTGCATTAAGTCTGTGGATTGCTTTGAGTAGTATGGATATTTTAATAATGTTAATTCTTCCAATTCATCAGCACAGAATGTCTTTCAATTTATTTGTGTTTTCAGGCTTTTTCATCAGTATCTTAGCTTTTAGTGTACAGGCCTTTCATTTCCTTGGTTAAATTTATTACAGGCTTTTGTTCTTTTTGGTGTTCTTTAATCTCTTTTAACCTAGAGCAGCAGCACTGTTTTCTCCCACCCCCAATAGTTTGTTGGGATCTTTTGAAGGGACCAGGTTGGTGGTTTTGTAGAACTGTCCCACATTCTGGATTTGTCTGATTGTTTCTTTGTGATGCTATTTAGCTTGTTCTTCTGTTATCTCAGTGTCCTATAAACTAGAAGTTGGGCCAAACAGCTTGCTAAGGTTCAGGTTAGACATTTTTGGCAAGAACACTTGAGATGTGATGCTGGGTACCTCATATAGTATCACAAAGCACACACTGTTGGTGTCTCGTGATTAGTGATGCTAAGTCTGGCCATGGGGTTAAGGTGGTAGCTACCACATCTCTCCATTGTACATTGCATCCTCCCCTTTGCAATGATCAGTTACTTTGTAAAGTGATACTTAGGTGCACATGACACATTTTCCTGTCATCCTTTTCACTGACTTACTTTGATACCCAGTTTTGATTAATGGGGCTTTGCAGGAGCTCTGATATTTGTATTTTTTACAAGCTGCAAGTGATTCTGATAGATTCTAATCAGGATCCTTTGTTGACACAGAAAACACCTCACACTAGCTCAAGGTTAAAAAGGGGTCATTAGCAAGACACAGGGAGGCTGTCCTGGAGCCCAGCTGCAGGATGTATGGCTGGCTTAATCAGAACTGAACATTGTACAGAGGCTCCTCTTCTGGAACTCTTCCTCTGCCTCCTTCTGCAAATTTGCTACTTCATTCTCTCCATAGAATGCCTTCATTAATGCTCTCAGTTTCTCCTTCCCCATAATAGGTTCATGTAAGGCTGTAGGCAGGCTCCAAGCCTCTTAGCTATCTGGGTGACATAACTCAAATTCTGTCTGCAGAGAATCTGGCTTAACTCAGGAAGCTGTCCATCAGCAGTGGCTTATGGAGCAGAACCCTACACATTCCAGCAGGGGTTGGGAGAGCTTAGGAGGGCAAAGGGTAGGGGGTCCTAATAGAGGCATGACTAAGACTCCCTGACTCCACAGGGTTACTAATCCCAGAGGTTCTGTGACTTTCTAGGTACTTATTCAGGCTTCTCGAGCCAGACCTTTTAGAGAACAGAGATGGGCTCCCTGTTTCTCAACCCAGAAATTAATTCCATCCATCTCTGTCCTGATTCCTTCTGGGCCTAGGATTCCAGCACCACTGTCTGAACAGGCCTCATCTCCTCTTCTTTCCCACAGCCTGCCGTGGAGGTACCCCAGTATGTGGGTGTCCGACTCCTAGTAGAGGGCTCCACCATCAAGAAGCCCCTGGCAATGTGTCACCGGCGGATGGGGGTCCGCCCAGCACTCCCTCACCTGCTGACCCAGCGAGCCTCTGGGGAAGGCAAGGATTTGGGGACTGTTACTCACAGGTCAGCTCCTAGGAAGGTTGCTGGGGCCAGGAGCCTGGGGCACACTGAGAAGCCAGACTCCACTGCCACCACCTCGGCCCCCGGAAAGGGGAAGAAAGGCAAGGCGAAATGTGCCTCGGCCCTGGTCTACCCCAATCTCCGGAAGTGGGAACCCCCCAGCACCAGGATGGGCTGCATTTTCACCATGACCTTTGCTAGTGGGGACAGGCAACCCCACCCCTTGAACAGATTGCCATTGAGTCTGAAGAACCCCCAAGCCCTGGGTAAGACCATTCCCCCAAAACACCCCAAGGTCCCAAGGCAATTTCTTCCTGCTCTCCAAGCCCCTCCTAGCCACCTAGATTTGCAACCCCGCCGTAGCCCCACCAAAAAGACACCAGTAGCAAGTAAAAGCCATCACTTACAAAGTATTTTCTAAAAATGTGTGACCAAATGAGTATCGTTCCCTCCAAAATAGTCACCCTGCAAGGTAGTGGTACTTATTCACAGATTCCAGGACTCAGTCCCAGGTCCATCTCTCTTCAGAGCCCAAGCTTTTCCTGCAGCGGTATTCTGCCTTTGCCTCCACGCAAAGTTGCCTCTGGGGGAAAGGAGCTAATAGTTGTTCAGCACTTAACAACTTACACTGTGCCGCTACCCAACCAGCTCCTTTAGTCCTTACAACCTAGCAAGGTAGGTGCTATTATCCCCATTTTCCAGCCGAGGTATCAGGAAGTTTAAGGAAGCTGCCTGAGGTTGCACATCTCAGAAGGGGCAGAGCTGGGATGCAGACCCAGGTCTGTTGGGCTCTAAACCCTGTGTTCTTCCCATGGCCTCTGGAGGAGGAACTGGGAGGGCTCCATTTGCCATCTTACACCCCAGCCCTCCTCTTCCCCCACTCTCCACCCTCCACGCACACCTTGAGGGGCTGCTGATCAGCCTTGGGGCCTCCCCAGGCCCTCACAGCCCCTCTTGCTCCCACAGCCCCTTACCACTTCCCCAGCCTTCACACCAAGGCCGGGCTGCCTTCTCATGTGCTCCGATCCCAGGGGCGGGTCCTCAGACTGCAGCGCAGCAAGTTGGTGGGCTCTAAGGCCCTGTCAACCACAGGCAAGGCCTTGATGACTCTACCTACCGCCAAGGTTTTGATTTCCTTTCCACCTAACCCTGAGCTCAAGTTGGCATCCAGCGTCCTGAAACCAAGAAAGGTGGGCCTTGAGCCGTGACTCACACCCTGGTGGGCAGTGCTGAATACTGGGGTCAGGGCTGGAGGGCACAGGCAAGGGTAGCTCCCTGACTAGCTGGAGCCCCAAGGGAAGGGATTTTTTCCTCAGAACCCCCTTCCTGAACAGATTTCCTGATCATCTCTTCCTCCCTCTTCCCCCCTTTCACACCGAGGCTATTGCTCCCCAGCACCTTCATGGTCCCTGTCCTGGAAGTTCCTTGTGGCCTCTACCCTTCGAAGTTGGAAATCTTCCTAGCACCCACAGAAAGATCAAGGCCAAAGGCAAGTTCAAGGCCAGACTCTGTGACAGACCCAAGGCTGAGACATGCCTCATGAAGACAGCCTTCCAGGATCCCTGTCCTTGATCAGTGCATACCAGGGTCTAGGGAGCATGGGGGACGTGAGGCTACAGAAGCCCTTGCTTTGACCCTCACTGCCCCTATCCTGGATGCAGTGCCAAATAAAAAGGAGCAAGTGAAGTATCCTGGGCTTGGCTCCATTCCTATTGGAGGTTGAAGAGAGGGTAGGCTAAGGCCCTGTACCCCAAGGTCCAGAGTGAGAGCTATAGGCCATCAGCAACCTTCCAGAAAGCAAGGGCCAGAATTCCCTCACTAGCGACAGATATGGGGCTTCCTATTCGGGGACTCCCTGACATCTCTGACCTTTGGATGGGGGGATAAGCCTCACTTTATAGATGAGGAAACTTACAGATGAATCTGAATGAGAGACATGGCTTGCCCAAGATCATATGGCAGTGAGAAAACTAGGACACTGCCATACTGCTCACCACTGGGAGATCCCCAGTCTCCAAGCCCAGGGGAGAAGCTGGGCTAGCAGCAGAGTGACATCTAAGGGTGTTAGATTTATAACGTAAGATGAAAGAAGGATGAACCTTGCCTAAACCTAGCCCTTCTCCAGAGGGAGTGGGTCTGTCCCTTCCTTAGCAAGGGGCCATGGTTGCCTAAAAAGGAAATATCAGTAGTATTTTAGTATTTCTTAGTTGTAGTGGGTTGAATGGTAGTCTTCCCTACACCCAAAGATATATCTGCTAGGAAACTGTGAATAACTTTATTTGGAAAAAAAGTCTTTGTCAATGTGATTAAGTTAAAGATCTTGAGATGAGAGTACTCTGGATTATCCAGGTGGGCCCTAAATCCAATGACAAGTGTCTTTATAAAGAAGACACAGACACTGAAGGCCGTGTGAAGATGGAGGCAGGCTGGTGTGATACAGCCACAAGTCAAGGCTTGGAGCCACCAGAAGCTGAAAGAGGAAAGGAAGGATTCACCCCTAGAGGCGTCAGAGGGCACAGCCCTGTTGACAACTTGATTTCAGACTGGCCTCCAGACAGATCTATGACAAAATTGATTTCTGTTGTTTTAAGCCACTCGGGTGTGGTAATTTGTTATAGCAGTCCTAGGAAACTAACAAGACTAGTCAAGTGGAGATACATATACTCTGATCCAGCAACTCTTGCATAACCGAACCAGGAAATGCATACAAGTGAGTTTACACCACTGTTGTGCCAATAGCCGAATGACCTGTCTGTTAACAGTAGAATGGATAGACTGGTGTGGCCATGCAGTGGAATTCAAAGCCACACCATACATCACAGATGCATCTCACAGCGTGGAGCAAGAACAAATCACAAAAGAACATACACAGCATGACTCCATTTATGGAAACACCAAAGTCGGGCAAAACGAAGTATATTGTTTAGGGATGCATATGTATGTGGAAAACCTTAACAAGACAAGCAAGGGAAACTCCCATGTCAGGATAGGGTTTCCAACCTAGGATGAACAATAGAACCCCTTGGGGAACTTAAAAGATTGATGCCAGGATCTCCGGCCCAGACTGCTTAAATTGGTATCTTTGGGGTGCAGAATCACAGGGAGGGTACGGCGCTTTTTTAAAGCGTCCTGAGAGGGAGGAGGAGGGGGTTCTACTGTGGGACCAGGGTTGAGAACTACTGCCCTAATAAGGAATAAGAGGCATGTTTCTGTTTCGTGCCCTGAGTGGTGGTTATATGGGTGTCACTTTGTAATTCTTTAAATCACAGAGATGTTTATGTACTCGTTGTATGTTTGATATATTTCAGTTTTTTACTATAAAAGATCTGAGATCTTCATTTCAATATGAAGTCCCCAGAGTAGTCAGATTTATAGGGACAAAGGAGAATGGGGGCTACTAGCGGATGGGAAGTCAGTGTTTAACGGGGCAGAGCTTCAGTTCTGTAAGATGATGTGATGATTGCACAACAGTGTAAATGTACCTAATGCCACTGAACTGTTCGCTTAAAAATGGTTAAAATGGTAAATTTTGCTATGTGTATGTTACCACAATTAAAAAACCAAACATTTCCTCCCAGCTAGAATTGGGACAGAAACAGCCAAATAAAAAGACCACATATTGAACTCAGCAGAAAGCGTGCTCCATGATACTCACTTTCTTAGCAAATCTTCAAAACCATACTATGAGGTAGGTACTTTTATTAATGCACGTCCAAAGAGATGAAGTCATTTGCCTAACACCATACAGCAGGTGGCCTAGGCAGGCTTTGATCTTAGGTGTGTCCGAATGCAGCGCCCAGGATCTTAAAGCAAGGCCTTACTGCATGTTGAGTACTGACATTCTCCTCAGGCCTCATTGTAGGTTCATCTCCCACCCCATCCCCACTGCTTTCCAGCAGAAACAAAAGGAACAGAAGGAGCATTATTGTTGGTGGAGCCCCAAGCACTGTAGGGTCCTGGAGAAATAAGAGGGCAAGGGTGCCAGAAGCTTCATGGGGGCCTCCCCGGGCCTCATGCCTGGAAGATGGAGACAATGCAGGTGGAGATGCAAGGGCAGTTGGGCAGCCTGGGAGGGGGTCAGGCAGAGGCGTCTGAGGAGGGCTTCATCCAGGACCTGGGGTGGGAGAGGAATGTCAGCGTACAGCCAGGTTGAGTTCCAACAGCTCTAACCAAAATGTGAGTAAGGCAAATATTTCCTCCCTCCCTCCCCCGCTCCATGTCCATAATTTGTTATTCACTTCCTCCACACACACACACACACACACACACAATCACGCTATGGCAGAGACTGGGTAGGGTTCATTAAATCAGTTTCCACCTGTGCACACAGGTAAACATTTCTGAGTCCCTCTTGCAGTTTGGTGAGGCCATATGATAGTTTTAGCCAATGGAACAGGAGTGCAAGCATATGCCACTTCCAGACTTGGCCCACGAACACCTCCCACGTGAACCCGCACTGTCCTGTCTCCCTTCATCTGGCTGCATAGCAATGGCCTGGGTCCTGAGTGACTGCTTGGAGTAAAGCTCACCCACCCCACCCCCATTAATTATATTTAATGTGGAGGGAAATTACTGTGCTAAGACTCTGGCACTTTGGGGTTACTCTGTTAAAGCAGATAGTTACCCTAACACACGCACACATACACCACTACTTTTACCCCTTATACCAAAGAGACCCAAAGGACAGCTGACTTAGAAGGGCCTTGAGAAACTGGCCCTTCAATAAGTTAAATTTCCTTATTGAACAGATGGGTGGCAGAATGAGGCCCAAGAGAGGGGATGTTACTTGCTCAGGGCCACACAGCAAGATAGGGCTACAAATAGCCTTGGAAGCCAAGAGGGCTACCTCAGTCCCAAATTTCATAGCTAATGTCTGAAGGTGCTGCCCACCCCCCGAAATGGCAGGTAGGTAGGCTTGGGTACCTGTCTTTGGGGCTTGGTGCTCTCTGCTGGCAGTAGAAAGCGCTGACCCAGGACAGTGCCCACGCGGGCAGAGTATGTGTGATCCCCGAGCACAGGGCAGAGCTGTAGTACCATGTGTACCTGGAGCTGACTGGGGAACACTGGGGGACAGGAGAGAGATGACAGGGTGGGCAGCTGCTCTATCTGCCCCACCCAGGTTCATCACTCCCCCTTTCCTCTGGGAAAACACCACCACTCCGCTCCCATTCCCAGATCATGTGGTTTCAGTGATGTTAATGCTACTGCTCCTACCTCCAGAGCAGGGTGAAAGACCAGGTCAGGACAGTCCTATCAATCCACCTGGCCTGTGGGATTCGCTTGTGAAGAGATACAACCCTGAATTTACTGCTGAAGCTACTGGAAACAAGGAATGCTCTTTCCTGTGAGGGTGCTAAACTGGTGGGGTGCAGGTCAGGAGCTGCTGGAGCCCTGGCCATCTCTACCTTCACCACAGGATAGCCTGTGGGAGAAAGAAGCCGACATGCCCGAGGCAAGAAGAAATGGAGAAACAGCTTCCAGAGGACGTCCTCTGAGCCTCTTGATCCAGGAACATCTAAACTTAAGTTGTATGAACCAATACATTCCCTGTTTTTGGCTGACACCAATTTGAACAAGTTTTTGGGAAAGTGACAACCAAAAGTACCTTGACAAATACAGAATTGGGGGGCTGTGTGCTACGCATGGTACAAAATGCTTTACTTATGTAAACTTATTTAATCCTCATGACAGCCCTATAAAGTAGATCCTATCATCATTCCCATCTTACACACAGGAAAACTGAAGCTCAAAGAGAAGTGACTTGCCTACCACCATAAGCTAGGATTCAAACCCAGGAGCTATACTCTGCTTCCATGTCTGGCAATATGGTGGACTGGATAATCTAAAAACCCTTTTGCTGGGTGCCTGGGTGGTTCAGTTAGTTAGGCATCCAACTCTTGATTTCGGCTCAGGTCATGATCTCACAGTTCATGGGTTCAAGCCCCATATATACAGTGCAGAGCCTGCTTGGGATTCTCTCTCTGCCCCTCTCACACACTCTCTCTCAAACCAAATAAACTTAAAAAAAAGTTTAAAAACCCTCTTGCTATAAACCACCTAGAAACACCAGAAAAATAGAACAATCATCCTTTTAAATATGCATCTGGGCATATAGGAAAGTAAGATCCCAAGACCAAAACCAGGGGAAAACAAATCCAGAGCACACAGAGCCAACGTTTCACCTATTCTAGGGATGCTGCCAATCTTGAGTATCCAGGGCCCTTGGGGTTAAGTAGCTACCCAGGGGCCAGGGGTGAGGCCTTAGTACCCAAATGAAATACTAAAGGGGCTACATCTCCAGTGATGGGGTGGACTAGGAGCAAAAGCCAGTCAACGGTAGATAAGTGGGGAATGAGAAAGTTTCCCCTGAGAATTCGCAACCATGAGCCTGCTCTCACACAGGTGTGGGGCTCAAATTAACACTACTTGAGTGATCTGTGAACTTCCAACGGAGACAATATTTAGAGAGATCCTGAACTAGTGACAGCCCTGGGGCATTTGACTGAAGCAAAGGCAGAACCTCTCCCGAGGGGCTTATCTACAGTGAGGCAACAAAAGACTTCCAAAGATAAAGGCCTAGCTGAACTTGAATTCACAATCCTAAATCACAGAGCAATGAGAAAACAATTCACCAAGTATTAGAGTCAGCATGAAACATCACAGGATCAGACCCTCCAGAATCTTAGACAATGAAAATATAGAAATAAAACATACAAGTGTGTTTAACATGGCTAAAGACAAAAAAATAACAATTGAGAAAAAAAAGATGCTATATATTTTTAAAGGCCATTTTTATTTGTAAAACAACCAAATAGAACTTCTAGAAGTGAAAAATACAGCCAATGGATAGGCTGAACTGGCAGATTAGATCCAATTGAAGAGAAAACTATTCACCTGGAAGACAGAGCTAAAGAAATTACCCAGAATGCAGCAAGGATTAAGAAATGAAAAATATGAAAGAAAAGAGACCAAGCAAGGAGAATGAGAAGGTCAGACACATCTCTTAGGCATACAAAAGGAAGAGAATAGAGAAAATGCAAGAGGTGCAACACTGGAAGAGAGAACATTCCAGGATGGATGAAATATATTAATGTTCAGATTCAGGTGAATCCCAAGCAAGATAAATAAAACTAAACCCACATACCTATCAGATTTGGCATCGTGAAACCACAGAACACCAAAGACAAAGAAAAGATCCTGAGATCAGTATGAAAAAAATAATAAGATGAGCTACAAAGGAATGACCACCAGACTGACAGAAGTGCTACCTCCTCCAGATGGGCCTGATTACCTACCCCTGGGGTCCCTCAAATGCTCCCCAGGCTTCCATTAACACCACCACCTTCTTTCAATCCCCTTTGCCTCCTCCAGCCAAATAGAGGTACGAAGGCTGGCTGGGGCTCCAGACCCACCTGTCAGTGGCTGCAGTTGGACCAAGGCACAGCCAGAGCCCATGGCCACCACACGGAAGTGGCTGAGGGTCCTCTTGACACCTTCTTGGAAGTCTTTTCGGGATGGGGACTTCACTGGAATTACCTGTGGTGTCAGCCCCCAAGAATGAACAAGCTTCACACACACCTGGCACCTAAGCCCAGACCCTCACTGCTGCTAATAGACAGGGCCATAGTATAAGTAGTGGTTACTTGCCTGTTTTAGGGGACAGGAGAGCCAGCCCCCCCGCCCCCCCAAGTCTCTACTCTTGATTCCTCTGTAGGGATAATATATTTGGAGAGTCCCCTTCTACTCCCTGCCAGACCATGACTCACAAGATCAACGCCATCAACGTGTTCCAGTTTCAAAGCTGCTTGGATCTTCCCCTCAGAAGTAGCTGGGATCCCATCAGTGACAGCACTAAGAAAGAGGCAGGAAGAGGTCACAGAGTGGCTTGCCAGGACCTCCCTACTGCCATGGGAGCCTCCTAGCACCACTCACCAGTAGGTCGCTGTGGGCCTCTGGGCTCTCCGTGAGTGGATGAAGAACTTTTGGAGGCGGCTGGCTGTCTGAGGACAACTGGAGAGGAGTACAAGCCCAGAGGTCTCTCTGGAGAAAGAGGATAAATCACAAAACTGAAGTCCCTTGGGCTCACCCCCAAAAAAGGGAGCATGCTTGGGAAGGCACACTGGCCTGCTTAAGGCAAAGCAGTCACACCAGAACTATAACTCAAGACCTCCTCCTGAGAAACAAGGAAGACTTTCTCATGTTTGATACTAAGACTACATAATTTAATGTGCTCATTTTGCCCTGGTCCCCAAGGAGCTCAGAGCCAAATGTCATAACAATTACCCCCACTGCTGAATGTCTACAATGTGCCAGGCATTACAGTAGGAATTCTGTGTATAATAGCTCATAAATAACTAAATTCCCCACAAGCCTACGAGTTTGTGGAATTTCAGAAATATTTCATCCAAGTACTGGCTCTAGTTGTTAGCAGTTTTAGAGGAAAGAATATCATGGGTCAACGAGCAATGCCTGCCATGATTATGGTATTGGAGAAGTGACTGCACGCTGAGCATAGGTATGATTAGCTCTATTTTATTATTAAGGGAACTGAGGCTCAGTGAGTTTTCATGCTTTGCCTGTGATCACAGTTTGTGCGTACGGATTTGAACCCAGATCTGTTCACTCCCTCCTTTTCCTTACATCCTTCCTCTGTGCTCCCAAACCAACCTGTGGAAAATGTCTAGACCTACTCCCAAGCAAGTGTTCCCTCACCCAAGATGGATACCTGTCCTCCTACATTCCTATCACCGCCCCCACCATCACTTACTTCCCAGATGCTTGCACAACCTGGAGCTCCTGATCCCCAAGCCCCAGGGACTGGCTCAGCTCTGGCAGCACTGAGAACAATGTCAACTCTCCTGGTTTTCCTGGGGGGACAAAAAAGGAAGGAAAAGTACAAGTTGCTCTCAGAGGCCTTTGGCTTTATCCCACTGACCCGTTCTCTTCAGTATCCCCTCCCTCAGAACCTTCAAACCCTCTTTCACTACATCCCCATCCCCTGCCCGTACCTGTCACTGGTAGACCCGGTGGCTTATTCAATGTCACTAGAGGTCCTAAAACATATATTACATGAGCATGAGCAACACAAAAGCAGCAGTTAGAGTTTATAAAGTACTTTCTCAATTCATCTTATCTTGTGACCCCACTACAACTCTCAGACCTGAGTTATCAACTACACCCTAAACTGAATTTCTTTCTGTCCTTCACATATGCTAAGCTAGTTGCTACCTTAGGCTTTTATACTTGCTGTTTCCTCAGTCCCAGATTTTCACATGTCTGACTCTTTCATATCATCTCGGCTCAAATGTTGCCACCACAGAGAGGCCTGAATCCCCAATCTAATGTCTGCCACATGGTCATAATACCCTGTTTTATTCATAGCACTGATCACTAGTAAGTACTTTGTTCACTTATTTCCTGATGAATCCATTTCTGCCACTAAAATATTAGCTCCCTGGGAGCAGGAACCATATTTATCTTGTTCAGCACTGTATACCTGTGCCTAGAACAGTACCTGGAACAAAGCCTCTACTCAATAAACAGTTGAGAGAATTAACAAATCACTGAATGGAGACTGAGGCTCAGAGAAATTATTTTCCTACAGCCACACAGTAAGCTGATTACAGAGCCTCGATCTGACTCCAAAGCCTGTGTTTTGTCCATCGGTAAACAATTTTTTATGGCAATTCCTATTACCAAGTGCCTACTATGTTGAAGGCTCTCTAGTTATTTGCACCCTCTCACCCCCATCCCCAAGATGCTGAGGCTCAGACAGATTATGAGGCCTGTTCCAGGTCATACCACTAGTGGGAGGCAACACGAGGATATGACCCCCAAAGACTTTAGCAGGGAGCCCTGTCAGCCCCTAGAAGGCTCTCAGCAGCAGGCTCCCCTCCAGAGTCTGTGTGCAGCTGCCCCTCCCACCCCTCACCTTTCTGGTCCACTACTGCAGCCCTCAGCACATCAACCAGCTCCTCCCGACTGAGGTTCTCTAGCTGCAGCAGCCCCGGGAATGGCTGGCCCCCCAGGGGCCTCGACCGTTTGCTGGAGCCTCGGGGTCGCAGCCGATGTCTGAAAAAGGTAGAGTACGCAGTAGGAGGGATCACTCGTTTCCTGAGAGGTATCCATTCTTATCTCCCCACACCTTATATACTGCCACCTCCTACAAATGCCTCAAAATGCCTGGGGTGAGCTTCCCGCAAATTCAGGCACATCTGGCCCCATTTTACAGAGGAGGAAACTGAAACTCAGAGAAACCAAGTGAGTAGTTTAGGGTCGGTCACACAATAGTGGCGGGATTAGAACCCATGCCTACCTAAGTCCAGATACCACACACACTTTACCCCGGCCCCACCGTCCCACCCACACGAAAGGGCGGGTGAAGGGGTAATCACCCGGCTTCGGTGCCAAAGCCTGGGGCCTTGGGCACTGCGCGGACCCCTGGCCGCCGCCGCCATACACCCCAGATCCGGCCCAAAACACTGCAGCCACCCATCTCCCGAGCAAGGACAGTGCGCATGTGTGGAGAAGGGCCGACCCGCTCTCCCACAGCGTACTGATTGGTCAGATTGCCTGTCAATACGACTAGCGAGCCGGCTGGCTCAGAGGCGTGAGAAGGCGGAGCTTTACCTTCCTGCAGGCGGAAAATGTTTTACTCCCAGTCTATGCTTTTGAGGAAACTGAGGCACAGAGCAGCTAAGGAATTTACTCGCGATTACAGGACTTGTCTTAGGACAAAACAGGAACGAAAGATTAAGGTACTCTGATTACCATCCCAATTCATAGGAGCTTCTGACTTCAAAAAACCACCTGTGGGGCGCCTGGCTGGCCCAGTAGGTAGAGGATAGGATTTTTGATCCCCACTTTGGGTGTGGAGATTAATTAAAATTAAAATCTTTCTTTTAATGATTTTTTTTTCTTCTTTTTTTTTTTTTTTTTTTTTTTTTTTGAGACAGAAGAGCGCAAGCGGAGGAGGGACACACAGAGAGAGAGAGACACAGCATCTGAAGCTGGCTCCAGGCTGTCAGCCCAGAGCCCGATGCGGGGCCCAAACTCGTGTACTGAGAGATCATGACCTGAGCCCAAGTCCAATGCTTAACCGACTGAGCCACACAGTCACCCCTAAATTAAAATCTTAAAACAAAACACCACTGTGCCCAATTTTGTAAGGCAAATTGAGGGGGAAAAAAAAGTCCCCTTTGGTCCAGTAAGCCTGCTTGGAAGAACAGCCTGGTGCATAATCAATCCAAAAGAAGAAAAGGGCCTGAGGGAGAATGAGATTCATTACAGCATTATTTATCAAAACAAAATCAAAACAAATCTCAAAACTGAAGACATAAATTGTCCTATGATTAGCTCTGTAGGGGACATAAATCTAATATATCACCAATTCAACATTTTTTTAATGCTAACTCTATACCAGGCCCTGGCATCTCTGAGCTGGAATCAGGGATCAACAAGGCAAGCCCTGACAACAAGAAGTTCACCCAGTGGACACAGATCACAGCACACACAGCACACCACAGCCCACCTTGCTAAACCCTGTGCAGATGCTGAGAGAGTAAAAGGAGAGGAGCTGAGTGAAATCAGAGAGCAAGTTCCAGCATGTGTGGTGACAGAAGGGTTGTGAAGAACTAGAAATGCACCAGGAGGAACAGGTACTGGGAAGAAGGGAGGCAGAGGCAGGGACCAACAGGAGAAATGAGATGTTAAATGAAAAACAAAGAACATGGGTTTTATCCTATAATTATACCTATACAAAACTTACATGCAGCTTGTGTATTGTTTATTTACTAAAAAAACTGTAACTTTCAATTCATTGTTCAGGAAAAGACTGAACATCAACAGAGGAGTGGCTAAGTCAGTTGTAGCATATCCATACTATGCAGCCATTGATTAAGGAATGTGTATGTCTGTATCTGCTTATGTGAATCAGTTTCCAAAATATATTAAAGCAAAAAAAAAGGGAGGACAAGTGTGACTAGAATATGCATATGTGTGTGTGATTCATATATATGTATTACATTTTATGCCTTTACATTTCTGAAAGGACACACAAAAACGAGATGGTGTTTGCTTCTGGAGAAGGAATCAGGGGTGAGAAGATGAATAATGATTTTACCCTTTGGAATCGTGTAAGTTTTTTTAATCTTGATATGTTTTGCTGGTTTAAAAATCTAAGCCAGATATGAAAGACTATATGATTCGTAAAATGTTTTAAATGCCAGCCAGGTGCCCCCCCACAAATGATTTTAAGTAAAACTAGGTAGATGGGGGAGCACCTAGGTGTCTCAGTCAGTTAAGCATCTGTCCGTTGATCTCAGCTCAGGTCTCGATCTCAGGGTTGTGAGTTCGAGCCCCATGCTGGGCTCCAGGGTGGACATGAAGGCTACTTAAAAAAAAAAAAAGAAAAAGAAAACACAGGGCGCCTGGGTGGCTCAGTTGGGTGAGCGTCTGATTTCTGCTCAGGTCACGATCTTGCGGTTGTGAGTTCGAGCCCCGCGTCGGGCTCTGTGCTGACAGCTCAGAGCCTGGAGCCTGCTTCAGATTCTGTGTCTCTTCTCTCTCTGCCCATCCACCGCTTGTGCTCTGTCTCTCTCTGTCTCTCAAAAATAAATAAATACATGTAAAAAAAATTTTAAAAAAAGAAAACAGTAGAAATGAATTTTTTTAAAGGCTATATGATTCTACTTACATGACATTTTAGAAAGGGAGGCAAGCTATATTGGCAAAAAAGAGTCAAGGGTGGGGTGAGTAGAGGTTGGGAAGTAGAGCATAAGGGAACTTTTTGGCATGCTAGAAATGGTGGTTACATAACAGTATGAATTTGCCAAAACTAAAAAACAAACAAACCCAAACTTAATTGTCTATACCTTAAAAGGGGAAAATTCATTTTACGTAAATTATACCTCAAGAAACTTATTTTTTTATTTTTAATTCAAAGATTTAAATAATCACTTTTTGAATAGATGTACCCGAATAGAGACAGAACTGACAAGACATTTGGCAAGAATGCAAGTGGTTTTTATCTTGTTTTGGGCTCAGACAGTACTGTGCTTTGTCATAAGGCCCCACAGCATTTTAAAAACCCTCTTCTGAAAGGCCTCCTGTGCTTTCATAATAAGTACCAGCTTGAGCAAAAGTGGAAAGACTAAGGCCCAGGGGCTGGTACACGGTGTGCCTTAACTGCAACAGACCTCTCCTCCACTGAGGGCACTTGGCCATGGGAGAGGCCGTTTCCCCACTTGGACTGGCCTCAGGCTCTCTGAGGTCCCGTGCTCTCTGGAATTTTTCTTTCGTATACACTAGCCTCATCAAAGACTGCCCTCTCCTGTTCACTGCCCACAGCTGGTATAACTCCATTAGTCTCCAGGTTCCTGGAGGAAAAGGAAGAACCTAATATTCCCTGAGCTGAGAGGGCTCAATGCCAAGAGACTGTGGTCAGTCACTCAAAACTTACTTGTGAAACTCTGAGTCTTAGGAGGAGGAAAGATTGGACACATTCCAAACTTCTGCCACCCTTAGCCCAACTCGGCTGATGACTAACTTCACCAGAGGGGCAGGTAGCTTACTTAAAAAAAAATTTTAAAACAGCAATTAAAAAAAAAAAAAGGACACTTGGCTGGCTCAATCAGTAGAGCATGCAACTCTTGATATCAGGGTTGTGAGTTCAAGCCCCAGACTGGGGCTTTTACTTAAAAGCGTTTACTTAAAAATTAAATAGGCGTGCCTGGGTGGCTCAGTCAGTTAAGTGTCCGACTTCGGCTCAGGTATTGATCTCACGGTTTGTGAGTTCGAACCCCGCATTGGGCTCTGTGCTGACAGCTCAGAGCGTGGAGCCTGCTTCAGATTCTGTGTCTCCCTCTCTCTCTGTCCCTTCCCCACTCTTACTCTGTCTCTCTCAAAAATAAACATTAGGAAAAATGTTTTTAATTAAATACATAAGTACATTAATGTTAAAAAAAGAAGAAAAGAAGAGGGGCAAGTTGGTCGTAGCCTCTGCATGTGCTTGTATGAACATGGTGCCTCCACATGGAAAGGCCTACCCTGCAGAGCCAGGACAGCACTGAGCCAGGCCTCTACCCATAAATGCAAGAGCAGGAAAGCCCAGAATAGAAACTATTTTCCTGTTAGCTCTGCACCCCTCCCACACATGGCTGCAGGTTTGGATCAGCAGCCAGCAATAACTCTCCAGACTCTAGCTTTGGCAACACAGGCCTTTGTACTTAATAAACCCATCTAGGCTTTATATTCAGGGTCATAAGTGACACATTTTTTAATGTGAGAGTCATAGACTAAAGCATAATCACCTGCAAACTTTGCCTTTCATGCTTATCTTGTTTGAGTTGCCCTATTGTGGAAAAATGCCAGCTCACACTGATGAGAAACTAATATTTTTTGTGGCTACAGAACAGCTTATTTTGAAATCCTGAAGTTGACAGTGCTGAACATGAAAGGTAAACTATCTGGCAAGCTACGGAGAGTGTTGATGGAGGGTTCTGGTACAGCCTGATTAGTATGTTCCCACCTAAACACTTAAAAGGATGTAATAAAATGTAATACTGAGAAATTAGAAGAGTGCCTTAGTCCCGCCCTGCCACTCAAAGCCCTTCTGATAGGCAATTTTATTCTGGAAATTGTCCTTTACTGTTTTGGTTATGTGGTCTGCTCAAGTCTCTGATGAAGCAGACATTAGTTCCAGAATCAATTGCAATTTTTTTTTTTTTTTTTTTTTTTTGGGCAGAAAAAGTCCTGTACTTATAACCCCACATTTTGAAGAATGGTTTGACAGTAGATTCCTCTCCTCCCTTAGACCTTTCCAACCTTCCAGGCAGAACCCCACCCTCACCCCCAAAGAACACAGGCAAAGATGTATTAGCATAAATAATTTAATGCAAACTCTCTAGTAACACACACTAGTGGACTTGACAGTTCACTCAGGAGTATCAGGGCTGAGGGACCAGGAGGTGGGGAGCGCGATGAAAGTAGAGCATGTGAAAACAGGTAGCTGAGGGGCAGACTTCATGCTAGCCTGCTGGTGACCCGTCTTGGTCAGCTAAACTACCCTGGACAGGAAGTAGCTGGGCCAGGCTAAGAACGCGCAGTTCTCCTTTCCCGGCCTATCCCAGATTTCTGACCTTTTCCCTTGGGAAGCCTTCTTCATTCGAGGTCCTGGGAGGTGAGGAAGGTGTGGCAAGATAAGAAGCTGCCTAACTGGGTTTGTAGGTGCTACTAGCTGAGCATGGGGGCCCCCCGTCTAGTCCTTCTCTGGGGAATGCCTCCAAGGACTTGGGCCTTCACTGCAGCATCTTCAGACAGGATGGGATGAGCGATGGGGCCTTGGCATCAGGGGGCTGCCCTCCCTCTGTGGCATCCAGGAACTGCTGCATATAACACGATGTGCCAAGCAGCACATGGCCTGTGGCCTGCATGCTGAAGAGGGCCCAACGAAGAGCTTCCCTGGGTGGAAGAAAAAGGCACTAGAGTCAAAACACAAAGAAAACCCCTCCCTACAGCCTCTAAATGCTGCCTCCATAATTTCATAAATTGTAGAGTGATGTGTCAACAGGAACAGATGCTGCCTTCCCTTAGCAAATGGGAAAGGGTCTACAGACATTGCCTGCAATCATGCCTTATCTGAGATGTCCGTCACCTCCCTATTTTCTCATGGAAAATTCACCCTCATTTAATAAGACCTTTAATTTTTGTAATACTGCTTTAGGCCAGCCAGATTAATCTCCATCCCATGGCTCTGTCCTTCATGACCTCTGTTCTAGACTCTGAGACCTTTCCAAGTCATGTGTAGTCTAGCTAATGTTCAGAGCGCTGAACATGAAGATCTTCATGCTTGGTATTGCAGTGTAATGAGAACAGAACTTGAGTCAAATAGGCCAGAGTTCTAATCCAGTCTTATCAGCTGTGTGAAGGTTGGCAAACTGTTATAGTTCTGAGCTTCTGCTTCCCCAACCATAAAATAAGATCATACTATTTTGATCCCTCACAGCGTTCTGAGGTTGAAATAACCTAAGTCACTTAATGTGGAGCCTAATAGGTAGATGAGTAGGGTAAATGTGGGGTCAAGAGTAGCTGGTGGAATGCTTGACTACTTCAACCAGGTTCTTGTCCAAATCTATTTAAAAGAGATAGACGAGGAAGAGTCACTAGGGGTGTTTAGTCCTAGGGGAGATCAGGGAGGGGAAAACAAAAGGAAAATAAAGACTTTCTGGCTGGTATTAAAACTTACAAACTGTTAACCTTCATTCAATAAATGAACTTATGGTTAAGGTGTAGGGAGACAAAGATAATCAGAACTCTATAAACATCTACACATAAAAATTCTTTAAAATGTTAAAGGCTATACCTGAGAAGTATACCCATTTCTCAAATTAGAGTACTAAGGCTTAAAACCAGCTGTCCAGCCATAAATAGGAGGGAAATTCTGACACAGACTACCACATGGATGGACCCTGAAAACATTATGCTCAGTGAAAGAAACCAGTCACAAAAGAGCAAGTACTGTGTAAGATCTCTAGACTAGGCAACTTAACAAGATAGAAAGTAGGACCCCCCCCCCTACACACACACACACAAAAGAAAAAGAAAGTAGAACACAGGTTACCAGGGGCTGGGGGAAGGGGGAGTGGAAAGTTGGTGTTTAACGGGGACAGAGTTTCAGTTTGGGATGATGAAAAAGTTCTGGAAATTGATAGTGGTAACCGTTGCACAACATTGTGAATGTACTTAATGCCACTGAATTGTACACTTTAAACCAGTTACAATGGTAAATTTCATGTTACATATATTTTAAAACAGAACAACAAAAATAAAACTATTATTAAAAAAATAAATATAAAACTATTATTAAAAAATAATAAAAAGCTGACACCATTAAGTCACCACACCTACTTCAGCTTGTTTTGTTTTTTTGGGTTCAGGTCTGAGAGTCTTACTTCCCCTAAATGCACTGAATTTAAAGGCTGAAGCTTCTATTCTAGGTTTTGAAATCTGCAAACTACCGGCAGCAAGCCCAGATCAAGATGGGGCATGATATGGTGTAGGAGGAATATGGGATTTCTAGCCACAGAACTAGGCTCAAGCCTGTCACTGAATGTCATCTCTGGCAAGGCTTCAGGTCCCTCATCTTCAGACTGGATATGCACAGAATTAACTCAGAAAGCCAAAAGGTCTAGTGTGCTCTAGCTACGTGTGTTCTGACAGAGCTCTGGGGACCCTGAGCAGGATTTCTCAGAAGGCCTCTAAGAACAAGGATCATATGCGTTATCATTCATTCGAATTACTGCTATGTGCCGGCATTCATCAAGGTACTGGGGGCAACAATGGAGCTTGTTCTGACATCTTGTTTATCTCTGGGTCTTAAGCTTACCACATAGGGCCAGGCACACAGTGTGTGCTCAGTAGATGCTAAATGAAGCAATTGGGGAGGACTAGAATCTGTCAGAAGAAACTCGCAAGAAGCCATGCTCTGCTAGTCCCTAGCTTTGTGGCTTTGGCATCGTTGGATGCCTCTGCATCAGTGGCTGCATCTGCCTGATGGGGTAGGAATTCATTAGAACACCAGTGGAGCAGCTGAAATTGGGAAACATCACCCTAACAGTACTTGTACCCTAACAGTATTTGTCTTATGATTTAACATATTCTCATGCTTCCCATGTTACTTGATTAGACTTCCACAGTAAAGTAGAAAGTTTGAAAGAAGTTCATTCATCAATACAAATTAGTATTGTCCACAGACTTGCAAGTTAATTCCATCTATGGAAGAACAGTTATTTCATTCCTCCCACCCCCATGGAAAAATCCAGTTTTGTATCTGTGAATTTATCTGTCTTGATGGAGCTGTGTATATTGAATTCTCCTTTGAACTGATTGTAACTTCTTGCTGGTTCTCCCCTTAATTAAAGGGTTCAATAAAATCTTTGACATGTGTTCACTTTTTAAAAACCAATTAGAAGACTACTTAGGAAAACTTAACTATTTTAGGTGAAAAAATAAGTTGTTATGGTGGAAGGTAATTAGAAAAATAATGTATCCCAGTTCCACCTGGAGGAGATATGTGTACCCCTTTGGCATCTGCTAAAGCACCAGTTCAGCCATAAAGTTCTAGAAAATGCTGCCATGCTTTGTCAGCATCAACACTAGTCCAAGGCCCTAGAAACCTGAGGTCCATGTGAACAGAGAGGGGCTCTCTCATTGCTGAATACCCACCCTATCCCCAGCTAATCCCAATTCACTCACTTCATGATGCGCTTGGCCCGGTAGCAGTGCAGGTCATAGGAAAGGGAGTAGGTCCCATACAGAGTGGCTTTCACATTCAGGCAACCAATGAAGTCCTGTGGGTTCATCTTGTATAGGTCAAAGGTTACACGGGCCACATCAATCTTCTTGCCAGGCTTACGGGAGAGGGAGAGTTGGTACCTAGTACTCTGTATCAAGAGAAGCCTGTGGTTGGCAACCTACCCCCCACACCCCAAAAAAGGACTTCTCCCAGACTCCCAATGTTCTCCCTACCACACAGGTGGGAACCTCACCTTCTCTGATGGGGGCTGCCATTTCTGCCCCTTCTGGAGGACCATGAACACTGTGTCATCCCCCAGGGCTTGGAAATACTCTTCTGTCTCAACAATTGTACCATCTTCCTCCAGCACCAGGAAGAAGGGCTTGTCTGCCAGCATCAGGGTGTCCCGGACCTGGAGAATAAGATCAGTGATGTTTCTGCCATCCCCATACAGCCACAGAGCATGAGGAAAATCCATATTACATCATCTCAGCTGCCAGGGAAAGAGCAAGTGGATAAGGATCTATGGGGAAAAGGCCTGGAATCCAGGCTCTTGCTGTGGGATCACAATCCAAAGATTCTGTATTATGGTCCTTCTTGGTACCTGGCTTCATGGTTATGTTCTGGAACAGTGCTGTCCAAAAAAATATAATGGGAATCACATATGTAATTTTTTATTGAGAATATAATATAATATACATGAATATAATTCACGTATCATAAATTTCACCTTTAAAAATTTTTTTAATATTTATTTTTAAGAGAGAGAGAGAGAAACAAAGGGCGAGCAGGGGAGGGGCAGACAGAGAGGGAAACACAGAATCCAAAGCAGTCTCCAGGCTCTGAGCTGTCAGCACAGAGTCCAATGTGGGGCTTGAACCCATGAACTGCGAGATCATGACCTGAGCCTAAGTCAGACACTTAACTGACTGAGCCACACAGGTGCCCCCAAATTCACCCTTTTAAAGTATACAATTAATGGGGTGCCTGGGTGGCTCAGCTGGCTAAGCCTCAGAATCTTGGTTTCAGCTGGGGTCCTGATCTTGTGGTTTGTGGTTTCAAGCCCCACATCAGGCTCTGTGCTGATGGTGTGGAGCCTGCTTGGGATTCTCTCTCTCTCCCTCTCTCTCTGCCTCTCCCCCGCTCATGCTCTCTCTCTCAAAATAATAAATGAGTAAACTTAAAAAGTATACAATTCATTGTGTTTTAGAATATTCACCAAGTTGTACAACCATCACTACTATCTGATTTCAGAACATTTTCATCACCCCAAAAGAAACCCAGTACCCATTAGCAGTCATTCCCCATCCCCCAGCCCATGACAACCTCTACTGTCTGTCTCTATGGATTTGCCTATTCTGGACATTTCATATAAATAGAATCATATATAATATGTGGTCTTTTTAGACTAGCTTCTTTTCCTTAGTATGTTTTCAAGGTTCATCTA
Source organism: Panthera tigris (assembly GCF_018350195.1). Lineage (NCBI taxonomy): Eukaryota > Metazoa > Chordata > Mammalia > Carnivora > Felidae > Panthera > Panthera tigris. Next base: position 51,114,579 of record NC_056661.1, read on the forward strand.
TGTTGCAACATGATTCATTTCTTTTTCTGGCCAAATTATATTCTACTATATAGGTATATCTCATTTTTAATCCATTCATCAGTTAACATAGACATTTGGGTTGTTTCCATTTTTTGAGTATTATGAATACTGCTGTTATGAGTATTCATGTACGGGTTTGCGAGTGAACATATGTTTTCAGTTTTCCTGGGTATATACCTAGGACTGGAAATGCTGAGTCACACAATTAACTGTATGTTTAACTTTTTGAGGGGCTGCAAAACTATTTTCCAAAGCAGCTATATCAGTTTATATTCCGACTAGCAATGTGTGAAGATTCCAGTTTCTTCACATCTTCATTGGTACTTGTTATTGTCTGTCCTTTATTTATTTATTTATTTATTTATTTATTTAATGTTTATTTATTTTTGAGAGAGAGAGAGAATATGAGCAGGGGAGGGGCAGAGAGAGAGGGAGTGTCTGTCCATTACTTTAGCCATTCTAGTGGGTATGAAGCAGATTTGATTTGAATTTCCCTAATGACTAATGATGTTGGACATCTTTTCATATGTTATTAGCCGTTTATATATTATCTTTAATTTTTTAATGTTTATATTTGAGAGAGAGAGAGAGAGAGAGGAGAGGTAGAGAGAGAGGATCCCAAAAAGGCTCTGTGCTATCAGTACAGAGCCTGACATGAGGCTCTAACTCACGAACTATGAGATCATGACCTGAGCTGAAATCAAGAGTCAGACGCTTAACTGACTGAGCCACCCAGGCACCCCATTTATATATTTTCTTAGAGAAAAGTCTATTCCATTTTTTTGGCCAATTTTTTTATTAAAATTTTTTAACGTTTACTTATTGTTGAGAGACAGAGCATGAACATGGAAGGGGCAGAAAGAGGGGGAGACACAGAATTCGAAACAGGTTCCAGGCTCTGAGCCATCAGCACAGAGCCCGACGTGGGGCTTGAACTCACAAACCGCAAGATCATGACCTGAGCCTAAGTTGGATGCTTTACCAACTGAGCCACCCAGGCACCCTGTTTTTTTGGCCAATTTTTAATTGGGTTATCTTTTTATTGCTGAGTTATAGAAGTTCTTTATGTATTCTTGATATTAGATCCTTATCATATATGAGATTTGCAAATATTTTCTCCCATTCTGTAGGTTGTCTTTTAATTTTGTTAATAACACATATTGATACACGGAAGTGTTTAATGTTGATGAAGATTGATTTTTTCCTCTGATTGCTTGTGCTTTGATGCCTTATCTAAGAAACCAGTCATGAAGACTTAACACCTGTTTACTTCTAAGAGTTTTATAGTTTTAACTCTTTGATACATTTTGACTTAATTTTGTTCATGGCATGAGGTAGGGATGCAACTTCATTATTTTTCATGTGGATATTCCATTGTCCTAGCACTATTTATTGAAAAGACTATTCTTTCTTCTGTCAAAAATCAATTGTCCATTGATACATGGGCTTATTTCTGGAGTTTCAATTCCATTCTATTGATTTGTATGTATTATGAGCTCCCAAATTCACATATTGAAATCCTAAGTCGCAGTACCTCAGAATCTGGCTGTCTTTGTAGATAGAGTCTTTAAAGAAATAATTAAAATGATGTCATTAAGATGGGCCCTAACCCAATATTACTGGTATTCTTATAAGAAGGGGAGTTTAGGATACAGAGACATACTCAGAGAAAGACCATGTAAACATGAAGACAGCCATCTATAAGTCAAGAACAGAGGCCTTAGAATAAACCAACCCTGATAGCACCTTGATCTCAGACTTCCAGCCTCCAGATTTGAGAGAAAATAAATTTCTGTTAAGTATCAGTCTGTGGTACTTTGCTATGGACGCCCTAGAAAACTAATAGAGTGTCTTTCCTTATGTCAATACCACAGAGTTGATTACTGTAGCTTTGTAGTAAGTTTTGGAATCAGGAAGTGTGAGTCTTCCAAGTTTGTCTTTTTCCAAGATTGTTTTAGCTATTTTGGTTCTGGTTCATAGAAATAATTCTATGTAAATTTTAGGATAAGCTTGTCAATATCTGTAAAAAGAGTAGCTGGAATTTGATGGGGATTGCACTGAATCTGCAGATCAATTTGGGAAGTATTGCCATCTTAACATTAAGTCTTCTGTGAGATCCTGACCTGAGCCAAAATCAAGATTGGACGCTCAACTGATTGAGCCACCCAGGTGCCCCTTTGGAAGATTTTTTAAAATTAATTTTGAGGGGCACTTGGGTGGCTCAGTCGGCTGAGTGTCTGAATCTTGATTTCGGCTCCAGTCATGACCTCACGGTTCATGAGTTCGAACCCCTCATCCGGCTCTCTGCTGTCAGCGCTGAGCCTGCTTTGGATGCTCTATCCCCCTCTTTCTCTGCCCCTCCTCCCTCTCTCTCTCTCAAAAATAAATAAACATTAAAAAAATAATAATAATAAATTAAAAATATTTCAAAGGCTTATTGTTATCTTTTAAAATGAAATCCCTCTGTTCTTTTCCATGGCCAATAAGGGACTTACACTCTGGTCACTGCCAACCATATCACCTTACCCTTTTTCCCTCACTCTCTGCTCCTTTCTTTATATTGCCAAACTTGGAAAAGCAGTCCAGATAGGCTGATGTCCTCCCTGCTCCATTAGTAAGATTCACTTCTGACCTGTGTTCCATCTTGGAAAGATGGACCCTCACTCTTGTTTCTCCTTGCATCCTTTGGAGTTAGGATTCTGACTTGGGGTCCCCAAACTCAGTGGCTATAAGAATCTCCTGAAGCAACTGCTTAAAATGACAACTCCTCAGCTTCACTCATGACCTAATCAGTCACAGGGCGTGCATTCTGGGAAGCCATGTGTGACAAGTCCATTTTAGCACAGGAAGTGGTCCCCAGCCCTCAGGTGAAAAAACACTACCAAGTCTAGACTCAAGTGTGAAAAAGTCCTTTTGATTCAGGGCATAAAAAATTGGTGTGTCACAGCCACTAGCCTCACAAGAGAGGGGAGATTGGCTCCCATGAAGAAGAACAGACCTAATTCACAGAAACAGGGGAGGGACTCCAGAATAGAGGCTTAGGTAAGCTATGATTTCTATATGTTAAACAGACTGTAGTAATCAGAAGCCTAATCCAAATGTGTAATCTGTGCCAGGCAACTGGGACATCCCCTAGAGTGCATAAGCTAATGAGGCAGTGAGGCACAAGACTAATAAAGAGCAAGATTAGATGAGGCTATAGGAGAGGCTGGGGAGAAGTTACCCCCAGCCTAGTAGAGAGGGAACATGGAAACGGGAAAGGGTGTCATTCTTGGCTGCTGTTACTACCATCCACGAGAGCTGTGTGTCTTTTGTTTCCTGCTCTAGAAGCTTACCTGATCAATAGTTTGAAGAGTCTTCCACAGCGGTTAACAAAGCCTGCCATGGAAAGCCAGTGTAGGAGATGGATGGAAGAACTACCCTGGCTGAAGGGAGGAAATGGGGAAGAGAATCTCTAAAATCTTACCTATTTCCCCAACTTCCAGGCATGTGTACAATGGAAAAGAGAACCTAAGGGTCTTTCCAGTAAGAAAAATATGCTTCAGGGGCGCCTGGTGGCTCCAACTCTTGGTTTCAGCTCAGGTCATGATCTCACACTTTGTGAGTTCGGCCCCATGTTGGGCTCTGCACTGACAGTGTGGAGTCTGCTTGGGATTTCTCTCTCCCTCCCTCTCTGCCCCTTGCCAGCTTGCACGCACTCTGTCTCAAAACGTAAATAAACATTAAAAAATAAAAAAAAAAGAAAAATATGCTCTGAAAATGCCTCTGATCTACTGTTGTAGATATAGGATGGCAATCCTATAGGTATTCTGCTGCAATATACTGCCCTCCCCTTGTCACCAGACAGACATCATTAATCCATTGGACAGCACTCCAGGCAGGCACTACCAACTCATTAGAGTGGGCATCAGAAAGGAAATCTCACCATCTAACCTATGAACTCCATCCCTGCTGAAGTCCCAGCTCATGACTCAGAGGACAGAGGAAGCCAGCAGGGCCAGCTCTCAGCCACAGTCCCAGTGGTTGGGCTGTGCTGAGGGTAGTCCTGTCCCTCACCTTGTGGAGGAGGTCCTTGAGACTGTGCGCCATGATACCCTTCCGCACACTCCGGTCAGCAGTGCTTACTCTACAGGGCCGGGCCTTGGGGGCCTCCAGGCTGGACTCGGTCAGTAGCTGCTGGGTCACCATTGAGGTGCAGGTGCTCACTGCCACATGCCTGCAGGCAATTTGGAGCATCAGAATGAGCAGCCTGCTGCCTCCCATCCCTCACCCCTCTCAGGGAATTCACTCCCCTACCCCTGTAGGTTGAGCTCATCATATTCTTCTTCTTCTATCACCCACCAGGCTTGCTCTAAGACTTACCGGTATCACTAAAAGTCCTGTTAGATCAATGCATCTCAAACTTCAGTGATCATATTAAGTCCTCAGGAGACCTGATTCTGATTCAGGAGGTCTGGGTGGAAGCTGGGATTCTATATGTCTAATAAGTTTCGGAGTGGCATTGATGCTGTTGGTTGACACTGACCATGATGAGTAGCAAGGTGATAGGAGACCCATCCCACGTTCCCCAATACCAACTTTCCTCTCTTGGCCTCTTTCTTCCCACCCGTAAAGTGAAATGAAGTGGCAAAGCTGAGGTCAATGTAAGATAGTTTTGAATTCTGATATACATGATGTAGAACCAGAAGAGTAGAGGGGGAACCTCGGTTTTGGAGTCAGACCCAAGTTTGAATCTTGGTTCTACTACCCATTTGTTAGGTGATGAAGAGCACCTGTTCTGTGCCTCAGTGTCCCCATCTATTAATTTGGTGTAATAATCCCCACTTCCCAAAGTTGTGATGAGGTTTAAATGAGATCAAGAATGAAGGTCCAAGCACAGTGTCTACCTTTTTCTACTCAATATGTGGTAGCAGTGTGGGGAGAGGATGCCAACCTTAAAGTCACCTGAGGGCTTGTCAAAACTGCAAAATCTGGGTCCTACTCCAGACCTCCTAAATCAATATCTACATTTTAACAAGATGCCCTGGTGACTTAGGAGCTTGCTGAAGTTTGAGAAGGTCTGCCTTATAGCTCACAGGTAGCTCCCCTTTGTTTCTACCCTTGGCTCTCCTCACCTGGAGAAGGACTTGGGGTAGAGAAGGCTGAGGGACTTCATGGCATATTCCATCCTTGTCACCTGGATAGTGTTGGGCCTGAGAACGAAATAGAAAATCTAGTTAGGGTGGGAACAGAAGGTCTCTTTCATCATTCGACACAGTGCAGCCTCACCTCCATCCAGTGAACCTCCACTCTGGTCTCTCCTCTCAACTCACACATGCTTTCCCAGCCCTCCTGTCCAATCCCATGCTTGCCAACTAGAACCAAACTGGAAAGCCCCTCTGGACCCAGGCTCGGCCCCACTCGGCAGCTCCTCCTTTCTCCCCAGGACTACTCACTCCATGTTTCTCCGACCCTGGCTCTGGTCACACTGATCAGGGATCCCCAGTTGGGTCTGAAGAGGCCCTATCTGGTTAGTTCCTGCCCCTGGGAGCAGAGTTCATGCTATGCTGGCAGGAGGTGAGTCACACCACCTCCGTCTTCTGGGGATTGTTTCCTCACCTACAGTCCAGAGACCTCACAGGCCAGGCTCACACAGGCCAGGCAGCCCAGTCTAAGCCCACTCTCTCTTTCGTGTGTCCTTGAACCCCTCCTGAGGCTTTCCATTGGCCAGAGGGATTTTCTGTGACAATGGATGATAGATGTGTTCTATATCCTTTCTCCCCAGTCCCAGAGCTGCGAGCTTCATGTGGCTATTGAGCACTGGAAATGTGGCCAGTACAAATGAGGAGCTAGATTTTTAACTTTAGTTAATGTTAACTAATTTAAATTGAAATAGCCACTGTGGCTTATAGCTACTGGCAACCAGACTGCACAGTAGAGATCCAGCTATCTGATAGCCCTGGGCTCACCTGACACTTTCTCTCCTAAACCTCTCTGCTTCAGCTCTTTCAAGCTCCAACTGTCTGTGGAGACAGCTCCCTCCACCTGCAACATACTGCTCTGGCCCAGGGCTAAACATATGCAACCTTGAAACCCCAATTTCCCTATATTCCACTCTTTGGAAAGCCATTTTAGATATCTCACACAGTCCCCTCTTCATCTTGCCCTTCCTACTTCCTAGTCAAGTGTGCCTCATTGTCTGTTTCTGCCTTACCCCCACTGATCCTTGGGTGCCTCTCCCTGAGATGTTCTCCCTATTCCCAGCTCAGAGAGGGCCTGACACAGTGCAAGGGGCTTAAGGAGTGGTCATGGAACAAAGAGCCCCCTCCCCAGTCAGGTAAAATCAGTCTTTCCTTCTGACAACTTGGGGATTCTCTAGGCCAGCCCTATCTGTGAACCCCCCAACTAGCACTACCCAAGTCCGTTTGCATCAGCCTCACTCCTCACTCCCCGTCCAAAGCCAAACTCTGTCAAGTTCACTTCACCTGCTCTCCAGGAGCTGCCCCATCAAGACCCCAAAAACTTACCTCCCCCCTCACAGCTTCCTTACTTCCTTAAGACACTGCCTAGCCCAGCCCAGCCCTCCCTCCATTTTATTTCCAGGTCCCAGGGAAGCCCCTCCCCTGGTCTTCAGTCCCAGCTGGGGAAAAGAGCAGGGGAGTGAGTGTGCAGTTCTTTCCCTTGGGATTTCGGGCCAGCCTAACTTCCAGAAAAGGCCCGAAAGGAGGGGAAAAGGCATGTTTTGTAAGCTGTGGGCCAGGCTCAGGACGTGATATCAGTCACAGAGGGCACAGAAAACAGGCAGATGTGAGTTGTGTTCCCAGCTCCACTTGAGTTCACTGAGTGTAGACCAATTATCTCACTTCTGTGAACCCATTTCTCTCACCTGTACAACAGGGATAATCATTCCTGTGTTAGTGGATTGAGGTGAGGATTTGTGATAATAAAAGTAAAGGGCTTTGCAACAGAGACACATAATAGGTAGAAGTGAGTATTGGTGTTGTAATATTATTAATGAATAATAGTAGAGGGGTGCCTGGGTGGACACTCAATTGAGTGTCCCACTTTGGCTGAGGTCATGATCTCATGGCTCATGAGTTCGAGCCCCGTATCTGGCTCATTGCTGTTAGCACAGAACCTGCTTTGGATCCTCTATCTCCATCTCTCTCTGCCCCTCCCCAGCTTGCACTCTCTCTCTCAAAAATAAATAAACAACAAAAAATAATAATAATAGTAGAGACTAAAGCTAGCTGAAATGTGTAGTGGTTAAGAGTATAAGGTCTTACCCTTGACCCAGCAATCCTACTCCTATATATATTCACTGTATCTCATTCAATCTTTATTTTATATATATAAAATAACCACACCCAACTAGCTAGTTTTATTGGAGGAGGGCACATGGCGTTAATAATGTGAAGACAGTTGGGACCTGAGGTTGGAAAGAACACCCTCCCCTCCCTATACATGGCTAAAGCCCCAAATAAAAAATAACCAACTATGGGAGAGCAGCTGAGTCAGCGACTGAGGGCTGGGAAGGGAACATCACGGAACCCAAGGGCAGCAGAAGAGATCATGCACGTGCTGGGAGGGCAACTAACATGAGTACAAGTCTTTGTGTCTTCCACATTGGTCCATATAAATATATATAGAGAAGTTATTCACTTTCCCCTGCTCTCCTCTCTGTTCTGTGCTGCTTGCCACAGACACAACTCCTCTTTCCATATGTATATGTATTCAAGAGAAATGAAAACGTATGTCCACACCAAAACTTATACACAAGTGTTCATAGCATTGTTTATAATAGCCAAAAGGTAGAAACAACTCAAATGTTCATGAATTGGTGAATGGATTTTATCAATAAAAATATAAAATGTAAAAAATGTAAAAATGTAGCATATCTGACAAACCATAAGAGACTCTTTTTTTAATGTTTATTTGTTAAAAAAAAATTTTTTAATGTTTATTTATTTTTGAGAGAGACAGAGACAGAATGCAAGTGGGTTAGGGGCAGACAGGGAGGGAGACACAGAATCCGAAGCAGGCTGCAGGCTCTGAGCTGTCAGCACAGAGCCTGATGCGGGGCTAAAACCCACGAACCGTGAGGTGAGATCATGACCTGAGCTGGAGTCTGATGCTCAATCCACTGAGCCACCGAGGCGCCCCTAATGTTTATTTGTTTTTGAGAGAGACAGAGTATGAGTGGGGGAGGGGCAGAGAGAGAGAGGGAGACAGAGAATCCAAAGCAGGCTCCAAGCTGTCAGCGCAGAGTCTGACTGGGGACTGGAACTCACGAACCATGAGATCATGACCTGAGCCAAAGTCAGACACTTAACCAACCAAACCACCCAAGTGCTCCATGAGAGACTCTTAACTATAGAAAACAAACTGAAGGTTGCTGGAGGGGAGGTGGGTGGAGGATGGACTAAATGGGTGATGGGCACAAAGGAGAGCCCTTGTTATGATGAACATTGGTGTTATGTTTAAGTGATGAATCACTAGATTCTGCTCCTGAAACCAATATTACACTATATGTTAACTAACTAGAATTTAAATAAAAACTTGAAACAAAACAAAATATGGCATATCCATAATGTAATATTATTTGTCAATAAAAAGGATACATGCTACTACATGGATAAACTTTGAAAACATGCAAAGTGAAAGAAGCCAGTCACAAAGACCACATACATATTTGCATGATTCCTGTTGTATGAAATGTCCAGAATAGACAAAATTATAAAGACAGAAAATAAATTAGTGGCTGCTTAGAGCTGGGGAGGAAGGGGGATGGGGAATGATTCTAATGGGGAATAGTGGAGTTTCTTTCAGGAGAGATAAAAGTGTTCTAATCAATTAATCTAATTATCGTCTATTTAACAAATTTTCTTGATGTTTATTTATTTTTGAGAGATACAGAGAGCAAGCAGGGGAGGGGCAGAGAGAGAGGGAGACACAGAATCTGAAGCAGGCTCCAGGCTCTGAGCTGTCAGCACAGAGCCTGATGTGGGGCTCGAACTCATGAACCGTGAGGTCATGACCTGAGCCGAAGTCAGATGCTTAACCAACTGAGCTACCCAGGCACCATAGTCACTGTCTATTTTAATGATAGTTGCACAAACTGAAAATGTACTAAAAACTATTGACTTGATCACTAGAGTGGGTGAATTGTGTGGTATGTGAATTATATCTCCATAAAGCTGTTTGTTTGTTTGTTTGTTGCTACTTTTATAAGTGATTCATAAGACTTTTTAAAAAAAGAGTTCAGGTGTTCCTGGGTGGCACAGTAGGTTGAGTGACTCTTGCTTTTCGCTCAGGTCATGATCTCAGGGTAGTGGGATCGAGCCCCATGTCTCCACGTAGGGCTCTGCGCTGGGCATGGAGCTGCTTGGGATTCTCTCTCTCCCTTTCTCTCTCCTCTCCCCTTTAAGTTTATAAATAAATAAACTTACAAAATAAAATAAAATAAAAAATTAAATTAAAAAAGTGTTCACATTGTGTATCATCACCCAGAGTTTGTTAAAATTCAGGTTGCTAGGCCCCATCCCAGAGTTTCCAACTCAGTATGACTGGGGTGGAGCCTAAGAAACTGCACTTCTAACAGATTCCCAGGTGATCTTGAGGGTGTGACTCCTCAGGAACCCCACTCTGAGAACTAGAGGTCTAGCATTAGTTGTGTGATGTAACTCTTCTAAGCTTCAGTTGGATCTGATAAATGGGAATTAAAGATAGCTCCTGGGGTGCCTGGGTGGCTCAGTCAGTTAAGTGACCTACTCTTTTTTTTTTTTTAATTTTTTTTTAACGTTTATTTATTTTTGAGACAGAGAGAGACAGAGCATGAACGGAGGAGGGGCAGAGAGAGAGGGAGACACAGAATCAGAAGCAGGCTCCAGGCTCTAAGCCATCAGCCCAGAGCCCGACGCGGGGCTCGAACTCACAGACCGCGAGATCGTGACCCAGGCTGAAGTCGGACGCTTAACCGACTGAGCCACCCAGGCGCCCAAGTGACCTACTCTTGATCTGGGCTCAGGTCATGATCTCATGGTTCATGAGTTTGAGCCCCGTGTCAGGTTCCTCACTGACATCATGGAGCCTGCTTGGGATTCTCTCTCTCCCTCTCTCTCTCTCAGCCCCTCCCCTTCTCACACATATACTCACTCTCTCTCTCAAAATAAATTAAAAAAACTTAAACTTAGTGCATCCTTCAGGCTCAATAAATCATCATCATTATTATTATTATTATCTAAATCCTTTCCTGGAGGAGCTCCCAGACAGCCATCAGTAATTCATTCGTCCATTTAGCAAATATTTATTAGGCACTTACTATGTGCCAGTCCTCCCAGGAGCTGAGAATACAGCAGGGAAGAAGATAGTCTTGTCCCATGCTTCAAGGAGTGGACATTCCCAGGGTCTAGGGGCACTCAGACCATGTATGAATATGCAAAATAAACAGAAGAATTTCAGATAATGATGTTCAACAAAGTGGTATGATAACAAATGGCTGGCAAGTTACATTGGTCTCTGGGTTTAGGCAAAGCCTCAGAGGAGGTGAACTTCAAGCTAAATCCTACCGCTAAGAACCAATCTGTTTGAAGTCCTGGTGGAACATTCGAGGCAAAGGAAACATCAGTGTAAAGGATTTGCAAAGGGAATGAGCAGGGTGAGGAGACAGGAGCATGGGTCACTAAACTTTAAGGCAGTCCAAGAGTCGGGGTGCCTGGATGGGCTCACTAGGTTAAGCATCTGACTTCAGCTCAGGTCGTGATCTTTCTTTTTTTTAATAATTTATTTATTTTTTAATTTACATCCAAGTTAGTTAGAATATAGTGCAACAATGCTTTCAGGAATAGATTCCTTAATTCCCCTTACCCATTTAGCCCATCTCCCCAACTACAACCCCTCCAGCAAACCTCTGTTTGTTCTCTATATTTAAGAGTCTCTTATGTTTTGTCCCTCTCCCTGTTTTTATATTATTTTTGCTTTCTTCCCTTATATTCATCTATTTTGTATCTTAAATTTCAGGTCATGATCTTATGTTTCATGAATTTGAGCCCCACATCGGGCTCACTGCCATCAGCACAGAGTCCACTTGAGATCCTCTGTCTCCCTCTTTCTGTAGCCCTCCCCACCACTATCTCTCCACACTGCCCCCCACCCTGGCTCAAAAATAAATGTTAAAAAAAAAAAAGACAGTCCAAGAGTCGGAAGAAAAGTACAAACAGTAGTTTGTACTGGGAAATGGATTGGGCCCCTCCTTTGGACATTCATACCTCAAACACTTATTGAATGTCTAACATGTGATTAGTTGTCCCATGGTAGGCCAATGGATGACTCAGAAGCAGTCTGGCCCTGATGAATCCCTGTGTATCATGGAAAGCAGACACAGATAAGAAAAAGATAACCACAGGGGCACCTGGGTGGCTTAGTCAGTTGAGCTTCCGACTTCGGCTCAGGCCATGATCTCATGGTTCACGAGTTCAAGCCCCACATTGGGTTCTGTGCTGACAGCTCAGAGCCTGGAGCCTGCTTCAGATTCTGTCTCTCCCTCTTTCTCTGCCCCTGCCCCGCTCACACTCTGGCTCTCTCTCTCCCTCTCTCTCTCAAAAAATGAATAAATGTTAAAAAAATTTTTTGAAAGAAAAAGATAGCCACAAGGTAAAGCCCAAGAGCATCTGCCTTAAGGTGGAGGATGGCTCCATGGACCTGAGAATTCTTCACAGTGCTCAGGAGAAGAGGATGGTTTGGAGCCCGTTGGCATTTATTTATTCAACAAGCATTTTCTTGAGCATTTATACTAAGCCAAGCACTATGGGCTGCTGGGGACACAGATGACTCAGTTCTTATCCCTGTCTGGGGAGCTTACATTCCAGTGGGAGAGGCAAATATCTGAGCAGTTCTCAAACTCTGAAGTGCCTAGAAATCATTTGCGATGCCTTGGAGTGGAGAAGGACTGTACCTATGACTCAAAACTGAGAAGTCATTAAAGATTATGCATTCAACTACATTTAAAAAGTATTCTGCATGTTCAACTTGTCATACCTGAGCAGAGTCAAAAGACATAAAAAAAGAAAGCTATATCGCAACTAATATAGGCAAGATGCTGATCTCCTCTCTCTTTCTCTCCTGCCTCATCTATCTATATATAAACTAAGACCAAAAACACGGTAGAAAAATGGGCAAAAGATATGAACGTAGTTTAGGGAAATGAAATACAAATGACCTTTAAACATATGAAAAGACATTTTAATCCCACGTATAGAATTAAAAAAATAAATAAATAGAAATACAACACAAAAGTACTCAGAGATGCGATTCTTCACCCATCAGACTAGCAAATGTTGGCAAAGCTGTGGGGAAGCAAGGAGTCAGACAGATTCACACATTGTTGGTGAGAATGTAATTGGTCTAACCCCTATGGGAGGCAATATGGTCAGATCTATCAAAATTACAGTCACCATATATTCTTTGACCCAGCAATAACACTTCTGGGATTCCAGATCTACTATAGATCTACTTGCCCATGAGTGAAATGTGCATAAGGTTATTAACTGAAGCTGTTTGTAATAGAAAAATATTGGAAATGATACAAAAATCCTACAAGAGAGGCAGGTTAAATAAATTATCTTATATTCATATAATGGAATGACACTAGGAAGCTACAAAAAAAAATAAGTGAGAATGATCTGGGGAAAATCTCCAAGATCTATTGTTTTTTTTTTTTTTAATTTGATCTATTTTTTTTTTAATTTTTAATGTTTATTTATCTTTGAAAGAGAGAGAGAGACAGAGTGCAAGCAGGGGAGGGGCAGAAAGAGAGGGAGACAGAATCTAAGCGGGCTCCAGGCTCTGAGCTGTCAGCACAGAACACGATGTGAGGCTTGAACTCACTAATCACGAGATCGTGACCTGAGCCGAAGTCGGTCACTTAACTGACTGAGCTACCCAGGCGCCTTCCAAGATATATTATTAAGTGAAAATAAAAACCAAGGTCTTTCATAGTGTGTATAATACAGTGCCTCTGTATTTTAAAAAGGGTAAAATAAGAATATGACTTTACATTTGGTTGTATGTGCTTAAACTCTGGAAATACATACAGTAACTTTAAAATGAACACAAAGTGTTTCCTTTGTTGGGTAGAGTCAGGTGGACTGGGTTTAGACCTGGGAAGATGTGGAGCAGAGTTGAGGGTAGGAGTTTTCACTGTTGTATGTGTTTTAAAAATTGGAGAACTTCATTTTGATACAATTTGCTTTCTTTGTAATCTTATATATTTTATTTTGTGCATTTAAAAACTTCATTTTGGGGGCGTCTGGGTGGCTCATTGGTTAAACGTTAAACGTCCTACTTCAGCTCAGGTCCTTATCTCACGGAGTTCGAGCTCCGCATCGGGCTCTGTGCTGATGTCTCAGAGCCTGGAGCCTGCTTCGGATTCTGTGCCTCCTTCTCTCTCTGCCCCTCCCCCAACTTGTGCTCTGTCTCTCAAAAATAAATAAATGTATAAAAAAAAATTTTAAACTTCATTCTGAGTAGGGATCCCCAGGCTTCCAAGGAAGACTGCTGCACAAAAGCAGTAACAAATCACTGATCTAAATGATCATGCTTTTCAATCATTGCCTTTCCCTTCTGACCATTTGTATACTTTTTAAGTTTATTTATTTATTTTGAGAGAAAGAGAGAGAGAACCATTGTGTGTATGTGGGGCAGGGGTGGGGTGGGGTGGGCAGAGAGATAGGAGGACAGAGGATCTGAACCAGGCTCTGTGCTGACAACAGAGAGCCTGATGTGGATCTTGAACCCATGAACCATGAGATCATGACCTGAGCCAAAGTCGGATGCTTAACCAACTAAACCATCCAGGTTTTTGTATTTTAAAATACAATACATTTATATTTTAAAATAACAGCTTTATTGAGATATAATTTCCATACCATAAAGTTTTCCCTTTTAACGTGTACAACTCGGGGCACCTGCATGACTCAGTCAGTGGAGCATCCAACTTTGGCTCAGGTCATGATTTCTGATTTATGAGTTCAAGCCCCACAGCGGGCTTGCTGCTGTCAGCGCACAGCCCGCTTCAGATCCTCTGTCCCCCACCCCCTGCTCCTCCCCCACTTGCACTCTTTCAAAAATAAATATTTTTTAAAAAGGTGTACAATTCAAAGGTTTTTAGTATATTCACAAAGTTGTCCAATGATCATTACTACATAATTCTAGAATATTGTTTATGTTTATTAAGTTTTGAGAGACAGAGCACACATGAGCAGGGGAAGGACAGACAGGGAAGCAGAGGATCTGATGTGGGCTCTGTGCTGTCAGCAGAGAAACCAATGCAGGGCTCACACCCCTGTGATTCTAGAATATTTTTATCACTCTCAAAAAGAAACTGCATACCTATTACAATTACTTCCTATTTCCTTCTGTTAAGCACTACTTTACTTTTGGTCTTATGGCTTTGCCAATTCTGGATATTTCATATAAACGGGATCATACAATATGAGGTCTTTTATGACTAGTGTTTCACTGAGCATAATATTTTCAAGGTTCACCCATGTAGTAGAATGTATCCTTCTTCACTGCCAAATAACATTCCATTTATGAACACACTACATTTTTATCCATTCATCAGTTGTTGAACATAGGGTTGTTTCCACTTTTTGACTACTGTTAAGTAATGCTGCTATGAACATTTGTGTGCAAATTTTTGTGTGGATGTATGTTCTCACTTCTCATGGGTATATATCTGGAAATGGAATTGCTGGGCCATACGGTAACTCTATATTTAATTTTTTGAGGTACTGCCAAACTATTTTTCCAAAGTAGCTGTACCATTTTACATTCCTACTAGCAATATTTGAGGGTTCCAGTTCCTCCACATCCATGGCAACACTTGCTATTGTCTGTCTTTTTTTAGCCATCTTAGTGGGTGTGAAGTGGTATTTGATAGAGATTTGGAAATGCATTTCCCTAATGACTAATGGTGCCAACCATCTTTTCATGTGCTCATTGTGCATAAATTTATTTATATTGTTTGATTGCTAGACCACATAAATGCATTATCTAGTCAATATTTCACATTAAAAATAAAGAATCACAGGCCCAACTCTGAAGAATGATTTATTTGGGTAAGGGTAAGACCCAGAAATACATGTTTTTAATAAGAATCCCAGGTGATTCTATCACAGATGGTCCTAGACCAGGCTTAACAGACACTGCAACATACTGGGCAAGAACCATGGGAACTGATGTGGGAGCAGGTGATTTTTTCTGGAGTAATGAGATAGATTCTAAAGGGTCAGCAGGATTTCCATAGGGCAAGAAAAGACATTCTAGAGAGTATAGGGAGAGGGGACAGATACAGGCATAATTTACCTCATTGTGCTTTACTTTATTGTGCTTCACTTTACTGAACTTTGCAGATATTGCATTTTTCATAAATTGAAGGTTTGTGGCAACCCTGTGTTGAGCAACTCTATCAGCACCATTTTTCCAGCATCATTTGTTCACTTCATGTCTCTGGGTCACATTTTGTTAATTTTCACAATATTTCAAACTTTTCATTATTATTATATTTGTTATGGTGATCTGTGATCAGTGATCTTTGATGTTACTATTATAATTGCTTGGGTGCACCATGAGCCATGCCTATATAAGAAAGAGAACTTCACCAACAAGTGTGTGCGTTGTGACTGCTACACCAATTGGCCATTTCTCTCCCCATCTCCTTCCCTCTCCTCAGGCCTACCTATTTCCTGAGACATAGGAAGATTGAAATTAGACCAATAAGTAATCCTACAGTGGCCTCTGAGTGTTCAAGTGAAAGGAAGAATCACAAGTCTCTTACTTTAAATCAAAAGCGAAAAATGATTCAGCTTAGTGAGGAAGGCATGTTGAAAGTCAAGGTAAGCTGAAAGCTAGGCCTCTTGCACCAAACAGCCAAATTGTGAATGCAAAGGAAAAGTTCTTGGAGGAAAGTAAAAGTGCTACTCCAGTGAACACACGAATGATAAGAAAGTGAAACAGGCTTATTACTGATATAAAGTTTTAGTAGTCTAGATAAAAGATCAAACCAGCCACAACATTTCCTTAAGCCAAAGCCTAACTGAAAGCAAGGCCCTAATTCTCTTCAATTCTATGAAGGCTAAGACAGGTGTGGAAGCTTCAGAAGAAAAGTGTGAAGCTAGCAGAGGTTGGTTCATGAGGCTTAAGGAATCTCTGTAACATAAAAGTGCAAGGTAAAGCAGCAGGTAGAAGCTGCAGCAAGTTATCCAAAAGATCTAGTTGAGATAATTAATTAAGGTGGCTATGCTAAGCAACAGATTTTCAATGTAGATGAAACAGCTTTCTATTAGAAGAAGATGCCATCTAGGACTTTTATAGCTGGAGAGAAGTCAATGCCTGGCATCAAAGCTTCAAAGGACAGGCTGCGTCTCTTGTTAGGGGCTAATGCAGGTGGTGACTTTAAGTTGAAGTCAGTGCTCACTTACCATCCCAAAAGTTCCAGGACCTTTAAAAATTATACTGAATCTATTGACTGTGCTCTATAAATGGAACAACAAATCCTGGATGATAACATGGATGTTTGTAATGTGCTTTACTGAATATTTTAAGCTGGTTGAGACCTACTGCTCAGAAAAAAAATTCCTTTCAAAATATTACTACTCAGGGCGCCTGGGTGGATCAGTTGGTTGGATTTCTGATTCTTGGTTTCAGCTTAGGTCATAGGGATCAAACCCTATGTCAAGCTCTGTTCTGTTAGTGAGAGACTGCTTGGGATTCTCTCTCTCCTTCCCCCCCACCCCACCCCCATGCTCACTCTCTCTCAAAATAAACATTTTTTTCTAAATGTTACTGCTCATTGACAATGCTCATTCAAGAACTCTGCTAGAGATGTATAAGGAGATAAATGTTTTCATGCCTGTTTCATCCATTCTGCAGCCCTTGGACTGAGTGGTCATTTTAACTTTCAAGTCTTACTATTTAAGAAACACAATTTTCTGGAGCATCTGGGTGGCTCAGCCTGTTAAGCATGCAACTTTGGCACAGGTCATGATGTCATGGTTTGTGAGATGGAGCCCTGCATCTGGCTCTCTGCTGTCTAGACAGAGCCTGCTTTAGATCCTCACTCTCTCTCTGCCCCTCCCCCGCTCATGCTCTCTCCAAAATAAACATTAAAAAAGACACGATTTTCTTTTTCTTTCATAGCCTTCACATTTAAAAAAATACAATCTAGTTATCTTATAGTATATCCTTAAATTTTATCATCTCTTCATGATTAGATTCAGATTAAGTATTTTTGCCAGAAAGATCACAGAAGTGATGCTGTGTTCTCAGTGTAACAGGATGTCAGTTTGTCTTATTACTGTTCAAGTTAATTTTACTTGGTTAAGGGGTACACCCCAGGTTTTTCCACTATAAAGTTACCATTTTCTCTTTGCAATGATTAAGTAATCTATGTGTCAATGATGTGTGCTTTTGGGACAGTTTCAGAACCTTTTTAAAGTATCATTTCCCCATCTGTGAAGTGGAGACAGCGCTGTCTTAAACTCATATTAGAGTTTAAAAGGTGAACGTGTTTGATAATCTAGAAGATACGGTGCAGAAAGATGGCAAAAAGATGCCTTCCGTGCCGCTTAACTGCTTCCGCTCTCCAAAAGGGCAGAGTCAGGATCGGGCCTGGTCCAGAGAGCGTGCGCGTGCGCGAGGACGTGACCACAGAGTCGGTCCTCCTGAGACAGAGAGGCCGGAAGTTGTCCCCACAGAAACGCGCGGCTGTTAGGGTGGCGAGTGAAGGCTCTGGTAACCGGGTGTTTAGGGTTCTTGGCCCGGTAGTTGCGGCGAGGGTCGGTGTAAGGGGCTCCGGGATTTGGGGCGGGGATAATGGCATCTCGGGCAGGCCCGCGAGCGGCCGGTACCGACGGCAGCGACTTTCAGCACCGGGAGCGCGTCGCCATGCACTACCAGATGAGGTATGAAAGTGAGGTTGGAAGCACGGAGCCCTTCTCTCCAGCCGGAACCCGTAGGGCGTGGGAAGAGGTGCCGGCCGGCCTCGGGGTCTTACTTCCACCCCGCATCCCGCCAGTGCGCACCTGCCAAGTCCCCTCCTCCCATGTTGGCCTAGGGCCTGTCCCCAGTTTCGGGAAGCCCCACTGCTGCCATAAACGCCACCCCGTGATCTTCCCTTTGCCTTGGGAGGGTCCAGTCCCTACCCTCTAGGCTCCTGAGTCTTCCGACGCTGGCTCCTGTGACCTCGGAAACCCAATTTTTAATTGAACTTCAGTTTCCTTATCTGTGAAGGGAAAAGTAATCTATTTAGGTTTTGGTGAACAATTTAGTGAGCTAGTAATTCGTGTAGAGAGTCTGTCCAATACATGGTAGCTGTTGTATTTCGGGCCGTTTTGGGGAATGTGGACCATAGAGTCCACCCTTTACTTGCCTGGAATGAATTTTATGAACATTCCCCTGTAAGGGGTATTTCTACATTCGTTTATTCAACAAATCTTTATTGAGTTTCTACCCATCAGGCATTGTGCTAGGCACTGAGGATACAGTAATAAGCAAAAACAGATGTTATACCTTCAACAAAAAAGTTTCTTTTAAAAAAGACAAAATTGGGGGCACCTGGGTGGCTCAGTCGGTTAAGCGTCCGACTTCAGCTCAGGTCACAATCTCACGGTCCGTGAGTTCGAGCCCCGCGTCGGGCTCTGGGCTGATGGCTCAGAGCCTGGAGCCTGCTTCCGACTCTGTGTCTCCCTCTCTCTCTGTCCCTGCCCTGTTCATGCTCTGTCTCTCTCTGCCTCAAAAATAAATAAACGTTAAAAAAAAAATTAAAAATAAAAAAGACAAAATTGGTCCCTGCCTTCATGGAGCACGAAGTCTACAGGTGACTGATTTTTTTACCCCTACCTCTCCACATTTTCTATAATGAATACTTTTAAAATAAAAACTTGGAAAAATTGATTTTCTTTGCTTAAATCCATCAAACTCTCCCAGAATGTTTTTCACATCCTTCCAGAGTTTTGAAGAATGACAAGCTTTTTGGACTTTACTTTCATTGTTAATCCTTGGACCCTGCCCAAGAGATATCACAACCCGAACCAGTGTTTTGATGACTGTTCAGAGCAGAAACTGCCCTCAGGGGTGTGAAGAGGACACATTTAGGACCTGAGAGAAGAATAAGAGAAATATGTGTGCTTCCTTTGGATATAAAATCTATTCTAGCTGGGGAAATAATGAGCAGCCTGAGTTGATTTCCTCACTGCCAGTATCTCCTTCTTCTAGGCTATATTCCTGTGGTGCAGTCAAAATCATCTCTCTGAATACACAGCTCTGAGTTACTCTTTTGCCTTTTATGTGACTTATAGTCTTTGCAACTTCATATCCTGCTACTCCCCTTCCCACTGCAAAGTATTCCTGCTGTACCACCTGCTTTCCTGGAACACAGTGCTAATGTCTTTTTGCCTGCATGCTATTACCTCTTAATGGTATGTGCAGCTCCACCCACCCTTCAGAGCTCAAATATCACTCTCCTCCAGCGCCCCTTCTCAGACATCCCATCCTAAGCTGAACTGATTACTCCTTCCTGTGATCTCATATATCTTGCAATATATATTTACTAGACCTCTTCCACTTCATTTTCCTATTATTTTTTCTTTTGTTCCTGTTCCCCAAGCCTCCAGGCAGGGGCTGTATCTTATTCATGTTTGTATCCCAGTGTTCCGTTATAGTTGCCTGGCATATAGTTGGTGGTCAGAAAATTTTGAATGAAAGGTACTTCTTCCTCTGCTCTACCCCACAGTGTGACCCTCAAGTATGAAATCAAGAAGCTGATCTACGTGCATCTGGTCATATGGCTGCTGCTGGTTGCCAAGATGAGTGTGGGACACCTGAGGCTATTGTCGCATGACCAGGTGGCCATGCCCTATCAGTGGGAATATCCGTATTTGCTGAGCATTGTGCCCTCTCTCTTGGGCCTCTTCTCCTTCCCTCGAAACAACATTAGCTACCTGGTGCTCTCCATGATCAGCATGGGGCTCTTTTCCATAGCTCCTCTCATTTATGGCAGCATGGAGATGTTCCCCGCTGCACAGCAGCTCTACCGCCATGGAAAGGCTTACCGCTTCCTCTTTGGTTTTTCTGCCGTCTCTGTCATGTACCTGGTGTTGGTGCTGGCAGTCCAAGTGCATGCCTGGCAGTTATACTACAGCAAGAAGCTCCTAGACTCTTGGTTCACCAGCACACAGGAGAAGAAGCGTAAATGAAGCCTGCCTGATGGACTGCTCTGTGGGGTTGAAGCCTGGGCCTCCCATTGAGTGGAGTGAGAAGTAGAGGAGCTGCTCTGAAATCTTTGGTGATTTTGGCAGCTGTGATGTTGGCAGCTAGTGCAAACGCAGTCCACGTTCTGGAAAGCCCCTCCTGTTGCCATCAGCTAAGGTGGCAAAACTATATTTAACTTATTCCTGGTTGGCTGGAACTGGGTGATCAACAACTGTAGAACAAACTTGTTGAAGTTGAAGCCCTTCTGGGGTTTTCTTTAAGACCAAGCCTCATTCTTGCCTCTTGGTCATTCTCTCCACTTTCATCAATTACCCCTTAGCCACCAAGACTGAAGGAGATAGGGAATAAATCAAATTCTACTTCAATCTATAGGTTGTGGGGCAGGAAACATTTGCGAGGCTCCCCCTGCAGGCTGTGGCATTTTAATGAAAAGAACTTCAATAAAGTTAGAACTGCCTTGTCCACCCTGTGCCTTGTGTTGGGATTTGACAGAGTGTGAAAGGTATGTTGCTTGAGTGGCCTTAGGCCCTAGGAGGTAGGTAGTTTCCTGAGAAACCTGGAAGTAGCCATAGAGAAGTGAAGTGGCATAGGGAACATAAGTCATAGTAGCAGCCCTGCAACTGATTACCAGAAACTACCATGGGCCGTACATTTAATCTCTCCACCTGTAAAATGGTCCAGTCTCATTTATCCTGCTTGGGTTATGGGTTCTTTTGGTTGGATATTCATGTTTATCATTCACTGTTAACAGATCGTCAGTTATGTGTCTAATAATATATTATGGCATCCAAAAGATTTTTAAAGTATCCCTGCATGTAAGGGAGCTTGCAATCTGGGTGAAGCATGATATACATGTGAAACAACTAATGAGCATGGGATCTGATGGCATGGAACAGATAAGTTAAAAATGGAAATGGGAAAGAGACCTGTGAACTAAAGGCTCTTTTCACACCTAAAAGTCTGACATACAGTAAATATTTATTGCAGGAAAGATGTGTGTCCCTTTGTTCTTGTCCACTTGACTTTATTATTGTCTCTGGATGATATTCAGGTCTCTAATGGCAGATCTCTGCCCTCTCCAGAGTTCTAGTCATCTTTTTAACTCATTCTTTTATTCCATAAACATTAGGTATACACTCTCTCACTCTTAGATACTGGTAGTACTTCTGCAAAAGCTTTTTCTCTACATGTTCTGATTGTCGTCTCAAACTCAGTGTGTACCAAACTTAGCTCCTTGTCTTCCACCTCATACCCACACCTCTTCCTGCATCCCTGTGGTGCAAGCAAGTACACCAAGAGCACAGCTCTAGATCATCATCAAGTCTACAATGTGCCACTATTTTTTGAACAATCAAAATACTTCCATCTTTTGACATTCCCAAGATGTGATTCCAGTGTACCAGTCTTGCATTATCTCCCAATACTCTCACGCAGTCTTTCTTGGTCAGTACAACCTCATGAGTCCTCATAATTGCTTTCATGTTTTCCCAGTTTGCTTAAATATTTCCCCTTTATACCTTCATATGCCTTTATTGCCTATCCTTCAAGATTCAGTTTATATGGTAATTCTGGAGCCTTCTGGTTGCTTCAATTTGAGGAGTAAAGGGTTCTTTCTTTGAATCCACATGGCATTTTTATTTTACCTCTTATTGACAGAATTACTTGTTTACATGTCTTTTCCTCACCCCTTGCTCAGTACCTGACACATAGTGTGTACTCTGTTGAATGAAGTAACTTGACCTACTATAGAGTGAAGTCAGGATGTATTGCATAGAGGAAAAAATTAGACTGCGGCAGGAGTAGAATTTGGAGAGTGAAGGAAAGCAGATGGAAATGTGTGGGTAATGGAATTATGTGCATCAGGCACAAATTGATTATTTTCAAAGAATTGGGATGCAAATAAAAACTTTGAAAACTTTCAAAAATAAATAATGTTAAAATTTTCTCTGATTATTGGAATGATATTTTATAGTCTTAGAGTGCTTTTGAAGACCTATTATGGAAATAGCTGTGAATGGGGGAAAAAGCCATTTGGTTTATTTTTGTTTTCTGCTTGTTGGGTTATTGGGAATCTGCTTTTCCAGTCATTTTTTTTTTTCCTGCCTCAAGGTTGTAGCATTCCCCAAAGCAAACAAGATCCCCTTTGAAAGAGATCTTGAGTTAATGGGAAGAACACTATATTGGATGGTGGAAGATGGGTTCAAGTACCAGCACACCTAGTCCTATGGCTAGGATCGACACTGCATATTTCACAGGATTGTTTTGAAGACAAATGAAGTATTATGAAGATGTTTTGTGAACTATGTAACAGTATATAAATGTAAGGAATGGTAATTCCCTAATGTTTGCACATCTAGAATATAGGCATTGGAGGGACCCTTAGCATCTGGTCCATGAGAAAGGCAGTGTGGTGTAGTGGAGTGAACAGTTTCTGATATTAGATTGACTTAGGTTGGAATTCTACCTTTTGCCTTGAGCAAGATACTTGAGTCTCTGATTTTGATCTGACACGTGGGAATCATAGTAGCTACCGGGATTGTGAGGATTAAATAAAATACATAGCAGGTGCTTAATAAATATCCAGATCCCTTTCCTTGAAGAGCATTGTTAACTTCCCTTTCTCACACTGGGGGTCCCTACCTCCTCTGTTAGGCGTAATTTCTTGCCTTGGAATTCTAGAGGTTGATCCCTTCTGGAACAGCAGAAATGAGGAAGGGACACTTGTCCACTCTTGGTTTACATTTGTCTAATGGGTTGGCCCCTCTTGTCCAAGGTGTCCTAACAGTAGTAGGCACAGTTGCCCCAACAGACTTTAAGAATCAGCCATTACAGAAAGAGCCTGGAGGTGCTGCTGCATGGTCTGACCAGAGTCCATATAAGAGTAAGGCTCAAGAGAAACAGCTGTCCACGGCCCCCACAGTGTACTCTGTCTCTGAGCATGTTCATGGGCCTGCCAAGACTTCCTCAGCTGCTGGCTTGGTCCCCAAGTAAAGGTTATTAGAGCATGAAGTCTGGGGTCCGCTCCTTCAGACACAAACCACAGATGAGGCAGGCTCAGCCATCTTGCAAGAGGACAGGGCCTCTGTGCTACAGTTGGCTTTTACTCTAGTTGGCTACCTCTTATTTCCAGCCGGTTACTCCTGTGTTGACACTTGCCAAACAATCTCTGCTCATCTGGAAGTCTGACCACTAATTCACTGTCATAAGACCTGTTCTTTCCAAATCCTTCCTTCACATTGTTAACCCTACTAACTACATCACATTGCTAAATCTAGTATTTCCATGGACCATAGGGCCCAGAAACCCTCTGACTTCCCACAGATCTCCCCAAGCAGTGTGTTCTGGCAGAAAGAGCCAGAAAGATAGGGTGGTGAGTCCCAGCTCTCCATTTTTGTATTTGGGCAAATTACTTAATCTTCCTAGTGTTTTCCAGTCGGTAAAATGGTTTAATAAGACTGACCTCAAGGCTTGTAGTACTCATAAAATGAGATATGGCCCAGAGCCTGATAGTAAGAGTTTAGCAAATCTTGAACTGATTCCCTACTCTTTCCCAGGATGTGTTGGAACTCACCTTCTGTGCTTTTTACTTTAAATCATTTTTGGAACACTCTTCAGTCAATAGGCAAACTAGCAGACAATAAATAAAACACACCTTCTTTTCTCTCTTCTATCTTTCTTACTCATCTTTGTTCTTTTTCCTTTTCCAAGTGCTCGTGTTCTTCCCTTTCTATTCTTTTTTCCCTTTGTATGTGTGAATGTGGGTCCTTTTGTTTCTTTTCTGCTTCTCCTACCATACTTCAGCCAGGGTCAGGGAAAAATTAAGGAAATATTTTCACTGTGACAGAGCAGAAGATATAAGAGGTTAAGAAAGAAAAGTATTCTAGAATAGAACCAAGTCTCTTACTTTATGCCCTTAGCGTTAGAAATTGCATTAGTTATGTAGATCTAAACCACTTTGGTTTTGGTAAAAATTGAGGGGGAAAACTACTTAACCTATCCTTAGTATGGCCAGACCACATTTTTCTTCCTTCATATCTTAACTAATCGGATTTTTAAATTTATTTTTGTTTAAATATTATTTTGTTGTTTATTTTTGAGAGGGCGCAAGTGGGGGAGGGGCAGAGAGAGAGGGAGACAGAATCTGAAGCAAGCTCCAGGCTCCGAGATGTCAGCACAGAGCCCAACAAGGGACTCAAATTCTTGAACTGTGAGATCATGACCTGAGCCGAAGTTGGATGCTTAACCAACTGAGCCACCCAGGTGCCCCTTAACTAATCTGTTTTTGCAGTGATCGGCTCCAAGGCCAAAAAACAGATCCTTGCCATGCAAACTCTTTTAGGTTCCCAGGAGCAGAGGGAGATGAGGCAGTGGGAAGAGAGACTACAGGATGGTAGAAAATGAGATGAACTGTGGGAGGCTGGCAGAATTGGAGCTCCCTTATGAAGTGTTCTCTCTTTTTTTTTTTTTAATTCTTTTTACTGTTTATTTTTGAGAGAGAGAGAGAGACAGAGTGTGAGCAGGGGAGGGACAGAGAGAGAGGGAGACACAGAATCGGAAACAGGCTCCAGGCGCTGAGCTGTCAGCACAGAGCCCGACGCAGGGCTTGAACCCACAAACTGCGAGATCATGACCTGAGCCGAAGTTGGGCGCTTAACCGACTGAGCCACCCAGGCGCCCCTGAAATGTTTTTTATGAAATGAAAAGAATAATTATCACTTACCTCTCTCATAAAGTGATTAGGAGGATCAAATATGAAAGTGCTTGTGAAATGTGAAGCAGATAAATTGCTACTTAAATGTATCATTTATATTTATTCAACTACAAAACACCTATTTCTCTTTTTTTTTTAAGTTTATTCATTTTTGAGAGAGAGAGAAAAAAAAACAAACAGGGGAGGGACAGAGAGAAAGGGAAAGAGAGAATCCCAAGCAGGCTCTGCACTTCGAGTGCAGAGCCTGAAACAGGACTGGAACGCACAAAGGCAAGACTATGACCTGAGCCAAAATCAAGAGTCAACTGACTGAGCTGCCCAGGAACGCCCAAAGCACGTATTTCTTGACATCCACTGCTGTGCATTGGAGAACTTAACTAATAGGAAAGGGTCCTTATCTTCTGAGGAACTCAAAAGTTAGAGGGTATTTTTAGGATAATGAGTACAATGGGTCTTCAGACTGTGGACCTGAAGACTCAGAATTGGCCTAAAGAAGGTTATAGTCAGGCTACAATCTCAAGATGACTTAACCCTGTAGGTGTGCCCCAAACTTGCTTTCTATGTGTGTCACCAAAATGAGGACTAAAGCAGTTCAAATGCTCCATGAGCAGGAGGAAGCTGTGGGATGATAGGGAGGGTCCCCACAAAGCCTGGAGCCTCGTCAGCATCAGAAACCACAGAAAACCAGGTCAGTGCATGGGGCCTGCTCCCTCAGCTCCAGGGCTCAGCTATGAGTTCTGGGGCTTCCTGAACAGACAGTACTGATTAGAGGATCCTTGAAGCTGGAGGTCCCTTTGGCTTGGAGCCCTTTGCCCAGAAGAGCTGGGTGGAGAGAGGAAGCTAGGCTATAGTCCTGAGGGTCACCCAGGTAGGGAGCAGGAGGAGTATGGGAGCATGTGCGATTTATATGCATCCTGTAATGACTTTTTGTTGTTCTGTTCAACTCTAAGTGGTGCCTTGGTCACCATTGTCTCCAGGCCCCATTGCAGAACAGTGCTTAATAGCTCTATTAATTCTCTAAGTGAGGGGATGTAGCATGTCTCCAAGGAAGCTCCCAAGTCCAAGAGCGGTAGTGGGCGGGTGTTGCGGCAGTAGGAGGGGTTAAGAAATAGGTACAGCCCTCCATCCTCCTAACCCTGTGCTGGCCTCTTTCCTGTTATTTCTCTGCATGAGCAGGAGCCCCTTGCCCTCCAGGTGGAGGCAGTAGGATTTGGGGCAGGGGGCGGGGGGGGGGGGGGGGCGGCGTGAGCAAGCGTCCCTCAGTTCCTCCGCTAGGGGAAGGAATGTGGCCTGGCTGGCTGGTTAGGATCTAGGATCGAGGAGGAGCTTTGGGGCAGGGCGGGGCAGTGGCAGGCTGAGGCGAGGGCTCCTGCTCCCTGCACTCTCTGCTACTGAACAACAAGTCCCTGCCATCCTTCAGGCTGTGCAGCCATGTTCTGGGGGCTCTGACCCCACGGAAGTCCATGGGGAGCCCCAGACTGGCGGCCCTGCTCCTGCCTCTCCTGCTGCTCATTGGCCTCTCTGCCTCCTCTGGGATTGGCTGCCCCTATCTTCTGCACTGGAGCACCCACTGTCTGCTGGCCTCCCACATGGTAAGATACCCCCACTGCCCAGTGGGGACAGCTGCCTGCCACAGGCTGGTAAAGGTCCCCACTCTTCGGCCTGTCCTCTCCTGCCTCCCAAGTCCCTGTGCCCTGGTGACAGCCCCATTGTGTCGTTTATATGGTCTCAAAGGGGTAGCCAAGGTTCTGGTGTGCTGAGGGCCTGGGCAGGGTTGAGCTAGAAAGAAAAGAGCTAGAGTGGATGGGCTATTAGCTTATGGACCTTAGAATTAGGTGATTTGAACCAAAGACCCCAGGGAGAATGCCCCCCATGGGAATCTCTACTAATAATTCTTCTCTCTTTTCTTACCCTTACTGGGCCCTGTGCCTTCAGGAAGACGCACTCACTGGTGAGTCTCATTCCCTGCCCTGATTCTCTTCTTTGCCCCTTTTGTTCCAGATCCCTAATGAGCTAGTCATTTTTGTTCCCAAATTGGGAAGTAGCATAACAAGGAAAAATCACGGGGTTTAGAATCAAGACAAGCCTGGATTTGCATTGCAGTTCCACCACATACTCCACATGTGGCTGCAAGCAGTGCCCTTAGTCCCTCTGACTCTCCATTTCTGAGGGGTAGAGCAGTGCGGTAGAAATGATGGTACCATGAAAACTGTTGCCCCTGGGCTGAGGGGAGGATTAAATGAGAGACAGGATAATCTCTCTCCCTTAACTGATCCCTCATTCCTGTCGGAGATACAACACTCCTTCATATCTTATGGTACATTCTGGTTTACAAATCATTTTCCCACATATTATCTTACTTGATCTTGACAACAGTCCTACTTTATGAATGAGGAAGCTGAGGCTTAGAGAGATCCGTCACTTGCTCAAAGCCACACATCTCAGTCTCAAGTGCAACTTGTCTGAGGCAAGAGGGACCTTCTTGGACCCTATCATTTGATTTTCTTATTATCCTTCCTAGGAGGGTCTGCTCATATTCCTTGCCATACCCAGTTGGCCCTTCCTGTGTCTCTAAAGTCCTGGTGTGCTCAGCTCTGGCTCCCCGCCTGCTATTTACACCTGCATCTGATGTCAAATCCTTCAGGTATGAGAAATAGTTCTTTGGGCCCTTCTCAGTGGAGATGGGAATTAGGAGCATTGGCGGGGGGCAGGGGGCAGGGGTGCGGCAGTCTGAGGAAAGTGGGACTTATCATCCTAGAACAGATGTCTGTCCTATTGTCAACCTCAACAGAGACAGGTCATCCTAAAATAGCATAGCATGACTGATATTCATGGGTTCACTTTTATCATTTTGTGAAGGTGTTTCTCCTTTCCACTGGTACCAATTCTTGGCATTAAAATGTTTTAGTTCTGTGAGTTTCCTATTATTACCTTCTATTCACAAAGTAAGATCTTTCTTAATTCAAGTCTGTATTTTAATTGCCTAGCTTAGTGCCTGGCACATACTAAATGCCCAGACAGTGTTTAACAATTGGCAGCTTCTAATTTTTCACTGCTGTAAATAATGCTACAGTGGACATCTTTGCATATATATAGCTTTTTCTCTACCTAAGGAATTAATCCTTTTTTGACTATATCATAATTTTTAGGACTAAAGAAGCTTGATATCATTACCCTCCATGATCTCAAATGACTTCCTGCCTAACATCAGGCCACACTTCCAGGTAGGGGAGGGGCAGTGAAGGGCTGGATAGCCAATGTGTCCTTTCCTGCGCAGACCTCCAGGGGGGCTGGATCCACTTCCTGGTGCAGAAATACAAAAAGTCATACAAGTTCCGGTTCTGTAGGAGACACAAGATGCCAGCATCTGCTCAGGTACTCCCCCTGCCAGTTCCAGCCCTGCCTTATACCCCACAGCCCTTTCCTTTCTGGCCTTTCATTTTGTTCTCTAGCCACATGAGAGATAGAGAACATGGTGATGAAGTAGACTATTCTGTCTGTTACACAGTTAGGGAAACTAAGGTCTAAAGGTTGAGCAACTTGCCTGTGGTACCCCAGGTTCCAGAAGCAGTAATAGAAGCCCGATTCCTGGCCTAAGGCCAACCCTGTTCTCTGCCTACAGAGGAAGCTGCTGAATAGCTGTTGCCTGTCTGAGAAGGATCATCACATTGCTGTCCCCTTCCCAGACATCTCTCACAAGGGATCACGCTCTAAAAGGACCCAACCTTCATATGCAAAGGCAATGGAAGGTCTCCCCAGACCCAGCTCACAAAGGCATGGAGGTACGCATGGGGTATGACCAGAGATGGGTGCAGCCAAGTAATGGTGACTGCGCTAAGGCCAAGAGACAAGACTACCAGTTCTCCTTCTCCCCAGGGCCCGAGTTCTCCTTTGAATTGCTGCCTGAGGCACGGGCTATTCGAGTGACCATTCCCCCAGGACCCGAGGTCAGTGTGCGTCTTTGTCACCAATGGGCACTAGAATGCGAGGAGCTGAGCAGTCCCTTCGAGGCCCAGGTATGGAGTGTTGTCTCCCTTTGAAAAACCAGATCACACAGCACTGCAGCAAAAAGGACCTCTCTGTTGTACACATGGGGAGACTGAGGCCCAGAGAGGGACAGTAATTGTTTATGACCTTACTACATTTCTGAAGTGCCTAACATTAAGCCTTCTTTGGATTAGACAGAAAATGCAGAAGGGAAAGGGCAGACAGAGAGACCTGGAGCAGCCATGAACGCCTAGCAGAGAAATGAATATGGCATTTATCCCCAGTGAGAAGACCGTTAATGAGATTCAGGTTGCACTAAGAAGGCTTTTCAATCTGCTCCCCCCCCCCCCCCCCCCCCCCGGCCAGGAAGTGGTCACATCTGTCTTGGTACCCTTCCATCTCCTTCCTTTTGTTGCTGCCCCTCAGAGAATGAGATGTTCCCCATTCACTCAACCTGGGCCCTGATACCCCACTTGAACCTCCAGTTGTTGTGGATGCCCTTGTATGCACTTGGTATCATTTGCAGGGAATGAGGCTATACCTCTGATTCCCTCAGCTCTCTTCATTTATAAAAACAAAGATCATTTTAGATGCTGGCATTTAATTAATCAAGTTAATGCTTCTAGCACCTACCTGGCGTAGAGTAGGGTCTCTAGAAATGTATAATCCTTTCCCTATTTCCTCCCTTTCCCCACTCCATATATTGAGATACCCAGAGCAAATAGACTACAGAGCAGGGACCTCCCTCCTCCCTGAGAGGAAGTTTCTTGGCGAAAGAAATAACTCTCCTATAAGAAAAAAAATAACTCTCCTATAAGAGGACCTTGGCCAAGGTCCCAGCTTCCTGCTGCCCTTGTCCAGGGTGCCTAAACTCTTTCGGCAGGCACCTCTTCACTCCTTTTGCTGCTTTGTCAACAGAAAATTGTGTCTGGGGGCCATGCTGTAGACCTGCCTTATGAATTCTTTCTGCCGTGTCTGTGCATAGAGGTGAGCAGAGGAGAATGTATGGGTTGTCCATGGCTCCAGTCCTAGGACTCCTAGAGGCACAGTTGGTCAAGCATATCTCCAGTAAGTCAGGCCTTAAAAAGACTGGGTATTGATGAGATGCTTGGGAAGACTGCTACCAACTTGACTGTGAGCCACACACTGGGTCAGAGATGGAAGTGTCCTGGGACACTTTGGGGGGTGATTCCAACTTAGTCCTACCCAAACCCAGCTTTCCCTGGTTCAGACTGGCCTCATCCCACAGAGACAGAATACACAGTTGCCTTCGCTGTGTGTTCTGAAGAGTCACAGTGGAGGCACATGTGGCCACTGCAAGGTTTCATGTGGCTCCAAAAGTCTTGTCCCCATAAGCTCTCCATAGCAGCTCTCCAATCCTTATGAAGCTGAGGTGCCTGGCGTTAAGACTTATTTGAACTAAACAGAAAATTCAGGGGACCTTGTTAACCAGGAGGAGACAAAAGGGAAGGTTCAGGCAGATACCTGAGGCAGAAAGCAACAGCCAGGGTGTTTGGGCAGTCCAGGGGAAGGGGTCCACACAGGGCACCGGACACCTTGGGAATCACTGAGGGCAGAAGCCAGGGAAGCCAAAAGTGGAGGAACATGGACCTCTCCTCTTTTTGGGGAGGATAGGTTCTGCTCTCCAGGGAGAAGAGGACTCAACCCCAGCCCCATACTTACTGGTCTTTCTCCTGTACTCTGGTCACACACCACTTACCCTTGCCCATACGCTGCCCTGCTTCCCCTCATCCATGCTCTGCCAGTTCAGGCAGCTTGCATCAGGGAAGGGTCAAGCCAGAATGAGTTTCAGATGTAAGTGATACAGGAAAAGCCATTCCTATGACCTTCCCTGACTGCTCTCCCCTGTCCCCGCAGGCATCCTACCTGCAAGAGGACACTGTGAGGTGCAAAAAATGCCCCTTCCAGAACTGGCCTGAAGCCTGTAAGTGCTGTACATATGCACTCTTGTGTATTCACAGCCTCTCTCTCTCTCTTACACACACACACACACACACACACACACACACACACACACACTTTGCACCTATGCTGTGGAGGAAGTCCCAGAAGCCATGCAGGCACTTTCCGTGGAGTTGGTGGGGGAAAAGGGCTATCACATCTACCAATCAGCCTGCCAATATATCAGTATTGAACATTGTACTAGGCACTGTGAGAGGTTCAGAAATATGAGACCCAGCAGGTGGTGTTCTAAGAGGATGGACCAGAAATCTTGGGGTCACATCCCACTTATTCTTCTCTGAGTCTCAGTTTCTTCGTCAGTAAAGTAGTGATACCTTCCCTGCCTTACTTTCCAACTGTTGAGGAAATGAATGTTGAATTCAATATTTATGTGAAAGTGGTTGGTGATGTCTAAAATGCTGTATATATGTTATTATCCTAAAATTAAAGAGACAGGACCCTGAAACATAATAAATGAGAAGCACATAGCAGCCTACAGTCCAAGCCATTGTTATAATTAAGGATTAGGCTGTAGATCATGAACTCAGGAAAGGGAGAATCCCATGCAGGCTGTCTGAGCAGAGAAGGTCTCTTATAGAAGATGACACCTGAGGTGGGCTCAGAAAATGGGAAGGATTTTATTTTTTTTAATGTTTATTTATTTTTAATAGAGAAAGAGAGAACAAGTGGGGGAGGTGCAAAGAGAGAGGGAGACAGAGGATTCGAAGCAGTCTCCATGCTGACAGCAGAGAGCTGAATGTAGGGCTTGAACTCACAAACCATGAGACCACAACTGAGCCAAAGTTGGATGCTCAACCAACTGATGCTCACCCAAGCAGGATCCCCATGGGCAGGATGTCAAAAGGAGAATAGGGAGGGGAACATTCCTGGTTCTAAGAGGAACCTAAGCAAAAATATATGGATTTTGAGTTTGGGAGCAGCAGGGAGCTGGCCAGAATGGAGGCACAGGAAGGAGAGGAGACAGTTTAAGTAGAAAAGGTCATAAAAGGTCTGGAGAAGGCGTGCTCATTTATTGGGTACCTAGACATTCCAGCAACTCTGCTGGCTGTCTTCAAAAAGTCATCCCCTGCTGCTCTGGGGATTGGGGTGCAAAGCGAGGCTGAGGCTGAAGCAGGGCCTAGGCCTCCCCAGGCCTCACTCTCTGCCCCTGCCTGCCGCCTACCCAGATGGCTCGGACTTCTGGAAGTCAGTGCACTTTACTGACTACAGCCAGCACAGTCAGATGGTCATGGCTCTAACACTCCGCTGCCCACTGAAGCTGGAGGCCTCCCTCTGCCAGAGGCAGGGCTGGCACACCCTCTGTGAAGACCTCCCCAATGCCACGGCTCGAGAGTCACAGGGGGTGAGACAGGCCTGCCCAGGACTCCCAGGACCGTGGGGCCCAGGGCTCTGCTCCCTGACTAACTCCCTTCTCCTACCACAGTGGTATGTTTTGGAGGGAGTAGACTTGCACCCCCAGCTCTGCTTCAAGGTACAAGCATGGGTGACAGGGGATGGGGAAGGGTATGGGTGGTGCCTAGAGCTTGCTGACTTACCATTCTTGGATTTCTCAGTTCTCTTTTGGAAATAGCAGCCACGTTGAATGCCCCCGCAGGACTGGTGAGCCAATAAATGACCCTTTTGGGACCCCCTTCCACCACTTAACCCTTACCCAACTGTGACCAAGCCAGACTCTAGCCCTGCCCTGACTTCTCTATCAACCACAACCCAGCTCCAACCATTCCTACAAACAGAATGTCTTGTATTATGCTCTTTCCCACCCTGGCAGCCCCATCCTGGAATGTGAGCATGGATACCCAGGCCCAGCAGCTGGTCCTTCACTTCTCCTCGAGGATGCACGCCACCTTCAGTGCTGCCTGGAGCCATCCAGGCTTGGGGCAGGACAGCTTGGTGCCCCCTGTGTATAGCATTAGCCAGGTATGGCCTAGTAGCCAGGGTTTGTCTCTCACCCCCACCCAAGGTCGTGTTGCTAGGAGCACAGCAGGTGGAGGCAAGCAAATCTCTGACTTACATCATGTGATTATTTGTTTACTTGATCAGCCTTTGTTGGCTGGTTTCTCTGCCAGTCAGCAGGGTCTTTAATGGGGCAGTGTCTAATCCATTTAGTTTCTGAACTTACAGGGAATAAACAGAGGCAAGAGGCTGACCCTCTTACATCCAGCTGTCTTCTGACCTGGTCAGTCTGCCACATTTTATACCAATGCCCTCTCTGGAAACCCCTGTCCTCTTCCCCTGTGTTCCTGCTTGCCTCCACAAGGCACTTGGCAGAAGTTCCCTGACTGTCTTGGGAGACAGAGTCCCTGGAAGCTAAAGTCCTTTTTGCAGAATACTGTAAACCACTGACAGATTTAACTCTATTATGTGAACTGAGAACAGTTTGACTAGCAGACTTTCTTCTGTGGATCTAAAATAAAAACCATAATAAAATATATCCCCCAAACCATAGCACCAATCTGACTAAGCATGGTCAGCTTTTTCCAATTCTTTCTTGAATGCTCACTTGCAGCTTGGTTACTTGTTTTGAATTTTTTTTTTTAACATTTATTTATTTTTGAGACAGAGAGAGACAGAGCATGAACGGGGGAGGGTCAGAGAGAGAGGGAGACACAGAATCGGAAGCAGGCTCCAGGCTCTGAGCCATCAGCCCAGAGCCCGATGCGGGGCCCGAACTCCCAGACTGTGAGATCGTGACCTGAGCTGAAGTTGGACGCTTAACCGACTGAGCCACCCAGGCGCCCCTGGTTACTTGTTTTGTATTCTATGAGGGCTCCCAGGCAGACAGATGGTAGCAAATGTTTAAGATTTAACACCAAGCCATGCTTAAGATTTAAGACAAAGTCACATGGGATAACCTAAGATTGAGTGCTAAAGCCATGGACTCATCTCTCTCTGTGAGCTGGGGAAAGAGCACCTTCACTGAGTTCAGCCGTGGTTTGAGAGTCACTGTGTCAGCATCTGCTGACATCTGGCTGGAGAATGGGGTCTAGGACAGAGGTGGTACAGGGGTTGGAGGTGGAGAGAGTTTCCAAAAGATGGAGACTCTGGTCAATTCCCTAACCAACACCCAGAATGTAGAGTGGAGCCATACCCTGTCTGTAAACAGATGGCAATCAATTCTGTCCAGTTTAACATGTATTTATTACATCCCTTCTCTGTATCTACTCTGTATTAGACTCTGGGAGCTACAAGAAAAGTATTTTACACAGTCTCTGCCCCTAAGGAGTTCAGTACTAAATGAATACACACTACACTGTGGAAGATAGAGGGTGTTCACATGCACACTCATATGTGATGCTCTCAATAACCTGGTAAAATAAAGATTACTAGTCCTCATATATAAATGAAGAAACTGAGGGTCAGGGAGAGAGGTAACCTATCTCCATGCAAAGATCACACAGCTAGGAACCACAAAGGCAAGAGTTAAGCCTGACTTTTTAAAATTGTGGTCTTCTGACTTCACAACTTAGGTTCTCTCCCATGAACAAGCCATCCCCTCAGACATGTGGGACAGAGAAGGGAGGCAGGGTATAATTAGCCTCCTTGGTTTGTGAGCTTCTGGAGGACAGAGATGACATCTGTGTCTTCTTTCCTCAGGGCTTGACACAGAGTAGGCACCCATAGTATGTTTGTTGATGAATGCCTGATCGCCTGATTAATATGTATCTGTTCAGTGGTTCAGATCCAGGAATGATCACAGAAGGATCTGAGAATGAAGCAGGGGGAAGACTTTTTTGTCAGCAGTGGCACTTGGCTTTAAGCCTGGGTAGGATTTGGGTGGGGGTAGAGGGGAGTAGAAAGGAGGAAGAGCATGGGCTAAGACTCAGACTGGACAGAATCAGATGTGACTCTATGGGGATAGTCATTCTGTTCTTTGTTCCCACAGACTCAGGGGTCAAGCCCAGTGACGCTAGACCTTATCATTCCCTTCCTGAAGCCAGAGAGCTGTGTCCTGGTAAGGAATCTTACCCTCACTCTGCACATTCCGCCTTAGCATCTACTCTTCAGGGGGCACATGGGGCAAATGCAGTCTGCAAAAATGTTTGGTTTGGCCAACATGGTGTTTGAAATTGGAATTAGTTGCCACCATTTAAATATTGGAGAGTTCATATTTTAAAAAGCTGATTTCTGGCTTCTCCTCGAAAATCAGAAAACCTGGTACTGTGTCCACATTCAGGCATGGTGACAATGGGCTTGAGCTCAGTGGCATCTGATTACTTCATTCAGAGCCTGTGCCCTCCGGGTCCTCATGGACACCCTGGCCAACTTTGAGTTTATTTTTTGAGTTTGCCACTCTTGACCTGTTGTGTGCCCAGCCAGGGCTGGACCAAACACACCCTGTGCTGGAGAAATTCCCTATCCAGGGGAACTCCCCTTCTGTCCCCATTCAACTTCCCCTGGGAGGAGGGGCCACCCTGGCTTACAGGGATGGGGGGGCTCTGTGCCTTCAGGTGTGGAGGTCAGATGTTCAATTTTCCTGGAAGCACCTTTTGTGTCCGGATGGTGAGTTCTTGGGAGAGTGGGGTGGGGTAAGAAGGAGGATGGGCACTGAGGACCCTGGCTTGGCCTCACGCTGCTTGACTCAGTCTCTCATAGACACCTGGGGCTCTTGATCCTGGCACTGCTGGCACTCACCACCCTCTCGGGCATTGTTCTGGTCCTCACTCGCCGGCGCCCACTGTCAGGTAAGTACACTCGGGGGTAACCTGAGGATTCAGATCTGCACAACGTCTAGGCTGGTTGCCCCCCACCCTTCCCCTGCTTAGACTCCCTTCTCGGATAGTCAGGTTCGTGCTGCTGCACCAAGCTCTCTGCTACCCAGGGTGGGGAGCCTCAGGCCCCCTAGTGGTCAGGAATGGTTAAGGCAGAACAAAGGTCCCTCTGTGCAGGTGGTTACTGTTAAGAGTCTCTGCGCACGAGACTATTGGGGCGGAAATCCAGCTTGCTCTGCACCTGCCAAACTTGGCACCTAGACTTGGCCCCTTCTAGGGAGCTTTCATCTTATTAGCCCAAAGGCACAGTATAGGCTAAAGTTGCCTTGGGTACCCATCCACAGCGTAGATAAGGAACTAGGTTCCTACATCATACTAGTTCCTAGGCACCCTATGATGTAGCCCCAAGGCGGGGAGTGGGGGAGGGGAAGTGCTGGGTGTCTCTTACCGCCCCCCCCACCTTGTTCATTTGCTCCCGCCCCCAGGCCCGAGCCACGCGCGGCCGGTGTTGCTGCTGCACGCGGCGGAGTCAGAGGCGCAGCTGCGCCTGGTGGGAGCACTGGCTGAACTGCTTCGGGCAGCGCTGGGCGGCGGGTGCGACGTGATCGTGGACCTGTGGGAGGCTACGCGCGTAGCGCGCGTGGGCCCGCTGCCATGGCTGTGGGCGGCGCGGGCGCGCGTGGCGCAGGAGCAGGGCACCGTGCTGCTGCTGTGGAGCAGAGCCGACCCCAGTCTGGCCGGTGGTCCGGATCCCGGCGCAGCGCCCCTGCGCGCCCTGCTCCGCGCGGCCCCGCGCCCGCTGCTGCTGCTCGCTTACTTCAGTCGCCTCTGTGCCAAGGGCGACATTCCCCCGCCACTGCGCGCCCTGCCACGCTACCGCCTGCTGCGCGACCTGCCGCGGCTGCTGCAGGCGTTAGATGCGCTACCTTCCACCGAAGCCGCCAGCTGGGGCCGCCTCGGGGCTCGTCCGTGCCTGCAGGGTCGCCTGGAGCTGTGCCGACGGCTGGAACGGGAGGCCGCCAAATTTTGCCAACTGAGGCTGAGCAGAGAGAGGCCTAGGGGTACTGGCTGGAACCCCTGAATGAGCCTTCTACCCTTGAATCCTTGGGGTGCCACCTCGGGACTACTGGCCAAAAATCCTTACGCTGTCTGCCAACCTGGGAGCAGAGCACCTCCCTCACTGTCCCAGCCCCTTCCCCACGTGTGCCTGGCTTCTTCCTTAGGATTACCCTTTCAGAACCAGCAGGGAGAGTTGGTCTTTACTGAGGGCTCCACCGACCCCAGTCCTGTGGGGGTGGGGGAATCTTCCCACTTCTCTTCAAAATTCCGGAAAGAGTATTTTGCACATGAACCAGTCCAGGCTGGAGAGGTTGTGGGACAGGGATAGAGGAGGCAGGAGCTATGGCAGTTCTGAGTGAGGGGTGACTTCAGGGGGTGGGAGAAATTCCCTTTCTGAGCCAGGATACTGCTTTCCCAGACTGGAGCCTAGCCCAGAGGAGGATGGAGGGAGAGAGAGAGCCTGATCAGGGAAAGAGGTTTCAGCCTTGAGTGGCCAGGACACAGGTGTGACTAAGATCAAGAAAAATAAATAAAGGTGAATATAATGGATAAGCTAAGAGACACAATGTGCTTCTCTACTGTGCTCAGGATGCTGAGTTGGAGGGAGGGTCAGCACAGCCCTGCCTGGGGGTTGTTATGCATCAGTTTGTGGGCCCAAACCCTGCGTGTCCACACCTACAACCACATACTCCACATTCTCACAAGCAATGCCTCTGAAAAGGCAAAGGAGGACCTGGAAATTCTCACTGTGAACAGGTTCAGGAAGGTCCATTTGTCATGTAGCCAGCCCATGACAACAGCACAAATGGGGCCCCCTGTCTGCCTGGCTCTGAGTTCCTTTCCTCCATACCACACTTGAGCAGAGGCCAGGAAGTGGTGAAAAGCCCACTTTCTGGTGCTCTTTGTCCCTGCCTTTAGAGCTCCTGTCCCACAAAGGGTCACTAAGTCCCAGGGAGTACGTGAGAAGGGACCTGGAGTGCCCAGTATGAGGAGATTCAATAGGCACCAAAATCCCAGATTCACGTGGCAAGTGGAAATGCCCTAAGATTGCCCAGGCCCTCTTCCTTAGGGACTCCCAGGGTGAGTAAGAGCTCCCTTACTCAGCTGTGACTCTTCAGGGGCCCCTCCCAGCTAGGTGTCAGAGGAGGAGGAGGAGGGGGAGGAGGAGGAGGAGGAGAGGGAAAGAAGGAGGTGAGGCCACCACCCCAGTCCAAGGCTGCTGGCTCCCAGGCCTGGTGTTGGTGGGAGGGACAGGGCGGGGCGGGAACAGCCAGCTGCCTGCCGGGAGCCAAAACGAAAGCACTCTGGCTGGGTCTGGGACGGGATTCAGGACTCCCAGGAGAGGGAGTGCTCAAGCCCGCACTGGGACCCCAGGCTGAGGAGGGATTCCAGCCCCTCCTGGGGCTGAGTGGGAATAAAGGTACCGTGTCTGCCCCCCCCTCTGGGGGGGGCAGGACAGGGCCTTGGGCCTTGGTGCCTTCTGGCACCTGGAAGATGCCTGTGCCCTGGTTCCTGCTGTCTTTGGCACTGGGCCGAAGCCCCATGGTCCTCTCTTTGGAGAGGCTTGTGGGGCCTCAGGATACTGCTCGCTGCTCTCCGGTAAGTCTGGGGCACTAAGAGTGTTGGGGAAGGCTCAGGGTTCAGTCTGCGGCCCATTGGGGCCCTAGCCTGGCTCCTGTCACTGTCACTACTGCCAGAACTGCCCTGGCTGGTCTGTCTGGTGCTGATGGGTTAAGAGAAGAATGGGGAGGGGGCAAGCGCTGAGTTTGTCTTCTCCTGGAAGGGACTTGAACAAGGAGCCCTGGAAAGGTGGGCAGGGATCTCAGGCAGGGAAAAATGGCTACATTCGGTGGCATAAACTCTAACACGTCTTTACCTTCTCCCCAGGGCCTTTCCTGCCACCTCTGGGGTGAGTAGCCCTACTTTTAGAAAGAAAAGAACTGCCCAGGTTGGCGGAAGGGATGTTCCAGTCCCATGCCTTTCACACCCACCTTAAGCCCAGGAAGAGCCCAAAGCTCCTTGTCCCTCTGGGGGTGTCAGGTACAACTACCCTATGGATTCTGAACAGCTTTAGCTCTCACCCTGCCCTTTATGCACAGATGGTGACGTGCTCTGCCTACCTGGGAGCATCGTGTCTGCCCCAGGCCCTGTGCTGGTGCCCACACGCCTGCAGACAGAGCTGGTGCTGAGGTGCTACCAGGAGACTGACTGTGACCTCTGTGTGCGTGTGGCCATCCACTTGGCTGTGCATGGTGAGCATGTCATCCCATAACTGTGTGTGTTCCCATGTGAGTGTATCAGGGATGGGCACAAGGACTGGGGAGTCTGGCAGGCAGTCCTGTGCATCCTCAGTGTTCTCCTGGAGAGCACTGGCCAAAGGATCCCCATGTCAGCCTGGTCTCTCTGTCTACCCACCCCCCCGCCCTCCCTCCCCCCCCCAGGCCTGGCCCCTGCTTCTCAGCACTGGGCTTTCTGGAATGAAGCCAAGCCCAAAGCCAGCCCAGAGCTGGGGCCTGAGCTGGGTCTTGCTCTTGGGCCCTTCTAGGGCACTGGGAAGAGCCTAAAGGTGAGGAAAAGTTTGGAGGAGCAGCTGATCCAGAGCTTGAGGAGTCTAGAAACGGTG
Source organism: Panthera tigris (assembly GCF_018350195.1). NCBI lineage: Eukaryota > Metazoa > Chordata > Mammalia > Carnivora > Felidae > Panthera > Panthera tigris. The sequence continues at coordinate 51,153,922 of NC_056661.1, forward strand.
AGGAGAAGATGGCTGGCCCAACTGCCCCTTGCCACGGCCTTGCCCATGGCCCCGGGGCCTGACCAAACCCCTGCCCTGTTGCTCACAGCCTTTCTCCAGGCCCAAGTCGTGCTCTCCTTCCAGGCCTACCCCACCGCCCGCTGCGTCCTACTGGAGGTGCAAGTGCCTGCTGCCCTTGTGCAGCCTGGTCAGTCTGTGGTATGCAAAATAATGATAATACCAATAGCCATCTTCTAGATATGACATCTATGAGGCGCTGTCATGTGCGTTAGCTCTGTTTGCTGATGGCAAGGCTGTGGGCAAGCCCTTTCAGCCCTTTGTGCCTCAGTGTTCCAGTCTGTACAATGGGAATAAGAATAGTCCTACTTCATATGGCTGTTGTGAGAAATAGATGAGTTGGTACGTGTAAAACATCTGATGTAATGCCCAGCAGTAAAGGGTCTCAGGAAGTTTAATTTTCCCTTTCTTGTGTACTCCTTAAAAGTACCCATGGGGGTGCCTAGGTGGCTCAGTTGGTTAAACGTCTGACTCTTGATTTTGGCTCAGGTCATGATCTCATGGTTCAGTTTGTGGGATCGAGGCCCATGTTGGGCTCTGTGCTGACAGCGCAGAGCCTGCTCAGGATTCTCTCTCTTCTTCTCTCTACCCTTCCCATGCTCACCTGCTCTTTCTCTCTCTCAAAATAAATAAACTTATTTAAAAAAAAAAAAAAAAACCCATGAGCGAGGCATTATTATTACCCTCATTTTCCAGAGAGAGAAACTGAGGCTTGGAGAAAGGAAGTCTGTGGGCTGGATCTAGTTCTTGGACTTCCTGCTGTACCATGTCTGCTCCGTGTACATACTGTGGTGCAGGGTGTTGGAACTTCTTCCTACCTCAGGAGGCCACATGTGTTTGGAAGATATATCTCCACCCCGGGCCAAATCACTCAAGCCTTTTGACTTCCCCTCCCGCCCCCAGCTCCCAGCCAATATCCTCTTGCCTGGAAAGTTATAGAATCGGAGAACATCTGCTGGCCCACCTCAATGGGCAGTCATGAGGACCCCTGAGGCACTGGGTGTGAGAAGGGGTTTCTGATCACCTTAGCTTTGACCACAAGATGCAGGACAGCAGGGTTGGCACAGGGACTCAAATAGCTAGGGCCCTTATCCCTGCCCTGCTGACACCCCTACTGAGGGGGTGTGCTTTAGAACTGGGAGCCTTTTTTTTTTTTTTTTTAGCTTAGAATTGAGGGTCTTTAAAGGAAATGTTAATGGGAGAATTTCAGGCTATACAGTATAGCATCATTGGTTGGGGAAAGGGATGAGTGGAGTGGTCCATGGACAGGAGCTCAGAGCCTTTGGTCTGTATTCTGAGCCCTATACTACCAGCCTTCTGCCACCCCTCTCCTCACAGGGTTCTGTAGTATTTGACTGCTTCGAGGCTGCTCTGGGGGCTGAGGTGCGAATCTGGTCCTACACTCAGCCCAGGTACCAGAAGGAACTCAACCTCACCCAGCATTTGCCTGGTAAGTGGCTCCAGGTCCTGCCCCACCACCCCCAGTCTCTTTCTTGTCTGGCCACTGCCATTCTGCTTTTATCCCCTTCCTTGTCCCATCTGTTCTCAGGCAGGTGTCTGAGCTCCTATCCTCCCCAGGGTCTATCCCTCTTGTCTCCTCTCCCCAGGTGATACTGCTTCCCAGTGCTTGAGGAAGGTGCTTTGGGCCCTGGATAGATGGGGTGGTATTTAGGGGAAGGGAGCCCTTCCCAGTGCTCCCCATGGGTCAGACCACTCCTCTTCTTTCTTTGGCCCCCAGCCCCACTGGTGGCTTTTCTGTGATCTCTCCCCAGACTGCAAGGGGCTGGAAGTCCGGGACAGCATCCAGAGCTGCTGGGGTATGATGGACTATGGCCAACGGGGCTGGAAGGAGGGAGGGACAGGGTCTGGTGTGTAAGGGACCCTTGGAGGTGGCTTCAGGTCTGGGCTTGCCACAGTCCAAATGCTCACAGAGCTCATTTAATTCATCACACATGAACTGCAGTAGCTCCTACTCTGTGCCAGGCATTGGGACTATGAAGATGAATCTCCCTTATGACAAATTTATTTATTAGTACCAGGGACATCTAGAGGCCCAAAATGTTGTCAAGATTATGGTACCCTCCCCCCACATACACACCATATATCAAGATAACAATAATGTTAAGCCATAAAATAAGGGCTAAGAAAGTCAAGGCTCTGATGGTTTTTCCCAGGTACTACTTGAATTTTGTTTTTGCTTTGTTCATTTTTTTTTTTTTTTGAACTGGGGTATAACATACATACAGAAAAGTATGTAAAGAGCACTAATTTTAAAGTCCAGTTCACTTAATTTTTACATATGTATACACTTGCATAACTACCACCCAGGTCAACCTATAAGCAGTGATGTTCTTGAGCTCTTAAATTTTTTCAATTTTATTTCCCTTTTGGCTCCTTAACTTAAGTTTGGCCTGTCTCTTTGGTAATTCATTAGAAACTACTCAGCACCAGAGCTTTGAGGCCACAGATACACATCATGCATTTCATATCTTCATTCATTCAGCAATCAATGATTCACTTATTCAGCAGATATTTATTGTGTGATTACTCTGCCCAAGGAATAGTCCTAGGTACTGGAGATTAATTGGTAAACTAAACTGACAAAGATCCCTGCCTTCACAGAGCTGACATTCTAGCTGGGAGTCAGGGTCAAGATAGGGGTGATGGAGGGCACAATAAACACAAGGAAATGTGAAATATGCAGTAAGTTAGCTTGATTAGTGTTGTGGAGAACATTTGGGGAGGGGAAAGGAGGATAAGGAGGTTGGGGGTTGCAGCAGTCAGGGTTAGCCTCACTCGAGTGAAAAAAGACCCAAAGAAGTTATGGAAGGAGCCATATGGGTGTCTGAGGGAAAAGGGTTCCATATGCAGAGGGAACAGCCAGTACAAAGAGCCTGGAAGCAGGAGTGTATCTGGTGTGTTTAAGTAGAGAGGGCAGGGTGTCTGCACTAGATTAATTAAGGACAAGAGTACTAGGAAATAAGTTACAGTGGTCAGGGCAGCCAAATTGTGTAAGGTCTTGCAAGCCGTTATAAAGACTCTGGCTTTTACTCTGGAAGTAATTTGGGGGGTCATCAGAAGGTTCTAAGCAGAGAATGATTTATCCTACAGTGGTTACAGGATCCTTCTGGCTGCAGAGGGAGAAGAGTGTGTCAAGATACTGGGCTGGCTGCTGGGGACAAAGTCTGGTCTGAGATGAGGACACAGGCTCTGCCCTCTAGGGGCCTTCCAGTCTCAGGAATTTGAAGGAACTCCAAAGGGTCAGTCAAAGGGGTGTGATCAGGCTTGGGTATGTAAAAGAGGTGATGGAGGTCTCTGTCTCTTTGCCTCCCGCACAGCCCTGCCCTGGCTCAATGTGTCTGCCGATGGTGATGATGTGCACCTGGTGCTGGACGTCTCTGAGGATCAGCGCTTTGGCCTCTCACTGTACTGGAACCAGGTCCAGGGTCCTACAAAACCCTGGTGGCACAGAAACCTGGTGAGGCCTCCCTGTCCCTAAGTCCATTCCCACTCTAGGCTGATGCGCATGCTAAGGATGTGAGTGCATTATCAAAAGGGACCCTTGAATACAACACAGCGACCCCCACCCAAAGCAAGGAATATTGGTGGGGGAATAGCTACTTGCCTGGTTTCCTCGACTTTGGCCTCCAGCCTTCCTCCTCCTCATCTCTCCAACTTTCCCCCTTCTGCTTGTCCCACAGACTGGGCCACAAACCATTACCTTGAACCATACAGATCTATTTCCCTGCCTTTGTATTCAGGTAAGAGAAGAGTCCAGCTAGATGCCAGGGGAAGGGTACTGGAGAATTAATGAGGGGGGTGCCCCTTACCTTCCTTGTCTTACCATCCTCCACTCTCTTCTTTGAGGTGGGAACTATTGCTCCCTAGGGTGACTAGCCCTCTCCTGACCTTTGCTGTCCTGTCTTCTGCCTGTTGCAGACTCTGGATGCTTTTCCTGATCCTCTATCCACAGGACTCCTACTTATGCTTCATGGCCCCATTCAAATGTCACCTCCTCCTTGAAGCCTTCCCCTACTCTTCCAATTGTCTCTTTGTGCTCCCCTGGAAAGTAGAGAATGTGCTGTGAACTCAGACTGATTTGAATCCTGATTCTTGCCATTTGCTAACTGTGTGACCTCATGCAAGTCACTTCACCTCTCTGAGCCTGTTTTTTGTCTGTAAAACAGGACTAACAATACCAACTTCATAGGACTCTTATAAAAGGAAGTATCCAGACTTCTGTGTGTTGGCTCTTCCCTCTTCTTCTTCTTCTTTTTTTTAAGATTTTATTTTTAAGTAATCTCTACACCCAGCGTGGGCCTCAAACTTACAACCCTGAGATCAAGAGTCACATGCTCTACCGACTGAACCAGCCTGGTGCCCCTCTTTCCTCTGAAAGATATCTGATTGTATGTCTAAATGGTCATCAGGTCCCATCTGTTTTACCTCTGACATTAATGTCTGTCATTCCCTCTACCTGAAATGCCCCCCCTCCTTCTTTTCTGTATAATCAAATCCTTCCAACTCAAGTGCCACCTCTTTCCCAGAGCTTTACCTCAATTCCCTGGCCTCTCTTATCTTCCAGTCTTCTTGCACTTGTCTTTCCTTGTCCATTTGTCACTTCCTTTCTTATTTGGGCACCTGTTTCATTTCTTCTTGCATATAACAGATGCTCAATAAATGAAGGATCAATTTATTAATATATATATACATGTCTTATCCCTACTACAACTGAGAATTTGTAATTTCCTTGAAGGTAAGGAAATAGTACCTAATTCAAATTTAGTAACTCCCCTAGAGCCTTGCACAATGCCTGGCATGTAGTGGGTGCTAATTAAGTCTGTTAAAGGAATGAATGAATGAAACTCTCTAACTAGCACTGTGATAGGACACATAACAGACATTCATGAAACGTTTGCTGTGATATAAACGTCCTTACTGCCAAGCACAATGCCTGCTACATAATGGGTGGTCTTAATTAAAAGTGTGCTGAGTAAATTAACGTACTATCTCTATATCTTAGCACAGGGCTAAGCAAAGAATAGATATGCTTTAAAAGTCTATTGAAAGAAATGGGGTGCCTGGCGGGCTTAGTTGATACAGCATGTGACTCTTGATTTCAGGGTTGAGAGTTCAAGCCCCACACTTCAGGTGAAGTTTACTAAAAAAAAAAAAAAAAAAAAAAAAAAAAATATATATATATATATATATATATATATACACACACATACACACACACACACACACACACACACACACACACACACACTTATGCGCTCCTGGAAGGAAGTAGAAGCCCGGGGAGCCATATTTCCTGACCATACGCATTACTGTTTTCTACAGAAGAGTATATATGTATATTTTATTCTGAAAGAATAAATGAATGTGTCCTTAACACCTACCATACCACCTGGCACATAGTAGGTTCACACAAAGTGATCATGGATTTAATTATCAATGTTCCTAGTGCCTACCACAGTGCTAAGACACATAGTAGATACTCACTAAAAGTCTGTTGAATGAAGATGTTGCCAGATAATTGGCATAGAGCTTGCTGGAAGAATAAATGTGTGCAACTCTAGGGCTTTGCAAAGGGCAAAAACACTGGACGAGTGTTTATGAAATATCAGTTGAGTGAATACATCCCCAGTGCATAGCAGAGGCTAGGCTCCTGGAGGGTCAGCTCGGTTGAACTGACTTGTAGAACCCAGTTTCTTTTCCAGGTGTGGCCGCTAGAGCCCGACTCTGTCAGGACAAGCATCTGCCCTTTTAGGGAAGGTGAGCAAACTGGGGCTGGGGCCATGGTGGTAACAGTGCAGGTGGATGAGTTCTGGGTGCCCAGTGACCCCGCCCTCTCCTTGCAGACCCCCGGGCACATCGGAACCTCTGGCGTGCAGCCCGGCTGCAGCTGCTGCCCCCAAGGGGCTGGCGGCTAGATGCACCCTGCTCGCTGCCTGCTGAGGCCACTCTGTGTTGGCAGGCACCAGGAGGGGGCCCCTGCCAGTCGCTGGTCCCGCCGCTGCCACCAGCAAATGTCACTGTAAACGTAAGTGAAGCGGTGGGAGTCTCCTGGAAGGAAGTGGAAGCCCAGGGGGGCATATTTCCTGACCCCACCTATTACTCTTTTTCCACAGAAGGCACTTGAATTACCATTGCTGAATGTCCACCCCAACCTCTGTGTCCAGGTAAGAAGGGGGCATAAGAGCTCCGGGCTAGGGGCAGGACCCAGAGTGGACCCCCCCCCAGATAATTCACTGTCTTCTGGACCCACTTTATCCTTGAGTCACTGGAACAAAGTAGTTACTTCTGGGAGTTCCAGTATTGATTTTAGCAGTGCCATGGGACTCTGGGCAAGTCACTTTACCTCTCTGAATGTCAGTCTCCTCATCTGTTTAATGGGGATGATAATAGTAAATACTTCATAGTAGTGGCTAAAACCAATACATGTTCCCACCCTGTAGAGCTTATGTTCTAATGGAGAAAGGCAGACAATAGACCTACACACTATGTTAAAATTGTATCTAAATACTATGGGAAGGGTGGGGAAGGATAAAGGAGGGTGGGGGTTGCAATTTCAAGTGGAGCAGTCAGATGAGGCCTCTTGGTGAAGGTGGTTAGATGAGAAGGGAATGTATAAAGACATGAAAAGAGCTAATTTAGGGTCATAAGGCCCTTTAGCACAGACACTCTCACAAGGCTAAGGCTGAGAAAAATGAAGTATTTGCTAATCATCCAGCCTTGAACCCTGATCTGCCTAAGATTAGGTCCAGAGTGCAGACCCCCCCCCCCCCACATGACAGGCCTCCCCTTACTGTCCTACCCTTTATGGCCTTGGCTCTAGCTTTTTCCTGTGCTCCTAACCTTGGCCCCTTCTAAGCAGGTGAGCAGCTGGGAGAAGCTGCAGCTGCAAGAGTGCTTGTGGGTTGGTGAGTGAAGCCTGGAGAAGGCTGGGGCAGGGCCACTGTAATAGGGATGAAGCCTGGAAGTGCCAACTCTTGGGGGGTGAAGGTCAGGCACAGGAATGGGCGGGGGGGGGGGGCAAGTGGCAGGCTCCAGCAAGTTTGGGTTTCACTCAAGACTGGGCTCTTACCCTTTCCAGACTCCCTTGGGCCCCTCAAGGATGATATGCTGTTGGTGGAGACACGAGACCCCCACAACAACAGATCACTCTGTGCCTTGGAACCCAGTGGCTGCACCCCACTACTTAGCAGGGCCTCCACGGTGAGGGCTAGGGGACCCTCCTCCATGCACCTTTCCAGTTCTATCTCAAGCCTGGCCTCAAATTTCCACAATATTCAATTTCCCCTCCTCGGTTCCAGGCCCTGTGCTGGTGTCTGGGAATGTGGGGATGATTCAGACCTAGTTCCTGTTCTCAGAGGCCTCTTAGTAATCTCCATACCCCATTCCCCCACTATTCTGCTCAGCTGCAGCTTGGTGGTCTCCTAAATGTGGTACCCCTAGGTGATAGTCCCCTTTTGTCTTGGCAGAGGGCAGCTCGCCTTGGAGAACAATTACTACAAGATCTGCAGTCAGGCCAGTGTCTGCAGGTGAGTAGGTGGCAGGAGGGCCCTGCTCCAATGCCCAAGGGCAATAGGCCTAAAACTCTGTATTTAACTTCTTCCATCTCTTCCTGTGCCTCACAGAGGGCACCAGGGAAACTCTCACTCTTCCTAGGTAGGGGCCTCCTCACTGTCCCCCTAGTACCCACTCACCATCTATTTGTGCTTATGTGTGTCCAGCCTTAGGGAAGCCAAGAGTTGAAGAAGCATAGTTCCTGTTCCCAAGTTGCTCACTGCTGGCTAGAAACCAGAAAACAGATAACCAAATTCATATGTGCTAAGCATTGGGTTCCATGGAAAGCTTCAAGGAAGGACATTGTGCCAGATCTGGCAAGGAGGAAGGCAATAGTCCAGGCAGTAGGCATAGCATGATCAAAGGCAGAGAAGAGAGGCTTGTGGGGAACTACAGTGTGTGTGTGTGTGTGTGTGTGTGTGTGTGTGTGTGTGTGTGTGAGAAATATGCATAGCTGAGGCTGGAAATTTGGAGATCAGGCTGGCCAGAACTTGTGTTGTGGGGCCATGGTCTTGGTTTTGTTTTACAGCTGTGGGATGATGATCTGAGGGCACTGTGGGCCTGCCCCATGGACAAGTGTGAGTATTACAAGAATTGCCCTTCCCCCTCCGTACCAGGAGCTGGAATCTAGACAGTCTTAGGGGCAGCACATGCAATGGCCTGTCTTTCCCTGGCTCAGATCAATCAGAGGGACACTCCTTCCTTTATTCAAAAGCTAAGACGAGAGCTCACAGAGAGTCTAGCATCACCAAAAAGGCACAATCTCTGCCCCCACCGCAGCCATAGAAAGCTAGAAAGACATTAGCTAAACAATCACTTACATTTAGTAAATGTGAGTTATTGAAGCATTTGCTATAAAATGTCTAAAACCATGAATGCAAATAACGAGGACCTGACTTAGATGGGGTGAGGCCGGGAAAAGGTTTGACCTGTTCTGAAGGCTGAGCTGAGTGAAGTGGGGGAAAATGCTTTTTTGAGGAACTTCAAGGTGGCCATTGTGGCTAGAGGGTCTTCAGGGGCAGACTTCTATCACAAGGATGCAAGGGTCATCTAGGGCTTTGGGAGCTGATGTAAGGAATTGGATTTTATGTTAAGAGCAGTGGGAGCTTCCTGAAAGGCTATAATCAAATTTGTATTTTAAAAAGGTCTCTGGGGCTGCCATGTAATGAATGAACTGGAGGCAAAAAAGAGGTCAGGGACACCATTTGGAAGGTTGTTGGAGTCATCAAGAGAGTGAGGTCAAGCGTCCAGCAACACTAGGCTTAGGAGACAATCTTAGCTGACATTTGAACACCTACTATGCCCAGCATTGTAAGTGCTTTGTGAGTATTAATATATGTAGTCCTCACAACAACTTTATGAAATAGGTACTAGTGTTAACCCAGTTTTACAAAGGTGAAAACTGAGGCAGAAGATGAAATGACTTAAACAAGGTCACCCAAATAGATGGATCTATGTTCATATATTGACTCTGACACTACATGCTGTGGACTTCGGGCAAATCTTTCCATTTCTCTGAGTCCGTCAGTCACATATCGCAGCCCCCGAGATCTTTTAAATCTTTGAGTTTTTCTCCTTTGTGAATTGGGGTGAAAGTGTATGGTATCTAACTAGCGTATCCTCTCCTCTGGGTCTCCTAGATGTTCACCAGCGCTGGGCTCTGGTGTGGCTGGCCTGCCTACTTTTTGCCGCTGTGCTTTTCCTTCTCTTCCTTTTCAGAAAGGACCAAGTGAAAGGTGAGCGCTTCCCGGCTTCCGCACTCCCCAGAGACAGGGCTGGGAGTTCCCCTTGAGAAGGTGGCAGCCCAGCTCATGGGCTTCCCCGCCCCTCTCCCCTAACAGGGTGGCTGAGGCTCTTGAAGGAGGACATCCGCGCGGGGCGTAAGTGTGAGCAAGTGCCAGGCGGGGGGCCGCCCCTAGCGGGCCGGCCTCGGGCCGTCTCACGTCTTCCCTTCCCCTCGATTTTTCTGGCAGCTGCCACCAGGGGCCGGGCGGCTCTGCTCCTCTACTCGGCGGAGGACTCTGGCTTCGAGCGCTTAGTGAGCGCCCTGGCGTCGGCGCTGTGCCAGCTGCCGTTGCGCGTGGCCGTGGACCTGTGGAGCCGTCGTGAACTGAGCGCGCAGGGACCCCTGGCCTGGTTCCACGCGCAGAGGCGCCAGACCCTTCAGGAGGGCGGCGTGGTGGTGCTGCTCTTCTCACCTGGGGCCGTGGTGCTGTGCCGGGAGTGGCTGCAGGACGGGGCTTCGACTCCCGCCCCGCAGGGCCCGCACGACGCCTTTGCCGCCTCGCTCAGCTGCGTGCTGCCTGACTTCCTGCAGGGCCGGGCGCCTGGCCGCTACGTCGGGGCCTACTTCGACGGACTGCTCCACTCAGATGCCGTGCCTGCCCTTTTCCGCAGCGTGCCGGTCTTCTCCCTGCCCTCCCAGCTGCCCGGCTTCCTGGGGACCCTGCAGGAACCCGGCGACCCCCGCCCGGGGCTGCTGAGGGAGAGGGCGAGGCTAGTGTCTCAGGCCCTGCAGCCTGCCCTGGACCAGCTGCTTAAGGCTCCCGGGGATCCCGGGGACCCTGAGGACGGGACGAGGGATGGCACGTGAGGCAGGGGAGACAACTTGAATAAAGGCAGACGCTATTTTTCTATCCGTGCGTCCGGCATGTGTCTGTGACCGCGCCACTAGCCGATCAGCACACCGGCGGCCCTTTAACACCCGGACAGGTGCAGCCCGGCACCGCCTCCGGTTGGCTGACGTGGGATGACGCAATGGCACATGGGCCACCACCATTGGCTGTGGGTAGGCCCCGCCCCCCAGACTGCGGAGCTGGCTGATGCTGCACGTCTTACGCAGCCAGCGGCTGCGGTGGCGTTGGGGAGACTCAGCCGTCGGCGCCCGCGGGCTGGGTGGGTCATCTCTTCCTGCCCCGCAGCCTATGCGGATCTGGATCGTCCCCTGTCGACTAGTGGGCCGCGTCTTTGCAGCCTGCGGGCCGCTAACCTGACCCCCTTTCTTCATATCCGGATCCGGGCTCCTCCCCACAAGACCCGGGTTCCGTTCCGGACTCCTCCCCCCAAGACCGCCCATCCGGCCTCTACTCTCCTATTACTTGGACTCTGACCCATTCTCCCTAATTCTGCTGATCCTGGCCTAAGAACCCATATTCAGGCCTGAAAACAATGAGTTGACTTCTCCTTTGCCAAGGATTCAGGCCACCTCTCCCACCGTGACAAGGATAACTTATTACCATCTTGGAATTGCAGAATAGGCTCCTTCCTCACCACCTCCCCTCCCCCAGCCGAACCCCCGAGTCTAGCCTCTTTTTCTTACAATAACACACATCTGGGCTCCCAGACCCGCGGCACCTCAGAGCCAACCCTTTTCTTTCTCACCTGGCTCCTCCAGTGAGTCATCCCCATTCCCTCTATCTACAGGTTCCCAGCCTGGGTAAGACATGGCCTCACTGCCCCCCAGAGGCCTGGTCCCACCTCTGCTCTGGGGCCTAAGTCTCTTCCTTAGCCTCCCAGGCCCCATCTGGCTCCAGCCCTCTCCGTCTCCCCAGTCCTCTCCCCCAACTGAGCTCCATCCATGTCATACCTGCCGTGGACTGGTCGACAGCTTCAACAAGGTGGGTGCATGAGCAGCCTCGTGGGGGGCGGCCTAGCCATTATAGCACAGGGGTCGAGAGGAGTTCTGGGATGCAAGACTGCATGAGTCAGGTACTAGCTTGGTTGCTTACTAGTTGTATATAGCCTTGGGCAGTTTGCCTCTCTGCCTCAGTTCCCTGGTGAGTGAAATACCAAAGTGCTAGAATGTGTCAGGCACTGTACTTAGCCATTACTAATGTTCTCCATTTCCAGGGCCTGGAGAGAACAATCCGGGACAACTTCGGAGGTGGAAATACTGCCTGGGAGGAAGAGAAGTTGTCCAAATACAAAGACAGGTAAGGGGCTGGAGAGGTGGGTTCGTACACCTCACCTCCCAATCTCTGCTCTACTGGTGGGGGCCTGGAGACTCTTGGGGAGTCCTTATTCAACAAATATCACTGAACATCTATAGTACAGCAGTAGATAAGGCATGCAAAAACCCATTGTTAAGGAGGTTACATTCTAGTAGAGGAGACAGTGAATAAGTAAATAGATAATGTCATATCAGGGAAAGAATAGACTACAGAATGGTGGGAGGTGTGATGTTCAAGGTGTGACATTTAAACAGAAACCTGAAGGGGGCGCTTGGGTGGCTCAGATGGTTAAGCATCCGACTTCTGCTCAGGTCATGATCTCGCAGTCTGTGAGTTCGAGCCCTGCGTCAGGGTCTGTGCTGACAGCTCAGAGCCTGGAGCCTGTTTCAGATTCTGTGCCTCCCTCTCTCTCTGACCCTACCCTGTTCATGCTGTCTCTCCCTGTCTCAAAAAAATAAATAAACGTTAAAAAAATTTTTAAACAGAAACCTGAAGTAAAGAAGCAAGCTATGTGACAGTCGGGGAAGGGATTTAGACAGAGTGGGACTGAGCTTGATGTATTTGAGAAGAGGCTGGGAGGGAATGAGCAGAAGAGAGAATGGTACAACATGAAGCCAGAGGGGCTTGAAGGTTACAGAACGGAGTTAGATTTTATTCTGAGTGTAATGGTAAGCCATTGGAAGGTTTGGAGCAGGGAAGTGATGTGGTCTTATTTATACGTTTAAAAGATCACTCACTGCGATGTAGCAAAAAGACTGTAGGGACCAGAGTGGAGAAAGCAGGGAGAACATTTGGGAGGCTGGTCTTAAGTGTGACAGCAGCATGAGCTAGTGTGGAATCTAGTGGTGGACATGGTGAGAACGGGTCAGATCCTGGGTATATTTTGCAGATGGACTGATAGGGTTTGATGATGGAATCATTATGGGGTATGAGAGAAAAAGTAGAATAAAAAGTCCTTAGGTTTTGGGACTGAGCAACTGGGTGAATAGTGCGGATGTTCTACGGTATAGGTAAAACTGAGGCAGGACCAGATTTAGAGGAAGGGTGGAATCAGGTGTTCTCTTTGAACATATTGGGCTGGGAGGTCTGTTAAACAGCCAAGTAGAGTTAGATTTAGCTGTGGGGAAATCAGGGGAAATGTAGGAGTTAGAAATATGAATTTGGGAGTCATCAGCATATAGTCAGTATTATAAAACCATGGAATGAGATGAGACTATAATGAATGAAAGGCCTGAGTCCTAGGCCTTCCCACTTTTCAAAGCCAAGTTGAGGGGCACCTGGGTGGCTTAGTCAGTTGAACATCCAACTCTTGGTTTCAGCTCAGGTCATGATCTCATGGTGAGATCAAGCCCCGTGTCAGGCTCTGTGCTACCAGCTCAGAGCCTGCTTGGGATTCTCTCTCCTCTCTCTCTCTGCTCCTCCTCCACTCATGTGCACTTGTGCTCCCTCTCTCAAAATAAATACATAAACAAAAAAAAAGTCAAGTTGAAGAGAAGAAATCAGCAAAGACTTGGAGTTAGACAGACTTGGATGTCAGTTGTGACCCTATGTATCCTAGGGAAGGTCACTTAACCTCTGTGAGCCTCAGTTTCCTCATCTGTAAAATGGGGATGTTAATACTTGCTTTGACTATCTCATAGGATTGTGGTAAGGATTAAACAGTGATGCCCACTAGAAACAAAAGGTTTTGTTATCATGTAACATTGGTCATTTTCCTTTCCCTTCAGGGGCCTCAGTTTCCTCATTTAGGAATGAGATTGGGCAAGATAACCTGAAGAGCACTTTTGGCTGTATAGTGGCTCCTGTTTTTTGTTTGTGTTTTGTTTTTTAAGTCGTCTCTTCCTATATGCCAGGCACATGCCAGACCCTTTAAATACATAATATATATATACATAATATATGTGTGTGTGTGTATACATATTTAAAAATTTTTTTTTATTACAGTAAAGTATATATAACATAAAATTTACCACTAGAGACATTTTGTACATGTATAGTGTTTTGCAGTCTTTACCACTCTCTAGTTCCAGGCCACTTTTATCACTCCAGAAAGGAACTCTGTACCTATTAAGCAATCACTCCCTGTTCTCCCCTTCCCCCAGCCCCTGGCAACCATTACTCTGCTGTCTGTGTCCATTGGATTGCTGATTCCATTGGAACCCATTTATGTCTGGCTTCTTTCACTTATGATGTTTTAAAGTTATTTACTTATTTTTGAGAGAGAGAGAGAGAGAGAGAGAGAGAGAGCAAGCTGGGGAGGGGCAGAGAGAGAGAATCACAAGCAGACTCCACAATGTTAGTGCAGAACCCAGTGTGGGGCTCAAACTTATGAACCATGAGATCATGACCTGAGCCGAAATCAAGACTCAGACACTTAACCAATTGAGCCATCCAAGCACCCCTTTTTAAAGCTTAATAAAATTTCATTGTATGGATACTACATTTTGTTTATCCATTCTTCAGTTAATGAATATTTGGGTTGTTTCTACCTTTTTTTTTTTTTTAATGTTTATTTTTGAGAGAGAGACAGAGACAGAGCACGAGCTGGGGACGAGCAAGAGAGAGGGAGACACAGAATCCAAAGTAGGCTCCAGGCTCTGAGCTGTCAGCACAGAATCTGACACAGGGCTTGAACCCATGAACCGTGAGATCATGATCTGAGCTGAAGTCAGACGCTTAACTGACTGAGCCACCCAGGCGCCCCAAGTTGTTTCTACCTTTTGGCTGCTGTGTATAGTATTGCTACAAACATTTGTGTATAAGTGTTTGTTTGAACAAACATTCTTTTGGGTATATAACCAAGAGTGGAATTACTGATTCATATGGTAATTGCATGTTAAACTTATTGAGGAAGTGCCAAACTGTTTTCCACAGTGGCTACACCATCTTTCATTCCATTCACCTTCACCATTCACCTTCAATGTAGGAGGGTTCCAATTTCTCCACATCCTGCCAACACTTGTTACATGATGTATTTTTAATCACATATACGCAGCAAGGGTATTATCTTCCATTGTGAAAATGCAGGAACTGAGATATCTTACAACAAACATGCAGGGCAGGTATTGTTTCCATTTTTCAGATGAGAAAAGAGAGGTTCAGGAGAGGTTAAGTGACTTGCCCAAGGTCACTCAACTAAATTCAAACCCAGGTCTGTCTGACTCGCTAATCAGTACCCCTTCCATTATGCCCTACGGCCTTTCCTTTGACATTGTCATGGCATGAGGGTGGGGGGAGAGGAGACCTTAAGGAGGGTGGTGGATGGGGTAGAACATATTCATACGATCCCTGCCCTGTCCGTTCAGTGAGACCCGCCTGGTAGAGGTGCTCGAGAGTGTGTGCAGCAAATCGGACTTTGAGTGCCACCGCCTGCTAGAGCTGAGTGAGGAGCTGGTGGAGAGCTGGTGGTTTCACAAGTGAGTTACTGGGGGGCTTCCCAGGGAGGGGGCCATAGGCAGGACCTGGTGGTAAAAGAGGGGGGTGCATGCTGGGGCCTGTGTCCTGGTTTGACTCCTTTTTCCAAACCTAGGTCTGCTAAGGACTTGGGGGGTACCCAAGTTCTCAGTCTGAGCTTCAATTTACCCCTCTGCCAAATGGGGAGAGGGTGTTGGTTGGGTAGTGTTATGGGTCTTATATCCAAGAAGGGTTGTATCACAGGTTCTTTGGGAGGGTGGGGGGTGGATAGCACCTCTGACACTGTCTCAGCCCCCCTCACTATCATCCCCACCTGCTAACCCCCTCAGGCAGCAGGAAGCCCCAGACCTCTTTCAGTGGCTCTGCTCAGATTCCCTGAAGCTCTGCTGCCCCTCTGGCACCTTCGGGCCCTCCTGCCTCCGTGAGTTTTTCAAGCTCCTCTTGGGGGATGAGGGGACTGACAAGGTCAGGGATCCAGTCCTGGCTCTACCACATAGCTGGCTGTGTGAGCTCAGGTTGCCCTCATAACTTCTCTGGACCTTCGTTCTCATCTGCCTTTGAGAGCTGTTGAGATGAGCAAATCAGTGGGGAATGGCTCTGAAAAAAGATAAGTGGGCTAGACTGAGTCAGATGGGACTATGGTTTTTTTCATGTATGTGAGAAATGGCCCCACCCACCCCCCATTTCCCATGCATGGATCAGACCAGGCCGCATCCCCTGGACTAAGGCGATCTTCCTAGGGACAGGCGGGTGCTGCTTTGAAGCCCCCATTGTCATCATACAGTCCTGAGGGAGGAGCTAAACCTACTACCAGCCCCTTTTAGAAAACTCTGGAAGATTCAGATAAAAGACTAAGTGACACAAAGAATAAAAAATAGATAAAACAAAAAACAACAACAACAACAAAGGGAGAGTGACTAAGATGATAATTCAGTCTTTATAAGAGGAAAGATTTATAAATAACCTGTTCCACAGTGGGGTATTGGTTAAGTAAATTTCATATAGTTTATGATGAAATATTATGTTGCCATTAAAATTGAGTTTGCTCTCCAAAAATATTTAATGGTATGGGGAAATATTCTCTGTATTCACGATTGTGTTTATGATCTCACCTGGTTTGGTATCTGCCCACAGCCTGTCCTGGGGGCGCAGAAAAGCCCTGCGGTGGCCACGGGCGGTGTGAAGGGGAAGGGACTCGAGGGGGCAGCGGGCACTGTGACTGCCAGGCCGGCTATGGGGGCGAGGCTTGTGGCCAATGTGGCCTCGGCTACTTTGAGGCAGAGCGCAACGCCAGCCATCTGGTATGTTCGGGTAGGTAGCCAAGAGGCGCAGGGCTGGGCAAGGGCAGATGGGTTGCCTGCCTGCCTACCCTCACACTTCCCGCTTCTCACCCAGCTTGTTTTGGCCCCTGTGCCCGCTGCTCGGGACCTGAGGAGTCCAACTGTTTACAGTGCAAGAAGGGCTGGGCCCTGCATCACCTCAAGTGTGTAGGTGAGTGAGGCCCTAGCCCTAGGTCTGGGGAGGAAAGCAGCAGCCTGGACTTGGTCCCCATCAGCACACACATCTCTGGGCTAGACCACCACAGTTCCCAACTTCATGGTGATCTCAACCTGTTCGGGAAGGCAGAAAAGTAACCTAGAGTACAGACCGATC
Organism: Panthera tigris; assembly: GCF_018350195.1. NCBI lineage: Eukaryota > Metazoa > Chordata > Mammalia > Carnivora > Felidae > Panthera > Panthera tigris. The sequence continues at coordinate 51,170,568 of NC_056661.1, forward strand.
TTTGTACAGTTGGAGATGCCCCTGATCCAGCTCTGTAGAGGTGGGGAATCAGGAAAGGCTTCTTGCAGGAGGTATCCCTTAGGCCAAGTCTTGAAAATTGAGGAAGAGTTAGCCAGGGAAATGAAGATACTTAACCTGGGGTCAGGAAGCCTGGGTTCAAGACTTGGTTTTGGTCTCTGTGTAGCTATTTATATAAACGAGGGTAAAGGCTAAGCTGCTACAACAGAAAGGTCACCAAAGACTATGACTTAAAGAATATAGAGGTTTATTTTTATCTTATACCACAGTCTTAAAACAAGTGGTCCAGGCTGGCAAGGAAGTTCCACCTGTTACAAGCATTCAAGGACCCAGATACTTTCTGTCTTACAGTGTGGTCATCCCCTTGGGATGTTTTTGTTGCTTGAGGTACCTCCATGTTCCATGACCAACACTCAGGAAGTGAGAAAGGGAAGAAAATGCATGGAAGAGTCCACTTCTGTTGTTTTAAGGCCAAGCTAAAAGTGGAGCACATCATTTCTGTTTACATCCTCTTGGCCAGAACTCAATCATTAGGCCACACTTAGCTGCAAGGCAGATTGGAAAATGTCATCTTTAGTTGGGCGGCCCGAAGTCCTACTGCACCTCTGCCTTCGTGTTGGCACACAGCCGGCAGTCTCTGCCAAGCTATTTGAGTCTGAGCAGGTCCCTTCCCCAACAACCTTGGCCTCAGCTTCCCCGTTAGTGTGATAGGGATTGAAATCCGTATCCTGCCTGCTTCCCTGCAGACATCGATGAGTGTGGCACGGAACGAGCCAGCTGTGGATCCAACCAGTTCTGTGTGAACACAGAGGGCTCCTATGAGTGCCGAGGTAAGTGCTGATCCTGTAAGGAAGGAGTGTGGGAAGGGTAGAAGGGGCTGCTCCATGCCCTTTCCCCCAAGTTTCTGCCTTCTCAGGCACCAGAAAACCACCCCCCCCCCCAGACCTCTTCTGGAGCAAGGCTTCCCCCCTTCCACAATCCGCCTCGGGCCTAAGGGCAGCTCTCACCCTCTTCTCTCCTATCCCTTCTCCAGACTGTGCCAAGGCCTGCCTGGGCTGCATGGGGGCAGGGCCAGGCCGCTGTAAGAAATGCAGCCCTGGCTACCAGCAGGTGGGCTCCAAGTGTCTCGGTGAGTCTCCTGCCAGTGGGGCACAGACACCGTGAAGTGCCTTGCCCACCACAAATTGAGAAGAGCTGGAATGTGGACAGGGCAGGGGAAGGAAGGGTGGAATGTTGTTTGGGCAAGGGCAAAGGGGTGTCCGGATATGAATGAGATGGAGTCAGGGCTGCCATATGTGGGACCCTGGCAGTGGGGGTCTGACCCCGCCTCACCCTCCCTCAAGATGTGGACGAATGTGAGACAGAGGTGTGTCCAGGAGAGAACGAGCAGTGCGAGAACACCGAGGGCAGTTATCGCTGTGTCTGTGCCGAGGGCTACAAACAGATGGAGGGCGTCTGTGTGAAGGAGCAGATCCCAGGTGAGCCCTGTAGTGGCCCCCAGAAACCTGAGGAAGGGAGGTCCTCATCCAGGGGGAGGGCAGGCAAGCCCCTTCTCCAGGCAGCCATAGGCCCTGCCCCATCCCCACTGCCACCCATCCCCCATAAGGCTGCAGTGAGACCCAAACCCTACATCTGATCCCCAGGCTGACTTTTAGCGGCCTCACACCTCCCAAGGCAGAAAGAATATGGCACTTGGTGTCAAATCCCCCCTATCTCCCTTCTTATCTGTCCCATTGGGGCCAGTCCTTACCCTGGGCTGCTGACAGCTGTTGCAGGCTGTTGTTCTGAGATGAAGGACAACCACAATGATGACGATGGTGACTACTTCACAGCTCTTACCATGTGTTGACACTGTTCCAAGCCTGTTGCATGTATTAAGTTATTTCGCTTCTACAATAGGTCCAGTGCTGTTCGTATTATTCTCATCCTCACTTTACAGGGTGGAAACTAGGATGCCGACAGATGAAATAACTTGCCCAGGACCACATGACAAGCAGGTTGCAGAGCTGCGAGTCAAATCCATGCAGTCTGGCTCTGGAGCCAGGCTGGTACACAGGCTGTCTCCAGACTTGCCCACCACATGATCTTGGGCAAACCTCTTCACCACTCTGAACCTCAGTTTCCCATTTATTGAGACAGGGACAATAACTGCCTGTTGGAGTTGTTCTCAGCAGTAAATGACATCATGTGCCGGCTTGCTGGGCAACCATGTGGCAGCAATGATGAGGTATGTGGGAAGCTCCAGGAACAGCGGGGGAGTGACAGGTGCTTCTCTTGTTCCTCACAGAGTCAGCAGGCTTCTTCTCGGAGATGACAGAGGATGAGCTGGTGGTGCTGCAGCAGATGTTCTTCGGTGTCATCATCTGTGCACTGGCCACACTAGCTGCCAAGGGTGACTTGGTGTTTACCGCCATCTTCATTGGGGCTGTGGCGGCCATGACTGGCTACTGGTTGTCAGAGCGCAGCGACCGTGTGCTGGAGGGCTTCATCAAGGGCAGATAATCCTTGCCACATTTGCAGGATCTCCTCCTATCCAGGCTGCCCCCAGAAGTCAGGCCTCTTTCCTGCCTGGACACTTGAGGCAGCTTGCTTTATTTTTGAGCGGGGTAAATACCACACCTCACACCTAGGCAGGTGAGACCCTTGGGGTGAAAAAGTAGCCCTAAATATGGATGCCATGAGATCTTGGCCTGGGGGAACTGGGTAGGCTTCACAATGTGTGTGAATTTTTAAAAAAGTATCTCCTTGTGGTGGCTGCTAGTGGGCTTTGGCCCCTGTCCAGGATGAGGGGGGATTCCCTCCAGGGGTGGGCCCATCACAGCCTCCTCCTGCCAGCTGCATGCTGCCAGCTCCTGTTCTGTACCCCTGCCCCTCAGCCGCTGATTATTTATTCATCTCAGGAAATAAAGGTCTTGGAAAATGGAGAAACTTCAGCCTCACTACCTGCCTCCTACTCCCTATGGGTTGGCCTGAGCTACTGCGAGCCCCCCCCCACCCCACCCTTGGGGAAATTTTCTAAAACCCTGGGAAATTGAGGGCTACCATGATGGAGAAGCAGTATAAGGAGGACAGAGGGGCTTGGCCCTGAAGTAGTGTTAGGAGAAGGGGATGGAGGAACCAGGCTTTGGAGTGGAGGTTCCTGGGTTCATTGCCAGCTATCATTTGCCAAAGGACCCTGGACAAATTGCTTTTGTCTCTGATCTTCACTCTTCCCATCTATAAAATGGGCATGATAATGCTTTCCACTCAGGCTTAATAGAATTAAGGAAGAGGATAAATACAAAGAGCTGAAAACAGTGTACAACAGATAGATGTTCTGTAGCCGTTATTCTTAAGGTTTCCCACAGTGGGGTACCTTTCCTTTCTGGGTCCTCCCCTCCCCAACATATAGGGGATTTGGGATTGCTGGGGGTCAGGGGTGGGGACTGCTACCTCTTCTCTGAACGGGATCCTGGCATGGCCAGAGGGAGGTATGAGCCAAGTCCTAAGGGTTTATTTCTTTGGCACAAAGAGGACAGTCAGTCTGGGCAAGCAAACCTCATCTCCACACTACGGAGTCTGGAGGGGTGTTTGGGGGTACCTGGACCCCATATCCCACACCCAAATCCATGCATGTCCACCCTGTATTCCGCATAAGTCACAGCCTCTGTGCAAAATACCCACTGAAAAAAATAGATATTTAAAAAACAAAAAATGGGGGCAGTTAGGTTCATGCCCCAATGTTGCCAGGGGCTGTAGTTAGATGGAAACCCGGGAATGCCAGTTTTTCAAATGTTCAGTTGTCCCAGTCGGCCAAGCCATACGGCCATCGAGGGTAGGGCCCCGGTCCTGCATCCCTGGACCCCTCAGAGCTCGATGGTGTCACTGGAGGCGCTGCGGGAGTCCCCGGCCTTGCAGCGAGGCTGGACCTCACTCTGAGGTTCCCCGGACCGGGAGGGGGTAGGGGCAGGAGCAGGGGCTGGGGCAGGCAGTAGCTGCACCGTGCTGGGCAGCTCATCGAGGGGCAGACTGTCCACCGACGACAGCCCGTGACGCCACGGGTTCCAGCTGATCTTGAGCGAGCCCCGGGAGAAGCTGTCCATGGAGCTGCCAGAAACCGCCCCGTCAGGTTCATCCGCGACATGTGGTGGGACCGGGCCGCGCACGCGCACGTCGCTGAGAGACCGGCAGCGGCCCCTCAGGAGCGAAGAGCCTGCGCCCTCGAGCTCGGGGTCGGGGTGGCTGCCCCGGCGCGGCCGCAGCGCGCCCCCGGGCGGCGGGGAGGACAGACCGCGCAGGCCACAGCGCCGGAAAACGCTGTCTCGCACCAAGTGCTCTCGGAAGAGCGCGGCGTCGATGCTGCGGCTCAAGTTGATGGGTGATGGCGGCCGCAGGTCCAGCTCGCTCATCGACGGCGCCGGCCCCACGCTGCTGCGGGACAGTCCAGGGCCACCCTGGGGACCACGGCCCAACGACGCAGCCGACCCCCAGGCGCCTGAACTGGGCGTGGCAGGCGGCCCACCCTCTGCTGGGTTGCGGATGAGGCTCTTGCTTATGTCCAAGCTGCCTGCACCCACGCCACTAGGCCCCGCATAGCAGTTGTTTGGTCGCTCAGGCACCTCGCTCTTGCCCGAGGGCGTGGGGCACGCCAGGCGCAGCAACTTAGCCCAGCAAGCGTGCTCTGTGGGCGGCCTGGGCCGCGCGGCGGCTACAGCGGCCAGCGCAAGGGTGAGGGCCCATGTCAGCTCCAGCAGGCGCAGCCAGAAGTGGACGCCCCACCAGGCCCACGAAAAGCGACCCACCCGACCTGGGCCCGGGTATAGCCAGAGCGCCGCTGCCAGTTGCAAGCCACTGGCCAGCAGCCCCAGCGCGCCGGCCACGGCCAGCAGCCGCGGGCCCGGGCTGGCATCCCAGCCCCGCGGCCCGTCCAGCAGGCGGCGACGGCACAGACAGAGTGTGCCCAGAGCCACGGCCGCACCCCAGGCACAAGACAAGCCCTGAGCCAGGAGGTTGAACGCAGGCCTCACTGACAACAGGTCAGTAGTCAGCAACCCCACGCCGTGCGCCAACGCCAACGCTCCCAGCAGGAGCGGGTTTTGCAGCTGCTGTGGCAGCCCTGCGCCCAGCCCGAGTAGGGTCAGGGCCGCCAGCGCAGTGAGCAGCAAGGGGAAGGGCAGGTTGTAGAGCACCAGGCCAGTGCGTAAGCCCAGCCGTGCCTGAGAGCCGTATGGGTCCGCGAGCATGTAGGCAGATCGAAGCCCCGACGCTATGAGCACCAGCACCGCTGCCACCAGAGCCAGCCGGGGCCCCGCAGGGGCAGCTGCCAGTGAGGCCAGTGCCAACAACGCGGGCAACAGGAAGAGCACCCCCACCCCATAGACGTGCAGCTCCCAGGAAAAGCTCAGCACCCGCCGCAGGGGACCCCAGCGCAGGGGAGGGGCGGTGGCATTGGCCGGGGGGCTGGTGGCTGGGGCTGATGCCATGGAGCTGGCTGAGGGCTCCGGAGGGGGTGGCTGGCCCAGGGCGCGCTGCGTAGTGACCCGAATGAGGCCCCGGCGTGACGTCGAGGGGGCCTGGACTGGGGGTGCTGGGGGATGGCTTTGGGGGCGCCCCGGCCACTCCTCGGCTTCATCTGCAATAATAACAATATCAGAATAACCCTTTGAAAAGTGTTTTTGATTTCCCACATTCTCTAGTGTGGTGGGCAAGTTATTTCACTTTTCTAAGCACATCTGTGAAATGGGGATGATAATAGTACCTACCTCATTGGATTGTGGGGAAGATTAAATGTTTAGCATAGTGCCCAACACCCAGTAATGTTAAACGACATGACCTATCACTTTTATTAATAATATACCAGCAGTTCTCAACATTGGCTGCATATTAGAATCACCTGGAGACGAACTGAATCAGAATTCCTTGGGATGGGGCCTGGGTATTGGAGTTTTTAAAAAACTCCTCCAGTGATTTGTGGGAGTTGGAGACACTGCACTAAATATATCCAAGTTACATTTACGAATATTCCACCCCAAAGGGCAAATGACTTGTCCCAGAGTACCCAGTATTAGTTTATTATCCTTAAGTTTTTGAAGGAAGTCCTGGCCAGTTCCTTTAAGGAAGTATTTGTCCCCATTCACTCCCCGCCATGTACCTCGGTTTTTAATTATTAGACAGAGTACCCACTCTCCCCCAAACCCCTAGTCATCCCCTCACCTGGCTGCAGGGCCCCCACAGGGCTCTCTGTTCGATTTGTAGTTGGGCCAGGGTCCAAGGGGCCAGGGATGAGGGACTTGGGGGTACCTGGGGTCTCCAGTGCTCCTCTCACCCGCTGGGGGGAGATGGGGTCTGCTCCATTCATTGCTGCTATCTCTGAAATAACAAAAGCAGTTATCACTGCCTGACCATGCAGTGGTCCCCAAAGTCTAGTCCCCCCAAAGGGAGGCACAATCACGCTCATTTGCCAGAATGAGGAAAATGGGACCCAGAGAGACCAGAGGTCACATAGAAACTGGGGCATCCAGCTATGCTGGAACACCGTCCCCTCCCAGCCCTACTGGGAAACCTCTACTTTGATACCCACCTGGCTTAGGTTGCCCGTCAGGAGTCTCTGTGGCTGGGGGACCTGAGGGCTGGGGTCTTGGTGAGCTCCTCACATCAGAAAGATCAGCCTCTTTGGGTGAGGGACTTGGAAGACTGACTTCCCAGGTCTCCCCACCTCCAGCCTTCTTGGGGAGCTCAAGTGGTAGCTCCTCAGTAGGAGGAAGGCTTTTGGCCAATGCCAGGTCTGGCTGGGGCCCAGGCTCCTGAGAGGATGCCACCTCAGCTGGAGATACCAAACCAACATGAGGGGCTGCTGGATCTTGTTGGGTGAAGAGGGGGCTTTGAGCTGCCTCCTGGAAGTCCTCCTCGCCCCCACCCTGTTCTTCCAGCACTGGCGTCTTGGTAGTGCCCAAGTTGGGGGCAAGAGTCTGGGAAGGGCCCTGGTGGTCTAAGGGGGATATCTCTGAGACTCTGATCTTGGCTTCAGCCACCAGACCCTCATCTTTAGGTGGTTGTTGTCCCATTTGGCCTCCAGATTCCTCTGGCCCTGGGGAGGGAGAAACTGTAGCTATCCTGAGTTGGAGTCTGGGAGTTATGGGGATGAAAGTGAGATGGGGGAGACCCACTGGATGGGGGGCTGGTGCTTCTTGCTCCATAGGCTCCTGTGAGTCAGGAGGTCCTGTCCAGCCATGAGAACTTGGCCCTCGAGCCATCTGGAGATCATCAGTTACTGGGAGTCCTTCTCTCTGAGCTCTATGGGCTGCTTTAGGTCCGTGCAGGGCTGGGCCAAGGGGAGAATCTGCGGGCGCCTCAGGTGCTTCCTCGGCAGGCACCTGGGGGACATTGGAGTTCCAGGGGCTCTCATCTCTGGACTTCTGCCAGAAGAAGTCGAGGGCATGGGGCTCTGTGCCCATAGGGCCCTGGGGGTCATCTCCTAGGATCAGGTGTGGTTCCGAGTCCTCAAGTGGCTTGGGAAGGCGCCGGCCCAGAGCAGGGCCAGGCCCCAGGGAGAGCAGCAGCATCAGCAGTAGGGGGCCACATACACGGCCCCATGGGCTGGGGGCCATGGTCCACTCTGATGTGTGGGCCTAGAACACTCAACTTCCAGTCCTCACTGGATGAGCCTAAAAAAAGGAGAAGGGGGATGACATGTGAGCATTGGGAGCATCCATAGCTGTCCCAAGGCGGGTGGTGGCAAGAAAGAAAGAAAGAGAGCTCCCCTTTCCCCAACCCCTTCCTGTTCAACCCCTTCATGCTGCCCAGAGTGACCTTTTAAAAATGTATCTCTGGTCATGCCACTTGCCCTACTTCAAAACCTTTGGTGGCTCCCCATCACCCTCAGGAAATAATATAAGCTTCTCTCTTAGCCTTCCAAGGCTACACCAGGCTGCTTATCCCCTTCAACAACCACTGGGCTGTCCAATGCCCCAATCCTTTGCTCCTGCTGTTCTCTCAGCTTGGACTGCCCTCTCCCTTCTTCTTCACTAGCTGAAATCCTCTTTTTTTTTTTTTTTTTTAATGTTTACTTATTTATGAGAGAGAGGGAGACAGAGCATGAGTGGGGGAGGGGCAGAGAGAGAGAGAGAGAGAGAGAGAGAGAGGCAGACAGAATCTGAAGGCTCACAGAGCTGAGCTGTCATCACAGAGCCTGATGTGGGGCTTGAACTCATGAACCATGAGATCATGACCTGAACCAAAGTTGGATGCTCAACTGACTGAGCCACCCAGGTGCCCCTGAAACCCTATTCTTGAAGGCCTGGCTCAAATATCAGAGCAGTGAAGAGGGAGAGGAACATGCTCCTGCCTTTGAGGAGAGATCTGGGTTTGAATCCCAGCTTCGCTATTTCCTGGGTGAGTCACCTCACCTCTGCAAATCATGGTTTTCCCATCAGTAAAATGGGTATAAGAAAAGTACCTAATTCAAAGGAGCTCTTCCAAGACTTACCTAACAAAACACATTATATAGGCCAGGCCCATAATAGGAGTTTAATAAGCATTAGAGACCTTTTACTTTTCCCTTTGTCCAGAAAGCTTTCTTTCCACCAGCCCCCTGACGTATTTCGACAAAATATGTGAGCACATACTATCTGCCAGGCCCTGGGGATAAAGCAGTGAAAAGACTGACAAGATGCCTGCCCTCACTGAGCTGGCATTCTAGGGTAAGGGGCAGACAATGAATAATTTTAAATAAGATGAGCGCTGAAGAAAATAAAACAGGTTAAGAGATTGATGGGGGCTACTTTACACAGGGGGTACAACAGGAAGACCTCTGAGAGGTGACATCTAAGCTAGATGCTGATGAGAAGGAGCCAGCCATTTGAAGATAATGAGGGAAAAGTATTTGGCAAAGGGAACAGAAAGTGCAAAAGGCCTTGAAGCAGAATGAATGAGGTGAATTCAGGAAATGAAAAGGCTAGTGTGGCTGGAGCAGAGAGCAAAGGAAGGAGAAAGGAGCGAAGGGAGATAAGATCAAGAAGGTGGGGCTAGATCACAAGGGCCCTTGTAAGCCACAATAAGGCACCTGGATTTTATTCTAAGTATCACAGGAAGCCAATGCAGATGTTAAGCATGGAAGCAAAAAGGTCCAATTAAGTGTACTGAAAAGGGGGAGAGAGGCCAGTGCAGAAATCCAGGTAAGATAATAATAGTGGCTTGTTTCAGTTTAGACATTTCTTTCCCTGACACCACCTCCACCCCTTCCTATCATCCAGGTCACATAATGCAATCTCAGGTCTCCTCCACTGGCCTGGGGCTTTTCAAGGGCTGCTTTTGCATCTTTATTTCTTGCCTCAGGCCCCCTGCATATGCCTGGCCCTGGGTAGATACGCCCTGAAGTTTCCTCTTCTTGAGTCCCTAGTTAAGCCAGGGAGGCAGGAACGTGGCCAGGAGACTGCAGGGCCAGGGAACAGCAACTATGAGAGAGGAGAGGCTTGGGTGTGTTTAGGGGCAGAAGCCCTGCTCCTTTCTTCTCTGGGAAGACTCCCTGGCTCCTCATCTTTGGTGGCTCACAGACCCCTTGAGAAACCAATGAAAGTTCCAGGTGCTCTCTCCAGAAAAATGCCAAGGTTCATCCAAAGTTGTGGACAATTTCAGGGGGTTCAAAGATCCCCCAAACTAGACTCTGCCTTAAAGTCTTGTTAATTTCTCAAGCATTCACTCTGCTCTGCTCCTAGCTGGGTGCTGGGGACCCAAAGAGAAGCCTCAATTGCAGTGTCAGGATTGGGGGGGGGGGGGTAGCTGAGGAGGAAGGACTGAACAGCCACTGACACATGTCCTGGTTAATAATAGTGCTCCTGTGTTGAGCACTTACCCAGTAAGGCTCCTGCGCTAAGATTAGCTGCCTGTCCTCCATCTCACCCAACCCTCTCAACACAAGCAGGTGTGGGTATAACCATTTCATAGAGGATGAAACCAAGGTTCAGAGAGGTTTCGCAAATCACCCAAGGTCGCACAGCCAGCGCATGGCCACACTAGGGGTTGTGAGACCTGCAATGGCTCATTTTGCACAGGGGGTCCAAAAGCTTTTCAGAGGAGGTAGTTGAGTTAGGCCTTCAGTGATAAGCATATGCCATCTGCTCAACCGCCCGCAATTCAAATGAGATGTAGGCATTTATGGGCACGGGGGAGGCTGCCTAGTCCTGGGTTCCCGCTACAGGACAGATTCTTGGGGGGATGGGGTAAAGGGTAGGGGGTATCTCTCTGCCCTAGGGACTGGAGAGAGGCCCGCCTGGGGGCAGGGCGAGGGCCGCCGCAGGGCAGCCTCCAGGACCTGGTCCATCTCGGGTTACCTCTCCTCCTTCGGCTCCTCTCCCCTGGCTCCGCGCCTTCCCGCAGTGTCCCGGGTGGGGGTGGGCACTGGTGCAGGCCTTGCCGCTCGCGCCCAGAAAGGGGGCTGCAGTCCATGCTCCCTGCCTGGGCCCCGTCATCGCCCCCTCCCTCGGCCAGCTCCTCACCTGGGCGCCTAGCCGGCAGCCCCCGCGTTCACCTTGCGCGCGTCCCTGCAGCCGCTCCCCGCGCCGCATCCTCCGCGATGCTCAGACTTGGCTAACAGAGCCCGGCGCTGCCGATCGCCGAGCCCGCCCACAGGAAAGCCATCCCCACTTAACCCTTTCCCCTTAGGGGTGGATTCTGCTCCCCGTCCTGACCTCCCCTCTCTCGGAGATTCTCAGGGCTAAGAGGGGAACCGAGGTTCCCTTCCGCAGCATCCCTGAATAAGGGACAGCCAATCCTGGTTTGCACACCTCGTGGAGCTCACTGTCTTTATACCTGTATACCTATATCCTTATAGGGATGTATATATATACATACCCATATATATATACCCATATATATATATATACACCCATATATATATATATATCCATATATATATATATATCCATATACACACACATATACATATATGTGTATATATATGTATATATATATATATATATACATATATATACACATATATACATACATACATACATACATACCTAGAGGTAAATCCTACTTACAGCTTGCTGTTTATCCTTCAGATCTTTTTCAATGCACAGTCACATATACGTTTTAAATAGAAATGAGATCATACTGTACATACTGTTCTGTAACTTGCCTTTCTTCTCTTCACAGTGGAATATGTGCTGGCACATTTTCCATGTAAATTTCTACAGCTCCATTTCATTTCTTGTATCTGCTGTTGAGAATTGGAGCATGCACTCAGCCTATACTTTTAATTTATCCAGTCCTGAGGGTGGAGATGTAGATTGTTTCTAGCCTCTTGCTGGCAGGAATAATAAGGCAGGGGCCATTCTTGGGTAGACATCTTGGGGCACAAGCACTAGTGTGCCTGTCGGATAATCTCCTACGTGAGGTATGGTTAGATCTAGGAGTCTGCACATTTTCAGGTCTTGATAGACACTGTCAGAATGCCCCTGGTCCCTCTTTGGACAGCTCCTGATGTACTCAATGTCCACCATCGGGTTCAGTAACATTAAGAGAAATTTACACAAGGAATACATGTGGTCGTTAATATGATGTAAAATCTTTAATGCCATGGAGAAATTTCCAGGGTAGATTATTGTTTATTTATTTAAATTTCAGTCATTCTGTGTAAAAATCATGTAGGCTGATTGTCCCAAGTCAACACAGAAACGTTCAAAGAACACATTCAATGTCTTGTGGCCTCTTCAAATCTGCCTCCCCAGGTGTACCCACTGTTAGCATCATGTTGTTTCCTTCACTTATAAAAACATGTATGTGCATGCTATTCTTTTCACAAAAATGGGATCATACTAGGCATATTATCCTATAACTTTCTTTTGGCCTTAAGCAATATATGTTGGAAACGTTCTGAAGGCGATGCATACTTATAGCTCCACCCTTTTTTTCAACTAGCTGTGGAGTGCTGCATGGTGTGGATGCACTGTCATTTACGTACATTCCCAACATTCTCCTACTGAACAGTATTTAGCTGGTTTACAACTACTTCTTTTCTACTAGAAACAATACTGCAATAAACATCCTTACATACCAATACGTACATCTTTATGTGGCGATACTCTGTTCTCTCAGATAATTATTTGTATGATCCCATTTTTGTTAATATCTACCTGGATGTATCTATCTATCATCCATGTATCTGTGTACCTATCCTACCTATCCTATCCCTAATTATTAGCAGGTAAATAGTAGTTGATGTGATTTTTATTTAATTTTGCTTTTCTGTTTACCAATATTCTACACAACCATGTATTTCTTTTGTGATCAGAGATAGGAATGCTAAATATCACTTAAAAAAGAAAGAAAGAGGGGCACCTGGGTGGCTCAGTCGATTGAACATCCAACTCTTGATTTGGCTCAGGTCATGACCCCAGGGTCATGGGATTGAGCCCTACATAGGGCTCAGTACTGAGCTTGGGGCCTGTTTAATATTCTCTCTCTCCCTCTGCCTCTCTGCCCTGCTTGCACTTTCTCTCTCTAAAATAAAAATAACAATAAATAAAATAAAGTAAAAAAGAAAGAAAAAAATTCTTCCTAGCATCAAGCTGAAATTTTCCTCCCGGTGTTTGCCTACCTTTGGCTCTCACAGAATAGCAACACTCAGCCCTCAGTTGTGTCTGACATGTTGCAGTTTGAAGTGTTCAGTCCCTAAGAGCCAGTAAATGGTGGAGTCCGAATCCAGCTTTTCTCCTTCTTCTTCCCCTTCTTCTCCTCCTCCTTGTCCTCCTCCTCCTCCTCCTTCTTCTCCTTCTTCTGGGCCTGAGTGGGGGAGGGGCAGAGAGCGAGGCAGACAGACTCCCACAACCCTGGGATAACTTCCTGAGCCAAAATCAAGAGTCTGATGCTCAACTGACTGAGCCACCCAGGTGCCCCCAGAATCCAGCTGCTCTAATTGACTCTAGGAGAAAAACTGGGCTTTTCCCAGTTCACCTGATCATCTGACCAGCTCTACTATTTTCTTTGTGGGAACCCCTTCAGAATTGTAAAGGCACCTCTCATTCCTCTAGAATGAGGTTCTTTCAGCCTTTCTTCAAAGGACAGGATTCTGGGCTCTCAGCATTCTGACATCTTCCTCTGTTGGCTTCTTACCAGGTCAACAATGTCCCCCTTAAAGTATAACTCTTAGAACTGAACCCAGTTGGTGACAAAGCTGGACTTTCACCTCCCTTTCCCAGATTCTCCTCTTCCATTAATATGACCTCACACTGAATTAATGTTTCTGGCAGCCACATCACTTTGTTGCCCAGTATCAGTCTACTAGGTCCTCCCCACCTCTTTGTGTGCAGTTGGTTTCTTGACCCTCAGGGTAGGACTTCACATTTGTTTCTTGTTTATTTTTTTCTTGTTAGATCTAGCCAGTTGTTCTGATCTTGTGAGAAGTTATCTGGATCCTGATTCTATACATAATAGATAATGGGCATTTTTTAACGCATTGTCCAAGATCCATCTCTCTTCCCGACGGCATCCTAACTTCCTTTGAGGAAACTGTTTTTTCCCCCATGGGCACTCTTAAGGGGAAGGTAGTTCTAGGGGCCCACTACAGAAGCTGAGGGGTCCAAATCCCTCCTGTCATTGCTTCCTGTGAACTCTCTGGTGAGATTTCTTTGGAGACGTTGAGATTCCTTCAGCAGGTTCAGAGCTGGCCTGGTTCTCTTCCTCAGTTTCCCCCGAGTAGGACTACCCATTCATCCCTGCAGTCTTGCTGGCCTTATAGTGCCCAATCCTACAATCCACATAAGACCAGCCAGCTGCTCCCTGAGTGCTCTCTTTGGAGGCAGGAGCCCCAATCTCATTGTTTCCAAACCATCTATTGGTAGGGGATTTGAGATTCTACACAAAGGCAAGTGAGATTATGATCCCTTTGGCCAGAGGCCAAGATGTAAGCTGATTCTATGGAAAGGGGAGACTGGCTGGGGGTGGAGATAAGTATAAATGGGGAACATGGGGAGCACAGGTATGGGTGGGGAGTATCCTGGCTCCAAAAGGAGCTGCCAGCATCATCCTGGAGACTCTGGAATGGCAGGGATAGGTGGGGGATGATTCAAGTATCTGGGAGATGGTCAATAGCTCCATTTGTGAAGCACTTAATTGGCCATGAAGACCTTATTACACGTGTTATTCTTTTTAAGTCCTTACAAGAACCTATGTATTATTATGCTCTCCGTTTTACAGCTGGCAAGCTGAAACTCAAGAGAGCTTAAGTAATTTGTTCAAAGTCACACAGCACATAAGAGACCAAGCTATAAGTCTGACTTTAGAACCAGTGCTCTTATTTTTTTAAAAATGTTTTTAATGTTTATTTATTTTTGACAGAGAGAGAGAGACAGAGCATGAGCGGGGTAGGGGCAGAGAGAGAGGGAGACATAGAATTTGAGCAGGCTCCAGGCTCTAAGCTGTCAGCACAGAGCCTGACGCGGGGCTCGAACTCACAAACTGTGAGATCATGACCTGAGCCGAAGTCGGACGCTTAACCAACTGAGCCACCCAGGCACCCCCTTTTTTTTTTTCTATTTGACATTTATTTATTTTGAGAGAGAGAGAGTGAGAGCATGTGTGTATGCATGAGTGGGGGAAGGGGCAGAGAGAGGAGGGAGAGAGACACGGGACTCGAACCATGAGATCATGACCTAAGCCAAAATCAAGAGCCGGATGCTTAATTGACTGAGCCATGCAGGCGCCCCTAGAACCAGTGCTCTTAATACTGATGGCACCATCCTATCCCTGAGGAAGTACCTCAGAGAGGTAGATGGGAGGGAGACGAACATCCCAGCCCTTCCAAGTGGCCCTGCTGTGTTAGGCTATGAAAATAGACTCCAGTACATCTCTTTTGAAGGATCTTCAACAAAGTTGGGAGTTGTTGGGAGCAGCCACTGAAGAGTACCTTAGAGGCTCCTAAGGAAGGGGAGAGAGGAGGAAAAGGCAAAGGTGATGTGGCTGGCAATGATGAAGTCTCCTGCTTAGACAATGTCCAGGACAGTTGGCTGGCATTTTCATTCTGGCTGGTCACTCTGGCAGGCACCAGCAAAAAGACAGAACAGGTGGGAGAAGGTGCAGCCAGATGAACCTTCTCTGTGCTGTAAACTCGGAGGGTTGGGTGGAGAGTTACACTCCTTCACAGAATTTGCCAAATTAAGCCACAAGGGTTTCTGGAGTCTTAACTCATTCTTTTTCAGATTTTAGCCTCCAGCGATATCAGTTGAGTGAAACTTTTAAAAGATATTTTTGGTGTGAATAAATATGATAATCTGGTATACACTTTAAAACCACTGTTTCCTAGCCCATTCCCTCTCACTTCCAATTCCTGTCAACTCTTTCTGATATTTCTGATTATTTCTTACTTTTAAAAAAAATTTTTTTAATGTTTATTTATTTTTGAGAGAGAGACAGAGAGACAGAGCATGAGCAGGGAAGGGGCAGAGAGAGAGAGAGAGAGAGAGAGAGAGAGAGAAGAGAGACACAGAATCCAAAGCAGGCTTAAGGCTCTGAGCTGTCAGCCACAGAGCTCCACATAGGGCTCGAACTCACGAACCATGAGATCATGACCTGAGCCAAAGTCGTGCACTTAACTGACTGAGCCACCCAGACGGCCCTCTTCTGGTTTTTATATCTATTATCTAAGTGCCAGACTTGTACTGCTCATGTTATTTTTTTTTTCAGATTTAGACTTTCATCTATTGATTACCACTAAGGAATATGAAGATTTAGCTTTCCACATTTCTACGTTTTTCTGTACTGCTTTTGTTAATGTCATTATTCTTCTGCATTTACAATACTAGAACCATGAAACAATGAATCAAGCTGACTCAAGAAGTGTACTGTGATTACAATTCCTTTGTTAGATGTTGTTTTCCAGGGGTAATGCTTGTTTTTTTGTTTGTTTAAAAATATGCATCTATAAGGAGACTAGTTTAGTCTCCTTAATCTTTTCTTGAAGTGAAAAACAATCTGAAGATTTGATTTCCCATCGAGATAGGAATACTTTACTTTTTTAAATGTTTATTTATTCTTGAGAGAGACAGAGCACGAGTAGGGGAGGGGCAGAAGAGGGAGGGAGACACAGAATCCGAAGCAGTCTCCAGGTTCTGAACTGTCAGCACAGAGCCGGACATGGGAACTGTGAGATCATGACCTGAGCCGAAGTCAGGCACTTAACTGACTGAGCCACCCAGGCGCCCCTAGATAGGAATACTTTAAAAAAGACTCACAGGGGTGCCTGGGTGGTTCAGTTGGTTGAGCGGCTGGCTTTGGCTCAGGTCATGATCTCTCGATTTGTGAGTTCGATCCCGTGTTGGGCTCTGTGCTGACAGCTCAGAGCCCGGAGCCTGCTTCAGATTCTGTGTCTCCCTCTCTCTCTGCCCCTCCCCTGCTCGTGCTCTGTCTCTCTCTCAAAAACAATAAACATGAAAAAAAAAATTTTTTTTAAAGACTCACAGAATTCTACAGAACAAATAAGTGGCTTGAAAAATGGATGAGGAGGGGCACCTATTTAAAAGAGAGTTAAAAGAAAAAAAATAAGAGTTATGAGACACAGCAATCAAATGCTACATGGGGGCCTTTTGGGGATCCTCATTCAAACCAATTGTACAAAGACATTTTAAGATAACAGGAAATTTGAACACAATTGGGCTTTAGGACATACTAAAGAATGTCTAATTAGGTAAGATAATGGTACTGTGGGTTATATTTAAAAAATTCCTTATCTGTTAGACATCCTTACTAAAATATATATTTTCTAACATTTATATATTTATTTTGAGAGACAGAGAGAAAGAGCAAGTAGCGGAGAGGCAGAGAGAGAAGGAGAGAGAGAATCCCAAGCGGGCTCCACACTAAGTGCAGAGCCTGATGCAGGGCTTGATCCCACAACCATGAGATCATTACCTGAGCCAAAATCAAGAGTCAGATGCTTAACAGACTAAGCCACGCAGGCACTCCACTTACTAAAATATTTATGTGTGAAATATGGGATTTACTTTTAAAACATTCCAGAAAAGAAAAATGGGTTTGGGAGATACATGAAAGATTGGCAAAATATTGACACTTAGTAAAACACGGTGATAGGTACATCATTATGTGTTCTTCCCTCTTTTGGATATGTTTGAAATTTTCCATAATAAAAAATTAAAAATGATAAAGAAATTCACAAAGAAATGGGAGAAAGGAAAGGTAGTACAGGGCTGGCATTTTGTGAGCTGACTGCAAAAATGAAACGTTTTGCTTACTGGGGACTAGCCCATCTTGGAGGAGCATGGATACATAACCCAGATTTCTGAACCCTGCTGGTCTTCCCAGGCCAGTTCCAGTGAGGCAGAGCCAAGAGACCTGGAAGGGAGGTGGGCAGGTAGATCAGGGTGAGAGCTAGGTCAGCAGGAGGGGTGGCAGGGCTGGGGGTGAAAGCACCTAAGAAGCTCAGGAACACACCAGCTGTCCCAAGACCCTCTGCAGCCAGACTCCGTCTGCAGTCAGTATAGTCTACACGAGGCTCTCATAGCCACGGTCACGAGAGATCTTGATGTCTGTGGCCAAGGACTAATGACCCCTGCCCACCTTAACAGCTTTAATGGGATATCACTCACATGTGCAAAATTTACCTATTGAAGGTGTACTATTTGGTGGTTTTTGTATATTCACAAAGTTGTGCCACTGTCACCACTTTCCATTTTAGAACATTTTCATTCCCTGAAAAGAAACCTGTACCCATTAGCAGTCACTTCCCATTCCCCTCCCCCAGGCCCTGGCAACCACTAATCTATGTTCTGTCTCCATGGACAGGACATAAAACACAGGATCATAAATGCGGTTTTTTTGTGATTGGCTTCTTTCTTTAGTGTGTTTCAAGGTTCACCCATGTTGTAGGCTGTATTAGCATTTCATTCTTTTTTTATCGCTGTATAAATTCCACTGTATGGATGTACCATATTTTATTTATTTATCTATTTATTTGGACATTTGGATTGTTTCTCCTTTGTAGCTATTATAAATAATGCTGCTATGAACATTCATATGTGAGTTTTCATGTGGATGTGTGTTCTCACTTCTCTTGGGTACAGAGTGGAATTCCTAGGTCATATGGAAACCTTATGTTATGCATAACCTTTTGAGGAACTGCCAGACTATTATCCCAAGGGGCTACACCATATGATCTGCTTTTG
Source organism: Panthera tigris (assembly GCF_018350195.1). Classification (NCBI taxonomy): domain Eukaryota; kingdom Metazoa; phylum Chordata; class Mammalia; order Carnivora; family Felidae; genus Panthera; species Panthera tigris. The sequence goes on from NC_056661.1 coordinate 51,188,741, forward strand.
ACACATGGGGAGACTGAGGCCCAGAGAAGGCAAATGTCCTATGCAAAGCTACACAGAACTCTAAGTGCAAGAAAGCAGGAGCCAATCATGTAAATGGCCCCAGTCCCTGCCCATTCTCACCCTGCCACGCCCTCACCCACTGTTACCCTCTCCATTCCTTGCCAGCCAGCAGCAAATCCCTTCACACCAGTCCCTCCCAAAGGCTCCCTGCTATCACGTCAGGATCGAGTTCACCTCTGAGGGATGATTTACAAGCTGCCATCTGGCCCCATGCTGCCTCATCTCATCTTTTTTTTAAAGCTACTGTATTGAAACCTAACTCACACACCAGACTCTTCACTCATTTAAAGGGTCTAACCCAATGCTCTCACATCTTTTTATTCTCTACCCTTCAGGGCCACACAGGCCTTGTTCTGGTTTTGTGAAAATGCCATCACCTTTGCTTTCAGGATCTTGCACACCGTCTCCTCTGTCTGAGATAGTCTTTCCTTAAGTATTTCCCTGGTTCTGTATATATTTCCTGTGATCCTTCATATCTTGGGATGATACTTATGCTGGAAAGCCTTTCCTGACCACCCAGGCTGGATGGATGGCCTGCAGGACATTCCCACAGTGTCCCTTGGATCACGCTATCATGGCATTGACACATCAGTCTGAACTCTTAAGGTCTGGGAGTGTGGCTTGTTCACATGCAGCGTCTGGCAGATGGTCAGTGAACAAGTGAATAGAAAGATCTGAAAATATGTAACACGACACTGAGCATATTGTAGAAGTCCCATAAACGTTTGCAGACTTTACTGCTTACCAGGACAAGGGCAATACCTCCTTCTGGTAACATTCCAGACAGTTTGTGTGATTAACAGGTAAAAATTATTATTTTTTCTTGTCTGGTGCCCTTGCCACTTTCTTCTGGCAACAGTACCCCAGTTTTCCTCTAAGGAATCACCTCTTTCCCACCTTTGGTCTTTATAGTTTAGGTGGGGCTAAATAGTCCCTAGAATTTACACATGACCTACATCAGGTCAATTACCTGACTTACTGGAAATTTTCAGAAAGGAGTGTTTTCTTTTCACTAAGTTCGTGTCTCCTTAAGAAGACAGCCTGCCTCAGACTAGAAGCAGAGTTGAGAAAGCAATGCAGTCATAATGACATCATTTGAGAACCTGGATCCAGCTATACCTGAAGCCAACTGACCAGTGGACATTCTGCCATTTACATTCCTTTTAAAAAAATTGCTTAAGCCAAGTTGAGTTTCTATAACTTGCAGCTGCAGCATTTCTCACACAGTAACCCTCCATGTCGTTCACTTATATACCCACCCATCATACCCCTTTTGACCAAATAGAAGAACCACACAGGTTTTTGCCCCCAAATGTAGGTTTACCTACTATTCTCAAATCTAAGTCATGATTATTTTTCTGTGTTGTGTTGTATCTCTGACTGTCCATATTAAGACTTCTGTGTGTGGTACTTTCCACACCATGATCAGTAAAAGGACACTTCAGATTGTCTTAAATGATTCTAGGTGTTAAGTCCAGGTTGATGGAAAGGTTAGGTGCTCATTTAGTAGCCTGGCCCAAACTGAACTCCAGGAAACACACACGATGAGCACTGTATGCTGAACTAGTGTGCTGATTCTGAGAAGAGCCTGATAAAACGAACAACGGTTTTTCCTTTGACTACCTGCTGCCAAGGACATGTGCATTTATCATCAACATGAGGGGTCAGAAAGAGCTCACATGTTTTATCCACCCAACTTTGCTACAGGGAAAAAGATAAACTTTGTGTGGGTGGAGGCAAAATGAAATGTTCAGAGATGCCTCATGGGAATGAGGGTGACATCACTCAGTCATCAAGTACTGCTTGTATTCCAACACAACCTGCCCTTTTCGGTACATACTATACCACACCCCACTTATTCAGGGTCCAGCAAATTGTGGACTTTTTTTTAAAAACAGGTTTTCTTTTTAAGTTTATTTTGAGAGAGAGACAGTGCAAATGGGGTAGGACAGAGAGAGGCGCAGGGCTTGAACTCACAAACTAGGAGATTATGACTTGAGCCGAAATCAAGTCAGACGCTCAACTGACTGCGCCACTCAGGCTCCCCAATTGTGGACATTTTAATCTGTGGGCCTTTGCTGGTTCTATCCTGTCTGCTTGGAATGCGCTTCTACATTGCAGAACTCTTTTGAGACCGAGGTCAAAGGTTAGCTCCCCCTGTGGACCCCTGCTCCTTTAACATTGTGTTTAAGCAGCTATTTTAAATATCTTTAAAGGTCAGATTTTCTTAGCGTAGGTCTGTAGGTCACTATGACTAGGCTTTGGACTAGGTTCCTGGAGTTGTCTGGGAACTCTGTGCGTCTGTGCCTGTGTGCATTACTCTGGAGGGGGGAAGGTCAGAACCACCAATTTCTTATGTGTCTCTCCGATGAGTTCCTTGAGGGCAAGGGTCACATCTTTTTCATCTTTGACTCTTCAGCAATGATCCACAATGGACACTCATAACTGTGGCAGAAGGCTGTTAGTGACCCACAGAGGCAACATTTCACAGGCAGAGAAAAGAGGATGGTTTAATTGGTAGAGTCAAGAGTTGTTGGTTCTTGATTACAGTGTTCAACATGCAAATTACATTCGCCTCTTGGTACAGAAATGGCACCCTGCCACTTCCCTGGGACAGTTAATCCAGACAGAATGAATCCTAGGTCGCCCTTAACTACATGTCTGCCAGCAATTGCCCTTTCTCCCTTCTTACAGCGATATGCAAACTCTTACCCAGAATAACTGGGAAATGAGGTCTTTTGTTCAACTGAGTAGCCATATTCAGTACAGCACTGTGGATCTGTCAACGGATTTGATATGTTCTGAACTCCAGCTCAAGACCTCACATTATGTAACCTATCTTTGATGATCCCAAAGGCACTTGAGAATCCGGCAGTGTCTCAGTGTCGCCGATTTTCACCGGACAGTGTTAAAGAGATAGAAGGCTGGCTAAGTCTGTCCTAGCCCTGGGTATTCAATCTGCAAAGAGCTTATTTGAATCAGGTTTTGACATGTTTGCTGTCTATGTCACTCTGTAGGCTCAAAATGGAACAACACAGGGAGCTTTCACTTTGCTCATCCATAGCTCCTAAATTTTCAGTAATGAAAATGTATTATTTGTGTAAAGAAAGTTGTACAAATACTAACAAAAAATTGAAGGTAAAACACAGGGTGTTTGGATCCCAAGAAAACAAGCGCTCACTGTGGTCAGAAGTCAGGCTGATTGCACTTAATAACTAGGTATAATTGACAATGCTTTTTCCAAAGACTGAAGTTTCGCTAAGTTTTATATATTATTACTAGCTTGAGTATTCCCCCTTTGACTTTCATTACTAGAGTCATCAGAAGGAAAATGTAAAACATTTTAAAAACAGTTGTTTCTGGGCAAGTCATCCAGCATAGACTCCTCAAATCTCTAGTTTCAGACATACAGGGGAACCCGGCTCAGACAAGAACAATTCTTGCTGCACACCTGCCAGCTCATGCATCTTCCTTTTTATTCCGAGAGGCTCCAGCTCAAACCAAAGTTACAAAGTCAAGCACTACTCTGAGTTCCTGATACAGCAAATCCCTGCTTGGTCTTCAAAAAATAGAGGTCTGTAATTCCTTTTTGAACATGCCTTCGAAGTGGAGGTCTTTGGCCATGAGCTCCTCTTCGACATCATCTAGTGCCCACTGGTGATCCGTCAGCTCCAAAGCTTCCCACTCTGTCTGCAAAGGAAGAGGACACCAGGGCAGGGAGAGGAGGGCTGTTACTAAGAGCAGTGCTGACCTGGGAGCATCTATTCCGCCTAGCAGCTGGACTAAGCTATTTGCACGTATAAACTCATTTAATCCTATGAGGTAGATACTGCTAATTGCCCGGTCTGCCTCCATGCTCAATTTATAGGTGAAGAGAATAAGGCTAAAATAGGAAAACAAATTTGTCTAAGTGAGTAACCAATTACATTTTTTTTCCATTTTTAAAATTTACTTTATTTATTTATTTTGAGAGAGAGCAAGAGCGCAACTACTGCTTTACTTTCTGTATCTTTGGATTCATGTATTCAGGATAGAATATGTGGCCTTTTCTTACTGGTTTCTTTCACTTGGGATGTTTTCAAGGTTCCTTCCTGTTGTAGCAAGTATCAGTACTTCATTCCTTTTTAAGACTATATATTTCATTGAATACTTCCATTGTACATACACTGTACTATTATTCCCAAATGTTTCATTTTGTTCACGTGTTCATAAGATGATGGTACATGTGCATTGTTTCTACTCTTAAGAATATTCTTAGTGCTCTGAACTTTTCTTTCTTTCTTTTTTTTTTTTTTTTTTTAAAGATTTTATTTTAGGGGCACCTGGGTGGCTCAGTCAGTTAAGCGTCTGACTTTGGCTCAGGTCATGATTTCACCGTTTGTGGGTTCGAGCCCTACATCGGGCTCTGTGCTGGCAGCTCAGAGCCTGGAGTCTGCTTTGGATTCTGTGTCTCCCTCTCTCTGCTTCTCCCCCGACTGCACGGACTCTTTCTCTCTCAAAAATAAACATTAAAAAAAAAAGATTTTTTTGTTTTAATTTTATTCATTTTATTTTTTTAAGTTTATTTATTTAGAGAGTGAGTAAGCACATGATACAAGCAGGAGAGTGATAGAGAAGGAGAGAAAGAAGCCCAAGCAGGCTCTCTGTGGCCAATGCAGAGCCTGATGTGGGGCTCAATCCCACAACCCTAGGACCATGACCTGAGCCAAAATCAAGAGCTGGCTGCTCAACTGATTGAGTCACCCAGGTGCCCCTAAGACTTTACTTTTAAGTAATCTCTATACCCAACATGGGGCTTGGACCCACAACCTTGAGATCAAGAGTTGCATGCTCCACTAACTCCAGGTGCCCTTAGGAGTTTGTGTGGACATAGGTTTTCAATTGCCTTCGTTATTTACCTAAGTGTGAAATTGCTGGGTCATATGGTAGCTACGTATAACTTTTTTAGGAAAGGTTAAAACTGCTTTCCAAAGTGGCTGCACCATTCCCAGCAAGTAGGACAGTTCCAATTTCTCCACATCCTTGTCAATACCTGTTAGTGTCCATCTGTTTTTATTATAACCATGGAGTGAGTGTGAAGTAATATCTCCTTGTGGTTTTGATTTGCATTTCTCCAGTGGCTAACAATGTTGAGCATGCTTTCATGAGATTATTGGGTATTTATATAATTTCTTTGGAGAAATTCTTATTCAAAACTTTTGCCCCCTTTTAAACTGGGTTGTCTCTTTATTGTTGAGTTCTAAGAGTTCTTTATTCTGAATACTAGACCCTTATTAGAGATATGATTCGTAAACATTTTCTCTGATACTCTTTTCTTTCTCTTAATGGCGTCCTTTGAAGTACAAAAGTTTTCATTTTGACCCAGTTCCATTTACCTGCTTTTCCTTTTGTTGCTTGTGCTTTTAATGTTACATCTAAGAAGTCACTGCCTAATCCAGCATCACAAACATTTTACAACTACATTTTCTTCTAAGGGTTTTATGGTTTTAGCTCTTACATTTAGGTCTTTGACCATTCAAAGTTTTTCCTTTTTTTATTGTGGCAAGAAAGATATGTAACATAAAATTTGCCACTTCTAACCTTTGTAAGTATACAATTCAATGGCATTAATTACATCCATAATGTTGTGCAACCATCACCACTATGTATTTCCAAATTTTCCATCCCCTGAAACAGAAACTCTGTACCCATTAAGCAGTTAAGACTGTTCTCTCCCCCACGAAACTGTCTTGGCACCTCTGTCAAAAGTCAATTGATATTAAATGTAGGGGTTTATTTCTGACCTTTCAATTCTATTCCATTGATCTGTATGTCTATCCTTATGCCTGTCCCACAAAGTCTTGATTATTGTAGCTCTGAAGTAGGTTTTAAAATGAAGAAGTATGAGTCTTCCAACTTTGTTCATATTAAATGCTAGTTGGGCTATTCTGGGTCTCTTGCATTTCCATGTGTATTTCAGGATCAGCCTGTCAATTTCTGCAAGAAAGGCAGGTGGAATTTGGATAGGGATTGTGTTGAATTTGTAGATCAATTTTGGGAGTACTGCCATCTTGATAATATTAAGTCTTCTAATCCATGAACGTGGGTGTCTTTCCGTTCATTCAGGTCTTTAATTTCTTTCAGCAATGCTTTGTAATGTCACTATACAAATCTGTCTTTCTTCTGTTAAGTTTGTTCCTAAGTATTTTATCCTTTTTGAAACTATTGTAAATGGAACTGTTTTCTTAATTTCATTTTCAGATTCTTTATTACCAGTGTGTATAAATACAACTGTTTTTTTTAACTTTTTAATTAGAAGTTAAAAAAAATTTTTTTAAGTTTATTTATTTATTTTGAGAGAGACAGAGAGAGCACAAGTAGGGAAAGGTCAGAGAGAAACGGGGACAGAGGATCTAAAGCAGGCTCTGTGCTGACAGCAGAGAGCCTGATGTGGGGCCTGAACTCACAAACCATCAGGTCATAACCTGAGCTAAAGTCAGACACTTAACTGACTGAGCCACCCAGGGGCCCCTTAATACAACTGAATTTTTGCATATTTATTTTGCATCTTCTAAAACCTTGTTGGACTTGTTTGTTACCTCTAATAGTTTACCTTGGGGGCTCCTTACAATAGTCTGTATAAAAGACAATGTTATCTGCAAATGGAGGTAGTTTTCTTCTTTCTTTAAAAAAAATTTTTTTTTAATGTTTATTCATTTTTGAGAGAGACAGACGTGAGCAGGGGAGGGTCAGAGAGACAGGAAGACACAGAATCTGAAGCAGGGTCCAGGCTCTGAGCTGTTAGCACAGAGCCCAATATGGGGCCTGAACTCATGAACCGTGAGGTCATGACCTGAGCCGAAATTGGATGCTCAACCGATTGAGCCACCCAGGTGCCCCTCTTCTTCCTTTGTACCGTGGATGTCTTTTATTTCTTTTTCTTGCCTAACTGCCCTGGCTAGATCATCCAGCACAATGTTGAAGAGAAGTGGCAGGAGTGGATGTACCTATCTTGTCCCTAATTGTTGAGGAAAAGCTGTTAGTGTTTCACCAGAGTTAGCTGTGGGTTTTTCATTAGATGCCTTTCATAGAGATGAGCAAGTTCTCTTCTATTTCTAGTTTGTTTGTTTGTTTGTTTTTTAAATTTATTTATGTTGAGAGAGAGAGCCCAAGCAGGGGAGGGGCAGAGAGAGAGGGAAAGAAAGACAGAATCCCAAGCAGGCTCCACACTGCCTGCTGTAGGGCTCAATTCCACGAACTGTTGAGATCATGACCTGAGCTGAAATCAAGAGTTGGACGCTTAACTAACTGAGCCCCCCATTTCTAGTATTTATCATGAAAAATTAGTGATGTTTTTCTGTACAAAAATTATACTGGATATATACACTGGATATATTCCAGAGTCATTTCATGAGAAGGCTCTAAGTATCGATTTTTTTTAAATGAAATTTGTATCTGATGTCCACAGGGTCCAAACAGTTCAAAATATTCTAAAAGTTTACCTGCTGCCTCTGAAAGGACTGTTTTTACAGCTTCATTTACAGTGTGGGTTAAATTTGTGTGAACATTTAAAAACTAGTAAAAGTACCAAGAATCTCCAATTCGCTTAACAGCTGACTGTCTCAGGAACAAGAAACATGTAAACTTTTAAAATACATTTTTTTGCTAAATTTAAATTTAAATTTAAATGATGGAACCACACATACTACACTCACTTCAGGGAACTTATCTTTAAAGTAACTGTCTGGTAATGCCTTTCAGAGCTTCAGTGAAGCTAGAAGGAGATGTAAGTGTACCTTGAAAGCTTTGTTGGTGTCTGCAGGCATGGCCATGGCTGCTCCAGTCATCTGCTCCTGCATCATCCGTGATTGGTCAGCGGCTGCAGGGTAAGATACACCTACATGAGTGCCAGGGTTCAGCAAGCACCCAGCACCCTCAGGGAAGAACGGCCCTTACACAATACTTGCAGTTGCTCAGTGGTGTGTTACAGAACCACAACTGGCCCTGCCACACACTGGCTATGTGTCCTAGGGAAAGTCACTTACCTCTCCTGAAAAATGGGCAGGGGAATAACAGAAGATAACCAAAGGAAGTGCTAAACTTTCTTTCAAATTTAAACAATAACAACATCTATCAGTTATTGAGCAACTACTTCATGTCAGGAGTGCTTTACATAGTCTACCTCATCTCCTAACAACCTACCCTGAAATTACTTATTAAGGTCTCTAAGGTACAAACAGGCAGAGGATTAGAGTGGTTAAGTAACTTGCCCGAGGTCCCAGCCATTAAACAGGAGAGCCAGGATTGGTGTTGGCAAGAACGCAGGTCAATGAACCAACTGGCCAAACCAGGCCTTCTTTCAGCTTCAGCTTACAGGCTTGCATCACTGGTCCTGGATTCCTCACATGAGGGTATCAGACTTCAGGGAACTAAATATTGTCCCTGTGATTGCCACAGAGTTCAGATCTTCAGGTGACCCTGGATTTTTTTTTTTTTTTTAAGATTTTATTTTTGAGTCATCTTTATACCCAACGTGGGTCTTGAACTTAACAACGCTGAGATCAAGAGTCACATGCTCCACCGCCTGAGCTCCCCAGGCACCCTGACCCTGGAATTTTTAAGACTCTTGTAGGATACCTTAGAAACTTAAGAATAAGTTTAAGGAGTGAAGCATTGTACTGAACTATGTCAACAAATAGCACAAACTATGTGAGCCTTCTGGCCCTGGCGTGAATGATTCGTCTATCAAAATATTTGCTTATTAAACACAACGTATTTCTTACCATTATCTTGGCCCAGAATCAGAGAGTAAATGCTCCGAAGCCCAAAGACATTGAGGAAGTACCAAGATGCAGAACTCACCCTAGAGAGCAAAAGTGAAACAACGTAGGGAGTTATTTTAGCATTAACATAGTTCACACTTTTCTATCACCCAAAGAGTATACAAAGAAATCAGAGAATGTAAAGAAATCATTCGGGGTAGGTAACAGTTGGCATAATCCACCCCTGGCATTTTGAGTGGAGTTTCAATGAGAAAAACCAAAAACCTATTCCAGTGAAGTGTGCAAATTACAAATCTTGTTCTTTAGGCAACACCACTTTTAGATTTTGGTTTGTGTTTTTATAAAGGAAAGAAAGTTCTTACCAGGATGCATCTAATGTGAGTAGTTCAATTCCTTGCTGTAGCATAGGTTTAAAACGGAGGGTCAGTGGAAATGGGACTTTGGCTGCAGAAAAGAGAGAAAAAGTTCACAATCCCTCCTTGCTTTAAGAATAGTTTAAGTGTGGATGCATGTAATCTTTCCCTGATGAGGTGGGAACTCTGTACCATACACAGTTTGGAAAATGATTTCTACCAGGAAATTTGTGTCAATTTCTGAAAAAATAACTGTCAGATGTCACTCTGTTATAGTTCCTTGAACACCAGCTTCTCCAATGCTTGCGAAGCAGGGACTCTGAGCTATGACCTACAATCAGAAAAGAAACTTGCACTAATCTGTTAAACCCAAATTGGAACATGTACACATAGAGAACTATGTTACTAAGAAACAAAATTGATTCAAAAAAATTATAAACAAAGACAAACAACTCACCCCAACACCTAGAAAATAAAGTCAAAACATGCTTCCCTTCATCCTACTTAACTAGAATTAATTTTGGATACAAATGAGCAAGCCATTTGTTTAAATTCCTATTTGAAAAAGCATCCATATCATGAACTTACCATGAGTTTGGAATAAGAGACAAAAAATCACAGGATATTAAATTTTTTTATTCAAAGAATGTGATTAGTTTCCAATAGAGAATATGGGACCCATTATATTAGTGTCTCAACAGCACTGGGATTTCTCTGAACAAGGACATGGGAAAGGATCATAGATGAAGTAAACCTGAAGTATTCTGGGTCTATAACTTACTTGTGACAAAGCCTGAGAATGTCATGTTGATCCATCCACCAATAAGAATCATAGGGAGAACATTTGTTACATTGCCTTTCATCATGTCTGTGAGCATAGTGGGATCTATAACAAAAACAAGAGACCACTACATTTTATGACTGTCGACAAAGACTTCTTCCTGATTTTGTGTAAATCTTATTTTTTTAAATGTTTATTTATTTAAGTAATCTCTACACCCACCGTGGGGCACAAACTCATGACCCTGAGATCAAGAGTCACAGGCTCCTCTGACTGAGCCAGCAGGTGCCCCTTAATTTATTTGATAATTAAAGTAATACACAAGTTCAATGTAAAAAATTCAAATGACATGGAAACATAAGATTTAGACAGTTTCTCTAAGCCCACTCTCTAAACACTTTTAACTGTCTGTTGCATATCTTTCCATCTTTATACATACATATATAAAATATGCACATATATGTACATACACAATAGTTTCTCTCTATATATACACAGTTAAAGGATACTATGCTTAAATTCTACTCCTTAATTTTGAAAAGATAAATATATTGTGACTGGTATAATGTCCCTCTCTTACTGTTTTCAGTGTCTTCATAGGAGTCTACTGTGTGTGGTCACACTACTTTTGGGTGGATCTATAGGTTATTTCTAATTTTTTTTCTTTTTTACAATAAACACTGTTGCCAACAACTACCTAGTACATAAATCTGCATGTTTATGTAAGTGTTTCTGTAAGAGAAACTCTTAGAAGAATTTCTAGGTCAAGGGGTTTGAACATTTAAAATTGACAGATACTGTCAGACTGTCTTTCAACAATAGTGAGAGGGCCTGACTTCCCATGACCTTGACAGTATCAGCTTTGTCAAGCTTTCGATCTTTGCCAGTTTAACAGTCTAAAAAGGACGTCTTGTTCTAATTTTCATCCTGTGGATTTTAGCGAAGTCAAGTATCTTTTCACACACGTAAAGGTCTTGTTTCTTATGGGTTTTCTAAAAGATTTATTAAAATCAATTCCAGTACCTTCTGTCTGGGTTTCTTACCTAGAGAAATGGGTATTAAAATGCGAGAACAGCCAATACAGAATAATAAATTATTCTGTTTTACTTTAAAAGTGCTACATTTTTTCCCATGACTGGGATGAGTGGAAGAAATCTGTGAGAGCAAAAACTGTAGGGTGGGCCAAGCAATCATGTCTGACAAAGAAATGGCTGGGCTGGGGGAGTGGTAAGAGCTCCTCCTCATTCAGGCAGAAGCCGGGTGGCCATCTGTCAGCAACAGGATCCAGGCACTGGGTGGGAGCTGGGACTGGGATGCTTTTCCGACTCTGCTCCGCAGAGCCCTGGGTCCTGGGGAACAGCAAAGGGAAGAAGACACAGGGACGGTGGCTCTAGCCTCCTCACCCCCAGACGAGAGCTCTTTTTAAAAAATCCACTTTATACACTGGGGTTCCCAGAAGATTTATTTGAAAAAGAGAACTCCACTTGCATAGGTTCCCCATACTAGATATCTCTAAGGTCCCTTAGATTACTATCTTACACAATTTAACATTTCAATAAATCAGCATCCTCCCTCCCCTCCCCCCAACTCATGTCAAGTATCTTCCTTAAAGATGACAGAAGGAATCAACATACCAGTCATAGGAGAAGGAGGCACTACCTTCCTTTTAGTTTTTTTGAAAAATCCATCCTCTGGGTTGTTGAAGTAATATTTTCGTGTCAAGAAAGACTAGTAGAAAAGAGAGCTTTTTAAGTTTTAAAACTGTGACATAGCAAACTGTCAAATTATTCCCCAGAGGTTGAGTCAGAAGGCCTTTGGAATAGGCTGTTGCACTCAGAGCTGGCAGCCAACCTGACACTTTAGCTGAGTCACATTTAAAAACAATTTCCTAAGAAGGGTGAGGTCACAATGACAGTAGACACCACCAGACCACAGCTTAATTACAGATTTGCCAGACTTCAGCTTTCCCCAAAGAGTCCCCTTATAAAACATTCAGATATCTACTGCCTTCAACAGTGAATTGGGGAGCTTTTAATAAAAGATAAATGAGTACCTGTTTGGGAATGTATTTTCCATTTTCCCTGAGGACTCTGCTTCGAATTAGGACTTGACTGAAAAATACAACCAAGACAATGAGATTTTTAAAACCGAAACACTAGAAGAAAACGAGAGAATAAAAGTAGACCTATTTAAACACAAGAGAAGGCCTATTTGGCAACAGTCCTGTGGGGACACTTGTCAAGATACGAGTGTCCTTAAAACCAATATAACATATTTAACCCAACAATTAGGTTTTCAAAGAAGCATTTTTCAGAAGTCACAGTGTTCATGACTAAAGATTTCTTAGGAAGACACATTTGGAACATCACACTCTGCTCTTTCTTCCTTTATAATAAGCTAAGAAGGAACTTTCTCTGAGTGAAAAAGAGTAACAGTTGGATGCTCCTCAGAAGATGTGAGGGCAGGAGGAGGGAGGAAGGGTGAAGATAAAAGAACAAACTTTTTAAACCCTACAGAGACATGACTACAGGATTTGACAGGGTTGCTATCTGACAGACAACAAATAGAAGAAATTCCATCACGATTCAGACTGCTAGTAAACTCTCAATAAACGTTTCCTGAATTAGTACATCATTTGGTGATTTCTGAATATAAAATCATTAAAGATAATAGAATAATAGACAGTGATACAAGTGGGTGGTGCTAAGATACACATACCATACAGAACAGAGATCAAAATACTAATGTTGGCTAGGTTTTCAAAAGTTGTTTTATTGGGGGGAAAAAACCTCAAGTTAATGGAAATCCTTCTTGAAAAGTGAAAAAAAAGCAGACAGAAATGAACAAAATGAAAACTGTGTGCCTAGTTTTCTCTCTCCTCCTTAGGTGTTTTGTTTGTTTGTTTTGTTTTGTTTTGTGCAAAAAAGGTGATTTTGTTAAAGCACAGGATAGGACCAGTGGGCAGAAAAGACCTGCTCTCTCTCCTCCTTAGTATAAACCACCTGCTCTAATCGGTCAGTCAGTCCCCTTAGGGTCCCCTTGTCACCATACGCATATTCTAGCTTCTCCATCTGCTGGGAATGCTCTAGTGCCACTCTCATTCAGGAGTTCTACCCCATCATATGTTAACACCTTCTTCAAGCCCCACCTTCTCCATGAAACTGCCTGGTGCCCTCATGGAATTCTCTCTGGTCTTCCTCCTCTTGACTTCATTGGCTCTATACCCAGGCCTACAGAGGTGACATGTAATATGTTCTGTCCCTGGGAGCTAATCTAAAGTTACTCCAAGTGTGGCCTACGTACCAATGCTGGTCTGTGACGAGGTTAAGTGCAGACATTGAGAGTAAGTGTTTAGAAACTTTTATAGGGGCGCCTGGGTGGCTCAGTTGGTTGAGCATTTGACTCTTGATTCCGGCTTGGGTCATGATCCCAGGGTTGTGGGATTGAATCCCATGTTGGGCTCTGTGCTGAGTGTGGAACCTGCATGGGATTCTCTCTCTGTCTCCCTCTGTCCTTCTCCCCCGCTTGTGCACCTGTGTGCTCTCTAAAATAAAAAAAGAAAAAACTCAAAACCAAAACAACATATTAAAAAAAACCTTTACATTAATTTGTTATTCCACAACATCCAAATATATACTAAAATATCTTACAAAAGCACCAGTCTATGATCGATTGGAAATCAAAAAATCAAAAAACTGGACCTTCACTGATGTTTAGGCAGCACTGAGTCTAGAGTAACAGTAAAAATTTAAGCTCTGGGGGCGCCTGGATGGCTCAGTTGGTTGAGCATCTGACTTCAACTCAGGTCATGATCTCGCAGTGCAGTGTTTCGAGCTATGCGTCGGGTTCTGTGCTGACAGCTGGGAGCCTGGAGCCTGCTTTGGATTCTGTGTCTCCCTCTCTCTCTGTCCCTCCCCTGCTCATGTGTGCGCCCGTGCGTGTGCACTCTCTCTCAAAAATAAATAAACATTAAAAAAAATTTAAGCTCTGGAGTTGGACAGATGGGTTCACATCCTGGCTCTGCCACTTATTAGCTATGTGACCTTGGGTGAGTCATTTAAATTCCCCATGTCTCCTTTCATATTCTGTACAACAACAGATTTATTCTTAGACAAATACTTTTTGAGCTTCTGAATGCCATGTACCATATTAAGTGCATGAACAACAGTGATCAAAAAGCAAATACCTCATAAAGGTTAAAGTCTAGTGGGAGAGAAAGACATTGATTAAATAACCATAAGAATAAATGTGAAATTCTCCTGTTATGTCCTAGGAAGGAGAGATGGATATGATGGGAGTGTATAATACAGGGATTTGATCAAGTCTAGGAAGTCAGGGTCTGGAAAAAAGCTTTGATGAGGATGTATGACTAAGTTGGAATCTTAAGGATGATTAGAGATTACCTTGGCAAAGTGCTGGAGGGAACGGCATGGACAAAAGCCCTGAGGCAGGCATAAGCACTATGTCTTTGAGGACCTGAGAAAAGGCCACATGGCTAGAAGAAAGAGAACTACAGAAAACATGGTGAAAATGAGACTTGAGAGATACACAAGAGCCACACTATACATAAGGCCACATGGGTCCCACTGTATTTTTTTAATTGTGGCAAAAAATACATAATATAAAATTTACCAATGTAATCATATTTAAACACAAAGTTCAGTAGTACATATACATATATAAACACAATGGAATATTATCAGCCACAAGAAAGGAGATCCCGCCATCTGCAACAACATGGTTGAAACTTGAGGGCATTATGCTAAGTGAAATTAGCCAGACAGAGAAAGACAAACACTGTATGACCTCACTTTTATATGGAATAAAAAAAAAAAAAAAGTCAAAAAGAAAATAGAATGGTGGTTACTGGGGGCTGAGGGAGATGGACAGATGCTGGCCAAAAGGTACAGTTAGAAGATGAGTAAGCTCTGGGGATTTAACATACAGTATGGTGACTAGAGTTCATAAAACTGTGTAATGTACTTGAAATTTACTAAAAGAGTAGACCTTAAGCATTCTCAACATCAATTAAAAAAAAAGTATGTGAGGTCATATATATGTTAATTAACTGGATTATGGTAATCAATTCAGAAAGTATATGTATGTCAAATTGTCATATTCTACATTTCACATAGCTGTAAAAAAACCCTGAAATTATGACATGCTACAATACAGATGAACCTTGAAAATGCTGTGCTAAGTAAAATAAGATGGGCACAGGGGGACAAATATTGTATGATTCCACTTACATAAGGTATCTAGAGTAGTCAAACTCATAAAGACAGAAAGAATGCTGGTTGCAGAAAGTGGGTGGAGACGGGATGGAAAGTTATTACTTAGTATGTTCAGAGTTTGTTTGGGATGATGAAAATACTGTGGAAGCAGATGACGGATGATGGCACAACAGTGAAAATGTACTTAATGCCACTAAATTGTATACTTAAAAATAGTTAAAATGGTAAACTTTATGTTATGTATATTTTACCACAATTTAAAAAAAAGAGTGGGTACATGTCTGGCTCAGTTTGTGGAGCATGTAATTCTTTTTTTTTTTTTTTTAATTTTTTTTGAATGTTTGTTTATTTTTGAAGGAAAGAAAGACAGAGTGTGAGCAGGAGGAGGGTCAGAGAGAGGGAGACACAGAATCTGAAATGGGTTCCAGGGTCCGAGCTGTCAATGCAGAGCCTGACGACGTGGGGCTCAAATTCACAAACTGTGAGATCATGACCTGAGCCAAAGTATGTCGCCTAACCGATTGAGCCACGCAGGCGCCCCATGTGGAGCATGTAATTCCTTATCTCAGGGTTGTGAGTTCGAGCCCCATGTTGCGTGTGGAGTACTTAAAAAAAAAAAAAAAAGGAGAAATACTGAGGATTTTAAACTGAGTTCTTCATACATGTTATTTTGTTTAAAGTGATTACCACTGTATTTGGCATATCCTAAGCACCAGGTTAATGGTATTTGTTATTTTTCTTTTGCATGTTTTATCACTTGGACTGAAACTCCCTGACAGTAGGGTCTTGACCTTGTCTTATCTTATACCCCACAGCATATGGTACAGCACAGGGCACATAACAGGTCCTCAATAAAAACTTGTTCAGCATAGATAATTCAGAACTTCTGCAGATACTGTGATCAAAGAAACTCAGGTACATCTCCTATACTTACACTGCTGAGCAATTTCGTAGAATTGGGGTTAAAACCATGACCCTGAAGCATTTCAACCCTAAATCAAGGTAAACTTAAATTATCTTGTATATTCTAAACACTCACTTTCTCTGAGGTCTGCAAATGCTACAAGACATTTTTAATTTTACATTTTTGCTGGTTTTTTTTAAGTATTTACTTTTGAGACAGAGATGGACAGGGGGGAGGGGCAGAGAGAGAGGGAGACAGAATCTAAAGCAGGCTCCAGG
The DNA here is from genome assembly GCF_018350195.1 of Panthera tigris. Taxonomy (NCBI): domain Eukaryota; kingdom Metazoa; phylum Chordata; class Mammalia; order Carnivora; family Felidae; genus Panthera; species Panthera tigris. The sequence goes on from NC_056661.1 coordinate 51,205,113, forward strand.
CTGTCAGCACAGAGCTGGACACGGGGCTTGAACTCACGAACCTGTGAGATCATGACCTGAGCCAAGGTCCGACGCTTAACCTCTGAGCCACCCAGGCGCCCCCATTTTTACTACTATTGAAAAATAAGTTCTCATACTGGTTATAAAGACAAAGTGGCTCTCTTGCATTGCTAATTTGCAATTGAAACACTTTTTTTTTTTTTTATTTTTTTTTTTTTTTAACGTTTATTTATTTTTGAGACAGAGAGGCAGAGCATGAACAGGGGAGGGGCAGAGAGAGAGGGAGACACAGAATCTGAAACAGGCTCCAGGCTCCGAGCTGTCAGCCCAGAGCCCGACGCGGGGCTTGAACTCACGGACCGTGAGATCATGACCTGAGCCGAAGTCGGACGCTTAACCGACCGAGCCACCCAGGTGCCCCGAAACACTTTTCTTAAAAGGAAGCTTTAGTTTTTAAAGTTGGTATTTCTCAAACTGGGGTTTAATCATATATTAAAGACCTGAGTTTTTTTTTTTTTTTCCTTTCCTAAGAGTCAGTATATTCTTTGAGCTTGAGCACCATTTTTTACATACATTCTATTCCTAACTATGTTCTAATATATTTTATCTATATATCTTTCCATTTTGGTTTAATATATTTTAGAAAAATTTTAGTAAGTTTTGAGGCACTAGAAGCTTAATAACTTATGAAACCAAATGTCCCATTTTGTGACCATTCAGTCTAACAGACACTTATACTGTATTTATCTATTATATTTTAATGTTTATTTATTTTTGAGAGAGACAGACACAGCACAAGAGGGGGAGGGGCACAGAGAGAGGGAGACACAGAATCTGAAGCAGTCTCCAGGCTTTGGCCTGTCAGACAGAGCCTAATGCAGAGGTTGAACTGAGAGATCATGACCTGAGCTGAAGTAGGATGCTTAAGTGACTGAGCCACAGAGGCGCCCCAACTTATACTGAGTTAGAGGAGTGTTTTACAACCAGAAAACACTTTGCCTTGGTTTTTGGCAGGTTTAGAACCAAGTGCTCAGCATTCTATCCGAGTTCAAAGGATAACTTGGTGGGGTACTGTCACACCATGTCAGAACTAGCATGGTCTAGATACCTCACATAAAGGAAGGAATAATTATGACCAGAGATGTTTGAGTTTTCTCCAAGACAGTGGTCCTGCATGGGGATGGTACTGTCCTGTAGGTGGCCTTCTGGAAATCTGTCAAACTTTTTTTTTTTTAATGTTTAAAAAAATTTTTTTTAATGTTTATTTATTTTTGACAGAGAGAGAGAAGAGAGAGAGACAGAGCATGAGTGGGGGGGGTGGGGTGGGGGGGGTGGGCAGAGAGAGAGAGTGAGACACAGAATCCGAAGCAGGCTCCAGGCTCTGAGCTGTCAGCACAGAGGCCGACACAGGGCTCAAACTCACAGACCGCGAGATCATGACCTGAGCTGAAGTGGGACGCTCAACCAACTGAGCCACCCAGGCACCCCTAATGTTTTTATTTATTTTTGAAGGAGAGAGAGACAGAGCATGAGCGGGGGAGGAGCAGAGAGAGAGGGAGACATAGAATTTGAAGCAGAATCCAGGCTCTAAGCTGTCAGCACAGAGCCCGATGTGGGGCTCAAACTCACGAACTGTGAGATCATGACCTGAGCCGAAGTTGGACGCTTAACCGACTGAGCCACCCAGGCGCCCCTGTTGAACTTCTTTGATTGTCAAAATGATGGGGCAGAGAAGAAAGAACATGTAACTGTCATTTATTTGTTAGAGGAAAGGGATGCTAAGTATTCCTCAACGCTGGAGACAGTTGTGCGATTCAAAGAACTGTCTCGTATCTTATACTATTTTGAATATCTCATCGAATTGCTTTTAATTATCTGAGCCTCAAACCTAATTCCATTTTTTTTTCTTTTTTTTGGACAGGGGAAGGAGCAAGTGATTTTTTATATATATTCAATTTCCAGGTATGCAACTACCAAGTATATATAGGGAAAATTGCACTTTGTTTTGTTCAGAACTTTATCAAGAGTAGTTCAACATTTAGTAAAATCACATCCAAAACACTCCCTTGTGTAGTATCTAAGTAGCTAACACACTGTATCAGCCTACAGTTGAACCTGTTCCACTTAAGGTGATTTTACAGTGAGGCGCATGCTGTGACTTTTGCATTACGCTTTTTAGGATCATTGTGAACAAGCACTTATGAAATAAAAATTAAATTAGTTTTTATTGTTCCTTAGTGTTACAACTAGAGCATTATGTCATTTTTGTTAGTGAAGCATAGTCGACACACAGTGTCACATTAGTTTCAGGTGTACAAAACAGTGATTTGACAACTCTGTACATTGTGCTACGCTCAAATGTGCAGCTACCATAGGCCACCATACACCGCTATTACAATACCATTGACTATGCTGTATCTTTCATCCTTGTAACTTATTCTTTCCATAACTGGAAGCCTGTACTTCCCATTCCCCTTCACTCATGTTACCCATCCCCCATTTCCCTTCTCTCTGGCAACCATCAGTTTGTTCTCTGTATTTATGGGTATTTCTGTTTTTGTTTGTTCATTTGTTTTGTTTTTTAGATTCCACATATAAAGGAAATCATTTGGTAATTGTCTTTGTCTGACTTATTTCACTTAGCATATAATACCCTTTCGGTCCATCCTTGTAGTCACAAACATTAGGTTGTTTTTTAACAAAACATTTTTTTCTATAGATTGCATGAACTGTGAATTTCATCTTGGGCTAGAAAAAGGGGCTGTCGGTGTGCTATCATTCAAAACATCATTCTGAAATCACATAGTGAACCAAGAGCAGAAAACTGGCAGAGAAGCTATGACAGCAGGAATTGTGGTTGAGAATTCAACTTAGAGAGTGAGACTGATTGGACTTCAAATACAGGCACAATATTCTGGTTATTTTGGAAAGGCTAATTAACTTCTCTGGCTTTCTTTTCTTCAACTGTAAAATTGGGTTCAGAATTATCTAAGTTGAGGTTATTGTGAGGATAAAATGAGAACAATTAAGGGGCGCCTGGGTGTTTCTGTGGGTTAAGCATCCAACTTTAGCTCAGATTATGATCTCACGGTTTGTGGGTTCAAGCCCCACATCAGGCTTTGCACTGACAGTGCAGAGCTTGCTTGGGATTCTCTCTCTCCCTGTCTCTCAAAATATATAAACTTAAAAAAAAAAAGAACAATTTATTGGTGTCAATAATAAACGTCATATTGCATCTTTCTATAGCCATCCTTTCTTTGGTGAACTAACTTCAGGTTATCTCTAGGAGATCGGTTCTCATCAGTTCTGAAACTGATGCCACAGGAAAATAATTGAAGTGGCTGCTGTGGTGTAGTGGAAAGAACTCCAGATTTGGGAACCAGAAAATGTGGCCTCAAGTCATGAATGTCACCCTTTGTGACCATGAAACCTCTTAAGCCTCTGTCTCTGTAAAACGGGACAGCAGCATCTATCTCATAGAGTTGCTCTGAATTTTAAATAAGTTAATAAATGCAAGTGCTTAGCATGGGTAGAAATGTTGGTTTGTTATTATTCTCAGCATATTGGGAAGTACAACTGAAAATGATAAAGCAGTGCTTCCCAAACTTCAGTCACTCTCATTCCATGGTTATGATTTTTGTCTTATTTAGCACTTCTACTCTTAAAAAGTTAGTGTTTTTTACGTGTCAACTTTTTCTACTTACATGTTTTAAAATAAATATCGAAATTGCCAACCAATGGAAAAACAGTATTAGTTGCCACAAATAGAACTTTTAACATAAATACAATGAAAACAAAATTTAATAAATTTTAGCAAGATACCACTGCCTGTGGAAAGTTCTGAGGCTTGCTCTTTCTTAAGGGAGATTAATAAGTGTTACGGAAGTGTTAAAGAAACAGCAACATTTACCTGGGAAGGTCTCTGAAAATAATCACAACGATTGGCTGGAAAATGTTTTTTATTTTAATATGGAGGGGGCACACGTCTAGATTCCTAAAATCATCTCAAATTACCTCTCCCCACAGATAAATACTGTAATGAAGCACATGAGTAACAAGTTGCCTCTATTCTTGGAAGGGAAATGATAATTACAATCCCTCACATCTCTATGGCAGTTTTACATTTGCACAGCACTTGGTTACTTAATCTTAGCTGACCACCACAGTAGTTTGGTAAAACGGGTAGTATAAACACACCCACCTCCTATATAGTTCATTGATAAGAGGGTTAGCGACTGGCCTAACAACATTAACAGCAACAATTTTTTTGAGCACTTAATACGCCCCAAGCCCCGTACTAAAGGCTTTGTAGCCTTCATATAAAAGTTAATCCCCACGCCTGCTCTATGAGGCATGTCCCGTTATCCTCATTTTACAGATGACGAAAGTGAAACACAGAAGCAACACAGCCAAGGTCACCCAGCCAGGGGGAGCGCGATGTGAACCCGGACAAACTGATAAAACCCCTGTACTTTCTTGCCCAAGGTCACGGGGGAGTGAGGCCGCCGGAGAGGGAAGGCGCTGACCTGTCGGAGACTTGTTCCTGGGTGAGCTTCTTGTCACTCTGCAGCAGGATGGACACGTAGTGGCGGATCATGCCCACAAAGAAGGTGATAATAACGATGGGCAGGACCACCCAAAGGCGGATGTTGGAGTCGAGCAGCAGCTCTGGCCCCGCCATCTCACAGAGAGCCTGCTCCCACCAGGTGTAGCCGAGTTTCTTTTCCCCGAGGCACGGAGCTCCCTCTTTGATTTCGCCTCCCGGCCTTCTCCCGCCTCTCAGCTTGGCTGGCCCCAAACCCTACTCCGGCCTCGGCCCTTGCGCACTGCCCCAGCCCGGCCGCCCGGCAGCGCACTTCCGGCGCGGATGTTTTGCGTCACGGTGAGGCGAGACTTGGTGGCGTCAGCGTGGTGTAGCGCCGGGCGCGCAAGTCGAAAACGAGGGGCGGAGACGGCTTCTCGCGGGTGAGAGGAGTCGCGGTCGTCGTCTCTCGAGGCTCCGAGCGTCTGTGGTCTGGTCGCTAGGTCCCGGCCGAGTCCGGCCTTTCCTTCTGGGGCTCCGCGCCCCAAACGTCGGCCTCCTCATCTGCCCTGTCGTGGAATTTAGCCCCCCAGGTACCTCCCTGCGTCGTTAAAATAACAAAATGAGAAAGGCTTTTACCCCCAACTCGTTTCCGAAAGACTTAGTCCGGACAGCTGGCCCAGCCCACCAGTCTGTCCAGGCTTCTCTGGAAAGGAGGCATGTTACGGGCTTGCGCCCTGATGTCAGACGGCCATGATTTACCTTAGTTTTTCTGTCTATAAAATGGCTGATAATGGTCATAGATACTTCACGAGGCAGCGGATGAAGAAAACGCTTAGCAGGGTGCGTGGTAGTTAGTAAATGTTAACTATTTTTGGAAGACATCGTTCTAATTAAGAGTGAGTATCGGTGGTAGGTAGTGCGGATTCTGGAGTCAGACTGCCTTAGGATCCCATTTATGCCACTGAAGGAGAATAATAATGGTACCTCTCTCCAAAAGGTTAGTGAGTAATGAGGTATTCATTATAAAGCACTTAAAATCGTTCTTGTTAGTTATTAATATTTACTTGCCTGCCATCCATTCTCATTTAGCGAATATTTCCCGAAATTTTATTCCAGGTACTGTGCTAGGCACTGGGGATGCTGAGATAAGTCATTCCGGGTTCCTGTTGTGAAGGAGCCCTGCAGTCTAATGTGATGTGGTAGGGGATCCTAGATACACTCTGTGGAACAGGGAAGCTGGAGTTGCAAACCGCCTTGGGGATGGGAGGAACATTTTTCAAGGAAGATGGCATTTGGCCATGTCTTTCAGGATTAGTAGTTTCCAAGCAGAGAGGAGCGTTTCAGGTGAAAAAAAAAAACCTTATGCAAAAGTGCTGAGACCAGGAATGTTCTGGTTTATGAGAGACACTAGGAGGCCCTTAATGTGGTTCAGGCCCTCCCCTACCTCTGCAGTTTCATTTCTTCTTTGATTTTTTTTTTTATGCTTATTTATTTTTGAGAGCGAGAGTGGGAGAAGCGTGAGTGGGGGAGGAGCACAGGGGGGACACAGAATCTAAGCAGGCTCCAGGCTCTGAGCTGGCAGCACAGAGCCCGATGTGGGCCTCGAACCCATCAACCATGAGATCATGACCTGAGCCGAAGTCAGATGCTTAACCAACTGAGCCACCCAGGCACCCCTCTGCAGTTTCATTTCTGACTACAAGCTCCTTACTTGTTCACTGTTGAGTTTTTCTCTGCCTGGACTACTCTTCTCATACATCTTCTGTTGGTAATCTCCTGTTTCAGCCTTCAGGTCCCTGCTTTAATACCATTTTCTCAGATGATCCCTGAAAAATTGTCCCACCTTTTCTTCATCTCCCCTACCCATATCTAGACTAAATGTCCATGTAAGCCCTCATAGCATCCTGTACTTTTGTAGCACTTACACAATGTAGTTAAGTAACTACATCAAGATCATTCATTACTATAATTTAAATTCCCTGAGGGCAGGGATCATGTCTTGTTCACAATTCTAACCCCAGCACCTGGGACAGTCTCCAACATAAAATCCTGTATTAACGAGTTAAAGGAGATGGTAGATTGGGGCTAGATGATGAAGGATCTCGAATGTCAGAAAGAGAACTGGGTTTTATCCTTCAGCAGGAAGAAAGTGGTCTGGCTATAGAGGCAAGTAGGTAAAGTCTTGAAAGCAGGGGAGTATTGACCAGATACAGGAGTTGAAATTCTCTCAGCACCTGGATTTAGACAGTATTAATGTAAAGACTTCTTTGGTATAGAAGTGTAGAAGTTCTTTGGCTTTTGATAGAGTAGTTTTCTTTGAGCTATAGCTTTGACTTTTCAGGATTTATCTAGCTTCTAGAGGGTAACTTCTACCCTCTGACTTTGCTCTCAAAAGTAATTTAATTGCAGAAGACTTCGGTCAGAATGGTTCCCAAGAGAAGGCCGTCAAAATTGGAGGATAAAGAAAGCCTGACAGAAGAGGCTTCCAGTAAGTATCTAGTTATTTGTTGTTTTATTTCCTATAACAAATGTGTGAGGCACTTACAGAGAAAGTTCCTCCTTTCAAGCTGGGAATCATCACGACTTAATGGTTAGAACACACAGAATCTGGTATCAGGAGATTTGGGATTGAGTTTCTGCCTCTGATTCCACGTATGACTTTGGGCATGCCCACTGTCTCTGAGCTTCAGTCTCCACATCCCTAAGAGGAATGAGTATTATAGAGCTCATCTACTTACATCATCTAGATGGTGAGAAAAAGGTACAACATAGTCTGTATCCTTTAAACTTGTGGTCCCCTTTCCTCCCTTAAAAGAAATTATGGGGGCATCTGCCTTGCTCAGTCAATAGAGTGTGTAACTCTTGGTCTCGGGGTTATGAGTTTGACCCCCCCCCCCCATATTGGGTGTAGTAGAGACTGCTTAAAAGTAAAATGTTAAAAAAATTACAATACAGATAGACTGATGTATGAAGGAAAGGCATCATATCAAAGCAAACACATTAAGGGTGAAGAAACAGTGTAAATTCTGTCCATATGAGAATGTGGTGGACAGAGGCCCTAAGAGTTCTCATGAAAAGAGGTTGATTGTCTTTTCATTTATTATACTCATCTCTGTTAAGGTAGTTCTAACTTGTTACATCATTAAAGGAGAAGAATAAATAATCATACTTAATTTCAAGTATCTGTTTTGTTTATCATTATTTAAATTTATTTGTTTGTTTTGAGAGAGAGAAAGGGAGAGAACTCGAGCAGGAGAGGGGCAAAGAGAGAGAGGAAGAGAATCCCAAGCAAGCTCCGCAGTATCAGCACAGAGCCTGATGCGGGGTTGAACTTTCAAACCATGAGATGGCCTGAGCTAAAATCAAGAGTCGGACACTTAACTGACTGAGCCACCCAGGCGCCCCATTTATTATGTTTTATTACTTCTCTTGGGTTGAAAACCTTGGGATAAAACCACTCTGGGCTTTGTACTCAAAGGCTTGATGCAGGAGAATCTGCCTGATTCTTTCTACCCCTGCATCAAGTTGTGTGCATCAAGATTATTACCTCCTGGAGAACTTTTTAAAATTCACACGCCCAGGACCCATACCTGAGATTTTAATTGAGTAACTATGGGATGTGACCTAAGAATGCACTTTTTTTTTTTTTAATGTTTATTTACTTTTGAGAGACAGAGCACAAGAAGGGGAGGGACAGACAGAGCGGGAGATATCGAATCTGAAATAGGCTCCAGGCTTTGAGCTGTCAGTGCAGAACCCAATGCAGGGCTGGAACTCACAAACTGCAAGATCATGACCTAAGCTGAAGTCAGACGCTCAACCGACTGAGCCATCCAGGCGCCCCTTTAAGTTTATTTATTTATTTATTTATTTAATTTTTTAAATGTTTTATTTATTTTTGAGACAGAGAGACAGGGCATGAGCAGGGGAGGGGCAGAGAGAGAGGGGGACACAGAATCCGAAGCAGGCTCCAGGCTCTGAGCTGTCAGCACATAGCCCGACGTGGGGCTCGAACTCACGGACTGTGAGATCATGACCTGAGCCGGAGTCGGACGCTTAACCGACTGAGCCACCCAGGTGCCCCTAAGTTTATTTATTTTGAGAGAGAGAGAGCATGCACATGCAGGGGAGGGTAGAGAGAGAGAAAGAGAAAGAATCCAAGCTAGGCTCTGCACTGACAGCACAGAACCCAATGGGGCTCGATCCCGCTAATCGTGAGACCATGACCTGAGCTGAAACCAAGAGTCAGATGCTTAACTGACTGAGCCATCCAGGTGCCCCAAGAATGTGCTTTTAATAAGCTTCTCAGTGATTCCAGTGCAGTGGTTTGCAAACAACAGTTTGAGGCACCCTGACTGCTTTAGAATTTGGGTGATTAAACAGTTCCATGGTTATTTTTATTAGAAGTGGCATGTTTTGAATTCTCCAAATCAAAATGCAATAGATAAAAATAATTCTATTTATTGATTGTTTTATTTGTACGCCACTATGTCTGACCATTGTTAGAGATAAAATTTTACTATAGCATCAATTTCAATATAATTCTTCAAGAACCCATCAACTTTCCTCTTAGGGTTATTCTAAAGTTTACATTTTTTAATCTTTACTGTTTGTCACATTCTTGAAAATTTTGTTTGTTTTCAGAAGCCAGCAAGCAACCACTTTCCAAGAAGACAAAGAAGTCTCATATTCACAATGAAGTGGAAGAAAACGACAATGTTTTTATAAAGCTTCTTAAAACATCAGGAGTTATTCTTAAAACAGGAGAGAGTCAGAATCAACTAAGTAATATTTTAATTTAAATCTTTTCTCTGGGTTTGGTGCAGGGCTCAGCACTGAATCATGGATTTTCGAAATAGAGGCAATGAAGATTAAAAATAGAAGTATTGTCTTTCTTGAGACAAAATTAACGTTGAAATTGCTTTTTAGAGAATATTGTTATAGTTTTTGGTTCTGATTAATGCATGTTAAGTAAAGTAATTCTAATTTTTTTTAGAAAAAATTATATACTTGTATTACTTTGTGTTTTATTGTGGAAAAATAAATTAATACTCGAGAGTAATTAGATCTGTGTCAGAATAATTTCAGACGAAAATTTATAAAGCCATGTAAAGCTCTGCTTTTAGGGCATAGATTACTTTATTCTGCTAAGATTATGGCATATCTTTTTTGGTACACTTAATAGCTATCCTCTATCAGAGATAAATCTGTTTTACGATGGGTTTAGAAAATTTAGCTCTGAAATTAGGTTGAAAATATCTTTATTGGCTTCATCAGGCAGGAAACATAGGTCTTTAGGAAAGTAAAAGTATAGTGGGAGATATTAAAGATTCTGGTGACCATCTGTTTTTTTCCTCATAGCTGTGGATCAAATTGTTTTCCAAAAGAAGCTCTTTCAGACTCTGAGGAAACATCCTTCTTATCCCCAAGTATGTGTTTCTTCCTGGTACTTTTGCTTTTTCCAGCACTACTCTGGAATTGGGGATTTAAAGATGCAGGCATAGGGGTGCCTGGGTGGCTCAGTCAGTTAAGTGTCCGACTTGGGCTTGGGTCTTGATCTCAACGGTTAGTGAGTTTGAGCCCCACATCGGGCTCTGTGCTGAGAGCTCAGAGCCTGAAGCCTGCTTCAGATTCTGTCTCCCTCTGTCTCTGACCCTCCCCTGCTCACACTCTCTCTCTCTCTGTGTCAAGAATAAACATTAAGAAATTAAAAAAAAAGATGCAGGCATAAAGTTGAATGGGCTAGAATGATTTTTAGTTAATCTACAGCAAATGTTAAACTAAAAATCTTAACTCTTAACCTTTTTTTTTTCAATGTCATTAAGATAATAGAAGAATTTGTTAGTGGCCTGGAATCCTACATTGAGGACCAAGACAGTTTCAGGAACTGCCTTTTGTCTTGTGAACGTCTGCAGGATGAGGAAGCCAGGTATGGAGTGGAGGCATAGAATCTTGCTGAAGTTTAAGCTGTTAACACTAACCAAATTGCGGGTTGGGGATGAGGGGAGAATGCATTTTTTTTGTAATTTCACTTTATTTTTATAACCCTTTTTCTTGGGGCACCTGGGTGGCTCATTGGTTGAGTGTCCCACGTGGTTTTGGCTTAGGTCATGGTTCCAGGGTCGTGGAATCAAGCCCTGCGTTGGGCTCCATGCTAAACATAAAGCTTGCTTGAGATTCTTTCTTTCAGTCTGCCCCTCTTCCTGTTTCTCTCAAAAAAAAAAAAAAAAAGAAGAAGAAGAAGAAGAAAAAGCAACTCTTTTTTCTTCAGTTTTAACCTAACCTTTAAATTATTAATTTATGTTTATGAGACTAAGAGCCCAGGGTGTTTTCTGGAGTGTGTCTCATCTGTGTTGATAGAATTTTAACTCTCTTAACAGCCTGGTTTAAGAGCCATCTTCTCATGTTCTGTATTTCTGGTATAAGAGGATAGTTTCTTTTTAAATATTGTATATTTAACCAATTTTATGAAGAAAAGATGGTAAAAATATTAAAACAGGGAAAACAGAACAGAAAACGAATGTCTTTTTTTTTAACAGCATGGGCGCATGTTACTCTAAGAGCCTCATTAAATTGCTTCTGGGAATTGACATATTACAGGTGAGACTGTGCCACATTTTCTGTGAACAATAGATGGATGTGATTTGTGGTGTATGCCCAAGTATAAATGGCATAAAGGGTCAGGTAGGGTTAATCGGAGAGTTTGGGTTTGCAGTAGTTTACCATAGCCCTAGTTGCAGAAATATATCTGGTAAGCCAATATCTGCAGCTTTGGACTGAGCTAATTTAATTAGCTCAGTACATTTCTTTAAAATATTCTATATTCCCTCAGCCTCTGATTCTTGATTTGTAAAGCTTCCTCTTGTGTGTCTGTGTACCTTATATATCTCTGCCATATTCACATTTGTATCGTCTCCTATATAGGTTTTTATTTGCTTATTAACTTGATTTACCCTTTTCCTCCTCCTCTCTTTTAATATGTTGAGTGGATAATGCTTTGACCTGTTTTAAATGTTTCACATTATAAAAACATATACAGTGGAAATTCTTGTTTTACCCTGTCCTCCATTTTTTTCTCTTTTTTTCTTTCCCACTGCTAATCTTCCCACACTCCTATCCCTTCCTTCTCTTTGGAAATCTTCAGTATAATTTAGTTAGATTAAATTTAAGAGCCCTCTTGTTCCTCTGGAGTGAAATCTTCTCTTTTTGCAAACTGTTGGATAATTTTTTAAGTCTGCATTTCATGAACTAACAGTTGTCATCATATTTAATAATATTATTATCTGATTATTTTAATACTGCATAAATCATTTTGCAATTTTTTTAAAGATACATTAATGACAAGTCTTTGTATTTCAACAACTTATATTCGAGATATAGCCAGCATTCAAGTGGCCATTCTTAAAATGAGATTTTAATTATACCAGAGTTGTTCCTCCCAGAGCTCTTGTTGGAGCACATTATGGCTAATTATATATTTCTGTTGTATATTTCAAGACCATCTCCTAACTCCTTATGTCTTCTTTTTCAGCCTGCCATTATCAAAACCTTATTTGAAAAGTTGCCAGAATTTCTTTTTGAAAAGTAAGTGGAATTACTCTGGACTGCTTAAATTACTTTTGTGTACTTAAGTTTCTCTCTGAAAAGATTACTGTGAAACATTGGTTTCTCTAAAAGTCATATTGATCGTGACACCAGATTCTTAAGTGACTACTAAGATTTTACTAGGTGTATTTTGAAAAAAATTTAATCTGTTTATATGACTGCATGTTCCTAGAAGGATATACCATAAACTGGTAATAGTTGTCTCCAAGGAGGGGAGCCAATTGCTTGGTGTCAGATGTTCTATGAATACCATTCTTTACCTTTTCAATTTTATGATGTATGTGTGTGACTTTTTTTTTTTTTTAATTAACAACCTAATAGAAAAGTAGAAAAAGGTCACAAATAGATAATTCACAAAGAAATACAAGAGTGTCAAACATTTTTTTAAATACTCAGTTTCACATTTAAAAAAAATAAAAAGTAGGGGATGTGCCTGGGTGGCTCAGTCAGTTAAGTGTCCGACTTGAGCTCAGGTCATGATCTTGTGGTTTGCAAGTTTGAGCCCCGCATGGGGCTCTGTGCTGACAGCTCAAATCCTGGAGCCAGCTTCAGATTCTGTCTTCCTTGCTCTCTGCCCCTCCCTCACTCTCCCCCTTTCATGTTCTGTCTCTCTCTCTGTCAAAAATAAACACTGAAAACGAATTAATGCTCAGTTTCATTAATAATTAAAAATACAAATTTAAAACAATAAATACATTTTTTTCCACTCTCAAAGAATCTTTGTTATTCAGTGTAATGAACAGTCATGCTTGTACATTACTAATGAACATAATAAACTGGTTGAAGTCATTCTGAAGGGTATTAGGTTGTGTGTATCAAAACCTTCCTTAGATTTTGCATACTCTTTTTTTCTTTAATTTAAAAAAAATTTTTTTTTAATGTTTATTTATTTTTGAGAGACAGAACATGAGCAGGGGAGGGGCCGAGAGAGAGGGAGACAAAGCAGGCTCCAGGCTCTGAGCTGTCAGCGCAGAGCCCAATGCGGGGCTTGAACCCACCAACCATGAGATCATGACCTGAGCCAAAGTCGGATGCTTAATCGACTTAGTCACCCAGGCGCCCCTACTTTCTCGTTTTTAATGTGTGTTTTTTCTTTTTTTTTCTTGAAGTTTGTTTATTTTCAGAGAGAGAGTGAGACAGGGAGCAAGCAGGGTACGGGCAGAGAGAGAGGGAGATAGAATCCCAAGCTGATAGCGTGGAGGCTGACATGGGGCCTGAACCCACACACTATGAGATCCTGACCTGAACCAAATTCAAGAGTTGGACACTTAACCAACTGAGCTACCCAGACACCCCTAATATGTGTTTTTTCTAGGCCTTGTATATAATAATGATAATAATAATAATAATAATAATAGTAAACTTACAGATAGTTCTTTACAAATTTGTGCTTTGCCTGAATGGCTCACACTAGTTGCTTTATGTCTTTTTCAGCAGTTACATTTGACTGCACTAAACAAACATTGAGAACACGGTCAAGGAAAGGAATGGAAGGTTGTCCAAAACTGTAGACATAGGAGATTGAGGAAGGCAGAGACTGTCATTTTGGGGGAAATAATAAGTGAGCCAGAATTTCTTCATCTATAAATGATTTTCAGTACTTTTACATAATCTAATTTGACCTTCTGTGTTTCCAAAGCACAGTGCTTGCTTTTATTGGTACTTATCATAGTGATGTATTTAATATTCTACCTTTTAAAAATATTCTTGGGGCTGTGTGGCTCATTGGATTAGGTGTCCAACTGTTGATTTCAGCTAAGGTCATGATCTCACAGTTTGTGGAATTGGCACCGCATCTGACTCTGCGCTGACAGTGCTGACAGCACAGAACCTGCTTGAGGTTCTCTGTCTTCCTCTCTCTCTGCCACAACCCCCCCGCCTCAAAATAAATAAATAGGGCGTATGGCTGTCTCTGTCGGTTAAGCACCCGACTTCAGCTCAAGTCATTATCTCATGGTTTGTGAGTTCGAGCCTCAAATCTGTCTCTCTGCTCTGAGCTTGGAGTCCACTTTGGATCCTCTGTCTCTTTCTCTCTCTACCCATCCCCTGTGTTTCTCTCTCAAGAATGAGGAAGCATTAAAAAATAAATATAAATAAGTAAATAAATAAATAAAAATATTCTTCTTACTCAGTTTATTCAAATTTATCGCCTTGATTTTTTTTGTTTATGTTATTATTAAGAAATACTCTACAGACCTTTTTTTAAAAGTTTTTTTTAACTTTTTAAAAATTTTTTTCTTTTTTTCTTTTTATTTTTGAGAGAGAGAGACAGAGTGTGAGTGGGGGAGGGGCAGAGAGAGAGGGACACACAGAATCTGAAGCCGGCTCTAGGCTCCGAGCTGTCAGCAAGAGCTTGTTGTGGGGCTTGAACTCACAGACTGTGAGATCATGACCTGAGCTGAAGTCGGTCGTCCAACCAACTGAGCCACCTAGGTGCCCCACTCTACAGACCCTTCTTAACCTTTCTTTAAATGCTCCCCAGATGCCGCCACTGTTAACAGTTTAGTGCATCTTCTTGGATCTTTCTCAACATATACGTCTCATGATTTTCTTGTATCATATGTCTGTCTAACACAGCTTGTAATGTGTAAATGTTCAGTAAGTGTTCATTCAGTGTCTGAAATGTTTTGTGCAGTATTAAGGCTTGCTGTTGTGTAAGTCAGAAAGGCTAAGTTTCTGTCTTCTTGTCCTAACATTTCAGTGTGAACAGTGATGGACTTAACATGCCCAGACTCATCATCAGTCAGCTGAAATGGCTTGACAGAATTGTGGATGGCAAGGTAGGCTTTGGGACTTGTTCTGTCTCTTAGATTTAGAGAGTCTGTTTTCCAAATTTAACCAAACTTTTGGAATTTGCAGGGTTTTTTTTTCTTAACTGAAAATTCACATTTTTCTGTTTATTTGTTAGCTTTTTTCTCCTGTCATAATTTGAGAATCATGGATATTTCACCTTTTAAATTTCTCCAAAAATTTTTTTTCTAATTATGATGAGTAGATACCATCTATTAAATAAATTAAAAGAATTGAAAAGAAGTTAAGTAGCTGTCCAAAGTTGAGAGATTACTGTTTTATTTCTCAAAAGGTATGAGGGGCGCCTGGGTGGCGCAGTCGGTTAAGCGTCCGACTTCAGCCAGGTCACGATCTCGCGGTCTGTGAGTTCGAGCCCCGCGTCGGGCTCTGGGCTGATGGCTCGGAGCCTGGAGCCTGTTTCCGATTCGGTGTCTCCCTCTCTCTCTGCCCCTCCCCCGTTCATGCTCTGTCTCTCTCTGTCCCAAAAATAAATAAAAAACGTTGAAAAAAAAAAAAATTTAAAAAAAAAAGGTATGAGATCCCACACCAGCCTACCGCACTGCAAATATTTAATTTGATTGCATATGAGGAAAGTTTTAGAAAGTTTTTGCAATTAATGTGAATTGTTATTAAGCACCTCAAAAAATTGGATCTTTTTTGAGCCTAGGGTTAAGGCCTATTTCTTTTCAGAATTCATTAATTCATTCTATTAATTTTTGTCAGACATTCTAAGGCTAAATCTTTATTTGGAAGAACATGAGTTTTAGAATCTCCTGTGGGCTAGAATTTTGGGTCTGTCACTTTTTGTGTATCTTTGAGCAGCACATATCCTCACATTTTAAAAATGGGAACTATCGGTGTACCTGGCTAGCTCAGTCAGTAAAGGGTGCAACTCTTGATCTCTGGATCATGAGTTCAAACCCCACGTTGGTCATGGAGCCTACTTAAAAAAAAAAAAAAATGTAAAAAAAGGGGGCGGTGGAATTGTCACACAGACTCCAGAGTTGTGAAGATTAAATGAAGTAAAGTATATAACAGACCCATTAGATAATATAGTATCCACTGTACTTTTTTTTTAATGTACCATCCCATGTGTGAAAATTCCTGGGTCATTTACCTCTCCATTTAGGCTTTGAGTTTATGTATAGGTGTCATATGATACACAAGATAATTCCAGCTATACATTTAACGAGGAGGAAGTCTTTCTCTGTTCTTGGTAATGTGCAACAGTTCTAATGGCCTCTTCCACTGCAGGATCTCACCACCAAGGTCATGCAGCTGATCAGTATTGCTCCACTGTACCTGCAGCATGACTTTGTTACCAGCCTACCTGAGATCCTAGGGGATTCCCAGCATGGTGATGTGGGGAAAGAACTGAGGTGAGTAAGTTCCCACTCTGGCAGCCTTATTGCTGCAGTATGAAACAGTAGTGGTAACATATTGATGGCATCTACCTTCCATGAACAGGTATGGGATTTGACTTGTTTTTGTAATAATGAGTATATATTTGATGCATAAAGTAGACCCATCTACTTTTTTTAAAGTGGTATACCTGTTGTGAATATGAAGTCTGGGTTATGATTAGGCGTATAAACATAATCCCTTTGTTTTGTTAGCATATCTTCCACCCAAGGAGTCCTCAGTTGTGACTGCATGTCCCAATCATTTGTGGAGCTTATCAAACATCTATATATTCTTTAGTCCCTAAATGATTCATTCTGATGTACATCACATCAGACCCAGTGTTGAGAGCATTGCTTACTATCATTTATGTGAAAAATAGTAATTGGTAGGGCAGTGATTAAGGAAGGGAGAACACTATCCCTATGTAATAGGGTTTCTGTTTTAATGCAATTTCTTGCTTATCCTTGAAGTAGTTTTTAAAAATTCAATTTGTAATACTTCCTTTTCTTTAGATGTCTGCAAAGCTACCTCTAGAAATGTCCAGTGATTGCTTGCCTTTGTGTTTTTGGGCAGTATGCTCCCTCTGGGTATAGCACTATACCATCCACTTGGCCTGCTTAATTCCAGCTTGTCGTTCTGCGTAGCCTTTTCTTAGAATCCATCACTGTTCTCTGCTCCTTTAGCACCCTGCATGTATATCTATCCTACTTGCCATACTTCATTGTAATTGGTGTAGGTCTTCTTCTCCTCCTTCTCCTCCTTCTCCTCCTTCTCCTCCTTCTCCTCCTTCTCCTCCTTCTCCTCCTTCTCCTCCTTCTCCTCCTTCTCCTCCTCCTTCTCCTCCTTCTCCTCCTTCTCCTCCTTCTCCTCCTTCTCCTCCTTCTCCTCCTTCTCCTCCTCCTTCTCCTCCTCCTTCTCCTCCTCCTTCTCCTCCTCCTTCTCCTCCTCCTTCTCCTCCTCCTTCTCCTCCTCCTTCTCCTCCTCCTTCTCCTCCTCCTTCTCCTCCTCCTTCTCCTCCTCCTTCTCCTCCTCCTTCTCCTCCTCCTTCTCCTCCTCCTTCTCCTCCTCCTTCTCCTCCTCCTTCTCCTCCTCCTTCTCCTCCTCCTCCTTCTCCTCCTCCTCCTTCTCCTCCTCCTTCTCCTCCTCCTTCTCCTCCTCCTTCTCCTCCTCCTTCTCCTCCTCCTTCTCCTCCTCCTCCTCCTCCTCCTCCTCCTCCTCCTCCTCCTCCTCCTCCTCCTCCTTGCTTTATTATTATTTTTTTAAGTAGGCTCCATGCCCATTGTGGAGTTTGAACTTACTGAGATTGAGAGTCATGTGCTCTAGCAACCTAGCCAGCCAGACACTCCTGTTGTAGGTTTTCTTTTTCCTTTTCTCAGGAAGGATATGTGCCGAACTCAGTAGTAGTTACCTCAGGGTACTAGAGATGGTGAGGAAGAGCTTCTTGTTTGTACTCTGTTGTTTGAATTTTCTGTAATGAGCATGTATTTTTTAAAAATCAAAACAATTTTTAATGAAATAAACTGTAAACAAATTCAGTGGAAACAAAGTGTATCTTCTCTTCCCATACTCTGAGTGATTTTTCTAAGTAATTATCTGCTCAGCTCTGTTAAAAGTTGCATAGATTTTCTCTTTTTCCACCATTCACAGTGACCTTTTGATGGAGAATACTTCACTCACTGTTCCTATCTTGGATGTCTTTACCAGCCTCCGACTTGACCCAAAGCTCCTGTCTCAGGTAGGAAGGACTGTGCTGTACAGAAACAGAGCCCACTTTCTTTCCTCCCAGAACCAGTGTCAGTCATTGCCTTGAAGCAGTCATACATGAAAATTTGATTTTGAAACAATATTGAATGATATTTCATCTTTTTTTTCTCTTTTTGATGAATTTCATTTGCCGTAGTAGGATGGATTCACTTTTCTGTTTTAAAGCAGTAAGTTTTAATGGATATCTTCTATTTTGCATAATATTTATGCACTGCTCTCCATAGGAATAACATTTTTACATGTCTTCCTCCAGCTAGTGGAAAATTTAGGCTCTAAATTGTAAGATAACACTTTTACATTTATCACCTGTTTTTTTTTTAATAGTTATACTTTATTTTATTTATTCTTAATTTTTAAATATTTCTTTTTGAGAGAGAGACAGAGACAGAATGAGAGTGGGGAGGGGCTGAGAGAGTTGGAGACAAGGAATCCGAAGCAGCTTCAGGCTCCAAGCTGTCAGCATAGAACCTGACACAGGGCTTGAACCCACTAGCTGTGTGATCATGACCTGAGCCGAAGTTGGATGCTTAACCGACTGATCCACCCAGACACCTACCTTCCTTTCTTTCTTTCTTTCTTTCTTTCTTTCTTTCTTTCTTTCTTTCTTTCTTTCTTTCTTTCTTTCTTTCTTTCTCTTTCTTTCTTCCTTCCTTCCTTCCTTCCTTCCTTCCTTCCTTCCTTCCTTCTTTTTCTTCTTTTGTATATGAGCAGGGGAGGGGGTGGGGGAGAAAGAATCTTTTTTTTTTTAATGTTATTTTTTTTTTAATGTTTATTTACTTTGAAAGAGAGAGAGCAGGGGAGGTGTGGGGGAGGGACAGGAGAGAATCCCAAGGAGGCTTCATGCTGTCAACACAGAGACCGTGCAGGACTGGATCTCATGAACCATGAGATCATGACCTGAGCTGAAATTGAGTTGGCTGCTTAACCACTGACCTACCCAGGTGCCCCTTATCAGCAGGTTTTGAGGAAGCTGTGGCATTAACAATGGAAAGCTTGCAATTTGCAAAAAATAAAAATAACATGAGGTGTTTTTCTTCCTAAATTACAAGTGAGAAAACTGAGAGAAGTAAGTTTTCTAATTTTACATAAAGGTCCGTTCTTTATTGAGGTATTAACAAAAAATATTTAAGGTTTTCTTGCTTTTTATGTG
The DNA here is from genome assembly GCF_018350195.1 of Panthera tigris. Classification (NCBI taxonomy): domain Eukaryota; kingdom Metazoa; phylum Chordata; class Mammalia; order Carnivora; family Felidae; genus Panthera; species Panthera tigris. The sequence goes on from NC_056661.1 coordinate 51,224,351, forward strand.
TAGGTCCGCCAGTTGGTGATGGGTAAGCTGTCATCTGTCTCATTGGATGATTTACCTGTGATAATCAAGTTCATTCTTCATTCTGTAACAGCCACAGATGCACTTGAGGTACGCTTTTATTTCTCAACAAACACCAACAGGGTGCTAGATCCTTTAGAGTACAGAGTATAGCAGTAATGCCCTTGTGAAACTCAGTAATAGGAAAGAGACTTATCTAGATTAAGATGCATCAAGATACATTATTTAAACTAATAGTTTTTAATTGCTCTTCTCTGTCCCCAAACTAATTGATAATGCTGATTAATCCAGATAATATTCAGGGGATAGAATGGAAATAGTCAGATTTATTGTTGCATATAAGTTGCTACAGGTTGTATTTGCTATTTCAGTATAATACCTAAAGGAATTCTGAATGGCATAGTTTTGAAGGGCATGACATACTATCCTTGCATTAGCTATTGTCATCAGCTCTCCTTTTCAAGATGTCTTGTCTAAGATTTAGTAATTTTTCTTAGTCTTTCAGGAGATTGTTAGGGTTCTATTGAAGGAATGGACCGTGCCTATCCACTATGAAAGGGCAGAACACATAGCTTAATAATTATTTTCTACAGGTAATTTCTGAGCTGCGGGAGAAGTTGGATCTGCAGCATTTTATTTTGCCATCATGGTTTCATGCCTCACAAAGCAAGTTGAAAAATAAAGGACGACAAAGGTATGTCATCATCACCTCCCACCCTTTTCCTCACACAGTCAAGAAAGGTTTTCTGACATTTATCCTGAAGCCAGGACAGTAGATCTGAATACTTGGAACTACAAATACTGGTAGTAATATTGTTGACGTGTACTACCATACAGTGGTTCAAATCCTGTGTACATGGTACATGTAATGTGTGTGTACATGTATACATGTGTGGGTTGGGTGTATTATTCTAGCTTTTCAAATCAATCCTAGGTAGACTGCAGTACAAATTTATTAGACTGCAGTACAAGTTATTAGCCACAACATGAAGTTGTGCCTTGAAACAGGCAAATGGCTAGTAACAGGAACCCAGATCTTATATGTCTCTCTCTGGTAAGTGGAAGAATGATTTTTTTTCCCCCTTTTGCTACTTGTAGTTCTTCAGGAAATCAAGAAAACAGCGGTCAGGACTGTGTTACTCTCTTCTTTGATGTAATCAAGTCGGCTGTTAGATATGAGAAAATCATTTCGGAAGCCTGGATTAAGGTAAGTGAGATCTTGGTGACTTTGAACATTAAGGAGAAAGTAGGTGGCAATCAGTGACAGATATGTAAGTAAAGGTGGAAATAAAAGTGTTAAAAGTCAGTCAAGTAGACATGATAGAAGATGGTTGCCACATGGGCAGATTGGTTCTCCAGTAAGAGAACAGGGCATGCTGAAGAAGGTGAAACGTGTTCTATTTATGTGTTAAATATTTCTGTGACCCTTATTTTTCTAGGCAATTGAAAGCACTGCCTCAGAGTCTGAACACAAGGTAACATTCACATACTATGACTTTCAAGTACTGCAGGCTTGAAATTAATTATCCTAGCTAGTTTTCTTCTTTCCTCTCCCTCTCTCCAGTCATCCCTTCTGTGCCTTCTGTAGCCGCTCTAATCAACATTAGCTGTCTGGGGAAGATAATCTGGGGGGATGATTTGCCACATGGTCTTTGCTGCTCATTTGGGCAATAAAATAAACCTAAACTATCCATAACGGAAAATGTTAACCTTTCACACATACATGGCAATTTATAGTCCTAAGAAGCCAAGTCCCCATAGATGAAGTGAAGACAGGACTCACCTGGGGCATGAGTCAGTTCCCTGTATCTATCAGATTACTCTTCCTTCTACCAAATGGCATTGTCAAGATAATGGCATTCGTGTTTTACTTTCCTTTGCTCATGTCACCCTGACCAGAGTGAATCCATCCATTCCCTGTCAAGACAGGGGTACTGACTCTGTCTTAATTATGGATTTTTTTTCTTCTGTCAAGAAGCCAGGTGATTAAGTTTCTTATGCACTAATTGGTTCCCATTAAGGATTTTTCTTTTAGTTGGAATCTGGTTTTGTTAGATTATCTAATTGTTGACTTTTAAAAACCTTTATGATACCAAATGAAACAATGAAACAATATTTTTTTTGTGGAGGTGGGATCAAAATACCCCAACACAACTGTTTTTATTTTATTTCTTTAAGGTTATCTTCTTTTTAAGTTTATTTAGTTTGAGGGTGGGAGCGGCAGAGAGAGAGGATGCCTAGCAGTCTCCACACTGTCAGCACAGAGCCCAACATGGAGCTCAAACCCACAAACTATGAGATCATGACCTGAGCTGAAGTCAGACACTTAACCAACTGAGCCACCAAGATGCCCCAACTGTTTTTATTTTTGCATAACCCTTGGCCACCTGCATACCTGTTTTTACAGATATATAATTATTATATAAATATAATTTTGTATTCTGATTTTCTCTTGACATTATGTCATAAACATTTTATATGCTTGTGCATTGTTTTTATGTCATTTTTAATAGCTGTATTCTAGTATAATGATTCTCAATTTTGGTGTCTAAGTGAATTGGGCTTTCAGTGAAGGGATGTTCCAAGTAATTTTTTTTTAATTAAAACACTTAATCTTTATTAAAATGTTATTTTTTGAGATATAATTGACATATTACGTTAGTATTAGGTATACAATATAATGATTCAGCATTTGTATTTATTGCAAAATGCTCTCCACAGTCTCGTTAACATCTGTCACCACATGGTTACAAACTTTTTTCTTATGATGAGAGTACTTAAGATCAGTTCTCTTAGCAATATCTATGCAATATGGTATTATTAACTATCGTCATCATGCTATACATTACATCCCCATGACTTATTTATTTTATAACTAGAAATTTGTACCTTTTGATCCCCCTTACCCATTTTTGTTTAAAATTTTATTTTTAGGGGCACCTGGGGGACTCAGTCAGTTAAGCATTCGACTCTTGATTTTGGCTCAGGTCGTGATCCTGGAGTCGTGAGATGCAGCCCTGCATTGGGCTGTCTGCTGAGTGTGGAGCCTGTTTGGGATTCTTTCTCTTCCTCTCTGTCCCTTCCATGCTCACTAGAGCATGCACACACTTCGGCACACAAGCTCACATTCTCTCAAATTAAATGAATAAACTTAAAAAAAAAGATTTTATTTTTAAGTAATCTCTATACCTGATGTGGGGCTCAAACTTATAGCCCAGAGATCAAGAGTTGCACTCTACAGACTGAGCCATTCTGTTGCCCTTTCCCTTCACCCATTTTGCCTCACCTTCTACTTCTGGCAACCACCAATCTGTTCTGTCAATGAACTTGGTTTTTTGTGTGTTTTGTTATTTATGAGATCATAAGGTATTTGTCTTGCTGTCTGACTTACTTCACTTGGCAGAATGCCCTCAAGATCTGTTCATATTGGGGCATCTGGGTGGCTCAGTCATTTAAGCGTCCACCTCTTGATCTTGGCTCTGGTCATGATCTCACTGTTGGTGAGTCTGAGCCCCGTGTCAGGCTACACACTGTCAGTGCAGAGCCTGCTTGGGATTCTTTCTCTCCCTCTCTCACTGTCCCTCCCCCGCTCAAAATAAATAAATCAACTTAAAAAAAATTCTGTCCATGTTGTTGTAAATGGCAAGATTTCATTCATTTTATGGCTGAATAGTATTCCAGTGTGTGTTTATGTGTGTACATATGTGTACATACCACATTTTGTTTTTCCACTCATCCATCAGTGGACACTTAGGTTGCTTCCATGTCTTGTGCAGGGATCATGGAGTGCAGATATCTTGTCGAATTAGTACTTTCGGTTTTTTGCTTTTTTTTTTTTTATGTTTATTTATTTTGGAGAGAGAGAGGCAGAGTGTGAGCAGGGGAGGGGCAGAGAGAGAGAGGGAGACACAGAATCCAAAGCAGGCTCCAGGCTCTGAGTCCAACATGAGATTGAAAAATGAGATCATGAGCCCGACTCACGAACCATGACATCATGACCCGAACCAAAGTCAGATGCTTAACTGACTGAGCCACCCAGGCGCCCCTAGTACTTTTGGTTTTTTGAATAAATACCCAGAAGTAGAATTTCTGGATTGTATACTTCTATTTTTAATTTTTTAAGGAACCTCCATACTTTTTCCACAACGGCTGTTGTGGAAAAACTCACATTCCACCAGCAGTACACAAAGGTTCTCTTTCTCTGCATCCTTGCCAACATTTGTTATCTCTTGTCTTTTTAGTGATAGCCATTCTGACAGGTGTGAGATGATACTTCATTGTGGTTTTGATTTGCATTTGCCTGATGACTAGTGATGTTGAGCATCTTTTCTTGTGTCTGTTGGCCATTAGTATGTCTTGAAAAAATGTCTGTCTACATCCTCAGTACATCTTTTGATTGATCTTTTGCTCTTGAGTTGTAGGAGATTTTTTTTGACCTGCTTGACTTTTGTAACTTTTTTTTTTTTTTTTTTTTTTTTTTAAGTAATCTCTACATCCAATGTGAGGCTTGAACTCACAACCCCAAGACCTTGAGTTACTTACTTTTCTAAATTTTGGCTGAAATCAGGGCTGGGGTTATCAGGCAGTTTTTGTAGTACAGAAAGAGCAGTTTGGCGTCCCATAAGCAGTTTTTTAAAACCCTGAGCATAAGAGGACCAGAAGAATGCTAATAAAGACATAATTAGGCATCTTGTGAACCATCACTATTTGGCCATTCAGTGTTGTGACCCTTGGGTGATTATTCCTGTTGAAATAAAAACCTTTCGAATTGGAATTTTATAAGCTAGGAATGGTGTTTCTAGGTGAATTTTCAGGATATTAGAGGGGCCAGGTGCCTCTTTAACCCCCCCCCCCCCTTTTTTTTTTTTTTTTAACAAAGTTAATTCAAGCTAATTGGGGGAAAAAAACTGGGGAGAATCTAAAAATGTTAAAAATAAAGTTTCCATGGGACACCTGGCTGGCTCAGTTGGTTAAGTGTCCGACTCAATTTCAGGTATGGTCACGATCTCATGGTTTGTGAGTTCAAGCCCCTGGTCAGGCTATGTGCTAACAGCGTGGATCCTACTTAGTATTCACTCTCTCCCTACCCCTTACCCCTGCTTGTTTGCATGCTCATTCTCTTTCTGAAAAAAATAAGTAAATAAAGTTTCTCTTTACTGTCTGTTCATTCTTCTTGTATAATTACTCTTACAGATTATTTCCTATTTATATACAAGGTGTATTTGTGTGTGAGTGCGGGTGTGACTTTGAACCTCACGTTGGGCTCTGTGCTGACAGCTCGGATCCTGGAGCCATCTTCAGATTCTGTGTCTCTGTCTCTCTCTGCCCCTCCCCAACTCACATTCTGTCTCTCTCAAAAATAAATAAATATTTAAAAAGTTAAAAAAAAAAAAAAATCCTTTTATGGTTATTGTCTTGCAGGTTGCTTTTTTTTAAACTTTACAATGTCATGAATATCTGTCAAAAAATATAGTATACCTTGTTCTTCTTAATGGCTGCATAATATTCTGACTTTAATTTTTTAAACTTAAGAATTAAAATAAATTTTTTTTAATGTTTATTTTTGAGAGAGAGAGAGAGAGAGAGACAGAGCATGAGTTGGGGAGGGGCCGAGAGAGAGAGGGATACACAGAATTTGAAGCAAGCAAGCTCCAGGCTCTGAGCTGTCAGCACAGAGCCCGATGCAGGGCTCAAACCCACATACCATGAGATTATGACCTGCGCCGAAGTTGGATGCTTAACCAGCTGAACCACCCATGTGCCCCAAGAATTTAAATTTAAGAAAAGAATTTAATTTTTTTCATATTTACAGGCATTTACAGTCTCTCCAAATTTTGAGAAAGTATTTTTCTAATAAATATATACCGAGGTTGGCTAGTGATTGTTCCTTAATGTGAGGATATTCAAGGTTATTTCTGTAATAATATCACTTCAACTTACATTCCAATGATTTCATAAAAGATACCAGTGGTTAATAATTGTGGCAGTTATTTCTCTGAAAAATATTTGTGGGTTTTGTGAGGAAAAGAAATGTAGATACTCCTATGGAGTATGTTGAACAAATGAGTATCACCCATTTTCTGTTTTCATGGGGAAAAGTTGAGAGCTACTATTTTATGGAAATAGATGTACTGATACATTAACTATTTCTCTTTTGTCATTGACAATAGATTTTCGACATAGCAATACTTTTCATCATCTATAGCACCAATACTCAGGTAAAGAAGTATGTCGAGAGGGTGCTAAGAAATAAGATTCGATCAGGCTGCTTTGAAGAACAGCTGCTACAGGGTACATTCTGTATTCATTACGTGGTAAGTACCAGAGAATCAGACATTAGTCTGAAAGTTACAGAGAAGTCATATTTAACCTTTCCTTTCCAGTGTGGGAATCCTGACAATACCACCTTTCCTGGATCTTCATCTTGGATAGCTCAATATATTGCAAAACATAGTAGGGTTGTTACTTACCTTGATTGAGACAATATGATGTTAATAAAACCAACCTAAGACTGGTGTCCCATCTTTTTAGGAAAAATGTCACAAAACTGGTTCATGTTGAACTTCTTAAACTCAAGCTCCAAATTCTGTTTTATAGGAAATGTTTTAGTTCAAGTCTTCTTTTTTTTTTTTTTTAATGCTTATTTATTTTTGAGAGAGAGAGAGAAACAGAGTATGAGTGGAGAAGGGTAGAGAGAGAGGAAGACATAGAATCCGAAGCAGGCGCCAGGCTCTGAGCTGTTAGCACAGAGCCTGACGTGGGGCTCAACTCTCAAACAATGTGATCATGACCTGAGCTGAAGTTGGAAGCTTAACTGACTGAGCCACCCAGGCTCTCCTTAGTTCAAGTCTTCTAATTACATACTTCTATAACTTGATTTTTAACCTGCAGTGGAAGGCTTTACAGCTCCTATATAAAAATTTCATCTTGTTTCAGCCCATTGTTCAAGTGGATTGAGACTTTTGAATCTTAACTTTGCATTAAACATTTTAATTATCTAGCTCTTTGTGATCTGTAGCTTTGACAAACTTGCCTTCTGTATCCTGTTCTAAGCAGTTTTTAAATGTTTATATATTTTTGGGGAGAGAGCAAGGTAGAGAGAGAATCCCAAGCAGGCTCTACTCTGTCAGCAAAGAGCCTAGTCTGGGGCTTGAACTCACGAACTGTGAGATCATGACCTGAGCCGAAGTCAAGAGTCAGAGGCTTAACCAACTGAGCCACCCAGGCACCCCATAAGCAGTTTTTAAAAACCCTGAGTATAACAGGACCAAAGGAATGCTAATAGAGACATAATTATGCATCTCTTAAACCATCACTATTTGGCCATTCAGTAAAGTGACCCTTGGGTGATTATTCCTGTTGAAATAAAAACCTTTTGAATTGGAAATTCAAACTAGGAATGGTGTTTCTAGGTGAATTTTCAGGATATAAACAGTGTATACCTTTTTAGGAAACTGGGTACCCAGTGGTTTATGGCTTAGGAACTAATGAGAATATGCAGTTGAGTTTTAAAATTGTGTATTTAGGGGGCACTTGGGTGGCTCAGTCAGTTAAGTGGCTGACTTCGGCTCAGGTCATGATCTCGCTGTCTGTGAGTTTGAGCCCGTGTCGGGCTCTGTGCTGACAGCTCAGAGCCTGGAGCCTGTTTGAGATTCTGTGTCTCCTTCTCTCTGACCCTCCCCCATTCATGCTATGTCTCTCTCTGTCTCAAAAATAAATAAACATTAAAAAAAAAAAAAAAGATTGTATATTTAAGACTGGATTTAGTGTTTGTGTTATCTTACAGTCCTTTCTGTGCTTATTTCTGGCAACGATACGTGTTTTGGGCTATGGTTTTCTAAAAGGCAGAAACCATAAGTAATTTTTTATTGCATTTTCTTCAGCAAAGTATTACACCCAATTCAGTGCTTAATTTAAGATTTTTTTTTTTTTTTTTTTTTTGGTATTGTGATGGTATCAGTAAAGAAGCTAGACCTAAACTGGTTATATTTACTTTGGGTCCATTAATGTTCATTTTCTGCCTTATTGGTGAGACGTGATCAGTTCTCTTTTTGATCTTCTTTAAAAGAAATTGGTTTAGTTAATTAGTGTTGAACCTTATATTTTGATTTCAAATCATAACCGTGGCAGAACAGGCCTAGGGAGGCAGTATGATTGAGTGAGGAAATTGGGATTTAGAATATCTGGATTCTAGTCCCAAATTGGGCAGATAGGAACAATGCTGTTAGGCTTATAATTTAACTTCTTTGAGCTTCCAGGTTAATTCTTATCCATATGGCAAATCCCACCAATCCTGAGAGAAGACTCAATGATGAAGGATAATTTTGAGTAAAACAAAGGTTAAGTTTCCTTAAGTTAAAGTGAGAGTTGGTCAGGAGAACTCTGACATCCTATAAGGGTTGGCACCTCTTGGTTCTGTGTTAACTAAATTCCTCCCACAGCTTCTTTTTTTCTCTCTCCTCTTTTCCCCTTAAGGTCCTTAAGGATATTTGTCCATCCATTCTGTCGCTGGCTCAGAGTTTCGTGCACTCCCTAGACCAGAGTATCATTTTGTTTGGCAGTCTCCTCTACAAATATGCATTTAATTTTTTTGACACTTACTGCCAGCAGGTATGTTGAAATATTTATCTTGGAAAGGAGGGAACGGAACAGGAAGAAATGCAGTTCCAAGTGACTTGCATGTGATATGTTTCTTTCTTTCTTTTTTGTTTTTTTTAATGTTTATTTTTGAGAGAGAGAGAGAGAGAGATAGAGCATGAGCAGGGGAGGGGCAGAGCGAGTGGGAGACACAGAATCCAAAGCAGGCTTCAGGCTCTGAGCTGTCAGCACAGAGCCCAACATGGAGCTCGAACTCGGGAACTGCGAGATCATGATCTGAGCCGAAGTCAGACGCTCAACTGACTGAGCCACCCAGCCGCCCCTCGTGTTTATTTCTTGCTGGTTGGAAGGCACTGATGTAGAAAGAATTCTGAACTGGGAGTTGGGAAAACTAAGTTGTAGTCTACTTTCAATAAAATGAAGAGACTGGACTAGAAGATCTAACTCTGCGTTTTGAGCTCTAAAATTCTCTGAGTTAAAATGAACATCCCATCTAGTCTATTTCTGAGTAAACCTTGGCTGAAAGGGCTGGGGTTATCAGGCAGTTTTTTTTTTGTTTTTTTTTTTTGTTTGTTTTTTTTTTAACGTTTATTTATTTTTGAGACAGAGAGAGACAGAGCATGAACGGGGGAGGGGTAGAGAGAGAGGGAGACACAGAATCGGAAGCAGGCTCCAGGCTCTGAGCCATCGGCCTAGAGCCCGACGCGGGGCTCGAACTCATGGACTGTGAGATCATGACCTGAGCTGAAGTCAGACGCTTAACCGACTGAGCCACCCAGGCGCCCCTCAGGCAGTTTTTATAGTACGGAAAGACCAGTTTTAAAACCTAGCTGCAAATAATCAGCTGCCAGTTGATCCTGAAGTTGTTCTCTAGAAAAAACTGTGATGAAAAACAAATGAAGGAGAAATAACTGAGGACATAATCCTATTCCTACGAACATGAGACACAAAATTTAATAGCACATGTCTAGAGAGGGAAGACTGTACTTGTGGAAAGTTGGAAAGTGATTATGAAAACAAAGAACAGAGTGTCTTAATGTGCATTTTTTGTACTTGCTATATACTTAACTGTTAACAATGTTATAACATTTGAATTGAACTTGTAAAAACAAAGAATTTTGAGAATCTTAGAGCAGTAGATTCAGCTGGCATGAGCTAGCTACTGCAGTTGAGAAAACTGTATGCCTCTGTGGAGCAGTAGTATAAAGGAAAGGGAGAATGGCATGTAAGGTATTTTCTTTGGAACCATCTTAATGTCTTAGAGATACTGTCATGACCCATGGGTGCTTGAAACATACAAGTCTAACCTAGAATAATCTTAAAATCCTTTAGCTCTTTGAATTCCATCTTTTTTTTAAGATTTTTTTTTTAGTTTTTAAAATTTTTTAAGGTTTATTCTTAAGAAAGAGAGGGCAAGACAGAGAGTGAGCAGGGGAGGGGCAGAGAGAGACGGAGACACAGAATCCGAAGCAGGCTCCAGGCTCTGAGTTGTTAGCACAGAGTCTGATATGGGGCTTGAACTCATGAGCTGTGAGATCATGACCTGAGCCGAAGTTGGACACTTAATGACTGAGCCCCCCAGGCGCCCATAATATTTTATTTTTAAGTAATCTCTATACTTGACATGGATTTTGAACCCACAACTACAAGATCAAAAGTCACACGCTCCTCCAGCTGAGCCAGTCAGGTGCCCTAAGTTCCATCTTTTTAATACATTTTAATAGATACAACCATAGCTTAAAGTGTAGTATTTAACCAGTATGAGAAAAGAAAGGGAAAGACTTCCAGGGAACAAAATCAGGAGGGCTTAGATGATGCTCACTGATAAATTTTGAGAAATAAGTCAAGAGTAGATGGTACTATAGTTAGATTGGCATAATCCTAAACCTCTGAATCCAACATGAATGAAAATTACATTATAGAATTAGACAACAGGATAGGGTAGGTTGGGATTTTCACCAAGTGGAGATTGGAATGATATCAGGCATCAACCTGAGTCATAATGGTTTCAGTCATATTTTTATCCACACTGTTTCTTGACTCTACTCTGTAGGAAGTGGTTGGTGCCCTAGTGACCCATATCTGCAGTGGGAATGAAGCTGAAGTGGATACTGCTTTGGATGTCCTCCTAGAGTTGGTACTTCTAAACCTATCTGCTATGAGGCTGAATGCCATCTTTGTGAAGGTATCTAGTCCCTCTGGTGACATATATTGAGTCGTTTTTCTTTCTTGCATGTATCTGAGAGTTATCTGGAATCCATTAGTAACAATTTAATTTGTATTCTAGCTATTAAGTGCTGTGATTGGTAGGAGGGGATGGGAAAGAGATGAGGTGATGGGCAAATAATAGAAAGAAATGACTCATTTATGTATGTATTAATGCATTCAGCAAATACTTCTTTATGTCTGTGTGCAGGCTTTATTCTGGGTGCTCTGTATATAAAACTTAGTTCTTGACTTTGGTGATAGTAGAACTATGTCCATAAGCAAGTCACTGTAAATACAACATGAGAGATCTCTAGAAAGATGAAGTGCTACAGATATACTTGGCAAGAAAATTAACTTGGCCTGGGAAACTGGGTATTTCTTCAACAAATAGATTTCAGTGATTCTTGAAGGTTGGGAATGATTTGATAGGAGAAAGTAAAGGAAGTGCATGTAGGCAGAGGACAGTTCAAACAGAAGCAAACTGGCACCCAGGTCTTTGGTATACATGAAGGATGACAAGTAGACTAACATGGTTGGCAAATGGGATAAATGGTGAGGGGTGTTGGGAGGTGAGGCTGGGAAGACACAGGATAGGGCCAGATTATGAAGAGTCTCAAATACCACACTGAAGTGTTTCAGCTTTTTTTTTTTTTTAAAGTTTATTTTTGAGAGCAAAAGAGAGCATGAGTCGGGTAGGGGCAGAGAGAGAAGGAGAGAGAATTCCAAGCAAGCTCTCCGCTATCAGTGCAGGGCCTGACATGGGGCTTGAGCTCAAGAACTGTGAGATCATGACCTGAGCTGAGATCAAGAGTTGGATGCCTGACTGACTGAGCCACCCAGGTGCCCCTAAAGAGTTTCAACCTTATTTTATAGACCATAGAGAGCTATTACAGGCTTTTAACAAGGAGTTGACATAATTGCGTCTGGGCTTTGAAAGGTAACTACGTAGGCCTTGTTATCCCCATATTAGGGATGATAAAACTGAAGTTTTGCCCAAGGTCGAAAAGTAATTAGTTTCCTTGTGACTCATTCTACATCTGTAGAGAATGAATAAGTAATTCATGGAGTGAAAGCTGATAAGGAATAGGGTCAGAGATATAACTTGTGGCAGAGTATTGTTTTCACTGAGAAGAAGGGAAGGGTGGAGAAAGTAGGGAGAACTAGGAGGTATGTTAGGATGACTAACCCTTTGGGCTCTGAGCAGCTTGATAGAACTTGAGCTTTTGTGGAATGGATGCCTGGCTATTTGTATATACTTCTTATAAGGATTTTAATTTTTTTATTTAAAGGAAGAAAATATTAGTTGCTGGCCTTATTGTTGGCATTTTTTTTTTCTCACAGGGCATTTTAGATTATCTGGATAATATGTCCCCTCGGCAGATACGAAAACTCTTCTATATTCTGAGCACACTGGCATTTAGCAAACAGCATGAAGCCAGCAGTCACATCCAGGTAACATGCAGTGTATTGAGAAACCTTTAAGCCTTTAAACTTATTGAATTGAAATTCACTGACCAAAATCACTCCAGCCTGTGTACTAATAGAAATCAAGTACACAGCCATAGTTTGAGCACTTACTCATTCTTTTCTTACCACAAACATTATGTGCCTACTGTGTACTAAGCACTGAAATGGTAAGTATATTAGAATTTCTACCCTTAAGTAGCTCGGTCTATTAGGGTCTGTAATCAGCTGACCGTGGAACTAACAAAAGCCATTCAGGTTCTGTACTGAGTGCTGTGGGGACACAGAATTACCTTGTTTCCTAGGGAGCATCTGCTTCTAACGTGAACGTCACCTGGGCTTGCTTTCATTTGTGGACACCATTTACTGAGAAAGTCAGGCAAAGGGACTAAAACTAGAGGTTAGGTTGCAGTCATAGCTCATAGCTCTTTTGTACCGTTAGTGCCACCCCGTGGCAATATCCATACTGGACTGTGACTTTGAACAACCAACACTTTTTGTTAATTAAAAAAAAAAAAAAGGCTAGGTAATATACATACATAAATTCAAAAGGTATAGAAAGTGGTGAAAAATAAGTCTCCTTTCCTCTCAGTCCTCTAAGCATTTGGTTCTCTAAAGGCAATTGCTGTTATTAGTTTATAGCTTTCTGAGATGTCCGAGCGTTTACAAATGTGTATTTACCTATATTCCACTTTTTACCCTTTTGTTCTGCATCTTACTGTTTTCATTTAGCTGTATATTTTGGAGATGGCTTCACATGAGTAATGTAGAGCTACATCATTATTTTATTTTTTAATGGTGGTTAAAACATGCATAGCAAATTTTACTATTTTAACCATTTTTAAGCGTACAATTCAGTGGCGTTAAGTTCATTAAGAATGTTGTGCAACTGTCACCACTGTCTCTATCCAGAACTTTTTGTCATCCCAAACAGAAACCCTACCCATTAAGCAGTAACTCCTCATTTTCTTTCCTCCAGCCCCTCATTATCTCTAATCTACTTCCTGTCTCTGAATTTGCCTGTTCTGGGTACCTAATTGAAATAGTCATATCATATTTCTCCTTTTATTTCACTTAGCATAATCTGTTCAAGGTTCGTCCATGGTGTAATATATATCAAACTTCATTCCTTTTCATGGCTAAATAGTATTCCATTGTATATATGTAGAACATTTAGTTTGTGCATTTATTTCTTGATGGACACTAGCCTTTTTTCACCTTTTGGCTATTGTGAATAATTCAGCAATGAATATTGGTATAAAAATATCTTTTTGAGTCCCTATTTTAAATTCTTTGGGGTATATACCTAGGAGTGGAGTTGATGAGTCATATATTCATTCTGTGTTCAGCATTTGGAGGAACTACCAAACCATTTTCTACAAAAGCTGTACCATTTTTCATTCCTGTGAACAATTGGGGACTCCATGGTTTTATATCCTCACCAACACTTATTTTCCATTTTTTAAAAATTTTTATTTTTGAGAGAGACCACACATGTGAGGGGTTGGTGAGGGGCAGAGAGAGAAGGAGACAGAATCCAAAGCAGGCTCTGCGCTATTAGTGCAAAGCCTGATGTGAGACTCAAACCCAGGAACTACAAGATCATGACCTGAGCCAAAGTCAGACACTCAGCCTGCTGAGCCACCCAGGCACCCCACTTATTTTCCATTTTGTAATAATAACCATCCTACTGGGTGTGAAATGGTATCTCAGATGGTTGATATGGTATGACAAATGTTTGTCTTGATTTGCATTTCCTTAATGACTGATAATTTTGAACATCTTTTTTTTTTAAAATGTTTATTTTGAGAAAGAGTGCAAGTGGGGGAGGGGCAGAGAGCAAGAGAGAATCCCAAGCAGGCTCCACGCTTAACATGGAGCCTGATGCAGGACTCAATCCCATAACTCTGGGATCATGACCTGAGCTGAAATCAAGAGTGACACTGAACTAACTGGACTGCCTTGGCACCCCTAAATGGTCTGTCTTTTGTTGTTGACGCATAGGAATTCTGTATGTTTCCTGGGTATTGTCCCTTATCAGATACATGATTTTCAAATATTTTTTCCCATTCTGTGGATTATTTTTTTACTCTTGATAGTGTCCTTTGATGGAGTTTTGATGAAGTCCCAATTTATGTGTTTTTTTCTTTTTGCCTGTGCTTTTGGTGTCATACTTAGGAAAAACTGTTCCCAAATTCAAGGTCATAAAGATTTTCCCCTGTGTTTTCTTTTTCTTTTCTTTTTTTTTCCCCCTCTGTGTTTTTTTGCTGAGAGTCTTACAGTTTTAGCTCTTAAATTTATATTGTTGATTCGCTTTTAGTTAATTTTTGTATGTCGTGTAAGGAAAGGTTCAGTTTTGTTTTTTGTGTTTGTGGGTATCCAGTTTTTTCAGCGCCTGTTCTGTGTGTGTGTGTATGTGTGTGTTTTAACACCTTTTATTGAAAAGACTGTCCTTTCCCTTTGAATAGTCTTAGCACCTTTGCAGAAAGTCAGTTGACCATATATGACCAAATAAGGTTTATTTCTGGACCCTGTTCTATCCATTAGTGTGTATGGGCTTCCTGTGCAAGTAGCACACTATTTTGATTACTGTAGCATTGTAGTAATTTTGAAATTGAAAGATTGTATGTGTAATTTCAAAATTGAAAATTTATTTTCTTTGGGGTGCCTAGGTGGCTTAGGTCATGATCTCACAGTTCATGAGTTTGAACTTCACGTCAGGCTCTGCGCTGACAACTCAGAGCCTAGAGCCTGCTTTAGATTCTGTGTCTCCCTCTCTTTGCCCCTCCCTTGCTTGTGCTTGCTCTCTCTCTATCTCCCTCTCTCACACTCAAAAATATTAAAAAAAGAAAATTTTTTTTTGTTTTCAAAACTGAAATTTGACAGAACAAATTTGTTCTTTTTCAAGATTGTTTTGGTTATTTGGGGTCCCTTAAAGTTCTATATGAATCTTAGCATGGGTTTTTCTATATCTGCAAAAAATTCTATTGGGATTTTAATAAGGATTACAATGAATGTGCATGTCGCTGTGAGTACTGTCATTATCTTAGCAATATTAAGTCTTCAATTCATGCACATGGGATATCTTTCCATTTATTTAGGTCTTCTTTAATATCTTTCATTGTTGTTTTGTAGTTTTTAATGTACAAGTCTTTTGCCTTCTTGGTTAAATTACTCCTAAGTATTTTTTTTCTATTTCATTATTTTAGCTGAGCAGACAACAACATTACAATAATATACATAACCTTATCAAGCAACTATCACAACATTAATAATAGCTATAATGTTTGAACATCTGCCTTGTTTTTGACATTGTTCTAGGACAGTTTTGTAATTTGTCTCTCATAAAATCTTCCCCATTTTATAGATGGAAAAAAATTGAGACTCAGATGCAGTGACTTGCCAAGAGCCACACAGTAAATGATAGAACCCTTGCTATTTTAGCTATTTTGGCTCCAATATCCACAGGCTCTTTTGCTGTACTATTCTAGCATTTTCATCTTTCTTTATCATATCTCTTTGCAGGATGATATGCACCTGGTGATACGAAAGCAGCTCTCTAGCACCATAGTCAGATACAAACTCATTGGTATTATTGGTGCTGTCACCATGGCTGGCATCATGGCAGCAGACAGGTATGCATGGAAATTCTGACTTCTGTGGCTCAAGGTCAGTTAATTAAGTTGCTACCTTACAAATAAAGTGTACGTTGTGTAGGCAAAAGTGTTTACAAAAGTAAATATTAAAACCGTAATAAGAGAAGTAAGCAAGTATTTATTGCAACTTTTCTATTTTCCCTTCTAATCTTGGCTCTATATACTAATATAATTTTTTACAGAATGTGATTATAGTTATTACAATCTGATGGTTAAAAACTAGGGATTACCAAGAAATAAAGTTCTAGAAATATTTCTACAAAAGGGGAACCCTGAGCCTCCTGGGATGCATTTTTCTGCATTTACGCCTCCTAGGCACTAGACATTATAGGTTTCTCCATTGCTGTGTTTTTCTGTCCGGGACATCGTGTTTGATGCATATAAGGTCTTTCTATAGATTTTTTTTTTCCTCTCTTGTACTTTGATGCCACAATTGTAGCACCTAAAGGAGCATCTGTATTGGATCTTGATAAGATGTTGCCATTGCAAAATGACTTTGGAATTCCGTTTATGCTTCTTAGAGATAATTTGTTAAGGAATTCCTGGGACCTCAGGAGACATCCTTAGAATCAGCATTAGTAATTCATGGAGGCTACATAGTGTACTGATTAAGAGTTCATTCATTGGAGCCATACTGCTTGAGAGCACCAAATGCTTAGAATAATGCCCAGTGCTCACTCTTATGATTATTACTAATTTAATGTGCCATTAAAAAAAAATTAAGATAGCCATTATCTGCTCTAATCCACATTTTGTATATAAATAGTTCTGTGTCTTCATGTACTTTTATCTCCACTCACATTCCAGGGATGGCAGGACTCAGAAACTTATTGCCAGTACTTAAAAAAACAAAAAAAGCAAAAACAAAAAAACTTATTGCCAGTTCTTACAAAATATTACAGAAGTGAACCTAAAATTCCTTGTTTTTAGAACTAGATCTTCAAGTTTGACCCAAGGGAGAACAGACGTGAGCAATGAACAGTACACGCAGGTGAGTTCTTGTAATGTATTTGGATATGTATATGGGTAACTGAGGAGTTGCTTCTGGTCACTGGCAGTTTACCAAAAAGACTTCTTTTTTTTTCCCTCCCCAAATCTGTTTTCTTGAATTCATAGCTTTTGTGATTTGTACCACTACTGTGGCACCTAGAATCTACTGGTGTGGATTACATTTATTTCTGTATCTAATCTCCTTAATTAAATTGTAAATTCCTAGAGTGCGAGAACAGTGAGCCATGTTTGCAGAATAGGAGATTGACTGGAGCATAGGGACAAGTAAGTGTAAAATTGGAGAGTTGGAGATAAAGCTAGTCCAGAGATAGAAAACAGAGGGCCTGGAATGTGAATCAAGGCATTTTGATGTAATTTTTTACACAGAGGTATTCTTTAAAGGTTTCTTAGCACGGACATGGCATAATCAAAGCTTTGCTTTAGAAAAATTAATCTGGCTGTGGGTGTCTGATGGATTGGAAAAGAGATGAGTTTAGAAACAGATGGGCTGGTCAGGAAGGTCAGGAAAACCTCAGGCGAGAGGAAGTAAGAGCTTTGCCAGTGATACTGGAAGGAAAAACTACTGTTTGGGGTGAACAGTGTTTAGGAAGTGTTGGCAGCCCAGTTGCTGAACCATTCTTTCTCTTTGGCTGCTCCAGGTGACCTCGTTGCTGCAGTTGGTTCATTCCTGCAGTAAGCAGTCTCCCCAGGCGTCCGCACTGTATTATGATGAATTTGCTACTCTGATCCAAAGAGGAAATCTGGCTCCAAAAGCCTTGGTAAGGCCAAGTATCTTTTAAAGTAGTGAAGCATGAGGGCTGCTTTACTCCGTATTCTTTCTTCAAGCCCTTCTGTCTGTTGCAGTGCAAAAATAGATCATCCTGGGGTGCCTGCGTGGCTCAGTCGGTTAAGCGTCTGACTTCAGGTCAGGTCATGATCTCGCAGTTTGTGGGTTCAAGCTCCACATCAGGCTTTCTGCTGTCAGCATGGAGCCTGCTTCAGATCCTCTGTCCCTCTCTCTCTCTGCCTCTTACTCTACTCACGCATACACGCGTGCTCTCTCAAAAATAAATAAACTTAAAAAAAAAAATTGGTCATCCTGAGAGCTTTCCCATATTCTAGTTGGGAAAGCCCTTCCCTAGGCCTCACCTCTAAGGCCTCCTTTACATAGTAACAATAATAATAGCAATGATGAGGTTGGTGATAATATTGTTGATAATGTTGATAGCCTCCATGTTTTCTGTGCCAGGCACCATGTTAAGCATTTTTCATGTATTATATGTTTTCCACTTCTAATAATGGGGTACATATTACTGCTATTTCCTCCTTAGAAATGACGAAACTAAAGCTTAGAAAGAGTAATAGTTTTTCTAGGGATCTACAGCAAGTACCCCCTGGGCTGTATGCCTTTTTTGTTTGTTTGCTTCCTGAAGGAATGGGTTGGGCAGACCATCTTTAATGATTTCCAAGATGCCTTTGTGGTGGACTTCTGTGCTTTTCCAGAAGGGTAAGTACTGTTTACCCACTAACTTGATTGTACTGGTGAAGAAATTATGTCGATGGATGGTACAGACTTGAGAATGCTCTTGACCTCAGCCAAGTCTGGCTCCATCCCATAGTTTCTTTCCTCCCAGCCCCAACACCCCAGCTCCAGAGTTGCTCAAAGCTTCCCCACTTGTTCTTTTTGTTTCTCACTTCTCCTCAGAGAAGTTCTCTTCCTAAGAGAGGAGATTGGTTTGTTTTAGTAGTTTCCCCCGTAGATTTGTATACCCTTGGGGCATCAAATTCTGGGTTCTCTTTACAGTGACTATCCATTTCCTGTGAAAGCTCTCTATGGACTAGAAGAATACAGTAGTCGTGATGGGATCGCCATCAACCTCCTGCCACTGTTGTACTCTCAGGACTTTGCAAAAGATGGGGGTAGAATGACTTCACAGGAATCGGACCAAAAGTCAGTGTACTTTTTCTTTAACTTCTGTTACTGTATTGAATGTTCACGGGATATTCCACACTTGTTGCAATCTTTTGGGAACTTGATGGAAAAGGGTTTCTCCTAAAACAGGTTGTTTTTTCTTAGTCCCTGTGGTTGGGGTCTGCATTGCCTAATGACAGCCAACAGGTACTCTGTGAGGCTATTTTCATTTGTTTCTTTCTCCCTCCCATGAACATACTTGTTTTCCTCCCTCCTTCCATTTTATCTCTGCTTCTCCTGACTCATGGACATTCACTCTATTCAGCCTCTGTCTCCCTCCAGTTTAGTTCATTGTTTATTTACTGAGCACCCATTAAGCTCCTTGTCATATGTTCTAAAAAGTAGACATTTATTTTGGGCAAAACGCTTTAATTATAAGGTGGGGTTCTTTATAAACATGGATTAATATGCCTATAAAATATTGTTTAGAAATGGATTTTTCCTTCCCAGATTGGTGTCTCCATTGTGCCTGGCTCCCTATTTCCGGTTACTGAGGCTTTGTGTGGAGAAACAACATAATGGAAGCTTGGAGGAGATTGATGGTTTATTAGGTATAGGATGAAGTTATCAGATCCTTTCTTCTTTGTAACCTTTCTCTGGTAATCTTAGGGAGGGAGCAAACCAGTACATGGTGTGTAGGGGAAGGAATTTTTGAACTTCACAGAGTAAAATAGCACTAATAATGAAACTGCAAAGATGATATATAAAGATTCCCATCATATTGACAGATGAATCATCATCATAGTTCCTTGTTGCTTTCTGGTCCTTGCATCTAATTTTGTAAAAACTTCTTCATGATATTAAAGATGGCTACATACTAAGGCAGTAATTTTGAGACTGCCCAAAGCTTCACCTTCAAATATAAGTTAAAGGGGAAAATAAGTATAGGAGATGTAACTCTAGGGGTAGCATCCAGGTTCTGTTGACTCGAAATAAAGGGAGTTAATAATGTTTGTTCTCTTTCAGATTGTCCTATATTCCTCACTGACTTGGAGCCTGGAGAGAGGTTGACATCCATGTCTGTTAAAGAGCACTCATTCATGTGTTCACTCATATTTCTTACTCTCAACTGGTTCCGAGAGGTAAACATAGTTACTGGGAATTTCACCTATTGTCTGTAATTCTTCTTGAAAGGAAACTATTTCCTGGTTCTCATGGGACTCTCTACAGAAGCGCCTGGCTGGTTCAGCTGGTTCAGTGGGTAGAGGCTATAACTCTTGATCTCAGAGGGGTCATGAGTTCAAGCCCCACATTGGGCATGGAGCCTACTTAAAAAGAAAAAAAATTGGGGCGCCTGGGTGGCGCAGTCGGTTAAGCGGCCGACTTCGGCTCAGGTCACAATCTCGCAGTCCGTGAGTTCGAGCCCCGCGTCGGGCTCTGTGCTGACAGCTCAGAGCCTGGAGCCTGCTTCCGATTCTGTGTCTCCCTCTCTCTCTGCCCCTCCCCCATTCATGCTCTGTCTCTGTCTCAAAAATAAATAAACGTTAAAAAAAAAAAAAAAAGAAAAAAAAATTACTAGCACTAACCCCTGTGTGCTTCTCCAGCTGTTATGTCCCACTTTTCCCCAATTACATGTACCTTTTGATGTAGCCAGTTCAAAATACTTAGAATTCACTTAATAAGTTGTTCATGCTTTACTACTACAAGCCTTTTTGTTGTATTCTTGCTTTTGACTGGAATAACCTCACCTTCTTCACTGTGAAAATACTGTTCACCCTTGCATAGGTATGTACTTAATGTTTTAATTCAGTGAGATCAAGTGAGTGATGGTTTTCCCCTTCCTTTAGAATATGTTTTGGGGGTGCCTGGGTGGCTCTGTCAGTTGAACGTCCAACTTCGGCTCAGGTCATGATCTCGCAGTCTGTGAGTTCGAGCCCCACGTCGGTCTCTGCTGACAGCTCAGAGCCTGGAGCCTGCTTTTAATTCTGTGTGTGTGTGTGTGTGTGTGTGTGTGTGTGTGTGTCTCTCTCTCTCTCTCTCTCTCTCTGCCCCTCCCCCACTCATGCTCTGTCTCTCTCTGTCAAAAATAAACAGTAAAAAAAATATAAAAAAATATGTTGAGTGAAATTCATAATAATGAAATATGAAAATGACAGTAACATATATTTATATCTCACTTCCTTTCTTATGTATATTATTCTGAGAATGTGCACTTAAATTATCTCCTCTTATGATTACATTTCTATTATGATGTAAGCAGGATAGGTGTTGTTATCCTTGTTTCGTACCCGTGGAGTTGCAGATACAAGAGAGTTCAAAGTCAGTAAGTACTCAAGTACTTACATTATGCCAAATGCTGGGCTTATTTCTATATTTACAGTATTAAATCCATATAATAACTGCATTCTCATTTTATAGTTGAATAAATAAAAACTCAGAAAGGCTAATGAGTTGGCCAGGTTCACACAGCTAGCAAGTAGCAAAATAGGACTTGTTTCACCAAAGTGTGTGCTGTCTACTCACTGCTGTTCCACCTTGCTACTTAACTAGAAATCAGTAGAACTAGGATTAGAAGTCAGATCTCCTGTATTGGCCCAGGGCTTTTTTTTTTTCCTTCTCCTCTATAGCACCTTACTGAGAACACTTTTACATTACAGATTAAACTCACAGATACTGCCACTGAATGGCATTTTTTTAAAAAAAAATTTAATGTTTATTTTCAGAGAGAGTGTATGCGAGCAGGGGAGGGGCGGAGAGAGGGAGAGAGAATCCCAAGCAGGCTCTGGGCTGCCAGCACAGAGCCACTGGGGCTCAAATTTACAAATTCTGAAATAATGACCTGAGCTGAAGTCAAGGGTCGAATGCTTAATTGACCAAGCCATCCAGGCACCCCAGCATTTTTAAGCTCTGGATGAATAATGCAAACAGGGTTAAAACTGCAACCATTCAGGGACACCTGGGTGGCTTAGTCGGTTAAGCGTCCGACTTCGGCTCAGGTCATGGTCTCGTGGTTTGTGAGTTCTAGCCCTGCATCGGGCTGTGTGCTGACAGCTCAAAGCCTGGAGCCTGCTTTGGATTCTGTCTCCTTCTCTCTCTGTGCTCCCCCTCCCCCTGCCCCACTTGTGTTCTCTCTGTCTCTCAAAAATAAATAAATATAAAAAGAAAAAAAAAACTGGAACCATTCAAAGAATGAGAATATAATTTGTCCTTTGCCAGGTTGTAAATGCCTTCTGCCGGCAAACGTCACCTGAGATGAAGGGGAAAGTGCTTACCCGGTTAAAGCATATTGTGGAGCTCCAGAGAATCCTGGAAAAGTACTTAGCAGGTAAGGAAAGTGTCTTACTGTAACCTGGCTAGGATAGCAATGACGAGATAAAGAACTTTACTTTTTTTTTTTTTTTAACATTTATTTATTTTTGAGACAGAGAGAGGGAGACACGGAATCTGAAACAGGCTCCAGGCTCCGAGCTGTCAGCACAGAGCCCGACGCGGAGCTCGAACTCACGGACCGTGAAATCATGACCTGAGCCGAAGTCGGCCGCTTAACCGACTGAGCCACCCAGGCGCCCCTAAAGAACTTTACTTTTAAGCCAGGCTCAATGATAGCCATCCTCTATTCGTCTGGGACAAGAAATGTATACTCAAAATTAAAAACAAACAAACACACACACACACACACATATATCTATATATATGCGTATATGTATATATATCCATTTTCCTCCCTTTGTTACCTCCAGTTACCTCTGAGAAATCTGTTTGCTTGAGAAAATGAAAAATAGCATTCGTTGGGCTTTTGTAAAGTAACTTTTCTTCTTTAGAAGTCAAAATTTCAGAGGCATCTAGGTTCAAGCATCCCAACTCTTGATTTCAGCTCAGGTCATGATCCCAAGGTCATGGGATTGAGCCCTGCGTTAGGCTCTACACTGTGTGTGGAGCCTGCTTGAGATTCTCTCCCTCTGACCTCCACTGCTCACACGCACGCTCTCTCTTTCTAGAATAAAATTTAAAAAAATAATAAAAAAGAAGGCAAACTTTCAGTGCCCTTTACTTTCCTAAACATAGTGATAAACCAGGAGTAAAGCTGAAAGACTGGGGCACCTGGGTGGCTCAGTCAGATAAGCATCCGGCTCTTGGTTTCAGCTCAGGTCATGATCTCACAGTTCATGGGCTCTATGCTGACAGTGTGCTACCTGCTTGGGATTCTCTGTCTCTCTCTCTCTCTCTCTGCCCCTCCCTTGCACTCTCTGTCTCTCAAAAATAAATAAAATTTTAAAAAACTTAAAAAATGATACCTCTGACCAATATGTACACTTGTTTTAAAATGCTAGGTAGATGGGTGCCTGGCTGGCTCAGTCAGAAGAGCGTGAGTCATGATCTTGATCTTGATCTTGGGGTCATGAGTTCAACCCCATGTTGGATATAGGAATTACTTAAATAAATAAGTAAACTTAAAAAAATAAAATGCTAGGTAGATTCTCTGGGGAAATCATGGAGTCTCCCTCAGGTCCTCATCTAAATAATTATGTGTAAAACAAACCTCTGTGTGACCTAATTTAAATATATTTAGATTTTAAATAAAGGTTAGTTTATTTTTAGTCCTTATCTGCTTGGATATTTTATATCATTTTATAGAATGGTTTTATGTTAATTGATTATAATCATTTAATATGATACTCCTATAAGACATCTCTGATCATTTTGCTATGCCAAAACAATTAATGTTGGGTAACTTGTATGTATCTTACAAAAATTCAGCCAGTCAGACGATGCATTCTAACAGGGTTATATGATGGGTATGCGTTGAGCGTTGTCTCTTCTCTTTTCCAGTCACCCCATACTATGTTCCTCCTCTTGCACACTTTGACTTGGAAACTTTAGATGTAACACCTATTACTGCTGCTGCTATTTCAGCAAAAATCAGAAAACAAGGAAAGATAGGTATGTTCTCTCCATCTTATCCTGTATATCCATAGGAGCCATAATGAATTAACCTAAGAGGTCATATGCACCGAGGCATCATTAACTGGAGAGATGATGTCATTGAATCTTTAATTGGCATGGTTATAAAATGAACTATAATACAGGGTTATGAGATTACCTCCTCTACCCCTAGATAGTCTTCAGCAAGTTGTTTTCTAAAGGCATGATATTTAGCAAACATGATTATTGATTACTTGAGTTACTTTTCTCTTCTTGAAACAAAAGGAGGAAGGAAACGGAAAGCAGATGGCAGCAAAACATCTTCCTCTGACACACTTTCAAAGGAGGATAGTTCAGAGTGTGTCCCTACACCATCTGATAGAAGCCAGCTGGAAAAGGTACTGGAATGATGGGTATCCATGAAGGTGTGTGACAACCCAGTAAGATTAACAAAAGACCAGCATTATTCTCTGCATTTTACAGAGAGAAATATTAGGGAAAGGAGAGGCAAACAAACTCTCCTAGGCTTTGGGGTGATCCAGTAGCAGAGTTAGGGTTAGACTTTAAGTCTTTATCACTACCACACAGTGTTTTCTAGTTATTTTCTTGAATGTGTCACTCCGTTTTTTATACCCCAGCAGTACTTTTAACTCCCTTTTGTGGCATTTATCAAATTCTGTTTTAGGATATGGTTTTAGATATACTGCTTTTAGCCTCTTCCCCACCCTGATCTGAGATTATCAGCTTCTCAATGAATTGAGATAACATGAAATGCTTAGGACAGTTTCTGATAGTTAATAAATAGTAGTTCTTTTTTCCTATAACTTTACCAATCACAGAGTAGGTTATATGTTTATGAAATTGCCTAAACCACATCGATTCCAATTATTTCTGTTTTTTCTGTTTATTGAGTATTTATTATGGATAGCTCCTATAATCTAAAAACCCAAGATTAGTAGTAGTATCTACATTTAATAGGTAAGGAAACTAAGACCCAGAGAGAGTAAGTGACTTGTCCAAATTCACACAGTTAATAAGTGATTGAGCAAGGATTTGAACGCAGACCTGTCTGGTGCCGAAGCTCATCATTTTCTGTACCATGCCATGACACCTTGGTTTGTCTAGTAGTTCATACCCAAGTAGAAACCAACAAAGGGTCTTAATAGGTGACCCCTATCCCAGTCTTAAATTAGGTGCTTTTGTCTTAGGAATATTTAGGGACTTTGGTGAAAGGAGAATGGTGATATGCTGAAAAAGTAATTTTTGCACAAAATGAATGCATAATTGCATTTTGAAGTCCTCATGAAAAATCAGGTTAATATAGAAGCTTTATTTATTCTGTTGGTTTGCTGCTACTTTTTCCCCAGGAGTTCAAAGGGAAGGAAGAAAAGCCATCAGTGTCACTACAGAATTACCGTTTTTTTTTCCGAGAACTGGACATTGAGGTCTTCTCTATCCTGCATTGTGGGCTTGTGACCAAGTTCATCTTTGATACTGAAATGCACACTGAAGTAAGTGACAGAGCTGAAATCCTAGAATTTAATCTTCTTTCAGAAAATTTCTCATCTCTACTCTTATTTTAATAAGAGTACTGTGCACTGAGAGAAGTTAGACTCTGGCTTCCAGAGGTTTTATATGTAGTGAAAGTAATTTCGAATAATCATCCTCATAATTTTTTTTAACGTAAACAATTTTATTTAATTTTTTAAAATGTTTATGTATTTTTGAAAGAGAGAGAGCATGAGTGGGGAAGGAGCAGAGAGAGGGCGGGAGACACAGAATCTGAAGCAGACTCCAGGCCCTGAGCTGTCTGCTCAAAGCCCGACGTGGGGCTCAAACTCATGAACCGTGAGATCATGACCTGAGCTGGTCGGACGCTTAACTGACTGAGCCACCCAGGCGCCCTGAGAGAATGAGACTCTTAAGCAGACTCTGTACTCAGTCCAGAGCTTAACACGGGGTTCAGTTCCACCACCCTGGGATCATGACCTAAGCTGAAATCAAGAGTTGGATGCTCAACCGACTGAGCCACTCAGGCACCTGTTTATTTATTTTTAAAGTAAACTCGGGGCGCCTGGGTGGCTCAGTTGGTTAAGCGTCCAACTTCGGCTCAGGTCATGATCTCACGGTTCATGAGTTCGAGCCCCGCGTCAGGCTCTGTGCTGACAACTCAGGACTTGGAGCCTGCTTCTGATTCTGTGCCTCCCTCCCCTGCTCACACTCTGTCTCTCTCTCAAAATAAATAAAGATTAAAAAAAAAATTTTTTTTAAATAAAAAATAAAAAAAATAAACTCTAGGCCCAATGTGGGGCTTGAACTCATGATCAGAGATCAAGAGTCACATGCTGTACCAACTGAGCCAGCCAGGCACCCCCTTCATCATCTAGATGTTTATAAATCTAAGTTTTTTACAATGTGTTAGGTAATTATGAAAAATCATGCCAAAGAGATGATCCTTATCCTAGGTTACAAATAATAAGCTTTTTAGATTATTCTTGGAGAGCAGCACTGTTCTGGTTTATAGAGGTTAATGCTGTTTTCACTCTTTCATGACATTTGTTCAGCCTCCATCAGAATGCTTATCAAGGTTTTTTTTGTGTTTGCCACTAATCTAGATGTTGGCAATTCAGTAGAGCATACAGCATAATGCTAGCCTTCAAATAGCTCACAATCTAATAAGGGAAGCACACATAGTTAGCAGTGTCTGCTATATTGATGGTCTGAACCAAGTACCAGTGAAACTCTGAGGAGAGAATGCTATTTATAGTGAAGTGGGAAGTAGAGGACATTTTCACGGAAAAGGTAACTTTTGATAAGGGATTTCACCAGAGTAGTTTCTCCAGGTTCAGAAAAAGAGGGGTTTAATTGGTTAAGTGTCTGACTCTTGGTTTTGGCTCAGGTCAGGAGTTAGGCTCTGCACTGACAGCACAGAGCTTGCTTGGGATTCTCTTTCTTCCTCTCTTTCTGCCCCTCCCCTGCTCACACTTATGTGCTCTCTTGCTGTCTCTCAAAATAAATAATAAAAACTTAAAAAGATAAAACAAGTAAAAAGAGGAATATCATGAAATTTTTTACCATAGGTTTTTAGAAAAATGTATACTCCTTTAAAGTAGAGATAGGATCACCCCTTCCCAACCCCAGTCTTTGTACATCAGCTTGGAGATTCTCCATAAAAGTATATTGAACGAATAGTTTGAAGTGAGACTGTATTTGGCTCATTCTGCTTCTGGTAGTGTAATACACTTATAGGGATCCTGTCCAGAGTTAGTAGTAGCAGAACATTAGCAGAAAGAAAATATGGAAGGAAGTAAACAGAGAAAAATGAAATTCCCTTGAATTAGTCATTTTTTGCCCCAGGTACTTAGGAAATGTACCTCGAGGCCACAACTGGAAGGATACACAGAGACATTTACTTCTAGAGAAAAAGTATGTCTTCTAAAACTGTGCTCGCTTGGATTCTTACTTTAATAATTTGAAATTTGTTTTACTTTGGGAATTCTTGACTTTATGATTTGTTGACAGAGTACAACAGCCATTTATATGAGGTAGGGAAATTTACCCCTTTTTTGGGAATGGTCAGATTCTTCACCCATTGGGAAGAGTAAACATGAAATGTGCTCCCCAGAAAAGATGGCTAGGACATGCTCGGAATTATCCTCTCTTTTCTCCTTATGACAGGCTACAGAAGTTGTGCAACTTCAGCCCCCTGAGCTACTTTTCTTGCTGGAAGATCTCTCCCAGAAGCTGGAGAATATGCTGATACCTTCTGTTGCCAGGAGAATCCCCTTCCTCAAGGTCCGTATAGGCAGAAGCACAGGCCCTGGCCTTAATGAATTTGGCAACAAGGAGATCTTAGTGAATAAGTTGTCACTTTCTCTGGCATTGTGTTTGGGTCATTGGGTACCATGACTGGCAGCCTCATTTCCAGACCATTCACCTTGATTTAGAAAGGAACTCTGAAACAAATCAAAAAAGTCACCTCAAACAAGATACATATTTCTAAATGCCTGGAGCATTCCTGAATCCTTTTCTTTACTTAGGTTTTGTTTTAAAAGCCTCCCAAACTAAGCCCGTGCCCAAGCCTTCAATGTAGTAGTTGGCTATCTAGAGAAACCCAGAACCTCACATGTGTATATAATGTACAGATGTGCACAAAGCATCTGATAAAGCAGTTGGGTGATGCAAACAACAAAACATGAAAGGTTTAGGTGTAAACATTTAAACTTAATATAGCCAGTTATTTGATTCATTTTTGTACCATTTACTATTTAATGGTCTTTTCAGCCTAAGTGATTTCTATTTTTATGTGAGCTTTATCTCAGTAATTATGGGTCTATTCTTTGCAAACAATTTGTATTCTACAAAAGCCAATGTAATTTGAAGATGGGACAAGATCTCTTTGTCCAAAAAGAGTTTTGGGCACATAACCACTTTCTTCTGTCCACTTCTACCTCGTGACGTAAGTCTGAGTAAACTCCTTAACAAATTCTTAGTTTCAGAGAAGCTATCCAGCAGTTTCTTCCCCAGTAACTCTGAATTTATTATAGAGTAAAGGACACCGAAATATTGGATTCTCACATCTCCATCAGAGATCTGCCCAACAAATTGTTCATAGTGTTGTTCAACTGCTGACTCCAATGTGTAACCATCTGGAGAACATTCACAACTATTTTCAGGTCAGCAGCCTATCTTATTATTATAGAAATTTAGAAATTACAAAGTGAACAAGAGATTTCATTTTTGGTTGAAAAATACTGAAGGAAAATGAGGGCAATTGCTGAAACAACTGTCCTAAAAACATTTTTCCCTTTTAGTGCTTATCTGCTGAGAATCAAAGTGTAGTTGATGGACCAGGAATGAAAGTTCAGGAGTACCACATAATGTCTTCATGCTATCAGAAGCTACTGCAGATTTTTCATGCTCTTTTTGCTTGGTGAGTAAGTGGCAGATACAGTAGGTGAAAATAATTAAGTATATACTTGCTTTTACTTGACAGTCACCAAGGCACTGAGGTAGAGAAAATAAGGGAAAGCGTCTGTAAGTCTTATATAAATATGGTACTTGTTCTCTTTGGAGTGTTTTTGTCTGTATCATTTCATTTGATCTTGTACCCTCTGTATCTTATGCGACCAGTGTTATAACTCATTTGAAAATTAGGTGGGGGTGTCTGGGTGGCACAGTTAGTTAAGCGACTGACTTCAGCTCAGGTCATGATGTCGTGGTCCGTGAGTTTGAGCCCCGTATCAGGCTCTGTGCTAACAGCTCAGAGCCTGGAGCCTGCTTTGGATACTGTGTCTCCCTCTGTCTCTCTCTCTGCTTCTCCCCTGCTTGTGTTCTCTTTCTGTCTCTCAAAAATAAATAAATGTTAAAAAATTAAAAAAAAAAAAGAAAAAATTAGGTGACTTGATATTGTAACAAATCTGGGCATCTGATTCTTAGCTAGGTTTGCTATGGCAGGTTTTCTGTAATGATGCTGGAGAGATTGTTAACTTAAGAAGTTGTTACTGGGGTGGGTGGAGGGGTGCACCTGGGTGGCTAAGTTGGTTAAGTGTCTAACTTTTGATTTCGGCTCAGGTCGTGATCTCACAGTTTGTGAGATTGAGCCCTGTGTTGGCACAAAGCCCACTTGGGATTCTCTGTCTCTGTCTCTCTCTCTCTCTGACCCTCCCTCTTGTGTGCTCATTCTCTCTCTCCCAAAATGAATAATGACATTAAAAAAAAAAGTTGTTACTGGGGCACCTAGCTGGGTCAGTTGGTGGAGCTTGCAACTCTTGATCTCAGGGCCATGAGTTGATCTCAGAATCCCACGTTGGGTGTAGAGATTACTTAAAAATAAAATCTTAAAAAGAAAAAAATTGTTGGGGCACCTGGGTGGTGTAGTCGGTTAAGCGTCTGACTCCTGATCTCAGCTCAGGTCATGATCTCATTGTTTGGGAGTTCAAGCCCCACATAAGAATCTGCACTGATGGCTTGGAGCCTGCTTGGGATTCTCTTTCCCCTTTTCTCTGCCCCTCCTCTGTGCAGGCCCACACATACACACACACACACACACACACACACACACACACACACACACTCTCTCTCTCTCTCTCTCTCTCTCTCTCTCTCTCTCTATCAAAATAAATAATAAATAAAACTTTAAAAATAAAGTTGTTACTAAACAACTTGTAGATAAATTCCAGGTTATATGTTAAAGAGCTGAATACATTTTGAGCTGGGGTATTTAGAGATACTTTGTGGAAGGAATGGGACTTCATGGGACCCTGAAGAATAGATGGCCTTTGGGAGGTAAAGGAATGGGCTGCAAGGCATGGCATGGATGAAAGTAGAAATGAAGAAGACACATCTCTTAATTGCTTTTGCTCCTCGGGGCTGGGCCCTGGCTCCTCTCTTCTCGTATAGAGGCTTTCTGGGCAGCCTCACCCAAGCTTAAATTTGTGCTGAAATTTATCTTCTGAGCTATAAGCATTTATATCCAACTGCCTACTCAATGCTTCCTTAGATGTGTCGATGACACCTCAGACACATCACATCCAAAATGAAATTTATCATCTTCACCACTGCTCCTTCGGCCTTGCCCAGCTATGTAGATGGCACCGCCAGTTGTCTGAACCAGAAACCAGAAGTTACTCTTTGTTCCTGTCTCTTCCACATTGGGTCACCAAATCCTGTTAGTTTTATCTTTTAAATAACATCTAAATAGCCATCTAGCTATCTGTTCCTCTCCTTCTGCACTGCTTTGAGACTCACATCATCTCTCACCTGGACTAGTTTCACAGTTGGTCTCTGCTTCCATTTGCCCTCGCTCAGTCCTTTTGTTCACACATCAGAGTGGTCTTTCCAGTGTAAACCCAACCTTATTCTATCCCAACTTTGGTTCTGGTTGTCCTTAGATTTTTCTTGAGTGCAAACACTTTTACCTTATTTCTAAGGCATCTTATTATCTGATTCCTGCTCTTCCACTCATTGTTTTACACTCTGCCCTCCAGCTATATGGAACTAATTTCAGCACCTTATATTACTTTCACCTGGAAGACTTCACGCATACTCATCCTTCTACAAGGATCCCTATCTTCCTTGATCACCAGTCTTTTCTAATTCATCTCTGAGATCTGGATTTATTTTTTATTTTTTATTTTTTATTTTTTTTTAGTTTTTTAAAAATATTTATTTATTTTTGAGACAGAGAGAGAGCATGAATGGGGGAGGGTCAGAGAGAGAGGGAGACACAGAATCTGAAACAGGCTCCAGGCTCTGAGCTGTCAGCACAGAGCCCGACGCGGGGCTCGAACTCATGGACCGCGAGATCATGACCTGAGCCAAAGTCGGACGCTTAACCGACTGAGCCACCCAGGCGCCCCTGAGATCTGGATTTAAACTTCATTTCCTCAGAACCGTCGTCTCAACCCCTAGGACAAGTAAGCCTCCTTCCTCCCTCTCTAACCCCTAATTTTTTCCTAATTCTCTGGTATTCTCAGGGCCCTGGCTGGCTCAGGCTGTGGAGCATGTGGCACTTGATCTCAGGGTCATGAGTTCAAGCCCCATATTGGGTGTAGAGGTTATAAATAAATAAACTTAAAAAAAATACTCTGGTATCCTCTTATGGTAAAATTTAGCACATTTTATTGTAATTGCTTGTTAATCTGTCTTCCTTGCTAGACCATGAGCTCCTTGGGAGCTGAAACCAATCATTATTATATCCTCAGTACTTAAGAACAGTGCCTGACAAAAGATTTGAACAGATGCTTCATCAAGGATATGTATGGGTGGCAAATAAGTAATGCAAAAATATTCAATAGTATTAGTTATTAAGGAATTCCAAGTTGGGGCTCCTGGGTGGCTCAGTCGGTTGAGCATCTGACTTTGGTTCAGGTCATGGTCTCGCAGTCTGTGAGTTTGAGCCCCTCATCAGGCTCCATGCTGACAGCTCAGAGCCTGGAGCCTGCTTCCGATTCTGTGTCTCCCTCTCTCTCTGCCCCTACCCTGCTCATGTTCTGTCTCTCTCTGTCAAAAATAAATAAACATTAAAAAAAAAAAAAAAAAAAAAGGAATTCCAAGTTAAAATTACAGCACAGCTGAATTAAAAAGACTTACAGTATTAGTGAGGACATGGGGTAACTAGAACTCTGACATGTTGCTGGTGGAAAAGTAAAATGGTGCACCCAATTTTGAAACAGTTTTGTAGTTCCTTAAAAAGTTAGATGTATGGGAATGCAAGCTGGTGCAGCCACTCTGGAAAACAGTATGGAGGTTCCTCAAAAAACTGAAAATAGAACTACCCTACAACCCAGCAGTTGTGCTATTAGGCATTTATCCAAGGGATACAGGTGTGCTGTTTCGAAGGGGCACATGCACCCCCATGTTTATAGCAGCACTGTCAACAATAGCCAAAGTATGGAAAGAGCCCAAATGTCCATCGATGGATGAATGGATAAAGAAGATGTGGTGTGTGTGTATATATATATATATACACACACACACACATACATACATACACAATGGAGTATTGCTTGGCAATCAAAAAGAATGAAATCTTGCCATTTGCAACTATGTGGATGAAACTGGAGGGTATTATGCTAAGTGAAATTAGTCAGAGAAAGACAATCATATGACTTCACTCATATGAGGACTTTAAGAGACAAAACAGATGAACATAAGGGAAGGGAAACAAAAATATAAAAACAGGGAGGGGGACAAAACAAGAGACTCATAAATATGGAAAACAAACAGGGTTACGGGAGGGGTTAGGGTGGGGGGGGAATGGGCTAAGTGGGTAAGGGGCACTTAGGAATCTACTCCTGAAATCATTATTGCAC
Organism: Panthera tigris; assembly: GCF_018350195.1. NCBI lineage: Eukaryota > Metazoa > Chordata > Mammalia > Carnivora > Felidae > Panthera > Panthera tigris. Next base: position 51,256,936 of record NC_056661.1, read on the forward strand.
TATATGCTAATTTGGATGTAAATTTAAAAAAATAAAACAAGTTATATATATATATAAAAAAAAAAGATATACACCTACCACAAAACCCAGCCATTCTACTGCTAGGTATTTACTCAAGAGAAATGAAAGCATATGTCTAATCTACACGAAATCTTGTGTACAAATGTTTATAGCAACTTTATTTGTGATAGCCCCAAACTAGACACAAATGTGCACCAACTGGTAAATGGATAAACAAATTTTCATATGATGGAATACTACACACAACAACATAGATGAAAAAAAAAGAATTCTACTGAATAGAAAGCAAGACATAAGAGTATATAACATTTGATTCCATTTATATAGAACTCTAAGGAAAAGCATATAATCTTGTAGTGACAGAAACAGATCAATGGTTGCCTATTGCCGGGTGGGGGGATGGAGTGAAGGATGGATTTCAAAGGAATATAAGTAAACTCCTGGGGGTAATGGATATGTTTCCCCCCCTCCTTTTTTTTAAGAGACGACGTGAGTTGGGGAAGGGGCAGAGAGAGAATCTCAAGCAGGTTCTACGCTCAGCATGGAGCCTAATACAGGCCTCGATCCCATAATCCTGGGATCACGACCTGAGCCAAATTCAAGAGTCGGACGCTCAACCGACTGAGCCACCCAGGTGCCCTGTTCATTATTTTCATTGTAGTGTTGGTTTCATGGGTTTATATATGTCACCTGAGCAAACTGATCAACATTTTACATACATGCAGTTTATCGGATGTCAGGTCTATCTCAATAAGCTGTTACCCCCCCAAAACTTGACCTATGATAGGCCCTCAGAATACATTTGTTGCAAGACAGAAGGACTACCACTGGTGATGTGGAGATGTTCCTAGAGGAGTAGAAGATCTAGGGGTTCAGATCGTGCTGGGTCTTAAAGGTCAGAAGAATTTGAATGCTGTACAGAGAAGCAATTTTGGTTTTATGATCAGAGCAAGGATATAATGAAATCACTGTTTTAGAAAAATCCTTTTGGCAGCAGTGTGCAAGACAGATTGGAAAGGGATGCAGAAAGATCAATCAAAAGGTGTTTGATCTACATATGTGATGATAAGGGCCTGCTTTAGAGGGTGGCCTAGGCTTGGGAAGGAAGGGACAGTAGGAGATAATCTGAAGATAGAATTGTCAAGACTTCTAGAAGAAGGAGTAATTGTTTTTGTTTTTGTTTTTTGATAAAGAGGGCACAGGTGAGTGAGGGGCAGAGAGAGAGAGAATCCCAGGAGAGGCGGGGGAGGGAGGGAGGGAGAGAAAGAAAAGAAAAGAAAAGAAAAGAAAAGAAAAGAAAAGAAAAGAAAAGAAAGAAAGAAGGAAAGAAAAGTGGGAGAGAAAGAGAGAGAGAGAGAGAGGAAGGAAGGAAGGAAGGAAGGAAGAAAGGAAGGAAGGAAGGAAGGAAGGAAGGAAGGAAGGAAAGAAAGAAAGAAAGAAAGAAAAGCAGGGCTCACCCAAAGTGGCATTCGTGATTTTACCTAAAGTGTGTGGCTCATGTTCACCCAAAGCAGGGCTTGAGCTCACTCAAACCGTGATATTATGACCTGAGCCAAAGTCAGATACTTAATGACTGAGCCATCCAGGCGCCCCAAGGAGTAAGTTTTTTATTGAGCACTTCTGTGGATTTGATACTGATTTAACAGTTGACCAAGTTATTCCTGGTTTTTCTGGGGAGGAAGGGTGAGACTTTCTCTAAAGTGTAAGGTATGAAGGAGAGCTTTTTTTTTTTTTTTTTTTTTTTTTTTCTTTTGAAAATGAAGGGGGCACCTGGGTGGCTCAGTCTCCAACTTCTGTTCAGGTCATGATGTTGCATTTTGTGGGTTTGAGCCCAGCGTCGAGCTCTGTGCTGACAGGTGAGAGCCGGGAGCCTACTTCAGATTCTGTGTCTCCCTTTCTCTCTTCCCCTCCCCTGCTCATGCTGTGTCTCTCTTTCAAAAATAATTACTAAAAAAAGTTTTTAAAAAGAAAAAAACCTAGGAGGACTGTTGGGTCCTTAAGGCAAGACTGTTTTAGGTGCACTTTAATTTGTAATATGAGGTTCAGAGCTGTGACTGAATTGGTCACCTGGGTACTTTCAGTGCTCTAGTTCTCCATTTTCTCCATTAACTTGTTGATGGTATAGCCTGGAAGCCAGGATTCTCAAATGCTGTCCAAACAATCTTCCTAAAACTAAGCTCAACCGTCTTACCTTGACTTTCCCTTAGGAATGGATTTTTTCAGCCTCATTGTGTTCATTTACTGTACTCAGCCCTTGAGGTCCTTACTAACCGACTGAAGCAAGGAGAACCTGACCAGGCCTTGGAGGAATTGCTCAGGTGGGTCAGACTACATATTACGGAGTGTTGTCCCAAGAAACTCCTAGAACAAGATTAGCAATATTTTTTGGAAACCACTTGGGTGTCTCCCAGTAGTCGTGAGAGAAATCGGTGTTTTCAGCTGCTTTTCCTCAGTTATATGAACTTCGTCACGTACGTATTCAGATAAACCCTGAAACATTAGAAACTGTTGAACAGTCCTACTAAATCTTTGTGCATCCTTCATCCCCAAAGTTTGCCTTTTCAGGTAATGATCTTGAAAACACTAGTAATCTGTAGTGAACTCTTGATTATCCAGGAACCTACTCTGTCTTTTAGTACGGTAGGGTAGTTAGGTAGCAGTAGTTACCACTGATCTTCTCTCCATCTTGGAAGAAGAGAAGCCTAGGCTGAGGGCAGGCAGTGGAGGAAGGAGGTGAGGAGATCTAAGAAGCATGGCTCCCAGCATCCTATCCCAGCTTCTCCCCGAGTAATTTGGTGTTTCTCTAACCTACTCTATGCTGTCTTTGGGTCTGCAGTCATTATTTATCATCCCTATCAGGCAAGACCTTACTTTGTTTTAAATATAGTGCTTTTAAATTTGTTTGACTTCCTTTCCATAGTCAATCAGAGAGTTGACTGTAGTTTTATTTCAACTACAATTTTGAATTAATTTGAATTAATTGTGACTACAATTTTGAATTAATTTGAATTAATTGTGACTCTCTATCTCCCATTATTTCAGTACAATGAAAACTGACCATATATGGCACGCTTATTTAAAAGCTCTGCTTTCTCTGCCTTATAATTTCCTTTCTCTTGTCCCTATAAATGTAGAATTTAAGCCTTATTCTCATTGTGTTGCCCTAGGCCTTAAAGAGCAAATAATTTGTCCAGGGTTGCTCATACAAGCATGGCATAGACTCCTATTTGGGTCTCTGGTGTATGTGACTCTTCAAGGCCAGCATTCCATCCACTGGGCTCTGTTCTGCCCTGGCTTTCTTCATACAAGGTTACAGTTCCCTATCAGGGTCCTGAAAGGTGATGGCCACAAAAGCACCTGAAAATGATTAGACCATTAAATACATAAGTGGACTTGAACAACTCATGAATTTAGACATATCTGTAATATTTGTGGTATCTTTTTTGTTTTGTTGTCTCCTTTACAGCCAGAGCTTCAATTACTTGCAGAATTTCTCTCACAGCATTCCCAGTTTCCAGTGTGCTCTTTATCTCATCAGACTTTTGATGGTCATTTTGGAGAAATCTACAGCTACTAAGAACAAAGAAAAAATTGGTGATGGACTCAGCTCATTTTTTTTTTTTTTCCACAAATAGGATTAATAATTCAAGTTTGTAAACTTAGTGCTTCTTAGGAACTTGTACGTTTTACATGTAAATCCCCCCCATAACTGTGGGTGTGCCCTCTTGCTATATCAAGGAACTATGATTGATCTCTGCTGACATTGCTTAGTCTGATTGGGTTAGTTCAGTTGGCTAGGTAATTTTCTGTTTGCCTTCTGTTTATTCATGTCTTTTTTTTTGGTAAATCATCTGAGATATTTGACAAAAAGAGATACAAACTACAAGGTAAATAAAATGGGTGGGAGAAGGAGAACAAATCAAGATTAAGTTTAAAGAAAAGCTGAGCCCCATTCCTAATCTTTATCTTTGGTCATAGCTCTTAGAATGCAGCTCATTGATTTATACATCCTAATTGGCAGTACAGACAGAACACCAGAAGAAAATGCAAAACAAACCTTTTATTACTTCCTGTTAATTTCAAGGGGAGCGTTTGGTGTGAATCTGAGGTTGCCATGGCTTATTGGTCTGCCCAGGAGGAATAAGATTGGTTTTCCTACTGCTCAGCAGTGTGTGTCTATTCAGTTTATGTTTGTGTGTGTCAGGACAGGGTAAGAGGGCGGAATGTGTTGAGTCTTAGGTTTATTTCTGGTAGAAGGACCACTGGAGCAGGAACCCATGGCAGCTTTTTTCAAATTGTCTGTTAGACTAGGAACTTCATAGTAAATATAAAAAAAAAAATAATAATCCTTTTGGGGTGCCTGTGTGTCTCAGTTGGTTAAGTGTATGACTTTGGCTCAGGTCATGATCTCACAGTTCATGAATTCGAGCCCCACATGGGTCTCTCTGCTGTCAGCATAGAGTCCCGTTCTGATCCTCTATCCCCCTCCCTCTCTGCTGCTCCCCCTGCTCACAATCTTTCTCTCTCTCTCTCTCTCTCTCTCTCTCTCTCTCTCTTTCTCTCTCTCTCTCTCTCTCTCTCTCTCTCTCAAAAGTAAAGTAAATAATAATAATCCTTTTGATCATTAATCACCCCCCAAAAGACTGGAAAACAAGAGTTTGGTCAATTTTCCATGCGTGAAATGCGTTTGTCTTGTTTCTCCAACAGCTTCATTAGCCAAACAGTTCCTCTGTCGGGTATGGCCAAGTGGGGAGAAAGAGAAGAGCAGCATCTCTACTGAGCAGCTCCATACTTTGCTCAGGTGAGAGCCTCGGTTTCTTTACATGAGCCAAATAGTCCATTTTGTCACTGTTGGGATCTCTTGCCTGGTCAAAGACTGAGGAATTACTGTGGTTAGGGGGAACTTGGAAACCATGAAGTAGGTTTGAAATTAACAAAAAGTTGGATAATTGTATCATACAGCTGAAACTAATGTGACATGATATGTTGATTATACTTGAAAAATAAAATAATTAACAATTTGGAATATGTAGATTGTAAGATCCTCTAGTTCTGTTTTATATTGTCAGCTAGTTCCTTATTATTAAATTATAGAGGAGAAAAGGGAGGAGTCTGTAGTTGTATTGTGCCTTGTTAACCAGAGTTTTGTAATTTTTTTTTAAGTTTATTTATTTATTTTGAGAGAGAGAAAGAGTGCATGAGTAGGGGAGAGGCAGAGAGAATCCCAAGCAGACTCTACACTGTCAACAGGGAGCTGGATGCGGAGCTCAATCTCACAAACTGTGAAATCATGACCTGAGACACAGTCAAGAGTTGGACACTTAACCGATCGAGCCACCCAGGCGTCCCCAGTTATGTCGTTATGTATTGCCTACCATATCCAAGACTCACCCATCACTTCCAAAGTGTCTAACTGTATTTCCAATTAAAACTTCATTTCCTTTACCTCCTGACAATTGTCTGGAATTTTCATCTTATTAAGAATAAATGCTAGGGGTGCCTGGGTGGCTCGGTTAAGTGTCCCACTTTGGCTTAGGTCATGATCTCAACAGTTTGTGGGTTCAAGCCTCATGTCAGGCACTGCTGAGAGCTCTGAGCCTGGAGCCTGCTTCAGATTCTCTGTCTTTCTCTCTGCCCCTCCCCCAATCATATTCTGTCTCTCTCAAAAATAAATATTAAAAAAAATTTTTTTTAAAGAATAAATGCTAGTAGTTATTGTAAAGCTCAATAGCTGGTGATATCTCAAGAAGGAAATCTTGATTTAGGAATTCTGTAACATGTGTTCATACTCCTATTGCTCTCAATGCAGCATCTACCTGGAGCATACAGACAGTGTTCTGAAGGCCATAGAGGAGATTGCTGGGGTTGGTGTCCCAGAACTGATCAGTTCTCCTAAAGATGGATCTTCCTCCACATTCCCCACCCTAACCAGGTAAAGGAGTTCTCTCTTCCAGTTCTTTCCCTAAGTTAGAATCACATTGTCCAATGTATGTGGTTTCCAAATAACTACCTTACCTTTCATCTAATTCTATTACAGATGGTAGGTACAGTAATTCATTCAACACATAGAACGTATACTGTGCATTCTTTCCAAGGTGTTCTCAATCAACCCATGTGAAAGGACCTTAGTGACGAATGAATTTTCAGTAGAGTCTTCAAAGACAGTAAATATTTAGTCACCAAATGTGTCTTGTTAGTACTTTCATCCTTTAAAAGTGAGACTAATATTTTAACCACCTTTAGGATAAAATGATTATAGTATCCAATCATGTGTACATCTCAGTGGGTTTTTTGTCTCATACAAAGTTTATAAATTACTTTCACATTCTTTATGTCATTTAATCCTTTCATCGATTCTGTGAGTAGGTATCATTATCCCTGTTGTACTGATGAGGAAAATGAGCGTTAGAGAGGGAACTTACTCAGACTTACACATGCAGTAATTATGGAACTAGGAACTTGAATTCAGATCTTTTTACCACCACTTCATGGCTCTTTCCATGCCACTACACCGTTTCCCTTCATAAAGTTAATTCCATTGTTTCACAGGCCATCTTCTTGGACTCCTTTTTTAATCCTTTCAACCCCCACCCCCATTCTTTTACAGTGGACCCTAGTGAAAGGAAATTCAGAGAGGTGGAGAAGGAAATGATTTTTGGTTCCTTGGCTTCTTCCTAGGAAGTTCTATCTAACTAGTCATCCTTGTGTGGGTGTGCATATTTTCCCCTTTTAGGCACACCTTTGTCATTTTCTTCCGAGTGATGATGGCTGAACTAGAGAAGACAGTGAAAGGTCTTCAGGCTGGCACAGCAGCAGACTCGCAACAGGTGGGTCAGATACTCCCAGCACAAGAGGTAGACCTGACTAACTAGGAAGCTTCTGTGTCTTCTATTTCTTGGGTCCAGGTTTTCTTCTAAGCTACTTCCTTTGAGTTACAGAGATCCAGGATTCTTTTTCAAAGAACTCTTGGCTTAATTTCTTTCCTGTCAGTTTGAGAGAGGATTGGGTTCTGTATTCCCTGGCTACTTCCCAAGGGAATGCTCAGGCTTCTCCATAAGCCATAGCCCTGGAAAAAATGTCTTTGGTCCCATGCCTGGCAGCTTGCTGCTTGTGAGCTGGTATGAGGTGAGCAGGCCTGTTTAAGATGCTGTCACGCTGGGCCTTGGCAGTCCGCTAACCAGAGCTGAGCTAGACTGCTGACAGCATAGGTATCAGAGAAGCCACAGGGATCTGAGCACTAGCAGGTGTGTTACAGAGGCTTTTTCCTATTTAGACGTTACTGAAGAGGAGTTTTCTTTTTAGAAACTCTCTCTGAGGTACCTTAGTGTTATATGTATGCGGGCCTCAGAGCCATCTTGTGGGTGCACTGGTAAGATCTCTGAAAGAATAATTGGCTTAAATTAATCTCTGAATAGCTTTGTAATCCAAGACCCATATATTATTGGGAATACAATAATAGAAGTACTTGGCTGATTCAGAAGTGCCTGTATATTTGATTACCCCCAGATTCATGAAGAGAAGCTCCTCTACTGGAACATGGCTGTTCGAGACTTCAGTATCCTCATCAACCTAATAAAGGTGAATGTGGAGGCTCCTTGACCCACCTCACCAGCTAACTATAGAAACCAACAAGGGTCCTGGCTTCCAAAATGGACCTTCCTGCTCCTTTCCCCACCCTTCCTTGGGGTTTGTTCTTCCCTGTCTTCCCTTATCCCTCTACCCATCCTGGATAACCCCTTCTTCTCTGAAAAGGCAATGTCTTTTTCCTTCTCTTCCTTCCTCTTTCTCTGTCTGTGCCACAGTACTATTAAACAGATCTCACCTTGTCTTGGGTCCTCTGTGATCTGAGTACATTCCCACTAGCTCCCTTTTCCAATCCTGAATGCCTTCTTTATCCCTCAAACACAATGTGTACTCTCACCAACTCCATGATTTTGCTAGGGTATTCTCCCAGCTCAGAATGTCATTCTCTCGCCTTTCTGCCTCTCAGTCCATCTGTCTTAAGGCTTCACTTCAAGGTTTGGACCTCTACAATGCCATCTTAATATCCCTGAGTTAATATCCCTGAGTTAGAGTAAATTTCTTACTCTTCTTTGCTTCCCTCTTCCTTTTTTTTTGAATTTCAGTGATGGTGATTACTTTAATTTCTGTTTTGTAATTAACCATTGACATGCCTTTTTCATTTTAGAATTCTCTACACCGCCCAGAGCTGTGATTTGCACAATGGGGAAGAGGCTGGGGGTGCTCAAAGGAGCAGACCTCAGCTTTGGTTTCTTGTCTTTTGTGTCTCCAGGTGTTTGATAGTCGTCCTGTTCTGCATGTATGTTTGAAGGTGAGAAAATGACCTGGCCTTCGTTAGTATTTATTGTTCCTGTGGATCTCTAGAGATGGCCTTAGCAGAAAGGAGTTGCTTAATACTTTGTCCACAAGCCAGAATTTTCAGAATCTGTGCTAACAGGTGGTAGTTTAGAAAAGACAATGGATATGTTTTCCCATACTAGCTGGATGACTAGAGAAGCTAATTTTGCTATGAGTTTGAAAATTTTTGGTTTGAGTCTTAGAACTAGCAGGAGTAGATTCAGGGCGGCTGACTTTAAGAACAAAAGTCACTCCTGCCATTCTTTCCCAGGCAACAGGGAGGAAGGAGGGGTGGGTGATTGCTCTTTTTAAAGCCCATCGCTGGCCTCATGAATGTGGAAGCTGGTATCCTGATAACCACTGAACTCCTCTCCCAAGGGGAGAGCCCATATTAGCCTTAGATTTGATGACGGGTCAGGAGCTAGGGAATGTTATTGGGAGAATGTGTCTTTCCGACTCCTGATGGTTCCTTCCAAGTGAATAGCACCTTATTCTTGTTATCTTCTAGTCCCTCTCTTCCTCTTTACTCTCTCTGCCCTGGCCCAGTGTGGGAGATGGGTGAGTAGGGAGAGTGGTTTATCTGATTATTAAATTTGGCAGTTGATTATGTGCTTCCTCATCTCTATACCTTTTTCCTTTTGGGTGTAAGTGGTCCTTAGGGAGATGCGGTCCTCCTCTGTTTTCTGTGCTCTCATTCTTACATGGATCAAGGCTTCTGTTCATTGTCTGTGTCTAGGGTAGGTAAGTTTGCCTAACTCTGAGGCTTAGTTAGCAGGCCCATTTAGTTTTTGAATTAAACTTACATTCTCCAAATTAACCTTTTGGATTCCTCCCTGCTTATTTTTTATATACAAAAATAAGATAAAGCCCCTGGGCTGGGTGATGCTATGCTACCTCAGGCAGGGGCCGTTCTGGTGAAAGACCTCAACAGAGGTCATCACCAGTGTGTCTCTTCTCTTCTTCAGTATGGACGTCTCTTTGTGGAAGCATTTCTGAAGCAGTGTATGCCACTCCTAGACTTCAGTTTTAGAAAACACCGGGTAAGAACTGAGAACACAGAAGAAAGGTGTGCTCTGTACAGTTACTCAGAAGATACATCCATGGTGACTCCTGAGCCCAGAATGGGGGTGGTCCCATTCCTAGGATCTGGGCCACCATTCTACTGGGGCTCCTTTGGTCCACTTCAGCTGTCACCAAAGATGCCCATATTGGACCAAATATTTCAAAGTAGGCTAAACTCCTCAGACCCACTCTGATTTAAACCCACCTTTCTACTTTTACTCCAGATCTGGGGGTAGTTGTTCCTTTTAGCTTGATTTTATTGTGTTGCTGCATTCCCAGCACCTCATGGATCAGTGTGTCATTTGCTTATTCCTTTGCATTTCTCTAGGGCTACCCTCAGAAATAACAATAATAATAATAGTAATAGTAGTAAACAGCTCATTGTGTCATAAACTTTTTGCTATTGTAATGGATAGTCTGGAGAGTTTTTTTGGCCAAGTGAGATTCAGGGTTAGAGTAGTGAAATAAGGATAAAAACAAAGGATGATTCCTTACACATATTTAGCAAGTTTGCAAGACACTCTCACAGTATTTGGTTGGTTCCTCCTTATAACCTAGAAAGAGAAAGGGAAGGATAGCTAGTTAGTCCTCACTTTGAGGGCCAAATTGAGATCATTACCAATACAAGGCTGGGACCTGCAAGGTTTATCCTCTTTGGAGCCCTTGGTTGCATCTAGAATGAAATGAGAGCATTTAATATGGTATTTATGAATTTTGTTGGTTGTAGGAAGATGTTCTGAGCTTACTGGAAACCTTCCAATTGGATACGAGGCTGCTTCATCATCTGTGTGGGCATTCCAAGGTAAGAGGGGAGAGCAAGTCATTGCATCATCCTGCCTGTTGGCTTAATCTCCGTGTGATCAAGAGATTCATGGGCTCCACTTCCTTCATCCTTTTTTACCCTTCCTGAGTCTTTATTTTTGAGACTGTGTGTGTCCAGAGACAGTTTAATTCAGAGTGGTCAGATCCTTAGTTGCTAGTTGAAATTGGGCAATCACATAGAGAGGAGTTTCTGGCTCTGAAGTTTGACTCAAACTCCATAGCACTATTTCCTGTAGAAGCTTCTCTTTGGTGAGAGATAGAGAATGTTGGTGGATGTGTTGCTGCTATAAAGTACTCTGGGTGGGAGGAATGTTATATAAGTGATGATTTTCTGCTAGAGACAAGAGGTGGTTCTAAAAGCAACCATCTGTAGAGCTTTTCAGGCTCTACTAACTTGTCAAAGAACACATCTGTCTCTTGTGAGAACATTTTACCATTAGAGGATTTTTCCACTTGAAGCCTACAGTTGAACCATTGTCACTTTTTGTCTGAAGGAATACAGAACCACAGAGCTCTGTAGTCACAGGCAAACCAAATAATTCTTCAATCCAGTTCCTATGGCTCACTTCTTCACTTCGTTCTAACTTTAGAAGGTGCTGAACAGTGGAGTTATAAGGGATACTCTGTTGTTTACTATCAGTATAATACACATTCAAGAATATTTTAGGTGAATTCCTTGATAATTAGTCAATAAGAGGTTATGAAGAAGAACCTAAGGTGTCGGTGTTAGGTCTTCTAGGCTCTTTTAGCTTGAAGGAGAGCTGCCATTCTCTTTAGAGATGGCTGTTTAACAGAAATGTGTCTCTGGCCTGTACTGGGAGGACCTGTGCTATATTTTAGTGTTCACGATATCAGGAATTCACAAGTTTCTGTGTAGGAATGTGAAAGAATGATAGTCCAAGTGAGTTGGGTGCATTGGTTTCTGTTCAGATTCACCAGGACATGAAACTCACCAAACACGTGCCTTTGCTCAAAAAGACGCTGGAGCTGTTAGTTTGCAGAGTGAAAGCCATGCTCATCTTCAACAATTGCAGGGAGGCTTTCTGGCTGGGCAACCTCAAAAACCGGGACTTGCAGGTAAGCCTAGGGGCATGCCAGTGATAATCTACTCCTGTTCTTTGTGAGAGCATCAGAAGGTATGTCAAGGAGGTCAACTGAGCCCTGTTCTCTCAAGACTGTTTTCTCTTAAGGCTATGGCCATTTTGCTCTTAAAGTTAGGGCAGATTGCTTATGGTCTTAGTCATGGGCTCCACCCCTCATCATAGCCAGCAAAGGCACCAAAACATGCCACTGATAATAACAAGGGCTCACAGATAGAAGAGCCAGATCAGTAAAACCTCTCTCCTCAACCAGAGTGGGCTCCTGTTGAGAATCTACTGAGGGTAGATTCACAACATTTTTTTATATGGACAGACTTTTTAAAAAGTTATTTTGGTTTTTTTTTTCCCTAACCAGTCTGTCTTATTTCTGAAATTATTCTCTGCCTATTTTTAACAAGTAAATATTTCTAAGGTCTTTCACCTGTCTGACAGAGTGTGTGAGTGGGGAAGAGGCAGAGACAGAGGGAGATACAGAATCTGAAGCAGGCTCCAGGCTCTGTGCTGACAGCTCAGGTCTCAAACTCATGAATGGCAAGATCATGACCTGAGCCAAAGTTGGACACTTAACGGACTGAGCCACCCCAGCGCCCCAGAAATTGTCATATAGGGTACAAGTCCTTCTCATTCACATATACAATAGTTCAGGGTTTTATAATCTCATATATGAAAAGAATAGCACCCCAGAGAATTAGTTTCCTTTTTTCACATGTGCTTTATGAGGTACTGTTATTTCCGCTGTACTGTTGTTTTTTTTTTAAGTTTATTTATTTTGAGAGAGAGATAAAGAACAAGCAGGGGAGGGGCAGAGCGAGAGGGAAACAGAACCCCTAACAAGCTCCGCCCTGGTAGTGCAGAGCCCAGTATGGGGCTCAAACTCAGAAACCGTGAGGTCATGACTGGAGCCATAACCAAGAGTCAGATACTTAACCAACTGAGCCACCCAGGTGCCTCTTGCACAATACTATTAAACAAAATACTATAATAAAATAATACTGTAGTTTCCCTGAGAAGAGTAAAGCTCAGAGAGGTTAAGTAACTTACCTAAAGTCATTTAGCAGTAAGTGAGAGGTGCCAGGATTTGAGTCCAAACAGAAATGATGAAAAGCTGATGTCTTTAAACCACTTTGTATGCGGTGTTCAGCTTCTACATGGCCATTTGTAGTTGGTGTGTTGGTGGTCATATACCTTAAGGTATTTGGGAAATTTTAGAATGATATCAACATTAAATGAGTCACCAGTACGTCCTGGTCTTGTAAAATCTAGTGTGATACTAGAATGCAACAATAGACTTCTTATAAAACTACATATTATATGGGAGCCACACTTACCTCAGAAAGTGTGATTATCACTTCTCTAGGTACTAGATCACAGTTTGGTGTCTGTGTTTGACCATGTTTGAATGGCTAGAATATCTTGTGTTATCTACAAACCAAGCCTTTCTCACCTTGAGCCCCCAAATATGTTTATTGTAACCCACCATTTTTCTTGGCCCATCTGCATTTAGGGTGAAGAGATACTATCCCAGAATTCCCAGGAGAGCACAGCCGAGGAGAGTGAGGATAATACAACATCCCAGGTCTCCAAGAGCAAAGCAACAGAGGTATCTCTGCGTAAGGCCCCAGACTGTGCAGTTGACAGTTGCATTTTGTTAAGTCAGTAGAAAGTATAGAACTTGCTTTTTTTTTTTTTATCTTAAATCCTTGTGAGTCGGCACTGCTTTTATTTTTGTCTGTCATTTTATTTTTTTTTTTATATATATATATATTTTTTTAACGTTTATTTATTTTTGAGACAGAGAGAGACAGAGCATGAACGGGGGAGGGTCACAGAGAGAGGGAGACACAGAATCTGAAATGGGCTTCAGGCTCTGAGCTGTCAGCTCAGAGCCCGACGCGGGGCTCGAACTCACGGAGTGTGAGATTGTGACCTGAGCCGAAGTCGGCCGCTCAACCGACTGAGCCACCCAGGCGCCCCTGTCATTTTATTTTTTTTAAGTTTATTTATTTATTTTGAGAGAGAACATGAGCAAGGGAGAGAGAGAGGGAAAGAGAGAGAATCCCAAGCAGACTCTCTGCTGTCAGCGCAGAGCCCGGTGTGAGTCTCAAACTCACGAACCTGCAATCATGACCTGAGCCAAAGAAGAGTTGGATGGTTAACTGAGTGAGCCACCCATGTGCCCCTATATATTTTTTAATGTTTATTTTTGAAAGCAAATGTGCATGTGGGAGCAGGGGAGGGGCAGAGAGAGGGGGAGACAGAGGATCTGAAGCAGCGTAGAGCCCAATGCGGGGCTTGAACTCAGGAACTGCAAGATCATGACATTAGCCAAAGTCAGATGCTTAACTGACTGAACCACCCAGTCACCCCAATGTTTATACATTTTTGAAAAAGAGAGAGAGAAAGAGTGCAAGCAGGCTCCACACTTAGTGTAGAGCTCAGTGTGGGGCTTGATGTCACAATTGTGAGAATGACCTGAGCTGAAATCAAGAGTCAGATGCTTAACTGACTGAGCCACCCAAGCGCCCTTATATTTTGTGTTTTTTTTAAGTTTATTTATTTTAGTAATCTCTACACCCAACATGGGGCTCGAACTCATGACCCCAAGATCAAGAGTTGCAACTCACTGACTAAGCCAGCCGGGTACCCCACCCTGCTTACATTTGTAATCAAAGACTTCTATGCTCTTCACCATTGCCTCCAGAAAAGCTTCTGTTTTTATATGAAATTCTGTGGGGGCCAAAAGACTCTCTCAAGTTGTGGCATATGTTGTCGAGTTGAAAAAAACCATTTTAGAGAGGAAAAAAGAAGCAGTCAGGTGTTCTCTGAGTGTTGAGAAGAATGAGTTAAACCATTTAAATATGTTTTGTGAATATATAAGATAGAAACATGAACGCATTTGGTGGAAACTAAAGCACAGAATCAAAAGCTGCAATCACTAAGGACTACAGTAAGAGAAGGGGTCCTTATTCTTTTCTGGGCTATTACAGATATTTTCAGGACTTTACAGAAAGCTGAAGAAAAATGGATATTTTTATTAAATTTTGTTAAAATTCAGGTGGGTTATAGACACCAAGAAGCTCAAATTTAAGAACCCCTCCTGTAAAGCCTCTCTATAATGCAATTTGAGGCTGATGCAGAAAGATCATTTAATATGAAAAATACTCTTATTACATGGTCCTCTGTTGTATTTGTATAGTATACCTCTACCTTGTTCTCATAAAAAATTTTTGGAAACAGTATCTTATTAGTTTGGTACTTTCTCCTAAGCAAGCCTCCCAGATTAGAACTGGAAACTAAAGATTTTAATTTTTTTAAAGTTTATTTATTTTTGAGAGAGAGAGAGAGAGCAGGGGACGAGCAAAGAAAGAGGGAGACACAGAATCCAAAGCAGGCTTCAGGCTCTGAGCTGTCAGCACAGAGCCTAACTTGGGGGCTTGAACTCACTAACCGTGAGATCATGACCTGAGCAGTAGTCGGATGCTTAACTGACTGAGCCATTCAGGTGCCCCTACTGACCAAAGAATTTTATGCTGAATTCCTCTGGTGAGATACACCAGAATTATTTTAATTAAAAAAAAATTTTTTTTTCTTAATCTTTGTTTTTGAGAGAGAGAGAGGAAGACAAGATTTGAAGCAGGCTCTGTGTTGAGAGCAGAGAGCTGGATGTAGGGCTCAAACTCACAAACTATGAGATCATGACCTGAGTTGAAGTCGGGGGCTTAACCGACTAAGCCAACCAGGTCCTCCCCACCCCCAATTTTTCTTTAATGTTTGTTTATTTTTGAGACAGACAGAGACACAGCGTGAGGGAGGGAGGGGCAAAGAGAGGGAGACACAGAATCCAAAGCAGGCTTCAGGCTCTGAGTTGTCAGCACAGAGCCCGATGCAGGGCTCGAACTCGCAGACCACGGGATCATGACTTGAGCTGAAGTTGGACGCTTAACCGACTGAGCCACCCAGGTGCCCAAGATACACCAGAATTTTTATTTTATTTTGTTTTATTTTTTTATGTTTATTCATTTTTTTTGGAAATACAGAGACAGTGCGAGCAGGGGAAGGGCAGAGACAGAGAGGGAGACACAGAAACTGAAGCAGGCTCCAGGCTCTGAGCTGTCAGCACAGAGCCCGATGTGAGGCCCGAATTCGTGAACAGTGAGATGATGACCTGAGCCAAAGTCGGACGCTCAACCGACTGAGCCATCCAAGAGCCCCTACACCAGAATTTTTAAGTTAGCAAAACATTTCATTCTATATTGAATACCTACTTTGTTCTATATCACACACATGCAGTAGAGGTGGAGGACCATGGCTTATGTAAAAATCCTGTGAATTTGGTTCAGTTGCAAAATGTCATAGGTTGCTATCCCAGTGGCCTTCCTCCATAGTCTTGGCTTAAGAGGTCACAATAGAAAAATAACAGGGGAGCCTCAATTCCTTTTTCAGATGAATGTTTTAACACCCGTCATTGGTTTTAATGATGATACAGTACAGTAAATCCTATGGGAGCAGTCTTGTAATTCATGGGGTTATTCAGATGACCTAAAATATCTAACTATCCTTTACCCCTTAGGATGGTGAAGATGAAGTAAGTGATGGAGAAAAGGAGCAAGATAGTGATGAGAGTGATGATGACTCTGATTAGACCACAGAGAGACTGCTGCCCCATCCCCATGTCTGCTAGCCTCTTCCTGTTTTGTGTTTAGGGTTTGAAATCTGTCTGCCTTCCTTACTGGAAGCATCCTGTTTTGTCACTGGGGTGGTGGGCTTTGCTGAATCCGCCAAATTTGAATTTCATAGGTTGTCTGTCATCATCAAAGACCTTGGCTCATGATTCCACTGTAGCATTACTTATCGGTCTTGGGCAAACGTGGCAGTGCTATGCTGTGGAATGGATACTGGGCTTTGGGAGCTAGTTTTGGAACTTTTAGAATTTAGGATTGTACCAGTTTTACAAATAAATTGTTTTAAGTTCTGCCTGAACTACCTCATTCCTCTTTCTGAATTTCCTTCATAAGTCAAGGATTACATGGAATTCAGTTGGGGTTTATGCAGAGAAATAATGGAAATTGGTGTGAACACATCACTTCTACCAACTAAAATCACATATTTCCTATTCTAAGGACCATCTTTACTTGAGATGAGAAAATCTTTGTGATATTTTTGGAGGAGTGACAAATTCCTGGACAATTCCCAAAGAAAGTCAAAAGGAAAATTCTGGCTGCTTTTTAAAAATTTTCTGGTCATCCTATAGATATAAGACAAAGAGGGAAAAGGCACCATCAAACTCATGTTGACTTTGTATATATGTGTATTTTATTTCCACATTATTCTGAGTTATACCTGTAATCTAGTTACAAGAATGCTACGAAATTACTTGTTGTTTATTAGAAGTAAAATAGTAGTACACCAGCTAAAATGGGGAGCTCTCTTGTGTTCCACCAGAAAGCCCAGTTTCATTGCTGCCTCCAAGTTCTTTCTTGCCAGGCTATAAATATTTATTTAATATTTGTTAATATTTCTACCCACTTTAGTACTCTCCAGTGGCATTAGGATGTGGTTGGTTAGGGTTTTTTGTTGTTGATTTTGGGGGGGGGATTATTTTTTATTATTTTTTTTAATCCTTGAACCATCTATAAATTTTTGATCCCTTCATCCTCATGTATATGGAAATCCATAATCTCCTTCCTTGACACCCTTTGTTTCCCCAACTCATGTTTGGGGAACATGACATGGTCTTAGATGTTGAAGTGAGTTCACACTAGGCTCATTGGTTTATATGGTTTAATGGTTCATCACATGTACATGTTAACGCTAGTTTGACTCTCTTTTAAATGTTGTTCAGCTTTACAGTGGAAATGTTCTCCCTTGCTCCGGTCACTGGCCTTCTTTGGAGGGGAAAGGAAATAAAGGGGTTCCTGAATTGTCACTGTGTGACAGAAAAGCAAGATTGCTGGGGTGATGTCAGTTTCCTTTACACAGACAGGTTTCTGTGAACTTCAGACACATAGTAAAAGGGCATGGTATAAGGAACAGGAATCAGATGGGAACCCTTTACTTGGAGTGTTGTAAGGCAAAAGTGCACTTCTTGTATGTTGCATACAGTAAGAGGATAGAGCGCAGCATCTGTTTGCACATGGTCACCGTCATCTGAATTTGAGGTTCCTTAAGTCCAGTGGGCCACTGGTGCTCCCGGCTGATGATTTTGCAAAAGGCTGATTTGTCTGAAACTCTGAAGGTTCCGGTCCATTTTGGTGGCTGAGCTGTGATGACCCTGCCAAACACGGAATCCACTCCACTGAGGCGGACAGGCTGGGGCTTCCTGACCAGCCCTTTCTTGTTGTTCATGGTTTGGAGCTCTGATGTGTGGCAGGGTAACTTGGGACTCACCCCAGGCTCCAGGAATGGGCTGTCTAGAACTAGAGTGACCTCTTGAAAGCACAGCTGCACTTCAAGGTCAGAAGGGGTATGTGGGAAGCAGGGGGAAGCCCTAAAAGGGTGCTTTGAAGAAGATGTAGGTGTTGTGTGCCGCAGCCATTGGAAGCTCTCGTCCAGTGGGGTCCATGGTGACCAGAGCTGGTATCCTGCCATTGACAGTCCTAAAGAAGAGGAATCAGAACATGGAATTTCCCTAGCATGGTTTTGGCGAGGGCATGGCCATTTAAATTCACATTTATTTGTTTCATTATTGACTTTAACTTATTCTGTAGTTCTCATTAACAGACTCCAATAGATGCTAAGGATACTAGTAATTCTATAAAGTGCAGTAGTGGATGGTCACAAGTATTGAATCTGGCAACTACTATGTATACTAAAACTTTATTAAGTCTTATCACAGGCCTCTGAAGGTAGGTTTTAACCTATTTTACAGGTGAGGAAATGGGTTTGTCCAAAATGTAATACCCCAGTTCACCATTATAACTGCTAAAGACAGAATCTACACCTCTGAGGTGGCAGAGGATGCTGGCACTTCATGATGAGACATTATTTGTGGTCAGAAGCTCAGAAGGGCCATGTCTTACTAGATATTTATGACTCTAAATCCCATGTACTTTATTTATACCAGGGGTTCTCAAAGTATGATCCTGGCACTAGCAGCTTCAGCACCATCTAGGAATGTAGAAATGTACATTCTTGGGCCCTACCTTAGACCCATAGCATTAGAAACTGGGGGTAGGGCCTTGCAATCTACATTTAAACCCTTCAGGGTATTCGGATGCACTTATTATTTGAGAACTTCTGATGCTGTCCCTTTTAAGGAACTTAGGTTTTCATTATTCTTCATTATGGAGACTGTCTCCTCTTGACCCTAAAAACCTGTTTTTTAACATAAGGGAACAGCTCTCTCAGAGCCCTGAGGTACTTATGTATCACCTCAGAGGAATTACACCAGGCTAGAAGGAAAAAAGGTTTCCAAAGGACAGTCTTTAAATAAATTTTTAAACATTTTTCTGATTCTTCTAGGTGTGTTTTATTTTTGACTTTGGTTTGTTATGGGAGACCCAGTGGTTAAGATCGTGATTTCCCCCCCTTAAAGGAAAAAGAAAGGGCTGGGAGGATGTTGCTAACTCAAAATTTATTCAAGTAGAAAATGGATTTTCCATCATTCTGCTTTAAAATTGCCAATATATAAAAGGTTTTACTGAATTAAGAAGCTAACATTTTTGAGCACCTATGTATTGTGTTAAGGGGCATAGCAGTTCCCTTTTCTTTCCAGTCAAGTATTTTTCTCTGCCCCTTCTCTCTTCTCCCACGAAAGGTAACAGCAGCAGATCTGATTTCATCCTATCTAGTAATTGCCCAAGAAATGTGAAAAGTTGACTCCTCCACCATAGTTTGTAAGACAGTAAAGTTAATTTTAAAAAAGGGTTGTCGGTTGCATCAAAAACCACAAAATACCTAGGAATAAACCTAACCAATGAGGTAAAAAGGTTTGTACACTGAAAACTATAGAAGGCTTAAGAAAGAAATTGAAGACACAAAGAAATGGAAATAATGGATTGGAAGAACAAATGTTAAAATGTGAATACTACCCAAAGCAATCTATATATTATTCAATGCAATCCCAATCAAAACAGCACCAGCATTCTCAAAGAGCTAGAACAAACAATCCTAAAATTTGTATGGAACCACAAAAGATCCCAAATAGCCAAAGTAATGTTGAAAAAGAAAACCAAAGCTTGGAGGCATCACAACCCCAGACTTTAACCTGCATTACAAAGCTGTAATCATCAAGACAGTATGATATTGGCACAAAAACAGACATAGATCAATGGAATAGAAGAGAGAACCCAGAAATGGACCCACAAATATATGGCCAACTAATCTTCAACAAAGCAGGAAAAAGTATCCAATGGAAAAAAATCTAGCAAATGGTGCTGGGAAAACTGGATAGCAACATGCAGAACAATGAAACTGGACCACTTTCTTATACCATACACAAAAATAAAATCAAAGTGGATGAAAGACCTAAATGTGACAGGAAGCCATCAAAATTCTATAGGAGAAAACAGGCAGTAACCTCTTTGACCTCAGCTGCAGCAACTTCTTACTTGACAGGTCTCTGAAAGCAAGGGAAATAAAAGCAAAAATGAACTATTGGGACCTCATCAAGATAAAAAGCTGCTGCACAGCAAAGGAAACAACAAAACTAAAAGGGAACTGACGGAATAGAAGAAACTTGCAAATGACATAAAAGGTTAGTATCAAAAATCTACAAAGAACTTGCCAAACTCAACACCTGAAGAACAATCCAGTGAAAAAATTGGCACAAGACATGAATAGACACATTTCCAAAGAAGAAACCCAGATGGCCAACAGACACAGGAAAAGGTGCTCAACATCACTCATCATCAGGGAAATACAAATCAAAACCACAATGAC
Source organism: Panthera tigris (assembly GCF_018350195.1). Lineage (NCBI taxonomy): Eukaryota > Metazoa > Chordata > Mammalia > Carnivora > Felidae > Panthera > Panthera tigris. The sequence continues at coordinate 51,277,179 of NC_056661.1, forward strand.
AAATCACCTCACACTGGTCAGAGTGGCTAAAATTAGGAAACAACAGGTGTTGGCGAGGATGTGGAGAAAGGGGAACCCTCTTGCACTGTTGGTGGGGATGCAAACTGGTGCAGCCACTCTGGAAAACAGTATGGAGGTATCTCACTATTTTTTTTTTAATTAAAAATAGAATTATCCTATGACCCAGCAATTGCACTACTAGGAATTTATCGAAAGGAAACCAAAATGCTGATTCAATGGGGCACATGCACCCCAATGTTTATAGCAGCACTATTGACAATAGCCAAAGTATGGAAGGAGCCCAAACGTCCATCAACTGACGAATGGATACATGCATATATATGTGCATATATATACACACATACATGTGCGTGTATGATTTGCATATGTACACACACATACATACAATGGAATACTATTTGGCAATGAAAAAGAATGAAATCTTGCCATTTGTAACAATGTGGATGGAACTGGAGGGAAGGTATTATGCTAAGCAAAAGAAGAGAAAGATATCACATGATTTCACTCATGTGGAATTTGAGAAACAACAGAACATCATAAGGGAAGGGAAGGAAAAATAAGCTAAAAACAGAGGGAGGCAAAGAGACTCTTAAATATAGAGAACAAACAGGGTTGTTGGGGGTGGGGAAAATGAGTGATGGGCGCTTGTTGGGATGAGCACTGGGTGTTATATGTAAATGATGAATCGCTAGATTCTACTCCTGAAACCAAGACTACACTGTGTGTTAACGAGAAGAAATAAAAATACATACATACATACATGCATATATTAGGACCTCTTTTTGGAGAAAAGAATAAAATAAAAGCAAAAGAGTTATTGGTGACATTTCAAATCAGAAGACCTCTCCCTGACAGTGCTTAGCATAAAGGAGGTTTGTTGATTTCTTTCAACTGTTGTTTTTCCTGTCTTTGTACATTCCTTCATGTACTGTGTTCAAATATCTGGACTGCCTTAGGATGAGCAATTGACACTGAAGGGATAGTTGTCTATTACAAACATCCTGTGAAAGTCTTCTGATGCTTGATGTCATCACCCACTACATAGAAGATCAGGGCTGCACTGGTACAACACCATGGCAAGGTGGAATGTGCAGGGTGTTAACAACTCCTCAGCATATGACCAAAAAAGATTACTTAATCCCAGGATCCTTTTCCTGAATCCTTCACTCCTAAGAGCAGATAGGGCTGGAGGTAAAAGGCTTTATCAGATGCCCGGCTTAAGTGCTGGGCAGAACCAACCTGGGTTGAGAGGCGGCTTCTGAACCCAGATCACACCACTTCCACACAAGGTTAAAATGAAGACGATTCACTCCTCCACTCCCACCACCTGAAGTCACCGTCATCCACTCCAGTAGGGGTTCAACCTTGGAAGTCTGTTTAAGCTGCTTTAATAGCTCCCAGATAGGGAACACCTTGTACTCCTGGCCAAAAGTCTTCCCCTTTACACGCTCTTCCCGTTCCAAGGAAATAGGTCCCTCGATTTCCCCACCTGGGAAAGGGGAAGTGAACGTCCAGGTGCAGCTGAGATCCTCGTGAACTGTGAACTGCGATCCTGATCCGGAGAGGCTGAAGCTGCCGGGAGTGGGGGAGGTTCCCCTTCCCAGCAGGCAGAAGGGGCTTGTCCCCTGTGGGTCCCTAAACGGGGGTGGGGGCCAGACGGCTTTGGCCGAGGCGGAGGTGGCGGTGGGAGCCCGGGCCCGGTCCCACCATCCGGGCCGGGGGCTCACCTGCTGAACTCCGCGGGGCCGCACGCTCCAGAGTGGCGGCCGCTGTTCCCGGGCCACTTCTCTTCTCCACCAGGCGCCTGGCAACCGCCTTTGTGACCCAGGATGGGGCGGGGCGGGGGGGAAGCCCGAGCCGCCGCGGGGATGAGGGCTCCAGGCGCCCAGCTTGGGAGGTGTCAGCACTAGATTCTCCACCCCCACTGCCTTGGAACCCTTTGTCCAGGACTCGATTCGAATCCTGTCCTCTCCATTCTCCCTCCTCCTCTCTTCATCGCTACACCTTTGTGCTTTTGAGATAGTCACGGAGGGCGACACGCCCACTTCAAAAGGTGTGGTCAGGAACCTGCATAGAAGTCCCGGGACTTGTAGTTAGTGTTGAGTTAGTCTTTAGTCTTTTTTTTTTTTTTTTTAAGTTTATTTATTTTGAATGGGGCAGAGGGAGAGAGAGAGAACGCGCACATGCATGCGAGTGGGCAAGGGGCAAAGGGAGGGGTGGAGAGAGAGAATGAGAGAGTGTCCCAAGCAGGTTCTGGCTTGTAAGCGCAGACAGAGCCCAACTCGGGGCTCCATCTCAGGAACCCTGAGATCATGACCTGAGCCCAGATCAAGAGTGGGATGCTCAACTGACTGAGTCTCCCAAGAGCCCCAGTCTTCACGCTTTAAACCACGCTCAAGACGTATTCCGGCTGAAAGCTTTTATTGCTGCATTGGTGTGGTCCCAGCACAAGGAGACAGTATTTATAAATGCTCACCTCATGAACAAGAGGAAAGGTACATGTCTTCCCTTGACTTCCTGACCCAAAATCGTTTTTCTCCCTTCTATTAAACCCCCCAAAAGGCAATGCTGTCGTCTTCTCACAAAGCTGAAGAACCGTTTCACCACAGTGAGTGATTTAACAACTTTGTAAGCGTCACTGCAAACAATGTCCCTGGAAGGCTGAGGGAAGACAGGTCTATACAACTAACTCCTATATCCCCTGTGCCTGGCTATCCCAGTGCGTGGCAGTGTTGAAATATTCGTGGTGAGAATTAAACTAATGGTCCTTCCTGCACTTACCTTACCCAGAAATTGCCCTTGCACTTTTCCAACTATAGAGCACAGCATAAATAAGAACTGTCACCTTTTATCTGGCTCTTTGGGTGAAGCTGAACAGGAGAGATGGGGGGCATGGGTGTGGAGTCAGGCTAAGATCCTGGTTTGGAAGACCAGATGGTCTTGGTCTTGAGGGTCAAGAGGTCTTAAGGGGCAGAGATCAAGAACTGTCATATGTGTTGTGTGTGTGTGTGGCACCCTGTGGAAGGAAAGGAAAATGGAGAAGAGAGTTTGGAAGGGAAGTCAGAAAATGGAGAGAGGGACAGAGAGTGATGAGTTTAGTCTTGGAAGAGACTGAAATGATTTGAATTGCAAATCATTTTCCAGTAAGTTTATTTTTATTTTCTTGTTGATAAAAAAAAAAGAGACACTGCTATTTAAAAAGCAAAGAGAACAGTTTTTATTGCACAGTTGTGTTTTTTAAATATTAAAACCCCCAAAGTAAAATTATATAATTAAAAGTTGTTGGCTAGAGAGGGCTTCGTGCTGTTAAGACATTCTGTACCACAGCCCTCTATACAGTCTGCCCAGCTCTAAGGGATACATTTTCGGAGGTACAATTTGCTATCACCTCTGGCTCTGATACTCCAGCTCCACGTCTATCACACATATATGGAAAACCATAATCTCCCATGTTACAAGTTACTGATGACCTACAACATCAACTTTGTTGTAGCACTGTATGATCCAGTGCTCACCATTCTGTGTGCACTGTTTTCACGGATTGTCATGACAATAGCCACATTTGCTCTGCCAAAAGAGGATGCATTTCTTTCAAAGAGGCTAACAACATTGCCATGGTGCACATGCTATACTCATGGCTGCACAAATGATGGTCTAAGTGCATATGATTGCAAAAAAGACTCACATGACCACGTGTAATGCAATTGACACATTTCTTCAAGAATTTGATTCCACTCTGATTATTATCCATGAAGTCATTGACAAGATTCCCTGAGTTCTGTGTAACATATGACAGATCTAAAGACCGGAACCTTGTTCTCTTATGCTGAGGCAATCTGCCACCTGGAAGCACTACTTGTTGCACCAGCGGCACTCCCAAAGGGCTTGCCTCTGTAGCCCTGCATCACTCATCAGTAACAACTTCTGCTGTGAACAACTCCCACGCTGGCAAACCCATACTGAAGGACTGCCTGACAGCAAGCTCGATGAGCATACAGGAAAAAGCTGCAGAAGTCCAGAGGAATATTCTTCACTGTAGCATAGCACCACATCCTTGTGTTGTTTGGAATTGCAGGGGAGACCCTAGAATAGGTGTATAGGAAGTCCTGGAAAAAGAGAAGAGCTGAGCCTGACTTGTCCATGGAAGGCCATTAATCTGGGGAAAAAAAGTTGGATAGATATGTGTACTTAATTTTCTGCTTTCTACATAAAAAGGAAATGTAAACTCATGAGTGTCTGTTTTGTGAAGAGTCAAGCACTGTGCTTCGTGTTTTATTTATCCTTTCTCACAGAATTCTCCCAACAATCCTAATCCATCCGTGTTGTTATTCCTGTATTACACATGAAGAAACAAAAGCTCAAAGGGGTGAAGTGACTCCTCTTTGGTAGATTTGTGATTTGAAACTGAGATGTCCCACCTTTGAAGGAAAAGTACATCTCAGGCACCTGGGTGGCTCAGTCAGTTGAGTGACTGACTCCTGGTCAGATCATGATCCCAGGATTATGGGATCGAGCCCTATGTCAATCTTCTTGCTGAGCATGGAGTCTGCTTGAAATTCTCTGTCTCCCTCTACCCTTCTCCCCTGCTTGCTCTCTCTCTCTAAAATAAAAATTAAAAAAAAAAAAAGGAAAAGCAGATCTATCTGATATATTTGTGACATGTGAGCAAGATACTAACTTCAACAGCATCACTTAGGAAGCAGGGTCTTGAATGGCAATAGCCCTCTGGATGCCTGGGGTTCGATATTTACAGTTGATATTTATTATTCTAGCATCATTTCTATGAATATGTAGGAGAGCTCAAGATAGACCCTAACCTGTTTTCAGATTGGTTCAGTGAAAAGATATTGGAGTCAGGAACCAACTGGTGAAGGTCCACCACTTATTTGACTGTGTGACCTTTAACTTTGTCATCAAGAGAAACCTCTTCCTGATTTCCTTCCACAGGGTTTGTGAGGGTCCAGTGAGGTAAAAGCTACAAAAGTAGCTTTATAGCTTGTAAAATCTCGTTTCTGAGTAAAGGACTGTTAGTAAAGGTTTCTTCCCAGTGGCATGTATTGCACAAAGCAGACTGTAAATATCCTCTTAAACAAACCTAAAATTGTTCATAATTCCACTACTTTAGTAAACAAGACAGTGACATTTTTTGTATATACTTCTTGTCCTCAAGCAGATGTAATTTTCATATAATTGCAATCAAAGAAAATGTTGTATTTTGTTTTCCCCTTCATTTATCACGTATGTGATGTGTCATAGAGTTCATAATTGCCATTTTATTTAAATAGCAATGGTATTAATGATATTAAGTAGCTGCATGATATCGTCGTAGGTGGCTATACCATCGCTTAGTTATTCCCCAACTGTGGAGATATAGTTGTTTTGTTTTTTTAAATAGACTGTCACAAAGAGCACCTTTGTGCTTAAACTGTCTCCCCCCACCCCTTTTTTAAACGATTTTCTTAATGTTTAGGTCAAAAAAGTTTGAATTTTTTGACAGCTCTTGCTATCAATTTATAAATTTCCTTAAGGAGTTGTGCCAGTTTACAGTGTGACCAGCTACTTAGGAGTCTATCAATTTCCCCTCCGTCTTTCCACCACTAGATATTATTGTTTAGAAAAAAATAATATTTTGTTCATTTGATGGTTGCAAGGTGGGTCATCATATTGCGTTGTTGAAAGCCTTTTTTTTTTTTTTTGAAAGCCATTTTTAAAATGAGTTGTATTTAATGTGGCTTAATTGACTGTACCCAACTTATTGCTGACACAAACCTTAGTTTGGAGCAGGTAGGGCAGTGGGTGTCACGTGGTCACTTGCCCCGCAAAGACCAAAACCGCCCAGGGTGTGGTACGTGATGGGTAGGGAGTGTCTCGGCGCTTGCGCATTCCAGTCTCCCCGCTGGTTTTTGATGCGACTTTTTTCAGGGGCGTGGGAGCAGAACTAAAACGCCGGCGAGGACTTGACATCGCGCAGGCGCATCACAATGTTCGTGGATTTGTGGGTGTCAAGGCATGGGTGTGGACTGGCAGCGCAGACGCACTGCCGGCCTGGAGGGTCGGGGCGCCTGCGCAGTCGCTCCTCCTTAGGCGGCAGCCATGGCGGGTCAAGAGGATCCGGTGCAGCGGGAGATTCACCAGGACTGGGCGAACCGGGAGTACATTGAGGTCATCACCAGCAGCATCAAGAAAATCGCGGACTTTCTCAACTCGTTCGGTCAGCGGGGGAGCAGGGGGAGGCGAGGGTGGGTCGAGGGCCACTCAGGCAGTTTGGCGATGGCGCTCAGAAGCTTTGAAGGGGCTTTCTCCGGGCTGGTTTTCGCGTCCTCCTTTCGGAGTCCACCTTCCCCCTGTCGCTCTGATCCTCAGGCTCCACTGGGCAGTTCCTGTGGGGTTATCCTGCGCCAGGCTGAGCTCATCGGCTTCAATGCTATCACCCCAGATCCATTAACAAGCCCTTCCTTTTTCCAGACTCTTCAGATCGCTCCATCCACCGTTTTCTTCTCTTTTCTTCTTTTCTTCTCTCAGCAGTAGCCTCCCTGCTTCCTTTGTGACCCGCTTCCATTCCAGTTCCCACTTTGCGCTCAATGTGCGCCTTTCAGAATGCAGCCGCAGCCGTGTCTCTGCTTGTGTAAGTCTCTTGAAGTTTCCTCATCGTTTTCAGGATCATTTTAGCGCCATGCCTTTTAGTCGCCCCTTCCCGTCTCTCGTGTTTCTTGTCCTGAGAGTGGTAGGAGACGAGATCAGAAGTAAAGTCCAGATTTTTAAGGATATGGAGCTTTCTATATTGCTACTATCTAGCCGATAGTTGGTATTCTACTGCTTTTGGCAAAATCTTTCCTAGGCGTGGCTTGCTTGTGATAGTCTTAAATTCTTGATGCATTGTTCCGTGTCCTTCTGGACAGCAAACATGTAACAGAGACTCCCATCCCATCTTCTCCCAACTGTTTCTTTAGCCGAACTAGGCCCTGGGTAGACTTACTTAAGTAATTGCAAGGTGTAAGGATGACATCTAGTGATCTTTTTCCAACTAGTGTGCTCCTCTTCCAGCACTTGAGCCGCAAGCAACTAAGTAGTGGAAACTGATGTTATAAAAATGATTTAAAGTAATTAATTTTCCAGTCAGAGGACTGATGCATTCTGAGGAGTAAGGTAACAGAACATGAATTTTCTTAGAAAGCATCAGCAAGAGAAACTAGATCTCAGTACAGAGCTCTCTCTCAAAGCTCCACTCTGGAGGACAGAGAATAAGAATCATTTCCTGCTTTCAAGGAATTTCTGTCTTGAAGATGAAATAATGACAGCTTTGGAACATCGGTTTTGTATTAATGTATTTACTTACAAAGTGTATAAGATTATAATCTTGATGTGCCTTGGCATGATGGATTTTCTCACCAGGGAATGAGGGTGAGGGCAGTAGTAATGAGAGAACAGTATAAATGTATATGCAATTGATACATATTTGCACCCATAACTCGGTATGGATAGAGGTTGTAGGAGGGAATGATAGTCAACAAATCATAGATCTCATGTATCCTGAAATTGTTTAAGGACCATGAGTGAAGGAGTATGGTTTAGTAAAAAAGATACATGGATTTGGAGCTAGGAGACTCAAGTCGGAGGCTACACTAATGGATTGCAGTGAACTGAAAACATCTAAGAAATACTGAACCTATTTACCCTGCTACTCAGATAGTCTGGGTTTCCTCAGTTTCTTTCTTCCTAAGTTCTGTGCAAACACTTTCAATGTTAGTTCTCATAATTGGTTTCTCCTGCTTTCCTGGAGAGTTGAACTATTACTGGAGGTTGATCACAGCATTCTTTACTCATAATCTTCCTTCAGAGAGAGGGCTGGAGAAGAGAAACCAAAATATTGCATGCTAGGGGAAAGATGGAAAGATAAGATCACAGCTTTGAGACTTTGGCTTAGTTGGGAAAGGCAGTGGAAAGTAGTTGGAAAAATCACTGAGATGGAGAGTTTTAACTTTAAAAAGCAGAATTAAAAGACTTCACCTATCTGGTAGGATCAGAAAACCCAATCAAAGTATTAAGAATGTCAGGGAAATCAGTAAAGCATCTAAAATTACAAGTAACGCTGGGGCTGTTACTCAAAATTTAAGTGATCTAGCATGTCACTTCCCCGGATTTGGATCTGGGTAACGTAATAATTTCATTTCTGAGCACTGAATTGTATTAATAAACTTTTAATTCATGTACATTTGTCTTTGACATAAATCTTCTTGGCATCTTTTGGTCACTAGATTTATAGCAGATGAGGCTTGGAACTGACCAGAAATTGAAGAGTTTGAGCTCAGGATTTGCGGGGGAGAAATGCCTCTTTTCTTGCTTTATAAACAAGGGAATACCTGCACTGAAATTTTATCAAATGTGTGGATCACATTTTGTGATCAAATAGAGGATAAAGACTCTTCTTTTTATTTGAGATTTCCAACAAGTCCTAGACTGAGGAAAAGTCACACAGAATTCCAGTGTTGAGGATTGGATCTTAAGGATTTCCTTAGCTTAAGCCATTATTCTCCCTTAATGCGATGCTAGTGGCCTAATGTTTGGAGTAATTACTAAATAGTTTTTGAAGATTGTGGGGAATGAATTTAGTCCTTTTGAAGAAAAATGACAATTAATTGCAATTAAGAATGGAATTATGAAGCAAGGTAAAAAGCTAAAGCCATTTGACTTAGTACTTAGGTGTACCTGAGGCAAGTTCTTGAAGACTGAGCATATCGTTGATAGAAGAGTTTCGACAAGGACCAACAGGCCAAGAAACTGGATAAATCATGTAACACTTGAATATATTGTCTTGGCATTGAGTGACTCAGGATGAACTTGTGAGGGATATATTTTCCCACTCTAAGTCCTTAGTGTGACTCCTCAGTTCTGATGTGTAGATGTAGGGCTTATATTGAATTTATAATAATATGATTTGGTGGTACAGAGATTTACCAGGAGTTTACTTTGAGGGGGCATCTGGAGCTCTTTGGAAATGGCAGCAATCCTCCAGTCCCCATCCCGGCCACAGAGAGTCTCTGTAGGCTGCGTACTTTGCAGAGGAAACTGTTTTTTTCAAGACAGCTAATGACTAAGTAGCTTTTACCCTGTGATTCCAGCAGGTGAGAGTAATATAGGTGGACCACCCACCTGAACCAGAGAACCCATAGATCATAAGGCAGTGATAACACCCAAACACTTGGCCTGTTCTGTACCTTGAACTGGGGACACTTCTAAAAACAGATTGTCACGGAAGATAGCTTTTTATTTTTATACCATTTTATCTGATTCTAAAGCTAATCTGTGCAGAGAAGTGTAACAAAAATAATAAGTGATATTTTTCTAAATGTCAGTTTTTATGCTTAGCCAACAAATGTAGCATGCCTGTTATGATCCCAGCTATGTGACACATCCTCTGAAAAAGGAATAAATAAGAATAAATGGTAGCCACTCCTGAGAAATTTAGAATTCTGTCAGAGAAGTAAGACATAACTACAACAGCAGTTCAAGAGAATGACAGTGTTGATTTTTGCAGGCTAAGGTTATGTGCATTAAGAGTTCAGAGGAGCTGGTAACTGGCATTTGTCAGTAGTGGTAATGGATACACAGTATCAAGCACCCTGGCTAGGACTGGTGGTGTCCTCAGTTAAAGTCTGGTGATAACACACTCATAAATGCACTCTGGTTTCAGATTTGTTCAGCTGCTGAGTGCTTTCACAGTGTTTTGCTTGAATCAATATGTATTTCTTGGGATCTGAAATAATGACCAGTTTCTGGAGTTCAAGGTTATATATTTCTCAACAGTGCTTACCCATTTAGGTCAGTAACATAGTGTTGTTCTTGGATTCCAATTCATTACCAGATTTACAGAGCTTAGAACAGAAACAGCTGTCCAGGAAGGAACCCTCCCTCTCACCACCCCACCCCCCTGCAGATAATTTTGGCATGTTTCTTTTTATGGGAAATGACAGGTTGTTAGTGGTAACATTCATGCTCTTACTGAATAGCATACATGGTGTGCCTTTGAGCTCCTAAAAACCAGATTGAAAGAGATTTGGTCCTGTTGGGCGGTCCTGGCAGTGAAGGTGGATCCAGGAAAAGGAGCGTGCTGAGGTCTTTGTACTCAAGCTAGATCTAGGAATTAGAAGCAGCACTAGCAGATAAACAAAACGATTTAAAAGAGGAATGGAGAATGTCCAGAATAGGCAAATCCATAGAGACAGAAAGATGAATGGTTGCCAGCAGTTGGGGTAAGGCTGAATGGGGAATGACTGCTCATTGGTACAAGGTTTCATGTAGGGATTATGAGGATGTTCTAAAATTAGATTATGGTGATGGTTGCACAACTCTGTTCTAAAAACTATTGAATTGTATACTTTAAGCAAGTGAAGTTCATGGTATATAAATTATATATCAATTAAGCTATTTTTAAAAAAGAATAATGAAGATGGGTGAGTGGGAAAATACCTAGTATGGAAACAAAAAGAAAAAAAGGAACCAGTAAATGGAAGAGTCAGGCTATAAGCATATTTTAAGAGATGTGGGGAGGGGACTCCAGGCTCAGTCAGTCGAGTGTCCAACTTCTGCTCAGGTCATGATCTCACAGTTAGTAAATTCGAGCCCCACATCGATCTCTGCTGACAGCTTGGAGCCTGGAACCTGCTTCAGATCCTGTGTCTCACTCTCTGCCCCTCCCCCCACCTCGCATTCTGTGTGTTTCTCTATCAAAAATAAATAAACATTAAAAAAAGAGATGTGGGGAATAGGGACACCTGGGTGCCTCAGTCAGTTAAGTGTCTGACTCTTGATTTTGGCTCAGGTCATGATTTCAGTTTCGTGAGTTTGAGCCCTGCGTTGGGCTCTGTGCTGATAGCACAGAGCTTGCTTAGGATTCTCCCTTTCTCTTTGCCCCTCCCCTGCACATGCTCGCTCGCTCTCTATCTCTCTCTCTCTCTCTCTGTCTCAAAATAAACAAACTTGAGAGAGAGAGACAGAGAGAGAGAGACAGAGAGGTGTGGGGAATCAATTACGGCCTCAGAGGTTCCTAAAGATGGTAATGTTATGTGTGGTGGGAAGGTACCATCCAGGGCAGTAAGCAAACTGGGTTCTGAACTCAGCTGTGCTACTTACTATTTTGTTCCATCAGTTATCCAAGATGGGCTTTGGTTTCCCCACTTGTAGAATTAGTAGAGTCACACTAGAGCCAATTTTTTGTTCTACTGATACTAATATGCCAGAATCCATCTTTTTTTTTTTTTTTTTCAAAAACATCTCTGTGCCAGGCAAGATACTAATATTTCAAAGATTAATAAGAGTATCTGCCTTTGATGAACTCATTCTAGTGGGGAGCAGACATGGATATAAATGATAAATTATAAATACATAAATATCATTGGGCTATGTAGCATGAGCATTTTCTCGTGTCATTAAGTATTCAACCTTGTAATTTTGTTTGCGTGCAGGGGAGGGGCAGAGAGAGAGGGAGAGGAAGAATCTGAAGCAAGCTCCTGGCTCTGAGCTGTCAGCACAGAGCCTGACCTAGGGCTTGAACTCTTATTCGGACACTTAACCAACTGAGCCACCCAGGCACCCCTTGTTTTGTTTTTTAATGAGTTGTTGAAATGATGCCTTTTTTGTTTGTTTTTTTAGTGACTTGTTAAAAAGATGCAAACTTGTAATTTTTAATGGTTGGTTTTAATAGTCTTTCATAAATATGCCCTACTTCATGAAATCATTCGTAATAGTGGTGAACATTCTTTTTTTTATTTTTTATTTTTTTGAAGGAGAGAGAGAGAGAGAGACAGAGCATTAGCAGGGGAGGAGCAGAGAGAGGGAAGGAGATACAGAATTCTAAGAAGGCTCCAGGCTCTAAGCTGTCAGCACAGAGCCCGATGTGGGGCTTGAACTTACAAACTGTGAGATCATGACCTGAGCCGAAGTCGGACGCTTAACCGACTGAGCCACCCAGGCGCCCCAAGTGGTGAACATTCTTATTTGTTAAATCTGTATTCAAAGGGGGAAATGATAACTAAGACCAAGTACATAAACTATAAATTCAACCATAAATGTACAGCAGAGGGAGAATTATATCCATTTGTCAGAGACCTCTCAGAGGCCCAATTTGAAGTGAACCTTGAAGGAGAATGTTTAGACAGGCAAGATGAGTAAGATTTGGACATGGAGAAGATTTGGACGTGGGGTTGAGGCAAAATCTGGGTGAAGGAAAATTTGTCGAAATAGACGCCCAAGTGCTTTTGCATAACAAGGAAGAGATGAAGGGAAGTTGTGAGCTAAGTGTTAAATCATTGAGTGGGAGATTGTCTTGGAGAGAGGATATTTTAGGCTTAAAAAGTGAAGATTATTGAGGATGAGCAAACAATGAAGTTGGAAGAGGTAGGAAATAATTAGCATGTGTAGAAACCTTTTCTCCTATGTGTTGAGAATGGTTGGGGAAAGAGTAGTAAAGTGGTTTCTGTTAGAGGAGTTTGCAGAGGAAAAGGTATTTTAGGGGAAATCTGAGGTTTCATTTTGGATGAGGTAGAGAAAGAAGATTAGAAGGGTAAAGGAAGAAAAGGAGTTTTGCTGTTTTCCACAGATGGAATGTGGGCTTCACAGGGTATTTGATGTTCTCCCAAGTTTTTTCTCATTCTGAAATGCCTGCACACATAGCGATGACACATTAAGTACCTTCCTAGAGCAAAAGCAGTGATGCCTTTCCTCCTCTCCACAGTCTCTGCTGCTTTCTTGGCCTCTGTTTCTCCTCCCTGTTGAGATTATTTTCTTCCTCTTGTTGCTTCCCCTTTCTTGAAACTCTTGGTTTGCCTTTTGGCAAATAGCCACCTGTACAGTGTTGGTGTGTTAGTTTTTACTGGCTGCCATAACAAGTTACCATAACTTTAGCCGCTTTTATCACATAAGTTTATTGTTTTACAGCTGAGTAGATTGGAAGTCCAACATCAGTTCCCTGGGCTAAAATCAGGGTGTCAGCAGGGCTGCCTTTCTTTCTGGAGACTCTAGGAGAAGATCCATTTCCTTGCTCATTGAGTTGCTGGCAGAATTCAGTTTCTTGTGGCTGTAGGCCTGAGATCTCTATTTCCTTGCTGGCTGTCAGCTGAGGGCTGTTCCCAGCTTCTCAAGGTCACTGGCATCCTTTGGCTCATGGTCTTCTTCCTCCATCTTCAAAGGCAGCAATAGCAGGTTGAGTTCCCCTCACACTTTGAATCTCTTCTTCTTCCTCCACCTTTTCCCTGTCTCTTACATTTAGGATTTGTGATTAGATTGTGTCCATCTGGATAATCCTGGATCTCAGGGTCCTTAAACTTAATCAAATCCACAAAGTCCTTTTTGTCGTGTAGGATACATATTCACAGGTTTGGGGGATTAGGTCATGGACATCTTTAGGGGTTATTTTCTCTGCCTACCACCCTTGGTAGGAAGTTCAGCAGGTCCATTCTAAGCAGCTGTGTTCCTAATATAATTCTCACCTCTTCTGCATTCCCCTGCTTTGCCCATCTGCTCTCATTTGGGCTCTGCATGATATATCATTCCTCCTCTTCAGCTAGGGGCTGTGTGTACGTGTGTGTGTGTGTGTGTGTGTGTGTCTGTATTTGGAATGACATTAATCCTGAACATCAGTCTCCTTTTACCAGATATGTCTTGTCGTTCAAGACTTGCAACACTAAACGAGAAATTGACAGCCCTCGAACGGAGAATAGAGTACATTGAAGCACGGGTGAGTATGTCAGGGAAGGTACTTCCTCATGACGCTAGGCAAGGGTTGTACAGAGAGAATGCACATTTCTACTTGTTACTGAAACAAACATGGAAGCAATAACAGCCTTAGAGAAGTTAATGGACTTAGTTCCCTGGATTTGACCCAGGTTTCTGGACTCCAAAGCTGTTATCTTTCTTATCACTCCCAACTACCTAGGATCTATAAAAAGATTTTTTTACTCTTTGTGAATTTATCTAATTGTCAATTTCCTTTGACAGGTGACAAAAGGTGAGACCCTCACCTAGAACTGTGCCATTGCTGCTGCTGGGAAGTTGCTTTACAGAACACAGGCCTACGTGGGAAAGGCCCCAGCAGCCTCAGCTCCTTCCTCTCTCCTTAAAGAGCAACAGGGCTTATTCTTGTTTTTCTTTTTTCAAAAGCGTGGCCTTTGGGCTCTGCCATGTACATCGGTGTGTGATGTGGCATGTGGGAAGAAGTCCAGGGGAACTCTCGGAAACATTAGGCATTTTACCTTTTAAGTAACATTTTGTAGAACTGTTTGTCAACGTATTTGAGGCGTGCAGAGCCAGACGCCTGGGACTCTTTGTTAAGGTCCTCCCCACCTCCTTTTCTCCCTCTCTCTGTCTCTCTCTCTCTCTCTCTCTCTCTCTCTCTCTCTCTCTCTCACACACACACACACACACAACACACACATACACACACACTTTCCTTACAGCTCTCATTGCCTCTGCATTGGTTCTATAAACAGTCTTTGTCTGCTTTCCACCTTTGGTGGGGGGGGTGGGAGGCAGTCCTGTCTGAGACACTTATGCCCCGGCAAGGTGGCCACAAGAGAATGTTGTTGGTAACCCACCAGTTTCTTGTCCTTTTGGGGAGGTCAAGGCCAGGCCCCCACTTGGCTTGAAGGGACATTTTCAGAATTTTCTTTCTGTCACTTGGGGTGTCTTTGCCTCTCATATTTCCCTAATAAACTCCTCAACTTTATTTGACTGCTGTGATTGTGGTGGGGAGAGGAGCTAGAGATGGGGCTCACCCATTCCACAGAAATCTGACGTGCGGGATGATTACTCTGACATAAAACTCTCAGATGTTGCTCTTTGATCAAAGTCTAGGTTGCCTACCAGCTGGAGCCCCTCCATGTTTGGACTTTTAGTTGACTGATACATCCTGGGAATCATTTGGTCATTCAGCAGACATTTCCCAGGTACTTTATGTAGGCATGTTATGCTCCAATAAAAGCTACAGCACTGAATCAGGCATGATGCTTCTAGTCTACTGAAATGCCAGCATCCACACAGTTTAACCGCAGCCCAGGGCAGACTATTAGTTTTGTCAGGTAAGAGCTAAATGTCTATTTCTTTTGAAAAGCAAAGAGTTTAAACAGAAGGGTCTAAAACTTTTCATTCTGGAATCCAAAACTTGCTATGAACTTAGGCCACCCTACTTCTAAAGGTTTATTTCTTATGTAGAATCTCTGTTTTAGTCACATAGAAGTCCTTATGCTCCAAGCACACACATTTCCCTCCATTCAAATCGTATTTGCTATTCAAGGGTAGCTTGAGTCAAACCTCTTCTAGAAAGTTCTCCTAGACTTTACTTTTCATTTAGTACTGCCCTTTTCCTTTTCTCAGTCCCTCCCATCCCATCTTGCCATGCTAACACTACACTTCAGCTCTGGATTTGATCTTGTTATGAGTCATTCTCTGGTGTAGTGTCTACCTGGTGTAATATACATGAGTACCTTTTCCTGTATTGCCCAGCTAGGTGCCTTGAGGAAGGCGGGTGGTCAATAAACACCAATTAAATTGACTTGTAGAGCCCAAGCTGCTTTGCATTGTCACATCTTTTGGAACCTCTGCTTAGACCTTTGGAAGGTCATTTTAAGTAGTACCTTCATTTAAAAATGGGATTTTTCAATGGAGACAAACCTGACATCCTTTCCTATAGTAAGTGTTATTTTTGAACACTGTTGAGCTCATCAGTACAGTGCTCTTAACAGTCACTTGAGTCACTTGAGTTCGTTATTCATAATAGCTCTGTCCTGTTCAGGATGAAGTAAGTACTTCTTAAGTTCAAGATGTAGGTCATCTGGTGCTCCGCAGTCAGAGTAGCAGACCTTTATTGAGTTCCTGCTATATGCAAGGACTATACCATGAGTTAGTGATAGGGGAAAAAGTGATGGTAATCAACAGAAATAGGAAAAACCCTTCCTTTATAAAATGTTCAATAAATTCCTTATGGTTGTATGGATACTAATCTGTTAATTTATTGATACTGAAGTAACATTTCTAAAAAAAGTTAGTGTCCTAAGTAATGCTATGTTGCTAATGGTAACTTGCTGGTTGTTAAGGAAAACAACTAGTAATATTTGATGTGGGAAACAAGGGAACACAGAACACAGCCTCCCGCTGGTAGTAACCCCTTCATCACCTCTGGCACTTCAAGGTGTGAGAGTGCTTTTCTGTGTTACCACTCCCTTTATAAAATGAGGCCCTGGTTTGCTCAAGGATATGTAGCTTGTGTTGTCTATAATTTATTATTACATGTGCTAGATGTGCTCATTGCTTTTTGTACTTCATTTCATTTAATCCTCAGACTTTAAGAAGTAGGCATTCTTATCTCCGTGTAATAGGTGACGAACTAGTTTCGAGAGGCTAAAACTTGTCCAAAGCCATACGAAGTAAGGGAAGGAACTGGGATTTGAACCTGGACCTACCTGACTCAGACTGTTCTAACCATTCTTTGATTCTGACTGTGGTATATGAGATCTAAAATTTATTTTCTCATTCCCAGGCCAGTGCCCTTTCACTGTCCTCACATGAGACACTACACACCTGTGTTAGCCTTACATGCTTCCATCTTTTCTTTTGTTAAGAAGGCTTCACAGGCTGTCCTTGCTGTGTCTGGCAAACACTGTTTGCATTCATGTCTGTGTTGCGTAGTTTTGCTCCTAACCGCTTCCTTTCTCTGAAGGTTTGATTTTATGCTGTATGTTCTGGAAGCCTTGCCTAAGGAATTTAATCCACTCTAGTGCTTCCTCCAGCTATTTTGGGTTGAGCCGAAAGAAGCAGCTGTATCCCCCTTCTGAAAGACCTTATCTGGTCAGACTCCAGAAACTGGAATTTACTCTCATGTCATATGAGTCTTTGCTCACAGGTCATTGCAGTCCATATTGTTAGGTTAAACAACCATTTATTTTTGTCTCCAGGGTGTCAACTTCTTCAACTTAAGCAGTAACAGTTCCAAAATACTAATATTTTATCCTTACTGAGGATGATAAAGTTCTATTTTACATTTTAATCTGCATTTATTAAATCATTCTGGTCTTTCTTTTAAACACTAATGTTCAGTGCTTATAACAAAACTAAGAGGTTGACAGGGTAGTTCTTTTGATTTGAACTGTAAGAAGACAGAGTTTCAGAAGGATAAAATATGCTCAGATTTGCTAAATTCCAGTTGTTCTCAGTCACCTCATCATGATGAAAAACTAGATTGAGTTCATTTTCTCCTGAGGTTTGACATAGGGAAGTTACCCGCATGGTGCCTCTCTTCCTTTCCTTATGACATCTTAATGATTTCTGAAGAAAGATAATTCTGAAGGACTTTCCTGTTTTCTAATGTGAGTGGGAAATGAGCTATATATGACAAATCTCTCCACCATCCATAGGAACCTTCAAGAGAACCTCTTGATTCTCTCATACTTGGAGATAATTTCTGCCCTGCAGTTTGGTTTAATTTGCATATTTATCGAAAAACTAAAAAGTAGGGGGTTTGAGCCAGTGAGCTATGAGGATTACACATCTCTTGATAATAAAACAGTTTTCAATCTCTTGAAAAACTAAGCTTGACCTAGATTTCAGAAGCAGGAAGAAATAGGGAACTGATGTTTTTGGCATTAGAGACGTACGGAATTCTGTTGTGTTGCTCTTGTTACTTAGTACTTTGAATTTTCCACCTTTATTTCATAAAGCTGAAGGCATGTTTATAAACAGTATTTGTTATTGTAGGCCATGGTGAGTGGGACAGAAAGCCCATTGTTCACCTCCAGGCTCCTTCCCAGCTATTGTACTCAGTTTCAGACTGTTGCATGTGAGAAAATCTTTGTCCAAACTTGGCTTTGGAGAATGTGAGTTACTCTGGCAGTTTGCAGACAGTCGGTGCCATTAGGAACTGTACAAAAATACAGCTGCTGTCTGAAGGCAGGTGTGGTTGTCAAGTAGATTATATAACAGAAAATCAGGTGATTTAGGGCTCTCAGGTTTATTTTCTGAAGAAAAGCTAACCTTAATTCTAAGTTGTCTAAAGATTAGGATTAGCTAGCAATAAAACTCACAGAACTAAGACGAGAAAGAATTTTAGGGATAATCAAGTCTACTCTTGCCATTTTAGAAATGAATAAACAAATCCAGACAGGTTGTGTGACATGCCCATCCACTTACCTGGTCAGGCCAGGCCAAAACTAAAACCCAGGTCTCCTTATCCCCGCTCTGTGCAGAGCTATTCAAGGACTCACACATCAGGTTTCTGTTTTCTGTGCAGTGCTGGTCCTTTATCAGCCTCTCCTTGGATCGCATTGATAACCTGACAGAACAAAGAGCAACTGTCACGTTTAGCTAAGTGTTACCCTTTGGCATCAGTGTTTGCATCAAAAAACTCTGGGGCAGGGTTTCCTGTGGCTCTTTGGGCACCTTTGGGTTTGTTGAGATGACCCAAGTATGAGGTTGTTATTGTGCCTTAATCTGCATCCCCAACAATAACATGTTTTTAAACAAATAATTTTATTGTGAAACAATTTTCAGGCTGTAGAAAAGTTATAAGAATAGTACAAAGAATTTATATATATTCATATAACATATTTTTGAATTGAGAGTATTTATTTTATCCCCAAATTTGAACTCATTTAATGTGATAATCCCAGTGTGACTTTAAGAGTTCACATGGACAATAAGTGCATTATAAGGAGAAACACTTTATTAATATACTTTTTTTAAAAGGAAAATGTTTAATTCAATAAGTAATTCAGTTTGGCTTTGACAAACACTATGCCTAAGAAGTTGTTTATTAGCATCAAATACATTGTATGTCTCCTGTGCGTAAGGCACTGGAGATAAAATGGTGAGAAACAGACATATAGATCCTGCTCTTAGAGAGTATAATGTAGTCATGGTTCACTGGTATTTTCCCAGACAACCCAGAGGATACCAAAATGACATTTCATTTAAAAACTCAGGAAAAAAAGAACATAGAGGAACAATGCAGTATCAACTTTATTAAATAGGAAAGATATCACTGGCCAAAGTTTTATTTGTCAGAATGAAGTTTTTTGTTCTGTTATTTGGTTACTTTAGTTTTAGTTGTTTGTTTGTTTGTTTTTTTTAAACACCTGTGATAGTCATACGATACTGCATATAGATTACAGGTACGCATAAGTATATGAGAAGCACTAAAAATTGGCCTGGATAAAAGAACTATCAAAATTCATCGATAAAAAATCTAATAAATGTTCAAAGGGCTTCAGAGACAAAACGATGGCAAATAAGCTCATGAAAAGATACTCAACATTGCCAGTCACTGGGAAACACAAATTAAAACCTCAGTGAATTCCCACTATACGATCTATTAGAAGAGCTAAAACTTTAAAATAACAAAAAAACTAATACCAACTGCAGGCAAGGATGTGGAGCAACTGGAACACGCCTGCCTGCGTTGCTGGTGAGAATGCAGTGATAGAGCCACTGTGGGAAAACACACTTCCCGTGTGACCCAACGATTTCACTCCTAGATGATTCTCATTTAGGACAAGTGAAAACTTATGTTCACACACACACAAAACAACCTGTATGCAAATGTTTATAGCAGCTTTGTTCATGATTGCTGAAAACTGGGAACAACTCAGTGTCCTTCAGTTAGTGAGTGGATGGCGGAATACCATTTGGCAATGA
Organism: Panthera tigris; assembly: GCF_018350195.1. Taxonomy (NCBI): domain Eukaryota; kingdom Metazoa; phylum Chordata; class Mammalia; order Carnivora; family Felidae; genus Panthera; species Panthera tigris. The sequence goes on from NC_056661.1 coordinate 51,296,877, forward strand.
GAAGGAATAAGCTGTTGATACAACATGGATGAATCTCAAATTGATTATGCCAAGTAAAAAGCCAGGCTCAAAAGGCTATGTACTGCATGATTCCATTACATGACATTGTGGGAAAAGCAACACGAGGGACAGAAGACAGATCAGTGGTTGTCAAGGCTAAGGCCTACAGGTAGAGGTTGGTCACAGCATCTTTTGGGGGTGATGAGATACTCTGTATCTTAGCTGTGGTGATGGTTATGTGACTGTTTTGTCAAAACTTGGATCTATACACCAAAATGTGAATTCTATATGTAAATTTAAAATAAATTTAGGGGGGAAAAGAGCCTGAATAGATACACGTCCAACTTGAGATAGTTATTGCTCCTGGGGAGGAAGGAGGGAAATGGGACCAGGGTGGATGTTAAAGGGGATTTTAGCCTCATCATATGTTTTGTTGAAAAAATAAAAAAGTAAATATGATAACATACTGTTGAATTTATACGGTGAGATTATGAGTGTTTGCTTTATTATTTGTACTTCTTTGTATTTTCTAATTGGTCAAAATATAAACAAGGCAGAATGTATCCTTCTAAAGGAAAATTTATAAAAGACATTAAAATAGAAGGGGAGAGAAATAACCAGTTATATTAAAATATTTAGGTGTATTTTCTTCTATTCCTCTCTTCATGTTTGCTTTTGCATAGTGGAAAGTGTAATGTAAGAACAATATAGCCTCTAGTTTTGCTTGGTATATCCTAAAACATGTTTTCCTTCCTCTTAAATAGTCTTTGTAATTATTTGCAATGATGTAATATCAGTCTTAAGCCTTGCATTTAAATAACTGCTCTCATTTTACAGATGTAGGCATTTCTGTAATATTATTAAACTGGTATGTTTCACTTTACTAACCTGGAAGTACAAATGAGGGTATGTTGGAATGAATCTTGTAAATTTTGATGTCTCTGAACCATTGTAATTTAACAGGAAGTCCTATCTTTCCTTGGGGTTTTCCTCCACAAATGTTTCCATGTTGATGTTCAATATAGCTGGAGGTCATCCCTGCTGGCCACTCTTCCTGCTGGAAGCCATCAGGATACTTTGTATAATGTACTTACAAGGAAACTCCATGGCAAAATCACCCAAGGTTCTGGTGTTCCTTTGTAGATTTGCCTGACTCCTTGGATGGGACTCTTGCCATCATTTTCAACAAGGCAGGAAATGATGAACCTCTAATCCAGCACACTCCTCTGACCACCGTCTGCACACCCTTATACATGCTTCCAATTTTTTAAAATAAAACATTTATATGTAAATGTTTTATTTTTTGAGAGGGAGAGAGACATGGAGTGCAAGCGTGGGAGGGGCAGAGAGAGAGGGAGACAGAATCCAAAGCAGGCTCCAGGCTCTGAGCTGTCAGCACAGAGCCCATTGCAGGACTTGAACTCACAAACTGCGAGATCATGGCCTGAGCTGAAGTCAGAGGCTTAACTGAGCCACCCAGGGGTGGCAGAAAACCATGTAACTCGATCTCGGGGTCATGAGTTCAAGTCCCATGTTGGATGTAGAGATTACTTAAAAATAAAAAGTATTAAAAAAAAAAATTGATTTGGGTCAATTATATCTCAAGACTGGGGGAAAAAGGAACTGATTTAGTTTTCATTACAAAGGTAATAAAACTATATTCTAAAAAAATGGGGGTGGGGGAATAACTGCATAAAGGTCACCACACTATACATACAGTTTGATAGCTTTTCCCCCTGTATTTTTAAAATTTTCAATGTTTATTATTTTGAGAGAGAGAAATGAGTGAGGGAGGGGCAGAGAGAGAGAGGGAGACACAGAATCTGAAGCAGGCTCCAGGCTCAGCTGTCAGCACACAACCCAAAACGGGGCTCAAACCCACAAACTGTGAGATCATAACCTGAGCAGAAGTTAAACACTCAACTGACTGAGCCACCCAGGTGCCCCCCCGCCCCGTGCATTTTTATTCATTTCCAAATTCTAAATAAGCCTTCTCTCATTTTGATAGGGTTGCCATTTTCCAGTATGGTTTGGAGAATTTTGCATCGGTCTTTCTTGTCAGGCAATTGAAGAAACTGGAATGAAGTTGCTCCAATGGGTCATCATACATCTAAAATCACAAATCAAAACCTCTTCTGCTTTTGCAGATTTGGTTGAGAACAGCTGCCCAGGAGTATAGCCAAACAAAAAATTTTTATTTGTCCATTCTCCCTCTGCCATTTCTTTTAAATGTTAGGGCCATAGTGTTGGTCTAGGAGCATAAATATATGTCTCTCTTTGGTTTGGGCCTCCAAATGGATTTTCAGTAAGTGGTAGGACTGTCGGAGTCCTGGACTTAGAGGCAGGATATAAAACCAATGAGAAGAAAACTGGATTGGGAAGTCTGCCAATGAGCCCTTATCTGACATCCTAGGTGGGTATTTGTCTGATGATAAATGGGAAGGGAAAACTTTTAGCTCTATTCTTCAAAGTTCATCCCAGATAAAACTCCTGGGAAGACTTGCCTGAATTTTTCAGGTCCAGCAAATGACTTTACACCTTGCTCTTCTACAATCAATATCATATTCTAACAGCATGTCTTGTATGCTTGCCCAGTAGCCTGTGAACATTTTCAGGACTGAGACAATGTGTTTAATTTATAATATTAACTGCTGAGAATTGCTCTGGGTGCTTACTGTGTACTAGGCACTTACCACTTCCCCCTCAACACTTGGTCAGGGGACTATATATATATATATATATATATATATATATATATATATATAATAAAATTTATTTATTTAGAGAGAGAGTGAGTGAGCACAAGTCAGGGAGGGGCACAGAGAAGAGAGAATCCCAAGCAGGCTCTGCACCATTAATCAGTGCATAGCCCAATGTGGGGCTCAAACTCAGGAACCCTTGAGATCATGACCTGAGCTGAGATCTGACTGTGCCACCCGGGCGCCCCTGGGACATACTTTTTAAAAATGAGCAAGGTCTCAGAGAATTTAAAGAATTCTGCCCAACATCGCAGATCTGAAGCTACACCTGGAATGAGAACCCAGGTGGATGTGAATTTCAAATCGCACATAGACTGCAGTATCAAATATTATCCCATTTTCAATTTCCGTTAATCCTTTTGATTACGTCCAGGACAAAGTTGGTTTCACAGCTAATACTTGGTGCTTAACATCTAACACTTGGCTAACCGGTCGAACCAAGAAAGAGCAGGCTGAGCGCTTTTAACAGATTATAGATAAAATTTAACTGTTTTGTTTTCATTTAACTTAGTCCCACTGTACTCTTACGTGGCAAATGAGAGCGAATTTCCACTGATGGTAGTGGAAATTTCTTAAACTTGTTCAACTGCTTTGCATATGTACAGAATACCTTTAAAAGGAAGCACAAAGGGGCACCTGGGTGGCTCAGTCGATTGAGCGCCAGACTCAGGTCATGATCTCACCTCAAGGTTCGTGGGTTTGAGCCCCGCATCAGGTTCTGTGCTGACAGCTCGGAGCCTGGAGCCTGCTTCGGATCCTGTGTCTCCCTCTCTCTCAAAAATAAATAAATGTTAAAATTTTTTTTTTTTTTTTTTTTTTTTTTTTTTGTTAAAGGAAGCACAAAAACTGGTAATACTTCTTGTCTCCGCGGAGTCTTTATGGGTGGCTGGGGGAAACTAGGAGGAGACGGACATTTTGACTTTATTATATTCTTCTACACAAAATTCGAATTTTGTGACCGAAGATGGAGACAAAACAAACGAGAAAATTATTAAATAAATAATAGCGCATTTGGTAGGGAGAATATGGCAAAAACCATGAAGGTCTTAGAATAAATGAAGCTAAGGAAATGCTGTGTCAAAAACTTAGCGGTGCGAAAAAAGAATCCACTTTACAGAGGAAACCGTGGACGAGGTGGCCCAGCGTCAGCCTCTGCCTCCTGAATGCTCGGTTTCTGTGGCTGGAGGTTCCACCTGCGCTTGCGCACAGTCTCAAGCCGGCCATTTCTGCGAGCATCTTCCACAACCGACCGAGAGCGCGCAGAAACAGCACGCACGCTTGCGGGGACGCGCACGCACGCGCGCCACGCCCCACCCCGTACGGCCCCACAAATCCCGAGGCGGCGAGGCCCGGGTTGTCTAGGCTCCGGGAGGTAATGCCCCGGAAGGCAGGGAACTTGGAAGAGGCCGAGGCCGGTGTGGAGGAGGTGGACGCGGAGGAGGTGGGCCCTGAAGAGTACGGCGGGGAGGAGTCGGGCGCCGAGGAGTCTGGCCCGGAAGAGTCTGACCCCGAGGAGCCGGGCGCCGAGGAGGAGATGGAGGCTGGGCAGCCGCGACCGGTGCTACGCTCAGTGAACTCTTGCGAGCCGTCTCAGGTCATCTTCTGCAACCGCAGTCCGCGCGTCGTGCTGCCGGTGTGGCTCAACTTCGACGGCGAGCCGCAGCCGTACCCGACACTGCCGCCCGGCACGGGCCGCCGCATCCATAGCTACCGAGGTAGGTGAGCCGGGGTCGCCCTGGCCCGGGCCGGCCCAGCCCGGTCGCGCCTCCTGCTTTGTCCCGGGGCGCAGCGAACGCCTGCTGGTGCCCCAGAGAGGTTGTGACAGATCCAGGTTGACGCTGCTACTAGGTGGCAGCTAATTCTTTCTTATAGGACTGAGTAATTTGCATCGGAGGTGGCTTTTCCCCCTTACACGTATATTTACCCCTAAAAGTGCTCCGTACCTAATGCCCGTTTGTTCATTACGTCTCTGAGAGAATCTCACATTCCCGAGTGTCCCCAGTGGGCCAGGTCCGCGTTAGGCCCCTGCCCTTCATGGAGAACACAGTCCAGTCGGGGAGACAGATGCATGCATAAACAGATGAGAACAAGCCAGTGTCACAGTTGCTGCAGGAGGAACGGAGCACAGCGGCCCGTGGGAGCTTGGAGCAGGCACCTAGCTCAGTGAAGGGAAGGGGTGTGTAGGTTTCAGTTAAGGACAGCTTTCCAATGGATCGTTTTGCCTTGAGAGTACGCGGTAATGTTTCTCGGACCTTTACTCCAAATTTCCCCTGATATTAAAGAAGGGAGAACACAGTTCTTCCAGGGATCAACATTTCTGTAGTCTTCTATTTTATCTAGGAAATTGTGTGAAATTTTGTTTTTTTCATCTAAAATTTGTCTGTGCTTGAGTTAACATAAATTTTTTTTAGAGAATCTTTTTTTTATTTTAAGTTTTATTTATTTTGAGAGAGGGGGTGGAGAGAGAGGGGGGCAGACCATGACCTGAGCCAACAAAACCTAGAGTCTGACCCTCAACTGACTGGACCACCCAGGCGCCCCTTAAGATAAACTTTTTAAAAATTACTTACCATGAGGGGCGCCCGGTTGGCTCAGTAGATTAAGCATCCCACTCCCAGCTCAGGTCATGATCTCACAGTCCGTGGGTTCAAGCCCCCCATCGGGCTCTGTGCTGACAGCTCAGAGCCTGGAGCCTGCCTCAAGTTCTGTGTCTCTCTCTCTGCCCCTCCCCCACTCACGCTCCGTCTCTCTGCCTTTCAAAAATAAATAAACAATTAAAAAAAAATGACTTACTGTGTGAATGTACTTAATGGCACTGAACAGTACACTTAAAATGGTTAAAATGGTCAATTTTATGTAAGTTTTACTATAATAAATTTTTTTTTTTACCAGTTTACATTTCTTAAAATTTCCCACCAAATCTTCAAGTACATTTGTGTCCCAGGAACACATTCAGACATGCTTTCCACCTGCCTTAAACAGAATGTTAGTCCTAGGGAAGGGGGGGGGGGTTGCCTTCTCTCTCTCTCTCTCTCTCTGTCTCTGTCTCTCTCTCTTTTTGCATATGATGTATTTGTTTCTAAATTCACGTATACCTTACATACAGTAAAACACACAGATCTTAGAGATTGATGCATTTTTGACAAATACGACACCTAGATCAAACTATAGGTTAAAACATTTCCATCACTCCAGGAAGTTCCTTCCTGCCCCTTTCCACTCAGTCCCCTCCCTTTCAGAGGCAACCATTCTTTTGATTTTTCACACCATAAATTAGTTTGGTCTATTCGTACAGAATGTACCTTTTTCTGTGTGGCTTCCTTTTCTGAACATGATCTTTTTGCATCTTCTTGTTCTTGAGAAGCACAGATGTAAAGAGTTGTTGAAGTTCTTTTAGTTTGCAGTGTTGGGTGTGATTCGCAATGCATGTGTTTGCTTTTTGACCACGGTAGCAGAAAGGGTGCTGTATTTGAAGCCTCAAGTATCTGCTCTTTTTCCCTTACTGTCCTTGTTGCCTTGAGCAAGTCCCTTGGCTTTTTCAGATCTATTTGCTCATCTGTAAATAGATCTGTTGTGAGGACTGAGTAAGGTAATATTACTGGGAGGGCTTAGTAAGATATTTAAGCAGCGTGGGAGGCAAGGACTTCAGGGTCAATCCAGGAAGATGAAGGAAATGGGTGTGTGGCTACATAACAGCCTCTTCTTGTTTTAACAGGTCACCTTTGGCTTTTCCGAGATGCAGGAACATATGATGGGCTTCTGGTTAACCAAACTGAACTATTTGTGCCATCTCTCAATGTTGATGGACAGCCTATTTTTGCCAACATCACACTGCCAGGTACTGATGTTCTATCTTACTTTATAAAAAGATAAGGCTGGGGGTGCCTGGCTGGGCTCAGTGGGTAAAACATGTGATTCTTGATGTCAGCATCATGAATTCAAGCCCCACATTGACCATAGATCCTACTTAAAAATGAATAAATAATTATTTAATTAAAAATGATAAATCAAAAGATAAGGCTGTTGGAATAAGTAGAGAATAAGCAACTTGAAGGATCCAAACCTTTATTGGTTTTTGCTGGATGCTAGTCAAGTTATCCAACCTTTCTGTGTCCTTTTCTCCACTATAAATAAAATGGAACTAATTTATTTGTATCTTCTATATTGAACAAAGATGTGGTTGCTCAGAAGCTCTTTGGGCTTGTCAGAAATGAGCTGAATTAAAATATCTGATTGTCAGGGTACCTGGCTGGTTCAGTCGGTAGAGCATGTGACTCTTGATCTCAGGGTTGTGAGTTCACGCCTCACATTGGGAGTAGAGATTACTTACAAAATTTAATAAATAAGTAAAATATCTCATGTAATTATGAATACATTTTCGTTTCCCTGGCCTTAGAGCAGAATTATGCCCTAGAGTCTTAGAGAAGAATAAAGTATAGAGAATGAGATATCATGGCTTCTAGTGTTGTATCTTTTTTTTTTCTTTTTTTTCTGAGAGTGTGAGAGAGTGTGCCTGTGAGTAGAGGAGGGTCAGAGGGAGAGGGAGAGAGAGGATCTTGAGCAGGCTGTATGCCATGAGATCATGACCTGAGTGGAAATCAAGAGTTGGACACTTAACTGAGCTGCCTGGGCATCCCTAGTGTTGTACCTTTTAATGTTATTTAACCCACTCAAGCTCACAGTGCCAATCAGGGGTTAAAAAAAACACACCAAATTGAATGTTAATATCATGGTTTACGATTTGTTTAAAACTCATTTGATTTTAAATAGAAAATGACCTATGACCCAGCAATTGCACTACTAGGTATTTATCCAAGGGATACAGGTGTGCTGTTTCAAAGGGGGCACATGCACCCCCATGTTTATAGCAGCACTGTCGACAATAGCCAAAGTATGGAAAGAGTCCAAATGTCCATCGATGGATGAATGGATAAAGAAGATGCGGTATATGTATATAATGGAGTGTTCCTCGGCAATCAAAAAGAATGAACTCTTGCCATTTGCAACTATGTGGATGGAACTAGAGGGTATTATGCTAAGCGAAATCAGTCAGAGAAAGACAAATATCATATGACTTCACTCATATGAGGACTTTAAGACACAGAACAGATGAACACAAGGGAAGGGAAGCAAAAATAATATAAAAACAGGGAGGGGGACGAAACAGAAGAGACTCTTAAATATGGAGAACAAACAGAGGGTTACTGGAGGGGTTGTGGGAGGGGGGATGGGCTAAATGGGTAAGGGGTATTAAGGAATCTACTCCTGAAATCATTGTTGCACTATATGCTAACTAACTTGGATGCAAATTAAAAAAACAAAAACAAAACTCGATTGATTTTATTAGGTTGAACCCAAACAAACTATTCTAGTGGGTTAAAAAACTCCAAATACTGGGGCACCTGGCTACCTCATTTGGTGGAGCATGCGACTCTTGATCTCGGGGTTGTGAGTTCAAGCGCCATGTTAGGTGTAAAGATGATTTTAAAATAAAATATTAAACACCCAAATACATGTAGCTTCATAAGGTTCAAACTGATATGTATGTATAGATCCTATCTTAAGGAAGTAGGTGTATAAAAATTGGTAAGTTAAATTGATAAATGTAGTAAATTTTGCCTTATAGGATACCCTTACAGTGTCAGTTTCCCAGTGAGCTTAAAATAGAATTGGAGGGGTACCTGGGTGGATCAGTCAGTTAAGCATCTGACTCTTGATTTAAGGTCTGGGTTTGTGAGATTGAGCCCCGCATTGGGCTCTACGCTGACAGTGCGGAGCCTGCTTAGAATTTTCTCTCTCTGCCCCTCTCCTGCTTGTGTGCTTGCTCTCTCTCTCTCTCTCTCTCTCTCTCCCTTTGTCAAAATAAAAAAATAGACTAAAAATAATAAAAAATACAAATGAAATCTTAAGAATTTTTTAATGTTTATTAATTTTTGAGAGAGAGACAGTGCGAGCTCAGGAGGGGCAGAGGGAGGGAGACACAGAATCCGAAGCAGGCTGCAGGCTCCGAGCTGTCAGCACAGAGCCTGATGTGGGCTCAAACCCACAAACCAGGAAGTCATGACCTGAGCCGAAGTCAGTTGCTTAACTGACTGAGCCACCCAGGAGCCCCCCAAAAGTAGAAATAAAATATACTTGGAGTTCCTCAAATCCAGTTACAGACTGTTTGGTTATCTGTTGCTGTGTGAGAGCTACCCCAGAATAACAACCACCTTTTTATTTGTTCATAATTCTACAGTCTGGGCTGAGATCAGCGAGGGGGGTTTCTGCTCACTGGTGGTGGTTGGTGTGGCTGACTTCTGCTGGCAGGTTGGCAAGAGGTTGAGCCTCTCTTCCATGCTTTCTCAGGGCATGACCCTCTTTGTGTGGTGTCTCCTGCCGGGTGGCTTGGGACTCCTGAGAGCATAAAAGCAGGAGTTGCCAGGGCTTCTTTTTTTTTTTAATTTTTAAAAACTAAACAGTTTTTAATTTAATCTAATTAATATATTTTTAAAAGTTTGTTTACTTATCTTGAGAGCAGCGGGGGAGGGACAGAGAGAGGAGAGAGAGAGAATCCCAAGCAGACTCCATGCTGTCAGTGTACAGCCCAACACGGGGCTTGATCTCATTTACTGTGAGAGCATGACTTGAGCGGAAATCAAGAGCCGGACACTCAACTGACTGAGCCACCCAGGCACCTCTTAATTTTTTATTTTGGAGTGTGAGCAGGGGAGAGGGGAAGAGGTAGAGAGAGAGAGACAGAGAGAGAGAGACAGAGAGAGGACCTTAAGTGGATCCACACTCAGTGCAGAGTCTGATGCAGGGCACAGTCCCACAGCCCTGGGATTGTGACGCTCAACTGACTGAGCCTCCCAGGTGCCCTTAAGTTGCCAGGGCTACTTAAAGCTTAGGTTCAGAATTGGCACAATGTCACGTCACCCACGTTCAATTAATTAAAGCACATCACAAGCCCAGCCCTCTTATAAGGGGAAGTTATTATACAAGGTCATGCATACCATGAGATGTCCATTAGGGCCATCACATTCCCCTCTGCCACAACACATGTACTCAATTTTTTTTCCTCCAAAGTGAGGTGCTTCTATAGTAAATGGAATTGCTATGGTTGGCAAAGCGTCTTGCTCATTTCTTGTCCCAAGGCCCGAGTCTGCTGCTGAGGTTTTGGTTTTCTGCATTTACAGTGTATACTCTGAAAGAGCGGTGCCTCCAGGTTGTCCGAAGCCTAGTCAAGCCTGAGAATTACAGGAGACTGGACATCGTGAGATCACTCTATGAAGATCTGGAAGACCATCCGAATGTAAGGAAAGACCTGGAGCGGCTGACACAGGAGCATATTGAAAACCAGCGGATGGAAGGGGAGACTGAAATGAAATGAAACGAAACTGAAATGAAATTTGCACTCCTGAGTCTCGGCCTTAGATGGTACTGACTAGTCTTGATCTACATTTAGGACTGGTCACTTATTCTCAGATTCAAGGTGTCTCATTCCCGGATGGAAAAATCCTCCATTGCTTAAAGGAAAGTTAACTGACTTCACTAGGCATTGTGATGTTTAGGGGCAAATGTCACAAAATGTAATTTAATGCCTGCCCTTTCTAGAAGTATTCAAGTATTCATCAAGTAGTTGCATTTTTGCCTCCTAGTAAGTCAGGAAAGTTTGTATGTAAGGACTTTTGTGTAAGTGCTTCAATGAGAATTGCAGCATACTCTAAAATTGTAAGAAAGCAGTGGCATCTGCTTTTAATTGCTGTGCTGTGGTTGGTGACGTGTCAGCCTCCCACTTGGAGAAGACAGACATGTCCTTGAGGCAGGGATAAGTCTGTCTTCTCTTTGAGACCCCAGTGCCTCACACATTATGAGCCTTCAGTCAGTGTTTGTTGAATGAACAAACCAGTGGATACTTTGGTAGAAAGTGTTTGGAAGTTTTGCCCTTTTTTGGGGGGTGGGGAGGTGGGACCTTACAGTGTATACCATAAACAAATGTTTTAAAGGGAATTACTTTTATAGAAAGCACTTTTTATAACTTTCTAAATTTTGTGCTTTTCTCTGTCCGCTGTTGTTGCAGTGCTCTTTTATTTGTTTCTAAACCAGGATTAGCTTTGTGGTGATCACTTTTTTTAAACTTGACAGCTGAACTGAAGATAGGAGAAAATAGCTGTCCTCTTAATTCTAGTATTAAGGAGCTACTGCTGTACTGCAAATAGGTTTTTGCCAAGTGTGGATATTTCTGTTACTTTTTGTAAATCCATTACATTTCTATTTGGCTTAGCATTTTTTTTTTTTTTTTTTAATGCTGCCAGCATTTTAACCAGGGGCCAGTGGTTTTGGGCGCTGGGGACCACTGAGGAGAGCCACTCTTGGGTTCATGTGGACTCACGAGGCTGCCTGGTTTAGCATTTTTCATCAGGCAGGAACTGGTGAGACTTTGCACCTGGCTGGAAGAGAGGTGGAGGAAGGAAGCCCTCCATCTCTGGGATTACTCACAACACAGAATGGATTCCTGGAGTAGCTAAGAATGTTTTATAGTTTTATAAATGTACAAATCCTTTCTTATAGGCTGGACTTAAATTGATTAATTCAAATGCAATAGTTCTATCAGTCTGATTTTTTTTTTTGGTAACTAATAGTTTAAAAAAAAAAAAAAAATCCCCCGGTAGAGAACATTTTGGTAAAGACAGTAAAGTAAAAGGAAAAAAAAAGATCACTGTAGATAAATTACTTGAATACAACCACTAAACATTTTAAACTTTTACCCTCTTTAGGGCATCTTGTGGTTGGTTTGGTTTTACGTAGTTAAAATCATACTGAATATAGTTTTGTATTCTACCTTCTCAGTTACAACTTTATAACTTAAATATTTTCCCATGGTATTATAAGCTCTTTTCAGACATTAGTGCGGTCTTCCTTTTGTAAACAGTGGGATATTTCTTGGTATCTCTAGTTCCTGTACTAACCTTTGAGCACAATTTCTGTGCTCTGAAATCAGCATGAACAAGACAATGCTCCACAGTTTCCCCTAGACTTTGTTTCACCTAATCTTAAGCCCCTCTTTCAACATTGAACAAATCGATTAGCTTTTGTTTCTTAAACGCACTGTAGCACTCATTCAGTGACACACCTCTCAGTGTCTACCGTGTTACGAGCTGTTGGGTGGAAGAAAGAAATCCTGGGGAGCTGGTAGCAGTACATATTTGAGGGTGGGATGGGATGGGGGATGTAAGGACGTAAGGATTAGTTCAATGTTGGTTGTTTTTTTTTTAAACCTGTCTTTGTCCAAATGAAATTTGTGTTTCTCTTGTGAAACCATGTAGATTGAGTACTGTGTTGTTTTGTGTGTTGTCCAGGAGGATTAAAAACCTGTAGCATGAATAATATGTTTTTCATTTGAAATCTTATGACTGTATCAAATGTATTGCTCTTAAGAGACTGTGATGTTTTCCTATTTTGAGTTAAAAAAAACTGTTCTTTAATACATTAAATGGTGCTGAGTAAAGAAAATAGGTGGGGTGTGTCTCAGTGTTACTTCAAACAGGCTCTGTTGTGAGAACTGTGTTTCTTTAAAGACTTGAAGTGGGGAGGGGCATTGCAAATACAAGCACCTGTCTTCATGCTCAGTCCCTTTTCTTTTGTTTTTATTATTTATTTTTATTTTTTAAATTTCCTTAAGTAATCTCTACACCCAATATGGGGCTCGAAGATCAAGATCAACCCCAAGACCAAGAGTCACATGCTCTACTGAGCCAGCCAGGCCACCCACCCTGGTTTTATGTATGTATGTGTTTGATTTTTAATTTTTCTTTCTTTTCTTTTTCACCGTGTTTTATTTATTTATTTTTAATTTTTATTTGCTTATTTTTTCTTAAGTAGGCTTCGTTCCCAGTGGGGATCCCAACATGGGGCTTGAACTCACGACCCTGAGATCAAGACCTGAGCTGAGAGGTGCCTGGGTGGCACAGTCGGTTAAGCATCCAACTCTTGATTTTGGCTCAGGTCTTGATCTCACAGTTGTGAGATCGAGCCCCAAGTTGGGCTCCACACTGAGCATGGATCCTACTTGGGATTCTCTGTCTCCTTCTCTCTCTCTGCCCCTCCCCGACTTGTGCTTTCTTTCTCAAAATAAATAAACATTAAAAAAGAAGACCTGATTTGAGATCAAGAGTTGATGCTTAACCCTTAACTGACTGAGCCACCCAGGTGCCCCTTGCCATTTTTTTAATATTTATTTTTGTGAGAGCGTGAGTGGGGAAGGGTCAGAGAGAGAAGGAGACGGGGAATCCCAAGCAGGCTCTGTGCTGTCAGCGCAGAGCCCAATGCAGGGTTCCAACCCACTGCGAGATCATGACCTGAGCCAAAGCCAAGAGTCAGACACTCAGCCGACTGAGCCACCCAGGTGCCCCCACCATGTTTTTTATTTTTTCTAATTTTCAAAAAAAATGTTTATTTTTGAGAGAGAGTGTGAGCAGGAGAGAGACAGAGAGAGAGAGAGGGAGACAGAGAATCTGAAGCAGGCTCCAGGCTCTGAGCTGTAAGCACAGAGCCCGACACGGGGCTCGAACCCACGAACCAGGAGATCATGACCTGAGCCAAATTTGGGCGCTTAACTGACTGAGCCACCCAGGCACCCCCTCCCCCCACACCGTGTTTTATTTTATTTTTTTCAAAACACTTTCTTTTAGCTTTATTTTTCATGTAAAAATGAAGTATCACTGTGAAAAAAATTAAGCCTTACAGAAAAGCATTAAGAAGAAAAGTACTGGGGCGCCTGGGTGGCGCAGTCGGCTAAGCGTCCGACTTCAGCCAGGTCACGATCTCGCGGTCCGTGAGTTCGAGCCCCGCGTCAGGCTCTGGGCTGATGGCTCAGAGCCTGGAGCCTGTTTCCGATTCTGTGTCTCCCTCTCTCTCTGCCCCTCCCCCGTTCATGCTCTGTCTCTCTCTGTGCCAAAAATAAATAAAAAACGTTGAAAAAAAAATTTAAAAAAAAAGAAGAAAAGTACTCACATTGGGAACAAAGGTGTTTGTTTTTTTTTCTTCCACATAAACAGAACCAACCTTAACAGACACGTCACTGAAGAAGAAACACAGTTGGCAAGTAAGCATATGAAAAATGCTTCACATCATGTCACCAGGGAAATGCCAATTAAAATGAGATACCAATACATACCTATTAGAGTGGCCAAAATCTGGAGGATTGCCAACAAATGTTGGTGAGGCAGAGCAAGAGGAATTCTGACTGCTGGTGGAATGCAAAATGGTACAGCCACTTTGGAAGACAGTTTGGTGGTTTCTTACAAAACTAAACATTTTATTATTATATATTCCAGCAATCCTGCTCCTTGGTATTTATCCAAAGGAGTTAAATGCTTTGGTATTTATAGCAGCTTCATTCCTAACTACGAAAACTTAGAAGTGTCTTTTAGTAGGTGCATGGCTAAATAAACTAGTTCCAGACAACAGAATATTAATCAGCACTAAAAAGAAATGAGTTGTCAACCGTGAAAAGACATGAAGGAAACTTTAATGCACACTATTAAGTGAAAGAAGCCAATCTAAAAAGGTCACCCAGTGTATGATTTCAGCTGTGTGATGTGGAAAAAACCAAACTATGGAGTAAAAAGATAATGGTTGCCAGGTTATGGAGGGAGGGTGGGATAAATAGGCAGAGAACAGGGTTTGTTTAGGGCAATGAAACTCCTCTGTATGATACTCTAATAGTAGATACGTGAGTTTTTGCAACATGGAATATACAACACCAAGAATAAACCCTAAAGTAAACTATGGACTTGGGGTAATAATTATGAGTCAATGAGGGTTCATCAGTTGTAAAAAAGATACCGCATTGGTGGGGATGTTGATCGTGGGGGAAGCTTTGCATGTGTGGCGGCAGGAGATGTATGGGAAATTCCTATACCTTCCTCTTAATTATGCTGTGGTTTTTAAATTAAAAAAAATTTTTTTAATGTTTATTTATTTTTGAGAGAGAGAGAGAGAGACAGTGTGTGAGCTAGGGAAGGGGCAGAGAGAGGGAGACACAGAATCCAAAGCAGGCTCCAGGCTCTGAGCTGTCAGCACAGAGCCTGATGTGGGGCTCAAACTCACAAGCTTTTAGATCATGACCTGAGCTGAAGTCGGACGCTTAACTGACTGAGCCACCCAGGTGTCCCAATTACACTGTGATTTTAAAGTCTATTTAAAAAAAAAAAAAAAAAAAAAAAAAAAAAAAGGTGAGTGGTTACCATTTTATCAGTACTTATACTGAGAAGGTTATGAAAGGACAGGCACTGTCCTAGAAATCAACACACTAAGGATATGAAATAGATAGCAGTGTTTTGCACTCTTGACACATGAGCACCAATGTGAACTTTTCAGATACTTTCACACAAATTTCCTGTAACCTGTTCTTACCAGCTCAGTCCTACTCTATGCCAGTCACTGGGCTGCCTGATACCCCTTCAGTAGTTCCCTTTTCTGTCAGCACACTTAAACTGCCTGCCCCACAGAACACTTCTCTGGGGCTTCCCCTCACCGCACATACCCTGTAACCCATTGGCAGATCATAGAAAAAATGGATAACCTTACGATGTTAATCAAAAGGATTTGGGCAATAGCCCTGGATATATAAAAGAAAAACCCACAAAACTTGTTTCAAAGTTGGAACATGAGGGGCGCCTGGCTGGCTCAGTCAGTGGAGCATGTGGCTTGATCTTGGGGGTTTGAGCTCAAGCTCCACGTTGGGTGTGGAGATTACTTAAAAATATTATTTCAAAAAATATTTATTTATTTTGAAAGAGAGAGTGAGCAAGCATGAGTTGGGAAAGAGCAGAGAGAGAAGGAGAGAGACAATCCCAAGCAGGTTCCATGCTGTTAGTGCAGAGCCTGACATGGAGCTCGACTCCCACGAACCGTGAGATCATGACCTGAGCTGAAATCAAGAGTCGGACGCTTAACTCACTGAGCCACCCAGGCACCCCTACTTAAAAATGTTAAAAAAAAATATCGGAACATGAAACCTCAGGAAAGTATGTCAGCATAACATACATACAAATAGCAATATGCTCTCCCTGTTCTTCAGGCAGAAAACACAAAAGATTGCCTTGCACCACTTGGGAGAAGTTGAGTCTTAGAGTCCTGCATTGGCCCCACAAATGTTAACAGAACTAAGACTACTGTAAGGACCAAAGGAAATCATAGCGAACCATTTTATCTTCAGATAAATTGAAGGAGAGTTCCTTGGTCAAGGGATAGCTTAGCAGCATTGTGCTTGAGAGGGAGTGGCATGAGATGACATTCTTCACCTTTAGGAGGTCCCACACAAGAATGCTGGGAATGTGAGGATGATTCTATCAGGTCTGGAATACCCTGTCCTGGAACAACTACAGGGAGAAGGGAGGAATTGTGAGTGTGGCCTGGTGTGCCCCTGGAGTAGCAGTTTTCCAAATATTGGTTTATAGTTTTCCTTGATAGACTCTAGGACTGTCCTACGTCTCTTGTAGATAAGAAAGCAGACTCCTCTGGAACAGACCCCAATACTGAAAATAAATGTACATCCCAAATAAAGGGAAGGAGGGAAGGTGTTCATTCTCTTTCTCCTATCCCTCCTCCCTCCGTGTGTGTGTGTGTGTGTGTGTGTGTGTGTGTGTGTGTTAATAGAAAATATATTGATCTCCACCCCTGGTTCCCAGCACATAGTTCCTAAAACCCTGGTAAATTCCTAAATGATAAAGCACTAGAAGCATCTTTTGTTCTAATGAAGCAACTCTAGGTAGGCTTTTGAATGGCTCCTGGCTGGGGGCTGGTCACCAGAAAGATACCAAGTCATGATTAGAAGCTTGGGATTTTCAGCTATGCCCCATCTCCTACTTCTGCAGAGAGGGCAGAGGGGATGGAAATAGAGTTAATAATTGATCCTGCCTCTGTGGAAGCCTCCACAAAATCCTAGCAGTAGGGGGTTTGACAGCTTCTGGGTCAGTACACTCCTCTAGACCGGGAGGGTGACGCAACCCAACCCCATGGGCACAGAAGCTCCTGCACCCTATGTATCTCTTCATCTGGTTGTTCATCTGTATCTGTCTATCTATTTATTTATTTATAAAGTGTATTTATTTTGAGAGAGAGAGAGAGAGCGTGTGCTGAAGGGGGAGCAGGTGAGGGGCAGAGAGAGGGAGAGAGAGAATCCCAAGCAGATTCTGTGTTGTAGAGCCCGATGTGGGGTTTGAGAGATCACGACCTGAGCCAAAATCAAGAGCAGAGGCTTAACAGACTGAGCCACCCATGTGCCTCTGTATCCTTTTTTTAAAAAAGTAAATACTATAAGTGTTTCTTTGAGTTCTGTGAGCTACTCTAGTAAATTAATTGAACCCAAGGAGGGGGTCATGGGAACCTCCTATCTGTAGCCAAGTAGTACAGAAGTGGTGGGTGACCTGGGGCACTGCTACTTGCCATCCACATCTGAAGTAGGGAGGGAACAGTTTTGTGGGAATGAGCCCTTAATCTGTGGGATCTGACACTATCTTCGGGTAGACAGTGTTAGAAGTAAGTTAGGTTGTAGCACACCCAGCCCGTGTGGCACAGAATTGCTTGTGGGGAATTACTCCCCTGCCTCCACATTTGGTGACCAGAAGTGTCAAAAGCTAAGTGTTCTGTGTAAATAAAGGAGAAACATAGAGGAGAAGGTAGAACTGTTTTTTGTTTTTTTTCCTACCCAAGAGGAGGAGAGAGTAGGACTGGGTTTTTTCTCAAAGCCCTCTGGGAAAATTAATAAAAGGAAAACTCGCTAAAATGGAATCAGGAGGCCAGTAGGGGGAGCTCTCACACCCTACCACTCCTGATCAGTTGCATATCCATAGGAAGAGATGGACCTTGTGGGTCTACACTACTTTACCATCCCAGTAGGAGAAAAAAAGGTTTACCTCTTCTCCCAGCAACAGCGCAGCCAATGAGACAACTCAGCCAGTGAAAAGTCACTATACTTTAAACTCCCAGTTTGCTCTAATGGACTTTATGACAGCACTCCCAACTCCCCTCTTTCATCTATAAAAGACACTTCTCTTTTGTTCTGCGACTTGCCTATGGGTTTTGCAGTAGCTTGTGTGTCCTGAATTCCAATTCTCTGCTATTTCTGAATGAACCCAATTTTGCTGGTAAAATAACTGACAGTTTTATGTTTAAGGTTACCTACTCTTCTGGAGAATGATCATGTACTATTGTGGTAGGGTCCCCTCCCTAAAGGAAAAAAAAAAAAACAACCAAAAAAACAAAAACCCTCAAGGCAACCTGGCTATATGCATACGTGACAACATCCCTCACGACCTTGTAACATGAGACCATTTAATCAGACTGCATGCTTGTGTGTTACCATATATGGGAGACAAAGAAGTAAAAAATAAATAAAAACCTACGCCAGGTGGCATTTGGGGCTCAGTTCTTTGCATATGAACCCAACTATGAACCCAACTGAGCGGTGCCAGCAGGAATAAAGTTGCTTCCTGGAAAGAAAAGCCTCGGTGTCACGACTCTTTGTGCGAGAATCCTGCTACACTATCAGAAAAAAACAATGAAGATATTTTTATTAGACAGAAAAAACATGTGCAAAGTACACAGAGAAGCTTTGATATTGTTAATCCCCTATCATCAGTCTTCTTTTCTCGTCCCAACTTTGTGATAAAACACCGGTTCTCAACTCTGCCTGCCCATAATTAGAATTACCTGGGAAGATTTTTAAAATGCCAGTGCCCAAGTCCCACCCCAGTCTGGATCTTCGGAGGCCAAGCTGGGCATGTACAGTTTGTCAAAGGTAATTAGATGTGAATAGGTCTAAATGACATACCTATATAACTAATTACATTCAGCCTCAATAACTGTTTCAACTGATTGTGGGAGGGAGGGTATTGGCCAGAGAAAGCTAATTAGGGGAAGAAATGAACTGTGCAGGATCAAAGGAGATTTCTCTTTGTGGTGAGGCAATATTATAGAGTAGAAAGAGCACTTCCTTTGGAGTCAGAATTGGGTTGAATCCTGTCATGTGGCCAATTTGATTTGGCCAAGTTACACTGACTTATGCCTCAGTTTTCTCTTCTGTAGAATGGGAACAATTAAACCTACCTTATAGGGTTGTTGTGAGGATGCCAGATAATGCTTGGTATTTGGCAGGGGAGCGGTAGCTCTACTACTTAGTAATAACAAAGATCTTACTTTGAAGAATTTATTCTAAAGAATGGGGACCAAGATGTGCCCCTAAGATGATCTGCTCAGGCCCTGATCTCTCTGATCAGATCTCTCTGGAGAAGAAAATCCTAGGACTCAGATTCCGAGCCCTGAGGATGGGATGAGAAGGAAACTTGCCAAAAACCCAAGGAAATAGCAGAGAGAGGAGTTGCTGGGGCTTGTCTATCCTGGACTAGGCTGAATGCAAATCTCCTGTGGTTTCAAAGCCCCATCAGGGGGAAGAGGCCTCATGGCACTAAGGGAGGAAAGCTATGACCCATGCTCTGTGCTTGCAAAAGAGAGGGAGAGGCAGGAGGAGGAGGGCTCTGCAAGTAGAAAACATGAGAGAAACAGAAGGATCTATGCTCTGGGCTGTAGGTGCTTTCCCATTCTATTCCACCGTCAACCACTGCTGAAACACAGGACTTCCCATGAAAAGCAGTCACAGAACACTAAAATATGCCCTAATTCCAACATCAAAGGGGTAGACTCTCATAAAATCAACCCTTTACTGGGCTAAGCACTTTCCTGTTTATCCCAAGCGTTTGGAGGTCCATTTAAGCTTCACACCAATCCTTCGAAGTGATTATGGGAGGATATCCAGTTTACAAAAGAGAAAACTGCAGCCTTGCTCAGGATAAAGTACCAGACAGTGACAGAACTACCGCTTGTATCCAGGTAGAATTCTAAGGTGGTGGATGCTTTTTTCTTTTCCTTTCTTTTAAAAATGAGTTTGATGTCCTTTGATCCTTTGTCCTCTGATGGATTGTGGGAGCACTCTTCCTGGAGCTTTTTTTCAATATTATCAATGGCAGCTACCATTTTTCGAGTCTATTCTCTGTACAAGAAAGACTATAGTAGGCATTCTATATGGGTTGTATAAATTGATTTAATCTATTTCTCTAGCTCACAACCCTAGGCAATAGAACTCATTAGTACCATTTTATAGATGTGGAATGCAAGGTTTGAGAAGTGAAAATGGGTTGTCCAGGGACACAAAACCTGTTGGTGGCAGAACCAAGGCTTGCCTCAGGACTTTTTGCTTTCCTTTCAGGTTCCTTCTGCAGCCGGATGTTTATGGCCACAAAGTGGAACTCTAGTTTATTTGCTCTCACTGATGTTGCCCAATCTCTTGGAACTTCTCTATTTCTGTGTAAAAAAGGGGATAATACTGGGATGCCTGAGTGGCTCAGTTGGTGAAGCATCCAACTCGTGATTTCAGCTCAGGTCATGATCTCACAGTTGTGAGATCAAGCCCCTCATGGGGCTCTGTGGTGGGCATGCAGCCTGCTTGAGATTCTCTCTACTTCTCCTTCTACTCCTCCTCCACTTGAGCATGTGCGTGTGCACACACTCTCTCTCAACAAAAAAGGGGGATAATACTATCTATAGCATAGGCCTATGAAAGTTACAGAAAATGATTTATGCAGAGCACATGATAGGTGCAGATAAGTGGTAGTTATTATAATAAAGAGGCAGTTTGTAGCCAGTGATCAGACTGTTTGGGTTCAAATCCCAGCTCTGTCACTTGTACCTGTATGATATTCGGCAACTTACCTAACCTCTCTGTGCTTCGGTTTCTCATCTGTACAATGGGGGTAATAACCACACCTACCTAATAGGTTCATTGAGAGGAGTGGGTAAAATGACCCAGGTGAAGTCTGCACATCGTAAATGATCAATAATACTAGCCACTATTAGTGTAAGTTCTCCTCCTACTCTACTTAATAATTCAATTTGCCCTGAAATCTCTTTTATTCTGCTTTCCCCCATTAAGATTTATTACCTTCTAAGATAATAATTCAGCATGCCACCCCCACTCTCTTTCATCATACTTTGCTTTTATTCTCTAATGTTACCTATCATGTTCTATAGTGCTAAGTTATTTACTTACTTAATATTTTACTGCTTATTGTCTATATTCCTCCAGGGTATGGATTTTGTCCTTTTTTTCTTTCTTTAAAAAAAATTTTAAAAAATGTTTATTTACTTTTGAAGGAAAGAGAGACAGAGCATGAGCGGGGCGGGGGGGGGGGTGCGCAGAGAGAGAGGGAGACACCGAATCCGAAACGGGCTCCAGTCTGAGCTGTCAGCGCAGATCCCAACATGGGGCTCGAACTCACAAACCATGAGATCATGACCTGAGCTGCAGTCGGTCACTTAACCGACTGAGCCACCCAACACCCCATGTCCTTTTTTCCTCAGAGGCATTGCCAGCACCTAGAACAGTGTCTAGCACATAGTAGCTGTTCAATGAACACTAACCCTTATTATGATAAAGTCTATCTTGTCTACCCTATTTAACTCGCTCTCAATTCCTAATTCCCCTTAACCAACTTTCCTTTTTCTTTTTTGTAATAGCATTTACTACCTTTTAACACACCTCATAACTTATTTATTACATACTTTTATTACTTATCATTAGTTTTCTTCTCCCACCATCTAGGTTTTAAGTCCCATGAAAGTAAGGAAGTTTGTAGATTTTCTCCAATCCTGTATCTCCAATACCTTGAACAGTGCCTGGCATATAGTAGGTAATTAACAGAATATTTGTTGAATGAATTCTATGTGGCGGAGCGCCCGGAAACACTGGTACTGGAGTCAGAAGTCCTCCTGGGACTGCCACTGAAGTCCTCGTGTGTCCTTAAACGCGTTCCCGCCCCACGTCGCCAGTCGGTCCAGCCGGCGGGGCGGTGTCGCGCCGCGAGTGGCCGCTGGGGGCGGTGGTGCCAAGCGCCCGGCCCGCCCACTTCCCCGGAGGAGGTGGCTGGCTGGCTGGACCCGCCCGCCCCCGGAGTAGAGAAGCCCCGGGTCCCCGCGGGGCTGCCCCAGTTGCCGGCGAGCCTGCCCGCCGGCCTCCGGAGCCCAGCCATGTCCTGCTACATCTACCAGCTGCCCGCCTGGGTACTGGACGACCTGTGCCGCAACATGGACACGCTCAGCGAGTGGGACTGGATGCAGTTCGGTGAGTGGGCTCCCCCTGGCGACCCCGCCACCAAGCCCCCTGCCCACCCCTGTTTAAGTGGGTCCCGAACCGAGGGGCTCTTTGTGCGGCCATTCCGGGCCGGAGCCTCGTCGTGTATCCTCGGCTGGCCACCACCCCTTATCTGGACACCCCCCACCCCTCACCACTACCACCGGGATTGTCTGGAAGGTGTTAGACGATCTTTGAAAATTTCTGTTGTTCATCTGTCGCTGAATAATGACCGGCTCGACTTTGCTGTTTATGGTAAAGCTTATCCTAATAGCTCTATCAGCAATTACTGTGCGCTTACTGTGCGTCCCGCCCGGATGCAGGCACTGACACGGATTATCTCATTGAATTCCCACAAGGGCCTATGAAGTGCATGTTTCTCTTACACCTTTTTACAGACGTGGAGACAGATTGAGAGAGTGATGGAGTAAATTCCCTACGGGCATGGCGTTGCTAAAAGGTTGTTAAACTCCTTGGTGTGTTTGTTTGTTTGAGCTTGGTAATAGGCAGAGAGGGCCTGGCACCTGGGGCGGGGCGGGGGCGGGGGGGGGGGGGGGGACGCTGCGCGCCTCTGGTCCTCGGATTCCCAAGCAGAGGTCTGCATTCCAGGCTCCACCTCCTCCCAGCTGGTGACTTTGGACAAGTTGCTTCACTTCTCTGAGCCCCAGCTTCTTAATCTGTAAACTGGAGGTTCTTGTGAGTAATGAAAATTACGCAAAGGCACCTGACACTTAAGTGTCAGATTCTTGTAAGTAATAAGGAAGTATTAATAATTATTATGTTTGTGTTTGATGTCATTGTAACTGGTACCACTTTATTTTTAAAATAATCTCTATATTTTCTTTAAAAAAATTTTTTTTAACCTTTGTTCATTTTTGAGAGAGAGTGAGAGCGAGCCCTAGTGGGGGAGGGGCAGAGAGAGGGAGACAGAATCTGAAGCAGGCTCCAGGCTCTGAGCTGTCAGCACAGTGCTGGATGCGGGGCTCGAACTCACGCTTAACTGACTGAGCCACCTAGGTTCCCCTAAAATAATCTCTGTATTTTCTTTCGAACTTAGATTATGATATGTACCATTTATACAAGAGTGTATGATATATGCACAGTTGAAAGAATAGTAATAAAATGAACGTGTTTTTGTTATCCATCAGTTTGAGCAAATAATATACCTTTTAACCTAGTGATTCTCAACCAGAGGCGATTTTGCCCCCTCGGAAACACATGTCTGGACATTTTTGGTTGTCACAGCTGGGGGCATGCAGTGAGTAAAAGCCAGGGGTGTTGCTAACCGCCCTACAATGCACAGGACAGCCCCCTCCACGTAGGATTATCAGGTCCAAAGTGTCAATAGTGCTCAGATTCAGAAACCCCGTTTTCAACCAGTAACAAAAATAATACACGCTTATTGAAAAATAGCGTGGCAAACAAAGATTAGCTCAAATTCCACTACTCAGGGATAACCATTCTTATTTGGATGCTAATATAATAATGATAATAAACAGCAACAACTTTTGCTGCCTACTTCCTATGTGCTAGCAGAGTGCTATGTGATTTATACCTTCTAGTATATAATAATAAATTTACTTATGTGCATGCATTTTTCAAAAATTGTATCATTTTGTACATTCTAATAGCATGCTTTTTTAAACTTAAAATATTCAGGTATTTCTCCTTGCCAAGCAATGTTCCTTAGCAACATGGATTTAGGTTTTATTTTTAGCTTGTATTTTTGTTAACTATTTTTAATGGAAAAAGCAACACATGCATTTATAAAAGTAAATAATACAGCAGGGGTGGGGAGGAAGGTAAATGTCTTTCTTCTTCAGGGTCTTCAGTCTCAGTCCTCTCCCCAGAGGCGGTCACTGCTAACATGTCAGGACACCTCTGAGAAAGTCAGGACACCACCTGATCTTCTAGACTGTTCCTTTGTTCCAATGACCTGTGACTTATCTACTTTGAATGTTTCCTGGGCAGTGGACAAATTTTGTATAAGAGACTCCCTCTAGGTTTTTTTTTTTTTTTCATGTCGGCCTTGACTGTAAACACCAGAGGAACTTCTGTTCCTAAGATATTTTAAAGGTACACCTGTGGCTTTTTTTTTTTTATTAAAGTTTATTTATTCTGAGAGAGAGAGAGTGAGCAGGGGAGGGGCAGACAGAGAGGGAGAGAGTCCCAAGTAGGCTCCTCACTGGCAGTGCAGTGCCTGATGTGGGGCTGGAACTCACAAACTGTGAGATCATGACCTGAGTCAAGATCAAGAGTCAGACACCTAACCAACTGAGCCACCCAGGTGCCCCCAACACCTGTGGCTCTTTAAAAGCACTTTATGAGATATAATCCATATGCCATACAATTCACCCATCTAAAGTGTATAATTCGATGGTGTTTAATATATATAGAGAGTTGCATATCCATCTCGACAGTTAATCTTAGAACATTTTCGTTGCCCCCAAAAGAAACCCTATACCCCTTAATTGTCAACCCCAACATTCCCACCACATACCACTCATTTTCCTCAGCTTTGGGCATTACCTATTCTGGACATTTCATAGAAATGGAATCATATAACGTGTAGTCTTTGGTGATTGGCTTCTTTCATATAGCATTAGTGTTCAAGATTCATCTCTGTTGTACCATGTATCAGTGCTTCATTTCTTTTTATTGCTGAATAATGTTGCACAATTTATTATCCATTCACCAGTTAATGGGGTTAACATTTGGGTCCTTTCCACTTTTTGGCTGTTTTTGAATAACGCTCTTGTGCATACTTGTGTACAAGTTTTTATGTAGATATATGTTTTCATTTCCCTTGGTAGATACCTAGGAGTGGAATTACTGAGTCATATGGTAACTTTATATTTAACGTTTTGAGGAAGTGCCAGACTGTTTTCGATATTGTCTGCACTATTTTACAGTCCCTCCACCCGTGTACGAAGGTCCAATTTCTCCATATCCTCCCCAACACTTGTTATTATCTGTCTTTTCACTGCTACCCATCTGAGCAGGTGTGAATGGGATGTCATTGTAATTTTGATTTGCATTTCCCTAATGACTAGTGATGCTGAGTATCTTTTTATGTACTTGTTGGCCCTCTGTACATCCTCTTTGGGGAATACCTCTGATTTTTTAGACCCTGGAGACACCAGAATTGCTCAAAGTCTTCAAAGACTTCCAATTGTGATTTAGGATATAATCCGAGCTCTACCAGGCTTTCCCGATCTGTCACAATCTGACCCCCACTGACTTCTGACCTCTTCTCCTTCCACACTTGCTCTTGCTTGCCCTGCTTTCAGCCACATCGGCCTCCCTGGTCCAGGCTCAGGGCCTCTGTATTTGCTGTTGCCTCTGCCTGGGACATTCCTCCCCCAGTGTTCACCATGGCTCCTTAGTTCCCTCTTGCCGCTGTAACGAATTACCACAAATTTAATGGCTTAAAAACAACGCACATTTATCATGTTACAATTCTGGAGGTCACAAATCCTAAAATCAAGGTGTTGGCAGGGTTGTATTCCTCCTGGATGCTCTAGAGGAGAACTCATTTTCTTGCCCAAATGTATCAGCTTCTAGGAGGCTGCCTGCTTACGTTGGCTCGTGGCCTCTCCCTCCACCTTCAAAGCCAACAGCAAAGCATCTTCAAATCTCTCTCTGACGTTTGCTTCTGTTACTATATCTTCTCTGAATCAGACACTGCTGATTCCCCCTTGTAAGGACCCTTGTAATTACATTAGGTCCACTCTGATCATTCAGATAATCCCATCTCAGAACCCCTAATGTGAGCCCATCTGCAAAGTCACTTTTGTCATGCAAGGTGGTTTTGGGGTTTAGGATACTGACATCTTTGGAGGGCCATAGCCCTTCTGGTCTCAGTTCATACTTCACCTTATTCCAGAGGCCTACCCTGCCCCCCCCGTTACTCTGTACCACCACTGTATTTTATTTCCTCTGTTCCACTTAACATACTTTGATATTACCTCTTTCCTTATTTATTTATGTGTCTCTCTCCCTGGAGAATGTAAGCACCATGAGTGCAGAGACCTCACCCATCTGGTTCACTCCTGTATTCCCAGAGTCTAGGACAGCACCTGGCCAGTGGGCAGACATTCAACAGCCACTTGAACAAATGATGAGCTGAAGGATGTAGGAATGGCGAGGACGTGGGGGGTGTGCACTTTTTATCCCACTGAATTGGCTTTGGCCCATGGTCAACCAGCTCTCCGTGTTGGCGTGGGGCTCGCTGGGCTGGGAGCTAGCCATGTTGCCTGTTTAGCTGCTCCTTGCCAGGTCACAGTATTGTCTGGCTTCCTCTTCATCAGAACTAGTGATCGCCTTTGTCCTTCCATTGCTAAAGAGTCTTTGCTTCTGTGAGTCATTTAGAAAAGAAAAGAGGGGTACATGGGTAGCTCAGTCAGTTAAGCATTTGACTCTTGGTTTTGGCTCAGGTCATGATCTCCTGGTTTGTGAGTTCAAGTCCCGCAATGGGCTCTGCACTGACTGTGCAGGGCCTGCTTGGGATTCTCTCTCTCTCTCTGTCTCTTTCTCTTTCTTTCTGTCTCTCAGAATAAGTAAATAATAAACTTAAAAAAAAGAAAAGAAAAGAAAAAGATAGTCCCTTAGGGCAGATTGTGGTACTGGGGGGTACGTGGGGTGGGAAGATCCTTTGTCAGGTGATTTAGAAAATCACATGGCCACATATGCGTGCTCTTTGGATTTGGCAACTGTTGGGAGACATTGTGGCTGCTTCCTGTTCATTTCCCTATGATTACAGTGGCATCCATTTTTTGTCTTAGGGGAAGACAGGCTTCTTACAGCGTCATCCACCCAGGTGTTTTCCAAAGGGCCCGAGGGCAGGAGTTGCTTTGTTGGACTGCTCCGCATCTTGCTCAGTCATGCATGTGCTAGCCTTTGTGCATCGCCCTGCTTTGTCCCGGTCTAGCTGTGTGATTTTGGGCAAGTCACTCTGAGCCTTCTGTTTCCTCATCTACAAAATGGGAGTGAGTTGCTGAGATGCTTAGAGGACATGTTAGGGTCTTTCGTGTTTTCTCCTTCTCTTAGCCATGGAGGAGTCCCATTAATCCTGACAAGGGTCATTTGACCCTACATCACTTCCCACTGTCCAGGAATCATTTCAGGAGGCTATGTCGTATCTGTTTGAGAGGGCTTTGAGCATGAGGCAAGGCTTACTACTCTCAGGTGAACGAACTCCTGCAGGATTCAGGGACTCAGATCTGGTGGGATGGTCCCACGTGGTCTTAACCACAGGGAACAAAACCAGGTTTTCATAGAACATAGGTGGCTTAATAATTACAGTTAACAGTTATATCATATTTTCTATGTACGAAGCATTATTCCAAGTACCTCTGTATATATGACTAATCTGATCCTTGCAACAGCTTCTGAGGCAGGTGCTATTGTTATCCTCATTTGCAGATGAGGAAACTGAGGCACAGGAAGAGGTAAAGGTCCTTCCTAGGTAGCAGAATAGGATTTTGAACCCTGGCCTCAGAATCCAAAATTTAGGCCCTGAACCACCCCTGTCCTGTCCTGATTATATAAGTATGTATTTTTATATCTGTAGAAAAGTTTGGAAGATTAGAAGCAAAAGTATGACCAGTGTGGGATGATCACAGAGACTTTGATTTCATCCTGTTAGCCAATAATGACCAAGTATTTCTTGTGTGTGCTGAGAAAAGAGTTGGGAACTTAGCAGGGCCCTCAGTGCTGACTCATTCCCCCAAGATCTCTATCTTGCCTTGACCTGTTTTAAGGGCCTGGTTAGATGTTGATAGGTTAATGGGTTAAGAATTGTCACTTTCATGCAAATGTGCTTTCATGGAAATGTTCGAAGTGCAAGGCGCCTCAGGGCTGGGTTCCTATTTCTCTTGTGTTGCCTGTAAGGAAAGTGCACCCCACAAAGGTGTGATGGAACACCACACCAGGGTTTCTGTTTTTCCCACTACCTCTGAAGAGTGGGAGGCATGCTGTGCCGGTGAACAGGTGAATAGCCGGGTGCATAGGGAAGGGGGCAGGGAGAGGTGTGGGGGAAGTGTTCCTTCCTCTTCCCTCCCCTCTTTTCTCTCAGCTTCTAGAAGCAGCCCCTGACCCTGCTGACATCATTTCCCACTGACCAGGAATCTGGCCTGGGGTTTCCAGTGACTAAAGTTGCAACTGAGAACTTTCCATCCCCTAACAGGCTTTCTCTCTGCAGAAAGATTGAGGCTGTCTCAATCTTTCCCATTCCTCCAGAGGGAGGGGATTGTGCAATATGATCATGTCACACTCCCTGGCTCTGAGGTCTTCGGTAGGTAGCGTCTGTGGCTCTTAGGATCAAGTCCAAACTCTATATAGCCTGGCCTTGGAGGCCTTTAATGTAGTCCTGAGCTTTATCTCTTGCCTCCCCTTCCCCACTCAGTTCACTTATGTTTGTATTTTTCAAACAGAAATCTCCATGGGCTTCTGGTTTATTCACCACGGTATCTCTACAGCTTGTCACAGGCTTGGAGCACAGAAGTGCTCAGTGATGTTTTGCCGAATGAATGAACAAATGAACGAACAACTTGATGTTTATATGCATTTCTGTTCCATGATTTCTGAAAATCTGGAACTGAAGTGTGATTATTTTATTCCTAATTAGGACAAAAAAAGCCTCTTTCACTTTAGTAAACTCAGTGGAATACATGTGACCGTTCAAAATGCCATGAGGAAGAGTTTGTAACAACTCGGAAAATGCTGATGGTATAATGTTAGTAAATGAGAGCAGGATGCAAAGTCTTACAGTCCAGCAACAGTGCATCTAGAACCGCTCCTGTGTGGAGGGGAGGGGAGAGGAGAGTTTTGGAAAGAGAAAGTACCCTAGTGGGATGCTGTGTAACATGTTATATTGGTGTTTTTCTCCCCTTTTTCCCCCAAGTTTTCTTTAGTGAACAACCATTAATTTTATCATGAAAAATGGAAAGCAGGAATGCTTTATATTTAGTATTGCCAGCAGCAGCCACCTGCAAATTTTGTAGTGTTTCTGAGTTGGCAATGTGCTTTTAGATGCATGAGCTCTCTTTTTTTTTATTTTATTAAAAAATTTTTTTTAATGTTTATTTTATTTTTGAGAGAGACAGAGTTCCAGTGGGGGAGGGGCAGAGAGAGAGGGAGACACAGAATCTGAAGTAGGCTCCAGGCTCTGAGCTGTCAGCACAGAGCCTGATATGGGGCTCGAACCCATAAACCATGAGATTGTGACCTGAGCTGAAATTGGACACTTAACCGACTGAGCCACCCAGACGCCCCTAGATGCATGGTCCTTCTTGATGTCTGTAACAGTTCTATGAGGATGCTGGGCCATGGGTCCATTTGGTCCTTAGTTCGTTCGTTCTTTCTTTCTTTCTTTCTTTCTTTCTTTCTTTCTTTCTTTCATTCATTCATTCATTCATTCATTCATTCATTCATTATTCCCCCTCCCTTGCTGCCAAGGCTAGGACTTAGGGGTGAGGAGAATGAGATGCCCAGGGCAAAATTTAAGGAGGCACCTATTTTCCAGCTACTTCTCCAGCTTCTGAGATCAGCCCTGAGAGTGAGATTTTGCTCCTGAGTGCCTTAAGTTTTGCCCCTGAGTGCCTCCTTTGCCTCACCTTGGTCCTGGTCTTGCCCCCACTCTGTACCAGGTGCTGTTCTCTGCTCTGGGGATCTAACAGTGGACAGAACAGATAAAACTCCCTGTCTACATGGAGCTTCTGTTCTAGGAGGGGAGGCAAGAGAAGTTCTATTACCTGCCCCCTCTTACAGTTGAGGAAACTGAGGCTCCTACCAGTGAGGTGACTTGCCCGTAACAGACAAACAGCTAAAGCTCAAGGCCGCCCCTGACCCTCTCCTCCAGTGGGTTCTCTCCTAAGTTTTGTGTGGCTGTGAAGTTGATATTTACACTGAGGTGTCAAAGTGCCAGTCCCATGGGTGTCAGGTGGACTCAGTGCTATAACTCGGTCTGCCTGTGGATCCCAGCTACAGGTAGATTTCAGGTGTGAAGGGGAGCGAGTGAGAAGCTACTGAGGACAAAGACCGCTAGCCTGGTGACCCTCTGGTGGAAGTACTGCCTTTCTGACGCTGAGATGGCCTCTCGCTTGCCTTCCAGCCTCCTATGTGATCACAGACCTGACCCAGCTGCGAAAGATCAAGTCGATGGAGCGGGTGCAGGGCGTGAGCATCACGCGGGAGCTTCTGTGGTGGTGGGGCATGCGGCAGGCCACCGTCCAGCAGCTGGTGGACCTTCTGTGTCGCCTGCAGCTCTACCGTGCTGCCCAGATCATTCTGAACTGTGAGTATCCAAGGTGGCCCGCTCAGCCGCCCGCGAGCAGGTTTCCGCAGGAGCCGTACCCTCTGGCCTTGGAACTTTTCTTCACCTTAGAAAAAAAACGTAACTGACAGAATTTACCACCCAACTAAGAAATTACCTCTGGGAGAGCAGTTGGGTGGCCAGGGAACCAGATATTGGAGAGAGACTTTTCTATAAGTTCTTCTGTACCTTTAAAAGTCTGCTTCTCTATTCCAAAAGTAAATTTAAAAATAAGGATTAAAAAGATAGCTATACATAAAAATCCAAAAGAGTCTACAGTAAAAAATGATTTATGTCGTCATCCTATATTCTCAGTTTTACTCCCCAAGAAGGTAACCACTATTAACAATGTCATGCCTATCTTACTGGAAGTTTTCTGTGCATTGGTTAACATATATGTGACATCTACAACTACTTTTTTTTTTAAAGATTTTATTTTTAAAGGAATCTCTACAGCCAACGTGGGGCCCAAACCCACAACTTCAAGATCAAGAGTCAGTTGTACACTCCACTGACTGAGCCATCCAGGTGCTCCTGTATTTTGAGTTTTTAAAATGATTTTATTTTATTATTTTTATGTGTATTTTTTAAATGTTTTTTTTGAGAGAGAGAGAGATAGAACAAGCGGGGGAGGGGCAGAGAGAGACATGGGGATAGAGGATCCAGAGCCGGCTCCGTGCTGTCAGCACAGCAGTAAACCCGACATGGGGCTCGAACTCACTCTCAAACCATGAGATCATGACCTAAGCCAAAGTCAGATGCTCAACTGACTGAGCCACCCAGGTGCCCCTTAAGTTTTGGTTAATGTTTGTACCAATATTACTGGAGCACCTGGGCGGCTTAGTTGGTTAAGCATCCGACTCTTGATTTTGGCTCAGGTTATGATTTCAAGGTGGTAAGATTGAGCCTGCATCAGGCTCTGCACTGAGCGTGGAATCTGCTTAAGTTTCTCTCCCTCCCTCCCTCCCTCTGCCCCTTCCCCGCTTGTGTGTGCTCCCTCTTTCTCTAAAATAAAAACTGGAGAGCCTGGGTGGCTCAGTCGGTTAGGCATCTGATTTTGGCTCAGGTCATGATCTCGCAGTCTGTGGATTCGAGCCCCATGTCGGGCTCTGTGCTGACAGCTCAGAGCCTGGAGCCTACTTTGGATTCTGTCTCCCCCTCTCTCTGCCCTTCCCCTGCTCACACTCTGTCTGTCTGTCTCTCTCTCAAAAATAAAATAAAACATTAAAAAAATAAATAAAAATTTAAAAATTAAAAAGATATCTGGATCAGTATTACCAAATTACCCTCTTACCTGCTATTACAACAGTGGTGGGAACGTATTTAGCAGGTAATAATCGTCCTCTGCCATGAAGAGATGCTGCAAAATTGAAGTAGAATTATGCCAAGTGCCTTGTGTTCAGCCAATGCTTAGCAGAAGGCAGGTGGGTCATGGCTACTCCCATCTAGAACCCATCCCTTCTCGTATCTACAAAGAGACCCCTTCAGTGTGGGGCAGCAAGCCGGTCTTTTAATAGGTACTTTCTGAGCCCCTGCCTAGTGCCTGGTGCTGTCCTAGTTTCTAGACGACAGTGATGGGCAAAGCGACAGGTCCTTTGCCCTCATGGAGGACATAGTCATATGAAGATATAATCAATGGACAGGAAAATAAATAAAAACAATAGGTTGGAGTGAGCAGGCAGGAGAGTCTCCTAGAACATGTTAGTCATGGAAGGCTAAGAAGTCAGAGAAGGTGAAATTGGAGGGATGGAAAGAAGACAGCCATGTGAAGAGCTGAGGTAAGAGAGCCCAGGGAGAGCACTGGATTTTGAAGGAACCAGCGTGAAGCTGGTGTGGGAGTCAAGAGCAGTGCATTCTGAGCCACAGAGACCTGCAGAAGACCCTATGTGGGCTCTGGTGTTGTCCTGTCTGGGGCTTTTGGTCAGGGAAGAAGCTGGCTGAATCAATAGACACAGGTTCAACACTTTCCCGACTGCACCCCAGGAATTCTGGAATCATGGAGGGCTTCCAGGAGGAGGGATGGTAGGATCTAGAGCAAAGAGCTGATTGATGGGGGCTTAGAAACCTCCACCCTCAGAGGTGGCAGGAGAATAAGGGACATTGGGGTGGCCCTGCGGGTGAGGGGATCTAGAGATGAAGCCCAAGGCAGGATTTCGGGTACACCACAGAGGTAGATCACCTCTTGGGCAGGGAACGCTAGTGGGACAGTGAGACCATCTCTCGCCCTTAGGCACGTAGCGATTCTTCAGGATTTCGGGTGTCCAGGGACACAGGGCTTCCGCACACCCACCAGATCTTATTAGATGAAGGACCGTTCCTCTGCTGGCAGGATTCTCTGCCTGGGGCAGGTTGTGGGGAAGATCCTGCTTACACAGCAAGCAGTGACACACCAGTGTGGGACTCGGCCTGTTCCCTGCCTCCAGGCCCTAGCAGCGTAATCTCTGAATCAAGAATGGGCACATCTCAAAACATGGCCACCCCCAAACTTCTGCAGCCTCTGCCCCTGTCTGGCCAGCCTCCCCCAGCTCACCATCTTCCTCAGACTGGGGAGGGGTGGTCTGCTCAGCCCCCAGGCTCCCCAAGCCTTTGGGAACTTCCTGAAACCCCTCCCTACCCTGCCAGCCCTTCTGTCCTGAGAGGGTTCCCTTAAGTCCAGTCAGACAGCATCCTTACCCTCACATCCCCAAGGCCAGGTCCTCATCCGGGTCAGCCGGGGGTGGCTGCGGTTTTACAGGAAGGTGGTCAGGCAGTGTGGCTAAGCCCTATTGTTACATGGGCAGGTCCTCCCTTTCCCTGGGCTTAGTCCCACCTTTGTCCAGTGGGGGTGGGCTGGATGCCGTCTGAGCCCCCTCTGGACACTCGTGGTGCCGTGGCCCCCATTGTCCCTCAGACCTTGTTGGTTGGTGTGATCGACGCCTGCCCTGTTTAGCCATGCGCAGACCCTGGCTCTGGCTTCTCTGTGTCCCCAGAGCCTGGCATGTGGTGGATATGGAGATACGATTAGCACTGACTATGTCCTCAAATATTTTTCACCTTTTGAGAGATTTAATGGTAAACTCTTAATGGGTTGGAAAAGAGGCAAGGAGGGAAGGGGCCGCTGGAGGTGAGGGGAAATGCCACTGGGTCAAATGCAGTCAGAATCTAGCGGCCTGGGCTTCTCCAGCCTAGCCCACTTCGGGGAGGGGGCCAGTGGGTTGGGGCCCGCACGACACCCTGGTTTTGTCTCTGCTGAGCGGCTGAAACACTACCGGGATGTCCTGAGCCCCGAAAGCAGACAAGTACCAGGCATTGAGACAGGCCTCTGGTTGGACACATCAACTCTCCATTGACGTCAAAACCTGACTGTTGACTAATCTTGAACATGTTCTTAACGATTTGAGGTCAACACACAATATAGTGCCAGATTTAAAGAAGCCACTCATTGTGGCACGACACTTTAAGCTAACCACTGACTGAGCCCTGAGCTGCCTGCTTGCCTCCTCCCAAAAGCCCCTTGAGGTGGGTGCTCTAAGGAGCCCCTTCTCCACCTAAGGAGACTGAGGCCAAGAATGGCTCAGTGACTCCCCCAGGGGCATAATTCTGGTCGTGGGTACAGATGGAGGTCACACCCAGGCGTGTCTGGATCCAACACCCTCATGCTTAGCATTTTTCACAGAAACGTCACTGAACACAGCATTTGGGCTTCCAGGCAACAGTGATATTTTTTCTGTCAGCTTCTCTTCTGTTTAGAATTGTACTCAGATCCCCGCTTTCCTGGTCCAGCTGCCCTCAACCTGTCAGGACTGTGGGAGTCTACCTTTGCCCCTCAAACCTCTCCTCTCTCCCCCTTAGCCCCTGAGGAAGAGAGACTAACACTTGTTTCCACATCCACAAATCCCCTCGATGTTCTTCTGACAGTCTGGTTGTGTTTTTACTATTGTTTTACGTCCTCAGGCAGGACACTTCCCCTTTCTATTTTTGTCATTAGTTAAAAAAAGTGCCATAAATCTCTGCCCCTTTTTGGAGGTAAATATAGAGGGCATATTCTATATGTGTGAAGCGTTTTAAGTTTCTGTATTCTGACTAGTCAAAGCCATTTTCCCTTCCCTAATCATAACTTAGTTAAACCTTATTTTGCATTTGCTTGAGGAAGATTGCTTATGAACTTGATCAGCTGCTTCTGGCAGTTTGAGAACCTGATGTCTGCCTACCACTTCTTAAAGGGCCTCTAGAATAGATTTGATAGAAGCATGCTTGGAAACCGCACACACCAGAGGTCCTAGGTATAAATTGGCTTCCTTAGAGACTATATTTGTATTTGTATCTCCAGGTGCTATATTTGTATTTAACAGAGGCCTTCTGAAGATTGTATCTGAACTGAAGGGCAGTGTGTGGGGTCCCCTGGGGGCCACATTGCATCTAGTCTCTTGAAATCAAGTACTGTGGGTGGTCGCTGTTCTGACTGTGTAGAGACCTGGGTCTGTGGGTCTCTGTCCCTTGATATTTTCTCCACCTTCATTGCCAAGACTGTTGTTATTCTATTTGCCAAACTCCTAACATTAAATGTGATAAGAATTAGAATAGGGGCACCTGGGTTCCTCCAACTGAAGCATCCAGCTTCTGTTCAGGTCCTGATCTCATGGTTCGTGAGTTCAAGCCCCACATTGGGCTGTCTGATGTCAGCATGCAGCCTGCTTTCGATCCTCTGTCCCCTTGTCTCTCTACCCCTCCCCTCCCTCTCAAAAATAAATGAACATTTTAAAAAATGCCTTAAAAAAAGAATTAGAATACATTAGTACAGAAGGCTTACCACCCAACTGCCCATTCCTCTGGCAAATTTGTTTTCCAGCGTCAACCCCTTTTTATTCTCTGAGCCGTGTCTTGGTGGTTGTCTGTATTAACATTTCTGGTTCACTGCTGTTACTAAGGGCAGACTCCAGTACTCAAATAAGGTGCACGCCTAACTTGCCACCCAAGCTGTCGGCCAGGACCTAGTCACATGATAGCACCTAGTTGCAGGGGAGACTTGGGGAATGTAATCTGTAGCTGGGAGGTTGTGTGCCTAACTAAAGCTTCTATTACTCTAGAGGAGGAGGGAATAAATATTGGAGGGTCAGCAGTCTCCCTAGAATTTTCCCCTTTGGGCTACCCAAATATCCATTTATACCTGCCTTCCCACAACTAAAACGTGCTCACCCCTTCCCCAAGAGAGACAAGGCCCGAGGCCCTAATCAGTTTCTTCCTTTAGCTCAAGGCCCAGGATCTGTGGGTGATGTGTAGTCCTCGGGATCAGCCCCCAGTGGTCCAGAACCTCTCCACCAAAGAGAAGTTACCTGCTCCCCTTCCCCCAGCACACTCAGAACCCAGTGGTGGTATCTGCACAGGGAGCCATGCTCACAACTGTCCCGTTTGAAATGAGAAACACGCTGTGGTCACTGATCTGTAGCAGTAGACATCTGGCAGAGCAGCAGGTGTAAAGGTCCATCCCAGCCAAGGGAAGTAAGTTTTTGGCTTGATCCATCTGCACCCCTTGTTCTTCTTGGTAGATCAGGGGTTCTCACTGCGCCAGACCTCCAGGCATCAGCATCGCCTTGACCTTGTTAGGAATGCAAATTCTGGGGTCTCACCTCATCTTCGGATTCAGAAATTCCAGGGGTGGGGTCTGGGTCTATGTTTTACAAAGGGGTGAGGGATGGGGGCAGGCACTGGGGGGAGCTTCCCTGTTCATTATTCCCTGTGGCCTCATCTGAAGTGGGAAGTGAGAAAGGTCTGCCCTTAGGGAGGGCCACTTGGCTTGCACAGCCTGCTTCCTGTTGGTCTGGGAAGTGTAGTTTTTAGCCAGGCAATCATATGTCTAGCTAAAACTTCTAGGATGTGTGAAGACAAGGGGAATGGGCATTCTCTGCCTTATTAGTACTGTCTCTAAATAATGTGCTTATACTGACCCTTTCATATTTATTTATTTATTTATTTTTTAATTAAAAAAATTTTTTAATGTTTATTTATTTTTGAGAGAGGGAGAAAGACAGTGCAAGCAGAGGAGGGGCAGAGAGAGAGGAGAGAGGGAGACACAGAATCCTAAGCAGGCTCCAGGCTCTGAGCTGTCAGCACGGAGCCTGACGCAGAGCTCAAACTCATGAACTACGAGGTCATGATCTGAGCTAAAGCCAGATGTTTAACCAACTGAGCCACCCAGGTGCCCCTAATTTTTTAAGTTTTCTTTATGTATTTTGAGAGAAAGAGAGTATGGGTACACAAGCAGGGAAGGGGCACAGAGAGAGGGAGAGAGAATTCCAGGCAGGCTCTGCACTGTCCACACAGATCCTGATGCAGGGCTTGAACTCAAGAACTGTGATATCACGACCTAAGCTGAGACCAAGAGTTGGATGCTTCACCTACTGAGCTACCCAGAGGCCCCTCATATTTATTTTTAAATGCAACATACAAACTTTATTTTATTTTTTTTTAAATACAGCATGCAAACTTTTAAAAAAAGAATTTATTTTTAAGTAATTTCCACATCCAACATGGGGCTCGAACTTAAAACCCCAAGATCAAGAGTGGCACATTCTACCACCTGAGCCAGCCAGGTACCCCTAAACTTTATTTTTTTTAAATTCAACATATAAACTTAAAAAAAGTTTATGTATTGATAGAGAGAGGGAATAGAGAGAGAACAAGTGGGGGAAGGCAGAGAGAGAGGGAGAGAGAGAGAGAGAGAGAGAGAGAGAGAGAGAGAGAGAGAATCCCAAGCAGGCTCCATGCTGTCAGTGCAGAGCCTGATGTAGGACTTGATCTCAAAACTGAGATCATGACCTGAGCTGAAATCAAGAGTTGGACCCCTAACCAATTGGGCCACCTAGGTGCCCCACAAACTTTTTTTTTTAATGCATCATACAAAGTTTATTTTTTGTCCTTTTCATATTTATTAATTTAAATATTATCCACTAATTTCCTAGAAGAAGATTTGGCTTATACATAACTTCTCTACCTTTTAAAAAAAATTTTTTTTTTCAATGTGTACTTATTATTGAGAGACAGAGCATGAGCATGGGAGGGTCAGACAGAGGAGGAGACACAGAATTTGAAGCAGGCTCCAGGCTCTGAACTGTCAGCACAGAGCCCGGCACGGGCTCAAACCCACCAACTGCAAGATCATGACCTGAGCCGAAGTCGCACACCCAACCGACTGAGCCACCCAGGCGCCCCACTTTTCTCCCTTTCTAATACATTTATGTCACAATTTTTAGTTCCTCAGTAGATTGCTTTTGTAACATTTAAAGAACATCCTTACATTTCTGGTTCTTTCTTGGTCAGCTCTAGGCAATGCCTATTGATTCCCCACTTTGTAAGATGAAATTGCCCATTTTCTTACCCTTTCTTACCCTGTTCTGTCCACTTTCACCTCCCAACTTTGGGTGAAGACCAGTTGTAAGTAGTCCTCCATGGATGTTGTTATAGCTCCAGGCTCTGGTAAGCCCACAGGAAAGAGCTGGCTCTTGGGTGAAACCCTAATCTCAGGGTCAGGACAGGCAGGGGAATGCTGTCTGTGTGTCCTGGTTGATAGATGTCTGTGATGGGGAAAGTACTGTGTGCATAGGGCATCTGCAGGGCGAATCATAGTCTAGAGTAGCCTTTCCCAAAGCATGGGTCTCAGAAGAGTACTCCAGCCAGATACCCCTGCTGCAAACCAAAAGCTCATGAATAACTAGGGCAATGCTGTATGCTTTATCAGTGGCCCCTACCTTTGGAGATTCACAATGTAAACCATCATATTAAGGCTCTGATAAGTCCTGTAGCAAAGACCTGCTTAGGCCCATGTTTCCATTTATATTTGATCATGGGACCCCTTTTGATGTGATACTTGGAAATAATCCCACAGAACCAACACACTGTGGGAATCACTGTTCTAAAGAATGGTGACCATGGTGAAATTGCCAGACATTTCAGAGAGGCCTCATGATGGAGAGACCGGGGGATCAGGAGCAGACTTTTATGGTCAGGCTGCATTCAGCATCAGAAGAGTCTGTCCCAGGGGGCCAGGGCTGACCATCACCCTGGGGCTCAAAACATGAAGATCCTACTCCTCAGAGGGACTTTTCCAGACTCTGAGCCTTGGGAGGGGACTATAAGCCAGGCTCCAGAGCCCAAGTTCTAGCATCTTGGGTGCATAGGAACTGGAATACTTTGACAGAGGCCAAAGTATTGGAGCTGTGACTTCCAGCCAAAGACAGATCAGCTGTCATCACTGCTGAGCTCTACAGCTGGTTAAATGCCACCAAAGGCAGGCCTAGGAGCTGAGCCTGTTGATGGTGAGGACCAGATGGCTCTAGCTCTGAGGAAAGAGGCTGGAAACCAGCTGTGCCTAGCCCGTGAGATAAAATTCGCCCTCATTCATCCTCATAGAGAGTTAGGTACGTGGAAGCTGGGCAGGGGTCAGTAATGAACTAAAGAAATATTTATCAAGTGGCTACAATATGTCAGGCACTAGGGACACAGCAATGAAAATACAGACACGGTCCCAGGCCTCAAGGAGCCTGCAGTCTAGTGTGGGAGACAAATACTAACAGGATGATGACACGGAGACCATAACCAACCGCAGTGTGAGTGCTTGGGGAAGTGCATGTGGGGTGATAGCATGAAAGAGGGCAGGATTTGATCTCATCAGGGCAAGCTTCCCTGAGGAAGTGAAAACTGAGCTTCCATTCGAAGGCTAAGTGGACCTAGTGAGACCTCGCAAACATTTCTAGGCAGAGGGCACAGCATGTGCAAAGGCCTGGAGATGGGAAGGAGCGATGTTTGAGGACTCAGAGAGGCCGTGGAGGTCTCAGCTAAAGGACATGTGAGTGTGGGTGGGCTGAGCCTACAGAGGGCGCAGGGGGCAGGGTCAGGCCACTCAAGGCCTCACAGGCCATGGTCAAGGGTCGGCTTTCTCAGGGGCAAAGGGAAGATTTTGGAGGGCTTGTTCCTGGGGTGTGCCCATTGTTCTGTCCGCTATGTGGAATAGGGGTTTGTGAGGTTCCGGGTGTGAGAATCTGAGTGGGAGAGCAAGAAGCTTCTGGAATCATTCCTCCTGCTGTCACTGTCTTCTCGGAGTTTTCTTGTGACTTTTGCAATTTTCACGTTTTGTTTTGGTTGTGCAACCTTGACAATTTCTAACTTTTGGTTTGGCATCTCAGCCAAAGTCATTTCCTTCCTGGAGCTGGGCTCTCATTGAATGGGGAATTTTTGGCTGCTGTTTAAAAGGAAACAGAAGAGAATGATCTCTTTCTTTCCAAAAGAGCCCGGGCTGTTGCAAGGGCCGGAAGAGGCTCCTGCATTTGCTCTCTTGGAAGGCTTCCCAGGATCCGCCCATTTCCAACTGCTAGGGAATAAAAAAACATGGATAGGATTCAGGGTCACTGGAGAATTGCCCCTGGAGGTTGGCACTGTGTTTGGCCAGGATTCCCCCGGGCCTGGAGTCTGCCCATCTGAGTACTAGTTGTAACTTGTATTTTGCACCTAATATGTGCCAGGCAGGCATCTTCTCTCACAAATCTTATTATCCCCATTTTATAGATGTGGAAACTGAGGCTCAGAGATTGACTAACATGCCCAGAGCCACATTGCTCATAAATAATGGGCTGGGATGGGGACTTACACCCTTACACCCTACTGGGGTAGGTCACTAGATGGTAGGTGTCAGGTCTCATTTTCCCCCTCTGAAAAACAGGTACACATATTGCCCTGTCTATTTTCTTGTAAACTAGGAAACTTCAAAACAAAAGAGATGGTGAAGTTTTTTAAAAGTTACTGCTGTGTGGCTCCGGACAGATCATCTGACTTTCCTTCCACGCACTAGCTATTCCACTGGAATAAAGCAAGTCTTTAATCACTGTGGGTTTTTTGGGGAGTTGTGTGAGAATGAACAGAGGGTCTATGCAATGCATCTAAAGCAGTTCCCAATTGTTTATTTATCTTTGAGACAGAGAGACCACAGTGAGTGGGGGAGGGGCAGAGGGAGAGAGAGAGAGAGAGAGAGAGAGAGAGAGAGAGAGAGAGAGAGAGAGAGAGAGAGAGAGAGGATCGAAGTGGGCTCTGCCCTGACAGCAGCAACCCCTGTGCGGGGCTTGAACTCACGAACCATGAGATCATGACCTGAACCAAAGTCGGATGCTTAACCGGTTGAGCCACCCAGGCACCCCCAGTCCCAAATTTTTTAGAGAGGAAAGGTAAGAGCTGGTATGAAAGGAACGGCCATTTACTGAACTCCTGCTCTTGTAAGTAGGCTTCCCTGGGTTGTAAGTTTCGAACACTTTGAGATCATCCCCTAACCAGGATAGGCTAGGTTATGTTGCAGTCCCAGATAAACCTTGAAATCTCAGTTGTTCAACACAACAAAGATTGATTCCTTAACGTCCAGTGCTGCCTCCTGCATTTTTGTAGCTGGCTTTGTCCTGTGGAACACATAGCTCCCAGGGGCAGTGTGGCTGGGGAAGAGAGGGCTGAAAGAGGCTCACTGGCTCTTAATGGCTTTGTCCAGAAAGTGATGATAGCATTTCCAGTTAAAATCCATTGGCCAGAACTGGTCACGTGGCCCCAGCAAGAGAGGCTGGGTTTGAGAGGAAGCAAAGGACTGTTTGGTCAACAGTGTCTCGCCTACAGGTTTCCTCAGTTCACGGGGATTTATGATGAGGTTCTACCTAACCATGGCCTATGCGATCTAACCCTTGCCCAGCTCTGTCACTTCATCTGTGCCACCTTCTCCTTCATTCATTTAGCTCAGCCACTAGGGTCATCCTTCATTTGAGGAGATACACCGGGCGGTTTTCTGCCTCCGGACCTTCAAATATGTTCTCCTCAGAATGCTGGTCCCTCCCCAGCTCTTTGCATTCTTCCCGGGGCTAATCTTTCTCATCTTTTGAGTCTCTCCTTAAATGGTATCTGCCCACAGAAGCCTTCCGAGGCCACCCCATGTAAGTAAGTCTGTCACGTACCCTCCCCTCTCTCAAGTTTGTTTTCAGCGCAGAACTTCTCCCAGGTTATAATCAGAAATCTCTTATTTAACTAGCTTGATGTTGGGATTATGTCAGTTTTGATAATGGATGGCATCCCCAGTCCCTAACACAATGAATGAATGAATGAATGAATGAATGCAGGGTAAATCATTTTAGCAGCTAGTGGAGTACAGGTCAATGGAAAACCAGAGACAGAGCAATTAGGAAGGCTGATTAGGAGGTCATTCTCTCAGATTTGCCTGATTTTGTGTCTAGCTTGAATTGGGAGTTGAGTGGCGTGTGTGTGTGTGTGTGTGTGTGTGTGTTGGACTTTGGATATCCGGGAGGGTCCAGTCCAGAGCTGAAAAGGGGAAGGAAAAAGGAAGATCCAGAAAGCTATATTTGTCACTGATAATGCCAGCTGGCACCAGGATTCTTTAGTTATGGCTGAATCACTTTTATTTGTGCTAGAAGGCTACATTTCAGCCACATGAGTCAGCTGAAGTGTGAAAACACACATACAAATATTACATCACTGTGTATCTCGAGAGCTGTGAAGGGAGGGAGGGATTTCCAGATTATGCTCACTGAGGAAAGACCTTGTTGGCAAAGTCCCCTCTGCTCGAGTGTTCGGCTCCTGGGTTTGCTACAGTATTCAGTGTCCTTGAGCAGCTGGGGGGGAATCCCCAGGCCCCTCTCCCAAGGGTTCAACATGCATCAGCCTTTCACTTGAGGGAAGTGGGTCATAAATAAGTGAAACAGACATAAGATGACTATTCTGGGTTTTGCTTTTTTGAGTATATAAAACAGAGAGAGCAGTTGAACCTGCTCCCCAGAGCTGTTAAATAGGCCATGCATAGGGGCGCCTGGCTGGCTCAGTTGGAAGAGCATGTGACTCTTGATCTTGGGGCTGTAAGTTTGAGCCCCGCACTGGGTGTAGAGATTACATATATATATATTAAAGTAGGTCATGTGTATGGGAAAGCTCTTAAGACAAAGCCTGACCTAGGGTTGGGGATAGTGATCATAACCATAGCAAATAAGAATAATAGCTTATATCTGTTGAGCCATTGCGTGTTTCATCCTCACAGCTACTCCGTGGGAGTGAGGGTACAGGGCCTCTCATTTGTCACATGAAACAGGTCACCTCGCCAGTGAGCCTGACTGCGTCTGGTGGGAAGCATGCCAAACGCTGTAAGCTCACTATCCCTCTGGGTTAAGCCAGTGGTTCTCTCAGCTTTACCTGGGGAACCTTCAGATACATCCAGGCTCTGATGCCCCACAGCCACTGGGCCTTTTGAGACCATGCCACTGCCTGCTGAGAGTCACGGTTTCCATTAGAGGACTGAAAATGTTGCCAATAGCCATTCACCCCATATGCTTCCTTCAGAGACCCTAAGCTGAGCACCAGAGGTTCTTTCTCTGTGCCTTTTGGGCAGGGAGAGAGGGCAGAGGATGGTCATTGAAGCAGTTTGTGCCCTGTCCCTGACCTTGGGCTGGCTGCTTTACATATCCTGTCCCACTGAGTCTGGGGGAATCCTGGGACAGGAAGGTTATAATTACTCTGATTCCACAGATAGGTGCAAATGATGTTCAGGGTTGAGAGAGTTGCCCTCGGCACACAGGTGGGAATTGTAGAGGCTGGATCTGGAAACAAATGGAAGCTTCCTCACGCTTAGTCTCTGTTCTACTCTTTGATCACAGTTTATATTTTTGTTCTTTTTTTTTTTGTTTTTTGAGAGAGAGAACACGTGTGCATGAGGGAGGGAGATGGGGGGGAGGCAGAAGAAGAGGGAG
Organism: Panthera tigris; assembly: GCF_018350195.1. Lineage (NCBI taxonomy): Eukaryota > Metazoa > Chordata > Mammalia > Carnivora > Felidae > Panthera > Panthera tigris. The sequence continues at coordinate 51,339,873 of NC_056661.1, forward strand.
AGAGAATCTTTTTTTATGTTCTTTTTTCTTTAAGTTTTGTTTGTTTAATTTTTATTTTTGAGAGAGAGAGAGAGAGAGAGAGAGAGAGAGAGAGAGAACAAGTGGGGAAAGGGCAGAGAGAGAGGGAGATAGAATCTGAAACAGGCTCCAGGCTCTGAGCTGTCAGCGCAGAGCCCGATGTGGGGCTTGAACTCACGAAACATGAGATCATGACCTGAGCTGAAGTTGGACGCTTAACCAACTGAGCCACCCAGGGGCCCTGAGGGAGACAGAATCTTAAGCAGGCTCCATACTCAGCATGGAGCCTGATGTGGGTCTCTGTCCCATGAACCGAAATCAAGAGTTGGATGCTCAACTGACTGAGCCACCCAGGCGCCCAAAAATACAATTTGTATTTTTGGATCTCATCATGCTGCAGAACCAACTTCACATGTGTAGAATCACTTTGAGAATATAATCCCAAGGGAGAAGAGCGTGAGGCTGTGCCTATACATCGGTCATGGAAATGCTATAACCAGTTTGTTTCCAGTCTTGGCCTTGGCAGACAGGAAACTTGTGGTGAGATTTCAAGTTTGTCACAGCCCTTTGTCGTGAATGCTTTGGCTTCCTTTGCCCTGCCCTGTCATTGATGGTCTATTTTTACCTCAACAGCACTCAGGTGTCTCAGCCTGAAAGAGTGGGTGTTGTATCTGCCCGGCTCTCAGAGATCAGGTTCCTATAGGCATTAAGGGTAGAGAGCCACATTTTCTCCTTCTCGTTTTGAAGGTGGGAAAGGAGGCTCGCAAAGGCCCACGGCATAGCTTCCGACGACTCAGATCAGGCACCGGCAGCTCAAGAAGAGAAGTGGAGATGTTAAATGTTTATACATCTTATTTATTGTCAGTACCTAAAATACATCTGAAAGCATGCTGAGACAGGGATTTCACAGGAAACTGAAATTTGTCATCCACCTGTCACTGTGGGCCTGACGTGGAGCTCTGTCAGCTGACCTCTGTGGCTGGCTGTGGCCTTTGAAGGTTGACTGGGTGGAAGGGTCGGTGTCAGCCAGGAATGTGCTGGCAGGTAGACCCTGCTGATGTCATAGGACAGTTCTCCCTTCTCCGTGTGGGGACCCCCACTCCCGAGTGCTGACATGTGACCCAGGGTGCCAGCTGTAGGCCACTGCATGTCACTGTAAAAGAATAAGAAAAACAAAGAGGAAGGCTGAAGTCTCCTTAGGATGAAAACATAATGAAGCCTTTATTTCCCACATGGGTGGAGGCCATAGAGGTCAGCCCCAGATGGGCTGGTGGCCTCAATGTTCCCATCAGCTATGTCCTGACAGAGAGACAAAGATTTGAGCAGAAAGAGAAACGATGAAGTCCCCAGCAATAGGACGCTGCAGTGAGGTCAGGCCAGGATGTTCACCCTCCCCACCCGCCCCTCCATTTGATGATGAGGAAACCAAGGCTCAGCCGGGGCCTCAGACAGGGGAAGGTGCTGTTTTTTTCTGGGGCCACAGACAGCTCAGGGTGCAGGTAGGACCTTCAGGAAGGCAGTGTAGCTCGGGAACATCTCCTGTCGTGGCCTGGCGTCTGCAGGAAGTCGCAGTCTTGGGTCCCCTTCACCAGCTTCATTGCGAGGGGAGCTGGGGCCAGGCTGTAGCGGGCCTCGTGAGAGGAGCCCCCACTGCCCTTCTGCCTCATACACAGATGTCCTGAGATACCACCATGGTGGCCCTTTGAGGAGCACAGGAGCCCCCGCCTTGGGGCAGTGTGTGGCGGGAGGGTCCTGGGAGAGGCGCCAAGCCAGAGAGGGGAGGGCAGAGGCGACGAGGACTCCAAGTGGCATGGGGTGGCCCCTTCCTCCTGGGGCAGGGGCACAGGGTTCACTTTATACCCACCTGGGAAACGGGAGGCTCTGTCCCCACTCTGCTCACCAATTCACATTCATGGCCGGCGATCGTTCACTTTGTCATTTTTGCACGAGGGCATGTGGAACGAACGTGGAGGTGTCATATAAGGCAAAGGTGTGTGACTCCATGCGTCCGGCTACAGGGCTGCTGCTGGAAAGGACTCCCCTGCTTCTAGGCTCTCAATTTTGGCCAGAAGGTCTTCGGCCTCAGGTGGGGGTGGGGGTGCAGCCTGGCCCATAGACAATCTTCTGAGTGCCTGGGGACCCCAGATAGGGGGTGGGGGATGAAGTGTGCATTCTCCCCGGGGGTCCCTGCTGTGGGTGTGAGTCCTGCCCACGGCCCTGGCCTCCCCTCCTTCCTGCTTCAGTGAGTCTTTCCTCTGCCTTCTCCCTCCGGCGGGTCTCCTCTCCTCCTTGAACCACTGGTTCCCTACTTGCTACTTCCAGGATTGTGGTGAGGATACTTGTAGTGAAAAGATCAAGAACACATCTTGGTGGGTGGCAAAAAAACAGAAGTGAGTCAGATCTGAATCTAGAGAGATGGCCTGTTTGCTCATCTAGGTCAGAAGGGGTCTCCGGGGCTGATGACTACTCACTCTACCTTGGAAGACTCAGTTCCAGTCATTATTGTAGCTAGCTTGCTTCCGGATTTTTATCCCTCTCGGGAAACATACTTTACTGTGCAACTAATGCATGACCATCGTTGAAAATTTCTACAATGTGAATAAACGGAAAACTAACCAACCAAACCCATGATGTAAAATAATTGATAACCACAATTATCAATTGCGGGAATAATCACTGTTCACGTTTTGTGTATATTCTTCAGGTTCTTTTTTTCTTCGTTATTCTATGCTTTCATATTTTACAGAAAACTGGTTACATAGTCTGTAGACTCTCCTGTCACTCAAAAGTGTGTTAACCCCTTTCCATGTCAAAGGAAAACATTTAGTTGCTATTAAAGTGAAAAGAAAACCCACACAAGTTAAAAAATTTAAATGAGCAGTCACATTTCTAGAGAAAGAAAATAGAATGCTCTTGCCAGGGTCTGACGGTGGGGAAGGATGGGAAGTTGGTTTTTAATGGGGACGGGGTTCAGTTTGGGAAAGTGAAAAGGTTCTGGAGTTATCTGGTGGTGATGGCTCCATGGCAGTGTGAATGGACTTAATGTCACTGAACTGTGGACTCAAAAATGGTGTAGGTGGTAAATTTTATGTCTTGTGCATTTTACCACAATAAAAAAGATATAATAAAACTAAAAAAGAAAAGTGTCGATGGTTCAGAATTGTGTTCAATGAAAACTAAGATTCACATCTTACCCTCCTTATACTAAATATTTTTAAAATATAATAGCAACAAGGGGCACCTGGATGGTTGAGTCGGTTGAGCGTCAGACTTCGGCTCAGGTCATGAACTCATGGTTCGGGCGTTCGAGCCCCGTGGCGGGCTCTGTGCTGTTAGCTCGGAGCCTGGGATCTGCTTTGGATTCTGTGTCTCCCTCTTTCTCTGCCCCTCCCCTGCTCACACTCTGTGTCTCTCTCAAAAATAAAATTTTAAAAAAACATTAAAAAAAATTTAAAAAAATATAATAGCAACAACAATGAAGTTCCCGTGTTTGGAGCTAAGCAGACACGTGCACTGTGTCCCTTAGTCCGCACAAAAGAGGCGAAAGGTCAACCGAGCTGGGACTTGATAGAGCTTTCCATTTCAGAGCCTGAACTCTAATCAGCTCAGCTCTGCTGCTTCTTTTTCTTTTCTTTTTTTTTTTTTTTAAAGATTTTATTATTTTTTTTAAAGTTTTTTTTTCTTTGAGTTTATTTATTCTCAGAGAGAGTGAGCATGAGTTGGGGAGAAGGAGAGAGAGAGAGAGAGGGAGGGAGGGAGGGAGGGAGAGAGAGAGAGAGAGAGAGAGAGAGAGAGAGAGAGAGAGAGAGATTCACAAGCAGGCTCCATACACTGTCAGCGATGTGGGGCTTCATCTTATGAACCGCGAGATCATGACCTGAGCTGAAATCAAGAGTCCTCTGCTTAACCTACTGAGCCACTCAGGCGCCCAAAGATTTTATTTTTAAGTAATTTCTATACCCACATGGGGCTCAAACTCACGATCCTGAGATCAAGGGGTGCATGCTCCATGGACTGAGCCAGGCAGGCAGGCCTGCTACTTTTTCCATAAGATCATTTTATTTAAGAGAATAATAAATAGGTCATTGTCAGGAAGGGAGAAAGTCACCCATTATCCCCCATTCAACCTCCCTACTACTTCTGTGCGTTCCCTGTAGACTGTCTTCACACATTCCCACCCACCCTTTTCTCCTGCTTTGTGCTGTGGCCACAGGGTGGTGCTGTCTGCCGAGGGGAGTAGGGGATTTGGGGTGGGGGGTGGGGCACAACAGTTGGTGTCTCAGCCTGGGCCATTCTGGTGTAGATGGTGAAACCAGCTCCAGGTTTGAATCTGATCAGTTGTTTGGGGACAAATCATTTTGCCTATCTGAACTTCAATGTGCTCAAAAATAAAATGCAGTCACTTCTGTCAGCCTCCAGAGATTGTCGTGAAAATCAAATAAATCTGTGTGGTGCCATACAAGTGTAGTGCCATGCATTTTTAGGCATTATTAATATTGTTCTAGTCCCAAAGCTTGGGTTTGAAAAGCTTGGCCCCTTGGTAACAATCAGCGTTGTTTAGAGAGATACACAGTTTACCTGTCAGAAGAAATGTTGCCAGAGATTCACAGGCTGGAGACCTTTCGTCCTAGCCCCATCGGATGCATGTGTGAGCAAGTCGGAGGCTTTCCCCAGGATTTCAGTGCCCCTGTTTCTGTGGTTCTCAAACGTGGGTCCACCTAAGAACACCAGAGGGTGAAGGGCCTTGAATGCAGGGCTGTAGAATTTGGATTTGGTCTGGAAGGTAAAGGGGAGATACAAGGAGTTGGGAGAAGAGCGAGTACTTCATTTGGACAGTGGGAGGTCACGAAGGCTTTAAACAGGAAAGTGATGAGGCAAGATTTGTATTTTAGCTAGATGTGGCCTGGGAAGGGATTGGGAGGCTGCCACAGCTAGAGGCAAAGGCCAGCCTGGGGAGACGATGTCACCCGGACAGTGATAGAGGAGGCAAGAGGAGGCACTCTGTATCACAGAGTGCAGGCTCTGAGAAGCTGGCTAGGAACTGGTGTAGATACACCCTCGCAGCACCTTTGGGGTTTCCCACATTGGTGCAAATGGGAAGTGATTCCTCTTAAGGACAGAGAACCTCCACCCAGGCTTCTTCGGCCAGTTGTGCATGCCCAGGCTGTGTGATCTTGGGCAAGCCGCCTAACTTGCTCCGGCCTCTGTTTCCTCATTTCTTTTTTTTTTTTTTTAATTTTTTTTTTAACGTTTATTTATTTTTGAGACAGAGAGAGACAGAGCATGAACGGGGGAGGGTCAGAGAGAGGGAGACACAGAATCTGAAACAGGCTCCAGGCTCCGAGCTGTCAGCACAGAGCCTGACGCGGGGCTCGAACTCACAGACCGCGAGATCATGACCTGAGCCGAAGTCGGCCACCCAACCGACTGAGCCACCCAGGCGCCCCTGTTTCCTCGTTTCTAACCTGATGAAATGCAAACAGCTTGTGGGAATCAGAAGCATGCCCCTGGCACTCTTGGTGCTCAGTGGATGTAGTCTCTGTTTGCAGGGCTCCCACCTGTGAGACAGGGAAGGATGCACATGATTCCACTGTGTGTGGAAGGGGAACTGTAGGACTGCCAGACTTGTGTATTTAGGGGCTCAACTAGGCACTTGGTGAGGTGAATATCCTTAATTTCCTCACGTGTTCAGGGGAACGTACAGTCTATAAAGCCCTTTCACGTCTATGTTCCCATTTCCTTCCTCTCAACAGCCCTGTGAGGTAGGCAAGCAGGCACGATCGTTATTATCCTCTCCATTTTATAGGTGAGGAAACAGGCTCAGAGAAGGAGAGTGTCTTGTCCAAGGTCACACAGCTGGCAGGGTTGGAAGCCTGTTTTGTGTGACTCAGTGTCAGAGCTGGACCGATCACAGGAGATTGTTGTCTCCCCCCATTACTTTCCTGGGGAGGCTGAGACCCAGGAGGCAAAGAACCCAATGGGGCCCAGTGAATTCTAGGGAGAGCCCGGAATAGACCCCAGCTCTCTGACTTCTAGACCCAGCGACTTGGTGGCTACCCCACTTCATGGAGTAATACTAACTTTCTTTCTTTTCACCTTGTTTCAGGGAAACCAGTTCCTGAAATCAAATCCTCTTTCCCGGATGCTGTGAAGCCGGGAAGACCTTTGGCAGCTTCTGTAAGAAACACTGAAGATGAACAGGGAAAGGGGCAGTCTATGAGGCCAGCCGCCTTGCCAGGCCCGGGTATTTTAAATTAAAATTTTAATTTGGAGTAAATGTATCTATAAGGATTTTCAACTCAGCATATAATAGCAAAAAATTGGGGCACCAGGGAGGCTCAGTCTGTTAAGTGTCCAACTTCAGCTCAGGTCATGATCTCATGGTTCACAAGTTTGAGCCCTGCATCAGGCTCTGTGCTGACAGCTCAGAGTCTGGAGCCTCCTTCAGATTTTGTGTGTCTCTCTCTCTCTCTCTCTCTCTCTCTCTCTCTCTGTCCCCCCCCCCCCCCACTCACAGTCTGTCTCTCTCATTCTCTCAAAAATAATAAAAACATTAAATTTTTTTAAATAAAAAAATAGCAAAAAATTGGAAACAACCATGGGGATGGTAAAATTAATGACAGTCGGTCATAACAATACAATACTGTTAAAAATGATGTAGATATTTTTACATATGTGGAAACATGCTCATAATATATTGAATTAAAACAGCTAAAAAAGTCAAATGACAGAACATATACCGTTTATTATCACTTTTATAGAAAGAAAGAAATAACTCTGTAATTGAGGGCTCTCTATGTGTCGGACATTGTTCGGAGCACTTCAGAGATGCTGACTTATTTAATCCTCAGCTGTCCAAGTTAGGTATTTTGATTATCCCCATTTCACAGATGAGGAAACTGAAGCACAGAGAGGTTAAACAGCCTGCCGAGGTCAAATGCTTTGGGGCCCAGGTATTTTACCTATGGTTTTACAAGTCCCCAGCATGGGCTGATCCTGCTGCTGGCTCCGGCTGGGAGCCCGATGACCTCTCTGTCCATTCTCCACAGGCCGCCTTACCCTCACAGCTGTGCGCTGAGGGCACTGATGGGAGCTGCCTGCCCCCACTCCCCCACCTTTCTCCCTAGTACCAGCCTGCCGCTTTGTGCTTAAAACATTCTTTTTAATGTTTATGTATTTTTCTGAGAGAGAGACAGAGTGTGAGCAGGGGAGGGGCAGAGAGAGGGAGACTTAGACTCTGAAGCAGGCTCCAGGCTCCGAGCTGTCAGCACAGAGCCCAACGCGGGGGCTCGAACGCCCACGAACTGTGAGATCACGACTTGCGCCAAAGTCAGATGCTTAACCGACTGAGCCACCTAGGTGCCCTGCTGCTTTGTTCTACAGCACCTGAGGCACTGAAAGGAAAAGTGATTTGCTCAAGGTCACACAAGTAGAAAGTAGCATGTGAGCAGTGTGATTTAAATGCCCGTGTCCCTAACCACCGCACACACCGCTATCCCCAAGCCTCTCAGACCACTTGTGCCCATGGAAGGGTTCAGGAACAGTTTGCCAAATGATGGAAGGACTCAGCCAGTGGATGACTTCCCCGGGGGGTGGGGGTGGGGCCACTGCATACATCCATGTGTCCATTCTCACCACCCTTCCCTGGGGGCCTGGCCTCCCTTCTGCTTTTCTGTGAGCTGAAGGTCCCAAATCCATGAAATCTCAGTTCATCGATGCTGTTCCTGAAGCCAGAGTCAGCATTGGCTGGGAGGAGCATGCCTGGGGTTTTGTACAGAGCTGTATTTGAGTCCCACCTCTCCCTTTCTAGCAGGAGAATTACATAGCTTCTCTGTACCTCGGCTTCTTCATCTAAAAAAGTGGGCACAATAGTGAAAGCCTATGGCATCATGTTGTAGTAAGGAATCAAATACCTCAATGTTGCTACCATGTAAGCGTTTATTAAATGTCAGTTAATATTAACAGCATTCTGGGCACCCCAGATAGGTTGAAGCTGGGAAAATAATTCTGGCGCAGGAAGTCTGAATTGTTAATTGTAGCTAAAGATAAAAACAAGCAAAAACAAGTGCAGAACTTTGAGCAGCAGTTAGAGATAAGGGGAAATGGTCCTAAAGCAAATGTGAAAGTGGTTGATGGCCAGAGGAAAGAGTGATAGTAAAAGAGGGAAATTCTAGGGGACTGCTGGTCCAGATGGAGGAGGTGATGGGGGTTGTAGTTTCTTCTGGTATTCCTTACCTGGGCTACTGTAGAAACCAGCCTCATCTGGAGAGACCTTTGCACTGTTCAATCTCTTAAATGGCCCTCGGGAGCACATGTGCCCCCGCAAGGGGAGATGATAAACACAATCTACAGACAGAGAGGGGAAGCCAGCGGTCTATCTTTGCCCAAACTAAAAATAATCATTAATTTCATCAGTGACCCAAACCTTGTCTTCTCTTGGGAAAACCCTAAGGTTCCATTGGGCCCCAGATTTCAACATGACTGATTATCTTGTTGGGGTGGAAAATATGGAGGTGGTGGCGGGGGAGGACAGAGATGGGTGGTGGCAAAGGCGCCCTTCTGTGTGGGAGACGCTGGCCCAGGAACTTCTGGTGCCCCGCTGAGTTGTAACCCAGGGACGTGGGGGCTCTGGCTGCTCCCCACACCCCCCAACCCTGGACAGCTGGGGAAGGATGCCAAACCTATTGAAGCTTCATGGCTGTGAAAGTGGCAGGACCAGGATCCAGCCCAGGCCAGTTGCCCCGGAACCCACGAGGTAACCCGTCTGTGCCGGCTGCCTTGTGGGTGGAAAGGAAAGGGGGAAGAGACATGGAGGAGAAAAGTACGTGAGCAGCCCATTAAACAGATTCAGAGACAAGGGCTTTAGTAGCTTGAAATACTGTCACAAAGCCTTAGCTGTAGAAGAGGCCATTGGGTTCTCAGTCAGCATCTCTTATCCTGCACGTATTTTTACCATGTTTGGTACTCCCCGTGTGCCAGTGACGGAGCTTGTGTTTTGTAACTGTCATCTCGTTTATTTAGTCTGGATGAGAACTCTACAAGGAATGGGCTTTTATTGCTCTTTTTACATTTTATTTATTTATTTAAAAAAATTGTTTTTAATGTTTATTTATTTTTGAGACAGGGAGAGACAGCATGAACGGGGGAGGGTCAGAGAGAGAGGGAGACACAGAATCCGAAGCAGGCTCCAGGCTCTGAGCTGTCAGCACAGAGCCCAACGCGGAGCTCGAACTCACGGACCGCGAGATCATGACCTGAGCCGAAGTCGGACACTTCACCGACTGAGCCACTTTCTCTTTTCACATTTGAGAAAGCCCAAAGAAATGAAGCACAAGTCACCCAAGTGCAAATCTTACTAAGGAAGGAGCCAGGACTTGAGCCCATTTCTCTCTGACGCCAACAAAGCAGACAGGGAAGCTGTAGAGGCCACTCCACTGCCAGCCACAGGGCCGGATGCAGAAAACCCCCAATCAGATATAGCACCACTCCGACATTCTGTCCTCATGCCTTCAGTGACACAACTCAGAAGGACAAGATTCAGGGTATTCTTCTTAGGGAAGCAGACATGCCAGAAAGATTTCTGTAGGATTTTTTTTTTTCTTCTTCCAGTAAACGTTTGGCACATGGAGGGTTAGTGATTTGGAAACAACCTGTGTGAAGATGAGTGTCTTCCCGGACCCAGTGGTTCCCCCATGCATTTACAAAGCAAGGGCTGGCTGTTCTCTGATTTGTCCACCTTGTGGTGTTGGCTCATATCCCATCCTGTTTTCCCTACAAACCACAGGGATAAATAGCCACTCCTCCAACTAGTAGCCCTCAGATGTCACGAGGTCAGACCTCAGTGACCACCCTCCCAACCCAAGAGGCCTAGTACAGCCTTCAGGTGAACCCCAGGCATCAAGCCAGACCAGAAGGTCATGGTTTATCTGAGGCCAGTGACTGGGAGTCACCGGGCGAAGGGAGAGGAAGAGGGACCATGTGTGCAGTGAGAGCCCCTGTCGTGAGGCGAGCTCTGGGCTGGGGACAGGACAGAATTTGAGGGAAGAACTGGGAAGGAAATGGAGTGGCCTGGAGCAGCCTAGAGCAACAGTCCCCCAGGGTGTGGAGCTTGGCTCCCCAGTGGTACCAGAGAGCATGCGTGTTAGAAAAGATGTATATCTCATGCACAAAAAACTAGGGGTTTCAAAGCTAAATATATAATATGTGAATTAAAGGGGATTGAAAGAAAAACATCAAGTAACTCACAGGGGAGGCGGCACAGAGACATGGCCAACAGTTAAGAGATGGATGAACATGACCACAGTCTGGGGACACAGGCCAAGGGTACTGAGCCGAGGCCAAGAGCAGGCAGGGGCATGGGTAGAGGCAGCAGTAGCAGGGAGTCTTACTCCAAGGCAGGGTCCCTGGGCCTGCCAGCAGAGGCCTACATTGGACTAGGTCACCTGAGAAGCAGGAAGATTTTCACCGGACAGGGGTGTCTGGATGGCTCAGTCTGTTAAGTGACTGACTCTTGATTTTAGCCCAGGTCATGATCTCACGGTTCGGAGATCAAGCCCCATGTTGGGCTCTACTTGGGATCCTCTCTCCCTCTCTCTTTGCTCCTCCCCTACTGTGTGTGCACTTTCTCCCTCTCTCTCTCTCTCTCTCTCTCTCTCTCTCAAAATAAATAAATAAACATTAAAAAAAGAGAAAGATTTTCACAGGACAAATGCCTGAGAGAAAATGGAGAAGGTAGGTGCTGGGCAAGGCTGGGAGAGACTTGGGGCCCAAGGGAAGGAGAGAGGGTGGGAAGTTTGGGTTGGAGTGTCTAAGGCAGGCCTACCTGGTGTCTTTAGGGAGATCAGGACCCTGGGTCTCCCCTTAATCTCCCCTCCACAGTCATTTACTGGGGGGAGCAGCCCATGGGAAGCACAGGGGAATGTGGGGGATTGATTTGAGAGGGCAGCAGGTCTCTTGGTCAGCTGCCTAGAAGTAGCAGCTGGTCTAGAACAGCGGCCCCAGGGAGAGAGGCTTAGGATGCACCTCCTCTTGGGCCTTGTGGGGATAAAAGATCCTCAGCTTGCATTACGTGAGCTTTGTTTTATCAGCTGCCTGGGTTAATACTTTAGCGAGCCTGATATTAGTTTCAGCATGGTGCCCTTTTCAGTCTTCTGAATTAAATTTTTTTTATGGTCAAAGTTCCAGATTAATCACTCATTTCCTGATGTTGTAAACCAGAAATACCTGAAGCAAGTGGATTGGGCCAGCAACCCTGGGGTTAAGGCCAGGTTCCCTTGGAGGGCTGGCCCCAGGTTACTCAGAGACCATCCTAGCCATGGGGCTAGGGCTGGGTATTTCCACATGGGGACATCTGAAGCTCCTGGCTTCTGGCTGAGGCCTGCTTCTGCATTGATCAGCCACCGCAGCCTGTCTCATGCCTAGCTTGCACCTGCTCTAGTTCATCCGACTCCAAACTGCTTTGTTAGTGTTCAGGTTAATCTTTTGGCGGAGGCTGGTGGGGAAATGTCACCTCTTTAACCTGGCTTTTACTGGACCCCAAACTACACTTCAAGCCTTCTCTCTCCTGAATCTTCTTCATTTACTAAGCGGTGAAGAACATGGACTCCAGAGTCGTGACTGTGTGCCCCTGGAAAGGTTGCTTAACCTCTCTCTGCCTCAGTTTCACCGTCTGTAAAGAGGAGATGGTAATGGTCCTTATCTCCTAGGACTGTCTTGAGGTTTAGATGACGTGACAGTATTCGCTAGTTAAGCTTGCCTGGAATATTTTCTGCATGCCTGTGCTTCCCTGCTGTCATACCTCCACTCAGCCAGTCTCACTCCCTCAATGCCTTCTGACCTCATAAGCACTTTTCGAAAACATTTCCCCATCTTTCAAGGTCAAATGCTCCTTCCTCTGTGAAACCTTCCTTGGCCTCCCAAACTGCTTTGGTGGCCTCTCCTGCCTCTGCCCTTGGGAGGCTGGTTATTGACATGACTGCTGCAATGGAGTTTATTGGAAGGAGGGCTCCCTAGCTAATCACCTCTGTGTCTTTCACTATTCCTTGTGTGGGAGGTGGGGCGGAGTAGGGCTTGGAAGTCACACGGATCTCCGTTGGAAACCTGGCTCTGCCAATTCATTGGCTGTGTGCCCCTGAGCACGTAGCCACCTCCTGCGCCTCCATTTCTCCACCCATCAACTGGGAATCACATAGAACCAACCCTGGGGCTGTGGTAGAGCTTCACTGAGGTAACTTGTAAGGAGTGTGTGGGCTGGCCCCTGGGGGTGTCAGAAAGTAGCAGTTGTCATTTGGGACACAAATGTGTGTTTGTGGAGTGAATGAGAACCTGGTTTGGTGTGGGAACTGGTTGAGGACCCCTCCTGTCTTCCTCCTTTCCAGGGCCTGCTCCAGCCCGAGCCAACCTCCTGCCTCCTTCCGAAGATGCCCCTCATTCCTTAAAAACCAACTTTCCTGTTTCATCTGATTCAAAGGTAAATCTTCCTCACCCCCAGGTGCTACCTCCCCAGGTTGTGGCTCTCACTAAAAAACCCAATGTATAGGGGTGCCTAAGTGGCTCAGGTCATGATCTCAAGGCTTGTGGGTTTGAGCCTCACTTTGGGCTCTGTGCTGGCAGCTCAGAGCCTGGAGCCTGCTTTGGATTCTGTGTCTCCCTCTGTCTCTGCTCCTCCCCCACTCACACTCTATCTCTCTCTCTCCTTAAAAAAATAAACAAACATTAAAAAATTTTTTTAAAAAGAGAATGTATTGGGGTGCCTGGCTGGCTCAGTGTGTTGAGTGTGCAGCTCTTGATCTCAGGGTAGTAAGTTCAAGCCTCATGTTGGGTGTAGAGATGACGTAAATAAGCTTAAAAAAAAAAAAAAGCAATGTATTTACTTCCTTGGATCAGTCTAGGCTCTAGTGGTTAGGGGGATGGGGAGAAAGTAGACTCGTGGAATTACTCCAAGCTTCTAAGATTCTACATGCAGGCTGTCAGTGCAGCTGGGTCCTGGGGGTTGGGGGTGACTGAAGAGGGTTCATTTCAGTGAATACATGTAGTTCTTTTTTAATTTTTTTTTTTAACGTCTATTTATTTTTGAGACAGGGAGAGACAGAGCATGAATGGGGGAGGGTCAGAGAGAGAGGGAGACACAGAATCTGAAACAGGCTCCAGGCTCTGAGCTGTCAGCACAGAGGCCGACACGGGGCTTGAACTCACGGACTGTGAGATCATGACCTGAGCCGAAGCCGGATGCCTAACCGACTGAGCCACCCAGGCGCCCCAGTGAATACATGTTTTTAATGAGCTTTTCCATTATTTGTGTTTAAATGAGGGCTGATACATGGCATCTTTTTCCCCCTCACAATATGTAAGTAATGTTACATTTATACTAAGTCATTTGCTTACAAACCACCTCTCTTCTAACCTTTTTTTCAGCCCAGTATATGTCTGAGTTACCCTGAATATTCAGTGTCTTGGGTCCAGGGCCACGTATGACTTTTGTGGGTGTTTAGGCACTTTTGCCTTCCTAGGCCTTTTCCTTCCTTTGTTAAAAAAAATAAAATAAGATTTTTTTTAATGTTTATTTATTTTTGAGAGAGAGAGACAGACAGAGTGTGAGTGGGGGAGGGGCAGAGAGCATGGGAGACACAGAATCTGAAGTGGGCTCCAGGCTCTGAGCTGTCGGCACAGAGCCCGTCGTGGGGCTTGAGCTCACAAACTGCGAGATCATGACCTGAGCAGAAGTTAGACGCATAACCGACTGAGCTACCCAGGCGCCCCTAAAGATTATATTTTATTTTATATTTTTCTTTTTCTTTTTTTTTTTTTAAATTTTTTTAACGTTTATTTATTTTTGAGACAGAGAGAGACAGAGCATGAACGGGGGAGGGTCACAGAGAGAGGGAGACACAGAATCTGAAACAGGCTCCAGGCTCTGAGCTGTCAGCACAGAGCCCGACGCAGGGCTCCAACCCACGGACCGTGAGATCATGACCGGAGCCAAAGTCGGACACTTAACCGACCGAGCCACCCAGGCGCCCCTAAAGATTATATTTTAAAATTGCATCGGCACAAAGATGAACACAATCCAAACTGGATTAAAAATTAAAAACATTTTCTTTGACTCTAAAAGTTCATTTTTGCTCTTCTGACTTTAAAGTAAATCAAAACATTTTGGTGGGCCTCTACAGCTGTCCTGGGCAGGGTGCCTGGCGGAGAAGCCAGTGCTTTGTGGGTCTGGTTAATGAAGCTCTTCCATAAAGAAGACGGGCACTGAAGCATGTGTTTTTAAATAATAATTTTCAAAGATAGTGTAATAATTGGGTGAATGATCATGGTATAATGTTAAATGAAAACACCAGAAATCAAAACTAGGAGTATGGCATGATCCCAATTTAAAAAATAAATCTGTACATCTACTTTATAAGAACTATCTTCAACATTAATAGCAGTTCAGTGGATAATGGGATCATGGATGATTTTTTTCCCTTCCAATTTTCTAAAACTGTAAGAGCAGATACAGCTTTAAAAAAAAGTTAACTTTCTGTGCATCTATTTTTTTAAATGTTTTATTTGTTTTTGAGAGAGAGACACACACACCAATAAATAACTACTACTGTGTTTGCATTTTGATATATTTTCTTTAATCTTTTCTGTATTCATATATGTGTGTGAATAAACACATTTAATAAATATAAATTTATTTATATTAAGCACGAGCTCAGCCATTGATCAGCTGTGTGACCTCATCTCAGCTCTCTGACCTCCTTGGTTCTCACCTTTGTAAACTGGGGAAAAAATAAAAACCCCCAATCATGTGCCAGGGACAATAATATTTTCCACATTAATTCCATATTAAATTCCATCTCTCCTCTCTGCATTCCTAGGACATTAGCGTCTCCATTCCTAAGCAGGAAACACTTTTGAGTATGGCTGAAGACAGTCTTTTCTGGAGTGAGGCAGACGTGGTCCAGGCAACTGATAACTTCAACCAAAGCCACAAAATCAGTGAGGGGACCTTTGCCGACATCTACAAAGGGCAAAGGCATGGCACGCCATTCGTCTTCAAGAAGCTCAGAGAGGCGAGCGCTTCTTTGTTTCTAGTAAGGGGTGGAGCCTGTATGGGTGAGGCTGAATTTTCATGTTTCATTGTCTTTTCCCACAGGTGGCCTACTCAGGTCCGGGATCTATCGAAAAATTCTTCCAGGCAGAGGTACAAGTTTGTCATAGGTAAGCCCCCCCTTTGGAAATACTTTGTTTAATAACGATGACAGCTAACCCTTATATAGTGCTTTCTGTGTGCCAGGCATGTCTTAAGTATTACACATCTAAAAATTCACTTAATCCTCACGAGAACCTTGTAATGGAGCTGCTGTTATCAGCATTATTTTACACAGGGGCAAATTGAGGCCCAGGGAGATTAAGTGTCTTATTCAAGATTCCACAGCTAGTAAATGTCTGCATAGTCCATGCTTTTTCTATGTAGCAACTATATGCATAGATTAGACTTATCACACAACCTTGGTTCACTTGGTCCAGCTCGTTCCTTCCATTTTTTGAGATGGGCAGAAACTGACGGTTTCTAACTCCAATGGCAAATCCATCTTAAAACTGTATCGCTCCAGAGCAGGAATTGGCAAACGATGACTGATGGGCTAGATCTGGCCGTGCCTGTGTTTGTCTGGTCTGATTGCTAAGAATGGGTTCTCCATTTTCGAATGGTTGAAAAAAAGAAAAAGAAGAATATGTCATGGCACATGAAAAGTACATGAAGTTGAGATTTTGGTGTCCATAATAAAGTTGTACTGGGACACAGCCACACTTACCTATTTCTGTATTCTCTGTGGCTGTTTTTGTATGATAGAGTACAGCTGAGTAATTGCAACAGAGACCATATGGCCTATAAAGTCTAAAATATTTACTATCTAGCCTTTTACAGAGATATTTTGCTGATCTCTAGTCTTGAACAATAAAGGCCTTCAAAAGTCATCCTGAAACCTGCTCCTTTTACAGATGGGAAACTGAGGCTGAGAAGTGAAGTGAGCCTGCCTGTCACAGAGCTGGGTGGGGATTGGGAAAGAAAAGGGGAAGGACCTAGGAAGACTCATTCTGGCTCTGCCGTCACTGATGAATTTAACAAATGCGTATTGGGTACCTGTCATGCTCTGGACGCCAGCTGTCATTCAACCTTGGCAAGTCACTGTCGGGGTTTCCTCTGCCAATGTGTAGCCTTGGGCGAGTAATGCATGATTACTGGAGAGTATTTTAAGAAATAAGGAAAATCAGGGGCGCCTGGCTGGCTTAGTTGGTAGAGCACACGACTCTTAATCTCAGGGTCGTGAGTTCAAGCCCCACGTTGGGTGCAGAGCCTACTTAAAGGAAAGAAAAAAAGAAAATCAGAAATAAGGAAACAGAAATCACCTGTTTTCCATAGCACCTATAAATAACTACTACTGTGTTCGTATTTTAATATATTTTCTTTAATCTTTTCTGTACTCATATATGTGTGTGAATAAACACATTTAATAAATATAAAATATTTAATAAATAAATAAAAACATTTAATAAAAGATGAAAGTATAATTCCCCTTCCCATTTTGGCAAAGTGCTTTTCTTGAGTTGGCAGATACTCCTTCACTGAGTGGGCAAATGTTGAGTTGTCAAGGCCCTTTTTTGGCTCTAGAGAGTACAGTTGTGAAGAATACACAGCCCCTGCCTTGGGGAAGTTTAGGGTCTGGAAGGGACTGAGTGTAAATGACTCTCATGAGTGTGAAACGTGCAGTAGCATGGCCTGGGGAAGTGGGGGAGGGCAGAGGGATTGGATAGGAGGCTATTACAATAGTCCTGTGGAGTATCCATCAGGGCCTAACTCAAGGCAGAGGAGGGAGGAATGAAGGGGACAGTTGGAAAGCTATTTATGATGGTGAATGCTGACTAATTAGATAGGGAGGTAGGAGGGTTTCCACGAAACTGGATGGATAGTGGTGCCCTTTGCTGAGATAATAACCGTGGGCATGGAAGCAGGTTTGGGACTTGTTGAGTCTAGACTGCTAATCTGCAGCATCGGAATGCAATTAGACATTCAGGTCTGGACCTTAGGGACGGGCTGAAATGAGAGACGTTGGGACATTCCTGATACAGGTGGGAGATCCCTGGAGACACAGCTTATCAAACAAGATGATGAGCTGGGGATACTTACGCTTCAGAGGAAGGCAAAGGAGAAGGGTCTTAGGGAAAAAGGCCATGAAAGAACAGTCAGAGAGGTAGGAAGAGGGTCAGGAGGGAATAGTGACTCAGAACCCAGCAGAAGAGGATTTCAGGAAGAACCCAGTCCTGGGAGTCAAACACACCTGCGGTCTGATCCTGGCTTCACTGCTTGCTGGTTGTGACTATGAGCCAGTTCCTTGACCTCTCAGCCTCTGTTTCCAAAAGATGGGGTGGTTAAGATGTTATGTGCTACCAAGCAGTGAGGCAGGATAAGCTTGAGCTCCTTGACTTCAAGCTTGTTGAAGGCAGGCAGTTTTCATCTCTCTACCCTGATGCTCAACCCTCAGGGGTCACAGCATTTGGTACCTGGGAAGCCACTGGTGGCCTCTGAGGGGTAGCGGGGGCAGAAGAGGGGTGGGAGGTGAGGAAGTGGAGCAGTCTTTGGTTATTCTTTCTGTCTGACTCCTCATCTCTGCACTAATTCCTGATTTCAGATGCTGCCACCCCAACGTCTTACCTTTGCTGGGCTTCTGCACCGGAAATCAGTTTTACAGCTTGATCTACCCATATATGGCAAATGGTTCTTTACAGGACAGACTCCAGGGTCAGGTAAGGGGCTGGATCATGGTCAGAGAACAGGACCAGGTAGCATCTAGGTAGGGACTCAGGGTTTAAGGACTTCCAGATGGGAGAGGGGCCATCCAGAGAGAATTTAGGTTGGGGTAGATAAGATCTGGCTAAACATCTTCAGATAAAAGCCTATACAAATTATTTGACAAGAGGCATTTCATTTAAGTCAAGAGCAAGACAAAGGTATCCCATAGCACTCATTTTATTTAACATTGTTCTGGGGGTGCTAGTCAATGCAATAGGACAAGAAAAATAATTAAGAGATACAGAGTATGGGAGAAGAGGAAGCAGATTTTTATTTGCTGAGAATGCTATTCTATTTTTTTTGAAAGCTTCCAAGATTATTCAAAAAATTTTAGAAAACTATATAAGATTAAATAAGAAAATATTAATTTATATGAGAAAATAAAAATTTAGCCACTTTGCTTATTAATAAAAATGCAAAAATCAACAGTATTAGCCAACAGCACACCTGTGCAACTTACAATAGCATCTCAGGTATAGCACTCTGTTCTTTTTTTATTTTATTTTATTTTTTATTTTTTAACATTTACATCCAAATTAGTTAGCATATAGTGAAACAATGATTTCAGGAGTTGATTCCTTAATGCCCCTTACCCATTTAGCCCATCCCCCCTCCCACAACCCCTCCAGCAACCCTCAGTTTGTTCTCCATATTTTTTAGTCTGTTTTGTCCCCCTCCCTGTTTTTATATTATTTTTGTTTCCCTTCCCTTATGTTCATCTGTTTTGTCTCTTAAAGTCCTCATATGAGTGAAGTCATATGATTTGTGTCTTTCTCTGACTGACTCATTTCACTTAGCATAATACCCTCCAGTTCCATCCACATAGTTGCAAATGGCAAGATTTCAGAGAATGCTATTCTATTATATATTTGCTTCCATATTTATGGACTATCTCTGGAAAGATACAAAAAAACTGGTGTCTTGGCTACCTCTGAGGAAGTGAGCTAGGTAGCTGGGGCATGGGACAGGGGGAGAAACTTTTACTACATATCCTTTGTGCCTTTCACACATTATGTGAGCATCATACCTACTAAAATTACAGTTTTAACAACAAACAAACCTCCTTCCCATCAAATCTTCAAATAGGGGGAAATTTTATTCCACAGGAGATTACTGCTTTCCTTAACAGAGACCAGACAAAGCAATTATTTGTGATATAATAATGATCATTAGCTTTATTGTGCTCTTGCTGTGTTCAAGACACCATGATAAAGGCTTCTCCTTCAGGCCTTGCCACAACCCAAGAGGTATCTCCCATTTTCTAAAAGAGGAGTCTTTGGGGCTCCTGGGTGGCTCAGTCAGCTGAGTGTCTGACTTGAGCTCAGTTTGTGATCTCATGGCTTGTGAGTTCAAGCCCTGCATTGGGCTTGTTGCTACAGTGTGGAACTTGCTTTGGATCTTCTGTCCTCTCTCTCTCAGCACCCCCCTTCTCTCTCTCTCTCTCTCTCTCTCTCTCTCTCTCTCTCTCTCTCTCTCTCAAAACCAAATAAACCTTGAAGAAATTGAAAAGAGGAGTCTCTGGCATAGAGAGGCAAAGTGTCTTGCCCAGAGGAACAAAGCTGACAAGTGTCAGAGCCGGAATTTAAACAGGGTTCATGTGGCTCTAAACTTCAGAGGTTTTGAGGAGACACCTGTTAGCAAGGCCAGTTCTTACAGGATGTGGGACCCAAGACAAGACTTGAAAAATAAGTAGTGACTTAGCCTGGACTTCCAGTCTTAGAACAACTGTGGCAGTGCCTGGGGATGGTGGGGGCTTTAGCTCACCCCACAATCCCCATCAGCCCTTGTGAGGTCTCCCCAAATACACATAAAGTTGGTGTAAGGTCCATATGCTTGGTGAGCTAACACAAGCTCCATAGCTCCTCTCCCAACCATCCCCTCCTAGAGGAAAATTCCAGAGTTTACCACTCTATAGTCATGATAAAAATAGCTGTAGTTTATTGAGCACCCACTGTGTGGTAGGCACTATGCTAGGGGCATACCATATATTCCTACACCATATCCTCCTTTGAATCCTTAGAGCAATCCCAAAGCATAGGGGTTTAACATTTAATAACATTTCCATTTTATAACTGAAGAAACCGAGGCTCAGAGATGTTGAGTGTCTTTTCCAAAGTCACACAGCTAGTGCGTGTCTGAGCTGGGATTTACATCTGGATCTTCTCATGTTAAAGCTGGTACCCTGCCAGTATTCCATGCTCGCCAAACCCTGTTGCAGAGGAAGTGAAGGTCTGGAGGAGAGACAGGAGCTCGTTGAGACTTTAAAAAGACACAGGCATAGGGGCGCCTGGGTGGCTCAGTCAGTTAAGCATCTGACTTTGGCTCAGGTCACGGTCTCACAGTTTGTGAGTTCGAGCCCCGCGTCGGGCTCTGTGCTGACAGCTCAGAGCCTGGAGCCTGCTTCGGATTCTGTGTCTCCCTCTCTCTCTATCCCTCCCCGACTAGTGCTCTGTCTCTCAAAAATAAATAAATGTATATAAAAAATAAAAGGACACAGGTGTGACTCTTTCTCCTCTTTTTTCCTTTACTTAGGGTGGCTCGGACCCCCTCCTCTGGCCCCAGCGTGCCAGCATCTGCTCTGGGCTGCTTCATGCTGTGGAGCACCTGCACAGCCTGGAGATCATCCACGGCAATATCAAGAGGTGAGAGAGGTGGGCCGCACCCTGCTGACTACCTGTGCTGCGGGGACAAGACAGCACACGTTCTTGTGTCCCTTCCTCTCCCCACCCCCACCTCTTTTCTCCGTGGCTCTCTCTCCCCATCTCACCTCCCTTGGGTCTCTTCTGTCTTTCTTTGTTACTGTCTCAAAAATCAGCGTCTGCTGTCCTCACGAACTACCCGCCTGTCACCCCGTCTTTTTGAGCTGGTGTTTTCCCAGTGAGCACCTCACATGCCGATGTATTTTACTTCTAACCCAGTAGCTGGTCTGGACCTGATCCTTGAGCTTTGGGTGGAGCCCCCTGGGATTTTGAGCTTTTCACTCAGGGTCTTCTTGGAGAACTGTCCCCTGCTTGTGTATCTGTTGGCAAGAGCAACTCGTGTCAGGGAATCTTCCTGAAGGGTAGGTGTGCAACCCAGTATCTCATGCTCCCAAGAACACGAGAGACCAGTCTGGGGACTGGAAGCATGGGGAGAGATTCCAGAAGACACCAGAAAATCTGGCAAAACTGACCTCAAAACCATAGAACTCATGCTTCCTCAAAGTTCTGTGTTTGGCAAGTGGGATCCCTGTCCTCTTTTTTTGTCCCTGATTTTTGTTTGACTGCATAAACAATTGTAATAGCGAGAAAGGAAATGAAAGGGTGAGAGGTCATTCTGGCTCTGGCACCCTGACTCACACCTGGCCTCCATTTCTTCAGCCCTTGCCCTCACAGAAGTCTTAGCCTTAAGGGAGTACTGTTACTTGGTTACCAGTTCACATTTTCTTTTTTCCCCCTTTATTTAAACAAGGCAGATATTTCCCTTTATTGCTTGTCATCCTTTTTTTTTTTTTAATTTTTAATGTTTATTTTTGAGAGACAGAGAGACAGAGTGTGAGTGGAGGAGGGGCAGAGAGAGAGGGAGACACAGAATCCGAAGTAGGCTCCAGGCTCTGAGCTGTCAGCACAGAACCCAACGTGGGACTTGAACCCACAGACTGTGAGATCATGACCTGAACCGAAATGGAATTGGACACTTAACTAACTGAGCCATCCAGGCGCCCCTGCATTTCACCATTTTTAGTGACTTTTTAGTTTTCTGTTGAAGGATTTACCCATAATTTACTTAACCACTCCTAATAGTGGATATTAGAATTGATGTTTCTTTTGTAAACAACTATTTAGGGTTAATTTGATAATTTTCACACATGTAACTTAGTTGTTTTCTTGTTTGTTGTTTGTTTTTTCCTTTGAAGTACTTTCTGAGAATGTTTACTCCCACAGATTAGATGACTAGGCTCAAGAATGTTTCTTATTGCTTCCCCTATTCCCCATGACCTGGGCAGGACTAGTCACAAAGGACGGTGGCCTTCAGACTTGAGTCAGTTGGGCCAGAACTTGGGGTCGGAACAATTTTGGAAGGGACCAAGCCCTCATAGGCTATCGGCTTGGCAAACTGAGGTTGATGAGGGTTTGACATCTGTGGGGGTCAGGAAGGCCACACCTCTTTGGCTACACCAATGGCATGCCTGGGGCAGCACAACTAATCTTAGCTCTGTCTTCATTTCCTGGTGGGAGTGGGTTCCCACTCCCTGCCCTTATCAGGACTGGCTCAGAAAATCCAGATTGAGGGTCTTTTTTTTTTTTAGTTTATTTATTGTGTGTGTGTGTGTGTGTGTGTGTGTGTGTGTGTGTGTGTGTGAAAGAGAGAGAGAGAGAGAGAGAGAGAGAGAGAGAGAGAGAGAGAATCCAAAGCAGGCTCCGCACTGTCAGCGCAGAGCCCAACACGGGGCTCAAACTCACGAACCATGAGATCATGACCTGAGCTGAAATCAAGAGTTGGATGCTTAACCAACTGAGCCACGCAGGCACCCCCAGATTGAGAGTCTTAAGTGACCCTTAACTTGTAGGGGCCAATGCTGCTTACTGCAAAGTTGTTTTCCAAAAGGGTCTCCTTGACAACCTCTTCTTTCCAGCTCAAACTGAGAAAGTTCTGTCTGCTTTCTTTTCCACAGCTCCAATGTTTTGCTAGACCAAAACTTCACCTCCAAGCTGGCTCACCCAATGGCTCACCTGTGTCCTGACAACAAAAGGTCAAGATATACCATGATGAAGACTCACCTTTTCCAGGCCTCTGCTGCATATCTGCCAGAGGATTTCATCAGGGTGGGACAGCTGACAAAGCGAGTGGACATCTTCAGCTGTGGAATAGTAAGACCTTCCTTCTGTGCTTGGGCTTTGGCCTGTACCTATTTGTTCTCCCCACAGCTCCTTTGTAAGCATAAGATATAATAGAAACCCATAGATATATTCCATCAAAGTACAGTAGGGGTTGGCAAACTATGGCCCCCAGGCCAAAACTGGCCCAGGGCATATTTTGTACCATCTATAACTAAGAAAAGCTTTTACATTTATAAAAGATTTAATAACAGTAATAATAAGTGAGAGAGACTTGGTTTGTGGCCCACAAAGCCTAAAGTATTTACTGTCTAGCCTGTTACAGAAAGTTTGCCGACCCTTAAAGTACAGCTACTCATGAGTGTCCAGCTTCTAGTAGGCTCCTTAGTGCCCTGATTCCCAGCCAGCCAGCCATCTAATGGTCCAACCAGTTGTCTGTTCATCTTTGTCCATCCATCTGTCCAACCATCTGTTCACTTAGTCATCCAGTATCCATCCGTTCAACAGCCACCCACCGATTTAGTATCCACCTCTGCTTCTACCCTCCCTCCTCACCACTGCCACCATCCTGTCCTATCATCACTGCGTGCTGGGCACTCTGAATATAAATGTAACTAAAACACAGTCCTTCCCCCAGGAGCTCATGGTCTGACTATAACAGCCTCCAAAGTATTTCTGTGGAACATCCTTGCATCTCTGTAGGTTGGATGTGTTTTAAGGCTTTTATGGCCAAATAGATATGAGAAATGCTGGGTTAAGTAAAGTCCAGCACATTTCTTTATCACAAAATTAATCAGAGACTTCAATATGGTTATGAGCCTTTAATTTAATTGGGAATTCACCACAGCTGGGCAAGTGGCATACAGCATTTCCCAAATTTATTTGACTGTGGAACCTTGTTTCCTCGGTATCTTTCAGCACCAGTGTCCCATGGAGCCCCATCTGGGAAATGCTGGCTGAGAAAAAAAAAGTGACAGTCTCTGATTGACCTTTGCCAAGAGCAAACACTTGCCTCTCAGACCTTGCCCTCTCTCTTCCTCTCTAGCCTTGAACTTTGAGCTTCCTCTCTCTGACCCCAGTCTCTTATCTGTCCACCTCTTGCACTAGTGCCTTCCCCGAGCCACCTTCTGCTCTTAGCCTGACCTCCATATATCAGATTCTGCTTCCTTCTGTCTCCTATTGGCTCTTCTGGTTTTCTTGACCCCATCAGGGGTCAGTGGCTCAGTGATGCTTAGTGGGGCTAGGCCAGGCTCCTGCTCATCTTAAGAACCAGCAGGACTAAACCCTGAGGCTACCAGGCAATACAGTGCAGAGCTTAAGGGCAGAGGTTTGAGTCCCAGCTTAGTTATTTTCAGCTTTGTGACCTCAGCTAGGTCACCTGTAACTCTGGGCCTGTTTTGTCCTCTGTAAAATGGAATAATGATAGGTATGGAGACTAATAAGATAATATATATAAACTAGTTAGCACGGTACCCTGCACATGTCAAGATTATTATTATTGTGGTGATAGTTATTATTCCTACCCTTATACCCTCACTCTTGATTTCTGTTTATCCTTGAAATAAAAAAAATTTTTTTAAATGTTTATTTACTTTTGAAAGAGAGCATGTGCTTGAGCTGGAGAGGGGCAGAGAGAGGGAGACACAGAATCTGAAGCAGGCTCCAGGCTCTGAGCTGTCAGCACAGAGCCCTATGTGGGGCCCTAACCCATGAACAGAGAGATCATGACCTGAGCCAAAGTCGGATTCTTAACTGACCAGCCACCCAGGCACCCCTACCCTTGAATTTTTTTTTTTTTTAAATTTTTTTTTTTCAACGTTTTTTATTTATTTTTGGGACAGAGAGAGACAGAGCATGAACGGGGGAGGGGCAGAGAGAGAGGGAGACACAGAATCGGAAACAGGCTCCAGGCTCCGAGCCATCAGCCCAGAGCCTGATGCGGGGCTCGAACTCACGGACCGCGAGATCGTGACCTGGTTGAAGTCGGACGCTTAACTGACTGCGCCACCCAGGCGCCCCTACCCTTGAATTTTTAACTCAACTCTTGACGTAACAATTTTTTTTCATTCATTCATGCATTCATTCATTCAGTGCCCACTGGCTCCCTTCACTCTTTTTCTCTGCCCTGCCACTGACACTATGATTTTGAACTCTGGTTCCTCCAGTTAGGAACACTGCATTTCTCAGTGGTTTTGTTTGTCTGTTTGTTTGTTTGTTTGGTGAACACTGAATGATCTCCATAAAAGGTTCAGCACAGAGCCTGTCTGTACAAGGGGCAGAGTGAATGTCTATTTATTCATTTCCCCTCGTCCTTCCCTCTCTTCCTGGCAGGAGCTGGTTGGGAATCCCATTTCAATTTGCTCCCATCCACTTGCTACGGGGTGCCCTCTGCTGCCCCCTCCTGGCCCCTGCCAGTCTGTAATTAATCCTGCAGGTCTGTCCTCTGGGGATAGGATGCCAGCTCAGATTTTAGGCACTTGCCTGAAGATCACCTAAGTGATTAAGGAAGAGAGTCAGGGGCACCTGGGTGGCTCAGTTGGTTAAGCTTCCAACTTTGGCTCAGATCGTGATCTCTTGGCTTGTAAGTTTGAGCCCTGCATTGGGCTCTGTGCTGACAGCACAAAGCCTGCTTGGGATTCTCTCTCTCTCCCTTTCTCTCTGCTCCTCCCCAGCTTGTGCATGCACACTCTCTCTTTCTCAAAATAAATAAACTTAAAAAAAAAAAGGAAGAGAGTCAGAATTTAAATCCAGGCAGTCCTGTCTGATTGTACACCCCTTAACCACTATGCTCTTATGTCTGCTGAGAATTTCTGTTCAAAGCAGGTGTTCCCTATAATAAGACACATATCATGGTTTGTCAAAGCTGTGGTGTCTTATACTGGTGCAGGGGTGTGCTCCTTCTGTGCGTGGGTGAATTAATGAACAAATAATGTTAATAAAGGCTGAGGAAGAAACATGCTACAGATACTGCTGAGACGTGCTGTGTAGAATAGACATATATACCCAGACTCCTCCTTTTCCTGAGACTGATGTAGCAATGCCTACTTACCACTTCGGATGGGTTTTTTAGTGAAATGATCTTTAAAATATAGTGTGTGGGCCCCTGGGTGGCTCAGTAGGTTAAGCATCAGATTTCTGATTTCGGCTTAGGTCATGATCTCACAGTTCATGAGATCGAGCCCTGTGTCAGGCTCAGCGCTGACACCATGGAGCCTGCTTAAGAGTCTCTCTCTGCCCTTCCCCCACTCATGCTTGCTCTCTTTTTCTCTCTCAAAATAAATAAATAAACTTAAAAAATAGACTTAAAAATAGTATGTGTACATATATGTATATAGATAGATATGTGAGTATAAGTATGTGTATACACATATTTATATATAAATATATAGTGTGCATATATAAATATACATATATATTTATGTGGATATACATATGCATATAAAACTCATGGTAATACACACATATTTGCTTTCCATCATTCCTGACTTGCTATTTATTCAAACCTTCTACTAGCAGCTGGGTGTTGTGTTTAGTTGGAGGAGGTGTTTAGTGATACTCTGATGTTCCAGATTTGGGGCAAGTGTCTGTCCTGGCAAATGGCAGAGCCAGGCCTGGAGCTCAGCTTTTGTTTCTGAGAAGAATCGTCTCTCTTGGCCAGAATCTGCTGTCTGAACTTCTGTATGAGTGTCTGAACAATGCTAACTGCATGTTCTCTCCAGGTGTTAGCTGAGGTCCTCACCGGCATCCCTGCAATGGATAATGACCGAAGCCCAGTTTACCTGGTAAGGGAACCAGTCACTTCTGGCTCACAGCTAGCAGGGGAGGGATCCGGAGGGCAGAGACCTCTACTGTACCCATTTTACAGATGGTTATGAGGCCTCAGTCTAGGGTTTGATCTGCAAAGTAACCTTAACTTCTCCCCTACTTACCAGCCAGCCAAGAATTTATTTTTTGTGATAAGAGAACTCAGAATGTTTAGGGGAAACCCATTTCTTCTCTCCACACATCCGGCAGTCAAATAGGATTTGTTTTCAAGTTGGTAAAAGTGAATTTCAGCCCTCTTAAATGGGTTTATATAATAAAAACAATAATTTCCATTTTGAGGGTTCAAAGAATTAGCATTCCTATGTATATACATACAGTGTAATTTCAAAAATATAACAGCACAGCCAGACTCTGTGTTTGGCACCTTACATATATTATCTTTCTAAGTCATCTCAAAACCGCCACAAGATTGCTAGGGTCATTGCGTTCACCCACACTTGAGAAAAGCAGGCTCTGAGGTTTGCCTGAGATCTCAGCTTTACTAAGTGTCAGAGCTGGACTTCCACGTCAGGTCTTTCTGGACTACAGATCCTGAGTTCTTAACCCTGACACTCGGCTGACTGTTTAATTTTCGTGACAGTGCAACCATATGAATTCAAGATTATTATCATCCCCATTTTTCTGATGAGAAAACTAAGGCCAAGGTGAAGAGATTTGTCTCATGCCCCCCAGTGAGATCTGTGGTAGAACTGGGATTTGAACCCATGTTTTCTGCAGAGTTCCAAATCCTTTTCATCAGTTTGAGAGGGGAGCACCTTTCCTGACTTGATGTTGAGGCCATTAGAGCAGTTGGTTTTTTGTGGCTGGGCCCCAAAAGCATCCCCTGGGCCCTGGGGTGGGGGGCTGAAGGCCTTCCTACACACAGGAAGCCATGACTTCTCCCTTTGCTGATCCCCCCAAGCTCTGCCACTTTTGGGCCACCGAGCCCCAGATACTGCACAGAGGTAGGTTTCAGGGCAATTTCAGGTAGGTGTGGGGCAATTTGAGGTGGTTTCTCCTATTCTGACAGTTTTCTTTTCTTTTCTTTTCTTTTCTTTTCTTTTCTTTTCTTTTCTTTTCTTTTCTCTTTTCCTTTTCTTTCTTTCTTTTTGCATTTTATTTATCTTTTTATTTTTTTAATTTACATCCAAGTTAGTTAGCATATGGTGCAATAATGATTTCAGGAGTAGATGCCAGTGATTCATCCCCTATGTAAAACAACCATTGCTCACCCCAACAAGTGTCTTCCTTAATGCCCCTTACCCATTTAGCCCATCCCCCCTCCCACAGCCCCTCCAGCAGCCCTCAGTTTGTTCTGTGTATTTAAGAGTCTCCTATGTTTTGTCCCCCTCCTTGTTTTTATATTATTTTTGCTTCCCTTCCCTTATGTTCATCTGTTTTGTATCTTAAATTCCTCATATGAGTGAAGTCATATGATATTTGTCTTTCTCTGACTAATTTTGCTTGGCATAATACCCCCCCCCAGTTCCATCCACGTAGTCGCAAACGGCAAGAGTTCATTCTTTTTGATAGCCGGGTAATACTCCATTGCATATATATGTACCACATCTTCTTTATCCATTCACCCATCAATGGACATTTGAACTATTTCCATACTTTGGCTATTCTGACAGTTTTCGTGAAGTGAATTCCCTAGCAGTCCTCTGGGTCTCCCTGGATGAATGTCACAGGAGAAGGAGCTTTTTGAGACATTTATGTAAAATTTTCTGGAAGGCATTTTTTGTTAATGGTTTCTAAAAATGTGGAGGAAGGGACGCCTGCTGGCTTGCTCAGTACAGCATGAGACTCTTGATATTGGGGTCATGAGTTCAAGCTCTATGTTGGGCATAGAGGTTACTTTATAAAAATGTGGAGGGTATAATTTTTTAAAAATCTTAATTAAAAAAAATTAAGATTGCACATGTATTTAAGATTTGGGTCAGAGATGAAAGCTGGTAACACCTAGTGTGGTCCACGGTAGGAGGAAGCTGGCCTTTCCTTCACCCTCGGGGGAGTGTTTCTGGCCACAGTGTTTTCGGAGGTCATTAGGTGGTTTCCATCAAAATTTAAAATGGGCGTGCCTTCTGATGCAGCAATTTCACTTGTACATAGGGACACACACATATAAGGGAGGAAAGACAGATGGACAAGAACGTTGATTGTAGCATTATTTATGTTAGTAAAGAGCTGCAAACAAGTGAAATATGTGTCAACTGGGAGGTAGTTAAAGAAATGACAGTATAATCACACACCGTGGAAATTCCATGAAGTTATTCATAAATAAGTTCATGAACATAAGTTTATAAATATTTATAAGTAATGAGGACAAAGTGTATAATGTGATAAATTTTGACATATGTATATATGTGCAAAATCATCACCAAGCCAAGCTCATGACTGTGCCTACTGCCTCAGAAGTTACCTCTTCCCCTTTGTAATCCTCCCTGCCCATCCCTCCCAGCCCCTGCCATCCCCCACAGCCATTGATCTGCTTTTTGTTACTGTACAAGGTTCCATTTTCTGGACTATCATACAGAATAAATCATAGAGAGAGTACTCTTGTTGTCTGGATTTTTCCACTCAGCATGGCTATTCTGAGATACATCCATGTTCTTTGTGTCAGTGGTTCGTTTCTTTTTGCTGAGTAATGTTCCTTTGCAGACATGTGCCACTGTTTGTCCCATCACCTGTTGATGGACATGTGGGGTGTTTCCAGTTTTTGATCATTACACATACAGCTGCTAGGTACTGTTGTATGTGGGTCTCACTGTGGACATGTGCATTCATTTCTGTTGAGGTATAATTCACACTTGTGAGGCGTATAGAATGGTGTACGTCTTAGAAAATGTAGACATTTATGTAACCAACACCACCACAATCAAGATATGGAGTATTTCCATCATTCCAGAAAATTCCCTTGTGCAGTTTTACAGTCAATGCCTTCTCCCCACTTCCAGCCCCTGGCAACTACTGATCTAATTTCTGACTGCATAGTTCTTTTTTGGAATATCAGATAAATGGAATCATAGAGTGTGTACCTGTTTGTTTCTGTCTTCTTCCACTTAGTGTGGTGCTTTTGAGATTCATCCATGCTATTTTGCATACTAGTCGTTCATTCCTTTTCTTGCTGAGGAATATTCCAATGTATGGATGTATGACCATTTGTTTAACACCAGTTGTTGGACATTTGGGCCACTTCCAGGTTTTGGCACTTCCAAATAAAGCTAACATAAACATCTTATAAAAAAAATAATGAGAGGGGTGCCTGGGTGGCTCAGTCAGTTAAGCGTACAACTTCGGCTCAGGTCATGATCTCTGTTTGTGAGTTCGAGCCCCGCGTCGGGCTCTGTGTTGACAGCTCAGAGCCTGGAGCCTGCTTTGGATTCTGTCTCCTTCTCTCTCTGCCCCTCCCCACTTGTGCTCTCTCTGCCTCTCAAAAATAAATAAATGAAAAAAAATTTTTTTTTAAATAATGAGAAAGACACGTATGTTTTGACAGGAAAATATCTCCAAGTGAAAAAAGCAAGTTCAGAATACTTTTATAGTTTAATCCCATCTTTGGCAATAAGTAGATGAATGAATAAAAAAAACTTGTAGCTTACATTTTCTTATTGGCAAACTGGGATAGATAATAGTACCTACTTAAGGGGCTTTAGTGAAGGTTGAGTCATATGTACCTAAAACAGTACCAAAAACAGTGACTTAGAGCGGTGCCTGGGTGGCTCAATCAGTTGAGTGTCCCACCCTTGATTTCAGCTCAGGTTGGGGGGTCATGCCCTGGTGACAGGGTCTGTGCTGAGCGTAGAGCCTGATTAATATTTTCTCTCTGCCTCTCTCTCTCTTTCTCCCCCCCCCAAAAAAAAATTAAAAGAAATTAAAAAGTTTAAAAAAATACCAGTGACTAGAATATAGTAAGCACTATATGAGTTAAATATTAACTATGATTACCGCTATTTTAATAACTCTTAAGTGGTTGCTTGCCACTATAATAATTATTACATATAACTAATATGTAACAAAAGTAATTATACCTATAGACTTCTGTAGCAGAAGGTCTAGGATAATATAATCCAAACCACTAGCAGGTGTTACCTTTGGCAAGTGAAATTGAAGAGATAATCTGCATATTTGGTTCCAAAAACCCAACCGCGCCTCTCTCCCCCGCTTCTCTGGCCTCAGGCATGGCCACTTCTTGAAAGCCCCTTTTGTTATGGAGAATTTCGAAGATGCACAAAAGTAAAGAGAAGAGTATAAGGAATCTCCATGGATCCATCCCATCAGTTATCATTATCACGCTTTTCTTATTTCTTTTGAACCCAAAAAACGTGTGTGTGTGTGTGTGTGTGTGTGTGTGTGTGTGTGTGTGTGTGTGTGTGTGTTAAAGCATAGCCTAAGGACACCTGGGTGTCTCAGTTGGTTAAGCTGGTTGATTTCAGCTCAGCTCATGATCTCACGGTTGGTCATGGATGAGATCTAGCCCCCGAGTCAGGCTCCGCGCTGTGGGTAGAGCCTGCTTAAGATTCACTCTCCCTCTCCACCTGCTCTTCCCCCTCCTCTCTCAAAAAAGAAAGAAAGAAAGCATAGCCCACGTATTATATTATGCCACCCATAAAATACAGTTTTCTTAATTCCTTAATATCATTTAACGCCCATTCCATATTTAAATTTCCCAAGTTGTCTCCAAAATTGCTTTTTAAAGTTGGTTTGTTTGAAACTGATACACACAAGGTCCACATGTTGCCTTTAATTATGTTTCTTGAAACCCTTCTTTTTTTTCTTAAAGTTCTTTAATTTAGATAATCTCTACACCCCATGCAGGGCTCAAACTCATGACCCCAAAATCAAGAGTTCATGCTCTTCTGACTGAGTCAGCCAGACGCCCCTTGAAACTCTTCTAGTCTCCAACTGCACCCTTCCCCACTTTTTCTTTCCACATATTGCATTTTTGCATAAAGTGAGTCATTTGTACCGTAGACTGTCTCATGTTCCGGATTTTTATGTCGTTGTGGTGTTCTTATTTCTCTATTCCTCTTATCCTGAGACTTGGTTAGATTCATGCTCAGTGCTGCTTCCTAGATGGTGCTGGGTGCTTCCCACTGCATCACAACACGATGCGCATAGTGGATCCTCCTCCTTCTGGTGCTGAGGTTCATCAGTGGGTCCAGGTGGAGTTGCTGACTCCACTAAGTTCGCTAAGTTTCCCCATCACCCCCCGTGCTCTTAGCGTCTCTTGATGACTCTTGCCAGATGAGATCCGTGATTTCACGGGTGGGGGGGAGTCAAATGGTGAGCTTCTGCCCCTATCATTCTTTCAGGGCAGTCGTTTTGAACAGTTTCTGACTCTGTTTCAGATGGTGGTAACCTCCATATCTGTAAATAACACCCTTCTGGTGTTTATTGATGTATCAACTTTAAACACCATGACAACTTCTTAAAATATGTATATATAGTTGGGGTGCCTGGTTGGCTCAGTCAGTTGAGTGGACTTTGGCTCAGGTCATGATCTCATGGTTTCTGAGTATGAGCCCCGTGTCAGGCTCTGTGCTGTCAGCTCACAGCCTGCATCCTGCTTCAGATTCTGTGTCTCTCCCTCTCTCTGCCCCTCCCCTGCTCATGCTCTGTCTCTCTCAAGAAAAAATAAACATGAAAAAAAAATTTAAAAATATATTTTAATATGTATTTATTATTGAGAGAGAGAGAGAGAGTGAGAGCACAAGTGGGGCAGGGGCAGAGAGAGGGAGACAGAGGATCTGAAGCGGGCTCTACACTGACAGCAGAGAGCCCAGTGTGGGGCTTGAATTCACAAACCATGACACCATGACCTGAGCTGAAGTCAGACACTTAACAGACTGAACCACCCAGGCATCCCTATATTTATATTTAAATATATATTCATATTTTATATTATGTGCGACATGGAGCTCCATCACTTTTTGCATTTTATATAGCATAAAATATTATACAATATTTATAGTGCATATAACATTGTATATAACATAAAGTACATTGAAATATTTGCATATATTTACATGAGTAACTACATAAAATACTACATATTCTATGAAATATAATTACAAATATGTACACATATAACATACTGATTAAAGTATACATTATATATAACAGAATATGTGTAGAAAATTTATATTAAATGTTTTATGTACACAAATATATCACAAATATAAAACATAAATGTAAATGCTTCGTATGATACAACAGATTGTTGTATCAATGACAAGATGCTATAATGCTGTATGCAATATGCTATATGTTATATCAATAAATATACATAATTATATTACATAGCTCCCTATACTATATTTAATATATTTAATCAATGTATTTAATATATTTGCAACATATTTACATATTTGTAAATATGTAAATATATACTTATGAAATATTATGAAACATAATTTATACTATTTATGTTTATATATTTATATAAAAATATATAGCATAACTTTTGTCATATGCATAGTTTAGATTTCTGCTAAGTAGTATAAAATATTATAAACCTTATAATATATAAATATAAAATTTATAAAATTTTAAGTATACACAATATTTATATAGTAGATCTCCTATTAAATATATATGTGTTAGGGGCTCACTCAGTAGAGGATGTGACTCTTGGTCATGAGTTTGAGCCCCATGTTGGGTGTACGAATTACTTAAATAAATAAAACTTTAAAAAATAATAATGCTTCTCGAACTTTAAAAAATAAATAAATATACATGAGTCAGAATCCTACACCCTAAAATATGTATTGTATATCAAAAAAATGTGCCTGTAATTGTTAATAAGATTAAATTATGAATGTAAATAAAGTTTTTAGCATGGAGTACTATATAAACCATAGCTATTGCTACTATTTATCATGGTCACTAATAGACTATTGAATCTTTATTCAGTGTCGAGTGTCACACTTCATGCCTTAGATGCGTTATATCTTTTAATCTTTGTGTTAGTCCTATTATCCCCATTTTCCTGGTAAATCAACTGAGGCCTATGTTAAGTCCCTCCCTGGGTGGTACTGGTGTATTATGGAACACCTTGTACATATAGGGAACTTAGCAGTTCTCCAGTTCTGGCTTTTTTCCTTGTTTCTTGGATCCTTGTATGCTTTTATTTCTTAAAATCCTGTTAAAAAAATTTTTTTTTACATTTTATTTATTTTTGAGAGAGAGAGAGAGAGAGAGAGAGAGAGAGACAGAGCACAAGTGGGGGAGGGGCAGAGAGAGAGAGGGAGACAGAATCTGAAGCAGGCTCCAGGCTCTGAGCTGTCAGCACAGAGCCCAATGTGGGGCTCGAACCCACGAACCGTGAGATCATGACCTGAGCCGAAGTCAGTTGCTTAACTGACTGAGCCACCCAGGCGCCCCTTAAAATCCTGTTTTCTGCGAAGTTTTGCAGCCCTGGTGTGTCGCGGGGGATGGTGGGGAATGTGCAGGTTGAATCCCACATCCCTGCAACTCACACTGGAGTGTTTATCCTCTTCTTCCCACAGAAGGATTTACTCCTCAGTGAAATCCCAAGCAGCACCACCTCACTCTGCTGCAGGAAGACGGGCGTGGAAAAGGTGATGGCTAAGGAGATCTGCCAGAAGTACCTGGAGAAGAGAGCTGGGAGGCTGCTGGAGGACTGCGCCCAGGCCTTGGCCATGGCTGCCTGCCTCTGCCTGCGGAGGCGGAATGCCAGCCTGGCAGAGGTGAGCCTCACTCTCAGCCTTTACCCTGGCGATGAGCCCTGCCCTGGGGTGGGTGGGCCTCCCGTCCCGGTGGCCCTGTGGTTCTGCTTTACCAGGGACTAGGTTAACACTCGGGGTTGAACCCTTTACCGAGATGTGATTTCATAAACCTGAGCCTTATTTGGTTGCAAGCATCACAACTTAATGGAGCTCATAAGAGCAAAGCAGGGAAGCCAGTGAGAGTAGCTCAGGAACCTGAGGGCGGTGTGCTGGGGGCCTCAGGAAGCCCAGGATCCTGTACTCAGTTAATAGAACTCTGCTTTCCCTGAATCTGCTTGATTCCTCCTCTCCTCTCTGTGGGCTCCCTTTTTTTGACCCGTGTTTTGGTTAGGAGATATGGCCATGGGTATTATGTATATGCTATGGTTCTACCCCGACTGGGAGATCAAGTCTCCAGGTCCCAATTCCAGTCTCTCAGTGAGAGAGCCTGTTTGGCCTACCTAGAGTCATTGTCCACCCGTTGGCCAGTCAAGTAAGACAAGGGGAGTGGGGCCCAGTTTATAAACCTGGTGGTCAGGGGGTCAACCCAAGAAAGTTGGAAGGGCTAAGTCCTAGAGGAAGGGAGCATCCT
The DNA here is from genome assembly GCF_018350195.1 of Panthera tigris. Classification (NCBI taxonomy): domain Eukaryota; kingdom Metazoa; phylum Chordata; class Mammalia; order Carnivora; family Felidae; genus Panthera; species Panthera tigris. Next base: position 51,374,673 of record NC_056661.1, read on the forward strand.
TAACCCATGGGCCAGGCAGATATCCCAGAAATCAAACATATCAGGGGCTACAGCATCTTTCTATGCATGTGATATAGAGTGGTGGTTTCCATGGTAACAGGTATAGATTTGTGGTCCATGCTGGGTATTTCTAAGGACCTAATGATTGCCCGAGAGGACTCTCAGGCCAACAGTGATCTTCAAGTGGTGTTTGGCAGAGAGGGACTCCTTGCAGTTACCTCAGGAGTTGCTTTTGGCAGCAAGAGGGCTCGGGGAGGTGCAGGCCCCACCCGGGACTACAACCAGACACCCCCTTTTACTTCACATAATTGTACTGAGTACTTAACACTTCATTTGAGGAAAGGGCTTAGTAGCTGAAAAAAAAGTCTTTGAACACCACCGCTGTAGCCCAGGCCTGTCATTTTATAGATGGGCAAGTAAAGATCCAGAGAGGAAAAGATGAGGCCACAGAGTCAGTTTCTGTCAGAGCTCTCTGGACTCCACGTTCATTCCCATGTCCACCATATTGCACTGGGATGTGGCAGGAGCTAGAGACCCAAGTGGTTGTTCTTCGCCTGAGCTGTTCCAGGTGCCAAGTGGCACAGCATTCATTCAGTACTTGTGTGTTGGGCGGGGGGGATCAAATCGGTGAACAAGGCAGGTCCAGTTCTGCTTTTCTGGAGCTCACAGACAATGCGTAGTAGTCATCTGTGTGGTGAGCACTATAGCATATGATGGGGTCCCACCCAGGAGGATTTTCCCCAGGTAGTGATTGTAAGCAAAGAGCAATCCAAACAGAAGAAGCAGCTCCTGCAGATGTCCTGAGGTGAGAGAAAGCCTGGCTTAGTCAAAGGTCTGGAAGAAGGTGTAAGTGACTACAACAAGAAGCACATGGGGAAGAGTGGCTTGTGGTGAGGCTGCTGAGAAAGGAGGAGCCCAATAATTTAGGGCTTTGCAGGCACAGTTAGGATTTTGAGGAAGACACTAGGGGTTTGAAGCAGGGGCAGGACGTAATCAGATTTATGTTCTGAAAAGATCTGTCTCCCTGAACCACTTATTCTTTCATTCAGGCTTTCATCTCTTCATTTATTTTATTCTTTTGTTCAACGTATTCATTAAAGGACACTCGATGAAGCTGTTATAATGAGGAGACTCCAAAATACAGTGGTTTAAATGAGATAGAAATTTATTCTCTTTAGCTGAACAGCTTCAACGCAGGCAGTTCAGAGCTGATGTGGCAGCGCCACTTTACTGGGGACTCCAGGCCGCCTCTATATTATTGTTGTTCTGCTATCCTTACTGTGTGGCTTCCGTTTCAGAGTCCAAGATGGCTGCTCTAGCTCAGGCCATCACATCTTCATTCCAGCCATTGAAAGGGGGTTAAGAGGAAGAGGAGAACACACTCCTTACCTTTTAAAGGTGTGACTTGGAAATGCACACATCACTTTTTCTCACACCCCATAGGCCCTAATCTAGTGACATGGCCACACCTAGCCACAAGGGAATGCAGTTTTTAGCTTGGTGAATATTTATTTGGTACATGCTCTGAAGATTTGTCTCAAGAGGTGACATTTGAACTGGACCTTGAAGGATGAGGAGGCATTAGTTATGTAGAATAAAGGGGATAGGGCATTTAAGGTATACAAAGAGGAATGAGAAGTGATCCTTGCCCTCAGTATTGCACAAATAAACTGGGAAGATGAGAGGTCATCTGGGTCATGGACTTGAAGACAAGCAGGCCTGGGGTCAGTAGTTCTGTTACTTACTGGCTGAGTAGCCTTAGGCAGGGAACTTAATTGCTCTGGTCTTTTAAATTTTTTACCTATAAAAACTCACTGTGCATCACATTCAAATGTGCTTTGTAAATTGCAAAGGCACTGAGCAAGTGAGATGTGTCATTGTTATTAAGGGTATATCTGTCTGCCCTTTGTGCGTGTGTGTGTGTGTGTGTGTATGTATGTATGTATACAAAGAAGAAACATTCCTTGCCTGCCTCCCTCTGATTTCCTAACCTCCCTAGTCAGAAATGTCCTCAAGGGCAATATCTATATTACTTGGGGCATTTCCAGTTGAAAGAGATAGAATTTAAGTCAAACTCTTAGTCACACACATACCCACACACACAGGAGGGGGGCCTGGGAGGGAGTATATGAATGAGTGAATGAATGAATGAACTTATTGGCTTACATAAACAAATAGCAGACAGGAGACACAGGGTCTCAACCAGCAAAAGTGCATCTATCTCTATCTCTGGCCTCTGTTTTATTCTTTGTGGGGGTCTTAATTTTTCCTGCTGTGAACAGGTTTTCTGTGTGGGTAGGGAGTCTGGATCTACCACTAGAAAGGAAAGTGGAGTCTTTCCTCAAGAAGCGTTAAGTAGAAAGGTCCCGGAGAAGGATTCTGGTTGACCAGCTTGGGTCACGTGATCAAACCTTAACTCATTAAGGTCAGAGGAATGGGATACAATGTTTGGTCCATCTTGGTCATGTGCTCTTTTCAAAGGCACATGCTCTCTTCTTCCAGACAGAGCAGCAAGAATCAACATTTGATTCTTCAGTCTCCCTCTTTCTCTCTCTTGGCCTGGGAGACCCGTAAGATTTTTGATTTCAGAGAAAGTTCTTATCTCTCCTCTCTCCAAGGTGTGTGGTTCTGTGGCCGCTGTGGAAGAGCGGCTGAGAGATCAGGAGACGTTGTCCCCTTGGAGTGGGCTTTCCGAGAGCACAGGCTCTTCCTCCAACACCCCAGAAGAAACGGACGATGTGGACAATTCCAGCCTTGATGCCTCCTATTCCATGAGGGCAGCACCCAGGGCTGGGGATGTTGCCTCACTCCCCCCTACAGAGGGCAGAGAAGGCAGGCTGCAGGCTGATGGGGGAACGCCGGCAGACTCCTCCTCTGGAGCCTATGCCAGTCCGGAGCCTCCCCAGGATGGTAAGTGTGTGGAGAATGATGTGCTTACACAAGCTCGTTTATGGGTCTCTAACTCAGCCTGCCATTTGTTCCTTCTGTTGCTCTAATTCATGCGTTCTTTGATTTTTCAGCTGTTCACCTACTAGCTGACTGCACAAAGAGAAGCCTTGGGTGGGGGTCATCCTTTATACTTCCCTCTGTCTCTGGCTGCCTATGTCCAGCCCATCACCCAGTCCTATCCATTGGCCTAAATATCTCTCAGCTCCATCTGCTTCTCTGCATTGCCTGGCCCCTCTTGGCCAAGCTACTGTCTTCTTGCTGGATGACCACACAGCCTCCCTGTGTCCCCCCTGATCCACTCTGGCCCCTTACCCTGTCCCTTCTCCAGCGACCAGCCAGCGTAGTTTTTAAAAACAACTCATGTCACCCCTTGTTTAAAGCCTTTGTATGGCCCCCCATCATACTGAGGGACCAAGTCAGAATTCTTCCTATCTCTCCGTCTCCTCTCCAAACACTCCAGGCTTCCTTCTGAAATAAAAATTTGGAAGGCCTGGGTGCCGAGGTGGCTCAGTCAGTTGAGTGTCCAACCCTTGATTTCGGCTCAGGCCATGATCCCAGGGTGGTGGAGTGGAGCCTGCTTGAGATTCTCTCTCTCCCTCTTTGCCTCTCTTCCCCCACTCACATCCTCTCTCTCTCTCTCTCTCTCTCAAATTAAAAAAAAAAAAAAAAAAAAAAAAAGAAGACCTTTTTAATGCAGTGTCCTTGTCCATTACTAAACATGGCTTAATGAATGTCCCAGGCCCTACCTCTACCTACATCTTCCTCCCATTGGGAGAAGAGAGGAGGGAGAAGAGAGAGAGGGTGTAAGTGTTCATGCCAACGTCTCCCACCCATGAGAAGGAGCGTGGAAGGCCCCGCCTTTCTGAAAAGTGGGGGCAGGTGGCAAGGCTTCACTGCAAAGGCAGAAGCAGGGAAAATGCTCGTTATGCTCAGGGCCTGATTCAGAAACCTGATTTAAGTGAGAAACTGACCAAGTCTGACTTCTAAGAATTATAATAGTAACTATTTCTAAATGCCGTTCGTTCAAGTTCTTTCTTTAAATTTTCTGTTGAACGCCAGCTACAGAGACTTCATGGAAGATTGAGATCAATGAAGCCAAAAGGAAACTGATGGAGAATATCTTCTTCTACAAAGAAGGGAAACTGGACAGCCTTGAACTTTTTGGCCCCTGATAACTAGAACACAGCTGAGGATCCTTGTCCTCAATTGGAAAGATAAACACCAAATCAAGAAATAGATCTGATGCCGAATCAAAATCTCCCAGGAAACACCACCCCCCCCGGCTTTCCTGGGCCGGGAAGAAAAGCTTCCAGAGTGAGCTAGGGAAGAAGGGACCTCAGCTTTTCAAGACAAAAAATACAGGAAGTCATCATCCTTTCTGGGATTTGTCAGTCAGAGCAGGGTATTAGGAGACTGAAGTGTAAACCGCGGTCCATGGGCCCAGGATGTGGGCGATTTTATGGGTTTGGCTGTGTGTTAATACTGTTACCCAGCTCACACCCCTCAAGAACTGCCGAGGAGTGCTGTCATTTGTACTTTCCAAAGTTAAGATCTCTGGGTCACATTTGCCACCAACTCCTGCAAACTTCCATGGCCTGAAAGATTCTCAACTTGTGTGTCCTAACACAGTTCTTAAATTCACATACCAAGGCCTCGAGTTTTACAAATGCCAGACACCTGGCAGAGGACTCAGTAGGTTTTCCACTTTCTGCATCTTGTAACCCACAGATATTTATTTAACGCCCACTCAGCACCTTTATCCTCCCATCCCACTAATGCTAATATTTTCAGTGGAGATTTTATTTTGAGAGTATGTATTATTTATGAGTGAATGAAGAATCTGGAGAGCTAGTTTCATGTCTGATTCTGCTATTTAAACCACATATTTAATTTCTGGAAACTTGGTTTCCTTGTAAGTAACACCTGTTCGTTTTCCTTCCCAGGGCTGTTGGGAGGAACAGGTGAAATGGCTACAGAAGTACTTTGAAAATGTACTTGCCCTGTTTTATAAAATAAATAAAAAGACAATAAATATAGATTTCTGCCATGTACTTAAGGTTTATGCAGTGGGTATTTTTTTGAAAAGTCATGTTGCAAATCTTTTTGGGAAACATCCTGTTTTAAATTCAGTGTGTCCTATTTTAAATAGTCCTACTATTGTAATGATTTCTTCTTTTCGTAAAATAAAAATACATGGCAGGGGGGCACCTGGCTGGCTCAGTCGGAAGATCATGTGACTCTTGATCTCAGGGTGGTTGAGTTTGAGCTCCACGTTGGGTGTAGAGATGACTAAATAAATAAACTTAAAAAAATACATTGATAAAGTTAACAGATATCTTGTAATTAGTTTTGATTGTATCCAGATGAGTTTGTTTGGAAAGGGTGCCCTGTCCCACGGGGTATCATGGAGTGTCTAAGAGTTGGGCGCTGCCTCTAAATGTTGATTGTTAGTAGCTGTGTGATCTGTCAGGTTAGGGAGTTACCCTGAGCCTCTGCTTCTTCATCTACACAATGGAGAGAATAAAAAGTACCCTTTTCATGTGTTTGTCATCAGGCCAAGGGGAAGAACTTGCTTGGTGAAAGCATTCAGTAGTCCCCCAAGAAGTTCAGCTTTGTACTGATACGTAACAAAGATGAGTGTGCTCGGGTCTCAGGGGCAGCCATGTGTACTGACACCCCTGTTTTAAGCTCTAATGGCTGTGAGGAGTCAACTAGAGTGTGTGTTATATGCCCCAACCAGGACCTGGAATGTGGCAAGCACCTTACAATTGTGAGTAGGGTCTTTTCAGGACTAGTGCCAGTAGGGTACTGGTTATCAAGACATACCAGCATTTCGAGAATAGGGCTTCATACATTTCTGGAGAAGTCAGTGAAGGGGCTCCTGGGTTATGTCAGCTAAGCATCTGACTTCAGCTCAGGTCATGATCTCACGGTTTGTGAGTTTGAGCCCCACATCAGGCTCTGTGCTGACAGCTCAGAGCCTGGAGCCTGCTTCAGATTCTGTGTCTCCCTCTCTCTCTGCACCCCCCCCCCCCAGCTCATGCTCTCTCTGTCTCTCTCTCAAAAATAAATAAACATTAAAAAAAATGGAGAGGTCAATGAACCACTCTGACAATCTGATGAAAGCTACAGACCTTCTCCCCTCAACAGGATGTAAATATGTGCATAGACATTTGTGGATATGAATTCCAGGGGGGGCTCATGGGCACCATGATGTCTTTCTATGGATCCTTAGAGGGAAGGCCTTTTTTCCCCAAGTTAATAAATGTACATGACCAAAAAAATCCAGTACAAACCATTACATGCTAGGAAAAAAGCCTTTTTTCCACTGGGGTTTTAGTCTCTTGCTTCTTCTCTCCAGAAGTTACCATTGCTGCTGTTTGGGGTATCCTTCCAAAGATGATGAAAATTTTATCTTTTTGCTTAGCGTCATTAATCATTAGATTTCATTAGAAAATTTTCATTCGAAGATCAAAACTGTGAGTTAGACATGGAGTTGGAATTTCTGGCTTCAGTGTGGGTATGTTTTTTCACATCCTTCCTGGCCATTCTTCCTCAACAGTACTTTTGGATTACTTTAGTCTTTTTGCCTGGTATTCCACTCTAAGGATATTTTATAATTTATATAATTAGCTTCCAATGCTGGATGTTGAGGTGGTTTCATTCTTGTTACTACAAAGTGCTCCTTCCAAAGAGGCTGTACCAATTTACACGGAATCAGGTATGGGAATGCATTTCCCCCCATCCTCAGCTACAAAGAATATTATCATGCTTCTTGATCATTGCTGATTAATAGGTGAAAATTTATAATTTTATTCGTATTTTTAAGTGACAAGTGGAGCCATTATTTTCAGATATTAAAGAGCCTTTCGTAATTTGTGTGTTTCTTGGTTCATTTCTGCTTCCTTGGTTCATTTTATTTTTTTTTTAAGTTTTTAATTCTAGTTACTTAACATCTGTTTCTATTTTAATACTTAATTATCTTATTAAGACAGTTTTTTACATAGTAAGGACATCAGCCCTTTTTTATGTGTTGCATTTTTCTAATATTCTTTTAACTTTGATATTTTTGCCCGGCAGAAATTTTACATTTTAGATTTTTGTATCGTCTTTTTTTCCCTGTGGCTCCTAACTTCCAACTCTGCCACTCTCTGGGTGTGTCACTTGGTCTCTGAACCAGTTTCCTGCTCTGCAAATGGGGTCATGATGTTAGTGCGGGTTCGAGGAGAGTATCGGGACCTGAACGCGTCTAGCTAAGGGTTGAAGCGCTGAGCAGCAGGGAGAGACACTGTAGGGTAGGGGTTCGCGGACGCCCCCAGAGCCGTGGAACGTTGGCGGGCGGAACTGCGGCCCTCCCTAGCTTCGCGCTCTTCGGGCCCACGTGAGTGGCTCCGCCCCGCCTTGCTTCCGACCAATGCCTCCAAGCCTCCTGACCAACAGGCGAGCTCCGTCTTGCTCGGAGTCCCGCCCCCTGCCGATTCGAGCAATGGGCGTCCCCAGTTCGGCGCAGGACCCGCCCCCGCCGCACGCCGGGCCGTGGGCCGCAGGGCTCGTTCCGGGAGGCGGGCGCAGCGGAGGCCGGTGTGGCCGGAGCTCGGGCGGAGGCCGGGCGCGGGCTGCAAGACTGGGGCGGGAGGCGAGCGGGCGGCCGGGGTGGGACGTTCCGGCCGTGGGGGCGGCGGGGGCGGCGTCTGGGCTGCGGCGGCAGGGGTCACCGGGCGAGCCGGAGGGTGTCTCGTGGCGGCCGAGCGCCGCACCGCTGCCTCCTGAGGGGCGGCTCGGGCCCCTAGGGCCCCGGGCTGGTCGGCGGGGCCGCGGGAGCAGGGCGGGCTGCGCGCCGGGTCTGGCCCTGCCCTGCGGCCCGCCCTCGGCATTCCGGGCCTCTGGACCACGCGCCCCCCCCAACCCCCCAAAGGCTGAGGGTCTGGTAGCCATGTGTGGACCCTAAAGCGCCTTGTAGTCTTTTGAAGCGCTTTGACATCTCGGAAGGGCTCTGTACTGCAAACTAAATCGTAGCAATTTGTAATCCCGGAAGCGCTTTGACATCTCCCTAGTAGCGCTGTGCAAACTGAAGCGCTTGGCGATCGCGGAAGCACGTTGTGGGGTTTGGAAACCAAACCGACGCCCTTAGTAAATCTTGGATCGTTTTGACTAAGGCGAAGCGCTTTGGAATCGCGAACAGTAGAAGCGCGTTGGTATCTCCGAAACCTTGAGAACTGTGATGGGCAGTGGAAAGAACGGGGAAAGGTCAGTGAGGCCCCTGGCTCTGACCTGGCTTGCCCTCCTCCAGGGGGCCCTGGGATGGCGGGGGTCTGCGGAGGGGTGGTGTTGGAATCCAGGCCCCCTCTTTACTTTGCAGGTGCCCATGGCGTCGGAGCGGCGCAAGGTCAAGTACCACTGGAGCAGCACTTCGGAAGGGTGTCCCCGCAAGCGCAGCTGCCTCAGGGAGCCCGGTGATGTGGCCCCCTCCAGCCGGTCAGCTCCTAGCTCTGCGTCGCGTTCAGGAGGCACCAGCAGCCCCAAGCGCCTGAAAGCCCAGAAGGAGGACGATGTGGCCTGCACCCCGGGGTTGCCCTGGGGCTCATCCTGCCGCAGAAATTCTTCCTCCTCCTCCTCCTCTTCCTCCTCCTCTTCCTCCTCCTCGCATTCCTCTGGCCCAGGTGTGGGCGGGGCTGCCCCCAAAGGCTGCCTGATTCGGAGCACACGGGGATTCCTGTCATCGTCCAGAGGATCCCCTCTTCGCTCTGCCAACCCCTCTCCGGAAGAAATGGCTTCTCTAGAGGAGGAAGCCTGCAGCCTTAAGGTAGGTGACTGGGAAGTCTTGCAGTCGGTGAAGCCCTTGCACGTGGCTTCAGATATTGGTGGCAGGAAACTAAGAAGGGTCATGTCTTTAAAGACCTCTGGGGTCTTCCCAGAGGTCTACGCAAACTCCGAACACCCAGCAGTTGGTCGGAGCGGGGGGGGGGGGGGGGGGGGGCGGGCGGGGAGGGGGCAGGCTAAAGTGCCATAGAGAGGTAGTTTTCAAACTTGGCAGCGCTTCAAAACTATTTGGAAAAGCTTTAAGGTGCTTGTGCCTGTTTCTCATTCTCATTTAATTGGGCTAGGGTGTGGTCTGGGTTTCCAGATTTTTAAATGCTCCTCAAGTAACTGTAATGTGCAGTTTAGGTTGAAGGATTACTGCATTAGAAGGGGCATGGCAAGTTCAAGAGACACCGCTGTGTTTATGTCAGTTGTAAATGTAAGGAATGGTGCCCTTGTAATTTGAACCTTTCTGAGTCACAGAACTGAGAATCAAAATTTGGTTCTTGGGCCGCCTGGGTTGCTCAGCTGGTTGGGAGGCTGACTTCGCCTCAGGTCATGATCTCACAGTCTTTAGCTTGAGCCCTGCATTGGGCTCTGTGCTAACAGCTCAGAGCCTGGAGCTGGCTTGAATTCTTTGTATCCCTCCCTCTCTTCCCTTCCCCCACTTGTGGTGTCCCCCCCACTGCCCACTCAAAAATAAACATTTAAAAAATAAAAAAAATAAAAAAAAGAACTTGGTTCTTGGTGTGGCTTTTCACCAGAGTTAACGGTTTCTAGCACCTTGGGATTTTGCTTGGTGGGTAGGGTAGCATCTGTTTTGGAGCTTAAATATTTAGTTCCCCATTAGGAACATGCAGGAGGATTTCTCAGAGGAGGTAGATTTCATCCACCCCTTCATTTTATATTAACTTAAAAAAAGATGGATAAAATTTTCTCAGCCTTTTGCTTTTGAGAGGGAGGTGGTGGTGGTGAGGGAACGTTGAACATGAGTCTGTGAGAAGTAGAAGCAAATGTAATTCATCTCTCATGGTCTGCTGTTTCCCCAGTGGAGAGGGTGAGTACTAGCTAATGTCACCGGCTCTACCATGAGCTTCATCCACTCTTCCAGTCAGGTTTGGAACAAATATTTATCGAGGGCCTAGATTGTCACAGGCAGTGCTCTAGTTGCTTGAGATTCTCCAGGAACAAAACGGACGTCACCGCCCTCTTAAGAGTTTGCCATCTGGTTTTGCAGCTCTGGACCTTAGAAGGTGAGGAGTTGTGTATGTGGAGGAGTGGAAGAAAAGTCATAGTTGGGTGAGATGAGCTGCCTTCCGATAAAGTGATCTTACAAAAGAAATAAAAGGCAATGAGGAAAGTGGATTGATCTATGAACTTTGGCTCACTGGTTAAATTACATGGAACTGAGAAATTAGGCTGTCGTTGGCTGTTGATCCTGTGGATCTCTTAGGTGAAGTGGGCCGGGTGTTCTCACTGTGCACCTCACACGACTCTTGTATGGCACGTGGATTTTTTTGTTTTTGTGATTTCAGATTCTTACGTCTTTGGCGTAAGAATACATATTGAATATGATTCAAATGTAAATCAGGTGAATATCAGTCTTGGCCCGTATAATTTAATCTTGCCATTAATCCTTGACATGATTCACTTGATTTGGGCACAGCATAAAATAATGTCAATTGATTAAGTTTTACTTTGGTGACAATTAGAGATAGAATGAAGCCCTTCAAGAGGGGCGGGAATCTTTGGTTGGTCTTTCAGGGGTGCTGTATTCCTGGCTCAGGCTGTCCTGCAGACCAGGAACCAAGATTTGAAGATATAGCCTCTGATCCAGGTGGGTGTAAGTCTATCATGGACCCATCTGTATCTCATTTAGGCCTAAGGGCCTTCTTATGCCAAAAGCAATTTAATGGTTAGCTGCGGAGTCATGAGTAGTCCGGTCCTGTCTCAGAAGTTGTGAGGTTAGTGCTTTGCCTTCAGTCCATAAGCTCTTGAGGGTTCCTGAGTACCAAGCACTCTGCTGGATTGTGGAGCCGTGAGATGGCTTCTCAGGAGCACATGTTTTGGGGGGAGGCTTGAGAAGTCACGAGACTGCCTCGCGATGTGGTGCGTGGAGCATATGAGTGAGCCCAGGATGGAGGCTAGCGAGCGAGGTGGGGGCAGGTTGCAGCAGGGCTTTAGTAGCCAAGGGAGTTTGGATTTTGTTCTAAGCCATTAGAGAGTTCTATAGAACTCTGTACACGGGGAAGGCAGATTAGCATCTTTGAAAGGTCACTCATGTTCCGTGAGGATAGAACATGAGCATGTTGATACTGTTAATCCTAATTCTTCCTCTCTAGCCCTGCTAAGGGTTGTTCCTATAGTGCTTGCTAGTTTGAAAACAAGGTGTGGTACTGGCCTCATCTTGATGAAATACAAAATGCCTTTCTTAGTTTCCTCTCAGTCTGCACCTCTGCCCCTCTTGCTCTGCAGCCACGTCCAGCTTGTTTGTCTAGTAAGTCGTAAGTCCTAAGTCCCGTCAGCAAGCACAGCCCAGCGGCACTCACAAAAAAATGGCAGGTCCCCCCTTCAGGTCCTTCTAAGGTCCCCTTACTCTTACTTTCTACCCACTTATCCGCCTGTTCTTCTTCATTTGCTCTGTAAACTTTGGGGTACACCCTTGGCTTTGTGTGTGGGTCCCGCATCATCTGTCTCCTCCCTAGTTTCAGCACTGAGGTCTCAGCCAGGTCACAGGATATTCACAGGGGAAGATGCTTGCTTGAGTCTTTTCTGGCTGCAATAACAATGCCGCAGACTGGGTAGCTTGTAAACAGTGGAAAATTATTTCTTACTGTTCTGGAGGCTGGAGTCTGAGATCAAGGGGTCAGCATGGTTGCGTGAGGGCCCTTTTCTGGGTTGCAGATTTCTCCTTCTGTCTTCACATGGCAGAGGGGACAGGGAAGCTCTCTTGGGGCCTCTTAGATGAGAGCGCTAATCACATTCATGGGGCCTCCACTTTCATGACCTAATCACTTCCCAAATGACCCACCTAGTACCATGACCTTGAGGTTAGAGTTCACCAAAGGAATTTTGGAGGGACCCATTCAGACCATGGCTAGACTAGGCAATTTGGAATCACTAGATGCCTGCTGGCCCAGCCTCTTAATATTTATTCCTTATTACCTCTATCTAGGACAGTTGTTGGAGAAGTTTTCTCAAATTCTAATGGTGGCTGAAGATCTTCGTTTACTCTTAGAGTAAGAGTTAAATTTATCTGTTGTGAACACCTTCACCTACCTGGCCTTTAGTCTTTAGTATGACCTACCTAAATTTCTACTTTCAACGTAGGGAAGGAAGACTGGAAGGGAAAAAATTGAGCATTTATGATGTGATAGACCTTTATCAAATATGATTTTCAATGTTTGACCCATAAGCTCTCATATAATCTTGAGAGGCTTGTGAAATAGGGAGTAATATCTTTACATGTCAGTTAACAAATATTTACATATCGATTAACAAATGTTTGAGCACCTAGTATGTGTAGGCTCTGGGAAAAGAGGCTCAGAAATGTTAAGTAACTTGACCAAGGCCGTATACTTGTATGTGGTGAAGCTGTGCTGTAGTCCCAGATCTGTGGGACTTCAAAGCCTGTGTTCTTTCCAGTGCGGCCCTCTGGAGCACCTGCTCTGTTCTGGCCCAGTGTTAGAATGAGGGATGGAGAGATGAGGAGGGCAAGATCCTCCCCTTGAGGAGCTCTCTGCAGGGTGGCACAGCCCAGACATAGGAAGCCATTGTGTATGTTGGCTCTCGAATGACAGAGCTTTCCTGTGTGATCGTGGTTCCTGCATATTCACCCAGCAGATGTCCAGTGCTCGGGTGGTAGTCCGTGCTAGCGCTTGGAGGTGCGAAGAATAAGGCCGTGGTTGAAGCACTGAAAAGTCATTCATCACTGAGCATTGTGTGGAGTGCTGTAACAGGGGTATTTAAAGTACTGAGAGTCAGAGGGATGAATGACTAACCATCGAGAAAGTCCTCACGGAAGAGGTGCCCTCGCTTGCATTTGCTCCAGCACCTTTCTTCATTCCCGGGCACTTGGGTGTGTGGAGAAAGCTGGGAGATGATGCTGGAAAAGAAGCTTGGGGTTGAGCCTGTGAATGGCTTCCGATGTCATGCTCGGGAGGTGGGGATGTATCCTGTGGGCAAATGCAGCACGAAGGGTTTTAAGCAGAGGCGTGATGGGGCACCTGGGTGGCTCAGTCAGTTAAGCGTCCGACTTCAGCTCAAGTCATGATCTCGTGGTCCATGAGTTCGAGTCCCACATCAGGCTCTGTGCTGACAGCTCAGAGCCTGGAGTCTCCTTCAGATTCTGTGTCTCCCTCTCTCTCTGCCCCTCCCCTGCTCACACTCTGTCTCTCTCCCTCTCAAAAATAAATAAACATTAAGAAAAAATTAAGCAGAGGTGTGAGGTTGCCAGATTTTAGAACTCCTCTGGCGCACTCTAGAGAAAGGATGGGAGGGATTAGGCAGGAACTGGGTAAGAACTGTTGGCAGTTGTGCAGGTGGGTGAGGACTAGGGCTGGAACAGCATCTCCACTGAGTCTTTGCCCCACCTTCAGAGGTGGATAATTCACCAAGCCATGCTGCCAGGAAAAATGAAATCTCTCCTTTAAGGAGCCAGGTTGTTGGCCTTTTCTCTTGAACTTTCTGCCTAATCTTTAACTTTATAGCCTCCTATTCTGAAAGTCTTCGGTAACCTGGATCCATTTCGGGTCCTCACGGCCTTTGACATCTCAGCCTTTGCTGCTATTTCTCAATTTTCATATTTTTGCCATTCTCCTTTGGTTTCCAGGATATTAGGGGGTACTTGAGTTTGCCTCCTAGTTCTGCCACTTACAAGGCATATGGCAGTTTCCCTCTCTGTACAAGAGGGATGACAGCTGTGCCATCTCTGAATTGTAAGTCACAAGGTAACACAAGGTATGTTATTTGAATTCGAACACTTTTTTTCTCCCACAAGGATAGTCCTGGTTTTCTTTACCAGGATGGGCAAAATGGTGGTCCATAAGCTGAATGCGGCCTGCTGGGTCCTCAAAGTACTCAAAATTTTGGAAATTGCACATTAAAAATATATGCCTCCTGTCCAGACCTCTGCCTTGAACCGGGGACTTGAGGGACCTTCTTCTCCTTCCCTACTTTCTACTCCCTTTTCCTGTGTTATTTTTCTCTCTGGCACTTTTTACTCTCTAACATATATATTGCCTTTATTCTGGTTTTCCCTTTGCTCACCAACTAGAATGTAAGGTGCAGTAAGCAGGTGTTTTGGTATGCTTTATTGAATGCTAAACCCCCAGATCCAGAAGCGTGCCTGCCAGCATATAGTAAGTGCTCAACAAAAAATTGCTGACTGGATGAAAAAATGAGTTAAATTTGAGATTTCTTGTTTTACTTGGAAAACCAGAATCTTTAACTCTGGATCTGTACTTCCAAGCGGTGGCAATTGGTTTGAGATGAGGAGCTGTGACCCATCAGACAGTACAGGCGCTCCTCTGTTTGCTGTCGACCTTGTCTTTCCGTGCTGTCCTACACCTGCCCTCGGCCAGGGGTTGGAGGGTGAGGAGAGGGGTAGCTCATGGCCCAGGGAGAGGTAGAGAAGTCAAAGAAGGGATTTGGAGCCTTCCAGGATGAATAGTAGTTTGTGAAATGTGAAATGAATACTAAGGCAAGGGTATTCCAAGCAAAGGAGATTAGATTTGCCTATAAAGGTGTATAAGAGGGTGTGACGGGAATGCTGGAGGCTGGCAGGTGGTTGGTGGTAGAGATGCGGGCGGTGGAGAAGCAGGCTGGGAAGTTGTGGCTGTGCCCTGTAAGGCAAGCCCAGGGAACCTCCAAGTTCATTTTTAATATTTGTTAGATTTTCTCAAATAAGGAAAGGTACCAAAAAAAATGGTTTATAATCTCCTTTCCCAGATAATCCCTGTAGACAATTAAAAAAAAGTGTTTACCATGTTAGAAAATTCAGAGGTTCAAAATGAAAGTAAAAACCACCTTTCCCGTCCATTTCGTCAAAGCTAGTAGATGCCAACAATTTGAGTACTGCTAGTAAAAAAATAGCATGCCCTGTTAGTGTCTAGATTTATATATTTCAAAAGCCTTAAAAAAAAACAGACAACAACCAAAGATGATATGTGCTTCCTGGAAAGAGTTCAAATAATATGAGAAGTGTGTAAAATAAGAGGGTAAACCTCTTTATGTAACCACTTGCTTCCTGATGGACAGTAGAGAAAAAGTATCAGCGACCTTAGTGTGGCGTTCTCTCTCTGTCTATATACTTGAGAGGAATTTAATGCAAATGAATTAGAACAAGTTGTAGGGACTATAGAAGGCCTTGGGATAATGGTCAGTCTAGGTCCTGGCTGGGAAGGTTTGGACTTCATTGCTTTTGAGATGATTCTAGAGGAAGATGTGTTGAGTGTTCTTACCCCAGGCTGGGATTAGATTGGATGCATTTCACAGTAAATTAACATTGAGAACAAATAGTGTAGCTCCTGGAATGAGTGAGTGCTGAGGGGAAGGAAAGAAGGGACTGAGACTTGACCTGTGTCTCTGAGGAGATTTGAGGTCGGGGGTAGTTATAGTCTCTGGACTGACCCTGGTGCATTCTCTGGGAGACGAGACACCTCCCAGCACCAAGGTTTTGATTTGGGGGAAGGAGTTTGTAGAGAATTTCAATAAGGCTTGCACCCTGCCCTCAGGACTTGGGAGATTGGAGTCTATTGCTCCCTGGGTCCTTAGGTCTCTTGGACTCTTAGATGTGGGATTGGGTTAATTGACCCTTTTATTGCTGAAATTTTGGGGTTCTCTTTTGTGTATGTGTGTTCTGAAGTGTTTGGTGGTAGTCCTTGGCCTTAAGGAACTTACATTCTAGTGTTTTTAGAGTGTTTATCTCTCAGTTCATTCCTGCCCCCTACAGTATGAGCGTATGATCTAATGAGCAGTAGAAAGTGAATAGTAAGAAATGGCAGCAATTCAGGCCCTTTTACAGTGGTACTTCTCAATAGGTTGGGATGGAAACCACCTCCAGGAGAGAATCTTTGTCTTAGCCACTGTCACTTTGCCTATGATTGGTGCAGCCACCACTGATTTATGATTTGCTGAGTCCTTGCTATATGAAATCGCCCTTGGGACAACCCTTTCATGATCTGTGATTTTTTTTTTTCCCCCTTCCAGGTTGATTCGAAAGATAGTTCTCGTAACTCCACAAACTCTGAATTTGCAGCCGAAGCTGAGGGTCAGAATGACACAATTGAGGAACCAAACAAGGTCCAGAAAAGGAAGAGGGATAGGTTTCGAGACCAAGGCTCTACAATGATCTACTTGAAGGCTATCCAGGGCATCTTGGGAAAGTCGATGCCAAAAAGGAAGGGAGAGGCTTCCACTAGGGCCACACCAAACACAAGGGAGCGTCCCAGCCGTGGAGAAGGGCCAGCCAGGAGTGCCACTGTGTCTCCTCCTCGGAAAGGGAAAGAGTCAGCCCCAGAGGTAAGAGCAGAGGAGGAAAAGGCTGTGCTGGAGAGGACCAGCTTCTGCGACAGGAGAGTGGTGATAGACCCTCAGGAGAAACCCAGCGAGGAGACACCTGGTGACCGAAGGACAGTCATTGACAAGCATTCTCCACCTCTGGAGTTTTTGGATGACTCTGACTCTCATTTAGAAAGCCAGAAGGTGAGTTGAGCTTACACCAAGTGTTAGGTTTTTAGTTCTCTTGATTTTATGTTATTTGGCCTTTGTAGTTTGATCCTAGGTGTTCTTCATTAAAAGCAGCACTTGACTTACCCAGGATTCCAGGACGAATTGATGATTCTCTTCTAAAATACTTTCAGAGTTTCTAAGAAGTCTCAATACAGTGCTGAGTTTTCTTTCTTTAAGATTTTATTTTTAAGTAATCGCTGCACCAAACTTGGGGCTCAAACTCACAACCTTGAGAGCAGGAGTTGTATGCTCCACCAACTGAGCCAGCTAGGCACCCCCCAACCTTTTTTTTTTTTTTTTTAAATGTAGACTTTATGTTTGTTAGGGTGTGTGTGCCTGCCCTAACAAAATGGATAATGGCTTAAAGAAAATAGAAACTTGGCTTCAGAAGAATGGCTTCGTAGTTTCAGGGACACTGGTGCCCTCTGTCTTGATGCCCTGTTCCCTCAGCTCAGTTTCCGTCTGTGATCTGAGTTGGCTACTCTGAAGGGACCCTGAGTACATTACATTGACATTCTAGCCAGTAGGAAGGGGAGAAGAGCAGAGGAAAGTACACTCCCTCTCTTTTAAGAACTTGGCTCAGAAGTTGTCCACATCATTTCTGCTTTTATTTATTGACACGAATCTAGAATCCTGGCCAATGCCTAGCTGCAAGAGACTCTGGAAAATTAACTTTCATCTGGGAGATTTACACCCAGATCACCTTTATTGCTCTTGAAGGAAAGAATGGTATTGGAGGGACACTAGCAATTTTTAACACAGTTTATAATTGGGGGGAAAAGTATTCCTCTGTTGTACCCATCTCTACTTATCCTTTACTTACATCTCTTGAGTAGCAGCTCCTTGAATCTCTTTAACTCTTTCTTCTAGTATCTCAATATTTCTCAGTGATCTTGCACTGTGTATTGATTTTCTAGTTGTAGACATCTATGGACGTGCTATGCAGAAGACGAGAATTTAGTTTGCTGCGCTAACTTTGGCAGCACCACACCCATGAACCTGTTATCTCTTCTCCTTGCAGCTCCCTGTGTTGTTGTCATACACTTTCTGGCTAAATCTATTGAAGATTTGTTATTCCCATGTTCCTAGCCCGAATCATCTAATATACTCTGATTACATTTTTTGTTTTGTTTTATTATTTTTGAGAGAGGCAGAGTGTGAGTGGGGGAGGGGCAGAGAGAGGGAAACAGAGAATCTGAAGCAGGTTTCCGACTCTGAGCTATCAGCACAGAGCCCGATGCAGGGCTTGAACCCAAAAACCGTGAGATCATGACCTGAGCCACCTGGGCGCCCCTGATTACATTCTTATAAAAAGTTTATCTTCCTTTGAGAGCATCACTGCCTTGTTTTTTCCCTTTAGTTTTCTTCATACCTGTCACTAATTCATCCCCAAACTGCTAGTGCCATAAAATTCTCCTCAATACTGTCAAAATAAGTAATCTGTTTTCTTCTTCCCTGTACTTGCCTTAGTTGTTGCCTTAGAATTCCCCCTTTTCCTGTTTCCTTTCATTTTTGCTTTCTTTGTGAGTAATTAAGGTAGGTGTATATAATACTGCCCGCCCCCCCCCCCATTTTTGACATACTTAATGTCTTGGTTTTTTAAAAATTTATAGATGTTTATTGTTGAGAGAGAGAGAGAGAGAGAGAGACAGAGCGACAGAGTGTGAGCAGGGAAGGGCAGAGAGAGAGGGAGACACAGAATCCAAAGCAGACTCCAGACTCTGAGCTGTCAGCATAGAGCCCGATGTGGGGCTCAAACTCAGGAGCCATGAGATCATGACCTGAGCTGAAGTTGGACACAACCGACTGAGCCACTCAGGCGCCCCTGACATACTTAATTTCTAGGAACACTAGTTTAATGTTTTGAGTATTCCTTTTTTAGAGCATCCTGTTATTGTTTGAGATTATCATGCCTTATCTCTTTGAGAATATTATAGGTTTGTTTTGAGTTTTCTTCTGCTTTCTGCACTATTTTTTCACTGAGTTTCCTTCTCATTTTTTTCCAAGTATTTTGGTTTCTATCTTTTGTGGTAGAGCTCTCCTGGGATGTGTTGGCTGTCTGTTCATATTTAAAGATGGAGCTTTCAAAAGATGATTGGAAGTCCTAAGTGCTGGCTTCAACGTAGAGTGATGACATTGGGTAATTTTGTGGGGGTCCCAACTGGATCTGTGGCTTGCTGTTCACAGGCTGCTCAGTGTCCCCCAGGGGAAATGCTCTGTTCCTCCACCTAGGAGATATACATCTGGCTGCTGCGGTTCTGGGAGTCAGGGTGAGGGAGGTACCTGGGTTGTCAACTGTCTAACGTGCGATGGTCCCTCACCCTTGATTGTGTGTCCATTGTCCCTGATTATTCCATAATCTCCTTGGCTCAACTTTTCCAAGTATGAACCTTAGTCTTTTGCTGGGTGGAGAAAGGGCGGACCCACCTGCACAGGATGAGAGGAGGGATCTGGGGACCTAACATCACAGATTCCAGCTCATTCTCCTGTTTTCATCTCTAGCTTTACCTTCATTTTCAGAGGTCGAATACTTCCAACTGAGTCTTTTGGGGGTCCTGTACTGTGGCTCACCCTGGGTTTTTCTCACTACAGGCTTAGGTTTTGGCTGTCTCTGATCTGCTTATCTGATAACTGTTCATCTGTCTGCTTTCTAGCGGCTGATTTTTGTGTAATTAGCTTTGCTGTTTATTCTATATGCTTTCTCTTTGTAGGTTTATGTCTTTTCAAGTCATTTCCTATAATTTTCAAAGGGTTTTTTGGCAGGAAGGACAAAAACCACATGTGCTATATTTAACTGGAAATCTCAAGAACAATATGTTTTATAACCTACTTTTTCTACTAACTATATAATGGCTGCGTTTCCTGTCTGATGTTGATCATGATCTTGTTGGGCCACCTGAAATTCCTTTGTATGGATGAACTTTCCAAACTTACCCAGACTTCTATTTGTCAGGCAGGGCATTTAGATTGTCTTTGTTAAGTATGCATTTGGAGGAGGCATGAAATGGTAGGTAAGCACTGAGTGTTGGGATCAGGTAATAAGGGGTCATACCTTGGCCACCTGAACTGTGATCATGAGAAAGCCGCTTAACCTCTTTGAGCCCCAGTTTCATCTGTGTAAAAGTCACAGTTCTTGAAATCTTATCATGGTTAAACAAAAGGATCAGCAGACTTATTTTGTAAAGGGTCAGGTCATATCTTAGGTGTTGTGAACTATGTGGCCTGCATTGGAACTATTCAGTTTTGCTGTAGAAGCATGAAAACAGAGATGGTATTTAAGTGCACAGGCCTGACTGTTCAGTAAAACTTTGTTTACACCAACAGGGAGTGCATTGGATTTGGCTTATGGGTCACAGTTTGCTGAACTGATAAATGAAAACGCTTTGCTCAGTGACTAAGTATATAGTAGGACCTCAGTAAATGTAACTTTAAATTTTACCATATTTGTGTGAACCTAAGGCAATCTTCAATATAGGTAACCTTCCATTTTCTTAAGAAAACTCAAAAACCTTTTCTTGGCCAACTTGACTAAGCCTTTCAGGAACTTAGATCACATAATCATAAGTCTGTTTATGGTATGTATTTGTAGTTACACTTGCATTTTCAAATTCATATATTTTCCCCACTCTGCCATTTTTCCCACTCACTCATTTCATTAAATTTTATTGAACCTTTGCACATGTCTTTGACATGGTCTTTGCTGTCACTGGAGTTACTTTTTGAGTCAAGTAGTGTGATTTCCTGAACTTCCCTGATAATAAGAATGGAAAATCTGACTCAGGAGGTCTGAGATGGGCATTGATGTTTGTTTGTTTGTTTGTTTGAATGTTTTTATTTTTTTTGGGGGGGAGGGTCAGATAGAAGGGAGACACAGAATCTGAAGCAGGCTCCAGGCTATGAGCTGTCCTCACAAAGCCTGATGCGGGGCTTGAACTCGTGAACTGAGAGATCATGACCTGAGCCAAAGTCAGATGCTTAACCGACTGAGCCACCCAGGTGCTCCTCAAGTATTTTTCCAATGTCTCTTTATGTGCAGTCATTTACCATACTGCTTTTTAAGAGTGATAATTTAAAAAAAATTTTTTTTAATGTTTATTTCTGAGAGAGAGAGACAGAGTGTAAGCGGGGGAGGGACAGAGAGAGAGGGAGACACAAAATCTGAAGCAGGCTCCAGGCTCTGAGTTGTCAGCACAGAGCCCGATGCGGGGCTCGAACTCACAGACAGCAAGATCATGACCTGAGCTGAAGTCGGACGCCCAACCGACTGAGCCACCCAGGTGTCCCAAGAGTGATATTTAAAAAACAAAAAGTGCGGGGCCCCTGGGTGGCTCAGTTGGTTGAGTGACCGACTTCGGCTCAGGTCATGATCTCACAGTTTGAGTCCGAGCCCCGCGTCGGGCTCCATGCTGACAGCTTGGAGCCTGGATCCTGCTTCAAATTCTGTGTCTCCCCCTCTGTCTGCCCCTTCCCTGCTCATGCTCCATGTGTCTCTCTCTCAATAATAAGTAAACGTTAAAAAATTAAAAAAAAAAAATAAAAAAATAAAAAAAAAGTGCTCTTTAAAAGGTTTGTTGAAAATGACGTTGGGCAAACTGTGAGGTCATATCCTCCAGAAATGATTATTAAATCTGGTACATCTCTTTGCTTAACCCCACCCCTCTATTTTTAAGAAATGAATTATTTAGGGAACCTTCCTATAAGCATCCAACATTAGCTTGGTTGAGGTCCGTTTGGGGTCATTTGTCCTCCTCACATAAAAGAACGTACATCTTGCAATACAGGAGACTTTGTAAGAACTAGCATATAAAATGCCCCCTTTCTGAGGGGTTATCTTCAGGGATAAAACCTTACCTTCTGTTCAGGTGCTTTCTGTAATTTTAATCAGATTAGTTATTTAAAGAAATGGCAGAATAACTTTAAAGAGCTGGATTGCAAAGATGTTAATTGCATCTGAGAATGGTTTTAACTTTCAAATGCACATATACAAAAGTAATGATTCTAGTGTGTCTTAGTGGAAAAAAGGAAAAAAAAAAACAAACTTGTCCAGCTGTAGCAAGACTGCAAGTTTTTATTGTCTACGTTGGTGGAAATTTCCACCATAAGTAAGATGGTTTTTGAAGGATTATTCTCCCTTAGAGATTAACTTGTAGAAAACTTTTTTTTTTTTTTTTTTTTTTAAGTAAACTCTGTGTCCAATGTGGAGCTTGAACTTGCAACCCTGACATCAAGAGTCACACACTCCACTGACTGAGCCAGTCAGACGCCCCTGAAAAACCTTTTATGGGAAATTTCAAGCATATTCAAAGTAAATAGACTAGTGTAACAAATCACCCAGTTGCCTGTCACCCACCTTCAGGAGTTCAGATTAAATGTTAAATGTGCTGCAATTTAGGTTATCTTGTATCTTAGAAAATATTATTTTTTTAAAAATATTTTTTTTTAATGTTTGTTTATTTTTGAGAGGGAGAGAGACAGAGACAGAGCATGAGCAGGGGAGGGGCGGAGAGAAAGGAAGACGCAGAATCTGAAGCAGGCTCCATGCTCTGAACTGTCAGCACAGAGCCTGATGCAGGGCTCGAACTTACGAACTGTGAGATTGTAACCTGAGTGGAAGCCAGACGCTTAACTGACTGAGCAACCCAGGCACCCCTAGAAAAGGTTCTTGTTTGGATATTTCTGTTACTCAGGAAAGGAGTAGCAAGAAGAAAATCTAAAGTGGGAAAGTATCCTATGGGAAGTTTATAATTCATTAACATTTTTGTGACCAGTAAAATGTGACCATTTTGTTTCCTTTTGGAGTATGGGTAGAGGTATGGAAGGTTAGTATCCTCAGTAGA
This sequence comes from Panthera tigris, assembly GCF_018350195.1. Taxonomy (NCBI): domain Eukaryota; kingdom Metazoa; phylum Chordata; class Mammalia; order Carnivora; family Felidae; genus Panthera; species Panthera tigris. Next base: position 51,396,989 of record NC_056661.1, read on the forward strand.
AACAAAAAAAGATTTCTTTTCCATTTTAAGGAAGTAATCAATTTATTCATCAGGCTTCTTTAGAATGAATTTTTTGTTATGTGATTTGTATTTGCTTATACAAGTATTTTTAGGAAAACACTTTGTAAAGTGTGTTTTGCTGCTCAAGCTGACTGGTCCTGGAGGGTATAGATGGCTTCGTTAACTAAAAGAAACTAGGAACAGTCTTTTTTGCATGAGTTGAGATCTATGTGTTTACTGTATTTCTCAAACCTGATTTGTATAAAAGTGACATGGAGAATTAAATACGGATTCTTTGGGACCCTGTTGAATTAAAATCTCTTAGGGTGGGGTAGCCTTAAAAAGCCCCCAGTTGGTTCCAATATGAAGCTAAGTTCAGGAACCATTGCCCCATTTATTCTACAGATTAATTCATCAAATATTTGTGAGCACGGTATGCTAGGCACTGTTGTAAGTGTTTGGAAGATATGAGTGAAGAAACCAAAAATTCCTGACCTTCGGGACTTCTGTTTTAGGCAAAGCTAAATTGATTTAATGTAATGTGATCCACTTAACCATTGCCATGTAGTGGCTGAAACTAAATGTTTTACTTTGCTCTCAGTTTTGTGAGTGAGGAATTCAGAAAGGTCTGGACAAGGCAGGTCTTGCTTGGGGGTGGAGGTGGTGGTCTGTCATGTGCTTCTGATGCAGTTCTTGGGAGGCCTGCATTCCGAAAGTTCATCAGGGCTGGACGGGCAAGGTGCTTGCTCATGTGGCTGGCAGTTGATGCTGGCACCTACATGGGACCTCTCTAGCGTATGGTCTCGGCGTTCTGGCCTCTTCTATGGTGGCTGGCTTCCCTGGGAGGAGCAAGCTGTCAGAACAGAGGGGAAGCTGTAAGGCTGTTCTGACCTAGCCTTGGAAGTTGTCCAGTGTCCCTCCTGCTGTGCTCTCCTGAGTGTTCTCCTGTGAGTCACTAGGTTGCCTTAGGTTTGAGGGGAAGGGAGGGGTCACAAACCCCACCTCTCCATGGGGAGTAGTGTTAAAAGCATTTGCAGACACATCTTAAAACCACCTTGACTGTGCAGTTTGCATTTGGAATGTATTGGAGACACGTTAGAGATGAGACCTGCTGGGTGCTGCTTTTCTCTAAAATCCCCAGCACACCAGGTGTTCTAGAGAGCAGATTTTCTCCAAAGGGATCATTCAGAAAGGGAGTGCAGGAATAGCATCCCCTTTAGGGATGGTATTCTAAGACTGTGGTCACAGTTGTTTTCCTGAACCTGATATGACTGGTTATAGCTGTAACCTGGCTCACATTCTGGAAATTACAAGGAAACCAGGCAGAAAGTAAGCCAATGCAAGGCCTTCACTGTGGCCAGAAAGACAAGCCAGAGTTTATGTTCTGTGATGACAGAGTGTGAGAGGCTGTCTTCATTCACACAGGAGGGCTCACCCGTTGTTTGTTTTCTTTTCTGCAGCCTAAAGAAAGGGAGGTGGTGATAGAGCGCACCTCTTCAGGAAGTGACTGGTCTGATGTAGACGAAGTCTCCACAGTCCGATTCTCTCAGGAGGAGCCCGGCTCACTGAAACCCTCCACAGTTCCAGAGCCTTCTGCCTTCCCCACTGACTATGTCATGTACCCAGCTCATTTGTACAGTAGTCCGTGGTGTGACTATGCCAGCTATTGGACCAGCAGCCCCAAGCTTTGCGGCTACCCCTCTGTGGGCGCCGGCAGTGACACGCTGCAGGCAGGGCGGAGCAACCGGGGCCTCCTGAGTGATTGTCCCCCTAACTCTGCAGCAACTTCCCAGAATACTTCCAGAGACCAGGAGGCAACAGAGGAAGGCACATCCCAGAACTCCCGTTCATTTCATTTCTCCAGAAGCTCGGAAGAAGAGGTGAAGGAGAAAAGAGCACTCCAGGAGGAGATGGCACCACGTCCCTGCGGAGGCCACGCATCCGGCTCCCTGCCAAGGAGCCATCGGGGATCAGGCCTAGAAGAGGGTTTCATCGATACCCACTGTCACCTGGACATGCTGTATTCCAAGTTGTCTTTCAAAGGGTCCTTTACCAAGTTCAGAAAAATTTATAGCAGCTCCTTCCCTAAGGAATTTCAGGGCTGCATCTCTGACTTCTGTGATCCTCGGACACTGACTGATTGCCTGTGGGAGGAGCTCTTGAAAGAGGATCTGGTTTGGGGGGCCTTTGGCTGTCATCCTCATTTTGCACGTTACTACAGTGAGAGTCAAGAAAGAAATCTTTTGCAAGCCTTAAGGCACCCCAAGGCTGTGGCATTTGGGGAAATGGGCTTGGATTACTCGTATAAGTGCACCACGCCTGTCCCAGAACAGCACAAGGTAATGAGGGTCTCCTTAGTTTGCTCACAGTTTTATTTCCTCTGTCAGTTGTTGAAACCCAACAGTAAAGCTTTCTCTGCTCTCGTATCTAGAGAATTCAGAGCCCCTAAAAATGTGATGGCTCTTGTCCAGACCCTCAAGATGTTACTTGTCACATGATTCACCAACTATTTCTTTACACTTGATTGTGTAGGAGAGGGGGATAGGTACTCTGTGACATCTTATGGCATGATATATATATATGGCAAGACATTTGTTACTCTTTTTGGGAGGCAACCAATTTTGTTCAAACTATATTTTTAATCTGATTCTAAAGTTAAGTATGTTAGTAGCAGAATATTTTGAAAATACAAAAACATGTAAAGAGAATTTCCCATCCTGCCAGAGATGACGACTATTACCCATCTTAGTACTTGCCCCTGTCCAAGTATTGTTTTGAGCACAGACATTTGCCAGAGGAAGGGTGGTTCGAGTATTTCAGTGGAAGTTTCTGATTTGGGAAGGAGCAGGACAAGAGGAAAGACCCTCCCACGTTGTCACTGCTCACACTGCCAGGTTGCATTTGTTGTAGAATTTGTTGTGTGCTGTCTTCGTGCTGATGATGCCTGGTAGGCTGGGTCTGCATGCCCAGTACGTTCCAGGCCTTGGTGAGAGGGCTCGTGGATGCCAGCCTGGGCAGAGTTTAGCAAGCCAGCTTTCCCTTTAGCATTGTCCCCTGCCCGGCTCGGTCAACCTCTGCCATGCACTGATACTGTGCCCCATTGATGCTTGCATCTGTGGTTAACGGTGTGAGTTAAGAGAGGGAATCTTGTAGAGTCAGAGGTTTCTTAGTTTTCCCTTGACCAAAGAGAAAGTTTAGAGAAGGTGTGGTACTCTTCTGCTGAAGGACTCCAGACCTTTATACACCTTTAGGAGAGAGATTCCAATTTGAATACAGTTGTCCATGGCAACCAACTTGCGTGCAAGGCTTAAGAGTTAATTTACATAAGAAACGATTTCAGATGCTCAGATGCTCCCAAAGGATCTCTTTAAGATGAGTTTTCTAGGACCTGCTACGGTTACTAAATTTGGAACAGGGTGATTTTGACTTGATCTAATTTTCAGACAGGTGGGATTTTATTTGTGCAAATGTTTTCAATTTTTTACTTTAGTGAGTTTCTAGTGTAAATAGTGTTTGTGTTCAGAATTAGGTTTGTCTTACACAAACCTCTTGCGTGTCCACAGTTCTTTTCGCTAATACTAGAAAGCTTGCAGTTCCTGGCTTGTGGCAGTCATAAACTAGTCCAAAGTGAATGGAAGAATAGCTAAATCTGAAGACATAGAAAACAGATTTTTAAGAAAGTGAGGAATATTAATATTCAGCTTTCCTGGTTTGTTTCCCTGGCTCAATGCAGGTGTGGTATGGAAAGAGGAACAGTTGAGAAATGTATGCACTAAGGCAACTGGAAGGAAGAAGAGTATTGTGTTTAATTGTATAGCTGGGGTTGATTGAATGGCTACTATGTGCCAAGAAATGTACTAAGTATTTCACAGTAACTTTTCCCTTTATTAAGTTATTATGGTAACGGGGCACCTGCGTAGCTCAGTTGGTTGAGTGTCCACCTTCAGCTCAGGTCATGATCTCACGGTTTGTGAGTTTGAGCCCAGTGTCAGGCTCTGTGCTGACAACTCAGGGCCTGGAGCCTGCTTTGGATTCTGTGTCTCCCTCTCTCTGCCTCTCTCCTGCTCATGCTCTGTCTCTCTGTCTCTCAAAAATAAACATTAAAAAAAAAAGTTATTATGGTATCAGATCTGCACGTAGAGGCCCATAGGGCGTGCCGTGCAACAGACATCTTGAAGGTGTAGCAGAGGGTGATAAAATCCTGTGGATATCATCTGGCTTGGTGAGAGGGGACTCATGACTGGAAAATGGCGATTCAGAGGAAACACATAGCTGGCAGCGGGAGGGGAAGATAAAATATTTCTGTAGAACACTGACGACCATCAGGCTGGATGGAGGAAGTGGATGCCTTGTTCTTGATGTAAATCTACACTCAGGCACCAAAGTGAGAAGTGGTGGGACCTAACAGCTACAATAGGTGGATGTCTGCACGGAGTTGGATTTACCTAAAAGCAGAGTGGTTGACAAGTTCTTGATGAATATTTTACCTTATGAAGGGAAGAAGATAAGCTGATGGAAGAAACCGTATCTGGCTAAGTGATAGGGTGCCAGCTCTGGTTGGTTATTAGAGCTTGGTTTCTGTTACCTAGTATTTTCTGGAAGGATTGGGAAACAGAGGAAAGCAAAAGAATTGGGGGAAAATTCAATAGTTACCCTGCTACTCAGAGTGAACCACTGTTAACTTTTTCCTTGCTTATCTGTGTGTTCGTAGATTTAACTGCCTATTGACTCCTAAGAGTTAGTTCCTGGATAGTTCAGGTATGAGTTGCACACATCAGCTAGCATGACTATCAGAATCTCTTGGTATCTGGTTTCAAAAGACAGGGAGAGTGGACTGGCCTTCCCTACCTGGGCTGTCTGATCCAGGCGGTTTTTGCCTCTAGTTGTGTTTGACTGAAATTAATTACTGGGGAATTGAGTATGCAAGAGCTGCCTGGGCCACCCCTAGGAGAGACTGATTGACTCAGGAATTCCTGGAAATAATGGATCCGTGGGAGAACCAGAGCTCGTACAGGCAGAAGAAGAGTAATTATGCTGGGTCAGTAGCTTCCCCCCGCTTGATTCCCTACTGGTGTTTGTCAGCTGGATTCCTGGTGATGACAAATGCTCTAGGTAGCTCCAACCCAGCCACAGGGTCCTGCCTTTTAACACGTCTTCTCCCATCTGCCTGTTTTTGAAATTTGGATGTTTTACAAAATATTGTATTTTTAGTATAATTGTCCCTTGTAGAATTGCAAGGAACAAATGGCATGTCTAACAAGAACCTGTCATAGAATCATATGTCCATGCTTTTTAAAAAAGAAGTTAGGAAACAAAAATTAGTTTTGAATGTTTTTTCCACTTCTGAAAAGGTTCTGGTTTCAAATATATTTTGAAAAAAATAGACTTTTTATAACAGCTTTGTAGTATTCTACCCTAAGGCTATAGTTTGCCATTATGAACAATTTTTTAGAAGCAGGAATTAAGCCTTGGAAATTGAATCTCTTGTGACCTCCGGCTTCTGGAGGGACCCAAGGAGGGCAGCTGTGTTGGGGAGGGGATCCAGCGAGCTGTAGATACAGGGCTAGACCGTCTTTGAAGACTCTACCAAGCATTCTAAGATTTTGGTGTCTGTGGTCATTTTCCTTTTGTTGAAAACACAGGTTAAACAAGAATGACATCAGAATTGGTATTGGTTCACTGTCACTGTTAGAAGAGGAAGCCCAAGCATTGGACTTGAAGATGTCATTCTCAAGTGAATATTACAGGACTCAAATTACCAATAGTAGTTTATTTGATGTTAAAAATGCAAACATGAATTCTGTTCCACTGTTAAAAAAAAAAACTCATGGAAACATTGTTTTAGATGAGGTCATTTGTTTATAATGAATTAATACTTGTGTTCTAAAGCTGAACTTGTTAGAGGAAAGGATAAGTTCTAGCCCCTTTTTTATTTAAATTCTTAACAATATGTGTATTTTACTAGTGATTTAAAAGTGGCTAGAGTTTGTTGTTGTTTTTTAAAGGTTAAAAAAATGAAAGGTAGTGTATCAGTAGGTATTCACCTAGAAGGATATCTGATTTTGGTTGAGTAAAGAAAGTGAGTTGGAGAAAATAGGTAGTTTATTTTTTCAAATACTTGAGCACCTTTTGAGATCCACACATTGTGCGGGTGTGTGTGTGTGTGTGTGTGTGTGTGTGTGTGTGTGTGTGTGTATGCACGTACAACTTTGGAACTTGCGTGGAAGGGGATTACCTCTTGGGGGTAGGCGTAGAGATGGGTACGGTGAGGGGAAGGACATTTAACTTGATGTCCCTGAGCCCTGCCCTGCCCCTGCAACCCCACATAAGCATTGCATGGTGGTTGCTCTGTGGAGTGCCAGGGTTCAGATGTGGATTGTGGTGCTCCAGCTTCCAGCTGCGGATCCCTTGCCCTCTCTTGGAACCTCCTCTTCTTCAACTGCATGACGGGCCAACAATAGTACCTTACCTTAGGGTGCTTGCGAGAATCACAGGAATACACCTAAAGAGCTCTGAGCTCTACCTGTGAGTCAGCACCCAGTAAGCGTTAGCTGTTATTATAATACATTATGTAGTCTGCAGAATTGGGGACGATGGAGGTGCTCACTGCTCTGGGTGTTGTGGAGGTAACAGGCTTCTGGAGTGGCTCTGACCCACAGGTGTCCCTGTGCCTTCTCCCAGGTGTTTGAGAGACAGCTGCAGCTGGCCGTATCTCTGAAGAAGCCCTTGGTGATCCACTGCCGAGAAGCTGACGAAGATCTGCTGAACATCATGAAAAAATTTGTGCCCTCAGACTACAAGATCCATAGGTTAGAAGGCTGGAGCTTCGGTGGGCAAATGAGAGGAACACTTCTTTCTGTGTAGGATATTAGTTGGAAAAAGGAAAACTCACTGAGGAGAGGATGATCCTATCAGGTCTTTGTGACATAGTATCCCTTCTAAAGATGAAGTATTAGATTCAATCATGTGAGATTTCTGATATTTGACCATTTTTCACTTACACAATGGCAATTTCATATGGTTTGAACTAATATCCTAAATCACCTCTGAGCAACAAAGGGGCTTTCGTGACCCCGGTCCCTGGTGGCAGGCTACAGTGGAGTCTGAGCTCTCAGAGATGAAGGCCCTTGATCTGGGGAGAGATCACTGTGTTGTCCAGTGACTTAGCAAATAGAGATCATTCCAGGGCACCAAAAAAGAAATTCTTTCCTTTTTTGAATTTGAAAGTTCATTTTCTAGCCATTGAATTTCACGATGCATTTAATCTGAATTGTATCTAGGGGCTCAGTGTGGTAAACTCTTGATCTCCTACCTGGAAGATCAATGCCTACCTGTCCTAGGCATTTGGCTCGGGGTCCCTGGGAGCAGCTGTGGAGGCTGGCAAGTGACTTCCCGCAGAGAGTAGGGCTGAGTCGGGCATAAGGTGCTGTGGGAGCCAGAAGAGGGGCTGTTAGCTTAGCTTTGCTAGAAAGGGGCCAGGAGGTATTGCCTGGGCTGGCTCTTTCAAGATGGGTGAGATGGGTTAACTGAAAAAACGGAGCCTAGAACCCAAACCAGGTGTTGACAGGCAGCAGAAGGCAGTGGATTATCAGGCTAGACCGCCGCCTTTCAGGTGCCCAAGCGGAGAGGGCGACCTCTCTGATTGTTGTAGCACACACCAGAGATGAGGCACCATCCCTCAGCCCTTTTGGGTGGGTGGGTTGGCTTCTCATGGCTTTGTTTGGGGATGGCTTTGAAGGAAGTCTAATGGGGGACAGGTAAACCAGGGCCAAGACGGCTCAGCGAGGTGTTGTGGCTGGAAGAAGCCCTGAATTTTCCGATTGGTTAACAATATAACAGTGGCTTAAGAACATGAATGGATAACACATTCAGAGAAAATTGACCTGTAGTCCCACTCTCTGATATCTTCATTTTTTTGTTTGCTTCCAGTTCATTTGGCTGCAGACATAGTTTTTTACCTATTGTAACTGTAATCTTGGAGGGGCCACAGGTTTTAAGTCTGCTTCTCTTCTCGTGTTATAAGCGCACCCTGTCCCTATATTGCTGCTGGATATTCCCTGTGGTGGCCACTTCGAGTGGCTGCGTGGGATTGGGCGCAGTGATGGGCTAACTGCTGAGCTTTGATCGCTGAGAGTCACCTTGGGTCTTACCGTGTTGGAACCATGGTGTTCCCATCTGGCTACTGTGGAGTCCTTCTCTTGGATGAAATCTTTGTGTTTCTGGGAATTTGTCCACACAAAATCATTTGAAAGGGCCACTGTGTCTTGGGGGCAGTTGGGGGCTATTGCAAAGGGGGCTGTGAGAGGGGCCCTGATCTGGAAACCCTACCCTCCCCCCCACCAGGCACTGCTTCACTGGCAGCTACCCAGTCATCGAGCCTCTGCTGAAGCACTTCCCCAACATGTCTGTGGGCTTCACAGCAGTCCTGACTTACTCCTCGGCCTGGGAGGCCCGGGAAGCTCTGAAGCAGATCCCCCTGGAGAGAATCATTGTGGAAACGGACGCTCCCTACTTCCTGCCCCGACAGGTAGGGGTGGGTCATCAGGCTGAGTTGAGGCGGGTGTGGGGGGGAGGGGGGCGGTCACCTTTGCAAGGTTGGCAGGCCCAGAGCCCCAGTGACTTCCAGGTTTCACCCTTGGCTGTGTAGATGTCTCCTTGTTGTTGCTCTGCAGAACCAAAAGTCTAGGGGGCTGAGAAGCTGAAGGGTAACCACTCTCTTCCAGGCAGTGCAAAGCCCTACCCTGTAGAGGGTAGTCCAAGGAAGCGTGGGACCCTGCTCACCCAGAGCCCCCCATGACTAGGACTCTCCCTGCACCTGCAGGTAAAGGGGTCTCTACAGGGCAGCCCCAAAGAGGTCCTTGCTGGGGAAGGGACGGGGAGGGGGATCTGTGTAATGACTGTGCACAGAAGGCACAGTGATGTTCTGAATGCTTGATGTCTTCCAGGTTCCGAAAAGCCTCTGCCAGTATGCCCACCCAGGCCTGGCCTTGCATACGGTCCGAGAGATTGCGAGGGTCAAAGATCAGCCGCTCTCCCACACCTTGGCCATCCTGCGTGAGAACACCAGCCGCCTCTACAATCTTTAAGCAGAGAGGGTGCAGTCAGGAGAAAAAGGTCAGACTAGAAAAGGTCATCAAGATCATGTTACATGTTTTTTAAAAATCAGGACAAAAATTGGTTTCTCTGCATCTTCTTACTGGAGAGAATGTAGAACATAGGGTGAGCATTTAGCCTGATCTGTCTTGAGTGAACTTGGTTTGGGACCTTCTTCCTTTTCTCTCCCCACCCCTCCAGGACAACCAGTGGCCTGACAGAAGATGGGCTGGTTTGCTCTCTGCCTGTATGTCCCAGGTCAGGGATGTGTCTGAAGAGAGCCCCTTGGAACGGAGGAAACCAGGACAGGATGTTTGCCTCGAAGCCCCGTCCTAAAGCTCTACTTCCGGCCGGGGGGTGGGGTGGGGAGCAGCGTGAAGCAAGGCACGGGTAGGGTCTACCTCCCGGGGCAGTCAGTGACGCAGGAAGGGGCTGAGAGGAGGGCGCAGCGAGTTCGCCACTCCCAAGTCCTGGTGCTCTGCAGCCTGCGACTTTGAGCAGTCTTCACAGACCCTCTCCTACTCGTCTGAGCACCTGTGTGTGTGTAACTCAGCTCCTGGGTCTCCGATATAAAGATGAACTCCCAAGTGGGAAACCTCCTCTGGGGGACGTTAACTGGAGCCTTGTCTCGGAGGTTTATGGTCCTCCAACCGAGAAGTCCTCCGCTTCTTTCCCTGGATAATGCTTCGGTTCGGCTGTCCCCGCTGCTGCCTCAGCTCTGCTTCAGCATGAGTGGAAGACCTTGGCTGCTCATCTCACTGGTTCTTCTGCCATCGGTCTGGAGGGGCGGGGGACGCTCACTGTCCGGGGGAAGTCCTGGCCAATAGGGATATGGACAGACTGGGGGACTCCAGGACGAGGCCTTTGGGAGGAAGAGGACCCCTGAGAAGGTGTTTCTGCTTACCGATGCCCCCAGGGCTACAGCTCGGTTGTGTTCATCTGGTAACGGTTCAGTTTGCAGCAGATGCGACCTGCTAGTCTGCTGTTGGGACGTCTCACCTGCCTGTTGCTCCATTTTTGCCCCATTCTCCTGGAACACTGGACCAAGAATACTTCTGTTTCATTCCATGTAACAGCCCCTTATGTGCCCCACCCGGGTTGAGAGGTAAACCAGTTTAATTCTTCAGAACTCTGTTGGGGCTGCTCAGCCATGGTGTTGCTTTTGCCACACATGATCTTAGCCAAAAGGCCGAGAAGCGATGGTGTTGCTTATGCCGAACAAACAGGCCTGGTGTCTCTGCCTTTCAGTCCCCTCCCAGGGCTCTCTCTCCCTTGCCTTTGCCTCATCTGTGTCCTTTCTCCCATGTTGGAAGTGAGCGCCTCTCCTTTGACTTTTGAGAGGCTGGGTCGTCAGGTTCTAAGCTGTGCTCTGCTCCCTGCCTGGTATATCTGTTACAGGCCCTGGAAGGTTCTAATGGTTGAGGGTTAAGTGTGAGGACACTCTGCACTTTGTCCAAAAGGATCCTTTACCCCAATCTCCCACAGTAAGACGGGACACCTTCAGTCCCTTGTCTGTTTCTTGGAGGCCAGTAGCTTAATTCGTGAAATCCATCACTTAATGCTGGATTTCTCTAGGGGTTTTTGGAAGGTGCATTTGAGCCTCGTAAGCTGAAAGGGAATGGACTTAACGTTTCATAGCTGGTGTTTCTGTCTTGGCCTGGTGCACGTGTCACTGGCCTGGGAAGCAGGCCTTGATTCACTGTTGGCCTTCCATGGCTCAGCTGCGTGGCATTGTCTGTGCCTCCAGTTTGCCAACGCGGGGAATCGGGGGCTTGCTGTCCTGCTTGGAGGACTAAGTATTTCAGAGCGCTCTGTTGTCCCGCAAGTGAACTGCAGCCTGTACACCTCCTTTACAACAAGCCCTGTCAGTCAATACTCGCTGCACTGGAAGCAGAGTGGTCCTGTGCTAGAGGGCTAAAAGTGATGACTAAGTGGATGTCTCTGAGCCTGTGCAGTCTCCCTGCCAAGGTAAAGCACAAGGTGCTATGTACTCTCCTCTCTAGGGTTTAAGATGATCATTTCTGTGCTGTTACACAGTGGAACATGACTTGTGTGGGCGGTGAAAGCTGGTGGGCATTGTTTTTGACTTGATGGCTGACTTGATTGTTTTTGCTGTGCTGCCGGAATGCCTCTGTATGTCCCCCTGCCCCTTTTGGCCATCTCTTTCTGAAAATAAAGTGATGGGTCTTTAGCCAGCTCCCGTGCCCTCTGTGGTTGGTTACACTTCTCAGAGTGATAACAATCAAGTTGTTGCCCAGCCTTGTAACCTGAGAATCCAAAGTTGGGGAGAAATTCTCGGGTATACATGTTATGTCTCTGCAAAATTAAACTGGTAATAAGAATACCTGGTACCTTCCTTCTTCAGAGTTCTGCTGCCCTCGAACATTAACCCATTTTACTGCCTGGGAATTCCGATGTACTGCTGCTTAGCAGTACACAGATCTTTGCTTTTCCTTTCTCCCCCCGGAGCACTGCAGTAGGAGAAACGGAGTACACAAGGGTAGTGTTGACAGATCTGTTGTAGTGAGGGGAGTCTTTGGACTATGGCCTCCTCTGATGCCTCTGGGCAAACTTGGGAGGAAATTCTGTGTCACTACTTTCAGTCGGTCCTCTAATTTTGTGCCAAGGTATTACTGAACACAAGTGCACAAGCCAGAAGTAAGCCTGTAAAAAGGAAGGCTGTGTTCCAAGAATGCTACAGATGCCTGTGCTGATTTGACGCCTGTGCTGATGCCTCGTTCGAGACACGGTCATCGATGATGCATCTTCAGCATAATTCCATCACTTTGTTTCCTCCATTCCTTCCCAGGAGAGCACACGGTTGATGGCATCTGCTCAGGGGTAGTCCTATTTGTGGCTAGAAATCTGCTGCTCTCGGCTCTTGTGGTGCTTCCATCTTTTCCTCTGTATTAAGTTTGGGACCAGTTACTTATTGTTTACCGTCAGCACGTTCACGTTTGCATCAGTTTTATAAAATAAGGGCAAATGGCCACTGAGCTACATAGTGACGGAACAGACTGCATCAAACAGAGATGGCTGAAGTATTGGTCAGTGGCCGGCCAGCCCCTGGATCACAGTGAGCGCTCATTCGTCAGTGATGGTTGGGGGCGTATCCAGATTAAAGAAGGTAACTAAGTGTGGGTCTTCATTCTTACGTTTGCACGCTGTCAGATGAATGTCTAAGCATACACCTATAAGTGTATAGTAAGTTAAATACATGTTACTGTACTAAGGTAGCAGGTATATTATAAAAAGTTTTTTTTTTTATGCTCCAAAACCAAAGTTTTTTATAAGGAGGATTTTTTTCCCCCAGCAAATATGTCGCTTCCCCCAGGGATAAATACATGCTCTTTCAGAGAAACTTAAGCTAGTGGCATCATTAAATGATGCATGGAGGCATGGGTTTAATAAAGCTGACCTAGTCATAATCTCACAGTTTGTGAGTTTGAGCCCAGCATTGGTCTTTGCAGTGATGGTGTGGAGCCTCACTGGGAATCTGTGTCTCCTTCTCTCTAGCCCCTCCCCTGTTTGTGCGTGCTCGTTCTCTCAAAATAAATATTAAAAAATTTTTTAAAAGGCTGACCTAGGACCATTTTGGAAATGCTACATTTTCTCAAGTGTTTCCTCTGCTAAATTTTATTTGTCAGTTGTTGACTTGAAATTGTCCTCACCCCACTTCGATGTATTATGAAGGAAAATGAAAAACAAAAGAAGCCCCTTGGATTGTAGGCAGTCAGGCAAGGGAAGCAGGGACTAAAGATAAACCCAGGTACCATAGCTCTGGATAGGAGTCAGCAACAGATTTGCTGGTTGACTTTGGAAAGTTACTAACTTCTCTGAACTTCTGTTTTCTCCCTCTTAAGTGGGCTTGTGCAAGTTAACTGCGACTACGTTGAGTACATATAAGTTTATAGAACAATGCCTGGTGCACAGCAGGCATGCAGTAAATGGTGATGGTTCGAATAAATGAATGCCTGCTATGTGCCTGGTGTCCATGTGGGGGATACTATGTTCAGTCTTGACAGTGACCCAGGGAAATAGGTGTTTTACGTGCGATGAGCCTGAGAAATTCATTGTCTTGGTCTGGATCATACCTCTGGGATTCAAATTTGGGTCAGGCTGAAGGTCCTAGCTTTGCATCACATCATGCTCCCTGGCCCAGGAGTGAGAGTACTTGTTCCACAGTGGGTGCTCAGCATCTACTTCTTTTCTTTTTCTTTTCTTTTTGTCATTCACTCAACTTATTTTTTTTTTTTATTCTCAAGTTAGCTAACATACAGTGTAGTCTTGGCTTCAGGAGTAGATTCCCATAATTCATCACTTCATTATAACACCCAGTGCTCATCCAACAAGTGTCCTCTGTAATGTCCACTCCCGTACCCCCCAGCATGTGTTTCTTCCACAAATCACCTAGGTAAGTGGGAGAGTGCTTGTGAGTCCTTTGCAAGAGGAGTAAGCCCTTGTCTTTGTTTTGGAAGCATCAGGTGACTGTATTCCCCTCATGGCCTGACACCCATGCTGCCTTGAGCTCAATCCATGCATGCTTCTTGGGTTGCCAGCTGCCTTCCTAGGCCACTTTGACCATGTGTGAGCCTTGGATCCTCCTCTGGCTATTGAGAAGAGGGCTGACAGTGAAGAAAACAGTCAGCAAAACTAAAAGGCAACCGACGGAAGGGGAGAAGATACTTGCAAATGACGTATTAGATAAAGGATTAGTATCCAAAATCTATAAAGACCTTACCAAACTCAACACCCCCAAAAAACCAAATAATCCAGTGACAAAGTAGGCAGAAGACATGAATAGACACTTTTCCAAAGAAGACATCCAGATGGCTAACAGACAAATGAAAAGATGCTCAACATCACTCATCAGGGAAATACAAATCAAAAGCACAATGAGATACCACCTTACAGCTGTCAGAATGGCTAACATGAACAACTCAAGCAATAATGGATGTTGGTGAGAATGTGGAGAAAGGGGAACCCTTTTACACTGCTGGTGGGAATGCAAACTGGTACAGCCACTCTGGAAAAAGTATGGAGGTTCCTCAAAAAATTAAAAACAGACCTATCCTACAACCCAGCAATTGCACTATTTATCCAAAGGATACCAAAATGCTGATTCGAAAGGGTACGTGCACCCCAATGTTTATAGCAGCACTATCGACAATAGCCAAAGTATGGAAAGAACCCAAATGTCCATTGACAGATGAATGGATAAAGATGTGGTATATATATTTAATGGAATATTACTCAGTGATGAAAAAGAATGAAATCTTGCCATTCCCAACAACATGGATAGAACTAGAGTGTATTATGCTAAGCAAAATAAGTCAGAAAAAGACAAATATCCCATGATTTTGCTCATGTGGAATTTAAGATACGAAACAGATGAACATAAGGGAAGGGAAGGGAAGCAAAAATAATATAAAAACAGGGAAACAAACCGTAAGAGACTGCCAAGTACAGAGAACAAACTGAGGGTTGGTGGTGGGGTGTTGGGTGGCGGGGTGGCGGGGGGAAGAGCTAAAGGGGTGATGGGCATTAAGGAGGACACTGGGTGTTATATGTAAGTGACTCACTTCTAGGAAGAAAAAAAAAAAGGGCCATGGGCCTGGTTAGTGATGATAAGAGTTGCACCCCTACTAAGTTATAGAGCTTAAGGATGTGGCTAATCTCCAGGACAGTGTGCTAGTCTCTACATCAGTGCCTAGGGGGTGGCCATCTGGAGGCTGAGGAAGGTCATTTCCCTGCATTTCTACTGCCTTTCTCCCTCTTCCCTCTCTTCTCCCACTGTGTTCACCAGTACCTTAAATTCTTTATATGGTGAATAATGCTTTTCAATCTTACTACTGAGGTTTAGAGGTAGATGCTTTCAGAAGCAAAGATTTGGTGTGCAAAGTGCCCATGTAGTCATATAGTCAGTGTCTAGACCTCTGGGAGATGCAAGTATGTGTGTGTGGTAGGCATAAGGGATGGACATGATGGCAAGCCTGGGGCTAGAGAAATGGGAGGAGGTAAGTGAGCATGATGTTTGCTCAGTTCTGTTGAGGATATCACCTGGCCAGGTGTGAATTTTCAGAAGTTTTATATGAGATTTTATATGAGAATCAACACCAGTTTGTGCCGAGTGGGTGATCTGGTTCTACTGTGTGCTCTCCTGCCTGAATTGAATAGGATCCAGTTGTCTCTCAGCCCCTTTAAATAAGCTGTTTATTAGCCCAAGGATCTTGTTAAAATACAGATCCTGGTACAGTTGGGTCAAGATTCTGCATTTCTAAGAGGTTCTCAGATGATGGTGATGTTCCAGGGTGCACGTGGTGTTCGTTGCTGAGGGTGGCAGTTGGATTTCAGTGTGCCTGCCAAGTGTGATCAGTGGTTAGTGCCAGTGGGGCTGTGCCTTCAGTGCCAGGCGATGATAGTTTTACTCGAGAAGATACGTGGCTCCTCCAGCACCCTGACAAAGGCTTTTCCGGGCTCTGCATGTTACCCCAACTTCGTGCAGAGGGTCGGCCTACATGTTTCTAATAGGTATTGGCAGTGCTTATATTTGGAGCCTCCTCGTTCTTTACCTTTTTCTCTCCTTAGTGATTCACGAATCATCTGTCATCACCAGCTCTTCAAAGACAGTTCACATGTTTTACGTGGAAGTGTAAATCACTGATAACTGACATTCCTCCCGAGGAGGCTGGTATCTTTGGTGGAACTAAGTTGTGGAACTTAAGGATCAAGTCTCAATTCAGCTGTGAGCTGGAGTTGAAAGTGTTTAGGAACACCTGCCTGGTATCAGCGAAGTACCCCGAGGCAGTGCCCAGCCTGGCCTACGTGAGGTGGCATCTGCTTTGCCGTGTCTTTTCGGGAGAGGACAGGGAGGAAGGAGAAATGGTTATTTCAGCCCTGTCTAGCAGTGGCTAGTAGCCGTTGTAAGCACCCCAGTTATGTATAACTTCATACTCATGCCTTCACATTCCCAGGATCCTGTTCTGATCTTGGATGTCACTTCAGTGGATGTTGGCTCTGATAATGTCACCTGAAGTTTCCTGGTCCCCCATCCTTGCTGATTGCTAAATAGCTCTCATTGTAACTTCACTGTGCTCAGGAAGCTGTGGTATTTAAAAAAAAAAACTGTCTTCTGTTCCCTCCCTTTCTTCTCCCCTCCCTCTCTTGGTTTCCTAAGTATGCACACCTGCCTTACTACCTATCCCTCCTTGCTCTTCGTACTGACCATAGATTAAAAAAAAAAATTTTTTTTTTTTCAATGAAATGTGAAGTTTTCCTCTGGTGAAATAAATTTCCATTTTGAACGTTCGGCATACAGCATGAATGTTTATTCACCTCTTAAGCTAGTACCACTCAGAACTGGGTATTGTTGCAGAAACAGTTTAAAAGCCAGGTGGGTGCTGTCAGGTTGGGAGGAAAGCAAGTGGGTCGTTCTAGTGGATGATCACTCATCTGCCAGGACCTCTGAAAAGGAAGAGGTCAAAATTCAGTGTCCACTGTCCTGCCAGTGCCATCATAGATGGCTTTTCTTCCACAATGGCGATGTCGGAGGTAGTGTGTTGTAATGCGGGGAGGAGGCATTGGCCTTGGCGTGTGGACTGTGTGAGTTGATCTTGTCACCTAAAAGCCGAGCCTCGGTTTCCTTCTCTGCACCCCCCAGGTAAGTGCCATGCTCCCTGCCTACCTCATGTGGTTGGTGGGGGTACAGGGTGACACCGTGTTAGTTAGGGAAGTGCTTTGCAGGTTGTAATGTGCTTCCAAAGGCAGGTGTTGGCCCCCGTGACCAGGAACAAATTGAATGGTTTGTTTTTATAAGCCAAGAAGGGATTCAGAACAAAAGCAAGAAATCTTTGCTTCACTGGCTGCAGAAGAGCCTATTCTGATGATAGCACTAATTCCTTTTGTTCACGAGGTGAAGTTATATAATAAAGGTATAATTTTATGCACTCACAGTGAGTGTTAGCTGCATTTTATGGTTAGGATATTGGGGTTCCCTGGGCCCCAAAGTTAGTGTGCTAGTTCTTGGAACATAGCGAGCGTGCTCTTGAAATACAAAGACTGTGTTCACCTCTCTTCTGAGCCACTTGGAAATCCCAGCCCAGTCTGCTCTCCTGCAGACATTTGGGAAGGAAGAATTAGAAGCTCTTTGTGAGGCAGTGGTAGGGGAAGAAAACTTCTCTTGTGTCACCCATAGGCTGAGCTCCATTTGGGACTCCATGGAGACTGAAGTGACCTGACTGGGGCAATGACTTACCATCGGCCTCTTCCCAAAGGACGTCCTGAAGAAACTTCCCCAGCGCCTGGCCATGCTGGTGGTACTGAGCCCCTGACAGCTTGATTCCAACATCAAAAGGGGCATTGAACTAGGAGGAGGGGTGGGGAAGACCCAGGAAGTGTCAGAGGTCACACCCTCCCACCTCTGCCCCAAACACACAGACCTCCCAAAGGATTTCCTGGGCTCTCCGGGTCTCATCACAGGGACAGGGAGGGAGGAGGGTGTGCGGGCCCAGCAGGTGCCAGTGAGAGGCCACTCAGCCAGATTACTCGCCTTCTTAGGCCTGTTCTTCCCGCCCCTGCCATCTTCAGACTTACCTTGTACTCTTTGCTTACCTCTAGTGAGGTTGCTCATAAAAGCTATGGGGTTCCCGAGATTGCTCCCACTCCCCCTTGTAATTTTGGAAGACCTAAGTTTGAGGTTGCCAATGGTAGAATTTCAGACTCCAGTATGGAGACCGGGAGGACAGTGGGTCTTGCCAGTGTCCTAGCAGTAGCCCGGGTGGTGGTCCCTGCCCCTCATCTGCCCCCACCTCCTCTCCCAGCCATTCTTCCTCTCCTGGGCACAGGTCTTTCCTTGTTCCATGGGAAGTTAGACAAGAAGCTGACCTTTGCCTGGAAAGATGCTCTGAGCCAAGTGCTCCCTTCTTTCTGTGCCTCTGTCTCTTCCCTTCTCCAGGGGAGCACCCTATTTTCCCAGCTCTGTCAGCACTCTAGCAAATGATTTATTGAAGCTCAGCTTTGGGTAAATGGGGAAGAGCTCTGTTTGCAGCCACATCATGGATTCCCCTACTTAAGAGCAGACTGTATCGTTATCTCTGTTCCTCTAGTAGCTGCCTTGGTACCTGGCAACCTGCATGCTGGTCACCGAGATGTCTGAACAAGTCACTGAGGGGATCCTGGTGGTGGGAGGGAGCCTTTGGTCATTGGTCCTTCTGCCGCCTGCCCTGGAGCCTCGTCCAGTCCAGGGCTGCAGTGACGCCCAGCGTGGAGCCCCCTTGTCTCCGCCAGGCTGGCCCAAGGCCTTGCCTCCACGCCGGGTGCAGTCCTCCGGGCCTCTCTGCCAGCAGGTACCGCCGTTATTCTCATTTCACACATGAGCAGACGTGCTCCAAGAGGTTGTGAGAAAAACAAATAGCTGCTTGTTGAAAAAACTGACCTTCCTCGTCTCCACTGTGAAGGTGGAGAGAGTGGGGAAGGACATGATTGATATTTTAGGAAACTTTGGCCCGTCTGTTCTCTCCCATGGGCAATTATTTCTTTCTCTTCCATCCTGTGGCTGACAGGTGACCTGAATAGACTTCTTGGGAACCACATGAGCATGGGTCTGGGGGCCTGCTGGCTGGCAGGGCACCTGGAACTGGGCGGCCACATGGCAACTGCTGATGGGGAGGTTTGCTTCTGGTGACTTGAAAAGGCCCATTTGGCCTCAGTGCCTCATGAGTTCTGTCAGGGATGGGGGGCGCCGGGGGAAAGGACAGGACTTGGTCTCAAAAGTCTTACGGCTCTGAAAGCCGATTCCAGGAGGAACGTGTCTGGGGGACGGTGGGGGCCTGGGATGGGACAGGTGGAGCCCCAGTGCAGGAGGGGCTCAGGCAGTAGGTCCAGAGCCCTGCAGCCAGGGATGCAGGCCTCCCCACCTCTGTCAGCTCCAGATTTCGGGTTCTAGTTGAGGCAGCACAGTCCACCTCTTCCAAGGCCAGCCTTTGTGGGAACTGGAAACTTCTAGTCATCCCATCTCTGCCTTGAGTCATCAAGCCACTGAAACCTCTTCCCTGTCTGGGCAAAGTGAGCATAGCCTGACTGGGGTGAGTGTCAGCCACAGGGGCTGCCGGTCTCACCAGGAAATTCCCCGGTTTGAGGATTTGTAGGAATCGAATGGGGCTCTCACATGTGGTGTGGAGGAGGCACCTGAGAGCACCCCTTGGTTCTGCTGAGGGTCCGAGAGCAGGGGTTGGGAGCTCATCCTTTGCTAGAAGAAGCTGGCGGGAGGGAGGGAGGCCAAGGCAGGGCACACTCCAGCTTCTCGGGCCAGAAGAGACCAGGGAGAGGCGTTCTTAGGCCACTGTGCATGCTCCGTTTGCCAGACCAGTGAGGGGAAGGGGGGCTTGGGAGCTGGAGTCAGCCGTGACTGCAGGTCCCGCCTCTGCCACACACTGGCTGTGGCGTGTCAGGCACGTGTGCTCACCTGTCTGAACTTCTTTTCCTTGTCTCTACCACAAGGGCAATAATGTCAGCCCTACTTACCTCACAGGTTGTTGTAGAGATTAAATGGTGTGTGATAAGGGAAAGACAGTTTGCAGATGAGATCCTGGTCAATAGACACAAGCAGTGCGATAATTAAGGACTCCCCCAGGGGAATTCTGGTTCCACTGCATGGAGGTGTCTGTCATCTGAATGCTTGTCAGAACCATCGCCTTAACCACAGCCAGCCTTTCAGGAAATTTGCATAGAGAACCCCTACAAAATCCCTTTACTCCCTCTCTGTCCTCATGTTCTCTTTATTTCCAAGCTTGCTCCTCACCTCGGGCAGGATTTGTCGGAGCCACGATAAGCCCCACCGATCCTGTCGTTGTCTACAGATGGGGGTTGGTGAGGGGCCACCAGAGATGGGCTGGCGGTAGCTGGCCTGTCCAGGGTGCTGTCTGCATACACTCCAGCCCCAGGAAAGGCTGGAGAGGCCCAGAGGCCACGAGTTTTCTGTGGGGAAATGCCTTCAGTCCATGACCAGCCGACTCTCGCTGGCTGTCTTGGCAACATGCGTGCTGGCTCCCCTTTGAAATCATCTGGTGTCAGCACCCCTGCTGTCCTGCTCATGGCTCTGGTCCTGTCCCGTTCTGTTGTAGCAAAGTCCTTTCTCTTAGACTTCTGCCTCCTGATGGGAAAAGACCTGGAGCCAGTTCAGGGTCAACTGTTGTGCTATTTTATATTTTGTAAGTAGTCGGTAGGTGGATCCCTGTTCATAGCCTGCCCTCCTCCCTCCTCCCGTCCACTGCCACAAAAGCATAAAACTGCAGAGGAACCAACCCGGATTTCTAGTTCATCCTCTGCCCCTTCCACTTGACTTGTGTCTTCTGGGTGGATCAAGCCTTCTAGAGCTCGGGGCTGCAGTTTGGCTGGTGGCTTCTTGGACTCCTTTCTCTGCTGGAAAGAGGTATTCTCTTTTTAGGGCCCCAACCCTCTCCCTCTCCCCCGTATACTTCTGGAAGCAGAGTGAGGTGTGAAACTATGGTCAGACCCAGATTCCTCCTTTGTGCTCTTGGAGATAGCTGAAGCCCAGAGAGTTTGAGCCACTGCCCAGGTCACACAGCTGGCAGCTACATGGCAAGGCTGGGATGAGATACCCCAATTCGAATGTGGGGCTTTGTGGGGAGACATCTTACCTGTACTTTCTGGTGTTCGGGGCTTAGGAAGCTGGAGCCTGCCATGGCCAAGTCTGCCCACAGCACGCTGAAGAGCAGCAGGCTGCACATGGTCCCCGGGGAGGGCATGGTGTCAGGTGGGCCTGGAGGACAGATGGTCTCCAGGCAGTGGGCCCTCCCCTGTCTCCCTGTACCCCAGATCTGGTGAGGGGACTTGGCCCTGGGATGTCACTGCAGAGTAGAGAAGCTCTTCCTACCCCTGAGAGAGGGGCTCCCTCTGTTCACTGCCCCAGGTAGAAGCGAATTAAAGGATGTGTGCCCTCTATTCCCAGGCTGTTGAGCAGTGAGACTCCCCATGTTTGTCCTGGGCCCCAGGGAGCTTGTGCTGAATTTCTTAATGAAGGATCATGAAGCTGGGCCAGCAGGGTTCCCGGGGGATACGGGGGCTTGGGGGGCTCCAGCCACCCCACGTTGTGCAGCCTCCCCTTTGTTCAGTTGGGCCTGTGAATGGCCAGCAGTCACAGTAAATTAAACCCATAAACCCACACATGAAGAGTAGAGAGAGAGTACCTACCTGGGGTTCCTGGTGGAAGTGGTGCCCGGTAGCTGTCTGGTCCTTATGTAGGAAGCCCTGTGTTTGTTTTAAACTAGCAACCCCTTCCTAACGTCCTGTGGCTGCTTTACATTCTTTGGGAACTCATATGCTCGTGTCCTCTGGGTAGAAATCAGCAGTGGAGGTCACATGCTCGGAGAGATTGCTGCGTTGGCACCTGCTCCAGCTGTCACCAAGTGGTCCCAACTCTGGTTCAGGTGGGAGGGGGGAGGCGGCTCAGGGGTCCAGGTCAGCTTTGCTGTTCTCTGCTGCTCTGCATACTCCCCTTCTGAAATTCCTCTTCTTCCTGGCTAGAATGAGGTGATGGTTACCAGATTTTTAAGAGTTTTTCCAGCCCCAACATGTTATTTTCTGTGACTGATGCTGCTTTGGCTTCCACAAACCTCTGGAGCTCATAGGGATCCTGACTCCGGAAAGTTTCATGCTTCCCCAAGCAGGGAAGTGCCATGATAGAATGAGGAGTTTGCTGGGAGGGACAGTGACACAGGCTCCTGACTGTCCTTTCAGAGGAGGAGGCGTGGGGATCGTTTCCAGAATGCGTCGGTTTGCCTTGGTGTTTCCTGACGTCTTGCCTTGTCTCCCTTCCCCTAGCCACGTTCTGAGAGGGAACAGACTGGCCCTGGAGGGAGAAGAGCTATGGCCCAGTGCTGGCACAGGTGACTACTCCCAGGGTGATGGGCCCCAGGCAGATGACTAGTAATCTGCCTTGTGTCAGAGCCGCTCCTCAGAGTGGCTTTGAGGATGACATGAGGTGATGGATGTGAAAATCTTCTGAGGTGTCATGCACATGACTGCCCCTTCTGTTCTGGCCAGTGGGATTTGCAAGTGTATGCTGTGGTCACACGTTCTTGGATGATGAGTTAATTAACATCACAGGGGAATCCTTCCCTGTCTGGAGAGCTTCATCTAATTGGATGCCCAGGCAGTGACTCCTAAGGGCTAAATGAGTTGCCTCCACAGAAATTGTAGCATTTCTGAGCAGGAACTCTCTTCGTGCTGGGGCTCAGGGGCTCAGAGCTGGGAGATCAGGAAGGGCTCCT
Organism: Panthera tigris; assembly: GCF_018350195.1. Classification (NCBI taxonomy): domain Eukaryota; kingdom Metazoa; phylum Chordata; class Mammalia; order Carnivora; family Felidae; genus Panthera; species Panthera tigris. Next base: position 51,419,371 of record NC_056661.1, read on the forward strand.
TGAAACAGGCAGAAGGTGAAAATGGAAGGGAGGGCATCACCCGGTGTGAGCAAAGGTGAACAGAAGGCGTGGGTGTATGTAGAGCGTTTGGGGTAAAGATTAGAAAGTTGGCTGCCTTGGATGAGGGTGTCCGTGGGCGGGGGGGAGGGTGTCATCAGGAGAGGCCTAGAAGATGGTTCTGGGTCAGGTTATACACGGTCTTGAAGGCCTTGCTAGTTCAAGGAATTTGGGCATTTTCTGCAGGAGGGAGGCCCCGGAAGGTTCTTGAACAGAGGAGTGACAGGATTGTGGAATACAAGAGTTGGGAAGACCTTGAAGAGCTGGGAGGCTGAGCTTTGATTTCACTGGAAGGAACCCTGAACACCAAAAAGGCCCCAGTCCCCTCAAAGCCACACAGCCTTCAGTGGCAGATGCTGGCTTTCCAGGTTCCTGGCTGCTAGGTCAGTGTCTTCCCTGATAGACCATCCTGATTGCACAGCAAACCTGGGATTCCAGAAAAATCTTGCTGTGAGAGGGGTGGGATTGGGGCAGGGGATGCAGTTAGGCTATCAAGGCAATAGAAGGCTGATCATCAAATGACTGGCCACCTGACTTAAAGGGGGCACTGGACCCTTGTAGAGTCTCTAGGGACAGTGGAGGCACGGGAGGGTCTGGACTAAGCCCCTTAGTAGAAGGTGGGGGACTAAGTACCTTTTCGTGGAAAACCTCTCATTGCCAGATTGCCATAAGGGCTGGAATCCCTCCTTTAGCCCCAGCAGAATGTGAGCATGTTTCCAGGAGGCCTTCCCCCTTGTCAGCCACCTGAGCTTAGATCTCTTGGCTCCTGGGTGTGGACAAATCTGGAGTTCTTGGAGAAGATTTGCAGCTTTTTCAGAGCCCCTTTCCCAAAAGGAAAGCCAAACAGAAGCCCTCACAGACCCAACTATGGTGACCAGGCACCTGCTAAGACATGAAGCCTCTGCCTAATCCGGATGCAGGAGCTGCCAGTGTTGATCCTAGATAAGGCTACCGGCCAGCAAACACCCTGCTCGCTCTGTTATCTTTGGGGGACAGAGAGGTGGCCAGTGTGTCGGGAATGACCCTAACCACATACCACAGAGTCGAGGCTGGTAGGGGGAGGGAGGAACATCTGATGGATGTCAGAACTGTTGAGGAAGGAGCCAGGGGACACCCAGAACTTTCCTCGCTGCCCACTCATAGTCATGGAAGCAGAGACAGGCATGTGGTGAGGAATGTACGCACATTGGAGCCAAGGGGAGTCTGGAGGAAGACAGTGTGACTCAGGGAAAGGACTGACTTTCCCGAGGCTCATTTTCTTCCTCATTCCTTTCAAGTGTGGATCATCTCAAGGCCAGTTTGGGCCCTCCCTGTCCTGTGTCTTTCCCAGAACTTAGCAGGTGCTCATTGCACATGCTTCTTGTGGATTGCTTGCTGGCTGGTGATTTCTTTCCCATTGTGGGGCCTTGCGGGCCTGCCTTAATGAATGGATGGGAAGCACTCATCACCTCTGAATTAATTGCTGTATGTTAATGGTGTCTGAGAACAAATTATACACTTTCTACTACACTTCCATTTCTACTGACAATTAGTTGGCTTGTGTAGCACTTTTTTTCATCAGTTTGGCCAAACCTCTTGTCTGAATGAGGCAGATTTTGGGGTTGTAGAAAGAGGTTTTTATTTTTTGGTGATGGGGTTATAGATAGAAATTTTTTTCTGGTGGGATTTCTTTTTTGTCTTGGTTTCCATACTTTTAGGTTGGCATTGTTCAATAGAAATACCATGCCAGCCTCAAGAGCCTCATAAGTATTTTAAATTTCATTAGGAAATGTAAAACCCAGTGAAATCAACTTAATATATTTTCTTTAATCTAATAAATCTAAAATATCAGTTTGATGTGTAATCAATCTACAAAATGCTTAATGAGATACCAGACCCTGGTTTCCTTTTTACGAAATCTTCAAAATTCAGTGCACCTAAACTTTTTCCAGTACATCTCTGCTCACACTAGCCTCATTTCCAGTGCTTAGTAGCTGCATGTGGCTTGTGGCTGCTGTACTGGACAGCACCATTCTAGGTAATCATGAGTATCATTCTTGCAACTCCCACAAGCTTAGCCATGCTCTCTTCCATGCCTCCAGCTGTCTGAGCCAGGTCTTTCCAACCGAGGCTTCCCGTTGTCCTGCCGTCATGGTGCTGGGGCCCCAAGAGTTAGTTTCTCCTACTTTTAATCTTCCTCCCCAACAGCTTCTGCTCTCAGCCTTAAAATATGCCCTGGTCTCTAATCCTGCAAGGGTCTATCTGGCACCGGCCTGCTTCCCTTCACTCTACCACCTCCAGGAATAACTTCCTTTCCCTTTCCCTTTCCCTGTTTCTTCCTTAGTGTACACTGGCCCCTCAAAACTCCAGAGAGAACTCCCATCTACACCCTGTGTTGAAGCCGTTCTCTGTGTGTTGCCGGTAGCAAAGCCATAGTCTAGGGACCACTAAGAGCCATGGGATCTCAGGATGAGGACTTCAAGGCTGTCTAATCTCAGTTTCCGGGTGCAGGCCTGTGCTGGGCTGCACTGGATTCGTGGCAGAGCTTATAAGGACACTGGGTATTTTTATACCTGATCCTCCAATTCTGATCTGAAGTGGGGCCCCAGAGTTTATATTTTTTAAAAAAATTTATTTACTTTAAGTGGTTATTTATTTTGAGGGGGGGTAATGTGTGAGTAGGGGAGGGGCAGAGCAAGAGACAGGGAGAGAGAACCCCAAGCAGGCTCCATGTCCTGTGCAGCGCAGAGCCCCACGCAGGGCTCGATCTCATGAACTGTGAGATTATGACCTGAGCCGAAATCAGGAGTAGGATACTTAACCAACTGAGCCTCCCAGGCGCCCCTAAATTTTTATTTAAATCCCAGTTAGTCAACATACAGAGTAATATTAGTTTCAGGTATACAGTATAGTGATTCAACACTTCCATACAACATCTAGTGCTTATCATGACAAATGTCCTCCTTAATCCGCATCCCCTATTTCACCCATCTCCCCACCCACCCCTCCTCTGGTAACCATCAGTTCTCTGTAGTTAAGAGTCTGTTTCTTTGTTGGCTTTTGTTTTTCCCCATTTTGCTTGTTTGTTTTGTTAAGTTCCATATATGAGTGAAATCATAAGGTATTTGTCTTTCTCTATTTCACTTAGCATTATACTGTTGAGCTCCTCCATTCATGTTGTTGCAGATGGCAAGGTTTCATCCTTTTTTATGGCTGAGTAACATTCCAGTGTGTGTGTGTGTGTGTGTGTGTGTGTGTGTGTGTGTGTGTGTGTGTACCTCATTATCCATTCATTAGTCATTGGAGGCTTGGGCTGTTTCCATAGTTTGGCTATTGTAGAGAAAGCTGCTACAAACATCAGGGTGAATGTGTCCCTTTGAATTAGTGTTTTTATATTCTTTGGGTACACCTAGTGCAATTGCTGGATTGTAGAGTAGTTCTATTTTTAACTTTTTGAGGTATCTCCATTCTGTTTTCACCAGTGGCTGCACCAATTTGCATTCCCACCAACAGTGCAAGAGGGTTCCCCTTACTCCACATCCTCACCAACATCTGTTGTTTCTTGTGTTGTTGACTTAGCCATTCTGGCACTTGTGATTTGTATTTCCCTGATGATGAGTGATGTTGAACACATTTCATGTGTCTATTGGCCATCTGTGTGTTTTCTTTGGAGAAGTGTCTGTTCATGTCTTCTGCCCATTTTTAAATTGGATTATCCATTTTTTTTGTGTTGAGATTTTTAGGTTCTTTATATATTTTGGACACTAATCCTTTATCAGATATGTCATTTGTAAATATCTTCTCCCATTCCTTAGGTTGCCTTCTAGGTTTGTTGATAGTTTCCTTGGCTATGCAGAAGCTTTTAATTTTGATACGTACCTATAGTTTATTTTTTATTTTATTTCCCTGCCTCAGGAGACATATCTTGAAAGAAGTTGCTATGGCTGCTGTCAGAAAAATTACTGCCTGTGCTCTCTTCGAGAGTTTTTATGGTTTGGGACTGACATTTAGGTCTTTAGTCCATTAAAAAAATTTTTTTTTAATGTTTTATTTATTTTTTTTGAGTGAAAGAGACAGAGCATGAGTTGGGGGAGGGGCAGAGAGAGGGAGACACAGAATCTGAAGCAGCACAGGCTGATGCAGGGCTCGAACTCATGAACTGTGAGCCAAAGTCAAATGCTTAACTGACTGAGCCACCCAGGCACCCCTCTTTAGTCCATTTTGAATTTATTTTTGTGTATGGTGGAAGAAAGTGGTCCAGGTTCATTAACTTGCATGTTGCTGTCCAGTTTTCCCAATACTATTTGGTGAAGAGACATTGTTTTTCCCATTGGACATTCTTTCCTGCTTTGTTGAATTTTAATTGACCATATAATCGTGGCTTCATTTCTGGGTTTTCTATTCTGTTATATTGGTCAATCTGTCTATTCTTGTGCAAGTGATCACTTATAGCTTTGTAATATAACTTGAAGTCAGGAATTGTGATGCCTCTAACTTTTTCTTTTTCAGGGTTGCTTTAGCTATCTGGGGTCTTCTATGGTTCCATACAAATTTTAGGATTGTTTGTTTTGTGAAAAATGATGTTGGTGTTTTGATAGGGATTGCATTGTGTAGGGATTGCAAATGTGTAGATTGCTTTGGGTAGTGTAGACATTTTCACAATATCCTTCCAATCCATGAACAGCGCACATCTTTCCACTTCTTTGTGTCATGTTCAGTTTCTTTCATCAGTGTTTTATAGTTTTCAGAGTATAGGTCTTTCACTTCTTTGGTTAGGTTTATTCCTAAGTATCTTAGTGTTTTTTGGTACAATTGTAAACAGGATTGATTCCTTAACTTTTCTTTCTGCTGCTTCATTATTGGTGTATAGACATGCAACAGGGGTGCCTGGATGGCTCAGTTGGTAGAGCACATGACTTGTAATCTCAGGGTTATAAGTTCAAGCCTGATGTTGGGCATGGTGCCTACTTAAAATTAGAAATGCAGCAGATTTCTATACATTGGTTTTGTATCCTGCGACTTTACTGAATTCATTAGCAGTTCTAGCTAGCAGTTTTTTGGTGGAGTCTTTGGTGGGTTTTTACATATAATCATATCATCTGCAAATAGTGAAAGTTTTATTCTTCCTCACTGACTTTGAGGCCTTTTATTTCTTTTTATTATCTGATTTCTTTGTATTTTTTTTTTTTATTAGCTGTGACTAGGACTCTAGTACTGTGTTGAATAAAAGTGGTGAGAGTGGACATCCTTGTTTTGTTCCTGACTATAGAGGAAAAGTTCTCTGCTTCCCCTAGTTAGGATGTTATTACCTGTGGGTTTTCATATAGGTCCTTTATTATGTTGAGGTATGTTCTCTCTAAACCTACTTTGTTGAGAGTTTTTACCATGAATGGGTGTTTTACTTTGTCATACGCTTTTTCTGCATCTTTTGAAATGATCATATGGTTCTTAGCCTTTCTTTCATTAATGTGATGTATCATGTTGATTGATTTGCAAATATTGAGCCACACTTCCAACCCAGGAATAAATCCTACTTGATAGTGGTGAATGATTTTTAAATGTATTACTGGATTTGGTTTCTAGTATTTTATTGAGAATTTTTGCATCTAGGTTCACTAGGGATATTGGCTTGTGGTTCGCTTTTTTTGTGGTGTTTTGTTTTTATCTGTTTTTGGCAATCAGGGTGATACTAGCCTCATAGAATAAATTTGAAAGTTTCCCTTCCTTTTCTAATTTTTGGAATAATTTGAGGAGAATAGGTATTAACTTTTCTTTAAATGTTCGGTAGATTCGCCTGTGAAGCCATCTGGTCCTGGATTTTGTTTATTGGAAGTTTTTGGATTATTGATTTCAAGTTCTTTGCTGGTTACCAGGGTGTTCAAGTTTTCTATTTCTTCCTGTTTCAGTTTTGGTAGGAATTTATCAATTTCTTGTAAGTTATCCAATTTTTTGGCATATAGTGTTTCATAATATTCTCTTATAATTGTATTTCTGTGGTGTTGGTTATTTCTCCTCTTGCATTTATGATTTTATTTGGGTTCTTTTTTTTTTTGATAAGTCTGGCTAGAGGTTTATCAGTTACATTAATCTGTTCTGTTGGGCTTTTTTTCTTGTTTGTTTCTATATCATTTATCTCTGCTGTAATCTTTATTATTTCCTTCCTTCTGCTGGCTTATTTGTTCTTTTTCTAGCTCCTTTAGGTGTAAGGTTAAGTTAAGGTTGTTTATTTGTGATTTTTCTTGTTTTTTTAAAGTAGGCCTGTATTGCTATGCTCTTCCCTCTTAGAACTGCTTTTGCTGTATCTCAAAGGTTTTAGACCATTATGTTTTCATTTTCATTTGTTGCTAGGTATTGCTAAATTCTTCTTTGATTTCCTAGTTGACCCTTTCATTGTTTAGTAGCATATTATTTAACCTCCATGTATTTGTGGTCTTTTCAGATTTTTTTCTTGTGGTTGACTTCTAGTTTCATAGTGTTGTGGTCAGAAAAGCTGCATAGTAAGACTTCAGTCTTTTTGTATTTGTTGAGGTCTGTTTTGTGTCTTAATATGTGATCTCTTATGGAGAATGTTCCATGTGCACTTAAAAAGAATGTATATTCTGTTGTTTTAGGATGGAATGTTCTGAATATATCTTTTAAGTTCATCTGGTGCAGTGTGTCATTCAAAGCTATTATTTCATCAGTCAGAAAAAGACAGGTATCATATGTTTTCACTCATATGTGGAATATGAGAAACTTAACAGAAGACCATAGGGGAAGGGAAGGAAAAATAAGTTACCAACAGAGAGGGAGGCAAACCACAAGAGACTCTTAAATACAGAGAACAAACTCAGGGTCGATGGGGGTGGGGAGTTGGGAGAGCAGGGAAAATGAGTGATGGGTATTGAGGAGGGTACCTGTTGGGATGACCACTGGGTGTTTGTATGTAAGTGAGGAATCACAGGAATCTACTCCCAAAGCCAAGACTATACTGTATACACTGTATGTTAGCTAACTTGACAAAGTATTAAAAATAAAGAAATAAAAATAGATTTAAAAAACCCAAAACAAAAGCCATTTTTCCCTTGTTTATTTTCTGTTTAGATGATCTGTCCATTGATGTAATTGGGGTTTTAAAGTGTCCTATTATTGCATTATTATCAATTAGTTTGTTTATGCTTGTTTTATTTTATTTATTTGGGTGCTCCCATGTTGGGTGCATAAACAATCTTGTTGGATTGTCCCTTTTATTATTATATAGTGCCCATCTTTGTCTCTTGTTACAGTCTCTGTTTTAAAGTCTAGTTTGTCCATGGGGTGCCTGGGTGGCTCAGTCAGTTGTGTCCAACTCTTGATCTCAGTTCAGGTCTTGACCTTATGGTTGTGAGTTCAAACCCTGTGTTGGACTCATGCTGAGTGTGGAGCCTATGTAAAAAATAATAATAAACGGGCTCCTGGGTGGTTTAGTCAGTTGTGTCTGACTCTTGATTTCAGCTCCTGTCATGATCCCAGGGTTGTGGGGTTAAGTCCCATGTCTGGCTCCATGCTGAATGTGGAGCCTGCTTCAGATTCTAAGATTCTCTCTCTCTCCCTCTGCCCCTCTCCCCCACTCTCTGCCTCTCAAATAATAAAAACAAACAAACATCTAGTTTGCCTGATATAAGTATTGATATTTTAGCTTTCTTTTGATGTCCATTTGCAAGGTAAATGTTTCTCCATCCCCTCACTTTTTTTTTAATTAAAAAAAAATTTAATGTTTGTTTATTTCTGAGAGAGAGTGTGAGTGGGAGAGGGGTATAATTTTTTTTAATGTTTATTTTTGAGAGAGCACAAGCAGGGGAGAGGCAGGAAGAGAGGGGGACAAAGGATCCCAAGCAGGCTCTGTGCTGACAGCAGAGAGCCTGATGTGGAGCTCAAACTCACAAAGCGTGAGATCATGACCTGAGCCAAAGTTGCACACTTAACCGACTAAGCCAACCAGGCGCCCCAACTCTAACCTCTCACTTTCAATCTGCAGGTGTTTTTAGGTCTAAAATGAGTCTCTTACAGGCAGCATATAAATGGTTTCTTTTTTCTTTTTTTTTTTTAATCCTTTCACCCTGTGTCTTTTGATTCGAGTATTTAGTCCATTCACATTCAAGGTGTGCAGGGCTTGAACCCACGAACCATGAGATCATGACCTGAGCTGAAGTCAGATGCTTAACTGACTGAGCCACCCAGCCACCCCAGTGTTTTTGTTTTTGATTTTAATGTTTATTTTTTGAGAGAGAGAGGGAGGGAGGGAGGGAGAGTGAGTGGGGAGGGGCAGAGAGAAAGGGAGACAGAATCTGAAGCAGACACCAGGCTTTGAGCTGTCAGCACAGAGCCTCAATGTGGGGCTCAAACTCATGGACTGCGAGATCATGACCTGAGCAGACTGAGCTACTCAGGCACCCCCTTGGTGGTTTTTTTTTTTTTAAGTTTATTTATTTTAAGAGAGAGAGAGAGTACACATGAATGGGGTAGGGGCAGAGAGAATCCCAAGCAGGCTCAGTGCCATGAGTGCAGAGCCCAAAGCAGGGCTTGATCTCATGAACCATGAGATCATGACCTGAGCCAAAATCAAGAGTCAGACGCTCAACGGACTAAGCCACTCAGGCACCCCTACTGGTTTTTGATACAGAGTTTCTATTAGGTTTATATATAACCCCCTTCTGCAAATAGCAATCTGTATTAAGTTTATGGTTGTTTTAGTTTGAAGACCTTCTTTTTTCCTCTCCTCCCCATGTTTTAGGTATGTATATGTTACTATATTTTATATCCCGTTTTTGGTGTGTGTCTGAGTTCCTTGCCTGATTTTTAGAGAAATACTCATTTTACTGCTTTTGTGCTTCCTGCCTTTATACTGTCACTTTTAGTCTCTCCACTCAGAGAGTCCTCCTTACTATTTCTTGTAGGGCTAATTTAGTGGTCATGAACTCCTTTAGTTTTTGTCTGTCTGGGAAACTCTCTCTCTCTCCTATTCTGAATGATAGCCTTGCTGGATAGAGTAATCTTGGCGGCAGATTTTTCCCATTCAGCACTTTGAATATATCATGCCACTCCTTTCTGGCTTGCTAAGTTTCTGTTGAAAAATCTCTAGCTAGCCTTACGTGTTTTCTCTTATAAGTTAATGACTTCTTTTGTCTTACTGCTTAAAAATTTTATTTTATTTTGCAGATTTAATTACAATATGTCTTGGTGTGGGTCTGCTTCTGTTGATTTTGATGGGCGTTCTCTGTGCCTCCTGGATCTGGATGTCTATTTCCTTCCCCAGATTATGGAAGTTTTCAGCTATTAGTTCTTTTTTTTTTTTTTTTTTTTTTAAATTTTTTTTTCAACGTTTTTTATTTATTTTTGGGACAGAGAGAGACAGAGCATGAACGGGGGAGGGTCAGAGAGAGAGGGAGACACAGAATCGGAAACAGGCTCCAGGCTCCGAGCCATCAGCCCAGAGCCTGACGCGGGGCTCGAACTCACGGACCGCGAGATCGTGACCTGGCTGAAGTCGGACGCTTAACCGACTGCGCCACCCAGGCGCCCCACAGCTATTAGTTCTTCAAATAAAATTTCTGCCCCCTTTTCTCTCTCTTCTTCTGGGACTCCTATAATACGAATGTTACTACATTTGAACAAGTCATTGAGTTCCCTAAGTCTGTTCTCATTTTGTATATTTTTTTCTCTCTTTTGTTCAGCACCATTGCTTTCCATTACCTTGTCTTCTAGGTCATTAATTCATTTCTCTGTTCCTTCCAGCCTTCTATTCATTGCTTCAAGTATGTTTCTAATCTCATTTATTGTACTCTTCCTCTCTGATTCTTTTTTAACTCTTATATCTCTAAGGTAGGGTCTCACTGATCTCTTCTTTTCTCTGGCTGTGGGTTTATCTTATTCTTTCATTTGGGATAAATTCCTGTCCTTGCATTTTGTCTAAGTCTCTGCCTTCTTCTCTGTGTTAGAAAAGCCATTTATGTCTCCTGCTCCTTCTTTGATGTGGCTTCTTCTCTCCCTTCAGTTGTGGAGTTTGTTCTGTCAGTCTTCAGATCAATTTCTGGGATGTTTGGGATGATTTTATAGTTATCTGGTTATGTTATTGAGATGGGGCAATTCTAGGGTCCTCCTACTCCACAACCATCTTCTGACTATTCCCAACGATCTGTATTTTAACAAGTATCTCAGGCAATTCCTTTCTGATTGTAAAATAATTGGTTACCTCGAGCAGAAAATTCAGCACCCCCCCCCCCCATATATTTTAATACCTTATTCTGGAAAGTCTCAAACACATAAAAAATGTTAATATAATGAATCTCAAGGCATCCATCATCAGCTTCAACATTTATTTACATCTTCCTCTGTTTATCCTCCACATTATTTTTTTGGGGGGTGGGATAATCTCAGAAGTCGTGTAACTTCAGCTTTAAAAACTTGAATGTAGGGGTGCCTGGGTGGTTCAGTTGGTTGAGCATTTGACTCTTGATTTCAGCTCAGGTCATGATCCCAGCATTGTGGAATTGAGCCCCACGTTGGGCTCTGTGCTGACAGCATGGAGCCTGCTTGGGATTTTCTCTTTCCCTCTCTGCCCCTCCTCTGTTCATGTACTGTCTCTAAATAGATAGATAAACTAAAAAAAAAAAAAAAAAAAAAAAAAAAAAAAAAAAAAAAAAAAAAAAAAAGGCGAGTATGTGTCTCCACAGATAAAATACACAGTTGGTTTGTTCACATCCGGAGCTCACATTTGGTTGACCAGTCCATGAAGTCTCTTAGTCTACAACAATCCCCTACTTGCCCCTCTCTTCCATCCCTTCATGCATTTTACACAACAGGCTATTTGTCCTGCAGTTTTCTGCATTCTGGACTTGGTGGACCACTTTCTTGTGGCATTGCCTGACTTATTCCTCTCCCGCCTGCCTCTCTAAACTGGTAGTTACACTTCAACACGGAGAGCCTCATGAACTTTTCACATAATGGAGTTATGTACCACTGATTATTGTTGTCTACACTTTTTATTAAAAATTACAAAAGGTGATTTTCTGTTCTGTTGATTTCTATGTTTTTTAGTATTTTTTCCTTTAGCAATTATTTTGTTAATTCACATACAGTTTGTACCAAAAGGCAAAATAAATGTAGGATTTTAAAAAATTATTTACTCATTTTCAAAATAAGGTTGGTGTCTTAGCAACCGGCAATGTTTTTTTCCTATAATAAACTTAGGGATTTTTTATATAAGTGTTTCAATGAGTTTTATAGTCCTTATTCCTTTAGATGCTTCTATATTTGATGATTCCCATGTGGTTTTGACATGACACTATACTTTAAAGTTTGAGAGTGCATGCATGCATGAGTGGGGGAGGGGTAGAGAGAATGTTAAGCAGGCTCTCCACTGACAGTGTGGAGCCTGATGGGGGGCTCAAACCCATGAACCGTGAGATCATGACCTGAGCTGAAATCAAGAGTCAGGTGCTTAACTGAGCCACCCAGGTGCCCCTCAAAACACTTTAAAAAAAAATTCTTAATAATTTATATATTTTTAAATTTACATTCAAGTTAGTTAACATACGGTACAACAGTGATTTCAGGAATAGATTTCTTAATGCTCCTTACCCATTTAGCCCATCCCCCCTTTGATAACCTCTCCAGAAACCCTCTGTTCTCTATATTTAAGAGTCTCCTATGTTTTGTCCCCCTCTCTGTTTTTGTATTATTTTTGCTTCCCTTCCCTTATTTTCATCTGTTTTGTATCTTAAAGTACTCATATGAATGAAGTTATATTTGTCTTTCTCTAATTTCACTTAGCATAACACCCATCTAGTTATATCCGGATGTAGTTGCAAATGGCAAGATTTCATTCTTTTTGATTGCTGAATAATACTCCAGTGTACACACACACACACACACACACACGTATATATACATATATACATATGTGTGTGTGTGTATACACACACACACACGACATCTTCTTTATGTACATATCATATATATACATATATACGTGTGTGTGTCTTTATGTACATATCATATATATACATATATACATGTGTGTGTGTAGTTTTGCTGATTGTTTCCTTTGCTGTGCAGAAACTTTTTATTTTGATGAGGTCCCAATAATTCATTTCTGCTTTTGTTTCCCTTGCCTCTAGAGACATGTTGAGTAAGAAGTTGCTGCGGCCAAGTCAAAGAGGTTCTTGCCTGCTTTCTCCTCTAGGATTTTGATGGCTTCCTGTCTTATGCTTAGCTCTCTCATCCATTTTTAGTTTAGTTTTGTGTATGGTGTAAGAAAGTGGTCCAGGTTCATTTTTCTGCATGTCGCTGTCCAGTTTTTCCAGCACCATTTGCTGAAGAGACTTTATTCCATTGGATATTCTTTCTTGCTTTGTCAAAGATGAGTTGGCCATACGTTTGTGGGTCCATTTCTGGGTTCTCTATTCTGTTTCATTGATCTGAATGTCTGTTCTTGTGCCAGTACCATACTGTCTTGATGATTACAGTTTTGTAATACAGCTCAAAGTCTGGGATTGTGATGCCTCCAGCTTCAGTTTTCTTTTTCAAGATTGCTTTGGTCATTCGGGATCTTTTCTTTAGGCTATTCTGGTTCCATACAGATTTTAGAATTGTTTGTTCTAGCTCTGTGAAGAATGCTGGTATTATTTTGATAGGTATTGCATTGAATATATAGATTGCTTTGGGTAGTATTGAAATGTTCACAATATTTGTTCTTCCTATGCAGGAGCATGGAATATTTTTCCTTTTTTTTTTTTTTTTTTTTTTTTTTTTTTTTTGGTGTCTCCTTCAATTTCTTAAGCTTTCTATAGTTTTCAGTGTATAGAGTTTTCACCTCTTTGGTTAGGTTTATTCCTAGGTGTTTTATAGTTTTGGTGCAATTGTAAATAGGATCGATTCCTTGATTTCTTTCTGTTGCTTCATTCTTGGTGTATAGGAATGCAACTAATCTCTGTGCATTGATTTAAACAAATTTTTTTAGGTTATTCATTTTTAGAGATAGAGCATGAGTGGGGAAGGGGCAGAGAGAGGGAGACACAGAATCTGAAGCAGGGTCCAGGCTCTGAGCTGTCAGCACAGAGCCCGACGCGGGGCTTGAACTCATGAACTGTGAGATCATGACCTGAGCTGATGTCGGACACTCAACCGACTGAGCCACCCAGGCGCCCCTGTGCATTGATTTTATATCCTGCGACTTTGTTGAATTCATGGATCAGTTCTAGCAGTTTTTTTGGTGGAATCTTTTGGGTTTTCCATATAGAATATCACATCACCTGTAAAGAGCAAAAGTTTCACCTCCTCCTGGCCGATTTGGATGCCTTTTCTTTGTGTTGTCTGATTGCCGAGGCTAAGGCTTCCAATACTATGTTGAATAACAGTGGTGAGAATGGACATCCTTGTCTTGTCCCTGACGTTAGGGCGAAAGCTCTTAGTTTTTCTCCATTGAGGATGATATTAGTGGAGGGTCTTTCATATATGGCTTTTATGATCTTGAGGTACAATGCTTCTCTCCCTACTTTCTTGAGGGTTTTTATCAAGAAAGGATGCTGTATTTTGTCAAATGCTTTCTCTGCATCTATTGAGAGGATCATGTGGTTCTTGTCCTTTCCTTTATTGATGTGATGTATCACATTGATTGATTTGTGTATATTGAACCAGCCCTGCATCCCAGGTATAAAGCCCACTTGGTCATGGTAAATAATTTAAAAAAATTTTTTTTTAAATTTATTTTTGAGACAGAGAGAGACAGAGCATGAGCAAAGGGGGGGGGGTCAGAGAGAGAGGGAGACACAGAATCTGAAGCAGGCTCCAGGCTCTGAGCTGTCAGTACAGGGCCTGACATGGGCCTCAAACTCACAAGGCATGAGATCATGACCTGAGCTGAAGTCAAACACTCCACCGACTGTGCCACCCAGGTGCCCCTAATGCATATTTTTGAGAGAGGGAGAGAGCGTGAGCAAGGGAGGAGCGGGGGGGGGGGGGGGGGGGGATAGAGAATCTGAAGCAGGCTCTGTGCTGACAGCAGACAGCCTGATACGGGGCTTGAACTCATTAACTGTAAGATCATGATCTGAGCCGAAGTTGGATGTTTGAGCCACCCAGGCACCCCTGAAAGATTTTAAGTAATCTCTACACCCAGCATGGGGCTTGAACTTAGAACACCCCAGATCAAGAGTCTCATGCTTTACTGATTGAACCACCCAGACACCTGGGGTGTTGTGTTTTAAAAGTCCATTCTGATAATCTCTTATCAGGGGCCTTTAACTTGGGAGTGTTTAGACCTTTTATATTTATTGCAATGACCTACAAGGTTTGGTTTAAATCTAACATCTAGCTATTTACCTTCAATCTGTCTCATCTGTTCTTTGTCCCTTTTTCTTTAAAGTTTATTTGTTTCTTTTGAGAGATACAGAGACAGTATGAGTGGGGGAGAGGCAGAGAGAAAGAGAATCCCAAGCAGGCTACACACTCTGCCAGTGTAGAGCCTGATGTGGGGCTCAAACTCAGAACCGTGAGACCATGACCTGAGCCAAAACCAAGAGCTGGATGCTTAACTGAGCCACCCAGGTGCTCCTCTTTTCATAGACACTTTTGGACAAGTACATTTTATAATATCATGCTATCTTCACAGTTGGCTTGTTAGTTATACTCTCTGCTTTATTCTTTTAATGCTTGACTTAGGATTTAAAAATACAACTTCGGAGGTGCCTGGGTGGCTCAGTCAGTTGAGTGACTCTTGTTTTTGGTTCAGGTCATGATCCCAGGGTTGTGGGATCAAGCCCTGTGTTAGCCTCTGTGCTGAGCCTGGATCCTGCTTGGGATTCTCTCTCTCTGTCGTGCATGCTCTCTCTCCCCCCGACCCCTGCTCCCTCTGCCCTTCTACCCTGCTCATGCTCTGTGTCTCAAAAAAAAAAAAAAAAAAAAAAAAAATCTGACTCTTGATTTTGGTTCAGGTCATGATCTCATGCTTCATGAGATCAGCCCCGTGTTGGGCTCTGCACTGAGTGTGGAGTCTGCTTGGGATTCTGTCTCTCCCCCTCTCTCTCAGAATAAACATTAAAAAAAAATCAACTTCAGGGGTGCCTGGGTGGCTCAGTTTGTTGAGCATCTGACTCTTAATTTTGGCTCAGGTCATGATCTCACGGTTGTGAGACTGAGCTCCGTGTTGGGACTTGTAGTGAGTGTGGAGCCTGCTTAATGTTCTCTCTGCCCTTTTCCTGCTTGTGCTGGCTCTCTCTTAAAAAAAAAAGTACACACACACACAAATACAACTTCAATATAATGCAGTATGCTTTCAACAAATATGACACCACTTCATATATAAGACCCTTACAACAAAATATTTTCAATTCCCCCATTTCCATTATTTGTGCTATTGTTACTTATTTTATTTCTATATAAGTTGTAAGCCTCTCAATGCAGTTAATCAATACTGGAGAGATAAAAGGAAAAAAAAAGTATATTTACCCAGATTTTTTCTATCCCTGGTTCTCCTTATTCCTTGGTATATATCCAAATTTTCATCTGATATTTTCATTTTGCCTGAAGAACTTCCTTTGACATTTCTTATAATGCAGCTCTGCTGGTCATTATTCTTTCAGCTTTCATTTGAAAAACTCCTTATTTCACCTTTATTTTTGAAAGATATTTCACTAGCTATAGAATTGTAGGCTGATAGTCATTTTTATGTTATTCTTTTTTCAGCACTTTAAAGGTGTTAAATTTCTTATCGTTTGCATAATTTCTGATGAGAAGTTGGCTGCCATTCTTATGTTTGTTTCTATGTAGTATGTGTCTTTTTCTCTGGCTTTCATAGTTTTTAAAAATTTCAGTTTTATTATGGGGTATGTATGTATGTGTGTTTAGTATTCTGCTTGGGGTTCTGATCTTGAATCTCTATGGTTACAGTTTTAATCCAGCTTGGAAACATGTGTTATTTCTTCAGATATTTTTTCAATCCTCCTCGCCCCTTAATTTTTTTCTCCTGGGGACTCTAATTTACACAAGACTACTTGATAGTATCCCACATCTCAGTTGCCAGGTTTATTGTTTTGGTCCCTTCTCTATGTGCTGTTTGTATAGTTTTTATTGCTGTATCTTCAGACTTACTGATCTGTTGTACTGCAGTGTGTACCTGCTCTTCCTCCTGTCCAGTGTTTTCACTTCAAATATTGAATTTCCCATTTCTAGAAACTCCCAACTTTTTTATGTCTCATTTTCCTTATGTTCCTGTTCCTTTATATTCTTGAACACCTTTGTGATACCTGTTGTTAAGGTCTTTATCTGCTAATCCTGAGGTCTCTGATTTGTGTCCATTAATTTTTTTTCTCTTCTGGTTATGGGTCATATTTTCTTATTTGCACATGTAATTTTGGATTGGAAACTGGACATTGTGAATTTAGTTTCTAAGTGCTTAATTTTCGTTATTGCTTTAAAGAGTGTTGGGTTTTGATCTGGCACAAAGTGAAATGATTGTGGACCTCAAGGCTTGGTTTTCATGGTCCAGAGGAGCCTGTGCTCTAGACCTAATTTAAGATTATTACTAAGGCGTGATCTTAGGACTCTACCCAATGCGCTGCATATTCTGAAGTTGTACTCTGGGTCTCAGGCACATGAACTCTTCCCACTCCTCTGAGTTCTAAGAATTGTGTGGTCTATTGGTTTCTGGTCATGAAGTTGTGCCTTTTATTCATGTAGGTCAGGACTTGGTCAGACTCTAGGAGACATTTCTGTAGATCTGAGGAGCTTACTCTCTCTGAGCAGCTCCCTCTTCTCCAGGACTCTGCTCATTAGGTTCTAGCTTAGCATTCCTGGACTCTGACCTCTGTGTCTTCAACTTGACCACTAGACCCTGGATTGTCTCCTTGCCCTTTGGCCTGAAAGTTGCTCCTAGGCAGTAAGCTGGAGCAGCTGGTGCTCCCCTCACCTGTTTCCCTCACCCAAACACTGTCTTTGTCCTATGTCCATAAGCATTTGTTTCATGTATATTGTGTGGTTTCCTAGTTGTTTAGGGAAACTAATTTCTAGGGAAACTCTTAACAGCCATTACTCCTTCATGGGTGGAAGGCAGTGGAAGTCTCCCCGTTTTTGAACTCACTTGTCAGTGAAAACCTGTGAATCCCCTGGTTTCTAGTTCTCACATTGGCTTGCTAAGTTTTCTATTTGGGATGGATGAGTATTTGATGGTAATTTTTGGGTTACCTGGCTCATAGGATCATAACAACTCCCTTTTTTCTTGCCTATGCTGGTCCCACACAGGTATTCTAGGTATGAAGAGTTTGGCCCTAGGGTTTGAGGGACTACCTTAATGTTGTCTGGGGGGGTCTCATTTTCTATCCCAGTTTGCTTTGTTTTTGTGAAAGGATTAAAAACCATTGTGGTTGCTATTGTTCTTACCCTAACCAGAACTCTCTACCTTTTAAGTTACCTTTCCATTCATATCACTTGGGCGTGGCCCTTGAAGACTGACAGTGTGGTATTTCCAATTGATTAGCCTATTTTGTGGTAACGAAATTTGAGGGATTTTGCTTTTACCCCAGGAATAGTTAACACTTTAGCACTCGAAGTATAAACTATTACGGGTGGTAATTTTACTTACCTCCAGATTACCTTAATTGAGTCTCTGTAGTATAAGCCACAAACACAGCTTATGGCCAGGAGCCCACTAACCTACCACCAACCCACTGTGTGACACAGGACTAATTTCTTCTCATTGTTGATGGTAGCAGACACCATAAGGAAGACCAGGCCTGTCCTTGGGGGGAGCACAGAGCTTGTTAGGGAAGGCAGACAAGTAACAAGAGCTAACTAGAACTAAGGGGTAGTTTTTATCCCCTGAGAAGTGTACACAAAGGTGCCTTCTTGGGCCTTTTCTCATCTGAATAAGCAGAAGCACAGTTCTCATACTGTTGTCTAAAGGCTTGGATTGTACAGAATGACATGGAGGCTGAGGGGCAGGGCTGTGGCCTCTATATCCTTATTTCAAGCACAGTCGATCCACCTTTTCCGATTTTATACATTATGATCTAATATTTATTTCAAAACAGGGGTTTTGCTGCTGAAAAATGAAGGATGAGCAGGTAGAAGAACAGGGGTCCACATTTCCTTGTGCATGCAGCCTCCTGCGGTGAGTGGCCTGACCTTTTACAAAGCTAAGTGCACTCACATAAAGATCTGCTGTGAGCACCACCCCACATTACAGCTGAGGAGCCCTCCACTCACATACTCTTCCTGAGTCGTGCCTTTGACAGCACCCACTCTGGAGTTGAGCTGGATTGGGACTCAAAGGCTAGCTTTACCACTTGGCAGTGGACAGCCCTGGGCAGGTCTTCCACCTTCAGTGCCAGTTTCCTCATTGGTAAGTTGGGGATATAGGCCTACACTGGTCTGTTGTGTTGCAACATAGGACGGCTCCAGTGTAGTACCAGCTCGCGATAGGTTTCAGTATAAATTATACCCGCTGTTGTGACGACCGATTCAGGTGAGGGTCTCAAGGCTTCTGCTAACAGGTGATACTAGGTTCAGGGTTGACCAGGACCAGAACCATGGTCTCCAGCACTGACAGGGTCCATAATCTGCATGAAGTGTACCCACTTTCCGGGCCAGTCTCTTAATTGTGGGTATTGGTTAATACTGCCCTGCGTTTGCATGGCACGTTATGGGTCACCTCCATGCATTAGTTCATCCGAGTCTTCTCTGTAAGGCAGACTTGTATTCCCACTCTCTGGAAGAGGATATGTGTTCAGAGGACACACTCCCCCTCACCGCAGCCCACGTCCAGTGTGACTGGAATCACAAGGATGTTATACAGATACCAGCTTTGTGTATGTCGGCTGGGGGTTCAGCCAGCCTACAGGGACCAGGGTCTTGGCGAATGTTGTTCTAATACACTGACAAACAGGAGTGAACATGAGCTTTTTAGGGAGGGGTTGGGGTAATGCAGGAAGAATTACAAGCAATATGAATTTATTTAACTATTTTGGAAACAAAACCCCCCAAATAATGCCTGAAACCCAAAAGGTACATAAAAATGGCCAAAAATATTTTAAAATAATAAATTTGAAGATCATTTGTAGCTTTTTTCTCCTAACATGAGTGCTTTCAGCAGGACAGTAAATTACAAACCATATCAAATCATGTTAAGGCAGATGATCTATCTGGTTGCACTTGTAACTACTCCTGGGGAAGGAATCTTGTTGGAGCTATTCCTCCCAGCGGTTTGGTCAGTTGGTCCAGGAAAGGGCAGTCCTGGAGTCAGCAGGAGGGGAGCTGAGCCTTTCCTGTCTTGTCACTGCTCGTTCTGCTGGCCCTCTGTGACGGAAGTGGACACAGAACCTTGGCCCTTGTTGACATCACTGATGCACACCCACTGCCCGTCGACAGACTCCTTCCACAGGGTCACCTGCAAGCCAGTGCACACAGCCTGTTACAGGTCTGCACCCTTCCCTCTGCTGTCCTTACCTTCCCAGATCTTCAGCAAGACGGTGACAAAGGATGTTTCTGACTTAGCTCCCCCTCACAGGAAGAACAACAAATATTCATGAACAAGAAGCCACTGAGCAAATCCTAGAAGACAGGAATGTGGCTGAAGCACCCCCTGCCCGACCAAAGGGACCAACTCCTTGTACCAGAAGGATAGACTGGAAGGCTACATGCTGACTGCATGGCCCCCACCCAGGTTGACTCAACACCACGTTCAACTTCTGTTTTTCCAGGGGGAAAGGAGCACAGGGGTGACATCCAGTCACTCAGCGCTGTAAGTCATGGCCTCATGGGATCCCTCATTCTGGGCTCTGCCCCATGGGGACTGCAGGCACATCTGTGGGTTTCAACTACTGCGAATCTGATGGTGACTAAGTGGGGTTCTTAAGTGGTGAACACCACAGGGGAGGCACGGTCCACCTCCCGGTCACCAGGTCCAAGTGAACCCAACTGCCCTCTTCTTCCTCCTCTAAGTCCGAGTCTATGCCAAGGGCTTGAATAAATCATTGGTCCCAAGTAAGACAGAATCATCATGCCCATGCACTGGGTGGGCTTCCCAGAACTGGCACTGTGTTATTAACAGACCAAGTTCCTAGCTGCAGAGCCCAAGCAGCAGTCCCAACCAGTATCTCTGCTCATCTACAGCACCAAGCTGGGGGTCCAGTCTGCCCCAGGGAATGCTCTACAGTGCAGTTCTGCCAGCTCTTGAACCTGGTCTGCCCCCACCCAGGCAGAAAGGCTGAGTCACAGCCCCACTTGCTGCAGTTCCTGGCTCTTGGTCTCTCATCCAGAAAGCCAATTTACAGACTCTTGTAGAGAGCCCAGTCCTGACTGTAGGAAGCCTGACTGGAGAATCCAGGTCACAGTGACACCCACTAGCTTCACTTGGGCAGGGAACTCGAGTCAGCAGTCCTACCTGCTGTTCTCACCCAGTGGAATACCCTCTATGCTCAGAACTCAAACAGTTGCTTCACTAAAAAACAGACCCTAACAGCAGCCACACCTGTCCAAGGACCAGGAATGACCAGAAACCCAACTGCGCTGACCGGTCCAACTGTCTGCCAAAGTGAGCCTGCAACGTTTGGAAGAAGGGACCACAACTCCAATGCAGATACCAACACGAGGATCACAGAAAGCCAGGTAAATGTGACACCACCAAATGAAACTAATAGAGCTCTACAATGGACTCTAAAAACAGGAAGACCTATGAACTGCCAAGAGGCCCTAAATAAACAGGGCTACAAAAGACATGTCAGAATCATCAAAAGTCAAAGAATTTTAAGAGCAGCTAGAAAAAAAAAGGTTACATATAAGGGAACCCCCATAAGACTGTGAGATTTCTCAATAGAAGCTTTTCAGGCCAGAAGAAAATGGGATGACACAAAATACTCAAAGCAAGAAAAACTATTAACCAAGACTACTCTACCAGGCAAAAGTGTCCTTCGGCAATGGATAGACTTTCTTGGACAAACAAAAGCAGAGGGAACTCATCACCGCTACATCTGCCTTACAAGAAATGCTAAAGGGAGTTGAGTATAAATAAAAGGATGCTCATTAACACTATACAAGGCAGCATAAAACTTACTGGTAATGATAATTAAAGTTGGATTCTGTAATGTGATGTTAGTGCATAATTCACTTCTAGCTCTAGTTTAAAAGATAATGTAGTAAGAAATAACCATTGTAGTTAAATAGCCATAACTACAATAACCTGTTATTACACATTATAAAATATATAAATTGTAACATCAATAACCTAAAATGTGAGGGGGAGAAGTCAAAGTGTTCAGATGTTATTTTAAAACAGTGTTTTAAAATGTCTTATGTAAACCTTATAGCCACAAGGGAAAAACCTGTGGTAATATTAGACCAAAGAACATGACAAAGTCAAAGCATACGGATACCATAAAACTTCAAAACACAAAAAAAGAAGGAACAATGTATCAAGAAAACCACAAGAAAATAAACAAAATGGCAATTGTGTAAGGCCTTATTAATTAATACTTACTTCAAATGTAAATGGTTTAAACTCTCCTGGGGAGACAACACCTGGCTGAATGAATAAAATAAAACCAAAAACACAAGATCCAACAATATGCTTCCTATAAGAGATTCACTTCAGCCTTAAAGACAGAGATGGAGTAGGGATGGAAAGAGATACTTTAAGCAAATGGCAATCACAAAGAAAGCAGAGGTAGCTATATTTATATCAAATACACTTTAAAGTGAAAATAGTAAAGAGAGGGGTGCCTGGGTGGCTCAGTTGGTTGAGCATCTGACTTCAGCCCTGGTCATGATCTCATGGTTCACGGATTCAAGCCCTGCATTGGGCTCTGTGCTGACAGCTGGGAGCCTAGAGCCTGCGCTTCGGATTCTGTGTCTCCCTCTCTCTCTGCCCCTCCCTCTCTCAAAAATAAATAAAATGTTAAAAAATAGTACAGAGAGACAGAGGGATCAACACACCAAGAAGATGTAACAATTATAAATATATAGATACCCACCACTGAAACATCTAATTATATGAACCAAAACCGAACAAACTAAATGGAAATAAAGAGTAACAAAAAAATGGTTGGGGACTTTAATACTCTCAACAATGGAGATCATCCAGACAGATAATAAGGAAACAGTGGATTTGAACAATAGTACAGAACAAATGGGCCTAACATGTACATAACCTTCTGACAGCAGAACATACATTAAGTGCACATGGAACATTTCCTATATGTTACACCACAAAACGAGTCTTAGCAAATTAAAAAAAGTTAAACCAATTATCTTCTCTAACCACAATGGTATGAATACAGCAAGATATCAATAGCAAGAGGAAACTGAGAAATTCACAAACACATGCAAATTAAACACTGACATTATTTTGAATCAAATGAAAAACACAATATACCAAAACTTACAGGATGCAGCAAAAGCAGTTCTTGGAAGTTCACAGCAATTAATGCCTACATTCAGAAACAAGACCTATCCCAAATAACCTAACTCTATGCCTTAAGGAATCAGAAAAGAACAAACTTTGTCCAAAGCTGGCAAATAATAAATATTAGAGCAGAAATAAATGAAATAGAGAAGAAAATAGAAAAGATTGACCAGAAGAGTTGGTTGGTTGACAAAACTAACAAAGTTTACCTAGATTAACCAAAGAAAAAAGAGGACCCAAAACAACAAAATTATAAATGAGAAAGGAGATATTACAACTGATCATCACAGAAATACAAAGAAAAATAAGAAACTACTATGAAACAACTCTATGTCAACAAACTGAACAAGCTAGAAAAAATGGACAAATTCTTAGAAATGTTACCAAGACAATCAGGAAGAAACAAAAAATCTGAATAAAAAATTTTATAAAAATTAAAAAATTTTCTGAAATAGAATATCTCAACAGTAAGGAGACTGAATAATAATTGAAAATCTCCTTGTATAAAAAAAGCCCAGGGCCAGATGGCTTCACTGGTGAATTTAAGCTAACATGTAAGGAATGAATACCAATCCTCAAAATCTTCCAAAAAAAAATTTTTTTTTTTTTAAGAGGAGGAAATACACCCACACACTCATTTTACAAGGCCAACAACTGCCCTTATACCAAAGCCAGAAAAGGCTACTACCAGAAAATAACTTTGGACAAATAACCCTGATGAATATAGATGCAAACTGAATTTGGCAGTACACTAAAAGGATCATTCACCATGATCAAGCAGGATTCAGACATGGAATGCACGGACGGTTCAACATATGCAAATCAACCAATGTGATCTGTTTGTGAGAATACTTAACAGATTAGGTATAGAAGGAACATACCTCAATAATAAAGGTCATGTGATAAGCCCACAGCTAGTACAATACCCCATGGTGAAAGGCCAAAAGCTCTTCCTTGAAAATAAGCAGTAAGAAAAGGGTACCCACTCTTACCATTCTTTTTCAATGTAATACTACTACAAGTTGTTGCCAAAGCAACCAGGCAAGGAAAAAAAAAAAAGGCATCAGAACTGGAACGGAAAAACTAAAATTGTCTCTATTTGCAGATGACAAGATGTTATACACAGAAAATCCTAAAGGTTTCATCAAAAAGCTTAGATCTAAACAGTGAATTCATTAAAGTTGCAGGATACAAAATTAATGAAAATCAGTAGTGTTTCTATACACTAAGAATGAATTATTAAAAAAAAAATGATCCTTATGATAACAAAAACAATAAAATACTCATGAACTTAACCAAGGAGGTGAACGATCTCTACTCTGAAAACAAGACAGTGATGAAAGAAACTGAGAATACAAATAAATGGAAAGGTATCTTGTTCATAGATTAGAATAATTAACATTGTTAAAATTTTAATACTACCAAAGCCATCTATAGGTTCAATGCAATTCCTATCAAGATTCCAATGGCCCTTTTTTTTTTTTTTTTTTGACAAAAATAGAAAAAAGAGTCCTAAAATGTATATGGAACCACCAAAGACCCTGAATGGCCAAAGCAATCCTGAGAAAGAAGAACAAAGTGGAAGGAATCCTACTTTTTTTTTTAAAGTATTCTTTTTTAAATGTTTTTTTTTGAGAGAGAAAGACAGACCATGAATGGGGGAGGGGAAGAGAGAGAGGAAGACCAAAGAATCAGAAGCAAGCTCCAGGCTCTGCACTGTCGGCACAGAGCCCGATGCGGGGCTCGAACTCATGAACTGTGAGATCATGACCTGAGGTGAAGTCGGATGACTGAGCCACCCAGGTGCCCCAGGAATCCTACTTTTTAATTTCAAGCTATTAAGCGATAGTAATGGCATAAAAATGAATAGATGGTACTGACATAAAAACAAATAGGTCAATGGAATCAAAAGCCCAGAAATAAACTCAAGCATATACAGTTAACTAGTATTCGGCAAGGGAGCCAAGAATACTCAATGGAGAAAAGACTGTCTCTTTAATAAATGGTGCTGAGTAAACTGGACATTAACATGTAAAAGAATAAAATTAGACCCTTATCTTATACCACTCAAAAAAACTAACTTCAATTGCATTAAACACTTAAATATAAGATCTGAAACTATCGAAACTCCTAGAGGAAAATATATGAAAACAAGCTATTTGGGTGCCTGGGTGGCTCAACTGATTACGTGTCTGACTCTTGATTTCGGTTCAGGTGATGATTCTCATGCTTCATGCCTGCTTGGGATTCTCTCCTTCTGTCTCTCCCTCCACCACTCATACACACATGCATTCCCTCTCTGAAAATAAACTTAAAAAAAACCTCTTTGACATGAGTCTTGACAAAGATTTTTTGGTTGTGACATCTAAAGCAAAAGTAACAAAAAATAAGTTAGCAGGACAGCATTAACTAAAAAGTTTCTGCATAGCAAAATAATCAACAAAGTAAAAAGACAACCTTACAAAATGGGAAAAAAATATTTGCAAATCATACATCAGAAGAGGAGTTAATATCCAAAATATCCAGGGATGCCTACATGGCTCAGTGGGTTGTCTCTTGTTTTTATAGATTTGTTTTAAATTTATTTATTTTGAGACTGAGCACATATGCGTGTGCATGTACATGAGCAGGAAACGGGCAGAGAGAAAGGGAGAGAGGGAATCCCAAGCAGGTTCCGCACTGTCAGCCCAGAAACTGACATGGGGCTTGAACTCACAAACTGTGAGATCATGACCTGAGCCGAAATCAAAAGCCAGATGCTTAACTGCCTGAGCCACCCTGGTGCACCAATTAAGCATCCAACTTGACTCCTGATCTCAGCTCAGGTCTTGGTCTCAGGGTCATTGGCTCAAGTTCCACCTTGGGCTCCACGCTGGGTGTGAAGCCTGTTTACAAACAAATGAAAACTCCCCACGCCACAATATATCCACAGAAGACTAAAACTCCATACCAGGAAGCCAAAAAATACAATTAAAAATTGGGCAAAAGACCTGAATAGAAGATTTCTCCAAAAAAGATATACGAAAGGCCAATAGGTATGTGATAGTGAGAGATAAGCATCTCACTCAGCATCTCTAACCACTGGGGAAGTACAACCATAGAATATCACCTCACACATGTTAGCATGGCCATCATGAAAAAGACAAAGACACAAGTATTGGCATGGATGTGGAGAAAAGGGAACTCTTGTGCATTACTGGTGAAACTATAAACTGGTGCAGCCACTATGGAAAACAGTACGGAGGATCTTCAACAAAATTAAAAATAGAACTCCTATATGACCCAGCAGTTCAACTTCTGGGTATTCATCTGAAGAAAATGAAGAGACTATTTTGAAAAGTATCTGCATCCCCGGGGCGGCTGGGTGGCTCAGTCGGTTAAGCGTCCGACTTCGGCTCAGGTCATGATTTCATGGTTCGTGGGTTTGAGCCATGCATCAGGCTCTGTGCTGACAGCTCAGAGCCTGGAGCCTGCTTCAAATTTTGTGTCTCCCACCCTCTCTTCCCCTCCCCGGCTCCCGTTCTGTTTCTCTCTCAAAAGTAAACATTAAAGACACCCAAAAAACCAAAAACCAAATACTGATGTTGTTTTAACCAAGTTGCTACAGGTTCTGTAAGAGGATACGGGATACAGTAGTGGTTCTCAAAGTGTGCTGTCTAGACCAGGGCATCTGCCATAATGGGGAGCTTGTGAAAACTGCAAATTCTTGGGTCCGTGCCCAGACCCACTGATTCAGAAATCCTGGGGGTGGGCTTGGCAATCCATGTTTTAACAAGTTAAATACTAAAATGTGAGAAGTGTGCTAGAGGAAGACAACAGATAAGTATGTTATTTCAACACTGATATAAACAGTGGAATAAATAGCTAAGCACTGGAAAGGTTTATTTCTGGAGAATGAAAATTAGACTGCATTAAAAAAATCATAACCGGGGCGCCTGGGTGGCTCAGTCGGTTGAGCACCGGCTTCAGCTCAGGTCACAATCTCATGGTCCGTGAGTTCGAGCCCCGCGTTGGGCTCTGTGCTGACAGCTCAGAGCCTGGAGCCTGTTTCGGATTCTGTGTCTCCCTCTCTCTCTGACCCTCCCCCATTCATGCTCTGTCTCTCTCTGTCTCAAAAATAAATAAACGTTAAAAAAAAAAAAATCATAACCTAATAAAAACTACTTCAAGCTATGTACGTGTATCTGGTAAAAAATAGTAATGATTTTAAGAATTCCTGCTTTAGCAGCACCTGGGTAGCTCAGTCACTTAAGCCTCTCACTTCAGCTCAGATCATGATCTCACAGCTTGAGAGTTTGATTCCTATGTTGGGCTCTGCTGATAGCGTGGAGCCTTGAGCCTGCTTCAGATTCTGTGTCTCCCTCTCTCTCCTGTTGCTACCCTGCTCACACTCTGTCACTGTCCCTCTCAAAAATAAACTTAAAAAGAATTTTTTTTAATTAAAAAAAAAAAGAATTCCTGCTTTAGAGTCAGACTATTTACTACATATGCACTATGCAGAATGCTCTAGACTGCAAACTAAGTCCTTTAGTGAAGGAATGCTATGTAGACAGCAATAGAGTTGAGCTCTTTGTAGCAAACAGTGATAAAGAAGAGTTGAGAAGCATAAAAGAATAATGGCAGCAGAACCCAAATGTGGAATGTGCATACAACCAGGCACTTGCCCATTGCCTTGTAAATACTACTGTAGGGCTCCTCAGGCAAGTCAAGGTCGGCTGGGCTGTCCTAGGTGCCACCAAACCTGGGGCCTAGTCCCGCCTCTGGCACTTACTAGAAATAAAGAGGGTTACATTAGTTATCTTTGAGGGTCATTCCAGCTCTAAAATTCTATGGCCTGGAGAAGAGGCCTGCTACATTTCTGGGACTACTGTACATGAAAGGGACCCCAGGCTGGATGAAAACTGCCCACAGAGTCTCAAAGATATACATATATTTATTTATTTAGAGAGCGTGCACGTGTGCAAGCAGGGGAGGGGCAGAAAGAGAGGAAGAGAAAGAATCCCAAGGAGGATCCACACCATCAGCAGAGCCCGATGTGGGCTCGATCCCACCAACTGTGAGATCATGACCTGAGCCCAAACCAAGAGTGGGATGCTCAACCGACTGAGACACTCAGGCGCCCCTCAAAGAGATACTATTTGTACTCCCATGTGCACAGCATTACTGACAACAGCCAAAGGAGGAAGCACCCCTGTGTACCAATGTATGTGTAAATAAAATGTGGTAGAACAGAGTATTAGTCTTAAAAAGGTAGGGAACTGACATATGGTACAACACAGATAAGGATACTACGGAAAGTGAAAGAGGCCAGTCACAAAAAGACAATTACTGCATGATTCCACTTACATGAGTTCCCCAAAGTAGTCAGATTCACAAATAGGAAGTAGGATGGTGCTTACTGGGGTCTAGGGGCTGGGTTGGGTGGAAGTTAGTGTTCAGTGGGGACAGAATTTCAGCTGGGGAAGATGGAAACAGTTCTAGAGATGCATGGTGGTGATGGTCGCACAATAACGTGAATGTACTCAAAACCACTGAATTGTACACCTAAAAATGGTTAACATGGGTAAACTTTGTATGTATTTTGCCAGGATTAAAACAAAAAGCTGCCTCTAGGAAGGAAGAAGTAACAAGCTACTGCCATCTCCCTAGCTTACGCCTCTTCTCTCAGGCAGACGGTCCATATATAACTTTAAAAAGCAGGTTTCAAAGCAGTGGTCATGACTGTTCAAGCACATTTGCTTTGTTGCTATACTGTCCTGAACTACTCTTTGTTTTACTGTTTTCCAGTGGCTACTTTGCCTCCATGTCCCTTCCTTTATATGGCTTATAGCCCAGTAGGGAGAGGTATATGGTGGGTGAATAATAATACTCATGAATTATATGGATTTTTAGAAATATGTCTCTTAGGAGTCTGGCAGAAACCCTCCTATCTTTTTGCTTTTGTTTATGAGGTATTTTTTTTTTTTTTTTAAATCTATTTACTTTTTGGCCGTGCTAATTGAATGTCACCATATGACAAGGTGGTCAAATGGTTAAGGTGATGGGGCTATCAAGGCAGTGACTTGGGATTTAATCTGGGCCCGATTACTGGCTCTGCCACCTAAAAGCTTTGTGACCCCTGTGCAAGTCAAACCACTTCTGCCAGCTTCTTTTGTATTTGTAAAAAGGGGACAAACAACCTCTGGGGGCTTGGGGGTGGAGGTACAGGGGACTGTAAAATTTAATGATATAATTAAGAGACATACTCAAAACACAGTCCTCATTAAGGTTCCTTCTAAGCCTCTCATTACATGGGGAATTCAACTGTGCTTTCTAACGGGCCTAGTAAAGACAAACAGGGCCCTGTCTACCATGTCATGGAAATGGGTGTACCTTATTGTCTCCGCCTGAGACAGCCAGGATGTTGGCGGTGATGGACCAGCTCACATGCCACACAACATCATTGAACTTGTGCAGCAGTTTGGGGGACCACGTATTGCTCGAGACGTCATCACAGGTCCAGATGAACACACGACCATCCTGGGAAGAGATAGGCTAAAGTCAGGGAAGGTAAGGCAGGGATCTTGCACTGGGGATATCTGCTCAATCTGGAGCCATATTGGACTTTTGCAGGAATGGGGTGGGGGATTCAGCACAAAGCACAGCCAAGGCCCTCCTGGGTGTGCACAGCTGTGATGGCCAGTGTCCAGCCCAGCAGCCGTGCTTTTATCCCTTTACCCCAGGAACACGTTTCACATTCGAGTCTCCCAGGTTCCTGTGCTCATATTGGTTTCAGGTATGGACTTTGCATTGTTGCTAACTGTAAAATTTTCTCTGGGTTTTCCTCATGTCTGCCAAGTCCCCTCCTTATTTTGGCTCCCTTGGGCTCTGTCTATATTTTCCTCAACCAAATAGGTATGGCTGTCTATAAACCAAGCTCAGCGAATGAGAAGGGACAAGTTTAAAAAAGTCCCTCTCAAATTTAGGACGAAACATAACAGGCTCAAATGAAGCCTGGCTTAACCTTTGTTAGTGGGGGGTTAGCACATAA
The DNA here is from genome assembly GCF_018350195.1 of Panthera tigris. Taxonomy (NCBI): domain Eukaryota; kingdom Metazoa; phylum Chordata; class Mammalia; order Carnivora; family Felidae; genus Panthera; species Panthera tigris. The sequence continues at coordinate 51,448,848 of NC_056661.1, forward strand.
TTTAAGGCTTGTCCTTGGTTTTTCTTTTGTGATCTGTGAAGATAGAATAGGTAGGTGAGTCCAAGACCTTATTAGAACTTCCAATTGCCCCTAGACCCTGCTTGGGAACACTCCCAGAATGTACCTGGGCAGCTCTATTTCCCAGCCATACAATGCTGAGGATGGGAAATTGGTCCCAAATTTGGCCCAGCTCGTGGCTCAGTGGAGACAAGCCACTTGTGCCTTTTGATCAAGCCTTCGCTACAGGATGACCTGGCTCTCCTACTTGCACTGGTCCAAAGGTGCCTGTTGCCCTACCCTTACCTTTAAAAGACTTTACCCTAGGGGGACTATAAGGGCTGACGGGACTTACTCAGAGATTAAACAACACGGGAGGCTCTCATGGGTCTGAGCTGACCTGGGAGCAGCTGGCGATGGTGCTGGTGGGCAGGCCAATGGAGGGGGCCCAGGCGACGTCTCGAACCCAGTCACTGTGCGCTTCTAGCTTCTGTTCCTCCTTCCACTGGCCATCCTCCTCCTCCCTGACAGGGGAGATGAAAGGAAGAATGCAGCAGGTTGCAGCCCAGGTGTTTTCCCACACCTCCATTCCACCCCCAGCCCATGGGCTTTGCAGGGGCCAAGAACCTATTCCATCTTTCTGATTTCATTTATTGACCTTGTAGATTTTTACTCAGTTCAGCAGCTCTAAAGAAACCCTCCAAGAAATGCTCTGTTCCCTCACAGCCAATGGTGCCGGCAACTGGGAATTAGGTGAAGAATTAAAATGCTCGAGCAAGGCCAAGTTGTTTTTAAAGGATGTCCTCTGACAGGTTGAAAATGGTATTCTATCAGCAGGAGGGGAAAAAAGGGTGATCCTGTTTCTTGTGAACTGTGGCTGAGTCACAGTAGGTAGGGTAGAAGGTAAGAAGTGTCCCCTTGAGGATAAGTCCACCAACCCCACTTACTTCCACAGCTTGATGAGGTTGTCACAGCCGCCTGACGCAAACTTCTTGATGTAGTTGGGCTTCTGCCCCGATGGCTGGTCTATGAGGCTTCCAGGTACAACAGCAGGGGCCCAACTGACAGCATTGCAGCCAATCTGTAAGGATGGGGATTGGGATGACTTTGCCCTTTTGACTTGCAACAGAGTACTGCTTATGCAGATCCAAAGCTGCAGTTCATATCCCCTCCAATTCTCAGGACAGGATTAAGTAGGACAGCTATTTTGATGAATTAAGGATTAGCCACCATAATGCTTTTCAAGGAGCCCTAACAGTGCCTTTATTTTTCAGCAATATATTTAAAGTAGGAGAAACTCCAGGGAGTTTAAGAAACAGAACAGTTTTCAAAAATATGAAGGGATTCAGAAAACCATGCAAAGTAAATACATGGCTTAATGAATTAGTCTAAAGCATTCTTGTAACCACTACTTGCTCAAGACAGCAAATTACCATTTACCCAGGAAGCCTTGTAATTATGAATCATAGCCCTCTTCCCCAGTAACATTTTCCTAACTTCTAATTTCTTACCTTTTTTTCTTTTTAGTTTTGTCACCCAAATATGCATCCCTAGACACTACAGTGTGGTCTTGCCATTTAAATGTTTTTTTCAAAATCTTTTTTACATTTCCTCATTTATAGATTCCCCACTCTGATCTTTTTTCTTTACAATTTTTCTGTTGAAGAAAGACCAGTCATCCGACCTGCAGTATCTCAGGCTGATTTGTTCTTTCTCACTTGGTTCAACACTTTCCTCTGAATTCCTGAAAACAGTCAGCTGGATCCTAGACTGGATCAGACTCAAGTTTGACCCCTTTGTTAACACTACAGGCAGTATTCTTTCATCGGGAGGCAAATGACATCAAATTGTCTTTTTTATGTTATTAGCATCTGTCAACAATTTATGTCTCTTTCAATTCCCTGGACATTACAAAATGGTGATATTGTAATTGTATTCACTTCTTTCTCATTTATTATTAGGAATAAGCTAGACATGGGGCAATTCCCCTCATTAATATTTGGATCCTCATGGGTGCAGATCAGATAGGAAAGGCAGGTCAAATGCTTGACACTTTTGAACTGATTTCCTGACAGTCTTCAAGGATGATTGATTCTCTCTTTATATATCATTATGAACTCATAGATCTAAGCATATCTGATGGGTTTCAGTTCATTTTTTTGACACCTAAACTGCAGTGTGTGTTCAAATTGGCTCTTCTGACATAATTCTAGTATGTCAAAATACATCTTTGATTATTTCTGTTAAGTATAACAAGATATCACAGACTCATCTTGTACATTTCCTGCCTCAGACCTGAGATCAGCCACTTCCTCAGGAATTAGGGTTTCTTTGGGTGAGAAATTATTTCAAAACTATAGACCGGTGCTAGGGATGCTCGCTGCCACATAATCATTTTATCTCATTTTACACATCAGTCTCAGTCACTGCCAATGTATGGAGGTAGGAGGGGCGTGTTTTGTGTGTACGGTACCAACATTAAAAGATTCTGACCTCCTGCTCTGCTTGTGCCCACTTTTTAAATAGTTGTCCATCCACTACCTTAATAGAGCACATGGCCAGTACATCCTATACTCTGCCTTATAACTCATTTGGTCTTATTTCTCTACAGTTAACTATACTTGATGTCTTTCCAATCATTTTTTTTTTGTCTGAAGCTTATTCTCAAGTAGATCCCTCAGGAAGGGCAAGTGGAAAGAAGTCCTTGAGTTTGTGTATAGCACTAACAGTCTACGTCCTTTATACTCCAATATAAAATTTTATGAAGGACTTTGAGGTATTATTGACATAAAGGCACAATCTGATGAACTCTGACACAGGTATACTCTGTAAAACTACCACTACAACCAAGATAACAGACATGTTTCAAAGTGCTGAAAGAAAAAAAAAAACTTCCAACCCAGAATACTCAGGGAAGTGAAGCTATTCAGAATTGGAGGAGAGAGAGTTTTCTAGACAAGCTAAACCTAATGGGGTTCATGACTACTAAGCTTACCATATAAGAAATGTTAAAGGATCTTCTTTAAGCTGAAAATAAAGGGTGATTAGTAACAACAAAACATTTGAAAATAAAAATCTCACTGGTTAAGGTAAATATAGGAAAGTTGGTAGGTTAATCACAGCTAAAGCTAGTATGGAGGTTAAAAGACAAAAGTAGTAAAAATATAACTCCAATAATTAGTTAGGGGATACACAAGATAAAAAGTGATGTCAGAAACATAAAATGTGGGTGGAGGGAGAGTAAAAAATGTAGAGCTTTAGAATGTGTTCATGTGTAAGTTCTTCTCAACTCCAAACAGACTGTTATAAATATGTTATAAATAAATGTAAGCCTCATGGTAACCACAAAGCAAAAATCTAAAGTAGATACACAAAAGATAATGAGACAGGAATCTAAGCATACTACTAAAGAAAGTCATCAAGCCATAAAGAGAACAAGAAAGGAACTACTAAACAGCCAGAAAACAATGAAAAAAAATGGCAATAAGTACATATCTATCAATAATCAATTTCAATGTAAATGGCCTAAATGCTCCAATCAAAAGACAAACGGTGACTGGATGAAAAAACAACACGCATCTATAGGCTGCCTAGAAGAGATTCACTTCATACCTGAAGACACATAAAGACTAAACTGAAGGGTTGCAATAAGATATTCCATGCAAATGGAGGCAAACAAACAAACCAAAACCTGGGGTAGCAATGATTAGGTCAGACAGAATAGAATTAAAAACAAAGACTATAAAAAGAGACAAAAGAAGGGCATTCCAAATGATAAAGGGATTAATTTTAAAAATGGGAAAAATATAAGCACATGGAGACTAAACAACGTGCTGCTAAACAACCAATGGGTCAATGAAGAAATCAAAGAGGAAATAAAAAATACACTTGGAAAAAAATGAAAATGGAAACACAATGGTTCACAATCTTTGGAATATAGCAAAAGGAATTCTAAGGGGGAAATTTATCACGATACAGGTCTACTCAAGAAACAAATCTCTAATAATCTAACCATATACCTAAAGGAACTAGAAAAAGAGCAAACAAAGCCTAGGGGTACCTGGGTGGCTCAGTTGGTTAAGCACCCGACTTCAGCTCAGGTCATGACCTCATGGTCCGTGAGTTTGAGCCCTGCATCGGGCTCTGTGCTGACAGCTGAGAGCCTGGAGCCTGCTTCAGATTCTGTCTCCTTCTTCTCTCTGCCCCTCCCCCACTCGCACTCTGTCTCTGTCTCTCAATAACAAATAAATGTTAAAAGAATTTTGGGAAAAAAAAAAAAAGAAAAAAAAGAACAAAGCAAGCCCAAAGGTGGTAGAAAGAAGGAAATAATAAAGATCAGAAAGGGAATAAATAAAATAGAGACTAAAACTACAACAGAAAAGATCAATGAAAGAGCTGGTTCTTTAAAAAAATTAAAAAAAAAATTGATAAATCTTTGGCCAGAATGATCAAAAGTGGACTCAAATCAGAAATGAAAGAGAAGAAATTACAACCTACACCATAGAAATATAAAGGATTATGAGACTACTATGAAAAATTATATGTCAACAAATTGAACCACCCAGAAGAAATGGATAAATTCCTAGAAACATACCATCTTACAAGACTGAATGACATCTTACAAGACTGAAGAGGGGCGCCTGGGTGGCTCAGTCGGTTAAGCGGCCGACTTCAGCTCAGGTTACGATCTCGCGGTCTGTGAGTTCGAACCCCGCATGGGGCTCTGGGCTGATGGCTCAGAGCCTGGAGCCTGCTTCCGATTCTGTGTCTCCCTCTCTCTGCCCCTCCCCCGTTCATGCTCTGTCTCTCTCTGTCTCAAAAATAAATAAACTTAAAAAAAAAAAAAAAAAAAAAGACTGAAGAAACAAAATCTGAACAGACAGATTACTAGTAATAAAACTGAATTGGTAATCAAAAGACTTCCAAAAAAAGTCTAGGACCAGACGGTTTCACAGGTGAATTCTACCAAACATTTATTTTTTTTAACGTTTTACTGTTAAGTAATCTCTACACCCAATGTGGGGCTCAAACTCACAACCCGAGAGATCAAGAGTTGCATGCTCACCAACTGAACCAGCCAGGTGACCCTCTACCAAACACTTAAAGAATGAATATCTGCCTTCCCAAACTATTCCAAAAATAGAAAAGGAAGGTATTCTTCCAAATCCATTCTAGGAGGCCAATGTTACCCTGAAGAACTCATGCAACTTAACCTCCGAATAGATAATCTGATTAAAAATGGGCAGAGGACCTGAATACACAATTCCCAAAGACATACTGATGAACAGACACATGAAAAGATGCTCAGCATCACTCATCATAAGAGAAATGCAGATCAAAACCATAATGAGATAGCACCTCACACCAGTCAGAATGACTAGTATCAAAAAGACAAGTGTTGAATATGTGGAAAAAAGGTAACCCTTGTGTACTGTTGGTGGGAGTGCAAATTGGTGGAGCCATTGTGGAAAACAGTAAGGAGGTTGGTTCCTCAAAAAATTAAAAATAGAATTAACATATGATCCAGCAATTCTACTTCTGGTTATTTATCTAAAAAAGCAAAAATAAAAACACTAATTCAACAAGACATCTGCACCCCACCCCATGTGCCCTGCACATTATTTACAATAGCTAGGACATGAAAGCAACCTAAGTGTCCATCGATGGATGAATGAAAAAAACCCAAAAACGTGGTGTATGTACACACACACACGGAATATTCAACCATAAGAAATGAAATTGTGGCATCTGCAACATGGACAGACATTGAGGGCATGAAAGACATTGTATGATCTCACTTATATGTGGAATCTGTTAAAAAAAAAAAAAAAAAAAAGAAGACAAACATGAGAAAAACCATGCTCATAGATGATACAAAGAACAGATAGGTGGTTGCCAGAAGTGGGGTGTGAGGTGTGTAAAAGGGAGTCAAAAGATAAATTTTCAGGTATAAAATAAGTCACAGAGATGTGACTATAGGTAATACTATACTGCCTATCTGCAAGTTGCTAGGAGAGCACATCTCACAAGTCCTTCTTATCACAAGAAAAAACTTTAGATTTTATTTAAAAAATTTTTAAGTGTTTATTTTTAAATATAATTTGACAGTGTATATACAGTGTGCTCTTGGCTTTGGGAGTAGGTTCCCATGATTTATCACTTATATATAACACTCAGTTACCATCCCAACAAGTGCCCTCCTCAATGCCCATCTCCCATTTCCCCTCCCTGCCCTGGACCACCCCCCCCCCCCCACGCCACCCCGCGCATCAACCCTCAGTTTGTTCTCTGTATTTAAGAGTCTCTGTCTCTTATGGTTTGCCTCCCTGTTTGTAACTATGTATTTTTCCCCCATCCCTTCCCTCATGGTCTTAAGTTTCTCACATTCCACATATGAGTGAAAACATAAGATACCGGTCTTTCTCTGACTTATTTCGCTTAGCATAATACCCTCCAGTTCCATCCACGTTGCTGCAAATGTCAAGATTTCATTCTTTTTCATTGCCAAGTAGTATTCTATTGTGTGTGTGTGTCTCACACACACACACACACACACACACACACACACACACACACCCCCCACATCTTCTTTATCCATTCAGTTGATGGACATTGGGCTCTTTCCATAATTTGGCTATTGTTGATAGTGCTGCTATAAATATTAGGGTACATATGCCCCTTCAAATCAGCACTCCTGTATCCTTTGAATAAATTCCTAGGAGTGCTATTGCTGGGCTGTAGCGTATTTTTAATTTTTTAAAGAACCTCCATACTGTTTTCCAGAGTGGCTATACCACTTTGCATTCCCACCAACAATGCAAGAGGGTTCCCCTTCTTCCACATCCTTGTCAACATCTGTTGTTTCCGGAGTTGTTAATTTTAGCCACTCTGACTGCTGTGAGGTGGTATCTCAATGTGGTTTTGATATGTATTTCTCTGACATGAGTGATGTTGAGCATCTTTTCATGTGTCTGTTAGCCATCTGCGTGTCTTCTTTGGAAAAGTGTTTAGTTTTGAGACAGAAAGAGACAGAGTGTGAGCAGGAGAGGGGCAGAGAGAGAGGAGACACAGACTCCAAAGCAGGCTCTGAGCTGTCAGCACAGAGCCTGACGTGGGGCTCGAACTCATGAACCATGGGATTATGACCTGGGTTGAAGTTGGAAGCTCAAATGAAAAAATTTGGGGGGTAATTATATACAGTGACAAATGTTAACTAGTCTTATTGTGGTAATCATTTTGTAATGTATACAAATACTGAATCATTAAATTATAAATCTGAAATAAAAATATGTCAATGATACCTCAGTAAAAACAAGAGGTGATTTAAAAAAAGTATTTTACTGAAAAACAAAAGATAAATCTATCCATTGCCCCTCAAAGTTTCCTTTGGTCTTTTTCCTAATCCCTCCCCTAGCCCTGCTCTACCCCAAAATTAAATGATCTGCTGTCACTCTAGTTTACTTTTTCTAGAATTTTAGATCAATGGAATTTTTTTAATCTGATTTTTGTCACTCTGTGTAATTATTTTAAAATTCATTCTTCTTATGTGTGTCAGTAGTCATTTCTTTTCATTGCTAAGGAACATTTCAATAGTATGGACAAAACACAATTTGATTCATTCACATGTAGATTATATCCAGTTTTTGGCTTTTAAAGCTGCTATGATCTTTTGTATGAACTTGAAAGTCAGTTTTGCTGGTTATAAATCCTTGGCCCACACATTCTTTCCTTGATTATTGTGATTTTTTTTTTCTATGCATGGATCATTGCTGTTCAAGAGTCTACTGAAAATCTAATTTTGTTTCCCTTGTAAGTCACATGGCTTTTTTCCCCTGGATGCCCAAACGATTTTGTTTATTTAAAGGCCAGTAATTTTATTACAATTATGTCCTTTATGCTAGTGATTCTGGGTTGATACTTTTTAAGCATTTTATTTTTTTAAGTAGACCCCATGCCCAACATGGGACTGGAACTCATGACCCTAAGAAGAAGAGCCATATGGTCTATCAACTTAGCCAGCCAGGCACCCCTCTGGGTTGAGATTTCTTTTTTCTCTAAAGTTTATTTATTTATTTTGAGAGAGAGAAAGACAACGCTCAAGGAGAATCCAAGTAGGCTCCGCATTGTCAGCACAGAGCTTGATGCAGGGTTTAATCCCTTGAATCATAAGATCATGACCTGAACTGAAAGCAAGAGTCAGATGCTTAACCAACAGTGAGCCGCCCAGGTGCCCCTGGGTTGATATTCTTAAGTGTAGAGCATGCTCTCTCAAAATGCAATTTCAAATTTTGTTTTAAAATTTTAAGATAGTTTTCTTGAATTAGTTTTTAGTATTTGTTCTTTTTTCTTCTTCAGGAGTTCTTCATATTCATGTTTGATCTTTGCCTGTCTACTTTCTTCTCAAAATCTTTTTATCTCATTTAAAAAAAAATTTTTTTTTAATGTTTTATTTATTTTTGAGACAGGGAGAGACAGAGCATGAAAAGCAGAGGGTCAGAGAGAGGGAGACACAGAATCTGAAACAGGCTCCAGGCTCTGAGCTGTCAGCACAGAGCCTGATGCGGGGCTCGAACTCAGACCACAAGATCATGACCTGAGCCGAAGTTGGCCACTTAACCAACTGAGCCAGCCAGGCACCCCTATCTCTTCATTTTTTTTTTTAAGAAATACGATTTTATTTTCTTTTTATATTTTAGTTAATATACAATGCAATATTGGTTTCAGAGGTAGAATTCAGTGATTCATCACTTACATATGACGCCCAGTGCTCATTACAACAAATGCTCTTTTTAATACCCATCACCCATCTAGTCCATCTCTCATCCACCTCCCCTCCAGCGACTCTCAGTTTGTTCTCCTCATTAAGAGTCTTTTGTGGTTTGTGTCTCTCTCTTCTCTTTCCCCCTTTCCCATATGTTCTTCTGTTTTGTTTCTTAAATTCCATATATGAGTGAAATCATATGGTATTTGTCTTTCTCTGATTGACTTATTTCGCTTAGCATAATATATTCTAGCTCCATCCACATCGTTGCAAGATTTCAGGTTTGTTTTTTTTTGATGGCTGAGTAGTATTCCAAAAATATGGAACACTTCATGAATTTGTGTGTCATCCTTGTGTAGGGGCCATGCTAATCTTCTCTGTATTGTTCCAATATTAGTATATATGCTGCCAAAGCAAGAAGAAATTTCCTCTTCTTCGTGATCTATTTATCTTAAGACATTATCTGTTGTTGTGTTTATTTGCTCTTGTATTCTTTCCAGTTTAGTCTTTATTACTGAAATAATTTTTCATTTCTGATTTTTTCCTAAATTCTGTCACTTCATTTTGAAGTTTTTCTAATTATGACTTATGGTATTTTTCTCACACCTTGTATCATTTAAAAAATGTTTCTTAGCTTGATTTGAAATAGCAGGTGAGAGTTTGATTCTGTTTTGTGGGCATGCCTTTCTTTCATTGCTTGTCAGGATGTTATTCTGTATATTCTTTTTTTTTTTAATTTTAAGTTTTTACCTTAATTCCAGTTAGTTAACACGCAGTATTATATTTAGTTTCACAGTGATTCAACACTTCCATCCATCACCCTGTGCTCATCAAAAGTGCCCTCCTGAATCCCCATGATGTATTTCACCTATCCCTTGACAACTTCTTCCCTGGAAAATTTTTTTCCTAAGAAATAACTTTAAAACATTCAGAATGCTGAAGAATTTAGTTAAGGATAAAGCTCCTAAAAATTCCTAATGTATATTACATACATTCAGAACAATGTAAATTACTCAAATAGTTTATTATACCAAAACCCCCTTAGAGCCTACCTAACTACATCCCCTCTTAAATTAGAAACTTCCATGATAACATGCTGCCCACCAGCCTCCAAACCAGTTTCTATATTCTTTCCCTTTCTTGTGAGTTAAAATTTATGTAATTTCACCTCAAATGCTTTTGTTATTTTTATGTGAAATTAGTTGTCCTGAAAAAGTGAGGTCCAGGGAAGCCTTTCTAGGTTGAGAAGTCTGTTTTTGTTAATAAATGTGCTGACAAATATGACAACTTGCTTTCAAGATTTCTTGGCTTTGTTCCCCTCCCTGACTTTGGTCTACATCCGTGCTTTCCTTTTTCTGTGTCTCTCTCCTGCTCGATTTTGATTTCTAGTAGTTTCTCCTCACCAGGGGCCCTGTCGTGGAAACAAGCCTTAGTGGGTCATAAAGGTCAGATTTCTACAAGTCCCTTTAGTCTTTCCCAGGGTGAGGGGCTTGCACTCAACTGGTAGGACAAAGTATTAAACCCCTCCCAGTCAGTCCTCCAAAGATAATACAGATGGCTAGTAAGCATATGAAAATGTGCCCAACTTCATTAGTCATTAGAAAAATGCAAACTGAGGCCACAGTGAGGTACCGCTTCACACCCACTCGGATGGCTATAACAAAACAAACAAACAAAAAAAGATGACAGTAAGATTTGGCAAGGATGTGGAGAAACCAAAACCCTTGTCCACTGCTGGAAGCCATGTAAAATGGTATAATTAACCTGGAAACTCAAAAAGTTAAACACTTTCCATCTGACTTGGTAATTCTACTCCCAGGTATATACCCAAGAAAACTGAAAACATATGCTCACAAAAATTCTTATACATGAAAGTTCATAGCAGTATTCACAATAGCTGAAAATGTCCATTAACGGCTAAATGAGATACATAAATTCACAGGATGGAATATCACACAATCATACAAAGGTATAAAGCACTCATACTATGATATGAATCCCAAAAACATGTTAAATGAGAGAAGCCAGTCACAAAGGAGCACATTTGGCATACCTCATTCAATTGTGTTCCAATTCATTGTGCTTCAGTTACACCGTGTTTTTTACAAATTGAAGGTGTGTGGCTACCCTGTGTCAAGTAAGTCTATTGGTGCCATTGTTCCAACATCATTTGCTCGCTTTCTGTGTCTGTCACATTTTGGTACTTCTCACAATATTTCAAGCTTTTTCATTGCTATATTTGTTATGGTGATTTGTGATCAGCAATCTTTGATGTTATTATTGCAACTGTTTTAGGGTGCCATGAATTACACCTATATAAAATGACAAGCTTCATTGATAAATGTGCATGTTTTGACTGCTCCACTAACTGGCTGTTCCCCCGTCTCTCACCCTCTCCTTGGATCTTCCTATGAGACACAAACAACACTGAAATTAGGCCAGTTAATAACCTTACAATGACCTCTAACTGTTCAAGTGAAAGCAAGAGTCACGTGTCTCTCACTTTAAATCAAAAGCTAGAAATAATTCAGCTCAGTGAGGAAGGCATGTCAAAAGTTGAGACAGACTATACAAGCTAGGCCTCTTGCACCGAAGAGCCAACATCTGAATGCAAAGGAAAAGTTCTTGAAGGAAATTGAAAGTGCTACTCCAGTGACTATGCTAATGATAAAAAAGTGAAACCACCTCACCACTGATAAGGAGAAGGTTTTAGTGGTCTGGAGAGAAGATAACACCAGCAGCCACAACATTCCCTTAAACCAAAGCCTAATTGAGAGCAAGGCTCTAACTCTCTTCAATTCTGTGAAGGCTGAGAGAGGTGAGGAAGCCACAGAAGTGTGAAGCTAGCAGAGGCGGGCTCCTAAGATTTAAGAAAAAAGGCCATCTCCATAACATAAACGTGCAGGGTGAAACAGCAGGTGCTGATGTAGAAGCTGCAGCAAGTTATCCAGAAGATCTAGCTCAGATCATGAATGAAGGTGACTACAGTAAACAGAGTTTCGATGTAGATGAAATAGCCTTCTATTGGAAGAAGATGCCATCTAGGCATAGCTAGAGAAAAGCCAATGCCTGGCTTCAAAGTTTCAAAGACAGGCCGATTCTCTTGTTAGGGGCTAATGCAGTTGGTGACTTGAGGTTGAAGCCAGTGCTCATTTACCATGCAGAAAATCCTAGCGTCCTTAAGATTTATGCTAAATCTACTCTGCCTGGGCTGTATAAATGGAACAACAAAGCCTGGATGACAGCACATCTGTTTACAATGTGGTTTATGGAATATTTTAAGTCCCCTGTTGAGACATATTACCCAAAGAATCCTTTAAAATGTCCCTGCCTGGGGGAGCCTGGGTGGCTCCGTCGGTTAAGTGTCCCGCTTCAGCTCAGGTCGTGATTTTGCGGTCTGCAAGTTAGAGTCCTGTATCGGGCTCTCTGCTGTTACCATGAAGCCCACTTCAGATCCTCTGTTCCCCTCTCTTTCTACCCCTCCCCTGCTTGTGCTCTCTCTCTCTCAAAAATAAATGAAAGTTAAAAAAAAGTATTACTGCTGACAATGTACCTGGTCACCCAAGAGATCTAATGGAGATTAATGACAATGAGATTAATGTAGTTTTCATTCCTACTAACACAACATCCATTCAGCAATTTCCATGGATTAAGGAGTAATTTTGACTTTCAAGTCTTAAGAAATATATTTTGTAAGGCTGTGGCTGCCATGGTGATTCCTCTGATGGATCTGGGCAAAGTAAACTGAACACCTTCTGGAAAGGATTCACTGTTCTAGATGCCATTAAGAACATCTGTGATTCATGGGAAGAAATCAAAATAACAACATGAACAAGAGTGCGGAAGGAATAACTGCAGATGTGGTGGAAAGAGCAAGAGAACTAGAAGTGGAGCCTGAAGATGAGACTGAACTGCTATAATCAAACGATCCAACTTTAACACACAAGGAGTTGCTTCTTCTGGATGACAAAGAAAGTGGTTTCCTGAGATGGAATGTACTCCTGGTGGAGATGCTGTGAAGACTGTTGACATGACAACAAAAGATTTAGAATATTACATAAACTTAGCTGATAAGGCAGTGGCAGGGTTTGAGAGGATGGACTCCAAGTTTGAGAGAAGTTCTGCTGTGGGTAAAATACTATTAAACAGCATTTCATGCTACAGAGAAATTGTTCATAAACGGAAGAATCAATAGATGTGGGAATCTTCAAAGCTGTTTTCTTTTATGAAACTGCCCCACCACTCCAGCCTTCAACAACCACCACCCTGATCAGTCAGCAGCCATCAACACTGAGGCAAGCCCCTTCACCAGCAAATAAAAAACAAAACAAAAACCAAAAAAACACACACAAAAAAACCCCAACCCCCCCCCCCAAAAACAAAAAAACATTACAACTTGACTACTCAGATGATGCTTAGCATTCTTTAGCAATACATTTTATTTAAGGTACATAGTTTTTTAGACCCAATGCTATTACTGTATACTTAATAGACCATAGGAGAGTGTAAATATAACTTTTATATGCAATGGGAAACCAAAAAATTCCTCGACTCCCTTTACTGCAGTGGTCTGGAACCAAACCCACAATGGCTCTGAGGTATTATAGGATCTGCCTGTATTATAGGATTCCATTCATACGAAATGTCCTGAATAGGCAAATCCATAGACAGAAAGTCAATTAGTGGTTGCTTAGGTTGGGGGTAGGGTGGAGAGCGACTGCTAAGGAGGATTCTTTTTGGGGTGATAAAAAAGTTCTGAAAATCAGCAGTGATAATTGCACAATTTTGTGAATATACTAAGAACTACAGAATCGTATATTTTAAAAAGGGGTGAATTTTGTAAGTAAATTGTATACTAATTTAAAAACAAAAAAAAGGCAAAACTTCTTTCAGTTTCAGGTGCTGTTCTTACACTGGCCAGCTATGGTTTCCAGTGAACACGGTTGGCTGCTTTGTCAGTTAGAAGGCACTCCATTGCTTCCTGCTTCCTCCTGCTCAGATACCAATACCCTAAGGCCTTTGGTTGTTGGTAGTTTATTTCCCTCTGCCTCTACTTTGGAGGTTGTGGAAATACCTCGTTACCTCCTTCTGTTGTAAATGTGGTTACTGAGTTTTTGGTTGTGCTACCTAGTTGCTCTGTTGGTTTTTACAGAGAGATGAGGAAAGACTGAAAAGCTATGATGCCATTCCCCACCATCTTCCCAGAAGCCGCTCACCCTATTCATTTCTGCAAGCTAGTCAGCAGATAAGAATCCAAGCATCTCAAGTAAAGACCCTGACACAGGCTCCTGGGGCCTTGAGGGCTGAACAGGCTGTGGATCTCTTAAACTCGAGAGGTGCATAAGTACAGTGTCAAACTTGAGAGCTACCAAGTTTCCATCTGGGTAGACTGCAGAAGAATCTGGGGCCACCAAAGTTGGAACTGTTATATAGCGAGAAGGCACAGATTCTGGGTTCTAACGCTGACACAGGACCTTCTCTAAGTCGTTTACTTTTTCTAAGCCTTTTCTGTGTCAACATAAAATGGGAACAGGACGGCTTACCTTGCAAATCTGTTAATTTGATAATTTCTTCTTTCATTGACAAATGTTTGTGAGGATTACGTGACACACAGTAGGGGCTCAAATGGTGTGAGACACTCTTCCACTGTCCATAGTGCTTTCTTATTTCAACCATAATATCCAATGAATGGAAATGCAAGGCACTGAATTCCTATGATGCTCTTTATAACACCACTCAGTTCGAGGGGGTCCCAATGACCACTGCAAGCACGTTAACTTGAGGCGTCCATGGCAAAGGTAGCAGGTAGGCAGGCTGCCACTACCACCTTGCCAGTGCCCTGGCCCTCCCTGACTTGGGAGCTTGCAAGAAGGCATCTGTGCCAAACCCTGTCCTGGGCTGAATGAGGCTGGTGCAGCTTGGGGCCTCCCTGGATGCCGCCTCTGTCTGACTTCAGAGCAAAGCGGCTTGAAGTTGCCCCACCAAACAAGTCTGAGCATCAGTCCTTCCCAGCCCCCCGCAGAGCAATGACACAACTCCTGCCACTCTCTAGGGAGTTTCCAGGAGACACAAGGCAAGGTAGCAGAGCTACCCTCCACATGCAGGCAGAGTCTGGACTTACAGTGTGAGCATTGTTGATCTTTTTCACTTCCCACTGGCCCTCTCCGGTGTATGTCAGCAGGGAGATGGCCCCATCCGAGCTCCCACAGGCGAGGATTAGGCCATAGTCATGGGGGGCCCAGCACACAGAGTTTACTGTGGGAAGGAGGGAGGCACAGTTAGCAGAATTTGCCAAGAGGAAGTTTCACTTTTGTCAATTAAGAAGATTTAAAAAACCCATCACCTACGACTATTATAACTTCATAAACTATAGTCTACCTTTACAAAAAGTAGGACAGGGTGGGATAGATAAAGGGGATTAAGGGTGTACTTATTGTGATGAGCACGGAGTAATGGATAGAAATACTGAATCATTATAATATACATCTGAAACCAATATAACACTACATTAATAAAAAAGTAATACGAAAAAAAGTAGGACAATAATCTGAGAATAAAGGCCAGTACTTAAAATGAATAAACTTAAAAAAAAAAATGCACCGTGTTGTTTTTTTTTTTTCCTTTCTTGATTTGCTTTAGACTGGCTTTAGGTCTTAGCGCCTTACCTCTGCTGCACACAGACAGGAGAAAAACCAACCAAATCCAAGGGATAAACAAGGAGCACCATGAGGGGAAAGGCACCAGTGAGCTTCAGCCACGACCGGTGCAAGGCCCCGCCCACCCGCTCCTACCACACTCACGGTACCTGAGGAGTCGTGGCCTGTGTGCTCATGTGTCTTCTCCCAGGTGCCATTCTCCTCTTTCCAGATAATGACTTTCCGGTCATAGGAGCAGGATGCCAGGATGTTCCCATACATGGGGTGGGCCCAGGCCACTTGCCACACAGGACCCTCGTGACTGCAAGGGGAGAGGATCAGAGGCGGCTCACATGGGCCACAGGAACCTGCGGTGCTCTGCCAGCCACTACTTTGGACCCAACTGAATGCCTTCCTTGATAGGCAGATACAGTATCTTAGGACAGAGCCACCTAAGAATTTTATAAGGGAGAACTATAGGATGTCACCGCCAAAAGGGACCTTTTTTGGGACGTGAAAGAGGTCACAGAGGCTTTGAAAGCAAGTCAGGACTCTAAGTTAGCCTCTTTGTTCCTACATGGCAGAACCTCCCTCCCTCATCCCGCAGTGCAGCCGACACCACTTACACCTGCCATCATCAGGAGAAACCTCTCAGTCTATTCATTTGTGCACTGATCAATCTAGGGTTTGCACCCACAAATACTCAGGAAGTATTTACAGAGTGAACTGCTACTCATCCTTCCACAATGGCTAAGTCTTGAGTATCTGTTTCATATTTTTCACTCTTCTTCTAATTTGTTCAAGGGCATGTCTCTGCTCTTCTGATCTTATGCATTCACCTGGTAAGTACTATCTGAGCACACACGCAGTGCTAGACTCTGTACTAGGACCGTCTCTAAGGTGCAGGGAAGGGTGGGCACCAAGCACAAAGCAGCGGCACGGCAGAGGTGATGGCCCAGGCTCTTTCACACCCACTCGCCATTCACTAGCTGCTTGACTTTAGGCAAGGGCCATGCCCTTTCTATGGCTTAGTCTCCCAATGGAGATATGAGCAAGGCTTCTTTCATACGTGCTCATGAGGGGAAATATTGGTGATAACTCACATATAAAGCTTGGAACAGTGCTGGGCACAAGAAAAGAAAAAACCACTCATGCCTGTTAGTTGGTACTGCTGTTCCTTGTTCACTCCTCTACCCCACTCAAAGTGTCCTCCTCCCTCTGGCTGGGACAATTCCCAGTCCCCACAAAGGAGCTGCCAAGCAAACTCACAGAAGACTCAAATGTCCTACAACTAGCATAGTTTTAACTGAGGCAAAATAAAGAAAGGGTGTGTGGATTTTTTATTCCTGTAATATTGCACATCTTTTGAACCTAAGAAAAACAGGGCAGAAAGGACTGAGTAACAGCAGACGTGCCCGCTTCTGCTAGAGCTGGCAGCCAGGCACCTCTCTGTGCAGCCATGGGCTGCTGCTGGCCAGGGAAAGTAGCATGTGACCCCTTACTCAATTTTTGACACTCAGGAAGAGGGGAACTTCTAGGCCCATCTCCCCAGAAGGCTACTTAGTTATGCCTTCTTTTTTTTTTTATATAGAAAACTTAAAAAAAATTTTTAATGTTCATTTGCTTATTTTTAAGAGAGAGAAAGAGCATGAGTCGGGGAGGAGCAGAGAGAGGGAGACACAGAATCCAAAGCAGGTTCCAGGTTCTAAGATGTCAGCACAGAGCCCGATGTGGGGCTTGAACTCACGAACTGTGAGATTATGACCTGAGGCAAAGTCGGACGCTTAACCAGCTGAGTCACCCAGGCGCCCCAAGTTATGCCTTCTTTAATTAACAAACGTGTAATGAGCCCCTATCTGTCAGGGGTTCTTAATTTCTTCTGTGCAGTCTGGTGAAGGAAATGGTTGGTCCCTTTTCAGAATAATGGATACAACAAGCTAGGATTATAAAGGAAATCTAATTATACTACAATACAGTTAGTGAAATGTTAAAGAACGATTTATAATACAGTGATACGTGTACTTCTCAGTTAGCACATTAATAAACTCTAGTGGCAAGTTTAATAGCCACTCTTAGTTCAGAGTAGTGATGAGTGTAAGTGCTACTCTGAGACAGCTACAACTGTAATGTGATATGAAACCATGTGTGTCTTCTACTGGTAATAAAGTTACAGGTGCTCTGACTTCTGTGGTTTCCAGCCTACCTCCAAGGTTGAAGGAAATGCTAAATATCTGAGTCACTGAAAATAAAGATGTGATTTTTTTCCCTCAGCCCCAGTTCACCAACCCCTGAATTCTATACACAGAACACTGGAGATCCATGGAATCCAGGTCAAGAACTCCCATTTATTTGAAAGGCGGTGGAATGAGGGAAAGCAGAAGTGTGGCCACAAAAACCAGCCAGGATCTCAAGAATCTCAGTAGGGAGATGAAATATGGCCCTTTGTAGCAACGTGGATGGAACTGGAGAGTGTTATGCTAAGTGAAATAAGCCATACAGAGAAAGACAGATACCATATGGTTTCACTCTTATGTGGATCCTGAGAAACTTAACAGGAACCCATGGGGGAGGGGAAGGAAAAAAAAAAAAAAAAAAAGAGGTTAGAGTGGGAGAGAGCCAAAGCATAAGAGACTTAAAAACTGAGAGCAAACTGAGGACTGACGGGGGGTGGGAGGGAGGGGAGAATGGGTGGTGGGTATTGAGGAGGGTACCTGTTGGGATGAGCACTGGGTGTTGTATGGAAACCAATTTGACAATAAATTTCATATTTAAAAAAAAAAAAAAGAATCTCAGTAGGGAGAGAATAAATCAAACATTTGTAAATATTACTGAATATCTGCTATGGGTAAATAGGCAAATTTATGGGATTTATATAATTACTAATGCATTTTTACATTAACATTATTCTTACATTTCTGCCTTTCAGGGCCACTTTAGATCAAGTTGGCTAAACAAAGGAAGGTCATTTCCCACTTTTAAAGGCAGCAGTAGCTATCGAAAGCACGTGGTGAGCAGGCCCTGCCTGGGAGGAGGCAGCATCAGCCCATTTTGAGGGTGAGCAGGTGAAGGCCTTGCCCAAGGTCTTCTAGTGAGTATCTGGGTGGCAAAGTTGGGATTTATTCCTGGATCCATCAGCCCGGGATGTCTGCTGAGGGCAGTCACTTGGCTGGGACCTGGGTGTTCTCTCTGCTAACTGCACCATGGGGCTCCTCTGATCTGTGTTCTTAGCTTTTCCTGCCATTCTTGAGAAGCCCAACCATTCTCTGAGACCTTGCCCAGGTGTGGCTGCACTCACCCCCTGAGGTCGGCGATGAGGATTTGTCCTCCATTTCGCACATCGAAGATTTTGACGGACCTGTCTGATGAGCAGGTTGCCAGGCGGGTGCCATAGTAGTCCATCTGGGCATCGTGCTGCAAAGGGAGGATAGCTCAGGAAGCCTGCAGGCTGGGCGGGTGGGGGTGGGGTAGTCACCAGGACAGTCTAGTTTGGACCAAAATTTACCTGAAATTAACCTCAAAGCAGCATCACTATCAGGCAACAGGCCAGCATCCCAACATTCCCATTTCTCTGACAGGCACTGTCTTTCTGAAGGGACAAGAAAAACCATACCTAGCTGCTTTGAGACCCTTTACAGACACGGGAAAGTCCTTTCCATCCTATTCTGTAGGGTGGGTATGGGAGACAAAACGCTGACTGGCTAGCCTCCCTCTTCTTCCTTCATCAGGCCCCACCATGTTCTGAGGCTCTGTGGGCTACCGGGGAGGATACCTGGAGGTTCAGCTCAGCCCCAGAACCCAGGGCTAATGTTGATCCAAAGGAACAGCCTAAGACTGCCTGTAGTCCCCAGTGAGGTCCTCCAAAATGCACATTGGGCCTGGACACAAGGTTCTATTCAGACATTTGGGCTCCTTCCTCCAACCATGGCCTTGGATCCTTTGTGGACCTTTGTTCCTGGATTTTTACTAGACCTTTTTCCTAGTAGTAGGCCCAGTACCCCAGACTCTTCACCAATGCCTTAAATGTCACTAGTCCCACCAATGAACGGACCTTCTGGATGCTAACTGTCCATCCAGACCTAGGGCTGGTCCCTGCCCACAGCTCTTGTCTCCCTGGTTCCTCTGAGGTGCAAGGATGAGGCTTTGCCCCACTGAACATCCTGGTCCTTCCTGTTTGTTGCCTATTCCAAGGTACCTTCTTCAGTTGTCTCATTTTGGGGGTTTTAGGAACTATCAGCTATCATTCTTATGGTATTCAGGAGCAATTCCACTTTTTCAACAGAAGCATTCTGTCTGCTTCAACATTCTTTCCCCACCTCTCTCTCTACCTGAGGAAAACGTCCTGATTCTTCTTTGGAAGTCACCCCCTCAACTCTTCTAGGTCTTGGCTTCTTGGAAGGCAGGCAATGCAAGTATTAAGATAGATTTCTTGGACACTTCTCTTGCAGAGTGCCATCACACACTTCAACAGGAAGTAGGGCATAGTACCTACAGACTTAAATCCTATCTCTTTACCTTACCTGTTTTGCAACCTTGGAAAAATGACATAATCTCCTTAAACCTGTTTCCTTCTCTTTAAACGGGGCTAATGGTGGCATCTGCTTTAAGAGTTGTTATGAAGGGTAAATGAGATACTGAATGAAAGTATTTAGTATGAGTCTGACAGTAAGTGAACATGCAAACATTAGTCATTACTACTATGCCTCATCTGCTTCTCAAATCTAACCTACCCAAGCAGGTAGCATATCCATTATTTTCCCCATTTTACCTTTGGGGAAATCAGTGCTGGCCCAGAAAAGTTAAGAAATTGGTGGGAGTCTCAGACTGCATTTTCTTACCCAAGGTACCATGCTGTCTCCAAGGAGGTGTGGTCTTACAGCTAGACCAACACATGACTGCATCCAAAAAAGATATACAACCACCGTGAGACCAGGCAACATCTCAGAAGCCCAAAAGCAATTGCTGGTGAGGTTGTGAGGGCAGGGAGGAAATGCTGTAAGCTTACTGAACAGGGTCTTGCTCAAAGGCTGGGCCTGGACTGCTTGGCCCTGCATGAAGGAGAGTCTGCATCTTTGCTGCTAGAGACTTTAATCTCTGGACCTTCTCCACTGCCCTGTCCTCTGATACCGAGCCCCGTGTTTGCCTCTCAGGAAACGCCCTGAGTTAATGAGTTCTGGTTCAAAGGGCTTTGCCCGGCCCACTGTCTGTGGTAGTCCTACCTTGGCTCTGCTTTGGAATTTCGCGGTAAATGCTCTCTGCCTTTGTACTGAGTAACCTTCCTATTCTCTCTTCTTTCAGCCCTCTTTGCTATGGGGCTAAGAAGTAGCAGTAGGAGGAAGGCATGTGGGAAAACCATTGTCAGACCTTCGCACCTACGCAGCCTTCATCTCAGAGCAGGTTGCTCTGTTGCCTAAAGACTGAGGGCCTTGAGCTATAAACAATTCCCAGGTTCTTCCCACTATAGAGTGACCAGAATGTCAGAGTCCTGCCAATGTGGCAGCCACTTCTGGGAGAATAACCATATCCTGAGGTTACAGCCTCACTAAAGGGTGCAAAGCCACACTGGATTTATGGATGATCAACAGAAATGCTCCCCTGCACTGAAATGCACACCTGCACAGTGCGTGAGGGAAGGCTAAAGGAATACTTACAATCATGTCCTCATGGGAGGTGTCCACAGTGTTAATTACCGATACCTAAAACCAAAGATACAGTTGGTAAATCAACAGATGGCAGTTAGAATGCAAATTAAATCTATCAGTCATCTCTAAAGTTCTTGCCTGCATTTGTTCATTCATTCACTAAACATTTAGTTTCAGTATGTTCTTTTTGCCAAGAAATGGAGATATAATGAGTAAGAAGTATTTCTTGGGGCACCTGGGTGGCTCAGTTAAGCACCTTACTCTTGATTTCGGCTCAGGTCATGACCTACAGTAAGTTGGAGCCCCACGTCAGGCTCTGTGCTGCTGGTGTGCAACAGCTTAGGACTCTCTATGGGCACGTGCTCTCTCCCTCTCAAAATAAATAAGTATTTTAAAAAATGAAGAAAAGAAGTATTTCTTGCCCCAAGAATGTTGCACATAATTAACCCTGACATGCAAAGATAAGTACTTTAACGGTAGTTTACATGTACCATAGCAGCCTGAGGGGCTGGTGGTGGTAGACATGAACTGGGGGTCAGATGATGAGAAATTTGCCAGGTGGCACAGGGGAAAAAAGGAAAGTCCAAGCAGAGGGACTAATATGAGCAAAAGTGGGGGGAATGGCAACCAGTCCTGGCTACGTTTGAGGGTAAAGAGGCACCCTGGGGGAGCTATGGCTGTTGTTCCCTTCCTGGATGACAGAGTTTCTGACGTTACAGGCAGTTTTTTACATAACAGAGTTAATACCTAAGATTTGGAGAGCCGATTCAAGTTTCTCCTGAAGCTGCTCCCTGGTCCACCACCTGTGACAGATCCTAGTCCCTCACTTACTGGGATCCAGGGTTGAGCAGCTTATAGGGCTGGAACACAGCGGCCATGGTCATCACCCTCCCATTCACTCTTTGAGGTCCAGCTCAAATTATGCCCCTGTTCTTGAAGATTCCAAGATTCCCCAACTTGCTGGACTCCTCTGAGTATCTTAAGCACTTAATGTCTACTACACTTTACATCGTTTCTTTCTTTTTTTTTAGTTTATTTATTTTTGAGAGAGAGAAAGACAGCGAGAGAGAGCACAAGCACACAAGCAGGTAAGGGGCAGAGAGAGAAAGGGAGAATCTGAAGCAGACTCCTGGCTCCGAGCTGTCAGCACAGAGCCTGATGCGGGGCTTGAATCCACAAACCTTGAGATCATGACCTGAGCTGAAATCGGACGCTTAACCAACTGAGTCACCCAGGTGCCCCCACTTTACACCCTTTTCTTCTCTTAACACAAGATGAACTCCCTGGACCAGGGTCTGTGTCGTCCACAGTTCTGAATCTTTTCAAATCACCCAAGCACACTGCTTTGCAACCAAAAGGAACCCAGTGACTGCTTGCTCAATGAATAAATGAACAAAACCAGACAACTTTACTTTGCTCAACCACTATTTAAATTCTTGGGACAGAAAAGGACTGTAAGGGAGGTTTCAGTTTGGAACTGTATTTCTTTTTCCTTTCTTTCTTTCCTTCCTTCCTTCTTGAGAGAGAAAGAGAGCAAGCGAGCAAGCAGGGGAGGGCAGAGGAATAGAGACAGAGCATCCCAAGCAAGCTCCACGCCCAGTGTGCAGCCTGCCTTGAGGCTTGATCTCATGACCATGAGATCCTGAGAGGAAACCAAGAGTTGGATGCTTCACCAACGGAGCTGCCGAGGCACCCTGGAACTGGTATATCTTACCACCTCTCCCATTTCATTTTTTTCTGGTACAAGCCCTGAAGGTATAAAGTCTGATTTGACTTTTTGGAAAAGTGGAGACTGGAAAAGGACAGTTGCAGAGCAGTTCAAAAGGTACATAACAAGTAAGCACCAGTTTTCTCATCAAATTCTAGGCTCCCTAATAAGCAGACCTCTAAGATCTGCAAAGGCAAGTATGGAAGATGAAGATTCTCTTACTCTTGCCAAGCCGTCTAGATTACAAAGTACTCTCTCAGATGCACCGGGAAGGACAAAGGGCAGGATTAATTGGAGCCATCTGATAACTAAGGAAATGAAGAAACCCAGAAGAGAGAGCATTAGCCAAAGTCAAAGAGCTAGTTAAAGGCGGAGCTGGAAAAACAGCCCCACCTGTTAATTCTCAGCGCACAAAGCTTTCCACCTGACCAGGCTGTCTATCTACAATATAAAGTAGTTGTTATACTGACTTCCCTAAATCAGCAGCTGAGGGCTAAGCAGAGTCAGGAACAAAGTTTACTGGTAGGTTTGCCCCAGGTCACCAAAGGGTCTCAGGAATAACTAGCATTTATTTTTAACCACCCTCACCCACCAGCCAGGATTGGTGGGAACCGCACTTCTGAAGAAGTGACTTTTTCTTTTTTTTTAAGCTCTTTTCTAAAAAAAGGTCCTTCTTCCTGAGCACCTCACGTTGTCTGGTCCTTGTTAAGTAGTAAGAGGCAGCCCTTAAAACAATTCAGTTCTTCCCAATCGGCTGAAGAGTTAAAATTTCATTTAGAGAGTGCTGAGTATCAGAACATGAGCGATTCTACTCAGCAGCTGAAGAATGAGGGGCCAAAAGAGATGATTAATGTCAAACCCTGCAGACCAAGAACTAAACCCAGTGTCCTGACTTCTGGTGTGTCCAAGCACACCCATTGTCCTGAGAGCACTGGTTTACTGTATTCCCCCTACTCTGTGCCAGTCTCCAGCGACATGATTT
The DNA here is from genome assembly GCF_018350195.1 of Panthera tigris. Lineage (NCBI taxonomy): Eukaryota > Metazoa > Chordata > Mammalia > Carnivora > Felidae > Panthera > Panthera tigris. The sequence goes on from NC_056661.1 coordinate 51,472,570, forward strand.
TATTCATTAGTTACCATTCAGTCATTCACTCAAAGAGTAAATGTGGAATGACTGTACGCTGGATGCCAGAGATTTAAAAAATCGAGCCCCTACCCTCAGTCATTTAAAAGCTCATCCTCACACCAGTTTCTTGAAGCGCCCATCGTACTTTCCGGCCCTACACCGAACAACTGTTCCGCATACATCTCTGCTGGGAGTGGTGGTAGGTGGTGGAAAGGACTGGTTAAGAGGGTTCGAATCTCAGCTCTGCCACTTACCAGTGGTGTAAGAGGCTTCACCTCTCCGAACCTCAAGCTTCCTCATGCGTAAAGTGTCGATAATAACAGCACCTATTTTGCAGGGCTGTTAGCAGGCGGAGATTATGGACAACGCTTGGAACTTACTAAGGGCTCAGGATACAGTAGCACCTACGGTGTTCTGGGTTTTGTTTTCATTTGTTGGGGGAAGAGAAAAAAAAAAAGAAAAAAGAAAGAGCAAGAGACGCGGCAGCAACGCGGTCCGCATAGTTCCAAGAGGTTCTAAGGCCTCCCTCTGGCCTGCCCCTCCGAAAGGTTCCGAGGGGCAGGACCAGAGCCCCGCAAACCTCGAAGCGGTGAAGGGGAGCTGAATGGCCCCGGTCTGGGGCTTGAACCTCAGCAGGGTAGTGGAACCCGGGAGGGTCGCATCCCCGGACCCCACACTCACCATGCCTGCGACGGTGGGCAGCTCCCGGTCTCGGACGTGGCAGCTCCCGGCGGCGCCCCCGAACAGCTCACTTCCGGCGCCGGGCTGGCCGGCAGTCGGGCCGTGGCTCTAGAGCCTCCGGGTAGCAACGCGCTCCGCTCTTACGAAAGGTCCGTGCCTTTTCCGGGCCTTACCCCGCCCTCCCAAGGCCACTCCCCTTCTGCGTGCGGAGCGCACGAGACCAAAGGGGTGGGGCTCTGGTTTCCAAGGCCCGGCTCGTCCCGGGGCTTTTGGAATCCGCAACTGTAGCAGGTCTTCTCTCCCGAAGAGCCCTTGCCTTTTGCTGGGATCCGTACACGAAAGGAAGGATTCATAACTACAGCTTCACCTCCCTCCCTGCAGGTTCTGGGTCCAACCGGCCTTAGGATGAACATCGTAGGAGAGTAATTTTGGGGTTAGTGGGTAGACTGGTCCTAGTGCTTTCTTGTTAGTCCCTCCTCAGGACCCAAAGCTGGGACCGGAGGCAATGAAGGCCAGGGGATGCCAGTTACCAGAGGTTGAGCCCTCTCACCCTGCCCTCTCCAAGCCATGGGAGGAACCAACGCCTCCAAACTGCCCCTTCCCCACAGTCCTGGGATCCTGTGAATCTGGTCCATCAGGTGGATACCCCAGGCAGGGAGGGATCTCAGCTAGGCTCTTGCGGCTACAGCCCAGTACCTAAACCCCAGTATCCCCAACCCCTAGGTCCCGGGCTTCCTACAAGCACAATGAGAATGCAGTACTGCTGGACAGAGCCCGGCAGCTCCCCTCAGCCACACATGGTCAGGCAGCCCTGGACCTCTCATGGCGTTAATGAGTCCAGTGACCTAGGGTGGAGTCTAGGCTCCCCTTGTGTAAGTCACAATCCCTCAGTTTCTGTCTTGACACTAGATGGAAGAATTCTAGCTGGCGATGGTCACTGCTGGAGAGAAGATGTTAAGGCTCAAAGAGTGTGACAGACCTAGAGCATCAAGGAACTTTGGAGCAGGGGCCAAAGTTGTGTGGTGTTAAAGAGTTAAGTGCTGGGCCTCCAAGCAGTGGCTCATCCTTCCGCCCCCACCCCAGATTTCAAGATTATTTCCCTCTAATGGAGAAATATTGCAGGGATGTTGGCGGTGGAGCTAAGGGACAAAGGGGGCAGGGCGCTTGGGTCTCCTGTTCTTCAAGGGACAAGCCCTGGCCTTCAGTCTATAGCTGCACCACTGATTCTCTGGGTGCATCATTTCTCTCTGAGCCTTGTTTTTCTCGAGTGGAAAATGGGGACAATGACATTTTTGATATAATACAAATAATATAGTTGTTATTAAAGGAATTCCCTGGTGTAGGCATTGAAGCTGGAGAGATTGTGGATTTGGGACAAGCAATGCAATTGTTTCTTATTCATTAAGGTATTTGCTGGTAGGACTGAAGCACACTGTAATATAGAAGTTTTGAGTGCCAATTCTGGCATCATGACCACTTGGATCACTTGTGTATCTTCTCCTTTCTAGGTGGGAGAAGCACTCTCTCTGAGGTGCTGTCTTCTCTTCTGTTAGGTGGAAATTATAATACCTACGCTGAAGGTTGATGTTGGGAGTAAATGGACCCTGGGATGCGAAACTGTTTGGAAGTTGAATGGGCTCATGGTGCTTGATCTGGAGATCAGTTCTCCCTGAGAAAGGCTGGCCTTTAGTGTGTGTGTGTGTGTGTGTGTGTGTGTGTTGGTGGGGGGAGGTGTGCATGTGTAACCCTCAACCTTTGGACTAACATTGAGACCATCTCTTGGTCTGGGCACATTCTTGTTTTCTGCTAATGCTTAGCAGAGGTTTGCACAGTTCAGATTCTTAGGGTGCCAGGCTCCCTTCTGCCTCCCCCATCCCCAGTAAGGGATGCCACCTACATCCTCTGTCCATACCTCCTGTCACCTCCCTCCAGTTGATCCTGGACTGGCCTCAAATCAGGCCATTCTTAGCTTTCCCCCATTTGTGCCCCTACCTCCCAGACCCTCTGTCCCCAAATCTCTTCCTCCTTCTCCTGAGGCCTCTTCCCCCAAAGTCTTTCTTTTTGGGACTGCTCACTGTTCTTCATGAAAGGCAGGTTAAACTTATCTCCCTCAAATGGTGGATGTTTGAAAGGTGTGGCCTGATGGAAGGAGAGAGACACCCACTGAGCTATGCACCCTTGGGCAAAGTGCCTTTCCCTCCCAGAGACTCAGTTTTCCCGAGTTCAAATCCACAGAGGACGAGGACCCAGCTGTCCTGCGGAAAAAGGCCTTGTGATGTGTACCGTGTCTGTGTTTCCACGTGTGCATTTATTGTTATTGCTCAGTATAGTGTTGAAAAGGCAGACAAATCCCATTAATTACAAAGAGCACAAGCCAGAGATACAGAGAAATAAAGAGTGTACAATAAGAGCACAGTCACTTCCCAGCCCCAATTGCCCCAGAGCCCCCCGGAGCCCGGGCAGCTCATGGAAGCTGGAACGGCACCATTTCCTCGCTACTCTGTTATAAAATATGTGCACACAAGAGTTAGCAAAGTGTGGCGACCCCCGAGAGGAAAGGTCCGGAGGGAGAGCACCACAGGCGTTACAAAACAGACTTCGGGGGCTGAGAAGGTCCCAGAGCAGCCTCAAAGGTCTTGTGTTTGTTGGAGGGGGTGATGGCTGATACCCAGGTCCTGGGATCCCTTTCCCTGTACTTGGGTGAGTAGGATCTCTACATCACAATCAGGAGAGCTTGCTTCAGAACTTGGACAAGACCTGGGGATTTTTCTGCTGTTGTTTGATTTAGGCCTTGGCTCTAGAAGACCCAAAGCCTTCAAGAAATGCACCCCTCCCATCTTCTGATGGGATCTCGGACACTAGGGAGAGAGTTTTGGGTAGGAGGCACGTCACAGTGCACCTAGCTGACAGCCTCCTGTAAGTAGAGCAAGAATGGGCAGAGGGTAAGGGTGGCGTGAAGGTCCAGGAAAGAAATGGCTGCATCCCAGAGGACCTATCATACAACCACTGAGAAAACTTTGGACAAAGAACAGGAAGTGAACTCCCTCCCCACACCACCCCCCCCCCAAAAAAAAAGCAGTTCAGGAAAGGGGGATGGGAATAAATGTGTCTCCAGGAGGAGGATAAGAAATACAAACAACTGGGCCATGCATCAGGTAGCTCCAGGTCTGGGAGAGAGCCTTCTTTCTCTTCTGGACTGGGGCAGGTGGAGGGTCCACCCCAGCACAACCAAGGGGGGGTGACTTTGGGTCCCAAACTGAGATTGGGAGGGGACTTGGTGGCCTCTCCTGTTGACACCCTTGCTTAGGGTATAGATGAGATGTTATTGGGGGAAACATCCGGCCTCCCCCCAAGATTTAGGACACTCCTTTTGTTTCTCCTTTTGAGACACTCTATTTAGCGACCCTGAGTGAACAGTGCTTACAATGGCAGGAAGATGTTTGCACGTAGAATGACAGGGCCTAGTATATGGGGTGGGGGAAGGGCTGGGGCTGGAAGAAGACTTGGCAACATTTTAAAGTTTACTTAAAAGAACAGCTGTGAGACAGTAACCAGCAAGTTTTGTTTTAAAAAAGAGAGAGAGAAGGGTATTTATCCTATCACATGATTAAACATATAAAGCGACAGTAAGTAAAACTGTATGGCTGGTGCCAGATGAGACACCCAGATAAGGGAACAGAAGAGAAATTCCAGAAATAGGCCCACATCTATATACACCATCAGTAGGTGGTACGGGGCGGGGGTGGGGGGGGGCATTTCAACATGGCTGTGAAGAGTGGCTACTCCAGGGGTAAGCCACCCAGGCTGAGACAGGTCCAGAGTCCTCGGCCCAGTACCATTGTTGCCACTGGTCTGGTCTCAAAAGCAGGGCACCCTCCCTCTTGTCAACTCTGTGCTCCAGTTGGGACAAAGGAGGAAGGGGCCAGGGTGAGGTGAGGTGGTGGGAGCAATCGAGGCTGCTTCTGAGTTAGGGAAAGTGCTGCCTGTGTGGCAGGGAGGAGACATTTCCTCCCTGCCCACCTTCAAAAGTGGGTGATTCTCCAGCATCAGGGGTCACTCACTGGGCCCCTCGCTCTTCTCTCATCTGTTTGGGAGAGACAAATTGCTGAACTTAGACTTCAGAATGAATCTGCTACCTTCTCCTGGAGCCCTTGTCCAGAGGACAGAAAAGAAGCTACGTGGATGGTGCAGTCCCAAACTAGAAAAAAATATACATTACAGAATATATATTTACTGTGTTCTGTTTGATTTTGTTTTTTTCCCTTTTTTTTTTTCAAAACCACAGACATTTCAGAATCACACTGCGGCAGTAAGAAGAGTCAGCGATCGAAGCATAACCATTGCATAGTATTAAATGAACAGAGACGGTGAGTTCTTTATTTACAGTTATTGTCTAGATAAAAAAATTCATAAAAACAGATGAATGGTCATAAATTATTTACCCCCTAATGGGGTGGACTGCCAAACGTACCCCATGCTGCTAGATATAGGACGCAGAGTGCAAGCTTTATGTACTACAGTGAGTTTGGACAAACCAATCATTTCCTCTGTGTGTGTGTGTGTGTGTGTGTGTGTGTGTCTGTGTGAGCATCCATCATTCCTGACAAGAAAAGACCAACGCTAATGTCGGGTGTCCTCCGTTATTCCGCTGCTCCCTGTTCTCCAAGCTAGGCTCCACTCAGAGAAACCCCTCCTGTTTTTCCCTGTGTCCTGGCTCCAAATAAACAGGGAGCATGGGTGTGCAAGCACAGCTTTCCTGGTGTCGTGGAATGAGGTCATGGACACAAGATTGGAACAAAGAAGGTGGGGAGATGGAAAACCTTGAGAAAGGAAGCTACAAAAAAACACCGTGTTCCAAGGCTGCTCCATGTTTTACATGTGCGGGTCTCTACTTTCTCGGCAGGCGAGCAGTGGGCTGGCTTTTTGTGGTGTTTGTATTGGAATCCAGTAAGCATATCTGAGGGCTGGTCACCCCTTTGGGGATGCAGTTTCCTCTGCTGGGTACATTCAGAGATATTCCTTCACGACAATCAGGTGATGCTCTCGCACACGGAAGGTCCTCCTTCCAGGAAGGTTTTGCCAGGTGGGATGGGCTGACTTGGGATCCCAAACCCTCAGGTTTCTTCACAGCCACCCAGACGTAGGCCCTCCCAGCTGACTATGGCTCTTTTCCCGAGTGGCTCTCATCTTGTTTGTGGAAGAATTCTCTGGGCCTGGAGAAGGGAAGGGCCGAGCTGACACAGAGCAACTGTGGGAAAGGTCAGTATGAGGAATGAATTTTGCAAGCGAGGTGGAAAAGTGTTTGGTTTTCCTCGAAGCATGGGACGTCATCGATCATGGTATTCAAAATGTCTTTTGCACTGTACAAGTTTATGGAAAAAGATTGTATGCTGAAAAGTCTCAAAGCAAACTTTGTATTAAATACAAAAGTTCTTTTATGAAAAAAGCTGATACCCACAAAGTGCTTAGCAGTTAAGAGGCTGACGTACAATTAAATAAGCTCTCATTAAGTGGGATTACTAGTGCTGTTATTGTCTTGGGGGGAAAATAACCACCTTTTCTCACCTGTGATACTGTAGGGTTTCAGAATGGCTTTCTGTCTGGGAAAGCGAGACTTGCTGTCAAAAGGCTACAGTATATATTGCGACTACAGGAAGACAATTTGGTTTAAAAATCACACTGAATACATCTCAATATACACATCATAAGGTTCGTTCGGATCTAAATAGTGCAGAGAAAAAGGCTACTCTTCTTCAAAAATAAAAATAAAAGCAGCAGGCCTTAATGATCCTCATCCAGTATGCCAACAGCTTATACGCTGCAATTTATAAGTAAATAAACCTCTAAATTACTAAAAAAAAAATCAACACAGTAGCATTTATAATATTGCAACACTACCTCAATCTCTGTACAGACAGTGCCAAAGAGAACCTTTTTTTTGAAATGCTCTTAGTAAACTCAAGCGAGTTTCATCGAGAGAAAAGTCTTCAACCAGAGCTTGGCGGACCCCGTCATCCTCCTCGGGCCGGGCCGGCCGTTAGTGCTGCAAACCTAGGAAGCCTTCTCTCCTCCTCTCCCTGTGTCTACGGAGCACGAGCACGGTGTTAACCCACTCCAGATGGACACTCAGTAGCATTTGGCGTCTGCCTGAGCCTCCCGCGGTAGTGACATAATTGAACGGAAACAGCAGGCAAAAATCAGAGCATGGCTATTGTAAAACATCAAGGATGCAATCCAGGGAAGTGTCTGTTGGGCTGAGCTGTCTTTATAGCATCTCAGCCACCAGTGTTCTTAAACCGTACAAATAGCCAAAGACGTTATCTACAGGTTTGTAAACAAATTACATTCTTGTTTTAGGACATAAATAAGTTAAAATAGAGCATTTAAGCGGAAACAAGGCAACATGCCGGCAAAAAAACTTTATATATCTGTGTGTGTGTGTGTGTGTGTGTGTGTGTGTGTATACCTATCTATATGGACGTATACAGTCTTGCAGAAGTATACGTTGATATAGATACAAAGAAATGGATATAACCTTGTGAGTGTCTATGAAGTTCTTCGGTTCCATTGGTGCAAATTTACTAGGTGAGTTAAGCTCTGCAGTTTCAAAAAGTTGTTAAATTAACCTATGCAACTGAGACCATGCTGTGCAAGCATTTCAAAAACTCACAGACCAGTCGATTGGATAAATAGTCTCAGAAAAGAGTCTGTTGTCAGTTCCCGCCTAAGAAAACAAACAAAAAACCCTCCCCGACCCCCCCCAAACCAAACAAGGGGAGGACTGGAAGTGCACAGTACATTCATGCAGGGGACGTGGTGGCCTGGCGGGTGCATGGCTGGTCCATGTTCGGGCGGGAGCCGGGAAGGGCTTGTTCTGGGAAAATCGCTCACTCCCGCAAGCCCCCCCTCCCCAAGGAGATCCCGCCCCTTGCCTCAAAGTGAAAAAGAGTTCAAACAGCATCGCAGCCAGAAAAAGGGTCTTTTGGGTGGAAATGTTGGTTTTCTCGCCAGTATTTGGTTTCCTGTTGTTGCTCGTTGCTGCTTGGGTGAGCTGGGTGCCTGGATGGGTGGGGCCCGGGGGTGGGTGGCGGCGGGGTCCTCAGCTAAAGCGAAGTCTCCAGGCTGTGGATGGGGCTCCCTGGACTTGAAGAGGTAGCTGATTTGCTTGTGTCAGTCGTCAGATTGATCCCGCTGTCGATGGCGCTGTTGTTCTTGTTGAGCGATGACGGCGGGCTCGAGTTCTGCTTGAGTGCGGCATCTTCTTCCAGGTCGGTGTCGTCAATGAGGGGGATGTGGGGCTGTGAATCTTCGATCCGGAATTCGGGGTGAGCCATGAAATTATGGATGGAGGTTCGAGACTCAGGCTTTTCTAGACCTTCATAGAGAGAGCTACGGAACGCCTTCACGACGCGAATCTGCAAGGGAAACATAGGGGTGAGAAGCACTGCCCTGGGTGGGGGGCCCAGTAGCCAAGCTGGGGGGGGGCTCAGAGGAGGGGTTGGGGGGAGGGGTCAGGGCACAGCAGGCGGCTGGAATCCACAGTCGCTGGGTGTTATGAGCATGGGAGGAGGGGGAAGAATGGAAGAGGGGCTCAGGTTATATGCATCCGAGAGGTTTTAAAAACTGCTTTGGTTTTGGTCAGAACTACAGCATGAGGACAGGAGGAATCAAGCCCCATCACAGAGATGGTGGGAAACAGTGGTTAAAGGAAGCATAGTCCACTCCGGCGGCCACCCAGACCTAGTGAGAGACTGAGCCTTGTTAACTTTAGAGCAGAAGTTCAACCATGCAGAAGGGGTGCGGGACCAGGTGGGAATAAAGGAGGAAGGAGGAGAGGCTATTTTTAGAAAATTAATCTCCAAAAAAACCACACACAGTTAAGAAACCATACAACATGGAACAGATAACGTCACAAACGGAAAAGGAACAGAAAGGGGGAGACAGTTGGATGAGCCGGGATGGGAGAAGACACATGAGGGCCAGAGAACAGGAACATCAAACCAAAGGCAGCAAAGCAAACCAAAGCCAACTCAGGGCTTTCTGGGGTGCAGAGCAGAGGCAGCCAGAAAGCACGAAGGAGCCGGCAGACTGATGACATTCATGGGCAGGAGCATGCCACGGTGAGGGGTCAGGAACCACACAGCACACACAGACAGACACACGGCTACACTTGGAAGCCTGGACAATGTGAACGGAGGTCTTTGTACCCAACGTTTCTTTCCTTCATGCATTTGGGAGGTAAACACTCGAGTATAGACTCAAAGCCCTGGCCAGTCATTGGAGTTGGCTTTGGGGTCCCTCATTTCCTGGGGTATTTGATTTACTTGTGCTTTGAAAACACAAAAACCCCAAAAAAGGAAGCCAGAATCAGATGGCCAAACCCAGCCCTGGGTGGGATTCTAGGGGGTGTGGACCTGAGCCACAAAACAGCATGTTCTTTCACCTTCTGTGACTTCGTTGGAAGCCATGGTTCTCTGAACCATGAAAGGGGGTTGGATCTTGAGTCTTCCAGGTTGGTGGAAAGAGCACTGGACTCAGAGTCAGGAAGACTTGAGCCTGAGTCCTGGCTCTGGCACTTTTGGTGCCTTGACCATGGGCAAGTGACCACATTGCCTCACTGGTCGTCCCCTGTCCTGTCTCACAGAGTGCAGAGGAACAGGATCCCTGTGTTGAAGAGAGGGGTCCCTTCTCCAGACTCTTGGGAGGGGGAAGCCATGCCTGTCATCTCCAGGGGCAGATGGAACTTGGGATAAAAAGGTACTTTCTCCTCTATTCTTAGCCCCAACTCAGAGTGGAGGCAGTGGCAGGGGAATACAAGGCAGCCTCAGTGTCTCCAAGGAGCAGAGCCTCAGCCGAGGTGGCCGTGGAGCTGAGAGCAGTGGCTGCCTCCACACCACAGACCCGCGGGAGGCAGAGGACCGCTGGGGTCCTTGTGGGGAGGCCCTTGCGGTCCCAGGATCTGTGGAACTCTCAGCTGAACCCAGGGGTATCTTGCTGGTGGGACACAGGTGGGGAAAGCGTGGGCCATGGAAGTGAGTTTTCTGGGTGACTGTGGCTGGTGGTTTTAAGTGTCATAGCTCAGGGTCTATTTTACTATTTCAGAGGGAAGTGTTTCTAAAGCACATAATATGTGTATCTATTTAGTGTGTACAGAGAAGGGTTTAACTTCAAGTTGGTCAGGAATCCTTTTCAGTCTTGTGTAAGACCCCACAGTTTTGATTTTGTTTGTTAAGTTTCTTTTGTTGTCAGCCATCATTAGTAGTTCTGATTTTTCCTTGTTTTCTCAAAAGCATCTCTGTCCCTTTTCCTTCTTATGTGCTGGGGCTGGGGACTGCATGGGAGCCTCCTTGTTGGAATCATGCTTTAAATAAGAGGTAGCAGGTGCCTGCAGATGCCATGCATTAGTGCTGGCCCTCCGACAGGCATTTCACTGCTCCGAGGATTCTTTCTCCCTGGATTCCCCATTCGTGGCTCTGCAGAGATTATTAAATATTCTGATCTCCTGATGAGCAGGCCACTACACCCTTGATTCAGTGAAAACAATGAAAAAGGTGTTGTGGGCCTCAGTTTTCTTATCTGTAAAATGGGAATAATAATCACTGTAACTGCCCAGCCTAGTGCCCAGTGTGTTCTGAGGCTGAACTGCAATAAGATGCTGGCTGGGGCACCTGGTGGAGGAGGAGGGATGGTGGCAGGACCCTGTCATGTGACTGAAAATGCAGAGGGGACGACACACAATGAGATGCAGGCCCCTTGCCCTCCCCCTGGCATGGAGACAACAGAGAGAATGAACTGCTCTGGACAAGACTGTGGGGACAAGACTTTTCGGGACACCCCACCACGGCCATCTCAAGTCTCCACTTCGGTTCACTCCGCGGCTGAAATGGAAAAAAAAAAAAATACGGGAAGAAAAAAAGCTCTTCCGCCTCCCTTCCCTGCCTACCCTAAAGTGAGATTTTTGGGCGTGAGCCGCATTTGGGCATGGGGGGAGGGGAGAGGGGTGAGGACCGGGCCTGTGGGATTTTAGACATTTTGGTTTCATCGGCACAAAGGGAGTAGGACACCCATGCCCATGTTGGAGGGCTCTGAGGAAATGCGTAGGCCCCGGGCTGGGACGGGTTCGACATACTCGAATGTTTACCCGGCTTCAGGGAAGCCAAGAGTCTGGGATTGATTCACATTCATTTCAGGCTCAAGGTTAAAGACTCACAACCTCTTTTAATTTCACTCTCTCTTGCTGAACTCTGTATCCAGGGTTCTCTAGCCCTCTAGGGAAACAAACACATGGAATATTCAGACAGTGGAGAGGTCTAGGCCCCACCCCAGAAGCAAGCCATTTTCTCGCCAACCCAAGATTGCACTAAGTCAGTTACCAAAACGCTAATGAGAGATACAGTTTTCTTTTCTTTCCTTCTTCATTTCTCCCCTTAAGAGATGCAAACTCCTTGCTCCTAGCAGTCCTCAGAATCAGGAATGTGACGGGGAAGTGGCAATAGAAGATGCCCGCTCTGGTAGTGGCCAGAAAGTGGCCGGTTCTGGGTAAGGACCCTGCAGTTCTTGGCTTGGTTGGTTTGAAGGAGTAGGACCTTCACTGACCAACACGGAGCCTGCCACACACTCGCTAAATACAAAAGTGGTTTGAGATGGGTGCAGATGAGTGTAGCTTGGCCCTGGGTCAGAGCTGAATGTTAATTTTGTCCTGGATCACCAGCGGGGAGGTGCCCTTCTCCCCAGTCCCTGCCAGGCTGGTAGAAATTCAAGCAGAGAGACAGCTTTCTTGGCCTTCTAAATCCCAGAGGATTGGCTCCTTTCCACTGTATGAGACTATGGGCATGGGCACTGGTTCTGGAATGAAAATTCCACCTCTGCAGGCTCCAGGTCTATGCGCTTGTCTGGAAAGTGGTGTGCACTGGTGGGAAAAATGAGGGACTTTGGAGTCAGGCCTCTTGCCACTCACTTGGGTGATCTTGGTCAAGTCAGTCCACTTCTCTGAGCCTCAGTGTCTTTCTCAGTTAAATGGATATATTGAAGAAACTCCTTCCTCCTATTCATTTGCGAGGCATATGTGAAGTGAAGAATATGGGAACAGCTTTGGAAAACGCTGAGTGAGGCTCAAGTATAAGGCCTTATAGGCGTGTGCCTTTAAGTTTCTGGGGGAAAAAACCTCTCATTTTTGAGTGAGTCAGAAGAGGAAAGCACGAGAGCGGACGAGAGTTCCCACACAAACATTCCGGATGCCAGCCTGACCTGCCTGTCACGTCTGCATGCACCTGTCTGCCTGGCACCCTCTGTCCCACAGTGGTGCCTGGGGAGCGATGTGTGATGTGGTGGGGGGGCTCCTCACCCCAAGGTCATGAGTCAGAAGTCCATCCCAGGGACAGGGGTCCCTGGCCTTGGTACTTAACTCTTGATAACCCAGGAAACAGTGGTTTGACTCCTTCTAGAATATACAGACTCCAGGTATTTTGAACTCAGAATGCATATGGCTATCCTCCTCTGCTGGAGAATCCCCAGGAGGAAGACCCTCCTCAGAGGAGGTGGGAGGCAGCCTACCTTTCCATCCCACCCAATTTGGGACCCCTTCTCTTAACTGTGGCTACTGGCTTCACACCTCCCTGTGGGAAGAAAGCCTTTGGCTTTTGAAGGGACCCTGGCCAGTAGCTAGAGGGCCCTCAGAGTCCTTGGAGACCAGAGGGTATGTCATTGTTATAACGACTATTCAGGAGAAGGAGGAACTGGGACTATTTATTTAGAGTTCACATTGTGACTGTATTGACCAAAATGTGTGTGTTGAAACCACAGAGGTCGTGATCTCTTTTGGAACCAGTACCCTTGGCTAGGGGGGATGGTCAGGCTCCCATAAAGCATGCTGAATTACAGTCTGGAGTCTCCAATAGAGGGTAGGAATACAAAATGCTTAAGGAGACAAGATGGCAATTGGATGAGGGAGTCACGCTTGACCATTCCTGTTGGGTCCTTGGAGAGGCGGGCAAAAATGGGTGTTTCTCTGAAGAAGTGTTGAGAGCTGATTGTTCCTTGGCTGGCCTTATGGTTTTATAAATGGCACAGGAAAAGGTGAGAATGATATTACCCAGGTTTGAGATGACCAAGCTCTTTCCCTAGACTATAAGTGCTAAGGTGAGGGGCTATGCCACAGGAAGACTTCCAAAGGCTGCATGGGTACCCAGAAATGCCAGGTGGTCTCTGGCTGTGGCCAGGGTGAAGCACCATGCCTCAAGAAAGAGGCTAACCCGGGATGGACAAACAGCTGAGTGAGCACTCAGAAGCCAAACTGGCTGGCAGCCAGACCCAGCCAGGGGGCTGCAGGAGTCACCAGGAGGGGTGGCAGGAGCCAAAAGAAATGGATTTTTCAGCCAGTGGCTCTCCAGACCGGAACTTTTTTTTTTTTTTTAAGTGATCTCTACACTTGAACCAAGATCAAGAGTCATATGCTCTATCCACTGAGCCAGCGAGGTGCCCCTAGACCAGAACACTTGGTCATTGGTCTTCAAGAAAGGTGGTAGTGAGTGCTGAGCAAGGCCAGAGCTATGTGGACGCAGGAGTAGGTCAGCTGGGTGAGGCTCTCTGCTGTAAAGGGGAGGAGGAGGGGACCAAAGTGTTTCCTGCCCTGAGAAAGCCTGGCAGTGACTTCCTAGTGATAGTCACAGACATGCGACTTGGACACCATCTGCTCAAATAGCTCTCCATTTCACTTTGGCTTCACCTCCCCATTGCTGGGATTTTGTGCTAATGAGTGAACATGGAAGGGCTTTTGTTCCCCTTTCCGCACCCCCCCGCCCCCTTATCCTGTCTACCTGGCAGGGCTGCATCCATTGAACAGTCATGGGACATGAGCATATGCCATCAGCAGTCTCTCTGTGGCTTGTGTCTCCCACCAGAGGGCTCAGATGGCCCAGGTCCCACCCTGCATGCAAGTCCTTTCCCACCCAGTGGAAGGGGATGTGTGTGGTGGGTGTACTGTGTTTGGATGGGGGAACAGGCACTTTACAAAATATGGAGAGATGAAGCCTAGAGTCTGTTCCTTGTCAAAAGCTGGGCTAGAACAGACACACTGTGGCAATCTGAGAAGACGAGAACCAGGGGTTCCCTTATGGTTTGGGAGAGGCTGACTGGAGACAAGGTAAAGGAGGCAGGTGGCAAATAGACCCTTCTTATTCTCCCTGGGGCCTGAAGCCATGGGGGAGGGGTGGTTCAGAAAGATCTCGACAGGCCAGAAATGAGAGACCCAGGTCAGAAGTCTCCACTTGAGAGGAGGAGGTGAGCTTGGCAGGAGGGAGAAGATGGAGGAGGTCAGAGTACCCCGCTATCCCTGAGATGAGGAAGGGCCAGAAGCCACGGGTTAGACCAGGTTCTTCAGGGCCTCCTGGCACCCAGCCAAGACGTGAGCCTGGGCCCACCGTTTTGTACCTGAGGTCAAGCTGAATGGGTCAGGAGCTCTGTCCTTTCTAGAAAGGGGTCAGACTCTCAGTGTGCAGGGAAAAGTGTGTGTAAAGCAGTGGATGTCCTCAGATGTACAAGGAGAGAAGGCAGAGGTTCTGAACTACCAGGCTGTGATCTCCTTGATGGCCTGGGAGCCCTCACCGACTAGGATCTCTGACCTATAGTGACCCCTCTCTTGGCTGCACCCCACTGTGACTTGACTGTGACCCCTCAGGGCCTTGACCCCTGGTAACCCCCTACCTACCTGACTATAAGACTCTAACTGCTTGGCCAACTCTGACTTTGCCCTCATGGGCTAGGCTTTTCCTGACTGAGTATGATTCTAGACTGATCCTAGACTGATGCTTTGCCCTCCCCACTGACTGCTGTCCCTTGGCTGCTGTGACCCTGTGGTGCTGGGACATTTGATCACGGGAAACTCCCCTCTAGATGCTGATCCTTTGACTGACCCAGACCTTTTTGGCCACTTTCAACCTTCACGACCTCTTAGCTGAGTGGTTAAATCCCTGACCCTGACCCCAGCCAACCCTGGCCCACCAAATGACTGCCACCCCATGACTGGCAATGCTCTCCTGACCAACTGGGACCCTTCTCTATGGCTCTGGTCCCTCAGCCCCCTGGGCCTCGCCATGACTGGCTGCCCCCCGTGTCCTTGGTGCCCCGGCCCCTGCCCGCCCAGCACTGGCGTCGGTGGCGCCCGAGGCAGTAAGGATTCACACTCACGCCCAGCTGCAGCAGGAGGAAGGCTGGTCGGAGAGGAAAGAGCATTGGACAACGACACGCGACTAGGGCTAGAGAGATTGGCTACGTCCTGGCTCTGGCTGGTGACGGAGGACTGTCTCCGCAGGGCCCCCTGAAAGGAGGCCCCGCTCTTGAAAGTATTGACTACTTCAATCTGCAACGGAGGAGAGAACGAGACAAGTTGCGAGAAGAACGGACACACAGCTACACGACTGACAGGCGCAATGCCACGAGAACAGCCGCAGCCACGGTGACAACGACAACGTCACTTAAAGTCAAACAAAGACTACCAGACACACTCAAAGCCTCTGCAAGATGTCTGCTCAGCTCCAGGCCCATCTGTAGGTCCCAGAGTCCCAGGGAGGGCTGGCCAAGGGGGCCGTGTGCTGGGGTCCTTGTCGTGGGGGAGAACCCAGGCTGTGTCAGGAGGCTCTTGGTCTGAAACCTGTCCCACCCCGACCCCGGCTCTCAGAGAGTGCTGTCTCCTGAACCTTGGTCACCCCTAAAACTAGGGGGGCATACCTACCTCTCAGGGCTGTGGAGGCCAATGAGAGGATGTTTGGGGGTGCCCTGTGGGGTGTGGAGCAGCCCAGGTGATCTTCTGTTTGTTGCCTAGGCCTGGCGGATCGAGGTAGGGGCTGGGCAGTACTTCCCAGAGTGATGGGGGGGCAAGGGACCCACCCTCTCTTAGTTTCCTAGTCCCCCGTGTCCCTCATCCCGCAGGGCTGTGAACGCACAGTGTGAACTACAGCTCCAGCCTAGGCAGAGGGCTGTGCAGGAGTGTGTGGGGCCTACACATTTGTGGCACGTGTCTCCGTCCTGGGGAAGGAATCCGTCCCACGCGTGTGCTTGGCATGTGTGTCCTTGGTGTGCACGTGTGTGTCTGTGTATGTGTGGGGAAGACCAAACTTTGCTTCCCAGAGTGGCGTCAACACCCTGGCGGACGGCAGTGTCTGAAGGCCCAGGTGGAGGACATGTAAGCACGTGTAGAGACGCCAGGACCTCCCAGGCTGACCCCCAGGCCCGGGAGAATGTGGGGTTGGCTCTGCCCTTACATGGACTGGTGCCCACCCTTGCACTGCCCCTCCCGGTGGCTGCCCCGCGACCCCGACCCGAGCCCCTCACTCACCTCAGCACTCAGGCCCCCTCCCCGCTTTGGGGCATCCCCCCTCGAAACCCATGGTGGGTGTGACCCCCAGTCTGACCCCTCGCTGGTCTGCGGGGCGAGGCGGAACATTCCTGGGGAGGCCGCAGCTTCTTCAGCAGCCACGGGAGCGTGCGTGTGGGGAACACGGCTGGTGAGATGGGAGAGCAGGGCCGGAGTCCGGTCTCTGAGTGCCTGTGGGGTGGCATGGAGCACGCCCGTCTCCGTCACCCACCCGCCCTGGGAGCCTCCCGTACCTGGGTCTGGATCCGATTCAGGCCTCGGAACCACAGGATCTGGCCCCGCCGCAGCTCCCTCTCAGCGTGGTCTATCTCCTCCACGTCCTCATTCAGCTCCTCCTCTGGGATCTCCTCCTTCTGCGTGAGCCTCCCCGCCTCCTTGAGGAACTTGAGCCTGCTGGTCGGGATGGTGGCGATGACCTGCAGGGGGTCCAGCGGCAGGGTGATGGGGGTCGTCCCACAGGTGGCCTCCTTCTGCCCTGCCACCCCACCCCCCTCTCCTCCCCACTTACCTACTCATGCTCAGCTCGCTCCTTAACTCATCCTACCTGTTCCTCAATTCCGTCTTGTATAATTGCTTATTGATTTGCTTTTTAAGTCACTCACTCATTCAGAGGAAAATCTTGGCCTTCAGGAGTTGGACAGATGTGACTTTGAATATGCCCCAGGCCTTACAGGCCACATGACCTTGGGTAAGTCACTTAATGTCTCTGAGCTCTGCCTTTCCCATCTGTAAAGCTGGGGGTAATTCTCAGAGTTGGAGGATTAAGCAGGGTGGTGTATCTAAGTTGCTGTGCATGAGCCTGGCTCATGGCTGGCCCTCAGGTCCCTGGGCTCATTCCTCCTGATCATTTGGTCCTGTGGAACCTGAGTGTGGGCAATAGGGGCCCAGGGCACGGGTACCTTGGGGGCAGCCAGTCCTAGGACTTGGAATGGTTGCCTTCCCAGAAAGGGAAGGCAATATGGGAAGGGGATATGCTTTTATCCTTAATCGTCCTCCAAAGGGCTTGTCTGTGGGGCTGAGACCTGAAAGACAGACCTTATGGGGAGGCTGAGGTGACAGAGATTAGAGGCCCCTTTCCTATCCTGTAGGGACAAACAGAGGCTGGCCTGGACACTCAGTCTCACAGGTTCTCTGGAGGTTTCAGCATTTCCCACCGGCATAATCCTCAGGCGTCAGGAGCCTGCTCTCCCAGAAGCCAAGAGCTCCCTGAGGGTGTGGGCTCTAGGAGGATAAAGATGGCCTGGCTGTGAGGGTGCCCAAGGAATGGGGTTGCAAAGTCAAATCTAGTTTATCAACTTCCCAAAGAAGCTCCAAAGTTGCAAGAAGGACCTTTTTGGATGAAACTAAATTTTCTTCTTTATCTTCTATCTAATTTCTGCTACTGCAACTTCCCACTCCAGCCTGGAACAGCTTGAAATCAAGAACAATGTCTCAGGCAACCTGGGGCTCCCAGTACCTGGATGACGGAGCACCTTGGGAATAAGGCCCCCTTGGCCCAGATCCAGTTCCAGGTACTTCTCCCAAGCACTGCATCCTGGTCTGTCTGCAAGCAGACGTGCTCTGAAGGAGTGTGTGCACGTGTGTGTGAGCGTGTGTGTGTATGCATGTACACATGCACACACGCACACATGCTTAGGACTTGGGCAAAAGTAGGGAGAATGTTCTGGGTCACGGCTGGAAGGGCCCCCACAGAGCATTCAGCCCATGGTTCCCTAAAGCTGGGGAGGATCTCAGACACAGCACTGAATAGCTCTGAGACAAGGCAGCGTTCACCCCTCTTCTGTTTCCTTGGAGCCCTCTGAAGGAGTCTCTGCTTGGACCCCTTTAGACAACAAGCTGGCTTCAGGATCTAGTTAGAGTTTAATAACATAGTTCTCATTGCATTATTATTTTTTTGGTTAGCTTCTGTGTATGACAGATGATGCCAATTTTCTAATCCTGTTAACAACATAAAGTTGCCTTTTGAAATAATTTCAATTAAAATAACTGATTGGATTGAGGGAAACCATCAAGCAAATAGTAGGATCAGAGGTATATAGATCTATAGCAAAAATTATAGTGGTGGTACCCCAAAGACCAGTATTTGGGACCTGGGGCCAAACCCCATCGCTCACATGTCCAGAGATGGGGAGGACCTTGCCTAGGGCCAGACAGCGAGCCCAGGGCAGTCAGGACTTATTCCTGGGGCTCCCGGATTCCCTGTCCAGTGCTCTTTCTCTCCCCCTGCTGAGAATCCATCCAGAACGTACCTGACCCCAGACGAGCTCTCCCAACCCGATGAATATGCACCACATCCACTGGTCCAGCTGCAGCGGAGAGCAGCTGAACGGCTTCCCCCCAAACTGCACGATCACTATCTGGAGGTTAAAGGGGAGCACAGGGACAGAGAGAGAAAGAGAGAGAGAGAGAGAGAGAGAGAGAGAGAGAGAGATAGGCCATCAGGGGCCAACTCAGGGGTCTGGGCTCTCAGGGCACTGCCAAGGGGCCCCGCCTGTCCACTGCCCACCCCAGCCCAGGTGAGGGTGGGGCCTGGCTACCTGGATGGCAAAGGTGCCCAGCACGATGGTGCAGAAAATCGGGTTCCGGAAGATGCCATCAAAGACATTGCGCTCGCCATGGATCTTGCGGGCGTTGATCTCGTTGAAGAGCTGCATCATGACGAAGGTGTTGAAGATGATGGTGTAGTGCTCCGAGGGTGGCGAGTGCAGGGGCGCGTTCCTCCCACTGTCGATCTGGAACATCTTCTCGCCTGCCAAGCCGAGAGGGAGGGAACTAGGCTGAGGGCCACGGCTGGGGAAGACGCTGGCCCCGCGTGGGGGCCTCTCCTACACAGCCAGGTGGGTCATGCAGGTCAGAGGCGGTGCTCTGGATATCAGGGGGCAGAGTGGGCTTGTGCTGTTGCGTGGTCCTGAGTGTGAGTGGAGGAATAACAGAACCCTTTCTTCTCTAGGGGGAAAGACCTTGGGTGAACTTTACTTCGCTTTTCTGTGGAGATCTGATAAAGGTGGAATGCCAGCTGTGTTGTGAGCTGACACTGCTTATAGAAAGTGACCTCCAGCTGGCAAACTCATCGGGGACTGGGAGGACTGGGCGTGAACCAGGAATCCCTGGTGGAGCCTGTGGCCTTGGGCTCCCCTGAAAGGGCTACTTCTTGTAACTGAATGTGTCCCTTGCTGAGGCCTCTGGAGACCCCTGGGGCTCTTACAGGAAACATCGAGTGCTGCCTGGAGGTTGGGACTCCTAGGCCAGGCCGGCTCTGCCTATGTGGCCTCCTTCTCTTGTACCTGAGCTGTCACGTGATGGGGGAGAGTCAACCCCCCCCCCCCGGCTGCTGTGTGGACAGCTACAGGTGGCAGGCCTGATGTCATTCTATATCCCTTTGCAAAGCTGCGTAAGCAGGTGCTGGGAGAGCTTGTGGAATTTTCAGAGTGTGAGGTGTTGAGCTGAATCCAAGACCACTGAGGGTAGGTGCTCAAGTGGGGGAAGCCAGCAATTAGACCGGGAACCTGCCCTCTTCTCCCCTCCCCCACCTGGCAACGTTCTCTCCTAGTTTTTCATTCATGTGGCTTCTTCAAAGACTCTACACATAACCTTTACGATAGTCCTGCCAACACATTGCTTTCAAAATTTACACAAGAGGACTTCCCCTTGAGGAGTAGGGTCCATGCACTACCCACACCTGTGC
Organism: Panthera tigris; assembly: GCF_018350195.1. Lineage (NCBI taxonomy): Eukaryota > Metazoa > Chordata > Mammalia > Carnivora > Felidae > Panthera > Panthera tigris. The sequence goes on from NC_056661.1 coordinate 51,492,309, forward strand.
CCTGGACTTAGCAGGTAAGTGCTCATTATGGGCATGGAAAGCCCAGCTCCTCACGTGGAGGGGCCCTGCCCCGGCTGGGGACTCCCAGCTGGCCCCCACTCCCTGTGTGACTGTGGACCAGCCCCTTCCCCACTCTGGGCCTTTCTGTGACCCAGGGGTAGGCTTGGCCCGCATCATCTCTGAAGCACCCAAGGAAACGAGGCCTGGTCTTTACCCAGGCTTCTGAGTTGGGCTGCGTCCCCCAGGCAAAGTTACCTCACCTTTGTGTGCCTCAGGGCACTCACTGTAATGTATGGTGGTGGCACAGGTGCCGGCCCCACTGAGTGGCTGGAAAACCTAAATGAAGCAGGCTAGATGAGAATGCTGTGGAAATAGCTGGTGGCTAGGCAGGCATGCGGCACCTCCCCAGGGAAGTCTCAGTGAGGATGCCTTCAGGGGCGAGGATAAGGTGCAGGGATGGGTCAGAGGAGAGGCCAGAGCCCTGGGCTCCTATGGGGCAGGTGAGAGGAGCATAAATCAGCACTTGGGTGCCGCCTTGCACGGTGTGTATTCAGTTTCTGGAGCCGTCATCAGTGGCAAAGCCCTGGCTTTGGGGTGGGCCAGACCTGAGAGGGGGCCTGGCTCTGCCCAGGAATTGCTCTGTGACCTTGAGCAACTAACTTCACCTCCCTGGGCCTCTGTTACCTCCCTGGCAAATGAGAAGGCAGATGTGAATCCAGAACGCTGTGTCTGGGCCACCGTGTCCCAGGTGGGCCGGTGGGGGACTCACCAACAAAAAGCAGGGTGAAGATGAGGGTGAGCTGGTAGACGGCATGGCCCAGGATGTTCTTCATCATGGTCCGAGAGATGAGGGGCTTGTTACGGCCGTATGGCTTCCTCAGAAGCAGGGTCTCGGTGGGCGGCTCAGTGGCCAGGGCCAGCGAGGCGAACGTGTCCATGATGAGGTTTACCCAGAGCATCTGCACGGCCTTCAGAGGGGAGTCCTGGAGATGGCAGTGGTGGGGAAGGCTGTCACGGGGGAGGCCAGCCCCACCTGCCGCTACGAAGTGCCGGGTATGGGTCTCAGCAGCGTCTTGGTGGCATCTTGAGTCAGCTCTGCCCAGTGGGTCTGCCCTAGGCTGGCCTGCCCGCTGGGCTCCTAAGCAGGCACCCAGCAGGTTTGATAGGCTTTCCCTTCCCTGGAGAACAGCCTAGACCTGCGTACCCGTGTTCTCCTCCAAAGAGAAAATAGAGTCCTCTGGGCACAATGGTGAGCAGCTCTCTGCCTTCTGGGAAACCTACCTACACCCCCACCATCTGCCTTCCTTCCCTTCACTCCCTGTGGACACATCTTTCCTGGCTAAGGCCAAGATCCCGTCTCCGGCACAAATCCCATGTCCTCACCCTCCCTCTGCCCTCCCCATTGCTGCTTTCCGCTCAGCTGTCAATGGCTCTGTTCTCTGCTATCCCACAACCAGTGCCCATGACCCCTGTCCTCTCTTCACTACCACCCAGTTCCTTTTTACCTCATCATCCCACTTTACTTTAAGCAATTATTGTGTGCCTCTGTGATTCCAGAAATAACACATTTGGTGGTGGAACATTTGGGCAAGTAAGGAATAACAGAAGAAGCTAAAACTCATCAGTGGTCTTGTCACTTACAGGCTGCCGCCATCCACATTCTGGTGTGGATCCTTGCACGCCTCTCTCTGGCTGAGACTGGGGTCCTATAGTGGTACCACTCTGTGCACAATCATATTGCGCGGGGTGCACTGCCTGGAGGAGCCGATCGACTGTCCCCTCCTCCCTCGCACACCCGGCTGACATGTCTTTAGGAGCCAGACTTTGGCCTCTCTGTGCTCCCCAAATCCCCTTCTCCAAGGTCACCAGCCAAGGTCTCCTTGTCACCAATCTAGAGACACATTTTCCAGCCTCATCTCCTGGTTTGGCCACTGCCTCCTCCTGGAGCCCGACCCCACTCGTCTGGCCCTCCTCTTCCTCTCTGTGTTCCTTCTCCATCTCCTTCAGGCTCTTCTTCCCCTGCCTTTTATTTTCTTATTTTTTAAATATTTGTTTATTTTTGAGAGAGAGAGAGAGAGCATGTGCACACACACACACAGGTAGGGGAGGGGCAGAGAGCAAGGGAGACAGAGGATCTGAAGCAGGGTTCTCCGTGATAGCCCCAATTTGGGGCTCAAACTCATGAGCTGTGAGATCACGACCTGAGCTGAAGTCGGATGCTTAACCAACCAAGCCACCCAGGTGCCCCTTTCCCTGCCTTTTAAATATGTGTCTCCCATGGCCTCTTCTTCAGCCCTGCTCTCCTCTCCACACCTGTCCCCCTGGCTTTCATTTTGGTGCCCACCTCTCCCCACTCTCCACCCCAGACTTCCCCCTCTGGTATGAGCCTCATCTACTGGGGGAACACCTCCATTCAGGAAGCCTACAGATTCTGTAAACCTAATAGCCTAAACTGAGCTGTTCGTCACGCCCCTGTCATTTCTCAGTGCATCCCCCAAGGCCCACTCTGCCTGCACCCCATACACTCACTCACTTCTCCTAGATACTCATCATAGCCCTTCCTCCAAGCCACCTCTCCCACCTCTGCCCTGGCCCAGCCAAGTTCCCCAGGCCCTGCGGCTTCTTCCTGCTCACTAGCCTTCTCTGTTTACAAGTGCTTCAGGGTCAGGGCCCCCCCACATCTCCACCAAGGCCTACACGGCCCTGCTGCCAACTTAGTCTAAGACCTCAGGCAAACGGATAGTCCTCCCTGAACCTGTTTCCCCAGCTGGTGTCAGTGGGTCTCCAAGAAGCCTTGCAGGAGCTGCTGTGCTGCGGAGTGTTCCCTAAGCCACCACTAGAGGGAGTCTCTCGCCCACAGAGCAGGAGAGGGCCCTTTGGGCAGAAGGGACCCACCAGCCACCTCCCAGCTCACATTCTCAGGATAGGGTACTGGGTGCTGCCACATGCAGCCCCAGGGGCTCAGAATGCAACAGAGGGGAGCAGCATTCCTGAAGCCACAAGCTCTTCAGGGCAGTGCTACCTTCCGGACCTCTGGGGGCTCCTGTCTGTGGGCAGGAGCTTGTCTGCCCATGTGATTGGCAGAAGGCCTTCGAATACCAGCCCTCTCCTCCCCAGGCCAGGCTGGTCAGTCCCTAGGGGAAGGAAGGAGGCTGTGGGAACAATGGCAGGTTCCTGACTGGTCCATCCTCTGAGCCTCAGTCTCTGCCTCTGTAAAATGGGCATCATCACAGTTCCCACCTCATGGGGATGGGGGAGGAAACAGTGAGGCTGTAGACATGCAGGCCTGCTGGCTGGCTTCCCTGAAGCTCAGGGGATGGGGCTGCCCCTGACCCAGATAGTGATCCTGATGGACAGCTGCCTCTCCATGACCAAGAGCCCCAACCTGTCCTCAGGGCCCCAGGCAAACAGGCCTCTCCTGTCACACTCCTGCCAGAACTGAGGCCCCCAGGACCCTGCCGGTTCCTTGTCTCCAGCCGGTTGCCGGATACCCCTTGGGTCCTGCCCTGCCCTGCCTCCCTCTGGCCCTTTGGGGGCTCTGCCTTCCTTCAGGGATGACCTCTACTGCCTCCTGGAGCAAGGACCGGGCCTGTGCCTGGCTTGGGTCGTCATGGGGGTGAGGCTTGACATCTCTCATTTGCCAGATGACCTTGGGCCAGCCCCCGACCTTGCTGAGCCTCATTTCCTCGGGCTGGTGCCTGCACCTGAGGTCTGAGATGCAGCTCCTGGCCCTTGGCAGGGGCTCCCCCAGGCTTTGGTGTGCCCCGCCCTGCCCGCCCCCCTGGAGGACCCACCTGCGTGATGCAGGCGCCTGTGAAGGCCACAATCACAGCCACTACGTTGACTGTTAGTTGGAACTGCAGGAATTTGGAGATGCTATCATAGACGTTGCGGCCCCACATCACTGCCTTGACGATGCTGCTGAAGTTGTCATCCGTCAGGATGATGTCCGAGGCCTCCTTGGCCACATCCGTGCCTGCGATGCCCTGTGGGGACACGGACAGGAGCCTGGGTGGGGCAGCTGGGGGGATGGTGAGCAGTTCAAGCAGCACCATCCTCCTCCCCTACACGTCCTCAGTCCTACAACATCCCTCACATGCATACTCCCAACTGCATGGCCGGGACCACGTGGGGTGTGTGTGCCTGTACTTCTCACAGACCCAGCCCCCTGAGGCCAGCTCTCTGCCTTCAGGAAGCCTCTCCCTGGCCCATCCCCGCCACCAACGCCTCCCCCTCCACACCCATTGCAGGGAGCCTCCCTCTACCCTTCCAGGAAGACCGTGGCGGGGGGGCCAGACAGCCCTGAGAGCACTGGGCACATGAGGTGCATGGTGGGTGAGCTGAGTGTGAACTGGGGGTCCCGCACAGTCAGCTGGAGGCCGTGCTGCCCACACCCCCTGCCTATGAGCTCCTACCAGGCACCACCCTGGGCCCGCTGTGAGCTGCCCCTACCATGGCGAAGCCCACGTCAGCCTTCTTGAGCGCAGGCCCGTCGTTGGTGCCATCCCCTGTCACGGCCACCACCTGTCGCTGCTCCGTGTGTGTGCTGTCGATGATACCTGTGGGGTGGGGCAGGAGTGTAATCAGGGCCCTGGGATAGACGCTCCACGGGGCCAGGGCAGCCAGGACCAGCCTGATTGTTGGGAGGGCCCTGGGCTGGGCACAGCTTCCTCTTTGGCCCCAGCCATGCCCCTCCCTGCCCCCCATCCTGGCTCTTCCCAGCTCCAGGCTTGCCCACAGCTGCCAGCACCTGCAGGGCATGTCGGGCACCTTAGTCCCCTGCGGGCTTGCGGCCCTCTGCGGTCTGGGCCCTCACTGCCTTTCCAGCACACTCTGCACTCTCTGCAGCCCTTGGCTCGGTGGCCACTCCAGCCAGAACATCTCCCCGTCTGCCTGTGTTCCAGGAGCTCCTCTGTTCTCCAGAGGCTGGGGTCCTACCACCTTCTCCCTGGGCCGTCCAGTCACTCACTTACTGAGGAGGCCTGGGCTGGGCCATTTGCTGATGACCCCTGACCCACCATTCTGGCCTTGACCTCTCTCCAGACATTCACCCTCAATAAAATATAAAATATTCAGAAAGAGAATAAATAGGTGACACGTGGCTCCGTCACTGAGCTGGGGCCAGTGGAGAAGAGTGGGTGAAAGATGTCATCATGGGGTCCACGTGGAGTTTGAGAGGACATGTCCACGGACAGGACAGAAATTTGAATGTCACTCTTGACATGTCTCTCTCTCGTCCCGCACCTCACATCCATGGCCAAGGCTTGCAGATTGTGCTCCGAGATCCCAGGTGAACTATTCCACTTCTCTCTGCCCTGTTCCCTCTGCCACCAGCATCCCCCTGCCCTCTCCCTAACCCCAGGCTGCCCCTCCAATCTGCACAGCAGTGCCAGGGGCTCTCTCTAAGCCCTGGGACAGACCTGTCCCCTCCCTCCAACTGAGAGTCATTCTCTCACTGCCCACCCTGGCCTCGGGGTGACATCCATGTTCTTAGCTCCCTCTGAAAATTTGAAGTTCCCTGTGGTCAGGCCTCGCCCCTTCTCCAATCTCCTCTTCTCTCGCCTCAGGCCGCCCCCAATCTGTGCTCCAGCCATAGGAATGGCTCTCGGTCTGCAAAGCTGGCTTCCTTGCCCCTGTCTACATGGGCTGTTCCCTCAGCAGCTGTGCTGTCACCCACCTGTGGTCTCAGCTCAGAAGCCACTTCCCCCGGGAAACCTTTGTGACTCCCTGAGGACCCTCGCCTGCCCTAATCAGATCACTGTAGCTCCCATATGTGTCTCCCCCTTCCTGTGCCTAGCAAACAGCAGCAGCCTATGGAATGAAGGAATGGATTCTTGACTTGGGAGACTTCGTAGCCTCCCAACACTCCCCCAGCTCTTTGCAAATATCCAAGTTCCACCCTCTTCAAGGCCCAGCTCCAAGGCCACGTGCTCCGGGAGTCATCCTGGGCTGCTCCCCCCAGCTGGTGGCTGTCCCTGAGTCGCCCCCCAAGACTCGGCCTCCAGTCTCTGTCTACTGGGCATTTGAGGACTTTGTTCCCGTTGGTTCCCTCAGCCTGCCTACGTGCTCCTCTAGAGCAGGAAGGGGGCCAAGTTTTCCTCTGTGGCCCCTCAGGCTGGTACCAGCTTTGCCCCAGCCCTCCCACTGGTCCCAATAGAGGGGGAGCTGGGAGGACACCTCCTCTCACACCCCATTCCTCCACCTCTAGCGCTGGCATGGCCCCACCACCCCACTAACATGTCCCCACCATGTGTGGTCACAAAGGGCCTTCCTGTGGCCATCTCCTGTGGCCACACCCCTGTTCTGTCTCTCTGGACCTCTCAGTGCCATTCATGCCATGGACTGTACCTTCCTCCTCAGCAGGCTCCCTTCCTTGTCTTCCTAGACCCCACCGCTCCTGGCTGTCCTCCTACCACTCTGGCGGCCTCTTCTCGGTCTCTCGGCCTCTGCCCATCGCTCACATGGGAGATTCCTGGGTTCAGTTGGCTCTCCCCACTTGGCACACTCCACCTGTGCCTTAATCTTTCTCCTGAGTCCTGACTGCATGGATGGCCAGCTGTCTTCTGGACGCCCCACTTGGATGTCACAGGGCCTCCAGCTCAGCCAGACCTAAACTGCACATGACACTCTGCTCTCAAACGTGTCCCTTGTGACTCCTCACATCCAGCTGCCCATCCAAAACCCAGGGGCCATGCTGACACATTGCCGGCTCTCAAACAGGTACAGACAGAGGGAATATGGGACCCCTCCCCTCTGTCAGACCTCCACTACATCCGAACAGCTGCTGGGCCCATATCCTTCTGCCACCCAAGCAGGTCTCTGACCTGTTGCCTTCCAGCTCCACCTGTGCTGTCACCACCCTGGTCCTGGCATCACCTCTCACAGATGGACAGCTTCGGTGGTCCCTCTGCTTCCAGGCTATTCTCCCCACAAGCGGGGAGTGAACTTTCTAAAACAATGCTTTCCCCTCAAGGCCCTCCCAAAGGCTCCCAACCCTGGGCTAACAGCTCAGGTCAGCAGCCTGGCGTTCAAGGCCCTACGCGATCTGACACCGGCACCCCCTTCACTGGCTCCTCTCTCTCTCTTGAGGTCCCTGCCTGGTCAGGTCAGCTTCTTTCCACTCCTTCAAAGTGTCTGGAAATCTTCTGGGCTTTCACAGTGCAGTCCTCTTCCCTGCCTGAAACACAGGCCCTTTCTCCTGGAGTCTCAACCCACCTTTGATGGCTTGTTAGGGGACACCCATCCCCAGCCTGAGTGAGAGGCCAACAGACAGTCCCACCCTTCTCTTCCACCAATGCAGCCTCCAGGTCTATGGGAGGAAAGCTATTTAATGTCTGCTGGATGGAATCTGGACCGTGAATTCCAAAAGGGAAGGACCATGTCTGCCAAGAGCAGGACCTTGCACTTAGATCCTCAATAAACATTTATCAAGAGAATGAATAAGTAAATGAAGGAGTGATTGAAAAATAAATGGGGATGGGGTGAGGGGCCTCCTGCTCTGGTATCTGTGGTTCTGAGGTTCTATGTTTTTGTCCCTGGGCCACATCTGCCTCCATTAATGTCCTTGGGTAGTATTTTGGGAGGAGAATCTGAGATGCCCTAGGGATGACCTCAGCCAGAAATCTGCCCTTCTATGGCCATTTTAAAGATGGGAAAATTGAGTCCCAGAAGAGGAGGGACTTGCCCAAGGCTATAGAACAGGTCAGTGGCAGAGCCAGGACGGGAAGCCAGGAAGGCATGACTGTAAAAGTGCCCAGAACCTGGCCACCTGCATGAGCTCAGCAAATTGTATGCCCTGTATTCAGAAGGAGACAAGGAAGGAGAAAGATGTTAGCTTTTGGCCTCATTTCTCAGGTTGCTATTCCTCAGATAAACCACCCCTGGGGTCCTGGTTACAGTTGTTGGTTGGGGTCCTCAGAGAGCAGGCAGACCAAGGGTCTCAAACTCACAACTCTGGGGCCAGACTGAGAACACAAATAAGTGAAGTGCGCTGAATGTCAGATGACAAGGAGTGGTGAGGACTGCTTCAAATGTGAGGGGAGGGTGCCTGGGTAGCTCAGACAGTTAAGCATCTGACTTCAGTTCAGGTCATGATCTCATAGTTTGTGATTTCGAGCCCTGCATTGGGTGATAATGAGCCCCACTTATGGTAAAAAAAACAAACAAACCCACAAGCCCCACTTTGGGTAAGCCCTGCTTCTCTCTCTCTCTTTCTCTCTCTCCCTCCCTCTCTCTGCCTCTTGCTCACTTGTGCTCCCCCCCCTCAAAAAAAGGGCTCTTTTAAAAAAAAGTGAGAGGAGAGTTTGTATAAAGCCATCCAAATTCAACATAAACAAAGGCACTGTACCAGCCAAATACAACACATCTCTGGGCCCCCCTTGGCCCTCAGGCCAAGAGGTTTGGACCTACACATGCCCAGTCTCATTGCTTCCTAGAAGAGTGGCACCCAGAGAGAAGATTCACAACCTCCCCATCTCACTGTGGCCCTTAGAGGGCCTCCCAGGGCTGCAATGGGGAGAGACAAGGGTTTTGCCGGGTGTGGGGGGCCCCATGCAAAAGCCCCTCTGTCCTGGAAAGAAGCTGCAGGCACCAGGAGAAGAGGGGGTTCTGTCCTCAGAACTGCCTCCCCCAAGTCTTACCTTTGACGAGGGTATGCTTGTCCGTGGGGGAGGAGCGAGCCAGCACCCGTAGCTTTGGCCAGATCTTATCAATTCGCTCTTGTTCAATCTGGAGAGGGATGGGGGGTCTGAGAGAGAAGCTGAGGCCTAGACAAGGGAGGGGACTCACCCAAAGTCACTGGGCTCTTAGTGGCACGCTGGCTGGCTTCTGCACAGTCACGCAGCCCCCCATGCCTCCCAGTCTCCCATCCTAGCTCATCCCTCTGTGGACTCTTTGTGCTGGGCACGTACCTCCCCCTTCTCGTTGCGGATCCTCCGGTTAAACTCCTTGCCCTCCAGGCACAGAAAGTCCTCCCCAGGATGGATGATGCCACACTTGATGGCGATGGCCCGGGCCGTGTTGATATTGTCACCGGTGACCATGCGGACTGTGATGCCCGCTCGCTGGCACTTGCGGATGGCTTCTGGGACCTGGCAGGAGGGCAGGAGCCATGGGAGTGAGCACCACCTGGGGCAGGCCCTCACTGCCCCGTGGATTCCAGAGTGAGCCCTGCTCACAGGCAGCCCTATCGTAAGGAGCCTGGATGACCATGAGATACCGATAGCATGCATGGAATATGGGCCATCTCCTCCTTTCCTGTGCCCATGGCAGGCATTGTTAATTGATCACAGAATCTTGTGATTAAACCCTGATGTGGTCTCAGAATTCTCAGTAGAGCCTCAGGCAGCTACCACCTATCACCATGATAGTCTGTCCTGAGATGAAACCACTGGCTATCCTGACTTGGGCAAGGAATTTGAGAAAGACCCCAATAACACCCTCTCAGATCTGGCCCCAGGCGGGAGTAGAATACTCTACTATTGCATGAGAATGTGCTTTATCCACATGCACAGCTTTATCCACATGCACAGTTCCTGCAAATTCAGTGACAAGTATGTTTGTGTATTTTTAGATTTTTTTTTTTGGGGGGGTTGGGGGGATACTGCACTTGGGAGCATTTTATTTACAGAATGTGACACTGGCTTAGGATACATACAAATGATTATGCTTCCTGTAAAACAGGACATTCCCCAGAGAGAGTAAGGACTGCCTCCTGCCCTGACTGCAATGATAGACTGATGTCTGGGCCAATCAGGCCAGAGTAGACCCAGCCAATCAGCAGGTGGCAGCACCCTCCCCTCTCTCCCCATCCCCCCAGTCCCTGCCCCTGTACAGAGTTGTGGATTTATCTGCCCAGCAATTAGGATGCAGAAACCAGCCTGGAGCTGCCACAGCCCTTTACACACAACACAGATCAACTGAACAAGTGATTCTTACCCATGGGCAGTGACAAATGATAAAATAATAAGGTAATATTTGCTATTTGCTGCACAAAGTCTCTGAGTGGAAGAGGACACGTCAAGGGCAGAAAGTCCGGTTGTATCAAAAGACCAAAGCACTTTAGAATCTCAGGCTTGGATTCAGGGAGTCTGTCTCCCCCTCATCTCATACCCATAGTGTCTGGGAGGTCACTCCCATCCCCGCTCTGCAAAGTCGCTGCTGAGAGGGTCTGGTGATTATTTGATTACTGTGGCTGCTCCAAAAAGATATGTTAAAGTCTTGGGGCACCTGGGTGGCTCAGTCGGTTAAGTGTCCCACTTCGGCTCAGGTCATGATCTCACAGCCCATGGGTTTGAGCCCTGTGTCAGGCTCTGTGCTGACAGCTCAGAGCCTGGAGCCTGCTTCGGATTCTGTGTCTCCCTCTCTCTCTGCCCCTCCCCGCTCCTCTCTCTCTCTCTCTCTCTCTCTCTCTCAAAAATAAATAAACATTAAAAAAAAAAGATATGTTAAAGTCTTAACCCCCAGTGCCTGTGGATATGACCTTACTTGGAGATTGGGTGTTTATAGAGGTAATTAAGTTGAGGCCGGTAGGGTGGCCCTCAGTCAGTGTGACTGGAGTTTTTATGAAGAGGGGAAATTTGGACCCAGACACACACGCAGAGAATGTCATATCAAGAGAAAGGCAGAGATTGGGGTGTTGCTGCCAAGGACCAGTAAAGATTGCCAGCAAACCCCCACGAGCTGGGGCTGGGGGAGGCATGAAGCAGATTCTCCCTCATGGCCCTCAGAAGAGATCAACCATGCCAACACTTGATCTTGGACTTCCAGCCTCCAGAACCGTGAGAGAATCCAGTTCTGTTGTCTGAGCCACCCAGTCTGTGCTATTGCATCATGGCAACTAATACAAAGAGTCAGAACATTGTTTCAAAACCTGACTGTGGACAGCTCCTGCCTGCTGGTCCCCTTCCCGCCCTCAGGAATTTTAGAAACAAGGATTGATCTTGAAAATATCTAGCCTCTGTCCACCCCCGTCCACAGCATCTGCTATTCCCTCAGCACAGAGCGCCACCATTCCAAGTGGGGGCCACTGCCCAGCCCCTCCCCAGTCTCCCTGCCTCTGGCTTCGCTCCCCTACCTGACCTCCAATGACCTGCCTAGAGTTCAGCCTGGGGTGTCACTCCCTCCCAGCTGCTTATAGAGAAAATCAAGACTCCTGAGCATGGCCATCTTGTGGTAGAGCAGGGAACGAACATCATGAAGAGGCAGGGTCCCGGCCAAGGTCAGGAGAATGCACCCTCCAGCTACCAGAATCGTATAAGAGACCAGGTCTGTGGTGAGAGGTAGTGATCTCCCTGTCACAAGGGCTGGAGTAGGGTAAGCTGACCACGGGTCTCCTCTGGCTGCATTTCCAGGGCCTGAGGAAGAGCCCACTTGGGGCTGGGCAGGGGGCACATGAGCAAGGCCTCTGCCTCGTGCCATAGCTGCTGCTCACATAGGCAACCGTGACCTCTTTTTACAGAGCCAGAGGGAGTGGGGACGTGGAGTGTCCAACATCCCGCTTACATAATTGATCGATGTCCTCAAAATGGCTGTAACCCGGGCTGCAGCCCCCTGCTGTCTCCTGTTCAGAGGAACGGAAAGAGCCACTGCTCTTTCGGGGACATCCACCTGATCTGGCTCCTGCCCTCAAAGGAATAGTTTAGGTTTTGTTTGGTTTAAAGACGCTTGAAGTCTTGGAGTTGGAAGGGACTTCAGGTCATGACTCTGACTCTCTCCTCGTTGCCTAGCTCTCCTGCTAGGCATCCCAACAGATGGCCAGCCAGCTTCTGCTTGTAGGTCTCTGGTGACAGGGTGCTCACTCCCTCCCAGGCTGAACGCTCCACAGTGGAACAAGTCTATCATATCCTTTCACAGAATCGTTCTTTTTTTCAGATGAGAAAGCAGTTGCTCTGGGTCAGAGCTGTACCCTTGTAGGAGGCAGGGTCTTTGGTAAAGATCTCCGTACAACGGGCTCTGGGAGCAAGGAGAAGGGTGCCAGTACTTCAGAAGGAAGTAGATGCAGAGGAGAAATCCGAGAAAGCTTCCTGGAGGAGGGGATGTTCGAGTTGCTTCTGTTCAGCTAACACTAACTGAGGCTCTGGTGCCTGGCACTGTGCCCTGGCTGGGGCTACACAGGTGACCACTTCATTGTGGCCCAGGCCACAGGGTTCTGTCCCATGAGAGACACTGGCACAGAAGGTGGGAAGGGTGCTGGAGGAAGGTGTGGCAGGTGATCTGGAGGGGCTGAGGCTGTGGGGCAGGAGCTGGTGGCCATGAAGCTGGAGAAAGGCTCGAGGTCAGAAGGTGCTGGAATCAGGGGCTTGCTCCTTCAGGCCTGGGAACCGTGGTAAGTTCTGAACTAGTGACGAGGTGACTGGCACTGTGTTTTAGAAAGACTAATACTTTTTAGGCTGTCTCGGGAGCTGCAATCTGCCTGCATGGAATCCTCACCCTCTGGGGCTCCCCAAAACAAGCTGGCTCAGGGAGAAAAAAGAGGCAGCTCATTTTTATGGCCCCCGTGCTTTCCTCTGTATGGTGGAGGCTTCTCTCCCTCTTGGAGAGAGGGCTCAGGGACCAAAAGGCTGGGCTGGGCTTTGCCCTGGGGTTCCCCCTGAGCGTTGGCATCCTCATCTGTAAAATGGGGATGATAGTCTACACCCCTCAGCGAGGCTGGACGATGCCATGACAGGGGTAAACAGTACCACGCATGGAGCCAGCCATGCTGGTGGTGGCGGTGGGGAGCCTGGCAACACGCCTGACCATGGTCTTCCTTGCTTGTTCTTCCTGCTCTGGGAGAGGGGGAGGGGTGCAGAGGGTGTGGATGTAGATGCGGTGGGGGTGGGGCATAGCTGGTGTCGGGGACTTGGAGGGGTGGCCATTTGTTTGGGGCAGTGGGATAGTGTGGACGCTTCACCATGATTTCTGGGCCAGGTGCCTTAGAGGTCTGTGACCTGCCTAGAATGTGGGGGGATTCCAGAAACACCCCAGGGCATCTCCGACCTCCTTGAGATACTCCACCTCCTTTCTGGGCGGCGGCCCGTGTACCTGGACGTCTGTGTTGCGCTTCGGTCTGGCTTGAGGCTCTCATGTGCTTTGGGTCTACTACGCTTGCCTTTTTACCAGGTGTTTCATTAGGCTGTGGGCTCTGGGGGGCAGGGACTGCTGACCGAGGGGCATGGCACAGGGTAGGTGCTTCGTAAATGTGGGTCATCACGAACAGTCTCTCTGCTTACGTCCCTCAAAGCCTGACCTGGTGAACGGATTTGGATGGGGACATGAGACCCTTCACAATGTCGCTCCAGGCTCCTCTTCCTAGCCTCCAAAGCGGGGTATTCACTAGACTCCAAACACTTAGCATCCCTTCTGGACACCTCTCTGCGTTTGTCCACGCTGTTCCCTCTGCCTGGAACACCCTCTCTCCCTTAACCTGTGTGTCAAAAGTTTCTTCTCTTTCAGGTGAGTTGCCTTCTCCTCATGAAGCCACTCTGGGTTCCTCCAACCCAATGGGGTGCTTCCTTAAACTGCACCAGCATTTCCTTGTATTTATTCATTCATCTGTTTGGCAAATAGCTACTGAACATCTAACTGTTCTGGCCACTGAGGATCCAGAGATGATGAAGACTCAAGCCACAAGGGCACAAATCTGGTTGAAATAGACTTTCCACATAGATAAAGTAGCCGTAAAATTTCAAAAAAAAAAAAAAATCCCTTCCTTTGCTAAAATTATCCAAGATTTTTCTCACTGAGGAAAAACAGCCAGGAAATGGGCGCTTCCTGTTTTCATTAAATAAAGGCTTTTAAACATCTGTTGTTTCTGGTGACACCCGTTGTCTGTGACTTCAAGGGCTCCAAACACCCCCAGATAACCCGGCAAATCCCAGACTGCTGCTCTTCTGATGGCTTTATCTGCAGCGGCTTCGATCAGCCTCGGAAAGTGTACCCGAGGGAGCATCCTATGTGTTGTCTGGGGGGTGACGGGCAAGTCTGTTTCGATCTGTTCCGTTGTCTCGCTTCTTGAGGGAGGAAGGCAACATGATTTGTCCCCTTGACAGATGGGAAAACTGAGGGAGGCAGGGTTTGTGCTCCAGGGGCAGCTGCCCAACAAATCTGAAAATGTTTGTACGACCCTAGAGGTGGTCCAGCCTGAGGCTTCTGCTCCGGCCAGCCTCACGGTGGCCTGGGAGAGCTTGCCAAAAACTGTGGGCATAGACACTCTGCGAAGGTCACCCAAGAAACTGTGAGGCAGAGACCAGGGGACTGGGGGTGGCATGGGAGGCTGCTTCACCCCTTCTGTGCTATGGAACCGTTTGAATTTGGCTCTGTGTGTATCAATCACCTGGCCTAAAAACCAAATAGATCAAAAGCCATCCCCACCCCCACTGGGAGATGCTGAGTCAACAGGTCAGAGCTTTTATACTTTTAAGCAGTGCCACCAGCAACCCTGCTATGTGTCTCTCACTTGGGAATGTCCTACTCTCTCACTGTTCAGATGGGAGATCCTGGCTCCTGTGGGGCAAGAGGCTTCTAAGGCAGGGCAGCCCCCGTGCTTGTCCTTTGGGGGCAAGGGAAGGTTTCTGGGTGCTTGGGTGGATGGCTCTGGGACTATCCCCAGCAGTCGGCTGTGGGCGCTGCCACGGGTCCTGAGCAGACCAATGCCAAACGTGGCCTACGCTGGTCTCATGAGTCCGAACGTTTAGGAGTATGTGCAGAAAAAACCTGTGGACGCTATAGGGAAACCGAGGCTCCAAAAGGTGAGGCAACTTATGTCAGGTTGGCAGCAGGCTGGATTCCCAGCCTCTCCAAGCCTGCTGGTAGGGTGCCTACCTCGGGCCGCACGGGGTCCTCGATGCCCACCACACAGATACAGGTTAGGTCGTTGAGGATGTCATTCTCATTGTCCCAGTCAGGCTCCGGGCTGCTGGGGAAGTCACGGTAGGCCACACAGATGGTGCGGAGCCCATCACAGGCCATGGGCTCGATCACCTTCTTCACCATCTCATCCCGGTCGCGGGGCCGGAAGACCCGGGGCTCCCCTGCCCCGTTGAGGATTTTGCAGCACCTGGGGGCAGATGGGAAGGAGATGGGTAAGGTCCAGCTGAGGGCCCAAGGATCCTCCCTCTGACCAGCTTGAGCTCACCTCCCCCTCCCCAGTGATGCTCAGCTGGCCGTGGTTGGTCAACTAGTGTCCATCCAGTTCAACTCCCATAATGCTTCAGGGCTGGTCCAGGCCCCTGGGCCCCAGGGAGGGATGAAATCAAGACCAGCCAAAAAGAAATCAGGCAGCCTTCTTATAATATTTGCCCCAGTCCATTCAGCAAGAGCACATCTACTTTGATCTGTTTTATATTCACAAGATTTCATCTGAAAAAATTGTTCCACAACTAAAGTGATTTTCGAAGGGGAGGAAACTTAGTTATGCTAGTGGTTCTGGACCTTGCTTGCACATTACAATGGTTTGGAGAAACACTGAATAAATAAATACCCATGTGTGAGCCCTGCCCCAGAGGTTCACCCCAACTCAGTTTGTCTGGGGTGAGTTCAGGAATCAATGTTTTTTCTTTTTATTTATTTATTTATTTACTTATTTATTTATTTATTTAATGTTTATTTATTTTTGAGAGAGACAGAGACAGAGCTTGAGCGGGGGAGGGGCAGAGATAGAGGGAGACACAGAATCTGAAGCAGGCTCCAGGCTCTGGAGCTGTCAGCACAGAGCCTGACGGGGGGCTCGAACCCACAGCCCGTGAGATCATGACCTGAGCCGAAGTCAGACACCCAACCGACTAAGCCACCCAGGCGCCCTATTTTTTCTTTTTTTTTTTTTAAAGCTCCCTGGGGTGATTCCAGCGTGGAGCTAGAGTAGACTAGGTCACGATGAAAATCACTTTATGCTAAAGGAAGTAAAATGAGGGAGATTTAACACTGATGATGGGGAGCCCTTCCTGATGATCCAGTGATGTAGGGAGGAGGATGGGGAGGGCTCTCTGCAGACATTTATAAGAGGAAACGGGGAGAAAAGCAGTGGGCGAGGGACCCTGGAGGTGGTCCTGCTGTGGGACATTGGGCAGGGCCCTCCCCACACCTCTGAGTGCCAGATGGCCCTTCGGCCCAGCCTGTAGGACAGCCCGTGCTTCATGACTTGGTGGTCCCCGGCTCCCCACACCCCTCCCCGACCACACGCGGCTTACTTCTTGAGCACGATCTCAGAAGCACCCTTGCTGTACATGCGGAAGCTCTCGTCCGGCAGCTTGATGACTGTGCTCATGGACTTGCGCACAGAGTTGAAGGTGTACACCTTGTACAGCTTCTCCTCTGGCATCTGGGTGCGCACGGGCTCATAATCCTGCTTCAGGTCCAGCACGAAGCCCAGCAGGCCGCACTCTGTCTTGTTGCCCACCTGCCGAGGCAGGGCACCCTCCTTCTCCGGGGGCTGCAGAGAGAGAGGCCCAGGTGGCTCACAGGGGGTTGCTGCTGAGGCCCTGGGGCCGAGCCACCCCCTCCCCTTCTCAGAGAGCCCTGTGTGCCCCCTTCCCACCACCCACACCCTCAGCCCTCTCCATCCAAGACCCAATCCTGGCTCTGGATGAAAGGAGTTAAGCAAGATCTGTGTTTTAAAAATCATGAACTCAGGGGCACCAGGGTGGCTCAGTTGGTTAGGCGACCGACTTCGGCTCAGGTCATGATCTCACGGTTTGTGAGTTTGAGCCCCGCGTCGGGCTCTGTGTTGACAGCTCAGAGCCGGGAGTTGCTTCAGATTCTGTGTCTCCTCTCTCTACCGCTCCTCTGCTCACACTCTGTGTCTCTCTGTCTCTCAGTAATAAATAAACATTAAAAAAAATTTTCAAAAAAAAATCACGAACTCTTTCGGGGCACCTGGGTGGTTCAGTCAAGTAAGTGTTCTACTTCAGCTCAGGTCATGATCTTACCATTCGAGAGTTCGAGTCCCAAGTCAGGCTCTGCGCTGAAGGCTCAGAGCCTGCAGCCTGCTATGGATTCTGTGTCTCCCTCTCTCTCTGCCCCTCCCCTGCTTGTGTGCTCCCTCTCTCTCTCAGAAGTAATAAATGAATAAACTTAAAAAATATATAAATCACGAACTGTTTCAAACATAAAAGCAGGATAGAGAATAATTAAAGAAACACTGGTGTACCCACCATTCAGCTTTGTAGAACCTGAGAAATAGGCCATATTAGCTTCAGATTTTCCCTTTTTGAGAAGGAAAACATGACAGATACAGGTGAATCCCCCTGTGTATCCTTCCCAGTCTGCAGAATCCTCCCCTCCTCCCAGAAAGAACCTCTGTGTCAAATGTGGCATTATTATTACCCTGTGTGTGTTTTAAATGTTTATTTTTATTTATTTATTAAATTTTTTTTTTAATTTTGAGATAGTTCTGGATTCACATGCAATAAGAAATACACTCTTCCTTCAGTTTCCTCTAGTGCTCACCTGTGTATGACTACAGTACAATGTCACGGCAAGACACTGACACCGATACAATCAGACCCACCTCACTCAGACTTCACCGGTTTTACATGCACTCACGTGTGTGTGTTTAGTTCTATGCAACGGCATTGAGTGTGGATTCCCACGACCGCCAGCAGGAAGATACATGAAGATACACACAGTTCATGACAAGGATCTGATCCCTGTGACACCCTTTTTAGAGCTGCAGTCACCTCCCTTCCCCCCCCCCCCACCCCCCCCAGCCCTGGCAGTCACTAGTCTGTTCCCTATCTTTATCATTTTGTCATTTCAAGCCTGTTCTGTAAATGCAACCATACTGTATGTGTAACTTTTGAAGACTGGCTTCTTTTCACTCAGTATAATCTCCTTGAGGTCCAGGCAAGTTACGTGTGTGTCAACAGCTTGTCCCTTTTTTTTTTTTTTTTAAATTTTTTCGATGTTTATTTGGTTTTGAGAGAGAGAGAGAGGCAGAGAGGGAGGGAGACACAGAATCCAAAGCAGGCTCCAGGCTGAGCTGTTAGCACAGAGCCCGACGCGGGGCTCAAACCCACAAACTGCGAGATCATGACCCAAGCTGAAGTCTGATGCTTAACTGACTGAGCCACCCAGGCGCCCCTGAAACTGCTATGTTGTAAGTCAAAATGGTCAATTACATGTAGCCTAACCTACTGCATGTATGTGTGTGTAAGGAGACTGTAGACATTCTTCTAAAAGTTGTTTGCTCATGTAATTGCACTTTGAGAGGCACCTGTGTTTATGGTTCTGATTTGTTCTTTTTTTTGACTGTTCTATTGATTCCCTTCTATGACTAAGGCACAGTTTACTTTTCCCTTCTCCTGGTCCCTTCCGCTTTTCCTTCTTTCTACTCACTGATCTGACACACACTCTTTAGCACCGGCTGGGTGCTGGCCCTCTGCCAGGTGCTGGGCTGCATGAACACAAACTCCCATCCTGGGGTCTCAGTGAAATCATCACTCACCTCTCCCCCAGCACCTCTCACTTCCTTGTGTGGCTGGCTGAACACAAGCTGTTTCATGCCTCTGTGCCTTTGCCTCTGCTGTTCCTTCCCCCTCCCCTGCAAGGCAAACTCCTCCATTCCCTTTTTACTTTAAATTTATTTATTTATTTTTGATAGAGAGAGAGAGAAAACACAAGTGGGGGAGAGGGAGAGAGAGAGAATCCCAAGCAGGCTCTGCACCATCAGCGCAGAACCTGATGTGGGGCTCGAAACTCACGAACCTCAAGGTCATGACCTGAGCTGACATCAGGCGCTTAACCAACTGAGCCAGCCACCCAGGCACCCCTCCTCCTTGCTTTTTAAGGGCCAGCTCAAATATCACAGTGTCTTTGACAATTGCTTCATGGGTCTGTCTCCCCCTGAATAAATGAGTTATCAGATTCTTTTCTCTGCAGGGTTCTCAGGACCAGCATAAAGCCCAGCACACAGTGGGCACTTATTGTTGGCGGGATGGCTCCATGCAGATCAGAATGGTGGGAGAGGTTAATAGGTAAGAACAAGAAACCACCACATGGGCTAATGGTGGGATTAGCCAGAGGGAATGGGAGGTGAACTCACATCCACCTGCACCCACACCCACGTGCATGCACTGCTCATTTTCCTTGCATAAAATTACTATGCAGCATCTTAGGTGGAGGTGGCTTGGGAGTGGTAAAAGGCACCACAGATAAACTGAAACCCTAGAGAGATTTAGAAGACGAATATCTACCTATGAAATACCTGTGCCAACCGCACCCCCCCCCCCAACTCCCGCCACCGCCATTAGTGGCTTTGCATGGGTCTCAAACCAGCGTTGTCCAGGAACTCTGTATCCTCAGCCCCAGCCCCTTGTCATATTGCTCGAACAATCTTCACAGACAGGAGAAGGTGGGGTCTGGGAGATGCTGGCATGGACCACTTGTGCAGGGGACAGGACGGCGACGGGACATAGCCCTGGCCAACTCCCCCTTCCACAGTTAGGGCTCAGGCCTAGGGAGCCCACCCAAGCGCTGTGGAGTCACTGGCATTGATAATGCGGTGGTCTTGAGACTTAGGGATTCATAGGAAGGACAGAGCCTTAAGCTCTTGTCCTCAGTTTCTCTGTCTGTAAAATGGAGAGACTAGAGCAGATGATCTCTAGCTGAGAGAAAAATCAACCATTTTCAACCCTTTTCTTCAAGTGGATCATGGTGAGGGATGCTGCAACAAGGTGGAGGCACAGTCCTCAGTGGTGGTTGAGGGCTCTGGGCGGGAACAAGGCTCAGAACGCCCTCCCTGCTCCCACGCCAAGCAGAACTATGTCTCCAGCACCACGGGCCTTGGAAGGCTCCCCACTCCTGGGCTCTTTGGTGGGATTTGATCTGGAAACAAAGGAACCTTTGGTACAGCTTCCCATTTCTGATGTTTGTGAAAATAAATTTGAAGCACTTCCCTTTGTCTCTGCAGCGTGGTATTATGTTGTGCTTTAAAAATGATATATTTATTTACTTACTTTTAATGTTTTCTACATTTTGATAATTAATCTTCTGGTGACCTCCAGAGTTTTATGTATTTTCCACAACAGTTTTTCTCCCTTCTCCACCAATGAAAGAAAATGACGGCTCGGAGGGCTTAAATAAAAATGCCTAATTACTTCTTTGCCCAAGAGAGCTGAGCAGTTATGCCTTCAAAATACCCGGCATTTTATTACCCTCTGTGAGATATTTTAATTTTCCTCTAAAAGGATTTCAAACAATCCATGGTTGCAAATGGCAGAGCTGCCTCCTACGTAATTCAATTTGTTTCCATGAACTTGAGCTCTGACATCGCCCACGTGCATTACTAAGAAGCAGAGGCCCATCCCTTTTTTTCTTTTGACTTTTTTTTTTTTTTTAAATCTTGACAAACCCAGAGATTTTGCTATTGCTGTAGACTTTCCAGGAGCTTTTTTATCTCCAGGGCTCCAATTCTATAAGGGAGTTAAGGCATCAGTATTGTTTCCATTTTAACAGACAGGAAGCAGGCCCAGGGGGACGTGACTTGCTCTTGATCACAGACCTGCGGAGGGACAGGCCTGGGGCTGTCCCCAAGCTTCCTGGCTCCCAGGGCAAGAGCTTCATCCAGCACATTCCCCAGTGTGGTCCTGAGCCCTCTGGGAATGCTGGGTGCAGCCACGAGGCATAATTTTGAGAGGACAATTCATGTCCCTGTTTTGGGATGCTGGGGGGTGAACAGAAGCAAGGGCAAGGAATGATGACTTAAAGAGCTACAAGTTATAAATAACATCCGCACAAATGAGATTAAAAAAGCATAGCTGGCATGTACCACCCCACACTCACTAGGGTGGCTATCGTAAAAAAACAAAACAGAAAACAACAACTGTTGGTGAGGGTGTGAAGAAACTGCAACCCTGCGTACTGTGGGTGGGAAGGTAACACGGTGTTGCTGCCATGAGAAAAACAGGATAGTGGATCCTCAAAAAATTAAACGATGGAATTACCATACTATCCAGCACTTCACTTCTGGATATAAACCCAAAAGAATTGGAAGCAGGAACCGGAAAAGAGATTTGCATGTCCGCGTGCATAGCAGCGTTACTCGCAAAAGAGGCGGGAGCAATCCAAGTGTCTATCGACAAATGAACGATAAACAAAGTGGGGTCTCTCCATGCAACGGAATATTATCCAGCCGTAAAGTGGAAGGAAATTCTGACACATGTGACAACATGGATAAACCCCGAGGACATTATAAGTGAAACAAGCCAGTCACAAAAGGACAGATGCTGTATAATTCCAACTGTATTAGGTACCCAGAAGAGTCAGATTCACCAAAACAGAAAGTAGGATGGTGGGTGCCAGGGGCTGGTTGTGGGGGGAATGGGGAGTTAGCGTTTGATGGAGACAGAGTTTCAGTGTGGGCTGATGAAAAGTTTTGGGATGGATGGTGGTGATGGTTGCACAACAGTGTGAATGTACTTAACGCCGTGGGACTGTGCACTTAAAAACAATTAATCTGATTCATTTGATGTGATGTGTATTTAACCACTAAAAAACCTCTAAAAAGTCCCCCCCAAAAACCTGACAACCGTAGCATAGTAAACTATAGCATCTGCAATATGATGATTTGGAGCGTGTTCGGGAACGACTTTCCGCTGAGCAGCTGCCTCTGGTGGCCTAACCCGCTCTTCCTCACCCCTCAAGGACAGGCACTGGTGGGGAGCCTCCCTAAGGCCCAGATGAACCACCAGCCCACTCAACAGCAGCATCAGCGGCCACTGTTTGCATGGTGACTCTGCCCTGTCCTGTAATGGGCTTGTCACACGCACTATCTGGTTGTACCTTCCCAGATCCCTGGGAGGCCAGCTACTAGCATTCCCATTTCACAGCTGTGCACACGAGGCAAGGTCACACTGCTACGAAGCGGCCCAGCCAGGATTTGACCCCAGTGTTCTTGGCTCTGAGCCCACAGCACATGGTCTCCCCACAGCCCCGCCCGTCTCCACTGGCCCTGGAGATCTTTAGTTGACTGGGAACTTGCTGCTGATGGCTTTAGAGTCCAAGGGGATGGCGGGGGGACATGTCTGTCTTGCTTATCTTTGCCTCCCACTTCGGGGTAGTCAATAAACATCTGTGGAATGAATAAATGAATAATCCCATGCTTGTGTGTGTAGGGTGCTGCCAATGGGAGGCCGGAGGGGGCGGAACTCTGGCCTCCAGAATCGTCGTCTGAAGGCTGGCCTCCCCAGGAGCTTCTCGGTGCTAGGCCTCCTGAGGAACGTGAGGCGCAGGGCTGTGGGATCTTCCCTAGAGGCTGGGAAGGCAGGTCAGTGTGAGTGTCCAGGACAGGTTGACACGGAAACCTTCCCAGGCTTAGCAGTGTATTGTGTGTATGTGTGTGTGTGTGTGTGTGTGTGTGTGTGTACAGTTGTGTGTGTGTGTGGTGTGTGTGTTTGTGCATGGTGTGTGAGTGCAGGTGTACGTGTATGTATGGGGTGTGCACAGCGTGTAAGTGCAGTGTATGCATGTGGTGTGTGTGTAGTTGTATGTGTGTGCTATGTGTGCATGGTGTGCAAGTGTAGTTTTTTTGTGTGTGTATGTGTGGTGTGTGTGCAGTTGTGTGTGGTATGTGCAGTTATATGTGTGTGGTATGTGTACAGGGCATGCAAGTGCAATTGTGTGTGTGTGTGTGTGTGTGTGTGTGCATGCACACACGCAGGGTGACAGCATGGGATGTAGGGATTAACAGCTCTGTTAAAAATCCAAATTCCCCATTTGGAGTTATTTGCTTTGAACTCTTCTCCCAGAGATGGTGTTTGCAAAAAAAAAAAACAAAAGAAAACAACCAAAACAGGTGTCAAATTCAGCATACAGGCCCCTGCCATTTCACAGAATCACAGCCCACCCCACCTCCCCATCTTAATGCCCTGCAAAGTCGCCTCCAGAGTCGTCCACGCTTTTGGCACGCCTGGCTTGGCCAGAGCCCAGTCGCAGAGTATGGCTTGACTTGGGGACTCTGAGACTCATTGGAACATTCAGTTGAGCCCTGGCTTTGCAGCCAGGAGATCTGAGCTCAAGGGTTGGCTCTCTGCTTCCTGGAGCACTCCCTCCCCCTCTCTAAGTGCCCAGGTTCTAAGATTTATGGGAAATACAGTGAAGCAGCTCCTTCCTGCCTTTGAGGGTTACTGGGGCTCTCTGGGGTGAGGGGCATCTCAGCATGGGGTATGTTGATGACCCGGGGTTTCTCATTTGGTGAAGTTTGGCTTACCTATTTGGGCAAACCATCCTGCCAGGAAAACCCTTTTTGCTCTTTCCTCCAGAACCACTTCAGGGGCTCCAGGGAGATTTGTTTTTGTCTCAATAGTTTATATTTTCAGAAATACGCCATAAACTTCCAACAATTCAGCTCCACAAGTCTCCATCCTCAGCTTAATAATTCAAATGTTAACTGCACTGTCAACCTACTTTCAAAGAGGTCTCATAAAATACAAAATTAAGGTCCGCTTGGCAGTTTCAGCACACAGAGGACACACGGTTGGAAAAGGAGAATGTTTTCCCAAGAAAGCACAAGAAGGCCTCCAAAGTCTGAGGAAGGAGGTATTTCTCTCTTAACACTCAGCTGTGGTTCTGAGAAGCTGCAGGGTGATGGAAAGAAGCTAGTAGAAGTCCTGATGTTCAAAGAGTCAGAGACAACAAAGGAAGTCTGAGGGTGTGCCAGGATTTCTGAGGCAGGGAAGCAATTTCTCACTAAAGGATGATTCACATAGCTTCTCTCAGAGGGCAAGTTTAGTTCCTAATGGTTAGAAATAAGACAGGAAAGAAGAAAGCTTTGCCATCCTCACAGGGATGGGGCTATGGGGTTGAAGCTGGCCCGCTGGGAGGGCCCTTCTAGACCACTTTTCCTGGCCTCCCTGACACTAGCCGTGGCCCTCACACCACTCTCCACCTCTGCCTGGGGTGGTTTTTCTAAGTACCACGAGCAGCATCCTTTCAAGGGCTTATCTGATGCCACCTAGCTTTCCCCGCCCCCTGCCCTCCAGCCTCGACTCTCATCATTCTAGCCCCAGAGAAATGCACAGGCCACAGATCACGTGAATGAGCCATGCATCTTAGGGTCCCTGGGCCTTTGCAGGGCTGTGTCCCTGTCTGCAATGTCCTTGCCCCCTTGCCCACTTGGTAAACTCCCCCAGAATTCTCTGGGCCCCACTCTGCCACTTGGTGGTCAGGAGCAATGCTGGGCAGGTTACTTGATGTCTCTGCAGCTCAGTGTTTTTAGCTGCAAGATGGGAATGGTCATATTTGCCTTTATTCCCCTGAAGGGATATGGAGGGTCAAGGAAGATAGTGGCTGGCAAAATAAACGACAGAGGATAAGGCTCAGAAATAATAACAGAAGTAGTGAGAGTAATAACATGTGGACTGAGCACTTGCTACATGTCAAGCACTGTGCTGGGAGCCTCACATATATTTTCTCATCTGATCTTCACGGGAGCCCTGAAGCTGCCTCAAGGCAAAGGTGCGGCTGCGTGAGTTGGGTGGGAAGGGGTGGTGAGCTGCACAGGCTCCAGCTTGGACGGGGTTCTAATCTTGGCTCAGCCTCTTATCTGCTCTGGAACTCCAAGCATGATTTTTAACTTCTCCCAGCTTCAGGGTCTGAGCTATGAATTAGAGATGTGATGTCACCTACTTCATGGGGTTGTTATACGAGGCAGAATGGGGTATGCACTTAGCATTAAGCCTGGCTAAGTGAATGTTACCAGTTAGAATTAATTATGTACTCACTTTATAGATTTGCAGATTGGAAAACAGAAGCTCAAAGAGGTCAAGTAACTTGCTCAGGGTCACATGGGTGGTAAGTGCTGGAGCTGAGGTTTGAACCTTGGTTTGTTGGACTTCAGAGCCAAACCTCATTACTTCTTGGACTGGGTGTCCAGAAGTCTGGATTCCACAGGGTGACTTGGCACAAGTCCCTTTCTATTTCTGGGCCTCAGATAAAGTAAGGGGGCTGGACCAGTATGTCTCTAAGGTATGCAAACCCATGTAGATGACACCCACACAACCTACCCTTGCAAATACTCAAGTAGGTTTGTGTGTGTGTGTGTGTGTGTGTGTGTGTGTGTGTGTGTGTTTTAAGAATGAAAGGTGCTAACTAATTGGGAGGTCTCCGGATCAATGAAGACCAGAGAGCAGAGGGCAGCTGCAGAAGAGATCAGCTCAGTATGCTGGAGGGACCCAGAGAGCACTGCTATTGACCATGGGGCAGAGATGGGGCCAAACCCTACCTCTTGCTGCCACAAGAACAGGAAAGTAGAACACAGAGATAGTCCTGTTCTGAGCATCTTATTAATTCACATTCACCCATCCACTGCCCACATATTCATCCACCCATACGTCTAGATTTCCCAGCCTGGTTTAGAGGGTGGTTGGACATCTACTCTGGACCAAGCAAATCCTTACTCTTCTCAGGATTCCTCTGGGCCTAGAAGGACAGTCCCTTAGACACCCTTTGCCCCACATGGCTGGCAGGCACTGGTTCTGAATATGACTGCCTGGACCCCGGGCCTTCCTTCTTTGAGATCACCCTGTACTAAAGATGCTGCAGGATTGGTTTCAGTGACCAAGAGCCTGGTCTGGACACTCTACTCAACAGCTGGCTTTGGAGTGTCTATAAGTTGGCTTTGCCATACTTTGCTATGTGACTTTGGGTAGGACCCTTTCCTCTGTAGTCCTAATGCTTCCGCTGTCTGTTTATTGGTTAGCCTCTGCATTGCTACAAACGGAATCCTCTTTCCATGGGTGATTTTATTCAATGGGCAATTTAATGACAACACTAACCATACTTAGTGCTGAATACGAGCCAGGCATTGTGCTAAGCACTTTTCACTTACTAACTCATTTCATCCTCACAATAATCCTATCATTTCCCCCAAGAAACTGAGGCAGAGAGAGGTTAAGTAACTTGTTGACATTCATATAGCTGGAGAGGAATTTGAACCCAGGCTGCCTGGCTCCAGAGTATGAGCCTTAACCACTACCCTGTCATACCAGGGGACTCTGCTATCCCTTCTATACCAGTGGCCATCAGCCCCCAGCAAGGAGAACCATGTGGCCAGGGGTCTTTCAGAAAAGACCCAGAAAGAGAGGCACAGGGGTCCTAGGATGCTGGGGTTCAAGGCACATCAGGAGACACTGGTGCCTAAGTAAGAGGTAAGTGATTTAGCCTGATTACAAACCAAAGATTCCAGTTCTGGGGTCCCTGAACTCTCTTTAGTCTCAGCAGTTCACCTCCCCAGGTAGACTGACTGACCCCTGTCCTTTAAGCCACCTAGACACAACCAACATTGAAAATGAGAATTTAACTTTGCTGCCAGTGCTATGAAACACTGCCTAATTGAGATGTTTCATCAGCCTTCCTGGCAGATCCCAGAACTCCCTTTTATGGTGATTGCATAACACACATCTCCATCCAAGCCCACCTCGCAGGGCTCTGCCCACGCGGCCACCCCCTCGCCCGAAGCCTGCTCTGGGAATTGCTCTGCTCCCCTCTCTGCCACATCTCCAGGACAAGGTCATGAACAGCATCTCAGTGATTTTAGAGAGGCCTGGGAAACAGAATAGAACATTGCTGATCTCCCTTGATTCCCACATTGGGGTTGGGGTGGGGGTGGGGTGGGAAGAAGACAAAACATGGTCATTTCTGGCATCACACACGGGGTTCTCTATCGCCCATCTGCCTGCATCCTCCCGACCTACTTTCTCCTTTCCTCTGTGCTGCCTCCCGCAGCCTGCAGCTCTAGGGTGATGTGGGTGGCTGCTTAGCCCTGGACTGGCCGGTGTCTAGAGGCAGAAGTTGCCTCCTCCCCCCTCTCCCACCAGCCCTCAGCCCTTCGCTGCTGCTGAGTCACACTCTCCTCCCCGTTTGGATAAAGCTTCTGGCGGCTCCCACAATCCAACCTGATGGTGATGCTTTGAGCTGGCTCAGGGGCAGAAGGGAGAGGTCAGGGCTAGGGCACATTTGGAGGGTAAGCAAAAAAGCCCAGCCGCTCACCCAGAGGCTCACACTGCAGAAATGCCCTACACATCTGGAGGCTGACTGACCTCCGGATGGACAAGTCTGTGCTTCTCTTCATCTGAATGCTGGTTAATTACAAAAAAAAAAAAAAAAAATGCCATCTGTGCTTCTAAACCAAAAAGGGATTACAGCATGATGAGTCTATGCAGCTTAGCTGAGACAGGAATATGATAGTTTTTCTTATCAAAGCTTGTGATGCTGCTACCTAATAGAAGTTACTAACAACAACGTCATCGGTGGTGGATTGTGAAAATGGCCACAATTAGTTCCTCTCTAAATCCGTGCCCTTTGCAATGTGACTTGGCAGTTCCTCCTGGCAAGAGATGGAGTCAGCCTCCCCGTTCCCCGGGTCTGGGCAGGCCTCTTGGCTTGTGTTGGCCAACAGGATGTGGCAAAATGACCACATGAACACACCTAGACCAGCCTGCCGGAGGAGGCGGGAGCGCACAGAGCCCAGGTGAACCATCCCAGCTGAGGCCATCCTAGACCAGCCTGCGGTGCTGCCGAGATCAGCAGGGCTGTCCCCTGAGCCACCGCAGATGCAGACGTGTGAGGGAGTCCTGCTGAGAGCAGAAGGACCACCCCGCTGAGCCCAGCCTGAGTTGCCAGCTCACAATCGAGCGCTAAATACACAGTTTGATTTTGAGCCACTAAGTTTTGGAGTACAGCAGTCCCCCACTTATTCTTGGGGGACACGTTCCAAGACCTCCAGGGGATGCCCAAAGCTGCGGATAGTACCAAGCCCCATGTATACTATGTTTTTTTCCTCGATACACATATCCATGATAAAGTTTACTTCATAAATTAGACACAGTAAGAGAATAACACCTGATTCATAACTGATAATAAAATAGAACAGTTAGAACCATATACTGGAGGTATATGTGAATGGGATCTCTCTCTAGATATCTTACTGTACTGTACTCACCCTTCTTCTTGTGGTGATGTGAGACAGTGGAGTGCCTATGTGCTGAGATGCAGTGAGGTGAATGATACAGGTATGTGACATGACATTAGGCTGCTACTGACCTTCTGACGTATCGTTAGCAAAGGGTTATCGGCTACGGGACCGAGGCTGACTGGAGGTAACTGAGACTACAGATACGGGGAGCCTACCGTAGTGATGTAGCAAAAGCCTGCTAATAAAAAGCGTGGAAGTTTTCTGGTAAGGGGGACAATGATGGGATCTAAAAAACACAACTAACACACTATTTTTCTGTCATATAAACACCATTGCTAAATCAAACGGAAACAAGTTGCTTACTCCACGACCATCCCAAAAGACACCAGCAGGATTCAAAAATACGAGTCACGTTGCTCCATCTGCCCAGAACTTGCGCCTCGCCCCACGGACGTTGTTGCTTCCCCCAGAGGAGGCTGCACCACTCACCAGAATCTTGGTGGTGTAGGCGCTGTTGATGGCAATGGCGTTGACGAGCAGCTCCATGGTCTTGGTGTTGATGGAGCTGGGGTCGGGGATCTCCTTGTAGTGGACATCGCCCACGTAGGCCTGCACGACTGTCATGCGATTGGTGGTCAGTGTGCCTGTCTTGTCTGAGCAGATGGCGGTGGCATTGCCCATGGTCTCGCAGGCATCCAGGTGGCGTACCAGGTTGTTGTCTTTCATCATTTTCTGGGGGAAAGGGGCGAGTGAGAGGGCGGCAGTAAGGAGAGGGAGCTGGGGGGCCAGAGAGCTGAGGGCATGGGGGAAACACGCAGTAAATGAGGCTCTGCCTCTGCTATCTGCCCCTTTGCCTCCCACAGACGCAAAGGGCATTCACTGAAACGTTGACATCTGAACTCCTCGTGTGTGTGCAGCCTTTTCCTTTACTTTGATTTGAACCATTTAGAAGATTTGATGAATTGACTTTGTTAATTTGAATGATGGAAATAATCTGTATTCCTTACAGAAAAAAAATAAGGGAGAAGGATGAGAAATTAAGGTTGGGTCCTTTCTGGTTACCTCAAATATTTTTCTCTTACGCCCTGACAGAAAGAACCATTCCTTATCTGGTTATGGGTTTTTTTTTTCAAATGTACCATCTTTTGCTGGCACCTGGTTTTCATTTGGTTCCACCAAAAATAAATAAATTTAGGATAGATATGTGTGTTTATAGACATAGAACAATATCTGGAAAAATATCAAAATATTAATGTCATTATTTCTGGGTGGTAGAATTATAGGAGATTTTTATTGCCTTCTTTTAAAAATCTATAGATTCTTCTTTAAAAAAATTTTTTTTAATGTTTATTCATTTTTGAGAGAGAGAGACAGAGAGACAGAGCAAGAGCAGGGGAGGGGCAGTGACAGAGGGAGACACAGAATCCTAAGCAGGCTCCAGGCTCCCAGCCATCAGCACAGAGCCCGACGCAGAGCTCGAACCCACGAACCGTGAGATCATGACCTGAGCCGAAGTAAGACACTTAACCGACTGAGCCACCCCAAAAATCTATAGATTCTAAAAAAAATTCTATAGATTCTATTTTCTGCATTCAATACAGATTATAACTTGTATAATAAAAATCACAAATTTCTTTTCAACATAGATATATGGAAAAGAAAAACCAGCCATAATGCCATCACCCAGAACTGACACAGTTTATGTATCAACATCTTTTCTTTTCAAATTTATAGCAAAAATGAAATCCTACCATGTGTATTATTATTAATTTTCTTGTATTCGTCTTCCTCTCTGTCTTTCCAGCTCCACTCCTATAGCTTCTTTCAGGTTCTCAAGCAAGTCATGCAAATAAAGTCACTCTCCAGGAACTGCCACTCAGTGCAGGCCCTCCCGACACAGGGACCCTATCTGCCAAGGAGGGACATGAAAAGTTGCTAGAGGCGGAATCAGGCACAGTTCCAGCCTGTTCCTAGGAATCTGATTTCCTTTCTTCTTGCCCATTATAGCTCTTTGTAAGAAGGGTAAAAAGAAGCGCCAGGAGAATAATTTTAACACTAGTTCACGTCACTGCAAAATGGGTATCGGTTAGAGATCTGTGCTATTGCCATTTTCTCTTATAACACACTTAATGTACATTTAATGGATGATCAACTTACAGACTTACAGTCTGCAAAGTTCCTCCTCACTTTCTGGTCTGACTTTACTACAAGGATTGTTGTCAACCATTTCGGCAACTGAAAAAAGTCACGGCTGAGTGATTTGACCAGGATCACACACCTAATGTGAGGGTTAAAGTTGGGACAGGAACCCAGCTCTGTTGAACCTCACAGCCTGGATCATTCCATCAGGCCTCTGACCACCTGCACTCTCGGAAGAAGGTTCGTCTGTTGGGCTTCAGAATACATAGGTGGCTACTGAGCACTAGAAATGTGGCTGGTCTGACGTGAAACATGTGGTACGTGTAAAACACATGTTGGATTTTGAAGACTTATCATGAAAAAAGAAATGTAAAATATGTGACTAGTGATTTTTATATTACACGTGGGATTGATAATAATTTGGACATGTTAGGTAAAGTAAATTATATTATTAAAATTAATGTCACTTGTTTCGTTTTACTTTTTCTTTTTAACGTGACTACAAGGAAATTTAAAATCACACACGTGGCTCATATTATATCTCTATTGGCCAGCGCTGATCTAAGTGTCATCTCTAGTGTTTTGATGGCGGCTCCCAGGGGGGTATGCCAGGCTCAGAGAGGGGACAGTTTGCCTCTCCTGGGTTGGGGTGCTGTACTAAGTTTATCAAGTGACTGTATCAAGTTTATCAAGGGACTGGTTGGGGTGCTGTACTAAGTCTATCAAGTGACCTAAGACAGCTGAAGGCACCAGGTGCCACAGATACAAACTGTAGATGGTGCAGAGGTCTAAAGATGTCAGTACATAATCCCCCCAAACTAACCCTGTGTGACTTTCAAAGACACCCTGAGCTCAGCTGGGTGGCCATGGGGGTCCCAACTCATGGCTGTGTGTGTGGGAGTCTCCATCTCTGGGCCCCAGGTCCCCAAGCAGCATCGTGTTGTGACCTGTTTGGGCTTTGGTTTGTGGGATGGAGTTTCTTCAAGAACCCTAAAACAAGGAGACGATAAGGGCCGTATCCTTTACACAGAGCTGCCACTTTCTGGCACCTGCCTGGAGATCTCTTTTCTGTATGAAATTACATCGGTGAGCCCGGTCCAAATTCCAACTTGGAAACTGACGCTCGCTGTGCCCTCCACCAGCTCTGCCAACGTCTCGGAGAGAATGCCTTGTTTATAAACACGCCCTGGCCTCTGTCCTCACGGGGATGTCCTGGCATCCGGGCCCTGGGAACCAGGAGCGCAAGGTGGGAAAACCATAGGGCCAAGGGAAGAGAATGAGCCCGCCATGTGAACCAGGCTCAAAGTGCCCGTGGAGATGCTCAGCTCAGTGTTCAGGCTCTGTGGATGGTCATTGCCTGGAAGCAGGGGGCGGGGGTCTCTGCCATCTGGGGGGCACTAGGAACACCCCCCAAGACGCAAGTTTTCATAGTCAGCCTTCTTGGGCCTACCCCTCTTCATTAAACTTTTTTTTTTTTTTTAAAGTTTGTTATGCCCACATGTGAAAGTGGGAGCAAGCAGGGGAGGGGCAGAGAGAGAGAGAGAGAGAGAGAGAGAGAGAGGGAATCCCAAGCAGGCTCCACACTATCAGTGCAGAGCCTGATGCATGGCTCGATGTCCACAAACTGTGAGATCATGATCTGAGCCAAAATGAAGAGTCAGATGCTCACCTAACTGAGCCACATAGGCACCCTCATTAAACTGCTTTTAAACCCTCTTCCATTTTCTGCCCGTCCCTTGAGAGGAGGGGGCTTCCTTACATCAGATATCTTTTGGTTTTAGGTTTATCTCTTCCCAAAGTTAGGGAGTACCCTCTGAGATTAGTCATAGAAGTACTACAGACTTCTACTTACATTTGGTGGTTTGGGGATGGGTTTGAGCCTACACGGTGACGTCTGCTCTTTGTGCTTTTTTGTTTTTTTTGTTAAGTTGAGTTGATTGTCAACGTTTAAAAACCAAGAGAGTTCATATTAAGTCCATGTTTCTGGCTTCTCTGGAAAATTGTGAAGATTTGGCAACAAAGGGGCTTCTCTGCAAGGCGACACTTGGCTGGGGTGAATGACGGCTGTCCCTGCAGCCAGGGTGTGGCCCTCTGGTTGTGGCCACAGGCCCTGGGCCTCCCTGAGGGTGTGCAAGCTTTGGGTTCCTGCATCCGTGTTCTCTCCCACCTTCCAGCATGCCCCCTCCCTCCTTCTCAGCGCTTCTCTCAGCCCCAGCACTTGCCCCACGGGCCACCCCCACAGAGCCCCTGGTGGGGGGGGCAGCCAACTGCATCCATCTGGTCCCCTCCTTCTCACCTTCACAGAGTAGGCCAGTGAGATGGTGACGGCCAGAGGGAGCCCCTCGGGCACGGCCACCACCAGCACCGTCACACCAATGATGAAGAACTTGACAAAGTACTGCACGTAGACGGGCGTGCACTCAGGTAACCACGGCTTCTTGTTGACCACGAAGGTGTCCACGGTGAAGTAGAGCACCAGGATGATCACTGTGATGGCCGACATCACCAGTCCTGTAACACGGGTAGGGGAAGACCTGTTCAGGGGCTTTCCTGGGGGTGTGGGCCTGGGAAGTGAGATGTAGACCAAACCCTTGGCCAGAAGGGCTCTGGGGCCAGGCAGACCCTAGCTCACACCTCAGCTCTGCCACTTACTCACTTTGTGGCCTAAGGCAAGTTCTTGATCCTCACAGAGCCTCAGTCTCCTCCTCTGTGCAATGGGGATGCACGTTTATCTCATGTTTTATAAGTATCAAATATGATTAGTGCGCGTAAAGTGCGTAGCACGGTACCTGTCCGACACCTTGCAGGGGCTCAAGAAATGTGTGCCGAGAGACCATGTGAGTAAGTTAGAACTGCCTGCATAGTACTCTCACACAATAATGATGTGCAGTTGGTACCATGTATTTACTCATTCACCCAGACACCTAGTAGTTCCTACTTCAGGAACCAGGGACACAGCAATAGAGAGGACAGAGTCCCTGCCCTTGGGGAGCCGAGACTCCAGAGGGGGAGGCAGACCGGAAACAAGCTCATGAACAAGATAATTCAGATAGGGATAATGCTGTGACGAAAAACTTCAGGATGACAAGACGGAAAGTGACATGGGCAGAAAATGAGAAAACGACCCAAATGTCCATCGACAGACAAGTGGATAAAGAAAACGTGGGGCACACACACAACGGTATGTGACTCAGCCTTAAAAAAGAAGGGAACCTTGCCATTTGCGACAACATGGATGGACCTAGCGGACATCACGCTGAACGAGAGAAGGCAGACACAGAAGGACTTACATGAGGAAAATAAATAGTCAAACTGATGGAAGCAGAGAGTAGAAGGGTGATTGCCAGGGGCTGTGGGGAGGGCAGAAGGGGAGTGTTGTTTTTCAGTGGGTACAGAGTTTCAGTTATGCAACATATATAAGTTCTAGAGCTCTGCTTTACGCTACAGTGCCTACGGTTACCAGTACAGTATTGTGCACTTCAAAATTGGGCAAGAGGATGGGTCTCCTGTTAAGTGTTCTTACCCCCAGAACAGAAAACAGGAAAACTCATGAAAGAACACAAGGACGTTTAGGAGGAGGTGGTGGATAGGCTTCGTACCTTGTTTGTGGGGATGGCATCACGGGTGTATGCGTGTGTCCAAACTCATCAAGATGTACATTAAATGTGAGCAATTTAAAAAAAAATTTTTTTTAATGTTTTATTTATTTTTGACAGAGAGAGAGAGAGACAGAGCATGAGCGGGGGAGGGTCAGAGAGAGAGGGAGACACAGAATCCGAAGCAGGCTCCAGGCTCTGAGCTGTCAGCACAGAGCCCGATGTGGGGCTTGAACTCACAGACTGCGAGATCATGACCTGAGCCGAAGTCAGACACTCAACCGACTAAGCCACCAGGCGCCCCTGTGAGCAATTTTTTGTATGTATGTTGTGTCTCAATAAAGCTTAAAAACAAAACATGGGCTGGCATGGGAGTGACTACTTTAGCGACGGCGTCCAGGGAAGACTTCCTGGAGGAGGTGATACTTGAGAAGATGGGGAATGATGAGAAGGATCAGGCAGATGGTGTGACCTGCAGGAAGAGTGTTCCAGACAGAGGAAAGAGCAGGGGGCCCTTTTTTGGATGAGGAGACTGTGGCTCAGTGAGGGGAAGTGACTTGTTCAAGGCCACAGGCCAGAGAAGCGCTGCAGAATTAGTAGAGGCAGGTGCCTACCTGCCCGGATCCCCTGGGATCCCCTTGCCACTTGGGTGTGTGCGGCCTCCACCTGCTGTTGGTGCCAGGCAGGTGCCCCTGAGGCTGTGCACACCTGCGGCCGCTGCCAGAGGAAGCTCGCGTTTCGGTGATCACCGTCTCTTTGTCAGGAAGTGCCCGGGAGGGCACCCCACCCCAATGTGATGGCCAATATCCAATGGCTGAGGTGGGGGTCCAACAGCCCAGTCCCCTTGGCATGACTTGGGACAGACCCTGCAGAGGTAGGTAGAGACTGGGATTTCTCCAGAAAGTATCTGGCTTTCCCCCTGGCCCTGTCAAGTCTCTTACCCTTTAGAGGTTTCACCTGAGCACACCCTCACCCCTAAAAATCCTGCTCCTAGCCATGTCAGGCTGTGCTTCAGGGAATTCAGCCCAAGAGAGAAGGAGAGGTGGGGTGTGAACCTAGACTCTGAACTGCATTCTCGGCAAGGCTGAGGAGAAGGAGGGAGATGAGCAAGGGCTCTGAAGGCCATGGGGTTATCCTCCTCCTCCTCCTTCTCCTCATCTCTCTGTTCCCTGCCCCCCAGGGCTGCTGCCTGTTTTTGTGGAGTCTTCTCCAGGCCGAGAATGGAGGAAATCCCTAGGCCCATCGCTCGCCCGCCCCCACCTCCAGCTGTGGAACTTCAGGGCCGGCTCTACCCCCATCTGACAGTCGCAGGGGCGGGAAGCCAAGCTCCCAGCAGCCGGGAGCTATCACCAGGCCCGAATTTAAATATAGACAGTCAAGCCTGTAATTTGCCCCCCTTCTCCACGCCGTGGTGCCTATAATTAGAGCCAAGAGACAGCCAGGTGGGGAGGCCTTGGCGTTTGCTGTGTCCTCATGCGGGCGGAGAGGCCCGGGCCGTGTCAGCCGGGCGGGGCACGCCTTACAGCTGGGTTCAGCTTCCCGGGCCAGAGGGGCCACCACCAGCCGTCACCTGGAGCCACCAGCTCAGTTGGGAAGCTGAGCTTGCACTGAGGCTCAGACAAGAGGCTTCTCCCTGGGCTCCTGTCACTGCCCTCAACCTCTACTATCTTTCCTCTGCCCTGCAGCCGGGGTGGCTAATATAGAGCCCTAATCCATCCCTGCCCTCCCGTACTCCAACCTATTACTTGAGCGTCTATCGTCTCAGGACTCGGGCTGGTTGCTGTGGTAGAAAAGGGTGGGTCTCAGGGCCATCTCATGCAAGCCGCCACTTTGCAGATGAAGTACTTGAGAGCCAGCTTTGGGTCCCACTGTGCACCCCACGTTCCCCCTTGCCCCATCCACTGTGGCTGCACACTTACCTGCCTTGCCTATCTGCACAGCCAGCTTTGTGAGCTTTCCCTGCAGCACAGACTTCTCCTTCTTGTGCATGTTGGCCTTTTTTTTGTCGTCGGCATCGCCGCCCTCGGCACTCTTGAGGGGCTGCATCTCCATGGCGGCTGCCCCGTCCTGCTGTTTGGCTGCAGGGGGCAGAGCACGCACGCATACACACGCACACACACGCACACACACGCACACACACACACAGACATGCACGCACCGAGGTCAGCCTGCTGGGTGGGGATATTGGCACCCACCCTGCCTGCCCAGGGGAGTGTGGTGAGGCATTCATGCACTCCGCTGCCTGGACCCCTGTGTGGCTGGCACAGAAACCCTGCGATGTGGCGTCTGCCTCTTCCAGGTGGAGACTCTGGTCCCAGGGCCAGTGGTTGCCTTGGAGCTGGAATCCAAGTGCAACCAGGGAGTGACACAGTTCCACCTTGGATTCCCAGCAGGAGGAGGCTGGGGTCCCCTCTGGGCCTGAATAAGCCCACAGACCCTTCCCAAATGGCCCCTCACCTTTCCCCACATTCAGACAAGGCAGGTAGGCTTGGACTTCCCCGGTTGTTTCTTGAATATGTTGCTGGGATATTAAATAGTCACCAGACAGAAGGGACATAGGGGGCGTAAAAGATAAAAGAGAGTGTCCCTGTCCGTGGGTGACGAGCCTCCTCCTCCTTCAGTGGTGGACTGACTGGTGGGCCTGGGGACCTATCCCTTAGCCCCTAAGGATCTCAAAGAACCAGCTACAAGTCTTCAGCTAAATGGGCAGCATAGCTCACAGGCTGGGGAAGAGCTGGCTCACAGGTGTCCCCTGTCCTCACCGGTGACGTCTCCATTTGGCCTGGAAATACATGAATCACAGCTATGCCCCCCAAAGACGTCAGGCACCTGTAGGTGCGGACATGTCTGCATCTGGCTTGGCTCTCAGAGCCGGTGGGGAGGGGCTGCGGGGACCACAGAAGCCGGTTAATACAAAAGGGTTACCTTTGCTCTGGCTGGCGTCCACATTGCCATCCTGCATTTTACCTACACGACAAAGAATTTTAACAGACAACAGAGAACAGACAACACACGTTGATCATCACGAAGACGCAACAGGGCCACGGACATTCATGTCATAGAAGGAGGAAGCGCCGAGCCGACTCCGTCCCTCCATATAGGGATGCTGGGGACGCCCCGAGACAAGAGCAAACCTGGCCACCACATTGACTGCAGGGTCTGTCTTGATTCTCAGGGGCTTGGAGAGAGAGCTTCGGTGGGAATTATTTCGGCCCTGAGCATCTTACAGATTAAATGACAGCCTTTGAGGGTAAAAGGGACCACAGTAGGCTGGCAGGAATCAGAGGGGTTCTCAGGTCCCCAGTGATTAATTTGGCTGGTGCCTTTTGTGAACTGAGAGGAGGCAAAGGAAATGAGAGAGAGACAGGGAGAGAGAGCGAGAGAGCAAGAGCGAGAGAGAGAGCGAGAGAGCGAGAGAGAGAGAGAGAGAGAGACGAGAGAGATTCTAGAAAAGGGAGGAGTTTGGTCAATGTGCTCCTTACTTTCTGGCTTCAGGAGGGATGTACGTAAAGTTCTACTTTCTCCTTTTTCCACCTGGAGGAGTGTGAAGGCACAGCATGGACAAACCCCTGCCCAGCCCTATTGAGGGTAATGCATGCAAAGGCTGGGCAAGGGCTCCCCAGTGGTGGGCTCTGAGGTGCCCTGAGTGAATCCAGGGGGCCCAGTGGGAGTGCCCTGTCTCTCAAGGGGACACTGCTGGCCCCTCCCCTCCACTTAGGTGTGTGCTCTTTATTCTGCAGTTGACCAGCTTGGGCCCCAGTAGACAGGGAAGTTGGGCTGGTGGGTTCCCTGGGGTGCACCCCTGCCCCGGCCCTGCGTGCCAGGGCTGGGGAAAGGGCCGAATCTGGGGCTGCTCATCACCTAATCGGGGCTGCCTGGGAGGCCCCCTCCCCAGTCTTAGCCAGAGGCTTGGGGGCTGGGTTTGCAGCATGGCAGGTACTGGTGGTCACTAGTTGGCAGCTGAGATACCTGCCCTCACTGCTGGCACTGAGGAAAAGGGGTTTCCTCCTGTCCCCTGGGCTTGTCCACTGAGCTCACTCAGAGCTCTGTCCATGCGCCTTGCCACCTCAGGAGGAGTCTCAGTAGGTCAGACACCCTTGGCCATTTGCTGCAAAGGTGATTCTCACAGCTCACGTTCTGTGAGAACCCACCATGTGCCAGGCGCATCTATAACCCCCGTGATTTCATATAATCCTCACCACATCCCTACAAGGGCACTCCTGTAGTGCACCCATTTACGGATGAGAAACTGAGGCTCAGAGAGGCAGATGGCCTGCCCGGGTCCCAGGGGGTAAACGGAGAGCTGGCCCCAAAGTGCGTCTATGTTTCCACCTCCAATTTCGGAGAAAGCAGCAATCCCTCAGCCCCTCTGAGCCCAGAGGAGGGGCATCAAGGCGGCCTTGGTGGGATGGGGCTCCCGAAGCCCCTGTTTTGACACCAATTAGCTGTGCAGCTTTACCTCTCCCAGTCTCAGCTTCCACCTCTGTAAAATGGGATGCAACATTCAGCTCCCAGAGCACCTGATGGTTGCCTTAGTAATAACCACTTGCCCATTTAGCACTTTGAGTTTTGCGAGTGTCATCTCCTGTCAATCTTCCCAATGCCCTGCAGGTGGGATAGGAAGGATTCTCATCAGTCTCATTTTACAGATGAGGAGACTGAGGCCAAAGGAGGTTCAGAGGTAGCCCTCATTTCTGGAACATCCTGATCATAACGCTGTCTTATTGGTTCCATAAAACTGTCATCAGCATCACCATACCATGTTGTAAGTGACTCCGAGGGGAGAAGTGGCTTTCCTGGATCCCAGCCCCCTGCTATCTCTGCAAGGGAAATGCAGGGCTGTTCCCACTGCCTCACACAGCAAAGGGTCAGTGACCCACCCTGGGGTTGAAAGAGAAGGGCCCTGTCGCTCAATTATAAAGCTCTTTTTGCTGGATTAAAAACAAAACAGGAAAAGCCTTTTTAGAGCAAACAGGAATGAACTACAACAATTATTTTTATTTTCAAAAATAATTTTACTAACTGGGCTAAAGGGCACTGGAGGACTCCTCTTTGATACTTGATTTTAGAAGACACAAAGGGGCCTTTATTTGCATTGCATATTATCAGATGCAACAGCCCATGTGTGTGCCCATTAACCAAGCTAGCAATTTCCTCTTTTATTTCCATAGTGATCACGTGGCTAGAAAAATAATCACCAATGCATATGTTCGAGGAAGGGAGAGGTGTTCTGGGGGTGCTTTGGTGCAGATGGCCTGGTTTCTCAGAAGCAAGGGACTTGCTTCTCCTCAGCCAAACTGGTGCTTGACTATCCCGGGAACTATGGTGGGGCAGCTAGGTCTGGCTCCACACACAACCTGGAGGGTGGGCTGTGTTTCAGAGGAGCTGGGATGGGGACCTGGGGTGGAGACTTGGAGGCCTTTCTGCATCAGATGCCAGATGCAGCTTTGACAACTAGGTCTGTTCTCTTCATGCATTGCCAGGGACATGGGTGTGAAAAACACATGTGTGGAGGGCTCACGGGAAGACGGCCTGATAAACAAGCTTTGGGGAGACTGACCACTAACTAGGTGAACTGGGGGATGTCCCCTCTCGCCTGTGCCTCCGTTTCTTCCTCTGTGAAATGTGACCATTTGAACCAAGATGACACTCATGAAAAGCACCACAAAGTGTCCTGTAAATGTCTGGGGTCCAGAGTGATTATTTACTAATTATGATTATAAGTGATGTATTAAATAGTGATATATTAATAAATGTAAAAGAAATAATAAAATAACAATAACAAGCGTAATGCCTCCAAGATTAATGGAATACACCCACTTTCAGTTGGGAGGGGGATGGGGGGGTGGAGTCAGGGGGATTACTGCCAGCTGGGTGTGTTTTCCATGTCCAAATCATCCTGACTTGGCTCAGAGGAGGGAGGGAAAGGAACGGTTAATTCTCTCATTGACCAAGGCTCAGCCTAGTGCTTCTCAACCTTTAATGCACACTGGCCTAGAGCCTGGAGAGCTTATTAGAATGCAGATTCTCATTCAGTGGGTCTGGGGTGGGGCCTGAGATTCTGCATTTCTAATAGGCTCCTAGGAGATGTCCAGGCTTCAGGTCCTCTGACCACATTTTGAGTAGCAACGGTGTAGAGTACTATTTCCCAAAGTATATTATGGAGCCACACCAATCTCATAAGATTCAGCCAGGAAAAGTCCTGCAGCCAAATCAGCCCGGGAAGCCCTCCATGGCTAACTTTCCACTATATGCCAGCCTATTCAAGGTTCTGAGAAGTCCTGCAGTGAGGAAGAGACCAATTCTGTCCCACGGTTCTTAACCATCTTTGACCACAGGATCCTTTTTTTGGAGATAGGACCGATAACTATCCCTATGAAGTTTATAAGACATACTCCTTCAGGAAATCCTGGATTAGGAAGAGGAGCACACACTTTAGAGCCTGCAGGCCTGGGTTCAAATGCCAGCCCTGCCGCTCTCTAGTTCTGTGACCTTGGGCTAGTGTCTTGATCTCCCTGAGCCTCAGTCTCCCCATCTTTAAAGTGGGGACAATAAACTCTGTATCATAGGGTTATCATGAGGACCAAATGAGGCCACGAGCATGAAATGTTTGCAAAGTGCCTGGTTTACAGTGGGTGGTCAAGTTCTCCATCTTTCCTGTAATTTTCCTCAGGATACTTGCGAGTTTCTGCTACAGTTTGGAAGTGAAGCTGCCTTTTTTTGGGACCGACCAGCCTGGATGTAGTCTATATGTTCAACGAGCCCAGGAGGCTCACTGCTCTGGGGGAAGCAGAATACCACCTCCCGTTTCCTTCTCCCCACCGCCCCCCCCCCCCCGGGTTTGCCTATATCGGTTCTCCCTGTCACCCCTCGCCACTCCTCCATGACGCATGACACCTCCCACACCCCAAGCTGTTCTCCTTTCTCCTCCTATGCTTGAAATAGACCTACACCCGAATTAGCCCTTCTTGGCAAGGCGCGGCTCGCCGAAGTGTCTTGCTTGGCCCCTGACATCCACTAGGTGCTTCCATCATTGGTCATTTTGAATGCAGGTGGCTCAGCCAGAGGTCTGTGGCAGGGGATGGGAGTATGAGGTAGGATAGGGTCTCCATGTCGTCCAGGAGTGGTGAGGAGTAAATGATATAATGAATGAGAAACCCACAGCCCAGTGCCTCGTACACAGTGATGCTGTAAGACTTTTCCTTTCCCTTCGATTCTCTCGGGCAACAGTTTTATGATCAAGCCCTACAGCTCTTAGTCTGGGTGACTATCATGCTACCTAATTTGGGGACAGGGGAGCTTTCTGAGCAAACGGAAGCCTCTTCACTCTGAAGATGGGAGGGTATAGAAATAAGAAACCCTCTAAAGGCTTGGAGGCCAGTGAATACAATTCCTTCATGCCTGTGGGTAACGAGGTTAAAATGCAGACCCCATGTATAGTGGCAGCCCCCCTCCACCACCC
The DNA here is from genome assembly GCF_018350195.1 of Panthera tigris. Taxonomy (NCBI): domain Eukaryota; kingdom Metazoa; phylum Chordata; class Mammalia; order Carnivora; family Felidae; genus Panthera; species Panthera tigris. The sequence goes on from NC_056661.1 coordinate 51,533,392, forward strand.
CTCACCCCCGAGGGGCCCATAAGAATGCAGAGACTCAGGACAAATGCTCCAGCACAGGCAACAGCAGGAAACACCAGTCCACGTCCGAGGGACAGAACCAGGCCCGAGCCCAAGCGAGCCCCCTGCCCGTTCACTCCGTGAAAGAGAAGAGGAAGAAATGTTTATCTGTGGCTCAGCCATGCTATGGGGTGGGGCCAAGGGGCTGAACCCCGGCCTGGGTCCCCCCTGCCTCGAGGGAATTTTCGAGCCAAGGACTGGAGACTTCACTAGGGACCCAGATGCCAGCTTCAGCCCAGGTCCTGACCCCAGGCCTTCTTCCCCAAGCTGGGGCCAGGAATGTACTTAGGAGAGGGCCACGCCGGGTGGGATGCTGCTTCTTGGGAGTCAAATCTGAAGCCAACGTTATGTCCCTCTTCTGGGCTCCACTGGGGGTTGAGGGCCCACCAGGAGCCAGTGCCATTTTGGCAGCCGCAAGTGGGTGCGGAGTGGATTCCCCGGTGGTGGCTTCTCTCTTAAGCGCCTGCCCCACGTGAGAGGACGATTGTCCCAGAGCTGCCCATGCACATCCAAGATCTGTGCGGTCCAGAACAGGGAGAGGCAAGCCCAGAGTTGGGGGTGGGGGAGAGAGACGCCCATCCAACCGAGACCGAGCGCTCGCCATCGAAGACGTACCATTGACTAGGCTGGTATTTGCACTATCTACAGCATTTGAGCCTGCTGCACCATCGGCCGCTGTGGGGGTGGGAGGGATGGAAAATGCAGTGTGTCACAATGGAGAAAAGCAACAATGCAGAACAGCAACAACAATAAAGACATGAACCAACTTGCGGGAGGTAACATGACTATATTCTTTAAAAAAAAAATTCTCCGTTGGAAATCAAGAAACTCAAATTTGGGGGCGGGGGTGAAATGTTCCCATAGAGATGCCGTAAAAATCAGGGTAAAAAAGTCAGACATGGAGGGTCTTTGAAATAAAACATGGCAGATGATCAATGTGGTTGGGTAGGATGCACCCCTTGGCCATGCCAATCGGGCAAGTCCCCGTCACAGGAGCTTCTATGAGAGGGCATCTGGCTGCCCGTCAGGGCCAGAGGGACCCATGGCCAGGAGTCATTTCCAAACCTTCAGTAATGGGTGCAGTGTGGGCATTCTGATTGGGTATCTGCTATGACTGCCATCACTGCGTCCCAGTGGAACATGGAACAGCTGTGGTGGTGACTCAGGATTCAAGCCCTTGACTCAGGCCACTGCCTGCGGCCACCTCCTCCTTCCTAACCAGCACTCAAAAGATCGCCTTGGTTACCCCCCTACGAGATGCCCCATCATTTAATAGGTGATACCAAGCATGTCACACGTTGTGCCTGAGACAGAGAAAGTACTAGCAAGTTTCCCTTAGTTTAGAAATTACAAATGACATGAGATGCTCAAATCCATTCTGGTTGTTCTTTCTAGGCGTGGGGAAATGGGTTGAGTGGGCAGGAGAGGGAAGTGACACTAGTGGGCGGGGGGCACATGCTGAGTGGTGAGGGGAGCTGGGACAGGCTCTGGGGGGTGTGCACAGGAGAGCAGGGCTGTGGGGTCACAGGGTGGTGAGCGGGGCACTACATGCCAGTGTGTGGGGCTGCAGGCCCTGTGGTGGCGCCATGTGCATGGGCTGGCGGGGTGAGGGTCCGGAAGGGCAAACGGGCAGAGTGAGGCGCCGGTTCCTGCCGTGGGGCTGGCATCGCGTGGGGGCACAGTGGAGGGTCTGGTGGGTCAGGGAGCCTCCTCCAGCTGTGTGCTGGTGGCTTGGGGCCAGGGCTCAGTGCTCGAAGGCTGCTGCTATTTCTAAAAGCCCCATCTACCCTGAGGGGTGTCTTACTGTACCTGGTAGCTGAAGGCCATCCCCCTTCTTCACACCTGTGTGATGATTTTTGAGACACGTTAATGAAGGAGAAGCACATCCAGCCTCATCTGTGCGCACGCGCGCACACACACACCCACACGCACCCACACACACACCCGGCTGCATGCCTGTGCTCATCCTGAAATGGGGGCCCGGGGTTGGCAGGCTCTAAGCAATGACCCTGGTGGAGGTGATGAAATGGGAATGCAGAGGGGGCCCAGCCCTGGCCGTGCTGCTCACAGGGGCTTGAGAGGTGGGGCTGCCCTGTATATTCCTCTGCCCTGTCCTCCCACACCCCACTTCTTCCTTCTACACTGACACCCCCATCTCACTGGGCCATAGGTGTGTGTTCAGTAAAGGGCTCTGACCTGTGCTTCCGGGCGGGAGAGGCCCATCTTCCTACTGAAATCTTTGAGAACACTGGTCTGGCCTGTGGGAGCTTCTGGGTGCTTCTGCCCCTCACCCAGGACCCAGGGAGGCCAAGAAAAGGGGCAAAGCCTGTGTCATCCTGCCATACCCTGCCCACTGCCCATATCTGCCCCACCGTCTGCACCCTGGGGCCAGAGCTGGCCACAGCTTCTACGTCACTGTGAGAACACTGTCCTGACACCCTCTGGGGCTCTTGACAAGGACTGTGTCCTCAGCTTCAACCTCAGCTGTCTCCTGAGACAGGTTCTCTCCCACCTCTGGATTTCTCAGATCACAGCTTAGCTCCACTATTCATGTTGCTGGGGCTGCCATAATCTTAGGGAGACCCTTCTAGAAAATATAAGGTATTACCCTTAGGAACAAGCAACCTTTGGTTGTGACCCAGGCTCTGGGCCTGGTCGGCCATGGAGAGCTGGAGGTAGCAGGCCTGTCCCTAAAACTCAAGGAGAGCATTCTTATCTTCTTCCCCTGGACCCCAGAGGGTGTGGGTGTTGTGGACCCTCCTCTGGAGCTTGGGGAAGGAGATAGGACAAAAGACTGAAGATGTGAGAGGGGTCTGTTCCTGAGACTGACTTTAGGTGTTGGGTAAGGAGCTGGCTGTGCAAGGGCCAGAGGCCTGGGCCTTTGGATTTGGGCCTGGGCTTCTAGGGTCTTCCGTGCATCCCTCCCTCTGCTCTGAGAGGCACTTGTAGCCAGGCTACTGGCTCGCTGCACCGAGGGGGAGCCCAGGGAGTAGGAATCTTGTTTCCAAAGTGGCAGAGGAGCTAGAACCCAGGCAAGGTGCCAGCTCTGGGGGGATAGGGGAGGAAACCATGAGTTTGGCCACATTCCCCAGAATCTCTTCTGCCCACATCTGGGCTGAGTCAGTGCTGGGTGGGTTTGCAGCCCTGCTCTGTGGAGTTGAGACTAATGGCAGGAGTGAGTGCAGGTGGGGCTTTCGACTCCGTATCAGGGCTGATGATGGGACCAGGTCACGCTCAAGGCTGGAGACTCAACAAAGTGTTCAGTGCCCTGGGCCTGGCCTGACGGGAGGGTACTCCATGACATGACCAGACAGACAGAGACTGGGACAAGACCCTGGAGATGGAACAGACAGAACCCTCCTGGCCCAAGCAGGGCCTCAAGGATGCAGGAGACAGCTGTTGGCACAGGGCATGGACATAAAAGTCACTCAATAACTATTTTGTTGAGTGAATGAATAAACGACAAAAAAAAAAAAAAAAAAAAAAAAAAAAGTGACCTGAAGAGCTCCTCTCCTGGTCTGTGAGGGGGTTGCGCTTACCTTTCTTGTCTTTCTTCTCTTCCTCCTCACCGCCAGCCCCCAGCAGGGTAAAGATGATGCCAGTCTGAGAATTCACACCCACTGCGGTCACTACCATCCGTCCAGAGCCCTCCATCACGTGGGTCCCTGGGGAGGGGGACGAAAGCCAAGTTACCGTTGCATGGGCCCAAGCCCCCTCCCCAGAGGAGTGGAAGGAACTGGGTCCCAGAAAGCTCCTGGCTCTGTCTGCCAAGGTCCTGGGGTGCCGCCCATGATTAGGGTTCAAACTATGCCCTTGGGACAGAGCTGTCACGGGCCTGGGACTCAAACCCTGCTACGTCTACCACCTACTACCTTCTCTTAGAGAGCCACCTCCCCACTCTGTCCTAGACAGGACTAGACAGGACGGCTTAAAATGGGGTCCACTCCCTCCCAAAGATCTGGGAAAGAACTCAGGGCTCTGTGAACTTGCATGAGAAGACAATGACATCTTGGTGTTCACAACTGTCTAACTGAAAGTTAGCATTTTCACCATGACATAGGCTACCGACCCCAGGAGTGTTAGTCGCCCGCGACGCCGTTACATGTATTACAAATATGACAGGTTCTTTGTCATGCGACTTTATAGCTGTTGCAGTCATTCATGCTCATCCTGATTTTACAAGTAAGGCAGCTATCAGACTGACCGCTGGATCTTGTCATTAGTGTGCTGACAAAGAAGCACATACGTTACTCTATCACACACATTTTTTATTATTTTAATTATTTCAATATCATTGGCTTCCTTTGTGATCCAATGTATTTTATTTTATGCATTTTAAAGCTTTATTCCGACTAGGGGTGGCATCTCTGAGGACACCAGACATCCCCAGGCTCCTCGGTGAAAGAAAGGTTAAGAACCCCTTTTGTAGAATTTTAAGATTTCCAAACTGTACTTTAAATTTTTTTTTAAAGTTTCTTTGTTGATTTTTGAGGGGGGGGGCAGAGAGAGAGAGGAAGAGAGAGCGTCCCCAAAAGGCTCCGTGCAGGGCTTGATTTCACGAACCGTGAGATCCTGACTTGAGCCGAAATCAAGAGTCAGACACTTAACTGACTGAGCCACCCAGGTGCCCCTCAAACTGGTTTAAAGGGCCCTGGAATTCTTTTGAGGGGCAGGAGGGCTGGCTGTGGGGGGTGAGGGAGGCCTCTGGTCAGAGTGGCTCCACTTTTATTCATCTTTGGGGTTTCTGTGTCAGCTGCGCTTTGCACAGGCCCCTCCACCGTGCAGGATCAGAGGGCAGCCTGTCCAGGGTTCATTCGGGGGACTCTGTACCAGAGTGAGGATTAAATGCAAAGGTAAATCTGCTGAAAAGTGTGCTATATACATACAATGGAGTATTATTTGGCCTTAAAAGGGAAGGAAATTCTGATACAGGCATGAGCCTTGAGGACATTATGCTCAGTGAAATACACCAGTCACAGAAGGACGTCTATGGTGGATTCCAGTACAGCAGCTCCATAGAGCACTCAAATTCACAGAGACAGAGACAGTGGAATTGTGGTTGCCAGGGGCTAGAGTGGGGAACTTATGGTGGGGGCGGTGTTCCCATTCAATGGCTCTAGAGGTTCAGTTTTGCAATATGAAGAGGTCTGGAGATGGATGGTGGTAATGGGTGCACAACAGTGTGAATGGATGTAATGCCACTGACCTGTATACTTGAGAGGGGTTAAAATGGTAAATTTCATGTCATGTGTATTTTGCCATGATAGAAAAATTGGGGGAAAAAAACCAAACAAACCCACTGAAGCTGGCTGTGACCTCACTGGGGAAACAAGGGGAGTCCAGGGAGGGCAGCTGGGACCCAGCCTGGGGAGGGGATGGCCACTACGGCAGCCTGGTTCTGACAGAGGAGATACAGTGAAGCCAGCCCTCTATCCTCAGGCTGGTGCTGGGGACACATCACTGTGTCCCAGGAGCTTTCACAGACAGACAGGTCACTCACAGAAAGAGTTAACCTGCATGGCCTGTGTGGGGTCACATGCAGAAGGCTCCAAGGAACACATGAGGAGGCACCTTCCGTCCTGCCAGTGGTCCCTCTATTTAGTAAAGAACCTAGGTAAGTGAAGTTTGGACTTTTGGGCACCTGTATTTTTTTTGAATATAAATCCTTACTACCCAGGGTAGAAAGCTCTCTTCAATGCAGCATGTATTTCCTTCTCCGACAGAGAGGTGAGCGTCCCAGCCTGGCTGGAGCATTTCAGGCCATCCACAGGCCGCACAGTAAGAACCAGACAGGGGCTGAGCCCAATGGCCACAGACACCGACCCAGATGCTAAAAGGCCCTGATGAATTGCTTCTTGAACTCAGTTCTGCATTTTAGACTTTTTCCTTCTTTTTCTTCCAGACTGCTGGCCACTTCTCCCTGTTTTCGGGGTGACTTGTCTCTAGCAGCTTTCTGTTTTCTGGTTTGCTTTAGACCTGAAGGTTAGGTCAGCAAACTCAAGAAACATCTACCTTACAACATTTTCCTCAAGAAAGGAATCTATTTTCACCTTTCAAAAGTTTTCACCCACTCCTTCTTTTCTGTTCTAGGACCTAAGCGATATCCTGAGATTGTGTGTGTGCATGTGCTGGTGTGCATGTGTGTGCACCCATGTGTATATAGGCGTATGTGTGCGCATGTGTGTATATGTGTGTTCTAGCCTCTGGCCCTCTAAGATCTCATGATCTCAAAGTGCTTTACAGGCAGACAGATGGACACTCTCCAGTGAGTTTCTTCATGGTGGGTAAAGGTCAGTCTGTCTGACCGTGCATGGGTGAACCAAGGCATGAAGGCTCCCAGAAGGGGCATGCCGCCTGGTGAGGTGTAGCAGAACCCACATGGTCAGCTGGCTCCTTGTTCATTCTAAGGGCAGAAGGACAACACTCTTTCATCTCTGGGCAGGGCACAGTGGGGACCACAGGATGAGCTCAGACACTGACTAGAGGCCAAGCAGCCCAGGCCGACTCTGGAGCCCATCTACTTGCCCAAGAGGCACTAACTGGGAACACCAGGGCCCACTGACAGGACCCTGGTAATTACAGTAACTTGCTGACAAGATTTCTTGCGTACTGGCTCAGCTTGTGTGGGGTGGGTGGGGGACAGTTTGACAGCAGCAATATTAGACAGATGAGGAGCCTGGGGCCTGGAGAGGTCATGTGGGGGGTGGGGTCACCAGATTCTTCAAGGTGAGGAGTACAGTGCACTGATTCAGAGCACAGATGGCAGGGGCAGTGGCCAGTGCTGACCTCTGTAGGACACCTACCGTGGGCCGGGCATCGAGTCAAACCTTTCACACACCATTATCTCATTAGAGTTCACACCCGCCCTCAGTTTACAGAGGAGGAAACTGAGGCTAAGGGAGAAGTGGCTTGCCTAGAGTCACTGGCTGGTGGGGGCAGAGCTGGGATTTGAACTCTCCCCTCTCTCTTGAGCCTATCCTCTCTGTCACCTACCAGTGCCCACCCCAGGAAGCCAGGCCCTCACACCCTGGTCTCAAATGTATTCTGAGGAAGTTTCTCTGCCTCGTTGGTAATGAGGATGCCGCTCCCCACCTCCCCAGCCCTAAGCAGGATGGAAAAACACATAGGGGGCCAATTTCCACCCAAGATAATCAGACCCCAAATCACCTTTTAATCTAATCACTCCCATCACAGTAGGGAGCTGGTAGCTGTGCCTCAGGAGGTAGGGAGGAGGGAGGAGGAAGCCAAGGGGGCACCACACAGGACACAGGATATGGGGACACGGGGTGAAGGCGCAGCACATGCCTGCTCAGCCTCAGATGAGCCTCAGGGTGGGCCTCCAGGCCTCAGCATTAGATGGGCCAAGAGTGCTGGGGGCATCAGCCGCCCCTGCCCTGGTCCTCCCTCCCCCTGTGCCCCAGTGGTCCCCCCCGCCACGGCTCTAACCACTGTCTCCCAGCCCAGACACCCCTGACATCATCTCCAAAATCCAAATACCTCTCAGCAGGCTTTGGATGAGACCCCAGCCTGCTCCAGACCCTTGACTTCCGATTCTGCCCTGTGGCCTCTGCCCTGCGAGCGGGCAGCTGACTGGAAATTTGTGTTCAGCCTCCCACCTTTGCTCACCCAGGTACCACCCCCCAAGTGGCATTCTCCCTCCTCTGGTCCAAAACCTCCTCCTCTTGGCTTGGGACAAATGTCCCTCTTAGGTGGCCTTCCCTGATCCCCACAAGGGGACTTTTTCTCTCTCCTCTGGATTGCCCCACCCCCTGCAGTTTCCCCTGGGGATGTTTCCAGGCCTGGCTCCCCCATAGGCTGCGAGCTACTTGCTGTAGGTTCGGACTGTGAGTCTCCTCTTAGCAGATCCCAGCTCATAGTTGGAAACTCCAGCCCCTTTTTACTGCTGTCTCCTTGCTGTGCATTTTCTGTGGTGGGTACATGTTACATTTATGGAAAATCTCCACACCCTTCGTACACTGTCCTTATGGTTTTGCAAAGGGTCAGATTTATCTCTGCCTAGCACTCATCCCCACGCCGCACTGGGCCGTCCATCTCCCCTCCCAGGGGCTGGCTGCACCCTCCTACTAGAGGAGGAGTTGAATGGACCAGGTCACCCCCTTCAGCTATCACACCCCAGCCCCAGATTACCCCACAAAGGGCAATGTTTAACCCCAAGGGCCGCAGCTGTGGTGGAGCCACCGTCATATGGGTCAAGGTTGACCAAATCTTCCACAGGAAAACGGCAGGGTCTCTGGGGAGAGGTGGAGGTGAGAACCCTTCAGGTTTGGGGGTCCCGGCAGAGCCTTGCACCAGGACCTCACTGTCTGTGGTCCTCTGCCATCATCTTGCAGCCTCCACCTCCTGTAGGTCTCACAGAGCCCCTTGGAATACACAAACACGGGGGGTGGGTAAATTGAGAGAGCCGTGAGCTGAGGGGAGGGTGGGACCTGGGAACTGGTCTGGTGTCTACTTCTGATTTCCTGTGTGACCTGAGGCCAGCCCTCTCCCCTCTGGGCCTCGGTCTGTCCTTTGTAAAATGGGTGGTCTATGTTAGGTCATCACCTCCGAGTGATGAAGTCTGGGCACCCAGGGTCCCAGAGAGACAAGGGCCACTCCTGGGTGGCGTAGGGCAGCCTCCATTAAAAGGCTGTTATCTTGGGAGTTGGGATCTTGGTTTGGATGGGCCAGTAGAGGCTCGTGCAGACAGACCGACTACGTGTGACACTTTCTGTGCACACCATGCTCATTTACTTGATGGACAGATGTGGTACAACGCCAGCAGGGTCCAAAGGGAGGTCCCTGCCCTCCAGGAGCTCACAGTCCAGCTGGGGTGAGGGGAGCAGACAGGAACACAGATCAATAACGACGCAAGACAAGAGAGACCTAGGGCCCGGTGGGCTGGCAGGGGGCGGGGGCGGGCACAGCCCAGGCAAAGATGGAGAGGTGGGATAGCACGATAGCCGCTCAGGGTCGTGAGAGGAGGAGCAAGAGAGAAGCTGGACGGTGTAATGGCCTGAGTGGAGAGAGGGCTGCAGAGCTGGGTCTCTGCTGGGTGTTCAAGGGGGGAGCCGCTGGAAGCATTTCCAGGGCAGGGAGGGAGACAATTAGTATTTAGTGAGCAGTCCCTTGTGCAAATACTGTCTGAGCTGCTTTTTCCACTTGGCTGTCATAATCACCCTGTGAGCGACCATCATCACCCCATTTCTACAGACAGGGAAGCAGCCTGGAGAGGTCATCCCCGCATTCAGCCTAGGGGGAGAGGGCCAGGGTGGACTGAGGGTGTCATGCCAGTTCTTTCCACCTCGCTGGGAAGGCCTGTAGTGAAGTGGGAGGCAGGAGAATGGAGGGGAAACTGTGTCAGCCACCCAGCGGCCGTCTGTCCACGACAGAAGGAGCTCAGGCCCAGGGAATGCTGGGTGTTCCACCAACCAGATGGCCTGTCCCGTCCCACCTGAACCTTTATCTCCTCCCCACACAGGCAGCAGAGGGTGGGCCAGAACGTTCCCAACTGCTGGCTCAAAGGCCATCTCTGCTTCAGACTGGCTCTGGGCAGCAGGAGATGGCCCCCACTGTGCCTCGTCCAGATGTCAGCTGTCTCGGTCCCGAAGCCTTATGTAATGGCAAGTGGGGTGCACTGAGCCTCTGGTGGCAGAGCTGGAGGGGCCTAGTTGTACAGAGTGGGGCTTCTGCGCCCAGAGAGGGCAAATGACTGACTGAGGTTGCACGGTGTACCTCATGGGTACATGAGGGCATGGGTACATGAGGTACATGGGTACATGGGGCACAGCTGGGGGCTCAAACCTAGGGCTTCTCGCTCTTCTGGCTCTGACTTCCCAGGCCTCTTTCTGGACAGGAGAGGAGAGAGGTCTTACCTCCTAAAAGGTCTCTTTCTGGGGGTAGAGATATGAAGAAAGGATAAAGGCCATTTCTGGCCTTTCTGGGAATTATCATCTGCCTCCAGGCACAGGCTCCGAGCAAAGCCAATGCGGTTCCCAGCCCAGGAGCAGTTCCTTCATCATTATTGTTATCAACGCAGTTAATAACAGTAATAACACATGCCTGCAGAGCACTAGACAGTTTGCAAAGCATTTCAGCGCCCACAAGACTGTCCTCCTCACAACAGCCCTGTGAGGTAGGTTTTGGTGCAAGTACAACCCCAAGCCCCTCCCCTCCCCATGGCCTCTCTGGCTCATCGAGGTGGAGTGGTGGCCCAGGGTCACACAGCTGTGAGCGGTGGAGCCGGGACTTGAACCCGTGCTCTATCCACTACACCCCGCTGCCTCTCATGGAGAAGAGGCAGGGTAGTGTAATGGAGAGAGCGCGGGCCGAGCAGCAGACTGGGACTTCCTGCAGTCACGGTGTCGTCCTAGGCTCCCTGGAGGCGGCGGCAATGGCGGCAGGTCTGGCTCTCCGTGCCTGGCCTTCTGCTTGGCAGGCAGGGTGGGGCAGCAGGCCTGAGAAGGTCTGCCGATGTCCTGGGCAACTTCGTGCTGTTAACGCTCTGGCTCCAGGGGTGGTGGAGGTGGGTGGGGGGTCGTGCAGGGGGCTGAGCCAATGGGCCTGGCTGGAGCTGGGCCCTGCTGCTTTTGGGGACACCCCCCCTGCCCCGGCCCCCTGGCTCCTGCCCCTTTCCCGGCCACATAGATGGCGCCTGGTCGCTGGTTTCCCAATGGAATTTACGATAGACATCTCAAACAGGCCTTGCTGCTGGGTCATAAAGTCACAGTGTCCTCAGAGGTGGGCTTGTGCATAGAGGCTACGGGAAGAGCTTGGGGCTAGGAGGCTGGAGGGCTGGGGTCTTGTTCTGGCCCTGCCTTCTGTGGCGCTTTACACTCCTGCTCTGGGCCTCAGTTTCCCCAGGTGTAAATCCAGACGAGACCACAGTTCTCTAGGGATCAGCGAATCTCCAGGAAGGCTGCCGAATCACAAGTCTAGGTATTTATTTCTCATTTATTTCGCTGCTTCCAAGGGGCTCTCACAGGGATTCATGACCTGGGGGCATGAGAGACCACGGGGTTCCATGAACGGAAGCTGTTGTGTCAAAGGAGGCGGAAGGGGCTGGACATCTAGACGCCTCACAGGGCCTACACTGGGTCCCAGCCAGGAGGATGCCGTGGGGACCGTTGATGGACACGAATACGTACAGAATATTAGTTAACGGTATTACATCAATGTTGGGTTTCCTGAATTGCTAGCTGTGCTGTGGTTATGTGTGAAAATATCCTTTCCTTAGGAGAGAAACATGAAGTGGGGTGCCTGTGTGGCTCAGTCGGTTGAGCGTCCGACTTCAGCTAGGTCATGACCTCACAGTTCATGGGTTCGAGCCCCGCGTCGGGCTCTGTGCCGACAGCTCAGAGCCTGGAGCCCGCTTTGGATTCTGTGTCTCCCTCTCTCTCTGCCCCCCTCCTATTTGCACTCTGTCTCTCTCTGTCCCTCAAAAATAAATAAATGGTAAAAATTAAAAAAAGGAGATACACATAAAGTGTGAAGGGGCCAAAGGGCCATCACGACCACAAGACAGGATGAGCCTCCTGAGAACAAATGGGGCAAAAATGGTAACATCAGCTGAATCAGAAGGAAGGGCGTTCAGGTGTTCTTTGTACCAGTATTGCCACTTTCCTGAAAGTTGGAAATTATCTTAAAGTACAAAACTAAAACAAAACAAAAAAAAAAAAAAAAAAAAAAAAAAAGGCCCAGGTCAGAGTTTTTACTCCAGGGCTCACCCATATGTTGCTTGATCACACACACAGGCTTTTAAAAAATGGGAATTTCTTGCCAACAGTTGAACACTGTGAGATCATACACGAAAGCTGGATTTCTGGTTCCCCTTGTACAGAGGAAGCTGCAGCCACACTGGGGCCAGGGTGCTTCTGCAGGCAGCAGCCAGAAGTAGTCATGCTCTTGGTGTGGCACCCACGCTCTCCCTGCCCGACCCCATGGAGGTGGGAGCTCGCGCCCCGTAAGCATTCTACCGTGCCTGGCCCAAAGACACCTCAGTCACGGGCCTGTGTCTACCTGTCCATCTTGGGAGACGAGCTCCAGGCCGTTATTGGATTTTCTTTGTGCCTGAACACTGGGGACATCTGAGTCTTTCTGAAGGCAGGTCTGTCCCCATTTGTCAGATGGAGAGGCTGAGGACCTGCGGGGCAGAGGTCATAGGTGGAGCTGACAGAGGTCTGGGACCTGGGTGTTCTGCCTCCAAACGCTGTCCTTGCTCCCCACCACACAGCACCTCACGCCTGTACCATTTGCAAAGGATAGTCCCGTCCATCCATGCATGTGGTCCCCACAACAGCCCTGTGGGGTAGGCAGGGGGTGGGGGGGAGGGGAAGGGCCTTTGACCAACTCCCCCACTGCACAGAGCTGGTCTCCCAACATTGGGGCTCAGGGAGGTGGACAGACCTGTCCAGGGTCACAGGCTGGGCATGGCTGGGCCAAGTGACCCAGCAGCAGAGAGTTCCTTGCCTTCCTCTAGGTTGAACCACTGTGCCAGATGCCATGAGGGGGGTTTCTGAGCTACCATGAGGACCCTGCAGGTGCCCCCAGCCAGGTCCCTGTCTTCCCCAGGGGTCATTCAACTGGAAGGCCCAACAAGGCCTTCCGGCACAGGGAAGGCGTCCAAGGTGTCTGTCCATGCACAAAAACGAGCATCCAAATGGCAGTTCTCCAGAGTTCAGAACAATCGAGGAAAATCCCCTGGAGGAGGCAGGCTCATGCAGGCTGAAGGTGGGGAGGAGCTGGATGGGGCAGATCTCAGAGAGGAGGAAGGGGGAGATAGTCAAGATGAAAGAAGACTCATGAGCTGGGGTCAACCCATTTTATAAGCAAGGAAATGGAGGTTCCGAAAGGGTAAGAAGCTTGTCCAGGGGCTCCTAGCAAATGAGAGCAGTGGGGATTTGAACCCAGACCTGTTTCACTCCCAAGTCCAGGCTCCATCTGAGGAATAGGGAAGGGAACCAACCCGTTGTGGGCATCCCTCAGCTAGCACTGGGCTAGGCAGGGGCTTTGCCTACATCACACACCAGAACATCCCTACTGTCCTCATGGATCAAGAGAAGTGGAGCGACATGGCCCAAGGCCACACAGTGAGTTCATTCCAAAGCCCAGATCTGGCTCAGTCCAGCCCCACCCAGCTTTTTCTACAAGAGCCCCAGCCTTTTTCCTCTCTCTGGCAGACAGTGCTTGAGCCCCCACGCCATGTGGACCCATGGATGGGCGGGGCATGACCTCCTGGTAGCCTCACGCCAGGGTTCCTGGCTGCTGGACCTATCTGGGAGAGAGGATCCACGAAGAAGGGCATCCAAATGGTGATGGTGTGTGTTTATCTGCATACGGCCAAGGATGGAAGGGGCCCGTAAGAGTGACATCATTAGATCTCTTTGGGAGGCAGAACTGGAAGAATTTTACTCTTTACCTTATCTGAGATGGTTTGCACAGTGAGAGACTCGGTCAACATGACGGGGCTGTGCTCGAAAGGGCCAAGCACAGTGTGGGTGTCATGGGCTGAAATGTGTGTGAGTGCCATGCTGTATGGGGGTGACTGCCCACGGGCAGTGGTGGGTAGAGAAGGCTTCTTGGAGGGGGTGGAGCCTGAGCAGATGAACAGGAGTTAAATGTGTAACAAGGAAGGGAGAGGGCCATCTAAGAGTGGGGAGCAACCTCAGCAGGGGCAGGGCAGAGGGAACAAAGCAAGGTGCACCTGTAGCAGAGGTACAAGGTGAGGATGGGTGTGATGAATCTGTGACTCTCAGGCCTGGGAGGGCATTGAATGCAGTGCCCATTCGGTGCTTGGGTCCACTCCACAACACCCCCAACACCCCACAGCCTGTCCAGGCCTGCTTACACACAAACCGTGACCAGGAACTCACTACCTGCCAGGCAGCCTCTTTTGTCCTAGAATGGTTTCGTTACAGAATTTCTCTTTCTGTAGACTGCTTTCTGTAGGGTTGCCTATACCCTCTTCTCACCCCCCCATTCCCCGTGAGCCTGCGTGAATCATTCGGCCGTCCCAGCCCCATGCAGATATGTTTCAGAATGTCAGCACTACAGTTCACAGTCAAGCTCACCCTGCGCTCTGGCATTCTTGGTGGGTCCTGACTCTTGCTTTCTTTTTGCCATCCCCCTGCACTTCATGCATGGTCTCTGCAAAGTTGACAGGCATACTTTCCATGCTGAAACAGGATAGAGCTCCAGAGAAGCCCAGAAACCTCCCACTGGACTACCAGCAACCCATCAATCAGCACAAACCCACCCAAATCTCCTGGCCCCTAGCACATCCTGCTGTATCTTGCCCACAGGGGCATCCCAAGACACCTTGGCTGCTGTCTCGTGACATCTGGAGGCCCAGGGCCTATACTATTTACCTGGGCTTCCAGCTAGATGTATAGGTAAAGGCCCAAACAGTTGGTTCGACTTGGGCTGGCTAGCTGACTTCCCATCCCATCTCTGCCCTGTCTGTGTCTTTTCCAGAGTCTCCCTGTACTTGTGCCCATCTCCTTGGCTGGTCTGTGATGCACCAAGTCAGTGATTCTGAACATTTTATCTCCTTAGCCTCCTGTGAGGTAACTACCCCTCCTCTCCCTTCTTCAAACTGTCTGGAACCTTCATCACCCATCCATTCAGGCCTAGTGCCTCCACTTGACTTCTGCTGATCCAGATGACCCACCAGGCCACTTCTCCCAAGGATGATTGCCTCTCCATCAACCACTTTATCTCAGAGGTCAGAACCAGAGCCTCAGTGACATGAACCCTGATGTGGCCCTAAGTTCCAAGAAGGAGTTCAAGGCTTTATATGATCTCCTAGTCCCCAGAGCCTTTGCACTTCCTGTCCCTCTACCTGGAGTGTTATTTCTTCTCACTGTGCTGGTTTCAGCTCACAAGAAACCTCCTCAGACAGGCCTTCTCTGACCAAAAAGATTCCTGTCCCCTTTCTCAGAGCCTCTATCTCATTACAGTGGTATAATGTCATCTGAATATTTGAAATTATCTTACATATTTGCTTGCTTGTTCCTTTATTGTCTGTTTCTTTTTACTAGATTTTAAGCTCCAGGAAGGTAGGGACCTTACTTGTCCCACCAACCACTGGCAAACAGGAGCTACCTAACAAATGTTGGTTACGTATGTTCTGGATAAATAAATGCCCCAGCTCCGATTCTCACTCCTTTCTCCCATCCTACCCTGCAGACATGCTGATTGTCCTCTGCGTATTGTTAGGACATCCCATATTCCTTCAGACTTCTGTGTCTCTGCACACATTTGCTTCTGCTCTGAGGCCCTTCCTCTATAATTCTGCTTGGCGAGCTCCTACTCACCCTTTAAAACCCAGCTCAATTCCAATTTAAGTGGTTCTGTCCCTTTTCTGGCTTTCTCGCATCTTCTCACTCCTCTACTGTAGAATGAGCTGTTTGCAGTCTACAGGCTGGAGGCTCTTATGGTCAGGAGGAGGCTCAGAATCATTGTGGGGGCCTGGCCCAGGGCAGCTTCTCAGAGGATGTTTCCTGAGCCGCGCTGAGCAATGAGACCCTTTGTGTGTCCCCTCGAAGGGAGTGTCTCATCCAGCAGGTGCCTCACCTCTGCAAGGTCTCTCTACCTCCTCTCTTGCCCCCTGCAGCAGCCAGAATGAGATTTTACAAATGCAATGTGTCTAGTTCACTGCTTAAAACTATTCCAGATGACCCTCATCATACTTAGAACATTTCCAAACTAACTCTTCGAGAGGTGGCATCGAGGCCCTCCACCCCGTCCATTTTACTCAATTTCCTCCTGCGTCAGGACCTTTACACTTGTTGTTCCCTCGTATACGTTCCCCACAAATAGTCACTAGGCCAGCTCTCTCTCATCGTTCACACCTCACCTCAAACATGGCCCCCCCACCCCCCGCAGCCACCTGCCTTCCATCGCTCTGCTTTATTTTCATCATAGACCCACCACCTCCTGGAGTTTTCACAATGTCTGGGGCTTCTCACTGCACCACAAGCTTCTCAGGGGAGGGGATTTGTCAGCCTCATTCATTGCTGTATCCCAAGTACCCAGCCCAGTGTCTGGCACATGGTAGGTATTCAACATAACTGTCACCTGATCGATCCTTCCCTATCCCTGATAAGAACAGCCTCTGGCGTTTGACTTTTCAGAAGACCAAGTCACTAGAAAGTAAGTTCTATGAAGGCAGGGATTGTCTGTCGATTTTCTTTACTGCACTATCCCCAGGGCCTGGAGCAGTGCTAAGTACACAGTAGGCTCAAAGTACGGTTGTTGGGGGGAAAGGGAGGGAGTTGTCATTTGGGGCTGAGCTGGCTGGAGATCTGAAGCCAAGGAACAAAGTCTTTGAGAACTTCCAGCCTCATGAAGGGGACACAGGTGCCCCCCACAGCATAGAGGCAGGAACTGGCAATGGGAGTGACCCACCATTGGGCCACATCTCACCTGACAGCAGCATGGGGTCCTTGTCCACGGACTTGCGCACCTGGTCAGACTCTCCCGTCAGGGAGCTTTCGTCGATTTTGAGGTCATTGCCCTGGATGAAGAGGCCGTCAGCAGGGAGAAGGTCACCTGGTGGTAGGAAGGGCAATCGAGTTGGCAGGGTCTCAGGTGGCTGGAGGGTCTAGGAACATTCCTTTGAAGGTGTGTTTGCAAGGTCAAGTTCACCATTGGGGACCAGCTGCCTAGAGCTCCCAGGGTGTTGGAACCAAGATGGCACTCATCACAGGCCAATAGGCAGCTGAAGACTGGAGCCAAGGTGAATGGCACAAGGCCTGGAGGGCTGAGGCTGGGCCCAAGAACAATCCTAGCTCAAGTGGGCTTGTACTTCTGTTTATAAAGTGCTTCTCTTGGCCTGGTGTGGATTTGGGGTCCAGTTTTCTCAATGATTCATTCTCTGGTCTCAACTACGGTTTGGGAAATTCTTCTAGGAGGGACTAGTCTGTCTTGGCTAGGCTGAGGAGACCCTATGACAGGTCACTTTATCAGAGGAAACCAAGCCTCCTAAGGTGGAGTGAAGAGGGAACTCCAATCTCTTCCCCATCGTCTGCCTCTGCTTACCCAGGACATATCTCACCTATACCCCCTTTGGCACCAGCCAGCCTGACCACTCTCTCCACGGTAGTATCACAGGCCCATCCACGTCCACTCCCTACAACACCCTCTATATCCCAACAACCATCCATCAACAGCCCAATTATAGATGGGAAAGGGATTTTGTCTCATAAACCCATTCTGAGTGTCAGTGGTCCTTGGAGCATTATGTTGAGAAGGCTTCTGTATCTAGGCTTTGAATTGTGATTGATTAGTAATGTCTGTTACAGGTGGAGGTTTTGAGAGTGGTAGCACATGTGTCATGTATCTGCCATTTCTGACTTTCAATGGATTCTGGAATCCTACCTCCTCCAAGAAGTAGCCTTCTACCTCCCAAAGGATCTCAGAAGACATCCTACCTTGGGATTAGCTTTCAGGAACCAACCCCCTTCCCTGGGCCAGCCTCTTTGGGTCTGCCTGTCCTGTCCTGCCTCTGCCCAGACTCTAGCTCTAGCACCTGGCTCTGTGGCTGGGACGCTTACCATATTTGACCTGGGCGATGTCCCCAACCACAATCTCGGCCACAGGGATCTGGACCACCTGGCCAGCCCGAACCACGGTGAACTTCTGCTCCTGCTCAATGCGGCTCTGCAGGCCCCGGAACTGCTTTTCTTTGCTCCAGTCATTGAAGGCCGTGACCAGGACCACACAGATGACAGAGAGGAGGATGGCCGCCCCCTCGATCCAGCCCGCCTCCGCCTCCCCTTCATCCTCTGCCCCTCCCTGGGCCGTCGCACATCCTGCAGAGGGCAGAAGGAAGCAGGCAGGGTGGGGTCAGCCAGGCAGGAGGGGCCTCACGGGCCTGGATTTAAATCCCAGCTCCCCAAGTAAAAAACGTTGACAATTAGATGAACACGATCCAATTTATCCAATGTGTCTGGGTGGTGAGCCCTTCGGTTTCCTGTGTTGGTTCTAGGGGTGGGATCTTGGACAAATGATTCCATCTCTTTGAACCTCAGTTTTCAGATCTGTAAAAAGGGATGGATATTCTTTATCTGGGGGACCTATTGTGAGGGCTGAACTTCAGTGAGGTAAGGTCCATGGTGGCTCCAGCACAGACCCAGCAGGTCTGATTCATGAAGAAAGAGAAAAAGTGAGGATGTAACAGGACGAAGGCAGTCAGTATTGATCAGGGTCTGGAGCGCAGTTTGGCTGACGTGCTTTCTTTCCATTCTTCCAGCAACTGTGAGGCAGGTCTGCAGACAGCAGGCTGGAGGGCAGGAACCACGGTGCCGGGCCCGACCTCCAACGAGCTGGTTCTAATTCTGCCACTGCCCCTGCGTGATCCTGGGTAACTCACCGTCCTCTCTGTGCTGCAGTGTCCTCCTCTGCAAAACTGGAGTCACGGAGACCTCCTTCCAGGTTCCAGGAGAGGAAGGTGAAAGCCCCACCTAGAGCTTAGCACACAGCCCTTTCGCATCTCTGGTTGGATTTGATGTCACCCTCTAGGCTGTAGGCTGCTCACCTGTCCTACAGTGACCGTGCATCCCATACACTCTTGCACTGTTGAACATCCCAGTCTGGTTCCCCAAACTGCTTGAGGCCTGCCAGGCCCACCATGTGAACCGAAGAAGAAAAAAGCAGGCCTATCTGATACAAAAGCCTCAGGCCCTGCCCATGCAGTACTAGGTCCTAGGGTCTTTCCAAGCCCCTCCATGCACCCTGCCTCCTGTGTCCCCCAAAGCACCCAGAGAGGGAGAGTTACCTCCATTTACAGATGAGGAAACTAAGGCTCAGAGAGGTGAGGGAACAGCCAAGGTAGGTGTGACAGCCAGGACTAGCCCAGCCCCTTTTCCCCACCAGGAGGTGGTGAACTGCCCTTTCTATGGAAAATGACCCGAGTAGCATCAGACTATCCATCCCCGGAAAACTCAGAGAGCTTCCCTTTCGTGGTGGGAGGGCAGGGGACTGGACCATTCACAAGTGACTTGTGCCAAGCATTCACTTTAGTTCTCAAGCTGACCAAGAGAAGTGGTTCAGAGAGGGCTGGCAACTCACCTGGGGTCATACAACAGATCTGGAGTTTGAATCCAGGCCTGGAATCTGGGTCTGGTCTGCCTACTGTCCCTGAGCCCAGTGGCCTCCTCTGCCATGTGCTGGCCTCACGTTGCCAAAGACCCTTGGCTAACTGTCTGGAAGTCCACTTCAGCCCCAAGGAAGAGAGAACAGTTTTGAGAGATCCCAGCAGGAGCTTCTGGGAAGCCAGAGGGTCAGAAGCAACATGACCAGAAGGCCAAGTGGTACCAGGGAATGTTTTCCAGCCCCTGGAGGGGTGGAGGTCAAGGCTAGCTGGTGGGCCTAAGCTTGGGACGGTACAGAATCATGTGGCCCAGCAGTATGTATCACTAGAAAATTCCACAGCTTTCACCAAACGAGTCACACTCTGCAGACTAGTAAACAACCGTATCACTGCACAAGGTCCTCGATGTCACTCTTTTTTTCTTTTGAAATTTCAGACTTTTGCAATAATCTTAAACTGCTTAACTGGACCAGCCTTTAGTGCTGATGATAATCATAATCATGCTAAAGTAACTGCCATTGGGCCAGCCTTGAGCTTGAATCCCAGCTTTGATTCAGTCACTGCTGGGTGCCTATGACCGGACTACTTAACCACTGTGCCTCAGTTTTCTCATTTGTAAAATGGGGGTGGTGACAGACACTCCCTCGAAGGTGGCTGAGAGGACAGAGGGAGAGCCTTTACGTAAAGCACTCACCCTCCTGAGCACATAGCCAACAAAGAGTGAAAGCTGCTGTTTTTTGTCATCCGGTGTGCAGAGTGCCTAAATGCATTCAAGTTCACAGCCAGCCTTGGATGGAGCCTGGAGCCCCAAGCTATGGAGGCGTCCAGCTGGCGTTCAGCTGCGATGACCGGGGGAGGCAAACAAGGGCACCCCTCCACCATCATGAATGACACCAGAAGCCCCAAAGCCTGGGAAACACAGGTGAACCTTTCTAAACAGAAACCCAATCCATGGAAATGTGCTCTTTTGGGCTTCAGGGGAGTGACTTGAGATACAGAGCCCCAGTTCTTTGCTTTATGGGACTTTTATTACTCTCTGCCTCTGCTACGTGCTTTGTAAATGGGAAGACTACTCTTTCCCTGTTGTGTATTTCATTGGTTCCCCCCCCCCCCCCCATTTACAGATGACAGCAGTCACTGCAGCATTTAGGACACTCAGAGATAACCAAGGACCATGGAAAGCCTTTGGGGTCTGGAATTGTAAAGACTGACTTTGAATCCTGGCTCTGCTGTGTGACCTTGGGTAAGTGACTTGGTCTGTCTGAGTCTCAGTTTGGACAGCTGTAATGTGGGATGACTTTGTGACCCCAGGGCCTAGTAAGGGCCTGGCATCTGTTGGGTACAAGATAAATGGTCTCCTTTTCATCAGCTACTCTCCCTGGACTGGCTTCTGGAAGCCAAGGGGGTGGTAGCTGAGCAGGGTTCACACTCTGTTCCCTTGACTCCCAACCCTGCCTGTTGCCTTTGCTGGTTCCATACCAAGGAGCCCTTTGGGTCCTTGAGGGCACTCTGCTGGCCAAAGCCCATTTGTTTTTCCTTCCTTCCGAGAACTGTCTGATGGTCACTCTGTGCCTTGGGTGGGCCAGAGTGGGGCTGTGGATTGCTGGGTTAGGCCTTCAGCTACCAGGAACTGCTGGACCCTGGGAACAACTCCTGCTGCCCCAGATGCAATCAGGGAAAAGAGATGGGGAAATGGAAAGAAGGGGGGCACTGGCAGACCCTGCTGAGGTCTCCTCTGGGGCCCCTTGGGCTGGGGCAGGAACAGGTTCTGAGCAGCCCGCAGCTGCTCTCCCTGGACCTGAGGCTTTGTAAGGTTCGGCTTTTGTCTGTGTGACCTCAGGGAACTTCTTGGCCTCTCTGGGCCTACTCTTCTTGTCCATCAGTAAAATGGGAAAATGACTTGCTAGAAGGTTACCAGGGCCCGGCATCAAATATGGGCCCTCGAAACTAGAAGAGACACAAACGTTTTCTAAACACCTACTATGTGCCTGTCACTCTGCTGGCACTCTGACACTAGGGGAGCTGTCAGGAACAGGGAGTTGGGAACACTGGTGTGTCAATCCCAGCTCTGTCATGAACATGCTGTGTGACCTCCCCCAAGTATCTGGAGGACTCTGAGCCAAGGAAGCAAACAGGAAAGTGCGGTGGGTGCCGCAAGGCTCTACGGTTTGTAAACCCATCACCAGCATCATTCTGGACACGACTGATGAAGCTTGAGTCTGACTTGGCAGGGTGGTGGGCCTGGCAACATGAAAGGTCCAGAACTCAGAGCTCAGGCCAGAGCCTGGGCATTGGGGAGAACGTATAGCCACAGAGTGCAGGAACTTCACTCTCTGGTGCTGGGATATGTGCAGTGGCTGCCCTCATCCACCCAGGTCTGGCCTGAGCTAGTGTCTCAGCTAGAGGTAGGGAGGGGCAGTGGAAAGAACTAGAAGACCTGGATTGAAAGTCGAGCCTTACTGCCTAACAAGCTGTGTGACCTTGGGTAGGTTCTTCCCCTCTCTGGGCCTTGGTTTCCATGTCTCTAGAAGGGAAGGGCAGCCCTCTGTTTGGGGGGCTGTGTGTGGGAAGGCTCCTCCTGGCATGCACTTGGAGTTAATCCGTGCTCTCACGGGGACCCCCCTCTACCATCTGCCCTCTGACTTCTCTATCTTGCACTAAACTGGGTCACAGGAAGCCATTTACCTGGGGGGCATTGACTCAGTCCTGTCCCTTCCTGAGGAAATGCAGCTGAGTGATAGAGCGTGGGCTCGGAAGCCAGAACGTCTGGGTCTGAGTCATGCTTCTGCTGCTTCCTAGAGTGTGACCTAGAGAGTCATTTACTATCTCAGGGCCTTGGCTCCCGGATGATAACAGCACCTACCCACAGGGTTCTTGTGAAGATCAAATGAACTTCTACTGTAAATGCTCCCAACTAGTGCCGGCTACACAAATAGTTAGAAGAATGATCATTATTATTATGGTTGTGTGTTGCACCTTTAGCTGAGTTCAAGGCTTATTCAATCCAGTAGCCATGTGTAGCCTTCTACATTTTCTGTGAAACTCCTGCAAAGATTGTTGCCCGATATGCATCTCTTATAAGGCCCTATGTGAAAGTTCATCCCAGAATTCACTGTCAGGGGACACGCTACCAACCAAAGAAACTGTTTTCCTGCCTTGTTGATAGCCTGAGCTAAGAAAGTCATCCTAATTCCCTTTCTGCCTTGGCATCCAGGAAGCTTAAAGTCAAATTTAAATCTCAGTCATGGCAGGAAATATGGTTGGTTTATTTGCTTCCATTCCTTTCCTGTCTTTTCTGTTCAACTTCATCTTGTGAGATGTGCCCTTCTTGTGTCTTTAAACCCTTTCTGGGAAGAGTCACACAGGATAAAAAGCAACTTAGTAATATTATGCATAAAATTGAGGTAGTTGGCCTAAGAGTTGGTCATTAGACTTGGGCAACTAGTAGACTTGGGCAACTAAGTTGGTCATTAGACTTGGGCAACTAATAGACTTGGGCAACTCTGGCTTTGGATGGGGTGAGGGGACAGGTGTTCAAGGAATTTCAGAGACCACCTCCTCATCTGGGAAATGAGGCCCATAATGGTTATTTCTTATAAGCTATTCACTTTTTATTTCCTTGCTTGAAGCAATGAACATAGTAGGATTATCTGTTGATGTAGCACATTCACTAGGAAAATGTCGAATCATAAATAATAACAAGTGTTTATAACATCCTACTAATGAAAAATCAGATTGTAAAAATCTAACAAAACAATATATCTTACGTGATCCCATAGTATGTGTCTGTCTATCTATCTATCTCTCTATCTATCTATCTATCTGTAATGTGACATAGGTTTGAAAGACTGTGTCATCATAAAGGAAAGAGTCATTGAGTTGATAAAGCACTAGCTGTTAGCAGGTGCTCACTTTCTGGAATGAAAAGATGAGGGAAAGTTGAAGTTCTCCATTAGGACTCCTAAGTTCTGACTTTGACAAGAGAAGGTCTGCTCCACAACCCTCCCTGGATGAGTGGGTGGTGCTTCCTCCGTCAACGGAGCAGTGTCCCCAGTCAGAACTCAGGGACAGATTTTGGGAGGCCCTCTCAAGACCAGGACTCCTCACGTGGGAAAACATGTTCGGCGTCAGCCTCACAAGTGTGTGGGTGATAGTGAACCAACTCTGGGATAGGAATGTGAAAGAGGAGGAATAGCGTGGATACTGAGTCTCTCGCACGCATGAAGGATGAGACCTACGAGGGAAACTGGGAGGAGGAAGCCTGGGGCCGTCACACCCATGGTGGTAGCAGGTCCAGCACCCACTCGGTGACCTCGAGTGAGTTAATGCCCATCTCTGTTCCTTGTTTTCCTCATCTTTAAAATGCACCTAATCATGGCCCTTACCTCATGGGGATTTAGGAAGATGACATCCGAGCTCAGAGCTCGGCACACTGTAAGTGCTCAATAAATGCTCACTGTAGTTCCTTTCACTGTTGGTGCAATCCTTGCATCTTGCACATGGAAAAACTGGGGACCGGGGGCTGTGGGTGGGGCCCTGTCCCCTGGGCCTCAATTTCCGTGGCTGAGTCCCGGGTACCCGCAGGTGCACGTTTGGTACAGGGTGGGGCGCTGGAGTCTTACCTTCATTGTTCTCTCCAGGCGGGTGGTAAAAGGACAGCCCCAGGGAGATGATGGCCGCGATTTCCAGGATGATCAGTGTCACATCTTGCAGTGCCTCCCACACCAGCTGCAGGAAGGTTTTTGGCTTCTTTGGAGGTATAAAGTTTTGCCCAAAAATCTGCTTTCTCTTTTCCAGATCTGGAGCGGTGCCCGGCAAACCTGTGGACAGAGTGCAGGAAGGTTGGCCTGGGAGAGACACTCAGCTTCCCGGGAATCATCCTGAATGGGGCTGGCCCCATGGGGAAGCACAGAGCGGGGGGTGGGGGTGGGGTGGTGGAAACAAAGCAGAAAACTTGCAGGCACCAGCCAGGCACCCAGCACTCGCGCCAGGCCCAGAGTGGGCTCCTGTGAAATGCCAGAGACACCATGAAGTGGGGTGAAGAGTGGTCCCCCACAAAATGATATTTCCGCATCCTAATCCATGGAAACTATGAAGGTGACCTTATTTGGAAATAAGGAAAACGGTCTCTGCTGATATAGTTAAGGATCTTGGCCTAAACCCAGTGTTAAGTGTCTTCATACGTGATGGAGGGAGAAGACACAGACCCAGAGGGCACAGGCCAAGCGAAGATGGAGGCAGAGATGGCAGGATGCAGCCACTAGCCAAGGAACGCCAGAGCCACGAAGACGCCCAAAGAAGCAAGGATGGGAATGTCCCCTAGAGCCTTTGGAGTCCGCATGGCCCTGCCGACACCTGATTTCCAGACTTCCGGTCTCCAGAACTGTGAGAGAATAAATTGCTCTTGCCCAAAGCCACCCAGTCTGTAGCCATTTGTTATGGGGGCGACAGAAAGCACATACACACCACCAGGCCCACCCCCCACCACACCCGTGTGCCTGCTTTGCATTTCCTCCCAATCTCTTCATCGAGCACACACTTGGAGACCCCTGCCTTGGGTGTGAATCCCAGCCTGTGCCTCCAGCTCTGAGCCTCAGTGTCCTCCTCTGTGACGGGGATGACGACTGTACGTAGCCCATGAGTGGTTGTGAGCATCTCAGGACAGAATTCGTTAGGTCAGTGTTTGTTGAGCACCTACTATGTGTCCAGCACTGTTCCAGACACTGGGACAGAGCAGTGAGAGACACAAACAGAGCACCCTGCCGGAAGTGCTGACTTCCCAGGGGACACACAAGACGTGGTCAAGCGGTGCCTGGGGTGTGGCATACACTCAGTGGAGGCTAGTGGCCTGTCTCATGGACCATGGGGGTGAAGTGCAGTCCTCATCATGCAGGGCCGGGACATAGCGGCCCGCTTCCAACCCACTGTTTCTTCACTTCCAGACAATTTTCCCTGCCTCACCAATCCGATCCTTACTCCCTGCTCAGCAATCTTTGGAGGCTCTGCACTACCTCCAGAATAAAGTCCATGCTTCTCAGCTTGGCTCTCTGGCCTCTTGATCGGACCCCCAAGCCATGCTTGCGGCCACATTTTCACTACCTGGCCCCCTCCCAACCAAATCAGGCCAGTCCTCTGCTGGCGTGGCTTGTGTGTACCTCCTGCCACATGTTTGATCGGGTGTGCCTTCCACGTCCCTCCTCCCTGCTCCGTTTGCTTGTCTGCAAGTCCCCTCCCAAATTCATTCGCTCCAAGGTGTGGACAAGAATTGTCCAATTCTACCCATAGTTAACATTTGAAATCATTCCACTTGGGCTTCATTCCTTGAAATAAAAACTCCAATTCCTTTAGATTCCCTGGGACAGGGAAGCCATCATCAGTTCTGGACACCATGGTGTGAATGAGTTTCAGGCTTTTTCCTGGGAGTGGGATTTGGTAAAGGGAAGAAAGGAGAACTGGGGATAGTGGTGGGGCCTCGGAGGGAAAGGGCTATGACCAGTCAATACTGGCCTGTTATGGCAGTTTGCTGGGCTTTGACCAGTCAGTTCCTTTTTCTGAGCCTCAGTCTTGATAATAGGGGAGTTCAGTAGGATGGGTGGGTCCTAAGGATCCCACAGGTTCCAAGGTTCCTGAAGTGGTCCTGCTGGGGTCTATTCACAACTCTTCATATGTTTGGTATAAATAAGGGCTTCACTAAGAAGCAGCTTAGCAAAATTGGGGCCAGTCTATCTCCTAGGCCTGTCCTGATTGATTCACAGAGAGTGAGTCTTTGAATCTTCTGAGGGTCTGTGATTCAAACGTTCTGGAGTGTGACCAGTTGAAAATTTGGGTATTCCCCAGTTCTGGGAGTCTGGTCATAGCTCAGGGGTTCTTTCATCTGGGGATTCATGGGACTGGCTTTGAGATCTTGGGTCCTGGGACAGAGCACAGGGCAGGGGGTTGCAAATCTGCAGAGCCATGGGGCTGAGCAGCTTTTGTGAATGAGTGAAGTAGGTGGGTGGGGGGCAACAGGGAGTAGTGGGGACTGGGGCAACATGAAGAATCTCAGTCATTTTAAAGGGGGAAATTATGTCTTAGCTCTTGTGGGAGAATGTGGAACCAATGAGGTAGATCTGTCAGTCTTCCAAGGGAAGCTGGACACCTGAAATTTGACATAAAATCTTCCCATTAAAAATAGCCCAGGATGAAATATGATGTATCTGTGAGCTAGATTCAGCCCTGGGGTTGCTGGTGTGAAACCCCCAAGGCTATGGACTGGGGTGAGGGGAGGAGCAGGGAGGCGCCAGAATAGAACAGCCTCCCTGTCTCTTCCTCATCTTTCCCGGGCTTCCGCCACTCCCCAGCACTACACCCTGCCCTGCTCTGCTCCCTGCAGGTTCTGAGGTCTCCTCTGTTTTTTAGAAATAACAGCTCACAGAATAAAAATATTTGTGTGTTCTGTAGGGCCAGTCCCATTTAGAAATCTCTAGGCAGTTTCCACACAACAAACACCCTAGTATATAAACCCAAGATGGGAACCTTGGGTGTTGAGGTGCTCACATAGGGTGACTGAGATGACAGATGGTGGCCATGACATCTTGCTCACCCTCTTCCTCTTAGGGGAAGAAGGTGGGCTGAGCTGGAGATGGGGATACCCAGCCCCAGGAACTCAGATGGGCTTGAACTCAGATGTTATAGGTTCAGATGCCAGGTCTGAGTGACTTTCGGCAAGAGGCATCGCCTCTCAGTGCCTCAGTTTCCTCATCTGTAAAACGTGAGTAACTGCAGGGCCTACTTCACAGGGTTGGGCGGGCCTTTGGCAGGATGTCTCGCGTAAGGTGCCCGGTGCTGTGCCTGGCACTGGGTGAGGGTATTGGTTAGTGTCGCTCAGTTTTAGGTGGTGTGTGTGATAATTATGGCCTGCCGGAGGAGGAAGACTTTGGACAGGTGGCATTTCAGTAAGATGGGGAGGAGATCAGTAAGATGGTCAATGTGAGGACAGGAACAGCAGAAGGGCTATATGACTGCAGACAAGCCACTTATCCTCTCGGGGCCTCAGTTTCCCCATAGGTGACATGAAGGATTGGCCTGACGGAAGGATAGGGGCTGGTGGCTCTGATACCTTGTATCCAAAGACAGTGGTTTTGAGGACATACAGGTGGGACCTCCCACTGTCTAATCCACCTATCATGTTTTCCCCAGGAGTGGAATCTCATAGTTTCCCTGCCTTCTGGCTGAAAATGAACATGCCTATTTTGGGGAGCAGAAACAACAGAAGGTGATGTGAGAGATGAATGGTGCTGGAGATTCAATTTAGATTAAAGAGCATCTCACCATTTAGCATATTAAAAATTAACATTCTGTGTCAAGTATCGCTGGACAAAGCCAACAAGGCCTTGAAAATTCAGAAACACAGTGCCTGGGCATTGATGTCAGAAGCTGTGTGGGGTTGTGGGTTTCTAATGTGAATTTCTTTTTTTTCACAAGAGGCAGAGGACAGAGTGAGGAGTCAGGTTTGTGGATGAACTTGGGCCATTTATCTCATCCCTAGGGGACTCAGTGTCCTCATCAATAAAATGGGAGCAAAGTAACTCGTAGACTGTGGTGAGCCATGCAGAGAAGAATGTGTGCAAAATTGTACGGGCGTAGCAATTGTGCCTTCACAGTAAAAAGCCTCCATCACTTGTACAAATTCTTCTATTGGAATCGGAATTTGTGTGTTCTATTAATCACGTAATAGGAGAAAGCCAAGCACAGAGCATGGGAAGCTTGGGTTGTACAGCAATTATTTGCTGCAATGGCTGTTTGCTATCATTGGATATTAGAATAACCTTTGTGCCAAGCTTCATTTCTATCCCGCTGTCCTGGACACAACTGGATTTGTTCCCAGCCTCTAAGCCCATGCCCCTGCTAATCCTCATTCCTCTATGTGGATTGCCTTTCTCTCTCCTTAGCTCTTTCAGGCCCAGCCCTGAGTCCCGCAAATGGCAGCCTCAGGCCATGAGAGAGGTCTTGTTTGGTCAGCTGCACACTTGCACAGTGTTAAAAAAGTGATAGGGGCGCCTGGGTGACTCAGTCGATTGAGCATCTGACTCTTGGTTTCCACTCAGGTCATGATCTCATGATTTGTGGGACTGAGCCCCGCATTGGGCTCCAGGCTGACAGTGTGGAGCCTGCTTGGGACTTTCTCTCTTTCTCTCTCTCTGCCCCTCCCCTGCTTGCACGCGTGTGCTCTCTCTCTCTCTCAAAAATAAATAAAATAAAATAAATGATAATTTGTTGCCAGCATTAAAAACTCAGGTACTTCCACATAAAAATCCGGATGTCTAGCTCAGCAAGGATGTGTGCGTGGACCTCAGGGAGCTGGAACCTGTGGATGAGAGCTCTCTGACCCAAACATTGGCCTCATCTTGGCTGGCGGACATGTTTCCTGTTAAGGAAAGCTCAGGGGGACAGTGAGAACCAGCTTAAGTTCTTCCAGGAGCAGAGGAAGTCTTTGCATCGCCTGGACCTAGCGCAGAGCTGGGGACCAGGAAGAGTGAGTGCAGGAAGGGATCCTGGTTTCCTTAGAGGGAAGGACTTTGTCACCAGTGGGCTGAAGTGGATGGATGTCTAGGGAGGAAGGAAAGGGAAACACACCCAGAGGCTGGACAACCCGCCATGGTGTCCTGTCACTAGATGCCAGGCCCCCAGCGACTCAGGAGTCTTTTCTCTAAAGAGGCCCGAATTCCCCCCCGGCCCCTCTGAAGGTAGAGAAAGTAGTTAGGATCCTATTAGATGGCGTGTATCCAATCTTCCACTTGCTTATTTAATTAATCGACAAATATTTATTGAGCACCTACTATAAGCCAAACATTGCTTTACATGTTGGGGACTCTGGTGCCAGGAAGGGTTTCCTGAAGGAAGTGTAATTGGGTGAGCTCAGAAGAAAGAGTGGGGGCTAATCAGGTGAAAGGGTCTGGGTAGGGTAAGAGGGTTGGCGAAGGCAGAAGAAACCCCAAAGGGCTTGGGAAAGGCCAATGTGGCTGAAGCATCTCCCGTTTGCCCTTCAGGAGAGGGGGCAGATGGTCTCCAAGGGAGAGGACACATCTTTTTGGTGCCACACGGGGTCCTCATTGAGCAGGCCTTGGAGTGCCGGGGCGGGGCTATCTAATGGATAGCGGAACTCATCTTGTTGCCCTCTTTCCCTTGCCTGCCTGTTAGCTCAGCACTGAATTTACAGTTCACTTCTTAGAGCTGCATGGAGGACTCAGTGGTACCTGTTGTGCCTGTAAATCATCATCTTACTTCTCCTTTCTTCCCTTTGTCTGAATTTCCTCACGAAAGTCATTAAAAATCTTTCTGTATGAGACAAACTTTTACAAGCTGCTCTGCTTGTAGGACATGCGTAATCAAGTAGGAAAAAAGGGAGTGTTGAGGTAGGCACAGGTGCAGGGATTCAGAGGTCAGAAGGAAGGGGCAAGATGAAGGAATGGGGGCATGTCACATATGACTTACTTTTGGCCCTGGTAATTGGGGGCTGGGCTCTGCTTTTCCTGTGTGGGGGACACTGACGTGAAACTCCTCATGCCAACCAGCTGGGCTCTGTGAAAAGTAGGGGGCTTTGGCCATTGGGAGGGGCTCAGGGTGAGAGTTGGCAAGCCATCTGGATGACCTCTGACCTCTTCTTCCCTGCTCTGAGACCCCCACAAGGCTGAGCATCCTTGTTCCCCGCAGAGGGATGCCAGAGAACTTTTTCAACCCCAGGAAGGTAGCCATAATGAATGCTGCCACTGAATTTGGCTGATATTTGGGGGGCATTGCCTGGCTGAGTGAACCTGCCTGCTGTCTGAGCAAATGATTTCAAGGAGAAAGTAACTCTCCATCTGCTGCTCAGCGTTAGTGCAAAAACAAACTGCCCCCCCCAGATGCCGGTGCTTGGCATATATTGGCCCTCATAAATCATAGATGCAGTTGTTACTACTAACTACCACACTATCAGCATTACCATCACTCTCGGCCTGGAATGTGCCTCCTGGATGTTTCTGTCAGCATGGCTGCTGTCTGAGACTGTCTGAGACCCACCACTGCAGCCACGCCACACCCCTACCTAGGTCCCGAGACTTGGTTTGGATGCCTCTTCACTTGCTGTGTGACCCTGAGTAGGTTACTTACCCTCTCTGGGGGCCCTCAGGTTGTTTCACTTGAGGATGAAACAGAACCAGGCTCTGACAGTGCTTTGTGAACTGTGACATTCTTCCTCCTCTATTGGGGTCACCCCATTATGCAGGAATGTACACTGAGGCACAAAGTCCTTCTGCTGGGATGGCGACTGAGTCAGGCCCCTTGTCACAGAGTCCAGGGGTCACACGTGCCCTCCTCCAGCCTGATCTAGTTAGGGGTGGGCTGCGTCTGCCCAGAACAAATGCCCCACAGCGATCTTAACCTGATTAAGCTGACATAAGTCACTGGCTCACACAGGCCTGATCTGTCAGCTGTGGGGTGCTTAGTAAATTTCAGATGAAACAAATTGTGAGTGCTTCCCCAGGAAGGTCAAAGGGGGCTTCATGGCTCTTGCGTGCATTTAAAAAAAGGGAAGACAGTACAAACTGGGGAATGTACCCAGAAGGCAGGTGTGTGACTTAGTATGTGAGAGAGGCTGTCTGTGCAGGTATGCGTGCACTCGAGGGTGTGGCTGTGTCCGTGTGCACGTGAGTGGCCTGGAGCTTCACGTAGGAGGGGGCCTTCACATGCTCCCACCCTGTCAGAGGCCAGGGAGAGTGGGCCGCTTACAAAGACATCACTGCTGAGATGTTTGGGACTTCACAATGCTCAAGACAAAATGGTGAAATGGTAGGAAAGACCGGAGTTTGAGCTTTGCCCAAGGCTACTTCTGAGCTCCGTGACCTTGGGCAGGTGACCTCCCCGGTCTGGGCCTTGGTTTCCTGGTGTGTAACTTGGGGATGAGGACAGCACTCGTCTCACAGGGTCACTGTGGGGAGGGAACACACTGGATGTGCTAGGTTGGACAGGGGCCTGGCTCGGGGTAAAGGCTTCATAAGCAGTAGGCTTGCTACTGTTGCTGCTGTTATTTGAGCCACCCCCAAGCCACTAGCTCCAAACTTGGTTGTATGTTGGCATCACTAAGGGGCTCTGAAAAATATTAATGTCTGAGCCTCAAACCTAGAGATTCTGATTGAAATGGACTGGGGTGTGGCCTGGGCCTTCAATGTGCTGGGTGAAGGACTTACTGGTTCCCAGACCCGCAGCTAGAAACACGTTAGAAATGCAAATTCTGACGCCAGCCCAGACCTACTGACTTGACCGCTTGGGAGTGGGGTCCAGGCATGTGTGTGGTAACAGCCTTCCTGCGGGGACAGGCTGAAGAAGGGGCAGAGGGTGGAGAGGACGTAGCGAACGTGCTAGGTGCTTTGGGAATGGCACTGCCCTCGAGCCTCACCGACCACCCTGGTTTCTGCCAAGGTTCTGAGCAGGCAGTGGCTTGAGCGGCTTACACAGCAGGTGGGGGACAGAGCCTGGACCAGCCTTGTCGATCTTTCCCTTCCTTCAGCAGCAGGTGCCTGCTCCCCCACGGCTGGTCTCTCTCCCTGAAGGCTGCACACGCATGTCAAGCTCACAACCTGCCTTGAGGTGGCAGAGGAGGGAATGAGTGTTGTGCTTTGAGAAGCTGACAGACCCAGAGTTGAAGCCAAGGGGGTCATGGAGGCCACAGTCAGACCTTCTGTCTCCTGCTGGTGGCTGAAGGAGCCTAGAGAAAAACTAGGAACAAGGTGAGGAGAGAAAGGAGACCAGAAGAGGAGATCAGGCAGCTGAAGGTCGAGCTGACAGAGGTCCTGCCCTGCTCTACAATCTTCCATGGCTCCCCATTCACAACTGTGACCAACTCCTGTGCTGGTGGGCTCTCTGAGGTTGTCCCAAAGGACTTCTCCCACCTCACTCTCGGTCTTGCTATGTTTATCCCTCTCTGCTGCCAAGCTCTGAAACATGTCTGGCATTTGCTGGTGTTTGTCTGCTGTGTCTATGTTCATTTGGCTCCTGACCCAGAAGGCCCACCCCTCCCCCCTGTTGAGCTAGTCAGTCTTCTGAGACCCAGATGAAAATTCACTACCACCTTCTGAAAGCCTTCCTTGATTTACCCAGCAAGAGCAATCCATTCTTCTTTCCTTCCCTGAAACCATTTGTCACCCAGGACATTCACTAACACACTTACTTGGACATCCCTCCTGTGCTGGTTTTGGCCCTGGGGTCAAAGGCCGACAGACCCTTCTTCGCTGCCACTATCTTCTAGATTCTGATTCCAGGACACCCTAGAGGAGGCTGTTCGTGCCTGGGAGAGTTGGCCCTTAGGAAACTTCCTTCCTCTCCTGCTTCTCTGGCGACCCGACATGGGGATGTGAATGCTGGGGCCGCCCCGAGGCCCCTGCACACACGAACGACAGCCTGTGCCACCCATAAGAGCCGCTTAACACACCTGGGCTCAACCCCTCTGCAGAAAAACAGCCCGTGCCATGGGCATCCCTACGGTCTGCACCTGCATGTGTCTGGCCAGTTGCCGTAAGTAGAGAGGAGATTTGATGGCTTTATTCCAGTGTGCACAGCGGGCAGGTGCCTGGAGTTCACGATCACATCATGGTGTTAGTGATTCCCAACGGATGGGTGCAGGAGGAGGGCTGTATCTCTGAAATATCATGGCCCCAGGTGGGGTCGTCCATGGATCCAGGGTCTCTAATATTACGGGTGGCAATGTGGAGGCAGGAGCTCACACACAAAGCTGACAGCTGGTGTGAATGCGCACGGCCGCAGCACTGGCCGCTTTCTCCGTAGCACGTGGATGCGACGTCCATTGGCTCATGTGCATACACGTGGACATGGCATGGAAGGGCACCAGGGCTTGTGGGCACCCCAGACGCTGTGTCCCTCTAAGCCACCTTGACCCACATGAGGACACGAACTTCTCCACTGATTTAAATCCACCAGTTGCCTTTTCCCCGTGTCAGGCCAAGTTTCCACCCTTACTCTACGGTAGGAATCCTTACACCTGTAACACCTCTCCACGCATGGTTCCAGAATCTCCATCTGGGCAGGGCAGGGGTATGGGGGAGTGTGGGAGTGGGTGGTGGCGATCTGGTTGGGAGGCAGGTGGCCAGGGGCTCATCTTGAAGCTGTGAAGATAGCAATTACCAAGCATGAGGGGTCCAGGGGAGCTGGGGCCTTGAATAGGGTTGCCAGATGAAATACAGGAACCCAGTTAAATCTGAATTTCAGATAAACAGCAAATAACTTTTTTTAAGGAAAAGTTATATCTCATACAATATTTGGGACATACGACTAATAAAAGCATGAATTATTTTTTGTTTACCTGAAATTCAAATTGAACCGGAAGGCCTGTATTTTTCTTTGCTAAATCTGGTAACCTTACCCCTGAGGCTCCCCAGGTCCCCTCTCCTGGCTTCTCCACTGTTGGAGCAGAACAAGTCCTGTGGCCACCAGTCCTGCCCTCCCATCTGAGGATGAGGGAAACGAAGACCCAGAGCCGGGAAAGTGACCCAGCCCAGACACAGGGTGATTCAGCTGTGGCACTGCGGCTGGGCTCCTGATTCCCGGTGGAGGCCCTTTTCACCAAGGGAGGGGACGCTAGTCTCGCTCAAATGAACAGTGAGCTTTATTGCACATCCCCAAACGATGGCCATTTCATATTCTCTCTGTGTGTCAATCTCATTTAA
Source organism: Panthera tigris (assembly GCF_018350195.1). Classification (NCBI taxonomy): domain Eukaryota; kingdom Metazoa; phylum Chordata; class Mammalia; order Carnivora; family Felidae; genus Panthera; species Panthera tigris. The sequence goes on from NC_056661.1 coordinate 51,567,238, forward strand.
GGGATGTGATTCAGACTGTCCCGAGGTGACCTCTGAGAAGCTTTTATCTCATTCCCTTGGAAAAATGGAGGCCAGAAAAGCCATTTTTCTCTTCTGTGACAGGGTCTTGGTGGCTGAACGTAGACACGGGAGAGCTCATGAGAGGAGCTTCTCTATCCTCCCAGGAGAGGGCGCTCTGCACAGCTGCTGCCTGCAGCCTCCCTGGTGGGGACGTACCAAGGCGCAGAGTGCCGGTCTTGACCACTTACTGAGGCCTTGAGCAAATGGCATCCCCTCTGTGAGCCTCAGTTTCCTCATCTGCAAATTGGAGCTGAGGGGCAATCTTGCTCTGTCCGCTGGGGTTAAGATGAAAGGAGGAGAGATGTGGGAAGTGCCTGGCTGATGCCCAGAACCCAGCCAAGATAGCCCTTTCTTGCCTCTGAACTCAAATGCCACCCCCACATGACATCGCCAGAGGGGCAGAGTATATATGCCTTCTCACTGACCCCTTTGGGGAGGCAGGGGGCTCCTCACACCCCCATCCCTCCACTACACTGGGACCGCAGACAGAGGGGGCCAAATGTGCACGTATGTGCAGTTATGTGATCATCCCTCTATCCACGTGCCTTGCATTTAATTCTCCTGGCCATTCTATGAGTTCTACGCATTAGATGGATGGACAAACCAAGGCTCAGAGATGTCAAGTAACTTGCCCAGCGACACAGAGCTAAAGCTGGGATTTGAATCTGGATCTTTAAGGGTCCATAGCTGTACCCTTTCCACACTGTGCCAGGCTTCAGGACCTGGCACTGAAATCAAAGCCAAGAACTTTACCATTCTCCTGCTGCTCTTGAGACAGCCTTTTGCTATCAACAGAGACTTGGCAATGGACAAGGGGTAGCTTCCAGGATGCCAAGCACCTGAAGGAAAATGGGAGAACTTAGTCACCAGGCTGGGCGTTGCCAAATATTTGTGTTGTCAGTGAGGTCTGGATTCTTCCATTAACGTAAATAAAAGTCTCATATTTTGAAAGGGAAAAAAAATCTGCAAGCCCTTCAAAAGCTACAAAATTTATAGAAAAATGCCTTTCTGTCTTTGGAAGGCGAGCGGGCTGAATACACTGTGGTACATAGTGTACCATAAAATAGTACTATGCGACAGTTAAAAGAAATGAGATGCGGGGACGCCTGGATGGTTCAGTTGGTTAAATGTCCGACTTCGGCTCAGGTCATGATCTCGAGGTCTGTGAGTTCGAGCTCCGTGTCGGGCTCTGTGCTGACAGCTTGGAGCCCAGAGCCTGCTTTGGATTCTGTGTCTCCTACTCTCTCTGCTCCTCCCCCACTCATGCGCGCTCTCTCTCTCTCTCTCTCTCTCTCTCTCTCTCTCTCTCTTTCTCTCTCTCTCTCTCAATAATAAATAAACGTTAAAAAACATTTAAAAGAAATGAGATGCATGTCTATGTACTCCCAGAGAAGGCTCTCCAAGACAAACTGGGGAGTGGAAAAAAAGCAAGTTACAGAGGAACATGTAGTTTGATTCCATATATGTAAAACAGACAACTCAACAGAACAACAGCTTCTATTTCCTGTGGGTACGTATATATGAAAATGTGTAGCAAACGGGCCTATAAAGATCTGCTCCAAACTCATGGAGGTGGGACCTCTGTGGAGGAGGAGAAGGTGCTCGGATTGACTGTACAATCATAGTGGTCAAGGGGACCCTATTTTTGACTGAAATATTTTTAAGCAGGAGAAGGTGCTCATGTTTTATTTGAATAATTCAAATTTAATTTAAAGAGGCAACGAATATGTACTACAAGAAAATATAGGTTTGTATCCATATAACCTTTGGAGAGAGTGGGCTTGGGGACAAATACTCTGGGATTAAAACCTTGGCTTCATGACTTACTACCTGGGTGTTGCTGAGTGAGTCGCTTCGCCTCGTCTGTTGCAGGGGCTGTGGTGTCTGGCCCAGAGCCTGGTTGTGCAGATTAAAATGGGGGGGCAGGTGCGACATGCCAGACACATAGGAGGTGCTCCGTGTACAATGGCCATCATCGCTTCTTTCCTCCGAGTCCTGTCCTCGTCTCCCATCAGGGTCCCCTCTTGCCCCCAACCCTATTACACCACCCAGAAAACCTCCCCCACCCAAAGAAACGGTTGTCTCAGATCTGCCCACTCTCCTCTACTGCCTGCACGTTGGCCCAGGCCACCATCACTGCTCACCCTGGGGGGGCTCTGGTAGCCACCTCGCTGGTCTCTCTGTTCCCACTCTAATATTCTTCGCCCAACAGCCAGAGGGATATTTCAAAAGTATGGAATATATGGTGTTAGCGTCAGGCCCTTGCTTAAAATCCCCCAGTGGCTTCCACTCCCTGTACAGTCGTGGCCTTCACTTTCTTTTAAGTTTTTTTTTTTTTAACGTTTATTTATTTTTGAGACAGAGAAAGACAGAGCATGAATGGGGGAGGGTCAGAGAGAGGGAGACACAAAATCTGAAACAGGCTCCAGGCTCTGAGCTGTCAGCACAGAGCCCGACGCGGGGCTTGAACTCACGGACCACGAGATCATGACCTGAGCTGAAGTTGGCTGCTTAACCAACTGAGCCACCCAGGCGCCCCAAGTGGTGGCCTTCACTTTCTTCTGCAAACTCACTGCCCCCTCTGACCACTGTGCTCCGGTGACTCTAGCCTCTTTTCTGCGGTTTGAACACAAATGCTTTTCTGCCTCAGGGCTTTTGCACCTGGTGTTCCCTCCCTTTCCTGGAATGCTCTTTCCCCCTTTGCACCTAACTCAGCACTTCCTTTGGCTGAACCTGTCCCTCTCCCTGCCCCCAGAGAGAATGTTCTCTTTTGAATGGTCTCAGAGCTCTCCAGAAATCCCTTTTATTTTTATCATGATTTTAATAATTAGTAATGTAACTCGTTTTTCTTAATGTTTGACTCCCTGTTGACTCTAAGATCCATGCAGGCAGTGAGTACATCTGTCTTGGTCTGATACACACTAGATAGACAGACACTCAATTCAATAAACATGGGGCCTCTCCTAGACAATTGCATGGGGAGAAAGGAGGTAAGGAGGGGACAGTGTGTTAATTCCAAGGCAATGCCTGCTCTGGGACATTTTCATGCTGAGATCTGAGGGGCAGGGGAGAGACTTGGGGTCTCCTCAAGTCACTCCCAATATGGCCAAGGCCACACTGCAATGACCTCAGCGGCCTCCTCCGTCCTTGTTGCTGATGGGAGGGATGGAGAAGCCCACAGCCAGCCCCTGCAAAGGGACTTGCTGGGGAAACACCCAGGCCAAGCCTCACGCTGGGGCATCCCTCACACTTCCCACATAGGGGCCTGAAGTGGCTGCTGGGGAAAAAATGTCAGTGAGATCTAGTATCAGACATATGCCAAGGCAGGTAGAGGCCTTCATTTCTGTGACAGCAGCTTCTATCTGTTGCTAAAAAAAAAAAAAAAAAAAAAAAAAAAAAAAAAAAAAAAAAAAAAAAAAAAAAAAAAAAAAAGCAGCTTCTTTGAGGACTAGGAGGCAACTCCTAGAAATAGATGCTCCCTCAGGATGAAAGAATTCGGGGGTGGGGGAACGGAGATGGAGAGGGGAGGAGAAAGATGGTGGTGTGACAGTTATGAAGCAAATCAGAAAACCCACGAGGACCCCAGAAAGCTGAGGGTACCTCTGTGAAAGCTGTAACCGGCCGGTAACATATCTTATACTGGCATTCTTCTCTTCCCTGTTGTACCCCCTCCCCTCCCCACTCCCTCTTGGGATCACTCCCAAATATACCACCTGCACCCCAGCCTCGACTCACGCTCTGCTTTGGGGGGAGCCCTGAAGAAGGAGACAGGTCGGTAAGTGAGACTTGTGTGAGCAAGGGTGCAATACAGCCCTGGGGGCCGGCTTCCCGGGTCGACCTTCCTCCAATCACTGGCTGTGACCTCCCTGGACCCTTCCGCCCAGGGGCTTGGATCAGCTCTGTATGGGCCCTGGCCGCTCACAAATTCCCAGGTCCTCCTGCACACTTCTCTTGTAACCGTATCACTCATTCACGAAGCTATTAACCTTTAATAAGGGACCTTTTTAGGCTGCTGGATCAGCCCTGTGGCCGCTCACCTCGTGGATGGAGCTGCCCAGGGATGAGGGTGCACTGTGTGCGTGGCACACACAGAGAGGGTCCCACCCAGGGTGTGGGGCGCCCTGCCGATGATGTCACTCTGGTGGCGAGCTTCTTTTCCCCTCGCTCTGCCTTCCGTGTGCCCACTCGCTCTCTGCCTGGCCGTTCACCAGCCTGGCTGCCCTTCTGGCTCTCATCCTTCTGGGGTGGCTCTCAGCACCTTTTTCGGGAAGCCCCCCCACCCCCAGCAGCCCCAATCCGACCTGATGGCCCCATGCTGCTGCCTCCTATCTCCACAGAGGTTATCAAATGGCATTTCAACTGACCCTTCTGATTACTTCATTTCGAGCTCCTCAAAGGCAAGTCCTGTGTTGTGTCATTTTGTGTCCTTGGCTGTGGCTGGACACAGGAGACGCCACGTGCTTGTGGAGGGAGGGAGGGCTGTTGGCTGTGCTCAGTCACCACGTGGATACGAACCCCTCTGGTCCAATCATTCACCCTCACGATCACCACCGACAACACTTCACGGTTCCCCCGTGCCGGGTTCTGTGCTCACAGCTCTGCCACGTATAAGTCCATTTGATCCTTGAAGTGACTCCTTGTTGGGGGGGGGGTACGGTTAACAACTCCTTTTACACACAACTAGTACGGGCAGGGCTGGACTTGAACCCAGGGAAGCTGGTTTGCGTTCTCTTCTGAACTGCTGTAGTGTTTGGCCTCATGCATTCGATCAATCGTGACAGTGCTCCTCCCTGGTACCAGTACCCCCACCAAACAGTGGTCATACACAGCTGAGCAGAAATGGTAGGTGGACACCCACCTGGAGGCCTGACTGGGTACTGCTGATACCAAATATGCCATCTCAGAATCTTTAGAGAGCAAGTGGGACGTGCATTTCATCTTGATCCTCTGGGCTTTGAACTGTGTGGTTACAGCATCCAACGATTACCCGTGATTCCAGCTGTACCCCCTTTAAGGCTGTGTGACCTGAGGTGAGTCACTCACCTTCTCTGGACCTCTTGGGTTATAAAATGGGAGAACCCTGGAGACTCTAGAGGCCGATGAGAAGATTATGTGAGGCCATGCATGGCACAGAGCGCTTGGCATAGAGTGGGCACTTAATAAATATTCCCTCAAGTCACCAGTTGGACTTCAGTTTCAACTACATAAGGCCAATAGCCTCGTCCTTTATGGAGGAGGAACCCGAGCCATTGGTGGCATAGCCGGGACCAGAACCCAAGTCTTGAGACACCGAGGCCCCCTGCTCTCACGCTCCATGACTCTGGCGGGTGTGTACGTGTCCCTTCTGGGAACGGTAAGCATTCGCAACCCGTGTCTATCTTGAGAGTTAACTGCACGCTGGTGGATGTTCTTTTGTAACTTAGATGTTTTGTGGATCTCTCCAAAAATTTGACCAAGGCCACCTCCATTGCTGCCCATGTGACAGAGAAGGCTCAGCGCCTATTTCATGTATTAATACCTCCCATCCGTCCGGCAGGAAGCTGGCTACTCCCCTCCCTACCTAGAAACCTGTCACATTCTCTACTTAGAAGGCCGTTGTTTTGGGACACAGTGTGGTCCCTTCAGCAAACTGTTTCTGAAGTTTTACTAACTCTAAGCATTAGACAGGATGCATGTGTCTGGCTTCAGGAATCCGGTTCCTGTGATGCCTAAGGACCCACGGGTCTCTGGTCAACCCCTCAGTGACATTTCTGTTGGGAGGCAAGTCCACTCTCTTCTGGGAGAGAAGAGACAGTTACTCTGCCAACCAGCCATGTCCCTGTTCTTGCCAGGTTGAAGGCAGGGACACTGAAATGCCAGCTGTGATGCTTACGTGGTGACTGGAAGGAGACTGAGAACATTTCTCTCTCTTTCTCTAGTTGTAAAACTGACAGTTTGTAGAGGAAGAAAGGTTGTCGAGCCTGGCCACTGGTGAAGCCACAGACAGCTCTAAGGCCAGCTCTTGCCCCAGTGTGCCAGACTGTGAACTGCATGAGGAGGCTGGTTGAGACTGGCTTGATACCTGGCACAGAGTTCCAGCACACAGTAGGTGCTCAATAAACAAGTGTGGCAGAATGAATGCCTGGAGGCTACAGATCTCACAGTATAAGAAAAACATCCTCCTTAAAGTCTTCAGCAAACAATGAAACTAAAATCAGTTGAGAACAGTTAGGCTTATCAGGAAAGTTAGTGATATTCTGAATGTGCCCTCAGAATATTATTCATAAAAATAAATACTTTTTCACTAAATTGGAATGAATGAATATTAAGAGCTGGGTGCTTTCGCTTAAAAAGAGTTCTCTTTATTTATTTATTTTTTGAAAGTTTATTTATTATTTATTTATTTTGAGAGACAGACCGAGAGAGGGAGAGAATCCCAAGCAGCCTCCTCTGCACTGCCAGTGAGGAGCCCGACATGGGGCTTGAACTCACAAACCATGAGATCATGACCTGAGCTGAAGCCTGACACTCAACTGACTGAGCCACCCAGGTGACCCCAAAAGAGTTCTTAAAAAAAAAAAACTTTTAGAGCACCTGCGTGGCTCAGTCCGTTAAGCGTCTGACTTTGGCTCAGGTCATGATCTCACAGTTTGTGAGCTCAAGCCCCACGTTGAGCTCGGTGCTGACAGCTTGGAGCCTGAAGCCTGCTTTGGATTTTGTGTCTCTTTTTCTCTGCCCCTCCCCTGTTCTACTCTGTCTCTCAAAAATAAATAAACATGAAAAAAAAACCTCTTAAGGAGTTTAAGTGTTTAAACTCTTTAAAATCTTTCTTTAAAAAAGAGTTTAAAGACACACAGAGGGAAAATTTCATGGTTCTGACCTTTATCTCAAGTGGTTTACACCCTGACCTTAACTTCCAAGGCTCACTGCTCCCACCTCTGCCCCTTCATTGCCTCCCTCCCTCTTTTATTCTGGCTGTCAGAGAGCGGCCCATTCTGAAGGCTCCCCTGGTTGCTTCTCATGCAGGGGCAACAAATAAATTTCCTTTTGCAAGTCGACTGTTATTGATTAGTAGGGTCTACTTGGAGTTGTGCTTGAGGAGTCTGAGCATTGGGATTGATGGGTGATGGATCTGCCACAGATGTGGGTTCAGAAAGTGGAGAATTAGTTGTGTTTCAGGTATTTGCTATGTCTCTCATCTTGTCTGCTCTCTTTTGATCCTTGGGCCAGGATTTTTATGGGACCCACAAGGTAGCCCCTGGTTGTTTCGTCCATGTTTCCAAGTCAGCAAGTCTAAGACCAATCTTATTGTTTCCTTCAAATCTATTCCTCTTTCTGGTCATATTGACAGCCTCTTTGGCATTTCTAGATTTGGCCTTTCTTCTTCAGTCTTGAGATCATCATCTGAATCTGGGCTTCCAGAATCTCTCGCCTGGCTACTGCTGCAATGGCACCTTAGGGAGTCTCTGTCCTTCCAGCCCCATTGCCTCTGACCCACAACATATGCTGCTCTGATCTCCCATAAGTGCCCACTCTCCACACTGGAACTTGCAATGGATCTAAATGCTCAATAAACAGTATCTAATATCTCTTGTTTGAGAGTTAAGACCAATCGCATTCGTTCGTTTGTTCATTCATTCATTCATTCATTCCCCTTTCCTTTCCTCTTTGTTCATGTATTTGTTAAATAGACATTTTGTGATTACTGTCATGGAAAATGTCAGACATGTGTTGTCTCCTAAGGACACAAAGATAAACTACGCATGATCTCTGCTTTGAGGAGCTCACAGTCTGGGGTGGAAACAGACACCTAAAAAATTAACTCCAATCCAAGGTAATAAAATGACACTTGAAATGCCTCTCTTTCAACCTCTGGTTCCTTTTCCAGACCATTTCTTTCATCTCTCCTTTGGGATCTGACTCAAAGCCATTCTTCCTAGGGTTCTTCTTCTCTCTCAGCACCTGCCACACTCTGGGGCACAGAATGATGGCCTGTCTGGGTCTACCTGCTTCTACTCCCTTTCCACCAACTGATGCTTTTGCGTCATTTCTGTATAAGGCAAATTGTCCAGCACACAGTAGGGCCCCACTAACAGTTGGAATTGAATCACTTCCAGTTTTTGACTAAATCTCTCATGTGTTCTATTTCTCCTCTTCAACCCCAATCTGACCTCTCAGATGGGCCATCCATCCATTTGCTTTGATGCTGGGCTTGGGGCCAGACTGCACGGCCCTGCCACTTACAGGTTGGGTATGTTAACCCCTAGATGCCTCAGTTTTCCTATCTTTAAAATGGGGATTATGATAGAACTTTCCTCATATATGTTGATGGGTTTAGGACAGGGTTTGGGACCTGGTAAAATTGCTGGCCACTACTATGGTCACAAAGGTCTTTCCCTACATTTTGGAAAAAGGCCCTTCTCTTTATTTATCCTTTTGGGCTGAACCCATTCAGTGTTTGGAATTGTCACCCTCTCCTGCTTGTGTCTACCTTGTATTTTGTCTACTGATTGTGAGTCCCTGGGGTCCTGTCCAGGGGGGTTGAGCCTTGGAGGGCTGTGGAAAGGGGAGGGTGGGTGGCCCAGTCACTTCTGCCCAGGCAGAATCATGGCCCCCACTGCTCACAGGTCACGCTTGATTGCCTAGCAACAGGAACATATATCTTGGCAACAGCTTGCAATTTTATGGGGAAACAAAATGTTCCTGATTAACCCTCAAATCACATTCCAGTGAGTTCTGTTCAGCCTGAGGCTGAGCAACATAACCAAAATGAACAGAACAGAGCACCAAGGCATGTGGTGGGGAGGGCCCTGTGCCCTGGGGCTGGGGCTCCAGCCATGGGCTGGGTAGGACAACACAGAGGCCCTTACCTAGATCTGGGTTCAAAAAGTGGCCTCATCACCTCCTCATCAGGTGAGCCTCTCCTCACCTGCCAGAGTGAGGATTTAGTCCCTGCCTTCAGGGCCCCAGTGAGAATAACACGAGAGCCATGCCACTCCCTCTTCTCAGCCCTGGTGGCTGCCTCACTTGAGAAGAAATCTCACACACCTCCCACAGCTCACAGGCAAACTCTGCTCACTCCCCTGGCTTCACCTCTTGCCAACTGTCCCCTCAGGTCCCACCTCCAGCCTTTGCCCCTGCCACTTCCCCCCCCCCAGCCCCCCACCCCCAGGCCTCCTACATGCAGCCTCCCTTTCATTTTCCAAGTGTTCTCTGCCTCCTGCTCCCAGGATCAGAGGATCCACTGTTACTCCCAACTTCAGCCCCTTGCTTATTTCCTGCAGGGCACTTGTTACAAGGGACAATCTCAGGGATTTTGCTATTTATTTGGCTTTCTGCTAGTCGCCCACACTGGAATGTGAGCCCCATAAAGGCAGCGACATTCATTATTTTGTCCACTGCTGTGTCTATCTCCAGGACCTAAAACGCCATCTAGCACATAGTAAGTGCTCAAGAAACATGTGTTGAATCAATGCATAACCAGATGGAGGGCTTTGCCAGTGCCTGGTGCTTAGCGGGTGTGCACAAGCCTTTGCGACCTTTATCTCACTTTAGGCTTTTCTTCTCTGCAAAGGTGAGTGAGCTGACACCCTTAACCCCCTGCTGCTTGGCCCCACATCTACTGGAGGAAATTCCTTCCTAGGGATGTATAGCAAAAAATAAAAATACCTGTAAACCGAAAAGCATGCTAGTAGGAAATCATCATGCCTAGCACTTTTCAGGGATAAAACTTAGGACAGAAGTAGCACCAGGTATCCCAAGAGGCTCTGAAATTTTAATACACAAAATAGGGAGAGGGGAAAAAATATCTACGATCTGAGGGCATATGAACACACTGAAAGGGCAGGGGTTAGGGCCACGTAGGCCTGGGTTCAGATGTCATCCACCAACTTGTTGCTGAGTAACCTTGAGCACACTGTGCCTCAGTTTCCTCATCTGTAAAATGGTGGTACTACGGAAATGAGATGTGGTATTTAAAGGGCAAGTCCCCCCGGCCACATCCCAGGCTCAGGATTAAACCCCAGGGATGAGACCCACCCTGGTCTCCAGCAGGATCTCCCTCAGCCTCCCATGTTGCGGCTGTACTTTTTTCATTACAGCACGGCTGACTCCCTGAGATGGTAATTGTTAGGACAATTTAGGTAAGCCTTTGGGGGTGACAAAAAAGCTGGCAGTTCCAGATCAAATAGTCAGCCGTCTCATGGGTCCGTCATCAGAACATCAGAGGGACAGTTTTGCAGCCTGGCCTCACATTAACTGCAGCAGCCAAAAAACTGATTATTCCAAACCCCGGTGCTCACTTGTTCAACACTGTCTGCTTGTCTGGGTAATTAGATCTCCCAGGACTTCAAGAGGATGCTGGCGGCTTCGTGTCAGCTCATGCGTCCTTGAGGATGGCAAGGGGGCGGCAGGAACTGCTTCTCTGCCAGTCAGATCCCAGCCCCTCCCTGGCCGGTACATTCCCCCTGACCCAACCTCTGGGTGGGGATGAAAGGCCCACACCTTTCCACGTCAGAGACAGGGAATGCAGGGGTGTCGGGCCAGGGCTGGGACAGGGAGGTGGTGGATTGCTGGTGGCTTTGGCCAGGGTTAGTCTCTGATATTTCTGTGGTCTCCCTGCTGAGCTGGGCGATGGGTTCCGGTTGGGGAAAAGGTGGACTGAGGAGCCTTCAGCCCGCACATAATATGCACACGCACATGTAATCACCATTCACGTTTTCATTTACTTAGAATCCCTGTTAGGTACTTGGGGATTCAGAGACAAACGAAACTGCCCTTGCCCTCAGGAAGTATAAAATCCAAACGTCTAGGAGGTTGCCTGCCTACCCACCACCTATGCTATGGCTGCCTCTCTCAAGTGGAAGAAAAATGATTTCGCCCTTTAGGAGGTAAGCCAAACTATGGTCATTTACAAAGCTACTGATAGTGTTCTACAGTTTCCCTCTGCAGGGATTTTTTTTTTTTTTCCCCTGCAGGGGGCGTGCCCAGGATTTTCTCCACATGCTTATTCCTCTGTGATTGGGGCAGTTTTGGAACCCCATTTTCTCACTGAGCACTCAGTGACCTCTTGGAAGTTGGTTCTCTCCCAGCTGAGAGCCCCAGGTTTAACAAACTAGGGGGCCCTTTCTGACCCTGTGATTTCTCCAAATACATCCCAGCAAGGAAAGAGGTGGGGGAAAAGGAGGAGTGGGAAAGTTAGTGGATTCAAAGACAAATCCCAACTCTGTGACCCACCACTGTGTGATCCTGTGCAAGCCCTCTATGAGCCCCAGTTTCTTTAAAACAGGGGGCTGAAAATTCTTTTCTCCTATGGCATCTACGATATAGAAAGAGATCACAAAAGCTTGTCGTGCCTAGCAGAGTACCTGGCAGAGCCCAGGAAATGGACATAGGGGATCTGAAAACACTGAAAAAGCAGTAGCCCCACCAGAACTCACCCTCAGTGAACCAGGGAAAGCAATTCTTGGGGATCCAGCACGTCATTGAGGCTCAGGTTAAATATCACTTCCATAGGGAAGCCCTCCCCCACTGCCTGTCTAAGCTGCCCCTTCCCATGGTTGCCCTCAAAGTCCTTATCCACCTGATACATTTTCTTGTTCATTTATTGTTTCCTGTATTTTTTGCTGGACTCCTATAAGCTTTGTGAGGGTAGGTATCTTTGTTCACTGAGGTATCCCCAGAACCTAGGACAGCACCTAGCAAACAAGCAGATGCTCAATAAAGGCTTCTTCAAAGGATAGATGAATTAAATGAATGCAGTGATTCTCGGCCAGAGGATGGTGCAGACCCCACCAGAGGATGTGTGAAATTTGGTGGGGAGTAGTAAGTGGTAGGGCATCTATAGTCTCAACATTATAATTATTATAATTTACTTTCAGTTATCTTTAATTTATTCTGGAATCCTAATATGGCACCAATGGAGGTGCAAGCTGTGTAGTTTTAAAGGAAGCTCTAGGGACTCTGGTCTCCTGTAGGCCTGGAAGCCTGTGTTTGAGGACTCTGCAACAGGGTGGCAGCTGGATCATGCCAGGCCTGAAGGCCACAGTGATTTTAAATTTTATTCTTTTTTTCTTTTTTAATTAAAAAAAATTTTTTTAAACATTTATTTATTTTTGAGACAGAGAGAGAGCATGAACAGGGGAGGGTCAGAGAAAGAGGGAGACACAGAATCTGAAACAGGCTCCAGGCTTTGAGCTCTCAGCACAGAGCCCGACGCGGGGCTCGAACCCATGGACTGTGAGATCATGACCTGAGCCAAAGTCGGATGCTTAACTGACTGAGCCACCCAGGCGCCCCTCTTTTTTAATTTTTTAAATGTTTATTTACTTTTGAGAGAGAGAGAGAGAGAGACAGAGAGATAGAGTGTGAGCAGGGGAGGGGCAGAGAGAGAGGGAGACAGAGAATCCAAAGCGGGCTCCAGGCTCCAAGCTGTCGGCACAGAGCCCGACGCAGGGCTCGAACTCAGACTGTGAGATCATGACCTGAGCCAAAGTCGGACGCTTAACCGACTGAGCCACCCAGGCGCCCCGAATTTATATTTTATTCTAAGAGCAGTGGGGATCATTGTGTTTTGAGTAAATGGTGGTACAAGTAGATTCATTTTTAAGTCTATTCTGGCCATGATAGGGAGAATAACTTGGAGGGGGAGAGGATAGAAAAGGGAGGGGCTTATACATACATTATTTTCATTTAACTTTTCTGGTAACCCTGTAGGTAGGCATATCTAAACTCACTCTTCAGATAAAGAAACTGAGGCTCAGAGAGGGACTGTAATTCACCTGTGGTCACACAGGAGTGAGCGGAGTGGCTGACATTGGATCCTCAGTTGGTGCACCTGTCCAGGACTTGCCAAACAGCCTCCAGCCCCTGGGCCTAGAATTTGGGCTCATCTTTTATAGCCCATTACTCCCAGACCTGGAGGCCCTTGAGAATGTTGCTGGCCAGAAAGAGGCAGGTGAGTGAGACCTGGAAACCATGATCAAGTTCACAGGCAGATCAGGCATCTGCCTGGCCCCCACCCTGGTCTCTCTCTCTCATATTTGGGCCTGAGTTCCATCCACTGTGTTTGGGAGCAGCCGAAAACTCCCAGGCTGCTGGGCAAAGTCCCAGCACCACCCTGCGGGGAGCATGGAGCCCTGGGGATGCCCCCTCATCCCCTTTTAACAGCCCGTTAAGAGAATGAAGTGTGGCCTCATCCAGGCCCAGAGTTTTATTCCCACAGGGGTGTGGCTTGGGCAAGTGAGTCACCCCTTCTGCTCCTCAAGTTTCCTCATCTGCAGAATGGGGAAAACAGCGGCATTTTGGTATAGTGCTTGGGACAAGATGATGGCTGACTTGGCTATCACCGGAGGACTGGGCAGTCTAAATCGACCTCCTGGCCTGCCCTAGGCTGAGCCTTCTGCTGGCCACCAGGTGGTCCCTAATAAGAGGGCAGCCCCAGAAGAGCTTCTGGTGTGGGGATCTGGTTCTTCACATTGGACATCTGTGGCCATGAGCCAGGCACATGTGGCCACAAGAGAGAACTCCCATCTTCCTGGAGGGTCGGTGGGGCTCCCTGCTAAATCATGGATTCACTATGTTTAGGATGTCCACTTGGCCTGGTTTTGATATCAGGTCTAAGCCCTCAGGGGTACTTGTCTCTTATCTGGGCTACTCCAAACCCCTGAGGGTCTCTGTTCACTTTTCCCTACCCTTAGGGGTACTTGTCAAGACTCTGCCCTATGACACTCTTCCACTAGGGATGTCTGTGTCCTCTTGGGAGAATCTCTAAGGGTGGGCTCTCAGGCATGTGACAGGAGATTTAGTTCATGTACCTCCCTCCCAGGAGAAGGTGGGGAGGCTGGGCTGGGGTGGAGATGTGGCCCGGATGTGGCTGCTCTGAGCCCCTGTAACTGTCCCTCCTGGCTGGGTCCTTTGGTTTGCTAGTCTCAGGATTGAGCTTTGGATTATTTTTAGAGACTCTGGGACTTCAAGCAATGATGAATAAAAAAAAAAATTAAGAAGATATCATAAGAGAAAAAAATACAACTTAAAGAAATTACCGGGGTGCCTGGCTGGCTTAGTCGGTAGAGTATGTGACTATTGATCTCAGGGTTGTGAGTTCAAGTCCCATGTTGGGTGTTGAAATTACTTGAAAATAAAATTTTTTTTTAACATTTTAAATACAGAGAACAAACTGAGGGTTTATGGGGGGTGGGGGAGAGGGGAAAGTGGGTGATGGGCATTGAGGAGGGCACCTGTTGGGATGAGCACTGGGTGTTGTAGGTAAGCGATGAATCACGGGAATCCACCTCCAAAACCAAGAGCACACTGTATACACTGTATGTTAGCCAACTTGACAACAAATTATATTAAAAAGAAAAGAAAAGAAAAGAAAAGAAAAGAAAAGAAAAAAGAAAAGAAAAGAAAAGAAAAGAAAAGAAATTATCAAAAGAGAAACAAAAGCAGGTGTTGGGTTTTGGCTGTCCAGTGGCTTCTTCCTTCCTTTGGGAAATTAGGTCCACTGGGAGGAGTCTTGGTGGCTGTCAATCAAAATGCTCCTCCCCCTTCCTGGCCTGGAGGTGGGCACGTGACCAAGCCAGGCCACTCACATGCTCTCTCCGTGGACTTGGAATCCGTGATGCAGCACAGCCAGCTCACTTCTGCTTGTAACAGCCCATTGCTACGTTTTCAGATAATTTTGTGAACTCGTTAGTGCAGCCATCACTGGAATTAAATGATTATACTTAAAATTTATATAAATTATATTCAAAGGGTAACAATATCTCACACTCATCCCTTCCTGATTATTTTACCAAATGTCACTAGGATCTGTGTCTTGCATAGAGAGCCCATTGCGCCCGCTGGTAGAAAAAGGATATAACACTGTGCTGCGGCATATGTCTCTTCCCAACTCTGCTTTCAATGCCATCGTGTTGGGGACGTGGTGGGACTATTTGCACCACAGAAATCAGCACACACTACGAACAAGGACTCCTTCGCTACCCAGACAGCTGCGTGTTATACGTTTTCCAACAAAGCACTGCTTGGAATCCTGAGGATCGTGGGGACCCACACAGCTGGAGTGGACTTTTCCCTACCCCCCATGACCCAAAGGGACATTGGTTCTGTCAGTCCTGCCACAGATCCAGACACATCCCAATTTCCCTCCAGAAAGCTGAGCCGGGGTTTTCAGACCTAGCTCCAACTTAGAGCATTCTGATCAGGGATCTTCCTCATGTGCTCAGGCAGTTTCTGTTGCTTACACCCAGCATGCCTCGGCTGACCCGTCTTAGAACAACATCCTCACAAATGCAGAGTGACCCTGAGAGAAAAACCATCGCCCTTCATCTCACCCCTTAACCCCAGCACCGGGACCTTCGGGATACTTCCTTTATGCCTCTTTCCCCTTGCATCTGTTTTTGTGAAGCTGCTGCCATGGTCAGTGGTAAACCCCACCTTTTTCCTATTACCTATTTCAAGAGCCTCATTCATTCTGCGTTATGTTCTCCGTTACTACCATTTTCTGTAGTGTTCCACGAGACACATGGAGAAGCTGATAATAGGCTTATGTGCTCTCCTAATACTGGGCATTTGTGAATTACGCCCCTTTAAACAAATTTTTTTTAATGTTTATTTTTGAGAGACAGAGTGAGAGAGAGAGAGAGAGTGAGCAGGGAAGGGGCAGAGAAAGAGAGGGAGACACAGAATCTGAAGCAGGCTCCAGGCTCTGAGCTGTCAGCACAGAACCTGATGCGGGGCTTGAATTTACAAACCGTGAGATCATGACCTGAGTTGAAGTTGGATGCTAAACCGACTGAGCCACCCGGGCACCACCCCCACCCTCCACCTTTTAAAAAAATATCCTACAGAGATGTGGTTTAAAAAGCTGGGACTATGGGTTGGGAGACATGAGTTCTCGTTTGGTTTTGTGCCAGATGGCTGTGTGATCCTGGGCAGGATTTTTCCCTTTCTGGGCCTCAGAAACCTATGTGAATGATGACATCGGTAATGACAAGAGTAATAATGGTTTTCATCCCCTGCAGGCTTCCTGCTCTGTGCTGTATGTTCTTACACGCACCTGATCATTTATTCCTCACAGGGGCCCACGAATAAGTACTAATTCACAGATGAGTAAACAGGTTCTGAGAGGTGAAGTCATTTGCTTGGCACAACACAGCTAGTAAGTAAGTGTCACAGTGGGGAGTCAGATGTAGGGCGTCTGTTGTTTAACGCTTAGGCCGCATCACTATTTCCTAATGCCCAGCGTGTGACAGGCTCTTGGAGAACATAGGTGCCCACAGAGCAGTGAGCTTGTCTGCCCGCACCACAGTCCTTGTCTGTTCCCATTTATGTCCCCACTTTACAGGAGAGAAACTGTCTTTGAGCGCAGAATGTTCTGGGTTGAATTGTGTCCCTCCACAACCATAAGCTCCAGCACCTCAGAATGTGATCATGTTTGGAGACAGGGTCATTGCAGGGGTGACTAGTTACTAAGTTCATATGAGGTTGTTGGGGAGGGGGGGCTAATCATGTATGACTGGTGTCTTAAATACAGAGGAAAGCTGGACACAGAGACTCATGGGAAGCCAGTGTTAAGACACAGGGAGGAGATGGCCATCCACAAGGCAAGGAGAGAGGCCCTGAACAGATCCTTCCCTCACAGCCCTTGGAAGGAAACAAGCCTGTTGACAGACACCTTGATCTTAGACCTCCAGCCTCCGGAACTGTGATACAACATATTTCTGTTGTTTAAGCTCCCTCCTGATCTGTGGTCCTTTGTTATGTGGCCTCTGGGAACAAACACAGAAACTGCACGGATGGATGAGAGAGGCGGGGCCTGGGGGGAAGGGTGGATGCATTGGGGGCAGAGGGGAGGGACTCTGTCCCCTTCACCACATGTAGGGATGACTCAGGCCTCCCCAGTCCCTGGAGCTATGTGCTCGGACAGGTCCCTTCCTTCCTGGGCCTCAGTGTTCCCATGTGCACCCTGGGATTGCTGGCTGGTCCCCGAGAGCTGTTCCAGACCTGTGGTTCTATGGGTGCCTGAGTCCCTCAGGCCCTTGTTCTTTCTGCTCTTACCCAGTTGAGCTGGTATGGGCAATGGCGGACAGCCCCAGGGAATGCTCTATTTTGCTGTTCTGTCCAGCAGATGTTTCCCAAGACCTCATCCGGCAGCCTGCCCTCAAGGCTGTTGCTCTTTTATTGTCCTCCTTGAACCTCTCCTGGCAACCTCTATGTCTAACTGACTGCCTTTCCAGTGTCAGACACCCTGATCACACCCTACCTGCAGGTGACCCTCCTTATATCTCTCGCATATTTCCTGCTTTGCCTGCTCCCTTGGGTAGCTGGTGCTCCCTAAGGACCCATGCTTGGTGAGTGCCCCAGCTGAACTCATTCCTGCATGCTTATTGAGTATACTCCATGCTAGGCACTGTTCTAGGTGCTAGGATAGAGCAGCGAACACCACAGGCCCACATCTCTGCCTTCCTGTGGCTTACTTCCCCCCTTGAGGGACTTGGGAGCAGAGACAGGACTTCTCTGTCATCTCCGGGCCTAGCCTCTCTGCAGGGTTCCATGCCTGCCGTTCTATCCCCCAGGCCCCGAGAGTGCATAATGCCCAACACAAACCTTTTGTCTCACCCTGAACCTTGCTCCACTCCTGTTTGCTAGTCTCCTCCACGAGCAGCCAGTTGCTATCCAGAAAGCTGAGTCTGCACTGACACCATTCTCTTCCTTGACCACCTACCACAGGCTGAGACCTTCTGCTTGGTGCTCCTTCCTCTCCATCACCACCACCCTGGCCAGGTCGAACTCTGTCACCTCTCTCTTGGATGCCTGTCCCCCACTCTGCTCTGGCTCTATCCCTTGGGGTATCTCCCCATTACAACTAAGATCAGGGCTGCCAGACCAACTGTCTTGACCACACTGCTCCTCTGCTCAAGAAACCTCAGGGGCTCCCTCCTATCTCTTCACTTAAGCCCAAACCTTTAGCTCAACATTCAGATCCCTTCACAGAGGTTCCTGGCATGGGCTCTGGGGTTGCCTGCCGGCATCTGGATCCCAGTTCTTGCACCCATTAGCTGTGTGACCGTGGGCAAGTGATTTAACTTCTCTGTGTCTCCTTTTCCTCGTTTGTAAAAATGGGGATAATCCTAATGCCTACCTCATAGGGTTTGGGGAGTATTAAATGGGGGTAATAATGTATGTAAAGCTCTTGGAATAGTGTCTGGAAGATATAATGCTCAGTTACTCTCAGTTACCTTCCCCCAAGCTCCAGCCAAACAGAATGTATGGCTCTTCTTTTTACACACCCTTCTTTGCTTCTGTGCTTTTGACTGCACTGTTCCCTCTACCTGGAGTGCCCTTCCCTATCACAAACCCTGCCTATCTCTCAACATCTTGTTCAAATACTGCTTCCTCTATAAAACCTTCCTAGATTCTTCAGTGAGAAGGGCTCACTTCTGCCTCTCACCTCCATGGCTTCTTGTCCAAAGCTATCCTGCAGAAAAAGCAGTCTTTGCTGCTCAGAAATAGTCCCTGGGACCACGGAAATTTCCAGGGGGCCTCCCTTTGGGGTGGAGGCTGATGCTGGCAGGGGGGTACTAGGGAACCATCAGCCGAGGCACTAATTTCCACTGACTATAAATAACTCTGGGTCTGAAACCACAGCAGGGGCCTGGATTGCGCCAGGAGGAGTAAGATAATCATTGTGCAGGGAGGGGGGCCTGTATAGATAACTTACCTGCCCTGTTGGAGCCTCTCGTGTGACAGGCGGGTCTGCAGGGAGAGGCTGCTTCAGCTCTCTTAAGCTTCGTGGGACCCAGGCTGGGGGGAACACTGATGTTGCCCTAACATTAGAGATGGTCCAGCCTGGAGTTACTGAACATCTCTCACCCCTCGGCCCATTTGGCAGATGAGATCACGATTCAGGGAGGCAAAGTCATCAGAAACAGAATATTTCTGGGGGCCAGAGAAATGCCCACGGGGCCTTTGGAAGTCAGTGTGTGTAGAAGCCGCCTTCTAGGGAAGGGCTGCTGGGCTGGGGCTAGGGTGAGGGGCCATGGGCAAGGCTGTGGAAGGTTTGGGGTGGAGCCTCAGGCATGCCCCCAGGATTTGAGGCCACAGTCTCCCAGAGGGAAGAGGGAACTGGGTCTGGCTGTGAGTCAGCCACCCTCTGTCAAGTCTGATGTCTGTACTACTGGGGGTGCGAGGCAGCGTGTTTAGAATTCTAGAATGTCTGAGCCTGGAGGAGCCTCAGAGACAACCAGACCCACACTCTTTATTTTCCAGATGGGGAGAATGAGGCACAGAATTGCAGGGTGAGGGTGGGCGGGCTTGAGATGGTCCCAGTTAATAAGGGCCAAAGTCAGGATGGTCCCCCCTGCATCTTCCTGGCTCAGTGTCTCTTCTAATACAGGTTGGGGGGCTGAATGTCCTTTCCCTGCACCCCCTGGGGACCCAACACAAGAGGACGGACAAACCTTCCCTGAGGCCCCACTGTGGGCCAGGCACTCCCTGTGCGTTTTCTCGTTGAATTCACAGACCAGTATGGGCCCTGGAGCTGTTTACCACCTGCCAATTCTACAGATATAAAAACCAAGGCGCTGAGAACTTATATAACCTGGCCCCCAACTCAGGCTTTTAGATACTCTAGTTTACTGCCTTTTTCTAATTTCATCAAAAGTTTTCAAATTTTTTTCTTTTCTTTTTTTAAAACTCTTTGTTAAAAAAAAAATCTTACCAGATGCTTCACCATGCAAAGCAGATAAAAAAGGAGCTGCTCTGGTACATGGTAGGGCAGGAAGCCCAGAGCTTCACCCACTTATCTCCTTGTACCTGGGGTGCCTCTGTGGAACCCCAGAGAACCCGGTATGAGAAACGCCTTTCCAAACTTCAGTTCTCCTACATTCAGCAAGTTCTTTGGCTCTTCTGGTCCATGAAGAGGAGCTGTACTCTGACCCTCTCCCAACCCCATCCCCATTTTTCACACTCTCACGGACAGCACAGACAAGTTAAATACCTATTACCCAAGCTGAGTCTGCACACATAGCATGAACCAACCAACTAAAAGTCACAGTCTACAAAAATCAATCCCCGGTCTGTGGGCCGGAGTTCTCTGCCCTTTGAGATGTCCCCTAGGCTCCAAGCACAATGCATTCCCCATTTCTTCCCGTGAACGTCCCAGGGCTCACCTCAGGGTCTTTGCTCATGCTGTTCCCTTTCACTAAGAGGGTGCTTTCCTTTCCACCTCTGCATATTCAGCTCATCCCCGTCCTTTGAGACCTAGCTCCCGAGAAAGCCTCTCCTGTATTTGTCCCCCATCAGGCATGGATCCGATCGCCTCCTCCTTTGACCTTCAGCACACTCCCTCTGGCTGCAGAGTTATTTTTGTCAGCAGAAGGCAATAACTGAAGGATTATGTGTGCATGTTCAGGAGCCAGCCTGCCTGGGTACCAATCCTGGCTGGGCCCCTTTGACTAGTGTTGTTCTCAGCCTCAATTTCCTCATCTGTAAGCTGGGGATATGAACAATTCCTGTCTGAGAGGATGAAATGAGGTAGTGCCAGGGATCCTCCACGGAGAGCCTGGTCTGAAAGCACTCGATATGTGTTAATGCATCCCTAGTGTCACAGCTGTCACTGGTATCATAGCTAGACGGGGAGGGTCTTCAGGGCAGGGAAGTTTACAACCCAGCTCTGCATACCCCCTTTCCCGGAAGTCTTTAGGGAGCTCTGGAGGGAGAGGGGGTCAGGAGGGGCTCCTCCCTCCTTTCCTCCTCCTGGACTGAGGCCCGGGCCCCTGCCCCTGGCTGCCCTCTCCTACTGGTTCTTGACTGCCTCTGTGACCTTGGAGTTGTCTCCTGTCTGACATCCTTCTCTCCTTGCCCTGGATGCTTGGATGGAGAGGGAATGTCTTGGAAGGCTGTCCCTGTCTTGGCTGCCCCACCTGTCCTGTGTACAGCCACATCACACAAACACCGCTCCTGAGGAGCCTGGAGAAGAGGAGTGTGGCTCAAGCCTGCACACAGTAAGTGCACAATACATACGTGGTCAGCAAGTGAATGTGTGTCAGCCTACATCTCTGCCTGGCATGCCTGAAGCAGGGGAAGCAGTGGGACAGTCACTGAGCACCTGTATCCACCGGTTCTGGGAGGTGGGCACTATGATCATGCCCTTAACAAATGGGGATCTCGAGGCTCACAGGGATGGAATGACTCGCTCAAAGTCCTCCAGGGTGGTGGAGTCAGGCCTCAAAGCCTGTGCTCTTTGCATTCCTGAGTAGGCACTTAGTGTTTGGTGCATATTTATTCTGCAGAGCAAAGATCTCTTCAGAGAAAGAATCAGGGCCCCCTGTCTCTCCAAGTGCTTGTTTCCCACTCAAGGGGCTGTTGTGAGGACCACACAAGGCAACCCAGTGGAAGAGCCTGGCCCTGAGGAGTTTGCACACAGCAAGTTACAGCTGCTGGGTAGTTCTGGGACTTGCGTTTTCCACAGTGGGTCTGTACAGCATGACACGCACCCATAAACGCTCCGCACAACTGCTTAGAGCCTCCACTCCCCTGTGGGTGCCTGACTGTGCAAAGCACCCACGAGGCCACTCAGCATTGTCTGTGGAAAACGAAGTTCATCCAGTCCTGCTGGAATCCACCCAGAAGCTCTTCGGTCAGCGGCAGGTCAGGGCTTTTGCTACCTGTCCTGTTCTCTTCTGGCCGCGCCCAGGCCTGCAGAACTGTTGGCCTAGCACACATTCCGCTGCCTCCGCCTGGGAGAATGGATAGTGTGTCTCAATCAACATGTGGGGTTATCTTATTGATGATTCAGAAAGATGTGAGGGTGGCATTCTGGAAAGCATCCACACGTGATTCATCAGACTTTCACAGAAAGCTAGTGCTTTTAAGGGATGTATTTTTCCTGGTGATGGTGGTGGGGGGGGGGGTGTAAGCATTGCCAATCAGATATGGGGCTTTTTTTTTTTAAACCCACAGATTCCCCTGGCGTTGCTTGGGCCCACTGATCTGCCCAGATAAGCTGCCTTTGTCTTCTCTGCTAACTTAAACCCAATCTGCCCCTACAGTCACACACAGAATCCTCAGCATAGAATAATAACAGCTGACCCCGACATAGCACCTGCTGCATGCCAGGCACCAAGCACTTCGTGCATATTACTTGGATCCTCACAGGAACCCTATGAAAGAGGCACTGTTATCATCCCATGTTACAGATGTGGAAACTGAGGCACAGAGAGGTAGATAACTGGTCCAGTGCTCCACAGCTGGAGAAGAAGTGCAGCTGGGATTTGACCGTGACCCCTACTTGGCCACTTCACTGCTGGGACACGAGTCATATACCTACTTCTTGTGGACGGTCCCAGCTTATGCCCGCCACACTGGTGTAAATGTTAACAATGCTGTGGTTTGGCTGTGACCCAAACGCTCCTTTACTGCTCAGCTGCTTCCTCAGTTCCACCCTTTCTCCTCATCCAGGCCAAGCTCTCCTCCAGGGCACAGAGCATGCCTACACCCTCCCCGCACACAGTGGGGCCTTCCATACAGTAGGCCCACAAGCATGTGTGGCCTGTGCCTCTATCTCCCTCTCCCTCCCACAATCTCCATGTGGTCTGGATGGACTGACCTGCATCCCTCTGGGGTGAGCATGTGACCCGGATCTGACCTATCCGCCTCTTCCTTCCCCTGGCCGCAGGGATTGGGTCAAGAATGGCCATGTGACTCCAGGTGGCCAAATGAGAATCTGTTCTGGGACCCAGGGGAGGAGACCATGAGGAAAGAGATGCCTCTGGCTGCTGGGGGGGCCAGGATGGGGGGGTGTTAGCCTGAAGCTAACAGTGTGAGGGCCTGTCCGAGAATGAAACCAACACGGAAGGCAATGGAGGTGAAGGAGAGCAGGAGAGGGAGGGACAAAGCCCTCCTGCAGCACTGAGGGTCCTGGATCCAGCCTTACCTGATGCTAGATGGTCTCTGCACCTTTCATTTGGCACAGGCCAGAAAATCCCGTGTTTGCATAAGCCAGTTTAAGATGGGTTTCTATCAAATGTAATCCTAATGGGTAGAAATACTCAGGGAATACGGGAAGATGATTCTTTGGCAGAAAACTTTGAAAGTATTTTCAACTCACTGTCTCCAAACGTGGCACAATTCCCATTTCAGGTCCAGAGAGTGTGAGCGTCTTGCTCCCGAGGTCAGGATCCTGCTTGGTGACAGAGGGGAGGCCAGAGCACCCCCTACGCAGCTTCCCCTCCTCCACCCATGCAAGTATCTGAGAAGGCAACTGCATTTCCTCAGCCTTTTTTTTTTCCGTTTTAGAGAGAGACAGAGAGAGCATGTATGTGTGTGTGGGGGGGTGGGGGTGGGGAGGGGCAGAGGAAGAGAAAGAATCTTAAGTTCACTGCACAGCCCGATGCGGGGCTTGATCTCACGACCCTGCTGAAGTCAAGAGTCAGACTCAACCGACTGAGCCACCCAGGTGCCCCACTTCCTCAGCTTCTTATATACTTGGATGAGCTTTTCTCCTCCAGACCTCACCCCGAGAGTCCTGGGTTCCACAACGGAACATGGGCCACTTCACCTGAAGACCCCGGTTGAGAGGCATTCTTGCACATCTCGGGCCAGGCAGTGAATTCCCCACATGGACCCCATGTCTGAGCGGTGCCCAGCCTCACCCTGCCTGGCACACTGCTGAATCTGTGGCTGCCTCGGTTTCCCTATCAACCTCTCCGGGCCCCCGTGATGCATGGGAGATGGAGAACATGGAGAAATAGAGCGTCACAATGATAAACAGACGATCCCCACTGCCTGGGACCCAGAGACATTTAAGACACACGTGGCCTTCACACCCTCCCCCGTGCCCAGCTGGTGGCAGCTCTGTGGATGATGACACAGGCCCTGCCGGGTCCGCGGATGTTCTGGTTTAACACTGTGTTTATGCAACATGAGGCACCATCCCCATGATCCGCTCTCCTCTCCTCCCTCAGCCCCACTCTCTCCTCCACTTGGGCAGGCCGCAGGATTCATACAAAATTAACCGGAGGTTCTGTTTCACAACACTCCAGTATCCAGTTCCCACCCCACCCTGCTGCTGCCCCACCTTCTTTGTCCCCTTCTCTCCCCCACCAGGAAACACACAATGCAGGGGGCACCCAGAGGGACCTGTCTGAGCTGCCTCTTCTGACAGCCCGAGGTGCAGGTGTTAGGAAGTGAAGGACAAGGGGTGTTCCTGCCCAGCAGCTCAGGGCAATGCCACTCTGAGCTTGGGGAACTGAAGCCAGTTCCATGGGTGACACAGTGTGTCGTGTGTCCTGTGTCCTGTCCCCTGGCTACAGCCTCCCCTCTGTCCATTCCACCCCGCACCAGGGGTATCCCCAACCTCTTCTGTCTCCCTCCCTTCTTCTTATTTTTTATTTTATTTTAAAGAGATAGAGGGAGATAGAGGGAGAGAGAAGGAGAGAGAGAGGGAGAGAGAGAGGGAGAGAAAGAGGGAGAGAGAGAACGATGGAGAGAGAGAACGATGGAGAGAGAGAGGAAGAGAGGGAGAGAGGAAGAGAAAGTGTGCAAGCAGGGGAGGGGGCAGAGGAAGAGAGAGAGAGAATCTTAAGCAGACTCTGTGCTCAGTGCGGAGCCCACGTGGGGCTTGATCTCACGACTGTGAGATCATGATCTGAGCCAAAATCCAGTGTCAAGACACTCAACTGACCAAGCCACCTCAGTGCCCATCTCCTTCCCTTCTTTCGGTGAATATGTGTTCAATCCCCCAGGTGTTGTACCAAGTGCTGGGGACACAGTGGAGAATGACAAACAGCTCCTGCCTCTGGGGGCTCACAGGCCACTCATCACCCATCTTTCCAGACTCATCACAAAGTAGCCTACTCTGGGAAGCCTTCTCTGGTAGCACTTTTACTCTTTGCTCAGTACCGTCTTACTTAATCGCCCCATTTTTCATGAGGATATGGCCCATGCATGTTGTTGTTGTAAGAAATATTTGATTATAATAATAATGACAATGAACGTTATTTTGGAAGTGTCTAGGATATGCTATATGCCACACTAAGCCCTTCATGTGGATTATCTAATATTCACATCCTGTGAGGTAGGTAGTGTTATTATTCCCATTTCACAGATAAGGCAATGGAGGCTTGCTGGGGGAAGTTAATTGAATTCTTCCGGTATGTCTCTTGAAGATAAGTGTCCCTTGAAGAGTAAGCCTGTCAGAATTTGAAGCTGGGCCTTGGGCTCTATTGTCCTATGCTGGAAGGGTATGGAAGGAAAGGAAGCAGTGGAGGGTAAGGAGGGAAGGGCATCACCAGAGTGGAACAGAACCAACAGTGGAAGAGGAAAGAAAGAGAACTCATTTCAGGGAGAGAGGCCCTCATAGGGAGCCTGTTTACCCCAGAGTTGTCACTAGAGTCAGGACTTCAGGGGGAAAGTCCAACACTGTCAGGTCATGGGAACTGAGTCCCTTGCCTGTGCTGGCAGTAGGTGGTACCCCGGGTGGGAGTTGAATTCTGCTGGTGTCAACCTCCCTCTATCACTTGCAGAGATCTTTTTGCCTAAAATTAGCTGGATGTGAAGGGGAAGGCTAATTTATGCACGGCCTGGAGCAGTTTCCTGTAGAGTGACTCAGAGGCCGGCTCCTTGCTGACGTGAGCAGACCAGGGGCACAGGGGGTGTCGGGAATGGCCAACCTGAGTCCCCGTCCAGGCCTGGCACAGCCCCAGACCACATGGCTTTTAAGCTGGGGGTTAGGGCTGGAGGCCAAGCAAGCATTTCTCAAAGTCAGAAGAGGGCTAAACAGGGCAGGACAAATGCTGAACACGAGAGAAAAGGTGGCCCCCAACTACTCAGGCCCTCATCGCACAGAAGGCGTCTTTAGAGGACTGTTCCCAGGTGCACACGCTTGGCTCAGGTGTGAAGGCACCTCTGGGGATAGTGTCCAAGAGAGCTGTGTCCAAAGTCTGCTCTGATGGGAACTGTGGTGGTGACCTCGAGCCCTCAGGCTTCTCATCCACAAAATGGGATAGCCACGCATGCTTCTAGGAACACGTGCAATGAGAACACAGAAGGGCCTGGGAAAAAGTAGTCACACCGTTCACGGACATTGGCCAGCATTCCATGAGGGTCAGGTTCCACCTTTTCCAGAGAACATGCTTCTTCCAGACTAATGATAACCATAATGAAAACAACAGCAACAGGAGCTGACACTTATAAAGCACTTAGAGACCAGGCACTCGGCCTAATCTCATTCAACGTTCACAACCCATTTTACCAATGCGGAAATGGAGGTGGTTAGTCTCTGGGGCTGAATCCTAACACGTAGCACTGTCCATGCGCCAGGCATTGTTCTAAGCCACTGCACTTTGCCCTCACCACCCTATGAGACAGTCACTATTATGATCCCATTTTACAACCGAGGAAACCGAGGCACAGAGTGGTGGATACCTTGCCCAGAATCCCACATCTGGTAAATGGCAGGGCTGGGATTTGAACCCAGGTCACCCAAGTCTGAGGTCAATAGCATTCTGCTCTTTTGCCTCTCCCCAAACCTCTTCCAGCTCTACCTGCACTTGGGAGATCCTTCTAGGGACCAACACAGCAGAGGCTCTGGTTAGTCCTGCAGCGGCCTTTCCTCCTTCTCAGGGATCTTTCCCATCAGAGATCTCATTGGGTCCTCATGAAAAATTCGGAAGCCAAGACCGAGCGAGGTCAGACAAAAGGCCCCAAACACACACAGCTGACAGGCAGCAGAGCAATGTTCCGAGAAGATGAGAAAACCGGGTCTCCTTTATTCCCACATAACGCCTACCTTTTTGCAAGTACACTGGCATTCTGCGGGATTCCACCTAAGAAATGCTGTTTTATGCCATGCTACATGCTTTTCCTTCTCTTTTCTCCATAGCCAAGTTCCAATGCCTCCTCCTACAGGAAGCCTTCCTTGACCTTCACGGTCCACCCACCTTGCCTCTCCTCTGAGCTCTGGGGTCCATGCTACACTTGGGCTGAATTATGTGCTGTTTTGGCTGCTCAGCCATATGAGCTGCTCCCTGTGGGCTGGGGACTCAGTGGCCACGTCTCAGGGTTTTACTGGGAAGTTATCCAACCTTGTCTGTGCCAGGTACCAGACTGGGAACTAGATGGGTGGAGAGGAGCAGGACAGGATCCCTGCCCTTTGGTGTGCTCCTGCTTTCCCAGCAGGACGCAGTGGGGGACACAGTAAACCAAATGGTAATGGCCCCGGACGGTGCTGGAGCTTGCGTTCAATTTCCCAGGGTCCAAGAGCCTGTCAGGGGGGAGGGGAGGGTGGGGTTCTTAACACCAAGGTTTGTCTCGTATGCCAAGGTCCATGGCTTTGCTTGGAGGGGCTCTGCGAATGTGCTGATAGCGTGAGCCATGTCTGTAGTATGTGGGTGTTTTTTGTTTTTTTGTTTTTTTTCTGGGAAAAAGGACTACAATTTCATTAGGTTCTTCACAAGGTCTGAGGCCCAGAGACACTTAAGATTTTCCAACTCAAGAGAATCTCCTCGTCCCATAGAAAAGACAAAGATGACCAGGGCAACCCTGCCTCCCGGAAGGCTAGTGTGCCAACCTGATGGCGGAGATGAGCACGGATCATTCTGCCACAGACTAGGGTTCACATGAGGCCCAGGAGCCCCCAGGCAGGACTCCCTCCTGTCTTGGGGCACATATAGCCGTTCTCAAGCCCTGGGCTACTATTCTCCTCCCCACCCTCAAACAAAACCAAACAACACCAAGAGAGCAAGGTGTTTCTAAACTTCTGCTTAGGTGAGCAGCTGGATCCCTAAGCAGCCTCTATAGGAAATGCGTTGAGGGTTGGTACACAGCAGTGCCCAGGGCATGGGGACTGGAGTCAGGAGACAGGACAGGAGGGACCTTTCGGCCTTGGATTTCTCATCTCTCACATGGGGATAAGAATTCAAATGCTGGGGCACCTGGGTGGCTCAGTCGGTTAAGCATCCGACTTCGGCTCAGGTCATGATCTCGCGGTTCCTGAGTTCAAGCCCCGCGTCAGGCTCTGTGCTGATGGCTCAGAGCCTGGAGCCTGTTTCAGATTCTGTGTCTCCCTCTCTCTCTGACCTTCCCCTGTTCATGCTCTGTCTCTGTCTCAAAAATAAATAAACATTAAAAAAAAATTAAAAAAAAAAAAAGAATTCAAATGCTGTCTTCCAGCTTGTGATCTGTGCTTGGGGGAGAGATTATCATCCACTTTTTAGAATAATAATGGCTGCCACTTATTGAGCACCTACTGTATGCTCAGGCTTCTAGTAGGCACTGTGAGGTAGCCATCGGTTCCATTTTCCACAGGAAGAAACTGAGGCTCATTGTAGCCTCTTTGCATGGGGAGTGCTGTGGAGGTGCCTCACACCCATATCTTTGGGGTTTATGCAGGGAATTCTTCTCCCTCATGGCAAGGGGAAAGTGATAGTGGGAATGGTGACCCACACTCTATGCTCTGGTGCTCAGGCTGGGCTGGTTTCTCTTCCTTCTGCCTCACAGCGGGTGACCTGGCTTTGGTCCCCTTCAGAGGAGCACCCAGAAGCTGAAACCCTCTCTCTCCCAAGATCCTAGGCCTGTTCATTTTCTCAGTTACACAAAAGCCCCACACCCATCTCCAGGGCAAGACACATATGGGTATCTGTCACCTTTCCTGTGACGGCCCATCTTCCTGCCTTCCCTGTCTTCCAGCAGTTCCATGGCCTATGGCTGCCCCAGACACCTAGGGAGCCACCATCAGAGTTTGGATTTGGGACAGCTGGACACAACCCAGGCCAGTGACGTGGGTTATGGAGCTGGATTTGAATGCACAGTAGCAATGCTGTGGTCCCATGCTTAAACCCAGATGAGGCGGTTCCTGGGGTCTGGGGAAGGGAGGCCAGGGATTGGGTGTCTAGATCCCAAATCCAAGCACTGTGTTCAAGTCTTCCACACCTACCTTCCACAGGTGAAGTCTTGAGGCGCCGGCAGATGGCTTCAGTGTCCCCATAAGTCTCCTTGATCTTGACCACAGCCTCGGTGCCCCGTAGCTCCATGAGGGAGCGGAGCTCCTCCATTGTGCACCCGAACTCGCCCCCATGGCTCGACTCAT
This sequence comes from Panthera tigris, assembly GCF_018350195.1. Lineage (NCBI taxonomy): Eukaryota > Metazoa > Chordata > Mammalia > Carnivora > Felidae > Panthera > Panthera tigris. Next base: position 51,596,369 of record NC_056661.1, read on the forward strand.
TTCTTTGGTTTTTGGAGTAAAAATCGCTGTTGGTCATGTCACCCATGTTTGCCCCAGTCCCTGCTCAGGGTGGGCCCGAGAGTCAGCGCTGGACAAGAGGCTGCTGGGCGATGGCTCCGTGTGCCTGTCCTTAGCACAACCTCACTGGATGACTGTGGCTCCCGGTGGCCGACTTTGGGTCCCAGGGGGAGGGGGCGGCCGAGGTGGGCTGGCGACAGCGGTGGTGAGCTCCAAGGGGTGTCCCTGGGCACGGGGCAACGTCCAGGGGCCGGAGGGGCTCAGGGCTGTAGACCCAGGAGTCTCCATTCAGTGGGGCCCATACTGCTCCCTGGAGCTGGCATCTACATGGTCAGGGGTGGTGGCTCCTGTGGGGGCAAGCACAGAGTGGTGACAAGGGTCAGGCACTGAAGGCTTCATGGGACAGGTGCTTAGGAAGGCCCAGCCTGCACGTGCTTGTACACACACAAACCACCCCAAATAACAACCACTACATATACACATACCCTAATGTGGGTGTTTCATACCATACCCCATAGCACAGCAGCAAACACTGTAAACCCAAATATACTGTGCCCACTTGGGCACTCCACAATATACCACCCCCAAACCACCACAGCCTAGTGCAACCTCGTAACATACCCTAACCCCCTAATCATCCACTCTGCTATTTAACACACTGACTTCATGACATGTACCCTGGTGTATACACACCCTCTGACCTATACAGCTCAGGGTGCTCTGTACACCTAACCTGCCTGCTTTTAGGTCCCATCCCCCTGCCATACACATATACCAATACATGAGTCCCACTTCACACATACCCTGATGGACACCCCCCTTGGCACCATAAACACTGTCACATGCAGTCATGCTTCTAGAAATACATCTTAATATTCCCACTCCCTTCCTCAAAAATACCTGTGCTCACAGTCTTGTTTACGCACACACACCACGCTCTCACGATCCAGAGCATAACCCCATCCATCCCCCAAGTACAGAGCCCCCAGGTCCCCCAGCATATATGCTTCCTTCATCCATGCCACCTACATCTGCTGATACACTGTTATCCCCCCTTTGGTTTCCCAGGCATGGGAATGGGAGAAAGCCTCCCACTTTCACCTGTAGCCCCCAACCACATTCATCAAGGCCCTTGGTCTGGCCAGAGGAGTCAGCTCATGCATATTCACCAGGATGTCACTGAGGACCCCGCTTGGCCCCAAGGATGAGCTGGGGTGCATGGAGCCCTCACCTGGGGGGCAGGGGGGCACAGTTCAGCACCACGGACAGCAGCCACGACGTCCTTCGGGGAGCCCAGGAGAAGAGAGCACGGACTTCTCCCTGCTGGCCTGCCTGTCCACCCTTGCAGAAGTGCCGTATCTGCAGGGCTGCCAGGAGAGAATCCAATCCACCCCGACACCCAATACCGGTGTCCAAGGCCCCCGGCAAGCGTTGGGTGACAAAGGGCCTCTGCTGAGCTTGGCTGGGCCTGGCATGGGGACTGGCCCCACCCAGTAGGCATAGACACCTGGCCATCCTAGGTCCAGGACGGTAAGGGGGAGGGGTGGGGAGAGGAAGATGGGATTGAGCCCCTGACCTACCCCCAATTCTTTCCCCTTGTCCCCTGTCCCATTTCTTTGCTTCACCATCCTTTCCTCTTGCACAAAATTTTAGTGTTGGAGGCATTTTAGACTCAATTTCATTTTCTCAGTAAGGAACTGGAAGCTCAGAAATGGAAAGGAACTTGTCCAGAGTCACACAGAGGGAGGCAGTCCAGAGGTGGGATGGTCTCTGGACTCCCAGCCTGGTGCTTCTTCCCCTTCCCCTAGGGGGCGCTCCCTCCTTATTCTGAAGAGCAGAGGCTGATGGGTGAACAGTGCCTGATGGCAGTGAACAAGACAGGTTCCACAGTCAGAGCAAGACGGGTTCAAATCCAAGTCCTCTCAAATCCTGGCTATGGGACCCTGGGCGAGTCCTTTCATTTTCCCAAGGTTCTGTTTCCTCATTTGCAAAATAATAATTATTGACTCCTCTACCTCCCAATTTATTGGGAACTAATTATAAACCACATTCAAATTTGTCGTGTTTCCATCTGGGTTGTGGGGCTTCCCAGCTATGGGTCATAGGGTGCTGGAGCCACTGGAGAAACTTTCCATGCCTTACAGGAGGGCAGCTGTATTCAAGGGTGCAGTAGGAAGCCTTATTTTTATCCTGGGAGCAGCAAGTATCTTATAGAATGAAATATAAAATGGTCCTGATGTCTTTAGCAGAGACAAAAGACACCAAAGAAAGAGTGTGCTTGGGGCTCCCACCCCCAGTCCTGTAGGAGCACTTATGGTCCTTGGCCATCTGAGCATGTACCACTCCCAGAAACCATGAGTTGGGTTTGACCCCAAAGGTATATCCTTATGAAGAGCGGCTAAGGAAGGGCCCAAGGATGCCTGTGTGTGGACATGCCATAGAGGTTAGCTGCAGGAGAACTAAGAACTACAGTCTCTGGGTTCAAATTCTAGCTCCTCCACCTCCTAGTAGAATGGGAATCAAATGAATTTAATATCATCTAAAAAAAAAAAAGGAAAGGGGAATAATAATATCTACCTTATAGGTACTATGAGGCTTAAATGAGTTATTTCCTGAAAAATAAAATATTACAACCGAACCAATAAGACTATTCCCATACAACACACGAAGGAACTGAGGTCAAGAGAGGTGAAGCAACTTGCCCAAGGTCACAGAGCTGGTAAGTGCCAGAGTTGGGATTTGAACTCAGGCAGTCTGGATCCAGAGGCACACCCTTAATCAGGACACTATGCTGCCTCCTCTTGTGAATCTCTCTCATGGTGTTCTCATGGGGTTCTTATGATGCATAAATAAAGTGCCGTATGTGAACAAGAAAGTGCTTTGCAAGCCGCAAGGGATTTTCTAAACCCGAGGTGCTGTTTTCTATCTATCCCCCTGCTACCTGCAGGGTGCCTTACAGGCACTGATAATTACATCCCTGGCAGCATGAGCTACGAGAATCGTTAGGAGTAATTATATTTACAATGACAATAGTAGGCACGAGTTAATGGGCTACTGGTGATTTTAACTATTGTGTTAAGATGAACAATGATCTTCAACCATGTATTTACCCATCTACCTATCCACCCACCCATCCATCCATCCATCCATCCACCCATCCATCCATCCATCCATCCATTCAATAATTGTATTTCAGGCATCTACTCTGTGCCAGGCACTGGACAATCCAGACAGAGTTCCCACCCTCCAGAAACTGACACTGGGGATGAGAGACAATTAAATGAGTGACTTCTATAACATGATTGGTTTCCCATGATGGGGAGTGATAGTTGCTGTAGATATCTAGAGCAGGAAGATCTGATCTGGCCCAGGGTATCAGGAAAGATTTTTCCTCTCATTATGAGTAAGGAATATTTTTTTTTTCCCATGCAGGTAAAGCAGGACTTAAGCCAAAAGATGAACAGAGAAGAAACTCAAATACACAGCTGTCTATTACTAACGGGTTGGGAGAGACATAGTAAAAGGTGCAGGAAGGGACCTGTACATATGGAGGGAGGCAATTCTGGGATAACAAAATTAGTTAAAAATCAGAAATCTGCCTCTGTAGGTAAATGATCTTAAACTTCCTTCTTTGAATAAAAACAGAACAAAACAAAACGAACTTCCTTCTTTGAGATTTCCCATTGCAGCTACCTCTTCTGATATGGCTTTTCCCCCACCACTTGTCCCCTACTCCTGCATCTCATGGGTGCATGTATGAGACAACCGTTGTTCTGGGCATCTTGGTTTGTCCTAACTTGTAGAGCTCACCTCGGTACTGGATCTGACTGTGGGATTTGCTTGATTTGAGAATGTGAAGTCCACGGGCACAGAAGCATCTATATGATGCCGCACAAATGATCTTCTGGCAGACGGAACTGAAGACCTGCTAGCTTGTATAGAATTCACTGAAAACTCCATACTTGTTCCATATCTGTCATAGAGCACTCTCCAGTATCTGGGCCTTCCCCACCCAGGCAATGGCTTGTTCTGCTCAGCACAGTGCGCTTTCCTTGGAAGCCTTCCCTGACCACCCAGGAGTGTGTAAATGCTCCCAACTCTGGACACCTCTCGTATCATACTGCACTTCACACTTTATTGTTCAGGCCTACTTAGCTGTGTCCCTTTCTTGGGAGCCTGAGAGCTCTGTGTGAACAGTAGCCATGTCTGTTTTGTACCTAGTATGGTGCCTGGCATTCAGAAGGCACTCTATAAATGCTTGGTGAATGAATGGATCAGCCCTTGGGTCATCTGTCTTTGGGAGGTATGACTTTAGATAGGTCCTCATACCTTAGTTTCCTCATCTATAAAATGGAGTAGGGATTCCTTTCCATATATGTTGCAGGTTTGCTGGAGGTCTGAAAAGATGTCAGAATCAGTAGTTGCATTTTTTTCTTTGAGATACATCCCCTATCCTCCACTCCCCAGTGTCTCTTTGTTATAATAAGGCACGGGTGTGAGGCTAAAACTAGAGCAGGCAGCTGTCTCCTTAGCCAAAGCCCACCAGACTCTGATTTTCTTACTGCCTCACTCAAATACCACATGAGCTACCACTCTATGGCTGAGGGATTAAATGAGCTGTGTGACTTTGGAGAAGTCACCTAGCCTCCCTGGGCCCCATCTGCCAAGTGGAGTTGACCTACCTGTCTTGCAGGTTGCTGTGGGAATGACTGATACACCTGTGTGTGGGCTCTTGGTGTGGCTCCTGGCCTGGAACAGACACTCTACAACACTGGCTTCTGTGCCTCTGCCTGACCCCTCTGCACCCCCTTCTTGGCAAGTGCAGCTTTCTCATTGTTGTGATGAGATTCATTTGCAGCCAGCACTCAACATGGTGTAGTCACCTCTGCCCTAAGCAACGGGCACACAGGCTGCTATGGATTCAATGTGCCCCTCAAGTTCATGTGTTGAAATCCGAATCCCCGATGTGACGGTATTAGGAGGTGGAGCCTTTGGGAAGTGCTTAGGTCATGAGGGTGGAGCCCTCATGAATGGAATTAGTGCTCTTATGAAGAGACATGAGAGAAATAATCTTTTTCGGCCATGTGAGCACACAGTGTGAAGACGGCCATCTGCAAGCCAGGAAGAGGGCTCTCATTAGGAACTGAATCTGCCAGCACCTTAATCTTGGACTTCCCCGCCTCCAAACATGTGAGAAACACATTTATGTTGTTTAAGCTACTCAGTCTATGGTATTTTGTTATAGCAGTCTGAGCTGACTGAGACATTGGCCTGAGCAAGCCATATAGCCAGGGTCCAGAGAGCTTCAGCAACCCATCAGGGGTCACAGTGCCAACTGGGGTCAGAGGCCCATTGAAAAGTCCCTCTCAGTTTTCTAAGCTCTAACTGTGTGACCCTGACCAAGCCCCTTTTCTTTCTGGGCTCAGTTTCCCCATATGGACAGTGAAGGAATTGGACATGTTCTCTGGGGTTCCTTCAGGCTCTGATGCAGCAGGCCCTTCAGAATCCAGGGGAATGTTCTGATAATATTAGATTTATGCATTTCAGTTTCATCTTATTAGCATTTAAATGACTGTATTGTTACATTTCAATGACTCAAGAATAGGTTAGGGGCGCCTTAATAAAAGTCTCTGCCAGGAGGGATGCTGGCAGAGGAAGGAGCAATGTTTTTTTTTTTTTTTTTTTTTTTTTTTTGGAGTTAATTTAACAAAGAAGTAATCTATCTTTTGAAGGAAGGATTAAAAAAAACCCACCAAAACCCCAAACCAACAGCTTTTTAAATCCTAACTGAAGGATGATAGCTGGGACAATTACAAATGAAATATGTACTAAAAATAACTTTCGGATGCAGAACCCTTCTGTTTTAAGACATGCTGAATTTAAATGCCACCTTAATAAGTATTTTTAAAGTTCCTTTTTCCTTTGAGTTGTCAGTAGTTCCAATGGCAGATGTGAGGAACCCAGGTCCCATTTGGAGATCTTGGGCAATGAGGCCTGGTGCTGCCCATTTGACAGCTTTGTGGCTTGGGCAAGGCTCTTAACTCCTCCCTGTGCCTCAATTTCCTCCTCCTTACACAGAGCCAACTGGACAGCTTACTTCATAGGGTTGTGTGAGGACTTATCAAGATAGAGCTTAGCCCAATTCCAGGCACGGAGGAAGAACTTGGTAAATGGTGACTGTTCTTACAATATCAGTTGAACTTACTTCCTGCCTCTGTCCTCTGCTCACCCACGTTGTCCCCCATGCTACTGTCCTTAGCTCAGAACTCAGACCAACTGTACCACAATACCACTGGCACTGCTCTGAAGGATGGGGAGGGTCCTAGTTTGTATAGCACAACATGCAAGCTTTGCCTCCCCTCTGCTCTGGTCCCAGCTAACTAGTTCCTTTGGGGCAGGACATTTTCTTTCCTCTCCTGGATGCAAATTCTGGCCTTTCAGGAGTGCCTCCCATGCCCTGGTGATGGGAACCCTCCTCCTTGGTGCTGACCCAGGGAAATGGGTTAACTCAGCCAGGCAGCTGGAGACAAAGGGACAACTGCTTCTCCTTCAACCTCACCTGGAGAGTCATAGTCCCTCTGGGAGAGGGAAATATCCTTTATGTGTGTGCGTGTGTATGAGAAGGAGAGAGCCTGATGGGTCTGGAGTGACTATGTGAATGTGGGTGTGCATGTCACTGTGAGTTCGCAGGGTCAGTGTCAGTGTGTTACGGTGGATGTTCAGCACAGCCAGTACATAGTCTGGGGACACACCTGAGTCAAAAGGAGTGTGAAAATGCCAGTATCAGGCTGAGCCTGGAAGTGACTTTGTGTGTGTGTGTGTGTGTGTGCGTGTAGGTATGTGTGTGTGTTAGAGGGTCCCTGTGGTGTGTCAGCAGACATGTGCTTAGTGTCAGTGACCCTGAAGGACACGGCTTGCTGTGTGCAGGTCTACTCAGCATGAGTGCGTGTCTGTGAATGTGAGACAGAAATGTCTGTACCCACTCCCATCTGAGTGTGCAAGCCCCATGGTGTGTGTGTGTGTGTGTGTGTGTGTGTGTGCGTGCGCGCATGTGCATCAAAGTTGACAATGACAATTTCAGCTTGGAATTCTCACAGTTGGGGAGACAGAATGAAGAAAGAGGAAGGGAATTGAAAATGAATACCTCAGAAGCAAATTTAGTGCTATTTTTAGAAAACTCCTATCCTGTTAACCAGAAAAGGAAAATCTAAAAAAAAAAAAAAAAAAAAAAATCCCACAGAAACAGCCACGCATCAGCCTTGAAGGCACAGATGGCAGAATCAGGGCCAGGGGGTGGGCTGTTAGGGACCTGGGTTTTCTTGCATAGCTTTTTGCCCTCCTGTCTGGCCTGAGGGAGGGTCAGTCCAGCCCTTAGCTGCCCACCAGGGTCAACTCCTTCTACTGTCCCCTGTTCTCCAGAGGAGCTGCCAATGTTAGGTGGTAGGAAAAACTCAGTTTCTGGTCCTATAGGTGCCCCATGTACTCACTCATCCACCCACCCATCCATCCATCCTTCCATCCGTCCATCCATTCTTCAGCTGTCTGTCCATGTGTCCATCTCTCCAACTTTCCATCTACCCACCAAAAAAATGTGAGGAGGCGCATCTCAGACCCTGCCCTGGGCACTGGGATTCTGAGGAGAGCAAGGGAGGTGCTCAGACCCTCCTTCCTGCCATTTAAAATCTGCTCACTTTGCCACATAGAGCCCCAGTAACCCCATGGTCAAGATCTGTAGGCTGAGTCAAGTGATTCCTGTACACATTTGCTTCAGGTTTTGGGATGATATAACCCAAATGGCACTTGCCTGGGAACCATATCTTCTGGGTCCAGATCTTGGCTCGAGCATTACTATTAACAGTGATTGCTAGCAAATACTTCCATGGGCTATGTGGTGTTAATGCCCCTACCTTACAGGTGAGAAATCTGGGGCTCAGAGATGTTACAAATGACTAAGTCTATATGGATAGAATCTGGCATAGTTTAAATTTGCCTGGTCAGGTCCAAAGCCTCCGTGTCCCATTATCTTTCACCCTTTCACAGTATGGCCTTGGACTAGTGTTTTCTCCCCTGTACCTCAGCTTCCTTTTCTGTAAAGTAAGTGGGTCAGTTGGACAGATGCTCAGTCTCAAAGGGCCATTTTAGTGCCATCCTTGAGGATTCTTCCATCACCTGAGACTTGCTTCTCAGGGCACACACACTTGACTGGGTCTCCCGGCTGTCCCACTGTCCCCAGTATGTCCTACTTGACCTGGCCACTCAGTTGTAGGCCAAGTCCTGCTTGGGTTGAGGCAAAAGGAAAAAGAAAAGTCCTACAACCTGGGAATCACAAGTGGATCTAAAATCATCTGCTACCTCTGACATCTCCTGCCCCACCTTGGGCATCTGCACAGCAGTGCCTGACTTTCAGGATTTGTACACTTTATGTGCTCCTTGTTTAGAATTCTTCCCTTTAAGGAAGGTCTGAGAGTTTCCTGATGAAGCTAAAACAGTAACGTCAACTGTAGATGGAGGCAAGAAAGCCTAACTGAGGCAGTAAAGCACTGGGTGGGACTTCACTTTGGGCTGCAAGAGGGGACATCAGTCAGAAGGTTGAGGATGGTGGCTCTGCCCGGGGTAGACCAGCTGCTTTGAACAGTGTTCTCTGGTTTCAGCCAAAAGCTTTGGCCACCTCCCCAGCCTCATCTCTTACCCTGCTCAACGCTCCCTATAGATACATTGAATGCCTTAAGGCCCTTTTTGCAGCCCTGAATGCCTCCAGCCTCCAGATCCTAACTGGCAATAGTGACACTGTCCTCTCCTGTCTTCATCTCCCTCCTTCTCTTCCACCCCCTGCTCTGTTCTGATGGATTACAAGCAGAGGCTGAAGAAAGGACAAAAAATGATGACAACAGCAACACTTAGATCATACATACTATGTGCCAAGCACTGTTCTATGCACTTTGTTTCTTATCTCACTTAGTCCTTCACAACAATCATGACACAGGGGCTGCTGACACTTCCATTTTACAGAGGAGAAAACAGAAAAAGAGACTGTAGTTATTGGTGTAAGGTGATTGATGAGGGGGTGGCAGAGCCAGCTGTCAAACGTACACACATAGACATAGGTCCCCCACCTCCCAGGCTCACTCACATTCCTCTCACCACCAGACCAGGCTCCTGCCTTTTTCTCTGGTTTCCTATAGGGAAGCATAGGGTTTTGCTTGTTTAGTGCTCTGGCCGCACACAACAGATCACTGGCTAGTTGATGAGTCTTCAGGCTTCACGTCTGACTATGGAGCACTGGGGCCCAGGGAACTGTCTCTGTTGACGAAGTGCTGACGGATGGATAGAGGTGGGTGCTGGGGAGAGACTGGGTGGCTGAGGTCAGGAAACCTGATAACCGCAGGCCCTCTCTCTCCTGCAGGCTGACCAGCAGAGGCTGGGAGTGAGTGTTGTCCATGCAGTCATGATGCTGACTGACAGCCCCCCCAGGGGAGGACAAAGAAGCAGGCACTGAAGAACTAGCTCCACTGGGAGCTGTCCCTGAGGCAATGGTGCTGACTGGGGATTTGGGTGGACTTTAAGGACCAGGAGCCAAGGAGCTATCCATGTGCTATGGTGCTGACACAGAGCAAAGGGTTAAATGTGCCTCTAGGAGCTATCCAGGACTGTAGTGCTGACCAACAGGATGTGGGGTTGGAGAGCCTGAGGTTTTTGGGTGTGGGTGGAGAGGGGAGGGCACAGGGTTTTTTCCATGAGCTCTGTGAGCAGGTGTGGGGAGGGGACCCCAGTGATTTGGTGCTAATGCACAAAGCCAGATTCTCAGGCAATGGGGTGTCCCAGTGAGCAGGCCTGAGCCAATAAAACGACACTACGCAAAGGGCCACTTGGGGGGCATTTAAGTGCATATGCAAAAGACCCAGCTTGGCTCATCAGTGCTATCTGTCACTGATGCCAGAAATATCATCATTAGTTATCCATGCTTTTGCATTGTGCATGGTCTTCTACCTCTGGTTCCTACTGGAACATATTTCAGTGGTAGCATCTCAGTCTGGCTGAGTTTGTTAAATTTTTTCTTCTGCAGAGTGTGTTATTCATTCACAGATGTGCCAGAGGATAAGTCTAAGTTTGGAGATTACTTTTGAATAGTTGAGTGGGTCCTTTGGGGTCCGGAGTATAAAGAAGCTAAGGCTAGGAGGAAAGTCATTCTATGTGGCCTGAGAATACAAAGGCCAGGAAACAACTAATGGAGAAGGGTGAAGAAAAAAGAAAGTAGGACTCCTGGATTCAAAGGAGGAGGGGGGTCAGACTGAGAGGGGAGTCAGACTGATGCAAGCACTTGCAGGGACTGGTGTGTGTATGGGTGCGTGTGTGGGGGTGTTTTTTTAGATTCTATGTCTCACTACTGTGGCCAGACTTCTAGGCTGAAGCAGAGCTGCCCCAGTTTTGTGACTGTGCACTCACTGCCTTCTTTGCCTCAGTCCAGGTTATCCCCCTTGGAGTCTCCCTGGTAGAAAGCTAAAGAGTTGTGTCAGGCCACTGACTTGGCCTCAGAACTGCAGGAAGTGAACCAAAAAGCCAGGAATCCAGAGGAGCAGCTGAGAGAAGGAGTTGCCTCTCCCACAGTCAAGGTTTCCCTTCCTTCCTCTCCTCATAAAAGCTTCTCTAGGTGGAACTTGGGGGCTTCAGAACATGTCTGCTCAAGGTGCAGTTCCCTCAGGGCCACCTGTGTTGGCATCACTTGGGGGCTACTTGAAATATAGATACCTAGCCCTAAGTCTGTAAAGATGAGTCAGTCCAGTGGTGGGGGCTGGGACTTTTAAACAAGCAAAAGAACCATTGCCCTAGTGCTTTAGGGGTTCCCATTTCAGCCCCTCTTTCAGCTCTCTTCCTCTTGTAGCCAACATCCCCCCAGTTTTGGGTTCTAGAATCCTGCCCTGTTCTTGTGACCCAGCCTCTGGCTCAAAATCACCTCTGGTGATCCTGTCTCTGCCCTTCCAAATGCTACTCCCTGTTGACAAGGTCCCAAGTGGCTTCTGAGGATGACTCCCACTGGCTGACTCCAAGGCCCTTTTCAGTATTCACACCCTTGCTATGCTGATGACTCCCAACCATTTTCCCCACTCTCCTGTGGCTTCTCTGACCAATTCTGTCCAGGGATCTGCATGGCATCTCTGTTTTGGGCCAGTTGTAGCCTTTTCCTGTTTCTGCTCTTAACCCTCTTAAAGACCCACTCTCTCTGGGCAATACCACCCACCTAGTATCAACTTTCATCCTAACATAAGTGGTTCCCAAACCTACATTTACACCCTGCCCTTTCTCTCAAGCTCTAGAACCAACCTTCTATGACTGACAAATGTCTCTTTTAAAGGTCATTCAGGTCTTCATATTCCCCCAATGTCCTCGTCCTTCTGTGACTTGAGTCACTTATGACAACTAAAGCATCCCCCAGGTCCCAGAGTTGACTATCAGGGTCACCCTTGACTTGTAACAAACCAGGTGCACAGATCCAGAGAGCAGTGGGGTAAGGGCTCAGGCTCCTTCCTCTTCCTTACCATCAGGACTCCTGATACTAGTTCAGTGTCCTCACCCACAGCCTCCCAAATGACCTCTCACTCCTCCTCCTTCACTTTCCCCCAAATAATGCTGGTGGTGACTCTCATTTACTGAATGGCTTCCATATGTCAGGAGTTGTGTTAGGCTCTGAATGTATATAACCCACAATAATCCCAGAGGTAGACATTATTAGGCCTATTCTATAGATGAGAAACCAAAGGTCAGAGAGGTGAAATAACAACATGCCTAAGATCACACAGCTAAGGAGTGGCAGAACTAGGAGTAGAACTGGGACCTGTCTGGCTCTAAAACCAACACAAGATGTTGCCTCTTGCATTTGAGCATATTACTCTCTAGATTAAAAACCATTTCTGGCACCTGGTACCTATTTAAGAAAAACATATTCATGACCATGGCATCCAGGATTCTGCCTGATTGGCTTGAGCTAAGTGGACTCCTTGCATTTCCTGAACAATGAATGCATGCTTCTGCCTCCCACCTTTTGCATACACTGTCCCCTCTATCCAGGATTGTCTGCCCTCACTCTTCCATTAATCCAAACCCTCCTCTCCAGGGCACAGCCTCTATGCCAACTTCTTTGTGAAGTTTTCTTCTGCTTCAAATTTCAGCCCACCCTTCCATTGCCAGCCTATCATGTGCAGATCATTCCTTGATTTGTACCCTCTATTCTCAGTCTTGGGGTGGGTTTTGCCAGCTTGCCTCCCTCGCTAGACCACGAACTCTCTGAGAACAGGGCCACACCAGCCCCCAGCACAGGACCACCCTCCACCAATGCTGGTTCCACTGCTGAGAAATCAATCTGACTAAGGAAAGCCAATGGGGACAATGAATCTTAGAGTGTGGCCTGCATTTGAAAAGTGGAAGCTGGTCAGCCAGATGGTAGACAGAGCTGATGCTGAATGCATCCAGGCAGGATGCCACAGCCTTACAGGCATCAAATTGGCATATTCACAGCTAAACCCTATGAGGCAGAAGTTACTGGCGTCCCATTGTACAGATGAGCAAAAGAGGCTTTGCCAGGTTGAGGAGGTTGCTGAGGGTCACAGAACTGTTGGATTTGAACTCAGGCAGTCTGCCGTCAGAGCCCCTGCTCGTAAACAACAGCCTAATTTCCTTCCTGTGATGACTCAGAAGCTCTGGGTAGTGGTGGCTCAGGCAGTGAGACACATTGAAGTGTTTGGGTTCCAGTGAGGAGAGGTTCTAGTACTTCTGGATCACACTGGTCAAGCCCGTGGTTTCTGCCACACCAGTATTAGGTCTCACAGAGGATCCTTGTAGTCTGACTATTGTTCTTTTCTCCTCCTGCCTCTTCTCCATTCTCTATACAAAGCTGGAGGTCAGGGATAAGGGCAGGGCACTCAGAATCTGCCAGGAGGTAGTCCTAGGCTTAGGCTCAGGGACTATGCGGGTGTGTGGGGGCACAGGACAACCCTTTATGCTGAACTTGTCCTCTGTGTTGGCTGCTCTGACTCCATAACTATCCCACTGGCAGTCCCAGATCCCAGATTCCAGAATCCCACACCCTGAGGGCCTGTAGAATCTCTTTGGCTCCTGCATCCAGCAGGCCAGCATGCTGATTAGTGACCGTCCCAGCCGGCCAGCTCTGCGGCTCTACCCCTGATTTGGCGTGGCTGTCCTGGACACTGCAGAGATGAACAGAATCCGCCCGGCACCTTGAACAGATGGTGCCACTTCTAAAAATAACGCTGCACCACGCTCCCTGAGCAGCCTAGTCCCAGCGACAGAAGGGGGTGCGGGTGAGGGTGGGGGCTGCTGGCTGCACTCACCAACCATCTGCACGGGGACAGATGCAAATGCAGCCTCCCGGGGGAAACAGGCCCAGGGGACCCCAGCCTCACCGAAGCTGCACAGAACCATGGGCCTACTGATGACGCTCTGAGCCCTGAAATGAGAGTAAGCAAGGCCATGGCAGGTGTGTACAGCTTGGCTTTCCTCTACCCCCATCATTGCAGCTGCCCTAGCAGCCCTACCTGCACATGTTGCATGGCTGGGATCCCTATCTGGAGCCTGGAGCCTGGAGCCCTATCCCTATCTGGGATCCCTCTCTTTCTCGCCTGTTGCCTTCTACCCCATATCCGAATCCCTAGATCTACAACCCCTAGTGCCATGTCCTCTTGGGAATTTCCTCTGTCCCCCCAGATCTCCTTCCTTCTATGGATTCTTAAGCCACTTTTCATTTGACTCAACTTTGTAGGGTCAGAACCTCTTTGGGACTTAGAGTCAGAGAGATCTGGGTTAGAACCCTCACTATGCCCTCACTCAGTGACCGTGGATTAACCAAGGCAGCTGTCTGGCCTCAGTTGCTACATCTCTAAAATGGACATGATAATCCACCCCCCCCGCCCCCCCCCAATCTTACAGGATTGTTGGGAAGATTATGGGAGTTCATGCAGGGCACAGGGCACCGGGCTCAGCCCAGAGCCAGGCCAGCAAGGGGCACACAATCAGCTGGAATGATAATGATTTCCACATGGGGAAATGGAGGCCCAGGGGTGAAAGGTACCACCCAAGGCAACAGAACAGGTGCTGGCATATCTGGGCGCAGGCCTAAGGTCTCACCCTCCTGAGCCATCCCCTTGATTCCCAGGATGCTCCAAGGATGTGTCTCACCTTCATCCTTTGGCATGATTTTCCCTAAGTACCAGTCTCTTCTTCAATTCTGAGAGCTGGCCTGGGCGGTCTAAAAGATGCCCCAAAGTTTCTCCATTTTTTGCTAAGAACCAGCCCTGAGCCTCCTCTCACTTGACCCCTGGCCCATCCCCTCTAGCTTCTCAAGGAGGTTCAAGTGTTGTCTGAAAGTTAAAGAGCTCAAAGGACAAGAGCTTCCATGGGTCCCAGGAGATCCCAATCCTTGGACCCAAAGTTATCAACATCCAACAGATGCCCCACAATGGCCTGCAAAGGCTCTCTTCCCTCTGTGTTTCTAGGCTTGAAGCCCTCTCTCTTTTTCCCATGTCTGATGATGGGGCAATTTATAGGGGCTGCGGGTGGGAGTGCTCTGCCTGCTTCCCTCTCCTCTAGTGAGGCATGGCCTAGGCCTTCTATCACCTTATTCTGTCTTTCAAAAGTCCTTCCCCAGCCACTTCTGCTCTTCCTTTATCTCCTGGGGTTCTCAATGGCTCTGAGTATCTCCTTGAAGAAGAGGGGGACCCACAGGGGACTGATCCAGGCCTGGATTCTAGGCCTCATGTTGTACAGTCTCTGAGGCCTCTGTGTGGGGTATAATCCAGGGGAGGTGGGTTTTAGGTTTCAGATGCAATCAGAACCTATGTTCAAGTCTGGCACAACTCCAAGTCAAGGGGTCTTTCTCCAGCCCTCCTTACTCACTCCTTACTCCTCTAGATATTTCAGTCCCTGACACCCCTGCTTTGCAATGCCCAAATCAGGGCTTCTGCTACCCTGGACTCCTTGTTACAAGGGACTGACAAGGTCAGAGCTGCCATCTTTCCCTTTTCAGGATCCGCCCTCACATGAAATTGGTGCCAGGATTGGGGGCCTCCAGTGTGTGCATCTCTAGTGGCTGATACCCCATGACATCAGGCTTATATGGTCCTGGTCACTGACTACCCTGTCTTGTACTACAGAGGTCCCCTGGAAGACCACCCCAGAGCAGAGAGCACCAAAGGGGCACCATTATTTGCAAAGCCCGACAGAAAAGCAAGAGGCTCTGATTCCCTGAGCTTATGCTACTCCAGAGACCAGCAGGACCTCAGGGGTCAAAGTCCCTAAGCTCAAGTCCCTTCATAGCACCTATATCAAGTCCCACCTGTGCCTGCATGCCTCTCCTGACAGGGGGTTCACTCCCTCATTCCATGATAATCTGTGCCAATGCTAGTGGTTCAAAGTTCTTTAGGTTGACCTAAATGCTTCTTCTTGCCAACTATTTTTAGTTTTATAGTTAATGGGCATTTTCTGACTCATGCAAAATAACCCTGCTCCCTCTTCTTCACTGAAAGTTCATGACAATGAGTGCATAGATGTGTGTGTGTGAGCATGCACACATCCAGAATGTGTACATGGCTGTGCAATCAGGCATGCGTGTACAAATGTGTGTCTGTATGTGTCAGAGCAGGGTGGAGCACATGTGTGGTTGCACCGAGAATGTGTATGAGCCTGCTTGAGCATATCTGAGCAGGGTATGTGTTGAGGTGTGCAAAAAAATGTACGTATTTAAGAAATAAGACTCTAGACTGTGTGTGTATAGGGGTTTTGTGTGAAGCGATGGGACATAGCAAAGAGTTTTATTACTTTCTTGAGACTATCTTAGGTCTCCTAGTTTGAGAGATGGGTGGGTACTGAGAGAGGGTACCCCCTAAGGCTCCAGAACAGAATAGAAAGCCAACCTGTACCAGATGCCTTGTCACTGTCTCTTGGGTTGTCTACAGGGTGGCCCTGAAAATCATGGTCCCCAAAGCATGCCACAGATGACTTCAGCTCTTAGGGAATGCGGCCGTTAGGGTTCACCCTGAACAAAACGACAGTGGTGACAAAATAGCATTTTATAAGAGTGTTCATAAAGTGCTTTTCAGTTTGAAGTTCAAAAGAACGCTTTGATTATTTCCATTTCACAAGCAGGAAACTAAGGTTTCAAAAATTCATTTCAAAAATGGCTGGTCCTACAGAGAACGACATTTCCAGAGGGCAGTCTGTGGGCTCAGGACCCTACAAGAACGTGTAATTCCAGGGCTGGTCATCCCCAGCATGGGTGGATAAGTCTTGGGCAAGCCCGGCTAGGAGATCTGCCATTAGTTGCCCTTGCTCAACTGTCTTCCCTCTTTGGGTCTCAGTCTCTCCATCTGTAAAATGAGGAGGTCAGACTAGATGGCTTCTAAGAGACCTTCACACGCTGACTCACGCTAAGTCTTGGACACTAGATCAGGCCCAGAGAAGAAGGCCTCTGTAGCTCTTAACACCCAACCCTGATGGGCACGGATTTGCCCATGGATCAGCCAGAGTCACCCTCTGGGCACTGAGACATCTATGAGGGGAAAATTTCTTGTTTAAATAATAAAAAAGCAACTCAGAGATGCCTTGTGGACCACTGGCTATGCCTCAGCACAAGCTTTTCCCTCCCTTCTTGCTTCTCTGCCTGGTGGACTCCTATTCACCTTGCAGGGTCTAGCCCAGGGGGCTTCTTCTCTGTGAACTATGCTGACCCCACCCTCTAAGTCAGAGTCAACTGATCCCTCCATGAGGCTTGACCATTCATGTCCTAGAGGGCAGGGGACGGTGTCCTCCATCGCCAGGTCCCCAGTGCACCTGACAGACACAACTGGTGCCTAAGAGAAGCTTATTGAGTGGCTCTAGGAACCTATAGTTTGACCCCAGGAACTAAGAGAGAATAAGATTGCCTGGGTCATGGACTCATCTACTTCAACAAATGCTTGTGCTTGAATACAAAGGTAGAAAGCAGGCATTGAGTACCTACTGTGTACTCAGCATTGGCCTCCAGGAAGGAGGGAAGCTGTGACTGAATTAGGAAACAAGGTAACACTTCCAGCAGGGATGTGGCCACAGTAGCAGCCACATCTGAGTAGTTGTAACAGTAATAAGAATAGTCCTATGAGCAGCTAAGTTTTATTACTACCAAGGTCACTCCTTATATTCAGATTTTCCCATGTATGATCTTGCTCATACCCATAACAGCCTCTGAGGTGGATGCTCTTATTTTCTCCATTTCACAGATGTGGAAACTGAGGTTCAGAAGGTGGGCTGACTGGCCAAGGTCACATGAACGTCTGAGTGGCAAGGCTGTGTTCTTGATGTTGGCATGCAACAGATTTCCAGACCCACAGCCAGCACAAATAGAGCTGTCCTGTGATGGGGACATCAGAGGAGTGAAATGTAGTGTGCTGGGGGTTCTGACAAAGCCACCATGGCCCTCCTATCCAAGGTGGAGGAATAGGGCCTGGCATCCAAGTGGGCTGGGGGCTGGGAGGAGGCTCCCAGGATTTTGCCATCTTTAGCATCCACTAAGGAAACCCCAGTGGGATTCTTCTCCCCTACATTGCTGACAGGTGCGAGGCGGGGGCTTTGGCTGACCTGGCAGGCTGGGTGTGAGGGGTGGGAAGCAGATGGCAGACCTTTCCTGTGTTTGGAAGAAGTCAAGAGTGAAATCCTGGACCCGGCAGCCTGGCCACATCACCTGCTGTTAGAAATGGCCCCCAGGCCAGAGGGCTGGCGGCCACCCAACATGGTTTTGCTGTGGAGTGGGAGGCCTGGGGAGGCAGGGCCATCAGCCCAGTCCTTTTCTATGGATAGCATGGCTATCCTATTGCAACTAAGGACTGTTACTGGAAGGTGCTCTTCACTGTATGGCCCCTTTTATCTCGCCTCTGACCCTGGGGCAGAGGGGGCAGGGTGTCCATTTTAAAGACAAAGAGACTGAGGCTGTGGTGAGGCAGGTGAGGCACCTAGGGTGCACCACGCAAGGAGGTGCTGATTCTCAGGTTCCTGTAAATGGCAAGTCCCCACGCTGCCACCAGTTGTCTGCCCTGCTATTTAAGTCCACCAGGATTACCCCTGCACCTGCCTTCCCCAGCCCCACCCCAAACACAGGGCTGAGGTTGAAAAGCTACAAAGAAATTCCAAAACTATTTTGGTAATTTTGAAGGAAACAGCCATAGTAGATTCTAAGGAATACCTGGAATTGTAAAACATGTTTAAAGTCAATGTCTCAGCTCTCAGTTCCCCAAGCAGCAACGGATTCCAAGGGAAACGGTTCGTTTCTCACCTCTGCTCATTTGGCAAACTTTTGCTGAAGGTCTGCTATGTGCCAGGTCCTATGAGATGCAACTTGGATAGAAGGGAGCCAGGCCCAGCCCTGTTCTGAAAAAGCTCTGCCCTATTCTCTCCCTGTGTGGTACGGTGCCTATGCTTTATAACAATTTAATAAAAACAATCACAATAAGGCCTTTTCTGTGCCAAGCTCTAGGCTAAGCATCAGCACATTTGTATATGTCATCTCATTGGATCCACACCACAACTCTGTACAGATATCCTTGTTATACCCATTTTGCAGAATAGAAAATAGAGGCAAAGAGAAGTTAAATTGCCTGAGGTCACTCAAGCAGGACACAGTGGAGCTGGGATGAATGCTCAATAAAATACTTGTTGGGTGAATGAATGAAAACACGGGAGAGGTCATACAGGACATCGTCCAAGTAAACATAAGGGTGATATTATTTGCTAAGTGTGGCCATGTAAAGAGCCCTGGGACCTCCAGGAGGTGGCATCAGGCCTCCCAAAGACTGTGCTAAGAGAGGGTAGGAGAATTCTCCAGGCTTTTGGGCAAACTTGGGCTGCAGGCTTCCAGGAAGAGGGTGACAATGACAGCTGCCATATCAGTTAGCAGCGCGAGGAGGCTCCGATTTCTCTCTGTGCCTGGCCACGTGCCCCACCTATAAAAATATCCCAGGCCAATGGGCCCCTTTACTCTGAAAGAGTGGAAAGAGTGGGCTCTGAGACAGGCTGGGCCTGGGCAGGTCTGAGAAGAAGAGGAGGTCCCTTCTGGACTGGCCCAGGCAAGGGCCCCTGCCCTGGGTCCTCCCACTCCCTGGCTGCCCAGTGATGGGCCCCCGGCCTTCGGGGAGGGGGCTGCAGCCGGACACCCTGACACCCAAGCCTCCTGAGCTGGCACCTTGGTTGCCAGGCAACCATGCAGCTCAAGTTTCGGGAGTGGAGGATAGGGCTCGGGTGAGGGCGTCAGTAAATAATAATAGATACAGCCCAGCCCAGTAGGGCTACTCAAGATACACCAATCTCAGACGTGGACAAGGCCTGAGTGGTCCCGCTGTCATTTTGCAGATGGGGAGACAGACCTGGGAGGGAAGGGGAGTTGCCCGATGTGACCAGTGTTGGTGAAGAAGCAAGGGTCATCTTGGCCAGGAAGGTTGGAACAGAAATAACAGTTCAGAAAGTGATGGCAGGTAGAGCCGCCACGTGTAGGGTGCTGGCTTTGTGCCCAGCACTGTGCCAACAGCCCCTCCCACAATGGCCCCACTCATCCTCAAAACAACACAGCGAGGTGTAGATGTTATTTTCACGCCCATTTTATAGATGGGGAAACTGAGGCTCAGAGAGATCGTGCAACCTACTTCAGATCGTCCAGCTGGTGAATGGCAGAGGTTGGATAGGAACCCAGGTCAGTGTAACTCTGAAGTCTGTAAGATTCACCCTGACTCCGCACTGTCCCTAGGGACAAAAAGGGTATGGACTGAAGGACCTGCCTCGCAGCTGGTAGGCTTTGATCTCTTCAGCATCCCCCAAGAGGGGAGGAGTATTACCCCTCCTGGCTCAACCCTGAGGTGAGGATGCTGAACTCAGGGGTTAAGTGGTGGTCCCCAGGTGACCTAAACAGTAGGTGGGGATGCAGGATTTGAATCCACATCTCTCTGGCTTTAAGTCCTGGGCTGACCTGCTGTGCCCAGTTAACTGGCAGTGCCCCTCGGCCAGGCCTCCCAGAATCAGACTTCTCTGCCCCATGTCCCCCAGCAAGGTGAGATTTCTGGGTGACAGGACCCCACCCCCAGCCCCCAAGAAAGCCACCAAGCCCCAGCACAGAGCGGTGACCTTTGATTCCAGGCCACTGGACCTCTTCCTGGATTGCCCACACCCCCACCTCCCACAACCTGAGCCTGCTGGGGACATGCAGGTTACCATGGCGACAGCACATCGGATACTGACCTGGGGACCCGCTGGCAGCACAGGGGAGGGGCAGGCTTTGCCTCAGAGGAATGGCTGGAGGGGTGGAGGACAGGGGGCCGGGGGTGCCCTGCGGCGGCGGCCGAGGTTTCTCTGTGGGCCAGGCTGGGCACAAGCTGCTATTTATAATTCTGCTGAATGGGCCCAATGACCCGACCTGCTGTCTGACCGCCCGGGAAGCCCAGCAGCTGCACAGAGGGCAGGAAACTGCTCAGGGACTTCCTCCTGACCCCCAGCTCTGACACAGGGGTGAGGAAAGGTCTGGGGTGGGGGGAAGGACGGGAACCTACCCATGCCCTTGTCCCCCACTACCTGCATTAGTTTCAGCATCTACCCCTCTGGCCAATCCTGCCATCATCCCTGTGTTCTGGGACAGGCCGGGCCTGTATGTGTTAGGGGGAGGGGGTGCTGGAGCCTGGGCTCTGGTCTTACAGGGGCAGAGAGAGGCTGTTCTGGGGTGCTTTTCTGTGGAGGGAGAAGAGAGGGGAAAGGGGAAAGGGGAGGGAAAGAGAAAGGGGAGAACAAGAAGCTGTCAGACAGAGGGGAACTTGAGAGCCCAGGGGTGGGAGGGAGAAGGGGAGGAAAGGAGGTGGAGCAGGGAGAGAGAGAAGAGAGGGAAGGAGGTAGATAGAAAGAGGGAGGAGACGGATGGAGAGTGGGAGAGATGAGGAATGAGGGAGGGGGAGATGGAGGGACAAAGAGCCAGAGGAAGCGGAGTAAAGGCACTGAGAGTGAAACATGCAATTAGAAGCCCAGACGGAGAGGCACAGGAAGAGGGGAGGGACAAAGCTCCAGAGCATGTTCTCTTTGGCCGTGGAGGTCATGCCACCGGTCCAGAAGCCAAAATGCAAACATGACTCCGTCTCACGGGGTAGCTCAGTGGCCCGTGAGCAGGAGGAGAGAGGGCCTATACCGGTGCCTGTGCTGGCCGCCCAGCCCTCTCGGCCAGGGCGGGAGCTCTGGCTTGGGCATCCTGACTCCACCCCCTCTTGCCACCTGGGGGCACAGGGCAGGGCAAGGACTGCTCCAAGGTCACCGGAACCTGGCCAGGAAAAGCATGGTGGCAGCTCTTGGGGTTTGCTGGGCTGTCCGCCCTCGGATCCGGGTTATTTTGGGAGCTGAGCAGCTAGAACACACCTCCCTCCTCCCTTGTTCCTGGGCCAGTAGATGCTGACTCAAAATATTCTCTCAAGGAAACTGTCTCCCCAAAATCCAATGTCACTTCTTCTGAGAGGCCTTCCCCGACTCTCCCAGATTTAATTTTCTGCTCACACAGGGCCTGGCTTACTTCAGTTTTCAGTACTCGTCTTCGGGAACCGCCGGCCGAGCCATACCTGCCCATCTGTCCCATCAGACTGTGAGCTTCAGGAGCAGGAGGGCTAGTTTCCTGGTACCACGTGAGATGCCTGCCACTCAGTCTTAATAAGTAGCATCCACAACCCCCAAGTAGCAGTGTCGGCCAATGTTTATTGAGCACTTGGGACGCCCTGAGAACTTTCCATGCACCAGCTCGTTTCACATCTCAGTACCCCTAAGTGTAGGCTTCGTTAGCAGGCCCCATTTTACAAAGGAGCACACGGAGCCTCAGAGAGGCTAAGTGGTTTGCCCAAGGTCTCAGCTGGGGAGTTGGTGAACCAAGACCCAAAGCAGTCTGATTCCAGAACCCACTCCTGTGACCACTAGACATATAGCCTCCCCAGCTCTAAGCTCTAAGGATTGCTTCCACTTCCTGGACTCTGTTGAAGAACTTTATGTGGCTCCCCAGTGCCTCTCAGATGAAATCCGAACATCCCACCTGTGCTGGTTCCTGTCCTCTATGTGACCTTCTGTTGACCTGTCAGGTCTCATTCTCCCTCCTGTGATCTCCTGCTTCTAGGGGCCCTTCTGCTGTCCTCAGGTTTATTCACTCAACAATTATTTAGGAAGTACTTATTGTGTGCCAGGCACAGTGAACTTGCTCCTGTTGGGGAAGACAGATCATGCAAAATGCTATGAAGAGAATAAGGCATTATGACCAGCCGCCTGGGGACCCATTTTTCCAGAGAGCTGGGGTCAGTGTGTTCCAGGCAGGAGGAACAGGACAGACAAATGCCTGGAGGTAGAAAGGGGTTGGGTGTGGTTTTAATGATCCAAAGAGGGCCAGCATGGCTGGGGCTTATGACTGAGGGACAGTGAGCTCAGAGGTGGGCAGTGGCCAGACTGTGCAAACCTCTGAAGCCACAGTGAGGAATGTGGATTTTTGCTTCAGGTGCAGAGGGACATCTCGAAAGAATTTTAGGTGGAAGACTAGCACAGGGTTGTTTAAAGATCCATCAACCACTGGAGGATGAACTGTCAGGGGGTGAGAGGGAGGGTGGGAGAAAAGTGGTTACTGCGTCACCCAGGCAGGCGGGGATGGGGTGGCAGTGGTGTTAAGGAGGTGTGGGCAGGTGGGAGTTAGGAAGTAGAACCAAGAGAGTGAGCTGGGGGCCAGGGCTCAGGGGGTAAGGTGTGGATGGTGAAGGCTCTGCCTTTAGCAGGAGGGTGGATGGTGGTGCCACTTCCTGGGATGGGAAGTCTGGGAGGGGGCGGGTTTTAGGGGGGTGGGTGGACATGATCAAGAATCCCGTTTTGGACTTGTTAACTTTGAGAGGCTTGTGAGAAATCCAAGTAGAGATGCCAAGTGGCCAGTTGGATGACGAGTTGGAGGTGCAGAAGAGGCTTTGGCTAAAGATATAAATATGGGAATCAGCAGCTTAAGGATGGTATTTAAAGCCATAGGATAGAGTGAGATCATCGAGAGAGAGAGAGAGAGAGAGAGAGAGAGAGAGAGAGAGAGAGAGCAGGGAAGAGGCTCAGAGTTGAGGCCCCAGTTTAGAGGTCAAGTAGAGACAGAGAATGCAGCTACCCTAGCAGGCCTGATTGGGTGGCTTCCTGCTGTCCTCAGGACAGGGTTCAAAATCTGTAGCCTGACACGCAGGCTCTGCCTACTTCTCCAGTCTCATGTCCTCCGGCCCCTTCCTTCCAATCATAATAGACACCTTTGTGAGGTTCCGTGCCTTCGGACATTTGCGCAGGCAGGTGCCCTGCCCAAAGTGTCCTCCTATGGGCAGAGGCTAATTCCAAGCCTTGCTCTTCTGAAGCTTTCTCTAACTTCCTAGGCAGACTTTGCAATACCATCTGTGCTTCTGTGGCCTTCTGGAGACCCCACGCTGTCACTGTCTTCCTGGGAGATCCCTGCGGGAGGTGGCTGGTCCACTTGCGTGTCCTGGGCCCAGCATGCCCGTGGCGCATGGTGAGCCCTCCTGCACTCGGCGTCTGTCCCTGTGTCACCCGCTAGTCTGAAATGCATCATCAGAGCTGGGGTGGGCTGAGATGACAGACTTAATTACTTCTAGTTTGAGCCTGGGCTGCTACTCTGAACAGACGCGGGAAGAAACGTTAACGGAGGGAGGAGGCGCATGGGCATGAGAATGCGGGGTGGCCACACTGGGCATTTGCTGGGCCTCCCACCTGCCACTGCGACAAAAGAAAAAAGTAAAAAGACAAAAGCAGATAACTGGCCCAAGCTCATAACAAGAGACTTTACTGTGTAGGAAATCAAAGAGTTCACCGGGGAGTGGGGGACCTGACCTGGAGGGGTCATGTCAAAGCTCCCGCACCCTCCCCAGTCCCTTTTATTCTTGTTTATGCTTGATGTCACCACCTGCATGCTCTTTCAGAAAGCCCCCTCTGCCTGGAGGGACTGAGGAGGGGAAGCTTATCCATCTATGAAGCACCTACTGGGTGTTGGGCACTCTGCATTTGGTCAAGGACACAGACTGAGGTTAGGCAGACCTGCACTCTGATTCCAGCTCTGCTCCTGGCTACGTGCCCTTGGGTGGGTCACTGATTTGCTCTGGGCCTCAGTTTCTCCATCTGTGAGATGGGGATATGTACATGTGCCTGCCTAGGCTTTGGGGAAGATGATGTGTGACAGTCTCTGTGAAACACTGAGCATGGTGCCATTTTGCAAACAGGGAAACTGAGGCTCAGAGAGGTCCAGATCATAGTGCTAGGATGGACAGAGCTGATGACTATGAACATTTCTTCCTTCGAAGCCAAAGTCCCCTCCAGTCTGCCATGCCCCATGCACACATTCTTACTTGTCATACAGTTGGTTGAATCTGGGACCTTGGACTGATCTCTGGGTAATTAAAGATGATTCATACAAAAGCTCTGCCCTCGAGGGACAGAGCTTCCCACCCACCCCTGACTATTTCATAACCCCTTCTCAGAGAAGCTGAGAGAGGGGACTCCTGACTCTACAGAAGAAGGTGAGTTTGCAAATTCCAAGCTCACAGGCCCAGTTACTTCCCTCTGGACAAGGCAGACCTCCTGGGCTACCCCTGCGAGCCTCAGTTTTTCCATCTGCAAAACTGGCACAATCCTATTTCCCCTAGAAGATCACCAGAGGGCAAAGCAGAAAAGCACTTTGGGTGGCCTCAGCACCATTACAGGGAGCTCCAACCAAGCTGTCTTTAGCTGAGGTCCATGTGTAAAGGTCCTTTGTAAAGGTTTGTATAGATTTACAGTTTTCTATGAAGGAAGCCTGTCATTTTCACCAGCTGCTCCAAGGCGTCCCGGACCCCTCTGCTCCACAAAGACTCAGAATCACTGTCTAGCAGGACCAAGCCAACTCCCTGCTTTTCAATGAATGCTGTGTAGAAACAGCACCGAGGTGGTGGGGCCAGGAAACACAGTGGCTTGGGGATGATTAGAGAGAGCGAGGTTCAAGGCTGGAACCCCTTGCTTGGAAACCCTCAGTAAAGCAAGGTCCCTTGAAAATCACCTCTCACTCCACAGCTTTCCTATGGTTCAGTGGCTCAGAATCCTGTAGTGATCAACTCCCTGCCATGCCAGTACAGCTAAGAAGAAAGAACTCAGGGGATGTGCTCTCCCAAGCAAAATGCAAAGCTCTTTTTTCCAGACGGCAAGTTCCTACAACCATAACTGATCAGCCTCCAGTTGAGAGGAAATTAGATTTCATCTGACTCCCCCCTTAGTCCCGGGGACAGGAGTGAAGGCGACAGAGCTAGGCAGAGAGCTGTTACCATAGTGCACCCCAAGTCTGGCCAGAGAAGTAGACAGATGGTCTAAGTTGCACCCCAGTGAGATGCTACTCAGGGCAGGTACCTTGGAAAAATGCTCAGGGCTTAAATGCTCAGGGCTTATCTGCTTGGACAATCCACAGCTAGACTCATTCCAGAAGTGGCCCAAAGTTACTTAGTCTAGCCACGTGGATCATAAAGTAGGTGACTCCACGGCAGGCCCATAATGTACAGATCGTAGCTTGGAATATCAGCTGACAGCAGGAGCCTCACAGGTGGTTCCTCCAGTCTAGGCTCCATCATGAATGACAGACATCATCTTCCCACCTAGCCCCTCTACCTGGATGTCCCCGCACGTTGTACGCAATAGATCTCAAGTTCAACTTGTTAGTTAGTTTTTTTTTTAATGATAAGTGTTTTTTATACTTTCTCTGAAAAATCATTTCTTACTTCTAGGTGGTGAAAGATGTTCTCCCATATTTTCTTCTAGAAGCTTTATAGCTATAGCTTTTACGTTCTGATCTAGGAGTCATCTGAATTTAATTTTTTCATCTACTTTGCTTTTTATTGTCATTAAATCTATGGAACATATAATTTACCATTTTAACCATTTTGACACATTTACCATTTTAACCACCATACAACCCATTGCCATTAGGCATATTCACATTGTTGTGAAGCCATCATCACCATCCATCTCCAGAACTTTGTCATCTTCCTAAACTGAAACTCGATCCCCATCAAACACTAACTTCCCATTCCCCCCCACAACCAGCCCCTGGCACCCACCATCCTACTTTCGGTTTCTGAGTTTGACATCTCTAGGCATCTCATATAAGTGGAATCCTACAGTATGTATGTGTCCTTTTGTGACGGGCTTATTACACCCGTCATTACACACAATGTCTTCAGACAATGTTGTCATCCATGTGTCAGAATTTCCTTCCTTTTTAAAGCTGAATGATATTCCATTGTATGGATAGATCACATTTTGTTTATCTATCCCCATTCATTGATAGATACTAGAGTTGCTTCCCTCCTTTGGCTACTGTGAATCACACTGCTATGGACAAGGGTGTACAAACACCTGTTTGAGCCCCTGCCTTTGGCTCTTTTGGTTCTATACCCAGAAGTGGAATTGCTGGGTCATACGGTAATTCTGTTTCATTTTTTGGGAGAAACCATCACACGATTTTCCACAGCAGCTGCACCATTTTACTTTCCCACCAACAGCACACAAGGGTCCCAATTTCTCCACATCTTTGCCAATACTTGTTATTTTCTGGTTTTTGTTTTTTGTAATAGCCATTGTAATGGGCGTGAAGTGGAATTTCACTGTGGTTTTGATTTGCATTTCCCTGATGATTAGTTATATTGGGCATCTTTTCATGTGCTTATTGGCCCTTTATATATCTTTGGAGAAATGTTTATTCAAGTCCATTGCCCATTTTCAAGTTGGATTGTTTGTTTCTTTTTGCTTGAATTGTAGGGGTTCTTTATATATTTTGGATATTAATCCCTTATTGGATATATGATTTGCAGGTAGTTTCTCCCATTCCCTGGGTTGTCTTTTCACTCTGTTGATAGCATCCTTTGATATACAAAAGTTTTTAAGTTTGATGAAGTCCAATTTATCTATTTCTTTCTTTTGTTGCCTGTGCTTTTTTCATCATATCTAAGAAATCAATGCCAAATCCAATGTCATGAGGCTTTCCCCTCTGTTTTCTTCTACCTCAAATTGATCTGTGTGTGGTGTGAGGTAGGGGTTCAAACATAACATGTCTAAAACCCAACCCTCACATTTCCCCACCCCACCTCATTTTCCTCTGGGGTTAACTTAACTGTCACTTTAAAAGGCCTTATCTTCTCTCTACGTGGACAGCTCAGAAAATGACTCACTCCTGTCACTTTCCTCTCCATCATCGGAGTCCTGTTGATTTTGCTCTTTCTACATTCCTTAAAACTGCTCATCTCCCCACATCTTCACATCTCTTGCCCTTGTCCAACTTTTTCTCATCTCTTGTCTGGATGGCCACAATAACCCCCTAATTGGCTTCCTTGGGAAAGCAATTCCAATAATATCACAATGTACTCCCCACCCCCCACCCATCTTGCTCTTAGAATAAAGACAAAACTCTTTAATGTGACCTTCAAAGCCTTCGATGGCCTGCCCGGGCTCCACCAGCCCCACCCAACACCCCACTCTCCTCACTCTCTGTGCTCCAGCCATACTGCTCACTCTCCCCACTAGGCCTTCATCTGTTCTGTTCCCTCTCCATCATCACCTAGGCAACTCCTACTTATCCTCCTATTCTCAGCTTAATCCCTTCCCTCATTCACCTTCTATACACTCTCTGTTGTCACATTCATCATGGTTTTGTTTTATATGTATTTGTGTGTGACTGTTGGATTAATGTCTGACACTAAATCACTGAGGGCAGGATCTGTGTCTGAATTTTAATCACTATTGTATTGCTAAGGCCTAGCACAGTGGCCTTACTAATACATAGTGAGTTATAGTTGGGGAGGGAAAGAAGGAAAGAAGAAAGGAAGGAAGGACAAAAGGAAAGAAGGAAGAAGGGAGGAAAGGGGGGGATGGTGGGTTCATATAGTGAAAAGATTGATATTCTTTGCTATAAAGGTTCTTCCCAAAGTGGGAAGCTATGATGTTCAGTGTATGATCACCAGGGGGTAAGGGGTGACACTCACTTTCTGCCAATTTCAGATTTTCTCAAACTTATTATATGACAAACACCATGCAGGCCCTTTCTCAGCCTGTTTCCTCATCTGTAAAGTGGGGTAATAACATTGCCCTGCAGGATTGTCATATTAGAAGAGATTGTGTGTGTCAAAGTGCTGAACCCCAAACACATTCTCCATAGATGAGCTTGAACCCAGCCATACTCCCAGATACAACCAAACTCTCCTGGGTTCTATGTGCCTCAGCTTTCTCTTCATTAGCTGCCATATCTGGGCAAGGGCACATCCCTAGAATGGTACATGGATACTCAAGTCCCTTCTGAAGCATGCAGTCTTTGAAAACTGTCCCAGGCACATGCCCTAGGAGGCTTAAATCAGCTACACCTGGATCTGACCATGCCTGAAACCTGGGTAGGACAGGAGCCTCAGAAAAATGCTCATGGCTCATCTGCTTAGACATCCAAAAGTAGACCCATTCTAGAAGTGGCCAAAGACTTAATCCAGTCTGGTGGGTCAGAAGGTGGGTAACCCCAATGTAAGCCTACTGTCTCTGAAAAGCCTAGGCTCAGCAATTCTTTGCTTGAATATGACTTGAGCCAGTCTCCCTAGGGGGCAGGGGAGACCATGAGCTTCCCTTAGGCACGAGGTGAAGGCCAGAGTAGGTCCTGAGGAACTTGGACACAGCCTTGATGTTTCTTTCAGGGGATCTTAGCCTGCCCTGGGCCCAGGACTGGAGGAAGGGGCAGTGCCCGTGGCTGAGTACAAAACTCCCTCAATGGTGGGTCTCCTTCTGTCTACTGTTTGGGCTCCCTGCCCTCTCAACCCTCCAATCCTCATAGCTGGGGCCATCTAGACCCCACCTGCAGGTTCCAGGCTCTCTGGGCCCAGGTGGTCCGGAACTGGGAGGGGATTCAAAGATCCCAGGCCTCCAGCCTAGGGGGCTCGTGTCACCTGGGGAAAGAGGCCCCAATTCCAGGGACTGGCTCTTGCCTTGTCTCTGGCACAGAGCTCCATCCCATACCCCAGTTCCCTTACCAAGTTCTTACCAATGCTCCTACTCCCACCTAGACCCCAAGCTTGGTACAGGCTTTCTCCTAAGTGCGTTTCAATTCCATCCTCTTCTTTCCATCTCTACTGCCACCATTGGTGCCCACCTGAGTGATTGCACCAGCCTCCTCCTGGATCCCTCTGCTGCCCCCCCTGCTCCCACAATGCATTCTCCACACAGCAACCACACCGATATCCCTAAAACATAAACTAGATCATATCACTTCCCTACTTAAAGCCTTCCAATGGCTTCCAGCACATGCAGAACTAGGCCCAAAGTCCTCACTGAGATCTCTAAGACCAGGCCCATCTGCTCTGGCCCTGCTGATCCTCTTGCCTCCTCTCCTTCCTCTTTACCTCACACACCTCCTGCTCTAGCTACATTAGACCTCAGTCTGCTCCGAACTGTTATGCCTCATAACAGAGCCTCTCTTTTTTGCTGCAGTTACTGATGGGTACAGGAGCTGTAACCTTCCTGAGAATGAAGATAACACAGACGCAGGCTGAGCTGAGAAATGGAAAGATCTCATCTGAGCACCAAGATACAACCACTCCTGAAGCCATCTACCCTATTTGTTTCCTGTTAAGTTAGCTAATGCATCTTTTTTCTTTAAAAAATTTAAGAATTTTATTTTTTTTGGGGGGGGGAGAAAGGAGACAGAGAAGGGGGGAGAAAAACAGAGAGAGAGAGAGAGAGAGAGAGAGAGAGAAAACACGAGTGGGGGAGGGGCAGAGAGAGAGAGGGGGACAGAGGATCCAAAGCTGGCTCTGTGCTGATGCGGGGCTCCAACTCATGAACCACAAGATCATGACCTGAGATGAAGTTGGATGCTCAACCTGCTGAGCCACTCAGGCACCCCATGTGTCTTTTTTTCTTAAGCAAACTTGAATTGGCATTTATATTACTTGCTTCCAATTAATTCAACTGGCCAACCCTTCCTCACCCCACCCTATCCCTTTTTCTGTTCCTCCAACATTCCAGCTCCCACCTCAGGGCTTTCGTCCATGCTGTTCCCTTTACTGGGAGTGCTCTTTCCCCAGATACCTAAATGTCTCATTTTCTAACCTCTTGAGGTCCCTGCTCAAATGTCACCTCCTCAGGGAAGCCTGCCCTGACTACCTCCTTAAAAATAACAAGCTTCATCACCCTCTACCCTACATTATTTTTAAAATAATACTTTAACCACACATATTATATATTCACTTATTGTCCATCTCCCTCCACTAAACTTTAGTGGATTGTGTTAGGGTGACCAGCTGTCCTGGTTTGCCTGAGACTGAGGGCTTTTTTGGGACGCAGGACTTTTGGTGCTGAAACCAGGCATGTCCCAGGCAAACCAGAACAAGTTGATCACCCTAGACTGCCTTATTTATTTACCATAAAATCCCACTGCCCAGACCAGTGCCGGCACACGGTAGATGTTCAATATACAGTTGAGTGGGTCAACGACTGCAGGCCCTGGGCCGGACAGTGCCATCCAGTATTTATGTACGCTGTTTTATCCCACCCTCATAGCTGGCCTGGGACGTGAGCCCTATTGGGACCCCCATTTTGCAGATAGGGGCCTGCCCACACAACACAGCTGGGGAAGCAGGGCTAGAATGCAGCTCTGTCAGCTGCCCAAGTCCAGCTCTTCACTGGTCTGCAGTGTGCACCTCCCAGTTACAGCTCCTCTGCTCATGCCAGCGGACCCTCAGCCTGTCACCTAACAACCACAGCGGGGCTCAGAGAAGCCCCACCCCTCACTTTTCTCCACTCAGATGGGAAAAACTGGCTCTAGGCCAGCCTGTTCCCGGCCAGAGTGGTGGTCAGGGGAGAGGGAGAGTGGGTGGTCCAGGGGCTGGAACCCCAGAGTGTGGCAGCCACTTCCCCTGAGTTGCACAGACCCAGGGCTCTGCCAGCTCCTGGTGTCCCTGACGTCTTGTCAATCCCAGCTGCCTTCTCAGCCCGCCCTCACTCCTAGGGCTGAGCTGGAGAAAGCCTGTATTCCCCCCACCTACAGGGCCTAAATGAAAACACTCTTCCCTCCTGAGTCTAGGGAAAGGGCTGTCTCTGCCATCCCTGCCTTGCCACTACCCTGTGCCCTGCCTCTCCTGCTCAGAACAAGGGAGGAGTACTGGGGGCAGCAATGCTTCCTTCCCTCAGGCCAATCTACCTCTCACTCAATCCCTACAACCAACCCTTGGGACAGGTGCTCTTTTTCATCCCCATTTCATGGATGGGGAAACTGA
The DNA here is from genome assembly GCF_018350195.1 of Panthera tigris. Taxonomy (NCBI): domain Eukaryota; kingdom Metazoa; phylum Chordata; class Mammalia; order Carnivora; family Felidae; genus Panthera; species Panthera tigris. Next base: position 51,627,715 of record NC_056661.1, read on the forward strand.
GGCCCAGAGAGGTGAGGTCACTTGCCCAGGGTGACACAGCTCATAAGGGGATTCCCACAGATGGTTCAGGGCTGTTTCCCAAGCTCACCTGTTCTCTGCTTTACCTCATCTTGCTGGTGAGGGTGGTGATGGAGACGACCAAAGTCGCTGATATTCATTGAGCCGGGAACCTCACTGCATTTGTGCAAACCACTTGTCTCCACTTTACAGATGAGGGAGCTGGACAGCACAGGAGTGAAGTGACCGACCAAGATCATGCACACGGCACAGAGGTCTCTTAATGGGACCAGACTCCCCTCCCCCTCCCTCCTTCCTTTCCTTCCTTCCTAGCAACCTACCTGTGCACCTGCCCACCAACTGACCAATCTACTGAGCATCAACGATGGTGAAGGCCCTGCCCGCATTGCCAACACCACACCAAGCACTAGCGGCAGGAGGAAATCCTGGGCTCTTGCGGCAGTCCTGGCTCCTGGCCCCGCACAGCTGGAGATCCCTTCCTGAGAGACCGCCTGGATTCCAAACCAGGATCCCCTGGGTCCGATTAGCAATCCGCTTGGGAGTCTCTCACTGGGGAATTCTCTGCATGTTTCATTCTGGGATCCCAGCTGCTGTGTCCCCTGCTTGGCCACCAAGGGGCTGTTTCTTGTAACGAAGTGGGGTGGGAGAAGGGCCATGGGAGGTTTTAATAATTCCATTGTCGGAAATTTCCATGCAGGTGGAAGAGACCTACTGGCTGGCCTCCAAATGCTTCCCTGGAAAAACTTCAAAAAGGAACTGCCCACTGCAGCCCAGAAGGATGCTGGAGCCACCTACACAAGGGCTCAGCGGTCAGTGCACCAGCATTAGCCCCCAGATTAGAGCTGGACACCCAGAGGCCCATGGATAAGGGGAAATGAGGACCCTTTTCTCTTCTGGAGGGAAGTGTGAAAGAACAAGGGAGGTGCTCCTTTGGGAGGAAGTCACAGCCTGGAGTCCATTTCTCTGCCACTTGCCCACTGTGTGACCTCGAGCAGTTCCTAGACCTCTCTGAGCCCAGCTTCTCCCTTGTGAAAGAAGGCAATTGGCAGGATGCTAAGGTCGAAGCATCGATGAGTGCTGGCTCTGACTTTGGGTCTCCTGAGTTTCAGGGGCTGAAGCCAGAAAGGGTACAGAGAAATAGAGTCCCAGAGAACTCTAGAGGCATCTAAAGGGACCCGAGGCTTCCTGGGAGGGAGTAAATGAACTGAACATTCTGCAGGTTCTGGAAGGTGCTAGCTGAGGGCTGAACAGGGAGCCTCCTCACTGCCCAGCCCCTCCCACGGGCATGCAGAGCCTTCAGCTGACTCTATACGGGGGTAAGGGGGTCAGCCTGAAGGACCTGCATACAGGTGAGGGTCCTGGGATGCTCCCAGCACCTCCCCCACCTTCACCCCCACAACCTTCCCACTGCCGCTGGCTTTGGGCATCTCTGTGGCATTCCAAACTCTCCAGTACTCACCAGGGCTCCTACCTTGGTTACTTCCTCACTGTCTGTCCCCAGGCTGCCCTAGTCCAGGCTCTGTCTTCACTCACCAGCCAGGCTGGCCTCTGCTCTTCCCAGCTCTGACCCCGTCCTGCTGAATGCCCCGCAGGGCCCCTAGGCCCCTTGCTCCCCAGCGACGGCAGAACTGGGGCGCTGACCCAGTGCAACACCTCTCCCTTCACCTAACATCTCTCCTCCAGATACCGGAAAAGCCCCTGACACACTGGAGGCCACAAAAGTATGGCCACACCCAACAGTCCGAGAAGAATCCCCTGCAGATCAGGAAAAGAGGCGACTGCCTACAAAGACCTGAGTTTGAGCCCCAGCTTCTCACTTTCTGTGCAGATTCCTTCACAGCTCTGAGCCTCGGTTGCCTCACCCATAAAATGGGGATGAGGCCATACTCCTTGCACTGTTGCCATGAGGGTGAGAGGAGAACGAGGTAGACGTCTTGGGCACAGAGCCTGTTCGGAAACAGACCCTGGGTAGGCCTGACTTGAGCGGGACCCCATCCGTGAAAGGGACTGGGTGAGGCCTCGGTGTGATGGGTTGGAGGGGGTGTGAGAGGAGGGAAGTGTGGCGGGGGCAAGAGGTGAGGGAGGATTTAGGAGGCTGGGGAGCCACTGTCATCATGAAAGTGGCATCTGCTTTTTCAGCCAGGCATTGGTTGTATGCCGAGCACCAAGTTTAAAGGCTTCTTGTGGCTTCCTCACAGGTCCTGCCCAGGAAGGTTTATTACCTTATTTTACAGCCGTTGAAACTGAGGTTCAGAGGAGTAAGGTTACCTGGCTGGTGAGCGACACAGCTAGGACCTGTCCCCCTGAGCTCTGCACTGGGCGAGGGCACAGGAGGGGAGCAGTGGAGTGACAAGAAAAATTAGAAGAAAACGTAGGTGATGGAGATGATTACCTGTCTCCAAATTTTCTCCAGAGACAGGGGTAGGTGGTAGGGGGAGAGTGGGGTGAGGGAGAACCTTGTCCGTCCTTCCTGCTCACCTCCACAGAGAGTCATGAAGGCCGGGGCTAAGCACTGGCTGTCCTGGCCTTCTGTGTGGCTTGGCAGGGGCTTCCCTACTCTGGCCCAAAGGCCTGCTGCTCTGGCTGACCCCTTGGCCAGGACTCAGCTCCTAGGGCCTGGGAGCCAGGGAGGGTCACTCTGAGAGAGTGCTGAGTGTCAATGGCAGAGGAAGGCTTTTGCAGAAGCTTCTGGCAACATCCTGTGAAATCCATGCTCCCAGTACCCACCTCACAATGGCCTTGAGTGGATGCTGGTCTAGGGCATCACTGAATAAGCCAGTGCCTCTGGAACCTGCAGCTTAGGGGTAGTGAGTTAGATGAGGGGATGGTCTGCCGTAGGCTCATGGAGACACTCAGGGCAGGAGCCAAACCTGAGGGACCACGTCGGCATCCTTCAATCCCACTCACACCACATCACTGTCTGGTCCAAGATCCTTCTGTGGGTGCCCATTTGGTCACACAGAAGTGGATTCAAACCCTGCTCTGCCACTTATTAGCTATGCAACTCAGTTTCTTTACCTGGAAAATGGGAATTTCATCACCAATTACCCAGAATTGTGCAAGGGTTGAATGAAATGACATTCCCTTTCCACACGGTAGCCAGAGGGGTCTGTATATGTGTCTCACCCCAACTTAAGACCCTTGAATGTCAAGGTCAAATCCAAGCAGCAGAACAAGCCTCGCTCTTTTCCACTCAGGGCCCTTTGCACATGTTGATTCCTTTGCTGGGATTGTTCTTCCCCCGGATGGTGGCACATCATCTCAAATGTCATCTCCTCAGTGAGGCTCTCCCTGACCATCCTACACGAGCTGTCCCAGGCAGCCCCTTTGACTCTCCTGTTAATTTTTTTCCTTGAAACAATCACCACTGCATGGAATTACTTACTTTATTTATTAGTAAGACCTCTTCCCCACTACCTCACATGGTACCTGGCAAGTAGCGAGAGTTCAAGAAATATTTGTTAAGTGAACAAATAGATATATAATGAACCTGAAACACAGTGGGCCTTAAGTGCATGCTGGCCCTGTTTCCTTACCCATTCCCAGTACAGCTTTCCCCCTGAGCACATGTGTGTGCATACACACACACACACACACACACACACACACACAAAGTTAATCTCCAAATGAAACCAAAGATCAAGAATCCCAAACAAGAAAACCCTGTGCTAGGAAGGGGACACTAGGGGTCATTAGGGTCCCAAGACCCTAATTAGGGTCCCTAAGTTGTAAGGCTTACCCGAGGCTGTAGAAAGACCAGGTCACTAGAAAGGGCATGGGGCAATCCCTTCCTTCTCAGCATGAAGCTGGTATGCCACCGAGCCCTTGGGAATAACCTGCATTCTGTCTCTGGTTCTGTAGCCTAAAGGGAGTGAAGAATTGTGTCTTGTGGGCAAAGACTCGTCTGGTTCATTCACGCCATATCCAGTGCCCTCAGCTCAGAGTAAGTGCTCACTGAATGCTTATAAATGAATAAATGAATGAGGGTTCGGTTGGACAGCAGAAAACAGAGGAGATTGGCCACGAGCGTCCATGGGCATCACCAGCTTGGACACGGTGTCGAAACCTGTCCAATGTCACTCTCTGAGAGTACCTCCAATAGTACTCACATCCTCTCATGCCCCTGCTCAAGAACCTGTAATGGCTCCTACAGCCTCTGGGAAAACATTTGGATTCTGTAGTCTGGCATTCAAGGACTGCCTACTTTCCTCTCTCCCTGCCTCCCTACCTCCCTGCCTTCATCCATCCCTCCATCCCTCCAGCCATCTGCCCACCCATCCTTTCATGCAATATTCACTGGGTGCTTCCCAGGTTCCAGACAATGTGCTAGGTGCTGGGGTCAACCCAGCTCTTCACTTTTGTAATGAAATTATCCTACCAAATATCCACCTGCAAATCCTGTCTGCTCTACCTTCAAAACATGAATAGTGCGATCACTTCTTACCACAGCCACAGTCTCTGCCCTGGCCCAAACCACCACCTTGTTGCCAGGCTCACTGCGGGAGCCTCCTCCCTGGTCTCCCTGCCTCTCATCCTGCACACCCCATCTGTTCTCCACACACAGCCAGAGAAAAACCAAGACCCTCTTCTGTTCAGAATCCTCCCGTTGCTCCTGCCATTCTCCCAGGAGAAGCCAAAGTCCCTACAATGGACCACAAGGCCCTTCATGATCTGTACTCCCCACCCTCTTACCTCCCCGAACTCCTCTCCTAACATCCCCCCCCCGCTCATCCCCCGCCCCCTCCCCCCCGGCCACTGGCCTTCTCATCATTCCTTGAACCAAGTGAGCACGCATCCACCTCAGGACCTTTTCGCTGGCTGCTCCTTCTGCCTAGAACCCTCGTCCCCAGATAGCCTCGTGTCTCCCTCAGGTCTCTGCTCAAATGCTCCCTTCCCAGGGAGGCCAGACTTGAACCCCTCTTTGAAACAACGGGCTTCATCTTCCTTCCTTGGACTTATTTTTCTCCATGTTCCTTGACATGCCACCCACTTATGCCTTCGCTTATCATAGATCTCCACCCCCTTGATTGCAAGGCCATGAGGCAGTGAACCAGCTTACTGTACTCAGCGTGATGTCTTTGATGCCTGGAGCACAGTAGGCCCTCAGCTGCTGTTTGCAGAGTGAATGAATCCCCCACTCCTTAGGCATGGGTGGTTATTTTCTTTCTACGAAGGACTTTCACATTCCTTCAGTCAGTGGTTCCCAAGTGTCTGTCCATAATCATCCCATTAAACAGATTTGCAAGCCCCTGCCCGGGATCGGGTTCGTAGGTTCTCCCCAACCTGCTTCTCCTCTCACCATCTCTGGGCCCTTCTAAAGGGCCCCCACACCAGCTGGGACTTAGCATGTCTCCCTCGCTGCCCCTCTCCCCCAGTCCCAAAACCCCATCAGCTTGCCGACTGTCACCTACCTCGTTGCAACCCGCGGCTCCATTCTGTGCTTGCTCACCTGGATGCCTGACCAGCCTCAGGCCTCATCCTCAAACCCCTTATCCCCACTAGGGCCATGGGATCTTCCAAATGGGCCAGCCTGGTCACATTACTCCCCAGCTTAGAAGTGTTCAGCCCACTGCCCTTGGCTTGGCCCGGCCACCTCTCCGGCCGAGCGCTCACCGCCCCCGCCTGGCACCTTCTGCTCTGGGCGGCTGGTGGTGGCTTCCGCCCCCACTCAAGCTGCGCCTTTGCCTGGAGCACCCTTTCCACTTCCTACCTTCCTTCCAGTCGGCTAGCTCTTATTTATGCTTCCACTTGGCTGCCGTGTCAGGACCCCTTGAGGTTGTTCCCTGATAGCCCAACCAAGGGCTGGCGGGTGGCATCTCCTCCAGGCTCGGGTATCCCGGCCGCCTTACCTAGCCCGACTGATAGCACACTGGTCTGTGGTAACTGGCCTCCATGCCAGACCCAGTACTCTGGGACAGTGAGGTGACTGTCATCATGGTTAGGCTGAGGGCTTTGGAGTCAGGATGCTGGCCGGGTGCCCTCGGGCAGGTCACTGTATGTCTCACAGCCTCAGCTGCCTAACGTGTAGAACGGGGAGAACGCCTGCCAGAGGCATGTGGTATTAAACAAGTCCCACAAAGCACTTGGAACGGTACCTGTGCGCATGTCAGTCAAGGGCATTCTGGTTCGGAAGCTGGCACAGGGAAGAAGCCCAGGGGCCTCAGACCAGCAGGTACATCTGGCTGCCCGGGGCCTCCTCAAGTGTGCTGGACCCGCACCTAGTAGAGGCTGGGCCTGGGGGACAGCAGATCCCCTTGGCCTCCCTGTGCCTGTCTCCTTCCTAAGAAGCTTCTGTTTGCTTCAGCTGAATATTTTAAAATGCATCTTCTTTGTTTTGGGGGTGAAGGAAGCATCTTTCCAGGTTCATGTTTTCTGCCCTTTGGTGTGTGTTCTCTCCTGACCTTTGGGCCTGTTTTCTGACTTCACCTCCTGCCCTGGTTTGCGCGTGGCCTATTTTAGCCGACCTTTTGCACCCAACCTTTTTTATGTGAGCCAGACTCCCTGCCTCTCTCCTCTGGGTCTCAGCTGCTTGGTTGAGGAGGGGGTGGCGATGTGCCCTGCTTTGCTATGCCATCCACTTTGAGGGAGAAGAGGGAAGGAGGGAAGTGCTGACACCTCGTCCCAGACAGTGCACGCATGCTGGCCCCCGACTGTGGTAATGAGGGCACAGAGAGGGCACACCACAGCTGGGAAATGGCAGAGCTGGCAGCTCTCAGGCCCTCGCCCTCTGCACAAGCCTCTGCTGCCTCTCATTCAAAGACTGCTGAGCTGCTAGGATGATGGCCAACGTGCATCCAGGCACAGGGTAAAGTCACAGGTATGAGTAAAAAGATACCACAGAAAAGACACAAAACCCCTCCGGACTTACACCTGCCAGTGAGTGAAAGAAGAGACAGGAGAAAGTAATAGCAAGTTGCCAAATTTTGATGATTCCAAGTTGAATTGCAGGTTGCACCAGGATTTTGCATATCACCAAGAAAGAAAATGTACTTCCAATGAAACTCCGATGTGCCATCAGCTGCAAGATGCATCCTGGACTTGGGGTCACGAACTCGTGGGAAAAATGTGCATCCCCAAGTTGACAAAACAGGGTATGGACCGTGGGATGTGGGGAGAGGAAAAGGAGTCCTTTAGCAACGGACCTTCTGTATCATTCTATTTGCTTCAACAAGCATGCCATTAGTTTTGTAATTCAAGTGACTGCAGTTTAAACAAAGAAAATAGGGTTTTCCAAGTGGTAGCTGCCTGGTTTCTTTTCTGGCCACCTCATGGGCTGGGGACACAGTAATTGGTAGCTCTGGGTGCCCCGCTGGGGGCTTACGTGGGGGAGGGCAGGTAAGCACCAGGCACGCTCTTTCCAGAGCTCAGCCTGTGTGGGTCTAATCAGCAGAGATTTCCCTTTATTAAGATCTGGCCCCCAAACCCATCATTAAGGGCTCTTCAAGCTCGAAAGTCCACAGTGGACCACAAACAACAGACAAAGCCCAACTTCCCAGAGAACAGGAGAGCTGAGAGCTCTTCCTCCCAGATCTTCCTCTGCTTTATTCTGCCTTGCACTGTGTTACAGGATTTACAGACTCGTCTGGCCTTCACCGCCCTCTGCCCAGTCAGAATGTAAAGGGCAGGAGACCACGGATCACATCTGCCTCACTTAAGGCAGCAGCCCTCACTCACTGTCTCCTACTCTCTCCACTTCCCTCCCTCCCCTGGGGCAAAGAGAAGCTCATTAGAAGCAGGTGGGTTGAGTGTGGGGTTTCTGGACAACCTCCTGCAATCATTTCCACTAGGTCAAGAGTAAAGTTGAGGAAGGACACTGTTTTCTCCTTCACAGCTGCATGAGAAAGACAGCCTCCCCCCAGTTTTAGGCCCTTGAATACAACAGTCAATGAGGCAGACAGGCTTCCTGTCCTGAAGGAGCTGATTGTCTAGAGGGGAGGCAGACAAGAAACAAAGGAATAACTACAAAAAAGAGTGTCAATGTGATAAATGCTTGTTAAAAACCAATTGGCATGACAGGGGGAGTCCTAGATGAGGGATGGCCTCAATGGGGAAATGTCCTTTGCTTGATGAGAAGGAACCTATCATATAAGGAGGAGGAATAAAAGCATTCTAGATAAGGAAACAGCATGTGCAAAGGCCCTGAGACAGGAAAGAGGCTGGTGAGTTTGAGGAATGGAAAGGAAGACAGTAAGCTAGAGAAGAGTGAGTGAGGAAAGAGGGTTGGGATGAGTGGCAGGCACTGAGAGGCTTGTAGGCTATGGAAAGAGCCTGGGTTTTATCCTGTGCATCATGGGGAAGACTGTAGTTTCAAGCAGGGAGTACCACAGTCTGATTCATATTGTTAAAAGGGTCCATCTGGCCACTTAAGCAGAACAGATGATGGGGGGGGGGGAAATACAAGAGAGGATATGGGGGAACCAGTGAAGAAGGTCACCCTTTCATTCATTCAACAAGTGTTTATTCAGCAATGTTTTAATGAACCCCCCCCCCCAAAAAAACCCCACAAAAATAAACACAAACAAAACTCATTGGCTAGGGCATGTGTCCAGAGGTCCAGGGTCTGGTGCCTGGAAGCTTACAATAACAGGACAGCCAGGAAGGTCTTCCTGAATAAGGAGGCATTTCAGTGGGGTCAGAAGGATGGCTCCAGGGTGATCCAGGGGTGGGCATAGCTTGGGCAAAGGCTTGGAGGTGAGGGAGAAGGTCAATGTGTATCGAACAGCTAAATTCCTGCCTGACTTAGTGGCTGAAGTAATTAACTGCTAAAGGAGAAGTGGTAGGAAGGCAAAGTGTGGAGGAAGATGCTGGAAGGGTTATTGGGGGATAAATCACAGGTGCACTGAATAGATGCTGAGGAGCCTGGGCTTTACTTGCTTGGCAATGGGGACACTGGAGGCCTAGACTGGAGAGTGGCGGCCAGATGGACATTCTGAGAAGCCCCCCCCCTCCCCGGTGGCCATGAAGGAGGGAGGGCAAGATTCGGGCAGCGAGGGTGAAGGACAGTGCATACTCCTCTTCCCATTTTGATTCTATGAGTAATAATACCAGTAATAATACTACTAATAACAATACACTTCATAGAGCTTCCTATTAGGAGTGTCAGGCAGTGTTCTAAGCTTCTTACACTTACTACATTATTTAATCTGCATAAGAACCCTATGAAGCAGGTACAATTATCTACTCCCATTTACAGGGGAGGTGACTGAGGCATAGAGAGGGCGGATAGATCACTTGCTCAAGGTCGCACAGCTAGGACGCACTGGGGATGGGAATCAAGTCCAGGCTTCCAGGCTCCAGAGTCTGCTCTTAACCACTGCCCCGTGCTGTCTTCTCCCTGTAAGACCCCACAGTTTTGCATTCTGGAGTTTTGTCTCCTTGACAGAGAAAACCCTCTCTGGACAGTGCCCTTGGCTGCCTTCTGAAGCCCTAAAAACACAGCAGTAAGTCCCTCAACGTACATGAACTGACCAGCTCCTGCTCACAGCACCGCTGCTAAGCCAGTGACCAGAAGCAAATCCCTGAACCTCACTGAGGGAGCTGTGTCCCCCTCTGTAGAGTGAGGAGAGAATGCCACCTTCACAGGATGGACATGAGAACTGTGTGTCGCTAACTGGCATGATAATCGCCAGGCACGGGGCAGCCACTGGGCAGGGTCTTTCACTCATACCTTACATAATCTCCACAAGGGAAACAGCCATCTCCCCCACTGCGCAGGTGAAAACACTGAGGCTCTGAAAGGAATAGTAACCACCCACAGAACACAATTTGTCAGTGGCAAAGTTGGGCTCTGAGTTACGGTTCCCCCCAGTAGTGTCGAGGAGGGGCTTAAGGAATGTAAGACTTTTCTTCCCGCAGTGTAGACCCAGTGTGGCTCCAGTCCTATAAGGGTTACTGGGGTGTCGTTTAGGGAATGGGGAGGAAGAGCAAGGATGTGACTGATTCCTGGGGCCCAGGCCTGTGTTTGCCGAGGCGTCAGCCTACTGTGCACAGCTGTGTTGGGACATGGGCCGGGTATGCATGACCCTGTTCCCGGCTTGGGGTCTGTCCCAAGGCCTCACCCTTTCTCCTGGACGGTTGGGAGGTATATGAAATTTGAGGGGTGGCAGCTGATAGCAGGACAGAGTCCTGGGCTACTGGACTCGCAGCAACCTCAGGCAACTTTGCTCTGGGCCTCAGTTTCCCCTTGAACCCAAACGGCATAGCAGGATGATGAGGGGCTGGGCCTCCCCTGAGGCCTGGGAGCCTACCTAAACCACCACACTTCTCCGAGACCCAGTCTCCTCCTCTCCAAATGGGTCCGTCACACTTGCGAAGGGTAAAGGAAGGCGTGCTTGCAGAGAGCCTAGCACAGACAGTGCTTGCTTAACAGCTGATATTATTATGCCAGGTTACCCTGAAGGCCGCAGTGAGGCTTGGGGGAGCTCGGTGTGAAGGCTTGTTGGCCACTTTCCAACATGGCATTTGCATTCATTTCTAGCTGCAGTCCCATTGTAGAGGTTGGTCTCTGGAGTTCAGAGAGGTTCCCTTCCCTTTGGAGGTCCCAGGGTTAAGGGAAGCTGTTGGAATTCCGTTCTCTTGAGGCCATCAGGGAAGAATGAGGCCACTGAGAGGGCAGAGAAACACACAGAAACAGCCCTAGACCCTAATGCTCAGCCACACGTGAGCATAGGGGTGGCCACGAGCCCAGACTTCTTCCTATACTGGCTCCATTTTATAAATGAGAAAACTGAGGCCTTGTGGGTGGTGAGGCAAAGTCTGGAACAGAGGAGTTACTCACGGTCCAGCCCCCAAGCTGGGCATCCGCTATCAGCCACCGGCTACCACCTTCCACCTGGGGCTGCATCGGCTCCCCACTGAGAGCTGGCTCTGGAGCGGATTCATCTCTGGGCTCGGCACGGAGCTCGACACACGGCCTGGCACATACCAGGTACTCAGCCAATATTGGTTTTATCGATTTACATTCTCTCCCCTTTTCAAGATCCTCTGAGCTTGGAAACTTGAAACTGGCTGGAGGTGGGATGGGGAGAAAGGCCTCATTTTAATCTGAAGTGAGTCATGTAAGTTGATAAATTTAGAAGTGGCCTAAAGAGCTCTTGATCTCCTGCCTTCAGATAGTTGCTAAAAGAGACTGGTTCTCAGCAACCTTTGCATTGCAAATACACACGTCAGCATGGACACTGTCGGTGCCCCACCTGGGTCCCCCTCACCAGCCTGCGGCACTGGTAACCCAGCTGCCGGGCTGTTATACCTTCTCTGCAAAATTGCCTTGGAGTCAACAGGGGCTGCTGCCGTCCCAGGCTTGCTCCTAGGGACCTCCACCCCAGAGCCACATGGATGTGCACATGCACAGCCTTGAGCTCCCTCCCTCTAGCCCTGTCCCTTCCCCATGACCTTGACTAGCAGCAATGCCTGGACAATTTTGAATCTTAGACATTTAAAATCCTAGGAAGCACATCTAGCCCCACTGTCCTTGTTTTAAAGATGGAAATGGGGGCCCAGAGAGGGGCTGTGATGGGTCCAAGGTCACTTGGGGTGTCTGTCAAGTTAGGCCGCACCCAGGTGCCTCCTTCCCCACTCCCATTCCAGTTCATTCTGTGGCCCTGGCTCTGCCCAGTGGCTGGACCAGTTGGCCAGCCAGGGCTTCTGCTCTCTCCAGGAGGGAGTTTTGCTGTGTCAACTCTGCAGTAGCCACTGAGAAAGCACTTGGAGGCCAGGAAGTGCTGGCTGGTAGGCATGCAGGGTGGCTGGCAGGCTCTGCTGACCTTGGGCATGGCCCAGCTCAGCCCCCTCCCCTGTACTGGGGTGAACAAGCAGAAATGTGAAGGAAGAAGGAAATCACTTCCGGAGAGAGCTCCAACCCAGAGGATGCTGCATCCGGCTGCAGCTTCTAGAAATCTCCCCTCTCTTATGGAGAAGGCAAGGACCCCCTTCTCCGTAAGAATCAGAGCCCTGGACTGATGTGGGCAAGAAGGCAATATTGGGCTGGGGCCTGGACACTGGGGAGAGTCAGCTGTGTGACCTTGGGCATACCCACATGCATCTTGGCCTCAGCTGCCCCATCTATAAGACGAGTGCAGTCTGTATTGTTATTATTTTATTGAGCCCAGTGTCTATTTTAGCTGCCATTTATTGAACTCGAAGAGACTCATTAGGAGTTCATCAAATAATAACTGCCTACACTTCTGCCAAGCATTGCCCTAAAGCACTTTAATTTTATTTCCTTCTCCTAGCAATCCTAGGAATTGGAGACTTTTGTTATTCCCATTTTATAGATGGCGGGACCAAGGCACAGAGAAGTTAAGACACTTGCATGAGGTCACACAGCAAGGAAAGAGTAGAACAGGAATGGGAATCCCAGAGTCTGTTATTTATACTACAGTCTTTGTGGTTTGTTTTGGGCTACCAATTATTAGGCACCTACTGTATAGGGGCACCCTGCTGGGCATACGATTCACACATAAGCTTGCCGACTTCTTACAACAGCCTTGGGAGGAAGAGGAAACAAAGGCTCCTGGGGGATGCAAGGAAATGCCTAAGGTCCCGCTGTGATTGAGGTGAGGAGGCAGGCAGGGGACTGACTTCTTCCCAACAGCTTGGTGGTTCTAAGTTCTCTCTGGGTTTTATCTTATTTACCATATTTCATGGACTCTATCGTAAGACGTATTGCTACTTTGTATATACTGAGGAAAGGAAAAGACATGACTGGTTCACTGTGACATGCCACAAGTTGTAACAGGCACCCCTCTTTCAGAGGTGTCAAAATGTGCATCTGGGAGTCCACATGGTGCAGCTTTATTCACAACAACCCTGTAAGGTGGGCACTATTACTGTCCCCATTTTACAACCGAGGGAACCAAGGCTCAGCGCCCAGGCCTCGGGTTGGATGTCACCAGGCTCAGCCCAGACTTGGTCCTGAATCACCATGCTACATCACTGCTAATTCAGCCCACGTGGGACGTGCACCCTGCCCTCGGGCACAGGTCAGAACGCTGAGGAGACTCGGTCACCTGAAGCCCAGCCCCCCTTGCTCTGGATGAGGTTTTGGCCCTCACCCAGTGCAAAGGCCTCAGGCAGACAGGAAGACACCTCCAAATGACTTCCCAAGGAACCCGGCCCCCCACCCCCCACAGCTCTACAGCCTTGATGGAAAAACATGACAGCTCACCTTCCCTTGCCAGCCTTGAGCTGTTGCCCCAGGCCAACTAAGCAGGGGTCTGAGGCAGCCAGGCTAGAGTGAGCTCCTTTGGATGACAGTCCCCATGGCCCCTGCAAAGCAGTCCCTGGGTGGCCAGACATGACCCAGTGGAGCAGCCCAAGCCAATGTGGAGAGCACCACAACTTTATAGAAAACTGCCCTCGGGGTGGGCATGGGAGCCCCAGAGAGACCTGCTTCCTTCCTTCGAAGCTATATGGCTCTTGGACCCCAAACGGGGTTGTCTGTTCTTGGCTTCTTCCCATAGCCTCTTCCAACCGCCCACTCCACTATAGCACGACTTCCCGGGGTCTCTGCAAAAATTAAATCCACCTCTCCTGGGACTAGGACTTGCCTCTTCTGAGGCCATCTTTAATGAAGTCCTCCGGGGGCCTTTCTCCAGAAGCAGGACAGAAGCTCAACGTTTCTGAGTGTCTGGCATGATCGGGACCCCATTTGTGACAGTTTTCTATCTATCATGTCACACACACTATCTTGTTAGGTGGGTCTCTTCAAATCCCCTTTACATCTCAGGGTGCCAAGCTCCCAAGCTCAATGGGGCAAAGATACTGGCTCAAGGTCACAGCAGTAAACACTGGCATTAGGATTGAAATTCGAGTCTTTCCCATGGCACCAGGGAAGGCCATTTCAGTACTGATCTCTGAGCCAAGGGCTCCGTTTGCATCACTTCCCCAAATCCTTACACTATAGGTAACAGTATGATAACACTATTGTATCTCTATTTCCTCCCAGGCTTCGGTGGACCGGACCATAACCCCAGGCCAGGTACTTCACCTGAATCCCTTCTGCCTCTCAGGACATCTGGGAAGGTGGGTACTTTTATGGAGAGGTAAACTGAGGTCAAGTTCAACCACTAGTTCAACCACATGCAGCTATTCAACAGTAGAGCTGCTTATCAGGATGAGGCTTGGAATAAGCAATTACCCTCCCACACGTGAAACGAACAAACATTTGGAAAGTGCTGGAGGATACATTTTAGCTATCAGTGATGACTATCAATGGTTAGCATTTTAGAGCTTGGCAGTTACCCCACAGGTTTGGTGTCGCTCTCCCCATTCTCCCGATGAGAGCCACGAGGTCTATAAGAGCATTGAGTGGCAGAGAGAAGAAGGCACTGTGGGCTCTCGACCCTCTGCTGTGCAGGTCTCCTGGGCCTAGCATAGCCCCCCCGATACCTCCAAGCTCCCCTGCCCACCTCCAGCTCTCCTTTCTGGGGCTCAAGAACCACCCCCCCCCACCCCCACCCCCAGGTCCTGGATCAGCTCAGGACTGGCTAGAATTCCTGGCTCACGGGTTCCTGGGTAGAAGCAGCCGCTAGCCAGCTCTAAAAAAGATGGCAAGGAGAAAGAGCACCAGAGACCTGGGTTCAAATCCCAGCTGTGCCCCTCGCTTGCTATGTGACTCAGGCACATTCTAACCACCCCCAGACCTCGGTTTCTTTATCTGTAGAAGGGGTGCTTGTGAGGAAGCAATGAGACACTGTGCAAAGGACTTGCTAATAGTGAACTAGTAAAATGGTAACAATTGTAGCGGGCCGAAGTCTCCCTCCCAAGTTTCACGTCCACCGGGAACTTCAGTATGTGGCCCTATTTGGAAATAGGGTCTTTGCAGATGTATTTAAAGATCTCGAGATGAAACCATCCTGGATGGATGGGCCCTGTATCCAGTGACTGGTGTCTTCACAAACAGAAGAGAGGACACAGAGACACAACAGAGAAGGTGATGTGACAATGAAGACAGAGATTGCAGTGATACAGCCACGAGCCACTGAGCTCCAAGGGTCGCTGGCAAGCACCGGAAGCTGGGGATGAGGCGCAGTGTGCCAGCTCCCTCAAGGCCTCCAGCAGAAAGCAGCCCTGTGACGCCTTGATGCCAGACGTCCAGCCTCCAGAACCGGGGGACGCTAAATTTCTGTTGTTTCAGGCCACTCGGGTCGTGGCCATTTGCTGTGGCGGCCACAGGAAACAGAGCTGTTATAAATGCTGCTGCAGTTAAACCTCACCCTTGCAGTGTCTCAGGCCCTTCAGCCCAAGGGCCAGCTGGCAGGAGACTCTACCCTCACAGAGGACATGAGGCAGGCAGGATCGCTGCCCCCTCTTTCAAGGGGAAACCGTGAGACCTGGGGACTGACACGACTTGCCCAAGGTCATCCATCCCTGACCGAGCTGGGCCTGGAACTCCTGGAACTCGACTCTCCTGACCCTCAGACCCAGGCCTCCTCCCGTACACGTGGGGACCTCTGTAGCCTCAGGGACTGCAGCCCTGGCCTCCTCCCTCTGCCTCCATCAGGCCGGGCCATCTTGCTCTCTACTCCCCTGGAGGGCTTTCCTGGAATGCGTCTAAGGCCTTAAAAACACTCCCTCCCTCCAATGCGGGCTCCCCACTGGAGACCAGGGTGAAGCCCTCAGCACATCCCCTGGCACACAGTAGGTTCTCAGGGGTTGCTGAGAGCGTCCCCTATTTTGTATCGTCATCATGCAGCAGCCCTCCGAAGTGGGCACCTGTTCCCATTTTACAGACCAAAGGCCAGGGCCCGAAGAGGTAAAGCAACTGACTCAAGGGTCAAATTCTTAAATGCCCAAAGTAGGTTTCGAGCTCACAACTTAGTCTGATTCTCGATCTCGACAACTTCCACTCACTGAGCCACAAATACTGGCCACACCCTGAGCCTGCCACTCAATGTCCAGTACTTTCCCCACTTGCCCCTTGCAACAACAGCCTGAGAGGTCACAGATGGGTGAACTGAGGCTCCACCCTACTGCCTTGAACTCTAGAGCCTTGCCATCTTTCCCATCAACTATCACCACTGTCTGTCTCTGTCCACGGGGACATCCTCCCTAAATAGTTTCTTGTTTGGGGCTCCTGCTCAGAGGGAGAAATGGATTATTGCATGTTTAATGTTCCGGCCTTGGAGATGGCAGGGTGGGCTGGGGTGCCCAGATTCCACATAAGAGACCCACCCCTGTCTCCCACACTGTTCTGTGTGTTACAGGGGAGGTTGGGGAAGGGGCTCATCCACCCCCACAAAGTGTGTTTGCATGTGGCGTCTGGAACTTGCACCCCAGACAGTTCTCCTGCAGCCTCTTGGGAGCTAAGAGGGGAGGTGGAGAGAAACTACACTGTGCACCTCAGGGTCCCCCAAGTCCCCAACCTTCACCCTGCACCTATGATGTGCCAGCTGCTTCACACACATCACTCAGAATCTTCCCAACAGCCCTTCTAGAGAGGGGAACATTGAGGTTTACAGAGGACAAGCCAATTCCCTCACTGCCATAGAGCTGGGGAGAGGCATCATGGCGACTCAAACCCAAGACTCAGGGAGCCTCTTAGGTGCACCCCTCCCAGCCACACTGCTAAGAAAGATGGCCCTGTTTGCCATGTGAGAAGGGCCTGATTTAGGGGTGCAGGGTGCAGCCAGAGGCTGGGGGCAGGACAGGGGACTGGAGGGCTGGAGATCTGAGTCTCAGTCTCATTTTGCCACCAAACTGCCAGGTGACCTCAGTTTCTCTGGATGTGACAGGAGCAGGTGAATAGCATGATGCTCCAGTTACTCCCAGCTGTGATAGCCTCTGAGCTCCCCCAAATCCACTCAGCCACCTCGCTCCACTGGGTACACAGCTACAGAGATAAGAACCCAGGGACACCTGTGAAAACACACCTCCCGGGACCTCCTGAATCACTGGGCGGGGGACCTGGAAATTTGTCCTCTACCAGGTGATTCTCTAGGTTCATTAATATGCCAGAGACCCATCGGCCTAGAGATTTCCCTTCCTTCCTTCCCCTCCTGACTTTGGCCAACTGCAGCAGGAAGGTGCTCGCCGGCTCAGGCTCCAGGCTCTGATGCCAATGCCACCTCTGTGCACAGCTCTCTAGGGTGCTCGAGGTTCTCAGATCACTGTGGGGGAAGGCAGGGCAAGAACAGGCATGCCCTGGTCACAGAAGAGGAGACTGAGGTGCAGAGGGACAAAGCAGCTTGCCCAAGGTCATACAGCTGGTCGGAAGTAGAGGCTGGGCCCGATGCACTCATCATTTTAACTTGCAGTCAAACAGCTGGGGAAAACCAGGAACCAAACAGGCCCCTGCTGCTTCACACCTGGGACCTGACGGAGGCTGGCAAGACACCCTACTCTCCAAAAAGCACAGTGTGACCTTGGACAAATCCTTTCCCCTGGCTGGGCCTCAGTTTCCCTGTTATGAACGGGTCCAGGCCAGGTAACTTTAGAATGCACACATCTGCATTGGCTTTCTAGTGCCATCAGTTCCACCAGGTAAAAGGTGGCAGAGCTGTCTAGGACAGGGCCACATGTGCCTGGGGAGGGCTCTGCTTTTGCCCTCAGGAGACTCTCTGGACCCTTTCCTGGAGTCTCATCCCCAAATCCCAAGTTCTTGGACTGTTGGTTCCCAAGATGTTGGCACCCTAAGTTGAGGCTGGCCTCATAAAAGAAGGAAGGGGAGGGTCCAAGACGGCAGGCAGGGAAGCCAATGGCCTGGCTTCCACCCTGTCTCTGCCATGTTCCAGCTGTGTGGCCTTGGATAAGTGTCTCTATTTCTCTGTGCAGCTTCTCATCTATGGCATGGGAATAATGTGGTCATGGGAGGCTCCCCCACCCCTGAAGCGATGGATGCAGAACAATTAGCTCAGTGAATGCTAGCTGGCTTACTATTATGTACCCAAGTCTTCCAACCCATATCTAAGCTAGGTGGGGAGAAAGGAAGAGGGGCCAAGGGGAGAAGAGCATTTCAGTCTCTCTACAGCATCAGCCACAGGCAGCTTTTGTGATCTGTGGTCTGGAGAGAACTTGGGGGCTGTTGGCAGTGTCCTGGACCCGAGCTCTGAGAGACTCCCTCCAGTGTGCAGGTTTCCTGGTGCCAGAGAAGTGGGGTGGTGGGACTGGTCCAGACTCCTGGTGGTCTGGGCTGTGGGCAGCAGCTGCTCCTGCCCCCTCCTCTGTCCCCTTTCCAACTCTGGGCAGCCTTCTCCACAGAACATCAATAACCTGACTCCAATCAGAGCTCCCTGGGAATCTGGGCTGGCCCTCGCCTGGCTGGTGTCCCTGTGTCCTCACAGGTAGTCCCCTGAGGGGTAAGCCTCTCCCCAGTGCCCACAGAGGCACCTTCACTCCCAGGGCAGATGTCTGAAAGCTGAGGGGTGGATGTGTGCATGAAGCATCCGCAGAGGTGCCACATCTGTGTGCCTGGGCTGTCTTTGTACATATGCAACCTACACTCCCCCGTGGGCACATTCCAGCATGCTGTGCGCCTGCTAATGCATGGACGGGCATGCAGAAATGGCCTGTGGGATACCACAAATATGTGCTTGTCATTTTCACATGGGGGCCAGCCCTCACATGGCCACATGCCACATTTGTGGCTGCTGCAGGGCACCACGTGCAGGCCAGTTAGCCCACATGCAGCCTCCTGCATTCCTGTGTTAGAGCTACGTGCATGTGTGGGTATGCTGCATTCACAGGTGTGTGTGTGTGTGTGTGTGTGTGCATGATGCATTCATGTGCATGCTGTGGTTTGCAGGTGAGCAGGTGGTATCCAGGGATTTGAGCTGTATTCACATGTGCTGAAGTGTATCTATGGGCACAGGAACTCTGTATGTGTATATGATTTGAACACATACAATACACTACTATGTGTCCTGTATTTGTATAAGTGTATCTGTGGCTGTGTACATGCCCTGATGAGAATGGGACGGGGGGTACAAAGGTAGCTAAATAATATGGGCCATTTGCATCTTTCCTGAACTCCCCCTGCAGGGTTCCCTCAGAGCCGTCTTAGCCCCCTCCCTGCCACTGCTCCTTCAACGAAGTTAACAGGCGGAGGCCCCTGAGGCCTGCGCTCCAAGCCCCCTCCTACTGCACACGTCAAAGGAGAATTTCTCCGGATGGCGCCTGCAGCTCCTGGAAATGCCCCAAACGTCAGCTCTGCCTCCTCCCAGCGATTTGGAGAGCAATGCAGGCAAGGAGGGGAACCCATTCTGTGCTGGGCGAGGGGCACTCAGCGTCACGCCAAGACCCTCTGCTGGCTGAGCCTGCCCACTCGCTTACCCTTCTGAAGGTCGAGCCTGGCTGGGCCTCTGTGTGGGGGCCCCAAGACCCCTGGGGCACTTGCCTGACTAGGGCAGGCCAGCCCCAGAGACCCCTCTCCATACAACCTAGGTGACCAGAGGACAGCCATGCATGGAGTGACCCCTTGGCTACAAAGGGTGGCTGCGCAGCTCACCCAAGGGGAGTGCAGAGACCCCCCTGATGGATTTCCTCAGTCTTGACCATTCAGGGGGCAGGGAGGAGCCCCAGGTACCTAGCTCTCAGCCAGAGGCCACCCAGACTGGCCGAGGAACTGGGCATCCGGGCTGAAAGTGCCAACTCCACCACCCAGCATGACTGCTGCAAAATGGCCTGGCCACCCAACTCGTGCCCCCCTCCTGACCATCTTGGGGACCTGGGGACTCATCCCTGCCACCACATGCCTTAGCTGGCCTGACCTGGTGGTCCTGGCACACTGCAGCCCACCCTGCCAGAAGGACCCTCTGTGGGAGTCTCCCTCTGCCTCTTTCTTGCAACCCAGTGGGGGCCGGCCAGGAGGCACCCTCTAGTCCTCTGCCTCTCGCTGGGACAAGCTCAGAGGGGAGAGAACCTTGCCCCCTGCTACCGGCTTGCCGGCCCTTGCATAACATCCATCGGGGGCATTTGCTGAGCAGAGGCTGCCGGCATCTACCTGAGACCCTGGGCATCTGCTTGTCCAAGGCCCCCTGCTCAAGTCCCCAGCACCACCGTCCTATCCCCCAGCACACGGACCCTCACGCTAGTGTCTCCCTCGGCGGCGGCTCCCAATGCAGCCTCAGCTGCTGCCAGATAAACAAGCCGGGCTCCCACCAACCACCCCCCCCCCCCTCCACACTGCCGCCACCACCATCAGCACTGAAAAAAATCAAATGAAATGAAACAAAATAAAATGGGTGAGGGAGGAAGGGGAGAACGGAGTGGGGCGCTTTTTATTTTTTATTTTCTCATGCTGGGGGATGCCGGTACTTACTTGGCTACGAAAATCACCACAAATCCGGCACGGTTTCCAGGCGGGCAGCCCCGTAATCGCGGTGCGGCAGCTGGTGCCGCGGCTGAGCCCAGCCAGCGTGCCCGGGTCCCTCTGCAGACTGTACCATCCTGCCCGAGCAGGTGGGGGGGCGGGGGGGGGGGCGGAGGCGCCGGCGCCGGCTTCTAGGAGAGCATCTCGCTGGCAAAATGCAATCTCGGGGGAGGCAGAGGCCGCCCCTGCCGCTGAGCTGCCGGAGGCTGGGGGAGGGGGCGGAGGACGGAGGACGGAGGGAGGGACGCGGGGAGGGCTTGTTCTGGTGGGGGGACTGGGGGAGGAGAGTGGGGGCGGGGGTGTGTGGACCGAACCACCACGGTGTTGTTTGCGGTTTTAATTCCTCCCGTGGGATCATGAGGAACTGAAGCTGGCAGAGTCCCAGGAATATGCCTGCTCCCCCAAAGTAGGAGGGAATGTCAAGGGCATGGTGAGGGTACTGTCGGGGCTGAGCCTGAGTGGAGGGCGTCCTGCGACTGATGGTGGTCATCGGGAGACCGTAAAAGGGGAGAGGGAAAGATTTTGCTCAAATGGCCCCAGGTCACCCCCTACTTTCTGAGGGACTCCTTCGGCTATGCAGGGGCTCTGGTGTCCCCCTCTTTTTGGTCAGGGCACCCCCAGACCAAAGGGGGGCAAAGGTCACATAGGGGGAGAGCAATGGACTCCACAGAGACTAAACACATCTGTGGCTGCAGGTCCAACATAGCAGAGCCGGTACTGAGCTTCCCGCTGCCATCTAAACGCCACCCCAGCAGCCCTGTAGCCCTACCTATGGGTACTCCCACCTGCCTGGGGGCTGCAGGGCTGGCAGAAGACCGCTTCAAGAGGCTAGGCCGTTTCTCTGCTCACAGGTGCACACCGGCAGGGGTGTCTACAAACACGTCTCCTGTATCCACTTCATCTACAGGGACATCTGTGATGAGTTGGGGGACTGACCATACTGGGGTTGGCTGGCCATGTCCAGAGACTCCAGGGACCCCCAATAAGGAGTCTGCAGGAATGCAATCCCCACCCCCCAGCCAACCGCTCACTTCTTCCCGCCTCATCTGCTACCCGTTTAAGTTCAGACCTGCTGCCCCTTTAAATCCAGACTGGTGGGAGGACAGACCCAAGATCAAGGTTAGGAGGTCACAGTAGGTGAAGGGGCTTCTCTTGGATTCTGAGGCCTCCCTTTCCACTGCCCTACCCCTTTAGAGGAGGGGTGCCCTGCTTGGGAGGACGGCACGGAAAGTGGGAGGACCTTCAGGACCACTGTCTCAGGGCACCTGTCAGCGTGGAGGGGGCGCATACTGGAGGAGGGTCAGGGCTGGGGGTGGCCCTGGAAGGCAGCTCCAGATTGAAGCTGCCTCCTTCCCCTGTCCCCACCCCCTGCCCAGTTCTGAGCTGCCCGCCCGAGCCTGAGCGTCCCGAGCTGCCTCTCCATCCCTGGGCTGGCACAGAATATCAATTTGTCTCGTTAAGCTGAAAGTCTGCACTGCACCAAAATCAGAACCTGGCCGGGCAGAGGGGCCGAGGGAGGCAGAGAGCTGGGAGCGAGTGCCAGCGGCAGGGCCTCTGTCAGCAGGGCCGTGCTGATACTCCTTGCTCTTTATTTCCCTAACCCCACCAAGGGGTCCCATTCTGCTCCTGGGCCAGGCAGGGAAGACACTTGGCTGGGGTTCCACCTAGGACACAGCTCAGAGAAGCTCTTGCCCCCACCAGTGGCCCGGGACAGGGAGCTCCCATGTTGGCTCCTTCTTGGGGGCACAGATGAGGGGCTCCACTGGTCCTCCTCCAGGTAGACCTCTCAGTCAGATCCCACCTTAGGAGAGGCCAAGCCAGGAGTCCCCCACCCCTTCCCCAGGGCCTAGGGGCAGCCTCTCTCCTCCTACACAGGGCGAAATAAGAGCGTTCTGAGATGGCCGGGGTGAGGGTGGGCAGTAAAGGGGCAGAGGGTGAAAGGCTCATTGCAGCTCACGTCTGGTTGGAGTAAATGTGTCCGTGCCAGGAATCCCACCGTTATTTCTGCGACATCATTGGCGGGCAGAGGTGGTGGGGGGGGAGGAAACCACTTTTCCTGATTACAAAACAAACAGCCCCACAAGGGGCCAGTTACGAGCCACCACTGCCACAGCAATAATCCTTTCGGCGTCCAGCACACTTTACAGTTTGCAAAGCCCACTGCAAAACAGTGAGTCGTTTGATCCTACCACGATAATGACTGCTGTGAGCACCTGAATTACAATGAGAAATTTGTGTGTGGTAGCCAGGGTAAGGTCTCTCAAGCCAGGAGGGGGTAAATCAAACCTGTGACCTAAGCCTGAGGACACCAGGCCCATGGCTCCCTATCTGTGAAGGCCAGCAAGGTGTGGGCCGGGTGGGAGCCCCAGCACTCATCCTCTTGAAAGTCCTGAGTCCTGCCTGCGCGCTGGCCCCTGTTTAGGGTGCACTGGGCCCTCACCAGCCAACACCAAACTCTCAGGAGCTCGTGGATTTTTGTTCCCAGAACCTAAGACTAGAATGGACATCTGGTTAAGCTCCCATCTCCTTGGTATTTCAGGCCTTGTTGTGCTTCAGCCTCTGTGTCTGTACCCCAATTATAGGCTGCCCCCTAACTTCCGAGGCAGCCCAAATGTCGACCCGCAGAGTCTGAAGGTTTTTCAGTATGTTTCGCCCATGAACTCCTATTCATCCTTCAAAGTCCAGCTCAAATGCTGCTTCCTCAGATAGTCCTTCCTGATTCCACCCAAAGAACCAATTCATGAGTCTGGCCTGGCTCTGAGCACACGGCATTGTGATGGTCTACACATCTGTCTCCCTCACTGAGCTGTGACCACTTCAGCTATGTCTCCAGAGCCCCAGCTCCTGGCATGTGGTAGGTGCCACAATAAAGGCTTAAATGAATCCAGTACTGTGTGATTTTGATTTATCACATGTCAGAACCAGAAGGACCTTCACGGGCTCCTAACCATTTCTCCCATTTTACGGCTGAGCAAACTGAGGCCTCAAGAAAAGGACGTAAATGGCTTGCCCAAGGTCACCTAGCCACAGACATTCGTCCCCTGCCCTGCTCCCTGTGCCTCCCCTAGGCAGCAGGCACACCTAGGGCATCTGGCCTGTCTTTCCAGGATATGCTGGGGGGCAGGGGGTACTGGGCAGGCAGAGGTGTTGTGAAATCTGACAAACAATGGTGCCAGTGTTGCAACTCCGGGAAGGTTAGAAACTACAAGGCAGGGTCACCCACGGGGAAGAGGGGGAGAGAGGCAGGAGGCTGGCCAGGAGGATTACTGATAGCTTCTGCCTCCAGCATGATTTGGCTTATGGTGAACAAGGATTGAGGGTTAGGGTTGGGGGAAGGTATGAGAAATAGAGCAGGGCTGAGGGGAGAGCCAGCCCAGTCTGATTTTCAAACAGTCTTTAGTTGTCCAGACCATGTCTCGGGGGAGAAATCCTAGAGCCAGAGAGTAGGGGAAGTAGAGGGTCAGTCTACCCAGGGATAAGGGTAGGGATGAGGTCCAGTCTGATGAAGGCAGTTTGCGTAAAGGAGACAGATGAGGTAGGTCCAGACGGGTCTCAGGGAGGCAGAATCAAATGCAATCAGACGCCAGCTGTGTCCTTTCTGGGAGACAGATTCTCTTTTGCCTACCCCTCTTGAAGGGAAGTAGGAACGAGGACCACATCTACCCTTGCCTCGTCCAACTCAGGGTCTTTTGACGCCTCGACAGGGGTCCTGGGGCAGGTTAACTGTTGTCACAAAGAGCTGCTGGCCGGAGCTCTTGGAGGATGAGAAGCTATTTCCAAAGGCCCCTCACATCGCTGCCTTGTCTGGCCTTCACACATCACCTCAGGAGAGACTGGGCTTCTTCCCATTTTATAGGAGGGAAAAATGGAGGCTCAGAGACCTCAAGTGGCTTGCTTAGGAGTTACAGAGCCAGTGAGGGCCAAGGTCAAGATTTGAGCCCAGATTGGACCCACTTGAGTTTGAGACCGTTCCCTCTGTCCCTGACTAAATTTACTCTAAGGCATATGACTCACGCTCTCCTAGGACCATGACCTTGAGGGGCCATAGAATGTGTGTCTGGGGACTATGTGGCCTGGCTTTTCCCAAGTCTCTCACCCACCTTGGGGCCCTATACCCATCCCACAGAGGTCCAAAACTTCCTCAGCCAACCCGATCCTGGTTTGGTGGTCACTCAGATCTGGATTCAAATCCCTGCTCTTTCACTTACTGGCAGTATTTGGGCCAAGGACTCAACTTCCCTGAGTTTTCTCATCTGTAAAATGGGAATAATAATACCTATTTGCCTGGGTTGCAGGCTAATGGAAAATGGCAGTTGTTATTAATAGAATAAGCACAGAATAAACACAGAGGGCAAGATTCTCCAGAAGGCCCCTGGGAAATGTTGTGGCGGTGTGTGTGTGGTGGGGTCTCTTCTAACCCTTCATCCTGTTGGATGATGGCTCAGATCCCTCCCCCGTAGAGCATGGGCAGGGCTGGCCTCTAAGAACCTGCCAATCCAGTGCAGACTTCTGACCCACAAACCCAGGCCCCCAGTGCCTGGCTCCCCCCACTGGTTCATGCTCCCTCAGTAAGAAGGGTTCAGCCTGACTTCTAACTTGAGGCACCATTCATATCAGCATCCTACAGTACGGCTCATGGTATGACCTCCACAACATCCTGGGAGGTAGGTCCTATTTTTCATCCCCATTTTACCGATGAGGAAAGTGAGGTAGAGCGAGGTGAAATGATGTTGCCAAAGGTCATACAGTGAGTTTGGGAAATGAGGCTTGAAATCAGGACTGCGTGAGTCCTCGCGCTAAGCCCAAGGACCCCAAAGGAGGTGGGTGTGAACTTGTATCCAGGGAACCACAGGACTTAATTTCCCACAGGTCAGGAAAACCAGAGCCCGGAAGGCCTCCCCTAGCCTTTCAGTGGGGCAGGGAAGGTGTGTGGTGATGACTGACCTTGCTGCCCCTCTGTGAGGCCAGATGTTAGGAACAGTGGCCAGTTAGAGAGTTGGTACTTTCTCTCCTGCAAGAACACAGAGCCTGGGGAATCAAGAACTATTATGGGAGGGCTCCCTGGGGGAGGTTGCCTTTTCCAGGCCTGGGGAACATGGTCTCATCCATGCTATCCCTTTGGTTAATGCACATGCAAACACACTGCCCACTCCCATCTGTCCATCCTGCCTCCTCACCTTGGTCTCCCTCCTCCTTCTCCTGCTATCCTTCCACTGCTTACCCATCCCTGCACCTCAGAGAGCTTCTCAACTCCTCTAAACCCTCTTTGGCTTCCCTGTGCCCTTAGCATAAAACCCAAAGTCCTTCCAAGGCTCATGAGGGGCTCATGAGAGGCTCATGACTATTCCAGACCCTCCCCATTATCCTCTATCCGTTTTCCCCCACACTAGGCCTCTCCTGCTCTCCAAACACACTCTTGCATTTCCATGCCTCTGTGTCTTTGCATACACCATCAGCTCTGCCTGGGATGCCTTCCCTTCCCACTTTTCTGCCTGGAGAACTCCTATTCATGCTTCAAGCTTCAGCTCCAGCAACCCCTCCTCTCTGAAGCCTTCCCTGATTTCCCCTCCATCATCTCCAACCCCCAACAAGAGTTTGTTGCTATTAACCTTTTTATGTCATGCCCATCAGGTTGGGGGAAATCCTTGGGGATCCTGGGGATCTCATTTGCTTGTATCCTCAGCACTGGGCACAGAACCTCAATAAATATTGATTGAACTGATGAGTGCAGGTTTGTTGAATGAAAAAGAAATTCCCCTGGTGGTTTTGAACTGGTATTTGCATCTCTCTGTAGCTCTGCAAATATTCTTTGCACTTGCTGGAGGTCCTGGGTTAAGAGTTGCTATTTCCTGAGCCTGTCAATGAATGGGGCTCCCTCTGCATGCCCACCTTGTGAAGGACAAAGGAGGACCTGAACTTCACTCTGACGTTCCTCAGTGAGGTCTCAACTGGGAATAGGATGCTTGAACCCAGGGCTGAACTCAAGGTGAATTGAACACCCAAGGAGGCCCTATCCCTCAATGCTCCCTCCCAGCCACCTATAGCCTGACATTTTACCATTAGTAATTCATTTCTTCAGGATTATTCGGTCTAAAAATATTTATTTAGCTCTCACAGAATGTGAGGTACTGTGCTGGGGTTCCTAGTTGACATTTGTGTGTGTGTGTGTGTGTGTGTGTGTGTGTGTGTTTTCACTCCTGCCAGAAGGCTGACTCCCTGGGGAAAGAAGAGGAGAAGGAAAGAGGAAACGGAAGGAGTAGGGATGATGGAGCTAGGACTGTCAGGAGAAGAGAAAAGGGAATCTGTCATTTGCTAAGTGCCTACTATGTGCCAGGCACTTAACACAAGAGCTGTCATTTACTCCTCATTGCTACCCAGGAGAATTTAGTGTTATCAACCCTCAATTTACAGGTGAAGAATAAGCCCAGGCAGGGCGAGTGGCTTGCTTGGGGGAGCACAGCTGTGTGGCACAGGACCAAGCATTCAAACCTAGCAGTCTGCCCCACAGCCTGCCATCTCTCTGGAGGTTCTCCTCTTGAGGAGGTGGTGGGGCCCAGCAGGGAGAGAGGATTCCCAGAGAGGACGGGAGCTGAGGTGCGACAATAGAGAATACTGCAGCTGAGAGGCCCACACACTGACTGCTGGACAAGTGGACACTGTTGGGATTGTAACCAGTAAGGAGTTAGGGACCGAAACGCACCCATTCTGGCTGCTAGTGTGTCATCAGAATAGGTTGGAGGCCGCAGGGAACATGTCAGCTATCTCCGCTGAGAGCTTTCCCGTGTGCTAATGCACATATCTATGCACACACCATTAGCCTGCTATGTGGAGAGCATCACTCCACATTTTACTGACGAGGAAACTGAGATCTGGGGAGTGGAGGTGACAAGCCCAGGGTCACATAGCTGGAGCCAGAATTAGAACACAGATCTTTCCCGGAAGGCTCACAGAGGAGAAGTGAGGTTATGGGCTCATAACCTTATGAGGTTTCTAAGGAGCATGGCTCTGAGGGGGACTGAAGCCCTTATCCTGTCACTGAAGCCCCCTCCCTCTGGGAGCGCCTCTGGTTCTGTCCTCCACCGCACCCCAACATGGGAGAGGGGTGGGTCCAGAGAGATTAGTAGCCAGAGCCCCATGGACTAGCTCAAATCCTGCTCCACTCTGATGGGCTGTGTGATTTGGGGCAAGTCTCTTGATCTCTCTGGCCTCAGGCTTCTCACCTGTAAACTAGGCATGGTGTCATCAGTTTCCTGCTTCTCTGTCTGCTCATTTGTTGAGCAAATATCCACTGATGTCCACTACTTTCCAGGTTCTATGCTCGGTGCTGAGGATACAGCAGGAAAGTCATGGTGTCTACTCTCAAGAGGATTTAGAGACAGATGCGAGATGAATCCACAAACCGATGTAAATTGACAAAAGGGTACAAGATGAAGGGGCAGAGGCCATGAGCACATTCAGCAGGAAGACCTGGTCACCCCTGGTGGGAGTAGAGGGGGGAGTTGCAGAAGGTTTCCCCAAGGGGGGAGTCACTGAGCTGAGGTCTGGAGTCTGAGCAGGAGTTCTCTAGGCAAAAGGAGAGGTGGTGTTCCTGGCAAAGGGAATGGCATGTGCAAAGGCCCTGAGGCTAGATAGAGCTTGGCAATTTTCAAGGAACTTGAAAGGGGGCCTGAATGCCTAGAGGGGAAGAATGTGAGCAAGGGGCAGGAGAGGAGTGGGGGACTTGTAGACCACCCTCCAGATTTCTGTCCTTATCCCTGGAGTAGGAGGAACCTTAGACGGATTTTAAGAATTAAACAAAACGAGGAACATGAAGCCCTTGGCAAGGCACCTGCCACATGATAGAATTCCGTATTGTTAGACAGCTGCACCACAGTACATTGTACCTTCCACAGGTAACACATTCATTCAACAAACCATGATGGGGCAGACTCTGAGGCAGGGATACATCCGCAAGACAGAAAGGGGTCCTGTTGGCACAGAGTCATGGCTGTGAGTTTAAGAACATTCAATAGACATTTAGGACTCTCAAGTGCACTGGGGAATGAGGGGAGCCACCTGACAGAAGGGGAAATGGAGGCTAGGAGAGGTGAAGGGACCCCTGCCCCTGACTGTCGGGGTGACTGATGTGAGAGCTGTGGATTCAGGACTCTCAATCCAGTGCTCCCTCCAGGATGCTAGATTGCCATAAGGGCAGCTCCACTTGAGAGCTGCTGGGCAGAAGAGATGCTATTCATACATGTTACAAATAGTAGTACTGAGAGGTAGCATTGCCTGGACAATTGCTACGTGCCAGGTACTGTTTGTTCTAAGAACTTTTCATGTTGTGGCTCATTTAATTACTACTTATTATCAGCCCCATTTTACAGATGATGAAACGGAGGCAGAGGGGCCATGTAACTAGAATGAAGAGGTCCAGCTGGCAAGGGTGTTGGGACCTGAACACAGACCTTCTTCCCTACCCTGCTTTAAGTATGGGGAATGCTTGGGCCCGGCCAGGGTGTCCAGCAAGCGGCCAAAGGGAGCAGGGTAGAAGTGGGATGTGGTGCTGGGCCTGAGGAGGGAGAATAGGAAGATGAGCTTGTCTGCCCTTGGAACACAGGCAACGCTGATGCAGCCTCAGCAGCCTTCAAAGGTATCCCGTGGGGGTGTCCCACTTTCTCCCCAGAGGAAATCCCCTTTGGGATCTGCCTACAAAGCTGCTGTATGTGGAATCATGGTCCACTGGCGCCAGGAGGTGCTACCATGCCCTCTCCCCCACCCCCCATCATCCCTATCCTTCCATTTTATAGAAAGGGATCCTGAGTCCCAGACAGGGGCAGCCACCTGTCTTGGGCACAATGCAGCAAAGCCAGGGCTGGGAGGCGAGTGGTGGCTCCAAAGAAGCCCTTTAACCCTATAAGAAATGCCCCCCATCACCTTGTGGGACCACCTTGCTCAGAATCTATCTTTATAAAATATGGCTCCAAAGAACACCTGCACAGGGGCCATGGTCACCTTCCAAGGAGACCCTGCATCAGTGGGGATTTCTAGGCCTGGGTGGCCCACTCCACAGGCCCTCTGTGGACAGGACTGTCCTTAAGGCTGGCCAACTCTCTCACTGCAAGGCCATGGACATGTTGCCCCTGGAGGTGAGGCTAATTGCCATGGGCCAGAGAGGTGTCCTGCTCTCTTGGGCCCTCCTTCCTGTACCCCAGCCTCCCTGCCCTCACACCCACAGGCCAATTTGCAACAATGAGGTACAAGAAGGAAATGGAAGGGTCTTGACAAACTGTAAGGAATTGTCAGATACAAGGTGCTATTTCTTTCTGGGGTATACTGCATAGTACAGCAGAGTGCTTAGGGGTCACAGAGATATGGGATGGAACCCCAGCTCTGCCACTTACTATTGCATGGCCTTGAGCTTGTCACTTGGTCAGTTAGAACCTCTGTGTCTAGGAGTGCCTGGGTGGCTTGGTCCGTTGAGCATCCAACTTCGGCTCAGGTCATGATCTCATAGTTTGTGAGGTCGAGCCCCATACTGGGCTCTGTGCTGATAGCTCAGAGCCTGGAGCCTGCTTCGGATTCCGTGTCTCCCTCTCCCTCTGCCCCTCCCCTGCTCATTCTCTCTCTCCCTGCCCCCCCCCAAAAAATAAATACAAAAAAATTTTTAAAAACCTCAGTTTCTATATCTGTGAAGTGGGAATAATAATATAATTGATCCAGTCTTCCAATAAAATGAGAAAGAATATGAAGATATCATTGGTTCATTCCTTCAGCATTAATTTAACACCTACTACATGCCTGGTGGTATGGGGACTGCTTCTTGGAGCAGGACTTTGTAGGAGGACACTCAGTTGCAAAGGAGAGAAGGAAGGAGCAAGGGTTTGGAGATCCCTGTGGGGTGCCAGGGGTATGAGGGGAAGGTGGTGCTCCGGCTCTGTGCCGTTCCCCTGTGGGCGTTGTCTCAAACCTTTCGGGACTTCTCCTAAGGGTGGGTGACCATTTCCTCTGGGACCTGGTCAGGCCTCTCAGCTCTGGCCCCACAGAGGAACCCACCTATGAACCTCTGTCTGAAAATCCAGCCCCAACTTAGGTTCCAGAACCTCTCTGGCTGGAGGCTGGGTGGTACAGGGCTGGGGTGTGGGCACGGAAGTCACACACACCTGGATCCATATTCGGGCGCTGCTACTCACTGGCTGTGTTACCTTGGGCAAGTCGCTTCACCTCTCTGAGCCTCTACTTCTTCATCAGCAAGCTAGAGATAACGTCTACCTCAGAGGACTGTACTGGGTATTGAAATACTACATGTAAAATACTTGGCCTGTCGTGTATTACATGCACAACTAATAGCAGCTTAAAATAACTCACATGCCCCTCCTCTGTTCCCTTAAGTAAGCAGGACATAGGCGTCCTAGCCTAGGTGGCTTGGCGTGTGGCAGTCTTGCCCGACGGTGTTCTGGAGTTGCGCTGGCTCCTGAGAGCTGATAGCATGTGTAAGTAATGTCATGGGGGTAGCTGTAATCTGCCAGGGTGGGAGCATTTACACCATGGAAACTGGCAAACACCACAAAGCAGGGCGCCCACCTCCCTGAGAGCTGATCATTAAATGTTCACCAGCACACCACTGAGCCCTGGGCAGGAGCTCAATACCGCTGCCTGGAGCCCATTGCCTTGCAGTTCTGGGGACCCCTTTCTGCTCTGGTGTCCTTTGACCTGCCCCTCCAGCTGCCCTTGCCCATCCCAGCACAGGTAACCTGCTCTTGGGACTTCTCTCCTACCCTCCTGCCATGGGCTTGCCAAGGATGGCCACCCAGCCCAAAGGGATTTCAGTGTCAGACGAGGTGAGCCTGGCCAATTACCTTCTCTCTTCCTCTCCCCTTGGCCACTCTCAGGGCTGAGCCCTTCCTAACCCACCACCTCTCTTTTGTTTTACAGTTTATTTGAGAGAGAGACAGAGAGACAGAGACAGAGAGAGACAGAGAGAGAATCCCAAGCAGGCTCTGCACTATCAGTGCAGAGCCTGATGTGGCGCTTGGACTCACAAACCACGAGATCATGACCTGAGCTAAAGTTGGACGGACACTCGACTGACTGGGCCACCCAGACGCCCCGAAACCTACCTCCTCTTAACCACCATCACCCCAGCCACCACTTCCTCACTCAAACTCCCATCCCGAGGGGTCCACAATGCCCAGTGCCTATTTCTGTGATCTGTCCACATCTACCCCTCTTCTTCCTCCAGTCCCATAAGGCTGCTAGCAGCCAGCAGACTGCTGAATCTGGGGACAGGTGACCTGAGGTGGTCCTGCTCCTTTTTCCCCAAAGCCTTGGGCAAGCTGCTTCCCTCCCAGAGACTCTACAACAGGGACAGTGATAGATGTCAGGGCCCCACCATCAGTCAGGCGCTGAGCCACTGGCTTCACTGGCCAGTCTCATTCCTTATTTTCTCATCTGAAGAATGGGGACAATAAAAATGTCTCCCCCAGGGAACTGCGTGGTGATCCCAAGCAATAGCTTTTGTGAAATGGGCTCACTGACTGTGAAGTGCCAACCTAACGCTGTTATTCTACTTTGAAGGGCAGTGCTTGTTTAGATCTCCAGGTTTTAGATATGTGTGTGTGCATGTGCATGTGCGTGTGTTGAATGCCACAGCCGTGTTATTTATAGTCAGCTCTCATACAGGTTTTTATCATTCCTTGCCTGCGCGGCTAAAAATAACAAATGACAAAGGTCATGTCTGCTCCTACCTATTGGAGGAATCTACAAAGAATGAAGCTTTTGATTCACTGACTTGGGGAAGTGAGAACTCTCCTGCTGGCCACAGCCCCTGGAATTCTTCACCAGGTCTCACTGGCCCATGCCAAGGACATGGGGGAAGCTCAGGAAGGTCTGCCTGTCTCTCTGGGAGGGTGAGTCCTGGACAGTCACCTCTTCCACCAGCCTGGGGAGGACATGGGGGAACAACTGTAGATTAAAGGGCGGGAGTCCCAGGCCCTGGTTCCAGGGGTGTGACATGGGCCTCAGTTTCCCTGTATTCAAAATGAGAGGGGTGGAGAAGGTAGGTGCTGAGAACGTTCTCCTGATCCTAAATGCAGAGGTGCTCTAGTCTGATCTCCCTGCCCTCCACTCTGCACCACTGTGGACTCACTGAATATCTACCGGCCCCTGTTAATGATAATAGCATTGAGGATTCCTGTGATCAGAGCCAGTATTTGTAGGGTGCTGATGATGTGCCAGGCACATGCCTTTAGGTGGAGTAAACTCACTGACTCTACACACCCACCCGGGGCAAGGAAACTTGGCATCCCCATCTGACAGAGGAGGGAGGGGACAGAGCCCCAAAGGTGAGGTTGCATGAGTGCCAGCTGACACCAGGCAGTGATGGCTCCAGAAAGTGACCGGGTGTCTGCCGTCTGGGCATGTGCTTGGCACCAGGTACTGAGCTGGGAACAGCAGGCAGGAAGACTGACACACCCAGAGCTCACTTTCCCCATTACCGAGGGAGCCATGGTCCCAGCTATGATGACTCTCATGCAGTGTGGGGAGTGGCAGTGGAGGGACGAGGGCCTGGGGCAGTCTGGAGGAGGATGCCTCCGTATGGCCCCATGGAGGCACCAGTGAGGAGCTCACTTTACTTGGTCGTTGCCAGTGGAAAGGTGAAGGGGAAAAGCATTCCAGGCGGTGGGCACAGCAAGAGTGGGGCAGGGGTCAGGCGCAAGGGCAGGGATGCTGGAAAGGTGGGGCTGGGGAGTGGGGTGGGAGACACAGAAGGCAACTAGAACCCCACAGCAAGGAAATTAGCATTTTGCCCGTGGGCCAGAATCCCCCAGAACTTAGTAATGGTGGTTGCCAATTCCATGAGTATATGTTTAAAAAAAAAATCAACTCTCTCTTAAAAAAAAGTATACACCTACTTGGTATTATCTTAAGCATATACAGCCACGAGATCATGGATTTGCTTTGCCAGTTGTATTTTTCTCCTAGCATGTTAAAATAAGTGCACGGCTATTAAAATAGAAAGGATGCACTTGTTCACTCCCCAGAATGGTGGCCTGAGTGTGCCCTTTGGGAAACACAGCTTGGCCTCAGCCTGCGGGTTGTTGTAGGTGGCTGATCTGATCTGGGTTGCGGTAGGACTTCTCAGCGATGAGAAGGGGCAGGAGGACATTCCTGGGGGTGGGCCCCCACCCCTATGGCCACATCTTGGGGTACCAGCATGCCCCTAGCTGAGCACTGCTCATCGCCTCCTTCTCGGCCTCAGCTCTCTGGCTTCCCCTGAGCCCGGGAGAGCTCAGTCCTGGATATACTCCTTTCCCAGCCAAGAGCTTCTGCGGCCCGCTCTGACCTCAATGACTAACACACATTCCTGGCCTAGTTAGAAAGCCCCTCGCCTCTCATATTTATAGCCACCTCCCGACTCCACTTGAGCCTCTGAGGGAGGCCTGGGCCTTCTTAGCCACCCCCGCCCTGCCCTGAGTCTTGCTTGTCCTGACAGACATTGTCAGACTCTCTTCTTTGAGAGAAGAGTGGAGTAAGGGTTTCATTCTGAGTGACAGTGGCCAAGTAGCTTCTCCTCCACATACCTCATCCGTAAGATGAGAGGCATCAGACCACCAGGTTGGGCTGGCTGTGGTGAGGAGTCAGTGAGATCCTGGTTCTGAAATACCAGGAATGACTAATGCTTGTGGACTGCCCATTATAGACTGGGCCATATTCTAAGCTCTGGACACATACCAACCCATTTAATTCTCATAACAACCCTATGAGGGACAGACTATTATTATCATGCCCGTGTCGCAGGGGAGGAAACTGAGGCACAGAAAAGTTAGGTAACCTGTCTGAGGCTACACAGCTAGCTGGGATTCAGAGTGGACTTCAGACTTGGCTCAGAGAGTGGGTCCTCATCCATACAGTGGACTTGCCCCCGATTTGTTCCCTGCCTTTGGGATCTCCTTACTTAGTTGAGCACATCACCCCTGTCTGCAATAAAGTAAGTGGCTAGGGCAGCCACATAATGGCCTCAGGCATTTCCCCCTCCGAGGAAGTTGGTGAGGACAGGGCTCATGAGGGAACAAAGCAGGAAGGGGCTGAGAATCACAGCTGGGACTTCTGTCACGGCACCTCTCTTTATACTGGGGGACTCTGAGTCCTTTTTTTCTAGGGAAAAAAGGAAGAGCAGGCTGGTATCTGGTGGCAAGTGAGAGGGCGGGCCATGGAAAGGGAGCCCTCGGTTGCCACGCCTCCAGCCCCACCCACTTCTGACTTCTTTGGCCCTTGCCTCTCAAAGGGGGAAAACATACAATAAATTTTATTCACCTACAGGTTTTAGGTTGAATGAGTCCCACGAGTGTTTATAGTAGCCAACAGGGATTCCAAGAGGGACAGGAGAGCTAATACTCTCAGGGGTTTACTCTGCATGGTGCAAAGGAGCAGTTGAGGAAATGTCCCATCTTGCTGCTCTTCCTAAAATCAGTCCTAAGAGATAAAACCCTGTTCTCAAACTCAAATAAAACTTCAAGTCGTGGTTTCAGGATCCTGGAGTGGAAGAAAGGTGTCGGGCTGCCTGTCCTTAGCCAGAAAATTGATGGCCGACCCTGATTTAATTAGCTTTTCCTTCCAATGATTTAGGGAAGCCTGTAATTAGCTCAGGGGCCCAGAGGGAGAGGCTGGGTGTGGGAGCCAGCACGGGAGCAGGCAATAAGGGGTGGGGGTGGGGTGGGGTAGGGGCTAGTTTGAAGCTCAGACTCCCAGTCCTGCCAGGTAATGGAGGATGGGAGAACCATCTGCTCCCCATGGCAGGTGGGTAGAGAGACATCCTAAATAAATGCAGAGTGAGAGAAGGGGGCTGGGCAGGGGCAAAAGCGCGAGCTTAGAGACTGTGCCTTGACATTTTGACTTGTATTGGACCAAACTACGTGACTTCTGCAGGCAACATATCACCACGGCTTCGGAGCCGGGCACTGAGGCTGAATTGCTGCAGATAAGCTCTCCAGGGCCCTTGCAGGTGCTGCGGAGCTCCTCCAATAGTGTCAGGCATTAAAGCAGCATTTTCCCAGCTAGTAGCAGGGCGAACCCCGCTCTCAGTTCTGAGGAGGAGGCTCCTGAAACAGGGCCTGCACCTCATGTAGGTAAGGGGTCATTAGCCAGACATAGGCAAGCTCTGGCCCGAGCCCCTTGCCAGCTGGACTTCAAGGGCACACACATCCCAAATGGGCAGATTGCCTCTCTATGGACCCCCAGCCCCTACAGGCCCGAGCTTAGTGGGTTTCCTTCCAAGCTCTGCACCTGTCCCCAGATGGTTTTCACAGGGAAGCAGAGCCAGTCCCACCTTTCGGGGATTCAGCCGCACCTCTGTGTTTCCAGAGAAACACCCATAAATAAGCAGTCCAGCAATGGTGCCGAATTTACAGGCCATCTTCAAGAATAAGACCTGGGACCTGGGACCAGGAAGCCTTTCATTCATAAACTTTCAACCTGAGAACTTTCACAGACACTAATAAACCCACAGCCAGAGGATGGTTTAGTGATTATGGATGGGTGTTTTAATCCTTGAGGACAGTTTGTTCTTGATCACTGAGCTGCCCGTGGATACTCTTTTTTGAGGTGTTTTGGGGACATCATTAGCCCTACCATGGCCAGTCAATATAGGAGCAGTGTGGAAATCATGTAAAGTGACAGTGGGAAAAGAGGTAATACTGCATAGATGTTTATAGCCCGGGTGCTTGTGTTGTCTGGGATATAAAGACAAATTGTGAGTGCCTTAGGGAATTTGGTCTGTGTGTGAGCAGAGAAGTCGGAGGTAGCCATGGGCCACGCAGGTAAGGAGCAAGCGCACTTCCTGACACCATCTTCAGAATGCCTACTATGTGTCAGGGACCATGCTACGTGCTTTCACACGCATCATCTCTAACTCCTACAATAACTCTGCTAGGGAGGCAGTATTAGCCCATTTATAGCAAACATTGGGAGGTTACTTGCCCAATGCCACCCAGCCAGAATGCGCAGAGTTTGGACTTGAATCTAAGTCTGTCAGATACCAGAGTCTGTGTTCTTTCACACTTTACAGAGGTGTGCTGGTGGGGTTGGAGATTAAAAGAAAAGGAGGACTAAATGGGTAGGCAGGGGGCAGAAAGGAAAGTAGACGTTAAATTCAGGTTTTTAAATGTATTCTGTGTACCTGCTATGAGCCAGGCCACCGAGATGAAAAGGACATAATGCCTGTCCTCTAGGGGCTCATGGTCCCGTGTACGTGTACTGCTAAGCCCTATGTAACCAGTCTTCCTTTCCAGTGTACGTGTACTGCTAAGCCTTACTTGAAAAGTCTTCCCTTCCCCAGTTCAGCAGCTGACCCTTCTACCCTGGACCCCTTCTCCCCGAACCCTTGACTGGTTTCTATCCTATTCTCTACCCCCAGCAATGTCTGCAGCCCCAGCCTCAGACTTGGGAACTAGTCTCATTGGTTGTTTGTGGGATACCCATGCTTTGCTTCTCAGCTGCTTTGCTTATTCCCTTCATCATAACAATTCTCTATGTGAGGCTCAGAGAGGTTAACTAGCTGGCTCAGAGTCACACAGCTAGGAAGTGGAAGAGCCAGGATTTGATCACATATCTGTCTGCCTCCACAGCCTGAGGCTTTCTCTGTGATCCTGTCTCCCCTGTGACCATCATGCTCATTTCCTTTCTATCTTCCAGGTCATTCCACTGGAAGTGACTTGCTTTGAGCAGAGCCTCTGCTGAAACCGGCTTTGCACTTGTTAGCTGGAGGGAGGAGATACATTTTGGACAGCACCCAAGAAAAAAGACACTCGAAATAACTTTCCTTCATGGCTCCTACTGCCAAAATGCACTGAGCCCCAAATGGGAGCAGGCCTCTGCAAGACTCACATTGATGCTGTCCCTTTGGCTGGGGTTTACAGCTGACAGTGCACTTCCCAAGTATTACCTCATAGATCCCCACAGCAGCACTGAGATGGGTGTCCTGAACCTCCTTTACAAATGAGGAAGCTGGAGGCTCAGGATGGTAATGGGACTCGCTCAAGGTTGCGTCCCTACCTGGGGGTGACCTTGGATAAGTCATGTTCCCTCCCAGAGCCTCAGGTTCTTCATCTGCAAAGATGATGATGGTGTTGGCTTCCCAGAGTTACTCTGAAGGTTAAGGAAGAGAAAATAGGTGGAAGAGTCAAGCACAGAACCGGACCCACAAGAACTCCTCCACAGCTACTAGATGCGTTAACTCTCCACACAAAGCAAAGATCACAATCATGCAGACCGAGTAAAGAAAGGCCAAGAGTGAAAGGTTCTCGGGCTACTCCTGTACACACAGGCAGGCTGGCCGCTGCTGACAATGATAACAATGGCTGATTTTTATTGTTTAGTCCTCTGCACATGCTGTCTCATTTCACCCTCATCACCAGCTGCAGGAAGTGAGTACAATATTTATCCCCATTTTACAGATGAGGAAATGGCGGTACAGTCTGGTTAAATACATGGGAGCCAAAGAGAACTTTTTCAGTAAGAAAGAAAAGATAACTCAAGTTCAGAGTGTGACAAGCCTGTAAATTAACTCTCTTCCCCAAAAATACTCCTCTAAAACTTCTCTCCAAAACATGACTCCCCTCTTTTTCTTCCTCAAGCCCTCTAGCTATCATGTAGTGACTTCTTTACAACAGAGCTCCTCCCTTAGTCACCACAGAGTGGCAAATGATAAGATTCAGGAACCCCCGGGAATCCCAGGCCCTTACCTGCTAAGCCAGGGCCGAGAGTGAAGCTGGAGCTTTATACATTGTAAGTCTCTGCTCTGGCTTTGGAAGTGGGGGTGGCTCTTGCTTCACACTCAGCTACACCCCTGATGCATGGTGCAAATGGTATTTAATTAACAAACATCAGATTTCAAATATGCTACTAAAAGAACCCTGGCCTGGAGAAAATTCCCCTTTTAGCTCTCTTCCCTCACCTGGTCCAAAGTCTGATTGATTACCTGGGGAACCCTGTGGCTTGCAGCCAGGAGAGGGAAACCAGCATGTTGCCTGTTGACTGCACTAAGTGGTCAGACACAACAGGTTCAAGCATTTCTCTCTGGGCCTCAGTTTCCTTTCCTCTAAAATGCAGGAGAAAAGTAAAAGAAAGCAAACTGGCAGGACTGGACTGGGGTAGAGGCTGCAAACCAGCCACTTGGGAGAGCAGCCAGCTTAAAATAAATTTGTTTGTTTTGCTAAGAGCTTAAAATAAATTTGAACTAAGTGCCAATGTTTAAAAATTGGGAAACTGTGCATAAGAATCCAGATTTCTGGCTTCTCTTAAAATATTGCTCAAAAAAAGTGCTGCCTATCCTGGGGTTGGCTGGAGGTAGGTGAGGCCACAGAGATGGGCAGCTGGTCACCACTTCAGCCCTCTCCCCATGTGACTTCATTAAGGCAGGTTCTCACCTGGATTCAGCAGGTGAGTTAACAATGCCTGTTGAATCTCTCCTGAAAGTTGGGGCCCTTCCAGGGAAGAGACTGGGCTTTTGGCATACGACCTTTCTTCTATTTAATAAACACTCCTTATATGCCAGGGGTTATTTTAAACATGCCAGGTATAGTCCTAAGTGCTATACACACACCAATGAATTACTTCATTCTCATAAAACCTCGTGGAGTAAGTATGATAATTACCACACCCATTTTACAGATGAGGACAGAGGCACAAAGATGTTAACTCACTTGCCTAAGGCTACATGGCCAGTAAGTGACAGACTTGGAGTTTGAACCCTGGCAGACTGGTTCCCAAATCTGTGCTCTACCTGCTGTATAATGCCACTCACCCACCTTTTCTGGGTTAGTGGCCACCTTTTCTGGGTTAGTGTATGGCTTCGTCTAAGTTTCCATGTCCCGATATGAAAACTAAGTCATCACCCCCCTCCGCTATTTCTCTTCCCTCCTCTCCTATATTTATTACTTCCCTCCCTCATGGGTACTGCTCTTATCCCCATTTTAAGTTGAAGAAATTGAGGCACAGAGAGGTTGACTTGTCCAAGGTCATGTGGCTGGAAGCAGCAGAACCAGGGTTCAACCCAGCCAATCTGACTGCAAAATCTGTGCTCCTGGCCCCCTTTATCTCCCTCCACACACCCCTAAGAACCCACCCTTGCCACTTACTTCTTCCCGCCATTTCTTCACTCACCTATCCATCCAACACTCAACTCAGATCCTGTGCTGGGTATGGGGGACACCTATATGGTGCATCGAGGTTGGCTGGGGTGGGCAGGTGACATCCTGCTCCCAGAACAGGAACTGCCCATGACCACTCCCTCTGGAGTTGAGGCCAGTGGGAGAACTGGTTTCCAACTGACAGCCCTGGAGAGCTTAAGAGGAAGCAGCAGAGGGAAGCCGGCTGGCCCCCGGCAGCTTCTTGTAGGGCAAGGCCTCAGCAAGGCACTCAGAGATTCACAGACCCTATTCTGCAGCTGGAGTACTGACTGATCTTTGGGTTCTGGCTCTGCCACTGACATGCTACGGGGGCCCTGCACAGGGAGCTTCCCCTTTCTGGGCCTCGGTTTCCCCACCTGTAAAATGGGGACATTATAGCACTGGATGTTGCCAACTGGCAGCTTAGAGGCCAGATCCAGCCTACAAACATATTTTGCTTGAGGATCTGCTGAGTGATTTTTTTTTTAAGTAAACTTTTTGTTTTAGAACACTTTTATATTTACAAATAAAAAATGGCTAAAATAAAAGAACACTTTTATTTTACAAATTTACAACTACCAGGTAGTTGTCCTAGTATTAAGAGCTTATACTAGTATGGTACATTTTCACAATTAATGAATAATATTGATATGTTAATATTAACTAAAGTACATAATTGATTCAAATTTCCTTAGTTTTTATCTATAACCCCTTTTTTTCCCCTCCAGGATCCCACATTATATTTGGTCATCATGTCTCCTTAGGTTCCTCTTAGCTGTGATAGTTTTGCAGAATTAAAAAAAAAAAATTAAATTAGAATGCCTCGGAAGGCATGTTTTGGCATACTAGAATTATTCCATGTTTTGATTTGGGTAATGGTAACACATGTATAAATATATATGTAAAAATCACCAAGTGATACATTTAAGATTAGCATACTTTACCACTTCAATGTATGTATGTCATGCCTCCAAAAAAAAAAAAAAAAAAAAAAAAAAAAAAAGAAAGAAACAAAGAAAGAAAGAAAGAAAACCTGAGTGACCCTCTCCAACTTGCCAGTCTCCAGCACTCCCTATTACACTCTTCTCAGAAGTGCTCATTCCTTTGTATCATCTCCATGGCATCTGTAATCACCACAAGGTATATAAATAAGCCTCTGCTACTTTACTCATCTGTAAAATGGGTATAATGATATTTTCTACCAGATAAGGCTGTAGTGAAGATTAGAGAGATAATGTATATAAAGTTCTTAGCACAGTGCCTGGTGCATAGTAAGTATTCAAGAAATAGGAACAATTATTATTATTGCTTGGGTAGTATTTACATTATTAAAATGTGTACATAACTAATCTTTCCCCTTAAAGCAAACCCCATCCTTTCCTTCCTCTGTGTCCATGCCTCCTCTTATGTCTCTGTTCCTCCCTGCCAGGGAAGACCCAAACTCTGATGGGCAGAAGGTGAAAGAGACAGGGACAAGTGTCCCACCAGAGGTGGTCCATCTGCTAATGGAACTGAGATGACTGAGGATGATTCCCAAACCTGTCCCCAAGGTCCAAGGAAACTTTGCTGGAAGTTGGAGTCCCAATTCTTCCCTTTCTTATGGAGCACCTTGGGGTATAAGAAGTTCTGCAGTTTTCAGACATCTGCCCCCCAAAGCTGCATCCTGTCCCCCTCAAGCATCCCCTGGCCAAAGATTCTGGGGACAGTGGGGAAGCTGGCGGGCTTTTGGAGGGATGCTGTGGAAATCATGGGGAGAAGGTAACCTCCTGCCTGGCTCTCTGCTGACCTAGCCTCTCAGGGGGTGCCAGCTTTTGCTGCGGGGCACCCCCAGATCTGTGTCTGGAAGCAATGAGGTCAGGGAAGGCAGGTTCTCAGATGCATTTGAGTGACCTCTTGCAAACTAAGCTCTTGGTAAGATGTGCTGAGAGGTGACTAAAGAGGGTTGGCCCTCTGAGATGGCCACCTCTGAGATGGTGAGGTGAGCAGAAATCAGGGGCTGGAGGTTGGGAGGCCAGGGCTGGGTCTTGTCTTGCTCTCTGACTTTCTGTATGACTGCTGTTAAGTCCCCTTCCCTCTCTGAGCCTCCTTTTCCAATAATAATAATAATAATAACAATAATAATAACAATAATAATAATTGTGTCCCTGATGAGTCCCAGGCCACAGACACAATAGTTATTATTATTGTTATTATTATTATTATTATTATAGTAACAACAATAGTGATAATGGTGGCAGTGATGGTGGTGATAATGGCTCCCAATTTAAGTATGAGGTAGAGAATAAGCCCTTTATGTGTGCAGCATAATTTCATGCTTGTAAGTATCCCATGAAGTCGGTCCTGTAATTGTCTCCATTTCACATATGGAAAAAATGGGGCTCAGAGGGTCAAGGACCTAAGACTTCCCAGCTACAAAGTCTGCAGACACAGGATTCAAACCCTGGGTCTAGGTCATCTCCTTTGTGGCTACACCTATGAGATGAGCAAGCAGCCTAATGGGTCTCCTGACTTTCCTTCCAGCACTGACCCTGCAGCTCTGAAGGCTGGTCCCGGGTCTGGGGAGCAGCAGGGGGCAGGGACGATGCTCTGAGCTCCAGAGCACTTACCTATGCTAAGGTCTCTATGGTCTCATCTGACCTTAGCAACGGCCTTATGGAATAGGGACCGTTGGCACCACCTCCATTTACAGGGTGGGAAACTGAGGCACAGAGAGGCAGAGGTAAGCGTGCAGTCATACAGGTTTCAGGGTTTGAACCTGGGCCATGTGGCTCTGGAGCTCATGCTCTTCTATGCTTTAGCAGCCCTCCGGA
The DNA here is from genome assembly GCF_018350195.1 of Panthera tigris. Taxonomy (NCBI): domain Eukaryota; kingdom Metazoa; phylum Chordata; class Mammalia; order Carnivora; family Felidae; genus Panthera; species Panthera tigris. Next base: position 51,669,996 of record NC_056661.1, read on the forward strand.
GGAGGGGGACCTGCAGAGCTGAGTGAGGCCAGAGACTGTCCCCCACGGGGGGCTCCTTGTCAGTCTGCACAGGGCTTGTCCAGACCAGGCCTCACCCTCCAACCTGCCTCCTAGCCCAGGGCTCAAAGGTTTACAAGTACTCCCTCTTACATGATGAAGCTGTTTCCATCTCAGCAGCTCCCCCTGCACTGGAGACCCAGGCCCTTGAGCAGTGCCCCGTGAACCCATTCTCCCATACCTGAGCTGGAGATGGTGGCGAATCCCCCGGTGTCCCCGATGAGTCCCAGGCCACAGACACAACCCCCCACTCCGACCTCTCGGCTTCAGCACGGACAACCACTGCAGAGTGGCTACACCCTGCGAGGTGGCCACCGGATCCAGTCCAGGTGCCAGTGGGGCTGCCTAGCTTTCTGGCCTTGGGAGCAGTGAGCGGGGAGGGGGAGGTGGGGAGGGGCAGGGAAGCATGGCTGGCCTCCACAGTGCTGTGTGCTTGGCAAAATAGTAGCCTCTGCCAAAGGCAGCATGGATGGTGGGTGTTTCTGTGCCCCCGGCTTCCTTCTGGGCCACGTTCACTTGAGGCTTCTGATCCTATCAGTGGCACTCTGGCTGCTCCAGTCCTGGTTACCTGGAAGTCCTTTTGTTCTGAGGACTCCCTGTACGACTGGCTGGTAGAGAGTGGCCCTGGGACCATGAGGAAAGGGCAGCCACCATGTGTCCACCTGGCCGGACCCAAGAACAGAGGCTTCCAATGAAATGGGCCATGTGAGTGTGAACGCTGGGGACAGGCCTGGCAGGGAGAGGTGGGGAGGGCCTGAGCCAAACACCCCGGATCTCGCCTCCTCCAGGAAGCCTTTCTGGACTAAAGGGAAGAGAGGTGACAGAGTCCCCCACCCACCTTGTCTCTCGGCCCCACGACACCCCTTGCTTGTTCCCTTAGAACATGCCCATCCTTTTCTCTCTGTTTACAGAGCACAGGAAGAAACCGTGCATTGTTTCCCGTCTGGCAGAGCAACGTGACTGGAGAGAGAGCACTTCCCACAGAGTGGTTTCCCGGCTTTTACAACCTTCCCCTTTGTGTGTTGACGTTCTGTTTTATTTTAAACTTTTCAGGTGTGAGGAACTCACCCCTATTTTGTTTTTCACTTTTAAGTGAATGGATAGTGTGCTAATCACAACAGTTCCTGTTTGACAAATACTAGAACATCTATGCTGCAAACATATTATTTAGTCAAGGTAGCATCTTCCTTTCCTTTCCAGATTTTTATTTCTTAAAATACAGTTTAAATCACACAGGTACCGATGAATACTGACTACGCCAGTGCAGGGACCACAGGGATGGCGGTTCTTATGGAGTGATCCCTGGGTGGGGATGTGAGGCTCTCCCAAGCGTGTTTGCCTCTGCTGCCCCTTCACTAAGTAGCCCCAGACCACTGCAAGTTTTAAGCTTGAGGGTCTTATTTTTCTGAGTGGCTTGTCTCTGCTCTTGGCTTCAATGCTGTGAGCTCTCCACGATGGCAGTGAGTTTGCTTCCAGTCTCAAACTCCCTCCCCTGTGACCTCATAATTTACCCCACCCAGCGGCTTCCTTGCACTTCCTTTACTCAACAAGTTCTGAGCACCTACTATGTGTGTGTGTGTGGCGGGGGGGGGGGTGCTAGGGATACAGAGAGAAGCAGGACTTCCGCTCTGTGCTCAGGGAGGGAGAGGGTCACACAGACGTTGACATTGATCCATGTGCTCAGAGAGGGTTAGATCACCTCCTCTGGATCATAAGGCTAGAAGGAAATAGGGCATGAAAATCAGACCTATTTGAGTCTAAGACCCCAGCAAACTCCTTCCACCGCTCCACTCCTGCTGTGGGGCATTTAGGGTCTAGTGGGAGAGAGGTAACAAAACAACCAAATAAAACACATGTGATGGGTTCAACCACAGAGGCGTATCAGAAGAGTGGCAGGGACCGGAAGATGGAGTGATTCGTTTTCGTGGGGGCCGAGTTACACTGCGGGTAGTTCTGGGGGAGGTGAAACTTGAGCAGGGTCTTCCTGGTGACTCTTGTCATTACAACTGTTTCTAAAGGAAGAGTAACAATGCCCCGAGTGAGGAGTGCTGGGGTTTTTAATGCATAAAATGCCTGACCATGAAGTGCATGAACTGTGTGCCATCTCTGCTCTTTGCCACATAACAGGGAGTGAGGCCCCTGTCCCTGGAAGGAACCAGGAAAAAATTTAAAAGTTACTAGTCAAGGATTCAGGGGAAAGCTTCTATCATTGGGTGAAGTTGCTGAAGAGTTCCTCAGTTCCTTCTAACAATAAGATCCAACGTATTTTATTTATTCTTGGCCCAGTGGAGGGAAGGCAGACCCCTTCTCACTTCTCCTACTGACTCAGGCAGGCCAAACCTGAGACCCGGGCTTGAGGGAGCTCAGTGACACCTGGGACCCCAGTAGCCTTTGATCCCATTGGATTCAGAAACAGTTTTGAGCAATTACCTCTCAGGCCCTTGTGTATTGGTTGCCTTAGTAACTCTCAAAAAGCAGCCCCTGAGGCAAGGGATGCTGTGCCCAGTGTATGGATGGGGAAAACTGAGGTCCATCAATGAGTGGCCCCATCTGGTCTCTCCAAGTCTGAGCACAGGGCTTCTGCCAGCACAACTGCCAGTACCCACAGAAGAAAGACCAAGTGAAGGGAACAGCCCAGAGGAGGGCATGTAGAGGAGGCCCAGAGGCTTCTGCTCTTGCCATTGGAGGTTGGACACCTGGCCTATCCACATGATGCTAGGGGCCCAGGAAGAGGGGGCAAGTCCTGCCTTACGACCAGCTGGTGGAATGGGCATGTGGCCTGCAAGGGCACCTTCCATCCTCCCAACCACCCCTGCAATGTGGCTGCTGGTTTATTTCCAGGAGAGCCAATCGAGGACCAGAGAAGGGAGGCCACTTGCCCAGCAGGACCCAATTTGAACCCAGAGTTTGTGCCCTCTCCACCACACCACGCGCCCACTCTACCCCCTATAAATGTTTTTGTTTCATCCTCACTTGGGTGCAGTTCAATACGCAGGACACCCCCCAGAGACACTGCAAACCCCAGCAGCATCATGACAAGGCCTGGGGGCAGACCCTACCCTGCAACAGGAAGTACACGGGAAGACAGACTTGAGCGCAGCCCATCCCCAGCCTTCCTGACCACGGGTGCCCACAAGCCCGCCACTAGTGCTCTGGTGGTTTCCGTGAAGCACTTCTACTCAGCTCTTCTCTGGAAGTACAGTGTCTCTGGGACATTTACCTCCCCCCACTGCCTCCGGCCCCAGGCCCTGCCCTCTGCAGTCTGGGTGAGCTGATCCATTAATACAGTCATCTTGACAGGCATCGGCGGGGGCCAACTAGGAGACATGGCCTGTGCTAAGCATTGACGGCTGTCCCTGTGAAGATGCTTTTGCCTCCAGTGCGTCGGAGAGGCCTTGGTTACCCGGACATGGGGCGGGGAGCATCTGATTTGGCAGCCTCAGCTCCAGGCTCTGCAACCCTGGGTGGGTCTCAGAGACTTCCAGATGTGTAGGGTAAGAAGAGAATTTATGGCACCCGGTGAGGCACAAACTCAGACCTCTGGATGGCTGCACTAAGTCAGAGGCTCCTGACACCTCACCACTGTCACCCGGAACCACTAGGCCTATGCAGGGCAGGAGGCAGTCGTACCAGGTCACACGGTGAGCTCCTGGCAGAGCAGGCCTGTGGGCATGGGAGGCTCTCTCTGCCCAGCCGGTCGCTGGGCTCCCTGGAGACTGCTCTCAAGAGCCATATGAGCTGTGGCCAGAACCCACCTGATCCCACACCTTGTCTGCAGGGGAGGAAGCTGAGGCCCGAAGACAGAAGCCGGAGAATGCTGGCTGGTTGCCCAGCACCACATGAGGTCCTTTCCAGACATCCCTCACTTGTGTGGTAGGAACTCACCTTCCCCCCCCCCCCCTCTTTGCACATGAGGGAACTGAGACTGGAAACGTGGCAAGATTTGCCTAGAATCACAGAGCTTGGACTGGCGGCATTGGGATTTAAACCCAACACCGAGGCATGCTTGTGCCCAGTCGGGCCCACTCCAACCAGATCAGAGCACATCCTCCCCAGTTGTCACTGTGGCATCAGAAATGTAGATTGTCGGCTCTCCATTCAAGCGATATTTGGGGTGGGAGAGCTGATTTTAAAGATGAGGATCTGTCAAGAAGAGGGTGGGGGGTCTAGCACTGACCTCTGACCTCTTCAGGGACCCTGGGTGAGCTGGGGATGCCACGGGGTGGCGGGCTTGGGTGCCTCTGCACTTGGGACTTCCTGTGTAACACAGACTCAGGAGCGGGTCTCATCCCAGAATGAAAAGTGAGTGACTGATTAGTTATCTGATTGCACCAAGAGCTAGTGGGGTTTCTTGGTGCTCTCAGAGCACTCAGGAAGGGCATTTTCCCTTCAAGGAGACAAAGACAAGAAACAGTCTGGGAAAGAAGCCTTTTCCCTCCCCGCTGAAGATCATTGCTAGGAAAGGCCCTCTGGCCCCCGGCATGTACCTGTCCAATAATAGTAGCCAGCTGCATGCCTGCCTGTCCCGTGGCCCTCCCCTGTGACCGCCTCGAAGGCTAGGACTCTGGCTTCCCGAGTTCCCTGAGTTCAGCACAGTCAGAGCTGACAGAAAGCTTGGGTTCAAGTCTGCTTGCTCTTCATGTTAGATGATGGCTGGTCCAAGAGACCCACGCTAAGGTTTGTTAAGGCCAAGAGTTAATGGGAAGCTCCTGCAAGCTGAGGAGTCAGTGATTTTGAGAAGGATGTTGCCCTTTTGGAAAACGATGTAAAATATTCTTTGAGTCTATTTAAGAAATGTCATGAATGCACTGACGGCCCTTCCAGAATCCACTTCAAACAATGATGATAGCGTTATGGGTTGAATTGGGCCTTTCCTCTCAGAGGTACTTTGGAGTTCTAACTCCCAGTAACTGTGAACGTGACCTTATTTGGAAACAGGATCTTTATGGAGGCACGCAAGTTAAGATGAGGTCATTAGGGTGGGCTCTGATCCAACATGACTTCTGTCCTTATCAACAGGAGAAATCTGGAAGCACACAAAAGCATAGAAGATGATACGAAAGGTGGGGGGAGGATCAGGGTAATGCACCCACAAGCCAAGGAATGCCAAAGATTGCCAGTAAACCACCAGGAGCTAGGAACAGATCCTCCTTCATGGGGCTTGGAAGGAATCAATCCAGCTGACACCTTGGTGTCAGGCTTCCAGCTTCCAGAATGTGAGACAATAAGTATCTGTGTCTTTAAGCTACTCAGTTTGTGGTGCAAACTGGGGTTGTTGCGGCAGCCCTGGTAAACTACTACAGAGAGCAAACTTTCTGTTCCCAGGGCTTGTGCAGTTGAGATCCTGACATGGTCCCAGAAGAAAGGGGCCTGGGGTCCTCACCATTTGAGGCACCTGTTCTCACTGGGGACCACCAGGAGAACAGAAACCTGCTGAGCACTGTTAATATCCCAAGCAGTGCTGGACTCTTCAGATTTCCTCCCCCACTTAATGTTTCCAATATGGCTTCTTACTCCCATTTTAAATTATTTTTTTTTAATGTTTATTTATTTTTGAGAGAGAGACACAGAGTGCGAGCGGGGGAGGGGCAGAGAGAGAGAGAGAGAGATAGAGAGAGAGAGAGAGAGACACAGAATCTGAAGAAGATCCCGGATCTGAGCTGTCAGCACAGAGCCCAATGCAGGGCTCAAACTCACAAACCATGAGATCATGACCTGAGTTGAAGTCGGATGCTTAACTGACTGAGCCACCCAGGCGCCCCTTCTTGCTCCCATTTTAAAGAATATAAAACTGAGGTGGGAGAGTATGTCAACAACTTGCCCAAGATTGCATTGCTGGGACCTGAAACTAGTGGAGGTGGGCCAGGCAGCCAGGAGCCATGTCACCTCCCCGGACAGAACCCGTGTGGAAAGAGCTTCCCAGAATTCACAAGCTGCTTTTAGAGGTTTGGATGCATTTTTTTTTTTTTTTAATCTGTGGCCTGTATTTCAGACCCTGGGGCAGTCTGGCCACAGGAGGGCCCAGGTTTGTCTCCATTCTCTCCTTGAGGAAAACAGGATGGAAGGAAATGTCCCAACTCCCTACAAGGATAAGGTGTTGAAAAATCCTCAAGTACTCTCGAACCCTCATTTGCATAGGTTTTCTCCCCTTACGGGGCACTTTCCCATGTGTTGTCCCCTCCCCCCTGCCCTCAGCACTGCCAGCAGATGGGAATTACTGTCCACATCTGAAGGAGGCATGAGTTGCTTTGTAAACTGGGGTTAGTGACAATAGCCTCATACATTGCTCTGACATGGAAATTCTGCCAGACCTCCCAGGTTCGAATCCCAGCTAGGGTAAGTGATACAACACTCTGTCCTTTAGTTTCTCATTTTGTAAAATGGGGATAGTGGTCGTGCCTACCTTATTATAAAAAGTGATTGCTATTACCGTTATTAATTCATTCCACCAACATTTGAGGGCCTCATGTGTGGAGTCAGACTGACTAGGTTCAAATCCCTACTTGCTACTTACTCACTGGACGACTACAGGCATTTTACTTAACCACTTTGTGCCTTGGTATCTTTTTCTGTAACATGGGGATAATAAAAGTACATATGTCACAGGTTGATGGTGAGGATAAGGAGCTGGTTCCCTCTAGGTGCTGAGTAAATCCTACATACTGTTGTCACTGATGTCAGAGTTATTGGGTTTCCTGTTGGGTCAGGCCAAGCCTCCATAGCTGCCCTGGGAGAAACTCACAATCATCCTGGACGGATCCCCTCTGGAGGCTGGAAGGTCAGGTTGGGGCCAGGGCAGCCCCACCTCTGTCTTCCCTGGATTCTCCTTGCCCATCCCCCATTCAGACCCAGCACCCCAACCCCCCAAGCCCTCTCCCAGCTGCAGAGGAATGTTTCCCAAACATGCACCACATCACTAGAACCCTCCAATAGCTTTGTCACTACTCCATGCAGACCCCTCCAGCCTGCTGTCCTCCTCACTCTTCCCCAACCCTGGACCTCTGCATGGCTGGCTGCTTTCTCCATGGAGACCTCCAGTCAAATGTCCCCTCCTCAGGGGACTGCCGGCCAATGCCACCCTGCCACCCGCTTTGTTCTGTTCACAATGCTTGTTATGCTCTGATGCTATTTATTTGGTCACCTGTCCACTGGAGTGTCAGTACCATGAGGACAGGGGTCTTGTTTGTTTCACTCTTGAAGGCACCCTGGGGTGAATAAAAGCCTAACAGTGACTGCACACAAAGGGTGCTCAATAAACACTCAAGAATAAGCAAACAAGTGGTCAGGCTCTGGCTTTAGGCATCCTTTAGGAAATGATAATGCATCTTTTTCATTATGTAATAAAAGCGGCTAAACCCCACAGTGAAAACTCTGCTAGGCAATTGTCAACCATGGGCCTGGGAAGCCTTTCAAGTCATCTTGGGAAATGAAGAGGGGTGGGGCAGGGAATGTCACCTTCTCCTCCCATAAATGGCTCAGAGATGGCTCTCTTCAACCTCCTTCCCCACCCACGCTTGTCAAAAGCTGCTGGGTTTAAACACCCATGTTTCTGTTCCATATTATCGATCGTTTAATATTCAAGAGATGGCATAAATAAATATGTGAGCAATTATGTAACATGTTTGGAAACAATCTGGTTAGCCCTGAAGTGCTGGGGCGAGAAACAAAACTTCAGCAAAGCCAGAAGCCTGGGTGATCTGTGAGGCGGGGGACAGAGGTGCGTGGCCAGTCTGCCTGTCTGCTCCCTCCTCAGTTCTGTCCAGAGGTATTCCTCTCCCTCAGCCCAGGCAGAGTGGGGTAGTAGGCATTAGGCGCAGAATCTTGGAGGCGCATCCTGGTTCCCCCTGCTCCTGTCTGGGAGGTTACTTCTCTCTGGGTCAGTTTTCCCATCTGTGAAAGGACTAACAACACCGCATGGGAAGGTCAGGTGAGATGCTGACTCAGCTCTGGCTCAGAGGACAGTCTTTCTGAAGGTAAGTTGGGTCTGGTGCCGAAAGATGAGCTACATGAACTCTGGTTCCTGACATAGGGGGATGGAGGGTGCAGGCCTGGGCTTTGAGGTTCACAGGTGTATTAATGCAAGGTGGACTGAGCAAGGCAATAACAGAGCCCCAAAGAATGGGCTTCAGGAATACAGAGAAAGACATGCTTCCCAGTGAGGAGCAGGAGAAATCTTACAGAACTGCCAGATGGGCTGGCCCCAGAAGGTTGAGTGGGATTGTGACACCAGAGAGAGGGCCGCCCCATTTAACAAACACACATTAGGCACCTAGCGTGTCTGTCCATTCTGCAAGCATTTATTGAGCACCTACTAGGTTCCAGCAACTCTGCTAAGCACCTTACATGGGTCATCTTTGCTTGGAATTCACAAGAGGGAGATGCTGCCATTTTCCCCCATTTTACATATAAGGGTGAGACTCAGCTCAGGATGACAAGTGATGCTGCCTTCCTTCTCCAACTTCTAGGCCATAATCCCTATTTAAATGCAAAAGGGATGTGGGGCAGTTTTCCCAAACCAAAACAATGGTGCATAAATAATTCATGTGTCTTCTCTGAGGTTGCAGAGGGAAGGGAGCTGCCATCAAACTCTGCTTTCTTGCTCAGCTGACCCTCCATTTAGCAGCCCCCCAACAGTGCCCTCTTCCACATCTATCCCACTCCCACCCCAGCCAAACCCATCTCCAACTTACCCCTCTGCGTCTTCTGGTCAAATGAAAGGCGCCAGGATTCAGGAAATGGGGCCCATGTCTTGCTGGCTCTGGGGACTGGATGATGAAGTTCAGCTCTGGAAAAGGGGAGATGGCATTGGTTAGGGGTGGGTGACCTGATGGGGAGCCAGTCAGGAAAGAACAGGAAGGGAACAGTGCAGTGGAGTGGGACCTAGGTGCCAGCACTGGGTGAGGGCCTGAGTCAGGGGTAGATGGAGACAGAGGAGAAGCAGGAGTGGCTCAGTTCCCCAAATACCTCCCAGGAGCTGACCTCCCCGTATGGGGACCCACCCCCTGACTTCCCCGTCAAGACCTCCCAGGCCTCAGGCCCTCTTAGGGGAGCAAGTCCATTACCAGCAGGGTGTCAGATGGGGTATTTCATCTGCTGGCTGGTGTGGCCTTCAAGGGCAGAAGGAGTGGGACAGAGTGGGCAGGGGTGTGCACAGAGGCCTTGGAGCAAGAGGCTTTATGTTTCTGAGTCTGCTTCTCCATCTGTAGGACAGAAATACTAATACCTATTATTCAGGAGTTTTGAGAGGAGTAACGGAAGTATAATATGTGTAAATGCCTTCACTTGTATATGTGTTTAATAAATAGCAGAAGAGAGCTAAATGTCTCTCCTGTATCAGGTTCCCTTTCTGTACCTATCTATCCATTTATTCATTTGTAACTTTCTATTTGGAGATAACTGTCCATTCAAGGCAAGCTTTAAAGAAATGTATAGGGAGGTCCAGTGCTCATTCCCCCAGCTGACCCCAGTGCTAGCATCTCATAGCACAGGAGGTCCAGGGAACCTTCCTCTGGCTGACCCCAGTGCTAGCATCTTGTACCACGATGAGCTCTCATGCCCCTTCCCCCCAGCTGACCTGAGTCAACATCTCACGCTTAGTGCTCTGGCAAAACGAGGCACGTGACATTAGTACAGTCCCTGGAGCTCATTCAAATTTCACCAAGGTTACATGTACTTGTGTGTGTGTGTGTGTGTGTGTGTGTGTGTGTGTGTAGGTCTATGCAATAGTATCACTTTGTAGTTTTATGTAAGCCCCACCACAATCTAGATACACATCTGTTCTACCAGCATGGCTTCCTCAGGCCCCTCTTTTATAGTCACATCCGTTCCCTCCCTGCCTTCATCCCTAACTCCTAGAAATCATGATTCTGTTCTCATCTCTATAATATTGATCTTTCAATGATGTTCTATAAATGGAATCACACAATATGTGACCTTTGGAGATCGGCTTTCTTCATGCAGCCTAATTCTCTGGAGATTCCTCAGGTTGTTGTGCCTATCAATAGTTCACTCCTTTTTATTGCTGAGTAGAATTCCATGATGTGAATGGACCACAGTTTATCCATTCATCTACTAAAGGAGATCTGGGTTATTACCAGTTTTTGGCTATAATGAGTAAAGCTACCATAAACATTTGTGTACAGGGTTTTTGTGTGAACATAAATTTTCATTTATTTGGGATAAATGCCTAAGAGTGCAATTGGGTTGTGGGGTAGTTGCATATTTAGTTTGTGTGTGTGTGTGTGTGTGTGTGTGTGCGCACATGTGTGTTTAAAAAAAAATGCCCAGGGGCGCCTGGGTGGCTCAGTTGGTTAAGCGTCAGACTTCGGCTCAGGTCATGATTTTGCGGTCCGTGAGTTCAAGCCCCACATTGGGCTCTGTGCTGACAGCTCAGAGCCTGGAGCCTGTTTCAGATTCTGTGTCTCCCTCTCTCTGACCCTCTCCCGTTCATGCTCTGTCTCTGTCTCAAAAATAAAAACGTTAAAAAATTTTTTAAAAGAAATGCCCAAGGGAGCCTGGGTTGCTGAGTTGATGAAACATCTGACTCTTGGTTTTGGCTCAGGTCATAATTTCACTGTGAGACTGAGCCGAGCCCTGTGCCAGGCTTCGGACTGACAGTGTGCGCATGGAGCCTGCTTGGGATTCTCTCTTCCTCTCTGCCCAGACTTCCCCCCATCCAAAATAAATAAATAAACTTAAAAAATAAAAGAAACGTCCAAACTGTTTTTCAAGAATGGCTATGTACCAATTGATATTCTCACCCACCTATGAATGATCTAATTTTTCTGCATCCTGCTCAGCATTTGGTATGATTTTTTATTTTTGCCATCCTGATAGGTGTAAAATATCTCATTGTGGTTTTAACTTGTATTTCTCTATTGGCTAATGATGTTGAACATCTTTTCATGTGTGTATTTGCCATCTATCTGCACATCTTTGGAGAAATGTCCCTTCATGACTTTTGCCCATTTTTGGGGTTGGATTGTTACATATGTTTAACAGTGGAATTTTAAAATTTATGTCAGCTACTAGTACTTTGCCAGATTCCATGGTTTGCAAATACTTTCTCCCAGCTTGTAGCTTGTTTTTCTTCCTCTTGACAAAGTGTTTTGTAGTACAAAAGCTTTTAATTTTGGTAAAGATAACTTTATCTCTTTATCTATCTTATCTATCATCTACCTATGTATTTAATTTCGATTCAAGTTAGTTAACATATAGTGTAGTACTAGTTTCAGGAACAGAATTTAGTGTTTCATCACTTACATGTAACACCCAGTGCTCATCCCAACAAGTGCCCTCCTTAATGCCCATTGCACATTTAGCCCATCATCCCTCCCACCTCCCCTCCAGCAACCCTCAGTTTGTTCTCTATATTTAAGAGTCTCTTATGGTTTGCCTCCCTCTCTGTTTTTATATTATTTTATTTTTCTTTCCCTTCCCCTATGTTCACCTGTTTTTCTTAAAATTCACATATAAGTGAAATCAAATATTTGTCTTTCTCTGATAGACTTATTTCACTTAGCATAATACATTCTAGTTCCATCCACAATGTTGCAAATGGCAAGACTTCATTCTTTTTGATCACTGTATCTACTTTTTATTTTTAATGGATATTTTTGGGATTAAGTCTAACGTGAATTATTTTCCTAACTTTTCTTCGAAAAGTTTTGCAGGTTTAGATTTTGTTTGTTAAGTCTATGATCCATTTGAGCCAATTTTTGTGTAACATGTGAGACTTAGGCAGATTTTTTTGTTGTTGCTCTTGTTTGCCTATGGATGTCCAATTTGCTTCAGCATTATTTGTTGAAAAGGTTATTACCTTTCTTTCATTGAATTGCTTTTGTACCTTTGTCAAATATTAGTCAGTTGTGTGGGTCTATTTCTGGATCCTCTGTTCCATTCCATTAATCCATGTGTCATCCTTCTGTCAACACCACACAGTCTTCGTTTCTAGATAAGTCTCGAAATGAAGTAGGATGATTCTTCTCATTTTATTCTTCTTTTTCAAAACAGCTTCAGCTGTTCTAGCTCCCTTGCCTTTCCACATAATTTTTAGAATAATCTTTTTCACATTTACAAAAATTTTGCTGGGATTTTGATAGGAACTGCACAGAATTGACATCTTTATTATCTTGAGTCTTCCGATCCATGAACATACTAGGGCCACTTCATTCATTTAGATCTTCTTTTATTTTTCTCATCAGTATCTTGTAGTCTTCAGAATATAAGTCTAGTGCATATTTTGTTAAATTTACACCTATATTTTTTGTGTGTGATTATAAACGGCCTTCTATTTTTAATTTTGGTGCCCACATGTTCTTTGCTAGTATACAGACATACAACAATGTTTTGGTATGTTTATTTTGTATCCTGTGACCTTCCTGAACTTGGTTATTAGTTCCAGCAGGGTTTTTGTTTTGTTTTGTTTGTTTGCCTCCTTGCTTTGGTAGATTCCTTCGGAGTTTTTTAATGTAGACAATGACGTTATCTCTACATAGGGACAATTTTGTTTCTTCCTTTCCAATCTGCATGCCTTTTCTTGTCTTGTCTTACTGCACTGACTAGACTGCCCAGCACTATTTGAAGGCAAGTGGTGAGAGCTGACATCCTTGTTTTGTTCCCAGTTTTAGGAGATAGCATTCAGTCTTTCATCATTAAGTATAATGTTAACTGTAGGTTTTTGTCAGTATTCTTCATCAAGTTGAGGAAGTTCTCTATTCATATTTTTCTAAGCATTATATCATGAATGAGTAATGAATTTTATCAAATGCTTCCTGCATTGATGCATATGATCATGTGATTTTTCTTCTTCAGCCCATTAACATGGTGGATTGTATTAGCTGATTTTTAAATGTTAAAGCAACCTTGCATTCTTGAATAAACCCTAGTTGGTCCTGAAGCATAATTATTTTTATATATTACTGAATTCTCATTGCTAATGTTTTGTGAAGGATTTTTCACATCTGTATTCATGAGGGAGGTTGGCTTGTAGTTTTCATTTTTTTATGCTGTTGTCTCGTTTTGATATCAGGGTAATACTAGCCTCATACATTGAACTGAAAGTGTTCCCTCTGCTTCTATTTACTGGAAGACATTGCGTAGAATTGGTGTTAATTTTTTAAACATTTGGTAAAATTCTCCCATGCAACTATTAGGTCTATTACATTAATAATTTAATGTAATTATTGATATGTTAAATTTTAAGTCTATCCCTTTATTTTTTGTTTTCTGTCTTTCTACAAACACAACCACATCTAAAAGTGTTGTAGTTTTTGCTTTGACCACCAAACATAATTTAGAAGGCTCAAGAGGAGAAAGAATGTGTATTGCATTTAGCAATATTTTTGCTTACCATATTCTTTTTTCCTTCCAGGTGTTCTAAGATTCCTTTCTAAAAAATTGTTTCCTTTCTGTCTGGAGAACTCCTTTCTGATATTTTAGGGCTGATCTTCTGGCAACAAATTCTCAGTTTCCTTTCATCTGAGATCTCGATTCCCCTTCATGTCTGAGGGATAGTTTTCCTGGTAATAGGGTTCTCAGTTGACAGTTCTTTCCTTTCAGCATTTGAAAACTGTTGTACCACTTCCTTCTGGCCTCTAGGGTTTCTAATGAGAAATCCACTGTCCTTCAAATTGTTTCCCCACTATCAGTGAGTTGTCATTTTCCTTCCATTGCTTTCACGTTTTTGGTTTTTTTTTGAGTTTTCAGAAGTTTACTATTTTGAGTCTTGATGTGCATTTCTTTGGGTTTATTTTCTTTGGAGTTTTCTTAGCTTCATGAGTCAGTAAGTTTATGACATTTTTGTTTTGTTTTATTTTATTTTGTTTTTACCAGATCTGGGGAGTTGCCAGCCATTTTTTTCTTCACGTACTTTTCAGCCCCACTCCTTTTCTCATCTCCTAGGAGTTCAATGACATAAACATTAGAACTTTTGTTACAGTCCCACAGGTCTCTCAGGCTTTATTTTTCTTTTTTTAAATGTTTATTTATTTTTGAGAGACAGAGAGACAGAGCATGAGCAGGGACGGGGCAGAAAGAGAGAGGGAGATAGAATCTGAAGCAGGCTCCAGGCTCTGAGCTGTCAGCACAGAGCCTGACGCGGGGCTCAAACCCACAAGCCGTGAGGTCATGATCTGAGCCAAAGTCAGATGCTTAACCAACTGAGCCATCCAGGCTCCCTGGCTTTATTTTTTTAAGTTTAATATGCTATTCAGATAGACAGTTTCTTTTGTTCTATATTCCAGTTCAACGATTCCTTCCTTTGTCCCCTTTAGTCTGCTGTTAAGCACATCCATTGAGGTTTTTTTTCTTTTAATTTCAGTTATCATATTTTTCTGTTCTAATATTTCCATTTGGCTCTTCTCTAAGTCTTCTATTTCTTTGCCAGGACTTTCTTTTTCTTTTTTTTTCTCATCAGTTTCAAGTGTGTTCATAACTGTTCCTTGAAGCATTTTTTATGATGGTTACTTTAAAATCTTGGTCAGATAATTCCAACATTTTTGCCATCTCAATGTTGGCATCTACTGATTGCCTTTTTTTCATTCAGTTTAAGACTGAATGAATTAGTTCTTGGCATTGGGGAATTTTAATTGAAATGTGGGGATTTGGGATATGAGGTTATGGGCCCTGGATCTTATTTAAACCTTTGTTTCAGCAGGCTTCCATGACACAGCACCAGCAAAAGAAGGGGGTTTGGGAATGACAGCTCCCAATTAGGCCCCGACTGATACTTCCCTGGCTAGGAGGAGTAGGAATGACTTGTTACTGTTCCCAGTGTGGTCTCCACTGGTACCCTGAGGGCTGGAGGTGAGGTCTTATTACCACCTAGTGGGGAAAAAAAGCCCTGGCTCCCTACTTGGCATTCTCTGACACCACCCAGTGTGGGACTTGGGGTTGCCTCATAGTCTGATGAAGTTAAAAGTCTAGTCTCCCCACAGGATCACTGCTGGTGCATGTAGGGCTATAAATGTTTTCTATGGTGTTTGGCTGGAGTACAGCAGTTTTTGTCTAAAAGTGTCAGTTTTGCTAGGCTGTCCCCTTCCTTGTTCTTTAGCTAGAGATAACAGGCTTCCCCCTACCCCTCAACTACCTATTGGCATTTTCTCATCTCTGGCTTCTTTCTCCAACTCTGTGATATATGAGGAAAAACCACCACCACTACAAACTCACTACTGTGTTGTTTCTTGGGTCCTCAGGTCCCTTGCAGGCTTGTCCTTTCTCTATCTTTCAGAGTTTTCTCTTTTCTTTTCTTTTTTAACTTATGGAAAGTTTTATTTTATTTTTCATCTTTTTTAAAAATTTAAATCCAAGTTAGTTACCATATAGTGTAATAATGATTTCAAGAATAGAATTTAGTGATTTATCACTTACATATAACACCCAGTGCTCATCCCAACAAGTGTCCTCCTTAATCCCCCTCCCCCATTTAGCCCATCCCCCCACCCAACACCCCTCCAGCAACCCGCAGTTTGTTCTCTGTATTTAAGAGTCTCTTATGGTTTGTCTCTGTTTTTTGTATTATTTTTGCTTCCCTTCCCTTATGTTCATCTGTTTTGTATCTTTAATTCCACATATGAGTGAAATTATATATTTGTCTTTCTCTGACTTGTTTCGCTTACCATAATACACTCCAGTTCCATCCACATTGTTGCAAATGGCAAGATTTCATTCTTTTTGATGGCTGAGTAATATTCTATTACATATATATATATATATATATATATATATATATATATATTATGTATATATTATATAATGGAATATATGTAAATATATTCCATTGTACACACACACACACACACACACACACACACACCACATCTTTATCCATTCATCAGTCAAAAGACATTTGGGCTCTTTTCATACTTTGACTATTGTTGATAATGCTGCTATAAACACTGGGGTGCATGTGCCCCTTCAAAACAGCACTTCTGTATCTTTTGGATAAAAACCTAGTAGTGCAATTCCTGGGTCATAGGGCAGTTCTATTTTTAATTTTTTGAGGAACCTCCATACTGTTTTCCAGAGTGGCTGCACAGTTTGCTTTCCCATCAGCAGTGCAAAAGGGGTCTTCTTTCTCCACATCCTCACCAACATCTGTTGTTGCCTGAGTTGTTAATTTTAGCCTCACAGTTGTGAGGTGGTATCTCATTGTGGTTTTCATTTGTATTTCCCTAATGATGAGTGATGTTGGGCATCTTTTCATGTGTCTGTTAGCCATCTGTACGTCTTTTTTGGAAACTGTCTATTCATGTCTTTTGCCCATTTCTACACTGGATTATTTGTTTTTTGGGTGTTGATGTGGATAAGTTCTTTACAGATTTTGGATACTGACCCTTTATCTGATATATCATTTGCAAATATCTTCTCCCATTCTGTCGGTTGCCTTTTAGTTTTGCTGACTGTTTCTTTGATGAGCAGAACTTTTTATACTGATGAGGTCCCAATAGTTCATTTTTGCTTTTGTTTCCTTTGCCTCTGGAGACGTGTCAAGTAAAAAGTTGCTGCAGTCAGAGTCAAGGAGGTTGTTGCCGGTTTTCTCCTCTAGGATTTTGATGGCTTCCTTTCTTATGTTTAGGTCTTTTATCTATTTTGAGTTCATTTTTGTGTATGGTGTAAGAAAGTGGTCCAAGTTCATTCCTCTGCATGTCGCTGTCAAATTTTCCCAACACCATTTACTGAAGAGACTGTCTTTTTTCCATTGGACATTCTTTCCTGCTTTGTCAAAGATTAGTTGGCCATGTTTATGGGTCTATTTCTGGGTTCTCTATTCTGTTCCAATGATCTATGTGTCTGTTTTTGTGCCAGTCCCATACTGTCTCAATGATTACAGCTTTGTAATACAGCTTGAAGTCCAGGACTGTGATGCCTCTAGTTTGGTTTTCTTTTTAAGGATTGCTTTGGCTATTCAGGGTGTTTTCTGGTTTCCTACACATTTTAGGATTGTTTATCCTAACTCTGTGAAGAATGCTAGTGCTATTTTGATAGGGATTGAAAATGTAGATTGTTTTGGGTAGTAATGACATTTTAACAATATTTGTTCTTCTTATCCATGAACATAGGATGTTTTTCCATTTTTTTGTGTGTCTTCTTCAATTTCTTTCATAAACTTTCTATAGTTTTCAGCATATAGATTTTTCACTTCTTTGGTTAGGTTTATTCCTAGGTATTTTATGGTTTTTGGTGCAACTGTAACTGGGATAGATTCTTGATTTCTCTTTCGGCTGCTTCATTATTGGTGTATAGAAATGAAATGGATATCTGTACATTGATTTTATATCATGCGAGTTTGCTGAATTCATGGATCAGTTCTAGCAGGTTTTTGGTGGAGTTTTTTGGGTTTTCCACACAGAGTATCATGTCATCTGTGAAGGGTGAAAAGTTTGACTTCCTCCCTGCCAATTTGGATGCCTTTTATTTCTTTGGGTTGTCTAGTGGCTGAGGCTAGGACTTCCAAAACTATGTTGAATAAGAGTGGTGAGAGTGGACATCTTTGTCATGTTCCTGACCTTAGAGGGAAACCTCTCAGTTTTTCCCCAATGAGGATGATATTAGTGGAGGATCTTTTATATATGGCCTTTATGATCTTGAGAAATGATCCTTCTTTTCCTGCATTCTTGGGTTTATTTTCTCAAAGGCCTTTTCTGCATCTATTGAGAGGATCATGTGGTTCTTATGCTTTATCTTATTACCGTGATGTATCACATTGATTGATTTGCAGATATTGAACAAGCCCTGCATCCCAGGAATAAATCCCATGTGATCATGGTGAATGATTCTTTTAATGTATTGTTGGATCTGGTTTGCTAATATCTTTTTGAGAAATTTTGCATCCATGTGCATCAGGGAAATTGGTCTGCAGTTCTCTTTTTTCTGGGGTCTTTGTCTGGTTTTGGAATCAAGATAATACTGGCCTTGTAGAATGAGTTTGGAAGTTTTCTTTCCATTTCTATTTTTTGGAACAGATTCAAAAGAATAGGTGTTAACTCTTCTTTAAATATCTGGTAGAATTTCCCTGAAAAGCCATCTAGCCCCGGACTCTTGTTTTTTGGGAGGTTTTTGATTACTGATTTAATTTCTTCACTGGTAGTGGGTCTGTTCAAATTATCTATTTCTTCCTGTTTCAGTTTTAGTAGTTTATATGTTTCTAGGAATTTGTCCATTTCATCCAGATTGCCCAATTTGTTGGCATGTATTGCTCATTATAGTCTCTTACTATTATTTGCATTTCTGTGGTATTGATTGTGATCTCTCCCCTTTCATTCTTGATTTTATTTATTTGGATCCTTTCCTTTTTCTGTTTTATCAATCTGGCTAGAGATTTATCAATTTTGTTAATTCTTTCAAAGAACCAGCTCCTGGTTTCACTGATCTGTTTTTTTTTTTTAAATTAATATCATTGGTTTTTGCTCTAATCTTTATTATTTCACTTCTGCTGGTTTTAGGCTTTATTTGCTGTTCTTTTTCCAACCCTTTTAGGTGTAAGGTGAGGTTGTGTATTTGAGACCTTTCTTCCTTCTTTAGGAAGGCCTGGATTGTTATATTCTTCCTTCTTATGACCGCCTTGGCTGCATCCCAGAGGTTTTGTGCTCTGGTGTTTTCATTTTCATTGGTTTTCATGTACTTTTCAATTTCCTCTTTAATTTCTTGGTTAACCCATTCATTCTTTAGTAGGATGTTCTTTAATCTCCAAGTGCTTATGGTCTTTCTAAATTTTTTCTTGTGGCTGATTTCGAGTTTCATAGTATTGTGGTCTGAAAATATGCAAGGTATGATCTCAATCTTTCTGTACTTGTTGAGGGCTGATTTGTGTCCCAGTATGTGATCTATTCTGGATAATGTTCCATGTGCACTCAAGAAGAATGTATTCTGCTGCTTTAGGATGAAATGTTCTGAATATACCTGTTAAATCCATCCAGTCCAGTGTGTCACTCGAAGTCATTGATTCCTTGTTGATTTTCTGCTTAGATGATCTGTCCATTGCTGTGAGTGGGGTGTTGAAGTTCCCTACTATTGTGGTATTATTATCAATGAGTTTCTTTATATTTGTGATTGATTTATACATTTGGGTGCTTCCACATTGGAGGTGTAAATATTTACAATTGTTAGGTCTTTTTTGTGGACAGACCCCCTTAATTATGATATAATGCCCTTCTTCATCTCTTGTTACACTCTTTATTTTAAAATCTAGTTTGTCTGATATAAGTATGGCTACTCCAGCTAGCCATACTTGATGACCATTAGCATGATAGATAGATGGTTCTCCATCCCCTTACTTTCAATCTGAAGGTGTCTTTAGGTCTAAAATGGGTCTCTTGCAAGCAGCATATAGATGGGTCTTTGTTTTCTTATCCATTCGGATACCCTGTATCTTTTGATTGGAGCAGTTAGTCCACTGACATTTAGAGTGAGTACTGAAAGATATGAATTTAGTGCCTTTGTGCTGCCTGTAGAGTTGGTGTTTATGGTGATGTTTTCTGGTCCTTTCTAATCCTTGTTGCTTTTTATCTTTTTTGTACTGATTCATCATTTCTCCAACGGACCCCCCTTAAAATTTCTTGCAGGACTGGTTTAGTGATCATGAAGTCCTTTAGTTTTTGTTTGTCCGGGAAACTCTTTATTTCTCCTATTTTGAAAGACAGACTTGCTGGATAAAGAATTCTTAGCTGCATATTTTTCTGATTCAGCATGTTGAACATATCCTGCCACTCCTTTCTGGCCTGCCAAGTTTCTGTGGATAGGTCTACGGCAAACCTTATCTTTTTTTCCCTTACAGGTTAAGGAATTTTTTTCCCCTTGCTGCTTCCACAATTCTTTCCTTGTCTGTGTGTTTTGTGAATCTGACTATGATATGCCTTGGTGGTGGTCAGTTTTTATTGAATCTAATGGGAGTTCTCTGTGCTTCTTGGATTTTGATGTCTGTGTCCTTCCCCAGATTAGGAAAGTTTTTCACTATAATTTTCTCACATAAACCTTCTGCCCCCTTTTCTCTCTCTGCATGTTTTGGGACTCCTATGATTCAGATGTTATTCATTTTTAATAAGCCACTGAGATCTCTAAGACTTGTATCATGCTCTTTTGCCTTTGTTTCCCTCTTTTTTTTCCTTCATTATTCTCCATAATTTCATCTTCTATATCACTGATTCGCTGCTCTGCTTCATCCATCCTTGCTATTGTGGCACCATTTGAGATTGTATCTCAGTTATAGCATTTTTAATTTCGTTCTGTCTATATTTTACTTCTTTTATCTCCACAGAAAGGGATTCTAGGCCTTTTTTTCAACCCCAGCTAGTACTCTTATTACCAAGGTTCTAAATTCTAGTTCAGACATCTTGCTTATATCTGTGTTGATTAAGCCCCTGGCTGTCATTGCTTCCTGATATTTATTTGGGGTTAATTCCTTCATTTTATCATTTTGGAGGAAGAAAAAAATTAATAAAATTAAAAATTAAAATTAAAAATAAAAAAAATAAAATAAAATAACCTAGATCCTAGGTGTGTTTTGGTCTGCTTGTTGAAAGAAGCTTGACAGAATGGAGAAAAAAGGGAAAGAAAAGAAAGAAAAGAAAAAAACATAAGAAAAAATTTAAAAATTAAAAAAATATATAATATAAAACAGAATAAAATAAATTAAATAAAATGAAATAGAATAAAAAATTTTTTAAATAAAAATAAAGTAAAAATAAGAAAAAATTAAAATTAAAAAAATACAAATAAAAATTTATTTTTCTATATCCAAGGAAAAGAAAATACAGGGGAAATAAACAATTTAAACAAAAACAGAAGCAACAGAATGAACTAATAAATGAAACAGCAAACAGAATGAAACCCGAAGGAAGTTACATCCAATTTCCCCTAAAACTGAAAATATGAACTACTCTAAAGTCTGTACACAAAGCAGGTGGAGTGACTTCTACTAATTTTCTAGCTGATATGCTTGGAGGGTGCAGTGGGGCGGGGCTTGGTGTAGTGGCTCCATTATCTACTATATGGCACAGCTTTGATTACTGGAGTGGATCAGCGAGCATGCATGTGCACAGGAGAGGTGGACATGGCTTCACCCAGCTCTCTAGTCTTTGGCACAGGAACTTCACACTCTCACCAACCTGCAATCAAGCACCCTTCCTTTGTCTCAGACCTCCATCCATTCCCCACTGCTATCCTGTCCATGTCTAAGCCATCTGCCTGCCAGGGGGCACCTCCTTTCAAAGTTTTATCTCAGATGGGTTTGTGTTTCAAATCCCCAGATTTCAGAGACCCCCACAACTTGGCCCACACTGATTATGTGGGGCGGGGGGGGGTCTTGCTGAGCAATGGGCGGGTGCCAGCTTGCTCCAGAAAACGTTCGTTTGATCAAACAGTGGCAGAGGTTCAGAGATTATGAATCACAATATACAGGTTTCACTGTACTCTGGCGACTTTCTCCCAATACCAGCAAATTGTGGCTGCTCTCCAGGGTTCACTAGGACCTTTGCCTGTTGGGAGGCCGTATGGCCTCTACCAAAGGCACTCCAAGCAGGGGAACTGCTTCTCTCCATGTGCACATGGACCCCTCAGACCCCTCTGCCTGTTTTTGGAGATTCATCCTACTTCCCCACCAGAGCACTGCCAGGCACTGAACTCCAGAACTTCAGACTTTGTGCTCCACTGTTTATAGAGTCCTGGTGGCATTGAAACCCTCTCCTTTCTTTCTGTCAGTGGTTTTGGAGAACAGATTTCTTGTTCAGTCCCCTGCAAGTGTTTCATTTGTTCTCTCTCTCTCCAGCTACTTTCGGGGGAGTGTTGTCCTGCACTCTCCCCCTCTGTCTTCTTTCCACAAAACCAGCTCCCTACCCTCCACAGCTTTTCTCTCCCCCAGTTCACCTCTCCACACTGTGTATCTGCTGAGTTCTGTGGCTCAAGTTATGCAGATTGTTGTTTTAATCCTCAATTTCCTAGTTCTGCAAAATGATTTGATGCTGATCTAGCTGCGTTTCAGGGATGAGACAGCTGAGTGTCTCCATGCTGCTCTGCCATCTTAACTTCCTCTCCCCATAGTTTTCTAGTGTTTGTTTTATATATAATGTCCAGGGATTTTAGTTGCATTTAGTGAGACAAATAAGAAAAAGAAAATTCTATCTTCCTGGAGGCAGAATCCCACCTGAAACCCTCTCAACAAGTGCTTCTCAGTTCGCTTGAGTTTTCAAGAATCACCTCTATCTTCTTAACACTGATAAGCAGATCAAATCAGAATTCCTGACATGCTTGATACTTCCCATGGGATTCTAGATTTCTACTTGACTCAGGTGAGTATCTATCTGTCTGGTAGGAGACAAGAGGAGCTCTGGGCTTTTAGGAGGCCTTTTCCTTTCAAACTCGTAGATGTGGTGGTGGGTAACTTAGAGCAGAACCCCAAAGACACTGATCCAGTTGGGCATCTCTTTCAGGGCCACTAGGCCTAGCCTTCTTAGGTCTCTTCAGGGGAATACAGGGATCCAGGCAGTGTTGTCAATCATAAGTGGCTTAAGCCAGGACATGAAAGTACATAACTTTGCCTTATTCCCCACTGCTGCTGGTTCCTCCTGCCTGGGCTATGCTTTACCATTTACAAGAGGCTCTCACATCTGGGCCTTATTTCCTCCCCTCCCCAACCCTGGGGTTGGGGGCAGGAAGCACCTACCACTCTTCATGTGTGAAGTCTCTGGCTTCCAGAGGGTGGTGACTTACCCAAGGCCGTTTAGTTCCACACTGGCAGAGCTGGGATCATATCCAGCTCTTATGACTTTGGCACTCAGGTCATTTTTGAGGCTCTGCACTATCTGGCCCCAAATATTCTCTGCATTTTTGTCTAGGGTGCAGTTCTCATAGTGTGGCCCACATGCCTCCGAGAGGGTCCCAAGACCATTGCAGAGGGTCTGAAAAGTCAAAACTATTTCCCTAATAACAGTAGGATGTTATTGCCACCTTCACTGTGTTGATATTTCCACTGCTGTTGCAAAAGCAATGGTGAATCGAGGGAGACAAACCAGATTGTCCCAGCAGTCACTGTATTCTTCATCACCACACAGTTGTGGTGAAGAATGCCAGGTTCACTTGGGAACGTCTTGGGTGAAGCAGTAATCATGATGAGTTTTATTAATCATTGGGAGCAGAAAAGGCAAAGCATTCATTGAGCATTACTGCTGTACCGTGAAGTGTAACAGGTATTAGAGGCAAAGCTGTTGTGTGATTGTTTGAGTTGCAAGCTGAATTAGCCTCCGTTTTCATGAAATGCCGTTTTTGCATAAAAGAACTGACAAATGTTGGTTATTCAGACTTGAGTACTTGGCAGACATTTTCTCAAAAATGAACAAAGTGAGCCTATCACTTCAAGGACAACAACGGACAGTAACTTGTTGCCAATGATGACGTTTGAGCTTTCAGAGCAAACACTGAAATTTTGGAAAACTGTCTCTGTCATCATGAGCCTGACAGCTTCCCAAAGACAAAGATGTTTCTGATGAGGTCAGGAGTAGAATAACAAATGCGATTTTTAGGAAATATTTTATAACAAAATGTGCAAATATTTGAAAGATCTGCATAACTCAACGAGCCAATATTTTCTGAATACCAATGCATAACGTTACAAAAGCAGGAATGGGTAAACATTCATCACCGTGTGAGAGGGAAAAAAATGGATTTCAATGTGAAGGTGGATAAGTTCATTAACATGGCTTTAGATTCTTCGTGGCAACTAATTTTTAAGATGCTATTAGTTATGGTCTCTTCAGAATTCATATGGTGCAGTCCTAACACCCCTAGGACCTCAGAATATGACTGTATTTGGAGACAGGGCTTTTATAGAGTCAATTAAATTAAAATGAGGCCATTAGGGTGGGCCCTACTGGAATATGACAGGTGTTCTTATAAGTAGAGGAAACGTGGACACACAAAGAGACACCAGGGATGTGTGCGTGTGGAGGAAAGACCATGTGAGGACACAGAGAGAAGAGTCTGAGGAGAGAGTCCTGCAAAGACACCCAACCCTACTGATGCCTTGATCTTGGACTTCTGGCCTCCAGAACTGTAAGAAAATACATTCCTGCTGTTTAAGCTCCTCAGTCTGTGGTATTTTGTTATAGCAGCCCTAGCCAATGAATACACTATCACTTGTGAAGTTTGGGTGTAGTATCAAAGAAGAATATTTACAATTGTCTGAAAAGGCTATTAAAATACCCTTCCTTTTCCCAAAAGCCTATCTCTGTGAGGCTGGAATTTCTTCATATACATTAACTGAAACATCACATGAAAACAGACTGAATGCAGAAGCAGATGAGAATCCAGCTGTCTTCAATTAAGTCATTAAAGAGATTTGCAAAAATATAAAACAACATTACTCTTCTTACTAATTTTTTTTTTGTTTTGGAAAATACAGTTATTTTTCACAAAATATGTTGTATATGTTATCATAATGAGCTTATTACTGTTCTTTTAAAATGCATTAATAAGTAAGTATTAAAATCTTAGTTTCACTTAGTTTCACTTCTGACATGGTAAATGGCAAAACTCATTGAGGATCTCAATCATTTTTGAGTGTAAAGGTCCTGAAACAGAAAGTTTGAGAATGGCTGACTGAGGTCAGCATTTCCCAAACCTGCATCAGTTGAATATGACTGTCAAGATGGTTCCTATCTGTCCTTTAATTAATCTTAGCAGTTTTTTTTAATTCATGAGTTTCTTGATTAAAACTCAAACACATTTATTTTAAAAAGAAACTTTTGTCAGGAGTGCCTGGGTGGCTCAGTCAGGTGAGCAACAAACTTCGACTCAGGTCATGATCTCATGGTTCATGGGTTTGAGCCCCACATCAAGCTCACTACTGTCAGCACGGAGTCTGCTTTGGATCTTCTGTCCCCCTCTTTCTCTGCCCTTCCCCCACTTGCACTCTCTCTCTATCAAAAATAAATAAAAAACATTAATAACAAAAAAAGAAAACTTTTGTCACTGTCATCAGTGGAAAATCAGTGCCATTCCCCACAAATAACAATTGACCAGAGGAAAGAAATGCACAGGATGTCCTTATGTTTAGTGGAACCAACTGTTGCCCGAAGGCCCCGAGTCCAAAGTCTCTCTGGTCACAGTTTAGCCAAAGTTTAGGTGGGGATATACTAGTTCCAAATAGAATCTTTTGTCTTGATGTGACCTGGAAGACTGATGGAGAACTGAATTTTCCCATCAGGTGATGGGCTGTTATTTCAACCCACCTAGTATCCTCTTAGGTACCATGAGAGGTAGATGTCTGGCACTTAGGGATGCTCAGATTTAAGGGCACCCAGAAAACTTCTCTCTTCACAAATGGTGCTTTTGCCTCCTTGAAGGCAGGCATGGGAGAGGGTCCTGCTTATGTTCATGAGTGCAAGATTGCTGAGTGTGGCAACTAAGCTCAAGAAATGGCACATTCTAGTTCAGCCAAATCCATGAGATGTTCTTCTTTGCCGCCCTCCCTCAACATCAAATCAGCGATGACCTGTCCAGCTTATGCATGCCCCACTCTTGACTCCATCCCTCTCCCAAATGTGTTTTTCCACCATGTTCCTTTTCTAGGTGAATAGCACCATGGCCAAGAATATTCCCAGCAATGTTGTTTGCAAGAGCTGAACCTAGGAAACAACCCACATGTCCACTGGCAGGAGAGTGAATCAACAGATGGTGATACCTTCATGCCAGGGAATATTATATAGCAATAAGAATGCATGAACTCCAGCTGCACACTGATGAGTCTAAGAGACATGAATGTTGCCAGAAAGAAGCAAGTCTCTGAAGGTTACATACTGTGTGATGCCATCTAAAAGAACTAAAAACAAAAGCAAAACTAAACAATAGGTGTTGTGAGCATACACATATGAGATAAAAATGTTTGAAAAGAAAAAGCATGGGGATTCGCTGTATTTTCTGCTCAATTTTGCTGTGAACCTAAAACTGCTCTAAAAAAAAAAGGTCTATAGAGGAAGAAAGGCAAGGAAATGATAAACACAGGATGATCATTTCTTCTGGGGGAGGCATGGGGTTAGGATCGGGACACTCATCCAGGAATAGGCAAATTACTGGTGACATTCTAGTTCTTGGGTTGGGTGGTGGGTCCACGCTATACCTTGTATTATTAAATGAATATACGCAAATAATTTCTTTTGCATGTATCAAATATAATTTTAAAGGACATAAAAAAGGAGGAAATGTTAAGTTTCTGATCTGGTAATTTTGCTTCTTAGGAACCTATTCTAATGGAAATAACTAAAAATGCAAACATTTCAGTCACAAAGATGTTCATCACACTAACAGACACATGAAAAGATGCTCAATATCACTCACCATCAAGGAAATACAATTGAAAACCACAATGAGATACCATCTCACACCTGTCAGAATGGCTAAAATTAACAACCCAAGCAACAACAGACATTGGCAAGGATGCGGAAAAAGGGGAATCCTTTTGCACTGCTGATGGGAATGCATACTGGTGTAGCCACTCTGGAAAACAGTATGGAGGTTCCTCAAAAAATTAAAAATAGAGCTACTCCCTGGCCCAGCAATTGCACTACTAAGTATTTATCCAAAGGATACAAAAATGCTGATTTGAAGGGGCACATGCACCCCAATGTTTATAGCAGCGCTATCAACAATAGCCAAACTATGGGGGCGCCTGGGTGGCTCAGTCGGTTAAGCGTCCGACTTCAGCTCAGGTCACGATCTCGCGGTCCATGGGTTCGAGCCCTGCGTCAGGCTCTGGGCTGATGGCTCAGAGCCTGGAGCCTGCTTCTGATTCTGTGTCTCCCTCGCTCTCTGCCCCTCCCCTGTTCATGCTCTGTCTCACTCTGTCTCAAAAATAAATAAACGTTAAAAAAAATTAAAAAAAAACAATAGCCAAACTATGGAAAGAGCCCAAATGCCAACAACTGATGACTGGATAAAGAAGATGCGATGTGAATACACACACACACACACACACACACACACACACACACACACACACACTATGGAATACTACTCAGCGATCAAAAGGAATGAAATCTTGCCATTTGCAACAATGTGGATGGAACTAGAATATATTATACTAAGCAAAATAAGGCAGAGAAAGACAAATATCATATGATTTCACTCATAAGTGGGATTTAAGAAATACAACAGATGAACAAAGGGAAAGGGAAGGAAAAATAAGATAAAAACAGTGAGGGAGACAAATCATAAGAGACTTTAAATACAGAGAATAAACTGAGGGTTGCCGAGGGGAAGTGGGTGGGGGAAGGGCTAAATGGGTGATGGGCATTAAGGAGGACACTTGTTGGGATGAGCATTGGGTGTTATATGTAAGTGATGAATCACTAGATTATACTCCTGAAACCAATACTACACTATTGTTAATTAACTTGAATTTAAAGGAATAATTGAAAAAAAATATGTTCATCACAGTGTTTTTCTTTTTAAATCATAGCAATAACTTGGGCCCAATCTTAATGTCTACTTGTAGGGGATTTGCTAAGTAAATTACTGAGCCACCATCACAGGATGGAATATCATGTTTTCAAACAATTTTTAATGACCTAGGAAATTTTCTGAATAACCTCGAGTGAAAAATGTATGGAGCTGAAACAAATTAGGATCTTAATTTTCGTGACCCCAATGAGGAATATATTGTTTATAGGATAGAAAAAAAGATATAGCATTGAAAGACATAATAATAAGAGATAGAGTATTCCCCAAATGTCAACATTGGTGGGGCCAAGTGTTTTGGTTCTTCTATAAAATGTCTCTATTTCCCTTTCATCTATAGTAAGCATGCATGTAGGGAAACATGCTAGCACACAGCATATTAATGCAAGAAGACCAGCTTGCCCACCCCCAGCACCCTCACCAACCCTTCCCTTCAAATGATTATCCAACTGTCCCCTGAGGCTGGAGTTTAGTGCCTGATAAGCCCTTTCCAGCCTGAATCCACCAGGGAGCAAGAGGAGGAAAGAGGCCTCAGACATTCCTCACCACATCTGTCTTCCCAGCTTCCAGCCTCCTGACTGAAGTCACTCTCAGTGTGCCCCCTTGCCCACTTCAGCCCAATCCCTCCTTCCCTGGGCACACCCCACCTGGCCCCTCTTTCCAGGGTCACCCACTAGGAATAGAGGAAGTGGCTGGTTCTCTGGGCTTTGTGTGGCTCTGGTCTAACTGCCATCCTCTCCACACAGCTGAGGCCACTAGCCCCTATGTGGTGGCATGGAGGGACGGGCCCTTGGAGAGCTCCTCTCCAGACCCCAACTTGGGACCTGCCAGGGACTCCTCCCTTCTCCCACTTTCCCTTTCCAGAGATAGAAACCAGCTCCTAAAGTGCCCCACCACGTCTGCATCTCCTCCCATTATGAAGCCACCTCTCTGTCAGCTTGATGAGGCATGACCTATTGACCTCTTTGCCCCATTTTGCAAACAGGGAGACTGAGGCTCTCAGAGGTCAAGACCACATATCCAAGGGTACACAGCTAAATGTGACTAAGCCAGGATTCGAACCCAGGCGGTGTGGGTCCCACAGTAAGTAGGTTCTGCTGCTTCATGCTCCAGACCTGCTGCCCCCATCAGCTACTGCTATGCACTTGTGTGATGTCCTCTTTGAGTCAAAAATAAATCAAGGCTCAGTTCTGCTGTGCCATCTGCCACACCAATTCAGAGGCAGAAATGTTGACTTGCTGCATTGAGGGAATGCTCCTGCAGCTGAGAACTGAGCAGTGAGAGGCCCTGCTCCTCCTGGGTTTCCCTGGCTGGGGGCTGGTCAATCACACAGGCACAGGAAGGGGACAGGGGCTCGGGGTGGGTGGGGAATGGAGGGGCTGCAGTAGGCACACTTCCTAGCAGATGGTGGGGGAGAGCTGTGGGCTATGAGTCAGCATGCCTGGGCCAAAGCTGACTGCCACTGAGGTGGGTGGCCTTGGGCAAGTCTTCTCCTCTCTCCAGCCCTTAGTTTCCTCACTAAAAGGAGTTAGAACCTATGATTCTTTCCAGACCTGACAAGGTCATATGCTATGGCTGTAGGTCTCAGGGATGGGGGGGGTGTGTCTTCACATTCCTGGTCCTTTGGGGCTGACAACAGCCCATGGGAAGGAGAGGGATTCCTAGAAAGAGGAATCTTTCTCTTGGCTGGCCCAAGATCTCATCAGTCCTGACAACAACATCAACACAGTGATAACAATATGCCCCTCCATGTAAGACATAGGCAGCTTACACCACCCAAAGCACTCTCATGCCCATTATTTTGTTTATAGTTCCCATTTTACAGAGGGGGAAACAGGATCAGAGAGGGAGAGGGAGTAACCTAAGACCACACAGCTGGCTTGTGCCAGGGAGGACAGATCCTCATTCTCATTCTCATACATCTGTTCCATGAAACTTCTGAAGTTTAGTCCCCAGGGAAGCTGCAGGCATAGACCTTTCCCCTTGTAAGGCAAAATCATCCTGTTCCAAAGGTGGGAGAGACGCTCCACCCAGGAAAATTTTCAGTTTAGACATTTGATGACTATGTGTCCTGTGCTACAAGAATAATCACTGGGCATCCCAGCTGGAGGGTTTGCCCGGCACCTTCCACATGTGTGTCACTCACTTCAAAGGCAGTTGGCAAGATCGCTGGATGTGGAATCTAGTCTTGGCATTGCCCCCCTCAGCTATGTGCCCTGGGATGAGGGAGCTGGGTGAGGCAGCTATCCTAGGGCCCTCACTGCTCTAGTCACTGCCCTAATCATTACTGGAAATGCATCTGTCATTTCTTTCTTTCTTTCTTTTTTTATAAATATTTTATTTTTTAAAAAATTTTTAATTTTTATTTATGTTTGAGAGAGAAGACAGAGTGCAAGCAGGGGAGGAACAGAGAGAGAGGGGGACACAGAATCCGAAGCAGGCTCCAGGCTCTGAGCTGTCAGCACAGAGGCTGATGTGGGGCTCGAACTCACAAACCGTGAGATCATGACCTCGGCTGAAGTCAGCCACTTAACCCACTGAACCGCCCAGGCGCCCTGCATCTGTCATTTCTTACTCACCTTCTGTCAGGCAGGAGGCACCCTCAATGTTGGATGGCCAGGACCCTGCCGGCTAAGCTCACTGCCATACCCCAGTGCCTGACACTCAGTAGGACCATGCCACCCCTTGTAGATTGGTGGTGAGGTTTTAAGGCACATATTCCTGAGGCATCTGTTTTGTATCACACACAGGATGCTGGGAAAAGGCCTCTTGAGGCTGGCACTCATCAAATGCTGAATATGTGCCAGGGTCTGTTCTTCAAACCCTACATAATCCCACTTTCTCCTCACAGTGACACTAAGAGGGCAGAGATACTGCTGTTGCCTGGCTGGTAGTCCCCAGGTCTGTCCACCATGGTGCAATTTCCCCCCTAGCATCTGCATCTATTTGTCTGAGGGCCTTCTCTGGTCAGCAGAACACGTACAAGTTCTAGAGAAGAACCCCAGTGGCCCTCAGCCAATGACTATTGAGAGTTGGAAGTTGGTGTGTAACTGCCCTGTCTCCCTTGCTTCTGGGGCAGGAAGACCGTGAGGTGTGGGCTCTACGCTGGCTCCTAGAGTCCCCATGTGCCCATAGTGATCATTAACTCGCTTGAAAACACCACCTTCCCTTTCCTGTCTCGCTTCCCACTCCCCTGCTAGCATTCCTGTGCCTCCCAAATAAATTACTGGCACTTCAGTCATTGTCCCATGGTCTGCTTCTTGGAGAACCACATCCGAAACGAAAGGCACTCATACTGTTTCCATTTTGATGGAAGGAAAGCCAATGCTCAGAGGGAATTAATTTTCCCAGGATGACACAAACAGTCCAGATCTGAACCTAGGACTTTTTAACCTCTGATGGTTTGTTTTGATCATCACTTATGCCAGGAAGAAAGAACTATGAGTGAGACTGAGAGTCTAATGAGAGAGTGGGCATGGAGGAACATTAACTCACTCACTCATTTATTCACTCAAAGACTCCTTATTGAAACCAACGACTTCTCAAGCTCTGAACTGGATGCTTAGAGTGCACTGGTTACATGCACTGTCTCTGGGATCTTGGGGACCTGGGCTCAAATCCAGGCTTTAACCATGTGCCAGCTCTGTGATGTAGGTGAGTAATTCATCCTCTCCTGACCTCTGCTTTGTTGTATGTCAAATGGTGCCTATGACACAGGCTTTGGGAAGGGTAAAGAGGCTCATACATATGAGTAAGTTCTCACTATGTATTAGTTACAAGATGATGGTGAAGTCAGAGCTGAAAACTGGGAAGTGACATGTGGCAGTGAGTACTGTCATTTTTAGCATGTCTTATCACTTAGGCCAGCCAGTGGTTGCAGAGAAGTTTAAAGTTTGCATTTCCCCTTACTTTTCCTTCCCCTTTCCCTCCCTTTCTTCTTCTCACCCTCCCAAACCCTATGCCTTCTGGCCCTTGTTGGGCTCTGTGCTGGGCACTGGGACAAAGAGATGATAAGACTCTGCCCCCAGGGAGCTCTCAGGGCCTAGGGAAGATGGCGAGATAGACAAACGAAGAGTATAGTTCAGTGTGGTGAACAAAGTGCAGCACAAGGTTAGAGGAGCATGAGGAGGGGCACCTAACCTTGCCTGGTGATGCTGGAGTTGAGGGGAGTAAGCCATATGGCTCACAAGTCACCTGCTCAAGGCCACATAGC
Source organism: Panthera tigris (assembly GCF_018350195.1). NCBI lineage: Eukaryota > Metazoa > Chordata > Mammalia > Carnivora > Felidae > Panthera > Panthera tigris. The sequence goes on from NC_056661.1 coordinate 51,701,710, forward strand.
AAGTAAGTGGTTGGTCTGACTTCAAATCCCATGGGATTTTAAATATGATGTTATGTGATCACATTCTGTTAAGAGCCCCAAGGAATCCATAATAACAATGACTTCTATTGCAAGATAGGTCTTCAGAGTTCAGCCCAAGGGAGCCTTTTGTGGCTGGCTAGCCACACACACACACACACACAAAACCTCAGAGTCTCTAAAATCTCACTAGAAAGAGCAACTGAAAAGTGGAGAACAATATGAAAGCAATAAATATTTATTTCAAAGGGAAGCAGATAAGACATACTTTTCCTGAGAATTAGAAGCTAAGTAAATAGCAGAAATGTGACAAGACAGTTTCCTGAAGAATGAGAATACTGAAGAATAAGTTGTGCTTAGAGCATTTTACCTCACTGCAGACCACTGTTTTTCTTTTCATTCACCTCAAGATGAACTATATAACAATATATTTATTTTTTCCTTTGAGTCTTTTTTTTTAACACAGAAATACACTGGATCCTAATTCTATACATTGAATTTTTGTTTGTTTTCAGAAAGCACGCTTCTCTGTGATTTTTTTTAAAGATCTGGTACAGATCTGAGGTACAGATCTTTCTTCTTTTGGGGTTAAAAACTTCTCCCTTCCAGAAGGACACATTCTCAGTGCTCTAGTTTAAAGTCAGCCAGAATACAGGTTCTGATATACAGACACTCATTTTTTAGGAACCCTGTCAAGACTTAAGGTATCCTGGGGCACCTGGGTGGCTTGGTCGGTTAAGCAAGTGACTCCAGCTCAGGTCATTATCTCACAGTTTGTGGGTTTGAGCCTCGCATCAGGCTCTGTGCTGTCGGTGCGAAGCCTGCTTGGGATTCTCTCTCTCCCCCTCTCTGTGCCCCTCTGTGGCTCATGCTCTGTCTCTCTCAAAATAAATAAATAAGCATTAAAAAAAAAAAAGGACTTAGGTATCAATCCCAGGAACCCAGGCTGCCTGATCAACATCACATATTCTTCTGATTACAGCAAGGATCAATGTCACCCCAAAGTCCACAGAACTAGTTGCAGACGAGTTTTAAATAGTAGGAAATCCATGCTAGGTGAGGTCATGGTGCAGACGAAGGGAAAAAATTTGCAGTTTCCCTGGAAGAGAAGGAAGCAGTTATGCACCACCGGGGCCAAGACCTGATGCTGAGCAGAGCATAACCCCCAATCTGGCCAGGCGATTGGCAGGATATGGCTCACCCTGCTGGTCCTTTGTCTGAAAGGGACAGTCTGGCTTTTCTCGACTCGGGCCAAGCAAGTTTAAGGTGCACACAGAACTGAGGTAGGTGGCAATGCACGTGGATGCTTTCTTTTACATTTATTTCCCTCTGGCCTAGGTAAGAGAGCAAAGTGTTTCATTGAGCAGATTCCAACCAAAGGCAGCTGCCATGCAAAATCACCCAATGACTATGCAAATATTTTCTACTCCTCCTCTCCCTCCTAGCACTGAGCTGGATTCCTAATTAGCTCACAGGACAGTAAGTCGAGTGGCTGATGGAAGTACAATTAGTGAACTTGGTAGGGAAAGTTTGGGAGGACAGAGCCCGCAGTGAAGCAGGTAGTGTGGTTTCAGGACCAGGCAAGGCAGAGGAGCTTACATACCATAAGCACATTATAGACGGGGCAAAAGTGCCAACTTCAACAGCTTAGATGAGGATATGGAATCACTGTTGCTGCTACTTGGAAAATACAATCCTCAATACAACATCTCTTTCTTGAATACTCAGATACCACCTACTCTGCGAGCCCAGCTTTGGCAATATGAAGTTTCGTATAAAGAAATATTTCCCCATAAACACACTTCTGTTTTAGTAGTTTCCATTTTATTAAAAAAATTTTAGGTGTTTATCTATTTTTGAGGGGGAGAGAGCAAGAGAAAGACAGAGTGTGAGCAGGGGAGGGGCAGAGAGAGGGAGACACAGAATCTGAAACAGGTTCCAGGTTCCAAACCGTCATCACAGAGCCCCATGCGGGGCTCGAAGTCACAAACTGTAAGATCACGACCTGCGCTCAAATCAGACGCCTAACTGAGCCACCCAGGCTGTCCCCCCTTTTTTCTTATTTTTTAAAATGTGTATTTATTTATTTTTAATTTAAAAATTAAAAAAAATTTAATGTTTATTTATTTTTGAGAGAAAGAGACACAGAGACAGAGTGTGAGTGCGGGAGGGGCAGAGAGAGAGGGAGACACAGAATCCGAAGCAGGCTCCAGGCTCTGAGTTGTCGGCAGAGCCCGATGGGGGGCTCAAACTCATGAGCTGTGAGATCATGACTTGAACGGAAGTCGGCTGCTCAACTGACTGAGCCACCCAGGCGCCCCAAAATGTTTATTTATTTGTGAGAGAGAGAGAGAGAGACAGAGCGAGCACACTTCTGCTTTAAGTGAACTTATATTCAGAAATAGATTTTTCTTTCTTTTGGTCAGAAATCAAGAGTTCAAAATTCCAGCCCAGCAATGGGACATTATTTCCCACAATTACATTTCATTTGAAAAAGCATAAAACGTGTATTTATCTGTTTTGCTCTTTCTCTGGTTCCAAAAGCTAACTAGGATGGCCAGTGTGTGTTGGGGGGGGGGGCAGGGGGCAGAGTTTTGAGGGCTGGGAGTGTCCTAGCCATGTGGCCTCAGGCACATCTTAGTTTCCCCACTTGTAAAGTAGGGACACTAGCTTCGGCCTGGGCTGCTGGAAGCAGGGCAGGAGGTCTGGGCTGGGCCAGCTCCCTCGGGCCCTCAGCAAATGGAAGTCAGAAACATTAACATTGCTTTAGAACAATGTCAAATGTTGCATAAGGCGGGTAGCATGCTTATCATGGGGGAGCAATCCTATGGTAGCATTTCAGCAGCGGGAGAGGGAACACCCTTCCCACAGCAGGCCCAGGCCGCCACCTCACTGCCGGGTGGTGACTCACGGCAATGGCAAGGGGCGTGGGTGGGGAACCACTTAGGCATCACCAGGGAATCTGAAAGATTTGCCCCCATGGAGCTGCTCTGTAAAGAAAGGGGGGAAAGGGGCCCCTTCTCCTCTTGCAAGGTGAGTGGTGTGCCCCAGAGTGGCTTTCATCAGCTGAGCTCCCTCGCGGTCAACGTGGCTGGAAGCAGAAAGCCTAAAGCATGTCCTGACACAGGCTCCTGGGGTGGGGGTAGGGCGCAAACCCCACCTTGTAGGAGCTGCCCCTCGCCCACAGGTTCCGAGATTCCTCAAACACTTAACATCGGGAAAGCGATACCCAACTTCTCGTTTTTGAGGCTACGTGCTAGGCCTTCTACCAAACTTTCATGCGCTGTGTGCTTCACTCCATCCTCAGTACTACCTATTCTTACGCCCATTTTATAGATGAAGAAACAGAGGCTAGAGGCAGGTCACACAGCTGCCCGAGGCAGAGCTGGGATTCCAACAAGACCTGTTTTCGGTGTTCTGAAATGTGTCATAAGACCCCCAAACTGTTGTCTTTGGTCATGTGAGAAGCAGACAAATATTCTGGAAATGCGGCTGCTGTGGAGAGTACAGCTCAGGGAGGAGGAGCTCATTTCTGGCAGCTGCCATTTTTATTTTTATTTTTTGTAAGTGTTTATTTATTTATTTTGAAAGCGAGAACATGCACATGCACACATGCACACACACACATGTATGTGTGCAAGCCAGGGAGGGACAGAGAGAAGGAGAGGGGGGGAGAGAGAGAGAGAGAGAGAGAGAGAGAGAATCCCAAGCAGGCTCCACACTGTCAGCGCAGAGCCTGACTCAGGGCTCGATCCCGTGAACTGCAAGATCAGGACCTAAGCAGAGATGGAGTCAGATGCTCAACTGACTGAGCCACCCAGGTGCCCCCAGAACCCACTAACTGGTTCACAGTGGTGAAAGCACCGAAGTCTAGCCCCTGGACGACCAGGGACCTGGCAGCTGCCATTTTGGAAAGGACTTTGTATATGCTGTCTCATTTCCTTTTCACAACGGTTTTATGAAACAAGTGCTAACGTTTCTATTTCACAGGGGAGAAGGCGGAGGCAAAGTTGCCTCCCAAGGGCTTCCAGCTGGTCGCTGTCTTAATCCCCGCTGTCTATGACCTCCAGCCTCCAGCTCCTCATCCATGTAATGGGGAGATCTGAGAACTCACCCTTTCTGGTGATGGCAGGGTTAAGTGAGGTAACAGAAGGGAAAGGCTTTAGAAACTACAAGATGCCACCCGAATACTAAAGAGTGTTGTTATTTACTAAAATAGCTTCATGGGGAGAGCAAAGTGAGGCTGAGACGTACAAGGTTCTGGATTCAATCCTAGATCTGCTGAGTGCTTATGTGGCACTCTTCCCTGGACTGGAAGCTCCCCAGGGCAGGGGATCGTGTCTGGTTTGCCTCAGTTTCTCCAGCTCCAGGCCTGGCATAGAAAGAGTCCTTGAAAATCTTGGCTGATCTATGCAGGATTAATTCAGGACAGGGGAAGAGGGAGGTGGGGAAGAGAAGTAGAATCAAGGACTAGACGTGGCGGGGACACTTATGAGAATGAAAAGGACACTTTTAATAGTCACAATAAGTCAGGACTGTTCTGGACCCACCAGGGCCCACACTCACCCTATTTGCTGATCATCTAGTCTGATCCCCGTATTACGGGGGAAACTGAGTCTGGAGAGAGGCATGGAGCTGGGACAGAGCCCCAGGCTCCCTCCCTGCTTCCCACAGACCTGCTTTTACACGAGCCAGAACTGCAGCTATGAGTGGGTGGAGTGAGCCTGCAGCTCTCTGGAAGGAATTGGGCGTTATAGATATAAAGTTTCTGTTGGGTAAATATCAACACTTCTGGGCTGGTTACTAAGGGCCTGAGCGGTTGCTAAGCGGCCGTATGACCTCATGAGGGGCTATTGTTCAGTACTCAATAGGCATCCTTGAGTGACATTGCCAAACTCCCAAATCCCAGGGGCCCCTGGGGTTCTGTGAAAAGAAGCCAGAGATTATAAGGCAGGAGCGGTTGACAGACCCACGTTTGTTTTCTCGGGATAGGGCATGGGGGGAGGTTGTGGCCTTTCAGAGCAAAGCACAGGAAGGCCTGAGCACCCAGTGAGAACTGTCAGCTGACAGCTACTAGCGACAGAAACACCCCAGGAATAAAGAATCAACCCCATGTACAGTGCCTGACCCGCTGTAATCCACTTGAACACACATATCTCAGTTTGTCTTCAAAGCAGCCGTACAACGTGGGGATCATAACGATCAGCCCCGCTTCAAAGTATAGGAAGCTGAGGTTCGAGGAGAAGAAACGGCTTGCCCAAAGCTTCCCTAAAATGTCTTGCCTTCCCCGGGTGGTGGGCAGAACAATGGCCACCCAAAGACATCCATGTCAGGTTCCATGGCAAAGGCGAAATGTGAAGCTTGTTCATCAGCTGACCGTGAGACAGGAGACGACCCTGGAGGATCTGGGCGGGGGTGGGGTGTGTAATCACAAGGGTCCTTAAAAGTGGGCAAGGGAGGCAGAAGGGTCACCATGCCAGTGATGCAATCAATGTGAGAAAGTCAGTGCCAGCTTGAAGATGGAGACAGGGCCCGTAAGGAGCATGGTAACCTCAAGAGGCTGGAAGAGAGAAGGAGTCAAATTCTCCACAAGAGCCTCCAGAAAGGAACAAACGCCTGCCTTGATTTAAGCCCAGTTGACTTGCACCGACTTCTGACCTAGAGAACTGTTAGCTGGTGAATTTTAAGCCACTCGGTTTGCGGTGATTTGTGATAGCAGCAAAAGGGGAAAAAAGGCACCAGAGTTAGAAATCTGAAAGGTCTGAACCAGAAGGGGGGCCCTGGGGATCGTTTAGTTCCTGGGATTTAAGGAAACCAGAGGCCCAGAGAAATGCAGCAAATTGCTCAGGGTCACAATGCATGTGACACAGATGGTGACAGAGAGCTCCAGTGAGGGTCAGACCTCCCCAAGACCACTGAGACTGTCTGCAGAGGGGTGGGGTCTTCCGGGCTAGCCCTCTGCTGATCTGCCACTGACCAGCCTGATCTGGACCCTGGGCCCCAAACCATGCCCCACTGTCTTTCTTGGCCAGAGCAAGCCAGTGGCCCACTTTGTGATAGGCAGGAGGCATTCTCCTGCTATGTCCCACCATGAAACAAGGTGGTCTGGAGCTAGAACTCAGCCCATGGCTTTGGAGCCTCAGTTTCCTCACCGGAAAATGGGCACAGCCCTCTGCATCAAATGGTGGGAATACAATATGAAGCGACAAAGGGGAAGCCTGGGGCACCATGTCTGGCACACAGTAGGTACTCAAGGCTTACTCCTTCCCTTCTGTCAGTCAGACCCAGGCCCTGCCCTGGGTCGCCCGAGGCTCTCGTGCCTCCTGTTCCTTCTGAATTCAAGAGCCTCATTCCCAGAAGTGTGTTATCTCTGCCGAGCTCTGGACAAATGCTTTTGGAATGGACCACGGCCTCCATGCCTGAGTGCTGCTCCCCACCCCCCTTTACCCGAAGGCTCCTACATCACATGTCCCCTCCTCCGGGCAGTCTCCCTGACCCCAGTGGGCAAGGTCACATTCTGCTCTTTGGGCTAGGTTTCCGGCTTGTCTGCGGCACCCAGGTTTGCACGTTTAGGGCCCAAGCCGTGACAGCAGACAGGCCTAGCCTGGCCCAGCCTGCATGATTCTGGCCCAGTCACCCCTCTTCTAGCTTCGGCGACTCTGCTCAGTGGGAATAATGACAGCACCTCCACTGTGGGGTTTTTGGGAGCAGCACATGAGAGGCCGTGTGAGAAGGACTTAGGGCAGTGGTGGCACAGGGTGTGTGTGTGTGTGTGGCAAACGGCAGATACTTTCATTAAAATGGTCGCTATTTTCTCAGATGGCAAAACAAAGGACCCCGGGGCAGGGATGTGTCTGGTTCATCTCTTTGACAGACCTCAAATCTTTACCAAGCCCCTACTATGTGCCAGGCTCTCCTCTAGCACCAGGAGAACAGAAGGGAATGAGGCCCCTGCCCCCGTGAGCTGCCTTTCCAGGGGCTGGGGAGACAGATGCTGAACCATCTACACAAACAAAAATAGGATGTATCGGGAGGGCTGTGAGGAAGCTGCAAAAAGGCAGAGCAAGGGGCAGGCAGTGACAGGAGAGACTCTATTTTGGCCGATGTGTGGGGAAGAGCATTCCTGGAGAGGGAACAGACAGGGCAAATCCCTGAAGAGGGGAGGGTGCTTGTGTGTCTGAGACATAGCAAGGAGGCCATGGAGTGTGTGCTTGGAAAACACATGCAGAACTGAAATGCTATTATGTTATTTACATTATTTCATTAAAAAATATTTGTTGATGCCTATTTATTTATTCTTTCCTACTTTATTCTAGGAGACTCATATTCATTGAGCCTCTTCCACATATTGCGTCACTGAATGCTCACAGCAACCTTCCAGGGTGGGTGCAATTGTCTCCATTTTGCAGATGCACAAAACCAAGGCTCAGAGAGGTGAAGTGCTTTGCCTATGGTCAGAGTGGGTAGATGGTGAAGTCAGGACTGGATCCCAGGACTGTGTGATATTTCAGCTCTTACTTTTTCTCCCAGGACATCAGGCTAGGGGTGGTACTCATCCTCTCCAACTCCTGCCCTTCCACATGAATCAGCCTTTGGGTGCTTGTGCGTGTATTGGCGGGGGCATGAGTGGTGACCTCCCTCCTTCCTTCCCTGGCCCGGCATTTAAAGCAGTATGTGTGGGGCGCCTGGGTGGCTCAATCAGTTGAGCATCCGACTTTGGCTCAGGTCATGATCTCGTGGTCCATGAGTTTGAGCCCCACATTGGGCTCTGGGCTGACAGCTCAGAGCCTGGAGCCTGCTTCAGATTTTCAGATTCTGTGTCTCCTTTTCTCTCTGCCCTTCCCCCCCCCAAACATAAATAAACATAAAAAAATATTTAAAACAGTTCGTGTGGCCTCCCAGCCTGGACCCCTGAGACATAGAGGTGAGCATGGGGCATAGGCCCCAGGGTGGCCACTGTGGGCTCTGGAACACAGGTCCAGTTCCAGGGGCCCAGGAATGTCACCATCAGAGGAGGAAAATGAAGATGCAGGAGGGCAGGCACATGCTGGGGAAGTGTGAACTTTTGAAGATTTATAAAAATATGTCAGAAAAGTCAAACCGGTTGCTGGATCTCACTCCGGTCTCTCACCGCCTTTGCAGCATCTGGGCTGCTGGACGAGGCTGCATTCCCCGAGGAGGTCATGCCTTGGCAGCACAATGAAGGAGGCAGGAGAACCTTCTATAGGAGGGCTGATGGAGGCGGGTGGTGGAGTGAGCCCAGGTAGGGAGGGGCTCCAGGGGAGACCAGCTGCAGGGAGATACTGGGTGGGAGGGGGAGACGGCATTCCCAGAGGACAGGGCACTGGAGCTGGCCTCACAGGGATGGGGGAGAAACAGACTGGGCATTGAGGTGGGGACTGCAGGGCACAGTCAGTGAGGGCTGTGTTCAGGGCAGGGAGAGTGGTCAGAAGTGGCTGAACCGGCACAGTCTCAGAGGTGAACATTCTACACCGTTATTCTGTTTTCATCCTTCCTCCTGCCATCATTTTTTTTAAAGCTTTTTTATTTACTCTGAGAGAGACAGAGAGAACACGAGTGGGAGAGGAGCAGAGAGAGAAGCAGAGAGAAAATCCCAAGCAGGTTCTATGCGGTCAACACAGAGCCCAATGTGGGGCTTGAACCCATGAAACTGTGAGATTATGGCCTGAGCCCAAATCAAGAGGCAGATGCTCTGACTGAGCCACCCAGGCGCCCCTCTCCTGCCATCATTTATCTCAGCGGCAGAGCGGGGATTCAAACCCAGATCTGTGTGAGGCTGATGCTGTTTCTGCATCTTCCTGCTAAGAATCGGGAGGTGGGTCATGGTGGTGGCTGGACCAAGTGGTTGGGGAGGAAGGGGGGCCAGAAGGTCTAGGGGCAAGGCCAGGCACGTCCCAAAGCTGGGTGGCTGTGGGGCTGCATCCTGGCCGAAGATGGTACTAAGAAGGCAATGTGGTGGGGCAGTAATATGAGGACACATCCATCATATGCAGAAGTAGGAGAGACAGGGCCCTAGTAAGCTGCCCAGCAAATATAGTGCTGCCTGGTGCAATGATGCCCGTGGGGCCTCTGCTGGCATCTGTGCCTCCTCCTTTGCATCAGAGCAGCCTGGAATGCCTTTGGGGAACCGCTCATCCCCCACTCTCAGACTGGGGAGTTTTGACGGGGCTGACCTTACCTGGGGCTCCCGGGTGGGTATGCATCCCAACCTTGACCTAACAAAGCTTTGCGGTTCCCATGCAGTGACTGGCCCATGGATGTGCACGTGACCTCCGTACCATTAAGAATCAGCCTTGAGACTTCTGCGAAGACTACAGGGAAGGGAGTGCTCTCTTTCTGCTGGGTGGCTGAGCTGGTAGGATGGAAGTCTGAAGCTGCTGGGGGCCACCTTTCCCACCACACCAGGAGAGGATGCCTGAGGATGAAGCCAGCCAGCACAGGGAGAACTGAGAGATGGGGAGAGGAGAATACGTTCTGATGTTATTGTTCTAGCCTCTGGATCCAGCTGTACCTGAAGCCTGTTACCTTAGGGCTTTTCAGTTACTCAAGCCACTAAATTCCTTTGGGACCTTAAGCCAGTCTGAATCACCTCCAACAGAAAGACTCTGGACTTATATAGCTCATAACCTTCTTAGAACAAAAAACGGAAAATGGAACCCAGAAAAAAACAAAGGAGAAAGATGGATGAGGGGAGCAGGGAGGGAGAATTACTGTTTCATGGGTATAGAGTTTCTGTTTTGCACGATGCAAAAGTTCTAGAGATCTGTTGCACAGCAGTGCAAATACACTAAACACTACTGAACTGTACTCTTAAAAAATGGTTAAAATGGTACCTTTTTAAAAAACCAGTGTATAAGAAAAAAAAAAAAGATGGCTGAGAGGAGACTGTGGAAGAACAGAAAGGGGAGAAAAGGAAGGCAGGAGAGGTGAGGGGAGGTGAGGAGAGAACAAGAGAGGACAGTAACAGAAGGTGGCCCAGCAGCCTCCAGGAGTGAGGCCAGCTGCTCCCTCACCTACTCTGCTATTTTTACACCATGCGGCTCTCAAGGTAACTTCACACCCGTTATCCCTGCCCTTCAAACACTAATTTGTTTTCCAACATTTTAGAAATGCTTTCTTTGCCTGAGAAACACTGCCTACTTCTCCAGGTTGCTCTTTTGTTTTCAAATGCCTGCGTAATAGACCAAACAACAGTAGCCACCGAGGGGTGTGCTGCTTTTGTTTACAAAGCACTTCCGCTCTCAAAATCCTAGGGAGGTAGATGGTGAAGTGACTAGCCCATTGTACAGATGAGCACATCCAGGGTGCAGACAGACACGCTCAAGGTCACCCAGCCCCTGATGCTGGGGCTTGCATCCGGGTCCTCTGACTTCCAATCCTGATCTCTGAGAAGAGCTGGTGGTGGGGTGGGGCAGGGTGGCGGCTTGCAGAGAATCTGTAGAACGCACTGGCTTCTCAAAGATTCATCCTGGGCTTGATTTGGAAGAAACTTCAAGGAGGTGCAAGGCCCGCAAATGGCATCCCTGTGCGTATTCCCCCATGGGGAGCTCAGGACGAGCCCTGGGTATTCCATTTCCAAAGCAAAATGATTTAAAGATGCAGCAGGCAGTTCAAATGCTGGGAATTGCTTAACAATCTTCCTTTCAAGTGTCCGCGCGGAGCGATTTGGTTTCCATTTCGGGAGGAGTAAAGTGGCTCCGATTTTAAGGGGCTGCTGGTGAGAACGGCGGCGGCCTCTTGCAGCCTTTGATCAGGGCGCATTTGACTCTGACTTCCCAAACCTGAACAGCTGGTCTAGGCCCTTTCAAATCTAGCAGGCAATTAAATTTTCACAAAAAGAAGTAGAAACTCCGGGGATAATGAGATGGGAGCAACTCAAAGGCAGCAGCTGGGCTTTCGAACAAACCAGGGAAAACCACTATGGGGTGGACGCCCTTTATAACGAGGTGTCACCGGCAGAGCCGGATGGGGGAGCCTTAGGAGCGGGGCGCTGTGTGGTGGGAATGCTCACAGCTCTGGCAATGGTGGTGCTAGCCAGGACTGGCCTTGGAGGCAGGGATGCAGTGTGGCGGGAGTTCAAGAGAGGAAATGACAGCCTGGATGTCTCATCGAGGCGCTCTCTCCGAGGCGTCTGGAAAACCACAGGAACCTCCCTGTGGCCGGCCCTTCTGAGGGCCAGGACTTCACAGCTGCAAAGCACCTCAAACATCCCACGGCCCCAACTGAGTCCCGTCCTTCTCTCCAGCCTGCTTCTCCTCCAGTCTTCCCCATCTCAGGCTATGGCTTCCATAGCTGGGGGCAGCCAGCTGCCTGCCAGCCCTCAGCCTCTCCCACTCAGCCCACTGTGTGTCTGGACAAATGCAGTACCTTCCACCTGGTCTCCCGGCTCCCACCCTTGCCCCCTACAGTCCACTCTGAAGCAGAAGGGTCTTCTGGAAGCTAGAGCCTTTCACAGGAAGCTTCAATCTTTCCCTGGCTCTCCAAACTCCACAGGTCTTGTCGGTGCCTACCCTCTCTCCTCACAGCACCATTTCCTGTTCTCTAGGCTCCAGTCACACTGGCCTTCCTTCACTGTCCCCAGTGCACAAGACTGACTCCCACCTCAGGACCTTTGCACATACTGCTCCCTCTGCCTAGACCACTTGCGCCTGCTTTCTTCCTGACAAATCCGTCTGATCAACGAGGTCCCATGGTGCTCACGCAGCATACTGTACATACCTTCTACATAGCGCTTTCCTGAGATGGAAATTGTGCAGTTATTGGGGTGATGATTTGATTCTTGTCTCCCTCACCAGGGTGAGAGTTCCTGGAGCAGAGAGCATTTGTCCTGTGTATAGTTATATTCACAGAGCCTAACACCGTAGCCAGCATGCAGTCGCTGCTCAACCGATAGTCTGAAGGAGTGACAGACAGAAGTCAACTGGCCTACAGTGCCTGGCCAGAGCAGGGCATGGCAGAGGCTGCCTTTCATGACTTACATGCTAAGTGCCGTATGGGATTATAGTGATTAACTCCCTGGGGGTCTCCTGACGTTTAAATGAGCAAATTTCTGCAGTGTCTGGCACATGATCGGAACATGTCAGGTAGTAGTATTACTGTCCCCATTTTACAGATGAAGAAGCTGAGGCTCAGAGAGGTGAAGTGACTTGCCTGAAGTCACACAGCTGGCAAGTGGCCGAGTCACAATACGAGCCCTTTCTGACTATAAAGTTGCTGCATTTAACTGCCAAGCCATCCTGCATCTCCAGGAGCATCTCACACAAAAGCTACATACATCCTTGTTCATTTCTAGAACATGTGTTCATGAAGGGCTCAACAAAACAACATCCCCAATCCTAGGAAACTCAGAACCTGGGGGGTGGGGTGCGGGGGTGGGTGAGGTTCACCAACACGTAAACAGTCCTAGCACTCTGTCCTGGAACAAACTATAACACTCTTGAGTGCTGTGCAGCGGGAACAAAAGCCTTTACAGAAGAAAGATCGCTTGAGCCACATCTTGGGATGTTTACCAGGGGCCAGCACCGATGAGAGGGCGTTCCAGGCCGGGGGGACAGCAGGAGCGGAGGCATGCTGATATGACGAGGACGGTGAGTAGTTTGGCGTGGATGAAGGGTTAGGCATGAGCCTGTGTGTGGGTGGCTGAGTGAGTTGTTGTTCTCCTCTCATATGTCACATGATCTTATGATGAGCTGCCCCCACTGCGGTGGGAGTGCTGCCCCATTTTCCCTTCCCAGTCCATAGGACCTCTCCTTCTGGCCCTTGGGGAAGGAGGGAAGGCTCAGCAGGCAACGATGGCTGGATATCTGGTGCCCTAGATCACCTCTTGCCCTCTCCCCCCACCAGCTCTTATCAATCGCTAGTTCTAATCTCTTCTCAGGACCACGATCCCATCCGATCTGCCTTTTCCCTTCAGGAAGAGCGGGAAGGTCTGGGCTTCAGCATGGTCACTGAATTGGTACCAGTGTTGGGCAAATATTCAAGAATCAGCCAAACACGTGGGTACTAGGATATTCACTGTAACGCTCTCATAGAGAAAAACTAGAAATGCCCATCAACGCAGGTTAACTAAATAAATTATGGAATACCCACCCATTCATTCTATAGTGAATATGATTGTTTTTGCATTAGGTATGGTTGCAATCATGTCCGTACGCATAATGAATCTGGTTTCCCTCTGCTTTGGCTTCTGGGAAACTCAAAGCCGAATACGAGGCATACACGCTGTGAACTAACTTCCCCGCTTTCATTTTATCCTCCGAACATTATCTTCTGATTCTCTAGTTCCTTCCTCTTCAATCTTGTTGCAGTGTGCAAACAAACAGCCTGACACAAATCCTTTCTTTTCCTTTTCTTTTCTCTTTTCTTTTGATTGTGAGAGTAGTAACGATACAGCACCTCATACTGAGTGTTGGCTATAGCTCCACGTGGAGACAAGAAATACCTCCTCCAAATCTCACACCAACCCATGAGAAAGACACTGTCATCCACCACTTTACAGATCGGGACGCTGAATCTGGAGAGGTCAGGTAAGTTTTGCAAGGTCAACTGCTTAGCGGTGGCTACATCGAGACTAAGGCTCAGTTTTGCCTGACCCCAGGATCTGAAGTTCTAACCGCTACTCCACGCGACACCCTGATAAATCAATAATCCAATCATGTCACCATGGAGCCACTCGGACCCTCACTGTTTGGGTGGCGAACTCATGTGGCCTTCCCTCCTTCTACCCTTATAGGCGAGATGGCCAGGCACTGCTGGCTTGGGGTTGACCTCGTCAAGTATGAGAATTAAAACCTCCTTGAACCTGAGAGGCCCCCAGTTTGTCCTGACAGGATGCAGGAAATACAGGGGTGGCAGGGACCTCATAGGCAAAGCCAACACTTCTCTGTCTCCAGGGGGTTTCTGGACCCTGACAAAGGATTATCAGGCTTTGTCTTGCATACCTTTTTTAGCAGGGAGCTCACCATCTATGAAGGCGGCCTCTCCACATTGACTGGCTCAGACTGTTTGGAAATCTTTTCCTTACACTGACATTGGCATCACTGTAAGCAGAGATCATAAATAACAACAACGAACAAGAAAAATGAGGCTACTGTGTCAGCTACCTTGGTATGATTATTTCACTTAATCCCTGCAAACAATTCTCCAAGGGTAGTATTAGCATTCTCATTTCGCAAACGAGGAAAGTGAAGCTCAGAGAGGCGAAGCAACGTGTTCAAGGACACACAGCTCCTAAGTAGTGGAGCCAAGTTTAGAGCCAAGTCTGCTTACACTTTTTAAAAAAAGAATAACGAAGAGATTTTATTGATAAGGTAGGTTCGAGAGGTCACTAGTAAGTCTTATTTTTTTAAATTGAAATATAATTGACATACAACATCCTGTTCAGTTCAGGTGTACCTCACAGTGATTTGATATTTTTATATATTATGAAATGATCCCCATGGAAGTCCACTTGCTAATGGTCTGCTAATGCTTTCACCTCCACCCGTGAAGCTTGGTTCCATGCATGGAAGGCACAGCAAACAAACCCACATGTCTGACCAAGTTGGTCCTTCAGACAAATGGAGGCCAATCTGTTCTATCTCCTGGACATGGGAAATATAGGAAGGCAGGGGCAGGGGGAAAGGCAGGAATTGGTAGAGAGGGATAAGCAGTAGTTCTAAGAAACCCCACGTGGAATATGTTTCCATGGGCTGCCACTCTGGAAACTTCCCCCAAACGCTGGTGAGAGGAGGTACCAAGGATACAGCTATATCTCCATTCTGGGTCCAGCCCAGCTCCAAGGCTTGCAATCTTGACCCTGCCAGCTAGGGCCAGGTGGATTTGTCCATTTGGAACAGGTTCATGCTAGCAAAACTCTTGAGGGCTGATTAATAACACCCATGGGTGGCAGCCACTTTCTGCTGTTGCTAATTCCTGGATTGTGTGCTCTTTAAGTGGCTTTAGTTCTTCTATCACCATGCAGCCAATTCCCTGCATTAAATTCCCTCTGTCAGAAGCACCTGGAGTGGCTTCCAGCACCTCCATGACCACACTTACGCTAAGTTGGCTCCACGAGTAGACTCTTAGGCCAACAGCCTCTCCCTCCCTCCTCTGAAATGGGGGGGGGGGCATGTCTTGCCAACATCCTTCCGCCTTTCACTCAACCTTCAGTCTAGGCTGAGCCTGTCCCCCTCTTCTCCTAAAATATTCCCTCTCCTAACCCTGCCCCACCCACATTCTGGCATGACAGACTTTCCATTTTGAAACAGCCTCAACATGTCTCTGATCTCTGTCATCATGTACTGATTTTGTGGCCAGACACTCATAGTTCTGGGAGTGCCTTGCTGTTCCATTTGCACATCCATTAAGAGCAATGGTGATGATGCCTACCATTTCCAAGCTTCTACCTCATGCCAGGCGTGTCCCAGGTGCTCCTTGAACATTATCTCATTTTGTCCCAGTGATGACTCTGCATCCCAACAATTCCCAGATGTGATAGGTTTCCTGTTGTCCTCCCAAAGTCATTTTCCTCTTTTCCCAGAGTAATTGAGATGTGGCTGGGCACATGGCTTCTCAGATGGACTCCACTTCTTAGCCTCCCCTGCGGTAGGATGGCACCACGTGACCTAATCCTCATCGAGTAGCATATGAGTGGAAATAATGTGTTCACTTCTAAACCTTGACTTAAAACATCTGGGTGTGTGCCTTCCACCTGGTCCCCTTCCCTGTGAGCCAGAATGTGATATGACTGCCCATGCAGTTGACAGCAACATCCTAAGTGGTGGCAGAGAAATAAAAGGAAGGGAACCTTGGCCAGTGAGTGACCTTGTGGAATAGGGAATCTATGTCAGGCTAGAACAGCCAAGTGTTACTCTAGAAAAATGCTCTAGCTTGATTAAGCCACAGTATCTGAGGTTCTATTTGTTACAGCAGCCTAGCCTTTATTGCCCTAATTAATTGCCCTGATATATTTGATGCAGGAGGCAAGGTTCAGGAAAGGGAAGTGACTGTGTTCAAGGTCACACAGACCTCTGTGATATCTGCTGTTCCTCGTCTTATAGTCACTAGGACCTGACAACTCAAATTCTGGAAGCCTCCTGAATCGATTTTTGTTTCTCTGCCTTCTCAGCTGCATCTGTGGCCCAACTCCTCATTGACTGACACCACACCAGCCTCCTGATGGGTGGGCTTCCCTAACACCTGGCCACTACATTTCTGGATAAACTTTCTAAAGTCAGAACTGATGGTGTAATTGCCAGACTTAAACAAAACCCTTTGTCAGCCCCCTGGTTGCCTGAGGATGAGGTCCAGTTTCCTGTGGTTCCAGGTTCACAACTGGCCCTTGATGTTCTCCAATCTTTAGCCCAATGGAGTAGTAATGATTTAGACAGACCGGGGTTCAAATCTTGGCATCACCTATTCCTAGTTGGTGACGTGGGCAAATTACTTCATCAAATGTAATGTAGGGATTCAGAGAATGGGTTCTGGAGTCAGACTGCCTGTGTTCCAATCTTACAGACTAGCTCTGTGACCTTGGCCAAGTGAGTAAACCTCTCTGTGCCTCATCTTCCACCTTCCCTCATTTCATCTATCCATCCTTCCACCTAACCACTCATTGACCTGTCCATCTACCCACACACATCTTCCCATCTGTTCATTCATCCATCCATCTGTGGCCACCCACTTAATGTGTCTGTCCACCTGTCAGTTCATCTGCTCACCATGCCTGTCTGTGCACCTACTCACCCATTTACCCACCCATTTGTCCACTTACATTCTTATCCATCCATCCATCCACCCACCCACCCACTCATCTGTTTGTCCACCTACCAAGTCTATCCAACCTCTCGCCTTTCCCTCTGTGCACCCACCTGCCCATCCATCCATCTGCCCACGTGTCTGTCCACTCAAATGCCCCTCGTTCATTTTCTGTCAACACCTACTGTTCACTTGCTAGTTCAGTGGGAGAAACAAGATACACAGATGACTTCAGAGGCCTGGAGTAAGAGCAAATGTTCATGCTTACATCTTATATCCCAGATAATTAGGGGCAGGGAAGCATGCACAACACCATTTCTGTCCACTGTGCCTGTGGTTCTTGGCTCCACCTTATCCAGTATCACTCTTACTACCTGGAAGGCGAATTCACAGATAACATAACCGATCGATACATGTAATTCGGTCTATAATGTTCCAACTGCAATACAGAGGAGAAATGAAAGGAAATTCATCCCTAGCAACACAATGGACATTTCCACGTCGCAACGCCTGGGCATGATGACACTTGAAGACATAATGAAGCAGTCAGATGATAGGTCCTACTTGGGATGAAAAATTTGGAAGAGAAGACAATGTTCGGCTGAATACTGTCAATTCTTTTTCTTTTTTTTACATGTTGAAGTGAGGGCTAAATAAATACATTCATAGATAGACACTGAATCACTAGAAATGTGACAGTTGCTAAGAAAGTCAGGGCTGCTCTATCAATATCTCAAATACCATGGGTTGCTGGCCCCGAGTTTGTAAAAGAGGACAGTTCTTGGTTAAGTTATGAACAAAATGAAGTACAGTGTTCCCTTGATTTACTTGGTAGTTTCCTTCCTAGAAATTCCAGTATATATTAAGTGCCAATATGTAACCCAGAGGGAAGTTCTGGCTTAGACATGAACAAACAGGATTTTCTTTGACACAATGTCCACTAAGGCATTCAACACTGTGTCAGACTCAGGACAAGTCTTTGATGTTCACCGTCTAGAGCACCCCTGATCCTCACCCATAAATGCCAGTGGCCCTCAGCCATTGTAACAACCCAGACCCACTCCCTCCACTCACAGCCAGACCGAGCCCCCTCCTTCCACAGCTGATTCATTCTGGTGCCAGTCCCTCCTCCCAGCCAGAGTCTGACAGGGCCAGGGACCCAGGGCATATTCTGCAACTTACAAGCCCTCATCTTAGCTGTAGCCAATCAAAGTCCACTGAAGGACAAAATGCCCTTTTGGAATTTATCCAAATGTGTTGCAGCAAACGTAGATTTGCAACTGAAAGTCCTGCAGCCAGTCTCAGCTGGGTGACCTCAGGGAAGTCAATTGTCCTCTCTGAGCCTCAGTTTCTAGAATCACCAAATCCGAATAATATTTCCTGTGTTAACATGCATTTGGTAATCCTATTTTTACTCATGCTGACAGAAGAGGCATAGAGGTGGGAGAAGGTCCAGCAATCCACTAGCTTAGCTTTGCAATTTTCAATAGCCCTACTCATCAGCTATGTGGCCTTGGGCTAGATGCATGACTTCTCTGGGCCTGTTTCCTCATCTGTAAAATGGAGATGATAACAGGGGCTGCTTTATAAGATAGCTGTGAGGTTTTCACAAGAAAATGTATGCAAAGTGCTTTGCACATGTGCTTTGGCCAGAGGAAGCCCCCCCAAAATGTTAGCTATATTATTGTTATTTTTTTTTTTAATTTTTTTTTAACATTTATTTATTTTTGAGACAGAGAGAGACAGAGCATGAGCAGGGGAGGGTCAGAGAGAGAGGGAGACACAGAATCCGAAACAGGCTCCAGGCTCTGAGCTGTCAGCCCAGAGCCCGATGCGGGGCTCGAACTCACGGACCGTGAGATCATGACCTGAGCCGAAGTCGGACGCCCAACCGACTGAACCACCCAGGCGCCACATATATTATTGTTATTATTATGAATATGATGAATACGTGCTGGGCTGGGGGAATGGGACTGTGATGGCAGAAAACAATAATCAGAGGCGCCTGGGTGGCTCAGTTGGTTAAACGTCCAACTTTGGCTCAGGTCATGATCTCACCATTTGTGGGTTCGAGCCCCATGTTGGGCTCTGTGCTGACAGCTCAGAGCCTGGAGCCTGCTTTGGATTCTGCATCTTCCTCTCTCCCTGCCTTTCCCCTGTTCGTGTTCTGTCTCTCTCTCAAAAATGAATAAACACCAAAAAAATTTTTAAAGGAAACAATGATCAGACTGGGCCCACCCTGCAGCAGGACTGTTTCATTCCCAGTACATACTAGGTATTAAGGGAATGAATGAATGATTACTGGGTTCACGGTAAGGATTGATGAGCCGTCAGTCTGTACCTGTAGGGTCAGTGAGGAGGGGGTAGATTGGGTGAAGGAGGCAGCATTAGCATTCTTCTGAGAAGGGCTAAGACAATATCTCCTGTTTGTCCAACTCCAAAAATGACCCCTGCTCCCCAGGTGAATAGAAGGAAAGATGAAGAGGTCCCGTGTTGCTGGGGCCAGGCTGTGCCCCTCAGGGGGTCACGGAGAATGAAGGAGGGTGGGCTTGGCCCTTTAAAGGGGGTGGGGCCAGAGGCTCAGGCGAGGCCCTGATGGAGCAGGTGTGGGGCTGCTACTGAATGAAGGGTAGCCCTCTTGCCTCTGTGCAGTCCATAGACGGGAGACTGGGAAGGGTGTGCAGTCCATAGACGGGAGACTGGGAAGGGTGGTGGGTGTTTTCCTGGCCCATGACACCGGAGCTAAGCCATCCTGTTCCCACCCTTCCTTTGCTCACACTCCAAAACTGTGTATGTCTAGGAGATATTCAAAGCAGGCCTGGCTTTTTAGGCCTCTGACACAATCAGGAGGTAAGGGTGGTTCATGGTGTGAAAATCCACACACCTGACATTCAAAGAAAGAAAAACTTCCTGAGCATAAAGCTCAGAGAAACCCTAAATGTTCCAAGATCTAAAGAGACACAGGTTCAGATGGCTAGAACTGAGGGGAAGTTGGCCTCCCACACCTCAATTCTGACGGTTGAACAATCAGTTTACAACTGGCTATTTTTGGCTCCCACTGCTTCAGAAAATGTCCTTTTGGAAGCAAGGCCTCAGGGAGCCATCGCCACCTGTTTGGTCTGAGAATCATGCGTGACTTCCCCGATAAGGTCAGGCAACATCCCCTAAGAGCTGCTCAAATGATTCTCGGAACACATTCCCAACCTTGGCCATTCTTTCCAACCCCCAAAACAATCTCTTTCCATTTGTATGCCTCCCGCTCTTCAGAATGCAGATACATAGCCTTGGTTTTCCATTTTCTCTGCCTCATTTTTGTGTGAACAATAGACAAGAAACTAAAAACCTACCAGCTGACCATCGTTGGGGGTGGGGAAAAAAGGACAGAGATTTACCATCAACAAGAAAAAGCAATAAGGCCAAATATAACCAGAGCTGCCCCTGTTTGCAGAGCCCTTCCCATCTCGGCTGAGCCTCCTGTTGCGTCCCGCTACCTCTGTGATGAGGCTTCACCGTCTTCCTTCTTCAGATGAGAAACTCCGGCTCAGAGAGGTTATGTGAGTTACCCAAGCTCACACTCTGGGGAGTATCAGAGCCAGGTGGCAAATCCTTATGTGGCTCCAAAGCCCACACCCCAACCACCATGACAAAGGTGACAATTATGAAAACAAAAACTACTCATTATTGAGAACCTACTATGTGCAAGGCACTGTCCTAGTTGCACAGGTGATATTTTCATTGGTTCCATTCGTCACTCACATCCTACTTGGAAGAACACACCCTATTTTGCAGACCGGGAGACGGATGCCTGGAGAGAGGAAGTGGCTTGTCCTGGGTCCCATGTAAGGAGGTGAAAGAAATGGGACTTGACTCCTTTCCCTTCCCATAGAGTGATACAGATGCTTTGAGAGGGTACCCTGACAAACGGTTTTTCTTACTTTAGTGATTATGAATTATTTTTATGTGCCAGAAAAAAATAATGTAACTACAAAATAAATCTTGACTAGGTAGTCAAGTCCTGGATATTATTCCTCTTTAACTTTTTATTTATTTATAATTTTGTTTATTTATTTTGGGGAGGGGGAAGAGAGACTGCATGAGCAGGTGGGGAGGCAGAGAGAGAGACAGAGAGAGAGAATCCCAAGCAGACTCTGCACTGTTAGCACGGAGCCCTACGCAGGCCTCAAACTCATGAACCGAGAGATCATGACCTGAGCTGAAACCAAGAATCAGATGCTTAACCGACTGAGCCACGCAGGCACCCCCTGGATATCATTCCTTCTGACAAAGCTGTGGATGATAGTTAACTGATGGAGTGAGTGAATTCAAGGAAAACTATTAAGCTGAGTCATTTAGAGCCTTGGGGGAGTGTCTGAGTCTGAGCTAGAAGGAGCTCAGGTCTCTGGATGACAGTGAAGGAGGTGAGGCCCAAGAAGTGAAAGGGTCCTCCCAAGGGTTAGCAAAACTTCAGGCTGGTAGGGTTCAGAGTACAGACAGCGCTTTATATCCCCTGGGGTTGTCTCTACCTATTGACCCTATTTTACAAACATAGATCAGGACACTTGGTTGGCCAAAGGACTTTGGAGAATTTCCAGGAGAAAGAGAGAGAATGAAACTGGAAAGCTAACCTGATGGCCTACTGGGGGGAATTTTATGGCTTATCTGGACCACAGGAAGAATGTTGAAAATCCAGCCTGGTCCGTCACATTGTCCAGGGACACCTGTCATTTACTTTGGCCAGGTGTCTAAACTACTTCCTGTATTTGAGTGGCTGCCCACCTTGTGACTGAGGACTGAGAGCCCACCTTCCCACTCAAGGAGCTGAGAAGTCATGTAACTGGCCTCCCCACCACCTTTACTGTGCAGGGTCAGGCACATGACCAGACGCAGCACCCCAGACTTGGTGTTGGGAGCTAATGAAACACAGGCAGCAATATTGGGAGTGGGGTCTTTCCCAGGTTGGTTCCCCTGAAGCTCTTGGGGCCTTAATCCTGGTCAGGCAGCCCTGAGCCTGGTTCCCTGTCCTTGCTGAGAGTTCATGCAAAGGTGCTTTTAATTAATTTTCTGCCCAAATCATCCAGGGTCAATCTCTGTTGTTTGCAGTTTAAAATCCAGGCAGTTCCAGCACGTTGTTGGGTTACTTGCCCAGGGGCATTTACAATTAAGAGGCCCTATAGAATGAGAATTTCCACCAAGAGGTAGCTCATTATGGGGGAAAGAACAGAAACACAGGGCTCAAAGGGACCCAAGTTCAGTACCCTCTCTATACAAATTGTGCCACTTTAGGAAAGTTGTTGTGTTAGTTTTCTATTGCTGCCGTAACAAATTACCACACATACAGTGGCTTTAAAACAATGCAAATTTACCATCTTACAGTTCTGTAGGTCAGAATTCCAACATGGGTCTCACTGGGCTAAATCAAGGTGTTGTCAGGCCATGTTCTTCCCTGGAGGATCCAGGGGAGAATATGTTTCTTTGCTTTCTCCACCTTCTAGAGGTGGTCTGCATTCCTGGCCAATGCCTCTTCCTCCATCTTTGAAACTAGCAAACATCACCTCTCTCTGACCCTCCTTCTGTCATGCAGCTCTCTCTGACACAGCCAGGGAAGGTTCTCGACATTTCAGGGACTCATGTGATTAGACTGGGCTGCGTGGGTAATACAGAATAACCACCCCACTTCAAGTTCCTTAACCTTAATCACATCTGCAAAGTCTCTTTTGCCATGTAAGGTAATATAGGCACAGGTTCCAGGGAATAGGATGCAGATTTGGGGATTATTTTGTCTATAACAGGTTGTCTTGAGGTCCACTGAGATTCATGTCCATCCCTCATGCAAAATATATTCACTCCATCTCGTGGTGCCCCAAATTCTCATCCTGTGACCGCATCAACTTGAAGTTCAAAATCTCAGCGTAATCTCATCAGCTCCAAAGTCCCAAATGTCATCAGCTAAATCACATAAATTGGGGTGGGGGTCTGGGTCTAATCCATCCTGGGGCACAATTCCTCTCAAGAAACAAGCTATCTGTTCCCTAAATATGATGATGAGACAGACGTAACATAACAGTTATAGACATTCCTGTTCAACACAAAAGAAATCAATGGAAAAAAGAGTTGCTGGTTCTAAGCAATTTTGAAATCCAGCCAGGCAAAGTCCATCAGGTCTCAATGTCTGGGAATAATCCTCTGTAGCTCAGGGCTTTGCAACTCCACCCTTTTAGTCTTCCCCTCCACCACCCCTTTCTCATGAAAGGTAGCAGGTGTTTGCTGATGAGTGGTTTTACCAGCCCATGTCCTGTCCATAGGATTTTTGGGATCCGGCAGGCTAGTTTCATTTCATATTGTCTTTCAGGCCAAGCTGGCAGTGTTTCACTGGTATGACACTCTCAAGAACCCTGCGGGTCTCCTATTATGTCATGGGGACTCACTGCATTAGATAAGAGCCTCATCCACATACCTGTCCAAGGTAATCCCTTAATTTTTGGCATTTGCTGAGGTGGCTGAGCAAACACACCTTTAAGTTTCTGAGATACTCTGGGGTTTGACTGAGGGCATCTGTGACTCACACCCATAATCTTTTCAAAGAGCCTTTTGTGTGACTGAATACTTTGAACTTTTGATCTTTCTAAGGTATTAGCAGAAAGTTGTAGAGCTGCACACTCAGCCTTTTCTCTAGAGCATGATCTCCTGACAGCAAAGTTCTTAATTTCAGCATTTTTTCTAAGTGAGAGAGGCAGAGAAATACCCAATCATCAAGTCCTGCTTCCTTTTTTTGCAACAGTTCTTCCCCCAAGCTTCTCTCTTTCTGCTCATATTTTTCTATAAGCAGCAGGAAGATCCTTATAGGCCATACCTTCAACATGTTGCTTGGAAATCTCAGCTAAATATCCACATTCATCATTTACAGGATCCATTTTCCATATAAACTGCAGGACACAATCGTGCCACAATTCCTGTCCCTACACAACAAAGATCCCTTTCCTTCTAGTTTCTGATAACATGGTCTTCATTTTCTCCTGAGCTCTCACCAGCAGTGCTCTTTAAAAAGTCTTTTTATTTATTTTAGTAATCTGCACCCCATGTGGGGCTCAAACTCACAACCCTGAGATCAAGAGTTGCATGCTCTTCCAACTGAGCCAGCCAGGCACCCCCCACAGGCAGTGCCCTTAAAGCCCCATCTCCCCTCACAGTTTGTTCATGATGTTAATTTCTTCCGAGTCACTACAAACAAGTTGTTCATAAGCACTTCTACCAATAGCATATTCAAGGAGATCTAGGGTTTTTCTATCATACTTCTCAAAATTCTTCCAGCCTCTGCCTACTGCCCAGTTTCAAAGCCACTTCACATTATTTGTTAAGGCAACAGTCCATTTTGGGCACCAAAATCTGCATTTTTCCCCCTTGTTGCTATCATAGCAAACTGCCCCAAACTTAATGGCTTTGAACAACACGAATGTGTTATCTCATCATCGCGTAGGTTCAAATTCTAACTCAGGTCTCACTGGGCTCAAATCAAGGCGTCGGCAGGACTGCCTTGTTCTCTGGAGACACTAGGAGTGAGTCAATTTTCTTGCCTTTTCCAGATTCTAGAGGCAGTCTGCATTCCTTGGATCATTCCCCCTTGCTCAATCTTCAAAGCCAGCACATGTCACATCTCTCTGAACCTCTTTCCTTCATCACAGCTCTGACCACAGCTAGGAAAGTTTCTCTACTCTGTGATTAGATTGGGTCCACCTAGATAATCCAGGCTAATCATCCCATCTCAAATTCCTTAACCTTAATCACATCTGCAAAATATCTGTGTCCGTATCTGTAACATATTGACAGGTTCCAAGCATCAGAATACTGACATCTTTGGGAGGCTGTTATTCTGCATGCCGCATTACCTAACTCTCTGAGCCTCAATTTTCTCACCTGTAAAACGGGGATACTAACATTCCTCCCAGGATTGTCATGAAGATTGAATGAGAGAGCATCTGACACTGAATAAATGTCAGAAATGCAGGCTACACCCCAAACCCACTGACCCAGAATGTTCGTTTTAATCCTTAGGAGACTGAGATGCACAGCAAAGCTGGAAACATGTTAATGTTGAGAATTTAGTGGTGGACTGAGAATCTCATCCCTTGGACCCTAACGCTGCTTTGCCACTAATTTTACTCTAAAATAAGGGGCCTGTTCAGGTATCCTCAAAGAGCACTTTCATCCAGGACATTGAACTAGCCAGATTCCAAAGCTAATTAAAATCTTATGTTTTGGAACTGATGATACAAGTTTCACAATGGTGAAACTGTAGGCAGCAGCCATTGGGTGAGTGGGAGGGATTTTCAGCAAGGGGAGCTTCCTGCCATCCTTCAAGTCACATCATTAAGATGACCACCCCCTCTGCCTAGACATGAGGCTGACTCGGTCCACTGTTTGTGATTTTAAGAAATCAATGTATTCCCAGTAGGCTGGACTGGAGCTACAGGAGGGCCTAGTGGTCCCACCTGAAACAATGAAATGGTTGTCAACTACCCAACTCATTCCCCGCCCCAACCCCCATAATTAAGGAAGATTAAGAAGGTAGATTCCTCATGTTCTCTGGCCACAATTATGTGAACACAGAGACTGTCTTCTTGGTGGAGAGAATTACATGGAACCCCCCTGGCATGTTGAACAATGAGTCAGCACAGGTCAGCCCCTGTTGGAGCCCAGCCCAATGCTTCATTGGCTGAGAGTCAAAGGCTTTCTGCCCCCTTCAAGGACAGACTGCTTTCTCTATGACTTCTCAGACCCTCAAATCTCACCATCTTGACCCATGCCTGAAAGACTCCTTCCTTCACCATGCAAGAGAGGCCCACTGTGCCCACCTGAGTTCCCTCTGCTCGCTGGTCCTTAATGAAGATAATTCTCACTATCATTACTGAGGTACACACAGAAAGCTGGGTTTAAATATAAAATTCTGGGTCAGTGAGCTGGCCTACTTCATTCTTTTCATCGATCCTGGGTCCTAAATGAAGAGAGAAATTTCTCCATGTTTAAGTTGCTCGAAGAGCCCAGTCTGAAACTCTGGGGGTTGAGGAAAGGGAGGTGTTTTGGAAATTCCACATGTTGTGGTTACCCTATGTGAAAAGGTGGGGACTCTTCCCGAGACTGACTTGGCCCATATCCTAGGGTTCTCCAGACCCTCTGAGATGGGGAGAAGCCGGGGAAGGCCCTTGCCCAAGGGCAGGAGGGCTGCCCAGTGGCCACAGCCTGGATACCAGGGGGTGGGGTAGGTGACCTGTGGCCTCAGGCCCCCCGGGCTGTGAAAGCCTGCTGTGCCACACAAGGCTCTCTGCCTAGAGTTTCTAGTGGCAGACTGCGTGGTGGAGGGGGCCTCGCCTTGACACAGAAGCCTGGGTAGTTTCCACCCAAGTCCACATGAGCAAAGGAATGGACATAAGTGTGTGGCCAACAGTCTGGCAAGAGGTGGGGGCTAGGAAGTGGGGGGAGCCAGATGAGTTTGGCCGGGCCATTCAAGCTTAGCTCCCAGAAGCACTGAATGCCATGTTAAAAGCTCTGGATGGAGTTGTGAACTGTTGAAGAAAGCTGAAATCACTGTCATGGTGGTGGTGGGGGCACCTTTATTTAAGCCCTGGATTAACCCTTACCTAAAGGAAATGAGTGTTGTGGGGCTCCACCCCTGTACCCAGCAGTGTCTGTATGACTTTGCATGGCCTCCCTGCTCATCCTTAAACAATCCTGTGAAGTGGGAATTAGTTATCACTACAATGGAGTCATGGAAGATCATACAATTGGCCCTCATTCCTGAGCTTGCCCTGCATGTAGCCTTTTCCTAAGTGACTTTGCAGTTACTCCCATTCAAGGAGTGCAGTCAGTTTCCCTGCCCCTGGCTTTGCATTTGGCCATGTGACTTGCTTTGGCCAATAGTGCAAGGTGTGCCTCTGCCGTGGCCATGAGAACATTCCCCTTGACAAGTTTGCTGGCTCCCAGCAGAGGCTCAGAGACAAACAGAGCCAGCCTGGATCAGCCAACCCCTGGCCGACCTGCAGACTCCTGATTTAAAGAAGTGCTTCTTACTGTATCTGGCTGAAGTACTGTGGGTTTTGGGGGGGGGGGTTTGTTACACAGCATTATCATGGCCAAAGTTAACTGATACACAAAGATGGTAACAGACTATTTCATAGAATCACAGGGGGGATTCAATGAAAATAATCCACCAAAAAACTCTAGCTAAGTGTTTCAGTTTGGGGTGTGCCTGGGTAGCTCCATTGGTTAAATGTCCAACTCTTGATCTCAGCTCAGGTAATGACCTCAGGGTGGTGAGTTCAAGCCCAGCATTGGGATCTGCACTGACATAGAGCCTACTAAAAAAAAAAAATTCAGTTTGGGAAGATGAAAAACTTCTGCAGATGGGTGGTAGTGATGGTTGTGTAACAGTGTGAACACACTTAATGTCACCAAACTTTACACTTAAACATGGTTAAAATGGTAAATTTGATGTATTGTATATTTTACCACATTAAAAAAAAACACTAAGAAAACAGTGTCAGGCACACAGGCAGTGCTTGAGAAATGTTAGCAATGACTAGAAGGCAGCGGGAAGTTTGTGGTGCAACTGCTATCCAACAACACTGCAAGAAGTGATCAGTTAAGTCGCCCAGGTGAATGGCTCTGAAGTGACTATGCCTGGTGCCTCGAGCCTCATTTCCTAAAAGAAGGGGCGCAAACTCATTCCTACTAATATGCCAAACAGTGTTTGCAGTGGTGACATAAGGAGAATAATGTTAGAGCTAGAAGATTGTCGAGCAAAGAGTCTCCCTTTGTTGGGAGAAACTGAGGCTCAGAGAGAGGCTACCTCAAGGTCACTCAGTAACTTTGTGGCAGATCTAAAACTGAAGCTAGGTTTCTTGACTCCTAGCCCAGTGCTCTTTCTATTCTGTCACACACAGGCTTCATCTAATCACTAATAGGCACCTGCAGACAGGATTTGGGGATTCCTGGTGCATCTCAAACCATGTGAGCAAGACATCAACCAGCACACAAAGCAATTCCTGCTTGCAGTTTCCTTTGACACGATGATGAGATAAAATGGTTTTCCCTCCCTTCTCCTCCTTTTTTAAATTAAGCTGAATACATTTCTTCATGGGATCTTTATTCCAGTTTTGGACAGGGTTAATTAAAAGAAAAATACATATTAAAAGGCCAATTTGATTACTGCTACACATTAGTGATGCAATGAATAATTGATTGAATGTCTATGTTAATTGCTTCCTGAATCAGTGATTTTGCTGCTGAATACCAAAGAGCTGTTGCTATTTTGAAATGAATGATAATTTCAACGCTCCAGGATGGCAGAGCATAACACAGGAGTGCCCTCCTGGGTTTAAACCTACCTCTATTTCCTCTTGGCTCCCTTTATCCTGACTTCTCTATTTCTTCCCTGGATCACTGTCTATCACCCACTCCTGAGATCAGCAGCTTTCAAACTCTGGTCTGCATCGGACTCCAGGGAGCTTGTTGAAATGCACAATCCTGCCCCCGGGCTTTGATCTGTCAGGCCTGGGACTCTGTATTGTCAACAAGCATTTTAGAGGCTGGGTTGGGGGTTTTGCTTTGAAAAAAGCTGCCTGATGTCCTATGAGGTGCCAGACTCCAAACTCTGAGAATCACCACTTCCTCCCACTGGGTGGAAACCCTGTGCTTCTTTGCTGGTGGGTTTCTCTACAGCCCAACTTACGTAAAATGAATCCATTACTGACCTCCCATAACCTGCTTTTCCTCCTTGAGTTGCCAGCTCAGCAAATATGGGCTCTGCCCAGCCCTACTTCCTCAAACCCAGAAGCCTCTTCTATTCTTTTACCAGCACTTCCCCAAACACCTGTTCAGCAGCCAGATCCTGCCTGTTTACCCCCATTACAAGTTCTACTGAAATATTCGTTTCTGCAACTTT
Organism: Panthera tigris; assembly: GCF_018350195.1. Lineage (NCBI taxonomy): Eukaryota > Metazoa > Chordata > Mammalia > Carnivora > Felidae > Panthera > Panthera tigris. The sequence continues at coordinate 51,730,421 of NC_056661.1, forward strand.
AAAACATTCGTTTCCAAGAGTTCTCTTTTTTTCTCCCAATAGCCAGTTTAAAAAAAATTTTTTTAATGCTTATTTATTTTTTGAGAGACAGAGAGAGAGAGAGAGAGAGAGAGAGAGAGAGAGAGAATGAGTGGGGGAGGGGCAGAGAGAGAGGGAGACACAGAATCCGAAGCAGGCTTCAAGCTCCGAGCTGTCAACGCAGAGCCGGATGGAGGGCTCAAACTCGTGAACCAGGAGATCATGACCCGAGCCAAAGTCAAACGCTCAACCGACTGAGACGCCCAGGCACCCCACCAATAGCCCTTTTATTGCTTCTCCATTTCATGATGCAGTAACTTCTTTCTCTGAGATGTTAATTACACTGGCTTTGGGAAGTCATCTTCTGCTTCCTGTATCATCTCTATTTTCTCTCAGTGTTTTCCTCCCGTTCTGGTTTCTGTTTCCTTCAGACACCTGCTGAGAGAGCCTGGAGGTCTATTTCCATTTAGGGGAGAAGCACTATGCAGCTGACTGGGAGCTCTGTGGGGGTGATCAGTGAAGGGTAGGCTTCATGGAAGGTGGCTGAGATGGGCTGTGCAATGGGAGGCCCCAACATAGCAATATCTATGGGTGTTTCTTTGGGAGCCAGTGAGTTTCCCTAGGGCAGAATCGCCCAGTCCTCTGCCTGGATGCAGGCATTCTCAGAGCAAGTAGGCAAGGGACTTTGCCCATATCGACCTTTCTTTCTATTGACTCGTCCTTCATCCTTCCTTCTAGGGTGGGCCTCTAGCACTGCCCTCACCCCCAGCTGTGCCTTTTGGCAAATTTTCGCCCAGCACATCAGACCACCTGGCTCCCTGAGCCGGTGGGTGCCAGCCATCTGGGCACCAGCTCTTCCTCCCCCCAGGTCCTGCTGGATGCTATGGAAGGGCCCAGCTTGCCTGCGCCATTTCTGGGCAGACGTCCTGATACCCCGGGCAGCACTGCCATCTCAGCTCTCACTCTCACACACCCAGTGAGGGGGCTGAGGGTGTGGGGCTCTGGAGCCAGACTGTCCGGATTCAGGATCTCCTGGGGTCTGGCAAGTGCCTGCCCCTCCTGTGAAAGGGCCAAGGTAACAGCATCAGGTCCCCGAGAGGAGAGGAGAGAATGTGTGAAAAACTTAGCACAGTGCCTGGCACAGAGCACACACTTGGTAAGCACTAGCTCTTCTGACTTGAGGTGACCACATTCCTGACTGGAACTGTGCCGTTGCTGGTGAAGGAGGCTTCACAGTATGGGGAGGTGGAGGCAGAAGGGGGGTGGGCGGCACTATCATGCCCATGTTATGGATCAAAATAAATATCAGGGTGAATCAAAATAATCATATAAAATTGATCATGCTTCATAATCATATCTGTGTCATAGCAGAATGTAAAAAAAAAGGGAGGGGCAGAAGAGAATACAAAATAGGACTGTGGTGATATTTTCTCCTTCTACCCTGAGAACTTTCTATAACGTTGAATTACCACTTTTTAAATCTTTTAGACAAGTAGTTTGAAATTAGGGCAGTGTGGGATCATAGAAAACAATCAGAGAGACCCATTCCGAACCCCAGCTCTGGGACTTGCCAGCTGTGTGACATTAAATGAGTCGTTCTGTGTGCCTGAGCCTCAGTTTCTCAAGTGAGCAAGGGTGCGATATTTTGGGTGAGTGGTATTTTCTTATTTTTCCTTGTCTCTAACTTTCTAATTTCTCTTTGGTTTTCACTGTACCTATACAACTTGCATAACGTGGAGAAAAGATATTTAAATATACTATCTACTTTGCATCATGTTTTTAAGATTAAATTAGGTCATGAATGTAAGGAAGCTGATGACACTTACAATATTAATTTTCAAAGAATAAACAGGTCTCAGCAGGATGCGAACGGGGGACAGATCACTCAGGGGGTGGGACAGTTGGGGGGCCAGGGGAGGATGTGTGGGTGTGGGAGATCTGGGGTCGGGGGGGGGTGCTTGTAGGGCGCACGGTGGGAACAGCTCCTATCACCAGCTCACATGGGGTTGGCTGACTTGCCTCCCAGGCCTGCCTCGCGTCCGCAAGGCCTCTGACTAAACAAGAGCATTTCCGACTCCTTGGTGAAGCCACCAGCTCCTGACTGCTTCGTGACTAGGGTCACAGTATAGCTTGTCCCCCCTGGGGAATCCCTGAGTGGGGAGGGCTGGAGTAGGGGATAGGTTCCACCCTGCCCCCTGACTCAGGCTCCATCACCAGAAAAAAAGCCATCCAAACCACAATCCACAATTGCTTGGCAGAGGGTGTATCTGGGGGAAAGTGGGAAAGGGCTGAGCCTGTGGGCCCTGCTGTTATATCCATTCTGCAGATGAGAAAACAGAGGCAAAGGGGCAGAAATGAGACAATGACCATAAGAGGTGTTTGGGAAAAGCACTGAGTGTGGTTCCAATGCCAGGAGCTGGGACTGTTCCCTCCACCCCCTCCCCCCACACACCCTACGCAAGTGGTAAGTGCAGATCAGAGCTGAGGACGAGGGGTATATATGCATACGTAAAAGTCAGAGATAAAAAAGAACGTGTCCCTGTGGCTATGGGGGATGTGGAGATAGGGATGTCAGGCACGACAGAGGCAGGCCTTAGTGGAAACTGAAAGAAAAGGCACGGTCCACCCAGAGGGACAAGGGGTCATCAGGAGCAGACCTGGAGATGGGCAAGCTCAAGGAATGTTCTGGAGACAGCAAGTTTCTCAGGTCAGGATGTGAGGGTCTCTAGAAGGAGCAGGGAGGGGGGAAAGTATTTTGGGGCTTTGTGTCTGTGGTGAAGGGTCTGTTTAGAAGCCAAGAGGTGTCGGGGAGTTAGGGAAAGTTCTTGAGTAAGCCAGTGGTACATAGAGGCTGACTCAGGAAGATGTGCAGGCCAGAACCAGCCTGGGGTAGGCAGGGTGGGAAAGATTTACACAGGGTCCTTGTTTTGAGTGCTGCACTTGAGAGGGAGAATTTCCTCTGGGCCGCCGGCTGGCCGAACTGTAACACTCCTTCCTCTAGAGGAATTGGATGGGAGGCTCTGGCTTTCTGCAGCTCCTGTCAGGGAATTTTGCCCAAATCAACAGCCTTCTAGGATGACGTAGAGGAGGGCTGATTATTTGATGGAGAATCTAACTCTGGAAACAGTTCAAGGTCTGGACACTCTAGACCCCATGTGCTTGGTTCCTAACAAGGTAGGAAATTCTTAAACCTTCTCTCATCCATAAGGCACACGTGATCACTTAATAAGCCCTTCCTGTGGGTTGTTTAATTTTCCCTGAACCAGGGCTCTGTACCCTGAGGACTGCTAACATGCTCATTTCACAGATGAGAAAGCTGAGGCTCTGCCCGGGCCCTACAGTCAGCTGGCAGAGTGAAGTCTCAAACCTGGTCTCCAGACTGCGTAAGACCCCGTGCTCACTTCCTTGAGCCAATGGACTCGGAACCAGAGGAATGGCGGGGCCTGAGGAGTCCTGCTGTAGCCCTACAGTCCTCCTCCTCACGGGCACCTGTGCTCCCGGACACATTTCACCTTAGTAGAGTTCAACCAGATGGTTATTTAAAGGGCAGGAGTCTATTTGAAGAGCTGGCCAGGAGGCTGCTGTAACGGGAGGTCATCTTTACGTCAGTAGCTAATGTGTTCATTTTATTATTTGCTTGGCAAAATTTATGCACGGCACTTCAAGCCAGTGGTTCCTTTATGTTCCTGGTTAGGATAGGTGTAAGTTTTTAAAAATGTGACTTAGGGAAACACACGGACTGGGGGGAGGGTCCAGAACTTGAGAAGCACTGGGCTGGGTGGTCCCTAAAATGTGGCCAAGCTTGCCAAATTATTCCAGGAGATACTGAGAGAGGCCTTTGAGCCCCAGACACATCAGCCCAGCTTCCCTAGATTCTTAGCAGTATCTCCATTTCATGCCCATTGACAGGGGCTCAGAGAGGGAAGGCAGCTTCCCTGATATCACCCAGCAAGACAGTAGCAGAGCTGGTTGAGAAGAGGGTTTTTGGTGTCCCAGGCCCCCGCCTTAATTCCCAAGGCACACCCAGGGGAACACGGGGCTCTAGAAACCCAAGGCTGGGCCAGAGCTGAGTAAGAGTCTCCAGCAGCCCTGGCGTCCTCATTAATCTCCCGACCTCAGAATGGGTTGTTTTCCCAGGAGGAACAATCGGTGCCTTTGGGGACAGCACAGCCCCTGAGATGGGGACTCCGAGAGAGCCCTGGGCTGCAGAATGTAGACTGTGTCCTGCCAGCTCACAAAAGAACAGTCTTTCCTGGCAAGCTCATAGGGATGTGTTCCTGGCAGTGTATCTGGGAAGATCAGGGTTACCAGGGAGCCCGGGCTCTCCCTGGGGATGCTGGAGGGGACCCAAGGCAGCGTGCCACAGGGGGATGAACACCGGCTTGGCCTGTCACTGCCACTGATGAGTGTTCTGGTTTTCAACCATTCACTTCATGTTCTGAAACATTTAAAAGCACCTCTTCCATTCTGATTCTGTCCTGAGTTCCCTGCCTGGAACTCTGACCACATCAGTCTCAGAATCTCACAGAGCCCGAGTCTCTGCTCTAATATCAATAAGCTATATGGTCTGGGGCAAAGGACCCAGCATCTCTGAGCCTCAGTTTCTGCTTCCATGAAATGGGTATGATTATATACCTACCAAAGTGGTAAAATAAAAAGGACTGTATGAAAGGTTTGATGGGGGGTGTGGAACAACAAGAACTCTCATACACTGCTGGTGAGAACATGAGGTGAGACAGCCATTTGGGAAAATGTTTTGACAGTTTCTGGGAAAACAATACACATACCCCATGGCCCAACAATCCCACTCCGAATAAGAGAAATGAAAATGTATGTCCACCCAAAGACAGGTCATGAATATTCAGAGACTCGATTTATAATAGCTTAAATATTCATAATAGCTGCCCTCACAGGGGAACAGATGAACAACTTGTGATGGGTTCATATGATGGAATACTAAGCAGCACCGAAAAAGAATGGCCCATTGATGCCTACAACAACATAAAGGAATCTCACAGACACGCTGAGTGAAAGAAGCCAGATTCAAGCGAAAACGTACTATTTACTTCTCATGGTATGAGGTTCAAGAGTAGGCAGAACCTATCCACGGTGATAAAAGTCAAAGCAGTGGTTGCCTCCAGTGGGTGAGGAAGGATCCCCTGGAAAGCAGCCTGAGGGAGCCCCCTGGAGAGCTGGCAGTGTGCCGTAACTGGATCTGGGTGTTATTAGTCACACAGGTATAAACAGAGTAGAAATTCATCTGGCCGTATGCTTGAGATTGATTTTACTCTGCAATTCCTGTCTCAGTGAGAGAAGGAGAATGAGCACACGTGACAGATGGGAAGGGTCATCCCCACCTCACAGGGCTGTTCTGAGAATAAAGAAGAGAATGTTTCCAGTTCCTAGTGGGTTCTCCGTCAGCTGTGGATTAGTCAAAGTCTAGTGGGGGGTATGTCTCATTCTCTCAAGGCCTTGGTTTCTTGCTCTGTAAAATGGGAATAAAGAAAGTTCTCTGGAATGGGGTCTGCTGCGTGAGGGGCAAAGAGGGGGTGGTCTGTACAGCTTTCCTTCACTCAGGGACTTTCTCAGAAGACCCAGAAATTCTGTCCCAAAGTGCTGTCCCACTCCGTCCCCTTCCACAAACAGCACAAGTCACTAGTTAGTGTGACAAAGTCACTAACAAACACCCCCTGTCAGGCAGCAGTTCTGGGAAGCCCGGTCACAGAGACGCCCCAGGGACTCAGGAAGATACAATCCCGGGGCTTTAACAGCAAGGATGGGCCGAGGTCCCAACCATCCTGCATCAATGGGGAGCATGGATCGTGGGCCTTCTGTTACAGTCAGGGAAACTGAGCCTCACAAAGATGAAAGGGCTGGTGGGCAAGGGTGTGGGACCAGGTCAGCGTGACCCCAAACTGTGGTCGGCTCACTGCAGCACTGAAAACCAAAGAACACTTATCAGCGACGTGGCCCTCGAGAAGTCACTTAGCCTCTCTGGGCCTCAGCTTCCCTCCTCCACTGCCATCTGGGAGGGCAGGGGGTTCGGTGTACCTTGCTCTCCTTGTGGCCTCAGCACACAGCACCGGCGTGGCACAGAGTAGGTGCTCTGTAAATACTTGTTACAAGGAATCAGTGAATCCCTGAATGAGTGTGGCATTCAAGGTAAGCCTGATCTGGCCCCTCCCATGATATCCCTGCATACGGAGCCTCCACCCCCAACCCTCTGTATTCTTTTTATTTTTTTTATTTTTTTTTTTTTAATTTATTTTTGGGACAGAGAGAGACAGAGCATGAACGGGGGAGGGGCAGAGAGAGAGGGAGACACAGAATCGGAAACAGGCTCCAGGCTCCGAGCCATCAGCCCAGAGCCTGACGGGGGGCTCGAACTCACGGACCGCGAGATCGTGACCTGGCTGAAGTCCGACGCTTAACCGACTGCGCCACCCAGGCGCCCCAACCCTCTGTATTCTTATCTTTGGGCTTTATCCCTATCCACAGCATCTCCCCCACCCAACACCTTCCCCCTCCTGTCTGCCTTGCTTTCCCCCAAAACATTTATGCCTGGGAGGGAAGTGAGAACTTTCTGTTTTCTGCCCCTTTACAGCATTTCAGAGATAAGCATAATAAAGACTGCTCCACTGACCAGGCATCTGCACACTAAGGCCTGTGGGTCCAATAGGGCTGCCATCTATTTTGTAAATAAAGTTTTATTTGCACTTATTTACATATTGCCTATGGCTGTTTACACACTACAACAGCAGAGTTGGAAAGCTACAACAGAAATCATCTGACCCTCAAAGCCTAAAATACCTCTTATCTGGCTCTTTAACCGAAGAATCCTGACCTCTGCCATAGATTAAGTGTAGACTATGAGATTTTACACATATTATTTTGTTATGTCTTCAGAACAACCCTATAGGGGCGCCTGAGTGACTCAGTTGGTTAAGCATCCAACTTCCTCTCAAGTCATGATGGCCCCGCGTCGGGCTCTGTGCTGTCAGCTCGGAACCTGAAGCCTACTTCAGATTCTGTGTCTCCCTCTCTCTCTGCCCCTCCCCTGCTAGCACTCTGTCTCTGTCTGTCTCTCTCGAAAATAAGTAATAAACATTTAAAACAATTTTTTAAAAAACAACCCAATAGGAACTTGGGAACCACTGTTATGCCCATTTTGTGGAGGTGGAAACCAAGGCACAGACACCAAAGGACTTGCCCAAGGTCATGTAACCAGTAGACAGGGGATTTGAGTCCACCAATGTCCTATATTCCAGGAACAGACTCTAACTGCAAACACAAGACAAACACAGTGAAACTGGCTTGAAAGTTGCAAGTAGATTCTATAAGCACAAGAGAAGTTCTGTAGATGAGGGTAAATGGGGCCAGAGGAGCCCAGAAGGCTCTTGGAAGAGGCGGAATCTGAGCTGAGTCATTTAGGGAGAGGAGTTTAGCCGGATGGGGGGAGGTGAGAAATCTGGAAGAGTACATGAAGGAAATCCGGAAGGGTGGACCAGATAACTGGGACAAGGCAGGGGCACGAGCCAGCTGGGGAAGGCTGGCTTAAAGCTGGGTTAACAGGGAACCACAGGAGGACATTCTTAAAAGGATGCTGAAGGGCAATTTATTTGCAGGGCCTCAAAGGCTGCCAAATGCACAGACAGGAGAAGGGCAGTGCTGCAGGAAACTCCTTACCTAGGCAATACAAGGAATTCCTAATTTCCTAAAAAGGACACAGACGAGAGCTGGGTGGCTTTTGGCAGAGTGGATTATCAGCGAGGTTTTCCCTGTGGCCAAAACGTTGGCAAAAAACTCCCTCCAGGGCACAAACCATACGAACTTGTGCAAGTGATTTAAATCCATGCCTTGATTTCCTCAACTGTAAAACCGGGAATGCTATGGGCTTGTGTGAGGGCTAAAAGGCACTGATATTTGCGAAGCACATCGAACAGTGCCCAGCACGAAGTAAGCGCTAGAGAAGCGTTTGTTAGGTAAATACAGAGCACAAATAAGATCCAACTTCAGCAAATATCAACTCCTAACTTTTTCGCCCCGAATGATTCACATGCTGTTCGGAATTCACTCGGTGCACAATGTGGTTAATTTAAACACTGCCACAGAATGGCGAACCTGAACGGCATTTCAATGAACATAAACCTTATTTTTAACAAGACACACTTGGGCACTTGCAAGAACATTTAAAAATACCTTCCCTGTTCCAAAGCAGTATTGTGTGGGGCAACCAGGTCCAGGGAGAAATCCTTAGTTTTGGGGTCACTGTTTTCTTTGGGGCCAGGGCTTTGGGGAGGGGTACCGGCCAGAGTTGTTGCAGGGGCTGCTATGGGCATCTGTGGCTGAGCTGGAAAGGGATTTTGCAGGTCGTTGATCAACCTTGAAGTTGATAACTGTTGGTCTGCTCCCCTCTAGACTGGGGGTTCTCAGAGGGAGAGGTGCTGTGTCTTCTTTCATTCAACACACAGGGACACCTGCTGCACTGTGGACATAGGGTTGGGGCCTCAGTTCCAGGGCTCATATTCCATTGGAGTGATAACGAACGTGGAAATGAACAAACAAGCCAATGAGATTGTTCCAGAGAGTTACATGTGCTTTTGAGAAAATAAACAAGAAAATGGGACTCCTGTGTGTGTGGCGGGGGTGGAGGGCGGGGGGCGGTGAGGATGTTCAGGTAGGAAGGGCTTCCCAGGTGATGACTTTTGAGCTGAGCACGGAATGAGGAGTTAGTCCTGGAAGATCCGGGGAAGAGTGTTGGAGGCAGAAGAAATAGCATGTGTGAAGTCCTAATGGCATGGTGGAACCCGGTGATTTTAGACCTGACAGAAGACTGGAGCGGAATGGGTAATGTTGACTGGCTGAGATGCAGTGGTAGGGCCAGACCATACATGACACAGAGACCCATGCAGAGGCCCCCTCCAGAACCCCCAGGAAGAGGTGATGGGTAGCCGGCATAGGGTGGGCACAGGCACTCGGGGAGCAATGGGAAGCCCCGCCCAACTCTAGTCAGTGCAATTCACATACTGCTTTTTATATGAAGGGTGGCCCTTGGATTGTTCAACCTTGCCGTTCTGTCCTGGCACTGAGGCTGGCACACAGTAGGCATGTCATAAATGTCTAATGAATAGTCACAATCACCAGCTTTGCCTCAATGACCCTCAATCTCCAGCAAATCTGCAAGTGCATGCTTGCTGCCTTTTCTTTCTTTCAAACGGTTCTTGTGCATTTCTTCTTGGCACCTCCGTCTGCTGGACTGCCGGGCAAAAGGGGTGTGTGGTGTCAGACCATGCCTTAGAGCCCCTGCAAGGAGGCTGGATGGATATCTCGGCCCTGTCTCTCCCAAGTTCCGTGGCTGGGAGGGATTGCATTTTGATCGATACTTGGAGTTGCAGCAAAATGTCTGTGTCTAGTGTTTAAGGAACAACCAATAGTGGAGAACCGGCCCACTGATGAATTATTTCTTTCAGCACCTCCTCAACCGCCAAGAAAATGCTTAAGGCATGTTTGCCACTCTGCAACATATCCAAACAGTGCCTCATAAAGGAGAAGCTGAATCCTTGACCGAAGCCCCATTTCCCCCCAACCTCAGCATATTTTGGTTCTTTGCAGTGAGAGAGTGCTGGGGTCTTACGTTCCCTGCCAAGTCCGCATACTGCATTCAGGCACTTCTTATTTCAGGTGGCTGACTACAGAAGTTACAAGTTGTTTTAAACAGGTTTCAGAAACAACATCAGGCAGCTTTGCAAATTGTGATCTCATTCCCTCTCTCCTTTAAGGGGATCAATAATTCCCAATTTACAGATAGGGAAACTGAGGCCTGAGGAAGTTGCAAGATGAGCAGGATTTGTTATCTGGTGGTGTTCAGACTTACGTGGGTATTTTGCCTCCAAATAGTGCCCTCTCTTCCACTCTGAGAGGCAGGCATGAATGTGAAAGCAGTGTTGTGTCGCGGAGCTATGAGGGTCACCAAGCCTTGGTCACCAGCAATATCTCGGCACATACTGGACACCCAACAGAGCAGCAGTGTCCAGGGTCCTGAGGACAGCTCCACAGGATATAGGACAGCAATCAATGGCCGAGTGCCCGCTACTTGCCAGGCCCTGAGAACATCACAGCAAACAAGACAGACACAGCCACTGCCTCCCTGCCGCAGAGAGTCTGGCCGGACGCTGGTTCTTAGGCAAGGGACTTGCTAGAAAGGGAACCTCAAGCTTGATCTGGAGGAAAGAGTAGGAGCTGGCCGGGCAGAAGGAGGTGAGAAGAAACAGTGAGAAGACCCAGAGAGAGGCACGCCACCAGCAGGAGGGAGGCACAGGCCAGCCTGAGGGGATGGGGAAGGTGGGGACCCACAGGCATCAAGGAGGCTGCTGTGGCATTTCCACCCACAGAGTCTGATGGTAGGAGGAGGTGCGGCAAAGCAGGGAAGAGGGTCATGGAGTCCAGCTCATCCCTTGAGGTTTGAATTCCGAGGCCGTGAGGTTTGAATCCAGAGTTTTGTCTAGAGATCTTTCTTGTTCCTCTTCTGTTGGTGATGACATAGCCCACAGGTGTCCAAATACAACCTTGGGGGCTCTCCAAGTGATATCCTGGAATTCTCTAGAGCATCCTGACACGCAAGGGCCCTTTTGGACCCAGAGGTCCTGAAAAACTGTTCGGAGCCAAGTGAGCCACTCTCTCCAGGCAGAAAGGGGCATTCTGCTTATGGCTAATATTCACATAATGTCTTCACAACCACATCTCCCAGAGGCTGTATTCCCTGAATGTCCCACCTTAACTCCTTATTAATTACTTTTCATTCTGGGCAATCTTAAGGCTCTAATCTTTCTATTCCACCATTTCCCAGCCCTCATCCCTGATTCCAGGCACACATATCCACCTGCCTACTCAGTGCCACGGCTGTGATCTCTAACAGACATCCTAAGGGCGGCCTGATTCCACCCCACCAATCCTTCTCCCTTGAGCTCTCCACCTTGGCAAATGGCCACCACCTTCCCAATTGCTTGGGAAAGAAATCAGGGAGCCATCCTTGATTGCTCTCGTTCCCTCAGCCCTTGCATCCAATCCCTTGGCAAACCCTACTGGTGCTATCTCCAAATTTATCCCAAATCTGAGCCTTTCCACCTCCTCCCCGGCTGCACTCAGGTCCAAGCCACCACTGTCTGTTGCAATTCTCTCCCCCTTGTACACCCACTGGCTGTAGCTTGGTTCCCATGGAGCAGCCAGAACGGGTGTGTGCAAAGCACAGACCGGATCAGGTCACTTCCCTGCTCAAATCCCTTTCGACCGTGTGCACTGGAACTAGAATCCAGTGCAGGCTCCGTTCTCTGGCTTGCAAGACCCTGCATGATCTGGCTCTGCCGGCCTCTCCAGCTTCTTCTCTGTCTGTTCTCTTCAATCACGCTCTATACCTGCCTTCTTTTTGTTTCGCCAACATGCAAGTCTGCTCCTGTCTCAAGGCCTTTGCACTTGCTGTCTCCTCTACCCAGAACGCGTTTTCCCCAGACACGTACCTACATCCCCCCCATGATTCCAATCCAACTCAAGCCTTCCCTTACACCTCACCTAATGCTGCCTCCCATTCACTTTCTATCACATCACTGCTTTGCAATGACCTTAAAACTAGCTTCTTTGTTTATATGTTTAATGCCTGTTTCTATCCTGCCACAAGAGCATAAGCTTCATGAGCACAGAGACCCTCCATCCTCTCTGTTCAGTTTACTGGACCATCTCTGACATCTAGAACTATGCCCAGAAAATAGCAGGGACTCAATAAACACCTGCCGACTTACTGACTCACTCAGTACCTTTGCTCAGGTTGTTTCCTCCTCCCATGGTGTTATCCCCTTAGTGGTCATTTTTAATAGTCAAAGATATTTTTAGAGAAGACAAATTTGTTTGCTTCTGATTAAAACCACGATGTTATCACTTTTGCCCAGTTATGTTCTTATGCTGCCACTATTGAAAAAAGCGGTATTGGAGACTTCATTTTCCTTCATTTTCTTTCCTGTAACGTGGGGTCCCTTAACTCAGTTATTAACTTGAACAAGAAAAGGATGCCAAGAACAGGGAAGACGAGGGAGGAAGGGCACACTTTTAGTACCTCTGTGCCAGGGTCTATGCCAGAGCTTTCCTAATATCATCTCACCTGGGTCTCCATCACCCCAGTGGGACAGGCGTTACTGTGGCCATTTTGCAGATGAGAAAGCTGAGGCACAGAGAGTTTAAGCAACATTCTCAAGTACACATGGCTGGCAATTGGTTGGAATTGAACCCAAGGCTGCCTCTGTAGAAAGAGAAGCCATGAGGCTCCTTGAGAGAACCTTTTCCTCTTCTTGAAGGTCCAGTCTTTAACTGCCTGTGCATCCTTCCCGGCCTTCTCAGAGGCGGGCACTGGCCAGAATCCCGCCTTCGGCCTCTTCTCAGAGGTGTCAGAGGAAGCATTTTGATGGATTGCACTTCCAAAATAAGAATTCTTGCCATTTCTCAAAAGCTTGACGGAGAACTTCTAGAGCGGGGTGGTGCATTTCTCCGCCTTAAACACACACGACATCCACATATGCTCCATTTGTCACATCCTGCTCCCAGCCTCTCAAGTCCCTACTCAGAAGTCACCTGTCTGTGAGGTCTCCACTGATCTATTCTTCATCACACAAAGCCCTGACCCTGCTTTAGCTTCTTCTTGGCACTTCTCACCACCAGCTGTTTTGTTGTATTACAGATATTATATTTGTTTAGTCCTCTGTTGTCCCTTTCTGCTACAAAGTAAGCCCCAAGAGGGCAACTTAATCTATTTTTTCCCCCCACTGTTCTGTTTCCAGTGCCTAGAACCATGCCCAGCATTTACTGAGGGGTCAAGAGATATTGCTTAAATGAATGAATGCACTTAATTACTGTATTTATCCAGTATGCTTTTTATGTCTTCCTGCCATTATTCTCTTTTTCCTTCCCTAAAAAAAGTTTTTATTATCTAAGCAATACAAATCCATAGTGGGGAACTTTAAAAATACAGATAAACAAAGGAAAATAAGCATCTTCAGTAATCCAACCATGCCACTGGTACATTTAGGAATATTCTCTGTCAGACTTACTTACCCATAGTACAAATGCATTTTTTTACAGACTCATTTAATCAAAAATGACATGGTGCATGTTTGCTGTATTCCAGGCACAGTGACAGGCACTGGGCTCCTATGAAATCCTGGATCAGGGCAGGATTCTCAACCATGGCACTATGGACAGTTTGGGCTGCATAATTCCCTGCTGTGGGGGTTGCCATGTACATTGGCCTCTATCCACTAGATGCCAGTAGCTCCTCCCCAGTCATGACAATCAGTAGTGTCTCCAGACATGGTAAATGTCTCCAGATATAGTAACCCTAACCCTAACCCCTAACCAGGTGGAGAGGGATGGGAAAAAATCACCCCACTGAGACCTGCTGGTCTAGAAGGGAAGCCAGATGTGTACAGATGATCACACTGTCCCTTGCCTTGGATGCCCAGGAGTTACTGCTCACTACTATTTGTGAACCCATTTCCACATTCCTAGACACATTTCTAATGGCTCCCTGTTCCACAATTCATACCTGCCATCATTACTGTCAGGTACTGAGGTTGTATACTTCACTTTGATTTGAAGTCAGAGCTAAGAATCCAAGGGAGCCTGCTCTACCTAACTCTGGCTTGTCTCATCCAGGCTAACTGCCACCAGCATTGCCATGGATTTCTGGAGGAAAAGATCTTGAGCCACATACCTCTTGGCTATATCAGGTGTCAAACCCCCAAATCATCTCCCTGTACCTGCTCATACCCTTAGCTACCAAAAGTAAGGGGCAAATGGAACCTGGAAGGGAAAGATATTTCGAGTAGAGAGGGCTAGTGTGGAGACCATTTTGCTCAACATTCCCATTCTACAGATGTGGAAACTAAAGCTGGGAGAAGGTGAAGCTGGTAACCCTCTCGTGTGAATGTTCCAAGGGGATTTGGGCACCATTACCTCAGGGCCATGGTGAGACTCAACTGAGATGGAGGCCGAGGGAGAAAGGTGCTTCATGAAAACTGCTCTCCCCAGCACTCCCTGAGCACCTCTGTCAGGGCTTCCCTGCTGAGTGAGCCACGAGTGGTATTTCACTATATCTCTACCACAGTCTTAAGAGGTAGAGATACTTTTTATGCCCATTTTTACAGAGAAATAAAGTGAAACTCAGAGAGGTTAAGTGATTGGAAATTACTGTTAAGAAGAAAAGAACTAGAAGTAGACCCAGCTATAAGTAACCTCTCCTGTTAGATTTCAAGTCCAGCTGGATTCCCCAAGAGATTTCCATGGCCAACAATGCCTCGTAGGCCTATATACTGACATTAGGAGGATTTGGGAGTCAGTAGCATTTCCCAGATCCTGATTTCTGGTAATGAATTGGGGCAGGAAGGAGGGAACAAACCCCACAGACCTGGGGGTGGTGTGCCTGTGGCTTTGAGATGATGTCAGGATCTAGGGGTTGGGATGGTCAGGATGGGCTCCCTTTTTGGGTGCAGCTGGCAGAGCTGTACAAGTCTGGCTCAGTCCTCTGACCTCTGGCCACCCCCATTTGTAAGCAGCTTCCTCTCTGGGGGATGAGAAGGGTAGTCCAGAGAAGACACTGGCATCTAAGGAAGACAAGAAGTCCTTCGGGGGTCAGCAAGAGAGTCAGCCTTGCTTGCAGCAGGAGCTCAAATACTTGCTGCCTTGCTCTTTGGTTGGGTATGTCCTAGGCCTGAAGGTATAGAAATGACTAGGGCATGGCCCCTTGGGGGCTTACAGACCATCAAAGGAGGCATATGGGGTCAGGAGTGATTGCCAAGAGAGGCATGCTAGAGTAGAGGAGAGGTACAATGACAGCATATCAGGTGCCGGTGAGGATGTGGGACAACTGGGGCTCTCATCCATTGCTGGTGGGAATGAAAACTGGGACACCCACTCAGAAAAAGAGCTGGGCATTGCCCTATAAAATTACACGTAAGTCTATCATACACCTCAGCAATCTCACTCTTAGGTATTTACCCAGGAGAAATAAAAACTCATGTTCATATAAGAATAAGGTAGCTTTATTCATAGTTCCAAAAACTGAAAAGAAACCTAATGCTTCTCAATAGATGATTGAATAACTGGAGAAGTGACCTCTGGAGCATCCTGGCTATGGAATACTACTCAGCAATGAAATGGAAGGAACTACTGATACATGTGACAGAATCTCAAATGCATGATGGGCAGTGAAAAAAGCCAGATGCACAGGGTTTGTACTTTTTGATTCCATCCAGATGGTGAAATGGAAAAGGCAAATCAATAGATGAATGGTTGCTGAGGACTTGCAGTGGGGTGAGGGTTGACTACCAAGTGACGAGGGGAAATTTTGGGGGTGATGGAATTGCTCTATACTTTGACTAGAGTGATGGTTACATGGGGGCGCCTGGGTGGCTCAGTCGGTTGGGCGTCTGACTTTGGCTCAGGTCATGATCTCGCAGTCCGTGAGTTCGAGCCCCGCATCAGGCTCTGTGCTGACAGCTCGGAGCCTGGAGCCTGCTTCCGATTCTGTGTCTCCCTCTCTCTGGCCCTCCCCCACTCACGCTTTGTCTCACTCTCTCTCTCAGAAATAAATAAACATTTAAAAAAAAAAGAAAAAAAAATAGAGTGATGGTTACATGACTGTATGCATTTGTCCAAACTCACAGAATTTTATACTAAAAAAGATGAATTTTACTGTATAAAAAGTATACCTTAATTTTTAAAAAGACAAAAAAAAAAACCCTTCTAGAATGTTCTTGGCCTGATGTTCTAAGACCACCCCCTGTACCATTCCTTCATTCTCTGGATTACCCAGGACTGATGGGTCCTCACCTCTCCCTAACAGCCCAACCTTTTCTACCCCAAGGTAGAGAGGGAGGGCAGAGCTGTTATTGGATCCACTCTGCCCCGTCATTACTGTGGGACTTCCTTCAGATCTGCCCAGGGCCATAGGAGCAAAGGGTTCTCCTGCCAAAGCCCCGATGCATCCTTCCTCCCCAGTTGAAATAGCTGAAGCTGAGGGAGGGGCAGCTGTGCTCACAACTTTGGCCTCAGGAAAGAAAGTCTGAAGCGTGGGCACCTGTGCACATGCCTGAGACTTAGGGACTGAGGACCAGGTTTCAGTGACCAGCTGTCCATGTTTGCTGACATGAAGGCTTAGCTTTGGGGCTCCCACCCCCTGGTCCCCACACTTCATAAGATGTGGAGTGGTAACACCAGGCAAGATGGGCTTCCTGCTGAAAGCCCAAAAGCACCTCATTATCCCTGGTGTAGCTCCTTGGCAGACAGCTCAGCCAGGATGGGAGAATGGGGGAGGTGCCAACCAGGCCTGGGTACAGGAATGCCAACTAGGAGGACTGACTGGAGCTGCAGGCAAGTTACTCTATTCCAGGGCCCACAAGACGGTCACTGAGGACTAGAGCCATCTTCTGTTTGACCCTCACTATTTAAAAAAAATCAGAGCCAATGTTTAAGTTGTACTGTCCAAGAAGGTAGCTGGAGCCAATATGGATGCTAAGCACTTGAAATGCGACTAGTCCTGCCTCAGGTGTGCTGTAAGTGGAAAACACACACCAGATTTCAAAGACTCAGCATGAAAAAAAGAAAATATAAAATTTCTTATTTTTTTGTATCAATTACATGTTGAAGTACTATTTTAGATGTATTTGGTTAACTAAAATATATCATTAAAATCAATTTTACCTGTTTCATCTTATTTCTCTTAATGTGGCTATTAGAAAATGTAAAATTCCCTTTGTGGCATGAATTGTATTTCTTTTGGATCACTCTGGTTTAAGACTGGGTGAGTTCACATAA
Source organism: Panthera tigris (assembly GCF_018350195.1). NCBI lineage: Eukaryota > Metazoa > Chordata > Mammalia > Carnivora > Felidae > Panthera > Panthera tigris. The sequence goes on from NC_056661.1 coordinate 51,747,293, forward strand.
AAATCTAAGCTTCTGGATCCTCTTGATAATTCTGGCAACGTTGGGTCTGCTGGGCAGCAGTGGGCTGGGGCTGAGTAGCTGTTGAGATTTTTAGAGAGGGCATGTGCCTCTAGATTGCCACAGTCCCCACCACTCCATGTTGTATCACATCTGTCCCTCTTACCTTATTTATACAAACTGCTTGGTTCCTATCAGCATGTGAGTTTACAAATCCTGGTCCACATATTGTTTATCTGAGCACATGCTCCATCCATGAATGTATAACTCAATCCTCAGGATATGCCAGGTACTGGGGATGCAGTGAGGAGCAGATACAGGGGCCCTTACCGAATATTCGGTCCTTACCGAATATTCCCCAAACCCTCTCAATGGGTCTCCTGAAGCAGTCCTGCCCTCACCAATCCATCCTCCACACAGCTGGCATGACCATGTTACTTCCCCTGCTCAAACCTCTCTGATGGCCACACCAATTTCAGGAGAAGATTCAAACATACCTGCAGGTCCCCAAGACCTCTGTGACCAGGGGCCCACTGGCAGTGAAGCCTCATACAAGACTCATTCCAGTGGGTACCCCTGTTCCACTCAATCTTCCCTTTTGTTCCCTCTCTACTGATCATTCCCATCAGCTTCAAGCAAGCTGTGCTCTGCTGTCTTAAAAACATACCCTCTTTTGATCTCAGCTTTATCCTCTTGAAACATTTCTCTGTTTTCCTTGATGGCTACAATCTCCTTCTACAATGCTTACTCTGAAGGGGATGGATAGCAGAGTATCAGGCATTGCAACTGCCCTCACAGCTTAAATTTTGCAAAGTACTTCATGACATGAACTTGGTACTATTCCAGATAAATAAGGTTAAGCTTGCACTGGTGAAGGCCATTTAACTAGTGTGGTAGAAACCCAATTTTTCTTCAAATCTACGGCATTTTAATCAGCTTTGCATCTGGGTAGACCAAAGGATTTTAGGGGCAACCTCAACTCCCAAAGGTAAAGGGCTGCTAGAATAATGGGGGCCAAATTCCAGAAGATGAGTGCATGCAGAGGTCAAATTTTAGTGGGAGGAAGATCAGAAAACCCCAATGCAGAGAAGTGAATCTGAAGCCCACCTGCTTAACCAGGTGGGAGGCTGGGAAGAAGGGGAAACTCAGACACTTAGAACAACCACTGTCATGATTTTCCTTCTTTCTTCATCTTTCCAGACACCCTGTGCTTTTGATGCTACTATCATCCCTGATTTACAGATGAAGGAACTAGGCTCAGAGAGGTGAAAACTTACTGCCATCCTGCTGATTTCCTTCATTACAACACAGGAGGAAGGGAAATGGATAGGGGAGAGATGATACAAGACTAATCAATGGATGGTAATTATTGAAGCTGGGTAATGAGTATACAGGTGTTTACCATACAGTTCTATTTTTGATAAGTTTGAAATTCTCCATAATTAAAAATTAAACATAAGTAAAGCCACCCAGCTAGGTGGTAGAACAGGCAGTGGAAGTCAAGCTTGGGTGACTCTCATATCCATGTACTTTAAATTTTCTCTCTGTTCCACAGGGACTCTCTGTCCACCCCTCTCTTTGTGCTTTTCTGTTGGAAAAGTTTCAGGTACTCAGAGGCACACACTTTTGTTCTTCTTTCCCTGTGAGTATGAAAAATTTAGCAAAAACCTCATGGACATCTTCCCTCTTACACCCCAAGAGCTCTGTTCCTTCCAAGAACAGGTCTTTCTCTTGGGATTGCAACCATGAAACTTCTTGTTCACGTACCTTAGACTCTGCCTAAAAGTTATGGTGCTCCCATAGTGGTTATATCTGATCAACTTAAACACAGGTCAAATTTCATTTCATTTCACACTGTCACACGACCATTTGCTTTCATTTACTGCCTGCCCCCTTTTAATGGGGTTCAGGACAACATCATAAACGTGCTGTCAGGTTAGAGATGGATTTCAAATTCAATTCTATTTTAAAAAGAAGAGGAAAGGAAGGTCACCTAAAATTTCAGTATAAATCCACAAGTCTTCATTTAGTGCTTACTAGCTATTATTCTAGCTATTAGACCCTATTAAATACGCAGGATTAGTCCCATTTCACAGGTGAATAAATTGAAACTTAGAGAGGCTTAGTCACTCACACAGCCAGGAGGAAAAAGAGTTAGGGTTTAAACTAGGTCTGAGGGACCCCAGAGTCCCTATTCTCACAACCAAAGTTCTGACCTGGGCAGAGAAACACTTATTAATGATCATCTGTATCTGTGTGGCATTGTATTAGGTTCTTTCAGTGCTTTAGCACATTAACTCACACAGTCAATAAGAAACAGGCATCACTATTTCCATTTTACAGATGAGGAAATGGAGGTTTTAGTAGTTAAGGTCACCAGCTGGTTGGGGGCTTTAATCCAGGTCTGCCTGATCCCAAATGTGGTTATTTTTCCAGGTACTTGTTCTTGGTCCAGATGTGGTAACCACAGTCCAATTCTAAAACAATGCAACTGGAGAGCTCTACTGAAGTGACTGCAACATTCTGGGAGTCCCCGCTGGTCAGGACCTTGGAGAGCTCCAAACACCTCCATGCTGATTGGCTCCAGGAAGGCTGACCTAAGTGCACTTCAACGCTTTCATAGGCCTGCCCCGGAAAGGTCCCTCCCACCCCAACAGGGAGGCCATTGCAAGGCTGGCATTTTCTGCTTTAAGTGGGTCTTTAAAGGTAAAGGGTGCTGTCAGGTGCCTGGGGACCTTTGAAAGAAGGGCTGCTAGAGGTCCTCAGGGCATGAGGTAGGTGTTAGATAATCAGTTTAGGTATCTTCCTCCTCCCCACCCCCGGTCAGGTCTCTAGTGGGCATTTTTTTCCCCTTAGGTGCAATCTAAGGTCCTAATTAAAAAGGGGTGCCTAAGTGGTGAGTTCTCAGTGAAATAATACAGTTTCCTGTGCATACCACCTGGCAATTTATAAAATACTTTTTTGTGTGTGTGGCATTATCACTTTCCATCTTCACAACAGCCCTGTGAGTCAAATATTACCTCACTGTGCAGATAAGGAAACAGAGGCTCAGAAATAGTAGATGAGCTGCCCAAGGTCAGACAGCGGGGGAAATCTCAGAGCTGAAACTTGAACCCTGTGATCATTATACCAGATTGCCACGACTCTTTTAAAGAGACCCCGTAACTTACAGTAAGGATATTATTACTTTCATCAAAATGGCATTTATCTGATGCTTAAAAATTATGTTTTGACAACAAAACAGTAAACATGACCATAATCTATCACCTTTCCTGGATTCAAACATCAATTTGTTAATCGACAAAAAATCAGTCTATTAATAGAATAAAATCCAAACTCTTTCCATGGTCTCCAAGTGTCTACATGAACTGGCCTCTACCCAGCTCTCTTACCTTGACTCCCTCTGTTGTCCACGGACTTGCTATTCCCTGAACTTACCAAGCTCATTCCCAACTTGGTGCTTTGCACTGACTGTACCTCTGTGCCTGGGATGCTCTCCCCTCAGATCTTTACATAGTTGGTTGCTTGTCACTCAACTCTCAGCTCAAAGGCCCCCTCTTCAGAGAGGCCCTCCCTGACTACCTGAGCTAAGTAGCCTCTCATCACTCTCTTACATCACCTTGTGCCATACTCCTACTGGAAGTCACTACCATTGGAAATGATTGACTTGGTTTATTAGTGCACTGCCTTTCTCTCCTGCATAGCACCTAAGTTCCATGTGGGCAAGGACTCTGTGTGACTGAACATCACCATATCACCAGCATCATGCACAGTATAGACACCTAATAAATGTCTGCCAGATGAACAGACTTCCTCATTGATCTCATGCAGTGACCACAGATTTAGATTATGCAGGTCTACACGGTGTCTCTAAATTATCTCAAGGGAGATGCCAAGGCTTTGAAAACAGTTCTTAATTTTTTTTTTTAATGAACAAGCCACATATCACAGTTGTAGAGGGAGAGGCTGTCACTTTAGAATGGTAAGAGTCACTGTAGTAGTCAAAAGAGCCTCTATTTCTTCAGAGGGGGGGGAAACAAGTCCTGCAGGACTAGGAATTCCTTGTCTTTCAGTCTTCCATGGCTTAGTTTCAAATGAAAACCGGAGTTTCCTAAAGAAGGCTCAAATAATTCTGAAGGGCCATTTCTCTTTGTCCCTTAAGATGAAAACTCTAGGGGCGCCTGGGTGGCTTGGTCGGTTAAGCTTCCGACTTCAGCTCAGGTCATGATCTCACGGTCTGTGAGTTCGAGCCCCGCGTCGGGCTCTGTGCTGACAGCTCAGAGCCTGGAGCCTGTTTCAGATTCTGTGTTTCCCTCTCTCTCTGCTCCTCCCCCGTTCATGCTCTGTCTCTCTCTGTCTCAAAAATAAAATAAAACGTTAAAAAAAAATTAAAAAAAAAAAAGATGAAAACTCTATAGTCAGCTGGCAGCAGCATCCCAGAGATAGGCAAAAGAGTCCATCAAGAAAGGCTTCCTCCCCAAATGAAGGAGACGGAAGGGAGTCACAGAGAGCTCTGCTGCACTTGCAGACATGCTCTGTACAAGGAATCTCAGCAATCCAGCCTGTAGCACGCGCGCTACACACACACACACACACACACACACACACACACACACACACACAAGCACACACGTTCTCTCAGGTGACTAAAAACCAGCCCCTTCAGTGTACAGAATTCTATTGTGGCAGGGAAATCATAAAACCTAGGTTGAGAAGGGAAGAAAGAAGAAGCCACCAATGGAACTAAAAGAAGAGTCAGTAATGAGCAATTAAATCATCCCCAAATATTTACCAAGTGTTTCTAACCTCCCCATTAGACACCTGTGTGGCAGCTGAATGCAATGGTTCAGAGTGTGGGTTCTAGAGCCAGACTTCCTGGGTTTGAATCTTGGTTCCATTTCTTGCTAGCTGTGACCTCGGATCAGTTTACTCCTGAGCTCAGTGCCTCAGTTTACCCATCTGCTAAAAGGGAACAACAATACCAGTATCTACTGCCTATAAGTAGACCCTACATACATTTTAGCTGCTGCAATTTTTACTATGGCCAAGGTCCTTAAGTCTTTGAGTTCATCTCCTCCATGAAATGGTCCTTGAGCCACCAACCCTCAGAAGGACATGATAAGGATTACATAGGAAAAGAACTTGCAGACAGTGAATGCCACATAATTAGGAAGGGAAGAATTAGAACATGACCTTGGACTAGACTCCAGGCTGGGCTACTGGGGAAGGGGGCTGGACACTGCAGCTTCTGTTGAAAGGCAGATGTCAGGGATAGATAAGTGGTAAGACCACTGGCCAAGGAGACTCTTCAGAATGCATAGGCCTCACTGGCATTCAGGAAAAGGAAAAGATCCTCTGAGATGCATGCTCTCGAAAGGCCTCACAAAGACGGGAACTGAGTACGATCTGGGGTGAACTAAGCTAGCTGCAGAGGTATGTGAAGGATAGAATACTACCACGGTGGTTAAAAACAGGATTTGTGGGGTCAGAGCCCCTGGGTTCAAAACTCAGTCACTCTGCTCCCAAACTGTGTGACCTTGAGTAAGTGACTTGCCCTCTCTCTACCTCAGCTTACTCACCTGTGAAATGGAGGTAATTACAGTCCTTAATTTCATGGATTATTATGAAGATTAAGAGAGGACATATGTAAAGCACTTAGCCTGATATCACAGGCTTTATGTTTTTGAAAGACATAAATGGGTAAACACAAAGAAATGTGGTTTTTACATTTCCCAATTGTTCACCCTCCTAGGAAAACAAGAACTCTACCCTGAGGTAACAGGGATTTAACATAAAAGATCCTTAGCTTCCTCTTCAACTTCATCTCAACTCGTTCTTACCTCTGAACCTTTGCCCATGCAGTTCCCCCCACCTACCCATACTCTGGGAGGATCTGTGGTTGAACAGAATAAAGTCAACAAGCAAGCAAACAAACAAAAAACCTGGGTCTGCACTAAATGAGTGTGTATTGACTGATTGCACAACATGCTTTTAACCAAGGGGACAGCATTTCCTGGGAAGTTTCTTAGCTCTAGAAGGGACCAAGCAGGAGTGATGACCTGTAGTCCCAGGCCTGGAGAGCATACCCAGGGTACGCTGATATGGTACCTGCTCTCTCAGCCACTAATCCAGGACGAAGTTTATCCCCTTCAGAGGAAAGCATATCTTATATCAGGTAAGTGATCCCACCTGCCCCTGTGTTACTGCTGGGCCCTCTGCAGAGGCCTGCACTAACTATTGTCCTCAGAGAGGGGCCGGTGCCTGAGATCATATTCCATATCTCCAAGGGGAGCAGAGGCAGGCCCCAAATCCTCTGGGGCCTTGGTCTACCCTCTGAGCTGCTGCTGGAGGAATCTTCCTAAAACACAGCTCTTCTGGCATCCTGCCCCTACTGAATTACCTTCAATGGCTCCCTACTGCCTTCCAGACAAAGTCTGGATCTTGGGTGTGGCATTTGTAGCCCCTCAGAGACAGATCTCCACCTATCCTCCAGACCCAAGACTCCACCGTTTCTCACCAAGGGTTCTCAGAATTGGCTTCACCCCCCTGGGTACTCTACCTTTTGACTGTGGGCTCTTCTCTCCTAGGTACACCCTCGCTCATCCTCCTTGGCTGTCCCCTCCTCCAGAAAGCCCTACCATTCCCTTGCCTGGACACCCTCTGACCCTCCATTACAATCTTATCCCACTGAACTGTGATGTTGTGTCTCTCTTCCCCTGAACTAAGAGCCCCCTGAAGGTGGGTATGGTGTTGGCTTCATCCCTATACCCCCAGTACTACCCAGCCCGAGGACTGGCATAGAGTGGGACAGGGGCTCAAGGAACCTCTGCTGACTGATCCCCCAAATCAAAGTGTTCACAATGGATTTTTATATTTTTGCAATTGCATCCTGCTTTTTAGGTGAAGTCTTTGTCCCCAGGTTTTACTAAGTGTATTCATTCAAACATTAGTGAGTACAAGATCTGTGCCAGGCACTGAGTGAATAAAACAAAGCCCCGGTCCTCATAGAGTTTATGTTCTACATGGGAGAGATAGCCAATATGCAAGAATTCAAATAAACAAGATGGTTTTAGAGTGATGGGTAACACGGAGTGCGGGGTGGTAGGGGATATCCCAGATCCTGGAGGGCTTCTCGGAGGAGGAGACATCTGATCTTTGATGATGGATCAAGGGAAAGGTGGGATGGGTAACACAGGCTGAGTTTCCTGCAGGCCTCTCAATTCAGAGTTTTGTCCGTGCTGTTTGCTGATCAGTGGACTGTTTCTGGGCAGGAAACCAGCCTGTGGCAGGCATAGAAGATGGTATCAGAGAGCAGAGAGGCTGGGGCCGGTGAGGGTGGAAAGGCTGCCACCCAGCACAGCCCTCCACCAGCTCCTCCCTGAGCCCCCACTGGGCCTGTGTAAAATCAGAAAATATCTTCCTCCTGCCCTTGGGTTTAATTTTCCAAGCGTGTCCCTGAAGGTGCCGTTAACCAGATGCCCAAGGAGTTCTGGCGTCCTGCAGGGTGGATTCCTCTGCACTGAACATTAGCCAGCTGCTGACAGGCATGCAACTACCTGCCCTGGGCTCTCCACCTACCCCCTGCTCACCATTTTCTGGCGGGGTGCACGCCCCCAGCCTCCCCATTCTGCTCCCCCTGGGCCCTGGAACAGAGGGCTTTGGCAGCTTGCTCAACCCCAACCGCTGTGTATTTAATTAAAATGGAATCACTGCTCACCCAGGAATCAAGGGGTAAAACAAAAGGCCCTTTCATGGTGGGAACAGGCTTGGTGGCATCAGTGGCGTCGGCTACGGCTTTACTCACAAGCCTCTGGTTTCAAACTGCAGACGAGTTGGTGCTGTGGCTCTTCAATCAGCAGGATCTGTACCCCTCTCCCTGCCCCTGGCCCAGCCCAGCCCAACTCTGCCTACAGCATGGATGAGGGCTCCTAGAGCCTGAAGGCCAGTCCTGGGGGTGCCTGGGGACTGCTCACCTTGATCACAGAAAACCAACCTTTTCCTCCCTGCAAGGTGGGGGAGGGCCTGGGATGACGGAGGGTGGAACAAAGGGGGCTGACCATGGAAAACAGGTAAGAGGTCAGGCAGAGGACGCAGTGAAGGGGCAAGGCAAGACTGAGATGTCCCTGGGAGAGAGGCTGGGTTTGCAGCTGTGGCTCATCATCCGGTAGGAGCCCCATCCTGCAGCCAAGGGCACCCCCAGACCCCAAGACCTGTATACGTTCTGATCCTGCAAAACCCAGCTGCTCTGAAAGAGGAGGTCCTGATGCACACAGTGAGGGTACCCTCAGGGGGCAGTCCCCTCAGGGGCGTTGGGAGCTTGCACTGCCTTGCTGGTTGGCCCAGGGGGGATGGTTCCAGAATCTCTGAAGAGGGAGGAGACTTTGTGTGTCACGCCTAGCAAGTGCAGGGGAAGTAGGCACAATCTCTAGGCAGAAAGGGGGAAAAGTGCCCCCAGAGACTGTGATTGGAGTCCAGTATGAGCAAAGGCACTCCTGGAACACAGAATTGGCACAGGTAGGAGTCTAGTTAGGTCGAACCCTGAGCCCAAGGCCCATGATGGGAATGCCCACCTGGCTGGTCCGGGGGCATGCTCTGAAGCCACTCACTCATCAGCCCCCTGAGAGCAGGAAGACTGCTGGGAGAGATGACCAGACCCAGAGTCAGAAAGCCTGGATCTGGTATGGCTCTGCTCTAGACAGGCAGTCAGACCTCCCTTCTCTGGGCCTCAGTTTCCTCATCTGTAAAATGAAAGAGGTCATAATTCGCACTCTTAATTGTGGGGCAACGATAAACCAGAAGGTCCCTAAGGTCCTTTCAGCCTAATGTTCTCTGTCCCCCCCACCCCGGCTCACCCCTCCCCGCATTAAAGCCTACTGAGCAAAGCTAAGTAGGGGAGGCCCCTCAAAGACAAGGGGACACACATGAGCATGCACATACCACACAAACTTGCACGGGGCAGCAGGGAGGGCCACAGTGGGGACCCATAACCCCAGGACTTGGGCAGAGCCCCAACGGAGGCTGAATGGAGCTCAGGGTTGATGTGGGACTTAGTCTACTTTCTGACCCTATTAGGAGCAATCCACCATTCCCCTGCAGCCTCCCAGCAAGGGAGAGGAGTTTGCTTCATTTTCTTCATTTCTCCCAACTAAGCCTGTTCCTAGGCACGCAAATTCATTAATATGGGATTACAGGGATTAGGGGCTGCTGTACCCTGAAGGTGACCGAGGGCAAACTTGAGGGGTCTCACCAAGCAGAGAAAGAAGCCAAGGCTCGAGCACTCTCCACAGAGGGCAGGAGGAACGCTGCATTGAAGCCCCCCTTGGAGCCCCCCTCTTCCCCTGCACCTGCATAGAAGGGAGAAAGCATGGAACCATGCTTACCTCCTGGTCACAGAAAGCGTGGCTCTCCTGGAGTCCCACCCACTCCCCGCCCTCTTTCTCTTCCCTCTGTGTGCTTCTCAAGCGGAGACTTGCCATTGTCAGAAGGATTAGAACACGACTTCTGGCCTGGCTTTCTGCAGAGCACCACCCCGGACTCCGAGGACCCGAGGGCCCACTTCAGGAGGCACTGAGTGATGCCGCCTCACTGTGTGGCAAAGCGGTTCAGGCTCCTTCTCACTCCTGCCACTTAGCTCAAGGAGGAAATTCTTAGCTCCGGGCCGTGTGTCTTGGGCACCCAAGACATCTAGCCCCCTGGCACTTGCAGAACCTGTTCCCTTCTAACAAAGGCAGAAATAGAGACCAAGAGAGAGGGAGGCAGGCAGGAGTGACAGGTGGGGAGAGAGAGCATAAACAGACCTCAAGCCGCAACAGCTTGAGTAGAATTTCACCACATTATTACGTTTTCTTTGTATTTATTTTGATGGCTCGCTTCTATGTGTGACAGGTGGTATTCTATTCCATTTAAGTGCATGATGCCGTTAATCTTTAAAATAATGTCCTGGAGTACAAGGGTGAACTGACAAAGGCAAGAGCAAGTGGCTGACAGTGCATGTGGTGTTCAGATGTGGGGAAAATGGTGACGCGGAACGTGAACGGCCGCAGCTGGGAACCCTGACATAGAGGATGAACGCCACCCTTCGCAGATGGGCACACTGAGGCCTGGAGAGGGAAAAAGACTCGCTCAATGGGAGTTCATGGCAAAGTGGGGATCTGCACCAGGCCACCCCCGCTACCAGCCCCGGTAGCCTCCCACCTCCTCCCTTTCTGGGCCTGTGTCATTTCTCTTGGCTCTGAACTGGACCTCTTCCTTGCCTGGACTTCTCAGCTCTCCCTCTTGCCAAACCCTGGGAAGCCCCATTCTCCCCATCCTTGTTCTGGTTCAGGGACAGAAACTGGAGTCAGTGAGAATTCACCGTGAGGTGTATTAGAAAGAACTCAGAGTGGATGGTCGTCCCGGGAGACTCCGTGCTCACACGCTGAGCAAGTCTGCACCAGTGCCTCACCTCCTCTGGGCCTGGCTTCCTTTCCTCTGCAAGAAATAACAAGGCCACCCCTCTGAGGACTGCTGGGAGGCCTCAATGATCCAACGCCTCTGAAATGCCCAGCACAGTGCCTGTCATTTGTATTTGGCAGACGCTCGACAAAGGTGAGTTCTCGAACAGAACCGTTTCTTTTCAAAAGGAGCACAGTGTTGCTGTGGATGTCCTTGGTATATTCAGTGACACTCTTGACAGCAAGATGAGAAGTCTTAAAACCGCTTTAAAAATAGATTAGCAGTCATTTATAATTTGTACACTCATTGTCGCAATGCAAATGATGTTGCTAAAAGCCTTCTCTCTTAAGTGGGCTTGTTCAACCATCAATCTGCTTAGCAAATCCTTTTTCTTCTCTTGAGTGCAGGTACAATCCCCTTGCAAGAGTTCAGAATTGCAGAGCTATTAGCTCAGAGACTGGCTCCTGGGAATGAGATTTTATTAGGTAGGACCTACGGGGCCTGGGTAACCTGTGTGTTCTCTGCCCACCCCACTCCCCTCTGCTGCCACAGAAGCGGGGGAGGTGGGGGGAAAATTGATCAGAGCTGATGTGTTCCCAGATTTTTGTTCTGGCATTAAGTACCAATGCACCTTCTTCTTCGGCCTTTCTAGGTACAAAACACAAACCAGCACCCTAGAAATAAACTTCTCAACTCTCAGATCCAAGAGCAACCAACAGAGAACAAAGATCTTAAAGGCCTCTGGAAAGTGGGTGAGATCTGGGTGGGGGTGTAGCTCTGCATCTTCAGCCCTCCCTCTCTTGAGAGCTGTGTGTTTGGCCAAACGGCATATCTTCCCCTGGGTGTCCCACGGGCATCTAAACTTAACAGGGCCCAAACCAGACTCATCGGCCCTCCTCCCTCTGCCCCCACACACTTCTCCCAGATTCCCCACCTCGGTGAGAAGCAGCCATTGAGTCATCCCTGTGGGCCAGGGAGCTGGCAGGCACCCTGGTCCCCCGTCTCCTAGCCTCTCCGGTCTGCAGACATGTGATTCCTCTTGAATCCTAGCGCTCCTTCTCCTCACAGTCTTGGCTCCAGCCACCACGACCTCCTCCCTGGAGCCCTGTTAAGCATCCTGTCCTACCTCTCTGCCTCCACGTGGCCGATGGAGTGATGGCCATAAAACACACTTGCCATCACTTTCAGTCTGCTGCCCCAAACCTCAGTCTACCCTAACTTTTCAGATAACGTCCACATTCCCTGACTCAAATGCAGAACAAGTGTCGACTGGGTCCTGCGTGTGCGCTGGGCCCTGGCCCCTTGTCAGACATAGGCCTGCCAGCATGGAGCATCGTCTCCTCTTATGCCACCCTCTACCCCTCCGTGAGAGTCTAAACCAGAGGCTGTAAGCTGGCAGCCCCCAGGTGTATTTTGTTTGGCTTCCCCAGGTGCCAGACCAATATTTGGAAGTCAGGAGATTTCACACAAAAACTTGGATGCCTGGCTTCTCTTAAAAACTCAGGACACCTGACAACACCGAGCCAGATTTCCTTCACAGCGACAATTGCCTGAAGCTGAGTCCTACTTCCCCTTTAGAGCCATCAAACACCTTCCAGTTGGCCACAGTCCCCGCCACTCTGTATTGTCTTACCCCGGCCTGCTTCTCTCACTTAGATCACGTGCCTGGGCTCTGTGGATATTAGAACCTGCTCCTCCTGGTCTATGTACAGTTTCTCCAGTGCATCTGACTATTCTTGTCCTGACCTTTGGCCTGCTTATCCCTCCTCCTCGAATGCCCTTTCTCCCCCTGATGGAAAAACACCCCCGCCCTTGAGACTCCACTTCAGCACTCCCCTTGCTTCTTGAGAGAATGCACTTTAGCCTTCTGTGCCCCCACTGCACCCTGTACGGATCTCCTTCCCAGTATCTCTTGCACCAAAGTACTCTTATTAATACTTCCGTCTCTCCCACTGGAACGTGAGCCTGCTGCTCCCTATCTCTAGAGCACAAGACACTCCCTCACTAAATAGGCCCATAAAAAACTGTCGATGGGTGGATGGACACATGCTAAGAATAACAAAACAACAGTACTAGCCTGTGTGCTGGGCTCTGACCTAAGCATTTTATATGTGTTATCCCATTCAACACTGAACAGAACCCAACATGGGGGACCATTATTATCCCCATTTTACGAATGGGGAGACCAAGCCTGCAGTGGGGCAGAGGGTCTGACTGCAAAGTCAGCCTATTCACCATCCTGAGCAGTGTCTTCTTGCCCCCATTAGGCTCAAAGTCGTTCTTGTCACCTGACAAGTCACTGCCCAGAGAGGCCAGGCTGAGGGGAACCTGGACTATGGTTCTGGGCACCAGGCCTAGGCCATCAGGAAAGAAGTACCCCATGTCCTAGGAGGTCTCAGCTTGTCAGGAAGGATCAGGAAGACCTAAGGACTCCACCATCCAAGGTGGGCCCGGCATCAGGGTCACCCTGAGCAGCACCAGCACTGGGATGTTGTTTCCAAATGAGTTCAGAGTTCAAGTCTGGGCTCTGCCATGCATGAGCTGCCTGAGACCCCAGGCAAGAGGCCCCATCTCTCTGAGCCTCACTTCCCTCACCTATAAAGTGGGGGTAATAATTGCACCCCCATCTAGAGCTGGAGTAAATGTACAAAGAGAGAGTGTATACCAAGTGCCCAGGTCTGTGGTTGATCGATGGTGGTGGCAACTCTCAGCAGAGTCCCTTGCGCAAAGCTGTGCTATGCACCATCCCATTCTGGGAGCTCAGCTCCTGGCTAGCAGATGGGGTAGAGACAGGAGCCTGGATTGAGGTCCTGGGCTGGACTCTAGGGTGAAGTAAGACAGGCTGCACTTCAAATTCTCCTGGCTATCATATCAGGCTGAAGGCCCAGTTCCTTCTCCTTGGTTAACGCCTGTGGGTGAATGCGTGTGCGTGGGGCTGTGCGAATGCATGAGTGTGAGCCCTGGGGGCATGTATCTGTGTCTGTTGAGGCAAATGCATGCATCCTTACAACACTGGTTGAGATCCCTAATGCATGCATACATATTTGTATATCTGCTTACATGTGAGACCCTTTCTCACATGCCTACTCACGATGCCCTGAGAGCCTGGATCATGTCTGCCTGGGTCACTGCTGTATCCCCAGGGCCTGGCATATAGTAGGTTCTCCATAAATCTAAGTGTGATGAATGAGTCTACACACACTCACACGCACACATCCCTCTGCTGTTCCCAATCACTCTATGTTTTACTTTTTTTTTATTGATTTAAAAATTTTTTTTAAGGTTTATTATTTTTGAGAGAGAGAGAGACAGAGAGCAAGCAGGGAAGGGGCAGAGAGAGAGGGAGACACAGAATCGGAAGCAGGCTCCAGGCTCTGAGCTGCCAGCGCTGAGCCTGATGCAGGGATTGCACCCACAGACCGTGAGATCATGACCCAAGCTTTAGTCGGCTGCCCAACAGACTGAGCCACCCAGGCGCCCCTATGTTTTACTTTTTTTAATGTTTATTTATTTTGCGAGAGACAGAGCGTGAGCAGGGGAGGGGCAGAGAGAGAGGGAGACACAGAATCGGAAGCAGGCTCCAGGCTCTGAGCTGCCAGCACAGAGCCCAACGCGGGGCTCGAACTCACAGACCACGAGATGATGATCTGAGCTGAAGTTGGACACAACCGAGCCACCCAGGTGCCCCTCCAATCACTGTATGTTTAAAAAAAAAAAAGACTTAATTTGGTAATCTTGTGATGAGTCTCATACTGTTTTCAAGTGTCCCATCTTTCTCAGCTTCACCCAGAGACCAAGGGGCACCATCAGCACGGTGGTTGGTGGAGGGGGAAGAGAAAGCCTGCATCTGAGTTGGCCAGGTTTGGCAGGAACCCAGTTCTGCCTTGTGCCTTATGACACCGGCCAGCTCCTTTACCTCTCTGATCCCCTTGGGTGAAGACTGATTATGTCTGGGCAAGGGAAAGCACAGCACAGAGTCCAACACAATGGAGTTGTCTCTCTTGGTAATTCTGACCTGGGGCTCCCCCACCAGGCTGGGCACACCCAGACCTCCAGCATTGGGCCTCCCAACTTAGAAACAAGATCTCTCTAAAGTTTTTCTTTCTCCTAACCAAAGGTCTTTTCCAAAACCAAGAAGGATTCCTGGACTCCCAGGAGAAGGGTCAGTGGGGGGCCAAGGCAATGCTCAATTAGCCAGCCTGGGGTCTCCCCTTCCCCTTCCCCTCTGATACCATGCCTAGGATCTCCCGGCACCTAGCCAGGACACGAAGTCATTCTGTTATGTCCAATTTCAAGTTTAGGCTCTCCACTACCAACCTCCCCAGCAGCACTCCCATTTAATATTTGGAAAACCTGCCCTCAGTAAAGACATGGCACCCCTCTTTCATACTTGCACCCAGTATCATTTAGTCCCAAGCTTCAAAGGATTCAGTAGGGGCAGGATAAGATCTTCCTGTCTCACTGCTGGCTGATACCACAAGTTCAGTGACCACATTGGAAGGGCTAGGAATCTGGACGGTGTGCAGGTGATACATCTGGCTTTGACTCAGCAGCTCCCGAGGTTTTACCATGGAGCCTGCTGGGACATGGGATTGAGGGCGCCTCCAGGGTGACACCGTATTGCAGCGATAGCCCTCTAGCATCACTAGCTCACCATGGCCACATTCAAGCTCATTACCTCTCCTCCCTTCCCATCTGCACCTGCTCCTCTTCCCTCCTCCCCTCTCTCATCCAGAAGCCCCCAACACCCATCCAGTCTCCACGGCCCACTCCCAAATCATCCCAGACTCTTTCTTTGCCCTCACAGTTGGTGTCCCACCCAGCCTTGCCACTGGAACTCAGGAAAGAGCAGAGCTCTCCCTGGTCCTCCACTTCCTAACCCCACTACCTTGGTCTAAAGCACTGGCCTCCAAGAGTTTAAGGTCACAGTTTTCTTTTTTGGTGTGTGTGTGTGTGGGGAGGATACTCCCTGGGTCCCTCTTCACCCCATCCACATTGTAGCCAGACTCAGTTTTCTCAGATGCAAAACTGACCACATCACACCATTGTTTTAAAATCTTCAGTGCCTCTCATCTGCCTATAGGATCAAGTCCAAACTCCCTCACCAGGCATTTGAGGCTTTTCATGATGTGGCCATTGTCAGTCTTTTCTGCTCATTTTCTGCAGCCCCTGCTCAGGCCTGCTGAGCCTGACACTATAAACTATTACCTTGTTGGATGTCCAAACCTTTTTTCAGTCACTCATAATATCTTGGCTGCCTTTTGTCCTCTGAAGAACTCCTACTCATCCTTCAACGCCCAAACCAAATGGCCCCTCCTCTGGCACCCTGAGGCCTGAGTGACCTCTCCCTGCCCCTGGAAGACCCTCTCCTATCACACAACACGTGACATTACAGTTCTTTAAGGAAGCATCCTCCTGGCAAGACTAGGGGTACTTCCGGGTAAAGGCCTCATTCTAGCCCTCCATAAACCCCCTGGTGCCCAGAAGGGAGCCTGGCATGTACTTGGGCCTCAGAAAACCTCTGGCAAAGAATGAAGGAAGGAGCTAAAGTCCTTCGGGGAAGTCCTACAAACTGCCTTGTTTTGGATATGAGCCAATAGCAACCTTCCTTCCCCAGAATTCTGGGCCACCTGAAGGGTGAGCAGAGCCAAGTCCCCCTGCTGCTTCACAGAATCACCAAGAACAGGCTCTTGAGCTGTTTCCTCCTTCAATCTCAGGAGCAACAGCTTTATCAGCCTCATTCTTCTAGGAGGCCCAGAGCCCGTGGCTCCTGCCCAGCCTCTGTGGGTCCATGGCACTTGCAGACCCTCACTTACCTACCCTTCCAAGCGTGTCCTAGGCTGGCTGCACAGGAGCAGCGGGACTTTCCTGTGCCCGGGGCTCCGTGGCTCCAGCCCGGAGGGGGCTGCGGGGTGAGGAGCCATGTGGAGCTCTGGCTGCCAGCAGCAGAGGCGGACAGAGCCGATGCTGCAGAGCCTGCGGCCGCCCCCACCCAGGACTGCGGCTCTGGCAGCCGCAAGGAGCCTCCCGGCATCGATCAGTCCTGCTACTACAAGTCTCGGTGCGCCTGGCTGAAGCTGGGAGCTTTGCAAGTATGCAGAAAAAGAAATAGAAAATTAAAGAAAAACATCTAACAAAGGGCCATCCGTGGGGGCCAGACGGCAAACCATTTGCCAATATAGGAATGCCAGTGGATGGGGGAGAGGAAGGCCCTCTGATGGTCTGTGTGAGGGAAGGGATAGCAGGGGGGGTTCCAAGTTCCTGAAGGTTAACCCTGTAAGAGCTAACTCTTTTGCCTATCAGGGTTTTGGTTTTACCAGGAATGGGTATAAAACTCACAACACAATGTGCAGTGGCTCTCACTTGTACTTTCAGCGCCTTCTGATGATGACGACACAGTGATGACGAGGTGAACCTCACTGGGACACTGCAGTGCCTTCGGTCCACTGGTGGGGGAGTGGGCTGTGTGACCTGACACTGAGTGACCCATACTACCGGGTCACTCTTCAACGACCCGAGCTCCCTCTCGTTCAACCCCTACCATACCGTGAAGTTTCACATTCCCACTGGGCTCATCGCAGCTCAGGAAAAACCTGTGACTCAGTCTACTCTCTGTAACCATTCCTGGTTCCTTTGCTTCTCCATGTCCCCTTTTTTTCCTTCTTATATCTCTCTTTTATCTTTTTTTTTTTTTCCTAACACACTATTCCAGGCTCTGGCATTGGAGTTCTGATGATCACATTCTTCAAAACCAAAGGGCATGAGCCTTCCTTCCGGCCCTGACCAATCAGTTCGGTCCTCTGGACTCCTAGAGTGGCCCATCCCCTTTGCTTATTCTTGGAAGGGGCCAATTTGGGAGCATTTCCAGGACGCTGGGGGCTCTTCCAGAATTTGAGTCAAGGGATTCCCTAAATGGGGTCTGACGTGAACTGCATTTGAGGACAGTGGGCCTTGGGGCTTGCAAAAATGATGGAGGGGAAGGAGAAAGGAATCGCCAAGCCAGTCCAGAGACAAAGTCAGGATCAGTATCAGCACCAGCCTCAGAGACCCATCCTGGGGGTAGGGTGTGCATATCAGGCAGCAGCAGGCAGAATCTAGACCCAGACTTAGGGTCCTGTGGACCCAGCTTCCCAATCTGCTCCCCTCCGCTTGTTGGCTGGGCCATCCAGGGCATGCTACTTCACCTCTCTGAGCCTCAGGATGCCTGCATGTGAAACAGAGACAGTGATGCCCACGCTTTTCAGAAGTGGTATAAATCTCAAGTTAAAAAACCTACACAAAGCTTCTGGCATGGCATTCTGTACCTGGTGGCTGCTCAGGACACATGATTGGCTAACTGTCCCCTCCTTCAAATCTCCCAAGGGGCTCATGGAAGACACCAAGACCTAGGTAAGGAAGTTCCAGAAAGCTGTGAAATATGACCCACAGCCAGGAGCCAGCCCAGAAGGCACACAAGTCAGGGTTTCTGGAAGGCAGCATGGAGCCCCCTGGGAGAGTGGAGCAGGCACTGGCTTTTCAAGAACTGGTGGTGCCTGCCCAGTGTGGATGCCCGAAAGCAGGAGGGGGCCAGGCATGCCCTGGCCTCATTTGTCGCCTGACCCTAGATCCCAAGCATTTTCAAACCCACATTTACAAGCTCCTTCCCAAATCATGAATGGGTGTGGCAGAACATCATGTCCTCTGGCAGGTATCATTAAGTGCTTTTTTCCTTTTAGATGCTTCTCCCCATGCAACTGGAGACTGAACCGCCAACACTTTGGCTGTATGAAGAGAGTGAAATAGTGGGATCACGGACGTCCAGATAAAGTGACTGGGTTGACGGTTTCCAAATGAAGAATGTTCTAGGCCTCACTCGCTCTCCAAGTGTCTGATGAGCTGGGATTCCTAATATTCTTCTTGAATACAAAGGTGAGCCTCCCTCCTCCACCTTAGGTCTTTTTCCTTCCCCGTCTCCTCTTTTTGCTTATTCTCTCCAGTCTCCTTCCTTGTCTCTGTCCCTCCCCTTCCATGGCTCATACAAAGATTGAGGGAGCAAGTGTCAACACGTGCTGGAGGGAACCTTGGCCCCATCCCTCTGGGTTTCCATCTACTTCTCTGTGAAATGGGAGGCACGGGGAGGGCCCTGCCAAGTTTCTTTGTCTGCCTGGCAGAGCCATGCACGCTGCCAGAGGGACCAGGAGGAAAGCTCGCCCGGTGACCACAAAAGGTATTAGAAGTGCATCCCACTGGGCTGGCCTTCCTCTGCTGTCCTTGTTAGCAGGTGGCATGCAGCCCAAATCAGCCAGGCTGTGCCCATTTCACAGGTGGGAGCACCCACGGGCTCACAGGCATGCCTCGGCACACCTGAGACATCTTAGAATCAAACAGCTGCCAAATCCCACCTCAGAAGGCATTCTCCTTATTCATCCATCTGTCTGTTAGAACTAGTGGTTCCCGATCACTCCTGAATGATGCTGATGACACCTGGTTTATCCTGGGCGTTTCTGCTAAGTGCTTTCTCCACAAACGATATTTTAAGTCATGATTATGCACCCTGGCAGGGGTGGGCAGGGCCCGCTGCTCCTGTTCTACAGACAGGGATGATGAGAACTGCCATCAGAGGCAGGCTCCTTCCTACCCTGAGTGAGGATATGGTAGGGGTGGAGCTGGTGGCCGAGGGGCAGGCAGGGGTGTGTAGGATCCACACCTGCCTCTCGGCTCACAGCCCCCACTCCCTTCTCCTCCCAGGCTCTCCCTTGCCTCGGCCTGCCAGCCTTCATATCTGTGCCCTGACCCAGGCGGGGATGTGTTACCCTCCCCTTACTGGATGAAGGCAGCCTGAGGGGTTAGGAGCCTGCCGGGAGGCAAACTGCCGGGGACCTGAGCAGAATGGCATTCTAGAGAGGGACTGGGTCCCTCTCCTGAGTGACTCAGATGTGACTCAGGACCTGCCCACTCTTTTTTTGGTTTTGTTTTAATGTTTATTTATATTTGAAAGAGAGACAGACAGACAGACAGATAGACAGTATGCAAGCAGGGGAGGGGCAGAGAGAGAGAGAGAGAAACAGAGACAGAATCTGAAGCAGGCTCCAGGCTCTGAGCTGTCAACACAGAGCCTGACGTGGGGCTCAAACTCATGAGCAGTGAGATCATGACCTGAGCTGAAGTCAGATGCTTAACTCACTAAGCCACCCAGGTGCCCCTGGACCTGTCCCACTCTTGTTCCAAATGACTCTGCCAGGGCCCCCCAAACTCACATAGGCTTTTTTATCTCTGAGTTCTCATTTCAGCCTATCCCCTTGCTCCCCTTTTTTACCTTTACCTGTAAAAATCCTTTATAATCTGCATTAACTTCTATATCTGGCAATTCCTAAGAGTGTGACCTTGGATAAGTGACTCCGCCTCTATAAACCTCAGTTTCCTTTATCTGTAAAATAGGGACAGTACCAGCACTGTGGGAATTAGATAAGAGAATTCATTTCGAGGGCTTGGCATGTTCCCAGGACAGGGTAGGCAGGCACTCAACAAAAATACCTTGTTGCTATGCCCGCCCTGATCGCCCTCAAAAAGGAGTGATTTCTCCTGGCTCTACATCTCTGTTATTCTACATCCCACTTCTCTCACTCTGTTCTACTGTGTGGGTAGTGACTCCCATCTCTTCTCTCCGGCCACACTCTGAACTGCCAAATGATGCCTCCAGCTCCTGGCCCGGAACTAGGTACAGACAGTGCTGGACCACTCCCCTCTGGCTGCCAGCTGTGCAGTGACAGCTCCCATCTTAACCCTTACAGGCCCCACAGCCCCTCGGGGGTCCCTGCTCTCTGTCTGCACTTCCTCACCAACCATTCCCACCATCGTCCCACCCAGGCGGCTACTGTCACCTCTCCTCCTCTGCAGCCACTCAGCTCAAGGTCACTGCGGTCCCCATCTTGTCCAGTCCCGTGGCCATTTCTTGGTCCTCCTCTTCCTTGACTTACTGCATTTAGCACTGACTTTATCACCCCTCCTTGTGAGACACCCGCCCGGGGACCCAGCACTCGCCACTTCTCCTGCCCCTCCCCAGCCACTAACTGTTGCAGGCCTTGCCTTTTTTTCCTTTTTTTCAGCTCCTTTTTTTCCTCCCCAACTACACTCACTCCCTGAGTTATTCCATCCAGTCCCGGGGCTTCAAATATGATCTATATACTGATCTCTCCCTAAGCTCCAAACTCATAGTTCCAACTGCCTACTCCACACCTCTACCTGGACGTCTAATGAACATCTTAAAGTCAACGTGTGCAAAACGTTAGCCTTCATTTCCCCCAACCAAACCTACTTCTCCCCAGTCCCCACCCCTGGCCTCCAGTCTTCTGCTAGTCTTAGTAAAGGACACCAGTGTCAACCCTGTTTATAGTAATGAATATGACTGACTTTTGACCCCGGTTCCTGGGAGGGAGACTCTAAATCCGGAGAACTTCCCTAGTGACAGAGGTATGTCTTGTCGTTCATGAGCCCCTGGGACTACACCTGAGTTTATGCTAATAAGCTGAATCAGGGTGGGGGCTGGTCACCAGAAACACCAACTATGGCATGAGGGGATCAGGATTTTGAGCCAGCTCCACCTCTAGGGGAGGGAGGATGGAGACTGACTTCAGTTCACTCATGCCAACATAATGAAATCCTAATATAAACTCTGGGGGCGCCTGGGTGGCTCAGCCAGTTGAGCATCCCACGCTTGATTTCTGCTCAGGTCATGATCCCAGGGTCATGGGATTGAGCCCCGTGTTGGGCTCCACACTGAGAGTGAAGCCTGCTTAAGATTCTCTGTCTCTCCCACTCTGCCCCTCTCCTTCGCTCCCGTTCTCTCTCTAAAATGCGGAAAAACAAAAACCAAAAAAACTCTGGAGACTGGAACTCAGTGAGGCTTCCTGGTTGGTCAACAACCAAGGTGCCAGGAGGGCAGACACGTCTCTGGTGGGACCCTGCCAGACCTCACCGATGTGTCTTTTCATTTGGCTCCTCCTTTATAATAAAACTGTAGCTGTAAGTAGTGTGCTTTCCCGAGTCCTGTGAGTCATTCTAGTGAATTATCAAGACGAAGGGGGCTATAGGAACCCTTCAGACTTGTGGGCAGCCCAGCAGAAATGTGACAGCTTGCACACCCCACGTGCAGCTCACATCCAAAGCTGGGGCAGTCTTGTCGGGAACTGTGTCCTTTAACTCGTGGGGTCCGTGTTAACTCTGGGCGGTTAGGGCCAGATCTGAATTTCGCCACCGCAGCTGGTGTCAAAACACACCCCAGGGGTCATCTATTCAACAGGGCCACTTCTCCCCACTTCTGCTGCCACCATCCGGGTTTGGCACCATTGTCTCTCCCCTGAATCACCACAACAGCCTCTTCCCCGGTCTCCTGGGTTCTACTCCTCCCCCGTGCACGTCTACCCTCCACAAAGCAGTCAAGGGGTTTCTGTTAATACACAAGTCAGCCCCCCTCACTCCCCCGCTCACAATTTCACATGCCCCATCCCAAAGTCCTCATGATCTAGCCCCTCACCAGCCTCCCAGACCTCACCTCCCACCACTTTAGCTGGCCAGCCTCTGGAAAAGATCTCAAACGGATGACCCAGTGTCTCAGAATCTTCTGCTTTGCAGCTGGCTGTTAAAAAGATTTATTTACATAGATGTGGAAGGAATCACAACAGGGCTGTAGAGTTCAAACAGTTTGAGCCAAAGAAAAAAATGTTTTGTTAGCAGGCAACAAACAGATGCTCTGAAAGCAAAATGTGCCAGGTCATTTACTTCAAAAGTTACCGAGAGATTGAAGACAAAAAACAAAACAAAACAAAACAAAACAAAAAAACGCAATTGAGAAAAATGTATTGAATGCGGAATCTCCTAATTTGGGTTTTAGTTTTATTTCTCCCAATTCTGACTTGTGTGACTTCGGGCAGGTGGCATCCTCTCCCTGAGCCTCAGTTTTGTTATCTGTAGAATGGGGAGACTCCAAACACCTCCTGGCCCATTTCCTGGTGTCACTGTGAGAGTCTCATGAGAGGCAGCTGGGAGAAGACCCATCAGATGTTATTTAGTTTACTCCTGTGTCAACATCTATCAGGGCAGGAGGAAGTCCCAGGACATTTGGGCAAGAAATAAAGGGTCAGTACCAAGTGGATGGCTAGGAATAAAGGCAGATTTTCAGTCTCCCAGGAAAGGTGCCGAGAGAAGAGATTTTGCTGAGTCAGAGGAAAATGGTAAACCAACTTTTTGTGCTTTGTGGGTCATGTTTCCTTAATCAGCCATACGCTCAACAACTCCAGGGTGCTGGGCACGGTCCTGGGTCCCAATCTGGACACTGGGCCTCAGATAGGCAGCCTCTTCGCCTCTTTGGACCTTGGGGTCCTACCCTCCCTGCCATCCAACCTGCTGGTGTCACTGTGAGAACTTCTTCGAGGGGCTGGCGGTTGGACTGTTAGAGCTCAGCATCGGGTGAGCATCTGGCAAAAGCACCCCCAAATACTCGTGCAGATGTCCTATGCTCTGCCCTTGCCTAAATCCACACCTGGAGTCATCCTTGACTCTCTCTCTCTTTCTGTCCACATTGTGAGAGCCATTCTCCTCTGCCTACTTCTCATCACCCATGGCCACCATCAAGTCAAGGTTACCCCATTTCCTGCCTGGACAGGAGCCTCCCACTGGTCCCCCTCCTGCTCCCAACCATCCAATCACTGCAGAGCAGCAGCCAGGGTCATCTTTTAAAATCACGAATCTGTTTGTGTTACGCCCTGACTAGAAGCCTCCGGTGGATTCCTCATGTTCACAGACTAAAATCCAAACTCTCTCAACAATGGTGGCCCCCTGATGCTATCCTCCTGCCTCCACCTCTTATCTCACCAGCCACCTCCCTTGCTCTCTGTGTTCTTGCAATGCTCAGCTTCTGTGTTTCCAATGCTTCTCACTCCCTGCAGGATCTTTCCATAGGCTGTGCCTTGGCAGGAATACCACTTCCCCTATTTGGGGTCTCTTTTCCTCACCTTCTTCTTGGCCCATCATCTAACATCTATGACCTGTGCAAATAGATGCATCCTCACATATCCTCCGAATTTCACCTCAAATAAGCCCCTCCTCAAGGAAGCCCACCTTGATTCCACCACGCAGCCCCCACCACTGGGCTCTCCCAGCAGGCTGAGGGTTTCATTGCCTTCATCACATTATAATTATTATTCTGTTACCCCCTTTAGGCTGTAAGCTCTGCGAGGGTAGGGACCGAGTCTGCATTGCTCATTCCTCTCTCACCAGTGCCACACTCGTAACAGGAACTTGCTAATTTGTAAAATTTTACAGACTCACTTTGGAATCATTTTTAAATCTGTTATGCTCCAACTACCTATGCAGCTTATATCTAGCCACTGACTATATCATCAATCTTACTCTACCCACACTTGCTGAGTGAGGCCCAGTGAGGCCAGGCAGCAAACAGCAGGATATGCAGAGAGATCCCCACGACAGGCTATGTCAGTGCTTTAAAGTGGGGCTGAGGTCAAGAGAAGGAGGGTCTTCCTGGGAGGTTAAGAAAAGCTTCAGGGTAGAGGGGCTCCTTGAATGGGGTCTTAAAGGATGCTTAGGAGTTTGCCAGGCTGGGGATGAAGCAGAGGGAAGGGCTTTGGAAGAGACCCAGAAAAATGAAATAGTGTGACCATCTCCTAAATCTTCCTCTGCAGCTCCACTTCCAGAACTTACATCTAGACCCTCATCCCAGCACCTCTGCAAAGGCCATCTAAATAGATTTTCTGTTACAGTCTCTCTTAGCTTCTGTTCTCAATCTGCTCCACCTTTGCTCAAGAGCCTGCTGTAGTTCCCTCCTACCCTCCCCTTAAATCCAAGGTGCCTGCCATTAGATGCCTGCTTCAGCCTCTCCCCAGTTCTCACACTACTCTCCGGTCTGATCATCTCTGCTTCTGCTAAACTCAACAACCACAACCTTCCACACCCCACTGGCTCACCTATTCCTTTTCTCCACCATTGATTTGATACACCAGTTTCAACTTTGAGGTGATGCTAGGAAAAACCGTTCTTAAATTTTGAGTTTTGAATGATTTAATTGTTCACACCTAACTCACTGGTTCTTACTGCAGCAGACATGCTTGAGAGCGTCTTAATAAAATTATCTTTTTTTGCACGCTGAACTCTTTCTTTTGCCTTGACCTTGAACAGCCACTCTCTGGTGGCAGGCCACAACCAGGAATGGTCATACTTTTGCTTCTGGGTGCTGTTGGAGAGGTGAGGTGTTACCCACGTGTACTGGTTGCATTTGGTACCTGCATCACGCCTCCCTAGGGGCCTCTTAAAGGCAGAGACGATGTCTTCTCCATCTATATCCCTGTTCCCACTCCAGCTTCAAGCTTAGTGCTCTGCAAAATAGTGGCCACAGTCACTGAGAATAGGCTTCCCCTGTTATGGGCTGAGATGTGACCCCTAAATTCATGTGTTGCAGACCTAACCCTCAGTATCTCAGAATGGACTATGTTTGGACATAGTAGTGTCTGCAAGAAGGTAATTACAGCAAAATGAGGTCATGAGGGTGGGTCCTAATCCAACAGACTAGTGTCCTTTTAAGAAGGCAAGATTAGGACACAGACAACACCTAGTACGATGACATGAGGACCCAGGGAGAAGGCAGCCATCTAGCCAAGAAGAGGGACCTCAGAAGAAAACAAACCTGAGGACACCTTGATCTCAGACTTCTGGCCTCTACAACTGTGAGCAAATTCATTTCCATTGTCTAAGCCACCCTGTCTGGGGTATTTTGTTATGCCCATCTTAGCAAACTAATACAGCCCCCAAAAAAGCTCTCTAAGAACCACAGTTTGAGAGATGGAAGCATACCATGTGACACAGGTTTGGGTTAAAAAAAATGTGTTAAGAAAAAGAACACTTTAGAATGAAAAGCCCCAATATAACAATCTTTCCTATACAGCAGACTAGCAAAATATATACATACACACACATACACAGGGTGGAGTGGGGTGGGGAGAATTTCTCTCCTAATTGTGACTACTCTCTGTGATAAATAGTGAACATTCCACTATGGGAAGAAATGCAGAAAAGCACAAAGAAGGAAATAGGTCACCTGTTACTCCCCCACACTTTGGTATCTGTTTCTCTAATCTTCCTCTCTCTGCTACTCTGCTTGTTTCTTTCTACCCATTTTTTTTTAACGTAGTTAAATTTTGGCAAATTGCCTTTTCACTTAACACTGAAATAAGACCATTTTCTCCTACGTTATGAAAAATTCATCTCAAACCGTATTCAGTGGCTGGCCAGACTCATCCACTACCCATCTGCCTGTACCAAAACGGGCTCCCCCAACCTCCCGCTGCTGGACATTCACGTTGTTTTCTGTTTTTTAACAAACATAAATAATACTATGATAAACATCCGTGTGGATAAATCTACGTACACAGGCTACTTCCTCAGGGTACGTTTCCCAGAAGGGGAATTACTGGTTACTTACATTCCGAAAGAGGAAACTTTTAAAAATTCTTAAAATTTTCTAGGAGCTTATGCCACTTTAGGGAATGTATCAATTTCTGACCACACATATGAAAGGCTCCCCAGAGTCTGTGTTGTAATTTTAGACATCTTAAAAAGAAAAAAAAGACAGAAAGAAAGAAATAAAGAAAACCTCGGTTATGGGGCCATAGTCAGTGCAAGAGCAGGACATCCATCCCTGGCTTCAGTGAAGTTGCCCTTCAAGTGAGAGCCTGGTTACTTAGCAAGAAAGGGGAGAGGGGGTGCTTTAATGGAGGGAACAAACCAGGTCAACCTTGTTTTCGAACAACGATGGTGATTGCCTCTCTAGCTCACGAGCACAGCAGAACCAGAGAAGGAGGCCACGTTCACCTCTGACAGCTCCTTAATCCTTCTCCAGCGCCACTTTTCGCTTCCCCATCAAAACTTACCTGTCCCACATCCCTTCTCCCAAGGCCCAGCTACCTGCCGGAGCTAATGTGGTCAGATAATTGCTACAATGGACGCAAGCACCCATGGGTCACTAGACCCCCCCAGAGAGCATTCGGGGGTGAAATAAATCAAAGTAGCAGGTGCTTGATATGTACAACGGAAAAAACGGAAAACTTGAATTGCATTTAACCTTGCAATGTGGATATAACCACCACGAACCCTCAGTTAACATTTTGATGGAAGCTTTCAAAGCTTCTTCCTCATCCTCTCCCAGAGAGTGACACAGATGGTGGCGATTTGGGCAGCGTGACCAGGGGGGCGGAAGGGGGGTTGGATGCGGAAGGCTCTATCCAATTACACACCCTGGGGCAACTGCTGATTCCATCTAGGAATGAAGGGGGCTCCACACACAGCCACCCCCGAGGAAGGGTGATTTCTCTGAGATCACTGAGGGTAGCAGCCCCAGGCCATCGGTAGTGGATCAGCCTGGCTGGTCCCAGACAGTCCCCCAAACAAGGGGCTGTGTCTTCAAATGTTTATACGCAGGTGGTTTGGAGTTGGGGGGCATGATTTCCCAGGGACATCATGGTGATAAGGCCGACAGACTAGCCTCCAGAGGCCTCACCCACTCAAGGACAGGGGCCAAACAAAGTACTGCCAGGGCCATAGCCAGCTTCACACAGTCACTAAGTTACCAGAAATGTCCTCGTCAGGCCCTGTACCCAGGCTGGGCCAGGGCCCTCTGTGCAGTGCTCCTCCTCCATTCCCAAATCAGACAACCTCTCAGTGTCGCTGACCCCAGCAAGAGAGTAATCAAAAAGTAATCAGATGGCATTAAAAGATACTAAAGTGTGAATGACTGATACAACGGCCCTGTAACCCACACATGAGTATTGCTTTTTATCGCAAAAGAACATTTACTAATCCAAGCGCACCTCTATTTTGGTAAAATATCACACTAACGTAAAAGGGCCACATCCAGGCTTTGGGGGGGACTGGGGAGCAGGGAAGTCACATTTAGGAAATAGGCCCAAACTGCAGCTTCAGCTCTGCTTCTGGCTTCCCTCTTCCTCCACTGCTACCCATAGGTTTTTTGGAGTGGCTGCTGAGAGCTTAGATGCTGGGAGGAAGGTTAGGAAGGCTGGGGCACACAGGACAAGAGGGTACGGAGAATGAAGGTGGTATAGACACATGGTTCGCAAACCACGTATTTCTAAACCCGGCCACTGATGGTGCTGAGGTATGTGCCCAGGTGAGAGTGGGGCTTCTGAGTCCTTCCAGGTGAACCAGGGGTCTTGGCTCTCACACTCACCTCTTTCCTGGGCTGCTCTCAGTCTGCACTCCGGGTGTGGGAAACCTACAAGCAAAGGAGATTGAGATCAGAAAGGTCTGTCAGAGGGGCCTGTATTTTCCAGGTCATAAACTGGTGGCCAGATTCAGATCTGGCTGTTTAAAATTTAATATTTGAACTGATCCCAGTATTTAGAAACTGAGGGATTTCAAGCAAAAGTCCGGCTTTCTGACCCTCTGGGGACAGCTGTACCTCTGGGCCATCTGCCAGCAGGCCAGCGATGGGCTGCAGCCACAAGGGCTGCCAGCTCAGGCCACAAATGCTCCCCAATCCCAACCTGTCTGGCCCCTGTGAGTGCTCAACTGTGACGTCCCTGCTGTGGGATCTGCCACCAGGACCCGCACAGCCCAGGTGTGCTCCCTTTTCAGGCCTGCCTGGGCTCCCTCCCCTGCCTTCGCTTCTCTTGCTCCAGACAGACTAGAAGTACAGAGGGAGAAATCCAGGTTGGCCCCTTGGAGAAATCAAGAATAAGAGGATGGAGCTAGGGGTGCCTGGGTGGCTCAGTCTGTTCCGCATAGACTTTGGCTCAGGTCATGATCTCATAGTCCGTGGGTTCAAGCCCCTCCTCTGGCTCTGTGCTGACAGCTCAGAACCTGGAGCCTGCTTCAGATTCTGTGTCTCCCTCTCTCTGCCCCTCCCCTGCTTGCACTCTGTCTCTGTCTCTCTGTAACATAAATAAGCATTTAAAAAAAAAAAAAAAAGGAAGATGGCATCAGACTCCAGACACAGTTTGGGTGGGGGCGGGGGCTGCTGCCTCCTCTCCCGCATTCCTTTCTAGTGCCCTTGCTCTGCGGTTCTGGGGGGCCGAATCAGGCACGCTCCTAAGGGTTTAAAAAGGACCTCGTCACAAAAGGGTGTGCAGGAGTGGTGTGGTTTCCCTGGTGGGGAGCAGAAGTGGGGATTCTGCTGCTACCACCCCCAGGGCGTGGGAAGAGGTAACAGATTCCAGACCCAGGCACAGAGAAGACCCCCGAAAGGAGTTGGCACCTGGAGTCAAGGCATGTGGCCAGCCCAAGGGGACCCTGAGGGAAACAGCTGAATATTAAATAACCTAACATCTCTCCCCTCACCCTCACTGTATATCCTGCTGGAGCTCCCCATTGGCCAAAGCCAACAGGAAGCCAGAGAGAGGAGGAAGTGCACTGATGACTACAGGTCCTCTCCCAGGGCACAGGGCAGCAGGGAGAGGGTAGAGGGTGGTCTCAAGGGGCAAGTGGTAGGTGTATAGCACAGTGGCCCTGCCTTCCAGTACCCTGTTCATCCCCAGAACCCACATCCTCTAGGCCCCGAGGCAAGGATAAGCAGGTCCTACCAGGTGTCAGGAGCTCGGTGCCACCTTAACGACTCTTAGTTGGCATCTCTCTGCTCACGTGGAGTGAGCCCTGCCCCACCACGCCCCAGCACATGGAATCCAGCCCATGCCCCGAGCCCCTCTTGCAACCTCTGCCTGTTCTTTTCCACTAGGCACCCTTCAAATTCCTCTCACTGTGAAGCCAGGCTGTCCCCTTCCTGGAAAGACAGCCCAGCCCAGAGTTCACAGAGATCCGGGAGCAGAGCTGCAGGGAACCCACAGGCATGAATGCTGATGCAGAACAGTCATGGAGACAAAGTGGCCACCTGAGAGCTCCTCTCCCCAAAACTTTTCTGGGAAAAACCTGAGCCGGACAAGAGGCAGCCACGTGCAGGGTTTCATGGAACCCAGAACCAGAACTGACCCAGGAAATCACCTGCTCTCATACCTGCTTTGTAGTACACAGATGGAGAAATTGAGGCCAAGAGGTGGGTGGTCCTGCACAGACCACACAGACACAAAATGGCAGAGGCAGTGTTCTGTTCGGCCACCATTCTATCCCTTCCCCTTGGCTTGGGATACACGAGGGCTCAGCCACGTCAGGAGACTGATGTCGGGCTGTGTTTGCTCAATAGCGATTTTACAACACTGAAGGATCCCCAGTTCGTTTACTCCTCACCCCAGCTACTGGAGGCACGTACTGTTAGAATCCACATGGTAGAGATGAGGAAGTTGAGTCCCAGAGAAGTTACCTAGCATGCCTAAAACCAGCACAGCAGGTCAGTTCTGCAGCAGAGGCAACGGCATTGACAACAATGATAATAATGAGAGTCGGGACTTGGATGCTTTCTCTGTGCTGAGGTCCTCACACCCATTATCCCATTAAAGTTTTGTTTGTTTTTGTTGTTTTTTAAACTGGAGAGCTTCTATTAACTTTTCCTACTTAACTAAAACATGGAAGATATATCGTATATAGATTTCCGGTTTTATTGAGATATAACTGACCTATGACATCGTGTAAGTTGCAACATATTGATTTGACGCACTTCTATATTCCAAAATGATTACCAGCATAGGTCTAAGTAATGCATATATGCATATATATGTATATCCTATATTGGGTCCTATAATTACCGTCTCTTTTTTTTGCGGTGAGAACATTTAAGATCTACTCTTAGCAACTCTCGAGTCTCTATGTCCCATCGTTTTAATTGGAGAAGACTAGCCATGTGGTTATTTAGATGCCTCCTGATCATTTTGTTGCATACGTTTTTCTGACCCTCTGTGGCCTCTCCCTAATGCCTTTAGGTCATAGGAGGTAGAAAGCTCAGAATTAGCCACCTGTCACACGCAGTACCTTCTGGTGATGTTCAAGGGGCTTCCCCAGGCTCAGCTGGCCTCACCTGCTTCCCACCAAAGGCCCTGAACCCATGCACATGGTAGCAAGGTCTGGAGCTGCGGGCAGCCAATCGCGCCTCATCAGCGGTGCCCCTGTCTTCTCCAACAGAGACTGTTGAGATGAAAGATTGATGAGCAATCTGTCCCTGCTGGTGAATTTTTAATTACGGAAGAAAGGAGACCGACCCCAGCCCCTGGCCCAAACCAGAACTGCAGGGAGAGTGGTTCTTCGGTGTCAACACTGTTAAAATTTCATCTGTACTGACAACAGCTATGAACCCTGGGTCCAAGTTTTTTCTGTCCATAAACAGAGGTGAATGGCAGAGATGGAGAGTGATTGGTGGGAAAACCAGAGCTTCCCTCCCCGCCCATCATGGAAAGTTCTGGTGTGACATGAGGGGGAGTGAGAGACACGGACTCCAGACAGCCTGGGGTGTGTCTGGGCACAGGAGCAGTGGGTATGGGAGCCTGAAGACCATGGCAGCTGTCAGTCTAGGACTACTGTCCTTCTAAATTGCAGGTGACCCCAATTCACACCCTGGATCCTCTTACAGTCAACAAGTTGAGACAGGGCCAAGCTTGGAGCATGGTTGCTAGGTGGGGCCTCAACTCCAGCCTTGTAGAGACAAAACAGACCAGGCTTCAGGTCACTGCCCCAGGACAGCAGCATGCCTGTGGGATTATCTACGGCTTGGTTCAGCCCAAGTCCGCAAGCAGACAAGAAAGGGAAATAAGGGCCCACATTCAAGTCTCTGCATCACCATTTACTGGCCCATTTTCCTGAGTAAGTCACTTCAACCTCCGGAAGCCTCAGTCTGCTCCTCTGTAAAATGGGGATAGAAACCACTACTGTGGGGGAGGTGCGTCGGTGAAGGTAAAATGGAGGATGCAGGGAAAACATGGAGCACTGTGTCTAGTACACAGGGAGTTCTTGAAAAATGCTAACCTCCCCCCAGCTCTGCTCTCAAACTGCTTATAAACTAGATCTTACACTGGCTAAAACTGAAACTTGGCCAGAAAGAACGGAGTAAGGGTAAAATGTTTCTTCGAAACATATGGAGTGAGAATTCCAGGGGAGGGATCATTTTGACTCGGGGGTGGCAACCAGGGGAGGCTTCTCGGAAGAGGGGACCTGGAAAATACACTTCCAAGTGCTTCCATCTTTTGTGAATTCAGCGACTAATCTCGGGTGGGAAGCCTTCCCCAGCCTGAAATTCTCGCTATGCAAACTGGGCACTAATTAGGATGTATCTGGTTCTCAGTGATACTACTGTTTAGTCAATAAAGTCACAGGTCATTGGCTCCCAGAGTCCCTAGACTTTCCAGCTCATGTCCTGCCTCCCCCAGTAATCTTCCTAGGATTGCTTCAGTGCACGTGATTTCACATGCCATTAGCACCGTAGGCCCAAACCACATGCCCTGAACAGCCTGCTTACAAGAGAGGAGCCCTGGATTCTAGTCCCAGATCAACCCCCTGCTCCCTGTGAGACATTAGCCAAGTGCCAGCCACTCTCTGGGCCTCAGTTTCCTTATCCGTCAATAAGGGAGTTGGAGTAGAATCGCCCAGAGGGAGCACTGGGGAGCATTAGACTTTTGAAAGGCTCCCTAAAACAGCGTCCCCTTGTTTCATACTATCGCCCTCACCTTCCTTACAGATGTCACAAAGCAGGGAATAATACATCAAGGTTCTGCAAAGTCCTGCAACATAGAAACCAGTTTCATTTTGCTTGACCCAGCATTTCCCAAACTAACTTTATCTGAACCTTTTCTTGAGTGATGTCTATTCACATCTCACACAGCTAGCATTCCACAGCACCCACTTTGGGAATGCTGGCCTGAAAGATCTCTCAGGGATACCTTGGTGTTCTGCCGTTCAGGGATTCAAGAAGAATCTGGAGTGTGGAATTTCACCCACTGAGTAACTTTTCCAGGATGTCTCTGCTTCATTTCTGGCCGAGGCGTGCAGGCACCCTTCTCTAACTCCCACGGCAGGTGCTGTTTAGATTTCTTGCACTGCAGTAACGGATGTGAATCTGCCATGAGCTTTTGAGCGAGGAACCATCCCAGAGCTTGTTAAACTCAGTGCCTGAAGCACACAGTGTGTGCTCAATAAATATTTTTGAATACAGGGGTGAGGTTTAAAATGTTTAACAAGTGGTATGGCCCTGGCATGCAGCAAGAGGGACACAACCCACAGGGCTCTCCTGACTGTGCTTGTCAGTCAAACACCATTCCTTCAATGAGTGAATGAATGAATGTAATGCACGAGAGACCATAACTATGAACTAGAGTGAAAAAGCCCTTTTAAAAAAATATTTATTTATTTTAGAGAGAAAGAGCACAAGCAGAGGTGGAGAGAAAGGGAGACACAGAATCCGAAGCAGGCTCCAGGCTGCGAGCTGTCAGCACAGAGCCTGACTCGGAGCTCGAACCACAAACTGAGATCACGACCTGAGCTGAAATCGGGCGCTCCACTGACTGAGCCACCCAGGCGCCCCAAGAGAAAGCACTTTCTAAGGCAAAGCCTGGTGCTGTGTTTTTCCCCATTCTGGGCAACTGGCTTGGCCTTTCAGATCTGGGGGTGGGGCTGGTTGGTGCAAAGATGACCCCTCCCTGCCATGGCTCCAGGCTGGAGCCAAGGCCAGATGAGAAAGTGGGCTTTTCTGTGTCCCTCAACGGAGCTGGCAGCAGCTTTAAGATTTCAAATATCCTTCTGAAATCTGAATCCAAAATGGAACATTTTTTCAAGTAAATAATACCCTTGATGTCAGTATTGCTGGAGGAGGCTCAGGAGCATCTGGAAACTCAGGTGACGACGTGCAGGGAACCGTCAGAGCACAACACAACCAGAACCTGGGTCTCCTGGCTCATCCACCAGGCCACCTGCCTTCCAAGCGTGAGAAGATTTATTTGGGCACTTCAGGTCTCGGCAGAACTGAGTGACACTATTTTCTGATCATACATGTTAATGCCACAGGGGAATTCATAAAGGCCACACACTGGGGACTCTACATTGTCACGGGCTTTGGGGACCCTGGGTTAAGGACGAGGGGTGACGGAGAAGTGGTGGAAGAGTCTGGTGGCCAAAGGTAAGATTAGAATGGGTCAGGGCCCTCTCTGAGTGACAGGCAGCACCTGACGCCCGCCAAGCTCTGGGATGGGACAGCTTCAGATTTCCATATTGGTTTCCTTCCTTGGTCAGGATTTGAAGCAGATACCACCCGGTTTGAGTTACAGAATCCGGCTCATGGCTTCCTGACCCTTGGCTTCTGGAAGGGTTGTGGGGGAGGTGTGAGTTCTCAGGAGAGGGCAGGTCCGGGGCATAGAGGGAGGCCTCAGAAGACAGCGGCCAAGATAGCACCTGGCCTGATGCTTCCCAGGCAGAGATTCCTGCTTTGGGACAGGAGTGGCCCCTACCCTCAATGCCATGCCATCCTGTGATACTAAAGCACACTGCAAGGAAGCCATTCCAAGGGGAGAATCTCTGTTTAGACCTTGCTGACCTTTAACACCCTCTTTAGAACTTGCTAAGTTCTCTAACAACAAAGGAGAGCTGGCCTCCATTGCTGAGAAACAATGTCTATTTAGAATTTAACAACATTAGCAGTTTGCCTTCCTTTTTCAAGTATTTTTACGGTTACTTTCTATTTATGACAGCTGTTACCATTTTTTTTCCATTTATGGTAGCAATAAGGCTTCATTCTAAAACGTATTTTGGGCAAAAAAAAAAACTCATTTGAATAAAAACGTTAAGTACTTTTTAGTACAATTGATCTCATCTACAGGTGTAGAGGGAGGTATATGAATGACTGAGTCTGGGAAACACTCATCTAGTCCAACCTGCCCACATCACAGATGCATATGCTGAGTCCAGATGGGAGGGGCCTTACCGGAGGACATACTTGTGGGATGATGCACTCAGGGTCAGGGTCTCCAGCCTCTTTCTGCTTGGTCATCTCTTCTTTGTAAAGCCAAGCTGTGAACACCTCCCTCAGGGCTGCCCTCACATTGCAGGGGAAATGTGGCCTTACAGATCTGATGCCTCCAGGGTACTGGGGATCTGCAGAGGCCAGAACTGAGACTTCTCATCTTTTTATTCCAAGGAGCCGGTCACAGAATTGGTGTTCAATGAAAATCTGATAAAAGGGATGGATGAGGGGCACCTGGATGGCTCAGTCGGTTAAGCGTCCGACGTCGGTGCAGGTCATGATCTTGTGGTTCGTGAGTTCGAGCCCCGCATCAGGCTCTGTGTTGATGGCTCAAGAGCCTGGACTCTGCTTTGGTTTCTGTGTCTCCCTGTCTCTCTCTCTCTCTCTCAAATAAATAATTTTTGGATGGATGAATGGGTAGGTAGATGGGAGAATGGGTGAGTGAAAAGACAGATAAATGGATACATGGAGATATAGATGGAAAGAGAAGGGGATGGGTTGGGTGGATGGATGGGAGGAGGGACAGGTAAGTGGATAGATGGAAACACAGATGGAGAGACAATGGAATAGGTGGATGGATGAAGACATGAATGACTAAACTATTTGGCAGATGACTTAGGGTATCTGTCCCCTCTTCCACCCATCCAAGGGTATTTTCATTCTATTCGAGAACTTGCAAAAATTTCTCTAAGACAAAAGAATTAACAGTGAAACTTCAGATACCATGACAGACTGGAAGAGAAAGAAATATTTCTTGTCTGCATTTCCTGACCTCAAGGCAAAGGTGAGCAACACTGCCCAGGGAGGCCAGAGCCTCAGCTTCTCATTTTGCTTTTGAAACTCACTCTCTGACCTTGGAGGAATTCCCTCCCTCTCCTGGGCCTTAGTTTCCCCATGTGTAAAATAAAGGCGGTGAATCCAGTGGGTCCCACTATCTCAGCAACCTGTGTACCCTCCAGGGCCTACCAGAGGCCAAAGCATCCCCAGCCACGTCCAATGTGCCCACAGGCACCAAATCCATCAACTGGACTTAGCTTCCTTAAGAGGCGAGCACCCTTCGGGGTGCCTGGGTGGCTCAGTCGGTTAAGCATCCGACTTTGGCTCAGGTCATGATCTCACGGTCCGTGAGTTCGAGCCCCGCGTCAGGCTCTGTGCTGACAGCTCAGAGCCTGGAGCCCGTTTCAGATTCTGTGTCTCCCTCTCTCTCTGACCCTCCCCTGTTCATGCTCTGTCTCTCTGTCTCAAAAATAAATAAACGTTAAAAAAAAATTTTTAAAAAAAGAGGCGAGCACCTTTCTGCAAAGTGATGTGCTGAAGGCACCCAGAAAACCAAGAACCCCCCATGAACAGAATCCCCAATGCATTTGAAACCAGTGTGTTCCATCTGTCTCTGCCTTAGAAACCAGTGTATTCAAAGAGAAAGCATCAGAAAGGCGGGTGACACGAGGTCAAGTCTTCAGTCCTCTAACGGACGTCTCCCCTCCCTTCACATTTAATTAAAACTGTCATGGGCAGGATGTGTACAACCCAAAGGTGAGAAGACAAGGGAAGGGCTGGAGGGAGATGCTCAGACCATAGGCTCCTGGGTCAGCCAGACCTGGGTGTAAATCCTGTCCATGACCCTTCTTAGCTATGCAAGCTGGAGCCACTTCTCCCACCTCTCTGAACCTTATCATCATTTTCTTCCAGTATGGGGACATCTTAGCTCTCCAGTTTGTTGGATGGTTGGGCTCCACAGATGGGAGTTCTGTCCTTCTACTCTGTGAACTGCAAGGAAGAGCCTGGATCTTGTCCAGTAGGATTTGTCCCCCTGGGCAACATGGGAATGGATGTTTGCTCCCTTACTAAGCTTATTGAACATCTACAATATGCCAGTCCCTCTCCTCTGCTCTGGGGACTCAGTGGTGAGCTAAGGCAGCCCCAGTGTCTCACCGTGTAGAGTTTAAAGTCTGGGGGAGGAGATGGGGAGACGATCACTTACTAAGTGGTCACTCAAATAAATGTGAAGCGTCACTGAGATAAATTCTGTGAAGGGGAAAGTGTGCTGGTGGAGGGTGCTATGTCATGGAGACCACTTTGTCCCAGGTCAGAGTCATCAGGGAAGTGACTTGAGCTGAGACCTAGAGGACACACAGGCCGTGAGCAAGTACAGGCGTTGGAGGTGGGGGAGTGGCTAACAGGGACAGGGAGGGAGTTTTGGCAAGTGCAAAGGCCCTCTAGCAGGAGGGGTGCAGTGTGTTCAAGGATCAGAGAGGAAGCCAATGTGGTTGGAGCAGAAAGCATGGGGCAGCATGGGATCAGATAAAGCTGGAGATGTGGATAGGGGCCTGACCACCCAGAGACTCAGAGGCCACAGCAGGGATGGGAAGCCATCCCTGGGCTTAACGGCCTGGGAAGCCATTAAGGGCATAAAATGGAAGAATGTGAGGCCTGGCCACTGCAATGTGGACAATGGATAAAGGGACCTCAGAGGGGAGGCTGACAGCAGTGAGGCACCCATGTGCTGTCCAGGCAAGAGACAATGGTGTCCCAGGCTGGGTGCTGGCCAAAGAGTGGATGGCAGCCAGGAACATCTAAGCTTTGGCAAATAATTAACATGCGGGGGAGTGTGCCTGTGAGGTCTACTAGGACTTCCCCTGTCCCCTTTCGACGGGGTCTCTCAAGACACTAAAACTTAATCTCAGCCCCATGGACCAAGGCGGGCCCTCCCCAGAGGCCTTGGTGCAGGACAACATTGCTGATGTCCATGCAATAGTCAAGGTGATGCCATTTACAATGCCTACACACAGACTTTACAGTTCACAGCCTTTATCTTATTTGGTCCTCACAACCACTGTCAAGGTGGGAGAACTCCAAGCTCCAACTTCCTTCCTGACTCTCTTTCAAAGAACAAAAGCAGTTAAGACTCACAGTAAACATTGCTATATAGTTGATTCTTACTATTAGCAGTAGTCAGGTTCTATAACGTCTCCACCAACACTGAATTCGTGAGTAGTAAACCACTGCTCCCAGGGAAAATACAGGGTGAGATTTCTGAGAGCCTCTATTCACAGTATTTTTACCAACCAATCAATACATAACTTTGTTTTAGGAGTGTTTCTGTATAAAGACACCTTATTTAATATCCACCACAAATTCGTTAACATTAAATTCATGGCCGATAGCACTGTAACTCATGCCTGAATGAAGATCTAACACATGCATTTTCTCCCCAAGACACACCTCAGCTTTCCGGGCTCAGGAACACTAGACAGCACTTCAGCCCTGCACTCGGGGGCCCTTTTTAAGCAGTGAAATCAACAACAGAAAGTGCAAAAAGGCGAAAAACAGGGCACCACGTAGATGGCAAGAAAGCACAGTTGTTTACATACAGGAGCTCAAACAAGAAGGCAGAGTGACACCTGGTTCAGCCTCAGCTGGGGATCTGCGCACTGGGGGACTCAAGATTTGCACTGCTCTGAACGTACCTGCAAGGGACTGCAAAAGCACCCCGAGGACTGATTTGGGGGTTACAAATACATTTGAGTAGGTAGGCAAATTTAATAAGTAATATGCAATCTGTGAAGAATGAGGATTGGTTGTATTTACCATTCACTTGTTGACTCCTCGACACATTTTCATTGAAGATTCCCACAGGCTCTGTGCCCCCACCCCTCTGGGTGCAGGGACAGGAGGTGGGAGCCTGATTTCAGGGGCTGACTCTTCATTTGCTGAGTGAGAGCTGCAAGCCAGGCATTGTGTGGTCTTGCCACAGACACCCTCTCGCCGCCCCCCATCCCGACCCCCGTGGCAGGGGCTGCTATTTGTCAGAGGAGATAGACAGCTTTGGAGGCGGGTAGAGGGTCCCGCAGTTGGGAAGTAGCCCAGCAGGGATGAAAACCAGGGGCCCTTCCTCTGGGATCCAGCTCCACGCCCTACACCCCGAAGCTTCAACTGCACACCCGCATTCTAAAAACCATTTTCACACCAGATTTCTTAAAACTCTGTGCATTTTCCCCTTCCTGCCAAGCAAGCAGTTAAATTCACAAACTATATTAATCCCTGGCATAAGTTCATTTAAACAAAATATTGCCAAGCAACGACAGGCAGAAATCCTCTTACAACCCACATGGGTATGGATGCTGTGCATTGAGGGAAGACTGTACCTCTTAGCATCTCATTGTAAACACACCTGAATCCTGGACAAAGAGTCCAGGCCCAGAGGGAAAGCCCCCACCTTGGGATGGAATGACCACCAGCCAGGGCGGGACGTGGATGGGGGGATGCTGTTTGCCTGCTGGTTTCACTGTGAGTCTCCTGGATCCTCATAGACAGTGGAAGACAACACTTTAAGTGCTGGATGTTTTTTCAGGGAAAACCAGCTTAATGATCCTGACTATTTAATTTCCCCAAGCCCCAAACAGGGCATTTAAGACTTTATAAAGCACTTTTACATCCATGGCTGATTCTACTTCCCTCTAACTGAGAGGTAGGTGGTGATAGTAGCCCAGTTTAGAGATGAGGACAGTGAGACCCAGGGGAGGGGGGAATTACTGGCCAGTGTCCCACAGCTGGGCAGGAGACAGTGGGGATTGGATCCCAGGCTGTTTGTCTCCCAATGACAGAGTCTTTCAACACGTCTTCAGACAGCAAAAGGAGGATTTCTTCCTTTGGGCCGATCGCTACAAATGGGAAAATATGTTTCAGAAGGACGAAAGCTTAAAAGGAGGGGAGGAAGTGGTTACATGTCCACTTGTAACAAGTGGCCACAGGGATTGGTTTTGCGGCCCGGCCTTGCCATTTGTCAGACATATATCCTAGTGCAAGTAACTCTCTCTATGTCTCAGTTTCCTCATCTGTAAGTGTGGAAAACAGTATCTGCCTTCCAGAGTGGTTGCAAGGATTAAATGAGTCAATATTTGTAAAGCACTTAGCACAGAGTTTGCCACTTAGTAAACGCTATATATAAATACTCGTTAAAATTTTTAAAAATTAACCTAGGCAGAAATCAAAAGGGAAAAGCATTTGCCAAATTTGTTATTACCCAGAATTTTCTGTTTCTTACCTCAGTTGAACCACATGTTGACTTGTTGTAATTAACATTACTATTAATAACCAAGAGACAGCACCAACTTTCCTACCTACAGGAACCTCATATCGGAACAGAGTTGTACCACAACTCTGCTTGTAAATATTATTAACCCATTTTATAGATGAGGCCTTCTGAAGCTCAGGGAGGTGAAGCGACTTGCCCAAGGTCACACAGCTGATAAGGGGCAGAGCCAGGATTCAAATCCGGTTCCATCTAGCCCTAAGGCCTGTGCTGTTAATCACTCTGCCTCTGGTTGAATCAGTGGCACCCAAACTCCTGTTAACTGAGACGGACTCACAGAGGTCCAGGCTTTGGGAGAGAAGGTCTTTGCCAAGGGGCTGCTGTAGACACAGTGGGTTAGACCCCACTCCCATACCAAGGGTGGCTCTGCATAAAGCCTGGCAGTCCAGAACAGAAGCGGGGCTCTGTACACCATGAATGATGTGCTCTGCCTTTTAAAAGGAAAGCACTGGGTCCCCTGCATCCTGAGCAACAAGGAACAGAAATGGCTCCGTGTCAAACACAGCTTCAGGATTAAAATTGCAGACCACTCTTTGGAAGGTGCCAGGAGCTTTAATAGCATTTGCTGTCAATTCCCAGCTTGTTTCTTACAGGAACAGTTTCAAGAGGGCTGTATTTTTCACTCTAAGTGGCTTTTTCCCCCCAGACTAAAATATCATCCCACATCCAGAAGAGAAAATGGACTTTGAAGTTAGTGGGAAGCAGACCCACAAGGTCCCCAGCTTGGATCTGGAGGACTCAGGTTTGAGGCCTGGCTCAGCCACTCTCTCGCTGTGAGATCTCGGGAAAATCCTTTCCTTCTCTGTGCCTCAAGAGCAGTGGGTAGCAGCCTGACAGAATCCGATCTGCAGATAATCTTTTGTTTGGCTTAAGGAGACCTTTAGAAATTAGAAAAAAAAATATGTAAGTGCAGATTTCTGGACTTTCTTAAAAAATGGGGATAGCTGGCTCCTGGATCCCACACTCCTACAAGGCAAATTATTGGATGGCATTGAATGTGACTGTTCCCTTAGAGGGGCCACAGTCCCACTCCCCACTGTTACCTCTATCTTCACACAGCATGGGATCCGCCTGACCCCTGACCCCGGGGATATTTGAGTTTGCCACCCCTGGTTTGGTCAATATTCCCTGTGCGTCCTTTAAGCACTAATGTGCACTGGTTTCAAGAGTGTCCCTCCACATTAAGCTATCATTGTTCTGAGGCCCAGTGAGAATAGGGACCATGCCTTGCTCACCCTGGTTACCCCAGGGCCTGGCACGTGGCAGGTGCCTCATACATTTCTGATGAAATACTCCAAGACTGTGGTAAGCTGGAATGAGTCAGGAGGGCCTGGCTTTGAGCTCTGGCCCTGCCACATAGGGACACTGGGCATTGATGGGTCCCTTCCTCTCTCCGGATTCCTCTTTTTGCGTCTAAAGAAAATGTTCTGCCAGGCACCCTGCAGATGGCTCAGGTGACAAGGCCCTGCAAAGTCTAGGACATTGAGGTCTTGGCTTGGTCCCCCCAATGTCACTGGGCCCTTGTGCTGTGACAGCCCAGAGACAGTGAGCTGCCCACTCACTGTCCCAATAGACCTGCCACTCACCTCTGCTTCCCGGACCTCCTTCCTGCTCTCCTCCCTGCATGCTGGCTGGCTGGAGGGCACAGCACTGCCATGAGGCCTGCCCTCCCCTCGCCCCCCTTGGAGCTCAGGCTCCTGGGGAAAATAAGGGCACTCAGATGCAGGGAGTGGTATCTTTGTGTGATTTCTGCCTGGGCGCTGGGAGGCCCTGGCTGAAAGGAAATGAAGATGATAAAAGATCAGATTATGCAGGGTCTGGGGAGGACCAGGGGCCCTGAACAATACAGGCCTGCCGTTGGAATCCTTACTCTGCCACTTCTTAGATGTGTGACCCTGGTCAAATGACATGGCCTCTCTGTGCTTCTCTCTCCTCATCTATAAAACGGGCATCCTAATCACTGTCTTATAGGGTCGCCGTGAGACTGCAGTGAATTAACATACCTGTGTGCATCATATGCAATAATGGAATAACAGAGGATAGAGTTCCCTCTATTCTGTGTTTTCCACCCCTCCCCAGAAGCAAAATATTTTTCTTTTCTTTTTTTATTTAAAAAATTTGTTATATGTTTTTATGTGTTTTTGAAAGAAAGAGAGACAGACCGCGAGCAGGGGGAGGGGCAGAGAGAGATGGAGACACAGAATCCGAAGCAGGCTCCAGGCTCCAACCTGTCAGCACAGAACCCGACACAGGGCTCAAACCCACGAACTGCGAGATCATGACCTGAGCTGAAGTCAAATGCTTAACCAACTGTGCCACCCAGGCGCCACTATATTTTTCTTTTCTAAATCCCACCCTCTGGAAACCTAATCCTGGTGATTCATTCTTTGAGGTCGATAAGCCCTTGTGTGCTCATAGACATGGACCACAACTGGGACCTATCAGCCTTAACACTTGAGCAGGAATTTGTTCAAATCAAATGCCTTCTTTCCTGAGGGTAAGATATGGGGATGGGGATTGTAATGAAGGGAGGACATAACATGGAAGCATTGGCTCTTCATAGGGGCCACTGGGTGGGCAAGAAAAACTGGAAACCTGCCAGGGGAGGTGGACTAACTTAACCTTATCCAGCACTTTCTGAATATCCCAGCACTTTCTGAAATAATAACCCTAAGCAACAAAGCTTAGGCACTGTGTATTCCTGGGCATCTGCCACAGCCCCATGAGATTCTCATCTAGCCTCCATTTTATAGTTATGGCAGAGCAGCCCATTTATTGTCCACCCGACAACCCTTCTCCTCCTCTTCTTTATGCTGCCAAGATGTAGCAGAGACAGGAAATGTCTGACACTCGCTTTCCCACACTCTCTCCCAGCTAAGGGTACCCTTTGATCCATTCTTTAAGACTTCTGCTAGAGAGATCTCAGACAAGGTTTCCGTCTCCAGTCCAAAGAGACACACAGGAGAACCCTTCTTCCTTGCCCCCTTCTTCCTATCTTTGGTTGCTTCCCTGGGAGGAGGTAAGGCTTGAAGCAATGGCAGCCATCTTGCAGGCCCGAGGCTGACACAATAAGAGGGCACTGAATCCTACTGAATAAACCTGGGGAACTTCCACTACTAGGATTTACTACTTTAGTACTTCTTTATGTATTCTGTTACCTGCAGGTGAAATGCTCCCTCTTGATGCTCAAGGCAGCTGAGGCCATGTGACCTGCTTATAGCCAACGAGGGGTTAGCTGGCGGTGATGGCTGCATGGCAATACCCTGGCTTCCACGATTTCATTATCTGCCATAGCACTGTATCCCAAGGTGATCCTACCAGGGCTCTGTCCAATTCAGCCTGGAAGACATCACCAGGGGTGGCCCACTCCTCCACTCAAGAAGTATACCTTTCATGGCCTCCTATATAGATGTACCATGCTGGCCCCTGACCCCAATCAAGTTTAATGATCTCCCAATGCCAAAGAGTCCCAGGACCTTCTCTCTGTGGCTTTGAGGAAAAATGTCTTTGGGGATCATTGCTACATTAAGAAAATATAAAACATCCCTTGCTCAGCCTCTAATCATGGTCTTTGAGGGCTGACAAAACCCAGCACAGGCCATCTGAGTCATCCCCCTGCCTCCAGTGAGATGACCTGTTCTCTTCAAGGAGGAGTACACGATTGCTGTCTGCCACCTGACCCCATGTCAGGCCAGCCAGTTCACCCAGAAGGACGCTTGCCCGTCCCCCCGCCCCACCCTGCCCCAACCAAGTACCTCCCTTGTGCACCTCCTAGGACCTAGAGCTCCATGCCTTCTGTGTGAGGCTTTGTGCTCTGCCAGGATAAAAACTGCTTCACTCTTCCTGGCAATGAGCTTCAGATCCCTCTCTCAAGGGGCAGGTTTGGTAGAGAAGCCTCACTGTCTGTGCAGCCGGGGTCCTTTGTCAGGAGGCTTGGAAGTTTGAGCTGGATCTCTCAGGAAGACACTTGAGCTCACTCAGCTTGAGGTTGTCACAAAGGAAAGGGAGATGACCCCTTGCATGGAAACTAGAGGGGGACAAACCCTATCTGATGGAGGATAGGGCTTCCAAACACTCCCAGGTTCGTGAGTTGAGTGTTCACAGAAATCAGTGGGTACCTACCTATCATGTGGGAGGCAAGAGGGTGTGGTGGGGGCCGTCGGGGTGGTGTGGGCTTAGAGAGCGGTCACCGCTCAACGCAGGGCTGCCTGGGCTTCTACATTTTCAAGAGAAGTTGGAAATCCAGATTTTTCCACGATATCTCCCAATTTGGGGATTTCAGTAACTAATTCCCATTTAAGAC
Organism: Panthera tigris; assembly: GCF_018350195.1. Classification (NCBI taxonomy): domain Eukaryota; kingdom Metazoa; phylum Chordata; class Mammalia; order Carnivora; family Felidae; genus Panthera; species Panthera tigris. The sequence goes on from NC_056661.1 coordinate 51,791,006, forward strand.
AGCTGGCAGGATAAGGCAACATACACAAAATTAGACATGCATCCACAGGATTAGCCTGAAGACCTCCAGTTTGGAGGCCGTGGTTTAGAGATTTGGTGGTTAGTGCTGTAGGCCAAGTAATCAGGAAGCAGCTCTAAGAGCCACATGTGTCCCCCTCCCTTCATCAGTGACATCTTGAGGACACAAGACACAACAACTTTCTGGCTCTTAGGTGTATACAGTGAAGTTTCTCCACTGTACTCACGTGCCATCGCTTGCCATGTCCTGAGACTCTGGAGGCCACCCTATTCCTTCCCCCTAAACTCTCCAGTGTTCTGAGCATTTGGGATTGCAGGGACAGACAAGAATCAGAGGCTGCTGTCTAGCACAGTCTGTGATTTGGCCTTGGTGGAAAATTCCACCGGCTCCTCCCAGGTAGCATTTTGCATGCAATGATAACACAGCATCCACAGGCATCCTTCCATAAAGCCCTGCTTTTCTCTGACGAGGATGGTGTCCTCTCGGTCATCCTCATTGATCCCTGCCAGCTTTGCACCGACCAGGCAAGGCAGGCCTCTGCAAATGGTCCCCTGGGGAGTGTTTCACTAAGTGCTCTCCGGCCTCAGCTCAGAGAGATTCCCGCCTGCAAGGAGGCTGTGGCGGTGGGTCTGAGTCACTCCCAGGCCTTCCATGCTGGAGGTGCTGGGGACATGGGTAAGACCAGAGGACCCCTCAGAGCCACCCTGGGCCTCAAAACCTGAGTTAGTACTCAGAGACACAAACTATGCCACTTAGCATGTGGCAACAACTCCGGCCCCTAAGAAAGGGATAAATGTCCTCGACCTGCTGACCCCATGGGGGTCAGGATGTGGACGAGCCTGGTGCAGAAGTGCTGCTCTAATGCCAAGGCTAATTTCTCTTCCAGTGGCCCTTGGACGCTGTCCTGGCATCAACTCCCCTGCTCTTGCCAACACAGTGACAAGTTGCTTCATTCACCCAAACGCTCCCTGCCTCTGAGCACCAGGGACCTGCAGACAAAAATGTGAGGTGACAGCGGGGGGCACTGGGCCACTTCCCAGGAAATGTACACGGTTGGTCGTGAAGGGCTGGCTTCAGGCCCACACCACCTTTTGGGGCTGCAGGAGGTGGGGAGAATGAGCTCACTCAGGCAGACAGGCCTAAGACCCCAGAGGTTAGGAAAAAACTTCTAGAAACAGGGATTGTTCTAAAAGGTGAGGCTCGTCTATTGCTCTCCTGATTTAAACTGCTCAAGGAACTTCCATTTGGAGCCAAGAGGGAGTAACAGAGACCAGGTTACTCTTGTGCTTGCAGAAAACCTAAAAAAGGGCAAAACATACAAAACGAACTCGTTTGCAATTAGACATCAGACAACAATGGTCAGTGATAACTGAGAGGTGGCAAATAAGAACTGAGTCCAGGGCCTGAGAGGTTTCCAGCCACAGACCAGGAGGGGGAACCCAGGTAGAAACCAGTGGGCTCCTAGAACTGAGGAGACAGAGGTGAGAGTTCAGGACAGAGGACCGGAGAGATGAGAGAGGTATAGAGCGAGATCTCTGGAGATTGGGAGAAGACCCCCTCCAGTATTCAGCTGTGTACTGACCTGGCCTGGGTGTGAAGAGGCCAGGAAAAAAATCATCTGGAAGGATAAGAGGAGTAAGTCCTTGCTCTCAGGCAGTTCTGGGAATAGTGCCTGTTGCCACCAGTCAGACTGTGAACTCTCAGGAGTCATTGAGTCAAGCACCTAAAAGTGTCTCACCTCAGTAGGGGTAAGTGGGTTTGAAATGAGCACTGTTCCGGTCTCACCTAACAAATAAGCAAAGCAAGAACCCTGATCAAATTGCTTCCAAGTAGCTTAACTGCATCTCAAACAAAGCTCAAGAACATTGATAGGGATACAGTATCTAGCACCCAACAAGGTAAAAGGCAGTGTCTGGAATCCAATAAAAAATGATCAGGCATGCAAAAAGTAGGAAATTTTAATCACAGTGACAAGATCAATCAACTGAAACTGACCCAGATGTTGGAATGGGTAGATGAGGACACGGTAACAGTTATCATAACTGGATTCCATATGTTCAAATAGAGATAAGTCAAATAGAAATGAGATACTAAAAAGGCATTCATCATCCTCTAGAGATGAAAATGAAATACAGTGTGTGAAATGAACAAGACACTGACTGAAGCCAACAGCAGATCAGACAGGGTGAAAGGAAGGGCGGGTGAACCTGAAGACAGCAATAGAAACTATCTGAAATGGAACACAATAAGAAGAGAGAATAAAAAACTGAACAGAGCATCAGTGTGCTGTGGGACAGATTACATGGCCTCACATACTTGTAACTGGAATCCTCAAAGAAAAGGAGAAAAAGCAGAAGTGTTTGATCAACTAATGGCTGAAACATTTCCAACATCTGATGAAAACCTACCGTCAGCAATCACAAAGAATCTTGAGCACAAGAAACATAAAGAAAACTATACGAAGGTTCACCAAAATAAAATTTCTGAAAACAAGTGATAAAGAGAAAATCTTCAAAGCAGCCAGCAAAAAAAAAACAAAAAAACAAAAAAACAAAAAAACAAAAAAACAAAAAAACAAAAAAACCCCAAAAAACGAAAAACAAGGATACATCATATATGGAGAAACAGAGATAAGATGACAGATTTCTCATTGGAAACAATGTAAATGAGAACACAGTGGGGGCGATATCTTTAAACTACAGAAAGAAAACCTATGAGCAAAAATATCTTTCAAAAAACAAAGGCAAAATAAAGACATTTCCAGACGTATAAAATCCAAAAGAATTCATTATCAGCAGAGTTGTACTATAAGAAATGTTAAAGAAAGTCTTTCAGACAGAAGGAAAATGATACCAGATGGGAATACAGATCTTCACCATGAATAAAGAGCATTGTAAATGGGAAGTACATAGGCAAATATATAAATTTTTAAAAATTATTCAAAACTTTAAAAAAGATATTGATTGTTTAAATAAAAAATAATAAAATAGTGTGGTCTTTTTAATATAGTAAATAGTAAAGTGCATGACAAGAAGTACAAAGGTCCAGGGGTGGAGTATAGAAGTACACTATTATAAGGCATACGATATGTAATGTGATATCACTTGAAGACAGACTGGCCTAAGTTAAAGATCTATTCTATAAATCCTAAAGTCACCACTAAATTAACAAAACAAATAATGAGAGCTAAAACTAACAAAGGAAGTAATACAGAATCAAAGACATTCCATCAAACTGAAAGAGAGCAGAAAAAGAAGAAAAAGGAAACAGAACAAACAGCAAGATGACAGATTTAAAGCAAATGTACCCATGATCTCAATAAATGTAAGTGGTCTAAGCCCCTCAATTATAAGGCAGATTGTCACACTGGATTAAAAAGCAAGACACAATTGTATTGTGCCTGTAAGAAATGCACTTCAACATAAAGTCACAAATATGTCAAAAGCAAAAAAAAAGAAAAAAAGGAAAAAAGATATACCACACTAACAGTACTCAAAGACTGGAGTAGCTACATAAATATCAGACAAAGGAGATTTCAGAGCAAAGAATATTAGCAGGGAAAAAAGAACGTCCTTTCACAATGATAAAGAAGTCAATTCATCAAGAGGACATAACACTTGTAAATGATTAAGCCCCTAAGAAGAGAGCTTAAAATACACAAAGCAAAGCCTGATGTAAATACTAGGAGAAATAGACAAATTCACAGCATAGTTGGAGATTTCAGTACCTCTCTCTCAATAAGTGACGGAACAAGGAACAGAAACAGGACAACATTCCGCAACTGTAGGCAACGATTGAAGCAATTATTTCTTACACACACTGCCAAAAGCACTATCCGTGCGAGAATAAGTTGATAAACTGGACCTCATCAAAGCTTAAATTTCTGCTCTTTCAAAAACACTGCTAAGAAAATGAAAAGTCAAGTCGTAGACTCAGAGAAAACATTTGCAAATTATATACTTGATCAAAGAGAAGTATCCAGAAAATTTAAGGAACTCTCTGAAGTAAGAAAACAACACAGTACAAAATGGAGGAAAGGTATGAACAGACACTTCACCAGAGAAGATATACAGATGGGAAATAAATATTTGGAAAGACATTCAACATTGCTGGTCATGAGGGAAATGCAAATTAAAACAAGGAGTTACCACTACCCAAGTATTAGAATAACAAAAGCAAAAGTGTGACAACACCAAGTGTCGGTGAGGATGAGACACAACTGGAATTCTCATAACCTGCTGGTGGGAACGTAAAATGGTACCCCAACTTTGGGAAACAGTTTCGCAGTTTCTTAAAAAAGTTTATTATACTCCTATGATATCATCCAGCCATGACATTCTTAAGTATTTACCAAGGAGAAAGGAAAATAGATGTCTACACAAAGATTTGCACATGAATATTCACTGCAGAGTTATCTGTAATATTCCCAAAGTGGAAGCAACCCAATTGCTCATCTCTAGGTGAACAGATAACAAACTGAGATATATTCCTACAAAGGAATACTATTTCACTGCAAACAAAAAAAAGAAAGAAATATCATTATATGCTACAATCCGGAAGAACATTAAAATAATTATGTTGAGTGAATGAAGCCAGACCCCTCACCAAAAAAAAGTACAAATTGTACCATTCCATTTATATAAACTTCTGGAAAATGTAAGTTAATAATTTATGGTGACAGAAAGCAGATTAGTAGTTCACTGGGGATGGAGGAGTTGGGAATGGCCACAGGGAGGGGGCAACAAAAAGACACAAGGAAACCTCTGGGAGTGATGGATATATTCATTAATGATAGAGGTGATGGTTTCATTGGAATATACACACGACAAAATTTATCAAATTGTATACTTAAATATGCACAGCTTATCATACCTCAGTTATACCTCACCAAAGCTGTTGAAAAGAAAATAATTTTTAAAAATTAAACAAAATAAAAATTTCTTCAGCGTGTCCACACAACCCCTAAGCTGAAGCTCAGATTTCCATAAAAGCCTGCAAGACCCTGGCAGGGCAAGGTGTCACCTACCGTCCTCTTCAGCCTCACCATGGCTGTTCCTCATGCCATTCCCATCCCTAACTCCCCACCCAACCTTAAATGCAGCCTCTAGCCATGCTTACATTTCTACTTCTCCAAGGCAGTATATCCACTCTTGTCTCCAGGCTTTTGTATTTTCTATTCCCTCTGCCAGGTATACCCTTCCACTTCCAAATTCATCTGCTAATCCTCAATTCTGGAAGCCCAAATTAGGTAACCCTCTGGGCTCTCACACTTACCAGTCTGTATTATAATCACTCATTCATTTCCTCTCTTATAGTAAGTCTCAACCAGTGTGTGTTGATTGGAAGAAACCCAGCCCGCCTCAGACTATATGCTCTGTAAGGGCCAGGCACAGGTCTGGTTGGTTTATCTTGGAATCCCCAGCACTAAGCACACCCATAGAGACTTTACTACCTGCCAGACCCTATTCTCAGCACTTTGCAAACACTGTAATCTTTTCAGCATGCCTCCAAGGTAGACACCATTTTTATTCTAATTTTGCAGATGAGAAAACTTCAGCTCAGGAAAGTTGAGTAACTTGCTCAAGTTCACACTGCCAGAAACTGGGGCAACCAGCCCTTGAACTCAAGTGGTCTAGTTGTTGATGACAGTACTATGCCGCCCAAGAAGGGAACACATAAGAACTACAGAAGCCTCGCATATTAGACAGAATGATTTTGGAGTCATCGGGTCCAACCTCTTAATATGCCCTGTGGCTTTGGAGGGCCTGTCCCCCTCTCATGCCAGGTTAGGCACCAGACCCAGTTAATCAGACCAGCACACACCCCTGGCCATTGTGATTGGTTAGGAATGATCACATGACCCAAGCTTGCTTGGTCAGGCTCAACAAAACCTAATTTCAGGACTTTTGCTGGAGCTACTGAGCCAAGGGCACTTGCTTCCTTTGGGGTCTCCGAGCTGGTGCTACATAAGCTTTGATCTGCTGGGGGCATCTTTAAATGTCGTGAAGAGATACAAAGAAACCATAGCTGACAGGTAGAGGCAGAGTTGGTGTTCCTGGATCCAGCTGTGCCTGAAGCTGTACAATTTTAGTTATGAGAACCTATATATTCCCTTTTTAAAATGTGCAAGGTGGACCTGAATTTGTACAGCTTGCAACCAAAGTGATCAAGTAACGATACAAGGCAGGGGGCACTACGAACAGAAACTAATGTAACAGGCCACTGGGTGTTCTGGGAGGGAACACCAAAGACCCAGAATCTCAGAGCTGGAAGAAATTTTAGGGTTCTAAGTGTGTACTATCCAATCATCATACCTACCAGCCACATCAAGGCCATTTGACTCAAGAAGGGGTGCGGTGTTACGTCCTGCGCCCCTTGTCCTCCCCACGCCTCCCTGGGAGACACACCGGCAGTGCTTAACTTTTGCAATTCGGCTTCAACTACTGCCAAGGGGAAGGAAAGAAGTGCTGCGGCATCCCTGCTTCACTCATGGGAAGCCACACTTCCACCCACCGGATGGAAGGGATGAGCGAAGGGGTTCCTGGCAGGCCCAGAGGCCAAGACAGAAAGTTCCAAAAGTAACCTGTGTTATATTTGTCATCACCGCTTACTTGGGAACAAGCAACGACAGAGAAGCAGCATTTCCTCATCCAGATGTATATCTCTGGGGGTCAAAGACGGGTCTTCACCTTGCTTATAGGGCAGTAAAGTCCCCAGGAAGGGTCTCACACCGCTGACCACTTCTCTGGACACCAGGCACAGATCCAAAACACCCAGCAGCCAACAGCCACAGCAGGGGTCACGGTTATTAACCTCATTTCACGGATGAGGAAACTGAAGCTCGGGCGATGAAGGGATTTGCCAAGGCCATCCTCTCAGTAATTAAGAGTCGGGATCCACACTGAGACTTTTCTACCCACAAGTCCAGAACACCTTCCAACACACCCAGGTTAAAAAAAGCAACATCTAGAAACTAGCATGATGATAACAGTAAACAGATCACATGCACTCACATAGCCGGCCACTGAGCTGGGTCCTTCAGACATGGTATATAATTTGTGACCACACACCCAGCAAAACTGACCCCAGATAGCTCAAATGAGAGACTTAAATTTTTTTTTTTAATGTTTATTTGTTTTTGAGAGAGACAGACAGACAGAGCATGAGCAGGGGAGGGGCAGACAGAGAGGGAGACACAGAACTCGAAGTGGGCTCCAGGCTCCGCCCGTCAGCACAGAGCCCGACACGGGGCTCGAATTCACGAACTGTGAGATCACGATTTGAGCCAAAGTCAGATACTCAACCGACTGAACCACCCAGGCACCCCTCAAGTGAGAGACTGTAATACAGGGAATACTTACAAGGTATGGACAGGGTCCCAGGAAGGATGTCAGAGGCTGGCATTTGGTTTGGGGGTTGCTATCTCACCTTGTCCTGAAAGGACAAGGAAGAGTATGACACCTGGAGCCATGGTGGAGACCTCAAAGCAGGAGTGAGGAAATAACCCGGACTTTCTTTCCTCCCACTGGCTGAACCCAAGCTAAAGCTGGAGGGTGGGGGAGATCAGGAGTACAAACTGTGGGATCAGCCTCCCAGGACACAGAGGAAATCTGCAGAGAGTGGGTCTGGGCAGAGCTGGAGGGTGACCAACCATCCCAGTCTTCCTAGGGACCGTCTGTGTCTTAATACTGAAAATCTCGTGTCCTTAGAAACCCTTCCATCTCAGGCAGACAGGGATGGTTGGCCTCTCTGGTGGAGGGGCAAATGGAGAGGAGTCAGCACACTGGCAATGCCCGTGTCCCTCTAGTACAGATGAGGAGATAGAGGTCTGAGGGGCGAGTCACTTATCCACATAGCAAGGCAGCAGGATTTGATCCTCATCTATCTAAGGCACCCTTTCACCCTATAGGACTTGCTCTGAAGATGGAGAATGATTCAGGAATTATGCCAGAGGTCAGGACAAAGACACAGGTGGCCCAAGGGGAGGAGAATACAGTGCAGCAACTCCTCTCAAACTGACTTCTGTCTTCTCTGTCACAGAGAATCATGCTCAGGCTGCAGGCACCATGGAGGAGGGCACAGGAGTCAGCCAGGGTGTGGTGCTGGTCTGGGACCAGTTAGTTTCTTTACAGGGACATCCTAGGGAAGTGAGGGTCCTGTGACATGATCTCCCAGTGGCTGTCTGGGATCTGAGGAACTGTGGGAAGGCCAGAGGGCGGGAGGGGTCATCAGTGACCCTCCTCAGGATTCCTGGAGGCTTCAGCGATGGAGAAGGGCAACTTGTAATCAAGAAAGAGAAGGGTAAGGTTTGGATGTCCTTAGCTCACCCCTCAATGGCTTCCTGACCACAGTGAGGATGTATGAACCGCAGCAGGGAGGATCAGGAAAACCCTAGGCTAAGTAGCAACCTTGGAATCTCAACTGAACTCAGGGCAACTAACAACCTTGGGACCTCAAATGAATGAAAGGAAACACACAGAAACAAAGCAGGATCCATGAGGCAGGTGTACATGTAGAAGGTAGGGCAATATCACTTTTCTAGACAGCTGTTTGCCCAAAAGAGTCAAGGGTAGGATGCTGCAGGCCAAGAAAGCAAATCTCACCTTGGACCAGTTGACTAGAGGGGCAGTGCTTGATCAGGGATTGCAAACTCAGGCCCTCCAGGGACCAAGTAGATGATGAATGAGCAGAGACGAGTGGGGACCACAGCAAATGGAGAATCTCAAGTCTTATATCACATAGACAGCTGATTCTCAGCCCAGCCCAGACTGGCCTGGCACATATGAAGGCCCAAGTATCCAAATCTTCTTCTTTTTAAAAAATGCTTATTTATTTATTTATTTTGAGAGAGAGAGAGTGCACGTGCAAGTAGGAGAGGGGCAGAGAGACAGGAAGAAAGAGAATCCCAACTATGCTCCACACTGTGAGCATGGAGCCCAACACGGGGCTTGATCCCACAAACTGTGAGATCATGACCTGAGCCAAAATCAAGAGTTGGATGCTCAAGTGACTGAGCCACCCAGGTGCCCCCCGAGTTCCCAAATCTTCTGATTTTTCTTAAAGAGAAGCTGGAAATCAAAATTCAAGGTAACTCCCTTGATCTTTAAATAGTAAATCCTTGTTTGTTTGTTTGTTTGTTTGTTTTGTTTTAATGCTCACTGGATCACACAGAACATTTCCAGAGGTCAGATTGGGCCCTTAAGCTACCACTTGGTGACCTGTGGTCTAGAACAAGGATGGCAGTTGTATACTCGTTCTCTGTCTCTCTGTCTCTCTCACTGCTCAGCTCTAACTGGAAATGCATCTGAGGGAATAGCTCCTGGAGACACACTGTGAAAGGCAGTGGGTTCCAATGAAGCAGGAAGGAGGGAATGGAGATATTCCCATAAGAAGCTAGGTCAAAAAGAGGAGAGGAATGGATGAGATACCGTGTCTGGTTGACTCACCTGTCCATCCATCCCATCTATTAATCCACCCACCCACACATTCATCCACTCATCCATCCATCCACCCATCCATTCATTCATCATCCATCATCCCACATATCCATCCATCCACCCATTGACTACCCACATATTCATCCACTCATCCACCCATCCACACACATATCCATCCATCCAACCATCCATCCATCCATCCATCCATCCATCCATCCATCCATCCATCCCAGAGTATGCTGTTGTAGATAACAACACGGATTCTGGAGCCAGACTGCCTGGGAAAAAAATCTAGCTTTTTCATTTCCTGGATATGTGAGCTTGGCCAAGGTGCTCAACCTCCCTGAGCCTCTCTTTCCTCATCTGTAAAATGGGGGATACAACAATAAAGCCATTGTGAGGATTACAGGAGTATTAATTCATGTATGGCATGTTGAACAATGCTCAGCATTTGTAAGTACTCCACATATGGGAGCTATACTTGGCTATCAGTATTCACTTAATGGTCATTTACAGAATGTCAGGCATGTGCCAGGCACCATTGGGTACTGGGTGGCAAATAACACAGGCACAGCCACTGGTCTCAAGGAGCCTAAAATCTCCTGGGAGAGATAGAGCAGTAAACAGATAACTTTACATTCTCACCTTTTAAAACAAAAGCAGTCACCACGTCCGTGGATGCATGCATGTGTATGCAGGCACGTACACACATACACACACAACAGAGAGTCCAACCTACATAAAACTCAGTAGAGATCGCTGAACACATATCATTGAAATAATCTGTTTCTATGTTTAGAGAACACATGATTTTTCATGACCCAGTAGGCCCACTTCTCTGGAAATAATCACAGGTATGCACAGAGATTTAGCTAAAAAGAGACGCAGCATGAGGTAATGCTTGCGGTTAATCTGTTTTGAGTATTTGCCATGGTGGATGGGTGCTTCACACTGCAGAAGACCCCTGCAGCGCCAGAGTGAGGTGGGGAAGCAGCTCGTCCCCCTACAGCTTTCCCCCCACCCTTGTGCATTGAGGAGTCCTGTACTCAGACCTTGTTCTCACAGGAACCATAGATCCTTAGGGAAATAGCTGACTGTAGGGCTGGAAAGGATAGGTTCAAGATAGACCAGGAGGAACATCTTGTTATGCTAGAATGTTAAGGAGGTACGTACACCCCCCCACCCCCCAAAATAAGAACAAAACAAAGATGAAGGCATGTCATAAGGATACAAACACCAGCTTGCAGGGGCTCCCATGGGCCAATTCTGGGATGATTTAAGCAAAAAAATTAGACAGGGGCCCCGGGGTGGCTCAGTCGGTTAAGCATCCCACTTCAGCTAAGGTCATGATTTTGTGGTTCACGGGTTCGAGCCCCGCGTTGGGCTCTGTGCTGACAGCTCAGAGACTGGGGCCTGCTTCAAATCTGTGTCTCCCTCTCTCTATGCCCCTCCCCTGCCCGTGCTCTGTCTCCCTCTCTCTCATAAATAAGTAAATATTTAAAAAAAGAATTAAAGACAGTAAGAAATTATAAGCCTTTGGTGGGGGGGAACAGAAATTCATGAATTTACATAGAAAAAAATGGATAGGGGCACCTAGACGGCCCAGTCAGTTGAGTGTCTGACTTCAGCTCAGGTCATGATCTCACAGTTGGTGGCTTCCAGCCCTGCATTGGGTTCACTGCTGTCAGCATGGAGCCTGCTTCAGATCCTCTGTCCCCTCTCTCTCTGCCCCTCTCCTGCTCGTGCATGAGTGCATTTTCTCCCCTCTCTCTCAAAAATAAACATTAAAAATGAAAGAAAATTAAAAAATGGATAAATCAGTGAATCCCTGGGGAGAGGGAACCCTGGCTAGCCTGCCGTAGTCCACCTGGTAAATGCAGAGAGAGTGAATGAGTTGCAAAACCAGCATTTGGCAATCATCGCAGTAAAGAATGATTCAGGCAAGGATTACCAACGGATGCTAAGTCTAGGGGAGACTTTGTGGAGACGCAAGATATTTACATGGTCTTCAAGTGTTTTCCCACTGGTTGGGGATAAAATAGTAAGGATACAGCAAGTAAATTGAACACCTTGCCCAGGTAATCAAAATGAACAATTCCACTGCTGGGCATATGCCTGATAAAACTGAAAACATGTAGTCAAACAAATATATATCCACATACGTTCATAGAATCTCTATTCACAGTAGCCAAAAGGTAAAAACAGCCCAGATGTCCATCACTGGATGAAGAAACGAAATGTGGTATATCCATACAACAGAGTATTATTCAGCCATAAAAAAGAATGAAGTTCTTCTACAAACTAGTGTGGATGACCTTGAAGACATTATGCGAAGTGAAAGAAGCCAGACACAAACGGTCACATATTGTATGATCCTATCAAAAAGAAATATCCAGAATAGATAAATCTATAGAGACAGAACACAGACTAGTGGGTACCAGGGGCTGGAGGCAGGTGAGGCATGGGGAGAAACTAATGGGCATAGGGTTTACTTTTGAGGTAGTGAAAATGTTTTTGAATTAGAGGTGGTGGTTGTATGATATTTTGATAGACCAGATGCCACTGAATTATTCACTTTACAATGGTTGATTTTATGTTATGTGAATTTCATCTCAATGAAAGGTATTACACCAGCGTTAATGTTATAGAGTGTGTAACTGCACTATGGTTATATGAGAATGTCCTTCTTAGGAAATACATACTGAAGTCATCAGAAGTGAAGCGTGAGGAGGTTTGCCACTTGCTCAGAAGATATACATACAGGCGAGCAAACACACAGGACAACTGAGGAAAATGTAAACAATTTGCAAATAAAATCAGATGAGGGTTTTTTTTTTTTATCATTTCTGCAATTTGAAATTACACCCACCACAAAAAGAAAAAGAGGCCATCGTGGAGACAGGCGTGAGAAACAAGGTCTGGGAATGGGGTTTGCATTTATCTCCTCTCACACTGCCTCCGGTGATGCCTGGAAACATGGTCAACACGTCCCCACCAGTCCCCATTTCTCCTTCATCAGCAGCTAGTTCCTGCTGGGGTGGTAGCCTGGGTCTCCTTTCATCCTGGAACATCTGAAAGTCTCCTCAGGTAATTAGAATACAGTCAAAGGGAGAGCTGCGAGGTGTTGCTCTCCCGTCTCCAACACACAAGGCCTGCGTATCATGGTACTCAGAGATCTCCGACGTGGCCCCGCTGAACCCGGGAAGACCCATCTGACCCCCCAGCAGGATCCCTGTTGCAAAGATGTTGTTGCCAGCAGCCGTGCTCAGGGCTGCTTGGTAGAGTCTGTCTTATCCCCGGCAACCAAGCGGCCCAGCAGACCGCTCTCCCCAGAGAAAAGCCCACCCTTTTGCCTCTCTGGATTTGGATGCCATGGCTTATCAGGGGCCAAGGTCTGCTTTGGTGGCAGGAGGGGAGCTGAACCATCAGGAGTTGGGACACCAAATGGGATGCTGAGGGTGTTCTGACTATGTGACTGTTTATGAGAGTTTGCATTTATAAACTGGGCAAATTGCCCATTCAGGGGCATCGCTGACCCTCCTGAAATCAATAAAGACTCCTAGGTTTTTGCAAATTACACTGGTTTCTGACCTTCTCACGCTGTCCTGGGGATGCCTGAGAGGACACCTAGGCATAGCAGCTGTCACATCCCTCCTCAAATTCTCCTTGCCAAGAATTCCTTCATCCCTCCCTGTCCCAAACCTCCCCATCCGAGACACACAGCTCAAGTCCTTGTGCCTCCCAAAGTCAGCCTCGGTGATTAGAGCTTAAGAGGACACCCCCCTCTCTGACTTCCTGTGGCCTTCATGGCTCCTCCATTCATTGCTTCATCCTGTATATGCCTTACACTTGTGCTCATTTCCTGAGCATGTCAGACCCGTGGGGCCTGTATCAGCTGTTTTATTCACTCCTCCTTCACCCCCAAAATCCCTACCCAATGCCACCCACCCAGCAAACACTCAATAATGCTGGCACACTAAATGGAGGGAGCCAGATGAGTTATGTAATGAGAACAATCCTTGAGAAAGATTTTTCTGACAGCAGCATAAAGGATGGGCTGGAGAAAAATCAACAGCAAGCCCATCAATCATCACGTATTTATTGAGCATCTCCTGTGTGAGCCACTCTGCTAAGAGCTTTGGAGGAGTCAAAGACACATAAGGCACCCCTGCCTACTCCCCCCACCCCCACCGGAACTGAATTCAGGTTGAAGAGACAACACGTGGGGAGTTACATAATAATACAAGGCGTGAAGCACCCTGCAAATCAACAGCATCAGAGACAGGGCACAGCAGGATGTGATTAATTGCCAGGTGAATGACGGACTACAAAGAACATTCTATGATGCTGTGATTCAGCAAAGCGGTGGGACTTCAGTGCATGGAACACGGTGGGGGCGACAGGAGTGAGAATGAATGTGGGCAGCGTCTTCCAGCAGTTCCAGGATTTGGGAAGGGAAGGACTGCAGAGAAAGGGGAATCTGAGTTGTGTCAAGCCGCAGGAGGGTTTCCATAGGGTGAGAAGTGGCAGGGAGGTGGGTCAGGAAAAAGAGAAAACAGGGATTGCGGGAGCGAGCCGTGTGCTCAGGGGGCTTGGGTAGCTAAGTCTGGGGCAGAGGAAAGTGAGTGTCAGATAGCAGCCTGGGGTGGATGGGAAAATGTGACACAGCTGACGGAATCTCAACAGTCCTTATCTCTGCTTTGGTTTATTCTGTTTCTTCTCTCACCCCCAGTCATCTAGGCTCAAAACTGGCCACCACAAAAGCTAGGGGCAGACATCCCTGGAGAAGAGGAGGGGCAGAGGGACTGCCCCAACCATGTTGTCACAGCTGCTGTGGGGAAGTGGGGGAATTTGGACACAAAAAGGGCCCTGTGGGTCTGTCCACAATGGGATGGGGGCCCTGCTAGGGTTTCTGACAATGGGGGGCAAGGAGTTGGGCAGCCAATGTAGAGCTCTTCCGGAAACTTGGGCTGGAGAAGGAAGGAGAGGCTAAAAGATAATCCTTGAACAGTGAAAGCATAAAAGGAAGGAGTAGTTTTTCCTCAGTAGAGGAAGGCTGATCATGTCTGAGAAGAGAGGAAAAGAGGGAAGAGAAGTGTAAAGGGAAGAAGATGAAGTTCACACACCATGGTCCTCATTGCCCAACTCCAGGCTGCTCTCTAGTTTCCTCCATGCTGTATTCCTGAAAAGGTGGCCTATCATGCAAAAGTGAAGGACTGGCCAGGGGTTGCATTTGGCTGCAGAGATGAGAGCACTTGGGAGTCTAATTTGGGAGGAGAAGGTTGAAAATAGTCTTGTCAGCAAATCAGCAAGGAAATCAACATGCTGCCTGCTGGGCTGACTGAGGTGTTGGGAGGTGCTGAGAGGGTGACAACAGTGGTAGTCTGAGCAGTAGTTGATCATAAATCAGCTTCTCCAGCAAGTCTGGACCAACTGAGAAATTGAGGAAGGGGCTGATGATGATCTATAGAGAGGAGACATTTCGCGGTCCATGTCTGGCTGGCCAGTCTTCTCTCAGGAAAAAGTCACCTGTGTGCCCTTAAATCAGTGTTTATAAACCATATTTGGATTTGCACCTGCCCAGTATGCCCACCTACTTCAGGGAACTGTGGCTCACTTCACTCTACCCACATAGTTACTGAGGGAGCAGCCAGGTAAGTATACCATGGCCCAGCCCCCTGACAAAACTGATTAGTTCAGGAGGAGGTACCTGACCCAACTAGACCAATCAGATTCCTTCCCTAAAATGTTAGCAACTAAAAGAAAGACAAGTTTGTTTGTCTCTTCCCGTGCCTCAAACTGAGGGCTGGTAAACTCAGCAGTTGTTGGTGGCCAGGTGTAATGAAGGACAATAAAGAACAGTTGATGGTAAGAACAAAAAAGGAAAGACTCGGAGAATCTTCCAGGGTTCTTAGTCCTCTTCTATACCTACATTGACTCCCTAGATGATTTCATCCCATGTTCAGAGTTTTTCTATACTGGTGACTCCCCAATTTTATCTCCAGCCTGGACCGTTGTATCCACCTGCCTGATCCACATTTTTTCTCTTGTATTTCTCCTCTTAGATTTCTAACAGGCATCTCAAGTTTAATATATACAAAACCAAACTCCTGATATTCCTCCCCCTACTTTTCCCATGATCTCCTCCTTCTCTCTTAACAACTCCATCCTTCCATTTCTCAAACTCAAAACCTTGAGGTCATACTGGACTCCCGTCCTATATCCAGAATCTGACCATCTCCACCACTAGCATCATCTCTGTCCTGGGTTATAGCATCAATAGTCTCCCTGTTTCTGCCCTAGGCCTCCTCCTAACAGGAATGATCCTGTTCAACCCAAGTCACAATACATAATACCTTGGCTGGAAACCCTGCAATGACTCCCCACTGCCTTCAGAATGAAAGTCCTTGCAATGACCCTGCATGGTCTAACCCCCCATTGCCATTCTGCCATCACTCACCACACTCCTGCTGTTCCAGCCACACTGCTCTCTCCAGAGACCCAGCTCACTCGAAGCCTCAGCCATCCGCAGGAATAAAGGAGAAACCTCTTTGTTCAAATGTCACCTCCTAGGTGAGGCTTTCCTGGACTGACCTGTTTGAAAACTGCCACCCTTTCCCTTATACTCCCAATCCTCCTTCCCGGATTTCTGTGCCTTCATAGCACTTACCACTACATAACTTTACTTGTTTGTTTACTGACTGTCTCCCATATCCAGAAAAGTTACTGGTACATAGCTGGAACCCTGAATGATTGAGTGAGCAAGTGAGTGAATGAATGAATGAATGAATGGGTTCCTTGCAGCATGCCGATGTCTCTATTTTAGCATATGGCAACCACAGTTGGATTCCATCTCTCCCAATCTAAGTGTGCTAACAATCACAGAAATGACTGGGGAAAATGAGGCCAACTGCATCTATGCAGGACAAGACAGAGGAGGCCAGATGTGGAGCTCAGAAGGAAGTTCTCAGTCATTCAGGCTTTAGATGTAAATGAGGATGGTGGAAATGCATATTAATTAAGCTAAATCAAGGAGACGGTGGGGCAGAACCAACTGCATTTATAACTAACCAGACACAAAGAACCTTCTTTCTTTGTGACAGTAGCGGTCAATGATGCTTCCAGAACTTGGGAGCTACTGTATGATGCCCTCAAAAATATGGGAAAAGGGCTACCAGATTCTGGCTGAGAGCCTTACTGTAAAATCACCAGTCACCTTCAATTGGTTCCCAAGTCTGCAGAGCCTGACTGCATCTCAGTAGAGGTTATTAGCAGCCAAAGAAGTGACGTGTTGGGCAGACATGGGTGTGCAGAAGGAGGGCACAGAGGCATACACTGGCTGTCCACAGCTCATTACCCTTGACTGGGTCACCACTGATTTCCATACCCACATGTCTGATGGATGTGGTTCTGTCCTCAGCCCGCTTGACTTCTCTCCAGGTCTTGACCCCACTCCCCACCTCTCCAACTGGAACCAGTCTCTTCCCTTGGCGTCCATGACCAATACCGTCCTGGGATTCCTCCAACATCTCTGGCCATGCCCTCTCCATAACTCTACAGATGCTCCTTCCTCCACTCAGCATCAGAGTTGAAGGCCTTCAAGGCCTGGGTGTAGATCTTCTCTTCCCTGATCCTGTCCTGTCAGTACTCATGGCCTCAATTTCTACCCATTCACAAATGGCTCATAAATATCTATCTCCAACCCATGCTTTTTGTCTGAGCTCTCACCTCCCAAATGGCATTTCCTCTTACACAATTCAATAACCACTCATGCTCAGTGTGACTCAACCACAACTCAGGACCCCTTCCCAATCTGGCCCTCCTTAAGGGGTCCCTGTCTCAGAAAAAGCTCCACTCTTTGTCCTACTGTGTTTGTTGGAGACCCTGGAGGTTATCCCAACACTTTTGCTTCCAAGTCACTGACATCTCCTGCATCACCAAGTCCTGTTGATTTTCCATCCCCGGTCTCTCCCAGACCTCTTCACTTCTCTCCATCACACACTCACTCCCTAGTCTAGGTGGCCACTTTCTTCTCTGGGATACTGTAGAAGCCTCATTGTCGGGTATTTCCACAGCCTTCCTTCTTTTTCCCAGTCTATTCCTCACACAGCAGCTAGAGACCACTGCAATCATGTTGATTCAACCCTTGCTAAAACTCTTCATGCGGCCTCCTACTGTTTTAGGATACAGACCTGCATGGTTCCATGCAGCAGCCACTAGCCACATGTGGCCATTTAAATGTAATTAAAATGAAATAAAAACAGAAGTTCAGTTCCTTAGTCATACTAGCCACATTTCAAGTGCTCAGAAGTCACATGTGGCTAATGGCTATTATATTGGACAGCACAGTTATAGACTGTTTCTATCATCACAGAACATTCTATTAAATATTAGTGGTATAAGCAGAACTTCCTATGGTGTTCCATACACCCATATGGTCCAGCCCTGCTCACCCCTCCAGCTTCACCTTGTGTGATGCTCCTGTGCATCTCTCTGATCCAGCTCTAACTGGCTGACAGACTCCCTCCTACTGCAGGCCCTTTACACATGCTGTTCCTCCCAGCTTGGGGCATTCTTCTGTCTTATTAGACTAGTTAACTCCTGTTCATCTTCAGACCTCAGCTTACAGATGGATGGATGGATAGTTGGATGGACTGATGGAAAGATGGATGGATGGATGGATGGATGGATGGATGGATGGATTGGTGGGTAGTGGGTGGTTGAAGGTGGTGATAGATTTAGCTAGTATCAACTGTTGTAATCTTCTGGCCAGCCCTTACCCATTGGGACACAGAGTCTTTTAGCTTTATGACATTCCACACTCCTTCACTGTCACTCTTCTACTTCAATTTGGTGCCATCTTATGATGGCCATGCAATCTGATAAACCAGGACAGTTCCACATTTCTGGCCAGGATGATGGTAGTTCCGTGGTACATCAATACAATGGCCTTCTATTCTGATTTGGTTTCCCATGGAGCCTGGGGTTTCAAGGAGAGAATATTGTGGTCCAGAGAATGGGGCTGTTTCTCAATCATAAATAAATTAAAGGGCCTTCTTGTGTCCACTCCAGCCCTGGATGTGTCTTGGCTGATGCGAATCATTCTCTGAAGACTAATGACCCCACATACTACACAGGGGGGAAGGCAGATTTACATCATTTCCAGATGAAATCCATAACCCATTCATAACTATATCTGGGAAAATAAGTGATGGGCAGTGCCCTCTAGGAGTCAGACACGAGAGGAGGCTCTAAGGTAAGTAAGATCTTTTTAACTCACAAAGAGGACTTGTCCCATTCTGGTATGTTCATTTTAACAAACTAGACTGTGGCTTTAACTTAGTCACTTAAGTGTCATTATAACACCATGCACCGATGTTACAGCATGACCTGAATCCAAGGAGATCTTGGCTGCATGAGTACTTGGAGACATACAGCAAAAGGCAGTGTCCTCGGTACATTCGTTATGGAAACCAGTATGGAAGTTCCTCAAAAAAATAAAAGTGGAATATCATGTGTTCCAGCCATCCCACTCCTGGGTATATACACAAAAGAATGGAAAGCAGGGACACAGACAGATTCTTCTCCACCCATGTTCACAGAAGTATTACTCACAAAAGCCAAAAGTTGAGACAACCCAAGTGTTGGGCAATGGATGAATGGATAAACAAAATGTGGTCTGGTCTCTACTCAAAGTAGAATATTATTCAGCCTTAGAAAAGAAGGAACTTCTTACATAGGCTACAATATAGACAAACCCTGAGGCCGTTGTGCTACGTAAAATAAGTCAGTCACAAAAACACAAATACTATATGATTCCACTTACATGAGGTCCCTACAGTAGGCAGACTCACAGAAACAAAAAGGATGGTGGGTGCCAAGGGCTGGGGTGGGGAGGAAGTTATTGTGTAATAGGGACAGAGTCCCAGTTTGGGAGGATAAAAAAGTTCTGCAGACGGATGGTAGTGGCTGTACAACAATGTGAACGTGCTTAATGCCACTGAACTGCATATGTAAAATGGTTACAATGGTAAACTTTATGTTATGGATATTTTCACAATACAAAAAAAAAATCAAAGCAAAAATAAAAAGGCGGTTTCCTCTACTGGCTATTTCTAGGGTAAGCACTCAGAGCAGTGGCTGGTACGATTCACACGTGGGGTAGTGACAGGCCACCACTGACTGCCATTCAGTAGGTGT
The DNA here is from genome assembly GCF_018350195.1 of Panthera tigris. Taxonomy (NCBI): domain Eukaryota; kingdom Metazoa; phylum Chordata; class Mammalia; order Carnivora; family Felidae; genus Panthera; species Panthera tigris. The sequence goes on from NC_056661.1 coordinate 51,810,661, forward strand.
GCCCCAAAGCAGTTGGGACACGGTGGGAAGGCCATGCAGTGACTAGTATCACACTGCTGCTGACCATCAACCCATCCTTGGAACTTTCAAGACTTAAAAGTGCCCAATTTTCATTGGCTGTGGGTGACTTTGCTTTCTGGAGCAGGGCAGGATGGAGGTAGGAAGGTTCCTGAGTTGAGTGACCCATTTGGAGGTGGGGCTATAATGTAACCCTACTCACAGGCTCCCTATGTGATTTGTTCAACTTGTCTTCAAGTCTGCTCCCAATGCAGTTTCCAGAATATTCTGCTAACCTTTACTAAGCTTTGCATGCTGAGCTCCTATTACTATTTAATTGAATCCCCACTGTTTCCCCAGAAGAGCATATGCTATGCTGTTACTATCTTCACCTTTCAGATGAGGAAACTGAGGCTCAGAAAGCCCCCCACCCCCACCCCAGCTGACTTCTCACCACAGCTCCATGACCTAGCTTCATACAGCATCCTGCATCATTTCCTCTCTTGCTTCTAGGCCCTTATAGAAGCAGAGGCTAGGCTTTTCCCTATTCCTAGAATACTTTTCCTCTCCTTTCTCAAAACAGTTTTGGTCATCCTGCACATCTACCCCCAATATCTTCCCTTCTGTGAGGTGAGGCCTTTTTGATTATTTTAGGTGGAATGAGGAGTCATCCCCTTCCTTAAGGTCCCTAGACAGCAACAACCCCACTATTAGAGAAACCTTACATGCAGCCTGAAATGTTAGGCATTCTGCATTTATTAGCTCTTTATTCCTCACACAAACCCTCTGTAGCAGGCATTATTATTACCTCTATTTTAAAGGTGAGAACACTAGAGCACAAGAGAGGTTAAGATACTTCCCCAAGGTCACACAGATACTGTGGGTTGACCCAGGATTTAAACCCAGGCAGACTGACTCCAAAGTCCTTACTAGAATACTTTTAGTATTTAGCAACTTCTTACTAGATATGTCTCCTGAGGCAAGGGAAACAAAAATAAATTATTAGTTCATCAAGATAAAAAGCTTCTGCACAGCCAAGGAAACCATCAATGATACTAAAAGACAGCCTACAGGAGAAGATATTTGTAAATGACACAGCTGATAAAGGGTTAGTATCCAAATTATATGAAGAATGTATAAAACTCAACACCTAAAAAACAAATAGTTCAGTTAAAAAATGGGCAGAAGACATGAATAGACATTTTTCCAAAGAAGACATCCAGATGGCCAATAGACACATGAAAAGATGCTCGACATCACTCATCATCAGGGAAATACAAATCAAAACCACAATGAGCTATCACCTCACACCTGTCAGAATGGCTAAAATTAGGGGCACCTGGATGGCTCAGTCAGTTGAGTGTGTGACTCTTGATTGTGGCTCAGGTTGTGATCCCAGGGTCATGGAATTGAGCCCTGCATCCATGCTGAGCAGGGAGCCTGCTTGGGATTCTCTCTCTCTCTCTCTCTCTCTCTCTCTCTCTCTCTCTCTCTCTCTGTCTCCTTCTGCCCCTCTCCCCCACTCACATCTCTTCCCTCTCTCTCTCTCTCTCTCTAAAAAAAAGGCTAAAATTAACAAGCCAGGAAACAACAGGTGTTGGCAAGGATGTGGAGAAAGGGGAACCCTCCTACACTGTTGGTGGGAAAGCAAACTGGTGCATCCACTCTGGAAAACTGTGTGGAGGTTCCTCAAAAAGTTAAAAATAGATCTACCTACAATCCAGCAATTGCACTACTGGGTATTTACCCAAAGGATAAAAAAAATACTGAGTCGAAGGGATATATGCACCCTGATGTTTATAGCAGCATTATCAATAGTCAAATTATGGAAAGAGCCCAAATGTCCACCAACTGAGGAATGGATAAGGAAGATGTGGTATACATACACACAATGGAATGTTACTCAGCCATCAAAAAAGAATGAAATCTTGCTATTTGCAATGAGGTGGATGGAGCTAGAAAGTATTATGCTAAGTGAAACCAGTCAGAGAGAGACAAATATCATAGGATTTCAATCATATGTGGAATTTAAGAAATAAAACAGATGAACATTGTGGGGGTGAGAAAGGAGGCAAACCAGAAAGCAGACTTAACTGCAGAGAACAAACTGAGGGTTGATGTTGGGAGGTGGGTGGGGGGTGGGTTAAATAAGAGATGGGTATTAAGGAGGGCACTTGTTGTGATGAGCACTGGATGTTATATGTAAGTGATGAATCACTAAATTCTATACCTGAAACTAATATTACACTGTATGTTAACTGGAGTTTAAATTTAAAAATTGTAGAAAAAAGTTCCAGAGGAGGCAGGCCCTAAAAGAGGGAGGGAACCTACCAGGAAGAGAAGGTAGAAAAAGGAACGCCAGCATGGGCAAAGGTGGAGAGAAGAGAATCCACAGATTCTACTCCCTCTACATACACTCATCTTGTGCCATGTAGGGTGAATGTTCCACTGGGAAAGCGGTAAAATGAGAGCCCCAAATCATGTACTGTGTTGTATTTTGGAAGGAGTGGTCCTCAGTGTATTAAAATCCCCTGGGGAGCTGGCAAAATAATGCAGCCTCAGGGGGTTCCCTGGAGATTCAGGAGAATCTGCATTTTCCTAACTCCCAAGAGAATCTGATCAAGCTGTCTGCCAACTACACTTAGAGAAATGTCCCCATAGTGACTGGTGATGTGGCCTCCTCGTCACCATGCCTCCAATCCAGGAGCTGTCATCAGGGACCCCTCGGGCCTGGGCAGGCTTAGAGGACCTGCCCAGTTTTAAAATGCTGCCATTTTAGCTTTATTATAATCTGGAACTATAGTAAAGTCCAAACGCCTCACAAATCATCACAAATCTTGCCCATAGGTCAGGATACATTGAAGAATAAAGGCAGTCGGTGGATATGCCCAGGTTGGGTACCTGGGTGCCCAGCTTCACTCCAGGTCAACCACACCCATCATTCTTAGCTCACCTCTATTCTCCTTTCCCCCCTCCACTCTCCTTTAGGGTTTGAAGCCTTCAGGAAAGTCTGGCCTCAACACCCCTCTACCACCACCCCGCCTTCCTCTGTAGGAACAAAGTGTGGGTCACTCAGTACGAGCACTTGCACCGCCTGGGAGCTTGTCAGAAATGCAGATTCTCGGGCCCCTCCTCAGACCTGCTCAGTGAGGATCCCCAAAGGTAGGGCAAAGGAACTCTGTTTTTCAAATTCCCACACACGACAGAAGACTCTAACCTGCTTGCAACTACTCCATCTATCCAGTCTGCTACACCCTTGCTATTTAAAGTGCGGTCCATGGACCACAGCCTCGGTATGTCCTGGGAGTCCCTAGAATTACAAGTCCTCGGGGCCCATCTGATTCTGCAGTGTACCAGCATCCCAGTGATTCATCTGCACGTGACAGTTAGAGAAGAACCCAACCATGTTCCCTTGTATCTCCGGAGCCACCTGCCCACATGGTCCTCTCAGCGTCCCCTCCCACCACCACCTAACCCTTGCAGAAGTGATTCTCTTGTTATTTCTTCTTATCGAAACAAGTTCCTTCTTTCCTTCCTTCCTTTTAGACAACCTGCCTCAATACATGCTTTCGGGAGTAACAGGAGAAAGCCTCCTCCCCCACAATAAACTGTGGAAACCTGATTTAAAAATCTATCCAACTCTCACACCATCTCCTTCTTTGTCGATGCTGGAGTTATGATTAATTGGTATATTTAATAATTCGCTTCAACTCTTTACAAGCCAGTGGCACGAAAGGACAAAACATTTTTCCTCTTGGAGACACATCTGAAGGACAGGGAAAACAAAACCTTGATTGAGGAGTGCAAAAAAAATAAGCTTTTAGTTGCCCAGTGGTGTCTTTGGGGATGGGTCAAAGTTTCTGGAGAAACTTGAAGAAGGCATCTGACTTATTTCGTAGGCAATGGGGGTGGGAGGAGGGGCTGGGGAGGGTTGAGGAGGAAGGCAGTGCCTAGTGAGCAAAGAGATGGAGGTTCTAACCTGAGGGGAGCTGCTGGTCTCAATGGGTCTGGGCCAACTTCTGTCCATCATTTCTCTTTTGCACTCTTCTAAAACAGGATGGGATCATGAATGGAACACAGGGAGAAGTGGCCGGATCATTTTAGGATTGGAAGTCAATCTATCTAGCTCTGGGTATCCCACGTGACCCTGGAAATGCTCTCTCTTTCCTTCCTCTCCCCCTGGAACTGGCTGAGGCAGTGACCTTAACTGGTAGCTCCTTATTACTCAAAGGATGATGTCCAGATGCCTTACCTTGGCACTCAAGGCCTTTCACTTTTCAGCCTGGTCCCTCCCCAGTCTCTGATCTGCCCACACACACCAGTCAAATGCAGCACATATTCTTGAGCACCTACTATGAGCCAGGCACTGCTAGAGGCACTTGGGCTAAAGCGTAGAGAGAGACAAGATCCCTGCCCTCACACAGCTGATATTCCAGTGGAGAAATGTGAAACAGACAAGAAAACAATTAAACAAGCCTGGTGACTGAAACTGTTGTAAATGTTGTGATGGAATTAATATGGCAATGTGCTGCGGTGTGACTTCTCTCAGGCACAGTATAAACTGAGACATCAAGGACAAGAAGAATCCAGCCCTATGAAGATATGGGGAAAGAAATTTTCTTTCTCCAACAAGGAGCCCAGCATGTACAAAGGCCCCAGGGCAGGAATAAGTTTACAGTGTGCATAGACCAGAGTTGCCCAAACTGGCTGGAGAGAGTAAAAGGGGCAGGGCAGGAAACAAAGGCAGGGGCTGGCAAGGGTTGGACATGGAAAGATCTTCAGCTTTTTATCAAGTGAAAGAGGAAGTCACCGAAGGTTTTTGGTTTGTTTTTGCAGGAGGCTCAGTGAGACATGATCAGATTCACATTTTAAAAAGACAACTCTGGCTGCTTGGGTTTGGAGAATAGATTGGAGGAGCGTGGGGTGGAAGCAGGGAGGCAGTCAGGAAGGGAGGCTGGAAGGAGGGGGCACAAGTGCTTCCCCAGCAAGCAGTGTTTTTTACACCCCCGTGCCTTTGCACATGCTGTTCCCTTTTCTTACAGTACCCTTCCCACCATCTCCATCTGAAAAATCCTATCTGTGTGTCCACTGGCTGCTTGGGGTCTGCCATGCATGCACCATCTGTTCTCATGCTCACGCATGATAATCTGCTGCTCGTTCCTCTGGCCTCTTTTGGAAATTGATATCTCTCTGCTTAAGCCCTTATCACATGCTGCAGGGTGGAAAAAACCTGGGCTTTTGGCCCAAGGCCAGGCTCAGCCACCACTGGTTAGGGGACACCTGAGAAAGTGGCTCATCTGGAAAATGGGAAAACAGTCACACTTCCTGCAGACCCCAAGAGGATTCCTGTGTGAGTGATGTATAAAGGGGAGGAGTTGTAAGGAATGGCAGAAGCAGCACAGGGACAGGATGAGAGTAAGCAAGGGTGTGGCCTCAGGCAGAACTCTCTAGGGCAGCTTTGGGGCTGTCACACCTCACCGCAGGGAGCCAGGGAGCGCAGAGAGCCAGGGAGTGGGGCTTTCACCCTCCCACACCCACTGGCAACTGCCTAAGGGTCCCCACACTGGAAGGGACATACCCCCCAGGCATTTCTGGTTCTCTGCAGGTGTTGGGAAGATGCCCCAGGAACCAGAGGGTAGGCTGCTAAGGAAGAGCTGCAGGTGCAGGCATTTGAGGCAAGAGCACACCCCAGCTGGGGGAGGGGAGCGCAGACCCAGAAGGAGTTGTGTCCACCACACCACCCGCCTGCTTGGGATATTGCAAGGATCATACCCTCCCCACCGCCCCTCCACCACCCCACTCCCCCGCTGCCCTGGGGGAGTAGAGGCTAAGCTACAACCATCTTATTTAGGAGACTTTAGGTTCTCTGGGGACGGAACAAGCCCCCTCTGTCTTTGTCCACTTAGGCACGACTGAGTGAGGGAATGACTTGGTCACTGATATTATTTTACGAAGATACCAACCCACCCCAGAGCCCATGAGCCAGGCTAGATGGTGAACATTTTACAAGGTTGACCGCTCACATCTACCCTGAAAGGTCAGCAACAGCATCAGCCCTGTGTCACAGGTGAGGAAACTGGACCCCAGGAAAGGCAGACAAGTTCCCAGAGCTGGGGAGCAGCCCAGGGGCTTTGAACTTCGAGCAGCTTTACTCTGGAGCTGGGACCTTGGGATCTGTCGCCTCCCTGGCAGGCTTCTGCTGGGATGATCTCATTTCCTCTTCTCTGAAGCCCCTGCAGGGCCCTGTGGCCATGAGCACTTGATTTGTCTTTATCAACAGAGCAGCTTCTGGGGTCCCCCTTCCCCCAAAGCAAAGCCCCTCTTGCCCGGCCCCCACCTCCAGAGCAGTCAAGCTACTTACTCATGAAGGCCGGAGCTCCTTTCCTGAAACATCTGTGTCGAGCGACAACTGGGCGTCACCCAAGGGCACCTCTGAAGGTCTCCTTGGTCATGGGATTCGGCTTCCCCGCAGGTTAGACCTCCCCCTCCGCCTGCCACGAGCTTTGCGAGGACTTAGAGACTAATCCTATTTCACCAAAACTCTTTTGTGAGCCTCGGACCTGGGTCTGCTGGGCATATTTTTAATTTTCTCTTTCTCGGAGGTAAGAGAGATGATAAAAGATTGTTGGAAACATAAGAGCAAAGGTATCTGATCTCTCAGGTGCCTTGAAAAGGGAAGGAAATGGAGAAGGCCACGCTTGCCTAATTTGGGGAAAAAGAAAATCTCTTCCCTCCAACTCCCCCAAATCTGGCCTTCTTCTAGTCTCCCCCATCTCCAAAAAAAATGCATGAGCTACTGCCCAGATGTCTAAACCACAAGCCGGGAGCTATCCATACACTCCTCCCCCATTCACTCCATCACCTGTCTTTCTCAGGCCAAGTTGCTCTCTAGACCAGCCATGCCTCCCCATTCCAGTCACTGCTGCTGCCCTCAGCTGAGCCTCTAGCCCAGAACAACATGGTGGTTCCTCCCTGGACCTCCCTGTGAACCCCAGCCCTTTGCCATCCGAGCTTCTGGGAACACAAATCGGTCTGTGTCACATCATAACCAGATCCCCAACTGCAAACAGCCATGATACTCCTCTCTGCACTGGGGATGAAGAACAAATTGTATGCAGGGCCTGCCACGCCCAGGCCTGGCCCCACCCATCTCTGCCTGCATGGCTCCCTCCTCCCTCTCAGAGTTCAGGTCACAGGCCCTTTGCACAGGTGGACCTCTCTGTCTCTCCATTCTCCCCTTAGCCTGGCTAACCCCTCCCTACCCTGCAACCTGCAACATCACTTCTTCAGGGAAGCCCTCCCTTACCATGCTGCCCAGGCTGTATCCCTAGCCCCCATCATCCACCCACAGCTCCACACATGGCATGTTTATGTTTCTCACCACAGATGCAACCTTACATATATACCCTGATTAACATCTGTCTCCTAGCCAGCCTGGAAGGGACCTCATCTGGTTTTGTTCATCCTTGTATCTCCAGCACATCCATGGTGCCTGGCCTGGTACATGGCCTTCAATAAACATTTCCTGGGTAAGCAAATGAAAGCAAAGACATGTGAGAACATATGGCTGAAACTGCTTTGGAGATTGCGCAGATGACATGACAAAAATTTAGGTTCCACATCCCTTCCTGACATCTTAAGCTCCTAAAAGAAAGACAGGCATGGTGTCGCCTCTTGCTTCAGGGGTCCTACCCGTCCCCAGCACAGGGCTAGCACGTGTCAAATCAGGCAACAGAAAGAAAGCAATCACAGAAGGAAGAACAGACCAAGGACTGCCCCCTGAACCTGCCCAGGAAGGCCTCTGCTTCTGTACTCCTCAAGAAAATCTAGAGGGGAGTTCCTCTGGATGGAAGAAACTTCCAAGAGTCTCTTGAATAGCCCTCCACAACCCATTTCATCAAGAAAGCAAGCAAAAGTCAGATATTTAAGGACCTGCTTTTGGTTTTGAGAAGTCTTTGGCAGAGCAGGGATAGAATCCAATTCACCCACTTAGAGCTTTCCCATGGCACACTGCATCCCTGGCTGCTTGGGCTGGGGCCCCAGAGATACTTAGAAGTGCCCAAGGGGCTTGGTGGGTCAGAGATTCCCTCTCCGCCTACCTGCCAACGCTGCTTCTAAAAGCAAGGACTTGGCAGTGAGTGAAAGAGACAACCAAAGGGTTGGGGGGAGTGACTCTTGCAGTCTGGGCAAATACACAAACACCCACGGCCAAGCTGAACACACACCCTTGCTCCTCTGAATGCACAGTCTTTCTCTTATTCTTCTCTACCACACTGTCCCTGTCCTCCCTAGAGATGCTGATTTGCATGGGGATGCCATTCAGTAGCCAAAGCCTGCCCCCTCCTCCTTGCCAAATCCCACCATGCTCCGGGGCCTGCCCAATGCTTCTCTCTTGCAGGAAGTGCCTTCAGGCCGCTGCTGGTATCCCACTGGCTCACGGTCTCGATGGTGTCCTGTTGGTTAGGAACTTCCACATGCACCTCTGCCCTTCTCAGATGGAGGAGCTCTGGGCAGATCAGATGGTCTCCTGTCCTCTCCGCATGCCCAGAGATGCTCTGGTGGAAACCCAGAGGAGTGAATGGGTGGATGGATGGGGCTCGGTTCCCTGGCAAGCCCCTGGCCATCTTTCTCCCACTCCTTCCCTGGTCTGCGGGACCCCTGAACATGCTTAACCTTGTTGCCCTGAAGAAGAACCCAAGTATGGCTGAGGGGCGCAGGCCCCTGCCCTCACACCCACTTTTCTCTGGAGGCTGGTAGGCATAGCTGGAAGGGAGAAGAGGGTCTCTCCCCTCCGGGACCACGAAGTTCTGCCTGCACTATGCTTTGAGCTTTAAAATTTCACCACCTGATGTTTTCTGGGCTTCCCACTTCAGTGGGGTTACCAAGCAACAGGGACTGTTTCTTCCACCCCTTTAAACTCCTGTGAGGATCCAGGCAAGGTTTCCACCCTTCATGGGGCTCTGGCAAGATGGAGAACCAGAGCCCTGGGAGCACCAGCCTGGCCACTTGCAGGCTGTGTACCCTCGAGTGGACCCTTTCCTCTCCTGGGCCTTAGTCTGCCCATTTGGAATATGAAGGGACCAGGCAGGACCATCTCAGAGTTGGTCCCTACCAACACTACTCCTTGCTGGGCACGGTCCAGAAGTCCTCGCAATGGCCAGAGGAGTTAGATATTCTCCCCCATTTTATGGATGAGGAAACTGACCCAGAGAGGTAAAATCACTGGCTTAAGGTCAGTGGTAGGAGGGAGTTTGTGTTGATCTCTCTAATTCAGACTGTCCATGCTCTCAGATACCCCAATACCCTCAAGTGATTCTCAGACATCTCTGGAGGCTGGCAGACGGGGAGGGGGGGAACCCAGATAGGCCCCAGAGGCTGGTGTTTCTTAGCATAATACCCCAGAAGCAAGGCACCAGGGGAAAGGCGGCTTAGGGAGTGGGCTTTCTGGGTTTCCTGCTCTTAGCATGTAACCCAAGCTGCATTCCCCATCAGAAAGTCCCACCCAAGGGCCCCCCTACCTGCACGTTCTGCCCAGTTGCACTGCCCAAGAACTTTCAAAGGTCCCATGTCCCCTGATCCCCAGAACCCCAGAGCTCAGCTGGGCACCTTCACTGGTGACCCCATTCTACAGATGCTGGGATGAGGTTAGGAGAGGGAGACCCCTTGCTAAGTTATCGTGTGCCCCAATTCAAACCCCAATCCTTCCAGTCCGGATCCAATGTGGTGTGAACAGCAGCTACAACTGGAAAGAACAAGATGCAGGTACAGGCAGATATGACGGGTGGCCAAAATCTCCATAGGCTCAGGACTGACTCTCTCCAGTCCTCAGGGTGAATTCCGAGCTCCCTCCCTCACTATGCAAAATAAACAACTCAGACAAGCTAATTAGAGGGAGGAGAGCTCTGAGTGATCTATTTTCAAAATCAAGGACTGCTGTTTCATTTTTAAAAAGAAAGAGCTGAGCTAGGATAGAAAGTGTGGGAGTGGGCAGGGGTGGGGAGCTCACAGGCCTTCTTGGTGGCTGCTAGGCCTCCTCCCCCTGCAATCCAGCTTCCAGCTTCCTGGTGCCATGTGACCTCTGGCACACAGGCAGAAGCACTGGGATGTGGCTTCTCAACCTACGAGGTGATGCAGGGGGCTCAGGGCTCTCACTAGTGTCTACACTTTAGCATTATCTCCATGCTTCTATGCATTTGATCTCCATGAGAAACTTAAACTATAGGTCTCATTGTTACCACCACTGGGTGGAAGTTCAGAGAGGTTAAGTGACTTGGCCATGATCACACAGGATAAGATTTGTACAGGTGGGATTCAAGTCCAGACTAATCCTGATTAATGCCCCTAATTGCCACATGTTTCAGAAGTGAAATTCTATGGCTCTACTAAGATTATCAATACTAGTAAGGATATTAATATAATATTGAGTCAGATCACTTTAAACTGACCCTCAGGCCTCCAGGCGTGCCTCAGGGGCTTTGCACTGGCTGTTGCATTCCTCCAAGGCTCTTTTTCAGTTATTCTTGTGATTCCCTCTCTCACCTCCTTCAAGTCTTTGCTCAAAAGTCACCTTCCCAATTTCCTATTTAAAACTGCACCCCCATTTCCACACCAAACTCCTGATCCCTCTGTCCTGTTTCATTTTTTCTCTATGACATGTTTCACCATCTAAAACACTCAATTTTGTTTGCTATCCCTGTCTAGGAGAATTTACCCTCCCTTGGGGTAGGGTTCCCCATCAGCTTGCCTCTGACCCTATCTTCAGCCCCTAGCACAGAGCACAGCACACAGTAGGTGGCATATAGTAGGCACTCAATTGGATCATGTTGAATCCTGACTGCTCCTGGCAACCTGAGGAGAAGCATACTGTTTTATCCCCCCTTTACAAATGGAGAAGTTCAAGAACCCAAGTCTTAACTGCCCCAAGTCACACGGCTTGTAAATGCAAAATTCAGCCCAGGAGGCAAACACCCAACTACTGAGATACTAAGAATATAATGGGAGGCAGGGACCCCTTTTCAGAATGGTGCAGGGGTGGAGAGAAGCCACTGTCGTCACCAGAACCTGACGCCTACTTGTCAAATGCTTTTCTTGTTCAAAAGGGGACTGAGTTTGGGACCTCAGGCAGGACACAGATGGCATTTTGGACCCAGGACCACATCTTTGGAATTACAAAATGGAGATGCTGCAGGATTTTCCTGAGGAGGCCAGGGTGGGGGACATGGCCTGTGGGCAGACAGGCCCTTCTGGCCTGGTTTGTGTCAGTTACCTGGGGAAGTCACAAATAAGGGGCCATGTCCCTCCCCCCAGACTCTGGGTCCAGGAGTTGAGTGGGTCTGGGTGCCTGTATTTTTAAAAAATTTTTATTATTTATGTTGAGAGAGAGGGAGACAGCATGAGTGGGGGGTGGGGCAGAGACAGAGAGAGACAGAGAACCCTAAGCAGACTGTGCACTGTCAGCACAGAGCCCTGCAGAGCCCCATGCGGGGCTCCAACCCATGCAACCATCATGACTTGAGCCAAAAGCAAGAGTCAGATGCTTAACAGACTGAACCACACAGGCACCCGTATTTCGACAAGAACCTGGGCAAGGGTAATGTGGGTGATCCACAGACCTTCCTGGACAACTGCTCCCTCACAGATTGAGCTTCCAACGTTGGCTTTGGTTTGCATGCCCCTCTCTGCCCTCCACATAAGTCCTCATTTTATAACCCTATTACACTTTTATCCTTCAACTTGGACCCTGAATGCTCAGTACATGTTCAATAAATTCTTGAGGGTTGGCTGAGGTCAGCCCAGCTGGGAGGGATGAGTAATTCACAAGGTAAAAGACTCCAGAGCCAAAATTATCCCAGCAGGCAGAAACACTGGACCAGGCAGAGAGAATGATATTCAAGGATAGATGAAAGGCAGGCATCTGGACTCAGAAAATTAATTATAAGTCAGTGGAGATTTGCTTGGTAGTTTATGTGAGAAAGATTTGGGAGGCACATTTGACAGGGTTAATAGGAATCAACAGTACAATGTGGATGCTTAAAAAAGCCAAGCAAAAGTTAGGATGTATTAAAAGAGGTAGAGTGTCTGATCAAGGGAGGTGAAGGTGTCCCTCTTTTTGGACTAGGCCAATGGGAATGAAGGGCGGTATCTGACTCCCTTGAAGAGGAATATTGACAGGCAGTGGTCACTCTGAAGATAATGGCTGAGATGGCAGTTGGGGGTTGCAAGGAGGGAGAGGCATCTAAAAATCATTTTACCCAAAGTAAAAATAACAAAACGGGGGAAGTTGACCTGGAGAGGGAACAGAAGATTGGTGAGTAGAAGCTGCAACAGGGAAGAACTAACTCTAATACTGGAAATGAACACAAAAATGGGGTTTTCCAGCAACGGAGCTGGTGCTCTATGGGGTAGTGACTTCCCCGTCACTATAGGCATTCAAGCAGAGCTGGCTGGCCCTGATGCAAGGAGGCTGTAAAGGGTTTTCTGCATCGGGTGGGAAGGAATTCTCAGATATTCTGTAAGGTCTCTTTTGATTCTGAGATCCCAGAATGTTTTAGGTTCAAATGGGGTCATTTCTCATCTGAACAGAGTTACCCTCTGGGCAGCAAGTGTGACTTGCAGGCTGGCCTGACCTAAAGACACCTTAAGAATTCAGGATACCTCTTTGCACGACTAGGCATGTATCCACAGATACAGGCGTGCTGTTTCGAGGGGACACATGCACCCCCATGTTTATAGCAGCACTGTCGACAATAGCCAAAGTATGGAAAGAGCCCAAATTTCCATTGGCGGATGACTGGATAAAGAAGATGTGGCGCATATATATATATATATACACACACACACACACACACACACACACACACACACACACATACATACAATGGAGTATTACTCGACAATCAAAAAGAATGAAATCCTGCCATTTGCAACTATGTGGATGGAACTGGAGGGTATTATGCTAAGTGAAATTAGTCAGAGAAAGACAAATACCCTATGACTTCACTCATATGAGGACTTTCAGATACAAAACAGATGAACATAAGGGAAGGGAAACAAAAACAGTATAAAAACAGGGAGGGGGACAAAACAAAAGAGACTCATAAATATGGAGAACAAACTGAGGGTTGCTGGAGGGGTTGTGGGAGGGGGATGGGCTAAATGGGGAAGGGGCATTAAGGAGTCTACTGAAATCACTGCTTCACTATATACTAATTTGGATGTAAATTTTAAAAAATAAAAAATAAAGTTAAATAAAAAAAAAAAAAAAGAATTCAGGACACCTCCTGTTCTCCAGGCAGGAAGCACATTCGGAATGCAGGCTTGAAATAAAGGAGATGATACAGGCAGGAGACAGGCAGAAAGCCAGGGGTCTCGAGGGTTGGCTTCAGTTCAGACACTGACTTGCTGTGTGGTTTGGGGCCCTCTCAGTGCCTCAGTTTCTAAAATACAGTATGGGCTAGGCCAAGTCCCAGGAAGACCGTCTGAGAGTGTGTATTTAGGGAAATCCCCAGGTGAGGCCAATGCTGCTGACTGGGGCCTGCACGTTGGGCAGGAAGGATCTAGCAGTCTCCAGGTCTATCTGTTTGGACAGTCTGGGATTCCAGAATCCCTGCTCCCTCCTCTGCAAAAAAAAAAAAAAAAAGGAAAATCTTGGGGTGGGTGTCCGCGTGATTTACCAATGTCCCTTCCTCAAACTAGGAAAAGTGATGGTAAAGCTCCAGAGCTGCCTAGTGTAAGATGAGGGGAGGAACACACTGGTCTGCTTAGCTAATGGGAGATTCAAGGACGCTAGTGGCCTGACAGGAGCCCCTTCCCGGTAGGATAACACATCCCCCTGAAGTCCCCACGGAGCACTATTCCCATGAACCCCAAGTCATGGAGAAAAGGCAAAGTCGTTGGGACTCCGTTGTATGCACTAGGGGCAGGGGACCCCAAGATACACTGTACTATTTGTCCAAATGTCTGTATTTGCCTGTCAGAGAGTCTGATTTTACACAACGCGACAGCCAAGCAAACATCTGATAGGGTGTTTTGGGCCTGCAACCTTTCGGCAATCCTTTGAGATCCTAAGCCCCCACTGGTTAAATCATAAGCTAGGGTTTCTGCGGAGAGAAGCTCGAACAAACAAGCCTCTGAAAACCCAGGTCACCCCCAGCTTTCCCAACCTCCCGGCGCTCGAGCTTCTAACCCTGTAAGTAAAGTATCTACAAACTCACAGCTTCAGGAGAGGCCCTTGGGTTTTGTCCACAATAGCTGGATATGTATGGGGCACGGTTTATTTTTGGCATTTTGCTCTGATGTTGTGGAGGAAGAAAAAGGTGGCGGGGGTTGGGGGGGAGGTGTGGGGGAAGGTCAGGCAGGTGGAGCTAAGTTTGGTTAACAACTGCTTTAACAGGCTCTCTGGAACGCCCAGGTGTCTTCCAGTTCCTGCACTTTCTAGGATTCCTGGCCCAATGGCCTGAGTCAAGAAAACAGCTTTGCATTCAACACAAAGTGGTTTGGATTAATCATTATTCATGCCATTCCCATCACTTGGAGCGGGACCCCTGGCGCCGGCCCAGGCACAGTCACTAAATTTTAAAGGTTTGCAGATTACCTGGCCAGTGAGTGACGATATGACCAGGGTGTGCAGAACAGGATGATTAGGGTCATAAATTTTTATTAAAGGTCACTAACAGATTTATAGAAAGCACTGAAAACTGACACTTGTTTTTATTAGCAGGGATCCTGCCCCTTGACAGAAAGTGCCTGGGCTGAAGCAAAGTTGGAGGGCTTTCTCCAACAGAGTGACCTCAGATTCAAGCTCTTACAACCCACAGTCCCCAGGGTTCTCACTACCCTGCAGTCCCCAGGGTTCTCAGCCAAGGGGCAAGGACGCTCCCAGGATGATTCAGACAAGGCCTAGTAGAAGTTCAAGGCCAAGATGCACAAAGCTATCACAGGGTGTGGCTGGGCTCCTGCCTGTGCCACATGCTAGATGGTGGCCCAGGCTGGTCTTTTCTCCTGAGAGTCAGTTTCCGCCTCTGAAAAATACGGGTCATAATGTCCACTCTTAGGGATGTTGTGAGGGTTAAGCTATGTTGGGATTGCAGGTACCCGTGAGTGGGAACATGCAGGGCCCCCCATCAGTTCTATCACCAATGCTTTTCTTTTCTAAGTACACGCCAATTACCTGAACAGACCATTTGCCAAATGGTGAGTGATGAGGGAGTGTGAGGCAGGCTAAGGGGCAAAGCACAAGCTAGCACACCGCCCCCACCCCCAGGCGGGATGTGTGTGACAAGGACACTGCCCTGACTGCCCAAGGACAAATGAAAGAAAACAAATGGTTAACTTACAGAGATCACGGTCATGCAGGACAGGAGTCTCCATCAGTTTACAAATATCTTAGTAAATTATAAGAAAAAGGCAATCTTATCAATAGCCTAATCTCCAGAAACCTATAGACTCAGTTTCCTGGAGCCCCAACATCACCCCTCCTTAGTGATATGGGGAACGAAGGCAAAAAGGAAATGGCAGGTAAATTAAATTACTTTATAACCCACAGCCCATTGACAAGTACTTGAGGCAGGCAGAGTAAAGTTTCCCTAGGAACTCCCTACTGTCTTAATGTTAATGTTTTGCTAGAGAGAAAAACAACCTTAGCGTGACAATAGCTAGGTCTCCAGTAATGTGAGTCTTTAGCATATGAAAGTCTCCTTGGAAACTTCCCTTTGACTTTACCTTCCACAAGACAGTGGTATATAACCAGTTATCCCATCACAACCCCAGTGCAGCTCTTTCTGCACTGTCCTGTCCCCAATCTTTAATAAAATCACCTTTTTTGCACGATAGACGTCTTCAAGAATTCTTTCTTGGCTGTCAGCTCTGGACCCCATGAAACCCCAACACCCCAAAAACCGTATCAGTGAGGACAGATCCTGAACCCTGCACTGGAAAGGGGTTAACCTCACATTTCCAGCTGGAACACTTGACCTGAGGTGCTCCCACATGGAGTGTATCCGGGTAGCTTAGGGGTCTTCAGAGGCTCTCATATCGACATCTAATTTCAATGTGCTTTTCTTGAAAAGAGGAGAGAGGAAAGGAAAGACGAAAGAAGAAAAGAGAGCCTTTGGAGATGCAGAAAGACTGGGAGAGAACATACAAAAGTTATGGTGTCAGGGTGGGGCTCAGGTGTTCTTTTCCCTGTCATCTTCCCAGACTTTGTGTAACGTGAGAGTTGGTTATATAAAATAGAGGCAAACATAGGCTTTGGGGCAGACAGATCCAGGTTCAAATTCCAGCTTTCGTGTCCTTGTGGTAAGACTTGGACAAATTGCATAGCTTCTCTGACTCATGGGTTCCTGATAAACACAAGGGGGAAGACCATTTGCCTCCTGGATTACGTGTAAGTGTGGAAACCACTTGGGGGAGAGGAGGGCTTTCCAGCATCCTCTCCCTCCTCCCTTTGGAGAATTTACCCTCTCCCCGGATCAGATTGTCCTGGCAGCCATCTAGTGCTCAGTGGGGGAGAATGCTCAGCGGGGGAGAATGTGTCTTAAAATGTAGGCAAATCAGAAGAAGCAGAGCAGAAAAGAAGAGGGAAAGTGGGTCACATATTTTAGGTCCTTGATCAAGCCTGACCTGAAACTAGAGACACCTGGATTGCTAAGATACATGGACCAATAAATATCCACTTCAATTATTTGGTTGGACTTTTATGACTTATAAAGACCTGACTCATGAGATTATATATAATGCATATTAATGCTTAACAGACAAGGGACACACAAATACAGCTTGAATAAGCAGTAGGGTTTTTTTTTCTTTTTTAAAAATAGAAAATGGTGTTTTTTCTTTATTTCTAAAGTTTTTACTTTGAAAAACTTACTGCAAGAATAGTTGAATGTGTGTGTTCACCTATTGGTCACTTATATTCACTAATTGTTAACATTTTACCCCATTTGAGCTGCTTTCCTCCCTAAGTCCCTCCCTTCCCCTTTACTGAGACATGGGTCCATTTCAATGTTAAGTGCCTGAGTGAGAATCTCCTAAGAGCAAAGACATCCTCCTACACAAGCACTACCCCATCGTCCCACCCAGGAAATTCAACATTGACACCACACATCTAATCCACAGTCCGTGTTCAAATTTCCCCAGTGTCTCCCATGTTTTTACAACTACTTTTTGTACCCGGGATCATGCATTATGTTTAGTTGTCATGTTGCTTTAGTTTGTTTTAATTTAGAACAGTTCTCCAGACGTTTTCTTTCTTGCAATATTGATATTTAGGAGAGGTACCTTACTTTGGATTTGTGTTAGTGTTTCTCATGATCCAGCTTTATATTAACCATTCTAGGCTGGTAATAGGGAGGGAAGTAGGATTTGGTTGTAGTAAATAGTTGATTGGAGTCTCACAGATATACAGATGAGTGACCAGAGATTGCGTTTTCACAAACCGAATGCTCTGTTTCCAGCCCCTGGGTCAAAACACAGAAATGACCAGCCTCCTGGGAGCCCCCTTCACGCCCCTCCCAGTCCCCTGCAAGTTCTGTCATCACAGATTAGTTCTGCCTGTTCTTGACCTTCACATGAATGGGATCATTCAGCAGGTTCCCTTTGGGGGCTGCCTCCTTGCACTCAATGTTGTCTTTGTGAGATTCAGCAGTGTTACTACATATATCTGTGGTTCACAGCATTTATGATGATTGATTTATTATTTTCATAGGAATGAAGAGTCTATCAGGCCCTATATGTTTTCAGCAATAAGAACAAATTGGAGGGTCTGGCACTGGCCTTCTAAGCTGGCCTGGCCTGCCACTCACCAGGTACCTCCTTGCTCATCAGTCCAGCAGCAAATAATGCCAGAGGTCCAGGCACAGTCCAGGATTCCTGATAATCTGGCCCTCGCCTACTCTCACAAACACTGACTTTCCCCAAAGCAAATCTTGGCCTTGACTCTGAGCTGGGCCATCCATCCCATCAGCCTCTGGATATGCTGTTCAGAACTGCAAGACTGTGGTGGTCTGCCCTGCCTCTCTCTTCATTCACCAGCACCTGGTGCCCGCCCTCTAAGCACACAGGCCTCCTTTCAGTTCTCACCTCAGGGCCTTTGCACATGCGAGCTCTCTGCTTGAAATGCCCTTTCCCCACTCTTTGCCTTGTGATCATGTGCTCATCTTTCAGGACTAGGTGTAAATGCCACTTCCTCAGAGAGAGCTTCCCTCATAACTACAGTGAATGTCAGTTTCTGGTCATTCTCTCCCATAGCAACGCAGACATCCCCTTCATAACCCTGATCACAATTTGCCAAGCTGTTTTTGTGAATTTTATCCATTTTCTAGTCATCTCTTCCATTAGTTCCATGAGGACAGAGACTGTGTGTGTTTCATTTTTATGGCTTATTCAACACTTAGCATAGGATCTGGCACTTTCTAAGTTCAATGAAGAAAGAAGAAAGGAAGGACAGAGGTAAAGAAGGCAGGTGAGGGGGCATGGGGAGAAAGGAGGGGGAAAAGGAGGAAATCAGGCCCTGCTCTCTGGATCCTGTTTTTCCCCTGGACCTAGGCCAGCACCCCCTTGTGGGTCCCGGCCACTTCTACTGCCAGGGATGGGGTGCCACACAGCCCTCTGGAGCCCTTGACCACCCCCAGTGGTCTAGCCTCAGACCCTCTGCTGAGTGAGACAGTGGCAGATGGCTGATGCAAGCAGCTGTCACACCCATATGATCACCACTGTGCTCCCCGTGGGCAACAGCGCCTTGCTCACCTTCAGGCAGCAAATTTAAACACCAATCCCCTGTGCAACAGGATGGCAGCACAGGGGATAGAACCACGCACACACTCCTGGAGAGGAGTAAATCTGCGACAAAGTGTCTCTGGAGGTCAATTCGACTCCATATACCTGGTACTCAGTGGAAGGGCCCAGGAACTTCTCCAAAGAACTGAATGGCCTTTGGCCCATGGATCCCACTTCTAGAAAGCCATTCTACAGGAAAGAAAAGTAAGGATGTGCACAAAGACCTAGCAGCAGGGCAGTTCCCTTCAGTTTTAGTTATCATAAAGCATGAAAGATGTCTAGGTCCAAAATAAAGGATTGCCTAAATACCTTATTTTGTATTTAGGTAAGGTGTTTCAGCCATTTTAAATTACATTGTGGATGACATCGTATTTATTGGCAAGGAAAGATATGTGATGTGAAGAAAGGTTATAAGATGGTATGTTAGAGAGAGGGAGGGAGGCGAACCATAAGGGGCTCTTAAACACAGAGAACAAACTGAGGGCTGTTGGGGGTGGGGGAGAGGGGAAAATGGGTGATGGGCATTGAGGAGGGCATTTGTTGGGATGAGAACTGGATGTTGTATGTAAGCCAGTTTGACAATGTATTTTTTTTAAAAAGATAGTATGTTAGATATGATCCTATTTTTTTTTTTATCAAAACAATGTTGGTGACTAACAATTACATAAAACTGGTGTGCCGGGCCCTGTTCTAAGTACCTTCCATGTGTTGTCCCATTTTCTCCTCCCACAGCCTTATGAAACAAGTACTCTTGACATGCCCACTTTACAGATGAGAAAACTGAGACTCAGGGAGGTTAAATAACCTGCCCAAGGTCACATGGCTGGTAATGGGGAAGCCAGAATTAAAATCCAGGCAGTGTGGCCCCATCTGGAGCTCCTGACTACTAGGCTATGAATGAATGTGCTCACAGTAGAGGTTCTCATTAGGGGCTGGGATTCTGGGCACTTAAAATGTTTTTGACTATTACCTTGCTCATTGACATTTTTTATGCAAAAATGAATATGTATTGCTTTTATAACAAGGAAAGAAACCATTAAAGTGTAATTCTGGATGGGTATATACCTAAGTTAACCAGAGCATCCAATCCTTGCCAAACTGTGAGATGAAATTCTGCACCATAAACCCTGTGCTCCTTAGAAAATGAGATGTGCTCAGCAATCCCCAGAGGTGGGCAGCTTGGAGGAAGAAAAGGAAAGAAGATACATGTGGCCTGCAGCAAACACACATCCGCTGAGCCCCTGCTGTCTGCTGGGACTACCTTGGAGACTAAGGGGCTGGCCCTGGCTTCTGTGAGTTCAGGTCTAGTGGAGGCGATGGCCTTTTCCCTCGCAGGGGCCTGGGGGACGTACCCAAGAGAGCACATGTCTGTGAGGCCTGGTGGGGGGCGGGGATCCCTTCTCCCTTCTTAGAAAAGTGTCCAGAGCTCCCGGAGGCACAGAGAGAAACTGCATTCCCAAAGGTGGACTGGAATTTGAATCTCAGCTCCACCTGCCTGCTTGCTGCGTAACCAGGGTTAATCAATTCACTTTGCTGAATTAAAATGTTGATAATAACACTACCATCTTGTGGGAGGTAGAATTCTAAAGAGCCCCCTGGACTCCCATCCCTTCATGTACATACCCTGAATAGTTCCTTCCCCTTGAATGTGGGCAGGGCCTGTGGATATGATGGGATAGCAGCCCTCCTGTGGTCAAACTAGGCTATGTAACAAAGGTAAAGGAGTTGTGCAGGTGTAATTAAGGTTCCTAATCAGTTGCCTTTAAATGAAGCTGAATGGAAATTATCCTGCGTGGGCCTGACCTAATTGGGTGGTCCTTCACAACAAGGGGGTCTGGAGTCTCTCTCTTACTGTCTTTGGAGAAATAAAATTTTATAGCTGCAAGAAAATGAGTTCTGCCAACAACCACAGGATATTGGTGGAGGGCCCTGAGCCACAGAGGAGACCACTACACCAGCTTGGATTGCAACTTTGTGAGACCCTGAGCAGAGGACCCAGCTAAGCCTACTCTGAATTCTTGCCCCATGAAACTGTGAGATAATATATGCGTGTTGGTTCAAGCTACTAAGCTTGTGATAATTTATTATAGGGCAACAGAAATACAACATACTATGTCATGAGAGTATTTATGAAATAATACATGTACCATTTCACACATACACACACACACATGTGTATGCTCAACTATTTGATTCTCTTTACTTTCTTCTAAATGTCAGGACTCACAGCATTTCTAAGGAGGTCTGTTCAGCACTGCTCTCCCATGAAGTTCCCCACCCCATCCTGGGATCCCTGAATAGACCTGAAGGAGCTGGCAGGGTACCCTCATGGGGGAGGCCACCCGCATCCTGTCACCCTCATCACAGCTGTCCCAGGTCTTGTATGATGGATGCTTGGTAACCAATAACTTACTTAAGTAAATAAAAGGAGAATATATGCTTTTTGGCTTCCAGCTCCTGTCCAATTTGGGGGATAATTGGGAGAGGACAAGGCTACAGTTGAAACTTGAAGGGGAGAGACACTCTTGTCCATCTGTACAAGGAGTTATATACAGAAATGTCCACTGTAGCTTTGTCATTGTGAAAGAGCAGAAGAAGAAAGAAATTGTCCTAGAGCCCTTCAGTGGAATACTATACAGCAGTAAAAGATGAACTAGAGTCTCCTGTTTTAAGATGAATACATCCTCAAACAATAGCAAGTCGCAGAAATATATGTACAGTAGGATGCCATTTCCATAAAATTTAAAAACATGTATCTGTCCTAGAAGTATAAAAAGATGCCTGGGGATAATCAACCTTAAATTTGGGGTTGGGGTACCTCCAGGGTGGTGGGGATGTGCGTGGAATAAGCAAGCAGGAGGGTTCAATTATATTAATAAGCTGGTGGTGAGGACATGGTACAAGAATATTAGTAGAGGGGCGCCTGGGTGGTTCAGTCGGTTAAGTGTCTGACTTCGGCTCTGGTCATGATCTCACAGTTCGTGAGTTCGAGCCCCGTTTTGGGGTCTGTGCTGACAGCTCAGAGCCTGGAGCCTGTTTCACATTCTGTGTCTCCCTCTCTCTCTGCCCCACCCCTGCTCGTGCTCTCTCTCTCTCAAAAATAAAATAAAGATTAAAAAATTAAAAAAAAAAGATTATTAGTAGAATGTCAGCTCCACGAGGGATATTTGGTTTGTTCCCTGCTGGAGCCCAGCATCTAGAGGAGTTCCTGACACACAGCAGGTGCACAGTAACCATTAGTTGAATGAATGAGTGAATGAATGAATGAATGAATGAATGGTACTGGTTAGGTTATCCTCTGCTAAATCCTCACCTGCATCTTCAAAATAAAACCTTGAAAACCCTCTGGCAGCAGAGACATCCCATCTCCAGCCACCAACTTGCTCTGTGGTCCTGAGGGAGATCACTGACCCTCTCGGGGGCCTCCACTTTGCCATCTGAAATGGAGTACCACATGGACTGACCTCAGTTTCCTCCTGTTGCAGGCTCAGGAGAGTGATGGATCGGGTTGTGAGGGTCATCACAGACCAGTGGAGCTGTCTCCTTAGGATTTCCCCTTTTAATGATCCTTAAAGTTACCCTCATTCCTTGCAGGGCCCAGGTCAGATTTCCTGGGGTACATGGCTATGAGTCCCAGCTCTGGCATTCACTAGTGGTGCAACCTTGCACAGACTGTCCACCTCTTGATACCTTAGTGTTCTTATCCAGAAAGTGAGGACCATAATCCATCCTCAACCTGCTGGTCAGAGGCTATGACTGGGGTGACAGGCCTTTCAGAAAGTCTCACTCTGTGCCCCTCAAATGCAAGGACCATTGTGAGTATGCTAATCCCTTCTCACTGAGTAGCAGAAACTGTTTTTCACATATTCTTCCTCAACAGAGCTCCTTGGGATATACAAGTTTCCTGGAAAGCAGAGAGTACTCTCAGAACTTGTCCGAGGCTGACCTCCTGCAGGTGGTATGTCCCAATCAGCCAATTCCTAGTGGCCCCAGCCTTCCCTGAGTGGCCAGGTTCCCAGGCTGGGTCCCATGCTGGGGGCCCAGAGACCCAGCCCCAGGTCATGTGTCCCTACAGCCAATGTGATGGCAATCTCTCCACTGTGTGCAGCAACATTTCCCCATTTCCCAGGTCCTGTCATGTCTCATACACCCCCACTAATCCTCACAGGTTGAGAGGCAAGCATGAGTCTCCCTATTTCACATGCAGGGAGATTCACATGCAAAACAGTGAAGTGTTCAACTCACTCACTCACTGTCCTGTTCACACAAATATTCATTGGGCACCTGCTGGGTGCAGGCACACTGCTTGGTCCTCAAGATATAAATACAAAAACAGCCTGAATAACAACTGCAACAGTTATTAAGCACCTGCTACCTGGCAACAATTATTAGGCACCTACCATACTTAGACATATTAATTCGCATCATCTTTACAACCACGCCCTGAGAGGCAGGTGCTATTTTTATGCTAACTTAACAGAGGAGGAAGCTGAGGCTTATCAAGGTTTAGGAATTTGCCCCAAGTCATACTGCTAGTAAATGGAGGAACCAGGATTCAAACAGAGTCTGGCTTCAGAGCCTGCAAACTTAACTCTTCTGTTAATCTGGTCCCTGCCTGTGAGAGTTTGCAGGTTAGTATGGAGAACTTATGATCTCCAGGCACACAGTAGGTGCTCAAAAAGTGTGTATTAGATTAATGGATAATTGGCACTGTAAGGTGATCAGAAATGCCTCCCCGAGGAGGAGGCATTGGAGCTGGGTTATGAGGAATGAGTAGGAGTTCACCAGGACTCTACATCCAGATTCTCTGTCCTTTCACAAGCCACACTGATTCTAAAATGAACAGAGACTGACAGAAAGGGATCTAAGGAGTATGACGTTCCCATCTCTGCCTTAAAAAGTCAGCCATAAAGGACTTTCCATCTGCTTCTTACCACCAGCTCTGAATTCCTTGTTGCTGTCCATCTGACGGCAAGTTCTGAGCAGAGTCCCACATAAATGTATGTGTTACCTCAGAAGGTAGGGAGGACCCCAAAATTAAAACATAAGACAGGACATACGAATCAGACAAGTTCAGAAACAGATACTGGCCAAGAACATGTGTTTTGGGGCAGACAGACTTGGGTTCAAATTCCAACTTCCTCACGAACTGGCTGTGTGACCTCAGGTAAGTTATTTAACCTCTCTGTGCCTCAGTTTCTTTGCCTATAAAATGATGATAACAACAGTACCTACCTAGCAGGGTTGTTGTGGTGATTAAGTCATAGATGTAGTGTTTACAAAGCACCATGGGAAATGCTTAGTAAGTACCTTTTAAATTAATATTCTAACCCTGAGAGCTTTCTGGGAAGACAGAGCAGCTGCACGAAAGTTCGTAAAGAGGACAGACTTGGGGGATGCCTAAGTGGCTCAGTTGGTTAGGTGTCCGACTTTGGCTCAGGTCATGATCTCACGGTTCATGAGTTCGAGCCCCACATCGGGCTCCGTGCTGACAGCTAGGAGCCTGGAGCCTGCTTTGGATTCTGTATCTCCCTCTCTCTCTGCCCCTCCCCTACTTGCACTCTATCTCTCTCTGTCTCTCAAAAAGGAATAAATGTTAAAAAATTTTTTTAAAAAAGAGGACAGACCTGGACGGGGCGGGGAGTGTCCCTGTGGACTCTCAGTATAGGGACTTCTAAGTAGGGCAGAAGCAGGGCCAGGTGGGGTTTTTAGGTAAATAAACCCAAGAGAAACACAAGAAATTCCAGAATCTTCCATATCTAGTCTGGCCTGGTTAAAGAAGGACTGAGGGTAGAAGGCTTCATGGGTCAGTTTGTGAGCCCACTGTCTTCTGCCGGGACAACCACGGGGCACCTGGCAGGAAGCAGCCTTGCAGCTGAAATGAGGATTGGAACGGGGAGACAGACCCGTTCTTTGTGTGTTCACAGTTCATAGACTGTATAGACTGTAAATTGCTAAGTGCTGTGAACACATAAGCTCTGTCTGTGGAACCTGATAATCCTAAAAGATGGGGGTACAAAATGTATGATCATATGCATGCCCAGTGAGACCCTGCTGTGTGCACTTCACCTCCATTATCTCACATGACCTTCACAATATCCTTCCCAGGAAGGTACTATCATTGGGTCCATTTTATAGATGCGAAAACTGAGGCTCAGAGAAGCTGATCCACAAAGGGTAGGCCTGGGTTTAGAATCCAGGTTCGTGTGGCCACAGGGTATATGCTCTTAACCACCTTTTGTAATCCCTAGGATGAGTCAGAGAAAGAGGTTGAGGCTGGGAACTCAAGGTGAGATAGCACTACTGAATTATTAACAGTAGAAAACCTCCTGGGAAGATGGGAATGAGTGTCAGAGTTAGTTAAAGAGGAGTTTTGCTGACTGCATGTCTCTGCCTACTTCTTCATGTAAAAGAGGGGTGAAGGGACGCTGTGACTGGATAATATGAACTCCAACCCCCAAATTCTCTGCCCATCAAAGCAGTCCCCAGGAGGAGCACGGGGCTGGTTCCTTCTGGGCTGCTACCACTGAGAACGTCTCTGCCAACACCCCTTTCAAGGTTGGTGGTGAATCATCCAAGAAAATGTCTCCCTCCTTCATTTCTCATTTTGACCCAAAGCCTTATCACTCGACTTGTGATCTCTATTAGACTGTCCCACTGACATTTTGCCCTTTTCAAAACCTCGCTGACCTTGCAGTGAGCATCAACTGTCTGCCAAGTCCCAATCGCCGTCACAGAAGGGTCTCTTCCCGGTCCCTTTGGGTTTAGGTGAAGCTGTCAATCACTATGCCTCCCCTGGAGAATCAGGGCAGCCCATCCTTCTGTCCGCAGCGGTTGGTCTAAGGGGAAGGCACATGACCTAAGCTGGACCAATCCTAGTCCATGCATGAGATTTGCTTTCTGTACAGGGGAGGGAGAAGACTGTTCTTTATATAAGTTTGTGAACTGACTGTAAAAACCACATCAGCCCGGAACTGCTGGTGGCCATCTGATCTACCACGAGGAGAGAACCCCTTGAGAATGAAGCCAACACGGGAAGTGGAGCTGAGAGAGGAAAGGAAAACTGAGCCCTCATTATATGTATGATTTGAACCTCTGGATTCAGCTGTGCCTGATGCCCTCACCCCTGTGCTTTGCAGTTATGTGAGTCAATACATTCATTTTTAGCCTAAACTAATTTGTGTTAATGATTTGGCCACTGGCAACTGAAAGACTTCTATTAAATACCACCCTCAAAGGATTCATCAATTAATTGTCTCACGCAACAATGATCTATTTACTACCTACACTGGGCCTGGCACTGCTATGCTATCTGCCTAAATGAAGATAAGGACTAAGATTTATCATCTTAGGATATTTGGGGCAATGGATCCTGGGCTCTGGGGGCAGTTTATAAAGAGAAGAATCCAACATGTCTGAGTCCAGGTCTAGGCCCAGCTCTTAGAAGCAAGTTTGTGACAATCATAACCACAGCAGGGATCATACTAGCAATGAAAGCTAATCAAGTGTGTGGCAACAGGTTGAATAGTGATCCCTGTTGACTCGATGGCTATTTTACTTGGGACAATGACAAAAATCAAGACGATGGTTGTGTTTCTGCTGTTGTGAGTTCATCCCGGAAGACAGTCAGCATGGGGGCTGAGGTCAGCAGGGAAAGGGAAGGGAAGCCTGAGAGATCATGAAGGTTCACGCTTCCAAAGGAATTTACCAGACGCTAAGAATCACTCAAGACCAGCGGACAGACTCGAAATCCAGATCACCCATGATGTTCTGCTTCTGTTTCTCTCTTAGAGCCTATCTTCTCATCTGTAAAGTGGGTGTATTAATTCCCTACCATCTAATCCTCAGGGTTGCTGCAAGGATCAAACGACATTCTTGACAAATGGCAAAGACCAAAACTTGCTTTCCAGTGAAAGCAGGTACCCAATGGAAGGACTAAAATCTGTACTGTGCAGTCAAACCAGGATGTGTGCTTGCCATGGCCAGACGGGTGGTGAAGAGGCACAGAACAAAGCAGATTATCTTCAAGAAGGTGGCTGAGCAAGCAGAGCACAGCTGTGGGTTTTGTAGAAATGACTCTTGGAAAGCAAGTACTGCCGCGTATCCCAGGGAGACTCTAGCTGAGGTGTCTCCACTTTACTGTGAGACTGCCAGACCTCAGCTACAGGCATCCTTCCCTGCCCGACGGAGAGTGACAGTGTGTGCACATGTGTGGCCACATTCACCTGTGTTCAGGGCCACATGAAGCCAAGAAGACAAATAGGGTTTACGTCCAGCCCCATATGCTTACCTAACAGCGTGCCCCGGGGCTGCTTCTGCTCAGAGGGGGCATCACACGTACAAAGGTACCATGTGGTCTAATGGTGGACATGTGCATGAGCACACACACACAAGAACGCACACATGTGTAGCAGCAGTGGGGACCTATGTGTGAACCTTTATGACGGACAAATCTTTGGTAACTAGAATTTCTAGTTCTATTCTTCACTGATTTGTTTTCTAAGCCCCAACACGAGGCTTCTTATTTCTTTTTTTTTTTGTT
This sequence comes from Panthera tigris, assembly GCF_018350195.1. Taxonomy (NCBI): domain Eukaryota; kingdom Metazoa; phylum Chordata; class Mammalia; order Carnivora; family Felidae; genus Panthera; species Panthera tigris. Next base: position 51,837,974 of record NC_056661.1, read on the forward strand.
TTTTTTAAGTTTATTTATTTATTTTGAGAGAGAATGAGCACACACACGCAAGCGGAAAAGGGGCAGGGAAAGAGAGAGAATCCCACTTAAGCACTACACTGTCAGCGCAGAACCCGCCCTGGGGCCTGATCTCATGAACCGTGAGATCATGACCTGAACTGAGATCAAGAGTCGTATGCTTAACCAGCTGAACCACCCAGGTGCCCAAAGGCTTCCCATTTCTAAAACTAAATTTCTTTTTATAGGACATCCGGACCTTCTACCCAAACACACCAAAGGACAACTTGTAATCAAACAGATCCATTTAGAGCAGGGGTGACTTTGTTTTAATGAGCCACTCATTCTCCTTTCGTGTCTAAATTGTAAAATGCATAATCTGTCCCTTCTGCCTGCCTGTGTCCCTCAGCTTCCTCTCTTCCCTTTTGATTCCCAATGACCCAGAAGCTCGTGGTTGCCTCCATTTGAACCATGTGGGATGGGAACTTAACTCTGTGTAAGCAGAAAGAGAGGTCAATGCCTCTCTGATCAAAGGCAGTCTGGCACACACCGTTCTCCACAGAAAAGGACCAAGAGATCAGGCAAACTCTCGACATGGTTTCCTCAAATCAACGTTAGTCATGTGGGAACAGGGACTGTATCTTGGAACCTCCACGAGTATCTGTGACAAGAGTCTCAACAAAATAGAACCAGTTCTATTTTTTTGAGTGGGCAATTATTAAATTTTTTTATGTTTATTAATTTTTGGGAGACAGAAAGAGATAGGGCACAAGTGGGGGAGGGGCAGAGAGCGAGGCAGACCCAGAATCCAAAGCAGGCTCCAGGCTCCGAGCTGTCAGGACAGAGCCTGATTTGAGGCTTGAACTCCCCAACCATGATATCATGACCCGAGCCAAAGTCGGACACTCAACCGACTGAGCCACCCAGGCACCCCACCTGAGAACATTTCTTAAACAGTAGTTTCTCTGTCCTCTCAAAGATAAAACTGAGAACAAAGGAAGTTAGGTGCAATTCATGGGAGCTCCTAGTTCTGGAACATTGGGGTGGGAGTGATGTGTGGTGCCAGTGTCACCTAATACATTCGTTTTCCAGCTGGAGAGAATGAGGCCCAGAGAGAAGCCTGGAATATTGGAGAGGCATGGCTGAAAGGGCTGGAGCCCTGTCTTCTGAAAGCACAGAGCGCACAGAGAAGCCAGGATGCGGCTGACATTCATCGTGCGTGGCCCAGAGTGGTGGCAGAGAGAAAGGGCTTCTGCATGGCAGAGCTCCTAGTACACATATGCCATAGCAAATACAGAGTGTGGGTTTGGAGAATCAGCCCTGCCTCTTACTGGTGGCCTTGGTTTAATAATTAACCCCTCTGCACCCCAGTCTCCTCACATATAAAGTGGGAACGATATGGGGCACCTGGGTGGCTCGGTTGGTTGAGCGTCTGACTTTTGGCTCAGGTCATGATCTCACGGTTCATGGGTTCGGGCCCCACGTCGGACTCTGTGCTGACAGCTCGGAGCCTGGAGCCTGCTTTGTATTCCGGTCTCCCTCTCTGCCCCTCCCTCGCTCATGCTCTGTCTCTCTCTCTCTCAAAAATAAACAAACACTTTAAAAAATAAATAAACAAAATAAAATGGGAACGATACAAAAACCTTCAAGGTGCTGCTGTGAGGATTAAATAGGGGAATTCATAAAATGCTTAGCACAGTATGTGGTGCATCCCAAGTATTCAAGGATTTTTGACTTCTGTTATCTTGGTGGGCTAAAGATTGCTCTCAGTGCCTCAGTTCCAAAATGAATGAAATAGAAGATGCTTTTCCAATGGCATTTCAAGCCAACACTGTTTTCTTTAGTTTTAGAATCTTCTGGGAACAGCTTTAGAGGAAATTCACTCCAGTCAGACTTTTCAGTCTTAGTAAAAAAACAAAGAATTAGGTCACAAAATGATGAGAATTAAAAGGGTCACTGGGACTCAAGACACCTGCCAGTTATTAGTTATGTGGCCTTAGAAGTCTTAATAATGGGGGCGCCTGGGTGGCTCAGTCAGTTAAGCGACCGACTTTGGCCTAGGTCATGATCTCGCCGTTCCAGAGTTCGAGCCCCACATCAGTCTCTGTGCTGACAGCTCAGAGCCTGCAGCCTGTTTCAGATTCTGTGTCTCCCTCTCTCTCTTGGCCCTTCCCCCACTCGCCCTGTCTCTCTCTGAAAAATAAACATTAAAAAAATTAACAAAAAAAAAGAAATCTTAATGATGGTCAATTGCCAATATTTGTTGAATACTTCTTAGTTGTCAAGCACTTGTTCTGATATATGTGTACATACACACACACATATTTATTCCTATCACATACCCATATACTCATTAAATTCTCACCATGACCCCTGTGAGGAAGGTATCAGGTGTTTTTCCTATTTAGTTTCCCAGCCTCCGTCTCTCCAATTGTGAGGGAGGCCAGTGCACATTGGCCTTGGGTTATCAGGAATATCCAGAAGACAAGATATGGAAAGTACCAGAAAACAATGAGAGTTGGTCACTGGTGCCAGATGTCAGCCATTCTCCGTGGAGCTCCAGCCACAGAGAGGGGTCCAGTGGCTGGCTCTGGGAAGGACACCCCAGTCCCAAGAGGTGAAATGCCACTAGCGAATCAGCCATCAACAGCACGTTGCCTTGAACACACAAATTTAGAATAATGGGCATGTCTTACTTTTCAACACCTTCCTATATGTCCTTTGCCTCAAATTCCTACTGTTCAAGATCAGAAGGGAAAACATTTTGTTCAGAAATCAGTCTGACTCCACTTCAGCTACAGATTTGTCCCTGATGGTTTGTGCTGAATGACCAGAGTCCTCAAAGAGAACCACCAGAGAAAGAAACTCCGCCCTCAGAGGGGGACAAAATTAAGGCAAACAGACCTCCATGTCAGCATGATTTATTCCTCGCCAGGCCGCCTACAGCCAGCAGCAGCGGCCAAACCAGCAAAGGCATTTTACAAAATCTGCAAAGTGCTTACTCACCAAAATACAGACCATTAATCTGGGCGTCAGATGATCAAGATGGAAACCCTGGCTTGACTGAGGGTGGAAATACAGTGATGATACAAGGGGATGCAGCCCAGAAAGCATCCGTGTGGTCCTCAGTTTAAAAAGGCAAAGTGAAGGAGTCATGAGAGTCCTTCCCTTCATCGTACCGAGGTGGAAGCCACCTGGGCTGTACTCATGCTGCCATTACCTGGTAGGAGGGGCTGGGAAGGAGGGCAGGTCCATGACTAATAGAAGGGATCCACACTGGGCTATGTGTGAACATCAGATTTGAAGATCCAAGGCTATCTGCTCATTGGTTAGCACTGTTCACCTAAAGGGGTTACTTGGGCCTTCCTGCAGATCGAGATCAGAAACAAAACCTTGAGTTATCTAGTGCATATCTCAATAGATTCTACTGGATCCATTACCCTGAGCTTCCCCTGGAGTGGTCCAGGGCTGGGGTGCCAGAATTAGGACTGAGCCTGGCCTTTGCTATTATGAACTCAGGGGAAGCCACTTCTTTGCACTTTAATTTTCTCATCTGTGCAGTGTGAACAGTATGTCTATTTCACAGAATTCTTATTTGTGTTAAATAATATAAACCCTTCCCAAATAAGATAACTCAGTGACAAATAAGATTTCCCAGACTTATGGAGGTCCTGGGCCAGTAAAATCAAAAAGCAAACCCAACAAATCCAACAAAGAAAAAAAAAACCCATTAGGTGAATCAATCTAGTATTGCCAAATACAAACATTAAAAAATGTCCTTCTGGCCTCAGCATCATAGAAAAAAAAAGCCATTTTAACACAGAAAGAGTAGGAAAGTTACAATCTCAGGACAAAAGGCCTCCTTTCCCCCTTAGCTTTATGGAAAGCTCCCCACTGTCCCCCTTCTTGCCTCAGACCAGAGAACCTGCTGCGGACCAGCACTCTTATGCAGTTGCTGGGAAACTGCTAAGATGAGGTATTCTGCACAGGGAGAGAGCCTGGTGGATATCAGTGCCCTGCCTTATTTGTCACACTCTGCCTTGCTGTTAAGGTATTTGCTGCACATCCTCCACCCAGTGGTGGGCTTTGTGTGGGCAGGACCCAGATGCTCGACAGAGTAGGTGCTCAGTGAAGGTAGGGCAAACAGAAGGAAGAGTATCCTAGAGAGAGTGGAAGGCCAGTCTCAGAGACCAGGCAGAGATCAAAACTGAATGGAGGGGGGCCAACCACCCACCCCCACACATCAATCCATCTCTGCCACCCTCCACCCCCCACATACCAAGGATTCTGTCCTCACACAAAGCTCTGGGGCCAAACTTCAACAATTATGTTCATGTCAAAAGAATATGAGTCTTCATTTTAAAGGGCAAAGCAGAAAAGGGACTGGGAGGGAACTAAAGTCTCAGCTATGACTTTATTCACTATCTGAGATTGACACAAAAGAGGGTACACCCCTGGTTCTTAAACAAGATTCCTTTAAGATAAATAGGAGGCTCAACATCCAATCCACAGGGTGAGCCACTGTTACTGTGGAACAATGTACTGTCATCCTCTTAACAGCTGACACTTGCTGAGCAATCCATCATACAAATATAGACTAAAAGAATGATGGGCAGATGCATACACGGACAGATGGATGGATAGATGGATGGGCGGATGGATGGATGGATGGATGGATGGATGGATGGATAGATGGATGGATTAGCAGATGGATGCAGAAATGGATGGATGGATGGATGGATGGATGGATGGATAGATGGATAGATGGGTGGATTAGTAGATGGATGCAGAAATGGATGGATGGATGGATGGATGGATGGATAGATGGATTAGTAGATGGATGCAGAAATGGATGGATGGATGGATGGATGGATGGGTATATAATGGATTGATAGATGGATAGAGATAAATAGACACAATATATATCATCTTATCTCAACTTCAAAAGGTACTCTTCAGTCACTGGGGCTTCTGAAGTTTGTTACTTGCTCTAGTCACTCACTCAATTTGTTAAGTGACTTTACGGTCTCTCCTTTTTGATGATTAGATTGTGTGAGGTAGATGCATGCAACATTTCTCAAAGCCATCCCCAGTATCCCCAGAGATAGAGAGGTGGCTCTGATGGGGCCCATGGCCCACTTGCACACAGCGTCCACGTGTACAGAGAGAAAGAGAAGGACACCAGAATCTACTCCTAGAAGAAAATCCTTAACTTAATTATGGGAAAGGTCATGGTCTGATAATTCTCACCTGGATATGAATGAAGAAAAAGCTTTTGAATCAAGTTTTAGAAAAGCTTTTGAATCAAGTTTTTAAAATTCAATCCATAACCACATATTGAGTAACTATTTGTTCACTGGTGAGTCCCAAATACCTAGAACAGTGCGTGATATGTAATAGGTGCTCAACAAGTATGTACTGAATCTTTACTGAATTTTTATCCACATGGAAGGTACTTCATGAAGGCTTACTCTGGGTTTCCAGTTCCTCCTACCCAGATGCTTTCAAGTCAAGATGGGAATATTTCTTTTAAAACAAGAATGGAAGTAGCACAGGCCTTGGCAGGGGGTTCTGGTACAGCCACTTGCTGGCTCTCTGATTTCTAGAAGGCTCCTTAGCTCCTGGAGCCTTAGGGTCTCTTCCATAAAACGAGAATAGGGATATCTCTACATTACAGGACCATTCATAAATAACCACACAATGGATCATGTCATGAAGGAAAACATTCTAGGACATGAATACCATAAGGTGGAATCCCAGGGCCACCACGTTAAGCTACTCTCCCCTTGCTGGTTTCCAGGCCACACATTCCCAAGCAGCTGTGGGAGGACCAGACCATTAGCTCCATCTGGCCAGGAGAGGGCCTGGGCTCCTTGGCCACCTCCAGCTGTGGTTCTCTGGGGGCACAGCCAAGATAGCACTGTAGGGCCCTCAGGCCCCAACAGCCTATCCTATTAGCATCCAGCTCACATTGATTTCTCCTAGTCCTCCACACCTGTCCCTTACCTAGAGCCTGACACAGTCAACAGCAGGAGGGCAAGTGCTCAGGTTTATGTATGAAAACAAACTTACTAAACACAAGTCCACGTCCATGATACAGGCCCAGCACCAAAGGCCAGCAGCAGAAGTCACCAGGAGGCTCCCATTGTTTCCTAGTGACTGTACCTGGGAAGTGCTCAGCAAAAATCTGATAATCAATAAATATTATATTTCCATTCCTCTGTCCCAGACATGGACACTGAGGCAGAAAGATGGAGTTTTTCCATCCTTCCATGCCTCAAGTACATGAACTCAGAAATGTTAAATTCCCTTTTACACAGCAGCTTACATCCAAGCCTTGATACCCCAAGATCACAGTCTTCCTAGGAAGAATGGGGGGTAATGGTTTTCTTTATACATAAGGGGTCTGCCATTAATGGTGGGGTCACAGGTGTTGGGAACTTTTCCATACAGTGTCTCCCTTAATTCCCAACAGTGCTACCATCCAATCTCTACTTTATAGTTGAGAAAACAAAAGTCTAGAGAGGCTGATGAGAGAAAGTGGAAAAGGCAAGACTTGAACTCTGGCCTTCTGACCTTAGTCTATTCTGTCGGCTGGCTCTGCAAAGGTTTGGATGAATCATACTAAGTCAGAAACAGAGTGAGAATCAGTTTTCACAGTAGCTCTATTTTCTTTTTATTAATTCAAAATCTGCATATTTTTACAAGACATACAAACTTGAGGAGCTTAGAGTTGGCGAGCAAACAAAATCCAAGCCAACGTGATTTTGATTTCTGCTCCAAGGGCGGGCAGAGTGAACACACAGATGCAGGCATTAGGATCTGCTTTGGCAGAGGGAGCCCAAAATAGCTGCTGTCCTATTCCTTGCCTCTCTCTCAACCGTCATTCATTAATTTCTGCTTTGTGGGCTCTGAGGCTCACTGGCTACAGACAAGTCAACTGGCCTTGCAGGCTTTTCTGTAGCAGCGTAATAAATGTTTGCAAGGATCTGGCAGGAAATGGATGAGGGGAGATGTCGAGGTCATGATCACAGCTTCTGGATGCCCAGGTTCCAGGGGGAATCCCTGAGTCTGAAAAGATTCCCTCGGTGACCCTAAGAGCATCTTCACATTATGTCATCTTGGTTAGCACTTGGAAGGATGGTGTGTGGTCGTCTGATGGGGACAGCAAGGCATCACGGCAATTTGTGGGCTGTGGACCCCTAGGATGCAGGTTCCTGGGCAACACTAAACCGCATGCCTGCTTCTTTATTCTGATGGTGGTGATGGGTCAAAGCCACATGTCCAAGTTCAAACCAATCACAGGCTCAAACCAGGCCCTCCAAACATACTTAGTGAGTGAATGAATGAGTGAGTGAATGAATGAACTACTTTGAGTCTTAGTGGTCCTTGCTGGTTAGATTATCCTATCACAGAAATTCTCATGTGCTTTAAAGATGAACACAGTCTTTTATCTTACATTAAAAGCTAAGTGTTGTACAAGTGTTGCTTGTGATTGGAAATTCAGCACTTGCCTTTAAAAAATCTCAACTCCTATCAACTCAGCAAACAGTTCCTAAGGGTCTGTTCTGTGTTCTGTTCTAAGTCACACGCGGGAGTTACTGAGATGAAGAGACACAGCGGGCTGTAGAAGCTCCAACATCTAAGAAAGAGGCAGCTTCCCCGTGGACCCCAGAACACATGGTGGATTCCCTAAGGGGCTGAGTGGGGGGGGGGGAGAAAAGAGAACACATACCAGCCCCCCAAGGTACTCAGCGGGTTCCAGGCAATTTCTATATGTCCCACAACAGGCTCTTCTACTTCTATACAATCCATCACGATGTGCCTAAAAACCTACCTGAAGGGCTAGGGCCTGAGATCAGAGGGAAATTGCATGAGCACCCATTTTTTCCCAAACAGGACTGATAGAAGGATTAAATGAGACAATGCAGGCAGGCACTCCTGACATGCTATATCACAAACCACAAAAAAGTGAAATCACTCTGTATCCAATAACCAGTGTAGATAAGACCTAAGACCTGATGACTGTGGCTTCTCAGGGGTGGGGGTGGGGGGGGGATGTGCTCTTGATGACAAAGTTTAAAGGAAAGCATGTGGCATCCTCAAGGTCAAAGGCATTCAATCAACACCACCCAGCTCTCTTGGGGGGGGGGGGGATGATGGTAAAGTTAACACATCATTGTGATGGACCTCATGCTGTCATTGGCCAACCCATAAATGGGTGCAGTTCACTCTTTCCTTCCACAAATATCTAAGTGCCCCCAAGGACCAGGCCTGCGCTGGGGTGGGGAAACTGCATGGAATAAAACAGCCACAACTCCCTGCCCTCATGGGTCTTACACTCTAGAAAGCTGGGCTGGCTTAACCACCAACAAAGAGTAAGTGAGTGAATGAAAGCTTGGCATTTATTTGACTGTGGTTCTTCATTTTTAAAAAAAATTTTTTTAACATTTATTTATTATTGAGAGACAAAGAGAAACAGAGCATGAGCATGGGAGGGGCAGAGAGGAGGAGACAAGAGAATCCGAAGCAGGCTCCAGGCTCCGAGCTGTCAGCACAGAGCCCAATGCGGGGCTCAAACTCACAAACCGGGAGATTATGACCTGAGCAGAAGTCGGACACTTAACTGACTGAGCCACCAGGCACCCCATTTTTTTTAAGTTTATTTATTTATTTTGAGAGAGGCAGACACAGTGCAAGTGGGAGAGGGACCGAGAGAGAGAGAATCCTGAGCAGGCTCAAACACTGCCTGATGCAGGGATTGAACCCATGAAGCTGCGAGATCATGACCTGAGCCAAAACCAAGAGTCAGACGCTTCACTGACTGAGCCACCCAGGTGCCCCTCTTTATGCTTTTTTAAATAAATGCTTGATTCTGCTTCTTGCTCTTTCTTCCCAGTGATATGCTCTGGGAATAGAACCCTATTAGTAGGCAGAGACATGGATCTACCTTGGTTCTTCGCTTCTGTTGCATGTAATTCCTCAGTGCAGCTAGTCTATGGTTTATTTACTCAGCTTCCTGTTGTGGGACCAACACTAGAATGTGAACCCCACATTCTATTTTGTTCATGGTTCTAGCCCCAGAGCCTGGCATAGTGCTTGACATCGTAGGCACTCAACAAATGATTATCAGGTGAAAGAATACATTTGGGTTGTTCGCGATGCTTCAATATCAAACAGTACCAGTGGCCATCTGCATAAGCCGCCCAGGGCACAAGACCACATCTCTCTGACAGACACTAGCAATTGTATGCATTTGCCAGGCCAGGGTGTCTGGGTATTTATTTTTAACTTTTTATTTGGAAATGATTGCAGATTCACGGGAGATTGCAAGGAAATGTACAGGGAGGACACAGTCACCCCAGCCTCCCCCAAAGTCAGCATCCTACACAATATCAAAAGCAAGAAACGGGTACTGGTACAACCCACAGAGCTTGTTCAGGTCACACCAGTTGTAAAGGCACTCGTGTGCATGCGTGTGCATACGTGCACGTGTAGCTCCATGCAATTTTATGACGTGTACTGCTATGTAAACACCATCGCCACCAGGATACCCAACTGCACCATCACCATAAGACCCTCTCCTTCCCCTTCTTTATGGCCACGTGCGGCTCTCCTCATCCCTAACTCCTGAGAAACTTTAACCGGTGCCCTGTCTCCATGCCATTTCACTAATGTCACCTAAATGGAATCATGTGGTATGTAAGCTTTTTCACTCCTTCACGTTCATCCAGGTGGTTGGGCGTATCGACAGTTCATTCCCTCTTCCTGCTGAGTAGTATTCCACGACATGGTCATACTATCACATATGTAACCCTTACACGTAGTTTTAATTCTAAGAGGTACTGCAGAATTGTCCCCTCCGTGGACTGCGGCACGGAAACTGCTCAGCAGTGTCGACGGCATCTATTTCTCCCACGTACTCACCAGTACTGCACAACATCAAACATTTTAATTCCTGCTAGTCTCACAAGTGAAAAATTGATCTCTCCTTGTTTGGCGGGGGTGGGGGGGCATACATTTTTCTGATTCCACAGATAAGACTCTTGTGGAAAACTCTTTGCACAGTGAGGGAATCCTGGGTGCCAGGAAGACTTTAGGAGGGAGGGTCACCCACTGTGACAGCTCTGGAGGCCAACACTGATGCCGATGGTTGTGCAAATTGAGGGCATCAAGGGCCCCAATTAAAAGCCTGCCTGTATGGGGGTGCCTAGGCTCAGTCAGTTGAGTGTCTGACTTCGGTTCAGGTCATGATCTCACAGTTTGTGAGTTGGAGCCCTGCATCGGGCTCTGTGCTGACATCATGGAGCTTGGAGCCTGCTTCTAATTCTGTGTCTCCCCCTCTCTCTCTGCTCCTCCCCCATTCACACCCTTCTCTCTCTCTCTCTCTCTCTCTCTCTCTCTCAAATAAATAAACATTTAAAAAAAAGCCTGTCTGTATCAAAAGATGCCTCTGCCTTCAAGAGATGCCATCTTATTTCCCCACTCCTTGAATTTGGGGTGACCTTGTGACTTGCTTTAGCCAACAAAATGCGATAGAGGGGAGACTGGGCCAATTCTGGGCTTAGATCTCAAGAGTCCTTGAGTGCTTCTGCTCTCTGTCTCTTGTAGCCCTGACACATGTGAGCCACATGAACAGACCCAGGAGAGTTCCTGGATGATGAGGCACCGTGTGGAGGAGGGATGAGCTATCCCTACGCCAGCCCAGAGTCAGCCAACAGCCCAACTTGTGAGAGAGCCTACCACGATCAACAGAGTCACCTATCTAACCAGTGGCAGATCATACACGTGTGAGGAAGCACAGACAGGACCAGAAGAACCATCCGGTGTCCTGCAGATTTTCCAGCAATAGTATGAATCTACTGCTTTAAGACACCAAGTGTGGGGCAGTTTGTTATGTAGGAACAGCTAATTGAAACGGCCATGCAAGAGAGGAGTCTCCACCGCACAAAGCCCCCAGGGCTCTGTGACGACCGCACCCGATGGGTAAGGCGTCTCTGGCAAATTAAGTCTCATATATCTCTGTTCCAATATACAAAAGTCCCAGACAAGTTCCCCCACTCAATCCGCGGCCCTCGGCCACCCACTCCGAGTAAGGAATGTTAACAACTTCTGTCAAAGACAGCTCCCGTCTTCACATGGTAGTGGGTGAGAAACCCAAAGTGGCAAAGAAGCATCCTCCCCAGCCTCACCCTATGAGACAGGGTGTTTGCGGATAAAAATACTCTTTCCCCTCTTCTCAAACATGGAAACTGTCCAGGGTCAGCCTCCCACACACTTCCACTCAATTTCTGCCTCTGGTTATAAAACCTTGTGCCTAAAAATAGATTTCAAGGGGATTTCACAGACGTGTTCTCAGGCATAATTGCAGTGTTCCTGCAAACTTTGGAGAAATTCAATCTTACTCTTTGAACACACACTCTTCAAAGCCCTGCCCCCAGGTATTAAGCAGCAGGAAGAGCTGTGATTGATTCGCGTCCCTCTGATTCTCCCACGAGGAAGGCGGGTGTTGGGTGCAGCTGTTCTCAATGCACTTCTGCCTCGTTTGGTTTTAGCCGTTCACCTCTGCACCCACCTCCAAATCACCCAGCCCAGGGTTTGCACACCTGCCTCGTCTTTCCTGACTGCCTGGCCTCTGGTTCCTCCTTGCCCTTCCTTCTAACCTCTGCCCCTCCCTTCCTTTGCTTCTCTAGTCCAAAGTCAGTCCGGGACACCGCCTCACTCCGTTCTGATCCCGCGTGTCACTGCGGCCTCCCCCTTCCACCTCACGCAAGTACAGAGTTTAGAATAAGGGAGGAGGCTAGAAATCAACCAGCACAACCTCCTTAGTTTACAGATGAACCCTGGATGGAGCGCCTGGGTGGCTCAGTCAGTCGGGTGTCCAGCTTTGGCTCAGGTCATGATCTCACAGCTCATGGGTTCGAGCCCCACGTCAGGCTCTGTGCTAATAGCTCGGAGCCGGGAGCCCGCTTCAGATTCTGTGTCTCCCTCTCTCTGACCCTCCCAGACACATGCTCTCTCAAAAATAAATGAACATTAAAAAAAAAAAAAAAACTCTGGAGAGCCAGGACGATCAGACGGATTAAGCCAAAATCAAATGTGGACGTAGTGACCGACAGAACTAAAACCCAGGAACCCCACACCGGGAGTCACCTCTAACTCTGGTTACTTACCTGCCAAGTTCTAAACAACAGCAACAATACTGATCATTAGAATAGCTCCATTTATTACATTCTTATTATATGCCAGGCACTGGGTGCACACATCATTTTATAGATGGATAAATTGAGGTATAGAGAGGTGAGGTGACCTGCCCAAGGTCACAGATATTAATTGGCATATCAAAGATTTGTTATCAGGTTTAATGCCAAGACTGTGGCTCCTCAAGCCTGCCCTGCATCCTGTTATAAATACCTCTCCTGTTGGGGTGGTTGCCTGCATTTTCACTGCACCAAGCCTTTTCTAGGCCCTCCGGTCAGTTGCCAGGCTCCCCTTTCCCATTCCCTCTACTGCTCACTGGTCTTTGGTGGGCTCCCTTTGGTTCTCACAGCCCTTCTGCAGGAGGGAGCCAGCTTTTCAGAACGGATTTGTTTTCTCAGGCAAACTTCACCGCTTCCTGGCTCTGTTTTGTTGGGTGAGCACCCTTCCCCTCCGAGCCTTAGCTTCCCCAGCTACAAGATGGGGTGAGAACGAGCCACTTCATAGAGGCACAGGAAAGATAAGGCAAAGTAAGTCCAGTACAATGTCCCACACATAGTAGGTCTTCAAGAATGAGTTCCCTTAAGGCCTACTTGGTGCCTTCATTGCCTTACATCCATCACACTCACATCCACTCTCTGGGTCCACAGGTGTTTTTCTCCACTACCCACCTCTGCCCTTCATGGTATCTGGTCCCTAATGGGACTCATCCTATTTCTCAGGGCACCTATGAAGGCATTTACCTCCCACGGCATGTCCAGTCCATGTCAGAGTACAGGCCCTAAGTCCACATCTGTTTTAGGTTCTAGTGTCTTCTCCACAACCACTCCACAGTATCTTGGAGGGCAAAGCTATTCCTATACTTTTCGAAATACTGAACCCATGCCCCGAGTCGACCAAGCGTTGGCACTGTTGGTGCACAGACAATCCTAAAACCTCACAGTTTGATGGAGTCTCCAGAAACATCTACTGATTCCTGTCATTCATTCATTAGGACACAGGAAGGAATAAACCCCAATCCCCTGTCCTGTCACAGCTCCTAGCCTAGCAGGGGAGTCTGGAGAGTGAGCACACCGTTGGGCAGACTCTGGGGACCGCCTCCCCAATGGCTATTCCCTCCTCCTCCCTGGCTGGCAGAGCCCTGACTGTGCTCCCAGCTGACTCAGAGCTGAGTCCTAGCCCTTTTAAGCTTTTGGTCCCATTCCCTTGGCTTAGGCATGGTCATGTGACCAAATTCCAGCCAATGAGACACACGAGAGGTCAGCTGGGGGCTTCTGAGAAAGAATTCCTACCTGATAAAAGAATCACAGAGATGCCCCTGTCTTTGGTCTCCTAGGCACTGTGACATTTGCAGGGGATGCTTCAGACAAGCATCCTGGTTGGATGATGGCAGAGGAGAAAGTCAGACAATAGGCTTGTTTGGCATGGATGAGCCCACGAATCACCCAGCTGCACAGCTTTTGAATATGTGAGATAAGAAAGGGTCTTACTGTTTGTCAGTTGAGTCAGGGAACCCAAATCACTGAAACCAAAAGCTGACTCCCTGGTTCAACAGTTAATACACAATAGTTAATGCTCTGGGGTGGGGTGGGTGGGGCGCCCTCAGGAAAAGTTTCACAAAGAAGTCACATTTGACCAGTCTTCCTTTTCAAGGGTGAGAAAGAGTTGGCCAGTCAGACGAGTTGGCATCTGCAAAGTCTGGAGGCATGAGCTAGCCCAGGAAGTGTGCAAAGGAAAGATCTGGTGCTGTGAAGGGGCCCACGCACTATAAAAGAGGACAACACCTCCTTTGCTACAGCCTCTGAGGGCCTCACTTTGCTCCTCTGTAAAATGGGGACAGAGACGTTCCTCGAAAAGCGGTGGGGAGGCTCGAATGGGACTGTGCGCATGAAAGTGCTTGTAATTGTCCGGCCCTACATAAATCACAGCTGCCATCTGTGTTTGGTCTTTGCCTGGGGAATGGCTCCTCTCAACCTGCCCATTCCCTCCACATTTCTGGCCCCGCTACAATCTCCCTTTCATCTCTTCTTTAGCCCCTTGCCGGCTGCTCTTAAGCTAGCAAGGATATCTCTGACCACACCACAGTCCTCTTCTCTTGTTTCGTTCCAAACAGTTTTGCCTAAATCAGTGACTCCATTCAGGAATTCATCCTCAGGAGATGCCCGGACGTATGCCCAGGGGTCCACCCACCAGAATGTTCATCACGGTGCTCCCTATAATAGCAAAATTCTGGACACAGCCTGAGTGCCCATCAGGAAGGGATCCATTAAATAAATGATGACAGAGCCACTTATAAAAGATGTCCCTATTCTATTATTGACTGAGAGGTACCCAAAAAAACCCTACTATTTACTCATCACTCGTAGAGAAATGTCTGGGAAGACATTTGACAAAATGTTAATGGAGGCTAGCTCTTTTTAATGGAATTTTATTTATGTTTTACTTTCTTCTTTATGCTTTTCAGTATCATTTGCATTTTCTATAATCATTATGTAACATGTCTACAATCCAGGGGTCAGAGCTATTTTTATTTTGAAAGGGGAAAAAACAGAGAGAACTGAAGCTAAGATCCACCTTCTTTGGGCAATCTCCCCTAAAGTCATGTGTGACAGGATTAGAGTTTTCCACTAACCTGGAACCTTCTCCATGGCACCCCTGCTTGGACATCTTCTAGTGCGGTGAGCTCACTATTATTCCAGGCCGTGCTCAAGTGGCTCGAGAGTTCTCTCATGCTGAACAAGAAGCTCCCTCTTAGTCCTAATGCTGCCTTCTATGCCTTGCAGAACAAGCCCGATGTCTCCCTCTCCTCCCGTGCACTTGTCACACTCCACCCAGCCACTTATCAAGTGACATGATGTTCTGGGGGATGCCCTGTTTTAGGCAGAGCATGAGCAAGGACCTGGAGATGTACAAGCACACAGCCCATTGCAAGGATCCTGGGAACTTGTCAGGAAGAGCATAGAGCACACGTGGAGACAGATAAGGCCAGGGTGAAATCGGAGAGGCCCACATACGCCATGTGAAGGAGACTGGTGGTCACCTCATAAGGCACAGTTCTTACCCACAACACCTTCAAACCCTAAAAATTTAGCATCACACTTGAAGGGATTAAAAGACTCAAAAATATCTCTAAACAAATAGTGATTATTTCAACTCATTCCCTACCTGTAGCAGTCAGGATGGGCCAGGTTATGCTGCAGTAACAAAAAAGCCCAAAGTGCCAGGGCTAAATGCAAATCTCACTGATGCCATGTGCCCGTTATGGGTTGGCTTGGGGCTCTGCTCTGCAGCATTCTCACTCAGGAATCAGACTAAGGAGGCTACATCTCCATGCTGCCTCAATTGCCAAGGGATGAAAAAGGGAAAGTGGCCAACAGTGTGCTGCTTAGTAGAGCTTCCATCCAGAAATGACACACATCACTTCCCAAAATTCATTGGCCAAACCAAGACACACAATTATAACTAATATCAAAACAGGCAAGGAAGTTTAATTTATGTGCCTAGAGAGTAAAGACATGGAAATATTTCTTTTTCACTGTTAACTAGCCAAATTATGAAAAAGAAGAGGGAGCAGAAAAAGAGGGGGAAAATGAAGAGGGCAAGGGAGGGAGATATTTATGATCTAGGCTCTTTGCTAAACACTCTAAAAATCTTAATTCTTTTGAAAAAATTTTTTAAGTTTATTTATTCTGAGAGAGAGAGAGAGCACACCAGTCGGAGAAGGACAGAGAAAGAGGTGGGTAGAGAGAATCCCCAGCAGGCTCTGCACCTCGCATGTGCAGCCCAGTGCAGGGCTCTGACTCACGAACCGGTGAGATCGTGCCCTGAGCCGAGATCAAGAGTCAGACACTTAACCGACTGAGTCACCCAGGCACCCCTATAAATCTTAATTCTTAAAACAATCCTATGCACTACTTTTCTTTTCCTTCTTCTCCGGCTGGGGGAACTAAGACACAGAGAAGTTAAGCCACTTGCCCAAACGTCACACAGCTAGTAAGAGGTCTGTCCAGAATTTGTTTCTGGGCACTCTTAACCATCGTTACACTACTGAACAAACAGTCAACTGTGAATCAATGCCAATACAAACATTCAGTTATTTCAGAATTCAGCCAGTTGCCCTTTGCACGGATTTGCTGAGAGAGCACTCTCCTGGCTTCATGTTCGTATCTACTCTTGATGACAACGTTTGGGAGAGTCCATTCGAGGTGGCATCTCTGCCCGATGCCAGTTTATTGCACACCGTGCCTCTTATATCCCGTGTACATGTTGGACCCTCTTTACACCTCCTCCCCTGATGCACCCAGGGCTATGTTATGACCCCTGGATGTTCACCTCAACAGGTCGTTTCTTCGCACAGCATCAGAAGCATATTTTTCAAGTTGCTCACACACTGACGGCCCACCTGTGAGTTTTTGTGGACAGTAGTCACTGCTTGGGCAAGATGCCCTCATCCCAGGCCTTTGTCGTTGTTGTCAGCTGGGTGTGGGGGAGCAGTGACTATCTGTGTTATATAACAAAGCCATTCATCCAACACACATTTATTAACCATCTACTATGTGCCAGGACCTGAGGATGTAAAGTAAAAAATAAAAAAGACCCAGTTAGCCCCACCTTCTGGAAAGTGTAGTCACAGTTGGGTGACAGACACTGGGATAGAGGCCTCTGGGTACTGCGCCCGTCCCTCACCTCTCCCCTCACCAGGGCCTAACACATCACTGCTCTCTGACATCCTGGCCCCAAGACACCAGGAACGTTCTGTTAGAAACATCTCCACACCAGCAGGCGCCACGTGGTGAGGCCAGCTTGAACTAGAAACACGGGGGCTGGGTTTGAGAGGTGGCTTCATCAATGAGTAACTACCTCATGGCGAAAGGAAGCTGATATTTATCGAGCCTTATTATAGGTTTGCTATGAAGATGGAAAGATACACAGATCTGTGAAAAGTGCTCTGTACATTACAAGATGACGATGATGGTAGCGATCACCGCCAGCCATCAGGAAAGTGCCTACTGTGTGCCAGGCGCTGTTGCAAGAACTTTACTTGTCTTCATTCTTGTCATTCTTCACGGAAGTACCCATCAGGTGGGTGCTCTTAGTATTCTGCTTTGCATATGAGGAAATAGAGGTTGCTGAAGGCACTCACCCAAGATCACATAGATGCGATCAGAAAGTGATGGAGCCAGGAGTGTAAGCTCAGCAGCCTGGCTCAAATAGTAGCTGCTCTTGTGTGCACTTGGATCGTTTTCTCTCTCAATGTGGAC
The DNA here is from genome assembly GCF_018350195.1 of Panthera tigris. Lineage (NCBI taxonomy): Eukaryota > Metazoa > Chordata > Mammalia > Carnivora > Felidae > Panthera > Panthera tigris. Next base: position 51,855,430 of record NC_056661.1, read on the forward strand.
TGAACAGCTGCTGTTGTCTTCTCTTTTTGATTCCTCAGTACCCGTGTTAACTTTGGGGAAAAGGGGAGCTCATTCTTACTGGAAATCATAACCATTCATTCCCTCCTTGGTTCATTGTTGTTGTGCATTGAATTGGGTCCTCCCAAGAGACATGTTGGGGTCCTGACCCCTGGTACCTGTGAATGTGACCTTATTTAGAAATAGGGTCTTTTCAGATGTAATCAACTTTAGATGAGGTCATACTTGATGACGGTGGGCCCTATTGCAACATGACCACTGTCCCTATAAGGATGGAAAGATTTGGAAATAGAGACATAGACAGAGGGAAGACAGCCATGTAAAGACAGAGGCAGAAATTGGAGTGATGTAGCTATAAGCTAAGGAATAGCAAAGATGGCTGGTGACCATCAGAAGCTAGGAAGAGGTGAGGAGGGATTCTTCCCTACGGTTTCAGATGGAGTGCGGCCCTGCCAATGCCTTCCTTTTGGACTACTAGGCTCCAGACCTGAGAGAGACTAAATGTCTGTTGGTTTTAAGCATCCCAGTTTATGGTAATTTGTCAGGGCAATCCTAGGAAACGGATATAATAATCATGTACTGAGCACCTACTATGTTCTAGACACACTGGGGATATGACATTAAATGAGACAGGAACTCAGACCTTAAAGTATTCATAGCCTGGTGCATCTGCCTTATACATAACTCTGCTCTAGAAAAGAACAAACACAAACACACACACACACACACACACACACACACACACACACACACACCAAGTAGTGGTTTAAGTAGCAGGAGACATGAATTCTAGGTCTAGTTCAGCCCCTTTAATATGCTGTGTGACCTTGAAGAAGTCACTTTCCCTCTCTGGGCCTATTTTTTCACTTTTTTTGTAAAATCAAGGAGTCGGCCCAGAAAATCCTCAAGGGGTATCCTGGCTTTAAAGTTCTATGACGTGCTGGGATGAGGACAGGCAGGAAGGGGCAGGAAAAGCACGTGTAGCCTCCCATTCTCCTCAACACCCCTTGTGTGGAGCCCTGGCACTCTAGGGCACTGTCCCTCTGCCCTCATCATCCCAAGGCCATGTACTAGACAACTAGGGACAGCCCTCATGCCCCAGAGCCAAACCTAAACCTGTTTATCCTGCCTGGCCTATTCCCTCCCAGGGAAACCACAATGAAGTCTCCTGTCCATGTCTTCCTCCCGACCCCCTCTGCCTGCTGACCAAACCTGGTGTTTCCCCTGTGGCATGGTGTGGTCCCTCCTCTTGGGAGCTGGGATGAGCTGTTTTTCAATGGCAGTTGTCTTCTGATCTATTGGCTTCGACATACCTGAACTGTAATAAAACCTGTATTTAAAAACAAGGACAGGGGTGCCTGGGTGGCTCAGTCCGTTGAGCGTCTGACTTTGGCTTCGGTCATGATTTTGTGATTTGGGCTCCATGTTGGGCTCTGTGCTGACAGCATGAAGCCTGGAACCTGCTTCAGATTCTGCTTCCTCTCTCTCTGCCCCAAATAAATAAATAAACCTAAAAAAAGTTTTTAAATGTGGGGCCCCTGTTCAAAAATTATTAAGAATTGCAATATGGTGACCCCAAAGCATTAAATCAAGTGCAGGGCCCTTCTCAACATAGGACCCTGCGTGACAGCATAAGTCATGTGCCCATGGAGCTGGCCCTGTTCTTTCCTCCTTCCCAACCTGGCATCCGGTTCCCTTCTGCTTCTCAAATCTCTCTAGCCTGATTTTCCAATTTCAAAGCCTCAATACTGAGCCCCCCCTTTTTTGTACTCCACTAATGGATTCAAATTTTTAGAAATCATAAAGCTTTAATAATTCTGCTTCATTGTGAAGGGAGGAAAGGAGGCCAGTATGAATTAATGAAAAGTCTAAGAAATAAGACATTACTAAAGAAATAGTGTTTTATTACCCTCCGATTTATATGGTGACAGAAATGACATGGAGAACGAGGGAGAGCGGAGGAAGTTGAAGCTTTTTGGATTTGATTAAACAAATAGAAAAGATTGAACTTATAGCTTGTAATAAGCATATTCCTTTTTTGGCAAATGATGTGACTAAAAACCGCCTCCTTTAAGTAGGTTAATATTTCTCTTGTCCACCATCACTTTGCTCGCTGAGAACTTTTTAATGCTACAGAAGCTGGTAAATTTCTTCTACAGTGATTCTATGTAACAAAACGAGTTTCCTGACCTTGCAGGCAATCTACAGTATAGATCGGGTTATGGGAATTTCTTGTCAAAGGGAAATCCAGTATGGCAAATTCTCTCTGCTCCCCACCTCCAGAAGAGTCACATCTTCAGAGCAACCATCTAAAATGCAGAGCTCATCGTGTGCCACAGCACGACACTCCTGGACTTCATCTTCGCTGGCTGCCACATTTCAGACCTAACTCAGTGTCCTGCCACAGTTGGATCCAGACCTATTTTGGGTTGGTAGCCTCAAACGGTGCACACACCCCACACCTCCGAGCCTGAGCGACCTGGGCTTGGACTGCCCTCCCCCCCCCCCCAACTTGCACAGTCTGTCAAAATCCTAACTCATGTTTCAAGGTCCAGCTCAAAGGTCCTCTCCTCTGGGAAGCTGCCTCTGACATTTCCAGGCAGAATCTCGGCCTCCGTCTGCCCCCACGGCACATCTATTCCAGCATTTGTGCTCCTGCCTAACAGTTGTCTGTTCACTTCTTTCAGAGGGGGAAAGCGTGCCCTGGGGCTCACCCACCTCCGAGGAGGTGGTGTAGTCCAGCAGTTTAGTAGCAGAAGAGGTCCCAGCTCCAATGCTAACCAGCTGCATGCACACAGTAACACCAGCCTCACAGCACTGTGAGGATTAAATCAGATGATAACCTAAAAGTGCTTAGCACGGAGACTCGCAAAAAGCAAGCTCAAAAAATATTAACTGTTTTCTCTGAACACTAGTGTATAAACATGGGGTCACAGAATGGCCGTGCGGCTGGTCAGTCCTGGTTTATGCCTGTGGTCCTGGAGCTATTATTATTAATGCCCTCTCCCCTTTTCAAAAGTGTTTCCGTCTGGATGACAAATCACATGGCCACCTATGACAGTTAGGACCAGGTCTATTTTATTTACCAGTGTGTCCCTGCCACATGAACAGTGCTTAGCACATATTAAGTACTTAATACAAATTTATCAAATGAATGAATGTGTCTCCCATGCCTAGCAAGTGCCTGGCACCTGGCAGGAGGTTCATAAGAGCTAATATGGCTGATTTCTCTGCATTTCCAAGCACCTCCTGACCCAGAGAAGGCATGAATCAAGGCTTGGTGAGTGAGTGAGTGAGTGAGTGAGTGAATGAATGAATGAATGAATGAACAAACGAACACACTCCCTCCAATCTGTTGCCAATCGCACATCCTGGGGAAACAAATGACATCTCACAGGGGTAGGGGCGAAGATTGGGTCAGATGTAGGACGAGGTGGATATGACGCCTTCCCATCACACTTCGGAGAGGGGGTGTCTCTTCCTGGGGCTGCAGCAGGGCCCTGTTTTCATTTTCCAGCTAGAAACTGGGGATTGGTTTCCCCCATGTACCAGCAGGAGACCACAACCTAGGTTAGCCTGACCAGTAAGTCCAGTGGGCTCTTGAGGGTGCTGAGACCCTTGCCTCCATCAGACACTGTATATAAAGTACAGGTGCTCAAGCTTCCAGCAGGTGCTGCCTACCAGCTGCTGACCTAGCCACAGGGGAGAAGACACGTAACTCCAGGTGCGAGGAGCAGAAGGAAGAGAATGGGAATGCTTTCTGCCCTTCTAGGCTCAGAAAGGAAATTTCACATGTTGGCAGCGAAAAACATTTGGATACAGACTACGCACTAGACATGATAAGAACTTCAAGAGCATTAACTCAGCCATGAGAACAGCCCTATGAAGAAGCTACTCCCATTTTACACATGGAAGTGAGTCAGAGTGGGGAAATGACTTGCCAGAGGTCACACAGCTAGTAAGACAGTGTCCCAGAGCTCAGATCCCTTGGCAGGTGAGGGTAGAAACCAGAAAGCAGTCCTCTCCATCCCTCCTCAACCCAATATAAGAAAGCCCAGTTCCTGTTCCCCCTAGTCAGGCTGTGTGACCTTGGGCCTGGCTCACCCTCTCTGAGCCTCACTTCCTTTTTCCAAGGCTAATGTTCTAGGAGGCTAGGATATACTCGATTTCCAGGACATCTCCTCCTCTGAAACCACAGGGTTTCGGGGTGACCAGGGAGCCTGGCTGAGTCCAGGTGTCCAAGAACATATTGATTCACCATGGGAGCCTGGCTGGGGGATACCTTCTCCACCCATTCCCTGAAGGAGCCCTTGCAGCTGGGCTGAAAAATCAAGCGGCGGATCCGAGAGCCCAACTGAGTGTGGGGCTTCGGAGCTCTCGTGTCACCAGGTGGGGTACCAGCCGCGCGTCTGCTTGGAGAAGAGCTGTGGGAAGGGTGAGGGATGCCAGAAAAATGCGAGGAGAGAGCTGCAGAGAGCGCCTGGTGGAGGGTCCTTTTGCACTTCTGCTCTCAGAAGCTCGGATAGAAACCGCCCTTGGGAAGGGTAGTAGCCCCCAGCCCAGGGTCAACGTCCATAGCTCTGGTCATTTCCCCAGCCTGCAGGAAATGGGGCCTGGAGAAAGGGGGCCCCCAATACTGGGGGAAAGCCAGGTGGAGAAGTCAGAGCCAGCTGAGTAGGAGGAACGGGGTGGGGGGGAGGTTCTAGCGCTCTGGACTCCCCCAGCTCCGGGGCTGTTCCGAGCCCGGAAAGTTTGCGCGCGGCAGGCGCACGGTGCGCCCCCTCCCAGCGCCCGCAGGCGCCGGGTCCGCAGGCGCCCACCCCGGCCCGCCCCGCCCGCCGCTCGGTGCCCGCTCAAGGTCACTGCTGACAAGGCGCCTGCCTCCGCGAAGCGAGGGGACCCTGGACGCGCTCGGCTTCAGCTCGGACTCTGGCCCGCCGGGGGTTCCCGGGGCCAAGCACGTATGGAAAGAAAGCCGGCTGGGAGCGAGACACAGACCATAGGAGAGGGGAGGAGGCCCAGAGCCCCGGGCCCGGCCGCCCCTGCCTCACCTGCGCCGGCTCCGCGAGCGAGATGCTGCTGCCGCCGCTGCCGCTGCCGCTGCCGCCGCCACTGGTGCGCGCCCGGCCCGGCCCGGCCCCGCTGCGGCTGCGGCTCCTCAGCCGCTGCTGCCCCGCGCTTGCCTCGCCCCGCGGCCCCGCTGCCGCCGCCGCCCGCCTGCCTCCCTCCCTCCGCCGCCGCCTCTGCCACCGCTGCACTGCGCTCTGCCCGCCTCCCTCCCTTCCTCCCTCCCCTCCCCGCTCCCTCCTCCCCCGCGCGCTCCCCCTCGGCCCTCCCCAAACTCCGCACGGAAAGCGCCCCGCGGGACCCGGAGCGCGCCGTCCCGCCCGCGCCCTCCAGCACGCGCACACGCCGGTGGGCCGGGGGAGGGAGGGGGTCTGCAGCGTCTCCCCTGGTGCGGTCTACAGGTACCTCTGTCACCACCAGCCCCTTACTCCACCCCCATCCCCGCCTTTAACTTGGCCCTGGGAGGGACCCCCTCCTACCCTCCCCCTCCCCAGGCCCCGTGGTCGGGATGTCCCAGACCTCCCCTGTGGTTGGGGTCATACAGTTTGGGGTGACTTGAGATATGGTGTGGGCTGTGGGGAGACCTAGCTTAGGGGGAGGGGGCTGGCTGGACCAATCCTAGGGAGTTTAGCTGGAGGGTATTCAGACCTGGAGAAAGGACTGGGGTAGGGCAGGGGCACCTGTTGGGCCCTAGCCTCCAGTCTGTCAGGCCTAGGGCCTGGAGGAGAGCAGAAAGAGGCCCTGCCTGAGGAGAAAGGCGAAAACCCCAGGCACACACAGAAAGCACCTCCTCAAAGCAGGCTTCCCCTCCTTGGCTCCGGCCCCAGGTCGCTGAAAAGCCTAGCTCCACCAGGAAGCTTGGCCACCTGACTCCAGCGCCTTGGTCTCCTCCATGCCATCAATTAATCATGCCCGCTTGCTTATTTATTTATTGGCTTTATAAAAAGCCAAATGCACTGCTCACAGGAAGAGAGAAGATGGGCTCCCATGGGGGTGGGGGGCAGGGAGGGCCTGACCAAGGTGATACCCCCCCCCTTCCCCAGGCCTCTGCTTGGTGAATGTGGAGGCAGGGCTGGGGAGACCCTGGGCTCTGGATGTCTGCAGCACCTGCTTTCAGGGAATGGCTGGGATGTTGCCACCACTCACAGAGCCAGAATTTACCGTGGTCTGTGCTCTGCAACCCTAGGATGGGGCAAAGGATATTTAGTCTTGGGGGCTTAGGCAGAGATAGAAGAGAGGGGGTCTTGGAGGCCAGTGACCAGAAGGAAATCTGACAGGTGTGAGAGGAGGTATCTCCAGGCTCTTGGCTCAGAGCACTCCATTCTCACGGCTCTCACTTGGCTTGGCAGGCAGCGTCTGTATCTCCTGCTACAGCCCTGTCCAGTCTCTAGGTTGCCCAGAGGGCATCTCCCCACGGATGCCCCCCCCAAGACATATCTCCTCCCACCTTCCCCATCCCAGTGGGTGACACTGCCACACCCCCAGATGGCTAGCTCCATGTGTCCCCATCACCAAATCTTCACTCATGGGGCCTCTGCAGTCTCCCTGGAATCTGCTTTCTGGTCTCTGTTGAAGGACTCCCAGCACCTCTCTTCTGGATTCTCACAGCTGGCATCCTCTCTACCTCCATCCTGCTGCTGCACTAGCCTTCATGGAACCAGACATGGGTCATGTCTGCTCCTGCTCTAAAACCTTCCATAGCTCCCAAGTGCCCTTCCAAACCTTTGCCACCTTAGTTCATAGTGTCTATCCTTGATACATGGTTAGCACTATATCATGTCTATGTCTCTCTTCAGTTCCTTCCATGAAAATACCTTTTGCTTCTCTCAGTCAGTTTCTGCCCAGTCATGGTGTCAAAGCTTAGCATTAGTCAAGATCTCTTGTGTGAAACCTTCAGAAACCAGGAGGCAAGTTGAAAAGTCAAAAGGAAAGGGTGTGAAAAGCCACAAAACATGAGGCAACTCTGCAAAAGCGAGTGACATCACAAAAGTCCTAGTGACAAAACTCACCAGTTGTGTGACCTTGGGCAGGCCCTCAACCTCTCTGAGCCTGTTGGTATATCTGCTAAAAGGGTGACGAATTCCACAGCCTACCCCAGTATAAACACTCAACAAATGGTAGCTATAGTTACTCTTGAGCACCTATTGTATGCTAAGGCTCTGGGATTTACAAGGGTGATTTGGTAGGGATTGGAGGGACAGCAAAGATTGTAAACTCAAATGCCTCTAAGGACCAGGCAATACTGATTGAGGTGGGCTGGTTCTGTCTTGTGGCTCTCTCTCCTGGAATTTACCAATAAGAAAGAGCAACAATGTATGTGAAGTGGCAAATAGCTAACAATGGCCGTTTGGGGATGCAATAAGGAGTGGTGGGGACTGTGGCACCTACCTATTTACCTGGGCATAGCCACTACTCCGCTCCATCTGACTGTGGCCAAGCAGGGATATAAGCCCAGACTGCCAGTTTTCTGTTTTTTTGTTTTTGTTTTTGTTTTTGTCTTCAAGAGAAGCTGGACATCTGGATTTTTATGTGGACACACTTGATCTTTAAATATCATCAACTAATTTTTAAAAAATTGAAAACTTTGGGAGGACTGAACACAATATGGTTGTGGTAGGTTTTTGGCTGCAAAGCTGGCAGTTTATGACCTCTGGGTTAGCAGGAAGTAGATCAATGTTATTTACACACAGACATACACTCCCCCTTCTCCTCTCTCTGGCAGAATGTGGTCATGTCCACCTCAGAGGGTACAAAGGGTCATTAGGAATGGAGTGGAAGGAGCACCTCACTGCAGTGGGCATGATGGGAGGGGTCAAGTGAGTCACTGGGATTGGAACCATTGGGGAGGGCCTGGTCTGCCCCTACGGCATGTGGGAACTCAGACCGACCATCTGTCCTCGCTGAGCCTCAGTCTCCTTGGGCCGGGAGAGGGTGGGGAATTACTCAGATGTGGTAGAGCTTGTGTGAGGTGATGAGCACGTGAGAAGTGAGGACACGGGAGGTTCCAACGACAACGCAGAGGAGCATCTGCTTGTGAGAGAGTTTCAGCAATCTGGACACCCGGGAGAAGTCCCACTCCACTAAAAATAGGGCTCTGACAGACTGAAAACTTGAAGACTTCTCAAGAGACGGAACTGGCAGCAAATAACGAGAGAAATGGCTGCTTCCCTCTGCCGGACAAGTAAGAACAGATGAGGTGACTGGCACTTGGCAAGGCAGTGAGCGTGTGTCATCTCTGAATTCCTAACAAGACCAGAAAGAAGCACGAGTCCTGGTTGGCCTGTTAGGGAGGCAGAGGCCAAAAACGGGCAAGAGCAGAACTGGGAATGACTGTGGGATCCCAGGGCCCCGTGAAAATCCCTCAAAGGGGCTTTGGTGGGATGGGATTAAAGCTGACTCCATTGTCCAATTCCACACAGTGACCATGTGGTACTATTTTAGTCCCAAAGTTATTAAATGCATACGATAATCCTACTAAGCAAGAAGGAGACATCTAAATAAACCAACAAGAGAGATGGTCCTCAGATGGAAACCACCTTTGAAACAACCTCGGAGCTAGATTCTGACCTCACGTACCTGGAGAACTTGTTACCAGAATCTGTAAAGAGATTCCTGGGGCTGACTCAAGTCTCCAGAGTCAGAATGCCCCCAAGGAGGGGGGGGCGGAGAGATATCACAGCAGGTCCCTTCTGTTAAAGGACTCTAAATGCAGCCACGAAAACCCAACCCCTCAAATACAAGGCAGGGTGGCACACTTGAGGCACAAAGTGCTACCAGTGAAGATTTAACAGGGATTCCCTCTGGGAGACGTGGGGCATAGAGGAGAACATTCTACCCTATATATTTCAGGCTCTGTTAGAATCTTTTACGGAAACAAAGATCCCATCGTTTTGCTTGTGCTGTTTTAAAACTTAAATAAGAAGGAAAAGCCACCAAGTGCCAAGGCAGCCTGGGGGATGGACAATGAATTCTCCAGGAAGCAAAGTGGGATTTGAGCTGGGGGCTGAAGCAAGAATAAAAACGGCAGAAAGAGTAGCCAAACTCTATTAAGTATCGGTTACTATTCTTAGCATTTCGGGTACACTGATTTCATACTCCCAACAGTTGTATAAGACAGGTGTTTGTTAGCAGATGCTATTAAAGCTCCACCCTGACCTCTACCTGGCAGGTGCACCCAGTGCCTAGCTCTGTGGGTATTGGCTCTGCGCGCCTACACCCTTCTGTGGAGGACGTCATCCTTGCCTGATGGGAATCACTAGGTGGCAACAACCTGTAGGGTGCAATTCACCCTCCAGGGGTCCCCCTGGGATCAGGCTGAGGGTAGACTTCTCTGGAGTCCTGCCTCCCGCCTTCCCCTACAGGTTTCTCTTGAGACTACTCCCTTAATAAATTCCATGCACAAGAATGCCCATCTCAGACTCTGCTTCTGGGGAAGCAGACACCAGCTCATTCTCTTATCTCCATTTTGTAGTGGAGGGAGGGAAGGCACAGATCAGACAAGACACTGACCTAGAGAGAGGAACAGTCAGGCAGTCAGACCCTTCTCCGTGCCCAGAAGGATTTCTCTAAGACAATGAGGGAGCAGGAGCAAAGCAGTGTGAGAAAGAGACAACAGAGGCAGGAAGGAACATGACCACACAGCCCTAGAAGGTCTTGGGTCCCCTGGTGAGGAGTCATCCTTTCATTTTTTTTATGAAGTTTTTTTTAAGTTTATTTATTTATTATTTGAAAGAGACAGAGACAGCACGAGTGGGGGAGGGGCAGAGAGAGGGGGAGACAGAGAGAGTTCCAAGCAGGCTCTGTGCTTCCAGTGCAGAGCTCTACATGGGGCTAGAACTCATGAAACCGTGAGATCATGGCCTAAGCTGAAACCAAGGGTCAGATGCCTGACTGAGCCACCCAGGTGCCCCAGGAGTCATCCTTTATTTGTCATGTGTGTACCTACATGAACCAGGCCCTTGCACGATGTGCAGGATTCAAAGATGAATGTGTACAAATCCTTTTCGTCAAGAGGGGCTGGTGGGATGGGAAGGGGATCAGGTAAGGGGACAGGCCCACACAAGCTCAGGTTTGCACTGAACCCAAATGCTCAGGAAAGCAAAACTGGAAGATTTTGGCTGAATTCTGTAGTAAGAGAAGGTAGGCACAGAGTCCCTCTTTGAGATGGAGGGAGGAGAGACAGAAATAAGGGAATGTGTTCAACTCCACTTCTCCATGAAAGCAAATGACCCTTGGGCTCGACATGAGACCAGCCTGGCCACGAGGGACAAGACTGATTCCTCCGCAGGACTGTGTTTATCAAGATGAAATTGAACACAGACCAAGAGCCTTCTCTGACATTGGGGATCCGAAGAGGTGACCCCCTCCCATACAGATAGGGGAATCTCTGTCTGACTTGTAAGTCATGGATTTGAAGGGGACCCCTGGATATTGAAAGTGAGTATGGGTTTAATATATGCCAGAAGAGGCTGCTGGAAAAGCTAATGCCATCGGAGGCAGGAAGCCCTGTCTCGTCCAGAAGGCAGACCACACTGGGAGGGAGGAGGAGAGTTTTCAGGCACGGGTGTGGACTATGATAAAGCAGTTGGAGTTCTATGGGAGTCAGGAGGGTAGAAGAGGGTCACCATGAAGATCAGCCTGCAGTCCTCATATGGACAACCTTCCCCATAGAGCCATGCTGAGCCCCTCTGCTGGGTGGGAAGGTGCACCAAGGAGGCATTCTCGGCCTCCCCCAGTCCGGATGAGGGATGGGATCTAAACTAGACCCCAAAGGCTGTTAGGCCCATAAGAAGTGAGAAGAAGAGGGCGTGGGGGAGGAGAGCTGCTGAGCCTGGGGGAGGGAGGAGGAAAGGCTTTTCTCCCGAAATATGTGGTCTTTAAATGTCATCTTTGGAGAAAATACAGCAACCTTTTGATGGTGAGACTCTAAATGGCGCCCAGAAAAGGTGCTGGTAATGTCCCACTGTGTTCTCTTGTCAACCATGTGCGACTCTTTGCCTGAGAACTTCTGTCTGACTTGGGGAGCTTCAGCCCACATGTGGGGCAAGCCAGGTCTGCTGGACTCTAATACCCACTGTGAGCAGCCCTCAGTGAGTGACTGGTGGGAGTTGGTGGGGGAGCCCTCCAGCCGCCTCACCACTCAGGCAGGATGAGGCTGAGCCTGCCGGACTATACCCGCTCCCAGATGACCCAGTGCAAATCAGCTCCAGTTGGCACAGTGGTAAGCTGTTTGATGATGCACAATTGTTGGCCTCCTTCCCTTCCCTTCTCCGCTTTGCTTCCATCTCCCCTACTGTCCCTTCCTGGAATCACCTCCCACATAAACTACCTAGGCTTGAATCCTGGTCGCAGGGTCTGTTTTGAGGGGAACCCAAACCCGGAGAGCCTCACAGTTAAACTTATGGTCTCTGCAGTCAGAGGGCTCAGGTTCATGGCTTGGCTGTGTGGCCTTTATCTGGGAGAGGCACTTAATTTCTGCAAGCCTCTGTTTCCCCTTGTTTAAAATGAGGTGGGATCAGGGTGCCTGGGTAGCTCAACTGGTTGGGCGTCTGACTTCAGCTCAGGTCGTGATCTCATGGTTTGTGGGTTCAAGCCCCACGTCGGGCTCTGTGCTGGCAGCTCAGAGCCTGGAGCCTGCTTTGGATTCTGTGTCTCCCCCACTCTCTGTCCCTTCCCTGCTTGCGCTCTGTCTCTCAAAAATGAATAAACATAAAAAGTTTTTTTTAAAATGAGGTGGGAATAATAACTACACCTCATACATTTGTTGTGATCATTCAGTCATTCCACAAACACTTACTGGACACTTACTATGTACCAGGCACTGAACTAGGTTCTATGGACACAGAAGTGGGTAAGAATAAATTTCTGACCTTGTGAAGTTTACATTAGTGGGGAGCTACGATACTAAATAAATATATAATATCAGGAAGTGACAAAAAGCTAAAGAGAAAAAGCTGGATAGAGGACAATTGAAGTTATCTTAAATGTTAGTGAATTAAATGAGATGATTCACACAAGTGTTGAGCATATTGCATGGCACACAATAAACATTCAATGAATCTTTGCTAATAAAATCTTCACCACCATCCTCATCACCATCTGTGCCTACCCACCCCTGCTGTTTATTCATTGATTCGCTTGAGAAATAATTATTGGTCCCTCCTCAGTGCCTGACCCTCTACTAGGGGATATTTTGATGGGCAAAACAAACATTATCTTGACTTTCATAGACTCATAGTTTAGTAGAGGAGAATAATAATCAGTAAAACACAAACTGTTGTATATTTACATCCTGAAATAAGTACCCATAAGGGAAAATCAAACACACACAGCACTGTGAGAGAAGGGACATGAGAAGGTCTGTATGGTCACTAAGGCTTCTCTGATGAAGGAATGCTTGGGCTGAAGACCAAAGTAGAATTAACAATATTCAGGGATGAGAAATACTCAGGAAAGTAGGAAAAGCATGTGCAAAGGTCCTGGGATGAGGAAGAAGCAGGACAAAAGGGAGACTCAGAAAGAAGGTAAATGTAGCTGGAATAGAGAGAACAGGGGTATTGTGGGCAAGAAAAGGTAGTTCGAGGCCAGAACATTCCATGCTATTCTACCATTTATTGAGTACCAATCAATACAGCCTCTGTTTTAAGCCCTTCGTAAGTTTTATCTCATTAAGCCTCAAGCAGCTCTTGGAAGTGAGTGCCTTTATTATAAATTTTACACCCAAAGAACCTGAGGCAAAACAGTTTTCCAGAGAGGCAAAAGAGCTTGCCAAATTTACTCGGTCAGTGGTGGAGCTGAAATTTGAACCCAGATCTCACTGACTCCAGGGCCAAACCGGCATAACAATCTCTATCTTTATCTTAAAAGCAACAGGGTACAATAATTCAAGATGTTGCCAGTGGGGGAAACTGGGTTTCAAAAGGTACACAGGGCCTCTCTGCTATTTCTTGCAATTGCACTCAAACCTACATTATTTTAAAACAAAAAGTGTAAGCAATTAGAAAAGCCATAGGTATACTTACAGAGTTACTTAGTATATTTACAGAGTTATTAAGCAAAATGCCTGATCAGAATGGAATTTTGGTAAGACCCATTGGTTTCTCTGTGCTCCACAGGGGAAGGCAGTGAGGGGGCACTACAGTGAGTTGGATGAGAGATGATTCCGGCTTGGGGCCCACTTGCAGCAGTGAGGGTGGTGGGAAATAGAGGGAATTAAGAGATTGGGTTGGGGGGGATGGTTTATTGTGACTGGCCATGGAGCTAGTTTGGTTGGGAGTGAGGTAGAGAGAGAGGACAGTGAGGTGGGTGGAAAGCTGGAGAACCAGGCTCCAGGCTCCAATTCTCAGCCCTGAGTCTGGCTTCCCAGGGACCTGTGGTATTGTCACTCTTCTGAGATTCATTGTTGTCATGAGTACAAGGCGGGGATGAGGTAGACCAGACAGATTCCAACCAAGCCAGCTTTGAGAAAATGCCACTCGATGCTGACATCTGCACCAGAAGAGAGAGCTGGGGCCCAGAAAGACCACCCAGTGCACACCCTGCTACATTAAGTGCCATGCTGTTATTTTTTCCTGTGTCTGTCCAGATGCCCTACTGGAAATGCAGTTAGTTCTCTAAGGACAGATGGAAGCCATTTCTGTGCCCCTGGCACCTGGCACAGGGTCTAGTATAAAGGCTAGGTTCCAGAAATGTTTGCCAAATGCTGGGCAGTCCTTAAAGTGGCCTGATGTTTCAAAAGAGCTGATAGCCACGAACTGGCCCAGACTTACAAAAATATCTCAGGGGTCAGCAGAAAAGGCTTTATTTCCAGTGCAGAGTTTTCAGTGCAGAGTAGACACCAAAAGCAGAGCAAAGTGCCCTTCTTGTTATGTTGACAGAAGAAGGAATAATGGTTCTCCAACTCCACTTTCTCTCCACAAAGAGAGGGAACCTCCCACTGGACGTGGACGAGCTGAGTCAATGGAACTCGAAGACAAAAGAGGAGAGGAGAGGAGAGGCCAGCCCCTGAAGCCTCTTGAGTGTCCAGGGTCTGAAGAGGAGCGTCCATTCCTAAAAAGACACTCAAGTTCACTGCAGAGCCACCAGCCCAGGTCCTGAGACATCGGGAGGACTCCTGGAGAAACGCCAAAAGGCTGGAGGCATGGAAGTTGGGTCTTGATTTTCAAACAAGGCAAAACATGATGTGTAAGAAACCACAGTCCTGTGACCTTGAAGGCTATCACTGTGACGAGAGGGATGAATGTAGGTGTTGGTGGTTTGCCCCATGCCAGGCCCCAACCCAGGCACTTTGGGTCAACAGTCATAGCGGGCAAAGCCCTGTTTTTAAGGAGCTTGTGGTCTGTTGGGGGTCAGAGGCATAGGGTGCATTAAGAGCAGAGGGGAAGAGAGGTCCTATTTGTTTAAGGATATCTTGGAAAGCATCATGGAGCAGGTGGATTTAAATTGGATTTAAACCATAAAACCTTAATCATTAAACCAGTGTGGTACTGGCACATGGAAAGATGGGCATACCAATGGAACAGAGTAGAAAGTCCAGAAATAGACTCAAATGCATACAGGAAGTTGGTATATGATAAAGGCAACATCTCAAATCAGTGGGGTTATGAATGAATGTATTAATAAATGGTGTTAAGATAAATGGGTAGTCACTTGGAAAAAGATGTGGCTGAGTCCTTACACCACACCATACACCAAACAGATCAATTGGATCAAAATTGTAATATGATAGCAAAGTCACGAAACCATGAAGTATCAAAATAAAACTTGGGCAAATTCCTTTAAAACCTTGGAGTAGGTAAGGTCTTTCTATCACTCAAAATCCAAAAGCCAGGAAAGATAAGGTTGATGAACTTAACAAGATAAAAAAAAAATCATTTACATTTCTATGTGAGAAAAAAAAATAAGCAAAATCACAAGAGGCCAATGACAAATTGGAGAAAAGAATATCTTCTATCACAGGCAAAAGTTAATTGCTGCAGTGTATTAAGAGTTTCTGTAAATCAAGATGGAAAAGGCCAGCAGCACAATAAAAATGGCACAAACAGGCAGTTCCCCACAAAATAAACCCAAAAGGCTCTTAAATATATAAAAAGCTGCTCAATCTCACTCATAAGAGAAATGTAATTTAAAACTGCGCTGACAAACCATTCAAAAGTCTGCTGGTGAAGCCTGGGGAAAACAGGTCCTCTCTCTCATACATTGCTAGTGGGAGTTGTAAATCAATACAGCTCTATGGGGAGAGATTTGCAATATCTGTCAAAATTACAAATGCAGCTATTCTCTGACCCAGCAATGCCATGTGTAGAAGTTTGTTCTACAGATATACCAGCCCACACATGGAACATATTATTCCTTTAGCACTGTCCAGGATAGCAAAGGGCCAGAATGACCCCAAGTGCCTATCAGCTTGGAGCCACGGTAAATAATGATGGACATTTACACAGTGGAATATTCTGCAATTGTATAAGGAATGAGGAAGCTCTAGGTACAGTGATTGAGAAAGAGCTCCAGGCTATGTCATGAAATGAAAAACAGAAAACCAAGGCGCAAAGCAGTCTGTATCTGTATATGTAGCACTCTACCTTTTTAAAAAAAGGAGTTTTTGAGATTATAATTTACCTACCATAATGCTCATCTGTGACAGTTCAAAGGCTTTTGGTATATTTACAGAGTTGTGCAACCGTCACCATAATCTAAACTTTGTAACATTTTCATCATCCCCAAAAGAAACCTTAGTACTCTACTTTTTGTATAAGAAAGAAAAGAAATAAGAAAATAGACATGCCCCATGTATACACATATTCTCTCTCTCTCTCTCTCTCTCTCTCTCTCTCTCACACACACACACACACACACACACACACACACACATACACACACACACCACATGTATTTGCATGTGTTTGTATAATCCCTAGAAGAATACACAAGACATGAACACAGGCATGAATGGGAATCATAGAGCTATATGATTTGGCTGGAGCTAAGTGTGCATGAGAAACGCTGATGGGAAATGAACTGGGACAGGCCAGCTGGGGCCAGATTGTTTAAGGCCTCAAATACCAGGCTAACGAGTTTGGGTTTTATCTCATGAAGTCCAACACTATCCAATGGAACTTTCAGTGGTGAGGGAAATATTCTATACCTGTGTTGCCCAACACGGGAGGCACACGGGGCTACTGAACACTTGAGATGTGTCTCATGTGACTGAGGAAGTGCATTTTAAGTTTAATTTAACTTTCATTATCTTACATCTAAATAGCCACCTGTGGTGAGTGGCTACCATATTGGATAGCACAGGTCCTGGGGAGCCATGAAATGTTTTGCAGGTGAGGAGGGACACAGTCTGATTTGAATTTGAGGGAGTTTGTGAAGGATGGATTCCAAGGCAGCAGTGGAGATTGCAGACATTGGAGGGGCCTGGCTACATGTCATACAGAGGGGGGGACCTGGACCCCTTGGGCTTGGATCAGAAGGATTGAGTTAAAGAAACTTCTAGAAGGGGAGGTGGATAAGATGAGAGACTGTGAGGGTGAGGGAAGAGTTGAAGATGACCTGCAGTTCTAGCTGAGGACCTAAGGGGGTGGGGAGAACACGAAGGGAGGGATCCTGGGGTGTGCGGAGCCGGTGCAGGCAGAGCCGCTAATAAGCTCACACACAGCCTCTTAGCCTCAGGACAACCAAGCGTATTTACATTTAGAATAGAACCTCAGTTCCTCATGGAGCAGAGGAGACCACCAAAGTCTGGCCACTGCCCACTTCTCCATACTCATCTTCTCCTACTTCTCCATCTTCAGCCATCTCCACTTATGCTAACCTCCCCTCTGTTACCCAGCACAACAAACTCCCTCCTACCTCAGGACCTTTGCATTTGCTACTCCCTTATTATAGGGCCTGGCTCTGTAACAAGTAGGGCTCAAAGAATATTTGGTGATGAATGAAGAAGGTAGAAGGAGGGAAGGATGGAGAAAGCTTCTCACCTCCAGCTTCCCCAAGAGAACTCTCCAGAGACCTGAGCAGGAATGCTGGGGCCATCCTCTGCTAAGGACCAGCACCTCTGCTAAGGACACAGGCTCCAGCCAGGAAAGACCCAGGGGACAGTGTCCCTGTCTTCCCAGCCTCTCACAGTCAACATCGGTGAAGAGCTATAAAATCCAGGCCACACCATCCACCCAAAGACGCTGCTTCTTGGTCAAGAGGGTCGTGCACCATCAAAGTGAGCATCAAACTCCCAGCAGAAAGAACTCTGAGGGAGGAGAGACCAGGGTGAGCCCTGTATCTTCTAGTGAAAACACAGAGGTGAAAGAGAACAGGGCTTCTGGTGCCAGATTGACCTGCGTTTGATTCCTGGCTCTGTCTCTGGCCAGCCGGGAGTCTGAAGTTCACTTTTCTCATCTGAAAACTGGTGGTAAGAATACCTATTTTACAGGGTAGTTGTTAGTAGAGGTAATGGATTTAAAAGGCTTGACACAAAATAGGGCTGCCATAAATGTTATCAGGAAATCCCATGACGTGGGAGACCTCAATTCCCTAATAAAAAGATGTAGTAGAGAGCCCAGTGCGGTAGCACATTCTACCTAGAAATAACTTGTGCCAGTCAGAGACGGTAATAATGCTTAATAATAATAATGGCAGTTACATCGCATTCGTCACCTGCCGAGCGCCGTTTTAAGTGGTTTGCTTTTATCAGCTCATTCAGTCTTCACAACAGCCCTGTGAGCTAGATCCCATTTTACAGAGGCAGAAACTGAGACACAGAGGGATGGGGAGACTTGCCCGGGGTCACAGCCTGTAAGTGGCGGCTGTCTTGCCTGCTCTCAGCCAAGATTCTCCGCGTGCTCTCAGGAAATACATACGTTGCATGTAGGGCCCATCCCTACCTCTGAGCTGGAGACCTGGGTCCTGACTGGGCAGCACTGTGCTTGTTGGGCAAGAACCGGAGTATCGGGCAGGTGACTGGAGCCGGAACGTGGCTCCACTGATTCAGGACTAGCCAAGATCCTAGGCCTCAGAGCCAGAAGGTGTGGCCGGTGGACAAGCTGCCTCACTCTGAGCCTCAGTTTCCACATCAGTAGGAGAGGGGAAATTGTGCTTCCTTGCTGGGCTGTTGCAAGCACGAAACAGGCTCTTGTGTGTAAAGTACTGAGTGTGCTCCATACATGCCAAGTCCCTCCTGCTTAGGCACAGAGGCAGGTGTGGTGGTGGTGCTGAGAAGGCTAGGGGTGGGGTGGAGAGAGGAGAAGGAGTGGGTGGCACTTGCAGTGGGGTCACTTGCACTAGCATCCGATAAAACATGGGGCTCAGAAAAGGGGCTAGCAGACTGAAATACCCCCAGTCTGTCCATCCAGGACTGAGCCTGACGCTGGGCCCCACAAAGGTCTTCTCATCAGAAGGGGAAATGCAAAATCTGCCAACATCTGGATTATGACTGCCTAAAGTCATGTATAAATGTGGAGAGTGAGAAGAAAAGACAGAGGCTGAAAACAGTTTCATGTTTTGTCTTGTTCTAGTATTTTCCCGTTAGGGGCGCTGTATCCTTTCAAGGGAAGTAAATGAGAAGAGAAAGAATCCTGATGGCCTCTACTCTTGGCCCTCTTGTCGTACTTTGTGCCCAACATGGGTGTCTTTCTGTTGGCTGCGGAACTCAACCGAGTCTCCTCAGCGTGAGCATTGCCGGGAACCAAATCCTGTATTTCTACCAACTTGTGTTATGGAATCTGAGATGTTAGCTAACATGGGGGACTTTAGAAGGCTTTTCCACACACACGAAGGGCTCCTGGATCATTCATCTCTTTGCTTGTGGGACCACGCTCCATGCTGGGTGGAAAGAGACACAGATGAATGAGACCCTCCCCTCTCCATCCAGAGCTCACTGGCCCAGCTGAGGGGAAACATGCTAGGACTGAGCAAATACCCTCATCTTAGTCCAGGAATGGTTTGAGAGGCTTCTGAGAGTCAGTCTTAGGTGACAAGAGGGAGTTACCCAGGGGTCTGTGTGTTGCCATGAGTGGGACCGGGAGGAAAGGCTCGCCTGGCAGCAGGAACAAAGATGCCTAGAACCCATGCGGCATTCTGGTGGGAGGTGGGGAGTTTGTTTCATAGGAGAGGAAGTGGCATTCCACTTCAGGAGAGGTCAGGACACTGCAGGCCTCAGAAGCCACTTAAGGGTGGTCAGATTCCATCCTGAAGGTGATAGGGAGCTGCAGGTGAGCTTAAGCAGCCGTGACACGATCAGAGTGACAGAGATTCATTTCTGGGGGAGCTTCTGCAGCTCCGTGCCCCTCCCTGCAGCCAGCGCTCATGAATGCAGAGGCCACATCTGTGGCCCCAGGAACACAATCCTGTCCTTCAGGTTTTCGCACCTCCCTGGCAGTGGCTGCCACCTACGACCTGATGTAATACAACCTGAAAAGTCTTGACGTTCAAGGCTTTGGGTTCTGTGAAACAAATCAGTGACCTACTTTTTATGCCTGAGTGAGAAATCTAATAAAACACGCACCCCTTCAGATTGTCCCAGGGAAGACAAATGGGGCAGAATGAGGGCGTGTAGGTGGTAAAGCTAGGAAGGTGGATGTGGAGTCTGTGGGCAGGTGGACGTTCCCCATGCTACCCAGCGATCGAATGGCCTTCCACAGTTACTCAGCAGAGCTGCCGAATGAAGCTGTCTCCCCAGGCTTTCAGACAGGCCTGGGACCAGTAGTTGTCGGCCAAGGGTAGCACCGTATGAGAGGGTTTGATCAAGACCACAGGGCTCCCCTGAACAAAACCCAACTGTCCCTTCCCCAACCCCACCGCTCTGCCTCTTCAAACTGTGGTGATTGTATTCGTAACAGAGCCTCTCACAGGTTTGCTAAGAGCAGATGAAGACCTGAATCCATGTGTGAAAGGTAGTTTGTTGAAAATTGGGGTTGCTTCTCTCTGTTTTGCTTCCCCTATATATATTTATTATCTCCTCTAGGATTCAACTAGATCCAAAAGAAGTTAATGGCAAAAACAAAAACACCAAACAACAAAAAAACCCACACACCCAAAACAAAACAAAACAAAACAAAACAAAACAAAACAGAAAACCCATAACAGACTCTGAATAATGATTAGTCCTCTGTGGGATGAAGGAAATGTTCGCTTCAAAAATAACCTGAGATCATGAAGAGACAGTCCTCATTTCTCAAAGATGAGGCAAAATCTACACAACTCTCTTGGATGTCCCAGGGACTTTTGTGGGAGGCAGCCAATAAATCGAGCCGCATTTGTAAGTTATCTCTTTTCTTTACCTGTCATCAAAAAAGTAGCAATTTTTTCCCAGTCCAGGGCTTCCTTCCTCAGTGATACCATTCAAAGAAGGCAGTGCATGTATTCCTCTGGCCCCTGCCAGGCTTTCTGACCCTCTACGCCTTTCTATCCTCACCCGTGTTCTTACACATTCTCATCGCCTCTTCTTTGTCTTGAAGTCCCTGGACCATTCGTGCTCATAAGGCATCACAGTGGGGGAAAGCACTGGGGTTGGAATTAAAAAAAATAAACCTGTGTTTGAGTCCTGGCTTTGCTACTTGGTGGCCTCGTGAACCTGGGCAAGCAGCTGACCACATTAAGGCTCAGTTTCCTCCTCTGCTAACTGGAGTTAGTAATTTCTACCTCTCTGTGGTGTTAGAAGGAGAGCATGATGGAAAACGCTGGAAAAGCCCCTCTGATAGTCCCTGGTACGTACACCTGCTGGGTAGGCCCGAGCTGGATCATAAAGGGCCATCTCCTGGTCAAAGCTTGGCAGTGAGGATGCTCCAAATAGTTCACATGCTCCCATGCATTGCCAGTGTCCCCCCTTCTCCACCACTGACTTGGGGGTGCATGGCTAGCTCTGGCCAGCAGATTGCAAGCCAAGGGGATGCATGTCATTTCTAGATCAACGGTGAGCCAGACTAGAGAGAGAAACCAAAGCGAAGTCTGAAGGCAGGGGTCGGGTTGTTCCAAGATTTCAAGGTGAGAACTGCAGCCCTTGATGTGGCTAAGGCTCATATGCTTGTCTGCATGCTTGACTCTATTTCACGTAGTGCCCACTACCATGAACGTCTCCGTGAACGCAGCCATGGGGAGGCAGCTTAGAAGCTGGTGTCTACATTGAGTAAATGACATGTACTCCACACCGTTGTACCTGCCCTTGTGGGGGTCACAGGGCAGTGGTCACCTACAGGCAAGATGCAGTTTATTTGGGATGTTTCCATCTGGAACATTTTCCTTGTGGGGTTGGGTGGAGAATCCAGTCTCTGTTGGTGCAAATGTGTTCTCATGCATCCAATGACCATTTTTCTGGAAGACTACTATGTGCCAGACTGGTCTCCAGTACTAAAGGATGAAGGGAGGAAAGAGAGCATCTCTGAGACTCAGTTGCCTAAAGTCAGCTGCCATGGGCTGAGGGGCAAGGATGGGCTCAGAACTAACTGACATCCTATTTATGCCCCATCGCTGAGCCTAAGAGCTTATAGATGGCCCCAGGCAGTTTTTATCTGATGTATAGTCTACCAACAAACCCACCTGATGGTAGCCTACCTAGTGCTTGTTTCTTGGCTCCCAGAGAGCTTTTCCATGGTAGGATTGATGTCTCCATTTTACAAGTGGGAAGTCAAAACTTGCAGAAGTCATGCAATCAGTTGGAGAGAATGTCAAGACCCATGCCTACATCTCTTAATTTCTAACCCAGGCTTCTTTCCACTTTTCTTTCCTTCCCAAAAAGGAAACTAAACCCCAACCCATCTGAATAGAGGAGAGGACAAACCTTGCCCCCAAACGCTGTAGTATCCTGTTTACACAAAGGAGCTCCCAGCCCTAAATATAGCAAATAAGACCACATCTTGGCTGTGGCCACAGGTTCCAAAGTGCTGAGGAGGCCGTATTTTTTCCCAAGCATCCCAGAGGCACTGGGATGTAAGGTACTATTTGCAGCCTGAATGCATTAATCATTTAGATGCTGAGATTCAGTTTGGAGAGTGGTTGGGTGTCCACTCATCCATCCTTGCAAAGCACACCCCAGATCAATGTTTTCTTCGGAGCCAAAATCAGAAATGCAGCCAGCCTCATTGGGCAGGCCATTATTGGGAACAGCTAGAAGTGGAAGGATTCGGAGACTGCAAATTCTGGATGGGGGCCAGCCCTCCTTGGTAATGGTCAATAATAGTACCTAGTATGTGCAAAGCACTCTGAGTTCACAATGCACCTTCACACCCATTGTCTTGTGCAATCTCCCAGCAACCCTGAGAGGGGTGAGCTGCACCAGCCCTGTTTGCAGAGAAGGACATCGAGGTTCAGAGGCTGAGTGACACACACAGTCACATAGCCTGTCAACGGAACAGCACAACAAGCAGAGGGGTAGCTCCCTATTGGCTACTCTTCCTGTAAATCTATGTTATTGTCTTTGGTTTGGCTACAAAAAGGCTCAACAAAGGCCCTCCCTGCACCTGCCCCCATTGCCCTCACCATGGGTCAGCTTAGCACTGGGTGATGTTTCCTACATCTATGGTGGGGCCACTGATGCACATTACACGTACTCAGGGACCAGTCCATCTACTCTTCTCCATGCTGTGGTGTCATGAGCTATAGGAGACATAGGCCCACAGAACATGGGCCTTACCCTGTTCTTCCCAACTTCCTCCAGGTGAGCTGTGAAATCCCTCAGGGCCTGGCTTTAGAGAGAATGGTAGGGCCTGGGCTGGAAGTTGGTCTGGGGTGCATGGGGGACATGTCTGTAGGCAAGCAATGGGCAACTGGGGTTTGGGAGGAGGGAAGTGCTGGTTCCGGTTGAAGAGCCCCTGGCTGTACTGCAGTGACTAGATTGGAAGGGACAGGACTGCAGGTAGTAGAAGGGAAGAAGGGGCAGGGGAGAAGCTGGGGCACTCCACCAGAGGGTGTGGGCTGGAGGATAGAGGGTCAAACCGGCTATAGACAGGGTCCACAGAAAGCACTTGACCAGAGCTGATGTCTACACCTGTAGGTAATGAGTGGGCAGAAGGAGCTGACCACTGAGCAGACCTTGATTCCAGCAGAGGAAGAAGAGAAATATTGTATAAAAGCAAATTCATTTATTCTAGGCATATTTATTGAGCATCTACTCTGTGTCAGGCTCTGAGGCTAAATATTTACAGTCTAGGGGTGCCTGGGTGGCTCAGTTTGTTGAGCATCCAACTCTTGATATCAGCCCAGGTTGTGATTTTATGGTCATGGGATCAAGCCTCATGTCAGGCTATGCACTGGGTGTGGAGCCTGCTTGGGATTCTCTCTCTCTCTCTCTCTCTCTCTCTCTCTCTCTCTCTTTCCCCCACCTATGCCCCTCTCCCCTCCTCATACTTTCTCTTTCTCATAATAAATAAATAAACTTAAAATAAAATTTATTTAAAAAAAAGAATTTACAGTCTAGAAGCAGAAGACCGTTAGAGGGCAATTGGTTCAAACCCAGCATCATCCAGGTAACACTGAGGCTCAGTGAGGGACAGATATTGACTCAAGGTCACATAGCAAAGAGACCAAAAACAAAGTCACACTCAGATCTCTGGATCCTCAGCCCAAAGCCCTCAATATCACCCTGAAGCTCCCTTCTCAACACATGGGGTGATGGGCCCCAGACACGGATCTCTGGAGGCATTCCTGGGTCTTGGACCCATCCAGCAGGCTCATTCTTTGTAGCTAAGCAAACATCCAGTGTCTACAGATAAGTTTAGTGCCATTGCTTGGCTTTGCCTGGAGGTCTCAGAGAACTGGTACCCCTTGCCCAAGATGCCAACCACTATCCTGGGTCCCTGTCCTGGCTCCTCATCGGGTTTTTCTGGCCTCCCTGCTCTCTGATTTCTTTTCATTCCTCCCTTGGAACTGAGATTCACATTGCATCTCCCTTTATTCCAATAAACTCTTTATTCCAATAAACTCTAGGGGCCTTTCTCTTAAGTAAATGACTCAGCAAAAAACAAAAGAAACGAAGGAGGAGGAGGAGGAGGAGGAGGAGGAGGAGGAGGAGGAGAAGGAGGAGGAGAAGGAGAAGAAAGAAAAAGCTATTTCACAACCTGGCAAGGTGAGCTTAAGCAAATTACTTCCTCCAAGCCACAAACAGATTTTAGCACCTGTATTTAATAAGGTCATATTTTCTAAACCACAGATCAGGCTGCTTGGATGGAGGAAAGCCAGCTCTAGCTAGGGAATTTGGCCTCGGTTTCCTCATCGGTAAAATTAGGGGAAGAGTACTGGTGCATCATGTGGATCCCTGAGCCAGCCATGAATGGAAAAAGGGCTTAGCTCAGAGTCTCGCACACAGTTGGGCCTCAGCAAATGTAGCCATCTACAGGCAGGTCCTCCAGGGTGATGCAGGCTGCACGCTGAAATTCGGACTGTGAGGGTGGTTCCTGGAGCTGTCTCTCACACATCAGCCTGCCTAAAAGTCATCTGAAGAGACTGACAACCTACAGACTCCAGATTGTTCAAAGAGAACAAAAATCTCCAGATTTTTCCTGTATGCAGCCTTCAGAGTATGGAGTGGGGTCTGGGAACCCACACTTCTGTGAACTCCTCCTGGATAGCCATGGATCCCAAAAGCATGCTGTGAGAAGGTACAATGTAGGTCACTAGATAAATCCACAGGTGATCCATAGCAACACGTAACCTTTGAAAAGCAGATTGTGCCTGACCAATTTCATGTCCTTCTGTGATGAGGTGATGGGAGAGGGAGCTGATGATGAAGGTGGCCTCTGGAATGGGGTCTGCATCAAGGACAGGGAAGAAGGAGCAAGAGAAACCAAGACAATCAGGGCCGAGAGGGTGGATCATACATGGGTACCAGGACATTTTCCTGCCTTGACTAAATGACAGGTGGTCATGCTTCATTTCTGCAGGCCCCATGCACCATTTGTGTTTAACGCAGCTCTGCTCCAGGACTCCCAGAGTTGTGCCTGGTTTACTCACCCACTCATTCATTCACTCCCTAAACAAACAACTTGGTCATCTCCTTGGTGCCTGAACTACATGTGTTTGGTGCCAGGCTCTGCGGCAACAAACGCATTGTGACCTTCGGCTTGTCACTCCCCTGAACCATCTATAAAAGGGTGAAACCACAAACATTTTAGAGGGTTACAGTGAGGATTCAATGAGGTAGTGCATGCGAAGTGCTCAGCTTAGGGTCCTGGACCACTGAACGTTAGGAGTGGTCACTTCTCCTTGCAGCATGTGATTCACACGTGCAATCTTGTGGGTCCTCCCCAGCCCCCACTACTCTCTTTATCCAGGAACAATGAGCTTTCCTCCGGACCTCAGGGGCCCTGTGCTCTCTCTTCTGCAGTGCTATTCTCTGCCAGAAACACCCTTCTACCCTATTCCAACCCAAAACCCCCTTTGCACACACATACACACTACCTGGATCCTTTGTCCTTGAGGTTTCCAATGTCACTTCTATTTATTTATTAATTTATTTACATCCAAGTTAGCATATAGTGCAATAATGATCTCAGGAGTAGATTCCAGTGATTCATCCCCTATGTATGACACCCAGTGCTCACCCCAACAAGTGTCTTCCTTAATGCCCCTTACGCATTTAGCCCATCCTTCTTCCCATAACCTCTCCAGCAACCCTCAGTTTGTTCTCTGTATTGAAGAGTCTCTTGGGGCGCCTGGGTGGCTCAGTTGGTTAAGTGTCCAACTTTGGCTCAGGTCATGATCTCACGGTTCATGGGTTCGAGCCCTGCGTCAAGCTCTGTGCTGACAGCTCAGAGCCTGGAGCCTGCTTCCGATTCTGTGTCTCCCTCTCTCTGCCCCTCCATGTCTTGGGCTCTGTCTCTCTTTCTCTCTCAAAAATGAATATTTTAAAAAATTTAAAAAAGAGTCTCTTATGTTTTGTTCCCCTCCTTGTTTTTATATTATTTTTACTTCCCTTCCTTTATGTTCATCTGTTTTGTATCTTAAAGTCCTCATGAGTGAAGTCATATATTTGTCTTTCTCTGACTAATTTCACTTAGCATAATACCCTCCAGTTCCATGCACATAGTTGCAAATGGCAAGATTTCATTCTTTTGATTGCTGAGTAATACTCCAGTGTGTGTGTGTGTGTGTGTATACCACATCTTCTTTATCCATTCATCCATCAATGGACATTTGGGCTCTTTCCATACTTTGGCTATTGTCGATAGCACTGCTGTAAACATTGGGGTGCATGTACCCATTTGAATCAGCATTTTTGTATCGTTTGGATAAATATCTAGTGGTGCATTTGCTGGGTCATAGGGCAGTTATACTTTTAATTTTTTGAGGAACCTCCATACTGTTTTCCAGAGTGGCTGTACCAGTTTGCATTCCCACCAGCAGTGCAAAAGGGATGCTCTTTCTCCGCATTCTCACCAACATCTGGTGTTGCCTGAATTGTTGATTTTAGCCATTCTTCCAATGTTACTTCTTTAAGGGAGCCTTCCCTGATGTCACCCCCAATGCCAGTTGAGGATCTCCTGCCATGCATTTCTATAGCACAGTATTTCTCAACTCTGGTGCTTTTGACAGTTTGAGATGTCCAATTCTTTGTTGTGGAGACTGGCCTGTGCATTATACGATTTCAGCAGCATCCCTGGCCTCTTTCCACTAGATATCAGTAGCATGCTCCCAGGTTGTGCAAATAAAAATATTTACAGACATTAGGAGCACCTGAGTGTCTCAGTCATTCAAGCATCTGACTCTTGATTTTGGCTCAGGTCATGGTCTCACAGTTTTGTGGGTTCAAGCCCCGTGTTGGGTTCTGTGCTGACATCGCGGAGCCTGCTTGAGATTCTGTCTCTCTCTCTCTCTCTCTCTGCCCCTCTTCTGCTCACTCTCTATCTTTCTCTCAAAATAAATTTTAAAAAAATGTTTCTAAACATTAACAAAAGGCTGCTGAGGGAAGCAGAATTGTCTCTGAGATGGCCATATACCATTTCACATAATAGTTCCTCAGTATTCATGGCAGGAACAATGTTTAATGGTCATGAAGAAAGCAGAAAGCAAGCAAAAAGGGCTCTACAGATGACAAGAGAGGGAGACCAGCACGTCTTCCAAAGAGGAAAGAAACAGGGTCATTTGTGTCAGAGAAGATGACTGCAAAATATCCAGATGGGTTTTAGCTTGTGGTAGGCTGGACTGAGGGAGACACGGTCTTACAGACAAATGATGTTATAGCTCCAGGTTCCCCAAATAAGGTGCATAGTTTGTTAAAGTACAACTTCCTGGGCCTCATCTCAGACCTGTGATAGAGACTGTAATTCTGGATTTTTCAGAAGCATCCCAGCTGATCCTTATGATAAGAAAAATTTGAGAAATAGTGCTCCATGCCAAGAAGACAATGTGCATAAACTGAGCGAGTTGTACCAGGCATTCATTCATTCATTCATTCATTCATTCATTCATTCATTCACTAAGCATTCAATGAGTACGTACTATGTGTCAGGCCATGTGTTAGGTAGAGATGAATGAGTAACAAGCCAGGTTTTGCCTTCCAGGAGCCTGCAGTCTGGTGGATAAGACTTTAATGACTCAGTGACATAGATAATGAATTAGTAAGTGCTGAGAAGTCAGGATCACCATAAGGATACAAGTAGGAAACCTAATAAGACTGATTTTTTTCTTTTCGTCCATGCAGCACCTGTATCCTTTCTTTTCAGCAATGACCTAAATGTTACCAATCAAATGCCTAGGAGTTTTTTATAGCAGGAGTGAGAGACTAAAGAAGCAGGGATGATGGGTGATTCATCTAGAAGGAGTAAGAGGGAAGCATAAATCATAGATCTAGTGACCAGGGCATCCCCCAGTGGTTGCACCCTGTATTAGTTATTACCTAATGCTGTGTAAAAAATTACACCAAAAATTGTGTAGCTTAAAAGAACATTTCTGATGTCACAGTTTCTGTGGGTCATGGATCCAGGCACTGCTTAGCTGAGTCCTCTGGCTCAGGGTCTCCGATAAGGCTCCAGTTGAGGTACCAACCAAGGAAATGTCAGCTTCCAAGGTCACTCATGTGCTTGCTGGAAGGATTTGGTTCCTCACTGGCTGTTGGCCAGAGGCCTCCCTCAGTCCTTTGCCATGTGGGCCTCTCCACAGGGCAGATCTCAACCTCCTGGCCCCTTCCCCACAGAACAAGCAAGTGAGAGAGCAAGAGAGTGTGAGCAAGACAGAAGTCACAGCCTTTTTGTAATCCAATAGAAGAATGAGTATGCCCCATCACTTTTTATAGTATTGTATTCATTAGAAGCGAGTCACTAAGCCCAGCACACACTCAAAAAGGGATTACACAAGGACTTGAATACTGAGGGGGGGGGACCACTGGGAACCATTGTAGAATCTGCCTACCACATATCCAGTAGGTCCTATGGTTGGATTTGGGCTATTTCTCATGTCCTCCTTCCTGGATCCCAGCCCACTCTCCAAAACCCTCTCTCCAGTCTTCCAGGAGATTCCATACACTGCCTGCTAACCTCTTCTGTTGAATGCTTTCCTGGTGTCTGTCACTGAAAATCAAGAATACTGATGGGGAACTCCAGGCTGGGATAAGGATTTCATGTCCCATCAGGCAAATCGGCAGAGGAATGCTGTGTTAGTTTCCAAACTTAAGTATAAAGTGCCACAAACTGGATGGCTTAAAACAAATTTATTGTCTCTCAGTTCTGGAGGACAGAAGTCCAAAAATCAAGGTGTTGGTAAGGCCATGCTTCCTCTGAAGCCTGCAGGGGAGAATCCTTCCTTGCCTCTTCCTAGCTTCTGATCATTTTCCAGCAATCCTTGGCATTCCATGGCTGGCAGCCACAATATTTCAGTGTCTACCTTCACAGTCACATGACATTTCCCCCCTTGTGTGTATGTTTCTGTGTCTCTTTTCTTCTTACAAGGATACTAGTCATATTGGATTAAGGTCCTACCCTACTTTAGTATGACCTCATCTTAACTACTTACATCTGGAATGACCGTATTTCCAAATAAGGGAATCCTATTCATATTCTGAGGTATTGGGGGTTAGGAGGGACACAATTCAATCTGTAACACATGCCAAGAGCCAGACACATTGTAGATTTTCAGCAAATATCTACTGAATCAATGGATGAATACTGTTGGCAAAAGGGGAGATTTGGTCTCAGCGTTAGAGTGGGCATTCAGATACAGGATGCATCCATCCAACCCACTAATATTTATCGAGTACCTACTGTGTGACAGCCACTGTTTTAGGTGCTGGAGACATTGTTATGGCAAAACAAGTCTCTAACCCCCCACTGAGGTTACATTCAGGTGGAAAAGACAGAAAACAAGTAAGTATGTGATCTAACAGGAGGTGAAAAATAAAGCAAGAAGAGAGAAAAATAGTCATGGGTTATGGGTAGGGGCAGGGAAAGTCTCTCCATGAAGTGGTATTTGCTTCCATTCTATGTATGTATGTATGTATGTATGTATGTATGTATGTGTGTATGTATGTATGTATGTATTTTATTTTGAGAGAAAGAAAGAGAAAGAGAGAGAAGGCACAAGCAGGGAAGGGGCAGAGAGAGAATCCAAAGCAGGCTCCATGCTGTCAGTGCAGAGCCTCATGTGGAGTTGGATCTCACGAACCATGAGATCATAACCTGAGCCAAAATCAAGAGACAGATGCTTAATCAACTGAGCTACCCCAGTCGTCCCTGCCTCCATTCTTGAAAGCTTGTCCAGAGCTAACCCCCACAACAGTATATGGGAGAAGAGACAGAATGAGTCTCTGGGGGCAAGGGCTGGGCAATAGGAGGTGTTTGGGGAGTAGGATAGAAAGGTCTTGGCCCAAGAAGAAGGCTGAAGTCCAGTTTTCAGAGGGGGCCACATGATCAGTGTTAATGCAGCAAGATGGCCAATTTGGAGTCTGGCCCTCTTGTTAACAAACTAGGAGGAATTATGGGGCAATAATGGTAAGGATGATAACTACTGATTATTGTATATGTTAAGCATTTACATAATCTCATTTAATCCTCACAATAACCCTATGAGTTAGGTGTTATGACCCCCCATTTTATAGATGAGGAAACAAAGGCCCAGAAAGAGAAGCAACTTGCCCCAGGTCTCCCAGTTAGTAGCAGGGCAGGATTTGAACTCAGTACTATCGGACTCCACAGTCTCAGTCCCAGAAACAGATGTATGTGGGGAGGGTAAGTTAGATTCCATGTGTCAGCACTGGGGGGACTTCTGTAGCAGAGAACTCTAGGCATGATTTATGTTACCAGAGGAGAAACTGACCTTGTGTCTATGGTGGACTGACCAAGGAGCAAAAATTTAGTTTAAGCAGGGCTCAAGTCAATCCATGATAGGCAATAACTAAAGGTAACAAGTGGAAAGAAAAATAGAACATGTACACTACTAGATGTCAAGATATATTATAAACTTGCAGTAATTGAGACAGCATATTAAAACACAAATAGGCAAATAGACCAGTGGAAGGGATAGAGCTCAATAATCATATTGGGGGGGTGTGGTATGAGTCCAATCCCTACCTCACTCTATATGCAAAAAATCAATTCCAGTTAGATATTAAATCTAACTATGAAAGATAAAGCAATATTATTTAAAATAGCCAAAAACAAACAAACACCCTACATTCCCATCAATAGTAGGATAGATAATAAATAGTGGTATATTAATGCAATGTTGAACAGGAACATGTTACTACTAAATGCAGCAACATGGACAAATTCTACAATCATGATGTTCAATGAAAGGAGTTGGACATAAAAGGACATGTCCCATATGATTCTACTCATATAAAGTTCAAACAGGCAACTTTAACTGATATCATTTGAAGTCAGAATACTGATAGTCTTTGGGAAAGAAGGCGGGTATCTTGAATAGCAGGGGCAGAGGGGGAGGTTTCTGGGATACTGGGAAGGCTCTAATTATGGACCTCAGTGGTGATCACAGAGGTGTGTGTTCATTGTGGCAATCATCAAGCAATGCACTCATGACTTGTGTGCTTCTCTCTATGAATGTCACAATAAAGTTATTCATTTTAAAGAGTGAAAAATGAAAAACTACCTGAGACAAATTGAGAAAGGGCAATAGCTCTACATATAAAGAGTAAATAAAAATCAATAAAAAAACACTAAAACTTCCCCACTAGAAAAACCAGCAAAGGAGATGTAAAAAACTAATAAAAGAGGCATTACAAATGGCTTTGTATATTCTTGAAAAAAAAAATCTTAACCTTGGTAGTAAGGAAACAAGTTAAACATTTAAAACAATGAGATATCAGTTAAACTGAGAAAATTGGCAAAGACTTAATAACAAATAATAGGGGCTTCTACTTCTGGCCACAATGGAGTAACAGGGAATACATTTACACAAACACTCATACTTACACTAAGACCACCTTCACCAACTAAAAATAAAAGCAGACAAAATCATAGGAAATAATGGTTTTCAGTTACTGGACAACAGGAGCACTGTTTCACAATTCCTGAGAAAATGTAGACAAAGGACGGGAGCCCTATGATGCCTCCGCTTACTTACTGATGAGTTTCCAAGCCACAGAACAGAGAAAAATGAACCCACAGAGAGACTGCTGGTCTGTTTAAGTAGAGTAAGCAGAATTGAGAATTCATAGAGCTCAAGGAGGCTAGAGTTTGCAAAGCAGAGTACAGAGAGTATAATGCTACAGGAGAGAGAGCCCTGGAGAGCTTTAGAAAGTTCCACTCAAATCTTAAGCCAAGTAGTGATCAGCACATGCATGTGAGTAAACCACCTGAGGCTTGGGAAGGAGTGGAAAGAATAATTCCCAATTCCCAAATGCACAGAGGGTCTATAATGGCTCATATTCACACCAACCAGAGTTGGAAGACCTAACACACAGGCATCAGGTATGACTCCCAGAAGCCTATCTCCTTGGTAGTGGGGCCAAAATAGGTCCAGACTAAAGGGTATTCTGTTCCTGCATAAAAGAAGCTTAAAATCCAGCCTCAAAAGTATCAAACTGTTTCCTAGTAACTTAACTGAATCTCAGAACAAAGTTCAAAAGTATTTAAAGAAAACAGAAGAAATCCATCACCGAACATTCAATACACAATAAATTTAAAAAAATTACTAGGCATGCAAAGAAAACTCATTAAATTAAAACATATCCAGAAGTTATGCAGAAATAAAATTAGTAGAATGACATTAAAACAGCTCTTTTAAAAATATATGTATGAGAAAGTGAAAGCACGCATAGGCATATGCAAAGGAGAGATATGGAAGACATAAAAAGTCCCAGAGCAAACAGAGATTAAAAGTAGAATGTCTAGGGGCGCCTGGGTGGCTCAGTTGGTTAAGCGTCCGACTTCGGCTCAGGTCATGATCTCACGGTCCATGAGTTCGAGCCTCGCGTCGGGCTCTGTGCTGACAGCTCAGAGCCTGGAGTCTGCTTCAGATTCTGTGTCTCCCTCTCTGTCTGACCCTCCCCCGTTCATGCTCTGTCTCTCTCTGTCTCAAAAATAAATAAACATTTAAAAAAAAACTTAAAAAAAAGTAGAATGTCTAGATATGAATGATATTAACATAAAGTTAGTTTTAGCAGAAGAAAATATTAATAAACTTTATAAAGGGCAATAGAAACTATCCAAAATTAAACACAGGGATTAAGAATGAAAACAGGAAGAGAAAATGGACAAGAGCATTCATGAGCGCTGTGAAACAAGAGGCCTAATATTCATGTAATGGGAGACCACAAAGGAGAGGGGAAAAAAGAGGTTTTGTTTGGGTGGGGAAACAAAACAATGTCCTAAGAAGTAATGGCCATATATTTAAAAATGTTGATGAAATCTACTAATCCACAGATCCAGGATGCTCCAGCAACCTCAAACACAGGAAGCATTACACACCACCACCACCACAAGCAGACTTTTCAAAACTGGTGAAAAAGAAGCTTACAGGGAACCAGAGAGAAAGCACACATCAAGTATAGAGAAACACAGGAAAGGAAAGAATAACTTTTGCTTTCTTACTACAGACTTTCACCAGAAACAATGAAAGCTAGAAGGAAGTGGGACAATACTTTTAAAGTACTGACAAAAATTTGTCAGCCTAGATTCTACTAGGTACATAGTAAACACATCTTTTAAATATGAAGGAAAACAAACAACAAAGGGGTAATTGAAGCCCTAATATATTTCTGGTAAGTTTGTAAAATGATGCAGCTACTGTGGAAAATAATTGGGCAGTTCCTTTAAAGGGTAAATATAGTTATCATATGACCCAGTGATTCCACTCCTAAGGATATACACAAAAGGATGGAAACAAAATTCTACACAAAAACTTGTGCATAAGTGTTCATAGAAGAATTTATTTGTACTAGCCAAGAGTGAAAACAACCCAGGTCTTCATCAACTGATGAACAGATGAACAAAATGGGGAATATCCATATAATGGAACGTTATTTGGCCATAAAAAGGAATGAACTACTGACACACGCTACAACATGGATGCTCCTCAAAAACACCGTAAGTAAAAGAAATCAGACATAAAATGCCACATGTTTCTAATTACATGAAATGTCCAGCATAGGCAGACAGGATATATAATAGTATTTGTATAAAGTGAGGAGAGGAAGAAAATGAAGACAGAGTGTAAACAGGTATAAGGTTTCTTTTTGAGGTGAGAAAATTAGTGTTGATGGTTCTAGTATACATTTTAAAAGAGTGAACTTTATATGTAAATGATATCTTAATGAAGCTGTTATTTAAAAAAAAAAAACAAAGGTGAAATAAACAAAAGCTGAAAGACTCCAACACAAGCACCTCCAGAAATAGTAAAGGCCAGAAGGGAAATTATAATCAGATGGAAAATATGGATCTATAAAATGGAATGAGGAATGCTAGAAATGAGACTTGAATGGATGAATGAATACTTTTTAAAGCCTCGTTAAGAGATAATTAACTGTTTAAAGCAAACATAGTAATTTATTGTGGGGTTCATAACATAAGTGAAAGTCAAATGCATGACATCAGTTGGACAAAAGCCAAGAGCGATAAAAGGAAGTATTTCTTGTAGGTTCTTACATTTGGCGCATAGTGGTGCACTTGAACACAGACAGTGATAAATTAAAGACGTAGTACATAAACCCTAAAACAACTGCTCCAAAACTGGGTATATAATAAGGGAACAGGGAAGGTAAAATAGAATCATAAAAAAATGCTTGATTGGTTCCAGGTCGGGAGGCGCAAAATGAATAAAGACTATAGGACAAGTAGAAAGCAAACAGCAATGTGGTAGATTTAAACCCAAGCATATCAATAATCACATAATATTTAAATAGCAAAAACACCCTGGTTAAAAGGCAGATGTTGTCAGATTGGATCAAAAGGCAAGACCCGATTACATGCTGTCTGCAATAAACCACTCTAAATATCAAGATATGAATTGGGTTAAAGGGAAAGGATAGAAAAGGATCTACTCTCCAAATACTAATCTAAAGAAAGCTGGGGTGGCTGTATAAATATCCTGCAGTGAAGCAAGATGCCCTGGGGCATGCTGGAGAAAATGTAAATTCCTTGGTTCTACATGGGCACGGGACTGCCCCACCAGGCTGGAAGGCTATAAGCCTTGAATGCCCAGCTGGGACCTGGCACGGACCTGGGCAAGGCAAAAGATTCACTGCAGGGTTTGGAATGCAACATGTGGAATGTGTGTGGGGTGGCGTTGCAGCCTGGAGACAGAGACCCAGGGAGGCAAGGGGTGATGGAGGCCTGGGCCACTGCAGACGCAGAGACACATGATGTGTTTGGTGGACCACAGAGGCAGGGTGGAAAGGCAGAAGGTGGAGGAGATAGGGGCAGATAGGAGGAATCTGAGCCAGAGGGACTGGGAGACATATCCATAGCATAAAAACGGGGAACTAAGGAGGAGGAACAGTTAGTGAGTAGGGAGATCCGGGTTGGAGGACAAATGCTGATCCATTTGGCATTTGGGACAAGCCCTGAGTTGACCGATGGCACCGTGGAGAGGTCAGAGATAAGGAAAGCTCAGCTCCCTCCTTCTGGAAGCAAAATGCAAGCGTGCATTACCAGGATCTGTACTATTCTGACCTGCATTAGGACTCTGAGAGCACTCTGGAATGCAGCACTTCCCAAACTCACTTACCCATCTGAAGAACAGAAGCAGAGTAGCACTTCTCAATTATTGGGCACTTCCTGCATGCCAGGCACTTCACCTACAGCTGGGATTTCAGAGAACACACTCCCTTTGCTGTGCATCTCTAAGATGTGAGGCCTCCCTCTCACAAAACCCCAACTTCATGTGTGCCTCACTCCTACAGACGTCCATCTTTCCCCACTGATAAGGTTGGAAGAAGCAATAAATTTCAAGTCCTGTTGGAAGGAATGAAGGGGCACCTTGGACAGGTAAACTCATACCACAGGGAAGCTCAACTGAGTTGGGGTCTCTCCCTTGGCCCTCTACTCTCTGTGGCAGATCCAGGAATCCCCTCAGCAATTCCCAGGCCACTGGCCACATGGTGGTGCTGGGGGAGTGCTACGGCAGCAGCAGCTGAGTGAGCTCCAGGAGGTGGCCACCCACCTTTAGGAGAGATTTCCCTCATATCTTCCACTGTGAGACAGTAGAACCCTTGTGATCGTGTTGCAGCCAAGGAGGAAAGGCTTGCAAGGGTTGCATGACCGACTTGCCCAAGAAAACACTGCTAGTAAGTGACTCCAAACCCGGACCAGCTTGACTGCAGATTCCAGTTCCTTACTTAACTCCTGCCTGGTGAGTCTTCTCACAGCTGTGGAGTTAGGGCAACAGAGTTTGCAAAATGCCTCTCTGCAGGACAATAAACTCATAATACGAGAGGAGCCTACAATATCTTGTGCCAGAAAGTAAGGAAGTGTTCAAAGAATGCTGGGGCATCCCAAAAAGACACAGGAGCCAGCTTGAAGGAGCTCCCACTGGCCCAATCTGGGACAATTTGAAGACCAAAATAATCACGGTAATGCATTATAGCCCATTAAATAAAATGGAGATCTATGAGTCTATACTGAGTCAGTGCATAAATGAGCGAATAAAAGAGGAGAAAGCTTTTCCAGTTGGATTGCCAACTGATGAATTTAGAAGGAATGATGGAATCAGAAAGTCACCATTTGGCAACTGTCTCTGTAATAATTGATTTGGGCAAGAATCATGAATAAGTCCTAAAATCAGTGGCTGAGAGTTTGATGGGGAATGGAATATTCACCTAATTCTAAGGTACATCCCTCACAAAACACTTCTTGGTGACAAAGGGGAACAAAGGAACCTTACCATGGTGAAATCCAACAGACACTGCCTTAATCAAGTATCAAAGTTAACCTGAGAAATGGGATGAATAGAAATTGTGTGCTACCTAACAGGATGCCATGAGAAGGATGCCTCCCTTCTGTGATACTCCTAAAATGGGCAACCTGAACCAATAATGAGAAATAGCAACCAAGAGAAGTTGAGAGATATTTTCTAACATATCTGGCCTGTAATCTTCGAAAGTGTTAAGGTCATGTGGTCTCGGGAAGACTAAGGAGCTGTTCTAGAAAGAAAGAGACTAAAAATGAAAGAGACTCGATCCTGGACTGGATCCTCTGTTACCAGGACGTCAATAGGGATAACTGGGGAACTTGAATGCAGTCTGAGGATTAGATGTTTATAATGTACTGATGAGATTTCCCAACGCAGGTGCTTGTGGTGAGGCAGAGAATATCCTCACCACATGTTTGTAAGAAACATGCACAAAATATTTGGAGGTGATAGGGTTCACATTAGCAGCTTAATTTCAAAAGGTTCAGGAAAGAAAAGCTCTTGATCCTACTGTTGAGACTTTCTGTAAATTTGAAATGATTTTTTTTTTAAGAAAAGACATAGAGTCTTTTTTTGGGAAACCTCAGTTGTTACCTAAAAAAGGTGTTCACCTGTGGAAAGGAGGAGGGGACAGAGCTTTCTAAGAAGAGTCAAAAGCTTTCTTTTCTCCTCTCACTAAGGTGTTGATGAACCCTCCAAATCTTGGGCAAAGACCTGCTGGTGATTACAGACACTAGGCTGGAGGCCAGCCTCTGCTTGCACGCTTGCAGCAATGCAGAATTAAGCGCCTCTAGCGTAAGCTTTCACTGTTAGCAACCCACGACTCAGGTCTGAGGGAGGCTGATCTGCACCCTAGAAGGCCCAGATCCCTCCTGACTTAAGCATCACTTTAGTTTTTACCAGGATTCCTTCAGCCTCGCCAGCCAGGTTTTGTAGTAATGGCACCCCGTTGTGTCCAAGGAAAGAAGTGCAGCCACTTCAAGGCAAGGTCCTGCCAGGGGACAGAGATGTATCTATACTCACCATCACCATTTACTCCTCCTTGGGTCAGCCAGTCCCTTTACTCCCATTCATTCAGGCATTCATTTTTTATTTTATTTGTTTTTCCATTTTTTTCGTGCAAGCAACAACTACTCTGCAGGTAACTGCAGGTAACTACAGGAAGTACAAAAATGGATCATCCCCAGGCCTTAACATCAAAGATCTCTGTCTGATGGAGGGACAGACTACCATACCACAACATGATCTGTGCCCCCCAAATGCAAGCACAAGGGAGGCTCTGGGAGCCCTTAAAACAATATGGGAAGGTTTCTAGGGGGAGGTGACTACAATTGAGCCCTTTCTGCTCCCTGCTGCCACCAGCCCAGAGTTCTCCAAAACTTGCTATCCTCTCCTCTGGGGCTTCTGAGTCTTTCTAAGCCTGGCTGACAGTGGGCTGCTCTCCCAAGGTCCTACGCCTAGCCACAGAGGCATCAGGGCTCAGTGAGTTCCTCTGGGAAGCCCTGAGGCACAACTTCTCCTGCTGATATTAATATTGATATCAATATTAATAATAGTAGCTATCATTTAGTGAGCCTTAGTTTGCTCCAGGAACTGTCCTCGGAACTGTACAACATTACATCATGTAGTCTTCACAACTATCCCATAGGTACTGAGATTATTTGCATTTTACAGATGAGGCCCAGAGAAGTCATGGAGGGAATCTCACCAATCTCCTTCCAGTCACTGAGTCTACAGCTTCCCGCAGTCTGCACCCATAGTGCCCACTCTCCTGGCTGTTCCCCACTTTTATCACATGTTGGCTCTGGATCCCATCACCTGGCATGTTCTAGGGGCTTGACTTGGTACTATCATGCTCAGCTGCTGTTGGGGATCTCACCTCCCTACACAAGAGACTGGAGTAAACCACAAAGCTGGTAAACAGCAGGGCCTGTACCTGTACCAGGGGTGGGGACATCTATACTCTTCTGTACCCACCAAGTTCCTCATCTTTCAATCCATACATTCAATCCATATCTGTTGCTTGAAGGAAACTGACTCCTGTTTTGACACCTGATAATTGGTCTAAAGCCATCAGAACTTTTTATTTCCAATGCTCAAACTGATTTTGATTTTGATACATGTCTAGAATCCTCATGTGATACCATGGGGGATAATGAGCTGCCCATTTCAGGGCAATTAGTGAACATTCTCCTAGGGCCTGTTATATGTGCCAGATTTGGTTATAGTCATGATATCATCAGCTCCTCACATCGGCCCTTCGTGAAGGAGTGGAGTCTCAGAGAGGTGAGAACCACGGGTCCTGGCACCCTCAGATGCATTCTCCAGTTCCTCCAACACACCACACTCATCCCTGTCTCCAGGCCTTTGTGCTGGCTCTTCCCTCTGCCCACATGATCATCCTCTGGAATCTTCTCCTGGCCAGCTCTCACTCGTCATCCAAATCTCTGCTCAGTGTCACCAGCTCTGACCACCCTACCTATGTATATCACTCTGTCTGTTCTGCTTCTTTGTGGCATTGACCATGCTCTGAAATCCTCATGCATTCATTTGCTTCCTCACTGACTTTATTTCCAAGTACATGAGCTCCATGAGAGCAGGGACTCAGGGGTCCAGAATAGGGCCTGGAACATTGCAGGTATTCAGCAAATCTTTGCTGAGTGAATCAATTCATTTGCAAGCCCTGTCCACTTGGCCCCTGATGACCCTCTCACCCATCCACTCACCCCTCTCACTGCTGCCACTGTGGCTATGACAATAATCACTGGTGACATTCCCTCTAGCTCCTCAGGTGTTCAAACCATCCTATAGAGTTGTCTTTCTAATTCACACTTCTGTTCACACCACTCCTCTCCTCCAACGACATTATTATAATTGTCATGACTCTTATTTGATGAAGACCATGAACCTGTCATCATGGATGCATTAAAATTCCTATCCCAAGGTTATTTTCTCCATTTTATGGATGGGGGAATAGAAGCTTAGGGAGGCTAAGTGTCTTGCCCAGGCTGACACAGATACTCAACGGCAGAAATGGGATTTGAACCCAGGTCAGCATGACTCTCAAGGCGTGACTCAGCCATTGTGTTCTACCACAGAGCACAGTTTCAGCGTCAAACTGGAGTGTGCATTAGAATCCTCTGGAGGGCTCATGAAAACCCAAATGACTGGGCTCTAGTCCCCGGAGGTGTGATTCAGTGGGCCTGGGGTGGACCTGAGAATCTGCATTGCTCACATGTTCCAGGTGAAGACGCTGCTCCCCTGGTGAGTAATGGGTAGTGTCACCCCAGGAGAACCATTGACCTAGAAAAATGCACAGCAGCTCAAAAGCCAGAATGTTATCTATAGTTTCAGGCAGTTCATGGATCTCCTACAGCCTCTCCGTGCGCTCTGGAAAGGGAGGAGGGTCCACAGACCTCGCCTTAGGAACCACTGTTCACAGAAAGGGTGTAAGTCAGACCCATGACATCCCTCGCCCTGGGAATTCTGTTCAGCAAGTTTTTGTTATCCAGGGATACCTGAGTCTCGGTGCCTACTCCCTTTGTGAATATGACTCTTCCTTAATAAAGTTAATTATCTGACCTTGAAAAGTACCATAGCTGACACTCCATGGAAAGGCCTCTGCTTGTCTTACCGACGCAAATGGTAAATATAGGGCCCGGAGCAATTTCTCTCAGAGATTTTGTGTCAGTATTTTAATAATCCTTGAGCAGAGCCTTGGGAGCCAATTACAAAACTAGGACAGGGTTTTTTTTTTTTTTTTTTTTTTTTTTTTCTAAAATGACTTGGTTTCCAACTCCTAAAACTTGTGGGCGTCTAATACTGATGGGTCCAGAAGGGTTCTGACATAGTTTCCCCCAAGGGTGAGTGGTGCATAGAATTTGAAATTTTGTTCCAGTAAATCAGTTGCACTGATACTCTCCTCCTCCACTCCCCGCCCCTCCTGCCCTCCTCCTACCTCTGCTCACCTTCCTCCTCCCCCTCCCCCTTCTCACCTCCTCCCCCATCACCAGTCTCCTCTCTGAAACCAAGTTATGCTAGGATCTCCATCTGGAGGTCTGCCATTGACTGGGCACTGGGACTTTAGCCTTCCTCCTGCTCCGGGGGACCTGCATGGCCTGGCTGGCTTCCCGGGGACTTGGCAGGGGGTCTGGACCAGGGGAGCTTTGGGGCCAGTGGCAGACCAGGCCTCCCAGGACAGTAGCAGGGTGCAGGACGCCCTGGGAGCTTGTGTGGTATCCCCTCACCACCTGGCGATTTCCCCTTCCAGGAGCATACCTGGCGGAGGAGGTGCAAGTCTTCCCAGGTGACGTCTGTGTCTGGGGACGTCTGTGTCTGGGTGGAGTCGTCTCTGACGCCAGCAAGGCCCGTAACAGGCTCTTAGTCCTCAATGGCAGCCTTGGAAAATGTGAATCATTTTCCCAGGGCTTTCAAAGGCAGTTTCCTCCTCCAGAGGGCTGGCTCCTCACATGACTCAGGTCTCTGTGCAGACATCACCTTCCCAGACAGCCCCCCATCCCTCTTCCCACACCCTGCTACATTTCTTCATAACACTAGCCATTACCCTCACAATCTATACTTGCTGTATGTCTAGCTGTTGTAGGTTTCTTCCACTAGAATGTAAGGATCACAAAGGCAAGGGCACGGTTCAGTCTTTACCCACCTTGAATTCCCCATGCTGGGCTCAGAGGAGACACTCAATAAATACTGAATGAATGAATGAATGAATGCATGAATGCTACCACTGATGGAGCCATGCATATTAGCTGGATGCTTTCACTTTTATCCTCTCACCCATCCTGCAAAGTAGGATTGCTGACCCTCTTTTTTTTTTTTTTTTTTTCATTTTAAGACAGGAGTTGTTTATTCACGTCTCTGCTTTTGTTGTAAGATAACTTAAACACAATTTTTTTAATGTTTATTTATTATTTTGAGAGACAGAGAGACGCACACAGAGTGTGAGCGAGGGAGGGGCAGAGAGAGAGGGAGGCACAG
Source organism: Panthera tigris (assembly GCF_018350195.1). Lineage (NCBI taxonomy): Eukaryota > Metazoa > Chordata > Mammalia > Carnivora > Felidae > Panthera > Panthera tigris. Next base: position 51,896,791 of record NC_056661.1, read on the forward strand.
AATCTGAAGCAGGCATCCAGGCTCCAGGCTCCGAGCTGTCAGCACAGAGCCTGATACGGAGTTTAAACTCATGGACTTCGAGATCATGACCTGAACCAAAGTTGGCCCCTTAACCGACTGAGCCACCCAGGTACCCTCAAGATAACTTTTAAGTGGCTGATATATATATATATATATATATATATATATATATATATATATAGCTCCAAATTAAACAGCACAAAAGGTATGCAGTGAAATGTCTAACTTTCTGTCCCTACTCTTCCACTTCCCCTTCCCTAACCCCACCCCAAGTAAACTCTTATTTTCTTATGTATGCCTCCAGGGTTTTCTTTAGGCAGATATAAAAATGCAAATACATATTTTTATTTCTTGCCCCCCTTTTTTTATACCAGTGGTTGCAGATCATGCACACCATCCACATCTCTGTTTAACAATTTATCCTGGACATCTTTGCCTTGGGAAAAGCCCCCAGCTCCTACCTTACGTCTGTCTCTCGGCTTCAGGGAGATCATGAATTCCCTGAAATTAGAGGCAAAAGTTTTGTGTTAATGTGCATGTGTCAATTTTCCTTTATTTTTTTTAAAGAAACATAATTTTAATTATATATTTTATTATTTTTATTTTTATTTAATTTTTTAAAACGTTTTTATTATTCTTGAGAGAGAGACAGAGTGTGAATGGGGGAGGGGCAGAGAGAGAGGGAGACACAGGAAGCAGGCTCTAGGCTGCCGGCTGTCAGTACAGAGCCCAATGCAGGGTGTGAACCCACAAACTGTGACATCATGACCTGAGCTGAAGTTGGACACTTAACTGACTGAGTCATTCAGGAGCCCCTTATATACGTATACACACATATATATGTATATACATATATATACACATGTATATACACATGTATACATGTATACATGTATATACACACATATATATGTATATACATATATATGTGTGTATATACATATACACATATGTATATATAGTGTTTATTTAGTTTTGAGAGAGAGAGAGAGAGACAGAGCCTGAGCAGGGGAGAGGCAGAGAGAGAGAAAGAGAGAGAGACAGAATCTGAAACAGGCTCCAGGTTTTGAGCTGTCAGCACAGAGCCTGATGTGCAGCTTGAACTCGGAAACAGAGAGATCATGACCTGAGCTGAAGTCAGACACTCAACTGACTGAGACACCCAGGTGCCCCAATTATATATAATATAAATTATGTCATTTTTTTAGGGGGGGAGAAAAGAGTATAGGAAAGTGATATAACAGGAATATTGTGACTGGACCTCTTTTTACGTGCTAATGCTCAGCTAAGAGAGATTTCTTACCCAAGGTCACAGAGTGGCAGGGGGACCTGGCCAGGAATGACGTCTGTGTGACTCCAGGCCCGTGGATGGGAGGTTACCTGCTGGCAGCTCAGGTCTGGCTTGATGCCAGTGAGAAGACTCCCAGGAAGGCCCAGGCTCATGCTGATGGAGTGCAGGTGGGGGGGTCAGAATTCAGAGCTCACGCAGCATGGGGTGACTGTTGCATGGGACCTGGAGGTGCCTCTAGAGGGAGAATGAGGGCCAAGGCTGGGCCCTACGGAGACCTCAGAGTAGACCTAGAGTAAAACCCTAGTCCCCCAGAGTGGGGAAGGGGCTCTTAGAGACTGAGGACAAAGGCTGGTCAGGATGGGCTGCCCCCACACCTTTCCAAGCCCCACACACGTGATTTATGGGCTGCCCTGCAGGGATGAGCTTGGGTAAGACTGGCACAAGAAATGGGGTTTGGGGGAGTTCCAGATAGTTTCGTCTAACATATCTTAGCTGTAGACATCTTTCCCATAAGCGTTTTTGCCACAAAACTAATTGGCCATAAGACAACTTTGCCATAAAAAATAAAATATCTGGGTGACAGCTTGGATTCATTTCTCCACTGACAAAGCTTTCCATTTTGATATCGTATAAATCTTAGCTAGCCCTCATAATCATCTATACAGAGGCAAGTAGCTGGGGTGGCCTTAAGATAGTGGATGACAAGTATATATGGAAAATATAGGGATCAAACTTACTGGGGAATGGGAAATAAGAGAGTGTAAAGCTAGATTGCTTACTGTGTTATTTATTTATTTTCATTTTTTATTAAAAATTTTTTTAATGTTTATTTCTTTTTGAGAGAGAGAGAGACTGTGTGAGCAGGGGAGGGGCAGAGAGAGAGGGAGACACAGAATCCGAAGCAGACTCCAGGCTCTGAATTGTCAGTACAGAGCCCAATGCGGGGCTCGAACTCATGAACCATGAGATCATGACCTGAGCTGAAGTCAGATTCCCAACCGACTGAGCCACCCAGGCTCCCCTACTAGAAAATTATGGTGTATCGGTTACACATATGCATCCCAGTTTTTGGAAAACTGATACCTCTCTTAACAAAAGAAGAAAGAAATAATTTTATTAATTTTTTTTCATGTTTCACTTCATTCATTATCCTTTCTAATGTCCCTCTTTTACTTTTCACTGTTTTATCCTTACTGCGAAATTGCCTCACAGCCGATTGTTTCTAAGGCAAAGATGCTTGCAGCAAAGATGTCTATGGTGAAAATGCCAGACATGGAGATGGGGTGTCAGGATATGGGGTGTCAGCAGAGGCCAGGGCTGGGGGTCACAGGCCGGCAGAATAGCTGGCAGAAGTCTCAGGGGAGAAGGATGCTCACTGGTTAGAAGCATCCTGGAGCGACAGGTGTGCAGAGGAAAATCATGGGCATCTTCACTGTTACGGCCGCTCAGGGCCCAGCCACTGCTCCTACGAGGCAGGCAAGAGAGAGTGGCTGGGATGTCTGCACTTCAAGCCAAGTGTGAGGTCAGGAGCTTTGTGGGGCAATGGCATTCAGCTAGAGGCTGGAAGAAGGTGCCAGGGTATCCCAATGAAAACACAAAAATTAGAACCAAGAGGAAACAGTGCAGGGCCTGCCAGAATGACAGACATGAGCATCTTCCTGGGAGGCAGAGAAGATAAGACCAAGATGAAATGGGTTGGAATGGCTTGACCAGGGCTTGGGATTTGTACCAGACACAAAGCTAGGAAACCATGGGCAGAAGTAACCAGACCCACATCAACAGCCTGGTCAAGAGTGGATGGCTGCCGGTTCTCTCCTCACCTCCCATACATGCATACACCTGCCTCAGTTTCCTCATCTGGGAGAGGGGGACAGTGATCCCAGCCTTGAAGGGCATGCTGTGCATGAGGCACCATGGACATATGAGTGGACCCATCACCATCTCTCAGAATTGAGCTCCAGGAGGAGAGTGTCCACTTGCCTCCAGAAAGTGCTGTGACTCCCTTTTCATAATTTCCTTCCTCAAAGCACTGGCAGAAGCAGGACTCAAGTGTTGACTCCTAGGAGCATTTATGGAGCACCAGATCTCTGTGTGGCTCCAAGAGGTGACTCAGATGTGAGTCAGATGCTTGAGACCCAAAGGTGAATCGGATGTGACTCCTGCCTCACACAGACTGGTGGAAAGAGGCATTCAAGCAAATAAATGACGATACCAAATTCCAGTCCCTTTGAATATATTCAAGAAATGCAAAACATGACCCTTTGGCAGTGGATTTAATCCTTGAGGCTTGGAGCCAAGGCTAGTGAACAAGGTGAATGACCCAGTTGGGAAATTCTGACAGACATGGAAGCAAGCTCTGGAACCAGACCTGGGTTCCCCCCACGCTGGGTGGGCAAGTGCCCTGACTTTTCTGGGCCTCAGTCTGCTCTCCTGTGAAGTGGGCACACTATGGGTACCTGGGACTAGTGGCAAATACAACATGAGATTAAATAGAGGAAATGCTGACTGAGCCCTGTGCCTGCTGCATGATGAGGGCTGTCACAATTCCAAGACATTTTTAGGAATGAAGAAGGTGTGAGCACAGAGGTGGGGGAGAACTTGGGGGTCAGAGAAGGGCATGAGCAGAGGAGGGACAGTGCTCCCCTCCACTTGTGCACTGCGGGGACACTGGTGTCCTTAAAAGCAGGACAAGCCTGCCACCCAGTGCTGCTAGGTGCCACCACAGCGGCCAGGCAGAGCGGATGCCTCTCCTGGCTCCACCCCAGGGTCCCTTAGCCTGGGCCTGACTCCTAGGAACCTCAGTGGCCTTTGGGATTCTGTGATAATGCAAGGCCACCACTCTCTCCCCTCCCCTGAGAATTCTTCCTCCCACCTGATTCTTCAATCATCAACTTGCAGGTCAACAGAGGGACTTGAGACCCCAGGAAGGACATCCTGCAGGTGCCAAGAAGTTTGAATACAGCTGGAGTCATTGATAACAACAAAATGAGCATCCAGATTGGCTGTTGGGCAGGAGAGTCAAGGGAATATCAGGCACCCACTGAAAGTGATAATTGTGAGGACGGGGTGGCAGAGGGAGAGTGTAGATGCTTTATCAGACAGCGAAAACAGCTGTATAACAACTTCCTGCCTGGTCTGTCTTTACCACTCAGGGTCCATTCAGAGACATTTGGATTAAACAGAAGGATTATATACAACTGCTCATTTATATAGCATATATTTTATTATTATATTTCCATATTATAATCAAATCTTAAGTGTTTTATTGTGTTTTTATTTTTATTCTTATTTTATTCTATGTAGTGTTGACTACTCTGTGCCCAGCACTGATTAATCCTCACATTCCCCCGGGCCTAGGAGCTATCATTCCCACTTTATAGAGGAGGGAACTGAGGCACAGAGAGAAGAGGTAATTAATCCCTAGCCACAAAGCCAGGATGAAGCAGAGACAGGATTTGAACTCAGGTCTCCTGACCCAGCCTGTGCTTCTGAGCCTTGATGCCATAGAGGCTTCCTGGTCTTATAAGATCCTTTGGGTCATCAGTTCAAATCCTACAGATACTTCCTTGAGAAAAATCATTTTTTAAATTAAAAAAAAATTTTTAAAGTTTATTTATTTATTTTGAGAGAGAGTGAGTGAGCAGGGGAGGGGCAGAGAAGGAGAGAAGGATCCCGAGCTGGCTCCAAGCTGTCAGCCCAGAGCCCGACACGGAGCTCGATCCCACGAACTGTGAGATCATGACCTGAGCCAAAATCAAGAGTCGAACACTTAATGAACTAAGCCACCAGGCGCCCCAATATTTCTCTATTTTAAAGAGGTGGGAGAAGAGGGCTCATCCAACATGAATTTGTGGAGGAAATCATATCTCCTACTCTCTCCTTTCTCTCCCTTCATGGGGTCCTGCCCCCGACTGCGGCCACTCATCCTCTTAGTTTGTAAAAACTTAATCTCATGAAAAGTCTTGATGAATGGATCCCAAAAGAATGATAGGCAGTAAGGCTTTCATGGTGGAAGTTCAGGCAGGAGGAGGGGCAAGGCAAGAGGGCAACAGGACCCCCGATTTTTATGAGCACCTGGGAAATGACAAATACAGTTGCAGGTATGTTCCCATGTTCTCTTCTTTGAATCCTGTCACCAACCTATGGAATGGGCATTACCCCCATTTATAAGATGAGGAGACTGATGCCCCCAGGGGTTTGGGGACTCGTCCAAGACCACCCAGCTAGAAAGTGGAAGAATTAAGACTGATACCCAGTGTCCCTGATGTCACGTGTGGAGCTCACTGTGTGTGCTCTGAGCTGCTGGAGAGGGGCCAGCATGTACTGGGAGCTGGGGGTGTCCAGATGACACAGCTCCTGGCCTCCAGCAGCTCAGGCTGGATTGGGAGCTCAGGTCCAGTGGGGTTCATGCATGCAGAACCCTACTTCAGGTTGGGCCACTCCAGGCTTTTGGACTGTCTGGAAATTGGAATATACACCCATCAAAAGGATCCTTAAGAGACAATGCTCTACACTTAAACCCTAAAAAAAAACTAACAAAGGAAGGAGAAAGCCTGTGCCAAGAAAAAGATAAGATTCAGCGTTGTAAAGGACTCTACCCCTGGTTAGCTGTGTGACCTTGGGCAAGTCACTTCATTTCTCTGGGCTACAGTTTCCATATGTGTAAAACAGGTTGATGCCTAGGTTCAGGCTTACTCCACAGGGTTCCAGGAGCCAAGAAATAACATAGTGGGTGTGCACGCAATCTGTACACTGAAAATCATTTCACTATACAGACAATATTACTACAATTTTAATAAAGTATCATCATTTGCTTTCTGAATTTCTCCTGTAAGTGAAGCTGATGCCAAGGGCTTGGTTGTTGGATTGTGAGACTCTCAGAGTGGTCTTTACTGTGGGTAACTCTCCTAAAGGCCCATAAATAGCAAGAAAGGATTGTTATCCCCCACCAGCCTGCCTGCTCTCCAACATCCCTCATTAAAATACTGATACCTCTCATCACTATGCTCTTCAATGCCGTCAGCATCTCCCCCCATTTTACAGAGAGGAAAACTAAGGTCAACTTGCCCAATATCCCCCAGCTTGTAAACACCAAAGTCGAGACACATTAGACTCTCTGCCTCTTTCTACACTTGCCCTCACCCTTCCCCATACCCCTCCCAGCCCCCATCGCTCACAAAAGATGAAGACAAGAGGCGAGGCTGGCATGAAAAGGCAGCCCAGTGGCCTAGGACCAAGATCCTGATGAGCAGAGACCTCATTTATAAAACCAAAGAGAGTCCTGAGGAAAGTTAATTGAAGTGAACGAAATCCCGAAGAATTTAGCACTCAATTTGAGAAACTATTTTTGGCTGAACCAAGATGAAAAGACAAAAGAAAGTGCACCAAAATTGAAGAGAAACTAATTTGGAAGACATAATAGGGAGCAAACTTCTCAAATTTCCTCCGAGCCCAAGAGACGTGATTATTCAAGAAATAATTAGATGCTATCCTGGGGGTAATGAAAGCTAAAAATGAAGAGGAAAGAAATTGAAAACTGCCAGAAAGGTCATGGGCTGCTCTCAATATTTTTTTCCTTTACAGATTTGAAGATGCAAGAATTAATTTGCAAAATAACAATAAAGCAGTACAAACTAACCGGAGAGGAAATTGAGTTGTGAAAGAATGGAAATATCTTGCCCATCTGTTCGTGATGACTCTGCTGGGAAACACAGAGCCAGGTGTCTTTTGAACCTAGAAGGGGTGGGCAGTCCCTTCCAAAGATGGCTGAAGGAAAACAAAAGCATGTCCTCTGCTCCAAATTTGAACTGCCTCCTGGCCTGAGGGGTCTGCAACTTTTTCTGTAAAGGGCAAGAGAGTGAATATTTTCAGCTTTGAGGGCCAGATCATCTTTGCTGCAACTACTCAATTCTGCTGCTATCGAGTGAAAGCAACAACAGCCAGTATGTCAGTAAGTGTGCACCACCGTGTTCCAATAAAACTTTATTTACAAAAACAGGCGGCAGGCTGGATTTGTCCTTCAAGCTATAGTCTGCTCCACCCTACTTCAATTACAGCACCTGGTCTTCCTATTTGCAGTCTGACCCTGCTCCTATCTACCCCCCAAAACATTAGAAACATTACCCCCAAAAGATTAGAAGAGTCTTTCTAAAACCTAATAGGATGATGATGATGATGATGATGATGATGATGATGATGATAAGAAGGAGGAAGAGAAGGAGGCGGAGGAGGAAGTAAAGGCTATCGGCATAGAAACACACAGTACTCAGTATGTGCTAGGCATGGTTCTTAGCATTTATACAACACTTACTGTCTTCACAGCAACCTTTACGAGGGAGGTACAATTTTACAGACAGGGAACTGAGGTCCTGGGAGGTGAAGTAACTTGCCCAAGATCACATAGCCAATGAGTGTCACAGACAAGATTTGAACCCACACAGTCTGGCTCCAGAGTCCAAGCTCTTAACCACTATATTTTACTGCTTCTAATATGATTGGCTCCAAATTTGTCAGGAGCTTCCCACTGCTTACAAGATCAAATCCAAATTCCTTGTGTGACTTGGTACATCTCACCTCTCCAGCCTCATCTTTCTCCAAGCCTCATCCTGCCCCATGCCTCCAGAACAGCTTGAAGAACCCTCTATTTCCATGCCTTCATTCATGCTATTCCCACTGCCTACGATTCTCTTCTCTTTCATTTATTAACACCTACTGTACCTTCCAGACTCAGTACAGGCATTATCTCTAAATAGTTCCCCACCAGCCTATTGTCTACTCTCGGTTGACCAAGTTACTTTCCCTCTATGAATCCTAGTTTCAATGCCTATTAATTGGTGGAAGATAGTGGAATGCCCAATTTTCTCAATAACCATTAACATTCTAGTATGAATTAGCCTATCAAATTAGCTTGGTTTCCTAGGAGCACCTTGGAGAAGTGAGAAATGGAAGAAATAAGCTTGAATATAGGGGAGACAAAGGTTGTATGTCATAGGACTCAATTTATGTTTAAAACTGATTCTACCCAAGACTGGGGTGCAGCTCTGTTTGGCTGGGCACCTGACAACCTGTCTCTCCAGCTCATATTCCCCCAGGGGACCAAGTTCTGTCAGACCAAGCTCTGTACCTACTTAAGGGGAACAGCTGCTTCACTTGAACCCAGATTCCCTAACTCCAGGAATGATGCAATTTCGCAGCCTCACACTGGATAAAGAAGTATATTTATCAGGCTAGGCAGCTTGATTAAAACATCCCTTCAGAATACTAACTCCTTCTGCTCTCATTCTGATCCTCCAAGGAAACTTTGACCTATAAATTGGCTTCATCAACTCAAATCTGATTCAAATCTGTTATTCCCCAACTCACTGTTCAAAACTTTTTTACTCTTTCATCCACACTTTTATTTTAAAGTAACTTTGAACTAGGAGTTCTGGCTCCTGTTCTAGCATATTATTCTCCCATCCTCCTATCTACCAATCCTTCCTTCCATCCATTTCATCCATTTATTCCCTCAAACATTGGGTGGGTGCCCACGTTGAGCCAGGTCCATTACTGGGGCTTCAGTAGACAGAGATGAACCTAGCAGGGCACCTCACAAGGCTCACAATAGGGAAGGTCGGCTCTCCTTCTGCCTGAGCATCTCCCCTTCTCTGCCATTTTTTGCAATAAGCCCTGGGTCCTGTTTTCAGGGAAAAGGCTCCTGCCCTTCCTCACCTTCTCTTAGCTCCTCCCCCACATGTCTCTGTTCCTCAATGATCTGCGTCTCCTTCTTCCCCAGAGGAAGGACTATCCTCCCACCCTTTCCAGGCTCACTCCCCACTTCTCACTCCCCAGTCCTCCTGATCTTCCTCCCTTCTGCCTTCTGTAGCCTCTTGCCTTACCATTAATTACCCCAGTAATTACCATTCATGTTATTGTTGATTTGGTGCTTATATACAACAACCACCCCCCCCCCCCACCCCAGCTGAGCCACTGAGATCTCTAGCCTGGACTGCTACAATAGCCTCCTCCCCTATTTCTCTTGCCCTACCCCTGCAGTCTTTTCTCAATTCAGTGTGGAAGGTTGCGCACATAAAACGCAAGTCGGATATCAACACTTCTTTGCTCCAAGCCCTCTAGTAGATCCTATTTCACTCTGCATAAAAGCCTAAGTGCTTACATTGTCCCACCCAGCCCCACTTGATCTCTGAGTCTTCTCCTGCTTCTCTCCTCCGACTAACTCCACCTCAACCACACCTAGGTGTTCCTCAAGCGCACCTACCTCAGGGCCTTTGCACTTACTATTTCTTCCACTGAGACCACTCTTATCCCAGAAGAGTTTACTCCCACAGTTTACTCTCTCACTTCAGGTCGGACTTATTCAAATATCCCTCACCAGTAAAGCTTCCTCTGAACGTGCACTAAAAGATAACATCCCACCCCTCTCCATTACTCTCTATCTCCATTTCCCTGCCTTATGTTTTCTCATGATTTTCTATCGCCAGACACATAATATATTTATTTTTTTATTTGTTGCCATCTTTTCCCATTAGGATACAAACCCCTGAATGCAGGACCCTTTTCTGTTTATGTTCACTGTATCTACTGTACCTAGTATGTTTCCTGGCAAAAGTATGTGCTTAATACATACTATAGAATAAGTGAGTGTATGAATTAAATGTACACCTCTTTATCAAATCTTTCCCCGCAGTCTACAAACATGTCCAAACCTCTATTTTTAAAACAAATGAAACAAAACAAAAACCTTTCCTTGCCTAAAATTTAGTGTATCACTTTATTTTTTCTTTCCTCATCATCCTTAACATAACTGCTATCAATGTGCACATACAGTTTTGGATCCCTTTTTCTCCCCTAATCATTCCTTGCACATGCTGATAAATGTTTCTGCTGCAAAGCACCTCAGGGTGGTGGAATCCTCCACTCTGATCCCACTGTCCACTGTTTGCCACATCTGTACACTCCCTTTATCCCCCTTCATTCAGTATCGTCCTTTAAAAGCACCACCTTTTTATTTTTAAAGAAATCTTATAATGTTACCAGAAATAGGAAACCAGTGTGACTAGCCATAATTAGAATGCAGCTGTAAAAATGAACACAAAAACAAAGTGATTAAATTCTAGACAGAGACTGTCACCTGCTGGGGGTTCTGGGCCAGAACCTCCCCAGCCATCTCTGCTCTTTGTGAAAAGAGACATCAGCAAGTGTCAGAAAGATGTTAGAGACCTGGACGCTCTACAGCATGGTGACTATAGTTAATCATGCTGTGCTGCACACTTGACATTTGCTCAGAGAGATCTTATGCATTCACACGCACACCCTCATATCGATGTGAGATCATGGATAGGTTAGTTAACTTGTGATCATTTCACAACGTATATGGATATTAAATCAAAGCATTATACATTTTAACAAAAAACACAGTATACACTTTTAATATACAATTTCAGTTGTCAAGTAGCCTCAATAAAGCTGAGAGGTTAAAAAAAAAAAAAACAGCCCAAAGCTCCCCACTGAGGCCTTCGCATGGAGTGCTCAGGACCAGAAGGCTGTGGAGATGCGCTGACATTCTCAGTGTCACTCAAAGGCATGGAATGTCCCTGGTTTCGTGGCACTTAATGTCCTGACTGTGTTCCCCAAAAACTCAAACTCATTTTCCAAGTGAGGGATAAGTCTTACTTTGGAAGATTCTGTAAAGGTGTTAAGGCAGCCAGACTGCAAGGCAGCCCTGAGGCTACTCCTAGCTTGCTTCTGGACTTGTGTGCAATCTCAGAGAAGTCACTTCTGCTCTCTGGAAGTCAGACTCCTCACCGCTCAAACAGTTGATCTGGAGGACTTCTGACATTTGTATCTGTTGGGAGCCCTAGGCTTATCATTTTTGTGATAAATTTAATATCCCACCAAATTAACATACCATGATTCAATTAACCCATCTATAGGACATTTGTATTGTTTTTGGTCTTTCACAGTATTAATTGCCATTGCTATAAATATGCTTTTCCCCTTAAAATAGCATTTTCCCTAGTTTTGAATTATTTCATTGGATTAATTTCCAGAATTGCTATTCTTAGATCAAAACATGCAGGTCTAATCCTTAGAGGCCAGTGGCCTTCCCAAAGGCTTGAACAATTTCACAACTACATACAAAGTGACTGGGAGTGTGCTTTGGGAAGAGGCCATGAGCATTAGCAGTAGGAACATTCAGAACCCTTTTCAGACATCTTGTTATCTAGGGCTTTAGGAAGATGTGAATTTGGGGGAAAGAGCCGATCTACCTTCAAATGGAGCTTAATTTGACCCAGAGCTCACCCCTTGAAAGCCCTAGTAACCTCAGACCTCCTCCCTCCTTACCCAAATCTTGGCCCCTCCTTCTTCCCAATTCTCTGACACCTGGAACAAGTAAGGGACTTGAGGGAAATAAACTCTTCCCTGTTGCTTTCTCTCCTGTGGACCTGTCACTGCCCTTTCCTCTAATAAGGAGGCCCACACCCCTGATGCTTGCACCCACCAGGATAAATACCTGAAACTGCACCCAAGAGCAACACCCTTTGAGACCACTTTGGATGTTTGGGAATATCTTATTCTTGGTTCCGAAGAAGGATGTGTGTTTTTTCTACATGATTTCTCAGCTTTGTCTAGCAACAGGAAAGGTGCCCTCCTACACTGTGGTTATATCATCTCCCCCATGAGCATGTCAGCTCCTTGAGAGCAGGGACTTGTGTCTGTCTCTTTCATGGATGCATTTCTTGCACCTACAGCAGTGTGGGTCACATACCAGGGATGCAATACATATTCACTGGATGAATGGATGTTGCAACCAAGTTCTTGTGCTCTGATTTGGGCATGGTTTAGGAAATGGGGCCAAGCCATTCCCAATCATAGATTTCAGCCCCAAAGGGCAAGAACATGTTCTTACAACATGGCAGCTTATGAAGACATAAGGATTTTGTAGTCTGGAGAACTTCAGAGTTACTTAAATTCAAATCCAGATTGTGAATAAAATGAAGTCATTGAGTATCATTTCTTAAGAAGATGAGTAGAATCCTTCCCCTCCTGGAGGAAGAGGACACTCATTCTGAGAAGAGAGGAAAAGACAGAGAAAATGAGAGAGGAGAAATAAGGAAAAAAGAAAGGTGAAACGGCACCTGGCTGGCTCAGTCAGAAGAGCATGTGACTCTTAATCTCAGGGTTGAGAGTTTGAGCCCCACGTTGGGTGCAGTGATTACTTAAAAGTAAAATCTTCTTTAATATAAAGAAAGGTGAGAGAAATAAGAGAGAATATGTGACTTGACAGACAAATGTGATCAAAGAATAAAAAGCAAAAAGTTCTAGACTTATGTGGTTCAATAAGCCATTTTAAAACATTGTTGGCAGGGGGGAATGTAAAACCCATTTTCAGAAAACAGTTGTAAAGCTGATAGGTTTTGAATGTGTTGCAGGGTGCCATGCCAAAGCTGCCCTTGAGCCCTGGATCCTGCTACCAGGAACCTGGACTTTGGAGCCAGCATCCAGGACAGAGAAGGAAAGCCAGGGCCAGGTCAGGACCCTGGAGAGCGCCGAGTCTGCGGGTTGGAGAGGAGCTTGCTCAGCATGCCCAGCAAACCTGGCCTGGCCATCTCCTGTCCCCAATCTCCTTCTGAGCATTAAGGGACTGGAGCCTTGCACTCCCCGGGACATGCAGACACTGAAAAATGGAATCTTGGAGCTGAAAGTGGCTATCACTGATCGCCCTCTGAGATTCCAGATCCCACTGCATCACCCACTCACCTCCCTTGCTGCTGACTTCTGGGTCCTGTGTGGATCTGATTCTAGAGACCATTGGTCTCCTACTGTGCCCATACTATAGGTGAGAAAACTGAGCCCCAGAGAAATGAAATAAACTACCCAACGTCACCCTGAGGTGATGCCTCATATTCTGAAGGGGAAGCAGGTGTGTGACAAGTTTGGGGACTGTCGGACTACAACTCCTCCTCAGAGGGCCACACTGGATCTTTTGGGCTTCCGGCAGGTATCCCCATCTAATGGTCCCCAACCAGTTGTTCACAAAGGCTCTAGGCTCTGAAGTTCTTTGCTCTTTATCTTGCTTTTCCTTTTTTTTCCCATCAGAAAGCCTACAATCAAGGAGCTACTTAAAAACCAACAAATGGTTAACTTTCTATGAGTAACAGTCATTGTGCTTGTCCCAGCTCCTTGCTGGTTGGACAACTTATGGGCCCCCACTCTGTCCAAAACTGTCTGTGGTTATGGTCTGGCTAAAGCTTAGTCCCTTATGGGGCTCATCACTGTGCAGCTAATCAGCTATAAATGCAGGAAAGGTTGAGAGGTTCTGGTGACCATAGCAATAACAGATAGCTGGATCCCGATGCCAACTCTCAGAAGCAAAAATCACAATATAGCTTGGAGAAAGAAAAAAACCTCACTCAGGGTCAACAGCAAATACGCAGCTTCTGTAACTCAGAACTGTGGACAAGGACAGAGAGGCTGAACCACTTCTGACTCTGAAACAGAGAACCAGGTCTTAAAGTAAAGTCATCATTACTCCTCTCCTGGGGCTTGCAGGACATTCTTTTGTGTGTCTGGTACTGCATTTTATCCCCAGTATATGTTATGAGAGGCATAAAAATGTGGTCTCCTATCCCCACATCTGTGGGGTCAGAAATTCCAGCCTTGCAGATGAATCTTCCTTTTGGGTTGAATACTACCCTTCTCTTTGTGTCCTCATTCAGGATGCAGTAGATACTTCAAAACTGGCTCTTGAGATTATGGAGGCTGAGAAGTCCCACAGTCTGCTATCTGCAAGCTAAAGACCCAGCAAAGCCAGTGGTGCGATTCAGTCTGAGTCCAAAGGCCTGTGAGCCCAGGGAGCCAATGACATACATCTCAGTCTGAGGGCCAGGGAACATCAGGTGATATGAAATGTTCCAGCTTATGCTGTGAAGAAAAAAAAAAGGGACAAATTCCTCCTTCCTGTTCTGTGCAAGCCCTCAACAGATTGGACAAAGCCCACCACACTGGGGAAGGCAATCTGCTTTACTGAGTCTGCTGGTTCAAAAGGTGCTCTGTGCTCTGGTGCTCTTCTAGAAGCACCCTCATGGCATACCCAGTATATCCCCCCCAAAAAGTTTAATCTGGGCACCTAGTGATCCAGTCAAGCTGATGCATAAAATTAATCATCACCCCAATGACTGGGTGACCTTGTGCTGTTGATTCAGGGTCATTTGGGTTCATGGGAGCAGGAGGGCACCCCCATCACTGACCTTCTTCTTCCACCCAACACGTGAACTGAGACGAGGTCAGGTTAGAGCTGCAGCTGGTGCAGTTTTGAAGGGAAAATTAGTACAACCAAGGGATTATTGTTACTATTCCTCAGAACAACGGCAGCTAACATTGAACACCCATCTTAGAATCATATGACTACAGGCTATCATTTATTTGGGCATTGGCTAAGTACCACGAACTATGCCAGGTGCTTTATTCACATTAGCCCATTTGTCTGTACTATCCTGTAGAGTAGGTGTTCATCCCCATTTTACAGATAAGGAAACAGAATCTTAGGTTATCTTGTTAGGGTCACTTGGACTGAAGAGGCAGTGCCAGGACTTGGACTCAGGTCTCCAACTGCAAAGACCACACTCCTAACTCTTATCTTGCTAATCTTTGAGGACTGACCCCTCCAAACATGCTGGGGTCCCAGGAAAAAACACAACAGACACAATCCCTGCCCATGTGGATGTAATAGTCTTGGGGGAGTAATTTCCGAGCATGTACTGTCTGCCTGACACTGTGATTTATTTGTATTCAGTTATGTGTATGACAGCCCTACAAGGTAAGGACATTATTATCCCCATTTGACAATTGAGGCAGGACTCAGAGAGACATCACACAGTATTACCAGCATCACACAGTGGGGTCCAGCAGGGTGTGGAAGGGGCAGGAGAATGCCACCCATGGTGCCTCACTGACAGCAACAGGGCTCAAGGTGTGCATGTGAGTACTTGGGTTTTTTCAAACTTGCCCAACTCATCGCCAGCCTTCCAGAGCTAGGGTTCTCTAAGTCCCACCAAGGGTAGTGTCTTCTTTGCCATATTTGCGGCAGTTTCCCTGTCCTCAACTTATTGTGTGGTCTCGATCTCTCTGAACCATCATGCCATCTTCCTGGCAGGGTCAATGCAATGATCAAATTAGGCAGACCATGGAAGAGTCTTAGCAGATGGGTACCTAATTCAGATCAATTACTAATACAAATTTCAGGATGGCAGTGAGGTCATGGGAGATCCACACCCCCACTTGGAGAACCATAAGCTGATACAGAAAATGCCAAGAAGTGGCCCCAGGTCCAGAGATGCAGCCCCTTTGGACCAGGCATTGCCCTAGCACCATCTGAGCCCTTCTGAGTACCACCCAGTTAGGCACAAGGGGCAGAGGCCCTTCCAACCCAAGTGCAATATTCGACTTTGCCACATGAGGGCAGCACAAGCCCATACAACATTCTGGCAACAATGATTCCTGGGTATGGGGCTCCTACTGTTGCTCCCAGAAGGGCGGGCTCACATACAGGAAACCTGGAGACCTCTCCCCACCATGCCCATCCACCCTACCCTGCCCAACATTCCGCCTCCCCCGCCTCCCGCCCTGGTTCACAGACATCATCCAATCCTCTCTAGGTAAGTGCCTAGTTTAAGAGTTAAAGCGAGAGACTAGACACTATACTATCATTTCTCATGTAGCCAATATTTATTGAAAACCTGCTTCATGCCAGGCATGATTCTAGGTGCTGGACACTCAGTAGTCACAAAACAGGCTAAGATCCCCGTTCTTACTGAGCTCACAGTCTAATGGGAGTTACTGCCTTCCTACATACATTTATTATGAAAAATTTCAAACATGCAGGAAAGTTGAAAGGACTTTACAGTGAATACCCATAGACCAACCACCGTTATCCCATATCTATTTATGATCCCTCTAGCCACCAGTCCTACTTTTCATGCATTTCCTAGACAGTTGTAAACACCCCTATACCTATGCTCTAAATCATGACTAGACTTCAGCTTTTTTTAAGGTACAGTCAATATAGAGTGAAATGCACAGATCTTAAGTGAACCACTGCATGGGTTTTGACAAACGCACACACTTTTGCACCTAAATCTAATCAAGATAGAGACATTATTAGCTGCTTTTGACGAGTTCTGCAATCTTGGGCTGATTAACCTTTCTGGACTGGTTTCCTCAGTGTTTTAAAGAATAAAGTTGCTGAAAGCATTAAATTAAGTAGTATAGGAGAGCACCTGGACCATGATAAATACATGGGTTATAGAGTCAGCCTTCCTGGCATGGAATTCTCCACTATTTTCTGGCTGTGTGACTTTGGGCAAGTTGCTTAACTTCTCTGAGCCTCTATTTCCTCCTCTGAATCAGTCATAAAAACTTATTAGCACTGGTCTCACTTAGGCTTAACATTACCTGAGGAACATTTAAACGTAATAACCTGAGGAACATTTAAACATAATTAACATTCCCTAATTATTTGGAAATATATACATATGTTTTCAGAATGGAGGATGACTGGAGTTAGGAAAACTAGGTTCAGGTAACTCCTCTGCAGACCTGGGTAAGGAGTACACCCAAGCTCTCTGGCCTCAATTTTTCCATCTTTACAATGGCTGCATCATGAGCCTGTTGTGAAATACAAATGAGCTGATGAATAAGAGAGAAGACTGAGAGCTGTAAAGTGTTCCACCCTAGGACATATATTATTAGGAACACTGGAGTCAGACAGGACCTTCTACATCTTAATTTGACAGAATTAACTCTTTTAAAGAAGGGAACCAAGGCATGGGGAAGAATCCGTGTTTTTACCGCTTCTGAGTAAATACAACCTGGCCCAGATGATAGCTCAGACCCCAGGGGGTGCCGTGATGCTAAACAGCTCCTAGCATACCTCCTTCAGGCAGCCTTTTCCAATTATGCATTTCTTTCTCTTTCCTCTACCGTCTGCTTTACACAATTAAAGGAACTCATTAGAAACCCCCACATTTTCCACGGCGTGCAAATCTGGAGAAATGAAATTTGTGGCACACATACCTTAACTACCCACTGCTGTGCCCCAGACATTAATAACTGACCACTGAACTTTCCCCAGCTGAATCCATGTCTGCCTTAGAGGACTGTCCCATGCAGTACTCAAGCCAACATCACCAAATGATCAGCTCTGACAGGTGAAGTGAAACCTCTCTGCCATTTTTCCTGATAATGATATTTCAATAAATATTGGTTGGCAATGTGAGTGCTTTTGTTCCCCCAAATAGAGTATCAATTCTTTGAGGACAGGACCATGACAGGACCATCCAACAAAGTTTCAAGCATTTTGGATGGTAGATGTCATTAACCTGTCCCTCATTGGTTGGAAGGGCAGCGTACCAAGGTAGTCATCGGCTCTGGAGGAAAGACAATCCTGTCTTCTAGACACAGCTCTGCCACTTACTGGCTGGGTGACCCAGGGCAAAGTGACCTCCATTCCTGAATCTCTGTTTCCCCATCTGAGAAACAGAGGAGCATCCTACCTCTCTTGCAAGAACATAGCAAAGATTCTGTGAGCCCATGCAGGTAAAGCCCCTAGCACGGTGCCTGGCACAGAGTAGGTGCTCAGTAAACAAGGACGTGTGTCATTAGCACAATTGCTGTGGTGGAGGAAGGCGAAGGTGAGCCACGTCTATAAAATTACAAGCCACATGTGCTCACTGGAGCCTGGTACAGAATAAAAAAGACAGCCTCCAGTGACTGAGATGGGTGAATGCATGACAAGTACTTGTCACTTCACCTGGTAGCTAATATAGGTATTTGTTACTGCAAAGTTGGCAATTTCTGGAACAGAGCTAAGTCAACAAAGGTGTAGGTGAGTTTGTGTTTAAAGAGCTCATGGTACCTGGGAGAGAAGGGAGGCTGAAGGTTTCCCCATGCCATCTAGCAAGAGCAAGGCAGGTGTGTCTGGGGAGGTACCTATCTGTAGGTGATGGAGAAGAAGACAAGTGGGGTGGAAACAGGTGAGACCTTCCCACCCAGGTGCAAGGCGGGCAGCAAAGAGGAGGTGCCTGGTGGATGTCCCAGCAGGTGAATAGAAAAACACAGCTACCTGCAAGCAGGTGATAGGGATCTAGGTAGGTAGGTGGTAGATAGTTGACACTCACTCAGCATGGAGATACCAACGAGGGTCAAAAGAGAACAAGAGTGAGATACCCAGTAGAGGCTCTGAGAATGAGGCTTCATTCAGTTCAGCAGCCGACAAATGTGCAAGGTCAGGGAGCCTGAGTCATCAATGCCCATGACCCAGAATCGACAGTCAGCTGAGGGGCCATGCATCCACCCCCTAGGCTGCTTTCATTGCTCTCAAGGTGCCCCAGCCCCCCAGCCCAGGGAGCTTCCCTGAGCAGCTCCCTCTGGCCCAGGAGAGCTGTACAAAAATTGCCTGCCTCTCCTTGTCAGCGGCTGTCAGAGCAAATTTGCAGTAGCAGTGGTCACGCGTGCTTCAGGAAGTCCAGTAGGCTGGGTGCTTCAGGGCAATGGCCAGATTTAGCGATGACTAATATCTTTGGATGACATCAGGAGACTCATTCCCTGGCCAAAGCAGTGAAAGATAGGACTGGGTGGGATTCCAGGGAAAAGAAAAAGGAAGGAAAGAGAAATCCACTCAAACACCACCACCTTGATCACACTGGGACTTGTAAACAGGTCCTGAGTAGAGTGAAAGCCCAGATTCCCTCCGTTGTCACCCATAGTTCTGATATTAAGTTGCCGTGTGCTGCAGAGGAAGTCACTCTGGCCTCCTCCTCATCTGTAAAATGAAGACAGCTACACCTGCTCTGATTCATGGGGCAAAAAGGAGGCTCAGAAGTGGGCAAGCTCTTCAGAGATCACAAAGTGATAGACTGGGGAAAACAAATGCGGGTGTTGCTCTGCTTGGTAGTAGCTGCCTGGCTGCTGTGTTGAGAAGGATTCTGAAGCTGAGGCCAAGCCAGAAAGAGTGGCGTGGTCACTTAGCTATGTCTTCCGAGGGCACCTATGCTGTGTGTTTGCCATTTGTGTCCTAAATGGTTGAGAGGTATCGTCACTGTCATTTCTTCTTGTTTAGCCCAAAGCCAAAACCACTCTGGGAGAGGCCAATATGCAGCCTCCATTCAGGAGGCTTTGGGTGCTCATCTCACATGGCCTTTTCTTCCTTCCTTCCTCCCTCCCTCCATCCTTTTCCTTTCCTTCTCCTTCTCCTTCTCCTTCTCCTTCTCCTTCTCCTTCTCCTTCTCCTTCTCCCTCTCCCTCTCCCTCTCCCTCTCCCTCTCCCTTCTCCTTCTCCTTCTCCTTCTTCCTTCTTCCTTCTTCCTTCTCCTTCTCCTTCTTCCTTCTTCCTTCTCCTTCTCCTTCTCCTTCTCCTTCTCCTTCTCCTTCTCCTTCTCCTTCTCCTTCTCCTTCTCCTTTTCCTTCCTTCTCCTCCTTCTCCTCCCTCTCTGAGCAGTATGACCAGGTGAATTGGACTCAGGCCAGATTTCAGGATCAACAACATCACACTCCAAAGAGCAGAAAGAACTGGAAAGGAAGGTCAAGTTGGCAAAAGTCAGATGCACGGAGGGCAACACACAGAGTTGCACAGAAACAGCAAGTAGGTATAAACACCAGGACCCACAGAGGTGGAGAAGAGGCCCTTTCTCCAAGTGAAGGTCAGGGACACTGAGGCCTGGCCAGGCGGGGATAAAGTGGACCAGGAAACCAGTCATGGTGAGCAAACTGCTCACCACCAGCAGGTGCCTGGGACCGTGTAAAGAGCAAAGGTGCTGGTATGAACTCTGCTGCTCCATAGTTACGTGACTCAGGTGAGTCCCTGCCTCTCTGACCCTCAGGGTCCTCACCTATAACATGGACATCACGATCCTACTATCTCCCCACTCGGGGGGCTATCGTGAAGACTATATGACATCATGCCCATAGCAACATGACAGTGTCCTAATGTCCCCTGCCTCCTGTCCTCCAGCCCATCTCCTGCCTGCATCAGGTCCCAGATTAACCCCACAGGCCTGGCCCACTGGTTCAATCTGGGATACCCAGGGCCAATGACATGGAGTAGGCCTGTGAGAGACAAAGTGTTTCCTGGGTCATTGATCATGGACATCCTCTCTTGTCCCTATTGCCAGGCCCTGGAATGTCCACCATGTTCCAGATTCTAAGTTTTCCTGGGATTTAGATCCATCCATTCTCAGAGGTTTCTAGCTCCTCCCTGGACCAGCTTGAGATAGTGCTGGGAAGGAAATTTGTTGGTTTTTTCTTTGCAATTGTTCTAATTTGTAAAAATTTTTAAATTTATTTTTGAGACAGAGAGACAGAGACAGAGGGCAAGTGAGGGAGGGGCAGAGAGAAGGAGACACAGAATGCAAAACAGGCTCCAGGCTCTGAGCTGTCAGCACAGAGCCCAACGCGGGGCTTGAACTCACGACCGTGAGATCATGACCTAAGCTGATGTTGGACACTTAACCGACTGAGCCACCCAGGTGCCCCTTTGCAATTGTTCTAGAAGTCAAGAGCACTGACCGGGGAGCAACCATGATTATTTACTTGTCCTTTGGTGTCCCAGCCTTTCGCCATGATCTCAGTGCCCACTGAGGGGGCACTGATATTACTGGACTACAAATGCCTTTCCAGAAGCATGTGCCTTCACAACCTCCCTGTAGAGGGAGGCAAGGAAGAATGAGCGGAGTGTGGGCATCAGACTCAGGCCCCTGACTTTCAGCCAGGCCACTTCATGGCTCAGAGACCTATGGTGCCTCTCTGGGTCTCAGTTTCTTCATGTGCAGATTCCCTCCAGCCCAGTGGCTGTAGGACTAGATAAGACAATGTATGTGTGTGAAAGGGTCTGTGAACTGTGAAGTGTCGGAGATGCACTAACTCATGTCCCCTCCCCCACCCAAGAAATTCAAAACTCAGAGTAGGTCCTGGAGGCCTATTCTGGGCAGTTACTGGGGAGCAGATGACCTTGCTTCTCTGAGTTACATCACGTGGTCATCCCACCCCCATTTCTGCCTCGTTTCCAGCTATGTCCCTTCTTCACTTAAAAAAGACTTTCCATTACTTTCCAATCACACCACATGCTTTCAGGCCTCAGGACCTTTGCTCAAGCTGACTCTTCTGGTTGGAATGCCCTTTACCTCCCTGCTTGGCAAACTCCTATGCATCCTTCAAGACCCAATGTCATGATCATTACCCTGGGAAGCCTCCCTGTCTGACACCCCCTCCCCTGGGGCAGAAGTAGTGTCCCGCTCAGTGGGCTCAAACAGACCTCTGCTTTTGCAAGCTGTATTAAAATGAAACTGGAGAGGACAAGCTGAATTGGCTAGATGTATGTGTCCCCTCACCCAGCACACAGCAGGTGCTTAGCCAGTGTGTAGACTTGCGCCCGTTGCCTTCACCCCCTCACCTAAAACTGGCCATGCGTCTGGCTTTCAGAACTCAACACAAGGCTTCCTCCTGTTTACAAGCCCTTGATTCTTGTTTGGGCTAGCTCATGTTCCTCCAGACACCATGGAGCAAAGTCGTACCGAGGCAACCACAGGATGCTGTGTCCCTGTGTGATGGGGGTGTGCAGGAACAGAGGGGCGGTGGTCACGGAGGAGCCAACTGGGAGCGCTGAAGGCCGCCCGTCACCATGGAGACAGGGCTCGTGGGCCAGCCAGGCCCAGGCTGGTCAGTGAATGAATAAACGTGGCCCATTTTTCTGCCTTTGTTTGGAGCCTCCCTGGGGCTTCCTGCTGTCAGCCCCAGCTGTGGGGAAGGCGGAATTTGCCTGATATCGCTGAGCCGCCGCCTGGCAGCGCTGAGCCTGGCCCGGGCCGCCCCACGCCAAGATTCATGCCCAGCTAACAAGCCCTACTTTGTTCCTGTGGGAAAGTCCAGCCCCTCAGGAAAGAGCCCTCACTCCGGCCGGCCCCTGGTCTGGGGACTCGGCGAGGCAAACAAAGCTCCATCCGTTGGCCACAATTCACAGGCCCCAATGTCCACCTCCATGCCCAGACAGATGGACGGGCCTGCTCCTGAAGACAGAACTCTGATGCGTGTCTTTGCCACTCCTCTGAGAGGCTGAAATGCGAACCGGTGTTCAAAGGCCTCCCACCTGCCCCAGCCTTTGATTTCAAAGTGGGACTTCCGTAAGAGGCAGGTGGGCCTGGGTGGGGGCGGCTTGGGTGGGGCTCAGCTGGTGTGCACATGTGGCCTGGGTGGGGTGGGGGTCAGCGTGGTCCAGCCATTCCCTGGAGGCCCAGTGATTTGCACATCCTCCTGCCAATGTCCCGGTGCTGGCTGCAGTCCTGATCCTACCTCTGTCTGCAGAGGTGGCCTTGGCCGCATCATGTCACTTCATCAGCCTCAAGATAAGAATGCTGAGCTGCTGCCTCCTCAGCTGTCATTGATATTGACGGCGATAAGGAGTCACTTCATCTGGCGCTCATTATGTGCCAGGCTCTCTGCAAAGGGTGTCCTATGAGCTATTTCACTGCAAAGGTTCTCACAATGAGAATTCGCCAGCTCACATGTCTACAGAGAACAATAGGCAGGTAACATGAAGGAATGCCATAGCCCAGAGGTGGGATAACAGAGATGATGGTCCCCAAGGAGTCAGTGCCAGAAATCGTTCCCATGTGGGAAAGTGGGTCCAGCTTGGCCAGATCTTCTGTTTCTAAAGGAAGTTGGGGGGTCCCTGGGTGGCTCAGTCCATTAAGCATCTGACTCTTGGCTTCAGCTCAGGTTATGATCTTGCGATGTGTGAGTTTGAGCCCTGCTTTGGGCTCTGCACTGACAGAGCAGAGCCTACTTGGGATTCTCTCTCTCTCTCTCTCTCTCTCTCTCTCTCTCTCCTTTTCTGTCTGCCCCTCCCACGCTCTCTCTCAGAATAAAGAAAAAAACTGAAAAAAAAAATAAAGGAAGTTGGAAATCTGGATTTTGATGAAAATCTTCTGAATTTGTAAAAATGCAAAACTAAACAATATATCATTTACATCTAAAGTAAAACCGCATATAAAACATGGAGATGATGAATACAAAATTCAGCATAACAGTGACCTCTCAGGGGTGGCAGCAGTAGGCTGGGGAGGGGAGCCCGGGGGCGGGGCAGGCTCAGTAGTCTCAGCTATTTCTTGAGCTGGGAGGTGGATACACAGATGTTTTTACATGATTCTTCATGCCTTATATATACATTATATATTTTCTTGGGAATGCGTGACATAGACTCCATAATAACTTATTTTAAAATCACCAGGAGACCAGATAAAACCTACTTGCAGGTCACATCTAGTTCTCAGGCCTCCTGTGTGTGACACCTGCCCCCCGCTTAGGTAACATTTTCCACATTTCACAGATAAGGAAACCTGGACTCTGGGGGTTTAAGCCACTTGTCCAAGGTCCTACAGCTCTCAGTGACTGCTGTGGTTTGGGTTCTTCCAGAAGCAGAGCCTGAGACAGGGTTCCAGTGTATGGGGAGGTGATCCCTGGAAACACAGCTGGATAGGGAGAAGTGAGACCAGAGAGGAAGGACGCCAATTGAGAATATGTCATCAAGCAAGTGACTCCCGTGGGCAGCTGGAGCAGAGTCATGCTAGGGCTCTCTGGAAAACAGTGTAGAACACACATCTCCAAGCTATCCTGCCTGAGGGATGAGGGAGCTGGGATATTTATACCCCCTTCCCTTCAGCATTCAGTTCAGAGCTGCTCCAGGAGGCATTAATTCCCCTGGTTATTTTTTTCTTTTTGGCCGGCTGTTGGTGAGGGAAGAGTGGCTATGTGGCCAGAGTGAGAGCCCTTAGGAAAGGGCTACAGGGCTGGGAGGTGGAAGTCAGGCGGGTGTGCACCACAGAGGTCAGGGCAAGAGGCCAGAGCAGCACATCCATGACAGTGTCTGCTACAGTGACTAGAAAACCCAGGTGGCTGGGGTGACTATGATGTCACTTGCCTGCTCAAATTTGCTTGCCTGAGTAGCTCCCTACTCCACAGCTACTGAACAAGAATCTTGTGAAGAGGGGGGAAGGCACAGGCAGATGTGTTTTCAACACGGTTCCACATATTCCTTACACACACGAAAATCTTGGCTCAGGAGACAAAGTCCAGACTCAGCCTGCCATTCAAGGTTGCCACCACCATCAGCTCTTACCCATCCCCTCCTTGTCCCTGTGCCAGTCCTCATGGCTACAGCTCTCTCAACCTGCCCCATTATCTCTCTGAGGACCAGCCAGCCCAGGGAACTGCAGTGCTTGCAGAAGAGTTCGTGTGCAGCGATTTCAGACTTGTGGGATTTAAGTAACTGCCCAAATTGAGGGTTTCTGAAATTACTCCACTTATCTCTTCTTGGCCTTAAGATTGCTTTTTATAAATTGAGATGATGGAAATATTTCTCTCTTCCACCGAGAGGCGTAAATGGAACCAATTCCATTTTGTAACCCAAAACATAGGCCTTAATTATCTATTTCCTCTGCAGCTACAGTAAAGCTGCTAAGCTTTGAACCTGCACTGACAGTCCCCATCAAGGATGTCAAAGGAATCTAAAAGCTAGTTCTGCTTCCTTGAGGTTTATCTGAATTTAACTGTGGAACAGACATGAGTGGCTTAAGCCTTGAGATCATTAGGGGTCCTTTAAGATGAGAGCCATTTTTGCACTCTCTTGTACAACATTTATTGAGCATGTACTATGCCAGGGCATTGTGCTGGATCATGAGGAAAAATAGGTGGGTGAACACCAGCCCAGGCTTGGGGAACCACAGGGTGGCTGGGGAAACAGATGGGAGTAGATTACTTCTTTACCCTACAGTTTGGGCAATAACCTATGTGGGGAAGGGGGATGTCCAAGGTGCAAGGGTATGGCTCTGGCACCATGAGCTACCAAGGGATTCAGTGGTTACACATTTAACTGCCCCACCCAGGATGAATGGGGTTGAAATCTGATGCAGAAAACAGTTGCAGTGGTTTCTCCACAAGCCCCTTCCCTACTCTTTTCCTGACTCCATCTGAAAGACCAGTGATGAGAGGAATCTGAGCACAAATTATTCAGAGACTCACCTTTTGTTTTTCAACTGATCTTTCAGGATTTCTTCATGCACTGGGGAGAGCACCCCAGATGGTAGATAAGGTGTTTTTAGTATCAAATGCTCTTCTGTTCAACAAGAAGTCCCCGGCAATAGCAGGGCTCAGCAAAAAAGTCATCCAAACCAAGGAGGCATTAGTTAACAGGAGCCTCTTGGAAGTGGACATCTCATCCCTGCAGGGGAGAACACCAAGGACACATGATTCAAGGGACAGAAGAACGTCTCTGTAACTGGGATCTTAAGTTCTCCTTACACACCTTAGGACAAGCTTATTCTGTAGGGTGTAGGGGTCCATGGAACACCAGTGCCCAGATAAGTCTGGGAACATGCACATTATTGTGTGGGTCCCAGAGGATGGAGGAAGATTAACAGAGAGACACCATTGACATTGTTAGAGTCTGTTTCCTTAAAGGCAAAGGTCATAGAAATGGACCTGTTTGGTGTGCAGTTCAGAGACAAATCTGATGATGTTCCACCATGTGCCCCCGTGGGGGGAGGGTGCTCAGGCCTCAGCACTGCTAAGACTCCCACATAAATATCAAGTCTCCCTGTTATCACTTGCCTGGGAGGAGGCTTCTGCTAGTATCTGAACCTTGAATCATCAGGTTCTTTGAGGTCATTACATACCTCTGGTCCATCTGGACTGTCCTAAACATTCTAGCTAAAGATAGTCTACTCAGTAGGTGCAAGAAATTGCTACAAATCAACCCTAGTACCTTCTGAGTGTTGCTGCTGGATTGAGACTGTGGAGGGCCAGTTTCTAAGATTTATCATCCCCCTAGAAGGGGTTCCCAAACTTGGCTGCCACTGGAATCACCAGGGGAGCTTTACGAAATACCCCACCCTGAGTCCCAGCCAACAGATGCTTTAGCAATTGGTCTAGGGCAGCTAGAGCCTGGGCATTAAGATTTCTTCAGAGCTCCCCCAGGTGATTCTGATGTGCTGCCAAACTTAGGAATGCTAACCTAGAAGGACCAGGCAGTAGGCCCAATTGACTATCTCCTTCAAAACTGACAATGCGTGTTCTCTTAAAGGTTCTGCAAGCCTCTGCAGTGAAGACTCCTGTTCAACCCAAAGTGTCCCAAACCTATTTAATCATAGAATTCCTTTGTCTCTTGACACTTATTGACATCAGGGGAATAGCATTCTGTGGGGCACACTCTAGGACATGCTGGGGACAGAACATTCTGTAGGGTGAAGTGGTCCACGGAGTCATGGGAATAAAGGGTCTGTGGAGGCGGAAGAACATTCTGACCTTTATCCATCATGAAAGGTTGTGTAACTGATCAAAATATTTGTTGTCTTTACACTGACCTCTGGCTTGACCAGGTGACTTGCTCTGGTCAATGAAATGTGAGAGGAAGTGACACGTGTCCCTTCTGGGCAGAAGCTGTAAGAGCCATTGCCTGATGACACTGAGTGCTCTGTTTAACTTTTACTGTGAGACAGCAGCATCTCAGATAGGGGTTGCTCTGTCAGCCTGGGTCCTACAGTGAAAGAGACATGAAACAGAACCACAGACAATCCCTAGTGGACAAGGAGCTTGAGCAAGAAATAAATCTTTGTGGTTATAAGTCACTGAGGTCTTGAGGTTACTTGTTATTATGGAATAACTTAGCTTATGCTGACTGATGCACCCATAAAAATGGTTCTAGTAACATACTTGTTCTTGCCATAAAGTGCTGAAAATTTCGGATGAGTATTCAGATATTCTATATTATTTAAATTTTTCCTCTTGAGAACGTATCTCGTTAAGAAAAAAAAATCTTGTTTAAAAGTGTTTCAGGTGTTACCCTCATATTGACCCTTGCAGAGGAAATCTTCCTTCTGCTCGGGCTGGCAGGGTCAATTGGAAGCTTTAAGCACATTCTTAGTTAAAGCAAGACAACAAAATGCCTTTCCTGGAGGAGATGCCTAACCTTTTAAAAATATCTTTTCAAAACTTGGATGTGCAGAAGGAAATGCTTTGGGGGACATGACTTTAAAACCAGTGAATGCTATTTTTGTCTCTGCCCCAAACAAATAGGCTCTGGGTCACCCACCTGGAGGGGAGATGGCTCAGTCAAAATGTCAAGGCAATAATTTCCACAAGACCTTTTGGTTTCCTGCTCTGGGGACAATTAGACAGCAGAGAGCAATGTATATCCACTCTCTGAAAAGATGTCCAAGAACAGAATGGCACTCATCCATTTACTGGTTCACTTAAGCCAGTTGGTTTCTCTAGGTTTGACCCCCTGTGAAAACATTTCCCCCAAACACCTAACATAGTACCTGTAATCACACCATTAAAACTTTATTCTTTCTAGCCTCCCACAGTGCTCTACGATGGAGCTTAGCAAAGTGGAATCTGAGCCTACTGACTTGTGAATAGGAATGTGTGATTGGCATCAGGTTTGAGATCTAAAGGGTACTGTTATGGGATGGAAGTAGGTCAGAGGAGTCACTGGGGGATATTCCTTCTGGAACCAGGCAAGGGTGAGGCTGAGATGAGAATCAGCCTGGCACCACAGACCTAGTCAGGATTCAGCAACGAGCATGGCTGGTACTTGATGGGCATGTACGGAGGCACCTAAACCTGTTGTTAAAACACTGAAATAGACCCTTATGTTGTAACTAGTTGCTGTCATGTTGGATTAAAGCATGAATGGTGGAATCTCAGGCACAATGAGAGGTGGTCGGAAAGCCCTAGCCACTCTGTAAGGCCAAGTTCCCCACCTCCAGCCCTCCTCTCTATCCAAAAACCAAAAGGAATGTGGCCCCCAGGTCAACAGTCACCAGAGAAGTAATTTATCTTTTCTCAGCTAGGTGGTGGGCTACCAAAAAGTGAAGGAGAGGCACAGAGGAAGGTGGAGGTGGGAGGGAGCCAGAGATAAAGTTCTCCAGCTTCACTCTGTACAGACAAGCCACCCTGCACTCTGAAGAGGAACACAGTAGCATTAAGCTGTTCCTGAGAGCTGTCAGGGG
This sequence comes from Panthera tigris, assembly GCF_018350195.1. Lineage (NCBI taxonomy): Eukaryota > Metazoa > Chordata > Mammalia > Carnivora > Felidae > Panthera > Panthera tigris. Next base: position 51,925,162 of record NC_056661.1, read on the forward strand.
TAAGTCTCTCAAATGCTCACATTCTGTGGGCTTCCATGAAGACTAGAGCAACCAAAGTACTCAGGGTGAAATGTCTGGCCGAGAGGTGGGAAGCCCTCTGAAAATCCCTAAAAACTGAAGAGTACCCAGAATACATAAAGGGCTCCTATAAATCAATAAGATGACAGCTTGCCCAGTAGACAGGTGAGTAAAAGACTTGAACAGGCACTTTACAAAGAGAATGTCCAAAGGGTCAGTATGTATATATGTAAGGAGGCGCAACCTTATCACTGATCAGGGAAAGGCAAGTTAACACCACAGGGAAAAGCAAATGAACACTTCAATGAAATGCCTCTACACACCCACCAGGGTGGCGAAAACACAAGACTGACAACACAGGTGTCGGCAAGGATCAAGAGCACCCGAAGCTCACATATGTTGGAAGCATATGGACGGATCTCACCGATAAAACACTGAAGGAAAGAAGCCAAACACAAAACACTACATACTGTAGGACTCTGTTCCTATAACGTTCCAAAGCATCCTGGTAGGAGTCAGGGTAGTGGTTATGCATGGGAAGTGACTAAGAAGGGTACAAAAGGGGCTCCTGAGATGCTGATACTAGAAGCTTCTTAATCTGGATGCTAGTTTCGTGGATGTTGTCAGTCCGTGAAACCCATGGAGCTAACGACATACAATTTGTGCATTTTTCTGTATACCTGTTATACTTAAGTAAACATTAAGGGAAAACCCTTGGGGAAGGTACTTCCCCATATTCACAAATCCATATTCTTTCCTGGAAAACATTTACCCGACTACATTCCCACCCCTTTTGGAAACACTGAAAGAAATAGCCATATCTGCTAACACAGATGTCTCAAAAAAAAAAAAAAAAAAAAAAAAAAGCTTGCTGTGCAGAATCTCTGTATGGACAGGCTTCTTGAGAGGGTCTGCTCTGCAAATTTTCCGTGTCCCCTTTTATGTTCGTATTTAACAAGTATTTACCCAGCACCTAAAATGTGTAACAGTCCAGAAGCTCGTGTCCCGCTCTCAACGGGCTGTGAACGAGAGGATGACCCTGACTTTACAGATGAGGAAAGTCAAGGTGGAGAGAGGGCAGATGGCATGCACAAGGCCTCATGGCCATGTGCCAGAACTGAGATGTGAGCCCTTAGGCTGGCTCCAAGTCCAGCATTTCTCTGTCGGGTCACAGCTGCCTGTTCACACTGGACCAAAAGTTCTGAAACTTGAAAGGAAAGGAAATTCTAAATCAAGCACCATCTTTCGTTAATTGCACATCGTTCCCCTTCCATTCATCTATGTCTGTTTAATTCACACAAACATCCGTGCAGGCACCCGTGAAAGCAGTCCCCATGTAGGCCTGCAGGGTCAGGGGACAGGCAGACTGGGCTCTGTCCACACAGCCTAAGGGAAGTTGCAGCTTGCTCCTCTAGGACAGCCTAGACACCTACCTAGGGGCCTGACGAGCTTCAAAACAAGCCTACAAATGCCACGTCCTGATGAGGCTGGAAGCAGGCCTCTTCCCCATCTGGAGAAAGTGAGGAGGGTCTTCCAAGACTGAGTGGTAAGGGACAAAGTACCTGGACTCAGGCACCAGTTCCAGCTTCCCAGAGGTCTGAGAATTCAAGTCCATCCCCAACCATGCTGGTGATATGCTTCCTCTGCTTTCTCTCACCTCTTGCAGGCACCTAGGATCCTCACACCCCTTCCCTCCTCCCATCCTCAGAGAAAGCCCCAGCCGCCCTGAAGTGATACCTTGGTCAAGACCCCACTTCCCTCAGAGCCTCAATATACTCATGTGAAAAATGGGAAATCTGGGCTATGCTGATTTCATCATTCCTTTCACCTTTAATATTTGGGAGTTTCTCAGACCTCATTGAAAGCAAAACACCCAGGCACCATCCTTGAAATTTCAAGACGGAATTCATGTTCAGGTTGGGGCTGGGGCTTCTGTATGCTCCCACATCATCCCTGAACAATTCTCCAATGCTTATCAAAGTTGGCCCTTAGGGTGGCTGGCTGGCTCAGTTCATTAGAGCATCTGTCTCTGTCCCAGGATTGTGAGTTCAAGTCCCATGTTGGACATAGAACCTACTAATTAACTAACTAACTAACTAACTAACTAACTAAAGTTGGTCCTCTATTGAATCAGTACTTTTTACATTATTTATTTATTTTTTAGAGAGAGAGAGAATGTGAGTGGAGGAGAGGGGCAGAAGGACAGGCAGAGAGACAGAATCTCAAGCAGGCTTCATGCTCAGTGTGGAGCCCAATGTGGGGCTCAATGCCATGACCCTGGGATCATGACCTGAACTGAAATCAAGAGTTGGATATTTAACTGACTGAGCCACACAGGTGCCCCATGAATCAATGTTTTTCATTAAATTTAAAAAAAAAATTTAATGTTTTTTATGTATTCTTGAGAGAAAGAGAGACAGAGCATGAGTGAGGGAGGGGCACAGTGACAGAGGGACACAGAATCCGAAGAAGACTCCAGGCTCTGAGCTGTCAGCACAGAGCCTGACATGGGGCTTGAACCCATGAGCCATGAGATCATGACCTGAGCTGATGTCGGGTGCTCAACCAACTGAGCCGCCCAGGAGCCCCTGAAACAATGTTTTTAAACACCTCCCTGAAGATTCTCATTAGTAGAGGTATGAGAAGCTAGTTGAGGTAATTTCTGCTGGCCCAAACTGCCCAAATTGGGACCCATGGGTACCTACCTAACCATGCCTCAGTTTCCCTATAAAGTTGGAATAATGGTTTCCTTGAGCCTCTGATGGGCAAATGGAAGAAACACAGTAAGTTCCTGGAGTGGTGTGGCAGGGTACCGAATCCTGAACCCCATCAGAGAGAATTCTAGGCTGTATCTCCTGGACAAGGCAGGGTCAGGGCAGGAAGGAGGGAGGCAAGCCCGGCCTCACCTCATAAATCACGGGCCAGGAAATGCAGGGCAGTTGCCCTTGCCTCGATATATACTACACATTAGATGCTTCACTGGTGTCCCACAAGGGAGCTTTGTGAACAGAGGGGCCGGGAAGAGGGGTGGGCAATTAACATAAATAAAACCTTGGGCCAGCGCTCCCCCAGGGTCTTCCAGCAATAAAAGTCTCCTCACGCAGGGGCTAGAAACACGGCTTTATTTTTTTTGGAGGGGAGCATTTGGCTCTGGGTTTGAGGGCACACAAAAGGCCCTCAAAAAAGAGACAGAAATCTATTACCCTCCTGGCCAGAAAAAGCCCCGCTGGAGGCTGGGCCAAAGCCAAGGGCCAAGAAGCTGTCCCAGGGGGCCTCAGGGAGGCCTCTTCGAGGGGACCAGGGGTCCACTGAGGGGCTGCTGGCTGCAGGGAAGGGCTGTGAGGGCATGCTTAGCCTCAGGAAATCTGGGACATCAGGTTTAATTTCAGGCCATCCACCAGCAAGGGGTCCAGTTGAGGAATCACTCAGGGGCATCTCTGGGGAGCAGTGATTCTAGGGAGTCAATGTTTAGGTATGCAGGCTATGTCCTCAGCAAGTATGTTTGGTGGAGGGCTCAAGTGAGGCTGAAAGCGTAGTCTGTGTTCCTCACCAGAGGGGGTGCCCTTGTCTAGTTCATCTGCCCAGAGAGGTGGGGCCTTGCTTCATTTAGACAGAGGCTCCATATAAATGTCAGGAGGCCCTGGCCTTTTGCTTGGCATGATTAACACAGACAGTACCTATTTAGGAAACACTCACTCTGTGGCAGGCACTGTGTTAATACTGTCCATATACAGAAGGTGGTTTAGCCTAGTGAAAAAAAAACTAAATTGATAGTCAGATATAGCATTTCCTAGCTGTGTAACCTTGGTCATGTAATTTCGTCTCTCCATGCCATAGCTTCCTCAGATACAAGACGTGGATCATGTGGCTGCTTTGAGGATGTGATAAGACAATGCATGTGAAGAGCAGTGCTTGGCACATAGTAAGAGCTCATTATAGTACCCGTTATCTGTGTTATCTTGACAACATGCAGAAAGAAAGTATTGGTTTGGGGACTGCCAGCTGCTGTAACAAATAAACCCTTACAATTCAGTAACTTAACAAATACTTTTTTGCTCACATGCTCCAGTGCTGGTGTGTCTGCTTGGAAGGCAGCTTTACTCCATGTGGTGACTCAGGGATCCAGGATTAGAACTCTGGAGTCTTCTGTATCTAGGAGGAAGTTGAAAGAGATGGTGGAGGAGATACACCTCCTTCTTAACCCCACTGGCTTGGAAGTGACACACAAACCTTCCACTGACATTCCAGTGGTGAGAACTAGTCACGTAAGTGCAAGGAGTGCTGAGAAAGGCCATCCCTGTCTGGCAGCCGCTACTCAACTCTACTATGATGGAAGAGCATCACAAGCCACGGAGGACAGTTAGACATCACTGTCACCTCTCATTCAAGGATAAAGATGCTGAATCTCAGAGAGATGAACTCACTCAAGGCAGAGCAGTTTGTCTATGGCAGTGCTGAGATCTGAGCACATGTCTGAATCCTAACCTTCACGTCTTTCCGCTGAGGAGTCCTGCCTCTGTCTGCGGCATTGTTTCTCCTCCTGTCTAAGCCAGGTCTTCCAACCCCTGGGAAGGAAAGAGTAAAGACCTGACTCAGACACTGCAGGTGCACCAGCCACATGGTCAAAGCAGATTCAAGAGTCCTAGTAGATGCTGAAAATTGCTGTCCCTGGGACATATGGAACAGAATGGAGGGAACCCAGGTGATGGTCAATATTTATAGCCCCATCTTGGAGCCAGACCCTAGTCCTGAAGGTGATGGGGGTACAACAAGTTAGAAAGAGAGGATAGGGAGAGAGGAAGGTCAACCTTGCTGGGCTGTGTTAGCACATATCTTCTGGGGAGCTCATCTCTGAGCTGAGGGGCAACCAGGGGATTCTGGGAATGTGTATGAGGGTGTCTTGGCTTGGCTCTCCCAGAAGCAGACTCAAGGCAAGTGTTCAAGCAAACATTGCTTATTTGGAAGGTGATCTGAGGAAATACCAGTAGGGGAGGAATGGCTTATCAAGTGCATGACCCCTGTGGGTAACTCAGTCTGGTCTTGCTGGGGACCCTGGGACACAGAGTAGAACATGCCCCAAAGCTATTCCAACAGGGGTTTTTATTCACTGATTCCCCCACAGTAGGTACTGCTAACATGCAGACAGGGTATGGGTAGGGAATCAAAAGTATTTGTTCCCTGGGTATTACCCTGGGGCCTGAAATTGTGGGGAGAGACTGGATGTTGGTGCCAGGACTGCTGGTGTATTTCCTGCCTTGGCCAGGATTAGCTTAGAAATTGGGGTGATTCTGTGGCTGTGTGTGCAGGAAGTGGAGGGCCAGGGATGACTCTATGATGTGGGAGGGGAGGGAAGTAACCATATCCTCCAAGATGGAGGACAAAGGGATGAAGGATGCCTGGGGTACCCCAGCCACTGTCCCTCTGCTCTTCTGCCCTCTCCAAGTCCCGACTGCTTCACTTGCATCCATCAACTCAGCAGGAAGTGGAGGAGGAAGCCAAGAGCACACAGCAATTCACCTTAAGGCAGAGCAGGGCAGCCAAGCCAGCACCCATATGGCCCAGGTGCCAGGTGGCCATGGAAGCACCCTCTGAGGCGAGAAGTGCCCTCCATGTGAAGATCCCAGTCCCAGGGAGTTAGCCCTTGAAAGCACACCACTAAGGTCTTTTCTCCCCGACTTCAAGAAGTTCCATAGAAGACTGACATTCACCAGAATGAATGCTCACTGAAATGCATTAAAAGGCAATTAAGTGTAATTTCCCTGTTGGATATGAAAAAGCAGCTGGGGGCTGGTGCACCAACAGCACTTACAGCCAGCTCTTCAGGTCCCAGATTTGTGGCCAGAGGTTCAGAGAGTTTCACGGAGTGGGAAGGGATGCTGGTCATGAGCCCATGACTTTGCCCTACTAGAACTGCACAAGGATTCCCGGAAGGTGCCTCAATGTTCTGTGAGCAAGAAATGCAGGCTGACACCTATCAGTGTTAGCATAGAAAATCCTTAGCCTGTGTATTGGAGGCTGGACAAGACTGGGGCTGAATCCCTGGCTCATCACTTGCAAGTTATCTGACCTTGACCAGGTGATTTCACCTGTTTAGCCTCCATTTCCTTACATGTGAAATGGGAACTGTGATAGTAATACCTGTTTTTCCAGGGAAGTCAGGAGGATTAAATGGGAGAAAACACCTGATACATAGTAGCACTCAACTATTATTTATTAAGGAAGACAGTTGGAATTTAAGAAAATTATTAGTAACTTATGGAATACCTACCATGTGTGGACACTGCCAAATACTCAATATGCATTGTCTACTTAACTCTCTCAAGCAGGGTGCTGGGATCAGGTAGAAGTGGAGACTGGACAAACGAACCCAGTCCAAGGCGGATGGGCAGCAGGGGACAGTGGGCATATCTCACTTGGGGTTGGTTGCCATAGGCATTTATGTCAAAGGGAGCCCAACTTTGTAAGTGGAGCAGGAGAAACCAGGTTGCAATGATACTTGAAGTCTAGCAGGCAATAGATGTGGCTTAAGAAGTGGCATGCATCCCACTGCTCTACAGGCTGTGTCTCTGGCAGACATAACTAATCTATTACAGAATGGTCCCCTGGAAGTCTCTAAGACCTTCTCACTGAGAGTTGCCAAATGAAGTTAGATCAACTTTCTGCCTTTCTACTCATAGATGAATCCATGGAGAAGGGTGGGTGTGAGAAATGGGAGTCCTTCACAATTGGGGGTGCTGCTCTCAGACTCCAGACCTAGATAAAGTGCAACTTCCAAGTGCCAGTGGGGAGAGAACTCCTAGTTAGTGCCTTCTTCCCCTATCACATATACACCTCTATGGGCCAGGATTGGCTCAGGAAAGCAGCGGGGGCTGAGTCTGCAAATTCAAGAGTACCAAGACAGCAGGTGAGCAAAGGCTGGAGGTGGCAGAGGTGCCTTCTGACAGCTTCTGTCCCAATCAGTGCCTCAGTTTCCCCATCTGGAAAACGTAGCAGATGGGGTAAACTCCCCAGTAACCTCCACTCTCCTAAAACCAAGCCAGCCAACCCTGCTATAGGGTTGTCTCCAGAGATGATATTTGCATCAAGGAGCACAAATGAGTATGGTCTCAAGGAGCTTCTTCTCCTGGGAGGAATCAGGGGTGCAGAGTCAAGACAGAAGCCATGCTCCATCAGACATATCATGGCATTTCTCAGGGCTGCCCATGTACTCCTGTCGCCTCCAAATGTGAATTGTTCATTTTACGCTTTCCTGACTCCATCACTCAGTTAACCAGCCAGTAGGGTAGGTGCCAACCCCTCCATGCCACCTTTTGCATAATGTAGAGAGAACTAGAAACTTCTGCCCTGAAATGACTGACATTCTCTCTGTTTTCTGTTCTGCTGTGTCCAGGCCACTGCCCTCCCCTCCTCTTCTCCCTCACCTCTTTTCCCCACGTGTCTTTTGTATTTGTTTCCATTCTTCTAAGCTTTCTAAGCTCAGCGTTGTACAACTGTAACTTAAATTCCTCTGCTCTTTTTCGTGTATGTTGATCCTTCCCTACAGACCAGTCAGTGAGTGAGAATGAACACGTACAGGGATTTACAGAGAGGAGGAGGGGATTGTGCACATCAAAATGCCAAAGCCATTACTTAGATTATTCAAAGTTCAAGTCTCTTTTCACTTTATGTCTAAAAGGCTCGTGTTCAAAGCCTCTGGCTTTCTGTTTCCCGTGGATGCTTCTTCCTCTTATACTTGATCATTACCTGCCCACAGTGACTTCTGCCTCATCACCAGCTGGAATCAGATGCAGGCGTGAGTGAGCCAGCTGTGGCGGCACACAGGCACCTGTGTCAGAGGGTGTGGAAAGGTGTCCATGTATCAGATGGGTGACCCTGGCCACATTACCAAAACATACCAGGGATTTCATTTGAAACATTTAAAAAATTTTTTTATTTTTAAAATTTATTTAAATTCAAGTTAGTTAACATACAGCATAATATTGGTTTCAGAGTAGAACCCATTGATTCATCACTTACATATAACACCCAGTGCTCATACCAACAAGTGCCCCCCTTAATACCCATCACCCATTTGGCCTGTCACCCCCACTTCTCCTCCAGCAACCCTCAGTTTGTTCTCTGTATTTAAGTTCCTCTTATGGTTTGTCTCCCTCTCTGTTTTTATCTTATTTTCCTTCCCTTCCTCTATGTTCATCTGTTGTGTTTCTTAAATTCCACATGAGTGAAATCATATATTTGTCTTTCCCTGACTTATTTTGCTTAGCATGATACACTCTAGTTCCATCCATGTTGTGGCAAATGGCAAGATTTCATTCTTTTTGGTCACTGAGGGATTTCATGATTCTTAGCCACATTTTCAGAATACATCTGGGGGTATTCAGACCCAGATTAAAGGTCTTGGCTCTTCCTTATGGATCTCCATGGGCAGCAGGACAAAGGGCCTGGGATACTTGGCAAACCTGAGTCACCAAAGATCGATTCAGTAGTTTTCCCTAGACACATGGGTGCTGTGAGGCCCCAACTGCTGCCCGGGGGCTGAGAGGACCCACTACTGAGTGTAGGGAGTGTCAGGCCCTTGCATCAGTGCTGAGCTGCTGTTTGCATATCGTAACTCCACAGGGTCTCTTGAAGGTCCTCTGCGGTGTTCACTCAACATGTTCACTCTTGGTGGTTTTACCTGCTTCCTTGACTTCACGCCCACCTAGACTCTGATGGTGTTCACAACCATACTTCCCACCCTGACCTCTCCCACAAACTCAAACCCACATATCAAGAGCCACTGGGCACATCCACCTGGATATTGCACCAGCAATACACAGCTAACATGGTCAACACCAAAGTCATCGAATTATTCTCCCCTTCCAATCAACCGTTTTCTCCTGGATTCCCCAGCTCAGGAACAGAACATCCTCCCAGTTATCCCATCCAGGATATAAGCACTACCTTTGACCATTCCTTGTCACTCACCAGGAACTGCCAAACCTATAAGGTTTTCCAGGTGGCTCTTTCATTGCCCAACCCTTCTACCTCCCTGTCCTTCCCAGATACGGGCCACCTGCAACTGTTGTCAGGACAGCAGCAACAGTTCCTTCCCTCATGGCCATTTCTTTTTTTGTTGTTTTTATACTTTTTTTTAAAAACATTTTATTTATTTTTGAGACAGAGACAAAGCATGAGCGGGGGAGGGGCAGAGAGAGAGGGAGACACAGAACCTGAAGCAAGCTCCAGGCGTGGGGCTCGAACTCACGAACTGTGAGATCACGACCTGAACTGAAGTTGGATGCTTAACCAGCTGAGACACCCAGGTGCCCCATGGCCATTTCTGCCATTGAAATCTTTCTCTTCACTGACATCCAGGTAATTTTTCAAAATGTAAACATCCTATCTGGCCATTCTCCTGCTTACATAAGTTCAAGAGGACTCGATGATAAACTTCAAATGAGCTGGGACTTCTTTTGCCATTTTTGAGTCATGGTCCTGGGAGGAGACAGATGGCCCACACACCCAGCTGGGTGACTGAGGACAGCTTAATAAAGGAACTGCTTAGAAAGGTATTGGCAGAGTTTAAGTAGAACGACAAAGATAGTGCAGTGCCCAAGACAAGTAACAGTGGGGAGCTTTTGCCAGCTGAGGCCTGAGGGTCAAGAAGAGGGAGCAATTTCCTTGACCCCAACAGAGCTATCTGGAGAGGGTAGGCGGATGGCAGCTGTGTCCTGGGAGATTTGGCCATGGCTAGTCCCACAGAGAGGGAGCTGGGGCAATCAGTACCCTGTTCTCTCTCTCTCCTTTCACCCTCTGGTCTCTTGCTAATGCCTCTGATTTGCTACCTCTAACCAGTACCCAGAGGTCAGATGTGCCTGCTGATGTGATCAGCGTGGGTCAGCTTCCTGGTGGACAGAGCAGTGCACAGAAAGGTGCCTGGTGGACCTGAAGAAGCCCACAGGAGATCCCAGCACACCACTGGCACCATCAGCATCCAGGAACCAAGTGCTCAGATAGTTGAATAAACCAAAGAATTGATAAATGTTTCCATATACACACGAGGAAGATAGGGACTAGTCTTGGTCAGGCATGTGGAGATCTTCATAAATCTGACCCAAACTGTCTTTCCACATGCCCTATATTGACTTCCAGCTAGGACACTGCTCCACGTCCAAAGCACTTCTCAAATGCCACCTCTGCTGTGAAGCCTTCCCTTACTTCTCCAGAAAGTTATCCACTTTCCCATAGATCTAACAGTCATTCTTTGCTTTCATTATATCACACATTCCTCTCTATTCAAATATATGTCTCTCCCTACCAGCACGAGCACTATCATATTTAGATCGCTAGCATGTGATAAATGTGAGATGCTCAATAAAATGTTAAATAGTTAATAAAAATGACAGGATGGAATTATGAGATATGGTCATTCCTAATGCCCACACTGGAAGCAATGGATTTTTCTATCCATTGTCAAAAATGGTTAGTGGTTTTTTTTTATCTTTTGATTTTTGAAAATCAATGTGATATCGTACAGACAGGAGACCATAAAATGATTTAATCTGTTTACTGTATAACAAAAGCACCAAGTGAAAAATCTGAAGGTGCTTTAATTCAGACCTAAGCAAAGCCAAAAACAGTGAAGCTGCCACTAAGGGAAAAGTTCCCCATTGACAATGAAGTGCTCCAGATTGCAATTCCCGTTCAGCTTCTCAAGCATCCTAAACTAATGGCATTGAAAGCCACCATTTGGAAGTAAAGTTTACAGTCTACTTACCGATAGAGAGGCATTTTGTGGACACGGTCTATGAAACTTGTTTTCATTTTGATGTTTTTAAAATCTAATTTCCATGCAAATAGGAAGGGATGTGTTCGAGAGCGTCGACTTTAGGATTTGTTTGAGCATCAAGCGGCATGACTAATATTTGGGGGGTTGGAAAGTATCCAAGGACACTTAAGGAATTCCAGTATTACAAAGGAAACCAAATATGTTGTGATTAGAGCATTCGCTGTCCCAAGCAAATAAATGAGCTGGCTCAGAAGAGGAGCCTGTTTTGCACTGCCCACTGGCTTCGGAGCAATTCTGTTCCCAAGAATCTGTAATCATGTAAGAAGACTCATTGTTCAAACTTGGGTTAAAAACTCACTTATCCAAATGTTTTTAAAATGGGTTTTTAAATATTCAGAGGACAAAAAATGCAAAATGCTAGGCCTGAGGGGGCAGTGGCTTGCTAATAGAGTCTTAACAAGTAATTTGTTTTTGCATTTTCCACGATAGTGAGTCTGAACTTGAAAAGTGGGAGGAAGGGAGAAGGTGGGGATTTAGATGCTTGGGATCTCTCTCTCCCGAACAAAAAGGAAAAGGGTCACGAAGGACGTGGTGTGAGGAATTTGGAGATATGATTCCAGGTTTTAAGAAACCTTCCTTGGATTATGTCATACAAGAATTCAGCTTTATCCTCAAGTGGAAAGATGAGTCCTTGTATTTGAATGTGAGAGGAAATGAAGCAGGAAAGGTAGTTAGCATAGGAAGTTCTCAGGATGAAATAGTTTCTAAAACGCAATTCCCTCATTCTATCTGTTAACAGCAAGTGAATAGTTTAGGCTTTTAAGATAATCAATCTGACGTCCCCACACAGAAAACCAAGTTGCGCTGGGGACCCAGATGGCCCGGAAAGCCCCTGTGTCTTCCCAATGTCACACCAAGGACCAACCTCAACATATGGAACATTAGAAACCAATTGAAGTTTAGTATAAGAAAATGTGCAACTTGGATCTAGATATTTGTACTTCTCCCTACCTTATTCTAAATCTGATATCAAGATCTTCTATTTTACAGTAGTTGAATAATATCTGTTATTTTTCCGATAAAGACCTAAGCCTTCTCTGTGTGTACACATGCCCACAAGATCTCAGTTACACACACTGGGTGCTTTGCCCAGAATCTGCACTAATCACTACCTCCCCTAGTGGCCATCTCGATAACTGCAGGCCTGTGTCCCTGTATGCCCCCTGGGCAAGGGCAACTAGTTTGGCCTTACAATTTCTCATCTATTGTTTGTCTCATGGTGCCACTGATGTGGGCACATGAGTACCACATGCTCTACATGTGCAAATTAATAGGCCTGTGATAAGAAAAACACAATTTACCAACATTAAAACGACAAGAGAGAGTAAATCTGAATGGTCTTATATTCTTTTTAAAAAATGTTTATTTATCTTTGATAGAGAAAGACAGAGCACAAGTGGGGGAGGTGTAGACAGAGAGGGAGATACAGATTCTGAAGCAGGTTCCAGGCTCTGAGCTGTCTGCACAGAGCCGGACGCAGGGCTCGAACCCATGAACTACGAGACTGTGAGCTGACCCAAAACTGAAAGCTTAACCGACTGAGCCACCCATGCACCCCAATCCTATATTCTTAAAGAAAAAAAATACAACTCTTTCTACACATTGTAAAGACCAATATTACATCATCTTATCCTCAAAATAAAGAGGAAACTTTCCCTAACTTTTTGAGACCAATACAGCCCTGATACCAAAACTAAATAAGGTTATTACAAGAAAAGAACATTATAGTCCAATATTAGTCAAAATAGAGATGTGAAAATCCTATTTAAAGTATTAGAAAATTGAATACAGTGATATGTTTTTTAAAAAAAAGGATAGGGGCGCCTGGGTGGCGCAGTCGGTTAAGCGTCCGACTTCAGCCAGGTCACGATCTCGTGGTCCGTGAGTTCGAGCCCCGCGTCGGGCTCTGGGCTGATGGCTCGGAGCCTGGAGCCTGTTTCCGATTCTGTGTCTCCCTCTCTCTCTGCCCCTCCCCCGTTCATGCTCTGTCTCTCTCTGTCCCAAAAATAAATAAAAAACGTTGAAAAAAAAAAAAGGATAATATATCATGACTGAGTCAAGTTTATTTGAAAAATGCTAGCGTGGCTTAATATTAAAATATCAATCAATACATTTCACCACACTAATGGAAAAATCCTGTCTCAAAAGATTTTTAAGAAACAGTTGATAAAATCAACACCTATTCATGATAAAAATCTCTCGGCATTGGGAATAAAAATGAACTTCTTTAAACAAAAAATGAGTACGTACAATATATGCACAGATTTTAATGATGAAAAACTGCGCTCTTTCTCCCTATGGTTGGTAACAAGATAAGAATGTCAATTATCTTGCTCACAACCTTGCTCAATTCAAAAAATTGAAACTAATAAATGAAGCTGTCAAGATACAGGATCAATTAAAAATATCAATAAATTTAAAAGGATTTAAATAACATAAATTATGTTCTTGAACTACAATAGGGTTAAATTAGAAGTCAGTAATAGAAAGATCTGGAAAATCCCCAAATACAGGAAACTAAATAGCACACTATTAATTAACTTGTGGACCAAAGAAGAAATTACCAGGGAATTTAAAAAATCTTCAAACTGAATAAAAATAAAAACACAATATATCACAATTTGTGAGACGCAGCTATAATTGTATTTACATGGAATTTTATAGTAATATATGCTTACATTAGAAAAGAAGAATTTCAAATCAATGACTTAAGTTTCTAACTTTTTACTCAAATTTATTCTAAGAAACTAGAATAAAAACAGCAGTTTAAACCTCAAATAAACAGAAAAAATTAAGAAGAAAAAAATTAAACCAATGAAATAGAAACATAAAATAAAAATCTACTTATTTAATAGAATCATTAAAATGAATACTAGGCAGATTTGTCAGAAAAAAATGAGATGACATAAATTGCCAACTTCAGAAATGAGAGGAGGGACATAAAGATTAATAGGGAATATTATGTATAAATCTATGCCAACAAATTTAAATGAAATGGACAAATTTCCTGAAAGACACAAATTTCCAGAGCTCACTCAAGAATAAGTATATATCCTAAATATATCTACTAAGGAACTTATTTTTGTGCTTCTCACAAAGCAAATTCTAGGCACAGAGCTTCATTGGTAAATTCAATGAAACACTGAAGAAAGAAAAAATCAATTCTATGCAAAGTCTTCTGGAAAAGTGAAGAGGAGAGATCATTTCTCAACAAATTCTACAAGGCCAGCATTAACCTGATAGCAAAACCAGACGACATTAGAAGAAAAAAACAAAAACAAAAACAAAACTACACACCAATCTCTTTCATGAACATAGATACAAAATATAAAACTTTAGTAAATCATAATTATAATATAAAAAGGATCAGGACCATGTAAAGTTCACCCCAAGAACATAAGGTTAATTTTACATTTAATATCAATATAATTCACCATTCTTATGGACCATGGACCAAAAAAGAAGAGAAAAAAAACCCCACATGTGATCTTCTCAATACATGCCAAAAAAGGAGGAGGAGGAGGAGGAGGAGGAGGAGGAGGAGGAGGAGGAGGAGGAGGAGAGAAGGAAGAGAAAGAAGCACATGACGGAATCCAACAACTATTTATGACAGAAACTAGGAATGAAGGGGAATGTCCTCAACCTGACAAAGGTGATCTATAGAAACCTGTAGCTAACATCATCAAACCTAGTGATGAAAGACTGAATACATTCCCCACAAAGATCAGGAGAGAGGCTGAGATGTTCATTCTTACCATTTCTATGTTATATTCTACTGAAGGTTCCATCCAGGTTTCTTGCACTAGGCAAGAAAAAGAAACAAGAGGCATGCAGTTTGGAAAGGAAAAAAATAAAACTATACTTACAGGTAACATTATAGTCTTTATAGAAAATCCTAAAGAATACTGTAATAAGTAAGCTTGCATATGAAGTTAGCATATAAAAATTACTTGTATTTCTATATACCAGCAAGAAACAATTGAGAATTGATATTTTTAAAAAGACTATTAATAACAGCATCAAAAATATGAAATACAGCTTTGAATAAAGGATACACAAGACTTATATATCAAAAATAATAAACACTGCTAATAGAAATGAAAGAAAGCTTAAATAGATGGAGAAATAAATATACCACATTTGTCAATTAGCAAAATCAGTATTAAGATGCCAATGATCTTTAGATTCAATCAATCTGAATCAAAATCCCAGCAGGTTTTTTTGTTTTGTTTTCTTTAGTAGAAATTGAAAAACTGATTTTAAAATTTGTATAGACATGCAAAGGACCTAGAATACCCAAAACGATTTTGAAAAACAAGAATAAATTTAAAGGACTTAAAAAATCTTGGATTCAAGATTTATTATAAAGCAATTTTATTTTTTTTTTATTTTATTTATTTTTTTTTTAAATTTTTTTTTCAACGTTTTTTATTTATTTTTGGGACAGAGAGAGACAGAGCATGAACGGGGGAGGGGCAGAGAGAGAGGGAGACACAGAATCGGAAACAGGCTCCAGGCTCCGAGCCATCAGCCCAGAGCCTGACGCGGGGCTCGAACTCTCGGACCGCGAGATCGTGACCTGGCTGAAGTCGGACGCTTAACCGACTGCGCCACCCAGGCGCCCCTATAAAGCAATTTTATAATCAAGGCTGTGTGGTATCAGTACAAAGATACAATGTCAGTGAAAGAGAATGAAAAGTCCACAAATAGACCCACATATACATAGTCAATTGATTTTCAACAAAGGTGCCAAGAGAGTCCAATGGGGAAAGGATAATCTTCTCAACAAATGGTTCTGAAACTGTTGAATATTTGAAAGTAAAAAATGAACTAGATCATTATCAAATCACACCATAACTCAAAATGAATCATGCATCTAAAATTTTTTTAATGTTTATTTATTTCTTAGCCAAAGGGTAGACAGAGCATAAGTGGGGGAGAGGCAGAGAGAGAGAGAGAAACACAGAATCCAAAGCAGGCTCCAGGCTCCGAGCTGTCAGCACAGAGCCCAACATGGGGCTTGGGCCCACGAGCTGTGAGATCATGACCTGAGCTGAAGTTAGACACTTAACCCACTGAGCCACCCAGGCACCCCTGAATCATGGATCTAAATGTAAAGCTTAAACTATAAAATTTCCAGCAGAAATAATGAGAGGAAACCTTAGTGATCTTTTCAAAAATTTATTTAAATTCAGGTTAGTTAGCATATAGTGTATTACTGGTTTTAGGAGAATTTTAGGTTTTTAGAATTTAGTGATTCATCACTTAGATATAACACCAAGTGCTCATTCCAACAAGTGACCTCCTTAATGCCCATCACCCATTTAGCCCATCCCCCACCTCCCCTCCCCTCTAGCAAACCTCAGTTCTCTGTATTTAAGAGTCTCCTTGGGTCCCTGGGTGGTTCAGTCGGTTAAGTGTCCAACTTTGGCTCAGGTCATGATCTCACAGTTTGTGAATTTGAGCCCTGTGTCAGGCTGTGTGCTGACAGCTCAGAGCCTGGAGCCTGCTTCAGATTCTGTGTCTCCCTCTCTCTTTGCCCCTCCTCTGCTCACACTCTGTCTCTCTCAAAAATAAAAAAAAAAATTAAAAAATTAAAAAAAAATAAGAATTTCTAATGGTTTGCCTCACTCTGTTCTTATCTTACTTTCCCTTCCCTTCCCCTATGTTCATCTATGTTTCTTAATTCCACATAGAGTGAAATCATCTGATACTGGTCTTTCTCTGACTTATTTCGCTTGGCATAATACACACTAATTCCATCCACATTGTTGCAAATGGCAAGATTTCATTCTTTTTGGTTGCCAAGTAGTATTCCATTGTACATATATACCACATCTTCTTTATCCATTCATCCGTTAATGGACATTTGGGCTCATTCCATACTTTGGCTATTGTTGATAGGGTTGCTATGAACACTGAGATGCATATGCCCCTTCGAATCAACATTTTTGTATCCTTTGGATAAATACCAAGAAGTGCAACTGCTGGGTCATAGGGTAGTTCTATTTTTAATTTTTTTGAGGAACCTCCGTGCTGTTTTTCAGAGTGGCTGCACCAGTTTGCATTCCCACCAACAGTGCAAAAGGGTTCCCCTTTCCCCACATCGTCACCAATATCTGTTGTTGCCTGAGTTGTTGGTTTTAGCCATTCTGACAGGTGTGAGGTGGTATCTCATTGTGGTTTTAATTTGTATTTCCCTGATGATGAGTGATGTTGAGCATCTTTTCATGTGTCTGTTAGCCATTTGGATATCTTCTTTGGAACAGTGTCTATTCCTGCCTTCTGCCCATTTCTTCACTGGATTATTTGATTTTTGGGTGTTGAATTTGATAAGTTCTTTATAGATTTTGGATACTAACCCTTTATCTGATATGTCATTTGCAAATATCTTTTCCCATTCCATCGGTCGCCTTTGAGTTTTGTTGATTGTTTCCTTTGCTGTGCAGAAGGTTTTTATCTTGATGAGGTCCCAATAGTTCATGTTTGCTTTTGTTTCCCTTGCTGCCAGAGACATGTCTACTAAGAAGTTGCTACGGCCAAGGTCAAAGAGGTTGCTACCTGTGTTCTCCTCTAGGATTTTGATGGTTTCTTGTCTTACATTTAGGTCTTTCATCCATTTTGAATTTATTTTTGAGTATGGTGTAAGAAAGTTGTCCAGGTTCATTCTGCATGTCACTCTTTTCCCAGCACCATTTGGTGAAGAGACTTTTTTTTCCAATTAGATATTCTTTCCTTCTTTGTCAAAGATTAGTTGGCCATATATTTGTGGGTCCACTTCCGGGTTTTCTATCCTGTTCTATTGATCTATGTGTCTGTTTTTGTGCCAGTACTATACTGTCTTGATGATTATAGCTTTGTAATATGGGTTGAAGTCCATAATTATGATGTCTCCAGCTTTGGTTTTCTTTTTCAACATTACTTTGGCTATGTGGGGTCTTTTCTGGTTCCATACAAATTTTTGAATAGTTCTAGCTCTGTGAAGAAAGCTAGCATTGTTTTGATAGGTATTGCATTGAATGTGTAAATTGCTTTGGGTAGTATAGACATTTTAACAATAGTTGCTCTTCTAATGCATGAGCATGGAATAGAATGTTTTTCTATTTCTTTGTATCTTCTTCAATGTCTTTCATAAGTGTTCTACAGTTTTCACTATACAGATCGTTTACCTCTTTGGTTAGATTTATTCCTAGGTATCTTGTGGTTTTTGGTGCAATTGTAAATGGGATTGATTCCTTGATTTCTCTTTCTGCTGCTTCATTATTGGTATATAGAAATGCAACAGATTTCTGTACATTGATTTTACATTCTGCAACTTTGCTGAATTCATGTATCAGTTCTATAAGTTTTGGTGGAGTCTTTCAGGTTTTCCATGTAAAGTATTGGTGGTGAAAGTATTCACCACATTGTTGGTGAAGAGTGGAAGTTTAAGGAAGGAAGTTTCTTCCTCGTCAATCTGTATGCCTTTTATTTCTTTTTGTTGTCTGATTGCTGAGGCTAGGATTTCCAATACCATCCCTATCATGTTCCTGACCTTAGGGGGAAAGCTCTCAGTTTTTCCCCATTGAGGATGATATTAGCAATACATGGTCTTCATGATGTTGAGGTATGTTCTTTCTATCCCTACTTTCTTGAGGGTTTTTTTTAATCAAGAGAGGATGCTGTATTTTGTCAAATGCTTTTTCTGCATCTACTGAGAGGGTCTTGTGGCTCTCATTCTTTCTTTTATAAATGTGGTATATCACGTTGATTTGTGGATACTGAACCAGCCCTGTAGCCCAGGAATAAATCCCATTTGATTGTGGTGAATAATTCTTTTAATGTATTGTTGGATTCAGTTTGTTAGCATCTCATTGAGAATTTCTGCATCCATTCTCATCAGAGAAATTAGTCTGTAATTCTCCTTTTTAGTACGGTCTTTGGTTTTGGAATCAAGGTAAATCTGGCCTCATAAATGAGTTTGGAAGTTTTCCTTCCATTTCTATTTTTTGGGACAGTTTCAAAAGAATAGGTATTAACTCTTCTTTAAATGTTTGGTAGAATTCCCCCAGGAAGCCTTCTGGCCCTGGACTTCTGTTTGTTGGTGTGTTTCTGATTACTGATTTAATTTCTTTACTGGTTATGGGTCTGTTCAAATTTTCTATTTCTTCCTATTTCAGTTTTGGTAGTTTATATGTTTCTAGGAATTTGTCCATGTCTTCCACATTGCCCAATTTGTTGGCATATAATTGCTCATAATATTCTCTTATTACTGTTTGCATTTCTGCAGTGTTGGTTGTGATCTCTCCTCTTTCATTCATGATTTTATTTATTTGGGTTCTTTCCATTTTCTTTTTGATAAATCTAAGTAGGTGTTTGTCAATTTTGTGAATTCTTTAAAAAAATCAGCTCCTCGTTTCATTGATCTGTTCTACTCTTGTTGTTTTTTTTAATTTTGATCACATTGATTTCTGATCTAATCCTTATTATTTCCCCTCTGCTGGTTTCAGGCTTTATTTGTTGTTCTTTTTCCAGCTCCTTAGATGTAAGAAGGAGACATTTCTTCCTTCTTTAGGAAGACCTGAATTGCTATATACTTCCGAGAGGAAACTCTAGTGATCTTAGCTTTGACTAAAAAATTATTAAATAGGACACAAAAAGCATAAGCTATAACAAAAAAAATTAGTTAATTGGTTCCCATCATAATTAAACTTTCATTTTTAACAGATACTGTTAGAAAAATAAAAAGGCATGCCACAAATTGGGAGAAAATAATATCAAAACAAATATTCAACAAAGGATCTGTGTGTGAAATATATTTTAAAAATTTTACAACTCAATAGTAAAACAAAGAGTACAATAAAAAAAATGTTAAGAGATTTTAACTGTCATTTCACCAAAGAAGATAGTAAACAAGTGCATGAAAACATGCTCAGCAATATTAGTCATTAGGGAAATGTAAACCAAAACCACAATGATATACCACTTTGCAACCACTCTGAGTGGCTAAAATTGAAAAGACTGATCACTCCAAGTGTTAGTGAAGCATTTGGAATTTTCATTGTCTGCTGTTGCGAACATAAAATGGTATAGTCACTCTGTAAATGAGACTATAGTTGCTTAAAAATTAAATATACCCCTACTATCTGACTCAGCCATTTTGTGCTTGGGTATTTACTCAAGACATGAGAACTGAAAGTAAATGTCCATAGAAAGACTTATACACAAATGTTCACAGCTGCCTTATTTATAATAGCACAAAACTAGTAATAGCTCAAATATCCATCAACTGGTGAACGGATAAACTGTGTTATATCCATATAATGAATATTCAGCAACAAAAAAGGAACCAACTATTGATACATGTAGCAACTTGACTGAATCTCAAGATAATTATCTTAGTGAAAAGAACTCATACCCTTTCCAAAGTAAATATTGAATGAATTTCCATTTGTATAAAAAATCTAGAATATGAAAACTGATATACACTGACAGAAAGCAGATTGGTTGTATAGTGACAGACGGGGGTAGAAAAAAATGTTGTATAAAATTGTTATGAGGAAAGTTTGGGGAGTGACGGATGTCTTCATTATCTTGATTGTGGTGATAGTTTCATAGTGTATATGTATGTTAAAACATATTAATTGTACACTTTAAACAGGTACAGCTTACTGTACTTCAATTATACTGCAATAAAACTAGAAAAATCAATTGTACTCTATTGTATTTTCATATAATAGCACAAGAAATGGGAAAATGGAGTTTTTTTTTTTTTTTAATTTATTTTTTTTGGGACAGAGAGAGACAGAGCATGAACAGGGGAGGAGCAGAGAGAGAGGGAGACACAGAATCGGAAACAGGCTCCAGGCTCCCAGCCATCAGCCCAGAGCCTGACGCGGGGCTCGAACTCACGGACCGCGAGATCCGAGATCGTGACCTGGCTGAAGTCGGACGCTTAACCGACTGCGCCACCCAGGCGCCCCATGGGAAAATGGAGTTTTAAAAATACCATGTACAAGATCATCAAAAATGTAAAATATCTAAGCATGCATCTAACAAAAGATGTGTAAGACCTCTACGTTGAAAATTACAAAACGTGATTGAAAGTAATGAAAGGAGATCTAAATAAATGGAGAGAGATTCCATGTTCATGATAGGAAGACTCATTACTGTCAAGATGTTAATTCTCCTCCATGTGATCTATAGATTCAATACAATCCCAATCAAAACCCCCAATTGGTTTTTTTACTGGAAATTGAGAGCTTATTTTTAAGATGTACAGTATATGGAAATGTAAGGATCTAGGATAGCTAGGGCAATCTTAGATAATCAGACAAAGTTGAAGATTTCAAGCCTTAGGAAAAACTATAATAATTAGGACAGTGTGGTACTGGCACAAGGACAAATAGACCCATAGAACAAAATAGAGGGTCCAGAAAAGATCCACACATATATGTTAAAATAACAGTGTCAACTGAAATTCAGTGGAGAAAAAGATATCTTTTCAATAAATGCTGCCAGAGCAGTTAGATAACCATAAGAGAAAAAATCTTGCCTCCTAGCTCCTGTCATATACAAAAACAAATTCCAGATGGATTACAGATTTCAATGTGAAAAGTAAAGCCATACAACTTTTAGAAGGAAACCTAAGAAAATATCTATATTCCACTAAGCATGCAAAAATTTCTTAATCTGAAAGCAAAAGCATACAACATCAAAGTTATTAAAAACAAAAGCCACAGGTGGGAGAATGCATTTAATATATATGTCTGACAATACTTCTATCAGAATTTTTCTAAATGTTTATTTATTTTTGAGAGAGAGAGAGAGACAGAGATAGAGACAGAGTGTGAGCAGGGGAAGGGCAGAGAGAGAGGGAGACACAGAATCCGAAGTAGGCACCAGGCTCCAGGCTGTCAGCACAGGGCCTGATGAGGGGGTCAAACCCACAAATGGTGAGATCATGACCTGAGCCCAAGTTGGATGTTTAAGCAACTGAGCCACCCAGGAGGCCCAGTGTATGATAATTTAATAGGAACTCCTACAAGTAAATAAAATAGGCAGAAAATCCGGGGCACCTCGATGGCTCAATCAGTTAAGCATCTAACTCATGATCTCACCGTTTCGTTGAGTTTGAGCTTGACCTCAGGCTCTGTGCTGACAGTGTGGGGTCTGCTTGGGATTCTCTGTCTCCCTTTCTCTCTGCCTCTCTCCCATGTGTACTGTCTCTGTCTCTGTCTGTGTCTGTCTGTCTGTCTGTCTCTCTCAAAAAAGGGGGAGCAGAAAATCCAATGGAAAAATGGGCAAACAACCTGAACAGGCATTTCACAAAGGAAGACATCTGAATGGTCAAAAGACATGTGGAAAGTGCTAAATATAATTACTCATCAAAGAAATGAAAAAATGCTAATTAAAAACCCATCATTGCATAGCCATTAGGATGGTTAAAATTATAAAGGTAGAGAATAATAAGTGTTTGCAAGATTGTGGAACAAAAATGACTCTCATACTTTGCTGGTAAAAGGGTTAATTGTGTAACCATTTTGAAAACTCTTTGACAGGATCTACTAAATTGAAGTACACACACCCTAAGATCCAGCATTTCTACTTCTTATAAATATAACCAACAAGAATGTGTGCATAAGTTCATCAAAAGACATATACAAAAATGTTCACAGCAGCACCATTCCTAATAGCCCAAAGTGGAAACAACTAGAATGTCCATCAAATGTGGAATAAATTGCAGTATATTAACACCACAGGAACAAACAAACTATAACCACATGGATGAAGCTCTTCCCATCCCCTCAGTAATGCTGAGTAGAAGAGGCAGCCAGACCCAAGAGTACCTACAGTAGGATTCCATTTCTATAATGTTCATAAGCAGCAAAGATTAATCTATAGTGTTGAAAGTTAGGGCAGTAGCTCTTCTTAGGAGCAATAGTGATTGCGAGGGAGCATGAGGGACTTCTGGTGCTGGCCTTGTTCCATTACTCGATCTGGGTGTTAGTTATGGTGGCTCACCCTGTGAAAATTCACCCAGCTGTATAATTACGGCTTATATGCATTTGTTTTGTACGTCATACTTTAAAAAAAAAAGGTTGATTTACTATGTGGAAAGTGCTGTGATGGAGCCTAACAGGGTGCTGGAAAGAGAATTTGGTTGGAGTCATCAGTCATAGAGGGCTCCTTGGAGGAAGGGGAAAATGACATGGGAAATCAGCAAATGAAATAAATCAGGACTTCCCACCCACTTCCCAGAAAACCACAGGCTGCAGGGTGATGATATTAGCATAACAGACCTGTGTTGGTCATTTAACTGTCTTTAAATTAGCTATCACATCCAGAGGTCCTGACTTTGGTCTTCAGCTTTCTTCTCTCTCCTGCTAGGAAAAAAATAAAAAAAGCTTCTTTGAGGGGCACTTGGGTGGCTCAGTTGGTTGAGTGTCCGACCCTTAATTTCAGCTCAGGTCATGATCTCACAGTTTATGAGTTCGAGCCCCACATCGGGCTCTGTTTGTGCTGATGGCACAGAGCCTGCTTGGGATTCTCTGTCTCCCCTTCTCTGCCTCTACCCTGTGCGCTTGCTCTCTCTCTCTCTTCCAAATAAATAAACTTTAAAAAAAAAAAGCGTCTTTGAAAATAGTCAGTCTACCTTCAATAGAAGCAAATGCTGCATCAGTTTTCTTCTATATTCCTAGTATAGGAAACTATAATTTTAAGCTATTTTAACTTTATCATTGAAATGATAAAAATCTGAAGGAATCCCATCATCGTCTTCAAAGATCCCCAGGGCCCCAGGCACACAGAATGGGAAAGGTAACAAAAGGCCTGGGAAAGGTAGGCTGGAGTGTGTCTGAGTGTGAGGAGGGGTGCAAGAAAACACCCCACTGATTTGGGGAACTCTTTTGCTGTCCACTGTTTTTTGTCTGTTGATTTACCCTTGAAGATCCTGCACTAGAAAAGGCAGCATTTACTTCATTTTGTTTGGTTTTGTCAAACAGCATGGGCTTTGGAACTAGGCAGATGGGCATTCAAACACATTCTGCTCCTTACTAGCTGTGTGACCTGTACTAAATACCTTTCCCTCTGAGAGCCTCAGTTTACCCATCTGTAAGGTCTGGCTTTTAACATCCCCATCACCTGGTACTGTTGTGAGGGAATGCTTGTATGGCTAAGCATTGGGCATAGCACACAGTGACATTCAACAAGCAGTACTTGGGTTCTGGTCACTATGGGTCACACAAGTAGATACCTCCTGTTTTTAGCCCAAGATCATCCTCTCTGCACAAAAGCTCTGCCTCAGTTTACATGCAGCATCTCTCTTTTCCTTCTAAATTGCCAGAGAACACCCACCTCCTTTACTCCTAAGTACAGATTCTTCCTATAACCTGTGAAAAATTACATCTTGAAGACGTAGGAAGAAGTTGGCCTCTGGACCCAGGCTGGTCTGAATTTCATCTGAGTCACTTGTTAGCTGCGTGACCTTGGATGAGTCTCTTAACCTTTCTGGGCTTCCAATTTCTTATTTTCACCATGGGAATAACAGTCACACCCACTTCATGGGATTATGGTGAGGGGTCAATGGGCACTTGATGTGAAGGCTCCTTGGACACTGATTGGCATACTGGAGGTGCTACGTAGATATCTGACCTCTTTTCTTTTTGCTATTTCCATGTATCCTAAGCTAACACATTCACTGGAGACTAAAAAAGTCCTATCATAGCCCAGGCCTTTTTACAATCTTAGTAAGAGATTGGTGTAGCTATTTAAAAAGACAAAATTCAATAATGACCTTAACAATAATAATAATAACAACAGCTAACTTGCATGTAAAAGCAGTTTCAGTTCATGCTCCCATGATGCTTACAGTCCGGGGGGAAGGTGGATATTCATCCACAAACCACAAGCTCTGGGAGTAAGAGGTGCATGTGACAGCTCACTTTCTTCTCAAATGGACCCTATGAGGTAAATACTATTCTTATACTCACTTTTTAGATGAAGAAACTGAGATTCAGAAAGGTTACAATTCTGATTCAGGTTCACCCAACTAGTAAGAGACAGAACTAGGTTTTGAGCCCAGGTCCTTCTTCCCACACTCTAGTTGTGAAACAAATACAAAGGCTGTAGATGAATCTTATCAATCAAACCTCTACAAGATAAAATTCTTGTTAGGCAGACTTTTCAAATAGGAGCCAGCTTCAGTCAGTAAGACTGTTATTCAGGGTGTCTGAGAAGGGGGGAGGGAGGACAGACCCCCCCAAAGAAGCCAGTGCTGTGATGCTTTGTTTTGAAAAGCTGTCAATTAGAGGTGGCTGAGTCTAAGGTGACATGTGTTTTAAGCTCTCTGTTTCACAGATGAGTAAAATGAGGCTCAAAGAAGGGAAGGGACTTGCTCAAGGTCACAAAGAAATCACTATGCAACTAGTTTCTCCACATACTTATACATCAATCCCAGGGAAGACTCTGATTAACTCTTTTGGATCACATGCTCATTCTTGCACCAGCCAATGAGTCCAGAGGCAGACCTAGCAACATGAATGACAGCCCCCACCAAAGCCACCCAAACACTTTTCTTGAGATGCCACAGGACTGGCTCCTTCTCAAGTCTTGGGCTAGAATGCTACCATTTCAGACCAGCTTTCTTCAACCACTCTACCAAAAGGAGACCCCTTCCCTGACCCTGTTACCCTTTTCATTTTTCTCTGTAGAACAAAGAATACAAAAAAGCTCCTTTATGGGGCACGTGGGTGGCTCAGTCAGTTGAGCGTTGGACTTCAGCTCAGGTCATCATCTCACATTCATGATCTCAGATCATGATCATGAGTTTGAGCCCTGCATCAGACTCCTCACTGGCAGAGTCTCTCTCCCTCTAGCTTTCTCTCTCTCTCTCCCTCTCAAAATAAGTTAAAAAAAAAACCTTTGAAACTGAAACAAAAACAAAGTTTTCAAGAAAAAAAAAGCTCCTTGAAAAGAGGGACTTTGTCTAATTTCTTGGCCGCTGTACCCCTGGTATCTAGAAACAGAACTTGACATATATTGATGCTTGATAAATATTTTTAGATAAAACTAAAAAAGAGTTGGGGAAGGAGTTTTCCGAAGGATCTGGAAGAAGACAAAAGGGAAAGCATAGCATGTGGATCTCAAGTGTTATACTTAACCCTACTTTACAAATTCTTACCATTGAACTACTGGTTGTTTTCAGTTTCTAAGGCTGCTCCCTCCCACTAGCTAGATTCTTTAATAAGGACCTTTTTTTTTGTGCTCTCTGAATCCTGCTCTACCCTCTTTCTGAAAAGCAAACAAATAAACAAACACAGAAAACTCCTTCTAATCCCTTGGTTATGCCTCACAAACAACAGTAATAATGAGAAATGACAAAAATGACAGCTTATCATTTATAAAGCATGAATAAGACCCTTATCTAGATACTCTCGGTGTTTCCCCAAATGTGGCAAATATCAATTACAGCATGTGACACGCAGACAAGTGTCACTTTAACAGTTATATCATTAATGGGTTACCTTCTACTGGTGGTAAACAATACTGTCTTTCCACTTAGGATAGCAATACAAAGCCTCCTTTAAATACAAACAAAATGAATCAATAGAAAGGAAAAGCAAATAAAAACCACAATGAGAAAAAAAAAAACCACGCTGAGATACCACTTCACGCCAATTAGAATGGCTATAATAATAATAACAACAGCAAGTGCTGGTGAGAATGTGGAGAAACTGGGACCCTGATACAGTATTGGTGGGAATGACAAATGGTGCTATCTCTTGATAGAATACGCAAGCAGTTCCTCAAAAGGCTAACCATAGACTTGCCGTATGATGCAGGAATTCTACTCTTAAATATAGACCCAAGAGAATTGAAAACATATGTCCATGTAAATCTTGTACATGAATGTTCATGGCATTAGTCATAACAACCAAAAGTTCAAAACAACCCAAATCCCTATCAAACTGATGAATGGACAAATATGGTGTAGTATATCCATGCAGTGGAACATTATTCAGCCAGAAAAATAAAGTACTGATGCATGCTATAGTGTGGATGAATTTTGAAAACATTACTCTAAGTGAAAGTGAAAGAAGCTAACACAAAAGGCCACATATTTTATAATTCCATTTACACAAAATGTCCTTAGTGGGTAAAATCCATAGAGACAGCAGGTAGATTGGAGGCTTCTTAGGCTGGGGAAGGGGTGGGTTATGGAAAAAATGGGTAGTGACTGTTAAAAGGTACAGGGTTTCTTTTTGGGTTGGTGAAAATTGGGGTGTTCAAAAACTATGGTGATGTTTGCACAACTATGTGAATATGACAAAATCATCGAGCTGTATGACTTAAATGGGAAAATTATATTATGTGAATTATAGATCAATAAAGTTGTAAGTATATATAAAGAAAATTTTACATACTACAGACAGCATACAAATATGAAAAAAAGCATCAAGAAAACAGATGTAGTGAATACAAGTTTGGGAAACACTGGATTAGATCAGTAATCCTAATAGCCCTATAAAGTCAATGGTGATTTTTTTCCTGTTGTACAGAAAACTGGACTTCAAGAGGTGAAACTGCTCAACCAAGGACAAAAAGTTTTTGGAAGATTTTGAACACAGACTGCTGACTTTAAAACTAGTACTCTTATCTGTCATGTTCCTGGGCTCCCAGGCTTTGAATTCAGCCCCCACCCCTACTTTTCTGATGATGCCTCTCCCCTCATGTGTCTCTCTGAGACTTGGGTCTGTCCTGCACCAATGAGCATCCATAGACTTTACTTGGGCTGGAAGCCAAGACAGGGATATCAGAGCTAGTTTCTAGCTAACAGGAAAGAACAAGCTCATTGTACAGAAGGGGAGACTGTGCACCAGGTCACAGAGGTAGTCAGAGGCACCTCTGAAACTCCTGGAGAGAGGTCTATGGCCAAGATGACCAGCTGTCCACCAAATATTACCCCTTCTGCATACAAAGTTATTGCTAGAAAATGGCTGCATGGACAGGAACCGCATTTCCCAGATGCAAGAGTATCAGTGGTGGCCTGACTTTAAGACAGTCTCCAATGACCTCTCCTCCTGCTGATCACATCCCTGGGTAGTCTCCTCTCGCACTGAATAGGATTGACCTGTATAACCAATAGGATATCAAAGAAATGATGGTGTATAGTTTCTGAGCCTCGGTCATAAAAGATACTACAGCTTCTACCTTGGCTTTCTTGGATCACTTACTCTGGGGAAAGTGATCTGTCATGTTCTGAGGTCATTCAAGCAGCTCTATGAAGAGATCTACTTGGCAAAGAACTGAGGCCTCTTGCCAATAGCCATGTGGGTGCACCATCTTGGAAGCAGGTCCTTCCATGCCACTCAAGCCTTCTGATGACTGCAGCCACAGCCCATTTCTTGACTGCTGTCTCCTGAGAAGCCCTGACACAACTACTCAGTGGTGTCTCTCCTTATTTCCTGAACCACAGAAACCATAGATAGTAAATGCTCATCATTGTAAGGCACTAAGTTTTAGGGTAATTTCTTATTCAGTAATAGATAACTATTACACCCTGTGACCAGTTCTTGCCAATGAAGTGTGAGCTGAAAAATTACATGCCACTCCAGGCTCATGAGGTTAAGATATGAGCATACCCTCTCTACTTTCTCTTCCTCTTTCCACAGAGGTATTTTTATTTTTTTCCCAAACAGATATTTGCACACCATCTGTTCATAGCAGTACTATTCATGGTAGCTAAGAGGTAGAAGCAACCCAAGTGTCCACTGAAGGATGAATGGATCAACAAAATGTGGTCTATACATACAGTGGAATCTTATTCAGCCTCAAAAAGGAAAAAACCTCTGACATACTACAACAGATGAACCTTACAAATATCATGCTACCTGAAATAAGCCAGTCACAAACAGACAAATATCATACAATTCCACTTATATGAGGTACCCAGAGTAGTAAAGTTAGAGAGACAGAAAATAGATTGGTGGTTGCCAGGGTCTGGGGCAGGGGAAAAGGGGAATTAGTGTTGAATGGATACATAATTTCAGTTTTGGAAGATGGAAAACTTCTGGATGGCGGTGAAGATTGTACAATGATGTGAATGTACATAATGCCAATGAACTGTATAGTTAATTACATCTGAAATAGTAAATTTTATATTATGCATATTTCACAATTTTAAGCTGTTGTCATGTGCTCAAAGGTAGTTACTCCCTCTGCTGCCCACCCAACTAAGCTTCTGTGCTGAGGGTTGGAGCTTTGGGCTGACTCATTCTTTTTCCGGCCGCCATTTGCCAGAGTACTGTTGTGGACAAAAAGAGTAGGATCCTGTATTTGGGACACAGGTTCAGTTGCATAAAACAGGTGCGCAAACAACAGTGGCTTAAACAAGATGGAAATTCAATTCTCCCACATACAGTCTGGACGTGGACAGTGCAGGACTGGCAATGTGACTCTGCTCCATTCAGTCCCTCAGAGATCCAGTCTCCTTTCTTGCACTCTGCCATCCCTAGGGTGTTTCTCCCCATGATTCAAGAGGGTTTGCCACCACATCTATGTCCTAAGACGCAAGGTGAAAAAAGGAGGGAAGAAGGGGCATGCCTCCTCTCTTTAAGACACTGCCATCTGGGGTGTCTGTATGAGGAGAATGTAATTGCTGCCTGATGTAGTGTCTGCCCCTTGCATCCTCCAATATGACATCAACTGCATTCCATCTTTCCATGGCAGCCATGAAGGTGCCTAGCAAAGACCTTGGGAACCCCATGTTGACCATAAAACAGCTACAATGTGTGTAGAACCTACATCCCTACATCCCTGCATGGAAGGCTGCCTGCCAAATACTTGTGTAGGGCTTTGCATTACTGAGAATAAACTTCAAACGTGGGCAAGCACTGAGCTTTGAGAGTTTATCTGTTACAGCAGCCACCACTCTCTTAAGTAACACAGAGCTTTATGACTAGAACATGGGAGGTTGAATAACACATTAAGGCTGAGGCTAGGCTGGACAATGAAAGATGACTTTGGAGGCAGGAGACCCAAATCCAAGCCCTGGCAACTCCACTTACAAGCTGTGTGGGCCATTCAATCTCTTCCAACCTGGTTTGCTCAAATGTAATTTGGAGATGATGCTAATATAAGCTACAAACTATTAGTGGTGTGGGCTGAGTAAGGAAATCTGCAAGAGCACAGTTGAGAAAGATCTGCTTGGGGCAGTGACAGACACCTGTCCCCTCGCCATCCTCCAAAGAGGAAAACAGATGGGCAGTTAGAAATGGGCAGAGCATATTGTAACTCATGGCTTGATGAGAAGCAAATGGCCCACTGGGGGGTGCCTGATCGCTAAGTCATGGCTGAATACCCAGCCTCGGGCAGGAAACTGTCTGGTTTGGATTTGGCAATAGCTTTGATTGGAGACCTCAAATAGCCCCCTGAGAACTTACTTGGTTGGGACTTGGATTGGGTTTGCAGCATGGATCAACTTTTTCTAACATTATATCTCAACTGGACAGCCATGGCCTTGAAAAGCTGAGACACTAAATGCTTTGGCTGCCACTCTAAAAAGTGTGGCCATCACATTGGTCCACACAGCAGAATCAGAAGCATAGATGCTTCAGAGGCTGGGCAGAGAACATAAGAGTGTGAAGAGGCTGGGTGCCACCTAGTAGTGAGTGGCTGGTACTATGATTTGTGTGGCAAGTTGAGTGTGTCTAGAGGTTCATTTTAAGCCCACAGATGAATTAAAGGCTCAGTTCTTAATTTATTGTCTTCTACTGCCCTAGCTTTTCTAGACTAATGCTGTCTGATAGAAATATAAGTCACATAAGCAATTTAATTTTTTTAGTAGCCATGTTTAAAAAGTATAAGAAAAAAGGATGAAATTAATTTTGAGTATATTTTATTTAACCCAATAAATGATTCTGATCACTATCCAATGTTTGTGGGATTCCCCCACCCCCACCCCACTGCCAGCAAGCAATTCTCAGTTGGGTTCTCGTTTCTCAGTTCTGACACTATCTACCAGAGATTGCGTCAGAAATCAGATTCCCCGGGTTAAGGGCTCAGTCCCACAAGACTGCGCACCCCTCGACTTCTGGCATAATCACAAGTCCAGGCTGTCACTTGTGCTTTTGGCTGACAAGCTATAAATCAAAGTTTCCCATGATGCCCTCCTTGGGTTGAATCGCTTCGCAATACTGGCTCACAGATCTCAGAAAAACAGCTTACTTACTATACTACCAATTTATTATAAAAGGATATAACTCAGGAACAGCCAGATGGAATAGATGCCTGGGGTAAGGCATGAGGAAGGGGTGTGGAATTTCCATGCTCTGTCCTAGTGCACCAATCTCCCCAGATTTCCATGTGTTCACTACTCCAGAAGTGATATGAACCCTGTCCTTCTGGGTTTTTACTGAGGTTTCATTACATAGAAACAACTGATTAAATCATTGGCCACTGGTGACTGACTCAACCTCCATCTCTCCTTCCCTTCCTGGAGGCCAGGGGACAGGACTGAAAGTTGCAATCCTCTATTCATGGTTGGTTCCACTAGTAACCAGCCTCTATAAATCACCTCATTACCATAAACCCAGCCGTGGTGGAAAGGAAATTATTATAAATAACAACATACTCATTTCAACTTAATGGCCCTCAAGTGATTTCAGGAACTGAGAATGAGAGATCAAATATTGGGACAAAAGATGGTTCCGTTGATCTTTTCCACTTAGGAAATTCTAAGCATTTGGGGATCTGTGAACTAGGAATCATGGAAGACCAAATATGTATAAAAATGTATTTTGGTTATCTTAATGACTAAATATATATTTCTTATAAATCACAACATTGTACCCAGTATAAACCAAGACATTATAATTTCAACATGTAGTCAATATTGAAAATATTAACTATTTTACATTCTTCTTTTTTTATACTAAGTCTTTGAAATACAGAATGTGTTTTAACACATTGCAGTTAAGACCAGCCATATTTAATCATTTGGTAACTACATGCGGCTGGTGGCTGCTCTGTTAGGCAAGGCAGTTCTAGGTAGGTGGCATCCCCCAAGCCCACCAGGCATCTCCATAATTCCATGCCTTTGTTTCCACGGTGCCTCTGCCTGACATAGCTTCCTCTCCTTTCCCCACCTGCACTCCCAGTCATATCTTAAGGGATTAATGCAAATTTTACCTCCTCCCTGAAGTTTATGCAACCCTGAAGGAGGAGAGGTGTCCTTTCCTCTGTGATTCCTTAAGATCTTGCATGGATCTCTATACTAGTGCCTGCCATACTGGATTATTGTTTGTTATCTCACTGAAAGGCCAAGACCATTTCTGAGTCATCACCAGCACTTAGTACATTGCTTGGCACAAAGAAGACCTCCAATCACAGCTGTTGGTTTTAAGAATAATTGTGGGGCTCTATCTGCGATGAGGATGTTAGGGCACCAGGAAAATTTCTTTAAAAGCTGCCCATGTTAAATTTTTTTATAGTGAGTTGCAATAAAGCAAGCGGCAGAAACAATGCTTGGGGTGTCATTGTTACCAGAGAAACTCTGAACCAGAGAGCTATGACTTGGGGTTGCATGTATCTTTAATAGTCATTCACTTATTAGTCTATGATTCTCTCTAGGAGATAGTTGAACCACTTTGCTGTATAGTTACAAGGCACGGTATAGCTGGGGCCAGTGGAGAGCACAGCATTTTACCAGTTGGGTAACTTGAGGTCAGTGTTGACATCTGTCATAAGAGGACCAGGGCCACCATATCGCACAATTCCAAAGTAACGATGTAAATGGGGTCCCCAGAGTTGAGCACTCAGAGTCTGTGTGGCCAGATGCAGTGGTCCTAGGAGCTGTAGCTGTAGGCAAATGTAAATATCTGTGACATGCTACTGGCTTTAGACATCTGAGCCAGGATTTCCAGGAGATCATTAGATATAAACACAAGGAAAATCAGAACACAAGGAACGATGTGTGTTCACACACACAGATGCTGCCCAATCCCAGAAGGACAACAGCTAAGAGTCCAAGTGTAAAATCAGTGTATGGAACTTGGAAAGCATTCTCTTATAGCAACAGGGCCCAGATGGGGGATTTGTTTCCCAGGTTGGCATCCAGGATAGAATAATTAAGTTTTAAACAAATGTTCTTGGGCTTAGATGAGGAAAAGATATACACTTCCTCCTTTGTTCTCTCATTTTTCCACTGAGATCAAACAGGGAAAGATAGTTCACGTGGGTAAAACCAGCGGCCAGGAGAGTACTACAGTCGGGCCTGGTAGGTCACAGAGGATACGTCCAAGAACTGAATTCTGACTTGACCATGTGATTCTGGACAAGTTGCTCAACATCTCTAAGCTTCAGCTTCATGCTGTGCAGAATGAAGCACTTACCATCCCTACCCCACACTAGTTTTGTGCAGTGTAACAGACGGGGTGCACGAGGGCCCTCGCATAGCCTGTGAAAGTGTTATCAGTCAGCTTTTCCTGTGTAACAACCTCAGAATCTCAGTGCATTTATTCTGCACTCCTCTTGACTGTGGATGGGCTGGGGCAGCTCTGCTTTAGGCTGTGGATCTGAGGTCTGGCTGGAGTTTCTCTGCTCCACTGTCCCCTTTTGGGGATCAGGCTAAAAGGGCAGCAGCTACAAGAGATACATTTTTTTTTTCATGGTAATGTCAGCAGGTAAGAGGGAAAGTGCAATTACACAAGTACATTTCAAACCTCTGCTTGGCCAACATGAACCACATAGTCAAGAGATGGGGAAGCACGCTCTGCCCACCATGGGGCCACAGCAAGAGTGAGGACATAGAACACAATTACAGGCAAGTGAACACTTAGGACCAGTCGTCAATTTACTGTAGTGTACAGATACAATTATTGTCTCCTTGAGTTTGGTCATCCAAACATTTCAGTGGAAAGTCAGGTAGGTCTTAACAGTATTTCCTTCTTTCAAAAGAAGGCTGTCCTAGGGGCACCCAGGTGGCTCAGTCGGTTAAGCTTCCAACTTCGACTCAGGCTATGATCTCACAGTTCGTGGGTGTGAGCTCCATGTCGGGCTCTGTGCTGGCAGCTCAAAGCCTGGAGTCTCCTTCGGATTCTGTGCCTCTCTGTCTGCTCCCCCCCACCCTGCCCCGCTTGTGCTCTGTCTCTCAAAAAAATAAAATAAAATAAAACATGTAAAAACATTAAAAAAAAAGAAGTCCATTTTAGGGATTGTGGCAGAAGATAAGCAGATGAGTGAAGGCTCAGGCAGGGAGGTGGCTAAGAGGCAAGGGGAGGGAGGTGTTCCCAGGCAGGGTCACCCGTCCATCTTAATTCTGGCCCTAAGAGTAAAGGTCTTGCCCTGAACCAGCAGTGAAAGCATTAAAATAAGAATGTTACCACAGCAACCTGGTGAGGGCAGTTCCTCAGTCTGGTGGTATAAAGGCTGCAAAATGATGCTTCACCCTGGAAGGTACGGTGATCAAGCAGTCCTAAGAATTTAGAGGGTGAAGAAATAATTTTAGAATTCATGAAGAAGATGAGCATTACAATGGGCTTAAGAGAATGAGTTGTGCCTGATAAGCAAAGGGGAGAAGGGGAAGGACACGAACAAAAGTGTATAAAGCCCACTGACACTCCATGGCTAAATGTAACAGACATTGATTATTACAGTTCCTAAGTCAGGAGGTGGGAGGTGGGCTGGGCTGGGTTTGCTCATACCTCTGTAGTCCCTGAGGTCTCTACTTTAGTCTGGGCTTGCCTTGAGGCACTTAGGCCAGGGCAACTCTGCTCCATATCCTGTTTTCCTCCTCACCTGTGGACTGACCCAGAACATCCTTCACAGGGTAATGGCAGAAGCCAAACAGAAACATTTACGGTCACTCAAGGCTTAGAACTGGCACCTCATCACTTCTTCCTCATTCTAGTGATCAGAGCAAGTCAGATGACTGAACTCCAGTGCTGGGAGGGTCCTGCAGAGTTACATGGCAAATGGCATGGATACAGGGAAGGGTGAGAAATTGGTATTGTTAATGCAATCCTGTTATAGTGGTGGTAGTGAGGCAACGTTTTTGCAGAAAACTGTGTTCTCAGAGACTCTTGTGATTGGGACAGCCTGTCCATAAGTTCTGTGTGCCAATCTAGCTTTCATGGCAGCGTCTCTAATGTGAGGAGTTTACTACCTTCTAGGACAGATTCTTTAGACTGGATGATTTGTAGGAAGTTCTTTCTGGTGCCTAATGCCTTTTTAGCTTCCTTCCTTTGAGAGGAACCATGGGGTGTTTAGGTCCTGCAGCTGTTCACACAATTGAGGACAGTGCACTGGTTCAGTGGTTGTGGCTTATCACTCCCTGAGCAAGACAGAGTGGGTGTATCTACACAAACTGGAGCAGGGCCATCCCCTCCAAGGTGGAGTGCCAGAGTTCTACTAACCAGGCAGACCTATCTTCCTTTTCTTCATCCTCCATATGCAGCCCCAGGTCAAGTTCTGTGGGTTTTACCACCCAACCCCCCCACCAATATCGCTCAACTCTATCTTCCTCTCTTCCTCTCCACTGCCACCTCCCTCGTGTAAGCTGCTGCATCATCTCTTGCCTGGACTATTACAGTAGTCTCTTCATAGCACTCACCCTACTCCATAAACCACTTTTCACAGTAATCTCTTTACAATGCAAATATGCTAATGTCACTCACTGCTCAAAAAAGTTTCCCCTTCAGGCACATCTTGATCCACACTGTCTGCTACAGCCTCAGCCTCAGTGATCGTCTTTCAGGACCCCCAACCCCTCCTCATTCACTTCATTGCTTCTGTCCCTTCAGGCTTCAGCTCATCTGTCACTTGCTCAGGGAGTCCTCCCTGATCTCCTTGACAAGGTCAGTCTCTCAGTGACAAGCTCTTAGAGACCCGCAAGGCTCCCTTTTATGGTGTAAACCAGAATTTCCAACTTCTATTAATTTCTGCGATTCCTGAACTAGGATCTGCCTCCTCCACTATTCCACAATGGTGGGCTGGTGCACTTGCTAAGTGGGCGCGGGGCTGATTTGTAGCCTTTGTAGTTTCCTGTGGTGTAAGTACAACCACTATAGCAGACTTCCAGCTCCCAATTTCAGCTCCCAAAATCCCTGAAAACTTAATAATTGGCTTTCATGAGCTAGTATGAGCTGGCTTCAGCATACTGCCAGGGCAGGCTTTCTATCTAGTTTTGCACCCTCACGACCTCAAGTATCTGAAGTATCTGAAGATAATTGAAGAACATAAGTATTTGGAGAATGAATGAATGAGCCATGCTGAAGTTTAAATAAGCCTTCAGGATGGCAATTTCTGGAAGATGAAAAACTTTGAATTCTTGCCCCCAAAAAGGAATAAGGAAGTCATGGCAATTCTATTCTTTGAAGACCATATATTTATTGAACAGGAATGTCTAATTCAGGCACAATCTAAGTGCTTTACAAATACCAACCCATTTAATCTTCATATCAACTAAAGGCAAATACTACTAGTACTCTCATTTTGCAGATAAGGAAACTGAAGCTCAGAATAATGTGCCGAGTAGGGAGACCTGGGCTTTGAACCCAGGAAGTGTGACTGTAGAGCCCCTGTTCCTAACCACTATGCTGTACTGCATCAGGACCAGCTCTGGGGATGATCCATGGCCCATATTCCCATCTTGCTCCAATCTCAGTACATCCATCCCAGGGGCCTGGGTGTATGCCCTTCAGGTCACTGCCACTCAAGAAATAACAAAATGGAAAAGGCCCAGAGATGAGGCTCCAAAATGATAGGGAAGATGTGGGTTCTTCCGTATAAGGAAAGAGGAAAACGAATAAGTCTTTTCCAGAGCTCTGATGTAAGCATGGGGATAGACTTTAAACATTTATTTACTAAATTCTAGGAGGAAAATACTGATTTGGTCAACTTTCATATGGAAACATTAAAACCTGAGAGGTGAGGGGTGCCTGGATGGCTTAGCTAAGTGTCTGACTTTGGTTCAGGTCATGATCTCACTGTTCGTGGGTTCAAGCCCCGCGTCGGGCTCTGGGCTGACAGCTCAGAGTGTGGAGCCTGCTTCCGATTCTGTGTCTCCCTCTCTCTGTCCCTCCCCCGCTCACACTGTCTCTTAAAAAAAAACGTATAAATGTTAAAAAATTTTTTTACAAAAACCCTGAGAGGTTAAGTTTGGGACATTAGTGTAATGTAAAATATTCTTCTCTCCATGTAGTCTCAATTTACCTCTAAGACCACCCTGGGAGATGAGGATAATCAAGATCATTTTGATAAACCAAGGACACCAAAGCTCAGAGGTAAGAGGTCTTACCCAAGGCCACATGAGCATCCATCAGCAAAACTGAGCCCAGGTCTGTGCCAGAGGCTGGCCACCCCCCACCCTCTCATGCTGTTCAGTGGTTGCTCCCCAGGCAGGTCTCAGAAAATCATAGCTTCTCAGAGGAAGTCAATTCCTGGAGCTAATTATGCTAAGGAACATTATAAAGTGAAATGCAATTAGATTCAAAGGAGGTTTATAGAGATTTTGGGGTGACAGCCTAATGTTGCAATAAGGGTTGGACTGTGTCTCAAAATTTTGCTATAGTTGTTCATTTAACAGGGGGACTCTGAGGCACTCTGTGCTTACTGTATACAAGGACTGTCAAGGTCAAACATGAATTCCTTCCTTTATTGCCCATTCTATGTGCAGTACTGTGCATGATGCCCTCACCCTCCTATCCTCCCCACAAATGCAATTACAGTAAAACCTTGGCTTGTGAGCATAATTCGTTCCAGAAACACACTTGTAATCAAAGTGAATTTCCTCCTAAGAAATAATGGAAACTCAGATGATTCATTCCACAACCCAAAAATATTCATACAAAAATGATTACAATACTGTAATATAATACAAAATAATAACTAAAATACAAAATATAAAGAAAAATAAGCAAATTAACCTGTACTTACCTTTGAAAACCTTTGTGGCTGGTGTGAGGGAGACAAGAGAGAGGAGGGTTATTGTGCAGGACAACTTTCAGTATCACTAACTGAATCATTGCTATCTATTGGCTCAATGGAATCTTTTCCTTTTCATGCAACTTTAACAGGGAACCAATCCAATGACACTTGCTTTTGTCTCCTTTTGAGGATTTTGTGAAAATGCAACATTGCATTGTTTCTAAACAGATTCATTGCTCTCACTGCTACAGCCTTATTTGGGTGGTGCTTTTTCACTGTTTTTCACTGTTTCCCACATTTTACACTTCTCCCTAATCTCATTTGAAGTGAGGGATTCCTCCCCCTTTTTCCCCTCCTCCTCTGTGGGTAAGATGCATATATAGACTTCTTACAAAATCTTGTAGTTTTGGCCACTCCCATACCTTGTTTGTACTTCTCGATGATTTCTTTCTTAACTTCCACTGTAATCATCTCCTTATGCTTACTGCCTTTCTTTTCAACCTTTTTCTGCATGGGGGCCATTGTATGCACTTACACAGATGTTGACTACCATGCAGTATTAATAATCTCTTGTTATTTACTGTATTTAATGTAACTGTCAATAAAGCAGCAGAGGAAAGGGTCTATATCTGCAGGTAGTCTGGGAGAATGAAGCAAAGCATTCCTAAGCTTACTCTTGTATGGAAAAGTAAGGACTGTCCATAAGTGCTTGGAAGTGACAAAAAATACACGACTGCCAGTTGTGGGCACCTTCCAACATTCTGAAAAATCATTGATTTCTGCCAAAGGCTGTGGCCTGAGACTGAGCATCTGAGCATGGGAGACGACCACCCACAATCCCGCAGGGAGAGAGGGAGAGAGAGAGAGAGAGAGGGAGAGAGAGAGAGAGAGAGAGAGAGGGAGAAAGAGAGAGAGAGAGAGAGAGAGAAGAATCATTGTTCAGTTGTGATCATGTGATGTTTGGCAAGCTAACGCTCATTTATTAGGATGTTAGAAACATTTGCTCACCTTGTGGAATACTCGCAAAACAGGTTACTCACAAGCCAAGGTTTTACTGTACTCATATAGAGTCTTAGTGTGGGATAGAAAAGGCATCAATTTAGAAGGAAAGGCTGGGACAGACTGTGGGGTAATTTTGAATGCCAAGATAAGCAATTTGATTTCATCCTGTAGGAAAAGGAAAGCCAATGCGGATTTTTCAGCAAGGGAATGACATCGCCATCATCGTCACAATAAAAATAACAGCTACTGTTCACAGAGACCTATTGCTTTCAATGCTTTCACCCTGCAAACCCTCACACCCATCCCATGAGGTCAGAACTAGTATCAACCCCACTTAGCAGAGGAGACAGCCTGAGGACAGCGATAACA
The DNA here is from genome assembly GCF_018350195.1 of Panthera tigris. Taxonomy (NCBI): domain Eukaryota; kingdom Metazoa; phylum Chordata; class Mammalia; order Carnivora; family Felidae; genus Panthera; species Panthera tigris. Next base: position 51,964,286 of record NC_056661.1, read on the forward strand.
CAGTTCATAAGGGGTACAGCCTGGATGTGACCCCACATCTACCTGAATTCAGTTTACTCTCACCCCAAACACTGCAAGATCTTTGCTTTAGAACATACCCTGCACAGTGCATGGGGACAGAGGTGTGGGAACCATCAGTATTTCACTGGGCGGCTAAAGCCATGAGAGAGATGAGATTTAAGAGGACAGAAGCAGGGAGAGAAACAGCAGCTGAGGCAGGCAGTGTTAAGAAAAGCATGCAAGTGTGAATTTTACGACAGCAAGAGGGGGAAATGGTGCAGAAAGTTACCTGGAGATCAGGCAGGATGGGGACGGACTAAGGACTGTAAGATCTGCCAAAAGAAGAGGGACTTCACAGACAGCACTTTCAGAGGAATGGTGGGAGTGGGCGCCAGATTGCTATGGGCTGAGCAATGAGTGGGAGGTGAAGACAGGGCCAGCAGCATGTAAACTTACTCTTTCAAGAAACATGGTAGTGAGGGGGAGGGGAGGAAGGAGGCCTGAAATGGGAAGATGGAGGCAGGAAGGGTTTTCTAGGGGGTTGGAGGTGGGGAGAGACTGGAGCTGTTGTAAGCCAGAATGAAAGGAGAAGCTGAGGGCTACCAGATGGGGAGGTTCTTCCTGAGAGAGCCCCAGAAGGAGCTCCAAGGGATGGATGGAGAGCACAGTGGGTGGCATTAGTAACAGCTCATGTGGTTGGGCTTCTCCAGGGCTGTGAAATGACAGAGGTGGATCTATCTCTGTGGCTCCTTGCCCACTAATTTTCTTTCCCCTTTCTTCTTCCTCCCTTTCTCCCTCTTTTGCCCTAAGTATTTACTGAACACCTACTATGTGCTAGGTCTTGTGCTAAGCTCTGCGGCTATTATAATGAATGATACATTCTTAAACTTGAGTGGTGAGATGGATAGTAAACAAGAAGATGCACACATATGTACATTGTGTAACTACACATTGTATGATAATGCTAAAAAATGCTAATGTTCATTGAGCACTTCCAACGTACTAAGTACTTTATAAGCATTTTCTCATTAAGTACACACACACATACACAAACACACACACACCCTAAGAAAGGCATTGTTGGTATTAACTTTTGCAGATCAGGAAATTCAGGCACAGAGGTCAGATGACTTCACACAGCTCAGACAGGTGGAGTGTGAGATTCAACTTGTGTTTGCCTGTCATCAGACAGATGCCCTTAACTGCCACACTGTCCTGCCTCCTTGTGTTTAGAACAGTGAGCACGAGGATGAACAAGACATGAAGGTGTACCCATCCTATGGGAGCTCACAAACCTTGAGAAGTGGGAAGAAATTGAGTTCATTTACTCCCTGTTACCTTCAGGTGTGGTCTCCGGACCAGCAGCATCCACAGCACTTGGGTGCTTGTTAGAAACGCAGAAGCTCCAGCCCAGCTCGACCCCCTGGATCAGGATCTGCAGGGACCCGCAGGTGCTTGGTGTGCACCTTAAAGTTGGAGATGCCTGGTCTAGAGCCCACTTCTCTTATTAGAGATGGGCAACCGAGGCCCAAGCTGTTGGAGATTACAGTGAGTGGTGGAATTTGGGGGTTTGGCGTCAGCAGCCCAACCTAGGCCTGAATGGGCGCTTCCACTCTTGTGCTGAGGCCAGTAGGAAGGAGAACAGGAAGGGCGCGCAAGGTGCTCGGCGCGCGCAAGGTGCTCGGCGCGCGCAAGGTGCTCGGCGCGCGCAAGGTGCTCGGCGCGCGCAAGGTGCTCGGCGCGCGCAAGGTGCTCGGCGCGCGCAAGGTGCTCGGCGCGCGCAAGGTGCTCGGCGCGCGCAAGGTGCTCGGCGCGCGCAAGGTGCTCGGCGCGCGCAAGGTGCTCGGCGCGCGCAAGGTGCTCGGCGCGCGCAAGGTGCTCGCGGGCTCCCGGGCCCTGCCGGGCTGAGGCGGCGTGGGCGCCCTGAGGGCCGGGCCGCCGCGCCGCGTCCCGGTCCCCGCGCTGGCCCGGCCCGGCCCCTCAGCTCCACCCCCTGCCTCCCCCCTCCCGCCCGCTCGCGCCTCCTGAAAAGCCAGCCCGCCCGGGGCGGCGGCGCAGAGCCGGGCCCGGCGCACGAGGCAGCCAGCGCGGCCATGACGGCGGAGAAGGCGCTGCCTCTGGGCAATGGGAAGGCTGCCGAGGAGGCGCGGGAGTCTGAGGCGCTGGGAGGCGGCGGCGGCGGCTGCAGCGGGGGCGCGGCGCCCGCGCGCGACCCGCGCGACAAGCGCGACAAGGCGGTCCACGAGCGCGGCCACTGGAACAACAAGGTGGAGTTCGTGCTGAGCGTGGCTGGGGAGATCATCGGGCTGGGGAACGTGTGGCGCTTCCCTTACCTGTGCTACAAGAACGGAGGAGGTGAGGCGGCGCGCGCGGCGTGAGCGGGAATGAGGAGGGGAAAGCGGCCCGGTGGGGGCGGGGAGCAAGGGGGTGAGCGAGTGACCCCTCCCGCGCCTGCGTGTAGCGGGACCCTCGTGGGGAGTGCCTGCCTTGGGCCACCTGGCGCGTGAGCTCTCCCGGGGCTAGGCTCGCCTGTCCCAGGGCGCATGTGCACGTTTCTTCGCACCTGAATGTGCCGCCTGCCAGCACGCGAGGACGTGGTCGCCAGGTGTGTTCTGAGCCAGCGTCGGGTGGAGGCCCATGCTGGGAGCCCTTCCTTGCTTTTGAGACGTGCCTTAGCGTCTGGGGCAGGAGACAGCCCCTTGGAGCCTCAGCTTCCCCAACTGGAAACCAGTGTGAAGGAAAAGGACTCTGATCAGGATCCGTGTAGGCTGGGGTTCTGAGCACTTAGTGAAATGCCAGACTCAGCTTTCCCTCCATCATCTCATTTCATCCTTAAAGTCATCTCTGCAGGCAGTGGCAAACCCATTTTGCAGATGAGGATGCAAAGGGTCAGAGAAGTAACCCCATAAAGAGATAAAGATGGGATTCTGGCACCAAGGCCTTGTTTTAAACTGGGATTGGACTGACAACAGGGAGGACTTTTGGGCGAGGTGTTGATGTTTGATTGCCCGCCCCGTCTTTCATTTGCCCTTAAGGCCTTTACTAGGTCCTCTTTTCGGGCCTATCTGGCGGAAACACTTGCACCAAGCGGTTTCTTTCACTGGTGTCAGAGACACGGACAAAGAGCAACGACACTGATTTAATGTTTAGGAGATGCTTCGAGACTGTGGAGTGGGGGACAGGGAGAGGAAGGTGATGAGAGAGTTGTTCCTAGTGACTTGTCCGAGTCAGTTTGGTGGAGATTCTGCAGTGAATCCTCAAATCTTTCAGCTGAAGGACTTTAGGAGCCTCCACCTATCCTATCAGCAGGACAGATGGTAGGGTGTGTGGCAAGGGACCTTGTGAAACCTTCGTGGGTGGCACAGTTTCTCCCAGGAAAAGCTTGTGTCCATGTATTCCTCTCTCTTTGCTGTGCCCCTGCCCCTCTAGCAGATTCCCAAGACCCCAGTGGAGGTGGCTCAGAAGTTGGCTGGCAGGGACCACACTGTTAGGCCGCTCGGAGTAGGACTTCCTGTTCGAGCAGCTGCAGGGAGAGCGAGAAGGGTACTGCTTGGCCCAGGCCCTTTCTTTGGAGACATTCATCCTGAAAGCCCAGGCTGCTCCAAGCCTGCTCTGCACTGGTAATGAAGTGGCCGCCGGTGTTGGTGGCTTGGCACTGGGGACAGAGGGAGTGGACTTGGAGACCTGGAACGTGCCCTGTGGCCTCAGCTGAGTTCTGCCTTTTTGCAGATTCAGCCTTTATTAGCTGCCATGTCTTCTTAGAAACCCGTGGAAACCCTGTTTAGGGTAGTCCCAGGCAAAAATCGTTTTAGCATCTTTTTTTTTTTTTTTAATACAGGAAATTGTTATACCAAAACAATGCATTCCTAAAAGGAGGAGACAGAGTAAATTGGGTTAATTACAAATTCTGCACAGATTAAAACAAAAAAAAGTTGCAGTGAGTAAAATTTAAAAATTAGGTTTTTTTTTTTTTTTTTAACTCGCCAAGAGTCCCCATTGGGCACACAAATATCCTGATTTAATTGAGGTGGTTATCTTGAGTACTAACTTTGCGAATACATGGGCTAGAAGTCTTTCAGAAAGTGCTGTTAGGTTCTAGAGGGTTCACAGCATATTAGCGAACCTGTTGTAGCTTCTTCTAATCACTTACATTTATATTCAGCAAACAGAGCGTCTTGTTCCTTTCACACACTTTTTGCCTTCTGATATAGCTGGAGTATCTGATTATCCACTGCTTGCCTTTTAAAAAAAAAAATCTATACAATTCTATTCATAGATCCCAGCAATAGTTTAAAGGATTTCTTTCCCAATGTGAAACTAAGAAAACGAAAACAGCAACAACAACGACAACAAAACAGTATCTTGCCCCCAAAAGCTTTTCAAAGAGGCTTTCAAAATTTGATGGATGTGGTCCTACTATCAGGTTTGATCAAAATTGTTGCTATTAGTTCTAAGGCTGAAGAGACTTCATTTAGCAAAAAGCAATTTCAGTTAAAGCCTTCATTTGTTAGATCAGATCGTGAGGAATAGCATGTGTTTCCAAGCTTTGTTACTAAACAGGTGAGAGGGAATGAGGGATTTGGAAAATCCTTTTCTGGTTATAGTAGCTCATGCTCACCTGAGTTATTTCATTTGTTTCAAAGAAAGGCCCAGGCAGTGGGTATTGTGTACCAGGATAGGAGCACTAAAGCTTATGGCGGTCTTTCTCAGATTGATTCAGTCAGCCTTCTGGGGAGATAGATACTTGTTGCAAACCCCTTATAAGTCAACTCCATAGCTGGGTCTCATGTACTGGGGCGCCATATTGCTAATAGCACATCTCCTTGAGAATGCTTTTCTTAATGAAAAAGATTTTTTTTTTTTTTTTTGCAGATCACTTCCAAAGTAAATAGGAAGAAGGGGTCCCCTTCACCTAGCCTGTTGAGGTTACTTTAGGATAAAAAAGAAGAATGTAATGTTCAGGGAGAGAATGGATTTAACCTAGAGAGTGCTAGAGAGTGAAATATATACATTATAGAATTAAGCAAAGAGAACACTTCCTTTTTACATTATCATCTTAGATGCACAACATTTCTGTGAGATAAGTGGTACGGATGTTAAATATTAAAAGCCCTATTTTACAGATGAACAAGTTGAGGCTGGGAGATGTGAGGTAGATGTGCAGAGAGCACAAACCCAGGGCCATGTTTTCTGACTATGGTCGTCAAGATGTGAACTTGACCTCAAGCTCAGTGAACATTATGTCTTGCACGTAGTAGGTGATTATTAAAGATTTCTTGTGCTGAACTCGAAATAGTAGAGGCAATTTTAACCTCATTCCCTTACTTTGCATCCTTGTAGGGGCGTTCCTGATTCCCTATGTGGTGTTTTTTATTTGCTGTGGAATTCCTGTTTTTTTCTTGGAAACAGCTCTGGGACAGTTCACGAGTGAAGGTGGCATTACATGTTGGAGGAAAGTTTGCCCTTTGTTTGAAGGTAAGCACTGAGTTCAAGAATGAAATGGTGCCTGGGTGATGTCAGGCTGTGAAAGGCAGCTGAGACTGTTTTAACAAGGTGGTAAGAGACCCACATCACTCCCTTTGTTCTTTCAGGCATTGGCTATGCAACACAGGTGATCGAGGCCCATCTAAACGTGTACTACATCATTATCCTGGCATGGGCCATTTTCTACCTGAGCAACTGCTTCACCACCGAGCTCCCCTGGGCTACCTGTGGGCATGAGTGGAACACAGGTATGGTCCCCAGGGAGGGTCTCTCTGCAGGTCCTGCTGGGGGACCAGGGATTGGGGGTATGCCCTTGTCCTGGACATCAATCCTGGCCTCTTGACATGAATCCAGATTCCACTGAAACTGGAGATCAGTTCTGCACTGGGTCTGGTTGCCCTGGCTCAGTAATTGGCATGGGTAGAAGAATGGTGATGTTCTTTCCTCGCTTTGCTGAATACAGAGACTGAGCCCTTTGTGGGCAGAGAGAGGTTCAGGCTCTAGTTCCAGCCAGGCCCCTCTGGGTGTCAGATTTTCCTCTGTAAAATGAACGGGTTAGGCTAGATCAAGGGTTGCAAACCATGGGCCTGTAGACCAGTTAGGCTTTAACTCAGTGATCAGTGAATTTCAAAAATGTGTTTGGTTGCCAAAATTTAAAAACCAGAAGACCTCACATGAAAATCCAGATTTCCCGCTTCTCTTGAAAAAATAAATAAATAAAAGATCTGGCAATAGCAGACCCACATTCTCACAGTCTTGCTTGACAGCAGCTGGGGCTGATAAGCAGTTGTCTTTGGATAAGGCATCTGTCCACAAGTTGGCCACAGTCTCCACTCAGCTCACATTGCTTATTTACTTTCCCAATCTAACCCAGGTAGAAATTTGAATGTACCACTCTCCCACTTCCTTGAATGGATAACTCTTTAGATTACTTTGGATTCTAATGTGCTGTTTGCTTTTCAATTTGTCCATCCTATCGAGATGGTGTCTTAAAATCCAGGGAAAGCAACATCATATTTATTCCCTATCTGTGATGGCTGTGCTCAGAGCAGACCTCGCTGATTGACTGTAGAACTCTATCCTTTTGAGCCTAGTCTTGGCCTCAGAACCCTTCTCAGCAGTGCTCCAGGCAGCCACTGCCTTTTGACTGGAATGAACACGCATGCCTTAAGCTGTTCACCATCTGTGTTATAACCTGTGGTTAGGTTGTCCCTGGAAGGGTCGTTTCATCCTGCAGGCTGAGGTATGGTAAGATTGGGTGGGATGTTGGTTATCAGCATAAGGAACAGGGAGTAGGGAGTAGTAGGTCTAGAAAGTGCTGTGATGTCACTTCCAGTGCTGTGATGACTGCCCTGCTCCCACTGTTGGATTGTGTGGAGGTCTCACTATCTCTCTTTAGGGCATTGGTTCCTAACCTTTCTTTGGCTGGGGACTTCATAGAGATGTTTATCAAATTAAAATTCAAGGATATATTCTTGGAGGCCTGCAAGTCCTCCATGATAATTTAACTGTGTGTGTTTATTTTGAGGGCACTCTAAAAATACGCACATGTTCTAGATTATCTGCACAACCACCTTCCACCGAGGACAGTCAGGAGACTTCAGTGCCCAGCGTTGTGCGTGTTTACAGTTTAAGATGGGTTCTTGATAAGTAGGATGATGGTGGCCAATGGAGGAGAGCACAGAGATTTAATTTGTAAATGGTGCTTTGGTATTCATCAAAGTCCAGTTAGGAATGCCACAAACTGTAAGAATGAAGATCTTGCGCAAGTGTGACCAGAGGAAAATGATAGTAGAATTGCTTCTCAAATAGCCAGTGGAAGAATAGGCAAGCTGAACTCCACAGACCCTGCCTCCTCCCTTTGGCTCCACTCTCCTGTCAGGAAATCCATTTAATTTCACAAAATGGCATTGTCCTACACATACATTTTATGCTATCAGTTTGAATTGTGTTCCGTAGTTGGTATTTAATGCATAAATTTAATTCTGGTTTTATAGTCGTATGAGTACTATAATCACAAGGACTTTATAACTCATTTATTTGTACACAGATGTCATTTTAATAAAAATACCTTGTCAGTGTTGGATGTCTGAGAAATTTGTTTACTCTAGGGAAAAAACAAAGAGACACACTATTTTAGAGACTGATCAAAACTAAGGGCTCCCTTCCCTGGAAAAAGGCATGAGGGTTCCTATAATCTCAGGTTTTCAGACTCCTTTCAGGATGTTGTGGCCCCCACAGACTCCCCCTCACTTCCCCCCCCGCTTTCAGAATATGGTTAGTCCTTGCCAGGAGGAGCAGGAAGGAGGCAGACGATTGGGGGACTTTTCCCCAGCAGACGGCAAACCTTTCTCCCACTGGTTTGCAGCCCCCTTTCTCTCCTAGCATGTGAACACTTGTGTTGTGTAAAAATGTCATGTGTGAGAGGTGCTTCCTGCTCCAGAGGCTACAGATGTAGTTGGAGGGTTTGTACCCATGCGAGGAGAGAGCAGTGCCAGAGCGAAGCAGACCACTGACTCCGTGCTGGGTGCAGGGGCTCCAGAGTGAACAGTGCAGCTGCCCTCGGGGAGTTCACAGTCTGGCGCAGAGCTCTGTAAACAGGGGTGCTGTAAAGAGGTGCAGGTTCTGTGGTGGGAAACAGACCTGGGTGATAATCACGAGATGGGGCACTGGCCGGAGTGGACTCCCAGTTCTGTCCCTAACTGACTTTATAGAGGAGGGAGTGGGTAGGGATATGGGTCCCTTGACTGTTCCTGAACCTTAGATTCTCCTCTTCAAAATTAAAGGGAGTTGGAGAAGGTGGTTCCTTGGAGGGTCTTTACATTCTACTTTTCTTAGAATTCAGGGGAGGGAGATAGATGAAGTCTCCCTGGAGGAGGGTGTCAATCTGGGCCTTTAAGATTGAACAGTTGGATATTTTTACTGGAAATTCAACTCCCCCTTGGTCATCAAGTTTCATGAAATGAGACGTTCAATAAATCCTTTCTTGGATTGACCAATCAAGCGAGGGAATGAGGAAGAAAGCAGAAATTCTTTACACCTACAGGCTCACGCCATTTCATCCAGTTCCCACATCTTTATGAGGCAGTTGCGATATCAGTGTCTTCCTACGTGAAGGAAAACGGAGTCTCAAATGCATTACTGTCGTAGGGACACTGTGACCGACTCACTCTTTTAGACCCTCCACCCCTGCTGGGGCCACTGGGCAGGACAGATAAATGCCATGGAGAGGGCTTCTGTAGGGAAGTGGGAAAAAGGAAAGGAAATTCAGAACCGTGCAGGAGGAGAGTTTGATAGGGCATTTGGAGTGGAAGTGAGAGAAGGTGTCGTGCCCCCAAACCTTTCCCTCCTGTTCTAATCAGACCAGACCTCTCATTTAAACTGTAAGTGATCGATTTTCCTCCTCGGTGTTCTCTGAGGCATGTTTGCTTAGAGCGGCTAGTTAAAACCACCTGGTTGCACCATCAGCTTTGAATGTTTCCCAAGGTCCAGCCCTTGCAGAGGTTAATCTTGTCTTTCTTGTCTTGTTTCCACTGTAGAGAATTGTGTGGAGTTCCAGAAACTGAACGTGAGCAACCACAGTCATGTGTCCCTGCAGAACGCCACCTCTCCCGTCATGGAGTTTTGGGAGTAAGTGGAAAGTGACTCGTGTCCCTTGGCCTGTGGGGCCTCTGTCCTGGTTCTGCTCAGTTAACATTGCCCCCACCCTTGGAAAAAGTCTGACCCTTTCTTTCTCTGGCTTCGCACTTCCTGGTTTCTGGGGACGTTTGACTGCTTTGGAAGCCAGTGCGGAGATTTTACACGTTTCCTAAAGGAGCAGCTGAGAGGAATGTTTTCTTGTTCTTTGATGGCATGTCAGCATGCCTGGTTGCTTATTAGGGCAGGAAATTCTTGCTAAAAATGGTAGTTTAAAAAAAAAAAGGGTTTTTAACAAAAGAGGAGACATATCATGTTTGCTATAAACTAAGTCAGAAGTGTATTTAGCCTGGAAAGCAGAAGTCTCCAGGGCAGAGAGGGCAGGTTAGCTTTCCTTCAGTACCTGAAGTGTCATGTGCAAAGGAAGCAGGTGAACTTGAATGGATAGAGGTTCTAAAGAGGCAAGTTTAAATGTGCTTAAGGGAGAGGTTAGTTTCATAGCATGGTCTGCAAGTACTTCTGAAGGTTGTGATCACCCAACCCTGAAAGTGTTTACCTGGTGGAGGGTCACTAAGCATTGTTGGGGAGGTGTCTGAATCCACCGACATTACAGGCAGTAATTGTGTGAATGGGCATTTCCCCAGAGGTGGGCATTCTTCATTAACATCCCAAAGGGGTCTGTGACCTGGCAGTTACAGGGCTGCCACGTATGGTTATAGAAGTCGTGCACTGCACAACCCTAGGGGGCCTCATTCATATTGTGAAATGTGTGCTCCAGAATTGTACAGTGCCAACCTGCATAACAGTACACAGCGGCCCTGACTTGGGGTCTTCTGAGGTAGAAGGATCACCTCGTTTTGGGTATTGAAGAGATGTTTCCTCTGTGGGTCAGAGGTTGGGCTAAATGTTTTCTGAGACTATTCAATCTGAAAAAAGTATGGCTTTGTTCAAGAACATTGCCTACCCTAATGCTGATTATAAGTAGGGTAGAGGGGCAGTGGTTTTATGAGTCATTTTAATTCTCTTCCCAGATACCATTCATCTCCTTCCCTCTCTAGAGTTCATGATGCTAAATTTAGACTTATCATTCTCATGTTTATAGTTGGTGTGTGTATGTCATACATATATATACACATTCTATATTAATATGTAATTATAAACTTTAATAAGCTTTTATTATAAAAATTATAAAGCTTTATATAAAATTATAAAATTATAAAAATTTATAAGCTCTATATAAAATTATATATAAACTATTTGTATGTTAGCTATATATATGCTATATATACATCTCCCAAATAGTACCTAGATCTTTGTGGCATACTTACAAGTTTTTTATTGATGGTATCCATTACTTACTTTTCTTACAACTTTGTTCTTTGCTCAGTTTTGGTTTTGGGATGTTCCCCTGTTGATACATGCAGCTTTGGTTCATTTATTTTTTCCTGCCGTATAGTATTTCAATGTATAAAAAGACTACATTGTATTTAGCCAGCTCCTCTTGATGGGCATTTAGACTTTCTCTAGTTTCCCAGTGTTACTAAGAACACTGAATAAATGTCTTGCCCATGCTTCCCTGTGTGCGTGAAGGAAGGTTTCTAGGCCTGTGCCTAAGAGTGGGATTGCTAATGGTAGCGTGCATGTTTATTATCGGTTTTATCAGGTAACGTCCAATTGCTTTCTAAAAGGATTGTTCTAATTTACTTTCCAAACAGTAGTGTATGAGAATTCTACTGTTCCATATTCTAGACAGCATTTGGTCTGGTTAATTTTTAAGTTTTGCATCCGACTGTTCTAAATTTGCATTCCTCTAATGACTTGCGAGGTTGAGCACATTTCATGTGTTTTTCCCTATTTGGGTTCCTCATCTGTGAACTTCCCATTCGCATTCTTTTCTCTTTGGATTGTGTGTCTTTCCTCATGGGTAGGAATTCTTGACACATTCTAGATATTAGTATCTTGACACATTCTAGATATAAATATGCTGCAAATTGCCTTCCCTAGTGTGTGGCTTTTCTTATTTATTTATGGCATTTGGAGTTTTAACTTTATTGAAGTCAAATTTGCCAGTCTGTTCTTTTTGGTTTGCACAGTTGGTATCTTATTTAAGATGTATTTCCCTACCCAAAGTTGGGGGAAAAATCTTTTATATGTTCTTCTAAAAGTTTTAAAGTTTTGGGGTGCCTGGGTGGCTCACTCGGTTAAGCATCCGACTTCAGCTCAGGTCATGATGTTGCCGTCCGTGAGTTTGAACCCTGCATCAGGCTCTGTGCTGACAGCTCAATGCCTGGAGCCTGCTTCAGATTCTGTGTCTCCCTCTCTCTGACCCTCCCCTGCTCACTCTGTCTCTTAAAAATGAATAAATGTTAAAAATTTTAAAGTTTTAAAGTTTTGTGTTTTCATATTTAAGAATATAATCTACTTGGAATTTTATTTTTGTACATGGCATGATGTAGGAGTTCAGGGCTGTTGTTGTTTTTTAATACAAATTATCAAATTTTCCAGCCATATTTACTGAATTATTCATCTTTTTCCTATGATTTATAATGCTATCTTCCATACATAGTTATCTTAAAAATACAGGTCTGCTTTGGGGCTCTTGTTCTGTTCCATTTGTCTCTCTAGCTAATTGTGTGTTAATACTACACCCACATTTTTATTGTAAGCCTGGAGCTGGTAAGACATGTGGGGACTTGTCTTTGTTCTTTTCCAAAATTGCCTACCAAATGAATTTTAGACCCAGTTTGTCAGGTTAAACAACAATAAAGAACAAAATAACTTCGTGGGGATTTTGGTAGGAAGTATATTGAATGATTAGGTTAATTAGAAGAAAATTGATATCTTTGTGATTGAGCCTCTCTGTTCATGAACATGGTATAGCCCTCCATTTATTTAGGGTTTTTTTTTAATGCCTGATACAATAGTGTTACTTAAATGTCTACAAAGTAGTGGCATTAGAATACCTGATTAGAAATTCAGGTTCTCCATTCCTCCCCAGACCTACTGAGTCATAGTGTCAAATACAGCATACATAAGACATGTGCTAGAGAGAGGATTACTGTGGTAGGTGGACTGGTGTGGCCTTTCCCAGCCCCACTGGGCTATGATTTCCCAGAGGCATACTACAGAGACTTATTTGTGACCTGCATATTTTGAGGGTCTGTAAAACAGGGTCTCTTTGCTCCCTTAGAGAATCGATCCTGAAACCCCACAATGGAGAAGATCTCCGTGTAACTTACATTGTTTCTCACCACTTATTTCCTTTGTGTCATATATAGAAAACCTCAATTAAATCATTTTTTTGTGTGTGTGAAATATGTTTGTTTATTGTCTGTATTCACCAAAAGGTAGTCCTAAAGGAACACCTTGTCTGGCTTTACTTACTACTGCTGGTCTGTGGAAGATCCCCAAGGAATATTTACAGAATGCATAGATGCATGCAAGGAAGACAGGCAGGCAATATTTTCTTGGAAATACTACACGAAAACTCAGAGTGGGTTCTGGCAAGAATTCATCCTGTCACTAAGGTCCCTGGCCAACAGCATCGATTGCTTCCTGGATCCCTTTGCACTATCCATATCATCACCTTATTTGGACACAAAGTGGTGGGAGGAGACAGCACCCTCGTGTGTAACTGAACCTTGTGGCCTACCGCGTGGCCATTCTAGATGAAAGTCCATGGGAGAATGAACCCATGGTTCTAGTTTTCTATTAGATTGCATCTGTATCATCTGTGCAGTGTTGAATTCTACATCCTAAAGGTACTCAGATACCTGTGTGACAATCACCTTTTCATAAGATGCTTTTGTCAGACAGTTCTTTTATGTATGTATGTATTTATTTTTAATTTTTTAAATGTTCATTTATTTTTGAAAGAGATAGCACGAGCAGGGGAGAGGCAGAGAGAGAGGGAGACACAGAATCGGAAGCAGGATCCAACCTCTGAGCTGTTAGCACAGAGCCTGATGCGAGGCTTGAACTCACGAACTGTGAGATCATGATCTGAGCCGAAATCGGACGCATGACCAACTGAGCCACCCAGGCGCCCCTGTCAGGTGGTTCTAATTCATCTCTTCCCAGAGATGAGCTTGGAAAGGAGACTCTGTGAGATGTTCATAACATCCTATGAAACGCCACTGGGGCTACATGCATTTGAGAAGGGTTGAAAACTGTGTCCTTTGTCAAGAACATCTGTTGTCTTTGATTAACTCAAATTGCCAAATGTATTTTCCTGTGGAATCATTTGGAGTCGTTCCTTTCTACCCCCACCCTACCCCCACTCCCTGAATGCTAGCTGTCCATGCAGCACAGTTTGACACATACTGGGAGGGAGTTCTTCCTTAAATTCAGCTGACAGTTGACTTCTGGGGCTTTGGATGGAGCATGTCTAATTCCTTGCCAGTGTGACAGCTCTTCAAGTATTGTATCAAGTTTCCTCAGAAACGTTTCTTCTTTGGTTCTTTGTCCTGTTTCCCTGTGTGGCTGGCTCACGGATGCCCCACCTCAGGGTGCTCCTGGTACCTTTCCTTACTGCCTCTGACCTCATTCAGGCCCACACACTGCTTGGTCCAAATAGACTGCCTTGGCTGCCTGCTCGTTCACTCATTCCATAAATGTGTGAGTTCCTGGTATTCATAGGAAGGACACTGCACGTTTGGAGGAGGCAGAAATGTGGGATGCAACTCTAGCCCTCTAGAAGCGGAGGTGAGACAAGCCCCTAAACGGCCATAAAATCAGGTACAAGGTGTTACTTCCCTGCACATGACTGGCCATAGCTTCACCTTGACCTTGGGCACCTGGCCCAGCCCACCCCCTGTCTTACAGGTTCATTTCCCTTTTCAGGGTACAAGTTATTGGCTTAGCCAGTGAGAAAAGGTTGGGCCCTGGGTCAGTCTTGGACTGTGGCTCAAGCAAGGGGCCTATGGGGCAGGGGCAATTTGTCTTTCTCATGTCAGATTTCAAAATTAGGCTGTTCTGGTTTTCTTAGTAACTCATTATGCTTCTGGCATCTGAGCATTTATCTAAATATGTTTGCAGTCCTAAATTTTAAGCCTGTGTCCTCTGCTGGGATTGAGTACTGCCAAGAGTGTAACCACCGTCGTGGCATCAGGTGGACTTTGGTCTGTCTTCACATCAGGCCTTGGGTTCCATTAGTCCACGTGTCTCCAGCAAGTCCATATTTGCTGTGTGTACAATTAAAATCACTTTTGCGTGGTGTCCATTCAACCATCATTTGTTGAGTACATACTGTGTGCTGGGCCTGAATTAAGCCCTAAGGGTTTTCAGTTCTGTATCTTTGTTCAGAAGGGTGTGGTCTTATCTTTCTGGTGTATCTTCACTGGACAAGGTTTTAAAATTTCATTATTTCTAAATCATGTGGCTACTTGATTTTCTCTGGACACAAAATTTGGGAGGCAGGGGAGCTGGAGTGAAGCCCTGATTCCTGTGGACCCAGGGCCCAGCCCTGCCTCCCTCTCAGACTCCTTCCCCTCCACCATCGCCCTCCTCCACCTGGCTTTCCTTCTGTCCTTTGTACGTACTTGACCCATGCTCAGTCATAGGTCTTTGTTGTTCCCTTTGTTTGGAAGATTCCTCACCAGATCCTTATGTGTCTGGCTCCTTCTTACCATGAAATCTTCATGCAGATGTCATTTGGGAAGCCCTCTCTGACCATCCCAGCTATATCAGCACTCAGCCCCTCTCAACCCCATAGCTCTGTTTTATTGTCTACGTAGCCCTTACTGAAATCCCCGCATCTTTGCTTATTTTCTCCCTCACTCCATTAGAATGTAAGCCCCATGCCAGGAAGGGCTGCCCTCGTTTGTTCCCTGTTCTGCCAGCACATTCTAGGTGCTTAACAAATATTAGTTGAGATGGGTAGGTGGAAGAGTGAATAAACGAACAGATGTTTCTTTTTAAAAAAAATTTTTTTTAACATTTATTGAGAGACAGAGACAGAGCATGAGCGGAGGATGGGTCAGGAAGAGAGGGAGATACAGAATCTCAAGCAGGTTCCAGGCTCTGAGCTGTCAGCACAGAGCCCGATGCGGGGCTCGAACTCACAAACCGCGAGATCAAGACCTGAGCGCAAGTCGGACACTTTACCGACTGAGCCACCCAGGCGCCCCTGGACAGATGTTTCTTAACTCCTCAAAGTTCATTGTCCTCATTTGTAAATTGGAAATGATCATGATAACACTCACCTGCAGGGCTGAGATGAGGATTGAATGGGTCCTCCCCTGTCTTGAGCCCGGTATAGTTTAGACCCTTTGGAAAGGACTGCGTGCAGAAAGAGAATGTTTGTGATTGACTTTCCTATTTGTGAGTTGGAAATTAGTCACATTCCCTGCTTTGCCAGCCTCTCTGGATTTCTGTTGAGGATTAAAGGGGAGAACACATACTAACTTTGATGGGGTGTAAGTGGGGTGCCCAAGTTAGCTCCTGGTACTGAGGTTTGGTGCCCCACTTCACCCCTGCCTCTACAGGTGTGGATTCATGGCTGATCCTCATGCAGCGTCAGCCTGTGTGTCTGAATCAGCCATAGTGCCTCCTACTGCAGGTTCAGAAATGCCCCCCGACCCTTCCCTAAGTCAGAACCCAGCACTGCATGGCACCGTCTACTCCTGCTAGTTTGGAGTACTCCACTCCCAGTGTATTACCTCCTTGACGTGCACAGTGTAGACTTGAGCGGCAAGTTCTAGAATCCAGTTTAAGTCATCGCTTCCTCTACCAGCCCAGTGCATGACCCTGGGCAACTTACCCTCCTAAACCTCCATCTGCTTCTCTGAAGATGGGAGGGTCATAGGACCTAACTGTCAGGGTTTTCAGTAGTGTTAGAAGAGATGAGGCCTGTATGCTTTCCCGGTGGCAAGTGTTCAATATGTGGTAGCTAATTTTTACAAGGAAGATGTCATCCACATCTTTGAAAGTCTGCGTGGATTCTTTTAAACATTCTTAGAGAAGTCTCATCAGCCAGGTCTGTATGCCCCTCATGGTGGACCTGGAGAACTCTCAGTGCATTTTCTTCACCTGGTTGTTCTTTTGACATTTTCTGAGAACCTACTAGGTGTTGGACATCTTATCAGTAGTCAGAAACATGAGGGGGCGGTGCTACTGTCCCCAAAGAAGCACACAGCTTGGTGGGGGAAGCTGGAAAGTAAAGATGTAATAAAATAAAAGATTTTTTGAAATATAAAGCAACAGATACGTGTAGGATGGTTGCATTGGGCCAAGATGAGGAAGACTGGGCTTTGGGGAAAGCTTCATGGAGTTGATGAGGCTTAGCTGTGTTTTGAAGGGTGAATAGAAGTTTATGTGTTTGCCAGCGGAGTGATTGAATAGCATGCCAGGTGGAGAAATAGCTTAAGCAAGAACCGAAGCAAGACCTGAAGCTAAATGTTGAGGCTTGTAGACTTTACCTGCCATACTACTGCATGTGGAGCCTAGGGAATGGTGGGGGCTTTGCTGAGGAAGTAGGCAGGAGCCAGAGCATCTGGTCAGTCACAAGTCTTTACTGAGTACCTATTATATGTCAGATAGCATTGTAGGTTCTGGGATACGGTATAAACAGAACAACATACTCTCCTGGTGGAGCTGGCTTCTCAGACAATCAAATACACAGAAAGTATTAGGTTAAGTCAGGATCGTTCTGCTGAAGAAAAAGCAGGCAGGGAACAAGAGTGTCACAGGACCAAGGAGGACCTCTTTAAGGAGGTGACATTTGAGCAGGTACCTGAGAGAAGTGAGGGAGGCAGCCATGTGGATGTGGGGGATGAGGCCTCGGGCTGAAGGAGTAGCGGGGGGCTGCGACCCTACAGCAGGGGAATGCTTGAGGTGTTGGGGGAAGAGCCGGCAGCCAGCAAGGCTGGAGCCGAGTGTGAAGGACCTTGGTGCCTTTCCAAAGGGTTTGAAATCATCCCATGGGCTGCCTCCAAAGGCCCCATCCATGGAATAATAGGAGTAAGACAGATCACCCATGCTGCCAGGTGGACGCAGGAGGCAGGGCTGGGGGGACACTTTCCTGGTCCAAGTGCATGAAATTGAGTTTTCTGCCAGAGAGAGGGCATGTGGGTGGGAAGGGATGGGCAGAAACAGTGTTGTGAGGATGGTGGTAATTCTGCTTGGCCAATCCGTGCCCTGAGAAAGTAAGAACACGTCCCTATGATCTGTTAATGCCTCCCAGCTACCCGCTGGCATGCATCCGTGGTGGGCTTTTCCTCATGGGGGCAGGGGGGAGGCTCCAAATTGGCCTGGACTCTCTCATAGCTTTTACACGGCAGTGGAAGCCAACTTAGCAATAACTCTCAGTGCTTGGGCAGTGTGTCAGCTTTGTCCCCAAAATTCCACTTCTGGAACTTTATCCTACTTGGGTGACCATTCTAGTTATGAACAGCATGCCAATGGCAACATCGTTTGTCGTTGTTGGAAAAAAAAAAAAAGGGACACATGTAAAATGTGATACTGATTAGATACATTGTGGTATCGTCGCAAGAACTGCTAAAAAGGAATGAACAGAAAATGTGTTGATATGGAAAAAAATCTCTAAGGTCAAATTAAGTGGAAAAGGCACAGTGTAGAAAGTTGTATATAATACCATAATTGTAAAAATATATGTACATGCCTTGTTTTCGTAGAATATTTCTGGAACCTTACACAGGAAGCTGTTAAACGTGGTGACCCGAGAGTGGGATGGGGGCACACAGGCATGGAGAAAGAGAGTTTTGTTTGCTTTTAATTTTTTTGTACTATTTGAGTTAAAAAATTAAAACCAGGAACATGATTATTTCATAATTTAAAAAAATAGGAGCTGAGAGGTTACAGAATACATTGTCATTTATGATAATGATCCCTCCTGAGTGACAAATCTTAATCACAGCCCTGGTAGTGAGTTACTTGTCATTATTTATTTATCGTATAAACCGTTTTTCTTAACATTATCTCATTTAATTTTTATATCAGCCCCATGAGATAGGCAGAAGAAAAACAATTCTGTTTTCCCGTTGAACAAACATAATCTTGGAGGAGCTGAGGGATTGCCCAGCTCATACACCAGAACTCAAAACTCCTGGCTCTGGCTGTCCCCAGGGCAGCCCTGGTTTCTCCAGAAGGCGCTGCTCTCCAGTGGGGTTGGGAGGGGCTGCCTCCCCCTACAGATGTTTCCTGTGGACCAGAGGAATTCACCTCCTTCTGTGCTCAATCCTCACCACCAGGGAGGCTCCTGGGGGCCTGAGTTAAGGAGAGCAGGGAGGAGATCACCAGCCCCCTTGCAAGGGAGCAGGCCAGGGCCGCCCTTCCTAGCTCTCAGGAGATGCACCAAAGCAAACCCAAACTGGCACTTTCTGTCCTTTTCCTTGTAATTATTTAATATTTAACTGGTTGCAGAAGTAGTGAATGTTGTAAGTGATTCAAACACAACAGCTACATAAATGAGATACATCTGTGCATCAGATATACATAATTTATAAATATGTGTTTTAGTCCATTTGGGCTGCTATAACAAACATACCACAGATTGGGTGGCTTCTACAACAATTTATTTCTCACAGTTCTGGAGGCTGGAGGTCCAAGATCAAGGTGCTGGTAGATCTGGTGTGTCGTGAAAGCTCATTCCTGGTTCATAGGTGGCCATCTTCTCGCTGTGCCTTCACCTGGTGGAAGGGGCAAGAGAACTCTCTGGGCACTCGTCCCATTAGGAGGGCAATACCCTCATGACCTAATCACCTCCCAAAGGCCCTACCTCCTAATACCATCACCCTGGGGGTTAGGGTTTAACATATAATTTGGGGGGACACAAACTTTGAGGCTGTTGTTAACAATTCAGAATCTCTTCCTGTCAGTATTTCCCTATGCATTTAGCTCCATTCTTCTTACCTTTCTTTTTGCTCTGTGTGTTGAAGAAAAGAAATTCCCAGGTTCAGGAATTTAATTCTGTAAAGGTCAGCTCCCTTTTACAGAAGTGGGTTCTCCAGTGGACACTCGATTTCCTTGTTGCAAAAGTAGTCCATGTTTTTTTTTGCAGAAGATGTAGGAAGCAAGTTTAAGTAAATAAAGGAAAAAAACAGCACACACGATAGCATTCCAATGTCCACACTGCTGAAGCTGAGAGGGGTTACGTGTCAAAGCCCACTGTTGTGGCTCCCTCGTTTCCTCTAGATCTAGCCTGGTAACCACCCCCGAAGTCAGACCCAGGCCCCCGCTTTCAAGAAGCAGCATGCAGCACCTGTCCCCCACTGACAGTGATAGAGCCCCAAGGTGACGCTCCCGCTCCGCCCCCCCCCCCCCCACCAGCGGTAAGCTATCTGCCCTCAGTTGTCAGCCCTGGGGTGCCCGCTCACCCAGAGCCCCTGCCCCAAGAGGGAGCGGTTAACCCTTCTGCTGATGCAGTCTGAATGCACCAATGAGCTGAGAGTGGAAGCACTGCTTGTACGCAGAATTACTGAAATGCTCTTTAAAAGAATGGTGATGCGGTATGGGGATGCAGAGACCTGGGCTTTGGGGCCCCAGGACAGGAATTTGAACCCTGTGGCTTCCACTTATGAGCTGTGTGTTCCTTACTTACACCTCCCGGCAACTCACTTTCTTTGCCCGCAGAATGGGAGGCGGAGGAGGAGTAATTCAGCTTATTAGGAAGTGCTGAAGAGCTATGATCTATTATCTTTTGTTCATTGGTGGAGTAAAGATATTTGTATATAAAATCAGCCACGAGTGTGTTTGTATTCACACACAAAAAAATGGTGGATGACTTACACTAAATAATGAGAGGTAGCAATTTAGTGAACCACAGGGCTTTGTCTGAGGTTTCTTTCATGTCTTGATGGTGCAGCAGGGGAAGGGGAAGCCCTGGCCCTGTGCCCTGGCCCGGAGCATGCCCTCCAGCCACGCTTTTTCAATTCCAACCACCCACCCAGGGGATAAATGATGTAACATCACTGTGGGGGTCCTCATCCCACACACAGGATTCTGAGGCAGAGAGAGGTTAAGGGACTTGTCCAAACTGCCTCTCTTGGCAAGCCAGAGCCAGAACTGGGCTGAGAGAAGGACTCTCCACCCCACCCGCGTCCCTTCGCCCCTTCTCCCCTTCTCCCTTCCATGCTCCTCTTGCCTGTGTCTGAAATGCGGGCAGCTGCCTGTTTTATCTAATGGCAGAATCTGACCAGCATGTCCCTTCTCTTTGCAGGCTGCTGGACCTAGGTCCTTGAAGGAAGAGTTTTTTAGTAGATTGGGGAGAATATAATTGATGCAAGGAGGGAGGAATGAATGGGAATGGGTGAAGAGAAGGCTCTGGTGCCCAGCAAAAACCAAACAAAAGCACCTGTTGGGTTATGTCTTTGCTGGATTTCAAGAGGTTCCTTTAGGAAAATGGTTGAATCTTGATTTTGAAAGAATACTGTTGTTTTCAGCTGAGCCAGATGGTGCTTGTGACACTTAAAGACTCTGATCTACTGTGATGACAGATGTAAATTGATGCTGGCCTCCTGGTGTATAGCTTATGGCCCTGTAGCTGGTGGCACAGGTGTTAATGAATGACTTTAATTCAGGCTCAGGCACAGAATAATGCATAAGGGGCTGTTACCAAATTTCAGTGCATTAACTCTATTCTGGGTGATTTTTTTATGTTTATTTTTTGAGAGAAAGAGAGAGAGAGCAGGGGAGGGGCAGATAGAGAGAGGGAGATGCAGAATCCAAAGCAGGCTCCAGGCTCTGAGCTGTCAGCACAGAGCCCCCTGTGGGGCTCGAACCCACAAGCTGTGAGCTCATGACCTGAGTTGAAGTTGGACGTTTAACCAACTGGGCCACCCAGGCATCCCTAGTCCAGATGATATTTAATGAAACCACAAGAAAGTATATGAAACTGTCAAGATGCCTGACACACATGTATCCTCACGTCTGCTCTAGACTGACCCTGGTAGACATCTTGATGGGGAAGAAACACCAAAGCTGGGGAACCTGACTCTCCCACTTACTGGTGGGGTCCCTGGGCATGTGACTTGGAACCTCTGTTCCCTCGTTGGTGAAATGGTGTACCTGTCCCACCCTTCAAGGTGCTGTCAGTGTGAAGGGACAGTGGTGCATTGTGAGTAGCTGACCAATGGTAGCTCCTCTCACTTCTGCGTCCAGCCTGCCCCCCTTCCCGGTGGATAAGGTGACATTCAAAGGATGGAGGTCTCCTCGTGATAGACACCAGAGCTGGGAATAGACCCCTCCTCCCCACTCTGGAGCTCCTTGTCCAGGGCTTTTCCTAATGGCATGTGTGCCTCTCCTGCGTGCTGTCCCTCCTTGGCAGACAGGAGCTCTTTGCTAGCCTCGGCACAGAACGTCTCAGAGGCACGAGGGGTGGCAAAGATGGTCAGACTTCATCAGAGCTTTTGGTGGCTGGTGATGCAGAGGTGTGGTACTGTGGGGGCCCGTGGGGTGGGGCTGGAAAGGCTTGGGCAGCACTTTTGGGCCATGCTGAGTCCTGGTGAGGAGGAGAAAGGGTCAGGAATTGGAGGGTCCTGGGACCCCAGCTGTGGGTGGTGAGATCCTCTCTGCTCCGTGGGACCTAGGTAATACACATGAGGATGTGCTATGTTAAGAACCAGCGGGTTCCCCAAAGCCGTGGCAGCCTCTCTGTTGCTTGGCCTGCCCCTTCTGCACTTTGCCTCCTGACCTGCAGTACCTCTGTTCACGTCTCCCCATGAGGCACAAGTTTTAGGGCTCTTCCCTGAGTTTCGATGCCATAAGAGTCCCTTCTTCTAGACTCACGCTCCTCACTGCCTCCTATTTTCCTGGATCTCACCCTCCAGCCAGGGGGCCACTGGAACAGAAGACTGTGATCCAAGGCAAGCTCAGTAATACATGGAGCCTCAGTTTCCCCTGAACAATGGGAGCAAAACAGGACTAACAGACGCAAGAGTGCCAGTGTGCTGTTCCTAAGTGTGTGTTCTGCGTAATGCCCTCGAGGAAGTATTGCTTTGGAAAGGCAGAAACATGGCACAGTACACTTCTTACTAACAACTTAAAAAAATTTTTTTTTAATGTTTATTTTTGAGAGAGACAGAGAAACAGTGCAAGCAGGGGAGAGGCAGAGAGAAAGAGAGACTCAGAATCTGAAGCAGGCTCCAGGCTCTGAGCTGTCAGCACAGAGCTCGATGAGGGGCTCGAACTCATGAACCACGATATCATGACCTGAGCCAAAGTCGGCCACTTAATTGACTGAGCCACCCAGGCGCCCCCCTTCCTGACAACTTCTTAGTAACTGGGTTACAGTTTACATTCCATAAAGTGCTCCCCTTGTAGGTGCGCAAGTCAGTGATTTTGAATCACTGCCGATCGTGACCTCATCACAATACAGGTTTGGAACATCTCCAGCACGTCATAAGGGCTCTCAGTACCCATTTACACTTCATCTCTCCTCCAGCCTGCAGGCAACCACTCCTCCACTTTCTGTCTCCTTAAATTTGCCTAGTTAGGACTTGGCATATAAATGGAGTCATGCAAGGTCTCACTAACTTCCTTCATTTAGCATGTTTTCAAGGCTCACCCATGTTATCACATGTATCACTTCGTCATAAATAACATTCTTTGTGGCTAAATGACATTCCGTTGTATGGATACACCACATTTTGTCGGTCAGTTAATGGACATTTGGGTGCTTTTCCGTTTTTGGCTATTAGGAATAACCTAGGGGTGGAACCTCTGAGTTGTATGTTTAGCTTTTTAAGAAACTGTCAAACCGTTTTCCATTGTGGCCAAACCAGTTTTGCATTTCCACCAAAAATATATGATGTTCCATTTCTCCACATCCTAGAGGACACTTGTTATTTTGATTACTGCCATCCTGGTAGGTGTACTCAAGTGGATATGAAATAGTATCTCATTGTGGTTTTAGTTTGGCTTTAATGGGGAATACTTCTGAATAAATTTGGGAAACATTGGGTTAATCAGAGTATAAAAGTATCTTTACCGCAGGACTCCTTAGAACCTTTAATTTTCTGATGATCATTGAGATTCTCAAAGGAGGGCTACAGTGTACTTCATTTTCTCCACTGAGGTCCTGGTGAGAACTCTTGAGTGTCTTGAAGGATTGCTGTTCTTTGGAAAGCCTAGGACAGGGTTCTAGAGACCACTGGCCAAACCCCGTCTCCTGCCTATTTTTGTAAATAAAGTTTTGTTGGAAGACAGCCACACTTGTTTATAAATTGTGTATGGCTGCTTTCACACTGCAAAGATAGATAGTTGGGACAGTGACCATATGGCTTGCAGACCCTAAAATATTTACACACTGGCCCTTTAAAGAAAGTTTGTTGACCCCTGATCTAGGAGTGCCTGGTGCACAGTAGATGCTCGCTTAACCTTTAGATGAAAGGATGGACTAACCCTTACGATATGGGTAGGGACCAAGAATACACTTTGTGAGGCTTTGTGTTATTTGAGCTGGTGCTTAAAGGACTGGTAGAATTTTTACAGCTTGGGAGAATGAGGAAGAATGAGGAAGAATTCCTTACAGGAATGAATCCTGTAAGGTGGAGAAGTCAAGGTGTGCTTGGGGGCTGATGGGGACTTCCGCATGGCCTAGGGGGATTTCTGCAGTGACGGAAGAAATTGGAGCAGTAGCTCCTGACTCCTCGTGCCAACCTAGGTCATTCTGTAAATGACACAGTTCTGTTCCGTCTTCCCCATGACCAGACAGTGGCTCCAAGCTCTGCCTCTGAAGTCGAACAGGTGAGGCTTCGGATTCTGCCTCAGCCTTCCTGGGCATATTAATTTCCCTAAGCCACACTTTTCCCACTTGTAAAATGGGAACAACTGTTGCCTTTACCTTGGGAGTGAGCATGAGGAAATCCAGGCTATCATGGTCCTTGTTGTTTTCTTCATACTCCTGGGTAATAAGCTCTCCGACAACCTGAGGGGGTGCTCTCTCAGCGCACCCCTGCTTCACTCATCGTGTTGGCTTTAGTCCTTAGGGTACGCGGCATGGAGTTAGCACCTGATAACTATCTGCTGGAAGATGGCATGATGCAGAGGCCTCAGTTGCTTGACAAGGAGGGTCCTTGCCCTGTGCCTCCAGCGGCATTTAGGACCTCTGCTGGGGCTCATAGGAGCAAGTCAGAGCTGGGGGTCTGCACTTCTTTCTTCCCAGAGAAGTGAGAGCAGAACCCTGAAGGCAGAGAAACTCTGGAGGGGGCAGGGAAGGCACATTAGTTTTGGTGATGGGCCCTTTTTTGTTTGTTTGTTGCTTGGGGAGACCAGAAAGGAAGACCGGCAAGGCTATTTATAGCCCAGCCCCTCAGCGCCAGTTTTTAGGGCGGTCTGTGCGTCCCTGGCAACACTTACTCCGTGGCAGGTTAAAGAAAGGTGATGTGTTTGCCGGCTCCGTGCTGGACATCAAGATGAGGCCTCTCCGGCCAGCCAGCCACGCTGGGAGCTGTTCCCACATGGCCTCTCCCAGGCTCTCTGCCGGTGGAGGAGAGGGGCCTGGCTGCCTGCTCCTTCTCCACTTTCCGGGGTCAGACCATTCCTGGCTCTGCAAGCTAGGGAGGCCCCAGGTGTGAGGCTGTTTCCTCCCCTCCAGACTCAGCCTCTCTATGTATGAGACACTGAGATGGAAATGAGGGTGATGTCTGGAGACTGGATTTGGGAACCCAGCCATTTTCCCTCAGACTGTGAAGGATGGGGGAGAAGCCTTGAGTGAGAGGCATCCTCTTGCTGGGGTCCATTTCTGGCGGGCAGCAGTGGGGGAAAGGGTGTGGGCACCGGAAGAACCTGGTTTCAAGTCCTAATCTGGGCAAGTTCCTTTACCTCACTTGGCCTCAGTTTCCCCACCCATAAAATGGGTCTAATAATACCCTCACAGTGAACTGAATGTAATGAGCTGTATGGCTTTCATGTAGCACCTGCCATAGTCCCCTCTGCTTCCAGCTCCTTCCAATTCTCTCCTGGCAGTCTCTTAATAACGACAGTTTGTGGGCGTCTGGGTGGCTCAGTGGGTTGAGTGCCAGACTTCGGCTCAGGTCGTGATCTCACGGTTCCTGAGTTCGAGCCCTGCATCTGTTGTCAGCGCAGAGCCCACTTTGGATCCTCTGTCCCCTCTCTCTGCCCCTCCCCTGCTCACGGGCATGTGCTTGCTGTCACTCTCTCAAAAATAAAAAAATAAAAAAATAAGGATGGTTTCCTTCCAAACTGGCCTCTTGATTTCCCCAACACATTCACCCCATTATAAGTAAAACAGCTCTTGTGTTCTGTGTGGCCCTTCCAGATACCACGGTCTCTGACCCATAAAAGCCAAACTCACCAGGGTCCCACCCGCATCCCACTGCATGTCTGCTCCTCACTCAGAGCTGCCTGAAGTCTGCCCCACGAGGATCTGTTCTCCCTGCCTCACTCCCACCTTCTGGTCCCAAATCCCCTGACACCCTCCGTCTTGCCAGGCTGCCCTGCAGCACGTGGCAGGTGGACTGCTTCCCCTTCTGGAATGCCCTCCGCCTCCAGGGATGCCGGCTTCTCCTGTTGCTCCCTGCTTTTCTGCTCACACTTGTCTCCCTCCTGCAAGGGCTCCTCCCTTCCTCTCCTGTCCTGTAAATGTTGGGGTTCTGGAGGCTCTGTGCACGTCCTCCCCCTGCCTCCTCCTCCTCCTCCAGCTCTCCCCAGGGAGCCTCATGTGCTCCCAGAACACCCTGATGGCTCAGGTCTGAATCTCCTCCTTGTATCTCTTTCTTGAGCTTTACACCCAGAGACCCAGTTGCCTCTGGGCATTGCAGCTTCCTAGGTGTCCCACAGGCACCTCAAAATCATCTTGTCTAAAAGATTGGTTCTTCACCTCTTCCTCCTCCAACCTTCTTGACAATTCACTCCTGCTCAGCTAATGACCTGCCCGCCATCCATCCAAGTATGAAGCTGGGTGTCACTTGGGAACCCCCTCTTCCCTCCTACCTGCCACCCCCAGGCAGTCACCTTGTTCCTGTGCTTTTTCAAGCCCACTTGTTCTCCTCTAGGGCCATTCCCCTACCTTGGTCCAGACCCTCCCCAATTACTATGCAAACTAAGGCAGCCCTGACCCGTTCTACCCTTACTGCCCATTCTTCCCACTGCAGCCAAAGAGAGTCTTCCAGAATATGTATCTGATAGGGTCTCAGTCCTATTTAAGATTCAATGAGGCTCCTGTTGCCCTCAGGATGAAGCCCTAGCCCCTCAGCAAGGCTCATAGTCCAGCTCTGTCATCACCCCACTTCTCACCCTGGCTTCTGCCGCGCTTACCCAACGTGCCATGCCTTTCCCTGGTCTCACTGAACTTTTGTTCCAGCCTTTTGCCCCTGGTGGCCTTTCTGCCCCAAGTGCTCCCCGCCCTTCTTTGCTGACTCCCTCCTATCCTCCAGGATCTCTCTGGCTCACTCTGATCTCCTGACTCACTCTGATCTCCGCATCCTGGTATTGGTCAAATCCCCGATGATGGTCCCAATGATTTCTCTGTCTTGATCCTCTCTATGCCCAGTTCTATTTTCTTGTCTGCTTTCCCCATTAGAACATGAGCTCTTTATGGACCCCCGGTGTAACACTGGCACACTAAAGACATCTTACTAAGTGCTACTTGAATAAATTAATAAATTACGAAGGACATGTGCTGCGTACTACCTTTATGTTATATGCAAAAACACGTAAGATAGCTTTGGAGCATGCGTTTAATGACAGCTTTCATTAATGAAGAAGAGAAGAAGGCAGTGATTTTAGTGTTACAGGGGAATCTCAGAGCTAGCATTGAGGCTGGAAGTGCAGGCTTTGGAGCCAGGATCCCTAGGTTCAAATCCCAGCTCTGTTGCTTGCTCCTGGTATGACTTTGGGTGAGTTACTGAACCGCTCACACCTCAGTTTCCCCATCTTTGAAATGATGGTGATTCTCTTTACCTCAAGGATTGTTGGGAGGGTTAAATGATGCTTGGAAACCTGTCAAAGGGAGGTATTGTCATTCCCATTTTACAGATGAGGAAGCTGAGACTCAGAGAAGCGATGTCCCTTCCCCAAGGTCATACAGCTGGTAAGGAACAGCGCTCAGTTTGAACCCAGTCCATCTCTACAGGTGCCAGGGGCTGGAGAAGCAGAGGCACCACACTGCCAAGCTCTGGGTAGCTATCTCCAGAAATATTCTACACGTGTGGTCTGAAAAAGATACCTCGTGAAGGACCTGCTCCCATGCCTGGCTCATAGTAGGTGTTCAGAATAACTTGAGTAAATGCCTCCAAAGAGTTCTGTTTAGTCTTCAACATTTCCCGCTCCCTGGACAGTGTCAGGAGGTCTGTTCCTTGGTCCCCTTTTTTTTTGCCAGGGTGTTGGCAGCAAACTCTTCCTTATTCAGACCTTTCTCCTCTCCAGCACTTCATGGGGAGGGTCATTAAGAAAGCTTTTTCCCAGGAAGAGCTGTGCCTTCTCCAAGTCTCCGGAGTTGAGTGCCCCAGCCCCTGGACTCTCAAAGGCTGCCCTTGTGGGTTTCAAAACAACCCACAGCCCTGCAGGCTGAGAACCTGGCCCCTGAGCCTTCTATCTTTAGAAACCCAAGGTCCATTGCTAGTTAGAGTCAGTGCTGGTAAAACCTAAAGAAAATAGTTTGAGGATGTTTTCAAATAGTGTCTGGTGAAACAAAAGAGCAATTCATCCTGCGTAGCTTTTAGTAATCTGCTTCCCATTCTGGGAATTAGATTGTTCAATTAAGCGAGAGGGCGCCGAAGCAGGCTGCATGACTCAAAAGTTTGCGGCATCCAAAATGTGGAAGAGAGGGGACCTGAGCCAGCTCCCTCCTGGCTGCTCTGCCCCCTCTGCTGTCCCTCTGTCCCCATGCCGTTTCCAGTTTTCAAGTCCCAGTTCAGAAAACAACTACATCAACAAGAAGGCATATGTGTATGTGCACCCCTGCTAGCTGGGGACCTCATGTAAGTGCTTCTTTAATGAAAAATTCACAGCCTGGAGTGGAATGGGAAAAGCACACCATCTGCACTGGCCCACTTTCTCTCCTGAGCGGGCTTATTTCTTCTTGAATGAGAAGGAATGCCCACCTCATGGGCATTCAGGATGCTGTCGGGGGCAGTTTGTAAGGTGGTAGATATATGTAGGCTACGAGACTCTTAATCGAGAAACAAGGTCCTTGATGAACACTCTGAGGTTCCCTGCAGAATTTTGAGAGTGAGTGGGTGCATCACAGTATTTTGGGGGAGGAGAAAGTCCAGTCCTTCAGGAGCTTCTCAAAGGATATCAGACCCCATCTCTAGGTCCTCTTCAAAAAATCTATTCAGGTGGGGTGTGTAGGTTATTCCTTCATTGTCAGGAAACTCTACTTCTGTGGTGCTGAGGCCTTCCCACGCATAAGCAATCCTTGGGCAGGTGCGGCAAAATGCAGCTTCGGGGGAGTCGTTCGGCAAAGATCTGGACTCAGTAGGTCTGGGACGAGATGCAGGAATTTTTTTATTTTTAGCAAGCACTCCACAAGGACCGTGCTCTGAGGCCCACTATTCTGTTATGATAATAGATACTCTTGAAGGTTTCATTTAATGGCCTATAGTTTTTAACGGAATTAAAGCCAGAGACTACTAAGCATAAGAAACAAAATTTAAAAAAAAATTGCTGTTACAATGATGTGGCTATCTCCTTCCTTAAAAACTTGGACTTTTTTTTTTTTTTTGGTCCAACTTATACTTGTAGAGGGCAAAAGCCATACATGCTTTTGTTTTAATTCACAGTTTTAATATAGTGCCTGGTCCATAGTAGGTGCTCAGTAAATGTGTATTTAAGTGGATGTTCGCACTTCTAGCAATAGGTCTGAAAGCTGGTTTCCTTTCAAATAAATCCACACAGCCCAATTTTGTTTGGGGGCCTGCCTGATTTCTCCAGCAGGGGTTGGGGCTGGAGGGAGCCTGTAGACCAGTGCTAATTGGTGTCATTGAGTAATTAATGCAGAATCAGGCCCTGAGCAGATTCCCAGGGAGACAGACACTGAGGGAGGCTTTCATGCTTGGTGGGATGGGAGCTGCTTGCTCAAAGGATGTTCCCAGAGTGCTGAGACGACTGGCGTGGTCCGACGGGGGTGGTTTGGCAGCCAGAATGGGGTTCGTGGAGCGAGTTTGGAGGGGGTTTGTGTTAGTGCCACGGTTCTGCACAATATGGAGCGTGGCGAGTTTGACTTTAAAGAAACACAAACCCCAGGCGTAGGCTCTGGGAGCCAGGTCTGTGTCAACCCTGAAGGATTGATGGGTTCTGAAGGAAGACTGTGGCTCGAGGCATTGACTCAGTGTAGCCTGGGGTCCTCCCCCTCCTGTGGCCTGGGCCTTCTGGGACATCCCTACTCTTGGCCTGCTATTCAAGGCTCCCAGGGATGCGTCTCTGTTTACGTTTTCTGCGATTCCCTTATGACCCCTATGTTCCAGTATTCCCCAAGAATCCCATACTCTGTTTTCTGGCTTTTGCTTGTGCTATTCCCTCCATCTAAAACAATTTTAAGTCCCTTTCTCTCCTGGCTGAATCCCATCATCCTTCATGGTTTAGCTCAAATATCACTTCTTCCAGACTGCTTTCCCTAACCCCATGTATCAGTCAGCATTGGTTGGGTTTTGCTGCAATAACAAACATCTCCAAAGATCTCAGTAGCTTAAGGCTGCAAAGTTGCTTTCTTGCTCACACAACATCTTTGACAGAGGGTAGCAGGAAGGCTCATGTGTAGTCACTCAGGAAGTCAGGCTCCTAGGGGCTCCATCTTGACACATACTCTGTCATCACAGCAGTAGTAGGAGAAGGCAACATGGTGAATCACCTCACCTGGCTCTGCAAGTGACACGGGTGCTATTGGCCAAAGCACGTTCATTGGCTGCTGTTTAGTTCAGCAAGCCAGGGTTGTATAATTGCTCCCACTGAAATTCCCCACCTGGAATGTGTATGGACAGTCCTTCAGTCTCCTGGAGTCGTCAGGTGGGCTAGATGCTTCTCAGTCTTTCCAGAACCCCTCTACTTCTTCCGTTTTAGCCCTTGCCTCACTTACTGTAAACCATTCCTAACTGGTCTGTCTTTCCCCAATGAGTGAATCCATGAAGACAGAGGGCTGGGTCTTGTTCCTCGCTGGGGTCCCAGCTCTGGGTTTGGCTCGGAGGAGATGCTTGGCAAATGGTGGTAGGGGAGGCAGGTGAATGATTGGGTGGCCTATTCCTGCTTCCCTATAGCACTAGCTTTGCCCCGGGTGGGATCAGGGTGGGTCTCCAGCCCCCGTGACTCTCCCCTCTCCCCTTCACAGGCGCCGGGTCCTGGCCATCTCAGGTGGGATCGAGCACATTGGGAACCTCCGTTGGGAGCTGGCCTTGTGTCTCCTGGCAGCCTGGACCATCTGCTACTTCTGCATCTGGAAGGGGACCAAGTCCACAGGAAAGGTAGGAGGTGCATCTTCAAGCAACTAGCCACCAGCAGGGGAGGACATGAGCTGTCCTTGTATAAGATCACAGGTGACCCGGAGAGTGCCCCGAGTTTGAATTATAAAAGTTAGCTCTTATGCTGGAAGGTAGGAGGAGCACTGGACTGGGAGTCCACTCAGGAGCTCAGAGCTAGAACCCAGTGCACCACTCACATGCCACACACCTCAGGGCTGGTCAGTTCTGCCTTTTGAGCCTCAGTTTGCTTGTCTGTGAAATAGCAAAGCCTGTCCTGTCTTACTGAGAGCTCTGCAAGGAAAGGGGAGGTAAAATGCTTTGAAAACTGGAAGTGCTGAAGTACAACCATGTAGTTTTTGTAATGAAGACATGGGCTTCAGGCATGTGCCAGGGCAGGAAATGCTGGCTGCCTGCACTGATAGGCCCCAGGACCTCACCCACTAAGAGTCTGTGGATGGAGGGCAGCTGCGTCCATTTCGTTGCCTTGCCGTGCCATCCGTACTGTGTGGCCTCCGGGACCTGCATCTCCTCTCGGGGGGGGGGGGGGGGGGGGGGGGGCGGAGAAGTGGGAGGAAGCAGCCAGGTCTCAACAGCCCTGGCCAGGAAGTTAGCACGGCTCTCCCACTCACAGGCACCTGGCTGGAGCCTGAGGCATGGCCTCAGCTGCCTGCCAGGGAGGCTCAAGATGTAGGGGAACACGGGGGGAAGTCTAGTGAGCATAGCCATCTGTGCCATAAGAATCAATGCACATGTTGTACATGTAGCTCATGGACAAGTCCCGCCCACTCACGTGCTTTAAGGAAAAAAAAAATAGAGATGCCTGGGTGGCTCAGCTGGTTGGGCGGCCTACTCTGATTTCAGCTCAGGTCATGATCCCGGGGTTGTGGGATCTAGTCCCACGTTGGGCGCCATGCTGTCAGTGGAGCCTGCTTGGGATTCTCTCTCTCCGCCCCCCCTCTGCCTCTCCCTGCTGGTGTGTGCACAGGCGCACACGTGTGTGTGCTGTCTCTCAAATACATTAAAATAAAAGCATAGTTGCCAACACTTAAAAATCAGGAGATTTCATGTTGGAAAAGGAAGTATGATTCTGGTATCCTTTGGAAAGTTGAAAGGTTTGGCAGCACTGGGCCTGCATGCCTACACAGCAGCTGGGTTGGCGGAGCTGAGCAGTAGCCACCGCCTTCTAGGGATACTCTGGTTGGCCACAGTCCTCACCATTCCCTATTGCCCTGACGCTCTAGCTGAATGTCAGTGCCAGTAGTTTGCTCATTTGTGCTATTCCATTTTTTCTTGTGGAAAAGGGGACCTGCAGCTTTTCTTATTCCAGTCACCCTGACCATCTCACTCCTTGCCTGCCTGTTTCTGGTAGGCATCACCTTTATTCTAAGCTGTTGGCTGGATCAGCGACTGGAGGTCAAACCTCTAAGGAGATGGGAACTTAACCACTCTGGGTCCTTTTACAAAAGGTGGTTCCCTCATTTCCCACAGTGGTAGGTATTGACTGGTGGGCATACCTACTGGGGGGAAATTAGGCGAGCAGAACAGAGATATTGACAAGTTTCCATGCTGAGGGTGGTAAGGGAGCTAAGGAGGTACTAGAAAGTAATCATAAATTTGCCTGGTGCACCAGAGAAAGGAGAACGGAGACTCATGTTCTGTCGGCCTAGATGATTTTGCTAATCTTTGCTTTCTCTAGTTTGCATCATGAAAACAATAGAATTTTTCTGTTTTTCCAAATCTAAAAATCAGTGCATTATTGATGTACTTCTTTAGACTACATACACGCTGCTCCTGTCCCCTTTTTTGCTGCCTCTTCTGGCTAAAGAGGAGGAGAATGACTTGGAGGAGTGAAGAACCAGAGTTTGGAATCAGGATTCACATCTGAGGTCTGTCACTCACTAGCTGTGACCTTGGCACATCACTTAACTTTTCTGAGCCTCAGTTTCCTCTTCTGCAAAATGGGGATTGATCATTAAGTTTGTCTCATGGGGTGATTGTCAGGGTGAGATGCAAGGATGCATATTTAATGCTTAGCGGAGTGTGTGACTAATAGTAAGTGCTAAATAATGGTGATTCTTAAAAATCTTATTATAATGATAAAATTTACTCATATGAGAAGTTGTTTCTGGGTATCTACTCTCTGCCTAGCATTAGTCAATGGATATCTAAAGGTGAATGAAACACAGCCTCTACCCTACCCAGTTAATATACGTGAGAGTGCTTTGTGAAGTGCAAAGGGAAGGGACACTGCTTCTACCATGATTACCACTTTCTTGGGAGTCAATGCCAAGGCCAGCAGGCTTGGCTGGCTAGCAGTTGTGTGTGGTGGGGGCGAGGGCCATTGGATAAGGCATTAGTGCATGCATGTACTTGGGTTGTCCATGTGGGCACATGTAGCCTTGAGCTCTTGGGCCCAGAACATGGGCCACAGCAAAATTTGGTTCCATTTGGCTCTTAGGAGGAAGCTGAGTCCCGCTATAGGGCCACTTGCCATTGGCTGGGCTGTTGAGCCTGTGTGTTGAGAATTCTAATGCAGGGACTGGGTTTCAAGGAAGGACTAGCAGGCTGCATTCTTGGAGATTTCAAAAGAGACATATGGGGAAGCATGGGAGAGAACATTCATCCACAGCCTTCTGTTCGCTGCACACTCTGCCAGGCATTTTTCATCCACATTAGCACATGAGATCCCACAACCTGGGGAGATACTGCCTCGAGTTCATAGGTGGAGACCCAGAGGCTGAGAGATTGAGGAGCCTGGCCTGAGTTGGATGAAGACTGTGCCTCGGCACTGACCCCGTGCTGCTCCCATCTTGCCTGTCCTTGGACTCGATCAAATTTTAGAAGATTGTGATATTTTGAGTGATGTCCTTTCACGCATTCTGCCTGAGCCTACTTTCTCTCATCACTAGTAGGCATGGTAATGAGGGCAGTAGTACTTGTGATAGTAACGGGTGATGGTCATTGAGTGCCTCACATGCCCACTCCGTTTAGAACTTGAAACAAGCCCAGGAGACAGGGGCAGTCATTATCTCTGTTTCAGACGAGGAAACTGAGGCCTGGACGGAGTAAGTAACTTGCTTAAGGACCCTCAGGTAGGAAGCAGACCCCAAGCCTTGGTGGCCACATAGCCTGGGCTTTGGATGAGAGTACTATCCTGCCTGCCCTCTGTGGTGTAGCGATAATGAGTTTTCTTATGCGCTGATTATAAAGAGGCAGTTGATGAGATAACATAGCACACAGTGGGGGCTTAGTGGTTGTTGGTTGCAGCTGTAATAAGATGGTGGTTTTAAGGGAAATGCTGAAATCCGATGAGCCAATTAAGCATTTTCCTGAAGGCTGGGTTTCAGGGGCTCTTCCCCTGTTCCATGCTCAAGACCAGGGTTAGCATCAGGATGGAATGTGGTTTTCCAGAGCTGTTGTGATTTCTCAGAAACCATGTGCTTTACCCCCACCCCTGACATTTTATTAGTGAAGAAATTTAGGCTCAAAGAGCAGAAGGGACTTGTCCAAGGCCACACAGGGAGTAAGTGACAAGTGTCGGGTTAGGAACTAGAGCCTGGTGGCCCAGCTCCTCAGCTCTTTATATATGATGAGGTTCTAACAGTTTAAGGAGACCAGGGGTCCCCCATCAGCACATGGTGTCTTCTCAGGAGAGGGTCTGTTGCTTTTCTTACTGTTTATTGTCCGCCTCACCTTGGACAAAAGCCTAGGGTCCAAAGGTTTTTCAGGTTCTGTACAAAAACAGCTAAAAATAAACACAGGTCATATGAGTCTTCCTGAGTGGGGAGCCACCGCTCCTGTCTCTTGCCTATGACCAGAGCCACTTTCATGAGGCTGTCCAAGGAAGGAGAACCCTGTCTTTCTGCTCTTGTCCAGGCCACGACTGAGTTCCAGCCCACTTCCCATACTCAGATTTCAGCAGAAAATTCTGAAATTTCATTAGCTTGAGAAAAGTTTCCTGGCCCAGGTTTAACTTAATTCATTGAACGTGTCTCTTGCTGCTGGAGGCATGCATTACAGACTCACCTGTTAGCAGATGACTGTCTAAATGGAGGTTTGGGATCAGGTCACAAATGAGTAGATCACAGATGAGTCTGTGACGGGGCCATAGAGGAAGGCCCAGCCACCCTCTCCAGTGGCTCAACAGGCAGTGTGTGGGCTCCTGATCTGTGTTGATATTAGCATACCCCCCACAGATGGTCTCCGCAAATGTCCTTCAGTGCCCTCCCCTCCTGCTCCCTGTTTGAGTACTTTACGGTCTTCTGACATCACAGAGGCCAGCATTCAGGATGTCCCCAGGGTCAGAGTGAGCAGCATCTCCTGTCAGAAGAAGCTGCTGTGGGTTGGAAAGACACAAACTAGATTCAAACTTCAGTACGTAGCAAGGTGCCACCTAACTGTTCTTAATAAACATTTGTGGAATGGATGCATTTCACCTGTGCCTGGGGCGCCCTGCAAGGTGCTGGGATCCAGTAGAGAGGGTGGTGGGCCATCTTGTCCCCATAGAGTGTGCCTAGCAGGGCAGGCACAGACAGATAAGCCATTGCAATTTAGTGTGTTAGTGCTAGCATTCACAATAGAACAGCTAGAGAATCAGATGCTGTGAATGTGGGGATTTTAATGGCTGCATACTGGCTCTGGAATATTGGAACATAGCATGTCAGAGCTGGGAGGCATCTTGGCTTTTAAGGTCAAACCCTATTGTACAAATAAGAGAGTAGAGGCCCAGAGAGGTTGCAAGGTTTGCTCAAGGCCACCCTGTTTGGAAGGAGCAGAGCCGGGATTCAAGCCTGGGTCTGTCTGCCTTCCCTAAGCCTGATCCTCCTCTGCTCTCATGCCCTCAGCTGGGAGTTCATGTGCAAGTTCAGCGTGAGCACATTGATCATAGTTCTAAGCACACAGTAGGTGTTTATTTCCCTACCCCAAGGCAACAGCTATGGTTGATTTCTGCATAGCTTTTTTTTTCTCTCTTTAGGCACAATTCCAAATTCTAGAAGTCTGAATTAGAAAAATAAATAAAAACCTTTCTCAATTGTTAATTAAATTCTGCCAAGATGTAGGATTCTAAGATACTTGATTTCTTCACGAGGAAACTTCCAGGCTGTTTGTAACTTGTCATCTTCTGCATGATAAACAGTTTTACTCCAGATAATTGAAATCAAGTGTTCACAACATGGAGACATCTTTGTGATTTTTCTGTGTCCTTGGTTTTTGTAGTTTGTTTTTAAAGACTTTATTTTTAAGAGCAGTTTTAGGTTCACAGCAAAATTGAGCAGAAAGTACAGAGATTTCCCATGTATCCCCCTGCCCCCACACACGTGTCACCTCCCCCTTTATCGACACCGACCACTGGAGTTGGGCATTTGTTACAGTTGATGAACCTACCTCATCATCACCCAAAGGCCCTAGTTTACACGAGGTTTCAGTTTTGTTGTACATTCTGTGCATTTGGATAAGTGTATAATGACACGTACCCGCCATTATAGTATCCTACAGAATAGTTTTACCACCCTAAAAATCTTCTGTGCCCCACCTTTTCCTCTCTCCTATCCCTAACCCCTGACAGCCACTCATCCTTTTTTTTTTTTTTTTTTTACTGTCTCCATAGTTTCAACTTTTCCGGAATGTCATTATCATTGTAATCATACAGTATGTGGCCTTTTCAGATTGGTTTCCTTCACTTAGTAATATGCATTTAAGGTTCCTCCATGTCTTTTGATGGCTTACAAGTTCATTTCTTTTTTTTTTTATGCTTTTTTTATTTTGAGGGGCAAGGAGGGGCAGAGAGAGAGGGAGAGAGAACCCCAAGGAGGCCTCCAGGCTCAGCAGGGAGCTTGACATGGGGCTGGATCTCATGAACCATGAAATCATGATCTGAGGCGAAATCAAGAGTCGGACGCTTAACTGACTAAGGCCCAAGTGCCCCCCAAAGTTAATTTCTTTTTAGCACTGAATAATAGTCCATTGTCTGGATGTATCATGGTTTATCCATTCACCTTAATTTTTTTTCTTTGATAGTTGACACACAATGTTACATTCGTTTCAGGTGTCCAACATAGTGATTGGATATCTCTATATGTTATGCTGTGCACACCACATGTGGACTTACCATCTGTCACCATACAACACTATTATGATACCATTCATATGCTCCCTATGTCTTACCTTTCATTCCTGTGACTTACTCATTCCGGCCTGTGCCTCCCACACCTCTTCACCCATTTTGCCTGTCCTCCCACCCCCTCCCCTCTGGAAATCATCACTTTGTTCTCTGTATTTATAGGTCTGATTCTGCTTTTTGTTTATTTGTTCGTTTTGTTTTTTAGATTCCATGTATGAGTGAAGTCAAATGGTATTTGTCTTTCTCTGTCAGGCTTCTTTCATGTAGCATTATACCGTCTACATCCATCCATGTTGCTGCAAATGGCAAGATTTCATTCTTTTCATAGCTGAGTAATATTCCATTGTGTATACATACCACATCTTTATCCATTCATCTGCTGATGGATACTTAGGGTGCATCCATATCTTATCTATTATAAATAATACTGCAATTAACATAGGGTGCGTATCTATTCACCTACTGATAGACATTTTGGGTACTTCCAAGTTTGGCAATTATGAATGAAGCTGTTATAAACATTTGTGTTCAGATTTTTGTGTGGACATCAGTTTTCAACTCTGGATAAATACCAAGGAGTGTGATTGCTGGATTGTATGGTGAGCGTTTTGTTTTATAAGAAGCTGCCACTCTGTCTTCCATTTCGCATTCCCACCGGCAGTGAATTACAGTTAGTATTGCCCCATATCCTCGCTAACATCCAAGTGTTTTGGGTTTTGGCCATTGTCTCATTATTTTAATTTTCATTTCTCTGATGACACATAATACAGAGCATTTTTCTTATGCCTACTTGCCATCTGAGTATCTTCTTTCGTGAGGTGTTTGTTAAGGTCTTGGGCCCATTTTTTTTTTCTTAATGTTTATTTTTATTTTTGAGTGAGAGAGACAGAGCATGAATGGGGGAGGGGCAGAGAGAGAGGGAGACACAGAATCTGAAGCAGGCTCCAGACCCTGAGCTATCAGCACAGAGCCTGACACGGGGCTTGAACCCATGAGCTATGAGATCATGATCTAAGGCCAAGTCAGATGCTGAACCGACTGAGCCACCCAGGTGCCCAGAGCCCATTTTATAATCAGGTTGTTTTCTTATTGTTGAGTTTTAAGTGTTTTGTGTGTGTGTGTGTGTGTGTGTGTGTGTGTGTGTGTTTTGGATAACAATCCTCTATTAGATGTGTCTCTTGCAACTATTTAAAAAAATGTTTTTTAAATGTTTATTTATTTTGAGAATGAGAGACACAGCACAAGCAAGGGAAGGGCAGAGAGGGAGACACAGAATCTGAAGTAGGCTCCAGGCTCTGAGCTGTCCTCACAGAGCCCAACATGGCTCTCAAACCCATGAGCTGTGAGATCATGACCTGAGCCAAAGTAGGACAGATGCTCAACTGACTGAACCACCCAGGTGCCCCTCTTGCAACTATTTTTTGAGCTTATTGTTCTTTAAATCTTTTTTTAATGTTTATTTTTGAGAGAGAGAGAGACAGAGAGAGAGAGACTGAGACAGAGAGACAGAGTATAAGTGGGGAAGGGGCAGAAAGAGAGTGAAACACAGATTCCGAAGCAGGCTCCAGACTCTGAGCTGTCAGCACAGAGTCCATTCCATGGCTTGAACTCACGAACTGTGAGATCATGACCTGAGCCGAAGTCAGATGCTTAAGTGACTGAGTCACCTAGGTGCCCCTAAGCTTATTTTTTTTTAATCTTTCAACATTTATTTGCCCTTGAGAGGCAGACAGAGTGAGAGGGAGAGAGGCAGAGAAAGGGAGACACAGAATCTGAAGCAGCCTCCAGGCTGTCAGCATAGAGCCTGACATGGGGCTCGAACCCACAAAGTGTGAGATCATGACCTGAGCTGAAGCTGGACACTTAACCGACTGAGCCACCCAGGTGCCCCCCTAAGCTTATTTTTTAAAATAGTCTCTGCAGCCAACATGGGGCTCCAACTCACGACCCTGAGATTAAGAGTTGTAGTCTCTACCTACTGAGCCAGCCAGGCACCCCTCTTGCAACTATTTTCTCCTAGTCTTTGGTTTCTCTTCTTACTCTCTTGACATTATCTTTGGCAGAACAGAAGTTTTCATTTTAATGAAGTGTATCTTATCACCTGCTTCATGGATCCTGCCTTTGGTGTTGTGTCTAAAAAGTCATTGCTGTACCCAAAGCCACTTAGGCTTTCTCCAATTATCTTCTAGGAGCTTTATAGTTTTATGTTTTATATTTAGGTCTATGATCATTTCGAGTTAATTTTTGTGAAGGATGTAAGGTCTCTGTCTAGATTTATTTATTTTTTGCATGTGGATGTCCATTTGTTGAAAAGACTATCTTTGCTCTGTCCTTATTTTTTTGTTTTTATTCATCAACCAAATTCATCTTGACCATCCCTGCCACCCACTCCTCCCCTGGTCTCATAAGCCTGAAACCACCAAGGCATTTTTGACAACTTCTCCCTTTATGTCTCATGCAGTTATTGACCAACTCGCCTTTTGTAATTACCCTGGCAAACATCCTGTCCTCTCCATTTATTGTCCATCCATCTACTCACCCACACATGCAACAAATATTGAGCCCTCAGTAGCTCTTCAGTTCCTCCAGAGTGAAAATTGCTCTTAGGATTTCCCATTTGTACAAACATATTGCTGACACGCAGAATAATACAAATGAAATGCTGTATATTCTATGAAACAGCAATTTCAAATAACTTCTGTATGCTCCTGTCTTCATTCTATTTTATCAAATGACAGCATGTGAAGCAATGTTGTGGTTTTGCAATATTTTCCTGGTACCTCTATGCATATTTGTTGAAGATGGAAAAAACTGGTGATTACTGGTTGTCCTGCCTTTGTAGCTTTGCTAAACCTTAGTCTAACTCAGGGAGTAGCCAGATCTGGCCAAAGGCCTGTTTTTGTACATAAAGTTTTATTGGAACATAGCCACATCCCTTCCTGTAGGCATTGTAGGTGGCTGCTTTTGTGCTACTGTATAGCAGTAGACTTGAATGGTTGTGACAGAGACGATGTGACCCACAAAGCCTAAAATATTTACTCTCTGCTCCTTCACAGAAAAAGTTTGTGGATCTGTAATTTTTTTAAGTTTATTTATTTATGTTGAGAGAAGGGGGGGGGGGGAGGGGAGGAGTGCAGAGGGAGAGAGAGAGAATCCCAAGCAGGCTCTGCACTGTCAGCACAGAGCCTGATGCGGAGCTCGAACTCACAAACTGTGAGATCATGACCTGAGTTGACATCAAGAGTCAGCCGCTTTGCTGACTGAGCCACCCAGGCGCCCCAAGTGGGTCTGTAATCTGTGAAAGTAATTCACGCAGACTCTCTGCCATCTAACAAGAAACTAATATAAACTGCTGTCACCCAAAACATGGATGATTTCAAACACTGCAAAGCGTTAGTGATAGCTGCAGTGCAGAGGTTTTCTGAAAGGTCCTTAAAATCTCACCCCAGCCTTTGTAGCCCGCAGATGTGCTATTTCTTGTGTCCAAATGCTCACTTGCTATGGATGTTACTCATTCACTCATTAATTCATCCAGTAAGTGTTGCATACTTACTGTGTGCCAGGTACCAGGCTGGGGGTTCTTCTCAGCGGTGGGTAATCCAGACCGTGGAGTTACGGCCTGCTGGGGGAGATGCAGAATGAATAAGTAACAGAAATGCTATGGATGGAAGACAAGTGGGGCTGGGAGAGAAAAGAACAAGGGCGGGGGAACCCTTCGCAGGGGTCAGAGAAGCGTTCCTTCAAGAGAGGTGTCCATCTGCGATGGGAAGGACGAGCAGGGCTTGGCCGGGTGAGCAGCACATGTGAAGTTTTCAAATGGGAAGGATCTGGTGAATGTGCAGCGAAGCAACTGGGAGTCCAGATAGAATCGGTGATGGCATGAGATGGGGCAGGGGAAGTCGGCAGGGGTCGGACCTTGCAAGTCATGGGGAAAGGGCAGGATTTTATTCTAAGTGTGATGGAGAGCCCCTGAATGTTTTTAAGCAGCATGATATGAAGTTCATCCTTAAAAGCTGATTCTGGCTGCCTGTTGCAAGTGGATGGGTGAGAGACAGGCTGTGGGAGCCCTGTTAGCAGGTGACCAAGGCAGAGGTAGCAGCAGAATGGAGAGAAGTGGTCGCATCAGTCGACTTTTAGCGTGGCATCCTTGTTCTGTGGGGCCAGAAGGTGCACAGGGGTTCGAGACCTTAAAGTCCTTTGACTGTGGAATGGGGGTGGCTGGCCCAGCTTTGGTCCCGGACACTCTGCCCTCTGCAGGCAGCCGTCCTGCCCACCAGATAGTCAGGGTGTCCCCTCATGCTGCCCCCCACTCCCTCCCCATCTGGCTCCTGGTTTTTGCTCTCTCCTCTGCCCAATTTCTTCCTCTGTCCTCCTCTTGGTGGATGATTTATGGATTTTTCCCCCTCATTTCCTGGTCTCCAGGAGCAGAGGTTGGGAGGGGAGGGCACTGCAAAAACAATTCTGGTCTCTTCCCCGCCTCCTACTATTGCCACTTTAAAGGAAGCTGCAGGATTAGCTGGGATTTTAAGAAGAATCCTGCCTTTTCACTGCTTTGGGGCTCTGTTTTTATTCTTTTCAGAGCTCTAGGACACCAAGGCAGGAGAAAAGAAAACACACACACGCGCGTGAGCGCGCGCACACACACACACACACACACACACACACACACACACACAGAGAAACAGCTGCAAATAGCCTTGAATTGATTTTTTTTTCTTCCCCTTCCTTCATTCACCAACAAGTAGAAGAACTGGAGGTGGCACAGGACTCTTAAACAGCCCGTGTCATCTGCATGATGTTAATAGTAAAGCAAATGGTTAAGTGGCACTTTGTTCCAGGCCCTGTTCTAAGGCTCTAATTACATTAACCTACTGAGTCCTCACAACAACCCTGTGAGAAAGGTGTGACAATTACCCCATTTTGCAGATGAGAAGACCAAAGTTCGTAGGGTTTAAGCTGTGTGCCCTAAGATCCTGGGGGGACCAGAGCCTGTTGGGATGGGGGAGGAACAAGGTGGGGCCCCTGGGCAGGTGAGGGCACCCACTCCAGGCGGTCTGCCCTAGAGCTGCCTCATGGACGCACAGCCCAGAGGGGCCCTGGGAGGCTCCTCCCCAGAGTGTGTGCCTCCCCCCCCCCCCCCACCAAGGCGGGTTAGAGCCGCCAGCGGGGAAACCACCAGGAGCCCCACACAGAAAATTTATTCTTCAGGAGCACCCTCTAAAGTGGCTAATGGATTCAATGAGGCATAAAGCAGGAGTAAAGGGGGCAGGGGAAATAAAAGGGAAAGATGTGTGAAAGGGAAGAGAACAGGCCCAGGGAAGGAACTGGGCAGCGCTGTCTCTAGGCCCTCAAGTGGCCTTTGTTGCAGCCTGAAGCAAGTGGGGACGGCCTTGGTGGCAGGGCTCTCCCAGTGGCCCGGCTGATGTCTGCATTCAGAGAGGAAACTAGAGCGCTCATGAGCTGCATGCAGAGAGCCCAGGCGGCCGGCGCAGGGAGGTCCCTGCCCTCGGGCCCCCAGAGCCCGAGGACACCCGGAGCCTGAGCTGCTGCGAGGGGGCTTTTGTGCCCAGTTGGGAGTGCTTCTCCCACAACTGTGGTTTGGGGAGAGCTGTAGATTGTCACATTAAGTCAAAGGAGTTTAGCATCTTGATTCAACCCTTTCTTTGGCCTTGAATGACAGCGCGTCACCTTTAGCGGGAACCCTGGCAGCGAGGAAGGTTGGAAAGGAGGGAAGCTTTGCGACTCAGTAATACCGTCTTTATTAAAGCACAAAGGCCCCCCAAAGTCCCAGTGGTTGCTGGATGGGAGGGGCTCTGCAGGGCTGGCCGCCTCCTGAGAAGGCCCGTTGGAGCACTGCACGGGGGACCTGGCTGGGGGCAGCGGGCACTGTTAACCCTCATGAAGCGGAGCACCTCTGGGGACCTGGCACGCTTGGAGCCCACCCGCATGCGTGGCCTCCCTGGGAATCAGGAGCCCACCCTCCCCTATGGCAGGCACGGAAGAGTCAAAGTGGCTTTGCTGTCAATGTGAGGCCAAGAGCAGTGCTTTTGGAAAACTAAACCAGAAGCAAGTGGGTACTTATTTTGTGCCTACTGAATGTCAGCACCGTACTAGGCATTCACAAAAGAATTGTGAGCTATGTATCCTGCCCACAAGAATCTGGCAAAGGAGATGAAGAGAGATAGCAATTAAGAGGAACAGAATAAGCCAGCGTTTGGGGTCCAGAGTCCCACCCCACTACTCACCAACTGTGTGATTCAGTGCATGCCACCATGACCTTGTATGGCTGTTCATATCACTTCATCTCTCAGGGCCTCAGTTTCCTCTTCTGTCAAGATTAGCATGACAAGTGCAGTGACAAGTTGGTAGCTGTGCTGATGTCACTAAAGAGAGAACAGATGAGGCAGGGGGTCCTGGCAGCCAGAGCATGCTGGAGGGGGAGGAAGACAGGAAAGGGGTCCGAGTGTCTAGGAGGTTCTGGGTAGGGGTGAACGGGAAGGGTGATGAGCATAGGCCCAAAGGGGACTTTGGGGGAGCATTGAGAGGTCATGTGAGCCTGAGCAGACTGTGGAGTGGATGGCGAAGCAGGGGGCTGGCAAGTTACAGTGCACCTGCTTGCTCTTGGCTGGCGGCAGTGTAGTGTAGCTGGAATTGACAGGGAGCCGCTGTCTTCCTCCAGAGCCCCTGCTAGATCCCTCCTTCCTCCCTATCCCTGTGTCAGTCAGGGATATTGCCACTGTGTCAGTCAGCATTCAGCCAGAGCAGCAGAACCAGTAGGCGATGTAGAGATTTTGTGCGAGGCACTGCTGATTGTGGGTGCTGGCCGGGCAAGTGTGAGGTCTGTAGGGGAGGCTGCAACTCTTGAGCAAGAGCTAATACCACTGCCCACAGGTACCACTTCTTCCTTAGGGAAACCTTGCTTCTGTTCCTGAGGCCTTGTAGCTGATGGAATCAGACCCACCCAGATCATTTGGGATAATCTCCCTTATCATCAGTCAGCTGCTGGTGGACCTTAATCACATCTACAAAACACCTTCACAGCAACACCTACATTGGTGACTGTAGCCTAGCTACCTTGCACACTAGAGTCCTTCTCGTGCCATCATCCAGAGGTGTCCTACCCACCTGGCTGATAGCACAGGGGCTACCCTCCGTGCCCCCTGCCCAGGCCCATTGTCCACCACTGCCAGGCTCAGCTTCCTTCACCATGGCTTTCATTGCATCACTTCTCTGAGAACTCTGGAGCAGCCCCCATTACCTGTAGCACCCACTCTGGTCTCTCAAAATCAGCCAACCAATATCGTAGCACTGAGTATTTTTGGGTTTTGTACAGTTCCTTTTCCCTGAAATCTCCTTTCTCCTCTGTTGTGAGGTAAATTAATAACCATGCAGCTTGGATGTCACTGCTTCCCTGGGATCATCCCTAGCACAGGGATGTTTCATAACTGCCTGTTTACTTGCCTGCTTACACTCCAGCCTCTAAACTTGTTTGGAGTTGCTATCTGCAGTCCCAGGCACAGGGCATGCTTAATAAATATTTGCCTCTCCGAGTAAGAAGTCTCCCTGAGCTCACAAGCCTGGCAGTCATGAGACAATGACAGGCAGACTTGGGCCGGCTGCATGCTGCTGGCAGGTGGCTGCCATCAAGGGCCACCGGAGGAGTTCAGAGAAGGCCCGGAAGGATGAGAGTGGAAGGGGTCTGGAAAGCTTCCTGGAGGAACAGGAGATATCAGGGTAGGGCATAAAAACAGCAAAAAGAGGAAGCAGGAGTGGGAAGAAGGCACGGTGCTGCCCGTCACCCTGCCAATGCCCGTTACTTGCCAGTGACACAGGGAGGACTGGCGGGGTGAGAGGCATAGAGGCAGGGAGGCAGGTTTGGGGGGAAAGCTAGCTTGCAGTGAGGGAGACTTAAATCTCCTCCATCCAATGAGAACATTCCCCAAATGCCAGGGAAGGATTCAAGCTGGACCTTCAAATGTGGGCAGAATGTCAGGGCGGGAGGGAAGGCAACCAGACACGAGGGAAGAGCTGTTGGCGGGGAGTGTCTTGCTGGGGGAGGCGGGGAGTGGACCAAGGTT
Organism: Panthera tigris; assembly: GCF_018350195.1. Lineage (NCBI taxonomy): Eukaryota > Metazoa > Chordata > Mammalia > Carnivora > Felidae > Panthera > Panthera tigris. The sequence continues at coordinate 52,008,979 of NC_056661.1, forward strand.
TTCTGGATGGATGAGGCTGGTGATTTTGGCAGAAGTTTCACACTTTTTAACCTTCCTATCAAAATCACCTCCCATGGGGATGGGAAACCATATGAATAAAGTATTTCCTTCAGCATTTTCAATGGTGTAAAAAAAAAAAAAAAAAAAAAAGGATCCTAAGAGCCCAACAGTCATGGAATAGCTTATTATGTCATGGGATATTTACTCGGTGGAATTTAAAAATAGCTTTTGGCAAAATGGGGAGAACATGCTTTGCGAAGGACTGTTAAATGGAAAAAGTACAATATACAATATTGAATTACATCATGTTATGATTAAACAAGGTATAAACTCTGGTTATACGTGTATAAGGATCAGAAGGCAGCACAGGAACATTCTGGGGAAACTAGCCTTTCACTTTTAAATACTCAGTGCTATGATATTGGTTGGCTGATTTTGAGAGACCAGAGTGGGTGCTACAGGTAATGGGGGCTGCTCCAGAGTTCTCAGAGAAGTGATGCAATGAAAGCCATGGTGAAGGAAGCTGAGCCTGGCAGTGGTGGACAATAGGCCTGGGCAGGGGGCACGGAGGGTAGCCCCTGTGCACTCAGCCGGGTGTGGGTAGGACACCTCTGGACGAGAGTGTAGGAAAGACTCTATAATGTGCAAGGTAGCTAGGCTACAGTCACGTGATTCAAACACCTGTGTTAATATTGCTGTGAAGGGGTTTTGTGCTTGTGATTACGGTCCACCAGCAGCTGGCTTACATCCTTCCCCCCCCCCCCCCCCCCCCCCCCCCCCCCGCTTTCCTCTCTTCTTTTTTCCTTCTCTCTTTTCCTCTTTCCCTTCCTCTTCCCTCCTCATTCAGTGAGTGAGCATCCATTGCTTATTGTCAGGGGCTCTTCTGCATTTCCTTATTTCTTGTTAGTTGATTCAATCAGCTGACAAGTATGTGTTGCCTGCCATGTGTTAGGACCTATTTCATTGATTGGGGTGAAAGTTCCAAAGCAATTTCCTGACAATCACACAACCAAGCCCTCTTCCTTCCACCTCCTCCCAACACCGGTGGCTAGGAAAACAGAGGGACAACCTATCTTGGGGGAGAGGAGTGAAAAATGAGGCGGAGTCCATAGGAATTGTGTGTGATCCCAAGTGTGCAGCTGTACGTGTGATACCCTTATCTAAGGACCAGCAGAAATGAGGGATGATGATAGGTCTGGGGGGGATGCAGGATGATATGGAGGGTGTCACAGAAGCTATGGAGTCAGACTGACCCAGGTTCAAAGCTCAGGTCTTTGCCCTAAGCTGAGTAAACATTTACTGAGGGCTTACTGTGTGTCTGACATTGGGCTGGGCACTCTACTTTCATTATTGAACTTAACCTTCACAACAGACCGTCAGGTGAGTATTAGCAAACTCACTTTATAAATGAAGATACTGAGGCCCAAGAGGTGAGTGATGTGCAGAGGGACCACTTAGCTGTTTGAGGAGTCAGGATTTGAACCCAGGTCTGCCAAAGTGGATCTCGAAACTAGTGTTGTTCCCACCAGTGTATGCAGAGCCCTGAATACGTGTTGGCTGCCTTCCTGGCCTAGATGAATATTCACCAGCCCAAGTGCTTAATATGTGCTTGGCACCATAGGCAGGTGACCTAGAGGTAGACAGGCAGAAGAGAGCAGAGCCCGGTGGTCCTAAGTTTGAACCAAAGCTCTGCCCTGCAGGTCTGGGCATGGGCCTTTCTTTTGCTTCTGAGCTATTTCCTCAGCCTTCACTGGGGACAGTAAGAGTGCCATGTCAGTGGTCTGAGGCATGTTAAGGTTTAAGTGGGATGAGGCATGCAAATACTTGCCCGGTGCTTGTCACACAGGACACACACAGATCACTGTTGTTTTTATTTAATTGCTTGTGGTTTTTTATAAACTCATTCTCTAACTTAAAAAGGTTCTCAGTCTAGTGGAGAAGTAAGACTGGACTCCCTTCTTGGAGATAATTAACACTATTTTGTAGTACAGATTAGTTGTCAAATAATGGCACTGTCATGCTGGTACAGAGCTTGGATAAGGAAGCTACTGGGGCCCAGAGTAGTCTGGAAAAGCCTTCTGGAAGAGGTGGGACCTGAGCTTCACTTTGAAGGACAGCCCAAGGGCAGGGGCTGAGCTGGGCCTTCCAGAGGATCAGGGGTATGGAAAGGGGGAGTCAGTTGTGGTCATGGAGATTGGGAAGCCATAGGCAAGGCCAGATTTCAGGGGAGGGGGGCACAAGTGCCAGACTAAGGTCACATGGACGGTCGGGATCCACTGAGGGTCCTTGACCAGGGGTGTGTTTAGGGAAAGTGGAGGGGGCACAGATAGGCCTCGCACTGTGCATCGTGCCATGGCAGTAGCTATCTTCCTTCCTGTTTGACAACCCCCCATGTGTAATGAACTCGAACCCCCAGTGAGAACATTGAAGCAGAAGATAATTCACTCTGCAGAAGCCAGACATGATCTTTATCCTGAATCGCAAGTATGTTGTGTCACAGTTATGATGGACCCAGTATACTGACAATAGCAGTATCAACACCAGGAGGCAGGTGCTCACTCCATGCCATCCCTAACTGCCTCCCCCCCCGGTGCTGCTTAAGCCACTCACAGACCCAGCACCCCTTCTTTATGGCAAAGATTTGCAATAATGCCTTTATCGCCCTGAAATGCGATTCATAAATAATCTACCTGCACAGATAAGTTCAAGAAAATTGATATAACACCCAGCTGTCTTTTAAAAGAGAAACAAAAAGGAAGCAACTTCTAATAAAACAGCATGTGTTTCAATATGTAAATGTTCCATCATGCCACAAAGGTAATAGAGTCATCAGGTGCTGGCAGCAGCCTGGCACGAATACATCTGGGTATAAGACAAGAGAGCCAAGTTTGGGGCACTTGGGTGGCTCCGTCGGTTGAGCGTCCGACTTTGGCTCAGGTCATGATCTTGCCGTTTGTGAGTTTGAGCCCCACGTTGAGCTCTCTGCTGATAGCTCGGAGCCTGGAGCTGGAGCCTGCTTTGGATTCTGTGTCTCCCCGTCTCTCGGCCCCTCCCCTGCTCATGCCCTGTCTCTCTCTGTCTCTCAATAATAAATAAATGTTAAAAAAAATTTTTTTAAAAAGAGAGCTAAGTTTCCACAGAATGTTGTCAGTGCTTTTTCTCTGGTTTACATCTTGAAATAAGAGCTAACCACATCTGTTATGGAATCACCATGAATGCAGCAGCTACAAATGTGGGTAGACGGGTGTTTCATTGACCACTGGGCTCTGTCGGTGGCGTTACCATCGGTGATAGGATTTTCTGAAATGATGAATGACATTAACGTTTGGTAAAGTACTGAATAAGAGAATGTACAGTGTACCCTCAATCTACATGGTAATTCCATTTCTGGAAAATTCAGTTTATATTAAAATGAGGTAAAATATACTTTCAAGTTACTTGTAAAACAGATTCTAGGCTTGATAGTCAGAAACAGCCCCCCACCCCCATGAATGTCTAGTGGCACATTGGGAAAGCATGTGAAACAGAGCAGTTTTTGTTATGTGGGGAGTGTCCCATGTGTTGCAGACTTATCAGCCCTCCTAGCCCTCGGTCGTTAAGTGCTGGGTCTCTATCTTTGTGATGACCTCAAATGGCCTGCGTGTCTCCAGGTCACCCCTTAGACAACAGTAGTACTTAGTTGACAAGCACCAATGTACGTTAAGCTGTTTAGCCTTGACAACAATCCTCTGAGTAGATATTTTCATTCCCACATTATGGGTGTGCACGTCGAGGCTTGGAGAGGTGTTGTCACCTGCTCATGATCACAGAGCTGGGACTGGACCCACTTCATTCATCTGCCTCACCACAGTGTTTAATACTGCGTTAGTGTTTTATGGAAGTGTATGTTTCAAGATGAATTCAGGGGTGCCTTGGTGGCTCAGTCAGTTAAGTATCTGACTCTTGACTTTGGCTCAGGTCACGATCTCACAGTTCTTGGGGTTCAAGTCCTCTGTTGGGCTCTGCATTGACAGTGGGGAGCCTGCTTGGGATTCTCTCTCACTCTCTGCCCCTCTCCTGCTCTCTCTCTCTCTCTCTCAAATAAATAAACTTAAAGTAAAGATGAATTCATCATGCATTTATTAAACACCTACTGGATTACAGGCACCAATAAGTCCTGTAGACACAGAGGCAAATAACTAAGACGTGGTCCCTGTATAACACACGGGATGGTCCAGAGAGAGAGAGAGGGAGGGAACATGGCTCAGGAAAGGAAAAGAAAGAAAGGAATAGAAGGGATAGAAAGAGGGAACATGGCTCAGGAAAGGAATAGAAGGAAATCCACACTGTGGCCAGTGTGCATTCCTCAAGAGGAAACGGAGAAAGGCAGGCTGGGTTGGTAGGCAGGGACCAGCTTAGGAGGGGTTTGTAGGCCAGCCTAGTAAGAAGATGAAAGGAATGGAGAGTCACTGGAAGGCTGAAAGCAGAGGGGTGACATGACCAGGGTTTCCTTATGAAAAGGCCCCTGTGACTGTGACATGGAGAGTGGGTCAACAGGAGCCAAGGCTGGGGCTCTCTTCTGCTGGTTCACCAGCACGCGGTGGCAGCTTTGCAGTGGGGACAAGAGGACAGGTTTGAGAACCAACACAGGAGTGCGAATCAGCCCCCACCCCGCCCCCTGTGACTGAATGTAGAGGGTGAAGGGAACAGAGATGTCCGCAAGGAAACCCAGGTTCCTGGTTCAAGTGTGTGGTGCCTGGTGGCACTGCTGGCTGAGATGGGGGACCCGGCAGGAGGATGAGGCACGGCTAGAGCTGAGGGAGATCCCTGTTGCATTTGTGATGTCTGTAGCACTGTTAGTAGAGAGTGTCTGCACAGTGGTCTAAAGCCCAGGAGGGAGGGATGTCGGGGGGGGGGCACCAGCATATATGTTAGGGGTCCACAGATGCTTCAGGGGGCCCTTAAACCTCTTGGAATTGTGTAAAACTTTTGGGACCATGTGGATAACCACATTTTTCTAGGGTGATGGTTCACAGCTGTCCTCTCATTTTCAAAGAGGCTTGTGTCCCCCAAATGATGAGGAATTTCTGATAGTGTAATTTCATCTGATGTAAGTTACACCACTATTTTATATACCAGTACAAAATACTACCAATTGAGAAGGGTGTTTACCAGAAGCAAAAATACCTCTAATTTGTCTGCTCTGTGTTCCCTGAACTTCACATGTGCCACATGAAATAACCACCCAAGACTCTAATGGACTCTCACTGTTTTGAAGTTTCTTTGGCGGATTCTCTTGTCTGCTGGCATATTGTTTGGATTTTAATAGCTATTGTTTGCATGTACTGCAGTAACAATGTAATACAGCTTCATGTCCTGGAAGGTATTTTCTTAGATCCATAAAGTACAGTTGATGCTTGAGCCACATGAGGGTTAGGGCTGCACAGTTGAAAATCAATATATTAAGTTTTGACTCCCCAAAGACTTAACTAGTAGCCTGCCGTTGACCAATAACATAAGCAGGTGACTAACATATTTTGTATATGTATCATATATTGTAGTCTTACAGTCAAGTAAGCTAAAGAAAATTTTATTAAGAAAATTATAAGGGGGGTGCCTCAGTGGCTCAGTCGATTGAGCATCCGACTCTTGATTTTGGCTCAGGTCATGATCCCAGGGTCATGGGATCGAGCCACCACATCGGACTCCACGCTGAGCATTGGAGCCTACTTGAGATTCTGTCTCCCTCCCTCTTTCCTTCTACCACTCACCCCACTCATGCTCTTTCTCTTCTCTATAAAATAAAAAAAAATCATAAGAGAAAATACATTTACAGCACTCTACTGGATTTATAATACAGTCCATATAAGAGGACCTGCAGAGTTCAAACCTATATTATTCAAAGGTTAACTGTACTTGGTTGTTTCTTCATAAGAAAAGATAAAATTATGATTATTTTTCTAATGACTTATATTTGCTTTACAGTATCAATTTTCACCTCTTTTTTTGTGCCTGTCAGTGTAATCTTTTCAAAAGACCTTTTAAACACCAGAAATTGATTGAAATTAATTTAAACTATTTTTTTTCAATGTTTATTTATTATTTGAGGGAGGGAGAGAGAGAGAGAGAGAGAGAGAGAGAGAGAGAGAGAGAGCGAGCATGAGCAGAGGAGAGGCACAGAGAGACACAGAATCTGAAGCAGGTTCCAGGCTCCGAGCTGTCATCACAGAGCCCAATGTGGGGCTCGAACTCACAACCCATGAGTTCATGACCTGAGCTGAAGTCAGACACTTAACCGACTGAGCCACCCAGGGCCCCCTAAACGATTTTAACCTACAAAGCCCCTCAACTGAAGCGATGATAATAGGGACAGCTCTGACCTAGGGCCCTTATACTCAGGGAGCAGTGGCGACCCTGCAGCTGCCACCTGAGGGGGGGGACATTGTGACTTCAGAGATAATAAGGTGAACAGTGCGGAAAGCATGCATCTTCGAATTGGTGGAATTGAAACTGTGGGAACAGATGGGCTACCCAGGGAGAGAATGCAAGAGAAGGGAGGAGGGGTAAAGATAAGGGGTTTGGGGAGGCTGAGAGGTGAAGAAGGAACCTGAAAAGGAAGCTGAGTTCCCTGGGAAGTCGAGAAACGCCAGGATTGAAAGGCCTGAGGAGGGAGTGAGGGAGGAGAGCCCACCGCATCTGTCCATGCGTGGTGAGAGCGCGTCCAGCTTCAGTGCATTGAAGGGGCTCTGGGGCAGTGGAGTCCAGCTGTGCATTTCTTAATTTATTCATGAAGAGGGGGTGAGAGACAAAGGGTGACACCGTTATCCAGCAAAGGGACACACAAGGAGGAACCTGTTTGGGGGAGAAAGTCGTGGTTTCGGTTTTGAGCATGTGGAATTATAGGTCAGAAATCCGGGTGGATGTACACATAAGGAACAAAAGGAGTTGAAAATGTGGGTCTTAAATTTGAGATACGGCTGGGCTGGTGAGAGAGACTGAAGGCCATCGGCACATCGGCAATGTGCTTAACTACCGGAGTAAGTAAGGCAAGTCAGGAGAGTGGGTAGAGAGCAAATAGAGGTTGGCTGAGGCCAGATTTTTGGGAATCAGCTTTGGAATCTACAGAGAGCAGGTGTAACTGTGAAACAGAGGGCAGGGCTCGCTCCCAATCTATCTTTGTATCCTCTATGCCTCCCACGGCATCTGACACAGGACACATGCTCATCAAAGTTGGTCAACTGGCTGATAAATTGATGGAAAGAATGAGTGAAGAAATGAGTCTGTGAAAGAGACTAAAAAAAAAAAAATCATGCGGAATGGAAACAGGAAACCAGAGGCATCATCTAATGAGGAAAAGTGAAAGCTGCAAAATTGGAGGACACGTGCTAAGAAATTACTGAGTTTGACCTAATAAGTGTGCCTGGTGTCTTCTGGGGTGGCTGCTGAGTGGAGAGGTGGCAGACAGAAGGTGGGTCTCCATCAACAGAGGCAAGTGTAGATTCTTCTTTCAAGTCATAAAGCTGTTTTGGAGGGAGCATTTTGCAGCCACAGGTGGCCTAGGTGGGATCCGTGTTGTTCAGGACTCCTAAGGCAGACCCAGGAGAACAGCAGGTGATTGGCCTGTGGGCTGATGGGAAGTGGTTTGTCTTAGAGAACAGGTGATGCAGGATCCATGCAGGATCCAGGCAGCTCTTTCTGACTGAGACACATTCCCTGAATGTTGGCTCTCCTCTCCACACCTCCATTGCCAAGAGGAAGCGTGTTAAAGACTAGCGTAAGAGGATGTAGTGTGGTGCTTCTCGTCTGACAGCCTCCCCACAACCCCTGCCTGGGATTTAATGGTGTGCTTTAATGGTGCTCTTGGTCTCCATGGTGACACCAGCCTTCTAGTCCAAGAGAGATGGATGGGGTTTAAATCATTATTAGCCAAGGTACCAAGTGTGTTTTCCAGGCAGTAAATAATAGCTCCTAAAGCTCTTGTAAGCTTGGCTGGGCACTGCATGGAATATTTATGTCATTTGAGCTTGTCTGGGGATTTGTTTTCATTTTTGTGGTCTTTATGGTGGAGCTATGTAAAAATCAATAGCATTGCCTCTCTAGTTAATCTTAATTCACCATGAAATAGGCTTAAACACTAGACTCCCCCATCCAGTGATTTTTAGATATCCCGTGGACAAAGATTTGAATCGGGCTCAACCGTCTTAATGAGCATGGTTGCTATTTAAGTACCTTGTCACCTCTGGGCCCCCAGCTTTTCTACTACCATGCAAAGCTGGTTTCTTTCCCTGGAGATGATGGTCCCAGGCTGAAGCACCCCACGTGCTCCATGTCCTGACAGTTCTTTCTTGCTCTGAGGAATGTATTCACACAGTACATTCTAGATCAGGACTCTTTAGAGCAATAGGGACAGTCTGTCTCCCTTCGCAGCCCAGGCCCATGAAGAGCTCTCTAGCTACACCACTGCCACCTGAGCTGCCTGCTCCCTCATCAGAGTGATGTGTTCCTGAGCTCCCGCTGCTACTACTGAATGGGTCCACCATTATGGCTGTCCATGTCTAGGGCTGGCTTGTATGCCCTTATAGGCAGGGGTCCGACTCATTCATCAGCATGCTTTCCAAAAACAGCAGAGGGCCTGACACACAGTGGGCTCAATAAATGGCTGGTGAATTGAATTAGAAAGCTCTTAATCCTCAGATGGAGAGGCTCAAAGTGAGAACTGTTTACATTTAAGGCCTGTTGCAGACACATGGGATTATATCCTGTTTTGTTCCATTTGTTCTTTCTGGGTTATTGAGGTCATAATGTGTTCATTCACCCACTATTTAGTCTGTGTAGGCCTTTGTGAAAAGCATTCAGAGCCTGCAAAGATGAATAAGGCGCTTGCCCTTCAGTGAATCCCACTTTAGAAGGAGAGGCAGGTGTACGAGAAGGTAGAATGGTATCAGAGCTAAGTGAAAGAAGGCTGGGAGGCTGTTTGCTATGAGCCAATGTGTGAAGTTTCTGTGCCTGGTATTGTGTAGGCATTGGTTCATTTAATTCTCACCCTTAACCATAAAAGGTAGGAACTGTTATCCATATTCCATAGAGTTAAGAGCCCAAGGCTCAAAGGGATTGAGTTAATTGGCTGTATGATTATCCCCATTTTATAGAAGAAAATATCAAGACCTAGAAAGACAATGACTTGCCAAAAGTAGGTCATGTACACAGAAAGTTCCAGAGGCAGGATTTGAGCTTGGTTATTCTGCTGTCAAGGTTGATCCCCCTATACTGCCCCCATGTGCTGTAGGCTAAGGAAGGAGGATTTCATCCTGTAGCCTAATGCTGATTCCTGAAAGACATGGTAATTGACCAGTCTTGAAGGTTGGCAAGATTTTGTTAACTAGAAAAGGGGGAAAGGACCTTCCAGGTGAAGAGAATGACAAAAGCAAAGGCTTACACCCATGAAAGTGCAGGGTTTGTTCGGGGACCACAGGGAAATGTGTGAGATGAAGCTGGTTGGATTGTAAGTCCACTTGAATTCACTATGGGGCTGTGTAGCGGTTGAGTGCTGGTTTTGGAGCCAGACAGATCTGAGCTTGAATCCTGTTTTTTCTGTTTAACCATGGGCTAAATACTCAGATTCTGGGCGTCTCGCTTTCCACTTCTGTGAAAGGGGAAATGATAATGGTTTTTATCTTATAGAACTGGATAACATAAGAAGGAAGCATGTAGAACCAGCAATAAGTGTTAGTCCTGTCATTATTAGGGATCTCCTGATTTTCCATTTTTCCTGAACAGAGCACTTTTCCCTCTTAATCCCTCTGTTCCAACCAGCATACCCCTGATTGGTAAATAATAAAACCATGGGATCTCCAAGTTGGACTAGTCCATGGGTGTAGATGATCTTTATGGCCCCAACCATTAACAAGAAGAAAGAGTAACACCATTCCTAAGATGTTTGGTTCTGTGCTCACCATGCCCCAACCCCTGAAGATGCCTTATTGATCTAATCTTTCCTTCATAACCTATGAGGGCTGGCAGTGGCATTTTTGGGTCAGAATCTGAGAAGTCTTAGCAAATTTCCCCCCATAAACTGTACCTGATCCCCCAACAGCAACATACCCCTCAATGGGGAGCCCCCAGGCTCCTTTCTTACTGGGTTCCTGAAGCCTTATGAGGGTTGGCAATGCTTATTGTCCTTGGCTTCCCCTGAAAGTCTGGCTCCCCCCTTTCACAGGGCAAGCTTTGTCCCTGTGATGACACAGCTGGGACCCATCCTTCCCTTCACTGCAGCCTTTCAGTCCCTTCTATTCTTTTAATTTGGAACTTGGTCTTAGGGGGTTTTATCCTGGTATAATTTCTCCTATTACATCTAAGAACTGTTTGCACCCTGCCCCCTTCAGTGGCCATAGCTGTTGGCTGGAGTCAGGACTCCAGAGGATTCTCACCCATAATGGCCACTTCGGCTTATTCCTACCTCTCTCTAGCCTTCATTTCAGAGTCTGGCTGCTGCACCCCCTCACAGTGGCTATGTGCACTTCCCTTCTGTTCTGATGTTTTTCTTATCTCTGGTCCTCTTCACCTAGATTGTCCCAGCCAATGATTTACTACCTCTTTACACCAGCCTTCTGCTTTCTGCTGCCCCAACAATGCTCTTCACTCCCATTGTTAATGAGAGGATCCCATAAGGGTTTTCAAGAGCCACTCTCCTGCCCTCCCCCCCACCCTTACCGCCGAGACAGAGATGACTCCAGCCTCTTTGTTTACATTCTTGAACCCCCAGATATGTTGATTTCTACTGGCCAAAGCTACTCACTCACTGGGCTGGAGGGACATTGCTTATTGACCTAGTGATGCAAAGGCAGTCACAGTTTTTCCAATTATTGAGCAGTGTCTGTGTGGCAGTTGCCTTGCATGGTGATCTCAAATTCTCACATCAACCTTTGAAATAAGTGTTATCCTCATTTCACACATGAAGAGGACAGGGGCTCAGGAAGACCTCAGAGACCTTCTAACCCATGTATGCACCTTTCTACTTGATGATGGGATCCACACCAAATTTGGCTACTCACCCTGTCAGGCTCATTCTAAACTGTGACAGAGAAGGTTAAAACAGTGGTTTGTTAGAAATGGTGATCTCTTTGACAGGTCTGTTTTAAGTGCTCTTTTAATTTTACGGACTGGACCTTTCTGAAGACTTCCTGACTGTATCTGTTGCCATTCCTGGTTGATTCCAGGTGTGGAAGGATGGTGGCTCTGAAGAGTCTACCTTCAGGATTCTCAGGTCATCCTTGGAATCTTCTTTTCATTCTGAGTAGAAAGGAATAAGGTGGATCATTTGGGCTAGTGCCTTCATTTAAGAAAAAATGATACAGACTTAGAGCAGGACAGGGCCTATCCAAGATCACGGAGGCAATCCGTGGTTAGATATTTAGGTTACATGTTGGACTTCTTACAACGGAGACCTCAAAGAGCAGTAGTGGAAAGAACGTGTATTTCTCTCTACCATAACAGTCCAGGTATAAGCTGCCTGCTGTTGGGGACCCAGGCTGTTTCTGTTCTGTTGCCATGTTTTTCTTCATTTCCTATTTCTGTTAGAATGGTTGCCCTCATTTCCATGGTCTAAGATTTCTCACAACTTGGTCTTCATTCCAGCCTGTGGGATGGGCAAGAGGAGAAGAATAGGATACAGTTCTTCCCTTTAAAGATACAATCTGGAATTTGTACATAGTGTAGTCACATGGCCACACCTAGCTGCCAAGGGGGTCTGGGAAATGTTGCCTTTATTCTAGACAGCCATGGATCCAGTCAAAAATAGGAGTTTTGTTACTGCAGAAAAAGGGAATGCGAATCTTGAAAGGGGGCCCATGTTCTCTGCCACTATGGTAAAATGAGGACTAGAGCTAGCTCATCCCACCCTGCTTGCTGCCTCCAGTTCTAACCCTGTCCCTCTCAACCCAGATCTAGGACAGTACCCTGAAACATGGGTCCCAAGGCTGGCTGGTGATTTTAGGCTCCACACATGGACTAACTTTCATAGATAAAGATACACCACAAATCACTGCATAAAAATTATAACTTCAGCTTCCCAAGGAAATATTTCTGCATTGCTGAAATGCTGTTATCTCCTTGAATAGTGAATATCTTTGCTATACTCTTGTGAAAACGTGGCTCCATCCACCTATTTAGAATTTGATTGCTAGAACAGAATGTTTTTTTCTTCATTTCCTATTTCTGTTAGAATGGTCTAAGAATAATGTCTCTAAAAAGGGTGAAGAGGCCAGATGTGTTCATGGTGACATCCCTCCTTCAGATCCACATTCTCCTAGAACCTTGTTTTGAGAGATCAGTAACATCCTCTGGGAGATCATACCAGACTATTTGGTGCCTGCTATGGTGTCCCTACCTAGGGATTCAGGTAGTTTTCCCTCAAAAACCAGCACTGGGGAAAATCTGTTGATATTGAAAACGTTGATTCTCTAAGGATTGCAATCATATGTAATGGGCATATGTACCCTACACACAGAGGCAAGCCCAGCTAGAATGGAAGGGGTGGGGGGAAGGCTAGACTAATACAATGTTTCCCACACTGGGGTGGTAGGCTACGATGAGTTGCTGGCAAAAGTCAAGAAAACTGGACCTTTGAAGTTAAGGACAGACAGAGGGAGAAACAGGAGTTGAAAATAGGAAGGCATGTCTGGCCAGGTTTATGGCATGGAGCACAGCTTGTATGGTAGAGAGAGCTGACTTCTGATTACTTACAGTTCTGTGACCTGGCACAATCCACTTCTTTCTTTAATCCTCAAGTGTTTTTGTTTTTGTTTGTTTGTTTGTTTGTTTTTGTCTACAAAATGGGGCCAGAACCTATTCTACTGGCATGAAGATCAGTCAGAGATAGTATACGACACATCTTTGGCACCCGGTGGTGCCTCAATTACCAACAGCATCTTCCAAGGCCCTGGGTAGCTGGCTCTCAGAAGGTTCAGCCTAAATTAGAGTCAGGACCTTGGATAGCTCTACAAATCCTGGTCCTTTGAAAGGGTTGTGGTTAATCCTGGACTGTTCTAGAAAACATTGTGGTTGCTGGGCAGGACCCCAGCGATCATCCATGTGATCTATCCCACAAATATGGGAAGTGTTTTTTTCTACTGGCAGTCCACAGGATGATTTTAGTGATACATGAACCTGGATTAAAGAACATCCGATTACATAATGAGATAATATTCCCTTTCCATGTTGCTTAAGGCAAAAGGTACAGTTAACTGCTTCATCTTTTAGCACCTCCTTGACACTTGCTACTCTTGGTTTTGAACAGAGAGAGAACATAGCCCAGACTCTGACTGAGCCTTTGGCTATAATTTAATCATGCTTTGTTTTCATTGCATTTATTTTTGCATTCACCTTCTATATTTGTCATTAGAGATAATGGTTTTCTGTTTATGGGGGTAATTCAGTTTTTCCATTACATATATTTATTGAACATAAGAGAGAATATTGAATTATAGAAAATATTAAGTAAATAATACAAAAGTATACATATATATGGCAAAAAAAAATTGAGAAAATGGTATAAAGATGATTGAAGCTTGGATTAGTTCATCCCTGCCTCTTGTGGATGGTAAAGTGCCAGCCCAGAGAGGCAATGGAACTTGCTCAAGCCACTTATTATATTGGATCTTCTGACCCTGTGGTTCTATGTCTTTGCCCCCACACCAGCCTGCTTTCCCAAAGCCTTTTGAACAAGGCTCAACTTTCCAATTGACCCCATTATCCTGGAAAACTTAGGGAGGGGCAGCCTTTCTGCAACTTTTGTCATGTTCTCAATGATCAGACAGTCTCCCTGCTATGAAATAAATAGCTGTGTCCTGGAAGTAGGAGGAAAATGCTCCACAATTCCAGTATTGGAATGCAAATGAGCAATTAGAGTCAATTAAAACAGGATACAGTATAATTACCACCAAGTGTGCTAACCTTTATATTCAAGAGGACTTGACCTGCTGAAAGGAAATTAAACAATAGTAAAAAACAAAACAAAACCTCTTCCTTAACCAAGGGGGATGTGCTTGGGGCAGGAGCCTCACTTCAGGGGCCTCTGAGGTCTGACAGATTAGACCCTCCTTCCCCCACACCCAACAACTCTCTGGGTCTGAGCTACCAGCCAGACTTGATGGTACCTTGTCAGTGACTTTTATGCCCATCACCAAACACTGCATATTTTAGCTAAATGCCCAAGCCCTGCTTGGCTCTTCCAGAGACTCCTGTAGCCTTGGGCATCTTGAAAGCCATGCTGAACTTTGCTGCAAAGTACCTTGTACCTGCACTTCCTTGACCTCTGCATCTGAACTGATCTTTTAAAGCCAGATCTCTTACTTCCTTATTTATAAACACTCCTCTGAAAATCCGATTCGATTTTCTGAATCCCATTTTATGCGGACCCAGCGTTTCCTACAGAGGAAGCACACGGTAGTGTTGTGAAACCCTGCAGTCTAACCTTGGGGTCCCAGACCTCAGCCTGCTTATTTGTTCATCCATCCACCAAATGTTTATTGAGCTTGTTTTATGTACCTTGTGCTGTCCTGGGCACTGTGGACACAGCAGGGAAAGTAAAAGACAAAACTCCCTTTCCTCAAGGAGCTTATGTTTTAGAAATCTTACACTTACAAGGTGATAAAACAGCGGGTGGAGAGCAGCTAGAGGGGACCAGAGAGCACTGGAGTGACAGGGATGTGTGTCTGGTGGGGGAGGGAGTCAGGGAGGAAGTGGCACTCCAGCTCTCCGTAACAGGTGGGCAGATGGCATGGCTTATAGGTTTAGAGGGTGGATCCTGAGCTGAGACTGAGGTACAGTAGTCCGGCCCCCTGCCCCTTATTCATGGTTTTGATCTCTGCGGTTTCAGTTCCTCCCTGGAAGCAGATGATCCTCCTCCTGATGTCAGAAGGTCAGTAGTAGCCTAATGCTATGTCACAGTAGTCTAGGTCATTCACCTTGCTTCTCTTCACACAGGCACGTTATCATCTCACAGCATCACAAGAGGGATAAGTATAGTACAGTGAGGTATTTTGGGAGAGAGAGACCACATTCACTTAACTTTTATTGCAGTATATTGTTATCATTGTTCTAGTTTATTCTTAATGTTCGTTAATGTGTTTAATCTCTTACTGTGACTAATTTATTAATTAAATTTTATCATAGGTATGTACATACAGGAAAAAACATAGTATATATAAGGTTCAGTCCTACCTGTCTGGATCTTGGAACATATCCCCCATGGATAAGGGTGAGTGGGGGCTTATAGTACTTCAGAAACACCATTCTGGGCTTCAGCTGCCTGATGTATAAAGTAGGTAGGACAATGGTATCACACCTGGATGGCAGGGTCCGTGACTTTGAGGAGTCCTCAGCCTTGTGGGGATTCAAACACACCCAGGAGGAACACCTGGGGCTGGATAGTACAAATAGAAGAAGGCACAAAAAGATAAGGAGGCCTTGAAGGAGCCTGGCACGCTTTCCAAGGGTGAGGAACCTGGTACAGCAGAGGACAAAGTAGTTGGGGGAAGGATAGAGACTGATCAAGTCACACAGCAAGCCAGGGAAGCCCAAGATTTGAATGCAGGGTCATCTGACTCAAAGCCTAATCCTTTGCGCTATATCCCACGGCCTTCAATGTGTGGTTGGGGAGGGCAGATTCAGAGAAGCAGGAAGACACATGCTGAATTCATAGTTTTGAAACTTGCCTGCAGTGTGGACAGAGTGGGGCTGGTGCATGACTGAGAAGAAAGATAATGAAAGGCTTTGGTGGTGGGGCTGAAGAGGGGGTGTAATTTCAGAATATAGTTGGAGATCAAGTTGGTGGGTCTTAATACCACTGATTGATGGGGACACAGCTCAGGAAAGAGGGGAGGCAGACTCCAGCTTGAACACCTGGAGGACAACCCAGGGGACAGTATTCTCAGCCCACTTCTACATTGTTGGCTAGTTCCACATCTTCCCTGCCTGACTCAGCCTCTCCCATTCCTGCTTATCCTTGGGGACCCAGCTGCAACTCCACTGTCGGCACCCAAAGGCCGAATCCATTCACAAAGAACCTTCCAGCCTGTCTCTCTAGCTTCCTTTTCCTGTTTCACACTGCTCCTTTGGGTGTTATGACCCCAGGAATCCCATTCAGGTATGCACATTCAGCAGGTCTTTCCTTAAGCATGAGATCTGGGGCTTACCACTCTGGGCACAGGGACTAAGGACCTGCAGGAGACTATGAAGGCATAAATGAAAAGTGGGCTAGATCAAGGGTAGAAGATAGTGGGTTTCTTCCCAGCTGATTATGGAGCTGCCTGGAGTACTGTGGAGGGTTCTGAGGCTGTGTCCATGCTTAGCTGCACAGAGTATTGTGATCGATTAGTGATGTCTGCCATGAACACAGCAGGGATAGGGCAGGGTAAATACCATTTATGTACAATTTCTTAATGACAAGATCTGTATTGTATGGACAATCTACAGCTGTTCTCAGGAAAAATCAAAGATGATATCCCAATGGCTGGTATAACTGAGGGCAGAAACAAATCAGAAGGGGGCTGTTAAGAGAACCAGGACCAGTGTCAGATACAGGCTGTCCTCAGCATTGCATTTTCAACTTTCATACCACTCTCCACTTGTGTCCATTACATAATGATGCCCCTAAACCACCTTTTGTTCCCTGACTTGAGGCTCTCAAACCTCAGCTCACAAAGGGATTTTTCTAGCTAATGCCTGCCAGCCAGTGGTTTCGTTTTGGCAGCCTAAGTCATTGTCTGTACTGTGGTCTTTGAGCAGTTCATCTGAATATTTTATTTCCCTTATGGTTTTATTTTAAAAAACGTAAAAATGAAGGTGTGGATACCAGTGGAGGGAGGGTAGTTCTCCTCAATGTAATGTAGAAGCAGAACATGCATTTAGAACTTTAAACAATGGAATTACTTCAAAATAATTGTTATCTATTTAATAAATCATACTACTGTGGTCATTGAGGAGTAGTCTGCTATGTATGCTGCTGAGGGCATAGTGAGGGTGCATTTGGCCAGGTTATAAGTGACCCCTTAATGTTCACTCAAAAACAGACCAGGTGGAGGGGCGCCTGGGTGCTCAGTTGGTTGAGTATCCAACTCGTCTCCTGATTTTGACTCAGGTCATGATCCCAGGGTCCTAGGATCCAGCACCACATCAGGCTTCATGCTCAGCCTAAGATTCTGTCTCTCCCTCTGCCCCTCTACCTTGCTTGCTTGTGTGTGCACTCTCTTGCTCTATCAAAAAAAAAAAAAAAAAAAAAAGGGCCAGGTGGAGTATAACCAACAAGTTAAGGTGGTCCCACAGAGTAAAGATAAAGTCCTATGATTTTCACTTGTTCTATTTTATAGGATAACATTCTTTTCCTTACATTTTGTGAGCATTGGGGGTTAAGATAGATATGTCATCCTTTGGGGCCTGGGCATTCTGGATAATTAATCTTCTGCCATACTACAGAGACAAAAGTGGAAATTATGCAATTAAAAGCAATAGATTGTAGCTTCCTCCTGTCTTTTCACAGACATAAGCCAGTTGACCACGGTGTGGGGGTTCATTTTGAAGGAAGATACTCAAGAATTTATATGAAATGCTGAAGATCCACGCAAGATTGCATCCGTAAGGCTAAGAGAAATGGGAGCTTTTATACCACGATGAGCTGTCTGGGCAGGAACCGTCAACCCTATTGACTGCTGGCCTTTCATTTTTGACTATTAGTATCAGCTGTTGGCTCTGATTCTTATACATCTGACTTGCATTCACCCGGATTACAGTGTATGTTACAGCAAGAGGTTGTTTGAAATAACTGATATGTCAGTAGAGCTGACTGTTGGTTTGGAAACAGGATGCTTAACTGGCTGGGGCAGGGCTGTGAGTAGGCTGAGGATGCTGCCAGCACTGTGGGCCAAGGACAGTGTCTGGATGAAACAACCCAGTCCTCCAGATGTGAGCTCCAGGACCCAATGACACCACCCTCTGCTGGTTCTTATTTCTTGTTTTTGAGGACTGGGTTTAAATCCCTGCTTTGTCACCAACTGAATGACTTACATTTGCATTTATGTAAAGTATGGACTCTTACTTTTTTGTTTGAAGGTTAAGTGCAAAGAAGCAATACCTTTTTTTGTTACTGCTTTGCAATGTTCCTGTCCCCTTTAGTCCCTCTAATGCGTATATGACCATTCTTCAATGAAGTAATAGCCCAGTTAACACAAGGATCACTGGGTGTCCTGCCATAAATAGCATCTCTATTTCAGTTTTTCGAAGATGTTAATTTATATGAAAATAAAAAAATTCAAGTTACATAAATGTAACTATTTCCATTGTCATGTGTAAAGTGGCTGGCATTTAGTAAGATTTTATTCTCTTCTTCCCTCTGTCCCCGTTTCCCATGTCCTGAACTCCTTTATGGTCCAATACCTGGATCACCTCCTTGGAGAAGCCCTCCCTGACTGCCTCTGTAATTAGCTACTCTTTGGTCCTCCATCCTTTATATTCCGCTGATTACATAATGCATTAATTATCTACTTACCTACATGTCTGTCTTTTCTACCAGAGCGGGGCCTCTTGAGGCAGAAACTTCCATTTCGAGACTTATTTGCATATTCCAGAGTCTAGCTCAGCGCTTGGTGCATAGGAGTATTTTTGGTGAGTGAGTGAGTAAGTAGGTGGATGAGTGAGTGAATGAATGAATGCAAAAACTGAGTGAGGGACTAGACCACTGGTAAAAGAAACCCTGAGCTGGGAAGGGTTTCAACTAGAAGAATTAAGATTGTATGTCACACAGCACAAGTACTTTAGCAGGGAAGTCTGAGTCTCTGAACCATCCAAAAGCTGGTACACATATCTGTGTCTGTGCACCTTTGGGGGAAGAGAGGAGAGTCTGTAGCTGTCCTCAGATTCTCAGAGACATCCATGGCCCCCAAATGTTGACAAGTTGCTGATGTAAACAGATGGAACAGGCAGGCCCCACCGAGAGGGCACAACGAAGTGATTACAGAAGAGATGTGACAAAGGAGGAAAAATCAGACCTGGAGGAGGAGACACCAAGTCCTGCATGGACCTCAAGGAGAGGTTGTGGCCCAAGGACAGGATAGAGTCTTGAGGGT
Source organism: Panthera tigris (assembly GCF_018350195.1). Taxonomy (NCBI): domain Eukaryota; kingdom Metazoa; phylum Chordata; class Mammalia; order Carnivora; family Felidae; genus Panthera; species Panthera tigris. The sequence goes on from NC_056661.1 coordinate 52,028,076, forward strand.
GTTGCTATTTGCTTATAAGCAGTGCTTGTGTGAGGAAACCCAGGGAAGATTCTGTTTCTTGTACAGAATCTGTGGGCTAAAAAGGGCTGCTCAGTTTGCTGGTTCCAATCACTGGCCTCCAGGCACACCGAGCAGAAATGATCCCAGGCAAACACTGGGTCTTTCTTGCCCCAAATAGCTTCCCTCCCCCATTTCCCTGCACTTTACTCTACTCTTCTCTTCTCTTCTCTTCTCTTCTCTTCTCTTCTCTTCTCTTCTCTTCTCTTCTCTTCTCAGTATGTATGTATGTATGTATGTATGTATGTATTTATTTATTTATTTAGAGAGGGCATGTGAGCAGGGGAGGGGCAGGGAGAGAGATAGAGAGGGAATCCCAAGCAGGCTCCACACTGTCAGCACAGAGCCCAAGGTGGGGCTTGATCTCCCAAACCCTGAGATCACGACCTGAGTCAAAGTCAAGAGTCAGACACTCAACCGATTGGGCCACCCAGGTGCCCCTCCCCTGCATCTTTCTATTCTATCCTTGGCTGTGAAAACTTGATTATCATTAAGAGCAGTCTTTTTAAAAAATGTGGGTCATGGCCCATTGGTGAATCATGACGTAAATTTAGAGGGTCATGACCAGCCTTATGAAAACATGAAATAGAATATGATAGAAAATATTGAGTGCATCACACATGTAAGAGTGAGTATCATGTGGGACGTCCTGTTTCAGCTCAATATGTATGGGATTTTGATATCATATGTATTTCCTTTTGTGGGTTGTGGTCACAAATGATTGATAAGCACCGGTCTCAAGCATCATTGTAGGCATTCACGAGATACTCACTGAAAGGCCAGGCCCCTGAGTGGACAGTGGTGAGAAATGAGGTGGGAGAAGAAGCCACGTTGGGGTTCTACACTGGAAAGTCCTCTGCTCCTGGCCAGAAGTTAGGGCCCTGCCACATTGCCCACCACCATCACCCCTTCTTGATTCTTTCCTCTCCTCCCCTGGGCAGGTTGTATACGTCACTGCAACATTTCCCTATATCATGCTTCTGATCCTCCTGATCCGAGGGGTCACCTTGCCCGGGGCCTCCGAAGGCATCAAGTTCTACCTGTATCCTGACCTCTCCCGGCTCTCCGACCCACAGGTAAAGTTGCTTGCTTCGTGTCCAGTTGCCTGTCACCACTGGGACGCCCTCTGCCAGCCTCTGCTGCCAGCCACAGGGGCTTAGCAGCTGGCTGAGCATGTAGAAGTCCATGGACCCCTTCTCACAATAATCATTTTCCATGCATAAATTAAATGCCTAGGAAATCCAATATATTGAAATACAACCATCAAAACATCAACAAAAGACAAATTTGTGGCATGTAATAATATATGTGCTTGTTTATCAATACATTAAAGAGCAAGATCCAGCAACAGGTCCTATGATTTTTATGGTTTCAAAGTCATGGTGAGCATAAATGATGTGTGGAGATATCTATACTGTGATATGAAAGTATCTGGGATTTCTACTGCTGACAGTTCTGCGGTTTGTTGTCTATATTCATAATTGAAGAAATGCTAAATTTGTTAGAGGTAAGTGTAAACAGAAAGTTTTTCCTCCTGCCTAAGATCACAGATCTCCCAGCCATGCATCTCAGTGAGACCAACTGGGTCTTTGTTGGTGATTGATTTTCCTTGTGGGTGCAGCTTGCAGAAAGAAAATAATTGGTGAAAACTGGCTCACCTCTTAGTTGTGTCCGGTAAGGCGTTGGTTGTGCTGAATCTTGGATAGTGACTGTTTATACCTAAGCTTCTCTAAGTGGGCAGTGATGGTGTTCCCAGGTGTATGTTAGACAAGAGGTGAAAACAGACATCTTGCAGGCCCAGAAATGCTCAACCTCACTACTTGTTAGAAGCTCCTGGGACCTTTTGAAAAATCCCAATTCCCAGAGTGTAGCCCAGACCAATTAAATTAAATTTTCTGGGGGTGGTTCCCAGGTATCAGTGTTTCTTAAAGGCCATCAGGTAAATCCAGGGTGTCAGATAATGTGCTCAAAGACATCTGATGGCTGAGGAGACATCCATGTTTGTTTAATTGAAGTATAGTTGATATACAATGTTATATTAGTTTCAGCTGTACAACATAGTGATTCTGGCATTTTTATACATTGCAAAGTGATCACCCTGGTAAATCTAGCTACCATCTGTCAGCGTACACAGTTGTTATATATTATCAACTATATTCCATGTAGTGTACGTTGTATCCCTCTGACTTATTTATTTTATAACTGGAAGTTTGTACCTTTTAATCCCCTTCTGCTATTTTGCCTACCCCCATCCCAGCAACCACTAGATTGTTCTCTGTATCTTGGAGTCTGTTTCTGTTCTGTTTTGTTAATTTTTTTTGGATTCAACATATAAGCAAAATCATACAGTATTTGTCTTTCTCTGACTTATTTCACTTAAATAATACCCCCAGGTCCATCCATGTTGTTGCAAATGGCAAGATTGCATTCTTCTTTGTGACTGAATAGTATTCCGTTGTATCTGTGTACCATATTTTCTTTATCCATTTGTCAATCAGTGGACACTTGGGCTGCTTTTATAATTTGGCTATTGTAAATAATGCCGTGATGATCATAGAGGCACCCATATTTCTATTAAAATGAACATAGATACATCATGCATTAGAATGTAGAATCTGCATTCATAGTAGATGAGACTGCAGGAAACTCCGAGTCTGCAGTCTGTAGCTTCCAGCCACCCCGTTAGGAGAACGTGGGTGGAAAGGTTTATGGAGGGCGAGTTATTGCAGCTCAGGTGTAGCTCATTACACTGATTAAGGTCCATGGTGAAGTGGCAACGTGTGCTCGTTTCTTCTCAGTTTGCTGTGCCGTGAAGGGCCCCTGAGGCTCGGGGCACCACCGGGCACCTGACGCAGCATCCTGAGTTGCAGGCAGAATCCCTAGGAAGAAGGAAATTAGCTCCTGACTGTTGGCCTCACCAACTCCAACCTCCGATGGCAAAGGCTCAGTTGGAGAGTGAGTTTTGGAAAACGTATTTCCAGAATCACTGGTCTGTGCCTTTTTGTCAGATCCACAAATTCTTGACCCAGTACAGATTTCGTGTTCTTTCCTCTGCTCACAGGTTTCCTTATCCTGTTCCTCAGGGTCTGTCAGGAAGGAGATCCTGGGCATCACCCACATTTTCCAAACCTAACTGATCATCAGAACACCTTGGAACATGTTAAGAATGCAGTTTTGGGGGTATGTGATGGCACCTGCCTATTTATATAATTAGGAAGCTGCCGAGGAGATTCTGATGATCAGAAAAGTTTGGGAAAAGCCAGCCAACACTTACGACCGTAGAGCCCTATCTACACATATACACATGTACCACAAACACACATACCCACACACAGAACAGAGGTGAAGCCAGGTGTTCACCATTCACACTGTCTGCCTCATCATCCCAGTTTCTTGCCATCTCTCTTCTTCTCAGGCTTCGGCTCCCAGGCCAGCACTCACTTGCAAGGCTGTTCTGAGGAATGGCCACTTGGAGTCGTGGTACGAACATTGGGCCAGCAGTCAGGACCTGGCTTTCCTCGGGCTCTGCTGCTGATCCTAAGTGACCTTGGACAGGTTCCTTCTCTTTTTCTCCTTCTGGGCCTTCATTTTCCCATGAAGGCAAGAAAAGGTTGATTTCATTCAGCAGGTTCAAAGTAGATTCTGAGATGCCTGCATTTCCCATGAACATGGGTTGACTGATAGACTTACAGGCCACCTTCAGCCCTCTGCCCATTTTTGTAAATAAAGTCTTATTGGAACACAGCCTTGTTGCTTATTTTTCCCCATATTGTTTGGCTGCTCAAAGGCATAACTCAGAGGCAGAGATGAGTAGCTGAGACAGAAACCATATGACCCCTATGCCCCGCCCCCTACCACATTGAATGACTCACTAGAGGGGCTCAGAGGACTCAGAGCAGTCATACTCTTTAATACAGCTTATGTCCACATCAGCGAGAGAAAAAGACACATCACATCAAGTCGGGAGGAATCCATGCATAGGCTTCCCACAGTCACCTGCCAGGAGGAGCCACACAGAACGTGTTCCTTCTTGCAGCATCAAAATGCAGCAGCATGTGGGCAGTATTTCTCCCCAGAGGAGATTGGTCAGGACTTGGGTTTTTAATGGGGAAGTTTTATTAAGTGCGCAGGTACTTTGTGGCCACGTGATCGATCACACGGTCTCCAGGAAGAAAGCAGGTACTCACCGTAAGTTACATTGCTTGTACAAATAGTCCAGGCAAGCTGGCACAGCAGAATTCAGTGCCCCTGGCATACAAAATGACGGTGTGACTTAGTACCAGGGGAATATCTTAGCTAAGTTCCCAGATAACAGCCAAGAGCCAATCCTGCCAGCAGGCCCTTTGGGATAGGAACATCAGGTCTGCTGTGGTAACTCTTTGCCGCACACTGGCAAAACGTAAAATATTTACTATTTGGGCTATTCTAGAAAAAAGTGCTAATTTTGAGCTGCAGAACCCTCAAATGCCTCTAAGGGGAGACTTGTTGGCCTCTGATCTCTGCTTGACTCCCTCACTCTACCCATGTTGCTCTCTGCCTCGGCTGCCACCAGCCTGGTCCAGACACCACCATCTCCCCCTTGACAGTAGCCTCCTAACTGGTCTTCCAGAAATGTCCCTTAACCCCTTGGTCCTGTGGGCCACTCTCATTCAGCAGCAGAGTGATCTTTTTGAAATCTAAATCTGACAGGCATCTCTTGGCTTAAATCCTTTCTGGGGTTCCCTGTGGTCTTTGGTAGGGCCTCCAAGGGCTTCCTTGAGCTGTCTCCTTGCTGCATCCCCATCATTTCTCCCCCTCTCTCAGTTCATGCCAGATACTGGCCTTCTTTCTGCCTCAGGACCTTTGCACATGTTACTTCTCTGCTAAGAATGCTCCCTCTTTCCTCCCCAGACCCTCCTTCTGTACCTTGCCCAACATCCACTCATCCTTTAGGACTCAGTTTAAACATCACTTTTTCAGGCAAGTCTTTCCCAACTGCTAACCATGTACCCCCTAGTATTTCACACTTATTTTCCAAAGCGCTTACCATGTTTGCAGGGAAATATTTATATATGTATATACATGTATGTATGTATTACATGTGTGATTTGTTTAATGTCCATTCATTTGCTTGACAGATATTTACTAAGTGCCTGTTCTGTATCAGAGATTATTATAGGTATCAGGGATATATAGCAGTGGACATTGAACAAAATAATGATCCCTTCCCCAAGAAGTTTATATGCCAGTCAAAGAAGAAAGCAGTGAACAGAATAAAAAATAAAATATGCAGTCCATTAAATGGCAACAAGACCCAAAGAGGCCAAGGATGGAGTTGCAAGGGGAGTGCTTAAGAGAGGGTGGATACAAAGTTCCTCCCAGAGAAGACAGCTTGGAAGCAAGGTCTGTATCTGTTTTTCCCACCATTGTATCTCCAATCCCTAGCTAGCTCAGTGCGTGGGACATAATAGGTGCTCAATAAATGTTTGCTGAATGACTGTAAGAGCCAAAGCTATTTTGAGATTTTTGAAGAAAGATTCTGTTGCTTTAGCCAAAAATTTAAAAACCTCCAGCTCACCAGATCAGTGAGTTGTAATGTTTTTTGATTCTCCTTGTGTGAGCATGCCCACCAAAAGGAACAGAGATAGTTAATTGGGATAGAGGTAAGGATAGTGACCGCAAGAAGGAAGGGTAAACAAAATTCCATGTAACTGGTGTCTTTGGAAGCTGGAGTGTGTTGCGGGAAGGGCCCAACATGGCTGAGAAGAGAGGTGGGGGTAGCCCTGAGCCTGCTTTCTGTCTGCTCCGGGGGCTGAAGGGCTGGTGTTGGGGTGTATAGTAACCTGGAATCTGTGGAGGGGTCTTGATAACTCCTCGAACTTTGGAGGCTAGCACATCACACAGATTCGTCTCGGCGTGCTGAGGGAAGAAGGCAGCCTGTGCGTGGGTCAGTAGAATCACAGTACCCCAGCTAGAATGTCCACTCAGTAGATAGATCCAGGTCAGAGAGGCTGAGCTACTTGTCTGTGGCCACACAGCAGCTCAGTGGCCCAATTAGGACTTAGAGCCCAGGGTTTCTGGGCTCTGAATGAAGGTAAGATCTAAAGAAGAAAATGACAGATCCACACCGAGAAGTTTTAAGTGTTCCCATTTGTGCACACCCCGGGCCATGAACCATCGGGAAGGCCCAGGCTGGAAATCCTGCTCTCCCGTTACAGTTCGTGTGGCCTCTAGCAAGGCTCCTCCCTCTCTGGGACCTGGTCATCTCTTCCCTAGAATGAGGGTCACAGGTTGTAGTCGCCTGCCCCATCAGATGGCTGTGAAGGTGAAGTGCAATGACCCAGTTAGTGGAGGAATGTTTTTTCTTTTTGCAGTTACATATTTTAATGTGCATTAGAAAAAAAAAAAAAAACCTGGGACATCCATCAACTGTATCAGAACCGTGACTTCATAGTTATTGCTGGAGTGAAGCTGTATCTATATACACTTTACACACACACACACACACACACACACACACACACACACACACATGCTACACATTTACATACATGAATGAGGTAAGGAGCAAGGTTAATTTACAAGCAGCTATCAAATAAATACTAGAATGAACATGGACTTGGCAAAAATAGTACAGGGTGAAGACAGGTGTGCTGAGGTTTGGGACATGGCTGGGGCTGGAGAATCATCCTGAAGTAGCGTTAGGACTTCAGGTAGCCACATGGTCCCGCTCAAGACAACTGAGGCATGGCTCTCAGAAGTAGAGAAAGTAGGTCAGGAGAGCTGTCAGCCAGAAATACTTAATCAGGAGATCAGAAAATGGCTCAGCCTCTTGGTGGTTTTCTCCTTTTATCAAGTCCTTGTTGTGACTAATGAACCTGACTTAGTTTCCCATTTGTGCTTCAGAACGCACCAGGAAGAAAGACTCCCAGAAAGGCCTGGCCGCTTGGCTTGTCTACGAGTGTGAACACCCTTGTTTCTTTGGGGTGATCTAGAAGTTGCAGTGGTCAGGCTTCCCGCAGCTACGAGGGACTAAAAGGTTGATGCTGGACCTATCAGAGTGTCTCTTGTGTGTGAGACAAGAGACACAAGGGAAGGATATGTGTGATGGGAAGGATAGGTGATGGGGGTGGTGGGCCGAGGAGTTGGGCTGGTCAGAGGGGAGGCTGCTGGACACATTCAGACCTCCAGCCTCAGAGACTCACTGGGTCCCTGCACTGCTCCAGCCATTCCCAGAGTGTGGGCGTGGTCTCAGAGGGACTGGGGGCCACCAGGGAGTGAAATAAGCCCTTACTGGGAGTCCTCCCCAGGCTGCCAACTCCATGAGGAAAGGGATCGCGACTGTCCTGTGTACCCCTCACCTGTCACCAGAGCCCAGCAAAGCTGTTCCATATCTTATCCCACGGATATTTATAGCATGCCTACCTCTGCCAGGCAGTCAGTATATAAATGAGTAAGAGCACTCTGTGACTGGGTGGGCTTCCCTCCCTGGAAGAAGGAAGAGGGTTGGAGGAGATCGGAGCTTTGCATCCTTCCTTTGGTCTGTTGAGAAGAATGTGCACCTTGTTCTTGGTGATGGTCCTTGTGCCAAAGCCTGTGAATAACTCCTGCCTTCTACATATTAGGGCAGATCTAAAGGGGCTGCATCCATGCCATCACTCTCCGTCTTTTGCTTCCTGGGGGCTTACGTGGGTGGGGACTTCACAGGAGGGCTGATAGCTGATGCTCTGGGTGCTAAATGGAACCCCCAGCTTGCCTTCTCTCTCCTGCAGCTGGAAAAGCCAGCCCTGTCCCAGTGCTCCAGGAATAGCTATGGGGCTCACATGTTATCATCACAGCTTTACCTCCCTGAAGCCATGTTTGGAATTTGGTAAAGTTGGGGGCCTGGGGTGGGAGGGCTTGCCTATACAGGTCAGCAGAAGGAGGACAGGCAATGACCCACCTGAGGAACCCACCTCAGGGGGGTGCCTTCTACCCCATAGGAAACTCTTGCTTCCTGGATCCCATATCCTGGTTGGAGTGACAGCAAGGTGGGGCCTCTCCGTGATCCAGGATCTCCATTAATTCCAGACCCAGGCTCCAGCCCCCCTTCCCTGCTGCTTATAAGGGGTTCAGACATGCATGTGTGCTGTGTCATTTATGTTTCTAAAGGGGCACAGGTTCCTGACTGATGCAACGCTCTGGACCCCAGCTCCCAGGGCCTTAAGGGAAAAATCCTTTTGAGGGGTGCTCCTGAGCCCTCTGGGCTTGTGTGGCATTCTGCATGAAGACTAATTAAGTCTTGATCTGGACAGGCAGATGCATTCACAGCGGCCCCCTCCTTCTATCTCCCCAGCCAGTGAGGCAGGAGAACTCCAAAAAGCATGTAAAGAGAACTCAGTTGTAGGGAGCCTGGGAGCCAAGAACACCTTCCTCACAGGGTAACTGTGAAGTCCAGAGAGAGAGCCATGGAAGTTATTTTAAGGTCTAAAGGGCTGTGTGCCCTACTGTTGTAGTCTCCGTGAAGGCTTCCTGACCACCTTGTATAAAATCATGCTCTCCACCCTGCACATCCTGTCTACACACCCACCCACCCCGCCCCAGCTTTGGTTTTCGCCATGACACTTGCCAACATCTAAGACACCTTTCATTTTGTGTCACCATACTCCACTCACTAGAATGTTAGCTCCAGGAGGGCAGAGGATTGATCTGTTGCATTCACTGTTAGATGTCCTGCCCCTGGAAACAGAGCCTGCCAACATTAAGAGCTCAGTAAATACTTTTAGGCAGGCAGGCAGGAAGAGAGGGGGGAAGGAAGGAAGGAAGGAAGGAAGGAAGGAAGGAAGGAAGGAAGGAAGGAAGGAATTGAAGGAAGGAATTGAAGGAAGGAATTGAAGGAAGGAATTGAAGGAAGGAATTGAAGGAAGGAATTGAAGGAAGGGAAAAAGGAAGGACGGACAGTTTCAGGAGGAGCCTATGCGTCTGTTACGATGACCTAGCATGGACTGCAGTTGTGGGTAAGCTCTCCAGAGACAGGATTTTTAGTGCATTGGAATCTGGTATCTAGGAAAGGAAATTTGAGTCACTCTGTTGCCATTGACCAGCTTGGTGGCCTTCAGGCTGTCCCTTTACCTCTCAGAGCTCAGGGTTCTCACCTGTCTGTTGGGGTTAGAATATCCACCACACATAGCAGTTGTGGAGCAGGTTTGCATGTGAATGCAAAAGCACTTCTATTTCTCATTTTCAGTGCCCAGCCCAGGGTCTGGCATGCAGTAGGGCTCCAGGGACACCAGTGATGTTCTTCATTTGCCTCCATGTCACTGGGCTCTGGGCAGGATGAGTCAGAGCTCCACAGGCCTAGAGGGAGGCTTTGAACTCAGAACCGAGTGCCTTCATTGTGAATCCAGTAAATTAAGTTTCTCATCAAGAACTTGAAGCAACACGGCTCGCCTTCTTTGTCCTCTGGCAATTTGCATTCCGTGGTCTCTTATAACTTTCTAAACACCTATTTGCCTTCACTGTCAGCCCTGTGTTCTCTCCGAAGTGTGAAGTGCTTCCACTCCATTTTTTCCCCCCCAAATTTTTATTTTCTGTCTTTTTAGTCTTTGGGGAATGGAGGGCCGCTTTCAGGAAATCACATTTTCCCTGCCCCAGATTCCTGCCACTCTCACTCTTCATTGTGTTTCGAGTGTGTGTTTTCAGGGCAAGAACAGAAAGGCCTGTCACGGATCCAAATCGCGGGGTCTGCTTTCCCAGGGTGTGCACACATTCCCCAAGTCAGCCTCTTCTATGGAGGGAACTGGAGCTGGCAGCTAAGGTGCCCCAAGTCCTGGAGGTGGGGTAGAAGGATGCCCAAAGAGTGAGCACCTCAGAACGCTGGAAATCTCCTCCACCTGCCCTCACCCCATAAGGACAAATCAGGGAAAACAAGATCCTCATTTAAAACCTCACCTCATGAACCTTGTGGACACGCCCATGGAATCGCTGCCACCTGGTGGCAATGTACTTTGGCTCCAGACAGGGACCCAAGGAAACATGAGTGTCTTTACTGCTGGACTTCCCAACTGAAATGGAAATAATGATACTGACTTGTAGACACTGGATATGTTTTTGAAAATATTGCAAACCTCCCTGGACACGAGGGCTACTCCCTGGGACTGAAAATCAACCAAGGTTCCTTTTGGTATATTTGGTTTGGGGCTAGGGTCACTGTTCTACCAGCATTCATCTGTTGTCTACTCAGCACCAGGTACTGCGGATGCAGAATCAGATGATGCATGATTCTTGTCTTCAAGGAGACGATAGTCTCTTGGGAGACACACATAATTAGGTCAGTGTTAACAGTAGTGAAGGAGGGGGTATTAGGGTTGGAGTTCACCTGACCCAGGTATGCTTCCCGTCACGGGGTGAATGCCTCCAGAATTAGAGAAACATTACTGATCTAACACACACACTGAAAGGAAGGTAGTGAGCATTTCTTCTTTCTTGACTGCTTGAAATTCCTCAAGAGTTGCTGGTCTGTGGAATCAGAATTCCTGTATATTCCACTGAGATTCTGTGCGTCGCTGGGGTTCCTCATTAAATTCTTTCAGCCATAGGCTTACTCAGGGGGAAGTGTTGTGAATTTTAGTTCTCAGCTGTTTCAGTAGCCCCTTATTAATCTGCAGTCTCAGCGGTTGAAGAGCTGCTTGGGTACACATATGAGTAGTGATACTAGTTATTGTTTCTTTTTCTAATGTTTGTTTATTTTTGAGAGAGAGAGAGAGAGAGAGTGAGCAAACAGGGGAGGAGCAGACAGAGAGGGAGACAGAGAATCCCAAACAGGTTCTGCACCATCAGCTCAGAGCCTGGTGTGGGGCTCGAACTCACACCCTGTGAGATCATGACCTGAGCAGCAATCAAGAGTCAGACACTCGGGGTACCTGGGTGGCACAGTTGGTTGAGCCTCCGACTTCAGCTCAGGTCATGGTCTCACAGTTCGTGAGTTCCGAGCCCCGCATCAGGCTCTGTGCTAACAAACAGCTCAGAGCCTAGAGCCTGCTTCGGATTCTGTATCTCTCTCTCCCTCTCTCTCCCTCTCTCTCTCTCTCTCTCTCTCTCTCTCTCCCCCCCCCCTTTCCACCCCCCACCCCATGCTCTGCCTCTGTCTCTCAAAAATAAATAAATGTTAAAAAAAAAAAAAGTCAGACACTCAACTGACTGAGCCACCCAGGCATCCCATTAGTTATCGTTTCTTGATGGCTGATTTTATGACAGGTATTACACTTCACAAACTTGTCATTTAATTTATCCTATTCACTCAATCAGCAAATAGTTATTGATAATTATTATTTTCTAGACCCAGGCACTAAATGCTATGTATAAGTACCTTAAATTTTTATGACCTGTAAGACAGGACCTATGGTCCTATTACCATATGAAAGGCTCTCTCCTATGGGTCATGAGAGTTTTAAAACCTATGTCCTAAAGGTTTTTCAGATGAGGTGACTCAGACTCCAAGAGGTTAAACTACTTGCCTTGTGCTTACAGAGATAGCCCTTGAACCCAGGTGAGTCTGACTTGGGCAACTAAAGGATGCAATGCTGAAACCCTTTGTCATATCTGATTTTTCTGGCCTCGCTCTTACTCTGCAGACCTGGGCTAGCAATTCTGGCTCTGGTGTCTTTGAGCATCCCAGACCTGCATGACTACCTTGCAAGAATCCTAGAATCTCAGGGTCAGGTGGGTTTAGTCCCCACCCAGTGCAGGAATCTCCTCTGTAGTAACCTGGTCAGTTTCTGATTGGCCCCTCCTATGACAAGGAAACCCTTCAACTCCACTTTGGAACACTCCTTGCTCACCTGGTTCCCAATGTTGACATTCATTCATTCTTTGTTTCATTTGCTTGTTCTTTCTTGATTCATCTACCCTAATTTGTACCCCACTTTGAGAGAATCTACCAGGGTTCAACATGCTAATATAAGTGCAGCTTAAACAAATGAGGTACAGACCAGCCTCCTGTGAGCTAAGAGCCTCCAAGATGGGCTCCCTGCCCCTTACCACGATCTCCTTCCTCACCCAACAGACCGAGGGAGCTTTGAAAAAGGAATCCTGGATTATGTAACTTCCTGGAATTGTTCTTAAATGTGTTTTGCTTTAATTCTTTGCGTATGTTTATTCTAACATCTTTTTTCCCCAGTTCATGGATCATATTTTCCTGTTTCTGTGCATATCTGTTAGTTTTTGATTGAATACTGTGGGTTGTAGTTAAATATTATGGATACGATATTATAGAGGCTCTGAATTCTGTTATCTTCCTCTGAAGAGTGTTGGGTTTTATTTGAATAGGTATTTCAAATACCGATTGACACCTTAAACTTATGTAGACTCAACTTCATGTTTTCTTGTTGCAGGCATGTGGAAATCCCAAGCTGTTTCTTAAGACCCTCTAACTTAATAGGACTCAGTGGGCCTTCATTGGTTCTAAGTTCTGTCTCCTCTGTAGAGCTTGTCAGGGCTCTGCTTTAGGCTTTGTTAGGATGGGTCTAGAAGAGTTCTTACTCTAGAGCATTGGTGCTCAACTAGGGAAATTTTGCATCCCAGGAGACATAAGTCAATGTCTGGAAACCGTGTTAATGCCACTATTGACAATCTAGTGAGTGATGGCCAGGGATGCTGCTAAACATCCTACATTGCATGGGACAACCCCCCAAACAAAGAGCTATGGGGCCCAAAATATCCGTAATGCCATGGTGGAGAAACCTTACCTGGAGGCCTGGTTCTTGCTCCTAAGGGGAGGTCCTTCTGTGTCTCAGCCAGGTGCCAAGGGTGAATACTTGGTGTTGACTGATCTGTCATGCTTGTAGGCAGTCCCCCGGCTGTGCTCTTCCCCCAGTAGTGTCTGACCTCTAGCATATCTGTTCCACTCTCAGCCCCTGGCAGCACTATCTGGCCTTGGGTGGGCTCACGCTGGACGTTTACAGCTCAGCCCTCAGCCACAGTCTCCCAGGTGACATGGACATCTGGGGCCTGTTCTGTATAGCTCCCCCTTTCTGGTGCCCCACACTATAGATTATAACTCTTTCAGCTGTCCTGCACTCTGGCCCTGCCTCCTTGGCCCGGTGAGACTATGTATTCTGCCCAGATTCTAGCCCTGTCTGCTGTGGTCAAGAAACTGTCCCCAGGTAGAGGGCTGGGGAAAACCCCCTTGGAGGTTGCCATCTCTCAGAGATAACAATCTTGCCCTGCATATTATCTACTGCCTGAAAGGGTCGCCTCCTCTATTGTGACTGCTTTGATAGCTGCTTATGGCAGGAGGGCTAGTCTGATACCACTCATTCATGACCAGAAACAGAGGTCAACCCCCCCAGCAGCTTCCCCTCGCACTAGGATTAAAATCAAGACTGCTTACCATGGCCCTCTGTGGCCTGGTCCCATGTCCCACATGGCCTTGGGCATCCTAGACTCCTTCCTACCATAAACCCTGCCTGTCTAGATCACTGTTCCCTCTGATAATCCTGTGGCCTGCTCCTTCTTGTCCTGTAAGTCTTAGCTCCAAAGTCAGGTCGCCTCTGACCAGCCAAGCTCAAACCTTCACTAAACCCCGTGACTTTAATGAAACCCCTGTTTTCTTTTATTCACGGCACTGATGGCTGTCTGAAGCAATCTCATGTGTTTGTTGATGTGCTCAATGTTAGCCTCCCCAGTTAATGCAGCTCCATGTAAGCAAAGAACTGGTTTGTCTTGTGCACTGTAGTCTCCCTGACACCTGTCATACAGCCTGGCACATGTTAGACACCCAGTCAATACTGGATGGTTGGGTGGGTGGATACCATATGGTGGTTTAGATAAAGGACTGCACACAGAGGAGAACAAAACTATTTCCAGTTGCACATCCTTTGGAAGACTTTTTGAAACAGGTAGTCTTTGATTTTATCTTTGAAGGATAGGGAAAAGAAGGCTGTTTGGAGATAAGCAAACACCAGAACTAGGAAAGTCTGCATGTATGAAGGGAATGGTCAGTAACTCAGTGTGGCTATAGAACAGGTTTTGTTACAGGGAATCGTAGGAAGTAAGAGTGAGACAGCAGACTGAGGCCCTGTCACTGGGAACCTTTGGTGCCAGCCCAAAGAGTTTAAGACTTCATTCAGTGGTCAGGAGGCTGCTGTTGAAAGTTTCTGGGCAAGAAGTTGATTGGCATAACAAAGCTGTAACTTCGAAGATTGCTCAGACTGGAGGGACTCAGTAGACATTGGCAGCAGAGTTTTAGAGTCGGACAGAACTGCATTTGAATGCCTGCCTCTTGCTTACCCCACTGTGTGACCTCAGGCAGGCACTCACCCTCACTGAACCTCAGTTTCCTCTCTTACAAGCCTCAACATACAATCTTTTACTAATATGCGCCCCTTGTAGACGTGGTGAGGTTAGATGAAACAGTAATGTGTAAACTTCTCTAGGGACAGAAAAAGAGAAAGAGAAGAGAGTAAGTTTTGAGGTGAGTAAAGGAGTGGACACACGTATCAAATGACCTTGATTTGGGAGGACAGTGTAAAGCAAGGAAGAAGTCTGTCTTCCCAGGACAGTGGAGACTTTGCAATGTCACAGGGGACACGAGAAGCAGCCCCCCAGTTGTGACATTGTGGGTTTATGGGCACATGGACCTAGGGTTAGTGCCGTTGTTTGAATTCGTGTGGCTACTTCTGGAAGCCCAAGAGGCTCCGCAGAGAAAAGAGACATGGGGCTCATTCTGAAAAGATGTCAGCAAACCCTGAAGATGTGCCTGCTGCCTTCCAGGTCTGACCATATGTTCGTAGTATGAGGGGTGAACTGGGCAGTGCTGTTGTCCTTGAGGATTTTGTATTCTCATAGGGAGAAAGAGAGATGTCACCAAGAGTGGCCACAGTGTGGGTTGATGGGGACCATGGACAGTCGTGACTCCAGCTGTACCAGCACAGGAGACTGACCGTGAGACCTCTCTAAGAATCTCCAGGGCTTCTTAGGCTGTTTCTGTTTTGTTTTGTTTTTAGAATTCCAGCCTTATATTTTTTCATATAGCAAGTACTATTGAACACCTACTGTGTGCCACGTGCTGGCTACGCCTTTGCCTTTTAGATGAATCAACAGACATGTACAAAGTATCTACTCTTGCTAGACATTTGCTGCTCTCTGTGGGAGCGGGTGGAGTATGTGGATGAGTGGTGTTTTCTAGGACAGGAGTTTTTAACTGGGGAGGGATTTTGCCCCCCCCCCCACAGTTGGACATAAAATTGTGTGCACTAAGCATGTTCTTTTTTTTTTTTTTAATTAATAGGCTTTCTGAAAGCGGTTTTAGCTTTACAGAAAAATTAAGCGGAGAATTCCCATACACCTCCTCACCCCGCTCTCATTTCCCCTATTATTTACATTTTATGAGTGTGGCACGTTTGTTGCAATTGATGAGGCAATCTTGAGATTATTACTAGCCAGAGTTTACATTCAGTTTCACTCTTTGTGTTGTGCACTTGATGGGTTTTAACAAGTATATAATGTCATGTATCTGCCATGACATACAGAATAGCTTCAGCATCCTAAACATCCCGTGCTCCACCCATTCATCCTTCCTTCCTCCCCAAGCCCCTGGCAACCACTGATCTTGTTCCTGTCTCCATAGTTTTGCCTTTTCCAGAGTGTCCTACAGCGTGTAGCCTTTTCAGATTGGCGTCCTTCACCTAGTCATAAGCATTTTAGGTTTATGCATATCTTTCTGTGGCTTAGAATCTCGTTTCTTTTTATCACTGAATAATTGTCTGTCCTCAAGATGTACCGTAGTTTGTTTATCCTTTCATTTATTGATGGACGTCTTGGGTACTTCCAAGTTGGGCAATTATGAATAAAGCTGCTAGGAACATTTGTGTGTAGATACCTCATTAAGCATGTTTTTCTGTAAAGGAGTCCATCCACTGCCAACAATCAAGATCCCTGGACTTGAGCTTTCCACCAGAGCTCTGGTATAGTGTGGGGTTTCCCATCAGATTGCTTGGATTTGAATCATGGCTCATCTGCTTACTAACTGTAACCTTAGGCAATTACTGAGCTCTCTGGGCCTTCATTGGTTTTGTTGTTGTTGTTTTTCTTTTTTTTTTTTTTTTAACGTTTATTCATTTTTGAGAGACACAGAACAGAGCCTGACATGGAGCTCAAACTCACCAACCATGAGATTGTGACCTGAGCTGATGTCAGATGTGACGCTTAACTGACTGAGCCACCCAGGCACCCCTGGGTTTTTTTTTTAATCTATAAAAAGGGTTGTTGAGAGGATCAAATGAGATCATCCTCATTCATGATATGCGTAACATCATATCCAGTGCATAGTAAATGCTCAATGAATGTTGGCTCTTGTTTTCTTTAAGAGATGAATATGCCTTTAATTTTATGTTCTTGACTAACACTTCAGGGTTTTTTGGCAGCTCTGTTCAGCATGAGCTGATTTGACCTATCCTGTTCTCATAGAGTTTGCTTTTAAAACCCCGTGGAAAACAGGTATGGCAAAAACAGAAGATACAAATATTAATGGGAGCTGATATGATGCCAGCTGTCATGGTGCCTACAGGCAGAGTGACGTGACATTTCAAGACAACTGTCCTAAAACTGTCTTGCTCAAAGTGTGGTCCCCAGACCACCAGCAGCAGCAACAGCCTCATTTGCCAGCTTGTTGAAAAATGCAGACTTGCAGGCTCCATCCCAAACATATTCATCAGAGTCTGCATTTTAACAACAGCTGTCTCTGGTTTGTGTACACAGGCAGGTTTGAGGCGTGCTGGTCTGAGAGAGCACGCAGGGCGGGCTGAGGCTGCCAGATGAGCATCAGGGTTGTGGTCAGGGGAAGGAGAGGGGTGGGGGCCGAGTGTTGGGGCCACCCACCTGCCCTCACGCACACACCAGAGCAGAGGGAGGGTGAGCTCACTTCAGAGATTCCTGTAGAGGCAGGGGACTGTCTCTCAAGAATCATTTGGGAGTAAAATGGATCCCTTCAGGGATGCCCACCCTTTAGAATTATGCAGTCACAAGCCATAACTCACTATTAAAACTTAAAGTAATCAAAATTAAGTAAAAGTTAAGGTTCAATTTCCTCAGTTTCATTCGGCAAATACCTGGTGCTCAATAGCCACATGTGGCCAGGGGCTACCATACTGTACAGAGCAGATATAGAACATTTCTATCATTGCAGATAGAATTCTCTTGGCCAGTAGTGCTCTAGAGGGAAAAGGGCCCAGGAACCAGGGATGGGGGTGTCTATGGAAACTGAAACTCAAATTACTCCAGAAACTTGGAAATGGAGCAGTGACCCCTGACTCTTCGAAGGCATGCTCTCAGTATTCTGGGGTTCCTTACTGTACACTGTAGGGCCCAGGTTATTTCCAGAAGAGTTCAGAGCATGCCCATTAAAGAATCGGCACCAGAACTGTGGCCACAGTTGTCTTGGGCAGAAAGCACAGCAACTGGAGGGCCGCTCTGTGAAGTGCTGAGAAGGAGGTGGTAGCTGCCCATGTGGCAGTTCCCAGCTGGGAAGAAAGAGTCTCTTTTGGGGTACACTGGAAAGACAAAAGATGCTGAGTTAATCAGAGTGGCTGTTAACCAGCCTTGTCCTTTTTCTAAACAAGAAAATAACAAAGATGCAAAATTCCCTCCAAATTCCACACGCACACCCTCACCCTTGTTATGGTTATTTACTACTTTTTAAAATATTGCCTTGTTACTTTCTAGAGTTGATTCTTGGATTTATAATATGTTTACCAATTTCTTTGCTCCCCATTTCTTTCACTTTTTTCTACTGAATTAAATTTCCTTTGTATTGCAGTGCATCCTTTAATATTTCTTTAAGCAGCCCCATGGGAACTATTCTGTTTATGTCTGAAAAGATATTTATTTCACTGTCATTCTTGAATGGTAGTTTTGCTGGGTATGGAATTCTAGGATGGTGATTTTCAAGTTGCAGTTTAAGCTTGGGTACCTACTTTACAGGAGCCATGTGTGGTCATATCCATACCTAGAAGTTCCATGTTGAGTTCTGGGTTAAGGGGTAGAATTTTCTAATACCACATTCATCATAGGACAGTCCTTTTCTAGATCCTCACTTTTTGCAGTAAGCCCACTCTGCTTTTGGTCATGCTCAGGGGCTGTAATCTTAATTCTGTCCTTGAAAAGGAATTTAAACCTCAGCCTCTTGGGCTTCTATCTGGTTGGATATCCCCATGGGTTGCTAAGTCTCTTCCTCCTCCTTCTCTTTCAGCTTTGACTTCTCTCATTCTGGCATCTGGGAGAATTTTATATCTTCCTTTCAAGCCAGGCTATGAATTTTTAAATGGTTATGATATTTTATAATTATGTGTTTTCTGTATCTCCCATAAAAATATGTTTAACCCTCAGGTATTTGCTTCTCTTCATCTACTAGTCTTGAATATGACACACTGAATGTTCAGGTAGCACATTTAAGAGAATTAGCCCTTAGTCATTCATGCTTAATTCAGCAGCTCAATTTTATCCATAAAGTCATATGTTTATGGTGATTTCATATTTCATACTACCAACTGAATATATTTTCTGACAATAAGTATACTTCCAGCACATTCAGTAAAAATCATATTCATCAAGATAAAAAGCCCCATGGAGCCCATTTATTTGCTATTTTAACAAGTTTGAAAGTCAATATCTAGGCCTTCTTTCTTTTGTGGATGAGTGGCTGAATCCTAGAGAGAGGACCTGACTTACCCAAGACCTCAGCTGGCAGAGAACTGGACTGGAATGCAGAACTTCCTGTTGAAACATCTGTCATCTTTCTACCCCTTTGAGCTTGTTTTCCCATCTGTGAAGTTAAGGAGTTAGGCTAGACATAGAATCAGCTCCTGACTCCCTAGCTTTGTGACCTTGGGCAGATCACTTAACCTCTCTGGGCTTCCATTTTAATAAGACCTCCCATCTGTACCTCAAATGACTGCTGAGAGTAACAAACAGGTTGATGTGCACAACAGAGCCCTGAGAAACACAAGGGTTGCAGAGAGGTGCATGTAGTTCTTATAATTAAGATGCTGTGACTGCCTCCTGCAACCCCTCCTTAGTTAAGAAGAAGTCTGCTTTGCAAATGCAATGTGTTCTGATGATTTCTGACCCAGCACATATTGGAACAAGGAAAGCAAGGATCTTTTCTGTCTGTAAGCAGCAAGATGACAAGGGTTTGATACATCTTAGTTTACTGGGATTGTGACATTTGATGTTCTTCTCTGTGAAAACTCACTGGTGTGTGAATCTCATGTTCTGCTTCCCTCACTTCTCATATGCAAACCAAGCACTGGAAAGCCCTGCAGGGCAAGCACTGAGTCCTGCATAATGTTCACAAAGAGGTCAAACATAGCTCTGTCTCCTTGATTAGAGCCTTAGAGATGTTCCAAATACTAGGGGCTGGTGGGCAAAGCTCAGCCTCCGATGTTGTAAGTGCCTTGGTCCTTGCATTTCCCACCCTCCCCTGCCCCAAGGAGGCAGTGTCGCATAGTGGGTAACTCCCAGACTTAGAATCAGGGTACCCAGTTCCATCACTGACCTTGAAAAGACATTGTCCTTCCTTGTGCCACACTGTTCCCTCAACCATAAAATTAGAGCATCAAGTAAAATCACTTGTTTTCAAGCTTTTCATTACCAGTAGCCCTTTGCTTTTCTTTTCTCCCTTATGACCCATTCCTGTGGGCTACTTCATACCCATGGGAGGTGCTTATTAGCAGTTGTATGTGTCTGATTAATAAAAGGTGTCAGCCCAGGAATTATTCTTTAAAATGTCCTTTGTGAAAATGAGACTCCGAGATATGAGATGATATATCTGCAGTCATGTGAGTATTTTTATGTTATAAATCATGCACATGCCTCCAAGATAATGGATGATAGTGCATTAAGATTTCTCAAGGCCATAAGACTGAAGGAAAGGGTCAGATGAACAGCATTCTAAGTGAGTATGTGGTTAACTTCCTTGTGGAGATAATCCAAACTACACTTGATCATCGCCCAAGACTACCCTTCCAGAACCTGGACAACATCTTATTCAACTATACCTCTCCCATGGTGGAGGCTTGCGCATGGCTCAGCACATAGCAAGTACTCACTAAGTGCTTGTGTAGAATGTGGTCATCATTTCAGTGTTTTGATCATGCCTGGGACAGTGGGTGACGTGATAACTGTTTATACGTCAGAATTGGTGACAAAGTGGAGAAGAAACAGAGTGGAAAAGAAAGAAAGGGTTCTAAGAAAGACGGGAAGATAAATTATGGGCATGGGCTTCTTTCTGAGTGCCCAAGAACCAAATATAAAATGAATCCATACAGTCTCAAGGGCAACTGGGGACTGCTACGTTCTGGTCCATTGTTCCTCCTTCTCCCATAAGCCCTGGAAGGCTGATCTACCTCATCCAGAAGACAATTGTGGCTGAAAATGAGCTTTAAAAACTCGGATAAAACCATGAATTGCAGTTGGATGATTTAAGGAATTCAGAAGTGTTTTTAATCAATGAGGTGATGTCAAGGATAATAAACTGCCAGGTTTTCTGGTTGGGAGCTGACACTGAGTGTGGCTTCTGACTGTCACCTGGACAGTAGAGGGATTACCTAAGTTTACCCCTCAGTGATTTGATCATGAGTTACTGGTCACAAAGCCTAGGTATCCTCACTGATGCATCCCTGGGAAGCATTTCCCTCCCCAGTTTGCGTATATGATTCATCTCATTGAGCCCACCAGTTCCCACTGCTGGCATGGGAGCATCCTTTGTGTCATCTTGTTGGTTCTGCCTGCACAGGGAGCACCCACATACCCACCACCTAGATTCTGCCATCGATGTTTTGCTGTGTCTGCTTCATTGCAGGCCTCTCCAAGCCTTCTATCCATCCATCCGTTTAATTTATTTTTTGATACATTTCAGAGTAAGTTGCAGACATCAGCACACTTTACCCGCTAAACACTTCAGCATTCATGCCTTGATTTATTTTTAAAATGATCATTCTTGGTTTTGTTCCTCAAGCCAATGCCCGCAGAACTTGCTAAGGGAGGGCATGAGGAATGAGGTCAGCCCCTCAGTCATGACCACTTTGCCCAGAGCCAAGGCCACACTGGTGGAGCATCATTTGGGAGGACATGTGGCAACCTGTCAGTGTCTCCCATTAGTCCGTCTGTGAGGTTAGCCATCCCTCCTGGGTTCTGGCCCCTCTAAGACGTTGTGGTGCTCAGGCAGCTGGTGTCAGAGTCTGCGGGTACTGCTGTGGTGGCTCACTCAGTCCATCACTTGAACCTGCTTCTGTCATCTGCCCTGCATGCTCTGGGTGCCATGATTCTCAAGGATCTGCTGGTGTTTAAAGCTGTCACCTCTCCATTCAGATGAGCAGGGGAGAGGCAGTGTGGGTCAGGTAGCCATGGGACCATGCAGTTTGACAAGGATGCAGGGAGGTGGAAGGAAACAGTATGTGAGTGGATGTGGGCAGGCCACTGCATGTTATCCAGATCCATCTGGACTTTGCACCTATGAGGCTGGTCACCCTGGGTACTCTCTTCTTGGTTGACACAGTGGCAGTCTCCTGGCTTTGGAATCAGACACATAGGGTTTGAATCTTCCAATTACCGGTTGGGTGATCAAAGGCCACGTCCATGACCTCTCTGGGCCTCAGCTTCCTTATCCATAAAGAGAGATAATAATAGTACCAGGGCGCCTCAGTGGCTCTGTTGGTTAAGTGGCTGACTTCAGCTCAGGTCACAATCTCACGGTTGGTGAGTTCGAGCCCTGTATCAGGCTCTGTGCTGACAGCTCAGAGCCTGGAGCCTACTTCAGATTCTGTGTCTCCCTCTCTCTCTCTGCCCCTCCCCCATTCACACTCTGTCTCCCTATCTCTCTCAAATAAGCATTAAAAAAAATAATAGTACCTAGCTCAAAGCATTTTGGGAAGGACTGAGGTAATAGCCTTTTTAGGCCTCCAGAAAAGAGAGTGAGGTGCATGAGGATTTGAGGGCCTGGGTTTCTGCTGCTGAGATGATAGAACACACTCACCTTTTTCAGGAGCAAGCTGGTGTCTGCATTCTCAGGTGGTACTCAGGTGAGCAGCGTGCATAGTTCCTTGAAGGCCCATATGGAGGTGGTGGGTTTCCCCTCTGTTCTCACTCCTGATGCTGCCCAAAAGTGAGGTCCCAGGGAGAGGAAGTGAAGCCTGAAGAGCTCAGCTCCCTGGGGTTTGTCTGCTGGGCCTGGGAGAGGAGGCATGAGCTTCCTGGCCCTCATGGGAGCACTCACCCTGGGGTGGAGACAAGGCCAGGGCTCTGGGACCAGTCTAGAATAGCTGACTATTCTTTTGCTTCTCCTCCTGGGACACATCTACTTGGCTTTTCAGACTCCTCAGACTCTTCCTCAAGCCGGAAGTAATGACCCCTCTGGCCACTCGGCCCCTCCCACTGGATGCAGCTTTTAACGTGAGCCAGGGGCCAGTGTGTGCTCTACATGTGTGTCTTGTCTTGTGTCCAGAACAATGCCAGCACCTTGGAGCTGTTGTTATCCCCACAGTACCCCTGAAGAAACTGAGGTTCAAAGAAGTGCCCCCTCCATGTCACCCAGCAGAGCAGGCACTCAAGATCTGTCTGATACTGTGGACCGGGGAAGGTCTTGTTTGACTTCCTTTCCCCTCATTCACTTGCTAGATTACAAGCTTCTGAGCAGGGACTAGGGGTCTTATTATTTGTGTATTCTCTACACCTGGCAGATAGGTGATGCTCAGAAAGTGTTGTTGGGGGGAATTGACCCCCTGATCGTTAAGTTTGTTAACAGCAGAAAACCTCTGAGATTTCTGCTCTAACTTCCAATGCAGTGCAAGAATTTCCTCACTGCACCAACTACTTAGCAAGAGGGAGCTCATTCTGGGGCTGGAGCTCTCAGCTGGGGACAAAGCTCTTTTGCTGCTGTGACTGTCCCCATACCCTCACCACGATGGAACCCCTCAAGGAGGCTCTTCCAGGCAGGAATTTGAGTTCCTTTCCCTTTCACTCTTAGAATTCTGTTTCCCATGGAAGTGAGTAGCATCTTCCTGCCTCGTCCCTATGACTACCACAGGTGTTTTCCAATTCAAAGTAAGAGCAACTTCCAGCCAAACATATAGTGATGAATGAAATGCCAGCTCTGTAAATCCGTGCAGTTCAGGAAGGCACGTTCTATCCCCGCTCGACATCCTTTGCTTAGCTTGGAAGCATTTCTGCTGGGCAACTTCACATAGATCTTTCTTTCCCCTGCCTCTAGGCCTTTCTTTGCTGATACCACTTGCACCCCTAGAATATCCCTCCTCTTCCTTTCAGCTTTCCAGGCCAGGACAAGTGCTACAAACCTATTGAAAATGTATATTTCCATGAGTGTGGCATCCTCCTCCTCTTCCCTTTATAAAGACTCTCTGCTCCTTGCGTTTGAATTGAAGTTTGCTCCTGGGAAGGGGCAGGAGCTTAAACTCTGGTGTCACAGTGTCTTCCTGGGCTTTCAAGACTAGAAGGTCAAAACACCTCAAGGAAAGTGAGTCTCCACTGACCCCAAAACATATCCTTGCTATATAAGCCTGGTGTCCAGGGCTAGAAGACCATCTTTCACGGGTTTCAGCTCACTTACCAACTCTGACTGAATGGAGGAATTCTACCATAGCTGGGCAGAGGGGAGGGCAAGAGAGTGTTGTGAATGATTAACAATATCTGCCGTGAGAAGAAAGGTGGGGAAGGGGGAGGGTTGATTAACAGTGTTTACCATGGGCAGGAATATGAATGGGATTGATTAGCAATGTCTGCCATGGATGGGAAGAAATGGGGGTTAAATTCATTAGCAATGTCTTCCATGGGCAGGAATTGGAGGGGGACTGATTAACAATGTCTGCCATGGATGGGAAGAAACGGAGTGAAATTGATTAGCAATGTCTGCCATGGGCAGGAATTGGAGTGGGATTGATTAACAATGTCTGCCATGGATGGGAAGAAATGGAGTGAAATTGATTAGCAATGTCTGCCATGGGCAGGAAATGGAGGGGGATGTGCTTGCCACATACTTGTCATCGCCATTACAACCCAGTTTCCTCATTTTACAGATTAGAAAACTGAGGCCAGGAGAAAGAATTTGAGGGAGAACACCCAGGAACTATCAGGGCAACCTGGAATTGGAAACAGGGGTCCTAACCTTGTCAGTCCAGCACATTCTCCACTTAGCCTGGTAGCTAGGACTCTGCATGAGCCTTGAATCTTCCCTTCCTATATCCTGGAGACTCCAAGCAGCTGTGGGCTTTCAGCACATGTTGTTGAGTATTTACCAGCGTGCGAAGTGCCAGAGATGCATCAGTGAACAAACAAATGAAAGTCCCTGCTCATTGAGTCTCTGTTCTAGGTGGAAGAGACAGACCATAGGCAATGAATATGATGATGGGATTAAATGTATTCACTCTTTTGTCTCTGGGCAAATGTAGAGGTGGCTGCCTTCACCAACTGTGGCTGCTTTCTTTTTCATTTTCCTCTCAAGGGAGTCCTTTCTGTAGACAGGACTGCATGTGGCCACTTGGCTCTCCCAAGGCATGGAGCATCCTGGCGTGCCCTCTCTTTCCTTGGCTCTCTGCCTTGAACCAGCTCAGTGATTATGAGAAGAGAGAAGTGGTTATGGCAGAAGCTGATGAGGCTTCATCTTGGCTGCTTGCTCAGCTGACATGGGAGAATGTGCCAGTTTGGGGCTTGGTTGGGAGCTCAGGTCTCATTTGGCCAAGAAGTCCCTGGCCCTGTGCTCCCAGAGATGGGATGTGGGCTCTGCAGCCTCACCACTGATGCCAGCTCAGATTCCTCGTGCCTCAGTGGTTCTCAACCAGGGCTAGATAGGACCACTGTCCAAGGATCACTTAGAAACACATGGAAGCCTAGTTCTGGTTTCTGTGCTGACTGCGGCTACTTCTAGTATTTAGAGAGTAGAAGCCAGTGATGTTACACCCCTGCAGTGAAGAGGACATCTTGCACAGTGAATTGTCCTGTCCAGAGTGCCAGTTGTGTCCCCCCAGAGGAACACTTTTGGCCTAAAGTGCAACCCCTTGAGGGTGCATGGGCAGTCCTGGGAAAAGCTCAGGGCAGGGAACATGCTATCTGTGGGCCTTGCTCATGCTTCCTACTCTCAGAACCTCCTCTCTTTAGCCATTTGGTAAGATGGGACTCAATTGTCTCATGTGATGGATTAGGGGATAGGCATGCACAGGCCTCAGGATTCCGCCACAGAAGGCACGAGGTCATTGCCATCAGCTCAGTGCCAACAACACCCATACACTCCCTCAGCTCTCTGTGACTGGGACATGGCTGTCCAGCCTCCGGGCAAAGACCCAGCCACAGTGACCCCGCTCCCTGCTCCACACAAAAGGGCCACCAGGGTTAGCCTACACGCCCAGGCTCCCCCCCCACCCCTGCAGAACTGAACAGCTCCTCACCGCCCGCAGTGCAACCCTTCAGCCCAATGACACTTTACTGGCAGGGCCTTTGGCAGGGCCCCAGTCCAGCCCCCAGGGCCGGCTGCCCAGGGAAGTGCTTGGCTCCAGAGCCAGAGGCTGTAGAACATATTTCCAGTGGGGCTTCCAGGCCAAGAGCTTCTGCCCCTTCCCACCACTGTTCCCACTGGCCCTGCCCGCCTGCCCAGTGCATTAGCATTTAAATATATCCAGAGTGGACTCCCCCAAAGCCCTCTCCCCACCATTGAATCCATCAGGGAGGGAGCATTTGAATCCTTCTCTCTCCCAACTCCCTTCCCTCATAATGGCCATACTGTATTCATGAGCTTCTGTATGTGGCATTAGCAGAAAGAAGGAGAGAGGGCGCCTAGCAACCCAGAGGGGGCTGAGAAAGAGGTGGGAAGGAAGTGATTTTCATGTAATTATTCACTTCTACAAAAGCCGTTGTCAGGTACACACTGGAAACACAGCTGTTGTATTATTCTCCTAACCTACTTTTAATCTTTTGAGAATCTTTACCAATATAAAAGGAGAAAAGAAAGAGCTTAACTCAGCCATTTTCTGCCGGGCCATATAAGTTATGTTTTAGCCTCAGTCGAAGGCTCCGCTTACAAAAGTTGTGTTGTGTATGTGTGTTTGTGTGTCTTTGTGTGGTGGTCTGTATAAAAGAAAATGTTAAAGAGACAAAAGCCTGTAGGTTGTGAGCCCCAGGAGGGCCACCAAGCCCTGTTCTGGCTACTTGGACCCAAAAGCCAAATGCTGCATGTGCTGTTGGGTCTGGCAGTTTTCACGCATCTTCTTGGCCAGGCATTCGGACGGCAAGGAGCCTGGGAGTGGTGAGACGCTGGCTCCTTCCACCCCTCACTGGCGTACCCATGTTCCAGGCTCTAGAAGTAAGTGGGTCTGCGTTAGTGATGGGCAGCTGCAGTGTTTGGTGCTACTCAGACACCTGATTTGTTCACCTGGTCTGAAGAGGCCGTGATGGGGGAAAAGGAGCAAGAGCTTTTTTTCATGGTACAGTTGAGAAGTGTTAGCCCCCAAAAGAAATCACATTAAGGAAATCTTACCAGGTATCCCACTGTGTACCTTACACTCGCCATATCTTTCACGGACAAAGAAGTCGAAGTTCAGAGAGGTGAAGTAACTTACCTAGGGTTGCACAGCAGGTAAGTGGACAAGCTGGGCTCCTGCCTGATCCCAAAGCTCACATCCTTCCATTAAGCCATAGCAAGGCTTGGAATCAGGCACCTGACAGAAGCCACGTGATTTAATTTAGTCCCCCTTAGCATGGTCTCCCAGAGGGCAGGCCACATGCCAAAGGGCAGTTCCAGAGGCTCATTTGTCCCTAAGGCTTACTCCTCACACAGTGGCCAGGGTGTCTGTCTGTCCAAAGCTAAAGAGACAAGTGACTTCACTCCTGTGGGCACTAGTTTTTCATCTATAAAAGGGGGATAATAATAGCACTGACTTCAACAGTGAGTCTGACGCTTGGAACACAGCCCCTGCCGTGTCATAGGCACTAACAGAGGTGAGCTGGTGTCATGATCATTGGCATCACTGTCCTCACTCCCCTCCTTTCACTGAGGGCAGGATGGGCTAATGCTACATTTGTCAGGGACCTCGAAGGGTCAGTGCCACAAATCCCACCCACTCCAGGACACAGATAGGGGCATACCGGGCCCGCCCACTGGCCTCCGCTTTGGTGATGCGCAGAGGAACTGCCCTTCTGCTCTGATGGTCGGCTCTGTTTGTGGACCTGAAAGCACGTTTCTAGGGAAGTGTCTTCCTGTCCCCCATGCTGTGCCAGACACCACAGAAAATGAGACCTTTGGCTCCAGTTCCCTCTCAGCCTCCAGAGACAGCAGCGGCACCTTCACTGCCTCGAAACCTCATCTCCCATATAGTCCCTGCTTGCTCCTGTCCACCAGGTGTTGTGTTGCCTCTTCTCTGCTTTGGTGTGTGGTCTGTCTCTCCTGCTAGAATGTAAGCTCCCTGAGGGCGGGAGAAGCTGGTACTGTGCCTGGCACATGGTAGACTCCCAGTGCATGTTTACTGTAGGGAAAAGAAGGGAAGAGGTTTTTGGTTTGTTTTTTTTTCTAGATTTTTCAATACTGGCGTATCTGAGGAGGGATTAATGTTGATTAAACACCTACTGTTAGAGCTCAGGGTTTCTGAGCACTTCCCAGTGCCCTCCAAGAGCTAGCCACTGTGTCGAATATCTCTTTCACACACATTGTCTTAATGAACCTTTTGCTTGTGAGAGAAAAAGAGGGAGGTGCTAACCACATAGGCATAATAACCCTCTCCTTGATCCCTGCCGAGTAGAAGTCTCTCTCCAAGAGGTGAGAAAAAGACACTAAGCTTTTGTTCCCAAACTTCTAAGGGATAAGACATTCTACATATATGGTCAAAATGGAAATGTGGGGAGAGGGAAAGCATGTTTCTGCCCCTCCCCACAGCTGTCTCTAACCTGGGGATAATCATGTCCACCTCAGGGCGGCCTGTGGGTCACAGAACATAAGCAGGTGCTTTGCAAACTGTAAAGTGTTCTTCATGTGGACTGGGGCAGCAAATACTGAGTGTCTGTCATGAAAAACATAGCTTCTCAGTGTGGGTAGGGAAGAATTTGTCCTTGTGCATCCACCGTTCTTTGTTCCTCCTGGCTAATATCATCAAGGACCTACTACTCTGTGCAGCCCTGTGCTGGGCCCTGTGGGTCTCATTGGGAAGTGGGGTTACACTCTGATCCTTTGCTTTCTGTACCTACTGTGCACCAGCGCTCACTGGAACCAACTGTCTCGAAAGATGTGAGGTTACCCCAGAGCTAGAGGGCGGAACCACCTCTCTTCTAAAAGGGGCTCTGCTCCCCTGTTCCCATGCAAATCTGTTCTCCAAACCTCTGAATGTGGACCGCCTACGTTCATGCTGCCAGAACGCCCCCCATTCATTGCTGTAGAACATGGGGAGTGATCCGTTTCTCAGCTACTTACCCAGCTTCCTTAGGGTTTGTTTTGTAGAGACTATTTTCCCTTCAAATTGTGTTGAGAAATAGGAAGCCCTTTCTCCACTGAGCTTACCCCTTTGTAGCATCCTGGGAGATGCTGGTCAATGGGGTTCAGTTGCCTGGTCTTCCTTTCATTAAGGTGGGGTTGCCTTTGTCCTATTTGACTGGACAGCCACAGAGCTGTTTATATCCTAGTGGAGACTCCAGGCCTACTCAGCACACCAGGAGGCCCGAGCTTTTCTCTGAAACATGGAGCCAGAGTACTTTGGGTTCAAACCTGACTCTCTCCTTGATTAGCTGTTTGACTTTGTATGGACTCATTTCCTCTTCTATAAAAATGGAGATAGGAGTACTTGCCTTAGTGGGATGGTTATGTAAATGATGACATTGTATCTGTGAAAACCTCTAGTACAAGGCAGGTTTTCAACAGTTAACTCATGTTTCCCACTTTTTTTTAAAAAATGTATTTATTTATTTTCGAGAGACAGAGAGACATGGAGCCCGAGCAGGGGAAGAACAGGAAGAGAGGGAGACACAGAATTTGAAGCAGGCTCCAGGCTCTGAGCTGTCAGCACAGAGCCCGACGCGGGGCTTGAACTCACAAACCGCGAGTTCATGACCTGAGCTGAATTCAGACACTTAACCAACTGAGCCACCCAGGTGCCCCTGAAGTTTCCCACTTCTTAAGGCATCACCAGATTGGTGGAAGGGTTCATAAATGTTATTAGTCTGTTTTATTAGCCTCTCTTTTTATCTTTTATAGAGTCATTCCAGGAGCCACCATAATCTTGTTTGATCTCTGGGTGTTTGTGGAATTCTTAGTTGAAGTAAGAAGTAGGGGAAATAGACGTGGGATAATGCCTATAGCAGAGATAATACTGTGTGTTTACCAACCAGTTCTCACTTCCTTTTTTCTTCCTGCATAAGTAGGAAGAGTACATTTCCCAGACTCCCTTGCTTTTAGGTTGGGGCCATGCAACTTGGTTCTGGTTAGTGATATGCGGGCAGAATTGATTTAATCAACCCCTGGGTCTAACTCTTAAAACTTCCCAAGCAGACCTCCAATTCTATGTTCCTTTGCCTCAGAGGGTGCGTTGACGTAGAAGTATCAAGATAAGATAGAAGGGCTTGTATTGCTAAGTCACTGGGTTGAAGAGAGCCCCTTCATAATCTGTGTTTGGCTTTTTGTGGGAAAATAAATGAAAAACGATAAACTTATGTTGTCCTAAGCCATTGAGATTTGGGAGTTTATTGTTTATTCTTGCGTAGCCCAGCAGTAATTATCTTAACAAATATAGCAGCTCCCTCATAAGTTAACTATTTCCTTCCCTGATGAGGAGGAAGGCTGACAACTGGGACCTTGTTGCATTTTTGCAATGACAGGCAGATGTTTAAGAACATAGACACACCTCACTTAGGCAAGTCTGTTAAGGAGGCTTCAGGTGAAGATATATCATGCTTCTTCATGAGATACTTTCATGAAGTCTAACCCTGAAGATTCTTGGTTCTTGAATGCCCAATGAGCATGTGTCTAAGCAGAGAAGTTTTATCAACCTGAGTTTTACAAATGTGGAAAATGGAAAAAGCCAGTGGAGAAAGGTGTGGATCTGGAGTCAAGGAGATGTAAAGTTACTGCTAAAATTGTGATGACTCCTAAATGTGTGTCTCCAGCCCAGGCTGTGATATTTAGCCCTTGACTATCCCCCTGCCTCCTGCACATCTCAGTTGGATGTCTCAAACTTGCCTTGTCCAAAACCATGCTTCCCCATTTCCCCACTTTATACTTCCACCCTCCCTTTAAAAAACTAGCTCATCTTCTGTTACCCTCTGTCTACTAAATTGCTCAACCCTGGGTATTCTCTCATCTCCAGTTGAGACCAATCTTGTTTCATCTCCCCACTGATCATTTCTTGGGAACCAAGGAGACAAGATGGCAGCAGAAAAAACAAAACCTTAAAATTTTCCAGACTCTCTCCACCCAAAGAGAAAACCCAGGATAGTAAAACAAAAAAACCTACAGACAACATCTTCACGATAATTACTCCATGAACTAGAGCTCATGACTCCAAGAACCACAAAATGTGACCAAGTGGAGCCAAATGCTGATAGCAGTAACATTTGCATGATGTCAACTTTGTGAGAGAAGATGAATATGAAGATAAAGGCAAAGGCCAAAGGAATTCAGAAGCCTGAGACGGGAAAACCAGAACTCTCTAAAACATGTTCACCCCTGGAAGGAGAGGACTCTAGGAGGGGAAGCTTGGAAGGTCTATCTTAGAAGGTCAGCCAATTTTTTCCTCTGGGACTTTAATGGCTTCCTGTCTAACATTTAGGTTTTTCATCCATTTTGAGTTTATTTTTCTGTGTGGTGTAAGAAAGTGGTCCAGGTTCATTCTTCTGCAGTCACTGTCCAGTTTTCCCAGCACCACTTGCTGAGGGACTGTCTTTATTCCATTGGATATTCTTTCCTGCATTGTCAACGATTAGTTGGCCATACATTTGTGGTTCCACTTCTGGGTTCTCTATTTTGTTCCACTGATCAAAATCCTAGAAGAGAAAACAGGCAACAGCCTCGTTGACCTTGAGTGCAGCAACTTCTTACTTGTCTCTGGAGGCAAGGGAAACAAAAGCAAAAATGAACTATTGGGACCTCATCAACATAAAAAGCTTCTGCACAGCAAAGAAAACAATCAGCAAAACTAAAAGGCAACCAATGGAATGGGAGAAGATATTTGCAAATGATATATCAGATAAAGGGTTAATACCCAAGACCTATAAAAAACTTATCAAACTCAACACCCCAAAAAACAAATAATCCAGTGAAGAAATGGGCAAAAGACATGAATAGACAACTTTTCCAAAGAAGACATCCAGATGGCTAACAGACACATGAAAAAATGCTCACCATTACTCATCATCAGGAAAATGCAAATCAAAACCACAATGAGATACTACCTCACACCTGTCAGAATGGCTAGAACCAACAACTCAGGCAACAACAGATATTGGCAAGGATGTGGGGAAAGGGGAACCCTTTTGCACTGTTGGTGGGAATGCAAACTGGTGCAGCCACTCTGGAAAACAGCATGGAGGTTCTTCAAAAAATTAAAAATAGAACTACCCTATGACCTAGCAATCGCACTACTTGGTATTATCCAAAGGATACAGGGTGCTGATTCAGAGGCACACATGCACCCCGGTGTTTATGGCAATACTATTGACAGTAGCCAAAGTATGGAAAGAGCCCAAATGTCCATCAAGTGATGAATGGATAAAGAAAATGTGGTATATATATTCAATGGAATATTACTCAGCATTCAAAGAGAATGAAATCTTGCCATTTGCAACAACGTGGATGGAACTGGAGTGTATTATGCTAAGAGAGGTAAGTCAGAAAAAGGCAAATATCATATGACTTCACTCATATGTGGAATTTAAGATACAAAACAGATGAACATGAGGGAAGGGAAGCAAAACTAATATAAAAACAGAGAGGGATACAAACCATAAGAGACAAAAACAGAGAACAAACTGAGGGTTGCTGGTGGGATGTTGGGTGGGGGAATGAGCTAAATGGGCAAGGGATATTAAGGAGGACACTTGTTGGAATGAGCACTGGGTATTGTATGTAAGTGATGCATCACTAAATTCTGTTCCTGAAATCATTATTACCCTATATGTTAACTAACTTGGATTTAAACTAAAAAATAAATAAAAAATAGAGAAGAAGGTCAGCCAAAACTAGAGGAATATATGTGGGCCCCAAGCTATAGGTGAATGTGGGAAGGCTTTGGGAAGCTCGAGCATGAGGTCTGGGCCCTGGGAACTCTAAGGACCAAGCAGCTGAGGCTCCATAGCCAGAGAGAACACCACCCTGGGGAGAAACCACTAGAAGCAGAATCCAAATTGAGCAGATCAGTGACACTAGAGGAAACAAAAAGAGAAATTTGGCATAAGAGTAGGGGAAGGGAACAGAGAACAGTAATTTCAGAATGTACTGTCTGCACAGTCATAGTTTTCAAGACTGTTTGATAATAACAGAAGAGGTAACTATGAGGCTAGAAAATCTACCCTGGATCATCTATCCCCCCATTCCTCTACACAAGAAAATCTCCTCCTAAGAGGACAAGAAAATGTGTCTGCCCTACACATGAACAACAGAAAAGAATCATGTCAAATCCCATACAAAGCTATTATAAGAAAAAGAATTGTGAACATAATAGTATTCCTATAGATAATGTATGCATTCCACAGACAAGCCCACAAAACAGCTGAATGCTAAAACTTAATATTTCAAAACAAGCTGAAAGAAATGAAGAACCAACAGGTGTGATAAAACAACAGCATAGGTGAAATTGTTAGACAGAAAGAACATTTGAAAATAAGGCTGTCAGGAGGTACTGCTTAAGAAAGGCAAAACATTTTGGGAGGAATAACTAAATAGAAGGACTAAAGAGGTGAATAGACATCATGGGTAATATCATAAGGTAAATAGGGGATGGAAAAGAGGAAAGTAAAAAAAATAAAGTCAGAAATGAAGAGATAATTTAAAGAATAAAAGAAAAAGTGATATAAAAAAAAGATCCAACGTATACATGAGTATGCCAAGAAGAAACCCAAAGCAGTGGAAGAAAATAAATACTAAAAACAATAATTCAGGGATTCTTTTTTCCTGAAATAAAAGAGAAGACTTGAACTTTATCTTGAAAAAGTATATCAGAAGCCTAGGAAAATCAACCCAGACTAGTCAACATTAAGACCTATTCTAATAAAAATGACTGAACGTTAAAGAGAGAGAAAAAAAAAACACCTGAATGTCGGTCATTCAAACAAAAAGAGTTAAGTGAGAAGAATGGATTCAGGCTTTTCTACATTTCACTCTGTGCCAGGGGAAAACTATGCAATGTATTTAAGATGCTCTGGAAAAGAAAAAGAGAGCCAAGGATATTATATGCAGCCATACTGACGTTCAAGTATGAAAGCCATCAGCCAACTATTACGAACATACAAGAAGCCAGGAAATCTTACTTCTCATGAGCCTTGCCTGAGGGACTTACTAGAGAACAGGCTACCGGCAGCCAAACTGACAGGAGAGGTATTATCATAAGGGCTGGAGTAAGCATTAAATTAATAGTCACCTGTAGAGCTCACACTGAATCGTGCCTGTCACAGAGACAATATAATATGTAATGGCTGTACATTGTGATCATGCTCTTACGGAACAAAATTTAAAGTTGGGAAACGGTGGAGTATGTATATGGAAGATAGGATAAGTTCGCATGTTGCTTTTACCTATCAACTGGAAACCAATGAATATTTCTTCTATTTAGTTGCTAGAGGAAAGGGAAGAAAAATAAACTGAGACTACTGACTAATTTCAATTTCAATATTCCTCATAGTTGGGAAGCAACACACAGTGTCACAAAGAGGGGGGAACTAAGGGAATTGTATAGAGGCATGAATTTGATGGTAACCACCAGAATAACAATGACAGGCATTTTACCTTGGAGATAGGGGAGCAAGAAGGAAAAGTTGTTTGAGAAAACATCCCCCTGTCACATGAACCTCCAGACCCAAAATGTCCTCCCCCATCTTTCTTGTCTTTAAAGGTGTGCCTTTAAGCACAACTTCTCTGATTGCCCTAGCACGTTAATTATCCTTCCCCCACCCTCACCACCATCGACCACTCCTAGGTACTGGCTACCTTGTGCTCTGAATGTTTCAGCTTATCTCATCTGCAGACAAAGATGAAGTGCTATATGTAACTGTACAGTATTTCTTTCAGGTTCTGGCACAGGGTTCTGCATACAGAAGGCACTCAGTAAATGCTGGTTTACCAGTAATTTAGGATTGATTGAAGGATTTGGGCTTATATCCCCTGGGCTTTTCTAAGCACTTAATGTTGCTACTAGTCAGAATTCTTTGAGTTTGAAGTGACAGCAATCCAGTTCAAGTTGACTTAAGGAAAAGAGGAATTTGGGGCACCTAGGCAGTGCCCCATCCACCTAGATGGATGGCTCAGTTGGTTGAACGTCTGATTTCGGCTCAGGTCATGATCTCACAGTTCGTGGGTTTGAGCCCTGTGTCAGGCTGTGTGCTGACAGCTCAGAGTCTGGAGCCTGCTTCAGATTCTGTCTCCCTCTCTCTCTCTCTCTGCCCCTCCCCTGCTTGTGTGCTCTCTCTCTTTCTCTGTCTCTCAAAAATAAATAAGTAAACATTTTTAAAAAGAGAGGAATTTATAGGCCTCTGAAAGTGCAATGTTCTAGGGTAGGCCTCCATTTCAGGCATAACTGGATCCAGGTACTCAAGTCATATCATCAATATCAGTCTTTCTTTGCTCTAAACTCTGCTTTCCTCTGCGTTGGTTTTATTCTCGGGCAGGCTATTCCCTCATGTTCAGTGATGACCCCCAGGAATTACAAGCTTAGCATCTCTAGGAGAAAAGAAGGTATCCCATTTGCAGTAGCTTCAGTAAAAGTCCCAGGATTGAGTTTAATTGTCTTGGCTTGCATCATATGCTCATCTCTGAATCAATCACTGTGGTCAAGAGAAATGCTTTGACTGGCCAGGCCTGGGTCATGTGACCATCTCTGAAGCTACCTCCCAGTAGAGAAGAGGTGGTTTCCCAAAGGAAAACTGGGGAGCTGTTACCTGAAAGGGGGAGATGGATGCTGGGTGGGCAAAACCAGCAGATGTCTGTTTTAGTGCTGATGTGCTCAATGCACAGACTGCAGGGAAAATTCCCCATAAGTGAAAGTCATTCTTTGGGGGTTACATCTTCAGGGTGTGTGGATAGAAAGCTCTCCGGTGTTTTCAAAGTCACAGAGAGCTTGTTTACCATGTTCTGGGTGGAGAGGAACCAGTGGCCATGGAGCTCAGTCATGATGGACAAACTAGATTTCCCACAAGTCTGGCAGTTTTTCTCAAGCAGTTCTGTACAGTCTGCCAGAGGACAGAAAAGGGGCTGGGTACAGGGACATCTAATTTGCAGAGGCATTACAGGCAAGAGTGAGGTACCAGAGGAGCTGTGCTTGATAGAGTGCCAGGAGTCCCACTGGGTAGCTCCTGTGATCTGGTCTTCGGTTTCCTGGGGCAGCAGCTGTTCTGTGTTTTACCTCTCTGTATGATTTACTACTGGTCTTAGAGATTCAGAGAAAGCACCCCTGCCCTTGGACCCTAGAACTCTCCCTCCTCCAGGCAAAATACCTCTCTTTCCTTCTTGGGGATTTGATGACTCAGTAAGGTCACTACCCTGGATTTGGGTAAAGAAAATCCACTGACGTAGCAAATAGGGGAACTGAGGCAGAGCGGGAGGACTTAAAAATGCATCCATTTCTCTCCTAAATCTTTAACATTTGTGTCTGCACTGGACCCTCCCTATCAACATTTAAGCATCCTTGAGTTTCTACCATTAAAAAAAAATTCTCCCTCAATTCCCTTTCCACTACCTATCTTCCAACTCCCTTTGGAGGCAAAATTTCTTGAAAAAGCTCTTGTTATATTCACTCTTTCCATTTCCTCTTCCCCGTGTCTCAGTCCACTCTGTTATACTGGCACCCCTGCTCTACACACACACACACACACACACACACACACACACACACACACACACTGCATGAAAAGGACTCTCCTTGAGATGCTCATTTAGCTCCAGGACACTCCAGTGAGGGAAAAAATGTATTCATTTCTTAGGTTGAGAAGCAGCCTAAGATTAAGATCTTTAATTTTAATAAGTATTTGCTGAATGATTAACACACTCCAGCAAATCCAGGGTAGAGTGACCTGTACTGTTGTAATCAAATCCCTGAGAGAAGAAATAAGAGATTTTGCCTGGAGAAGGATGAGTTCTAGGATCCAAGGGGCACTGGTGCTTTCTCCAAATCTCTAAAGTGCTACTGCATAGAAGAGGAAGGTGTGGTCTGGATGGCTCCAGAACTAGGAACCTTCAGGAAGGGGGACTTCCTCTCATTTTAAGAAATGTTCTCATGGTCAGAACTCTCTAAAGAAGAAAGGGCCACATCAGGATATAGTGAGTTTCCTGTCACTAGCAGTCATCAAACAGAGACTATTCTAATAGTCAGGAGTACTCAGAAGAGAGTCTTGGGTGGGAGATTATCCCAGAGGACTTCTGAAATTCTGGGATTGGTTAAGTATGTATCTCTAGATGTGGGTCTCCATAGACTTGCCTCTGCCATTCCCAGCTGTGTGGTCTTGAATAAATTGCTCAACTTCTCTGTTCCTCCCTTTCCTCAGCTATAAATAATAGCACTTATCACGTAGGGATGCTGTGAATATTCAAATGCCCTAATGCTCAAAGGGCTCAGCCCCCGTGCCCAGCACATAACAAGTGCTCGGTAAATGTAGCTAGTATTTGTATTTAGTGCAAAGCCTTGTTCTCTAGATGGCACCCTATTCTCAACCATCAGCATCATCGGCTGCATTTGGCTTTTAGCTCTAGATTTTCCTTGGAGCTGGGCTCACAGAGAGCCTGGGGAAACATGTTAGAAAAGCCATTGTAACTCCCGGTGTGCGTCTCATGCTGTCAACAGCAGTTTTTGTCAGAGAGGAGCCTGGAAACTAAGAAAGTAGTTTCCATTAAGTACCACAGAAGAAGCCTAAAATGCATCTGTTTTTGAAAGGTGAAAGATACAGGTGGGCCTCCCCCTTCTCCTACCCCTTCCCTGCCACCTCTTATGCTCAGATCAGCTATGCAAATATTTTCTCATGGGCAGAATCCTGTGACAGTTTTCTCATGGTAATCTTAATCACAAAGATAAGAAGTCACTCAATTTGGCTTAAATATGACTTGCCTTATGAGCTGGGTCCCAGGAGCTTCCATTCCGTATCACACAAATCCTCTTGACAATCCTAAGAGGGAAGTTCATTCCCCACTTCGCGGATGAGGAGACTAAGCCTCAGAGAGGTTAAGTAGCTTTTCCAAGGTCACACAAGCTGGAGCAGGGACCTAAACATCCAAATTCTTGCTGTTCAGCGAACTGTTACCCATAACCTCTGGAAGATTCTGGAATTAATTAAGGACATGTATATTTAATGAAGCAGTCCCCAATAACAGAACTTCTAAAACACGTTCCTGAGAAGTTTAGGAAGTTCGTTTGTTTCTCCGTCTAGACTTTTTGGATGGTAAGGTGTGGGTGGGGGATTTCAGAGAACAGGGCCATCACTCATCTGACTTCTCTTTATGCTGACCTCTTTGTGCCTTCCTGCAGGTCTGGGTAGATGCTGGGACACAGATCTTTTTCTCCTATGCCATCTGCCTGGGTTGCCTGACTGCTCTGGGAAGTTATAACAATTATAACAACAACTGCTACAGGTGAGCATTTTGTGGCCCTGCCAAACCCCAAACCTCCACCAGACCCCAAGAGCTCCACACTGTCAGGCTAGGTCACATTCGTCTTCCTGCCTTGCAGGGCCAGGACAAGACAGGCAGTCTGTTTCTCGGCCTCTCCCTGCCCCAGGATCAAAGAGCGGGCCACTTGAGGAGCTAGGAAAATAAGGAATGTGATCAGAGTGTGTTGCAGACTGAATGTGAATCCACCCCAGGAGTCTTATTCAGGCCCCCATCCCACCCTGTGTGGCAAAGATTTATCCCAGGGCAGGTAAGTGACTTGCCCAAGGTCACATCGCTAGTAAGTGGCAAAACTGGGACTTGAACTCAGGTCTTCTGACAGTGCGAGCTTTGTTCTTCTGCCTTCTATTCAGAACCCTGCTTCTTGCCCCTTCTCACTTGATTTTA
This sequence comes from Panthera tigris, assembly GCF_018350195.1. Lineage (NCBI taxonomy): Eukaryota > Metazoa > Chordata > Mammalia > Carnivora > Felidae > Panthera > Panthera tigris. The sequence goes on from NC_056661.1 coordinate 52,066,318, forward strand.
GGGTCCTATCCTGTCCCATCTGGAATGACTAGTACCCCATGTTACCCCTCGGCCTCCCTGCCTGGCCTCCTGCATGTGCCCACACCCAGAACTGGGAAGGGAATTGCCCAGGTTGGGAGGTGAGCCTGAGGCTGTCTGACCCTGGCTGCCTGGCTTCTCATGCCTGCAGCCTGATTTCTACTGTGAGGCTGAGACCCACCGAGGGCCAGGAACCCACTCAAGGTCACCAAGCAGTGCATGGCAGAAGGGAAATTGGCACTCTGGATTCTAGCCAATGGTCTGTTTGCTGAGGTCTTTGTACCCCTGAATTCAACTCCTGGTCATAGTAGGTGGCTCTTCAGGAGACTTGTATTTAATAACCACACAATTTGGTTGCTATGTGGCTCAAGGGAGATCGTGCATTTGAAAGAACTTTTGGCATGATAAAAGTCCCTCCCATATTATCCCATCTTTGAGATGGGGGAAGGGAGGCTCACGGAAGTGACGCCCGTCAGCTGTACACAGTAGAGCCTGGACTCTGCCTGAGGTCTCCCATTTTTCCATCCCAGGGCCCTGCCACATCTCTCTGAAAGCTAGCTTTGTGATTGCTTTATTAACCCATTCATTAAAACCATGTGCATTGCGTGTCTGCTGAGTGCAAGACACCAGCATTGGTACCTTAGGAGATAACACACAGGAATGGCACAGCCTCGGTCTACAGATTTTGTAAGTTGGGGAAATGGAGGCACTGAGGAAGTGAAAGTGGCCAGGTCCAGCATGCTGTAAGGAAAAGCCATTGTGGAATCCAGTGTGCCATTAGGCAGCAAGTTCTGTTGTTCCTGGGGGCCCTTGGGCAGAGAGGTATTGGGTATGGCTCGGCAGAAGGATGCTGGAGAGGCAGAAGACCACGCCAGGTTGTCCATACGATCCTTTCTACCTTCCAGGCGTTCGTGGGGAGGTGGGTGTTGGGGGTGAGAGGCAAAGCACTCTGTCAGCCACAATGCAAAACAGTAACCATGGACAGGAAGAGAAAGGCACGGGGCAGGGAGAACAGCATGGCAGTCCTCTGGTCGGGGTTGAGTGTGAGCCACTTGGGATGTTGGAGAAGAATGCTGTCTGCACACAGCTGTCACCATGCCAGTGTGACTACTGACTTAGACCAGCCCTCTGTGCAGGACACTGCAGAAATCACTTGGCCACTGCCCGGCTGTCAGCTCCATGAGGACACAAGCTAGTTCTTGTTGGCCACCATCCCTTGAGCCTACTACAGTGCTGCCCAGTGTGTCAGGAAGCAGGGAAGGAGCCATCTGTTACACAGATGAGGAAACTGAGGCCCCCAAATAAGTCACTTGCTCATGTTCATTATTACCAGTGGTGGAACGTGGCGTTGAACTCAGGGCTTTCTAGTTCCTGCACCCCTATTCCTCAGCAACAGGGATGGCCAGTTCTTTCCCAACATCTGTAGCTGACAAGGATTTGGCCAAGACTGCCCTGTCTTCGGGCCGTGTCCTACAACCGTCTCCCCCACCGAGCGTGTGGGTAAGATATGCTGGCCACCACAGATCTCTTCTGCTGTCCCATCCAAGAGGCAGCAGAAGAAAGAAAATCCCCCAGGGGATGTTGCAACATCTGAAGGCCCATTTTACTTCCATTTCTCTGCGAACAGGTCTTCCCAACTCAGAGGGAGTAAATTAGTACCCTCCCTTCTGACAGCCTAATAGCTTCTGGAGGTCTTCAAAGCCCAGCTCAGCTCCTGCCAACTTTAAAGCGCTTGTTACATAAGCTTTTCACCTAGAAGGTGCCCTGCAGGAAGGAATTAGAGGGATGGGAAATGCAGCAAACCAGGCGGGGAAAATCCTCACTTCAGAACACAGGCTGCTAAGCTCCTTCTGCTTAAAAGGTGTGAGTGCTCTGAGGGCCAAGGGGTGGGATGCAGGGCTGGAAGGGACCTCAGGTCTGCTTAGTGCTTCTCTGTCCTTCTGTGGCATGAGGAACTCACTCAAGAGTTCCCTGGGGACAGATGGGGAGTTTGCAATAAGGGATATTTGTTTTTCAACAACCACATGAGTGCCCACAGATAACTGTCCACAAGTCAGGATCTGAAAGTCTTAATTCTTAGGGGGCATTGTTTTTGTGTAGCTCCTGGAAAAAGCATGGGTTTTAGCATCTGAGACAAATGGACACACATCCCAACCTCATCCCAAGATGCCACTGAGACCTTGAGTAGGTGATTCTCCTCCCTGAGCCTCAAGATTCAGTGACACGATGTTCAAGAAACCATAGCACAGGACTAGGTACATTGCAGATTCAAATTATACAGGAGATTTCCAGAATAGAGAGGATATAGAGAAAGTGCTTTCCTCAGGACCCCCTTATTTCCCACTGTTTGATAAGGCAGGGTCAGGAAATAGGCATGAAGAGCAGTTTTACCCCAACCGTAGGGATAAATCTCCCCTTACCTTGACTGAGCTGTATTTCCTTTTAAGAGGAGAGAAATCTGGGACGCCTGGGTGGCTCAGTCGGTTGAGCATCTGACTTCAGCTCAGGTCATGATCTAATGGTTCGGTTCATGGGTTTGAGTCCCACATCAGGCTCTCTGCTGTCAGTGCAGAGCCCACTTGGAATCTTCTGTCTCCCTCTCTCTCTGCCCCTCTTTATCTCTCTGTCTCTCTCTCTGTCTCTCTCTCTCATAAATAAATAAACAAACAAACAAACAGACAGACATTTAAAAAAAAGAGGAGAGATATCAGGCTTGCAGATAGTCTTCAGGTCTGCCAGCCCAGCCTACATCCACAGTGCCAGAAGAGTTATTTAAAGAGACCTGTAATCAGTCACTGACTGCTACAGTAATGCTGTGTAACAAACATCCCCATGATCTCAGTGGTTTAACATGACAAGCATTTGCTTTTATTACTCTCAAGTCTCCTGGACAACTGGGCAAGCTCTCCCGCAGGCTGTGAATTGGTTGGATTCAGCCCCAGGACCCAGGGCAGGCTCAAGTCTGCTTCATGTGTGTACATCGTGGGGTGCAGACTATGAGGACGGCAGCTCCCCTGAGGCAGTTCCTCTCATGGCAAGTCACAGAAGGCATAAAGGGCAAGTTCAATCACCTAAGTGTTATCTGAAGCCTCTGTTTGTATCACATCTGCTAATATCCTGTGACCAAAGAAAGTCATGTGGCTAAGCCCAAAGTCAGTGGGGAAGCATACTTGAACCCAAGGAAGAAGGTAGGGGGAGATGACTACTTGCTGGAAAATTACATAATTTGTCATAAGGCCCAAGAAACCCTGTTCTTAAGCACTTTGTCCCATGGGGAGGTCAGGTCCAGAGAGAAGATACTGCAGGGGGAAGTAGGGCCCACGTCTCCTGACCCCCAGGGTAATGCCTACTCCAATGTGCCCTTGATTCTCAGAGTCATTGCAAGGCAGCTGGGTGTCACAAGTCACCAACATTAGTGTAGCCCTTGGTTACATTACAAAAGGCAGGCTGTCCGGAGAAGAGGAGGTGAGAGCCCTGCTGTGTTCTTGAGTCGAGCACTCAGTCCTGGATATGGCATTTGAAGAGGGGCTGGGCCAGCTGGAGTGGATTACAGATCACAAGCCGGATGAACAACTGGTAAAGGAACTGGGGCAGTTAACTGAGGGAACCGAAAACCCAAAGGGGATATCGGGCCACTATCTTCAGATCTGCCAAAGCTGAAGGAGCTGCAGGCGGTTAGGGAGGGCAGAACTAAAACTCACCAGAGAAGGCTGGTTTTGGTTGAACACACACGAGGAAGTTCTTACTGCTGTAGGCAGCACTAGCTGGCCGGCCATGGGAAAGCACCATGGGACGAGGGGACTAGACCTGCTAGGGTGTGACCAGAGGCAGCCCACCAGCACCACCACAGGGACGCCCCAGGCGCATCGTACCCCAGACAAATGGCTGGACAGGCCACTTGGGAGCTCCTCCCTGTAAAATGGGGCATCGCGCGTGTCATAAGCCTAACTTCCTGGCACATGCTGGCAGCAGCTGAGATCCGGGGAGGCCGATTCCCTGACTTGGCCCCGTGAGGATGCAGTGCCTGAGGTAGGAGAGGCCGGGGCTTGAGGGTTGTGTTTTCATCTTGACAAAACCCAGTCGTTTGTACTCCGATTTCTCCTGGTTGCAGCTTTATGCTGGTGCTTCTTTACTGGTAAGCCCCTCCCAAGGGCAAGAGACAGTCACTGCTCCTGTAATCCCTCCATGCGGGATCCAACCTGGGAGGGGCTGCTGCCTCATAGGGACTTCAGTGAGGCCAGTGAGGCTCTGCTCCAGTAAACAGCCTGGCAAGAAGCTTGACCTTTGGGAGGGTGTTTCCTCCTGAAGCTGCTGGGAGCTGCCAGTGTAAAGTCTGTGGATGCTCCCCTGAGAAGGAGCCATTTCTCAGAGGCCTCTCCGGCCCTCCTTGGGCTCCCAGGAAATCACTCCTCTGTCATTTCCCTGGTTTTGTTTCCTTCTGGGGATTTGGAGGAGTGTTGCTTTGTCTCCAACTATGTTCTCACTAGGGCATTTTCTCACTTGCCAGGCTTTCTTCCCTCCCATCCCTCTTCCATGCGTCTGGTTCATGACCCACCTTATCTTCTAAAAATGCAGGAGAAGCTGTGTGACTGTGAGCCAGCCACCTAACCTCTCTGAACCACCAGGGCTTCATCAGACAAATGGGGCTGTCTGTGCCCACCCTGCCCTGCCTGCCCCACAGGATTGGCGGTGGTGCTCACACAGAATGTTCAAGCAGGGCACCTGTTCCGCCCACTCTGACCTCAGCCCCTCTCGCTGCTTCCCCACAGGGACTGCATCATGCTGTGTTGCCTGAACAGTGGCACCAGCTTTGTGGCTGGCTTTGCCATCTTCTCAGTCCTGGGCTTCATGGCATACGAGCAGGGGGTGCCCATTGCCGAGGTGGCAGAGTCAGGTAAGTTCGCCAAAGGCGAGGGAGGCCTCGGGTGATTGAAGGTCATAGCACAAGTATGATCTGCCTCCTCAGCTCATTCTCCTCCTGGATTCAGGTCTTAGGAGGTGGCCCGCCATCCATCCTCAAACCAGGATCACGGGAGAAAAACCTTGACACCTCCTCATTTCCATATCCAAGACGTCCTCGGGTTGTATAGCTTCTGCCTCCTCAGTGTTGCTCCACTTCATGTACTTTCCCCCAGCTACACTGTCTCCCCACCAGCCCAGACCACCATCACCGCTCACCTGGATGATCGCAGGAACCTTTCACAGGCCTCCTAGCCTCCACTATTGCCCCTTCTATTCCATGTGTAGATTGATTTCTTTCAAAATGCAGATCTGAGTATGTCCATCTCTGGTGAAAAGCTCTTCTTTACTTCTCATAGTAGTGGATTCTAAGCATGGCCCCAAGGCCCCGTGTCGCCCAGCCTTTGTAGCCTCACCCCCAACATCATCCCCCCCGTGCTCATGCTGCCCCACTGCAGTGATCTGCTTTTGCAACGTCACTTGCTCCCTCCCACCACAGGGTCTTTGCACATACCGTTCTCTCTGCTTAGAGAACCTCTCTCCCTTTCCCTCTTTTAGATGTAGAATCACTGAGTGTGACATTCTTAAGTATAGATAGATGTGTTTGTATCAAACACACTACAAGCAGAGTTATTGTTGCTGAGGCGATGACACAAAATGGTGAATTTACATGGTTGTGATTCACAATCTACATGGTGTTTGAATTCTAGGAAAATGTGTGTTAAAAAGTATGAAAATAGTTTGTGTTCTCATGACAAATGGTTAGGTTCTAAACTCAGTTAAGTCTAAATAAGTTTTTCACCTACAAGAATGTGTAGTAGAACAGTTTGTCAAGAGCAGCACAGGTTGCTTAGCCTTTCTGGCCTCCATCTACTCAGTGCAAGTCATGCCCCCATTTATTGTGACCACCCCCAAGCACTTGTGGGAGCCACATTGCCTCTGTGGAAAATGTTGGTCCACAGTATCCTTTTTATGTGGCACACATAGATCAGGAAGCACCCCTCTAACCCACCAAGCTGGGCAAGGTGGTGGATATGGACATCAGAGCAGGAACGTGGTTGCAAAGCTTTGCTCCGTGACCACTCAGGGTCCACCTTCCTCTGGATAATGTATGTCAGAGAGTGAGTGAGTGAGTGAGAGAGAGAGAGAGAGAGAGAGAGATTGAGGACAGACAGACCATCCCTGCTGAAATCAGGATGCCAGAGCTAGCCTAGAGGATATTAATCTGACCAAAGCTCTCACTCATCAAGTGCTTACTCTGTAAAGAAGCTACCCCTGTTTTACAGATAAGGAAGCTGAGGCTCAGAGAGGTGAAGTCACTCAACCAAGATTACACAAGCTGGAAGGGACAGGGCTGGGATTTAATACAGGCCCTCTGGCTCCAGAGCCCATGCTCTGACCATGCCATCCTACTGCCCACTGTGGGCACCTGACCCTTGACCAAACACCCATGTTCCTTCCTGGCATCAAACCACAGACAGCCCTGTAAGGAAAGAGTGTTACCTTCTATATGGGAGCACTGCCCACTCCAAGAATTCATTTCCTCCTCTATAAAATGAATGTCCTAATTTCTGCCTTAGGTGTGCAGTGGGATAAGATATCTGCAGCATTATGTTTTCTCTTTTTGTCATTATTTCCATTTTATAGATGGAGTTCAGAGAGGATTCATAGAAAGGAAAAGAGCCAACTAAAAATAAATTTTATTATTTTTTTTTCTAATTTCAAATTGAAAGCATATTCATGTTAGAAAAATGTGGAAATCTTAACAAAGGAAAAACGCTGCACTCCAAATCAAACAACATTTTGGGTTTTTCCTGTCATGGCATTTTCCATGCCTACATATCCATATGTGTGTTGATGGAAATCAGATCAAATTACCCCTGGTATTCAGTAGACTACATTTCCCCCTTCACAATAAAGCATGAGGAACTTTGTGCCTCAGTAAACAGAGATCTCAATCAAGAGTTTTCATGGCTCTGTGGTATTCCACTGGATGGATGGACCATAATGGATTTACTGTGTCTCGTTTGTCAGGCTCTGGGGTGGTTGTGTTTCATAGTCTACCTCACGAAATTCTCACAGCACCTCTGCAGGGTAGGCTTTGTCCGGGCTTCCACTTGTGGCTGTACAGAACAGGCTCTGCACAACTGCAGGGGGCACTGTTCACATAAACAGCCCTAGGTTTTATCATGCCCATTGAGATATGGACCCCGTACCTCAGAGCCTCAAGTGGTTCACCCAAGGTCACATAGCTCATAGGTGTTACAACCTGGCTCTAGCCTTTTCTGGCTCACCTTCCTGTGTTGCTCCTGGTATCCAGCCGGTAAATCTGCTCTGTGCCCTTGGTTGGGCATATGGGTCAGGCTAAGATTCTCCTTGGGAACATCTGCCATATGGAGAAATTGCAAGTTTTAAGTGAGTGTGTAGCCACCTCACCTTGCTCGGAAGGACCTGGGCTTGCTTTCTGATGAGTGATTTTTGGAAAATACCTAATTAGATGGCAGAATGCTCAATGGGATGTCCCAGAATACCTGGAAACTGAGCCAGAAAGGCAACATATACTTCTCACAGGACTCAGATTTTGTCATGCTATGATCCCAAGCCCTTACCCACATGTCCCTTGGTCTGTTTCTGTGATACTTTCTGTGAGATACCTTCTCCTGGAGGTTGAGATTTTAGACAGCTTATAATTGGGTCTTGCTTTTTTATTCAGTCTGATTATCTATGTCTTTTAATTGGAGTATCTGTCTCTTTTCATTTCATAATTATTGATGTGGTTAAGTCCTGAATTCTATTTTGAGACAGAAAATGTCAGAATGATCATCAGAAGTGGAAAGAGTCAGATGTGTGGTGGCAGGATTAAGTAATATGTTGCTAACTCCAGATAGACTTTAATGAGTTATGGGTGCATATTGTTGGCTAACTGCTTAGAAAATAATAATAGGAGGTAGAGCTACAGAGCTTAGATGAAATACAATTGGGCATTTCAAAATATTCATCAGCCCAAAAGAAGGCAATAAAAACACAACAAAGTAAACAAAAAAACAAAACCTACAAAATTCAAAAGGGACAAAAGTAAAACAAATATGAAATGGTAAAATTACACCCAACTATATCAATAATTATATTAAGTGCAAATGAGCCAAATACTCCAAGTAAAAGGCAGAGATTATCAGACTGAGTAAAAGAGCAAGACTCAACTATAAGCTTTCGACAAGAGATGCTTTAAATTTAAAGACACAGATAACGTGTAACACAAAGTGAAAAGATAATACCATGTAAACAACAAACATAAGAAAAGTGGCTTTGCTATATTAATATTAGAGTAGACTTCAAGTCAAAGAGTATTACTAGAGATAATGGGGAGCACACTTCATAATGTTTATAAAAGGAGCAGTTCATTTATAAGATAGCTAATCCTTAATGTGTTGGTACTTAATGCCAGGGATTTTAAAAACATGAAGCAGTGGTGCCTGGGTGGCTCAGTTGGTTGAGTGTATGATTCTTGATTTTGGCTCAGGTCATGATCTCACAGTTCGTGGGTCTGCACCCTGCATCAGGCTCCATGCTGACATGGAGAATCCCTGCCTGGGATTCTCCCTTTCTTTGTGCCCCCCTCCCCATCTCTCAAAATAAATAAATAAACTTTTAAAAATACAATACATGAAGCAAAAATTGACAAACTAAAAGTAAAAATAGACAAACTCACAATCATAGTGGGAGATTTTAACACCCCTTGTTCATTAATGTTAAAACAACTATACAAAATATTAATAAAGACATAGAGATCTGAATACTGTCAAACAACTTAGCTTAATTGACATTTATAAAACACTGCAAGGAACAACTGCAAAGTACAGTTCTTTTCAAATGAACATGAAATATTCACCAAGATAGGATATAAATTGGGCCATAAATTAAATCTCAATAGGTTTCAAAAGATTGAAATTACAAGGTATATTCTCTGACTACCACTGAATTATGAATCCATAATGAAAATATACCTAGAAAATCCTTAAGTATGTGTAAATTAAGCAACATGTTTCTAAATTTCCCATGAGCCAAAGAAGACAGTATTTCAAACTGAATGGTAGTGAAAACATATCAAAACTTGTGGGATACAGTTAAAGTACTTACAGGGAAATTTATAACTTTAAAGCCTAATTAGAAAGAAGGATTTAAAGTAAAAAAGTTTCTATCTGAAGAAGCTGAAAAAAAGAAGTATAAATTAAAACCAAAGTAAGTATAAACAAATAATAAAGGGAAGACATACCCACAATAAAATTCCAAAGCCAAATTTGGTATTAAACAACAAAATTTATAATCCCCTAGTAAGACTAATCAAGGAAAAAAAATGAGAGAAAACACAAATTACTAATATCAGGAATGAAAGAAGAGGGATGAAGTTCTACAGACATTAAAAATGAGAATAGGAAATATTATGAACAACTTCAAGCTAATATATTTGATAATGTAGATTAAATGGAAAATTCCTTTAAAAATATAATTTACTCAAAATGACTCAAGAAGAAATAGAAACACTGAATAGCTCTATACTTTTTAAAAGACATTGGATTCATATCAAAAACCTTTCTACCAAGAAAACTTGAAGCCCTGATGGTTTCACTGGTGAAATCTACCGAACATGTAAGAAAAAAATAATATCAATCTTACATGGGTCTTTTAAAAATTAGAGTATGTTAGACCTCTGAATATCTGAGGACTATGAGAGCTGTATAGCTACTTGTATCCTAATTTCCTTCCCAAACAAGAAAAAAACAAGAAGGGAAAATATATTTTATACAAAACCATGCCTCTGCATAACTCAAAGACAGAAGATATTAAAGCTACAGATAACCGTAACAAAAAGAAAAAATACCAATCTCAGTGCATAATCCCTTCTGCTACCACCTGCACCCTCACAGCTGGTAAGGCTTTGTGATGAACAAAAGCAAACTGAGAAAAACTATGGGGGAAACAGAAGACAGGCTGGTGAAGGGACCTAAGAGTGATTTGGAGCAATCCCCAGAAAGATTAAATTCACTGTAAGTCTGAAAAACCTGGAAAAGATCCAGACAGATCCCTGAGCAGGGACAACAGAGAAGGGATTCAATGTGTAATTCAAGGAACAGGGGCCATTTAAAGGAACCAGGACAATTTAAAGGAGACACCACTTGAAACACAGAACTTCTGGGAGAGAAAAAGGCAAAAAGAAAAGGAGAAGCACCCTTTGACGATTCGATGGTGAAGGGAAAACCAAAAAAAGGAGATAAAATAAAGTCCTGAAAAACCAAAGAGAACCATTAAATCAGGGTGTGGGAAGGGGAGATCACCCTTCCCCACTCTCAAAACAAAAAGCTGCTAAAGTACCTGGACTTTGCCGTACTGACAAAAGAGGGCACTATTAAGTTGGGAATATTATAAAATACCCACAAACATGAACATGAGAAAAGTCAAGTCCATACAGAGCTACTGCAGAAAATCAGGAATAGAAACTCCCCACATATCAATGACCATGAAACCAACCATGACATAGAGGAAAATTGTAAGTCAGCACTCCAGACAGAATTAAATATGTCCAAAGAAGCATCTGAGGATGTGAGAAAAACAAACAAAAACCTTGAACCTGGAATTTAAAAACTACCAGATAGGAGAAGAGGGCACAGGAATAAATGAAGAGAAAGTTAATTGAACTCAGGGGGGAAGAAATGAGAAAAAAGATAAGGCCAAGTTATCTCAGAAATGAAGAATAAATTACAAATGTCCACTGGAGAATGGTCTCAATAAAGGGGCATTTTATTATTTTTTATTAAAATTTTTTAAATGTTTATTTATTTTTGAGAGACAGAGACAGAAACAAAGTGTGAGTGGGCGACGGGCAGAGAGGGTGGGAGACACAGAATCCGAAGCAGGCTCCAGGCTCCGAGCCACCAGCACAGAACCTGACGCGGCGCTCGAACTCACAAACCGCGAGATCATGACCTGAGCTGAAGTCAGATGCTTAACCGACTGAGCCACTCAGGCGAATAAAGGGACATTTTAAAAAGGAAGGAAAACAACCAGATGAATGAAAATGACATAAAGAAGTAAAAACGATCCCACCAAAAACTAGAAATGGAAGACCAGCAGAGAAGAAGATATTCACATTATAGGGTCCCTGAAGAAGAAAAATAAAACAATGGAACAGCGATAATATTTAAAACTATAATCCAAGAAGACTCTTCAGAAACAGAAAAAGAGCTCAATCTACACATTGAAAGGACTTCTCAGGTACTAATGAAAATTAACCCAGGTTGATCAACTCCAAGACATTCTGGTAAAGATATTAGCTTTCAAAGATAAAGATAAAATCCTCAAGGCTTCCAGGCAAAAAAGATTAAATAACTTAAAAGGGCAAAAGACTTAGACTGGTATCATAGTTTTCAAAACCAACATACAAAGAAAGGCAACTATGAAACAGTATCTTTTTTTTTTTTTAATTTACAAAAAGAAGTGTGAATCAAGGCTATGGAAAATGTCGAGGTTATAGGAAAACCATATTAAGCAGAACTTTGAGACTTCTACACTCATAAGTCCTTTGGAGGAATCTACTATGGGGTGAGCTTCATCCAACCCAGGAATAACTAGGAAAACTTAGAAAAAAGACTGATGGTAAGCATTCAAAAATATGTAAGTACACATCTAAGACCAAAACGAAGGTAGGGAAGAAGATAGATGAGTAATATAGAAATATGCTGTGTACTGTTAACAGAGTTGAAATCATCAACCTAAAAGATGGAGAGAGAAGGCAAAAGGAAAACAGAAAAGCTCATTGTTGTGTAGACCATAAATGGTGTCAAATGATATGGGGGGGGGGGGGGCAGACCTGGAAAGCCAGGCAGTAAAGGTTTAAATAAAATTATAAGGGTCTAAGGGCATTTTTAAAAGATGTAATAAGTATAAAGATAACCACTAGAACAAAAACATAAACCTTCCTAAATACCAAAAAACATTTATAAATAAAAGAACAAAGAATACATGACTCCTAGAGAAACATAACAAATATTTAAAAATACACATAACCACCAAGTATTTTGTCAAAATTAAGACTGATCATATCAATAAATGTGAGTAGCCTTAATTCATCCATTCATTAAAAGAAAAAGACTTTCAGGGCACCTGGGTGGCTCAGTCAGTTAGGCGTCTGACTTTGGCTCAGGTCATGCTATCACAGCTTGTGGGTTCAAGCCCCATTTTGGGCTCTGTGCTGACAGCTTAGAGCCTGGAGCCTGCTTTGGATTCTGTGTCTCTCCCTCTTTTTCTGCCCCTCCCTTCTCTCTCTCTCTCTCTCTCTCTCTCTCTCTCTCTCTCTCTCTCTCTCAAAAAAATAAACATTAAAAAAGAAAAGAAAAAGATTTTCAATTTGGCTCACAAAACATGACCTATATATATGCTGTATATAAGAGATATATACATGCTGTATATAAGAGATACACCTAAAACAAAGTGATTCATAAAAGCTAAAAATAAGGGAATAGACAATGACAGCAATATCAGGGAAAGTAGAATTCAAGCCCCAAAGCACTAAGCATTACAAAGGACATTTTTTAAATGGTAAAAACTATAATTCATAATAAAGATACAGCAACATAAAAATATATGCACCAAATAATACAGCAATAACCTTTATGAAGCAAAACTGCAGGAGGTACAAGGAGACACAGATAGAAATAAACTGATAATAAGAGAAAACTATACTAAAAACACATCGATAAAAGTGAAAAAATGAAAATTAATTACATTAAGAAGAACAACAGCAAAGTGAACTAAAAGAAAGCACAGGAAAGGAAATAATAAAGATAAAAGCAGGAAGGAGTGAAATAATTATAGGTAGATAATTACAAACAGTAGATCTAATTAAAATTCTGGGTTTTTAAAAATATACAAGTTACCAAACGGCCAAGAATAAAAGAACTTACCAAGAGTGAAATAAGAAATGATAAAGGGGAAATAACCATTGAAGTGGAAGACATTTATATGGTAAGCAGAATAAGTCAGAGAAAGGTAAATATATGATTTCACTCATTGGTGGAATTTAAGAAGCAAAACAGATGAACATAGGGGAAAGGAAGGAAAAATAAGGTAAAAAGAGAGAGGGAGGTAAACCATAAGGGGACTCTTCAATACAGAGAACACATCTGAGTTGCTGGAGGAGAGGTGGGGGGGGGGGGGGATGGGCTAAATGGGTGATGGACATTAAGGAAGGCACTTGTTGGGATGAGCCCTATATGTAAGTGATGAATCACTAAATTCTACTCCTGAAATCATTATTACACTATATGTTAACTAACTTGGATTTAAATAAAATTTAAAAATTAAAAAAAAATCACAAGAGCCTGCTTTGTAGTCTTCTCAACACATAAATTTGAAAAATTGGATAAAATGAATATTTTCCTGGGAAAAAACAGATTGCCACAATTGACCACATTTGATTTAGAAAACCTAAGCCAATTTCCATAGAAGGAAAAAAGTTATTGAGTAACTACCCTACCAACAAAACAAAACAAAACAAAACAAAACAAGACAAAAAGCAACACTAGGCCCAGATGGCTTCTCAGATAATTCTATCAAACCTTCAAGTATCCAGGGCACCTGGTTGGCTCAGTTGGTTAAGTGTCCGACTGTTGATTTTGGTTCAGGTCATGATCTCACAGTTCATGAGATCAAGCCCCATGTAAGGCTCTGTGCTGACAGTGCAGGGACTGCTTGGAGTTCTCTCTCTCTCCCTTCCTTTCTTCCCCTCCCCCACTCACACTCCCCCCTCCCTCTCTGTCTCTAAATAAATAAATAAACACAACAACAACAAAAACTTCAAGCACCAGATAATCCCAGTGCTCTATAAATTATTCCAGAGGGAAAGGAAAGGAACATTTATATGAAGCATGAGTAACATTGATACCTACACCAAATAGACAATGCAAAGAAACAAAATATCACTCATGCATAGTGATGTAAAAATAGTAAATACAATATTAGCAAATCCAAATCCAAACCATTAGAATCCAAAATCACATTAAAAAAGGTAATATACCTAAACAATAAAAAAATGTAAAAAAAAATAAAGCGGGGGGCGCCTGGGTGGCTCAGCCGGTTGGGTAGCCGACTACAGCTCAGATCATGATCTCGCAGTTTGTGAGGTCGAGCCCTGCATCGGGCTCTGTCCTAAGAGCTCAGAGCCTGGAGCCTGCTTCCGATTCTGTGGCTCCCTCTCTCTCTGCCCCTTCCCTGCTTGTTCGCTCTCTGTCTTTCTTTCTCTCAAAAATAATAATTAAAAAAAAATTTTAAAAAGAAGGTAATCCAAGTAGGATTTACTCCAGGAATAATGCAAGGTTGGTGTAATGCTAGGAAATCCAGTAATATCATACATCCTATTAATAGCCCAAATGAAATAAATTATAAAATTATCTTCATATATACTAAAAAAGTCTTTGCAAAAATACAATAGTCATTCACAATATAAAAATAATCAAGTAAATGGAAATTTATGAGTATTTTTTAAAGGATAAATGTGTGTGTAAGTTTAAAAAGCAAATATACCTACCCATTGTATAAGAAAGAAGGAGATGTAAGAAAGTATGTCTGCTCATTTGTGCAAAAGAAATATGGAAAGGATAAACTAAAAAATGAAGAGAATGGTTACCTATAGGGCATGAGTGGACAAGGAATAGAAAGAAGGGTGGAATTAAGTAAAGATGAAAAGGAAAAAATACTTCTTAGTATATTTCTATTAGTTCTGACTCTTAGAGAACCACAGTAATAGTAACATTTCACATAGCACCCAAAATAAACAGTTCCTTTTTTTGAGTGGAATTAAAATGGAATACAAACAGTAAAAAATGAACCTAACTGCATTACAAATAAAAAAAATGTAACCATACTGAAGAGAATGGGAAAGAAAAGACCAAATCTAAGTAAATTTCTGGACACAGTATTTTGACTGGACACTGTAAGGCTAAAAACAAAAATCACTGTACTGTTCTCTTGTTAGTACAGGAGTGTGGGTTTGCAATTCTGTAACTATTGTACGTGTATGTGGGGACTGAACAAACAAGTCAATAGGGATCATTAGAGACAGAATTTTCACTGAGGAAGAAGTTACACATAAAGAATATGGAGAAGCTATAGTGATCTGTATTAGAATTGGAGGTATCAGGATGGACTCATGGGTTTAAAATATATGCAGTTAGATATAGAAACATGTGTGTGTGTGTATGTGTAGATAGACATACATATGTCTCCTAGCTTTGTGTGCTGAGAGGGCCTGCAAGAAATGATGTTCCAGTAGCAACGAACATACCCAGAAGCCAGATCTTGATTTCTGAACACCATTTTTCAATTAAAGGAACTCAGGGTTTTTGGAGAAACAGTTGATTC
This sequence comes from Panthera tigris, assembly GCF_018350195.1. Lineage (NCBI taxonomy): Eukaryota > Metazoa > Chordata > Mammalia > Carnivora > Felidae > Panthera > Panthera tigris. The sequence continues at coordinate 52,081,708 of NC_056661.1, forward strand.
TAGTGCTGGAGCAAGACATGATAAGCTGAAACATTTAGTAGTGCCAGAAAGTAAGGAAGTACTCAGAAAAAGGACGGAGGCATGTCATAAGGACACAGGAACCAAACTGAAGAAGCTAATAATGATAGTATTGGATTGTAATCTGTAGAATAAACTGAATACCCAGGAGTCCACATTGAAATAAATAAAAATTGAATAAATGAGTGTGAAGGAACACTCTTTCTTACAGAAGAATTCTAATTGATAAATGTAGAAGGAATGAAGAAAAGTCCACTAGGCAAACCTCAAAGGAGTTATTGTTGCAAGCAAGATCTACCAATGGATACTAAAATCAGTGGGTAAAAGTTCTACTTGAAACAGGATAGTTTCATAATCTCAAAGTATCCTCACCAAGATATTTATCAGTTATAAAGGGAAACACAGTAACTTTACACTGGAGAAAACTGGCATTCACCAACCTAACCAAGTAATCAGGGTAAACATTACCAGTACTAAAGTTTACAGATATCATGTGCCCCTTTAACCTGATGCACTGAGAAGGACACAGCATCACTTCTGTGATGTTCTTGCCAAAAAAAAAAAAAAAAATGCATAACCTTAAAAAAATTGTATAACCTCTGTTTAATAATGAGAAAACATCAGACAAACCCATACAGAGGAACATTCCACAAAAGAATAACCAGTACTCGTTGAAATGTCAAGGTCATGAAAGAGAAGATTGGGAAACTATTGCAAATTTGGAGGAGAGTAAAGAAATACAATCAGGAAGTATGGTGTGGAATCCTGAATTAGATACTAGAATAGGAAAAAAGGACATGAGAAAAACTGGTAGATAAAAAAAAAAAAGGTCTGTGGTTATTGCACAAATGTTAATTTCCTAGCCATTAAATATTGAATGCTTGCCCCTAAAATCAGAAATAAAGCAAGGCTGTATGCTGTTTCTGCTTTTATGCCATATGGTACTAGAATTTCTAGACAGTGCAATAAAGCAAGAAAAATAAATAAAAATAATTAAGATTGGAAAGGAAGGATCAAAATTGTATTTACTCATAAACAGCATGATTGACCACATAGAAAATTGTAAGAAAGTCACACACAAAAATTAATAAGTGAACTTAGTATTGCCATGGGATAAAAGGACAATAAACAAAAATTTATTGTATTTTTAATATGCTAGCAACAAACAAGTGGAAATTTTAAAACTTCTGTTCTTCACAAGATACCATTAAGAAAATGACAAGGCAAGCCACAGAGTAGGAGGAAATATTAATCATCCTTCTCTGATAAAGGATTTATATCCCAAATATATCAGGAATTCTCACAACTCAAGAAAAGGGAGACAACCCAGTAAAAAAAAAAAATGGGCAAAATCAACAAGGACTTCACAAAAGAAGGCGTTTGAGCAGACAACAAAGCTACGTGAAGATACTCCACATCTGATAACATCAGGTGTTGCTAAGGTTGTGGAGCCACTGGAACCCTCCAATATTACTGGTAGAAATATAAAATGACAGCTACTTTGGAAATCTGTTTGGCATTTCTTAGAAAGTTAAAGATATGTTACCATATGACCCAGCAATTCCACTCCTAAATAGGATGGGCAAAGCTAATATAAGGTGGAAAAAAAAATCAGATCAATGGTTGCCTGGAGCTAAGACAGAGAATGGGGATAGAGAGACCACAGAGGGGCCCAGTGGGGCAATAGAAATGTTCGCCATCTTGAATGCAGTTATCTGGGTATATACACTTCACAACTCACTGAAGTTGTACAATTAAAATGAGTGCTTATTATAGGTAAATTAGACTTTAATAATGTTGCTTTTAAGAACAAATATAATAATCAGTTAATGTTTACTATTTATTTTAAGTGCTTTCCATATTCTGCATCATCTTATTGAATTTTCAAAACCATTTCGTTAGGTAGGACTTTATCATCCCCATTTTTCAGCTGAGGAGACAGATACAGATCACAATAAAGAATAAGCATTTGAACCCAGGCCATCTGCCTGTAGAACCTGTGCCCTTGACCACTGTGCTACAGGGCTAGAATATCAGGTATCTCTCCCTCGATATTAATAAAGTTCATCCTCAGGACGTGCTAACCAAGCTCTTTATTTGGAGCAGCCAAAATAAGTGAGTATAGACACAGGAAATGAAGGGAAGAAGCAAAGGAAGGGGCAGCCTGGGGTAAGCTATTCCTGCTACCCATTTGGAATCACCTGGTGCCTGGTCCTTGCCCCACCCTAGACTGACCCAATTAGAATCTGTGAGGTGGGCCTGAGAACCCGCATTTTAATAAGCCACCATCCCCACGTCTGCCCCAGTGAGAACAGTAGAGACAGGTCTATGCAGGGGAAAGTCTGTGTGTCAGACCAACCTGGGTTTGAATCCTGACCCCTGCTGACCCTTGCATACCTTTCTATGCCTCAGCTTGCTCATCCCTGCAATGGGCATCAAAATAGTACCAACAGCTTAGGAGGGTGGCTGGGAAATTTACCTGATTTGAGGGAGAATGAGGCATAGTACCCAGCACAAAGGGGGCACTCAATATATGATGGATTCAAATAACAACTGAATGAGGGACCAAGCTCCACCCAGCACCTTTCTCTCTCTCCTTCCTCTCTAGGCCCCGGCCTGGCCTTTATTGCTTACCCCAAGGCTGTCACCATGATGCCTCTCTCCCCACTGTGGGCTGCCTTGTTCTTCATGATGCTGATATTCTTGGGCCTGGACAGCCAGGTAAGGGGGAGAACCCAGGCTGGGAGGGCAGGGAGGCCAGACACTGCACTTGGGAGCAGCTCAGGGGCCTGATTGCCACCTCTGGGTACTGCTTGTCAGGGCCCTGCTTGCTGTCCCCATGTGGTCTCCTCTCAGCACCCCCTTCCAGGCGGTCTCCTCGGTCACCCCCAGATGCACCTGTATGGGTCCCTCCACGTCTTCCCAAACATACTTTCCCTTACCCAGAATTCCCAACTCCCAATAAAAAAATTTTTTTTAATTGTTAAATACTTCCATTTGGTGAAAATATTTCTGCCTAGTAGCACCACTTAGCAAGCGGGAAGAAATTCTCAGAGAGAGGCTTATAGTTAATGGCATATCTGAGGGCTCTGTCCCAGTCAAATCGTGGGGGACACAGGAACACAGAAAAGTACCTTCTTCCTTCCTTCTTCTCGGTGTTACGGCCCCCCAAGGCATTCCAGGATGCCACAAGGGTCCTCAGTACCACCACCAGCTCCCACTCACCCCACATCCCACCCGTCTGCTCTCTTCTCATTGTTGCTAATAGGGCTCCCCCCACCCACCCTGCACTTGGCAGCCTGCCTTCCTCAGTGAAGGGTGTATAGTTAGAACTAGCAATTTATCTGTGGACGTTTTCCGTTTTCTCCTCACGAAGGCATGCATTTAATCTCACCCTGTAAAACTCACCCCAACCTGCACTCCCAGCCCTCCTCCAGTCCTCTCCTCGGCTTTCCAGCCAGACCCCCATGGCCTCCAGTCACTCTCCACTCGACGAAATCCACCCTTTTGCCTGCTGTTCCAGCACAGCGGGCTTTCCTGTGAGCCCCAGTGAACATCTTCTACCCAAGGCTGGAGGCTGTGCTGTCAGCCTCTGCGGCAAGGTGCTACGCCCCACCCATGACCTTGTGCAAGTCACTTAGCACCCAGACCTCATGGCCGGTGTGTCTGTCAACCCGGCCAAGTCCGATCTCCCCGCCCCGGATGTTTCTCATAAACTGCAAAGCTGAGCTGCTGAAGCACCGGGTGTTCCTGCCGATAATCTTCCCTTCTATTGTTGAGGGCCGAGGCCTCGGGAGGGATTGGCAGCTTGTGCGTGACAGTGACTGTCCTGCAGTGGGAGGTGGGGGATGGGGTCCTTGGCTCTGTGAGTCCCTGGGGGTGTTGAGCGGAGCCAGCACTTGGGCTGAGACACTGTGCTAGCAAGGGAGACCCGGGGGCCCAGCGGGCAGGTGGTGATCTGCTCATCCCCGTGTGTGCTGTGCTATTCTGGGACCACATCCTCTGTTCTTTGTCACAATAACCACATGGACCGAGGACCCTTGTGTCATCCCCATTTTGCAGATGAAAAAACTGAGGCCGTGTGACCAGCTGGGACATGCACCCAGGTTTTCGTGCCTCTTAGCTACCGCATGCTCTGATGTCTCTTCAGTTTGGGTCCTGGATAAACAGCCTTCCCTGAATTGCATCTCCTTCCTTCCCTGGGGACCCCGGAGAAAGGATGAGTGCAGCCAGCCTTACTGTAGAGACAGGGTAGCCTGGAGGCTAGGAGCCTGGGCTTTGGGGTCAAACAGCACTGGGTGTGAGTCCCAGCTCCATGACTTTCACTAGCTGTGTTCCTCGGGCTAGTCACTTCACCTCTCTGTGCTTCAGTCCCCTGCACAGTGAAGTTGGAAATACCTTTTCTGAGGGGATAGAAACGAAAAGTAGAAAGGATAGGGGGCCAAGAAATGGCCCCAGGGAAGGGGGTATCTCAACATGGTGACCAGTAAAAGAATTATTTACTCTTTTTGCTGCCCTCCCTCTTGGCAGTCCAGCACAGTGGTTAAAGCCCAGTCTGTAGAACAAGATTGCCTGCTTCCTACCCAGGCTGTATCACTGAATACCTCTGTGACCTCAGGCAGGTGGCCTACCCCCTATGCTTACACATCCTCACTTATGAAACAGGGATAATAATAGTACCATAAAGATTAAATAAATTAGTATCTGTTAAATGCTTAGAATAGAACCTGGCTCACCATAAGTACCATGCATTTGCCATTATTTATTATTATTATGAATTTATCATCCTTTTCTGAGGCCTTTCCTCTGTGCCGCTGGAAAGAGATGAAAATCCAGGGTCCCACCTTGTAAGGGGACAGATATAAGCAAGCATGGGACCCATGAGGTGAAACAGAGGTGGGGGTGCTGGGGTAGAGGAGAGGAAAGGTCTGTTCTGCCCAAGTTGGGGGCAAGAAGGAGCAGTCAGGAAAAGGCTTATGCAGGAGATCTGCCCATGGTCTGGAAGAACCCAGGGAGGAGGGTGACTGTGTGTTGGGATATTTGGGCTGGGTGTTGATGGTTGAGTAGGAATAGAAGTGACACCGTGCGTCTGGCCCTGTCTCAGCATGGTGGGATACAGACAGGGGCTCAAGTTGTGTTGTCTTGAGCCTGCCCGGTCTGGCCGGGCCCAGAGTCTCCCACAGCACAAACACAAGAGCTGGGTGTTGGCTCGCCTCTGATTGCTCTCCATGCATCAGAGGGGTGCTTGCCCAGCAGAAGCAAAGGACAGGGGAACTGTCACAGTCCTAGAGAATGAGGAAATCAAGCTCTGCCTGCAGACACTGACCAGAGCCTGCCACTACCAGAGCACTCACTCTCAGGATAGGTACAGAGACGCCTATCTTGCCTCCCAGACAGCGTCTCACTTAAGTAGTCGACCCCAGAACAGGGCCCAGCACGTAGGCTCCTGATAGGAAATACGGGGGAGAAGGAATACTAGCTTTGGAGTCAGAGACCCCAGTTCAAGTCCTGACTCTGCCACTTCCTTGCTGAGTGACCTTGGGCAGGTTACTTCCCCTCTCGGAGTTTCAGGGTCCCCATCTGTTCCATGCCCTTGCTGAAGTTCTATTAAGTGCTGGGATTGTTGTTATTCTCAGGCCCTCTGTCAGTGTGAGTGTGGGAAGGAAGGTAAGGCCAGCGGGCGAGAAGCCCAGGGGTTAGACGTGTTGCACTTGTCCAGAGCCAGGGCCACTGAGAACCGGCTTTCTCCTGGACTTGACACCATCCTCTCTGCCCCGTCCAGTTTGTGTGCGTGGAAAGCCTCGTGACCGCTGTGGTGGACATGTACCCCAAGGTCTTTCGGAGGGGCTACCGGCGGGAGCTGCTCATCCTGGCTCTATCAGTCGTCTCCTATTTCCTGGGCCTTGTGATGCTAACGGAGGTGAGCCATGTGGACGCAAGTAAGCAATGTGAACACGGTAACGTGACGGTTAAGTGCCTGGGCTCTGGCTTAGGCAGGTCTGAGGTCAAAGCCCAGCTCTGGAATTGGCCATCTGGCCCTGGGCAGGTCTAGTACAGGTCTAGGACTCAGTTTCTTCTCTTTGTAATGGGTTGTTGTGCAAATCATTCGAAGTTCTCCTTGAGCCCCTAGCATAATGTCTTATGCGTGTGAAGGCTCAGCTAAAGGTCACCGTGGTCGCTACCAGACAGGAGTGAAACTCGGAAAGGGAGATACTGGGTTTATCTGTAGTCATGAGCCTCTGGATGCCCGGACCACTCTCACTGTAACTTCTGGGTGAAAGGGACAGTGTTAGCTATGCACCCTTCAACCAGGTACTGCTCTTGGACTAACATTCAGAGCAGGCTTTTCTGGGACATCACTGAGAACGACACACATGAGGATGTGTGGCACCTTCAGGCACTGTGTGTCTGAGCCCAAGAACCCCTTATGTATCCCTCTTCTTGCCTCTGCTGGGCCTGTGGGTGAGGAGGGGTTCACCATTAACCCCTCAAATTAAGACTCTCTTGGGGCACCTGGGGGGGCACCTCGGTTAAACGTTAGACTTCAGCTCAGGTCATGATCTCACGGTTTGTGGGTTTGAGCCCCATGTCGGGCTCTGTGCTGACAGCTCAGAGCCTGGAGCCTGCTTTGGATTCTTTGTCCTCCTCTTTCTCTGCCCCTCCCCAACTCTGTCTCTCTCTCTGTCTCAAAAATAAATAAACATTAAAAAAAAAAAAAAGGCTCATAATACCATGTTTCTCCTGCAACCATCCTGTCCAATACTTTCTCAAGTACCTTGAGGTGGTGACATTAGGTATCTTTTCCCCCATACTCACAAAATTAGTTTAAAAAGAAAAAAACACAGAAAACTGTTGCTGGGAGACAAGAAGAGGTTTTGTAAGAAACGTGGAAAGAGATGAGGGAATTCCAGATCCATCAAAGCGGCTGAGGTGATACTGAGGTCAGTCTGGGGAATCTTCCGCATCCTCTGCTTCTCAGCTCAGAGGCTGCCTCCTGGAAGCCTCCTCTGCTTTCCTTCCTCCAAGCACTTTGTTCCAGTCTCAGCCCAGCCTTTCTCCCACCTTAGAATGACCCCTCCAAGCACCTGTCTCTCCCCTACTAGGCTCTGAGGTCCTTGAAAACAGGAGCTGGCCTTGCCGGGCCAGTGGGCTCTCTTCCCTTGGGGCCTCATAGGGGGCAGGCACTCAGGGCGTGGTGGCTGGTGTTATTAGTGTTCCTAGTCATTGTCACATTAATGGAAGTGATAATCAGCTTTGTGCAAATGAATGGTGTGGCATTCTATCTCTCCTCTTCCCACTGGGGAAACCAGCCCTGCAGTGAGCAGGGCTTCATTAAGTGCTGATTCATTACACAAAGTAGAGTCTTTTGTCACCTACGTACAAATTGGGGGGTTAACGTGATGAGTTAAAGGGGGCTGGTGGGGACTGGGCTGCAAGAAGATAAGCCGATAAGCCGGGCTGTGGGCGTGGATATCACTGGTCTGGAGCAGGCGGGCAGAGGACCCTGCTGGACCTCCCGTGCTGGGGGCCCCGGGCCTCCCAGAACCTGCTTGCCCACCCTTCAACCTGAGGGCGTGGATCTGCCCAGGGGTGCCTCCTAGCCCCCAGGGAGGTGCTGACCATTCATCAGCAGATGCGTGGGCTTCACATGCCGACCTTCTGCCTCCATGCAGGAAGATCCGTGAGTGAGCGCAGCAGGAAGTTCAGATGGCCAAATGGGCCGTGTCCGCCCCAGCCTCCACAGTAATTGCCGGCGAGATCCTCTCCCTTAAGTATACACATTTAAAGTTCGGCTCTGGGGAAGAAATAGGCCACAGATTTCTTGTCTTCCACGAAGGCAGTGTGGTGGAGGGTTAAGAGCACAGGCTGTGCGGCAGTCGGCCTAGGTTGAGTCCTCAGCCCAGTGACTGGCTAAAGCCGGATGACTCTGTGCCTTGGTTTCCCCCATGAACACCGAGGACAGCAGTCGTGCCTGCCTCGTAATTAATTGCACACGCTGCAAGGACCAACCAGACTGAGACCCGGCACACAGTTCACTCAGAGCCTGGTGCTTGGAGAGCGCTGCATATGCATGTATGGTGTTCATGGAAGAAGACGCTCAGGAGAGCCCTTGGGAGCATGGTCTCTGCTTTTAACTCAGAAAGCCACGCCCACTGCTGGTCGCAGAGGAGCCTCCAGCTGGCTCCTTACTCTCACAGACCTGAATATCCACCACATCCGGCACCGATGGTAGGCCCCAGACCAGATACGGCCCAGAGATCCCCTTTGTTTCACCCCCAATGTGTTTTTAAGAACGTGAAGAGGTTGCCAACTATTCAGGAGAGAAAGATTTCTCAGGAAAGCCTGGATTTCTGGCATCTTGTAGAAAATCTGCATATGTGGCCGCACTCAGACCTGCCTCCCCCAGCGACTCAACCAGACTTGTGTGTGGCCAAATAGCACCAGTCCCCACCACTTCCTGCCAACTGGGCCAACGTCTCTCCCTTGTGTTACCTGTCTGGCCCTGTAGGCACTGAGATGTTGCCCCTGATGCAGCTGAAGAGATGTGAGGAAATAGTCCCAGCCTGTGTGTGGTCTCACAGGGTAGGAGGAGGCCCTGGGGGCTGTGGGAGCACAGACCAGAAGCTTAATTCCAATTACATCCCTGTGGCAGACACACAGGAGGCTGTCCAGGCTTTGTCCTGGCCTCTTACCCTCCTGTCCTGGCATTCACAGTGCCTCCCCCAACCAGACCCTCCTTCCCTTTTCGACTTTTATTTCTCCTGCTGTTGGTTGTGTTCCCCTAAGGGCAGTCACGTATTATAAAGATTTTCTGTAAGGATCCCAACCCTTCCCACACCTGTAGCTGGCCTCCCCGCCTCCCCCAGCCCAGATGCCATCCCTCCTATTTTGGAACCTTCCCGGATCACCTTGGCCACCTGAGCTTATACCTCCCAGGCCTTTCCCTGAAGTCCATCATCACAGATGTATATACCACAGAGCTGGCCCACGCCAATCCTGCATTCCACAAAGATTGCACACCTAGTCTGTGCCAAGGCCTTGACCAGAAATGGACACAGCTGTGGACAAGCCATTCAGAGTCCCTCCCCCACGGGGCTCTCACTCCACACAATTCAACTTGCAACTATCGGGGACCTACTTCGAGCCAGGCCCTGCGCTGGCAGGAGACAAAACTGGTGTGGGGGCCTCCCCAGCAGAAGCCCAGAGCTAATAGAGCAGCTGATGGGAAAACTTGATTTAAAAACTGTGAATCCAGAAAATGTGCTACAGAGGCTTTCAGGGAGGGCTTCCTAGATGAGGTGACATTTGAGCTGAGCTTTGAAAGAACTTACCAAGCAAAAGGGAACAGCACAGAGGCAGGATGATCCCTTGGTCTGTCAGGGGGAAGCGCGTTGAAGTCGGCTGGTAGGAAGGCAGACAAGGCCGAGTGAGAGGGCAGCTGTGACTGTCAGGCTGCCTGAAGCCAAGGGGTAACGTTAAGCTGTGGAGGCACATGGTTGGATTTGCGTGTTATAAAGGTCCTGGTGAAAGCTGATGTGCCCAAGGTCTAGAGAGAGGGAGACCTGTGGGGAGGCTGTTAGAGCCATCAGGGAGAGGGGCTGAGGCCACCTCTGGTTTTCCATGTTGTCTTTGGCATGTGGGGAACAGAGACAAGACAAACGATTGCGATCTGAGCACCCCCAGAGGGTGGAATCTTATGGGGTGCCCAGGTGTAGAAGGGTTATCGTTTGGGGAGGATAGGGAGAAGCAGTCTGCCCTGGTGGAAGTGACTCCTGGCCGATGGTAGCCCCAGGGCAGAGCAGAGGCCTTTCCGAGGCCAGCTGGCCAACCCTGCTCTCCCATGTGTGTTTGCGTCCCTCTGTCCATGTATCTGTCCTCCTGCTCTGCAGGGTGGCATGTACATCTTCCAGCTCTTCGACTCCTATGCTGCCAGCGGGATGTGCCTTCTCTTTGTGGCCATCTTTGAGTGTATCTGCATCGGCTGGGTGTATGGTGAGTAGAAGCCGGGCCCACCCACACCCCGGCAGCCTGCCGTGGTGCCCAGCATATGGACGCCTGGGGCCCGGGAGGGCTCAGGTTCTCCGTGGCTTGTCTCCATCTGTGTCCACCTCTTCTTCCTTTCCTCAGGGGCTCGGCCTTTCATACTTGTCGAGAGAGTTTCTTACTCTTACACCCCTGCAGCACAGGGAGGGGTTCCAGACTCAGGCACTGTGACCTTGGCCCTGTGCTTCTCTGCCCCTGAGCCTCAATTTTCCCATCTGTAAAATGGAGTAGCCCTCACCATGTCTACAAGTAGGAGATAGTGTGGGCAAAACAACAAGCACAGTGCCTGGCCCTCAGTCAGCAGCTGCCTTGTGGTCCTCCTGTTTCCTCCTATATCCTATGAGTGGATGAGGATCTGGACTCATTGGTGATGGACACCCCCACTGGGAGCATAGCTTGGGAACAGGGCCCCCTGTGGGCTGCCCTACTCATTAACAGTCCAGCCAAGCAGTCACCTTCAGAGCCCTGCCCCTGCCCCCACGCATGTCAGCCAGGCCCAGGGTCTGCCTCTCAAAGGGACCACCTTCTACTTTGCTCCCAGAAATGTTTCCTCTTTACTGTTTCCTGGGCCTCACTGCCCAAGGTCAGTGGTGTTCCCAATATCAGACCAGAATTCCTCCTACTGCAGTATATTCTGAAACCTCACATACATAACATCTTGGTAGCTGTTCAGTGGTAAATAAGGTCCCTGCCATCATTTGTCTGTCTCGGGCTGGGAAAAGCAAACACTTCTAGCCTTCTGTCTGAGTCTTGTACAAAAATTCTCTGGGATGTGTGTGTGGCTGTCTGTTTTATCCTGGACAGGAAGCAATCGCTTCTACGATAACATCGAAGACATGATTGGCTACCGGCCACTGTCGCTCATTAAATGGTGCTGGAAGGTTGTGACCCCCGGGATCTGTGCGGTAAGGGCCCTGCCAGAAGCTGCCTCCAGCCCACCCACCCGCTTTTCCACTCTAGCGCCACAAGCCTGGCTGAGGCTGAAACTGAGGAGGTGATGGCCCCCTGGGTGACCCTCTGTGAATTCAGAGTCCACGGCACCCGACAGCTTTCTAAGTTGGAGTCATGGGGTCAGTTTCTGGGCTCGGCCAGGGAGGGGCCTCTTTGGGATCCCAGCTCTGCCACCAGCTTGCTGGGTGACCACAAGCAAGTCTTCTCCCTTCTCGAAGCCTTGGATTCTATACCCACAAGCTAAGTGTCCGGGGCCTGTCTCCGTGGGGCCCAAGGATTGTACCACGGACAATGTTTAGCTTTGCAGTTAACTGAGAAAGCCACAGAATTGAGGGTAAAGTTGGAGCTCATGCTCTGCCCCTCAGGCCAGACCCTGGAGGGGACTTTGTGAATGGATGTTTGATAAAAACTGCAGCCCCGCTGCTCTTTACCAGGTGCTTGGCATGTGAAGCATCTCAGAGCATCTTCACAAACCATCATGGTTTTGAAAGGCAACTTTGAAAGCAACGCCAAGAAGTAGCTAGGGAAAAATGAAAATCCCTGATTGGGCAGAGGCGGTGGATGGGGCTCCTGGGGGGGGGGAGAAGGAGCTTCGAGCCCCGAGGAGGCGCTGGGCCCTGTGGGCGTCCCTTCCCTGTGCCCGCGGTGCTGGCGATCCTGTGCAGCGCCTCCCCTGTCCAAGACCGTCACACAGGCCTGCAGCCGGGCCCCCAGGGACCTCTCCTGTCTCTCCACAGGGCATCTTCATCTTCTTCCTGGTCAAGTACAAGCCTCTCAAGTACAACAACATGTATACCTACCCCACCTGGGGCTACGGAATTGGCTGGCTCATGGCACTCTCGTCCATGCTGTGCATCCCACTCTGGGTCTTCATCAAGGTGTGGAAGACAGAGGGGACACTGCCTGAGGTGAGACAGCCCCGGGCAGGAGGTCGGCTGGCAAGGGCAGCTCTGAGGGGGGCTGAGGCACACGCGGGGACTGGCTCTGCCTCGGGTGGGCCAAAGAGCAGGAGCAAGTCCATGGGTCTTACCTGAGCAGGGAGTGTGTTAAGAATGAGCCCTCGTGTGTCTCTCAGGGAAGCCACTGCCAGCCCCTCCCTGGCAGGTGTTCATTGTTTCCGTTATATCAGGTCATCTATATGAGGCCTTGAGGTTGGGCCAGGTTCTCTGAGTTTCCTCATCTGTAAAATGGGGACAACAGCAGTTCCTGACTTACAGAGGATTTTGTAAGGACTTGGTGAGTTCATACAGGGAAAAGCACTCAGACCAGGACCTGGAACAGAGACTGACCAAGTGGTAGCTTTTACTGTCCTGTTAATTCATGAAGGACCCCATACCTGGGGCGAAGGGAGGGGGAACACCTATCCCGTGTCATCACCGTGCCAGACTCTGTACATGCTGTATCTCCTTTAGTCCTCAGAGCAAAGCAGGTGCTGGCCTCATTTTCTGCATTCAATAGATAGAGAAACTGAAGCTCGGAGAAGTTAAATCGTTCAACCCAAAGTGAGCATCATACAGCCAAAGCTTAGCAAACCAATTTTTTTAAATTGAGATATGATTGACATATAGCATTAGTATTAGGTAACAGCATAATTGTCTAACATTTGTATGTATTGTGAAGTGATCACCACAGTTAAGTCTAGTTAACATCTATCACCCCGCAGTTGCAAATGTTTTTCTTGTGATGAGAACTTTTAAGATCTATTATCTTAGCAACTTTCAAATATATAGTACTGTATTATCAACCATAGTCACCATGTTGTGCATTATGTCTCTATGACTTCTTTATTACGTCTCCATGAAGTTTGTACATGTGGACCCCCTTCACCCATTTCCCCACCCACCCCCACCTCTGGCAACCACCAGCCTGTTCTCTGTATCTTTGAGCTCTGTTAGGTGTTGTTTGTTTGTGTGTTAGGTTTTTGTTTGTTTTTCAGTTTTTGGGGTTTTTTAGGTTCTACATATAAGTGATGCCATACGGTATTTGTCGTCTGATTCATCTCACTTAGCATGATACCCTCAACATCCATCCATGTTGTCACAAACAGGATTTCCCTTTCTATGGCTGGGTAATATTCCAGTGTGTGTGTGTGTGTGTGTGTGTGTGTGTGTGTGTGTGTGTGTGTGTGATGTGTGTGTGTATACACATACACATACATACATATATATGCATGCCACATCTTCTTTATACATTCATCCACGGATGGACAGTTAGGTTGTTTCCATGTCCTGGCTGCTGTAAATAATGCTGCAGCGATCATGGAGGCATACATACCTTTTCAAGTTAGTATTTTCCTTTCCTTCAGATAAATACCAGAAGTGAAATTGCTGGATCATATGGTAGGTTCTATTTTTAACTGTTTGAGGAAACTTCAGAATGCTTTCCATGGTGGAAAACAAATTTTTTAAAAACAATCTTGTTACAGTATGTTTTACATATCCTAAAATTCACATGTCAGGTGTTCCATTCAGTGATTTTTGTAGTAACTTTCTGTGTGTGAGAATCATCACCAGGAGTCAGCTTTAAAACCTGTCCACTACCCTAAGAAGACCCCTCATGCCCTTTCACAGTTTTCCCCATTCCCACCCCAGACACCACGCATCTCCCGTCTCTGTGGATTTGCCTGCTCGGGACACTTCCTGTCAGCGGCATCACACCATATGTGGTCCCTTGGTGGCAGGCAGAGTTACAAACACACCGTGGTACTCCAGAGCATCCGCTGGCTCTTTACTCTCCTTTCCCACCTGCTGGCACATCAGATGGTTTGAGTCACTTTCTCACTCATTTAGGGAACTGCTACGTGCCAGACGCTGTTCTGTTTACAAACACTGCACCATCGAATTCTCATAGTAGTCCCCTGCGGTGGAGGCTCTTCCTGCCCCCGCTTCGCAGAGGAGAAAGCTGAAGCACAGAGAAGTGAAGCAGCTTGTCCAAGAGCACACAGCCTCAGAGTGACAGAGCAGAAACTCTGAAGTCTGGGCTCCCATTGCCTGAGTTTTGCGGCCTCCTTCATCTGCTAGCCTGGCCTCACTCCACTGCCAGCCCCTGTCTCTGCCCCAGTGCCACATGACAGGGATCTCAGGGGTTGACCTTTCTCTCTCCAGGACAAGGCCAAAGGGAAATGGGAATAGTTGTGTGTGCAGACACCCAAATGCAGCTCAGAGCCGGCTTCAACCAGCCTGCCTGCCCACTGAAGGGCCTAAGCTCCAGAAAAAAGCTCCACATATCCAGCCAGAAGGAGCAAGCCGAGAGGGAAAGCCCCTTTCTCAGACCTGCTCATGCCCCCAAAGAAAGTTTCCTTGGCTCCTGCAGGGAATATAGGTCAAGGGCAGTTGGTGAATTTTGATCTGGAACCAAACCATGTCCGTGGTCCCTGCCGGCCCCTGTCCAAACTTCTGTGGCCTTTGGTATTCAGGAATGCTCTATGTCGCCTTACAAATCCTCCAGAGATCAGCTCAGGCCTGGCAAGGAGGGAGGGAGGGAGCGAGGGAGGGCTGGGGAAGGAGAGGCTACTTTCCTGAGCTTCTTCCACGTCCCTAAGCTCACATACCTGCCTCCACAGACAGCAAGGTTCGTTAAAGACAGCAGAACTGGTTTCCAGGCCTTCCCTGAAGGTTCTACCAGCTGACAGGAAGGATCTGGAAGGAATAATGGGGTCACTGGTACTTACGCCTCTGAGAACTGCTGTGAGGATAGATATCTGTGCTAGTCTGTGACAAGCTCAACTAAACTGGACCTCATGTTAATCCTAGGAGACAGGTGCCCTTGTTCTCCCCCTTTGACAAATGAGGACACTGAGACGCAGAGAGGTTAAGTTTCTTGCCCCAGTTCAGTGGCAGAGCTGTGATTCAAACCCAAGCGCCTGGCTCTGGAGCCAGTAGTCTTTGCCCCTGTCCTGTGTTAAGAGCTTAGTGCAGTGCCTGGCACACAGGAGGCGTTCAGCACGGGGGAATCAGGCTGCTTATCCCACCTGGACAACGTAGGTTCAGCCTCTTAGGCATGGCAGTGTCTGCAAGAGAAGACAGAACCTTGATCATGAAAAAACAGGCCTCCCGAGTCTTTGCGGCTTCCCTGGGGGAAAGGTTTTATGCCCAGTAAGGACATCCCAAATCCTGGTATAGTGTCTTCTCCTGATGGAATGTGTGGGGTACATGTGAAGCTGAGGTGTGGGGCTCCAGGCAGCATTGTGGCAGCAGACGTGTGTCAGGAGTCTGCCTGTGTCCTCTGCTCCCTCACTGGTACAGTCAGGATGAGAGTCATGCCATCTGTGCCCAGCCCAGTGCTAGCCACTTTCCAAGTGGAATGGGGCTGTGGCTGTGACAATGTTCCCACCTTCAAGCGTGGCCAGAGGAGCACATGGCACACACCACGTGTTCCCCTGGACAGTGGCAATGTGATCACATCCCTTTTGTGGGAAATATACCCATTTATCCAGCAATCATGTAAACAGCCCTAGAGTGAGCCTTAGCTCCCTCATACAACACCCCTTGGAGGCAAGTACTATTATCCCATTTCACAGAACAGGAAAGTGCAGCTCATAGAGGTTAGATAACTTCCCCAACACAGCTAGTGAGTGGCTGAGCAGAGATTCAAAGCCCAGCTGCTCTTCACCACAGGGAGGGACGAGGCGGTCAGCCCCTGATTACACCCAGTAGGCCAGGTACAAGGCTAAGCACTTGTACAAGCCATCTCCTTACTCCTCATTGTCCCCATTTTCCAGAGGAGGAAACTGAGACCCACGAAAGTCAGTTCATTAGAACAGAGCTCTAAGTGACAGCGCTAAGGCCCAGATCTGGGTCTGATGGCTCCGTGGCCCTGTGGTGTCCACCCATGCAGGTGGGAGAGGCCAAGGCAGGTGCCGGGACCCCGGCAGTCCCTCTCAGACAGCTCTTCTCCTCTCCACGTAGAAATTCCGGAAGTTGACCATCCCCAGCGCTGATCTGAAAATGCGGGGCAAGCTTGGGGGAGGCCCACGGACGGTGACGGTTAATGACTGTGACGCCAAACTCAAGGGCGATGGGACCATTGCAGCCATCACAGAGAAGGAGACACACTTCTGAGCAACACCTCCACCTCGGATGCCTCTCCTTCCTTTCCTCCCCCCACCCCATGTGTGTAAATGAATACCTGAAACATGTATTTCATCTAATGATAGAGGCTTGCTCGTTTTGCACAGGATTTATTAACAAGTTAATTTTAAGGTGGCCGTGTACACTCTGGAAAGTCCCATTCCCCTCCTTGCCCCCAGTTATCATGTAAGTAACATTACAAAGAGATAATACTGTACAGGGACTAGCAGAATCTTCTGTGCTAGGATGGTGTTAACCAATGTTTTCTAGGGGGTAGGGAGAAGTTGTATCATATGGTCAAACTTTTATACTTGGGCTGTGGGGCAGGTGGGGTGGGAGTGATGCCTGTTCTCCGTCAGCCTTTTAGCTGACCAGACCGCATCCCACGCTCGTCCCTGATGAGCTGCCTGTCCTCCATGCCCCCAGGAAGCCTTTGCCTTCAAATCCTGCCCTTGCCATCCCCAATCCCTTAGTAGTGGGTTTGCAGACAAGCAAGGCTATGTCAGAGGAGAGAAAGTCCCACCAGACTCAGGACTCCTGGGTTATAGCCCACCCCCAACCCCACCTCCGCCCTGATCCCTCTGAGTGACCTTGGGCGCTCCCATCACCTCCCTGGGCCTCAGTTTCCCCACTTCTCAAATGGGGAGGGCTGGATCAGGTGATCTCTGAGGTCCTTCCTGGCCCTGCCACATCTCTTGGGGATTCTCTCGGTGTGCCTCACTGGCTGGCAGGCCTGACCTTGATCTTGGATTATTCTGAAGACTCACTCCCAAGCTATCATCCCTGCATTGCACCTCCTGCTTATTTAAAATCAAGTTTGTTGTGAAAATGATGTGGTGTTTCCCCCTAAAACTCTAGTTTGATGCATCTGTGAGTGGCTCCATTCTCTGAAGTCCTTCCAGGTCCTCAGCCCCCATGAAAGGGCTCTTCCTGTCCTATCCATCTGCTCTCCCCCCTCATCTCTGCCTCTCCATTCTCATGGGGCTCACTGGCATCTCCTGGGCGCTAATATTTGGGGTCAGGAAGTAGCCGCTATTCCCTTGTGGCTGTTTGTTCTGCCGCTGCCCCAGCAGGGATCTGTGTCTAGAACCTTCCACCAGCCTCCCAGGGGAAGGAGCCATAGTAGGGCCTGAACCCTGGTTTTCTCCTCTGACCCCTTCTCCATCTGCCTGTCACCTC
The DNA here is from genome assembly GCF_018350195.1 of Panthera tigris. Taxonomy (NCBI): domain Eukaryota; kingdom Metazoa; phylum Chordata; class Mammalia; order Carnivora; family Felidae; genus Panthera; species Panthera tigris. Next base: position 52,098,969 of record NC_056661.1, read on the forward strand.
TTCTCCTTCTTACTGTCCTCTGCCCTCCTCTCTCTCCCCCTGTCCTACTTCCTCTCAGTCCTCCCCATCTTCTTTCCTATCACCAGCAGACCCTCCTCACAGAGGCTTCTTCCCCACCCTGTTTTTGGGAGCCATCCTACCTGCCTCTCTCGCCAGGTGGCTGAGAAGCCTTGGCACTTATACTGGAGGGGAGAACTGGGCTCCCACCCCTCCCTCTGTGCAGGCCTGGGGTTGCTGGGGGGTGAGGCCAGTGCTGCCTCAGACCCCTCTGCCTGACCTCTCTTCTTTAACTGGATTTCATCAACCCTCTCTCTTGGATTCTGAGTTATTTGGGGACAGGGAAGGTGCATTCTTTATCCTTTTCCTGTATGTTGCCGGTTTTATTTGATGGAAACAGGAGCTTTCTCCAAACTAAGACTTGAGTTTCCCATAGGGAACCCACCTGTTTGATTCACCCAAAACTTTCCAAACTGACAGCTTCTCTGCTCTGGCCAGCCCCCACCTGAAGCCCAAGTTTGCTAGAAGGGATGCCCAATGCCCACCCCCGAGGCAGGTTGGGACGCCTGGTTCTGGGCCCCCTTTTGCACACACTGCCCAGGCCTGCCTGGCTCTCCCTACGCTGTCTGACCTGGTGGCCCCAGAAGTGGACCTGGGAAGATTGGGCCTTGTGCTGAGCCTCTGCTTGTGTCTGTCCTCGGCTACTCTTCTTCTCCCACCAGGTCCCGGGGAAGGAGACTCCCCCCTGCTGCTGCTACCGATTCTCCACCTACAGCTCTGCGGTCTCGCTGGGGACACACTGCATTGTACCTGTGGCACTTAACATTTCACTCACTTAACACTACTCATGGGGCAGGACGGAGGGAGGGCTTTTGCTCTTTGTTTTTTGTAATTTCCTACTAGTATTTGGGCAACTTGGGGTGGGGCAGGGAGGGAAATGTGGGGGCAGGGGAAATGTCATTGTGGTGACTTTTTTGATATTCATTAGAAACAATACATCCTTTCTGAGATATTTACAGAATTATTAAAAAATGAAAAAGGTTGTACTGTTTTACATAATGAACGTTTTTATTGGGTATTCAAAGGGCACACGATTGTCTGCTTACTCATTTTTAAAAATTAAAGGAATGAACACACTATATGTGGCTGTTCCCAGCAGAGTGGTATTCATTGAGTTGCTCTTCCTGTACTGTATTACCTCCACGATATACCTGCAAAACCACCTTGGTTCCATACTTGGAGGTTGCCGTTTTAACTCAGGATTACATATTAGAAGCACCCAGGGGTGTTGTAGGAGCCCACACTTCCTTTCCTTCCTCGCCATACATTGAACATCTCCTTGTGCTAGGTCCTCTACAAAAGTTGTCTCTTTACTCCTTCAAAATAGTCCCATAACAGAGGCTCCTCCCACATATTACATCCCCCACTTTACAGATAGGGGAAATTGAGACACAGAGAAGTCAGGTCTGTCTGAACTCAAAACCCAGTCTTGAATCACTGTGCCTTACTGTCTCCATGCTGGCAGACCTGCATGTCTGAGGCAGACAAGGTAGGGTGGAAAGACATGACAATTTGAAACATGCAGCCCTGGTTTGGGCTCCAGGATAGTCCACAGAACAGTAAGATCATCCATATACAGTGTCTGCTCATTCCTGTGTGGTTGGCTCTTCTGTTTAAAATCCCTGATCTCAGGATCCACCCAAACCTGTCTTGGCCTCTCACCCTCTCTCAGGCAGTAGCATCCGCTCACAAGGAACGCGTTCCCACAGAGTTCCAGGTTCAGAAAATCTCTGATGGCCAGAGGGTCCCTGAGAACTTAATAATTTCATAGAGCCACAGGGATTGGTACAGTCACCTATCTGCCACCATTCCCTCCTCGTGTCTGAAAGTGTATCAAGCAGTTGGTGCAAAGAATTTAAGACACAAAGAGACCGGGTCACAGAAATGTGGGTCTCCCTCATCCCCAGGAAATCTGATTTGCAGACACTTAAGCTTACAGAATTGTAACCTATGGCATTATTTTACCCAGTAGACCCTGTAGCCTGCAGTGTGTGCTAGTGACCCCTGATGGCCAAATGTGACCCTGCAGCCTAGCTCTGTTAGGCACTGCAAATAACCAGAGCATAGAGGAGGTTTGGAAGTGAAGTCAAAGTCTACTCAGACCTAGGAGATTTTCCTCTGGTTTTGGGAAAGGGGGCAGGGGAGGGAATCAGGCACTAAGGAGCTGATACTTTCTGCTGAGGGCTGCAGATTTTATAAATTGGGTCATGTATTCAGCAGGCTTTTACTGAGTACCCGTCATGTTTCCTGCCTGGACCTAGAACTGGGGATATTAAGACAAATGGAAAATCCCCTTTCCTTGAATGTTTCTGCTCTTTCAGGTCAAGAGGACAGGTGTCCACACTCCCCCGGACAGAGGTAAGTACATGGAGAAGCTGTTCTTGCTTCCTATCCCCAGCCTTCTCCAGCTAGTTTGAGCTCTGCACTGCATCCCTGGGCAAGTCTGCCCACTTTTCTGGACTTCAGCTTAGCCATTGGGAGAAAGGTGAAGAAAATGAAATGCAGAGAGGAAACATCTGGCTTAAGAATCCCCTAGAGACACTCTGCACTGTCTCAGACTGTTAAAAATCAAATGGATCATTGACCCAGGCAGCTTGTTAGCCATTAGGGAGCAAAGTCCATCTGTTGCCAACTCTTGGCCTTCTCTGCCTCTCAGGTTTGAATAAGATCACTTTACGGGGGGGGGGGGGCGGGGATGCACATGTACTGTTCGAGAAACTACAGGGTGGAATGTGCCAGGGCCCAAGTGCTCTGGGAGTGCCAAGCATGGGGAAAGAACTCTTTACTGAGCACCTACTGTGTTCCAAGTGTCATTCCTACATTACTTCACCAGAGCATCACAACAAATCTAAGAGGTGTTATTAATCCCATTTTCATATGGAGGAACTAAAATTCTGGAGATGGTAAAAAATTTTCCCCCCCACCTACCCAAATGATACCAGATATACCTCCTGGAAGATGAAGAAGCTAGGCTGGACCAAGGCTTGTTGGGTCTAAATAGAGCCCATGTGCCCAACCTCTTAACCAAGGATGTGGGACTTGAGCTGCACCTTGAGGGATGTGAAGATTTCACCAGCGAGAAGAACATTTGAGATGAGGGAACAGCCCGAGCCAAAGTAGAGGTAGTGTACTGTCTTTGGGGGAACATGGTGGAAACGAAAGTCCTCCCCATCCCTGGTATACTCTTACAACTCCTTGTACAACCTCACCAGCTGTGAGGGTGGCCCCTCCTCATTCTCTCAGAGCAAGGGGGTTAAGTAACACCATGCTCCTTTGGGATAGCACTGTGCAAGTCCTGGCACAGAGTGGGTGCTCCATGGGACAGGGCCTCCAACGAACAAATTCTTGGCTTGCCATAGAGTGGGGAACCATGGGAAAGGGAATCAAAAGGCACTGAAGACCCACTCGGTGCTGAAACCATGCGGGGATCCTTCATATGTATCACCTTGCCCTCAATCCCCTTGTGGATTGCCATGGTGTTCATTTTCTACCAATGAGGAAACAGGCTCAGAGAAGTAGAGTAGGCAGCCCAAGGTCCCAGAGCTGGATAGTTGCAGGGCTGCTGTAACAGCCCCATGGGATTCTGGCTCCAAGGTTCATGCACTTTCCACAGACCACTTTTGGGAGCCATCGAGTGCCATCACAGCCATCAGCACTGAAGAATCATTAAAGACCATGGAGAAACGGATGATGGAGGCCAGGTGGGGAAGGCTGGAAAGTCTCTAGGAGCCTTGAAATATCTTTTGGACACGAGACTTCTGGAAGCCTCCATAGTTTCTCAGAAATGATAGAAGGTCACTGGGGTTCAGTGAGATGGAAAAAGGGATGTTTGGGGCTAATGAGAGGCACTGAGAGTGGAAGGGACCATTGGAACCCTGGAGACCTGCAGGAGAGGTTGAGAGGTACTGAATGAGGAGCTAGAATTATGTGGAATCAGTGAGAGATGGAGCCTTTAGGAGTTACGAGGGGTTGAGCATACTGGAGGGTGGGTATGGGAGTTCTTAGGGGACCACTGGAAAAAATGAAGGCTTTTGGGGGGCACTTCAGAGTTGCTAGGGGCCATAAAGAGCTGTAAAAAACTATCAGAGCCCTTGGTCATTACTGGGGGACACTAGAGCCATGCAGAGTTCTGGGGCCACTTAGGGTCCCTGTGGGAAGCAAGTCTCTGAGGGGCACCCTGTAGGATGCAGCCTGGAGGGAAGTGAAGGAGGGGAGGAGGAGAGCTTGGAAATGCTCCTAGAGGCGGGGCATAGACATTAGAGCTAAGGTGACGGAATGAGGACAGGGAGGGCCTACCTGGCAGTGATGGGGAGGCCCAGCCAGAACTGCAAACATCAGGAGGCAGTGGGCAAGTTGTGCCTGGGCCCAGGACTCTGTGAACTTGACCTCACAAGAGTGAAGCAGGCTTGATTCTTCTGGAGATGCCCCACCTGGGTGTACCAATCAGCCAACACTTGGCTTTTCTTACTCTCCACGGAATTTTCTCTGCCTGCCTTTTGAGTACCTCTCCAAAGCCAATCATTTCTGGAAGGAGCAGGCTCTGGTAGTCTGAGCAGGAGCTTGGCCCCAATAGGGAAGTCTGGGATTTTTCTGTGGGAGCCCCTGGTCAGAGGGAGAGAGGGGACAGAGGAAAGAGTAGAGCACAGGCCAGTACCATTGACCACCTGAAGTACCATTTATTCAGCACCTACCATGCACCTGGGATAGGCTCAGGTATTTTCCATAAGCTGGAAAACAACTTCAAGTGTGGTTCATTCCCATTTTACAGATATGGAAACAGGCCCAGAGAGGTAGGGGAAGAACTTACCCGATGTCACATAGACTGAGCTGGAATTCAAAGCCAGGTGTATCAAACCCGGAGTCCTTAGTTTTTTCTCTATACCAGGTGACTATTGGGTTGGCCTGAGTCTCTTGCAGAGAAGACTGGGCCTTGGGCCTCCCTCTCCTTCCTCGTCACCTCCCTCCCACCCAGAGTCCTGGGCTCAGGCGGGCGCTGGTGACAGCAAATCAGCCACCAGGTGGCGCTGCTGCTAAACCCAAGCCCCCTCCCCATGGTCCAGGCTCTGACTAGTAAGGTCAGAATTGGACCTAGGGCTGCAGGGTCCAGAGGCTTCGCTCTGGGTGCCCAGATGAGGGACCAAGAGGCTGCCCTTGACAAAAGGATGCAATTCACCCTTCTCACCTCGCCCTATCCCTTGCTTCTGTTGGAAGCATTACCCCAACAGCTAGACACACCTGCTTTCAGCTCTCAGCTTCCCCATAATGGCTGGTGGCCTTAGGCAAGTGGCTTCACTCTGACTTCAGTTTCCTCATCTGTGCAAATGGACAGAATAGGGCTTTTCTGGCAGGGCCGTTGAGAGAATTAAATGAGATAATAGTGTGTGCCAAGTGTCTGGCAAATAGAATGTTATTCTTCTTGGTACCTGGATAGCTCAGTGAGTTAAGTGTCCGACTCGATTTTGGCTCAAGTCATGATCTCACAGTTTCGTCAGTTTGAGTCCCGCATTGGGCTCTATGCACTGACTTAGTGGAGCCTACTTGGGATTCTCTCTCTCTCTCTCTCTCTCTCTCTCTCTCTCTCTCTCTCTCTCTCCCCCTCCCCTGCTCACATTCTCTCTGTCTCTCTCTAAATAAACTAAAAAAAAAGTTATTCTCACATGTCACCATTCTCAGGATGACATTCAGAAGGGCCTCAACCCATGTCAAGAGACCCATGTCCTAGTTCTGAACTGTTTGTATGCCTTGAACAAAATCACTGTGCCTCCCTGGGCCTCAATTCCCTCATCTGTAAAATGGGGCTAAGCACAGGAACTCTCTCATTTGGTTATTCTGTGAATTAGGTGACATAGTGGCTCTATGTCATTTGTTTTATAGAGCTCCAAATAAACAGGAAAAAAGATTATTGAAAATATTAAAGTTTCCAGGAGGTTGTAGTTAGGTGAATATGCAGAAGGTGATAAGGTATAAGGAGGGCAGGCCAGCCCCTCATGGTCTGACCAGGAGTATGGGCCGGACTGTGGGTTTTGCCCTGACCATGTACCCACAATCACACAGGCCCTATCATCCAGACCCTGCCTTGGTATCTGCCCAGCCTCCCCCTAGTCCTTACCTTCCTTTATCTTCCTTCAAGTCCTGCCCCCAACGCATTTGGGCACAAAAAATATAGAACAAAGATGAGAAAGCTACACACTGAAATATACATGGTGATTATCTCTCAGTGATAAGGTTTGGGCTGATTTTTATTTACTCCCTTTTTTTGGTACCATCTAATTTTTCTTCGACAAAGAACGTCTATTGCTTATATTCCAAAAAAATAAAAAACAAAATCAATAAAGCTATTTTAAAAAATCCTCTCCTCACCACTTAGAGGTTGGTTACAAATGAAGAGTCGGGGAATGAAGAATGATTCTGATATGGTTGGAAGAAATGGCGAGCGGGAAAAGGGAGGAGGGTGCTGCCACTACAAACATTCCTTCAGTCCTCAGGTTCCAGCCTCCCCTGGGGGATCCTGAGCCTCAGGATGTGGGAGAAGTAAATGGAGCAGGATCTCTCCTCTGGGCCACATATTTGCACAGCATGTCTGGGCGGTCCCACGTTCCAACATCTTCAAGTGTTGCAGGGAGTTCACTGCAACTGTTTGAGGAGAGAAGGAAGCAGACATACAAGGCAAGGCTGCCTTGCTTTGTTGAGGGCTGACTGTGTGCTAATTACTGCCACTCCTTTTATCTCATCAGACCCCCCCACCACCACCACCCTATCCTCACATACCCATTGAGGGAGCTAGGATTATTAACCCAATTTTCAGAGGAGGAAACCAAGGTATGAACTTGTATATCTGACTGCCTCCTGGGTATCTCCTTTTGGGTGTCTGTTGGTACATCTCCAACTCAGTTTTCCCAATTAAATTCATCTCCTCTAACCCCCATCTCCCCCAGTCTGTCCCTCCTAGTCTCAATAAATGACACAATCATTCAACAACTTCCTTCATTCAGCAAATATGATTTAGCACTTGCTGTGGCCCTGCCCTCATGGAGCTTATATTCTAGTGGGAAGACAAGACAATGAGCATTTTTTAAAAAGTAAAGATGTATGCTATAGCAGAAGATAAGAAATAATCTGGATAAAAATAAAGTGAGGCAGAGGTATAGGGAGGACCAGGGAGTATGGGTTGGGGTTGGAATTTTAAATTGGATGGTGAGGGGTGCCTGGGTCGGTTAAGCATCCAACTCTCTTGGTTTCAGCTCAGGTCATGATCTCGCAGTTTGTGAGATCAAGCCCCCACTGGGAACCTGCTTGGGATTCTCTATCTCCCTCTGTCTCTGCCCCTCCCCTGTGCGCTCTCTCTCTCTATCTCTCTGTCTCTGTCTCTAATAATAAATAAGTAAACATGTTTAAAAATTTAAATAGAGGGGCGCCTGGGTGGCTCGGTTGAGTGTCCGGCTTCAGCTCAGGTCATGATCTCACCGTTGGTGAGTTCGAACCCTGCATCAGGCTCTGTGCTGACAGCTCAGAGCCTGGAGCCTGCTTTGGATTCTGGTCTCCCTCTCTCTCCGCCCACCCTGCTTGTCCTCTGTCTCTCTCTGTCTTTCAAAAATGAATAAACATTTTAAAAAATTTTTAAAAATTTAAATAGAATGGTGAGGGAATGCCTCACTGAGAAGGTGAGGGACAGAGCCTGTGGCTGTCTAGGGAAGAGCTTCCAGACAAAGGCAGCAGCATGTGCAAAGGCCCTGGGGTGAGACCTTCTCTGCAGTGTTCCCAGGGAAGCTAGGAAACCATGGTGACCGAAGCAAAGTGAGCAAGGGGAAAGTATAGAAAGTGAGATGAGAGAGTTGTTGGGAAAATCACAAAGGACCTGGGAGGCTGTCCTAGATGTGAGATGAGGGTTTTGAGCAGAAGACAGACATAATTTGATTTCTGTTCTAGTAAGTTCCCTCTGGCTGCAGTGGTGGGCTTGGGTGGAAGCAAGGAGACCAGTGAGGAGGCTGTTGTAATCCAGTAGAAAGGTGATGGTGACTGGACTGGTGGAGACAGAGAAGGGCAGACATGATCAGATTCTGGACATATTTTAAAGGTAAAGTAACGGGATTTCCTAGTGGATTAGATGTGGGGTATGAGAGGAATCAAGTGTGACTGTTGTGTAGGGCCAAATTGTCAAGTGGAAAATCCTCCTCACTCCTCACATTCAAGCAATTGGTGAATTTCCTTGGTTCTTTCTCCTCGAAATCTCTCAAATGCACCCGCTTTCCTCTGACTCAGCCACTGCCCTGGATCATCCGCCATCACCTGGACCACTGCTGTGGCCTCCTGCCTAGCCTGCCTGCACACCCCTATTACATTCTCTTCTGATGATAAAGCACTTCACTCATTGTGCTCCTGGCTGGGTATACCTGAGCCAGAGCACTTCCCACCTCAGTCACAGCCTCTGGCAGGAAGATTTCCTTCTGCCTGAGAGTTACCACCCCAAAACAAATCAGGGGAGCACTGGCACCAAGAGAAGAGGGAAAGATGCTGGGTCGCCAAAAACCCCATGAAGTCTGCCTTCCAGCCATACCCACCCAGTTCCATGGTAACCAAGCAGCAATCAAAGGGGAGGGAACAGTGGCCCCAGAGATAACAGGGAAGGCTTCCTAGAGGAAGGGCAGGAGGTGGGTCTTTGAAGAAGCTTGGAGCTTAGTGATTTCAAGTGGTGGGCTTTGGCACTTCACAGATGTGGGTTTGAATCCTGGTTCCACCACTCACACACCATCTGGGTGACCCTGAACTTGTCCCTTCACATCTCTGGACCTCAATTTGCCTCATCAGCAAATTGGAACCAATAATCCTCAAGTCTAGAGACTTTTGCAAGACCTAGGAATTCCATTAGGGGTGTTGGCTTACCCTAGGATAACATCTCCTGGGCCTGATGGTGCCCCCCATAAAAGAAATAGGTCCAAGCTTTGGAGTCAGACAGACTTGATTCCCACCCCAGCTCTGCCACTTACCAGCCCAGTGACCTAGGGCAAAGCACTGTCATCTCTGAGCCTCCAATCCTTCCCCTGCAGAATGGAAGCAGGGTTACAGCGGTGGGGGGGGGGGGTGGGGAATGGAAGCTGTCCATGCACCCAGCACATAGTAGGTGCCCAGCCAAGGTGCTGAAGAGTTTGGACTTCACCCTGGAGGCAGCTGGACCCACTGCATGAACGCTCCCCTTCCTGGGCCAAGGCAGCTGCAGCCCCTGTGTGGTGTTTTTTGTCTCCAAGCTGCAGTGGGCTCTGAAGAAGAGCTCGGCAGAGTCCCTGGACAAAGGGCTGTTTTTCCCGTGGATCTAAAATTGCCTCCCTCTGATTGCCGCTATACAAACCCAGGCGGCTGCTCGCTTCCCCCATCCAGTTGGGTCTATTTCAAGAACACGCTGATTAACGTTGATTGCGCCTTGATTATGGAGAGCGCATTGCTCAGCCCCCTCCCCAGGCTCTGTGGGGAGTACATGCTCCCACACCCACCGACCACCTCCCCGCTGGCACCCAGGGGTACCCAGTAAGTGGTGCAGCATCCCTGGGTTAGGATCCTTATTCTGCCTCTACCACCCATGGGACTTTGGGCAGGCCACTTTCCCTCTCCCTGGCCCCTGTTTACTCCACTGCAAAATTCTCCTGTGCTCAAAAAGGCGCCAAAATTGTGCCCAGGGAAATGTGACTTTAATGGTGGGCTTTTAGACATTGTGATAGGTCACAAGGGGGAAGGACATGGTTTTGGCCAGGGGAAGCAACTCTTCAAGACACCCCATCACACATACATGCATGTACACACATGCAAACATGTGCACGCACGTGCATACACACACACACACACACACACACACACACACACACACACACACACACACTGCCTCTGCCTCTGCCTGTACTTGAGGCTGCCCTTGGTAGGGTGGGATTGAGCTTAAATATCAGAGCTTCCCTTTACTGAGCACATCCCAGGTGCCTTGGGCACAATATCAAGTACAAATGCCACAATGATTTTTTGAGGCACATATTTTGTGCCTGTGTGAAGGTGACGATCCCGAGACTAACACAAGTGATGTGAATTGCCCAACTAAAGAATGGTGAAGTCAGAATTTGAACCAAGGTCAGTGTGAAGGCAAAGCCTGTGTTTCTCACCATCCCACAGCATGCTCTGGATTCTTCGCCAGGTTGAAGGGAAACCACTAATGGGCATTGTGTATCGGAAGCCTCTTGCTAGTTATTTCTACCATGCTAGTCCTGTGTGGTCCTGGAAAAGTATTTTCCCCTCCCAGGGCCTGTTTTTTCTTCTGTAGAAAGGGGAATGGACTCAGAGTGGCCCAAACTCTAGACTGTTGCCCGGGGCAGGTGAACTGATTCTTGAAATAACCCAGAAGTGCATTTTTAAGATGCAGGTTCTGGACTTCATCCTTAGAGATCTGAAATCAATAATCCTGGAATGGACCCAGAAGTCAGTATTTTAAAACACTGCCCAGTGAGGGTCAGTGGTTCTGACATCAGTCAATTCTGCCCCAAACTTTCTCTCCCAACCAGCCCCATCCATACACCAGACCTGTCTGTTCTACTCTCTAATGGGTCTACAATCTGGCTGGTTCTCCACACCCCTGTTGACCCTGCCTTCAGCCCAAGCTCCCATCATCTCAGACCCAGACCACTGCAGCAGCCTCCTCCCTGGACTCCCTGCTACCTCTCTGGTCCTCTTTGGTCCATTTTTTATACAACAGATTGAAGGATGGTCTTGAAGTGCAAATCTAAATACCAACACCACCACCACCAGCCAATCCTCCCTGCCCCTGTCTTCAACCACCAATGGCTCCCTATTGCTTCAGGGATAAAGACTAAATCGTATACTTTGCCTACTAGACCCTGCAGGGACTGGCCCCTCCCCCCTCTCCAGCCTCATTTTACATGACCAAACTTCCCCTTGCAGTCCCCTGGTGTTATTTCATATTTCAGATCTCGACCCACAGTGTGACTATCCACCAGAGAGGGCCTTTGCATCGCTGTCCCTTCTTCTTGGAGCACATTTTCTCCCTTCTTCTTGTTCATGCCTGCCCATCCATTATACAGAGCTCAAACCTCACTTCCGAGAGGAATCCTGGGGAGGATTGGGCCACCATGGGGGACATAAGCTCCCCGTGCAGGGAGACATACAAGAAGATTCTGCTTATCTACTTGGAAGGAGATCGTGGAGAGGATCTCTGCTTTGGGTCTGAGTCCTAGATCCTTCCCCCTACCTAGGAGAGACTGTGGTTCTCTGGAACAAGGGAGCCCTGCCCTCCTGGGGTGTGGGGAGCAGGGGTGGACAGTGGAAACCTGGCCCTGGTCGCTAGAACCCCAAGCGGCCTACGCATAGGGTGATTGGCAGCAGCGGGGTCTCCAGAGCTCTGGCAACGAGACTGGAATTCTCGTTAGATTGTCCACTTGGCCCCTGACTCCTGGCCGGCGAGTGCTGGCAGCTGCAAGGGGTTTTTGAGGAGCAGGTCAACTCCTCCTCCTCACCTGTCTACTACTCTGAGACCTTGTCTCTCTCTGGCAGCCCCTGTCCTTTTCCCCACCCCCTTTCTCTTCCACATCTCCTCTCCCCTCTCCCCGAATCCCCCTCTGAATGCTGTCTCTTCTTCCTCCCCCCACTCTCACAGGTGGCTCTCCCCTCTGCACACCCCTACTGCCTCCTCTGCCCTTCCAATCTTTTGCACCCTTCCCTGTCTCACTACTTGGTCCCTGTTTGTCTCCCTCTCTGCAGCACCACCCCCCCCCCATACACACACACACTCCCACCTGTTTGCCAGACTGAGGACCTCTGTTCACCTGGGCCAGGGTGCCAGGGAGGGCTGCAAGTGTCAGGCCAGAGCAGGATGTTTCTACAAATAGCCTGAGGAATGGCCTCCCTGTGGACAGGCGGGGCAGGAAACTTGACCTTTTGCTGTTCTCCCTGGACTTCAAAGCCCCCCTACACCACTGTTAGGGGATGAGCTCCAAAGTCTTGATCTTTAAAAGCCCTTCCCTAATGTCCTCCTGCAGAGCAGAGAGGCCTTGGGGGCAGTAAGGAGGCCTCACTGGTAGGAGGACCTAGAACAAAGGGGGGTCTAGGGGAGGGCTTGTCGGGTTGAGTTTTAAGAACCTAAGCTCTGGATTCACACAGGCCTGGATTCAGATCCTGACTTTGCCACTCTGCCGCTTCCTGGCTGTGTGATACTGGGCTAGTGACCCGACCTCTCTGAGCCTCAGTTTCTCCATCTGTGAAATGGGGATAAAGCTAGTTCCTGCCTCCCATGGTTGTTGTCAGGATTCCATAAGCTAATATATGCAAATGTAGCACCAGGCACGACACACAGTGCGTGCTCTTAATAGGTGACTAGGGACAGATCATGGTCTTAGGCTTGACTGGGGTGGGAGATGGACATCTGAGCCAGTCTCTGAGTTTTTAGATGAGCCTCTGAGGGAGGAGGCAGGCTCCAGGGTTGGAGTGACTTTTCTCCAGTGTTCTACATGAAGGAACTGCGAGGGTGCCCGGGGTGCCCTAAGTCTTTCAGCATGTCTGCCACGGCCAGGGCTTGAACTCAGCTCTGAGGACTCTCGGTGGGCCGACATGGGATGTTCGAGACCCGTGCCTGGGCTGTGGAAGATAAGCGGGATGTGTGCCCAGATTCTAGGATTCTGCAGACCCCTCCAATTCCCCCCACCTGTCCCCTGTTGCTAGGCAACAGCTGCTCATTGCTGAGGGTACAAGCAGAAGGAAGCCAAGCAGCCAGCTTTGTCCTTTGCAGAGACGCCAGAGGAAGCTGTTCCCAGGTCAAGCCTAGTGAGGATCCGTGTCTTGGGGACGTGCAAGGACTTGTCCAAGGCCACTACAGTTACGGGTTAAGATCCCAGCACCAAAATACCCGAGCTGGTCGGATACTCAGAAAGTCAGCTCTCACACAGCACATGCACTGTCACCCCTCGGTTCCTGAGGCAGGGCAGCCAGTGCCATTCGGGGACCGTGCTTCTTCCACTGAGCCCAGCCTTAGCCCCACAATTCTCAACACAGTGGTCGGACAAGTCTAACAATGGGTCAGAGCTGGCGTGCAAGATAAATCTTTTTATTATCTCTTATCTGTTCCTATGGTCTCGTTTTACAGATGCGGAGGCCCTGAGAAATGTGGTGGAACAGAGTTCACCTGGGGCCTGGGAGTCAGAACCTCAGGACCTAGCTCTGTGCTGTCCTCTGTGTGACTGCAGGTGAGCTGCTGTGCCTCTCTGAACCCCAAACTCTACTGTACGTAGAATGGGTTTGATGAAAGCAAGCCTTCCCTGTAAAAATTAAGTGGGTGAGTGGTCGCAAGCACCCCCCCCCCCAGAGTGTCAGACACAGAAGCGGCGCTCAAGGAATTTTTGACCCCATCCTTCCTTTCTTGTCTGTCTCCTCTGGGACTTGGCGGTAGCCAAGCTGAAACCCCAGCACCCTCCATCCCCAGGACACACCGTGCTCAGTCCCAGCTTTGCCAGCGGCTCTGTTCCTGGAAAGGCAGATGTAGGCCCAACAAATGGGTTTTGCTGAGGGACACTGGGGGACGGGATCAGAACCGGAGCTCACCAGGTCCCTGGTTAGTGGGTGAGGGAAGGAAAAGATGGTGGCCTGCGAGGGCGGGGTGCAGGTGTCAGGCTGCCAAGTGGAATGGTTGCTTGGCAACTGTTGGGCTTCACCTGAGCGTCTCACTGGCTTAAGGTGGGTTTGACTCTGCAAGCTTCTCTCTCTCCCTCCAGCGTCCTCTCTCCCATTCCCTAGACTCAGACCCCATCTGCTCGTTCCGCCTCCTCATGGCCGCTGGAGGGGGACCTGGCAGGCTCGCCCTCCACCTGCCCCACGCATGTCACACACATGCCACGCACACACCACACACATCACTTACCACACACATCTTAAGTGAGCTCATTCAACCCCACGACACAGGGAGAGTCGCTGAGCCCAGAGCCAGGCACTTACCACTGGACCACTGGGTCTCAGCTGCTCTGACCCATGCAGGGCACACAGGACACGGGCCCACGAACAACCCAAGGCCTTGCAATCCCTTCCCCAGTCACCCTCATGGGGAAGACTGTGCCCCTCACGCGGGTGCTCATCAAAACCATGGTCATCCCACTCTCCCAGCCAGGGCTCCCTGAAGGCAGGGTCTTGGCTTGGGGAGAGGGTAGCCCTATTCATCCAGAGCACACATCAGGTGGTTTTATAGATGTACAGAGTGTCAATGAGCATGTGCTGGACTGTCACCTTCCCAGAAGCAGGGCCGCGTCGTCCTAGCTTAAGCACCAAACTGAGAGTCAGAAGGTGGCTCTGTCCCTGGCATGCCCCTGACGATTACACGACCTTGGGCAAGTCCCTCCCCTGCCCAGCCTCCATTTTCTCCTCTGCCAATTGAGGAGTCAGAACAGATGCTCAGGCTCTGCAACTCAGAACACGCATGGACGTGGTTTATAACCTGCAAGACCTGTTCCAAGGAATGCAGGTGGATTAGGAGGCAACTGACACGGGAGACGGGAGGGAGAGAGCCTTCCCCTCCCCAGTGGGTCTGCTTGGGATCATCCTTTGCCAGGGACAGGCACCCTGCCCAGGTCAGAAGGACGTGGTATATTGTCTGCCACCGTGGAGCGGAGGTGAGGGCTGGGGAGGGAGTTTTTGGATAAGAATCGTGCTGGAAGGAGCTTCCTGTGAAGATTCTCTAAACACAAGGGTGGGACTTGAGAACATCTGAGGGAGATGTGCACTCCCCCCGCACGTGCATACATGTGCACATACATGCATACATATCACAACACTCTCCACACACATGTGCAAGCACACACATGCTGTTTTTCCTGTGGAGCTGGGGTTTCTTCTCTCCCTGAAATGTTTCCATGGTCTCCTTGATCTTCTCATCTCAAATAGGATCATTCATGACCCAGCCAAGAAACACAGGAGGTTCTGATGTTGGGCGACAAAGAGCAGGGCCACCAGTAGGGGAGGGGGGGGGGCTATGACACCAGGTGGCTGAAAGGAGGTGAACAAGCTGTGTCCCCCTCCCCCCCTCCATGGTCAGCTCTGCCTGGGAGCCCAGGGCACGGTGGCCTATCCTGTGTGCAGGGGGCAGCCCTGGACCTAACCGGGGGAGGGAGGGCCCCCCTGGCCCTGCCTAGCAGCCCTCTCTGCCCAGCCCCTCACTCTGACCACACTGGTTCTCACTGCACCTAATTTTTCTTTACATTTTGTTAAAGTCATCTTTTCACTATGATTATGTGAGTGCCTTTGGTCTTGTTTTCAAAAGATCCCAGAAGTGGCAGGGAGCCAGGAGCAGGAGCCAAGACATCTAGTCAGAAGCCCGAGTTTGAGATTGTGTGTTAATCATTCATTAACTCACTAGATAAAATTGTATTGAGCGCCTACTATGAACCAACCACTAGCTTGATGCATGTTTCTTGCCCCGTGGAGAAGATATACTAATACATTGAACCATAAAAAAAAGATGATGATAATGATGTGGGCTAGGAGGGGGTCAAGGGCCCAAGACAGTGAATGTTAAGGCCAGGGATGGGTTGCTCCTGAGGGGGTGCTCAGGAAAGGCCCCTCTGAAGGTGACACTCAAGGGGAGAAGGAGCAAGCCCGGCAGAGTGGAGGCATTACAGGGAAGAGAAAATAGCAAATGCAAATCCCCAGGCACGAGAGTGTGCACAGTACAGACAGGAGGCCAGAAGAACTGGCAGCTGGTGGGGGCAGACGGTGCCACAGAGGTTAGACAGGTGGGCCGGACCCAGTGTTGGGTCTGGTGTGGTGGGCAGAGAGCAGGGCCATGGGGGAGAGAACAGAATCGAGGATGAGTCGATTTCTGCTTTGGGCGACTGGAGGCTGTAGCTGTGATGTGTTGAGGGCCTGCCACATGCCAGATCCTTGTGCTTCATTGAGCTGACGTGTGGTCCGTCACTGCCTCCCCCAACAGCCCTGCCCCAGGATTGAGTCCGCCGGCCAGGCGGGGCCTCGGTCAGAGGTCAGGGCAGCAGCTGCAAACACATCTTCCCTTGCTGCCTTCCCCTGACCCACAGCAGTTCCTGGCATGTGGGCCCCAGGCAGGGGCTCTCATCTGAGCCCCACCTGCTGGGGTTGAAACCAGAGAGCACACAGGAGGCCTGGTGCACAGAGAACAAATTCCCTCCAATTCTAGGAATCTCTGCCGTTTTGTTCCCTAGTTGTCCAATCCAGGGGGACTCAACCCAGGTAAAGACGGATAGACGCTTAGTCCCTGGCTACTAAGACCCCCACCTAGAATGTAACTTGCACTTTCAGATTGGGCATCTCCTTAAATTAGGGCTCCCAATCCCACCAAAACTTCTTTAAAAAAATCCAGTTTCCCAGGACCCATCTCTGACTTGCAGTTCAGAATCTCCCAGGGAATTCTGGATTTTTCATAAGTTTCTCTGTGACTGGGAACCACTGCTCTAGAATAGAGAACTGGCAAGGCTGAGCATAGGATAGAGGGAAAAGCTGAGGCTCTGGAAGCAGAAAGCCCTGGGCTTAAATCCCAGCAGACCTACTGTGTGATCCTGGGCTAGTGGCTAAACCTCTCTGAGCCTCCCTTCCTCATCTAGAGTGGGGCGGTTGAACATGACTCCCGTCCCTCCACCCATTGAGAGCACTCTTTGCAAGATATGTCAAGTTCTTGGCACATAGTGGGTGCTGAATCAATGGCGGCAGCTTTCACAGTTGTCTTTGAGGGATGTCCTTTTTGTGGATATTCAGATTAGAAACCGCCAACTTGTAACAACTCTCCAAACGATTCCCAGGGCCCGCCGAGCTGGCCCCTTGTTCCTGCTCAGACGGGCATGCTGAAATCTCCCAGGCAGGTCTCCTTGATGCTGAGGGTGCCAGGCGTGTGCTTACCCCGGCAAAGGCAAAGAGGGAAAGATCTTTCCTAGTGTCCCCAGTTGCCCTGTGGATGGGGGGCAACCCCGCTCACCCAGTCCGGATGGGCAGAGAAGGAGGGGCCTGAGGAAGGCTTAGAGAGAGGAAACAAACCCCAAAGTGGGTCAGCGCTGCCCTGGACACTAACCCATTTCCACTCCCTCCTGCCCACAGGCCCGCCGGCCACGGGACTGTCATCTTGCATTCACTCCTCTCCTGCCGGAGACTTTGACCCCATTTTCTACCTCTTGGTAGCACAGGGAGAGAGAGCTTTGAACAACCTGAGCACAGATCATGGGGGCTGCAGGGATGGGTTTACGGTGCATGCTGGATGTTCTAGGAGGATTTGTCACCCACATATCCCGACTTTATTTGGAGTGGGGATTATTGGGGGATCTGGGGACACTATGCTAGTCAAAATAATATAGGCTTTCGGGCAGCCAGATGTGGGTTCTGAACTCAACTCCCTTATTTCTGAACCCTGGGGTCTCGTGCAACTGGCTTCATTTCTTCTGAGCCTGTTTCCTCATCCATTCAATGGGCTGTTGCAAAGGTTAAATGAGACAGTATCTACAAAAATCCTTGCTGGGGCCTTGCTCATGGGAATACTCTGTCAATAGTAGCTAGTAGCTGCAGTGCTGATTTAGCATAACAGAGGCTAAGAGGCCAGACCTGGGAGTCAGCCAGACCCAGACTAGGATCCCTGTTTTGTCCCAACTAGCAGTGTGATGGGGGATAAGCGGCTCAACCTTTCTCAGCCTCCATTTCTTAATCTGCAAAATGGAGATGCTCACCGCCCAGGCCTTTGCAGATCACATGCGGTGATGTTTGTAACAGAGCCTCGTGCAGAGACAACTCTCAGCCAGCGATCGCCATTAATAATAATAGTAATAATAATAATCGGGAATTGTATGTGAATCTATTCACTACATGTTCATTAAGCACTTGCCTGCTTGTGTGACAATGGCATCTAGCAGGGAAGAAGATATACAGGCCCCAGAGACACAGCTTACTGACCAGTGGATGCGTGGTCCCAATGTAGATCATGACCCTACTCCATCCTCTATAACCCCGAGTGGGGAAACCTGGTTTATCCCCATCCCTTTGCTGTCCAGAGGGATCCTAGGGAGGGTGAGGGACACCAAGGTGCCCAGCTGGGGAGGGAGCCAGGTGCCCCAGTACATCGTACTGCCCGCCACCACTGCATATGACCCCTTGGTGAGCCTTGACCCCTGCCCAAGTGAGCAGAGAGGAGCGGGCCTTGAAGCTTCCAAGAAGTCATGCACTCAGAAGCAATCAGCTGGCACTTGTGGCCTGGCTGGCTTCCCAGCTATCAATGACCTGGCAACTCAGATGCCACAGCGGCTGGAAAGCAAGCTGCAGAGGCCACTTGAGTTGGGTGTCTGTTTCTCAGCAGCCCTTGTGCCTGCACCTCTAGGATGTGAGACAAGGTTCTGCTGAGACCCAGGCCCAGATGGGCGGCCAGAGGCAGAGGAAAAAGCCTAGAGAAGTCTGCAAAGAGCAGTCCCACTCAAGTCCTACAGGGGTTAAAAGAGACACCCCCAGGCTATGAGGGTCAGGGGACCCCTATTCTCTGGGTGCTGCCCAAACTCACATTCATCCCTCCCAAGGAACTGACCTGAGCTACCTGTTGGCCACATGCTGCTGAGATAGAAATCTCTCAGAGCTCCTTCTGGGGGTCAGGTTTCCTAGAATTTGGGGTATCATAGGAATGGAACTAGAGACTCAGACTTTGGACCCACGTTTGTACCCAACCTTTGCCACTTACTACCTATGCCTCCATTTTTTCTACTGTAAAATGGAAACAATAATAATAGCACTGACCTCGCAGGGTGGTTGGGAGGTTTAAATGAGTTCCTATATGCAAAGTGAGGAGAACAGGGCTTGGCACACGGCAAAGGCTTAGTGAGTGTTATCGGGTCTTATTATTATTCAGAGTGAGTGATCCTGCCAGGGGCAGGGGCACAAATAGGTGAATTGTCAAGGAGTTACCCAAAGAAAGCCGATGTATTTGGCAGATGCGTTTGGTGCCCAGAATACATCTGACACCTCTGATTTTGACTCACATGCTCTTGACCCTTCTGATTTCTGTCATGGCTATCTATGCCATCTCCTTCTCACTTTGTTCAAGGACATGCCAGAGCCTTTGCCTAAATGTGGTGGTGTCCATGGAGCTCATTAGGACCTCATGCACATGCAGCTCAGAAGTAAGGGGAATCAGCACCCCTGTCCCAGGCAACCCTTGACAAATGGGGGCCTGAACCTAATGGACAATTCTGGAAGACTTCTATATACTCTGCAGAAGGTTCTGGCAGATTTGAGGTCTTGTTGCCACGACGGCAACGTGGATCATACACCCCTGCATTAACGTTCCCTTCACAGTCTTCCTGCTCCCCCATTTCTATGCCTTACATCACCTTTCACACAAACCACCTCAAACAAGTCCTTGCCTCAGATCCAGAGTTCAGGAAAGTCTGAGCCTGGCTGAGGAGCTTGGGGTCTTCCTGACTCTGCCATCTACACATGGTATGACCTTGCACAGGGCGATGCCCACTCTGAGTCTTGGTTTATTCATCTGCTACATGGATTGGTTGGATCTCTGCAACTGTGACATGTGGCCATGAATGGTGTGGGTATTGGAGGGAAGTCTGGGTGTTCCCTGGGTGACCTCACCCTCCACTTGTTCCTCTCCTCCCTGCAAACGTTGGAGCCTGTCCTCAGGCTAAATCCCTCCTTCATCTGCTGTGGAATTCTCCCACCATCTGGCCTTCTGTCTCACCCAGCACTGTGTATTATGGCTCAGGGGAAAATGTCTGTCCATATGCAGGGTCATAAGCACATGTTCACGCACACACACACACACACACACACACACACACACGTGTGTGTGTGTGTTCAAGTCCTGCACCCATATGAACACCACATGTGCGTGTACACGTATGAAGATGTGCTAGCCCATAGTGCATGTGCATGCATAAATGTACACACTTTCTCAATATCCACAATTGTGGCCTAGGAACTCTCATACAATCCAGCCACAGCTACCCATAGGCAGAGTAGGCTGAAGGTGCACACAGCCTGAGAAGGAGCCCCACAGGTCATCTGTCTGCAATACAGACCAGTCAGCCCCAGGGAGAATGGGGGGAGAGGCGTGAGGCGTCAGAAGTATTGGGAGGGGGGTAGATTAAGGAGGAAAAGGAAGAAAGGAACTTAGTGACTGGCACCAAGTGCTTCACAGACATCATCCCCTCTTACCCCACAACTGTTGGGTAAGGATTATAAACTCAGTTTATAGGCCAGGTAAAGTGGCAGAGGAAAGGAGACTCATATAGACTCTGAAGTTCAAATCCTGGACTCAGCACTCACAAGCTTTGAGAAAGGGCCTTGACATCTTTGAATCTCAGTATCCTCATCTGTAAAATGGGCCTAATGATTCCTACCTCTCAACATTCTAGTGGATGTCAGAGGGAAAAGGAATTACATGCAAAGTGCTTTTACCCAAGTACCTGGCATAGAGAAAGTGGTTATAAATGGGGGTTGTGATTATAACTAGAATGACATAGATGGGGGCCAGAGACCCTGGTTCAGACTTTCATCCTGTGCTCAAGATCCTCTTCTTCCTCATTAGTGGCCCTTTGGTGGCATTGGTCAGCTCCTTGTCCTTGGCTCCCTAAGGTGGAAGACAGCTTTTGTGGGAGGCATCATCCTTGTCCCCGCCAAGCGCACCCACTACTCAAAAGCAGAGCCTGGAGAAGGCAGTTAAGGTCACGAGAGCCCCCCTCCCAACCTCCCAGAGACAAAAATAAAGTATGGAACTGTCAGAACCGTTATGGAACTGTCAAAGGTATATGAAATCGCTCCCGTGAATTATTAATAAGTCACGGGCCTAATTATTCAGTGACAGCATAAAAAGAGACAAAATGTTTATCAAGAGATAAAGAATTTAAAGAACCAAAGAAAAGATGTGAGCTATGGGAATAGGTGGCCATGACTTTCAGGAACCAGGAGCCGGGAGTTCGGAGAAGCCAGGAGTTCCCGTGCATAGTGATTCAGGACCATGGAAAGCGGTGTGGATGGGAGAAAGGCAGCCTCTCGCTGCTCTGGCTCCTCTGACCAGGGAAAGCAGCCCCAGCTGTCTGGATCTTCACTCCTGTGACTTCTCCTCCAACTGCAATTGCCTTTGCCTAAATCAGAGTCAGAGCTGGCACCTCGGCGGCTGCGACTTCATCTCCCTAGATTCCTGCTCACTGTAGAAGTCATGGAGCCCAGTGCTCCCATCATGGCAGGAGAGGCTGGGGGTGCATCCTGAGGATAATTATCTTTCTCTGAGCAACTCGAGGTAACTAATCAGCACCATGATGCTGGCAGCTGTGACTGCTAATGGGGTTAGAAACTGTCAAACTGAAGGTAATAATTGTCTCCTTAAAAAAAAAAAACTAGTTAATTAGCATAATCATGGCATACATGGGCCAATATTCCTAACCCAAAGTGGGAGGTGAATATGAATTTTGGTGCCTTCAGTGGCTCCAGTAGAGACACCGACATCAGCCAGGAGTTGGGGTCACCAGTTCAGAGGGGAGAGAAGAGGGCAGGAAATATGTGTGCTCTGGGCTGTTGCTGTGTGAGTGTCCACAGGAGATGTTATTTTATGTAAAACGCACCCTTGTTTTCAAGGCATCGATGTTCATTTGGCATTTTTCCAATCCATACTTTGATGTGTATTTACTGAGCACCTGCTGGGAAGGCAGCCAGGATTCATTCTTGGCAAAAAAAAAAAAAAAAAATTAAGTTCATAGAATATGCTCCCCATCCTCATCCCCCTTCTCACTCCCAAAGAGATTTGCTGTCTGTTGTGGGCTAAGGTGAGAGCTCACTCTGAGTTATATGTCTGGTAAGGGTCCATAGGGGGCACTGGGAATTGCAAAAAATCATCTCTCATGTCTCAAAGTCTTCTCTCAAATCATGGCAGGTAATGGCTCCCTGAGCTATGTGCCCTTCAGATGGGTATGACTAGGAAGAATGGAGACAGGCACGACGTGGTCCTAGTAAAGCAAACACTTATACAGCACTTCTGTGTTCTGGGCACTAAGAATATGCATACATTCATGTTCCTCCCCACAACACTATAAAGTAGATACCATTATTATCCCCTTTTTATGGAGGAAGAAACTGAAGCACAAAACAGGTAAAGGACTTGCTCACAGTCACCCTGCCAGTGAGTTCCAGAGCCAGGATTTGAATGCAGCCTAACTCCAGAATTTATCTTCTGAAATCTCAATCTAAAAAGGGGGAGATATGCTTACTGCAGCCAAATATCCAGAATAAAAGCCAGTGAGGGGGGAGCAGAAAGGAAGCAGCATATACTGAGCACCTAGTATATGGGAGGCACAGAGCTGGGTTCTGAGGCCACCAAGGGAACTGAGACCTCATTCCTGTAACCAAGGCACCTGCAGGTTGGAGCTGAGAGTGACCAGTACACACAGTACTGGGCTCTTGGACAGTCACTCCATGGGCTCTGGGTTCAAATCCTATCTCTTTCATTTACCAGATAGGTGTCTTTGGGTAATGGTCTGAGTCTGAGTTTCCCCAGGAGCTCACCTTGAAACAAGGATTTAACTTTAAATAGTTTGTTTGGGAGGTGAATATAGGAAACATCAGTACTGAAGTGAGAAAGTGTATTAGTTATCTACTGTCAAAAAAAATTTAACCCAACGCTTAGCAGTGTAAAACAACAAATGCCTATTATCTAAGAGTTGCTGAGGGTCAGGAATCTGGAAGTGGTTTAGCTTGGCACTTCTAGCTCAGAGCCTCTCATGAGGTTTCAGTTAAGCTGTCAGCCAGGGCTGTGGTCATTTGAAGACTCAACTGAGTCTGAAAGATTCACTCCCAAGTTCACTCTCAGGGTTGTTGGCAGACCTGGATTCCTCACCAGCTGCTGGCCAGGGGTTTTTCAGTTCCTTGCAATGTGGGTCTCTCCACAGGGCTGCCCCATGACATGGAAGCAGGCTACTCCTCAGAGTGAGTGATGGGGGATGCGGTGGGGGTGGGGAGTAGATAGATCAAGAGAGAAGCCATGGTGTATTTTATAACTTAATCTCAGATACAACATACCATCACTTTTGCATATTTTATTGGCCACACACACTAAACCCTGATAGGGCTATAAGGGTGTGAATACCAGGAGTTGGTGATCATGGGAGCCATCTTAGAGGCTCTCTGTGACAGAAAATGAGACAGGGAGAATCAATGGAAGCCAAGAGAGGACCTGTCAAGCCAGGTCCCATGGGTGACTAGAGCTTAACCCCCACAGGGGGGGTCCTTGAGGACAGCATAGAACATGCCTCAGAGTCATCTCATGACTCAGAGCATGAGGACTCTGGGGTATTTTCCCATCCAATCCTTACCCATCACTGGTTGAGAGCTACCTCCATGGGCATTAAATCCAGCATTCTCAGCTTGCTCTGTGCAGTGGGTAAGCATGATGGGGGGTAAGCACTGATAGAATCTACTGCAATAGTGACTCTCTTTGACCAGGATTCCCTAGGTGAGGGTGCTAAGAGCACTTAGATGCTAGAGTAACTGTGTACTGGATGTGCCTGGTAAGTGTTCAGTAAAGCATGTGATGTAGCTAAGGCAGTCATTCTGATGGATGATTGTAAGGATGAATGAGATAATGTCAACACCAGTCTAGTGAAATCCGATTTTCCTGACTCCCATTCCTGCGCTCTTTCCAGCTCAGCACATCATTTCCCAAACTCCAGGCAATAACACTTCAGGAATCAGTGCTCTGAAGCTTAGAGGAACTCCGAGGCAAACTGAGGGTGGGAGCACATTATTTCAAAAGTTGCTGCCGACCTCAGCATCCATGATGTGCACAGGACTCAAGGAACCCCATACGGAATCACCTTTGACAGCTCCCAAAGACATGGTCCTGGCACAAACCCCCTCAACCTGATTTTATCCCCTCCTTGTTAACAATGCCTCTGAAGTAGTAATGTGTCTTGAGGCACTCCTGTATGCCACTTAAGTAGTTTGTCTGAAGCCTCACACCTAGAAAGGCACAGAGCCAGGACCGAAGTCCAAGTGTAACTATCTTGGATAAGGTGTCAGATCTCTCTGCCTCCAGTTTGCTCATCTGAAATAAGGGAACAAGGTTGGCTTGTCATGGGCAGGTGACATGGCTTAATTCTCTCTCGTCACTGTTTTGAAGTTCTTAATTTTTAACAAGAATATTGGCATTTTCATTTTTGCACGAGGCCCT
The DNA here is from genome assembly GCF_018350195.1 of Panthera tigris. NCBI lineage: Eukaryota > Metazoa > Chordata > Mammalia > Carnivora > Felidae > Panthera > Panthera tigris. Next base: position 52,123,222 of record NC_056661.1, read on the forward strand.
AAAAATCCCTTAGCCAGTCCTGTGTGGGAATGATGATTATAGCACCTCCCTCAGCTGGACATGTTCTGTTCCCCACTCCAGGTCTGCTCTCCAGCCCTTTGCACCTTGCCCTGTGGCCCAGAAGGCTGGCCTATAATGACTACACCATCAAGCTCCCAGGTCCTCTGACACACAGGTGTATTCAGCCAATGGGAGGCCCTGGCAGGAGATGAGAGGGCAAGGAGAGGGTTCATGCTCAAGTCCAAGGGCATGCTACCCATCCCACAGTGGGATGTTTTCCCCAGGGCTCCCTCCTTGCTGAGTCACTTCAGATTGGCTGCGTTCCTCTGTTGAAGGCACAGCTTCTGTCAGGCAGCCCTGCCAAGGGCTGTGGCCATGCTCATCGTTTTCCAGTAACATCTCCTCCCCTTGGTCCATTTGTACCCAAAGTTGCTGACCTCAGATGGTTCATTACCTTTTGTTGGTTTCCCTGTACCTTTTGCGAAACACTCTTGGATTTCCCCATGTGTGTGCACCTTCTCTTTCACTCCAGGACCTGCCTGTTACATTGTCCCATTGGATTTCTGCGAAGGCTAAGAAAACCCCACATGGAACACATTCAGCATGGCCACAGGTACACCATAAGCACTGAGTAAAAGTTCACTTTTGCCACTATTGGTTATGCAGCTCCAAAAGCCAAAAGGTTTTAGTCGTTACCCTGACCAGCCACAACACTCCCAACATGTGCACAAATGCACACAAACATACATACCACCCCCCTGAAAAACAGTTCACTTGGTGGTGTGTAAATAACCAGAGCGTGCTTTCTAGAGGTTTCTAGCTTTGGGAATGAAGCTTGGAATATAAATTACCCCAGGAACCTCTCATTTCCAGCCCATGGGCTCTAAGCTGTTCTATGATTCTCATATTGAGAATTTCTCTTTCTCGGTCTTTCACCCTTTCTTTCCCCTCATTCTCTCTAAGAAATCCAGCTGACCAGCTGGTCTGTGAAGGCTTTATTACCCCACCCCAAGGCTTGGTTCTCTGCAGTTTTGATGTTCTTCTAAGTCACATGAGCTCTGCCTGGAAAGACAGAAGGCAGGACTTGGTTTCTCTCTCTATTGGGATGAGCCAATCACCTCTAAGCCCCTTTCCAAGGGTAACTGGGAGAACTTGCAAGGCCAGAGGGTATAAAAAGACCTCTACAATATGGCCAAGAAGGTGCCAGCACCACCAACCATGGGTGCAAATTAACTGATCACTGCTATTTCCCAAAGCAGTGCTAGGGACCCTCAGAGGGCAAGTTCAGCTCCCTTCACTGGGGACCAAATCCACCAGACTCCCAATAACACAGATCCCCAAAGTCTGAAGCTACCACATCCCTAAAATGGCCTTGTTGTCCCAGAGCCATATCTCTCTTGTCTTCCACTGCATCACTGGATCCTGACACATGGGGTGGGGTCTCCATAAATGTATGCTGAGGACATGAGTGAATGAACAGTTGAGTCCACAAGCTGGTACAAGAGCCAGCTGAACTCTTCCTGTATTTTAGGACCAACCTATTTCAGACCAGTTCTCCCTTTATGTATGGCCTGAGGATGTCCTAGAAGAATTCCCCCCACAAGCCATTTTCCTCCCAGTGACCTTTTGACTCAACCAAATATACTCTTCTTTGACCTGTGGCAACTCTAGTTGGAGGGAAGAAAATCCTCAACTACCTTAAGTAGTTCTTCCTCTCATGCAGCCCAGGTGCTGACCAGGAGCTCCATTGTGGGAACAGGTGGAACTTCAAAGGCAAGTTCCAAGGCCACTTTTGAGAAAACCACAGAGACAACTCTTGGGATGGAGAGTCCTGGCCGGTTTGGTAAAGAAAAGATGGCAAATGTTCCCCATGAAGACCTCCCCCCTTCAAAAATCCACCTGTCTTGAGTTGACTCCCCTCAGAAACAGACCCTGTGACAAGGATTTGAATGCAAGCAGCTTATTTAGGAAATGACCCCAGGAAGCACTGATAGAGGAATGGAGAAGGTGGAGAGGGGAAGGAGTATACAAGTGACTCACTACTGAGTAGGTTACTGTTGTGAGTAACTGGAGACAATCCCCCCAGCATAGAGCACAGCCAAGTGCCATCCTATGGAGGGGCAGGAAGCTGGGTATCCATTCTATACCTGCCGTCCCTCATTGGCCAACATGTGCTTCTAGGAGCAAGAAGTTCTAGCATGTCCAGCCTGCCCAGCATGGCCAAGAGAAAGCACTTGGCTGGAGAGGTGCAGGGCCTTGTATTGGGAACTACCCACACCACCATCACCAGAAATGCATCATCACTCACCCCACAACAGGACAGAGCCCCCTGTGATGTGTGTCCAGTTCACTACTGGGTCCATGGGTCTGTATCACTACCCAGTACAGAGCTTTGCCCCTTACACACCCACAACTCCAGTCTTCAAACAACACTGTCAGGTTGCAGGTATAGTCGTCTGCACTTTACAGATGGGGAAACTGAGGCATGGAGATTACATCACTTTCTCAAGGTCTTTCAGCCAGTATGTGAACAAAATAAATGAAAACTCCTGCCCTGACATCGCTTAAATTCGTGGAAAAGAAGACAGACAATAAGCAAGTAGATAAGTGGAATGTATAGGGCTTTTAAAGACGACAACTCTGTGTGTGTGTGTGGAGGAAAATAAAGGAACTATATATAAAATACAGGAGCTATATATAAAATACAGGGGATTGGGAATACTGGGGGAGCAGTACAAAATGAAATAGGCAATCAGAGAAAGTTTCCCTGAAACCACAGCCTTATGCCAAAACTTGCAGAAGGAATCCAAGGGAGGGAACCAAGTTCTAGGTGGAGGGAAGGGAAATACAACCCCCTGAGGCAAGAGTCTGCCTGAGTGTGGAGACAGGAGCCCTCAGGAGGTTAATGTGGGTTCCCTGACCGGGGATTGGGCTTCCCAGGGGATGGGGCTGTGAGGCAAGGTCACGCAAGGCCTCACAGGCCATGGCAGGGATTTTTATTTCCACTCTGAGGAAGGTGGCTTCTGAGCAGAGGAGGGGCCCGTTCTGACATAACACTCACCAGGATCCCTCTGGGGACAGGCTTGAGAAGAGAATAAAGTAATATGTGAATGAATGAATGAGTGAGTGAATGAATGCATGAGTATCCGTGCACCTTTTCACAGATTGGTCCTGCCTGCTTACTTTATGGAGAGACAGGAGGCAAGAAAGACTGAGAAGCTGTTGGAAGCCCCTGCCACATGAGGAGTCTGGAATGCAGGCCCTGCAGACAGGCAGCTGGGCCTGGCGGGAAGCTGATGGTCTTTGCTGTGTTCCCAGCTGCCTCTGCCATCCCTGTGTTCTTCCCGCCAGTACAACCTCAGGGAGCTAGTGTGATCATGGACATGAAAGTGAGTCCCACGCAGAGAAGATAATCCCACGTCTTGTGACAGCTGTTTTCCCTCAGAGTGCTGCTTCCAAGAGGCCCCAGGCCATCCCTCACAGCCCTTCTCATCCTCCTCCAGCCCCAGGCTGGTGGCCTCAGGCAGCAGCCAATAGGAGAAAGCTCTCACAGCTGCCCATGAAGCATTCCTTAGGGGTGCTGGTTAGAGATGGGGCCACAGATGCCGGAAAGCCCCCCAACAGAGCATTAGCTCCTTTGAATCAGGCATTGTCTCTTCTCTCTCTCCTCTCTTTCTTTCTCATTCTCTTTCTGCATTTAATTGTCATTGGGAAGTTTGAGAGAGAGCAGAAGGAAGACAAGGAGCTGAAGCTGAAAGGGGAAAGGATGAGGGAAGGAAGAGACAGAACAGAAAGGAAGAAAGGGACGGATTCCCCCAATTCTGGGCAGACACATTGCCGGAGGCTTCCTATCCATTATTTCATTTAGTCCACACAACAGCTCTAGGAGACAGGTCTCATCGCTGTGCCTATTTCACAGATGTGGAAAGTGGAGCCCCGAGAGGTCAGAGCTAGGGTTCTGTGTCCTACCACTGACCCTGCCTGCATACCACAATCTGATGTACAGTGTATACTGAGCCTGGCTCCTTGGCAGGGTCTGGACTGGTCAATAGCCCAGGGAGTAGTGGAGCCTAAGAGAGAGAAGGATGTTAGGTGAAGGGCTAGAGTCCAGACACCAGGTCTCACTCAGCTCCAAGCACCCTGGTTGGACTATCTCACTCAACCATCACCCATGGGCTGGACTATGCTGAGGGCTCTGAGAGGACTCTGACATCATGGGGGTCATGGGGCTCATGGGGCTATCACTTCCGAGACACACATGACCAAAATCCGAGGCAGAGGTTTTCAACTTCTCCCTAAGGACCTCCTTTGATCTTCAACAGGATTTGACTAATTCTATTCACCTCCCCACCCCCATTCCCTGAGTAGCTCTCCATGATAGGCTCTGCGCCTGATCCTGGCGCTACTGTGGTGAATAAGATGAGGTCTCTGCCCTCAAGGAGCTCCCAGCCAGTCTACAGGGGAGGCACATATGTATACAAAGAGATCCAGCGAAAGATTGCAAATGCCTGTACGGCCATCTTTCCTGAACTGAGTGGAAACCCATAAAGGGCTGATTGGAGAAACTAGAGTGGGCTTTGATACATGATTAAGAGTTTTCTCAGAACAATAAGAGAGGCCTAGGCATTCTAGAAGGAGGGAACAGCTTGAGAAAAGGCCCAAGGATATGAAAGGTCACGGTGAGAGTTTCCAGGAGACTAACACAGAAGGAACAACTTTTAAGGTGTGCCCCACGTCTCTTCCTTTCTCTTCTTACCACATAGTCTCTAAAAGTCCTCTCTCCTGCTAGAGCAAATCCACTCTGCCCTCAATTTGCATTGCTCAACTGGTCATTTGTTCAATATTCCCATTGGGGATCTCACTTCCAATCCCCAAAATAGTATACAAGTATTCATCAAAATAAAACACCTGTCTTCCTAGGGAGAAAATGCGCTTCTGAGAGTGTATTATTTTCTGCACATTGTTACCCAAGAGACGGGAAAGTGTTATTTCATTCCACTGGGGGACAACAGTAGAGGAAGAGGCCATCATTCCAGCTGGGGAAGCTGAGTGATTTAGCATATTATGGGAGTTTATTAGGGCACAGGGAGAAGTGATGGATGGAAAGGATAGAGAGGCCAGGTCCCAGATTAGGAACGGCAAGAACGCAGGCTGAGCTGCTGACGTGCTGCTGAGGGCAGGGGGTGCCGTGGGCAGCTAGGCCGGCCTTGGCCCTGGGTGGCTCAGCCAGCAGCCACCCCAGGCTTGCTCCGGGTGAGCACAGAGTTGGCATTCAAAACTGTCAGAAGTGATTAATTCATCAACAGCACTGCCCACTGGACAACTGGCTCTGACTCAATGGCTCATTAATACTCAGATTCTGATCTGGCCACAGATGCTAATTTAAGCCACTCTGAATAAAGGGCCGCCTCCTGAGAGGTCTGGCATTAACCTCTCCCTCACTTCCCCTGGCAGGGCACACACTCAGGGCCTGGAGGAGGTGAGCACGGGCGTGGGCCCTGGCTGCTGGTAGCACTCCAGTGTGAGAATAGACTCGTGCTTGGCAACTCTTGAGAGACAGAGCCCTGTAGCACTTAGAGATGGTCAGGCCCTACCCCTGCCATTTTGCAGATGGAGAAACTAAGGCTCAGGGAGGTGCAGGGACTTGGCCGAGGCTATGAAAGTAGCAGAGCTTGGACGTGACTCCTGAGCCCTTCCTACTCTGTCCCTCTGTCTCCCAGACCCCGATTCACATCTATGTGCCAGTTACCACTCCAGGCAGTTGGAAAGAAAAGAGCACAGCACCAGGCCTCAGCCTGACTACAGGCAAATAGAGGAGACATTTCCAGGAGGGCACCAATCTCATCTTATTCAACTCCACATCGTAGCCCCCAGCCCAAGGCCTGGGACAGTGAAGATTCTCGCTCAATAAAATGTAGAACAAATTCATGAGTGATTGAGCTCTGTCATGCCAGAATGTGAAGAGGTGTACAAACTGCTCCGTGAGTTTGGAAGAAGAAGAGATCAAGAAAGGCTTCCTGGAGGTGGGAGCATCAGAAGTGAGCCTTCAAGCAAAGACACATAGACTGGCCGTGCCTGGGTCTTCCCTGAGCATCTTGTCATTTTATTCTCACAACAACAACCCAGTGATAAGTATAGCAATGATTATACCCATTTTGCAGATGAGGACATTGAGGCCTGATCAGGGTAAGTCCTATACCCGAAATTCCACAGCCAGGCAGCAAAGGAGTTGGGACTTGTTGTCAAAGCCCATGCTCTCACCAGCATCTGGAGGCCCAGCTCAAACACCCTTGCCAAAGGAAGTCTTCCCAAACTCCTTCAGGATATGACCACTCACTCCTTGGGACCCCTACATCACTCCTTCCCTGGATCACACTTGCCTTCTTCTTCTGCAGGTTCCAGTCAGCTGTGTCCACACCCAGCCTGGGGCGCTGGCAGCCACCCGCTCACGTTTGCCAAGGGGACTTTAATCTGGTGAAACCTGAGATCACAGAGCTCTGCTGTGAAGAATCCATGAGCAGACACTTGCAAAAAGACTGGCTTGGCTGGGCACACAGTAAGTACTTAGCACAGGGGAAGGCCACTGCTGGGCTGCTTACTGTTATTCAGATTCAACCAACACCCCTTCCTGGATTCAAAGCAATTCCTGCCCCCAGAGAGGGCCAGACTGGAGAAGATCACACAGCCACATGAGGCTCAAAGCCAAGTTGCCTAACTCCCAATTCCCCAGCAAGTGCTCCTTGATCCTCAGAAACCTCGCCATCCAGGCATGGTCGAGTGCTGCATCCTTTGATAACATAAAAGCCTCTTCTAATGAAATAATTCCACCACAACCCTATCATGGAAGCACACACCTGCTCCTGTCTCATCCTCTCCGCATTCTGACCCTGCACATCAGACCAGCCTGGAGTGTGCTAGGGAATGTGTGAGCCCAGGGGAGCGTGCATGCGTGCGCGCACGTGTGTGTGTGTGTGCGCGTGTGTGTGAGCCCATCAGGAGTGTGTGCATAGCTGTGTTTTCAGTCAGCTAAGACTGTGCTGCACTGCTGTAACAAAGGCCCCTGGATCTCCGTAGTTCACAGCAGCAGGGGCATCTTTTTCAGCACCTGCCAGTTATTCGCGGGTCATCTGCTCCCTGCCAACTGCACCCTGAGCCCAGAGTAAATGGGCAGCCTCCACCTGGGTTGCCGTGGGCTGCCACGGCAGAGGGCATGGAAAACACGAGGAACTGCGAGCTGGCTCTCAGCGCTCCTGCCCTGACATGAGGCGTGGCTCTCCCGCCCCTGTTTCATGGCCATGTGAGCGAGCCCGACTTCAACAGGAGGGGAAGCGGACCCCTCCTTCAGGGAGAGCTAGGAAATCTGTGAACAGAGAGACAGCCGACCCCACCGTGATTCCCGATGTGTTCTCGAGACGTCGGTTCAAATGGGCTTTTGCGTCTTAATGGGTGTTGGTTTGTGTGAGAAAATACAAGGGTGCAAATCTACCTGTTGGGGGGCCTGAGCTCTGGGCGTAGATGGGGTAGGTTGGCATTTCCAGATGTGAAAAGCACATGAGAGGTGTGTACAAGAGCCTGTGGGTGAAGGGACAACTGTGAGTGTGTGTGTAGTGGGAAGAATGTGGCTCAGGGACGTGTAAGCATGTGGGTGTGCAAGCATGGGTGTCAGCACGTGTGCGTGTGTGCATATGTGTATGCAAGCGCCTGGGCACGCATGCAGGTGAGAGCATGCATGTGAGCGTGTATGTATGTAAGCATGCAAGTGTACCCACACGTGTGTGTGCGCGCACGCCCTAGCCACAGCGCTTGTCTGAGTGTGTGCATACGTCCGCTGAACGCCCCCCACGTGCACACCTAAACATATGCTCTCTTCCACGGGGAAGAGGCTCTCGCAGATGGGAGGTGAGATGCTCAATTTCCCAGCTGATGATTTAGCAGGTTCATTCACCCCTCATTTGTGGCCATCTGTCACCTTCCACATGGTGGCTGTCTCTACCTGGCCTGTGAGCTGTGGCTACAAAGGAATGCTGGTAGGACCGGAAAGCAGGCATTTTGCCCTCAGCTACCAGTTCCAGAGAATAAGGTCCCTCTCCTGGTCCAGGACTGGCTCTCTTGGAGCTGCCCTGGGGGACGGGAGCCCAGTAGAGGACAGCCCTGAGCAGTCCCCAAGGATAGAAGGGATTTGGGCATCTTCAAGATAACTCGAACTCCCCTGAGCCTCCAGCAACACTTTCCATTTCCCAGCTCATTCCCCCACCCCTGTAGGGACCTCCAGCCAAAGCAAAGCAGACCCTAATAATTGCTGAGAGAGTCTCCACTCCTCTGGTGCTGATCCTATGGCAGGCTGTGTGCTAAGTGCTTTACATGGGCAGTCTCCCTTACTCCTCGCAAAACCCGACAGACAGGTGCTAGTGTTCTCCCTGTTTGACAGGTAAGGAAACTGAGGCACAGAGAGATATCCAAGCTTCCACAGCCCACTTGTAACAAAACTGGGTCTTGTGCTAACATCTCCCTGTTCAGCCCTTCTGGGTGAGCAGCTAGGGCTGCTCCAGGTCACCTCCTCCAGGAAGCTGTCCCAATTCACAGCCTGGAGGGGTCTGGCCTGGGACTGTAGCTGGATGGCAACCCCGAGCGTAGATGCTAGGGGAAGGAGGTGGAGCAGAGAGTCTAGGACACCCCATCTTCTTCTCTTCCACCCCACTCCTTTCCAGGGGAGAAACCCTCCCCCTGGACAGGCCCCTCCCCTTGGCACTGCCTTCTTATTCTAACACATCCTTGAAATGAGTCTTCTAATCCCATGGTTGATTTTGTCATGTCCCTGCTAAACCACTGCTTAGGGGCCCCACCACCCTCTGGATGAAGTCCAGTCCCTCCAAAACACTGTACCAGGCCTGCTTGTCCAAACTTATCTCCCCATGCTCACTCCCTCTCTTACTTTGAGTTCCTCACTGACACAACATCATCTTTGATTCTTTGCATACACGGGGGACTTCTAGCTGAGGAATCAACAAGTGCAAAGGCCCTGGCGTAGGAGTCAGTTTGGCATGTTTGGGTTATGCCCAGGTAGCTGGAGTATAGAGAGCTGGGGAAGGGGAGGGTTCAGAGAGGTAGCAAAGCATTTCCTGAACATTTAAAAAATTTGTCCTTGAATGCTTTAGACAGCCTCTTCCAGAAAACCTTCTCTGGGTGCCCACTCCTTGTGCCTATGAACTCTCTCAGTCCCTACCCCTGATGACCTGAATCAGCTCTTGGTCCCTTTAAGATGGAGGAGTCTCTAAACCCCTGTGTCATCTTATTCAAAGCATGGTAAAAGCATTTTACAGCTGGGCCTTCCTCTGGTCCTGGGTCCCAGGGCCAGCAGAGCATCTGTGGGAATTAGATAGAGTCCCAAACAGGACAGTTGTCCTCCGTATCAGCTCCAGCTCCAGTTAGCATGTCTCTAGAGGAGGCAGGCTGGACTGGCTGGGATGTGAGCCTTGGTTATTTATGGATTTCAATTTCCCTGGTTCCCTGTGACTCCCAGGAGCATCCCAGGGAAGCTGCAGAAAGGTATTTGTCTCGGCCTAGGAGAAAGTTTCACCTGTCAAATGAATCAAACATCCTCAGAAGGACCCATGGACATTTCAATGTCTGAGGGACTGAGAGAGACAATTCAAAGGGTTCTGGATGGCAGTCAGAAAACCTAAGCTCTGACTCTGGACCTGCCCCAATTTTAGGTTAGCCCTACTCTGGGCCCCAGTTTCTACCTTAATAAGAGGTGAGAGAGATTGAGCTGGGTCAGGGCTTGGCAAACATTTCGTAAAAGTCCATATAGTAAATATTTAAGGTTCTGTGGACCATAGCAGGGCTTGGCAAACATTTCGTAAAAAGTCCATATAGTAAATATTTAAGGTTCTGTGGGCCATAGGGTCTGTGTCATAAGAGCTGAACTCTGCCCTTGTAGTGCAAAACAGCCATAGATCGTATGTAAGCAAATGGGCATGGCTATGTTCTAATAAAATTTTATTTATAAGAAAGAGGTGGTAGGCCCAAACTTGGCCCATGGACTATAGATTGCTTACCCCTAACCCAGGTGAACCTTCTGGTGTATCAGTCAGGACAAGTTAGGTTGCAGGCAACAGAATCCCAATGTATACTGGCTTAAGTTAAACATTGTCTGAGGGAGGAGGGATTATTGTGTCATATAAGAGAAAAGTCCTGGGGACTTCAGGCATGGCTGGATGCCATGGATGGCTTCATGCATGGCTGGGGCCTGGATGATATCTTTAGGACTCATTGTGACTGAGTTTGCTCCTTTGACATCCTTTGTTGAGAGTCGAGTGTTCTTTGTGGGGAACTTATATTCAGGGCTTCTCCTCAAAATGTTGTCATTTCTCCTTGGATAACCTCTTAATCTCCACCCACTTTCTCCCCATCCAACCCACAGCATATACCACCACCAGGTTAATCTTCCCATAGTTGCCAAATCACTCCCCCACTCAAGAACCTTCCTTGGCTCCCAGTTGCCATCAGGACAAGATCTTCATGCCTCAGCCTGATGCTCAAGGCCCCCAAGGTCTCACCTTACTTCTCCTTCTCAGCTTTGTCTCTTCCAATCTTCTAGACTTGACTAAGAGTCCAAGACTTGGGTTAGTACCACTGTTCTAGTGAACAGCGACCTTATGTGACCTTGAACAAATTTCTGTCTTTCTGGGCCCTAATCTGTAAATTGGGGCTAACAATAGATAGGTCTTGAAAAAAAATGAGTCATATATTCTACAAATAAAAAGAATTATACCTTGAATTGTCCTTGAGCTCCTCAGCTTATGGATTCAAATGGGGCCCTGGAAACAGTCCTAACTCATTCTTCATTGGTTCTACATCCCCCCACCCAATAGGTCCTATGACGTCTCCCCCATGCTCACCAACCAGCCCATCAGCGTCAGTCACCTGCAGCGTCTACTGTGCTCTTCCTTTCTAGCAGCCACACTGGCTATTGCCAGCAAGGCTGTCCCTAGCTATCCTTGCTGATGACTAGGCCCAAGATGCTATCCCCAAGTGTCTCTCAAGCTGCTGGATAGGTGCTCCAGGCAAGGCATAAATGGGACAAGAAAGTACCTTCTCTCCTCTGTCCACCTGCCACCGAGCCTGGACAGAGCTGCATGGGTCCAGAGCCTCATGGGGACTCCCATGGAAGGGACCCTTCCAGCTACCATGGTAGCCCCTTCCTTCTGGTCTATAGACCATGGTGCAGAGAACTCAAGGCATCCGTAAACTTGCATGGGGAAAGCGTCGTAACTTTATGTTCATTAATTCCCTTCCACTCAGAATGAAAGTAACAAACCACAGTCATGTTGGCTATACCTGTGCCTATGTGTAACCAACAGAAATCATGTAAGTGGCTCACAAAAATTAACACAAAATGGATCATAGACCCAAATGTAAAATGCAAAACCATAAAACTCCTAGAAGATAGGAGAAAATCTATATAACTTTGGGGATAGAAATGACTTTTTAGATACAATGCCAAAGGCGTGATATAAGATGCCTTCAGTAAGTGAATGGACAAATAAACTGTGGGAAATCCAGACAATGGAATGTTATTCTGCACTAAAAAGAAATGAGCTAGCAAGCCGAGGAAAGACATGGAAGAATCTTAACCGCAAACTACATGAAAGAAACCATTCTGGAAAGGCTACATACTATATGATTCTGACTGTATGGCATTCTGGAAAAGGCAAAACTATGGGGAGAATGAAAAGATCAGTGGCTGACAGGGCTGGGAGAACGGGGAGGGATGAAAAAGTGGAGCACAGGGGATTTTTAGGGCAATGAAAATGATGGATATGGTATGATACTATAATGATGGATACGTGTCATTATACATTTGTCGAAACTCATAGAATGTACAACACCGAGTGAGCCCTGATGTAACCTGTGGACTCTGGATGCGGCAGTGTAGGTTCATGGATTATAACTCGTGTACCCTCAGGTGGGGGAGGGTACCCTCTGGTTGATAACAGGGGAGGCTGTGCATGTGTGGGGGCAGGGAGAATGTGAGAATCCACTATACCTTCTTCTCAATTTTGCTGTGAGCCTAGATCTACTCTACAGAAAAGTCTTTTTTAAAAAAAGCAAGTGGCAGAATGATAACTAGAGTACGATGCTATATTTAGAATATAAGCACACACACAGAAAACCATTGTTAGATGTTTTCTAGGTATATATAGATGTATGCCACTGGAAAGGGAAAAGTCTGGAAGGACATGCAGTACACCCTTCATGTTTTCTCTGGAAAGGGAGGAGTAAATGAAGATTAAGCAGTGGGTCAAAAGGTCTTAGTTTTTTTTTTTTTTAATTTTTGTTTATTTTTGAAACACAGAGGGACAGAGCACGAGTGGGGGAGGGGCAGAAAGAGAAGGAGACAGAATCCGAAGCAGGCTCCAGGCTCCCAGCTGGCAGCACAGAGCCTGAAGCGGGGCCGAACTCACAAACTGCAAGATCATGACCTGAGCCTCAGTCAGATGCTTAGCCGACTGAGCCACCCACGTGCCTGGATCAAAAGGTCTTAAATATTGTCACAGTTTACAAAGAGTACATATCAGAAATATTGTGTCATTAATATATTTTTTAAGAGGAAAAATGAAGGAGAACAAAATAAGGAAAGAAAGGAGGGAGAGGGAGGAAGAGAGACAAGGGAGGTAAAAGGGCAGAGGGAGGGTTAGGGAGGAAGTAAGGGAGGGGAGGAAGCAGGGGTGGGGAACCAGGCTCCAGAAACCCCTTGCAGCCCCCTCCCTCTGCACCCGCCAAGATCTCTCCAGCCCCATCAGACCGGGGCAGACAAGCTGAAATCCCAGGGCTCTGCTGTGTTCTCTCCCATTAAGATGTCAACTCCACTCCTGGCTCCCGCCTGCCCCTAGCCCTGGCCTCCTGCAGAGGCCTTTATCCCTCTTATCAGAGAAGACCAGAAAGGACCACATGGCTGGCCCCACGCCTGGCCCACTGATTGCAAATTGTTTCTGAAGGAGTGTTTAGCAATGGGTTTTCCCTCTCCCAGGACTATTCTAGGAATGTCAATAGCTTCTGTTTGGAATAAAAATGCTGAATCCATTTTTCTCATAAATACCGATATTGTGATTAGCTGCCATTCTGATGGCAGATAATGAAAGTAGAGCATGCATTTGCTGCTTCTAGATCTCCTAAGATAGAGACGTGTGGGTGCCACAGGCCCTGTTGGGGCATCCGCTCCGTGCCAGGCTCTGAGTCCACACACTGTTCCCACCTCTCCCAGGCAGTCGTGGCTGTGTCTACATGGCAGAGGAGTAAACTGTGACCCGCTGACGTCATCCACCTACAGAGTCCTAGAATGGGGGCTCCCTGGGTGGCTCAGTCAGGTCAGCATCCAACTCTTGACTTGGGCTCAGGTCATGATCTCACGGTTTATGAGTTCAAGCCCCATGTTGGGCTCTGCATTGACAGTGCAGAGCCTGCTTGAGATTTTCTCTTTCTCTCCCTCTCCCTCTCCCTCTCAAAATAAATAAATAAACTTAAAAAAATACTTAAAAAAAAACCAACAACGAAGACCTAGAATGAACTGAGGACTTCTCTCTCCAAGATCAGGATTCGCATGTCTACACCCCAGCTGCCCATTACTCTTGGAAAGCAGAAATTCCAGAAGACGAATGGACTCAGGGTAGTGCTCACCCCTATCAGGCATCATCAGCCCACCCCGTCCCCAGTGGAGAGACACAGCGTATGACCCATAACCCTGGACCTGACCTTTCCCAGGGAGTCTGGCTGACCTCCCACTCAGTCACCCGCATCTCTGCCTGGGCACTTCCCCACGACCCCTAGAAGACTGCTCTGCCAAATGCTCACTAGTCCAGAGGTGCCAGGAACTTAGCACCCTTGGAGCAGGTGCTCTCTCGACCAACGGCTGGCAGGAGTTGGTATGTAGATACCCCAGCGCCCTCTCCTTTCAGGTGGGGTGATTCTGAGGCTCATGTGCTACACCCTCTCCTAGAGGTTCCCCCTGGAATTGAGCGCCAGTTGCCCACAGGCTGACGGGCTGGATCACGCACTCCATACCGGCCGCCTTCCTTTCCCAATCCCACATCCCACTTCCCTACTGTGTTCCCCGTGCCTCCCAAACAGACCACTTGCACTCAAGTCTATCTCGGGGTGGGCCTCTGGGGGAACCCAATCAAAGAGCCCCTTGGAAGCAACGATCCAGATACACTCCAACAAAAACTTCAGTCACCAGCAGTAAATCTCCCAGAAGGAACTTCCTAAGACTCAGGTCTGGTCACATCCTTCAAGGCTCCCTAAGTTAAGTTCAACCTTTTTCTTTGTTTTTGGCTTTGGTTTTGTTTTTGATTGAGGTACAATTGCCATATAGCATTACATTAGCTTCAGGTACAATGTAATGATTTGATATACGTGCTTATTGTGAAACGATCACCATAATTGATCTAGTTAACATCTGTCACTACACGTAGTTACGAACTTTTTTCTTTGATGAGGATGTTTAAAATTTACTTTCTTAGCAACTTGCAAATATGCGTTACAATATTATGAACTATAGTCACCAGGCTGTGCACTTCACCCCCATGACCTAGTTACTTGCTAACTGGAAGTTTACTTTTAGACTCCCTTCACCCACCTGCACTCTCCACCCCTGGCAACCACGGGTTCAAACTCCTTAAGGTGGTATTTGGACATTTAGAGGTTTTGCCTGTTTGGCAACCCTTGTCTCTGGTCTGGTTGCAATCCCTCAATTTGGGGAGTGGAGGGATTACTTCTCCAAACTTAGTCCAAACAGCAATCGGATAGATAGCACCCTTGACAAGATCATGGCTAAGAGTGTATGGATTTGAATCCTGTCTGGTGATGTGAACAAGTACTTCACGGAGCCTCTATTCTTTAGGTGTGTTCTTTACGTGATAGGCAACAAGGAGAGAACCTCGCACATAGGTCTTGTGTGGATTAGATGAGCTCATACACACACAGGGTTCAGTACAGTGCCTGGAACATGGTTCAGGTGGATTGTTTCTGCCAAGGCTCCATGAAGATGGGGTACCTATGACTCAGGCTTAGAGCCCTAAAGAGCATCAAACACCTGTGACCGTAGTGGCTGGCTCAGGAATGGGCCCAAGCTAATTAAATGAATGTCAACTCCAGGAAGTTTCTGGGGATGCTGGGAAAAAGAGGGTTTTTCCTGATGAGAAAATGGAGATGTTTGTCTGGAGCTCTTGGGAGCCATACTGTCAACACATGGGAGACAGGCTGCCAGCCCTGAGAAAGGAGGACTAAGAAAGGGAGAGGAGAGATGGAGAGACAGAAAGACAAATACAGACAGAGAAACAGAGAGACAGACAGAATAGAACCAGCTACACCAACTGGATATACCCTTGACATTTTGGCTGTGCAAGCCAGTAAATTCCATTTGGTATTTTGGGTGGTTTGAGCTCAGATTCCATCTCCTGCAACCAAAAGAATTTGGAATGGAAGCTTGCTCAAGAACTAAATAGAATGAGCCAGACAGCCATTTAAGATTTTAAAGCCAATGACTTCTAACTTTTATCTTTAGCTGTGCAAAAATTATATCAAACAAAATCCTAAGTAGAAGCCCAGATAATAAAAGTGGATCTGTTCTGGTTGAATCAGACATGTGGGTCCTTGAGATCCCCACTCCCAACCACCACTCACATGTTACTGACCCGCAGAGGCACCTCCACAGGAAGGTCCAGGGACCAACAGGACCTCAAACCACTGCCCAGTCCCAGCTGAGGAGTCAGGAAACTCATGGGCACACGAAAGCTTCAGAGGCACTACACTGTGGCAGAATCTCCCTTCATGTCAGATGTCTACCACTGGGGGGTTGGAGGGGCTCCAGGTAGTATCTGGGTATGGCATTAAACACCCACAAACATGGAAAGTGACTTCCTCTTCAATTCACTCCCAATCTTTCTGTTCACATCAAAAAGAAATGTTAACACTAAAGAAGGTGTGCTCTTGGGCAAATCACCTCCTGTGACTTGCCCAAGGTCACACATTCAGAGCCATAAATGGAATCCGGGTGAGCCCCTGACTCTCCCCTTGGCCCCTGGGCTTCTGAAGTTTCAGCCATTCACATGCCACATTGATTTTTTTTTTCAACATTCACACCCCAGTTTAGGAATTTTGCCAGATCTGGGCAGTACTCAGATCTCTCTTTAAAGCAACTCTCCTTTAAACGACAGTAAATTTATTGAAAAGGAAACATTTCACCACTGCAAATGGAAAGCTAATATTCCTTGCCAAAATAGAAAGCAACTAAAAATAATTACAATAACAATAATAAGCAAAGAGCAATGCTATTAAATTCTACATTGCAGGAGGGAGTCTAAAGCTGGCTCTTTGTTAAAAAGAGAGATTAGCAAGTATTGGCAAGGTGTTAAAGGCATGGTGGCACTAATCTGAAACTTTCTTTTTGATGTGACAGCCAGGAGCCAGGCTGAAGGAAGCCAAGGAGATAAATCCACCCGTCATCTTTGCCACCCCTCCCCAGTTAAGGCTGGAATCTAAAACTTTTTGGTTTTTAACAAATATAAATAAAGGAGATTGTATAGAATGCAGCATGGACAAAAATCACATCAAATAGTTAAATATTTTGATGGGGTGAGGAGCATAGCTGTCAGATGAAGGAATTAATTAGCCCTTGAACCTTCTGAGTCAAAGACGTTGGTGCACACCCTCCATTTGGCACCAGGGGTGTGAAAGCAGAGCCCTGCACACATCATCTTCAGCCTCCCCAAGGCTCGGTGGGGAACTTCGACACGAGTCCATTTCAAGGGTTCCTTCTTTCCTGTCAAAAGAGGAAGATCTGGGTTCTTTCCACCAAGGATCAAGAGCTCTTAAGTGGGCTACCAAACTTACATACCTACCAAACTTAAACACCTATGACCAGTAATCCCATTCCAGAGACTGGAAAGACAATCTGCAAGTGAGTCTTGGCTTAAAAATATGTGGCATTTTGGGGTGCCTGGGTGGCTCAGTCAGTTAAGCGCCCGACTTCAGCTCAGGTCATGATCTCGAGGTTCGTGAGTTCGAGCCCCGTGTGGGGCTCTGTGCTGACAGCTCAGAGCCTGGAGCCTGCTTTGGATTCTATGTCTCCGTCTCTCTCTGCCCCTCCCTTGCCTGCACCCTTTTGAGGGGCTCTCTCTCTCTCTGAAAAATAAATGAACATTAAAAAAATTTTTTAAATATGTGGCATTTTATCAGCAAATAAAAGAAGACCACCAACAAGAAATGCATTCATATGTGCACATAAGGGCATATATAAAATATTCCCAGGAGCAGTATCTATAATTTCTCCAAAGGGAAAACAATGTAAGTCTTCATAATAGGAAAATACATAAAGAAATCATAGCATAGTCATATAATGGAATACTACATGGCCCTGATAAAGAATAAATTAATTCCTGCACCCAATAGAATGGATGAATCTTACAGACATGACACTGAGTGAAAGAAGCCAGACACGTAAGAAAACAATTCTACTTATATGAAGTTCAAGATCAGAACTAATTCATGATGCTAGAAGTCAGAAGAGTCGTTCCTTCTTCGGGTGATGTATTGAGTGGGAATCTCTGGAAAGCTCAAAATGCTCTATCTTGCACATGAAGGTGTGCACATGTAAAATTTCACTGAGCCGTCCACACAAGGGGAGTACTTCTGTGCATGTAATTTTTAAAAAACTTTTCATTGCAGTTTAGTTATCTATAATATTATGTTGATGTGTACAACATAGTGATTATGTACATTACGAAGTGCTCGCCCTAAGTGTAATTACAATCCGTCACTACACGAAGTTGTTACAATTTTATTGACACTTTAAGGCGAATATGTTATACCTCAATTTGAAAACTGTATATAGGCTGCTGGCTGAGCCAACAGGTAAGGTGGGTTGGCTGCTATGGGTAAGGGAGTGAGGCTGGGAAGATCAGGCTGCTGGTGGCTTTGGTCACCAGTTCTGGGCAAGAATGGAATCAAAGAGGCACCCAAGGGAATGGCAGTGGGGGAACAACTCTCCCTCCTTTCTCTTAGAAGTGCCCATTTCTCACAGACGCTTATCTCAAAAGCTGCCCAAAGATGCCATGATTTTTAAGGCCACAAAAGCCCTCTCCTGGGGCTGCCACTGCACAAACTGCTACCTTGGCTGGGCACGAGATACTTGGTAGTCATGACTTACTGACCCCAGACCACCAGCCAAGGAGCAGGGACACAGCAGCGAGTTTGAGCAGCTTGCCTGAGATCGTCCGGCTGGGAAGGGGTGATCTGATTTTTAGCCTTTTTGTAACTAACTCTAGAGCTCACGCCTGCATCACATATGAATGCTCTATAGATATATAGAGTCTGTCCCCCCAAATTCCTTACATAGATGTGATGAGAGGATGTGAGGTGGATGACATAGGCGTTGTGACACAGTGTGAGGCTACTATTTGACCTTTGGATGATTCCTCAGAGGGGGGGATCATCTGCCTCCCGAGTGTCATTGACCCTGGGTAATTGACCCAGAGGAAAGCAAAAGCAAAACCATAGTCCAGGGGACAACTATATGCAGCCTGAATACACGAGGGAACTGGCCCAAGCCAGAAGGGCAAGGGCTGATCTGCTGGCATCCAAGCTGAAGCCTGCCGACCAAAGAAGGGTCCATCAGGAAAGGAGGATAAGGGAACAGCATTCCTGGCAGCCAGAATGTCATATGTAAAGGTCCAGAGGTGGGAACCTTTTGAGGGGCACTGAAACTAGCCCTATGGCTGAATGTAGGTAATGAGTGTGGAAGGAATCCGAGAGTCCTGGGAGACGATATGAGTCAACAAATACTGAGCCCTATTGCATGCAGGGCTCCAAGGGACAATGGTCCCAGAATCCACCAAAGGGAGAGTGTTAAGTACCTAACGGGAGGCAGGAACAAGACCCATGTGGGGATTTGAGGAAGAAGAAATCACAAACAGCTGGGCCAAAATCCACCAGGCTTCCTGGAGGAATTTGAGACTTATTTCAGCCCTCGAGTAGGATCTTGTCGACTGGGAGAACTGGGAGCCGAAAGCAAGGAGATTGCTCGTGAATGGCACCTGAATAATGAAAGTATGTCGAGCATTTACCAGGCATCAGAGCATTATCTGGCTTTTTCCTAGCAATGTTGTCAGGTAGATGCCATTATGAGTCTCACCTTACAGATGAGGAAACCGAGGCCCAGAAAGTGAGGTCACTTGTCCACGGTCTGTTTAGCTGCAAAGCCCGCACGTCATCCACAGTGGAGGGAGGCTTACTGGGCCACTTCCTCAGGGACGGTCTCAGGCCCCGCTGAGCACAGGCTGCTCTCTGCCCATGCCCATTCGGGGAGTTGCTTCTTTGGAAGTGGCGTTCTGTTGAAGAGTTCGAGCACAGATCCCAGCACAGTATGACACACACAAATATTTGAACATTCCGCAGCCAGGCCACTGTCAGGGAGCTGCCCCAGCGTGACTCACGGACAGGATAACAAAATGATCTTATGTCCTATTATCCCCCGTGAGGTTTATTGTGGCTTTTCGAGTGATTACACACATTACAGCTGCGGCTCTCTTGCTAATGGGGGAATTTCTGGCATGGAGGGGGGTGTGGTTAAGATAACAGCATCCCTTCAGGAAACAAAACACCAAGAAGCTCTGTTTCCCCACAGTGGATGTTTTCTTAGGTGGAAGGGACGCATCTCAGATTTACTATAATTTTGGAGAAACTGGAAGAGGGAATTCTGCTGTCCATGGAGACAGTCTGCTACAAGCAGCAGACAGGGGTTCAGGGTAGGAGGCCTGGGAAAGGCAGTGGGGAGCAGACTTGGACGTGGCCTTCCCCCTAAGCCCCTCCCCCAGCAGCCTGGTGACTGGGGATGGCAGAAGGGAAGTGCCATCTTTTTAATTTACAGGTGAGGAAATTGGGGCTCAGGGAAAGGGACTTGCCCAAGGTGACACAGAGGGTTGGTGACAGCATCCTGACCCCCAGCATCACCTGCGGCCAGATAGGAGGCTCACTAGGATGGCAGAAACTGCAGCCCCCAACCTTTCCATCCCCGCCCCGGGGCAAGATTAATGAGCTTGATGGCCCAGAGTGCTGGCTTTGAGGTGACCCAGCTTGAACTGGGATCTCAGCTCTGCTCCTCTCCTGCTGTGTGACTTTGGGCCAGTGACTCTCTGGGCCTCTTGTTTCCCTACATGTCAGTACTTATCATACAGCAAGCGCTGCTCCAGAAACTAGCAGGTAGCCTTCGTCTTTCTCGCTCAGCCATCACACAGCAAGGTGCTGGCAGGCAAGTTACTGCCTCTCTCTGGGCCTTGATCTACCCATTTGTAAAATCAAAGGATTAGACTAGGTAAAGCAAGGGCCAGTTCCAGTCTGAAGCCCTGTAAGTCTGACTTCATGAATTACTTCACGTCAAGGAAGGGCAAGGACTACAGCAATAATATTAACAATAATCGTTTCAATCATTTATTGGGTGTCTACTGTGGGCTGGGATTTCTGCTAGGTGCTAGCCTACCTCCTATCACACCTATACTGCTATAACAGCTCCGTGCTGGTTTCCTGGCTTCCGGTCTTCTCCCCTTCCATCCACCTTGCATACCTGGCCAGTCTCAGCTTTCTTAAACCTTGCCTTCCTCTTTTGCTCCAGCACAGTCGCTGGTTCCTCAGTGCCCTCCAAGGTCAAGTCCAATTCTTTAATGTAGTGGTTAAGCCTTCCATGCTCAGGCCATGCCCTCTCTAATGGAATTTCTTATCAACTCTATGGTCTCTTTGTCTGGTCCTCTCCTCTGGTCCTGTGCCTGGTACTCAGAGGTGCTTAATAAACATTCCTTAAATGAATGAACACGTGGGTGTAATGTTTCTCTAAATTAGGCTACTCAAACTTTAGTCATTTGCAAACCACTTATAAGAGTTTTCTGAAATCTGTGCACCGTGTCTATTTTTATTTACTTAAATATTTTTCTTTTTTAGATTAAATAAATGTATCCCAAAAGGAAACTGTACATCATGCTATAACTAGAAGACCAGTATTGCTTGCCAGAAATAGGTCTCCATTAAAAGAAATGCAAGGACAAATGAGCAATGCATTCAGTTCTAACTGCTGTCTACCAAGGCTGGAGTCCGAGGGCTTCTCTCTCTCTTAGCTAAAATGGGATTGGTCGGCACTTTGGAGAAGTGTTAAAGACAGATGAGCACCAACCTGAGACTTACCCAAGGACAGAAATAGAATGTCACAGGGAGATGGACACAGAAGAGCATTTGCCCTTCAGGTTATTCTGCTGCAGTGACAATTATCCTAGCTATCACCTGTGGTTGCCAAGCCACACTTTGGCAACACTGCTTAATGAAACCCACCACTGTAGCCCATGGGAGACCCCTGTGAGTTCTCTGGAAGGCTTTAACTGGGGACGTAGGAAGGACATAGAGGTCCTGTATACACCGAACTCAGCCTTATGGCGTAGTGACTCTTACCCAAACCTCAAGGCCCAGGAGACAGTTCTCAGAACTACACTGAGATAAGAGTTTGTTGTTTGAAACCACCTGCATGGTGGAATAAGGAGCTCCCATCCTTGGAGATGTGCAGATAGATGCTAGACAGTCATGGGGATGGGGGGGAGGGGACGGAGCAGGGAATGTCGTGAAGATAATTCAAGCATCAGATGGCAGCCTATGAAACTGACCTGACAGCCAGACTTTGCTTTGGTATGTAGGCAAAACACGTACAGCAATGAAAACAGCGGAGAATTAACTTCTGATCAGGAATCTAGGAAAAAGAGAGACAGTTGCGAGCGAGGTTATCCAGGAGACATGAAGGAAGAAAGGTGGAGGGAAGTGGTGATGATTACTCCTTTATATAGGTAATGTTTCATATTTCTCAACCCAGCTCTTGATTCATCAGGACAATTTTGGCTTTAAGCAACATAAACTGAATTCAAAATTTTAATCATTGACAAAAAAAGGAATTTAATGGGATTCCAAATAACTAAACAGCCTTCAGGCATGGCTAGATTCAGAGACTCAAACATTTTTCATTAGGACTTGGTCCACTCTCCATCTCGCAGCTCTGCCGTGGTCTCTGCTGGCTTCATTTTCAGGTAGGGTCTGACAAAAATGGTGTGACAAAAAAGGCTGCTGGCATCTCCAGGCTTAAGAACTGTGATGGAGATCAAGCTTCTGTTTGACAATAGTTTTAGCAAAACTCAGGGAGAGCTCTCATGGAGCCAGCCTATGTCACATGTTCCCTTACCCCCACCATTGAGGTCAGGGTGATGTGCTCTGGCTGTGCTTGGGCCACACATCCACCTCTGGAAGGAGGGAACCCCACCTAGCCATAGCAATGTGAATGGAGGAAGAGAAGTTCCCCAAATCAAAACTGAGGTGCTATCACCTGAAGAAGTAGAAATGAATTTCAGGCAAGCAAAAATAGCTTCCATATTTTGCCACCCTCATATCCTTGCTCAAAGCTGTGCCCCACATCTCCATCCAGGAAGTTCCTAATCATCCCCTGACCCTCAGTTCAAATGGCACTTCCTTGAGGAAACTGTCCTCAATCATCCTGAGCTGGCCTGAGATTCCCCTGAAATGTATGCTCCTGGCAGAACTTGTCACTGTGGGTTTATTTGACTACTGGACAGAAGCCTATCTCCCATGCTGGACCAAGACCATCTTGAGGTTTGTCTTGTCTACCACTGTGTCCCCAGAGCCTAAGACCATGCTTGGCGAGTAGAAGGAGCTCAATAAATACTTATTTGAAGCACCTGGAGGTTAAAAGCATATAGGAGCTAATGGCCAGTGAAGAGGGGAGGGATGGATGGAAAATATCAAAGATGATATAGAGGAAAGTATCAGGATTCCATGCTTGTGAGTGAGTGTGGGGAAAGAACCAGGAGAAGTCAGGGTGGCCTTGGGGAGCACTGTGTTGTGGGACCCCAGGATGGATGACCAGAGTGGGGGCAAGTTAGGGTAGAGGATGGCAAGTTAATCAGGACATGCCAGCCCTGGGGAAAGAGAGAGGATGGTGAAGAGCAGGTCACTCTATGAGTCCTTGAGGGACCCAGAGGGAAGGGCAGCTGTGGCCCCATTCCCAGGAGGCTTTGTGAAAGTGAAGGGGGGCGGCGATGTCAGGACTTGGCAAGGGGAAGGGAGGGAGTCCTCAGGCATTGGGCTGGGATTGGCTAGGAGAGAGGCTTCTCTGGGACAATCTCTTAAACCTCAAAAACTGGAAGTAGGATGTCTTGGGGGTTCTGCCACCATCCCTTGGGTGTTCTTCCAGGCGGTCTCCCTTTTTAGTCATCTGTTTATCCAACTGTCCTTGCACACACATAGCCACTAGTGTCTCCAAGACCAACTCCTGGTAGCAACCCGCCCCTCCCTGCCTACCGCAGGCACGCCCCCAGCCTGGCACCAACAGCATTAGTGAGCTCTAGGTCAGAAGTTGTGGTCCCCTCCTAACAGCGCGGGAGGCTGCCCTGGGGGGAGAGCAGAGGAGGGGTAGGAGTCCACCATCACCGCCACCCACAATGGCCGGGCCTTATGACCTACAGAGAGAAGTGGGTGCCAGAGAAAAACAAAAAGGACAGACCGACAGAAGCAGACTGTAAGGCTGGAAAGAGAAAAGCCAAGAGGGAAACACGGGTTGAAAAGGACTGGGAAACAGAGACCAACACAGGCAGGCTGAGGACCCCAGGCCAAGGCAGGGAAGAGGCCAACACACCGAAAGAGAAGGAGGGAAGGAATGGGAGGAGGAGGAGGGGGAGGAGAAGGGAGCGGGAGGGGGGGGGGGGGGGGGGGGGGGGGGAGACGGGAAGGGGGGGCTGGCAGGGGGAGGGAGGGAGGGAGGAGGGAGAGAAGGAAAGGAGACGGGGAGAAGGAAAGGGGAGAACTGGAAGGCGGGATGGAGAGAGAACGGGGCAGAGGAGGGGAAGGCAGAGAGTGACGACGGCCAGCGGTAGAAGCTGCCGGCGGGGAGGCCGCGGGGCGGCTGCCGCGTGGGGAGCGCGCGGCGCGGGCCGGGGGTAGCGCGGGTGGGGGGCGGGCGGCGGGCGGCGCCCCTCCCCGGGCTGGGCGGGCTCCCGGAGCAGCGCCCCGCCCCCCCCCCCCCCCGCCCGCGCGCGCTCCCGCCCTCCTTCCCTCGCTCCCTCGCTCCCCCGCCCTGCCCCTTCCCCGCGTCCCTCCGCCCGCCCTCGGAAGACCGAGCGAGGTTGCGGGCGAGCCGCGCCGAGCGGAGGAGCCGAGGAGCGGAGGAGCCGGGAGCGCAGCGCGGCCCGATCCCGGAGCGCACCGGAGCGGCCGAGCTGCCCGCGCGGCGCCCGCTGCGGGCGGCGCAGCCCGGGCCGCAGGTAGGAACGGGCGGCCGGCGTCGGGGCGTGGGGCACAGAGCCCCGGACGGCCCGGGCAGGTCGGGCTGGGCGGGGTGGGGGCCGACACCCAGATGCCAACCTCGGCGCCTCGCCTCACCTCAGGGCCGCGCGGAGGAGCCCGGGACGCCGCTCCGACCGCCGACGTGAGCCCGGGCCATGCCTCTGGGACGCGCGGGGGCAGGGGGACTCGCGCGAGGGGCGCGAGAGTCTCGTGCCCCTTCCCGGTCGTGGGGCCCCTTGGATCCCCTAACTGGCGCTGGATTCTGTTCGAGCCGTCGAAGCGCCGCGTTCATTCCCTAGGGGACGGCGGGACCCCGGGAGTGAATAATACGAAGAGCGTTTGGGGGGCAGTGCGCCACTTTTCCGTGTCGGGGTCAGCTGCGCCGAGGTAGAGCCGTGCGCCTTATTTATTCTCCAAGGGCTCTGGGCGAGCGACTTGGGCATGGGGCACCTCCATCCCATCCTGGGGCAGCTCAAGCTCTCAAGAGATGTTGGCTAAAAAGCATACTAGCCTGGGCGGAGCGCACAGGAGCTCGCGCCGCGCTCTCCACTCCTTTCCTCCGAGCAATGTAGGGTGAGGGGAGTCCCCCAGAGGGCTGGAAGACAGTGTCCCCATGTCGCCGCGGAAACTGTTTTCACCTTCTTGTATCCCTCATTTATTCTCTGGGGATGGGTAAAGGGAAACTGCCTGCCACGGTTACCCCAGGGCAATGGCCATAGGGTCTCCATGCTCCGTCCCTTTGTGCCCACCATCCCCACGGGTGGTGCCCACAGATGCCCTGTTCTAGCTTGGCTTGGTCTTCAGATGAGGAACTTAGACCAGGCAGCTCACTACTAAGGCTCTTAGCTAATCTTTTTGCAAAATAGACATGGACCCCAAGGAGAAAATTGGGTTTTAAAAAGCCAAATGATACAGCCCTGTTTCTTCTTCCTGATATGGGTCTGGAGCACTTGCTCCCTCTCCCAGAAACCCCAACCTCATCCCCCATGAACTGGGGTGGAGGGGGAAAGCGCTGAGCAAAATGGCCCCTGAGCTTTGGTGACACCCCCAAAATCCATGGACTTTGGAGTCGACCTTCATTTTTCTGTGACACACAAAGTGGGTTTTTGGCAAGAGAGGAGGTGGTTGGTGAGAGGGGGTGTTGGGTGCTGGATATTGTTCAGATTTTTCTCTGTCTTTGGGAACTTTGGGGAAAATGTATACATAAGGGAGTCTGAAAAGCCTGCCCAACTCCCAAATTCCAGAACAAAGGAGATCAGTGGGAACTACAGGCAACTTGCACCCTCTGTCTGTCTGTCTCTCTGTCTGTCTTTCTCTCTCTCTGGAGCACTCTCTCAGGGAAGGGTTGACCCAGCCTCTGCTCTGGTTCTGGTTGGAGCAGTCTCAGACCCTCCTCCAGGCAAAGGAGGAAGAGGAGACATTGCCCTTAGAGGTGCAAGTCCTTGGAGGAGTGGGAGGGACTTTCCCCCAGAGCATCCAGGGCAAAATGGCTGAGCTTCTCTTGAGTCTCAGAAATAAATTGTCAGGCAAGCAGCAAACAAAGAAAGCGCTCTCTCTCTCTCTCTCTCTCCAGCCAAGGGCTGGCTCAGTGGCCAGGGCTTGGAGGACAAACAGTGAGTCCCAGGCAGGGGCACACAGCCGGGCTTGTCTGGCAGAGCATCTGGAGAGTGGGGCGATTCCTAAGAACCACAACAGGAGAGAGGCAGCTGCTGTGGGGAGAAAGCAGGGACCATCTCTCTTGTGTGCAGCCCTTCCAGAGCCTGGCGATTTGGTGAGAAGTGGCCCACCCAAGAGCTGAGAGGGGCATCTGGAGGCCCAGGAGGAAGCACCTCAGAGGGTAAAGACGGAGGAAAGAGCAAGTCCATCAGAGCTAAAAGAAGCACAATTGCTCTGTCTCCCAGATTTCACGTGCCTAGAGATCAGGAACTCCAAACGTTGTAATTTGTTTACGCCTGGTCTAGCTTCATAGCAGGCACTCGGCAAGTGTCTTAGAATAAAGCCTGCATGGATGGAAGGCAATGATGGGCCCGGCGTGGACCGACCTGTGATATCTGTCTGTGTCATGGAGCCAGGGAGGCTATGAAACATGGACTCTGAGACCAGAACCAGCCCTGAGTTGGCCTTAAGCTAGGGTGCTGCCATTATCTGGCCAGGTGACCTTGGGTAAGTTCTCATCCCCACTGGAAGCAAAGAATGGAGTACTGAAAGCTTCCAGCGTGCCCGGCTCATAAGGCCTCTAATAACCTTGTGCAGCAGGTAGTATTCTAATCCCCACTGCAGAGGTAAGGAAACTGCAGTACAGAGGAGGGAACTGACTTGCCCAAGGTCACCCAGCTAGGAAGAGGCAGGGCAGGGATTTGAACCCTGCTCCTCTGATTTCCTGGCCAACAGTTTGCTCCATGGCTGGGTCTCTGGGCCTCAGTTATCACCTCTATAGAGTGAGGTGGAAGGGTAATGGTGAGGATTTAATGATTGACGGTGAGGCCTCTGGGTCTGCTGTCTGAGCAGTGGCTGCTTCTCTACCTTTCCAGCATATGCTAAGAGCTTAAATAAAACACAAATGTCAGGTGGCTTCTGGCCATCACATAAAGACACTGTTCCTAGGCTTGGCTGTGAGCTCGGCAGCTGAGAAAGAGATGTCCCAAGCCACCTGGAATTCAGAGACGTCTTTTTCCCTCCTCCCTTAGCCTGCATATGCATGACAGGCCCAGTGCCAACCAGTAAGCCTTGCCCGCCACCTCTAGCCCCCTGCATCCCAAGTCCATCCCCTTCGTCCATGGGAGCAGATGGGATGCCCGAGCCCTTCCCTGTCACCTGGCCCCAGGTGTACCCAGCTTCCACCCCAGCAGCCTTGTCCCTCAGCTGCACCTACAATGCCAAACCCAATTAGAGCCCCTCAATCGCCTTGTTCCCCGAAAGGAAACGGAGATGTGAGTGTCAGCTGGCCTGTTTATCCCGCATCGGAACTGCCCCTTCAATTTCCCTGTGCAGAGTCCCCTGAGCTTCTCTGTGCCCAGAGAACAGTGGACAGAGCACAGTCCCTGCCGTGGTGAAAACAACCTTGAATTGACTCCAATTGCAAAGAGCAGCAGGGCCCCTCTGAGCGAGGAGAACAGGAGAACGCCAGCCAGGCCGCTGCTCCATCGCATTCCTTGGCACCAGCTCCTCAAATGGGCCCAGCACTGTGCTTCTTTCTGTCACCTTTTTGCCCCATTCTCTGAAGGTTGCTGGGAGGTGGAGGGAGAGAGTGTGGAGGGGGGCAAAGAGGGGCAAACGGCTGAGAGGACAGAGATAGACCCCAAAATAGGGCTTCTCAGGCAATGTGCCTCTGTGAGCTTTGTGAACATCCAGCATCTCTGCTCGGAGCTCACCTGCAGACCTCAGAGCCAGGGGGAAGGGGTGTGAGAGTTAGTGGGAAGCCCAGCTAATAGCGGGGATAAGGGCTGCCTGGCAGAGACGGTAGGTGCGAACACAAGCTGTGATATTTCAGCACAGACTTGGATTCAGTCACAAACAGAAAACAAAGCAAAACAACGCACTAAATGTTGTTCCAATGGTAATGTCATCAATAACAATAATAAGTAACAGTTATTGCAAGTCGATGATCTGCCAGGGAACGTGCTGTGTGCTTTACTTACACGATTGCATTTAATTTTCACAAAACCCTGTGGGGTACTCGGAATTGTCCCTTTGCAGATGAGGAAACTGAGAAGAAGAGAGCTGAGGGCCCTTGCTGTGGGATTGCTAGGCTAGTAGGTGACCCTGGAGCCCAAGCTCTGCCGTACTGTGCTGACATTCCTGCCACGGAAGAGCCATTCCCCCCCAACCTCCCCCCAGGGTGGTTCGCTTGGCAAGGACCACACTCCCCATTTAAGGAGCCGCACAGTTAGAAAGCACTTCCCCGCTTTGTTTTCCAAGGATTGAGCTTTGAGCTTTGCTGCAGCTGGGGGAGTGGGGGTGGGGGTCGGTGGTGTTCTTTAGGGGAAGCCGAGGCATGGAGAGAGGAGTTTGTGCCCAAGGTACCTGAGCTGCTAAGGTGCAGAACTGGGATTCGCACTCAAGTGCCCTGCTTCTTAAATACTTCTTCTTTTTTTTTTTTTTTTAACATTTATTTATTATTGAGAGACAGAGCATGAACAGGGTAGGGGCAGAGAGAGAGGGAGACACAGAATCGGAAGCAGGCTCCAGGCTCTGAGCTGTCAGCACAGAGCCTGACACAGGGCTCGAACTCACAGACCGCAAGATCATGACCTGAGCCGAAGTCGGACGCAAGTGCCCTACTTCTTACAGCAGATTTCTGACCTAGAGTTCAATTCATTTAAAGCTGTTTTGAGTGTTGTGCACCCAGCCACCTTTCGCTAACTCTTAGGTATCTCCCAGTTTGTCAGCACCCTCTCACTGCTCTGGAAGCCATTGAGAGTGGCCGACGAAGTCATCAGCTCCGTTTACCGTGATCTGACATGACACGAAAGCAGCATCCAATTTGATGCGAGCTGCCTGCATCGAATGGCCTTCTATTTTTATATTTGTCACAAATTGGAAATTACAAGGAGGCCAGGTCTTGCAGAGGGATTGGCTGTGGCTCCCTGAAAGCCCAGGGTGTGCAGCCAGGTGGAACGGGCCACATTAGGGTACCTGGGACCCTCTTGGATGGGGCCGGATGGGATCCTGGCATAGAGAACAGGCCGGAGAATGCAGGAGTTAGTGGCCGCCTTGGACGGTAACCTGCAGCACTCTGCCCACCTGTCAGCTGCATGGTGTCTGCAGGATCAGCATTGCATGCCAGCTCCCGAGACGACTGAGCCCTGGCCAGAGGGACATTCAAGGTCAAAGACGCCCCGAAAGACACTGACAGCAGGTTGTTTTCATGGCCTTATTGTTTGGTAAGGAGGTTGTGTACATGGAGAGGGCAGCAGCCACGGGAGGTGAACATTTGGTGTCGGTATTGCAGTTTGCTGGAACTGACCGCTGATCGTACGCCGGGTCATCAGAAGAGTACTTTGCAGTTGCAGAAAAATGTTCTTGAAGCTGTTCTGCCTTTTGATCCTGTATGAAGTATTCCAGAGGAAGAAAATATGGTCCTTGATATCCCGGAGAAGAATCCTCTGTCGAACAAAAAGAGACATTTTTTTAAAGCTTGTTTTCTCATAAAGCCCAAGTCAGAATGACCTTGACTCCGATGAGGTCTCTTTGTACACATGAGAGTACACACACGCTTAATAGGTAGAATTTGATAGTCCGAGTGCTTTTTCCGCTGAAGTTTGCAACAGCCCTAGGAGATCCATGTGAAGATATTATTATTATTACCATTATTGTCTCTGTCCTTTGGATGGGGAAACTGAGGCTCAGCAAGCCCTGAACACACTTATCCCTGACCTCTGGATTCCCAGCTGGTGGTATTCACCTCTACTAAACCCAAGTCCAAATTCACCAGGTTGCCCCTTGAGAAGAAGTCCAGGCAAGCCCAATCTGCAGCAGACAGAACACCAAGCAGAGGGGACTGATTGCAGGATAGTGTGGGAAGGCATCACCATGCAGTTTGGGAGAACAGGGCTCTGGCAGTGTTTAAGCCTTAGTTCCAGTTCTGAGCTCTGGCAAGAAGCTAACATGTCCTCAGTTATGCCCAGAGTTTGTGAAGTCTGACGTGTGCTCATTTGGCTAGGGGGCCCCCAGTGGTGGCCAGATTTGGGCGGGGGGGTGGTGCTGGGGAAGAGGGAATGATTGATTACTCTTAGACACCCGCATGAACACAAGCATGCTTCTCTAGATGGATTTGGGTGGAAACAAATAAACCAGGAGCACTATGAAGTTGTCTAGAAGGATCTCAGGGTCTTGGTAACCAGGAAGCGTGTGGGGAAGTATTCATAGGTGCGCCTCGGGTTGTCTGGGACCTACTGGAGGAGCAGACTGGGTGGTTCTGAGTCGTTCCCAGCCAAGAGGGTAGGAAAGGGGAGGGAGTCCATCACTCATTCTGGCCATTACCTTATACCCTGGAGATTATGAAAAATCACAAGTTCTGGGAGCTTCCTTCTGGGGTGTTGGGGAGGGGGCAGGGACACCTGACAGTTTGACTCGTCCTCTTGCTGGTGGCCAGCCAGTCCCCAACCACTGAGTATGGAGTGCCCCCTGGGCACCAGTCCTGGGCCATCTGAGGTTTGTGAGAAGGATGCTAGGGATTGGTGGGGGGGTAGGTGCTACTGTCCCCATCAGCCAGAGGAGGACCTGGAAGCTGAAGGAGGTGGAGTCACTTACCCTGCTTTGCACGGCAGAGTTTCAACCCAAGCCTTGCTGATGCTGACCCCCATGTACCTTTTCCTGTTGCCCACTGCCTCTGGAAAGCACCTGAGTGGAGGTCACAGTAGAAGAGACAGGGGCTTTGACTCACTGAGGCGGAGTGTAAGCTATATGAAACAAGCAACCAAAGCCAAAGGCTTCTGTGCCCTTGATTCTGAGGTCCAGCTCCCCTGCTGCGTGAACCCCTTTGCCCCTTTCCTCCCATGTCAGATGTTTTCGGAGCTTGGGATCAAGGTCTCACCCATGATTTTTGTTTTTTAAAGTCGTTTTGGGAACAGGGAAGAAGTTATCATACTGAAGAGTATTATGTGAAGATGGAGTTGAAATGTATACATTTTTAACAGGTTGGTAGCAAATGATCAGATACTGACAAGCCCTGATTTTGAACTCTGACTGTGATCCAGGCACTGAGCTGAGCAATTGACAAGCAGTGTTCTAGGATCCTCAGTAAGGAAACTGAGGCCCAGGGAGCTCACGTGGTTGCCCAGGCTCGCTTTGCTGACATGCTGCAGAGTTGCGACTCAGATCTGGGTCTGCCGGATCCCTGAGGCTTGGGCTTGCAGTCCGGGCAGGCCTCAAGCCTGCAGGGGACAAAGGGTAGGTCCTTCCCCTCTCTGGACTTTGCTTTCTCAGTCCATAAAGCCAAGAGGTTTGGACTGGACTGGACCATGGGCTGCTCCCCAAGCCCGGCGCCAGCTCTCCAGGCAGGGGAAGGGTGGCTGCACACCCCGCTTCCTCCTCCATTTCCCCCATAATAGCCTCCTGAGACTAATGACTGGGGAAGATAAGAGCCCTTTCTCCAAATGGCAGTGAATGCCACTAATGACAGAGCAGATGCAGCACTGTTAATTATGCCGCGGGTATTAAATGAAAATGCCAACCCCGGAGGAGTTTAATAGCGCCGCTGGGCTGGCAGTGGCCATGCCTAAAAGCGGTGCCATGGACCTGGGCCAAGGCAGAACGGCCCCCTCCCCAACTGTGGGGCCAGACAGGAGCCACAAAGCTTGTCTACACGGGTCCCCCTCCCCAGCGTGGGGTCCGCAGTGGCTCCTTGGAGCTGGGGATGTTGATGGCTGCTCTGGGACATTTTTGCAGAGGCCTCTGGGGGCCTGGATGAGTTGCCTTCAGGGGCAGATGTGGGCAGACAACTGGGCCATATAAAATTTTGAGCGCCTTCTGTATGCCAGGTCCTAGTTGGGTTGTGGAGACAAATCAGGTATTGTTTCTGGCCTTTGACGAGCTACTCACAGTCAAAGTGTATGTTCCCTGTAAATAGAAATGCCATGTCTTCGGGAGTCTCTGGGGCCCAGCATAGTGGGACACGTAGTAGGTACTTACCTCTTGCTTTCTGTTGTCTACAAGGCTTCTTCAGTGAGAGCCAGAGGCCACACGGGTGGGGGTCAGAGCACGATCAGCTGTGTGCTGAATGAGGCCCAACAGGCAGGCGGACTGGCTCTCTTCTCTAGGCACACCAACCTAGCCTTCCTGGACAGCTGGACTTACCACCTGCGGGGTGACCATGGACAACATTTTTGCCCTCTGAACTTCAGTTTACACATCTGCAAAATGGGGAGAGTTGGGGCTATGATAGCTGCAGGCAAACTTGTGTCTTTTAAGCATCCCCAGCTCTGAACCCACAGGGTCACAGAGATTGCATAAGCGTCTGAAAAGTGACATTTTGGTGGGCAGTTCAGCAGAAGGAGAGACTTCGGTCACCAAAGGTAGCTTCTGGTTCGTTCCTGTGGACTTAAGATGTCACTCAGACCTCTGTCTGATCTCCAGTAGCTCCAGACCCCTGCCTCCTGCTTCCCGGACCTGGAAAATTGTTTCTTAGGTTTTTCTAGGCCAGAGAAAGTCACAAAACCCACCCATTTCCGACACCCTTGCATTACAGATGGGTAAACTGAGGCCCAGAGAGGAGGACCCCTAGGGCCGCAGGTGCTAGGACCCAGAACTTCTAACCCCTAACCCAGTGCTCTTTCCCCTTCCCCAAGCCAGCCCAGCTCCACTGTTGAGAAATTATTAAATAGAGTTGGTGGAAGGACTCTGGTTGCCGTGACAACGGAGCCTGTGTCCTCGGGAGATAATGGCGTTGCACAGGCAGAGTGATGTGTGTTGAATGCTGATTCGGGACCTGCTAGAGTGAGTGAGCAAGAGTGCAGAGGGGACAGTGTCTAGGGTTTGAGCTCCCCAAGAAGGAGGCTTGGGCTGGGTAGGTGGGGACAGCTGTGGGGACACTCGCCTTGCCTAGTTCCATCGCTCCCACAACCTCGCACAGAGGGATAATTACCTCCCCTTCGTGGAGGCACGAAGTAGGGCCAGGAGAGGTGAAGTGACTCTTCACCCAATCACACAGCCAGGGGAGAGGTGGAGCTGGGATTTAAATCTCAGGCTGGTGCCAGAAGTCTAGGCCCCAGAGAGTGCCTGGAGAGGGCATCCAGAGAGGGCAGACAGGTTGGTGGGACAGGGAACCAGAATGGACCCCACTCTGAACCCTGCCCTCTGGGCACCTCAACCCCTCTGAAGACTGCTGAAGAGAGTGCTCACAGAGATCCTGATGGGCCAGGGTTGACAATCCCAGCCCAAGAGGAATGGGTAAACAGTATGGCAAGGTGGCTACCCCTATCAGCTTTGGAGCCAAAGTCAAACCCCACCCTGCCGCTTCCTAGCTGCGTGATCCTGGACAAGTCACCGTACCTCTCTGAGTCCCCGTGTCCTCATCTGCAAAAACGGAGACAAAATAACGGACTGAGCTCATAGGATTATTCTCAGACCAAATAAGGTAAGGGAGTTAGAGCGTCAAACCCTGCTTGTGAGCGTAGCTCAATCAACAGTAGCTATAATTATTGACCAAAGAGGAGAGGCCAGGAGAAGAGCCCGCTCCCAGCCATGTATCAGCTTGTAATTTGGAAGAGTGGAACTGGCTAAAATGAGTGTGAAAGTGATAAATAACAGAGCTCTTCGTTCCAGGCTAGTGGATATCAGTCGAACAAATGAACAGCCCCCATCACCAAAAATATACATAAATATTTTGCATTTGGAAAGCATGATTGATGTACCTCACTGCAGTGGGCTGTCCCTAAAAGCCCATGTGCAAACCATGATGGGGGAAATTGCCTTTTCTCTCTGCCAGCTATCTAAATGACCCCATGCTGTAAACCCTTTTGGAAAGTGAATACTCTCACCCACGCTCATCATTTCTCCCTCTCACGCAGCTGGTGCAAAATATTGACTCCCCTAATAGGGGATTGGAGAGCATGGGGTTAACACCCTGAGAAACCCCAAAGTGCATCATTTGCATGCTGGCAAAGATGTGATGGAGCTGGCAGACAACCCCACTCCTTTTGGGAAGCAGAAAGAGGGTGCTGGATTCAGCCATTTAGCTGTTTTAAAAGCAGTGGTGAGAGCTGGGATCCTGATTACTTGGACGCAAGCAACCATTTTGTTTGTTTCCGCAAACCTGTCTGAGGAGATCCACCCCCGGGCATAGCAAGCAACCTGCTTCTGGATACCCAGAGAGGGAGGGTCATTTGTTCACTGCTGATCCTGGGGCTGGGTGACAGGGTGTGAAGCAATGAGCCCGAAGACCTTGGATTCCCACTCCTCCAACTTGGCCAGGCAGGAGAGGGGTCAGGGAGACTCATTCAGCGGACAAATGAAGACAGCTGACATTTAACCAGGATTGGAACGAACGTGCTAATTGCAGGAAAGGTACACATGTCCACTTCAGGAGTTGCGTTTAATGGACAATTTGCTCTGAGAATTTGATTTTATCAGCACTTCCCAGTGGTTTGCACCGCTCTCTTCTATTGATTGCCTATAGGTTAAGATAACGGTGGCATTCTGCCCAGGACTTTTTCCCACAGCTATCAAAAACAAAACAAAACAAATAATACTAGCCCTAATCAAGTGATTTATTATATCTGCCAGGTAGCAAGCATTTACTCTGTACCAGGTTCTGTGTTAACCACTTTACGTATTAGCTCATTTAATCCTCATAGTAGCTAAAAGTAGATACCATCGCCTCTGTCTGAGAGAGGTTGGGTGACTAACTTGGGTCACACAGCATCTGAGCTGAGACTCAAAACCCGGATTTTCTTGTCCTCAGGGCCAGTGCCCTTAACCACTACCCTGTTCTGCCTGCCCCTATCATAGCTGACAGATCAATCTCTGAAGACCTTTGACCTGTTCAGCAGAAGTTATTCATGACTTCCTTCATTGTCCATGGACTTCAGAAAACTCGCTCAATAAAAATCCCATTTTCCCAAGTGGGTAGGTTTTTCTTGCTGCATGTGATTTTTCACTTTACAAACAAGGGGAGATCTGTACTGTAAAGATTCCTTTAGAAACCTAAGTGCATGAATCAAGAACAGATGCATTGGCCAAAGTGAGCATTCATGTGAGTCTTTTAAAAATAAAATCAGCTTTCTCTTGTGGGAAATATTTGAGACCCAGGAATCTGACCCTTAATCAACCCTGAAAATACACACCCTCCTCATTCTCGCAAAATATTCTAAAGCAGAGTCTCTCAACATTTTTTTTTTTAAAAAATCCGACTGAGCTTGTATTAAGAGAACAATAGGATTTGTTGTTTCCCAAATATAAAATTACAATACTGAATGTGCCTTTTTGATGCTCCCATCCCAGTGAGTTTTGCGTATCTCCGCTAGGGAAAGGGAAAGAGTAACTTTGTCCTTCTACCGCTTAGGAGAAGAGCTTTCTGGAGTGACTAGATTGCACCATGTATGTTAAGATTGCAAACTCAAGGTCCAGTGAAGGCTGGGCAGGTCAAAGAAATGAGTAAAGAGGTCAGGGATGAGATAATTATCATGGCGGGACTTACAGTAAACTGGGAAACACATAACTGCTCCCTCCCCCCAGTCCCTGCAAACTGAAGTTTTAAAATTCTGATACTGCTGAACCAAACACTTACAGGGGACCTGTTCAGCCCCGCAAGCCATTAGTTTGAGATCCCTGCTGGTTCTTATTGTGACTTTGTATGATCTTGATCCAGACGGTCTATCTTTGGGGCTTCAGTGTGTTCATCTCTAGAATGGAAGCAAGAAAGCCTGCAGAGTGGAAACAGCGCCCCAGGTGTGGATGCTCGATAACGAACTGTGGAAATGCCCAGAAGTGCCATTCTGTGAAGCGGAGTCAGCTCTCCATCTAGGCTGTGCGTCTGCGTGTGACTTATTACAGATTATCACTTAGTTCAGCCAGTCCCTGCAGTACTGTGTTTTCTTTTTTCCCAAATCTGAGTTTTTTAAGGGCGTTTATCCTAATGCCCTTCAGAGTCCTTCAAGCACATCATGCACAGGAAAGAATGCTTATTTAACCCCCTGGTTTTCTCACAAGTGTGTCTTAAAAGGCAAGGAGTGATGTAAAAGAACGCCAGGTGGTCAGCATGTGACTCTTATTTCCTGATCTGAATTAATCTTTTCTGACCGGTTGAGTGGGGGGGGAGGTCTTTTCAGAAGAAGCCCCCGGAGTGCAATGCTGCAGAATTCCACCTCACCAAGCAAGGAGCCAAGAACGGTAGGAGGAAAACCGCAGCCGGGAACAGCCAGGAACAGGACTGCGAGGGCCCCGAGGCTGAGAACCTTGACCTGTTCCGCTGTGGGCTCCCCTTGTTCCTGGCACAGGGTACTTCCCAGTAGGTGCCTCGAGCCCTCCTGAGGACACTGACTGATGGTCACCGACAGTGAATCCAGTGAAACCAAATGGAGGAAGCCAGTCAGGCAGGTCCAGAAGCCTGCGTTCCAGTCAGAGCTCCTTAACCACTGGAGACCACAGGCTCTGCCAACCAGCTCTTCCTGCTGAAATATAGGCCCCCTCTTTCCTTGGGTTCTCTGGAGGCTACAGTGAGATCACAGAGTAGAGCCTAGTGCAGCCCCAGGTTCAGGAACAGCACCCTGACTCCCCTCCCTCTGCTGTCCTTACTTTTTTTTCCTCCCGTCTTCCTCCTGTGGCTCTGTTCCCACCACTCTGTACTGGCCTCTCCCTCCGGTTTTCTTCACTCTCCTTTCCCCTCCTCCTTCCTGCCCTCCTCTCTGCATCCCTCCCCACTCCTAAACACCCAAGGAGGGCTGGACCCTGGACCCCAGGCACCTGCAGGAGCAGCGGGCGGCGTCCCCTCCAGGGCCAGCCGAGGAGGCTATATCCAGGCTCTCCTTGCGGGAAGCACTCAAGAGCCCACTCCTGGGGTGTACTCGTGTCCTCCGGGTCATGTGACCTCATGGTAGCACCCTGAACCGGCTGCAGTGGAAGCATTTACGCCATGGAAATCAACCTTCTGTTTGCCCTCCTGAGGGCCCATTGGTGAACTCCGGCACACTGCTGCTTTGGAGACCAGTGCCACCTTCTCCTACGCAGACATTTCTTGAGGACTTATAATAACAACGTCCCCTGTCACAGAGAGGGACATGGGATAGAGGGGGACAGAGGGTGGAACTCAGTGCAACACGTATGCATCTATCACTGAAGTGCTATGGGGGAAACAGGGCAAGTGGAAGACCTGGGTTCCATTCGTACAGAGGTGACAATGTCGCTGGGGGGATGAGACTGGATAGAAGTCAAGGTATGTGTAGCGACAGGGCCTTCACCTTCACCCCCACCGTGAACCCAGCTCAGATGCTACCCTCCGTCCCCCTTCTACTGCCCCCCTCCCCAGGTGCCAGACTCTGGCCAAGTCATCAGACCAAATCCCCCCACCTTAAAAGGCTCTGGTGACCCCCAAGTTTCCCCCGGTATCCAAGGTGGGGAGGGGCAGTTAGAAGCAGAGGCTCCAGAATCAAACTGCTGCCTCCTGGATCTGGGACCACAGGCAAGGCGCTTTCCTGCTTTGAGCCTCAGTTTCCACATCTGTGCAGTGAGAGGTCAACATGATCATCTGTGAAATGCACTAAACACTCGATAAACGTTCAGTTTGGTCACTGCTCTTACTACAGGACATGGTGCACCCCCTTTTCCTACATTCGAAACCCCTTATTGCTGCTTTCCCCCTGTCTAGCCACACACCCTGAATAACCCCAGCTTCTAGCCAGCCATACCAGGCTCCTCACTGTCCCTAAAATACATTATGCGTCTTCACCCTGTTCTATCTGCCTAGAATAGATCAGCAGCCAGGCTTGGGGTAAGGCAAGGATTCCGGTCCTGCTTTTCTAGCTGTGATTATAAAGAGAATGTCCCCACTTCTGTCCCCATCTGTCAGGGGGACAGAGTGCCATCCTCTCCCAGTTGCCTGCTGACGGGACCATCCCTCCTCTGGGCTGAGGAAGAACTTATCACAGGGATGCTGGTTACCTGTGGCCCATCCCCCAGCCGTCCCAAGAGCTCAGTGGCAGGCAGGGCCAGACTCCAGCTGGTATCTTTATCCCCCTGCACCCAGTGTGGGACCTGCTCCCCAGAGGCACACAGTCCATGCGGACGGGATTGGATTGAAAACTGCCTTGACAAGAGGAGGTGCTCTGTTGGGCTTTGCAGACATTTAGGGGCCAGGGCACATGTTAGCAAACCACTGATTGAGCTAGACAAGCAGGGTGAGAGGAGAATAAGGATGCAGATCAGAAGTGTCGTTGGAAGGCGCTGTCTGCCTCCTCTCCTTGCACTCGGAGGAGAACCAAGGCACAGAGAGCAGAAGGGACTGCTAGAGATCACACAGCTAGTAATGTGTGGAGTGGATTCCCACAGGGGCCTGCGACTCCAAAGTCTCCAGCTAGCCACGCTGTCTCCTTCCCCTGCAGACGTGGCCCCGAGGGCCAGCTCCTTGCTGCTGCACGAGAGCTGGGGACCCCCGGAGGGGATCACAGCCCCTTGGGGCTGGCTGCCTCCCCAAAGGACTCTAATTAGACCCCTGGGGCCTGGCAAGAGCTGCTCAGCCTGGATCCCATGTGGTTGCTTGTTGGCCCCTGGGATACCGGCGGGTTTGCCCAATACGACCGTGGGGACCAGTTAGCCTCTTACGGAGCCAGACCTCAGCAGCCTCTTGGGTTTCTTAAAAAGAGCGACAGGCCTTGTCCTTGTGGGGGTTTTCCCTGGAGGGAGTTGCTTGCTGGAGATGGGCCACTCTTACACACCCCAAAGGTGGCATGTGAGGGTTCCACAAGCATCCCACTAGAGACAGCAGAATAGAGTGCTTAAGAGCGTGGACACAGGAGCCCAGCTTCCTGGGTTCAATAGTTAATACATGTAAATCATTTACAGCAGGCCTTGGGCATGTTAGTAAGGGCATAACTCACTTCCTTCCCCCACTCTGAGCTCTTTTTCTTTCCATCTTTGTTAATGAAAAGTTTTTGTTGTTTTTGCTGCGTGCAACCCCAAAGAAAGAGAGCCTTAACTCCTGGAGTTTATTTCACCGTTAAATGGGTCTGTTAAGCCTCTAGCAGTTATAAAGCTGGGTTTTTTTTTTTTTCTCACTCTGGTTGTTGGGGCAGGGGAGGGGTGTGTTCTCTGGCCTTCTCCTATATTCTGGTTTGGAGGGCACCCGGGAGAACTGGACCTGCAGGCTCTCAGAGGCTGCAAACGGAGGGGAAGGGCTTGAGCCTGGGTTTTCTCATCTGCATGGGGCTGTGAGTCTGGGGAAACTCATCTATGTGAGTCACATCTCTTCTCCTCAGAATCCAGCAGGCAGGCATGAACAGTAGTAAGGCTACATATAAAGGCTTCAGAGAATTTCACACAAGCCTGTGTCTGGGAGGCACCTGCTAGGTGAGCTGACACCACCAGACTGTGAGTCAGCGGGCCTGGGTTAAATCCTGTGTGACCTTGAACAGGTCATTTGACCTCTCTGAGCCTCGGTACCATCATCTGCGAAATGGGAGCTAGTAATCATTGTAGTTTCAATGTATTTAGCACTTGCTGGGCCTGGCACAGCACTAGAAAATTCTAATCCAGTCCTCACGCTTTGTGAAGTGGTTACTGTTGGCCCCATTTCCTGAAGAGGAAACAAACACTTGGAGAAAATAAGTAACGTACTTGAAAATCACAACAGGATGCTGTGAGGCGTAGGCATTCAATAGATGCTCTTGAGAAATGCACCCGGGTCTGTAAATGACCTCTCGGGTATGTTGAGGCAAGTCAGGAGTGTGTACCAGCACAGACCTGCTTTCTTTCATCTCTTAAGTATGAATGTGTAATGATCTGGGGGGTCTGAAAGAATCATACCGTTTGTGTCCTGTGTGACCTTGGGCCGGCCACCAGCCTTCTCTGGGCCTTGTTCTTCATCGGTAGACTGCTGGGGTAGACCAGGTGTACCAGTGTGGCAGAGAATAAGTCTCAAACAGGAAGGAAGCTGCATAGGCCCTAAACCCCGCTGGCTGAGGGTCCAAGGAAAAGGGCTAGCCGTCTAGACCTGAGGTCATCTATTTTGCCTGCAGCTCTCACCCTGGCAAAGATTGACTTGTTGCCCACCCCCACCCGACTCAGGGGAGGCCTCGTAGGCCCTCTCCAGCTGCCCCCTCTCCATCCGAGCACCTTCTTCGGGGAACCTTCCCTGGCCTTCAGGACAGTCGGTGTCAAAGGCTGCCCACGACACCGGCATCCATCTGCACGCGTCCAACCTCCTTCTGACCTTCCGCACATGATGATCAGCTATTAATTGGTCCTCGTATTTGTGCCACATTTTTCAATTACAAAGCACTTCCCCGGCCATTCATCTCTTTGAATAGTGATCCGAGCTGCTATTTACTGAGCACTTCCTGTGCGCCAGGCCTTCTGTTTTCACCAGCCTCTCTCCACGCATCGTCTTGATTCAGAGTTTCACAACAATCCTGTGAGGTACAGGAGTCCACATTTATAGATGAGGAAACTGGTACTCCAGCACGCTTATGTATCTGGCCCCTGGTCACACAGGAATTTGAACCAAGCTCTTGGAAGAATCAGGGTCATCCCTAACCTAGACCTTCCAAAGCTGCCCTGGGCACCTGAATGACTGGGTCCTTGTTAAAACGCAGCTTCTGATCCTGTGGGTCTGGAGTGGGGCCCAAGTTTCGTTCTTCTTTCTTTCTTTCTTTCTTTCTTTCTTTCTTTCTTTCTTTCTTTCTTTCTTTCTTTCTTTCTTTCTTATGTTTATTTATTTTTGAGAAAGAGAGAGAGAGTGTATGTGAGCAGGAGAGGGACAGAGAGCGAAGGAGACACAGAATCCAAAGCAGGCTCCAGGCTCTGAGCTGTCAGCACAGAGACTAATGTGGGGCTCAAACTCACGATCTGAACCATAAGATCATGACCTGAGCCCAAGTTGGACGTAGAACCGATTGAGCCATCCAGGCGCCCCATAAGAGAATCACACTGGATAACAATGCCCCGGGTCAGTGAACAATCTGAGACTGCTTTACAGTAGCCCCAGGCTGGCAAGCCTCAGTTTCCCTGTCTGTCAGATGGATGAAATAGCTTTTGGCTTATGGAGATGGAATGGGGACTGGATGATATAACACCTGTGAAATGCCTGGCACACAATAGGTGCTCAATAAATGCTGGCTCTTCTCCCTTGATAGGAGCTGGCATGGGTTTGGATACACAACAGATGCTCAATAAATCTATTGAGCCCAGCATTTTCCCCCAAAGCAGAGAATAAACTGCATTATGTTTCCCTTTGGAATGAAGCCAAACCCAATATTAATTTTTTTCTTGAACCGCAGAGTTCCAAAAAGAAATAAAAGCAAGTAGAGTGATTGCAGTATGAAGCAAGCCTCTGTAATTTCTGTAATTACAGAATGGGAGCAAGACAAAGCAGGAGTATGCACAGCGTCATGGGAGGGAGCGGGGGCCCCTACTCCCAGGCCTGCTGCTCCCCCCCCCTTGCCTTCCTGGCTCTTCATGGTGCCCCACTCGCTCTGAGTGGGTTCTGGGCCCACCCCCGGACCTGGACAATGGCAGCCCTGAGACACTGGCCTTGACCTTTTGGCCTCTGCCCAAGTCTCCACCCCATGCAGCCACCAGTCCCTCTGATGCAGTGGGACAGAGGGAGGATTGTCCAAGGCGGCTGCCACCCACTCCCCTCCCCCCAGCCTGCCATCTGTGCAGGGGGCTGCTGACAGCCAGTCTGCTAGCAAGGCCTGTAAGCCCCACCTCCAAAAGAGAAACCCGGTCAACTCCTCACCACCTCTACCCTAGCTGCCACCATTCAAGTCACTGTCCTCTCTCCCTGGACTCTCAGCCTCTTAATGCACCCCCCCCTGCTTCCCCCCCCCCCCCTTCTGCAGCCTCTTCTGGGCAGAGTGAGACTTTTAAATGTAAGTCAGATTTCCCCCACCACTTAAACCCTCTACTCTCTTCCATCCCGTTTAGAAGAAAATGTGAACTCCTTGCTGTGGTCTCTGAGACCTTGTGTGATCTGGCCCTTGCCTGCCTCTGACTAGTTCTGTTCCCTCCTGTACTGGACTGCAGCCAGCCCAGCCTCCATGCTGACTCTCAAACATGCCAAGCTTATTCCTGCCTCAGGGCCTTTGCACTTGCTGTTCCCCCTGTTTGAAATAATGTATCCTAGAGAGTCATATTTCTGGCTTCTAATGCAAACTGAAAAAAATTTTTGTTCAGGCCAAATAAA
The DNA here is from genome assembly GCF_018350195.1 of Panthera tigris. Taxonomy (NCBI): domain Eukaryota; kingdom Metazoa; phylum Chordata; class Mammalia; order Carnivora; family Felidae; genus Panthera; species Panthera tigris. The sequence goes on from NC_056661.1 coordinate 52,165,439, forward strand.
ACAAGCCCAAGGGCCAACTTTGACCCATTTTGCCAGTTCTGATCTAGAGCTTCCAAACTACATTTTTTTTTTCTTATAAAGCATTTCCTCACTCAGGGGTTGGCAGAGGTATTCTTTCTGCTTGGTTTGGCCCTGTTTTTAACGATGGCTTTGGGACTTGGTCTCAACGTGCACATCGAGGAAGGAACATTTTCATGGGAACGTGTTCGTGGAAACATTTTCACCACTTTGCTGCCTTGAGTCTCTTTCTTTAACTCCTTCCCAGAGCCTCCCTGTGTGAGTCTTCTTCTCTAATACTAATCTGATCATATTATCACCCCCGTTTCATCCCTGCAACTGGCCCCTAAGTTCCTTAGCCTGGCTTTCAAGGTCCTTCACAAACTGACCTTCCTATCTTCAAACCTCCCTACTTCTGTTTCTCCACCTGGGATGCCCTTCCCTCTTTCTGACCCTGATGAACACCTATTCAGCCTTCAAAACCCAGTTCCAATGTCCCCTCATTTGGGATGCCTTCTCTGGTTGAATTAAATCATTCCTTCTAGGCCTACGGTGTCTTGTTCGTACACTCTTGCTGCACGTATCATAAGGTTTTATGATTGGCTGTAGACAGAGATATTTCTCCTTCTAGTCTGTGACCTTGTCAAGGTCAAGGACCTGGTCTTGTTAATGTTTGCAACCCAAGTGTCCGGCCCAGCTCCGTGTACACATTAGACCCTAGTAAACATTTACAACATGGAATCTTCCTGCTGGTCCCTGTTAGTTCACGGATTCAAACTCCGGTTCAAAATGCAAAGTGCTAGAAATGATTGTCCCATCCCTGTTTCAGCACCCAGCATATGCTGAGTAAGTACTTACTGAAGAAAGGAAGGAGTGAATGAGTAGGTGAGTGAAAGTGGAAAATGGATCACTTGCGGTCACACATTAACAGTGCCCTTTAGAATGTTAACTTCGGTGGAATTCAGCTAACGTGGGAGAGTATTAAGGAGGAACACGTAGCCAGATTCTTGGTCTGCGGAATATCGTCACCTGATGGGGAAGATCCAGAAGGCTCTGGGAGTGGGCCTTGGAAAAATGTCCCAAATCACAAGGTGGTGAGAGGCATTCCTATTACCCACTGCGTCGGCAGGTGGAGGAGGGCTGCAGAATGGCACTGTACAGGCTGGTGAAGAGATGCCCGGTCTCACGGCGGTGGGTCCACAGAGCCATCTCGACACTGAGCAGCCCCTGGCGGCAAAGCGCAGGAACCTGTTTCGGGAAAGGGGAAATAGCAACTGGCTAGAAGGTTGGCTCCTGCTTCAGAGAGCATTACGTTTCTAGAAAGACAGCCAGATTCCTCTGCTGTGAACTTGAACATGCCTGTGCTTTCCATGTGCCGTTTTTCGGAGAAAGGGAGCGACAGGTTAACCAGCTGGTGTCAGGAATGAAAATTGGCAAGAAGCTATTCTTGGGGGGTATTAGTGGGGCCGCTTCTGAATGTGCTGTCTGTAAGCATCGGGCCCTAGGCTTTTTAATGAACAGGGGCCCTTTGATCATTTTCCTGCCATCTACTAGATGCTTTGGACTGTCTTTTTCTTGCCAGACTTGACTTATTACAGAACAGTTCTTTATTTTATTAACTGACCACACAAACGTACCACTCCCAGCTTCGACTGGCCCAAGGTGATCAGTTAGACCACTCCTAAGTTGATATACAGAGAACCCAAAGCATGGAGATTTGAAATTTTCATTAGCTAGTTTCCCCCCTGGAGGCTAAAAGGACTATTTCCATCGGTCTGAAAATGCTGAAAGTCTGTGAAGGACCGGATGATACACCCTCAATAAATGTTAGCTGCTCTTAGTAGTGGTATTGCCATCGTCACTACCACGATGGCCTTTTGGGAAGCTGTGACACCTAGATTTGGAACCACAATCCGCACACATACAGAAATAATCACAGTGATGATGAGGGCTGAGGTTTCCTAAGCACTCACTCTGAGCTAGGTATTCCTTCCCCTGCTCTACATGCATGATCTCATGTAACCCTTCACCGCCCCATTTTACAGATGAGGATCAAAAAGGGGGTGGAACTTGCCCAGCGTTAGTAAACATGAAGGGGAGCCGAGGTCTCTGATGTAGCCCCGGGGCCGTCTGTCCCACTGCCTTGCAAGCCAGAGGGCCTTCTCCATGGGGATCCCCAAAGAAGCACCAGTTACATCAGTTCGTGGCCTTATATTGTTACCTTCATATTTTGCACGTCTTCTAAAAGGAAGGCTGCACACGCAGAGATGTGGCTCTTCAGAGGGCAGTTACAGGCATCTGGCTAAATCTTTCTCATATTCTGAAGATAGCATGTATGCCTCTCTCATGCTGAGCTCTTCAAGCAGCCGTGGACTCTGATCTCTCTGGCCTTTGCACGAGGTGATGCTAAATGTACTCATGGAGAGGGTGGTGGAATAAACCGCCCGGTGAACCAGAACTCTGCTTCCTCCCGACCTTCCACCTTTCCTATGTGTCGATGTTGAATGATTTCTTCAAAGGACATACACACCGTGTTTCCCCCTTAAACACACCCTGCCATCTCCCCTGCTTGCTGGGAGTAGGACAGAGGGGCACCTGTCTGCCTGCCTGCCTGTCTGTCTGTCACTCTGTCTGTCTCTCTCCCTGAGTGGTGTGGGGCAGTCTGAGGCCCCAGTGCACAGCACAGTAAATTTTAGTTTGGTTTGATTCTCTGTGGATAATCAACAAATGTATCCAGAGTGGAGGCCAGAAGTTGTTGTTCCCGTAGGCTACAGAGAACTTGGTCAAGTGGTAAGGGAGCCGAGATTCAAGACTTTAGCAGGAATCCTCTGAGTCAATGGGAGCAAACAGGAAATTTATGTTACCACTATGGGGATGCTTTCTTTGTAACCTCTAAACACAGGTATGTAACCCAGTCTTAAGAAAGCCTGGAATGGCAGACACAAATGCTTCCAAGATTCTCTCTCCATCTTTTTTTTTTCTTTAGTTTATTTCTTTATTTTTAGAGAGAGAATGGGTGGGGGAGGGGCAGAGAGAGAGAGAGAATCCCCAGCAGGTCTGCGCTGTCAATACAGAGCCTGATGTAGGACTCGAGCCCACGAATTGTGAGATCATGACCTGAGCCCAAGTCAAGAGTCAGACACTTAACCGACTGAGCCACGCAGGTACTCCTCTCTCTCCGTCTCTGGACCTCTGATTTCCTTCCTTCTCAGCAGATCAGCTTTCTCCGCTACTCTGAGTATAGATGGGAGAGGCTGGTCTTCTTTCTCAGTCTCATGCCAAATTCCCAGGCAAGGAGCTTTGATTGACTAGCCAGAGTCAGGTGATCAGCCCTGGTCCAAGGTGATTGGATCCTTTTGGACAAACATGGTGGCTGGAGCCCACAAGGGTAGGTCATGGGGACAGTAAAGGGCATCACTGCTTTGATAGTGAATGGCTAACTGCCCCCCCCAACAAAAGGGGTTCCATTTTAGCCTCCCCTTTTCCTGATGCTGCTCTCTCTCTTGCATATCCCAAGACTTCCTGGTAGACTACAGAATGAGCTACCATCCCTGACAATGGGAGGTCACCCTACCTGAGTCTGGAGTTCCTTCTGATGGCGCCAGGCCCACGTCAGGAACTAGATGGGCATCTGAGACAAGGCTGTGGGTCATCCTTGAGAACAAGAAACAGGGTTGGCAGTAAAGTTTCGATGGCCTGAAGGTGAACTCTGGTTCACCTCTGGCTTTCTGTGAACTCTAGGAAGAGACAATGGTGTTTGGTAATGAGGACTGCGCGTGAGGGGCCGTCAGGTGGGTGCACAGCCCCCAGGGTCCCCCCAGCGGGGCAGCGCTGAGGGAGGAGGCCGCACATTGCTTTGGCTCGCCTCCTACATCTCAGACCTCAGACCAGTGCTTCACACATTCCTGTGAGCCCTGGGGATTCCATACATTTATTCTGCATGATTTTATTAATTTAAAAATGTCTTATAGAAACTTAGAAATGTATGGTAATTTTTGGCAGAAATTTAGAAATAATGCTAAAAATCCAGAAAAGCACACACAAAAAAAAGGAAATAAAAATGACTCTTATAAACTAATCACTGTGAATACCTTAGGATATATCCCTTGGGTTTTAGAGGGTTTTTTTTTAATGAACAGATTTGGGGGTGGGGAGTGGGCAAAATTAGGATCATACTAAATGAACTATTTTGAGGTCTGCGTCTTTCACTCCATAAAACAAGGTACCGTCTCTCGTGTTCTTAAGGTGGTCTTTTACAACATTTCTGCATGTTTGGTTGGAGGATGGAGAAAAATCTCAGCTGGGTTCGCTGGCTCCCAGTTGGGCCCTGAGGAGCTGCGTCCTCTCTGTCGCCTTCTCTTTTCCTTCTCATAAAATGATGGAGTGACATCCTTGCCTTGCCCTCAAGGCAAGGTCCTGAGATGGCAGCAGGCCCCTTCCAGCATGTTCCCAGTGCCCCGTGGCCAGCACCACACTGCATGGACTCACATGGTCACCTGGCAGGGGCGCTCAGAGAGAGGCTTCCTGCACCCCTGCCGCTCTCCCCCCAGGGCTGCCCATTAGCCACTGCCTGCCAGCTCACCAGGGTCCCTCCTCATGTCTGCTTTTCAGGATCCCACCCAGGGGCTGCAGAGGGCACTGCTCTGGAGCTGACGCACCACTGAAAATCATCAGGTAACATCTGTAACCAAAATCATTACAACCATTTGTGGAGTTCTCTCTGTAAACCAGTCAGGTGAAAAGTACTCTTACAGCTATTAAAGCTTAGTTTTGCCACCCTTCTACAGGCTAGATAAGATTACTCCCATTATATAGATGAAGAAACTGAGGCTAGAGCAATAAAAAACAGTGCTTAGGGTCACTCAGCTTGTAAAAGGCAGACTGGAGATTTGAATCCAGGATGGGACCGAGCCCAACGTCATACACTGTCCTCTACCCCACGCTGCCTCTGGAACTAAAGAGGTAAGGAGAGTGCAGGGTGTAGGTGGGATATATCTTGGGTCAGAGAGGTCATGTAAACTAGTGGTCCTTCTTCAACTGATGGCTGGGACTGGCTCCCAGCATAAGAATCTCCTTTTGCAGAATTTGTTAAATGTATGGATTCAGGATGCATCTCCTTGAGATTCTGATGTGGGACATCTGGCGTGTGACCTGGGAATCTGCATCGTTACAGAGTTTCGCAAAGAACTTGGAAGCGTGGCCAGGCTTGGGGTTGCTGAGAAAATAGTAACAAGTCCCCACCATTTGCCAGGTGCAGGGTCCTCATTGAATAAGCAAAGAACAACCGCCCAATGAAGGACATACTATTATCATAACTCAATTTTTTAATATATTTTTAAATTTATTTTTTAACTTACATCCAAGTTAGTTAGCATATAGTGCAACAATGATTTCAGGAGTAGATTCCTTAATGCCCCTTACCCATTTAGCCCCTGCCCCCTCCCACAACCCCTCCAGTAACCCTCAGTTTGTTCTGTGTATTTAAGAGTCTCTTATGTTTTTGTCCCCCTCCCTGTTTTTATATTATTTTTGCTTCCCTTCTCTTATGTTCATCTGTTTTGTATCATAAAGTCCTCATATGAGTGAAGTCATAGGGTATTTGTCTTTCTCTGACTAATTTCACTTAGCATAATACTCTCCAGTTCCATCCACGTAGTTGCAAATGGCAAGATTTCATTCTTTTTGATTGCCGAGTAATACTCCATTGTGTGTGTTCTTTATTTATCCATTTATCCGTAGATGGACATTTGGGCTCTTTCCATACTTTGGCTATTGTTGATGGCACTGCTATAAACATTGGGGTGCATATCATAACTCAGTTTAAATGATCAGGAGAGCAGGGTCTAGAAAGGTTAAAAAATATTCTCAAAGTCACACAGCTCAAATGTGAAAGAGGACTGTGATGATGAGAGTCTGTGCTTATATACCGCCTTCACTCACCACCTGTACTGGGTCACCTCCCTGTTCCAGCCCATGGTTAAGCCCCACCATTACATTGGTCATGGTTACTATGACCTCAGGGAATGAGAAATCTAGTTGTACCCCACGAGGCAAAGATGAGGAACACTTAATATTTCTGTCTGAATATTTGGTCTCCTCGGTTTTCTTTTCTGAGCAAGACCCATGATGAGGGCATGTGACGCAGATGCAGGTTTGACGTTAGCTCAGGAGCTATGAAGACACCACATCCCCACGCACAAGTCTAGAAACAAAGGGTACTGCCCTTCCTCTAGGAGAAAGAGGGCTTATGAGAGAGCCTTCTCCAGCTCCTAGGTTGTTTGGGGTTATTTTATTTTTGTAATTTTGGGGCAACTCCAGGATCTTGCCACCCTTCTGTGCCTATTACCCCACCCCTCTCTTCTCCCAGGGTGACCTTGAGCCGCAAAACTGCTGTCCGCGTGGACCGGGGCCGACATCGCACGTCCATCTGCCAGGACCTCTGTGTCCAAACTCCGAGACATGGCGACCAATGGCAGCAAGGTGGCCGATGGGCAGATCTCCACGGAGGTCAGCGAGGCCCCTGTGGCCAATGACAAGCCCAAAACTCTGGTGGTCAAGGTGCAGAAGAAGGCAGCGGACCTTCCAGACCGGGACACGTGGAAGGGCCGCTTCGACTTCCTCATGTCCTGTGTGGGCTATGCCATCGGCCTGGGCAACGTCTGGAGATTCCCCTATCTCTGCGGCAAAAACGGAGGTGGTAGGTGCTGGCCTGGCAACCTCCCAGCCGGGCCTGGACCCCTTGGAGAGTGTCACACTTGGGCGTTTTCTGGGGCAAACTCAGGGGAAGGGGTCCCCTAAAGACTCCAAAGGGAGTACCAGGCCCCATTTCCTGTTTCTTGTCCCTTAACCAAAAGATTCCCAAAAGGACAAGTGTCCTTTGTTAACACCACCAAAAAGTTCACCTCTTCATTTTGCAAAGAACGGGGGACATAGTTTGAGCAAAGGACATCCTTGGACCTCAGTTTGGCTGTGGGTGCTGCTTTTGAGGCAGAGGGTAAGGATATCATGGCCGGGACCCGAAAATGCCCTGCCGTGATGCTCCCTCTGACCGGGGCTTCTCCAAAGCCTTGGGGTCACGAGCGTCTCTCTTCTCAACCCCACAGGGGCCTTCCTGATCCCCTACTTCCTGACCCTTATCTTTGCGGGGGTCCCTCTCTTCCTGCTGGAGTGCTCCCTGGGCCAATACACATCCATCGGGGGCCTGGGGGTGTGGAAGCTGGCCCCCATGTTCAAGGGTAAGTCTGCAGAGTGGGGGGCCATGTGCTGGTGCTCCTGCCCACAGAACTATGGTGAAACCAGGCCCTTCCCGGCACTTCCATCCCCACTGGAGAGGGGGACCTGCTCGGTTCGCTTCTGAGCAGAGTGGAGCCCTCACAAGGAGCTAGGTGATAGATGGTGGCATTGACTATAATCTAGGGTGAGGGAGGTGGACAGGAGTGCCCAGTGCAGAGGCCACCCCCCCCCCACCAGCCTGCTGTCCTGTGAATTTATTTCCCTAGCCAGGGCTGGTGCAATTTTCTTTGCTTCCTTACTCAGTGCCTGACACTCAGATAGATATGTGGAGAAGCATTCTTGCCTGGCAAGCTCAGACTCCTGCCCCACCTGCAACCAGCCAGTGCTGGGCCGCAGACCCAAGTTCCCACTTGCCAGATGTGTGTGACCTTAGCTAAGTTCCTAATTCTCTCTTAGCCTCAGTGCCTCAATAACACCTGTCTCCAAGGGCCAGTGAGCTGGTGGGCATCATGGAAAATGATAAGAATGGCACTCACTGGACAGTTATAATTTTTTTTAATGTTTATTTATTTTTGAGAGAGACAGAGACAGAATGCGAGTGGGTTAGGGGCAGAGAGAGGGAGACACAGAGTCCGAAGCAGGGTCCAGGCTCTGAGCCGGCAGCACAGAGCCTGATGCAGGGGTTAAACTCACAGACCATGAGATCATGACCTGAGCCGAAGTCAGACGCTCAACCAACTGAGCCACCCAGGCGCCCCATGTAATTATTCTATGAAATGTCATGCTGGCGTGTCCACTCCCAGGTGTGGGCCTTGCTGCTGCTGTGTTGTCGTTCTGGCTGAACATCTACTACATCGTGATCATCTCCTGGGCCATCTACTACCTGTACAATTCCTTCACCACAGTGAGTGGACCCTTGCACCGCCCCCTCCAGAAGGAGCCAGACCCAGAGCCTGCTCTCTGTCTGCTGGGACTACCTTTCTGCTCACAGTGCTGTTCCTTGGGTGGAGGGTGTGGTTTATGTTCAGTGGTCCCTGTCTCCCTGCAAGTTGTAGCACCATGAACCAACAGCTGCTCTGGGCCAGCCACTGAGCCAGGTGCTTCATGGGGGCTAACATCTACTCCTCTTGACACCCTTCTTTTTTTTTTTTTAACGTTTATTTATTTTTGAGACAGAGAGAGACAGAGCATGAACGGGGGAGGGGCAGAGAGAGAGGGAGACACAGAATCGGAAACAGGCTCCAGGCTCTGAGCCATCAGCCCAGAGCCCGACGCGGGGCTCGAACTCACGGACCGTGAGATCGTGACCTGAGCCGAAGTTGGACGCTTAACTGACTGAGCCACCCAGGCGCCCCTTGACACCCTTCTTAAGGTGGCTTTTGTTAGCTCATTTCATACAGACCCAGACTTCCTTGGTTCCAATCCTGACCCCAGGATATACCAGCTGTGCAACTTCGAGAAAGAAACTTAACCTCTCTGAGCCACAGTGCTCATTTATACAATGAAGGTAGAAAGGAAACCTGCCTCATAGAGTTGTTGTGAGGATTAAGGAGTAAATATGTGCAAAAGGCTTAGGATTATACCTCACAAAGAACAAGTACAGTAAAGTGTTCACTGTTAACATCAGTGTGCAGAGGGTCAAACAGGCGAGATCTCTTACTCAAGGTCACATAGCTAGGAAGCGGCCCCCAGATGAACACACAAGATATTGTGGTGCCGCTCAGAAAGCTGGTTTTCAAAGGGATATGATCAAGGTTCAAGTTTCAGCTCTGACACTTAGGAGCTGTGCGATCTCGAACAAGTTGCTGCCCCTCTCTGATCTCTAAAATGGGGATCTCAACATGACCTGCACCTGAGAGCTGTTGAAGAGGGGAGGCGAGGTAATGGATGGCTATGAGGAGGCTCGGGGGACTGTGAGGATGGACAAGGTACGCTGGGACCACTGTTGCCATCCCCTGGGGGCTCAGTTGTGTTTGTCCATGCCCCTGTGCCTTTGCAGACGCTGCCGTGGAAACAGTGTGACAACCCCTGGAACACAGACCGTTGCTTCTCCAACTACAGCGTCGTCAACACCACCAACATGACCAGCGCCGTGGTAGAGTTCTGGGAGTAAGTGTGGGGCCATCGGTGACAGGGGTGCCTATCAGCCAGGGCCAGCAGGAGACAGAGGCACCCTCAAAAGGGTGATGGGAGCTGATGATGTGTGCAGGGCTGAGGGGGAAGCGAGGGAGAGTGAAGTCCCTTTCTCCCTCCTAGAGAGCTGGGCCATGGAAAGGGCCACTAGTTACAAACTGGGGAGAATGAATTGCTTCAGTACAGAGAATGAATTCCTGCCTTCTCTCTCCTCCTGACCAGTGGCTCCTGCCATTGGTCAAACCTAGCTAGAAGCCAGAGGACAAGGGAGCCAGCCATATAGGCATAGCAGCCAGCCTCCTGGGGCACAGAACAGAATGGACAAGGGTGAAGAGTGAGCCCTCGGAAGGGAGTAACCAGCACAGGACAAGGAGAATTGCCAGGAGAGGCCAACAAAATCCCAGCTCATCCTGAAAACCAGTCCAGTCTACTTAGAATCCCAGAGTTGTTTGGACTAAAGGCACACATGCACACACACACACACACACATGCATACACACACACACACACACATACATGCACACATACACACACGGTACATACTGAAGGCCGTGCTGATTGTATCTTCAGGAGAGCACATCATAGATTGTGTGTTGGGATATTGATTTTACTAAAAGGGGCCTTGGGATCCAAATCTCTTTGGCATGAAGGAGGCATTTGTGTTGGGTAGCTTGAAAGGGTCTGGGAGCACTCTGGAAGTTTCCACAGCACCTTAGATAAGCTGCCAGGAGGAACTGTTCTCAGGAGGTGTCAGAACACGTGATGCTAGTCTTTGTGCAGAAATGTCCTTGGCTAGGTTGGTCTCCTTACAAATAAAATTAGATTCTTTGGCTTCTGCTTCTTTCCAGCATCTGCCACATACCCATTCCGGACTGCATTCAGCCCTTTATTCAGTAAACATTTCTTGAGTGCTTACTGTGTGCAGTGTGGTTAGAGGCATGGCAAACATAAGCAAACAGGCAGTCGTAACACCAGATGAGCAAGGCTAAGAGGGGGGGATGCACGGGAGGCTAGAGGTGCCCCAAGTTGGTACCTGGACCAGCCCAGGTGAGGAGTGACATCTAAGGATGAAAACCACATAGGAAGGACAGGTGTCAGCAGGAGGAAGAGAATGCATGAAGGCTTGGAGGCAGGTGAGCGCAAGCCAGGCACAGGTGAGGGGATGGGAGTCGTCCAGGCTGATGAGCATTTGAGGGGCTTCAGGGGGGGCTGAGACTGGAGAGAAAAGTAGGGCCAGCCCAGAAGGGCCTTGCAAGGTCAGCCTGGGGGAGGCTGGGCTTCATGCTGAGGAAGTAAAGAGCTATTCACTGTAGGGTTTTAAGCAGGTGAGTGATACGATCAGATGTACCACTTAGAAGGGCCTCTGGGGCTAGAAGGGAGTGGGGACAGAGCAAAAATGAAGGTGAGGGTCTAGCTAGGAGGGCACTGCAGCCATGGTGAGCAATAAGGGTGGCCAGACTAAGGTTCCGGCAGGTCCCTTGAGCAAATAGCACACTCTCTGCCAATTAGTATAATGGACCCCACGGTCTCCAGCCAGCTCCTGGATCTCAGTGACCACAGATGTCAGCACAGTCCCAGTGGAGGATGTCATCTGTGTTCAGTCCCTGGGTACCCCCAGGTCACTCCAGCTCCCACGTGACTTTCTGCTCTCTCCACTGTTCCACCAGGCGGAATATGCATCAGATGACAGACGGGCTAGATAAGCCAGGTCAGATCCGCTGGCCTCTGGCCATCACCCTGGCCATCGCCTGGATCCTTGTGTATTTCTGTATCTGGAAGGGTGTTGGCTGGACTGGAAAGGTAAGGCCTGTGCACAGTGGGGACCAGAAGGGGACAGATCTACAAGGGGATTTCTGCTCTGGGCAAGGAGTCTGCACCTCAAGGAATCCCGTCGAACCTGGAGTGAAGCAGTTCTCTTCATCTCCCTCTGCCTTGGTTTCCTTTCCTGTAAAATGGGAATAATAACACTACCTACCTTCTGGGCAGCTCTGAGGATTACATACCACAATGCAAGTCAGACAGTTACACAGAGCCATGACAAAACACGTGGTAAACTTTGCTCAAGGACCATTGAACAAACTGTCCCCGCACATCTCCACTGAGCCAGGCCTTGTAGGGTGATCCAGAGATGAATATTCCACATCCCAGCCTTTGAGGAGCATCAGAAATGGATCAATGAATGGTTAAATACTCAGGCCCTGTTCTGGAACAGTCCTGAGTTTAGATCCCAACTTCCCTGTTTACTTGGCTAGGTGACCTTAGACAGGTCACTGCTCTGAAACTCCATTTCCTTCTTTAAAAAATGGGGCTTATCTGTTGGTTTGTCATGAAAATCAAATGGGATGATGATTTTGTAAAGCTCTCAGCTAGCGAGAGGAATTGTACTTGTTTTGTTTTTGTTATTGGCAAGGGCAGAGCAGGTCAAGCTTGGAGGGGCGGGGAGGTCCATCCTGGGGACATCTGGGGAGCTCACCAATCAAGTTAGGGGTAAGGGACTGGCCTCACTCCCATTCCTTTCTCCTTAAAGCCCCACCCCAGGAGTCCAGGGACAGAAGATGGCTCAGCCTGTCACTGGCCCTAGCCTGAAGGGAACTTAGAGGAGACCTGTCTGAGTTCTTATAGCAAGTAAGGGAGAGAAGGGATTTGAACTGAATCAGGCAAGAGCAGGGAGGTCCAGACTACCTAAGCTGATGTGAGCAAAACAGAACCTTAACAAATTCCATGCTTGGGCATGAGTGCAGGTGATGAAAAACTCACCAATTCCAGTCTGGTGGGACCTTTGGACCTACCAGGTTCTCAGTTCCAAATCCAGTGTCAAAACCTCTCGAATGTGTCCTTAGACTAGGCAGTCAGGAGGAGGGCACAGGTGTCTCCCATCCCGTTTTTAAGAAACAGAAGAATGTAGGGGCTAAAGGCACTGGAAGAAATAGAGCTCAGCTTGAATCTCAGGCCCCTGATTCCTAGCTGTGTGTGCTCGGGCAATCTATTTCACCTCTCTGTGCCTCAGTCTCCTCATCTGTTAAATGGATACAATAATAGTACCTTACAGGGTTGTCATAAAGACTGAGGAGAATAATCTATGCAGAATATGTAGCATATGCCTAGCCACCATATACCATATACCATGTAGACAATCCATGATATCAGTTATCTTTTGAGTGAGTCATCCAATCCATCAGTAAACACTTATTAAGCACCTAGTGTATACCTGACTCCATTCTGAACATGGAAGACAGATTAAAGTGTAAGACCTAGGCAATATATATTAAGCATGTTGTATGTCCTCTGAGTAGGCAGGTTGATTGTATCCATTTTCCAGACAGGAAAATTCTTGGTTCAGAGAGGATAAGAAATTGATCCAACGTCACACAGCTTATAGGTGCTGCAGATGTTTCAAATTCCTTTTTCCTAATTCCGAGTACAGTGGTGTTTCTAGTGGATTATGGCTGCCTTTCCTAACCCTGAAGAATCTCAGATCCATTGCGGGAAATGAAACTATGAAATACAAGGGTTATTGAATTTGAAAACTGCTCTTTCACAACAGCGGACAAAGAAGTGTAATCTCAGACAATGACATCAGTCTTTTGATTATCAATTTGGCAAAAAAAAAAACCCACATACTTTTTAATGATTATACTCAGTGCTGGCACCTTTGTGGGGAAGGTGCGCTCTGAAATGCTGGACAAAGTTCGGTTTCTGGAAGGTAATTGAGCAATATGGATCACAAGCCATTGAGAAATTTATCCCTTTTTAGTCAATAATTCTACTTCTACAAAATTTTCCCAAGAGTGGTATAATAATTTTCTGGACAAAGTTTTATATATAGGGGTGTCCAATGTTGTATTAGTGACATTCATATAAAATGCATAAAAAAGTTAGTGACATTCACATAAATGGATAACAGTAGGGGAAACTTTAAAAAGGATGGTAGAGCCTTCTGAGGGACTATTCTGCATAATTAAAGATCGCATTTTTAAGAGACAATAAAGCAATTTTTAGTAAAGAAATAAAGTTGTATGTACTGTGTTTTTGAATTTTAAACATGTTAAATGAAGATGCAAGTACATAATTTGAGCATCACTTTGTAAGAAAATGTGATCATATATGCAAAGCAAATTCTCAAAAGATGAACATTAAAATGTTCACCCCCATGCTTTTATGTACTAGGCATTTATTGAGTGTTTCTTATATACCATGGGCCGTTCTAGGCACTGGGAAAACAGAACTGAACAAGACAAGTCCTCTCCTTCATGTAACTTAAATTCTAGGAGCTGTTGAAGGGAAATTTGTGTGTGTGTGTGTGTGTGTGTGTGTGTGTGTGTAAAATTTTCCTGACACCATATTGTACTTGAACAATTTAGACAAAAGTCAAAAAATAAAGGAGGGGTCGAGGGAAGGAAACTCCAGGTGCTGAGCTGGTTGGTTCATACTCCAAGGAGAGGCTTCAGAAAAGTGGACAAACACAGCCAGTTAGGAATCCAGGAAGGCTTCCTGGAGGAAGATGAACTGGAAGTAAGCCCAGGGCCACAGGAGATACTGATGTAGGTGAAGTGGGGGGAGGGGAAGAATGGGCGCGCTGGAGTGGGGGTGACGACCTTGTTGCCAACTCTTCTCCCAGGTGGTTTACTTCTCCGCCACCTATCCGTACATCATGCTGATCATCCTGTTCTTCCGTGGAGTTACGCTGCCCGGGGCCAAGGAGGGCATCCTCTTCTACATCACGCCCAACTTCCGCAAGCTGTCCGACTCTGAGGTGAGTGCCTTCCCAGGGCCCCGCCCCTCTGGCCGGGTGAAGGGCCCACCTGAGTCCTGAGCCACCGTTTACCAGCTTTAGGAAAAGTTCCTGTACCTCTCTATCCCTCATGGAAACCAAGATGGTTGCCAGGTAGAGCTGGTTACCACGTGTAAAAGGCCATGGGGCACTGTGGCAATGATTATAATTTTGACTAGTTTTTGATCATCCACTTATAGGTGTGGCTGGATGCGGCAACCCAGATCTTCTTCTCCTATGGACTGGGCCTGGGATCCCTGATCGCTCTCGGGAGCTATAACTCCTTCCACAACAATGTCTACAGGTGCGGGAGCCCAAGAGCCCCTTCCTTCCCGGCCACGCCTCTCTAAGGTCAAGCCTGCACGTGACCACGCCCCCGTACAGACTACGCCCCCTGGCCTATCTCTACTTTCAGCTCCACTCCTCTCTAAGCCGATTCCTTTGTGGCCACTCCTTCCTCTTCCACCCCTTCCCTGGGATGGGGTGGGGGCACCTGCCCTGTGGCCCTTCTCCCAGGCATCCTTTTCTGCCCCTGCCCCTCAGCCCTCAGCCCTCCTAACCACTGCTCCTAGCTCGCCTCCTGACCAGCCCCACCCTCACTGACTCCGCCCTTTCCTCTCTGCAGGGACTCCATCATTGTCTGCTGTATCAATTCGTGCACCAGCATGTTCGCAGGATTTGTCATCTTTTCCATCGTGGGCTTCATGGCCCATGTCACCAAGAGGTCCATTGCTGATGTGGCGGCCTCAGGTTCGGGCCGCCCATTGGAGGGCACGGGCTCCTGGGGTGGGAGGGGATAACGCGCGGCATCTGTGGCCATCGTCAACATCACCAGCAGCAGCCTGGGGACAAGCCTTCGGGCAGAGGGAAGAGCCAGTACACAGGCCTGGAGACAGGGATGAGTGTGGTGTGTGGGCTCCCTGGCATTGAGCATCACTATGTGCCAGGCAGGGCACGGAGCATTTTAGTTGGGACGCCTCTCTGAAACTTTCCAACACGACGGAGTGGACACTTTTGTTATCCCATTTACTAGGTGAGGAAACTGAGGCTCATGGACCACGTTCTCCAGCTAGAAAAGTGGTGGAATTGGAATTGAACATCCACCTAGCCGATCAAGAACCCTGGGCTCTTAATCCCGTGACCATACTGGCTCTTCCAAGCACAATGCTGCCTTTTGCAGGGAGGAGACAGACTCTTTCTTGCCCCCTGGGATATAAACCTTGTTCCAACTCAGACATGCTCACCACCCTGACACAAAGTGCCTGAATCTTTGCTTTTGTCCCACTGCCAAACACGTCCTCACCAAGCAGGCTGTACCCACTCTGTTCACCACACAGTCATCAGTGCTGCAGGGTCCCAGGAGAACCCCAGGCAACCCTCACCTCCCTACTCATCCAAGAAAGCAGTGAGATGAGGGCCCCACTGTGTACACAACAGAGGCCCTGAGGCTCAGGGAGGCATCTTCTCAATCATGGAGAACTGGGCTGGTCATGTGGAAAGGAACTTTCTCCACTGATGTCATCTTCCCTCCAATGGCCAGCTCGTTTCTCTGGGACTCCCCAGCCGCCACCCCCGTTTCCTGAGCCAGACCCAGGGAGGATACAGTTTCTTTCCTTCTCCTTCTAAGGTTTCCCCTGATCTCTTGACTACCCCCTACCCAGACGCTCAAACACAATATTGATCTCTTTAAGCCTTCTCCTTCCCTGTGCTCCCCAAAGGTACCACCGTCCAGGAGCCAGGACAGCCCCAGCATCATTCTGGACCCTTCCTTCACCTTCACTCCACAAACCAGCCAATACCAGGACCTGCCCTTTCCACCTCCTCACTATCTCTCCATCGGGTCATCTCTCTGCACCCGCACTGTCCCCACTGCTGGTCAAGCCACCAAAGTCCCTCATTTCATCTCACTGGCACCCTGGCCTCCAGACATAACCCTACTCCCTCCCCTGCCCACACGCACTCTGTATCCTCATCTAGGAAAAGGGGGGCTGACGACACTCACCCAAAAGTTTACTCTGAAGATGAAATGCAATAAAACTCAGAACGTGGGTAGTGTGCTGGGTATGCTGTAGGGGCTCAGTACCTTTTTTTTGTTTTATTTTTTACCCTTCACTCCACAGGCCCTGGCTTGGCATTCCTGGCATACCCGGAGGCAGTGACCCAGCTGCCCATCTCTCCCCTCTGGGCCATCCTCTTCTTCTCAATGCTGCTGATGCTGGGCATTGACAGCCAGGTGAGGATGGCCTCCCTGGCACTTTGAAGAGCCCCCAGCCAGCTTTGTGGGTCTGGGAATAAGCAGGGAGAGGAGGCCATTGTCTCAGGCCCCCAGGAAGATGGTCAAGAGTTTCAGACCCCTAGCCTGTTCCACCACATGAGACTTCAGGGATCAGCTCATCCACTTTCCCCATTTTCCAGATGGGGAAACTGATGTCCAGAGGGAAAGGACCCCGGCGAGTTCCCTGGACTGATGTCCAGAGGGAAGGGTCACAAAGAGGCAGAGGCAGAATCAGGCCTGGATCCTGGGGCCCTCCTAGCCCTGCTATCCCGACATTGCCGGACCCCTTGGGTCTTGCCCCAGAGAGTCAGGTTTTGGGTGGGTTGGGGCTGGGGTCCGCTGCATGTGGCTGACCTTTGACCCCCTTGAAGTTCTGCACCGTGGAGGGCTTTATCACGGCCCTGGTGGACGAGTATCCCAGACTTCTCCGCAACCGCAGGGAGCTCTTCATTGCTGCCGTCTGCATCGTGTCCTACCTGATTGGCCTCTCTAACATCACCCAGGTGAGCTCACTGGGCACGTGGCTCGCCTCTGGTGCAGCCACTTCCAGGTCCTCTCCACCCCAACCTTGTACTATGTCACCCTTCGTCTTTTCGTTGAGCACCATCTCTGTTCCAAGCCCTGTACACACAGCAGTGGGTCAGACAGGGTCCCCGCCCTTAGGGTGGGATGGTGGGAAACACACACACTGAGTTAGAAATGATAAGACACAGCTAGAGAATACAGCCCGTACCCCAGCCAGGGGCACCCAGGACTGCTTCCTGGAGGAAGGGATACAGAGACTGTGTTTTTAAAAACTCACAAAAATTAACTGGAGAGTCGAGCTCGAGTTGAGCCTTTGACATCAATACTGTCTCTTCTTCTTGTTCCCACTTTTCTTTTTTCTATCGATATTAATGAGCACTCCTGTCTGCATTCAAGGCCCTCCTGGTCTAGTCAGAAGGCATACATATAGCTGATGAATTGTACAATAAATATAAATGACCCTAAAGCCATGAGCTCAGCCCTGTGGGTCTGCTTTATGATTGGCAAAACTACCCCTGGATTCAAATATAGCTCATTCCCAGAATATTGTTCATTTATTCCTTTATTCCTCCATAGTTGTTAAACATTCACCGTGGGCCTAGCAGGACACTGGAGATTCAACAGTTAACGTGACAGACACAGTATCTGCTCTCTTGGGGCTTACACTTGGGTGGGCAAGACTGACATACAAATTAGATCATTTCAGAGAGTGTTTAGTGCCCCCCCCCAAAAAAGGGCAGTGGGACAGGGAATGACCAGTGAGAGTGGGAGGGATGCTACCTCAGACAGAGTAGTCAGGAGAGGGCCCTCTGAGGAAGTGGCAGTTGAGCTGAAACTCAAATGATAAGGAAGAGACAGCCAGGGGAAGATCGAGCTGGGGGAATAAAGCATAGCAGGTGCTAACGTCCTGAGGTGGGCATGGGCTTGGTAAGTTTGAGGAGCAGAGGGAGTGAGGGGACAGATGTTGGGGATGCAGAACCACATCATGCAGGACCTTGCTGTCCAAAGCCATTTGTATTTTGTATTGTACTGCATTGCATTGCAATGTATTGTATTGTATTGTATTGTATTGTATTGTATTGTATTGTATTTTAATCTCTCAACTTTTGATGTGTTATATTTATGTCTTGTGTAATCCATGGAAGTTTTTAAGCAGGGAAGAGGCACAACTGATTTAACTTTGTGGAGAGCTGGCTCTAATGACCAGCTCCTCTCTCAGTCCTCCAGCATTCCCAGGAATGGGACGTTTTTCTTCCCCAGACATTTTCTTCCCAATTCCCAGGGAGGCAGTGATCACCTCCTCTCACAGTCACTGGGCCCTCGATGCTTCTTTCAATCTTCCCTTAAGCCTTCTCCCTGCAGCATCGTCTAACACTTACCTGGCCAGACTGCAAAGGCCATGTGGTCTGTGAACTGCGTGTCCTGGGCACTGGCCGGAAGTGGACCCCCTCTTACTACTTTTCCTCTTTTAGGGAGGCATTTATGTCTTCAAACTGTTTGATTACTACTCTGCCAGCGGCATGAGCCTACTCTTCCTTGTGTTCTTCGAATGTGTCTCCATTTCCTGGTTTTATGGTGAGTGTCAACTCTCCTTCCTCCTACCCTCCCTCATTCATTCATTCAGTCAGTCAGTCATTCCTTTCTTCAGTTATCATTCAACAAAGACAACTTGAACACCAAGCCCTTTCTATACATTAGTTTACAACTCACCCTTGAACAACCCGGGTTGGAACGGCACAGTCTGCTTATTCTGCATGTAAATATAGTGCAGTGTTTTTTCTGATACTTTTTTCAGTATAGTACGGTGCTATAAATGTATTTTCTCTTCCTTCAGATTTTCTTAATCACATTTGTTTTCTCTAGCTTACTTCATTGTAAAAACACGGTACATAATGCATAGAACATACCAAATGTGTATTAGTCAACTGTTATTGGTAAGGCTTCTACTCAGCAGTAAGTTATTGGTGGTTATGTTTGTGGAGAGTCAGAAGTTATATGCAGATTTTTGGCTGCATGTTGGGGGATCAGTGCCCCTGGCTGCTACATTGCTCAAAGGTCAACTGTCGTTAGTCCTTACAACAATCTGATGAAGTTAGCACAGGAGATTCTATGCTTAGAAGATGGTATAAGACCAGTTAAATACATTCGTCGGAAATGGGAGCCAAAGTTTCTTCATAAATTTTGGGATAAGAGCATTTGAGATTTTATCTAGAAAAGTAAAACCAGGGGTTCCTGGGTGGTTCGGTTTGTTAGGCGTCTGATTCTTGATCTCAGCTCAGGTCTTGATCTCAGGGTCGTGAATTCAAAGCCCCACGTTGGGCTCCACATTGGGCATGAAGCCTACTTAAAACAAACAAACTACAAAAAAAAGTTCTGAAGTTAAATATGTAACAAAAATGGGGCTATAATTAAAGGTATGCACTACCTTAGAACAAAGAATGGAGTAAACAGTGATTTTATGTGTGTGTGTGTTTTTTTTATGGCCTAAGTTTCCAGACCCCGCTACGTGATAGTCCAAAGTAATCCTCCCCTGCACGTTGATTATCACAGCAAGACGATTTTGAACTGTTTTCCTGGGTCCCTCTTAGTCCCTGATAGCCACTGTTCCTTCTTCACCTCCTCCTCCTCCTTGTCATCTCCCGCCTCACTCCCAACTGGCCTAATGCTGTCAGATCCTCACTGGTCAGTGGCTCTGCTTAGAATTCGGGCAATGCCCAATGTCAGTCTTGGGAACTTCATGACACCTGTGATTTTCTGCCAGCTTTGAGGTTCTTCTTTGCAGTCTGTCCCCGGTTGCTTATAGCATCAGATCATCATGGGAAAACGCCCTGTCCAGCAGAGCCTTGAAGAAATGTCTAGGCTAGCTGTTGGGTGGGAGGGACATTGAGAGAGGCGGGGACATCTTTATGAGCATATCCTTTTGTTGGTGGGTATTTTCATGTGAAGGTGCCTGGCTTTCCCACACAACCCACACGCTGGGGGGGTTGGTTATTGAATGCTTAGATCGCGAGGACCCCAGGGAGCATTAGCCCCCTGTTACAGACAAAGAAGCGGAAGCTCCGAGAGGTCAGGTGACTTACCCGTGGTCATACTGCAAGAAAGTGGCAGATTGGGGCTTCGAGCTCATTCATCCCTGCTGCTCTTGCTCCAAATGTCACAGGTGTCAACCGATTCTATGACAACATCCAAGAGATGGTTGGCTCCAGGCCCTGCATCTGGTGGAAACTCTGCTGGTCCTTCTTCACCCCAATCATTGTAGCGGTAAGGACAAGGCTTGACCAGCCCTGTTAGCGTGAGGCCAGACCAGGCCCTGGGGCCACTCAGGTCCAGAGAGAAACTTCTGGAAGCAAAGGCGCCCATTCCGTAATAATACTACTGCCTCCCATTTGCTGAGCATCTGCTTTGTGCCCTGCATGGTACCGTGGTACGTTACATGGTACATTACACCATCCTCACAAACCTCGGCAAAATAGGCATTCTTGTGCCTGCTTTACTGCTGAGGGACCCAGGCTCAGCCTGCCAGCATCACCCAGCTAGTTGGTACTGCGTTCAAACCAGGCGGGCCCGATTCTGAAGCTCAAACCAAGGGAGGCCTCTTATTCTCAGCATCCTTCATTGCCTTAGGCAGGAGGAAGCTGAGGCATGGGCAGGCCTAGGAGGGCTGCCCCAGTCCTTGGGGTGGGGGCTAGGCCACTCTGTATGTTGTGTCCTGCACAAAGACACTGGGCTGATGGACGACCAGAGGCTGATTTCCAGTCCTCATTCTGCTTGCCAAGCTGCTTATCTTGGAGGAAGGGTCCTCCCAGAGAGGGCACCAACTTCAAACTGGTCCTCCCAGAAGGACTGCCATTTTCTGCTGGTTGTCACCGAGAGGGAACCTTTGGCTATCGGTCCTTCCCGAAGTGGGTGCCTTTTTCTATTCTATACAAAGATGTCTTATGTACCAGCAGTGGCCTTGGGTGCAGGATTCCCAAGATACTGGGCCCTTATGAGGGTCAACCTCACGGCGAAGGAGGTGGTCAGTGGACCTATCAGCTTCAAGGTCTAGAAAGAGGCCTCGATTGTCCAATCTGGGTGACTGACTGTGCGCCATCCCCTCTCCTCCACCCTCCCCAGGGCGTGTTCATTTTCAGCGCTGTGCAGATGACTCCTCTCACCATGGGGAACTACGTTTTCCCCAAGTGGGGCCAGGGCGTGGGCTGGCTCATGGCTCTGTCTTCCATGGTCCTCATCCCTGGTTACATGGCCTACATGTTCCTCACCTTAAAGGGCTCTCTGAAGCAGGTAAGCCCCTTCTACACCCTTTAGATTGCTAGTCCCCTTACCCTGCTGTGCTGGGCACAGCCCCCTACCCTTGCGGAGCTCACAGTCTAGTTAGGATACAGACAGGCCAATATCCAATGACAATAGGGTGTTAGAAGTGCCATGATTTGGGTAAATCAAGGAGGTGGGTTAGCCCTGCCTGGGCTGGGGAGGGTTAAGAAAGGCTTCTTGAAAGAGGAGATAGCTAAGAAAGTGCCTAAGGATGAGCCAGTGGTAAAAGTAGAAGCACAGAAAGAATGTTTCTAGAAGGGGATGGAAAGGAAGCATTTGCAAAGGCCTAGGGGTATAAACTGCATATGGTGAACTGAAGGCAGAGCACTGTGACTGAATGGTAGAGAGGGGTGCAGAGGGGATGATAAGAGATGAGGTTGGGCATGTAAGAAGGTCAGGCTCATGAAGGGCTTTGAAAATTAGGACAAGAACTTTGGACTTTCTCCTGAGGGCAGAGGGGAGCCTCAAAGATTTGAAACAGGTGAAGGGTAGGGTCGGATGTATTGAAGGCTTACTCTAGACCTCTTTTGTGGGCTTGATAAAGACAAAACATGGTCTTACCCTCGAGGAAAGATAATGTAAAGCATGCTGCCCTCAGCAGGGGCCTGCTAGCACATTCTAGGCCCATACCAGCTCTTTGTTAAATTATATGGACTTCTCAAGTGAAACAAGGGCATGTTGCAAGTACCCAAGTGCTAGAGATATTGATGGAGTAACTGCATGCTGAGATTTCACTGAGGAGAAGTGGATAATCAGAATGTGGAGGGCCTGGGATCAGTGGTTCTCAACCTTATTTCTACTAAGATGGACCTTCCAGACCAATCAGAGCCAGAAGAGGGAGCTCTATGGTCTGCGGCCTAAGGAGGACAAGGTGGAGGCTTGTGCATAGCCCCTGGGCCAGGCTCCTCCTTTCACAGATGGAGAAACTGAGATCAGGTGGGATAAAATACTTCCCCACCCCTTGCAGTAAGTCATTAAGTCATTAGAGGAGCTGAGGCTTACAGCCCCTTCTTCCAACTCCAGGCCCAATGCTTTCATTTTCCACAATCCTCTGCTGAGTGCCCAAAGGCGGCCAGGTCTTGGAGTGGCAGAGAGGCAAAGGCAGTGCATTTGAGGAGGGGAGCTCAGCCTGTGCAAAGGCCCAGAGGTGGGCATCTCTAAAGACAGTGCATTATCTGAAGGGACAGGATTTCAGGGAATATGTGTAGAGAAGGTAGTGGGACATCCATTCAGGAAATACGTATTGAACCCCTACTATGTGACAGTATTATCAGTGCTAGAGACACATTTTGCCGTAAGAAAAATAGGCAAAAATCCCACCCTCCTGGGGCTTACATTCTAGTAGAGGAAGACCAACAATTAACAAAATAAAAACGTGTTAGATAAGGATGAGTACTGTGGAGAAAAATAAAGTAGAAAGGGGTTTTAGGGAGTGCTGAGCAAGGCCTTGCTGAGAAGGTAACACTGAGCCAAGACCTAAGGAGGTAGAGATTGAGCTAATTATCTGAGAGGAAGGATGTACTAGACAGGGCGAGTGCAAAGGCCCTGAGGCAGGTGTATGTTTGGCGTGCCTGAGGAGCAGTGAGGAGACCAGTGTGGCTGGAGTGGAGTAAGTGGTGGGGAGGGCAGGAGCGGCAGGGAGAGGGCCAGCGGGGAGCTATTACAATAACCCAAATGTGACAGATGCCACTCGGCCCGGGTAGGAACATGGGAGAGTATGGAGGATGTGGGGGTGAGGCTGGAGTCTGGGGGGGCACTCTGAAGGCAGAACAGGCAGGCAGGACAGACCTGAAAGGGGGGTGGGGGAAGGGAGCGGCCGGTCTTCCTCCCCCCACAGCCCAAATTCTCCCCGGCGCCCGCAGCGCATCCAGGTCATGATCCAGCCCAGCGAAGACATCGTCCGCCCCGAGAACGGCCCGGAGCAGCCCCAGGCCAGCGGCTCAGCCAGCAAAGAGGCCTACATCTAGGGGCGTCTGGCGGCTCCCCGACCCGACACTCTCACCCCCCGACCTGGCTGAACGTGACCACCGCTTGCTGTCTGAAGATACCGTCTGTCTCAACCTACCTCGAGTGACGGCGAGTCCAGACATCATCACCATGCAGAGAGAGGGGAGGTGGGGGACAGTCACACCCCCGGTGGGCCCCGCCAGGGGCAGAGATACCCCACGGCTCCAGCACCTGTAGGCTGGTGACCTTTTTAATCCGGGCCCCATAAGCATCAAGCAATCAGCCTTTGTGACTGTGTGATAAATCCTTTTCATCCTGCCTGAGAGTGTGGTGTGGTGTGGCCACACACCTCGAGGCTTTTAGTCATGTTCCTGACTGTTCTCTTACTGCCGAAACCCACGACTCTTATCTCGGACTTCGCAGGAGTTCGGTTCCGTCAGAACGCTGCTCTGTACACACGAAAAGGGCATTTCGTATAATGGGGATTTCCAGGGAGAGCTCACTTGTACGAAGCAGGGAGCCGGCAGAGCTCTTACTTTCATTTTTTTGTTTATCCTTCCCGAGGCAGCTGGACAAAACAACCCCCCCCCCCCGCCGAGGACCTCCATCCTTGTTCCCTGAGCTGCATCTCCAGCAATCTGTGGAGCGTCCTTCCCTGCCCCCTTCCCGCCAGGCCATTCTGATTGCACCTGGCCCAACAGCCATCATTCCAGACCGCCCAGCTCTCCCTCGCTCCCTCCTTGGAAAACTGCCACAAGCACAATTGATTTTTTTATCGCCATTCTGGGGGCCTGAGGTCCCTCTGGGGAAATTCCCTAATCAGGAGCCCCAGTTTCTCTGAGGCTGCCCCATTTTATGGAACGCAGATCAGGTGCGGAGGAAATCAAGGCGAAGGTTTGTCTGTCCTTGAGTCAAAATGGATGCGGTTCTCTTTCTGGCTCCCCTTTCTGCTGTGTCCTCACTGCCGCCCCTAGTCAAAATGCTGCCTTCTTCATTCATATTCCTCAGCGGGAATCCCCTCACTGCCAGGAAAATCTCCCCAGCCCACTAACTGAGGAGCTAGTGTTAACCCCGACCACCCCCACCCCCCCAAAGTGCTTCCAAGATTAAACTACTTCGTCGAGAAGTACTATTTGTTTCTTTCCGGAACTGGGCTCCGTGGTGGTGGTGGTGGTGCTGGTGCTGGTGGACAGCAAATCTGGCAAAGACACTTTCTTGCAAGTTCCGGTGACTCAGCGTTTCTCATTTGCCAGGAAGATGGGTTCCCATGTAGCAAACTGTATGTTGTGCCCCGTAGCTCCTTAGCTAGTTAGCTCACAAATCGTGTTTTACGACTAATCCTTAATAATTATGGTGAATTAACTGTGACCGTGGGTTTTTTAATCTCTTGTCATTCTCATCCGACAGTGACCAGCATACCAATTCTCGCAATAAGGTATGACCCTCAGAATATTAAGCACATCCTTGTAGAGAAAACAAAAAGTACGTGTACACGTAGAAAGGCACACACCTATACGTTCATCCTCGCGCGTGGTATATAGGGTCTTACTTGGTAACGTGTAGGGAATCTCAGACCTTTTCCTGAGGTCATCTGTAAAATAGTCTCATTGCTAAGGCATCCCACATGCCAACTGGTGAATCCATGATCAAGATGCTTACGTGTTGTTACATTGTAGGGTTTAGGATGAAAGGAACCCTTCACTGTGTCTCATGGTCCCACCTCCCCAGCCTGTGTGAATTCCTTTAGAATAAGGGCAGGAAGACTTCTGACATTCTCTTTGTCCTTCAATGTGAAACTAAGACCAAGTCTTTCCAAGATAAATGCAGTGTACTTAATGTTTGTAAGCAAATCTAATTGAGATGTTTGGCAAGAAATCCCCTAACTGATTTCCATCCAAACCTACTTATATAGCACAATATTCCGTGTCGTACAATTTCTGTGAGAACTGTGAATATGTGTACCTTTTTTTAGTATTTGCCCTGGGGGAGAAGATATTGTATTATCATATATGCTTTTTTTGCAATAAGGATTTATTCTCAGAACATCAAGTAAATCTATCTCTATATAAAAAAAATATATGTAATATATACATATTCAAACTATATACAGAGCCTGTTTTAAAAAAAATTACACTATTATTTAGAAAAATTATCTGTTCTATGGACCAAATGTAAAATATTTATAAATGAAGATGCATTTTAAATGTCTATAAATGGTGTCATAACTAGAGCACGGGCGTTATGTACGTTTCTAAGAATTTAGAGGAAAAATAATAAAGGTTCTATGATATACGATGGCAGACCTTCAGTTCTTTGGATTGTGGATACAAGAGCCTCGTTCACTGGAACAGCAACACATACACACAAAACTGCTTTTTTCCCCAACAGGGAGAGAGATGTGGGCTCAAAACTCCAGAAAGATACAGCTGGGCTTCCCAAAACCCTGGAATGAGTGAATAAAAAGTGACTCTGAGCTACGTAAGGGAGGTTTTTTCACTCATAAGCAGGGCTCTGAAAGGCCACAACTCTCTGTTAAACTGCAAGCTGCCTCCCACCCAGAAGGAAGACAGCAGGGCTCTAGGAAACACTCAGCACCCCATCATATGCTTCCTTACTTGAGTCACTTCTTCATACGAGCCAACTGCTCGCCCTGAAAACGATGGCATGGAAGGGAAGGGAAAGATACGGCACCCCATTCTTTCCCCGATCAGAAAGCAGAAGTTGGGGGTATGGGCGCATGTGCACACCTCAGGAGGTGAAATCGAAACACCTCTGTTTTGTGTTTCTCCTGTTCTGGAAAGAATGAAAGGCACGTGCGTGTACAAGTTCTGAAATACGTAGTCTGTAATTCGCATAGAAGTTACGGGCTCTTCCATTGGCATTTGCGGAGTATGAAGATGAACAGTAGATCGTCTGCTGAAGATTTAGATGTTAAATTTTCCTTTACTTAGAAGGATATAAAGTAGCAAATTCTAAAACACCACGACTGGTCAAGAGAAAGACCACGGAAGGAAGGAAAAGCCTTATACTCTAGTACCTTTATTGGCACTTTTTTCCAGCTCGTTGAACACGGGGGCCCTGCATTTGCCGTCTTCCCTGGAACCTGCAGGTAAAGTACTGCCCTGGGGAAGGCCAGTGCCTCCACAGAGCTTCCAGCTCTGGATGTGTGATGGACAGCCTCATGCCGCTGGTCAGCAGGGCCCAGGCCAAGGGACAGCAAGGATAAGCCAGCTCCCTCCAGCTCTTCTGTGAGCACTTCCAGCTCTCACAGCCTCTGACTCTGGAGGCCTTCAGAGAAGTGATGGCTCCCGCTCCACTCCTGCCTTCTAAATCTTGGGCAAATATTGCTTCTAACCAGTTCTCACTCTGAACCATACGTGGAAGGGGATTTGGGGAAACGTGGTTTTAACTTAAGCAAGTAGAGCGTATAATACGGCCTCCCTTAATTTTTCTCTCTCTCTCATACACACACACACACACACACACACACACATCATAATCAGAATCATACAATGATGATTTTGCTAAGCCGTTTGAGAGTGACCTGTGGACAGTTGGACCCTATTTGTCTTTAAACATGATCATGTCTCCTCTGAAAAAGGACATCCCCTTACATAATCACGTTTATCAAGTTCGAGAAATTTCACACTGTTGCAATACGATTACCTCACCTACAGTCCATATCCAATTTCTGCAATAGTGCCCTTTATGGCAATTCCTGTGGGATCCAGGATCACGTGTGGCATTTAATTGGCTAACGTTTGTGAGCGCCTACTACCTGCCAAGCCCACAGGACACCGCCAGGCTCCCCTCCCCATCCCCCAATCCTCCCCCTCCTCCCCCCACCCCAGTCTCTGAAGGAGGTAGGAGAAGGCCCCTCTGCTCTCCCAAAAAACAACAGCAGGGATTTTGTTCCGGGCATCACAAAAAAGAATGTGTCTCTCCCTCAGGAGAGCAGATGGAGGGTTCCGTTAAGGAAGTCACTTCCCTCCCAGGGCTGCGTCCCAGCTGCTCTCATCATTTCTTTCTCTGGCTACTTCTCCTGCCCACTCTCCTTTCCATGCCCTTCCTGGCCCTGCATCCCTTAGCCCTAAGCATTTAAAGCACAAACAGAAGAAAAGAAAATCCAAAATGTGAACGTCACCGGTCAAATATGGCCATAGTGATTTTTTTGCACCGCCCCTTCTGCCCCCACACAGGGGTGCTTCCTCCTCAGCTGTTCTGTCATCAGCTCAGAGGGAAGACAGAAACAGGTCAGAGGGCCCAGGACCGGGAAGAATCTTAAAGGTCACCCGGTTCTACTGACGTTTGGACTGCTTTCGGGGACTTGTTTCTCTGACTGCAATGTGCATACAAATCCCCTAGGAGACCCTGTCAAAATGCAGGTGCTGATTCCATAGGTCTGGGGTAAGGCCGGACTCTGCATTTCCAAGAAACTCTCAGGTATTGCTGATGGACCCCTCCCACCCTTGACGTAGCAAGTATCCAAAGAAAAGCCACACGGCCTCTTCTTAAATACTCAGAGCTTTTACAACCTCCTTAGGAAACTGACAGACACTCAAATTGTCTTAGGCATAAAAGAGAATTTGTTGACTCATAAAAATTTCCAGGGGCTCTTGCTTCAGGCACAGCTGGATCCAGGTGCTCAAAGGATGGCATCGGGAATCCATCTCTCCACCTGTCTGCTTTTCTCTGCCCAAGCTTTACCTTCTGACTGTTCCTGTTGCTAATGGGGGAGTGAGAAAAGGCTTCCAGAAGCTTCAGGCTAACATCCTACCAAATTGGCGACCACACTATGAAGTGAGATTCTCATCCCCAAAACTTCTGTCACAGTCCTGGGACTGAGTCCCGTTGAGCCTAGATTGCAGGCCTGTCTCCTAATCGATCAGTGTGGCCGATGATGGAAGGGACTGACTGGTGGGCTTGGGTCACCCCGGCCACCTCTCGAGCTGGGGGATGGATGAGTTGTGCCCAAGCATGTGAATTGAGAATGGGGGAGGAGGGAAGTGGGTCCCTAATGGAAGAAGGTGGGAATAGATGTTGGGCAGACAAACATGACAAAGACCCCCCCCCACCCCAACCCCAGAGAAAGCCACTATCTCTTCAAATAACCCTCTGAGGTCCTTCCCTGACGCGAGTCTCTGAACAGTCGTGACCATTTGGTCCGTTTCTAGTGCAAGTCCTTTGTGCTGTGGTGCAATAAGGAGGGCAGAGGAACTAGAGGTGTCTGGGACGAGGTGGGACAGTCCAGGGTGGGGCTACTGTTAGACCCAGGGGTAGAAATCAGGAAAGCTGCCTCCACTCAGCCCAGGTCATCACCATAGCCCAGCCGGACCACCGCAACAGATTCCCAACTTGTCTCCTGCCCCTCATCTCCTCGCCGTCACTCGCTCTACAAGTGCACTCTGTAGCCAGAATGATCTCCAGAAATTATAAATCCTGTCATCTCCCTGCTTGAAACTCTCCAATAGCTTCTCCTACTGCATTTGGAAGGATGTTCCACCTCCCTGCTCTGACCTGTAATGCTGTGATCTGATGACCACTATCTACCTTTCCAGTTTCAGTGTGGACCATTCACCCCTTCATTCAGAGCATTTGGCCATCTCTGTCCCTGGAGCCCTGCAACTTTGTTTCTGCCACAGGACCTTGGCCCTTGCCATTCCCTGTGCTTGGAATATGCTCGGGGAGTTGTGGGGTCACCAAAGAGGCAGCCTGGAAGGACTGATTCATCCTGGAAGGACAAGGATAGCTCGCTGAGGAAGGAGCCACTTAAGCTGGGAACCTAAGAATGACTTAGCCATGGAACTTTGGTCCAGCTATGGTCCCAAGCCTGCTCAAAGATGAGAGATGACAAAGACTTAGCGAGAGGGACAGAGGAGGCAGAGTAAACGAAGACCCAGGGCCTTGGAACACAGAGGCAGAAATCTTTCACGGTTCTGTATGGGGGGGAGGGGCTCTGCTCTGCTCGTCCTCTAAATATCTTTAAGTCTGCTTCCTTCCTTCATTTAGGCAGGTCTCTGCTCAAATGTCACCTCCTCCCAGAAGGCTTCTCTGACCATCCTAGCTAAAACAACACCCTCCCCTGTCTCTGGCTCCTAACTCTGCTTTATTTTTCTTATTCTCAACACTCATATGCTTGTTAACTTGTCTGTCTTCTACTCTAAAGGAAACTCCGGGAAGACAGGGATTTTTTTTTTTTTCTGTTCACTGCTGTGTCCTAAATGTCCAGAACAGTGTCTGACAGTAAGAGCTCAAAGAACACGAGAATAAATGAATGAATGAATGAATGAATATGAATGGACAGGGAATGGCGGCATACCAACCCTCAAGGTCACAGGCTTTGAGATCAGATGGCCTTCGATGTGCATTTTGGCTCTGCCACTCAATCTCCATGGGACTCCGAACTTATTATTTACATCTCTTTGTGCCTCGGTTTCCTCACAAAATTGTAGTAACGTGAAGTGAGTTAAAACAAGGAAAGCACAGAGGGCAGTGCCTGGCCCACAATGAGCGTGCACAAAATAGCAAGTGTTGTTACAGCGATGGTTCGGAGATGCTCCCCTAGAAAGACTGCTTTCATCAGGGTCCACTCCCCACCCATAGCCCCAGGTTTTGAAGGATGTGTCTCCTGAACTGTTGCTTAATAAGCAAGGCCTCCTTTTGATGAATCAGATGTGGCTGCTAATTAGAGCTCCTGATTAGCATGAGGTAGCCGGGGTGACAGCACTGAGCTGATAGCAGTCTAGACAAAAGCAGAGCAATGTGGCATTTTGGGTACGCAGCTCACCCTGATGGTGGATTATTATGTGATTTCCTCTGGGCTCCTTGTAACGTGGAGAAATCGCTTCCAGATGCCCCGTTGGTCTCTCCGGGGACCCTTGCAGGTCCGGGGCCTCTGGTGGGGTCTGCGTCTCCATTAGTTCACCAAACATTTGGCTGCAGACTTTGTGTTTCCCCTCTTTAAAATCAAAGCCACGCAGGTTGCTTTGAGGAACGAGCCTCTACGTGGGGTGGCCGCAGCACTGGCTCAAGCAAATCGAAAGCCTCAGGAAAACAGCTCATGGCCTTGAAGTCCCACTTGTGGGAATCCTCTTTTTCCTTCAGAAAAACTTGCACCCACAGGACTCACAAGTCCGTTTTTAAGGCCTGCGTGCTTTCTTTTTTTCTGTTTAATTGAAGTATAGTTGAAATATAGTATTCGATTCATTTCAGGTGTACGATATACGAATTCAGCCATTATATACATTAAGAAATGCTCAGCGTAAGTGTATTACAGTATTATCGACTATATTCCCTATGCTGTACTTTTCATCCCTGTGACTTATTTATTTTATAATTGGAAGTTTGTACCTCTTAATCCCCTTCACCTATTTCACCCCTCCCCCCACCCATTCGTATCTAGTGCTAAATTACCTTCTGGGAAAATCGTGTCTGTTTTCATTCCCCCCAAATTAAGGAAGTATCAGAAGTGACAGTCCTCCCACACTCTTCCCCAAAGCAGGCTTTGTTATTTTCAAAAATCATTTGCAGTTTCATAGCCAAAGATATCTGAATATTTGAGTTTATATGTGTTTGACTGTCACTGACGCTTGTCTTTTTTTCATGTGTTTTCTGGCCTTTTATATTTGTTTTGTAAATTTACAGTTCATAGACATTTTGTTTTTGTAGCTGATTTTTGTGGTAGGGGTTTTTTTTGAATCCACTGAGAATATTAACACCTTGTCTGATGAAGTTTTGGGGTGATGGTGGGGTGGTCCGGAGCCAACGACCAAGAAGGAATTCTTGAAGATATGTTTGGTGCAAAAAGGTAGTTTTATTAAAGCACAGGGACAGGACCCATGGGCAGAAAGAGCTGCACTGGGGTTGTGATGAGTAAGTGATTATATACCCTCAGGTTGGGAGGAGGTCAGGGATAGAGTAAGTGTCTAAGGAACTTTGGAAGCAAGGTTTCTAGGACCTTGAGGGGCTAGCTGTTGCTAGGGAAACACCATTTATTACCATTTAATAAAACCTCAGTCGTGAGACGCTTCAGATATATATCGGGGGCCATAAGCTTGGAGTGTGATTGCCAGCATATATGTTGGGGCAGTTGAGATACAAGAAGTAGACTTACGCGGTCCTCGAGGTTGGGATCATGTTAAGCTAAAGTTCTCTTTTGCCCCCAGAAAAGTGTCATCCTTGAGGCAGCTGAGCTCCTAGAGGGAGGACACTCTGATGGTCTCAAGGACTTGTCAAATCGACTATAGGCAGTAGGGGAATTTAATTTTCCATTTGCCTTACTTTCCCACATCGCCATGGCAAACACTTATACCCCTTTCCTTTGTTCTTGGGTAGCCAGGAGTGTCTGAGGAATATCACACAGCTCCTACCGAGGCAGGGGGTGGGGGGTAAGTGTGCCGGCCTGTATTTTGTCCTCAGCTTGCCCCACGCTCCCTCATCATTATCTATGTTAAAAGTACACATTAAATCTTGGGCAGCTAAATCACAACACACAGATGTAGATGTGCGGGTGTAGATGTACACGTTTGGTGTAGGTGTAGATGTTCAGGTACAGATGCAGACGTAGATGTATAGGTATAGATGTGTGGGTATGGATGTGCAGGCGTCGACATAGATGTGTAGGTGTATTCGTGTAGGTGCAGGTGTAGATGTGTAGGTGTAGATATCTTCTCCCAAAGAAGTCTTCTTCTTGATTGCCTGTGTTCCAGTTCCTGGCTTCTCCAGCTTCAGCTCTTTTATAGTTTGACATGAGTGTTGAGTTAAAATCAAAAAACCATTTCCAGGCACCCCCTCTTCCCGTTCTGGGCTGGTCTAAGCCCTCACTCGGGTGGGAATGTGGGAGCTGCACCTTCCTCACAGAGTTGAGGATTAATGACTTACTGCACGTCAAGTACTTAGAGCAGCACCTGGAACATATCCACGTGCAGATCACGTCATTCTGACGACTGGCTCTCCAAGACCCCACAGTAGTGCCAGTGGGGTATTCCTTCCCTGTCCCCACAAACCATTCCTTTCACGAACCTCGTAGAACTTCCCTGGGACACCCCTCAGGCTCACTGAGCTGTGGCAGGGCCACCTGAGATGCCGCCCGATCGGGTGTTGGTGCCCTGGTGGTCGCACAGCAGTGACGATGATCATGAGTGCTAAGTACGAGGTCCTGTGCTCACAGCCTCCCAAGCACTTTCTCGTTTAACCTCAGGACACCCCATGAAGCGCCTCAGCCTCATCCCTTGGGTCCCTTCCCCATTTTCACTCTGCGTACCTGTGCCTTCCCTCCCGTATGTGGCACCTCCAGTCTGTGCTGCAGACGCGGTCGTCACTTTTTATAATAGCAAATACATAATAAACTGTATTTTTTTTAAATCACAAAGCCACATGGGCTTGCTAATGTGGAGGAGGACAGTTTACTGACAAGAACGTCTCATTATGATGCACATACAATTAAGGATGATGCATATGGTCTCGGAGGAAAGTCTTCTTGTATGAAAAAAATGCTACCGGGTACATGGGTGAGCAGCTCAAGCACAATGGAGAATTCTAATAATATCAGAACACCATCTAAGAAGAAACCGGGGGCTCCAGCGACGTGATCACTGGAGGTTTCTTTCGCCTGATGTTTTCAAGAGGATTTGTTGGTGTTTTCCTTGAGGTCTGGGTCAATTCAGGTCTGAAAAGAAGCAGACGCCAAGACAGAATTAGAAGTGCAAGAGATTTGAAGGGATAAATGCCTTTGAATGACACAGAGGAGGAAGGGCAGGAGCAGGTGGAGACACTCAGGCCACGGTGTCGGCACCTGTGCAAGAAGGGAGAGCAAAGGGGGCCCGGGTAGGAAGAGCCTCAGGCAGTGGAGCTGCACGGAGACAGTGTTGGCGGGGCCTGGAAGAGCCCCAGGTCAGCGGCTGTCATTAGAGGAGTCACACTGGAGCATCGTCCAGGCACCAGCACCTCCACCATGCTCAGTCCCTGACCGCGGCTTGCCAGGGGGACTGTGGACACGTTCAAAGGTGCTGTGGCTGGAGGCCATGCCGACTATACTCTCCACTGTAGTTCCACGAAATGCAGAAATTTAGGGACAAGAAAAGGTAGCCACGTTTCCTGCAAATGTTCTACCTGCCCAGCACTTTCTCAAGGGATGCGGTTTCCTCCCCACTGCCACGCTGCAAAAAGGCACAGGTCATTCTTTCCATTTGTAGATGAGTAGTATCCTGAGGCTCAGACAGGGATAGCAATTTCCCCAGAGCCACACAACTAACTACAAGTCATGGGGCTGGACACCATCGTGGCTTCCTTGGGCAGAGACACCAAGCAAAGGTCTAAGACCAGGTAGAGTTAAGGCCAGGGGGTGATCAGGAAAAATCCATGGCAGGAACATCAGGGGCTTCTGACTCTTTTCTGTTGGAGCCTCAGGGATTAGCCCCACCTCTTGTGCCAGCCCCTCTGGATGTAAGGACCCGCGCTGACCCAGGGCGCCCAGGGAGCTCCACTGTAGACATGCACAGTAGAGTTTACAAGGACCATGCCAGGTAGCACTGGCCTGGAGGCCTTGAGCACAGAGAACTTTAACTGCGTCTCCAGAAGGAGAAAGCTTTAAACCAGCGGTGCACAAGAGAATCAGGGAGGGTGCCAGATCAAAAGCTGACATCCAGGCCCATTTCAAACATTCTGATGCAAGAAGTCTGGGCTGGGGCCCAGCAATGGCCTGCTTTTTAGCAGCCCAAGCTCTTCTGATGGAGGAAAATGGCGGCCAATCACAGCCAGAAATGCTGTTTAAAACAATCCAGGAACCCAGACTGAGGGACGTTTTTCAAAACAACTGGCCTATGCTCTTGAAAAATGTCAAGGTCTTAAAAAACAAAGGTGGTAGACTTTTTCAGTTTAAGAAATGCCAACTGAATGTAACAGGGGATCCCAAATTAGATTCTGGATAGGAAAAAAAAAATGTGTTTTTCTTTTGCAAGAAAGAGTGTTAGTGGGACAATGGGTGAAATTTGAATAAGAAATGTAGATTAGATAATGATATTGTATCACTGTTAATTTCCTGATTTTGATCGATGCTCTGTGGTTATGTAAGAGAATATCCTTGTTTAAGGAAATGCATGCCGAAGTACTCAGGGGTAAACAGATAACATGTGTACAATTTATTCTCAAATGATTGAGAGAACTGTTAATATAATATACCCATATGTGTGCATGTGTGTGTGCATGTGTGTAGGATGAAGCAGGAAACGGTGGAGAAAACCCTTGAGGAATCTGGGTGAAGGCTATATAAAAACTCCTTACACAAGTTTTGCAACTTCTAAGTCTGAAGTTATTTAAGCAGATGACCAAGGAAGAGCCTGGGTGTCACCTGCATTTGATGAGAACAGTCTAGGGTGGTGGGCATGGGGGTTCCTGCGGGGGCACAGCGGGCCCGGCCATGGACACACAGGTTTGGTTTAGAGCAGACTCACTCGTCCCTCACACTCGCCCATTCTGGAATTGCCCCCTTCTTCTGGACAACAACCCCCTCAGGCCTCAGGTGAGAGTTACCTCCTTGCAGCCTCTCAGGAGCAACAGCTCCCAGGCTATGCTAGATGCCCCTGCCGTGCTCCCTGGCAGGTGCTCCTCTCCCCTCTTGCTCACTGATCTCTCCCACTGGCCCAAGGGGAGTGGACTGTGCGTCATTTGTCTTTGCGTCCCCAGACCCGGCATGTTTGCCACAGACCTATGCTCGAAAGTCTGCTTTTGGTTTCTTAAGGCTGAAATGCAGCATTCTGCAATATACACTCGCTAACTTACCCGTAGGGTAGGTCTGATTACCAATACACTCACTAACTAACCAGCTAACCTGTAAGGTAGGTCTGATTACTCCGGTCTGATGGATGAAAAAATGATGCTTAGGAAAATGAAGTGACTTCCTTGAAAACAAAATGAATGAATAAGTAAATAAGGCAGAAGGTACAGTGTTCTGTGACCCCAGAGAGGCTGAAGGCATGTGTATTTGGGGTACGAGGAGGGCCCCAGGAGATAAACTCCAATTCTACTGAAGGAAGCACATTCTCACCTTCAGGACTATCCTATAATACAACAAGCTGCCTTGGTAGTGAGTGAGCTCCCCGTCCCTGGAGCTGGGCAAGCAGGGGGCCCCACCTGGACAGAGATGAGGGACCTGTTCTATGAGGGGCTGGTTCTTCCGGCAGTTTATGGTTTCTGAGCTGAGGCAGTGGGAGAAGGGACTTGGGACCCCGGATACCTGAAGATAAGTCTTTATTCTCTGTCCTCACCCCCGCTCCAAGAATGGCGTTTCCCTGAGGGCATGTGGCCAAGTCCTGGCCCATTAAAACACTAATTTAAAAAACTGGCCCTTGCAACCTAGACTATTTTTAAGCCGAGGCTTTGCAACAAAACAATGGCCTCATTAGACTTTATTTGAAACAAGGAAGCCAACCCCCAAAACAGACAAATAGTGGTCACGTGGGGCCTGCAGCTGGCCTCATCTGGGGCTTGAGAGCCAACTGGGACGCTCACAATCGCCTCTTCTCGGCCTCAGCCAGAACCCCGCTCCCGGCACCCATCCCCACCCGGCTCTCCACTCCAGGTCCCCATGAGCCCTTGATGTGAGACGTTCACTGGGGCTAGCCCCTCCACATACATCTCACCTCGGGTCTTCCCTGTCCCCCGTCTAGCCCACGCCCTGCTTCACCTGGCAGCTGCAGGGGCCTCCTCGCTGGACTCTGTCTTCCGCTGTTCACCCTCCAACCCATTCTCCACCCACGGCCACAGAGCTCTTTCTAAAGCTTAAGGCAGGTGGTGAGACTCTCCTGCTGAAAACCCGCCAAGGTCTTCCCACTGTGCTGAAAAGTTCAAACTCCGGGCTGTGCTCAGCAAGGCCCTGTCTGACCTGCTCTCATAACCTCAGCCACATCCAGCCGCCCCTTGTCCTCCGCACACTCACCTAAGTTGTTCGTCCCTCTGGCTTTGCTAGTGCCTGCCCTCCACCTGTTGTGCCCTGTGCTCCCTCTGCTCTGCCTTGGAAACTCCTATTCATACTTCAAAAGCCCTCCGGGGCACCTTCTCCCTGCAGAACCCTTCCCTGAGCCAGCCACCCCACCCCGTGCTCTGGAGGTGTCCGGACCTGCCCTGCTGTGCACGATACACACTGTGTTGGTACCATCTCTTCCACACTCCTTCTCCGGCTAGACTGTCAGTCTTGTGAGGACAAGGGCCATCTTGTTCAGCATTATTTCCCCGTCACCGAGTGTATGTCCGCCACATCATAAAGGCTCAATAACTATGTGTTAGCTGAAATGGGCAAATGGATGAATCTGTGAGAACAGAGGACAGATTAGATGGGGAATACCATTCGATCGTGTTCTGCACAGGAGCAAACTAGCAAATATAAACACACAAACATGAACACGAATGAATGCTCACATGCATGAATGCTTAAATGTAAGTAAACAAGTAAGTGACAGGACCCTCCCCCCAAAACGTTTAAAGCAATGGTGCTCAACCCTGGCTTCCTGCTAGAACCACAAGGGAGCTTTTACAGTAGCCCGGCCCAGGCCCAGCCTGGATCAATTAGCTCAGAATCTTTAGCCGCGAGGCCAAGTGATTGTAACACACAGCCAGGGTTGAGTGGTTCTCAAATTGTGGTCCTGAGACCAACAGCATCAGCGTCCCTGGGAACATCAGTGTTTCTGCAACTTAGCCTGGCATTTTCCCGATTCCTGAGCTCTGTGATGGGTCCCGGTTCTCCGCTTGTCTGACAAGTTCCCAGATGCTGCTTGTGCTGCTGGTCAGGGGTGACACTTGAAAGCCCAGGGCTCTAGAGGCACTCTGTCTCTCCTTCCTTAACAGAAAAAAAGAGAAGGTTGGAAGGGGTGACAGATAATGCTTGCTGTTCTGGGAGCAGGAAGCCATGTAAGGGGGTGGGAGGTGGGGACAGAGATCGTTCTACCAATTTTTTTTTTCCTTTTCTTTACTTTCCCATTTTTGTAGATGAGGAATCTGAAGCCTGGGGAGGAGCACTAATTTGCCCAAAGGCTGGAATCAAATTTTTTTTTTTTTTAATGATGTAACAGAATATTTATTGAATCCTTGCTAAGTCCCAGGTATGGCTCTGAACTGGGGCATCAGGCCTCTTAACTCAGCCCTACCCCCTTCGGAGCCGACACCA
Source organism: Panthera tigris (assembly GCF_018350195.1). NCBI lineage: Eukaryota > Metazoa > Chordata > Mammalia > Carnivora > Felidae > Panthera > Panthera tigris. The sequence continues at coordinate 52,202,792 of NC_056661.1, forward strand.
GCACCCCAAGGGCAGAGCGTAGCGATGGGAGGTTTCTGGTGGGGCCTCAGCTCCAAATTACCTGGGCCAGTCCTCCTGCTCCCCCCATACCCCGGTAGAGAAAGTAGATTTATCCTCCGCTTCCTAAGCCTCCGGGGTCTGCCAAGTCACAAGGGGAAAATAACGAGGAGCCAATGAGGCAAGGCAGCCAACTGGAGGCTACCCGCTGGCTGTCACATAGGATGCTCCCTTCCTTGGGGGATGCTCGGCTTCTGCACGCCCCATTTTCCTGTCTGCCAAGGTGGTCTCTGGAGACAGGGTGAAAGGCACAGCTGGCGGGGGAAGCAACAGCCATTCCCCCACTTCTCCCTCAGGATGAAACCCTGATCTCGTTCAGGTATCAGGCAGCCTAGGTCTACAGGAGAGGCGGGGCTCTGCCCCTGCTCCAGAAGGTAAATCTTCATTGGTCTATGTCAATTCTGCGATTCTATTCTCCTGGGCAGTGATTGGTGGAGTCCTGGGCACGGGAGCAATTATGGCCAATGAAGTGTAAGGAGCCTACTGGGGGGGAGGGGCGAGGGAGGTTTTGTTGTTGTTGGTTTTTGGGTTTTGTGGGGTTTTTTTTTGTTTGTTTGTTTGGTTTTTTTTTTGGTCTTTTTTTGCTCTGGAAAATGGATACTGAAAAAGCTGAGGGGACCGCATTTGCCCAACACACAGCTAGGTGGTCCAGGGCCCCTTATTATGCATCCCAGGGCCGTAATGTCAAGGCTGAAAGCCGTCTTCTCTTCTGTGCACCTACTTCTGTGTAGTATCCAGCACCCACGTTGTTCTCATTCGTTGACCAGCCCACCTCCTCCTGCCCAGGCTGGGATCTCCTGAGGGCAGGGTGGGATGGAGTAGGTTCTCAGTGAATCTTGATTAACCAGAACAAGTGTGGGACTCACCATAAGGGTTACGCACCCATAACCATTCCTCCCTTCTTCCATGTTGATGGACCTCAGTTGTATTTAGGCAGCGATGGGTCCCATCATGGAGGACAGACCACTACTGGCCTAGTCTAGTGGTTCTCAACTCTGACCATACATCAGAATCATCTGAGGATATGTATATGTATCTTAGAGAGACAGCATGAGCAAACAGGGGAGAGGAGCAGAAGGAGAGGGAGAATCTTTAAGCAGGCTCCATGCTCAGTGTGGAGCTGGACACAGGGATTCATCCATGACTTGGGGATCATGACCTGAGCAGAGGAGCCCCCATCTGAGAAGATTTTTTAAAAACACCAGTCTGTGCCTCACACTGAAAGATTCAGGCTGGTTTAGTTGGGTATTCAAGCGTCAGTATTTTCTGAAAGCTCTTCAGATTACACTAAGGGGCAACTACTGGTCTAAGCCAGTCATGGTAAACCCATCCACCTTTGCCAGATGCTCATTTTCCCAGTGTCTCGTAGCTCCAGGGGTGCTTGTGGCACAGCTGTGTTCAATGAGCAATGAGGAAGTATCTGGGAGGAGGAGGGAAAAGGAGTTTCGGAGAGTTTCCTCCCTGAGAAAAAGATAACAGAGAGCTGCTGGCTTGCTTCCTGCTTTGAAAACTGTTGCAAGGAGTGTGATGTTTGGAGATGTGGCAGCCCTCTTGCGATCAGGAGGTAAAAAGACAAAAAGCAAAGGACACCTGTGCTTGATGACATCATTAAGCTATTGGGTCAAATCTGCCTCCTGCATTCTTATTATGGAAGATAATTATTTATGCTATTGGGGTCTCTATTATTTAGTTTTTCTGTAACTTGCAGTTGTATACATCCCAACCCATACCAAACAATAGGAGAATGGATGAACAAATGAGTGTTTCTTCCTATTAGCCCCCTTCCAGAACCTTCTACCCAGCCAGAAACATCTCTCCTCTCAAATCCCCTCACTGCACCCATATATTTGCCCCAAATTTCCTCCTGTCATTCTTGGAGCTCTTCTGCATAGCACCCTGCCAACCCCACATGGGTTCAACTCTTGGTTCTGCCACCTACTTCTCTGAGGGAAACAGGACTCACCCTGAGTCTCCGTTCCTTCATCTGGACCGACTGGTAGAGAAACTGTGAGAAATAAACAGGGCGCTGTCTGTAAAATTCAGCATTCAACACCCAGCAAGTGCCCAGGAATGAGCTATTACTATTATTCTTGGATAAGACACATTCCTCAGAGATTGCTCCCATACACCCTTTCTTCATCTCTCCTGGGCCCCTCCCTCAATGTCTCCAACCTCCCTTCACATAATAATATTCGTGTAACAATCAGTAATAACTACAATTCATGACCCATATACTCTGGTAGGCAGTCTTCTGAGCCCCTAACACACGAGATCTATCAAATCCTCCCTCGGGCCATAAGAGGTGGGTCCTGTCATCATTCCTGTTTTATCCCCCAGGATGCTGAGGCCTGCAGAAAAAGCTTAGAAAGTCCCCACACCGCTGTGATGTTTACGCTCCAGTTTTCTCAGGGCAGGGATGTGGTGCCAATGCAAACAAATTCAACAATAGATGTTACATGCAGGGCAGAGCAGAGACAGCTCCGTGGAGGGGGGCTGGATGGACCCCTGCGGGCTGGGGTGTCTGGGAACCCTCTCCTCGCAAGTCACATTGAAGAGGCTCCTGCCTCTTCTCTCACCCTTCACTGTCCCCCCACACTCTGGGGACACCGAGGTCCCCAACCTCGGAGGCCCTTCTACCTTTGCCCTTTGTACATACTGTTTGCTCTCCCTGGAACTCCCCCTCCTTTCGTCCAGCTGGCTAACTCCATCTCCTCCTTCAAGTCTTGGCTTAGGTGCCCTTCTTCCAAGAAGACTTCCCAGACTGCCCATGCATCTCTTTGGAATCTGAACTCCGTCAAGCAAGAAGAGAGGCAGTAAACCCTTACATGTGTCCAGATCTCTGAGAGGCAAGTCCACATTCAGTACCTCCAACAGCTTTCCATGGCAGGCAAGACAGGCTTTCTTAGCCCCATCTGACAGATTAAGCCATGAGGACCAGAGAGGACATGAGACCTATGCAAAATTACACAGTGTACTTTCTATCAGAAGACAGATCCTGGCCCATGTCTATGGATTTAGCAACAACAGCAACAAAGGTAATAATGCATGCCGAGGGTTATTTGGCATTTATTGGGAAAGGCGCTAGAGGCTTTATATGTATTAGCTCATTTAATCTTAACAACAACCCTATGAGATAGATACTGTTATTATCCTCAATTTCTAGGTAAGGAACCAGATGTGCAAAGAGATGAGAAACTCGCTCTCTCAACTATCAAATAGTCATCAAGTTCCAAAATATTCCCTTTTCACCCAGTAACTAAAGCAACTAGAGAGATCTTCCTCATCCATTAAATCCACAAAACTTTAAAAAAATCATTGATGGCAGTATCAGCAAGGAAAAGAAACACTCATGCCTGTTGGACAGATACATAAATTGATTTTTAAAAATCTTTTTGGATATAGTTTGCTAATAATATGGTATAAAATGTGGCACCCGGAGCCCCGAAACATGAATCAGCCATCAAAGATGATGTTATAAAAGAGAAGTAGATATAGTTTTTTAAAAAAAATTCTTATGTTTCATTTTATATTTGAGAGAGAGAGGCAGGGGGGAGGAGCAGAGAGACAGAATCGGAAGCAGGCTCCAGGCTCTGAGCTGTCGGCACAGAGCCTGCTGCGGGGCTCGAACTCACGAACTGTGAGATCATGACCTGAGCTGAAGTCGGGTGCTTAACCGATTGAGCCACCCAGGTACCCCGAAAAGTAGACGTCATTTTTTTTAAATGTCCAAAATTCAGCTATGAGTAAAAATAAGTAGGATGCAAAATTATGTATACATAGTATCATTCATACTGTGTTGTGCGGTGTCATTATAGGCTTGGAAGGAAACCTCCCCAAGGGTTGAGACTGTGTGTAGCATACTGGATAAATTTATTGAACAGACTGGACAGGATACATAATGACGTCATTCCCCCTCATAACAGCCTGAAGATAGCCACTGCTGTATTGTATCCCATTCCATAGATGGGACCAGGGAGGCACAGGAAATTAAGTTCCTCCTCAAGGCCAGAACTGTCCAACTCCAGTGTCCACACCTAGGCCCACACCTCCTATCCCCTCCTTCTCTATACACAGTCTCTTGGTATGACCCTATAGGTAGATGGTTAAAACTTTTTCTATGCTTTTAAAACTTTTTTCTAAGTTGTTCACAATAAACATCTATCACTTATATAATCAAGGGGGGAAAGGCAATAAAACCGTTTGTGTATGCAAAGTGTCCAGAAAGTTCCAGAAGGTTGTTCACACTCAGGTGTGAACCATGATTACCTCTAGCTGGCGGGAGGGCTGAGCTCTTCATTTTACTCTATTTTGTTATTTCTCTGTAGCAAGTGAGCCCATGAGTTGTTTAGATGTCAGATGTGTTTGGCATCTGGAGCTCGGATGGGGTCTGCAGTGGCTGGGAGGGGGGCTGCCCTGATGCGGGGGTGGGGGGCACTCCGCACCCCTGCCCACCAGCCTGGGGCACGGCTGCTCCCTCCCACAGGAAACGCGGGGAGACAGCACCAGCTTGTGCCTCTCCTCACTCCCTCCCAAGAGGGCCATGTCCTTGCTCATCTGTAACTTTCAATTAACCAGGCACCAGGCTCCGGCTCAGAGGCTGAGCAAATGTTCTGAGGAGGAAAAGGAAAAACGGCCCAACAACTCCAGGAGGACGTTTCCTTTTAATTAAAGTGAGGATCCAGGCGGCCCTAAAATCCCTTTCTGATGAAAGTGAAGTTGGCCAGGAGGGCAGAGCGGGCAGGGGCAGGTGCCAGAGGGAGCAGGAGTGTGGAGGCGGGGAGCCACCCTCCTGTCCCTGCAACTCTCTCCCGGTCCCTTGCAATACTGGGGTCTTCTTGTGTATTGAGAAGTGAGGAAGGTGGCCAGCCGATCTCAGAACCCAGGACCCCCTGAGAGAGACATTATTGCTGGCGCTCTGAGGAGCCATGGGGAAGGCGGGGACGAGGTGGACGCAAACCACACAGGAGAACGGGGCTCTGGGCTTGGCCCACAGAGAGCTCTGGGTCTCCAGGCCTCCTTGCTCCCTCTCTCACTTGCTGGGCCACTGGCTTCTCAGGTTTTCTGTTCAGACAGAGCAAAGGGGAGGAAGGACGCTGCTTGAGGTTGTCACATCTCCTGAGCCAGCTTCCCAGAGGCCTGTGAGCCCAGCTGGACATGCACAGGATGGTGGGGGGTGCGTGCCAACACCCAACATTTATTGCAGTCAACGTTTACTGAATGTAATGACTGCCCCTGGAGGGGCACCCATAGGAGCACAGACTTTGGGGCTCAGCCTGTGTGGGTTTGAATCCTGCCTCTGCTACTTCCTAGCTGTGTGGCTGAGGACAACCTAATTCATCTCTGGACCTCAGTTTTCCCATCTGTAAAATAGGGACAAGAGTGAGGCCTGTGTCATAGAGAATAGAATTAGTAAATACGTGTCTCGTGTAAGAACAGTGCCTGGCACATGGCCCACACTCCATAAATGATAGTTGTTATTAAAACACCACATTTACGCAGGTTAACTCATTGATCCATCCCTGTATCCCATGTGGTCATTTTCATGATCTCTCTGGTAGACGCAAACACAGAGGCACAGAGAGGCTAAGTAACTTGCCCAAGCTCACACAGCTCACCTAGTAAGGAGAGGAGCAGGATACGGACCCAGGCCCTTACGGGCATCATCTTGTTCTGCCTCTCAGTGCGGATGTGGAAACGTGGGTGTGAATAGTGCTGAGCTGCAGTTGTTTTTAAAAGACGAGGAACGGAATGGCTATCAAGGTTGCAGGGCAGGGGCTCAGGGCCCAGGCAGACTTGCGATCAAGCCTTGGTGCGGCTGCTTTCTAGGCGCTTGCCTTTGGGCAAGTCACTCTGGGCCTCCACCTCCTCGTCCGCACAACGGGACCCCTGTCCCCTCGCAGGGCTACAGTAGAGTGAGATGTGGTGCAAGAACAGTCCCTGGGAAGGGTTGCTGGGAGAGGTGGGAGGGCAGGGGCACCAGGAGCAGAGCCTGTCCCCCATAGGTCCTGGACCCCTGCCCTGAAAGGGGCTCCTCCCCTCTCCCTCACTTCCTGCCCCTCGCAGCAGCCCAAGACCCCATCGTCCGTGTCCGGGGCCGGGACTACCACCATGGCTCCTCCCCATCGCCTCCTCCGGGCCCGCTCCCTCCAATCCAGCCTCCACGTTGCCGCAGAGGGGTCTGTCTAAATGTGGGTCTGATCTGATCTTGTCACTCTGTTGTCAAAACTCTCCAAGGTTCCCCACTGTCTACATCATGTCCAAACTCTTTACCGTGACCCTGAAGCCCCTTTCCTGTGGTCTGGCCCTTCCATCCTCTCAGGCCACTGCCCTTCCCACTTCACTGGCTAGACTCAGCCAATCCTGAGCATTCCTTCATGCTATGCTCTCTCACCTCTGCATTTGACCATGCAGTTCCCTCTGCAAGAAGCTCCCCTCCTGCCCCTTCCCTTCACCGCCCCACCAAAACTGCTACACTTATACACTGCTTCCTTGAGAAAACTTCCCAACACTCCTAAAGTCCACTACTGAAGGTTTCCACAAACTTCTAAGCTTCCCTCATTGAGCATTCACCATACTGTGTTGCAATTACTTTAGAAGTGTGTCTTCTCCATTGGATTTAGGGAACTTCGAGGATAGAGACTAGGTTGGAGTGGCTTATTACTGAAATAATGGTACCTGGGACAGAGACAATGTTAAAGGGTCTGCTGCATGGATGGATGGATGAATGGATAGGTGGGTGGGTGCATGGATGGATGGATGGATGGATGGATAGATGGATGGTGTGTTGATTGCCTAGATGGGTAGGTGAGTACATAAATGAGTGGATGGATGGTTGGTTGGATGAATAGATAAGTAGAGGAATGGAGAGAAGGAATGATATATCGGTAGATTAATACTAGAAGGATAGATCGATTAATAAATCAATAGTGGGTGAGTGGGTGAATGATCGTATAGATGAACTATTGGCAGGTGAGTGGACACAGATGGATGGATGCTGGCCCTTCCTCTATCATTAGAGGAAGAAAAACTCGAGACTTCAGTATCAAGGTTTGGAAGGCCTCTGTGCCTGCCCCAGCTCTTTTTTCAGGGGTCACAACAATCATAACATATTCTTAAACCAGACTTCTTTTTCTTTAATTGAGGTAAAATTCATATGACATAAAATTAACTATTTTATTTTTTTATTAATAATTTATTTATTTTTAAAATTTGCATCCAAGTTAGCATATAGTGCAACAATGATTTCGGGAGTAGATTCCTTAATACCCCTTCCCCATTTAGCCCATCCCCCCTCCCACAACCCCTCCAGCAACCCTCAGTTTGTTCTCCATATTTATGAGTCTCTTCTGTTTTGTCTCCCTCCCTGTTTTTATATTATTTTTGCTTCCCTTCCCTTATGTTCATCTGTTTTGTCTCTTAAAGTCCTCATACGAGTGAAGTCCTATGATAGTTGTCTTTCTCTGACTAATTTCGCTTAGCATAATACTTTCTAGTTCCATCCACATAGTTGCAAATGGCAAGATTTCATTCTTTTTGATTCCCAAGTAATACTCCATTAGTATATATATACTACATCTTCTTTATCCATTCATCCATCGATGGACATTTGGGCTCTTTCCATACTTTGGCTATTGTCAATAGTGCTGCTATAAACATGGGGGTGCGTGTGTCCCTTCAAAACAGCACACCTGTATCCCATGGATAAATGCCTAGTAGTGCAATTGCTGGGTTATAGGGTAGTTCCATTTTGAATAAAATTAACCATTTTATTTTATTTTTTTAATGTTTATTTATTTTTGAGAGAGAGAGAGAGAGAGTGTGAGCAGGGGAAGGGCAGAGAGAGAGGGAGACACAGAATTCAAAGCAGGCTCCGGGATCTGAGCTGTCATCACAGAGCCTGACACAGAGCTTGAACCCACAAACCCTGATATCATGACCTGAGCCAAAGTCGGATGCTTAACCAACTGAGCCACCCAGATGCTCCTAAAATTAACCATTTTAAAGTGAACAGTTCGGTGGTGTTTAGTACAGTCATAATGGTGTGCAACCACCACCTCTATCTGATTCTAAAATATTTTCACCCCAAAATAAACCCCCATTAAGCAGTTTCTCACTATCCTCCGCCACCCCCCCTGCCCCCAAGTAGCAATCTCTAACCTATTTTCTGTCTCTATGGTTTTACCTTTTCTGGACCTTTCATATAAATGGAATCAACAGTATGTGACTTTTTGTGTCTGGCTTCTCAAATCAGACTTCTTATGGGCAACAAAACCTAGTTTCCGAGGTTGGGGAGGAATCTGTGAAATAGAAATGGAACAGCCCCTGCCTGGCCACTCCCAGTGGGAAGACAAAAGAACTCCTGGAATCAGCTGGGGCTTAGAAGGAGGCAGAAGGATTCCAGGGCTCCAGGCTATGAAGTGGGTTTGGAGAAGAGCCCACTTCTTGCAGTTTGCCAACACCTGGCTTAAGGTCTGGCAGGCAGTGACTCCTTGGTAAGTAGGAATTGGAGTACCCTTTATTCAATGGCATGAGGAGGAATAAAGATTGTCCTCACCTCCTGGTTCTGTAGCAGTCACAGAGAGGACCTCTCTCCTCCGTGTCAGTAAACACCAATAAATGCCAATAAACATGGAGCACTTGCTGTGTGCCAGCAGCTCTAGAATGCCCTTTCACTCACTGAGGGTCCCGACAACCCTGCAGAGAGTCTATCTGCAGGAAGACCCATTTTACAGATTTGGAAGGGCAAACTCAGAGAGGTAAAGACACTCACCCAGTGCCACACAGCAGAAAAGCACATGAGCTGGGCTGGATCCCACGTTTATCCAGAGCCAACCAGCTGCTCTTACCTCTGCAACATGTTGCCCCTTCCTCTCCTCCCCCTTGTTCGGAGCTTTGCTTTCTGTTCGGGATTCAAACTCTAAAGGATATAGAACCTCCTTAATTTCTTCCGGCTGCTGGTGGAATCCCAGATGGGCTCCCGCTCCCCACGGCATCCCGCAGCTCCACTCCAAGGCAGCAAAGGCTCCTTCATGGCACGATGCTGCCACCTGGTGTCCATGCAGAGTACAGCAGCCACAGAGGCACTGGAGGCAGCAGTCCCAGTTCCCTGCCCAGGGTCCCCGCAGCCTGAAGAGCATGCAGGGGACCCGGCCAATTTTATGTGGCCTCTTCCTCTGTGACTGGCCCTGTTCTAGGTGCTTCACCTGCATTGATCTCACTCAATACTCACTTTAGCACTATAAGAGCTACTCCCTGTGTACGTAGTGGGGGCTCAAGAAATACATATGGCAAAAAGATAAATGCCATATGATTCCACTTCTGTGAGGTCCCTAGAGGAGTCAAGTTCCAAGAGACAGAAAGTAGGATGGTGGGGCTGGGGGGAGGGGGATGGGGAGCTCATGTTTAATGGGGACAAAGTTTCCATTTGGGAAGATGAGAAAGTTCTACAGATGGATGGTGGTGACCGTTGTACAACACTGTGAATGGACTTAACACGTTAGAACTGCACACTTTAAAACGGTAAAAGTGGCAAATTGTATGTCCCGTGTATTTGGCCACGATAAAAAAGTGTATGTGAATGAATAGACTAAGAGGTGAGCGAATGAACACACGAATTCATAATCACAACAACGGTAATATTTCCTGAGCACTCAGCATCTACCAGTCCTCGTGCGCCATGTTCTTCGCCTTCACAGGTAGTTTTTTTAGGATGTGGCCAGCGGTGCCAGAGGCTTTGGCCGTACAGCAGTGAGCAAAGTCCCTACAGCGATAGACCCGGCATTTTGTGGGGCAGATAGTAAACAAGGAATATGAAAAAATGTCAAATGGTGCTGTGTGCTGAAAAAGTTAATTTGTATATTGGGACCCTCAATGTGGAGGCTGCCCCGGTGGCCTGGCCCACGTGGCAAATATAAATCTCAGTTGGCCTGCACTTACAGGAAACACCTGTCAAGGAAGCTTAACCTACGCCAATCAAATCCTCCAACTCAGCTTTAGCTAGCTTGCCTTACCCCGGAAAACTGTGCCAGCCTTATGAGGAAATCCCACATCTCCTGGTCGGTCATGCCCTGTTTCTGCCTTGCCCCTTCCAAAGTTCCGTAAAACTCACACTTGGCCCAAATCCCCCTGGAACACTGCTCCCCTACTTGGGAGACACGGAACTCCCCCAATCGATGGATCGTTTTCCCTTAAAATAAAGGTCATCAAGCCTGTTACTAAATTGTTTCCTTTTTGTCATTTGACAGTGTTATAAAGAGAATAAGGCAACGTGAAAGGATGAAGAGTGCCTTGGCTGGAGATGGGGGAGCTCTTTCAGACCGATGTAACCTTGGAAGGGCTCTCTGAGGAGGCCGTAATTTGGGCATCCTGGCTTGATCTTTGCCACACCCCTATGGGGTAGGTACTGTGATTATACCCATTTTGTAGATGAGGCAACTGAGGCTCGGGGTGTGGGGTGCTCAGGGTTGCCCAGCTCAGGAAGTGGCCCAGGCAGGAATTGAGTCCAGGTTTGTTGGTGCCTGGCCCTGGGACTCTTAACCACACGGTAAGTAAGGACCTTGTAGAACTTCTCATTTCACACCCTGCAGGCAAATCCTTCAACCGTTTGAGGGCCTCAAGGCTAGGCCCAGGTGTGAGCCTGGGGCGTCCCTCCCGGCCCTCAGGTGGCAAGAGGAGGCGCAGATGGCTGCGGGTGTCCAGCAGGTGGCGCTGCTGCCCGACTCAGAGACGCCAGCCCGCAGCGCCAGCCCGCAACGGGAGCCTGCCGGCCGGCCCCTCAAAAGTGGGGGACCCAGGGCAGAGGATCCGCCTGAAGTGAGACTAGGCGGGGCGCTTCAGACGCAGATGAAAGGCCTCCTGCAGTGTTGCCCGTGTGCCAGGTAGGTCACTTACAGCTGATGCTGGGTCTCTACTTCCTCCTCTGCGGGTGGGCTCACAATCTCTCACTGGAAGATTCAAGGAGCTGGTGTATTCACACATTCGAATGAATTGCCTCCTCAATGTCGGGCCCCTGGGATTCAGCAGGGATCAAAGCTGACAAAAATCTCTGCCCTAGGGGAGACCCTATTCCAGTGGGGAGACAGACAGCAAACAAGAGAAATAAGGCAAACATTACATCAGGGGAAGTGATCAGGAGGAAAAAATTATAAAGCAGAGAAGGCAGGTGGGAAATGTGTGTTCAGGGGGTCAAACATAGAGACGGAGTTGGGTGCTGAGGAACACCTTGCTGAAAAAGTGACATCTGAGTAAAGGAGGTGAGGTGGCCTTAAGGAAACACAGGGGCATCGCGTTCGGGGCAGAAGGAATAATATCAAGGGCAAAGGCCCTGGGCAGGGAGCATGCGTGGCGTGCTGGAGGAAGAGCGAGAAGGCGGCCAGGACTGGAGTGGAGTAAGCTGGGAGGGGAGTCAGAGGAGAGGAGGTCCAAGCAGGGCACCAGGAAATGAAGGGCTCTCTGGGTCAGAGTGGAAGGGATTGGGCTTTCGCTGTGAATGAGAAATGAGGAAGCCAAGAACATTTGTGACAGTGGAGCGCCATGACTCTTACATGGCAACAGCGCTCTTCTAGCTGTACGGCTAGAGCCTGGCTCATAGTAGATGCTCAATAAATGGTGGCTTTTGTATACCAGTAAGAATAGCCTAGGTTAGGCCGGGTAAGGAATAGCACCATGTCCCAGCAGCTTGAAGCAACAAAGATACATTTCTTGCTCACAGTACATGTCCAGAAATGAGTTGGCTGGGTTGGGTTGGGGTATCCTTCACTTAGGGATCCAGCTGACTTCACTGCCACCAATCAATGATGCTGATGCTTTGACATAAGCCTTCGGGGTTCACCAAGCCAGGGGAAGGGCATGGTGAAAAGTTGAACAGCAGCAGGTAGCAACTAGGTGCTTCTGACTAGAAATCACATACATCACTGCCTCTCATGTTTCAGTGGTCAGAATTAGACTCATGCCTGGCTTCAGGGGTTTATTAGTCAGGATTTTTCAGAGAAACAGAACCAACAGGGGATAGAGAGATATCTCTATCTGTCTATATTTCCATTTATTATATGTCTATGTCTATGTGTGTATTCCTAAAGAGATTTATTATGGGAATTGGCTCATGCAGTTATGGAGGCTGAGAAGTCCCACAGTCTGCTGTCTGCACGCTGGAGACCCAGGGGGGCTGGTGGTGGTGTCGTTCTAGTCTGAGTCGGGATGCCTGCCAACTGTAAGAACCGATGGTAGGAGTCCCAGTCTGAGGGCAGAAGAAGAACATGTCCCAGCTCAACAGTGAGAGAGAGAGAGAGAGAGAGAGAGAGAGAGAGAGAGAATTCTCTCTTCTCCTGCCTTTTTGTTCTAGTCAAGCCTTTAACAGATTGGGTGATGCCCACCTGCATTGGTGAGTGAGATCTTTACGCAGTCTGTCAATTCAGATGCTAACCTCTTCTGGAAACACCCTCACAGACATGCCCAGAAATAATATTTAGCCAGGTATCCGGGCACCCCATGGCCCAGTCAAGCTCATACAGTCCAGTAACCATCCTGGGGCGGGGGGGCGGGGCAGAGTGTAACCCTCCAGATCCTCGGAATAGGGGAAGTTAGCCTGGCAATGGACATCACAATCCTATTACTGTTTTCTACTATCGTAATATTTGAAAATATTATAAAGTTATAGAACCTCTTCTCCCACTGGAGGGCTGAGTAACTACCTCGACTTCCCAAGGAGAGAGCCTGTGATAACGTTAGGTGGAGACCCTTAAAAAGAGCAGAATCGAGGGGCCCTATTTGAGTCAATGACCTCCCCAGCCACCCAGCTTCTCACATCAGGAACCCAGGCATTGTTGTGGACTCTTTCAAATGCCCCCTTCCCAGGTGCAGTCATCATCCTTATCTCCCAGCCCCAACCACAGACCTCCTCCTGGCTCCTGTTACAACAGTCTCTCACCACATAATAGCCAGTCTCCCTCTGGTTTCCCTGCCCAGGTCTTGGCCGGCGTGGCCTCTCTAAATGGCCACTCTGATGACATTACTTCCGTGACTTCTCTCCAGTGGCCCCCCATGGTATCATAATAAAACCCAAGTGCTTTTCCTGGAATTCAGGCCCTTTGGGATCCAGCCTGACCTCATACCATTTCCAGCCACACCTTCCATGCTCTGGACTCCCTGGTGGTGTGGCTCTTCTCTCCTCTTTTCTATGCCTCTGTGCTTTGGGGCACACTATTCCCTCTACCTGTAATCCCTTTCCTCTTTCTTTAGTGAAAAAAAATTCCTGCTCATGGTTCAACACCCAGCCCAGATGTTTTGTGTGAGACCTCCCCAGTGTCGTCCTGGCAGAGGGACTGAGCTCTGCCGGCCCCCCCAGCATGTCTGGCCATGGCCCCCACCTGCGGTGTTGGCATTTGTTTCCACAGCCCCCACCCCCACCAGAAAATACATTTCACATCAAAATCCAATACCCACATTCACACGCACGCTGGGTGCAAAAGTTTCTCAAACACCATTTTCCCTTGCTACCTGCTATGCACGCTGATATTTTCAATTACGGTCTATTCTGCTTCACGTTGTAAGACGTGCTAGTCAAGCCATTACATTCATTTCACTACAGTCTGTAAAACACTGCCCTAGCACCTCCTGCCAGGCTGCAGGGACCGCGTCTTTAATTATCTCTCCATCTCCCAGCACTTAAGACGTTTATACATGTTCGTTTAAATAAGTCGATAAATGAGGGAATGGTTTTTTAGGCGTGAGTGGATGAATGAATAATTGAATGAAGAAGTAAACTGGTGAGTGGGTAAGTGAATTGATGAATCAGTGAATGAATGAATGAAGTGACCCGCTCTGTTGTGGGAGTCAGCAGCGGAAGCCAGCGGGCTGCCCTGGGCCCCGCACTAAGCGTGCAGGGTTTCTCCAGCTGCAGTTCCTGGGGAGCATATTAAAAATGCAGGTGCCCAGTGCTCCTTAGAGCCAATGAATCAGACTTTCTGGGACAGGGCACGGGAGTGGGAATTTGTGACAGTGCATTTTGCCCAGGTGGTTTTGAGGTGTGCTCAAGTTTGAAGCAAAGGCACCAAAGACAGATAGCCACCTCCCTGCATCCTTCCCTGTCCTGCATGCATCCTTAGGAAGGTACTTCCGGGGAGCCTGGCCGGCATGAGGGGGCGACAGAGCCCCAGCCCACACTGCTGACAGAAGTGCAGGAAGCAGTGGTTGCCATGGCAACACATTAAAAGCCACCTCCAGTTTCTGTGTCTGGAAAGGGTCAAACCTTTGGAACATGGAGTGGGAAAGAAAGCCACTCCCCCAGGGTCTTTATAACGAACAAAGCTGTGGCACAGTGCCTGCTACAAAGCCCTTTCACAAGCATTACCTTGTGGGGTTCTCCCAAGGAAACTAGTGGATGGCGTTCCCATTTTACAGATCAGAAAACTGGAGCTGGAATCACTTGCCAAGCCAGTCGGTGGCAGAGCTGGTATTTGAATCCAGCCTTCGGAATTCCAAAGCCTGTGACCTTGTCCTTCTTTGGAAGTGACAGACAAGGTCACAGAGACTCCAGAATCCCATTGGCATTGGGGTTTGGGGCGGTAGGGTCACGTGCATTGCCCTCGTGCCATCTACACCCCACCATGCTTGGTATCTAGGAAAGCTCACATTTGCACAGACACATAAGCAGAAAAGCTTCCAAAACATGCCCATGCATGCATGTAGCACATGTATTCACACTCAGAGAAAGTACACACACAGCAGCCTCACATGCACACACACTTATGCCTGAACATGCTTATATTCACATATAAATGCACAGATACCTGTAAACGTATAACACCTGCTGACGTTTTGTGGCTGTTTGCTGTGTGTACACACATCTATTATACCAGTAGATAACTGATTCATATGTATACCACCAAGGAACTTGTCATGTTGGTGTATTGGTCCTTAAAAGGTCCTAGGAGGGGCCCCTGGCAATGTGTTTACCTAGTCATATGCTTTTCTAAAATTTGCAAAAGTAATGTTCTTTTTAATGTTTTGCAATTTGTTTTCAATGTTTATTTATTTTTGAGAGACACAGAGTGAGTGGAGGAGGGGTAGAGAGAGAGGGAGACGCAGAATTCGAAGCAGGCTCCAGGCTCTGAGCCATCAGCACAGAGCCTGACACGAGGCTTGAACTCACAAGCCGTGAGATCATGGCCTGAGCCAAAGTCAGACGCTTAAAATGTGAGCCACCATGTACCCCTGTAATATTATTTTTTAAAAAATTGCTTGAGATATAATTCACATACCATAAGACTTAAACACTTAAAGTGTACAATTCTGGGTGGGTTTTTTTTTTTAGCATATTCACAGAGTTATACAACCATAACTACTATCTTATTCCAGAACTTTTTCATCACCCCAAAAAGAAACCCTGTACCCATTAGCTGTCACTCCCCATTCCCCTGCCTCCAACCCCCAGGCAACCACTCATCTACTTTCTGACTCTATAGATTTGCCTCTTCTGGGAAGTTCATATAAATGGAATCAGACAATATGTGTATCTTTGTGTGTCTTCCTCCTTTCATGTACCACAGTATATTCAGGGTCCATCCATCTTATAGTATGTATCTGTTCTTCATTCTTTTTATGACTGGATAATATCCCATTGTGTGGATGTGCCACATTTGGTTTATCTATTTGTCAGTTGATGGACATTCAGAAAAAGTAACACATTCTAACCACAGTTGGTTAAAACTACTAGCTCCTTCTTCGCTAACCCCCTTGGTCACATGACAGGTAGCATTTGGGGCAAGTTGAGTTGGGGACACTTTTGATTTGGGACCAGTGGGGTATATGCATGTGGTTCACCTTCCCCTCCAGAGACAGTTTATTATTAGCCATGCTGGCATAGTGATGGCTTCCAGAAATCATGCTGCTGCCCTGAGGCCACCTGCCTTGGTTCATGACATGAAGGAGTAGGGCCTGTGGTCGTGCAGAAAGATCAGCGTGTGCCCTGGTGCCTACCATGCTGGAAATATGCGGGTAACAAGAGAAACACGGTTGGAAAGGGACAGAGCTGGAAATTAGTCTTGGAAATGGGCGCGGAAACTTCTTCTCATCATCACACATGTAGTATCATAATTGAATTTCATTCTCATCGACACCCGGTCAAAAATGAAGAGCCAATCTGGGGTTATACAGCCAAAAAGGAAAAAAAAAAAGTAGGAAATACATTTCAGAAAGTACCAGGAAGTCCATTAATACATGTCGTTTTTCTAGGTTTTGTGATGTTTCTGGTATTTGTAGGGTTTTTAGAAATTTGCGACGTTGTGATTTCTTCCTTAATTCCAAACAAATATTCACATGGGTACCTACGTTTGTATTGATAATTTTGAAATCTTTTACTTAAACAGGGTCCCCCAAGTTATACAAACTGTAAATCCCCTCCCCCGTGAAACATGTGGATCCTTCCTTGTTACACACCAGTGCACGGGACCCTGCATGTGTGCGCACGTGTGCCTAAGCGGTGCTGGTCAGGGTCAGGGATGGAGGAGGAATCACAGCTCTATTCGTAGGAGGCAAGTGAACCCTCAGTCACATATGATCCCACCTGGCACGCTTTTCTGTAAAGGGCCAAAGAGTATGTTAAGGTTCTGTGGGCCAGATACAGTTGTTGCCACAACCCAGCTCTGCCATTGGGTGAAAGCAGCCATAAACAACTCAAATGAATGAGCACAGCAGTATTACAATGAAACTTTGCTCACAAGCCTGTGCAGTGGGCCAGGGTGGGCCTGAGGGCTGCCGTGTGCCAACCCTGCTCTATACTCTAAGCTCCGTGAGGGTGGGGCATGATTTGGTGTTCACCACTAAATCCTAGGGGCCTCCCAGCATGGCTGGCTTGGAGTGAGATCTCAACACCTATTAGTTGGCCCTGACCCTCTGTGTCTCTCTGATGCTTTGTTTCCTGCTCCTCTGACTCCCTGTAGCCATGAGAACTCACTGGGCCTCAGGCTTTCGGAATCACAGCCACCTGCTCCCACATGAGCCAGGCAAGGACGAGCACCTCCCGCCCTGGCAATCTGCCGATGGGCACAACTCCACCAAGCACTCAGGCGGCGGAGGGAGCTGGGCACTTCTTTCAGCCTCTCTCAAGGCTCACCACCGACCTGGGAGAGGCGTTAAGATGAGGGGCCAAGGAAACCTCAGGGACGGACAGAGCTGGCATCTCTCCAGCCACAAACCTCTTTCTCCTTTTCTGCTACTCATTTATGCACTTATTCAGGATTTCCTGAGGGCCAACACTGTGCTAGGCACAGGGGGTACAGCTTATGGTCTCTAGCCGGGGAGACAGAAAATGAACACTAACACAGTCACAGGCACGTGGAAAATAGCCAAAAAGTTGGTAGGGAACAAATGGATGATCAATGGAATGGAAGAATGGAAGTAAGGATTGGTTCCACCAGTGAAAAACAGGAACGTTTTCCTCAGGATAAGCATAGTACGACTGGGGCCTCAGGATGAGCAAGTATCACCTCTCCACAAAGGGAGGCCTAACTAGGGGGCAGGACCGGTTTGCCAAAACGAAAGGCATTAACAAAAAACGTGATTTAAAAAAAATAGGCAGGGGATCTGAACAGACGTTTTTCCAAAGAAGTCATACAGATGGCCAAAAGATGCATGAAAAGGTGCTCAATGTCCTAGTCATCAGGGAAATGTAAATCAAAACCACAAAGAGATGTCACCTCCCACCTGTTAGCATGGCTATTTTCAAATGACAAGAGATAACAAGTGTCGGTGAAGATACGCAGACAAGGAAGCCCTGGGGCGCTGTTGGTGGGCATGTGAACTGGTGCAGCCACTGTGGAAAGTAGGAAGGTTCCTCAAAACATTACAAATAGAACTAGCATATGATCCTGCAGTTCCACTTATGGGTATTTATCTGAAGGAAATGAAAACCCTAACTCGAAACTAAACTATAACACCCCCATGTTCACAGCAGAATTATTTACAATAGCCAAGATATGGAGGCAACCTCAGTGTCTATTAACGGACAAGTGGATAAAGAAAACGTGGCAATGTATACAATGGAATACTAGTCAGCCATAAAAAGGAAGGAAATCTTGCCATTTGTGACAACATAGATGGATCTCGAGGGCATTATGTTCCATGAAAGAAATCAGACTGAGAAAGATAAATACCATATGATCTCCCTTATATGTGGAATATACAATAAAAATGAAAACAAAACAGAGTCATAGGGTCAAAAGGTACAAACGTCCAATTATAGGATAAGCACGTCTTGGGGGTATGATGAACAGCATGGCAACTGTAGTTAATAATACTTGATTCTATATTTGAAAGTTACTAAGAGAGTGAATTTTAAAAATTCTCATCACAGGAAAAGAATTTGTAACTATGAATGGTGATGGATGTTCACTAGACTTATTGTGGTGATCATTTCACATATATATATATATATATATATAAATATCGAATCATTATGTTGTACATTTGGAACTAATATGTTATAGGTCACTTGTATCTATGAAAAAAAAAGGCATTAGAAAATGATCAGTCTTGTCCACAGGGAGCTTGGAACAGCCTCCCCAAGACTCTGCCTTCAGAGAGGAGTTTGTGCCAAGGGCATGGGGCACCAGTTATTTTAGAGATGGGGACACTGAAGCCCAGTGGGGGGTTGGCTATGGGAAGATTACCACCACTATGTTGGAAGTTAAATGAAACACTTCAAGGAAGATAATGTGATATAAGCCTGTGATGGTGTTCAAGCTACAATTCCACGGGAGTTGTCCGTTGCTTATTCTGGAATTCACAGTCCAGGGGTGGCCAGCTGGCATCCTCTCCAGGAAGGCCTCACTGGCTCCAGAAGGCACTAGCACAAAAGGTTCGTTTATCCTTGATGTTGATCAACACTAGAGGTTTTGCTGATTAGCATAATGACTGTTAAAAATAAATGGGTTTTCAGAGGTGAAATCAGTAGCTTGTTAGTCAGCTTAATGGATGCTAGAAACAGGCATTTGTTGATGAAATTGATGGGATTCAGAAGGTAGAGCTTGGCTAAAACATTTTAGAGATGCTCCCTCGCTGGCCCGGACAAGGTGGAAGGGTCCTGCAAACCCTCAGGAGGGCACTCCAGGCTGGTCCCTGTGGATCTCATCCAGCCATTGGTGTAGGGTGATTCCAGTTGTTTGACATGGATTCTAACAGTCACAGAATGTGGCTCTGGAATATTTTTAGGTCTGCCTCAGATTTATTGAACTTAATATGTTGTATGCACTGTTTGGGGCCTATTTGCGCATAATAGTTGCTTAATAAATGTCATTGTGGGCGTGGAATTCCACCCACTTGTTGCTTCATTATAGCCTGGTAGCAAGCCTGTGGGGAAGCAGCAAACCGTGCCTCGATCCTAATTGTTGGCCATTGCTGCCATCCACCAAAAAGAACCTCAATTGTGCATTTCAGGTCGGATTAGGTCTTTTTGCAATAATGGCCCAAAAGAGTCAGTGACTCTGGAACTAGGCAGGGTTAACTCCCAGGCCATTGCTCTGCCACTGTCAGTTGGGAGGGGACTAGGTGTCACTCTGCCACTTACTTGAAGACATCTTTCCTCCAGCCCCACACTGGCCTCTGGCCAGAAGCCATTTGCTTAGCAAATGGGATGGCTGGAGGAGAGCAAGGCAAGGGTGGAAAATACCTCGGACTTCCTGAGTTCCATTAGAGATAGTTGTGCTTGAGATCCATCTTTTTTGGGCTTCTGTGGTCATCAAAGAATGACCCCTCCATGACCCTGTGGAAATTAATGAAAGAAAATTTAGAATGGAGTGGGGAGGCCAGCAGGGGGAGCTCTCACACCCTACCACTCCTTGTCAATAGCAGATCCAACAGGAAGAGAGGGACCTTGCATGTGGACACTACCATCCCAGCAGGAGGAAGAAAGGCTTTCCTCCTCCCTTGGCAACAGCTCAGCCAATGAGTGGCAGTCATGACTCAGCCAATGAAAAGCCATGATACTTCAGCACTCAGTTTACTCCAATGGATGTTTTGTTTATAACAGCTCTCGAGCCCTCCCCCTTTCCTCTATAAAAGAGCCTTTCTCTGTTCTGCAGTTTTGCCTATGATTTTGTTGCAGCTTGCTTGTCCTGGGTCACGGTTTTCTGCTATTCCGAATAAACCCATTTTTGCTGGTAAAATAACTGGCAATTTTATTTTCAAGGTTAACAACCCAAACCACAGGCACAGGCTTCCCTCTATTATTCACAGCTTGTCCGGGAAATTCCTTCTTTCCAAAGTCTTTGAGAGTCCAGGAGGCAAGAGGTCCAGAGAGGAGGAGAAGGAAACAAATCTACTTCTCACCAGTGTACGCTGTGCCCACCTGGACCAGTAGCAGAGGCACTGGGTGGAGAAAGTGTCCTGTTGGACACAGTGAGACATGTAGCTTTGGATGGGTGTCTGGAAAGAGTCTGGGGCTTTGGGAATATGTACTGCTCCAGAAAATACTTTTCTAGGAC
Organism: Panthera tigris; assembly: GCF_018350195.1. Lineage (NCBI taxonomy): Eukaryota > Metazoa > Chordata > Mammalia > Carnivora > Felidae > Panthera > Panthera tigris. The sequence continues at coordinate 52,223,326 of NC_056661.1, forward strand.
TCAGAGGAACCAGCAGAAATCCTGGGGACTTGCGCAATGGCACATGAGCCACCCCTCTGACAGGCTGCTGAATTTGGAGCTGTCCCTCCACCTGGCATACTCCCCCAGACCCTCTGAAGCTACATGGAAAATGTCACCTCCTGTACCTGACTATTCTGGGTCAAAACTCTGATTCAGCCTGGGCTGGCCCGGGCCAGACAGCTGCCCTCGGGCTCCTCCCATGGATGGGACACTGGGGAAGCTGGCTGGGCCTTCTACAGAGAGTATCTCCCTCCTCCCTTTGGAGGCTTACTGCCAGGAAGCTCTCTGCCCCCTATTCAAGTGGTCTCAGGAGTTGCCCCAGTAATGACCTTGATAACATAATTTTATATTTTGGTTTTTCTCCTGCCCTGGCCCACTACCCTTCACCCTCCTTGCTGCTCCCCAGGGCACTTCCCTACTGCAAATGAACCCCTTGAAACCAAGTCCCTGCCTCAGGCTCCACTCTTGCAGGTCCAAGGCTGAGACCCTCTTCATGGAAGCCTTTTCTGACCCCTCAGAGGAGGCTGGGTCATCCCTATACACTCTGGAAACTCCCTGTACTTCCCATTCATAGCTTTTATCACCCTTGCATCTGAGAAACTTTTATGCAGTTATCTATTCATGCCTCTCTCCTAGCTAGACTATACACTCCACAGGCCAAGATGAGGGTGTCCTGTTAACCACTTTATGCCCAGAACACGTCATAGGTGTTAAATAAATATGTTGAGTGAATGAATGATGGATGGGCAGTAGATCGAGTGGATTTGGTTACTACCACATACCAGCTCTGCCGTGTTGATGAAGCTACTAAGAGCCTCCCTGCTGAGTTTCCTCCCCTGCGTGGGAACAAGGTCCCAAGGGACTGTCCCAGGGGCTGAAGGAGACTTCCAGCCCTTTGACATTATAAAGGGTTGAGAAGAAGGAGATAAGGACCATGGTACCCAGAGAAGTGCTGGGCCCTCCAGTTTACCTGTGAGAGGTTAGAGGAGGGGGAATTACCATTTGTAGAGCATCTACTATGTGCCAAGCTCTTGGTTGACATTACTAAATGTACATGTATATGTCCTATCACGCTCCCCAGAGCCCATGAAGAGCTGTGAAGGAGAAGGCCTGCCTCTGCCCACCCTGGAGAGTTCACCTTCCGATCACTGTACAGCAGGCCCTTATTGATCTTCAACAACAACAGGAGAAGATGCCACTCACTCCTCGCAGGCAGGGTGGCTCAATAGCCCTTCCAGGTAAGGTCCATGGTTATCCCCATTTCACATGATCTGAGCAATGAAGTCACTTGTGCAAGGGCGTGCAGTTTAAAATGAACAAGACAGATGCCAGATCTGTCTGACATCAAAGCGCAGACACTTCGCCTCTCCCTGGAGAAGGCCTCATTAACCATGTTTCCACACGGGCAGAGGAAGGCACAGGAGCCAGGAATCCAGATGGTTTCCTGGAACCTTGGGGTGTGCCTTTCTTTGCCGTCTTGTCTGTGTGCCGAAGGCAGGCGTAGAGGGTACAGGGGGAGAGCCTGAGGACAATAAACAAATACCAACATTCCGTTAATGGCAGGGAGTCATCTTGATGCCCTTGAGCTAAACTTATACTACCATGACAACTATAACACAAAGACAAGCAGGAAACCCTCCTCTGGGAAGCTGATCCTGGGCCAGAGGGCGGGTGGGGGCTTGGGCCCCAAATGTGTCATCTCACCCTCAGGGGAACCAGCAAGGTGGGCATACTCACCCCCGTTTTGCAGAGGAGGAAAAAAAGGTTCAGAGAGGGGAAGCGTTTGCCCAGTTTCCTGTGGCTGGTAGGTGACTGAATCAGGATTCAACACTCAGTCTGAACCCAATGTCCCCATTCTTTCCAATTACCACCTTGCCCCTGTTAAAAAACATAAATTCAGCTGTGTAAATTTAAAGAACAAATTGGCTTTATTCAGTGGTTCATGCATCAGGCAGCATCCCAGCTAGCAGTAGAAAGGACCTCTGCTAAGCAGTTAGAGAAAGAAAGGTCTTGAGGGGCACCTGGGTGGCTCAGTCGGTTGAGCGTCCGACTTCAGCTCAGGTCACGATCTTGCAGTCCGTGAGTTCGAGCCCCGCGTCAGGCTCTGGGCTGATGGCCCAGAGCCTGGAGCCTGCTTCCGATTCTGTGTCTCCCTCTCTCTCTGCCCCTCCCCCGTTCATGCTCTGTCTCTCTCTGTCTCAAAAATAAATAAATGTTAAAAAAAAAATTAAAAAAAAAAAAGAAAGGTCTTGAAAGGTGAGAGGGGGGACAGAAGAGGAAATGATTCCCCAAGAATGTATTGTTTTGGGCAAGGTCGCCCTCCTGAAGGGAGCAGAAGGGATCTTTCTGGCAGATTGCCTCACTGGTGCTGACCAGATAATTCCAGGATGACTGGTTCAAGTTTGTATTTCTGGGGGCTTAAAACTGGTTAGGTGAGGTATTAAGTCTTGGTTTGCTGAGTCAGGGTTTAGCACCCATGACTCCCTTTTAAGCTTGCTGCCTTTGTAACAGTTTTCCCCTTTGGATCAGACTCTCAGCTTAACTGAGGTCGTCAAAACTTAAAGTTTTAGTACCATTGCCAACTACTACTCTGTAGTTCTAGAAGCTTTTCTTAATCCTTTTCGTGGTAGTCACGGGTCATGACAGTTTTGTCATGACAGTTTAATCTTTGTGATATTCATAAGCCGTGACCTTAGGTTCACAATTCTTAAGTTGTTCTTTTCATTCCTTTCTCGACATTCCAGCCTTCGGGAGATTTGTTTTGCTTGGTGGTTAGCGGCTGCAAACACACATTTATATCTTTGGGGAGAATACCAGGCACTGGGGAGGTTATTATGATTATTATAGGCAGGATACTTCCCAATATCTGGACTGTGCTTCAGAGCCGTGGCCCCCAAGACCCAAACCAATCAAAATCAAATAAGTCAAAGAAAAACCTATTGGAGGGAATCACCTTTTTAAGCCAAGTGGTTTGCTCAGTGATCTTACATAACTGAGTCTCAACTTCCCCAGAAGTGTTAACCCAGGTATAGCAGGTAGTGTTGGCCACAGCACAGACACCTCCTTGCTCAGCTAAAAGGTAATCGAGCTGATAATAAGACAGCTTTGACCAGAGTCTAAGGATTTTTGTTGGGCAGCAATTGTTTTCACAGTGGATTCTGTAACACTGTCAAGAGTTAAGGAGAGATTCCTGATCATGGTCTCATTTACACTTACCTCTAATCAGGCAAGTATTGCCCTACCAGAGCAAGTGAATCCTGAGTTATGAATGCCTCCTGTAATTCCTAACTCGCTGGTGTAAATCCAGGGGAGTTGACCAATCAGCTGTGTCAGTTTGTTTGTGGGCAGTTAGGGACACAGTTAAACAACCTAAGAGGCATTGCCTAGTTAAATACCTGCCATCCAGGCATTCATAGGTCCAAGGAGAACAATAACTTCAGCAGACAAAGGCAATCCCTGTTGGGGCATAAACCACTTCCTGCTAAGAGGGGCATGGTTAATGGACAGACGAGGTTTTGATGACAAATCCAGCAGTCCAAGAAGTAAAGACTACCCGTCTTAGCAGTGGCCTGGGAGAGATGCATGAGGGTGTTATCCATCCAGGCCTGTGCCAGAGTAAAGGAGAGAAAGGGAGGAAGAGAGGATTTCATGTTTAAAGATGAAGTCTTTATCTGGCATCTTGAGAGGAGGCAGTCTACCTCCACATCAGCTACTTCTTCTGGTCAGTTGCATTTGGAGATGCCCAGTGTTTGCACAGGACAGAGCCTTCTTCAAGTGGAGCCTTCTTCAGCTGTGAGATGTGGACTCAAGGCTCAAGCCCCTCAAGTGTGGTTGCCATCTGGGTAGCAAGGAGGACCTTGTACATCCCCTTCAAGGAGATTCAAGGGCCATCTTTGTTCTTAGTGATTCTAAATCAGAAGGGTGAGAGAAAGTTGGAAACGTTAGTTTGATGAGTCACAGCCAGATGTTTGAAGAAGTTAGAATTCAGAATCTAGTCCAGCTTAAAGATATGTAACAAAACCAGCAGACAATTAACGGTACTAGAATCTAATAGCTACAAAGGTACAAACATAATTTTCCTTCCTATAACTATCTCCAAATTTTAAAAAAGATATTTACAGTAAAACATCTGTCTGCATTAAACTGGGCCTGATCATTTACATAAGTGCAGCGAGACTAGTGATTGACCCTAAAAGCTCTTTTTAAGACTGTTTTGCTGGAACCTTGTGAGCAAGGTACCAGGTCAATTTTTCCAAAAGGTTTTATTGGCTCCATAAAGTCAATCTTAAAATGGGGACCATGGACTGGAACTGAGGAATTTTGGACCAAACCAAAGGCCACGGACTGGGGTTCCAGATTGAACTGTCTGCCAGCAAGTTTCTGGACCGGAAAGTCAATTTGATTGGGAGTTTGGTGCAAAGAGAGGAGAGCTCAGAACCAAGAGGGGTTCACTCAAGGCCCTCAGAAATGGCGAGAAAAGCAGCAATCTCAAAAGGGTTTGCAGGGTACCATGGCTGTGTGTCTTGCTGTCCCCAAATGCCATCAGGAGATGACTTTGGATCCCACAGCTACCAATCAAATCTGTTAAAACACAGATTTAACTGAATACATTTCAAGATGAAATTGGCTTTATTCAATGGTTCATGAATCAGACAGCATCTTATCTATCAGTAGAAAGAAGTTCCACCTGGAGCGCCTAGGTGACTCAGTCAGTTAAGCATCCGACTCTTGATATTGGCTCAGGCCATGATCTCAGGGTTCATGGATTCCAGCCCTGCATCAAACTCTGCACTGACAGCATGGAGCCTGCTTGGGATTCTCTCTCTTTTGCCCTCTCTTTCTGTCCCTCCCCTGATCGCACTCTCTCTCTCTCTCTCTCTCTCAAAATAAATAAATAAACATTCAAAAGGGAGGGTGAGGGGTGCCTGGGTGGCTCAGTCAGTTAAGTGTCTGACTTCATGAGTTTGAGCCCCAAGTTGGCTCTCTAACTGTCAGCAAGGAGCCTGCTTTGGATCCTCTGTCTCCCTCTCTCTCTGCCCCTCCCCCCCTCTGAAAAATAAATATTAAAAAATTAAAAATAAGTAAATAAATATAAAACAGAAAATAAAAGGAAAGAAAGAAGCTTCACCAAAGCTGTAGAAAAGAAAAGGTTTTTAATGGCAGAAGGGGAGTGGACAGAGAGAATTATTAGCAGAAAATGCATTGTTTCAGGCAAGGTCACCCTCCTAAGGGTAATGGAAAGGATCTATCAGATGGACATTGTCACTTGTGCAGACCAGGTAATTCCATGTTGACTGGCTAAAGGTTACATTTGCGGGGGCAGTGAGGGGGGGGTGTTAAAACAGCAGTTAGGTCAGGTATTAAGTCTTGGTTTAATGAAGTGGGTTTAAGCATGAGTGACCCCCTTTTGGGCCTGTTTGTCTCCCCTCTAGAAAAGAGAATAATCTTAACAATAAAAAAAGGGCTGCCATAGCAATACAGAATTCAGTTAATCATATTGCTATAACTTATTACAACTCAATTATATTGCTATGATTGGTAGACAGGGAGATTAAGGAATGATGAATCCTTAACCCATTGTCACCCCACCCAGATGGTGTCTGTCCTACCATCCGAGAACTTCAGTCAGCTTTTAATCACTGTATTTGTTTCACATCTGTGACTTACTGGTGCTGCTCAACCACTGTGTGAAGTGGGTTCTAGTCATCCCCCCAATTTACAGATGAGGAAATGGAGGCCCAAAGGACTTAAGCAGGTTTTCCGAGGTTCACACAGCTAGGAAGTGGTGGGGACAGGGTTTAAGCCCAGCTTGAATCGGACCCCCATTCTTTTATCCACTCACATCCCCTGGCTCTGTGTTACGTGCTTTGCAATCATGGCTTCATTTAATCCTCATGATGATCTTGCAATATCAGGGGAGTTATTTAATCCCATTTTACAGTGAAAGTACCAGAAACTGGGAGAGAGGGAGTCACATGGCAAGCAGCGTCTGACCATCAAGAAAACCCCAAGACCTACCTTTGCTTCTCACGAAGAATGGGAAGCATGTGCTTCTATCATGGGTGCTGGGCTTGTCTCCTTGTCCTGGAGACAGACAGATGTGAACTGTGGCAATGCCCATGGAAGCTGCCGGGCTGAGCCTGGATCTGGGATACGGGGTGGGGGCGGGCATCAGTAACTTCACAGCTCAGCTAGTTGGTGTGGCCTGGAGACTGATCCGCCATCAAGTAGGAAAAGACAAAGGAATTCAACCTGACCCATCAGCTTTCTCCTGTTGTCAGGTCATTGGATCCTCCTGTCCGTCCCAATGGAATGGCTCCCCTACCTCACAGATGAAGAAACTGAGGCCCACGAAGGGGAAAATGACTCACCCAGAGCCACGCGGCTTACTGAGCTGGGATCCCAACACAGGATTGTCCAGCAAGCCGGGCTCCCTCATCTACTCCAGATACGCCAACTCTTGAGACCCCTGTTCATGGGGGTCTCCCAAGGCCCTGAAGAGTTGAAAAAAAGAAAATCAGAGTTGCCTACTTGGGGCCCTTCTCTTCTTCTTGTCTTGCTGCTCAACCTTCCCCAGGCTCAGTGCCAGGCTGGAGCTTCACACCAAGGCTGTCTTTGGCCACCCCTGTGCCCTCCAGATTACACAAGCCCTTGCCCTTTTCCCAGCCTCCCTTTCTAAGATGCAACCCTGGAGAGAGCAAAGCAGATAGACAAGGTCAGGTGCCAGAGGCCTGAAAATATTTCAGCTCTTGCCAAGGAAAACGTCAAACTTTATAAGGAGAAAATGGTCTCTCACACACTCCAGACCAAATCTCCGCTTCCCTGCCACTGACACGCCTAAAAGAATGTGTCCTTTTAGGAAGGAAAGAATTAATTTTTCCACATTTTTAAAAAATGTATGGTCAGATAGGAGAGGAATAAAGAGCCTTGACTGGCCAGAGAAGTGGAAGATTTGGTTTGGATCTTAGTTCTGGTCGGGACCTCGGGGTACTCACTTTCCTTCTCTGGGCCTCATGTGAAAAATAAGTTGAGACAGATGATCCCAAAGGCTCCTTCCATTCAGCCCTGACATTCTGTTCACTGAAATTCAACATGTCCTGTGTCTGCTTTGCTTTAAAATAAGTCGGCTGTTACCCATCCACTGGACACTGGATACACAGAGGTATAGTGATACAATGGAATACTATTCAGCAATAATAATAATAATAATAATAAAGAATGGCTACAAATCAATGCAACAATGTGAATGAATCTTAGAAGGGTATTGAATGAAAGAAACCAGGCACAAAGGACTATGGATTACATGAGCTTATACAAAGTTCAGAACTTCAGTGATGCCAGTTACATAGGAAGTGGGGAGGGTGGTTACTGAATACAGAGGAACAAGGGGAAGTTGTTCCTCTTGTTGACAAGAGGATGACACTATATTCTATAGCTTGATCAGGGTGGGAGTTACAACAATCAAAAAGGGTGCAAATTCATCAAGCTATGTACCTAAGATGTATGCGTTTTCCTGTACTTTAATAATAACTCAACATATGTAATTATATAAACTGCAGTATATAAACATTTATATATCAAAATATAAAAGTCGGGGCGTGTTGCTTCTAAAACTATACAAAATAAAAACCACTAGAAGTGTCCAAATGCCAAGTTTTCACAAAACAATTGACAAAGTATACCCATGGGTGTGATCATGTCCTCAAAGGAAGAAAAATGATCTGATCCTGCTTGATAAAAATTTCTTGGTGTGACCAAGCTTTGGAAAATGACACTGTGTCCAAGAAGTGGGAGAGAAAAAAAACCCCAAAAAAACAAAAAACTTTGGGTTTGAGGAAGTCTGTTTAAGGCCCAGGGCAGCCAAATCAAGGCCACGTGATCCAAGAGCAGTTTTCCAGATGCGACAGAATCACCACCGAGCCCTGCCCTTCTCGATACAGCGGGAGGTCTCTGGGAAGTCCACGTGTCTGGCCTCAGGCCTCATCCAGCCGCAGGCCTTTGAGCCCTTCTGGGGGGCCATCTGCCCATCACCCCCAGACTGAGTTCTCGCCTGAAAAGCCATAGCAGCTGCCTTGGCCTTGTTGTATCCACCTGCTTGGGCAGCCGTCTGTAACAGCAGCACAGATCGGCTGGCTTTAAAACACCAGAAACGTGTCTTCACGTGGTTCTGGAGGCTGGACATCCAAGATCAGGGTGTCAGCAGAGTTGATGTCTTTTGAGGCTTCTCTCCTCGGTTTGCAGCTGGCCATCTTCCCGCTGTCTGTCTTCTGTCCCAATTTCATCTTTTTATAAAAACACCAGACATCTTGTGTTAGGGCCCATCCACATGACCTTATTTTACCTTACTTACCTCTTATTCATTCATTCATTCATTCATTCATTCATTCATTTCTTTGCCCTTTGAAAGGCCCTATCTCCAAATGCAGTCACATTCTGAATTTCTAGGGTTCCAACTTCAGCATATGAATTTGGGAGTAGGGCATGATTCAGCCCATAATACCCATCAAGAACACTTTCTGCTCAGTCGCCAAAGGGAGCTTTCTAAAACACAAATGGGATTGTGTTGCCTCCCACTCAAGGTATGTTTCTCTGCCAATCTCAGGATACTTTTCAAGCCTCTCATCTGGCACAAGGCCTCCCTGTGGTCTGGCCCCTGCCCACTATCCCAGCCTCTTCTCTCACCACTCTCCCCTTGTCCTCTCTGCCCACCCCTGCCTCCTTGTGGTTCCCCTCCTGCCCCAGGGCCTTTGCACAGCAGGGCCTTCTGTCTAACATGTGTGTGGCAAAGTCATTGGAAAACTCATCTGTGACTAATTCTGACTCCTGCAGGCGATTCAGAAAAGTTACAAGCCTTTATCAATTCCTCCTTTCTCTTCCAGATCCCTTTATAGTTCTGAGTGTGGAGTCTGATACTTCCAGGAGCTTTTGTGTTTAAGAGCCTTAAATGGAACTCGCCAGGCCTCTGGAAAGGCCCTCACCTGCACCAGACTTCAGCCAGGGAGGGAAGTCTATTGTAGGAGCCTGGGGTGGGGGCTGAGCTCTGACCTGGGAGGAACAGGCAGGAAAGGAAATGGAAGGATACTTAGGGTGGTTGTTTTTGCAAGTAGGGAAGAAAGGCAGTATCCTTGCCATTGCAGAATGCCTGGGGAGATTCCCTTGAGATCTTAAGTTCACTCAAGATGGAAACTGATGTTTCCACAGCCAGGCATGTGGCTGGTGGTGGAAAGGAAACTTTGGAGCCAATAGGGGCTGATGGAGCAGAGAAGCAGGTCAAACAGCTGCCTTGGGGAGCAGAGGGAGAAATTGCCACAGTATCCTTCACATGTACTACAGAGCAAGCCCCAAGGATGCCCTCATCCTTGATTCTTGTTGGAGCCTAAAAAGGGGTAGCCTGCAAAAACATAGTTGAGACTGAAGTGCTTGAAAATATGGTGAATGTGAAGAGAGGGACACTCTTAAGTGACTGAGACAAAATAATGTGATTTTTCATATGTCTGTATGTTGTGAAGTAAACTGGTACCCACCTATAACGGTCAGTTTTATGTGTCAGTTTAGCTGGACCACAGTGCCCAGACATCTGGTCAGACATTGTTCTGGAAGTTTCTGTGAAGGGGCACTTTGGTTGAGATCAAAATTTAAATGGGTGGGCTTTGAGTAAAGCAGAATGCCCTCCATAATGGGGAGGTGGACCTCATCTAATCAGGTGAAGGCTTTAATAGAATAAAGACTAATTTTCCCTGAGCAAGAAGAAATTCTGCTTGCAGGTGGCCTTTGAACTCAAACTGCAACTCTTCCCTGGGTATCCAGCCTACTAGTTTACTCTGCAGATTTTGGATATACCGTACACTTCCACAGTTGTGTGAACCAATTCCTTAAAATAAGTCTCTCTCTAGGTCAATATTTACATGTTCTGTTGGTTCCGTTTCTCTGAGAACTCTGACTAATACACCACCATACACTTTTTAGCTCTCCCCAGGGAAGACTGCTCATATTCTCGTGAATTCTTCTCATCCTTCCTAGTCTCTGCTTAGATGGCACTTCCTACAGGAAGTCTTCCCTGGGCACCATCAGTCTCGCCCCCCAAGCTGCGCCAGGTGTCCTCTTGGTGTTCCCATAGCAACATTTAAATTTCCCATTTTAGAGCTTCCATTTTTGCATTCCAGAGCTTTTCAAACTGAGTATAATTTTCTGTATCCCCAAGTAGATTATAAGCAGGGATGAAATAGATTTTACTAACAGGGCCTGATACATAGTTGCCAAATGATGAATGAATGAAAAGAATACGTAAATGTGCGAATGCTTGTCTGAGTTTATGTCACTGTTGTTAACAAATTACCACAAACTCTGTGGCTAAAAACAACATAAATTGATTATCTTGCAGCTCTGGAAGTTAGGAGGCTTGACACGGGTCTCTCTGGGCTAAAATCAAGTGTTGGCAAGGCCGTGTTGCTTTCTGTAAGATCTAGGGAGAATCCATTTCTTTACCTTTTCCAGCTTCTTAGAAGCTGCCACATTCCTTGGCTTTAGGCCCCCTTTCTCCATCTTCAAAGCCAACAACATTGCATCTCTGACCTGATTCTTGGATTCTTTTTAAGGACTTGCCTGGTCAGGTTGGACCCATCTATATATTCTAGGAGGATCTCAAAATCCTTAATTTAATCACATCTGCTAAAATTCTTTTTACCATGTAGTGTAACTTATTCACAGGCTTTGGGGATTAGGATGTGAACATTTTGGGAAGGAGGCACGTTGTTCTTCCTACCCGAACGCTCCCCTCTTACTTTAACAGACTGCCCAGATTTCCCCTCTATGGTCTCCACCTCTGCTAACAAGCATTGGGATACATCTGACAAATGAGAAAACAGGCCCTGGAGAAAGGGGCATTTATTGAGTGCCTACTGTGTGTCAGGCACTGTGCTAGGAGGCTCTCATGGCTTGTCTTCAAACAACCAAAGGGGGGATGTATTATTGTTGTATATATGATACAGAAGAAGGAATCTTCAGTTGCAAAGGACAGAAAGCCCAACATAAACTGGCTTTAGCAAAAACAAAACAAAACAAAGCAAAGAAACAGTGATTAAAAATTCCGAAGAGATGTTCAGGTCCAGCTGGATCCAGGTGTTCAAAGGATGTTCTCAGGAAACTTCCACTCCATCCTATGGCTTTGTGTTGTCTCTTTTCTCAGTCAGGTTCTCCTTTCGTGGAAGCAAAATGACCTTGAGCAGCCCTGAGTACAACCCCCCACCCCCCGAGAGATCTCTGAAACCCATATGGAAAGAGAGCTGTTTCTCAACATTTCCAACAGAAGTCCTGGAATTGAGTTTCATTGAGCCTTCAGGGGTCCAGCGTCCATCTCTGAACAACCAAGGAGGGCATAAGGATGGAATGAATGTGCTTTTTGTCCAGGGCTGAAATACCTGCCCCATTTGAAGGCCAGCCTTTCCCAAGCACAGGGCCTGGGAGTGCAGGAGCTGCTCTCCAGGAGAAGCAGGTGCTACTACCAGATGGGACAATGCCTGTGTGTAAAGGAGGAAGACCCCCACTCTCAGAAAAAAAATGCTGATTATTATTATCCCTTTTATAGGAGTGGCAACGGAGGCACAAAGAGGTTTGGTAAAGTGCCCTAGATCACATGGCTGGTGACTGGCCATGCCAGGACTCAAGCCCAGGTTCCCCCCCCCACCTGCCCCCCGTGAGTGGTAGTTCTAGAACTCAGGGCAAGGCACCTGCACACTTGGATTTCTCTCGCCATGTCTGAACTCCCAGACTGAATCAAGAGACACACTTCACTTGTTAGCTACCTTCCTGGACCTCAAGGTCAGGCTGGGATCGTGCTGTCTGAGCCCTGACATTTATGATCTGTAAGTGCCTTCTCTCCTGCAAAAGCTCCTCTAAGAAAGGGAGGAAATAGGCACTGACCACAAGCCCCTTTGAAGTCACGTGTGATGGCAGATTCCACGTGGTTCTTCATACCATCTTATCAGGATTCCTAACAACAGACGCAGTTTACTGGCAAAGGGGCCACCTCAGCCCAAACCATCTTTCCAAGGAAAGGGAGGCCGGATGGAGGGGACAATGAGGGTGCTCATAAAAGAGATGAGTCTTCTGGGACGTGTAAGAAATAGCTGGAGGAAAATAACTGGGCCTTTGTGGGGCGGTTCCTGAAATTGGGGCCAGAGACCGAAAGGACAAGGGTCCCCTCCCAGAGGGTCAAGAAGTTCATTGGGGTAAACCCCCTAATGCAGGTGATGAATCCACCTGCAAACATTTATCAAGGGCTTACTGTGTGCTAAGCACATCGCATGGTGAGGCTCACTCCTCCCAGTCACCATTTGGAGCAGGCACGTTAATTTAGCCTTTTTCTTTATTCCCACAGACAGGGAAGCTGAGGCTCAGGGAGGTAAGGCAACTCCCTCAAGAGTACACAGCCAAGAAATGGCAGAGCTGGATTCAAAACCAGGTCTGTTTGATTCCAAAGTCAATGTTCTTTGCTCCCTTGATGTACATACTGTAGTTTATTAGAGAAAATGTAGACCTCCCAAGAACATTTTAAGCTCACTGTTTCTGGAAAGCCTCGTCAAAAGCAGAGTCCTAGGTTGAACGGACCAGATGATGCTCAATGATCAGTTCTCAACTTCTTAGAAGCACGTAATAGAGAAATGTCAGGGGGAGGAGTGGGGACAGGGGACTGGAGGCTCCCCTGTCTCCAGGAGGTGTGCATAAAGATCATCCGAGTGCATGCCAGAGTGATGTGGCAAGCTGGTAAGTCCAGATGATCGGTAGCCACTGCCCCAGGTTCCTAAAGGGCTGGCTCCCCACTAGTCCCCCAGCCACTGTCCTCAGGAGCCCCAAACTTTCCTATGATCCAGAAACGAAAGGAGACCTCCAGGACCCAGACGTTCTGCCAGCTACTTTCTGGCTATTGAGTATTTTTGATATTACTCTTGCTTAGGTGCATAGACTTTGGATTCTCACCCTACCCTGGTCCTCAAAAGTGTTGAATTCACAGTAGGAAGGGCACGCACATTTATAGTACCGGGTGCCAGTTCACTGCCTATTGTGTGAACTCACAGAAGCCCTGGGCAAATGTGTATGTTGCCTCTTTAACATGTGCTGCTGGGGCCCCAGTCAGGTCTCCATAACCAGGCCAGCAAGCCTACCCACCAGTGTTGGCTGCCTAGAGCTCACAGCTGCCTGCCTTCTCTGGAGAATTGCCCTTGGTTGATGGGAGCCTCACCAGTTGGTTATAACCCTCCAAGAGCATCCTACAGTCAGTAGGATGCTGGCAAGGGGATGCAAAACGCGGGCTCCCCATCTCATCTGGGGCTATGAACAACTTTGGAGTGTGATTGACCCCGCAGCCCCCAGTGGACCAGGCTGAGGCTGGACCTTACCTGGGGTCACTTTCCCCCTTGGCTCCTCCCCCTTCCCTATGCTGTTTCCCTCACCCCTTACAGGTTTTTTCCTCAGGGCACTTCCTCAATGAATCACATGCACCCAAAGCCCTAAAACATCCCTACCCCATTTTATAGAAAAAGAAACTAAGCTTGCATAGGAGGACCCCAACTCAGTCTCTCCCCAAAGTTCAAGCCCTTTCTGCTCCTTTCATCCTGCCTGGACAGATTGGACAGCAGACAGGTCAGGAGTGGAAACGGAAACCCCAAGTCCCCACAGGGATGGGCAGCTTTTCCTCCCCCAGCAGCAGCCCTGGCCGCCTTGGCAGCAGCATGGCTCCTGTCCCCTCCCCCACACTGAGTCATCGCCCATGCAGAGCAGTGATAAATCCTAGAGCTGGCACTTAAAATGAGATTTCTCAGAAGCCTCGTCCTGCTCGGCTCGGGAAAGCTGGGGTTGGGGAGGGCCCCGGGTGGCGGGGGAGTCGTCACTCCTGGCTCACCCAGGGCTGGGGACTGGAGGCCCAGGGGCTGCTCTGGCTCCAGCTGAGTGTCTCTTCAGGGACAAGCTCTCCAAGGTGTTTCAGGAAGGATGGGGCAGATAGCAAAGCCCAGGTCCTAGGAGCTAAGCTGACTCAGCCACCAAAGCTGTACAGCAGGGTAACAGGAGACCGACAACGTCCCCGGAACGCAGCAAAGGCTGAGCCACACACCCCTGCTTAGACACCTCCCAGGGCCCCAGGGCCCCCAGAACAGCAGAGGCAAACTCTTTATGCTCAAATTCTGACCTCTTTCAATTTGGCCCCAGACACCTCCCCTCCTGCCTCTTGCCTTTTTTACTTCTTTTAATTGAATGTAAATTTGCATACACTGAAATGCACAGATCTTGGGTATACCAATGAACAGATTTGGATAAATGTATACACCTGTGTAATCAACATGATTCTCAGAATATAGAACTTTCCCATCACCCCAGAAAGTGTTTTCATGTTCCTTTCCAATTAACCCCCATAGATAACAGTCACCGTTCTGATTACTGTCACCATGAATTAGATGAACTTGTTCTTGAAAAATCGTATACATGGAATCACACAGTATGTACTTTTGGGGGCCTGACTTCTTTCATTCAACAGCATGTCTGTGAAATCCGTCCATGTTGGACAGCTGTGCGTTCCTTTCCATTTCTAAGTGGCATTCCGTTGTATGAATACACCACAATTTGTTTATCTGTTCTCCCGTTGACGGCCATTTGGGTTGTTTCTACTTTTTGGCTTATGAATAGGCTGCTATGAATATTCTTGAACAAGTCTTTCTGAAGGCGTTTGTTTTCATTTCTCGTGGAATAATTACTAGGAGTGGGATGGGTGGGTTGTGGGGTATATTGTTTAACTTGTAAGAAACGAACAAACTGTTCTCCAAAGTGGGTGTACCATTTATACTGCCACTGGCAATGTTTGACATCTGGACCTGCTTTTTGTCCTCACAAACACTTGGTGTTTCAGCGGTGTTAATTTTAGAAGTGGCATTTCTCTGATGACTTATGAAGTCACCTTCTCACGTGCTCATCGTCCATTAGAATGTATTATTCCATGAAGAATCTGTTCAAGTCTTTGTCCTGTTTTTAAAAAACCTTTTTTTTATTATTCATTTTTATTTATAAATAGAAAAGAAATACTCTACGACTCATCCTGTCTTGGAAATAATTAGAAATTGATTCATTGGTGCTGTGATACGCATAACATGTTCCCAGGTTGGGGTTCTCTCTATTCTGTAGCTAAGGTCTCTTCTAGGGGATGTTCAGTTATTAGAAGATGGAACCTCTCTGAAGAACCTCTAGCAGGGAGGATGGAGGTCGTGATGTATCCTTGGTTGGCACTATTACTTGTTAAGTCTCCATGGAGAACACTGGCTTTCACATTGTCCATGTACTTCTTTCCAGCTCATTGACTGAATATTTTAATACTTGGTAATCTAATTTATAAAAGTTGAATCAATCATCTGTTGAGGTAACTTAACTATTGGCTTCCCATCCAACATCTATTTCCCCCTTCCTTCCTAGTTTTTACTTTGTTTAGTATCCATTCCTTCCCCATTCAGCCAGTTGCTGCAGAGAAGGTTGGCAGCACCCCAAAATCCAGGCTGGGCCTCAGTGGTTTGAAAGTAATGCTGTTCCTGATTTTTGCAACTGGCTTAGGATGGGCACATGAGCTACTTCTGGCCATGAGATGTAAGGGCATGACTGTTGAGGGCTTTTGGGAAAAGTTTCCTCTTTATTGAGAGAAAAACCTCAAGAAGATGAGCTCTTTTTGCTGCTTTGGGACATTTCTTTGTCCATATGTGATGCCTGGGGTCACTTGAAATAGCTTACTACCAGACTGAAAAAATAATCTGACACTGAGGACTTCCAAGCAGAGAGATGTACAAAAATCTGAGTCCTTGACACCAACATTCAGCCACCGAAGCATTCAATCTAGAGGGCTCCTTCTGCCTCTGGACTGCAAGCTTCCTGAGTCAATAAATTTTCTTACTGATTAAACTAGTTACCTGCAGCTAAAAGCCTCCTAACACAAATGCTGTGTGTATTGCTATTTATTTTATTATTTTATTAAACTATATAACAAAGTATATAGTTCAGTGTTCTTAATATATTCATAAGGTTGTGCAACCACCTCCACTATTTAATTCCAGAACATTTTCATCACCCAAAAGGGAATCCTGTACCTATTAGCAGCCACTCCCAATTCCCCTCCCCCAGCAGCACCTGGCAACCCTTAATCTACTGACAGTCTGACTCTATGAATTTTCCCATTCTGGAAATTTTATGTATACGGAATCATACAATATATGGCCTTATAAGTTTAGCTTCTTTTACTTGGCATAATGTTTTCAATATTCATCCACGTTTATATCTCCATTCCTTTTTATGGCTGAATAATATCCCATTGTATGGATAGACCACATTTATTTATCCATTCACCAGTTGGTGGATATTTGGATTCTTTCTACCGTTTGGCTCTTATGCATAACGTTGCTCTGAATATTTGTGCACATTTTTTTGTGTGAACACATGTTTTCCAGTTCTCTTGGGCATATACCTGGGGGTGATATTGTTGGGCCATATAGAAGTCTATGTTTAACTTTTGGAGGAACTGCCAACTTGTTTTCTACAGCAGCTTATACCATTTTACATTCCCACTAGCAGTATATAAGGGTTACAGGGTCTCTACATCCTTGCCAACACTTGTTATTGCTGGGTTTTTTTGGTTTTTTTTTTTCATTCTGGTCATCATAGTGTGATGTGAAATCTTCATAGATGTGAAGTGGTACCTTGTTGGGATTTTGATTTGCATTTCCTAAATTATGAGTTTCATGTGCTTATTGGCACTTGTACATCTTCTTTGGAGAAATGTCTTTTCAAATCCTTTGTTTTTAAATTGGGTTGTCTTTTTTATTGTAGAGTTATAAGGGTTCTTTATATATTCTGAACATTAGATCTTTGTCAGAGATATGGTTTGCAAATATTTTCTTCCATTCTGTGGGTTGTCTTTTTTCATTTCATTGATGGTGTCCTTTAAAGCACAAAAGTGTTTAATTTTGATGAAGTCCAATTTGATTTTTTGCTTATGTTTTTCATGTCTAAGAAACTATCATCTTTTTTTTTAAGTTTACATATTTATTTTGGGAGAGAGTGTGCATGTGAGTGAGGGAGGGGAAGAGAGAGAGAGGGAGAGAGAATTCCAAGCAGGGATTCTAACAGCACTAACAGCCCACAGCCCAATTTGGGACAGGATCTCAGGAACCATGAGATCATGACCTGAACTGAAATCAAGAGTCAGACGCTTAACCGACTGAGCCACCCAGCCATCCCTAAGAAACCATTGTCTAATCCAGCTAAAACTAACACCTATGTTTCCTCCAAGAGTTCTGCAGCTTTGGCTCTTACTGTATGATCTCTGATTCAATTTGTATGTGGATATCCAGTTCTCCTAGAACCTTTTGTTGAAAACATAATTCTGTCATGGTACTCTGTCAGAAGCCCAGTCATAAATGCAGGGGCTTCTCTCTAGACTCTCTATTCCAGATATAATATATATATATATACATATATATATATATATATATGTAATTCTATTCCATATATATATATACATATGTATATACATATACATATACACTCATATATGTATATATACATGTATATATACATGTATATATACATATATGTATATATATATATATACACACACTCATGCTAGTACCATAGTCTTGACTCCTGTAGGTTTGAAGTAAGTTTTGAAATTAGGAAGTATGATTTCTCCAACTTTGTTGTTAATTTTGAAGATTGTTTTAGCTATTCTGGCTCTCTTGCATTTCCATATGAATTTTAGGATCAGCTTATCAAAAAAAAGGATCAGCTTATCAATTTCTGCCAAAAAAAGGGACAACTATTTTAAAAGAGAATGCGTTGAATCTGTAGATAAATGTGGACAGTATTACCCTCTTGACAATATTAAGTCTTACCCATGAACACAAATGTCTTTCTAGTCTTTTTAAGTTTATTTATTTTGAGAAAGAGAGACAGATGTCCCTTGGGGAAGGGACAGAGAGAGGGAGAAACAAAACCCCAAGCAGGCTCCATGCTGTTAGCACAGAGCCTGATGCGGGGCTCAAATCTGTGAACTGTGAGATCATGACCTGAGCCGAGATCAAGAGTTGGATACTTAACTGACTGAGCCTCTCAGGTGCCTTAACACACATGTCCTTCCATTCAGTTAGGTCTTTTTTTAGTTATTTTCAAAGGACTTTGTAGTTTTCAGTGTAAAATTCTCTCACCTCTTTTGTTTAAATTGCTAAGAATTTTCATCTTTTGATTGTAAGCGGAATTGTTTTGTTGTTGTTGTTATTTTGCTTGTTTTTTTAAAAATTTATTTATTGTCTAATTTACATCCAAGTTAGTTAGCATATGATGCAATGATTTCAGAAGTAGATTCCTTAAGCCCCTTACCAATTTAGCCCATCCCTCCTCCCACAATCCCTCTAGTAACCCTCTGTTTGTTCTCCATATTTATGAGTCTCTTATGTTTTGTTCCCCTCCCTGTTTTTACATTATTTTTGTTTCCCTTCCCTTATGTTCATCTATTTTGTATCTTAAAGTCCTCATATGAGTGAATTCCTATGATATTTGTCTTTCTCTGACTAATTTCTCTGAGCATAATACCCTCTAGTTCCATCTACATAGTTGCAAATGGCAAGATTTCATTCTTTTTGATTGCCGAGTAATACTCCATTGTATGTATGTGTGTGTGTATGTGTGTGTGTGTGTGTGTGTGTGTGTGTGTGTGTGTGTATGCCACATCTTCTTTATCCAGTCATCCACCAATGGAAATTTGGGCTCTTTCCATACTTTGGCTATTGTTGACAGTGCTGCTATAAACATTGGGGTGCATGTGCCCCTTCGCACACCTGTATCCCTTGGATGAATACCTAGTATCTCAGTTGCTGGGTCATTGGGTAGTTCTATTTTCAGTTTTTTGAGGAACCTCCATACTGTTTTCCAAAGTGGCTGCACCAGTTTGCATTCCCACCAGCAATGCAAAAGGGTTCCTCTTTCTCTGCATCCTTGCCAACATCTGTCGTTGCCTGAGTTGTTAATGTTAGCCTTTCTGACAGGTGTGAGGTGACATCTCATTGTAGTTTTGATTTGTATTTCTCTGATTATGAGTGATGGTGAACATTTTTTCATGTGTCTGCCATCTGGATGTCTTCTTTTTGGAAGTGTCTATTCATGTCTTTTGCCCATTTCTTCACTGGATCATTTGGTTTTGGGTGTTGAGTTTGGTAAGTTCTTTATAGATTTTGGATACTAACCCTTTATCTGATATGTCATTTGAAAATATCTTCTCCCATTCTGTCAGTTGCCTTTTAGTTTTGCTGAGTGTTTCCTTCTCTGTGCAGAAGCTTTTTATTTTGATGAGGTCCCACTAGTTTATTTTCTCTTTTGTTTCCCTTGCCTCCAGAGATATGTTGAGTAAGAAGTTGCTGTGGCTGAGGTGAAAGAGGTTTCTGCCTGCTTTCTCCTCTAGAATTTCGATGGCTTCCCATCTTAAATTTAGGTCTTTCATCCATTTTGAGTTTATTTTTTTATTTGGTGTAAGAAATTTGTCCAGGTTCATTTTTCTGCATGTTGCTGTCCAGTTTTCCCAGCCCCACTTGCTGAAGAGACTGTCTTTATTCCATTGGGTATTCTTTCCTCCTTTGTCATAGATTAGTTGGCCATACATTTGTGGGTCCATTTCTGGGTTCTCAATTCTGTTCCATTGATCTGTCTGTTTTTGTTCCAGTACCATGCTATCTTGATGACTACAGCTTCGTGATACATCTTGAAGTCTGGAAGTGTGATGCCTCCAGCTTCAGTTTTCTCTTTCAAGATTGCTTTGGTTATCCAGGGTCTTTTCAGGTTCCATACAAATTTTAGGATTGTTTTTTCTAGCTCTGTGAAGAATGCTGGTGTTATTTTGATAGGGATTGTATTGAATATGTAGATTGCTCTGGGTAGTATTGATATTTTAACAATGTTTGTTCTTCCATTCCAGGAGCATGGAATATTTTTCCATTTTTTGGTTTCTTTTTCAATTTCTTTCAAATAGTTTTCAGTGTATAGATTTTTCACCTCCTTGATTAGATTTATTCCTAGGTAGTTTATGGGTTTTGGTGCAATGTAAATGGGATAAATTCCTTCATTTCTCTTACTGTTGCTTCATTATTGGTGTAGAGTGCAACCTATTTCTGTGCATTGGTTTTATATCCTGCAACTTTTCTGAAATGATGGATCAGTTCTAGCAGTTTTTTGGTGGAATCTTTTGGGTTTTCCATATAAAGTATCATGTCATCTATGAAGAGTGAAAGTTTGACTTCCTTCTGGCCAATTTGGATGCCTTTTATTCTTTTGTGTTGTCTGATTGCTGAGGCTAAGACTGCCAACACTATGTTGAATAACAGTGGACATACCTGTCGTGTTCCTGACCTTAGGGGGAAAGCTCTTAGCTTTTCCCCATTGAGGATGATGTTATCAGTGAGACTTTCATATATGGCTTTTATGATCTTGAGGTATGATCCTTCAATCCCTACTTTCTTGAGGGTTTTTATCAAGAAAGGAAGCTATATTTTGTCAAATGCTTTCTCTGAATCTATTGAGAGGATCATGTGGTTCTTGTCCTTTCTTTTATTGATGTGATGTATCACACTTATTGATTTGTGGATATTGAACCAGCCCTGCATCCCAGGTATAAATCCCACTGGGTCATGGTGAATAATTCTTTTAATGTATTGTTGGATCGGGTTGGCTAATATCTTCTTGAGGATTTTCGCATCCATGTTCATCAGGGAAATTGGTCTATGCTTCTCCTTTTTAGTGGGGTCTTTGTCTGGTTTTGGAATCAAGGTAATGCTGGATTCACAGAAAAAGTTTGGATGTTTTCCTTCCATTTCTATTTTTTTGGAACAGCTTCAAAAGCATAGGTGTTAACTCTTCTTTAAATGTTTGGTAGAATTCCTTGGAAAGCCATCCGGCCCTGGTCTCTTGCTTTTTGGGAGATTTTTGATTACTAATTTGATTTCTTTACTAGTTATGGGTCTGTTCAAATTTTCTATTTCTCCTATTTCAGTTTTGGTAGTTTATATGTCTCTAGGAATTTGTCCATTTCTTCCAGATTGCCCATTTTAGTGGCTTATAATTGCTCATAATATTCTCTTATTATTGTTCATATTTCTGCAGCGTTGGTTGTGATCTCTCCTCTTTCATTCTTGATTTTATTTATTTGGGTCCTTCCCTTTTTCTTTTTGATCAAAGTGGCTAGAGGTTTATCAATTTTGTTAATTCTTTCGAAGAACAAGCCTCTGGTTTCATTGATCTGTTCTACTATTGGGTTTTGGGGTGTTTTTTTTGTTTTTTGTTTTTTGGGGTTTTTTTTGTGTTGTTTTTTTTTTTTTGGTTTTGATAGCATTGATTTCTGCTCTAATCTTTCTTATTTCCTGTCTTCTGCTGGCTTTGGATTTTATTTGCTGTTCTTTTTCCAGCTCTTTGAGGTGTAAGGTTAAGTTGTATATCTTTCTTCCTTCTTTAGAAGGCTCGGATTGCTATGTACTTCCCTCTTATCCTCACCTTTGCTGCGTCCCAGAGGTTTTGGGCTGTGGTGTTGTCATTTTCATTGGCTTCCATGTACTTTTTAATTCCCTCTTTAATTTCTTGGTTAGTACATTCATTCTTTAGTAGGATGTTGTTCAGTCTCCAAGTATTTGTTATCTTTCCAATTTTTTTCTTGTGGTTAATTTAGACTTTCATAGCGTTGTGGTCTGAAAACATGCACAGTATGATCTCGATCTTTTTGTACTTGTTGAGGGCTGATTTGTGTCCCAGCATGTGGTCTATTCTGGAGAATGTTCCATGTGCACTAGAGAAGAATGTGTATTCTCCTGCTTTAGGATGAAATGTTCTGAATATATCTGTTAAGTCCATATGGTCCAGTGTGTCATTCAAAGCCATTGTTTCCTTGTTGCTTTTCTGTTTAGACAATCTGTCCATTGCTGTGAGTGGGGTATTGAAGTCCCCTACTATTATGGTATTAGTATCAATGAGTTTCTTTATATTTGTGATTAATTGATTTTTATATTTGGGTGTTCCACGTTTGGAACACAAATGTTTATAATTGTTAGGTCTTCTTGGTGGATAGACCCCTTAATTATGATATAATTCCCTTTTTTATCTCTTGTTATAGTCTTTATTTTAAAATCTAGATTGTCTGATATAAGTATGGCTACTCCAGCTTTCTTTTGGAGACCATTAGCAAGATAGATGGTTCTCCATCCCTTTACTTTCAATCTGAAGGTGTCTTTAGGTCTAAAGTGGGTCTCTTGTAAACAGCATATAGATGGATCTTGTTTTCTTATCCATTCTGTTACTGTATGTCTTGATTGGAGCATTTAGACCATTGACATTTAGAGCGAGTACTGAAAGATATGAGTTTATTGCCATTGTGTCGCCTGTAGAGTCAGAGTTTCTGGTAGTGTTCTCTGGTCCTTTCTAGTCTTTGTTGCTTATGGTCTTTTGGTTTTTGTTGTTGTTGTTGTTGTTGTTGTTGTTTTTCTGTCTTTTCTCCCCTCAGAGATTCCCCCTTAAAATTTAGTGCAGGACTTGTTTAGTGGTCACAAACTCCTTTAATTTTTGTTTGTCTGTGAAACTTTTTGTCTCTCCTTCTATTTTGAATGACAGCCTTGCTGGGTAAAGAATTCTTGGCTGCATATTTCTCTGATTCAGCACACTGAATATATCCTGCCACTCCTTTCTGGCCTGCCAAGTTTCTGTGGATAGTCTGCTGCAAACCTGATCTGTCTTCCCTTGTAGGTTAGGGACTTTTTTCCCCTTGCTGCTTTCATGATTCTCTCCTTGCCTGAGTACCCTGTGAATTTGACTATGACATGCCATGTTGATGGTAAATTTTTGTTGAATTTAATTGGAGTCCTCTGGTCTTCCTAGGTTTTGATGTCTGTGTCTTTCCCCAGGTTAGGAAAGTTTTCCACTATGATTTGCTCACATAAATTTCTACCCCTTTTTCTCTCTCTTCATCTTCTGGGATCCCTATGATTCTGATGTTATTCCATTGTAATGAGTCACTGAGTTCTCTAATTTTCATTTTGTGCTCTTTTGCCTTAGTTTCCCTCTTTTTTTCTGCTTCATTATTCTCCATAAACTTGTCCTCTATGTCACTGATTCACTGCTCTGCCTCATCCATCCTTGCCTCCATGGCATCCATTCTAGATTGCAGCTCAGTTATAGCATTTTTTATTTCATCCTGACTAGATTTTACTTCTTTTATCTCCACAGAAAGAGATTCTAATCTATTTTCAACCCCAGCTAGTATTATTATTATTGTGGTTCTAAATTCTGGTTCAGACATCTTGCTTGTATCTGTGTTGATTAAGCCCTTGCTGTCATTTCTTCCTGTTCTTTCTTTTGGGGTGAATTCCTTCATTTAGTCATTTTGGAGGAAGAAAGGGAATTCATAACGTAAAAAAATTTAAAATTAAAAACAACACAAAGAAATCAAATAAAGGATGCTGGACCCTAGGTATGTTTTGGTCTGGTTGTTGAAAGAAGCTTGATAGATTAGAGAAAAAAGGGAAAGATAAGAAAAGAAAAAAAGGAACAAAAAGGAAAACGTTTGAAAATTTGAAAAAAATGAATGCAATAAAATAGAATAAAATGTAGTGATGAAAGTAAAAGAGAATTTTTAAAATTTACAAAACTAAAAAATATAGTAGAAAAAATTAAAGAAAAATGTTTTTAATAAAAATGAAAAATAAAAACAGAGTTTTCTTTCTGTTTTCAAGAATAAGAAAAGAAAAGAAAAGAAAAAGAAAAAAAATTGAATAAAAGGACCAGTGAACACAATGAAATATGACTGAAGTTACATCTGGTTTCCCATTGACATCATGCTATGAAGCACTTTATACTCTGTAAACCAAACAGGCAGAGACATGTGTTGGTCAAGAGTGCTGTTGGCCCATTTGGGTGGGGTTTAGTGTGATGGCTCTGTTCTCCACTAGATGATGCTGCTTAGCTTCCTTGGGTGGATTGACATGGTTCGCGTAGGCACGTATGCGCATGCGCAGGAGGGGTGAAAGTGGCCTCACCCAGCTACCCGCTCTCTAGTATCAGAACTCTGTGTTCTCACTGACCAGCAATCAAGCAACCCTCCTTTGTCTCTGACTTCTCTCCACTCCCTGCTTCTACACTGTCTGTGACCAAACTGTCAGGATACCAGGTGGCACCTCCATCCTGAGTTTTATCTCAAATGGGGCTGTGTTTCCCAACCACTCACTTCTGAGGGACGGCAGCTTTCACCCGCTAAGACCTTCTAGGGGAGGGTCTTGCTGAGGAATGGCCAGGTGCCCACCCACCCCCAAGAATGTTCTGGAGACCACATTGCTGCCGATGCCCAGAGACTGCGGCTGGGTGCCAGCCTGCCCCAGAAAAAGTTCAGGAGATTGTGCAGCTGCAGTGTTTCAGGGATTATGGAAAATCACAACACACATCTGGAGCCAGGCTTCGCCTTTAATGTCCTTGTTCCAGAACCAGTGAATGTGGTTGTTCTCCAGGGTCTGCTGGCACCTTTGCCTTGGGAGTGCTGCAAAGCCTCTACAGATGTCCTCCAATAGGGGAACCGCCTCTCCCCTGTGGCCTGAGGATCCCAAGACCTCACTCTGCTCTTGGGGATTTGCCCTTCCCACCAGAGCACCGCCAGGTATCGAGCTACGGAGTTTCAGACTCTGTGCTCCCCCTCTTTATAGAGTCATAATGGAATTTAAACCCTCTTCTTTCTCCTTTCTCCCTTTTTAGTTCAGTCCCCATGGCTGTTTCCACTTTTCAACTTTCTCTCCAGCTCCTTTTGGGGGGTTGCTTTTCCCATACTCTCCCCCGCATCTGTGTCCTCTCTCCACAAGCAAAAACAGCTCCCTGCCCTCCATGGCTTCTCTCTCTCCCGGTTTACCTCTCCACACGGCATACCTGCTGAGTTCTGTGGTTCAGGTTGTGCAGATTGTTGTGTTAATCTTCAAATCAGTTTTCTAGGTGTGCAAGATGGTTTAGTGTTGATGTGGCTGCATTTCAGGGATGAGAGACACAAAAAAACTTCCATGCTGTTCCGCCATGGTGGCCTCTCCCTCAGAATTGTTTTTTTAATCTCATTTTTTGGATTATGCATTGCTAGTACATAGAAATAGAATTGATTTTTGTACATTTATATTGTGCCCTGAAACCTTCCTATACTCAGTTATTAGCCCAATAGTTCCTTTCTTCTTTCTTTCCTTTCTCCCTTCTTTCTTTATTTGTAATTTCTTCTTCTTTCTCCTCTTCCCTTCTTCTCCTTCTTCTCCTTCTCCTCCTTCTTCTTTCTGGTGTTCATTTCTTAGGATTTTCCATATTCATGATTATGTCTTCTGAAAATAGAGACAGTTTCTGTCTTTCCAATGTGGAGACTTTTCTTTTTCTTGCCTGATTTTCCTGGCTATAACCTACATTATAATAGTGAATAGAAGTGATGAGAATAGATACCCTTGTCTCATTCATTATCTTAGAGGGAAAGCTTTCAGTCTTTCACTAGTAAGTAGCAGTAGTTTTTTCACAGATATCTTTCATCAAATTGAGAATGTTATATATTTCTGTTCCTAGTGGGTTGAGATTTTTTTATCATGCAAAGGTATTGGGTTTTGTCAAATGCTCTTTTCTACAACTATTGAGATGACCATGTGATTTTTGTTTATTGTTCTATTGATATGATTACTTGATTTTTGGATGATGAACTAACCTTGCTTTTCTGGGATAACTCTGATTTTGTAATAGTGTATAATCCTTCCTATAGGTTGGTAGATTCAGTTTACTATGATTTTGTTGAGGACTTTGCATCTATATTTACAAAGGATATTGTCTATATATAATTGTCCATATATAACAAAGCATGTTGGTCAGTGGTTTTCTTATGCCTTTTTCCTGGTTTAGGTATCAAGGTAACTTTGGCCCTTTATAATTTTTATTTCTGTAAGGTTGGTAATAATGTCCCCTCTTTTATTTCTGATTTTAGTAATTTGAGTCTTCTCTCTTCTGTTCCTGGTGATCTGGTCAAATGTTTGCAATTTTGTTTATCTTTTCAAACAAACAACTTTTGGTTGTATTAATTTTCTGTATTGTTTTTCTGTACTCTCTTAGTCATTTCTACCATAATCCTTATTATTTATTTCCTTTTGCTCACTTTTAGTTCAATTTGCTCCTCTTTTTCTAGTTTCTTAGAGGTATTAATTAAAGATAGGTTATCGATTTGACATTTTTCTCCTTTTTTTAAAGTTTATTTATTTATTTTGAGAGAGAGCAAGTGTGTGAGCGCACTTGTGGGGAAGGGGCAGAGAGCAAGGGAGAGAGAGAATCCCAAGCAGGCTACGTGCTGTCAGCGTGGAGTCAGATTTGGTCAGTCTGATAGTTCTCCTTGTCCTAAAGTCAGTTTTGTCTGATATTTACACAATAACACCAGCTTTCTTTAGCTTACCATTTGTGTGGTGTATCTTTTTCTGTCTTTTGTACTAGTGCATAGCCCTAATGCTTGATCTTTACTCTTAAGGTGTAGCCTTTCTGAGATGTCAAATGAATGTCCAAGATACTCAGTGTGGTCTGTCCACTGTGACTGCTATGGAACTCCATCAGGTGACCACCAGTGTCTTCATTCAACCCTTAGTGACAGCATTTACTCTCTGCTGGGCCTTGCAGAGTCTCCCTGTACATGTGCACCACAGCCCCTGGCCAAGAACCTATCAGAAACTCCCACATGGACTTCTCCCCCTATCATCCTCCCCTGCATAACTCCCTTCCCTCTGGTACTTTGCCCTGCTAATATCAACGACTTCAGCAGATTCAAACTCTGCTCTCTGCCACCATCCTACACTGTGGTCTGGAAAGCACCTCTAGCCTGAACATCAGGGTGAACATGATGCTTCACTTGTGTGTGTCCCTTCTTTCCCTCTGGCTATTGCATTTTTCATGGATGAAAGTGAAATTCCCATTATTACTTTTTTTAATTTCATAAGTTAAAATGAACACCATAAAAGATTAAAAGTATATAGGAAGTTATATGGTAAAGGGTAAGTATCTCCACCATCTTGACTCTAAATATCCCAGTTTCCCTCCCCAGAGGCAACCAATGTCACCAGCATCTTAGCTATCCTTTCAGAGCTATTCTATAGCCATTCCTTTTTAAAAGCAAGAACTACAGTATATCACAAACCTGGCCTAACAGGCACTTCTGATGTCCTGGCCATACTCTGTGTACTTGCTGTACACACTGACTCTGCTTCCAACTTCAAGCACCTGAGTTTTCTTGCCTACAGGTTTCTTTTGGTCACAGGAGTCCTCTAGCATGCTCCAGGGCAGAGTACTGTAGTGCCAGGAACTTAATCCCTCCCTCTAAGAATTGACATCAACCAATGAGTAGCAGGAGTCCATATATCAGAACGCCATCTTCTTGCCTCTCTATTGAGATCACTGAAGTGTGTTCAACATTGTTTCCTAGAGCTCCCCAGAGGGATTGAGGCTCAGTTACTGAAAAATTAATTTGCTCAGTTGCATACCCTTTGTTGGCTCCTCCCCCTTTCTCATCTCACTTCCCTCTCCCATACCAGTGCTTCCTGGGATAAACTATTTATATCCACTTTTCTGTCTCAAGGTCTGCTTCTGGGGAAATGTGACCCAAGACACTGTATCTTAAAGTTTGATTTGTTTGTCTAGCAATAGATGTCTGAGATCACTCCACACTGATTCCAGCATCCAACCACTGGTCGACACTGCCATGTGGCTCAGGCCACCATTGCCTCTCCTCTGGATTACTCTGCAGTGACATCCGAAAAGTTTTTCATGCTTTTGCTATTGTCTCCCATTCCCAGCCCATCTTCAACCCAACACCGGGAGTCCTGCTAACTCTTTCAGGACCTGCTCCGGCTAACTCTCCTCTGCTCAGAGCCCTCTACTAGCTCCCTATCACAGAGTAAATACTGAAGTCCTTGATGGCCATTAGGACCCTACATGAACTGACCTCACTTATTCTCTCCCCCTTACTTTGTTCCAACCACTCTGGTCTCCTATATTTCTGGAATATACCAGGTACTCTTCCACTCACCTGGGCACTCTTGAGCCTTTGCTCTGGCTGTTGCCTCTGCCTGGGGAACTCTTCTTCAGGTATCTCTATAGCTAGCTCAGTCACTTCATTAAAAAAATTTTTTTTTAATTTATTTATTTTTGAGAGACAGAGAGAGACAGAGCATGAACAGGGGAGGGGCAGAGAGAGAGGGAGACACAGAATCCAAAGCAGGCTCTAGGCTCCGAGCTGTCAGCACAGAGCCCGACACGGGGCTTGAACCCACGAACCATAAGATCAAGACCCGAGCCGAAGTCGGATGTTCAACCAACTGAGCCACCCAGGCACCCCTAGCTCTGTCACTTCTTTCAGGACTTCATTCACACACCTTCTGTGTGAGGCCTTCTAAAGAAACAGTCTAAATTTTAACACTACTCCTGCACCATTCCTATCTTCTTTCCCTGTCTTATTTTTTCTCTTTATCACTTCTCACCAACATGCAATGCCCTTGTTCTTCTTTGAATGTCTGTTATCTTCTCACTAGCCAAATGTGAAAACAATCTCAATATAGTGTATTATTATTACCACCTTCGTCATCCTATTTTATCCAGAACTGGTTTATAACCTGGGCACGCTGTGCTGTAGTCATTCACACGTCTGTCTTCCTCATCAGGTGTTCTTCAGTCCTGGGCTCAGGGCTGTTTGAGCTACGTGTCCTCGTGCCCAAGACAGGGTCTGACAAAGCCAAGACCCCTGTAAGTATGTGTTTAATGAAGCCAGGGGTGTCCCTTTCTGGCACCAGGTATGGAACAGGCATCAGATCAGACACCAAAATGAAACCAGAAGGAGAAAGCTTTCTTTGAGCATCTGGAATTGGCAAGACTGCCTTCGGGGCAGAGAGAGGAAGGTTCTGGTTAATTCCCCAGGCTCACTGGTAAAAGTCCTCAGCACAAACTTCAGGACTATTGGGGAGGGATGGACAGAGACATGGGGCCTAGGACTCTGGCTGAGCTGGGTTTAAGTCCTGCTCTGACACCACCTGTGTGACTTTGGACAAGTCCCTTCATCTCCATACGCCTTGTTGCCTCATCTGCAAAAAGGGCATGATGGTATTTACCTCAGGGCGTGACTGTGTGCTTTGGGGTACCACTGTGGCACCTGACACAAAATGGATGCTGAATATATGACCATAGTAGGCAAGTTTTACCAAGCATTTCCCATGTGCCCAGCATCGTAAATAACCCTTCATAAGCACAATCTCATGTAATCTTCACAGAACACTCCACCAGGGAGGCACTATCATCACCTACGTTTTACAGATGAGGAAATCAAGGTTTAGAGAAGTAATGTGATTTTGCCCAAAGTGACCCAGCTAATTAGATACAGAGCAGACTTCAAACCAAACATGTCCGACTCAGAATCTATGCTCTTACTCTCTCCCTTTCCACAGACATTCTCAGGGGTTCCTTCTCTTCTCCTGCCCCAGAAGGAGCAGGAGGCAGCATTACCTAGAGGTCAGGGACCTGCTTATTGAAGATACTGTGTTTACCTTTCAGCTCTCTCACTTACTGGCTGTGTGTCATTGAGCAAATTTCTGGCACATTCTGAGCCTCTGTTTCTGTATTCATTTCCCAGCGCTGATGTAATGAATTACCATAACTCAGTGGCTTAAAACAACACAGAATTATTATCTCACAGTCTGCAGCTCAGGAGTCCAAGGAACTCAGCTGGGCACTGTGCTTGGAGTCTCACAAGGCTACAGTGAAGGTGTTGGCCAGCCTGGGCCCTTACCCGGAGGCTCTGGGGAAGAACCCACTTTGGAGTGGAGGCGGGTCGTAGGCAGGATTCAGATCGTGTGGCTGCAGGACTGAGGTCCTGTTTCCTTGCCAGATGTCTGCTGGGAGCCAGCCTCTGCTCCCAAGGGCTGCCAGCTCTCCTTCTCAGGCTGGTCCAGTCTCTCCCATGCTTTGGATCTCTCCAGCTGCTCCTTCTGCTGCTTCTTTCTCACCCCAGCTCTAGAAAGCTCTCTGCTTTTAACAACTCATGTAATTAGATTGGTTCCACCAGACAGTCTCCCTATTTTAAGATCTGTACGTTTAACTACGTCTGCAAAGTCTTTTTGCCATGTAACATAGCATAGTCACGTGTCTTTGGGATTAGGCCATTGACATCTTTGGGAGCCGTTCTGCCTTCCACAGTTTCTTTTGTTCCTTTATGCAGCGAGTATTTATTAGCTTTGTAGCAGATACCATCAGGTGCTGTCAGTGCATGGCCAGCCCAGCTCCCCACCGCCGGCACCCACATCAGCTGGCTGCAAGCTTTTTCCAGATGCCAGAGTGACTTCGTGGAGTCCATAGAGTAGGACAGAAGTGCTGGGGACCTCACACCCACCCAGGAGCAACCCTCAACCTATGGCTGGTGCAATTAGTGGCTAAGCCCCAACTCCATCACTCTTCAGATGGGGTAACTCGGAGGGGTGCATCTATACTGGCTCCAGACAGGTTTCATCTCCAGCTGTCCACACTGGTAACTTAACAGAGCAGTTTCCTGGGTTCCCCCTTTTTCTGCTCACTCCTTATTGCCTACCTCCGATCTTGCCAAATAAACTATTTCTGCTGGTCCCTCATCTCAGGGTCCCCTTCTGGGGCAACCAAGACAAGCACTTGCAACATGACAGACACTACTCTAGGCAGTTTTAATATCTCTGTTTTACAGATGGGGAAACTGAATCACAGAGGAGTGGTTTGCCCACACAGGTAGCATCTGGCAGTCAGGATTCGAACCCAGGCAGTCTGGTTACAGGGTCCCTGCTCTTATTAAACCATGCTGGCTTTTCCCTCAGCCATAAGTTAAAACCATGTTCTCCATCTCATAGTGTCACTGAGGAATTAAATGAGATAGTGCCTGTAAAGGCTCCATTGTAACAACGGCACACAGTGAGCACTCCGTAATTGGCAACCAGAAACAACACCACCACTGCTAATAGTGGTAGTAATAATTCCCTCAGACGCAGCTCTGAGGCCAAAGGCTGGGCCAGTGGCTGGCCAGTTTAAAGGGGACCGGTCACTGTACAGGCAGATCCATTATCCGGCAGGGACTAAATAGCCTGGTTAAGTGCAGAGGAAGGTGGTAGGTGTTGTTATAGCAACTGATGAGTCTTTCTGTGTGCTCACAGCCAAGTGGGCGGTGGAGCAGGGGAGGAGAAGCTCCAGATAGGAAGCCAGCAAGGAAGCAAAGTGGGGGGGGGGCAGACCAAGGGACATCCCCCCTCCTTGCCCCATCCTGGCCTGACAGCCGTGACTTCTATGCCCTGAGACTAGCAGGGCGCTAGGCAGGCTGCTTCCCTGCTGGGGCTGGGGGCACAGAGGTGCTCGGAGGCCAGGCACAGGGGAAAGCACAGGAGCCGTACCTTCAGGCCCTCAGCTCTGAGTAACCACGGGTAGTCAGTAAGCTTTGTGGAGCCAGGAAAGCAGGTCCCTCGCCCAGGGCGGAGTGAATGCTCTGGAAGCACTCTTCCGAGAATAGAATCTGGCAGCTTTGACAAGGGACCGGTCTGGTCCTTGTGGACGTGGGCAGAAGAGCTTGCTAATAATGCCTAATGGTGCAGCCACGTCCAAGCTGAGAAGCCAGATAACCTCTCTTCCCTCTCTCCCTCCCTCTGCCTGCTATGGTACTGATTCATATCTTTGCACTGTCATCCTCCACGAGTGGTGTGGCCTCCCTCCCATCTGTCAGTCCATCCATCCATCCATCCGTCTGACCACCCACGCACGTACTGAACTCTGCTGCATGCCAGGGAGTGAGCAAGGTGTGTGGGATTCAGCTGTAAACAAGAGAATCATGATGTTGACCTTCTCAAAACTCATAGACTTATGGGAGAGGCAGACAGACAGGCAGATGATGACCCCACAGAGAGGAGAGCACACAATGTAGGTGGTAGACCAGGGGTTCCCAGCTGATGGCCTGTGGGATGAGTTCATCCCATTGATCTGTTTTTAGAGTATTTTGAAAATAAGAACACTTAACATGAAATTCTTAGTTTTTAGTTTCTCATGAAAAATAAGGGGATCTGGTCCCTGAGGTTCATGGTGGCAGTTGCTAGAACCTAGCAGCAGAACCCCTCAAGTTCTCTCCAGCTCCCGCTGCTCCATGTTACCCTACACCTGGCTTAGCTCCTCCAGGCATTTCAATCAGCCTGCCAGGAGCAGGGTCAAGAGGACTCAAGACAGCAAAAAAATACCTCAACCTCAAAGGTCTATCCTCTGAATAGCTAACAAGGCTGCGCCACGGTGGAAATCACAGCCCTTGCTCTGGTGATGCTATAGATGGAAATGTATATGCTGGGGAGAGATGGGGTGAAGGCTTCAGGGAGCACCATCCTAAACACAGGCTTGGGGACCCTCAGGCTGATATCACCAGGTGGGGGGCCCTGAGGACCATCAATAACCCGGCCAAGCCTCCAGCATAGGTGTCCTGGCTGCCGCATCTGCTTCTGTAGCTTTGCCCAATTCAGGGCATTCTCTAAGCTCATTTCACCCCTCAAGATGGTTCTGGGCTCTCACTCTAGGCATGTCTTATAGGAACTTGGATTAAGGAATTCACTGGAGATCTGTGCTTCAGCTAGGGGTCTTAGGATGCAAACAACAGAAAGGGACTCAAGCTAACATAAGCAAAAAGGAACTTAGTGGATTCATATCGGGGGATCAGAACTAAGAGAAGGCTGGAGAACTTGGCTGGGATGGAGGCAGGAGCCAAAGCAGTGCCAGAAGGTGAGGATGCTAGGACCTCCAGAGTGGGACTGTAGTGAGGGCAGTCTGGTCAGTGTGCCACCACCGATGAGTAAAGTCCAGCTACTTTCATGTCCTTGTCCTTCTGTTAGAGTTTCAGATTCCAAAGAGATATGATCAATGCGCTTGTTGATGGGTCCTCCGTCAACCTTCCAGGCAGGAGGAGGTTTCTCCCCCTCCCCCGCCTTCACTCCTATTAGCTATACCAAAGGGTAGAGGGAACTCCTCAAAAGAAAATTGTCAGGGATTGGAGTAAGACTTTTTTGATACGCCTAATTTTGTAGATTTGACTCGGGAAACATCCAACTACTTTACATGATTATAAAATAAAATTAAAGTTTAAAAAATCACTAAAAGTAAAAAATAAAATAAAACAAGCCTTGAAAAAACCATTGTTGGGGGACCTGGGTGGCTCAGTCAGTTAAGTGTCCAACTCTTCGTTTGGGTTCAGGTCATGATCTCACGTTTCATGAGACCAAGCCCCGTGTCAGACTCTGTGCTAACAGTGCAGAGCCTGCTTGACATTCTCTCTCCCTCTCTCTCTGCCCCTCCCCTGCTTGGTCTCCCTCTCGTTCTCTCTCTCGCAAATAAATCAACTTTGCGATAAACCACAAAGAGAACCATAAAAAAAAAAAACTTTGCTGATATAACCACAAAGAGAAGAATTATGATTAAAGATGGAGTAATTTGACTGTACACCTCCAGTGGGATATGCCTGAAGAGCCCTAAGGAGAGAAATGACTGCAAAAGACAAATGTGCTAAGTGCCTACCATGTGTCACCTTCATGGGAGATGCTAGGAAACACTGATAAATAAGGCAAACATCCCTACCCTGTGGAATCTGTTGTTTTGTGGCCTCTGCTATCTGCAACCTTTTCCAATATCATCCCAATCTCCTTAAAATTTTTTTTACTATAGGTGCGCCTGGGTGTCTCAGTCGGTTGAGCGTCCAACTTCAGCTCAGGCCATGATCTTGCGGTTCAAGTGTTTGAGCCCCACACTGGGCTCTGTGCTGACAACTTGGAGCCTGGAGCCTGCCTCAGATTCTCTGTCTCCCTCTCTCTCTGCCCTTCCCCTGCTCATGCTCTCTCTCTCTCTCTTTTTTTCCTCTCTCTCTCAAAAATAAATAAAAACATCAAAAATTAAAAAAAAATTTACTTATGGAAAATGTCAAACATATACACAAGTAGACAGAATAGCATAACAAGACCCATGTGTCCTTCACCTGGAACCCCCCATTATCATTCCTGTTTTGTTCCACCCCACCCCCCCTTTACTCTGTTACCTCCCATATTACGCTAAAGCAAATTCCAGATTCCATATTATTTCAACGTGCCTTCATAAATATTTCAGTATGTCTCCCCAAAAGATAATAACTCTCTAAAAGAATAAATAACCACAATACCATGATCACATGTAGAACAAATAACTCTCAGTAGCATCAAATCTTCAGTGTTCAGATGTCCAATTATCTCATAATCACTGTAAAACATTTTGCAGATTGTTTACAGATTGTTTGCTTCAACAGGATCAAATAAGGTTCACACACTGTGATTGGTAGATATGTATGTTTCTAGAGACTCTATTAATTTATGGGTTTTCTATTACTTTTCCCCTTTAAAATGTATTTTAAAAAAAACTGGATTGCTTTTTCTGTAGAGTTCTCCAGAAAATCAGAGTTTGTGGATTTTGGAGACTGCATCAGCGTGGTGATATTCACACATTCCTCTGTCTTCTGAATTTCCTAGGAACTGGTAGTTGATCAGAGCTGTGGTGTCCAAGATAGTAGCTGCCAGCCACACGTGGCTGCTGAGTACTTGAATGTGGCTTGTCCAGGTTGAGATGTGTGTAAAAGGATGGAAAAGAGTTCACTGATCATTTTTTGTGTTGATTATATGTTGAAATGATAATATGTTGGGTTAAATAAGATCTATTATTAAAATTAATTCCACCTCTTTCTGTTTACTCTTTTTCAGCATACTTTCCAGAAAACTTAAAATTACATATGTGACCTGGGTAACTCGCATTTGTGTGTATTTCACTGAATAGTCCTGAGCTAAGGGCTTGATCAGATTTAGGTTCAATTTTCCAGCAATTTCAGGGCAATGCTGTGTTCTTCCATCTGGAGGCACTTAGTGCCTGCTGGCCTCCCTTTTTGTGATGCTTGCGGCCACTGACGCTCAAAGCCTGGTGTGTGAATCTACGAGTGGTTGCAAAATTCTGATATTCTCATGCTATTGTTTCATCTTTCTTTATTAGCTGCCATCTATAAAGAGAAACTTCTTGGGACACCTGGGTGGCTCAGTCAGTTAAGCGTCCGACTCTTGGTTTTGGTCAGGTCATGATCTCACAGTTCATGAACTCGAGCCCCACATTGGGCTCTGTGCTGACGGCTCAGAGCCTACTTGGGATTCTGTCTCCTCTCTCTCTGACCCTCCTCCCCCCTCTCAAAAAT
Organism: Panthera tigris; assembly: GCF_018350195.1. Classification (NCBI taxonomy): domain Eukaryota; kingdom Metazoa; phylum Chordata; class Mammalia; order Carnivora; family Felidae; genus Panthera; species Panthera tigris. The sequence goes on from NC_056661.1 coordinate 52,258,655, forward strand.
AAATAAATAAATAAATAAATTAATTAATTAATTAATATAAATTATACACACACACACATATTTAAGAGAGAGAGAGAAACTTCTTGTCATCTTAGGGAATTTAAGTCATCTCTTCAGAGAGGTTTCCCCTGACATCCCTGTATAGGGTAATTCATGGTAGTCCTTTTCATTGCCCTATTTGTCTCCTTCATGGCCCTTGTTACCATATGCCATTATCACTGTATCTGCTTGCTTGCCCGGTGCTACAGGAGTATAAGCCCCAGGAGGGAAAGGACCAGTTCTGGTTTCCTCATCCATGAAATCCCAGTGTCCCACCCTAAGGAGGTGCTAGAGAAGGGTCTGTGGAATGAAGGGAGGGATTCTGAAATGGACAAAGCTCCAAATCATAACACAGGAAACCCAAGCTTGAATCCCAGCTCTGCCACAAGCTGAGGGTTGGTTCCAGCCTCTTCAGGCCTCAGTTACCTCCAATGGGGCAAGCAGGTGGGCAGTCCAGTCACTGGAGCACAGTTTCAGCCCTGATGGGCTCTCATTCTGCAAATCTGGCTTCTCCTCAGCTCATGCTTCTAGAGGCCTCTCTCCCACCAGGGCTGAGCTGGGGCCAGGTGGCAGATGATTAAAGCGACACCCCACAGCTAAGAAATCCAAAAGCTAATTAACTGCAGCCCAGCAGACTCAAAGGAAGCCAGTCTGGCCGCTGCACTGATGGTGGGTGGCATTAATACCTAATGGTCTATTCTAATCGCTGTCTTTCCTCAAGTTCCTCCTGTTTCCCAAAGCACTTTCAATCAAGCAAAGAGCATCCACAGAGTGAGTGCTTCTGAGCCCTGTCCCCTGGAGGAAAGAGGCCAGGAAACAGAAAGCCACCCCACCAGGAGCTAACAAGTAAGCTGGCCAGACAAGATGTAACATTCAGGGAGGGGGGAAAAGCTATCAGGACAGGGTGAGGGTGTGCCACACCTCTCTAGTGTTTGTCCCTCACAGCATGCAGGGTCATTCATCTCCATGAATGGGATTATCCCGCCTGGACTTTGGGGAAACTGAGGCTCAAGGTCAGGACCGCTTTGGCGAAGGTTATACAGGTAGTGAGTGGCAGGGGTGGGAAGGCAACCCACAGTGATCTATTCATTCACTGATGATAGTGAGGGGGCACCTGCTGTGTGCTGGACAGTATGCCATGCATGGGGAGTACACAGACATCTTAGGGCAGGTTCCCGGGAAGTGGAGCCCCAGTCGGGATACTAATGTACATGTGGGGTGGGAGCTAAGTGAGGATGCGACCTTTGCAGGGAGGCCGGCTTTATTCTGGCCCTTCAAGGGTGCGTAGCTGAGCTGGTCCCACCTTGAGGCCAGGGGGCAGGATTTTGGACCTGTATCAGTCATGGGCCGCAGACCCTCCCAGGGGTGGAAGGCAGGACCTCGCAAGCAAGGGGGCTCCCATTTGGCTGAGGGAAATTCTCAGAAGAACTGGGAGGGACACCCTATAGTAGGTAGTACAGGAGGTAAACACGGTTCCTACTTCCAGGGCCTTGCAGTTGCAAGGGACCGTTGTATCAAGGAACACCCCTAGACCTGCTGATGCCGCCCTATAAGGATCCTTGCACTTATGCTTCTCATGGGAAGTAGAAGAGATTAACGGTCGTTATGACAATTTCGTGAGAACTACTATGTGCTGAGCACCGTTCTAAGCACTTGAGATAGAATAGTGGAGTGGGACACCGGGGTGGCTCAGTCAGTTAATGTCCAGCTTCAGCTCAGGTCATGAGCTCAGGGTTTGTGGGTTCAAGCCCCTCATCAGGCTCTGTGTTGACAGCTCAGAGCCTGGAGCCTGCTTCTGATTCTTTGTCTCCCTCCACCCCCTCTCTGCCCCTCCCCTGCTTGCACTTTGTCTCTCTCTCTCTCTCTCTCTCTCTCTCTTAAAAATAAATAAAATATTCTTTAAAACTTAAAAGAATAGTGCAGAGAAAAAAAAGTCAGAGCTTCTATTCTGATGGGGGATGGTGCCACCCTGCTACACAACTCTAGGAGGTGCCATTGTCCTATCACATTGAAGTCTGTGTGAATAGTGACTTCTGGAACTGTGCAGTGCACACCCTGTGCCACAGACCACAGCTACACCACTTGGGGGAAACAGATAATAATAAACAACATAGGGAAGTACAATATGTGTCACAGTAGATGGCGAAAAATGCTGAGGAACATAAAGCAGAGAATACAGAGAGGGTGTGGACATGTGGGAGGGTGCAATTTTATGCACTGCCAGGGACAAGCTCACCGAGAAGATTACTGCATCCGTCAGCATCCCAGCAGGGAACAGCTGGCACACCGAAGTGGGTCATTGGAGGAGAATTAGCGGAGGGACTATTTACCATGATGTGAGCAGGATGGGGAGAAACCAGGAACAGTGGAGTGAGACTACTATGACCCTGAGGCTGGCGGCAGCAGTAGGAGGAAGGGAGGGACACATGACAGAAGGCAGAGACTATATAGGGAGGGCACCTGACAGGGCCACCACCAGCCTTCAACAGTCACCTAGGAGGGAGCCCTGGGAATAAATACCTGACCTCGCTGCTTTTCATGGTGCCCTCTGTAGGCCAAACACAATGGAAGCCAGTGGGTGAAAGTTCTGTTGATTTAGTCCCTACAGTCAGCACCCAGGAGATGGAGCAGGGTGGAAGTCGGTAGAGAGTGGATCCAGGAGTGCAAACAGAAGCTACACAATGACATTAGAGCAGAGCCCTAAAGAGGATAAATTCCAGTGGACATCTGGGAAAGAGTATTCCAATCAGAGGGAAGAGCATGAGCAAAGGTCCTGCGGTGGAAGGGTGACTGGGGCGTCTATGCCACAGCAGACTGGCCTCTGGCTGGAGCGGAGTGAGGGCAGTGGATGAAATCAGAAGGTAACAGGAGGCTGGGTGGAGGCGATTGTCTAGGTGTTTGAGATGAGGAGCCCTGGGAGGGTGCTGAGCAGAGGAGGGGCCCTCTCTGGCTTCTGTCTTGACAGATTCCTCCGGCTCAGTGCAGAGTTGAGGCGCAGCAGGGCAGAGGTGGAGGCAGGGAGAGCAGAGAGGAGGCTCTGCATCAGCCCAGGTGAGAGACAGTGGAGGCTGGGACAGAGTGACAGGAGCAGAGGTGGTGACATGCGGTTGGATGTTGATTCTGTTTTGAAGGTAGAGCGACAGGCTCTTCTGATGGATTGGTTTGGGGGTCTGGGAGCAAAAGAACTTGTTAGTCTTGTCTGTTATCCTTCAGCAACTTATTCATAGCTGATGTGCACTCTTGCTAAGATGTAGTTTCAGGAAGGAGAAGCTACAATATCTACAAATTCCCTGTGAAGCTCTTCTGGGGGTTATTGTTGGTCAGGGGCAGGGGATAGAGCATAAGGGTAGTGTTGTGATTCTGCTTAAAAGTGATGTCTTTGTTTCTTAGAGTTATTTTCTGAAATGCTTGCAGTTGAAGCCATAAAAAGACTAGAATTTGCTGCCTAATAATATGGGAGTGGGCAAGGCTACAGAGGAAATGGGTTGCCACAAATTGGGAGTTACTGAAATTGGCTGGTGGCATGTGGGGTCAATTACACTATGCTCTCTACTTGTGTGTAGTTTTTAAAATTTTTTTTAACATTTATTTATTTTTGAGAAACAGAGTGAGACAAAGCGTGAGCAGGGGAGGGGCAGAGAGAGAAGGAGAAACAGAATCTGAAGCAGGCTCCAGGTTCTGAGCAAGTGTTCAGCACAGAGCCCAATGCAGAGCTCGAACCCACGAAACGTGAAATCATGACCTGAGCCGAAGTCAGTCACTTAACCAACTGAGTCACCCTGGCGCCCCTTTCGTTTTTCTAAAATGAAAGGTTTTTTAAGATCTATACTGTGGATCCTTGTGATGGAACTGTTCTGTATCTTGACTATGGGGTGGGGGGGGAGAGTCATATGAATCTACATAGAGGATAAATTTGCAAAGAACCAATTCTGCACGCACACACACACACACACACACACATTAATGAATGCATCTAAAACTGTATAGTCAGAAGATTGTATCAATGTCAACATCCTGTCAATATCAATATTAGGCTATCCTTGTGAAAGGTGTTGCCATGGAGAGAAATCCGGGGAAGAGTATAACAGACCTCTCCACAGTATTTCTTAAAGCTGCATGTAAATCTACAATTATCTCAAAAAATTTTTCAAGTCCCCATAAAAGATTAGAGGAGAAATTAACAAGTGTTGGAAAGGTTGTGGAGAAATTGGAATGCTTGTAGATTGTTAATAGGAATGTGAAATAGTGCAGATGCTGTGGAAAACAGTAAGGTAATTCCCCAAAAAATTACACAGAGAATTACTATATGATCTAGCAACTTCACTTTTGGGAATATACCCAAATGAATCAAAAACAAGGACTTAAAGAGACACTTCTATACACATGTTCATGGCAGCATTATTCACAAAAGCCAAAAGGTGAAAACAATATATATCCATTGAATGGATAAATAAAATGTGGTAAATTCATGCAATAAAATATTATTCAGCCTTAAAAAGGAAGGAAATTCTGACACATGCTATAATATGGATGAACGTTGACAACACTGTGGTAACTGAGATAAGCCAATCACAAAAGGGCAAATATTGTATCATTCCACCTCTGTGAGGTCCCTAGAGGAGTCAAGGTCATAGAGACAACAAGTAGAATGGTGGGTGCCAGGGGCTGTGGGGTGGGGAATGGGGAATTCATGTTTAATGGGGACAGAGTTTCAGTCGGGGAAGATAAAGAGTTCTGGAGATGGATGGTGGTGATGGTTGCACAACAGCGTGAACATACTCAATGCCACTGAAATGTACACTTAAAAATGGTTGAAATGGCGAATTTTGTGTTATGTATTTTATAACAATTTAAAAAAGAGATGAGAGGAAAGCATGTTCATTGATGTTTCAAAAAAGGTAAAAATGGGTTATAATCAGATGTCAACAGATTCCCTCATTCTCTGACTAGAATGACATAATCAAAGGCAGAGGGAGCCATTGACAGATTCTTCTACGTGTCCTATGTTTCCATTAAAATGCCGTCAAAAGAATCCCAGGCAGTGCTCTTCCAGACAGTGGTGACATTCCCCAATATGGGAGTCACTAAAACAGTGAGAAATCAACCACCAAATGACCAACCAACACCTGTGTGCCAACCATACAAGAGGGGTCACCAGACTCTGATAACATATATTGGAGGCCCAAGCAACTGGTTAACTCCTACATATCCTTCAGATCCTAGCTCCAATGTCCCTTTGTCAAGGAAGTCTTCCCTGATTCCCTGGGATAGATGGTGCATCTCTATTTCAAGATCACTACGTATCCCAGTTTGCCCAAGATAGTCCCAGTTTATGACACTTGTCCAGGCATAATTATTAATAGCACTCACTTTCACTTACAGAAGGGTCCAGATTTAGATGGTAAATCAAATGGTCATCCACCCGTTGCAAACCTTTCTAGCATCCCTTAATTGTGACTAGTTCACTGTGTAATGTTGTCTCTCCAGCTGTGGTGTAAAAGCTCCCAGAGAGCAGGGACATGCCTGCCTTGTTCACTGCCAAAGTCTCACTGTCTCTCTGTTTATTAGGAGCTCGGTAATACTGATTGGATGAATGAATGTTTCCACTGCTTTGTGAGTGTCTGTGGTGGCCGTGGAGCTGCCCCTATAAGACTCCCTAAGAAGGGGCACCTGGGTGGCTGAATCGGTTAAGCATCTGACTCTTGGTTCCGCTTAGATGATTTCACAGTTTGTGAGTTTGAGTCCTGCATCCGACTCTGCACTGACAATGCAGAACCTGCTGGAAATTCCCTCTCTCTCTCTCTCTCTCTCTCTCTCTCTCTTTCTCTCTCTCTCAAAATAAATAAATAAGCTTAAAAGAATATTTAAAAATATTAAAAAATTTAAAAGGACTCCCTGCTAGGAAGAGTGTAATTGGCTGACCGCCTCCAGCGGCTGCCCCAGGTGGCTCCAGGACATGGTGGTGGTAAGAGAGCTTGGTCTTCCCTCCCAGTGGAGACCCTACAGTCAGCCAGTCTTTGCCCTGGGGCTCTCCATCGGCCTGGCCTCAGCTTTCTCAGTGCCACTAAAAGTCCAAGGCCTCTTCCTACTCAGCTTTCACGGGTGTCCGAATTGCACTTGGACATGAGGCTCTTCTGTTTCCTTCTGTTCCTCCTCCCCTTTATTATTCCTCACAAGCAGCTCCCCGCAAGGTCCTCTGCACACCTCTTGTCTTGGGGTCTGCTTCTCAGGGGACCTGGACTAGTGTTCCGTCACCATAAGACCATGAGGTGGTAACATGGGTCTGATTCTCTTCTCATGAAAACACACCCCCACCTCCTCTGGAAGGAGAGGAGCCGCTGCCCAGCCCACTCTCTCATTGCTCTTGTTCTGGCCAGAGCTGTTTTGCTTCCACAGATTTTTCTTTGCCATTTTCCACTTATTCTTCACCAATTAGCTCAAGAAAATGTCTCCATCCCTCTCCCTCCTTCCCTCTCTCTTTCTTTCTTTCTCTTTTTCTCTCTGGGTCTCAACCTTTGAGAGTTTCTCTCCAACTCTGACTTTAACTCCCTCTTTCAAACATTGGCTTTATGCACATGAGTTTCTCCCGTGACATAAGCTAAATCAAAACGAGTAAGAGTAAGATAAGAAGACCTGTACAACTTGCAAGGGCCTTGACAGTGTCCAGACGTTGTCATCAGCATCTCCACAAATGTCTCGTCTCCTCTAATTAAATCTGCCTTTCTCCAGCTGCAATATTCAAGATCAATTAAACAGATAAGGGGCATTGATTCAATGGCTCTAGCTCCAGCAGCACACAAGCTTGGCTGCACATTAGAATCCCCTGGAAGCTTCTTAAAAACAGCAATGCCCGGGCCCCACTGCCAAAGGATTAAAATGCTGATGCCCGGGCCCCACTCCAGAAGGTTCAGATTTGATTGTTTGGAGGTGCATCCTGGGCCTCAGCTTCCCGAGGGATTGGATTGTGCAGTCGGGGTTAGGTACCACTGATACAAGAAGTTTCCCATGTGGGTTAATTCTGTCTGGTGGGTGCTGCTGTCTCATTTTGCAGGTGACGACACTGAGGCGCTGAGACTTGGAGACTCTGAGAGGCTCTGAGACTTGAAGGAGAATCCAAATGCTCTGATCTTTTGCTGGGAAGAGGGAGCATCAAACAGAGACGGGAGAAGGGCCAGCAACCTCCCTCTTTTCTCCCCCCAGTCTATCTCCACCCAAGCAATTCACCAGCTGTCATTTATGGTGTCATTCTCTACTATAAGACTGGAGGCCCTGTTGTTATAAGAGTTTTTCTTATGCAAACATCCTGTAACAGTTATTTATCTGATTACCCCCACCTCAGGGGTCAGAGTCTTATTGTCATGGATTTGACTATAGAGCCCAGCACTGTGCTTGGCCAAAAGTAAATGCTTTAAAAATGTTGAAAGATTATTTGGACATATGTTGAATGGGATGAATGGATAGATAGACAGATGGACAGATGTGAATGGATCGTGATAAGCAGATATACGGATTTGAATGAATGAATGGGCAGTAGATTGGATGGATGGATGAATGGATGGATGGACAGTTAGATGGGTAAATGACTGCAAGAATAAATTTGTCTATAGCCTGCCTTGTGTCACAAAGGATTTGAGATGCTCAAAAAGATTCAAGATACTTATAATAAAATTTAAAAGTAGAATTTTAGTGCAGTCTCTGTACCTGGCTTCACTCTAGGCATTAGAACGCATCTGTGAACAAGAGACAAAGATTCTTCCCCTTGTGACCCTTATATTTTGGCAGCATGAAACAGACAATAAACAATAAACATAACAAATGAATAAATTATATGGAGTATGTTAGAAGGCTAAGAGCTATTAGTGAGAGAAAAGAGCAGGGAAAGAGAGACTGGAAAAGCCAAAGAGGGGACACCATTCTAAACAGGGAGAGGAGGGAAGGACTCATGGAGAAAAGCAAAGACCTCTGAGCAAAGACCGGAATGAGATGAGGAAGGGAGCCCTGCAGGGACCTAGGGGGAGAGCATCCCAGGTGGGGGAGAGGGCCTGTGCAAAGGTTTTGAGTGGGAGTGTGCCTCTCTGTTTGAGGGATAATATCAGAGGCCAAGCATCTGGAGCAAAGTCAGTGGACGGGAGAGTAGGGGATCAGAGGTCACAGAGTGGCCAGATCACATAAGGCCTTGTTCATGATGGTGAGAACTTTGGTGTTTTTGCTGAGTGATGTGAGAGCCACAGGAGGGTGTTGAGCAGAGGAGGGATGTGACCTGGCTTAGATTTTAAAAGGATCCTTTGGGCCACTCTTTTAAATCAGTAGACCACCGGAGGTTGGACTCAAAGCAGCATGAGCAATGAGAGGGGCGCCTGGGTGACTCAGTGGGTTGAGCATCCAGCTTCACCTCAGGTCATGATCTCACTGTTCGTGGGTTCGAGCCCCATGTCCGGTTCTGTGCTGACAGCTCAGAGCCTGGAGCCTGCTTCGGATTCTGTCTCCGTCTCTCTCTGCCCCTGCTCACGCTCTGTCTCTGTCTCTCTCTCTCAAAAAGTAAATAAACATTAAAAAAAAAAGAAAGGGCAATGAGAAGTCAGCCAGCTAAGAGGGGATGGGGGCTCACACCAGAGCGGGGGCAGCAGAAGCGATGAGAGGTGGTTAGAGTGTGGGTATCTTCTGAGGTGAATCTAGCAGGAGCTCATGGCAGTTTGGGTATGGGTGTGAGAGGAAGAGAGGAATCAGCTTTGCTGCTGGCAGTTTTGGCCTGAGTAACTGCAAAAAAGCAGTGGCCACCAATCTAAATGGGGACAGTTGGGGTCAGGCCAGGATTTGGGGAGGGGCACAATCAGGAGCTCAGTTTTGGACATGAGAGGTTTCGATGTGCATGGGCATCCAGTGGAGATGTCAAACAGGCAGTCGAAATTCAAGAGAGGTCTAGGCTGCAGACATAAATGTGGAGTCACACACACACACACACACATAAATGGTATTTAAAGTGCTGACGTTGAGTGAGGTTAACAAGACAGTGATACAGAAGAGAAGAGCCTCGAGGACCAAGCTTGGTGTCATCCCAGCATCAAGAGGCTGTGGAGAAAAGAAAATCAGTGAAGGAGAAGGGGAGACCAGTGAGGTAGGGGGATGAGTGGGAGAGCACAGGGTCCTAGAAATCTGATAAGAGAAGGGAGCGGTCACCTGTGCCAACCCATGTAAGAGACGGAACTGAGGATTGGGCATGGATTTTGCCACGAGGAGGCCACTGGCCATCTTCACTAAAGGTGCACCCGTAGTGCAGCAGGAGTGGCCGCCTAATTGGGATGGGTTTATGAAGAAGGGGAGGGAGGTATCAGAAGGACTGAGGATAGACGGTTCCTTTGAGGAGTTTTGCCGCAAAGGAGAGCGGTAGCTTGTCACTTGGGGGTCCCCAGTGACCTTGTCTCCTGGTATTGGAGTCCTTGTATAGTCCCTTCCCCTGGATCTAGGCTGTTCCTGTGACTTTACCCAACAAAATGTGACAGAAGCCACGCTGTGCCATTTCTAGGCCTAAACCTTAAGACAGCCTGGAAGCTTCTGCCCTGCTGGACCCCAGGCAGCATGCTGCAAGAAGCCCACGCCACACGGCAGGCCACATGCAGGAGAGAATGGAGGCCCTGCGCTCAAACAGGCCAAACCAAGCTCCAGCCTGCGGCTGGCACCAACCACAGGCCTTCTAAGATCTCAGCCCAGTGGAGCCTCTAGAAGGCTACAGCCCCAGCTGTATCACCACATGTCGCAGGTGAGCTGCCCGGCAGAGCCCTGTCAATCCACAGCACGGAGAGATAATAAAATAATGGTGATTGTTCAAAAAGCATTAAGTTAGGGGTGAATGGCTACACAGCAATAACTAACCCAAACAGGGAGACACATAAGAGTAGTTACGGGGGAAGAGGAGTCAAGATTTTCTTAATGGTGATGGCATCACGATTTTTTTTTACTGAGTTATAATTGACATACAATATCATATTCATTTCAAGTGTACAAGACAGTGCTTCGATATTATTACATATTACAAAATGATCACCATTATAGACCTAGCTACCATCTGTCACCATACAAAGTCATTATAATATTATTGGCTATACTCCCTATGCTCTACATGACATCCCTGTGACTTATTTATTTAATAAGTAGAATTTTGTACCTCTTAATCCCCTTCACCCGTTTCACCCCTCCTTCTGCCCCCTACCCTCTGGCCACCATCTGTTTGTTCTCTGTGCCCATGAGTCTGTTCTGGTTTTGTTTTGTTTTGTTTTGTTTTTTGTTTGTTTTGTTTTGTTTGTTCTCTTTCTTAGATCCCACATTTAAGTGAAAGCGTACTGTATTTGTCTTTCACCATCTGACTTATTTCACTGAGTATAGTCCCACTTGTTTATTTTTGCTTTTGTTTCTCTTATGTGTGGAGAGAGATCCAAAGAATGTTGCTAAGACTGATGTCAAAGAGATTACTGCATATGTTTTCTTGCAGGAATTTCATGGTTTTGGGTGTTACATTCAAGTCCTTAGTCCATTAAAAAATTTTTTTTGATGTTTATTTATTTCTGAGAGACAGAGACAGAGCATGAGTGAGGGAGGGGCAGAGAGAGAGAGGGAGACACAGAATCTGAAGCAGGCTCCAGGCTGCAAGCTGTCAGCACAGAACCCAGTTCAGGGCTCAAACTCACAAACTGCAAGATCATGACCTGAGCCAAAGTTGGACACTTAACCGACTGAGCCACCCAGGTGCCCCAAGCCCTTAGTCCATTTTGAGTTTATTTTTGTAGACGGTGTAAGATAGTGATTCAGTTTCACTCTTGTGCATGTAGCTGCCCAGATTTTTGTTGTTGTTTTAAAGATGGGAGAAATAATGACATGTTTGTATGCTGATGAGAATGATCCAGAAGAGGTTAAAAATGATGCTGTGGGAAAAGAGAGCAGATGAAGGGGGATGGGGCCCAGGGCACAAGAAGAGGTACACAGCTCATGGGCAGTTCACCTGTGGCAGCAAGTAGGAAGCCTGAGTATGTGGGTGGAGACGCTGGTAGGGAGGTCAGTGCATGGTGGGTGTGTGAACATTCTGACTGCTTTGATTTTGTCAGTGAATAGGAAGTGGAGAGTGTGGGCGGTGGGGGTTGGGGGGAGGCACTAAGGGTGTAGGGGAGCAGAGGAGTGAAACAGTAGTCTAACAGGGCTGGAGAGCCAATGGATAGACAGGTACAGCCCAATTGCCAGGCAGTACCAAGGGCTCTCTTGACGTTCAAGGTCACGAATTTTGAAGTGAGCACAGTCAGAGTGGCTGTCCAGCTGCTGCTGCGTGGGGGGTGGACACAGCATTGGCTGAGAGTGGACATGACCAGAGCTGTGGCTCTGCCAAGCGAGTACGGAAAACACAAATAATAAATGAAGAAAAGCAATTCAGTGGGGAGAGCAATTCAGATCAAAAGCTCAAGACGGTGGGGTGGGGGGGTGCAAAATTAGAAAGCCAGACCCTGGAAGGGTGGGGGAAGGAGGGAGGGAGGGAGGAAGGGAGGAAAGAGAGAGAGAAAATAAAGAAGTAGTATGATCCTGTTTTAGATTGGTATTGTTAGGCAACTGCACCTGAGTGGGGATGAGGTTCAGGTCCGGTAAGGAACACATCTGGATAAGGAGTGAGATGGACAGCTGAAGCCCTTGCCCCAGCCAATCCCCTCCTCACCTCACAGTCCCCACCCTGCCCCAAGACAAATTGTCTCCTTTCGAATTTGGTTCCAGTTCTATTTGCTGTAGGATGGAGCTTCCTGTTTCCCTCCCTCCCTAGACTTCCCCTTCCCAGCTCATTAGGGACTGCACCCCAAGAGGCTTCTCTCCCCAGAACATCCTTAATAGCCAAATCCAGTGGGGAGAAGTATTTCCAGCAGGGCAGCAGGAAAACCAGCTTTTGGCTTCCAGTCTGGGAAAGTGAGGTGGCCAGCCATACGCAGCCTGGACCTAGTGACCTCTCGCTGGAGGCACATCTCAGAATTCTGGGAGGAGAACCAGATCTCGTCAGAAGATGGGGCCCCCTCCCTCTCCCACAGCTTTCTGTGTATCCTCAGAGTCAGCGGCTCTCCTGGTTCTCGGCGGTCACTTGTTAAAAAAATACAGATGACAGGGCCCCTACCAGAAACCGGCAGTAAGATCCAGGGATCCTTATTTCTCACAAGTTCTCCTAGTGATCCTAAGCCACAGCCAAGGTCAAAAACTACCAATCTGTCTCTTTGGGCCTCGGTTTCCCCATCTGTTATAAAAGTTAACTGAAAGGTCTAGAGGTGCTTTCCAGGCACACACGTGGTTTGAACTCCACAACAGCCCAGAGGGTGTCATTATTTCCAGTTATGAGGTGGGAAGAAGGGGGGTTTAATAGAGGCAAAGGGATGAGGGATGGGCCACGGAATCTCTGAGGGTTTTTTCAGTGTTGGGGTTTGAGGAATCTGGGAGGGTCTGGGTGGGCTGGCGGAATCTGCCTCCCAATACCTAGGGCTGACTCAGGCTCTCACACACCCCAGAAGGTCAGGTGAGTCCTATGAGCACCAGGTGGGGCTGGTGCGTCCAAGGAAAAGCACGTCACTGCACATGCGTAAGTGAGGTTCCCTCCCCTCCCCCACACCCTTTCTCTTCCTTACACCCCCCCCCCCCACCAGCTCCTCCCTGACCTGTTGCTGCCCAACCCATGACGTATTTTGGAACTCTCCACTGCCATCTCTTTACTCTTTCCTATGTCGGAGTGAGTGATTTCTGCCCAGCGTGGAGATGAGGTGAGTTGGAAAATTGGGAAAAGGTTCAGTCTGGCTGAGTCACTTCAAGGAGGAAGGTGGAGAGAGCAGTCTGAGCCAAATGCCACTGCTTCCATGTGCGTCTTCCGTCTTGACAGTAGACATTGAGAAGTGGTTGGCAAGGGGAGCCCCATGATGGCATTCTCGGTTAAGAAAAGTCACTCTGCTCCCGTGCTGATGGAAGGGAGAATGTATTGGAAGAAGCAAGCCGGGAGGTCTACGTATAATTATGGAGCTGTTGAAATCCTTCAGGTAACCCTGGCCTAGACCAGGGAGTGGGAGGAGGAGAAAGGACAGGAGGTGACCGCTACAGTGGCAGATGATTAGCCTGAGGGGGCGCTGGTTTTTGGCTTGAGAGTCTGAATGATTGTAGGTATTGTTCACTGAGAAGGGGAACACAAGAGGGAGGGGAACATGTTATCTTCAGAATTATGCACTGAGTCCCCCTGGAACATGGGACTTTGTAAAGGTACTGAAGTGCTAACATGTCCTCTTGGGTGAGATGTCTGGGAGACCGTTTCTGTCTTCATGGTGGGAGAGTGTCTGGTGTTCTGTCACTAAGGTTAAGGTCCCAATCAGCCCCACAAGAGCCCTCCCCACCAGAGAATGGGAAGAAATATTTTCAAATCATATATGTGATATGGGTCTAGTATCTAGATTCTATATAGAATTCTCACAAATCACTACTTAAAAGCAAGCAATTCAACTAAAACATGGACAAGGTATCTGAATAGACATTTTTCCACAGAAGCTATACAAATGGCTAATAAGCATATGAAAAGATGCTCAATATCGTTAGTCATTAGGGAAATGCAAATCAAAATCACAATGAGGTATCATTTCACACCCACTAGGACAGCTATATAAAAAACAAGACAAGTGTTGGCAAGGCTATGGAGACTTTGGAACCCTGCAACATCGCTGATGGGAGTGGAAAATAGTGCAGCTGTTCTGGAAAGCAGCTTGGTGGCTCCCCAAAAGTTAGGCATAGAATTACTATATGACCCAGCAGTTCCATTCCCACATGTGTACGCAAGAAAACAAAATACATATATTCACGCAAAAACTTGTACAAGAATGTTCATAGCAGCGTTATTCATAACAGCCCAAAAGAAGTAACAACCCAGTGCCCGTCAACTGATGAAAGGATACAGAAAAATGTGGAATATCCATACAGTAGAATATTATTCAGCCATAAAAAGGAAAGAAGTCCCACTATAGCATAGGTAAACTTTGAAAGCATCATGCTAAGTGAAAGAAGATGGTCACATTAGACAACATGTGGTAGAGTGGATTCCATATATATGAAAGTGCAGAAATCTATAGAGACAGAAAGTGGATTAGTGATTGCCAAGGAATGAGGGAAGGGGGAATCAGGAGATATGGAATTATTTTGGGGGGTAATGGTAGGTAGTGGCAATGGTTGCAAAATATTGTGGATATACTAAAACCACCCAAGAAGCAAAATAAGCCCTTCTTCCTGCTGTAGGCACTGTGGTTGGCCTTGGCCCCAGCTCCAAGATCTCTCACTCTGCACAACCCTTTGGCTGCAATTCTAACACTCAAATTCTTCAGCCAAGCCTCTTCCACACACCCAGACTTGCTCAATCTTTCCATTCCAACTATGCTCCCTTTTTGCCTTCACATCCCCAGGAGCCTCCCAGGGGCTCACCCCACCCCATTAGCCCTCCATGCCCCTTCCTCTCCACCAGGCCACCTCCCCATTTCAGAACCCGGCTCCCTGCTCACCTCTTCCTGGAACCTCCCCTAGAGGGTCCCCCAGTGGCCTCCCATCAGCCCTTTGCATTTGTAAAGATACCAAATTGCCAAGTCTTAACCTGGGCTCTGCCACTGAAAGCCTCTGTGACTCTTCGAGAATCATATAACCTTTTCTGGGTCTCACTGTCCCCATTTGTAAAATGTACATTGCCATGTGTCTTAGTCTGCTCAGACTTCCATGAAATACCCTGAACTGGGTGGCTTAAACAACATAAATTTATTTTCTCACCATTCTGGAGGCTGGAAGTCTGAGATCAGGGTGCCAGCATGGTCGGGTTCTGGTGACAGCTCTCTTCCTGGCATATAGATAAGCCACCTTCTTGCTGTCTTCACATGGCCTTTTCTCTGTGTTTGTGCATAGAAAGGACAGAGAGGGAGGAAGAGAAAGAGAGAGAAAAGGGGAAGGAAGAGGAAGAAGAGGAGGAGAAAGGAGGGAGGGAGGGAGAGATGGAGAGAGAGAAGGGAGGGAGAAAGAAAGGGAGAGAGACAAAGTTCTCCTTGGTGTCTCTTCTTATAAGGCCACTAATCCTATCATGAGGCCCCACCGTCAAGACCTCATCTAGCCCACATTACCTCCCAAAGGCCCCACCTCCAAGGGGTTAGGGTTTCAACAAACAAATTTGGTTCAGAGAGGGGAGACACAAACATTCAGTCCATAAATCCGTGCTTATTTGCTGAGTGAGAATCCATGGAATTCTGTAGGTTTAAGGCTTTATATATGCAACATGCCAGGCCCTTGTGAAGGGTTATTATTTTTCAACAATCCCATATAAGCATGTGTGTGTTTCTTGGCAAGTGAATACCATATGCCCTTCATAAGCATATGACCTCCAGTCTGGTGCTCAAGGGCAGGGGATGTGTCTGCTGCTTTTGAATGTTCTCTTAAACTATGAGAAACTACCAGGAGCCAGAATCCAAAATTCTTCTCTCCCTCCTGGGATCCTAGAGCCCTATTGCCTTGGGTCATACATATTTGAGTTTCTGACTCTCAGGCCTGACCATCAGGTTCTTAAGTGCAGGAGCTCTGCAGGGAGACACTTCACCACCCTACACCTCAGTTTTTTGTCTGTAAAACAAGGATAAGAGTACCCATCTCACAGCATTCCTGGGAGAGTTAAATGAAAAACCACATTGTAAGCTCTCAATAAATGTCAGTGATAAAGATGAATATGATGTATTGGTTACCTATTGCTGCATAATAAATCACCCCGACACTTAGTGACTCGAAACATCAATAATCATGTGTTCTCTCTCGTGGTTTTAGTGGATGAAGAATTCAGGAGTATCTTGGATGGGGAATTCTATCCCCAGGTTCCTCATGAGGCTGAGGCTTTAGTCATCTGCAGCCTTGACAGGGCTAAAGGATCCAGTTCCAAGTGGCTCACTCACATGTCCCCAAATTGGTGCTGGCTGTTGGGGTGGGTGGGTGGGGGCCTTGGTTCGTCTCCATATGGGCTTTCCCACAGAACTCCTTGAGTGTCCTTATAACATGGTAGCTGGCTTACCCAGTGAACCATCCAAGAATCCAAGGAGGAAGCTACAATACCTTTTATGATCTAGATTCAGAAGCCACATGCTGTCACTCCTGCAAGACTCTATGGGTCAATGCAGGCCAACCCTAATTTAATATGGGCTATGCACAAACATAAATACCAGGAGGTGAATGTCATTGGACCCATCTTGAAGACCCAACTACCACAGATGATGAGAGTATATTCTTTCATGTGAGATCAGGTGTCCAACAACTAGAAAGTAGCATAGCCAGGATTTGAATTCAAGTCTGTCTAGCTCAGACTACAAGATCTTAACCACTATCCTTTGTTGACATCCATTTTCTTCATGCAAACAATCACATACTCATTCAGCAAACCTTATCTAAGCACCCACTGTACTATGAGTGCACTAGATGTTGGCAATGCCCCTGTTCTCAAGGAGACCCAGTCTAGAGGGGATGTGGATGGCAGAGCTGGATCCAGCTCCCAAGTCCTATGGCTTCTCATTCGCTGTTCTTTCTGTTCTGGGATACTTGCATCAGAGGGGAAAATGACTGAAGCCTCACAACTCTTTTGGCAGAAAGAGGTGGAGGGGAATTATAGAAAATGAACTGAATGTGAAACCAGGAGTTCTGGGTCTAGGTCTTTGACATTGATTTGTAGGATGCCTTTTTGATAAGTCCCCTCCCCTCTCTGGGCTCAATTCCAGAATTGCCTGTAAGGAACCTACGTGTGCAAATAGTCCATTCAGTGTCATTTATCAAGCACATACTATGGACCATATACTGGTCTCAGTGCTGGGAACACAGCGAGGAACAAGATAGAGTCCCTGCCTTCCAGCTCCTCACATTCCAATGTAGGCTGAGAGACAATAAACAAACCAACAAAGAAAAAGACCACTTGGGAAAGCCATGAGAACCATAAAGGGTGAAGTGATAGGCAGGGGGGCGCTACTTTATCCAAGGAAGGCTTCTCCAAAGGGTGGGAACTGAATACAGACTGAATGATGGTGAAGTGACCATGGAAAGATTATGGGGGGGTGGGAGAGAGGATGAGGGTCCCAGGCAGAGGAACCATCGAGTGCAGAGGCCCCAGGACAAGAGATTGCTGTGTTTGCCTGCATCAAGGAGACTAGAGTGGCTGAAGGATAGTGAGCCCAGGGAGGAGGGCAGCAGATGAGGACACAGGGGTGCAAGGGTAGATGATGGGGACACTTGCAGACCTCAGAGAGATGTGTGCACTGAATTTTAAGTGGGGTAGAAAGCCTTTGGACGATTTTCAATAGAATGATCTAATATGTATCAAAAGGGCGCTCTACCTATTGTGTGGGAGTGGGTTGCTTGTCTCTCTAATATATTCTTTAACAAGTTTTTATTAACTTTTTTATTGTGGTAAAATATACACAACATAAAATTTACCATTTTAGTCACTTTTAAGTTTACAATTTAGTGGCGTTAAATACATATAAAATGTTGTGCAATCATCACCACTACCCATTTCTAGAACTTTTACATCGTCCCTAACAGAAACTCTACACCTATATTAAGCATTTCAGGGGAGCCTATAGTCATGTGAAATCTTTCAGCTAAAAGTGACAAAAAGCCCAACTCAAGTAGAATTACCCCAAGAAGAGAAGCTGTTGTTTCACAAAAGCGAAAAGTATAGGTTAGTCTTCAGGCATGACTGGATCTAGGAGTCCAAGCAATATAATCAGGAAAAGGGCTCTCTTTCTTTTGGCTCTGTTTACTCAAGTGCTGGCTTTATTCTCAGGCAGGCTTTCCCTTCTTGGTGGCAAAGAGGGCTGTCAGCATCACCAGGCTTCCATTTCACCAGCTCAGCAACCCCAGGAGAAAAGACAGGATTGTTTCCCAAGAATTCCAGCAAAATTTCCAGGGCTAACTCTCATTGGATCAATCTGGGTCATGTGCCAATCCCTGAACCAATCACTGCATTCCACCAGAGAGCTCAAACATGCTGATTGGTCAGGGTCACATGTCCTACAGCTGAGAAGTGGAGTCACCCCCACTTTAGGTGCACAGCTGGAGGTTAGGAAGGAACTCAGTTTTTGCAGGAAAAGCAGGGTTCTGTCACAAGAGAAAGGGGGAAACAGGAGCTGGACAGGCAAAACAACATCAGGCCAACCACCACAACACTTAAAGATGTTACCTCCTCCGATCTTTTTCTCAGCAAATGGCTCCACCCTAGCATGAAAGGAAAAATCCTGACAGTCTCCATAACTATTTCCCCTTCCCCCCAGTATTACCAGTTGCCAAAGCGTTTTTCCTCAACCCCTGGAAGCTCTTCTCTCAACCCCAATCCCTTTTACCCCTGCCAGAACTCAGACCACATAGCCCCAGCTCTTGGATTATTGCAACCCCCTCTATACCACTGTCCTCTCTTCTTCCTTAGAGAGCTTTTCTAAAGTCCAAATCTGACCACAACTTTCAGGATCTTCTTTGAGCTCTCCTTCAGCTTATAAGGCTTAGTCAGGTCTGACTGCTGCATGCATCTGCAGTCTCATCCCCCACCACACCCCCACCCCAGTCAAATTCTCTTGGAATTCACCCAGTGCCTTTGCATGCTGTTCCTTGTGCCTGGAATGCCCTTATTGACATCTTCTGCTTCACCTTCAGTTCAAATCTTTTGAAGTTCAGTTGAGCCATCACTTGTCCCAGGAAGGCTTCCTTGGGAACTTCTGCATCGCCACAACCACCCCACTCACAGTGTAGTTAATACCCCTCCTGGGTTCCCACAGAGTGCTATGTGCTTACCTCTTCATAGTGCCGAGGGTAGCATATTACTTTTGAAATAGTAGGCTGTGTGTGTTTTTAACTAAAATGAAATTTTAAAAACTGAGGTATGATTTACATATAGTAAAATGTACAAATACTGAAATTTTTATCTATACGCTTGCCTGTGCTGTATCTCTCTCTCTCTCTCTCAAAAATAAATAAACATTAAATTTTTTTTTAAAAAAACGGGGCACCTGAGTGGCTCAGTGAGTTAAGCATCCGACTTTGGCTCAAGTCATGATCTTGTAGTTCGTGGGTTCAAGCCCTCCATCGGGCTCTGTGCTGACAGCTCAGAGCCTGGAGCCTGCTTCAGATTTCTGTGTCTCCCTCTCTCTCTCTGCCCTTCCCTGGCTTATGCTCGCTCTCTGTCTCTCTATCAAAAAGAAATAAACATTTTTTAAAAACTTAAAAATTTTACCTTTGTATATACCTGTGTCACCATCCCAAAGATCGAAGTGTAGAATTGTTCTAACACCTGCTTCCATTGCCCCTTCTAGGTCAAAAACAGTCCCGTTCCCCACCTCTCCCCCAGAGGCAACCACTTGTAAAACCATAGATTAGGTTTGCCAGTTACTGAATTTCACATAAGTAGAATTATATAATATTCAACTTTTTTTTTTTTTTTGCATTTGGTTTCTCTTATTCAACATAATGATTTTTTTCTTCTGTGTTGTTGTGGGCAGCAATCATTCATCCACTTTGATTACTGTGTGGTATCCCATACTATGGATTTACCACACTATTTATTCAAACTCCTATTTGAGTAGATAGTTAGGTTGTCTCCGGCTTGGACTATTATGAATAAAGCTGTTAAGATTGACGTACAGTTTTTGTGGACATGTTTTCATTTCTCTCAGAGACATACCTATGAGTGGAATTTCTGGATCTCAGGCCAATCTTTGTTTATTAAAGTTGCCAAGCAGTTTTCCAAAGTACCTGTGCCATTTTGCATCTCCACCAGGTGTGTATGAGAGTTCCAGGGGCTCCACATCCTGGCCAACACTTGATGTTGTCACTTGTCTTAAGCTTAGCTGTTCTGATGGCAGATGTGGGGGAAGCTCCTTGGGTTGTTTTTCATTCTTGCTAATTTCTGTTACCCGGAAGTCTTATCTTAAGATATTGTCTCAAGGCTACTTCCTTTTTCTGGCTCTGCCAAAATAAAATAAAAAATAAAAAAATAAAACAAAATATTTTCTTAGCTTTTGAGTTTCTAAAGTCTAGGATCATGAGAGCAACAGCAAAAGGTTGTTGTATACTGATGACATGATGAATATGGGAAAATGCAGGGTATTGAGGAGCAAGGCTCCCCTCCCTGAAACTAGATAAGAGCTTCCAGATGTAAAAATGTGTTAAGGAAACCTAACTCAGAATTGAAGTAGGGAAGCCATGGTAGAAGCTTGTGTAGCACAGCAGGAAGAAGAAAGCTTTCCTCTGGATGGGCAAAGGAGGGTGCCCTTGCCTGTAGCCCAGGAGAGGCCCCCACTTCTTCAAACTCTCATTTTCCTCCAATGAACTTGGGTTCAAAACACCCCCCACCAACTCCATTTTTTCCTTTATAAAGAACACTCTCCTCCTTTGTTCTGGAGATTTGTCTATGGTCCCTTACAGTTCGCTTGTCCTGAATTACAATTCTCTGCTATTTCTGAATGAACTGGATTTGGCTGGCTGAATCACTTACCTTTTTCTTTTAAAAGGTTGACACAGACAAGAGTAGGAGAGAGAGCTGGAGCAGCAGCAAAGGGAGAGATGGGTGGTAAGAGCTCCTGAGGAAAGGGACACTTGAACCTGCCCCTTCTCTGGACATATCCGAGCTTGGAGTAAAGCCCTAGAATCTCCAGATAAGTTCAAAGAAATTGAACGTAGAAAAGCCTGTGCTTACAGACAAATGGCTGTGTTTGGCTGGGCTGAAGAACCTCAAATGTCTACCAGAGTTCTCTGTACCCCAGGGGCCATGGGAGCTGAGCAATGGGTCCTGTGCATTTGGAAGGACCCAGGAGCAGCTGAGGGAGGAAATGAGACTTAGGGACAAGAGATAACTTAGCAGTGCCCTGTGCAGGTGGTGACCTCTCCTCGGACAGGAACAAAGATGTCTTAACAGATGCCAGAGTGGATAAGTGATGACGCACCCCAGATGTCCCCGCAGCAGTCCTCGAACTGACCTACTACCCCCAGAGAAATAGGAAAAACCTAACTTACCTGAGATTAAGGATTTCTACCCAAAATGGGTGATCAGAGCAGAGACTGAGCTCACCTAATAAAAACTAAAGTTACCTTTCTTGCTCACCTGAGTTCATGAACTGAAATTGGACCACTGTTGTACTTTTCACACTGTATTATATTTGTCTCTTTATTTTCCTTTCCTCTTCTTGAGACTAAGCAGCTGGAGGTCAGGAATAAGGTCTGATTTGTCCTGGAATCAGCAACCTTCTGTGCCAGGACCTGGCACACAGTAGAGGCTCAGTGAAGACTTGTCAAATGCTGATTGTAAGCTCCTTGAGGGAAGGGAAGAGGAAGAGAGCTAAATAGTTGAGCACGTCCTCTGTATAAAGCCCTGTGCCATATTGTACACATTGGCCACCCTATAAGGTTAGACTATGATTACCTCATTTTACAGATAAGCATATAACAGCCAACATTTACTGAGTACTCACCATGTGCTAGGCATTGCTCTTAGCATTTTTCATGTTAACTCATGTTCTCCTCCCAACTTCCTCTACAACCCAATGAGGTTAATACCACTATTATCCTCATATTATAGACAGGGAAACTGAGGCATAGAGCAATGAAGTGACTTGCTAAAAGTTGTGATAGGATTTGAGTCCAGGCTGATTGATTCCAACACATATGCGCCCATCTCCAGCCCGTTCCATTACCCATTTCCAGCCCGGTGCTCATGCTCCCTGCATGGTATGCCTGAAACCCTCTTCCTTCTTAATCCCTGCCCATCCTACTGGTGAACTCTTCACACCTTTTACACCTCCTCTGACTTCCTTGATGCTCAAGAGTAGAAATATGCATTCCAGCCTCCCTTTACTCCTTTGTTCCCATAGCACTTTATTTTTGGGATTTGTGTGAGTTAGGATTAGTTTATCTGTATGAAAGAGAAGATCCAAAATAACAGGGTGATAAGCAAAATAAGTTTCTTTTTCATGTAAAAGAAGTATGGAGATAGACAGTGCAAGATGGATAAAGTCACATGACCACACCTTGCTGGAAGGGAGGCTGGGAAATCCAGTCTTGTAGTTTGATATTGAAAGAATGGTTGTTAAGAGGCAAAGCACAGTCTCTACCACGTCACTGCTTTAGCATTTACCACATCATCCCTGGGATGGTGTCTTCAGATATCTTTCTGCACAGCTAGATTATCTTGAGGGCAGATTGTTGTCATCTTCACTCTCTTATCCCAAAGTCAAGCACATGTGGAGATGCTTGAGATAGAGGAATAAGTGACTAGGTGTTATTTCTTTCAATGCCCCAGGGGCCCATAACATGGTTCTCTGCTCACAGTAAGCCTCCAATAATTGTTCAACTGAAATGAATTTAAATGTTCTCGGCCTTAGTGTCCACATTTTTAAAATGGGTACAAATGACTTCAAAACTCACTCCTAGATTAGACATGGTCAGAGTCCACTGTATAAACTTTGAAAAATACCAGCTAAACATTAAAAAATGAAAACTTAGCCAGAGATAGATGCTGTATGTAGCTTTCAGTCTTCCAGTATTTCTTCTGACTAAACACATATACATGTTCTGCATATGAATAGAATCCCATGGTGCATACATTTCATAACTAGCCATTTTCACTTAAATAACGTATGACCCAACTTCTGTTTCTGCTCAAGACAAACTAGCTTGCAGAGAGCAATTCTCTCAATAAACAACTCGAAATCCTGGCTAGAACTGTCAAAAAGAACATGAAAATCTGTTAGAAGGCATCAGAGAGCTCTCCAGGAAGCCAAGACCTGAAGGATCAAGATCCCAGAATGAAAAGAAACACATAGAGGTGAGCCCAGTCTTCTGTGTGACTTCCCCCAGGCCTTTGCCAATTCCTAGGTAACTAGATGGGGAGACAGAAGCTGAGAAATGGAGAAGCAGTCATATGGGGCTGGAGGGGCAAAAAGAGTTTATGCTGAACCCATTTCTAGGCCATATGTGTTCTCCTGGAGTATATATGAACGTCCATTGGAGTTCACAGACATTTTCCACACGTAGAGTTTTTGGTCTCTGCAGTTTTTGGTTTGCAGCTTTACTGCCACTGCCAGGCTTAAGCTCCCCATTCGTCTCCACGCATCCTAGCCAGAGAGAGAGAGAAAGACAGAGACAGAGAGAGACAGAGAGAGAGACAGAGAGAGAAAGGCAGATAGGTCAATTTAATCTCACTTCTGGTTTGTGATCTTTCAATGAATGAAAGTGCTTTTCTAAAAGGAAACCAAACACAGATCCTTTTATAACAGTTATTTGGGCATTTTCCCTAATTACCAAAGTAATACAAATTTACTAAAGAAATATTAGGTAATACAGATAAATAAACACCAAAAGCACCTATCAATTTTCCTCTCCTTCCCACTATGCCTAATGCAACTACTTTAGGGTTTTTTTTTTATACACAAATAGGTATATTTTTTCACAAAGTGAGTTTATGCATACCTAGTCTTTTGTAACTTGCCCTTTTAACTTTACATAGCATAACCCATTTTCACGTAATTCCATAGTCTCTAATATTACCTTAACAGTTGTAGAATGGTCCATTCTTTCGATATACCATAATTTGTGTAACCAGTTCCCTATAGTTAGATATTTGGATTATTTTCCATCTTCTCCTATTGTATACAACACTGCAATGAACATCTTTATGTATATCTTGGTGATATCTAAATGATTATTTGCTCAGGAAAAACAGGGTATGGAAAAATAGACCGAACTTTTTATTTATTTTTATTTATTTTTCATATAATTTATTGTCAAATTGGCTTACATACAACACCCAGTGCTCATCCCAACAAATGCCCTCTTCAATGCGCAACACCCATTTCCCCTCTCTCCACCCCCCATCCACCCTCAGTTTGTTCTCTGTATTTAAGAGTCTCTTGTGGTTTGCCTCCCTCTCTCTCTGTAATTATTTTTCCCCCTCCCCTTCCCCCATGGTCTTCTGTTAAGTTTCTCAAGTTCCACATATGAGTGAAAACATATATCTATCCTTCTCTGACTGACTTATTTCACTCATAGACTGAACTGTCTTAAATGTTTATTTAATTTTGGGAGAGAGAGGGGGACAGAATCCCACACAAACTCTACACTGTCAGCGCGGAGCCTGATGTGGGGCTCGAACTCATGAATCATGAGATCACGACCTGAACCAAAATCGGTGACTCAACTGAGTCACCCAGACACCCCTAGACCGAACATTTTTAAAGTCCTCAACATTTGCTTCCAAAGTGCCCTCCAGGAAGCCTGTATCAGTTCCCACTCCACCAGCAGTGTGCACTCCTAACCTATGTGCTTTACTTAAGTGGGGAAGGAAGGGGTAGGTCTTATTCCAGCTTGACATATGCCATTCTTGCTCACTTTCCTTTAAATAGATAAGCTTCACGGTGTGCCAGTCTAACGACATTTATAATGGAGAAGTCACACTAACTGTCCAAGGCCAGAAACTCTGGAACTGCATCTGGGCCAAGTTGAAAGGGTCAATTGCGATAACTCTAAATAACATGCTCGATACTTGGCTGTGAAGAACTAACATCTGTTCTCACAAACTGAACTGGAAGTATAACAAGAGAAGGGCCATCTTGCCTTCTTTGGGCAGCTATCTGAAAAATGACCAGTTGGAGCTCTCAGCACCTAGAGTGCAGAGTCCCTGGAGGAAATGGCTGAGTTCATAATGTGATGGGTGTGGGGAGCTGGACTGAGCACTCTTCCCAGGTCCCCTGGGCCATAGCTTGTTGCAGTCTGGGAGTCCAACATAAGTGGCATTCATTTCCTCTGGGTCTTAAAGGCTTTGTGATTTCTAGTGTCCCTGGGCAAATGCAAAGAAAATTCCTTTGGTTAGTGAGCGATATAACACTTTTCAGCTGTTACTTTAACTGGGATTTGTTTCAGTTCAAGGGACATGGGTTCTATGACTGGGTTCTGTGGCTGCCCAGCACCAATGCCCCAATGCCCCATTATCCTGCTAAGAGCACCCTGATTTGCTTTTAGGGAACCATCCCCCACACAATCCTAGTCCTTATAACTTTGGAGGGGCTGACCCCACTTCCTGACTCTAGCTATAGATATGTAACTCAGGCTTAGCCAATCAGAGCAATTGTGATAGGTTCAGGGCTGGACATGTGACCCAATCCAGGCCAATGGGGGTCAACCCTGGGATTTTTGCTGGAAGTTTTAAGGTAGTGATCTCTTTGCTTTGAGGTGGCTTAATTGGCCATTTCTGCTTTCCTGTGGAAAGACTCAGCCTGCTAATAAAACAGACACAAAAGAAAACAGTCAAGACATAGAGGGAAACAGATTCATGACAACTTCCTTTGAGCTTCTGGCACAGACTATGTCTGAATCCAAAATGTCTTCTTAAAATTTTCAGTTCAGAACTCTTTTTGGCTGAACCTGGTTATAATTGGGTTTATGTTACCTACAACCAAAAGAATCACCACTAAAACCCTGGGTATGACACAAGTATTGTTAGTCTCATGTAACAGATGAGGTCATTGAGGCTCAGAGAAGCA
Source organism: Panthera tigris (assembly GCF_018350195.1). Lineage (NCBI taxonomy): Eukaryota > Metazoa > Chordata > Mammalia > Carnivora > Felidae > Panthera > Panthera tigris. Next base: position 52,284,262 of record NC_056661.1, read on the forward strand.
AAGTAAGCACTGAACTAACAAGTGGTAGAACAGATACTTTTCATTTACCCCTTCTTAATCCATACCTCTAATCTCTACTCAGGGGCTCAACAAGTCCCCCTTTTCTAGCTTTCTTCCACCAAGCACACAAGTATGAACAGGCTCATGGAGCTAGACTGATCTAGGTTCCAGACCTGGTTCAGCATCTTCTTAACTGTCTACTCTTGGAATGACTTGCTAGCTGTATATGCTGAACTAGTTTCTTCCCCGATTTGTGCCTCAGTTTTCTCATCTGCAAAATAGGAAGCTAACAATATCTCCCTCACAGAATTGTTGCGAGGAGTAGGTATATCAGATTATGTCTAATGATCTGAGAGCCTGGCACATGGTAAATATGAGAAAGGGCTTACTATTATTTTTCTTCTGCTGCCTGTATGTTATTAGTAAGTTGGTTACCCACCTCTGTCTCACACACCCAGGATGTGGCCTGAGTTATGATCTATCAGTTCCAAATGCTGCAGCAAAACAAACAACACACACCCTGCCTGCCAGGGGCTTCAAATAATGTCTGACCTGCTCTTTCTAAAATGCTGATGTTTCTAAAAGTGGTGATCACTATGGGCTTAGTAGGCCTAACACCAGCCTGGGAAGTGAAACTTTGGAGAGGAATTTCAAGTAAGCAGACTTTTGCTGAATTGCAGAAAGGAGAGGGAATGGAAGTGGACCCAGACTTTTCCAAGCTCCCCCCAACCTCTTACTTCTGTCAGCCCCACAGCTGTAGGGGATAGACTGCATTTCTCTTAGAGTTTGTAACAGTTGCTACCCCAAGTGCTAACTCAATTCCTCCTAAAGGGGCATTAGTCTGGTAGAGTGTAAAATATGCCAGCCCTGGAGATTCACCAGGGAATGGAGGGGGGCTAACTGTGGATTCAGAGTGAGTTCTGGTTGAGGGGTATGCTAATGAATAGAAGTCTGGTTAGAGGAACAAAGGGGGAGTCCCTTGTCTCTCTGATTCATGAAGGTCAGAACTGGTACCCAGGGTGGTAACATGGCTTGTCAGCTATCCTGAACCCAAAGTCTCCTATCTCTGGGCATCACCATCAACGCTTTAATCCCTACCTTGCAGACAGGTTCAATGGTCTATGAACTACCATTTATGGAGTACTTGCTAAGTCTCTTATGTAAATGACCTCATAGGACTTTCCAGCAGTCCCAGGGAGACGAAGATTACAGCCCAATAACCGTGACCTTGGACCTTGTAACCAGGTTGCATAGAGTGGATTCCACACTAGCTGTGTGACCTTGAGCATGTTACTTAACCTAGACTCTGTACCTCAGTTTTCTCCTCTGTGAAATAGGAATAATAATAATTCTTACTTATTCAGGGTGTCATGAGGATTAAATGAGTAAGCACCTGTAGCTCTTAGAAGAGTACATGGCACTATGACAGCTGTTTTTATTAACTCTCATTTTGTACATGTGGACCCTGAGGCCAGAAAGAGGGATCATTAACATACCACACACAGCTTGTGAAGCTGGGTCTCAAACTAGCTTTAAGTGATCCCATAACTACTGAGTGGAATTGCCTTCTACTCAGAGGAAGCTAAAACCCCCACCATGCCCCCAACCCACATCCTACACCCCCCCCCCCAACAAACAGTTATTTTCCTCTCTCCCTCTGAACTTGGGTGTCTCTTCTGAAGTGTTGAGATAAGATCTGAGGCCATAACTGCTTAGAGGTTCAAAAGTTTTCCCGGTGCTGAGGAAAGAAAACTTTGGCACTCCTCCCCAGTTTTGGAACTGAAGGCAGCCGGTAAGAATTCTCAGGCTCCCAGAGTCACGGGGCAGAGGCTCCGGGGGACCTGTAGAAAAACCACCCTCCACCCCCGCCCTTGCAGTCTCCCGTGGTCCCAACTCTAGGTTCAGTCTAGCACAGGATGCCAATGGAAACATCTTCATTTTGAAACTTGAGCTCATCTGGAGGGGCTAAGGAGAAATAGATGAGGGGTATGGCGTTCTAGACCTTGGCGGGGGTTGGGGGGTGGGGGTGTCTCTCTAGTTCGCCATGAAACCTCTAGGGTGGCGTCTCTGTCAATCTTACAGTTTCTGCATCTGTCTGGCTCTGTCCATCTGTTTCTATTTTGGCCTCTCCAGCAGGAATAAGTGGAGGTGGGGGCATCACTAGATGTCTGTCGTTCAGTCTGTCATTGACTTTGCCAAACATCATCTCTCTGACTTTCTAGCTCTGCTTCTTTGTCTGGACTTACCTATTTCCGCCCGTCCGTCCGCCCTCAGGTGAGTGTGGGCGGTGGGGAGTTCTCCCAGGGTTCTGACCCTTCCGAAACCCTTCTCTCCAAACCCGAGGAGCTGTCACGCTGCGCGGAGCCCGAGGCCGGGGTGCGCGGCAGGAGGCGGGAGAAGGTGTCCGAACCGAGCCACAGGAGCCCCCTCGCGCCCCCTCCCGGCGTGGGGGCGGCCCTGGGAGCGCGGAGCCGGAGGCGGGGGCGCCGCAGGCCCGCGGGCCCGGGTCTCCGCCTCCCTCCCCGGCTGGCCCCCCTCGGCGCGCCTCCTCCTCCGGAGCCCCGCCTCCGCAGTCCGCGCCCCCGCCGCCGCCGCCGCCGCCGCCGCCGCAGAGCATCGAGCAGCTTGGCCGCCGCGCCCGCCGCGCCACCAAACTTTCGCCGGAGCCGGCGCCGGTGAGTCAGAACGGAGCGCGGGCAGGGCGCGGGCAGGGGCCGCAGCGGGGCCGCAGCGGCGGGGCGAAGCTGTGCGCTGGCCACTGGGGTCTGGGCATCCCTGCGGAGCAGCACGGACCTCGGGAGCCGGCGGGCGCAGGGTGGGCGCGCTTGGGGGCCCTAGGGACACCGGCGGCTCGGGGAGGGTCCCGCGGCGCGGCTCGCTGCACTGCACCCGCCCTCATACTCCGTTCTAGCGCCTCGCCCCGACGCGCAGACACCTGTGGCTTCCCCGGGGTTCGCCAGGGCGCGCGCCCAGAGCGTCTGCCTCCGGGTTCTGGGGCGGAGAGGGCGAGTCCCCAGCTTTTCCAGAGCTGCCCCTGGCGCTGAGTTCGATGCTAACCGCAGTCCCAGCCCGTCTGTGGAGTGCGTTATCTGTGCCAGGCGCTGGGCATCCGGTGCCTGTTGGGATTCTCCCTGCAACGCCAGGAACCGGGTGTTATTACACCCATTTTAGAGAGGAGAAAACTGAGGCTTAGAGAGGGAAAGTTGTGCCAAGGAGGGCGACCAAGTCAAGGAGAGAACCAGGGTTTTGAGCCCCAGGAGGCCTGACTCAAACCACATAACCACACGCGGAGAAGCCCCTGGTTCAGCGTCACCGGGGTCCTCAATGGGGAGCATTGAGACCACCGCCAGAGGTCTTCGGCAAGCCCAGGAGGGACGGACCACCTCCTCATTGTACCGAGGGGAGGATCCTTTGGAAAAATGGGTGGCCATTACTGCTAGGGAGTGGATTTTGGTGGCCGAAGCGCGTAGGGGTTGCTCTTTCAGGGCAAGAGTGAGCGGGGACCAAATTCTGGAAGTTGCTCTGGATTTTTCTGGAAGGAGCCACCGAAGTCAGGAGCAGACACTGGAGAGCAGCAGTTCTTTATGGATGTCGCTTTCTCCCCCTGGGTGACTGTCCCCCTCACACCCACCTCCCACCCCCCTCAGAAGACCCCTTCCAACGCCTTAATCTCTTTAAGGTGTCCTCTCTGCCTGGCAGCTGGTAGTGCAGAGATGCTGCGGGCAGAGTCGCTGTCCTCCGGCAGGGGGCTCCCACCTCAGACCTGGAGTCCGAAAAGAGGGGACAGTGCTTGTCCTGAGCCTGGCTGAAAGGTGCTGGGGAATTCCTTCTTTGGTGAGGGGTGGGCCACTGTGAGTGGAGCACAGATGGAGTGTATTTCCAGAACAGGAAAGAGAGGGGAGTTGGGGATCTGATATATGCCCATTCTTGGCAGTCAGGAACCAGCATGGACTGAGAGGGGGAGAGAGAGCACCAACTGTAGTGTCATTATGCATTATCCCATTTAGTTCTCACAGCAACCTTACAAGGTAGGCACTATTACTACTAACCTCATTGGACAGATGCTCTGTTGAGGCTCAGAGAGGTTAAGTGACTTGCCTGAGGTTGCCCAGCTGGTCCGTGGCAGAATTGGGATTTCAACACAAGTCTTACCTGACTCCTTCCAGATTATCAGTGAAACTCAGGCTGCAGATAGGTCCCTCCTTCTTGTGGCTGGCAGAAGCAGAGTTAAAGAATGGGGTCCCTAATGCCTGCGCACCATTCTCCTTTTTCTCTCATGGATGTCCTCGAGGGGACCTGCTGCTGGGTGGGTCCTCATTCACAGGAATCCCTGCCAACCCCATGTAAATACACTAATATGATTCAGGACTTGCTAGACCCTGCTATAAGCCCAAGGCCACCTGAGGCTACCTGGCTCTATCAAGAGGTATTGCCCCTGGTGGAGAGAGAATCTGTGGAGAGGGGAGGGAAAGCCTGGTACCGTTTTCCAGTGTGATGCAGAATCCTTCTAAGGCAAGAGTTGGCCCAGCACTCCCTGTCTGTGATTTCAGAGCTGGGTGGAGACTGGAGCAGCCTCAAGAGGCGCCTGCAGCCCGGGGGAGTTTGGGCAGTCCTGAGCTGGGAGTGGTCCCTCTTGGCCCTCAAGTGTCCAAGGAAGGAAGAACTTGTATGTGAACCTCCTGCCATTGGAGTCTGTCAGAATTCCATGTTTGCACTTTCCTTTTCACAGTGGAGTTGTGCCTGGTGGAAATGGAGTGGCCTTTTCATAACAAAGAGGAGGGAAGCATAGCAAACGCTGCAAAAGTGTGGATCCCGGGGCTGGCTCAAATTCCAGTGTTGTTTATGAGCTCTGTGGCCTTGGGCCAGTTGCTACGCCACTCTGTTCCTCAGTTTCCCCATTTCTAGAATAGGAATGTTCATAGCACCTCCCTCACTGGATTGCTGAGAGAATTGCGTTCAGATGCGCCAAGTACTTACATGGTGCCATGTCATACATAAAAGTGCTGTTTAAACGTTAGTTGTCATGAGTGTTAGTATTAAAGTCAAACAGGCCCAGCTTTATATCCTGGATCTGCCGTCTGCAAGCTGCCTCACCAGTGCAATCCTCTTGCTTTCTCTCATCTGTCAAGTGGGAGACGTAAGTGGTTTGTCCCAGAAATCTTAGTGTGGTCTTCAGCTTTAAATAGCCTGAAGCCCGATGTCTCAGGGCAGACTTACTGAAACTTCTGGCACTCCACTAGGAACTCATAAAATGCTAAGCGTTCCCATAATTGTCACTGTTAGGGTGAAGCCCACTGCTTCAAGCAGTTGCTTGAACTTCATTCTCTGGCTTGGTTCCGTGGGCCATGGGTTTGGGGCAATTTTCTAGTGTCTGTGGGCAGGACAAAGGTTCTTCCTATCTTTCCTACCTTCCTATCTTCTGTCTTAAAATCCTCTCTTCACAACATTTCCCAGGCCCAAGCCTGAGCCTCTTGGTGGTTATGGGATGGCAGAGGGTCGGTTTGAAGTTCGCTTCATAAGATCTGCCCCAGCTGCCCTGTCCTCACTAAGGCAAAGGCCTCAATAGAACACACTACTCAAGCCTGTCCTGTTGACTCGGGATATTTTGTGTACCTTCCAGGTAAGTGGAGTGGACACATCCAGAGTTCCAAAATTTTTTGCCCTTAAAGACAGCAAGTGAGGTAAAGAAACAAAAACAAAAACAAACAAAAACAAAACAAACAAACAAAACCTCAGGGTTAGAACTCCAGCCCTAGACCTTTGAACTGGGTGACCTTGGGCATCAGTCTTTTTATCTGCAAAATGGTCTTTAATCGTATTTCCCAGTGTCTGGTTCTCAGGATTAATACCAAGACGGAAAAGCAGAGAAAAGAAGGAAAAAAGCAGATAGTACAAATGGCAAAGAATTACATGCAATTGTAAGTAATTCTCATTAGCATTCAGGCCAAGCCTTAGCAGTAATTGCTACTGATCCAAGACGTTTTATCTGAAAGATGTACCTGGCAGAGGGATCATTCAAGCCTCAGTCACCTGCTGCCCTCCCTTTCACAGTGACGCTGAGCATTTCTGAATCTCGGGATGTAATTATAATAAAGCTCCCGTATCTTATTTATAAGTGACTCACTTCTGCCATTAATGATGGCAGAGGACTCAGGCACACACTCATTGGGAACAATGCCGCTGATGCTGTGGGGGGGGGGGGCGGGCAGGATGCCTCTCCTCTTTTATGCATTCATCTTTCCTGCTGTAATTCTCCAGTGATAATGCAGGAAGATCACATGGGCTGGGATCGAAGCTGACAGCTCTCAATTTGTGTAGCAGCTTGCATGGCAAGGCCCATTGAAACTTGCCTCTGCCAGCAGAATGGATGTTAGAAATCTTTACATCACAACAGAGAGGATGGAGTAGAGGAGATTGAGGAAGGCATCTCCAGGGAGTGATTAAAAGCATGGACTCTGGTGTTCAGCAGACCTGAGTTTGAATCTTCATTCTGCCAGCTCATTAGTTGTGGTATGACTTTTGGCTATCTTCCCACTATCCATTCTGATAGAGCAGGGACTGTGTCTGTCTCATTCACCATGGTATTCACAGCTCCTGGTGCATAGGAGGGGTTCATGAATGTCCAATGAATGAATAAATGGATCTATGAATGACAAGTTGCTTGCTTGAACCTCAGCTTTCTCATATGTCAAATGGAGTTAATATAGCACCCACCTTGTAGGTTGTTGTGAGGACTGAATAAGGAAATGTTACATACAGAGTAAGCACTCAGCAATGCCCTTAATGAGAAATTGATGAGCAGAGGCTGGCCTTATCTGGGAGGGAGAACTTTTTCCCCCACACTCAGACCAGTAAGAGGCAATAATGCTGGTCATAAGAATCCCTGTATTTACATAGCACTCTAAAAAGTGCTTTCATATCCATTGTCCCCTAATAACTAGGAGGTAGAATATAAGCCCAGTTCACTCCGATCTGCTCCCTCTTTCTGCTGAGCTCTCTGTTGCTCCATTGGGGATGGGAAGGTGTAGTATTTAGTCTTCCATGAACATGGTATCTCTCTTCATTATTTAGGATAGCTTTAATTTCTTACAATATAGTTTCTTAATTTCCCTTGGTGGTCTTGCACATCTTTGGTTAGATATAGTCCTATTTATTTGATATTTTGCATGCTATTATAAATTAAATATATATATGTATATTTTTGCATTAATATTCTGTTGGTTACATTTTGGGAAAATATGTTAGCATCTTGTATATTGATTTGTATCTAGAAATCTTGCTAATGTCTCTTACTAATTAAAAAGATGTAGATTCTTTTGGAAGAAGTGTTTATAGAATTGTAGGAGGTGCAGGTAACAGTTTTTCTTCCTTTCCGGTCCTTTCAGGGTTTTTCTTTTTTCTTTTTCTTTTCTCTTGCCTTACAGTCCTTAAGACTTCAGTATAAGAATGAATTAAAGAGGAAATACTGGGCATCTTGCCTTTTTTAACTCTTATGGAGCAGCTGTCCACATTTGACAATTAGGATAATGTTTACTCTAGGGTTTTGGTAGATAATTTTCATCAGATTAAAGAAGTTTCTTTCTATTCCCACTTTGCCACATGTTTATTTTTTTTTTCTTTTTCTTCTTCTTCTTTGTTTTTGTCTTCTTCTTAGGTCATAAATGGAAGTAGAGTTTTTGACATATTTTTTTTTTCTACATCTGCTTAGATAGTCACATGATTTTTCTTTTTCAGCCTGTTAACATGGTAATCCACAGTGATTTTTGCACTTCTGGAATAAACCCAACTTGGGTCATCCTGTAGTATTTTTATTGCTGGATTATTTCTGCTCACCTGTTATTGAGGATTTTAGCATCATGTTTTCATACGTGAGATCCACTGGTGATTTTCCTTTCTGGTGCTTACTTGTCAGGCTTTGGTGTCAAGGTTACACTGGCCTCATGAAACGAGGTGGGCAGTGTTTCTACTTGTTCAGTTCTCTAGAAGAGATTGTGCAAGCTGGGTGGTGTTCATGTGAGGAGTTTGGTGAACTCAGCAATGAGGACTCAGAGGGTGGAAGCTGAAGAGAAGGGTGGGGAGGACAGCTGGTTTCAGCTCTGTCCAAAGTGGAACTTTCTACCAGTGGGAGGTTCAGGCTGCCTCAGGTAGGGGTTCAGGGACTCTGAAGCCGGCTGTCCTGAGTGCTGTGGGGAGAACCTAGCCTTGGACACTGGGTAGGGTTGTTGCAACCAGGGATCCTGGATGGATGGAGTTCAGCCTAGGGCAAGAGTCTGATGCCTGTGAGCTCCCCTTGAGCGTCTTCCTGCTACTAAAATTGATGTGGCTGCAGATAGTGTGCTCACAATGAATTATTACTCCCTGGTGCCCACAGATGGAGGGACTTGCCTCCACGGACCATTCATCTTCCAGCTGGTGGGAGAGGCTTTCCCTCTCTGTGATATCCATTTACTTGGAATCCCCAATTAGGACCTGGGGTCACACCCCTCCTACTGGTTCTGCCCCTCCCCCTGTCCCACTGCAGGTAGCTAGATTTGGGCAAACTTCTCTGCCTATTCTTCCCTCAATCCTCTTTCACAGAAGCTCCAGGCACTGTCCTAATTTGGATCCTGTATCTTAATTCCCATAATAATGCTACAAGGTAGTTACTAATATCTCCATTATTCACATTAGGAAAACAAGGTTTTTGGTTGTCATTATTTGAATGGTTTCATATTTCACACTAAGTTATCCTTCTCTAAGCTGTTTGAATTTGAGTGTAAGATACAGATCTGACTTAATTTCCCTTTCCCATATTTAACCAGTTGCCCCCATCCTGTTTACTCCATCTTTCTTCCTTTCCTCACCTGTGTGCCCCCTGTATCAGATACCAAAGCACCCTGTATGGTCAGAGGCAGAGCCGCAGCACTGGGCACCTCCCAGGGATGCCGTTTGCACGGTTTCCTGTCTTGGGCATCAGGGTGTGTGACCGGGAAATCCTGTCATTAGTAGCAGGTCTCTTTCCAGGCTGTCTATTCTGGTGTTGGACTTTCCACTGATTCAAGCGGCCAACCGTCAGACAGGATCATGGCAGTAAACGGTGGGGAAATGCCAACCAGGCACAGCACAGGTGGAGAAGAGCGGGGGAGGCTTGTACCATGTCACTTTGATGATTATCTGTGTACTGTACTTTTTAATAGCTGGCAAAGGCGTCTGCTTCCCCCTGGCTTCTTCTTCTTTTTCTCTTTTAAACTTTTCTAGGCAATTTTCACTCGGCTTATTCTTTCTGAGACCTTCGTTTATTTGCTAGCTGGCTTTTCTGTGTTCCTGGAGAAAACCATCATTAAATACATCCGTCGTACTGTCGCTCTCCCTGCCCTACACGAAACACTGTCCATCGCCAGCCCACACATGTGGTCTGGAACATCTGCCAATGACTGTTGATCCTGAGCCCATGACGGAAGCCTCATTTTCTTTCCTCTGTCCACGGCACCTAACTGCCTAACTGGATCCACCATAGTGGGCCTGACATCGGCCTCTGGCGGATCTAGTTTCCGCCTCCCTGGGGAAGGATGGTCTTAGGTCTTTAAAGTACTTCCCACGAGCTCCCCAGAGCACACTGGGGGGAAACCTGAATTCTGCATTTAAATCAGATCATCACCATCTCTTGAAAGCAAGTTCATGTGAGACAGAAAGAGATAAAATGTGGTTGTGTATGTACATTAAGTCATATAAATGATCCTCAGAATTCAGCGCAGGGTAAGAGCAAATATTCTAGGGCCAGATGATATAGGTTCGATTCTGGGTCCACCACTTTCCAGAGTGTGTCTGGGGCAAATCACCCCCCCATCTTTCCCTTGATCCCCTCAAGTATAGAGTGGGGTTAGTGACCATATTAACTTACAGCATCACTATGAGTAATGAACAAGTCATGAAGTTTGAAAGAATTAATATTTAAAAAGGATTTACCACAGTCTGGCAACTCATAAATGTTTATTAAGTACCAATTAATAAATATACTATATGGATTTCTTTTCCCCTAAGAAATTGGGAATCATTTTGTCGTGTTCCAAAACAAACCCCACTGGGTTTTAAAAGTTTAAATTGAGTTCATCCCATATATCAATTTCTGACTCCTTGTGTGATTGGTGCTTTCTGTGTGAAGATATGTTCTCAGATTAGACTGGAAGCTCCTTGAGGGTGCTTTGGGAATCTACTCCCGAAGCCAAGAGCACACTGTATACACTGTATGTTAGCTAACTTGACAATAAATTATATTTAAAAAATAAAAATAAAAAGTGCTAGGGGGCACCTGGGTGGCTCAGATAGTTAAGTGTCCAACTTCGGCTCAGGTCATAATCTCACATTTCATGGGTTTGAGCCTGCATAGGGCTGTGCTGACAGCTCAGAGCCTGGAGCCTGCTTTGGATTCTGGGTCTCTTTCTCTCTCTGCCCCTCCCCTGCTCTCTCTCTCTCTCCCCCCCCAAAATAAATAAACATATAAAAATAAAAAATAAAAAATTCTAGAACTCAGAGGCAATGAATTTAGTGCCAATAGTTGGGGTTTCACATCCTGGTTACCTCTCTGACCTCAGAGGAGGCATTTTAACCCCCCTGGCCTTGGTTTTCTTATCTGTAAAAGGGAATAATAATACTAGTAATAATAATTCTCACAGCATTATTGAGAGTCTCTTCTCCCAAACTTGCAGTGACTATGCCTTCTCATCACTGAGGACTCAGATATCCCTTCCTTAGAGAGGCCTTCCCTCACCACCTTGTTTGGGTCACCACCCCCCACCCCCACCCCAATCCAGTTCCTCACCATTGATTTTCTTATAGGTCCCCATCAGACTGCCAGCTCCAGGAGTGTCAGGATGTTATCTGCCTCGTTTACTGCTATACCTACAGTGACTCCATTGACTGGCACAAGCACCTAGTAGGTGTGCACTGAAAAACATATTGGATGAAGAAAGTGAGATCACAGCTAGAGCCGTAAAGACAAGGACATGCCCCAGTCATGCAGGTGGCAGTGAACACCATTGAGATGGCGAATGTCCCTGGTACTTTGTAGCATTCATACACCTAAAATTGCTTTTAGGCATTTCTAGAGTAGTAAGAAACACTGAACAAAGATGGGTTCTTTTCATGGTTGTAGCAGGAGCACAATCAATATTTGTCAGTCGTTTATTGATTGATTCTCACAGCACCCAACACTGGGCTTGACAGAGGCCATGAGAAACTCCATTGACAAGTTAGGAATGGAGGCAGGGTTTCTCTCGCTGTTCTCTCCTGTTGGGGCTAGAAGGGCCGATAAATAGCACTCCTTTGTCTGGCCTGACTTCAGGCCCAACTGAGAGTTGGCAACAGGAGGACAGCATGTCACCATTGGCACTAATTGGAGTGACCTTGGAGCAGCAGGGTGGGCTAACGCTGATGGCCAGAATTCGACGGGTGTCCCTGCCTGCCTGGGTGCTGGGCCCTGCAGAGGGCCCCTTCTCCCTCCTGGTGGGGAGCAGAGTCGGATACATGCTCCCTGCAGGTAGGCCGGCTCCTAAGGGAAGCAGAGAAGGGCATGAGTAACACTTGCCTTATTTCATCTCTCAAACTCCCTCATAAACATGTGGGAGATATCTCTGTGAGATAAGAATTAGTGTGCCCATGTTATAGATAAAAACAACTGAGGTCTGAGATGTTGACTAACTTATGCTAGAGTGGAACTGGGGAGACCAGTAAGGAGGCTATTGCGGTTGTCCAGATGAGACAGGATGATCTCTTGGACCAGAGGGCGGTGGCCGTGGGGAGGCGGGGACACTGTTTTGGAGCAAATGGATTAGGACAGACAGGTGGTTGAAAGTGGGAAGTCTGGCCAGGGCACTACTTGGGGGTCAGTATTAAAGCACCGCCATTGGGTAAACTCATGGGTTTTTCTGCTTGCTTCTTGCGTTTAGGGTAGAATAGATGTAATCCTCCTGGGCAAAGATTATTCAGAGAATTAAGAATTCCACAGGCACCACATCAGCACATCTCAGAGGAACTGAAACTGATGATCGCTCACTTTTAATTGGAAGTGCTAGCTGGAGCGTGCTGGGAGAGAATGAAAACATACAGGGCTCAGGTTGGGGGCCAAGGGAAAAGACGCTTGGGTCTCTAAGAGGCCTTGTAAAGAAGTGGGTCCTTCACGGCCCCTCTCCCATTTCCTCCCTCCTTCAGAATTGACAGTTGCTGCCCCCACTGTCCTGTCATGTTCCCGGAGGCCCAGCTTGGGCTTAAGCCTTGCTCTCCCTCCCCAGGACCCCCTACTCAGCTTCCCTGCCCCCAGACAGCACCCTGATGTCCCCCCAAAGACTCTTTGCCAGGCACAAATCTGATCATGTCACTTCCTTGCTCAAAATCCAATGGCATCCTTTATAGCCATTAAGTAGAGTGAAACTCGAGTATCATCACTTGGAAAGATGGGAAAGATACATGGGAAATGTATCATTAAGTGAAAAGAGGATATGGCAGAATAGCTCTGACAACGTAGGATGGCACAGTGTGGTAGTCAAAAGCATGGGCTCTGGGGTCACGCTGAGTTTGATCCCCAGCTCTGCCACTTGGTAGCTGTGTGACCAGGAGCAGGTTATTTTTCTAAAAAATTTATTTAGTGTGTATTTATTTTTGAGAGGGGAGAGAGAGCCCACAAGGGGGGACGGGCAGAGAGAGGGAGCCAGAGGATCTGAAGTGGGCTCTGTGCTGACAGTAGAGAGCCCAATGTGGGGCTTGAACCCATGAGCTGTGAGATCATGACCTGAGCTGTAGTCGGACGCTCAACCAACTGAGCCACCCAGGCGCCCCCAGGAGCAAACTCTTAATGCCTCTGTGCCTCAGACTCCTCATCTGAACAATGGGAACGAAAGCAGTACTCAGCTCCCATAGGGCTGAGAGGGCTACAGGTGGGCTTAGCCCAGTGCTTGGCTCCTAGCAGCACTCAGTAAATGCCAGTCATTATCATGGCCATAATTGTATATGTTCGCATGCATTTATAGGCACCTCTCTCTCTTTTCATCTTATTCTTCGGAACTCAGATTAGAAGTCTCCTCTTCCAGGGGTGCCTGGGTGGTTTGGTCGGTTAGGTGTCCAACTGTTGATTTTGGCTCAGGTCATGATCTCATGGTTATGAGATCAAACCCTGTGTTGGGCTCCAAGCTGAGCATGGAGCCTGCTTAAGATTCTCCCTCTCCCTCTGCCCCTTCCTCCCATCTCTTTCTCTCTCTGTCTCTCTATCAAAAAAAAAAAAAAAGTCTCTTCTTCCAGGAAGCCTTGCCTAAACACCCCTTTCCCCTCCACTTAAAGGCTAGGTTTGAACTCTTCTCTGGACTCACAGCACCCCCTGGTCTTACTTCTACTATGCATATTACTCCATACTGTAACCATCTCTGTCTACTCATGGCTGTAAGCGCCTAAGGACATGGCCTGTGGCTGGTTCCTCATTAGATTCCGGGTACCCATCACATTGGGAGGGACATAGGAAGCCCTCAGAAAATACTTGTTGGATGAATGAATGGGAGAATGGATGAATGTGAGCAGGGCTTTGAAACATAAGGTTTCAATGGGTGGAGGTGTAGAGGAAGGACATTTTGGGCAGAGGGAACAGCATGAGCAAAGGCACAAGAGGTGGAAAGATGCACTCTCCAGGAAGAGCAAGCAGGCTGGTCAGACCACATCGTAAAGTGTGACCAGAGTAACAGAAAGTCCTGAAGGTTGGGAGGTAGGTAGGGAGCATAAAAAATGTCTTGTGTAAACAAAAGGAAAGTCGATGCAGTGAGGGTGGGCACAGAGAAGGAAGGGGTCTCTTGAGGGACATCATTTGTACCCTGATCCTCCAGACTGGCTTAGGTGCCTTTGTGATGCTGTGTATTCAGCATCATGTAAAATAAATACCTAGTTTATCTGTCTCTTTCCACCTCTAGACTGCACACCCCTCAGAGATGGAAATTTATGTTTTCTCTCTCTTTTTTCTAAGACTCTTCTTGCCCATGAAGATCAGCTATTTCCTCCCCCACAGCTGCTTTCCTCTGCCACATAGGGCCATAGATACGGTTTCTGTTGTGCCTTCCAGTATGTGGATCCTAGTACAAATCTCTCCAGGTTCTGTGGGAGTAGAGGGTTTGTAGCTTCTCCCCTTAATAGAACCATTCATAGGACTCTGCTTCCTTCATGGGATTCTTGTATCAAGCCAGAAACAGAAGGACTCTTGTAGTTCATTCCTCGGTCAGACGCGGACATCAGTCTTTTGACCAGAGGCCTGCAAAAGAAGAAGTTCTCAATTAAGTTCTTGGGGCTAAATGGGGTCCTTGCCAGATCCAAACAGGCAGTGCTGCCTGGGCCAGCAGCAGAGGTATGGGAAGATAAAAGCAGGAGTTGGAGTCTGTTTGGGGGGATTGTGCCCCTACTGTGTGCTGGGGATGTTGCAGTGGACAAACACACCCATTGCCTTTAAGGGATGGTGGAGAAGATGGATGCTGGACAAGTCACAGTGAAACGGGATGCAAGGTTCTCAGATGGGAAAGCGTAATGTTATGGGAGGCTCAGAGAGGCTAAGTGACTCACCCAAGGTTGCACAGCCAGGGTAGCCAAGCTGGCATTTGAACTGAGATCCTCTGACCTCTTTCCTTAGTGCCATGAACCCCCTCGAGGTAACTGCCTAAAACATTTTTAGAAGTTGCTCATTGTAATGCAATCCTGATTCTTTGCTGGGTACCTCAGGATGCATTCTTCCATTCGTGTCATCCATAAATATAGGAAGCATATCTTTCTAGGGGCAAGTTCCAGGCAAGGTAACAGGAATAAGTCACAAAGCTAAACCCTGGGTTTCCTGTTGAGTCCTCACTAATACCCAGAGTTTTCACTGTTTTCTCTCTGTTACAAGCAGAAAAAACAGACAAGTAAGGAAGAAAACTCAAGGGAACATTTGGCTCCACGGATTGGAGCAGAGAGCTTGAGTGAGGGACAGGGATTTGGACACCCGGGTCGCCCATCAGTGCCGAGTTCCGTAAGGGCGAGCTCACCATGGCTGTTCTGAACACCGAGGGCTTCCTCTGCGTCCCTGGTCGCTAGGGGAAACCAAGCATTTTCCTGATGAATGCATCTTAACTCCCTTTCATCCCAGACACAGAGCTCTGTGTTTGTGCACTAAATGTTACTTTGAAAACAGTGCAGTTGGGAGTGGAACTCGTCTTCTGGGCTTGTTGTTTTGTAATATTTCCCTCACACATCTTATTGGCCTCACCTAACACGAGGCACCGGTCATAATGGCATGCACTGAGCATTTACTCTGAGTTGGATGATGTGCTGAACACTTTATATGTGTCACTTTATTTGGTCCTCTAAATAGCCTCGTGAGGTCAAGACTGTTGTTGCCCTGGGTCAGTGATGAGGAGCCCAGGATCACACAGCCAAAAAGTGGAGGAACTGGGATTCAAAGCCAGTCTAGAGCCATGACAGAGTTGACCCCAGAACCCAGGTCTTGTGACCCCTGTGGGCACCACCTCTGGCTTTGGGCAGACCGTTCTCTTTCTGAGACTTTTCACATCAGTTCCAGACTCCAAGCCAGAGTTCCGTCCATGGGGTGTTTGCACACTGGCCCCATCCGCACTGGACAACTTGCCCTTCCCCAGACACGCCTCATCCCTCCTCGTCACCATGAGGTGTGGTGCCACCAGCCTCCCGCTTCCCCTGCCCACTCAAGGCCTAAGTTCCCACTGAACTGTACACGTAAAACAAGTGAGTTTTATTCTAGGGATTTTTTTATTGTGATAAAATATGCATCCTAAAGCAAGTGAATCTTACGGTATATAAACTATGTCTCTACAGCTGTTTTAAAAAAAAGAAAGAAAGGAGTTAGGAATGCTGGTTCCATGGTGACTCTTTCAGGAAGGCTTCCCTGTTAGCAGGTTGTTTGGGGTTATAGGGACTAGAGATGCACCCTGTTTAACCTCAGTTAATGGGGTTTATTTTCTGTGTATAGCGGGATGTGAGAAAGACAAAACACAGGGTCACCACCATACTGCCAGGCCCCACAGAGAGCTGGAGTGTTGTTTGGATCCACTGGAGACTCATTAGCCTATCCTGTGTCTACAGTAGTATCCTCTGCTCCCTTCTCTAGGATGGAGACAACGAGGGGCCTGAGCTCCTCACTGCTTACTCCTTGGCTTTGGCTCTTCCTGCTTATGCCAACTAATTCTTCTTTTTGCTCCACTGCACCTTTCATTCATTCAGTAAACATTTACTGAGCACTTACTGTGTACCAGGCCCTCCTCTAGGCGCTTGGGATACGCCACAGACGAAGATTCCTGCCCAGGTGGGGCTTATAGTCTGCTTCCTGGATTCTGCTGGCCCGTGACGTGACATCTGTTGTGTTATCATTTCTGTGACCTCATAGCTTTTGATGTTTGTCCCTGATTTCTACCGACTATGGCTGCTTTGTATGTTTCACATTCTGCATTTTGAGAGGCAGTCTTCTAGTTCAGGTAGCCAGTATCTGGTTGTCCAGAAACTTTGCCCCAGGCCAGCCCACAGACAACCCGTGAATGCTGTCGAGGACCATTCTGGGTGCTAAGGTAAAGGGATGAATGAGATGAAGGGTCCTGCTTTCTTAATACTTATGCTCTAGTGGAAGGATGGGAAAGGCGTAAATCAACAAATGAATATAAAATGCAGTGTTGACGAGCAGTAAGTGATAAGCAGGGTAGCAGATTGAGGGATGTCCATTTCCATAGGTAGGAGGGGTGGCATTCGAATCGAGTGAGGACCCGAAGCATGCTTATATCTGAGAAGGAAGCATTGTGGGCAGAGGAAACAGCAGGGCCCTGGGCTGGAAGTGGTTTGGAATGTTCTAGAAAGAGGGAGGAGGCCTGAGTAGCTAGAGCAGAGTATGCAAGGACAAGTGTAGGGGATCAGGTCAGAGTCATGGGGCCAGACAGGCAAGGCCCTGTTGGCCACTGTGAGGACCTGGCTTTTGTCCAGAAGACCCCGGGAACCTCCAGTGACATGATCAAATGTGCAGTAAAAAGCATCAACCTGGCTGCTGTGTGGACGATACACCGAAGGAAGGGAAGAGTAGTTCCAGGGAGGCTAATGCTGTCATACAAGCAAGGCCAGTGGTGGCCTAGACCAGGGTACAGTGTGGACACGAAGAGAAACAATGGGCTTCTGGGTCTCTTGTGAAGGTAGAACTGAGCGTAATGGTATACTTTCCTGATATACTTTCCCCCAGTCACCCAGGCGGACGCAAAGGTTGCCTCCTGTCTGCTCCTGAGGTGCTTACCTTGCGTGCCACTGACGAGTTTCCCGATCTATAACGAGAGGATGATAATCACGCCTCCCTCCTGGGGTCATTATGAGTGTGCAGGGCCCTAGCGGGGCCCCTGGTGCAAAGTGGGTACCCGGTGAGTGATGGCCATTATTATCAGGAACATGGGAGGTGGGCAGCATGCAAGGGACCCCTCTGGGTTGGACTTCTCCCAGTGGACTTCAGGCAGCCCTGGTTCTGCTCTGACAGGCACCCTGGAGTCGGGACCTTTCAAGCTGAAAGTGGAGGGACAGACGCCTTTACTGAAATCCAAATAAGAGCCTGGGGCTTGCCCTAACTTATTTCAGTCCTCACAGCCCCTCAGAGCAATGGAACTCCACAGCCCCATTCTGCAGGGTCTCGGAGAGGTGAAGGGATTCACCCGAGGGCCTGTCCCAAGTGATGGGGTTCGGGCCTGAACAACTGATCCCTGGCCAAGAGTCAGGGTGGCATAGTGATGAAAGGCCAGGGCTTAGGGCCCACAGAAGTCTGAGTTTGAATCCTGGCTCTGCTCTGTACGGTCCTGAGCATGTCCCTTCCCCCTCTCTGTGCCTCAGTTTCCTTAGCTGTGAAAAATGGGACAACACTGGGCTCCTTGCTTGGTTGGGGTGAGGCCTAAGGGAGGTGCTGGATGTCAGGTCTTCAATGGGACCCACATAGAGCAGACATTCAACAGCTGAGACCTCTCCTGTGTTGCCCCCAGGCCTGTGTCTCTGTGGCTCCTGCCTGGCATCCCTGCCAGCAGTTTGAAGTAGATGCCTCATTGCCAGATGCTGTCATGGAAACCAAGAGATGGGGGAGTAGGAGAGGCCTGGAGGAGGTCTGGGGGGAGGGGACATCATTCCCTTGCTCACCCTCTGGCCCACCTCACCAGCTCATTACAGCAGTGATGGCTCAGAGGAACAGAGTGGGGGCGGGAAGCCAGGCTGTGATGGAGGAGACAAAGGCTGGCTGGGCTCAACTGGAAGCTTTGTTCCTGTAGGGAGTGTGGGACACAGGGCACCACCTGTGGGGCCACTCGAAGCCACCTCCCAGGCCCCCCAAGGCTTGAGCAGGCTAGAGCCAGGATGTGACTCACTCTGGAATCCCTTGTCTAGCCGTTCCTTCTGCTCCCTTCAAGAGGCAATACATTCATTGTCTTGCCCTTTGAAACAGCCTCCCCACAGCATCTCTGTCAAGTCAAAGCCGACAACCCTTCTGACTGTTTCTCTGAATTGATATCAAAAATGAGTTGCTCACTGTCTTGCAGCAAGAACAGCTCCATTTGGAGACCGAGTCTCCCCATCCAGGTGTCCTTCAAAAATTAGATACCTTTTGACACCTTGTCTCGAGGAAATGGTCCTCCTCCCCCTTCTCCATGCCCCAGCCCTCTGGAACTACATCCCACACCTCGCCTTCCCACAGCATGTGGACGCTGTTAGGGCTCCCCTCCCCTATTCAGAAGGCACACTTGGAGCTCTGCAGCTTTGCAGGAACTCGGGAGGAGGACCCCAGGGCTTGCAATCGTACAGAGCCATGTTGGAATCCCCACTTGCTCTGCCGTTTACACACTGTGTGATGGGTCAGTGACCCCTGGGAGTCCCAGTTTTCTTACCGGTTCCAGGGGATTTGAGCGTAGGATCTGCCTCACGGGACTCAGTGAGTTGACCCGGGTAGAGCATCAGCAAACTGCATTACTGTGCTCGTCACTTCACACCTTTCTTTCAACTCAGGAGCAAGGAAGGAAGCAGAAAAAGACAGCCCCTAGACACACTTTGTTTATAAAATTAAGCCCTTTCTCTTTAAGATGGATAGAATCTGCTAAAGGCTTTCCTTGGAGGAGACGTTCTCAGCTTTGGATCAGTGCGCCAGACATTTATTGCATACCTACTATGTGCCAGGCTCTGTGCTAGGTTCTGAGGAAATAATGGGGGACAAGGCTTTGGAACCTGCAGCATGGTGGGGAAGGCAGACCCGTGTACAGTCAGTCTCTACATGAGAAGATATGTGCTATGGTCTAAATGGACACAAGGACTGCAGCTGCAAGGTTGCCCATGGGGTTATGGGGCGGGGGGGCGGGGGGATGGGGGAGGCAGTGATACTTATCTCAGCCTAAGGATGCACTAGCATATTTTTCAAAGATAAGCAGGATGTAATTTAGCACAATCAGGTGAAATGAGCTCACAGGCAGAAGGTACAGCCTCAGCAGAGGGAAATAGCATCCCAACCAAATAGCATTGTGTGTTCAGGAAACCGGAAGGAGTTAGGGTTTGCCAGAGCATCAAGTCAAGCTCACGGGCAGGGGGTGGTCGGAGATGGACATGCCTAGAGAGTTAAGCAGGTCATTAGGGATTGACTCACTTGGTCTAACCTAGAATCTTTTCATTGCAATGAAAGTTTCAGCATCCCTGGGAGACCAAGTGGGCGGGAAACTTTTTTTTATTTATTTTCCAGAAACTTGCACTTTGTGGAGTGGTCCCAGGACCAGCAGCAACTGCATAAGTTGGGAGTTTGTTAGAAATGGAGAACGTCAGGCCCCACTCCAGAGCTGCAGAATCAGACTCTGCGTTTTAACAAGGTGGCGCATATGCAGCTTACAGAGTGAAGTGACGCAGTGCTGAAAAGCACCCAGACATCACCTGCTCTGCTCCCAGCTCCCTAGTAAACGTGGGCTCGTGGCTCTTCAAGCAGTGCAGGACCTTCATTAGGCCTGTGTCATTGGTCTTAGATGAAGGCTAGCAAGGGCACTGCCCCAATGTTGGGATAGCCCTAAACGGGGATATGTCTGAACTGCTTTTACCACCTCTCTGGAGTCTCTTGCCTGGTCTCAAGCAGGATCGAGTGGGACATATTAATACAACTTTTTTACTTATTCAGCAAGGGGAAAGCTTTCTCTGTTCATTGTTAACAACAGTCTCCAAAAGAAAAGATATTTGGGCAGGAGATGTGGCAGGTGCTGCTTACTTGGCCCCCTCCCTGAGATGGCTTGTCTTCAGGGACAGGGTGCCTAGACCTTGTGCGTGTCACTTTTATAGCTTCTTTGTTCATCCATGTGTTCTCTTGAGAAAGGGACAGTGGCTACAAAGTCTCTTGTATCTCCCAGGACCTTGAAAATCAGACCAAGTGATTTGGACTTCTACCAGAGCACGAGGGAGCCACTGAGGAGTTCCAAGGAAGGGAGTAACAAGATGAACACTGCTGGTTGAAAGACCACTGTGCCAGCAGGGAGGAACTGGCAAGAAGGGCTTGGAGACATCAGTGCAGAGGCTAGTGTTGTTGGAGTCCAAGTGAGAAAGATGAGGTCTGGGTCTGGCCAGTGGCCCTGTTTGGTCACACTGCACCAGCCCATACTTTGCCTTGCTCAGTGGGTAATGTCGCACAAATTCCAAGTTTGTAACCTATCTAGTCTCCAGGAGACAGAAGCAGCTGCTAAGTTTGAAGCAGTCACTTAGAACTAGCTGAGAATAAAAATTGGAACCTTCTGCAGGTCATACGTGGCCAGTGAAGTCATCTATTTAGATCTGGACAGTTTAGGAACTGCTGGCCGGGCTCTCGACTTCCCTTGGGAACTCCCCCGAATTCTCACACCAGCCCCTGGGGTGGACGTGGAAGGGTCTGTTGAGGACTCAGGACCCCTGGGCCCAGCTGAGAAGGGGGAGGAGGAGAGAGAAACAGCCTCAAAGTCCTTCTGTTGCCTTCGGTGAATCTCACTAGGGAGAAAGTGTTTCCCAAAGCCGCTCCGTGGAACCCTCAATAGAAGGAGGTTCCATGGTCGCATAAGTCTGGGAATGCGGCATATCACATCCCCTTCTTAGGGATTCACGATGCCCAGTAAAGCATGAGGACTTCAGCTCAGACAGAACCTGGCTTTGAATCTCAGTTCCACCACTTCTTGGGTTGATTCAGTCTCATCTGCAAAATGGGAATAATGGCAGTACCAATGACATAAAGTTATCAGGAATATTTATGAGATAATGTGTAGCATCTGTCTTGTACATTAGGAAACACTAAATAAAGAGAAGCTTTAAAATTATGATATTTTAATAGTAGTAAATATTTGTATCAATAAATACAAATACAAATTATTACTGTCTTATTATTTTAACTTTAAAGGCTCTGAGAAATCCTGCAGTAGAATCTGCTTGACTTTGCTTAACCTAATGTTTCTGAACTTTATTTGATCTTGGAGTCTCCTTTTTCACGTAACATACAGGACTTTCTAAGAAATTCATGCTCTGTGGGACTCTGGGAAATACTGATTTTTGTGTTTAGGGAACAGTCTGGAGAAGTCAATGTCTCTGAACCAGGATCCAGTCTAAATATGGATCCTTGTGGGCATAAAGAGTTGTGTTTCATTCTCGGTGCCTTATCCATCTCCTTTTCCGCCTAAGATTGTCACTCAGGAAGAAAGGCATGAGCTAACCATGCCAGAGTTGTAGGGCTAGCAGTATGGGGTGAGGCTTGAGAGTCTGGCCCAGGCCTCAGAAAATCCTACTCATCCTTCAATAACCCACTCCAGTGTTAACTTTTCTCGGAAGACTTCCCACCTTGCCAAGGCAAAATTACTCGACCTTTCCCACTTGAGAAGGCCCATAGCCTCTGGAGCAAATGTCACACTCAACATGTACCACGTTTAACTATAGTTATCTGTTATGTAACTGTCTCCTCCCAGCTAAACCATGTACTTCTTCAGAGCAGGAATCCATGTGTGTTATCTCAGGACTCTCAGACAACACTTCATCAAGACCAGATTTCATTCATCACCTTCTCTGAATTCCTTATGACTCAGCCAAAGAGAGGAGGAGTGAAGAGATAGGTCTGGCTCTTCTGAGGCTGGCAGAGGACATCTCCACCCTGACAACTCTGCTGGTTCCCATTGCCTTGGGGGAAAGAATCATTTCCCTCCGATGGCCACATGCATGGTTCAAGACCTGCCCAGGGTCTCTGAGAATAGAAGCCAGGAAGCAGGAGATGAAAACTGGGGTTACTGAGAGGAATAAAGAGAAGAGAAGAGGATAGTGAAAGAGCAGAGAAACCCACAAAGGAATGGTGATAAGAAAAGCCAGCTCCCAGGGCCCACTCCAGAGTTTGTATGCCATGAACTGTAAACTTGGTTTGTGTAGAGCTAGGTGAGGGCTCTGAGGCTGCCTAACCTTGGGAGGACACAGCTGTCTCCAGCACTCTGAGGCTGGCATGGGCCTAGTGCAGAGGGGCCCTGGCTGATCCTGGATGCTCAGAGGCCAGAGCCAGAAGCTGGGAGGCAACACCTGGCTGTCCCCATAGCCTACAGACTCAGCTCAGGGCATGCCAGAGCCCCAATGGTAGTGAGACAAGTGAGGAAGGTGAGCTCAAAGCCAGCGTGGAAACGGGAGGAGTTTTGGGCAATAGAATGCTCCCCCCACCCACACCACCCAGGGCAACCATTCAGTAGCGTGTGAGGACTGATTCAGGCCTAGATCTAACATGGTCCCAGCAGGGGTGTCTTGGTTCCATGGTTCATATGGATCTCCCTTAGTGTCTGGAGATACCAGGATGCGGGTGTGGTTGAGACGTGAAACCTGGTCACATCTCAGAGTTCCAGCTGGGGAGGATCCTGTGGATAGGCGACAACAACAACATCATGATAAATCAGCTTCTGTTGTTACTGAGCACTTAATGTGTGCCCTGTCACAGTCAGCCTCATTTAACCTGCACTACAACCCGGGGGACAAGGCTATTTTACCCCGTTTTGCAGATAAGAAAGCTAAGGGCCAGCAGGGTTATACGAATTCCCCCAAGTCATATAACTTGTGAGTAGTAAACCTGGGTTTCAAATTAAGTCTTTCTGGTTCCCAAACCCTGGTTCCTATCCTTAGGCTATACTACCTGTCATCCCAAGGAAATGGGAAAGATTCCCAGTCGTATGGACTAGACCAGTGGGTTTGCATCCCTCAGACCCAGTGCTCTCTTTCATTACTAATAGTTCGTGATACCCTCTTTCCCATCCTAAAATGCAGTTCATACATGGACCGAGCAATCTACCTACAAATATTAAAAATGGTGGTGGTAACAGTAGCCATACACTAATCTTGTGGTAAAGGAGACATAAGAGGAAAGCCATTTATAATGCAATACTAATACATGTTTCACTCCATAAATGCTTGGGCACACCCACACTCAAAGATCTTCTGAAGCAGACACATGCCTGCAGTCACATCTAGAATCAGGTAAAGGCATGGGTACAAAGGTAGGCAGATACAGGCGTGTTGAGTCAGCAAGTCAAATGCCACCCGGTGACTCAGTCCATGGTAAAGCTCCAAACAAAACAATGCATCACCTTCCCCGATGCATGATCAGGGCAGTATTAGACGATTCAGAGCAGATTGAAACCACGCAATGAATTCTTGTGTTTGTATGTAAATGGACGGAGGCGTTCTAGATTTAGATCGTTATAAACACGTGTCTCCACCTACACAGAGTCCAGGGAACATTTAAAAGTAGGCAGGACAAAGGACAGTGCTTGCTGTATGAGGCCTCACTCACTGCTGCCCGCTAAATGCCAGTTGTGCCCTCCAAATCATGGTGATGATTCAGAACATGCCCTCCATTTCCAGATGCTCCACAGCTGATACCTCCAGACGTCACCACCACCACCACCTGTTGAAAGCCATCTCCTAGGCTAGCACGGTGGGGTGATGGGGTCTAAGGTTTAGAGAGGTACATGGGCACCATGATTCCCACCCCACCATGCTAGCTGTGTATTGCAGGCCTCTGGCTTCAGTTCCCGATGCCACCTGCTGGTGACACCTTCTGGTGTCCAGTGTCTCAAGGTGGCTCAGGACCTGGGCAGGATGAGCCTATATATAACCAAGTAGGAAAGAGAGAATAGAAATTAATGAATATTGAGTGTTTACTGTTAGCTAGGCCCAAGGTTATACTGTTAATGAGGGCTAAAGCCAAGATTCAGACAAGACTGACTCCAAAGGGGATAATCTCTAATTTTTTTTTTAACATTTATTCCTTTTTTGAGAGACAGAGAGAGACAGTGTGAGCAGGGGGAGGACAGAGAGAGAGAGAGACACACACAGAATCCAAAGCAGGTTCTAGGCTCGAGCTATAAGCACAGAGCCTGACACGGGGCTCAAACTCACAAGCCGTGAGATTGTGACCTGAGCCGAAGTCAGATGCTTAACCGACTGAGCCACCCAGGTGCCCCAAAGGGGATAATTTCTATTGTGCTTTTTAAAAACTAAGGTTGCAATTTGGGAGATTAATGTAATGGGAGTGTTAAGGTAATGGTATATACTCCAGAGCACAGTATGGGGTCAAGTACAAACCCAGCCCTACTCTCCATCAGCTGAGTAACTTTGAAATGGCACTTCCTTCACTTTTTTTTCCTGGTGAACTCCTACTCATCCTTCAAAACCCAATTCAAACATTACCTCCTCTGTGAGTTATCCTCTGTGAGTTATCCCCTAGCTCCTCCAGGATGAGGGAGTAGTCCCTCCTTTGGGCTCTATGCCTCTATGCTCCCATCATTAACTCTTACCATGACACTTATCACCCTGTGTTGTGATTCCTGCTGTGTCTGTCTTTTCTACTTGATGATGAGCTCCTTGAGGGCAGAGACCTTGTCTGATTCGTTTTAACACCTCTGCTTCTTTCCCTCCACCCCCAGTGCCCAACACAGTGCCATCCAGGTCCATCACAGGCATGAAGAAGTAGAGAATTTATCTTTGAATCAATTCACTTTGCCTGCTAAGTTGCTCACAGAGCAGACCCTTCATGCTGGGTGAGTAAGTGGAGCAGGTCACAGTCACCTGGGATTTATGAGCTGTTTATGGCTTCTCTTTAAACACAGCAGCTTCTCAGTTGGCACAGATAGAGACAGGAGTCAGCCTGTCCCTGCAGCAATTCAGCCTCCCTCTGAAGAGATGTATCCAAAAGAGTGCCCTCTGTGGGGGTTCTTTCAGACATATCTGCTTCCTGCAGGCATCTCTGTTATTTTGGCCCCTCTACCCCCACACCAGAGCTTCCCGAAGCCGAGAAGAGGGGGCTGGCTTGCATTTAGATCCAGGCCTTGGAGGGAGGAGATGCTGTTCGCCTGTCCCGACCAACATTCCTCGTCACGCAGCCTTCCGCCTCACGCGTACTTAGTTCCTCTTGTCTCCCCTGGGGTTCAGGTTCATGTCCTACCCAGACTGTGACCTCCGGGCACCGTCCTCCTTTCCTTCAGGACCCAGCTTGTCCTCCTCACACCGGTGGGCCATACGTTTGGTCCATTCCCCCGCCTCATCTATGGGCACGTCCCTGTTAAAGAAAGGTGCCAAGTTCATGGGTTTTGGGAAGAGACCTGGTTTCAAATCCCAGGTCCTTATTTCCTAGCTAGGTGCGTGCAGTGGACAATGTTGGTGTTCTACCCTATGTCCTTTACAGTTTCTCTGTGACCTTCCTCCAACTCACGGTGCTTTTGCCTCCAAAGGTACACACCATGACCCTTCTCTGAAGGGCTGCTCTTGGGCTATGAGCCATTTTGTCCACAAGTGCAGAGATCCAGAAGTGTCCGAGAATTTATACGTTCACTCCCATCCCCTCAGCCCTGGACCAAAGACTGTTGGGTGTGGGAATCTGGAAGCCCATCTTCCATGCCTTGGCTGGGCCACCCCTGGGCTGTGTCAGACACTTCAGAACTCCCGCGCAGGATACCTGCTCGGCTCCCTCTTCCTCACCCCCTTTCTGCTTTCTCCCCAGACCCTTCCCTTGGCACATCTCTCACTTATGAATCCTTCCCTCTGGCTCTGTTTCTGGGGAACCTGGCTTAAGACAGCGCCTCAGGTGGGTAACTCCACACTTCTGAGCCTCTGTGTTCTCTTCCGAAACTTGAGGCTAGTAGTGCCTATGCCTTAGGGATTAAATAAAATAGATGCAAGGTTCCTGGCCTATGGCATGTTGGAAGCGCACACATAGTTCCTTTTTTTTCTTTTCAGAAAGTCAGCCAGAGAGCATGCGTCTGGAGAGTGGGAGCCCCAACTTGTGTTTCAGGAAGTCTCTTTGCCTCCCTAGACCTCAGTTTCTTTTTCTTTCTGAATAGCTTTGTTAGGATATACTTCACAGACCACACAATTCACCCATTTAAAGTGCACAATTCAATGGCTTTTGGTATGTTTACAGAGATGTGCAACCATCACCATGATCTAATTTTAAAACATTTTTATCACCCCACAAAAAAGCCCTGACCCATTACAGTTACTCCCCATTTCCTCCCTCTTCCAGGCTCACCCCACAGCCCCTGGCAACCGCCAGTCCCCTTTCTGTCTCTATGGATTTGCCTCTTCTGGACATTTCCTGTAAGTGGAGTCATATAATGTGCGGTCTTTGGTGGCGTCGGCTTCTTTCATTGAGCATAATGTTTTCAAGGTCTGTTCATGTTGTGGCCGGGGTCAGAATTTCGTTCCTTGTGGTGGCTGAGTAATCGATTGTATGGAGGGTGCACACTTTATGTATCCATTCATCATTGGATGAACATTTGGGTTTTTTCCACACTTGAGCATTATGAATAATGCTGCTATGAACAACTTTTTAAAAAAATTTTTTTTAACGTTTTATTTATTTTTGAGAGAGAGAGAGAGAGAGAAAGCAAGCTGAGAAGGGGCAGAGAGAGAGGGAGACACAGAATCTGAAGCAGGCTCCAGGCTCTGAGCTGTCAGCACAGAGCCCGACATGGGGCTCAAACCCATGAGCTGTGAGATCATGACCTGAGCCGAAGTCAGGCGCTCAACTGAGAGAGCCACTCAGGCACCCCTGCTAGGAACAGGTTTTTATGTGGATATATGTTTTTATTTCTCTTGGCTACACACACACATGCACAAATTCCACTCCATGTATGTATATGTAGGAGTGGAATTTGTGTCATATGGTAACTGTGGGTTTGCTTAACTTTTTGAGGAATTGCCTATTTTTCAAAGAGGCTGTACTATTTTACAGTCTCATTGAAATGTATGAAGGTCTTAATTTCTCCCACATCCTCCACAACACCTACTTGTCTTTTTTATTTTAGCCTTGCCAGTGAGCGTGAAGTGGTATTTCATTGTGGTTTTGAGTTGCATTGCCCTGACGGCTAATGATGTTGAGCATCTTTTCATGTCCTTATTGAGTATTTACAGATCTTCAGAAAAAGGTCCATTCAGAGTGTTTGCTTATTTTTACTTGGGTTATTTGCTTTTTTATCGTTGATTTGTAAAAGTTCTTTATATTTTCTGGATTATTAGCTCGTTATCAGGTATATGACGCCTCAGTTCCCTCATCTATAACTTGCTGTTCCCAGGTTATGATACAAAGTATGTAAGGTGCCTGACAAATACCAGGTAGCTGTTAGTTGTTATCATTAATAGAACGCTCTTTTATTTTTTAAATTTATATTCAAGTTAGTGAACATACTGTGTAGTCTTGACT
Source organism: Panthera tigris (assembly GCF_018350195.1). Lineage (NCBI taxonomy): Eukaryota > Metazoa > Chordata > Mammalia > Carnivora > Felidae > Panthera > Panthera tigris. Next base: position 52,311,977 of record NC_056661.1, read on the forward strand.
TCAGGAGTAGAGCCTGGTGATTCATCTCTTACATAGGACACCCAGTGCGCATCCCAGAAAGTGCCCTCCTTAATTCCCGTCACTGATTTAACCCATCCCCCAACCACCTCCCTCCAGGAACCCTCAGTTTGTTTTCTCTATTGAAGAGTCTCTTATGCTTTTCCTTCCTCTCTGTTTGTATCTCATTTTTCCTTCCCTTCCCCTGTGTTCATCTGCTCAGTCTCTCAAATTGCACATAGGAGTGAAATCATGCGATGTCTGTCTTTCACTGACTGACTTATTTCCCTTGGCATAATCTCCTCTAGTTCCATCCATGTGGTTGTAGGTGGAAAGATTTCATTCTTTTTCATCACTGAGTAGTATTCCATTGTGTATGTATACCACATCCTCTTTATCCATTCATCAGTCGATGGATATCTGGGATTTGGGCTGTTTCCACAATTTGGCTATTGCGGATAGCGCTGCTGTAAACATTGGGGTGCAAGTGCCCCTTTGAATCAGCATTTTTGTATCCTTTGGATAAATTCCCAGTAGTACAATGGCTGGGTCGTAGGGTAGCTCTATTTTTAATTTTTGAGGAACCTTCGTACTGTTTTCCAGAGTGGCTGCACCAGCTTGTATTCCCACCAACAGTGCAAAAGGATTCCCCATTCTCCACATTCTCGCCAACATCTGTTGTCTCCTGAGTTGTTAATTTTAGCCGTTTCGGTCACTTTAGACAGGTGTGCAGTAGTATCTCAGTTCACAGGGCCAGATAGGCCTCCCGATAATATCCCATCTGTCCCTCTCCTCTATCAATTTCACAGATGAAGCAACTCATGCCAGAGAAGGAAAGTTACTTCCTCCTCTTGGATTCAGAAATGGCCTAAAGCATATCAGCAATGGAGCCCAGCTGTGTGACCTTGGGCAGGTTACTCCTCTCTGTGCACCCCCATGTTGTTATGTGTAAAAGGGAGGTGAAGGAGGGAGTGTAAGCTCACCTGCTCTGAGCAACTTCTATGTGGTAAGCATTGCCTGAAATGCTTCCAGGAACATCTTCTCGTTCAGTCTTCCCAACTTCCCAAAGTCATACGTGTTCCTGCGTGCCCATTTACGTGTAGAAACTGATACTCAGAGAGATGAAGTCCCTCACCTGAGGGCTCACGTCTGGGAAGTGACAGCATCGGGATTTTCTAACCCCAATGTCTGTCTTCTCTTTTGCTGCCACAATGCGTGTCCTGGGGTACTCCATCCTGGGTTACCCCAGGAAGGGACTTTTTCCTTTTTTTCTTTGCTAATATCGATTGTGATTATATCAGACTTTCTAATAACCACAGAGGACACCTGAGGGAAAAGGAAAACGCACTTCCCACTCTGATCCTATCTGATGCTTTCATCATCTTTAGACTTGGAAGATTTTAGGGGCACCTGGGTGGCTCAGTCGGTTAAGCATCAGACTTCGGCTCAGGTCATGATCTCGCGGTCCGTGAGTTCGAGCCCCGCGTCGGGCTCTGTGCTGACCGCTCAGAGCCTGGAGCCCATTTCAGATTCTGTGTCTCCCTCTCTCTCTGACCCTCCCCTTTTCATGCTCTGTCTCTCTCTGTCTCAAAAAGAAACGTTAAAAAAAAAAATTTAGACTTGCAAGATTTTGAATGTAGTCCAGGCCCAGCTGAGACCCACCTTTTTGAGGTGGTGGCCTGAGGAAGCCAGAAGTTTAACCATCCCCAAGGCCAACCCGAGCCTAGACTGTGCTGGCTTTGGGAGGTAAATATCCCTTGAGCCTCTCCTTGTAGAAGTCAGGCAAGTCTGTGTTCTCACTGGGTGTGTGTATGGGGGGGGGGTCTCTTGGACAGGGGGGCTCAGATTCTAAAGCAGTGGTTCTTAGCCGAGAGTGATTTTGCCCCCACTGGGCTTTTTTCCCTACAGGTATTTTTGGTGGTTGTGACCTGGGGAGGGTTGGGAAGAGGTGCTACTGACCTTTCGAAGGTACAGGCCAGGGATGCTGCTAAACATCTTAGAGTGCCCAGGCAGCCCCCCCAAAGAATTCTCCTGCCCCAAGGTGCCAGCAGTGCAGAGGCTGAGAAATTCTGTTCTAGGCAAATACAGCTGCAGGATCGGACCTGCTTTTCCCAGGGGCCCACAAGGGGCATGGGCACGTGTGTGTGTGTGCATGGGGGTGACTACTGCTAAGGAAGATCTTCTCTACTTGATTCCTAGGGATCCTTGTCTTGTCCTTCCCCCCTTCCTATGTTCTGGGCTGGAGGTTGCAAATAAACTTGTGATGAAGGCAGGTGGCAGGAAAGCTTGCTCTGTTGTTTTAAAGCACCCAGGATCCTGTTCCCCTGCTGGGGGGCAGTTCCCTGCCGCTCAGAGAGGCAGATGATGAAATGGTTGGCTCATGTTTTGTGAAGCCTGGCGCCTCTTGAGGGCAGGCCCCGTGTCTCATTCATTGCTCTTTCTCCGGTGCCCAGCACAGTAAATGAGCGTAGCAGGACTTTGCTGAAAGAAAACTGGTGGCCAGAGAAGATACTTCCTGGTGGTTTAAGAGCCACCCCAGTCTTAGCCTATGGCCAGCCTCCCACCTCCCAACTTTTACGACCAAGTCACATGTTAATATAATGGAAGCAACTAGCTATGGCAAATTCGTTGCGTCTGACAGGCACAATTCTAAGTCGTTTACATACGTGAACTGAGTTCGTCTTCACACAACCTATGAGAGAGAGATTATTGCTATATTCCTACTTGATGGATGAAGAAAGTGAGACAGAGAGGGTAAGTAACTTGTTTGGAGTCACACAGCTCAAAAGCAACAGAGGCAGAATCTGAACATAGGTGGTCTAGCTCCATGCTCTTTATCACTGGATATTTTGCTCCCTTTCTTAAAAGCTGCCAGCAAAGCCCAGCCTGCCCTCCCCGTCTCATGTTTCTGGGGCCACCTTTCTCCCAGACAGACATAAGAAGCTAACAAGTCAGGCATTACTAATGGGAGCGGAGGAAGCACTTTCCTAACGTACCCAGATATTGTTTTTGAAGCCCGAATGAGAGAATGAGACTAATTGTGGTAGGATAAATGGGCATGGGGTTCATCCTTGGGGCTTCTGGCTTTATTTTTCCACTGTTTTTAGCTGTTCTTAAAACAAATAATGCTCATAAGGAAAAACTGCCGATAGCTGCTCATTGGATAGCAGGCCCCAGTCATACACCCTCAGACAAAAACCTGGGGGATTGTGAGAAAAGTCAAGTGCCTCTGGGTACTAGCACTATAGAGTCAGATTGAGGGGGTCTGGAGTGTGAGCCTTATGAATGGGTATTTTTACCAAGCATACCTGGAAATTCTGAAGTACAGCCAGAGAGGGCAGGAGTCTAGAGCATTGCCTGGGGGAGGAGTGGGGCTCAGAAACCTGCATTTTCAGTCACCGAGGAAGAAATCAACTCCTGCTTCTCATTGATGATGAAAGCATCATTCAAGTTTTGTCTCACAATTGCCTCCTCCGGGAAGCCTCTCCTGATTCATAGAGGCTAATTGCTCCTTCCCTGACCCCTGCACAGCACTTGGTACACCCATTACAGTTGATGTCACAGAGTAGTTGTTTGTTTATTTGGCCCTTTTGAGTGAGAACTGTGTTTTCTCAGCTTCTGCACATCCAACACTGACTCCAGCACTGGATATGAAGTTGGTGCTGGATGCGTGTTTATTTATTTATTTTTAATGTTTATTTATCAGGTGCACGGACGGCTCAGTGGTTAAGCTTCAGCTTAGGTCACGATCTCATGGTTCGTGGGTTTGAGCCCCAGGTGGGGCTCGGGTTCGGCTCTGTGCTGACCGCTCGTAACCCAGATCCTGCTTCGTATTCCCTCTCTCTGCCCCTCCCCCACTTGCTCTCTGTCTCTCAAAAAAATGAATAAACATTTAAAAAATGTTTTTTTATTTGTGAGAAAGTGTGAGAAAATGTGTGCTTGTGCACACGCGCACATGGAGGAGGAGCAGAGAAAGAGGGAGAGAGAGAAAATCCCAAGCAGGCTCCACGCTGTCAGCACAGAGCCCAGTGCGGGGTTCAAACCCACAAACCGTGAGACACGACCTGAGCTGAAATCAGGAGTGGGACGCTCAACTGACGGAGCCCCCCCAGGCGCCCCTGGATGCGTGTTTGTTGAACAAACAGGTGACCAAGCAGACAGGATACTTTGGCCCTTGTCGAGAGCTCCTGGTGGTCTGGCCTACAGACTGAGAAGACCTGAGTTCTAACTTTGTGACTCCCTATCATCTTGACTTTGGGCTACTCATGTGCTCAATGTGAGTCCTCGTTTGCTCATCTGGAAAATGGGAATAATATTAGTGCTTTGCTCTTGGGGAGCTCTGATGATACAGGAAACAGTGTGATGGTGGTTTGTAAACCCGAGGTGCCATGCTGATGTGGGGTGAAGGAGGAGGAGGATGTCCTTCTTGTTCTGGAATGTGGGCATTCTGAGAGATGCTGCTTATGGCAACTTCTGGGCTCTGAGCCTGACTTCCCCGGGTCACAGCACTCAGGGGAAGCAGATGGAAGTTCCAGATATGAGCACGTGTGACTCCCAGAGAGCAGTTCACTGGGTTGTTTGGTATTATGTGGAAGCCTTGACCTCCAACCACCTTCCCTTGAGAGAGTTTTCCTGCTCTTTCTACCCACCTTGTGGGGCTCCTAAGGGGTCCCTAGATCCCTGCCAAGCAGGATCGGGCTGTACATTAAGTTCTTTTTAGTGCTGCAGCTCTAAGGTCAGACTTAGCATTCCAAAGGTCAGGCCCTTTCATCTTGCAAGGAACTTTCCCTTGAGAGTTCTATACCCTTGGGGTGTGCACAGCCAGAACTTCAGATTTATTAACCAGCTTTCAGAAAGCTGCACAGCTTGGCTCTGATAAATCAAAGTGATGGACATTGCTGGCCTGAGAACAAGGGACAGCAGCTCTGCCATGGTGGCGGTGCACTTAGTAGTCAAAACTGTGGCTTTTACTATCGCACTTTTGTCCGTTACCAGATGACCAAATCCTGGAAGCATGACATAGGCATTATTATTATTATTATTATTATTATCATTTTGCAGAGAAAACTGAGGCTGCGAGAGGTGAAATAACTTACCCAAGGGCAAACTGCTTCTCTCTTGAGAAAGCTGGGATCCAGCTTGGAGCTGGCTGATAACCATTCACTGCCCCTAAGTGGGTGAAGGGGAAGAAGAGGCTGACTTTTATGCCTGGGGTGTCCCCCTGTCTTGGGGGACCAGGATCTGGGGCCTCTCTGATCCCCCACCTCCAGGGTCAGGAGAGCATTAGCACCAGTTACAGGAAATAAAGTAGCACAGATTAGAAGATCTGGCTGTAGCCTCACCTGCACCACTGGTGTGCTTTGGTTAATGTGGTCATGCATGAAAGTGCCTGGCTCCAGAACAGGTAGGCAGCCCGACACACAAGAAGAGCCTGGAAGTAGACCTGAATACTTAGGAGAATGTAATGTGTATGTAAGGTGGAACTGCAAATCCCTGGGGAAAAGACGCGTCACTCAGTGAATGGTGTTGGAACAGTTGGAGAGCTGCCTGGGAAATACTAAGTTGCACCTCAACTCACTCATTTCACCAGAATTAATTCCAGATTGATCAAAAACTTAAATGAAAAAAAAGATAAAATACCAGTATTTGAAGAAGGTAAGAGATTTTTAAAATAAGCTCAAATTGGATGGAGATGGCCTTTCTAAGTACAATGTACAAAGATGCACCAAAAATGTTTGGTAAATTCCAACACCTAAAAATTTTAAATGTCTTCATTATAATACTATAAGCAAAGTCAAAAGACAAGTCACCTAGAAAAAAATATTTGTAAACATATATCCCACACATGAGCTGATTTTCTTAATATATAAGGAGTCCTTACAACCAATAAGAGAAAGGTCAACCCCACAGAAAAAAAACAGCCAAAGAACATGAACAGAAAAGGGGGGATTACAAAAGGCATTTAATCATGTAAAATGATGCTCAGCCTCTCTTATTAGAAGGATTGTGAATTAAACTATGATCATATCACTCCAACTTACCAGAATGGCAAAGATTTAAAAGTTAGACAAGACATCCTGTTATCAAGGTTGTGCAGAAACAGACACCCTCAGAAGTTGCTAATACTGTGCAAAGGGCGCAGCCTACGGAGAGCGCTTTGGATCTTACGAGATTTTAAATGCACAAATCCTTCGACTGAGCGATGCCACTTCCAGAAGTCCGTCCTACAGAGGACTAGCACCCAGGTGAATCAGCGATTGTACGAGGAGAGTCTGAAGTGGCAAAAGCTTGGAAATAACCATAAATGCCCCCTATAAGATATTGGTTAAATAAAGGACCGTATAGCCATAGATGTCTTGCTCTGCAACTGTGGAAAAGAGTGACTCCAATTCATATGAAATGACATAGAATGCCTTTCAAAGGCCATTTGTTTAAAAGAAAGAAAGAAAGGGAAGGAGGGAGGGAGAAGGAAGGAGCAAAGAGTTTATGTCAACACTTCTGCTTCTGTGCACATAGTTTGGTGCAGGAGACACAGGATGTTAGTAACAGAAGTGCTTCTGGGAATAAGATCTCAGTGGCTGGGGGAATGGGCTTAGTTTTTTCCTTTCTTTTTTCTTTTTTGATTGAAGTACAATTAACACAGTGTTATAACAATTTCAGATGTAATGATTCAGCAGCTCTGTACATTTCTCAGTGCTTGTCAAGATAAGTGTACTCTTAATCCCCTTCGGCTGTTTTACCCCTCCCCCCACCCACCTCCTCTCTGGTAACCATCAGTTTGTTCTCTGTGTTTAAGAGCCTGTTTTTTTGTGGGGTTTTTTGGTCTTTTTTCTTTGTATTGTTTCTTAAATTCCACATATGAGTGAAATCATTTATTATTTGTCTTTGCGTGAGTTATTTCACTTCGCATTATATTGTCTAGGTCCATCCATGTTGTTGCTAATGACAAGATATCATTCTTTTTTTATGGCTGTGTAATACTCTGTTGAGTGCGTGTGTATCTCACATCTTCTTTCTCCATTCATCTATCAGTGGACATAGGGTTGCTTCCCTATGTTGGCTATTGTAAATAATGCGGCAATAAACATAGGGGTGCATGGATCCTGTCGAATTAGTGATTTTGTTTTCCTTGGGTAAATAAACCAGTAGTAGAATTGCTGGACCATATGGTAGTTCTATTTTTAACTTTTTGAGGAACCTCCATACTGTTTTCCACAGTGGCTGCACCACTATGAATTCCCGCCAACAGTGCACAAGGGTTCCTTTTTCTCCACATCCTCACCAGCACTTGTTGTTTCTTGTGTTTTTTATTTTAACCATTCTGACAGGTGTAAAGTGATACCTCATTGTGGTTTTAATTTGCATTTCTCTGATGATGAGTGATGTTGAGCTTCTTTTCATGTGTCTGTTGGCCATCTGGATGTCTTCTTTGGATAAGTGTCTGTTCATGTCTTCTGCCCATTTTTAATCAGATTTTTTGTTTTTTGGGTATTGAGTTGTATAAGTTATACATTTCGGACATTAACTTCTTATCAGAAATATCATCTGTAGATATTTTCTCCCATCCATTAGGTTGCTGTTTTGTTGACAAGCTTTTTATTTTGGTGTAGTCCCAACAGTTTAATTTTGTACTCTATTTTCTTTAGTATCATTTTTTTCTAACTCTGGGCACAGGTGTATTTATGTGTGTGTGTGTGTGTGTGTGTGTGTGTGTGTGTGTGTGTGTGTGTATGAACAAAGCAATGCAAAAACATCTGGCAAATAGGGGGTACTTAATGTATCAGTTTCCTTCCCCCTCACTGAACCTCAGTTTCCCCTTCTGCTAAACTGGAATGCTAAATTCCAGCACTGCCATTCTCTCTGGGTCATTGTGAGCAGCAAAGGCAAGAGTCAAAAGAGAGCATGCTTTGAAAGGGGCCCATTAGTCTACTAATGTAGAATATCAGTAGTAATAGTATCATTGCTGTTTAAGGGCATCCCACATGTAGCCCCAAATAGGGCCCAGCCTGTTTGCCCTCATGGCTGAAACTCTCCCTCTCTCAGCCTCAGTGTTTTCATCTGTAAAGTAGGCCCATCTAGAGCTCATGTTGGGGGATTCCTGACCCTGCAAGTCCAGAAGGCTTCCTGCTTGTTCCAGCAAGAGCCATCCTAGCTCCTCTCCTGCTCAGTTGACTAGAGGCCACCCCAGATCATGCGCTTATTAGCCTTCCATTCACCCTCAGGGTTATGTAATTCCAGACCTGGCTTCTTCCCAAACCTCAGGGTAGGGGGGATAGGAGGACCCAAAGGCCTGGAATGAATCAACCTCAGGGTCATTACCGTGAGCCCTGCTTGCCACTGAGGACAAAGATATCTTTTTCTTGTGGCAACAGAATGATCTTAGCAAACCAAAAGTCTTTTGTCTCCTGTGACACAAATGCGGGGAGCCCCTAGGAAACTGGGATAACCCATTTGGAAAGTCAACTGAAAATGTATCTTTAAAGTGTTTTTTTGCTGGCAACATGCAGGTGCCAGGTCTCCACAGTCCCCCCGGTTCACTTGTTTCCCCCATCCCTGGTGTCTGTGCCTAGGCTGCTGGCATAGAAAGTCCTTGTGACCCCTACTTGACCTATTCCTCTGCATGGAAGTAAGGTTCTTGGCTTAGTCATCTGCACCTTCCCATTCCTTCTGTCAGCCTGTGCTGCATGCTTGTTGACTTTAGAGATGAGTAAAGCAATGCCCAGAGAAGGGTGGTGAGTTATTCAAAGTCAACCAGTGGCAGGATGGCAGAGCCAGGACCAGAACACATTTGTGAGCCCAGAGGAGAATAGGGTGATAGGTGATTCCTTCCTGTGGGAAGGGATCTTTCTTGAGCCCCCTTCTACCACCTGGGGTAAGGGGATCAGCAGCAGCTCTCAGGAATCCTCTTGAGCAGATGTTCTGACATATTGTGACCCACAATTGTTCCTATGAGTGTTGGGCAAGAAGGAGGACTTTGCAGAGTTCCAGGGTTTGGGAAGAAGGGAAAAATGTGGGAGGAACATTGGTCTACTGTTGGTGTGTTTGGGGTCCATGGACAAGCCATACTGCCTCTCTGCATTGATTTCCATAGCTGTGATCCACCCACCTACCTCCAGGTGACCAAAGGGCCCAGAGGAAGGGCTTGAGAAGGGCTGGAAGCATTGCTGAGAGATGGAAACATCTCGTCATCTTGTCCTGGGTAGTCCTGTCCCCTCTTCTCTTTCTTCCTCTTCCAAGTGTGAACCAGGTGCCCCTAGTGTTTGCCCCCTAAACTAGTTTTAAGTTCAAAGGAGCTTAGACAAGAAATTATAATCTGGAGATGCCTGGGTGGCTCAGTTGGTTAAGTGTCAGACTCTTGACTTTGGCTCAGGTCATGATCTCACAATACATGAGTTCGAGACCCACATTAGGCTCTACACTTATGGCATGGAGCCTGCTTTGGATTCTCTCTCTCTCTTCATCTATCTCTGCTCCTCCCCTACTTGTACTTCCCTCTCTCTCTCTCAAAATAAATAAAATAAACATTAAAAACATTTTTAAAGAAAATATATTCTGCAAGATGAATGTTGGAGGCTAGGGAGTCAGAGCAAAGGGGAATTAAGTACTCAGTTTAGGATGAGAAGGAACATCCAGGCTCAAGATCTCAAATTAGAATACAATATTTATGGAGAGACAAAAATGCATCTTTAAATATTACTTTGGGAGTGACCACCCCTTGATGTTGCATATAAAGAGGCCATTCATACCTGACACATCATTGCTATTTGCTCCCGCCAGCAAGAAGAACCCCTAACGTGAGGTGTCTGTTGTTTCACAAATATGTTAACTCAGAAACAAGATCAAAGTCATAAGAAGACATTCAAACAGAGAGGGATCTCCTCTGAGGTGCCCTCATTTTGGGGTTAAGAAGGGTGAAGCCCAAAGATGGGACATCCCCTATTTTGATCACACAGTGCATTCCTGGTAGCTGCCCCAACTGTACTTCAGACATTTCGCCCGAGCGTGTGCAGAAGTCCACAGAAGAAAATGCATGTCTGCTCTGCCTTTCCTCTGCTATAAGATCCTAAATGCTTCCTGAAGGCAGGGGTGGCATTGGACTTGTCCACTCGTCTCTGTCCCTTTGTGCATACATTCGGCAGAAACAAAGTATTTGCACATCAGTGATCTCTTCTGACCTTCATGGAAACCCTTTGAGTGAGCAGGCAGGTCTTGTTTCCATTGCACAGATGCCAGAGAGCGCTCAGCGAGGTGGGGTGTTTTGTCCAAGGTCACATGGCTCGTGTGTAACTGTAACCCAGATTCTTTACTGTCAGATAAATCTGCTGTCCTTCTGGATCCAGGGGACACCCTCAAGTTCATGTTGTAGACCAGCCCAATGATTAAGAGCATGGCTCTGCATTCATACTCCAGTTACTGAAGCCTTCTGTGACTCACTTTCTTCATCTGTAAAATTAGGACGGTAATAGTACCCATCTGCCTCAAGAAGAAGTAAATAAGTACATACAAAGCTCTTAGCATAGTGCTTGGGACATAGTTAGTACTCAGTGGATATTAGCCAGGCCACTAATGAGACACTTGGCATCAGTGGATGGGTAGTTTGGCAATTCTCAAAGGACCTTAGCAGTCCATGACATATAACAATTTGTTGTTTTTCTGAGACAGAAGTTAACTACTCACATGGAATGATATTATGATGATCATCTTAAAACATACACACATACTTTTTTCTGTGTGAAAAACGACCACTAGGGGAGTGAGAATAGTGTAAAGCCAGGTAATTGAGAGGAGAGACAGGCAGGAAGCATGTGTCTCTAGAATGACTGTGTGTAGGCAGAGAGCCAGGAGCCTTTCTGGAGCAGTACAGGAAGTTTCTGGGAAACCTTATGGATGTTGGCAGAAGGGTGTCATCCAAATGGCATTTAGCCAGGGCCCTGGAACACCCAGTCCTGCCTTGCAGGTCCCAAGGGGGGACGTAAGTACCCAGAGGACACTGAGCAAAATCTCAGTCTGCAACCCTGGCTCCAGAAACCCACCCACCTGGCCCCCAAGTGAGCATGACCAGACCAGACTGGAAGGGCCCCTTCCCTGGTCCTCACTCAAGCCCCAATGTTACCACCCCAATAACGAGAAGAGACCCAGTCGTCTCCCATGCTGTCCCAAGAGCTGCCCCAGTGTGCTCACCTCAGGGCTCCTGAGGACAGGGCAGTGGGCCAGCTACGTGGAAAGAAGAGCTGGTCCTCAAATTTGTTGGTTTGATACTGGGTTGTCCAAGCACAAATGCAGATAGACAGGTGGTGTACGTTAGCGGGTTGGAGTAAAATTGGCCATGCCCCAAGTATGGTATTAATGAGGTGTTTTATGACAGTTGTTTTCCCTAGAAGTGATAGAGAGTGATATATGGTCCAGGGTGGTACAGTGCAGTCAGAGAATATGGGAGATGGAGGCAAACAGACCAACAGCCAGATCCCAACTTTGGCCCTGTGTAATACTGTGCATTTGGACAAGCCATCTCATTTCCCCAAGCCTCAGCTTTTTCAACTGTAAAATAGGAACGATATCTCCTACCCTGCTTGTTGTAAGGATTATTGATGATATAGGCACTTGCTTGGTGATGGCCATCACATCGGGGCTCCTACTCTATGCTGGATGCTTACCCACCTTCTCCCTAGTATTCTGCAAATTTCACAACTTTTGGTATACCAATGCACTAATATTTACCTAATAACTTTCTAAGTCAACTCACTTTTTAGTTTAAGCAATGTAACCATGAAATTACAGGTTTGATACGCTTTTTTTCCTAACATGCCTTACAACATATGCATAACTATTAAAACACTTTTCTTTGGGGCGCCTGGGTGGCGCAGTCGGTTAAGCGTCCGACTTCAGCCAGGTCACGATCTCGCGGTCTGTGAGTTCGAGCCCCGCGTCAGGCTCTGGGCTGATGGCTCGGAGCCTGGAGCCTGTTTCCGATTCTGTGTCTCCCTCTCTCTCTGCCCCTCCCCCGTTCATGCTCTGTCTCTCTCTGTCCCAAAAATAAATAAAAAGCGTTGAAAAAAAAAATTAAAAAAAAAAAACACTTTTCTTTGTGTGAGACCAAAAAAAAAAAAAAAAAAAGGAAGGAAGGAAGGAGAAAAGAATCAGTGTGCTAAGCAACATTGGTATGCACACCACACTTGGGGACGCCCAAATGTCCAAATTTAATTCCCAAGCCGTCCTGTCGGGAGGAGGATTTGGGAGGAGAATGACTCCCTTTTTCAAGATAAAGAAATGGATTTCCCGCTCAACAGCACACATCCAATCAGTACCTTTGAGAAGTCAGTTTGACATTCCTTCAAGACATTTTCTTTTTTTTTTTAAGTTTATTTATTTACTTTGAGACAGAGAAAGAGAGGGTGAGTGGAAGTGGGGTCAAAGAGAGAGGGAGAGAGAGACAGAATCCCAAGCAGGCTCCGCGCTGTCACTGCAGAGCCCGCGGATCTGGATGTGGGGCTCAACCTCACAAACCATGAGATCATGACCTGAGCAGAAGTCAAACGCTTAACCGACTGAGCCCCCCCAGCTGCCCCAAGACATTTTCTTGTTAAGAGGGATCTTTCAGACCCTCAATCTTCTTCTTGACTGTAACCAAAAAGACAAAAACATGGTAGGGAGTGCTCCTTGGAACACGCAGCTTTCTGAGAGGTTGTTTTCCTTTTGAAAAGATTCATATTCATCTCAGTCCCTTGTAAATCAAACCTGAACCTCCAACGTGAGGGGAAAACATAAACAACTTTGAATGGGTTGACTGGACGGTGCCAGCTGTGGGCCTTCAAAGCCAATTTGTGCTTCCAGCCAAACCATATTTAGGCATATCTGCCATGAGATTCCTTGACAACCTCCCTGCTCCCCCCTCCCCACACCCCAGCCCACCTTCGCACTCATGGGTTAGCTAGAAATCCCCTCCACCTCAATGGAGGGCTTGGGGTGGTGGCCCTGTTGGACCTCAGGAATCTACATGTATTCATTGGAGCCAAGCCACCTTCACGACGGCGTGCCTTAAATTATGAGGTATCTGGAGACTCTAGTCCTGAGGCACTGCCCCTTGCCTTTGTAGTGCTGTCCCTCTTGTGAAAGCCTCAGTTCAGGGGTGCTGCAAGAGTTCTCTAGGACTCTCTGGGCTGCAAGAGACAGAAGCCACCTCAACCAAAGAACTCCTCATAAGGATACAGAGGCATCCCAAGGAAATTAGGGCAGGACTGCAACAGAGCCTCAGGAAGGGCTGGAACCAGGAGCCACAGTGCATCAGAGCTCCCCGCCCCCTCCCCTGAAAGCCTTCCCTCTCCCAGTTACTTCCTGTGTGTCTCATTTATGCCCTGTTCTGAGCAGATCATCTGTCCCTGCTTCCAGCATCCTTGGGGCAGAACGTGGCCATCCATAGCCACCCAGAGAGAGAGAGAGAGACTGAAGTGCTCTGTCAGGCCTAATCCCACGCTCCCAAGGAAGGGACTATACAGTCCGGCCTTCCAATCTCTTCTCCTCCCTGAGCCAGTGATCTTTTCACAACGTAATCTGGTCATTGTCCTCCTCCCCCTGTGTTTGCCTGTGTTATGGGTTTTGGATGTTTATTTGTCTATTCCTGTTCAGCCGCTCACTCCACCAGGATGGGGATAGGTCTGTTTATGCTCCTAGCACCTAGCAGTTGCCTCTCAATAACAGCAATGCTTCTGCTGGAGCCTTGAACCTAGTCATCCCTCAGAGCCTTTCGGAGCAGCCGAGTTTCAAGCCCGTATAAAATATTTGAGATGCTGCGCTTTTGGAAACTGTGTACAATGCCGTCATAGGAAATTATATCCCAAATCATAAGCAGCTGTTCAGCTCCTCAGAGTGTGGTCCATGGACCAGCAGCATCAGCATCTCCGGGGACCTTGTTAAAAATGCAGGATTTCAGACCCAACCCCAGCCCTACTCAGGAGGAATCTGTATTTTAACAAGTGTATTCACGTGCACATTAAGGTTTGAGGAGCGCTGGGTTAGGACATCCTTTCATACGTTCCTATATCCTCCCTTGATTTCTTTGCATTTGTAAGTGCTTCTTTAGTGTTGGACTTCCTTTGTAGCCTGTGAGCCTCCTGAGGACAGGCGTCCTGGCTGTTTTGCCCAGCTCCTTAACCTCAGTGCCTGGGGTGTGGCCTGGTATACATGGTCAAGGATGGTTTTTTCCCCCTGAAATTATCCCCCAGAAAAGGGTCCATATGACATCTTTCATATTCTAGAATACTCCATAAGTCATTTGTTTTGAACAATAAGCCCTGTCTGGAAGAGGCATATTAATGTTGAAAATGACCTCAGTGCTAGTTTGGATGTTTATAGAGGTCACTCAATGGGTTCAGTGAACAATGCGTAAGGAAATGCAACCCAATTTAGTCATCATTTCTGGAAAGTATGACTTCACGGTTGTAATCACTGGATATCACCGTACATGCCTTTTGAAGATCGTCTTAAAAAGTATTGCAGTATGCTGTTGTGTTGTAGGGTCGTGACATACATCCACTGAATTATTAAAAAAACAACAACAATAACAACAACAACAACAACAACAACAACAACAGACAGCTCATTGAAGACTTTCCTCGCAGCTGCACACTGTCGCTCATGCTACAGCATCGGGTCGTGAGTAGAAAGTCCCTGCCTTGCCTTTTCCCAACAGGTCATTGAAGGTGATCAGTTTTACTTCCTGACCTGGGAAATGGGGATGCTGTTCTCCACCTCTGCTTGCCTTTTGGCATCATGTATTCCACTAACTGGCTGAGGGCTGGGCTATCCAGTTATCTGCTGGGCCCTCACCTACCCTCAATACCCTCAGTCTTGTGCCCCTTGCACTACCTGTAGCCTCCGCTGTCTGTAGCACAGGGGATGTGGCGGCCGTGGGCTCAGCCTTCTGCAAAGCTGTGAGGTCATGAGAGCTGTGGCAGGGCCTGTGTGTCGTCACATTTTCTGTTCTTGCACACCCCTCCACCTTGCACTCCCTCTTGCCCTGTGCTTGTTCGCTGCCCCTCCCTACAAAGTCCCACCCAAATCCGCATCTGTTCCCCCCTCACTTTCTAATTCCTCATGCTCTAAACATTCACTCCCTCTGATCTTAGTCCCATTCCTCAGGGCCCTGCAGCCAGGATTTTAAGAAGGAACTAAGGGACAAAAGCGTATGAATAACTGTGAGACCCATCTCTTATTATTATCATAACTGCTGCAGTGGGTTGGACATCCAGTTTTGCCTGGCCTCTGGGTTGGGTGTGCAGGGGGATGGTGGTGCCATTCTCTGGGATGGACAAGGGGAGAATGGGGACTTTCTGTTGAAATGTCTGACTGAGCTGAGGAGGGAGATCCCCATCCCTGGGCCCACCCTTACAGCAAGAAAGTAAAAATATTCCGGGGGTGGGTGCAGCCATGGAGTTTGTGGTGGAAGGTGGGAGTGAAGGTTGTTTGGACCCACATTATAAGGGATCTTTGTGGAATTCACACTTTAGACATGGGGAGCCAGTGAAGAGTCAGGATGGTGGCATGATCTGATTGACATCTTAGGAAAATCCCTCTAATAACAACATAGAGAAGGGATCGGGGGGTGGGGGGCAAGACTGGAGGCAGACAGACCAGTGAGGAGACATGGGCCACCTGAACTGAGGCAGTGATAGGAAAACAAAAGGTGAGAAGGGTGGATGTATCAGAAGTTTCCAAAACAGACACAGGGTGGCGAGGAAAGAAAGTTACTGAAGGTAACTTCCTGCTTTCCAGGTGCATGGCTGATAAGGTGGGGGGCCCAGTCCCTGAGGTAGGTGCCCCGGGAGGAGGTTTGGAAATGCCAAGTTTGAGTTGCACCTCCAAGAGAAATTGTCCAGGAGACATTTAAATATGTGGGTGGGCTGGGCAGACCTGGGCAGATTTAGGGGCCACCAGGATCAAAAGTGAGGGCAGGGATACAGAAGGCGAGAGCTGCTGTCCAGATGAGAGGCAATGGTGGCTCAGCCCAGAAACAGTGGCAAAATGACCCAGAGAAGTGGATGGAATTGAGAAACCTGTAGGAGGCAGAATGGACAGCACTCAGAGATGGTTGGAATGCCAGCGATGAACTGGAGGTGAAAGTCAGAGGTGGTTCCCCCTTTTCTAGCCACAGCATCTGAGAGGAGAGCAGTGCCACCCATGGGACAAGACGTAGTTTGTGGGGGCAAGATGATGACTTAGTTTGGGTTCTCCTCAAAGCAGAGCTTGAGGCAAGGATTTGGGTAAGCCATTTTTAAAGGAGGTGTTCCAGGTGGGAAGTGAGCCAGGCAAGGAGGCACGCTGATGAAAGTGTATTGTTGCACGGGTCGCTGCTGCGGGCGCCAGTGCCTCGGCCCACCTGGGAACTGATGACAGACTCTGGACCACACCTGACAATGGTCCCTGGTAGCTGGTTGAGCGTCGCTCCTGGGATGTTAACTCTCCAGCACTTCTATGCTGTTCCTTGTTGTGGGTGGAGAGAGAACTTTCTCTGGTGGTGTAGACAGCTGTCTCAGAGTAGACCAAGGAGGTGTGGGCAGGACACCAGAGGCATTTGCTACAGGTCATGACACAGCTCAGATGGGTTGAGTCTCAGACATCTGAGACTTCCAGGCGGAGATGTCCCCAAACAGAAGATGATGACACTGCAGTAGGCATCAAGGATTCCTGACACTGTGCCCTGGAAGGGTGGTGGGTCTTTGTAAGTGTTTAGAGCCTGTAATTATCAGTGGTCTGGTTGGACCCCTCAGATGAACTCCTCTCCCACCCCTGGGGCTGGCTGAAAAGCCAGTGCTTTAGAGTGAACTGAGCTCTGTTCTCACAGAACAGTCATCAACTGTGAGTACATCCCTCCCTCCGTCTCTGTGTATTGAGAGTGCCACTTGTCAGTGGTTCCAAGAAGTGGGGCTCATTAGGCAGAGAGGAAGCTGGGGACCTGGAGAAGACAGGCTCATCTGAGAACAAACTAAGAGAGCTGGGGTGTGGTGGGGAGTGCCACCACGAGCACATCACCGAGCTAAGTGAGTAAGCGAGCAGAGAGTGAGTGGAAGGAGTGCCGGCCCAAGGGATAATGCCGTGTCCCCGGTCCTCACTGCACCCTCTCTAGCCACAGAACACAGGCAGGCATGGAACAGGTTCGCATTTCTTTTTCTTGCCCTTTGCAGCGGGACGATATGCTTCTCTCAGCACCACCCAGTAGAAATAGGATGCCAGCCACAAATGTAATCGGAAACATCCTAGTAGCCACAGTTTTCAAAGTAAAAAGAGACAGGTGCAATTCATTTCAATAGTAAATTTTATCTAACCCAATATCCAAAATACTATCATTTCAACATGTAACCAACATAAACAATTATGAATCAGATATTTTACATTTGGGGGTGTGGGGCTAAGTCTTCAAACCTGTGTGTATTTTACACTTAGAGCACATCTCAGTTCGGACCCACCACATTCAAGGACTCACTAGTCACATGTGGCTGTGACCACTTACTGGGTGGCCCCAGTCCAGCCTGTCTGCCTTAAAGAACCACGGAGAGGAGCCAGTTCAGCCCCACCCATCTCTCTCTGAGCATCTCTTCGTTGTAGGTTCTGATCATCATAATACAATAATTATGGTAATTGAGAATTACACTGTGGTGAGAGCTTTATGGACTTGACCTTATTTCAGCCACATGCCCTGCTACACATATATTATTATCCCTGTATTATGGGTGAAACAGTTCAGACTGAGTAGGGAATAGAACAGAGACATGGGCCCTGGTTCCAGCATTGAGGGGCCCGGGTTATCTTTTGTGCACAGATTGGAAGCCACTTCTGCACAAAGCCTTCCCAGAGCATTCCCCCGACACCAGCCACCATGAAGTCAT
This sequence comes from Panthera tigris, assembly GCF_018350195.1. Taxonomy (NCBI): domain Eukaryota; kingdom Metazoa; phylum Chordata; class Mammalia; order Carnivora; family Felidae; genus Panthera; species Panthera tigris. The sequence continues at coordinate 52,329,853 of NC_056661.1, forward strand.
TCCTCCCTCCCCTAGGCTCTTTGCTATCTGTGTATCTTGATAAACCATGCTTATATCTTCTCTCTCTGCTGCATGTGAGCTCCCCAAGAAAAGGGCTGTGTGGTGGTCATTTGTGTATCTCCCCCCACCCCCCAATTTTACTCTGCACATAGTAGGTGCTTGAAAATGGGGAATAAATGGAAAGACAAGTAAATTAATATTCATATTGCTTCTTCCTAATTCATAAGAGAGAAGGCGTTTCCCCTAAGCATTCCCCCTGGCTGATAGATGAGTAACTCATTTCCCTGCTCTGAGGCTCAGCTTTTCAATCTGTAAAATGAGAAGGTTAGATTAAATCTCTCACTCCAAGAAATTCCATGACTTGGTAGCATTTTATGTTAAGGGTCTGCTCTGTGCAGGGCTCTGCAATACAGATAAGAATTAGACAGGTTTCCTTCCATCGAGATACTCAGGGTCTAGGGTGGAGGTTCTGTACCTTTGTAGGGGGGACTAGATCTCTTTGATGGCCTCTCCCCAGGGTGATGCTCCTCCCCTCTTTGTATCTGTGGGCAGTTTTAGGGAATCCATTCAGTTTAGACAAAAGCCTCCAGAGGCCCACTCTTTCCTTCCGGCCTTGTCTGAGCTGGAGCTAGGGGCCACGGAAGCATACCGTGTTCCCCAGAGGAGACTTCAGTGCAGAAGGAGAGGCAGATGTGCAAATAAACCACTTGTCTCCAGCTGGAGAAGTGCTGAAACACGCAGGCCCTGGTGACTGCTGGAGCTGCTGGGGAATGCTGGGGAAAGGCCTGCTGGTTGTTAGGAGTTTGCTGGGTTCTCAAATGAAGAAGGCCTCTTGCAGGGAAAGCACACGGCACGTGCACATGCCCCGGGGTGTGAAAGGGTGCCGGCTTTTATGGACACTGAGTAACTATGCCTCTAGAACAAAGCAGAGATGAAACCGGGGAGATGGGGGTGGGAGGGGCAGGGCGGCAGAAAGGACAGAGAATGGCAAGCGGGAGAGGAGCCAAGGGGAGGTGGCCGAGTACTGGATACTTCGGGACATGCCGTAAGAGTGGGGATCAGGGCGGGAAGTCTCTACAGAGGTTCACAAGGACCTCAGGTCAGACGTGGGCCTTCCAAGAAATGGGCTGAAAAGTCAACACAACCTCAGACCCTGTGGGACAAGGGCTGTCTGTAAATTCAAGGTGTTTCCAAGGCTGTCGCTGCCCCCTGAGAAGGAGCCTTCCGGGCAGAAAGCTGTCCTAACCGGGCCTCATCATGGGCCTGCTGAGCTGCCAATAGGAAGCAGGTCTAGCTTGGAAAAATGAAAGCAGGGAGCTTTTCCCTTTGTGTGGTCCCATGGCGACTCTAACTCTGGCCCTGTACCGGCCTCCAGAGGCTGTGGTTAACATTTGGGGAAGTTAAAGGAAATCATTTTCTGGCTGCCCAGGCCCCGGCGGGCCTTCCTTTTTGCTAGAATTGCCTCAGCAAGGTGTCTCCGCATGGCTCCCCTCACACCGGGCAGGCACCAGGCGGAGAGAGCGGAATGCCTTTGAGTCATTCAAAGCTGAGAGTGTGGGTTTTTCCTTAATATGTGTAGTAGTGTGGTAGATGGAGTTATTTCATGGTGGGGAGATGAAAAGGAACCTTTGGGAACAAATTAACTAGATCCTTTCTAAGGTTCCTTCCAGATTTAACACCCTGATCCTGCGTGGTGCCAGCCTCTAGGCTGTGTACCCTCTGCTGTCCCCTAACCAGACTGCTTTTTGAGCTAGCTATACAGATGCTTCTGACTGCTCCTTAATCAAAAGGAATGGGGGCAGGAGGTGATGGTCCATTGGGACCTATTGTGTGCCAAAAATTGTGGGGTTTTTCTGAAGTTGTTTTTTTTTTTTTTTTTAATTTTTGAGAGAGAGAGAGCATGAGCGGGCCAGGGGCAGACAGAGAAGGGGACAGAGGATCTGAATCTAGCTCTGCACTGACAGTGAGCCTGACGTGGTGCTCGAGCTCACGAACCACAAGATCATGCCCTGACACAAAGTCGGACGCTCAACTGACTGAGCCACCCGGGTGCCCCCCAATTTGTTTACAATAACATGACGTGAGGGAGGGGGTTATGATTCTCATTTGACAGATGCATTCACTGAGGCTCAGGGAGATGTGCACATTTAATATGAATACAGGACCCGTGTGATAAACCCTAAGCCAGGAGCTAGAGAAACAACAGAGAACACAATGTAAGTGTTGCCCGCGCTCAGGGAGCTTATTGTCTAGTAGGGGAGAGAGAGACCCTAGTGAAACACCCCCACACATAAATGGTATTAGGAGAGTCAAGTCTGGGCTAGGGAAGACTTCCTGGAAGAGGTGACCCTTGAGTTCAGATTGGAAGCATGAGTAAGTATTAACGAAGCAGAGAGTCGGGAGCCGGATGATCAAGCAGAGGGAAAAGCACTTTCAAAGCCCTTGAGGCAGGAAGGAGCTTCGATCTTTCCCAGGGCTCAGAGGTATGTGTGGCTAGAGCATGGAGAGGGTCATAGAAGGCGATATTCACTGAATCCTGGGAGGAGTAGACGGGGATCAGCACCACATGACCTCCTGAGTCCAGAGTGAGCAAAGAGATTGCATGAGAAAGAGAGCAAACTAGATTCTAGGTTCTGTGCCTGTCATACCTGTGATCTCATTCAATCCTGGAAGCTACCCAGGGGTAAATATTTTCGCCATTCCATTTTATGCAGGAGAAAACTGAGGCTCAGAGAAGGCAAGTAAGCATGGCCCCACGGCTGGTCAGAGGTGGCGCTGGGCATCCTACCACATTCAGTTCCAAAGCCCAGGCCCTCCTCAGCTTCTCACCTCAAGGGCCTGGACACGGCAGCTGCCATCCCCACACCACCCGCCTGCCACGAGCCTCCTCTTCCAGGTGCAAGATTTCCCGCAGGGAGAACCCGGGCACACGCCCCTCAGCCCCGTGTTTTTGGCTTCTGGCCTGCCTCTGTGGCATCCTTGCTTGGAATCAGACAGAGAAACTTGGGGTCTGGTAATTGTATTCCATTAAGCCTAATTAAGATGCAAATTTGTACAGTTAATGAAGAAGGCAATTTGGAGGCAGTTTGGCTGGTGACACAGGACCCTCCTCGGTGCCGCTCCTCTCAGTAGGTGGGTCTGAGGATATGGAAAATGTATGCACCGCCACTCACCAAGCTGCCTCTGGCCGCTCTCCAGGGATCAATCCTTTCTGCTGAAGAAGGACAACCCAGCCCAGGTAGAACACACTGTGCACAAACGACTCAGATCACATAATCCCTGACGCGGGGATCACCTCGTTCTGGGCCCTTGGACCCCCACGCACAGGCTCTGCCCTGCCCAGGTCCCCTTATGTGGGTAGGAGGGCCAGAAGCAGTTTTCTGGAACCAGACTGCCTGGGTTCGAATCCTGACTCCACCCTCACCAGCTGTGTCTTTGGGCAAGTTTCTTAACCTGGCTGGGCCTCAGTTTCTTCCTCTATGAAATGGGACACAAATAGGTCGCTGTGAAGATGAAGTCAGATAATGCATGGAAAGCGCTTAGCAAGCCCCTGGCACGTGGATGTTGGCCACTGTGGGTAGCAGTTCTGCCCCCAAATCCTAGGCTCACAAACTTCTTTTTGCTGCCGTCAGAGGTCTCTCGCCTTGGAGTTGGACTTTACTCAGGTGCTGGATCCCCTGTCCCTGTGGTCCACCTGGCTGCAAAGCTAGAGTACACCCAGCCTCTGACCTTTGACATGGATTGCCACTTATGGTTGGCTGTTCTCCCATCCTTGGATACCAGAATTGGCCTCTGACCTGGACTTTCTTTCAGTACCTGATCCCACTCCTCCTACCACCTGGCTCCCCCTGCACCTGTGGCCAGATTCATTTATAAATACATTACTCAACTGAAATCATCATGATTATAGCTGATATTTGTGGAGGGCTCACTGGGTCAAGCTCTTTGCCTACAATCATGTTATTTTGTCCTCACAACAATTTATAGACGCAGAAGCTGAGACTCAGAGAGGTAGAGTGACTTGTCCAGGGTCACACGGCTGGTATGGTGGGGAACTGAGCTCAAACTATGTCTGTCTGGCTTTTTAAGCCTTTTGTCAAGCTACTCGAGAATTCCCAGGTGCCTGCCATGAGCCAGGCCCTATGCCCAGCACCTGGGGCAGAAAACACCGTCTGTAACTTCGAGGGCCTCGCAGACTTGTAGGAAAGAACAGACAGGAGGACAGACCATAACAGCAGGGTGAAGTCCTGTGGCGGAGGGAACCCATGGGGGGAGCACTTGGCTAGGGAGTTGAAGGATGGGTGGAAGTCTCTGGAGATTTGCAGTGGAAAGGGCATTCCTGGAGGTGGGGAACAGCAGGAGCAGTGGCATGGAGGTGTGAGATACTTGGGTGTATCGAAGTTTGGGGGTCAGGGGTTGGTAGGCAGGGAGTGGCAGTGGGAGGGGGAGCCAGGAAAGGCAGGTGGAAGCCAGATCACGCTGACCCTCAAAGGCCAGGCCAAGTCAGAACTTGGCAGAGGTTTAGAGTGACGTGTTCAAGACTCAGACAGACCTGGGCTTGAGTCTGAGCTTTTCCGCTCACTGGCTGTGTGACCTTAGACAAGACTTTACCTCTCCGAGCCTTGGTTTCTTGGTCTATAGAATGGAGGGGGGTGGTAATCAAAAGGCCTCCCTTCCAGATTTGTTGCAGGAAGATGCACAAATGATCAGGACCGTCTTTGCAAAGTGAACCTTCCATATGCACACACTGTTGCCCTCATTTGGGAGGCTGGGAGATAGGGAGCCACTGCAAGAGCCAGGGGACAGGGGTGGCCATCCCCTCATGTCCACTGGGTCTGTCTAGCCTGTGCCCTGACAGCTGTCAAGAGGGATGGGTTTTGTGGACCACCCAAACCAGATCAGTGGGTAGAGAAAAGGGGGAGGTTTCCTCATTCAGAAGTTTATTGTTTAAAGGTGAGAACAGTCTTTCCACATTGTACAGTGTATACAAGAGTGGGGCAAAGAAGAACTTAAAACTGTGTATTTCAGGGGTGCCTGGGTGGCTTAGTGGATTAAGCGTCCAACTTCGTCTCAGGTCATGATCTCATGGTTAGTGGGTTTGAGCCGACCCTCTAACCATGGGTCATGACTGTTGGGCTCCGTGCTAATGGAGTGGAGCCTGCTTGGGATTCTCTCTCTCCCTCTTTCTCTCTCTCTCCCCCCACCCCGCCCCTTCCCCGTATGCTCGCAGGCTCTCTCACTCTCAAAATAAATACACTTTAAAATATTTAAAAAATAAAATGGTATAAGGGTGTATATTACAAACTTTCAGATTCCCTTCACAATCTTTTCGCATCTGTTTCTTGTTGTACCCATTCTTCCCTTAACACTTTACCTTAAATGAATTTTGTATTGACTTTTTTTTTGCTTAACTTTGTCCTGACACAATACTATTTATTAAATCAAAAGCTTAAAAAAAAAATGTCACTTAAAATCCTACCGAGATAAAACTGGGGATTTTCAGGAAACTTTTCTCCCAGGATACACACTCATCCAATTTTGCATAATATGATTATACACTATTTTGTGCCCTTCTTAATTTGACAGCCATGAACATCTTCCCACATCAACAGAAAAAGCCACATCATTATTAACAGCTGCATTTTTTCTCAGTGTTCACATGAGCCAATATTTAACCAATCCCGTAATGATTGTTGTTTATATAGTTTCTGGTTTTCCAATAATAGAAACAACTCTGGTGAACACCTCTTTGTATGCTGTGGGATGACAGATTCTCAGAAGTAGGATTGCTGAGGAAAAGGATGTATATTTTAAAGACTTTGAGTACAAAAAAAATTACCAAACTGCACTCCTGGAAGAGAGCCCTAATTTATCCCACCACAGCTGTAAGAATGCCAGCTTCCTGCACATTCATCTGCCTTGGATTGCTCATGTTGATAGGAAAATAAAAAAAGCCCAATTAGGAAATACAGTTGACCCTTGAACAACACAGGTTTGAACTGCATGGGTGCACTCGCATATAGATTTTTTAACAGTATAAGACTGTAAATGTATTTTCTCTTCCTTATGGTTTTCTTCACATTTTCTTTTCTCTAGCTTACTATAAGAATACAGTATCTAATACATACATAAAATATGTGTTGATGGATTGTTTATGTTATCGGTAAGGCTTCCAGCTAATAGTAGGCCATTAATAGTTAAGTTTGGGGTGAGTCAAAAGTTATACATGGGTTTTTGACTGTACGGGGGGGTGGGGGGTTGGTCCCGTGACTCCCATGTTGTGCAAGGGTCAACTGTACTTAGCAAAGAGATTTGGAAATTGTTTATTTGTGATGGTAATTTTTTTGAGAGAGAGAGGACAAGCAAGGGAGAGAGGCAGAGGAAGAGAGAGAGAGAATCTTAAATAGGCTCCATGCTCAGTGTAGAGACCAACGTGGGGCTTGATCCCACGACCCTGGGATCATGACCTGAGCCAAAACCAAGAGTTGGATGTTCAACTAACTAAGCCACACAGGTGCCCGTGATGGTAATTTTTATGTAGAGGCTCTTTATTCTTTTCTCGGCACATCTGATCTGATAATAAAACTGCTTCTGGTCTGTTTGGTGGAATTAAATCTATCAGTAGTTTACAGTGTTTGCCTCTTAGCCCTGTGACTTCCAGAATCTCTTCTGTCTTAGCTCAGGCTGCCACAGCAAAGTACCATCGACTGGGCGAGTAAACAACAGACATTTACTTCTCACTGTTCTGGAGGGTAGGAAGCCCAGGACCAGAGTGTCAGTATGGTCAGGCTCTTGGCAAGGGCTTTCTTCCTGGCTTGCAGACAGCCTCCTTCTCACTGTGTCCTCTCATGGCAGAGAGAGGACCCTCTGGTGTCTTTTCCTCATCTTATAAAGGCACTAATCCTATCATGGGGTCTCTACTCTCACAACCTCCTCTAAACCTCATTATCTCCTAAAAGCTCCATGTCCAAATACCATCACATTGGAGTTAGGGCTTCAACATATGAATCGAGGGGACGCAAGCATTCAGTCCACGGCATCTTCCATGAAGACAAGTTTGGGAACCAGTGGGCTAGATCAGCACTTTCATGTGAGTTTTGTCTCTCCAGCGGTAGCCAATCAGCCCAGTTGTCTATTGAGTCTCTACTACATGCCAAGCTCTGTTCGGTATACTCTCTTTGTGTATTGTGTCAGTGGAACATCCCTACAGGGAAGTAATTATTAACTCCATTTTACAGAGGAAGATCCTGAGGCTCAGCTAGTAAGAGATGGAGCTCTGATTGGGAGGCTAACTCCAATTCCCTGCCCATTGTCACTCTGCTGCCTCCCCAGATAGACTGTAGACACGACTTGTGGAGGGTAGGGGTATGTCGTGCTTGTCTCTGGGTCCTATCCCAATGTCAACACAAGGTAGATAGAATCTAATCCAGCTCTTTATGGGTAGAGTGAAGACCTTAGCATTAGATGACTTGGGTTTGAATCCCCCCTCTGCCTTTACCAGCTCTGTGGCTTTGTCTTTGGCTTTACATCTCATAAATGGGGTTCATAATCTCTACTTTGAAAAACTGCTTTGAGGACAAAACCACAAATAATGTATGCACCTGGTACATAGTAACTACTAAATAAACTTCCTATTTTTGGTATATTCATTTAGTCCCCCAAAGACCCCTGGATCCAATGAATGGAGCACCATGGAGTTAGAGATAATTCCATGGACTCTCAGTATAATAACATCATTCATTCACTTATTCATTCACTCAGCAAATATTGATGCAGTGCCTGTTATGTGCCAAGCATCAAAATCCAGCGATGAACAAGATAAAAGGTCAGCTCCCAATGAGCTTACCTGCTAGGGGGATTGAGATAGAAGATAAAGTAGCAAGCAAATAAATCTATTTCAGTCGTGCTGGGTGCTATGAGGAAAAAAAGAAAGCAGGATAAGAGAAAATATCAAGCAAGCAAGTGAAGAGATTAGAAATAACAAAAGAGAAGGCTTGGGGAGGAGAATTCCTTAGACCAAACGGACAAGTAGGGACCAGACCAGAGATAAAAATGAACGCACATGGGAAATTTTTAATTAGCAAATTTGGTGCCTAAAGGAAGCAGCTAACAGAGCTCTCAAGCCAACGTTGTAAATCCTGAGGAAGGGGGTGCCAGCCAGGCGCTAGAGCTAGTGGCCCCCAATTGCAGTGATTATAATAATCACAGACGTTGCCCATTGAGCTCTTTTGTTTCCAGCTGCTAGGGGAGTACGTTATTGCCGCCACATCAATTCAGCACAATGAGAAATGAAATAGTATTTCATAATCAGGATGAGACCTTGTTTTACCTTTCACACCAGAACAGGTCTGACACCCTCCCCAGTTCTGGCCGTAGGCAGGGCAGCTCCAGACCCCAGGGCGTGGGCCTCAGGACCCAAAGAGGAAACCGTGGGCAGTGTTGGAAGCTCAAGTCAGGATAATAAATGCAGAGCGCTGGGATGGACCTCAGCAAGGAGTGGGCTTTCAAGATTCTTCTCTGCTGAGATTTGCCCAGGAGAGTTCTCAGCCCTGCCAGGAACTAAAACATCCTTCTTGAGAAAGGATCTGGGGCCACTTCCTGTAAGCTTAGATGCATGCAGCTCCTGGCCTTGTTCCTATGGTTTGGGGCAGTGTTTCAGATCAGAATCATCCGGGACTCCTTATTTGAAATGCAGCTTCTGGGCCTCATGCCAGACCTCCTGGGTCCAGTTCCCCGAAACCTGCCTTTTGACAGGCTCCTCAATGGTTCCTGTGGCCTCCAGAGTTGGGGAATGGTTGGTTCGTAGGGGGGTACCCTTCAGGAGAATATTTGCAACCAGGATTGTCCTAGGACCACCAGAGCATGTGCCTGCTGCTGTCAGATGGCACTTGCCAGTCAGGCTCAGGGGCAGGGGCCTGGCCACATCCCCAGCACTGTATTTTTGCCTCAGAGAGAACTGCAGCAGGAACAAAGGCAGGAATTTCAGGACTTGGTCTCTGTCATGCTGTGAGGCAGTCTATGTGAGAAGGCTCTGACATACTTCTAATGAGAAGGAAAAAGAAAAAGCTTTGTATATATATATTCTGGAAGCAAATGTGTGACTTTCAAATGGATTGTTTTCCAGCCTGGACACAATTTTCATTTCTCTCTGGTGAGTCATTACAGAAGTTACCTTTTTTTCTCTGCTTCTTTCAAGCGAAGGACACGTTTCATGGAGGGGCTGAGACCACCCCAGGGACAGGCCTAGCAAGTTTACACTTTGCCGAGTCCAGTTAGAGGACCCACTGAGGCCATCACAGGACCTCACCAGTCCTGTGCTGTGGGGGCCACAGACTCTCCTGACAACCAAAGGGATGGTCATGCCATCCCTGTTAGATCGGGGTTGTTTTCAGGCTATATAGCTGCCATCATGCTGGGTTTAATGAGAAAATGTCCACAAGTACCTTTTGGCATTCATGCAAATAACAATCAGACCATATGGCATAGTAATGAAGAGCATGGGTTCTGGGAACCATCTTCCAGCAGCTTCTCATCTCACTCAAAGTCAAAACCAAAGTACCTACCACATCTGCAAGGCCCCATGTGAACTAATCCCTGCCACTCCTCTGCCTTCCTCTGTCACTCAGCTCCAGCCATACTGATATCCTTGGTGTTTATCAAACATGTGAAAGATGTGTCCACCCCAGGGCCTTTGCACAGGCTGTTCCCACCTCCTGTGATGCTTTCTTCTAGACCTTTGCATAACTCATTCCCTCACTTCCTTAGGCCTCTGCCCAAGTGCCACCACATCACCCTGACCATCCTTTATACAATAGCACACTGACCCCAGCCATAATAACCTTCTTGTTTTCTCAGAGCATTTATCACTGCCTAATGTAGTATTTATTTACTGTTTTGTTTTTTTGTTTTTTTATAAACTGGCTCTGCCCACCAGAATGGATGGGAACTTTGTCTGACTTGGTTACTGCTATTTTCCCAACATCTAGTATATGTCTAGTGTATTATAGACCCTTAATATTGATTGATTACTTGATTGAATGAATGCCTACCTTTGTTTCTTGCTAACTGGGTGACCTTGAGCTTCTTAGCAGTTTCCAAGTCTATAAAACGGACATGATAATAGAGGCTCACATATTAAATGTAAGTCCTTTGCATGGCCAACACAATACAAGTGCTCCCTGGTGATAACTGACCTTAGACTATTATTACTTAGACCAAAAAATTAAGATAGAATGTACTAAAGAAAAGGAAAGAAGTGTGCAAAAGGCTGTCATGCTGAGAGATGACAGAGGTTCTGACCGGGTCAGGTGGTAGGAATCAGAAAAGCACCTCAGTAGGGGTAGCACTTGAGCTGGGCCTTTGGGTTGGGCAGGATCTCAGCAGGTCAGGAGGTCAGTACATTTTATAGAATGGTGGTGCAACAAAAGGGAACTGCGTGAGCAAAGACACAGGAGGCAGAGAGTTCAGGGACTGGTCAGGCTTGCTTTTTTTTTCGTTAAAAAAAAAAAAAGCTTTTAAAGTAAGAAGTGAGGAGGTATTGTATACAATCAGATAAAAATTCAGGTTCTGCCTCCTGTCAGCTCTGTGTCCTGTGACATTACTTAACCTCTCTAAGCCCTGGTTTCCTTATCTGGAAAAGAAATTTTAAAAGTACTTAGCTCCTAGCATTGTGCTGGCCATTTAACAAGACAATGCGTATAATCCCCTAGCACCACACCTGGATTCTAGTAAGAGCTATAAATGTGAGTTGGTGGTCCTGGAAAGAGCAGACCTGGGGGTAAGGAGCCCCGGGTGAAGTCTTCACCTCCACCCCTGACGTGCTTGGTGATTTTGCCAAAGTCGCTTGTCTGAGGTCCAGTGCCTCCTGATTCTCCTGAAAATCCTGTCCTCTGTAAGAACTATCACTGAGGCTGGTAGCTGCTTGCTGGGACCTGTGGCACTCGGGGCTGAACCTGCTCATACTTGTGTTTCCTCCAACAGAGCAGAGCCTCCCGTGGCCCCAGGAAGCAGCAGGCAGTGAGAGGTGTGGAGTCCCCAGTGCCTTCCTGTGCATGCCTGTAGCAGGTGAAAATGCACTGGAGACACAAGACGGAGACAGTAAATTGCTTCCTGTTGTCTTATGTCGGGAAAATAGTGCTGCTTTTACCCTTCTAGGCTTGGGCTGCCTCCCACAAGCCTTGTTTGCCTCTCCCACCTTTCTACTGCCTTTACCAGGCTGTGTGAGCTTAAAGAACAGACAAGTGGAGAGCAGTGACCCGGGAAGGGTTCCCTGCCTCTCATAGTCGTTTTCCTAGCCAGTGTCCTTCACAATCCTGCTTCCTCAGAACAGGGAAAGACACACCCAACCCTTGATTCCTTGACTGTACTGAGAGGAGAGACTAAGTCAGATGGAGGAGTCACTGAGGTTGCTGCTCCCTGAATATCTGGACATGCGAAAAGGAGTTCGTAAGAAAATGTAAAATATAATTCAGTCAGTGCACTGGCATCTACTAGACATTCACATTCAATCTACCTTGAATTCTCAGGAAGATTCTAAGAATCCCCTTCAACTGACAAATCCTTTCATGTTAGACACCTCCCCACCCCAGAATGCTGCAAGGAGTTGTTTGACCTGTTTCTCTGTTTCTCTCCCTTCCCTTCCCTTCCCTTCCCTTTCCTTCCCTTCCCTTCCCTTCCCTTCCCTTCCCTTCCCTTCCCTTCCCTCCCTTCCTTTTTCTTTCTCTTTCTTTCTTTCTTTCTTTCTTTCTTTCTTTCTTTCTTTCTTTCCTTCTTTTTCTTTCTTTCTTTCTTTCTTTCTCTCTCTTTGTTCCTTCCTTTCTTTTTGCATTTGTTTTCTTTTCTTTCTTTCTCTCTTTTTCTTTCTGTCTTTCTTTCTGTCTTTCTTTCTCTTTCTCTCTTATTGTGGAAAAATGAACAGAACATAAAACTTATATTTTCACTATTTTTATGTGTATAGTTCAGCAACATTAAGTGTATTCACATTATCATGCAGCCATCACCACCATCCATCTCTAGAACCTTTTTCATCTTACAAAATTAAACCTCTGTACCCATCAAACAGTAACTTCCCATTCCCCCTTTCCCTAGCCTTGGCAGCCATCATTCGACTTTCTGTCTCCACAGATTTGCCCTAAGGATAGAATCGTACAATGTTTGTCTTTTGTGACTTGCTTTTTCACTTAGTACAATTTCCTCTAGGCTCATCTCGGTTGTAGTATGTATCAGAATTTCATTCCTTTTTGAGGCTGAATGATATTCCATTATATGCACAGACCACATTGTGTTTATTCATTCATCTGTTGGTGGATTGCTTCCACCCTTTGAGTGATGCCACTCTGAACATGATTATATCAGTTTCTCCTTCAAATTGTGCATTAATCCTTTATTCCGATTATTGTGTAGTTGTTCTGATGGCAGTTAGCTAACACCTCTCTTTAACATCTACACCCTGGGCTCAGGAACTCGGGGAATAGCAAAGCAGCAGGAGGCAAGGGTCAGGGTGGGGGTGAGGGACAGCCAGGGTTGGGTCAAGACAAGGAACCAAAACATGCTGTATATTCACAGCTGTAACTTCCCTGGATTAGGAAGGTTCTCTTGGTAACCATTTATGAAGACTATGATTATTTCCTAGTGTCTGTGATTGTTTTCATAAGAAGCTAAGTGGTTCCCATGTTATTATAAAACCCAAGAGTTGTATGGAATTTTAACTGAAATACCAAAATCTAAGGCTATTTGCCTGTCATTCATCCATTTGTTCAACTTCCTCTGAGTTTACTGCTCTATTTAAATTGTTACAATCAGTGGTGGTTTTACTGAGTTCTGGCAAACAGAAAGAGGGGGAAAAAATCAGTGGAAAAAAGTAGGATTGAAGCAGATTCCCATTTAGGAAAAAGATGGGAGGCTGACAAGAAAGTACAGTGGTTCAGGTTGCTGACTGCTGACACATTGTGTGGCCAGGGCCAAATTACATACATGTCCAGGCAGAGCAAGTGGTCCTCTATACCAGTGTGGTGTCAAAGCACTGGGAAGAATCCATCCTCCATCCTGAGACAACTCCACCTCTCCCTTCCAATCAAGGTGCCTCACATTCCACCATTCAAGCACATTAGACATGTGACGATAGTTGTCCAAATGTGTCAGAAAGGGTTTTCCATTTTCAGAGCCACTCTCTAAAATGCAGATGTTCCTTCAAGAGAAGTCTGAATTTTATAGCCATAAGGACTTTTAGAGTTCCTCTAGCTCAATTGTTATCAAACTGTACTCTGAGGAATTTCTGGGCATACTGGGGCAAAGAAGGTCACAAGAGTCAAGCAGATAGGGCTCTGGGACCCCCATTCCTCCCCCACTAGTCAGAGCAATCTGCTTTTATCTGATTATAAACTTTTTTATATATATATAAGAACCAGTAGTTGAACTACCAAGGAAAGTGGTGTGGGATTTGAAAGCATCTGATCTAGTGCAACCCCTTTGTTTGACAGAGGAGGTCCAGAGAAGCTGAAAGTCACACAGCAAATTCATTCAACAAATATTTACCAAGCACCTACTATGAGCCAGACACACAGTAAATAAACATGAGTGGACAAATCCTGTGCCACAAAGAATGGGCTCTTCTCTTTAGGGTGGGTCCTCTGCAGATTTGCAGAGGATGGGGATTGGACACACGGGGAGCATCAGCAGGGAAGGGGACAGCCTTCCCCCCACCACAACGTGTGCCTGCCAGATTAGCCTCGTACCCCACATATGAGTGATGTCATCTCTCCTGTACATGCAAAAAGGAACAGGCGTATGTTCTCCTTAGCGTATTGTTCCCCTACTGTATTGTTCCCTCCTTGCTGATGCCCTACAATATGTGTACCTACTGTGTGCTGAGCAGTGCTGGCATATGAGGCTATAAAGCTGATGAGGGCATGGCTCCTGTTGCCAAGGAACCTCCTGCCTAACAGGAAAGAGAAAAGCTCCAGACAAATGACCACGCTGCAGAGTCAGCACTAAACGCCAGCCTTGGCATTAGGAAGGGAAGAGACACATCTATCCAGGGGAATGGGTTCTCTCTTATCTTCCCAGATTTTTAGTTAGGAACTTGGATGTTGGAGTCTGGAAGCCCTGGATTCAAAGCCCAGCTGGGCCATGGAACCATGCAGTCTGGGCAAGGGACAGGAACAGAGTTTCATATGAAAAATGTGGGTGATAATGATAGTTCCTTCCTGACGGGGTTGCTGTGAGATTATACATGATGAACACTTAACCTCAATAGATGTAGCTCTTATTTCTAGGGTTTACAAATAAGGCAATGGTGGGAGAGAAACATTCCAGACAAAGGCACTGCCCAGATACAGCGCCCCGAGGGCAAAGCAGGCAGCCTTGAACAGGACACTCCATGTGCTGGTGCAAAGAGCCATGGAAAGGAAGGTGTGATGGCAAATGACACAGGAAGGTGGATCCAGTGGCAGTAGGGCCCTTCCCATCCCAGATTGAGGACATAGGCCCCCTAAAATCGTTTATTAGCTTTGATCATTTTCTTATAGAATCCTTGGGATTTTGTGTATGTAAGATCTTGTCATCTGCAAACAGAGAGGTTTTACTTCTTCACGTCTGGATGCCTTTATTTCATTCTCATGCCTAATTGCTGGGCTGCCTTTAGCTCCTTTTATTTTTGGCTAGGTGAGAACCAGGCCTGGCAGGGTCAGAGAGAGGGACAGACTACCCTTTGGAGGGCTGGCCAGACAAGGGAGGGCACGCAGGCATAGCCCTGTGAGTGCCAGGGCAGACCTCTCAAGCCCCACTGTGACAAGTGCTCCCAGGCTAATGAGCAGAGGGGAGGACACAGGGAAATGCTTTTCTGTAGCACTCATAGCTGGAGCATATTTCTAGAGCATTCAGTAACTGGTTCTTGAGCAGCTCCCTGGTTCTTGGGGCTGAGGGCACAGAGATGACTCAGACTTAAATTTGGCACCCACGGTCTAATGAAAAAGTCTGATCAGTAATTAAGGTATTACAACCCAGCTTGACAAGGGTTACAACAGAGGTCTGTACAAAGTTCAGAAAAAACCTAGGGAAGGAAGCCAAGGAGCCCCGTCTAGTAGAACTCAGCCTTAAAGGAAGTGACATCAGAGCTGGTTGTAAAGAATTAATTGAGTGTATTGCCAGGCGGAGAAGAGAGGAACAGGCAGCCCAGGCAGAGAGAACAGCATTTGCAAAGGTATGAGGGTGTGCAAGAGCCAGGCCTGTGGAGACAAAGTGGAGTATCCAAGAGGGAAGTTGGGTCCCGATGGAAAAGGCTCTTGTGTGAGGTCAAAGGTTTTAACATGCAATGCGCCACACTGCCTGGCCCTCTCCCTCGGTTTCCAGAGTAGACTATGGTTTTGAGTACTTCTCTTTGGGGCTTCTGTGGTGCTGATCGGAGTAATGGGCAAAGAAGACAAGGCACCAAGAAAGCGAAGTGGATTTATATTAGAAGTGCAAGGTGCCCTTCAGCTAGGTCAGAGAGATTGGTGTGTGGAAGATAGAAAAAATGCGAAGAGGGAACAAATGCAAGCTACGGTTTTTGAGGGGAGAAAGGGAGATTTGCTGGCAAGCAGCTGACACAGGAAGTGGCACAGTAGGGTAATGGATGGGAGAAGAGGTGCTGTGGGAGTTGTTTTGTTTTGTTTTTGTTTTTGTTTTTGATTTTACCTCTCTTAGAATCTTTGGTAAATGTTTAAGTTATTTTCCAGCTGTTTTCTTCCTGGATGTTGGACTTGAATCTCTTCTGAATGCAGTACCATGGTTAGACTGGACACAAGACAGCCCAGTTTCATTTGGGTTGCCAAATGGGGAGGTGGGGGTTATCCTGTGTGTCCTATTTGTGGCCTGGCAGCCATGGCAAGCCATTAGAGTTTCATTGGGAGAAAGAGGTGATTGGATGTGTGGTTTTTTAGAAAGATTATGTGGCTTCTGGGTTGAGGGGACCCAGATCAGAATCAGGATGACTATTTAGGAAGCTGTTAAACAGTTGAGCAGAGATATTATCTACGTCTGAACCAGAGCAGCAGTGGCCCAAATGGCCATTATCTCTGCTTTTTAGCAATCTGTGGTGCAAATCTTAAAGCAGCTCTAAGTACGAGAGGCCAGCAGTTGGGAAGGAAATTCCCTTTAACTGTGGGGTAGTTCAGATTTTAATACCCTACCCTAGGGCCTTAGATTTTCTTTGTGTAACTACACACCAGGAAGGAAGTTTATTTGAGTAGGACAGGGTTTCACCTGAGAGACTCACCTGTCACTTCTGCAGTGCTTGGAGACATCTAGACAGGACCACTTTCTTTTTGTTCTGTTGACTCACACATACACTCCAGGAAGTTTCTCTCTGGGAATTTATAGAGTCTGTCCTTACATTTGCAGAAGGAAGCAGCCACATGTAAGGTTTGCAGTCAGTCACTGGGGAGATGATTGCTGTTGGTACTGGCCAATTAACCAGCAGGACAGAAAGTTCTTGGATGAACAAGGACACAGCCCCAGCCTTCCCAAAGGCACATTGGAATAGGGGGAGAAGTGGGAGCCTTACTCATGTTTCCATCTCCAGCAGCTTGGCCTAGCATAACACCTGGTACTGCATCATTGCTTAATTAATAGTTCCTGAATATATTAATGAATTAGCATAACAAGAAGCCCTGAAAATGGTCACATTAGGTCAGGATTGTGATGTGTTAAAAAGAATTCATCCATTCACTCATTCATCATTTACTCAGCTCCTCCTGCCATTCAGCTTTGGATTAGGCAATGGTTCATAGTCTTGGCTGAATCTGAAGAGTTTTCAAAAATCCTGATACTCAGACCACACGCCAATCAAAATCAGAATCATTTGTGAGGGTGGGAACCAGACATTAGTGGTTTTTGGTTTGTTAAGTCTCCCTGTAGGATTCCAGTGTGTAGCCACAGTTAAGAACCTATGGGCTAGGTACTGGAATAATAGGTGAATATCATATTGTCCCTGCCCTTATAAGGATCAAAGTCTAAGTGAAGGATACCTGAATTAATTAATTCATTCATTCATTCATTCATTCATTCTCTCACTCATCCATCCATCCATCCATCCATCCATCCATTAGAATACAGAACATTAAATGCCTTAATGGAGATATGGAAACAATACTGTGGAAATCCGCAGGAAGAAATGTTTACATGTGGCTAAAGGATATAAAAAAGCTTCAAAGAGGAAGGAAATTTTAACATGAGTTTTGTATGATAAATAGAAGTTCAGTGGTGCCTGGCTGACTCAGTCAGAAGAGAATGTGACTCTCGATCTCAGGGTCATGGGTTCAAGCCCCACATTGGGTGTAGAGATTACATAAACAAACAAACAAACTTTGAAAAGAGAAGTTCATCATCTTCCTTCCTTCCTCCATCCTTTTCTTCCTTCCTGTCTTCCTCCCTTCTTTTCTTCCCATCTTCTTTATCGACTTTCCATCCCTCTCTTTCTCCTTTTCATCCTCCTCACCTGGTTGTTGCAGGCAGGCTCTGAGGTAGGCCCCGAAGGAGAGAATAGTGTACGAAAATGAGGTCCCCGCTCTGAAGGTACATCCTCTTCCACAAGGAGGGAATAACATGTGTAGAGCTTGAAGGCTGAAAGAACTTGGGGTGTCTGGGGACAGTGGTTTCATTATTATTGGAGTATACAACATCATGCTAGCAGCCTAAAGAATTTGGACTTTTCCTTAAAGGCATTTAGGAGCGTAATGATGGTGTGATGAGATTTAAAACAGTGCTTACCACATTTTAGGTGGTACCTGAAGTGACTATAAATTGCACACCGTCACGGTGTTAATATTGAGTCACGTTGGTTTTCATTTCTTCTGATTACTTGCAGGAGAGTCTCAATTTAGTAGAGGTAGATCTTTAATACCTATATTGCAAGTATTCATCTTTTTTTTTTTTTTTTAATGAAGAACCTTCCTCAAAATATCTGGCTAGAATTTAATCACATTGTTTTGTTGTCATCCTATTTATTTTAATATAAAGCTTCTAGTAAATGGCAAAAAAAAAAAACCCAACAAAAAACAAAAACAGAAGACTGGCTTTTCATATGTGGTAGTAAAATAAACTTGAGCTTTAAAAAAAAAGTGGATCTGTTAAAAATATACATCAAGTAAATGATGGTACAAAAAACACATTGATGCAGCAAAGATTATAATGGGAGTAGTTAAATCACAGAAGGAGAGATCCATCCAGTTCATCAGTTTTTCTCTTTATGGGTCACGCTTTTGGTGTCAAGTCTAAGAACTCTTTGCTTAGCCCTGGACCCTGAAGATTTCCTCTAATAAATTTTTCTAAAAGGTTTATGGTTTCATGTTTTACATTTAAGTCTGTGAACCACTTTGGGTTCATTTTCTTATGAAGTATGAGGTTCCGAGTGAGGGTCCATTTTCTTTTTTGCCTATGGATATCCAACTGGTCTAACTCTATCTGTTGAACACACCTTTTCTCCAGGTAAATTGATTTTGCACCTGTGTCAAAAATCTCCTGGGCATATTTGTGCAGGTGTGTTTCTTGGTTCTCTATTCTGTTCCATCGGTCTGTGTCTACCCCTCCACCAATGCTATGGTCTTGATTATTGTAGCTATATAATCCGTCTTAATATCAGGTAGTCAGATTGCTCCCATTTTATTCTTCTTTTAAAAAATAATTTTACCTATTCCAGTTCCTTTGTCTTTCCCTATAAATTTTAGAATGGTCTCCTCTGTATCTACAAGGCATCTTGCTGAGATTTGGATAGGAATGCCATTAAATCTGTACATTGATTTGGGGGGAGTTGACACATTTACTATGCTGAATCTTCTAATCCGTGAGCACTGCGTATCTCCCCATTTATTTAGATCCTTTATTTCTTTCATCAGCATTCTGTAGTTTTTAGCATACAAGTTCTTCTTTTGGAAGAACTTATACAAATTCTTCTTTTGGAAGAACTTATACAAGTTCTTCTTTTGGAAATGTATTGATTTCCTGTCATTCCGTAAGGGTATTGTCGCCAAGTGTGAGATTCTGAGTTGACATTTCTTTTCCTTTGGCATCTGAAAATATTGCATCACTTCCTTTGCATCTCCATATTTTCTGGTGATAAATCTACTGTCTTTCTCATAGTCAGGTGTTTTTCTCTGGCTGCTTTTAAGACTTTTTCCTTTAGTTTTCCAAAGTTTAATGTGTCCTGGTGTGGGTTTTGAGAGAGGGTTATCCTGTTTGAGGTTTACCCAGCTTCTTGATTCTGTAGGTTTATGTCTCTTACCAAATGTAGGGAGTTTTCAGCCACTATTTCTTCAGGTACGTTTTCATCCCCACTCTTTTTCTTGTCAACTTCCAGGACTATGACTACATGAATGTGAGGTCTTTTGTTATACAGTCCCACAGATCCCTGGGGCTCTGTTCTTTTTTTTTTTTTTTTTTTTCTTCTAGACTGTTTTCCTTCTGATGTTCAGATTGGGTTGTTTCTATGTCTTCCAATTACTGATTCTTTCCTCTGTTTCCTCCATCCTGATGTTGAGCCCAACCATTGAGTTTTTATTTCAGTTACCAGATTTTTCAGTTCTAAAATTTCCATTTGGTTCTTTTTTTTCCTTCTTCTTCTGTTTCTTTGCCCAGATTTTCTATTTTTTCATGTGTTGCAAGCATGGTCCCATTTGCACATTGAAGCATTTTTATGATGGTTACTCTAAAATGTTTGTCGGCTCATCCTAGCATCCCTGTCATCTTGGCAGTGGTATCATGATTGCTTTAAAAAAAAATTTGATATAAAGTCTTCCCAGTTTTCCATATGAGAAATGATTTTCAACTAAAATATATGCATTTTAGGGGTGCATTTGAGACTCTGGATCATATTAAGTTTTCTGTTTTATGAGACACCTCTTTGGCAGGGGAAGCAGGGGGCAGTGGGAGGAGGGTGTACTGCCTCATTACTTCCAGGTGGGGGTAGAAGTCCAGGTTCCCTGCTCAGCTTCTGTGACATCTGAAGAGGGAGGGTTCTTCATTACTTATGAGGCCGGGGAAGTTCTGGCTCCCTACCAGGCCTCCAGGAATAACTCCCTGGCTGGGAGGGGTAGAGGTGCCTCCTTACTGTTCCGCCTGTGGCCTCCACTGACTCTGGAGGGATGGGGTACAGAGCCTGTCTCTGCCTGAGGAGGATGAAAGTCCCTCCGAGGGACTGTAGGACCACCACTCCAGCAGGAAGGTCAGGTTACTTTGTAGCCTGGCAAGGGGGGACATCTTGGCTCCACCCAGCCTCTGCTAGCCTTTGCTAGCAGCAAAGATTATAATGGGAGTAGTTAAATCACAGAAGGAGAGATCCATCCAGTTCATCAGTTTTTCTCTTTATGGGTCACGCTTTTGGTGTCAAGTCTAAGAACTCTTTGCTTAGCCCTGGACCCTGAAGATTTCCTCTAATAAATTTTTCTAAAAGGTTTATGGTTTCATGTTTTACATTTAAGTCTGTGAACCACTTTGGGTTCATTTTCTTATGAAGTATGAGGTTCCGAGTGAGGGTCCATTTTCTTTTTTGCCTATGGATATCCAACTGGTCTAACTCTATCTGTTGAACACACCTTTTCTCCAGGTAAATTGATTTTGCACCTGTGTCAAAAATCTCCTGGGCATATTTGTGCAGGTGTGTTTCTTGGTTCTCTATTCTGTTCCATCGGTCTGTGTCTACCCCTCCACCAATGCTATGGTCTTGATTATTGTAGCTATATAATCCGTCTTAATATCAGGTAGTCAGATTGCTCCCATTTTATTCTTCTTTTAAAAAATAATTTTACCTATTCCAGTTCCTTTGTCTTTCCCTATAAATTTTAGAATGGTCTCCTCTGTATCTACAAGGCATCTTGCTGAGATTTGGATAGGAATGCCATTAAATCTGTACATTGATTTGGGGGGAGTTGACACATTTACTATGCTGAATCTTCTAATCCGTGAGCACTGCGTATCTCCCCATTTATTTAGATCCTTTATTTCTTTCATCAGCATTCTGTAGTTTTTAGCATACAAGTTCTTCTTTTGGAAGAACTTATACAAATTCTTCTTTTGGAAGAACTTATACAAGTTCTTCTTTTGGAAATGTATTGATTTCCTGTCATTCCGTAAGGGTATTGTCGCCAAGTGTGAGATTCTGAGTTGACATTTCTTTTCCTTTGGCATCTGAAAATATTGCATCACTTCCTTTGCATCTCCATATTTTCTGGTGATAAATCTACTGTCTTTCTCATAGTCAGGTGTTTTTCTCTGGCTGCTTTTAAGACTTTTTCCTTTAGTTTTCCAAAGTTTAATGTGTCCTGGTGTGGGTTTTGAGAGAGGGTTATCCTGTTTGAGGTTTACCCAGCTTCTTGATTCTGTAGGTTTATGTCTCTTACCAAATGTAGGGAGTTTTCAGCCACTATTTCTTCAGGTACGTTTTCATCCCCACTCTTTTTCTTGTCAACTTCCAGGACTATGACTACATGAATGTGAGGTCTTTTGTTATACAGTCCCACAGATCCCTGGGGCTCTGTTCTTTTTTTTTTTTTTTTTTTTTTCTTCTAGACTGTTTTCCTTCTGATGTTCAGATTGGGTTGTTTCTATGTCTTCCAATTACTGATTCTTTCCTCTGTTTCCTCCATCCTGATGTTGAGCCCAACCATTGAGTTTTTATTTCAGTTACCAGATTTTTCAGTTCTAAAATTTCCATTTGGTTCTTTTTTTTCCTTCTTCTTCTGTTTCTTTGCCCAGATTTTCTATTTTTTCATGTGTTGCAAGCATGGTCCCATTTGCACATTGAAGCATTTTTATGATGGTTACTCTAAAATGTTTGTCGGCTCATCCTAGCATCCCTGTCATCTTGGCAGTGGTATCATGATTGCTTTAAAAAAAAATTTGATATAAAGTCTTCCCAGTTTTCCATATGAGAAATGATTTTCAACTAAAATATATGCATTTTAGGGGTGCATTTGAGACTCTGGATCATATTAAGTTTTCTGTTTTATGAGACACCTCTTTGGCAGGGGAAGCAGGGGGCAGTGGGAGGAGGGTGTACTGCCTCATTACTTCCAGGTGGGGGTAGAAGTCCAGGTTCCCTGCTCAGCTTCTGTGACATCTGAAGAGGGAGGGTTCTTCATTACTTATGAGGCCGGGGAAGTTCTGGCTCCCTACCAGGCCTCCAGGAATAACTCCCTGGCTGGGAGGGGTAGAGGTGCCTCCTTACTGTTCCGCCTGTGGCCTCCACTGACTCTGGAGGGATGGGGTACAGAGCCTGTCTCTGCCTGAGGAGGATGAAAGTCCCTCCGAGGGACTGTAGGACCACCACTCCAGCAGGAAGGTCAGGTTACTTTGTAGCCTGGCAAGGGGGGACATCTTGGCTCCACCCAGCCTCTGCTAGCCAGGATGGGAACGCGGCTCTGGTGTTTTCTGTGGTGTTTGGCTGCAAATAGAGCAATTTTCATCTAGAAGTTTTCTATTTTGCTAGGCTGCCCCTTTCCTGTCTTTTTAGCTCGAAGTCTCAGATATATAGGGCCAAACAAGAGCCCAGGGAACTCATCACTGTGTCATTCTTTGGGTCCTGGGATTCCTAGCTGGTCTGCCTTTGACTCTCCACCTTTTAGACTTGTCTTATGTTTAAGTATAATGTTCAGGGTTTTTCATTGTATTTGGCAGAAAAATAGGGAAAAGTGACTGTACTCAATCCCCCCTGAACCAGATGTGCCAGTATGTTTTAAGAGGTCTCCAGGTACCCAGGGTTGAGAGCCACTGATATAGGCCATAAGCTTCATGAGGGCTGGGGTTGTGTCTATTCTTTACCTGTAATAACTTCTGTACCTGATGCCTCAGTAAGGATTTTTTGGATGGATGGATAGGTGGAAGGAAGGGAGGATGGGTGGGTGGGTAGGTGGATGGGTGGGTGGATGGATGAATAAATGAATGCATATGAGAATGGAACGAGCAGCCAGAATGGTTCACTCTCACCAATGCCCCCATACACACATACCTTCAGTCTAGCTAGACACAAGCCTGGCCCCAGCACCAGTAGGGGGCTTGGCCAGCAGGTGGCGCTGAGGAGCCCCAGGTGTGGTCCTGGGATGACTGCTGCAGTGAGGTCACTTGACTGAAGGAAACAGACATTAAAGAAACTCCCAATTACCTAGGAGCACTCTCTTATAAACATCTCATCTACTTCTCCTTTCTCTTCTGCCAGCTCTTTTATTTACCTCAATATCATAAATACTTCTTTTTTTCTCTCTCTCAAGAAGAGAACAGACTGGATAACTTTGATCATCGAAAGTGCCTTTCTCAAGGCTTAATCTCCAGGGATTTGGAACAAAAATAAAACATTATTCATCATGTCCTGAAATGATACGTGTGTGTATGCTGGGCCCGGTGGTGTGTGCAGTGTCTTTGTCTAATGTTAGCACAGATGTTCATAGTTCCAATTCCATGAAATCTTTATTTAAAGTGTCTATTCACTTCTCTCTTACGAGAGTGAAAAGGTGAGTGAGCTAGAGCAGGAGGTCTGAAGCCCACTCAAATATCCTAGAAGGTGGGTATCACTTGGGCCTTTAGCGAACTTGGTCTTCAGTCATTTTTGGACCTTAGTGCAGGGCACCAAGCCCCATAAACTCCAGAAATCTCTGTTTCCACACCATTAAAATGGAAGAAAAAAAAATGATCCCTTTATCATAAAGTCAGTGTGAGGATTCAGTGAAGCAACATGGAAACCCTCCTAGCCCAATGCTGGTATGTAGGAAACCTTTGAAATCTTACTTTTCTTTTTGTTCATTGCTTTTCAAGGCCAGAGAGTAAGAGAGAATGGAGCTGAGATTTTTATACTCCTCTGTTTACCATTTAGTGGTAATCATCCTTCAGTGTCCCATCCCTGGCCTCATTTCAGTATCCCAGCCTGTCCCACCAGGGGTAGGGCATGGGAAGCAGAGACAAACAAGTCCAACCTCCCAAAGTCTTAAGCCAAGTTATCAATGAGAGAAGATCACAGAGGCACAGGAGGAGAGGGGTGATGTCACTCAGTCACGTCCATTCCACTTCTAAGGATTAAGAAGTTATGTGTGACATTGTGCCCCTTCCACAAGAAACCACGAGATTTATTTTATCTAAAACTCAGTTCCAGCTAAAGCTGTCTTTCTGTTAAGCAACTATTTTGCTTTCATGCAAACAACACTAGAATCTTGTAATTGATCCTGTTTTCTTCTTTGTTCTGGCTCCTGGGAAGCTCAGAGTCAAAACTGTGGCCCAACTCTAGTGGTCCGTTAGGATCCACCTTAGTTTCATCCTTAATTGCCTAACATTCTTTACTCCCCTTTAAAAAAAAATCCTAGTGCCTGGTAGGTATTTTTAGGGAGCAATACTAGTGTATGAAGATAGGTTTTTAAAACAGAGATATGGAAACCTAGACAGCCCCTTGCTTGAACTACTGAATTTTTTTTAATCAACTTTTTTGAGATATAATTTACATACTATGAAATTCACCCATTCTAAGTAAATCATACAATTCAATTATTGTTAGTAAATTTCCAGAGTTATACAATCATCATCAGAATTCAATTTTAGGGCATTGCCATGACTCTCAAAGATTCCTTCCTGTTTCCACGTCTAGTTTCGGGCAACCACTAATCTACTTTCTGTCTCTATGGATATCCTATTGTGGACTTTTTACGTGAGTGGAATCATACAGTGTGTTGCCTTTTGTGTCTACCTTCTTTAGGAGTTAGCATTTTGGTTTTGCAATTTATCCTTGCTATAGCATGCATCAGTACTTGTTTTGGTTTTTTTTTTTAATTGACAACTAACATTCCATTGCATGGTTATACCGTCTTTTGATTATCCATTCACCAGTTGATGAAAATCTGGGTTGTTTCTACTTTTCGGCTATTATTAATAATGCTAGAAATAGTCACATGCAAATCTGTGTGTGGATCTCTTGAGTAGAAATCTCGGTGTGGAACCACTTGTTATTATGATAACTATGTTTAACTGTTTGAGAAACTACCAGACTTTTCCACAGTGGATGCACCATTTTACATTCCCACCAGCAGTATATGAGGATCCTAATTTCGCCAGAGTCTTATCATTATTATCTGTCTTTTAAAAGTATAGTCATCGAGTAGACGTGAAGTGGTGTCTCATTGTGATTTTGATTTGCATTTCCCTGATGACCAGTGGTGTGGAGCATCTTTCCACAAGCTTCTGAACCACTCCTGTACCTTCTTCAGTGAACTGTCTATTCAGATCCTTTGCCCATTTTTAAATTGGGTTATTTGTCTTATTGAGTTGGAAGAATTCTCCAAATATTCTGGATACGTCAGACATACAATCTATCAGATATATGATGTACAAATATTTTCTCCCATTCTGTAGCTTTTTCCTTTCTTAGTGGTACCTTTTGAAACATAAGAGTTTTAAATTTTGACAAAGTCTATCTTAGCAATTTTTCTCTGTATGGGTTGTACCTCTGGTGTTGTATCTAAGAAATCTTCGGCTAACTCTAGGTCTCGAAGCTTTTCTCTTATGATTTCTTCTGATAGTTTTAAGAGGTTTAGCCGTTACATTTAGGACTAATGTCAGTTTGAGTTAGTTTTTGTGTGTGGTGTGAGGGAAAGGTCTAGATTCATTATTGTGCATGGAGAGGTCAGTTATTGCAGCACTGGAGCCATTTCATTTGTCCCCTGCCTTCTTCTCTCCCTTCCTCTACTTCAGCATGCCTGCAGATGAGCAACACTGCTCCTCAGTGGCAGCCGTGGCCCCCACTTTCTTGTCACTTCAGTTCATGAGACCAACAGACTCTCTTGGCTGTACAACCCCAGTCCCAGTTTTCCAGAAGAGAGAATGGGACTTGGCCCTTCCGGGTCAGAGGACATCCCCTAGTCCAAACACATGTCTAAGGATCAGATTTACCCTGCCAGGGGCCCACCCCTAGGTGGATGATGGTCCTCAGAGAAGGAAGCTGGTGAGCTGGGCAAATACCCCCACAAGGAGTCTATTCCAGGGTCATTTCTAGGGTCATTATCTTATATTTGGCATTCCGGATTCCCTATGAACTAGCTTGACATTTCCAGCTTGGGGCTCACACAGGTCATACCCTCAGAATTTGTTTTTGCTTGACCTGCATTCAAGTGCTCAAGAAAACAAATAAAACAATTGAATAGTTGGCATTTTAAAACTAAAAGATTTCGTGTACAAATCCAGCTTTTATGCTTCATTTTAAAAATAGGCAGATCTGGGTCTACAGCAGTTGGTGGCATCTGAGCAAAGAATATACCCTCCAGGGTGCCCCAGTCCCCGCCACTCCCTCTTGCTCCACACACAGTCCCCTGTTCTTATTTTTTTAATTTTTTATTGTTTATTATTTTTGAGAGAGAGAGAGACAGAGAGAGAGACAGAGACTGAGAGCAAACAGGGAAGGGGCAGAGAGAGAGGGAGACACAATCAGAAGTCGGCTCCAGGCTCTGAGCTCTCAGGACAGAGCCCGACGTGGGGCTCGAACTCACAGACCGGGAGATCATGAGCTGAGCTGAAGTCAGACGCTTAACCGACTGAGCCACCCAGGTGCCCCTAGTCCCCTATTCTTATTAACTTTCCCTCCCTGACTCTGTGAGACATTTGAATATGTGCCTGCACCCCCAGAAAACTCTTCAGGGGTGCTCTCATCTGCCTCTTGCTTCTTATCCAGAGACTAACTCTTAACCCAGCACTGCCCTCGATTCGAAGTCAGACATGTTCCTGCAGCACTGAGTTCATAACAGGATTTTGCTATTTGCAGTCTGCTTTCTGCACCATGTGTCAGTAGCATTGACACCCAAGTCTGGGTGTTTTATGGAAATTATGCCTTGGCCAGATTCGGTGAGAATCTGCTGCACTTGGTGTACTTCATGCATGGCACCTCTCTTGTGTAATTAGAGCAAATAAATTAATATTCAGACTTACTTGACTAAAATAAGCATCCAGCGCCAGGGATTCCCAGCGAGTAAAACAGTTGGGAATAGGGAGTGGTGGGTGAGGCACTTTAGAATCCATCAAGAAAGGAATCCCAAACTCTCACTTTTCACTAAAGAAAATAAAAGCTGTGTTAAGAATGTGGAAGAGTTTCCTTTGAAAACATTTTTTTCCAGTGGAATACCTCTATTTTGTTTTGAAAAATGAATGCAGTTCGTTCCTGCTTTTTTCCCTGTTACAAAACTAAGATGCTCTCATTGTTGATATCTGGGGAAATGCCAGGAATAATCAACATCACCTCCCACCCAGAGGAAACCATTGTTAACATAACGTAATAGAGACTCACCCTCATTCTAAACCTGATAATAGAATCATCCTGCACAAACAACATCTGTTATAAATTTAATTTCATTATAAGCATTTTTCCGTATAACTAATGGTGCTCCATAAATGTGATTATCAATGACCGCATGATATTCTACTCTGTAGCTATCCCATAATGTATTTCATTTCCAAATGTTAGATTTATTTCCTCATACTGGCTATCATAAATGATGTTGCAGTAAGCATCCTTGTGTGTGAATCTGTACTCATCTTTTGGATTAGCATGAGAGAAATTTCTAATAATAAAGTTTCCAGGGGCGCCTGGGTGACTCAGCCGGTTGAGCGTCCAGCTTCGGCTCAGGTCGTGATCTCACAGTTCATGAGTTTGAACCCGCATCAGGCTCTGTACTGGCAGCTCAGAGCCTGGAGCCTGCTTTGGAATCTGTGTCTCCCTCTGTCTCTGCTCCTCCCCAGCTCATGCTCTGTCTCTTTCTCTCTCTCTCTCCTTCAAAAATAAATAAAAACATTAAAAAAAAAGTTTCCAGCAAAAAGTAGAAAAGTTACATGAAAGGTATCAATATTCATCAATTAGCATAAATCTTACCTCAAATTTGTGTTGGTCTAGACATCCTCATGAAAAATATGCCCATGTCTTCTGTAGTTAGATCCTCCTTCCTGTGTCTCTTGCTGGCTCTCATCCATGTGGTTTTCCAGAGTCCATCCAACAAACTTCTTTTGAGATCTGTTATGTGCCGGCCTGATGCCAGCATGGGAGAATGGCAGTGAGTGAAAAGGTGTTGCCCCCACCATGAAGGATGAGACGTACCCTTGATGGTGACCGGTGTCTCACTTTAGAAACAGAAATAGTGGACGCTTTCCATGTTCTAGACGTGCTCCCTGTTTAGTTAGGGAGAATCAGCTAAAGAAAGAATAGTAAGCTAGGTGATGTAAAGGGAAGTGTTAGAAGCGATGTGGGGACACCCAAGGGGGTGCTTTAAGGCAAATGGTGCCCCAGAGGGGGGAAACAGCACAAGCAAAGGCATAGAGATGTAAAGACTCACCATTCCGGCAATTCCCTCCCAATTCCTCGAACTCAGCTCTGTACTTTCATTCTTTCTTCTCTTCATCCTTAAATTCTTCTGCCTTCCTCCTGGAGAACTTCTACTCATCCTTCAAAGCCCAGCTCACAGAACACTCCTTCTCCAGTGTTCTTCTTGGCATCCATACTCCACCTTGAGAGTGGCTGTTTCTCCTTCCTCTGTCCTGTCAGCTGCTTTGATCTTACCTCAGTCATCATTTTTGTCCCAGTTACATTCTAGAATTTTTAATGTTTCAAAAATTTTTTTTTAATTTTTGATACTGTTCATTTATCTTTTGTCTTTATTCTCACGTTAATTGACGAACTCCTTGAAGTCAGGGGTAGTGTATCAGTTAAGATTTAGTTTGGCTGTGTGTGATAGAAAACCTATGCTACCCAGAAGTGGAGAGCCCTGACTTATTTGGCAGCTCTTATAGTCATCAGAGACCTCAGCTCCATCCAAATTGCTGCTTCAATGTTCTCGTTTTTTGACTCTTCCTCATGGTCCCAACAAGGCTACTTAAGCCCTGTTCATCCTATCAACATTCTGTCCAGCTGGAAGAATGAAGGGCCAAAGAAAAGAATACATCCTCCCTTTAGGGCTGCTTTTTGTAAGTTGCAAACTACACTTCTGTTTCCATTTCATCGGAACTTAGTCACATGACCATACCTAGATACAAAGGAGTCTGGAAAATGTAGTCTGTACTCCAGGCAGCTGTGTATTCAGCTAAAAAATAGAAGTCTGTTACTAAATAGAGGAGAAATAATTATGGAAGACCATTGGCAGGTTTTGCCACAGTGAAAAACAAGGTCAAAGATGATTCCTCTGAGTCAGACTGGGCCAGCTCTGGGATCATTGTGTTACCCAGAAATGGAAGAAAACACAACAGCTACTATTGTTGAGTATGTCCTATATGTCAGGCACTGTACTAGGTGCTTCCACCCTATTTTAGAGATGAGGAAGATGGAGACGGTGCAGTGAAATATCTGGCCCAGCTAATTAGAGCAGAAACAAGATTAGAGCAGAGATTAGCTGGTTTACAAAGTTTAGGTTCTTAACCACTGGCCAATTCTTCCATCCAAGTGAGCTCCACGCCTTCTGTGAATCAGCATTGCTGAAATGGCTAGAAAAGCGGGAAGGTGAGGCCACTGGGAGCCTCATTTAATGTCTAGCATCTCTCCAAACCCACCAATTCCTCTTGCCTTCCCTTCCTATTAGCAGAGATCCCTACCTATTGGTCTCTTTTTATCTAAAACCAATATCTGCAAGTTCTACTTAGGTAAATAGTTGCCACTGAGAAAGGAGTATTTCTAATTTGGAGTGAGGTCCAGGACACCTCTTCGTGCATACCTCCCATGATGGGGGGCTTACTATATCAAGGCAATTCATTGCATTGCTTTCAGCGGAGAGCTGTATTCTTTGGCAGTTCGAGGTGCTTATTCTTCAGTTAGTTCTCAACTAAGGACCATTTTGCCTCCCAATGGATATCTGGCAATGTCTAGAGATATTTTGGTCTGTCATGACTGGGAATGGATGAGAGGGTGCTACTGGAATCTAGTGAGTAGAGGCCAGGGATGCTGCTAAACATCCAACAAAGCACAGGACAGTCCTTCACAGCAAATAATTATCCAGCTCAAAATGTCAACAGGACAAAGGTTGAGAAATAGACTAAGGTTTGAATCTTGACATCGCCAGTCTCTTCCTAGCTGTGTGACCCTGAGTAGGTTGCCTTGCCTCTCTGAGCCTGAGCTGTTTCCTCGTGTCTACCTTGGTGATCATCACATGCCCTCCCTATGTGCTTGTGGCAGGCATTTAATAACTGATATCTGAAAAGCCCAGAGCTTGGCTCCTTACCATCGTAGCTGCTCTCGTCAACATTCCCAGGATGTGGAAGGAACGTTGAATACCTTTGTTTATTTGCTGGCACATGGGCCTGATTAGATTACACTGTTTGTAATCTTTCTGGAAAAAGTCCCACTGCAGCTAATGGTTTTGGAATGGAGCCATTCCCTTAATTCAAAATTAATGGCTTGCTCGTGCACACAAGCCTCTTAGAGAGAAGGGATTCATTTCTGCTGATCCCCCAGTCCTCGTCACCTGGGAATTGTCAGAGCTTTCCCACCCCACTGTCTCAACGACCCTCCCAACAGCCCAGGGAGGTAATGATGCTTTCCCTACTTTAACAGGGAAAGTAATTGGAGACGTGGCTGTTGACCCAAGCTCTGCACAGCCCATCAAGTGGCAGAGCCCGGGTGAGAACTTTCTCCTTCCATCATCCGCTTCTTTAGGGACATAGTGCTATAAGGAAGCTACAGGTGCCCACCTTTCTCCCCCAATTGCCCTGTCCACAGTGCCTCCTCCAGCTTCTATTCCCTGTCCCCCAGAGCACACCCTCTAGCCTGCACCATCTCTGTAGGCTTGGCCTTGATCCCAGAGACGGGCACCTCAGAACCTGATGGGGTCTGGGCAGCCTGAAGGGAGCATGGATGGCCTCCTGTGTAGCATTAGGTGCAATGAGGATCCACGTCCCCGGATACTTCCCGCTCGCAGCCTGATGTCCCTTTGGCGTTTATAGAGAGAAAACCATTCAACCATCAGTTTTTCAAAATGCAGATGTCCGAGGGAAGGGAAAGCACCTTACATTAGTTATCTCACTGAGTAGGGCATGTTCAGGGATTGGGTAAGAGGAATGGAGACCAGGAATGGCATACGAGCCTGTGACCCAGGCAGCCACACAGGCCCTGTGCTCAGGAGGGCCCCCGTCTCGGTTTCGTGTTCTGCTGTTGCCATCTTGAAATTCTTAATAATTTTTTAATTTTTAATTTTGCCCTGGGCCCTGAAAATTACATAGCCAGCCCTGAGTGAGACAGGAGGTCAGTGTTGATGTGGCTGCTCCTTCTACCCTCTGGGTGCCCACCCTGTGGGACCCACTTTTTAGGGTTCCCTCAGGCTTCCTCCTCTTTCCCTGACACCCTCACCCCCACCCCGCATTCCTCAGGGGAGGCAGGTGCCAAGATAGGTCTGTAGTCAGCAGGTGGGTGCTCCATTTGCCTTTCCAGGAATCCTGCTCAATTCCATGGTTTCAGAGAACAAAGTGGATTTTCTTACTTCTGAAGCAGATCACTGAGCCGAAAGGAACTTTTCACCAGTAGATATCTGTTGAATGATTCGTAGCACCCTGCCCCTCACTCACTGGCTCATCCCTTTACCAAATATGCATTTATCTTTGGCTTCTATGTCTAAGCAAAATAACATGTCCAAGCTACAAAGGAGAACATGTGATAAAGAACTGTGCTTACAGAGATAGGAAGATAAATATATATAAATTTATATATATTTTTATATATTACTTATATAAATATATATGTGATATTAATTTATATGTGTGTAAATTTATAAAAATATATTTATGTGAGATTAATTTATATGTGTGTAAATTTATATATATATAAATTTATATATATTTTTATATATGTGATATAGAACTGTGATATACGTGTGTGATATAGAACTGTGATATATATATGTGATAAAGAACTGTGCTTACAGAGATAGGAAGATAAATATATATATATAAATTTATATATATTTATATACATATTTATATAAATATATATGTGATATTAATTTATATGTGTGTAAATTTATATAAGTATATTTATGTGATATTAATTTATGTGTGTAAATTTATATATATAAATTTATATATTTATATATTATTTATATAAATATTTATGTGATATTAATTTATATGTGTGTAAATTTATATATATATAAATTTATATATATTTTATATATGTAATATAGAACTGTGGTATATGTGTGTGATATAGAACTGTGATATATATATGTGATAAAGAACTGTGTTTATAGAGATAGGAAGATAAATATATATATATAAATTTATATATATTTATATATATTATTTATATAAATATATATGTGATATTAATTTATATGTGTGTAAATTTATATAAATATATTTATGTGATATTAATTTATGTGTGTAAATTTATATATATATAAATTTATATATTTATATATATTATTTATATAAATACATATGTGATATTAATTTTCCCCAACATTTTCTCACTCAAAATATTGATAGAAAAGTTGGAAGCAATGTACAGCGAGCACCTATATATCTACCACCTAGGTTACAAATTAACATTTTGCTCTTTTTGCTTGATTATATGTCTGTTCATTTATCCGTTCTTCTAATCAGCTATCCATCCAACTTGTTTTTTTGATTCATTTCAAAGTAAGCTGCAGACCTCAGTAGATTTCACCCCTAAACACTTAATATGCAACACTAATTTCTTTCCGGGGTGCCTGGGTGGCTCCATCAGTTAAGTGGCGGACTTTTGATTTTGGCTTAGGTCATGGTCCCAGCGTTGTGGGATCGAGCCCCACATTAGCGTCCACGCTGAACATGGAGCCTTCTTGGGATTCTCTCTCCCTCTTCCTCTGTTCCTTCCCTGCTCGCTCTCGCTCTCTCTCTCTCTCTCTCTCTCAAAATTTTTTTTCCTTTTTTAGTCAAAAGGTAAAAAGTAATGATTTTTATATAAAAACAAATCATTTTCTGTCAAATACAATTATTGAATGACAAATAGTGTACACATAGTGAAAAGAAATTCTTGGTTCCCCTCTGTGTGCAATGAGGCAGAGAGAGAAATAAGAGAGAACTTTCCTCAAGGTAACAAGGAGAAAAGAGAAACATCTCTGTAACAGAGGGTGGTTGGAGCTACCTTGAGAATACCAAGCTGTGGGAATGTTTTAGGGAACAGCTTCCTGCTTCCTCCCAATCAAAACTGAAAATCTGAGATGAACTTCCTTAGCCTCTTTCCTCCTTGAGGTGGCTGCGGACTATTCCAGGGGGTGTGAACTTGGGCAGAACTGAAGGTGAAACTGCAAGGTCCTGGGTCTGGGATGTAGAAGTGGAGAAAGGTACAGGCTGATGCGGTGGATTTGGGGGTTATTATCCTCACAGAGCTGATGGCTGGGGTGGACGGGGTTGAGTGGGGAAGGCTCTCAGGCTGACAGCGGAGAGTGACAGGAGCAGAGAGCAGGACTGGGGCACAATAGAAGATGATGCTGTTCAGAAGAGGCACATTCAAAGAAGGTGGAGGGTTGCTCTGGCGGGCAGTTCAGAGCTGGAGGAGAATATAGAAAAGTACCCAAAGCAAGCCTCTCAACAGGGTACTTGGAAAAAGCCTGTAGCGATCACCTGTGCCATCTTTCACATTTGACCCGTGAGAAATTGCAGGCTGAGAGACCACTCTGAGTATTAGTGGCAGAGCTGGGGCAAAATTGGTGCTACCCAGATGGTGCTTTTCCAACAAAGTAACTCAAGGGTTCCTTCCACAAGGATCAAATGCCTTAAGGTCTTGCTTTTTATTTTTAAAAATATCACACAAATTTAGCTTTCTTCTCAAGAATTTGTCTGGCTTTGTCTTAATGTTACAGTAGTCTGTTTTTGCTAAATTACTGAGAGATATTTACACTCTGTTAGGGTTTCTAAATTTTCTTCAGAATCATACTACTTTTTGATGAATATCAAAATCTCACAACCTCTTCCAGAAGTTTTAATTCCCTGCTTCCACCTCCCACCCCAATTAAGGATCATCAATAACAGTATACAATGTGTTTTCAGTGTAGCCTTACTAGCAAAGAAAGTGTTGTTACATATTACTTTGCACAGTTTATACAATGAAATTTTTTTCAAATATAAAAACAAAATAAGTAAAAAAAGATAAAATATGCTTTCTCAAACAACATAACTCCCTTCCCTTTTGAGAACCGTTAGTCTAAAGGGATGTGTAGATTTATTCCATGCTTTGGGCACCCTTGTAACCTCCCCCGTATCAGTTAGAGATGCTTTTGGCTGCAAGTAAAAACTCCCACAACAGTGACTTAAGCAAAGAAGACATTTCATTATTTCCCATTAATAACCAGTATGAAGGAAGAAGATTCCAGGGTTAGTTCAGCAGCTCAGTGATAATAGGACTCTGGGTTGGCATCACAGTGGTTTTCTTGGTATTTCCCTGATGGCCCCAAGATGACTGCCATAAGCCCCAAGCATCACCTCCTATAGGGAGAAGGGGGCAAGAAGCAAAACTTTTCTTTGTTTTGATCATTTGTCAGAGAGAAAGAAATTTCTAGAACCCTGGCTTTGCCATGAGACTTCCCCATCTACTTTCTTGGCCACAGTTGTGTCTTGTGCCCAATCCTAGACCAGCCACTGGCAAAGAGGAACTAGAGTGCCGTATCCAGCTCAGACCAGTCATGATGCAGCCCACCTTCCCAGAACACATGCCACATGGGACCTACACAAACTTTGCATTGCTTTTGCCCAACTCCCTCGCTAGAATGTAAACTCCATGGGGGCAGAGATTTTTGTTTTGTTCACTGCTATATTCCCAACACCCAGAACAATGCCAGGAATTCACTAAATAGTCATTGAATGAGTGAAGAAATTAATGACTAAGGAAGGAAGGGGATTTGGACCGTAGGCTGTATCTGCTGCTCCCAACAGCATACAACCCCATTTAGATCAACTTGATGGTACCAAGTGACTCTACCGATCTCCAAGGCTCTGGCCTTAATCCTTGTGTCTTTCTTCCTAGGGAGGGAGCCCCAGCTGGAGGCTGCTCTTGTGCCAATGACCCTTCCCAATTCTTCCTGTGTCGTAGAAGACAAGATGTGTGAGGGGAATAAGACCACCATAGCCAACCCCCAACTGATGCCCCTGGTGGT
Organism: Panthera tigris; assembly: GCF_018350195.1. NCBI lineage: Eukaryota > Metazoa > Chordata > Mammalia > Carnivora > Felidae > Panthera > Panthera tigris. The sequence continues at coordinate 52,364,946 of NC_056661.1, forward strand.
GTTCCTGAGTGCCATCTCCTTGGTCACCGTGGGACTCAACCTGTTGGTCCTCTACGCTGTACGGAGTGAGCGAAAGCTACACACTGTGGGAAACCTGTACATTGTCAGCCTTTCTGTGGCAGACCTGATCGTGGGAGCTGTTGTCATGCCCATGAACATCCTCTACCTCCTCATGTCCAGGTGGTCCCTGGGCCACCCTCTCTGCCTCTTTTGGCTTTCCATGGACTATGTGGCCAGCACCGCATCAATTTTCAGTGTCTTCATCTTGTGCATCGATCGCTATCGCTCTGTCCAGCAGCCCCTCCGATATCTTAAGTATCGTACCAAGACCCGAGCATCAGCCACCATCTTGGGGGCCTGGTTTCTCTCCTTCCTGTGGGTTATTCCAATTCTGGGATGGCATCACTTTATGTCACCGGCCTCGGGACACCGGGAAGACAAGTGCGAAACAGACTTCTATGATGTCACCTGGTTCAAGATCATGACCGCCATCATCAACTTCTACCTGCCCACCTTGCTCATGCTCTGGTTCTATGCCAAGATCTACAAGGCTGTACGGCAGCACTGTCAGCACCGAGAGCTCATCAATGGATCCCTCCCTTCCTTCTCTGAAATTAAGCTGAAGCCAGAGAACCCCAAGGTGGGGGCCAAGAAACCAGGGAAGGAGTCTCCCTGGGAGGTTCTGAAAAGGAAATCAAAAGATGCCAGTGGTGAGCCTGTCATGAAGCCACCATCCCAAGACTCAGAGGAGATGAAATGCCCAGGTGTCTTCAGCCAAGAAGAGGACAGAGAAATGGACAAACTCCACTGCTTTCCACTTAACATTGTGCAGATGCAGACTGAGGCAGAGGGGAGTGGCAGGAGTTATGTAGCTATCAACCAGAGCCAGGGCCAGCTGGAGATAGATGAACACAGCCTGAGAATGCGTGTGGCCAATGAGATATCAGAGGATCAAATCCTAGGTGATAGCCAATCCTTTTCCCGGACAGACTCAGACACGCCCCCAGAGTCAGCATCAGGGAAAAGCAAACCTAGAAGTGGGTCTAGCACAGGACTGGATTACATCAAGTACACTTGGAAGAGGCTCCGCTCACATTCCAGACAGTACGTGTCTGGGTTGCACATGAACCGAGAACGGAAGGCTGCCAAACAATTGGGTTTTATTATGGCGGCCTTCATCCTTTGCTGGATTCCTTACTTTATCTTCTTCATGGTCATTGCCTTCTGCAAAAGCTGTTGCAATGAGCATGTGCATATGTTCACCATCTGGCTTGGCTATATCAACTCCACGCTGAACCCCCTCATTTACCCCTTGTGCAATGAAAACTTCAAGAAGACATTCAAGAAAATTCTCCACATTCGCTCTTAAGGGAGGCTACAAGGGGATGCAACCAAAGTGACACTTAGGCTGTCCCTGAAGAAAATGGAGGATGAGGCCTGTGAGTTGCCAGGCACCTGGGCTTTCCAGAGTCAAAAGAATAGTCTTAAGGACTAGGTAGCTTGGAAGGTTCTTAGACCCATTGGCAGAATAGCACATGTTGGTGGTCAGCAGAGAGATTGTACTCTGAGTAGAAAGCAGGATATTTCCAAGAGAATCAGACCTGGATGAGTTCTCCTGCTCCTCAGGAAATGTGGGAGCCTCAGACTCTCACTGTCATTCAAGTTTTCAGACTTGAATTAATTGGAAACTGAAGGGACACGTAGGTAGAGTTTTACTGGAGAATTAGAACTCTCAAGCCTTCCTGGAATGGAGTTATATGACTGTGCAGAGACCTCACATATGCAGATAGATGCTGTCCCCTTCCAGGGATCACCTTGATAGGCATGACAGCTATTCCATTGTGACTGTCACTTCTCAGAACACCTCTCCTCTGAGCCTCTCCTACAGCTTTCTCCAGAACCAGTGTCTGAACCACCTTGGAAATTCTGCTTTATTATTTCTCACTCATGCACATCTTAGAGTTGATAGGAAATTTTTCAGCTTGTACATTTCCTTGTTTGCAACCCCAAATTCCTTTTGGCTATTAACAGAATAATGATAAAAGCTGCCTTCAAAAGAAAAAGAAAAGGCGTGTTTTTAATGGTTGCACAATGAAAGCATAAAAAAAGGGAATGGGGAGAAGAAAACTATATCTCTTGAGTGCTGGGCCAGGCTTACCCCCCTTAAGCTCCGTGACACTCCATAGCAGGTGGATGGTGTTACTAGAAGAGCAAATTGTGATGTAGCAAGGTGACATAAAGTGCCCAACATCACACAGCTAGTAATGTGAGAGAGTTAGAATGAGAACCCTGTGGGGTTCTGGCTCATTGTAACACGTTTTCTCCAAAAGGCAAAAATTTGTCCTGTTAAGTATGTGCATGTGTGTGCACACAAACACACACAGACACACACACACGCACGCACGCACAACTATTCCTAAGAGTGGTGACAATTCTCAAAAGGATATGCTGAGAGAAGGAAAAGCTGGCATAGAATATTCCTGAGGCGGCAGAAGGTGATACTTTGAAGGGACAGTGTGCATTTTTATTTGTGAGTTCTGCTGTATTCATTGAAGAAAAGTCATCATGTTCTTTTATACTCACACCTCTTTAGTAAAAACTAGCAAAGGCATGGGACGTACAGTTTTCCTTGGTGTTTACATTGCAATCTGGTTGTGATTTATATTTTAAAACTTAATGCTAAACTGTAATGTATGTAGCCAAATGGAGTGCATGTACAAGCTGGTATTTTGTGTCCTGTGTTCCTGTTCGCATGATGTTAAAAATGACAGATTTTTACCTGCCTAAAATAGGATATTTGAAACTACCTTGTTATGAGTTTGATTTATTTAATTCTCCCTTTCTGAGTCTCTTGGACTGAGAAGATGTATTGAAACATGCTGTCAAATATTATAAGATATGATACAGGATTGCTCTTTGGTTTCTGGTCGCATGTGTAAATGTCTTTAGGAAAGAACTTTTTATAACAAGCCTCACTGTCTGCTTGGCATCCCCCAAAGCTCTTCTTGGTCAAAATTGGGGGAGCTAATGAGACTTTTATCCTGGTTTTGAAAGCTGTAGCTGGTCTGTTTCTAGGTCAAAAAGCCTTTCCCAGAAGACCTGTGAGAGACTTGCTCCCCAAGATCCCTCAGCTTGCTCCCCAAGATCCCTCATAATGAAGGAGTTTTAAAAAGATCACCTCCCACAGACAAATGGCTAAGTGCCCATTATTCGTGTTGATGAATGGTTGAGGCAACTAGTGAAGAAAAGTGGTTATAAGCTCTGACTTTGGGTCAAAGAGACCTGCATCTGAGTCTGATAAGAAGAAATGGTCAATATAAATTGTCAGAACACAAAAAGCCAGGCCCGTGCATTATTGAATACAGTGTTTATGGTGCATGCAGAGCATCTGGTACATGGTGGGGACTCATATGTAGTTTTAAAACATACTGTGCATATCATATGCCAGGCCCCATGCTTTACCACTGTTATCTAATTCAGCCTTTACACGGATCTCATGAGGGAGACTTCTGTATTTTTACAGCTAGGCAAACTGAGGCACAGAAAGAAACTGAGGAATGGGCAGACAGAAAAGGAGAAGTAGGAAGTGGGGGGCAGAAAGAGCATAAACCAAATGGCATAATATTCATGCACTCAAGAAAAATCTACATTCAAAAACATATTCTTCATTAATGTATTCATAAGTTAAATATATTCAAAGGGAAAATAAACCATCCTTAGCTTTTGATAAGTAGAAATTCCTTCAAATGATTCTCTTAAGATCATGTGAAAACTGGTCAACTACTGCATCACATAAATCTTTAAAAGCTTGTGAAACTATGCCACCTAATAGAAATTGCTATAAATCGTAGAAGCTGGTCATGTTAATAAAAGTGTTCATTCAGAAAAGCCATTAGTCTGCAGATTGGCCATTTGATGATTTGGTCATTTGGTTACTTGGCTTGCAGAAAATTGCTGGTCTCTCTTTTTAAGATGGGCCTTCCAGAGGAGATTTAAGTCAATACAGGGTGAAAAGGCTGCTGGCTGAGATGCATTCTAAGTTCCTTAAATAAATAATGCTTTTAAGATCTAATTTGCCAATATGTCATTCCACGGTGTTTTGGGCTTTCAACGCCTAGGCTGTGCAGCGTATGGTTCCCATTGAGCTGCAAGACAAATGATGAAGGTGGATTGACCTGAATCTCTGTGGTCTTGAATAAATGTCATGGGCCTCATTGCCTTGCTGTGTCCAAGAACATTCTCTGCCTTTTTCTGTGTCCTTGTCTGGCCTCTTTCATGATGCTCCATCATCTTGGTGCCCCAAGGCATGAGCATCAGTTCCAAAGTCCAAAGCTTAAAGAATCATCCTGGGTCTACCTTTGCTGCAATCAACTCTGAAGGGGATTGGGGGTCAGGTGGGACATGTGGTACAAACATGGCTGAAGGACCAACAGTTCCTAGAGAAGTGGAATCATTGTGAGCTGGGTTGAAACTCCAAAAGGTGTTAACTATAAGAATCTTGAAGTCTAGCAGAGGAAACAAGCTTTTAAAGAACTAACTCAACCCAGGCTCATATAGAGTGAAGCCTAGAGGTGGATGGGTGTCATTCTACTGTTTTTTTTTTTTTAATCAAGTTTGTTACATTCAAAATATACAGTAAAATTTACCCATTTATAATGTAGAGGTCAATGAATCTTGACAGATGTACACACCCATGTCATCCCCATTTCAGTCAAGATATAGAACATTTCCATCATCCCAGCAAGTTCCTCATGCTCCCTCTATGCTCCAGGCAACCAGTGATCTGACTCCTAGACACTATAGATTAGTTTGGCTGATTCTGTAACTTTGCATAAATGGAATTATATGGTATGTATTCTTTTTTTTCATTTTGTCTAAGATTCACCCACCTTTCAATCAGCTTTATTATTATTAATGTTATTAAAGTATAGTTGACAGTGTTATATTAGTTTGCAGTGTACCTGTAGTGATTTGACAATTTTATACATTACTCACTGCTCACCACAGTAAGTGTAGTCATCATACAACGTGATTATAATACTACTGACCGTATTCTCTATGCTGTACTTTTCATCTCCACGATTTACTTATTTTACAACAGGAATTTTGTGCCTCTTAATCCCTTTCACCTATTTTGCCCACCACCCCACCCCCCTCCCTTCTGGCAACCACCAGTTTGTCTCTGTATTTATAAGTCTGTTTCTTTTTTTTAATTTATTTATTTAAATTCAAGTTAGTTAACATACAGTGTAGTATTGGTTTTGGCTGTAGAACCCAGTGATTCATCACTTACATATGACACCCAGTGCTCATCCCAACAAGTGCCTCCTTAATGCCTATCACCCATTTAGCCCATCCCCCCCCACCGCCCCTCCAGCAATCCTCAGTTTGTTCTCTGTATTTAAGAGTCTCTTATGGTTTGCCTCTCTATTTTTATCTTATTTTACTTTTCCTTCCCTTCCCCTAAGTTCATCTATATTTCTTAAATTCCACATATGAGTGAAAACATATGATATTTGTCTTTCTCTGCCTGACTTATTTTGCTTAGCATAATATCCCTTAGTTCCAACCACATTGTTGTAAATGGCAAGATTTCATTCTTTTTTTTAATGTTTTTATTTATTTGAGAGAGAGAGAGAGAGAGACTGAGTGTGAGTGGGGGTGGGGCAGAGAGAGAGAGGTAGACACAGAATCCAAGACAGGCTCCAGGCTCTGAGCTGTCAGCACAGAGCCCGACATGGGGCTTGAACTCAGAAACCATGAGATCATGACCTGAGCCAAAGCCGGAGGCTTAACCAACTGAGCCACCCAGGTGCTCCTCTACATATATGGATCTTTATCCATTCATCAGTTGATGGACATTTGGGCTCTTTCCATAATTTGGCTATTGTTGATAGCACTGCTATAAACATTGGGGTGCATGTGTCCCTTTGAATCAGCATTTAAAAAAATTTTTTTTAACGTTTATTTATTTTTGAGACAGAGAGAGACAGAGCATGAACAGGGGAGGGGCAGAGAGAGAGGGAGACACAGAATCTGAAACAGGCTCCAGGCTCTGAGCTGTCAGCACAGAGCCCAACGCGGGGCTTGAACTCATGGACTGTGAGATCATGACCTGAGCCGAAGTTAGACACTCAACCAACCAAGCCACCCAGGCGCCCCTGAATTAGCATTTTTGTATCCTTTGGATAAATACCTAGTAGTGCAATTGCTGGGTCATGGGGTAGTTCTATTTTTAATTTTTTGAGGAATCTCCATATTGTTTTACAGAGTGGCTACACCAGTCTGGATTCCACCAGCAGTGCAAAAGGGTTCCCCTTTCTCCGCATCCTCACCAACATCTGTTATTTTCTGAGTTGTTCATTTTAGCCATTCTGACAGGTGTGAGGTGGTATCTCACTGTGGCCCTGATTTGTATTTCTCTGATGATGAGTGATATTGAACATCTTTTCATGTGTCTATTAGCCAACTGGATGTCTTCTTTGGAAAAGAGTCTATTCATGTATTCTGCCCATTTCTTAACTGGGTTATTTGTTTTTGGGTGTTGAATTTGATAAGTTCTTTATACATTTTGGGTACTAACCCTTTATCAGATATGTTGTTTGCAAATATCTTCTCCCATTCTGTCAGTTGTCTTTTAGGGTTGTTGATTGTTTCCTTCACTGTGCAGAATATTTTTGTCTTGATGAGGTCCCAGTAGTTCATTTTTTAAATTTCTCCTGCCTCCGGAGATGTCTAGTAAGAAGTTACTGTGGCCAAAGTCAAAAAGTTTGCTGCTGTTTTCTCCTGTAGCATTTTGATGGTTTCCCGTCCAACATTTAGGTCTGTCAGCCCCTTTGCATTTATTTTTCTGTATGGTATAAGAAAGTGGTCCAGTTTCATTCTTCTGCAGGTCACCGTCCAGTTTTTCCCAGCACCATTTGCTAAAAAGGCTTTTTTCCATTGGATACTCTTTCCTGCTTTGTCAATGATTAGTTGGCCACACATTTGTGGGTCCATTTCTGGGTTCTCTATTCTGTTCCATGGATCTATGTGTCTGTTTTGTTTGTTCATTTGGTTTGTTTTTTAGATTCCACATATAAGTGAAATAATATAGTATTTGACTTTCTCTGACTTACTTAGCTTCATAGGTCTTTCATAGGCCCTTCCTTGTTGTTGCAAATAGCAAGATTTCATTCCTTGTTTATGGCTGAGTAATATTCCAAAGTGTGTGTGTGTGTGTGTGTGTGTGTGTGTTTGTAATAACTTCTTTATCTTTTCATCTATTGATTGACACTTGGGCTGCTTCTGTATCTTGGCTATTGTAAATAATGCTGCAGCAAACAGAGGGGTGCGTATATCTTTTAAAGTTAGTTTTTTTTGTTTTCTTTGGGTAAATACCCAATAGTGGAATTACTGGATCATATGGTATTTCTATTTTTAATTTTTTGAGGGACCTCCACTCTGTTTTCCACAGTGGTTTCACCAATTTATATTCCCAACAGTGCACAAAAGTTCCCTTTCCTCCATGCCTTTGCCAACACTTGTTATTTCTTGTCTTTTTTCATACCAGCCATTCTGACAGCTGTGAGGGGATATTACTGTAAGATATTACTATAGTTTTTATTTGCATTTCCCTGATAATTAGTGGACATTGAGCCTCTTTTCATGCGTCTGTTAGCCTTCTTTAAGTCTTTGGAGAAATGTCTACTCAAGTCCTCTGCCCAATTTTTAACGGGATTATTAGTGTGTGTGTGTGTGTGTGTGTGTGTGTGTGTGTTGAGTTGTATAAATTCTTTATATGTTTTGGATATTAATTCCTTATCAGATATACCATTTGCAAATACCTTCTCCCATTCACTAGGTTGTTTTTGTTTTGTTGGTGATTTATGATGTGCAAAAGCTTTTTATTTTGCTGTAGTCCCACTAGTTTATTTTTGCTTTTGTTTCCCTTGCCTGATGAGACATATCCATAAATACGTTGCTAAGGCCAATGTCCAAGGGATTACTGCCTATGCTTTCTTGTAGGGGTTTTATGGTTTCAGGTCACTTAGGTTTTTAATCCATTTTGGGTTTATTGTTGTGTGTGGTGTATGAAAGTGCTCCAGGTTCATTCTTTTTCATGTGGCTGTCCCGTTTCCCCAGCACCATTTATTGAAGACACTGTCTTATCTTCACTGTATATTCTTGCCTTCTTTGTAGTAAATTAATTGACCATATAAATGTGGGTTTATTTCTGGGCTCTCTGACCTGTTCCACTGATCGATGTATCTATTTTTCTGCCAGTCTCATACTGTTATTACTACATCTTTGTAGTATATCTTGAAATCTGAGATTATACCTCCAGCTTTACTCTTCTTTCTCAAGATTGCTTTGGCTATTTGGGGTCTTTTTTGGTTCCATACAAATTTTAGGAGTATTTGTTCTAGTTCTATGAAAAATTCTATTGGTATTTTGATAAGAATTGCAATGAATCTGTAGATTGCTCTGGGAAGTATGGACATTTTAACAATATTCTTCCAATCCATGACCATGGAACATCTTTCCATTTGTGTCATCTTCAATTTCTTTCATCAATGTTTTATAGTTTTCAGAATATATGTCTTTCATCTCCTTGGTTAAATTTATTCCTAAGTATTCTTTTTGGTGCATCAACTGGGTTTTGAAGACAGAAAGGGTTACACAAACAGAGGAAGTATGAGGCTATTGCAGGGGTGGAGATATAAAAGAGCAGAGAGTGCTTAAAACACCAGAATTAATTTGATGTGACCCAAGCATGCAGTCTGAGGAGGCAGTGGCAGGAGCGGAGACTGCTATAGGGAAAGAATTTGCAATGTTGAATTTGACCTGAGCCTTGCACTCCTGAAGCTATGGCTTTTCAACACCCTCCTTCCACTTTTTTTTTGTGCTCCAGAAAGAATTTATGGCAAAGAAATATCCATTCCCTTATGACTTAGGTAAGACTCATGGATACTTGTTTACCTGCGACAAGGCAAGACAATCCTTCTGAACTAATCCTTGCCTTAAAATGTTTAGCTGAGCTACTTGTATCCACTGATCAATCAAAACAAAATGCTTTATTAACCAACTTTAGTTAAGCTTCTCCCATACCCTTCAGGTTCCTTATTTTTGACTTACCCTCAGCCTGAGCCAGCATATGACCCCTCCAGAGAATAGGCTGACGTCAAGGTAAAATATTTTCTGATCTACTACTATCCAATCAAGCCACCCTTTCCTCCCACTTTCCCACACCCACACTTTCTTTCTAGCCTTCTTCATTCTTCCTTTTGAAGGAAAAATCCTTTTTGCCTAGCCCTTAAGACACTTGCAGATCTTTAGGTCAGAGTGGCTCCCTATTGCAATAGTCCCTTCCCTCCCTTTTCCCCTCCCCCTTGCAATAATCCTTTCGAATAAAGTATCTCCTTACTAAATCTGGATTTGTTTTCTTATTTGGCAGAGTCAAACACACTTGCGTTAGAATCCTATCCCCAAAGCTCTTTAACCTTCAGCAAGACACTTAACTTCTCCTAGTCTCTGTTCATGTGTAAGATGGGGGAGAATATGATACGTTTCAGGGCCTTTGTGGCGATTAGAAGATATGACAGCCTGGAAACATAGTAGTTAATAGTAGTCATTACTGTTACTATTGAGTCTTTTGAGCCACATCAGAGTCACTTTCATTCCTTATGAACGAATGCCCTTATATGTCACATTAAGTTTGTACTCATTGTGTCTTCAGTACCTGACCAATGCTTGGCACACAGTATATGCTCAATAAATAATTTGGCATGACTGCCTTTATCCCACTGACAGCGGGGAACTATGAGAATAATGCCTAGTTTAGAAAGAGCAGGTTAATCACTGGTGACCTTCACGGGCTTTTACCTATTAAAATTCTCATCTGTCTTCACACATGCCTCCTCACTGACACCTGGGATACGTTTAATGCCGCCTCTCTTGGAAAATGGAAATGACCGTAATTCCTGTCATCCTCTGAAATCGAGAGAAAGCGGAGGAGTTTTTTTCAAAGCATGACACGCATAGACGCATTCCCATAGCCAATAAAGTGGCTTATCACCCGAAGCTCAGCCCTTACCAGAGGGCCTCGCCCACCTGCTGATGCTCCGCCTTCCCGGCAACTCAAGATCCTCCCACTCAGGCCGGTGCTAGGGGCTCATTTACCAAGTTGGCTCGCGCCTCCGTGTGCGCATGCGCACCACTGACCGCAGGCGGACGGGGCGGGGACAATTGCGTCATCGGGGCGCGCGCTGCGGCCGACGCTGTGGTTGCCGGAAGTTGAGTGGCGGTAAGTGAGCCGCGCTGCGGAGGGAGTAGTGGGGTCCTGCGGGCTGGGTTTAGGAGGCCTGGCGGGAAGGGGTGAGCTCGGCTGTGAGGACGAGGGTCGTGGCAGAATTCAGGTTCCTCCCTCCTCCAGGAAGTCACTGACTCCAGCTCTCGCCCTCCTCCTGCCGCGTCCCGTCGGACTGGTTTCAGCCCGGGGTCTTCTGACTAGAAACCTCCTGATGTTCTAAGTCAGTGTCTCCTGGCGTCTGGCAGGAATGGTTCTCAACCTTCGATGTTGGGACACCAGAGATAGGACGCCAGTTCTCATCCTGGCTTTGCCCGGGATTTGCTGTGTGACTCTGGCATGTCACCTCTTTGTGAGCCTCTCTTCCCTCATCTGTAAAATGGGAGTGATAATAACGTCATTTGTGAAGCCAGGGTGTTAAATGAAGTCACTTCTTTCTCAGGGCTTTCTAAGCTAAGGTTTTCGACTCTTCAGTTTGGTCCAGGGATTACAAACTTTAGTGCTTATTCCATCAGGTAAAGTATAAATGTAGGTGTAAGGAATTTCCATGTCAGAAAAAGTCAAACTTACATTTTTACTGAGTTGAGTTTTATAAGCAAGCACAGTACTAACATTTATGAAATTGGAGAAGTGAAAACAAAACTTTTGTGTTGCACGCGTGTAATCTCTTGATTTTTAAACACTGACGACTACAATTTTTTTCAAAGCTAATTAAAAAAAAATTTTTTTTTTTAATTCTGTGAATGAAACCAGGTGTATCTGTGATTGCCAGTTCCAGACCTTCAGACCTCTGGGTCCCAGTCTGCCTTTCCCATTGCATACTTGCATTTCTTCTGTGACACCCTTGCCCACTGGTTAAATTTCTTTGGTGGCAGAAAACTATTTCTGGTTATTCTTGTTTGGATTTCCCCTAACTCTGATTTAAGTCTATACCATAATCTCGGCTCATTGTCCCTCCTTCAGACTCTTTGGATCTCCCTTCCAATTTATTGCCCACACATCCTTGAAGGCTGCTGGTTTGTTTTCCTCTTCACACCATTTCTTCTCCAGGCTGAGCACATTTAATATATTTACCTGTAGTAAGCTCCATAACAACCAAAAATTTTGTGATGTGCCAGGCATTACCATAAGTACTGGTGATGGGGGGGGGGGGGTTGCAAAATTAGACCGATTTCAGGGAGCCTACTTTTTGATCCTGGTGGTGGCAGTTGTGGTGATTGCCAATAATACAGAGCTTTTAGTGGGTGGTAGGTGTTTCAGATCCTGTTAGTATCCTGTTCAGATACTATCAAAAAAAGAAAAAGAAATGGTAATGGGATGGAGAGTACCTGTGGGTAAGCAGAGGGAGCTGTTTTAAAAGCTAGCTGGTTGGGGTAACTTCTCTGAGGAGGTGACTTTGGAACTAACACTTGAATGAAGAAAAAGCCAGCCTTGCGAAAGCTCATCTTGCCTAATTATACTTCCATCCCCCAGTTCTGTGCTGTAGTCTTGTTAAACTGTTTACGGGTTGTATCTCACTTGTAGCCTTTGGCTCCTGCTGCTCCTGCTTCCTAAAAGATCTCCCCTTCCCCCTCCCATTTTTCTTGGCCAACTCCTCCCTGCCCCTCATGTGACAAGATTGTGAAATTCTTTTTTTTTTTTTATTTTTTTAATTTTTTTTATTTTTTAATATATGAAATTTACTGTCAAATTGGTTTCCATACAACACCCAGTGCTCATCCCAAAAGGTGCCCTCCTCAATACCCATCACCCACCCTGCCCTCCCTCCCACCCCCCATCAACCTTCAGTTTGTTCTCAGTTTTTAACAGTCTCTAATGCTTTGGCTCTCTCCCACTCTAACCTCTTTTTTTTTTTTTTTTTTTCCTTCCCCTCCCCCATGGGTTTCTGTTATGTTTCTCAGGATCCACATAAGAGTGAAACCATATGGTGTCTGTCTTTCTCTGTATGGCTTATTTCACTTAGCATCACACTCTCCAGTTCCATCCATGTTGCTACAAAAGGCCATATTTCATTTTTTCTCATTGCCACGTAGTATTCCATTGTGTATATAAACCACAATTTCTTTATCCATTCATCAGTTGATGGACATTTAGGCTCTTTCCATAATTTGGCTATTGTTGAGAGTGCCGCTATAAACATTGGGGTACAGGTGCCCCTATGCATCAGTACACCTGTATCCCTTGGATAAATTCCTAGCAGTGCTATTGCTGGGTCATAGGGTAGGTCTATTTTTAATTTTCTGAGGAACCTCCATACTGTTTTCCAGAGCGGCTGCACGAATTTGCATTCCCACCAACAGTGCAAGAGGGTTCCTGTTTCTCCACATCCTCTCCAGCATCTATAGTCTCCTGATTTCTTCATTTTGGCCACTCTGACTGGCGTGAGGTGGTATCTGAGTGTGGTTTTGATTTGTATTTCCCTGATAAGGAGCGACGTTGAACATCTTTTCATGTGCCTGTTGGCCATCTGGATGTCTTCTTTAGGGAAGTGTCTATTCATGTTTTCTGCCCATTTCTTCACTGGGTTATTTGTTTTTCTGGTGTGGAGTTTGATGAGCTCTTTATAGATTTTGGATACTAGCCCTTTGTCCGATGTGTCATTTGCAAATATCTTTTCCCATTCCGTTGGTTGCCTTTTAGTTTTGTTGGTTGTTTCCTTTGCTGTGCAGAAGCTTTTTATCTTCATAAGGTCCCAGTAATTCACTTTTGCTTTTAATTCCCTTGCCTTTGGGGATGTGCCGAGTAAGAGATTGCTACGGCTGAGATCAGAGAGGTCTTTTCCTGCTTTCTCCTCTAAGGTTTTGATGGTTTCCTGTCTCACATTCAGGTCCTTTATCCATTTTGAGTTTATTTTTGTGAATGGTGTGAGAAAGTGGTCTAGTTTCAGCCTTCTGCATGTTGCTGTCCAGTTCTCCCAGCACCATTTGTTAAAGAGACTGTCTTTTTTCCATTGGATGTTCTTTCCTGCTTTGTCAAAGATGAGTTGGCCATACGTTTGTGGGTCTAGTTCTGGGGTTTCTATTCTATTCCATTGGTCTATGTGTCTGTTTTTATGCCAATACCATGCTGTCTTGATGATGACAGCTTTGTAGTAGAGGCTAAAGTCTGGGATTGTGATGCCTCCTGCTTTAGTCTTCTTCTTCAAAATTACTTTGGCTATTCGGGGCCTTTTGTGGTTCCATATGAATTTTAGGATTGCTTGTTCTAGTTTCGAGAAGAATGCTGGTGCAATTTTGATTGGGATTGCATTGAATGTGTAGATAGCTTTGGGTAGTATTGACATTTTGACAATATTTATTCTTCCAATCCATGAGCAGGGAATGTCTTTCCATTTCTTTATATCTTCTTCAATTACCTGCATAAGCTTTCTATAGTTTTCAGCATACAGATCTTTTACATCTTTGGTTAGATTTATTCCTAGGTATTTTATGCTTCTTGGTGCAATTGTGAATGGGATCAGTTTCTTCATTTGTCTTTCTGTTGCTTCATTGTTAGTGTATAAGAATGCAACTGATTTCTGTACATTGATTTTGTATCCTGCAACTTTGCTGAATTCATGTATCAGTTCTAGCAGACTTTTGGTGGAGTCTATCGGATTTTCCATGTATAATATCATGTCATCTGCAAAAAGTGAAAGCTTGACTTCATCTTTGCCAGTTTTGATGCCTTTGATTTCAAGATTGTGAAATTCTTAAAGGAGTTGTGTACCGGGCTCTTGTTCAAGATGCCCATCCCTGTCCTTGAGGAATTCATTATTTTTTAAGTCAAGGACACAGACAACAGCACTGTGGAATGCAGCTATTGTAGAGATTTGCCAGAGGAGGACTTAGGGTGATCACAAGTCAGGCTGAGGCATCAGAGAAGTTTTCTGTGAGGAGGCATCGCTTTACTCAAGGCCTGAAGGATGAGCAAGATTAGTCAGGTGAAGAGGCATGGGAGGTGGGATGACATTGCAGACATTGGGAGTGGGAAGGGCTGTAGGTAACTTGCATCGTTCACCTCGGCTAAGAAGTGACTGTGGAAACGTAAGCAGGAGGCAGATCACAAAGGACCTTGCGGGCAATATAAGGTTGTATAATCTAATATATGATATATAATTAGGAGCACAGAATTTGGACTGTAAGTTACATGCTGGCTTTGCCATTGAACTAGTTTTGCTACCTGGGGCTGGTCACTCCCTTTCTAAACTTCAGTTTCCTTATCTGTAAGCCATCCTCCCAGGGTTGCTGTGAGGATTGAATGGTATATGTTACCCACTTGCTAGATGGTAAATGATCAATAGTAGCAGTTAATATTACCGTGCGAAGAAGTTTGCACTTTATTTTGAAAGTGTGGTGTCAGAGAGTTGCAGTGAAAGTTGAAGAAGGGGTGTGATGTGCTCTCATCTATTTTAAGTTTTTTAAATATTTATTTATTTTTGAGAGACAGAGAGACAGAGAGCCAGCAGGGGAGGGGCCAAGAGAGGGGGGAGACACAGAATCCGAAGCGGACTCCAGGCTCTGAGCTGTCAGCACAGAGCCCGACGCGGGGCTCGAACCCATGAACTGTGAGATCATGACCTGAGCCGAAGTCGGACTCAACCGACTGAGACACCCAGGCGCCCCTGCTCTCATCTGTTTTAAATTACTCAGGCTCTCCCATGGTGACTACACTGGACAGGGCAGACCCAGCAGGAAGACCAGTCAGGGCACTGTTCTGTGGTCCACGTAGCGGAGGAGGAAGGCCTGAACCAAGGCAGTGGCTAAGCCAAGGGAGAAAGATGGGTGGGTTTAAGGGGTAAAGGAGGTGCTGGACTGGTAGCTGGATAACACCACATGGGGAGAGGAGGAAGGTGAATTGGGATACGGGGTGCTGAGGGATGGATCCTGTGTGTGGACATAAGTAATAACAAAATTCTTTTGATTAGTGGCCCTTGGTTATCCCTCACTTCCTTGGAGGTTTTATTTGGAAATCCAAATGGCCTCTTTTATCCACTTTTACCTTTGGGAAATGAAGTTCAGGACTGCCTTCCTCCTCCTTTTTCTGTTTCCTGATCCTTCTACCTATCTCCAGTATAAGTAAGGCCTGGTTGTGTATTCAAGGAAGAATAATTAGATGCTGCTTTGTTACCCAGTAGGGAGTATGCATCTCTGTGGTCTTGGCAGACTGGGTAACAGCTCAGTCTCATTCCAGCCTCTGCAAACCATGATCACCTTTGGGCTTTTCTCACCTTCTTTGTGATTACTTTCCTTTGAATTTGTTCCTGTTTGACAGTCTCTCCTTGAGTGTGTAGTATAGAAAGGAAGGCCTCTTTTCTCTAGGAGTCTGACCAAGGGAGCAGGACTGTACTTTTTTTGTGGAGACCTGAGGCCCCCTGTCTTTGCTGTAGACACACCTGCCCTTGACACTGTCACGCTGTGGGCTCCCAGCACTGCTTGACACTCCCCCTTGTGTTTGGACAGCTCTCTTGCCCATCTTCTCCTTGTCTTTCAGATTTCCATTCCTCTCCTAGCCTCCTAACCTGGACTTTGACTTCACTAAGTTGCAGCCATCAATGAAGTCTCCTCAGCTTCTGTCACTTACTGACTTGTCTCCAGCTGACTGTATCACTTCACCTCTGTGAGAGAAATGTGTTTAAGGCTGATTCTTTTACTTGTGCTGAGGTTCCATTGTTCTGTTTCTTTCCTATTTAACCATCTCTTCTCATTTAAATATCTGGAAAAGACGAAACACCTTCACATCACATCACATCACATCACATCACATCACATCACATCACATCACATCACATCATCTCTTCCCATCCACGTTTGTTGACTTCCTGAAGTCATCATTTACTAAAATCCTTCTTCTGTCCCACCTGTCCTCCAAAATTGCCCTTCCTCGTCTTCAGACCTTTACGTTGCCCGAACCCCTGAAAGTTTTCCCTTACCTTTTGAATTCTGAGCACATTTCATATTGCTGATATTCCTTTGTGTTATCTGTCTGGCCATTTCCCCCTCAGCTTCCATTGTGGGTTGCCCCCCCCTCCTTTTGTTCATTAAATGCTAGTTTTCTCCAAGGTTCTGCCTTATACTCTGTGCTCTTCTCACCCACAACTTCAACTCCCACTTATGTGCCAAGGACCCCTGTTCTGTATGTTGAGCTGAGATCTCTCCTGCAGGCCAGGCCTCAGACTCAGTGAGTCCAAAATTAATCTCATCAGCTTCCCTCCAAAGCTGCCCTTCTTTCTGCATCCTTTCCTCTGACTCATTCCCCTTCTTCCATTTAGTCATTCCCATCAGAGCACTGCAGTTGTCTTGGCCTTTTCCCTCTCCTCCCATCCCAGGCAGTCATCAGAGTTCTACAGATTCTCCTTCCTTGATGTCTCCTGACACATTTTCTCCTCCATCGCTTCTCCCATTACCTTAGTTCAGGCTCTTCTTGCTTCTTGCCTGTATTCCTGCACAACCACTGAGCCGCTTGCCCTGTCTGGTGCTCACTGGTACTGGAGTATCATTCCTAAAATACAGATCTTTGCTAAAATACAAATCCCTGCTTCTTCAGTCCAATTTAGATACCCCTCCGTCCTCCCATAACACCCTGTACAAACACTTATACTATACCATATGGTACTTGCTTTATCCACAGATTGCTATACTGTCATTCCTGGTATGTATAACCCTCAAAACTTAGGTCCTGAAAGGCAGAGACCTTAGTCTCTTGCCATTGAGTGCTGAAATACAGCACGGGAACTGTACATAACATAATGTTTGTTGAAGGGATAACTAAATGGAAATCCCCATGTCTTTCACACATGTTTTGTTGATAACGTCAGTCCTATTTTAGAATGACTTCTGTATCCGATACATGCATTTTCTTTTTTTAAAATTTTTTTTTTCAACGTTTTTTATTTATTTTTGGGACAGAGAGAGACAGAGCATGAACGGGGGAGGGGCAGAGAGAGAGGGAGACACAGAATCGGAAACAGGCTCCAGGCTCCGAGCCATCAGCCCAGAGCCTGACGCGGGGCTCGAACTCACGGACCGCGAGATCGTGACCTGGCTGAAGTCGGACGCTTAACCGACTGCGCCACCCAGGCGCCCCTTTTTAAAATTTTTAAGTGTTTATTATTCTGAGAGAGAGAGAGCTCGTGCACAAGTGAGGGAGGGGCAGAGATAGAGGGAGGCACAGTACGCTGAGCTGTCAGCCAGAGCCTGATGTGCGGCTCAAATTCATGGACCACAACATCATGACCTGAGCCAAAGTCGGATGCTTAACTGACTGAGCCACCCAGGTGCCCCTCAGGTACATGCATTTTCTAATCGAGTCCTCACAATTCTGTACAGCAGATAGTGTCCCATCTTACAGGTGGGGAAGAAGGCTCAGAAAAGTTAAATGACTTGCCTGAGGTTGTGTGGCTAGACGTAGCAGATGTGGGGTTTTTTTATTTTTATTTACTTTTATTTTTTTAATGTTTATTCATTTTTTGAGAGAGAGAGAGGGAGACACAGAATCTGAAGCAGGCTCCAGGCTCCAAGATGTCAGCACAGAGCCTTACACGGGGCTTGACCCCACAAACTGTGAGATCATGACCTGAGTTGGATGCTTCACGGACTGAGCTACCCAGACACCCTTCAGAGGTGGGATTTTAACTGCAGTCTCTCTGGCTCATGAAGCTGTGTCCTTCCATTATCATACTGCCTGTTATCAACAGTTCCATTATCAACAGTACCTGCACTGTTGTCCAGCTGTTTTTTTGGACTGAGGTTTAAGACCCTGTATTTACCTCTGAAATTTTTAGTCTTGTTAAAATAGGCCTGTTATTCCAGGTGGTCAGAATCTTTTGTATTGTGAAGTTTTGTTATCCATCATATTGCCTATTCCTTCCTGCTTTGTGTCATGTATAGAATTGATAAGCAAACCTGTATCAATCATCAAAGTCACTGGTAAATGTAGTAAGTATACCTTTTTGAATATATTTGTTTATGTGGTTTATGTGTCTTTTTCCCTGCTCTAAGCCCCTAACACAATGTTCAGCACACATCAAACACTTAGTAAATATTGATGAATATTCATTCATGTAGATAAATAAAAATAAATAGATTAGGACCAAAGACTGAACCAATGACTTATCACAGTTAGCCCCTTTCTTTTATATATATGTATATTTTTGTTTATACATATAATTGTATTTATTATACTACTTATTATTAAGATTTATTTTTGGGAGGGAATCCCAAGCAGGCTCCATGCTGTCGGCACAGAGCCTAATGCAGGGCTCGATCTCACAAACCATGAGATCATTTCCTGAGCTGAGATCAAGAGTCGGATGTTTAACCAACTGAGCCACCCAGATGCCCCTATTAGTTCCTTTCTTATTAACACCAGTTCATACCGTAACCAGCATTCTTCAGATGAGATTATTTTACTGGTTCGTAGTCTCTCTGATTATGTTGGAATCCAATTATGACAGCTTCATCTTGTCTACCGGGATATTTGGAGTGGTCTTTTCAGAGGCCTTCCTAGGTCCAGATATCCTGTATCCTATATCTGGTTCTTCTTTGATCAAGGAAGAAATGCAGTTATTCTCACGACTCCTTCTTAAACCATAGTGGCCTCTTAGGATTAATACTCAAGACTGCCATATACAGTTGTGCAGGTTGTGCGCTGCCCAAGAGGCCACATCTGAGGGGGTTTTGTTTGGATCATAGGCATCATGAATTTACTTTTGTAGTGACGATTTTCTGGCAGACAAAGGTAAAATGTCTTGGGTCAACCTAATCAATGTATTACAACAATTTTCTAAGGAAAGGAAGTAAAATGTCTCCAGGAGGGGGTATAGTTTTCTAATTGCACAGAAGTGACATGTGGTCTGGAATGGCCCACATGCCACCTTTCCTGAACAAAACCTCTGTCCACTAGGCTGTAGAATCCATCCTTATTCTTATCTTTGGAAATCAAATATTTTGGAAATCTGGTAACATGTGTTGGGTTGGCCCAATTTTTCAGCACCTCTTCCTTTTCCAGGAGTTCTTAGATATCACCAGAAATGAAACCACAGAGCCTCTGTTACTCAGAAGCTAGCCTCCATAACTCAGCCAGCTTTTAGGAAACCATGCCAGATTTTACCTGTTGGTTGACATGAGGGCTCTCTAGCGATGCCGGTGAATCCAGGTGGCTGTCCCTCGTATATAGAATGAAGCAACATGACACTGTTGATTGGTGCAGTTAACAAAAAGGACTCTGAAGCAGGCATGCTGTTTCCATCTTCCTTGTGTTGTCTTTCTCCTCTCTCACAGGCTCTCTCAGCTTTTACTATCCCTCCCTCGTGGGCTTGCCACGCCCCACAACACTGGTATCCAGTGCGTCCATTCTCAAAAACAGGCTGAACAAGAGCACGTTGTATGTGAAGGTTAAGGTTATTATAGCAGAAGGAAAACAAAGGAAAAACTCCCAGGAGTAACCAATGAGCATGAAGGTTACAGTTTGAAGACAGTGGAGGTGACTGCCAGTTCTCTCATTGACCAAGGTGGCATGCATGGAGGTGAGGGAGACAACCCGTCCATAATAGCAGTTATCCTGCCTGCTTATGTGATCAGCTGCGGCCACCTAACAGTACAGTCACACACACAAAAAAGCCACTTTCGATGACTCGGTGTCTTGTGGAGACCTCAGTTTGGCCCAGGGGCATCTTGACTGTAATGCGATTTTTAAAAGGAATTGAGGCTTCCGAACCCAGCTGGTTCCCCTGTAGGAGTCCTGAGTTTTCATCTTCCAGTAAAGCCTAATCTGTCTTCGAAGTTTGGAACTTTGCCCCCCTCCTTTTGGAAGGGAGGACCTGTAAACCTCCCTCTTTGGCAGCCTTGCACATTATTTCCAAAACTCGTGAAGTTGCAGAACGTCATTAGCCGGCAAAATGTGCATTAGCTTCGTATGCCAAAGAGGCCCCCTCCCCACTCCTGGCCATCTCCCCTTTTTTTTTTTTTTTTTTTTAACCCATCAGCTTACATACTCTGTTTGTCAGCAGGACTTGGCCATGTGGTTTGGTGCTTATTTTAATGACTGCCAGAGCTCACCGCCCCGCAGCTGGGAAAATGAGAACAGAAGTCTGCTCTATGTGCTCCATTTTGGCCCAGAGACGGTACTTCAGGGCCAAATTGCGGTTGTTCTGGCGCTTCTGCTAAGTGAATGGCCCCATGTAGCCTGCGAGAAATTGAACTCAAAGTGCTCCTAACCCTTAGCACTTGTTCCTCTGGACTTGCCCTTGATGACCTATAGCAGGAGACCATCTGTTTCATTTTAATTAAACCTCTGCTGTGACTGCAGTGCTCCTTTGAGGGAGGTGAGGCTTACACAAGGCACGTTTGAGATGGAGAAAGTTTTCACAGTGAGCACGGAGAAGGGCAGCCGCATTAGGCAGGCAGCGTTGGCTAATGTGAGGTACGGGCCATGTGTTGACAATCTGAGGGCACTACCACTTAAGCTGACTGCGCCAGGCCCCTGAACAGGCACATCACACCCTTTCTCATTTAGCTCTCCCAACAACCTCACGGGTTGGCTGGAATTATCCTTATTTTACAGATGAGGAAATCAAGGCACAGGGGATGAAGTTACCCGCCCAAGGCTCCTCAGCCAGTGAGAGGTGGAATTGGGAACTCATGCTTGGGTCTCTCTGAAGACCGGGCTCCCCACTGTCACATTAGCATCCTTTCTCTGAATGACTGGAAGTTCCCCTGCCCTCCCCAAACAAACAAACAAACAAACAAACAAAACCCCAACAACATACAGGGGAAAGTCAGAGCAAGGCATTTTTATTAGAACAGTTAGGCTAGTCTGTTTCTCTGCTGTCCCTTCAAGGGTTTAGTTTCCCTGAAGACAGGTTTGTTTGTTTCATCACTGTGATTTTTGTTCATTTTCTACCAGTTGACTTCTTCATTTCCAGAAATCCTACCCTGGCTTAATATCTGCTGCATCCAATCCTATTGCCTACCCTCCCTTGGAGGGAGACCAGTTGGACAGACTCACCAGGGAGCATTCCTGGTCCAATTAATTACATAAGCAGTAAAGCCAAAATACTTCCGTCTTCAGCATCTTTAATAACAAATGCCAGAAAAATTTATGGAAATGATATTTCTTTTATACTTATTTAGAGCAATGAGTTTCTTTTCACCAAAGCTAGATTTTAAATAGGTCATCTGTTAACTATTAAGTGAATACAGGAAGGTTCTGTGTAGGATCATTATAGCTTGAATATAGGGCTTTCGATTTTACTTTTTTTGTTCAGGTATAGTATGCATATGGTAAAGTACATTAATCGTAAATATATAGCTCATGGGTTTTTGCATATGTATGTGCTCTGAAACCACCTCCCAGCTCAAGGAAAATGGAATGTTTCCAGCTCCCCAGGAGGCTTCTTACTGCCCCTTTCCAGTCAGTAGCCCCATCCCACCCTGTAATTACTATTCTAACTTCTTTCACGTAATTGGTTTTGCCTGTTCAGTATAGCATAGGCTGGGTGTGTGCAGGCGCTAAAATTGTCTTCATATTTTATTTTGGAACAGTTTCAAATTTGCAGAAACCTTACAAGAATAAGACAGACCTCTCATATACCCTTCTCCAGAGATTCCAGGCAGATTTTGTCCCAGTAGCACCCTTTATGAAAGCAGAGTGTCAAGCCAGCATCACATGTTGCCCCCGGTCATCGTGTCTTTCTCTTTTACTCTGGAACAATTCCCTAGTCTTCTCTTGACCTTGACACTTTTTTTTTTTAATGTTTATTTATTTTTGAGAGAGAGAGAGAATGTGAGCAGGGAAGGGGCAGAGAGAGAGAGAGACAGAGAGAGAGGCAGACACAGAATCGGAAGCAGGCTCCAGGTTCTGAGCTGTCAGCACAGAGCCCATCATGGGCTCAAACTCATGAACCAAGAGATCATGATCTGAGCCGAAGTTGGACGCTTAACCAACTGAGCCACCCAGGTGCCCCAAGATCTTGACACCTTTGAAGATTGTAAGCCAGTCTCAGTCATTTTGTAGAATGTTTTCTAGTTTGGGTTTACCTAACGTTTCTTCTCAATGAGACCCACGTCATATGCTTTCAGCGGAGTGGTATGGATGTTTGTGCTTTTCACTGCATTCTATCAGATAGCATATGTATCTGTGTCCCATTGCTGCTGGTGTTGACTTCAATCCCTGCATTAAGATGGTGTCTGCCAGATTTTGTCACTGTAGAGTTACTTTTTCTCTCCTTTGAAATTAATGGTTTTTTTTTTTTTTTTTTTTTTTTTTTTTTGGTGGAGAGATACTTTGAGACTGTGGATGTAGGCCTTTGACTTCTGTACCTATGGGAATACTTTCAGGAAGAAAGATCTATACTAACTTTATACTTGGTTGGGTGAGATTTCATTTCAGTTGATTTGTACATGCATATCTCTTATCCACTAAGATCTTAGTCCTAAAAAACGATAACAGATTTATTTCTAAGTCATATGGCATATTTCCAAGTGTTCTTCATGATTGCTTGCTCTAATCTCCATATTCCATTGTAATAAGCTTGGAGTTTGTCTTTCCAGTTATAGAAGCCTGGGTTATTTCTTTCTCTTGGTTCTTTTATGGGAAGGTACCCATAAAAGGTTTCTAGAACTCATCTTAGTAACATTTGGGAGCCGTTCTGCAAGTGATTATGGTGTATTGAGAGGGATATGAGCCAAGATCTGTATCTGTAGAATTTACAATCAGGTTGATGGAGGTAGATCAGCAAAGAGCTGAACAGTAATACTAAATGTAGAGGTAGTTTAGAGACAGAAGTGGTTAACCAAAGCCAAGGGAGAAGAGAAAGCAATGGGTAAAGAGAGTGAAAGGGAGCTCTGGGAAGGCTTTATGGAGCAAATAACCTCTGAGCTGGATTTTGAAAAGTGCCAGTCACAGGAGTAGGGATGCCTATCAGACACAGGGAGCTGTTTGTTCAGGGTTGTGGAGGCAGGACAACAGGTGTGTTAGAGGGGCACCAAGCAGCTGGATGTTTCTTCAGCATCAAGTCACAGGTGAAGAGTGGCGGGGCCACCAGGGTGGCCCCAGAAAAGTTGGGAGGCAGTATCAGGGATCAAGGAAAAAGTAGGAAGGAAACCATCAGAGGTGTGGTAACATGCCTGTTTTGCATGTGCATTGCCACTAATGCCATCTCCTTGCATGTTATGAGCTTCAGTAAATGTTAACTGAACTTCACGGTAGCTTACTGATGCTGATATATGTGTGTGTGAGTGCTCGTATAGACTACGTTTTCCAGTTCATAAAGATGTATTTGCAGCATCACAAGGTTTCTCTCATGGACCAGCAACTGTAACCTTGCAACCTGCTTCACCCAAATAACAGGTTTGGAAGATCATCTAGTCTGAGGGTCTGCAAACGACAGCCTGCAGGTCAGATCCTGACCCACACCTTTGTGTGTGTGTGTGTGTGTGTGTGTGTGTGTGTGTGTGCGTGCGCGCACAGTCCATAAGCTAAGGATTGTTTGTACGTTTTTCAAGAGTTGTAAAAAAGAAGAAGAAACTATGACAGAAACTGTTTTGGCATGAAATGACTAAAATATTTACTGTCTGGCCCTTGTCAGAAAAAGCCTGCCAAACCCTGGGCTCGTCTGACTGCCTGATACAGTAAACCTTTGTACAATATGACTTGGCAAATAATCATCTTAATATATGCTTGAACACTTCCACTAATGGAAAATTCATTATCTCTCTGGCCAATCTGTTTCTTATTTGGACAATTCAGGCTATTAGTAATTTGTAAAGTCTGCTATAATTTGTCTCATTACTGCCTCCATGTAGTGGCCCTTTTTGAGGGGAAGGGAACTATTATTTCATGTCAACATTTACTGAGCTCCTAATATATTCTAGGCAGTGTGGTAAGTGCTGAAGAAAGATGAATAAGACATGATTGTTGCATCAGAGATCTCTCAGGTGTTATTTCTTGGAACCAAAGCAGTTGTGCTGGTAGTCTTATGTCTCCTTCATTCCCCATCTTGCCATTGGGTTAGGACTTTTTTCTTTAATTATTGTGTTTATTTCTGTATTGTTGTTCTACATACACAAAATTCATTGTATTTTGAACACAAAATTCATTGAAGTCTGAACACAAAATTCAAAGGGAATAGGGCCAGACAGTTTAAAATAACTCTCTCCGCACCCCTGTCTCCCGACTCCATAGCTTCTTTCTTGGGAGGCAAGCACTATTACCCATTTCCTGTGGGGATTTGACTTTGAAGAATAGCACTACCCAAGGTTTAGGACCATTTGGACAGAAACTTTTGGTAAATATTCAGACAGTGGTATTTTTTGAGCTTGTCCTTATGTAATTTGCTGAGTGTGACTTAGTTTTATTTTCATAAAAGCCTAAAATTTGCACCACTTTTGGGTGGTAGACACAGCCCAAAAGGGTTTGTATTGCTTAACCACCCATCTGCGATTTCAGTTTAACCTTGGCTGGATGTTTTGGTTACTGCTGGGATTCTTTTCCATTACAGCATTGAATCTTCATCAAATCCTTTCCTCTTTCAGTGGAAGTGACACAATCCCATCTTGTGTAACTCCTGGGTTTCACATCCCAGATATGATAGAAATAGTCTGAAATAAAGTTAACTCACACTTATATTGATGCCTCTGTCAGTTTCTTTCCTGGAATATGTCCGTATGTAGTGTTGAGGTATGATGAAAGTCATATTTTAACTTTCTAAGCTAAGCAGAAGCTAGAATTCTGACCTTGGGGATATATAGGCAAGCCTTAATTTTCATGAAGCAGGTGATGTTTGGATATAGGTTAGTTACACATAAATGACTTTGCACCTGTAACTTACTGCTCCCTCCAGATTTCTATTCTGATCATTTCCTCTTAAATCTTCCCTTCCAGCTTAAGGAAGATGGCAGCATGACATAGATGTATAGGTTCCTAAGTGATACATTTATACTTGCATATCATATTTAGATGTTTCCAGCAAATTCCCCATCACGTGTTGCTGCTGCTGCTGCTGCTGCTGCATAGGACCCTTCTGTTTTCTGAGCCTGTCAAGCAGGAGTTCAGCAGCTGAATACCAACCACATCCTCTTGTGAAATAGGCTCTTGGGTTCTGTTTGAAATTTCTCAAAGATCAAATAAGTCAGAAAATGTTTGAAGGATGTGCCTTTTATGTAGATTACTGTCTTAGTATGCCTGTCGGTTATCTTCTAAGTGGTCTTCCTGAATCACTTTTTCTCAGCCACTGAAGTGCTGTACAGAAGAGTTTTCTCTTTTGTTTCTGGCGCTGGTAAAATTCCATCTTGATGACCTCAGTAGGTCATCAAGATGATGGTGAGTTCCTGTTAACCTTTAAGAGTAAGTTGTGGATGACTAAAGCATTTAGGGACCTGATGACCCATCCCGTGGAGGATCTCAGAGATCCATTTGTACCACTGTCTGCACTGTGTTGATTTCCTTCCATATTGGACGATTACTCTGGCCATGACCTTTTTCTTTTGACCCTGTTGGAGAGGAGGTTAGTATATAAATGTTTTTCAAAATGGTTATTGTTTTTAGCATATGTGGGGCTGATGGGTAATATTCAGGCTCTGAAAAGGGGTGTCTTCTTTCAAGGCAATACACTATAGTGATGAGAGTTGGGGCTTTGCCGCCAGTCAACCTGGGTTATAATCTAAGCTCTTCTACTCCCTGAGTGACTTTGGGCAAGTGACTTGATATTTCAGTGTCTCCATTTCTGTTCTGTAAAGTAGGCACAATGCAACCACTTTGGGGTTGTCATCAGATAATATGTAGAATGTTTAGTGCTTGGCACAGAATAAACATTCAATTAGAACAGTTACTACTACTGCTGTTATTTAAAAAGTTTTTTAGGGGCGCCTGGGTGGCTCAGTCGGTTAAGCGTCCGACTTCAGCTCAGGTCACGATCTCACGGTCCGTGAGTTCGAGCCCCACGTCGGGCTCTGGGCTGATGATGGCCCAGAGCCTGGAGCCTGCTTCCGATTCTGTGTCTCCCTCTCTCTCTGACCCTCCCCCGTTCATGCTCTGCCTCTCTCTGTCTCAAAAATAAATAAACGTTAAAAAAATATTAAAAAAAATAAATAAAAAGTTTTTTAAAAGGTATGATCAAAAAAGTAAGTATGATTCATGATGGCAAATCCTGTAATGGAAGTTTTCATCTGTCATTACAGAGAAGGGGGCCATTGATGCCCACTGACTGTGGGCATTAATGAGAGCTTCATCAAGAATCTTAGTAGATGAGAGGAATTTCCCTGGTAGAGAGGGGGAGAGGTCTCCTAGGGAAAGGTGAAAGGCTAGGAAACTCTCTGTGGAGTAAAGCCAGTAAGATTTTGTTTGTTTAAACAAGGGAGCCCCCTGCACAGATCAGATCTGGTGGCAACGTGACAACTTGTTTGGAGAAGACAGGGACAGAAGGCAGTGACCTGTGAGCATATTACTGCAGGAGCCAAGGTGTGAGATGGTGGGCCTGATGTGTGGCGGGGAGGACGGAGAGAAGAGAAGCTGACTTGGACAGGAAGCACGAAATCACATGTTTGGAATATGGACTTTGGGTCCTTGTCCTCTTCCCTCTTCCACTTTCCTACCTGTATGTCCTTCTGTGGACTTCTTACCTCTCTCAACCTCAGTTTCTTCCTCTTTAAAATTGGAACTGTCACTTCCTAGGGCTTTTTGGAGGAGTAAATTCAGGTGCACACCCTGCTGTGGTGCCTGGTCCCGGTCAATGCTGAGTAGCTGTCGCTGTCATCTTCGTCTCATTCCGGAGGCCCGTTTAAGTTTGAACCTCTAGCAATTAGTGATTTATTGAATGTGAGAGAGAGGAAAATTGAAGATGACTTTGAGGTTTCGACCTTGGATGTAGGTGGTACTATTATGTAAACTAGGACATGCAGGAAAAGGGGCAGAATTTTGCAAAAAGAAATGTTTAGTTTGTATTTGTCAAACTTGAGACGTCTCTGAGAAATCCAAGTCCTGGCTTTAGTATACGTGTTGCTAAAGCGAGCACATCCAAGTCCTGGCTTGCTTGCCTTATTTATTTATTTATTTATTTATTTATTTATTTAAATTTATTGTCAAATTGGCTTCCCTACAACACCCATTGCTCATCCCAACAAGTGCCCTCCTCAATGCCCATCACCCACTTTCCCCTCTCCCCTTCCCCCATCTCCTCTTCCCCTCAGTTTGTTCTCTGTATTTAAGAGTCTCCTTTGGTTTGCCTTCCTCCCTCTCTGTAACTTTTTTTTTCCCTTCCTTTCCCCCATGGTCTTCTGTTAAGGTTCTCAAGATCCAAATATGAGTGAAAACATAAGGTATCTATCTTTCTCTGACTGACTGACTTCACTTAGCATAACGCCCTCCAGTTCCATCCACATTGCTGCAAATGGCCACATTTCATTTTTTCTCATTGCCAAGTAGTATTCCATTGTATATATAAACCACATCTTCTTTATCCATTCATCAGTTGATGGTAAGTCCTGGCTTTAAACTCACTTATACAGTTGACCCTTGAATAACTTGAGGAACAGGGTGCTGATCCCTATCCATGCCAACTTTTGACTCCCCCAAATCCATGTATAACTTCTGACTCCCCCAAAACTTAACTACAAATTATATATATTTCTCTTAATTCCAAAATCAGCCAAGTTGGGAAAACTGAAAGCTAGGTAATAATCTTGGCTCAAAACTCAGGCAGTAGGTGTGAACGATAGTCATAGTGTGACTCTTCATACCTTCTGCTGTAGAAATATTACTCTGTCTGGTCACAGGGATGGACAGTGATGGACAGGATGGAACATGAAGAGACCTCCCCCACTTCTGCTTTTCGGAAATATCAAGTTCTCTAGTGTTGTGCTGGAGGAGGTGTATCCCTGAGAGTGTGTGCAGGGGTAGGGGAGTTATAGTGTGTGCATGCCTGATTGCTGGGGGAGGGGTCAGAGAGAGATTTCAGGAGGAGAACTATTAAAATACATATATAGTAGAGTAAGATGCAAATTTTCCATGCATTTAAAAGATAAAAGATGAGATGTCAAAAAAAAAAAAAATTCGGGTACTGTGGTTAGGTGGGCCAGAAACTTCTTTGTTCTCCTCAGGGGGGGTGCTCAAGTGCTTTCATTCAGAGCTGTGACAGGGCTTTGTGTTTCTGACCGGCTGGGCCTGGGTTTTTTACTTGTGAAGTTCTCCAGGATCACATAGGAGGGCACAAATTTCTGAGACTATGATTATGTCGAAGAAGGAGTAGTAGCACTTGTACACCAGTCAGACCGACTTGAACAAGAAAGGAAGATGCACAGAGGTGAAGGCCAGAAAGGCCTTAGAAAAAGGACTTCACTTAGAAAATCAGTTGTGTTGCCAGGAGGCTAAACTTGGCAACACGGGCACATTACTCAGGGTGGTTTTCAGTTATGTCTTCAGGTAGCCTGCATAGCTCCCATCATTTTTTGTTTGTTTTGATTATGCCTTATTATAAATGTTTTTTTTTCTTTCTCACCACATATGATGCCATTTTGCTGTGTTCTGTTTTGTTTTTTAGTAGGCGAGAAATAATGGCAGCAGCTACGGGGGATCCTGGGCTCTCCAAATTGCAGTTTGCTCCCTTTAGCAGTGCCTTGGATGTTGGATTCTGGCACGAGTTGACCCAGAGGAAACTGAATGAATATCGGCTGGATGAAGCTCCCAAGGACATTAAGGGATATTACTACAATGGTAGGAGACAGTTCACTCCGTATGCCATCATCTTCTGTCACCTTCTCTGCCCTCCAGAATAGGGTCAGCTTTCCTTTAGAAAGGGACACTCTTGTCTTGTATAATTAATGATCTTCACTGTTTTCTATTTTTACTTCTTGTCTTAATTTCTTTCGTTCGTCATTCTTTAAATTTGTTTATTTGCTTATTTTTATTTGAGTGTAGTTCAGCCACAATGTTATGTTAGTTTCAGGCTTACAACATAGCAATTCAACAAGTTTATACGTTATGCTGTGCTCACCACAACTGTAGCTACCGTCTGTCACCATACAACATGATCACAGTGACGTTGACTGTATACCCTATGCTGCACCTTTTATCCCCCTTTTACTTCCTGACTTTTGACCCAAGTTCATTTTCACTTCTTTCCCTCTGTTGTGGGGAAAAGAAAGGGAGTAGCGAGACCCCAGTTAATTAATCCAAAGAATGAATACTGATTACTTAGAATTGCTGGGGGAGGAGATTAGAAATCATTTCCCCCAGTGAGTCTTTCTTTCTTTTTTTTTTTTTTTTTATTCTTGACAAATTTCTGAGATTCAGAAAAGCTGTGGCATCTTCTGCTAAGTCCCTGTTGAGTATAGATGACCAGAATTGCACAGGGCAGTTTGGGCTCAAGAAAAAGAACAAAATTATTCACAAACGTTTTAGTTATGAATGCTGCTATTACTGACTCATAATGGAAAATGTGATAATGCTTCTGTCCAGGTGATTCTGCTGGGCTTCCAGCTCGCTTAACATTGGAGTTCAGTGCTTTTGACATGTGAGTATTTTTTTTTTTTTTCTTAAAATCTAAAAGTGTTTGCTTTTTGTGAGGAATGAGCATTCTTAACTTTGCACATAGGTGGACCACAGGGAGAAGTGGGGGAGCCCCCGGGAGCAGGGCCAGGTCCTTGATTCTTTTGTCCCCACTATAGCACAGAGACAAGTGTTAGATGCTTAGGACTATCAGATATATTATTTTCAGCAGGTAATTATCAGAGCCTGTTAGGTCCAAGTATCATCTAGATTAATTGAGATTTAGATAATATCCCACCTGCTTTTGATTTTAGTTAGTATTTTGTGATCCTTTATTGGTACTTCTTGACTTACTCCTTTAGATGCCTATCCATGGGCATCAGTGAACATATTTATTAGACTACTTCTGTATACAAGTCACTGTGTAAGGCATTATATTATGGGAATACTCAAAGAAATATGACATATCCCCTCAAAGGGTCTTTTTTCCCTGGTTGAAGGCCACAGGGAACACTGGAGAGAAGACAGACATTCATTAACTTATTTATGTGGGTGTTTTCACATACATAATCCTTTTCAGACCTGCCAGATATGAATAATCTCTATTTTTTCAGACAAGGAAACAATGGGTCAGAAGGTAAAGTGGCTTGCCCAAGGTCACATGTGGCTAAATTTAGGAAGCAGGGATGAGAGAAAAGTGAAGTAATTTCTGAGGTTGTAGTCTTAGTAGCTGGGGGCATTTTATTATCTTCTATAGAGATAGACCAGGAAGTGGATACAATTTTAAGAAGAGGTAAGCTTGGTTTAGAACCTGTTGAGTTTGAGATGACATCATCTGGTAGAAGTGCCCTGGAGGCACTGGAGTCAAGGAGGAAGAGTCATCCAGGTAGAGGAGTCGTGAGGCCATGAGAGAGGAAGACTGTTGTGTAAGAAGAACAAAGGACCAGAACAGGGAATGGATCTGATTGGGGAGTCTGCAAAGGAAGACACGGAACTAGCAGAGTAGGCAAGAACTGTCGCAGAGGAAGAACCAGAAAAGCGTTACAGAAACCAAAGATGTATGCTTTCAGGAAGGAAAGAGATGATCAACAATATCAGAAACAGAAAGGTCAGAGTTCAGTGCAAGGGTCATTGGATTTGTTGATTAGGCCCTTTGCAGTTCTTGAGAATTGTTTCCCAAAGTGAATTTTACACAGAAGGGTGTAGCAGAAACCATGTTGAGGGGCTATAAGACAATTAAAGGTTGAAGAATGGAAAGCTTCAGAGTGGTCAACGTTTTTTGCTTTCTCCACATTAGCAGTATCAAGTTGCAGGATGTGGGGAAGGCCACGTGGTCTTTGTAAGTACCGCTTGGCTTTTCAGAGTAGCAGTAGTCAAAGACTAGGGTGTTCCGAGTAAAGTATCCCTAGAATATATCTTTTATTTTTATTTGTTTGTTTATTTATTTATTTTTGGCTTTTTAAGTTTGTTTTTTTTTTTTTAATTCCAGTTAGTTAACATACAGTGTTGTATTAGTTTCAGATATACGATGTAGTGAGTCAACCTGGTGCTCGCCGTGCCAAGTGTACTCCCCAGTCCCCATCACCTATTTAGCCCATGCCCTTATCCCCTGCCCCTCTGGCAATCATCAGTTTGTTTTCTATAATTAAGAGTCTGTTTCTTGATGTCTCTCTCTGTCTCTCTTTTTTATCCCCTTTGCTCATTAATTTTCTTTCTTAAGTGCCACATATGAGTGAAATCATATGGTATTTGTCTTTCTCTATTTCACCTCCCATTATACTCTTTAGCTTTATCCATGTCATTGCAGATGGCAAGATTTCATTCTTTTTTATGGCTAAATAATATTCCATCATATATATTATATATACATACCACATCTTCCTTATCCATTATATCCAATTATCCACACACACACACACACACACACACACACGTCAATTGATGGACACTTGGGCTGCTTCCATAATTTGGCTATTGTATAATGCTGCTGTAAACATAGGGGTGCATGTATCCCTTTGAAACAGTGTTTTTGTATTCTTTGGGTAAATACCCAGTAGTGTGATTGGTAGATGGTAGGGTAGTTCTATTTTTAAGTTTTTGAGGACCCTCCATACTGTTTTCCACAGTGGCTGTACCAGTTTACATTCCCACCAGCAGGGCATGAGGATTCCTTTTCTCCATATCCTTGACAACACCTGTTGTTTATGTTGTTGATTTTAGCCTTAGAATGTATTTTTTAAATCTCTCCAAAAGTCAATGCATTTGATTCCTGTATATCAAATTGCAAAATTTAATTGCATAAGATAAATCCAAGATGATATTAGCCCTTTCCTCTATAGCAGGTAAGTCAGAGATTTGATATGAGATAAATAATACCCCATACTTTGAGGGGAAAGAATGGCTTAGGATAAATAAAATGCAGTCTTGATAAAAATATATTAGTCTTTATACCTTTAAAAGGTATGTGTTGGTGTTTCTTGTTCTCTTCAGAGGTTTCTTGCTCTGTAATAAATTCCTTGTGATTGCTTGTCAGAACAAATCAAATCCTAGTAATCGGTCTCTTGTTATGGTAGAGACTAACTTACCTTTGAAGCAATTGCAAGATAATAAGGAAAAGAACCAGCAGAGTACAAGCATTAAATTATCTGAAGATGATCAAGGGAGTATATCAACAGTGTAGTTTTAATGTGATCTGGAGAATCTAACATTCCTTGCAAGCTAGACTTGCTCCCACCTTTATTCTGACACTAGACTGGTTTTAATGAAGATTTTAATAGTTTTATCCTTTGGAACAATCAACTATAGAAAAACCTGTTCACAGAAGTTAGGTTTGATCAGATAACAAAATCCAAACATCTTATACTTGAGTGATCCAGAAATTTTGGTTGAAGGATATAAGAAAATCTGTGATCGTGCAGGTATGACTTTTACATAAATTGCTCTATTTGGTCATATTTTTTCATTGTGCTGTTGAATACTCACAGTGTGCAAGGCTGTGTGGTGGGCCCTTGCGGGGATGAGCAGGAATGAGACATGGCCCCAGTGGTGGAGCTGGACCTGGAAGGCCTGTATCTACATTGGATTAACTCTGTTACCTAGGATAAGTCTTTTTAGTTTCTTCCTCTTCAGTTTCCTCATCTCGAGTGCTTGGCTTCTGATGTTCCTTCTGCTTTTAAAAGTCTGTGATTTTCTGAATCTCTCTGTCTTAGGATGATTGGTGCTTTGGTCTTAGTATTTGTGTCCCTGCCCAAATTCGTATGTTGAAAACCTAATGCCCAAGGTGATGGTATCAGGAGGTGGGGCGTTTAGGAGGAGGTTAGGTCAGGAGGCAGACCCCTCATGAATGGGATTGGTGCCTTATAATAGACCCCCAGGCGGCTAACCCGCCCCTTCCACCCCTTGAGGAAGACTTGGGCAGTCTGTGACGGGAACAGGGCTTTCACCAGAACCTGACCATGCTGGCACCTTGATCTTGACTTCCAGCCTCTAGAACTATGAGAAATAAATTTCTGTTGTTAATAAGCCACCTGGTCGGTGGCATTTTGTTGCAGCAGACCAAACAGACTAAGACAGCTAGGGAGTTTAATGAAAGTGCTTGGAGCTCCACAGAAGAAAGGAGTTCTTCGTATCCAAATTATTTTCATTATTAATCTTCCTTTGTTTTTATTGCTGTTCATTGGCTTGGTTTGTAGGGCAAATCTATAAATTTATTCATCAGACACTGAATGTCTCATAAGTGCAGGATGTGTAGGTGTTAGGAACACAAAGACTTAGGAAACACAGAGCTCTGGATAGAGGTAGAAAACAAATATTTGCATTGTAATGTGCTCTGTGCTGTAATACATGTGAAGAGGTAATCGTTATTTTGGAAATACTTATTGATTGCTTCCTCTGTGTTGTAACAATAGAACGTGGTAGGCACTGGGCATGCAGAGAAGAATAAGACACAGCTGAAAAGCTCTCAGTCCTAGTACTCGTTTATAGATGCCAGGCATATCTCAGCTTCACGTAGCCCCAGATCAATCCCTTATCCTTGGAGTCCCCGGAAGCCTAATGGGGACTCTCTGCCAGCAGTTAGCACCGTAAGATCCTCCTCTCTACACATATTAGGCTCAGTTAGTGGTGAAGTAGTATTTTGTCAGGCATCAACTGTCTTTCACTGGAGATTGCTGTCTTTGGGTAGGGTGTACTGCTGAACCAGTCCCACAAATGTAATGGCCCAAACACAAAGGAGGTTTATTTCTTGCCCACTTAATAGTCCAGTGTTCTGGACTATGGCTGCCTCATTCTGGAGGGCTTGCTTGAAACTGAATTGTCAGGGGCACCTCGTTGGCTCAGTGGAGCATGCGACTCTTGATCTCAGGGTCATGAGTTCAAGCCTCACATTGGGTGTGGAGCCTACTTAAAAAAAAAAAAGAAAAATGACAGGGCGCCTGGGTGACTCAGTCGGTTAAGTGTCCAACTTCAGCTCAGCTCATGATCTCACAATTCGTGAATTTAAGCCCCATGTTGGGCTCTGTGCTGACAACGTGGAGCCTGGAGCCCACTTCGAGTTCAGTGTCTCCCTCTCTCTGCCCCTCCTCTGCCCCTGCTCACACTCTGTCTCTCTCTCTCAAAAATAAATAAACATTAAAAAAAAAAAAGTAAAAAAAACCCAAACAAACCAAAAAACTGAATTGTCACTTTACCTTGCCGGGTAGAGACATGCTTCCCTTCACTTAGGTTAATTGGTAGGAGCGTGAGGGCTTACCTGTCTTATAAGGAAGACTGGGAAACATGGTGCCCAGCTACAAGCTGCACATATGTACTCTATTTCTGTTTAAAAAGAAAAGAATAGATTTTGGTGGACATTCTCGGCATAAATGTGAAACTGACTTATTAAAAAAAGTTTTCGTTTCTCTGGGCTTTCCCTTGAGGAACTTTGTAGTCATAAAAAGTATTTTCTTTTCTAAGCCTCAAGTTGGACATGATTAGGGCATAACCTTTGCCCTTAAAAAAAAAAAAACTTAAAAAAATAGTTAAGGAATGTAAGATTCGTAGGCAAAATCATCTGGGACACAGGCTCTTAGTCTCCGTTAACTCCTTAGCCCCTAACACGTCTGATGTGTGCTAGTTGCTCAAATAACTTGAAATCTTGAAAGCAGTCTAAATGCATGGCTGTCAAAATGGGATGTGGTGTGGGTGGTCGAGAGACACCTGTGGACTCTGTTAGAACATGTTGCAAACAGAAACTCACAGATTATTAGGGAAAGCAGAGATACTCGCACATGCCCCCAGGCTGAGTATGACTTCCTAGGTTCCTTGGGCATGCAGAGCTGTGCGTGTGGAGCAAAGGTTCCTCCAGGTGTGAAGAACAGCCTCTGTCTTTCTTTTGGGGGATTTATCCTGTCGTGGCCACCACCCTGCCTGTGTGTTCTGGAAGCTCTGGCCACATGCCTGCCTTTGGCCAGGTGTAAATAACAGGTGCAAACCAGCTTCAGTACTTTCCACAGTAAGCACCGTGAGACTGAGTGAAGTGAAGGCCAAGTTTCTAGAAGTAGCATCCCCAAGCAGGCCCAAGCTAGAGGCCTTTCTAAGATCAATCCTTTACCTGGTTAGTCTATATATCATTGTGAATTCACTATTGGCTTTACTATATGGGGAAGATTTCTAATTCTGATCTCCTAGCAGCTTTATTTAGATATAATTTATATACCACAAAATTCACCCTTTTAAAATGTGTAATTCAGCAGTTTTTAGTGTATTCACCAGGTTGAGCTGCTGCCATCACCAATTTCAGAACATTTTCATCATTCTGGAAAGAAAGCCTAACCCCATTAGCAGTTACTCTCCCTTCTTCCCTTCTCCCACCCCTGTCCCCCGCCCCCTCCCCCTAGCCTGGCAACCACAATCTGCTTTCTGTGTATGGATTTGATTATTCTGGACATTTCATATCAATGGAATTGTAGGAAACTAAACTAATATGTATCTAGGATCCAGGATTTGGACCAAATTCTCTTGTTTCCAAGTCCAGGGCTCTTTCCACTCCTCATCTGAGCCACTTCTGTGCAGAACAAGTGAACTTGAACTTGGAGAGATTGGCAGAATGGCTTTCCCTCCCACTATCACCCTTTAAATTTATTTCCTTGGCCACATCCCCTGGTAGAGCTTTACTCATGAAAAGTTCTTCTCCTTTGAGACTTCGGTTGTCCGCTCTGATTAACTTGCATGAGTACTGATGTTCTAGGAGCCTGGCCAGTGTGCTGGCAGTTGCTCAAATTCTTGTGATGACACTTTGATACTGCATTCACACACCTGGGACATTCGGGCACTTAGGAAGAAGGGTACCTTCCTCTTGTGCTAGTATCAGATTAGCTCAGAGGTTTGCTCCTTCTGTTTCAGCAGTAATTTCTTGAAGCCGAGTCTGAATGTAGAAGGCCTAATGTGCCAACCACTGTGCTTCCTTCCTCCTCCCTCTAGGCTGAGTTTTGCCCCTTTTTGATGTCTCTTTCTCCTTAAGACTGTCTTTGATGTCCTCCTATCACATGGCTGAAAAATATTTTATTAGAGTAGCATTGTGAGAAGCAACCTGTTTGCTGACTTGTCACCCTCCAAGGGAAGGCTCTGACCATGTAAAGTTACTTTTTCCCCAGGATTTGGCATTTGAGCCCCACAGACAGCATTTGGCAGAGCCCTCTGCCCCCATTGCACCCCTCCACACCTCTTCTAGGTTTTGATCTTCTGCTTGCAGCCCTTGTGGACCCAGTTTTACACAGACTCCAAGTGAAGAGACACAAGGTCTTTGAAACCACACAGCTCCCGTCAGTGCAGTCATTAAAAATGTATATTCTCTCTGCAGTAGTTGTAATTGACAACAATATTAGGCGTATGTAACCTCTGAAACACAAATCAGTCATTTCAGAGAAGAGACCAGATGTTTCCACATCTGAATTTGTATTCAGAAGTAACTCATCTTCTGCTCCCCTGATTTTGACTATAAGGGGACAGTGTAGAGTGCGACACACATGTGACACAACAGATTGGTAGGTAGCCCAGGTATGACACATATTGTCTGTATGACTCAGATGACCACCAGGAGTTTGCTTAGCAGCAGCTCTGCATGAAACCTGTTTGGGCTGGGGAGGTCTGGGGACAGTTAGAAGAAGGAGACGAGTTCCCTGCCTGCAGGGAGCTTGCTGTCCTCTAGTTAGGTGTATATGACAATCTAAAATGGGACGCTCAGTTTCCTGTGCCAGCCATTACCAGAGGAAATGGGAGGGGCCTCCTGGAAAGAAAGGGTTTGGAGCAGAGCCTTGAGGCCTGGGAGGGTTTGAGTGGGGAGTAGGCAGTAGGCAGCCCGGTACCTAGGAGTGGGCTAGTTCTGGCTTTAGATTCCAGCTCTGCCTATTTTTATGTGACCTTAGGCAAGTTACTTAAAGCTTAAACTGAAAGAAAAAGCTGTTAAGAAAATTCAAACATTGTGTAGTTCTTGGCACAGTAGAAGTTCAATGAATGATGCTTCCCTTTCGGGTTAAAGATGGGAAAGAGTAAAAACTAGGAAATCAACTTATACTGGAGGAGGGGCAGTGGAAGAACAACATGCCAAGAGATTAGGGTAAAGGGAATATAGAGGCTTTTTGTGTGTGTGTGTGTGTGTGTGTGTGTGTGTGTGTGTGTGTGCGCGCGCGCGCGCGCGCGCAGTGCCTATTTTTAGTTCCTAAGCGAGGATATTCATCTTTTCCCAAAGAAATGTGTGATTGATCTTCTCTTTGCCCTACAGAGCACTGTCTTTTGTCTCCCAATGCTGTCCTGGCTGTGCCTGCCTAACCATGTTTCTCCTGTGTCCAGGAGCGCTCCCACTCCAGCCCACTGCTGTCCAGCTATTGGAACGCTCTTTAACACCAACACACTCGAGGCTTTCAAGGCCGCAGATAAGAAGCTACTTTTGGAACAAGCAGCAGACGAGGTTAGCTGGGAAAAGATGATGTATGTATTCTGTTTTCCGTGGTCTCGGTAGGCGCAGTGTCTCTGATCAGGTGCATGCGTCTGTCATGGAAACTAGCATATAGTCGGTACTTGAAGATAGTCGTGGGCTTTGGTTTATATCCCCAGCTCTCCTGCGTTGGTGGGAAAGTCAGGGAGAAGATATTCAGGCTCTCAGCTGGGGATAGGCAGGAGTTTCATCGCAGGGCAGTTGTGAAAGCTTTGCTGTTGCTCTCTAATTAGCATTCTGAAGCAGCTTGACCTGTCCCTGAGAGTTCTATTCCTGTGTCTGCATGGCCTTGGGTTCTCTGTTCTTTGTGCTCCTTGGCTTTCCAGTCCAGTCCTAAGCACTGTAATGCTCTCTAAAATGATCGCATAGTCTCTCCAGTATACTTCGGGCTAAATATAAACTATTCCATCTGATTTACAAGGCACCTGTGGCCTGGCCTCTGTGGTCTCTGTGGCTTTTCTCTCCTGTCACTCTTGCCCTCACCTTCTCTGACCCCGTCGTAGCAAATCACTTATAATTACTCCACCTACTTTGGTTCTCACCTCTGTCCTTGGGACATGGTGTTCTCTCTGCCGGGAGTGTCTTTCCCTTAACTTGTTCATATCTGAGTTAGTGTGAGGAATTAAAATGGTAGGACAGTTTATCCCAATCCCCTCTAACCCACTTAATCGAGTGGTCTTCTCACTAGTCTTAAACGAAAGAGTCTTATTTATGTGGGTGCCATGGTCAGAGAAGGAAGTCTTCTGCCTTTGGTATCCCTTACATCCCTCGAGATGCATGTAGCTTGTGACCCAGGTGATGATGGTTGTCCTTGGCCTGCCACTCAACTGCTCCTGGGCTTCTGCTGTGGCTGCACATTTAAAAGGCTGTCTCCAAAGTGTTGGGTCAGGTCCTCATCCACCATCAAAAATCACAGATTGCTTCCCACAGAAATCCCACCCCTTGTGCTGGGGCTCAGGCTTCACCCCTGTCCACACTCCCCAGCAGTTCCCACCCTCTCAGTTTATCAGAAGCGGGGCCTGCTCTTCTCTGGTCCAGCTCCTCCAAGGTGATCATGTCAATAGCAGGAACTTCTCTTTGCTAATTTCCCTCTTCCACCCAGTGGCTCCTGTGGGTGCAACCGTTTGTCTTGTTTAGTAACACAAAGTATAGCAGCTAATCTTAGCTACTAAAACATCTTGTGATCAACAGCTGCAGCCCAGTGCCAGCTTCTGCTTCTGGCTACAGTACTTGCTGAGTATGCATCAACTCCTCATTGTCTTACCTTCCTGTCTCAGGGCAAGATAATCCCAAACAACACTTCCAGAAATCCCCTATACCTAGTTCAAATCACCGCTTCCCGGAACCCCTTCCTGCTTCCTTTCCCTCCCACCTCCCCAGCCCAGTTTGGAGCTCCTCCCAAGATTTCCACATCTTTTTGAAGTAGCACATCCTACCTGTTGGTGCATTCAGACAATTATGCCTGTCTCCCTCCTGGGACCCAAAGCTTCTTGAGGGTAGGGACTGTGTCTTTTATTCTGTAATCCTGATGTGCCTGGTAGATAATAGGCAGTTAGTAAATATTTGTTGGAGGAAATAATGAAGGCATGAAAATGTCCTGGTTGCCTCCTTGGATGCTGAGACTCACTGAGAGGAGGACTCTGCATTCTCTCAGTTTCCCCAGGCCCCTCATGGAGTGTGGCTGGTGGAGAGGCCGTGCAGAGTGGCCAGAGTGAGGTAACAACCCACTTTATTGCCTGGGGTGAGTGGTGCTGGGCCCTGGTGCTCTTCACCTCTGTGCTTCTCTTGAGAGTGAGAAACTCAGAGAGGCCTGAGAACCTGCCTTGACACTTCTCTTTCTTCTGGCAGATTTGGGAAGCCATAAAATCGGGCGCTGCCCTCGAAAACCCTGTCCTCCTCAACAAGTTCCTCCTCTTGACATTTGCAGTAAGTAAATAGAATCTCGGTCACATTTAGACTGCTGAGATGCCCTGGCCGAGCCCTGGGTGCCAATAGGGCAGTCTGTGTGCTTCTCACTGAAGCTATTACCTGGTGTTATTTAAATCAGAGCTGGTCAAGAAACACTCATTTGATTAGTGGCCCGAAGGCGCTGGCACTTATCACCGGTGCAAAATTAATTCATTCTTACTGATCTTACATACTGCATGGTTTATGTAACACAGTGACGCAAGTCTTGTCATTCAGGACACAATAAAATCAGCTTCAGGGAGTAGTGGTTCTTTGTTGCTAAAGTCTTTATTCAGTATAGTCTGTGGGGCGCAGTTGCTGGGTCCATCACCATAAGAAAAAGATGACATCTTGGCTATCCTCCAGCAGCTTCTGGACTAGAGGAGTTCACACTGCTCTACATAGTTTGTCCACACAGTTGTGTTTTTTTTTTTTTATTAAAAATTTTTTTTTACATTTATTTATTTTTGATAGAGACAGAGCACAAGTGGGGGAGGGGCAGAGAGAGAAGGAGACACAGAATCAGAAGCAGGCTTCAGGCTCTGAGCTGTCAGCACAGAGACTGATGTGGGGCTTGAACTCACCAGCCATGAGATCATGACCCGAGAGGAAGTCGGATGCTTAACTGACTGAGCCACCCAGGTGCCCCAACAGTTGTGGTTTTTTAAGAAAGAAAAATGTTTTGTGTAAATGTAACATCTGCTGCCTAGGGAAGTAGGGGGAAGGACCTGGTCTTGGTGATGGGTGATATGGGGAAATGAAAGGGTTGATGATAGAGATATGAGCCACACACACACACACACACACACACACTTAACACACATACACGCAGGTGTATGTACACATATATGTACATGAGTGTATGTCTCTATATATCTACATATGAAATGAATTTAGCCTTTATAATTAGGTTGACTATATAATATTCTGTCAAGTGTATGTTCTATAGGTTCTTGTACATCTAGGTTGTTTGTAATATTCACTATTTTGTAAAATGCTGCAGTGAACAATATTGGCCATACGGATTTTTTTTTTCCTGTTCATTTTATTTCTTTAGGATAAATTCTCTAGAGAAGGCATATAAACGTATCGACGTTGATGTGTATTAAGTGTACTGTTTTACCAGCTTCATCAGCTTTGAATATTAATCTTCTTCCCCACATCTATCTTCCTCCTTCCTTCCTTCCTTTCTTTCTTTTTTTATTTTCTTCTTTTCCTCTTTCCTTCCCTTCCCTTCCCTTCCCTCCCCTTCATCCTCCCCTCCCCCCTCTCCTCCACTAACCTCTTTCTTTCACCAAGTTATAGGTCTTACCTTTCTTCCTACCCCATGAACTAATCCTGTTTCTTCTGAATGCTGCCTGATTTGCTGTCCAAGGCAAAGGAGAGAATGATAAAAGTCATACTGAAGGTCATGCCAAAGGCTGGCTATCTATAAGGAGCACATTTCCTAACGAGTTATAATGCTTTCTGTGTAATAGTGGGGGAGATAGAAAAATGTTTAAATTCTTCATGAGATTACTAGCTGCAATTTGGCATTAATAATTTGTCTGCAAATTTGAGCAGTTTTGTAGATCTGCCACTAAGAGAGAGATAAGTGGTGCTAGTTAAAGATTTCTGGGTTTGTTATTTTAACATCAATATATTTTCTGTACCAAGAATTCTAGTTAGTAGAATCTGACAATTTGCATTTAATAAGAAAAATAACATTAGCTCTTACTTAAAGTCTTAAGGCATTTCCTAGAGTTAGTGCGTGTATTGGCCCTGTTGCCCTTTTTACTGACCATTCTTAGCCTACCTTAAAAAAAAAAATTAAGTCTCTGTCTTTTAAAATCTTCAAATACAAAGGGCTTTGTGTTTAATTTTATCAAGATCCTTTGTATCCTGAAAAGAATTCTAAGAAATTCAAGCCTTTTGACTTTTGAAGATGATCTGATAAAGCTTCTTAGAAATTATGAAGTCCTTCATCTTGAATTGTTTAACCTTTGACTAAAGATCAGTTATGACAGATCATTTAAATACAAAGAAGAGAGTATAATCTCTGGAGGTACTTTTGCTTTTCTTTCTGCTGTTTTTAGGGTTCAAAGGAACAGGCACTTCATTAATTTCTATTTTGTAGTTTGTTTTGCTATTGTCAAAAGGGAATTTGTTGTCAGTTGATCAATTAATGGCAGAATTAGAGACTGGAATCTATAATGACTAGGCTTTCTCATCTAGACACACATTTATGTATACATTTATATTTATTTAAAAAGTTATCTAGTATGATTTCATTTATATGAAAATCTCAGAATAGTCAAATTCATTGAGACAGAAAATAGATTAGTGGTTCCTAGGGGTTGGGAAGAAGGGGGAATGGGGAATTCTGTGAATGGGTATTTCTAACTAATAAACTAATGGGAGTTTCTACTATTGGAGTTTTCTTTTTGGGGCAATGAAAATGTTCTGCAATTGAGTGATGGTGGTACAACCTTGTCAGTACCCCCGGACAAACATTCAGGTGTATATTTTAACATGGTAAATTTTATGGTATGTGAAATCTGTCGCAAAAAGTCATCAAACAACTATCTATTGTTTATTCTTAGTAAGATTAAAGAAGAAACGTTGATTAGCCAAATAAACAGACTGATGGAGAAGCTGCCAGACACTGAGATAACTGTGAGACCCCACAATATGAGTGATTCAGGCCACAAAGGCTGCAAGAGTTCAGGGCAAAAGCATCCAACCTGGGTGGAAACAGTTATCTAGAACAG
Source organism: Panthera tigris (assembly GCF_018350195.1). NCBI lineage: Eukaryota > Metazoa > Chordata > Mammalia > Carnivora > Felidae > Panthera > Panthera tigris. The sequence goes on from NC_056661.1 coordinate 52,407,364, forward strand.
CTTCATGAGTCATTGCCCCTGCCTCACTTCCCCTGGTGGGGGAGCCATCAAATACACCCCTGAAGATGTAATCTCATATCGCTGATGCTCCTTTGCTCTTAGAACCTCTTCTGTGACTCATGACTCACTTTATCTCTGCCTGTATAGAGAGTGAGCTGCCCAAGGGCTGGACTGGGTTTTATTTATCTTCTTATTGTCAGAGTGTCTAATGTATTACCTTGTACATAGCAAGTGCCTAATAATTGTTGACCTGAATTTCACCAACAAAGTATTTCTGAAAGCAGCATTTTATTATCTCAGGCATGTATAGGTTATGGATAGCACAGCTTCTTCAATACCATGCTAATTCATTTGACTGTGAAGAGTGATAACCATGTTTGGTGGCTGTGCCTCCCCAGATGGGTCGTTTAGTATGGGTGGTTCTGCGGAGGAAGCTGATATTTTGGAAATGGAATTCTGCTTCCCTCTCCACTAATCAATATCTTTGTTTGGCTGAAGTTCTTTTCTTCACCCCCCTATAAGCTTCAGTTTTCTGTCTGTAAAATGGGATAATAGTTACCTCTTGGGATGGTTTTGTGTACTACACAGTGATGATGATAATTGTCAACACTTTCTTTAGCAAGTAGACAATAAATATGTTTATCATGATATATTATTGTTTGGTGTGTGGGTATATTTTAGGAGAAAGACAGATATTCTGTATTCTATCCTGAGTTCTGTTAGAGATAAGACTTTCTGACCAGGTGATTCTATGTTGTGCGCCTCAATGTGTCTTAAGTGGTGTTGGGGAATTACATCAATGAATGCATTTCAGTTTAATCATTGGTTATAATCCTCTTATATTCTTTCTTCTAGGATCTAAAGAAGTACCACTTCTACTATTGGTTTTGCTTCCCTGCTCTCTGCCTTCCAGAGAGTCTACCCCTCATTCAGGGGCCAGTGGGCTTGGATCAAAGGTTTTCTCCAAAACAGGTATCAACAAATAAAGCAAAATGCAGGTAAAATTGGACTTAATGAGCTTGAGTACTTTATCTAAAGACAGGCAGTTGTCTGAATGAAGAGTTGGTCACTGTGGAATCCTCCAAAGGTGGCACTAGGAGCAGACTTATTTACAAAATGTTTGTAGAATCATTCCAAAGGAGTAGTCCAAGATACTTTTCCAGGTATTCAGTGACATTTGGTGAAAGGCTAAGCCAGTAGAGGAGCTATAGGAACATGTTGAAAGTCTGCAAGAATTTGCCAAAATGTGGTTTTCACTTTCATTGTAGAAGATCCCAAGGCACTAGTATACTTTGGGAAGAGAGTCTTTGAAACCAAATAGAAGACATTCCACTACCCTCACACCAAGTTGTGGAACTTCTACATCAGGAATGGTACACACAAAGGTAGTCTTTGTGGTCTAAGGAAGACCATAAGAAAGAGGTGGTCTGAAGGAGGGCAATGAAAATAATCAAACTAGTACAACACAGACCCTCAACCAGATATTCTGATTGTCATTGAGGCAAGGTTTGAGTGGCAGGATGATTTGGATTCATGAAGCATGTCAGTCATTAAACCATGGATTCTAACACCAGGGAGAAACCCTTATTGATGAAAAATTAGTAATTTTGTTTAGTATAAATCAAAGGTTGTGGTTTTGTGGAACTAGTTTCCCAAGAATAAGTATAAGTAGAGGAAAAGGATTACGCCACGAGGACTGACTGCTGATGGATGTGGAATTTCTTTTAAGAGCGACATACATGTTGTAAAATCATTATATTGATGGGGCTCCCAGTTGGCTCAGTTGGAAAAGCATCTGACTCTTGATTTCACGGTCATGAGTTCAAGCCCCACATTGAGTATAGAGATTACTTAAAAAAAAAAAAAAAAAAGGCAACTTTAAAATTAGTTGATGGTTACATAATCCTGTGAACATGCTTAAAACGCACTTAATTATGTATTTTATGTGGGTGAATTATATAATAAGTGAGGTGTGTCTCAATAATGCTGTTATTTTGTGGAGAGGTTCAGGGTAAAATTAATCAGTGATGGATTCAGTGCTTGGTTATTACAGGAGCTAAATAATGTTTGGAGCTCTCTCTGTACACCTTTGTAGTTAACATCTTAGGGAACCACCATGCTGCACCATAAAAATGTCTCCTTGTGTTCCTAAGACACCACCATGCACATGGGAAGTGTTACACAGAAGTGAAGTGGTATTATTTGGGGGGCACTTCTGTGTTCATTTGCTGCAAAAGAGTAACAGGGGTATGCTCAGTCATTTCCAGTCTTCTGGCTTGAAAATACCTTTTATGTTAATTTTTAGCTCAGAATTAGATGTGTGATTGGAGAATAACTCAATGTTTCCTGTTCTTAGATTCAAGCCCTTGAGCATGCATATGATGATCTTTGTCAAACAGAAGGAGTCCCAGCGCTACCTTACTTCTTAATCAAGTATGATGAGAACGTGGTGCTGGTTTCCCTGCTTAAACACTACGGTGATTTCTTCCAAGACCAAAGGACAAAGGTCAGAGAAACTCTGAGTTTCATTTTATTATCCATTAAAAAAAAAAAATCTGATGTTCATGTTATGATAGACTACTACACAATTCAAACTCACTTAGATTTCTTTGGCCCTCCAAAGAATGTTGTAGAACGTTTCTTTGTCTTCACCCTCTCCCACCCCCTGCCATTCCCAGATCACTTTCTCCTCCATTTACCTAGCTCACCTATTGGGTTCCTCACTTCCTATTAGTGATAAAGTTATTTCAGTTTTTGTTGCACTATATTTTGCATCTATATTTTAACTTATTTCTAGAGTTACTACGTATTTCAGGCCCTGCTTACCTCTCTCCTGGACAGTTAGTCATTTTGCTTCCGTCTTGCACACCACCACAATAGAAGAATCTGCTTTAAACTGCTCACATCCACCCTATCTTTCAATGATCACAAGTTAATGGTGTCTTCCTTCTGGCTCCAAGCCACCTTTCCTGCCTCATTCTTCCACTATTTTCCTCATAAACCATTGTTCCAACCAAGTTTTCCTGTTGTTGTTGGTTTTTTTTTAATGTTTATTTTTATTTTTGAGAGGGGGCAACAGAGAGAGCAAGATGGACGATCCAAAGTAGGCTCTGCGCTGACAGTGGAGAGAGCTTGAAGCAGGGCTTGAACTCACAAACCGTGAGATCATGACCTGAGCCAAAGTCAGACACTTAACCAACTGAGCCTCCCAAGCATCCCCCACGTTTTCCTGTTTTTAACTAGACAACCCCACCACCACCACCGACTAATCAAGTCTACCTAGGACTTTTTCTATATCTCTCTTTGACCTTGCATTGTGTCATCTGAAATCTCTACCTGTGAAGATCTTAAGAAACTCTCCTTGTTGGGATCCTAGCTCCACAGTGAAGCCTTCTCATAGATCTTCCCTTTTCTGATCTCACTACATTTATTCCCTGTTCTTCATTTACTGTTCTGTCCTAGATAGTAAGCTCCCAAGGGCAGGACTGTGTCTTATGTATCTGCATCTCCATAGTGTCTAGCACTTGTCTTAGGTCCTCAATAAAAATTCTTCTGAATGAATCAAAAAGTACTGTGAGTGTCTTTTAGAAGTAATGAGAGATGTAGTAAGCTATCTCAGCCATATAGGAGATTGTAAATTAAAAATAAAAAATTAATGAATTTTATGAAGTCGTGAAATCAAGTGGGATAATTTCACTAACCATGTAGACATATCAGAGTTGAGAAAAGAGAGACCTCTAACTGATGTCCTTATTATTCCTTAGCCTGAACTTAAGATACTTTAAGTACATTTTTCCCCCATTTACATTAGCATTTTCCTTCACAAAATAATACTTTCTTCAGTGCTATGCACTCTATTTTCTATCCTCTTCTTTTCTGTCTTTTTGAAAAATACCAGTTGTGATCCACTAAGTGATTTGGACTCCAAAATGGGTCATCACTGTAGTTTGGACAATGTTGGGTGCCAAGTTTGAGAATACTGTCAGATAAATGAACTACACTAAGTACGGTTCCATTCGTTATTTTCATTTCCAGCTGCATCTTTCTGCTTTTAAATTCTCACAAAGCTATTCAACTATTATTTTAAGTTTTTGTTTCTTAAGTAAGCATTTTGTATATCTCCTACTAATCTTTTCCTGTTTTTCAAAGACTAAGATTATACTATATTCTCTTTTATTGTAGATTTTAGCATGATACTGTCGCAGTCTGTATCAACATCCTTTCTGATAGATAGATAACGTGACATTTTTGACTTATAGTTTTCTCATACGTCTTCCTTATTAGGAGTCTCCTTGTGCATCAAATTCCTGCCATCCCCCCACTTACCTTGAATTATTTCTTGGGAAGGAAGAGTTTCTAGATAGAGAATGACTGGGTTAAAGAGTTTGGACACTTGAAGGTGTCCGATCGGTAGTGTCCTGCTAAGTGTTTGACAGCTAGCTCTCAGGTGGGGCAAAACCCTGACTGTGTAGCATTTGCTTCTTCCTGGGGTTCCAGTACTCCCGCTGTGGCCGGCATCAGGCTACCAGTGTGAGGTCCCAGAGCGTAGAGATGGGGAGAGTTGGTAACAGCTGGCTCTCCCCTTTCTGTTCCAACCAGCTCTGGCTCACCATTGCTTATTATAACTGGGACTCACACACTGTGCAGTTTGCCCTCCTGCCAGCCATGCACCTTTTACCAGCATTGGGATGTTACACATTTTACACATCTGCATCGGTTAAAGACTGGCCTTGTTTAAGTTCTTATTTCCCTCAGCGAAATGTTATTCCACACTGGTCACGGTGATGCTGCATCACCAACAATTAGTTGTCTTTCAAGCCACTGCTTGTGATTCCATCAAAAAAAGCCCATATCACTGTTCTGTTGCCAGTCTTTTAGGAAAGCTTGCTTGGGTCTTCTGCTTTCTTCAGAGTAGTCGTTGAAGATTGGATGTTTGGGATACATTTTGTAATTTTAACAACATTAGCCTTTAATTCTAGGGTTTTAAAAATCTTCGGACAAGAGTGATGGCCAAGGAGCAGCAATTGGTATGCTATTAGCGGGGCTATTTCTTCACTTAGCAAACTCCACATCTTGGCAGCTGTCTGTGACATCGCTGTGCATTAGATACTTGAATTTTTGTCCTGTACTTTTAAAACATGTAATCACCTTTGCGCATTTCCTGTTACATCAAGTGTTTGAGTAATAGATGTCCATTTGTCAGAGAAGTGTGTTTTATGGGATCAGTGTGGAAATTTCTCTAGCCCAGGGTACTCAAGTTGACAATTTCACCCTCTTTTCTTTCTCACATTGAACTTTTTCAGCAAATAGCTGGGTGGACCATAGCCAGAACATGACTGAACCACTTCAGTGAATTGTGTGCTCTCAGCCAAGTAGAAAGGAGCATTTATTTCGTCAGCCTTATAAACAAAGTTGTTTTTTTTTTCCAATTACATTTTGTTTTTTTCTACTGATTTGTGTGATAAAAGGAAGTGATTTGCCTAGCTTCACAGAATGACTTTGTGGCAAAGCCAATTGGAGAACGCAGAACTCCTATCCCATGGTTATTTCTGACTGCTGCTCCCACCAAACAAAAAAAAATCTATTTACCCAAACAGTTTAGCTGGCCTACCTAGCATTGTGCTGACTAATAATTCCTACAATGATTGAGGTACCTGATTTGGTTCTGAAAGCACTTAAAGATTTTGAAATCACTTTTGAATCATCAAAGAAATACTAAATGATGTTCAGCCTCATGTCAAATGTGTTCCGTCATTTTCCTGTCTGGATGCTTGCTTTTTGTACTCATGCATGCCTCACGTGGGTAAGAGAGTTACTCTGAAGCATCTCCACGTCGACCTCCCTTTATGGGTGATAGATTTCTCTTTAGCAGTTCATTCCAGCCCTGTAGCTCCTCTTAGGTCAGGTTGCTCTAAGAAACTTATTCCTGTTTTTTCCTACTCAGAAAAAGATTTCTTTTTTTTTTTTTCTTATTGCCTTCCTACCTCCTGGCCTTTGTATTTAGTGTCAGAAATATGCTCATTCTTTGAAATTAGGCACCCACCTGTAGTATCTAATATGATAGTCTAACTTCTATAGTTTAAATTCACTTAGTTCTGAGGCATCCAGGTGGCTCAGTCAGTTAAACGTCCAACTCTTGATATAGGCTCAGGTCATGATCCTGCATTTATGATCTCACGGTCATGAAGTTGAGCCCCGCGTCGGGCTCTCTGCTGAGTGTGGAGGCTGCTTGGGATTCTCTCTCTCCCTCTCTGTCTCTCTCTCTGCCCCTCCCCTGCTCACACACATACACTCTCTCTCTCTCCCTCAAAATAAATAAATAAATTCACTTACTTCCAACTCTGCATTTATAGATGATAACACCTAAATGTAGAAAATATTTGATAAACTGGAATTTATCCCCTTGTTTTCTCTGCGGGTTAGGAAAAGAGAACCTTGAGACTGAAGGTAGAGAACTATGTAACAGTAAGATTGAACTGAACAGAGAGGTTAGTGAAGTTACTACAATAGAGTTTATTTACATTGCTGTTATAGTTCACATCATTAAGTGCTTGCCTTGTTTCCAGTGTCTGTGTCCAGACAGAGTTCTCCAAAGATGAGAAACCTGGCATAGAGAGGTCATATGAGAGTAGGTGACTCAGGACATTGGATAAGAGTCCAGGTTTATTGAGTCACATTTGAAAGTTTGAAACTCAAGAATCTCTATACAAAAAGTATTCTCTGGATTGATACTATCTGGATTCTTCCCAAATAAAACTTAAGTAGCCTTTAGACACCCAGTAAGATTGAACCTAAGAAGTTTATATTGTCTTATAACCTATGTAGGATTTTTTTTTCTCTTTAATGTTCTTTAAAGTTCTGTAATTCTGAAGCTAGAAGGAATCCTTTGAAATGAAATGATACAACCTCTCCATTTTATAGGTGAGGAAAGCACTTCTCCAAGGTCTGTTTTCCCCCTATACTTGTATGCCTGCCTACTCACACCCCAAGGCTGAAAATCAGGTAGCTGTAGAATTAGGACGCATGCCTGCTGACCTCCACATCAGCTTTTTTCACCACGTCAGGTCATTTTCTTCTAAGCTGCTTGAAATGTCACAGAAGTAGAATGCAGGTGTCTCCCCTCTCCCCCTTTTCTTGCTGGATAATAGAGTTGTACATGTCTTTGATGAATTTTTAAAAATTTGAAGTTGAAGCGATGATCAATAAATGTAGTTTGTCCAGCAGATGCCTTCTGTCATGATTGACAGCAGGCAACAAAAGTGTCCCAGGTGGTGGTGGTGGCAAACGGGACCAGAAGAATTCAAGGCAGACAGCTTCTTTGTTCACAGGGAGCCCTGGGTGGGGAAACATCATTCTTCGAGTTCTCTCGCTTCTCAGAGCAAACCCTGTGAGATTAAACTGTCACATTCTTACCCAGGAGAATCCCAGGGTCAAAATGTCACTGGAGGGAGAACCTGTGCTGTTGAGAAAGGACAGGGGAGGAAAAGGAGCCAGCTGAGATGCTGCACCATGGTCTTCGATGTGAGCTTCAGCCATCACCTCCCTCCAGCCGCCCCCCAGGATCCCTGCCTGAAGATGGGGCATGAGAGACGGAGCTTTCCATATAGCGGGGCATGGAGAAACTGGCCAGTTCTGTCATTTGTTCGGCACAGTTTGCTGATTAGCCGGTACCATGCCAGGCACCAGGGATGGAAAGATGCACATGATAGACGACCTTGCTCCAACACTCACAGAGCTTAGAGGCCAGCAAGAGAAACAGATGTGAAATGCATCCTGTGTGACCTCCATTCTAAAATGCTTTCTTCTTCACATTTTAATTTTTCTAAAGTCAGGAATTTCTTGCAGTTGTTCTGTATCTTTGATGTCGTGACATTTCCTTTTCTGTACAGTTTGAGAGTGGATTTTATAATCTGTGGTGCCTTTGAATCAAGAAAATACCCTGGTTTAACAAATAATCACAACCACCGTGGGAAAAACATAGGATGCAATGAACTCCATTTTAAGCAATCCTAGACCTGAGGTGGCTAGTGCCAAAATGATGGTGCACATAAGAATCACCAGAGGAGGTCACAAAGCACGTGGGTAATGGTACCGAGGGAGTGTGTGTGTGGTGGACCGTACTTTGAGAAATCGCTACAGACTCTCAGGAGGTCTTTGTAACTTGGCTGTACTTTAGAATCACCTGGGGAGCTTTTAAATAAAACAACTAATGGCTCAAGCCACGTGCCAGACCGATGAATGAGAACTTCTGGAGATGGGACCCAGGCAGCAGGAATTTTGAAAGCTTCCCAAGTGATTCTCCTGCACATTCACATGTGAAGACCAAGGCTGGAGAGGGTTGAGGGGCAGAGTAGTGCTCCCTACTCACTGCAGATCACCTGGGTCCTTGTTAAAATGCAGATTCCGATCCAGCAAGGCTGGAGACAGGGAGTCTGAGATTCCGCATTTTTAAAAAATGTTTATTTATTTTTGAGAGAGAGAAAGAAACAGAGTGTGAGCAAGGAAGGGGCAGAGAGAGGGGGAGACGCAGAATCTGAAGTAGGCTCCAGGCTCTGAGCTGTCAGCACGGAGTCCAACACTCGGCTTGAACTCATGAACTGTGAGATCATGACCTGAGCCAAAGTTGGACGCTTAACTGACTGAGTCACCCAGGCACCCCTGAGATTCTGCATTTCTGACAGATTCCCAGGTGATGCTCTGCTGGTGCATGGACCACATTTTACAGAGAATGGAAAGACAGAGCCAATCCAGACTTTTCAAGGTAATGAAAAATGGCCCCCCAAGCTTTTTTCCTTTTGTCTACAAGACCACCTTCTGTAATGGTTTGCAGAGTAAGTCTGTGGACAGGTCCAACTGCATCAGAATTACTTAGGCGAGGCTCATGACTGGGGATTTGAAGGCACCAATAATAATATTAGCAGCACTACACGTGTGGGGGTTTCATGTCAGTATCACACTCTAATCCTCACTACCTCTCCGTGAAATAGGTGCATGCTTTGGTTCAGATTTTAAAAGCTGAGGCCTGAAGAATTTGACTCATTTGCCCTAGGCCACTCGTGTAGTAGGGGACAGTACTCAGAATAGTCTCTGCAAACTCTATTTGTAAAAGCTTCCTGGATGCTGATGTTTCATCTCCTGTGGAAAAGGAAATCTCAAATAAAGATATTCTGTATTTCCTGAAATGATGCTCATACATTTGGATCTGCATTGAATTAAGTATGAATCTGTGTGCGTTAAAGACATGAAATGGATCTAGGCAAAAATGTTTAGTGTTAGGAGTAAGAAAATTTCATACAGGGAGGGTAGCAAAAACAGAATATCCTTCAAATAATACAATAATTGTCTGATAAGACAATAGTAAAATTCATTTTCAGATATTTTTACTGAGCACAGATGAAGGCTAATTAATTGTCCTTCAATAGGAAATAGAAAAAAGTTATTGTACACCAAAACAATGAAATGCTCTTCAGCCACTATTGACAGTGATTGTAGACTGATATTTATTGGCAGAGAAGAGAATTCACAATAGAATAAGAGATATAAAACAGTATGTATAGCATGATATAATTTTTCTTTAGCAATAAAATTATATACTAAAATAATTGTACAAGTTATACTAATAAAATATATTTATTCAAAGATAAAGTTATGGGAGGTTACGAGACCTTCCTTCCTTCCTTCCTTCCTATCTTTTGTTTCCTTTCTTTCCTTTCTCTGAATATGGGTTAAGATTCTGCTTTGTGTTTAACATATTAAGCATTTCAGTAAATAAATGGAATTGTTCGGACTGATCCCATTCTTATAAAACTAACTGGATCTAGAATAACCAAAATTCTGCCGTGTTTTTATTTAACCCAAAAATACACCTATAAAGGAAACCTGTGGGTTGATTTATGGTTCTCTCCCAGCTATCTTTCTTCCCTTCCTGACTTCCTCTCTCCTTTCACTCACTCACCCTTTTCCTTCCCTCCATCCATCCGTTCATCCATCCATCCATCCATCCATCCATCTATCCATCTTTTCATCATTCAGCATGCATTCACTAAGTATCTGCTGTGTATATATGAACTGATCATGGGGAGATGAAAAAGATACTCCCTGGTCTCTAGATGCTCACTGCTTCTTTTTTTTAGATACACTTTTCATTTTGGAGTAATTTTAGATTTATAAAAATTTGAAAGTACAGTAGAGGGAGGGTTCCCATATACCCTCTCCCAGCTTCAGTTTCTGGAATGTTACCACCATACATTAGCATGTTACCTTTGTCAAAACTGAGAAACTGGCATTTAGGTTACTATTACCTAAACTCTAGATGTTATTCAGCTTTTACCCGTTTTTCTCACATCTTCCTTCTGTTTCAGGAGCCATTCCAGGAGACCACATTGCATTTTGTTGTCATGGCTCTTTTGTCTCTTCTGGTCTATAGCAGTTTCTCAGGCTTTCCTTGTTGTTTTTTTTTTTTTTTTTCAACGTTTTTTATTTATTTTTGGGACAGAGAGAGACAGAGCATGAACGGGGGAGGGTCAGAGAGAGAGGGAGACACAGAATCGGAAACAGGCTCCAGGCTCTGAGCCATCAGCCCAGAGCCTGACGCGGGGCTCGAACTCACGGACCGCAAGATCGTGACCTGGCTGAAGTCGGACGCTTAACCGACTGCGCCACCCAGGCGCCCCAGGCTTTCCTTGTTTTTGATCACCTTGACAGTTTCGAAGAGTATTGGACAGTTATTTTGATAGAATGCCCCTGAATTTTGGTTTGTCTGATGTTTTTGTATGATTAGGGTTATGGGTTTTGAGAAAGAGTGCCACTAAGGTGAAATAGCCTGGTCATCACATCATATCAGGGGTACCTGCTACTCACATGGCATCCCTGATGATGTTAAACTTGACCACTTGGTTAAGGTAGTCTTTGCCAGGTTTCTCCATTGTGTGGTTACTGTTTTTTTCTTTGGAAGTGGGTCACTAAGTCTGGCCCACTGTCAAGGAGGAGAAGGATTAAGCTCTACTCCTGGAGGAGGCAGTATCTGTATATATTGTTTGGAAATCTTCTGTAAGGAAGACTTGTCTCTTCACCTTCGTATATTTGTTTATTCCATCATTTATTTGTATCAGTGTGGACTCCTAGGTATTTATTTAATACTTTGCATTATAATCCAATACCACGTTATTTATTTTGTTGCTCAGATGGTTCCAGCCTTGGCCATCGAATGCTGTTTCTGTTGGTTCTTGTGTCCCCTTGATGTGCCCCCATGCTTTTGTTTGTTGAGCACTTCCTTACTTTTTTTTTTTTTTTTAGTTTATTTATTTTGAGAGAGAGACTGCATGCACGCACACAAGCTGGGGAGGGGGAGAGAAAGGGAGAGGCAGAATCCCAAGCAGGTTCTATGCTATCAGCACAGAGCCCAATGTGGGGCTTGAACTCACAAACTGTGAGATCATGACCTGATCTCATGAGTCAAGCTCAAGAGTCAGACACTTAGCTGACTATGCCACCTGCACCCCCTTCCTTACTCTCTGGTATACAAGATGCTACAGTCTCTTCTTGTGTTTTCCCTGTTCCAGCCCTAGAATTAGCCATGCATTCAAGGAGCCCTGATTCCTTTTATTGGAGGATGGTATTTAGAAATTAAGATCTGGGTGCTGCATGCTCATTGTCTTTTGAAAGGAAGAAGAGAAAATGAAAAATGGTATGTGTAATGTACAAATTGCTATGGAAGCACAACGGACAGAGTGACTGTTCCCACTAAAGGGAGTCTTCACTGAAGAAATGGTATTTGAAGTTGAATAGAGTTTTCCAGACAGAAGTCAGGGTTGAGGGAGTTGGAGGGGGAAGGAGTAGAAAGAAATATATGTTAGCAGTATCAAGAGCATCTGACTGTAGACTTAGAATGGCAGTGGCCCTTCTTTTATTTTCTCAGTACATAAACATTAGCAATCTTCACAGATTGTTATCTTTTTATTAGAGGATGGTCTCTATGTGAGCTTTGACAGTTGACTGTCTTCTCACCCCCTGTTTTCCCATGCAGTCTTTCTTCTTTCTACATGTACCTAGTTCCTACTCTGCCAGGCCTACTGCAAGGCATTGGGGTGGTGCAGAGAAGAATTTTATAGCCCCTCCATCCAGAAGTTCTGGGGTCTGGTGTGAGATCCTTTTGCTTTCTTCTCTTCCCTCTAGCCCTTCATCAAGTGTCTAATTCTTAGTGCTTTTGCAGAACAGCCTATAAAGGCAAGAGGAAGTATTAGCAGTGTCTGTACTGTGAAACTGACACAATGCTTGACTCACAAAGTCTTTTCTGTTCACAGATAACGATTGGTGTATATGATCCCTGTAACTTAGCCCAGCACCCTGGATGGCCTTTGAGGAATCTTTTGGTCCTAGCAGCCCACCGATGGTATTTACATGTGTGTGTCTGTGTCTCTGTCTGTGTCTGTCTGTGTGTCTCAGTCTACCTATTTTGGACATTGTGTCTGCCTATATCTGTCTCTTTTTTCCCCCAAATGCATGTTTTCATTTCTGGCATGGAAACCACATAATAAATCCATAAGTCAGTCATGATCCAATTTCCATCAATGATGAACCCCTAAGTAGGTGTGTTATGGAGCTGCAGATTCTGACCATACTGCAGTGAAGATATTTCAGAGTAGAGGCAATCACCCAGAGGTCCCAGTCCCCAAATTCTCCAGCCCCTCCCTCCACCTGTCTGGGTCACTCTCAGATCGGATTTTCCTACTGTTACCATCTTCCTCTTCTCCTAGCCCTAAAATAATGAAAACAGGGTATCTAAGAGGTCAGTATACATTTGAAAAGATGCTCAACATCATTATTCAGTGGACATAAAATATAATGAGATACTACTCAGTATTAGAGATAATGAGGTACCATGCTGAGATACTACTACATACCTACCAAATGACTTAAAAAAGATGACAAAAAAAAAAATATGACAATACCAAGTGTTGTTAAAGATGTGAATCAGTTGGAGCCCTCAAACACTGCTAGGAAACTGGCAGCATCCCCCAAAGTTAAAACTATCTGTGGCTCAGTGATTTCTTTCTCAGGTACATAATGCACAGAAATGTGTACTCAGATAGATACAAGCAAACACACGTGCAAGAATTTTTATAGCGGCAGTATTCTTAATAATCAAACACCGGAAATAACCTGGATGTCCTTCAACAATGAAATGGATAAGAAATTGTGGTGTATTCATTGTGATGGAATGTGATGTTGTAGCGAATCTGAGTGAAATACTGATACACGTATCAACACGGATGACCTAATGTTGAGTAAAACAGGCTGTACCTAGGAGAATACGTACTCTGTGATTCCTTCTAGGTAAAGATGAGACCAGACAAAACCCAGGAATGGACGTGGACAGTAGAGTAGTAGTTACTCTTGAAGGGGGGTGGGCAGTGACTGGGAGAAGGCATGAGATGAGCTCCTTTATATTTAAGATTTGTGTACTTGTCTTTGTATCTGTTTTACTTACATAAAAGTGCTTAAAACAAATGAAGATAGCTAAATTATAGATTTTCCCCAGAGGGAGAATGGTTACACTTGCTTATCCAGGTGGTGAGTCTGTAGAGTGCACACAGGCCTCCTAACTAGTACTGACTGAAGTGCTGTTTCACAGAATATGAGTTCAGGGAGTGAGAAGGAGGCCCAGAAGAAACCATGTATGTCTTAGAGGTTCTTTTTAACATCTTGCAATCTCTTTTCCCCTGCATTGATGATTCATTTGTTAGAATTATTTATTTGCAACATGATTGTTATATAAAATTCACTTAGAAAGCAATCACAGCCAACTCACTGCTCAGCCTCTAACCATTTGGACAAAGGAGAGCATACGTGTATGCATTCAAAATCTCTCAGAGGTTAAAACCATGCCCCAGGGGTGTCAGGGAGGCATAATTACAATGCTTTGAATACTCCAACTGGTTTTGCTGAAGGTCTTATGAGAGCTCTTTCTTTTCCTTCCTTAAAAAAAAAATGAATTAATTAAAACCTGGCACCTGACATCAGGAGTAGCAGTTTCCAGTCTGTTGAAGTCCTCTGCTTCCGAGACCGCACCATGCAGGGGGTGAGAGACATCGCCCACAGCATCGTCTTCGAAGTGAAGCTTCCAGAAATGGCATTTAGCCCAGGTAATTTGCCGGTCGTTGAGAATGCATATAATTATCATTTATCAGAAACCTCAGCAAGTCTAACTTTCCTTTCATCCCTTCACAATGGCAGCAGAAGGTAGAGAAAAGTACAGCTCTTACCTCTTTGCCCATGGGAACACCTCTCTTGAACAGAGGGCACTGCTCTGCTATTCAGAAAGCAACAAAGGCAAAGATTGTCCTCAGGAAATTTCCTCCAGGCCTTTTTTTTTTTTTTTTTTTTCCGGACTTGAGGATTTTTTTTTCTCCCTTCCTAGTTTTTGTTTCATATAAAATCTTTATTCCTGACCTTTCTTAGAGGAAGAATGAAATATTAATTTATTTACAGATTTATTTGTTACATAAAGTTATATGTGATCCTGTTCTCCACATAGTAAACCAGTTAGCAAAAGTGCCATTTCTCCTTCCGTGTTTAATATTCTTTGTAAGATCCTGTGTGGTAGATATCATAAGTTAGGAAACTTGGGCTCACAGGTATTTTATAGGTGTGTGTGTGTGTGTGTGTGTGTGTACGCATATGTTTATGTGTTTATATACATGTCACAAAGATAGAATACATACTCAAATTCGAGTAAAATAAAGATGATAATACCCACCTCATGGAATATACCCTAGGGCAAATCTGGGTCCTGTGTAAAAGATATGCAATGTCTGGCGTAGGTATTTAATAAATGCTAATTTATGTTAATTTCTTATCTTACGCCAATCCCAGCACTCTCCAAAACGATCCCTCAGATTTCTATGACTTTCATGCTTTCCAGGGTACCTTTACATATGTTGTTTAATCTGCTTTTCACCACATCTGCGTTGTTCAAGACACATTGCTTTCTTTATAGTCTGGGGTCATGTGCTTAAGAGTGTGTGTGTCAGGGAGGGCAGTGGTAACATCTCTTCTGAGATGTCATTTCTGGAGTGCAGAAGTCAGAAGGCTTTAGGATTGACTCTGACAGCATTTTATTGGTGAGTCTTTGCCGCAGCACTGATAAGTGTCTTAAATAGATTTCTCGGAAAGATTGAGGGTGGACTCGGCTTGGTCAAGCAGAGGAGAAGGCTGTAAGTTGTAAGTTCAGAGCCCTAAGAAATTCACTGCTTCCCTGCTGTCTAGATAGTTGCATTTGATTTAGCACCCTCTTCTGGCACATTCTAAAATAGCTTCCATGGACTCTTAACTTAGGTGCCATACCTTTGTTATTAAACTGCAATTTGTAGATAGTTCTAGGGGAATGGGTGAGTTAACTAACAAGTAATATGTGTCTGGTCTATGCCCCACAGGCCACTAGATGCCTTCCATACTAACTCACTCACTCAATCTTGCCAGCCACCCTACAGAGGAGGTACTTTTGTTTCCATTTTTATGATAAAGTCATTGGATGATTCTTCCTCCCCATTCCCAATTATCTTGCTGATATGTGGTGAAGCTGGCAAACCCCAGAAACATTGCACATTTCCTTTTGAAAAAGATGTTTTTTGTCATCCAGTAATGCCTCTGCTACATTTTTTTATGCTTGATACTGAGTGTAGATTATGTAATTTAGGAAAGGCAAGTTTTCTTTCTTTCTTCATGTAAATTAATATTATCCCTCTTAGCTACAAATAAAACCTTAAATAAAACTTTGTAAAGAGTTATTCTATAGCATAACATGAACTGAAGGTATTGATATAGTAGTAGTTTATGCTATTTCGAAGACATCCTATAGTTGCAATGGCACTAGTATGAGAAGTATGGTTTTAAATATCCTCTGTCATCTTTGGCTCCTCGTGGTATGGCCAAGCCCACTGTCCACTGCTGATAGAAAAATTATTCTGGTAGCCGGCAGAAGGAGGCAGCAGACTCTGCAGAGAGTGGGAGATCCTTCATTTCATGTCCTTGATGTTCTCCTCCTGATTGTTCACCTGTGAGAAAACAAGACCTAATTTTCCCCTAAAACAAAATGTTTTTCTATTAATTTGGGGCATGTCTTATGGATGTGATTTATATAGAGGCAGATAGGATAGATCAAGTATATTTTTTTCATTATTAATAAGCTTAAGGTATATCTAATTTTCTTAGAAATGGCTGTAACATTTTGAGAACAGAGATGTTTTCACTTGAAATGAGATTTTATTTGTACCATGACTTCTTATCTGTAACAGGAGAAAGCTTAGGCCAGAGTTATTAATTGCAGAACTAGACTGTGTGGTTCGAAGTTCTTTTCAAGTTTTTGGCTATATGTTAGGGATGCATTTTTTTTTTTTTTTTTTTGGAAATTAAATGTAAGACTAGTGAGAAAAGCAGACAAAATATGAATTAGTAGCATGTCTGAACTCCTTCCCCAGAAAAAAGAATTTTGAACTCTTAACCTTTTTTAAGAACTCAAATCTATTACATCAGTTCTAATTTTTTGTTATATTAAAAAAACACATGTGTGCATCAGAGTGCCTGAGTTGTAATGGGAAGGGACATTTGTTTTCTGGCTCCTCACTGTGAATATGTCCAGCCATACTGGGGCCCAAGTAGCTTTCGAGGATAGTTGGCCCCAAGGTTTTCCCTTGGTCATCCTATCGCAGAAAGGAAAGATTGTGTCAAGGAAATCTACACCTTCTAGGTCCCATAATTATATTGAGCAATACTATTTTTAAAAACTAAGGTCAAAAGTGGAAAAGTTCCCAAGGAAAGGAAAATAGAAGTGTTGACAGCCATCTAAAAGTAGGAGAATGGCCAAAGAACACCAGAATACAAATTAGAAACATAGACTTCTTCCCAGTAGTCCTGTACATCTTTAAGTCCAGGAGTTTCTGTTCCTTCAAAGACTGTTACTTAAGGCAGATACTGGAGGGGACGCTGGCAGGGTAGATTGTGACTGAGTGAATTCCCTGTTACAGAGTAGAGGCTTTCTTGTGAATCTCACGTACTTGGTGAGAAAGGGAGAGTAACAGAGGTCCTAAGATGTGAAGAGGGTAATAGAGTGAATGGCCCCCCCATTAGCAGATTGTCAGCAAGGAAGTCAGGTTACCATTAAGGTAAGAAAGTGAGACTTATAAGAGGATTTTGTAATAATAGAATAGAGCAGCCACAGGATCCTTATCCTCCAGTGCTGCTACACAGCATTGCCTGTAGCACACTTCAAGAACTGGGATTGGAAATTCAGAGGCACCGATTGCAGAGATTAAAAGAAGTTGGTAGAGAAGAGAGAAGTCAGGGAAGGGGAAAGACTGACTAGATAAGGATGAGCTTAAAGGAGAGGGCAGCTTAACAAAGGGACAGGATAGGTGTGCGGAGACAGGGTTGAGAGGTGGAGCAGAGTGCTGTGGTAAGGATGAGGAACGGAAAGGATGCACTGAACATAGAGGTTCAAATCCTGATGGGAAGCTCAGCAGAAAGTGTGCTGCAGTCATGCTGGCTGGTCTTCCGCGGATAAGAGAGCCTTGCACCAGGTTATACCTATCCCAAGTTGGGTTGTCTTTTTTCGAGCAGCTCCCAGGAACTGCAGAAGTTGAGGCGGCTCAGGCCAGACTCCAGAGCTATTTCAGAAGCCCCTCTGCAGGAAAACACTGGTCTCTCAGCGAGGGTCCTGGTATTAGAGGAAGGTGTTGAGCAACTGCTTCAAGTACATGCAAATTCAGGTCCCTTAATGTGTGTGCCATCTTGCCACTTGACTTACATGTTTTTATTCATCCCTCCTTCATTAAACGTACTACTTTATTTGCCTTAAGATTGTCCCAAAGCAGTCGGATGGGAAAAAAACCAGAAAGGCGGCATGGGACCGAGGATGGTGAACCTCAGTGAATGTATGGACCCTAAAAGGTATATTTTGGAAGCTTTTTTCTCCCAAGGGGACCGTTGGTAATGAGGACACACAGCAGGTTCTGTCAGGCCAACCACGTCGCTCACATCAGTGCAGGGGGTACCATTCACATTGACAATGAGTGTTACTCCACTGTTTGCTGCCTGACTTGATTTAAGTGTGGTTGTGAGAATTAACCACCTGATGGAGGTCCTGAAGGGCACACAGTTCATCTGGTCTTCTAGACATTATAAATTTTATTCTTGCTTTGATCTGAGTCTCTCAAACCTAGTTAGTTACAGATACCTGCTACCTTGTAGTCCTTATTTGTGGCCTTTTAATTTCATCCTATTAGCCTACATTGAAGGACGTTATAAGAAATATTTCATAGAAATTAGTGTTGTATTTAAGGGATAAAAGTGCACCCTTTTTTGAGGGGCCAGTGGCTCCTCTAAGTGGTCATGCTTCCATTTTCACTTTGGCTGCTAGGGACTCGGTATCAGATTTGTGGCCTGTCGGTAGCAGTTACGGAGATCCACACGGGCACACGTGCTGTGCTGTGCTGTTTCTCCTCGCTGTTGCCCTCAAGCTTCATCTTATTTTCCCTGTGATCTCATTTTGCTTAGTTAGGATTTGGTCCTCATTTTCTTATTCAGATGCTTTCTATCTTTTTAAGACAAGATTGGGGCATAAATGAGTGACTGAATGGATAAATAATTCTGTCATTTTCTAGGTTAGCTGAGTCATCAGTGGATTTAAATCTCAAATTGATGTGTTGGAGATTGGTCCCTACTCTGGACTTAGACAAGGTTGTGTCTGTCAAGTGTCTGCTGCTTGGAGCCGGCACCTTGGGTTGTAATGTCGCTAGGACACTGATGGTAAGTTTGTGGGGGCCAAATGGTACCTCTGAAGCTGTGGCTTCTCCTCTTAATATACCAGATTGCTTTCCTCCTCCCAGAGTTACCTACTCCTCTTTCCCTCCCATCCTTCCTTCTTCCCTCCCTCTTTCCCTTTCTTTTTTCTTTTGTCAGTTATCTTTTTAATTATAAAAGGAATTCATACTTTTATCACAAAGTAGAAACAGAAGGTCTTTCTCCACCTTCCTCTCGTCCCACTTCCCAGAATTCAGCAGACTTCCTAGATTAGTACACAGTGTGTCCTTCCCTGACGTTTTCATAGGCACTTGCAAATAAAGAGAGGGACATTTGTCACCTTTGCTGTCATTTATTTATATTTGCAAAAATTGGATCATAGCATACTGTCTATAATAGGTTTTTATTCTTAACTCAATAGAAAAATAATTGTGGCTCTCTATATGTTCTGTATTTGGTATATGTAGTATTTTGTTGTATGACTCTGCCCTCACTTTATTTCGATTTCAGCATATTTTTTTGAGATACTGTTGAAATGAACATTTTTAGATCTTTACATATCTATGGGATTATTTTTTTAGGCAGAAATCCCTATAAGTAGAATTATTATGCTAGAGAGGATGTATTGTGTGTATGCTATATGTATATGTGTGTATACTGTGTATATATATATATATGTATAGTATATACACACATACATACATACATACATATATATATACTATACACAATATATACTATATATACTATAATATATATATATTATATACTATATACTATATATACTATATATATATACAATATACAATACGTATATATGGGTTTTTTTCAAACTAAATCACCTTCCCAAAACATTTTACGAGCCTGTACTTTTAGAAACATATATGACTTTTTAATTTGCTTTTCTTTTACTAGTGAGGGTGAGTCTTTAATTTTGTTTCCTTTGTGAATTTTATTCTATTCATGTGATTTTATAATTAATTGACACAAAATACATATGGTATTCTCTTAGCATCTTTTAAAACTCTCTTTATCTTTTTAAAAATCTTTGCTCATTCCTAATGTTGCATGTGTATGTTTTCTCTTTTTTTTCTCTTATTCAGACTTGCCAGAGAGCCTTGTCTACTGTATCAGTCTTTTTGGAGGGCTAAGTCCTTGATTTATTTTTTAGTTCTATAGTTTTTGTTTTTGTTTTGTATTGCTTTCAGATTCATTAACATCTATTTTTATCTTCATTAATATCTTCCTCTCTTTGTGGAATTTATTTTATTATTCTTTTTCTGGCTTCCATAATTAGGTGCTTAGGTTTTCTTAATATTTTTAAAAATGATAAAGTCAGTAGAGACCCACTATAGAAAACTTGTAAAGTATAAAAGTTACGAAGCAGGAAAAGAAGATACCCATTTTCCTACCACTTTTTCACTTATTTCCTTTCAATGTTTGTTAAATACATATTTAAAATTTTTATTTGATTTATAATAATGCTCCTTGCTAATTTATCTGTTACCCTTGTAAACACTTTCTCATGTCATTAGAAGTGATGCTTATAAAGCATTTTTAATGACTAGAATATGCCTTCTTCTATGATGAATATAATGTACTGAGACACTCCCCTAATGGTAGGCATTAATATGTTTCCAATATTTTACAACTATAAATTATGTTGTGGAGCGTTTTTGTTTATATTTCAGATTACTTCCTAGGATAGATTGCTGTAACTATTTTCTTAGGATATATTGCTACAAGTAGGTTGAAAGATATGAACATTTGAAAGATTCTAGACACATATTGCCAAATTGCTTTCCAGAAAAATTAGATCAGTTTACATTCTCAACCCGTGCAATAGTTTTTTCATCTCCACATCCTCACCAGCACTGAGTATTATCATTTTCTTCAATGAGTATTATCGTTTCCTTTAATCTTTACAGATTAGCCGTTTAAACCGTGTAGCATCCCAGGAAGCCAAAAGTTAGGTGCAAACCCGCACTCGCATGTGGCTAACCCATAGTATGTTTGTAATTTATTTGGCTTTCTTCCCACTGCCCAGTATGTTCCCAGACTGCCTTCCTTGCAGTCCTCTCAGCATTGCTTTAAGGAATGTAAAAACACTTGAGAAGTAAATGTCCTCAAACCAAGCACAAGTGACTTTTGGGTTGTCCTTGTCTTTATTCCACCTCCACAGTAGGTTGCTTAGCTGATGAAAGTCACTTACAAAACTGGATGAGTAGATCTAAGTTTACCAGTGGGCTTTCAAAACCGATAATGTAAAAACTATGCTTTTGAAAGGATGGATTCTAGCCTTTCATTCTCAACCCTGAAAATGAATCTTGAGTACTAGTTGACTGTCCCCTGGGAACCGTCAGTTTAATTGAGTTTCAGAGTCCCTAATGAAGGCTATTGAAATAAGAGAGAGAGCAGAATTAGCTTTGTAGCCAATCATGGCAGGGGCTTCTCTTCGATCACTGTGCCTATTTATGATATGCTGAAATGCACACACTACACCCCACCCTCCAGAAAGCAGTCATCTCTATTTGGTTGCAACTCTCAGGATCTCAACCCTTCCCACCATTAACCAGATCTATGACCTTCAGTGATTTCTGGGCTACACTTTGCATATCTGTGAAACAAAACAGTTGGACTAAGGATGTTAGAGATGCCATCTCAGTTTAAAATTGTGTGGTTCTATAATACTTTAAAGGAATTATAATTAAAGTGTATGAAATCATGCAAACTATTTGAGAGAATATAGAATTGTCCCCTGTATTACCGAATATTAACAAGCCCTTTACGCTTCAGTAGTACAAAATCTTCTGCGATGTTATACAACAGAAAATAACTTGTAAGTCATTTTTCTGAGGCATTAATTCAGGCTTTAAGTGAGTTTTAATGTGAGCTGTTATTTATATTTAATTACTCATTAAGGGAAAGCAAGGACATTTGGGGGCTTATCGCTAATTCTTTTAAGACAGCAACATAGACAATTCTCATGGGACTCACCTCCAACTCTTTCTCTGGTGCCACTGTCAAAAATAATGACTTATTAGACCCACTCTGACATTTCTTAGATTCATTACTGCAGGAAACTAGGCACTGGGTATATAATTATTTTTGTCTTTTAAAGGAAGCTGGCCCTCTGTTAATCAAAAACTGAATTTGCACAATTCAGTTTCTAAAGTTTCCTGTATTTTGAGATTCCCAAGCTATTCCAAAACTAAACCTCTTTATAGGTTGCAAGAGAGACACCCTGTGAAATGTTCATCAGAAACACACCATGATCTCTTGTTTCCATGCAGGGTTGGGGTGTCAGACACATCACATTTGTGGACAATGCCAACATCTCCTACTCCAATCCTGTGAGGCAGCCTCTCTATGAATTTGAAGATTGCCTAGCAGGTGGTAAGCCCAAGGCCCTGGCTGCAGCAGAGCGGCTCCAGAAAATATTCCCTGGAGTGGTATGTTGATGCTATTCGGGAATGTTGGAGGTTTTCTCCTGTAGCTTTCCGTGCTTAATTTTGGGGAATGAGGGCCTGTGGTATTGGTAAAAGAGAGTCAGATGTTTGTCACTTACTACCTGGGCCTTCATCATATGGCTAAGCCTCTCCTTATCTCAGAGATGGGGATTAAAAAACAAAACAAAACTCGTGTTTATGATTGTGAAAATAAAATGAAGAGTGAGAAGATGTTTTTGTGAGTGGCAAAGTATTACCTGAGTTTAAGATGAGGAATTTGGGAGTATGCATATATTTATATCCAGCTTTGTTTGAAAGGGATTTATTTTTTTAAAAATTTTTTTTAATGTTTATTTATTTTTGAGAGACAGAGCATGAGTGGGGGAGGGATAGAGAAAGAGAGGGAGACACAGAATCTGAAGCAGACTCCAGGCCCTGAGCTGTCAGCACAGAGCCCGACGTGGGGCTCGAACTGTGAGATCATGACCTGAGCTGAAGTCGGATATTTAACCAACTGAGATACTCAGGCGCCCCGAAAGGGATTTATGATAGCTCAGATACAGGATGTTATTTTTCCTTCATCACCAAAATACTCAATAGTTACTGAATACAGGTTTATGAAGTTAAATTGGATGTAAGTCCACACAGAAGGATGATGTGGCTACCTGAGCTGCTTGTATTTGAATCAGACTATTCCCTTTAAAAACATACTAGATAATAAGAGACAAGTCATTTAGCTCATTTGATTCAAAATCTGGCAAGATTTTTTTTTTTTTTTGAGGTCATCCACAAAAGAGAATCTGCAACTTGCACACTTAATCAGTTGGCCTGACAGAAGTTAGATTAGGTATCTCCGAAGCATCTGCTACCACTTAGTGCCACAAGAGGCTCTCGGCCTCAGCTAAAAGATAGCCCACTTTCTCAAAGTTTTTCTGTGTAATCACTCAGTATTATATTCATTAATTTCAGAATCTTTTGCTTGAAAAGAAGCAACATTGATGGTTTTGTTCATTTCACCAGCAATCTTGAGGAGCATGGTTTATTGGGTTTAATTCAACACTAATGATTAAGCGCCCACTGTGTATCCAGTTAAGTGCTAGAGGCCAAAAAGAAAAATGTTACAACCCTGTCAATTGAGGAGGCGTATTAGTTAGCTTTCTGCCACATTATTGCATATCACACAGTCCTAACCTCTCCCTGCCTTGTTATTATAAGCATTTATCTCAGGCTCCCAGGTCTGCAGATTGACTGTAGCTTAGCTGCTGGGCTAGGCTGGACTCCAGGCTTTAAGTCAGGTTCCAATTTGCTCTGTAAGTCATTGTTTTAAAATCTGGGCTTACAGAGCAACAGTCTGGGTCATGCTCTTCTTCTGGTAGAAGGTGGGAGTGTAAAAGGATTGGTGAAAACTTATTATACCTCTAAAACATCAGCTCACCAGTGACACAGTGTAGCATCTTCCATTTATATGCCCAAGCCAGTCACAGGGCCAAGCGCAAAGTCAGTGGGGTTTGTCAGAATACTCTGCCTTTCTAGTGGGAGGTCCTGCAAAGTCATCTGGCAAAGGGCAAAGACATTCTATTAGTGGGAGGCAGTGCATAGTTGGGAAGAATAATCCAGTCTGTCACTGGAGAGTGTTATGAGCTCCCCTCAGGGCTGAAACAGACCTGGCTTTGAATCTGAATTCAGCTACTTTCTAGTTGCCTGAAATTTTTCCTTGCCCAAATGGTCTGTGACCCAATGCAGTCCCCCCTATTTATTTGTACAGCTGTTCTGTTACTTATTAAATATTTCAGGCCTTCCGTATGCTAGGGACTGGGGCACAAGCAGGAAAAGTTCTCTCTCCTCTCCGTGGAGCTTCTATAGTCCAGAGGGGTACATGGTCCCTAACACCTAATTTTGTAAACAGTTGTAATTGTTAAGTGCATGAAAAAGGAGCTCGGTTTCTGTGAGGGTGTTTACCAGGCAGCCTGACCTAAGCTAGACTCCCTTGAGGAAGCTAAGTCCTGAAGGATGAGTGAGTGGGAGTCAGCTAGATGAAGGGTGGCAGAGCTGTCTGCAAACGCCTGAGGCAGGAGACAGCATGGTGTTTCTGTGGAACTGAAGGAAAACCAGGAAGGGAAGCACTGACGTCAAGGAAGACAGAGAAGGGGCTAGGGCAGAAGCAAGGGCCGGGTCACGCTGGGCCTTTGAGATCAAGTTCACCTTTTCTTGAAACCATCAGCTTACCAGGGTCGAACCTCCTCTTCAGCACTTACATTGTGCTACTGTGTTTTCCCTGCTGGGTTATTCAGTCCTGGAGGCCAGGAGCCAGGGTTTTAATACTTTCATCCTTCCTGCCTTGTAAGCAATAATAGATAATGTACAGAACCCATTAAAGTACTAGTGTAATCCATCCATTTCCTGCAAAGTACTTGTGAAACTATTTCACCTGCCAATTACCCAGACTTACGGCATTTTCTTTGTATGTTCAGTTTGGTGTAGTTTTTTCATTCAGCAGATACTTACTCATCCCCTTACACCAGGCCACAGACACAGGCTAGTCCTAAGTGAACAAGATGTGAAAAGAACTGCTCTGCTACAAATACCCTGTCTAATCCCGGGGTTGAATTAATTGAGTCGGAAACAAAGTAACCTTTAAAAAATCAAATAAATATTTGAAATTACCTTTTTTTTTTTTTTTTTTTTTAAATACAAGGCAATGTAGGATTGTGGAACCACACCAGAGGTTTTAAAACCCAACTCTGGACATCTGTTTACAACCCTGATGAGTAAATGGTATTGGACCAGCTCTTCTATCATAAACAATTACACAGCCGGGTAAAATATATAAAATGACTCTCTCCAGGCAGTGGAGTAGTGAAAGGCCATGGTCCTAGACAGAAGGGAAAGAAGGAATGTTTGTCCCAGCCCATTGCGTGGAGGTACTTTCTGGCCTTTGCTAGAGCCCATGAGGAGCCCAAGGAGATATTCTTGGGTTTGATGAGCTGAGGAAACTGAGATCTGAGTTCAGAGCAGCTAAGGGGGCTGAAACATGCAGGACAGAGTATCAGACATGCAGGAGCTGAGCAGAGGAGGGGTCTGGATAGCATCTTGAACCTTTGACCAGCTCAAGTCACATGTGTTCAGGGCATGACTCTGTAAAGCCGGGCAAAAAAGCACTACCATCTGTTGTGAGTGGAATGGAGACTTCAGAGCTACCCCAAGGCCATGAGACATTGGAGACTCACCTATCCAGAGTGGAGCTCCCTCATTGAACACCCTGAGCCCTTAGGTGACACCCCAGTAAGGTCAGAACTACACATAAAAGCTAAACCACAGAGCTTCCAGCAGAAAGCAGCATAGTGCTCTCGTGATAAACAGATTATCTAGGACCCAGGAAATACTGACCATAAGTGGAAAAATGGGTAGCTTGGATCTCATCAAAACCTAAAATTTTCAGGGGCACATGCATGGCTCAGTTGGTTAAGCATCTAACTCTTGATTTTGGCTCAGGTCATGATCTCACAGTTTATGCGATCAAGCCCTGAGTTGGGCTCTGTTCTGTGAGATACTTAGGATTCTCTGTCTCCCTCTTCTTTGCCTCTCTCTCTCTCATTCTGTCTCTTTCCCTCTCTCTCAAAATAAACATAAAACACACACAAACACACACACACACAACCTAAAACATCTGCTTCTCAAAAGGTGCCATTAACAGAATGAAAAAGGTGGCCAAAACCCTACAGGGTAGGTCTATTTGGCGAGAAGCTGTTCCCCAGAATCCATAAACAACCTCTACCACTCGGTAATAAAAGGACAGACAAGTCTTTTTTTAAGGGGGACAGATTGTGGAGGTACTGATTTCATAGTGAAGATCTATAAATGGCCAGGGCACACATAAAAACGCTCAACTTTTGTAGTCTCAGGAAAATATGAGTTAACACCATGGAGATCTATCACTATCCTCACTGCAGTGGGTCAAGTTAAAAAGACTGACAGGGGGGCACCCGGGTGGCTCAGTTGGTTGAGCGTCCGACTTCGGCTCAGGTCATGATCTCACAGTTTGTGAGTTCAAGCCCCGCATCGGTCTCTGTGCTGACAGCTCGGAGCCTGGAGCCTGCCTTGGATTCTGTGTGTCCCGTTCTCTCTGCCCCTCCCCCACTCACACTCTGTGTCTCTCTCAAAAATAAACATTAAAAAAAAAAAAAAAAAGACTGACAAGGCTGAATGTTGTCAGGCTGTGGAGCAACCAGAACTCTGCTACTAAAACAACCACTTTGTAAATCAGCTCAACAGGTTCTCATGAAACTACACCTACCTAATTACCCAGAAATCCCACTCGTGGATGTTTACCTAAAAGAAACGAAAACGTATATACCCTAAAACACTTATGGAAGTATGTCCATAGCAGCTTTGTTCCTAATGGCCAAAATTTAGAAATAACCCAAATAGCTGTCAGTGAGAGATTGAATAAACAAATCGAGGTATTTTCACAATGCAAAAAGGAGCATGCTCTTGGTACTTAACAATATGGGCAAACCTCAGAAGCATTATGCTGAGCAAAAGAAGCCAAACACCAACAGATGTATACCATAGGATATCATTTATATGAGGTTCTAGAATAGGCAAAAACTAATCTAGGGTTTAAAAGGTGGTTGCATCAGTGGTTGTCCCAGTGGCGGTGAGGAGTAGTGGGGATTGACTGGG
Organism: Panthera tigris; assembly: GCF_018350195.1. Lineage (NCBI taxonomy): Eukaryota > Metazoa > Chordata > Mammalia > Carnivora > Felidae > Panthera > Panthera tigris. Next base: position 52,434,294 of record NC_056661.1, read on the forward strand.
AAGGGGCACACGAGCACATTCTGGGGTGATGAAAATGTCCTGTGTCTTAAGGTATATACAGTGGTTCACCTGCAGTTTGTTGAAACACAGCCAACTGTACACTTAAAATCTATGTATTACACTCTTCTGTAAACTATACTTCACCCTGACTACACATATGAATCATGGGGGTAGTTTGAGAAAATATTGATGGCAGGGTCCCCTCTCAGAAATTCCAGTTGAGATAGTCTGGGGAGAAGCCTGGGCATCAGGAATTTTCAAAACTCTTTGGGTGGTTCTAATGCACAGCCAAGGTTGAAAACTGCTGTGTTGAAACTTGCCAAATTCCGGCCTCAGGCGTGTGGACCAAATGGTGGGCTGAGAGCCAGTCCTACAGAGGCTTGCTGGCTGCAATTTTAGCAAGCAGAGAACGATTTAGGTTAGTAAAGCGGGTATGGATCTGTATTACTGAAAAGGTCAGAATTGGCGTTGATTAATTATGCTTTGGTGTCACTAATGTACCTAAATAATACCAAGATCAAGCTACCATCTTCTCAAATGCTTTGTCAATTGTAATACAACAGTAAGGTATTAACATTGCTGTGGTCTTTGCTTATTGTTTACCACAGTATTGAGTATATACATGATACTTAATGAGTGAATTCCTTAATGAGGTCCAGATAGTTGTCTTTGTAATGTTTTCATTGCCAAATTGGACTTGTTTTGAACGCTCTTTCTGAAGTCCTTTCTGCTTGGTGTCTTTTCCTGCTTTGCTTGCAACATTTTTTTTTTCATTCTTTTAAATATCGTTGCCTTTGCTACCACTGTCACTTTCTTGAATTCCAGAGATTAGGTTCAAAGTTTAAGATAAGGAGAAAATAGCTACAATCCACAAAATAAAATTTTCCTTTGTAAAAGGACCTACTTATTCTGCCCCCTGAGCTGTTTTTCTAGTAGGTGACGGGTTTTGGCAAATGAACGAGAAAGTTGATGTTTTCACACTCCTCCTTGTGGCCAGCACTATGCAGGGGATTAAGGGTGTATGTAGTTTGTGACTCTACAACACTTTCTTTTCTGTGGACAGTTAATGTCCCTGACTTCACTGACACCCATATGTGTCTCACTGTTAATCTGCCAAGACACTGTGGGGCCAGCAGGGGACAAATAGTACATTACAGAGCTGTTCTAAAGCCCCTGAGGAGAACCCAGGCCACCAGGTAACTTCTTTGGACAAGGAATGAAGCTTCACTTCAGTACCACACTCTGCTACAGCTCAGCCCCTGTCCCTTTCCCTCTCAAACAAATATCTGCACACTCCTAAGTAGATTTTCTGATTGTAAGTTAGCAAGTACAGTTTTTGGTTTAGAGAGGTTTTTTTAAAAATGCATATACCCCTAAGAAGATTAAGACAGTCAGTCATACTAATCTTACATAAATTTATTAAATCAAATGTTTTCTGTTATAATATCCTATTTGGAGATGTTATGCACTAAGAAAATCAGCAGGGTGGGGGGCAATTTGGGAAGAAGTAGGGAGAAGCAACTCAGCTAGACAGAGGGGACTTGGGCAGACACAGGGCATTTTGATAGAGGTTCTTGGCCTCAGATTATAGGAAAAAGTCAAAGGCACCATTTTCTTCAGTGTCCTCCTTGGCTCAGATGGACATGCCTCCCTCCTTTGGAACTAGGATCCGTATGTCTCTACTTGCTGCTATATATATCCAGGCTCAGGGACCTGGGGATGACAGGATAAGATAGTCTAGGATGTAGAGGTGAAGAAGGTCAGGGCACGGGTAGCAAAAGGAACAAGCAGCATGATCGTGCACAGAGAAATTTCTGGTTGCAACTGACCACACTTACATGTTCGTAGCTATGGGGAGACACAGGTTCTAAGATACCACCTGTGTTTGCTTCAGACATCCGTATATCTGGGTTTTTCCCTAGAATGCCAGAGGGTTCAACATGAGCATCCCCATGCCTGGACACCCAGTGAACTTCTCCAGCGTCACCTTGGAGCAGGCCCGCAAAGACGTGGAGCACCTGGAGCAGCTCATCGAAAGCCATGATGTCGTGTTCCTGTTGATGGACACCAGAGAGAGCCGCTGGCTCCCTGCCGTCATTGCTGCGAGCAAAAGAAAGGTAGAGTGTGTGGATCCTGGGCTCTTGTTTCTGGTTGTGACTTAATGTACCATCACCCTGGAGGGAGAGGTGTCCTCTGTCTGCCTTCCTTCCAGAAGAGAGATGTGCTGTGTGTGACCCAGTGACATGGTGCCAAAGGGCTTCCGCTGGTACGTGCTGTCTTTGCCTCACGCACCACCGTCCAGTATAATAGTTATTCTTTACTATTTAATTTTCATAGGAACCTTTTGAGACGCTGTATCTCAAAGGGATATTCTACTTACATTAAAACATAAGCTCCAAGGGGCACCTGGGTGGCTCACTTGATTGGGCATTCAACTTTGGCTCAGGTCATGATGATCTCCTGGCTCAAGAGTTTGAGCCCTTCGTCAGCTCAGAGCCTGGAGCCTGCTTCAGATTCTGTGTCTCCTTCTCTCTCTCTGCCCCTCCCCTGCTCATGCTTTGTCTCTCTCTCTCTCTCAAAAACAAATAAACATTTAAAAAAAATCTTTTTTTAAACATAAACTCCAAGAGGACAAAGACGCTCTTATTTACTCTTTGGTCAGTGACACATTCAAGGGCCAACAGTAGTGAATGGTTAAATAAATCCTAGTACATAAATGTGATGGAATAATATGCAGCCATGCACAACGTGTTTTCAAAAACTTTAATAACATGGAACATACCACATTATGTTAAATAAGCAAGATATGATATTGTATATATTTAATATAAATTGTTTATATAAACACATAAACATTTGTATCTGTTTGGGCGAGGAGGTCGGGAGGGGAGGCAAGAAGGGAGAAAGGAAGGGAGGGAAAGAGAGATCGGGAGAAAACAATGGGAAGAAATACCCCAAATTATTAGTAATAAGTGTTTGAGCCATGAGATTGTGATTTTTTTTTCTGTTACAGTTTTTCTTTATTTTCCAACTTTCTTTATAACCAGAAATTCCACAGAATAAGTTATAAGTAAGAGAAGTTCTTCTAGGACAAATGAGAAAACAACCGTCCTTAAAAATCTGTGTGAAGTTCTTCTATTACAAATGAGAAAACAGTCGTCCTTAAAAATCTGCATAGTGTGTGAATCATATCTCAGTGAAGCTGTTATAAAAAAAGAAAATCTATGTAGGCGTGTCAGATGATAGCATATGGTGGAAAGAATGAGGTTGAGAACTCTCTAGACTTGGTTTGATGCATTTACCTCTTACCAGCTAAGTGACCTTGGGCTTGTTAGTGAGCTGACTGCTCTGTCTGACTTTCAGGATCCTCATCTGTAATTGGAAATGTGTGCTGGGAGTTTTAAATGAAACCAAATGAGATAATTATTGTTAATTACTGGTCAAGGGTTTGTGTGTGTGTGTGTGTGTGTGTGTGCACTTAATAAACCTCAGTATTGGGTAGCTTTTACTAGTATTGGCTTCCAAGACTCTAATTATACTCATACGCAATTACTTATAAAATAAATTCTGAAAGTTGACCAAGTATGAAATTAGCCACGGCTTAAAATATAAGTGTCTCTTAACTCTAGACTTTTATTCCTTTAAATCCACAGCTTGTCATCAATGCTGCCTTGGGGTTTGACACATTTGTTGTCATGAGACATGGCTTGAAGAAACCTAAGCAGCAAGGAGCTGGGGACTTGTGTCCTGGCCACCTTGTGGCACCTGCCGACCTCCTGGGCTCATCGCTTTTTGCCAACATACCCGGCTACAAACTTGGCTGCTATTTCTGCAATGATGTGGTGGCCCCAGGAGATGTAAGTGGATTTCTGTGTGCTTCCAAATATTTCCTACAACTGTCTTGTCCACTGGGGCAAAGAGGCCCGACTGTCTTTTATGACTATTTAAATATTGTCTTTTAACAAAGAGAAGAATTCTCCAATTTGGGGGGGTGACATTATCCCACCATAACCCTTGATTGGCGTCGTCAACTGTGCACAGCTGTTCCTTGTTCACTAATATAAACGTAGTGACCAACCACTTTTGTAGAAAGCCCAGCAGGGAAACTGCAGGATAGACTGGTCCCTGGAAGCACTGTCTCCTTTGAAGAGAGCATTAAGTAAGGGGTCTGAAGACTTGGACACTGCCTCATGGGGTGATTCCAAATAAGGCTCTTACGCTTTCTTTGCTTCTGCAGAATCGGGCTGGGCCCCTTATAAGGTTGTTAGATTTAGCAAGTGAAAATATATGGGCTTCCCAGTTAACTTGGAATCTCAGGTAAACAATATTTTAGTATAAATTTGTCCCATGCAATATTCAAGACCTGCTCATACTAAAAAAATATTTCTTGTCTATCTGAAGTTCAAATTTATCTGGGCATCTTGTGTTTTATCTGCCAACCCCAGTAAGGGAGGGAAGAATACTTTCCCTGACTACTCATAGTGCAAGGTGGGTCAAAAGTGAAAGTGCTCTGAACAGTAAGCAGTACACTGTTCACATGTAAGATTCTGCCTATAGTGTTAGTGCCTCCACACAAGGCACAGTCTGTAGGAATGGTCTCTTACCACAACAGATCATCATGCACAGTGAAGCAAAGCATAGGTGTCTCTCTACCCTCCTTTTCATTTTCCCCTTCTTTTAAAACTTGTTCCTGAATAACTCCTACCTCTTTTGTATGACTGGTTTTTATGGCCTCCCAGTATAAAGAAAAAAAGATTAATATTCTCCATGTGAAGAAGGCTGACTTTATGATCTTCATCAGTGGTATTATACAGCTGGTCCCATTATTTCCTCATTATCAACAAGTAGGATTATGGGTCGAGTAAAGTTGTATCTGTTCATAAGGTGAAAATTTCAGACTCAAAATTATCCCTAACAACCTCTTAATTTGCCTAAAGGTGGAAGATCAGAATTTCTTTAGTTGCAACTAAAGACGATTTGTGTTTGAAGCCCTGTCATAGCAAAACTACTTGTATTTCAGCCCAGGGGTCACATTCAGGGGGACACAATGCCCACACTGTGAAAGGCACATAGGAACTGAGGACTGGAGGAAAGGCACGTTATTTATTGTCCTGCCTCACAGGCATTCTGAGGCATTGGCTCAGTTAGAGTGGCAGGGCAGAATCATTTGTGCTATTCAAATGATTATTCCTTTCCATGTCTCTGTTCCTCAGCTATCAAGCACAGAGGATTGAATTTGAATCAGTTAAAAGAGCATATGGTGCAACTCTATGTATGAGGCAGTTAGGCCCCTAGTCTTCAATTTGTTCATAACTATTACTCCTTTTTAGCATATTACCTCATTTAGTTACCTAAGTTATGTGTTTTGTTTTTCTTGGTACTTACAAGAGATGATGTTATTTGAGGCTGAATGTTCTTTGCCCACAGTGAGTAAGTATCTGGTTATGTTGTATCGCTTTATCATGGACGAGTTTCATGCTTCAAACAGCGACAGTTGAGTGGACTAGAACTTTGAGCACACATCAATGATTCTTTCTCTGTAGTCAACAAGAGACCGGACCTTGGACCAGCAGTGCACTGTGAGTCGCCCAGGACTGGCCATGATTGCAGGAGCCTTGGCAGTGGAATTGATGGTTTCTGTTTTGCAGCATCCAGACGGGTGAGTTTACTGTTTAGACATGGTTATTTAAACAAAGAAAGCTTTCGTGTCTCCCTTGGCCTTTTCTTGGCCTGACTCTTCTGAGCATTGTGTTGTTCTTTCTGTCCTCAAAAACACAAGACTGAAAAGCCTGGTCTGATTCATTGGCCTGGGGGGAACTTGTCATGTGATCTTTGGGGCTACATCTCTGCATCCTTCTGGAATTGACCTCTCCTGGAATTATTTGGTAACTGATGATAAGGAAAAACAAACATTTTGGTGGGGGCCTTTGGGACCTTCATGCTTTTATTCTGTTAGTAGGTTTTAATCTTAACTGTGAACACTTTGTAAGACAATGCATGAATCCCATGTGATAGAAATTGCACTGAGCTGTATGTGACATCTTCAGTGATACGGCCAAATGGGACTTTATTTTGCTTACGCAGCAAGAAGCCTAGAGGCAGGCAGTCCGTAGTTGCTACACAGGCTTTGTTATGCTATCAGGGACTCAAGTTCCTTCTTATCATTCACTCAGCCACTCTTAGCTTTCTTCCTTATGCTTGTCACCTTGTGGTCAACAGATGATTGCTTCACCTCCAATGTTGCTTCTGTGTTAAAGTTAAGAACACATGTCAGCTTAGCTGAGGTTCCCCTCTTTTAAAGAGCTTTCCTGGAAGACTCACCCATTGATTCTAACCCCTGTATCACATGGCCACCCTTTGCTGCAGGGAAGACTGACAAATATGATTGTTTTGCTTGGGCATGTTACCTCTCCAAAAAAAGTTGTGGTAAGATAGACATGGAGAAGGGTATTGGATAGGCAAACAGCAGTGTCTGCACACTAATTTTTTTAAATTATGCATATATTTTAAACCCCAGGAGAGATTATTATATAGTTGGTATTCATTATGTTTGGCTAACATTTTCCTTTTTTGTTACTTTTCATTTCCTTTTGCATCTTCGAGCTTCCAGCCGAGGCTATTACTCTTCTGCCAGAAGAATGCCTTTTATTATTAACTTCAGGAATGCTATGAACAAGATATTTCAATTTTTTGTCAGTCTGAGAATGTCTTTATCTTCATTCTTAGAAGATATTTGTGCTGAGTGTAGAATTCTAGATTGGTGGTAATTTTCTTTCAGCACATTTAGAGTAAAAAACTAGTGTTTCTGGCTGCTTTTATTGTTGTTGAGCAATTTGGTGTTTATCTCACTGCTGCTCCTTTGATACAGTTTGTTTCTCTCCCTCTTCCCTGCCCTGGGTTGCTTTTAAGGTTTTCTTATTGTCTCTGGTTTTCAGAAGTTGGACTATCATATACCTACTTCTGTATTTATTCTGGTTGTGTTTTCTAGTGCTTCTTGAATCCATGGCTTGATGCTTTTCATCTGTTGTGTAAAATTCTCAGCCATTATCTCTTTAAAATATGACTTCTGCCCCTTTCTGTCTTCTTTCCTTTTGAGTCTTTGATTACGTATCAGAATTAACCTATGCCCTTTTCTGTATTTTCCAGTACTTTGTCTTTCCTTGCTTTAGTCTGCCCATTTGCTTTTGGCTTCCAGTTTGCTAATTCCTATTTCTTCTGTATCTAAGATGTGTCAAGCCATCCACTGAGTTTTTTTTTTTTTTTTAATTGTTTATTTATTTTTGAGAGAGACAGAGCATGAATGGGGGTCTGGGGGGCAGAGAGAGAGGGAGACACAGAATTCAAAGCAGGCTGCAGGCTCTGAGCTTCAGCATGGAGCCTGACGCAGGGCTCGAACTCAACGAGCTGTGAAATCATGACCTGAACTGAAGTCAGAAGCTCAGCTGACTGAGCCACCCAGGCAACCCTGAGTTTTAATTATTTTATGTGTCAGTTCTAAAATTTCCATTTGATCTTATTTTATACATTTCCTGATCTCTACTGAAATTGTGACTTTGATCTTTTTCATTACTTGAAAACACTTAATTGTGTTTTTAAGTCCTTAATCAGATACCCCCATTATCTGGATCTCCTGTAAGTCTGTTCCTCTTGTCTATTGGTTTTTGGGTTGTTTATTTGTTTTTTGGCTTTTGGTTATCTATTATCTCCTCCAATACCTGGTATTTTTTTCTTTTCTTTTTTTTTTTTTTTGTTTTTGTTTTTAAACAAAACCTTTGTATTATGGAAAACTCAAACATACATGAAAGAAAAAACATACAGAAAATAATAAATGCCATTATATATACATACCATCCAGCCTCAACAGTTACCGACATATGGCCAGGCATTATTTATCTATACAGCTATCCACATTTTTTCTCTTCCCACTGGCTTATTTTATTTTTATTATTATTATTTTTTTAATGTTTATTTATTTTTGAGACAGAGAGAGACAGAGCATGAACGGGGGAGGCTCAGAGAGAGGGAGACACAGAATCCGAAACAGGCTCCAGGCTCCGAGCTGTCAGCACAGAGCCCGATGCGGGGCTCGAACTCACGGACCGTGAGATCATGACCTGAGCCGAAGTCAGCTGCTCAACCAACTGAGCCACCCAGGCGCCCCGCCACTGGCTTATTTTAAAGCAAATCCAAGACATAGCATTTATCTTTTTATAATATCTTATGATAAAGTGTCCCTACTATTTTACATATAAAGACAAATTAAAAGTGATGCTTTCATATTACCTCATATCCAGTTAGTTTTTAATTTACCTCAGTTTCTCGAATCTGTTTCTTGTTGTTGTTGTTGTTGTTGTTTTGCTTGGTTATTTTTGAATGACTACTGGACATTTTTTATGAAAAATTACAGAGATGAGGTAATTTACATTTCCCTCTGGCAAACTGCTAGGCAAAGTGGATTAGCAGTACTAGAACTAGAATTAGGGCTTCTCTATTTCTGATTCATTCCCTAGGATGTAGCCCACCTTGTTCCCAGCCCAAAGCCTGGCATATTTTCCATAATTTCTCCTTATTGTCAGACCCCAAACTCTAGTTTTTCCTTCCAGTCCATTTGTCTGTCCATATAACTCTTCAGCCTCTGATCCTATAGCCACTGCTTTTGGAGGTTGGCAATCACTATGGCAGAAAGCTCCCTTTTGCAAATGCCTTGTTTACCTCATGGGCTTCTCTCCTCTCACAGATCTTGGCTCTGCTATTCTGCTATTGTGACAACCTGGTCTACCAATGCCATACCATTTTTTAAAAATATATTTTTTTAATTTATTAAACACTCATAGTGTAGTAAGCTTGCATGTGAGCATAGAGAAATGAGCAGGCTGGTGTGTTTTGCTTCAACTTGACCTTGGCTTTTTAGTAGTCTATATGTTTACCATACTGTATATATGTTATATTAAAGATACAAAACTTGGCACAATTGTGATCTGCTCCAGGCAAGAAGACCTTGCTTTATGACCTACAAACAGTAGATTCATCTTGTAATAAATAGAAGTGAGACAAAATTAATTAAAAAAATAGAATCAGTAACTGTTTTAAGGTTTATTTATTTTTGAGAGAGAGAGAGACAAAGACAGAGCACAAGTGGGGAAGGTTGGGGGGGGGGGGGGACACAGAATCTGAAGTGGGTTCCAGGCTCTGTGTCAGCACAGAGTCTGACATGGGGCTTGAACCATAAACCATGAGATCATGACCTGAGCCGAAGTCAGACCCTTAACCGACTGAGCCACCCAGGTGCCCCAAATCAGTAATTTTAAGAAAGAAGGAAGGAGGGAAAAGACGAGAAAGAGATGGGGGAAAGAAAAGGAAAGGAAACAAAAAAGAAAATAAATGATTAAACACTTGAAGATTCTCTCCATAACTGTCTAAGGCTCTGCTGCCATGTGTAGGCTAATGAAGGCTGACTGAAGCCAAAAGGACGTTTACACCTGCCTATCTGACAAATACACTGTAATTTGTTTTTATTTGTCAGGTACTCATATAGTGCTTGCTTTGTTCTAGGCACTGTTCCAATCACTTTGCAGGAGTAACTCATTTAATCCTTATAGCAAACCTATTAGGAAAGAACTATTATCTGACCTGTTTTTGATGGGAAAATTGAGGCACGGGGAGGCTAAATTGTTGAAACTTACATAGCTGGTAAGTGGTAAAACGGGCCTTTCACTCAGCCAGTTTGGCTCCAAACTCTGTTTTTAATCACCCTGCTATACTGTTTGTAACACAGGCAGGAGAGAATTGAATTTTCAAAAGATTTGTTTTTCCAATTCTCAGAAATTAACTTGAATATTCTATTGATTTCATGACTCAAGGGTGTTTTTTTTTTCTTCTATGCAAAATCAAAAAGACGACCTCTGTACATTGTTGGCGGCATACGTAGCTAGTCTGGGTGCAACAGAGTTAAGCGAAAATAAACAGCTTTTTTTTACTTCCTCTCATCTGCGTCATCCCCCTGGGCTACCTCTGCCTTCTCAGTGTCGTGCGGCCTCCTGACGGGGCATATCTGGGACCAAATCTTGGAGTGATGATTCCACGATTCCTTGATGCGACCCCTCTCTCTCCGGCGTTCACCCTGGTTGTAGGACAAAACCAGGTCCTATGTCGCATGTCTTCTGTATCGTAAGGAAACATCTCACTGTTGTTCGGGAAGGAGTGCATTCATTCTCCTTCCCAAATAATCCCTCACTGTTCTGCCTCACAGTAGCATTCATATCACCTCAGTTAATTAAGGTGGGAAAGTTTTCCATTTCAAAATTTCAGTACAGAAAGGTGCCACGGTTTTTGACAAGACTCTCTCTCAGAGTCAGGGAGTTGACCTTAATTGACTTATCATATGCCAAGCATCGCACTTGGCAGTTTTTCCAACTTATTCCTGATTTAGTCCTCATAACTGTCTTGTTCCTATTTTATAGTTAATGCAGTTAATGGACCCAGAGCACAGAGAAGTTAAGCAGCTTGTCTGGGGTCACAAGCTCTGGCCTTTCTGACTCCAAAAATTCATGCTGCCTTTTTTTTCTTCTTCTCCCCTCTTCTTCCTCCTTCCCTCCAGCAGAAATTAGGTTTTCATTAGCTCTCCCCTGGCCAAATTGTCCTCACAGGTGTCAAACATAAACTTTCGTTAAATGAGTGGCTCCAATTGTTTTTCTTTTCTCAGGGGCTACGCCATTGCCAGCAGCAGTGATGACCGCATGAATGAACCGCCAACCTCTCTCGGCCTTGTGCCTCACCAGGTTAGTGATCTGGAAATGAAGGCATAATTCTGGACCCGGTCCCAGCACTCAGAGGGAATGCATTTGGGGTCACTTGACCACACCATCAGCTCAGCCCACCACTTTTCCACACTTCTTATCCTCTAGCTGCCCTTGAGTTTCAGTGGGTTCACTTTAAGACCACCTACAAGGTATCCCATTCTGTAGGATGGCCGTGAGGAGAATTCATGAACAAGCAGCAGCATCCAGCCTTTGATGCATTTAGCATGTTGACCAAAGGTCTCATAATGGAGAAGCAAGAACAGACTTCGGAACTGGCCAGACGGCAGTTTAAATCCCAGCCCTACAGTTATTAAGACGGCCTTCCTTGGCCAAATCCCTAAACTTGTCTGAGCCCCAGTTTTCCCATGTATAAAATGGAGACAGTCATACTGACCTCACGTGGTAGTTGCAGAGACCAGAGATGGTCTGCAGAGGGCTCAACAGTGGCGCTGGCATGTCACAGGCCCTCAGTGAAGGTTGCTTGCTATTTTTGTTGCTGTCGTTTGTTAATATTATTGACTCCCTAGCTACATAAAAAGCCTCTGGGTATGCATGGGAAAACCATTAGAGGTGTCAAAAAATCGGGTTTCTTTTCAGAAAAAGAATCTGAAGTATCATGAAAGAAGATCCATCGCATAGAGAGGGAAAGAGAAAAAAAGTAGTGGAACGAAAACTCAAATTCACGTTGCCTCGCCAGTAGTTTTGTTACTATGTTTTTTGGAGGAATGAAAACGTATTCCAATCTCACTTTTTGGAAGTCATTTCTCTAGGCACCATACGTGTATTTCAGTGTGTAAGAGGAAGGCTGACCCCTGTGAAGAGGTGATGGCACCCCACAGTCCTGTCTTGGGGTGTGAGGACAGGCTCAGAGCTGAGGGTGAGAGCAGCCCACTGAGCCCACATTTGTCTCCACCTGCCTCCCCACCACCTGCCTCCTGTCCTCTAGGACAGCCCTGTCATTTTCCATTTGAGGATTCGAATCAGAAGAGAGGACATTATTTGCCCAAAGCCACAGACACAGGCAGTGGATGAGCCAAAACCCACACCTAAACTTGCATTCCTACTGGTGTCCTTCGTGAAGTTTTGTGAGTGAAACTTCCCTGGCCTGCCCGATGGGAGCGTTCCCTTCAGGTCACTCCTCCAGCCCTCCTGCACTAAGACATCCATCAGACACCTTGTGTTAGGTCACTGACCCTCCCCAAGCTTCAGTTTCCATATCAGTAAAAGCAAGTGCTTTACCTCGTGTCCAGGATTATGTCTGTTATGAGGCTTTGTAAACCATAAAGCAGTGCAAATGCAGCTTTTCCAGTCTGCCTCACACAAGGTGCCATTTATTTGACATGAATGTGTTAATCTTTCTAGAGAGACATTTCGGGTAGGACCCAAAAGACGCTGTAGTAACCCTCCATCAGAAGGAAGCCGCCCTCCAGAGCCGACCCCTGTATTTATGCTCTCGAATCTCCTTCGAATCCCCACCCACTTCCCCTCTTCACATGTCTCCAGTCCCTTTCTTCTGACCTTGAGATGTGCCCTCATCTCCTTTGTAGATCTCGTACTGAGAAGGGCCTTAATTAAATTTTCAGTCATGCCCCTGCACTTCTTTCCTTCTTTAAGTCCTTTATGTTAAATCACGGTGGTTGTAGTTTTCTCAGTGCTGAGGCCAGAGGGCAAAACAGTCCCTTTATTGAAGGGGTCCAGCGTCAAAATGCATGTGCCCATGTTTTTAAAGTACTATGGCAACTAATCCCTCTCAGTGTCATTTACCCCCATTGAGCCTCACAATTGTTTGTCATTCACCGACTCTTCTAGTTCTTTCTCCTCGTTTTCAAATGTCTGAAGGATTATTTTGGTTGTTGGCCATCTCTTCATTTAGTCTTTTCAAAGGCTGAAGAATAACCCAGCCATATATGGAAAAAGCCCAGTGCTTGTGGGTGATTAGTTGCTTACATTATTTCAAGTTTCAAGCCTTTATTTTTAGCTACTATCTAAAAAAGACAGTGGAGAAAGAACTTTAAAATTAATCAGGGTTGTGTGGTTCCTATTTATAGGCTTTAAATTTCTTCTTCTTTTTTTTTTAAGTGGAGTAAGTCCATTTATGCAACTGTGTTTTGATTAGGAGAACATCGTTTCCACAAAAACACTGGGCTGTGTTGCAATGCCCTGCTGCAGACTCAGCACTTCCCTCCTCCTTTTCCTGGCTCTTCAGATTTCCTCTTGGATAGGAATTTAGTAAACCCCTTTTGTGTGCTTTGCATACAAAGAACAACCCGTGAGTTCCCTGGGCTCCTTTTTTTGTTCCCCAAAGGAGAGTGTGTGCTAATTGGCCCCTGTGGAAGGAGCTGTAGTAGAAAAGTGATAGCCCTTGGCCAGGAATCACAAGGGCCCCCCACCAGCAGCTCATTGTGTAATCTGGAGAAAGTTGCTTAACTTAGCCTGTGGGCTCTGTGTCTCTGCTCTCCATGTCAGACTGGGGAGGCATGAGGATTACTTAGTTGATCTGCCCGTGGGACCACAGGCAGAATTTGGCCCAGCCAGAGATTGGCCAAGTGCAGGAAAAGACTTGATTAGGCTCTGACATTGAGTGGTAGTCAGCCCCGGGGGGGGGGGGGGGGGGGGGGACCTTTGATTGATTTTGAAAACCATGAGAAAACCATTTGAAGGTAAGAAAATAGGCTTATGGGTTTATTCTTTTTTAAAAGTGTCTGGCCCAGTGTACATGGACAGGATTCTGCAAGCAGCCAGCAATAAGTGTAGCCCTCTTTCTGTCTGTAAAGACAATGATTTTGGCAATTTAAATCATCATTTTATTGATGTGTAAAATGCATCAACTCATACAAATCATTAAGTATACAACTTGGATTATCACAAAGTAAGCACCATTTATGTACCCAGCACAAAGATCAAAATAAAATGTTATCAAGCATCCCCAAAGCCCCCTTTGTGCTTCTTCCAATTATTATTGCATCCTTCTTACACACAGGCAAGCATCTCTTGACTCTTAACGCCATGGGACACCTTTGTCTAGTTTTGGACTTTCTGTAAAAGAAATAATATAGTATAGTGTCCTCTTTGGAGCCTGGCTTCTTTTGTAAAGAAAACTTTTTCATTGCAGATCTTAGCATAGTATTATTCCTTTTGCTTCCCATCAAGTGGGATCTTAAAAACAAACAAACAAAAAAAAGTTGTCTTTTCCTGGCTCCTGGGTGGTAGCTGAGTTATTAAAAAGTTAAAAAAAGGTATAGGCCATTCCTGATATCTCCGGGAAGTGACGGAAATTGGCAGCCTGTGGAGCTGCTGATCATTTGACTGGACCTCTGTCAGAAAATGAAAAACAAGGTGGCAGTCCAGTAGTCGTCCAAACACCACAGTCATTAATATAGCAGTCAGCTCCTATCCCACTTGTGGACCAGGCAGTTCACATTTTTTGTCTTTGGGTGAATGTACTCTTGGCTCTCAAGTACTGATGAATAAAGACCGTGAATATGTATGCCCTTCCTAGGGGTTTGGACTTGCCAACGCCATGGTTCTCTTGGGCTCTTGAATTCTTTCTTTTAATTACTTTCAGAAAAGCAGAACAAAGCCCAAACTAGGGCAGGACCCTGGGAGAGACCTGGCCTGGGAAATCTCGGAGACAAGTGTGATAGAGAGCTGGGGTCGCTAGTTATTTGGCCTGTCTGCACAGGCTGTGCCCCCACAAATCCTCAGGCCTTTAGCTTTTAATAAGCTCCCTTTGCTCGGAAATGCTTATTGCAGTGTGCCTCTGGGGATATGGATGGACTGACTGCTGAAGAAAGAGATTAAGAAGATAAGCAATAAAAGCCCATTTCCTGAGAGGTAGCCCAAGAAAGGGAGTCTCCTTCCCCCGCTGTTTCTATACCCGTCCGATTGATGATAATGGGAATGGCAGGAAAAAGGGACAGTCTAAATGTCTGGTGTTTCTCTATATCAGATGTTGTGGTTTGTGACCTATCCATCCTCCCAGACCCCCTTCCATTCAGCTCTCCCATCAGCAGATGATTTCCAAACACTGTGCCAGGTACCATGATGTTCACAGAAGTTCAGTAACTGGCACAAGGTCACCCAGTGTTTATCCCCTTTTGCTTTTGGAGTCCTCTAAGGTTGTGGATATACCCTACACTATTTGGATGTGGTAGGACCTGGTTCCAGCTGGAGGCCCCTGAATAGAAAGAGGGATCTGGTACAAGGTCTAACAATATCCGTGCTTTCTGCGTGGGGCCCTAGAAGAAGAGACGGGGATTGGCCTTACTTGGTGCATGACGGAGGGGATGAAGTACAGCTGGTGCCAGAGCTCAGATGTGCCTTAGCATCTCTTGTCCCAGAGGACTGGGGCATAAGTTTACCAGTTCAAGGATGTTATTTGTGCCCTATGAGTTTTGCTCACCTGATGAAGCCGTCCTGTTTGAGAGATCCCACGTGGGAGGCAGCCCAAAGGCTTTGTGATCATATAGATCCGATTAGAATCCTGCGTTTGCGTCTTAATTTCATTTTCATCCATCCATTCTTTAGCTCCTATTACAAAAGGATTTGAGGCAGCTCTCATCACTTGTTACTATGTGGCCTTGGACAGGTTACCAATCCTCTCTGAATTTCATATTTTATACCAGTAAAATGGGAATAATCATGGGGCACCTGGGTGGCTCAGTTGGTTGAGCGTCCCACTCCTGATTTCAGCTCAGGTCATGATCTCACAGTTCATGAGTTTGAGCCCCGTGTTGGGCTCTATGCTGACAGTGTAGAACCTGCTTGGGATTCTCTCTCCCCTCTCTCTCTGCCCTTCCCTTGCTCTCTCAGTCTCTCTCTCTCTCTCTCACTCAAAATAAATAAACTTAAAAACATGATTGTTACTTCAATGTTTAAAAAAAAATGGGAATAATTATATAATATACTCCTGGAATTAACGTACAGATTATATCACATTTATCAAGCACAGTTCCGGGCACATCAGGGACACTTGTAAATATTGGTTTTATCTTTCTCTTTCGCTTTTAATTAAAATGGTAAAATGGGAGCTTCTGTGCTCTGCTAAAAAGGAAATTACAAAGAATCTTCATAAAACTCTGGAAGCAATGAGTGTGTTGGGAAGGGTTGCAAAGACTGGCCAGCTCCATTCTGCAGGATTTTTCTAAGAATGATGGTGGCTCGTTTCCAGCTCAGTTCTTCTGTCCCTTGGTGACTCCAGTTTGATAAGGAGAGGTGGATCTTTGGGAGTCGCCGACGCCATTGTCTGAAATGAAGATGACTGTGCTGTGCCTGGGGTTTTGCAATTGCTCAACTCCCCATTTTGACATTTATTTTGATTAAGACTCTTTTCAGCATCCAAGAGTGAGCTCTTGGAGTTTGGAGTTCATTTTTATTTATTCAAACTCCAAGCTCTAGAAGTACTGCCAGGCTTGCCGGAAGCTGGTGTGAAGTCAAGGCAGCAGGTTCCGTTGTGGCTGTGCTGCGCCTCCTCAGAGTGGCTATATGTCTGTGGGCGTTGGGCCCCTGCTCCCCATCGAGGCAAGGTGGGCTTGGAGCTCAGGCTGATTTCACTCAGTTTTGGCATACACACTGCCATCGTAGCCCAGAATGGAAGGGGCCCCTTTCTTCTCCTGATCTACTGACTTTGTAGCCAACTGGGCATAAATGACTGAAGATAATTTCATTTACCCAGGCCCTGATAGCCCCTATCTAGGTATTGTGTTTTTGGGTTTTGTAGGGCTGTGTGTTTGTTTGTTTGTTTGTTTAATTCCTATGGCCTTCTTTTTCCTTCTTCCTTTTTTTTTTTTTTTTTTTTTTTTTTTTTTACCTCCCCCATGCTCTGCAGCTGTCTTCCCCAAGCTTTGGAGCCAGAAGGAACAGAACTCTGAATCCTGGCTTTGCCATTTAGTGGTTGTGGAACCTTGGGCAAGTGATGCTACTTCCCCAAGAAAGTTGTGAGGGTACATTGAGATAAGTGTGCAAAAACACCCAAGAGCACAGGGCACAGGGATGGTATTCCCTCTCTTCCTGTTTTCCATGTTATTCCAGGACATGCCTTCCCGCACAGCTTGCAAGGAGAGGGAGCAGCTGTTTTCATGGAAGAGAGAAAGGAGAGGGGTTAAGCACTGTAGGGGAGGGACAGGAGAGGCAGAGAAGATGGGTGAGAAAGATGCTTGGTGAGTTCGAGGCCCTGCAGGGCCGCAGGCGTGCCAGTAACAGAGCTAGGAAAGCACAGTAAATAAGGTTGAGGGGAAGCAGTCAGGATCCGCTGGGCCAGTTGAAAGGCCTGGACCCTCACCCCAAAAGCAGTGGAAAGTCATGAGCTGGATATACCATGGTAAGATTTGGCTGCTGCCTGGAGAATGGACTGGAGGAGATCTAAGTGGGTCTGGGTATAGACTAGCCATATATATATATATACATATATGTATATATATATATATGTTAATATATGTATGTATATATATATACACACTACATATATGTATATGTGTATATATATACGTGTATATACATCTATATATATATATATATACACACACACATGCATACATACACACACTGTATATATATTAGCTGGCCTTTATGTGGAAGACCGCCTAATCCAGGGGTTCCCATGTCCAGCTGTGCCTCAGAGTCACCTTGGGAGCCATTTCAGAATTACATTTCCCGGCCCTTTTCCAGATCCACTGAGTGACAGTCTCCAGAGACGTTAGGCATTTGAGAACCACAGCTTCAGTCTATTAAAAATAAATGGCTTCTCGGTGTCATCCTATGGGACAAAACACAATTCTCGTCAAGTTAACACAGACCAAATCCTGCTCTTTGAACATGCCTTTGAGTTTTGCGCTCCCATCAACATGAGTTCGGTTTCCAGAAGGACCCTTGACACCTTGTCCCTAGCACACACCTCCAGCCTAAGCATGTGTTCTGCCTGTGCGCCTATGGAGCTAATTAGGCATGCACAGGTGTGCCTAATGATTTGGGCTGCGATCACCCACTGTGCTGCTGGGACCGCTCAGGAGGGAGGCCAAAGAGAGTTTAAAGGCCCTGCTCTGAGACTTTTGCATATCTCCTGCCGGGTTTTTACTCCTGCTGATGAGGGAGCCTGTCCTGCTCACTAGGCCCTGTCAGCCAAATGCAAACACCACCTAGCTTTTGACCTGGGGGATTTCACCTCAGGCTGCTTTCACCCTTGTTGGGGCCTGTGGGCCATGAGAACTAAGGGAGCCAAGAAACCACAGTGGATTGTGTTTCTTCTAGGTTCTGTCATTCCCAGGTGGGCCTTTAAGGATTCAGGGGGTAGCAGTGATACCTCTGATTTTTTTTTTTTTTCCTAGAAGGCAATGCAGAAAACTGAAGCTGGAGATTATTTTGAGCATGGGAGACTGGGGGGCAATACGGACTTATAATTTTCCTTTGTGCCTTTCTGAACTGTTCTGAGAATGTTAAGATTATAAACAGTTTTTTTTTTTATTTACCCTTTTGAGGTATAATTTATTTTTTTAATGTTTATTATTTTTGAGAGAGACAGAGACTGTGTGAGTGGGGGAGGGGCAGAGAGAGAGACACACATACATACATACATACATACATACATACATACATACATAATCCTAAGCAGGCTCCAGGCTCTGAGCTGTCAGCACAGAGCCCAACTCGGGGCTAAAACTCATGAGTTGTGAGATCATGACCTGAGCCGAAGTCGGACGCCCAACCAACTGAGCCACCTAGGCGCCCCTTGAGGTATAATTTATGTATGCTCATTTAAGTGTGCATTTTAATGAATTTTGAGTGCATACACTCCACTCGTATATAACCACTACCACTCCAAGTGAGATACAGAACATTCCCAATCACCCCCAGAATTTGCTTTGTGCCTTTACTTGGTTAATATCCCCACCCTCAGTCCTAGGCATCCACAGATCCATTACCATATGGGCCATTTAAATTTTTTCCTTATTCTTTTCTGTGTTGAGAGGAAAAAAACAATATAAACTTAAAAAATAAAATGTGCAGGGAAGCAGGCAAGGTTTGGCCCCTCTAAGGAATTGCTCTTACTAGCCTGAAAGTTAGGTGGAGAGGCCTATGTGTGTTTGTAAAATTAGCACTTTCCCCCTCTCAGTATTCAGAGGAGGTGATTTAAAAGGAAATTAAATATTTAAATATTTTGTTTAAATACGAAAATGGGAGTAAATCTCCTGTTGGAGTATGGGTTATTTTTTGTTGTTGTTTGCTCTTCTGTTTTCTGTCATGGGCTCATTGTTTTTATTTATAGGTAGAGTTAAATCTTTAAAAATAGTTCTTTAATGCCTGCCCCACCCCCATAAGGAAAGATTGACAGCAAATACTAATAATAGACTAAGAGGTGACAGTAAACTGTGTGCAGTCCCCAAAGTTAGAGAACTTATCTTGAGCAGTGTCGGGAGGCCTTACTTATTAGTTCCCATGTGGATGGGGAAATGACTTTAATATCATTTTATAAAGCCTTTTCATTTGAACATTATTTGGGATGTGGGCAAAATGAGGTGTGGTGGTGCTATCTTTAGAAAACATGGAAAGAATGAGAGGTTTGCTAAATGCTTCCATCTGTTTTCTGACATCTAACAGGAGATGTTGAGTGTTTAGAGCAAACCACAGGAAGGTGTGAATAAGGTTGGTAACCGAAAGCCCCTGTTTCACATGCTTGCCTGATGAGAATCACCTGGGGGCTCTTGTTAAGCATACTGATCCTCAGGCCTTACCCCAGGCCTTTTGAATCAAGTTCCAGGGGATTCTTCTTATTGGGCAAATTCAGAAAAATGCTGAATGAGCATAATGCTTCCTATACCTTCTAAGTAGGCACACTTCTAAGTAGGAAGGTGATGGTGAGTTTTTCTCTGCCTAAGCAAAGGACAAATCCTTATAAACTTCTTGGATTGTGAATTGAGGACTGGCCTCTTAAATAGGTGTGAAAATATTTATAAGGATTTTGCCTAGCGTACCTGGATTGTAGATTTCTCTGCGATTTCTGTGCATGTCTAAGGAAGGGGCTAAAATTTTAAGTAGCAACCTCTGCTCTTTAAATTTTACACATTTCTTGTAAGCTTGAGGGAATGCAGAGCATATTGTGGAAGCTCAGTGCATTTTTAATACTGGGGATTTAAAGCATTGTTGATGGGGAAGGGCTTCAAATTGCCTGGAAAATGTAAATGGTGCTAAGTTGGAGTTTTTCTTGTGGTCTGTCTGGGACTTGTTTTCTGTGTATAGTTCAGATATGAATAATTTGATAGGCTTTGGGATTTTTGTGTTTTTGTCATTCATTTCATAATAATATGCAGTCTCTCTTATAAGCATATCACTGCGCCGTGGGCAAATGTATATAGTTCAACCTGTGTCTTGCCCTCTAAAAGCAAGAGAAATAAAAAAATATTTTTAAGTAATAGTAGCACACAAGCTGATTCTAAAACTCAGAGAAAGACAAATGACCCAGAATAGCCAAAATAATCTTGAATAAGAAGAACAAAATTAGAAGACTCGCACTTCCCCAATTTTAAAACTGATGACAAAGCTACTATAATCAAGACAGTGTTGTACTATCATAAGGATAGATTTATAGACCAACAGAATAGAACTGAGAGTCCAGAAATGAACCTTTACACGTATGGTCATTTGATGACCATTCAACTGGGGAAGAAGAGTCTTGTCAATGAAATGCCAGGACAACTGGATTTGTACATGCAGAGGAATGAATTTGGACCCTTAATGTACAAAAGTTAACTCTAAATGATCATAGACATAAATATAACAGCTAAAACTGTAAAACTGGAAGAAAACTTAATAATCCTCATGACCTTGGGTCAGACAATGGCCTCTTGTATATGACACCATAAGACAAAGCAGCCAAAGAAAAAATAAATAGGACTTCATGAAAATAAAAAGTCTTGTGCTTCACAGGACACCATCAAGAAAGTGAAAAGATGACCCACAGAAGGGGAGAAAATATTTGCAAATCTTATGTGAAAAGAAACTTCTATCCAGAATATATAAAAAAAAAAAAAAAAAAACTCTTAAAATTCAACAATGAAAAAATCCAGTTTAAAATTTGGCTAAGAATTTGAATGGTCTTTTCTCCAAAGAAACTATATACATGGTCAAGAAGCACATGGAAAAATGTTCAACGTTATTAGTCATTACAGAAATGCAGACCAAACCTCAATGAGCTACCACTTCAGACTCACTGGGATGGCTGTACTCAAAGAGACCGTATGAAGTGTTGACCCTGAAGTCAGAAACGTAATATGGTACAGTCACTTGGGAAGAGTTTGGCAGTTCCTTAAAATGTTAAACATACAGTTACCATGTGACTCATTAATTCCTAAAATAATTGGAGTTACTGTATCTGCCCAATTTTGTAGATACCCAAAAGAAATGTTCAACTGATGGATAAACGAAATATGGTGTATCTATTTAACAGAATACTATTTGGCAATAAATAGGAATGACGTACAGATACTTGATGTAAAATGCATGAGAACATGCTAAGAACAAGAAGCCAGTCTTGTATGATCCCTTTCTAGGAAATAAGCAAAATAGACAAATCAGTAGAGATAGAAAGTAGATTAGTGGTTTCCTGGGGAAAGTGAAGAATGGGCACTAATTGTTTATAGGTTCAGGGTTTCTTTTTGGGGTGATGGAAATGTTCTGAAATTAGATATTGGTGATAATTATTCCATGAATGTACTAAAAGCCTCTGAATTGTATACTTTAAAAAGATAAATTTTATGGTACATGAATTATATCCCACTAACATGCTGTTTTTTGTTTTTGTTTTTGTTTTTTTAATAACTAACGGAAGGCATTTAGTGATAAATATCAAAAGGAAGGATTCCAGATGCTGAAACATTGTCTCTATGCTTGGTGTAGGTAGATTGAGGATTTATGAAAGAGGTGTGTTTGCATTGAGTGGCTTTTAAGGAAGATGAAGACTTGGCTATGTAGCTGTTTCCAAAAGGAAGAGTTCTGAGTCACAGAATTCAGCCTAAGATGAGGTCAGGAACTCAGGAATGTCTTTGGAAGTTCAGCTTGGTAGTTATACGGGGCCAGTGACAAGTTTCAATTTAAGACATAACTGGAAAGTCAGGATGGTCCCAGATGAGTGGGGTGGGGGTGGAATCTTGAATGCCAGCATAAGGAATTTTCTGCTGTAGAAAATTAATAAAAAGTGACACATCTTGGAGCTGTGTATTGGAAAAATTAATCAATGGCAGAATGTTGCATTAAATGGAAGGGAGAGAGCTCACCTGTGGAGATAACCATTAGGAGTCTGATACAATTGGTTTGAGAAGGTTTTCCTTTTTAAAATTACCTGAAACTAATTGATTGAGCCCTGGGCCTTCTGATACCAACTTGGTGAATTTGAAAGGCCTCATACACAGATGTTATTTTTACTTCATTTCCTGAGAAAATGAATCACAGTTTCCTAGTAAAGAGCTGTCTGGGGGTGCTAAACAATAGTGTGTGGGCCCATGCTTGGCCAGTCCATTCATTTTGGTTTCTTTTTCTTCTGTTACTCACTACCTGTGTTTTTTGTTTTTATTTTTTCCTTTCCTGCCTTCCTTCCTGCTTGGTCTTCTGTCTCTCTTAACTTCAAAGCTTTCACCTTCCATCTGCAATCATGAGACAGTTTAGCAGAGAAAATTGCCAATATTTCTTTGTACAACGTAAAACTAGATATTAGTTGTAGGAGAAAAAAGAATGAAGAAAATCTTTTCATGAAGCCCATATGGAGGCAGTAATATAGGCTGTATCAGTGAATACTTTAATGGAAAATATGCAAAATATGATAATTTTTCCTTAAGTGAATTTAATATAAAAGGAATTGAGGTGTGAGAAGGCTCACTGTGAGAATTCTTTTAAGCCTGTAACTTGCTGATCTCATAGGATCTCAGCATTCCCATTTATGACCTACTTCAAAAGTCTTTTCCAGAAGTTTGATGTCTCCTGTTTTGGTATCCTGAATAGCAAACTTAAGACCCCGATTGTGCCTCCAGTCCTGTATGGTGAAATGGTCACCCACATTCCTGAGACTGAAAGAACTAGAAGATTGTCACATTTTCACAGGTTCACAATGAGGCCATCTAACTAATCTCAGCTATCTAATTTATCATTTCTACCAAATGGTCTTTTGATCTTGGATTGCATCATTAAGGGTATTTGAAAGATTGCCATGGCCATTTCGATTTTCCAGTATGAACATGAAATTAGACAGGTACAGTGTGGGCATGAAGGTGGAGTTATCACATTGCAGCAGGAAGCCTGTTTGTTTAAAGAGTTTGTCGGGTTTTGTTTATTTTTCTTTTGGGGTGAGTGTGGGTAGGGTGGCTAAAGGCAGGAAAGGTGAGGCTTGGTCCTTTTGCTCTTTTCAGGTGACACTGTTGATTTGTGTTGAGACCTAATACCGAAAACAAACCTGTGACACCCTGCGAGAAAGGGAGGGAGGGGGTGAGGTAGGAGAGTAGGGGGCAGGAGGGAGGGTCAGGGTCACGTTTGGAGTCAAGACTCCTATTTTTGAATCTTAGCTCTGCCACTTTCTGTTTTCCTGAGCCAAGTTGCTTCACCTTTCTGAGCCTGAGTTTTATCAACATAAAATGGGGGCAGTTGGGAAGATGAAATAAATTAACTCATGAGAGGATTCATGTTGTCTGACTTATTATAAATGCTGAGTCCTGTGGACACTTCAGAGTTTATCATTCATGTTTTTTGTAATAATATGTTAATGATATACACAACAGTTTAAAACTCTCCTTTTGGTGTAAGTATAGTTGTAGAGAGGTATAATGTTCTCAATAAAGGGCTTAAATCATAGTTTGTGGAACCTGGTTACTTACAGTGGATATCCTTTAAAATGGCAGCCAGTTGTAGTCTAGAAGTTTATGCTCAAGGTGGCACTGTTTCCCCATAAATTTGGTGATTTTTTTTTTTTTTTTTTTTTTTTAATCCCTGTCTGTTTCAAGTCAAGCAAATAACTGGATATATATTTAACACCTTCTCTGCCTCGGATAGTCCCCAGGCCTTCTCACCTGTGACACCCCACCCACTATCATACCCTAGATACTCAAGTTTACCAATATTCACTATAACTTGCATGTGAGAGGTGAGCCATCATTAAACTAGTTGATCTGTTAAATTTTTTAAGACATTTCTTACAACAATACTTTACAGTTTAATGCTTTCATTTTGTATTTTGGTGTTTTTAGGTCTCACATACATGAAAAGGTTGTAGGCCCCGGCTCCTAATGTAATAAAGGACATGATACAGTTCTTCCTCAAACTGATTGTGGTACAGGGGAAAATCTCTATGCCGAACTTTATTTTTGCTAGTAATCTGTATCAGGACCACCATATTATTTGCCACTTCTTGTCAGAAACTACAAATACGTTTCACAGGTATGGGCGTTCTGAGCTTGATGTGAATTGTTTTGTTTTGTTTTTAGATCCGGGGATTTCTGTCACGATTTGATAATGTCCTTCCTGTCAGCCTGGCATTTGACAAATGTACAGCTTGTTCTTCCAAAGTAAGTCACTCTGCATTTGAGGGACTTGGTTTTAAAACTGAGCCCATCACTGTACCAGCCAGAGGCACTGAAACCAACTGAGAACTTTTCGGCAGGGAGGGGTGGGGTCTAAAAAACTGGAAAGGATTTTCTAGGTGTTGCTTATCTGTATTCATTCTCAGAGAGAAACCAGCCTGAGAAAGTTTGATTTATTGTGTACAAAGAGAGACTGAATTAGATAATACAGTTCTGTATCGATACTTGCATCATGTTAATTTTCGGCTTGAATATGAACTTCAGTAGGTTTTGTTCTTCCCCTGAGGTTCCTCCTTTGCATGGACCATCATAGAGCAATTTTTAAGTGTTACTCAGACGAGGGGGGGATACTAGGCAGTCCTGGTGGTGTGTCTTTTGGAGATCTACATAATGACAAAAAATAAACAGAGATTAGGGGCCTGGATAGGGAGCCCATCAAAGGGCCCCTTCAGCTTTGATCTTTCCAGAGGCTCTAAAAATAGAGCTGGTATGTCCTCCATTGTAATGGGAAACGGCTGATGTATCTCAAAACCACAGTGATGACATCTCATTTTTTTTTAATTGTTTTAACGTTTATTTATTATTGAGAGACAGAGACAGAGCATGAGCAGGGGAGGGGCAGAGAGAGGAGGAGACACAGAATCTGAATCAGGCTCCAGGCTCCGAGCTGTCAGCGGAGCCCAACGCGGGGCTCAAACTCACAAACTGCAAGATCATGACCTGAGCCAAAGTCGGACACTTAACCGACTGAGCCACCCAGGTGCCACACATCTCATTTTTTAATAGGTCTAGATATAGTCTAAGTTAGCTGTGCCTGTATACCGTGTGTTATAGCTAATTTTCTTTTGTATGCCTCTAAGCCTTCTGATGCTCAGTGATATAACCTGGGTTTTTAAAACCCAAGCTTATTGACAAGGCTTTCACGTTCAAGCGTTATGCAAAATAGAGTTGGGATCATTAATCCCAAACTCTGGCCTCTCAGTTCTAATTCAGGACTTCTTTGCCACGTAGCCTACATTTGGCAGTATGGAAGGGATTGAATTCTAGGGAAATTCCCTCCACTCTGAGTTGATAAGGTTTAAAAAACAAAAACAAAAACAAAAACTTTGGGGCACCTGGGTGGCTCAGTCGGTTAAGGGTTCAACTTCAGCTCAGGTCATAATCTCAAGGTTTGTGGGTTTGAGCCCCACATTGGGCTCTGTGCTGCAGCTTGGAGCCTGGAGCCTGCTTCAGATTCTGTGTCTCCTTCTCTCTCTGCCCCTTCCCCACTCACACTTTGTCTTTGTCCCTCTCTCAAAAATAAATAAAAAAATAACAAAAGTAAAAATAAAAAAACGTTACTTGGGTCATATCCTATGAGAAGCACAATCCTAACCAGGTTCTCTAACAGCTTAACTCAGATTTGAGAATGTTGATAAATTTGGTTAATTTTTGTTGCTTAAACATTTAGAGCAGTTTTTTGTTCAAAAAGTAAACTGGGGTACCTGGGTGGCTCAGTCAGTCAAGTGTCTAACTTTGGCTCAGGTCATGATCTCACGGCTCACGAGTTCGAGCCCCGCATCGGGTTCTTTGCTGACAGCTCAGAGCCTGGAGCCTGCTTCGGATTCTGTTTCTCCCTTACTCTGTGCCCCTCCCATGCTCATGCTCTGTGTCTCTCTCAAGAATGAATAAACAGTAAAAAAAATTCAAAAAATAGGGGCGCCTGGGTGGCTCAGCTGGTTAAGCACCCGGCTCGTGATTTCAGCTCAGGTCATGATCTCATGGTTCATGAGTTCAAGCCCTGTATTGGACTCTGCACTGACAGCACTGGAGCCTGCTTGGGATTCTCTCTCTGTCTCTCTCTGTCTCTCTCTCTCTCTCTCTTTCCCTCCCCTGCTTGTGCACAAGTGCTCTTTCTCTCTCTCTCTCAAAATAAATAAATATGAAAAAAATAAAAAATTAAAAAAAATTAAATTATGAACCATAATTTAAAAAAGAATAAAAAATGAAGTAAACTAAGCAGTGTTATTATTATGCATCCCAAGTGTCCGTGTTGGGATTTAAAGCTTACCACTTGGTCACTAGTTACTCATAAGTTAATTTTTTTTGTCATCTCTTTGAGATATCTTCTATCTGTTCAAGTCAAGGCCTCAAGGATGTCTACATGCACTTCTGTCTTCAGAAATGCAAGTTTAAGATTATATGCTTTATAGTGAGCACATTTTGTTTTCTTTGAATGGCTCAGTTAATTGGTCTCAAAATAACTTGGCAGTATTAATTTTCATACTGAAGTCATTTGGCACAGGTGCCCAAAGATTTTCTGTGGCTTTATGCAGATTAGACTAGTCAATGAAATAAAGATAATTGGGTTTTCTAAGTGAAATGCAAGCACTCCGATTCCTTCTTGTTGACTTTCTTAATTGAGTTAGTCCTGGAGATACTGTTTGTGAAGAATCACAAGCATACCAGCTAACCAAGGTCCCCTATTTTCTTTGAGAAAGAATCGCTTTGCATTTTTCTTTCACACTTATTGTAAGCATTACATTAAATACAGGTATCACTTTTTTGTTAGCAAACTTAATTCTTCTTGGTGGTCATTCTGAGAGTCCTGCTTTACATAAACACGTTGGACGATTTAATACAAACTGCCTTGGATTTTAACAGCTGTGCTATTCCCATAGCGATCACTTTTCATGTGGTCTGGGTATTAAATTTCTTTTGTGCTGAAAAGGTTGCTTCACTGGCGCACGTATTTCCTTACAGTAGAAACACGGCCTTTACTTACTTGGCGAACTTCTTTATTCGCTTAGGAGAATGTCATTCTCTATTATCTGCAAACCCAACATTAATACTTTGAAATGACAAATCCAATTACAGTTTCATCTCTGTGCATGTGAATTTTTCTTAATGCATACTTAGCATAATATTTTTATACTGAGTCATATCATAGTTGTTATTGTTTCAGAAAGATTCTTTGGGGCTAAAAATGACTTTTTAAAAATTCTCCTTTGATATCCATGAAGTAATTTTTTCCTGTGGTAGTTTTTGATATTTTTGCTTCCCCCCTCCCCCTCCAGGACCAAGGCCTCACTTGTGTCTTAATTTAATACAAATGCAGGCAGAAAGATGGGGGAGATAGAATAAGCTCTCAGTGCCGAGTAATAATGCTCTGTTGATTACCGTGTTTATATACATGTATAGACCTTTTATAAGGCCTGAGGTGGGGAAAAATATACTTCTCTGTGACTGGGAAGGCTGAATCATCTACACATAAATCATTTCTTATCTTGTTTGGTTTTAACTTGGCACTGTTCAAACTTACAGAAAAATTACTGAAGAATCTGGAGGAAGAGGGTAGTGAAAAGGCTCTTTCGTTCCAATTTCCGTATATCATAAGACTTTCTAAAATGACAATGTCTGCCACTGGAATTTCAAAAAATCGTATTTGAAGCTATACAAGTTGTTTTTAGTTCTCAAAAGGAATTTAGAACTGAGTCAAGTTTTGTAGATTGCTACCAGAGGGAAAAATAGAATTTTAAAACCAATGTTCTTAAAAGAATTTCTCATGATACATTGAATTAGTTATTATGAACTTTCACCTAAATATTTTGGGGGGAAGCTTTCTATTTTGATATAATTTTACACTTACAGAAAAGTTGGAAGAATAGTGCAGGGAACCTCCTTATATTATACCCAGATTGACCAATTGTTTCTATTTTGCCCCATTCATGTATGTGCCCACTATCCTCCCTCCCTCCTCTCTTCTTCCTCCCCACCTTTCTCTTTTTCTTGAAAATTTGAGAGTAAGTTGGAGACCTTGTGGTTCTTTCCAACTAAACACTGTACTTCAGTGTGAATTTTCCCAAGAAAAAGGAGTTTCAGGCAGTTTAATGTTGCCACAATACTAATCTAATCCAGTCTGTATTTCAAATGTTATTTGTACCAGAAATGTTCTTTATTGTTTTTTTCTCCCAGTCCAATTCAGGATCTAATTCAGGATCGAGCATGAATTTAGTTATCATATCAATCTGGAAAAGTTCCTTAGCCTTTCTTTGTTTTTCTTAACCTCAATATTTTGATATTTTTGCCAGTTATTTTGTAGCATTTCTCTCATTTTGGGTTTGTCTGATGTTTCCCTATGATTAGAGTCAGGTTATGAATTTTTGGTAGAGGTACCAAAGATGTGATGATATATCTTTGTGTCAGGAGGCACATAATGTATTTTATCTCCTTTGGTGATGCTAATTTTCCCCTTCCTATATTTGTAACTACCTTCCCCAATGGTGAGAAACCTGGCTGTCATTATCCTGGATGTATTTACTCACTTCTCAAGTCTGGAATACATAGAAAGTAGTTGTTTCGTTTTTTTTTTTTTTTTAATGTGTTTATGTTTATTTATTCTGAGAGAGAGCAGGGGAGGTGGGGGGGGGGGGGAAGAGAGAGAGAAAGAGAGAGAAGAACCCAAGCAGGCTTCTCACTGTCAGCACAGAGCCCGATGTGTGGCTTGATCCCACAAACTTTGAGATCATGACCTGAGCTGAAATCAAGAGTCAGACACTCAACCAACTGAGCCACCCAGACGCCCCCATGGAAAGGGAGTTCAAAACTGCTAGCCCATATTACTGCAGAAAATAAACCTACTAATTAGAGTTCGATTTTTGTGCGTGGTTCTTATTTCCTAGGTAGAATTTATATACAGTGGAATGCATGAATCTTAAGAGAGAACGCTTCTTTATGTTTTGACAAATGTACACATGTATGTAACCCACGTTTCAATCAAGATATAGACTGTTTTCCTTCAGCTCAGAAAGTCCCCTTGTCCTACTTTCCGGTCTGTCTAGAGGAAGGGGGACAGTATGTTGAATATTATGACCATTTTCTTTGCCTATAAGGAGAAAGCTGAGCACCTTCTGGTGTTTTATGCAACCATAGCCCAGTTCCTGGGACCCAGAAGTTGACTAGAAACTTGTCGTGGATCAGTAGTCCAGAGCAGGGCTGTGCCTGCGGCAACTGCATGTGGATATTCTTGTGGTTATTGCACAGTCTGCCACCCATAATTTTTGTGATGCTGCAGGAATAGCCTTTTAGGAAGAAGCAGGCCCCATTCTTTGTTTTCATACCATCTGGGACTTGCCCACTGCACAGATGTAGCAAGATGTGCCCAGAAACCTGATCTTGGGATTTTAATTAGCAATTAGCAACCCTAATAATACCTTTGGTGTTTACTCTGCCACAGGCTCTTCTGTTGATGGGTTATGATTAAACTTCCCAAAGTGATTGCTGTTAACCTTTTGTGTGCATCTGTGTTCTGTGTCTTGAGGAACGATAGGGGTGTAGGAATAATACATGTTAGCTGGTATCCTCATAGAATAAATTATATGTTTTTGTTTGTTTGTTTTTGCCTTTATCCTAGCCAACCATTCGATTTTTTTTTGTATTATGTAATCCTAACTTTCTTCTATCATATTTCCTTATTACTTAAAAAGCATGAGATAACAGTATTCAGCTTAGCTGCTTAAGCTTTGTATAAGAAAAAAACTGTCCCTGAGCAATCTGGTGCCTGAGATTCTACAAATGCACCCTTTAGAGGATAGAAAGACAAGTCATAGGGGTGCCTGGGTGGCTCAGTTGGTTAAGCAACCGACTTTGGCTCAGGTCATGATCTCAGGTCTGTGAGTTCAAGCCCCGCGTTGAGCTCTGTGCTGACACCTTAGAGCCTGGAGCCTACTTCAGATTCTGTGTCTCCCCCTCTCTCTACCCCTCCCCTGCTCATGCTCTGTGTCTCTCTGTCTCTCAATAATAAATAAATGTTAAAGAAAAAAATTTAAAAAAAAAGACAAGTCATAGATATGCAAAGAGAGGTTAAAGTTTTGCTGTATGGCTGTTAGCTGGTATTCATTTTATTCAACTGCCATTTGAGTCCCTGCAGTGGACAAAGATGATAAAAATAGCCACTGCCTTTAAGGAATGCTATCTAGAGGATGAGACTGACCTATAAACCAGCAGTGATATATAAACCATATCATGATATGCTCTGCAGTCAAGGTACATCCTCTTGTGGTGGTGTCATATTCCTACTCATTTTTCAAACAGGAGAGAACGGGGTGGTCTTGCAGAAAGTGACTTCTGAGTTGATGTTAAAGGATGAGTGGGAATTTCTAGAAACACGTGGGAGATAGAACAAGATGAAGGCATTGTAGACAGGGGGGATTGCATGAATAATAGTCACAAGAAAGAAAACATGGCACATTTATGAAGCTGTTCAGTATAGCAGTTGTGACAGAGTACTGGACACCCAGGTCCGTACAGACTGTCCTGTTTGTGAGTGCTATTTCAATTTCAGCTCTTCTTGAGTTGGAATCTGGTGGACTTGGTCTAGCATTTGAGGCTGCCATTTTGAATTTTACAATTCCATTTAAAATGGTTTCTCATCTAGCACCAATCATAGGGAGTTTCCTAGCCTAAGGAGTCCAGCAGCTGCAACAGGGTGGTGTAGAGGCCAGGAAGTCATTCAGGGGATTTCCAGGGTCTTGGCTCTGAGTCCCTTGCTGGCTGCCTGAGTGACCACAAGCAAGGTGCTCCCTGCTCTGTCCACCTCCTTTACTTCTTTTGTTAAATGAGTCAGTCAGATGAGAAAAGCTTTGGCTCTCTATTGACACTCAAAGTTAGTAGCTCTTATATTTTCCTTTCTTAATTTTATTCTTTATTCCACAGCAATCTATTTTAATTATAGAAAAATCAGAAAATATATTTAAAGTTAAAGAGGATAATCAACCATATTCCAGCCACTCAGACCACAGTTAGCCATTGATCTCTGTCCTTCTTGACTTAAGAAAGACAATTGCTATGTATAGAGGTATGTATAGATAATTTTTCTCTCTGAACATTCCTATTGTATGTCTGAAATTAGCTTTCGAGAGAGGGATTTATGGTGCTTCATCAAGGATACTCCCTGCTTCTCTGATTTGATAGGGTTTTAAATCTCAGTCATTTATAAGGACTGGCCAGAGCCCAGTCGGAAGAGCTCTCCAAAGTTTGTGCCAGGAATTTTTGCATACAGCTTCTCAGTGGCAAATATTACTCAAAACTGGGCTGCAGCCAGCTTTTCCTTCTCCTGTCCAAAAGGGACATAAATCTCTGATTTGGAAAATGATGAGTAACCCCCAGGTTCCCTTTCCCTATCTCATTTACCCAGTGAGGCCTCCAGTCTTCTGTTGTAATGTGTGATGGATTCCATGTGCATGGTCGTGTTGTATAGGCTGTATCCCACATCTTATGCTTAGCAACTAGTGTTTCCCAGTCTCCAGAGCTGCTTGGTTCCCTAATGGAGGCAGAATATCCAGCCAGAAGCAGTATGGAGTATGTAACTGCAAGCTCTAACCTTGGAGCTCTTGGCTCTTCACCTCCTTGAAAAACCTTGGACATTTCTCCCTTTGCTTCAATTTCCTCATCCATAGAGTGGGGAAAATATTTTCTGTTTCCCAGGGAAATTGCAATGGCTGACGTGTATCCAGTTCCCTGTGACCAAGTACCAAGGCCTTTGCCCACTCCTGGGACTGGTGTTGACATCAGAAATGAGAAAACAAAGACCCCTGTGATTGAAATAGGTCACCCGGGGTGTGTGGAACCCTCTCTGGGCTCACTTACAAGCAGGTACAATGAGAGTCCTGACTGAAGGTCAAGGCTGCCCTGGCTTTGAGAAGCTGAGAAACCTTCCATCATGACTCATGACAAGTACTGCCAAAACCTTCTCCTCGAGTCCAGAGAACTGCGCCTTGCTTGCTACCTCTGACCAGTGGTCTTCTGAGACGTCCTAATTGGTAGTTAAAGCTTGTACTGCTTACTCCTCTCCCTGTCACCTGAGGTCACAAAGGCATGCCTAGTTTGCTTGAACACATTTTTTTCTTACAGGATCCTTTTATGATCCAGACCAGAAAGTTTAGTACTGTGTTCTTACATGGTTCCACTGGCTGCCCGGCCCAAGCATAATCTTCAGATTGTTGAAAATCTGGGTTCCTATTAGTTTGGAATTAATCTCACTCACTTTTAGGCTCTTTTCCCCTCCCCCACCCTAAGCCCATCTCTTGACAGAGTGGTTCTGAACATTGAGTCCTGGACCTTGTGCAGAGTGACCAGAGCAGTAGACCCTGCTTCTCTGGGGAAAAAAATAAAAATTAAAATTAAAAAAAATGCAAAGCCACACACAGTTTTACAGACAATTTCAGTGACTCCATGAAGTCCCAGAAACATGCCTGTGGATCCTAGGAAAGCACCCTTGTACTATGAGTTTTTCTTTGCTGCCATTCCCAAGCTGTCCTGGGTGAGACACTGGGGAATGAATGTTGCAAGTAGCCCCACCATGACCTCTTGTATGGCTTTGGAAAGTTGCCATCTCTCTCTGGGGACTCATTTTCCTCAGCTGTAGTAAAGGGAGATTCAGGAGCGCATTTACCACTGGATTTTGTTTTATGACTCTGAGATTGTGCAGTCTCTTGATCACCATTTCTTCAGGCCCAACTATGTTTAGGACAGGGAAGATACTGACCCTGCTCAGAGCTCTGAGAGTTCTCGCATCTCTGGTGGTGCACCGATTTGACTCCTGATGGACAAAGAGCCCCAACTATCATCTGTTCATATTCCTTCCTTTTTCATATAAAGATATGTGTGTATTTTATAATTTATATTTATGTTCATACTTCATACATTCATTTATATTCATAAAATATTTATATATGATATTCATGAGACATCTTCCCTTCTCTCTCCACCCTCAGTAGCTTTGGAAGTAAGGGGGGGGGGCAGGGCGGATCATGGTAGTTACTGCTGGGTTTTTGAAATAAGGGAGCCATCAACTTGGGGAGCTTTTTATGGATGTATGTGCTTGTACATGGACAAGTTGTATACAACATATAACTAACTGTTTACACTGAATACTAAAAACACCCAGATATATCTTTATGTGAGTTTATTTTAATGACTCTTGGCATAATAGTTCACATGAGCAGACATTAAAGCTCCTAATTCATGATACATTTTTGAAGGACACAGAGGTGAATAAAAGCCTCTGAAGTTTCTGATGATGTCCTTCTGAACAAGATAGTAAACTTACATTACATGATTCAATATAACTTGCTATACTTGAATTATATAAACATCTTTACTCAAGAAATGTTCCTACCTTGGAAGGGGTAACTCGTTTTTAGTAAATGGTAGGAAATGATCAGGTAGATGTTTTGAATGGCAGAAAAAAGTAACAATTCAGTAGGTGAACAAATGAACAGCAGAACCGGAGAAGGAAGAAAGAAGATAGCTCTGCCATGCAGGAACTCAGTCAGACAGGTGGCTAGGGCTCAGCAGCAGGATGCCCTTTGCCTGTTAGCGCCAAGGTGTGATTTATCCTTATGCCATAAATGCCATAAGTGGTGCTATCACTGAATGTTACGTTTCAGTGTTCTGAATATTTATTCAGCTGATCTTCTTTTTCAGCTTTTACTGTCTCCTTTGCTTTAGTTGATGCTTTCGCTGATTTGTTATTAGATTGGAAGATCATTTTTAGAGGATATTAAAACAAGGGGCCTTTGGGATTCATCAAAGATGACCTAACATTTTATTAAAGGACACATTTTGGCAATGAGTTCTTTGAAGGGTTTTGCTTGCTCTCCTGCAGGATTTTTAAGAGTCTCCATTTTATTTTTTCTAAAAAGCCTTCCAATACCCTGTCCAGGTATTTCTAAAAGTACTTAAACCACCATAGCCTTTTTTGCCATAGAAGATGTGGAAAGAACTGTTTGAGAACATCCTATTCTTAAAGCTGCTGTCATTATAACTTATAAAATATTTTATGTGATGATAAATTCTGGAGTGTCTGGCCCTCCCTAGTTTTTTTGTTTGTTTTTTGTTTTGGGTGTGTGTGTGTGTGTGTGTGTGTGTTTAAGTAAACTCTGTACTGCACATGGGGCTCAAACTTATGACCCTGAGATCAAGAGTTGTGTGCTCTGCGAGCTGAGCCAGCCAGGTGCCCCTGGCCTTCCCTAGTTTTAAATAAGTTTTTATCATAGAAATTAAAGTTTTTTTCTTTAAGTTTTTTTTTTTAATGTTTGTTTATTATTGAGAGAGAGAGAAAGACAGAGTACAAGCAGGAGAAGGGCAGAGAGAGAGGGAAACACAGAATCCGAAGCAGGCTCCAGGCTCTGAGCTGTCAGCACAGAATTTCTAGTGGCTGATTAAAGTGCACACCAAAGTTTGACATCTTGACTTCATAGCCATCCGACTAAAATGGGAAAATTTTAGTGATCCTTTCGTCTGTGATCCTGAAACGGCTGCAAGTGTGCCAAATGTAAGCACTCAGTGGGAGAATAGATGTAGCGAGTTTTTGCAAATCAGAGGAACTGTGTACTTGCATGTGTGTGTATCCAGCAGGGTCTTGAGGAATGGCAGTATATGTGGGATAACTGACCCGCCTCCCATGAGGACTGTTCTGAATAGTCCCATTGCCTGTAGTCAGAACTTACCTGTCCTCATGACTCTAGACAGCCTTGGTGTCTTTGTAGTTGACTCTGGATTCCGTAGAGCATTTGGATACTTTAAAGACCTTTGTCAGCACTCCCACTTGGGATAGAAGTCCATGCAAAAGCATATATTTTCATGTTATTTATAAAGGTGGGAGAGGAAATTTGGGTTTCTCCCAGTTCTCAGTCGTACTTGACATTTCCCTTTTATATCCGCTCTCTCATGAAGGACCCTGAAGGGGGAAATGGTAACAAAAGTGGGAATTGAGGCAAGTTATTTATTGTTGTGTTAATACCTCTCACATATCCCAGACGTGGGACATGAGCCCAATATTGCTCTTTATGGGCCACTATCTAGATTTTCTGTTAGTTCAATTTGACCCGGCAGACTTGACTCCAATCATAATGCAAGCAGGCTTTAAAAAATAAACAAGTGCAAACCGATTTACCAGTAGAGTAACGTGTGTACCAAAGAAAACAAAAACATGCACGCGTCACTTGGCTCTACTGGAGGAGTAAGAGTTGTATTTCCTAACATCTGCCGTTTGTTGCCTAATCGCTTACTGTTTCCTATTATTGAGAATATTCCAGTAGGCACTCAATACCTGAAAAATGAGGCCTGTGACACCCTAGCACCCTCTGTGCAAAAGAACTGCAAGTCCCAAGAAGAGGGCCATCTCCCAGGGTCCCTGGGGGAGACGGTGTACTTGCCTCAGCTCTGCCGTGCAGGCTCAGGACATTTGACAAGTTCTTCTGGGGAAATTGCTTCAGATCTCACAATATTTTCCTCTTAATAGCCTCAGCAGTGGTGAGTTCTTGACCTTTGAGGGTGGGTTTGATTTTTTGGAAAGACTAGAAGTAATTTGAAGCTGCATGTTGTGAATCAAGGGAACAAGCAGTTTGCAAGAAAAACTTTAAAATTAGAAAGAAAAAAAAAAGCACTGCAACAGCTTCAGACAGTTTGTGGGGTCTGATTAAGCGAGCGCACCAGTTCAAGGGAGCTCGGAGCTGGCTGAGAGATAACAGGACTTTTTGATACGGTTTGTGCCATAGAAAAGGCACTGGCTTGGGCATCCAACTCTTGATTTCGGCTCAGTTCATGATCCCAGGGTTGTGGGATCAAACCCTGTGTCAGGCTCCTGGCTAAGCATAGAAGCTGCTCTCTCTCTCTCTGCCCCCTCCCCTGCTTGGATGCTCGCTTGCTCTCTAAAGATTTTTTAAAAACCCTTAAAGAAAGAAATGAGCACTGGCTTCAGAGACAATGCTACCCACTAACTGTGTCACCAATGACAAGTATCTCAGACTTTCTGTGCTTCACTTGGGTGGAAAAAAGTTAAGATACCTTTTTAGGGGCAGTGAAGATTAAACGAGAGCTTGTGTGCCACTGTCCTATATGATTGGTACTGTAAGTGTGTTTAATTGTTCGTTCTTTAAAGCAGAAATCAAGTGCAATTCCCATCTCCTTTCCTAAGTGGACTCACTTCATAATTATAGCCATAAAGTCTTTCTATCCTTAGAGGTTGAAAAGGGAAGGAAACCAAAAGGATGAGCATTTCTTTTGAAAGGGCATGGCCTCAAGAGGTGAGCAAATATTAATGTGTAGGTTATTACATTCTGTGTCTTTTTCTCTCCTTTTCACTTTTCTTTTCTAGTTGGCAGTTAACCTTAATCCAGCGTTTTCATTATTAACCAAAATTAAGCTGAGGTTTAATGTTCCCAGGAATGTGTGCTAGGGGAGGAGGCGAATCTTCATATTTGCCGAAGTTACTGGGCAGGTATCTGTGACCAGTGTCAGGCCCACAATTCCAGAGGAGCAGGTATGAACCTTAAGAAAGACATCTTGGCTATGTTCCCTCTGAATTCTGAATACCTGTGTGTTCTTAGAGGGCGGGGATGTAAGAGACTCAGGATGGTAGTTCTGTGACAGCACCAGGCCTTCTGCAGTCCATGCTCCTGCCCCTGTCCCACACTGCTCCTCAGAAGCCTTTCTCTAGCTTCAAGCATCTTGGCTTTCCTTGCCACGGCTCTGAGTGAGGTTGGAGGCCAGAGCAACACTCACAGGGAGGGCCAGCTGCCTTGGCTTCATCATGTTAACTGCTGCAGTGTTTCCCTCTTTTTGGGCACATGTTGTGGATGTCTTCCCAATGTCCTTTTCAAGCTTTCCAGGAAGTGGCTAGCAAGAAGGCTACCCAATCTATCAGGTCAAGAGTTCATTAAGCTAGGAGAAATGACATGGAAGTCCAGGATTTCCAGTGCTCTCAGTTCACTTACCTACCATGTTAAACATCTCTCTGACAGTGATGTGGCAAGACTAACACTCACAGGATCCTTATGTACTGTCCTTGGGGGAGTGTGAGGGGGAAGCTTCCATTTAAAAGTTTTAGCAGGGGTGCCTGGGTGACTCAGTCGGTTAAGCATCCAGCTCCTGGTTTTGGCTCAGGCCTGGTCTCACGGTTCGTGAGATCAAGCCCCATGTTGGGCCCACACTGACAGTGAGGGGCCTGCTTGGAATTCTCTCCCCTGTCTCTTTGCCTGTCCCCTGCTCATGCGTTCTCTTGCTCTCTCTCTTTTGAATAAACTCAATTTTCTTTTAATTTTTAATGCTTATTTTTGAGAGCGAGACAGAGACAGAGCATGAGCAGGGGAGGGTCAGAGAGAGAGGGAGACACAGAGTCTAAAGCAGGCTTCAGGCTCTGAGCCATCAACACAGAGCCTGATGTGGGGCTCGAACTCGAACTGTAAGATTGTGACCTGAGCCAAAGACGGATGCTTAACCTATTGAGCCACTCAGGCACCCCATTGAATAAATAAACCGAAAGAAAGAAAGAAAGAAAGAAAGAAAGAAAGAAAGAAAGAAAGAAAGAAAGAAAGAAAGAAAGAAAGAAAGAAAGAAAGAAAGAAAGGAAGAAAGGGAGGGAGGGAGGGAGGGAAAGAAAGACAGGAGGGAGAGAGGGAGGAAGAAAAAGAAAGAAAGAAAGAAAGAAAGAAAGAAAGAAAGAAAGAAAGAAGGGAGGGAGGGAGGGAGGGAGAGAGAGAGAGAGAGAGAAAGAAAGAAAGAAAGAAAGAAAGAAAGTAAGTAAGTTTAGCAGTTTTTAGGACTGGTTGGTTAAGCTCCATGGTGAACCATTTGGTTATCCTTGGGGGACTTGTTCTTTTAAAGGAGAATCCCGACACCCAGAAGAATGTATCATTTTCCTACTGTGATATCAGGAACATTGTGGGCACTAGGGCAACTTCTATGTGCCCTCCAGCACAGGTGCATGGCATGGGGATGAGAGTTTCAAAGTTTTTCCTCAAGAAATTGTTTATGACTGGGGCGCCTGGGTGGCTCAGTCAGTTAAGCACGATCTCATCGTTCGAGAGTTCGAGCCCCACGTCTGGTTCTGTGCTGACAGCTCGGAGCCTGGAGCCTGCTTCGGATTCTGTGTCTCCCTCTCTCTCTGCCCCTTCCCCGCTCATGCTCTGTCTGTCTCTTTCTCTCAAAAATAAACATTAAATGCTTTTTAAAAATTGTTTATGACAAACATAGTTCACTAGACTTTTTGGTTAATTTTCGGCTTAAATATTTTTTAAAACATTTGGAAGGTACGGACATGCAGCTGCTAAGAATCCAAAACAGGACTGTTTTTGAAAATACAAATGCTTCTGTTTTGCATTTACTTGAGGAAGTTGCCTCGCATCTATTCCTGTGAATACAGATACTGTTTAAATGATACCATTTTGA
This sequence comes from Panthera tigris, assembly GCF_018350195.1. Lineage (NCBI taxonomy): Eukaryota > Metazoa > Chordata > Mammalia > Carnivora > Felidae > Panthera > Panthera tigris. Next base: position 52,472,857 of record NC_056661.1, read on the forward strand.
GTAAAATACAGTGTCCAGGTGGTTTGGGGGAAATCAGTGGGAAAAAGTTAAAAACAAAACAAAACAAAGAAACCTACAACACTTGGGTATCACTGCATTCCAGGGGCCAAGAGACAGAATGATGGTATTTCTGGCAGGCTTCCAGGCCCAGCAAAACCCACACCCCAAGGCTGTCTCTGTAGCTTCCTGTGGTTTTCCCACTGAAGAGAAACAGCCTTTCTGTTGGATGGTCCAAGTTAGGATGGCAAGTTTGTACATTAGCTTGATCAGCACGATATTCCTGCTTTGAGGTTATTTCCCAACAGGATCCATTTGGGAAATTTGATGCACCACAGTTGTTGCAGACTGAACTGCATTTTAATCCTGTTGGTAGAAATCAGTAGCTTCCAGTAATTACAGGTTATCTTGCTGCCGTGTGGTTTGTAACAATGAAGTCAAGTCTCAGACCACATTTTGCCACACATGTGAACATTTGTTAGCAAGCAGATGCGAAAGCTGGTCATTCAGCCTGTTCTTGGAGACTGAAAAAGCCCAACCTCGTCCCTTTCATATGTATCTCACATCAGCTATTCAGTAGAGACACATATAAATATATCCTTTTTAAAGGACATGTCTAACCTTTTGGTTGGAAGCTTCTGTTAACTGTCCAGACCCAGGACAGGAAGCTTAGGCCCAGAGTGCCCTTGCAAAGAGTGGTAGGCTGCCTGGTCTGCCAGACTCTTATAATCCACATGTATACATAAGGTTCTGTTTCCAACCAACCCATATATCCTGAGCACTGTTCCTGTCATCCGAAAAATCATTCCCCCACCCCCTCCTTTATTCTCATGAGGGAAACCCTCCAGTGTAGATTTAGGTAGCTACAGTTGATACACTCTGATTTGGGAGGTTGGATTTCTTCTACTTAGTCTTTCAAATGAGAACCAGCCACATGTATATTATGCAGTCCTGATTTGGGTGCCTCAGATACAAAGTAGATACCCCTAGGAACGAGAGAGTGTGTGGTGCACATCATATGTGTACACACTATGTATGCTGAACTACTTTAAAATATAGATAGTACTCTAAGCATTCCTTTATTTGCATCTGGAATATTGTGTCTTGTGTAATGTTGTCAGCCACTGATGAGTGACCTGAAATGTCAGTTGACCACTGGCCTGCTATGATGAGTTAATCAGAGCCATGGATGAATGGTTCGCTTGTGGGACAGAAAAAGAGAATCAGTTTTGTAGGCTTTTTCAAGCTCTTGCACATGCCTCCATCTAATCTTCTAACATGTGTGGAAGTATCTTCCATGCAATTTGCAGAGAAATCTTTGTGCATAGTCATAGAGCAAATACATTATAGGAACTGTAACTTGAACTTTTGTTCTTTATAGTTCCTCTGCACTGTAAGAGTAAATTGCTACTGAGGAGAGCAATCATGATTCCTCAAGGAATCCAATAGCACTTTCACTTTGGGGCAGGTGTGGGCAAGGTAAGGCCGTGTGCTAAAGATATGATACATAAAAGAATGTTGGGAGATTAGTAGTTTAACTTGTGGTAAGCCATATAATTCAAACCAGTTCTTTTACTGAAATCATCTAAAGAAAGTAGATAAATCATTCCTTTGTAATCTTCTTAAACATTGAAGAACTAATAAATTGTGAGGAATTATTGAGTTGAGATTTGGGAGAGAGTGTGACACAGAGGAGTGAGCCTAACACTGGGGCCACCTTTGTCTTAAGGGCATTTGCTGATCAGGAAAAGGAAGCTGAGAGCCTGAGCTCACCTTTGGTGTCCTTTCAGGGTTAAAAATTATAGTCTGGGTCTTGTCAAGCTTAGGAAACCTGGTAAGCCACTTCCCCCTTTGAGTTGGACACCCCTAAGAGATACACTTAGGAGTAATGGTAATTGGAAGTGAACCAACTCTCAGACTGGCTGCAGCTCTGTTTCATATTCTCTGAGTGGCCCACAAACTTTAAGGTTTACTTGGATTAAGATGAATGCCTGTAGCTAATGCCCATAGGTGCCAGGTCGAAAGAAATGATATCTTTAGTAGAGGAGGATATCATGATCCTAATCCTCAAATTACTTCTGCAAATAATTTTTCCATTACAGTATCCAGCCACAATCAGAGGTAACCAGGCACACAAAGAAAGAAGACACCAAGCATATGAACCAGCAGAAGCAACATGCAACAGAAATAGACACACAGAGACTCTAGGTATTGGACTTACCAGAAGCAGATGATAAAATACCAGTTATAGGATTGAAAGAAAGAAAAGCCAAACTTGAGTTTCAGCAGGGACTGAAAGTTCTAAAATGTGGCTTTGTACATTAAAAAAAAAAAATCAAATAAATTCTACAACTAAAATACAAAAACAAAGTGAATGGGTTTATAGGCAGTTAGACACAGCAAAGAGCAAATCTATAAACTGAAAGCATAGGTTAGAAGAAACTGTTCAAGGTGAAGCATGGAGAGGTAGAACAATGGGAAATTTATTTATTTATTTATTTATTTATTTATTATTATTATTTTTTTTTTTACAGTCTACAGCATTTATTTTACATTCATTGTTTAAATCTCAAAAAACCGGGCTGAAATTTTTCATCATTTGTTCTACAAAGATATAGAGTTTTTACTGAAGTGTTTAAAGTTGTGATACATTTATGCATCTTTCCCATATTCACTATAAATTAGAGTGGAAAAACCATTGCATTTAGAATTTAAAAACAAATCCTAGGTTTAAATTTTGGCTCTAGGCAGTGTTCTTTTTTTTTTTTTAATTTTATTTTTATTTTTTAATATATGAAATTTACTGTCAAATTGGTTTCCATACAACACCCAGTGCTCATCCCAAAAGGTGCCCTCCTCAATACCCATCACCCACCCTGCCCTCCCTCCCACCCCCCATCAACCCTCAGTTTGTTCTCAGTTTTTAACAGTCTCTTATGCTTTGGCTCTCTCCCACTCTAACCTCTTTTTTTTTTTTTTTTTTTCCTTCCCCTCCCCCATGGGTTTCTGTTACGTTTCTCAGGATCCACATAAGAGTGAAACCATATGGTATCTGTCTTTCTCTGTATGGCTTATTTCACTTAGCATCACACTCTCCAGTTCCATCCATGTTGCTACAAAAGGCCATATTTCATTTTTTCTCATTGCCACGTAGTATTCCATTGTGTATATAAACCACAATTTCTTTATCCATTCATCAGTTGATGGACATTTAGGCTCTTTCCATAATTTGGCTATTGTTGAGAGTGCTGCTATAAACATTGGGGTACAAGTGCCCCTATGCATCAGTAGTCCTGTATCCCTTGGATAAATTCCTAGCAGTGCTATTGCTGGGTCATAGGGTAGGTCTATTTTTAATTTTCTGAGGAACCTCCACACTGCTTTCCAGAGAGGCTGCACCAATTTGCATTCCCATCAACAGTGCAAGAGGGTTCCTGTTTCTCCACATCCTCTCCAGCATCTATAGTCTCCTGATTTGTTCATTTTGGCCACTCTGACTGGCGTGAGGTGGTATCTGAGTGTGGTTTTGATTTGTATTTCAACAATGGGAAATTTAAAAGAGAAGATAAGAATGCTCTTATCACTGAGTAAATTACAATGGTTTCAGGAGCTCTATGCTGGGGACTGGGGGCAGAGACCAATATAATATTTTTTCTGTTATCTCACAGAAGCATACAAAAAAAAGTTAGTGATGGTTGTTAAAAAATCTGATCAACATGATTAAGAAATCTATTCTGGTGAACACACTGCACCAAAGTGTGAAGCACATTCTTGTCAAGCACACAACACAATGTTTTACAAGAATTTACCATAGACTGGATCACTGAGCAAGTCCCACAAATTTCAAAGATTGAAACTATACAGAATGTATACTTTTATCCCAATGTAATTATGCTAGAAATCAGAGACAGACTAGAAAATCATCTCCATGTCTTTATTTGGAAATTCAAGTATATAGGCCTAAAAAAGTTATGAATTAAAGAAGATAGAATGGAAATTAAGAAATATTTTAAATGAATAAGTATTTCTTGTAAAAATGTATAGGGTGCAGATAAAGGAGTACCTAATAGAAAAATGGGTATCCTTAAAAGAAAAAAAAGGCCTAAAATTAATGAGCAAATATTTATCTTAAGAAGTCAAAAAAAGCATAACAAATACAAACAAACAGAAGACAGAAACTAAAAAGAATAGAAAGAAGATGAACAAAGCCAGGAGTGTAGAAGCATCTATAAAATTGGGAAACCTCTGGTGAGGCCAACCAAGAGGGCACAGAAATCACAATTAACGTGTATCTTAAGAACAGAGTATTGAATTTTTATTGTATTTACTTTTTTAAAGAACTTTTTTTTTTAACATTTTTTCAAATTATTTTAGAAAGAGGGTGAGACCACAAGTGGAGAGGAGCAGAGGGAGAGAGAGACAGAGAGAGAGAGAAAGAGAATGAATCTTAAGCAGGCTTCACGCTCAGTGTGGAACCCGACTTGGGGCTTGATCCCATGACCCTGGGATCAGGACCTGAGCCGAAATCAAAAGTCAGATGCTCAACTGACCAAGCCACCCAGGTGCCCCTCCTGTTCTTGATAGTAATATAGGGGCTCACTCTGCAGTTTTTTAAGCTGTAATGTTTTATATCTGTATTATTTCACAACAAAAAGGTTCAAATAATGAATAAGCATTCTGCTGCTCATTCTCACCCATAATTTACATTGTAAATTTATATTTACATTTACAAATGTAAATTTACATTTACATTAATTTTAGCCGTACACAAAAGGGTCTCAACCCGACAAACTGCTTTTTAAGAGAATGCTCATCCTAGCCTGAAGGTTTCTAACACAAGAGTAGAGGCAGCCTACTGGTAGATCACACAACCCAGTAACTTAGGCCATAAGGGGCTGAGTCCAAAGGAACTTACCTACACCGTAGTTAATGTAAGCCAGTGTATTTATATTTTTCGAAATTGAGCCTCTCCCATGTGTTCCCTGTTATGTTAGGCACCCAAACACACAAGCTTACAAAGCAGGCTGGTAAACACACAAGGGGAGCAAACTAGTTTCAAAAGGACAGGAAACAAATGGGGGACAATGGCCGCTGGAGCTCAGGTTCTCTCTGAGGGGCAGCTTGAGCCCAACTCCGATGGATCACCGACTTGCGGAAATTTCAGAGTAATGTTGCCAGACCTTCTGTTGTTTGTTTGTTTTAAGAGTAAATGGAAATTTGAATTTTAAAGTCAAAGCATTTGATTTTTAAGTGTTAATTCAAGAATATGTTTTCCCCCAGATATGCCATGAATCAAATCAAACCTGTGTCTGGGATATTTCCAGGCAAGCACTATTAGTTTATGGCAGTGACATCAAGGGCCGTACAGATGGAGATAGAGAATAATGTATAAAATAATATAATCAAATGCCTAGTTTTTCTCAGTGGACGTTGCCTGCCAAATGTGTGCTTGTGTAATTCTCAGCTCCAAAATTAAAGGAAACTCACTGAACCAAAATTCACACATTACAAAAGTCACCTGGGATAATAATTTTCTTAAGGAGAGCTGGCTCTCTGTGCAGGGGAACTAAAAACTTTTTTTACCATACAGAATTTATCAAAGTGTTTGACTAAAACTGCTAAATAAACAGTAATATCACACAGTAATTTATTTCTTTTAGGAGGAACAGCTAAAGATGAGTTTTTAAAGTTAAGGAAACATACATGCTTCTTCATGGGTTGAGTGTAAGAGAAGGTGTCCCGCTTAAATAAAGGGGGCTGTTTTCAAAGCGTGGTCCTAAGACCCCCAGCATCCTGTCTTTTGGGAACTAGCTAGAAATGCAAAATTTTTGACCCCACCCTAGACTTAATTAATGAGAAACTGGGGATGTGGCTCAGCTTTCTGTTTTAACATGCCCTTGGGGGATTCTGATGTATGCTCTGGTCTGAGAACCTTGGCTCATTAGTTTTTGTGCTTTGTGACTTATTTTGAAGAACGACTTTAGAAAGCTGTACTTTGTTATATTAATGTTTCAAGTATAATTTGTTAATGTTTTGGCATCCTCCAAATGATCCTTCAAAGAATATCTTCAGTTTGTTGTAGTCAAGAAAAAATATGATTTGGGTTAAAAATGAGCAGGAAAAGTTATAGCCCTAAAAATTTCATTTTATATTAAAGATTTGTATACTTTCTTTGCTTTCCTTATCCCCCATTCATATGATGAAATAGATACATTTTTCAAGGATTTTTTTTTTTTTTTTTTTTTTTTTTTTTTTTTTTTTACTGTTAAGGGTACTGGGGAGAAGGTAGTAAGACAACGGGATTATCAACAGCAATTATATTTTTTAAGATGCTGGGCATTTCAGCTCTGTGTTCAGATGAGAATATAGAGAGGTGGGGATAGTTCTTGTCTGATTCCTTCTGTTTAGGTAATGAAGGATGAGAGGTTACTTAAGAAACACAACTTGTACCTAGATAGACATTTAACTTACATATTTTTTTTAGGGTTTTTTTTTCTCTGTGAGTTACTTGCATTTAGTTGGGGTGAAAAGTCTTCCTTTTACATTTTAGTGTTAATTAATACTCGGGTAGGTAAGATAGTCCAATTCCTTTTCCCTAACTTGCTTTTGTAAATAGAAATGAAACGATAAAATAAAAACAAACAACAAAGCGTTAGTGTATAAGCTAGCCTGAGACCAAAGAATGAATCTCACAAGTGTAAAAATAGTTCTGCATGCATTGTACATTATGGTAGATATTTGGTTGTCTCCTTGACAAAAGTTAGTACCCCTGTACGCTTCTGTTCGTAGCAACATTATTCACGATAGCTAAAACATGGAAACACCCGTGTCCATCTAGAGAAAAATCAATAAACAGAATGTGGTCTGTACATATAATGGAATATTATTCAACCTCCAAAGGGAAGGAAGTTCTCATATACTCTACAACACAGAGGAATCTTGAGGACGTTGTGCTAAGTCAGTCACAAAAAGACAAACAATGCATGACTCCACTTACATAAGGTACTTAGGGTAGTCAGATTCACAGAGACGGGAAGTAGAATGATTACCAGGGGCTGGAGGAGAATGGTGAGTTAGTGTTTAATGGGTGTAGAGTTTCAGTTTTGCAAGATGACAAGAATTCTGGAGATGGATGGTGGTGGTGATGTTTGTGCAACATTGTTTATGTACTTAATGCCACTGAACTACACACTTCAAAATATTTAGGATGGGGCGCCTGGGTGGCTCAGTTAAGTGTCCAATCTTGGTTTTGGCTCAGGTTCATGGTTCATGAGTTCAAGCTCACGCATCAGACTCCACGCTGTCAGCACAGACTCTGCTTGGGGTTCTTTCTCACTCCCTCTCTCTGCCCCTCCCCTGCTCACTCTGTCTCTCTCAAACTACATAAATAAACATAAAAATTTTTTTTTAATATTTAAGATAGTAAAGTTTTTGTTTATTTTACCACCACCACCACCCACTACCACAACAACAAACTGGGAAAAAATAAAAGATGGTATTTTTTATACAGAAACATACAGAATTTCCCCAAGATGCCTGTAATCTAGAGCAGGCTCTATAAATACTCAAATGAATGTATTGAATGGCTTGGGCTATAATTATTCTTAGAGTGGCTTTTTGTTTTCATTTCTCCAGTTTGCCTCATTGTTGACTTCTGTCTGTATTTAAAATAAGCCCTCCTCAGATTTACACTATGCAATAGTGTAAGTCTAAAAAATAGATTAGTTGGTTAGAGCATCCATTTATAAATATTTCGATCATTATAATATCATGGTCATTAAGCAATTCAAATTTGTAAAGTCGAATTATTTGAGACAACCTTATATTGCTTTTATGATAGAGATAAAAAGAGAGCTATTTTAGATTTAGATTTAGAGAAAGTTGTTTGTGGCAGGTTAGCTTTTTTTTTTTTTTTTTTTGGAGGCAGGGAGGTTGGGCAAATTAGCTTTTCCACAAAGGGTCTGCAGTAGTTCTTTGATCTTTTACCACTCCCCAAAACTTGAAGGTTGTGAAACCTTTTTTTTTTTTTTTAATTTAGATATAGTGCAACAATGATTTCAGCAGTAGATTCCTTAATGCCCCTTACCATTTAGCCCATGCCCCCTCCCACAACCCCTCCAGTAACCCTCAGTTTGTTCTGTGTATTTAAGAGTCTCTTAGGTTTTTGTCCCCCTCCCTGTTTTTATATTATTTTTGCTTCCCTTCCCTTGTGTTCATCTGTTTTGTCTCTTAAAGTCCTCATATGAGTGAAGTCATAGGGTATTTGTCTTTCTCTGACTGACTAATTTCACTTAGCATAATACTCTCCAGTTCCATCCACGTAGTTGCAAATGGCAAGATTTCATTCTTTTTGATTGCCGAGTAATACTCCATTGTGTGTGTGTGTGTGTGTGTGTGTGTGTGTGTGTGTGTATATGTGTGTGTGTGTGTGTGTGTGTGTGTATACATGTATATATATACACATATATACCACTTCTTTATCCATTCATCCGTCGATGGGCACTTGGGCTCTTTCCATACTTTGGCTATTGTCGATAGTGCTGCTATAAACATGAGGGTGCATGTATCCCTTCGAAACAGCACACCTGTATCCCTTGGGTAAATGCCTAGTAGTGCAATTGCTGGGTGGTAGGGTAGTACTATTTTTAGTTTTTTGAGGAACCTCCATACTGTTTTCCAGAGTGGCTGCACCAGTTTGCATTCCCACCAGCAGTACAAAAGGGATCCTCTTTAAGGTTGTGAAACCTTCTAAGGAGAGCTTCCTTTTTCATCTCTTTCTCCTCATTTATATATGTTTCTTGATCTTTACAAGAATCTTCAGAAGTATTATTGATCTTTTAAGATGATAAACCAGACTTGGTACTTACTTAGTTCCAAACAACTCTAATTGGAAACGACATATTTTTAAGAAGTAGTCCACAGATTGGTAAGGGAGAGGTTAAGTGCATCTGTCCATCTGTCCATCAATCCACCCCTCCATCCCTCATTTCAGATAGTGTTTTTAATTACTCAAGCTGCTTTACAGATACCTTACGCTGGATCCTCATACTAACAGCTCATTATAAATATTTTTTATTATTATTAAACACAATTCACATATTATAAAATTCACCACTTTGATTTAAAGTATACAGTTCTTTGGTTTTTAAGTATATTCACAAGTTTGTGCAACCATCACACTAACTACAGAGTATTTTCATCACCCCCAAACCAACCTCATAATCCCAGTACCCATTAGTAGTCATTCCACCCATTTTCAGCCTCCTCTACACTCTGGCAAGCACTTATCTACTATCTTTCTCTATGGATTTTCCTATCCTGGACATCTCATATAAATGGAACCATACATGTAGCCTTTTGCAAAGAGCCTCTTTCGTTTAGCATAATGCTTTCAAGGTTCATCCATAATGTAGCATGTGTCAGCACTTCATTTCTTTTTAAGGCTAAAAAATATTCCATTATATGGATATACCACATTTTTTTTATCCATTCATCAACTGATGAATATTTGGGTTGTTTCCATTTGGAGCGCCTATGAACAATGCTGCTACAAACATTTGTGTGTAAGCTTTTGCGTGAACATATGTTCTCAGTTCTCCTGGCTGTATACCTAGGAGTATAATTATTGGGTCATATGGTAACTCTGTTTAACATTTTATAAAACTGCCAAACTGTTTTCCACAACAGCTGTACCATTTTAAATTCCCATTAGTGTGGGAGGATTTTGTTCTCCATCTTCTTGTCAACATTTGTTATTTTCTCTTTTTTATTGTAACTATCTTACTGGGTATGAAGTGGTATATTTCAGTGTGGTTTTGATTTGCATTTCCCTAATGACCAGTGATGTTGAGTATCTATTCATGTGCTTGTTGGACATTGATTTATCTTTTTGGGGGGACATGTCTATTCACTCCCTTTGTCTATTAAAAAAAAAGTTATTTATGCCTTTTAATTGAGATGTCATAAGAGTTCTTTATATCAAACCCTCATCAGATATGTAATTTGCAGATACTTTCTTGATGTATCCTTTGAAGCACAATATGTTTTAATATTAATGACATCCTAATTTGGGGAGGGCATAGGTGGGTTGAATATAATTTTCTTGCCACATCTAACTCTTTTCCGACCCAAGCTCATAAGGATTTAGTGATTTCTTCTATGAGTGTAATTGTTATAGCGCTTACCTTTGGATCAATAATCCATTTTCAGTTAATTTTTGTATATTGTATGTGGTAAGGGTTTAACTTTATTCTTTTCCATGTAGTGGATACTTAATTTTTCCAGTACTATTTGTTAAAAAGTATTTTTCCTACCCCTGTTATCTTGTTGTTCTTGGCACAAATGGAAGGGTTTAGTTTTGGACTCTATTCCATTGATTTATATGTCTGTCCTTCTGCTGGTACCATCAAGTATTGATTATTGTATCTTTCTAGTAAGTTTTGAAATCATGGAATGTGAGATCTCCAACTTTGTTCGTTTTTCAAGATTATTTTGGCTATTCTAGGTCCCTTAGGTTTCCATATGAATTTTAGGGTCAGATCCTGATCTGTCCCCATCTACTAAAAGCCAGCTGGATCACACTGAACATTAGATTAATTTAGGGTATATTGCCATCTTACCAACATTACGTCTTGTAATCGGTGAACTTGGGATATCTTTGTATTAAGAACTTTTTGCAATGTAGTTTTCAGCATACATGTATTGCACTTATTTTATTAAGTTTATTCCTAGATATTTTATTCCTTTGATGCTGTTATCAGTGGCGTTGTTTTCTTAATTTCTTCTTTGAATAATTCATGGCTGGTGTATAGAAATAAAATTGATTTTTGTATATGGCTCTTGTATCCTACCAGAGTAGAATGAACTCTTCAAGAGGAGGAGTGCTTGATGTACTTATTTGCTCTAAGAGTGTTTATGGATTCCTTATGCTTTTCCATGTACAAGGTCATGTCTTCTGAAAATAGAGTATTACTTCTTCCTTTCCAGTCCAGATCCAATCTAGACAGATGCTTTTATTTCTTTTTCTTGCCTATTACCATGACTAGAACTTACAATACAGTGTTGAATAGAAGTGGCAAAAGTGGGAATCTTTGTCTTTTCCTGATGTTAGTGGGAAAGCTTTCAATCTCTCACAATTAAGTATAATATTGATGCTTATTAATGCCCTTTAGGAAGTTGAGGAAATTCTCCATTACAAGCTTATTATTTATATAAAAGGGTGTTGGATTTTGTTAAATGCTTTTTCTGTGTCTATTTAGATGATGGTGTGGTTTTTGTTCTTTATTAATATGAATTACATTGATTTTCACATGTTAAACCAGGCTTGCTTTCCAGGGATAAATCTCACTTTTTCATACCCTATAATCCTTTTTATATGTTTCTGGAGATTCAGTTTGCTAATTAAAAAACATTTTTTTAAGCTTTATTTATTTAAGTAGTCCCCACACCCAATGTGGGGCTCAAAGTCACAATCAAGATCAAGAGTCGCATGCTTTTCTGACTGAGCCAACTAGGCACCCCAGTTTGCTAATATTTTGTTAAAGATGCTTGCATTTATATTCATAAGGGACATCGGTCTTTGGTTTTAATTGTGATGTCTCTGTCTGGTTCTGTATCAAGATGATACTGGTCTGGGGGCACCTAGGTGGTTCATTTTGGCTCAGGTCATGATCTCACAGTTCATGGGTTTGAGCCCCACTTCAGGCTCTGTGCTGACAGCTTGGGAGTCTAGAGCCTGCTTTGGATTCTTTGTTTCCCTCTCTCTGTCTCTGGCTCTCTCAAAAATAAATACTCATTAAAAATTTTTAGGGGGCTCCTGGATGGCTCAGTCGGTTAAGCGTCCGACTTCAGCTCAGGTCATGATCTCGCAGTCCGTGAGTTCGAGCCCCACGTTGGGCTCTGTTCTGACAGATCAGAGCCTAGAGCCTGTTTCAGATTCTGTGTCTCTCTCTTTCTTTCTCCTCCCCCACTCATGCTCTGTCTCTCTCTTCTCAAAAATAAATAAACGTTAGAAAAAAATTTTTTTAGGATAACTCTGGTCTCAAAATGAGTTGAGGCATGTTTCTTCCTTTTCTGTTGTTCAGGGGTATTTGTGAAAGATTGGTTAATTCTTTAAATGTCTGGTAAAATTTATCAGCAAATCCCTCTACTTCTGAGCTTTTCTTTGTGGGAAGTTTGTGATTAGTAATTCAGTCTCTTCAGTTTTCGTGAGTCTATTAGGATTTTCATTTTTTTTTTTTTAGTCATTTCAGTACTTAGTGACTTTGTCAAAAATTTTCCATTTTTATCTAGATTATCTAATGTATTGGCAACAGTTGTTTACAGTATTTCCATATAATTTTTATTTCTGTAAGATTGACAGTAATATCCCCTCTCTCATTGATGATATGGTAATTTAAATCATCTCCCTTCAATATTTGGTCAGTCTGGATAAAAGTTTTGTCAATTTTGTTTGTCTTCTGAAAAGAGTTTATTTCTTCTCAATTATTTGTATTTTTTTCTTTATGCTTGCTTTGTGTTTACATTGCTTTTTTGTTTTGTTCTTAGGTTGGAAAGTTAGGTTATTGATTTGAAATCAGTCTTCTTTAATATCGGCATTTATAGCTATAAATTTCCCTCTGAGCACTGCATTCAGTGCATCTTACAACTTTTGGTATGTTACGTGTCTTATTTTTTTTTAATTTTCATTCATCTCAAAGTATTTTTTAATTTCCCTTGTGATTTCTTATTTGATCCATTTCTTTAAGGGTGTGTTGTTTAATATCCACGTATCTGTGAGTTTCCCAAATTTCTTTTGTTATTGATACCCAATTTCATTCCATTGTGATCAGAGAACATAATTTTATGATTTCACCTTATTTTACTTATTGAGTCATGTTTTATGGTGTTAACACATGGTGTATCCTGGAGAATGTTCCATGAGCCTTTGTGAGAATATATTTTCTGCTGTTACTGGATGTAGTGTTCTGTAGATGCTAATCAGATTTAGTTGGTATATAATGTTCAAGTCTTCTGTTTGTTTGGTGATCTTTCTAGTTATATCCATTATTGAAAGTGCAGTATTGAAGTCTCTATTACTGTTTAATTGTGTATTTTTACCTTCAATTCTGTCTGTTTTTTGCATAATGTATTTTTGGGCTGTGTTGATAGATAACATAAGATTTTAATTATTGTATCTTCTCAATATATTGACCCTTTTATCATATTTTATGCCCTTCTTTGTTGCCAGTAACAATTTTTGTCTTAAAGTGTCTTTTGTTTGATGTTAGTATAGTCTCTCCAGTTAACGGTCTTTTGGGTTCTTTTTTAAACACCTTTTTTGAGATATTATTAACATATAAAAATTGTACATATTTAAGGTGTATGACTTGCTGTGTGTGTATGTGTTGAAATGATTACAACTAAGCTAGTTAACATATCCATCACCTATACATAGTTGCCAGTGTGTGAGTGTGTGTGTGTGTGTGTGTGTGTGTGTGTGTGTGTTGAGAAGTTTAATATAAGATCTATCCTCTTAGAAAATTTCAGGTATGCAATATGGTATTATTAACTGTCATCACCATACTGTACATTATATCTTCAAAACTTATTTATAGTGCATAATTGAAACTGTGTGGAATATTTTTTCTATTGTTTTACTTTCAACCTATTCGTGTCTTTGCATCTAAAATGAATCTCTTATAGACAGCATATAGTTGCATGATGTTTTTTGTTTTATCCATCCATTCTGCCGTGTCTGCCTTTTAGTTGGCGGGTTTAATTCATTTACATTTAATGTAATTACTGATGAAATCGAATTTATGTCTGCAATTTTGATTTTTGGTTTTTATGTGTCTTATGCCTTTTTTTTCTTTCTTTCTGAATTCCTCTATTTTTCTGTATTCCACCTTTTTTTGTGTTAAATAGACATTTTACTTTTTTTTCTTTTTAAGTATGCTCCAAGCCCAGCATGAAGCCCAATACAAGGGCTTGAACTCACAACCCTGAGATCAAGAACTGAGCTGCAATCAGGGGTCAGACACTTAACGGACCAGGCACCCCAAAATAGATCTTTTCTAATGTGCCATTTTAATTCCCATGTTCTCTCTTTCTCTCTCTCTCTCTCATATACATACACACTTTTTTTTAGTTATTCTTTCAGTGGCTGCTCCAGAGATTACAATTAAAATACTAACTTATAACCATGTGTTTTGGTTTAACATCACCTTAATTTGAATAATAGATAAAAACTTTGCTCCATTGTACCTTGGTTTGCCTCCCCTTCCTTTGGGCTTACTATCACACAGATTAAATCTTTATACTTTATATGACAACACAGATGTATAATTACTGCTTTTTGCATTTGTATTTTATTTTTTTATGCATTTGTGTTTAAAAAAATTTTTTTAACATTTATTTATTTTTGAGAAAGTGAGAGAGACAGAGTGTGAGCAAAGGGAGGGGCAGAGAGAGAGAGAGGGAGACACAGAATTCAAAGCAGTCTCCAGGCTGTGAGCTGTCAGCACAGAGCCTGACGTGGGGCTCGAACTCACAAACTGTGAGATTGTGACCTGAGCCAAAGTCAGACATTTGACTGAGCCACCCAGGCGCCCCTGCATTATTTGTATTTTAAATCACATAGAAGAAAAAAATAATTACAAAGAAAAATGCATTTGTTGTCCTTTATATTTGTCTATGTAGTTTCCTTTACCTGTGTTCTTTATTTCCTCTTGTGGATCTGAGTTACTATTTAGTGACCTCTCATTTCAATCTGAAGTACTCACTTTAGCATTTCTTACAGGGCAGGTTTGCTGGTGATGAATTTTGTTTTTCTGGGAATGTGTTTTGTTTATCTTGTTTTTGTTTATCTGGGAATGTGTTAATTTCTCCTTCACTTTTGAAGGTTAGTTTTGCTGGACATGGAATTTTTGGTTGACAGTCCTATGCTTTCAACACTTTGAATGTTTCATCCCATTACTTTTGATTCCTTTAGATCTGATGAGAAATTGGCTATTAATGATCCTCTTTACATGATAGGTTATTTCTCTCTTGGATTTGCAAGGTCATCTCTTTGTCTTTTGACAGTTTATGATGTGTCTAGATATGGATTTCTTTGACTTTATGCCACTTGGAGGTGACTTACATTTACATATTCTTCCATGGTTTATACATTCTTCGATATGTAGATTACTGTTTTTTATCAAATTTGGGAAGTTTTTTGCCATTATTTCCTCAAATATTCTTCTGCCCTTCTCTTCTGGAACTCCTTTTAGGCACATGTTTGTATGCTTGATGATGTCATATGGGTCTCTGAGGTTTTGTTCATTTTTCTTTGTTCCTCAGACTGGATACTTTCTTTTTAAAAAGTTTATTTAGTTTGAAATAGAGAGGGAGGGAGGGACAGAGAGAAAGGGAGAGAGAGAATCCCAAACAGGCTCCGTGCTGAGAATGCAGAGCACAATGCGGGGCTCAGTCCCACGAACTGTACAATGATGACCTGAGCTGAAACCAAGATTTGGATGTTTAACTTACTGAGCCACAAGGTGCCTCTGGATACTTTCAATTAACCTATCTTCAAATTCACTGATTCTTTCTTTACCATGCCTGAAACTGATTTCAGTCTCTCTAGTGAATTTTTCAGTTGTGTTTTTCAACTCCAGAATTTCTCTTCGGCTCTTTTTTTTTTTAATTAAAAAAATTTTTGTAGTGTTTATTTATTTTTGAGAGAGACAGAGACAGAATGCGAGTGGGTTAGGGGCAGAGAGAGAGGGAGACACAGAATCCGAAGCAGGCTCCAGGCTCTGAGCTGTCAGCACAGTGCCCGACGCGGGGCTCAAACTCACGAGCTGTGAGATCATGACCTGAGCCGAAGTCGGACACTCAACCGACTGAGCCACCAGGTGCCCTCTCTTTGGCTCTTCTTTATAATTTCTCCCTCTTGATATTCTCTATTTAGGTGAGGCATCATTTTCATGCTTATTTTTAGATACTTAGACATGGTTTCTTTCAGTTCTTTGAATTTACTTAAAATAGCAGTTTTAAAGTCTTCGTTTAGTAAGTTCCTCAGGAATGATTTCTGTTGAATGTTTTTGATTTGTTTTGGTTTCTGTGTATGGGACATACTGTCTGGTTTCTTTGCATATCCAGTAATTTTTGTTGAGAATTAGACATGTTAAATAATACAATATGTTAACTCTGGAAATCAGATTCTCTCCCCTGCCATGGTTTATTGTTGTTCTTTGCTGCTGCTGTTGTTTGTTAGTTACTTTTCTGAACTGCTTTCATTAAGTTGGTGTTCTTTGTCCTGTGTGACCATGAAGTTTCTCCTTGGTTAGCTTGGTGGTCATCTAGTGATTAGAGAGAGATTTTTCTTAACCTCCTGGAACTGCTAAATCAGTCTTTGCTGAGGTGCTCTGTGTATGTATTGGGGAGTGCCTTCACTGCTGAGCCAGGCAGTTAAGAGCTTTGCCTTACCTCTCATCTCCTGCTTGCACAAATACTCAGGGCCAGCTAGAGGTGAGAGCTTAGGGCCTTCTCAGATCTTTCCTGAGCATGTGCACAACTTCAGGCATATACCTCACTCTGTGCCTGGGCACGGTCTTCTAGATTCCCAAAAATACGTTGGAGCTTTTCAAAGTCTCTTACGGTATTCCCCAGATTTTTGTTTTAAGCTCTTTGGTTAGCTTACTGTTGCAGCACCTCTTATCCACCATCTCAGGAGATCAGGATGTTAAACAGTTGTTCCTGATACTTTTCAACAACTAGCCCTGTGAGAAAGGCTTTCACAAAGCATGAGTTCTGAGTCAGGTCAAATAAAAACAACATGCAGGCAGGATGCCCTTGGGAACCGCCAAACAGGTGGCCATTTTCTGTAAAAAAAAAAATTTGAAGGAGCTTCAGCCCCAGTCTACCCCCTCCAGTGGCTGCCAGGCTGGTTTTCACTGATTCTGAAGGCTACAGGCTTCAAGGCTACAGTCGAGCTGGAGGGGGAATGGGGATGGGAATGGAGCATGTTAAAAGCCTCAAAGCCCATTGTTTTTACAGAGATTCAGATGTTTTCTTGAATAAAGACTTCCCAGACTTTGTCACAGTTCTCTTTTCTCTTCTGGAAGAGAGGATTTATAGAGGTCCTTACTCTGCTATCATCAATGACATCTCTGTGTGTCTTCCTGTCACATATTTTCTATATTTATCAAGCCTTATTTGGCAATAATGACATTGTTAAAGTAATAAATGCGTAACATTTCTGTTTCTCTTCATAAAGCATTCTCTGTCAGTAATTGGCATCATGAAATCCTTTTTGTATCTCAGTGCGTAGGGAAACAGGCATGGAGTGGCATCCCCATTTTAGAGATGAGCAAACAGGCTCAAAAAGGTGAAGTGTTTTGCCCAGTGTTTCCAAATTACTCCCAGTTATGTGTTAATTCCCAGTTATTAGTTTCTTCTGCCCAGTTGACTCGAGCAGAATTGTGATTTTGGTATGTGGAAAAAAAAAACAAAATATAATATTTGGTTTTATAATTTTTTTTTTTAATGTTAGAGAGCACGAGTGGGGGAGAAAGGCAGAGAGAAAGAAAGAATCTTAAGCTTAAACAGGCTCCATGCTTAGTGCAGAGCCCAATGCGGGGATTGATCCCACAACCCTGGGATTGTGACCTGAGCTGAAATCAAGAGTCAGACGCTCAAATGACTGAGCCACTCAAGTGTTCCAGTATTTGATTTTTTTTTTTTAGTTTATTTATTTATTTTGAGAGAGAGAGAGAGAGAGAGAGAGAGAGAGAGAGAGAGAGCACGCACAGGTGGGGGAGTAACAGAGAGACGGAGAGAGAGAGAATCCCAAGCAGCCTCCTCACTATCAATGCAGAGCCCGATGTGGGGCTTGAACTCAAGAAATGTGAGATTATGACCTGAGCCAAAAATCAAGAGTCGGCTGCTTAACTGACTGAGCCACCCAGGCGTCCCTGTAATATTTGATTTTTTAAATGCAGTTATGTGTTATACCATAACAAGTTTAATTAAAATAGTAAAGTGTTGGGACTTCTATTCCATAATCGGTTATCTCAATGTTGATACTATTTGCTGTTTTGACCTGAACTCTCCCACATCCTCTAAATTATAGTTGTACCCATTTTGCATTTGGATGCCTAAGATTATACACTATACAGTGACTTTAAGGAAAGAGATAGAGACTTGTTCTATATTTTTGGTATTCTAGTAATACAATTACATATCTTGAACTCAGATCTTTCTTTTTTTGAAGTTTGGCCTTCTAAATCCTGCCTGTGTCCAATAGAGGAAGAGGAAGTTAACAGCAGCAAATTTAGTTAGATTGATAGCTACATGTTTCCATATGAAGCTGTTTCTCATCCGTCATTTGCTCTATATCACTGACATATATAGAAACAGAAACAAAGTTACTGAACATGTGGCCGATAGTTGGAAATGCCATCAACTCTTGATTACCAGGGATAGTGAAACAGAGCATTTCCTTCAATCCCTTTGGCAACTTAGTGTGTCCTGGAGAGTGAGGTCAGAATATAAAAGGGAAGAAAAGATCCTAGAGAGTGGAATTGATCAGGCAAGACTTGCTGCAGGAGCTAGTACTTGAGCTGAATTTTGATGGAAGTGAAAGATCTCCCTTGATGGGGAAGACAGGAGGTCACTCTCAGTGGGTAGCACCAAGAGGGAACCAGAAAGGAGCTGGGAGCAGTGAGGGTGGGACAGTAGCTTTAAGGTCTGCTGAAACCGGAACTTTTTTTCCCTCTTCTTTGGTTCTTTTTTATTATTTTGACAGGAATCCCAGACATCAAGAGACAGAAACTGATGAGGCGGTTTCCTGGTCTTATTTAGTGATGCTTCCAGCTCATTATCTAAAGTGAGGCTTCTCTGCGCTGGAAGGGCCCTCTTAGCACCAGAACTGGAAAACAGAAGGTTTTGCCCTCAACTTGGAGCAAAGCCTCTGCAGACTACTGGGTGACTGAACCTCAGATGGGAGTGTTTTGACCCTTCTTTTATGGATTCTCATAGGATGGGAATTAAAAGTCTTGGTGGCTCCCAGCCATACTCTTTTATTACCCTGTCTGGAATATTGGGCTAGCTTTCCCTGAGTATTTGAGAAATCAGGACACATGTATATTCTTTTTTTTTTTTTTTTTTAACAATTATTTATTTTTAAGAGAGAGGGAGAAAGATAGAGACAGAATCCAAAGCAGACTCCAGGCTCTGAGCTGTCAGCACAGAGCCAGATGCGGGGCTTGAACCCACGAACTGTGAGATCATGACCTGAGCCCAAGTCAGACGCTCAACTGACTGAGCCACTCAGGCACCCAGGACACATGTATATTTTAAAATCTTTTAGAGTAAGTATAGTTTCTAAACAACAGAGACTTTAAATAAGTGATTTGTAGACACTGCATGAAAATACATAAGCTAAAAAAAATACATAAGCTATTTTTGGGGGGTCAGGTACTTAGTTCCTCATATCCTTATTTAAGAATAGACAAGAGTTGTAAGCCATGAATCTCTTCTTCTCATGAAATGTAAATCGTTGCATGGTGCTGTCAGATCTTAGACCCTATGAAAGACATTCTCTAGAGAGTTGTCCCAAATTGGAGTGTTCTGGAGAAACTTAAGTGCCTAGCTAGGGGGTATGGGTTTGGTCTAGTAAAGAGTTGACAGAAAATCTCAGCGAGAGAACAGATACTCCTAAAACCATGTCTTAAGAGGAGATCCTACCATCTTTGGGGTGCCTGGGAGGCTCAGTTGATGAAGCATCTGACTCTTGATTTCAGCTCAGGTTATGATCTCACAGTTCGTGAGTTCGAGCCCCGCATTGGGCCCTGTGCTGATAGCACAGAGCCTGCTTAGGATTTCTCTCCCCCCTCTCTCTGCCCCTCCCCACTCGTGCTCTCTATCTCAAAATAAATAAATAAATGAATTTTTAAAAAAAGATTCTACCATCTTTGTCCAGTTGTCTGCATGTCACCAGTAAAGCTAACCTGGCCTGTAAAACAGTTAGGTGAGGATAATCATGTTTATCAGGAAAGGATCCATATCTGTATATTTAAAAAGTCTTTCTTATTTCTCTATTTAGCAAACTCCCCCAGCACCTTTACAGTATTTATAACCTATCAAAATGTAATGTGTACACTTCTCAGGACCCTGTATTCTTACTTAGAAGGTGCAATATGCTTTGTGTAGTTTGTTGCAGTGCTCAAATTCATTGTGATGGTGTCTTTTTGGGGGTGGGGGTAATTTAAAACACATTTTCAAATCCCTTTAAGAAGGTCAAATTGTTTGTAGGGGAAAATATCCTTGTACCTTTTATAAGCTGCTTATACTCGTAACACAGATTAACTTCCCAGCACATAAAGGGAATACTAGAAAACCCTTGCATGATTAAATATGCCCCTGGAGGATTAAGTTTTTCCACATATTTTTGAAGCCAGAGCTATGAATAACGTTTCAGCATTTAACTTTCTGTACATCCTGATTATGGGGGAGGCTTTCACTCCTACTGCTCTTGCTGTTAGTTTTTCTGCTTTTCAGATTTGTAGCACTGCGAATTATCTGTGGAAACATGGGCTTGAAATCTGAAAGGTTAATTAAGGTCCAACATAGTATCGTCTCTGGACTTATTCCAGGGTTTTTTTTCAAAGTTTTTGTCCATTTTTCCAACCTGTTCTTCTTTTACCTTACTGCACACCTGGCACAAAATACCTAGTTGGTGAGCTTATTCGTTTAGAAATAAGTGATCACTAAGCACCACAGTATTTATCATTTTGAAAAAGATCACTTAATTTTCATGCATTTTTCCTAAGATAAAATTCTGGTTTATAAGCAATCTCTTTTTTCCTGAGGGATTCAGTTACCAAGTGCCTTTTTATCCAGGCATAGGGTGGTCAGATTAATTTACTGGAGCTAATCAGCCAAAGGCTCAGCTTTGTGTGCCTTGAGGCATTCTGGTCACCCCTTGCTCCTCCGTAATCCCTCTGTACCTCTTCCCTGCAGGTCTTAGGTTAACCTTCCTTGGCTTCTTTCATAGGTATTCAGCAGCCCCTTGATTTCCTTGACGTCTGTGGTACCTTTATCCTGTCCCCAAGCTTACATAGGTCCTTAACCACATTTTCCCCCCAAACTTCTATTTTCTGTCCTGAGCAGGGGCCTCCACTTCCTTTCTCACATTCCCCACGCAGCTGTGCCAGACCATCACCACCCTCCTCAAGCTCTGTGGTCCACCTCATCCCCTTCTCTGGCAGCAGATGACCGTGCTGCCTCCTGTCAGACTCCAGAACTTGTCAGCCCCCAGTTCCCTACTCTCCTAACTCACCACTACAGCTGCTTTACTTCCTGTGGCTGAAGGAGGG
The DNA here is from genome assembly GCF_018350195.1 of Panthera tigris. Taxonomy (NCBI): domain Eukaryota; kingdom Metazoa; phylum Chordata; class Mammalia; order Carnivora; family Felidae; genus Panthera; species Panthera tigris. The sequence continues at coordinate 52,494,198 of NC_056661.1, forward strand.
CTCCCCTCTTTGCTCCAACTTCATCAGGCTTTAGAGTTTTTCTTCCTCTTGCACGACCTTCCTCCAGCATTAGGGGGGAAATAGAGATTTTACTATTATTTAAATAAGTCACGCATGCCCCTGGTTTTAAAAATTCAAGTGGTATAAAAGAATTTACAGGGGCAACTACTTGATGCCAGTTGTATGTGTGTATTCTTCCAGAGATCTTATATGCATGAACAAGCATACACACAGGTCACATTTCCCTTTCTTCCTCTTTCCTCCTCTACCTTTATTTCAAAAACATTAATACTAGATGCTTGGTCTGTACATTGCTTTTAATATATCCATATGTCTTGGAAATAGGTTTATATCAATACTCTAGAGCTACTCCATTCTTTTAATGGATCTAGACTATGCCCTTGCTTGTAAATACACCATAATTTTGTTAATCAGCCCCCTATTAGAGTCATTGCTTCTCATCTTTTGTTGCTGCAGTGTTTCAGTGAGCATCATTACACGGTGATCTCTTTTTTTTTTTTTTTTTTTTTTGCCCATGGACAACTGTATCTGTGTGAAAGGTCTTTGAAGTGGAATTGCTGGATCGAAGAGTGTATACATTTTTATTTCTGAATGGATGAATTTGTAAACTTAATTAATTAATTAATTAATTATGGCAGCTTTGTTCACAACTGCCAAAGCTTAGAAGCAACCAACATGTCTTTCAGTGGGTGAATGGATAAACAAACTGTGGTACATACAACAAAAGAATATTACCACTAAAAAAAAAAAAAAAGCTATTGAGTCGTGCACAGACATGGCAGAACCTTAAATGCATGTGACTAAGTGAAAGAAGCCCATTTGAAAGGGCCACAAACTGTATGACAGTCTGGAAAAGGCACCATTATGGAAACAGTAAAAGGGTCAGTGGTTGTTAGGCTGGGGTGGGTGGGAGATGACTAGGCAGAGCACAGGGGATTTTTAGGGTAGTGAAAATATAATGATTGGTATATATCTATTCCCCCCCCCCCCCATTTTTCTGTTTCTAGTATTACTGCTTTTCCAGCCTTTCTATTCATGTGTAATTGATTTCTCGGATTTCTCTTCAGTGTCTGCTATCTTTTTGATACATTCATCTCTTTATTTCCTCTGAGTTTTGACACAATTTCTGAGATATTCAGCTTTACTGTTTCCTTTCTAATTTTTACAATTCCTGTGATCTTTGAATTTTTAAATATGATAATCATTTTTTTTTTCCTTCTAAGAACTCATATTGTTCCCCTGTCAAGACTGTGGGCCTTTAATCTTATTATTGAAGAAAAATATATATACAAAAAGGTACTTGATGGCTTTTTACAAAGTACACCAACATCCAGATAAAGAAACAAATAGTATTCCTTGTGCCCCTTCTATGTATAGTTCCTCCGTGGGTAACCACTCTCCTGACTTAGATTCATTTTTTTGTCTGTTCTTTTTTTATTTTTTTTTAATTTTTTTCCCAATGTATGAAATTTATTGTCACATTGGTTTCCATACAACACCCAGTGCTCATCCCAAAAGGTGCCTTCCTCAATACCCATCTCCCACCCTCCCCTCCCTCCCACCCCCCATCAACCCTCAGTTTGTTCTCAGTTTTTAACAGTCTCTTATGCTTTGGCTCTCTCCCACTCTAACCTCTTTTTTTTTTTTTTTTTCCTTCCCCTCCCCCATGGGTTTCTGTTAAGTTTCTCAGGATCCACATAAGAGTGAAACCATATGGTATCTGTCTTTCTCTGTATGGCTTATTTCACTTAGCATCACACTCTCCAGTTCCATCCACGTTGCTGCAAAAGGCCATATTTCATTCTTTCTCATTGCCACTGTCTGTTCTTTTTTTTTTAATTTTATACATATAAATGTAACCATACAGTACATATTGCTTCCCTCTTCTTTTGTTTAACATTATGTTTGTGAGAGTTATCTCTGTTGTTGCATGTAGATATCATTGTTTTCATTGCTAAGTGGTATTCCATTGCATAAATACACCAGTTTGTTCATTCATTCTACTATTGATGGACGTTTGAGTAGGATCTAGTTTGGACTATCATAAATAGTGCTACTATAGACACTTTGGGTCTTCTGATGCATACCTGAATACATTTTGTTATTGGTACATATATCTAGGAATATAATTGCTTGATCATAGGGCATGTAAGTGTTAAGACTCTAAAGTAGCTCTCCCATTTTGCATTCCTGTGAAAATCCTGGTTGTTCTACATTCTTGCCAGTACTTGGTAACTTCTTTTTAATTTTAGCCATTTTGGTGGGTTAAAGTAGGAATTCCTTGTGGTTTTAGTTTTCGTTTCCCTAATCACTTGTAATGTTAAGCAACTTTTCATATGTTTATTGGCCATTTGGATATCCTCTGTTGTGACATGCCTGGTGAAATTTATTTTTACCTTGTTAAACTATTCTGTTATTTAAAAACATATGGCTAGCCAGTAGATCACATTTCCCATCCATTGGTCCCTCTTTTCCTTTATCCCTTTTAATTTTTTTCTTGGTTCTTCTCTGGCCAGTAATTTTTTTTTCCTAAGAAGTGAAATTTAGAATCAGGTAACCATAGCTTTTCTAGAATTTTTAGTAAGTTTGCATGAAACTTACATTTTATTTGAGAAAAATTATCATCTGAATTGGAAGATGATATTGTCATTCTTTTTAAGAAGGGGAAAATGGTAAATACTAAGTCCTCCCAATGTTTGCCCACCAGATTACATTATTATCCTCATATTTAATTTCTAGTTTTAGTTTCATTCTTGATAGGTGCTTGTAGAAGTGAAAATTTTATAATACGCTTTTAAATCCTACAACACCCTTTTTAAAAAAATTTAATGTTTTACAGGTTCTTGATCAATATGAACGAGAAGGATTTAATTTCCTAGCGAAGGTGTTTAATTCTTCACATTCCTTCTTAGAAGACTTGACCGGTCTCACGTTGCTGCATCAAGAGACCCAAGCTGCTGAGGTAAGAATAAAGCAAGCTTTCTGTACTGAGGACTGATGTGTTTGAAACCTACTTGATATTCAGATTTATGGAAAAGTAAGGAAGTGGTTAATTAGGATTTTTTTTCCCTTAGAACAAACATCACTAAATAAGTCTGCTAGTTATCAGAGGAGAATGGACCTTCTGAAATTGCTGTATGTTCATGTGTGCAGATTGTTGTATAGTAGGTGCCCAATGTACATAATTAAAGGGAGTATAGCTTACTGATTTTCAGGCACCTCTCGTCCTTTCTGAAGAACACCATGCCTGTAGCCATTGGAGAGTTGGCTCTAATGTCCATAGCTCAAAATGTAAGACAGGGAAGACTGGGTTCTGGCCATGTTCAGAGAGAATATGCCTGGCTTTTATTTCATGATTGGATGCATCTTCTTAGGCCACCAAACCCTACCGTGAATGGCTTCTCCGGTCACAACCTGATAGTTATGCTTTGCTTGTCAATTAGAATGTATTGCAAATCTTAATTTCCTTAACTTTCCTTAATTTGCTTGATCATAGGGCAATATGTGTGTGTTAATTTTCCTTAATTTCCTTAACTTCTTCAGAAGTTCTTAGGAAAAATGGCCTGTCTTAGCATTTCCACAAGCTACATAAGGAAAACCTTGTGTGTCTGTGTCCTGCAGGAGTGGAACACTTGCAAAGAGGCCTTTAGTCCTATAGTCCTATTTATTGATTACCACCCCATTCCCACCCTTGCCCGGGGTTGTGTGTCTTCACTGTTGGGACAGGCCCCAGTGGTCACTGAGTAGACATTCAGGCCCAGTACTGGACTAGCTGGTGGCAAACTAAAGCTGCTGTTGGGCAGACTGGGGCTAGCCTTGAATAAGGGTGGAACTGCCAGCGTCCAATCCTTTGACACTCTCAACAGACTGAGGTGAGAGTTGTAGGCACACCCGAGAGGCAAGATAGTACATCTCTAATACGACTTTTAACACTGAAATCAGTTCTGGGGTACCTGGCTGGCTTAGTCGGAAGAGCACGTGACTCGATCTGGGGGTCCTGAGTTTGAGCACTGCTTGCCATGGTATCCTCTGGGCAGTCAGTAGATACAGTATCCAACTTACAGCCAATAGTTAGACCCACACAGAGTCTCTCAGCTTCAGTCTCAGAAGATGAATGGAATCTTTGCTGAACTTTAAGAGACTTTGAGATTTTCCCCAGAACTGTGATTGGTTCCCAGAAGGTTCAGAATGTTATGGTGGTCATGGCCACTGTATTATCCTTTGAGCAGCACTGTACTGCCTGATGATAAGGGAAAAATAACTTACAGGTCTTTTCCACCATGCAATTGTTTGACTAGTTGGCTGGGGGAATATTTCTACCCAGATAGAAACAATTCATATACTTCTCTTTTGTTGGCTAGATGAATTGCAACTTGAAATTGACCCCAAATCTCACCTTTTAAAACAGAGCAGATGCTAGGATAATGGACAGATTCCTTGATAAAATCTGGCTTGTTTTGCATTTGAGTTGCATTAATAGCCTTTTCAAAGAAGGAAGAGAAGGGGAAGTTTAAGAGAGCAATAGTGACTAAATAGATGGTGGGGCAGCAGGGGACATGGCTTCATCCACAAGCCTGAGATTGCTTTTTGAAGTTTTCCTCCATTAAATTATATTTATAGGTTTGGAATCATAAGCCACACATCAAACTTTTGATTAGAGATGGTAGACTGTTTGGCTTGTGAGCCAGATATGGCTTGCAGGTGTGTTTTGTTTGGCTTGCCCTGTGTGTTAAATCCTGAATAAACTCAACATTTAAAACTTGTGAGTTTTGGGGCGCCTGGGTGGCTTGGTCGGTTAAGCGTCCGACTTCGGCTCAGGTTATGATCTCACGGCCCGTGAGTTCGAGCCCCGCATCAGGCTCTGGGCTGACAGCTCAGAGCCTGGGACCTGTTTTGGATTCTGTGTCTCCCTCTCTCTCTGACCCTCCCCCGTTCATGCTCTGTCTCTCTCTGTCTCAAAAAATAAATAAACATTAAAAAAAAAAATTTTAAACTTGTGAGTTTTACATAAAAATCTAAATTTTCCCATTTCTAACTTCTTTGAAAAATCAGATCTGGTGTGCTGAGGCCTGCATTTCTTAATAGTGATGGTTAGCTGGAATCAGGATACAAATTTTATAGTTAAATAATGTACTTTATATGAAATTTATTCTGCATGAAAAGGAAATCTTCTACACTTGTTCCTTACCACCCAGTTTCCTTCCTAGAGACAAACACTGTTGTTGGTTTTTGCCCAAAGGTATTTTCTAGGTGATATTCTCCATTTAAATGATGCTCTTGAGCTAATAACCCTTCCAGTATTGGAATTTGGAATCATTATCTTGGAATTTGGAATCCTTCCATTCATTAGGTTGTCTTTTAGTTTTGTAGATTGTTTCCTTCGCTGTGCAGTAGCTTTTTATATTGATGTAGTCCCAACAGTTTATTTTTGCTATTATTTCCTTTGCCCCAAGAGACCTATCTAGAAAAATGTTGCTACATCCCATCTTAGATTACTGTTTATGCTCTGTTCAAGGATTTTATGTTTCAGGTCTTGTATTTAGTTCTGTAATCCATTTTGAGTTTATTCTTGTGTATGATGAAAGAAAGTGGTCTAGTTTCATTCTTTTGCATGTAGCTGTCCAGTTTTCCTGGCACCATTTGTTGAAGAGAATGTCTTTTTCCCGTTGTATATTCTTGCCTCCTTTGTCAAAGACCAATTGACCATATAGTGGGTTCATTTCTGGGGTTTATGTTCTGTTCCATTGATCTTCATGTCTATTTTTATGCCAGTACCATATTGCTTTAATTACTTGCACTTTGTAATAGAACTTGAAATACAGAATTGTAGTACCTCCAGTTCTGCTTTTCTTTTCAAGATTGTTTGGCTATTTGCAAACTTTTCTGGTTTCATATAAATTTTAGGATTGTTTGCTCTAGTTCTGTGAAAAATGATGTTGGTATTTTGAAAGGGATTGGACTAAATCTGTAGATTTCTCTGTGTAGTGTAGACATTTTAACAATATTTGTTCTTCCAACCCATGAGCATGGAATGTCTTTCCACTTCTTTGCATCATCTTGAATTTCTTTCATCAATGTTTTATAGTTCTCAGAGTCTTTGACCTCCTTGGTGAAGTTAATTCCTAGAGATTTTATTGTTTTGGGTGCAATTCTAAATGGGATTGTTTTCTTATTTTCTCTTTATGCTGCTTCGTTATTAGTGTATAAGAATGCAACAGATTTCTGTACATTGATTGTGTGTCCTGCAACTTTACTGAACTCATTTATTAGTTCTAGTAGTTTTTTTTTTGTGGACTCTTTTGGGTTTCTTACATAGAATATCATATCATCTACAAATAGTTTTACTTCTTTTTTACCAATTTGGATACCTTTATTTCTTTATGTTGTCTAATTGCTGCGGCTAGGACTTCCAGTACTATGTTGAATAAAAGTGGTGAGAGTGGGCATCCTTGTCTTGTTCCTGACCTTAAGGGAAAAGCTCTGGTTTTTTCATCAGTGAGTATGATGTTGGCTGTGAGCTTTTAATAGGAGACCTTTATTAGGTTGAGATATGTTTCCTCTAGACCTACTCTGCAGAGGGTTTTGTTTTTGTTTTTATCATGAATGGATGTTATACTTCATCAAATGCTTTTTCTGCATCTATTGAAATGATGATATGGTTTTTATCTTTTCTCTTATTGATGTGATGTATCATGTGGATGATTTTTTGTGGATATTGAACTACCCTTGCGTCTGGGAATAAATCCCACTTAATTGTGGTGTATGATTTTTTTTTTAATGTATTGGATTCAGTTTTCTAATATTTTGTTGGGAATTCATGGATATGAAAGATATTTGGCTGCAATTCTCTTCTCGTAGCATCTTTTTCTGGTTGTGGTATCAGGGTGATACTGGCCTCATAGAGTGAATTTGGATGTTTTCCTTCCTCTTTTATATTTTGGAATAGTTTGAGAATAAGTATTAACTCTTCTTTAAATGTTGGGTAGAATTCACCTGTGAAGTCCTGTATTTTTTTGTTAGGAGGTTTTTGATTACTATTTCAATGGCTGGTAATCAGTCTGTTCAAATTTCCTGTTTATTCTTGCTTCCGTTTTGGGAGGTTCTGTGTTTCTAGGAATTTATCCATTTCTTCTGAGTTGTCCAATTTGTTGGCATACAGGTTTTCATGATATTCTTTTACAATTGTTTATATTTCTGTGGTGTGGTGGTTGTTTCTCCTCTTTCATTGGTGATTTTGTTTAATGGGGTTCTCTTTCTCCCTCTGTCTTTTTAATGAGTCTGACTAGAAATGTATCAATTTTGTTGATCTTTTCAAAGAAACAGCTCCTGGTTTCATTGACTTCGTCTATTGTTTTTTTAGTTTCTTTATCATTGATTTTTGCTCTAATCTTTATTATTTTCTTCCTTTTGCTGGGTTTGGGTTTTGTTTGTTCTTTTTCTAGCTTAGGTGTTAGTTTAGGTTGTTTATTTGAGATTTTTCTTGCTTCCTGATGTAGGTCTGTATTGCTGTAAACTTCCCTCTTATAACCACTTTTGCTGGGGACGCCTGGGTGGCTCAGTCAGTTAAGCACCCGACTTTGGCTCAGGTCATGATCTCATGGTTTGCGGGTTTGAGCCCCACATCAGGCTCTGTGCTGACAGCTCAGAGCCTGGAGCCTGCTTCCAATTCTGTGTCTCCCTCCCCTGTCCATGATGTGTCTCTGTCTCTCAAAAATAAATAAACATTAAAAAAAAAAAGAACCACTTTTGCTATATCCCAAAGATTTCGACTGTTGTTTTCATTTTTACTTGTTTCCATGTAATTTTCAATTTCTTCTTTGATTTCTTGGTTGACCCATTCATTGTTTAGTAACATGTTATTTAAAGCCATGCGTTCATGCTCTTTCCAGATTTCTTTCTTGTGACTGATTTCTGGTTTCATAACATTGTGGTCAGAAAAGATGTATGGTATGACTTCTATTTTTTTTTAATTTGTTGAGACTTGTTTTGTGGCCTAATATGTGATCTGTTCTGGAGAATGGTCCATGTGCACTTGAAAAGAATGCATATTCTGCTGTTTTAAGATTGTATGTTCTGAATATGTCTGTTAGATCCTTCTGGTCCAGTGTGTCATTCAAAGCCATTGTTACCTTGTTGACTTCCTGTTTGGATCATCTGTCCATCAGTGTAAGTGGGGTGTTCAAGTCGACTACTATTACTATGGATTATTTCCTTTATGTTTGTTATTAAGTGTTTTATGTATTTCACTCTTCTAAATAGGACTGTGTTTTAAGGTAGTGCTCAGCAGAGGACCTCATAACAAGAAAACTCATTGCCTTACATTATTTTACATTACTGTGAAAAATATGTATGTGTAAATAAACATATATATCAAAAAATATATACATATCTGTGTGGAGGTAGAGTTTTGATTTATATATTTGATTCCCAGTGCATTAACAGGTATTGAGTAATGAAAATACAAAATTCTGCATCCTGTATGAAAACGTCCCAATTTATTTATTTTAGCAATGCAATCAAGAATGCTCAGTTCTCATCTTGGGCTGTTTTTATACTTCAACACTCAAATTGCAAAAGATTCAACCAGATAATTATATATGATTGTATACTTTTATATATTGTTTATAAAATATGTGTTTGTACAAATACTGTTTTTTATGACAAGAATTACTGAACATCTTTAAAAATTTTGATAGCAAAGCCCTGTGATGGTAACTGAATACGAAAGTTAATGAGATGAACTCATAGTCTAATATAAGAAACAGATGTAAATAGTGCATTCTAATATCATCACAAGTATTTTAGCCGTTTATATATATTAAGTGCTCAGAGAGCAGTTACTCCTGCCTGGGGAGTAGCACGCCAAGGAAAGCTTTATATATAAGGAAACAAGTTTGCAGTTAAATTTTAAAATTTAATTATTTTTTTAATTTAATTTGTTATTGAGTGATAATTGACATACAACATTATATTAGTGTCAGGTGTTCAATGTAATGATTTGATATTTGTATATATTCCAAAATGATCACCACAATAATTCTAGTTAACATCCATCACCAGTTAGGGGTTTTTTTTAGTTTTTTTTTTTTTTTCTCATCTGGCTTTTTATAATTTTTTTAACTTAAATTTTAGTTAACATACTGTGCAATATTAGTTTTAGGAGTAGAAGTCAGGACTCACCACTTAAATACATCACCCAGTGCTTATCACAACAGGTGCCCTCCTTAGTACCTATCACCTATCTAGCCTATTTCCCACCCACCTCCCTCTGTCAGCTCATAGTTTGTTATCTATCATTAAGTCTCTTGTGGTTCATTTCCCCTTCCTATATGTTCACCTCTTTTGTTTTTTAAATTCCCCATATGAGTGAAATCATAAGGTATTTGTCTTTCTCTGAGTGACTTATTTTGCTTAGCATAATACATTCTAGCTCCATCTGTGTCATTGCAAATGGCAAGATTTCATTCTTTTTGCTGGCTAATTAATATTCTACTTTATATATGTACCACATATATACCTCCTTATCCATTCATCAGTCGATGGACATTTGGGTTCTCTCCATAGTTTGGCTATTGTTGACAATGCTGCTATAAACATTGGGGTGCATGTACCCCTTTGAATCTGAATTTTTGTATCCTTTGGGTAAATACCAAGTAGTACAATTGCTGGATCATAGGGTAGTTCTATTTTTGGTTTTTTTGAGGAACCTCCATACTGTTCTCCAGAGTGGCTGTACCAGTTTGCCTTTCCACAACAGTACAAGTGGGTTCCCCTTTCTCTGCATCCTGTGTCAACACCTGTTGTTTCTGGTGTTGTTACTTTTAACGATTCTGACAGGTATGAGGTGGAGTCTTATTGGCTTTTATTTGTACTTTCCTGCTGATGAGTGATGTTGAGCATCTTTTCATGTTAGCCATCTGGATGTCTTCTTTGGAAAAATGTCTATTCATGTCTTCTGCCCATTTCTTCACTGGGTTATTTGTTTTTTGGGTGTTGAGTTTGATAAGTTCTTTATAGATTTTGGTACTACATCATCAGTTATTTTAAAGGATGAGTAGGGTATCTTTAAAAATAAAAATGGGTAGGGATGGGGCACCTGCTGGCTCAGTCAGTTGAACATCTGACTTTGGCTCAGGTCATGATCTTGTGGTTAGTGGATTTGAGCCCTACATTGGGCCCACTGCTGTCAGCATGTCAGTGCAGAGCCTGCTTTGGATCCTCTGTCCCCCTCTCTCTGCCCCTTGCCCGCTGTGTTCTCCCCAAAATAAATAAATACATAAAATAAAATTAAATTAAAAATAAAATAAAATAAAATAAAAAGAGTAGGGAAAGAGAAGGGAAGTGGAGGAGGGCATTCTAGGCTGAATAAAGGTCTCAGAGGCTAAGAGTCTTTAGTGTGTTACTCAGAATCATGAGCATGCAGTTGGAGCCAGAATTATCTGAAATCAGATGAGGTGTTCTTTTTTAAATTAAAAAAATTTTTTTAATGTTTATTTATTTTTGAGACAAAGAGAGACAGAGCATGAATGGGGGAGGGTGAGAGAGAGAGAGGGAGACACAGAATCTGAAGCAGACTCCAGGCTCTGAGCTGTCAGCACAGAGCCCGACGCGGGGCTCAAACTCACGGACCGTGAGATCATGACCTGAGCCAAAGTCGGATGCTTAACTGACCGAGCCACCCAGGCGCCCCAAGGTGTTCTTTTTTAAATAACTGCTTTATTGAGTTGTAATTTATATACCATGAACTTTACCTTTTAAAAAAGTGTACAATTCAGTGGTTTTTAGTGCATTCAGACTTGTTGTGCTACTCTTACTACTAAGTTTAGAACATTTTCATCACCCAGAAACAAACTTCGTACTCACTCAACAGTCACTCCTCATTCCCCCTTCCTTCCAGGCCTGGCAACCGCTACTGTACTCTCTGCATGGATTTGCCTATTCTGGACATGTCGTGTAAATGAAATCAAACGATATGGGGCATTTTGTGTCTGCTGTCTTTAACTTGGCCTGATGTTTTCAAGGCTCATCTATGTTGTAGCAAGATAATTCTCCTTTCATTAAAGAAAAGTTTTGATGCTATTAAACAATCTCCTAACCTTTTAACATCTGTGGTCTGTCTCCCAAAATACAGACCCTTTATGAAGGAAGAGTGCAAAGCTGATCCTACCTGAGACCACAAATCCCTTTCTTTTCATAAAACGGAACAGAGAAGTAATGGATTAGAAGATACATTCAAGACAGATTCACCCAGATTTAGTGAGATTGGCTAATGCAACCCAATTGTTTGCACCCATTTTTCTTCCATCATCAAATAGCCCCAGATGAATGCCAGTCTAGGTTACTAGTGTAATCATAGTGCTATTGAGATTGAGATTAACAGACAAATCACCAGTTTGTTTTCTGTTGGAGAAGCGGTTGAGGTGCAAGGTGCAGAGTGGGGACTGGATAGTGGTGATGGGGGCGAGGGGCAGACAGATCAGACTTACAAAATGAGTTTGCTTCGGGGTGATTTTGAGGTAATGGAATAAATGAGTGGAAATGATTGAATGGTATTAGAGTTAGGATGGTGATAGATCTTGGAGAACAAGAGGAAGACTGGGCTGCAGTAAAAAGATGTTTAAATGAGAAATATGTGTGGTATATTAATTTTATCTTCAGTTGCAACGTTAAAAATACCCCCCTCATAAATGTTTTTGCAGTGTTATGTTTCCTAATGAAGGGGTCTTGGACAGAGACCCATGTCCTTTGTAGCCCATCTAGCTGCCAAATTATAGTTACATTCTACCCATGAGGTATTAGAAGGCTCCATGGAGGAAAGCCCTCCACTCAGCTTTTTGCCTTCTTAACATGTTGCCATCCAAATAGGGAATTTTGGGTGAAGTTCTGTTCTTTATGTATATATATGTATATATATATATGTATATATACATATATATACATATATATACACACACACACACACACACACACATATATATACATACGTACGTATATATATATGTATATATATAATTTAAATTCCGGTTAGTTAACATAGAGTGTAATAATGGTTTCAGGAGTAAAATTTAGTGATTCATCACTTATATATAACACCCCGTGCTCATCCCAACAAGTGTCCTCCTTAATGCCCATCACTCAATTAGCCCATCCCCCTACCCAACACCCCTCCAGCAGCCCTCAGTTTGTTCTCTGTATTTAAGAGTTTCTTATCGTTTGCCTCCCATTCTGTTTTTATATTATTTCTCCTTCCCCACACCTTCTTTATCCATTCATCAGTCGATGGACATTTGGACTCTCTCCATAATTTGGCTATTGTTGATAGTACTGCTATAAACATGGGGGTGCATGTGTCCCTTTGAAACAGCACACCTGTATCCCTGGGATAAATACCTAGAAGTGCAATTGCTGGGTTGTAGGGTTGTTCTATTTTTAGTTTTTTGAGGAACCTCCATACTGTCTTCCAGAGTGGCTGCCCAGTCTGCATTCCCACCAATAGTGCAAAAGTGTTACCCTTTTTCCTCATCCTCACCAATATCTGTCATTTCCTGAGTTGTTGATATTAGCCATTCTGACAGGTGTAAAGTGGTATCTCATCGTGGTTTTGATTTGTATTTCCCTGATAAGGAGTGATGTTGAAAAGACACATCTTTTCATGTGTCTGTTAGCCATTTGGATGTCTTCTTTTAAAAAGTGTTGTTCATGTCTTTTGCCTGTTTCTTCACTGGTTTACTTGTTTTTTAGATGTTGAGTTTGAGAAGCTCTGTATAGATTTTGGATACTAACCCTTTATTGGATATATTATTTGCAAATATGCAAAGTTCTGATCTTTACTTTCAAGAGCCTTTTTGAAAATGGATTTGGATACTTAGAGATTGATCCCAGTCCCTATTGCTCATCCTTGTCTATTTATCCCAGTTGGAACAAAAGGAAATGGCCTTAAAATTGATGAAGCACAAGATGTCTAAGTCATGAAGCTGTTGAAGTGCTTACCAAATGCTTTTAAAATTGCTGAATTTGTTGAAGAAAGGCTCAGTCTAAATCAAACATGCAAATGACTTAGCCATCTTTTCATAAAATTTGCTGCGATTTATCTTCTGTGGAAAATGCCAAATAAAAAAAAAGAAAATGCCAAATAATTTTCAAATCTGGTCTAAGAGAGAAAAGTCTGATTCATAACACAGTTAATAAAGCAAGCTATATCCTTGAGAAATTCAAATAACAAAATTCCACAACCTAATTTTCCTGAAACACTTCATTCTCATTTTTGAAGGTTTGCAAGTTCTGTGATTCCCGGATTAATTTTAGGCTATGTTTTCTTCCTTTGCCTTGACTATATCATCAGTATGTGATGCTGTGTCATGCAGTTATGATTTCAGGAATGCAGTTAAAACACTTCATTAAGATAATTTGCGTGTTTATCGAGTGTTTGCTAAGCAGAACTATGTTCTGCAGAATCAGGATTAATGAATGATTCTTAAAAAAATAAACTTCAATGTAAGAAGTTTAAGATGTACAATCACAAACAGGCTGACAGAAATAAACAAGGCTGAGCCAAAGGGTTGACTCTGAATTAAAACTCAGATTCTGACTCATCTACTACAGAATTTGGAATTCTAGAAAATAAAGTGCCCATTTCTCTCATAGCAGGAAAGTCATATGAAAAACATTATAGTCATGTGATATGACTTCATTGGCATGACAGTTTACTATTCAGCAAAGTAAATAACACAATTAACAAGTGTTTCTGCTGGGCCTTTTACACTTAGACTGAGTTTTTGGCCTCTCCCCCTCACAGATGGTTTTGATTTGGTTCCTGTGGAATATTTTTTTTTTGTTTTGTTTTGTATTTAACAACAATCAGATATTTATGTACAGCTTCATCAAGAGACTCTGATGACAAATATGCCTTTGGAGGCCAGTAGAAGCTGTGGGAAACCCCCGTGTCAGCACTTAGACCTGTTTCCAATGGAGAGAAATCACTGTGCAGACTGACCTAGCCTGCTCGTGAATCCAGTTCTCTTTTCACAAAGCCTTCTACAAGCCCACTTCCAGCCTACACTGACCCATCCTGAGACTGTATCCTGCCTTGATTTTTCCTTATGCAGCAATCCCTCGAGACACAGCCTTGGCCTTCTCTCCTAATTGAGGGGGAAAGGCAGAAACAGCAGGCAGAAAGCCATTTAATTCTTAGATTGGAAACTGGAGCCTGGTTTTTGAAATAAGGCTTGGCAGCATCCCTTCAGAACTCACTTTATAAAATGAATCCCTTTTATTTGCTGTCAGAGTTATCTACATGGATTTGAGATGTTTAGATAAGTTGGTGTTGAGGAAGGATCCAATTGGAGGATAAATAATGAAGTTTGGCCAGAATCCCTCCCCTCCCAAAGAGCAGTCTTGGATGGTATAATCCACTTGGAGGTCTACAGGAGAGAGAAGAGGATCATACATGGTAAAAGCAGAGTTAAAACAGTTAATATTAAGTAAGAAATAGAACATGGTTGCTGCATCCTTCTTAAATTTTAGTCTTTGTTCTGCTAGTGTTCTCCCAAGTACTTGGGTGAATAACTTCAACATTTTGTACATCAGCTTCCCCACTTAAAGAGATTGAACCATTTGTGAAATCCTGTTTTTAGCTCTAATAATTCAGTGGTTTTGTTTCAAATTTAGCTGGTATGGCCAAGAAGTAAAAAGATAGCCAATTTTTATGTCAGAATGTTTTAAAATGTATCAAAGATGATTACTTTTTATATATTTTATAACTATTCTTTGATATCTATCCTATCTGGGTTGTCATTGCTAAAAACACGTTTTACGTTCTTTTGAGATTTAGATCTATTTTGAGCCATAAAATTACATTTCTCATGCTTTATTGTTGGTTGGTGTGAATAGCAGAATATATAAATCCAATATGGTATAAGCCAGCCTAATAACTTACATCATTGGTCCAGTCTTGATGCCCTGGACTTTTGGCTTTTTTTTAAAGTCTTCCCACACCATAATGGAGTATGTTCCCTAAATCTGCCACTCCCGACCTCTTGGTATAGCTTTTAGAGATGAACTCCAAAGCCTTAAGTAATGGCAGCATCTTTAGAATGTTGAATGCATAACATCCAAGAATTTTCTTTAAAAATAAGCATATTGCATTATAACACTTAGAGTGAATGAGTAGCCTGAACCCTGGCATGGTCAGAAGGCCTGAATGCACATACCAGCTCCGGCAAGGAGCTCCAGTCCCAAGACTGCTGCCTTTCAACTATCTACATTGTGCAGGGCACAGCCATGTGCAGCAGCCCTGTGTGAGACCTTGGGTCATCTACCTAGTTACATTGCGTTTTGTTTTCTTCATTTGTATAATTGGATCAGTAACTCCTACTCCTTACAACCACTGTGAGCATTAAATAAGAAAGTACCTAACAAAAGAAAAGACAGATTGGAGTACATCAAAATTTAAAACTTTATGCTTTAAATAGTTTTTTTGCAAGTCATATCTTATCAGGAAGTGGTATCCAGAATATATCAGAAATTCTTGTAGCTCAAAAAGAAAAAGGCACAAACCCAATTAAAAATTGGGCAACAGATTTAAATAGACATATCTCAAAAAAGGATATACATATGTCCAATAAGTACATGAAAAGATGCCCAGTATCGTCAGCCATCAAGAAAATGAAAATCAAAACCACTGCGATACCACTTCATACCTACTGAGGTGGCTATAATCAAAAAGACAGACAATAAAAAGAGTTTCCGAGGATGTGAAGAAACTGGAACCCTCATATGTTGCTGGTGGGAATATAAAATGGTGCAGCCACTGTGGTAAACAGTGCTGTAGTTTCTCAAAAAGTTAAGCACAGAGTTACCATTTGGCTCAGCAATTCCACCCAAAGGTATATAACCCAGAGACATGAAAACATATGTTCATACAAAAACACGTATACTGTTGTTGATCACATTTTTTATTTATAATAGCCCCAAGGTAGAAACAACCCAGAGGTCCATCTAGTGAATGGATCAATGAAATGTGGGTGTTACACTGGAAAATACTGGAATATTATCTGGCAATAAAAAGGAAAGCACTACTGACACATACTGTAACAGGTGAACCTGTTCAAGTGGAAAAAACTGGTCACCAAAGGCTACATATTACAGGATTTCATTTATATGAAATGTCCAGAATTTAAAAAAACCTGGAGGCAGACAGTAGGTTCAAGGTTGCCAGGGAATGGGGGTAGGGGCTGGGGAAGAAATGAGGAATAACTGTATGGTAAGGGTTTTTTTCTGGAGGCGATGTCCTAATCTTAGATTGTGATGGCTGCACGGCTATGAATATACTAAAACCACTGTGTCCACTTTAAGTGGGTGAATTGTATGGTTTGTGAATTATATCTCAATAAAGATGTTTGACCAAGAGAAAAGAAAGCATGTAACCCCAGTGCACATAGCTGGGACTCGGTGTGCTTCTTTATCCTTAACTTTTCTGTCTGGCTTCTAAGGACATTAGTGTTGACTTTCTGTTGTGATGGGCTGTCAGAGCATGTTAGCTTATTGTATGTAGAAATGAAGTTTGTGTAGATGTGATAGTGATTTTTTCCCCCATTTTTATTGTGCCTCAGTGTTTTCAAAGCCTTAGTCTCTGCTCAGCTCATTTCACCCTTTCTTGCACTATGCCTAGCACCTACACACCAACACATCACAAACACACTCACACATTTTCTCTTTTTCTGAACCACCTGAAAGCAAGTTCCACATACAATGACACATCACCCCTAAATTTTTAGCATGAATCTCCTAAGAATACAGATATTCTCTTGTGTCGGCAGAATACCATTACTGTCACAGAATAATGAACGATAATTTCACCATGACATCTAAAATCCAGTATGTATTCCTATTTTCTCAGTAGTCCACAAAATTTTAAAAGCACCTTTTAAACCACTGTTTGCTTTTTTTCCTCAGGTTTGTAGGTTTATATTTAAAAAGCTGTTAAAAAGAAATAAAAATTAAACATCAATCACTTGGTATATAAACTTGATCTTATCTCTTAGTTCTTAACATCCTGATTTCTAAATACGGAGACACAGCTACCCTATTAGGAAGCACACCCCAGAACTCCCACTACTCCAGACAGGCTTCTTCCAGGTGAGGTATCTCAAGGTATCACCTGGGCATCTTGGTCTGATTGAGGCAACCTCATAGCCACCCAGCCCAGAGCACTGGGTTCCTTCTCACCCTCCTGTGGGGGTACCCAGTGCCTGAGGCTGTTGAGGAGGTAGAAATGGGACTGTGAAGACTGTTTTCATTACGTTGTAAAGCCAAACAGCAACAAAACATTTAAGACATGAGGTTACATTGATCAGCTAAACTATCAGGTTGGTTTTTCTGAATTCTGTTGTCTTAAGAGTGGAATGGAATACTGCTTAGCCTGATCCAGTCAGAAGCTCTCGCTGACAGTTATGCATGCCTTTGAATTATAAAAACAGTAAGATAAAGTAGTACATTTTGTTGGGTAGGAGGGATTTTTTAAGATGTAGTCTGAGAGAGAGAGAGAGAGTAGGGGTTAGGAAGAAGGCCGCTGGCCCTGACTTTCCGCCTGGACCAGCAATAGAGGGTCCCAGGGAGATGTGACTGCAGTGTGCCCTGTGACCGTTATTCCAGGGGCTATATTTGCACAGCTGACCCTTCTCATTTGCAAACATAACAGCTGCTATGTTGAATTTGGGGGGCTTCCATGTTTTGATACTGTAAAATTAAATTGACTCTTGGTTCTGAAATCTTAGTTTTGATCCGTCTTGCTTTGCCATTAGCTGTAGGAGGGCAAGGAGGAAAGGGATGTGAGAGATTCTAAGGTGTATATTGTGTTTAAATTAAATATTTTTCATGTTTAATCATGGCTTCTGTCAATCAACAAATGTTGACCCTTTGTCAAGTTCATGGTGGTGGGGGGATCATGGCTTCTGTCAATCAACAAATGGTGACCCCTGGTCAAGTTCATGGTGGTGGGGGAATTCAAAGAATACATACATGCCAAGCCTTCAGGAAGCTGACATGGCATAGTTAGAGCAGTAAACAGATGAGTAACCGAGTCTGCAGGGCAGTATGTGAGCATGAAGAGCTGGACACATGGTGTGGTAAGTCCTGCAGGATTTCAGGAGCATAGGATACAGAGAGGGCTCCTGGCAAGAGTTAGATTTTGAACTGGTCCTTAAAGGTGGGCGCTACAGGTGTAGCAGAGGAGAAGGAGAGAAGGCATTCCAGAATGGCCTGTGGCATGGGAACATCCGGGATCCCTGATGAAGAGTGCCAAGAGAGACCTAGCAACTAATGTTGATTACATTATCTGCAATTTTCCTGGAGCTTTCATACCTAGACTTTTGGTGCCATACCAGTCTTATGAGGTCGACACTACATTTTACAGCTCAGAGAAGTGAATTGATCTGCTACCTTGACTGGACACTGTTAACCTTAACTTTGCAGTGCTACTCTACATCTCGAGGTTTACAATATGCTTACGTGCCTGAGAGCAGACGGGAAGGTCTGGATGCGTTCTGCCTTACAGGGAGTGCCTCTCCTTCCACACCGAGCAGTTTCAAAAAGCAATTTTGCTCTTTGTTTCTTTCCAACTGTATTCTTGAATAGCATGATATATTTCACTGTCCCATCCTAGAGCCTGGTCAGCCAACCCCACTGTGCTTTCTTGTTCTTGAACTGTCTTTAGGAACAGACTGGCATCTTAAAATCCATGGGAATGAGGTTGTACTCATTCATGATTCCATCTCCAGACTTTACCAATGGGAAAGGGGCAGATAAGAAACAACTTGTTTCTTCCTGGCCTTCTCTTTTTCCTAAATTGTAAAGAGAAATTAAGAGCTTGCCCCCATTTGTCTTTATTCAACCATCTGGTTTAAAAAAAAAAAAAAAAAACAGTGCTAAACTGGAAATATTTACATCTTATTGTTGCAAACAAATCATTGAGTTTCTAATTGCAAGCACAGTAAACTGCTGTGGGTTGGTTTGTGTTTAATTATGCTACTAAACTTAAGGTCTTGCATTTTCCTTACTGTAATCTTAGGCCATACCTAGTTCTGCTTAACATTTTATTAGAAGGAAACAAACTTTACTTTAAAAAAGATTTTTAAGATATTTCATTTTCATACAGGACACAAACACATGTAACACTGATGATACACTTTGTCAAACTTCCAGTTCTAAGCATTGAATTGATGTTTTAAAACACCAGTTCATGGGGTGCCTGGGTGGTTCAGTTGGTTGAGCGTCTGACTTCAGCTCAGGTTGTGATCTCACGGTTCATGAGTTCAAGCCCCACATGGGACTCTGTGCTGACAGCTTGGAGCCTGGAGCCTCCTTTGGATTCTGTGTCTCCATCTCTGTCACTGTCCCAACCCCACTTGTGCTCTGTCTCTCTGTCTCAAAGATAAATAAACATTAAAAAATAAAAAATTAATTAAAAACACCAGTTTAGTACCAACTCTTTAGAGATAACTATTTCAAGTTTCATTGTTCTAATATTGATTGGTTTATTTATCCTCTGCTCCCTCCTTCCCCTTTCTCTTCCTCTCAGTGGTGACCAGTGGAAATAAAACTTTATACTTTAATACCATGAAAACTAGATTGAAATGATATTAAGCCTAACTCCCTTCAGCCCTTAATGGCATGGGCCTAGAAACAGAGTATTCTCGTGGAAGGAAATACAGGTTTTGAGTCTTGAAGAGTAAGGATTTGTTCCTGACTTCCTCTTGCCTGAGCTTCATGTGTAAAATGGGATATAATACCTGCCCCCACAAAGTTGGCATTATAATGTGCTCTGAAATCTTAGAAGTATAATGTAAACATAACTTCTTGTAAGCTAAATGCAAATGAACCAAGTGAAAAACTGCCATAGTTTTTAAAATAATTTTTTTCTTCATATACCATTAAACCTCTGAACATAAGTGTCTTGAATTAAAGTGTAAACAATCTTTTAAAATAATTTGTTTAAATGGATTTTGAGTGTCAAAGAGATGAGCAATAGATAGTTTTGTTGTAGAAGAACCTATAGAAAACTACTTGGTTCTAGTCCAGGTATAAGAATACACATTAACTTCAATTGCAAGTTTTTAGTTAATCGTGATCTTTAAAAGAAGTGAAATAAGTCATACAAAGAAAGACAGATACCATATGTTTTCACTCTTAGGTGGATCCTGAGAAACTTAACAGAAGACCATGGGCGGGGGGAAGGGGAAAAAAAAAAGAGAGGGAGGAAGGTAAACTATAAGAGACTCTTAAAAACTGGGAATAAACTGAGGGTTGATAGGGGGTGGGAGGGAGGGGAAAGTGGGTGATGGGTATTGAGGGGGGCACCTGTTGGGATGAGCACTGGGTGTTGTATGGAAACCAATTTGACAATAAATTTCATATTAAAAAAAATAAAAGAACATTCTCACCTATTCTGATATGAACTGCTCAAAAGGACAGCTGAATAGATGTGTCTCTAGAGTGCCCCCTTATGTTCTCTCCAGCTCTGTCGCAAGTACTTCTGTACCACTGCCCCATCCTCTCCCCAGTCCAGACTGAGTGGACCTAGTCCTTCCCGTCAAGCTCTGTTTCTTCCCCTTGTTACTTCTGCTGGCCCTTCTAATTCACATACCAGCCTCTTCTGAGAAGAGGTACAGAGGCTTTCTGACTCTCTCCTTCCCACTGAGGCTGAGGTACAGATGAGATTCTGTAAATGAAAGCCCAAAAGCACCATGCACATTTGGGGCAATTTGTATTATTACTTGGGAGCAGAGGAATAGCTTGATCCAAACAATGCTTTAGGGAAATACAGATGGCAAAGATCAAGAGATTTTTCCCTCTGCTTTTTTCTTTTATATCTTGATGTTTTCACATGAGCTATCACATAAGCCAGAAATCTTATACATTATGTATAATGTAAGAGAATAACTATCATGTTAACACACAGATAAAAAAAAATACAGCATTTCCTTTCACCCCTCTCATGTTTGGCTTCCTGGATCACAACCTTCCAGGTAAATACCCTACCGACTCCTGTGATAGTTATTTCCCTGCCTTTCTTGACAGTTTCTGTCAGGTATATGAGCAACATAATTCACTTGGCCTGACTTTGAACTTTATAAATGGAAGTAATAAGTCCTGTATGATCTTTTGTGTCTTGTTTCTTTTGCTCAACATTAGGAAGGTTACTCATGTTGTTGTGTGCAGCTGAAGTTTGCTCCTTTTCATTGCTGTATAGTACTGTATAGTTTACATAGGCTGCAGTTTACCTATTCTACTGTAGATGGATACTTGTAGCCCTTCCAGTTTGGAGCTGTAATAAAGAGTGTGGATTGGAGTGTTATTGTAATGCAGCATTCCTCTAGGTCAGTGTTCCTTATCTTTTTTTTTTTTTTTTTTTTTTTGCTTTATCACCTCCCCCTAAGGAACTTCATGTCATATACTAAATAAAGGTATTGGCTGGGGGAGAGGGGTGGTTCTCAACCCTGGCTGCCTCTTAGAATTGTCTTTGCAAAAAGATCTATGTTTAGAGCATACTTCTATACTAAAAGTTTGATTCAATTGGATTAGAGATTTCTATATCCCTCCCAACCGAAGATTCAATGATATTGATAGAATAAGTCTTTTGACACCTAGGTTCCATGCTTTGAATTATTCTCCTTGTATGTATCCTACATTACGTATGTCAGGGGACTACTTCTCTGTAGGACTATAATTTGTTTTTGAAGAAGAATTTAGTCCATGGAGGAAAGATGGTATCAGCATTCAAAAAACTTCTTTTGTAGCTGATTTACTTTGAACACTGATAGGGTTTTCTTTCATTGACACCTGTCATGACAAAACATACATCCAAAGACCACGCTAAGATATCATCATTGAGAATGAATGAGGCATATGTCAGATTATGGTGTCCGGGCCAAGTACAGCCTGACAAGGCTGAACTCATGAATTCCTGACATTTGGCTTC
Organism: Panthera tigris; assembly: GCF_018350195.1. Taxonomy (NCBI): domain Eukaryota; kingdom Metazoa; phylum Chordata; class Mammalia; order Carnivora; family Felidae; genus Panthera; species Panthera tigris. Next base: position 52,516,195 of record NC_056661.1, read on the forward strand.
TTGCTATAAGATTCTATCCCATTGCCAGAAGCCGGATTTTCAGTTCCATTCAGACAAAGGGCTGCTCAGGCCCAGAACCAAGGCACAAAGTGAACTAGCTGTGCTCCGGGAAGAGTTAGTCAAAACCACGGCTCTCCTGGACGGCGCTGTAGGTCAGTGGTTATTGGGGCTGGGGAGGGGTACTACGAGAGGGCATTATACCATTCCATGTACCTCTTCATAAGTCTTCAGAAGTCCCCAGAATGAAAAGGTTTTTAAGAAACCACTCTCCTGGTGTTGAGTCAGCTGTGTTTTCTTGTGCTCACCTGCCTTTCATAACATAGGTGATTGCATGCGATCAGTATCTGACCCTTGTGCAGCACTTGTGTTTTTCAGAGAGTTTACTTGCATTTACTCAGTTGGTCATCATAGCAGTCATTTTCAGGGAAAAGCCTTTTGTAGTCCTGTAGACCCTGGTTATGATGGCAGAAACCAAAAGCTCAAACTGGATTTAACATAAATTTGTAACTAGGCCATGGAGTCTTGGCTCCAGGGATTCTACATAGAGGGGCTTAATGTGACAACTATCTTTGTCTTTATTGCTCGTCTTTGTCCCCTCATTTTCTCTCACTACAAACAGGTTCTCTTTCTTGTTTAGCAAAAAACACTGCCTCAGGCAGTTCCAAAATCTCATTCTTCCTTTAGGAGCTTCTTCCCTGGTGGCTCCAAAAGGAAAACCCCGGGACACATATGATTGACCAGGCCTGAGTCACATGCCTCTTCTGGACCACTGGCAGTAGACAGGGTTGGGCTGCCGTGATTGGCCAGCTTGGGCCACAGGCAGGGTGTGGTGATTGGCAGCCCCCTCAGAACCATGTGGTTAGGGTGAGAGGGGCATGAACGCCTCTGAGGAGCTGATGTGGGTGGATGGGTGCTGGGCAAACAGAGAGATGTCCATTCTATTCTTAAGACTGCTCCTCTGTGTATTCTCCCCACTAAACAGTTCTAGTTTTCTATTAGCAATTTCAAATTAAGGACTTTTCATGTAACTTTTGAAATCCATTCCCCAGATTTGCTCCCAAGCTTGACTTACTCTGCTTTCTGAATTTACCTCATCTTCTCACCTAATCACGGGTACCATTAGGAGCTCTTTATTCATTGGGGCGCCTTGCTAGTTTAGTCGGAGGAGCACACAACTCTTGATCTCGGGGTCGTGAGTTCAAGCCCCATGTGGGGTATAGAGATTACTCAATAAATAAATAAATTTTAAAAAAAGAGCTCTTTATTCATTGAGTCCTTAGCAAACTAGCTGTTCAATCTCCTTCACAACCAGCCCCAAAGGGAGAAAGGATTTTCTCCCAGATTGTACTTTCTCTACAGTACACAAATGTCTAATTCTAGGTCAAGACTCAGCTATCCCTTTTCCCAAACTCCCACACCATGGCGAGGCCACACCTCTTAGGGTGGGGAAGGGGTGTGCTCTGGTGGCCTCTGCTGACCAAGTGTGAGCAGGGGAGTGGAAGACAGGGGCCAATGTGTGCCTTCATCCTTCGGTCGAGACAGTGATGGTCAGTAACAGTGTCACTGCCTCAAGACATGGGCCTTTAGTCTCTTCTACAGTCTCAAAAATTACTTACCATGCTGAAACTTGTTGATAAACCCAGATCTGTAATTAGGAACATAAATGACACAATACAGGCCTCGCACAAATGAACGGTTGTGGGGTATTATGGGCCCCTGTGGATTATTTGACTGAAGAAAAGGAGGGGGGAAAGCTGGTTGCTGTTGGACAAATTGCTACCAGATGTAGATTTCAATAAACACCACACTGTTGTTCTCTTGCCCGAAGGTGCTATGAATTTCTTGAGGCAACAGAGCAATCAGTGAAGTGGTGAGTGTTCCAGCATGAATGGAGCCTCCTGGTGTTCCCTGGTCCTGGGTGTTTGTCCACAAAATGCAAGGCAGCCCCAGGGGCCTCTCTCCCCTACCTGACATTTTACAGGAGAGTTCAATACTTAAAATGTAGCAACCAGATCCTGTGGAACGTAAAAGAAGCCTGGAAACTGTGGCTGGAATGTCACACACACACACACACACACACACACACACACACGCACGCAAAAGTGTTGTGGTTGGGGGAGGGGGATGTTTTCAGAGAAGAAGGATCAGTTTTTCTTACAGATGTTACTTGTAGTAGCCATAGGATGAACCTGCCTCAGTTAGTAAATAGGTGAGAGCTGGCCTGTGCTACGTGATGAAGAAAGCCCACTTTCCTTCTCTTTACTGAACTTACGGATGAGAGACACAAGGGCATTCAAGCAGTAGGTACAATAAAAAATAGCCTTCAGTGTCCTGTGGAGGAGTCCTATGTGAACTTGCAACATGGAAGCAGCTTGTCCATCTTCACTGACTATTGCCATAGGCCGGCCAGCACGTGAGCCTGAGAATTTGAGACTGGAAGGTCCCAAAACCATCATGCTATAGCTTGAAGGGAATGGAAAGGGGAGAAAGAGAGATGGAGACTGAGAGAGGGAGGGAGAATGTGATTGATTTTAGTTTAGTATACTAACAAGCTTCTCATGTTTTGTAGACTAGAGTGAGTTCCCTGAGCCTTCTCTTGGTCATGGTTCTTTAATAAAAAGTTAAGCGCCAAACATGTGGTTGGCCTAAATCCAGCATGCATGTTTGCATCACTTTGTGGTTCTCTGCTCCTCTCTTTTCAGTTAGATATTTAGCTTCTTGAAGGCAAGGACCACATTTCTTCCTTATTGTTATTGACTAACAGCTGCTTTGCACACAAGGTATATGTGGGTTAAATGCCAAAAGAGAAAAACCAGTTTTACATGAGCAACACATGAGCTACTGAGACAGCATTTTTTATTTGAATTGTATGTAGGAGTTTGAGGGGGCATAGGAGCTAATTGGAAGATCTGGGCTTGAAATTAGTTCAGCAGCATCAAGTTTGTATTTGACCCTCAGTTAACAAATCTCTGCCTTGACTTGAGCTGTAGGGGCTTCCCATCCCACAGGGTGGTCTGTCTTCTTTGGACAGTGATGATGTGATGGCTGACTTCTGAGGACTTGCTGTGCTCCAGATGTCATGCTCAATATTTATTCAGGTTATCTCATTTAATTTTCGCAAGCCCATTATTTGATAGATGAGGAAATTGAGGTGCATACAGGCTAAGTTATTCAAGTTCATGTAGCTAGTAAGTATCAGAGCCAAGTAGTTTGGCTCCAGAGGCTGTGTTCTTAACTACTGCTTTGTAGTGCCTTTATTTGTTGGGCCTACGTATAGCAGGTTGACTTCCTCCTCTAAACGGCAGGCCTTTGTATGTTTGGCCATGGCTCTCACATTGTCCAAACTTCTGTCCTACAGATTTGTGCTTGGGTAAATCATCATGGTCTATGGTCCCTGCCTTTCAAGTCAGAAACTGGGTCTTGCCAGAACATGAAGACTCTCTGGGTCTAATTCCCAACAGCTGATCTCCTAAGCGATTGAAGTATAAGTGAGGCTGTTTAATTTATTCTACCACTCCCCATACATACATGGGGAGACAGTTGGTGATCAGAAGATGTTATGATTGCCCCATTGGAGCTGTGATACCCCAAGTACTACAGGGGTCTGCTTTCTAGTAAGATCACCTTGCTAATTTCTGGACAGCTGCAGAGACAGTAACAAATTTTTTCACAAATTCTGAGACTTTTTCAAACTTCACATGGACTCTGTTACTATCTATAAACAGTCTTGTAGAGTTATTTACATAGGTTTATTTTTTTTTACTATATCTCCTGAGATCCCTCCTTTGTCACTTTGCAGATGGAAATTCCCAATCCCTTCAACTGCTTTTCTACAGTCTCTTCAGATGACTAACTTCCACACATGGCTAAAGTCCTTCAGGGCGCATGAGTTCTTACTCATTCCATTCTGCAAGCTTAACCTTACATTCAAGATCTTCAGAGAGAACTCAGTGTATCCCCCCTCTGATATGCTAAATAGTTATTATCACATAGGAAAATACCAAATACCTTGTTAGAAACCTGAGAAAAATATTCCTTTGATTTGTGTATGTGTGTTCCAGTATAGTTAACATGTAATACCAGTTTCAGGTGTACAACGTAGTGATTCAATATTACCATACATCACCTGTTGCTCATCACCACAAGTGCGATCTTTAATCCCCATCACCTATTTAACCTAACCCTCCACCCCCTCAGCCATCAGTTTTTTCTCTGTTCCTTTGATTTTAATGTAAAGAAGAAGACAAGCTGGGTGCATTTAAAAACAACCCAAGACTTCTGAGTCGTTAACCAAAGACAGAATCTTTTGAAAAGGGCAGGTCAGGTATAGGTGCTTGATCAAATAGGAGTAAAGGTAGACATTTGTAGGTCTGATCAGCACATGGGATGGAGCACTGGGTAGCATCTACCCAATAGAGTTGAACCCAAAGGGAAATGATGAGCCTTTTGGCCTGAATATCCCACTGGTACAAAGGGCCTCTGCTAGCTAATATGCATGTGGCTGTTGTGCCCAAGAGGAAACACTGAGAATTCTGCACTCAGCGTGTTTGTTGTTGGACTGTGGGTAACTGGAAGGCAGACAATAGATTTTACTTAAGTTTGTGATTGCAGCACCTGGAGTGAGAGCTCATACCTAGAAAATACACTAAAGGGTCTTTAAAAAAAAAATGAATGATATTCAATTTATATAAAATATCCAGAATAGGAAAATCTACAGAGACATAAATTAGATTGGTAATTGCCAGGAGCTGGGGGCGGGGGGTGGGCGCAGTTGGTGGTGAGTTAGGGGTGGAGGGAGAGTTGGGGGAAGATCAGATAATAACTGCTAATAGATACTAGGCTTCTTTTGAGGATGGTGAAATGCTCTGGAATTATATTGTGATAATGGTTGCACAACTCTGTGAGTATACTAAAATCACTGAATTGCATACTTCAAACAGGCAAATTGTATGTTTTGTGAATTATATCTCAATAAATTTCATTTAAAAGTGAATGGGAAGGTGAAACAAAAAAAGCCCACTAGACATCAAGCATACTATGGTAGGGAAAAGACTAGGGGCATTCTGAAAAGGAAATTATCTCATGCCAGTTTGAGCTACAACTAGAGTCCTTTGGAAGTTAGCCCTTGAGGACTGGAGAACCAGTTGACTAGCTTACACAGGCTTGAGATCCATAATAAAGAGCATTTTAAAGTTGAATCACCTTAGGGTTGAAAACTTAAGATTGGAGGACTGAGGTTTACTGGGTAGAGCTGAACACTTTTCTAGAACAGCAAGTATTGCAGATACTAGTGTTCAGACCCATTCTGTTTAGTATTTTTTTGTGGACAGTAAATCTCTTAGTTTCCAATAATATTCCACAGTTCACCAGCATTCAATAAGCACCTACTTTGTGCCAGCTGGCAAAACCTGGGAGGCTCAGTTCTTGTGCATGAAATGTGCACGGTCTCCGGGCCCTGCAGGCACAGTTCCATTCTGGTAGGGATAGGCCCACTGACTGCTGAACTAAGCGATCTGGTAAAACCCAGAAAGGATATTGCAAACAGCCCCTCCTTTCTTACCAAGCATAGAGTATCTGCAGCTCTGTCCAACATGCCTAAAGAGAGCCACACTGCAATGAGAAGATTCACTGTACAGTGGAAGGAGGGTGGTCAGTTTGATGTTGAGGGGGCTGAGAGGTCTCAGGATTCCCGGGCGAGAGCATAGAGAGTCACGGGCCTTCTTGCCATGGGGCCTGAGCACTGAATGTCCCTGAAGTGCAGAAAGTCCTGTCCACAGCTTTATTGACTTTTTTCCCACCTAGAAACAAGCCAAGAAGTTTCAGAGTAATCCAGAATCATCTTCACAAAAGATAATACCAGAAAACTCAGAGGGATAAAAAGATATGCTTGCTAAAAACACTATTTCCCAGCTTCGGCTGGCCCTTGGAGCCAACAAAAGCAAAGCCTCATCAGTATTTAATGAGAGAGAGGGAACAGCTAGAAAGGGGCGGAGAAGTAGACAGAAGGAGGCTATTTAAAAGGCCCTAAAGTGCTACAGCTGTTTTGGCTAATTTTTCTCATTTCAGTGATGTTCCAAGCTCTTTGTCTTCTCTGTGAGGCGAATTCATTTGTCTCTCTCATGAGTCATGCTGCCCACAAATAATCTCTCTTGGAGTAGCCCTTATGAAAATAGACAATTCACATTGCATTGTGTGAATTGGCAGTTGTGTGTCCCTTCCCTGGGTGGGCCACACTGTGTCTGCTCTGTGTGCATCCACACATGTCAGGACTTCTAAGGTCTAGCACGCCCTCGGTGTGCTCAGTGACAGTGGGGCACAGAAGGAGACATCTGGACTCCCAGATGGAGGCAAGGAGGGAAGTCTGCAGACAACAGTGCCTGGTCAGCTGACTGCTCCCTCCTAAAAGTTTCTAGATTTCATAGATGTTACTCTCTCCACAAGGATTTTATAGGAATTATCTGTGAAAAAGTAAACATCAGAGGAAATTCTGTGTAAATAAATATTACTGTCATTTAAACCTGGATCTTGCAAATTGAGCTTGTCCTTTTAGGTAGTATTTTCTTTACTCTCTGGCCAGCAGATCTGACCAACCAGCATTTTTCTTTAAGATTTCCCTAGGGAGACTCTGAGCTCTTTAGAGAGTACAATGGGTCCCTTTTGTGTTTGCTGCCTAGCAAAATTTCTTCTTCCCTAATAATCATCTTGGTTTTATTCTGAGAGACCATGTAGGTGCTTTTCTGGTGGAGTTGGCTCCCCCTTTGGCTCAGGTAATTGTAGCCCAAGTCAGTCAATACATCATTTTCCCCTGGCCATGATGATTGGTGCAGAAATGGGCATCTGACCCAGTCATTACCAATGAGATCTAAGGAGACTTTGGCTAGAAGGCTGGGGTCAGGGCTTGGAGCTTTGCCAGTGTGAGCTCTGGGGGGTGGGGGGTGGGGCAGCTCTCTAGTGATTATGAGTGGAGAGCCAGTTTGAGCTTGGAGACCACACATGGAAGAGAGCCGAGTCTAACTGAGGAGGGAGAGGGCGAGGACAAGGACGGTCATGGTGTTATCCTCTAAGCCTTGAGCCAAGCTGCCCTGAAAGCACCATTATCCTGGTCTTTCCAGGCATGTGAGCCAAAAAGTTCCCGTTTGGCTTGAGTTAATCAGGGTCAAGTTTGCTGTCACTTGCATGAGTTTTAACTCATTCAGGGGCACTGTTTCACTCATACCCAACATCTAGCAGAGTGCCTGGCATGTAGAGGACGCTCAGTATGTGTTTATTTATGCACAAATTTTCTTTCAGTTGAACAGATGTTTACTGAACACTTATGAGGAACAAATGTATTGTTCTGGATCCTATAGGACTGCACTGTCTAAAATGGCAGCCAGAAGCCATATGTGGCTCTTTAAATTTAAGTTAATGACAATTAGGGGTGCCCGGGCAGCTCAGTTGGTTAAGCGTCTGACTTTAGCTCAGGTCACGATCTCACGGTTTGTGAGTTTGAGCCCCGTGGTGGGCTTGCTATTGTCAACACAGAGCCCACTTTGGATCCTCTATCCCCCTCTCTCTGCCCTACCCCCCACTCTCGTGTACTCTATCTCTCTTTCAAAAGTAAATAAACATGTAAAAAAAATATATATAGGGACACCTGGTTGGCTTAGTCAGTTGAGCGTCTGACTTCACCTCAGGTCATGATCTCACAGTTCGTGGGGTTGAGCCCCACATCAGGCTCTGTGCTTACAGCTCAGAACCCAGAGCCTGTTTCACATTCTGTCTCTCTCTGTCTCTCAAAAATGAATAAACATTAAAAAAAAAAAGTTAAATAAAAATAGTAAATTAAATTAATGACAAATAAAATTAAAACTTCAGTTCCTAAATCATACTATCCACACTGCAAGTGCTCAGTGCTCCTCTTTTGGACAGTGCAGATACAGACATTTCCATCATTGCAGAAAGTTCTATTGGACGGCAGTACTGTAGAGAATACAAACATACATAAGACTCAGACCATGCTTCCAGGAAACTATATTTCCAGGAAACATTGCAGATGTTTGTTTTGAAATGATCAATAGCACAATGTACAGAACAATAGTCTGACCTATTGAAAAGAGTGAGTTATGAAAGATCAGCTTTATTTCTCTCACGTATAATTATGTATAAATTCTAATGTAGTAGTGTGACGAAAAAATTACCATATAGAGCCACACATTATACAAAATGAGGTATACATAAATGTTCTTTCATGCAAGAGGAACTAGCATTTACTGGACCTGAACAACCCGAAGGTACTTAAAATGCCTTGTTGACTTTCGGAGACTTTTCAGGAAATAAGTCATTGATTTTTAAGTGGAATGTCACTTGAGTAGTAAAGTCCTCAAATTTCTCACAGAGTTCGTTCCTTCTCTTTACCCAGTAAGATTTGCATGTGCCAAGCCATAACGATGGTGATGCTAAAATAGCCTGGTCCAGAGTAATCAGTTTCTGGCAGGCGGCTCCCAGACATCCGGTGAGCCTCTTCTGCTCTTTGATGTCCCACATCCAGTTCACCACCCTCTCCCTCAGAGTAGGGTGCCTGAAGCATACATATTCTGACTTCTGCAGTACTCATTTTGAAGAGATGCGGAAGTGGCTTCTCCATAGTTCCCGACTCCGGGGGCCTCCATTTCTCCTAACAGCTGTGGGAGAGACTGACAGAGAGGTTGTCAGCATACTGTTCGTTGTTAACCTGGAAGCCAGCAGCACTCACAGAGCTGAACGGATTCTGCCCTCACCAGGGGCTCTTGTCCACCCCTCTGATTTCACCCATGCTGGCCACAACTATATCTTCAGCCTCATGTCTTTAATTCCCCCAGTGAAGTCTCCCACCTTAACCAAACCAGTTTACTCAAAGTCCTAGAGCATCTGTGTCCTTTGGCTTGTACTGCATTCCTATCTATCCGCCCTACCTCCAGTTAAGGATTTCTCCTCAAAACTTAAATACCTCTTTCAATCCACCCAACCCAGAAATTCTTTATCCCTCCTTTGAGCCTCTGCGGTATTGTCTGTACTATTGGTTTTTTTTATAACAGCTTTATTGAGATGTAATTCCTGTAGCCTTCAATTCACCCTTAAAAAAAACAAAACAAAACAAAACAATTCAATGTTTTTTTAAAAAATATTCAGAGTTGTAGGGGCGCCTGGGTGGCTCAGTCGGTTGAGTGTCCGACTTCAGCTCAGGACATGATATCACACTCCGTGAGTTCAAGCCCCACATCGGGCTCTGTGCTGACAGCTCAGAGCCTGGAGCCTGCTTCAGATTCTGTGTCGCCCCCTCTCTCTGCCCCTCCCCCGCTCATGCTCTGTCTCAAAAATAAATAAAAACATTAAAAAAATTTTTTTAATATTCAGAGTTGTACAATTGTCACCATGATCTATATAGAATATTTTCATTACCCCCAAAAAGAAACCCTGTACTCTTCAGCAGTCAGTCTTCATTTCCTCCATGCTCGCTTACTCCCACCCCCCAGCCCTAGGCAATGACAAATCTACTTTCTGTGTCTATAGATTTGCCCTTTCTGGACATGTCATATAAATGGAATCCTACAACGTGTGGTCTTCTGTGACTGGCTTCCTCCACTTAGCATAATGTTTTCAAGGATCATCCATGTTGTACTGTGTGTCAATACTTCATTCCTTTTTTAAGTCGGGTAATTTTCCATTATATGGATGGACCACATTTTGTTGAGCCACTCATTTGATGGGCATCTGGGTTGTTTCCATTGGGGGCTGTTATGAACAATTATACTGTGAACATTTGTGTACAAGTTTTTAGGTGAACATACATTTTCATGTCTCTTGGTTATACACGTAGGAGTAAAATTGTTGGGTTATATGGTAATTCTGTGTTTTTTACCTTTTTAGGGACAGTATGATAGATTCTGATACTTAAATCCTGTGATATTTAGTTTATCATTATTACATTTTGCCTTCCTTAGGAAATTTAAACCTTTGAGGGCAGGGGAAAAAAAGCCTTATTTTTTCTTTTTTTATTTATTCCACCCAGTACCTACCATCATGTTCACCTAACAATAACAACAACAACAAAACACAGTCACTGTTAAGACATGAAAATGTGTTGGAAAGGAGTAGAGTCTTGTGACATTCTCTTCCTTGTTTGATCCTAATTTATGTCCCCCTTTTCTGTGACTGCTGCATCTCTATTCTTTTCTAAAGTATTTCGTCTGCTGGAGGTCCGGGTAGTGGAGGTGAACTACCTGCAGATGGTCAGCGTACAGCACCCCAGAGGTCTGCACGTTTTGAGGGAAATGTGCTTTGGGGCACACAAGGAAGCTTCCAACCTGTCTCCTTGCAGACAGCACTGTTCTCTGCTGCTGAGAAAGGTCCGCTTGTGTGGAGTAATAAGGTACCTCCACGAAGCAGGGCTTCACAAGGTCTTTCTGCGTGTCTCTTGCCAATAATTAAAACATGTAAAGACATGATAAAAGCCATTAAAAGGAAAAAATACCTTCCTGCTTTTTTCTGCCTTGATCAAACCCTATGAAAACAACTTTAGTAAAGGAGAGGAAGGGTGCCAAGTTTATAAAACAGAGGCCCTACATCTGTCTTTGGGTCCACCATGAGGGGCTAAGACCGGAAGTGTATTTTCCCAAACTTTTGCCGGCAGGAAGAACTATACTAGACGGCCTTGTGGGTAACTGGTTGTTTTCTCAGTTGGTGAAATCACTGGGTGTGTTAAGCAGCTGGTCTGGAGCTAGTGGGGCAACAATTCTGTCTGGTTGTCTAGCAGCAGATGGCAGCTGTGGGTGATGATCGGCAGAAGGCTGAAGGCTGAAGGCTGCACTTCCCAGTCTGAAAGACAAAGTGCAAGTCAAAGAGAAATGCATCTCATTGGGACCTAATTGGTCTTTCGTGAGCCATTATCAAGAGTTCTTACAGTGCCTGAAAGAATTGATCTCTACCCAGAAGTTAAGGCAACACCAATAGAAAACTATACTAGTCCAGAGATGACAGATAAATGTAATTTGTGTGCCTCACTTATCAATTGCTTATGGCCACATGGAAGGCTGTGTTGGGAAGGATTTTTGAGGCCAATTTCAGGCTCAGCAGGAAAGATGGTCATATACTGAATTAGTGGTGTCTGTAGTGAATACCTAAGAGATTAAGAAGTAGCATTTGTGTTGAATAGTTGCCCTAGACCTTGAGCTCCTCGATAACCAGGACAGTCTGTCTAGTCTCAGAACCTGGCTTATAGGAAGTCAGCAGTAGGGATGTACTGGTTGAATAAGTGATTTAATTTCCTAGTTTTGGAATTGGCCCATAATTCTCAGTAAATGACACATGTTAAATGCCTTAACAGTAAATGAATTTTTTGCAACAGAGATATTTCCCAGAGAACTTTGATTTTCATGGAGCTCTTGCCTTGATGTTTTCAAAACAGCTTTCCATTTTGCTACAATGAAACAATACATTTCAAAAGGTTTCCATTTAAATTGGCTACTCAAAACAAATTTCCTCATTTTCCATTTCAGTGGCCTAAAGAGGCATCTTGGTATTTTAGAAAGAATACCAGCCTAGAATTCAGATTTGGGTTTTACTTACAGCTCAGCCATGAACATACTACGTGACCATAAGCTAGTCACTTCTCCATTTTGGGTCTTAGTGCCCTCCAAAACATTAGACAATTGAAGTCCATGAGCTCTTTGATTCTGTGAATCAGGATAGAAGATGGAGAAGAAAGGGAGTTTCAACAAGATTATCTTACTCTCTTCAGCCTAGCTGATTTGCTTCTCTGATTTCAGCTTTCCTTTCTGTCCTAAGAGCAATGATCTTAGGGTAAGGAGGGGGGAATGACATTTTTAACGATGATCACTACAGTGAAGGGTCCACATAATGAAAGCCTTATCTGATGTCTCTGCAGAATGTTACATGAGATTTGCCCTATATTCCAAGATGATTATGGTGCACATGTTGCATAAAAATAAAATGTATCATCTCAGACAAATGTCTTGGCTGACATTCACCAAGGATCTGACAAATAAATGTTTTTGTATTTATATATATCCTGCCTGATTCAAAAAAAAAAAAAAGATTTAAGAAAGTTATGCTCAATACCATAGAAATAATGAAGCCTAGGGGCACCTCTCTGGCTCTGTGGGTTAAGCCGCCAACTTTGGCGCAGGTAATGATCTCACAGCCTGTGAGTTCACGCCCTTCACTGGGCTGTGTGCTGACAGCTCAGAGCCTGGAGCCTGCTTCAGATTCTTTGTCTCCCTCTCTCTCTGCCCCTCCCCCACTCATGCTCTGTCTCTCTCGCTCTCAAAAATAAATAAACATTGGGGTGCCTGGGTAGCTCAGTCGGTTAAGCGTCCAACTTTGGCTCGGGTCATGAACTCGCTTTCGCGAATTCAGGCCTGTATCAGGTTCTGTGCTGACAGCTCAGAACCTGGAGCCTGCTTCAGAATTTGCGTCTCCCTCTCTCTCTGCTCCTCCCCTTCTCGTGCTTTTTGTCCCTCTCTCAAAAATAAATACAGATTAAAAAAAAATTTAAATAAATAAATAAATGTTAAAAAAAAATTTAAAAAGAAATAATTAAGCCTAAAAACCTTTAGAATGAGAAAGGACAAGAGCAAAGTTGTTTTGTTGTTGTTGTTGTTGTTGTTGTTGTTGTTGTTTTTAAGCCATTATTTTAGGAAACTTAAACTAAGGAAAGCTTCCAAAGTTGAACATGAAATGTAACTTCCTCGTTCCTGTCAGTCAGAGCAAAGAGGGAGGTAATGGGCTACCTTGTTCTCCTTATCTGACAATAGCCAGGGTTAATTGGCTTTGGAGAAAAAAAGGAGACTGCAAGCACAATTTGTTATCCTTCCATGCTTGTTCTAATAGCCTCTTATCAAAGCAGTAGCTATCAGTTAATAAAGAAACTACCGGAATGTGAACAAGAGTGCCAGCATAGACCAAGCCTTACTTCTCTGGTTGTTTATCAGACTGTAGCTAGGCCACATATTTAGTAGCTGATGCTTACTCTTATGGTGCTTATGTGCTAGACACTGTTCTAAGTACCTTACCTATATTAATATATGAAATTCTTCCAGTAGCCATGTGAGTTAGGAACAGTGCTTTTAGATCTGTGATCTTAACCACTGCAGCATACTGCCTCTCCCATATCTGAAATCATGTGGAGATTTAACTCACCACCAGTTACACAGCTCAGCTCCCCAGGGATGAGCCGTCTCAGCTCAGAATGTTTCATTTACAGCAGCAGTAATCACTTACAAAGTAGACAGTTGCAGTGCTTCATAACTGGTTTGCTTTCTGAGTTAACTGGGTCTTTTCACATTGTTTTAAGGTGGCATCTTGAATTCCAAAGAGCAGTGTAGGCTTTCTTGAGCATTCCTTTGTCCATCTCATTACTGGGGTGCAGAGCACTGTACGTCAGCCATGTGTCTTCTCATTGTAGGTATCTTTAGTCTACATCAGGCTTGCTAAATCAGCCAGCTCCAGCTGAGCTGGAGCAGAGGAGGTGGCTGCCTGGAAAACTGTGTTGAGAAGGGTTTGCAGGCCTGGTTCAGATGTGATGAGAGAAAGGTTCATGACTGAATAGTAACATCTGCCATGGGCAAGCACAAGTGTATGTCTTTGCCATCCACGATCCAGGTCAGGATCAGAGGTTCCCTCCGAACTGCGTGGCTTCTGAGGTTATTTTTCCTTCAAGAGGAGAACAGGCTGTAGTGATTCACATAATTCATTAATTCATCCTACAAAAATTTATTAAGTCCTGCTTTGTACAAGACACACATTAGAAAGATGAATAAGTCAAAGTTTCTATCTCCACAAATTTTCTTCCAGAGATCTATAAATTTTAGCAGTTTCTATACAGTGAGATAATAAGCATTCTTAGAAAGTACTGTTGGAGCACAAAGGAAAGAGCTGCCGTCCATGCCTGGGAAGGGCGGACAGGTGCCAGTTAGTCTAAATCCTAACTCAGTTCCCATGTGTGAGCCTGGAAGGGAGTGTGTTTTGAGAGCCACCTGGCATCACCAATGTCCCCCACTGTTTTTGTTACTATCATATTCAGAATACATACACCACCCCCATTAGTAAGGCATTTCTTTTGAGTCGCAATGCAGTGGAACACCCAGGAAGAGAGAATGAAACTAATTCATCAAGGGTGCGCCGGGGTGGCTCAGTTGGTTGAGCGTCTGACTTCAACTCAGGTCATGATCTCGCAGTTTGTGGGTTTGAGCCCCACATCAGGCTCTGTGCTAACTGCACAGAGGCTGGAGCCTGCTTCGGATTCTGTGTCTCCCTCTCTCTCTCTGCCCCTTCCCTGCTCATGCTCTGTCTCTCTGTGCTCTCAAAAATGAATAAACGTTAATAAAAAAAAATTTTTTTTAAAAACTAATCCATCAGGTTGGGTCAGTATTTTACAAGTATAGCTCTGAGTATGACCTTTGGGTAACATGAAGCCAGGGAAATAGGGAGTCAGTACTGGACAGGTGAAATAGGACACTAAAAGGAAAAATCAGGAATGCCAGGGATGAGCCAGCATTGGCATTTTCTCCCAGGCCAGTTCTGTGTCCATTGGGAAATCCGTTCTCTGCAGACATATGGAAACTACGGGGAACAGTGGTTGGGGTCAGAAATGGCATCACTGGGGCTGAAAAGCCCCAAAGTCATTTTGGAGCTAATCTTTGTATTTATCCTGGTTAGGATTTCTGTAGCCTGTTCCCTTAAGAGAAGTCACAAGGCTTTCACGTTTCCCTTCTCAGTGCCTTGTGAAGACAGGTACGTAAAATCCCCACTTGCAGGTGAGGAAGTTGAATTTGTGGTGTGAGATTACACAGTGATTGAGCAAAGACTCACAAGCGAGCGCTTCCTCTCTCTTACCCCCACATTTGCCTTTAAATTTAATGCTTAGAATGGTGGTTTTAAGAAAATAATAAAGCTTTATATTGTATTTAATCATCAAAAAGCAAAAGATTAAAACCAAGAAGACACTTTAGAGATAATCTTATCCAATTCTCTTGTTCCAAGATGTGGAATCTGAATCCAGGGGACATCTCCCAGGAACTTGAAGGGTCCAGCCATTAAAAGCTACTCAGTCCTCATGGTTTCTGTTTCTGACTGGAAGCCACTGCCTTCAAGAGCTGTTTATGAGCCTCTGCTTCTCCTTCTGGGACTCAATTTAAGGACTTCTGCTGGGTCCCTGCCCTCAGTTTGCATCTGGGTTCAGGGCCTTCCCGTCACAGTTGTTAAGAGCCCTGACCCCACCCATAGATTTCTGTCCATTTATCAGAGTCCCACCATTTCTGTTACAACTGCTAACTTCAGCTTGCAGCAACAAAAAAAAAACAGCTTTTGCAGTTCAAAAAGACTCAGATTGCTGACTGAAAGCATAAGGTCTCCCTTTCAGGTGTTATGTACTAGTTCTACGCCCTTATCTGCTTCCGTCTGCTTCACCTTGCACTGAAGGATCTCTTTCTTGCCCCTTATGAAAGGTCGTAAGAAGTAGACAGTGCCTCCAATAACCTGATGCTTCCCTAAGTCCCCTAAACCTTTGGCCTCACTAAACCGATTATTTTACCGCCTGTAGCAGCAACTGGGAATTTTTCTGCCCGAGATGGGGGGTTTCTTATGGCCTCACCTCCCACCTCATCTCTTGCTTTTCTGCATTTAGACTTGCTCACTTCCAGCTCCCCATTCCTGGTACCGTTTCTGAATTATTCATGACCCTGTTGGTTTCAAGTGAAATAGACCCAACTTGAATTACCAGAGACAAACAGAAATACTGGAGCATTGCACACAACTGAAAGAAAGGTTAATCAGGCACACTTTGGGAAAAGCCGCAGTTCGGGAGTAACAGGAACTGGGGTTCTCCCTGCAGACAGGCTTCTTCCGTAAGACAGGAAACATGGCTGCTGGCAGCGCAAGGGCCTCCAAATTCATAGCTACAGTCACCCCACATGGATTTGCCTCTCATGTCCCAGATTCAGAACCGAGAGCCCAGCTTGGGTCTCTTGCTTTTTGGGGGGCTAGTCAAGTTGGGCCAGAGAGGCAGGGTCTGGAGCGTGGTTAGCATGGGGGAAAGAGGCAGTCCCCATCAGAAGGTGTTTGCTGTTACCAGAAACCCCAAGGGAGCTGGGCTTTCAAAACTAAAGGTGTCTGATACAAACCTGAGAGTCCATCACAAGAGGAATGACTCAGAGCAGGTTGGAAAACAAGAGGCATAATATGCTTTTTAAAAAATACTATATATTCAATTAAAGCTTTCCTAACCAATTTTCCCTTAATTGACTCTCCTGATTAATTAACTGTGCACTCTCTTGTTAAAGCCTTATCTGGTACCAGCAGAGGCTGGATGCTTCCAAATAGTAGTCTGGTTTCTAGAACACCTGCACATTTCTGCTCCCACCAGTTGAGGGGTATGCCTTCCAAAACCTGGGAATGCCAGATGGACTTGTAATTACACTGTTTAATGAAGTATCCTCCTAATGAAAAAACAATGCAAAAAGGAAGTTAAGAAAATCAGGTTTGATGCAGAAAGAATTGAGGACAGCCAGCAGCTAAAAGCAATGGCTCTTCTGCAGTGGGGGAGAGGGTTTTACCTTTTGTTCAGAAGAGGTTCTGGAGTCTCATCCCCTGTATTGAAATTCTAGCTGTGTTACCTTGGGCAGTAGCAGCAGCATCTTGAGACTTAGTCCTTTATTGTAAAATGGAAACAGTAACAACTTCTTTGGGGGAACTGTTAGGATTAAGCAAGATGATGTATTTAAAGCACTGAACACATTTTTTGGCACATAGGAAGCACGCGACAAATGAGAGATCTTGTATCATCGTCATCATCTGTATTATAATTATTATTAACAGCCACTACTTGAAGGGAGACACATATATTGACACTGTTTCACACCTAGTCTTATGTTAAATGGTATAATGAGAGGATTTTATTTCTATTAAAGAATTTAATAAACATTTCTTTTAATAACAATCAGAGGTGATTGCTTAACCAGAGAGCAAATTAATTAAAATTAATTAACCATTAATTTTTTTAATATAAAAGGAAACCTCCAAAAAGTTCTAGAGATACATGAAAACCTGACTTATTAGGATGAGTCTGTAGCAAGTCCATCCTCCTTCCCAAGTATGTTTGGTTTTTATAAAAAAAAAATTTTTTTTTAAATGGTTAAGCCAGGGGAAAAAAATCTGAAAGCAGGGGAGATAATTAGAAAGTCTTCATGTAGCTTTAAGGAGCATCTTTGTTGCAGCAGAAGCCATGTTGCCTCTATTCATAACTCTGCTTTCTGGACCAGTATTCTAGAAGTTGGTACTTTCTTTTCATTTGTGTTTTTCACAGAGGGCAGCAAAATTTAGTTCTAAGTATATTTCGGGCATCTGGATTCTAGTCAGCATTTCTGGCTCTGTTTTAGAACCTAAAGTCTGCGGCTTATTCCTAATGTGGAAAATGGAATAATCCCCCAGGCACAAGAAGAAGAACTCCAACATTCAGGCTGCCGTTACTATAGCGAGACAGTGCTACAGACATCACAAGACTTGTTATACAAGGAAACATGATTACAGCGGATTAGAGAAACTTGCCAGAGCCTTGAAGGATTTATTGGTTTTTGAATTCTGAATGAGACATAAATATGTTTTTTCCCCCTTAATTCTGGACCCCATATGGAGAAGGTGAGAAAATTCTTCAGCAAATTCTAGAATGCTTAGCTGCTAAAGATTGGTTGGGTATCATGTCCAAGTCATATTGCAAAGGGCATGAATGCTTGCTTGGCAGAGATGCAAAACAGTCACTCCTTTCTGTCTGCACTGCCAAGTTAGTTACTGCCCTGTCTCCCACTGGGAGAAAAATGTAGCTCCTTGGGGAGTCTTCTGTAAGGCAGCATGGTGTAATGGAAAAAGCAATGCACTCAGAGGCACGAGGCCTGGATTGCAGCTTCTGCACTCCTAAGTGCTGTGATTTTCAACAGGTTACTTAAACTCTCTGAGCCTTAGTGTCCTTTTGTCAAATACGGAGATAGTAATTCCCATCTCAGAGGGTGGCATTGAGGATTAAAGTATGTTAAGTATCATGTAGGAAATCTCAAACGTTAGTTGCATTAGCATCAAAATGTCAGCCTGTAGTACACACATGTGAGTTCATAGATCTCAGAATTTTGCTGATATCCTAAAGGGAGGCAGTTAAAAAATAAGGATTATCTGTCATCTTATCTATTCTCCAGATTCTTTGGTTTCTCTGGAAGCTGAAGAGATAGCATGGGATAGTGGTTAGGAACAGCTTTGGAATCAGACAGACCTAAGTTTAAATTCACTACTTGCTAGCCGTGAAGCATTGAACAATTCACTTGACGTCTGTTACCTTAGTTTCCCCATCTGTAAAATGGATACAAAATAGTACCTTAACTGGGTTGCCTAGGTGGCTCAGTGAGTTGAGCATCCGACTCTCAGTTTTGGCTCAGGTCAAGATCTCACAGTTTCATGGATTTGAGCCCCAATTCGGGCTCTGTGCTGATGGTACAGAGCCTACTTGGGATTCTCTCTTCTCCCTCCCTCTCTGCCACTCCCCTGCTCACGATGTCTCTGTCTCTCTCTAAATAAATAAACTTAAACCTTTAAAAAAAGATAGTACCCCAACCATTCTTTATCCCGTTGTCCTATTTTATTCTCTGTATGGCACTTATCGCTATCTGAAATTATTTGTGTTGATTTCCTGCCTTCTACTCCATCCCCCACTCAGATCCCCATAAGGGCAAAGACTTTATATGTGTTGTTTACCACTTTACATGTCTTGCCTAAGATAGTGACTGGTACATTATTGTTATTCTTTTCAACTTTAACTTCTGTTTTTTAAAAAATTCCCCTCCCAGTATCATGACTAAATTTATATACAGTAGCTGAGTTAGAAACCAGGCAGAGGTGTTTTGTATTTGGAAATACCTGTGTTCTTACAGTTGAGTTTCTCTTTCCTGAAGATGCTTACTCAGCCTTCAATGGCACAGTTTGACTTGTGACATCAGAGGATTGACAGACAGAAGTCTGACTCAGGGACTGAGCTAGGAAAGAGCATGACTTTCAGCCCTGCTCACCCTTTGAGGGATGGCTGGACAGGGCTCAAAAAGGTCTTGGATTTCAGTGCATCTAGGAAGGTATTTAGCAAATTATTTTTAACCATTTGGATTTGGTACAGATCACCAGAGGAATCTGCTGTCTGTGCGTAAGTGAAGAATGAGAACGGAAGGACTAGGTGTAGCTGAGGGGGAGAGAACAGCCTTCCCTGCTGCTTCCCAGGGGAACCCAGGACCTGGCTCCCTCCCCACCTCACATCCCCACAGCATCTTCTTTGACTTGAATAGACCTAGCACATTGGACACCACTAAGACTCCAAGGTGCTCCACAACCACTGAGAGTTAGGCACACTGCAGATAGAATACGTTTGGCCTGAGTTTCAACCTCACTCATTAGCCCTCTCCCTGGGAAGAGGTGGCATTCATGGCAGTGAACTGTATGCACAACAGTCACTCCTTTCTGTCTACACTGCCAAGTTTGATACTGCCTTGTCTCCCAGTGAAAACCGAGTCCTGAGAAGAGGAGCTCTTGACTCTCCTACCTCGTTCTTCCAAGCCCTGTGAACTGGTTCCTCTAATTCTTGTGGGACCAACCCAGGCCTGCAGGCAAGGCAAGGATGGTTCCTGAACACCCAGGGGTTGTACACAAAAGGTTGCATGTATGTGTGCTATGTGGGTGGAGGCTCAATGTCTTTCAATTCTCCAGAGGTATCTTTGGTCTAAAGTAGGTTTGGAACCCCTGGCCTAAGGGGACCTAATATTTTATATATTTTTTATATTTTTCATATATGTTTTGTATTTATATATATATATTTTATATATATATATATATATATATATATATATATATATATATTTTGTTTGTTTGTTTGTTTAGTGTTTGCGAACTCTGCAGCTTTGCTCTCTGGCACCCAAAGCTCTGTGGGTGGGTCGAAGATGTGCAGCTGCCCAATCTTGTTGGGGTTTTGCATTATGGCTATCTCATCTCTTCCTGACTTTGCTCATTTGCACGAACAATTAAGCCAGGCCCATTGGCAGCCAAGTCCCAACTTGTCCACACAGGGTTTGGTTGAAGAGGATAGTAGGAAATTCTATAACATCTGTCCCAAGATGTCTCTGTAAATTTGGCGTGACGAATAAGATAAAGCCACGTCATCAAGAAACGTATTAGTCCCCTCAGTTTCTTTGGTCACAAAACATTCCCCACCGTTCTCATACTCTTAGTGGAGGGGCGACAGTAGAACAAGCTTTTCACTGACGAAGCGCAGGATGAGCCCTGCGTTTCTGCATCCAGAAGAACGAACACTCATTCCCCTTCTGCCCAGCACCCTCCACTGTGGCCTGACTAGATTTCTTACAGGCCTTCAGAGTTAGTCCATGTTTTAACTACCCAGCCAAGTGCTTCTGCCTTGCTCTTACCACAAAAGTCTATTAACTGTAAGGTCTGGAAGTGAAAAGCTGCTGCTAGGTATGAGTGTTCCTTTTTTTTTTTTTTTTTTAATGTTTATTTATTTTTGAGAGAGAGAGAGAGAGAGCATATGTGTGCATGCATGTTTGGGGTGGAGGGGTGGGGGTGCACAGAGAGAGGGAGAGAGAGGATCCAAAGCAGGCTCCATGACGACAGCAGAGAACCTGACGCAGGGCTCAAACTCAAGAACCGTGAGATCATGTCCTGAGCCTGGGACACTTAACCAAACTGAGCCACCCAGGCACCCCTGTGTCTTTGTTACTTGAATACTTCATCTTCAGCAGGAGGGTGGCAGCTTCTATGTATTGAGTGTTTATCACATGCCAGGCTCTGTGCAGTACTCTATGACATTTGTCTCATTCAGTCCTTATCCTGAGGCAAATGCCAGTATTCCCATTTTACAGATGAGCAAGTTGAGGTTCAGAGAGGTATAGTCGGTGATCAGGTATACAAAAAGTGTAGGGGTGCCATAGCATAGGAGGACCCAAGGGCCACCAGCGGATATGAAGCAGAGGCACTATCCTGAAGCTGAGTCACAGGGTAGATGAAATTTAGTTTGGAAAAAGAGCTGAGACCCAGAGTCTGAGGAAAGCACAGACACTTATTACCATCTCCCTATATTACTCTTGTTTGGTCTTTGTCATTTAAGATGCAGATAATCACCTTGACCAGAATTCTCGTCATCTGTATGGGATTAGTATTCGTTGTTTTCTGAATTAGAACTATAGACACTTGCCTGTTAGTCTGGTCTGGCTTCCCTCCATCAAAGTCTCACAGCCACTTCCCATTGACAAGCACAGGCCCCCGGTGAGTCCTGCCTTCAGTCCCTGTCCCCTCCAGCCCACCTTCCAGCGGCCACCAGGCTTCCTTTCTGTCACATGGATCTGAGCGTGTTCCTCAGGGACTAGGAGGCTAAACTTTGCCTTGGGAGAAGATTGGCCCCTCGGTGTGGCAGTCACAGCCAGCTCCCGCGCACAGCAGACTCCAGACCAGCTCTCAGACTTGTCAGTCCCTGCCACCCTGGACTTCTCCCTGTCCCCTGGCACTTACTCTCTCTACCTGGCAACTGCGTGCTCATCCTTCAACCTTTCATCGTTTCAGAAGGCTCCCCTGGGTCTCTTCTCACCCTTGTCATACTGGATCATCATTGTTAGTTTCTTGAGAATAAGAACAGTGTCTTAATTACCTTTATATTTTCATTACCTAACATATACCTGACATATGCACACCACTTACTAAGAACAATTTTGAAAGAATGAATGACTGTTTGACTCTAATGGGGAAGTGAAGGTGAGGGATCAGGGACATAATAAAGAGAAGGTCTCCTTCTGTCTACAGTAATCTCACAGTGCCGTTGTCTCATGTATATGTATATTTGTATCTCATACATATATGCATTGGGTCTGATGGAATTGCTGGTATGAGAAATATAGATGCTTTCCCAGCATTTCACGTATTCTCTTTCTCTCTCTCTCTCTCTCTCTCTCTCTCTCTTTTAGGAGAACTCAGAAAAGTACTTCATGGACTGCTTTTTAAGATAACTCTTTTAGGATTAAACTCTGTATCAGTCCGACTCTTTGGTTTGGAAGTTAGACACTAACTCAAAGAAATTTGAGCAAATGTGAGGTTTCATATGTCCAGGTAACTGAAAAATTCATGGGTAGTTCTAGCTTTAGGAAGTGCTAGACCCAGGTGTTCAAAAAATGTCCATGGTGACCTTCCTATCTCCTTCTCTTGCCTGGCTTTTCTCTGCACTGCTTCATTCTTGGGCAGGCTCTCACCTCGTGAAAACAAGATGGCACTGGTGGCTTCAGGCTTACGTCCCCAGGCTTAGCAACAACCGTGGAAAGAGAGTCTTGTCCCTATCGGCACTGAGGTCCTGTTCCACCGGTTGCTAGTGACCCAGTTACCATGATGGGGGCAGGCGGGTAACTCCCACTTGTCAGAGCTGGGATATGTTCCCATCTCTGGTGGCGATGGGGTAGACAGCCCACCAAAATCACATGACCTGAGAGTCACAGAGAAGTTGTGAAAAATTAGGAAACTGGTGTGGTTATCCTAGAGATAATGATGCAGCAGGCTGAGCAAACTGAGTGGCAGACATCCTTCGAGGTTACCTTTCTTTTCTGTTGCTAATAGTTCTCTTATTTCCTAGAGCTAAATGGTGTGATAGACCCCAAGCAGGTGGCTTGTCTTGTCCTTTTTCTGTAAACAACTGACCCCCTGCCCCCAGGTTTGTTAAAAACAGTCAGCTGACTGCTTTCTCTGACTTACTTCTTATCCTAGCCTTTGTGATTGGTCCAACAGCTCCATTGTGCGAGAGCCACGGAATAACAAATGGACGGATTTGAATACCACAGTTTCTCCTGAGGACTTGTGTTTCTTGATAAGATCAAGGCACAGTTAAATTCCCAGGGGTTTTTAATTGGAATCCTGCCATAAGTTCTCTGCTACCATATAGATTTAAAGCAAATACTGTTCTCAGGAACGTGCTCTCCCTCTACTTTCTTTCTGTAGTTTACTAGTGATTTTTGATCTTCACTGCTTCTGACTGCCACTTGTCACCATGACCAAGCCACAAAATACCAATATTGGTAGATCCTTTTTTATTTTTTTAATGTTTATTCATTTTTTGAGAGAGGGAGAGACAGAGTGTGAGCAGGGTAGGGGCACAGAAAGAGGGAGAGACAGAATCTGAAGCAGGCTCTGCCCTCTGAGCTGTCAGCACAGAGCCGCATGTGGGGCTCAAACCCACGAACCATGAGATCATGACCTGAGCTGAAGTTGGACGCTTAACCGACTGAGCCACTTAGGTGCTCCAGTGGATCCTTCTTAAATGGGGAGTAATAATAAAACTTTACAGCACTTTGGCCCTTGTTTTATTTCTTCCAACTGATAGTTTCTTTTCTTTTCCCATTGCACTTCCTATACTTGTTTCCTAGCATGCTTTCCATCCCAATTTGGCTGCTACCTAGCAATTTTTTTTTTTTTTTTTGAACTCCTACCACCTACCAGGACAGAAATTGTAAATTACGGAGTACCTGTTTCTGTTAATGATATCAGTAGGCCTTTTATGAAAATCATGCCATTTCTTTCTCTTAGCAATGCTTTATGGGATGCGTATCATCATCACCACTTAAAAGAGGCTAAGTGAGGATAAATAATTTGCCCAACATCCTACAACTGGTGGAATATGTGGGATTCAGTTCCGAGTCTGCTAAACCTCAAAGCCCTTTCTCCAAGAATTAGGCTAGGAACTCTAAGATACTAGAATAGTATAAGGTCCAACTTCTGACCTGAAGTCAGAGGGATAAGACTGACACATTTGAAATAAGAGTGAATTTAAGGTAGGGTCGCTTCTAAGTGCCATGTGATATGGTAGAGTTGACTGTTCAAGAAATGGTGAATTCTGCCTCCCAATCCCACTCTACTGCTATCTGAACCTGACTGGGAATATATATAAATATTTAATCAAGAGTTTATTTTAAATGTTACCCCAGCCCTTGTTGCACAGTATACTCATTCACCACTTTGTTTACAATGCACCGTAAATTGAGACGCTATGTCTCCTCACCCTTCTGTCAAACCCAGAAACATTTGTGAGCCCTAAGTGTCTTTACACATGTTCACCCTTGTTTCCACTGCCTTTCAAGTTTCATGAGCTCTTTGATAAGCACAGGTCACAGTTAGGAGCTCTCCTTTGCACACCTGATTTGGCAAGACTAGCCAACGGGAGGTTTTTATCTCTGCCCTGGATGTCTGCAACTTGGTTGAACTCAGTGCAGGTCAGTTCAGCAGAGGCCTACTGAGTGCCTAGTCAGTGGCAGCTGGCGTGCAGGGCCCTGTGTAGGAGTACAGCTTGTTCATTCAGTGTCTGTTGTCAGGCCCCTTGGAAGCACTGGTGGTTGTGACACACAGGGCAAGGTCTCTATTTTCATGGAGCTTCGTAAACAAGCAAACAGAAGGTGCTTTCTGCTCATGTTGAGCACAAAGATGAAAACAAAACAGAGTGTTGGGATCAATTGAATTGGTTTGGGAATGGAGGAAGAGAAAATACAGGTCAGGAGTTGGACAGTTTATTCCAGCAGGTGAGTACAGGCTCTTCTGAGAAGGCAGCATCTGAGTAGAGAAGGGAGCCAGACCTGTGAGGGTCTGGGGGAAGAGCCTGTGGGCAGGGAAGCATCCTGTACAAAGACGTAGGTTAGGAACAAGGTTGTTCAACCTAAGAAACAAAGGAAATGTAGCCAGCATGATGAAAACACAGGGAGTGGGAGGCGAGTGGTAGGAAGTGAGGTTGGAGACACAGGCAGGGAGCAAGCAACAGGGGCTCTCATAGGCCATGAGAAGGAGCTAGTGTTGTGTTTTAAGCATGAGAGTGACAGGGAGTGATTTGCATATTTTTTAAAGCCTTGACTGCTATGTGGGGAATGGATCAGGGTGTGAAAAGGTAGGAACAAAAATGTTTGGTGTGAGCGGCTGAACAAGATGAGTTATGTTCTTATAATTATTGATGTTGTCCTATACCTGGTGGAGAAATTTGAAGTGGGGTTTTCTCCTAGAGGCAATGATGTGTGTCAATAATAGCTCCTACTTATTGAACATTTATCAGTGCCAGTCACATGGCTTACCGTGCATTTCTCATCAAGTCCTCACACATACGAAGAACCTTATGAACTGAGTTTATTATCGATGTCACTTTTTATAAAGGAAGCAACTGAAATGGGGAGACCCTGGATACTGACCGCTCTTTAGTGAGGAGAGGGAGCAGGAATGGCATGATGGCCAGGCACCAAACTCCTGGAAGGGGGCTGGGAGACTGTCAGTAAGTACACTGGAGTTTGGCGGTGACTTTGAGGTGCAAAGAAGAGTCAGTCCTGGTGATGGTGAAGAACCTGTGTTAGGAGCACACATCCAAGGGCAGCCTTCACTGTGTCAACCACTGTGGCCAGTGCTGTGGGAAAGTCTTAGATGAAATGGATGCTGATGCTGGCACTTAA
The DNA here is from genome assembly GCF_018350195.1 of Panthera tigris. NCBI lineage: Eukaryota > Metazoa > Chordata > Mammalia > Carnivora > Felidae > Panthera > Panthera tigris. Next base: position 52,541,724 of record NC_056661.1, read on the forward strand.
CAGTTCAGTAATTAGAGGCGCCTCTAGTGCAAACTAGAAAGTAGGTCCAACTTCTGGAAGGAGAATTTGTTGATATACTTAAAATGTCAGAAAAAGTCCTGGTGTATTCACTGAATTCCTGCACTTTCTCCAAGGTCAGTTTTAAGCTAGCATGGTCTTGGAAAATCTGTCCTGACCTGTCTGTGTCCTCTACCCCCAGTTCATCTTGGTCCTTTGTCTCTTTCTCTCTCTCTGTCCCCGCCCCCGCCCCGCCCCCCATCACACGCACACATACGAATGCCAGGAACTGGGCTTTCTGGGGCATCTCAGGAGTTCCAGGGTAGCTTATTCTGTCCTGTGTGTTCACCTTGGGACACAAATGATCCCCAGTTGGTGATATGTTTCCCTCAAGTGCTCGGGGCCTTTTCGCAGCCCCAAGACATCATCATGACCTCCTGAGGACCAGGTGCTTATGTAGGCACCTAATAAGGGTTGGGTCCTGCCCCTTTGTACCTTGAGGTACCAGGAAAGCTGTTGGAGTCCAATCTGCTCCTACCTTTAGGAACCATTTTTGGTTTTATTTTTGCATTCCTTTCTTCTTCCTGTGTTGCTCTTAATTTGCTCCCAGCATTCATTTTAGCAAAACGTGTTTATCATTGGCCAGGCTCCGTATCAGTTGGTAGAAAAGCAGTTCTAGGAACTGAACTTAACTTGTTAGCCAAATACTCCATGCATCAGCAGGGGTAGTAGCTGTCAGTTGATCTGAGTTTTATGTGATGAGATTTTTTTTCTTGTTTTTTGTTTTCCCCCCTCAGACGAGAACTACTGTTTGCTAGCACTGAGATCATCAAAACCATTTCAATTTAGGTCTTTGTGTGAGAATATATAGCTCCCAAAGATACAGGTCTGGCCTAGGAAAGTGAGGACAAAAAGTAAATAACGTCGGTAGAAGGGGAATGATTATTGATACCAGGTAGGTTGAATGGCAACTCACTTACTTTTCAATGATATTATACAAATCAAATAAAATCCTATTCCCTTTTATTTTATTTTAGTTAAGTATTATTGTCCAAAATGAAAATCAGATGTTTTTCTTCTTTTTCATTTTTTTTTTCCAAAGCAAATGGTTGCAAACACTTACTTAATATAATTTACTGGAGCTTTTTTTTTTTTAAAGAACATTTACATTACTTTCTTTTATGCATGCAGTAACTTTTGATCAGAACATGACTCCACTCTCTTGTTTAATGTTGAGCATCTGGATTAAAGGCTTCTTTTAATCTTAAATACAGATTATGACTCTCTTTCCCTTTAAGCAAACCGCCATAAAACCTTGGCTCTTTTCCAGTTTTCTTCATTAAAGCTCTCTTTATTATAGTGTTTTTGGATGGCAGTCATTAAATGATTGTTATGCACAATGGGCACTTGATTATAATTATTTAACTGGCAATCAGTTATTGCAGCAATTTGGTGGTGTAATTAAAAGGGAGCATGTTGGTACCTGCCAGCATCTTTGAGATCTTCAGCTCTGGATTAGGGAAAGAAGCAGAATCTAAACATATGAACAGGAAGAATCAAGCACTTCTATGAATGGAAGCTTTTCTTTTATTCTTCCCCAATCTGGTTCTTGGCCTCTTTCTTCCATAAGGTGGGTGAACAATAGTGATCAAATAAGATGCGGGTAAGAATTTTTGTGCTACAAACTCCTGAATCAATCAATACATTCAGTAACAAATATAAATTTGCTCCATGTGCTGAGAAATGCTGAATGCATAGAAGTATATTTATAGAAGTCTGCTTTTTTAAACACAAACATTTTTTCCCACTCTGATCTAGGCATTTCAGCATTTCTTTCATGACCTATAAATGGCTATGGGATGCCACTAGCAAAAAGTTGGCATAAAAGATGAGTGGCATTCACACCACACCTGGAAAGCCATTAATCACTAAAGAAGTTAGTAACAACGTGATTCCCAAGTTAAGATGGTCCACTGCATGATTCAGAATTCTTTGAGCGTGACAAACATCTAATTCTAACCAACCTTAGCAAAGAAGACATTTCTTGGCTTATGTAGCTGGAATGTTATTGGAACCGCTATTAGGACTAAAGGAAGAGCTGCATGAACCAGGGCTCAGGGTTAGGAACTGGGACCCAGTTCCTCTCAAGACTCACTTTCTGTTCACCTCTCAGCTGAGCCTACCTGTGTTTGGCCTTGTTCTGAGGATGGGCTTCTAGGCCTTTCCCCATGGCAGGGAATGTGGCCATTAGTAGCCCCAGATTCTGATCTTCCTTGCTGAGCAACTCCAGTGGCAACATGTATCTTCCGTCTCTCATAAACCTGTCTCAAGGAATCACAGTACTTCTGATTGGCCGTACCTGGGTCATACACCACCCAGTGAACTAATTATTGTTGCCAAGCCAAGGAAATGACACATATGATTGGCCAAGCCTAGGGGTACCTGCATGGCTTAGTCAGTTCAGCGTCTCACTCTTGATCTGGCTCAGGTCATGATCTCAAGGTTTGTGAGTGTGTGCCCCACGTTGGGCTCTGCACTGACAGCACAGGGCCTGCTTGGGATTCTGTCTCTCCCTCTCTCTGCCCCTCCCCCACTAGCTCGCTCTCTGTCTCTCTCTTTCAAAATAAATAAAAAAAAACGATTGGCCAAGCCTGGATCACATGTCATCCCTGGGAGTAGGGTAAGGAAGATGGAGTCTGTGATTGACCGTCCTATCAGAGACCTTGATGTGTCCCCATAGGTGGTTCACCAATGACTAAGAAAAACACAATCATTATTTTAGAGAATGAATGTGAAAATCTGAATTGTCCAAACCTAAAAATGTACTCTACGTGTTTTCCCAAAATGGATCTCCTTCTTTCTTTTAGAAGTATTCCACCTTTGTAAGACTGAGTTATAAAAATGTCCATCTAAGTTTCAAATGATTGCCTAACTTTATCTGCAGTCATCCTTTTTAAAAAAAAATTTTTTTTAATGTTTATTATTTGAGAGAGAGAGAGGGAGCAAGCAGGGGAGGGGCAGAGAGAGAGGGAGACACAGAATCAGAAGCAGGCTCCAGGCTCTGAGCTGCCAGCATAGAGCCCGACTTGGGGCTCGAACCCACAGACCACGAGATCATGACCTGAGCTGAAGTCAGCCGCTTAACTGACTAAGCCACCCAGGCACTCCTCTGCAGTCATTCTTGAGCCCTGAATAGTGTGATCCGAGGACGGGGTCCTGACGAGATGGAACAGGCACAAATAAAGATGGCATGGCCACGGTAGCTGCGCTACTACAAGGGACTAAGGGTCCGGAGTTCCAGGGAACACAGTTTTCAACTACTGCCTCAGAGTATCAAACCACTTAACCACAGTTCTGGATAATAAAAATCTCCATTTTTCTCTTGGTTTAGTTCCACATTTGAACCTGTGAGGGCAAAGGCTAAACAGTCTGCAAAATGGCAGACTTAAAGAGCAAAAGGCCTTTATTTTTATTATTTTTTTAATGTTTATTTTGAAAGAGAGAATACATGTCTGAAAGGGGGAAGGGCAGAGAGAGAGGGAGACAGAGGATCTGAAACGGGGCTCTGAGCTGACAGCAGAGAGCCCAATGCAGGGCTCGAACCCACAAGCCATGAGATCATGACCTGAGCCAAAGTCAGATGCTTAACTGAGAGCAACTGCTCATCTGACGGTGGTGCCCAGCAAAAGACCTTTAAAGTGAAAGAAAACATTCGATGAAAATTTAAAAGTGCTTTTCCTACCCCTCCCCTTCACCAACTGAACATGATCTAATCAATAAGGGAAGTATGAATCATGCTATTTATTAAGCATATAAGGAAGATAATCAAATTGTCCAAGCTCAAACTTGAATAAAAATAAATTCTCAATTTCCTATTTATCTTATTAACCAATGCACATTTATTTTTGTTATGTACTTATTTGTACAACTGAGATATTTAAGTTCAGCGCAACTTAAACCACTAATGAAATACTACCCTACCTGAACTCTGGAGCGGGGGGCAAGGAATCCACTTCTTCAAATCAAGTAAGTGCATGTGTATTTACACACACACACTTTTTTAGTTTGTGGATATTGGACAGTGCTAGAGGAGTTTCTTGGGAATCTAATCTTCTCAATGGCAAGCTCCAGCATTGCCTCTGCCAGTAGTTGAGTTCATAGGGACCTCATGCCAATTTTCTTTTCACATATGTGAAATAACAGTTTGGCACATAGCAAACAAAACAGTGACACCATAGAGAAGACTAGTGCTTTTTAAGAAGTGAAATGGGCAGATTCAGAACTAATTTTTTCTCTAGGTGAACTGAGTTTAAATTAAATTAAATGTTGCAAGAGATTACAGTATTTGTGTGACTTTCAAAAAGTCAAAGGCCGCGGCAATAAAGTATTTTCATTTTATAGAGTTTTTCTTGGAAAGGCTGCGTGCCATATGACAGCAGAGTGCTTAAAAACCCAGAGGCTGGTGCCAGCACAAAATCCAAACATCATAAAGTTACTTCCAAAGCCCCGATAATTATCCGTCCCCTCTCTTGGAACAGAGCATCTCTCAACTAGACCAAATCTGCCAGCTCAGAATCACCTTCCTAGCCCAGGGTTTTGAGTATGAAGCTATGGGGAAGGCACGTTCGCCGGGAAGGAAAGGAAAAGTTACTGAACAACAACTGTCAGATGAATCAAAAACCACAGACATTAGCACTGTCCAAGTGAGCATTTTTTTTTTCTCTAGCAAAATTTCTTTCTTTCTTTTTTTTTTTAACCAAAGAAAGACAAGGGAGGCCAACCAATGGCCCAGGGGCTGTGGCTGTATGCATATCTGGTCCTTTAGTCAGTTTTTGAAAATCCAGCTAACTTGCTCCCAGCAAAATGCCTACCTCCAACCCTCTCCACTTAGAGCAGTATGCCTTTACCAGATTGGATCATTCTGAAGTAAAGGGGCTGCTTGTTCAGGCTTTGCATGCTTCGGTGGTACCTTGGAATCAGTAAAAAGCCTTGTGATCTGTGCTTCTCTGCTTCCCCAATTTTACCCAAAGGGTGCTGGGGGAGACTTGCCTTCTGCCTATGCTGCTTCTATACGCAGAAGCCCTCTGAAAGCCTTGCTGACCAGGACTTGAGATCCATGTTCTTCAGTGAATTTCCATCAGAGGGTCTCTGCCAAGTCACATAAATCTGTCAAAGAAGGCTTGTCTAGGAGAGCACCGAGTCCCTGTCCACAGAGTGTTGGCTCAACAACCATCCTCGAGTGCTTGCTGGCCAGGCCTCTCGTCTTTCCCACCCCCTTCATTAGACTTCACTACCACCTGCTAATGCATCTAAAAGGAGCAAGAGGTCTTGGTCACAACAGATGATTAGAGTTGATGCCAGAAGTGTAAACAAGTCATAAATTACTCTTAATTCTTCTTGGCTATGGATGCTGTTAGTCTTTAGTGATGGAAAAATATACTCACTTTAATCTCTTTTATTTATATAATATAATAGTTGGTCTTCTCATATGACTATAAATCTCACTTTTCTTTAACAAGCATTTCCTAAGCATGTGCTCTAGGCAAAGTACTGTGCAAGCTGCTACTCTTGAGAACAGATAAGGGAGTTCGTGTTTAGTGGGCACAGAGTTTCAGTCCAGAAAGATGAAAAAGTTCTGGTGATAGATGGTGGTGATGGTTGTACGACAGTGTGAATGTACTTAATGCCATTGAACTGTACATTTTAAAATGGCTAAAATGATAGATTTTCTTAAATATTTTTAGCACAGAATAAATTAGAGGTCTTAAACTTTTTTTTTCAGTAAAGATTATTTGTTGTAAGATGTCAGTTCCACATATATCCTATCCTATATCCAGCAAAATAAAAGTGTGTGGGACTAACCACAAAAATCTAGAATTCTACATTTCTTGTATTTCACGTAGCAAGTACTGAGGTCATTATTTCACTGATTTCTCCTATTGTCAGAATACTATATAAGGTCATATTTAAGTTAACAAATGATTATCCTCTGCGATCGAAGTGAAGAGTCTCAGCAATTGCATTGTAAAACGAACCACTGAGTCAGGCCTTCTACTTAACATCCATACCACAGGGCCCCAAAATGACCAGAGCTTTGTTGAGCTTGGGGAACAGAGAATCAGATCCTGTCTTGGGGCCTGCTAAAGTGGAGAAAGCCCTGGCCTTCAGGCTCTGGTCCCTGCCTCTGCCTTTGGCCAGTGCTATAAGTGTGGGCAGGCCATCTCATCTTCATGGGCTGCTGTGTCCTAATCTGTAAAATGGGAGTGAAGATGCCCTCCATGCAGGCTGTTGGGAGTAAACATGCAGACACTTGTGAAAACACTTAGTGCTGGGCTGGGGGCATAACAGGTGATAAGTCAGTGCCATCTCCCTTGCCCCTGAGGCTTTTGTGACAAAGGATCCTAATGCAGTGGGTGTCTGAGACAGCCTCCAGAGCGCCCTTCATCCCACATGTGTGGGAGTACGTGAGCCTCCTCCTGAAAATCTTTTCTCCCTCTGCTGATACCCAGGTCTCCTCTCCAGTCATTCTCTAAACTCTGCTCTCCTGCTCTGCCTGCCTTTGAACTGGGAAGTTCATGATGCCAATTTATTGATGTTGTGTGAGAGGGGAAATGGCCCGCCCCCGGCCCCACGCCACCAGCAGCTGTGGAAGCACAGCAGTGCTCCGTGTCTTTTGGTGTTGGATCTCCTGCTCTTTCATGAGCCCAAGGCCTCACTGTCTCGCTTCTCAGACCCAGTACCTTTCCCTAGGGTTCAAATGTCTTCCCCTTGGTTTCCTGTGACCTCTTGTCCCTCAGTTGGGAGCTAGGAGCAAAGGAAGGTACCTGTTACCCCAGACCTGTCTTTTAGTCTGGTAGCTTGGCCCCAGCACTCCCTCTTCCTGCAGGTCTGCAAAGCTGTACCTGGAAACTGTTACCCTTCCTTCCTTGTGGATCCACGCTGTTCCTCTGGCTCCAGAGGACAGCCCGGCCTTGTATCAGACGTCACCAAGACCTAGAATTCAGTTTGTTGAAGATTAAAGTACTTTGATGGGTGGCATAAATTATCAGCTTCCCCAGGTTCATGACATCTGACTGATAAACATCTGGGTGATAAAGAGCTGGGCACCCCTTCCATACCAGCACTGCAAGCTAGTGCCAGGCTACCAAGTTTGTGGTTTCAACCCTTTTATTATTGTTTTTAACTTTTTAATTCAAAACTGTGTAATTTATATACAATTAAATCTTAATTGTGTACAGATCTTCAGTATACATCTCAATTTTTATAATCTGCGCATCTGTATCAATACTACCCAGACTGAGATTCAGAGCATTCCCTGTGCTCCAGAGCCTTGGAACCCCTTCCTGTCAGTACCCCCACAAAGGCAACTACTGCTCCAATCTCTATCATTTTAGATTGGATTGGGTTCTCGTCTTTTCTGCACCTACTCCCACCCTTAAATCCCAATTTTCTATTTAATATCATTTAAGAATTCGAAATTGGTTATTGCCTGTTGTGACCGAAAAGAAACAAAGTAGTGGTCATTTTAGAAATGCTTCTTCTGCCCTCCCCACCTACAAACATTCTAATGTGCCCTCTGTCCCCACCAGCCCCATCAACCAGGTCATGGTCAGGGAGGTGAGATACCCACCCTTTCTGGTCAGTTATGCTCTGTCCCAGAGTCTGAAAAGGAATAGAAACAGAAGCTCTGGGACCTTAGTCCTGTTTTCCTGGGCCCAAACCTCAAGGTATAGTACTTTCTAAGCTGAACAAGAGTGTGGTTCTTAGAATCATCAGATACCAATTGAGCTTCCAACATACTCAGATTCCTGTTTTCCTTTTTCTGTCAAAGTAGGTTTATCTTTCCCCTGATTATGTTTTTAGTTTCCTCAGGAATGAGGAATGCATTTGATGAGGAATATCACCATCGCACTCCCCTTTCAGCATGTTAATGTTGACCATCTTGAACTGTTTGTACTGGGGAGTATTATGAGAAGATGATTTTATAGGAGGTACACAGAAGCCCCCATTTTGGCATGTACTGCCATACTCAAATCCGTATATTTAAAAATGGAGCTTAGTCTGTTTATCCTACAGTAAAAATACATACAAGAAGCTATTATTATATTGACATTGGAGCCAAACAGGAAATCACAGGATTCACAGATGTTATCTGCTTTAATGCAGTGGGTTTTCTACACACTGACTTTGTAGCCAATCAGGATAGACTCCACAAAAGGATTTAAGGAACATGTTATTGACATAATGTGTATTTCTTGGGCTTTGCAGACTATATTGTGTTCCCAGAGTTCTGAGGGCGAAAGTGAGAAGGAGGCTTAGAGAGAGATGAACAGCAAGAAAGAATTGAGATCGATTCCATCATTACCATGAAAATATAATTATAACATTCTTTAATATGGGGTAGATTTTGGTATAATTCAACAATGTATGTAAGCACTTATTATATGCACAGAATTGTGCCTAAAGCAGTTTGCAGCCCAAAGGGAAGGTAATATGTCAAAAGGAGTAAGTCCTCAAAACTGTCTTTTTAAAATTTTTTTAATGTTTATTTATTTTTGAGAGAGAGAGCATGATGAGGGGAGGGGCACAGAGAGAAGGGGACAGAATCTGAAGCAGGCTGCAGACTCTGAGCTGACAGCACAGAGCCCGACACAGGGCTCGAACTCATGAACCAGAGATCAGAGACCTGAGCCAAAGTCAGATGTTTAACCAACTGAGCCACCCAGGCACCCCAAAACTGTCTTTTTCAACATTTTTATCCATGATTTAGATTAGGACAAAATTGGCACATGTAGCTGATTCATGGGTGATGCTAAACCTGGAAGAGACTGAAAACAAGCCCTAAAGAGATCATGACAGACGGGAGGCTGAACCTAGAAAGTTGAAATACAGCAGGCACAAGTGTAAGTCCTTAGATCATTTTTTACAAAGCTTCTGTGAGTATTGAGTGGGGGAGATACAAAAACATCAGCACTTGGGAGAAGAGGTTGTGGACGCTTGCAGGCACAGCGTGGGTGAAGCAGTAATATGAAGAGGTGTAACAGTAGCTTCTGCACTGTGAACTCATGCTTCTCAAAATTCCATTACACACACTCAAAGCTGCTGAACAGAAGGAATAGGCGACCTCATGACTGTGTGTGGGTGTGGAGGACTCACATTTATGGGGGATGGACTTCATACCAGTCGAAGGGCCCCGGTGGCCACTTGTCAGAGGGATTGTGGAAGAGATCTGTGTGCCCTGTAGGTTTGGAACAGGCCTCATCCAACCCTGATTCCCTATGGTTGTTTGTGTGCACGTGTGACCTCAGCGCACAGTGCAGGGTTGGGTGACCTCCAGTAAGATGGCCATGGGCTAGAACATCTGGGGAAGGAGGCAGGAGCTGACATGCATCTTGAAGTGTGACAGAATTGAGGAGTACAAGGTGAAGATAGACAGGCATGGGATGTGAGGGGTGTGTTGGGAGACAATGCAAGAGAAGTTTGGGTCAATAGGGTGGAACAATAGAGTGAGAAACCCTAGAGGATGGAGATTTGGACACCCTTGTTCTCACTTGGTCTCCTACAAGGACACAGGGTGACACAGACCCCAACCCTACAACCTTGGTGATGTTAGCAGTTCCCTGTTTTGTTGGTTGATAGGCAGTGGGGGTGTCCAGACCAAACCACTCAAAAGTTATTTCTAGTACAGAAGGGTCACAATCAGTTTCCTCTTTTTTCTCTCTCTCTCTCTCTTTTCATGTTTATTCATTTATTTTGAGAGAACACATGCTCACAAGTGGGGAAGGGGCAGAGACAGAGGAGGAAAGAGAAAATCCCAGCACACAGAGCCTGATGCAGGGCTTAAACCCACAAACCATGAGATCATGACCTGAGCTGAAATCAAGAGTCAGTTGCTTAACCAAATGAGCTACCCAGGCGCCCCCACAGCCAGTTTCCTAAAGGCCATGGGGGAAAGGCACCTTGTCAGGACATGAGCAGTAAGGCTTATGCACCTGCAGCCTCAGTGGAGGTTTTGCATTTGTACCAATGCTATGTTTCTAAACTTTCCAAAGCTTCAGGTTGTCATTCCCAGAGGCCACCATTCTAACCAAGTTTCTGTTTTGCCTTTGTTCATAAATGAGGCTTGAGAGAGCCCTTCTGTAGGTAAAACACTTTATCTAGTTTTATTTCCAACATTCATCCTTTATTTTCTCTTAACTGAACAGCCAACAGCAAGATGCAGAGCGTATTCAGGGGACATTGACTCAGTTCATTTGCACTGTAAGGACTTGCACTGCATCGTGTTACTTTTTGCAAACACATCACAGTTGTATTTCCAGGCATTTTCTGCACAATGGCCCTATGACGTGAGTAAGTTAGGGCTCATTCCCCTCTTGCAGATGAGGATATTAATGCAGGAGAGGTGAACTGAAGTGGGGAGAGTAGTTTAGTTAATGTGGAGAACAGCCCATTTTACGAATGGAAAGGCCATTGGAAGTGGGACATTTTTGCTCTTTAACTAAAGAAACATTACAGAGAAAGGGTTTGGCGTTGGCAAGGCCAAGTTAAACAGGATACAGCATTCTCTCCCAGTGTTTCCACCACCACGCCCCGTCCTCACTCCGGTGCTTGCGGGTCACTTCCTAATCTGTGAATGGGTTCGCTGACCTGTAAGCAAGGATGGGAGGTGGAGATTTCACTTGCACAAACCCATCGAAGGAAGTCATTCTGCAAGTTTCCCAAGGATGAGGGAATGTTTTTTTCTTCTCCCTCTGTTGCCACTCCCCCTCCTGTTCCACTGTAAAACAACCTCAGCCTTACTACCCGAGCAAAAACTGTAACCCAGAGCTACGTTCAGAGGCCTGCTGTGGCCGTGTTTATCTTGGTCTTCTTTGGAGGCTACTGAGGTTTTGTGCCCCCCCACTAGTCCAGTGCCTCTAAAAAGACATTTCAGGGCTATCAAAGAGACTGCAATATCCGGGGGCCATTTAAAAAGCCAGAGACATGTTCTGTGACTCATCACCAAGTCCTGATATTCAATAATCCCATCACCCTAGGGGGTCCCAAATACTGTCTCATTTGATCTTCTACCCAGTTTGAATAAAGAATCAGGAGGGCTTTACAGGCTGATTGCATAGGATGCATTATCATTCCTTCTGAAGTTAGGAAAAATAAAGCTGTTATTGCTTGAATTAAAACAAAATAAACACAAACCCATAGGACTTTCCTAATGTCCTTTCTGATGTGGCCTTTACTGGGTGTTTCTTGTGTTTGTAATTGTGTCAAGTTCTAAGTCCGTCATTCTGCTCCATGATTTCCCTTGATTTTCCATCGTCTTCTCCTTGTCATACTCAGATGCTTCTACTCTGTCTTCATGCAGGTTGTACAGAGCTTGTTTATTCCCTCAAGACACAAAGCAGATCATTTGCTTAATTTTTATTTTCAATGTTGTCTGTGAGTCGTCATCATGGGGCAGCTTTGGTACATGAGGCTGATCTTTGTTCCCTGGAAGTCTCTGCCAATATTCCGGCCTGTTGTATACATTCACTGCTATTATCGTAATAATAGTTTACAGAAGCCCAGATTATGATATTTTAATAATATAGAGCCCTTTGTTGGTATAAATGCTTCATGCAAATTGGAATGAAATATTAAAACCGCAATTTTGGCTGTACTTATCAGTATACAAAAAGATTGGACCTGATTCCTCAGATAGAAATGAGCCCTTGTTGGCAATTTAGGATTTCTTCATGTCTTACATCGTAGTGCCCTCATTTTAAGAGCAAAGAAGTGGAGATCTAGGACTACTCTTTGGTGAGTTTTTGGTCAAGATGACATTGAGTTCCAAGTATCCTGGCTCTCAATCCAGTATTTTTCTCTCCTATGTTTAACCCCTCTTTTTGTATACTTTCCTAGAAGCAAGGCTGTGATCTCCAAGTGGAATTTCTGTAAACTCAATTCCAGCATGCTCCAGTTAAAAGAATCCTAAAACAGCAATTTTCCAAGCATGCAATCAAGGGCTATGATTCCTGTTCTCAGGATTATAGCTTTGGGAACTTTGCAGTGTAGACTCCTGTGCACTGTGGCTGCTGAGGGAGGGGCCTAACACCTACTGTGTATTCTATCAGGCTTGTCCTACATAGGGGCTTTGCTATTTCAGGTGGTATCATTTCCTACCTTCTCACCCTCCATCTACTACCCCGCTTGGATTAATCTTCCGCAAACACTGGTTGTTACTGATCACTGCTGTGACCAAACACCATCCTCCGATCAAAGCTCCAAACTCTGTGACCAAACACCTTCCTCCGATCAAAGCTCCAAACTCTTCAGCTGCTTCTCCAGCCCCCTCCTGCCCCCCCGCCAGACCACTGTCCTCACCGTCTCCAGAACAGGCCATATTGATTCCCAATCTTCTTTGCTCTTGTAAAAGCTCTCCTCCTGTCTTTGGTTCAGGCATGCCCACCCTGCAGGAGCCCGGCCAGTCCCACTTGTTTGACTCCGTCCTAGGCCGTGCTGCAGCCTGGCTGTACATCCCTCAGGCTGACCTCCTGAAATGTGTGCTGATTCTATGAGAGTGTACAACTGCAGCCGTTGACATCCTGATTGCATCACTGTCCTGAGCTCTGGTCTCTGAAACTCAGCTATGAGCTCCCAGAGAAGTTCTCAGACTTTCTCAGTTCACAGTGCTCTCAGAGTCTCAGGGATTATTTCACAGAGCCACTGGGCCAAAAGAAATACAGGGAGGTTTCATTTATGAAGCATTTAGGACTCAATAAGTAGTCCTGTCCTAACAGTTGAATAGCTCTTTGAAAAAATACTGCACACAAATGGAAAGAAAACATCACTGTTTTATTCTGAAATAAACACAATTATTTACTAATAGGTTATAGGTTCCTGTTGGGTACTGCACAGCTTCCCAAAGCTTGGAATCAGATGGGACACTGACACATTCCTTTCATGTTCTATGTTTTCACATAATACTTTTATAATACGACTGCCCAAAACCCAGTTTTGCAAAGGTACGAGATCATCAAAAAGAATATAGCACAAACTAAAATGTTGAAGCTGTAAACTACCTTGATTTGGTAGTTTCTGTAGTGCCTGGTAGATACTGTGTATCATGTTTTCCTGAAATTTTTAAAATATCCCATCCCATGGTACAAATTCACTGCAGTACCCCGAGGCACTGAGGCACACGCTTTGGGAACCACACCTCTGGTGTAATATCTCCCATGCTTCTCTTGTGTGTTCCCCAAAGTGCATTGAGCAATGCAATCTTCATAGTGGTAGCCAATTAATACTTTATGAGGATTTTAATCCTTGACCGTCTGATAGAGGCCATAAGCATCACAAAATCAGCAGTGTGTTGAGTTCTCTGGCATGGCAATAATTCAAGTTAAGTCCATTTCAGTATCTTTTGGGGGAATGTGTAAAGGAAATTCCTATACTAAATGGAGGTTGGCTTAAGTGTCCTTTAAATTCCATTCCACTGGTAAGGTTCTTTAATTCAGTAGAAGCCATATGTCATAGAGGATCGACATAAGCACAACGGCATGACAAGAGGGTTAAGTTTAAGGATGAAACATCTCAAACCCCTAGGAAAAAATATAAAAATATTTGAATTCTAACTTGCTAAATTTGATATGGAGGTAGAGACATAAAGCCTCTGTTTCCTTAATTAATAAGGTAGATTCGTTGATAAACCGTTTTTCTTTCAGTTGCCACAGAAATTGGCCATATAGGAGGACACTGAGAAAACCACAGTACATATCAGAAAAGTAGAAGTAGCACACACAAAAAAATCTGATCATCTATAATACAACTAAAAAAATACAAATTAAGAAAAATTAATACATGAGAATAAAATGCCACTGGGAGTTTTAAAAACTCCTGTTGGGTCAGTGAGGAAATCAGAATGAAAATGGTAGATTATCTAGAAATAATGTGAACATGCTACACATAAATATTTTTTGACACACTAATATAATACTTAGGAAAATTTACCAACCTAAGTTCTCTTATGAATAACAAAAATGAATGAAAATAAGAGAAATGGTGCATCAAACTTAGGACATTATAAAAAAATTAACCCACAGATGGCAGAAGAAAAATCTTAGAAAAGTACCTACGACACAGTAAGCACTTAATAGATGCTAGCCATTATTATTATTTACCTGTCACAAAAGTTGAGGAGTTTCTATTTGAATGGTACAGAAAAGTCTCCTGGATATAGTACTAAATTTGAAAAGCAAGGCTCACTTTTGAGATAGCTGGGGAAGGTGGAATATGGACTCCATATTAGATGATTGATAGGATTGAATTAATGTTAATTTTCATGAGTATGATGATGTCATTATGGGTGTGCAGGAGGGTGCCCTTATTCTTACAGGACACATGCTGGTGCATTCAGAAGTATCATGATGTCTGTTGTATACTTTTCAGTGATTCGGTAAAAAATAAATATAGATGAAAAGAAAAATGTGGGAAAATATCAATACATTTATGTGAATAAGATCAAGGTGTTGATTCAAGCTTCCTCTAAGTTTGAAGCTTTGCAAAAGATAAAAAAGATATTACCAAAAACCAAGGTATAGGACATGTGTAGCGTGTTTTTTAAGAACCATATGTGTGTGTGTGTGTGTGTGTGTTTATATGTCTACATGCTTGTATAATGCATGAACTCTAAGGGATATACCAGAAATTGAGTGATTGCTACTGGGGAAAGGAATTGGTTGGCTGGGGACAGGACTGGAAGGAAACTTAGCTTTTGAATTTGTACTGTATGCTTCCATTTTCTATCTTAATGGGAAAAATAAAGCTATTGTAATGTTTTTTGTTTTTTTTTAAACCCTATGTCCTGTGCTCAGTTTCACTGTTGTGCCATCACTGTATAAATGAAGTAATTTATGCCCAGGGTGGGGCAAAGACTACTTACGAAGTGCCTTCACTCTGTGCAGATTTCTTGGATGGTTCCCTCCTTGCTCTGTTGGGAGTCTGCTGTGGGTTTCCTGTGGGTCAGCAGCCTGAATGCCTCCTGCCCCAGCATCCGGCCCCCTCCCGCACACAGCACCCTTTGACTTTGGCTCTGTGGGGGTTTCATGAAGACGTTTTCACAGCTGGTGGAAGGTGGTGGGCAAATGGGACGGTCCTCAGAGGCAAAGGTGTGGGCTTCCTGTTTTTGCTGTGACTCAGACATGTGGGAGAGCGTTTCTGTTCAACACTCTTAATAAATAACTTGCTCACCCTGACAAGTGAGACTCCCCAGTGCCAGAGTTCAGGACAAGAGGCACCTGATCCTCTAGGCTTCTTCATGGTGAAAACCAGAACTGACAGTCTTTTGGATGTGGCTTGTGGTGCCAGTGATTTCGGAGCTGGAAGGGATATACCTGAAAGATCCAAACTATCCACTTTATAAATGAAGCCCCTGAGGCCAGGAGAGGTCCACTGACTTGGACGAGTGACACAGCCGGTAACCAACCATACGGCCCCTGAGCTATCTCTGCAGGGTTCTTTCCATGACCCTGCAGCCGCCTGAGAGGCTGGGGACTCTGGCGCAGGCCTTAAACTCATTACACTGGGCAGATGCTTACTTTCTCTCAAAAGAAAAGGGTGCAGTGCAGTGTGGCCTAAAGGTCAAGGAGGGAGAGGGGGATGAGAAAGAAGGCACGGTTTACTAAAAACCGTTATTTTGTCCATGCAAGGTCTCACAGGGAACCCAATTCACCTCTTACTTGAAAGAGACTGATAAACTTGTGAGGATTTTATCCCTTGCCCTCAGAGTATTAAAATACTAACACTGAAGACTTTACATAGAATATTTGAGAACTTTTTTTTCACTATTAACTTTATTAAGAAATACTTCAGGGGACGTCTGGGTGGCTCAGTCAGTAGACGTCTGACTTCAGCTCAGGTCATGATCTCACGGTTCGTGAGTTTGAGCCCCACATCAGGCTCTGTGCTGACAGCTCAGAGCCTGGAGCCTGCTTCGGATTCTGTGTCTCCCTCTCTCTCTGCCCCTCCCCTGCTCATGCTCTGTCTCTCTCTCTCTCTCTCTCTCTCTCTCTCTCTCTCTCTCTGTCAAAAATAAATAAACATTAAAAACAAAAATTTTAAAAAAGAAAAAAGAAATACCTCAGGGGGCACCAGGGTGGCTCAGTCAGTTAAGCATCTGCCTCTTGGTTTTGGCTCAGGTCATGATCTCAGGGTTCATGAGTTTGAGCCCCAAGACAGGCTCTGCACTGACAATGCGGGGCCTGCTTGGAATTCTCTCTGCCCCTCTCCCAATCATGCACTCTGTCTTTCTCAAAATAAATAAATAAACTTAAAAAAAAATAAGGAAATACTTCAGACTTGCAAAAAAGACTTAGTGAGTATAATGAAAACCTACATACTACACTCAGCCAAAGCAGGACATGGACTATTTAGTTGAAGCCCCGGCCCATCTCCTGATCACAGGCCTTCCCTCTCCCCTCCCCAAGACGTAAGCCCCGCCCTTAATATAGTACTTATCATTGCTCTGTGTGCCTTTATACCCTGACTGCATGTGTGATGTCTCCCTAGATAAGGTATCACCTTGTTTTCCATAAAATGTCATAGAGAGGGTGTCATGTTGTACATATCCTTCCACTATTATCTTTTTCCACTCAAGAGTATATTTTTGAGGAGGAGCCAAGATGGTGGAACAGCATGGAAGTTTTTTGTGTGTCTTGCATCCATGAAATACAGCCAGACCAACACTAAACCATCCTACGCACCTAGAAAACTGATTAGGGGATTAACACAACAGTCTGCACAACCTGAACCACAGAATTCAGCAGGAATTCACCCCAAAAGAAAGAGCACGAAGAAATGACAGCCAGGAATTTAACCAACATAGATACAACAAGATGTCTGAACCAGAATTTAGAATCACATAATAAGAATACTAGCTGGAGTAAAAAATAGAGTAGAATCCTTTTCTGCAGAGATAAAGAAGTAAATAGAATGAAATAAAAAATGCTATAACTGAGCTGCAATCATGGATGGATGCAGTGGCAGCAAGGATGGATGAGGCAGAATCAACGATATAGAGGACAAACTTATAGAGAATAATGAAGCATAAAAAAAAGGGAGATTAAAGCCAAAGAGCATGATTTAAGAATTAGAGAAATCAGTGACTCATTAAAAAGGAACGACATCAGAATCATAGGGGGTCTCAGAAGATGAAGAGAGAGAAAAAGGGGTAGAAGGGTTATGTGAGCAAATCATAGCAGAAAACTTTCCTAACCTGGGGAAAGACACCCATATCAAAACCCAGGAAGCACAGAGGACTCCCATAAGATTCAACAAAAACCAACCATCAACAAGGCATATCATAGTCAAATTCACAAAATACTCAGGCAAGGAGAGAATCATGAAAGCAGCAAGGGGAAAAAAGTCCCTAACCTACAAGGGAAGACAGATCAGGTTTGCAGCAGACTATCCACAGAAACTTGGCAGGCCAGAAAGGAGTGGCAGGATATATTCAGTGTGCTGAATCAGAAAAATATGCAGCCAAGAATTCTTTATCCAGCAAGGCTGTCATTCAAAATAGGAGAGATAAAAAGTTTCCCAGACAAACAAAAGTTAAAGGAGTGTGTGACCACTAAACCAGCCCTGCAAGAAATTTTAAGAAATTCTCTCTGAGGGGAGAAAAGATAAAACACACACACACACACACACACACACACACACACACACACACACACCAAAAGCAAAAAAGATTAGAAAGGCCCAGAAAACACCACCAGAAACTCCAACTCTACAGGCATCATAATGGCAATAAATTCATATCTTTCAGTACTCACTCTAAATGTCAATGCACTCAATGCTACAATCAAAAGACATAGGGTAACAGAATGGATAAGAAAACAAGATCCATCTATATGCTGTTAATAAGAGACCCACTTTAGACCTAAAGACACCTTCAGATTGAAAATAAGGGGATGGAGAACCATCTATCATGCTAATGGTCAACAAAAGAAAGCCGAAGTAGCCATACTTATATCAGACAATCTAGACTTTAAAATAAAGATTGTATCAAGAGATGCAGAAGGGCATTATATCATAATCAAGGGGTCTACAGACCAAGAAGACTTAACAGTTGTAAACATCTATGCGTCAAGTGAGAGCACCCAAATATATAAATCAATTAATCACAAACATAAACTCATCGATAGTAATACCATAATAGTAGGAGACTTCAACACCCCACTCACAGCAATGGACAGATCATCTAATCAAAAAATCAACAAGGAAACAATGACTTTGAATGACACACTGGACCAGATGGACGTAACAGATATATTCAGAACATTTCATCCTAAAGCAGCAGAATGTACGTTCTTCTCCAGTGCACATGGAACGTTCTCCAGAATAGACCATATACTGGGACACAAATCAGCCCTAAGTAAGTAAAAAAAGATCGAGATCATACCATGCATATTTTCAGACCACAACGCTATGAAACTCGAAATCAGCCACAAGAAAAAATTTGGAAAGGTAACAAATACTTGGAGACTGAAGAACATCCTACTAAAGAATGAATGGGTTAATCAAGCAGTTAAAGAGGAAATTAAAAACTATATGGAAGTCAATGAAAATTATAACACCACAACCCAAAACCTCTGGGTCGCAGCAAAGGCAGTCATAAGAGGAAAGTATATAGCAATCCAGGCCTTCCTAAAAGAAGAAAGGTCTCAGATACACAACCTAACCTTACACCTTAAGGAGCTGGAAAAAGAACAGCAAATAAAACCCCAAACCAGCAGAAGACAGGAAATAATAAAGATTAGAGCAGAAATTAATGCTGTCAAAACCAAAAAAACGGTAGAACAGATCAATGAAACCAGAAGCTGGTTCTTTGAAAGAATTAACAAAATTGATAAACCACTAGCCAGTTTGATCAAAAAGAAAAAGGAAATGACCCAAATAAATAAAATCAAGAATGAAAGAGGAGAGATCACAACCAGCACAGCAGAAATGAAAACAATAAGAGAATATTATGAGCAATTATATGCCAATAAAATGGGCAATCTGGAAGAAATGGACAAATTCCTAGAAACATATACACTACCAAAACTGAAACAGGAAGAAATAGAAGCTTCGAACAGACCCATAACCAGTAATGAAATCGAATTAGTAATCAAAAATCTGCCAAAAAACAAGAGTCCAGGGCCAGATGGCTTTCCAGGGGAATTCTACCAAACATTTAAAGAAGAGTTAACACCTATTCTTTAAGCTGTTCCAAAAAATAGAAATGGAAGGAAAACTTCCAAACTCTTTCTATGAAGCCAGAATTACCTTGATTCCAAAACCAGAGACCCCACTAAAGAGGAGAACTATAGACCCATTTCCCTGCTGAACATGGATGCAAAAATTCTCAACAAGATATTAGCCAACCGGATCCAACAATACATTTAAAAAATTATTCACCATGACCAAATGGGATTTATACCTGGGATGCAGGGCTGCTGGTTCAATATTCGCAAAACAATCAATGTGATTCATCACATCAATAAAAGAAAGGACAAGAACCACATGATCCTCTCAATGGATGCAGAGAAAGCATTTGACAAAATACAGCATCCTTTCTTGATAAAAAAACCCTTAAGAAAATAGGAATAGAAGGATCATACCTTGAGATCATAAAAGCCATATATGAAAGACCCAATGCTGATATCATCCTCTATGGGGAAAAACTGAGAGCTTTTCCCTCAAGGCCAGGAACATGACAGGGATGTCCACTCTCACCGCTGTTGTTCAACATAGTACTGGAAGTCTTAGCCTCAGCAATCAGATAACAAAGAAATAACAGGCATCCAAATTGGCCAGGAGGAGGTCAAACTTTCACTCCACAGATGACATGATACACTATATGGAAAACCCAAAAGATTCCACCAAAAAACTGCTAAAACTGATCCATGAATTCAGCAAAGTGGCAGGATATAAAATTAATGCACAGAAGTCAGTTGCATTCCTATACACCAACTGTGAAGCAACAGAAAGAGAAATCAAGGAATCAATCCCATTTACAATTGCAAATACCTAGGAATAAATCTAACCAAAGAGGTGAAAAATCTATACACTGAAAACTATACAAAGCCTATGAAAGAATTTGAAGAAGAAACAAAAAAATGGAAAAAGATGCCATGCTCCTGGATAGGAAGAACAGATATTGTTAAAATGTCGATACTACCCAAAGCACTCTACATATTCAATGCAATCCCTATCAAAATAACACCATTCTTCACAGAGCTAAAACAAATAATCCTAAAATTTGTATAGAACCAGAAAAGACCCCGAATAGCCAAAGCGATCTTGAAAAAGAAAACCAAAGCAGGAGTCATCACAATCCCAGACTTCAATCTATACTATAAAGCTGTAATTATCAAGACAATATGGTACTGGCACAAGAACAGACACTCAGATCAATGGAACAGAACAGAGAACCCAGAAATGGACCGACAAACGTATGGCCAACTAATCTTTGACAAAGCAGGAAAGAATATCAAATGGAATAAAGACAGTCTCTTCAGCAAGTGGTTCTGGGAAAACTGGACAGCAACATGCAGAAGAATGAACCTGGACTACTTTCTTACACCATCCACAAAAATAAACTCAAAATGGATGAAAGACCTCAATGTAAGACAGGAAGCCATCAAAATCCTCGAGGAGAAAGCAGGCAAAAACCTCTTTGACCTTGGCCACAGCAACTTCTTACTCAACACATCTCCAGAGGCAAGGGAAACAAAAGTAAAAATGAACTACGGGGACCTCATCAAAATAAAAAGCTTCTGCACAGCGAAGGAAACAATCAACAAAACTAAAAGACAACCAACAGAATGGGAGAAGATATTTGCAAACTACATATCAGATAAAGGGTTAGTATCCAAAATCTATAAAGAACTTATCAAACTCAACACCCAAAAAACAAATAATCCAGTGAAGAAATGGGTAAAAGACATGAATAGACACTTCTCCAAAGAAGACTTCCAGATGGCCAACTGACACATGAAAAAATGCTCAACATTACTCATCATCAGGGAAATACAAATCAAAACCACAATGAGATACCACCTTACACCTGTCAGAATGGCTAACATTAACAACTCAGGCAACAACAGATGTTGGGGAGGATGTGGAGAAGGAGGATCTCTTTTGCATTGTTGGTGGGAAGGCAAGCTGGTGCAGCCACTCTGGAAAACAGTATGGAGGTTCCTTAAAAAACTAAAAATAGAACTACCCTACGACCCAGCAATTGCACTACTAGGCATTTATCCACGGGATACAGGTGTGCTGTTTCGAAGGGACACATGCACCCCTGTGTTTATAGCAGTACTATCAACAATAACTAAAGTATGTAAAGAGCCCAAATGTCCATCGATGGGTGAATGGATAAAGAAGATGTGGTATATATATACACAATGGAGTATTACTCAGCAATCAAAAAGAATGAAATCTTGCTATATGCAATTACGTGGATGGAACTAGAGGGTACTATGCTAAGTGAAATTAGTCAGAGAAAGACAAAAATCATATGAGTTCACTCAAATGAGGACTTTAAGAGACAAAACAGATGAACATAAGGGAAGGGAAGCAAAAATACTATAAAAACAGGGAGGGGCACAAAACAGAAGAGACTCATAAATATAGAGAACAAACTGAGGGTTACGGGAGGGGTTGTGGGAGGGGGAATGAGCTAAATGGGTAAGGGGCATTAAGGAATCTACTCCTGAAATCATTGTTGCACTATATGCTAACTAATTTGGATGTAAATTTTAAAAAATAAAAAATAAAATTAAAAAAAGAGTATGTTTTTGAGATTCATCCATACTGCTGCGTGTAGCCCCAGTTCAGCCATTTTCACCAGGGCAGAACATTTTATTGATCACATATTTGCAAACATATGCATTCTTCTGTTTTAACCATTTAGGTTGTTTTCAACCTTTGATTCAAACAATGGCCCAACAAACATCTTTGCACTTGTTCCTTGTGCACACAGTATTCACCTTTTCTCACTATGGCTGTATCCTTCATTGATCTACACAAAGAACAAATGGTTCTGTCCCTTTTTGTTTGAGAAATTCATGACTCAAGGGTGCCTGGGTGGCTTAGTTGGTTAAGTGCCTGACTTTGGCTCAAGTCATGATCTCACAGTTTGTTGGTTCGAGCCCGGCATCAGGCTCTGTGGAAACAGATCAGAACCTGGAGCCTGCTTCCGATTCCGTGTCTCCGTCTCTTTCTGCCCCTCCCCCACTAGCACTCTGTCTCTCTCTCTCTTTCAAAACTAAATAAACATTAAAAAAAAATTCATGATTCAGGAAAGTGGGTGTTTCTCTGAGAGACAGCACTTTGATTTACCTCAGGGTTTTAATTTGGAGAATGCTGTATTAAATCATCTAGGAATTTTTTTTTTCCTCCAAATTAACTCAGGTCTTTACCACAGACCTACTGAAGTTGAAATGTCTCTGTGGGGAAGAAAAGCTTCTTTGGAGAAGCTCCTAATGACTGAAGCCCTCCACTGATTTACCACCCAGCTGTACTTAGGCAGTCTACACACCCACACACCTATCTCACTAGACTCTGGTTATGGTGCTCAAGAAAGTGGGCAGATCCTGTGAGAGGAAATGACCTTTCAGCGGAGTACCCACTGTGATCATCAGACACCACTGTGGTACAGTCCTGGCCTGCTGGTGATACCATTTGACTTCCATCCATATCATCCCTTTTAGGCACCTGTATTTATGGCAGGTTGGCTGATTTGTATTTCTTCTGTGTTAGAAAAGGCTCATCCTCTGTAACCCCAGATACTGGGGCAATCACTTATTCTAGTATCAAACTAGATAATAGGGATCATAGCCCTGCTTTCAGTAAGATTGCATTCTGGTGCTAAAGGCTTTAGGCACATGCATTTAGAATTGTAACACCTTATATAGGCCACTTGATATGTACAAGGGAAGGGTATAGAGTGTCAAAGTGGGAAATGATTCCAGTTTGGGGACAGGGAAAGACTTCATGGAAGAGGGACCATTTCAGCTTTATCTAAAAGGGCTAACAGAGAAGACGAACAATAAGAATAGCAGGTTCAAAGGCACAGATGTTACCTTTTTTAAGTAACTGGAGAGTAGGGTGCATGTAGGGATGATGCAGAAAGGTGAAGGTTGAAAGGTAGTAAGGTAGGTAGGTTGAGACTAGACTGAAAAGCATTTTGAATGGACTTCATTCATCATGATGAGGGACCCATCATTCCTCATGATGGGGGACCCATTGAATCCTGTTAAGCAGAGAAGAGACACGTAAGCACTGTTAGAAAAATGCCTTTGGCAGCCAGGAAAGACTTGAATTGGAAAGGGACAGCTAGAGGTCTGATCAGGAGATAAGAGGAGGCAGTAACAATAGAAAAAAGGAAGGAAAGGATGAATTTGAAGACAGCTACTCTGTCATGAATGAGCAAAATGTAGATTGATGGAGAGACCAACTATGAAAACAAGAGACAACAAAATGGAGTATAACATGGAAGTAATCGTATAAATATCTAAATAAGGTTCAGAGTTTGAGGTGCATGAAAGAAATGAGCATTAGTTAAAAGTAGAACCATTCCACGTGTTTTAACTATCATGTATTGATTTCTGCACATGCTCAAGACAGGAAAGGGGAGAAGTCTTCTGCATTTGGAATCAGGAAGCCAGCATTTAGTGTCCCTGCCCTGCTTCTTGACTGTCTTTGAGACCTTGTGCAAGCCAGTTGACCTTTCTAAGTCTGCAGTCCCTTCCATCATAAAACAGGATTTGTCTGTTGCCCCAGTATCCCTTCCAGACCTAATATCTTCCAGTCTCTTTTTCTTGCCTGATTGCCCTAGACATGCCCTATTAGCTTTTAGACCTTAATTCTAGTTCATATTGTGACTTCTCCTTGGACCTGCGGGTTACTTAGACATGTGTTGCTTAATTTCCAGGCATTTGGAGGTTTTTCTTGTCTTTCTGTTCTCATACTTTAATTCATTTCCACAGTGGTCAGAAAACATGATTTTAATCCTTTGACATTTGTTGAGATCTACTCTATGGTTAAGAATATAATCTATTTGGGTAAATGTGCCATGTGCACTTGAAAAAAATCTATATCCTGCAGTTGTTGCCTATGTAATTCTATGTTTGTCAGTTAAATTGAGTGGATTAGTCGTGTTCAAATCTTTTGTATCCTTGCTGATTTTTTGTCTGCTGATTCTGTTAGTGAGAGGTGTGTTAAAATTTCCAGTGGTGACTGTAGATTTGTCTGTATCTTTTTCTTATTCTCAGCTTTGTTTTTTCTTCAAGAACTTATAAGCTACATTATTTGATGCATAAATGTTTAGGGCAGTGATATCTTTCTGTGGCATTGACCCTTTTATCATTGTGAAATGTCTCTAGTTCTCCCTTGTGATAACTCTTACTTTAATATCTGTTCATCTAATATTGATGTAACAGAACTTCTTTTTGTTATTTGCATGGTATAAAATCAAAAGTGAATTGCTGGCTTTTTGTAGTTGTATCTATGTTTCTTAAAGTCCAATATAATAGTTTTTGTCTTTTAATTAGGTTGGTTATGCCATTTACATGTAACTACTGGTTTAGTTAGGTTTAATTCTCTTGTCATTTGTTTTATCTGCTCTGTTTTTTTTCTCCTTTGCTTGTTTTTCTTTGCCTTTATTTTAAATATTTTTCTTTTTTATTCTTTTTTTTAAGTAAACTCTACCCCTAACATGGAGCTCAAGCTCATGAAATTTCCAAATTAATCTATTACAGTTTCCCTCACCATTGCCCAAGTAAGCAAGAAACTTAAAACAGTGTATTCCATTTTCTCCTTACCAACTTTTTGTTATACTTGCCATATATTTTATTTCTATGTAAGTGATAAACCGCACAAACCATTATTATTGTTGTTGTTGTTTTAATGGTCAGTTGTCTTTATATTTACCTATATATTTACATTTTGTAGCTACTGATTCTTTCTTAAAATTGTATGCTTCCATATCAGAGCTTTTGCCCTTGAGCCTGAAGAACATTCCATCATATATTCATCATATCCTTTAGTATTACTTGTAGAGCAATTCTCTACAAGAAATGAACACTTGTTTTTTTGTTCTTCTGAGAGCATCTTTACTTCACATTTCTTTCTAAAGGGCATCCTCCTTGGGTATAGAATTTTTGGTTGACTTTTTTTCCTTCAGAACTTTAAAAATTTTTTACTTTGTGTATTTGTTCTTAAGAAGCCAACATTCTTTTTTTTTTTTTTTCACTTTTTTTAAAAATTCCAGTATCGTTAACATATAGTATTGTATTAGTTTCAGGTATCTCAATATAGTGATTCAAAAGTTCTGTACATCTAGACATGACTCAGTGCTCATCATGATAAGTGTGCTCTTTAAAAAAAAATTTTTTTTAAGTTTATATTAAGAGAGAAAGAGAGTGCATAAGTAGGGAAGGGGCAGAGAGAAGGAGAGAGAAAGAATCCCAAGCAGGCTCTGCAATGTCAGTGCAGAGCCCAATGCAGGCCTCGAACTCACTAAACGTGAGATCATGACCTGAGCTGAAATCAAGAGTTTGGATGCTTAACCGACTGAGCCACCCAGGCACTCCACTAAGTGTACTCTTAATCCCCTTCACCTATTTCATCCATTCCCCCACCCATTTCCCCTCTGGTGACCATCAGTTTTCAATAGAGTCTGTTTTTGTTTGTCTCTCTTTCTCCTTGTTTGGTTTCTTAAATTCCACGTACGAGTGAAATCATATGGCATTTGTCTTTCTCTGACTTATTTCACTTAGCATTATACCCTCTGGATCCATCCATATTGTTGCAAATGGCAAGGCTTCATTCTTTTTTATGGCTGAGTAATATTCCTGTGTGTGTTTGTGTGCACGCGCACGTGTGTGTGTGTGCCACATCTTCTTATTCATTCATCTGTTGATGAATGCTGTCATAATTTGGCGACTGTAAATAATGCTGCTATAAACATAGGAGTGCATTTATCCCTTTGATTTAGTGTTTTCATATTCTTTGGGTAAATACCCATTAGTAGAATTACTGGATCATATGGTAATTCTATTTTTAATTTTTTAAGGAACCTCCAAACTGTTTTCCACAGTGGCTGTACCAGTTTTACATTCCCACCAACAGTGCAGGAGGGTACCTTTTCTCTACATCCTTGCCACCATTTGTTGTTTCTTGTGTTTTTTATTTTAGCCATTCTGACAGATGTGAAGTGATAACCTCATTGTGGTTTCGATATACATTTCCCTGACAGTGAGTGGTGTTGAATATCTTTTCATGAGTCTGTTGGCCATCTGGATGTCTTCTTTGGAGCATTGTCTGTTCATGTCTTCTGCCCATTTTTAAATTAGACTATTTTATTTTTTGGTGTTGAGTTATATAAATTCTTTATATATTTTAAATGATAACCCTTTATATGTCATTTGCAAATATCTTCTCCCATTCAGTAGGTTGCCTTTCAGTTTTGTTGATTGTTTCCTTTGATGCACAGAAGTTTTTAATTTTGATACAGCCCCAACAGTTTATTTTTGCTTTTGTTTCCCTTGCCTCAGGAGACATATCTAGAAAAATGTTGCTATGTTCCATGTCGGAGACATTATTGCCTATGCTCTCTTCTAGGATTTTTATGGCTTCAGGTCTCACATTTAGGTCCTTAATCCACTTTGAGTTAATTTTTAGTGTGTGGTGTAATAAAATGGTCCAGTTTCATTTTTTTTGCATGTAGCCATCCAGTTTTCTCAATACCATTTGTCGAAAGGACTGTCTTTTTCCCATTGCATGTTTTTGCCTCCTTTGTTAAAGATTAATTGACCATATAATTGTGGGTTTATTTCTTTTTCATTGATCTATGTATCTATTTTTGTGCCAGTAACATACTTTATGATTATTACAGCTTTGTAGTGTATCTTGAAATCTAGGATTATGGTACCTCCAGTTTTGTTCTTTTTTCTTTCTTTTTTTTTTTCCTATAAGAATTGCTTTAGTTATTTGGGGTCTTTTGTGGTTCCATGCAAATTTTAGGATTATTTGTTCTAGTTCTATGAAAAATGCTATTGATATTTTGATAGGAATTACATTAAATTTGTTCTTCCAATCCACGTGAAAGCAATATATTTCCATTTGTTTCTATCATCTTGAATTTCTTTCATCAGTGTTTTATAATTTTCAGAGTACAGGTCTTTCAACTCTTTGGTTAAGTGTATTCCCAGGTATTTAATCATTTTTGGTGAAATTGTAAATGAGATTGTTTCCTTAATTTCTCTTTCTGATACTTAATTATTAGTGTACAGAAATGCAGTGGATTTCTCTATATCATTTTTTTATCCTGAGACCTTACTGAATTTATTTATCAATTCTAGTAGTTTTTTGATGGAGTCTTGGGGGATTTTTATATATAGTACTATGTCATCTGCAAATAGTGAAAGTTTTACTTCTTCCTTACCAGTTTGGATTCCTTTTATTCATTTTTCTTATCTGATTACTGTGGTTAGGACTTCTAGTACTATGCTAAATAAAAGTGGTGAGAGTGGACATGTTTGTGTCCCCTGCTTTGGGGGAAAACCCTCAGTTTTGCCCCAGTAAGGATGTTAGCTGTGAATTTTTCATAGATGGCCTTTATTATGTTGAGGTTTGTTCCCTCTAAACCTACTTTGTTGAGAGTTTTTATCATGAATGGGTGTTATACTTTATAAAATGCACTTTTTTTTTTTTTGCCTATGTTAAAATGATCCTGTGATTTTTATCCTTTCTCTTATTGATGTGATTTATCACACTGATTGACTTGTAAATATTGAACCACTCTTGCATCCAAGGAATAAAACCCCCTTGATCATGGTGAATGATTTGTATTAGTGTATTGTTGGGTCAGTTTGCTAATATTTTGTTTGCATCTATGTTCATCAGAGATACTGGTCTGTAGTTCTCTTTTTGTTTGTAGTATTTTCATCTGACTTTTGTATTAGGGTAATGCTGGCCTCATAGAATAAATTTGGAAGCTTTCCTTCCTCTTCTGCTTTTTGGAATAGTTTAAGAAAAATAGGTGTATTAACTCTTCTGTAAATGTTTGTTAGAGGGGTGCCTGGGTGGCTCAGTTAGTTAAGCAGCCAACTTCAGTCAGGTCATGACCTCGCGGTTTGTGGGTTCGAGCCCCGTGTCGGGTTTTGTGCTGACAGCTCAGAACCTGGAGCCTGCTTTAGATTCTATGTCTCCCTCTCTCTCTGCTCTCCCCTGATCACGCTCTTTCTCTCTCTCTCTCTCAAAAATAAACATTAAAAAAAAATGTTTGTCAGAAACTCTGCCCATGCCTCTGTCGTAGAACAGCCTTTGGCGGCCTTCTCTGCAAATGGGCTCTATGGCCTGGCGTCCTCATCCCTGCCACCTGTGATCACAGGCCAAGGCCCCTGAGGAGTCACCACCAAGGTTTCCACCAGCCCACAAGCAACAGTGTGGCAGCCATCCCCTCCAGTGTCTCATTTATGGTCACCCACAACTATTATCCAGCACCACCTGGATTCCACTTCTAGTAACAGAAGTGCAGAGTATCCTGGGGATACCATCCCCCACCACCCTGGTCTCCCCAAGGCCAACCTGGGTCACTGGTGGGCAGGCTTCTTTTTTGGGAAGTCTACACTCCTATTTATGGCTACAGTATTAGAGTCCCTAAAACACTTGGAATCTCCCCAGGCCTCCAGTGGCACAGTCACCTGTGATTTGGATCTGGAAGCCATGAAGAAGCAGCCTCATGGCCAGCCTGGCAAAGCCAACACCGGGCCCCCATCCTGAGTGGCCACCACCAGCCACCAGGCTTCATGAGGTCCTAGGTTCATCAGAGCCACTCCCCTCCTCTCCCCTTTCCTCCTCTCCCTTACCCCCCCTTTCTTCCTCTTCCCTCCTCTCCCTTCCCCTCCCCTCCTCATAGACTAGAGGCTGCAACAAGCAGAAGCAGTTGGTATCTTTTGTATCAAAACAGCAAAACACCAAAAAGGAAGTTAAGAGAACCCCACTCTTTACTATCCAAGCCACATTCAAGCCTTCGTGACACCCTGTAATAGTGTGCCTTGCACCAAGCCTAAAATAAACTCCAAGAAACTAGTAAAGAAAAAAAAAGATTTGGTAGAATTCATCTATGAAGCCATCTGGTCCTGAACTTTTGTTTGCTGGGATTTTTTTTATTCCTGGTAATCGATCTATTCAAATTTTTTATTAATCCCTGCTTCGATTTTGAGAGGTTACATGTTTCTAAGAATTTATCCATTAGGTTGTCCAGCTTATTGGCATATAATTTTCCATAATATTCTCATATAATCCTTTGTATTTCTGTGGTATTGGTTTATTACTCTTTCATACCTGATTTTGAGTCCTCTCTTTCTCTCTCCTTCCCCCTCCCCCTCCATCCTCCTCCGTCTCTTCTCTTTTTCTCCTCTCCTCTCCTCTCCTCTCCTCTCCTCTCCTCTCCTCTTCTCTCTCTCTCTCTCTCTCTCTCTTTCTCTCTCTTTCTCTCTCTTTCAATGAATCTGGCTAAAGATTTGTCAATTTTGTTGATCTTTTCAAAGAACCAGCCCCTGGTTTCATTGTGCGTTTTTTTGGGTCTAGTTCATTTATTTCTACTTTAATCTTTATCATTTTCTTTCTCCTACTGATTTGGGGTTTTGTTTGTTCATTTTCTAAATCTTTTAGGTGTAAGGTTAGGTTGTTTGTGTGAGATTTTTCTTGCTTCTTGAGGTAAGCCTATATTGCTGTAAATTTCCATCTTAGAACCACTTTTGTTGCATCCCAAAGATTTTGGACCATTGTGTTTTCATTTTCATTTGTCTCTGTATTTAATTTTGATTTCCTCTTTGATTTCTTGGTTGACCCGTTCATTGCTTAGTAGCATTTTTGTTTGTTTTTAATGTTTATTATTAATTTAGAGAGAGAAAGAGAGAGAGAGTATGCATGTGAGTGGGGGAGGGGCAGAGAGAGAGGGAGACAGAGAATGCCAAGCAGGACATGCAGTGTCAGTGCAGAGCCTGACACGGGGCTGTATCTCACAAATCATGAGATCATGACTTGATCTGAAATCAAGACTTGGATGCTTAACCAACTGAGCCTCCCAGGTGCCCCTAGTAGCGTGTTTTTAACCTCCGTCAACATTCATTCTTAAAAAAAAATTTTTTTAGGTTTATTTATTTACAAGCGGGGTAAGGTCCGAGAGAGAGGAGAAAGAGAGCCCCAAGCAGGCACTGTACTGCCAGAGCAGAGCCCAACATGGGGCTTGAACTCATGAAACTGTGAGACCATGACCTGAACCAAAACCAAGAGTCAGCCCCTTAACCAGTTGAACCAGCCAGATGCCCCAACATTTATTCTTATTGTTGATTCCTGAAAGGCAATGTGTCTTTTTTTTTTTTTGTGGCTACTTTTAAGATTTACTTTTTATCTTTGCTTTTTATCAATTTGTAGGTTCTCTTTATTATCTTACCTGAGGATCCCTGAGCTTCTTCAATCTGTGGGGAAGATATGTCCTCACATTTTGAACATTATTTGCCATTTTTTCAAATTTGTCTTCTTTTCCATTCTCAAAAATTTTTTCTACCTACTGAGAGTCTTATTACATGCTTGTTAGACATTCTGACCATGTGTCAAATCTATATTACTTTCTATTTGCTTTTCTTTTGTGCTTTATTTTGGGCATATAGTATTGACCTATTTACTGATTCACTAATCCTGTCTGCTGCTGTATCTAGTCCACTGTTAAACCCATCCAGTGAGTTCTTAATCTCTGATACTGTTTTTGGAAGTTGTAGAAAGTTTTTTGGATTTTTTTATTTTTGTAGATCCTGCATTCAAATAATCTATCTTTTCATCCAGTTTTTCTGCCCTTTTTCTTTTGAAAGTTATTTTGAAATCATTGCTAAATCAAATATATGGATCAACTCTGCTTTTAATCACTGTTTTATCTCTTGATAATTGGGGCTTTTACAGTTTTCCAGGGTGGGAGAGAATATTTAGTAAATATTTATTATATGCTAAACACTGTAAATGATAGATTTACTCCAGATTGTGTTGTAGTATTCTATAGAATATTTAAATTTGTTCAGTCAGCTAAGTTACTAGAAGACCAGTTTGATTCTTTTGAGACCTTATTTAGGGAAGATCTATTTCCGTGTCCCCTTACTGCTCAGTATGATTGATAATCTTATGGGTGGCTTTTCTGAGTTGTAAGTAAATGTTTGGTACGCTCACCTATGTCTTCTACTCTGCCTTGGCCCCAAATCCAACATCTTTCCAATAGTGTTTAATACCTAATTCCATTCACTCACAGTTCTCAGCTTCACAGCACATACTTTCTTCCCAGACTTTTACGAGTCTCAGCCATCACTCAGTAGCCTGAGAATCAGCCAAGGAGCCAAGAGCAATTTCCATGTAGATTTCTGGGTTCAGTCCCTCATGTTCAACCATTTCTACCACCTGGCTCCCCAAACCTCAGCCATCTTAGTGACATTGAACTTACATTTCTGCCTCACCCCTGTATCAAATCCCTGCTGGAGTTTCTGTGTTGGTTGTTCTTTGAGCCTGGTAACTGTTATTTTATATGTTTGTCAAGTTTTTATTGTTGATGGCAGGAACATGAGACTGACACCATCTACTTTATCATAGAAATAGAAGGTAGCATTTTGCTATCTTGGTTTTAGTTACATGTTTTTAGACACCCATTTTTAAAGGTGTGATATATGGATAATTTTTATTTTAAATTTACTTCAGGGTAACTATTATTCAGTAACATTTCCCAACATTGCTATTTAGATGGGAAATGACTATTTTTTAGCTTCATCTTTATGAATGTATGAAGGTTTCAATTAGCCTCTTCAGCTTTGGTGCTCACTGTATTAAGAGATAGCTTCTTTGACATTTGCTTGGTTTGAAAATTGTCTAGTGTTGAGAGTCTGCTCTGGCTTGACCCAATTTCCTGGTAAGCATAGTCCCAGTAACAGCACATCTTGGCAAAATGGACCTGTTGTCCTGGGTGACTGATTATGGCAGCCATTAGAGTTTAATATCTTTGGCCTTCAGTTTTATCTCCTGTGAAAATTCAGCCACTTCAGGGGAAGAATGGCAGAGTAGGCTGTATTAGTCATTCATATGAAAACAACTTATCAGATCCCTTCTTATAGACCTGGTTTAATAGTAGCTGGGGAGAAACTTTTGTAGTAAACTCCTTGGTGTCTGAGGCAGTGAACAGGGACATACAAGGCGGGAAAGTGTACATAAAATAGAAGGGATAAAAAAGATAAATCTTATCATTGTTTTAACCCTTCCCATGGAGCTAGGCTCCTTCAGTTATTTTATCTGTTTCCTCAAGAAGTTCTTAGTGCATTGTGATAGGAACTATGGCAATAAAGCAAAGTCTAAAATTATACAAATAGGGGCACTTGGGTGGCTCAGTCACTTGAGCATCTGACTCTTGATTTCAGATCAGGTCATGATGCCAGGGTTGTAGGATCGAGCCCCATGTCAGGCCTCTGCACTGAGCTTGGAGCCTGCTTAAGATTCTCTCCACTGCTCACTCTCTTTCTCTATCTCTCAAATAAAGAATAAAATGATACAAATAGGGTGATAATAAAGAGTAAAATCTAAAATGATTAAGGTAGGCTGGAGATATGCCAGAAATCAGCAACATTGGTTTCTTCCTAGGGGGGCTTTTGAGTGGCTGGGCATTAAGGATGGGAGAGAGACTTCATTATGTAATCTTTTCTCCTCCTGAAACTTGAACCATCTAAATATGTTACTCTCAAAAAAAAAAAAAAAATCAAGCATGTTTATTTTTTATCCTTCCTATAACATCCTGAGAGTAAAAGGATATTATTATTATTTAAAAATATTTTTAATGTTTATTTATTTTTGAGAGAGACAGAGTGCAAGGAGGGGAGGGGCAGAGAGAGAGAGGGAGACACAGAATCAGCACAGAGCCCAACACGGGGCTCAAACACCAGGACTGCAAGATCATCACCTGAGCCGAAGTCAAGACGTGTAACTGACTGAGCCGCCCAGGCACCCCAAGGGATATTATTTTTAAACCCTCAAAGATAATAAAAATAGGAGAGCAAACAATGGCAACAAAAAAATTGGAGTCTGGAAAGATGGCACTGTAGACTGAATGCTTGTGTCCCACTAAAATTCAAATGCTGATCACCAATGTGATGATAGTTGGAGATGTGGGACCTTTGGGAGGTGACTAGGTCATGATGGCATTAGTAACCTTATGAAGCAGACCTCAAAGAGGTCCCTTGCCCCTTTCACCATGTGAGGACACAGTGAGAAGGTGTGATCTATGATCTAGGATCTATGTGATCTATGATCTAGATCTATGATCTAGGAAGCAGAATGTCACCAGACACCAAATCTGCAGGCACTTTGATCTTGGACTTCTCAGCCTCCAGAACTATGAAAAATAAATGATTATTGCTTAAATTACCAAACCTGTGGTGTTTTGATATAGCAGCCCAAACTAAGACAGATGGACAGCAAGGAAGTTAAATTCTAAGCCAGCCAATAGAGAGCCAGTTGTTTCCACAGAGCTACCTGAAGGCTTGGGAGTTGGGGACAGTAGATGCATCTGAAAATGAGACTTAAAACAGGGTTGTTTGAAAGTCTGACTTAAGAGGCAGTTAGATCCCTAGCCTTTCATGCTAGCTCTGCACAATAGGACACCTGCCCACCCCCACCCCCAACTCCAGGTAGGAAACTGAAATTTTACTTTCTGGTGAGAATAAAACAGAGTTTCTGGACAAGGCCATAGCAGAGTTGAAATTAGGGTATGCAGCGCTGCAAACACGAGATTAAACAAATGTTTACATATCAAATACAGAGAGACCAAACCTTCTGCCCACACCCGGCTACCACAGCTAGGTCGTCAAGCTTAAGTACCTCCAAGACAGGAGAGAGGATTCTCTGTCTCCGGAATCTGACCACCCTGAAGAGAAAATGTCAAGAGCGCTGTGACATGACAGCTCAGCCAGATGACCATACAGGGAAATCCACAGTAGACCTCAGACAGCTTTTGAGTAACTCATTAAATAGGAGCAGAAACCAAGTATTGCCAGGCATCTAACTTGAAAGACAGAGACTAAACTAAATTTGAAGGAAATATACTGTGTCAAGAGAAGAACATTTTAGATAGTCGAAAAATTTTCTCTATTATTTATGTTCTCAATGAGTCAAAGATATTAAATTCATGAAACAACAAAGGGCCATGAAAAGTGATATTCAGATAATGAAAAAGAACTCTCAGACATTAAAAATATAATAATTTGGGGGCGCCTGGGTGGCTCAGTCATTTAAGCATCTGACTTCAGCTTAGGTCATGATTTCGTGGTTCACGAGTTCAAGCCTCTGTGCTGACAGCTCGGAGCCTGGTGCCTGCTTCAGATCTGTGTTTTCTTCTCTGACTGCCCCTCCCCTGCTTGTTCTCTATCTCTCTCCCTCTCTCTCTCTCTCTCTCTCAAAAATAAAACATTAAAATTTTTTTAATACTTAGTAATTTTAAAATTCAACAGGGTTAAATAATAAAATTCAGAGTGTCTTCTAGAAACTAAGACAAAAGGACAAAGAAATGAAAAATAGGAGAGAAAAGATAAGCAAAGTAGTGGATCAGGGTAGGAGTGCCAACATCCGACGACAGAAGTTGCAGAAAGAAAAACAGAAGACACATCAGAAAAAAATATAGAAGGAGTTAAAGAAAATTTCCCAAAATTGGAAGGCTCAAGATTGTAACATTCAGTGCTGTCAGCACAGAGCCCAGCACAGAACTCAAACCCATGAACCACGAGATCATGACCCAAGCCAAAGTTGGCCACTTAACCCCCTGAGTGACCCAGGTGCCCCAAAAGACTTGAGATTCTAGATTAGAAGGGTCTACTTACTACCCAGAGCAGTGAATGGCAATAACCCAACACCAAGGCCCATCATAATGAAATTTCAGAACTCTGGGTAAAAAAATCCCTACCACTTAAAGAGAGGAAAAAATAGGGTCATATATAAAGAACCAAAAATCAGAATGGTTTTCGACTTCTCAATAACTACCCTGGAAACCAGAAGCCAATGAAACAGTGCTTTCAAACCATGAAGGAAAATTATTTCTAATCTACAATTCTGTATCCAGCCAAATTGTTAATTGAATATGAAGCTAGAATAAACATATTTTCAGATACACAAGATCTCAAAAAATTTACCTTTTATTCACTCTTTTTGAGGAAACCACTGAAGGACAAATGCTGGAAAAACAAGAATAAACCAAGAAAGAGAAAGACATGGAAAATGGGAATGGGGGGATGGTACACAAGAGGGAGAGAGTCAGAGGAATCCTCAGAATAATAGTGAAGGGAAATCTCAGAATGACAGACCTGAAGCAGTAAAAGCAACTAAAACAGATCGGATTAGGGTGGAAGGCTCCAACACATTTTGTTAAGAAAGTGAAATTGCTTAAATACCTAATTTGTCTGAGCATTTATTTAGGAGATTTAGACAGTTGGCAGAAAGTTTGGGATTAAATTATGGGTAAATACTTAAGAACACAGTAAAACAAAAAAGACAGTTTGTTAAGTCCAGGGAAACAACGTTGCAGAAGAAATGTAAAAGTAATCCTAGCATATTACACAGCTCACCTTGATATAACACTTAGATACTGATCAAAATGGAATTATAATTATATTGACAAGATAAAAGGAGGGGTAGGTAAGAGTTTGTGATTGTGGGGGTGAGGGAGCATTTAGTACAAGATAGCTAAATCCTCATCTACCAAATGGGAAATAGATACCTAAAGCTTAAACCTGAGGGAGGAAAATCATGAACTCAAGAAGTAGCAATATAGACATTAAAGATTTTGTACCCAATTCCTATTTCAGGAGGAGGGGGGTTCCCCACACACCACACACTTCTTTGACACAGCTGAGTGTCCTACCATTCAACTCAATTCTGGCACTATCTACCCAGAGCTAATGTCAGCTTCTACTGGTTAAAGCTTAGTCCCACAGGATTGCCCTCCGCTTCAGGTGCCAGTCACAAGTCCATGTTATTATCTGTACTTCTGACCAGTGGACTATAAATCAGCAGTTCTCATGACCCCCTCCTTGGGCTCAGTTAATTTGCTCATGGCTCACAGAACTCAGGAAACCATCTTACTAGATTACTGACTTTTTACAAAGGATATTAAAGTATATGAGTCAACAGCCAGATGAAGAGATACATAGGGTGAACAACAAAGGAGCTTGTGTCCTTTTAGAGTTTGGGGCCCAGCACAGTGGCACAAAGGAGTGTTCTAGTTCACCAATGTGGAAGCTCTCTGAACCTCATCCTTCTGAGTTTTTATGGCGCCTTCGTTATATAGGAGTGATTAATTAAATCATTGGTCATTGGTTATTGATTCAATCTCCATTTCCCCAGAAATTACGGGGTGAGACTGACATTCAAAGCATTCAGAATGCTGGAAAGCACATGGTGTGGTGATGGTAAGATCTGGAATTGACTCCTGGCTCTACTATCAAAGTCACCTAACCTCTTTGAGAATAAGATAGGGGCACTAATAATCACAGGGTGATAATAGGTATCAGGCAGAATAATGTATATGGGAATGCTTTGTAACTAGAATATTCCTATTACAAGTATTGGTTTCAATTAGTTCCTTTAAGTGTTGAGTTTGTCTGTACAAATGTACCTTCTATCCCTGGTATATTAATATTATTGACTCCAGGTAGGCTTGTGTATTAGTTAAGGTATAGGTTAAAGTACTGTTAATAGGGAGATCCAAAAATATGGCAGTTCAAACAAGACAGAAATCTGTTTCTCTCTCATATAACGGTCTAGAGCTATGCTATCCAATATGGTAGCCACTAGGTACATGTGGCTATTTACATTTAAACAATTACAATTAAATAAAATTTAAAATTCAGTTCCTCAGTTGCGCTGGCCACATTTCAAACACCTAGTAGCCAGTTGACTAGAGGCTGTTGTATTGAACAGCACATAGAGAACACTTCCCTCATCACGGAAAGTTCTGTTGGGCAGCCCTGACCTAGAGGAGCGGTCCAAAACTTCAAGGGTAGCTCTGGTATACAAGGTCATCCATGGACCTGAGTTTCATGAATACTTTCGCCCTGCTATCCTCTAGTAAGACTTCATAACACATTTTTGGTGCCTTTAGTCCCTTTGGCATTATGATAAAGCCTACAGACTACCTCACAGAGTAATATTTTTAAATGTATAAGATAAAATGCATAGAATTACAATGGCAATTAATTATGTTGAAATATAATTGTCAAAGTATAAAAAAATAAACTCACGATATAGTAGTCTGTGCTTTATTAATACACCAAGTAATGATCTAGTGGCAAATCTAATGGCTACTGTAATTTCATAGTATTGATGAGTGTGTGTGATTTTTCAAGATAATCCACAACAAGTATAATGTGATATGTACATATCTGTATTTTCAGTTAGTGACAGTCATGGATATGGCAAATACTACTATGTTTTGTTCCCTACATATTAACTGAAGGAAATGCTAAGTTTCAGATAGAGGCTAGTAAAAATAAAGTTATATAGTTTTCTTCCCATCCAAGTTTACAAACTAACATTTCTATTTATGGACCCCTTGGGGGGGGTGTGGAATCCAGGGTTAAGGAGCCCTGCTGGGTGATGTCAAAGCTGGCTTGTCAATGCCAGGTCTATACTCTAGAATGTGGGAAGGGGAGAGTAAATAATTTCTCTTTTAAAGGACATGACCTGGAAGTTGTTCCCATCCCATTGGCCAGCAGGCAGTCACATGACCACCTGTAGTATAAGGCAAGCTGGGAAATGTAGTCTTGAGGGTAGCCCTTTACCTTGCTATTAAAAAGCTTGGAGGAGTTCTGTTAGTAAAAGGAAAAAGGGAAGAAGCGGTATTAGGATAAATAGCAGTCTCAGCTTGGTTCTTCAGTATGGAATTAAAACAAAAAAATTGTTTTTATT
Source organism: Panthera tigris (assembly GCF_018350195.1). NCBI lineage: Eukaryota > Metazoa > Chordata > Mammalia > Carnivora > Felidae > Panthera > Panthera tigris. Next base: position 52,579,728 of record NC_056661.1, read on the forward strand.
TTTAAAAAATGGCTCTTTTTTTCCTAACAGTCTGTGCACTCTTCAGGTCTAAGTCAGAAATGTGAGAAAGAATTTCACTCTTACTAACTGTGGATGGGCTTCCACAGTGTCACCAGTTCCTGAGGTATACAGTGTCTAAGGGATGTAACAAATTTGGAGCTGATGTTCCCCAATTCTGTGCATATGCTGGCAACCTTGTTATTAGTTCACAGACAACATTTTCACCCCTCTCAGAGTGTATGTGTTCATGCTCAAAGCAGACTCAGTATGCCATTATCTGTACTGAGGGAAGCAGTAACAAATTAGGCATCTACTCCTGTCACCAGTGACCAGTAGTCTATGTGCAAGAGAGCATAAAAAGTAGGAGGCAGGCTTTTTCCAAACAAACATTCCTTGAGCAAATGCCCTTTAAAGTTTAAAATAACAACTCTTCGGGTTGTACAGGCCTTTAACTTTTTAGAGAGCTTGAAGTACCTTAACTCTTCTTATTTTATTAAAGTACCCAGATCATGGGGGGTTTTCGTTATTTTTTTTTTAACTTAGTTAAATAAATAGCAGTTTTGATTCAGCACCACATGGCCAACAGCTTTTAGCTTATAAATGAAGAGTCTGAAAAGGCATACTTACAGGCGAGACCCGTTGGCTTCTGGCAGGAGTGAGGCCGAGCTGGTCCAAGCCCAGAGAGCACTTAAAGGGCCAGGCAACCCCTCATGCACACCTCTCGTCTCCATCCTGGGGGGTTCTGGTGGAACATGAAAACTCAGTATTATTTACTTTAAAGTTCCTGATTGTGAGCTCCCAAGGGGCAGGCACTGGGGTCTTCCTAGCCCCCCCGAATGCTGGTGCAATTCCCTGTACATCACAGGCGCTAGACATATGTTTGCTGACAAATCGCTTCTATTTTATGAGCATTTATAATGGCCTTTTAAATAAGTGCCATTTTAAAGTTTGCTGAATGAAGTGTGGTTTTTATTTAGTCTTAGGGTCACCATTGTTTTATTTGTTTGGCCACCCTTCCCCCCAGTCCATCGCCAGTTTAAAAATGTGATTCACCAGGAAAATATGACTCCGTTAATTGAATTAATTTTAGAGCCAACTTTTCAGGAACCTGTCTATTTCTGTAAAGTGAGATCCACTCGCAAGTGTACCATTTGGTGCCAGCACTCAAATTTTCCCTGACTCAGTTGCTCCAGTGGTGTTTCAAATGTCTTCCCATTATATCAGGCAGCCAGTGCCCCATACTTGTGAGGATTATTTACAGGGTCTTGTGATTCAGCCCAGGATCTGATAGTGATCTTGGTCGGGTGATATAAATAGTCTAGGATTTGCCAATGGCTATTTTTATAAGGGAAGCTTTCGAAGTTGATTTCTTTGAACCCAGAATGACTTTCTCCCTCTGGCTTCCCCTGTTTTCCTCTGCCACTGGGGAGATCCTCTTTTCTGCGGGCCTGTCTTTACACCTCCTCCAGCCAGCTGGTGTCTGCAGAAATCAGAAGGAAGATACGTGTTTGACACAGAGTTGCCTGAAATCCTATATCTTCACCCCCTCTCAGTATCATCTTTCTTTCATCCGGCCCAAGAATGGCACCCACCCCGCCCATCAGGCCACAGGATCTGTGGGACTAGCTGCCTTGTCTGAAATAGATACCCAATGGCTCTCAGGCAGGACAATTCCCTACATTCATACCTGAATGTATATTTTACAATATTACCTTTTATTTGTCTTTGTAGACTTGCCCCTGCCCCAAGTTGGGGGGAAAAAAAAAACCACCCAAAACGCTCAGTAGAGTTACTGTTGATGAACCAGACAGCCTCATTTGAGGTAACCCCAACTGTATGTGTGGCCAACACCCCTGCCCCAGGTGGTGCAGACTCTAGAGTGCCTGCTCAGGCCTTCCCTGAGGATGTCTTGGCCCCACGTCTCCAGAGCTCTCTTTCCTCCTTGTGAGGTACCCCTCCCCCCACCCCACACACACAGTACATGTGCTGTCAGCCAGGAGAGGCTCGCCTTGGGGTGCCACCCTCTCTTTGCATCCTTTCCCCAGGTTTTCATGCTGAAAACAGCACATTCTCAACATGAAGCAAAAATTGATCCTGCTCTTTTTCATCCTGTGTTTTTGACCATGCTGTTCTTGGCACTCAAGCTTCTAGGCTTGGGGGTAGAATTGATAGCTTCAAGTGTAATAAGTTAAATTGGTCGGCAGTATGCCATGTGTAGCCTTAGCTCCCCTGGATAATTTACCAGCATCTGTGGCTTCTCCCACCCAGTGGCCTTGAGTGTCTCCTTAACTTCACAACTGGCTTGCCTCTTGGAGCCCTGCCCCCTCCCTCCCACCCCCCAGTCAGCTCTGAGGGCTGGAGATCTTTCTTACTTCTTGGGCCAAGTACTGGAAGTAAAAGAGATTGTTTCAGTCTCTGAGTTCCACCCCAGGGTCAAGGGCCCCAGAGCCTGGTGCTGCAGTCTGGCCAAAGGGACCACAAAACCAGGTCACCAGTCAGTCCATCCATGCCCTGAGCTTTGGTTCTGCCTCTGCCTGGGATTAATTGTCCCATCTCAGGATAACTATGAAGATCAAATGAGGTATTAATACTTGAAATACTTTATGAAAGGTAGAAAGATAACAGCAAGAATAAAAAATAGTGGGTACTATTTTATGGGCATCTCTTGTGTCCCAGGTACTTTGTTTAGTGCTTTATGGGAACTATCTCATTTACTCCTGACAACTACTCTTTGAAAGTATTAATATGCCCGTTTTATAGAAAAGGGAAAGTGAGGCTCAAAAAGATGAAGTTACTGGTCAGGATGCCATACCTAGAGAAAGTGGTAGAGTCAAAATTTGAGTCTGGTCAGGGTGAGTTTAAGGCCTACGCTCTCATCTATTAAGTAGAATATTTCCCTTCCCATTTCAGGATTGGTAAGAGAAACATAATTAACTTCAGAGGTGGGAATTTACAGCATTTTGTTTGGGATATGTATTTTACCCTCCATTTTCGAGTCAACAAGCAAGTTTCTTGTGCTTAGGCCTTATTTCCGGAGCAGAAGGAACTCAGTGGTTTTCCCACTGGGAGAGGGAGACATGAGATGTGTCTGTCTGTTCCAGGAAATGCCACCCCCTCTTGTCACCCACACTGCACCACCCCAGTGCACTGACGATACATTAGCCAACTCAATGATGACTCTGTTGTGTAAGCCACTAGCTGTCAAGATGACTAAGGCTCAGACAGTGCTCCCTGCATTTCTGTTTCTGTGGTTGACAGTGGATTGAGTAGGGCATTTAGGCCTGCTCTACTTGTAAGAACCTTTGGGCAGGTGAGTTCATCAAGCCCTGGCATAGCACATGGTTAGCCACAGGAGAATGAGACATAAAAGGCTTGGTTCCTGTGTGGGGTCGCCATCCTGTAGCAAAGACAGGACAGGCATTGTGACTAATCAGTGTGTGTATAATTGGCAGTGTAGAAAGAAGTGCATCCACCAGGAAAATTCAGAGAAGGGGAAGCCTCCATGAGAGTTTGATCTGGTTGCTGGCGCATATGGGTAGAATGGCAAGGAGAGCGAAGAATGTTCCAGATATGAGAAACAGCCAGGCGTATCTGGTCAAGATCTCAAAACGCTTTGTTCCTGGAAGAATTTTATATAAATTGGGTTTTAATCTTAATTCAAGAAAAGGCACATATTAAAACTTGCCACTTTTCAGAGTGTTTATGTCTTAACTGAGAAATCGTGTAATTCTGCTCAACAGGTCTAAGTGTATGTTTACAAAACCTGTAACTGTCAGTAAGGGAATTTAAGGGCAGTAAGGAAGATTATAGTGGTGGTGGCTACATAGACATATGTGTGTGTTAAAACTCACAGAATTGTTGGGGTGCCTGGGTGGCTCAGTCGTTTAAGCGTCCGACTTTGGCTCAGGTCATGATCTCACGGTTTGTGAGTTCAAGCCCCACGTCAGGCTCTGTGCTGACAGCTAGGAGCCTGGAGCCTGCTTCCGATTCTGTGTCGCCCTCTCTCTGCCACTCCCCCACTTGTGCTCTGTCTCTATCAAAAATAAAATAAATGTAAAAAAAAAAATTTTTTTTAACCTCAGAATTGTTCACCCCAAAAAGTCAGTTTATTACCATATGTAGATTTTTAAATGATTATTTTTAAGTGCATAAGGTTAATCCTTCCCCTCCAACAGCTTATAGCTTAATGAAAGACGAGACAGTAAACTGTCAGGGCACCTGGGTCACTCAGTTGGTTAAGTGTCCAACTCTTGGTTTCGGCTCAGGTCATGATCTCATGGTTTGTGGGTTCGAGTCCCACATCAGGCTCCATACTTACAGTGTGGAGCCTGCTTGGGATTCTGTCTTTCTCTCTCTGCCCCTCCCCTCCTCTCTCTCTCTCTCTCTCTCTCTCTCTCTCTCTCTCTCAAATAAACTTTTAAAAATTAAAAAAAAAAAAAAAGGAGGAAACTGTCTTCCTTAGGTAATGTAGTGTGTGACAACAGAGGTTGAACAGAAGAACATTGTGGGGGCTTGAAGCCAGCACAGAGCACTGCTGGCTGGGGAAACCCAAACCATTCTGATAGTGCGTGGCAGTATGCAGTGAGATCTGGGAGTGAGAAACTGCCAGAATAAAGGCATGGGAGCAGGGAGGTGTGTTTTGAAACAGCTCACATTCTCTTTGGGGTGTGTGTGTGTGTGTGTGTGTGTGTGTGTGTGTGTGTGTTTAACATACGACATAATTCCTAAGCTGTTATTTGTTGAGCACCCACTCTGTGCCAACAGAGTACTGGGGATTCCGAGATGAGTCCTCATCTGCATTTCCACCTCACCAGAGAAGATACACAGATGGCAGAACAGCATATGAAAAGATGCTCTATATCATCTGTCATTGGGGGATTGCAAATTAAAGCAATGATGAGATTCCACTACAGACCTGTTAAGGTGGCCCAAATCCAAAACACTGACAACAACAAATGCTGGCAAAGATACGGAGCAACAGGAGCCCTCATTCACTGCTGGTGGGAATGCAAAATGGTACAGCCACTTTGGAAGACAGTGAGACAGTTTCGTACAAAGCTAAACATAGTCTTAGAATCCATCCAGCAATCCTACTCCTTGGTATTTACCCAAGTGAGTTGAAAGCTTAAGTCCACACAAAAATCTGCACACATATATTTATAGCAACTTTATTCGTAATTGCCAAAACTTGGAGGCTCCAAGATGTCCTTCAGTAGGTGAATAAACTATGATACATCCAGACAATGGAATATTATTCAGTGCTAAAAAGAAATGAGCCATCAAGCCATGGGAAGACACAGAAGAAACTTCAGTGCATATTACTAAGTGAAAGAAGCCAGCCTGAAAAGGCCACGTATGGTATGACTCCCACTATGTGACAGTCTGGAAAGGGAAAACAATGGAGGCAGGAAAAGATCCGTGGCTGCCAAGGGCTGGTCGGGGGTAGGTGAGAAAACAAGTAGGCAGAGCACAGAGGAGTTTTAGGCAGTGGGAAAAAAACCCTATCCCTGTTCTCAAGGATGTCTGGGCTAGCTGGGGGACACAGACCCCCCAGATCAGAGGGAGGTAGAGGAAGTACCCAGAAGAAGCCAGAGAAAGGAACTGACTGGCCATAGGGGGCTTCGCTAGAGGTTTTCTAGGGGAAGAGATACATCTTAGAGATCTATCTCTAGATACATCTAGAGATGACTAGAAAGAGCTGCAAAGAGAAAGAAAGGAAGAATATTCTAGGCCACAGAAACTTCACATGCAAAGGCCTAGAGATGAGAGAGAGAGGAAGAGAAACCATCTGTGACATAAGAGCCGCTCAGCAAAGCTGGGAAGGACAGACAGGGAGGCTGATGCCTGGACGGGCCAGGCCGTGCGAGGCTTGCTGAGGCACACAAGTACACGAACTTCATGTTTAGAGCTGTGGGGAGAACCATGGGGTTTTGAGCAGGATGACATGATCAGAAAGATCCCTGCTTCAGAAAGATGGCCACAGAGTGGAGAACAGATTGCAGATGATAGGCTGGCTTGAGGAGGACAGTGGCTTGGCTAAGAGCAGGCCAGAAAGATGTGGATGAGTTGAGAAAGTAGAATCTGCAGATGCTGGTGATTGGTTGGGTGGTGAGTAAGAGAGAGGAAGGACTCTGGTACCTCTCTGGGCTCTGGTTCTGGTTTAGACAGCCAGTGGTGGCGGGAGCAGGGGGTGCGGGATCCACAAAGGAGGATGAGGGTCAGGGAGAGGAGGGTTGGGGAATAGGCTAGAAAGGGGGATTAGAACAGTGCTGTTTGCCAACGTGAACACTAGGTAAGGGAAGCCCAGGGAAGACACAGCCTCACTGCAAGTCGCTGTTTTGTTACTGCTCTTTTCTTTGGTAACATCAGACTTCAGCCAGACCCTGGAATATAGATGGACATCTGGGAATTGTTAGATTCTAGAATAAACATTTGACAGCCTTTGCATTCCCAAAGTGGCCCATACCCAAACTGACAATCGGGAGCTTGCCTGGAGAAAAACTTGATATGAGCCTCAAAGCCAATGTAGTTAATTAAAAGAGAATAGCTTTTATTAAATTTTAACAATTATTTCTTGAAGTATTGAATTCAGATGGTAAGGTAAACAGTAGAAACAACCTTAATCTTTCTTGACCCCAGTTTTCTCATCTGGTAAATGAGGGAAACAGACCTGTTGATCTCAAAGTTCCCTTCCAGCTCTGAAATTCTAGCCTAATAAAATTTTTCATCAAGGTTTTTTTTTAAAAAAACCTCTATGTGAATAAACATAGAGCTCTCCCTTATTGAGCCTCAAACATTTTTTAATCCAAAATTTTAATGTTGAAACTCCATCTTGTCAGATTTCCCGGAGTGTAAATCCTCTGACCAGTATGCTGTTATTGTTTGAAAATACTGTAACCTCTGAAGCTCTGACTGAGGGAGGAAAGGAGGAAAGGGGGGGGGGGGAGGAAAGAAGAAGGGGGGAGGGGAAGTTCCATGTTTCCAGCAGTGAATTTCCTGATACTAATGCTAGGAAAGCCTTACAACAATCTTGCGTCCTATAAGGAACCCAGGCGCAGTTATAATCCTCATTTTTTGTTCGTGATAACTAATTTTACATACTCCTTAATCCTCACGGCCATATGATGTGAGTAGGTGTGTTATCTTCCTCACTTTACAGATGAGGAAACTGAGGCAGAAAGTGGTGAAGTGACTTGCCTGAGCTTACACTCAGTGAATGGCAGAGCCAGGGTTCAAGATGTGGGGGTTCGGCTCTGGCGCACATGCTCTGATCACTCTGTCATGCTGTTCTCACTGCAGTGAGCACGAGTGTGGGGCATTTCAATTGTAAATACTCTCTCCCATTGTCTTCATCAACCACTAAGTAAAATGTGTATTTAAACTACACATTCCCCATGTCTCCTGGCCAGAAACAGACACAGTATCTTGGTTTTACATCTTTGTTCATGTTTTAGGCCTTGCTCTTACAGTAAGCATCTGTCTCACTTGGGAAGTTGAAGCCTTACTAGGTTACCTGCAAGTGTTTTCCAAGGCTGTGAGCATGGCCCAGCAGCTGTGTAGGAAAGTGTTGGAGTGAGGAAGGATTTAGGAATACCTCTCTTCTTCCACTCAAGGCTGAGTGGGGATTTGGTTGCCAGGCATTTTTTCCTGGTCCCCTAATGCCCCCACACTGTGGCTGGTGAGAGAGATCCTTCCCTCTTGTTGCCACCATGTAGTTAGCTAAAAATGAAGAAGTCATTCCTAATTATTGCCACAGCAGGCAGCGTCATGGGGAATGGCCAGGTGCAAAGGGAATGATACTTTTTTCGGAGAACAGTCAGGATCCAACTCCTGCTGAGAACCTCAGATATAAATTGAGGATCACTCTGGTATGAGGGAATGCACAGAGGCAGGGTAAGTACCAGTGAGAAGTGTCTTGTGGTCTTGGGGAACCTCAGGCCCCCACTGCCTTTGCTTCAGGCTGAATAAGCACCCTGCTTAACAGCCTCTGCCTCCATCAAACCCATTTCACATTGCCCATCTGGGCTAATTATAAGCAGTAGCATTAGCAGAAGTAATATTTTGTGTTTTACACTGTACAAAGTGCTTTAACTTGCACTGTCTCATTTGATCTTCATGGCAAAACTATGAAGCAGGTGATATCCACATTTTACAGATGAAGAGGTCCAGAGTGCCAGAGATGGCACCTGTATCAAAGTCAGGAGACTTCCTACTGTACTTCAGGAGCGAATGAGGACTTAGGGAAGTCTGTGTGTCCTTTTGGGGGTGGGAGTGAAGGTAGCAGTAATTGCTGACCTCTAAGATGCATCAGAATCACTGGGGGTGTGGGGGCGGCGGGGGGTGCAGGGAGGGAGGTTTAAAAACTAAAGATGCATGGATCTTACCTGAGATGTAACACAAGGAAATCACCAAGTCTAGGCACTCAGCATATGAGTTTTAGAAAAAGAAAAGCTCCACAGTCAGTTCTGATGTACACCCAAGGTTGAAAAACACTTGTACTCAGAGTTCTTCTGAATGTACCGGAATAGTCTGATGAAGCCTCGTATCCATCAAGGTAAATAGCTGTTCCCTTAGGGAAAACAAATCTTAAGATTTGGTCCCTAATCTCCAGGAATTTCTAATCTGGTTGGTATAAGACATGTATACAGGTAAAGAGACAGCACAGTGGCCCCGGTCTACCAGCATCTAAGACCTGGGTAGTCAGAGTATCAGAGCAGTCCACAAGACATGCAGGGGGAGGACACAGAAGAAAGGTTTGGGTCAGTGAGATGATCAATTTGGCCAGAGCAAAGCGTTCACGTGAGCGAGATGTAGGAGATGAAGCTTCTCAGACAGAAGTCATATCGTACAGGGTTTTCCCTGCCAGCCTGAAGAACCACAGATTAGCCCTTAACAGCACATGCATTTGGGGGGGCATTTAAAGCAGAATATAATCAGACATGTTTTACAAACAGTCCCCGTTTTAATGATGAAGAAATAAATAGATGAGGGTAATTATTTCAGACCCCGTGCTTCCTTGGTGGAACAGATCTGGGTAGTGACTGTCACTCAAGATTTTGTTCTGATGATCGCAACCAGCCCTCTTTGTCAGTGCAGAGGGATACAGCACACGCAAGTCGTCTTCCATTCCAGCTCCCGGTATTCTTTGTTGTTGGTGAAGTCTGTTAGAGTTTTCGTACAGCCTGCAGTGTTTTTTCATCCCCGTTGCCTTCACTTTCTCCTTGCTTTCCCCACTCTCAGATAATGACACTTTTAATTTGGCATTGTAGAATGGATATTGTTTGGGGACCACATTCATACAGGTTGAGGCTGTGCTGTCCCTGACAGCTGTCCCTGAGCTGTCCCTGACAGCTATACCCAAATGGCAGCTCTGTGCTTGAGACCCTGCACACAAACTTACTTAATTTCCGTAAGAATCTAGTAAGACCCAGATACTGAGGCTCAGCAAAATTCAGTAAACTTACCCAGAGTCACACGGCTAAGAAGGTGCTGAGCTGGGATTTGAACCCACGTCGAGCAGACCACCTCTGCTGCCCCCTCTCCCCCCCACCCCCCCGCCCAATTCTCTTCTGCTAAGCATGCTGCTTTACCATGACGAGCACCCATGGTTACAATGCCTTTTCTGCCAGTATTCTAGTAGAGAACTAGCATGTCTGAAATCTACTGCCTTCCTCTTGTTTGTTCATTCACTAAACAAGTGGAAGTGCTATATCCACCTCCCTCACTGGGACGTTTCGAGGATTAAAGAGATACAATCCCCGTAAGCATTTTGGCTTACAACTCAGCAGGAAGTACCTGCTGAACAGGAGCCCTTATGGCCACTACTCCTGGCTGCTGTGCCTGGCACCATCCCAGATGGGCTGGAGAAACACACATGAGGAAGTCGTGTCCCTGCCCGGGAAGAGCTCAAGCCCAGCGGAAGAAATGGCCCCCAAACAAATAACACACATATAGTGAAAGCAGGACCTCAGCAAAGACTGCACCTCTGAGCCTGCCTTCTTGCCTCACAGAGGAAATTACAATGACCTGACAAGCATGGTTCTGGAAACCACTGTGGGTCTGGCCCTCAGCTTGTCAGGATGTCAGCAGTGTGTTTCAGATGTGGCTCCTCCCTATTTAAAAAGTCACTATTTGGTAGGATCCCTCACTTTCCTCTGCCTCACATCTCACTCACCCCTGAGAATGAGGCACAGTCAGCTTCAAGTCCTCTCCAGGGAACTAATACCCTGCAAACACTCGAGCGTTTCCTAGCACGAAGGCTGCCATGTTAGCATAACTCCAAGTAGCTATTGTTTCAGGCCACACGTGGGGATTTGAGAGGAAGAATAGTGGAATGGACAGCTATAGACCATCATGTTCACTGTTGTCTTTTTTGTAACATGGGGATGACGGTAAAAATGTCTGCCTAACAGAGGTGTTGGAGGGATCACCCCAACACACCATCAGTCATGACACAATAGGTGTAATGCACTTGGGATCTGTAAAGCACTAGCAGAAGTTAGTTGCCGTTAGTAAGGATGAGGTGGGAAGGCCAGGAACCCATGAAACAGCTGAATGGACAAGAATGCCTCTGTTCACACCATGTGCTGACAAAGTACTAATGGAAATCAGAGTGGCTGGCACCAGCCTGGGAAAGGGTGGCTGAGAACAGCATCACAGAGGTGGTGACTCAACCCGGAGACTATGGGCATGCTGTCAGGGAGAAGAACAGGCACACATTCTAGGTGGGAGGAAAGACGCACAGAGTAGCAGGATAGTGAGAAGGAGCAAGCCGCCTAAGGGACAGTGGAGACCCTCTAATGCGAGACTCTGCACCCAAACAATCTCTGTCTAATCTGCTGCCAGGGCCTGCCAGGGGATCGGCTTTGCATGGCCCTCCCAGGAAGCTTTGTGGGGAATTTTCCACATGCTTAATGATTCTAGATTGCTTGCTGCTGACAATAGGAACAGAGTAGGTAAATGTTTGAGTGCTACTGGTATTGTACTAACCCTTTATGTCCTTGGTCTTTACCATGACCACGTGAGGTAGCTACCATTGTTATCCTCATTGTATAGAAAGGGACACTGAGGGGCACAGAGTTTATGTGACTTGCCCCCAGGTCATTAGCTAATAAGTGGCCAAGCCAGAGTTCCCCTGCACAGCTGTCCATCTCCACAGCACGAGCCCTTAACCTAGCAGTACAAGGTTCGTCTTGAGAGGAGATTTTTATGCCTCCCAAGCCCATTCACTTCCTTTTATCTACTTCTGTTGAGACCTTCCCCAATGAAGAATTGAACCATAGCAGAGACGGCAAATCTTTTTGGTGGAGTGTCAGGGAACCCTAACATCCTAAAGCCGGGAGTTGAGTATCTTTGGAACTTGCCACCCTTTTGTGTGTTGGCTACTCTCCTAACTACAGGTGGGTTTGCAGTAATTTGGAATGTGACCCTGTGCTAGGAGGGAATTCCTGAATAAACTCAGGGCTTGCTAATCAAAGAGGAGCTAAGAGCCTCACACAGTTCACAGCTCTGCAGGTCGGTCAAGTGAATCAGCAGGGGTGGGCAAGGCCACTATACACCTCTTCTGTGAAGTGTCTGCACAGGGCTGGGAGGGGCTTGGAACAGAAGCAGTCATGCCCCAAGGCAACAGACATGATATTAATGGAATTTAGACTAAATTCTGTCAAAATGGTCCACCCAATTTTAAAAGTATTTGCTGGCCAGTTCCAAGGGACTGAATAACGAATTCAAACAAACCTCAACCTTCAGACCAGCCTATTGAATGCTCACTGTGTGTCCTCTCCTCTGAGCCTGAAATGTCCGCGTTCAAGCATGGCCACGTCAGTCAGTGGCAGGGCTGCCGGGAGATGTGGGCAGGCGGTGAGCATCTGCGCTGCTTTGATTTAGTGTTTGAAAGCTGCTTTTCACAAGCTAATAGACAGCTCTGGATCTAGAATCAAACAGAGCGGAGTTCAAGTCCCAGCCAGCCAGCCACCAGCCATATGGCCTCAAGCCACTTGCTATTCCTCTCTCCACCTTGTTTCCCCACCTGTAAAATGGACATATTGAGACCTCTTAGGGCTTTGTCAGAGGGGCTAATGAAATTGTGTGATCACACTTTGTAAAGTACCTGGTAAATGTGGTGATGTAATTTTGTGTCATATAGGAAATGCTTCCTCTGGTCCTTGTAACACCCAATGCACATCCTTCTTGAGAACATCCCCAAAGTGTAAGGATCGACCTGAAATCATGATGACGGTTTTGTAAATGGTTTGTGAATGTTTGGCCTGTAAACTAAACTTAGTACCTTTCCCTCCTCATTCTTTGCGGAGGGCTGTGGGGGAGGGAGGGGATGTTCAATTCTGTTAAAATGATCTTCCAAAAATTCTTACCCAACAGTGATTTTACCCTCTATCCTGGTGACCCATTACATGCAAGGCATATCCATGTAGCTTGTCCGTAGGCCTAGAGAGAGCAACGGGGAGAATGCTTTTTAATTTGTACCGTATGCAAGACTCGTTCCCAGTCTACCTTTTGGCAGAGGTGAAGTACTCCAAAGTGTTTGATTTAGAGTAATGGGGAAATCTGCTCTGCCTTTCCTCTGGGAGTCCTAAATGTTGATTTGCCTTTGGGAGGGCAGGGGTTTCGGTGAAACCTGATTTACTGCATCACCCTGGTACTGATTTCCTTTCGCATACTCTAAAGGAAGTGCTCTGGTAATATTGGCAGCGGTTTTAAAATGTCGGTTCTGGAAATGAAACTGCACCTTGTGATGTTAGAATAATTATACCACACTCAGTCTCTGATTTCAGCCAACACAACAGTTGCTAAATCCAGCTAACATGGAAAAACTGGACAAGAAGGGGAAAATTCAACCAAACCCGTGGCAAGGGATGGAGAAGGGGGCCTTGGTCAGACACACAATCTTGTATTTCCGTTTGTCTGTTGCTAACTGGAATACCTGGTGGCCCCCGGCCCAGGCCCCCACCCCTTTGTTTTCTGTAGCCCTAAGCTCTGCATGTTGACACTGGCTGTGGGAACTCTTATGATTGAGCTGAAAGAACTGCTTTTATCATTTCAAGTATGCAGCCCCGGGCCAAAACAGGCAACACAGTTGGTAAAAGTCTCTGTTCAAAAGCAGTCTGAAACATCCTCTGTTTTTCTCACCTGAGTGTCCCCATCAAAAGGAACCCCCACACCTCTCCACAGTTCAGTGTGCCATACCTCTCTCTGATTGTCTGTCTGGCAGGCTCCCCCAGGTCAGCTGACTGACCCAGTTAACTGGCTCCCCCGGGTTAACTGTGGTTTAGTTAAGCTGAATTTGAAGAGCGGAAGATGAAGGCAGGTATTTCCTCCCAGCTACTGAGAGGGCAGCCCATTCCGCTGCTGGAAATCTGCATTGGAAAGCTGAAAAATGGGATTTGGGGCTTCCCTGACTGTGGCATGTTAGAGAAACAGAAAAGTGTCATTGTATAAAATGGTGGCAGCTGGTACACATTTCCCAAGAAAGCAGAAGTGTTCTAATAATGAACATATAGTCTGTTTTTAATGCTATTAATAGATACCAAGCATTCCGAGTCTGTAGCAGGACCCCCATTATCCTGTCATCTTCCAGGTGAGGGGCCGTGCTCTATAATCGTTAAGAACACAACTCTTTATCAGTGAGCAGATGCTTAAAATGACACAGCAACAAAGCCACATATTCTCTGTTGTCCCCAGCTGCTTCAGGATTTAGGATGGGACTTAAGGACATTTATCTTAGTGTGCTCAAATCCCACATTAGCTATTTCCCAAGGAGTAGAAGAAAGTGTCCCTCCTCTTTGCTCTGAGTGATTGACTTTATGCATAAGAGATTTGCAGTAAATCCTCGGTAGGGTTTTTTACTGTCTTGCCCTGGTGTTTGATAAGTACTCACTTGTTAGTTGATTGAACATCTTTAATGTATCCAGTACAAATATCTAGTTATAGACCTTTTTTTTTGTTTGCTTTTTTAAATCAAAGGACCAGGAACTGAGAAACTTTGTAGCCTTTATTTTCTCACATACAAAACAGATTCACCTGTCTCACAAGATGATTTTGAGGATCTAAAATGTTACTGTGCTGGTTGACTAGACTCGTTAAAAGGCACAACTGTTTGTCCCTACTCATAGAATGTCTCTACTTCAAATATATGGATGTTCACACCAAACAGTTCTCCAGTCCTCTACAGACACTGCCTGCATGTCCTGCAATTTAATTTGATTCTGACACTGTCTACCTGGAGGTGGTATCAGATCCCACAGGTTAAGAGCTCACAGTCTCACAGGACTACCCACCCCCCCCCACCCCCCCACTTAAGATGCCACTTGTGGGGCACCTGGGTGGCTCAGTTGGTTCAGCATCCGACTTGAGATCAGGTCATGATCTCACGGTTTGTGGGTTCGAGCTCCGGGTTGGCCTCTGTGCTGACGGCTCGGAGCCTGGAGCCTGCTTCGGATCTGTATCTTCCTCTCTCTCTGCCCCTCCCCTGCTCACACTCTGTTTCTTTCTTTCTTTCTCTCTCTCTCTCTCTCTCTCTCTCTCTCTCTCAAAAGTAAATAGACATTAAAAAAAATTTAATTTTGAAAAAAAGATGGCACTTGCTCGTAGTAGGTCCCCAGGTTTCCCGCAGCCTCTGTCTCACCTGACTACAAATGAGCGATTCCCGCTACCGCCTGCTCAGATTCAGTGATTTGCTAAGAGCAACTCATAGAACTCAGGAGAACAGTTTACTTACCAGTTTCCGGTTCATTATAAAAAGATACAACTCAGGAACAGCCAGGCAAAAGAGATGCCATAGGCAAGGTATGAGGGAAGAAGGGGTGTGGAGTGTCCCTGTCCTCTGCCACCTTCTCCCCACCTCCCTGTGTTCAACCCAGAAGCTCTCCAAACTCCATCCTTCGGGGGATTTTGATGAAGGATTCATCATGTAGGCATGATTGATTGATAACTAAATCTGCAGCTCCTCTCCCCTCCCCCAAGGGTGGTAGGTGGGGTTAAGAGTTCCAGGCTTCTGACGTGACTCGGTCTTTCTGGGGACCAGCTGCCATCCTGAAGCCATCCAGGAGCCTACCAAGACTCACCTCATTAGAACAAAAAATGCTCCTGTCACCCAGAATTCCAAAGGTTTTAGGAGCTCTGGCCAGGAGCCACAGACAAAGACCAAAATACATATATCTTTTTGTTGGTGGTGATGTTTATCGATATTTATCCATTTGTTTATGTGTTAAATGTTTACTGAATCATTCCTTTGGCCAAGACTCTGACTAGGTACTGAGGACACAGAGGAAAGAAAATTCTTGCCTTCAGGGAGTTTCTAGCCTGATCACCTCACTCATGTGTTTCCTTCTTTTATTAAGCAGTCTACTTTTATCCTCCAGAACTATTTTCTTCTTTAGATTCCCCAAAACTTTCTAGGGCAAGCAACTTTCTCCGTGAAGCTTTCCCAAACCAAGTGAGGCTCTATATTTCAATTTCTCCAACATAAAATAAAGCCTAAAGGGACCTAACTATATTTCCAAAGGTTCTCACAGGGTTAAAGCAGAATTTTTAAAAAAAGGTTTTATACCTTTAGGAAAAATTTACCAAGTGGGTGGCATTTTACTGTCAGTTCTAAGATGTGTTTGCCTGGAGAAATTCTTGTTTTGTTTTGTCTTTTGGTTTATTTATTGTTTTTTAGTACCAGCTTTATTGAGATATAATTCACAATCATATAATTTACCCGCCTGAAGTATACATTTGAACAGTTTTTAGTATTTTCACAGACTTGTGCAAACATCACCACAATCAATTTTAGAACATTTTCATCTCCCCGAAAAGAAATGCCATTTCTTTTGGTAGCCACTCAACTCGTCTTTCCTTTATCAGTGCATTTCTTAGTATACACAATAATATTGCACTCAGTAAACTGTAAAATGCTATGCTGATATAGATGTGATGATTGCTGCTCTGTTTTTCAAATTTACAGGCAGAGTATGAGATTCTGTAACGTTGGACGGTAACCTTCCCTCAGAAATCCTTGCCATGGTAGAATTTTGACTTTGTTTTTAAATTGCCAGCTTCTAAACAAGGAGATTGTCAATAATGCCTCTGATTCCTTCTGTTACATTTTTCAAATTGGTTATTATTGATATATAAGCAGAACTATTGTTGTACATTGCCTATGTGTCCAAAAACATTGTTGACTTACCTCATTAGTTTTCATAGTTTGTCTGAAAACCCTTTTATTTTTTTTTATTTATTTACTTTTAAAGATTTTATTTGTAACTAACCTCTACATCCAACGTGGGGCTCAAACTCACTACCCCGAGATCAAGAGTCACACGCTCCATTGACCGAGCCAGCCGGGTGCCTCTGAAAATCCTTTTAGATTTTCCATGTAGACTGTCATATCTTTTTTCAGTTAACAATAGTTTGGGCTCTTCTTATCCAATTCGTATACACCCTTGCTTTTTCTTATTTTGTTTCATTAGCTAAGGCTAATCCAAAATATGTTGAATCAAAGTACTAATAGCAGATTCCTTGAATGTTCCTTGAACTGTTCCTGACTTTACTGAGAATGCTTCTAAAGTTTTAACATTTTCATGATATTCATTGTAGATTTTATTAGATTAAGGAATCTTCCTTTGTTACAGATTTGATATTTTGCTAAAATTGTGAGAGAATGTTATATTCTCCTGATCTATTAAGATGTTTAAATTTTTTATCCTTTTATAAAAATGAGTAGAATGGTATATATTAAGATACTATATATATGTATATATTTTGTTTGTTTGTTTAATGTTGAACTATCTTTGCATTCCTGAGATACTATCATTCTCCTCTACCTGTCCCCAAGTGATTATCTCCTATAGTTAAGAATATACATTCCTGGGAACTCCTGGGTTATCAGTGACACTGGATTATTTTTCATATTATGCAAATGCCTCACAACATTTATCAGTGTGTATCAGGATCGGGTGGGAAGGAACACAGGCATTGTAGGCCTGTGCTTGTAGGCACATTTGTGTAGACCCCAAGGACTTTGAGAAGCAAACATATCAAAGTTTGAGAAACTTGTATCCTAGAAAAGACTTTAACTGCGTTGGAAACAGTATACTACCTTCCTACTTTAAGATTTATTACCCTTATCTATGCAGAAATTCAACAGGGACCTGATTTGGTATTTATCCTGTTTGCATGCCTATTGGTTTGAATCATTAAATCTTCCCCACTTTGCCTGCTGCTTGAAGGTCACCCATGCAGTCATTTCTGTTTCACTTGTGGACTTGCTATCACCTTTGCATTTGGGGGACCACAGGAGTCTATGCAGCAAAGAAAATAAACACATGAATGAAGTAAGGTTCTGTTTGCCATTCTAGTTTCACAAGAGAAGGTTTTCTATACTGAACCCTGTTTTCAGCCCACAAGAATGTTGAGTCCATTTCAACCAGCATCTATTGAGCTGCTATTGTTAAATCAGCAAGTGTCAGCCCCTGCTCAAGTGTCCAGGTATATCAAAGTCACAATGGCACACACCTTACAGAAGTATAAATCCTCTCTCCTGCCTTCAGAGGGCTTAGAGTCAGTCATTTATTATCACTAATATCTAGTGAGCCAGATGGCCATGTACCTTTTTTGTGCCATTCACCATCAGAGACCTTAAGAAGACTACAGTACGAAAGGCTGGTCTCTGACATCACAGTCTAATAACATCATGTCCATAGGAGGGACAATGCAAAGTATACCTAGAAAATGTAAAGTAACCAAAATGCAAATGAATACATTTTAAAGATCTGATTGGCTTTATCGAATGATTCATGAATTGGGCAGACTCCCATCTAGCAATAGAAAGGAACTGCGTTAAATTGCAGCAAAGGAAAGGTTCTTAAAGGCAGAGAGGGAACAGAAAAAAAAGGAAATTATTAGGAAAGAATGCATTGTTTCAGGCAAGGATGCCCTCTTAAGGAGAACCAAAGGGGTCTCTCAGCAGATTACCTCCTCATGCTGATTAAAAGTCACATTTAGGGGAAAGTTGTAACTGCGCTTGGGTTGGGTAATAGGTCTTGGTTTGCTGAAGTGCGGCTTAGTACAGGTGACTCCATTTCAGATCTGTTATTTCTTTTTAACAAAAGTTAAAAGTTGGGGTGCCTGGGTGGCTCAGTCGGTTAAGCGTCCAACATCGGCTCGGTCATGATCTTGCGGTTCATGGGTTCGAGCCCCGTTTCGGGCTCTGTGCTGACAGCTCAGAGCCTGGAGCCTGCTTCTGTTTCTGTGTCTCCCTCTCTCTCTGCCCCTCCCCCATTCACGCTCTGTCTCTCTCTGCCTTTCAAAAAGGAATAAATTTAAAAAAAAATTTTTTTTTAAGTTAAAAGCAACATTACAAGAGTAAGGTCACAATTGAAGGACACAAGGGAAGTCATAAATAGAATGTTGTTGAACCCCCATAACTACATAAGCAGTCGGGTTGTCAGTGGGGCCAAAAAGGTGGGAGAAGGCTTTCTGCAAAAGGGATAGGAGTTGCAAACGTGGGCCTGGGGGGACGTTTTGGTGAGAAAAATATTGCCGGAAAGCATGGTTGACAGCAAGGGATAGTACATGCAGGTGACAGCGGGAACCGTCCAGTGTAGCTGGATAAGAGGGCACATGAAAGGAGTGGAAGGAAGGACTAGGAGTTAAGAGCCCAAGGGTCATGTTCTGGGACAGTCAAAAGCCAGCCTGGGTTTGTTTCTCCCCCCGAGGGCGCTGGGGCACATATGGCTCTGCGACATTGTCACCTGCAGGCACTGGTTCTCTCCCCTGCTCTTTGCCCTGTTCTTACCCTCACAGTGACTGAGGAGAGAGGAGGAGCCTACAGCCTTTCTCTCACACTCACTCCTTTTTAATTTGAAAGCAGTGGAGCAGGTGCGTCACTGGCATTTGTGGCCATGCCTCTCGCTCTGGCTGGAGGGTGTCGGGTTAGAGGCAGGCGTGCAGACTGCATGACCCACGCAGAGCGAGCCGGTGCAGAGGCATTGCAACATCCTCCCCACCTCAGCAGACATGACTAAACAAACCGTCTGCTTTGAACAATTAATCCATTTGTCAGAGCAGTTCACAGGGCGAGTGAGGCCTTGCAAGCAGTGACACGTTCTCCACAGCAACAGTCCTGGGTGTGTGTCTGCAGACACTTCCTTCTGTTGAGAGTGTTGCCAGCCCATGTTGAACACGCTAAGATAAACTTTGAAGGAAGTGCAACCCTTTGAATGTAAAGAGCCATGGTGACCTGGGCTATGCCTTGGCCCACAAGTTGCTTCCAGAACTCCTTTGGTTGGTTTTCTGAGAAACTTGGATGCTGAAGTGGGAAGTGATGATTTGCTTTAGCTGAAACAGAAATGCAAGAAAAATCCAAATTCTTTCCAACCAGTACCCAACCTGGACCTCATCATGAAATGTGCCCCCTCCTTTGCCTTCCCGACTCCTCCCTCGGCTGGTGACCTTCATTTAGCCATGATCTTTCTCTCTCCAATTCTCTGTACTCGTTTGCTTTATTCTTTAAAATGAGGACTGCCTTCCTCCCTGTGGTGACCAGGTGACTGTCCCCTCCCCATAGGAGTGTGTAATAAGGTAGAGCCAGCTTCACCTCCCTCAGCCCAGTGGTCTCATTTAATAAGTTACAGAGTCGAGACTACACTCCACTTGTCCCAATCCAGGCCTGGCACCCGCGGGGGGAGGACGGGGGAGCAGGGACTGTGCATGGTCCTCAGCCAGTGCTAGGGTCCTGGGGGAAGTGGGGAGCAAGAGTGTCAGGGTGAGGACCTACTGTCCTAGCCACAAGCTGGAGAGGTGGGAGGACCTGGGGACAGAAGGGGACTTCACTGTCACTTCATGCTTGGCAGTTACTTACCTCTCAGCCTCTATGTAAACCTGCCTGGGGAGGCAAACACCTTACCCCCAGGGATACCCCACTCCCTTGCACCAAGCCTTTGCCAGATGGCACTAAGAGTGTCACCCTTTTGTAATCATCCTTAAGCCCAAGGAACAAATAAATGGTGTACAAATCTGTGTGTCAGCTTTCACCCTGACTGCAGAGCATTTTGCTTCTTAAATAGCTTAAAACAGGCCTAATAATAATAGTCGTAACAGCACCTAACATTTATTGAGTGCCTGTTGTATGCCAAGCAGTGTTCTAAGTAAACACTTTGCTGGCATCCAATTCCATCAATCAGTTTTAATTTAATCATAAATTCTAATTATTTGATTTTCCCCAGAAGCATTGTTTAGAAAGTGACAACTTGTTAAGACTTAGAAATGAAAAGATTGTATTTCATGCCGACAGACAGCCGAGTCCGTCCCTAAGCCTCTGGTGCTAGGCAGTGTGCAGGCCTGCAGACACTGGTTGGGGGGCAGTGTTGCCATGAGGGTGCTTGAGATTCAAAATGGTGAGAAGAGAATTTGTAGAATGTGGCTTATTCTTTAATTCCTTCATTGCACAAGCATTTGTTGAGGCTGACTTATGATTTATGCATGGTTTATAATTTATTGAGCAGTTACTGGCTCTAAGTGAGATTCTGCAGGCACAAAGCTTGGGCGCAGCCCCTGGCCTGGAGCGCATCATCTGCAATTAGCAAACCAGAGGTGCCCTGTGCTGGCCGCCCAAGAGAGGAGGAGGGCAGAGGGCTGGGTCTGGAAGGGTGAGTCGGAGGTACCCAGAAGGGAGATGGAACAGGTGGTTGAGAACACAGGCCTCTCTCCCCAAGTCACCAATTGCACCATCTCCCTATAGGGTGACAGTGGACGTAGGTAACATAGGAGTGGTGTTTACCACAGTATCCAGCAAGCTGGAAAAATGAGCTTTGTTGTCATTAGAGTAAAAGGGCTCTGACAGAGGCCCTGAGTTTTATTCATTTGTCTGTATGCCATCCCCTAGCCTACCAGCTGGGTACCCAAGTGCTAAGCTGGAGGCTTTCCCAGGAGGGTGGAGAAGAGGAGCACGCCCCAGCCTGAGAGAGGAGGGCTAGAGGAAGGGCCCCAAGACAGGAACAGCCTGGAGGGGTGCCTTTGTGCAGAGCAGAGAGGGAGGGTGCAGGCTCAGGGCTCTGTACCCCAGGAGTCCCTGACCTCATGCCCCCCTACCCCCAGTGCCACCTGGGGGCATGGTCTGCCTGGAGTAGTCTCTTCCCCCAGCCCCACTCTTCCAGCCCCTTTCATCATCATGGTGCATGTGCATTTAAACTTAGCAGGACACATGCCAATGAAAACAAAGAAAATGATCTCTTAGCGGTTATTTATATTGTAAACCTTCTCTGGAGTGACTTTTTTCCTAGTTCAGCTTGCAATAATTTATTAAGAAAGATAAAGTGATTTTTAAGTGTGATTTTAAAGAGCTAGGACCATCCACGATCTTGCTCTGTGTTATTCTTCTGCTTGGGTTTGATGTTTCCAGCGTGAACTTTGATTTACCTCCTTCTCAGGGTAGTTTGGAGCCACTGAGAGAAGTCCCGTTCTGTGAAAATAGTCACCCATTACAGAAATACATTGAAGCAGAAACTCTTTTCTGAAAAGACTGAAAACTGTCATTAAAAAACTGCTTTCTGAGAAGAGAGAAAAGATGGGAAAGAATACTGATTCTTTAAGGATTTTGGTTCTTGAAGCCACGGCTGTTCGTTTGTTCTTTGTTAACCAAAGCGCAGCCTTCTGAACTTAGTGCCTGCTGATTATCAACAACAATAAAAAGAGAAAAATGAAAGAAACTAAAAGCAGGAAACACTGAATTGCTTATAAAGTGGATTTTTTTAAAAAATGTGTTTATGAAGAAATTGAACTCCCCTTCTTTTCTGCTCTTAAAACTTTAAGCTCTTTCAAAGTTTTGGCAATTTTTAAAAACTTGTAGTGTATCTTCAGGCCCAGGTTTCCCACTATCAGAAATGTATAGCCACAAAGGAGGACTCCAGAATTATGGTACCTGTGAACGGTCTGGGCTGGAAAAGTACTGACCAGAGGGAAGCCTCAGGCTGGGAACCTGGGGCTCAATGCCTCTTCCTCCCTCCTGGTGAGAAGCTGCATGTCTGTCCAGTTTGCATGGCTGTCCCCCACCGCCAGGCCACATGCCATCTTCACCTGTAGCTGAGGATGTTCAATCTGAACGAAAAAGGAACTTGGGATCCTAACAACGCGTAGTGAAAAGCTTCTAGAGTCTTAACACCGTGCCCTTCTGTTGTAAGTCGGACTTTACCAATTCTGTGCCAGCGGGCAGATGTTCTGCACCAGCATCTATATTTAGGTGTGGGCATGAGATTGCCAAGGTAAAGAAAGGCATGGTTGTTGTCACCTCAGCATGCTTTTTGTCTTGGAACAGAGGCCCTGTGTTGCCCTGGGGGTTAAGCGCTCTCAAGGAGGAGAAGGCCTCTGCCCAAAGCCCAGGCAATTTGGAAGGCAACAGAGCCCTTCCTGAATGACTGTCCTTCATGCTGGGTGGCTACGTGCTGCCAGGCAGGGACTGGACACTGTGGTTCCTATTTGCTGTCCTGTCCTTAAGGGAGCCGCTGCACACTCTTTGTTAGCAGGCCTGGCAGTCACACCCTGAATGACCCAGCAATGCCCGGTAGAGCGTCGTCTCTCAAAAGCCAATGTTCTTCAACCCACAGAGGGGAGCTGCTCTCTCCTGGCTCGGTCTTCTGTGTTGTGGAGCACCTGGGGGATGGAGCCCCAGTCACTGCTTGCCATCACATACCTGGCTGCCTTGGGACCTCCTTAGTGTCCCTCACATCCCACAGTGGCTCAGCTCAAGCAACCTCACTGTAGATTCAGCAGGCTTTAGCCACCTGGCAGCCCAGATGCTTTTCCCAGTTTGGGACTCCTACCCCAAAAGTCTCCTGTGCCTATCCTTTCCTTACTTCCTGACAGGGGCCTCCATTCCAGCTGGCCTTCAGTCCTCTTCCTGAACCTCCTCACCCAGTGTCTTTGTTTCCTTGTATTGTCCAACTCTCCTACCAGTTCACACCCTCATTCACTTTCACCTGCTCCAGGAAGCCTTCTGTAAAGGGCAGAAGAATGATTTCGTCCTTGGATACCTTGCTTAGAGGCCTCCCTCTTGGCCATGCTGGCATTCCTTCTGGAATGTTCCATCCTTCAAGTTCTAGAATGAGACTATCCCATGCAGAGCCTCAGCTTAGTTTCCAGCCCTATATTCCCTCTAGATAGGACCACTCCCCTGGGCTCATCTATCAGAAACCTTGTCTAATGTTATCCAAGGTGTGCCTTATCTTTCTCTGGGCAGACTGAAGGCTGCCTGGGATGGGGGCATCCTCTGTTAGTCCTTTTGTGTCCCTAGTAACACTTACCACAGTGCCCATGGCCCTAGCATGGAACCCCAACTTCTATCAGCCTGAAAGTCTCCTGCATCAGCCCCTCCCAGAGCAGGTAGAAGAGCATGTGCATAACAAGAGGAGGTTCACAGCAAGCCTCCTTTCACAGGCTTGGGGAGGAGATGATGGGACTTCATGGGCTTGCTGGGGGGCCCTCTGAGATGATGGCTGTAAACCCAATGGGAGGACCAGCCTTTCGGGTGGATATGGCATTTGAGGTCCAGGCTTCTTCAGAGGAGGGTTGGGACCTATCAGTTTTCAAATATCCAGGTCCAGGCTCTTTGGCACAGAGGTTGGGGGAGCCCAGGATGATGCCAGGCTCTGGCTTCTGGGAGAGCAGTGGAGTGTGCTCTGCCATGCCTTCCAGAGCCCTTTGGAACTCTCCGGGACCCAGGGCTCCCACTGGCCTTGTACCCCCACTCTCCTGGTAAGACACATCAGTGCTTTTTGACCCCACTGAAAATGAACCCCAAAGCTTACCTTACCTTCAGAGGGGCAAAAAACAGTTCCATATGGGATGGACAGAGCCCCCTGCCAAACCACTGTCAGGCCTGGCCTCAGGCTGGGCCTCTATTCACAGGTTCAGGATGGGGCTTCACACCTGGCCAGTGGAGATAAGAGATTTCCCTTCTCCACTTAGCAGGTTAGGGCCAGCCAAGCCAGTAGGGGGAGTTTGGAAGGGCTGCCCCAGGGCCCACAGGAGCAGGACTGGGGCGGAACTGAGAGGCTTCAGTGGGTTTGAAATAGCTCATTTGGGACAAATTAGGTAGCAAAAGAAACGTCTTTAACGACTTAGTGAGGGTAGCCCTCAGCTGGCCCACTCAGCCCCTCCCCCTGTGGGCTCCAGGAAGCGTGCCCGCCCTGTTCCATCAGCAGCAACCATCATCACGGACTCCTTTTGTTCCATCCTGCCCAGGGAGCCTAGGTTTCAGGATAGGTCAGTGCCTTCCCAGGACCTTCGCCGGAACTACAGAGGAAGAAAGCCAAAACTTCCTTTTCCCAAGCAAAGTGCAGAGTTTCACGCACACCTAGGGAGGATGTTTGTGTTCCTTTGAGGTCACTGCCCTTGTTTTCAGAGTAAACTTTTGTGTGAGTGCACTCCAAAAGGGGGAGTCCATGGAGAGGGGATGCTCTCGCCTCTGTTTCCACAGGCGTGCACCTAGCCTGAGCCTGAGGTCCTGACCCAGGAGAGCCAAGGACCACCCTGGTAGACCTAAGCTCTGCTTATGATCTTGCTTAGGCCATGTACCCTCTCTGGGCCTCGGTTTCCCCTTCTGTAACAGTGGGGACTAAACACATGTAAGATCATTTGTAGCTCTGACATTTTAGGATTCTGATCATAACTATTTATGAAAATGTTGATCATCCCTCCAAAATACACTTCAGATATGCACACTGCTCTCCATTTCTCCTGGCACTGACCATGATCCTGTCACTTCAGTGGTATAGAATAAGCTCAGACTCTTTACCACGGACTCTCTGATGACAGATTTGCCATGCGTCTGCCTGGGGCTTTTCCCACCCCGACTGCAGGAACTGCTGTCAGCCTCGGGGCAAGCCACACCCTCTCCTGCCTGCTTCTCCCGTACCTGCTGTTCCGTCCACCGAAAAGCCGCCCTCCCTCCGCCCCTTAATGGGCTGACTCCTTCCCATCTTTCAGATCTCGGCTTAAATGTCACCTCCTAGAGGCCCGACTCAAAATCCCTGTCTATAGTAATGTTCCTCTGTTATTCTACCTCTCACTCCGTGTTTATTTTCCGTCACGGTCCGTAAATGTCTTGAAGCCATTTTCTTGGGTCTGGTGGTGTGTTAGTCTCTTGTTTGCCTGCATTAGAATGTGGGCTTCACACAAGTGGGGACCTCCAAGAGTGAGGGCTTTCCTTATCAGTCCCCATCACTACTGAACACCCAGAGCCTCGCACAGTGCCTGCTACGCAGCAGGTGTTCCATAAATGTTTGTTGAATGGACGCATGGTTGAATGGATGGATACCCCTCCATAAAGAGCTCCCGTTTTTCCTCCTGACGGCTCAGGCCCCATTTTCCCTCTACGATCTGGATGTAGCAAAAGGGAGATTATAAAGCAAACCAAATGTCTGTTGTGAATCCGTTAGTAGCCGAGCGGTGTTTTTACTCCCCACTCTGCTGTTTGTTCGCGCAGCCTCTGCACAGTTGGACCAGATTCCGCCAGTGTGATTTCCTAAGGGTTAGTGTTTTCCAGTCATTATTTTATTTACCCTTGGTGACCTTTGTGAGGTCGATGATAGAGGCCAGGTCTCGGAGATTAAGTAACCTTGCCTGAGATCGCAGAGCTAGTAAGTGGTAGAGCCTTGCCCCAGGTCCGGTGCTGTTTCCTTCACGCCCCATGCCACCGAGCCAAGCTGTGGCCCTGAACATGGCAGGAGCCCACGAATGGTGGAGCCAGAGCCAGCATTGTGTGTGACTTCAGGTGGCCTTTATTGTCCACCTAGCTAGGAGAAACTTGCAGCCCAGTTCTGGCATCCCTGAGTGTCAGGGGAACCTGAGGTAAGGTCTTGGGATTTCTAGAGACCTGTTGTCATAGAGAGCATGGGGGTTGTGTTAGGGTTAGTGATAAAGCCTAGGGGGTGGGCTGGGTGATGCTGGCCCCTCAGCAGTAACCTGTCAGCTGCTTGAGGAAGGCCTTTCTGAAGGCCAGCACAGAGCCTGCCCTTCAAAGAATAGTTCTTTTGGTAGGACATCCATATGGAGCCTCAAAATAGGCCTATTTGCCAGAAGCTGCAGTGGAGAAGAGAACACAAGGCATGCAGCCAGAAAGACCTGGGTTTGAACCTCAGCTCTGCTATATACAAGCTATGTGAACCTGGCCAAGGCATCTGCCCTCTCTGTTTTAATATGAGGCAGAGTCAATACTTCCTAATTCTTGTGCCTGAGTGAGTGTGTGAAGAAATCACATCTAAGATGCCCTCATCCTGAAGGGACAACAGAAAAGAGGAAATAGCTTTGTGTTATTTTCAGCATGAAAAACTTTAATTGGGCTATATATGAAATGGATTACTCACAACTTAGAAGAGCTTATCAATAAATATTAATGATAGGAACAGAGATTCATTTCTTCAGGTTGTAAAGTTGTGTGCTCACTGATATGAAACAAATAACAGTACACACTCCTGTCTCTACCCTGTCAGCCACTATTTGAGCACTTTGTATTCCCTTTAATTGTCACAACAGCCCCATAAGGAAGATACAGTTTGGGCTTTGTTTTTCAGATGAGAAAAATGGAGGCACAGAGAGATTAAGAAAGTTGCCCAAGGTCACACAGCCAGCAAGTAAATGGCAGAGCAGGGACATAGTCCGGGAAGTCTGACTTCAGAGTCTGAGAAGCTCTTAGCTCCTGGGCTACGTGATTTGGTGTTGTTTGGTGACCAAAGGGGAGTTCCATGCAGGACGCAGGGTGAGAGGAGGACCATTTAGCTGAAGAAGTATGGGAACCCTGGATCATAATGATTCTGTTCTGCCTAAAACGATTGGAAATGAGACTTCTAGATAAAATGTTTGGGAGCCAGTGTTGGTAAGGAAAGGGTAGAAATGGGGTCTGTCTTTAGGATTGCCCACCCTCTGCCATTTTAGAAAGGACAGTATTCCTCTTTTATACTTTTGGAAACTATTATAATTATGTGTTTCTGTTCTGTGAACTCTCCCTTTTTAGCTATGTTTCTTTTTTTGCTGAATATTTTTTTTTTGCTGAATTTTTAAAAGATCAGATTTATTGAGGTGTAATTCACAAATGTAAATGTGTACATTTCTATGAGTTTTGACAAACTTACACACCTGTGTATAACCACCACCACAAGCAAAATAGGGACAATTTCCATCACCCCAAAAGGTAAAACTTTCCCTGAGGCCCTATATAGTCAGATCACACCCAGCCCCAGACAACCAAGGGCCTGCTTTCCATCATTACAGATTCCATTTGTATTTTCCAAGGTTCTGTACAAATGGAACTATATTTTGTGTTTTCTTTTTCTTTTTTACTTTTTAAATTTATTTTTGTCGACATAATTCACATACAACACTGTGTAAGTTTAAGGTATCCAGTGTTGATCTGATACTTTTATATATGGCATTGTGATTGCCAGATTACCACGTTAGTGTTGGCTAATCCCTCTACCAAGTTACAGTTACTTCTTTTCTGTGGTGGGAAAAATTAAGATCTAGTCTCATAGCAGCCTTGATGTATATAATAAAGTGTTGTTGACTCTAATCACTCTGCTGTGCATTAGATCTCTAGACTTACTCATCTACTGGTGGCCAGTTTGTACCCTTAAACCACATTTCCCGAATTTTCTCACCACCATCCCTAGTTCCTGGTAACCACCATTCTATTCTCTGCTTATGAGTTCACCTCTTTTAGATTCCACATATCCTGGGTCTCGTACAGTGTTTGTATTTCTCTGATGTATCTCACTTCGAGTAATGCCCTCAAGGACCATCCATGTTGTCACAAATGGCAGGATTTCCTTTTTCTCATGGCTGAATAATAATTCGATTGTGTTTATATAACACATCTTCTTTATCCATTCATCTGTTGACGGACACTTAGATTGTTTCCATAGCTTGGCTATTGTGAATGATATCACAGGGAACATGGGGGTGGGTGCATCAGTCTCTTTGACGTCATGTTTTCATGCCCTTTGGATATATACCCAGGAGTGGAATTGCTGGATCATATAGTGGTCCTATTTTTAATTTTTAAAGGAGTCTTCCTACTGTTTTCCATAGTGGCTGAACCAGTTCCCACCAGCAGTGTAGGTGGGAACCTACTCTTTTCTCTACATCCTCACCAAAACTTCTCTTACCTTCCTGACAATAGTTGTCCTAACGGGTGTGAGGTGATATCTCATTCCAATTTGCATTTACCTTATGGTTAGTGATACTGAACACACTTTCATGGACCCGTTAGCCATTTAGGTGTCTTCTTTGGAAAAATGTCTACTTAGTTCCTCTGTCCATTTTGTCATCAGATTGTTTATTTTCTTTTTTTGTTATTGAGTTGTATGAGTTCTTTATGTATTTTGGATATTAACCTCTTAACTTATACATGGTTTGCAGACATTTTCTCCCATTCCATAGGTTACCTTTTCATTTTATGGGTGGTGGTGGTGGTTATTGTGTTTTGGTGGGTTTGTCTTGCAGAAGCTTTCTGGTTCTACTTGTTGAATTTTTCTTTTGCCACTTTTGTGCTTTTCGTGTAGTGTCTAAAAAAAATCATTGCCAGGACGCCTAGGTGGCTCAGTTGGTTAAGCGTCTGACTTCAGCTCAGATCATGATCTCACGGTTTGTAGGTTTGAGCCCTGCATCAGGCTCTGTGCTGACAGCTCAGAGCCTGGAGCCTGCTTTGGATTCTGTGTCTCCCTCTCTCTCTCTGCCTGCCTCTCTCTCTCTCTGTCTCTCTGTCTCTCTCTCAAAAATAAATAAAAACATTAAAAAATGTTTAGGGGCGCCTGGGTGGCTCAGTCGGTTGGGCGTCCGACTTCAGCTCGGGTCACGATCTCACGGTCTGTGGGTTCGAGCCCCGCGTCGGGCTCTGGGCTGATGATGGCTCAGGGCCTGGAGCCTGCTTCCGATTCTGTGTCTCCCTCTCTCTCTGCCCCTCCCCCACTCATGCTCTGTCTCTCTCAGTCTCAAAAATAAATAAACATTAAAAAAAAAATTTTTTTTTTAAATGTTTAAAAAATCATTGCCAAGACCAACATCAAGGAGCTTCTTTCCTATGTTTTCTTGCAGGAGTTTTGCAGTGGGAGGTCTTGTGTTTAAGTCTTTAATCCACTTCAAGTTAAGTTTTGTGAGCAGTGTCACATAGGGGTCCAGCTTCATTGTTTTGCATGTGATGATCTAGTTCTCTCAGCACTGTTTGTTGAAGAGACTTCCCTTTCCCCACTAAGTGTTCTTTTTTTTTTTTTATGTTTACTTATTTTTGAGAGAGAGAGAGAGAGAGAGCAAGAGCGAGCGCGCCCAAGCTGGGGAGGGGCAGAGAGAGAGATGAAGGCACAGAATCTGAAGCAGGCGCTATGCTTAGCTGTCAGCACAGAGCCCAATGTGGGGCTCGAACTCATGAGCTGTGAGATCATGACCTGAGCTGAAGTCGGATGCCCAACCAACTGAGCCACCCAGGCACCCCTCTCCACTAAGTGTTGTTGACACCCTCGGCAAAAATCAGTTGACTGTAAAAAATGGGGGTTTATTCCTGGGTTCACAGTTCTATTCTGTTGGTCTAGGTCTCTCTTTTTATGCCAGTACCATACTGGTTTAATTACTATAGATTTGCAATATAATTTGAGGTCAGGAAGCATGGTGTTGGGATACCTGCTGGCTCAGTAGAAGAGCATTCAGCTCTTGACCTCAGGGTCAAGTCCCACATTGGATGTAGAAGTTATTTAAATAAATAAAACTAAAAACAAACAAAACAAACAAACAAACACAGGAAGCTTGATCTTTCCAGCTCTGTTCTTCTTTCTCAGGATTGCTTTGACTGTTTGGGGTCTTTTGTGGTTCCATATACATTTTTGGATTATTTTTTTGAATCCCGTGTTAAGTCCTATTTTGTCTGGCTTCTTTGGGCCAGCATATTGTTGAGATCCATCCCTGTTGTTGTGTCTCAGTAGTTGGTCCCTTTTTACTGCCGAATAGTATCCTATTTTATGAATATATCAAATTGTTCCTTCACTCACTTACTGATGAGTATTTGGATTGTTTCCACTTTGGGACTGTCGTAAATGAAGCTCCAGTGTGTGTTTATGTACAAGTCTTTGTGTGGAAACGTACTCTCATTTCTTTTAAGCGATTTCCTAGGACTGGAATTGCTGGGTTTAAATGGAAGTATAAGTTTGATCTCTTAAGAAACTATCAAACTGGTTTGTAAAGTAGCTGCACCGCTTGCTGTTACCGCCACTAACATCTGAGAGTTCTGGTTGCTCTGCCTCCTGGTCAGAACGTAGGGCCCGGCGGTCTTCCCTTGTCGCTGGGTGGCTGGGTATATGGTGGTAGTTTGTGGTTTTGATGGCAGTCCTCTGGTGACAGTGGATGCCTGCCATCTGTGTGTCTTCTTTTCGTGACGTCTCTTTCAAACCTTTGCCACAGTTTCCATGGGGTTATTTACCTCATTATTGGGTTGCAAGAGTTCTTTATATTTTCCAGACGTAGGTCCTTTTTCCGATACACGCACTGCATATATCTTCCCCATATCTTTGGCTTGCCTTTTCATTTTCTTAATGTCTTTAAGAACGAAAAAGTTCTGATTATTTAACAAAGTCGAGTTTCTTCATTTTTTTATGGTTCATACTTGTAGTATCTTAAGAATTCTTTGCCTGCCCCAGAGTCTCATTAATTTTTTTATGTTCTTTTTTTTTTTTTACAAGTCTTATACTTTGAGCTTTTACATATACTTCCATGTTTCATTTCAAGTTAATTTCTGTATATGGCTTGAAGTAAGCATTGAGGTTTGTTTTTCTCCATATGGATATCTAATTATGCCCACATCATTTGTTGAAAAGACTCTCTTTTCCTTAGTGAATTACTGTGGCACCTTTGTTGAAAGTTGGTCGACCCCATATACATGTGGGTCTATTTCTGCCTCTCTCCTCTTCTCTGTCTTTATTTCAGTGTCTCACCATCTGATTCCTGCAGCTTTATACATAAGGTCAGGGGCCGGTGTCTGTGTCATCCCATGATCTCTGCTGGTGGCGCCCAGAGGCAGCACCCTCAGGGCTCCATGCAAGGATACCAAACATTGTCTTGAATGTCTGCCAGGGACTGAATCAGGGCCCTCTCGTGATATTCCAGGTCACCCGCCTTTGCATTATTTAAAGTTTCAAAATTCTCTCTTACCAAGTGAAGGCTCTATATGTTTATACCCCGTTCTCACCTCACTCTAGAGCTCTCAGCCCTCCCGCTTTTCTCCTTTCCCTTCTCCCTCTCTCCAGTATTGACCCCAGAAGGCCTTTGAGGTAGAGAACAAAGATGCCAAAGTGTCCGCCTTTTTACAGGGGGCACTTTTCAGAAAGTTTTCTAAGGCAGTGAAAAGAAGAACTACATAATGGAAACCATTTTGCAGCCTCCAGCACGGCCATTTATCTCAATAACCATTTCATTTAAAATGTGGGCCAAACATATAAATCATATCTTGAAAGAAAGTATGTTGGTGCCACAGAAATTGCCCTGTATTCTTACCACCTAATTTGAAAAATGTGTTTTGAAGCTGGGAGGAAAGCAAACAAGCCTGGGGCCTGGCTGCCCTTCTCCTACACATCCCCTTCCTTCCCTCTGTCCCCAAAATAAATCCACACTACTCCCCAAAGTAAGTAGAGAAGCTGAAGCACGTAACACACACCCTGTTGTTAGTCCTTCTCTGGGACTGCCGCTGCTATTTTGGAGCCTTCGCCTTTGAATGTCGCTTGGTAATGAGGAGTTGAGAGCCCAAAACCCAGGCTGCTCCCCACGGTCCTTGGACTCGACTGACCCCTCTCAGGCCTCAGTCGCACCCTCGTCCTTAGGCAACAAACACTCGTTAGAGTGCTCAGATACTGGTGCTCATTTAAGGACAGGTCCAGAGGGAGGGTGCTAAATATAGCAGGGTCCCAAGGCCCATTTCCAGACTAATCAAACGGGGAGACACTGGGCAGCCTGTGCTGGGGGCTGGGAATTCCAGGGTCCTAGTCCATGGTCAAAATGGCGGCATCTCCACCCAGGCCCAAGGTTTCTTATTTTGTTTCTCGCCACTTCTTGGGAGGGAGAGCAGAAAGTAACAGCGGGATGCCTCTGCCCCGTGGGCGGCTGGGCACTTCCGTAGCCGGTGTGCTGGCTCGGCTCCAAGGGTCCGCACGGGGTGGCAGCACCCTCACCCCCACCCAGCTCCATACCACATCGTCTTCTGATCCCAAAAGAGGCATGTGAGCGTCAGAGAAAAACCTAAAATAAAGAATAAAATTGGCACCCATGACCCCACCCCTTGGAGGTTATTGTTCAGTTTTGCTTTTTCCTTCTAGGTTTTTTTGTAACCATGGGTGTAAGTGATTGGAGCACAAGGTTTTGTTTTCTCTTTTAACGTATATGTTTCTGACAGTTTTCTTGTATCATTGGAACTTGCTTGAAAACATGTTAATTGCCTGCCCAGTACTCATCCTGTACGTAGGCCAAGCTCTCCCGCTCAGTCTCCCCTGGTGTGATGACAGGGATCCCGGTTTCTCTCTTCTGCCCCAAGGGATGGCTTGAGACTCCTGTCCTCCATGAGACATACCTTCTCCCTCTGCATCCTTCTGTTCTGGCCTCGGAGGCCCACTAAGCCCCTGGTTGGAAGGTGGAAACAATCAGCCCTTCCTCAGGTGGATGGTCACGGAGCCTCCCTGCCACCCACTGGGTATTGTCACCTGAGGTCTGTACCTCACCAGATGGAGGGGAGCCACAACCTTGACCTTATTCTCTCTTTTTCCTCCCGCTGGCCTACTAGCTGCTCTTGGCAGCCTGTTCTCTGCTGCTTTCCTCCTGTGCTTCAAGAGGACCACCTTCCGGGCATCCCTCCCCAGAGCGTCCTGTCCCCTGTCTTGGTGTTTCAGGTGTAAGCTGTGTTTTCTCAGTACCCGGGCCAGCGAACTTCGGAACTGCTGAGTGCCTCCCCAGCACTTCTGAGTGCGGGCCAGGTGTGTTGGCCTGTCTTTTTGTCTGGATCTAGGTTTTGAAATAGGAGGCCACTTTTTCAGACTCCCTCTTGTCATTCGCAGCCCAGAGCATCTCTGCTGGGGGAGCCGTGGGGGAGGATTGGGGACAGAGGCCCCTCGAAGGTAGCGTGCAAGCCGCATGTGTGCACAGGCCCGGGCCGTGCCTCCTCTCTCGATGTGTCTTTGATCAGTTGTGCAGCCAGACAGAGGCATCTTTCCCACCCCACCGCAGGGGGAGAGGCACCCCATCCTGCCGCCAGCATGAAACATTTCCTTTCTCCTTTGTCTTCCCTCACCATTGGCTCACCAGCGTGCTTTGTATAACTCATTATTTGCATCTTACCAGCTGACTTGGCCACAACTTTTTCTTTCTAGTAAAACCTTAACCTTGTTCGGGAACCCCTGGAGCAATGGGTCATAGGGCAGCGCACACTGGGGCCCTGCATTGGCAACAGTGGGGGTGGAAATGGGGAAGGCTGGTGACGTCTCCACCAGAGGACTCTTGTGCCAGAAGTTGCCCCAAGAGTTTTAGCTACCTCCCAGCCTCTTCCCTTCTGCAGCCCTCAGCTGCCTGGTATCTGAGAGGCTGCTGAGTTTGGGGCTGGGTTTTCCACGAGAAGAAGGGCTGGGTCATAATCCCTCTCTCAAATTAGGTGCCCAGGAGAGGCCAGGCTGGAGGAGGTAGTGAATGTTTAGGGCCCAAGGTTGGAAGAGCAAGCAGGCATCTGGAAAAAGGAAGGTACCAGAACAGTCATGTATAAGAAAAATTGCAGAGCCCTGGGGATGGGATGGGGAAGGAATCATTTCATCTCCACTGAAGGAGGGTGAAAAGGGTATGTGGATGGAGTGTGAGCAAGGGACCCTGGGTGCTGGTGACAGACAGGGCACCTAGAAGTCCCCTGCAGGGTGTGGGTGTTCGATCACCAGGGTGGCCCTAGCCATCTCCTCCACACTTCCTGGTGCAGACTCTGCCCTTTCTCTTCTCTCTTGTTCGCCCCTTATGGCCATCACCTGCTTATACCAGCAGGCCTAGCCAGTTCACATCAGCTACCCTTGCCTTAGTAGAAAGGCAGAAGGATCTGGAAGTTTTCAGATCCCATGGTACAGACATGGATGCTGGGGCACACAGGCTGTCCTCTCGCATTCTGGACTTACTGTCACTTCTGAGTTGGCCCTTGTCCCCATGGAGCTCCAGGTGGGAATCTGAGAACTGGGAAGTCAGAACCTGGTCCTTTACCCAGTGGCACCTCAGGTGGCCCTCCCCAGGCCCACACTGCAGGAGTAGACCTGGGCTGGGCATGGTCACAGGATAGCCTGAAAGGCCCACCATCTAGGGAGGCTCCCCTCCTACTACATACAGAGCATCCTGCACTGGGGCCCTTAGAATCTAGAAGCAAGAAATGGCCACCACTGTGCATTGCCTTGGCCTGGTTTGGGACCTGATGGTGGGGCCCAGGAAAGACAATAAGGGTCTCTGTGGTCTGGAGCCTGGGCCTCCCTTGGAAAGTTGGCTCTGCTGCCTGCTTACTCTGTGGGCTCCTTGCCCTACCCACAGCCTTGCCCTACCATCCTTTGGGGTTTGGAGGGCAGGGATTGACTTGTTGGAGTCCCCAGCAACCATCTAGACTGAGGAACACTTATCTTTACTGTTTGATTCTTGGGTATTACGTTCTCATCAAAAGTCCCTCTTTCCTTTCTCCACTGTGATATCATATACAGAGCAGAAGGTTCCAAATCACTGTTCATTCAAAGGCTGTGTATGGGGCCAGACTCTGTGCCAGAGCTGGAGGCACAGCATTGAACTCAGTCTGGGCCCAACCCTCAGGTGGTTCACATTCCCAGAGGGAGTCAGGCAGATGCACAGACTAGGATGTAGTGACAGATTATGGTAGGGGCACCGGAGGAACCAAATGGGCTGTTTGCACCAGAGAATGAAGGAAGGCTGTTTCAGATGGGTGACCAGGGAAGACACCAGCAGCCATACGCAGGCAGGAGCCAGCCAGGCGAGGTGGTCATGGGGAGGATCTTCCATGGCTAAGGGAAGCATGTGTGAGAACCCAGCACAAGGGAGAAGCTCTCAAACTCAGGTGGATGGAAGCATTGAGTGAGGAGTCCTGGGAGGTGAGCTTGTGGAGGTGGACAGGGCTGGGCATGGCGCCTGGTGGCACAGAAACAACTATGGATCGCACTCTCCCTGTGAATGGCACTCAGGGACTGTGGAGACCCAGGGGGAGCGACCAGGGGGCAATGACACCTTAGGACAACAGATCCTGTACTCTGGTGGGCATCCAGAGTCTACAGAGTGACCCCGGAAGTAGCCTGCCTCCCTCCTCAGGCTGTCAGGGTATCTCCCCCGGGGGCTGTGGCAAAGACCTGCAGGATGCCCCTGTGGTGGGGTGGGGCAGGGGTTTTGCCAGACTCTGGCCTGAAGTCTGCCATCTGTTCCTCCCCACTTTTTGCTCCCCCTGCCAGGCCACCTCCTTCCCTCCCTTCCTGTCCATGAACCTGACCTAGGATGTCAGGGACCAAGGGCAGGTCCACCATCTGCTGGGAGCCCTACAATCCCTGTCCTATCTCTGGGTCTCGGCCATGATTGGTTCCCTGTCCTGGGCAGCCCTGCCTGGCTTGGCCCTCCAGTGGCATGTGTCTCTGGCTGGCTGCCCTCCAAAATCTTTTTGGAGCTATCTTCTGGATGCCTGCTGTCCTCCTCCTCCACTGGTCCCCATGGTCCCTCACAGGTACTCTGAAGGAGCTCACAGACAACCAGACCCCCATCCCTCAGATGAAAAGGGGCTTAATGCCCTCCACTGGTTTCCCACAGTTTAGAGAAAGGTACTGACCACCTGGATGGCAAGAAATGAAGGACATCCCTCACCCTTCACCTAGTGCTGTCTACCCAGTGAATGTTCTTTGGTGGGTGATTATACATGAGTGAATGAATGAATGGTTATGTGTGTGATGCATTTGGAAAC
Organism: Panthera tigris; assembly: GCF_018350195.1. Classification (NCBI taxonomy): domain Eukaryota; kingdom Metazoa; phylum Chordata; class Mammalia; order Carnivora; family Felidae; genus Panthera; species Panthera tigris. The sequence goes on from NC_056661.1 coordinate 52,615,711, forward strand.
ATGATGGAGGCTTCATTCTTTCCCAAGTGGACAGAACCCTGGCCGGGAAGTCTGTTGGGAAGCCCAGTCTGATGTCCTCATCTGGTCCCCGGCCAATGCCACCACCTAGACCCTGGTCTCTGTCCTTCCCACAGAAAGACACATACCTGTGAGGATCCCAGAGAGGAGGTGTGGGGAGCAGGGCTGCTCAGAGGCCCAGAGAGATCTGGACATTTCCATATTTACATTAAAAAAATAAAGAAACGCCAAAACCGGGTTTCAGAAACTGTAGTGTATTTTAAATGTTTACATTTAACAAATGAACACTGTTAACACACACACACAAATATAATCGTGCCATTCACAGGGTAATTACAGTGTTTATAAAAGAAAAACCTTGGTTCATGGCAGGCTCCAGGCAGTGTGGTCCAGAAGGGGACCCAAGTTTGGAATTGGATGATGGACGGCTTTAAGGAAAATGTGCCTGTCTCATTTGGAGAGAGTGAAAAAGTGAAACATTAGGGCCCTTTGGGCGTGTGCGGTCCAGCTACCCATTCTGTCCGGCCTCTCATGATGAGTCCCGATGTTGGAAGGTCCCCCTGACTCATAGCAGTGGCCCCAGCCCTGCTGTCCTCACGCCTACACTGGCTTGAAGAGCCAGAGCTCCTCCCCCTGCTGCGGGGCCGCCAGGGGACGAGGACAGAGAGGCTCTGTCAGGCCGTGACCACGGGGGCCAGGCCCTTGGCCAGTCAGGAGCAGCCCAGGCCTCAGGGTAGGAGCTGGGGCTCCCCTCCTGACCGGGGGGGGGGGGGGGGGGCAGAAGACAGGTGGGGGGACCCCAGCAGCTGGGACAGTTTGGAGGCTGGCCTGGCCCATCGCGAACCCTGGGTTTCCCCATGGTTCCTGTGGGTGCTGTTGGCCGGGGGGGCCGCTCATTGTGTGTCAGCATGACAGAGGGTCGGTCCAGGAAGCAGGTTCAGAGACTGTCCTTCATCGTTTTTTTTAGAAAGAATTGTGTTTAACAATAAGGAAGTGGTGAGATCAAGTGGAAACAGCCTCCGTTCTCCCCCTTACCAGCTCGGCCTCCTTGACGAGTTACGTCATTTCCTCTGGGTCAGTTGCCTGTTTTGTAAATGGTCGCAGCACTGTACTCGGGCTCCTGAGAAGACTGAGCGCAGGCGTGCGTTTGGCCGGATGGTACTACACCGTCCTGACAGACGACACCTCCACGCGTCAGTTCGTGGCCATCAGTGTTGTTTCCACTTTGGGACTATTACGAATAATGCTGTGAAGGCTCGTGTACAGGTTTTTGTTTGGACATAGGTTTTCCGTTCTCTTGGGTACACACACACCAGTGGAATTGCTGGGCCATCGAACAGCCAGACTGTTGTCCACAGCGGCTGTGCCATGTTCCATTTTCCCTAGCAGCGTCTGGGGATTCCAGTTCCTCCACATCCTCGCCAGCACCTATTATCTGACTTTTCGATGAAAGCCGTCCTCGTGGGTACGACGTGGCATCTCCTTGTGGTTCTGATTTGCATTTTCCTAATGACTAATGACGTTCAAGTATCTTTCATGTTCTTCTGAGCCATTTGTCTTTCTTGGAGAAATGTCTACTCAGCTCCTTTGCCTGTTCATAAATTAGGTTGTCTTTTTGCTACTGAGTTGCAAATGGTCTAGAAACAAGTCCCTTATCAGATCTATGATTTGCACGTATTTTCTCCCATTTCTGTGGGTTGTATTTTCACTTTCCTAAGAATGTCCTTTGAAGCACACATTTTGTAAATTTTGATGAAGTCCAGTGCACCCGTTGTTTTGTCCTGCTTGCTGTGCTTTCAGTTGTTTTTCTTCTTGATTTAATATTTTGAATATAGAAACACTTACCTGATGCTCCAGTGCACAGGTATGCTCATCTCAAAAATGAATAAACGTTAAGAAAAAAATTTTTTTAAAAGTATGCTCAGATCAGCCTCACGTCCATTCCCCCACCATCAGTAGCCATTAAAATGGATTTCCAGTTTATCATTTGTGTTTTTATTTTTTGCAAAAATAAAAGAATATAAAACTGTTCATATTTCCTCTTCCATCTCTTCCCCCATTTGTCTTTCTCTTGCTAAGTAAATCCTGGAAATGGCACCCTACTGTTCGTTGAACTTCCTTGCCGTGTTTCAGGGCCACAGTGGTCCCTGATGGGGGGAGGGGCACGTGCAGCGAATGAAAGGCTCAGCTAACTGGTTCCCCACTGAGGGTCACTTGGGTTGTTTCCAACAACCCATGGGGCAACGAATCATGTCCTTGTGTGTTTGTGGAGGTGTATCTTTAGGACAGACTCCTAACAGTAAGCCCGCTGGGTCAAACTTTGAGACAGGTAGTTCTGTTGGATACTCCACAGGGGCCTTTGCCGTTTGTGTCCCACCAGCATCGAAGGGGAGTGCCGTTTTCCCATAGATTCGCAGAATGTAATGCCAAGCTTTGGGATTTTTCCCCATCGGATAGGTGAGAAAACGTTCTGTCTAGTTTAAAAAAAAAAAAGTCAACTTTATTAAGGTGTATAATTTGTGTACAATAAAATACATCCATTTAAAGTGCATGGTTCGGTGAGTTCTGACAGGCCATCTACTTTCTGTCTCCATAAATTAGTTTGGCCACGTTGAGAATTTTAGATACATGGGTCCATATGGTATATATGGATCTTTTGTGCCAGGCTTATTTGACTCCACATAATGACTCTGAGATACATACACGTCACTTGCGTGCATTTGTAGTTTGTTCCTTTGAGGGTGAGTAGTACCCACTGTATGGATGTACCTCTGTTTGTTTCTCTGTTTGCCTGGCAAGAGTCATCTGGGTTGATTCCAGTTTGTGCCTATTAGGAATAGAGCTGCTGTGAACATACTTGCAGCAGTCTTTTTGTGGACACATGTTCTCGTGCCTTTGGGGTACATAGGAGTGGACTGGCTGCATCGTGTGGATGTTTCACTGTACAAGTCACCAGACCTTGCTCCCAAGTGGTTTTGCCAGTTTCTGCCCCTGCCCGCAGCTGTGCGAGACTTCCTGTTGCTCCACAGCCTGACACAATTTTGTTGTTACCGGCCTAGTTTCATTTTGGCCGTTCTAGAAGGTACAGTGTGGTGCCTCTTTCTGGTTTGCATTTCCCTGAGGACTAAGGATGCTGAGCACCTCTTCAGGTTCTTACTGGCCATTATATTTCCTTCATTGTGAAGTGTCTATTCACATCTTTTGCCCATAAGAAAAAAACAAAACAAACAAAAAAAACAGGTTACCTGTCTACTATTGAGCAGTAGGAGTTCTTTATATATTCTGGTTACAAGTCCTTTTTATATACACTATGGATATTTTTCTTTCTAGTGGAATAAAGATGAGAAGTTTTGATTTTTGTGAAGACTCAATATTCTTTCTGGTTAGCATTTTTTGTATCCTATGAAATTTTAGCATTTCTCTTATTCTGAGCAGTTGAACCCCTTTTCTTATGTTTAAAGGCTCTTTTCCATTTTTTCTGTGACCTGCCAATGTCCTTGGTTTGTTTAAGAAAGAATCAATTTAGGGGCCCCTGGGTGGCCCAGTCAGTTAAGCATCGACTTGGGCTCAGGTCATGATCTTGCGATTCGTGGGTTCGAGCCCTGCCTCAGGTTCTGTGCTGACATCTCAGAGCCTGGAGCCTGCTTCAAATTCTATATGTCCCTCTCTTTCTGCCCTTCCCCCACTCTCGCTCTGTCTCTCTCAAAAATGAATAATAAAAACATTTTTTAAAAAGGGGCGCCTGGGTGGCTCAGTCGGGCCAACTTCAGCTCAGGTCATGATCTCAAGGTTCATGGGTTCGAGGTCCCACATAGAGCTTTGTGCCGAGAGCTCAGAGCCCGGAGCCTGCTTCCGATTCTGTGTCTCCCGCTCTTTCTGCTCCTCCCCCACTCAAGCTCTGTCTCTCTCAAAAATGAATAAACGTTAAAAAAAAAAAAAAAGAAAAGAATAAGTTTATTGGTCTTTCTCATCTTGATTATTTTTATTTTTTTTAAATGTTTTATTTATTTTTGAGACAGGGAGCATGAGCAGGGGAGGGGCAGTGAGAGAGGGAGACACAGAATCTGAAGCAGGCTCCAGGCTCTCAGCTGTCAGTACAGAGCCTGACGTGAGGATTGAACCCACAGACCACAAGATCATGACCCGAGCTGAGGTCAGTCACTTAACCAACCAAGCCACCCAGGCGCCCCTTCTCTTCTTCATTTTTAAGAGCTATTTGTATTTTAGGGAGATTAGCCCTTTATGCAGTGTTTTCTCCCACTTGGTTGTCTTTTCAACTTTGCATAGAATGATTTTTCTATGTATAATTGCACACATGTGTTTTCACATAATCCAGTGTATCTGTTTTATTGCTTAAAGATTTTAAGCTATAGGCTCCCCACTCCCAGGTTATAAAGGAGCTTACCCACATGTACCTCTAGTATTTGTATGATTTTGCTGTTGTACATTTAGACCTGTCCCATTTGGAGTAGATTCTGGTATACAATGAGACATGGAATCAGTTTTATCTTTTTTTTTAAGTTTATATATTTTGAGGTGGGGGCAGGGGGAGAGGCAGAGAGAGACTCCTAAGTAGGCTCCACACCGTCAGTGCAGAATCATGAGATCATGACCTGAGCTGCAACTAAGAGTCAGATGCTTAACCGACTGAGTCACCCAGGCGCCCCAGTTTTATCTTTTTGCAAATGACTGTCTGGTTGTCCCCATATCCTCTATTAAAAAGTCCATCTTTTGGTAGTGATTTGAGATCATATTCCCCAGACCTTTATCATTAAGATACTAAATTTCCATATGTACTTGGACATACTGTTCTGTTGTTTCTGGACTCATTTTGTTCCATTGGCCCATCTGTCTGTTCCCATGGTGATGTAACCTTCTCTAAATTGGAGACTTTATGACATGTTTGAACATACAGAACCTCCTCGTTGCTTGTCTTTGCCAAGGTTTTCCTAGATACTCTTGCTTATTTGTTTTTCCTCATAAACCTTAGAACCAGCTTGTCTAGCTCCAGAAAAGATACTTGTTGATTTTTTAAAATTGAAAGTGTGGTAAATCTCTCTATGAACTTGGGTGAAGTTGACATGTTTATTGCTGTTGAATCGCCCTGTGCACAAACAAGGAACATTTCCCCCATTCGTTTCAGTTTCCTTTCCATAAGACTCTCGGGAGGACCCCTGCAGGACTGTGTGGGAGGGCTTTCTCCATGTGGATGTCAGACATTTCGTGTAGGTTCATTCCGAGTTGGATCCCTTGCATCGCTTATAATGGGCTCTTCTCTCTCACTCTTTGCCAACTGGATACTGTTTGCATATATGGAGGCTAGAATTTGTTGTTGGTAATTTTATACCTTGCTCTCTTACTGAACACTTTATTGTCTTTATTCATATTAGCTTTTATTTTCTTGGGTTTTCTAGGTGTACTTGAATATCATCTGCAAAAAGGAGATCATTTATCTCTTCCTTAGAGTATGTGTATTTTTATTTTTTTATGTTTATTTTGAGACAGAGAGAGAGCATGAACAGGGGAGGGGCAGAGAGAGACATGGAGAGAGAGAATCCCAAGCTCCGTGCTGACAGCGCAGAGCCCAACACGGGGCTCGAACCCACAAACCATATCGTGACCTGAGCTGAAATCAAGAGTCGGGAGCTTAACCGACTGAGCCACCCAGGCGCCCCTGAATGTTGTTAAAGCTTTGCATTATATATTGCCAGATCTCTTCTGTTAAAAAATATGGTACCAATTTATATTCCTTCTGGAAGTGTTTTGCCACTCCCTTGCCAGCACTGAGTATCAACACATTTTAAATCTTTGCCAGTTTAATACAACCTTCATTCATCCTGAAGAGGACATCCACAGGGCCCCCTTCTATGCCAGGTGTGTGAGGGAGGCTGAGGACACAGCGGGGAGCAGACTGATCCCGGCGCCCCCACTCTCGAGTCCTTATTCTAGAGTGAGAGGACGCTGTCGTTTGTTTTTTCCTCCCCAGCTTTACCGAGCAGTGACTGACACAAATTGTATAAATTTAGGTTTTACAAAGTGGTGATTTCATATACATTATGAAATGATTGCCACTATTAAGTTAACTACTGTAGCCATCACCTCACATGGTTATTGTGGGGTGTGTGTGTGTGTGTGTGTGTGGAGAACACTTAAGATCTATTCCCTCGGCCAGTTTCAAGTAGATAGTATTTTTCGCTGTAGTTGCCGTGCTCTGTATGCGGGACCTCCAGAACCTACTCCTCTTATAACGCAAAGTTTGTACCCTTTGCCCCACATCTCATTTCCCCCCAGCCCCTGGCAACCAACCTTCTGCTCTCTGGTTCTCTGAGTTCAGCTTTTTTAGATTCCACCCAGAAGTGAGATCGTAATGGGTTGTGGAGCCTTAAGTTTCTAGAAGCTTACAGTTAAGCTTTCCTGAGCCCAGAGGATGGGAAAAGGACTGGCTACCCTAGTGGAGAAACCCTCTTCAGGCCCAGGGAACTCCTAGAAAATCCCCCAGCAGTTATGTAAAACCCATTACCCCCCGCCCCCCCTCTGGAGAGTCCTGGCATCATAAGCCCTCTGGACGCCTCACTTGATGCCCTGCACCACCTGGGGGCTCCAGGAGCCAGGGCCAGAGCCTGCACCTCTCCTGCTCCTCCCCCACCACTGTGCAAAGGCAGGGCTGGGTGCTGAGGACCCTTCCCCATAGCTGAGATGCAACCAAACGGGTGATAAAGTGGATGGAGGCTCCCTGGAGCTCCTGCTTTCCCGTAAAGCCCTACCCTGGGCCTGGCCCCCCAGTGTCCTATGAGAAACCCCATCTATTCACAGAGGGCACTGCCTGTTGACACAGACCTCCCAGGCCCTGGTTGGCATCTCTCCCACCTCTGGCAGGCTACAGCCCACAGGCCATGGCCCCTTCCTCTGTGCGGCCTGCCCTGGGCAGCCCCGGTTGTTCACATACTTCTTCCCACACACCTGTGCTCCCAGCTCCACACCTTGCTGTCTGTGTAATCCAGGGCAAGCCGTCTTACCTCCCTGAATGTCTTTTCATCCACACCTCCCAGGCTATTGTGAGGAGTGGAGGAGGGAGTATTTGCACCAGGTCTATGCAGCTGTAGCACAGGAAGGGGCTCCACAAACATGTTTATTGAATGACTGAGTGAAAAGAATGGATGAACCTCACCAGTGAACCCTCTGGTGGCTGGTTTCCCAGTCAGGGGGTCTGAACCAGAGGATTATCACAAACGTGGGCTCCTGAGTGCACCCTTGGTTCGAGATGCAGCCACCCCCGGCCCCCACCACCACCAAATCCCATCGAGGGCCCAGGCCCCAGAGTCTATTTCAAGTCGTGCTGTGGATCTGCTGGGTGGGGAGCTAGACCCAGAGAAAGGCAGGGCCTGCCTGGCCTCATTCAGGTGGCCGGACCCCAGACCGAGCTCCTCCCCACCCGTCCCTGCCGGCATCCGGATCTTGGCTTGCGCATCCCATCTTGGTATCTCAGGACAGTAGGGTGTATGTAGAAAGGGGGATGGGTGTGAGAGGCACAGCCACCACCAGTGCTCGGCCCAGGCAACTGGGACCTCAGGATAAAGGAAATTTCCTTCTCTCTGTATTTATTTTCCACATCCTTGACTTTGAAAGCCAAGCTGGTGTTGATATTTACCTTGGCCGGGCCTCCCCATCTCCCTGGGCCAGCCTCGTGTAAACATGATGTTCCTTCTCAGCTCTGCTAGGGTTGAGGTGGCCTTTTGCAACCAATTCTAGGAATTTTGAAAGTCTGGAGGCATAAGTTCAGGGACCAGCCCCCCCAGCGATCCCAGGGTGTGAGGAGCCCTGGGGGGGGCCTCCGTGCTGGCCTCGGGCTCCCTCCCAGGGATTCCTGCAGATAGCTGCAGCAAAAGAGCCAGACCTCTGGGGGACAGCTAGACGGGCCTCCAGGCCTGCTCCTTCGTCTCACAGCAGCACGGCTGAGGAAGCCCCGCTGTCCCCATGAAGGTTGGCCCCAGAAGTTTGGGGCTCACCAGAGACACACAAGGAGGGACAGAGAGAGGATCTGGCTGTCTCCCCTGGGGCTGGTGGGCAGAGAGCTTACTCACAAGGGACAGACAGCTCTTCGGTGCTTGTCCACGTGTGCCATCTGTAGTGCATTTGGCACCTGGACCGCAGCTGACATGCTGCCCAAGAGTGGGAACCTGCCACGGTGGGAAGTGTGCGCGCAGGCAGGCTGGGCCCCCTCAGAGCAAGCGCACAAGCCAGAGATCCTGCGCTCAGTGAGGGCAGACAGTGCGCAGCGAGGTGGTTGGAGAGGATGATTTGGGATGGTGGTCGGTGCTGCAGAAACGAGGCAGCGGGGCCGGTCGGGGCAGGGATGGCTGCTGTGCGGTGGATGGTGGAGGTGAGGGGTGTTCACGCTCCCCGTTCAAATCTCAGCACCCCCGCCCCCAGGCTAGCCACTGGTTCACTCACTCAGCAGTGAGGCCTCAGGTAAATGACCTCCCTTCTCTGGGATTTGCTCTCATTATACAAGAAATAGGGTGTCTGTCCTTAGTGCCAAGGGTGTCTTGAGGCGTGCAGTGAGTCATCTGCAGGTGGGAGCCATCATTCTTGTCATCACCCAGCGCAGGTTTGAGCCCACATCAGCGGGCACCACCGGCCGGCTGAACACTGAACGTCTCCCCTTCTCTACACAGATCTGGGACATGAGCGACGATGAGACGGTCTGATGCGGCCCACCCTCGTGTGGCTGGCTTCTCCCTGGCTGCCTGTGGAGGACTTCTCTGTTGCCCGAATGCGACTGCCACCTCCAGGATAGGTGACTGTGGGCCCTGCGCCCCTCCCATCTTTCTGGTCCCCTCCTCTGCATACCTTGAGGACCAGGGCCCCCTCTCCACTGCCCAGGAGCTTCTGGGGTTCTCCATTTCTCCTGATTCATGATCCCGCCAGTTCTGAGCTAAATAATAACCTTGGCTTTGGCATTGCCACTGATCTTGGACTTGGTTCCCTCCACGAGTTCTTTTTTCTTCTTCTTCTTCTTCTGGTCAAGTGTTTGATAGTGAAAACTCCCAGGATCCTTCCTACCTTGGCCCCGGCTGGGGCAGCAATGAGGACAGGGAAGAAGTCAGCCCTACACACAGCCAATGGGGAAATGAGAAACCAGCTCCTTCCGGCAGCCACTGTGGGGGCAGCACCAGGGTCCCTGGGCCACGATGCAAACCCCAGAGAGGGGCCTGTGGGCACCAGCGAGGGCTGATGTGCCTGTGAGCTCTGTCAGCCTGGTCTGCTGGAGAGGGAGGGCAGGAGAGCTGACCTCCATGTGGAACAGAAGGGCCCACACTCGTCCCAGTGAACCCAGAACTCCAGTATGGACAGACAGCGACCCAGACGGCTCCTCCGCCGCTTGGCCTGTCCTCATGTGTGGGCAGAGCATCTGTCCGTCCCTGCTCAGGGGAAGAAAGAAGTTGCCACTGCTGCCTGGGCAGGTGCCCCTCCTGCCCCGGAGAGGAGGCCTTGGCACCCAAGCCCGCTCTCCTGCAGCCAAGTGAATGGGACGCCTGCCCCACCCAGGGGTGCCCTCTACTGTATCAGGCCCAGGACCCAGGCTAGAGTGGAGTCTGAGGCTGGCTCTTACAAGAGTGGGGATTCTGCAGGCCAGGTGGTCAGCGGTGTTCCAGCCTGTGTGGGATCTGTTGGTGCAGGGCCACTGAGCCCTCCCCGGGGCCCGCGGGTCACACACACAGCCTGTGGTTTAAGAGCACTTTATTATTGTTCTTAAGGCTACTTTTAAGTACAAAAAAAAAGATGGCCTGCCAAACCTTTTTTTTCTTCTTCCAGGAAAACAGGCCACAGAGAATGGTATATTACAGATTTACAAACATGGAGAGAACGGTCAGAACTCACTGCAACGGCGTGGCTCTGTGAAGAACTCACTGTGCTCCTCCCGAGGCCAGGGAGTGTGTCCTTTCCCAGTGAAATGTTTGGTTTTCTGCTTCCCCACTTGCCGGTGCCCCTCCAGGGTACCACCTATCCCAGATAGGCCAGCGCCCCGGGGCCGTTCCTCCCAAAGCAACGGCCTCGCTTGGGGACAGACTAGATGGCTGTCCCAGGAGCCTGCTCTTCACAGAGCCCACCGGCAGTGGGGTTGTTTTCCTGTGAACGCTCAGTAGCCTGTAGCAATAACAAACTAGTGGCTATTAAGGCAGATGCAGTGTTCTCATAGAATAACTGTGTTCCTGCACTTTTACAGACAAATCTACGACAAAAAAAAAAAAAAAGATCAACTTTTTTTTCCAAACCAAAAAAAAAAATGATTACAATAGGAAAGGGGAAAATTAAATAGCTACATATCATTAACAAATTAATTGTTCTTCAAAAAATACCTACAAATTTCTCTGTACATTCTTTACGCACAGCGTAATGATGGTCTTAAAGTTACCTATATAAAAAAAGTGTTCTCACTGATTTCTTCCTACAGAAAATATAGGGGCCTGAATGCGAAAGCCTGGAAGCCCAGTTAAGTGGGAGTGAAATGTGTGCAGGGGCAAGAGGAGAAGGGCTTTTCTTTCGCCTTTTGAAAGACCTGCGGCCACCCTGTGACCACAGCAAGAGCCAATCCGCTGACCTTTATTTCCCAGTGACCATTTTCAAAATTAACCAGCTAACTTGTATTTTTCTTACACTGAAAACCAGCCTGGAGGGCTCCCGAGAGTCCACGGTGCCTCACGGTGGGGAGGCAGTCACGCCTATGTCACCAGGGCAGGTGTCTTAAGCCCTCTGGTGGGTGAGGCTGGAATGTCGCACGGTGGAGGGGTGGGGAGAATAGAAATGTACGTTTAACACAAAAAAGAGGAGCAGCTGTTGAACATCCACAGCTGTGTCCGTCATGCTTTCTTCTTTGCCTAATTTCTAGTTAGTAGCTATTACTATAGCAAACAATAATAAATGCAGTAATAACTGTATAAAGTCAGAGGAATGTATACTGCCTTGGCCCCAGCGTACGAGGAAGCACACAAAATACCATATCACAGATTGTCAGTAATCTGCTGTTCAGCCAAAAGGGTTGAAAGGGAACGGTTTCTGCATGGAGGGAAGTTGGAAGACACAAATCCCAACTCCCCTGGGCACTAGTAATAAGCAGACAGGGATGCAAAAAATAAATGTCAGCCGGCAGCAAAAACTCCAGCATCCTGCACCGCGGCTGACCAACGACTCGACTGCCCATCTCCAGGGCCGGGCGGCCCCGCGCTGCTCAGGAGTAGTGTGACGACCAAACACAAATCTCAGAGTACAACTGTACCAGCAGTAAGTATATCTAGGACTGTAACTGACAAAAATAAACTAATTCTGAAAAGAAGCTAGTAAGTATTAAGGTTCTTGTTTACTATCTATACAATTAATAGAAACCAGCTATTTTTCTCCATTAAAACATGCATCACGTTGAAAGCACTATAGAATCGTCCAACCTCAGCTCTAGTCTAACAAACTGCAGTGTTTAGGAAAGGTAAAAATGCCCGTGATTGGTAGAGTCTGCAGTCCAGTTGCGAGCACCTGAAATCTAGAGAGAAAGACCTATAACCTGTATGAGACTTCCCCTTCCAAAGCTGTTTTGTCTAAATTAAAACAAAACAAAACAAAACAAAAAAAAAAAAACAACAAAAACACAAATGGTCAGAAATGTCATCCTTAAACCCTTTGTTTTTCAGCAGTTTGCCCTCAGAGTACTAGCATCTCACATAAAGTTGTCAGGCAGGCAACTTTAGCCCTCCTCCAATAGTGCAAATCAGACGCGACAGTTCTCTGTTCTCTTCAAGTAGACGTGCGCGCGCGCACGCACGCACGGGCCGGACCAAACACGCAATGGAAGCTAAGCCACACACACCCTGGTCTCGAGAAGCAAATAAAAAGCACAAAGCATTTGAGTCACCAACATCATGGCCTGTGACTGAGAAAGCGTGCGCCGTGGAGTCCTGGCCCCCGTCAGGGCAGCAGACCTGCATCAGAGGTCTCTTTGGTAACTGAGGCAGGAAGGTAGGACGCTACATCGGATGCTCCACGTGCAGCTCCTGCTCTCGTGTCGGAGGGCCCCCAGGTACGAATACCAAGCAAGTACAAAACAGAACAAAAATCCCAACGACATGGTTTTTGCGAATAAACCATCCCTTCCCTACCCTTCCCCCTACCCCACCCCCCACGAATTTTTTTTTTTTTTCTGTGTTTTAAGCACTGACTGTTCAAAGCTCAGGCAAACCATGCAGATTGACATCTTGTTCAAGGGTGGTGCTCCCTTCACGAGACCACGGAGGGAGAGTGACTGTGGCTGACCATGTGCGCCGAGGGGCTGGAGGGCTGGCCCCTGCGCGAGGCTGACTCGGGGCTGCTGGATGCGCCATCCTTGGCCGCCTTGATCTGAAGCCACGTATCACCCAGGGCTTTGGCAAAGTGGTCGTCCACGGAGCCCGTGATGGACACCGAGTTGGGCGCCGGCTCGGGCTCCTTGTAGTTCTTGCCCAGGCTCCTGCGGAAGTGCTCCTCCACCACGGGGTCACAGGTGGTGGTGGCTGTTGGGGGGTAGGACAGCAGTTGGTCAGGGCTCTGGGGACAGAGGGCCCGTCTCCACCCGCCCTAGCTGGGCATTTGGGCAGGTCGCTTCTCTGAACACAGCAACGTGCCACCCTGGACTAGGTGTGAGTTCAGAGAGAGAGTGCGTGGTCTTAAGTAATTGTAGATCTTGTCCCACTACAGCGGGATCCTGGAGGTTTCTTCCCTCTGTCCCACTCAAGCCAGACACAATGCTGGGTGCCTGTGGGCTCAAAAACAACCCACACTTTTTCCGACCTCTATAAAACAAGCTCCAGGGGCTAGTTGTTCCGTCCACGGCACGATGCCGAACTGCAAACACTGCACTTGAATCCTACCCAACGAGGAAGCCCGAGCCCCCGCCCGGCTGCCTCCCGCCCCACACACAGGGTGACTTACAGCTCGGGGCCCTCCGGTAGCTGGCTGGCCCGGCCGCCACGCAGCCGCTGTGCGCGATGGGGCAGTGCGAGAGGTTACAGTTGCGGGTGCTGGCCGAGGCGCACGTGATCACCGAAGGCCGATTCTGGAGAGAAGAGGAGGCTGGGGTCAGCTGCGGCTTCGGCAGGCAGACAGGGAGTGGCGTCGCTTGCTCGCCCCAGCCGGGACCCCAGTCTTTCCACACGCGGCGCAGCTTCGAGGGAAGACGCGTCTCCGTGTCCCTCCGCCACCGTGGACAGGCACCCATCCTGCCTGCAGGGAACGCGGCTCCTCCGCGCAAGGCCCTTGTCAGCACCCTCCCCTCCTCTGCCGTGAGCGTGTCCCGCAGCCCTTCCTGATGAGAGACAAAGTGAAGCCCAGCCTGTCTGCTGCCTCTGACTTCAAAACTGAAGAGAACCTGCTAAACCACAGCAAATTCAGTGAGCGGGGCCTCGGTGGGTATGTGAGAAGCCTTCACAGCCCCTCCAGTCAAGTCCCCAGAGCAGCCCAGTCCCTGCCTCTCTCACGGTGTGCCCTGTACCCCTCCGGGTGCTCTAAGCCATCCCAGGACCCTTCCGACATACTCCCGGTTTCTGCTTAAGCTAGAGACAGCTCCAGTCGGTTTCTACTATGACCACACAAATCATGACGGAGGCAGAAATACAGGATGTATCCCACCCCTCACCCCCTCTGCTCTGCCGACACTCTCCCCTGCCCCAAGAACATCAATACTGTCTGCCTGGTAAACTCTGCTCATCCTTTAAAACCTCATTCACCTATCCTCTCTGTGAAGACTTTTATGGCCACCTGCACGTTCAGCAAGTCAATCACCCCTTGTAAGTGCACCCAGAAGACACCGGCACCTGGCTCCTCTAGCCCAGGCACACTTGAGAGCAAGGACCAGGAAGCGTTTCCAGATCCCCAGACCTTGGCCTGGTATCCAGGACAGAGAAGGTCTGTGAATCAAATAGCCGCCTAAGGTTCCAGCCAGGAAAGACCTCTCCTGACAGTGCAGAAGACAAGATGGAGAAGGATGTGCCCTGAGTTGCAAGACAACTGGAAGACAGCTGGTTGAAGGGCCGCCCAGAGGGCCCAGGGGGGAGGGCAATGTCAGTGTGAGGGGGATCAGGGCTCGTCCACCCCTGGCCTTCCCTTTAAATATTTCAACCAGTAGCCAGGATAAAGATACGAAAAGCTTGCACAGCAAACCTTCCCATGATGGGAAATGAACAGGAGTGAAAAACACGTTCTGTGATAAAGATCTGGACCTACAAGGATGAGCCAGGACGTGCTTGGATCTAACATGAAATTACTCACATCCAAGATGGGGGAAGATGTGGCTTAGCAGCAGCACGTTAAGGAAAAGTAGGGAGTTTCATTTATTAGCTCAACACATCAGCAATGGGGATGGAGTGAGTGCAACCCATCCCGGTATGGGCAAAAATGGCGCCACGAGAACAAGGCTCAGAGGCCAAGTAGACCTGCGGTGAATGCCAGCCCTCCACTCATCAGGCAGTAGCCGCACCCCTCTAGCCTCCATTTCTCCACGTGTGAGAAAGAAGAGGAGCAGCTGCAAAGGGGTTGGAGGACCACCTGAGGTGAGGGGTTGGGGGCCAAGCCCGTGGTGACAGGGGAGTCCTGCCCTTCAGGGGCTGGTCATGCTGCCCATGGAGGACAGCTTGCAGCTTGAAGCCTACCTTCCGAAGGGTCTTTTTAATGCTGAGCCCATGTTCTCCCCACCTCCTGACCTCCATCCACGAGGCAGGGCTAAGATAGCCGTGGCCAAAGTGACCTTGCCCTGTAGGCCAAGCTGGAAATCTGACCCAGGCACGGGGCCAGCTACTAAGCGAGGCTCAGTAGGAGACTGAGATTGGTGTCAGGAGCCATGGGATGGCTGTGCCAACCTGGCTAGGTGGGTGAGCAGCAGAGATCCGGGCTGGTGCAGAGCCAGGGGAGGGAGAGCCTGGCTTCCTCACCAGCTCTCCCAGGCAAGGGCCGGCCCTTCCTTCCTGGTAACTGCTGTACCCATGACCCTGGGCTCCAGGAGACGGCCCGGGGTCCTCCCAATAAAACTCCCTTCCTTTTGTGCTTACGTCAGCTCAGGCTGGTTTTTGTTCCTTGGAACTGGAGTCCTGGCTGACGCAATGTCGCAAAGTGGGGACATGTTTTGGGGAGGTGGTCACAGAAGGCAAAGAAATGTAAAGCGTCCTAGAATGAATTTAGAGAAGCTTGGAATAAAGCTAGAAGAATAAAGTCAACGTGCGGCCTTTATTTCAGCCACTCCCGGACAGAATATGGCCGCCTAGCAGGGGCCAGCAACACAGAACCACCGATGAACAAGGGGATGCTGTGAAGACATTCTAACTTCACTCCTGGCAGCAGGTCATCTCTAGGGCACCTCCCGAGATGGAGGGAACACGGTGGCTGTGCACATGGACAACAGGGGGCAGTCTCATCTCCTCCCCCCCTTCCCCCCAACCCACCTGGCAGAGGGCTCCCAGTACAGGCCACACCACCACCCTCCTGTTCCGAGCTCAGGCCCATCTCCCTGACTCTGGCCGAATGCATGCTATGCTTCAGTGCCACACACCCACCTGGAACAGACTGTGAGCTCATGGGATGCAAACTCCTCCCCCAACACCCTAGTTTTCCAGATAGAGAAACCAAAGGCCCGAAATGAGTAACCTGCTGGAGCCTCCACAGCAAACCAGCAGCAGGGCCAGGCTGAGAATGTGTCACTCACACTCCACTCACTCCTCTCCCCACCCACATTGGCTGCATGTGGAACCGACGCTGCCCTGGAGAAAGACCGACCACGTGAGAACCATCCCGATGGACACTATCCCCCAGGTTAGTATTTAACCTTAGCCTGCATCTCCCCATTTGCTGTCAAAGCCACTCTCGCGGTCTCTTCTGGAGCTTCCTTTAGGACACACGATCCCCTCAGAGCCGCCATCACAAGAACACGAAGTGGGGTGACATTTTCTGCAGCCTCCCCAGACATGCCTCTCTGGGAACTTTCCTTTTCTGGTTCCCGGAGATGTGAGTCACATTTTCCACCCAACAGAGGAAGGCTTCCCCTGGCTGCCCTGCACCGCCTGTCCTGCCTGCCCACCGCACACAGCTGTGCCGCTGCTCCAGGAAGCCCCCACCCAGTCCTCTCCCTTGCTCAGAGCTGCAGGACGGCAAACTCACTTCCCCACAGGAGCCACCCTGACCGCTCACAAATAAAACAGAACCCCAGCAAACAGCCTCTGAGCTGACCATGTTGCTCACCTCTGTGTGGTCAGCAGAGTACCCGGCACAGAACTCGGTAATGTCTGAGCAGTAGCTCAGGTTCTAGTGACCGGCCACACCACACCACACTGACAAAGGAGGGAGCTCATTGAGCGGTTACCCCATGAATGAAACACACATGAATGATAACCTTTGCTTCATCACCACCCCCAACGTTAAATGAAAGCTTAGGGGTGTGGCCACCACGTCGGGGAAGCCAAAGGCTTCCCAGGAAAGCTGTCAGCCTGCCCCACAGCCATGGCTTTGTTCTCCATCCAGGGATCCCCTAAGAACTCAGGTGGGAATTCAAGGTTCTCAGTCCTAGAAAGCCTGCTCCACAGCCGCACAGCACATCGGACAGGCCAGGGACCTTCCTGCTGGGGGGCGGGGGGCAGCCAGGCACGTTTTACCGTAGGGTCAGGGAGACCACGGTAAAAGAGCCAAGTCACTGTGTCCAGCAGCATACTTCTCACACAGCAAATGTGACCCAAACCAACCAGAAGACCCTCAAAGTCATGGAAACCCATGATCCAAGAAACACTAAAGCTTCAGAGACAGCTGTTCTGGGCAGACATGGCTCCAGGGGCTCCAGGGAGCTTCTTCCTCCAAGCCACCATGGGCTTAGAGACTCATCTTCCCAGTGGAATCCCACCCCCACCTTGCCAAGGGACTCCCCACGGCAGTGGCTGCAGCCAGAGGGCTGAATTCCCTGTTCCTAGAATCAAATTCTCTGATGCCTAAAACACCTCTACTGTGGGCTCTGAGTGCAATCCTCTTTGCACGCACCCACTCCCCTGACTAGACTGCAGGCTCCTTCCGGGTTGGAAACATATTCCACTCATGTGTCTCTGTACCTCCAGAGCTTTGCCGAGTGCCCGAGGCACAGGCAGTACTAGTAAGTGTGCAGTAAGTGGCTGTCTACAGATACGTTAATATAGTTATTTGATAACCAGTCTCCTCTACACTAAAACCGTGAGTGCCCTTATCTTGCCTGCCCAGCTTCTAGCATCCTCGGACATGGTAGGTATCTACCCCGTTCTGTTACATGAATGAACGAAACAAACGGGATGCAGATGTCTGGCTCCCCCGTGGGAAATGCAACTGTTCGTCGGCCTTACTGGATTCACAGGCACTGGCACGACTTCATCCGATGCCAAGGCCCTGCCGACAGCAGTTACTACAGACTAGATCAGAGACTGGCGCCAGGCGTGCTGGGCCAGCTGTGTCAGGAGGGGTGGCCGGAAGCCCAGCGACAGGCACTTCGGTGGGGGGCTGCAGGAAAGCAGAGGGGAGCCCAGAAGCAGAGCCCGGGGCCTCCAGCTGCACGCAGCATCTCCTCAGGACCCGGCACCTTCCTCCACTCACTGCCAGTCGATCTTAAACAAACACTGACAGCGGGACCTATTAGGTCACAAGGCCCTAGCGGTTCAGAGAGAAACACCATGGGCTCATGCAGGGATTCCAAACCTCAATGCCAATGCTTCCTTTCGTATTTCCCCAGGAGCCCCATTTTTGAAATATTGGGTTTTTAATCAAGCGAACTGTGTTTATTAAGTAATAATTTAATTTCCTTATTTTCCTTTAATAAAAAACATTCCTATCTGCCAATCACAGATTTCTCACCGGCATGAGCTAATAACCCCTCTGACCACTGACTTTATAGAATTCCAACCCAAAGCAAAGCAACCTGACATTTAACTTCGTCACAGTGTGACCTTGTAACAGGCCGCCACCTCCCTCCGGGTCCTCTGCCCCGTGGTCTCCACCAGGGCGGCGGTCCCCACACCCCTGGACCAACGACCAGCCGCCAACCTGAGCCCTCCTGGACAAAGGCATACCTGCTGCCGCTCCGCAGGGGTCAGCGTGGGCGCGATGCCAGCCGGCCTGCTGGCGTCCATGCTGTTCTTGGTCAGCGCCAGGGGCTGCTCCATGCTGAGGCTGGGGAGGGATGTGTACAGGTGGTTGCCGTGAAGGCTCATGGTGGGGGCCACGGCACGCTCGATGGGGCTGCGGCTGCGCTCCCGGGGGTCTTTTCGGCAGTCTCCGTTGGCAGTCTTGTTCCTGAAAAAGAGGAATGAGCGCTCGGATGGAAACCCTGGCATGCTCTGAATGGCGAAGGGGAGACCGGCCTTGCACCGGGCGCCTCATGCTGATTATTTAATTCCTCACTGCACTAGGGAGAAATATCTCATCACCATCGTCATCTCCATTTGCCGAGGCTCAGGCCAAAGAGCTCCAGTAAGGCGAGGAACCCCAGTGCTCACACAGGTCGGTGTGACGCCAGAGCCCCAGGGTCTGAGGTCGGCCGTGTGGGGCCGTCCAAGCGAAGATGCCACCCCTCGGCTCAGCACCCTGCCCCTGAGCGGGGATGTGCTTGCAGAGCCCTTCCATAATAAACTCCGCTTGCTCGGAGCCTGGAGAACTTGCCTGCATGCTCCAGGCCGGCTTGGTTTGACAAGGATCTGCCACTCGGCATAATCCAAAGTCACCAGATGCCTCCAACGTGGAGGATCGTGTTCTAAGCCTCCACAGCAGCATTAGCTCTCTGGATCTTCCCCACAGCACGAAGGAGGTGCCTCAACGACTTTCTTTCCACGTGACAGAACTGAGACTCAGGGCTGTGGTGCCACACTGGCTGAGAACTGGTGCCGTCTGCCCCGGCTCCGAGCGTGCAGCTCTACCATCCAGAACATACCGACCACAGCAGTCCACTTGAGGGAAGTCCCTCAACGGACACTCCCGAAGCCCTCAGCTGTGTGGAACATGGGTGGGGCTATAAACACCACCCCCACCTGCAACCTGAGTGACCCAGTCCAAAGGCAGCATCCTATATTGCATCTGTTAGAGAATGCTACATACAGCGTGGGTGACTGGCAAGGCACAGCCGATAAAAGACCAGGAACACCATTGTGGGCTCAGCCCAGGTCCCTCCTCCCCTGTTTATTCCTGGGGTTCTTTCTGCCTTGGGTCTCAGCCCCCACAGTCCACCATGTTCTTTACTGCCAGGACAATCTTTTTTTTTTTTTTTTTTTTTTGTAACAAATGAGAAGTCTTTTAACTAGAAATGTGGTGGGTAATTTCAATGACTTTTCTTTAAGGGATGCAAATTATTCTCAGAGTCCACAGCCACCATCCGCCTCAGGGGGCAGCCTGTTTCACGCAGAGAAGCTTGGGCTCGTGCACTGAGAAACCCAGAGAAATCAACAGTCACAGCCCGCCTCTCCGCCTGAATCAGATGAAAGGTAAGCTAGTATTTTATGCACCCAGGCATGCCTTCTCCCACTGCAGACTCACAGGCAGTTGTAGGAAATGAACACACGGCGATCCCATATACCCTTTGCCCTGCTTCCCCCAATGGTGACGTAGGATGGCACCACACCCAGGCTACCCACACTCAATCTGCCCGCCTGATGCAGGTGTCCGCTTTACTTGTTTTCATCCCAGCGTGAGCTCTGTATAACGCAGATCCGACCACATCATGCCCTTAGTTACAATTTTCAGCAGCTTGGCACCGCCTTCTCGCCGGAGTCCCAAAGGCCGACCACCTTCCCATCCTCACACCCCCAAGCGTTGTGCTCTGCAGTTCCGACAGTCTACTTGCCATTCTTCAGGTAAGATGTGCCAGTGCCACTTTCTGTGGCTAACGGTATATGTGTGTGGCCGCCCCCCACCCCCCCCACACACACACAGCACTCACTGCTAACCATGCCTGCAGCTTTAGGAGCTGTGCTCTGGATACCCAAGGGCCCAAGCAAACCTTTAATAAAAAGCTCATCACACCAATATTAACAAAGTCTTCATCTGCGCCCCCGCCCCACCTTTCCGGGGGCTTCCAGAACCACACCAAGCCCTGCTCATCCTGTACCCTCACTGCCCGGCACGCTACCCAGTGTGGTAGGCCGTGGTGAGGACCGTGAGTGAAAAGGAAGCCGTACACGGGTGACCGGGGAAGGAAAGGCAGGCCCCACGGCCACGGAACGAAGGATGGGCAGAATCGTGAAGGAGTGAGAGCAGAGGGGCCGCTTGCGAGTATGTTCACACCTTTCAGGTGGATTGTGTGCCAGGATCAGTACGCCATCAGGGGCTAGGTGGAAAGAGCAGGAAACGTGGCAAACTCCAGCCCCAAGCTTTAGTTCCACTCACCATCTCACAGGCAAGCCGCTCAGCCCAGTGCCCTCATCTACCATGTGGTCACAGTACAATATGTCTCGGAGGGGTTTAAATAGGGACTGGACATAATACAGACCCAATAATCGTACTAGCACAGGGCAAGTGAGCAGTGAACGCGGAGGGACACATCAGCTGTAAGCCTAAGTAATTCACTGCGTAAGCCACAGCTTTTCATTTATGGGTGATTTTTCTCCCTCTTATCCTCTGGGTTGACTATATAGAATGACTTAAAAGCAGTTTGAGAATAAATTTTCAGCCTATTAAGGCAATCACAGGAGAATATGTTCTGGTCAAACAGTTCCATATATGCCACATATACCCCAACAATTTTCGAAGAATTACAAAAACCAAACAAAAACCAAACAAAACAAAAAAACCTTAATTTTGAAACCCGCCTGTCCACAATTCCATCTTCCTGTGATGATTCAGAAGACATTACAGGGCTTCCCAACGAACGCCTCCGGGGCTATGAGAGCAAACAGCCATAATCACATGGCATAGATGAGGCCGTTTCGCTGGACAGACTTCCAGCCAGTCGGACCCGAGATAAACTGGACTTTACCTAAATGGAAATTTATCGCTAAACATGCAATTTATCAGACTAGGGAAAAACTACATTGTCACAATACTCCTCTTCAGTATCAGGTTTTCTTCTCAATCGGGATAAGACGTAATGCTTGATAAGGTGCGTGAACTGCTTCCCTGAGACTATCTTCTCCCTGCCCGCCAAAATGAGGTTCCTGGAGCCTACTGAACACACTCCAGAAACTCTGGACGGAATGATGAGCTTCCCAGTCCGAATCTGCCTCTGTCCAATTCAGACTCCAGTTTATCAAGCAACGTTGACTGAGCCCCTATCCTGTGAAGGCCACAGAAAGTAAGACACAGCCCTGCCTTTTCACAGGCTCATGACCCGGCTGCAGCAGAGAGGCCTGGGGAGGGGCCAGGCTCACACATGACAGCTACAGCCCCGGGGAAGCCAGCACGTGCCACATCACAGACAGGGGAGAATGCGGGAAAGAGCCAAAGGATGAAGAGTAGCCTAGGCTGGTGGGAAGAAGCAGCCTGAAGCTCAGGCCGTACATACCTGTGACCATCCAACGTCAGAGTCACCAGCACAGACCTACTACAGCACCGGTGATCCTCCGAATCTCATGCCCAAGTGGCACTTCAATACTGACAAGGCACAGTGAGGTGTATCAACCCAGCCGGGCCTCCGGACAGTCAACTGACGCGCAGGGATTAGTAAACCACGTTATAGGGGAAAGGGATGCCCCAAGGCAGTAGTGAATGGTCTAAAGGCATCTGGCTAACAGGGCAATGCCATACCCACAAAGTGTGCCCCCGAAACCCGCTCTGCACCCACACCGCCCTGGGGAGCAGGAGACAAGAACTCTGGGAAAGCTAACCAGAAAACTGATCAGCTGCAAACATGACACAGTGGGACATCACGGATCAGACAAGACACTGAAAACACAGAAAGAAAACGTCTGAAGTACCTGGCGTTTAATTTTAGTAAAATTATATATTACTCACATTTCCAGCTCACTTTCCTGGTTCCCGGAGCTTAACGACAGACACTGTTTTCCATGTTTCCCCCTCCTCCAGTGAATCATACCCAAGGCTCCACTGCTTCCCAGAGCATCATGTGCTCTCACGGACAGCAGACAAACCGCACGCTTCCTGCCTGCCAGATCCAAGTCGCCCCCGTCGCAGTTAAAGACAAAGTTTGCTCAGGAAAAACCCACTACAGCCCCATCAGAGCCTAAAGGGCTCCCAGGTGCCTTGATGCCACGGCCGGGCTGCTGCCTCCGATGCACCCGGCCCCCTTCCTGAGAACCCACACTCATCCTGGGGCGGGATTGCCAGTGCCAACTGTTTCAGGAGAAAAAACGGAAAGGTGGGTGGGGGTGTGTGTCCGTGGGGGGGTGGGGAACAAGGGTAAAGAGGTGGTAAAAAAGAAGATGCATATTACACTTTCCTCCAGGACAAAGCGTTCCGGGGAACGGACACCACATGCTCCCTCTGCCCTCTCTGAGCTGAGAAATCAGAAGTGTCTACTGTGCTTGGGAAAAAGTAAGCTGGATTCCAAGCACTGAGACTGTGAAAGAATCACGTGAAAAAAGTGCACCGTGTCCATTTGTATTCTCATTAAAATGGGATTTTCCTGCCCTTAAACAGGAGCTTGGACCTGAAACCAAACCCTTGGGAAGGTACTACTTGATATTCTTGGGCCTTGACTGAATTCCATTAACTACTGACAGCCATTAAATAAACCAATGTGAGTCTGAATTCCTCCAGCAGGGGAAGGGATCTGTGTATAAGACATTGTAGGTGTCGGGGCGCCTGGGTGGCGCAGTCGGTTGAGCGTCCGACTTCAGCCAGGTCACGATCTCGCGGTCCGTGAGTTCGAGCCCCGCGTCAGGCTCTGGGCTGATGGCTCGGAGCCTGGAGCCTGTTTCCGATTCTGTGTCTCCCTCTCTCTCTGCCCCTCCCCGTTCATGCTCTGTCTCTCTCTGTCCCAAAAATAAATAAAAAACGTTGAAAAAAAAAATTAAAAAAAAAAAAAAAGACATTGTAGGTGTTGCTTTCGAGGAAATATTCTGGGCCCCAAAGGCCCCCATGCTGCAGGTCTCTCGGCCCAGGTGGGTGTGGTGGGGCCCACTCAGACCCCAGGCCCAGGTCCCGGTGACACACCGAACATCCCTGAAGTGACAGAGTGCCCTGTGGGGTGGGGCACCAGAGCAGTCCTGGCGGGGGTGAAGTGAGGGTCTGTGGCAGCCTCCACTGGTGCACGAGGGCTTAGTGCAGACAGAGCACTAAGGACCCAGGAGCAGGGGTGAGGTGGGGGGAGCAGGAGCCCATGGGGTGAGGGTCGCAGCCAAGATGCAATCGTCTCCTCAGCATAGTGCTCCTCCTGCTCCCATTTCACTCCTCACAGGAATGGTCGCCCTCTGGGAACGAACAGGACAGTTCACAGTTCGTGAACAAACAAATGTTCACAGTCTAGCACAAACAATCAGCTCAGTAAAGCAGCTTTGGTTTTAAAAAAGCTTCACCAAGACAACATACTTAATGCCACTGAATGGAACACTAAAAATGGCTGGGGGTGGGCGGGTGGGGGAGCGGTGCCTGAGTGGCTCAGTCAGTTAAGCATCAGTCTCAGGTCATGATCTCATGGTTCCAGCCCTGCAATGGACTGTCAGCACAGAGCCCGCTTTGGATCCTCTGTCTCCCCTCTTTCTCTTTCCGCCCCTCCCCAACTTGTGTGCGCGTTCTCCCTCTCTCTCAAAAATAAATGTTTTTTAAAAATGGCTAGGGGCGCCTGGGTGGCTGTTGGTTAAGCATCCGACTTTGGCTCAGGTTCTTGTGGTTCATGAGTTCAAGCCCCACGTCGGGCTCTGGGCCGACAGCTCAGAACCTGAAGCCTGCTTTGAATTCTGTCTCCTTCTCTCTCTGTCCCTCCCCTGCTCAGGCTCGGTCTCTCTGGCTCTCAAAAATAAATAAACATTAAAAAAAAAATTTTTTTTTAATGGCTAAAGGGGTGCCTGCCTGGCTCAATCAGAAGGGCATGTGACCTTTTTTTTTTTTTTTTTAACGAGAACTCAAGTGAGAAAGCAAGCATGAATGAGGGATGAGGGACAGGCAGGGACAGAAAGCCAGAGGAAGAGAGAGACGGAGAAAGAGGGAGAGGGAGGGAGAGGGAGAGAGAGGAGAAGAAGAGAGAGAGGGAGAGAGAGGGAGAGAGAGGGAGAGAGAGGGAGAGAGAGGGAGAGAGAGAGAATATCTCAGGCAGGCTCCATGATCAGCACACAGCCTGATGTGGGGCTCAATCCCACAACCCTGAGATCATGATCTGAGACAAAATCAACAGTCGGATGCTCAACTGACTGAGCCACCCAGGCGCCCTGAGCATGTGACTCTTGATCTCACGGTCATGAGTTCCAGCCCCACATTAGGTGTAGGGATTACTAAAAAAATAACACTACATTTTTAAAAAAAATGGCTAGAATGGTACACTGTATGGTAAATATGCTTTACCAGAATTAAAATTAATGATTTTCTCAAATTAAAGACAAAAAGCATCCCACAGCCACCACTTACTGGGTTCCCCCTGGGTTTGTGACGGTGTAGGTGGTGCCGTCTCACTCGTGCAGGAAAGAGGAGCAGGATGCTGGAGATGAACACTTAGCCAAGGACGGAGGGGGAGGCAGGGCATCAACCATCCTCCCCCTGGGTCGCTACAACAGCCCTTCACCACCTCCTGCTTGCTCCATGCTGCCGGGAGACCCTGTAGGCCTGGTCCTGTAGGCCTTGCTCTCCAGTCAGCCAGCTCCACGGGGCGCTCCAGAGGGCCCTGCACCCCTAATGCTCTGCTGTCTCCCCAATGCCCTGCGCAAGGCTGAGCACACGGTGAATAAGTGAATTATTTAAGTACCTACATTACGTGCGTGTCAAGTGAACCGCATCTGTGGTAAATGAAAAGGGAATTAAGGAAATTTCAGGGGCAATTCCTAGCAGGAGAGACTTTCTTAAAGAGCAGAATTCAGGGAGCATTTAAATATGGAGAATAAGCAGTAGTGAAGATACCTTCCCCATTTTCTGCCGTCTCCCCCATTCTCCCCTAGGGCATCCAAACCTCACATACCCCCTCTTGCTTTCTCCTTGTGAGCAGGGTAACCCACAGCTTCCCGACATGCTTCCAGATGTGTCCCCAAGCATCCTGGTCAAGCCTGTCCCTCCTTAGTACCAACTACAGACAGGAAGCAGAGGGGGTGGTGACACTGCCAGGGCACTGCTGTACAGAGGGAAGGCAGAGACACCCTCCTGGGTGTAAACTGATGAGCTGCGTGTCACAGGCAAGAAAAGTTGGGAAATGTTGCCATTCACGGTGTCGCAAAGACAGAGAACAATCTGGGACCTCTGCTTTGGTCACGAACATGTCCTGGCCAGCAGTGCAAAGCAGATGGAGACTGCCTTTGACTTGAACTCTAGGGAGAGACTGTGTTGCACACGACAACTATCATCCCTCAACATCACTTAACAATCAAGACAAAAGCCAGAGCCCTGCCACCCTCAGAGGTTCAAGGGAATCCAACCTGTGCCTGAAGGGCACTACAACTGGTGACTTACAGGGTTACCACATCTATCCACCCACGTAACTTTTCCCCCTATGACTCCCTGACAAAGGTAGCATCCCCCACTGATAGCTCAGATTTCAGAAAACGATGACACAGAACCAAGCCACACGCTCCCCACTTGCTCTATCGCATGACATTTGTGACCTGCAGTCACAAATACAGTATCTTTATTATCGCGAACTATCACCTATTGAACGCTACATGCCAGGTCATATTCTAGACTGTAATGTGTTATTCAGTCTCTCACTACGCTACACAGTAAGTATCATCATGCCCATTTTATAGAGGAGTAAACAGGTTCAGAGAGGTCAAGTAGTTCATCTAAAGCTGCAAAACCAGAACCGTACAAGGATTCTAATTTCTATTTGACTGGTTCCAAAGCCTTTCCTTTTCATCGTTCCCTCTCAAGCGAGGGGGAGAGTGGTAGAGAAAACTACCAACACCTATGAACCTACCATCCAAGATTAACAGATGAAATTACATATTGTATTTGCTTCAGACCTTTTCTTTCCTCTTCTAGGAAACGCTGGCAGCCATCAGTACAGGAGAACAGGGCAGACTCAGCTGAAACCCTTCCTCTGTGATCGCCCCCCAGGCTCGTTCCCCTCTTCAGCTCTGGATGCACCGCTGTCCTGTATTTGGGGAATCTTCCTATTCGTGCTTATGAACTCTCACCACATAGGAGTAGATCTGTAAACAGTATGTAGCACACTTTTTAAAAAATGTTTTATTTATTTATTTATTGAAAGAAAAGGAAAAGGAAAAGGAAAAGGAAAAGGAAAAGGAAAAGGAAAAGGAAAAGGAAAAGAAAAGAAAAGAAAAGAAAAGAAAAAAAGAATCCCAAGCAGGCTCTGTGCCCGATGAGTGGCTCGAACCACAAACAATGAGATCACGACCTGAGCTGAAATCAAGAGTCGAACACTCAACCGACTGAGCCCCCCGGGCGCCCCATTAGCACGTTTTAAATTTACATCATGGTATCAATCACACTGTACATACTGCTTTGCAGTCATGCTTTCCTCCCTCACGTGGCTTTGGGGCTCTCCCCACGTTCCGACCTAGAGATCTAGTAATTTACCTGCTGTGTGGTATTCCTTCATAGGAACACACCATAATGTATTTATCCATTTCTCTACTGACAGGCATCTGGACCATCCCTGGTTTTCCCTCATTATAAATAACCCCATGGTGTTTCCATCTCTGCACATCCCTTTGTGCCTGGGTGCGGGGGTCTCTCAGGATCTCTCAGGCAGATATCTAAAGTACACTGCTGGGTTGCAGTGCTCACACAGATGTTGCCAAAACCCTTTACGATGTGGCCGTCCACTCTGTCTGTACCTGCCTCTGCCAGCTGGACATCACCGTCCCTACCAACGTGCATCCTCTGTGGCATCCAGCTTTGGCAGTCTGCGGATCTCT
Source organism: Panthera tigris (assembly GCF_018350195.1). Lineage (NCBI taxonomy): Eukaryota > Metazoa > Chordata > Mammalia > Carnivora > Felidae > Panthera > Panthera tigris. Next base: position 52,642,710 of record NC_056661.1, read on the forward strand.
GTCATTCTCGCGGTGCGGAGTCAGTCCTCCTGGCTGTTTTAACTTGCATTTCTCTAGTTGCCAGCGCAGGTGAGCCTATTTTCATATACGTATTGGTCATTCTACCTCCTTGGCTTTTAATTTGTTACAGGTTGAATTGTGCTTCCCCCAAAAGATGCTCAAGTCCTAACCTCCAGGACCTGTAAATGTGATGTCACTTGGAAAGAGTCTTTGCAGATAATCTAGTTAAGATGAGGTCATGAGAGCGGGTCCTAATCCAACACGACTGGAGTCCTTATACACAGGGGGTAATTTGAACCAAGTGATAAACCCATAAGGGGGGAAACAACGTGAAGATACACGGAGAATGCCATCTACAAGCCAAGGAACGCTGGAGGCCACCAGAAGCAAGGAGAGAGGCAAGAGCAGGTTCATAGTCACAGCTCTCAAGAAGGAACCAACCTTGCTGACACCTTGATCTTAGACTTTGTAGCCTCTGTCCAGAACTGTGAGACAACACGATTCTGCGGTTTAAGCCCCCTACTTCGTGGTGCTTTGTCAGGGCATTCCTAGGAAACAAATACAACTTCCACAGCCTTTCCCTGCCATTACTTTATGCTTCTTTAGATATTCTCCACAGGCAGGGTTTCTTCTGCTTCATCTATGATACACACGCACACGCACGCACACACACACACACACACACACACACCACGAATGTTTTATAACTTCATTTTCAAATAGGTTCATAAGATCCACTGGACCTTGTCATGCAAGCCTGTCATTATGAGGCATATTTAATGAGCACCAAGAAATGACAGCACAAGCTGAGACTGTGTGTGTGAGGCCAGGCCTGCCAATAAGAAGCTGCCCCCTGACTTCACCTCCAAGAGCAATTGAGGAAGCCAGGAAAAGGCAACCCCATCTGCCCCCACAAACAAGGGAAGAAGCTCATCAGCCAAATTATAATCCAAAACCTTGTGGCTCAGTAACATTTTGGACAGATGAAGGCACGGACAACCCACCAGATCTTTCCATCATTCCTACAGCGATGGGCCCATCGATAACCAAACCCTCGAGCCCACCGGCCAGCTGTACACTGTCCCCCGCTTGCATTCACTGCTTGTGCCTGCCCTCTGGGTCATCCGCCGCTGTTCCCTTGGAGCATGGAGGGAACTGGCGTTCAGAGGTGGAACAGCTGGTAGGAGGTGGGGCAGGGACTCAGATGAGGCCAACCTTGCCTCTTCTGTTGAAACTGCCTGCAAGGTTTTCAGAAATAGCACATTTCTCTAGTGCTGGCGGGTAGGGGAATCACAAGGAGCGGACAGTGTAAGAACAACTACATATCTAAGTGACATTTCTGAGATCATTGATGTGGACTCTCTCTGTATAAAGGAGTCAAGGGTTTCCAATCAAAGCCTTCTCAAAAAGAGGAGGCACTAAATCAGCATAACAACATCTCCATATATTCTTGAGCCTTCGAGATTCCTCAGACATCCCTCTTGTTCCTCCAGCAGGTCAGCCCTAGTGAGCATTTTGTGAACTCCTGCCCTTCTTTCTGCAGGGGACTAGAAGGATCTCTGGGGGAAAGGGGGTCTCTCTTTTCCTCAAGCACAGTTACTATGCAGATCTGCACGAGGGACTCCAGGGCACCCAGGAAGCCTGACTGAGGTCACCTGGAGCCATGCAGTTGCACTTACCCATCACAGCCACTTAGGTAAAGCTTCTACATAAAACCGAAATGTAAGTCATAAGCGAGAAAACATTTTTTAACTATTTTAGTTAGAAACCTGTCTGAAACATCCTAGAACTCACTTCTTTCCTTTCCTGGAAGCCGTGTGCCGGTTTCCTCCTGGAGAAGTGTGCCTGCCACCGCGGGGAGCGCTTCTCTCTCCCTTCTCCTCGTGCTGGGCCAGGAAGCCACTAAGTGGGTTTGCTAGAACAATGTGTAAAGTAAGAGTACACAGGCCCTGAGTGAGTGCAGGATGTACCACGGCACCCCACCCGCCCCGTGCACGGCTCCAGCATGCAGACACCCGACCTGCTGCACAAAGGAAGAGCTTTCCAGACCTGTCACCCACGGGAGGCAAGACTCTCAGAGATGTTAGCAGGCAGGGCAGAGCCCTCACAGATAGCGGAGAGACTCCAGCCACATTTCCAAACAGCTCAACCCTATGTAAATAAGGTACTGGTTTTCTTTGACTGGAACTGTCTACACATGTTTTCCATCATTAGCTGAGATCAGAGGAAAAACTAACGTCTGAGAAAAGAGGTAAAAACCCCGAGAACATGACTTTAAAGCATCTCCTCCCTCCCCCCATGTTGGTCACAACTGCCACCAAGACAGTGGGCCTCCACCTGCGAGCCAGGGCCCCGGGGACTTAGCACTGCCGGGACCGGGATCCGTGTGCGCTGCCTACCCCTGAACGGATCACATGTCCCACACGTGTACACTCAAGAGCTTTCAAGTGGATAGAGATGTAGCTGAGATAAATAAAATTTAAATTAATTTAAAATTCCTACTGCTACTAAATCAGTAGTAGCTTTGTCGTTATGTATTCTCTCAATGAAGGGTATTTTAAAAAATACACCCACTATCGTGTTTTTGGCATTAATGGGAGCCCTTGTACCAGAGACAGGATGGAAAACATTATGTCTTCTCTTCTGTAACTAAGCTGTAATGTCTGAGGCAGACCAAAGCCTAGAAAAGACCATCTACCTCCCTTCACAACAACAGAGGCATCAATATGGTGACGTTTTGCTCCACTGCCCTAATTTAGGGAATGCTTGTGACAGCTGGGACAAGGATAGGAGAAAGCGGGGGCAAAGGGATCTGCCCACCGAGACTGTCCGGTGCCAGCCCAGGCTTAACTGGGGTCAACCCAGATGCTCAGCTCTCCCTGCTGTGTCCCATCCCCTACCCCCACCCCCCCAGTCTGATTCTAAACTCCACAGACAACACCTTACTTATACTAGAAAAGTAGAGTGTGGGACCCGCTGCTTTACACTCCCCTCCTCAGGGAGGAGGAGGGTGGAAGCACCCCACTTCTTAGCTGTCCACAGACCTGAGACCCAGAGAGAAGAAAGGTCCCTCCCGCACACAGCTGGAGTGAAGCAAACTAGGCAGAGTGACTTTCGTGCACGGTGCGCTGTTCCCAAGAGTCCGTCACCCGTATGCAGAACAGTACCTGGCACACAGTAACGAACTTCTGGAGCAACCAACCAAAGGGCACATGAACTCTTAGGGAAAAACCAGCCCAAACTGGTCTGAACAAGTCAAAGGAGCTCATGAAGCTGGTGACAGGAGAGCCAACTCCAGCCACCGCAAACCCCATAGAAAAAAGTGGTCTGAAAACACCTTCCATCATCATTTCTGCTTCCGTTCTTCCAGGTTGGTACCAAGCCACCTTTCGTAATTCCATTCAACTTCTTCTGAAGGCTCACTCTTAGTTTTTACTCTGCATTTTGCAGCAAATCACTGGACTATATTATAAAGCTGTTTCACAAAAAGATTTGGGTGCATTGTCCTACCCAAAGGAAGAGAGCTTCATGGTAAGATGGCTGTAAACAAAGGAGAGAATGAGCAACCATGGCCTCCTGAAGATGGCCATACCACTCTTTTTTAAGTTAAAGTGTAGTCGATGCACAATGTTACATTAGTTTCAGGTGGACAACAGTGATCCAATACTTCTATACATATGCTGTCCTCACCACAAGTGTAGCTACCATCTGTCCCCATGCAACCCTCTGACAGTACCACTGACTATATTCCCTATGTTGTGCCTTTCACCCCAGTGACTCATTCATTCCCTAACTGGAGGGTGGCTACTTCTTAAACACTTCCGGGGATGGGCACTTACTTTCTCTTCAGGCAATTCACTCAATGACTGAAGAGCTTCAATGAAAGATTCTTCCTCCTAATGAATGAAATCTGCTTTCCAGTTCAATTCTTGGGTCAAAGGTTTGAACCTTTGGAAAACCGTTGGAAAAATTCAATGGAGCCTCTTTCCTCTTCCAAGCCCTGGAAACTGCCGTCAGCCCTGCCATGCCCAGATTTCTCTTCAGCAAAAAACTGCTGCAAATTGTACCGGACCCCTTACCATCTTGACACCCACCTCCACCTGCCTTACAAATTAACATTCATCTTTGAGTGTGGTGCCCAGAACTAAACCTAATACTCCAGATGTGATCTAACACAGGGCATGCAGGAAAAGAGCATCCCTTTCAATGTATGGTAGCCTGTTTCTGAACCAAACATCAGCACATGAGGTCTAATAAAAACTAAGGTTAACAGAACGCTCGAAATCAGGATTATTTCAACAGCCTCAGTCACCTGGAACTACATTTTTAACGGCATTACCCAAGATGCCAACAGTCACTCCAGGACCCGTGTCACATAGGAGGTGTGTGGTCATCTGAATTCCTCCCACTATTTTTTTCCCTTTAAATTCAGCTATATTTGTGACCGAACCTTAAATTCAGCTATATTTGTGACCGAACCTTAAACCATGCTTAACCGGCAAGAATTACAAATGGGTTACTCCACATTCACATCACATGTGCTGCACATCGGAGACAGACTGCCAATGCCCTTGCCGCACCATAGGCTTTGTCACTACTCCCTCTTCCCTATGCACACCCGCAGGCCACCTTCCTGCACTCGACGCCGGTGGCCACCAGCTCCCAGTGATCTCGTGACTTCTTGATATTAGAGGATAACCTCTAATTTGGTGCATTTATTCAACACTAAACAAAAATTAGAAAGCCAATTTTTCTCTCGAAACCACCCACCTACCTTGACTGACTGACATCAGAAACTTTGTGGGCAAAATTACTGAGTTAAATTACTATATGTAACTGTACTAAAAATTTTGAAAATTTAAGTATTGTATATATAAACTGATTAAATATTCATCTAATAAAATATAATGAGGGCTCTACCCAATATTCTTTAAAATAGTAATAAAGAACCTCAAAGACCTTCTGAGAGCAAATTATGGAGTACATTAATGCTAGGCATTTAGTCCATTAATTCCCTCTGGGCATTCAGGCAGTCCGGTCGGAACCCCATCTTTCAAAAGACTAGAGAAAAAATTGGCCTTTTTTTTTTTTAAACATTACAAGATAGGAACGAGATATGAATTAAAGATTGTTTTGAGGACCCTCATATGCTTGGAAAGGCTATTATATACTAACAATTGATAGGGAAATTACTCATCAATCTCTATTCTTAAAGCAAAGTTCCCAAGGGATCTGAAAAAAACAACAGAGATGGCCTATCTCATTTTTGTATGAGTTATAAAGTTGCATTTATTTTTTTTTAAGTTTTATTTATTTATTTTGAGAGAGAGAACGAGTGGGGAAGGGGCGGAGAAAGAGGCGGGAGAGAGATCCCAAGCAGGCTCTGAGTTGTCAGCACAGAGCCTGATGTGGGACTCAAATTCACAAACCATGAGATCATGATCTGAACTCGAAGCAAGAGTCAGATGCTTAACCAACTGAGCCATGAGGCATCCCTAAAGTTGCAATGCTTTACAAATATTCTCATTTGCAAACTTCATAAAATTCAGAACTATCTCTAAGTGTCTGCTTACCTTTGTTTTACGTGACTAACGTCTAAGAGCCATCCCCTGGGCTATTAAAAATCATGTCCGTATCCGAAACCTGAAACCCGGAAAAGAAATGGGGAAAGGAACCTCAGGGAACTTGATGATTCTGTTCAACACTGAGATGGCATTTTCCCCAAAATCTTGAGTCGATGATTCCAGACCCTTTGGAGAACCTCTAGAGTCCGTCCCCCAATACCCCAGTGACACACCCCTCTCCTTTTCTTGAGGAGTTCAAAACCAAACGGTAATGGTTAATCCTACCTGCCCTTTAAATTAAAATCACCACCCCCAGAGTCCTCACACTGTGATTCTCTATTATTAGGCACCAAATATCAAATCCTCGGGGGCTGGTCTTCTGCTGTCTTCCAAACTACTTACCTCCTCCTTACACACCACTCATCTCAATGGAGTATGGAACACATGATAGATTCATTATTCTCTATTCAAGTGAACTGAAGATATATATATATATATATGTATTTTTTTTTTTTACTGTGGTAAAATACACAAAAAATTTGCCATTTTAGTCATTTTTAAGGACACCATTGAGTGGCCTTAAATATTCACACTGCTGTGCAGCCATCACCACCATCTCCAGAATGTTCATCTTCCCAAAATGAAACTCTGTCCCCATGAAACACGAACTCCCCATTCTCCCCTCCCCCTTCACCTGACAGCCACCCTCCTCGCATAAACGGAATTGCGTACGATTTCATCTTTTGTGACTGGTACACTTCACTTGGCAGAAGGTCTTCAAGGTTCATCCACGTTACAGCGTGTATCAGAGTTGTGTTCCCTTTTCAAGGCTGAATAAACACTCCATTGTGTGCACACATATTTTGTGTATCTATTCATCCAGTGATGGACGTTTGGGTTGTTCGCCCCCTTCTTGGGGGTGAATAATGTGAATAATGGTGCTATGAACAAAGATGTGCAAAAACTGGTTTGAGTCCCTGCTTTCACTTCCTTGGGGCACATGCCAGTAAGCAGACTTGCTGGATCATATGGTTATTCTATGTGAAACTGTTTGCCCTTACAAGCCTTGACAAATCATCTACATGTCTGTCCCTCTCTACTAGAGAAAAATAAAAGGTTTCCAAAACGATGGGTCTTGGCTCACAACAACAACAAAAACGCAAGTCTTGGTAAACACAGCCCAAGTGGCCCATGAGAGAAATACTCATGAATAATGTAAATATTTGACATAAAAATTAAATAAACAAAGAACATCCATCACCCAGCTCACCAAAGTCAGCAAACTCAGGGACACACACGGACCACAGTCAATGATGCTGTAATCACCAGTGAGCATTCTGGGAGACTCACAAGCTACATACTTGTGGTTCTCATTTCTCACTGTGGGCCTTTAAAAATTAGTTCAGGTCATCCAAGGATGGCTAATGTTAATAATAGTAATAACTACCACTTGTATAACATTAGCATACAGTTTTACACAGTGTTTTGCACATATATTATCGTTAACAAATCTTCTTCAGTCTGCAATTCCTCGGCAACTGCCCTGAAAATGTGTTTCTCAAACGATGAAATGAAAACCCCTCTGTGCCTACCTGTGTGGGCAGGTGGGAGCGCCTGGACGCCCAGCTCTCAGGTGGTCAGTTCAGAGCAAGGAGGCGAGAAGAGGGTAGGGGGGTAGGAGGCCGCTCTGTGGAGTTATTTGACGGGTTACTGAGAGATGAAACCAAAGTGCTCACTTTCTATTAAATGTGAAGGATCTCTCGGTCACTAATTGACCCTGCATCTAGAACAACTTACAGACAGGGGACACAAGGAGAATTTCCACGGAGGGAAGTGGTCAAATAGCTGAGGTCAAAACCTCCAGACTGCAATTGTGGCCAAGGGCTTTTATTTCCCTTGTAATTTTCTTTAAGAATAAATGTTAAACCTAAAACATACCCCCTTTTGGAGGCCAACCTGGCAGCTGAAGGGAATAGGAAGAAAAAGCACCCTGTACTCCATGAATCAGCAGCCACTCAAACTATGCACCATTGTCTGGAGGCAGTCACATGATAGCCCGGCCTGGCAATAACACGTCAGCCATCACCTGGAACCTGGTTACTTCCAATCCATTAAGGCAACAATTACTAGTGTGCATTAACCCTTACAGCTCACACGAGTCACCGGTGGCCAGCCCAGCAGCCCCATTAACAGCCCCCTCTCTCCTGCCAGGTCCTCTCAGAAGCAGCACCGGGGACACGGCTCTGATTGGGACGAGGTGCCATCTGGTGAGGGGAGAGGGCTGAGCAGGAAAATCACTGCTGTCCCTTCTGAGCACAGTCAACTCTACCTCTCCCAGGACTCGCTGCCTCATAGTTTAAATTAATTACAGCTGAAAATACAGGGTTGCCATCTGGTTTGAAAAAGCAAGGATAAGGGAATAAAATGAAAGGGTTTTTGGTACTAACCTCACTTTAATCATTGCCAAAGAGCATGAAGACAGCCCCGCGTCCTCCCACAAGAAAGCCTTGGGCCTCACAAACTTGGCAAGCAGGCCCAGGCACAAAAGTGGGTAGGCAGATCGCCTGTCAGAATAAGAGTCCCCGTCTAGGAGGAGAGTTGCAAGGTAAGGGGCCTGCCTGCCCCCACACTGCAAGGAAAAGTTTCCTGTGGGTCCTGGGATAGGTTAGTAACTCCTGGGAGGGTTTATTTACAGAGGGGGTCTTGCCAAAACGTTACATGCATCGTTACAGTTCCATTTCGTGCGCAAATAGATGTGCTGTCAGAATTATAGCATGCGATTTCCTCTTTCTTTGTTTCTCCATCTTCCATAGCATAAGGCTTTTATAAAACTCTAAATAAGGCTAAACAAAACACAGGAGAGGAAGGTTGCTGGAGAAGGGAGCCAGCCCTGATGGCACCATGCATGCACCTCCATGGCACCCCTTGCATCTGGGCCTTCAGTGAAGGAATGTCAGAAATCCCCATTTTTCTTGCGCTGCAGCCACAACTCACTTGTGTTTCATAGGACGCAACTTCCTTCTGCTTTCCTCCCACCAGGAGAATCCTGGATCAGAGGCTCTTTTCTGTTAGGACTCGGGCTGCAGAGAAACTCTGACTGTGGGCAGGGGGAAGGCAAAGGTACCCCAGCAGTACTTGCTTTTCTCTTCACGGGCATTCAGTGGGTGCAAAAAACTACCATGTCTGCAGCCGTCTCCATCGACAGTACCCTAGCGTCAAGGGGCCCACCAACAAGGGCATCAAGCCAGATTTTCAACCCACTTTGAATCATCTCCTGCCCACCATCTGAGTTCGTTTCGACCCCGGTGAGTTTTGCAAACAAAACCTGGAGTTACCAGAGTCCGGCTGCTTTCAGAAAGTAATCCCCACTGAGGCACAACGGTGTTTATTGGAACAAACTCTAATTAATAGCTTACAGTCTTTCATAAACCAGAGATCAGGATGCTAACAGAGAAAGGAAAAGCGGATTATGAAGACCGGCATTTCTGTTCTGGGTAAACACACATCTTCAACTCAAAAATGATTCGAAAGTTGTCTTCCAAATCCTGCCCTGACAGAATCATTGTCTATAGCAACAGTGTCCATAACATTCAAAATCTCAGGAGTGTAACTTTCGAGTAAATGGTACATCTGTCAAACCACAGGAAACATCTGGTAAAATGGTTAAATAAAAACAGAATTTAAACTTCTGATTTCAGAGCTTACTTATGGTACCCAACAAGAGGCTATTAAAACAAATACCGAAAGCACTCTGGCCATTCACAGTGCTGAATGGCGGTGAAAAATGTCCTTGAGGGGCAAGGGAGGGAGAAAGCAGACAAGTCAGGAAAAGGCAGGCGGTGCCCCTGCCCTCACACCACCACCTGGCACTTCTTCAGGCACAGCTAGGTCCCCTCCCCTAGCCAGGGCTGACTCCTGCCCTGCACACCCACATCCCCCATGCCACCCACAAAGTAGGCACTTGGGAAATGCTGGGTAAAATGAACTAGTGAAGTAATAACACAAACGACATGCTTCTCTCCAGTTCACAGCTAACATGTATTTAGCAGACACAATGATCCTACCATCAAAACAGCACAGATATATGTGTTACAAGATATTAACCAACACACTGCAGTCCCTTCCAGAACACTCTAGAAGCCTTTTCCATTAAAGAAAAGATTGATTCAACCACTTCCAAATTTTAAACATCTCTATTTCAAAAACACATTAATGTTGAAAAGCAAATGACAAATTAGGAAATTATTTTCCTAACACATCTGATGAAGGATCCTTTACGGGAAAAGTGCTAACACACTAAGAGAAAGAAGATGAATGCCCTAATGGAAAAAAAAAAGGACAAAGATACAGTCACAAAAGAAATCCAAATGGCCAATAAGTATATGAAAAGATCATTCAAGTTCCCTAACAGCAGAGAGGGGAAAAAAAGGGCAAATTACCACAATGATTCCCCTATGAATCTTGCAAAAATTAAATACATGGTAACAGTCACCTGTGTGATGATGCAGGGAGACAGGGCATGCACACAGTGACTAGTGGGAATGTGTATCAGTGAACCTGGTAGAGACCAAGCTGGCAAAATAAATGAGCCAAAGTAGAAATGGGTGCCCTCTGACCCTGAAATTCCATCTTAAGAAAAATGGGAAATATGGCATATGAACAAGGATGTATATACACACATCATCCCACAAGTTTCACAAATAACAGTAAAACACTGTAAACAACCCAAGGATCTGCATTTGCTAACAAGTTCTTTGGGTTATAAGCAACATAAAACAAGGCTAGCTAGTTGAAGGGGAATTTACTGGAAGGATACTGTGCTACATTTCTTGGAAATGAAAGAAGAGTTAAACAACCAATCCTGGAAAAGGAAAAAAAAGGAGGCAGTCCCAGGACCTCGGCAATAGGAGGGGGAAGGAGCATGGAGCTCCTGTGAGCCACGGCAGCTGCTGCCTGGAGCTCAGCACCGGGCAAGACGCTTGGCTGGGAGGCACCACTGCCAACAGTTCCAGGTCTTACCGCTCAGTCACCAGGGTAACGCCACAGTCACCTTTCCAGGTCCTACACAGACACCCACATCCCATCACAGCACCAGTGAGCAATTACTGCCATCAAGTCTTAAGAATTCTGGGACTGTTTTTATTAGATACCATACATGCTGCTGAAAATTAGAAGACACCTACACACACACACACACACACACACACACACACACACACACAGCACCAGTTTTCAGTCAAGAGATTTCACCTGAGCTTCAAATGAATTACTTGTCAGTAAGAAATTGTCAGTAAGATCACACAGGAAGCAATATATGTGGTTTTGCTGGAGTTCTGTAGATTTGGGGGACAAAGGAACAGAGAATGCTCTATCTTTGCCATGAATAAGTGAAGGTACTAGAATTTTTTTTCTTTTAAGTAAAACTGTTGGAATTATGGGCTAGAAATTGAAATGAACCTTTTGGGCAGTAATAAAAATCTATGAAAAAGGTGATTTAAGCTAACTTAGCAGGCATGGAATTTTTTTTTTAAGTACACTTCACACCCAGTGCAGGGCCCAGTGCAAGGTCCAAACTCACGACCTGGGATCAAGACCTGAGCCAAGATCAAGAATCAGACACATAACCAACTTAGCCACTCAGGCTTCCCCAGGCATGAAAATTTTAATTTGTTCCATGTACTCATCCATCTTGTGTTCCAGACCCCTTGCTGCCTCCTTCACCATGACTTCTGTCCCTTTCACTCCTCCCCGGTTTCTGAACTTGCACTTCCCACTACATAACAACCGCACACATATCCTAATACCGCCTTTATTTATCATGTACAATGGCATCCCTCCCAGGGCTCACAGACAAACCATCTCCCTGCCAGAGGTCCAACTGGTATCCCGAGGGAGACCTCATGAGGCAATGACACTTGTCCCGGTCCAGGTCCCCCTTTCCCTTAGCCACCAACACACCAATCACCACCCACCCACCCTGCAAAAATGGGAAAATCTATTCTAGATTAAATGCAAAGTGTATTTTGTAATTGAATCCCGAATTAAAGAGAACACAACTATAAAGGACATTACTCAATGTGAATATATTAGTAAACTGGATCACATCATTGTTAAAACACATATAAAAGGAAAGCAAATTTGGCAAAATATTAACAACTGCTGAATCTAGTGAAGGGTGCTCATTTAACTAGTTGTTCAATATTTCTAGAGATCTGAACTCTTTCCAAAATAAAAAATTGGGGTGGGATACGGTGGAGGGAAAGAAGATTGCCAGGTCAGATGATCGCCAACTTTGAATGGTATGTCTAGAATGATCTAACCAAGTACAGGCGAAGTGGGATGTTGGGGACCCTTGAATGGTCTTACAGAAGAGCTGACACAGGGATATGGGAAGGAAGCTGTGTGATGGAGAGATGCCATACACATTAAGATGCCATGGGCAAAGAAAATGTTGGCTTCAAATACCACCCTCAAAAGGAAAGTCATGAGGCAGGTTGGATAATCCAAATGGCCCACGAGCTGCTTCCCACCTTCTGTGTAGCTTGCCTATACATTATTTTAAAATTTAACCATGGTTAAGGAGTATTTCAATGCTCCATAGTCCAAGAAGGCCCTCTACTGAGAAGTGGGAAAAGGGAGTTTGGGACAGATCACCATAATCCTTGAAAGTCACCCTGAAGAACTTGGATTTTATCTTGCCAAAAAGAAGTCAGAGCTACCGCCCACGAATAAACTTTGTCTCATCCTTCAAATAGGCTCTCAGGAATACGTGCCGACTAGGGCACTATGCAGCCATCAGCCCCTTTCAGCAAGATCTCCATTCCCAAGCTTTATCTACGACTCACAGCTCCTAGAGAAAGCTGTTTCCATCGGTTGATATAACTTGCTCTAAAGCTAAAAGCCTAACACAAAATGATGCAGGATCATTCAAACCCAACACACAGGGAAATGGGGCTGCTAGTGATGCAAGCCCAAAGCTATCACACACAACTAAAATAAACAAAATGAATCTTTTAGAATAGCCAAATAAACACTTCCGCTTCGAGAACTTTTTAGGTAGACTGGAAACAACACCAAAAGTAGTAAACACTTAGGCAGAGATTTGTTTGCTGTTCTAGTAAGAACAGATCTACTCTTTGGATTGATTTCCACCCGGAAGAAATGTCTGGCCATCCCTCTGAACTGCGAGGTGCACCCAAGCTGAAGTGAACTTCTCATTCCCACATACCTTATGCGCACACAGGGGTCAGAACACAAAGCGTAAGAAGAAATATAAATAGAGGAGTTGGGGGGGGGGGAACCACATTTCATTCACACAATAAACTCTGAAGGCTTATTAACTCAGAGTCAACATCAGGAAAAGATAATTTGATCCAAAACAAGCATCACAAGCAGGACTAGTGATTCAGACTGTAAACTGCAACGGCCCAGGTCCTCAGGATTTGCACTTTCCTGTCTTGGGGAAACAAGGGGTAGGGGAAAGGAAGGCAGTGGAGGTAGTGATGGTGGGGTTCCCTCTGTTCCAGAATGTTCCCTGAACTAAAACATTGAGCCTACAAGGAAAACATGGAAACAGAGTAAGTGGTACCACTCAGGGTTTATTACATATAAAGTGCTCTCATAGTGACTTGTTCTTCATTCAAACACTTACTTAGCACCTAGCAAGTGGACACTGTGCTGGGTGTTAGTGCAACCGACAGGAGTAAGACTCCACTCCCTCCCTGGAGGGCCTTGCAGTCTGGGAAGTGGAGCAGACAGATGGACACACCATTACAGCAAAATGTTATCATTTTATACAAAGAGATGTTCATTGTAAAGCAAAATGAACCATCATTTGCCAAGAGAGGGAGGCAAGGAAAGCGTACCAGGAAGGAGTTAAGGCACATGGGCTCACCTCAGCAAGGCAGGAGCACACAGGCAGAAGCCCCCAAACGCAGACGTCTGTTCAGTGTTTTCTGGAGCTGACTGGGAGTCATGGAAGATTCCAAGAAGAGAGTAAGACTTCAGAAACCTTCCGAAGTGGCAAGACCAGTAAAGAGAGCACTGTCATGGAAATGGGGTTCTAAACTATGGCCCAGGCCAGTACTGACATGGACAACAGTTAGTAGACTGATGCAGGAGGCTGTGCATCAGCGGGTTCGACATCAGAGAGGAGGCGACTTCCAAGCCAAGTGGAAAGACAGCTGTTCCATCATGAAGACAGGGGACAGACATGTCGAAGAAGGGAGCTACTAAAATCAATTCCAGCCAAGCATTGCTGACCTGAGGAGCACACACAGTATCCAGGAGACAGGTGGCTCTGGTGAGGGTGAAGGGTAGGACTCAGCGAGACATAAAGATTTGGGAAGCCTCTACCTGGAGAGGTAGGTAATTCAAGCCCTGAGTTGTTGGCATGTGACTTCTTCAGAAGGATCTGCACAGTAAGAAGGATGCAGCCCTGCAGAATGGCAATAATGCCTTAGTCTTTGAAAGATCCTGAGTGGAGTGGGCACAGAAGTAGGAGGGGAACCAAAGAAAGCAAGAAAGGGCCATGGGAACCAAGGGAAAAGAGACTTACAAGGAAGAGGAAGTCCAATAAGATAAGGAATTGCAGGTTTCCTTCTAGATCTGGCAATGAGTGGGTCCCCAGTGAATGAGGGAGAGAAGTTTCATTAAAACTGCTAGCAGAGATCAAGGCACTGGACTGGGAAGTGGATATGGAAGTAGAGATGATCTGCTCCCTAGAAACAGCCCCGAGGGGAGGAGAGAACTAGGGATGGAAGATGAGGGACATAAGTTCAAGGAAGGGAGGACCTCGGGCTTTGCTCAACTTCTCTGGACTCACGGAACGTCCCGGAGAGCCCCAGGCAGGAAAGATGGCAGCCAACAGTCCCAAATCCAGGAATTACATAGTCATTTCATTGCAACAGTTGGTACAACAGTACAGCACCAGACCTTTGAGAGTCTGAAAGTTCATAATGGAATTTTGAAACCAAATAAAATGTTCTTTTTGTTAGGCAAGTAGGTTCCCTGGAATATTCCTAATAGGTCTCATTAGAAAGGGATAAAGAATCCATGGCCAGTCATATGTGATTAACCCTGGGCTAAATGATGTTTCTGTACATCAGACTTCTCAAAGCCTGAAATGTGCTACCATGCACGACCAGACCCAGAAGACTGGGTTAAGTACTTCCCAAACTTACGCCAGGGAACACCTTTTTCCTTAGAGCATCTGGAGGCAAGAGCATTCTGAGACCATCTATGGGCAATGGTGCCTTGATTCCCTAAGGAGTGTTACTTAAGCAGTCACACGCAGGAAATCACTCCTGATATGTTAGAAAACCCCACAACCACTCTTTGATGGGCTCAATGACAGAGACAAATTTAGGGAGGCAAAGAGGTTTCAGTTCTCAGACTTGCTTCTCAAGTGACCCAACCTAGTTAAGAGTTGGTTTGTTTCTTCCACTCGACCTTCAGCCAGTTTCTGGAGCTGGTTTCTATGTGGACGCATTAGCTGCATTTCTTAGATCTCTTCAAGGAAGGGAAGGCAAGAGGTAGGATAATTTTGAGGAGAGTGTGCTGGTGAAATTGGGTTTCCTTCTTTTCTGCAGTACATGTTGCCTCTCTTGGGGCCATGAAGGCTTGGATCCAGACGTCAGATCCCTTGTTTGGCAAGGTTTCCAGCTACTGCCAGATTCAGAACACTACTGCAACATTAAGTTCTCTAATTATGCTTTGGAGACAATTTGTGAAGAATTTTCAAAATGGAGAGGGAAGGAGGAGGAGGGCTGCTTTATGCAGAGATTTAGCAAAGAAGATAGAGACCAAGTGGTGGCACTTATCAAATAAAAACACCAGACACAGAATGCTGGGCTTGTAAATGACCTCACTATGTGTGAGCTACATATAGCACAGGCAAATGGTGGGGTTATAAGCAAGATCCTAGAGGAAAATAAAAGAACCATCAGCACTCACACACAGACCATGTTTCTTAGCTTTCTTCTTTCTGGTCCTTGGTCAAATCTACTCAAATGACAGCACTTCATATACTTGGACAAACTGGCTTTGTATGGCAATAAGAGGTTTGTGTGGTCATAAAGCAACATCAAGATTAATCCTCTATGTATAAAAATAGCTGCCATTGTGTTCCCAGGGCAGAAGCATCTTCAAGACAACGGCACTCCAAAAAGAGCTTTGGAGCACAGAGAATCAGAGTGGGAGGGAGAAACAGCCAAATCCTGTGTTGTTTTCTTTCCTCAACTTCTGAACAAATGCCTCTGACTTCCTCTGTAAATAAAAAGTCCTTTTTTCTATTTTAATGTGCCACTTTAAAAAGTGACTTTACTCATCCTAATGGAAGTTTTCTGATATATCCCTAATGTTCTTTAATTCCTCTCTAGGAAAAAAGTCCTTCTTTCTCAAGGTTCTCATCCCACTTTTACATTCTTTGTGACAAAGATAAGCAAGCACCACAGAGGTCCCCAGAGCAGACCAGAAGGCAAACGATGATAGCCCTATTTTCTCTACTTCTTTGCTTCTTGGCACTCCTGGCATTTCTTTACTCTGTGTGTTATTTGGCAGAAGAACACCAGTAGCAGGATGGGTATCTCCCTTTCCAGCTCTCTGCAAAGACTCTTAAGGCAGAAGTGATGCCTGCTGGGAAAAGGCTGATGTCAGCTCTTAAAAGCACAGCTCCCTGCTCGGATAAGGAGGTCTTTGTTTTCAGCTGAACTGTGAAAATGAGAAAATGCCTCTAGCCTGACAAACAAGCAACCCACACAACACAGGTCAGGCCTGTGACCTTTATTTAAAGGTACCACACTTCATTAGCAAAACACTTGCATGGAACTCACAGATGCGCCTTTAACGCCACACGGGAGCAGGAGCGGCCATAAAAAAACCCAGCTTCGTTTCCATCCCTGTTAAGGCTGACCCAAAGCTCTGGCTATGGTGTTAGGGGCACAGTCTCACACTAAACAGTTCTCAGATTATACTTCCCTAATGTGAAACATTTATTAGACCCAGGCTCCCTCATTTATTTTTTTTAAAGTAAATGCACATATTTGCTACACGTGAGAGGAGAGATTTTTTTTTAAAAAATCTTGTTTCACATTATCTCAGTTTCTAAGTTAGTTATTTAGGATAACTAAAATAAGGCTATAAAACAGCCTCCTGAATCCCTCAGAACACTTTTGGGAGTACCAAAATACTGTGTGTAGATGTACAGAAAAATACAGAATTTCAAAGCTAAAATGTCCCAAGTTTGAATGACGCCAAGAAGGATGTGGGAGAAAAGAGGGTACGTAGTTTGAGGGATTCTATTTCAAGAGCCTCTGATTTATGAAATCTGGAGCAGGGGTGGGGGGGTGGGGGGAGGATGTGTCTCTGTAGACTTAAAGCCAATGTTAAACTGCTCCAGTGTGAATCTGTTAGACTAAGGTTACTATTGGCCTGTGCGCCACTAACTTAAAATTGGGTTAGAAATTTTAAATAAGAATTAAAACAATTTAAAAAGCACTTTCCTGGGCATAAACCAACCAACCCGCTTGTTTCTTCTTGCAGGGGTCCTCACCTGCACAGACACACCGTTTCCAGCCTCTTCAACAGAAGCTACGTGGCAGCTCAGCATCTCTGACGGGGCAAGCACTGCTTGGGAGGCTTTGCCTCGTGGAAGTTCTAAGGGCTGACAGCCCTTCATCACCTTAGGTCCCTGGTTCCTGCTGAAGCAATGTCTCCACCTCTCATCCCCAAAGCATTATCAGTTATGTTTTGAGAGTGCTTAAATAGAAGATCGTTCAAAACTATAAGGCTTTAGGGTCCTTTGACAAATGATTCATAGAGACTGGATAACCAAGCTATTAATATAAATGTAACCTGCTCACTTAGAGCACTGGCTTTAGAATCAGACAGCCTGGGTTTTGATTCCCGTCCCTGTGACCTACTAGCTAGCCGTGCAACCTTGACCAAGTTACAGAACCTCTCTGGGCCTCATTTTTACCATCTGTAAGTGGTGATAATCATAGTATCCACATCACAGGGCTGTGAGGATGGGATGAGATTATGCCCATGAAGCACTCAGCATAGTGCTCTCGATACACAATAAAGAGTCAACAGTCACTGTTATTAATAAGCCCTGATGCAAAGGCTCTCCTGATTCTCTGGACGCTGGCGATGCTGACCTCTCTCCATGCTCAGTGATAAAGTTTGCCTCTCTGGAAGGCTTATGAAGACTCACACACATCTGTAACATGCTGTCTATAAATATGTATTATTTTACCTTACAAAGTCCCAGTTGTCAGTAGGGTCAAGGTACTAAAATAGCCCTAACTCTCCCATTTCCTCTGGGTCTAGAGTTAATATGAAATGAGGAATTGCTTCCTTTACTTTCATGAAGTTTGGGGAATAGTCTCTTGGTAGAGTGTGTCCATATGTATCCTAAAGGTACTACAGGAACTAAAGGCACTAAACATACTCAGGAGATACAAGAAACACAGTGTGATCACGTTGCCAAGCATTTTATGCACTCCAGAACATTTGAGGTACCATTTACACAATCAACTCCATTGCACAAAAGTAAAGTCCACAGGAAAACCCCAAAACCCATTTGAGCTAGTAATCAATAAGGTGTTTTGTTTTTTGTTGTTGTTTTTTTTTTACTGAGTTTCTATTCTATGACCAGCACTTGATATCAAACGCTGCCTCCAACTTTTTCTCAAGCTGACAGAAGTACTAGTTTTGAGTTTGTCAGTTTTTCCCTCTTTTCTATTCATGCTTATGGAGGGAAGAGTGAACTAACTTGGGCCATGGGGTGGGGGGGAAGGGGGAAAGAATATGGAGTGGAGGGGAGGAGAAAGCTAGGCAGAGGAGAAAAGAGAGAAAAAGGAGAAGCAGAGGAAAACAGAGGAGCCCAGAGACTGGATCCGCAATCAAGGATAAAGCAGAATTGGCTACATTAGGCTTGAGAAAAAACTTCAAAAGAGTGGTCACAGAAGCAAAGACAACAACAATGGACACATTTCACACCAGGACAGTATTTCAAAGGAGCGCCACCCCTGAGGAGAGGCACTGTTTTCTTTCACTAGCCCTTCCTCAGTGTGGATTGCTAACTTGGTCTGTGGCAAACTCAGCTGGTTAGAGCACAGGGCTAGTGACCATGGCTTTGATCCCAGCATGAGCTTATGGGTTTTGGCCCATCTGAGGCCAGGGGCAACTACTTTGCAACTGTAGAGCATTGATCAAAAGAGGATGCCTGCCCCAGTTGGAACATGAGCTCAGAGAGCAGTCTCTTGAAAGTGGGTCTAATTCAATTCAACACAGAAATTATTTAGTACCTACCATATACTGGACATTGGACTGGTGAAGTGTCATAAATGTACGATGTCCATCTTTTAAGATGCATGTAATCCTGTCTCAGGTAAGAAACAGCTATGGCATAATCAAAGGATCTTTGGTTTTGTGTCACACACAACAGGGTTAATCCCACCTCCACTACTTTGAACACACGGTCTTCTCAGAGCCTCAGTTTCTGCTTCTGTAAGTAACAGAGCCCTTATACACATGCACACACCTTAAAGAGTCACATTTATTACGAGAGTTAAGTGAGATAATATAGTTAAAGTGTCTAGCATAGGATAAGTATACAGTAAGCACTCAATAAATGTTCCCTTCCTCTCACAGGTGACTGACTGAACAGTTCAATAGCAAACCTTCAACATACACAAACCCTACCACATACTTTCATACACACAGAGATGAAAACTGCTTCATATCCAAAAATCATCTTAGACTGTACTCTTCAGCACAGAAGTTATCGGTCAAGCAGCCCAAAACAAGTCTCAAAACCAATATGAGTTTAGCCTGCTGTTATAATGCATCAATTGTGTGCCTTCAAGAATTTTTACTATACTGATACACAAGCTATTAGAAATGCACAAGATTATCATGGGGTGCCTGGGTGGCTCGGTGGGTTAAGCATCCGACTTTAGCTCAGGTCATGATCTCAGAGCTCGTTAGTTCAAGCCCTGCATCCACTTCTGTGCTGACAGCTCAGAGCCCGGAGCCTGCTTTGGATTCTGTGTCCCCCTCTCTCTCTCTGCCCCTCCCCCACTCACACTCTGCCTCTCTCTCAAAAATAAATCAACATTAAAAATTTTTTTTTTTAAATGCACAAGATTATCTACTGAAGCATTATCAGTATTGTAAAACGTTGGAAATTACCTAAATACCCAAAAGAGAGGGGACTGGTTACATGAATTCTGGCACATGCAGGCAGTGGAATGCTATGCGGCTGGAAATAAGGATGCAGAAGTGGCAAGAAAACACCTCCGCGGGATATGGTTGAATGAAAATACCAGAGTTCAAACGAGCATAAAGTGTTTCCTTATGTGTAAGAGAAGGAAGGGAAATTGAGAAACCATTCACCTATCTGCTTACTTTACCAAAGAAACACAAAAAGGTTAACACCCTACAGAAGGAGCAAAAGGAAGGAAGGAGACGGCACAGAGTGACGCTCCTCACACTTTCAAATACTTTTTTTTTTTAATTTTTTTTTTTTAACGTTTATTTATTTTTGAGACAGAGAGAGACAGAGCATGAATGGGGGAGGGGCAGAGAGAGAGGGAGACACAGAATCGGAAACAGGCTCCAGGCTCTGAGCCATCAGCCCAGAGCCTGACGCGGGGCTCGAACTCACGGACTGTGAGATCGTGACCTGAGCCGAAGTCGGACGCTTAACCGACTGAGCCACCCAGGCGCCCCCAAATACTTTTTAATATAGCTTTGACTTTTAGAAGTGTGTTAATGGTATACATGTTGAAAAAGTAAAATGAAATCAACAAGGGTGGAAAAAAATCTACAGCTGAATGCAAACAGAAATGAGTGAGTCCAACTATATATTTTAGTTAACTCAATACTGCGGGGTGTGGGAGGGTATGTAATGGACTACAAAGTTGTAAGTATTTTGGTTTACCCTCAGCACAGAACAAAAAAAGAACTGCCAACAAGTCTTTAACTCTTATTAGGTTTCTTTTGCTAATTGGTATGGGCACAGCAATTCTGAAACTATTTTATGTGAACTATAGGAATGAACAATAAATAAATGTGTTGCTGGGAAGAAGGGAGATGCAAATATGGAATGGGGGAGGGTGAGGAAGAACTCTGTGGAATTGGATTACACTTGGGAGTATTAATAATAACTGATGATTTCCTAGCTGTTTCCCCTGAAAGGGTCTAGAAAGTGCTGTTCAAAAGAACTTTCTGAAAAAAAAAAAAGAGGTTAGAGTGGGAGAGAGCCAAAGCATAAGAGACTGTTAAAAACTGAGAACAAACTGAGGGTTGATGGGGGGTGGGAGGGAGGGCAGGATGGGTGATGGGTATTGAGGAGGGCACCTTTTGGGATGAGCACTGGGTGTTGAATGGAAACCAATTTGACAGTAAATTTCATATATTAAAAAAAAAAAAAAAAAGAAAAGAACTTTCTGTGATAGTAGAAATATTCTATGTCTGGGCTGTCCAATATGGTAGCAGCTAGCCACATGTGGCTGCTGAGTTTGAAATACGGCCAGTGTAACAGAAAAACTGAAATTTTAATTTTTATTTAATTTTACATTTGAATTGCCATGAGCAGCTAGTGTCTATGATATTAGACAACTCAAATCTAAAGGCAATGACACCATACTAATACCTAGCACCCAGACTGTGGCTTCTAAATTCTATTCTCCACTAAAAGGAACCAGGGTCCCCTGGAGAAATGGTTGATTGATTCCACAGCTGGCACAGGTAGGTTACAAGAGGATCATGTTTGCTAGAAAATAACAAAGTGCTTTATTCACCACATTCACAGCTATAAAACAGGAATCCAAGAGTCCATATGGGTAAGAGAGAAGGGAAAAGGGAGCTCTTCCTTAGCAGATCACACTTGAATATCAGGATCCTGGAAAAGAATTACTTCTTGGCATTTCCATGAAAGGAATCCCAATAGCCATGCCCCTATACCTTACTTAATCCACTTCCTTTCTAAGAGATGCGGTATCTTTCATATTCTTAACACTTAAGAGACTATTTATTTATTTATTTCTCTGAGTCACCATATCAACAAGAAAATTAATGAGGAGTTCAAATGAGTATCAAGGGTTAGAATAGGAGCCCAGGAATTCTCAATTTCCAAGTTCCAGAGACTAAGGAAACTCTCTTCTCTCTCCTCCTCTTCCCTGAATCAAATCAGATGAAATTTAGTCATTCTCTGTAGCTTTCTACTCTGGCTCAGAGACACTTAATCTCCTCCTTTCTACTGGAAAATATCTCAGTATGATGGTTGTAATGAAATGTAGCCAAGCTTGCATCTTTGAAACGCTCTTACTAGCTGTCAAAACTGTTTTTCAACAACACTACACTCCATGCCCAGAATTACTGTGATTTCTTTAGTGATAAAGTAAACAAAACACATTTTCACTACACAACATTAACACGTACTGAGAAGACAGAAAGCAAAAATAATTTTGTAATCTCCTTAAAGAGACAAATATACTAGACCATTCTTCTCCAAACAGGTATCAGTTTGTAATTTATTATAAAAAAAATTCCTTAGGTATATTAAATAAAAATGAGGGAACAGGCCATAGCTCCAAGAGAAAATGTTTCACCAAATCAAACAATAATAGTAAATATCCTACAACATGAAGAAGTAATAGATACAGCATCTTTCCAATCTGTGTACAAAATCTGTCATTCGGCTCTTGGAGGATACAAACAGAAACATTGTTACTATTGCTGAAACGAACAATTATCACAGGTGAACAGAGAGGCCAGAATTAACTGATCGTACACTGACCACCTTTCTTCCATAAGTCTAGGGAGGATGGCCCATGGAGCTGCTGCTATTTCTATATTCCTGAAACTCTGCATGATGACATCAACTGTTGAGTTGCACATGAAATCTAGCAATTCTATTCACACTTTAAATTATTTGTAGTGTCCTCAATGTAATTATAACATAGTATGAATTATTTATAGTCACCTATACTTCAAGCTCATATGTGCAACGACCCAAGGAATCACGAAGTCATTTTCTAACTGCCTTAACACTGTAATAATAATATTACTGATGACTCAGGCAGGGGGTGCTCCCCACTGGCCCCGCGCTGCATTTACAACCATCCGGTGAGGGAACAACTACCATTACTTCCACTGAAAGATAAAGAAGCTGAAATTTAAGCCCAAGACATTCTGACTGAAAGTTACACACACTCAGACATTAAATTCACCACAATAGTATTTTTATTCTCTATTGCTGTTACCAATATCAGAATAAGTGACTTATTAATAGTAAAAGTAATAGCTACTATCAACTGAGTGTCGCACTGCACCAGACTCCTTGCACATGGTGGTTCCCGAGCTCACAGCAGCCCTCACATGAACTGATATCATTGCCATTTTACAAAGAAGGATATTGGGCCCAGGTAAATTAAGTGACGGTCCAAGGAAGTGGCAGAAATTGAAATTTAAACCAAGGCATGTTTGCTCACAGTATATACCGTTTCAGGGCCACCTCCCCTTTCCGTCCAAAAACAAAAACAAAAACAAACAAACAAAAAAAAACCCCAAATGTCTATTTGGGTTTCAGGAAAGAGGACAAGGAGAAGAAGAAATTCCTCATAACAAAAGAAGGAACAAACAGTTGAGCACCCAGGATCTAAATGACCAGCCTCTCCCTATCTGGGAGAGCTCATTGTTTTGCAGTGAGTGCCTTGTCTCTGGATTCCTGATTGTAGCAAATTCCAGGGCTCCAGACTGCAGCTCAGCCTCTGACTAACACTACAGTGATTTATTTGAGGATAAATACCTCTGTCAGTGTGTCTTATGACTGAACACAACAGTCCAAGCGGGATGGAATGCAT
Source organism: Panthera tigris (assembly GCF_018350195.1). NCBI lineage: Eukaryota > Metazoa > Chordata > Mammalia > Carnivora > Felidae > Panthera > Panthera tigris. The sequence continues at coordinate 52,666,147 of NC_056661.1, forward strand.
GGAATGCCCAGGGCTGCTGGCGCTGAGGCAGCAGAGGGCTGCTGGCCTTATCGGCTACCTCTCACTGCGCAAGGTCTCCTCCAATGAGAAAACAGGAACTCTCTGAGCACTCATGTTCCTGCCAGAAACAGCAGCATCCTCAGAAATCAGAACTGGGGAAGCCAAGCATTTTGAATAATTATGTAACATTAATTCATGCCCAGGGAAGGCGGGGGACGAGGAGGATCTTTTTACCTGGATATACAAAGCTACGCCTTCTAATAATCAGGCCTACCTCCCCCTCTGACAAGCTCCCACACTCTGATAACGCCTAACGGCTACACAGTTGCCAGAGCAGACTCTCCGGGCAGCTGGCTGGTGTCTCCAAGTCCTGAAAACATGTGAAAAAGCATTCGACCCTCTTTGTGGGGCATGCGTAGTAAGAAGAAAGGGCAAAGAGGAACCCACAACAAGGCGCACAGAAGCATAGCTGTTTTCCTAATGTGAATGTGGTCACGCTGCACACATTCAGAGAACTTTCATTTCAACCCCTCTGTGTTACAAGTCAGGAAACTGAGGCCCAGAGAGTTGAAGCAGCTCATGTGATGATCATAAACAGTGATGGTGGCTGACGGAGGACTGGTGCTCAAACAGCTACAACAGGCTCACACGCCAGAAGTGATGAGCAGCACGTTATCACAAACACAAAAAACCATCTTTCCCACCTTAGGAAGGTCTTACGTTTTTACCCTGAGCACACAAGGTGAGAATTAATACATATACTGTCAAGAAGTCAACAGCAGCTTAACACGACCTCCCAATGCCTACGTCATTCACCTTACCGCGTCTCATTCATTTAGCATCTCCCATCATCACAAGAAGGGTGAATACTGTGCAATAGATATTCTGAGAGAGAGAGAGCACACTCACACAACTTTTATTACAGCTTACAGTTATAACTGTTCCATTATTAGTGACTGTCACCAATCTCTTACTGTGCCTAATTTATCAATTAAACTTGCTCATAGATATGTATGTCTAGGAAAAAACAGAGCATATGCAGGGTCTGGTACTGTCTGCATATCAGGCATCCACGGGGAGTCTTGGAACATATACCCCGCAGATGAGGGGGGACTACCGTACTTTTTCACGTACAATTCTAGACTCCCAAGCAAAACATGTTACATAAGCCTGTCTAGTCGCTAACCTTTCCTTCCATTTCCCGGCCCATAAGACATTCACCAAAGATTGATTCTCCTAACAATCATCATCGGTACAGGCCAGACAAGGCAGTCTTCGGTCAACCACCCCACCCCCAAGATGCCGGAGGAGAAAGCTAACATCCACGGGAGCACACACACAGGGTCAGGAGGAAGGAAAGAAGAGGTCACCTCTCCACAAGTGGTTACAATCAGTTCATCTCCTGCCTGGCAGGTAAGCATCGCTCATCCGTCACTTCGCAGCTGGCACAAAGTTGCCAGGGAAACATGGCCCCAGCACAGAACGCACGGAAGCCAACCCCAGAAGACCCTCGCTTCAGAAAGAGGGAACTTACAGATGGGGGTTGAAGATGCGACTCATCTTGGAAGCATGGTCGTTTTCACAGTCCAGGCCATCGTCCCCTTGCTCCAGGCTGAACTTTCTCTTGCTGGGACTGATGGGCGGGGGGCCTGTGCGGTGACTGGTGAGGGCAGATGCCACAGGGAGGGTCTGCATCCTGGGTTCTCCCCTGAGAGCAGCTTCACCTACGCAAAGAGAGAGGTCGTCGTCATCAATGAGCAGAAAAAACACCCCACTGCAGCGCCCCGCTTCCCCACCCACCCCTTGCAAAAAGACTCCCGTGGAAAGTTTTGGCACATGACAGGCTGCCTGCCATTCTCAGAACACGGCCTGAGTGCAAGGTTAGCTGCCAAGCACAAGGCATTTTACATAAATGTGGTTTTCTACACAATAACTCATTCCCCTCTCCCAGCTTTACTGAGACGTAACTGACATACAACACTGCCAGTTTAAGGTGTACAATGTGTTGATTTGATACACTTATATATTGCTAACCCCTCCATCATGTCACATAATGACCATTTCTTCAATAACTCTTTAGGGTAGAGTTTAAAATTAAAAGTAACAAATAAAGTAACAGAACGGTAAAAGTATTGACCACAAACCATCTCAAAAGTTAATTTAAAACAATAAAGGTCTTTTCAACCCCGAACCTGTAAGAGAATGACCTAACACAGGCTTCATTAGAACCTGAGTAGAAACTCACTTTTCTTGCCTGCTACATTTTTATTACATTTTTGGTATGTTATTTTTTTTAAGAATGAGGAAAATTTATAGGTTCATAATTCACATATTTGCCCCAAAAGTTAAAAGAAATAAAAACACATTGTTTAATGAAAAATAAACATTTCGTTCTTACAGAACACTAAAAATGGCACATTAAATATGTTTTGGCTATTATCAGCACAAAGTTCCTGCATAGGATTTGCAGAACTGCACAGGTGCAGTTCTCACACATTTTCGAGGCTGAACACTCAAATTAGAAATCACATTGTGACCTGACTCCAAATCTTGGTGTTTTTCATTCCTGTAATTACAAAGGCTTTGCAGCAGGCAGTAACTCTGTGCTTCATTATTAACTAAAATAAGCATGACCCTTTATTATAATAAAGGTTTTATATCTTCTAACGTTTATAAACAAGAGTAATAATTACTTGAAAAGAAAATTTCAAGTTTTCTAAGTCATATGGGTGAGGGGGGGTACCTAAGATTTTCACAAATAATAACCCTTTTGTTGTGCTATTCTTATTGGTCTCTAAGGCCTGACCAGTTTTGTTTCCACTCGGTCACAATTTGAGAGAAATATTAGGATAAAGTCAACTTCATCCGAAACCTTGTGGTACCTAAGACAGGAAACCTTTGTTTGCCACCACTAATTTTCATATCATCACAGATGTGTGCACAGGCTTAACAGTCGTTTGCTTCATACACATATGACAAATATGATTTTGTTAGGGAAAGGAGTGAGGGAAAAACCTCCTGAATGTTTACCAGGAAAAATAAAACTTTTGCCAATTGAGTCAGCAAGATATAAACTAGCAAATATACAGTGACCCCATAACACACCTCCAGGCAGGATTTCTTTTAGGGATTTTGGCCCCAAAGCAAACTGGAACTTTCCATTTCAAAGAAATAGCTAAAAACAGGCCATAGGCTTCCCTGCCACATTCAGACACTCAGCAGGATTTTGTTTGTCCTCTACTTCCTATTTATGAATTTTTGATTGAAAGGAGCAAGCAAACAGGGGAGCCTGGGTGGCTTGGTTGGTTGAGCATCCAACTCTGGACTTTGGCTCAGATCATGATCCCAGGGTTGTGAGACTGAGCCCCACATCAGGCTCTGCACTAAGTGTGGAGCCTGCTTAAGATTCTCTCTCTCCCTCTTCCCCTCTGCCTCTCTCCCCCACTTGTGCTCGCTCACTCTCTAAAATAAAAAAAATTAAAAAAAATTTTACAAAGCAAACAAAAAAGCCATGCTAACTAATATTTATACTGTGATAAATCAGAAAATATTCTTTCCAAATACACCCCCCCTCTCTTGTACCCTCCTCCTCCACAGAAAGGAAAGGGGAATTTCCAATGTAAAACATCAGTAGCCCAGCTAACTTTCGGAGCAGCCCTGATGACAACCCCCAGGAACTCAGCAATTGCAAATCAAGTCTCCTCAACATGGCACAGAGAGCCACCATGCCCGCCACCCTATGTTTCTCCACATCCTTGGCAGGTTCTGTGGGGAGGAGTAGTCCGGCTCTGTGTGGACCCCTGGGCTTTGGGAACCATTTTATCAGATGCCAGATGTGGAACAACAGCAGTTGCCATGGAAACCTACCACCACAGCAACAAATTCAAATCCCCCCCCCAAAAAAAAGTCACTCATCACAACACTAGAATACACTGCTAAGCAAAAAGCAAAACTCTTGCAGTAAGAACAACGTTCCCACTCTACTCCCCAATTTCCATCTTAACATAAGCTTGTTTGTGTTTGCTGGCAGTCTACATTCATCCAACGAATGCCCCGCTTATCTTTAAGACCGAAATCGCTGGTGTCTGATACAGAGAGAAGAAAGTCTACAGGAATCCCTTGAAAACTGGGATTTCTAACCTGGAGGGTAAAGGACCCACAGAGGAACCACGGGTGGTTCTTCCCCCTGAGGGGCTGTGATGAAACTATACCAACCCCCCTAGAGACAATGGGGACATGCATGCTGTTAGTGCTAGGAGGGGCCTTGTACACTTGGATTGCCTCAATGGACAGAGAAAACTGTGTGCCCAGACATGCAGGGAACTACCCAGGGTTAACAGGTTTAGTGCAAACAAGAACCCGTGCTCTCTGCCTATCAGAATGACATCTCCTTGTAAATGCTGTGCAAGGCCCACATGTGGCTTACAGCGGAGGAACTGAAGGTATAAGGGAAGGAATCCACAGTTAGAAGTGCAGAAACAGGTCTGGTCAGTTAGACACCTTCATTTTGGGGCCTCCACTCAAGGACGCTAGTCCGACTCCTTTTATTATAAAGTAGGATTTGCTACTATTATTGTATAAGTGGCAAAGGAAGGTTAAAATAATTTTAGTAAAATCGAGGAGAACACATAGTCTGAGAGTCAAGACACTGGCAGGACACTGTCACTTTATTTAGAACCAGGAGAATATGGGCACACGCCTCCCCTCGAAGTCCTGCCTCCAACAAGGGGCTGGACTAGCTAACACCTAACTCTCCTGCAGCCCTCCGAATTAGCGACCCAACTCTGATCCACGGCCCTGTAATGGATCAAGTACGAACCAGGCAACATTTACTAAGCAATTACTCCTTGTTTAACACCAAACCAAGGCAGCAAAAGGCACAGTGTGTGTCTCAGGTGCCATAGGTTTAAAAAACTAAAAAGCGAACCCATAGTCAACTCAACTTGGAAACCACAAGATTAAACAAAGTTCACACAAATTTCTTCACTACAGACCTCTGTGTCCTCTAAAGCACTTGTCTGTCTCCAAGCCAGAAACACGGCTGTGCCGATTTTACTCACCCCCACCCCCATGCTCCTACACATTTCTGTAAACTCAGTCTTCCACAGCAGCGTTCTGGCTAGGTCAACCCACTGTAACCCCAAACGGCGGGGACTTGAAGGTCACTGATGAGATACCCTGCAGGCTGCTTCTCCATTTATAACCAACAAGTGGTCCCATGACCCTCCCAGCCTTTGCTCCTAGTATCCCCCTTTGTGAACTCTGGGAATGTCAGCCCTAGAGGTTAAACTAGACTGGACACCACAGCACAAAGACCTCACTCTCTAACCCCAGGGCTTCTTCCTCCAATCTTCTTCTTACACTTAAATCCTACGTATCCGGCAAAGGCCACTTAAAATGCCTCCTCCTGCAGACTGTCTTCCTTGACTCCTCAATCTTAAAGCTATCTCTCTTGGGTTGAGCATTCAGCTCTTGATTTCAGCTCAGGTCATGATCCCAGGGTTGTGGGATCAAGCCTCAAGTCGGGCTCCATGTTGAGCAAGGACCTTGCTTAAGATTCTCTCTCTCTCTCTCTCTCTCTCTCTCTCTCTCTCTCTCTCTGCCCCTCCCTGGCTCTCATGTGTACACGTGTGTGCATGCACGCACACACACCTCTCTCTCTAAAATAAAAATAAAGTCATCTCTTCTGAATACCCATAGAAATTTATCCCTATGATACTTCCCTTCCTACCTTGTTTTATGCTCCTTGAAGCAGGAGACATTTAATTCATTTCATATACTCAAGAATGCAGAGCACAATACCTTCCACATAGTAAATGGATGGTAAACATTGACTGAATGAATAAATGAGGCATGGCAATGTGGTGCCAAGGTGAGAGAGTTATAGGATATGTTACAGATCAAAGTTGTGAGAATAAAGAATATTAAAAGTTTTAGTTAAGAATATTATTTAAAAAAAAAACTCTCAGAACTCAGCAATAAAAAGAACTCAATTTAAAAATAGGAAAAGATCTATGGGGCACCAGGGTGGCTCAGTCAGTTGAGCATTCGACTCTGGCTTGGGTCATGATCTCGCAGTTGATGAGTTCGAGCCCTGCGCCAGGCTCTGTCCTGACCAAGCTCAGAGCCTGGAGCCTGCTTGGGATTCTGTGTCTCCCTCTCTCTCTGCCCCTCCCCCACTTGTGCTCTATGTCTCAAAAATAAATAAACATTAAAAAAATTAAAAAATAAAAATAGGAAAAGACCTAAATAGACATTTCTCAAAGATATCTATCATCTCAAAGAAAGATGGCTATCATTTGCCATCACAAATCAAACACAAATAAAAACCACAATGAGACACCACTATACACACACCAGGAGGGCTCATCAGAAGACAGAAAAGAACAAGTGTTGACAAGAACGTGCGGCATTTGGAACCTTTGTGCACTGCTGGTATGAACATAAAATGGTGCGACTGCCATGGAAAACAATTTTGGGAAGTTCCCCAAATGGTTAAACATCGAGTTACCGCATGACCCAGCAATTTCACTCGGAGGCATACAACCAGGAGAAATTAAAACATATATTCATATAAACACTTATACATGAATGTTCACAGCATTATTCATAATAGCCAAAAACCCAAATGTCCCCCAACTGACAAGTGGGTACACAAAACATGTCTATCCAGAAGATGGAACATTATTCAGCCATAAAAAGCAATGAAGTACGGATTCATGCTGCAACATGGATGAACCTAGAAAATAGTACGTTCAGTGAAGGCAGCCAGACACAAAGGGCTGCTACTGATTCCATTTACATGAAATGTCCAGAATAGGCAAATTAAAGACACAAAAAATAGATTCGTTCTGGAGGCTGCGAGGAGGAGCAATGGTAAGTGACTGCCAGGGAGTGGAGGGTTTCTTTTGGGAGTGATGAAAATGTTCTAACATGGATGGCGGGGGCAGGGGAGGCTCAGTCGGTTAAGCTCTTTTGGGAGTGATGGAAATGTTCTAACATGGATTGGGGGAGGCGGGGGCTGGGTGGCTCAGTCGGTTAAGCATCCACTTCAGCTCAGGTTATGATCTCACGATTCGTGGGTTCGAGTCCCACACCCAGCTGTGCTGACAGCTTAGAGCCTGGAGCCTGCACTTCAGATTCTGTGTCTCCCTCTCGCTGCCCCCCTGCCCACTCTCTCTCAAAAATAAATAAATAGACATTTTAAAAAATGCTCTAAAATGGATTGTGGTGAAAGTTGAACAATCTGTGAATATACTCAAAACCACTGGGCTGTATATGCTACATGGGTGAATTGTATTGGTATGTGAATATCTCTACTAAAGCTGTTACCCTCACCACTAAAAAATAAAAAAAATATTTATAAGTAGATGACAAAAGACTCCAGTATCATTAGTTCCTTTCTTATCTCAAGTTTTTCACACTGAACTGTTCAATGAGAACAAGCATCCATTAATTTTCCCTGGAATGAAAATAAACCTTGTGTTATTATAGCTACAGCTCTCTACAATGTTAAAGTTGGGTAGTTTTTAAAAAAAACTATTAATTTAAGCAAAAACAGGTCAGGTAGGCACTTGGATTCACCAAGGGAACCCTTCACCAAGGGTTCTATTAAGGTCCAGCTCAGCTTTTAATCAGACCTTGTGTGAGCCCCCCTTGCATGCTGAGGGCTGTGTGAAGTGCTGTGAAAAAGCAAATGACCTAACAGACTCTGACCACATGCAGGGAAGGAAAGAATACACAACAAAAGGAACTTAATCTGAGGTGTAAAAGACTTTTTGCACTTGAATTAGCGTATATTCTAAATTTCACAATGATTTGGTAACTGAAAAAGAAAAGTATCTTTTTCAGAAATAAACAGGAGAAAGGAGATCCAAGGAACTCAGTGTTTTAAGTTTCTCAAGCTGGTCTCACTAGGATTGTCAACTTTAAAAATATATATATATGATTGTAACAAAGGAAGTTTAGTTTTTAAAATGCATTTGGCCTCTTTATATAGGGATGGGTTACTAAGAAAATGCCCAACACATGCAAAGATTACATAACTGCTGTTCTCAGTCCTGGTGGCAGTTCTAACATAGGGATCAAAAATATTTCTTAAATATGTCTTCCAACTGGAGATGAGCAAAGATTTTTGGCCCAAAATTTCATAAAAATCAGCATCTATTAATTTCAATGGGGAAAAAAAAGAGTTGAACAGAAAGATAAAGAAAACCGCTTAGCTTTATGATGTGCCATATAATGATTCTGGTGAAATATCAGAAGAAAATTCTGCTTTCTAGTCAGAATACGGTGGAGGGAAAGCAAGGCATGGGGACAAGACCCAGGGACATGTGGCCTAGTTTCAGAATCCTGCACAGATTCTAAGACTCCTTACTTCCTACATTTTAATATAGCTGAGCTTAAAGTTTGTCTTACATTCAATTAGCATATTTTCAAAAGCGAGACAGTTTCTTTCTTAGTGGGACGTGAAATAATGGTTGGTCTTAGACTGGATACAATATGGAACCAAACTGGAGGGCCTTCAAAACAGCACTGGTCTCATTAGCCTGTTTCTTCATTTGTAAAATTAAGTGATTTGATTATACCACCTTAATGGCTTAACTTTTGCTCTAAATGTCTCCTCCATTTTACGTAAGGGCTACCTTCCAAAGTTAAGTCATACTTTAGCTGCCAATGAAGAAATACTCAACTTTTATAGGACACACCTTACACAATAGAAGAAAAAAGTGATTCCACTATGTATGCTTAACTAATTTACTTCATCCTTGAAGGGGATGTGATTAAAAATCAAGGAGACTTCCAATTCTCAGTGGTCAAGTTTCACTCACGTATTCAAATACCCTAAGAGCACTGTAGTTAGTACGCTGAAACTGGAAATAACTATCATCTGGTCCACAAAATGCAGATTCGACCCTCATACAACGGGATGATGAAGGCCAAGGTCTTCAACATGGAGGTGAGACAACTAATTTGTTTCAGTGACCATAAGGGACTCCAGGGAAAAGCAGAGGCAGCTTTGGAACCCGGGTTCCTCAGCTCCCGGTCACCGCCTCGCTTCACCAGCTCTGTGAGCCAATCGCCACACGAGGATTTGTGACTGCATTCAAGACTGGCCTGCCTCACGAGGAATTCATGAAAATCATGGTATTGACTATCATTTTATGGAGATTAGTCAAACAGCACAAGGCTGAAATGACAGTGTCTTTGTGTTTACGGAGAAGGGGAAGGTATGAGTGTACTAAAAAAAGTTATCTTGCCCTTACCCTTAACAAGGGCAGATTTTCCACAAAAATCTGTATTGCCTTCCATACTCAAAACCTTTCTTCCACAATTTACATCGTCGCTGTGTTTAAGACTTTAGGTTCTACTCCCTTCCCCATCCCTTTTATCATGTTTGAACCTAAATCAAAAAAAAAAAAAAAAAAAAAAAAAACAAACCCACAGCTTGGTTCCCACCCCCCACCAAAAGCCTCTCGGCTACGTGGGACCGTCTCCTGTCTGACCACAGCCCAGGGGGAGCAGACTGACATCACCCTACTGGCGAGAGGCACCCAGATAAAACAACTGCTCTCCCCTCACGCTCAGGACCGTGCAGGGCAGCGGCCGCGGCATATTCATTTTCTTTCAAATAATACTTCTTTGTCTCAGGGACCAGCAGCTGGAGAGAAGACCGTGAAGTCAACCTCTTTCACACAGTTCAACTGGTGGCTCTCCCCATTCTGGTTCCCTTTTTTCTTTTTTTAAAGGAGGGCTGTTAGGCAACATGATGAAACCCGGGCGAGCCAGAAGAGATAAAAGACGTGACGTAGCGTCTGCCAGCGGTGCAAGGATTACCAGCGATTCTACAGGGCAGTGACCACGCCCCCTCGCCCCCACCCCTTTCCCACAGCCGCTCTCAGCAGCCCAGAGCCGCAGCTGGAGACTTGCAGAGCCCCATGTCACATCTGGAGGCCAAACCTCAGCAAAAGGTTACTCGGATGCAGCCAGCCAGGCGGGGGAAGCCGTGTGAGTGCAGACCCCCAGCTGAGCATCATTTGAGCGGCTCTGGGCTTTTCTTTAGGGCAACAAGGAGATTGTTGAGGAAAAAAGAAAAAAAAAAGAAAGAAAAAACCCTTACAGCATATTACTGACTGCTAATAATATAACTAAGGATTAACAAAACATAGTAAAATGTGGCGTTGCAACATACATACGCCTTCGTAATCAGAATTTCAAATAATCCTGTAAATGTTACACTTTGTCAGAGGTTTCCTGTATCTTACGCCAAGTATATTTTATTTTTAAAGCATTTAAAAATGTGATTATTCCGGTTTTTCCTCACTACGGTCCCATAACGGAAGAAGGTTAAGAATGATTCCCTAACTGCAGCTAAGGAGATTAATGTGTCAAGAATTAAGTGAATTGCTTAGGTCATAAAGCTGATCCACAGAAGAGCTGGAAGGATAAGCCAGGCATTCAGATTCCCCCATTTTCATATTCTTTTTAGATATGCAGGATTCTTTACAGGTTAAGGAAAAGAAGTGGGAAGAAGACAGGTAAAGGGGAGAGTCCCTGCAGAGCAGGTGGGGGGTTCACCCAGACTACAATTCAGCAAGTCTGGCTGGCACCTGCTCCCAGACAATGCCAGTGTGGCTGGTATTATCAGGGTGGAGGATGTCCACAACTCTTAATAGTTTTGTTTTATTATTTTATTTTATTTCACTTTACTATTTTAATTTTTATTTTAGAGAGAGGCATGAGTAGGGGTAAGGAGGAAAGGGAGGGAGAGGGAGAGAGAAAGAAAGAGAATCTTAGGCAGACTCCATGCTCAGTGAGGAGCCCTACATAGGGCTCAATCCCTCCACCCTGGGATCATGACCTGAGCCAAAATCACGAGTGGGACACTCAACCAATTGAGCCACCCAAGCTCCCCTACAATCCTTAATGGTTTTAAACATCTGTAATTCCATAGGGATTAGAGCAGGAAGGGTTAAAAAAAGAACCGCAGGGGAATAGTAAAATGTCTGGAATTCTCAATCTCCATTCTGAACAGACAATAAAATGTTTAGGAAAGGTTAATCTAAATATCAAAAAGTACTAACTAGCTGAAGATACATTAAAGTCAATTAAAAATTATTATATTCACACCCATATGTTGCTATTCATTTAACAAGTTTTATACCACTTAAAATAATTTTGTTGTGTTTGTTGTTAAAAAAAAGAAAAGAAAGAAAATCCATGCACTATCATTTGCTCTACTGAATCCAATTTACAAGTTAACTGTACCTTCTTCATGGATTACGCAATACTGGAATCTGGGGGAAATTATCACAAAGTAAGAGAAGTGAAATTAATGTCTTATTATAAATGTCACTTCAGCTCAAAGAAAAACTCAGTTATCTAACAATGACATAATTAGGGAAGATCAGCAGATCTCAGTTCCAAGTCGGGTTTTGGCTTTCTAAATCATAATTGGGACTCAAAAAGATCAAACAATTGACCACGTCCTCCGTTTCCTGAGCCAGACCAACGACCACACCAGCTTCTACTCTTGGTCCTCCAATCCTAGGCTACGGCTCTGCAGGGAGTCCAGAGTCAATCAGGAAGCTGAGTTTCAGAGTGTGAGCCCTGCTTTCCTGTACCAGTGAGGCCGGAAGGGCTGTGTCTGCCCGGATATTAGAACATGGATACAATGTGTCACGTGTCCTCACAAATCCCTATCTGAGGTCCTGGCACCAACGCATGACCCCAGAGGCAGCTCAAGAAACTTTTAGTGCCAGGCATACAGAACCCTCCTAATGGAAAAGGCCCTGTTTTTAACAGCAGAAATTCTTCACTGTATTTACCAGAAAATCCACTTTGGTGACATGTTACTGTTAATGAGGAGAATTATGGAAGTAAAGTTTTTACAGATGGTATTGGAATCAGGCTCAATTTCCTCCATGGTAGAGCTCATACATGCTTAGAAGGAATCGCTGAACAAAGTAAAGCAAAAAAAGGCTTGCTCTGCGGCACCTGGGTGGCTCGGTTGGTTGGGCAGGCGGCCGACTTTGCCTCAGGTCATGATCTCACAGCCCATGAGTCTGTGGGTTCAAGCCCTGTGTCGGGCTCTGTGCTGACAGCTTGGAGTATGCAGCCTGCTTTGGACTGTGTCTCCCGCTCTCTCTGCCCCTCTCCCTCCCTCCCTCTCTCTCTCAAAAATAAATAAACATTAAAAAAAATTTTTTTAAAGGCTTGTTCTAACCTCTTCAACAGTTGAACTGCCTCATGAGGGACGTGCATTAAAATAGAGAAATTAAGCTGTGGGAAAATAGTAAACATAAGTGGCTAATGTAAGCGGATAAAAATTCCCAAAGAAACTCTCTCTTTAAGCCCTTTAAAATGCAACAGGTTAAACATCAAAGATAGTATGTTAATATCTGCATTTTCAAAACATTCTTTACTTGAAGGGAATTCTGGAGGGTTTGACTGGGGCAGGGGCTCTGGGAGAGTTAAGTCTTAGAATCAGTCACTGACCACTAAGGAAGGAAAAAAAAAAAAAAAAAAGACAATTCTGGGAGGGAAAGGTGGGACTGGAAAATTAAACTTGTGCTTCCTCTGATTTCCCATAATCTTTGGAATGGACTCATCACAGTATGCCTATAGAAGAGTTTACTCATGCCCAGCTCTCTTTGCAACACCAAGCACAGGGCCACGAGTGTCTCGCTTCTTCCTGTACCCCTGACCACACTAGCCATGTGCAGAGAAACTCAGTATAAGTGGGCTTTGGAATCAGAAAAAGGTATGATCTTAGCAATGTCTCTTCACTTCTCTTGAACACCCATTTCTTTTTTTTTTCAATATATGAAATTTATTGTCAAATTGGTTTCCATACAACACCCAGTGCTCATCCCAAAAGGTGCCCTCCTCTATACCCATCACCCACCCTCCCCTCCCTCCCACCCCCCATCAACCCTCAGTTTGTTCTCAGTTTTTAAGAGTCTCTTATGCTTTGGCTCTCTCCCACTCTAGCCTCTTTTTTTTTTTCCTTCCCCTCCCCCATGGGTTTCTGTTAAGTTTCTCAGGATCCACATAAGAGTGAACACATATGGTTATCTGTCTTTCTCTGTATGACTTATTTCACTCAGCATCACACTCTCCAGTTCCATCCACGTTGCTACAAAGGGCCATATTTCATTCTTTCTCATTGCCACGTAGTACTCCATTGTGTATATAAACCACAATTTCTTTATCCATTCATCAGTTGATGGACATTTAGGCTCTTTCCATAATTTGGCTATTGTTGAGAGTGCTGCTATAAACATTGGGGTACAAGTGCCCCTATGCATCAGCACTCCTGTATCCCTTGGGTAAATTCCTAGCAGTGCTATTGCTGGGTCATAGGGTAGGTCTATTTTTAATTTTCTGAGGAACCTCCACACTGTTTTCCAGAGTGGCTGTACCAGTTTGCATTCCCACCAACAGTGCAAGAGGTGAACCCCCATTTCTTCATCTACCTTGAGAGATTGTTGTCAGAAGCACTGAAAACTTACAGAAAGTTTCCAGTCCAGAAGAGGCCGTGTATTATACTATGTGTCTAATTCCATCAGTTGACAGTCCCATTTAAAGGATGGGATGGTGGGGGAAAAGGAGACTTCTCCAAACGTCACTCTCACTATTCATGAGAACTCCTCTCTTCTCATCAAGTTAGCACATATAGTTTCCACTAACTAACTGAGAAGGTCAGGAGACACCGTGTCAAGGAGCATGGGTATGTGAGCGTTCCCAATCTGCCCCACCAGGAGCCAGCAGATGATCCTGGGGCAGCTACCTGACTTCCTACAACTGTTTCCATATGTGTGAAAATGCCCGTATGAACCTACACATGGACCCTGAGCTATTTCAAAGATTAAACAAGAAACCTGGCACAGTGCCTAACACATAGTTGGTGCTCAGTAAAATAGCACCTCTTCCTTCCCAGGCACACTCTCAACTCAGTATGCTTGCTTCCATGCACATTTCTCCCCACTAAGATGCATTCAGAATTCCTCTGGACCAATTCATATTCATCTCCACTTTCAAAACCCAACCCACAGGCACCCTGCCACCCCCAGCCCCAAGAATATCTGTTCTGACACCATCTGGTAGAGCTGACACGGCTGTCCTGAGTGACATTCTAGTACTGTCTGCCTCCAACTCAAAAGCTACAGATTTTTTTTTTAACTTTCTTTATTTATTTTGGAGAGAGAGGGAGCACAAGGAGGGGAGGGGCAGAGAGAGAGAGAGAGAGAGAGAGAAAGAGAGAGAGAGAGAGAGAGAAAATCCCAAGCAGGTTCCGTGCTGTCAACGCAGAGCCCAACACGGCCTCAATCCCCAAAACCGTGAGATTACAACCCGAGATGAAATCAAGAGTTGGACGCTTAACTGACTAAGCCACCCAGGTGCCCCCAAAAGGTACAGATTTTTGACCAATACCACCATGTTTGCTACGATCTCCAAAGATAAATAGGCAATCTTGTTCTCTGCAATATATTCTAGTCCAGACCCTGAGGAGTAAGAGCAGGCTCCCAGGAACCGATACAAAATTCTTACACAAACTGGCATACGGACTGTTGATGGTCACATACAGGCCTACCTATTCCAAACATGAAATCTCATTATCAGCTCCAAACTCCCTCAACAGAGCTAAAGCAGGCAGGTAGCTAGGATGTAACAAATACCCTAAGTCAAATATTCTGCTATCCCACAGAGATGCATTAACTCACTGTATTACTTATCATGAAACATGCTGGTTTCAGAAGTCACTGAGTGAATTTTCCAAGGATTAAAACAGGACACAAAGTTCAAATACTGAGAGAGTGGCACACGATACTGAGAGAGTGACAGCAACATTAAGAACTCAGGCATGGACATAATTCAAGTGCCTAACAACCATGAAGACTGTAATAAAATGAGCCACTCAAAGTAACATTCTGTAAACTTTATTAGTGAAAGAGTTAAATACAGGAGTAATTTTTTCCCAACTTTTTATTTCAAAAAAAAAAAAAAATGTTAAGCTACTGAAAGTTGAATGGACAATGAATATCCCACTTCCTATACCTAGATTCACCTAGCATAAGCATCCTGTCAGTGTTTTATCTATACTCACTTTTTTTTGCTATAACTGCTATAGTCTTTTATAAAGCAACTTGTAGGAGGCACTTGGGTGGCTCGGTCAGTCAAGCATCTGACTCTTGATTTCAGCTGAGGTCACAATCTCACCGTTTTTGAGTTCGAGCCCCACATCTGGCTCTGCACTGACAGTGTGGAGCCTGCTTGGGATTCTCTCTCTCCCCCTCTACTATCTCTGCCCCTCCCATGCTCTCTCTTTCTCACTCTCTCAAGATAATAAACTTAAAAATTAATAATAATAATAATAATAATAATAGAGGATCACAAAGCGCTTTTGATTATGTAGGTTCTACCTATCAACAATTCCTATATTAGGAATTAAAATGAAGAAAATGTTCAAATATTAATTTGAAGATAAACTTAGCACATCAAAAAAAGCAGCAGCAGCTATGGGCATCTTGTAAAAGGAGGGCATTAATTTTAGCTGTACCAGTTAAGAATAAGGATTTGAAAAATAAGTAGGATTTGGACACTTGAAATGATGGGTATGGGCATTCCAGGAGGGGACAGCTGCATGAGTAAATGGAGAGAGCAAGGATGACGTCATATGTGTGCACGTGTGCACAAGGTCAATCTAACTGTTATGAAGGGCTCATTCCTTCTAGTGGTAAGGAGTTAAAGCTAAATAGATAGATGGGTCAGATAACACAGACAGAGTGTTTAGGTATGACAAGCAACTGATAGGGAGCCACGTAAGTGTTGACGCGGCAAAGGCAAATCTTCAGGCGCTTCTGGGATGGACACACCTGAGCGCGGGGGTAGGGCAGTGACGCACGTGTAAGGTGTGGGGGTCAACAACATTCACATCTACGAGGGTAGTGAAGAGGCAAGTCCAAGAGGTGCTTTAAGGAAAGATCTTTATAAACTGAGAAACCATGCAAACTGGAAAAGCTGAAAGCTATACTCTTTTTCTACCTTATCAAGATAAAAGAGGAAAAATAAAGATTGAGTTAGCAGTGTGAGTCTATATTTTAGGTTCTCCAAAGTGATCTAACAAAGGCTAATGAGCTTTCTACATCCACATTTTTGTTATGACATTTTTAATATTCTAATGAAATTCTTTTTATTGCTGGAGAAAAATTTCAGTATGCCAAAACTCATTTTCTTTAAATAAAATAATAGAGATATCTATTGTTTTAGTTGCAGGAAGTATGCTAAGATTTTCCAACTGTCCGTGAATAATCAAAACTCATTTCACAGGGGTGCCTGGGTGGCTCAGTCGGTTAAGCGTCCAATGTAAGTAATGCTACTTACATTTATTTCATCATGACTCAGGTCATGATCTCGTGGTTTGTGAGTTCGAGCCCTGTGTCAGACTCTGTGCTGAAGCTCAGAGCCTGGAGCCTGCTTCGGATTCTGTGTCTCCCTCTCTCTCTGTCCCTCCCCCACTTGTGCTCTGTCTCTCTCTGTCTCTCAAAAGTGAATAAATGTAAAAAAAAAAAAAAAAATTCATTTCATAGGTGTTTCCCGGGTAACATCTGAGTTGTAAAGAACAAATATCAAGTATCTCAATAATACGTACTTATAAAATAAAAATTCTTAACAGTGATTTAAAACAGACTCAAATGAAATCCACCCTATGTTGAAATAAACCAATCCTAAACAATTATAATATAACATCCTTCATTAAATTAGTGTCAAGCTAATATGCAGTTATGTTAGTTTTTTTTTTTTTTTCATAGCATGCAGTATATTTTGGTCCTTTTATGGAAAAATTTTACTCAGTAATTATAGTTTACATAAGCTATGACTGAAAAATGTTTGCATTCCCCAACCAAAAACTAAAACACTACTGTACTTGAAGTCTAAAAGTACACTAACTAGCCCGAGAGAGTATTAAACCATTTATTGCAGATTTACTGGAGAGGCACACAGTTAATTTCATCTTTCGATAACAGTATTTAATACCAAAATGTATTTTTGTTTTACATTACAAACAGAGGTATGGTAATAGCATACAGCATCACCAAACACTATGTGAATCTGAGAGTAGCTTTGTGAAGGGACTACTGCAGATTTGTTTCCTAGGCTTTAACATTAATTGGAAATCTTAAGATCTTTATGCAAAAAAGTGTATTACATCAAGGAAAACTTTATTTTTTATATACATATTTTTTACTTTAGAGAGAGTACGTGAGCAGGGGAAAGAGGCAGAGAGAGTGAGAGAGAGAAGTCTTTTTAAACAATTATGGTTTTTGTCCTCCTGCTTATATTTTTTTTTAAGTTTATTTATATTTATTTTCAGAGAGCAGGGGAGTGGGGAAGGGGCAGAGAAACAGGGACAGAAAGAGAACCCCAAGCAGGCTCCTTACGGTCAGCACAGATCCCAACATGGGGCTTGAACCCACAAACCAGGGGATCATGAACTGAGCCAAAATCAAGAATTGGACACTCAACCGACTGAGCCACCCAGGTGCCCCAAGCACTTTTTGTATCCTTATCAAGTGCCAAGAAAAGATACTGTTAAATACAAACTAAAAACTTGTAACAGTTAATCTGAAAACAAATATTCCACTAGCATGCAGAATTTGATGTGTTTCTCAAACACAATGCATCCCCATGATGCAGAGTTTTATAGGCAAGTTTGAACATGAAGGGGGTTCCCCAAATTAAACAACTTCAAATATTAGGGGAGGGGATGCTACTTACATTTCATCTCTACTTCTCTCCATCCTGTCTACCCCCCTCCACCTTTCTTTTAAAGTTTACATTAGCCAGTGAGCAAATTTTATCAATGAAAGGCCAGGAAGGACTGAGTCCTCTGGTGTATTTACTTAAGATATGAAGGTCAAACAACCACTGGGCTCATAAAAGTTGTGGCCGGTTCAGGGCCTACACACTTCAGGTCTCTCCTTACCTCCAAGTGACTCATTAGGAAGCAAAAGAAAGAGGAAAACTGAGCTGATCAAAGGCTGGACTGTCATTAAGTGAAAATGAGGGAAGATGAAAGGCTTGCCCTCCACTTCAAAGGTACAGAGGAGCCTGGGTGAGCTGACAGCGGGAGCCCCTGGATCCGCGGTGCAGACATTCCTCAAGCTGCTGTGTCCCCGCTCCGTAAAACAGAAACTCCAATGGTTTCCTCCTGAATGTACAGAGGGGTGGGTTTCCCCAAAATACAAACCTCACTGCAGAAATGAAAATGAGGAAAGTTGATGGGGCTCCAGGGCAGCTGCCAAAGGTGGCTCTCTGAAACAGCATGCAGTTACACCGAAGCCAAGTTTCTCCCTGGGGTTTCATGCATGTAAGGAAACAAATCTTCATTCTGAGAGGTCTGGGACGAAGCAGCAGGTCCACTTCCCCAGCAGTTTAATGCAGGGTACTCAGTGTGTTCATGCAGAAGGCCATCCCAGACTTGCTGGAGTCTACAGGGGGGGAATAGAGCTGGTCTAGAACCAGACAGGGCTAGGGAGCAGGGGCAGGAAAGTCAGGTGGATTTAGGATGTCACTACAGTTCCCTCATCCTATCCTGTCCCTTCCCCAGACCCCGACTTCCCACCCACTCACAGTATTTCCACACACAGAGGCTCCTTCAGGCAGGAAAGATTTTACATTAGAAGGGGGACCCTAAGTCATCTAGTCTAATCTCCATCCCAAGATAGACTCCCTGGAATGACTATAAAATGGGGGAAATGTGCACTCACTACCTCACCTCCTTTAACACATGAGCAACCTTATCTATGTAGTTTTGACCATCCTGGAGACTTTTCACTGAATTTGCAAGGCCCTCCCACCCTGTAATTTATGGTTAGTAACAGAAGTGCATGTACGTGCAGAGGAAGCACAGAGAGCCACCTATTCTACCCAAAGTTAATAATCAGGATGATAGGGAACCGTGAGGAGCATTTACTTGGTGTTGCAAAGCTTATATACACGAATTCATTTCATCCTTCTAATTACCTATGAAGTAGGTATTCTTATTGAGTCTCATTTTACAGAGGAGGAAACGGAAGCAAAAAGGTGGCATATCAAGTTGCCCAAGGTCACATGCCATTCAGAGACGTTTAACGGAGCAGATGGTACTCCGGCTGGGTCTTGAAGGATGAGCAGGAGTTTGCCAGAGAAAATATCCCACAGACCAGACAAGCACTCAGTGAAGGATGGTGGGAAAACGCATGGGCAACCCAGCCACTAGAATATACATGGCAAAGTGAAAGTGCATTAAAGAGACAGGCAGAGAAAGGCCCATTAACAGTGATGCTGGGGGACACCTTGGGCTTAGGCTATCTAAAGGCTTTAGTGGCTAGAAGCCCCCCTCGAATAAATACTCATTACAAGCAGTTAGCTTGCTATGCAGACGAGTTCAAGACAAGACCATGAGCCCTGCTTCCTTCCACTTCCAATCAGACTGCTGTCACTGGAGTTCTCCTGCATGGAAATTCTGCAGTAGCCTTTTCTACTGGGCCATGCTCAAGCAAGTTTGGACTGTATTTTGCAGGCAATGGGGAGCAGCCAATGATGACCTTCAACCTGGAAAGCGACATACCCCCATATATACGTGGCCATCTGCACATCTGCCCTTGTTGACTGGATTCACCTAGAATTCCATCCCCATATTCTGCTCATCATCACCAAACACCCCCACCCACAACTTACTTTCTAAAGATTATCTTACTTTTACAACATGCATGATGCCAACTTGTTTCTTATATAATAACTAGTACTGATCAGAAAGAAAGCCTGACACTAGGCTGTCAGCTCCTTGAGAAGAGCACTGGACACAAAGCCTGGTGCTCAAATATTCACTGGATGGCCCTCTAGGTGCCATTAATAAGGCTCATCACCTAACTGGTAATACTTTGCAAAATGTTTTCATGGAAGCGAATGGTATGTGCAGAACTTC
Source organism: Panthera tigris (assembly GCF_018350195.1). Taxonomy (NCBI): domain Eukaryota; kingdom Metazoa; phylum Chordata; class Mammalia; order Carnivora; family Felidae; genus Panthera; species Panthera tigris. The sequence continues at coordinate 52,686,119 of NC_056661.1, forward strand.
AAGAATAAATTAAAGGAGTATCAATACAAACAATAGCCTTCCCTTCAAATCTCCAAACTGTATCATAGTTTTATTAAGATATAATTCATATACTACACAATTCACCCCTTTAAAGTGTCCAATTCAATGTGTTTTAGTATATGCCTAAGGTCATGCCACAATCACCACAATCTTTTTTAAGATTTTATGTTTAAGTAATCTACTACACCCAACATGGAGGCTGAACTTACGACCCCGAGATCGAATCACATGCTCTGCCAACTGGGCCAGCCAGGCACTCCAACAATCACTACCATCTAATTTTAGAATAGTTCTTCCCCCCCAAAAAATTAGCAGTCAGTACCCACACTGTACCCCCTCTCACCAGCCCCTGGCAATACTACCCTATTTTCTGTCTCTATATATTTATCTCTTCTAGACATTTCATATAAATAGAATCATATCGTAGTCTTTTGTGTCTGGCTTCCTTCACATAGCATAATGTTTTCAAGGTGCATCCATGTTGTAATATGCATGGGTACTGTGTTACTTTTTAATGACAAATAATACTCCATTGTATGGGCTATAACACAACATACTTATCCATTCATCAGCTGATGGATATTCACACTGATCCTACTGTTTGGCTATTATGAATAATGCTGCTATGGATGTCAGTGCGAGGCCGTGTTTTCCATTCTCTTGGGTGTATATCCAGGAATGGAATTGCTGGGTCAAATGGCAACCCCAAGTTTAACATTCTGAGGAACTACCAAACTGTTTCCCCTAAGTGGCTGTGCCTAAAATTTACAATCCCACCAGCAATGTATGAGAGTTCCAATCTTTTTATACCCTCATCAGCCCTTGTTACAGTCTTTTTTTTTTTTTTTTTTAATTTTAGCCATCTTAGTGGGTGTGAAGTTGTATTTCACTGTAGTTTCAATTTGCACTTTCCTAGTGACTAATGATATTGAGGCTTCTTTTCATGTGCTCATTGACTATTAGTATATCTTCTTTGGAGAAACGTCTATTCAAATCCTTTGTTCAATTAAAAAAAATTTTTATGTTTACTTATTTTTGAGAGCAAGAGAGACAGAGCATGAGTGGGGGAGAGACAGAGAGAGAGAGAGGGAGACACAGAATCCAAAGCAGGCTCCAGGCTCTGAGCTGTGAACACAGAGCCCAACATGGGACCTGAACCCACGAACTTTGAGATCATGACCTGAGCCACAGTTGAACGCTCAACTGACTGAGCCACCTAGGTGTTCCTGTCCAATTTTAAATTGGGTTACTGTCCATGTATTGTTGAGGTGTAAGAGTTCTTCATATGTTCTGGATACAAACCCCTTACCAGATATATGATTTGTATAAATGTTCTTCCATTCTGTGGATTGTGCTTTCATTCAAATCTATTATTACCATTACCTATGGCCTTCAGATTTACGAACAAAAAAAAGACCCCTCACACAAAATCTGACTCTTATTCTTATCTCTTACAAGGCATGGGAATGTTATAACAAATGCTCTTCTAAGAGCCATTATCTTCCCATCCTGTTTCCTGATAGCCCAGCCTGTGTTGAACACCAAGGGCCCAGCCATGGCTAAATGCCCACCACATCCACCTAGGTGGCAAACTCCAGGAAAATAAACAACAGTGACATTCACTATAGACATTCTGCCCGTTTTAGAAATTCCATCCATCTTCCCAAAGCCGTGCTTTAATGGTTTTACAAAATAAAGAAATATAATGTCACGCTATTAATAGACTGCAGAACCTACATGTGTCTTGCCAGCCTATTTTCTTTAAAACCATGTTGACAATGATTGTTAAAACTGCTCCCATGCTAGAATGCTCCTTAACTGTTTTAGCCTTGACATGAGGTCAATGGGAATTAGACTAATGAAGAAATAAAACCAAACTGAAACATTGTAATTTGGGGCCTCCTAGACTATATTAAACTTTTGGCAAATTAGATGGATGAGTGGTTGCAACCACTGACATTCATATTTCACTCTTAGTTCTCCAGGGTCCTCATTCTCTCTGTGCCATTAACCTTTAGGGTCTAGCTGTTTGTCAATCTCACTTCAACCATGTGTTCTAAGGATTACAGAATCAGTAATTCCACAGCACATGATGGCACAGACCTGGTCAGATCAGAGAGACAGATGTGAGCTCATGTAATTGAGAGGTTTCCATCTGTCGCATTGAAAACTAAGGCCTGAAAGACTCTCACATTTTCTTTCGTTCAGGGCTGTTCAGACACCGGATGGCCCATGTACTTAAGCGCTGGGTAGTTCTGCAAACATCTTAAATGGCTAGTGTTTCTGCCTTTCTTGCCAAAGGTGGGTGGATATTCATGGAAGATGCTCACATTAGACCTAGTACGGATCCCAAGCATGGCTGAAAGCACAGAGGTGATAATTCCAGGTGGAGAAAGTGACATCACCTCCTACATATCCAAATCCTAGCTTCCACATCAGCCCACACATAATCAGGTCCCCTCACTGGGACAGCACATTATCTACTGGAATAATATCAAGGCACTGTAGACTTTCTGGAAGGGAAAAGAAGAAGGAATCCATGAAGAAAAAGCAGTAAAGGCTCTTGTATTAGCAAAGAGTTAAAAATAGGTGTCATACAAAAGAGACATTCTATTTTTATAGCAGGATTTTCTGTAAGTGGCTAATGAATATTTCTATGGCTACTCAAATGAAACTGACTCCATGTGACAAATGCATTACTGGAAATTTGGGAATAAATTAACTTTTGGTTAAGTATGATCTTGATCTACTGAGCTCCTAGTTAGAGCAAAAGTAGGTCCCATTCATTTTTATCAATCTATGGAAATTTTCCTTATTGTTTCTCATTCAGCTACTCCTATCCTCCGCTTGGTACAATGCTTTTCAAAGTGTGGTCTCTGGAGCACCTGCATCAGAACAACCTGAGACACTTATTTAAGATGGATTTTCCTAAGCCCGACCCCAGTCCTCATGAAAAAGTTGTCCAGGGACCCTAAAAATCTATAATTTTAGCATGTTCCCCAGGAGGTTCCCTGCATTTTGCTTGTATCTTCTCTTGGGCCCCATCCAGTCTCCAAACTGATCAATAGTGCAATCAATCAATACTATGATCAATCAAATATTTCCAACTGCCTAAGGGGTATTGGAGCAGTGATTGGTGGAAGGGAAAACTGATGGCTGTGAGTATCTTAATGCTCAAGCATTCAATCAAGAAATGACTGAAGAGCTGGGGTTCAGAAATAGAGTTTAGGCTCTCCCCATTACCACCAGCCAACAATAGCAGGTGAAATCGCTAAAGATAGCCTTTAGAAGAGCTCACCTCTGTTTTCAAACAAAGATGTATTTCTCTATTTTTTTTTTTTTTATGTTCACTTCTTTAGAGGCTAGAATCTGCACTTAAGTGACCCTCACTGGTGCCTCAGTTTCTTTACACAGAAAATGGATACGCCATCTGCTGCCTTATATTCTCTTTAATGTGTATACTGCCATATATTTCCTATACGTCTTTTGCATAACAAAAGAACTCAGGCCCCCAAAAGCTTTCAATTGTGCAATAAAAGCCTTGAGATATTCAATAAAAGCCTAATAGATTCTAGGTCCAATTCATCAATTTCTCAAAGCCCAGAAAAACAAAAGGAACAGGGAAGGAAGCAAAGAGAAATTTCTACTTTAACTCCAGGAACTTGTTGTAACTTGCTCAGTGGGAAACTGCTCACATTTTCCCAACTAACTCCTCATGATTAAATTGAGGCCAGCTACAAAGCCACCATGATCACTCTCTGAGAGGTCAGAGCAGGTAAACTGAGGACGGCATGAAGACCCATTCAGCGTGACTGGTGTCAGTGGAGGGAGAGATCAAAATTCTCTGGTGGATCTGCCTTGTAAAACGTCATTCTGTAAATACTTGGAGAATATAAGAAATAAAGTAAAAATAATTGAGAAATAAAATAATAAAATAATTTAGAAAAAAATCACATGCCAACTTCTAAGGTTTCTCTTTCTCTTTTCAAAACTTCAGAAGTACCAGAAGCTTTTTCCTTTTGGCCCAGATTGTTTTTCAGTGCTACTTCGGGACAGAAGGTATCGCTCAGGAGAGCCGTGTGCTGCCATTTGTGTCGGATCATTCATCTATGGCAGCACATTTCTTTTAAATCCTACAAGCATTTGACATTCTATCTTCTCTGACCCCATGACAACTGAGAGCAAAACTACACAACACTTAGTTTACAACCCATTCTGGTGTAGGTTGAATGACATTTGGTTCATTTGGTTCAAAGTACAGGCTTGAAAATGTCCAAGACCAACTATCTATCTATATCCATACAGATAGATATGGATACAGATGTAGGTATATATTTTCAAATTTATGTATAATGTATGGATATAGATATCTATCAATAAATAATCCACATGAAATTACAGATCTAAAATAAAAAGCCAATTTCACTGCCATACACACACACACACACACACACACACACACACACACACACACACGAATACAAAAAATTTTATGTATCTACACAAAATCACCACATCTAAAGTGTAAATTACCCGAGAGCCAGGAGTCTACCAACTTCACAAATAGCTACTGCCCTGTGCACCGTGTCAACAGGGGAGTGAAGCCAAATGCAATAAAGACAAAGCCAGAGATTGTCAGCTTACCTGTAAGCAGAAATTATCACTCAGGTACTAAAAATAAACCACACTATTGCTCTAGAGAACTTATACCACTGGGATGGGCCCATGACATCTTTGCCGGAGTGCGGGTACAAATCAGCAAACAAAATGGCTTGTTTTTCTCTTGCTTTTTCATAGCTGAAGAAGAGTGAGGAAGGCATTGTAGTCTGTATAACTGCTCAGCCCAACCTTTACGCAGGAGCTGTTGCTGCTTCTTGAAATATATTATCTCTTGGATAAATAAAATGTGGTATACCCATACAAGGGGCTGTATTCAGCAATAAAAAGGAATTAAGTACCGATACATGCTCCAACATAAGTGAACCTTTCATCATGCTTAGTCACAAAGGACCATAATATTGTATGATTCCATTTATATGAAATGTTCAGAATAAGCAGATCTGTAGAGACAGAAGGTAGACTTGGGGTTACCAGGGTCTGGAAGGAGAAGGAGGTGGAGAGTGATCACTAACAAGTATAAGGTTTCTTTGGAAGGTGATGAAAATGCTCTTGACTTAGATCATGGTGATGGTTGCCCAACTGTGAATATATTAAAACCACAGAGTTGTAACACTTTACAGGGGTGAATTTTGTTTAAAAATACTAAATTTTAAAATAACTATCACCTTTAAAAACCTATAGCAGAAACAGAACCAACAATGAGGTGAGTAAATATGGTAGCTCTTTATCTTTCCAAGATTCTCAGCGAGCCCTGGGCATTGTAAGAGCTAGTTAAGCAACTGCTACAGCTGCAACGATACCTAAAATGAGGTAAATCGGGCACCTGGGGGGGCTCGGTTGGCTTGACTCTTGATTTCAGCTCAGGTCATGATCTCACTGTTCTGTTAGTGAAATCAAGCCCTGCATTGGACTCTGTACTGACAGCACAGAGCCCGCTTGGGATTCATATTCATTCATTCTCTCTCTCCCTCTCTCTCTCTCTCAAAATAAAAACACTTTAAAAATAAAATGAGGCAAATCAAACATGGTAGGGAAATCCTGAACACAAAAAAATGTGCAAAAAAATAAAAACACCCTACATACATATGACACAAAATCAAAATAACAGGAGTCGCTGTATGGGTGGATGAGTATTGAGGTGTCCTCTCATTCTCCTCTTGTTACTTAAAAGATAAGCCCCTGGGAAAGGAAGGAATTTGAAGTTTTGTTTCCTCATGACACATCAGATCTAGCATATTTGGAGATTTCATAACCTTAACAAGGTAGTAACATATTTTAAGGTGCCATGCGTATTTCCCACCCTAGACACCATTTCCCTCTAGACACCACTGTGATAGCTATGAGCTGTGATTATCCCACCTCTTTAATGGGAAAGGAAGGTTCATTCTACAAAAACTCACTTACAGATAAACTAAGTGGCATTCACATCTTTCATAAAGTGAAACAGGTTGCTAGAAGGCCACCAATAGCCTCACTGCACGAAATACAATCAGGGAGCAAAGCTGAACAGAATAAAGACAAAGCCAGAAACTATCAGTCTATACAGTTTAACGATCAAATTATCTCTACCCCCTATAAAAGAAGGGCTCTACAGGGGTGCCTGGGTGGCTCCTTGGGTTGGTTAAGCATCCAACTCTTGATCTTGGCTCAAGTCATGGTCTCACAGCTTGTGCGATCGAGCCCCACATCGGGCTCTGTGCCAACAACACAGAACCTGCTTAAGATTCTCTCTCTCTCTGCCCATCTCCCGCTCATAGGCACACTCTCTCTTTCAAAATAAATAAATAAACTTTAAAAAGAAAAAAAAGGGGGGCTCTATGATCTCAGATCATCACACATTTACTTAGTGCCTGTCATGGTCACAAACAATGACAAGTGCTACTGGCAGAGAATATACAAAGGACGCCAGACTCCCTTCCCTCAAGTAACTTACACTTTAAATGTAGTGGTTTCCTATCTAGATGGCAGTGAAATTGAATTTAAAAGTTTTTGTTAAACATTCAAAGGTGTCTTGTTATTTTCAAAGTACTCATTCTAGAATGATGTGTACCTACTTATTCCAAAGAAAACTCACTCATTAAAACTGTCACTCCACGTGTGGAACTGGCTTTGAAATTACAGAAAAAAACTAGCTCATCATTTTATAGGCATACTTACACAGAACTGTGCCTGGCCAACAGTAAGTACTCTACAAGTGTCATATATATCCGAAGTGTCTTGTATATATCTGTGTGTGTGTGTGTGTGTGTGTGTGTATACACACACACATATATATAACATATAATACATATGTGTGTATGCATTCATGTACACACATGTATACAGTCACTAACCATCATATAAAATATTCCAAAGAATATACCTCAGACCTTGAAGGCAAGTTCAAAAAAAAAAAAAACAAAAAACAAAAAACAAAAAACAAACAAACCCAACAATGTTCTGAGAATGAGATCACCACAATGTTAGGTTAAATGTGTAATTTTCCAAGGTAATTATTGTGAAGACAAGTTTGAACACCTTACTTATTTAGATGTGTAAGTTATTACATTTGTTTGCTTTTAATGTCACACTTTATTTACATTAAAGATAACAAAATACAAGGTGATACAACTGCCAAATGAATATTACAGGCTATAAACCCTACAGAAATTCAAAAGAGGAGGATATAAACATCGTCATACATGAAAGAAGACAAGGCATCTTGTTAGCCATGGAGGATTTGAAAGGTTGCACACAGTACAATCCCTGCCAACAAAAAGTTTCAGATAAAGTTTCACAGAGGGAGGCTCAGCTACACCCTGAAGGATATACAGAATTCACATAGCTGGAAAGGAGCAGGAAGAACATTCCAAACTGGGGGGAAATTAAAATTGTCTACAGAGGGAATGGTAGACAAACCAGAAGATAAATCAAACTGTGGAGCTAAGAGAGCTTATTCCCTGAGCTTTATTTTAACAGGCCAGTGGTTGGATGAATCATTACCAAGTAAGAAATAAAGCAACACTACGCTAAAGGAAAAGTGTTCCCAAAAAAAGAGTCCTCTGTGCCACGTTGGTGTTTGTTCACATCCCTCAATCTAGCTGCTTGCTGGTTTCCATGGCTTGGATTTACCCATTTGGAAAAACAACCCCTCCTTTGACAATACCAAAATCACTACCTCTGTCTGAAATTAGACAAGAAATATACACATATTCCAGCCTCTGAGATGATCAACCCATCAAAAGTTAAGAATATGTCTTTTCACACATAATACCAAACAGCAATGGAAAACAAGTAATGAATTTTAAGTTAACAATGAAAAACACCTTAATATTGTCCATAAACCTCCAGCAAAGCTAAAATGCAGAAGACGGGCTAACCCAAGTACTGGTGAGGATGTACAGTTCCTGGAACCCTTCTATAACACTAGTAGGAGAGTAAGACAGTATGATCACTTGGAAAACGGATGAGAGTTTCTAATACAAAGTTAAACATACCCAAATGACCCAGAAATTCCACACGTAAGTATTTATCCAAAAGAAAGGAGTGTGTATGTCCACAAAAAGGCCTGCACAAAAACGTTGAGGTTGTACCACAAAGTGAATGAATTTAATACCAGAGTTGTACACCTAATAATGGTTAAGATGACAAATTTTAATGTATGTTTATTTTACCACAAAAAAAAAAAATGTTTACAGCAATTTAAAACTAGAAGCAATGCAAAGGTCTACCAACCTTAGAATAGATAAGCAAATTGTGACATACTCACATAATGGACTATAGCACAGCAATACAAAAGAATAAAGTACTGATCCATACAACAAAATGGGTGAATCTCAAAAATATTGTGTTGAGCACAAAAAGTTGGAATCAAATGATTCTATTTATATGAAGCTCAAAAGTAAACAAAACTAATCCAGGACTAGGGAAGGTCAAAATAGTGGTTCTCTTTGTTGGGGGAGGTGTATGGCCTGTCCAAGGAAACATGAAGGAACACTCTGGGGTAATGGAAATGTTCTATATCTTGATCTGGGTTCTTCCAAAAGGTAATAATTATAGGGGAAAAAAATTCATTATAAGCCATGCCCTTAAGATTTCACCGTAATCAATTATGCGTCAATAAAAACAAAGGAAGAAAAACAAAAATTGAACAGGTGGAACATCCCAGTAGTCTATTATACATGTGAAGTCCAAGGTTTACATTTTATCCAGCCCTTCCCAAATACTCTTATCACAAAATAAAGAGCACACAATAAAAATTCCCCCTGGGGTGTTGGAAGATCTATTCTGTTCAGGGCAAGAACTTTAAAGGTCTGATCGGAAAAGTTTAAGAAGAACATACAATTGATGCCTTGAGCCGTTTAGAAATTCACTGAATTTTTTAAATTCTAAATATATTTTATTCCTCTTAGGACCCAAAAAAAAAATTTGACTTTTTTTTTTTTTTTTTTTTTTTTAAAGAAAAAGTTGAGGGGCACCTGGGTGGCTCAGTCAGTTAAGCGTCCTAACTTCAGCTCAGGTCATGATCTCACGGTGAGTTCAAACCCCGCCCCGCCAGGCTCTGTGCGGACAGTTCAGAGCCTAGACCCTGCTTCAGATTCTGTGTCTCCCTCTCTCTCTGCCCCAACCCCCCGCTCCCGTTCTGTGTCTCTCTCTCTTTCTCTCAAAAATAAATAAATATTAAAAAATTTTTAACGAAAAAGTTGGTAATAGTACAATAAATGTTAGTTCTCAACGTAAAATGGAGTGATGCAGTCTGACTCTCCGACCATAGTTTAAAAGCCAAGTAAAAGATCCAACTTCTAAAATTCTAAAGGAAATTTTCTAAAAGTTTCCTCAATATACGTTTAATTAATTAATTAATTAATGTAATCTCTACACCTCATGTGGGGCTCAAACTCAGAACCCCAAGATTAAGAGTCGCACACCCTTCCAACTGATCTAGCCAGGCACCTCTCCTCAAAATACTTTTAAATCCTTCACAGCATCATGAGGGAAATAAATCATCCACTCAAATCTATATTTTGAAGTTTAACAATAAGAGCAGTCACTTTTTTAAGTATGGCTGTAACTATTCCAAACAGTAAATCAGCTAATAGACGTCAACCTATAATAATGACCTATTCATAATCTATAATTATCTTGTTTATGTACCTGTTCACGGTATCTCCCCTGCCAGAATGGAGCTCCAAAAATCCAGGGATATCACTACTTGTTTTCTTAACAGCTATACCCCCCACACATAAAACAGTGCCTAGCACACAATAGGCATTAAGTATTTTCCCATAAATGATCAGTTATCTACTAGACTATCCACAGTGCAGAAACTAGGAAACAAGAATAAGAGCAGTTATTTACAACCAACCAGCCCATTTGCAATATTTCTATACAGAAACTGAGCCTCAAAGAGTTTTCTTTCTTCCCCTCTCCTTTTCAACCCTCCTTTCCCAGCTGCCATTCCTTCCTCTAAGAAGGACATTCTAAGAGTTAACCAACTCTCTTGTGTTACCAAATAATGGAGTATCCTTGGGTTAATCACACAATTTCAATGTTTCTCTCTTTAACAAAAAGACACTGGAGGAGATTCATACCTAAGTAGACACCATGGCGCTTGGTGCTAAGAACAGAGGTGAAAGACCAAGTTCTAGCTGCCCCGAGATTATAGTGAGGCAGACAGAGGAGTATTTAACAAAGAAAGATAAATTCTCTGACAAAAGCATGCATGGCATGCCATGAAAACACAAACACAACACAAAACCCAGCTAAAAAGGCAGAGGTGAGGAGGGTCACTTTCTAGAAGACTCCGCACTTGAGAAACTAATAAAATCCAAGACAAAGAGCAGGGGGGATTTCAGAGACAGGCAATGGTTCATCCAAAGGAAATACAGCTAACCCTTGAACAACGTGGGTTGGAAGTGCTCTGGTCCCCTTACGTGTTTTGGTTTTCTTTTCCAGTAAATACAGCACAGTTCTGTACATGTACTTCCTCTTCCTTATGATTTTTTATTAACATTTCCTTTTCTCTAGCTTACTTGATTATAAAAATATAGTATAGGGGCGCCTGGGTGGCTCAGTCGGTTGAGCGGCCGACTTCGGCTCAGGTCATGATCTCACGGTCCATGAGTTCGAGCCCCACGTCGGGCTCTGTGCTGACAGCTCAGAGCCTGGAGCCTGTTTCAGATTCTGTGTCTCCCTCTCTCTGACCCTCCCCTGTTCATGCTCTGTCTCTCCCTGTCTCAAAAATAAACAAACGTTAAAAAAAAAAATTAAAATAAAAAAATATATAGTATATAACGCACACAACATACAAAATATACATTAATTACTGTTTATGTTATAGTATCAGTAAGGCTTCCAGTCAACAGTAGGCTATTAGTAGTCAAGTTTTGGAGAAGTCAAAAGTTACATGCATGTTTTCAAGTGCATGGGAGGTGGCGGGGGGAGGGTGGATAGGCACCCCTAATCCTCATGTTGCTCGAGGGTCAACTGTAGTTTGATGTATCTGGACTATAGGGTGTGGGTGAAGGAATAATTGAAGATTAAGGCTGGAACAGTACATAAGGGATGGCATTCTGGTAATATAATGAATAAAAGCCTAGACGGGAACAGTACTGCAGGCAAGGGTTAGTTGTAGGGTTATTTTAGGAATAAAAAAGAAAACCGATGGAGCCCTAACTAGAAGAAGAGCTCCTAGAACCTCTTCCACTTCTGATTGTCTTCTTTGTTCCTCGGTGACCATTCTTGCCCAGAGCTTCACTTATTCTCTACCCCAAAGTCGTATCACTCTAGACCTATATACCCAACCTTAAAATATTTAGCTCTTCTTTGAAATTTCAAAGGTCTTTCAAACTCAACGTATCCAAAAGTAAACTCATGACCTCATCCCAGAACCCAGTCCTCTCCCTTGGTTTCCCATCTCTGCAAATGGCAGCACACTCCACTCATGTGGCCAAGCTGGAAACCTAGGAGGCACCCTCAACATCTTCTGTATCTTGTCCCTCATCCCCTGCTCTAATCTCTCACCATGTCCTTCCTGTCAGTCTCCTCTCTAAATAGTCTTAGTTTGTCTACTACTCTCCTTTTCCACGACCACCACCACAGTTTGGGTTTCTACCATCTCTTGCCTAAACCACTGCAACAGGTTTACATTCTCTATTTCTTTATTCCCTCCTTCCCTTCCAACCTATTCTCAAGTTGTAACCACAGTTTGCTCATTTTGAATGTTTATCAGCCTGCCTCACTCTTTAATACCCTCCTACCAACCCCAGAAGCTCTAGAAAGCCCCTGCTGATGTTACTCACTATATGCTTGCCAGCACCTCACTCCCGATGGAGAGAACACTCAAAAAAGTGTTTGAGCCAAGGGATATAAGAATTTTAAGATTTTGGAAGGAATCAACACCAAATGGTACTAAAAGATTCAACAGGTAAGGGCTAAAAAGTGCCCCCTCAAGCTACCATGAAGGATATCATTTAGTGACCTTGTCCAGAACAACTTTGGCAGAGTTGTGGGAACAGAAATCAGACAACAATGGATTGAGGAGAGACTGGGCAGAAGGGAACCAGAAATAGGTTGACCACATTCTTCCAAAAACCTGGATGGCAAAGAAAAGAGTCTAATAATAGCTGCAGCGGGGGGGGTTGGGGTGGGGGCGGCAAAAGATTTAGGGATGAGTTTGGTTTTGTTTTGAAGTTGGGAGAGACATGTGTGCATAAACACATGATGAAGAGAAAGAACCAGGAGAGGAAGAAGGGGGAAATCAGAAAAGAAACAGATCATAAAGTCCCTAAGGCCAGAAGAGCTGGGACCAGTGAGCCACCAATCAAAGAATTAAAATTCGCCTTTTGCTGATCCTAAGGGAAAGGGAAGAAACATGGAGTTAGATTCAGAAGAGTCTGCAGGTGAAAAAGGACGATGTGGTGGTTCTTCTAGTTTCTTCTTAAAGGATATACAAGGGTTCTTCCAGCTCTATAAGAGGCCTTTTCCCGCTCTGTGTCGTACAAAATACAGAACCAAGTACAGCATGTATATTCTATTTATCGGACACCAAGAGCGATGTTTGATGTCTGCTACTGGTTCTAGAATTCTAGTCCGCCTCTTCCCCTACCAACATCAGCCATCCTTTACTGGTGTAAAGCCTATCAGAGAAAAAGGGCTCCCAATCATGGTCTCCAGAAACTGGTGGTAACTGTTCCCAAATCTGAATTCAGTAGAGCAGTGCTAGAAAACTTTTTATAGGTTTTATCCTGAGAATGACTACTATTTTCCATTTCTTGTGCCCTCTGCTCAGTAGAACGTAGAGAGCCTGGTATAGCTGTTACTGTGTATTCCTTTAAAGAAAGCTACTCAAAGCCCTCTCATGGGTGATTTTATGCATTGGCAAAAAGGTCATAGCTTTTCAGCAGGAAAATAAAACAACAGTTCTCTTTGGGGTCAGCCAATAGTTTATCAGCTGCTCATCAGAAAAAAAAAAAAAAAAAAGCAACAACAATCATTTAAAAGGACACACATAGTAAGAATGGGAGAAAATGGGTACCGGAAAGAGCTGTTGACATTAAATTAAAATTTTAAATTAATCCCTTGTCACTTTAATAGTGCTGCCACATAATGGAAGATGTGTGTTTGTTTTCCAAGGGGGAAAAGTGTCCAGAAATTTGCACTCATCACTCCCTTAACTGTTATCAGGGAAGAAGCACAGGCTTACTCTGTCCAGCTGGACTTGGGGTAGTGTAAACAACTTTGCTAAATTGCTTGGCAGAACGTATCTGCAACAAATCATTAAATTCTAGAATTCACTCTATTAAAATCAAATCATTAGCCAAGAACAATTAACAGGCAACTATTTTCATGCAAAACAGATATAAAATAAAAATCAAGAGCAATACATATGGATGATTCTTTTTCATTCATAATTTTAGATGGTGCATAATGCAGACTATTGTTTCAGATCTTTGTTGCCCTCGGACAGCCATCTCTCTACAATGTAGAGTATTGTTTGAATACTGGAACAACCCAAGCTTTTTCTGTGTATCTAAAAGTCCCTGGATTAACATCCAAAAAAATCTGGCACTGCAACAAAGTTGACTTGTAACAAGTCTCAGCCTTTAAGCAAATTGCTTATTAATGCAGAACGAAAGTCGTTGTTCAGATCCTAATTAAGGTATGTTTCTCAAGTGTCCCCCAACTCTGCATTCACCAAAACTGGGCAGAATTTCTCAAACGCACCATTTCCCATTACAGCCTGGATAACAGAAGGCTTTGACAGGTGATGAAGACTGTGAACAAAACACTGGCTGAAAACAAAGTTTGGACCAAACTCTGTTTAAAAGTGACCAGCAGGTGAGCAAGAAGGATGCTGGGGCATCCACACATGTTCCACAGCCAAGATTCTCCACACCTGAAGATAAGCTGGCTTCATATGGAAAAGACAAAGACATCTCCATTGTAAAAAGTCTCATAAGTAAGACACAAAAGAAGACATAGAAAATAATTCTGATTATACAGGGCTTAAAAAAAAAAAAAAAACAGACAAAACTTTGTGATGACCTCTTGGGGCTGAGAGGAATATGACAGGGAGAGAATACTTGAGGGAGGTGATTGATTATTTCCTGACATGGTAGTGATTACAAGGTTGTTCCTTTTTAAATTACACATATGTTTCATGCATGTTTATGTACATACAACACATTTCATAATAAAAAATGTTGAGAGAGAGAGAGAGAGAGAGAGAGAGAGAGAGAGAGAGAGAGAGGGATAACCCAAGACTTAATACATACCAGCAGAGCACAGGCTTTCCATATACATTTAAGAGAATGGATACTGGGTGGGAAAAGGACAGAACTGTTTTCTGCCATCACTTACTAAATATACCTGTTTATTATGTTTAGAGACTTCTTTGCAAACAAACAAGTAAAATATTAAAGAGTTCAGAAAGATCATTTAAATGGCCACAAATTAAAGATAACTTTAAGAATAGATTTTCTATTTTACTTAAGGGAAATAAACATTCTTTCAACTAGTAGTAATTCACATTGTTAGGATTTAAACATAATCTGTATATAATACCCTGAAATTAAAACAATCTATAGTATTTTTTTTAAAGGGGGGGGGGTGGGAAGTGCAGAAAAGGCGGCAAGATAACAAAGCAAACTGAAGGAAATAATTCCTTAGAATTTAGCAGAACACAACATTCAGGAAGGCAAAGAGAGAACAAATGGAGAACGTAAAATCGTTTTCAGACTCTACTTTTAAAATTAAGTGTCCGTGGCTGAAGTTTTGGGGGGGAGGGGGGCATAGGGGGTGGCCGATATATGAGTTGATTAAAAAATATAACAGGGAGAGGGACTATTTTGTAGAACAAACTGATATGGCTGAGCAAGACTAGAAAATACTTCCAATGAGCTCAGTATGCACTACAGAGATCCCACTAAACATAAACAGTCATTGAATAAATGCTCAGATAAGGAGATAAAACAAATCTAGCCAGAAACAATCCCTGGTAAGACTGGTTTTATAGATTTGTATACATGCATAAGTGCTAAGTCTGGATCCAATTTCTTCAGACAAAACCAAGTTTTCTGCAACAGCCTCACAATTGAGCAGAGCAAGGCTGTACTGAGAGGTCTGGAATCTTCTCACATGCTGAGGGGGATTTTTTTGTATCTTATGGCATGTTTAAAAAAAATCTTTACAGCAACAAATCCAAACACGCTAGGAATAGAAGGCCATGCAGACAATAGGGAAGGGAAGGAGGAAGGAAGGAAGAGAAATCTGCCTTCCAAAACAAAGCCATGTGTAGGCTCCAAGAGATAAACAGCCAAGTAAAATAATCCTTCCAGAGGAGAGTAGAGAAACGAGGGCGGAGAGCTAGAAGGAAGGAGGCTATAATCACACCTTCCCTTCACAAACTGTAATTTGAAGAAATACAAACTGGCCAGATCTCTCGAAGGAGATCTCTTGGGCTCACCTGGGCATGTTGTACTAACCAAGCTCCTTTCAGCCTTCCTCTCCTCTGCCTTCTCCTTCAGGTCTCGTCTCCTCCCCTCCCCTTCCCGCTCTCCCTGTCCCTCTTCCTCTCCCACTCTCTCCCTCTCTCTCTCCTCACTCCTGACCCTCTCCTGCAAATAAAATGGTAAAGTAAAACCAATTTCCACAGCAAAATAGTTGCAGATGTTCTACTTCGGAATACACCTCTGGATCAAGAGCTGGTCACTTGATACGCAGGCCTGGGGAACAGAGGGGGGTTCAAATGGCTCTGCTCTGTGGCCTTTTCACCTCGACAGTACCCAGTGCTCTAAGTTTTCCTGATGCCTCTGAACTCATTAGACAAAGGACACTAAACTGCTGCTGGTTAGACAGGCAGAAAACAAAAGAAATCCTTCACCTAACCTCGTATCCCTGGCAGAGTCTCAGGCCACAACTCTTGTGTGCATTTTCCTTTCGATTCCAGAAAATTAATTTAAGTGCAGCCTGTGATGAAATAAGTGATAATTATGTTCTAAGACAACGAACAGCTCAAAATCTGAGGAACTCAGAATCTTAAGCTTTCCGATGATTGCAATATACAATTTATTCTTACTTTCTCCCAATATAAATCGCACTATTAAATTAAAAGGGGAGAATTCTTCTACCAAATTACACACTAATGGCTCTTAACCCATAATTAAAGTATCACTAACAGCAGCTTAAAGCCACGGCCAACCATGAGCACATTTATTAGGACCTATGTTTTCAGCACCACGTAATTATGTAAATATAACCGTCAGCCATCTTGAGAAAAATCAATGGTCTAACCAGTTCCCTGCTCCCTTGGGAAAACACTCTTGGTAAAGTGGCATTACACAGGGCCTCCTGCTCTGCACAGTCAGGAAAAAAAGTAAGCAAACCTAAGCACCAGAGCAGAAGAAGCACAAATTCCAACAAGGCTGGTCACCCAGCGTCCTCATGACTCTTTCCTGAACATCACAACAGCCTGGAAACCCAGACCAGCAACTGGCTTCACAGCAATGAGGACTCCAGGACAGGTTTGCTGTGTGTTGTAATCCAAGATGCCACCCCTGTGGCTGGGAGCTGGGAGCACCCCCAGGACCAAGCACAGTCCCTATCATAGAGGGGCTATTAATTAAGAAGACAAGGCGTAAAATAATCTTGGAGGCAGGAATGCTGTAGAAAAATCAGAGACTAATCAAACCCACTGAATCCCCACCACAGCTCATTTCTGCCACGAACTTTCTGAATACACTTGAATGGACAACTTACCTCTCTGGGCTTCAGTTTCCTTGGCCAAAAAAAAAAAAAAGTCAAATGTCTAAGATCTATCTAAGGCCCTGTACAGCTCTGCAATTATGAGATAATTAGAGAATACAAGATTTTTATAATGAAGTGCTAAATTGTACAGTAGGGACTACACCACCAGTGGAGAGATTTCATGGATTTTTTGAGTCAGCCACTTACTGAGAGCCAAATCGGGCACCATGCCAGGACTCCAGGATGCAGTAGTGCCCAAGACAGACTGTCCTGCCTTCATGAAGCTTTCCAGTCTACTAGTGGATTATTCTCAGGAGTTCACAGGGGAAAAACGAAGGCTGAGGTTGGCCTATGACCTCTTCACAGAGATAGAGGCAAAATTGGGGTTCGAGTGGGTGTAATTTGAACATTCAATAGGGTCATAAGTTAACTATTGAGGGTTGTGGAAACAAACCATAAAGGTTTTGAAGAGACACATTAACACAAGCAGAGTTCTGCTAATTTGCCCATTACCAATGAAGGTAATTGGTTTGCAGAAATCAGATTCTTTCTGTCCTTTGCCAATCTTCTCCTTCTCCTACCAGTGGGCCCCACCCCAAACCTTCTTCCTTTATTTCTTTTTCAATTATGCTTACAGACTACTAAGGTGAAAGCGGCAGTCACCGAGCAAAGTCCACATCTGAGCCACTGAAGTCGCTTTCCATGTGGGATTTCAGAAAGGCCTTGTATGCTACAAGATAATTGGCTAAAAAAGATCTAGTTGTGGGAACACTGCCACAGAGGCTGAAGAAAGACAGTGCAGACACATGGTTTATTTAGCAGAGTAGAGCCAAGTACAATACACAGGAATATGGTATGACTGACCTAGAGAATAAGAACAACCATCAACATCTTGATTTGTAAAACCAAAACTTCAGAAAATTAAATTGTCCCTTATTCTTAAGAGATGTAAAACTTGCCTGTGTCCTAAGTGAAATCAAATGCTGCCTACAACTGTACGTTCCATTTTCCAAATAACTTCCCTGGAATGCTGGTGAGCTGCTATGTTTAATACGAACATTTCCAAAGTACTGGATTTACAATAATAGTAAAGGTTCCTACTTTTCTTACCAAAAAAAAAAAAAAAAATCCCATCTGAGATTTATGTTCATCTTCAAAAACACCCTTTGAGTTCAGAGCAGATGTGTGCAGTGTTTATACTAAGAAAACCACTAGGGCATAAACTACCCACTATAAACACCACTCGAATTTTGCTGTGCTTTTCTTCATTTCCTGTGTATTTATTTTGGTGTTAAAATAATGTTAACTTTCGTAGTAAGGAAAATAGCAGCAGATGTTTAAACCAAACAGACTATGGCAAATCATCCTACGTATCTACTCAACTTTCAAAATCAAAGTTTCTTCCTCCCAAATAGACAGGGGGCTGCAAGCAGACTACTTTCGAGTATCATTACACACTACGGAACAACAAATCAACCTGGACAAGTTTTCCATAAGCTTTTCCTCACTACCCCCAACTGGAGATATAAAAAATTAATGTGGTATCAATTTCCTCGCAATCCCTATACTCCTCTCTTAGCCTGATCATTACGTTCTGTTTTGAAAATATCATATTACTCAACGACAAAGACAAGCCAACAGATATTGCCTTAAAAGTTTTGATTTCCTGTTCACTGAAAAAAAGAAAAGTTTAAAAAACTACAGTATGTTAATTTCACAAGCAACATTTTAAAGGAGTGTCTGCCTTTTAAATGAGTGACTTCAGAAGCAACAGGCTACTCAAAGAAGCAGATTCAAAGAAAGCAATTCACCAAAAATCTCTTTAATGGAACAAGCAGGAGTTTAAAAATATATACCTTAAAAAAAAATTCTTAAGTATGAGATCTTTATCCACAGAGTTAAGTAAAAAACAATATGAATGAGATTTTATTTTCCTTGAAGGGGAAAGGGTTAGTTTTCAATTGATTAGACAACAGGCCTGCAATTTTTACATGAAAAATTCAAGTTTCTTCAATGTTTTCTTTTTCAAAAGAAACATTCAGTTCACTATTAAGAGAAAACATGGAAACTACCCGTCCTGAATCAGAAAGGAGATGTCTCCTCCTCGATTTGTATGTGGTTACAACAAAAAATACTCCTTCTGCCAAGCTGAATTCCCCCAGAGATGCCTCTCCGGCCACTCAAACCCTGGCCATTACCACTTTTTCAAATCGCACGTAGATAATGTTCCAACAGATTAAGAAATCACTTTTTCTCTTCTTCCTACTAACAGAGACAGCTTGAAACACTACAAGCCAGTGGGGAAACACCTCATGGATTAGCAGGAGGCAATAAACAATAAGAATTTAGCATAGGTTCTTTCTTTCTTTCTTTCAATTTAGCTTTCTGGTTGGTGCATTGTGCAACCACTTCCACAAGGGACTGGAGTGTGGAGGGAACATCCTTCAATGTCAGAACTCTCTCAGCGCTGTACAGGAAATGGGAAGTCAGACAAAGAGCCAGTCTGTGCTTTGTGACATGGGTGCCCTTCCAGTCCCCTAAACTGAACAGAAAAATTCTTCATTGTTTGGGACAATCACTCCTGAAAACAAAAACTCACTGTAACTTTCCGTTCCCCTCTCCATGAAAATCCAAAGCACTGACTGCAATACAGTATAAATACTGTCCACAGTGTAGGTTTAAAATAAGTATCAAAGCAGGGAAAGAAAGAAAGAAAGAAAGAAAGAAAAAAAAAAACCCAACACATTTAACTTTTACTGGGTCCTGGAAGTTCTTCCTCTAAAGAAAACAGCAACAGAAATAAAAAATAATCATATAATCAAGAGTTAAAAATTTGAAGAGTTAATATGTTGCAAGCAAAAAGCAAACTTTTAACAGTTTATATTTCACCGCCTTCCCTCCCCCACCGTAACCCTGAAGGCTAAGATAGGGAACAACAAACTTTGTATTGAAAATAGTACATAACAGACACTCGCCTTTCAAAGCCCCCTGAAATCCCAAGAAAGAGAACAAAATACACAGAAGGCATTCAGAACCCTAAAGGAGGAGTGGCCTTGACAAAAGCAATGGAAGAGCAATTTCTAGAACAGAACCTCTACCTTCATAGCACAGGATGCCGATATTGTTGTTCATCTTGTCCAAGTACTGGTAGTTCAACAGATCCATCTTCATAAATAGCATTTATTGGGCTAGCACAGAAAACCAGCTCTCTGCTTTCGCCCCAAAAGAGTACGTTTCAAAAATCAGTTACTGTTGAGTAGCTCCTGGCTTTCTCTTAAACTTCACCAAGACGGGAGGCCCAGCCTCAGATGATCAAAACAAAGTATGTAAAAGTTAAAAAAAAAAAAAAAAAAAGAAAGAAAGAAAGAAAAGAAAAAGAAAAACAAAAAAAGGGGGGGGGGGGGAAACACACGCACAAAAAAAAAAAATCAAACTCGCACAAAACCCTTCAAGGGTTTATTTGTAGATGGTCTATGTTTTGTATCCTCAATCAAGCACTTAGAAACCGTTTCTGAAGTCTTTACGAGTCTTTCTTCGAAATAAAAAAGGAGTGGAAACGAAAAACACGAAGCACATTTCCTAGGACAAAGCCACGCTCGCTTTCCTCACAGCCCGCTGCAAGTTAACTGCGCTGACATGCTGGCTATGCTTGGTATGACTCGTATGTAAACGAGCTTCCTCTTCCCAGCGGGAGGGAGCACGGAGCATGCTCACTGAATCCCTGGAGCTCTTCAAATGTCAGGGATATTTTCTGCACAAGATCAGTCTCTAAATGTATTAAGTGTTTGAAAGAAAGAGAAAGAGGAGGTGGAGAGCCTGCACAGAGGGGCCGTGCAGAGCTGCTCTTGACAGGAAGCAGGCTTGCCACTGCACAACCGGAGGAGGAGAAAGAAAACCCAGGAAGTTTCTTTTTCAGGAGCTGAGTAAAAAGTAAAAAATCCATCATGGAAGCAAACGTCCGTGGAACTTAACTTTGCTGTACCTTCCTGTTGGGGTTCAGAAACCCACAGTGGTTTTGCTGTGGGATATATTCCACCCATATTTGTAAGGCTCCTTTTTTCTTTCTTTCTTTCCAAAATTGTTTTATAATATCCATTTATACTTTAACAGTGTTTCAAATTTTGATGTTAATGTTAACATGTAACTTCTCTCCTAATCCTCATAACAACTCACATGAACAGGGCAGGGATGGTATCACCTTTTTACAGCAGAAGAAACTGAGGCTCAGAGGGATTAAATGACTGGCCCATGACCCCAAAACAGTTGGTAGAACTACTTTTAGGATTTTTTTTTTCCCCTAATAACTTTTCAAAAAAAAAAAAAAAAACAAGGAGGGAAAGAGAGAGAAAGAAGAAACAGAGAGAGAGGGACGATTAAGCAAGTAAGACTGATAATACCCAAAACCAAATGCCTACTTGAAATTATGGGGTGTGGGGCAGAATAAAATTATTTTCATTTTGCACACATGAAAGCTGTTCCATCTGTGTATTCGTGGCTAGTAGCATGCTGCTATGCTGTTCCTTACTGGAAGGACCGGAGCCTTAAACTTTGCATATCTCCAATATCTAGCACAAGCAGGTACCCAAAAGTTGTTTACTGAATGAGTAAATCACTGAACGTTCAGAGCCTTTGGCACATGAAGAGCACACCAGCAAATAGGGGGAAAAATAGTTTTGTCTTTGCAGACTGTAGCTAGCTTTTGGCACCACAAATAGAATAATTCACCAAAGGAAGTGTTCATATGTTGATATTATTGTATGCTATTTGGAGACTTAGAAAATATCAAGGAATGTGTTATACTGTAGACCAAGACAATTTGCAGACAAATTTTAATATGCTAAAATAAGAGTTGAATAAATAATTTCAAGGGCTGATATGTTAAAAATCCAGCAACAGTTGCATTTTGGATAATAGGCATAAGTTGTTCTAACCAAGTCTTATCAGGAGGTTCATACAATACCCAATACTACTGCCATCACTGGATAGCTGTAGGTGAAGCAGACAACAGAAAAATGAAGCTTTAATTTATAAGGGTATTTATTAACACTAGGTTACATATCCTAGAGTCTGAATAAGCTATGCTGAAAAGATACATATACTATCAATTATAATTAAAATAATGGCATTTGACAGGGAGGGTCAGAAAAAAGCTCTTAGAGCAACTACTATACACAGATTACTGCATTTCAAACAATCTCACTATCTTTAAGCATCAGATCAAATTCAAATGATAGTTGTAGAGTACAATCACTGTGCTGTTCTTTGACATAAGGTCTCAATCAAAAAACATGATGAGTCATTAGCCTGTCCCCTATGGGAGAAAGCTGGCTGCATATTAGAATTAACGTGGACTTTAAAAAAATCCTAGTGCTGAGGTGGCATCCCAAACTAATCTGAGGAGGTGAGACCCATGGTCTGTATCATTTCTGAAGAGTCCTGGGTGATTCTAATATGCAATCAAGGTTAAAAACCACTGCTTTTATCTGAGGGAAAAAAAAAAAAAATTACCCCCCTTAAGATACTTCATTTTAAACCCTTCTTCTGAGAAGGTTTTCTTTTTAAAAATATAGTGGTTTTAGGAGCTCCTGGGTGGCTCATTCGGTTAAGCATCCGACTCTTGGTTCGGCTCAAGTCATGATCTCATGGTTTGTGAGTTTGAGCCCCACTCCATGCTCTAACAGTGCAGAGCCTGCTGGGGATTCTCTCTCCCTCTCTCTCTGCCCCTCCCCCACTCACGCTGTCTCTGTCTCTCTCAAAAATAAACTTAAAATAAAATATAGTGCTTTAACCAGATTTAAACAAAAACAGTTGTAAAGATAGGAGTACTTAGTAACTTCCCCTAAATGACCCTGTGTCACTTACAATGGGATTCTCTCAGCCTGAGTGGGTCCCATAAGTGTACCTTGATTTGTGTTCAGAATGATCTGTGGCAAAATTCCCAGCACCCAGACACATCTTTCCTACTCATGTAGGAAGAAGCCAGTGTGGTGCTACTCACAAGTGGTACACAGAGGGGTTCAAGAAATGGATGCTACTATCCATAAGAGAGAGATACAGAAATGGAGAGTGCACATTTCCAAATTTTTATAGCAGTTTGACAGAGTAATTTTATGTCTCTTAAATCTTCATTTTAAAAAATGAGCGCTGGGGCCCCTGGTTGATTCAGTAGATGGAACATGCGACTCTTGATCTTGGGGTTGTAAATTCGAGCCCCACATTGGGTACAGAGATTACTTTAAAAAAATTTTTAGGGGCGCCTGGGTGGCTCAGTCAGTTAAGCATCCAACTTCGGCTCAGGTCATGATCTTACAGTCCGTGAGTTCGAGCCCCGCGTCGGGCTCTGTGCTGACAGCTCGGAGCCTGGAGCCTGCTTCGGATTCTGTGTCTCCCTCTCACTCTGCCCCTCCCCCTTCATGCTCTGTCTCTCTCGGTCTCAAAAATAAATAAACATTTAAAAAAATTTTTTTAATAAAAATTTTTAAATGAGGGTTTATTTTTTCCCTATTTCTAGCTATTGAGTTTCGTTGTATTTTACAAAGTATCAATAAAGCCTGGCAGGAAAAAAAACAAAAAACGAAAACCCTAGTTTTCCACCCAGATGGTGTGAGAAGCCCTGTGCAGATGGCTGGCTACTTACAACGGCCGGACTGCAGCGCAGTGAACTCCCTCCACAGCGACGGCCTTCAGCCCAGCTCCGCACATCTTTCACCTGGTGCTTGAAGCACACTGAATCGCCTACTTTAAAACCACACTGTTTCACTTCTCAGTGCATATGTTCTCTCTTTGTCCAAGACTTTTCTGGCCTGTCTACCCAGCAAACACACCCATTCTTCCCTCAAGACTTGGCATACGCCCCTCTCATCCAGTGGGAACCCCCTTCCTTCCATGTCCTCACTCCCTGCCCCTATCATCTTACCAGGTATATACTTCTATCCTAACCACGTCTAGACTTCAAGAGCAAGAACTATGGCTTCTTCACTTCTTCAAGGTCTAGCATAAACCTGCCACATGGTAGGCCATCAATGAATACTTGTTGAATAAAATCAGTAAGGTTACACAGTAGGATTCACAGGTAGATTCCCCATCCAACCGCCCACCCCAGCACACACTGTATTACCTAACAAGGTTTCCCAAACTGGATTCTGTTGATATCTTTTGGTGCCACAAGTTCTCACATTTGAGGAACACTCATCGAGATTCTGAATGCACTTCAGGTTGCAATCCAAATACTGGAAAATGTCAATGCTTCTCAAGTTCATTTGCAGGCTAATAATATATTCATAATTGAAGTACCAACAGAATTGTTTTTAAGGAAACTGGAAAGATGGTTGTAAATTTTATCCACAAAAAAAACAGGTAAGAAGGTCTACCTTTTTTTTTAAACACTAAAGAAATTTGATCTATTAGATATTTAAAATATAAAGCAAAGAACATTTTGGGGGTGGTCCTGGTACAGAATAAGTAGCACTATAAAGATAATGCAATAAAGTTTTTGCTGAAAAACTTTAAAAACAGTAAGAATAGGGGCGCCTGGGTGGCTCAGTTGGTTGAGCGACTGACTCCGGCTCAGGTCATAATCTCACAGTTTTTGAGTTCGAGCCCTGCATCGGGCTCTGTGCTGACAGCTCAGAGCCTGGAGCCTGCTTCAGATTCTGTGTCTTCCCTCTCTCTACCCCTCCCCTGCTCATGCTCTGTGTCTCTCTCTCTCAATAATAAATAAACATTAAAAAAAAATTTTTAATACAAAAAACCAGTAAGAATATGTTTAGACTATCTAATTTGGAAGAGGGAAACAATTTCTAAGCCTGAAACAAAAACACCTTAAATCAAAGAAAGAGATTACAGAGGAAAATATTGAAGAATTTGAATATACAAAGTTTATTAGGTTTTTGTACATTTGAAAACCATAAAATGAAGTAAAACAACAAAACAGAAGAATACATTTCTAACGTATATCATGGTAGATGAAGGATCAATGTTTTTGATAAAGAACATTTAAAAAAATTTTTTTTAATGTTTTTATTTATTTTTGAAGGAGCGAGAAACAGAGCATGAGCAGGGGAGGAGCAGAGAAAGAGGGAGACACAGAATCCGAAGCAGGATCCAGGCTCTGAGCTGTCAGCACAGAGCCCGATGCAGGGCTTGAACTCACGAACTGTGAGATCATGACCTGAGCCAAAGTCGGACGCTTAACCAACTGAGCGACCCAGGCACTCCAAAAAGAACACTTAAAACAAGTTAACAAAAGAATCTAAATATTTTTTAAATGAGCAAAGAACAAAAGAAAGAAATGAATAACCAATACATTTTTGAAAACTATTCAACCTTATTCATAAAGAAATACATTTTTAAAAACCAAGTGATTTTGTATCTGCCTAATTCAACACAAAAGACTTTTGCATCTTATTTCATGCTGGTGAGGTGAGATGCCAGTAGAATTTGTGTTTACTGCTATTGAAATATAAACAGAAAATGCCTTTCTACAAAGCAGTCTGACATCATATTAAGCTACGGATACTAACGACAGAATATTATGTGGCTATAATTCCTTCAAAAATAGAATGACACGAGGGGCCCCTGGGTGGCTCAGTCAGTTGAGCAGTTGACTTCGGCTCAGGTCATGACCTCACAGTTCGTGAGTTCGAGCCCCGCGTCGGGCTCTGTGCTGACAGCTCAGAGCCTGGAGCCTGCTTCAGATTCTGTGTCTCCCTCTCTCTGACCCTCCCCTGTTCATGCTCTGTCTCTCCCTGTCTCAAAAATAAATAAAACGTTAAAACAAATTAGAAAAAAAAAAATAGAATGACACGAGGAAGTGCTATACTATGTACTGTATAACA
This sequence comes from Panthera tigris, assembly GCF_018350195.1. NCBI lineage: Eukaryota > Metazoa > Chordata > Mammalia > Carnivora > Felidae > Panthera > Panthera tigris. The sequence goes on from NC_056661.1 coordinate 52,711,822, forward strand.
GTACTACATAGGTTAACTGAATACAATCAAAATAGGATATAAAAGCAGTGTGTATTCTGGACACCAATTTTGCTTCTATATTAATGAATATATACACATGCATAGAGAATAAGTGTATGTCTTAAAGAGACAGTAAAGAGTATCAAAATAACAGTGCCTGTCTTTGAGTGACGGGCATTTTTGACATTTTTCTGTATTTCTAATTTACCTACAAAGAGTATATTTCCATACAGAATCAAGGTGAGGGTGCAGGTTCCCCACTTATTAAAAAGCAGGTGCATAATGAGAAAACATGCCCTGGTAAGGCCTAAGTGGTGAATCATATGACTGTTTGTTTTTTTTAACACCACAATACACCCTTTTAATTTAGATTTAACAACTAAAGATGCCAAACATGAGACCTTTGTAAGATTCAAAGACGTTTAAGATGTTTATTCAAAGATGTCCTAAAGAAACTAAAAAGAAACTCCCTGTACGGGAGTGCCTGGGTGGCTCGGTCAGGTGGGCATCTGACTTCAGCTCAGGCCATGATCTCACACTCCGTGAGTTCGAGCCCCACGTCAGGCTCTGTGCTGACAGCTCGGAGCCTGGAGTCTGCTTCGGATTCTGTGTCTCCCTCTCTCTGTGCCCTTCCCCTGCTCGTAGTCTCTCTCTCTCTTTCTCAAAAATAAATAAACATTAAAAAATTTTTAAAAAAGGAGAAATTCCCTGTACTTTAAACTTTCAGAACACGTAAACATGTATGCATATGCTTTCTGTCTTCTGTTGTTTACCTGTTATTTCATGTATTAGTATCGGTTCCCCAAACAGACCCTAAGCTTCTGGAGAGAAAAAATGGAGCTTCAGTTTTTGGTATAAAGCTCCCCACAGCATACACTAAGCGCTCCCTAAGTATTCACCATGGCAGCATCTCAACATCTTTGTGGGAAAATGATGGCCAAATGGTGACAGCAGCCCAGGCTGGTTACTAGGTTAAATCGCTGGATTTGCTAGAGAGTGGATTACCAATTCAGAATAGAATCACCAAAACTGTGAGCTGCTTAATAAAAGCTGGGAGATCAAATTCACTCTCCAGACACTTTTTTTTAAAAACAAAATGCTCTCGTTAGAACATGTAGAGAGAAGGGAACTTTTTTTTCATTTGGATTTTTTTAAGTTTTTATATTTAAATTCCAGTTAGTTAACATACAGAGTAGTATTAGTTCCAGGTGTATAATGTGTGATTCAACACTTTCATACAACACCCAGTGCTCATCACAACAAGTGCCCTCCTTAGTCCCCCATCACCTATCTAACCCATCCCCCACCCAACTCCCCTCTAATACCATCAGTTTGTTCTCTGTATAGTGAAGAGTCTGTTTCGGGGTGCCGGGGTGGCTCAGTCGGTTAAGCAGCCAACTTTGGCTCAGGTCATGATCTCGCAGTCTGTGAGTTCGAGCCCCACGTCGGGCTCTGTGCTGACAGCTCAGAGCCTGGAGCCTGTTTCGGATTCTGTGTCTCCCTCTCTCTGACCCTCCCCTGTTCGTGCTCTGTCTCTCTCTGTCTCAAAAATAAATAAACGTTAAAAAAAATTTAAAAAAAAAAAAAAAGAGTCTTGGTTTGCCTCTCTCGCTCTTTTCTTCCCTATAATCATTTGTTTTCTTTCTTAAACTTCACATATGAGCACAATCATATGATATTTATCTTTTTCTGACTGACTTACTTCACTTAGCATAATATTCTCTAGCTCCATCCACGTTGTTGCAAATGGCAAGTTTACATCCTCTTTTATTCCACTGTGCACATACACCCCGTCATCTTTATCCATTCATCCATCGACAGACACTTAATCCGCTTCCATAATTTGGCTATTGTAGACAATGCTGTTATAAGCATCAGGGGACATGTATGGAGAAGGGAATATTTTAATGTTAAGTCTAACAATAATCTCTTCAAAGACACTGGGAAATATAAATAACCCTACTGCGTTATTTGGCTCCTCCAGAGGATTTAACTGCTCTCTTCTTCCCAGGATTCTAAGTTAGATACTTAGCTAGTGTTTTCATTTTAAAGTATTCTCTTCACTGAGCATTTATTCTCTTCAAATCACTGTATCCTGATATATAACAATCACAACAGACCTAACCAAAAGAAGAAAGGAAGCTTGACTATACCTTGACTTAATGTATCAGTTGAACAAGAAGTTGGCTGTCTAAAAATATTTCAAAGCATCTCTAGAATCCACTGCCATTTATGGGTACATTCCTCAAAATAATACGACAGCAGCAAGAGTAAAGATGATGCTGATGCTTGCACAACACTTCCTTAGTCAAGGTACTTTCCCTTTTTTATCTAATTATAGTAATTACTAAGACAAAGGTCTTAATGAACCTAGTCTTAAAATGTCTTAAACTCCAAAGTCTTAAATGAACCTAGACTGCGTGTCAAGAAAGAAGACTTAAGAAACCAAACTTCCTTTTCTGTTAACTATTATTTAGAATGCAAAGTTCTGTGGCTCATTGAAGGCCTAGCTACAATCCCAACTTCTCTAAGAACCCCATTAGCTCAGATTAATCTGCATCATTCCACCTTATTTTAGATATACTGCGCTTAATTCTAAAACAAGGGAGACTATGAGATAATTTATGTATCTCTCCCCAACCAGTTTATAAAGGCTGCTTTGCACACAGTAGGTCTTCAAAAACATAGCTGTTGAGCTGAAGGAGATACCAAAACAAAACAATTTTCAAAGGCCTCAAGTATCCATGAGGTGAACCTACATATCTATTAGGCTTCCTAGATCACTGAATTTCCTTTCAAAGAAAGACTTCCTAAGTATACAGTAAAATATTGTTTATTTCTCTAACTTGGAGCTGCTCACAGTGAAATGATGAAAAATAAACAGTATTTTGTCAAATTTTTCACGAAAGCAAAAACCATTAAGCTATATGTCTTGACTTTTATTGTTAATAAAATAGTGCCATTTCTAAGTTAAAACACTCTCAACTTTAAGATTTTATTTTTAAAGTAATCTCTATACACAACATGAGGCTCAAATTCACGACCCCAAGATCATTGCACGCTCCATTGACTGAGAGAGCCAGTCAGGCTCCCCAAAACACTCTCACCTTCAATTAAGTATTAGTAGATTATTTGCTGTAATATAGTAGTACTTTAACACAAATATATGTACAGTACTCTAAAAATAACTTTAAAATGGTTCTTCAAAACAAAGATTTAAACTTTCAATACAACAGCACCCTCTAGGGGTGAATTTTAAAATGCAAAGATAATTTTGAGAAGACAAACTGCACAATTTGGGCCATTCTCATCTGATATACATTATATTTCAAACACAGTGAGCCTATTTTATTTAAAAGTCACACAATGAGCCTCCTATTTTATTTAAAAGTCACAGCAAATATCTTTTAACAAACAGTTGAACTGTCACTAAACTCTGCAAAAATTAAAATACCAACAAAACTAGTTCAATTGTTCTCAAATGACTGAATAGGAAATCTGCTTTATTAACATGATTTAAGATATAAATAGTATTTAAAAGTACTATTTTATATTTTATATATATATATATATATTGAAGTGCAATTGACATATAATACTATATTGGTTTCAGGTGTACCACATAGTGAATCAATATATATATCTACATGCACACACGCACACGTATACATATATATATATATATATATATATATATATATATATATATATATATATATATATTGCCAAGTGATCACCATGATAAACTTAGCTAACATCTTTGGACTGATGTCTTAAATCAGAATAAATCAGTACTGGGAGAAGGAATTGAATCAATTAGCACTTAAGGAAGGAGAAATCTCTTGCAAAACACCATAACATTAGTTTTACAACTAGTACCTTATATGCTTAACGACACAAATGTTTTCTTGTGTCGTTAAACGACACAAATGTTTTCTTGTAACATTTTATTGTTATTTTAGAGGTTTTCATTACTAAAAACAACGTAGGTTCAATAAATCCCATCCAAAGGACCCTCACAAATAAAATATTATTCTGATGTTCACATTCTCACAAATCCTAATCACCCATAGATGTATCCCTTCACAGTTGGCTAGAACTGCTTTCCATGGTAAAAATCAGAGAAGAAATCCAATGAAGGAAAAGTCCCAGGTATTTAACATACGAAGGACTAAAATCACTGATAGTCCCAATATGTGACCCAATCTTCAATTAACAGTTCAATCTGCCTTCACAGTGCTTTAGTACACACCATTTTTCCACCTCCAAAATCACCCACGCACCCAGTCAGGATCCAGTCTAGAACACAGATCCCACAGCAGGCATTTTAAAGAGAATTTTAATGCCTCCCTGCCTGTGCCCCCTTCTAGTAACTACCTCCATAAGGTAATTATTATCCTAACCTTTACCAGTGTAAATTAGTTGGACCACTTCATACAAATAGAACAGTGTGCCATGGACTCTTCTGTGGATGGATTCTCTCAACTTGTTTATGAGTGGTGCCTTTATTTTTATAGGTGGCTGAAAACTCATTCCTTTTCACTGCTGTATAGCATTCTGTTGCCTTAAGAGACGACACTTCTTCGAGTTCACTGTTGATGGGCATCTCGGCAGTTTCTATTTGGGGGCTATTCTGTTTGCCACCAATATTCTTAGCACATGTCTTTGGTGAGCATACGGCTGCCTTGGGTTTTTGTTGTTGTTGTTGTTTCTGGTGAGAACTGAAATCAGATTAATATATGTCTTCCCACTTTATTTTTTTTACAGCTTTACATTTTTTAAATCTTTTCCACTGAAATATAGTTGACACACCATGTTGACGCACAAGTGTAGTTGGACACAGTGACAACGCAGCAGTTGTACCAATACATACACCTGCCGGAAGCGTAGGGACTTTAGGGTGCTCCACATCCTTGCTTTTCCACCTTTTCATTCCCACTACTCTGCTAAGTGCGGACCAGCCCCACTGCGGTTTTACTTTGCTCTTCCCTGCCCGATAGTAAAACTCCTAAATGCTCGTACGAGGCAGAAGGACAGGATTCACCACACGGACAGAGGGAAAGAGTCTAGGCCAGTGCCTCTCAACCAGGCAATTGTGCTGCCCCCCACCTGGGGGACACTGGGCGTATGCCTGGCTGTCATAACTTGGGAGCGCTTACTGGCATCTAACAGATGGAGGCCAAGGACACTGCCAAACGTGCTACAATACAGAGGACAGCCCCACAACGAAGAATTAGCTAGGCCAAAATGGCAATGATGTCATTATCAAAAAACCCTGGTTTAAGCAAACAATTATTAGAATTCTTCTCCTTAGCCATACAATCAACGGCTGGTACAGCTCAAGAGTCCAATTTCCTATTTTCTCAATAGGTTATTTTCTCCCTAAAGTTGAAGGGACAGAAGACAAAGGACACATGCTGCATGTTGGGCATGGTTGAGGGTGCAGCATTACCTTCTTTCGCATACCTTGTCTCTTTTTTAATCCTCACAACCATGCTACTAGGTACTATCACAGTTTTAGAGGATGAGGAAACAGGTATCAGAGAGGCTAAGTGCCTTGTCCAAACTCACACAACAGTGGTAGGTCTGGATCTGAAGCTGTGCTTTTTCACTACACCGAAGGTCTTACTAAAAATAAGGAGAGTTTTTTAAGTCCACGAGGATTGTTGACTTGCAAGGGATGAGTTTCACATTAGCTTTGCAAAATGCCACTGAATAAAAACTGGGTCTAAAAAATAAATCATTGGCAATGTTAAGATTAACACGCACCTGTAAGAACTGTACCTTAAAATTTTTAAACAAATACATCTTCCCCACAACACTGTGAGCTCTCTGAAGTTAGGTCATGTCTTATTTCTTGTTGGGTATGCCTAAACATACTCCTAAACTCCTATAGGAGTAGGCATTTAAAGTTCCCTGGATTAGTGACCTAAAACCCGTGAGGGAAAACAAGAGTCCTCATAAAGCGAGCAGATGGTTCAGACTGTATTTTTTTCACCCAGTCAACTATATTTAGTATCAAGTAGAATAAAGAGGTTTTGATTGCAAATATTCAATTAAGTCAAATAACAGTCAATACCATCAAATTCTCTTCACAACACAAACAATTCAATTTTTCCAAGGATGGATTTACATGCATTGCCCTGTCAACCATCCTTCAACGTTTTCACTGATGCTTCTGAGAGGGCGTTACAGTCTTAGGGCCACCAGAAATCCACTGGCCAGAAGAGCAGTTTCCAATCCTGGATACACATCACCCAGGAGGCTCTGAAAGGCTTATCTGGAAGGTGATTTAATAAATCTGGGGAAGGGGGCGCCTGGGTGGCTCAGTCGGTTAAGTGTCCGACTTCAGCTCAGGTCACGATCTTGTGGTCCGCGAGTTCGAGCCCCGCGTCGGGCTCTGGGCTGATGGCTCAGAGCCTGGAGCTTGCTTCCGATTCTGTGTCTCCCTCTCTCTCCTTGCCCCTCCCCCGTTCATGCTGTGTCTCTGTCTCAAAAATAAATAAACGTTTAAATAAATAAATAAATAAATAAATAAATAAATAAATAAATCTGGGGAAGGACACAGTGGGGCCCTGAAAGATGTATTTTGAATTTACACCAAGGAAACAGCTGTGCTCAGTACAGTTTAAAAATAGCTCCCCATATAATTCTCACATGTGGCCCGTCCCCCTGAGGTTCAGGACTTCTGCAGTGGGGATGTTGAGTTGAAATTAGTAAAAGAGCATCACGCTGAGGAAACCCCTTGCCATTCACACCCTCCAGAGTTCAAGGTCATCCCAATGAGTTACTCCTGGACAGGACTAGGGGGCGACGCGAGCCAACTTTAGACACAGCTCAACCTCGTTTCCACTGAGAAGCTGGACTGTGAACCCCATAATTTGACTTTACACAGTGTAAGAGACAACTGAGCCCCCGCATTCTCAGCCTTCTTCAACCACTGACGTTCAGTAGCCAGAATAAAACCAGAAATTTATAAACTGCCAATATTCAACTGTTTTGAGACCTGAAATGCATACACCAGGCTTTCCTACTTATCCTCACGTGGGTAAGGGTGTATAGTGTGTGAGGGGTCCTGGAAACAAGACAGGGCATTTACTGGTGGAGCAGAGTAGCATTTCCACAGTGTGTATGTCTAGTCAAGGCCGGTGATGGTGAATTTTTAGTGACTTAGAGCACCATGAATCTCCCTTCAGAGGACTTAGACAGCTGTAATGTCACATTGGTATGGTCCTCTGATTAATATCTATCTTATCACTGTTTCCCCAGTCCATACACACTGTCTGGCACCTGGTAGGTGATCAGTATAGAACTAGGTTTCTAACCAGACTTAGAAGACTAGCGATATCCCAGCCTCCTGAGGAATCAGTGAGTACTGTGGACCCAGGAAGAGTAAACCACAGCCCTGGAGGGAGGGGAGGCAGACCCTAAGGAAAGGGAGAAGAGGGCCTAGGAATTAAGGGCTAATCCAAGGAGGAAGGGCTGTAGGGGAATAGGGCCATCCACAGAGGAAGCCAGGAATGGGGAGGCAAAAGAGGAGAAAGAAGGTAAAACTGGAAGCTGATAGCCATGATAAGCTTACCCCTTGCACTCTGCAATCTCAGACTGGCATTCCAGTAGGAAAAAAGCACTAGAGTCAGTCAGAAAAGTTAGGTTCCTATCCCCTAGAGAATTTTCCTTCTTCCAGCCTCAATTTCCTGATCTGCAAAAGAAGGATGATAAAATTTCACTTGCCCATTACATAGGGCAGCCAAGGACCCAGGGAAGGACAGCTATTACAGCGATGCATGAATTACAAAGCACATACAAATGGAGTGAATTATTACTGCCATTCTTTCCACAGATGATGAGGTTTCTTGGTATCCCGTGAGGAGAAGCAGAGCCTGTTCAGACATTAGACTGCCCTGCCCACTCCCGACTCCCAAAGAACTTCAAACAGAAACATCTATAAAAACGCGGGAACAAAGGTCGACTTTTTGCCGGTTAGCAGTTTCCTTATGCTTAATTAGACCTATGTGGATTTCTGAGAGTCCAGGAATGCCCCTGCCACATACCTCTTCTGTGCATCCTGAGGACGGAAAAGTAATTTAAGACAGCTGTGGATCTGCAAAGGAATCTGCACACCCAAAGGAATCCGCACACATCTTTTTTAACTTTAAAAATATGACCTCGATGCATGTTCAGTTAAATTTAGCAACCTTACCCTAAAAGCTGTCAAATATTTAAAAATCACGGCGACTACTTCTCCATTATTTAAATGGAACAAAATCTTCTCCTGCAGACTGCGTTAAAAACAGGGATCTGACACCAGAGCGGATTTACTCAGCTGACCTCACACAAATGTACTTCCTTTACTTACATATTTCCCCAAGCCTCATTTCTTCTTTCTAATGCACCATACATCCCCCTTCAATAAACAACATTCTTCCTTCAACCTCTATGGTGCATACATCAGCCTTAAAATTCTAAGGTTCTGGGTAATTCCTCTGTTCCCTTTTGCCCTTCATCCATACCCAACCTTAGGCTGCCACGTTCATTTGCAATCTCAAGACAGAATTTCATGTTTTGGATAATAAATGGCAGTAATTATTACTTAGAGATGGCTGTTGCTGCTGGGTTTATGGAGGTTTTTCTTAGGTTTTTCCGACTTGAAGGCATGTGGAGAGAGTGTGTTTGCTATACTTCCCAGGGCAAAAAAAAAAAGAGGACACACACACACACACACACTTTTACCCTAACAATGGACATGAAGATATTGTTTAGATCATTTCCTGGTAGTTTGAATTAACAATAGTAACAAAGGGCAAGAGGGCTTAAAGTAACCAAAAGTTCTACATTTCTTGGGGAGAACACGAAGGCGAGCCAAGCCACCACTACCTAGAGGAGATCTGGCTTTTCAGATCAATAAGAATGAAAAGATCTAGGGGCGCCCTGGTGGCTCAGTGAGTTGAGCAGCTGACTTTATCTCAGGTCATGATCTCGTAGTTCATGTGTTTGGGCTTTGTGCTGACAGCTCGGAGCCCGGAGCCTGCTTCGGATTCTGTGTCTCCCTCTCCCTCTGCCCCTCCCCCCACTCATGCTTGCTCTCCCTTTCTCTCTCTCTCTCAAATAAACAAACTCTTAAAAAACGAAAAGACCTAAAATTCCTGGTTGTCTTTAGTTCCAGGTAAGGCTAGTTACTAGAGGGTTAAGCAGTCTAACCACCCCTAAACGTTTCACATATAATCCTATTACTTTTGAATGGCTCTCAGTGTTCTTTGAAATTCTACTTGTTCAAGGATTCCTGTTACAGAATATCTGTGCTAACAGCCCCGCGGTACATGCTGCCAAGAAGAAAATTATGATCCTTGTTGCACTAATGCCAATTTACATGGCATCAAAACAAACGATTCTTCCTGCTCTTTCTTCTCCATTTTCCCAGTAAAACAAGTTTTAAAAAGAGAAGGAGAAACATGAGAAAACACAGCTTTGCACCTGCACAGAGTGCCATTTCCCGCACAAATAACCAAATGACCGTATTTTATTTACAGATGCTCTAAAAATACATCTGCTTCCAAAGAGCAGGCTAAAATACTTCTAGTTTGGCCTGGAACCACCAAGGAAAGGTACCCCAATACATTTTCCTTTGGAAGGCTGACACGTTTAAAAAAAAAAAAAAAAAAAAAACCACTTTCCTCGTGTTTAATCAAACCTTCCAATCATCCAATGACAGAGCACTGCAGTGCGTTCACTGATCGAATATCATGATTAATTAAAGAACCAGCTGCCCATTTTAATAAACTGGGAAGGCCAGAGAGAAAAGAAACACATGAACTCTTTCTAGACCTTTCTTTTAACACCTGGCACGTGGCCCACTAATCCCCATGAAAGAAAAATCAAGCCTTCTATTCTCACTTGTAAATGCACATTTAGTCAGCAAGCAACAAAAGATAAGAGAGTGTGAATAACTTGCCTAATATGCAGTTATAAAATACTTAAACGCCCACTATGTGCACCGAGTACATGAAGGTGAAAATATTCTGAAGACCTGAAAAGTTCTATTTGGCTGTTGCCAGAAGACACTATATAGAAGACACTACATAGAAGACACTATATAGCATTTCTATTGTTGATAAAAGAGTGTTGCTGAGCTCTAGAATTAGAGACATCCATCCTACAAGACTACCCATACAAACTGACCCCTACCCTCCAAGCCTCAGGTACAAAGTGATCCTGCCCAGGATCACAGTAGAGGTAAAAATCCACCCAGCACAGGTACAATGTTCCTGGCTCCAAGCACTGTTCACTTGTCTTTGGGACCCTAAACAAACAGCAAGCAAGACATCCATACACAATACCACCAGAGTGCCATGTTAATGCTCACAACGCTTCACCGGCCTAGAAGAGACTGGGGCCCAAACATAAATAAGGTATAGTCCCTGTCCTTGAAGAGCTTCCAACTGAAGACAGACAACAAGAACTACAGACAAACAATAGGAAGCAAAGGGGGGTGAGATCCTATTTCTGAAGAGATGTAGGTATGGCTTCATAAAGAGAGTGGCATTTGTCTGCACCCTCACAAGAACAGAGTTTCAAAGAAGGCTTGAGGGTCAAAGCGTTCCCAACAGTATTTCCTAAGACATCAACAAAATAAAATATTTGATACAGTTCAATGAGATTTCCAGAGGCATATTAAGTGAACTTTCAGGCATTACTCAGGGCAAAAGTAACTTCAAATATTGAAATACTTAAAATGTGCAATCCTAAGAGGCCAGGAGCTAGTCAAAAGCAGGTTCCAATCTTGGATCTGTCCCAGAACAGCTATGTGAGTACACATGTATTATGTAATGCCTTGGATCTGGCTCTCCATCTTTGAAAAATGGGGAGAATGCTAACACCTTCAAAAGACTGATCTTTCTATGGGTGGCTCCATCGGTTAAGCATCCTACTTCTGCTCAGGTCTGGATCTCACCATTGGTGAGTTCGAGCCCCGCATCGGGCTCTGTGCTGACAGCCCAGAGCCTGGAGCCTGCTTCAGATTATGTGTTTCCCTCTCTCTCTGCTCCTCCCCTGCTTGTGCTCTCTCTCTCTCTCAAAAATAAACATTTAAAAAAAGACTAATCATTCTCCTTGGATGCCACCACTTCTAACATGCTATTTAATACAGTCTGTTATAATCATGCATGGCTTTATCTTCCCTACAGACCAAGAGCTCCCTGAGAGTCAACCTCTTTGCTTATTAACTCTGAAATAGCCCAGGACTGCCTGGGTGGCTCAGTTAGCTAAGAGGCTGACTTCGGCTCAGGTCATGTATCTCATAGTTTGTAGGTTCGAGCCCCGTGTCTGGCTCTGTGCCAGCAGCTCAGAGTCTGGAGCCTGCTTCAGATTCTGTGTCTCCCTCTCTCTGCCCCTTTCCCACTTGCACTCTCTCTCTCTCTCTCTCTCTCTCTCAAAAATAAAATTAAACCATTTAAAAAAAAAAATCTGAGGATCCACATAAGAGTGAAAACATGGTATCTGTCTTTCTCTGTATGACTTATCTCACTGGATCCTGAGAAACTTAACAGAAGACCATGGGGGAGGGGAAGAAAAAAAAAAAAAAAGAGAGGGAAGGAGCCAAACCATAGGAGACTCTTAAAAACTGAGAACTGAGGGTTGATGGGGGGTGGGAGGGAGGGGACGGTGGGTGATGGGCATTGAGGGGGGCACCTGTTGGGATGAGCACTGGGTGTTGTATGGAAACCAATTTGACAATAAATTTCATATAAAATAAGATAAAATAAAATAAAATAAAAATCTGATAAAAAAAAAATCTAGCACCAGTAGGCACCCAATACATGCCAAATTCTCTTTCTACTGGATTTCTATTCACTATGAAAATTCTTGCCTTTGTACTATAGACTGTTCTTCAAATTCTGAAACAATCCCAATTTCAAAATCTGAGTTTCATCTTGCACACTTTAGCGTATCTCTAGTCCAGTAGGATTTTTTTGTGCAATCAGTGCTATAGGTTTAAAAAATGTCATCTGTCTCTTTGGGGACCTGGGCATATGAAATGCTGGTGAAGAATCATTTACATTGAATTCTTAAAATTAAAAAACTTTGACATTCTAAGACTCAAGCTTTATTTTAATGGAACTTTCATTTCAGCTCTGCTTCCATAATAGATCAAGAACACAGAACACCAAACAGCATCAAAAACAGTCCACTGCATGGTTCTGTTTCATCAGAGTAGCTGTGGGACAAAGCAGCTAAGCTATCTTACACGAATATCTTCACAAAAATGAAAACATACACCTGGCTTGTTTGTTTATGCAAGAAGAGTAAGAAGGACCTGGGTATACCTATTTTGTGGGGCAGCCCAAATTCCTGCTCTGCTGGGAAGGAGGAACACCCTCAGGATGGAGTGCCGATAACAAAGTGCTGCGAGCTAACGGCACCAGCACTTTTCCCAATCGCTCCCCAATCACCAACACTCAGCAAATTGCTACCACAGAAGGAACAAGCCCCATTTAAAACTAGGTATGGGGGCGCCTGGGTGGCTCAGTCAGTTAAGCGTCCGACATCGGCTCAGGTCATGATCTCACGGTCCGTGAGTTCGAGCCCTGCGTCGGGCTCTGTGCTGACAGCTCAGAGCCTGGAGCCCGTTTCAGATTCGTGTCTCCCTCTCTCTGACCCTCCCCCATTCATGCTCTGTCTCTCTCTGTCTCAAAAAAATAAACAAACATAAAAAAAAAAAAAAAACTAGGTATGAACGAGGGGTGCCTCGGTGGCTCAGTCTGTTAAGTTTCTGACTCTCGATTTTGGCTCAGGTCATGATCTCTTGCTCGTGAGAGATCAAGTCCAGAGTCGGGCTCCACGTTGAGTATGGAGCCTGATAGGGATTCTCTCTCTCCCTCTCTCTCTTCCCCTCCCCCACTCACCTTTTCTCTCTTTCTCAAAATAGATAAACATCAAAAAAATTTTTTTGAGTAATAATGAGAAACGAACCATCACCAAATGATGCAAGATAAAAGAAGGAAAGAAAAGTAACAAGGTGTTAAAACACACCAGGGAAATTATGCTGCACAGAATTTTGAAAGTTATGAACCAATATATCTCTGTGATATGTACCAAAAAAAGAAGAAGAAAAGGCATAACCTCTCTGAAGTAAGAGCTCTATTTTTAAGAAACAGGATGACAACACAGGGAGATGAAAAGATAGCTAGCAGAGTTCAGGAAAGAAATAGAAAAAAAGTAGTCTGTGACAGAAATGGATGCTGCATTAAAAGCAATAAAAGAAACAGACATGAATAAAAACGCCACTGGGTATACAGAGGACAGGCTGCAAGAAATCACAGTGGTTGGTTCAAGGGTAAGTACAAGATTTGCACATGTTTGCTGTAGATTTTCGAGAAAGAAGCCTAAGAGACTGGAAGAGACAGTCTCCTCTGGCTTATACAATGTAGCCATGCTGCTGGACAAAGCCACATACCCAAGAAAATCACAGGTAAATGAAGCCAGAACCTGGTAACACCAGGATCCTTTGAATCTCACTGCCCCTGAAGCCCATCCTACCTCTGGACTTTTCAGCTACGTGAATTAATAAAAGTTCCTTTTATTTTTAAAATCATTTGATTCAGTTTTCCATTACTTGGAACTGAAAGCTTCTTGATCAGATGGAAAAACAACCGAAATAGAAAAGGCAAATTTTTCATAATTTTAAAATAATACACTGGGAAGCCAAAACGGGGGGGGGGGGGAGGAATGTTGGAAAAAGTATTGAAAACAACAGGAGAAGGTAGTAAAGTGGCTTGTTGTAAAGTTAACTTATAAAAATCCAGTATAAAAATAATTTTTGGGGGCGCCTGGGTGGCTGAGTCGGTTGAGCGGCCGACTTCGGCTCAGGTCATGATCTCGCGGTCAGTGAGTTCGAGCCCTGCGTCGGGCTCTGTGCTGACAGCTCAGAGCCTGGAGCCTATTTCAGATTCTGTGTCTCCCTCTCTCTGACCCTCCCCCGTTCATGCTCTGTCTCTCCCTGTCTCAAAAATAAATAAACGTTAAAAAATAATAATAATAATAATTTTTGGAGGCACTTGGGTGGCTGTCACTTAAGTGTCTAATTCTTGATTTCAGCTCAGGTCATGATCTCACAGTTCATGGGATCGAGCCCTGCGTCAGGCTCTGTGCTGACAGTGGCATTCTCTCTCTCCCTCTCTGCCCCTCCCCACTCAAGCTCTCCTTCTCTCTCAAAATAAATAAATTTTTTTTAAAAAGTTAATAATACTTGGCGTGTGGTAGACACAATGTGATGGCTAACTCACAATACACTCCCAACTCCCTTCCCCCTTATTACCTCCACTAGAGGAACTAGGAAAACTGAATATTCCAGAGTTCTCATAGCTAGGAGTAGCTAGGGAATACAGGCCTGACCAATGAGACGTAAACATAAGTCTGCTTTGGCTTCTAGAAAAGTTTTTGCTTTTCCTAATAAAAAGGTCAGTCTGGGCTCATTATACCGTTTTTTTTTCTGCCTTTCCTGACTATCTGGAATGCACATGTGATACCTGGAGATAAGGCAGCCATTTTGTGACCATAAAGCAAATAGCTACAAAAGAAACTTAATAGTGGTTACCCGAGAAAAAGTAGGAACTTGAGATGGGAAAGACTTTCTTCACTGGCTGACTTTTTTTCTCTAAACATTTTATAACCAAAACTGATAAAATAAGAATTATTTGGTAACTACAGGAGGAGAGATTATGAAGGGTCCCACAAAGTAGTTAAGAGGTTTTAGACAAGGGACAAGTAAAAGTTGGGTAAGCAAAATAGCAAGGGGAAACAATATTCAGGCTACAAAAATGACATGAGCCACTGAGTTTACCAAAGCAAAGGGTTTGGGGTAGTGAAAAGCAACAGAAAATATACCTGAAAAGATAAAAGGGGCCAGAGGATGAGGACCAGGACGTGACTCTGTACAGCAACACAAAATAGTCAAGAACAGCTATTGGTTCCTTTTAGGGAGAGGAAGGCAGTGATATAATAAAAACAGTGTCTGAATATCAGTCTGGGATACAGAATAAGCTGGGAAAGAAGCAAAAGGAAAAGGAGGTGGAAATCACAACTAATTCATCCCACTTAATTCCCAGGTTTCAAAATTAAATTAGCAATACCTGATAAAAAAAAAATTATGTTGGTGCATTATGTTGAAGAATTTGGACAGCTCTGTCATTATACACTATTTATATATCATTATTTCTTTTTCTTTCTCTCTTTTTTTTTTTTTTTTTGAGGGCGAGTGAGCAAGCAGGGGAGGGACAGAGACAATCCCAAGCAGGCTCTGAGCTGTCAGCACAGAGCCCAATGAGGGGCTTGATCTCATGGATCGAGAGATCATGACCTGAGCTGAAACCAAGAGTCAGACGCTTAACTGACTGAGCCACCCAGATGCCCCTATCATCATTTCTGACATTAGCGAAATGATGGATTTAATTTCTCTGTGCTAAACATTAATGTAAGAGAATACATTTGCCATTTCTTTTTCCATTATACTGGAAGTATAAATTCCATCTAAATAGCTCCACAAAGGAGAGCAGCTTCTAGACAGACCAATCCCTAGAAGGAAGGCAACTACAGTCCAATCTACTACATTTGCAGAGAGATCATAAAAGAGCACACAGTCAGGAATCTGAAGACTTGGGTTCTGGTTTCAAGTCTACTTCTAGTTCCCTGCATGGTCTTGGACAAGCCACCCTCTCTTTCTGAAGCTTGGCACTCATCTATAAAACAAAGGAGTTAGACTAAAAGTGTGCTATAACTCTCTTAACTGTGAAACTTTATGAATAGTTTCGCCTTAGAGCTGGCAGTAATGGCAACTGAGAACCTGGGTCCAGAACTCCAGAGCTAGAACTGAACAACAGAGACAGGTAGTAAAAGGTTACCACTGACACCCCGAACATGCATCACTCCAATCAGCTATATAAAACTTCTTGAATATTGAAGAAGTCCTACCCTCAGGAACCTGTATGATCCGAGTTCCTATGTACCTTGAATATGGAGATCTTAATAGCTACCAGAAAGTATATCATCCATAATATATATAAGGCTTCTGAGAGGCACCTGGGTGGCTCCTGGGTGGTCGATTAAGCATCCAACTTTGGCTGAGGTCACGATCTCGCTGTTCAGAGTTCGAGCCCCACATTGAGCTCTGTGCTGAGAGCTCAGAGAATGGAGCCTATTTCAGATTCTGTGTCTCCCTTTCTCTCTCTCTTTGCCCCTCCCTGCTCATGCGTGCTCACGCTCTCTCTCTCTCTCTCTAAAATAAATAAACATTAAAAATTATAAGGCTTTTGAAAAAAATGTATTAATAGTTTGATATTACAAAGAGTAAAAATTTACTCAGAATACAACCATCTTAATGTATAAAGGATTTTCATTTATTATATGAGCTCCTTCTCTTCTATTTCTTTAACACAGTAAGAAAACATGGTATATGCATGTAACGGGTATTTTTCAGCCTTGAAAAGGGAGGAAATCCTGCCATATGCAACGAGATGGATGGACCGGGAGCTAAGTGAGAGAAGCCAATCACAGAAGGACAAATACCGTATGATTCCTCTTACATGAGGAATCCAAGGCAGTCAAATTCATGGAAAGAGTGGAAGGTTGGTTGCCAGGGGAAGGGGGCAATGGAGAGTTACTGTTCAACAGTTGCACAATGTCAGCGCTACAAGGTAAGTTCCAGAGCTCTGGTGTACAATGTGGTGTCTATACTTAACAATCCTGTTGTGTGCGCTTAAAAATGCGTTAAGAGGGTAGGTTGCATGTTGACTATTGTTCCCACAATTGAAAAAAATACCTACTGAAGAATGTTATCCTTTATCATATTTTTTGCTTTTACACACAATGCTGCGATGACTATCTCATAAATGAATTCTTATGCCTTTAGGTAAAAAGGTCAGTTAGATAAACTGCAGAAATTATACATTCAGTCTTTCAGTTGGTGCTTTCTCTATATCATCAGTGCCTTAGAAATGGACTTTTTCATTGTTAATTAAGTTAATGCATTGATAGAAATTTTACACTGAGACATTCTCTTTTGTAAATCCACATCTTCAAGTACCTTACTAAAGATTTTTTTTTTTTAGTTTTTTGATTGAAGAAGGATGTTTATAGCACTGAGATGCAACCCATGGTAAGGCAAGGGGATGAGTCATACATAGCAGGATGCAGCCAGGCTGTGGCTGCATGGCCATCAGAAGTCTCAATAGAAAAGCATTTAAAATCTTTTTAACTAAATGGCAGGAAGTAGACTTAAATGGCTAAGTATTTGGTTTGAGCATTTCACTGACCAATGTATAAAAACCAAAGCATCTGAGGGGCGCCTGGCTGGCTCAGTCAGTTGGGCGTCCATCAGACCTCTGCTCAGGTCGTGGTCTTGCGATTTGTGAGTTTGAGCCCCGCCATCAGGCTCTGTGCTGACAGCTTGGAGCCTGGAGCCTGCTTCAGATTCTGTGTCTCCCCCTCTCTCTGCCCCTCCCATGCTCATGCTCTGTCTCTCTCTGTCTCTCAACAATAAACATTAATAAATAAATAAACAAACAAACAAACAAAGCATCTGCGAGTTGGAAAGGCTCTGAGGGTTATCTGTATCTCACCACCTCCTTAGAGTTGAAGAAATCACTGCACAAAAGACCCACGAGTGGATGGTGGCCCCCCTTCAGCTCCAGCTATTGGGGGCTTAGCATCTCATCTGGGAGCTTGTAATTCCATTACTAGACAACTCTTACTGTTAGACATTCCTTCTTTCCAATGAACTAAAATCAATTCCTGTAATTGATTTTACAGGATTTTACAATTCCCAGATCCCAGTTAGACCCACTGGAACAACACTGGATAAGCCTATTCCCTCAGCTAAAACAAGAATATCTGTCATTTAGAAATCAGCTCTCCTATTTCTATCCCTAGTTCCTTCAATTCTTATCTCAGTTTTTTGTTTGTTTGTTTGTTTGTTTGTTTTTGAGAGAGAGAGAGAGAGAGTACGAGTGGGATGAGGGCCAGAGAGAGGGAATCCCAAACAGGCTCTGTGCTGTCAGTGCAGAGCCCAATCTGGGGCTTGATCCCACAAACCACAAGATCATGACCTGAGCCGAAATCAAGAGTTAGATGCTCAACTGACTGAGTCACCCAGGCACCCCTACTCTTATCTCAGTTCTAACCCTGCATCATTCTATTCCACTTCCTTCTTCATGTGAATGGAGTTTGTTACTGACCCTCTTTTTTTTTTTTAATTCTTTTTTTTTAACATTTATTTATTATTGAGAGACAGAGAGAGACAGACCATGAGCGGGGAGGGGAGGGGAGGGGCAGAGAGAGAGGGAGACACAGAATCCGAAGCAGGCTCCAGGCTCTGAGCTGTCAGCACAGAGCCTGACGCAGGGCTCAAACCGGGAGATCATGACCTGAGCCCATATTGGATGCTCAACCGACTGAGCCACCCAGGCGCCCCATGTTACTGACCCTCTTTTAAAAATGGTATACAGGAGAACACGGTATTTCAGGAGACAGCTGGCCAACAGAACGGATTACTTATTCCTATGATCTGATATTTCTACACTATTGAGTCTCTACTTTCTTCTGCTTCTTCTGTTTTAGATTATGTAACTTAATTCCCTCCTTTATGTTCCTTGCTCCAGGAGCAATTGAAATAAACCAAAACAATGCAAAAACAAAATAAAGATACCACATAGCACTGAATACTATTTACTAGGTAAGTTTCAAAAGGTAGTTGAGAAAAATTAGAATGGGGGGCGGGGAGGGGCGGCGGCAGGGGCTGTCTCAACAGAGAAATTCTATGCATAAGAATCCAGAGAGTAAATTACCTGATAATTGAAATTCTATTTGCTTGTGGAATTTTGCCAAGTAAAACTATGGTATGATCACAGTTGGAAACAGACTCCTTTAAATTGCTATTATCTCATCAAGATAAACATTTTAACTTGTTGTCAATTTAAAATACCTAACTATCTAAACTCAATGACATAGGCACACATAGGCAAACTACCCAGGGTAGTTACAAGAAGCAATCGCAGTGCACTCCTATTTGTTTGGGAGAAACAGAATATTAATTAAAAGCTCTGGTTAAGTCGGTTACCCCTTATAAATAATTAATTTTCAATTACTTGGAAGACAATCACAGAACAGCTATTTACATAAACACTCAGAGCAGAGTGCACGTAGAACCACAACTCAGCCTTCCTCCAATGTTCCTGAATGCTTTAAGCCAGGTTCTCACTAAGAAAATCAATTATCTCAGCCCAGGGTTACGTACAAAGCAGGGAATGAGCTCACACCAATATACCAGTAATTGGTAACCATCTATCCCAGTTTTCTAAGACAATCCCAACCTTATGTATTTTTTTTTTCCAATATAGGCAATTCTTTTAAAATACAGTTAAACAGGGGAGCCTGGGTGGCTCAGTCACTAAAGCGTCTGACTTCGGCTCAGGTCATGATCTCGCAGTTTGTGGGTTCAAGCCCCGTGTCAGGCTCTGTGCTGACAGCTCAGAGCCTGGAACCTGCTTCAGATTCTGTATCTCTCCCTCTCTCTACCCCTCCCATGCTCATACTCTGTGTGTCTCTGTCTCTTAATAATAAACATTAAAAAAAAATTTTTAAATACAGTTAAATAGACGTAGATTCTCTGCCTTAGTAATTCTCTACCTTAGTGATAATACCTATATGACATACTCACAAATCAAAACAAAACTGTGACATGTCCTAGTATTTGAAGAAAAATTATTATAACTGTCCCACAACTAGCAAACCACCTTAAAAACCTCCCTAACACAGAAACACATATATATACAAAAATACACATGACCACATTATTTATAATTTAAAAAAACTGAAAACAACCTAATAAACTAACAAAATAAATTACAGAACATCTACATAATGTAAGCATTTACAAAGATGATGTAGGGGCCCCTGGGTGGCTCAGTTAAACGTCTGACTCTTGATTTCAGCTCAGGTCATGATCTCACGGTTCGTGGGTTCGGGCCCCACGTCGGGCTCAGTGTTGACAGCTCGATGGAGCCTGCTTGGGATTCTTTCTCTCCCTCTCTCTCTCTGCCTCTCCCCCCTCAAAAAATAAACATTTAAAATATAAAATAAAATAAAATAGTGTATATCTAGCTAACAATACATAAATATTATATTAGATATAATTCTATTTTTTTATATTTAGTATACACTTGCACAGAAAAATGTTTGAAGCCTATACACCAAAACTAGTAAATCATCTTATAGGCAGAAGGAAGGACTTCAGGTAGTTTTTGTTATTGTTTTGTATATATTTTCCAATTTTTAACAAATAAGCAAAAAGCAAATGACAAAACGCTTGTAGCATTTTTTAAATATCAACTAATGGTTTATTTTCTGTCATTTGTCTCTCAGGAGTCATAGAAGTTTATCGCATTAAAATCTCTGAAGATATATATACCTCCATATATCTACACACACACACACACACACACGCACACACGCGCGCACGCACACAGAGTCATTTGTAAAAAGCCATTCCAAGGGTTTCTGATATGCCCCAGAGGTAAAATGCTTTCCACATAAAAGAGACACTAGTCTAGACTTTGGTGAGAGAGGCAGACTTGTCAAGAGTTATTACTGGAAACAATTTCCTCAAAGAGAATATAGTTCTGGAACTAAACATCTCACCAGAAATCAGAATAGATGTTTAACCTTTGAGATTTGTCCAAAATGGGCCTTTTCTTGGTTGAAACTCTCCCAGCCCCAAATGCCTACAACTCACAGAATTCTCTCTCAGAAAATAAAACTGACCACTCAATTAGCCAAAGTGAATTCTCATTCTCTTTTTCCTCTAAGGCAGCATCTTCCCACATTTCTTACAGGACATACGTAGCACTTTTTGGAGATTCTGTCGTGACTACAGGGAGTTTCCTTTAATGTCTCTAGTTAAGTTTTTTGATAAATTTGATGAGTTCCAAAATACAGTTCCAAATGTTGCTTTCCAAGATGAAAAAATTTTAATGTCTTCACTTACTCTAAAAATTTCACCATATTCAAATCCCAACATGCCTTCATGCACCCGTAACTTTGCCAAAGCCAATTTATACCATACTGCCGGCCCACAACCTAGAGAATGAGTAACTTCTGAGTGGGCAGAGGGAACTGGCTAAGCAGCTGCGGAGGAAGGAGATCCCTTACCAGATCAGTCTCCTATAAAGAAAACCAAGTCCTGTCCATGCATGCAGGTGACTAACCCTACACCAGAATACCACCAGTTTGGGGAAAGATGAGATGGTATTCCTTCATTCAGCACATATTTACTGATCGCCTCCCACATGCCAGGCACCATTCTAGGCAGTGGAGATTCTGTAACGCATAAAACAAGACAAAAATCCTGGTCTCATTGATCATACATTCTAATGTATGCGAGAGACAAGTTCGACAAAAATAAAGCAGGAATGTGCAGTCAAGTCACAGATGGGAACAAGGCAGGGGACAAGGAAGGTTGCTCTGAGAAGGTGCACTTGAGTGAAGATAAGAAGGAAAGGAAGCAATAACCCATGAGGATATCTGAAGGAAGATCATTCTATGCTGACAGAACAGCAAGTGCAAAGGTCCTGAGGCAGGAGGTGAGGGAGGACATACTTCCCATAGCAGTGAGGAGGCCCTCTTGCCTCAGAGGTTATAGAAGAACATCAGCTTGAATCTCAGCTTGAGAGGGAAAGCCACTAGAAGGTTTTTGAACAGAGGAGTGACATAACCTGATTTACATTAAAAAAAATTTTTGTTTTAATGTTTATTTTTGAGAGAGAAAGAGGGGCATGAGGGAGGGGCAGACAGAGAGTGAGACATAGAATCTGAAGCAGGCTCCAGGCTCACAGCTGTCAGCACAGAGCCCGAAGCCGGGCTTGAACCCAAGAACTGTGAGATCATGATCTGAGTCAAAGTGAGACAACCAACCAACTGAGCCACCCAGGTGCCCCTGATTTACATTTTTTTTTTTTTAAGTAAGCTCTATGCCCATCACCCAACACGGAGCTTGAACTAATGACCCAGGGAGTGAGCCACCCAGGCACCCCAAAATGATTTACTTTTTTTTTTATTTACTTTTTTTTTTAGGTTTATTTTCCTTGAGAGAGAGAATGAGCAGTGTAGGGACCAAGAGAGGATCCCAAGGAGGCTCCATGCTGTCAGCATGGAGCCCAACATGGGGCTCAAACCCACAAACAGGGAGATGATGAGCTGAGCTGAAATCAAGAGTCCGAGGGACACTTTACCAACTGAGCCCCAGGCACCTCTGATAAACATTTTTAAAGGATTACTGTAGCAACAGCCTTGAGAACAGACTGAAAAGGGATAGTTAGCAGTTGACAGCAGCTGAGAAGTTTCTGTAGTAATCCAGGCAAAGAGGTGTCTGAGGTCTAGGGTGGTAGCAATGATGATGGTGAAAAGTGGTCAGATTGGGGATATATCTGAAGGTAGATGCAACACAATTTGCTGGTGGGTAGTCTGTAAGACGTGAGAGGAAGACAGTCAAGGAGGACTCTAAGGGTTTTGGCCTCCACATAAAACATTTTAATGTGTATTTGGGTGTAACTACTGCTGAAACGCTGAAAACAGGCTTGGAAATCCAGGGCCAAGGGGACTGTAAGCTATAAAAGGTCCTCTACAGGGACCTGTAAACCTATAGGCTTCTAAGACTCCATGAAACACCCAACTTACAAATAAATTCACTGCAATAGCTAGTCACTTAGAAAATGTTAATGCTGACCTAGTTTTACTCACTCCCACTCGCGTCTTTGCAGAGGTACATTTTTAAGAAACGTGTTTGTCCTCATAAATCACTAATAATACATTCTTTAGTTCTCACTCTTAGTAACTTCTCTGCAGCCACAACGAACTCCCTTCCTTGGAGAAGTTCTCTGCACTGCTCTGCGGGTACTCCTACCTTACTGATTCCTTCCCTGATTGTACTTTCTCATTCAACACACCTTGATGCTGATATTTTGCAAAGTTCTATCCTCCTTTATTTTTTCTTCTGTCTCAAAGCCTTTCGCTCAACAATTTTAAATCACTTCACGCAACAATCCCTTGAAAGAGCACACAGATTTCCATCTCTAGCTTGACTCTCTTTGGACCATAGTTTGCTATTTCAAGTGGCATCCTCGACAAATGTGCTTTTATATCCTGCAGCCTCTCAGATTCACTGAGTCCTAAACTAAGGTTCTAATCTTCGCTTGTTCTCATTGGCTAAAGAGAAGGGAGCATAACTTTGAAAGACAGCTTGGACTTACTTTGATAGCTAATATGGAACAACATAAGACTGGTGAGTTTCCTGATATCTTTCCCTCTGAATTTACATAACATGTTATCTGTCACAGTATAATGTCACACTCTACCTGATCGAAAGATAAAAAGTGACATAGCCTATTTATATATCTATATATATATACTATATATACACATACTATGATATATACTATTTACCATCAATCTGATTGCTTTAGATTGCTTTAACTTCTCTATTAGACCATATAATCATTTAGGACCTATATGATTCAGTTTATATAACTTCTGCATAGTACCAGTGCACACAGACTTTGTGCGCCGAATTTTGCACACAGAAGGGCCACAATATTTGCTGTATCAGAAACAAATGCAGGGGCGCCTGGGTGGCTCAGTCAGTTAAGTGTCTGACTTCAGCTCAGGTCATGATCTTGGGGTTCATGAGTTCGAGACCCGCAGACAGCTCGGAGCCTGAAGCCTGCTCCGGATTTTTTGTCTCCATCTCTCTCTCTGCCCCTCCTCAGCTCGCTCTCTGTCTCTCTTTCAAAAATAAATAAACATTAAAAAAAATTAAAGAAAAAGAAACAAATGTAAAAGACGGTGGGAAGTAACCAAACATCAAAGCCAACTCATTAATAATTTCGTCAAAAGGCACTTCCTTTTAAACTCTCTAAATACCATTACCACTTGGATGGCACTTTCTTCATTCTGCAATTAACAAAGACTACTTACAAATAAAGAGCCTTTCTGACATACTTCATGAGGGCCTTCAATTCCTACCTTGAGCCACAGGAAGCAACGCATTTCTTCAAAATATAAACAAAAACAAATGAAAAACAAACAAACAAAAAACATGAGCAAACAAACCAACCTTAAGAGTCTATTCTGAGGACAGATTTTTAAACATCAAACAGCTTTATATTCTCATCTTCTAAATCCAAAATATACCCTCTCAGATTTCTATATGCACCATGCAATTTCCTTATTAAAATGATCAAATCCATTCTTCCCTTGCTACTGAAAGTGAGGCCACCAACAGTACCACCAACACCAGCAGCTGGTCAGAAAAGCAGACCGAAGGGCCCTCCCCAAGCTACTGAAGCAGACAAGCTCTTCAGGTCAAACAGTGGAAGGACAGCTCTGTCCCACTGCCAGAGTTACATTTTGAAAACAGTCCTCAAAATGTCGTTCTCTCATCAAAAACCATCAATGGCCACAAGATAAAATCCAAACATCTTAGCAGGAAGTGAAGGGTCTTCATTACATAACTGCAACTATCTTCCCATTAAATCAATAAACACATGCTGACCGCCCGATATATAGCAGGCACTTTCGCAGATAGCAAGGATGTACCTGCTCTCATGGAGCTTCCTCCCAGTGGGGTAAACTCTGCCTCATCACCTGTGCTCTGGTCACCATTCACCCTTTTCCAATTGTATCCATGCACTTTACTGACTTCATGCCAGGGTTCACACTGTTCCCTTTATCCAGAATTTCTTTTATACCTTAAAAACTCCTTTCAACTCAAAGACCACCAATAAAACCACTTCCACACATCCCGTGGCCTGTCCCTGACTAAATACCAACCAGGCGGATATACTCTCTCCTTTCTCTGGGCTCCCATTTATCCTCTAACACAGTGAGGGTTGCACCCTTAAATTGTGATTCATATTTAAATATCTCTTTCTAGTCCACTGGGTGATGTGTGCACCTCAAGGTCAGGACCATATATTATTCATCTTCATAGCCTTGGCACCTAGCACATGGCTTGGAACTAAAAAACAATTAAATGTTTTCCAAAATGCAACTCGGAGACAAATATGGTCTTTTCCTCTAGATCTTTTTTTTCAAAATGATCTTTTTTTGTCTTTTTTTCAAAATGACATTATTTTAAATGATGGAAAATATTTTTTTTTACATTTTTTATTTATTTTTAATAGAGACAGAGCACAAGTGGGGGAGGGGCAGAGAGAGACAGAGACACAGAATCCAAAGCAGGCTCCAGGCTCCGAGCTGTCAGCGCAGAGCCCGATGCAGGGCTCGAACCCACAAACCGCAAGATCATGACCTGAGCCGAAGTCGGAGTCTTAACCGACTGGCCCACCCAGGCGCCCCTAAATGATGGAAAATATTATTTGAAGATGTAATTAGAATTTTAGGAAACATCATTTAAATAAGTGACTGTAAATGAAAGAGGTAATTAAGATAGGTAATACAACTGCTATTCTGAAACAAAGCTTAAATGTTAATAAAAGTGATTATTTGGGTCCATTTCATAAACTCCTCCCTAAGGCAACTCCAAAGATATCTTGAACCAGGGCACCTAGGTGGCTCAGTCAGGTGACTTGTCTGACTCTTGGTTTTAGCTCAGGTCATGATCTCACAGTTACTGGGATGGAGGCCTGCATCTGGCTCCAAAGCGCACACCTGTTTGGGATTCTCCCTCTCTCTCTGCCCCTCCCCTGCTCATGTGTTCCCTCCCTCCCTCTCTCTCTCAAAATAATAAATAAACACTTAAAAACAAATGTCTTGAGTCATGACAGTATCACTGTAACATTTTTATCCTAGAGTAACGGTTAGAACATTCTTTGGAATATATCAATTCTGGCACGCTTCTTTAAAACTAAATAGAATCCCGCTTCCAGCAGGTAAGACTTCTGTTAGGAAGACCACATTTTCAGGAACCTCTTTATTTCTTTTACCAGATAAAAGCAAAACTATTCAGATTGGAGACAGGCTACCAGAACCCCTTCCTACCATTCTTCCTCCTCCCACCCCACACCCTTGGCCTCTGAGGCACCCTCCACACGGAACCCCTAGATTCTCCAGGAAACATTCAGAACACAAAGGACCAATAAAAAGAAAACCGAAGTATAACATGGGGATTTGTCCTGATCCCTAATATTAGGGCCTTGGAAAAGTACTGTGTGGGCCTCAGTTTCTTCGTACCTAAAATAAAGCTTAGGTTCTGAAAATGCTATTATTTTCAAACATCTTCAATGCTGGAGACAGAGCATGTAATAATTTACCTGAATCCCAGGGGCTCTTTCAGGGTGCATACACATGGTTACTACCTGAATTCCACTTAATCAAGTAACCATCATTAAATGCTTTTCAACATTCATACCTCAAATACGTATATTCATTTCTAAATTATATATAATGTCAAAATCTATAAAATTTCACTTTCTCTTTCAGCTAAAAATAAATATATTCTATAGTGACCTGGGCCATTGCCTCTGGTGCCCAATGACTGGGAGGCGAGTGGAGTCTGGCACCGATATAAAGGAGCAGGCCCAACCACGTGAAGGACACGGTGCTGGGGGGGGGGGGGGGGTGGGGGGTGAAGATATGTAGCAGGAGTCCCTGCCCTGAAGAAGATTATATGCTTTAAATATGTACAATTATATTTCCCAATTATAGCTCAATAGAGCTGGAGGGCAAAATGGAGCCTCCTCCCTCTCAAAAAAGAAAGAAAATATAAAAATACAGAGAACGTTTTTACCACGTGTGGAGCTGTGCTTCTCAAATTGGAGAATGCACAGGACTCACCTGGGGATCTGGCCCCAAGGCATCTTCTCCATCAGTACTTCTGTTCTGAGGACCAGCCCCCAGGTGACACCGTGGACCACCTTGGAGCAGCAAGAGGTAGAGAATATATTCTCTGTACCAATATGCTTCCTAAAGGGGCTCATTTTGAGAATATACAATCTAAAAATTCACTGTGGGCTTTTTGTTTGTTTTTGTTGTTGTTTTTATTTCAACTGGGAAAACTGCACAAAGCCAGACCCTGGCTCAAAGCCCGGGATCCCAGCCACACGCCTCTTAAAAATAGGTTTTCAAAATGCCTAGCATTTTTTCAAAAAAAGAATAGGATATTTGGCTAAAATTCTAGCAAAGTTCTTGATAACGGTCCAATTATTTTTTTTTATTAACTTCATCCTTATTTCAGTTTTCACTTCCCGCTCTACCCTGTCATTAAAATGTGTCACAAAACTGAGAAATCTCTACTGCTCTTGCTCGCCAGGTAGACGAAATCCCTTCTGCCATCTGCTTGTCTCCTACAAAGCAAAGGAAGACTTTTCTCCTGGCAAGTTTTCTAAATTCTTTTGTTTTTGTTTGTTTGTTTTTTATTTCAGCTTTACTCAGGTATACCTAACATATAAAATTATGAACTATTTTAAGCATACACCATGGTGCCTCAATATACATCTACATTATGAGAGGATCTCCCCCATCTAGTTAATTAACATGTCCACCACCGTACTTACTTGTTTGTTCATTTATTTACTTAGGTAGAACATTTAAGTTGTCTTAGCAAATTCAATTTGAGAATGCAGTGTTATCACCACGTTCTGCATTACAGTCTCAGACCTTATTCACCTAATAGCTGAAAGTTGGAACCCTTTTACCAACCTCTCCCTCTTTCTAAATTCTTTAAGATTCCCAATGGCACAAAATATCGTGCCAGGGAGTAATGGAATCAGAAAACCAAGCACTTTTGGACTTTCTGAAAGTTCACGGTAACTTCAAATCATCATCCCAAAGAGAGGGCAATTAGGAGTCTTCTTTGCAAAGCAAAAACTATTTAACAACAAAAACTAGAATTTAAGTACAGAAGGTCAACTTCAAAAGAATTCAGGATGCAAAGATATTTTCAGACAACCAGGCAGTAAACTGATTTTCAAAGACTGTACTCTCAGTATTAAAATGACTCCAGAAGGGGCACCTGGGTGGCTCAGTCAGTTGAGTGCCCGACTTGGGCACAGGTCATGATCTCACAGTCTGTGGGTTCAAGCCCCGCTTCAGGCTCTGTGCTGACAGCTCAGAGCCTGGAGCCTGCTTCAGATTCTGTGTCTCCCTCTGTGTCCCTGCCCCACTCTCTCTCAAAAAATAAACATTAAAAAAATTTTTTTTAATTTTTTTTTTTTAATAGCTCAAGAAGAAAGCATATGCTTTCTTTAGGGTTTAGTGGGCTTTTTTCCTTGTTCAAAATTCTACTTTCCTATTATTTTCTTACTTTAAAAACCATTTTCATTCTCTCTCACATTCACTATCTCTGGAGCAGTATCCTTGACAAATTCTTCACAATTGCCCATGAGTATTCCAGCACAGGAACAGGTTGGCAAGTCAAAACCTGTGCAAACACCACCTGTTGAACTTCTGTAAGGTAATGACATATGCATCCTGAGCTCTATTCATCATCATTCCCTTGCTGAGACTTTGCTAAAATTCTTAAGTGCAGCAAGAGAGACTTTCAAACAGCTTTCTCCAGGCTCTTCATTTTATAGGTGAGGTTAATGGACTCCCTCAAAGCTATGCCGCTACTGAAACTGGGTCTCCTGGTTTTCTCATCTGGGCAGTTTTAAATTTTCCACAGGCAGGCTGAGGCAGCCAATTTTGAGAAATAAAAGCCATTCATAAACATTTACCTTAGAAGTTACCAACAACAAGAAATTCTATGACAAGGACAAAGACTGAAAAAGAAAGGGCAGACGTCACACTGAATATTTGGGGCCAGCTACTCGCAGAACTGAATTTAGAACAGCAACTTCCCCCTCATCTATTCTACCAGGCCAGGTTCCACAGCAAATCTCTGCTGTTCAGCAAAGGAAGGAAATCCGTTTTTATTGAGTACAACCGAGTACAAGCAGAGCAAAAGACAATCAGTGAAGGATCACTCGTAACTACAAGAATTCAAGTTCAATTCTCAGAAAAATTTAGACTATGCAACTGCTAAAAATATGAACAAAGACCACTGAACCTTAGTTAAGACATTCATGTATTATTTAATGATATACTTCTATTTTATTTTATTTGAGAGAGAGAGAGAGAGAGAGGGCGGGGGTAGAGGGGGGGGAGGGAGGGAGGGAGGGAGGGAGGGAGGGAGGGAGAGAGAGAGAGAGAGAGAGAGAATCTTAAACAGGCTCTAGGCTCTCAGCAGGGACCCCAATGTGGGCCTCGATCCCACAACTCTGGGATAGCGATCTGAGACTAAATCGAGAGTGGGATGGAGGTTCAACCAACTGAGCCACCCAAGCGCCACTATACTTTTATTTTATATTGGAGGAAATTAAAAGAGGCATCTCAGGGGTGCCTCATTGGCTCAGTCAGTTGGGCATCCCACTCTTGATTTCCGCTCAGGTCATGATCTCACAGTTTGTGAGTTTGAGCCCCACATCGGGCTCCACGCTGACAGGGTAGAGCTTGCTGGGGATTCTCCCTCTCTCCCTCTCTCTCTGCCCCTCACCTGCTCATGTGCACGTGCACCCTCTCTCTGCACTCCTCTCAAAACACTGACAAATGTTTATCAGAAAGTGTAATTAAAAAGACTTTTTAAAAAAAGAAAAAAAGAAGCATTCCAGATTGAAGAACGTTGAAAGCCCCATGTAACTCCATGAGAGCAGGGTTTCTGGAGTGTTCGTGGCTATGTTCCAGGGCCCAGAAGAGTGACAAACACGGAGCAGGTGCTCCACATACAAGTGAATGAATGACTCCAAGGGGGAAAGGGAAAAAGAGAAGAAAGCTACAGGGCACAGAGAGATACATTAAATCCACCGGGGTTGGGGCGCCTGGATGGCGCAGTCGGTTAAGCGTCCGACTTCAGCCAGGTCACGATCTCGCGGTCTGTGAGTTCGAGCCCCGCGTCAGGCTCTGGGCTGATGGCTCGGACCCTGGAGCCTGTTTCCGATTCTGTGTCTCCCTCTCTCTCTGCCCCTCCCCCGTTCATGCTCTGTCTCTCTCTGTCCCAAAAATAAATAAAAAAAAAAAAAAAAAGTTGAAAAAAAAAAAAAACATTTAAATCCACCGGGGTGGCTGTTTATGGGATGGGAAATGGGAATACAGTGTAATAAACAGATAAACCAGAACTGAACTTCATATGGATCAATGACAGATAATAAGCCATGACTTGAGGTTCAGCCAAGGAAAAGAGAGAAAACCTTGGGAGAAATAGGAAAAGGCAGGGATAGAGAAGAATGCTTAACCTTTAGGCATTAGCAACTGACTCCTCTACCTTCAGAGGCCTCAAAAAACAAGCTGTGGGGACAATGCCTACCTTTAGGTTCTCAGTCCCCCACTTATTGACAAATATTTGTCAGTAAGAATGATTAAACAGGCAACTCCAAATAATAATTACTATTTTGGAAAGAAGGAATCTTAGAATCCCATTTACCTATATCCTATCTTTAAAAAAAAAAAAGTGTGCATTTTCAGATTAACCTGAACTAACCTGAGGATGAAAACAAATAATACTACAGCAAGATACCAAAAACAACATGGTACTATTTCCTCAGCCAGTTGTCACTAGTAAGCCACGCAAATTTGGATACATGAGAGTTTTTTTTAAACATCCAGAACATAAACATAGTATTTTCTGCAAATACTGTCTTATCACCATTCTAATGTTGTATTATAATATTCCCTCTATCACAAGCTCTGACCTCCAAAGAAAGCATTACATAAGAGATTCTGCTTTTACTCATGAACTCAGTTTATATATTACTAAATCTAATTATCTTAAAGGCTAATTCTTTTTTTTTTTTAATGTTTTTATTTATTTTTGAGACAGAGCAAGACAGTGTGAGCAGGGGAGGGACAGAGAGAGAGGGAGGGAGACACAGAATCTGAAGCAGGCTCCAGGCTCCAGCTGTGAGCACAGAGTGCAACGCAGGGCTCGAACCCACAAACCATGAGATCATGACCTGAGCTGAAGTCAGACGCCCAACTGACTCGCCACCCCAGGCACCCCTAAGAGCTAATTGTATACCATAAATAATAACACCGACTTTCAAGAGTTAAGAGCTTGAAAATAAGTTAAGTTATAAATAAATAAGGGTTTTTTTGTTTTTGTTTTGTTTTGTTTTGCTAAGTTGGCTTCACAACTCAGCATGAAGTCCAACACGGGGCTTGAACTCCTGACCATGAGATCAAAACCTGAGCTGAGATCAAGAGTTGGAAACTTAACTGACTGACCCACACAGGCACCCCGGTTCTTTTTTTTTTTTTTTTTTTTTTGCAGGTGGGATTGTGGGTTTTAGGGTTTTGTATTTTTGTTTTCTTTCTCTAAAGAGATCTTCAGTTATCCTGATTCTAACTGCATTCATTCATTTATTTTTAACTGAAATATAATTGAGATGTAATTATGTTAGTTTCAGGTGGACAATGTAATGATTCAATATTGTATATATTGTGAAATTGTCACAATAGGTCTAGTTAACATCTAACACCACATATAGTTACAATTTCTTCTGATGAGAACTTTAAAGATCTACATTAAGCAACATTCAAATACACAATACAGTATTGTTAACTATAGTCACCATGCTGTAGGTTACATCCCAGGTCTTATTTATTTTATAACTAGAAGTGTGTACCTTTTGACACCCTTTACCCATTTCACCCACCATGCCCCTCCCTGCCTCTGGCAACCACCAATCTCTTCTCTGTATGTATGAGTCTTCTTCATTTTAAGATTCCACATATAAGTGAGAACCTATGGCATTTGTCTTTCCCTGGCTTATTCCACTTAGCAGGATGCCCTCAAGGTCCATCCATACTGTTGCAAATGACAAGAGTTCCTTCTTTTTTTTTATAGCTGAGTAGTATTCCATTGTAAACAAATACACCACATTTTCTTTACCCCTTCATCCCCTGATTGACATTTAGATTGCCTCCAGGTCTTAACTAATGTGAATAATGCTCCAATGAACATGCAAGTGCATCTATCTCTTCAATATCCTATTTTTGTTTCCTTCAGATAAACACCCAGAAGTAGGATTGCTGGGGACCTGGGTGGCTCAGTTGGTTAAGTGTCTGACTTCCACTCAGGTCATGACCTCAGGGTTCCTGAGTTCAAATCCTGCATCAGGCTAGCTGCTGTTAGCACAAAGCCTGCCTCGGATCTCTCACTCTCTCTCTGCCCTCCCCCTGCTCATGTGCTCTCTCTCAAAAATAAATAAACAGAACAAAAAAAAAAAAAAGGACTGCTGGATCATATGGTAGTTCGATTTTAATTTTTTTGAGAAACCTCCACCTGTTTTCCGCAGTGGCTGCACCAATTTACATTCCTATCCACGGGGCACCAGGGCTCCCTTTTCTCTACATCCTTGCCAGCACTTGTTGTTTCTTGTCTTTTTGAGAAATACCATTCTGTCAGGTGCAAGGTGATATCTCATGTTCCTAATTTTAAAATCTTCTGTGTAATAAGAGCACTGTATACTTTTTACACTTTTAACACTGTGACAAGACATCTCATGGGAGCCTCACCCGAAGCAGACAGGACAGGTATTAGTTTCACTAAGAAAAATGGGATACAAAAAGCTTAAATAAACAACACAGTTCTTGCCAAAGCAAGGGCTAAAAAAAAAAAAAAAAACAGGTCTCCAAAACATATATTTAGCTTCAAATTTCATCATTAGCTCAGTATTTTTCCACTTCAACAAACACCCTCGCAATCACTTACAAAAGAGGACAGTGAAAGAGGGGTTTGCAAAGGGAAGGAAGCCCAGATAAGCATCCCAAGTGCAACTCCATGCAAACAAACACTTGTTGGAAGCCTGTCACACATGGGGCACTGTTCTAGATGCTGCGGCTTCAGCAATGAACAAGACACATTCCCAGCCCTCCCAGAGCTTACTTTCCAGTGAAGGACAAATACATGATATAATACCAGGAAATAACAAGTGCTATAAAAAGAAATGCAGGCTTCACTTATAAGAGGAATCTGCAAAGGCCAAACTCATAAAAACAGAGTAAAATGTTTACCAGGGGCTGGGAGGTACTGGAACAGAAGTGTTGTTTAAAGGTACAAACTTGCAACCAGTAAATAAATGCACAGTATAGTGAATACAAAGATAGTACATTACAATCATCAGACTTGCTAAGAGACTGGATTTCAATTATTCCAAGCCACAAAAAAATGATAATTATGTAACATGATAGAGGTAGTAACTATTGCTACAGTGGCAATCATATTACAAAACACACCTGCATCAAATCAACATGTTGTGCACCTTGTATTTATGCAATGTCATATGCCAAATATATTTCAATTAAAAAAAGAAATGCAGGTTACACAACACTACAAATACGCTACTCCGTAAGCATACTAACCACCAATGAACCATACACTTTAAGGTGGTCAGCAGTGTGGCCTGTTTTTAAAATGCAGCTTATGGGGCGCCTGAGTGGCTCAGTCAGTCAAGTGTCCAACTCTTCATTTCATCTCAGGTGATGACCTCACAGTCCTGACACTGGGCCTTGCCTGCATCAAGCTTGGCGCTGAACATGGAGCTTAAGATTCTCTCTCTCTCTCCCTCTGCCCCTCCCCTGCACATGCACACACGCACACGCACGCATGCACTCTCTCTGTCTCAAAAAATACAAAAGTAAAACGCAGCTTATCAGTGGAGTTGGGTACTGAACTTCACGATTCTGTGCTACTTTAAACCCCTACCCAAGTGAAGATGGCAGATTGATTATACATCCTCATCTGGTACCCAGAATGCCAGCAGACAGGCTTCTGGACTCTAGGGAGCTCTGATAAACTGACCAACTCAAGATAAAAAGACCCACAATATTGACAATGGACGTTCCCCAACAGATGGTCCTAAGAGATCACCTATAGTGGGGTTCAGAGTACAAGCTTTCCTCCCCCTGTTCCTGAACTCAGTCATTTCTTCCCATAACTTAATCATAAGTAGACAAGCAGATATTTGAGAAAAGCTACTCACATGCAAGAAACAGACCAAATCAAACCAAAAAAAAAAAAGCAAATCAAGCAACCCAAAGACTATGCAAGAAGGAAAACACTTTCATGTATCAATCACCTCAGGGAAATATAACACTGGTGAAAGAGAGTATGACTTTTAAAAAAGAGCTCCAGAAAATTAAAATAATGATAGAAGTCTTAAAAATAATCAGTAGAAGGATGGGAAAATATAGTTAAGAAAAATCTTCCACAAAGTAGAATAAAAAATCAAGAAAGAAGAAAGGAAGAGAAGGGTGAAAAGATTAGAAGAACGGTCCAGGAAATCCAACATCTGAAAAATTTGCCTGAAGGAGAGAAGAAAGAAAGCAGATAAGAAAAATCATCAATAAAATCACTTCAGAAATTTTCCCAGGAATGTGTTTCCAAATACAAGGAGCTCCCTGAGTCTCCAGTAAAATGAATCAAAAGAAACCCAGAGCAAGTCACAGCACTGCCAAATTTCACCACATTTGGGGACAAAAAGACAATTCCAAAAATTCCCTCAGAAAAAAACTGGCCACATATTAACACGTAAGAAATCAAAATGGCTTCAGATTTCCTAACAGTAAGACAATGCCAGAAGGCAATGGAGCTTGCCTCCAAAATTCTAGAGGAAAATTTCCAACTGAGAACTCTATACTCAAACTACTCATCCAATGTGGATGTAGAATAAAGGTGTCTTCTGCAAGATCTCAAAACCTTCCACACACTCTTCCTCAGGATAAGCTCTTCCAAAATATGAGAGTAGGTCTGGAAAGAGAAATACAAGAGACACAGGACACAGAAGAAATGTGAAGGAATCCATAGATGAACGTGAAGAGGGATACCAGCATGACTCCTGTGTGTCCTCGACCCCGGGCAACCATCCAGACGACCAGCACCTATAGAGTGTGCACCCTGTCCCTGTGGGCATTCTCTGTTCAGGCACTATGTTCAGCAATTAATGTGCATCATCTCATTTAAATTCTATAGTAATCCTGTGAGATGAGCTACTATTAACTGTCATTATGGCTCTTTTGTACATGAGAAAACTGAGGTTCAGACAGATTCATTTCCCCAAATGTCACATGGCTGTGAGTGGCAGAGTTGAAAATTCACACCCAAACCTGTTAGCCTTTTACACCTGTGCTTGTGACCACTATAGGATACTGTGAGATGGAACAGACATTTGGAAACCTGAAGGAGGAGGGAAAGGAAACAAGGATAAGAAAGCAAAGAGGACAGGTACATGCAACAAGATATAAAGAAAGAGACTACCATTCATGGGTAACACTGTTATGTATTTATTTTCTGATTTCAACAACTTTTCCAAATTAAAAAAACAAAGAGGAAACAGATGAAGGAAGGGGGAGAGAGGAAAGTGGCAAGTGAAGGGGAAAATGGAAAGAAATAGGAAAAAGTCATAGCATTAAGAAATACAGTTGGAATGACATGCTCAGTCAGGACTTCAAAAAGTACAGTCTTTAATGGCACATCGTAATTCAAGTGACATTGGGTCCAATCCATTACTAAGTAATCACATCCAACAGGATCCCATATTCCTTCAACTCACATTTTCAGATTTCATCAAAATGCAACAGGTCAGAAAATCTAATAACAGGCACACTTAATCATTTTTAGATTCCTTTCTTAAGAGACTAGGTAAAATACATCATTCGGTTAATAATTTTCAACTAAAGCAAAAGTCTTGTATACTATATTCAATAGGCTTGAAAACCCCTACTCAATAAAACTAATTGCTAAATTAACTAGGTTCATGTTGGAGTCAGTAACAGAGGTCTGACTTGATTTGGGTGTTTTCCTTTGATTTTCTTCTCATACAATAATGTATGCTTAACTTCCATAAATATATACTTTGCCTTCAAGAGAACCTAATTTATCACATGTATTCTTTACTCTCACTCTCTCTTAACAGCTACTCTTCCCATGTAATCTCCAAAAAAACAGAAAACCAAGAACTATGAGCAATTCAAAAATCCTCATGGATTTGTGCAATTAAAAAACAGTTTAAATTAATTAATTAATTAATTAATTTTAAAAAATGAATAGATGGGGGCCCCGGGTAGCTCAGTTGGTTAAGACTCTTGATCTCAGCTCAGATCTTGATCTCAGGGCCGTGAGTCAAGCCCTGCATTAGGCTCTGCACTGGGCATCAAGCCTACTGTAAAAAAATAAAATATTAATTTTAGAACAATTCTGGGCTATTATTCATCTCAGTGAATAATCAAAGAAATCCAAAAGAATGTGGCATTGAAGTACAACATTTTGTCTACTGAATCACAAACTTTGAAAAAAGAAAAAGAGGCCCAGGGTGCTTGAGTGGCTCAGTTGGTTAAGTTACAGAGAGGGAGGGAGGCAAACCACAAGAGACTTTTAAATACAGAGAACAAACTCAGGGTGGATTGGCAGATGGGGAAATAGGGGAGAGGGGAAACTGGGTGATGGGCACTGAGGAGGGCACTTGATGGGATGAGCGTTGGGTGTTGTTTGTAAGCCAACTTGACAATAAATTATATTCATTAAAAAAAGAAAAAAGCATCCAACTTTTGATCTCAACTCAGGTAATGGTAATGATCTCACGGCTAGTGAGTTCGAGCCCCATATCAGGCTGTGCGCTGACAGCATGGAGCCTGGTTGGGAGTCTTATCTCCCTCTCTCTCTCTCTCTGCCCCTGCCCCTGCTCAAGCTCTCTCTCTCTCCTTCTCTCTCAAAAATAAATAAACATTAAAAAAAAAAAAAAGCCAGTATCTAAAACAGGTGAAATTGCTGTAACTATTTTGTGTCACAAAAAATTGGTACAAACTTTTTAGAAAGCTTTATAAAAAACATTAAAAAAATTATATTCTTTGACTCAGTGATCTTGGTGGAACTAGGAAATAACTGACCTGAAGCCAGGAAATAACTAAGAAAAAAAAATGCAGTAAGAAAATAGTCACTAGCTACAGTTAACTATTTACAAGCAAACCATTTAATAAAAGAGGGAATGATGAATAAGTAAATTATGTCCTACCAACTCCATAAGAGCACTACGAAATAGGTTAAACATTTGATAATTTTACATTTAACCCATTAAATTTTTTGAAAACAATAAAAAAATCAAATAAGGACATATAAACCAATCATAATTCTACCACTAAGGGATTACTACAGCTAAAATTGACACATGCTTTCTCCTATGTGACACAAACACATTTTTGGCACAATTAGTGTCATACCATACGAGTAATTTTGTTAAGAATTTACATTGTTTTTAATATTTTATAATATTAATAGTTTTACAACGCCACAATAAGCACCACTGTGTAAGTCTCAGGTTACTTTCTTAGGATAAACCCCTGGAAGAATTACTAAATTAGTTAAGTATGGAGAGTCTACTCATTTGTACTCCCAATCAGTGAGAATGAATATGAGTTGTTGGATTTTTTTTTAATTTTTTTTTTTAATGTTTGTTCATTTTTGAGAGACAGAGCATGAGTGGGAGAAGGGGCAGAGACAGAGGGAGACACATAATCTGAAGCAGGCTCCAGGCTCTGAGCCGTCAGCACAGAGTCCGATGCGGGGCTCAAACTCCCAGACCGCGAGATCACGGCCTGAACTCAAGTCAGACGCTTAACTGACCGAGCCACCCAGGTGCCTCTGAGTTGTTGGATTTTTTTAAAAAGCAGAGTGCAAATTTTAAAAAGTGCTATAATGAAGAGAATATATGTGAACAAACAGGAGAAGAGAACACACAAGTAATCTTATTTTTTAAAATTTCCTTTAATGTTACAGCTGTATTGCTTCACAATTTAAATTACTAATTTCATGGGCTAGCTTCAATGAAAACTATTATTCTCAGGGCTCTTTTCACAAGAACAGAATCCTTAAAGATTCATACCAAATAATATACCTCAGACCTATAGCTAAATTATTTCCATGGTATTTTTCACTCCAGAGATAAGAGAGTGTTATTCTGACCTACATACTAATTATCTTCTAGCAGGAATGCCATTCCTGGTCACAATGTTGAATTCCTTTTAAACTGGTTTTTGTTTAGCTGTGACCCTCAACATATCATCCTAATCCAACTGAAACCATGTAAGAGAGCCCATTAAAACTTCCCCCTAATTGTTTATGTTGTAAATATTTCATAAAACAAGTATATTCATATTTTAAAAATCAGAGCCAAGAGATGTTCCTAAGAAAGGCCATCACATTTTTAAATATTCCCTATTATTACAACCATATGCTATTTCCCACAGCAGTACGATAATCAAGTATCCCAACACACTACCAAATTCATTCCTACTAAGAGAAATAATATTCAATTTTAAATGAAATAACTATTTTGCTTGAAGTACTACACAAAGATACTTTGGGAGGTCAAAATGTGTGGGACAGGGCACCTGGGTGGCTCCATTGGTTAGGTGACCGACTTTGGCTCAGATCATGATCTCACAGTTCATGAGTTCAAGCACCGCGTCAGGCTCTGTGCTGACAGCTCAGAGCCTCAAGCCTACTTCAGATTCTGTGTCTCCCCTCTCTCTACCCCTCCCCTGCTCATGCTCTGTGTCTCTCTGTCTCTCAATAATAAATAAGCGTTAAAAAATTTTTTAAAAATGTGTGGGAGAAACAGACTGACCAGTAATAATTCGAATACAAGGCAGACTATACTAAAATACAGGGTCCCATAATATACTAAGATTGACTGCAGAAGGGCAGTGGGGAGAATAGTAGGATGACATGGGCTGCCTTGGTAAATACCACTTTTTTCTCATGGACAGCACTTATGCCAAGTCCCTTAACATAACTCTAAATAAAATGTGCATGATTAATTCCCAAAGGTCAATTCAATGTTCACCTACAACCAAAACAGCATAGTGGAAAGGATATGCACTATAAAGACAGTCAAGTCTGATTTCCTACCCATCTCTGCCACCAACTGGCTATGAGGATGACTGACAACAGTTCCAATCTACCAAAGCAGATGATACCTGTATGTCATTACTTAGCATGGCATCTGACATGCCAGAAGCATTCAATACATGTTTGTTGAATGGATGGATAGAGAGGTGGAATTACTTTGAGGATTACATGCGGAAATTCTCGCACCATTATAATAGGTACTTGGTAAATGGCAGCTGCCTTATCCTACCTACTTCCCTTCTGTCCCACATCTGCTGTGGGTTTCTGTCCCTCACAGAGGATCTCTTTCCATGGAATCCACTGTTATTCTTTCTGGAATAAATTCCAAATTCACATTTCTAGAAATGATAATCTGACCAGATATCAATAATGTTTTGTCATCTTTTCCTCCAAATTAGCTCCCCTTCTAAACTTCTTTTTTTTTCCTCAACGAAGCAACCAAAACTAAGCATCTACCAT
This sequence comes from Panthera tigris, assembly GCF_018350195.1. Taxonomy (NCBI): domain Eukaryota; kingdom Metazoa; phylum Chordata; class Mammalia; order Carnivora; family Felidae; genus Panthera; species Panthera tigris. The sequence continues at coordinate 52,751,222 of NC_056661.1, forward strand.
GAGTTCTATTCTGTGCTGGGCTGAAAATGCAGAATCCCACCTTCAATAATTTTATACCGAGGGGCACCTGGGTGGCTCAGTAGGTTGAGCGTCCAACTTCAGCTCAGGTCATGATTTCACATTCGTGGGTTCAAGCCCTGAGTGAGGCTCTGTGCTGACAGCTCAGAGCCTGGAGCCTGCTTCAGATTCTGTGTCTCCCTCTCTCTGCCCCTTCCCCGCTCATGCTCTGTCTCTCTCTCTCTCAAAAATGAATAAACGTTAAAAAATTTTTTTAATAAAAATAAAAAATAATTTTATACCTACTTGTAAATAATAAACTAACAACATCCAAAATAGAAAATAGTAAGCTGTTCATTCCATGTATCTAAAAGTTACTTAACTGAAAATTCAACTATATGTGATAAAAGTAGTTTTTCTCTGGTTTTTTGTTTGTTTGTTTGTTTTAAAGACTACAGGACAGCCATGATAGAAGTATACACACAAGTTTGGAACTAGTAATTCATGTCTGGAAACTCATCATAAAGAAATAACCCTAAAGGGGAGAAGGAGATGAAAAGTTATTTAAACAAAAGATGTTCATTGTAGTATCATGCATAAAACAGGAAAAATTAGAAATAACTTTAAAATTGAACAGTAAAGGAATATCTGGTTTCTTTCAGTTTTTATTACCAAAGTATAGTTGACATACAATGTTATAGTTGTTTCAGGTGCACAACATAGTGATTTGACAATTCTATACATTATTCAACGCTCACCACAGTAAGTGAATCAAGTGTAGTCACCATCTGTCACCATACAACGTTAGTATAATATTACTGACTATATATTCTTTAGGCTGTACTTTTGTTTTATGGGTTGTTTTTTTTTTTTTTTTGCACATAGTAACAACCATTTATTTACTTTTGAGCATTAAGGGAGTTCAGCTCATCTGAGCTGTATTTGGCTAATCTTTTTTTTTTTAAATATAACTTACTGTCAAATTGGTTTCCATACAACACACAGTGCTCATCCCAACAAGTGCCCTCCTCAATGCCCTATGCTGTACTTTTTATCCCCATGACTTACTTATTTTATGACTAGAACTTTGTACTTCTTAATCCCCTTAACCTATTTCATCTACCTGCCTACCCGCCTTCACTCTGGCAACCAGTTTTATTTTCTGCATTTATGAGTCTGTTTGTGGTGGGGGTTGTTTATTCATTTCAAAGATTCCACATGTAAGTGAAATCATATGGTATTTGTCTTTCTTTTATTTCACTTAGCATAATATCCTCTAGGTCCATCCATGTTGTTGCAAATGGCAAGATTTCATTATCTTTTTATGGCTAATATCCCATTGTATGTATATGTATATGTATACATATATGTATATAAATACACACCACATATTCTTTATCTGTTCATCTCTAGACATACACTTAGGTTGCTTCCATATCTTAGCTATTCATTGTAAATAATGCCAGAATGAAGATATGGGTGTATATATTTTTTCAAATGTGTGTTTTCATTTTCTCTAGGTAAATACCCACAAGTGGAATTACTGGATTATAGGGTAGTTCTATTTTTAATTTTTTGAAGAACCTCCATAATGTTTTCCACAAGGGCTGTATCAATTTGTATTCTCACCAAGAGTGCATGAGAGTTCCTCTTCCTCCACATCCTTGCCAACACTTGTTATTTCTTGTCCTTTCGGTACTAACCTTTCGGACTGGTGAGGGGTGATATCTCATTGTAATTTTGATTTGTGTTTCCCTGATGATTAGTGATGTTGAGCAACTTTTCATATGCCTGTTGGTCATCTCCATGTCTTCTCTGAAATATCTATTCATGTCCTCTGCCCATTTTTAATCATATTATTTACTTTTTGTGTTGCACTGTATAAGTTCTTTATATTTTGGGGACATTAACTCCTCAATGGATAAATCATTTGCCAATATCCTCACCTATTCAGTAGATTGCCTTTTAATTTGTCAACAGTTTCCTTCGTTGTGCAAAAGATTTTTATCTAATCAAAAAGATGAAAGAGCTATACTCTGAAAACTATAAAGAACTGAGAAAGAAATTGAAGACAATACAACAAATGGAAAAATATTACCCGCTCATGGGTTGGAAGAATATTATTAAAATGCCCATACTACCCAAAGCAATCTAGAGATTCAGTGTTATCCCTACCAAAATACCAAGAGTATTTTTCACAGAACCCAAATAAATAATCCTTTAATGTAAATGGAACCACCAAAGATCTCAAATAGCCAAAGCAATCTTGAGAAAGAAGAACAAAGATGAAGTATCACAATCCCAGATTTCAAGATATACTATAATGCTGTAATAATCAAAACAGTATGGTACCAGTACAAAAATAAACACACAGATCAACAAAACAGGATAAAAAATACCAGAAATAAACCCACGTTTATATGGTCAATTAATCTATGACAAAGGAGGCAAGAATATACAATGAGGATAAGACAGTTTCTTCATCAAGTGGCCTTGGGAAAAATGGACAGATATATGCAAAAGAATCAAACTGGACCACTTTCATACACCACACACCAAAATAAATTCAAAATGAATTAAAGACCTAAATGTGAGTCTTGAAACCATGAAACTCTTTAAAAAAAAAAAAAATAGGCAATAATCTCTTGGACATCAGCCTCAACAACACATTTACGGATATATCTCCTCAGGCAGGGGAAACAGAAGCAGCAAGAAACTCATGAGACAACACCAGAATGAAAGGAACCTCTGTTGTGGCCCAGGCACTGGACGGTATATTATACAACCATTAAAGTATTTGAAAACATTTCCTAACATTAAAAATGTTCACAATCTCTTAAGTTAAAAGGATATTAAGTATATCCAACAAACAGTAAGTGATAACATGAAATAAGAATTACATGGAAAAAATTATAGAAATAGAGCAAAATAGTAATTGTGATGTTCTGGATGGTAGTATTATGAGTTTTTTCTTCCTACTTTTCTGTATTTATCAGACTTTCTTCACTGAGCAGGTATTATTTGTATAGTAAAAATTTAATAAATGTTTCAACATTCTAGGAACATGCAATTCTCATGCATTTTAGTCAGAACAGAATTCTTCACCTGGAGCCCAGTATATCTTTCTTTCTTCATTTATTCATGAGTCTGGCTCTGCTCTAGACAATAAGAATACAGCAGTAAACAATACGTACCATAAGATCATGCAACACAGCATGACATTGCCCTAAGGAAGGCATAGTACCTAGGGCCTACAACATTTTGGGGGACCTATGAAAATGTTTCAAAATCAGAAGAGAACAATGAAATTTTAGGCTGAACACAATGTTTTAATAAGTAATATTAATATAGTCATCTTTATACTAATGCAGTCATAAAACACAATTTTTGAAACTTTTTTTATGAAAAAAGGCACCTACAAAGGCAAAAGTGCCTCAGACTCATGAAAGTCATACTGTGGCCCTAGGAGACATTCATGCTGAGGACCAAATATAAAGAAGGAGCCAGCTATTCAGATTTAGGAGAAGAGTATTTCAGTTACAGTAGCTGGAACAAAGGTCCTAAAAATGGCTTAAAAGCTAATAGTATGTATGGGAAAGGTAGTACTATGACAATGGCCTTGTTTGAACCACCTCTAAAAAGTATAAAAACAACTTGGAATAAAATTAATAATGTGAAGGGATTTAGAAATTTAACCATGGAGGCAAAAGTTCTGTACACAAAAAACTGTAAGACATCAATGAAAGAAATTGATGACACACAAAAAAATGGACAGATATCTCCTGCTCATGGACTAGAAGAATTACTATTATTAAAATGTCCAGGGGCACCTGCAGCAACTCAGTCAGTTGAGCATCTGACTCTTGATTTCAGCTTGGGTCATGATCCCCGGGTTGTGGGACTGAGCCCCACGTAGGGCTCCACGCCAAACATGGAACCTGCCTGAGACTCTCTCCTTCTCCCCCACTCACATACAATCTAAAAATATTTATTTTTAAAATAATAAATAACACCCAAAAAACAAGGTTCCAGAGCCAGATGGCTTTCCAGGGGAATTCTACCAAGCATTTAAAGAAGAGTTAACACCTATTCTCTTGAAGGTGTTCCAAAAAATAGTAATGGAAGGAAAATTTCCAAACTCTTTGTATGAAGCCAGCATTACCTTGATTACAAAACCAGACAAGACCCCACTAAAAAGGAGAACTACACACCAATTTCCCTGATGAACATGGATGCAAAAATCCTCAACAAGATACTAGCCAACAGAATCCAACAACATTACATTAAAAAAATTATTCACCATGATCAAGTGGGATTTACACCTGGGATGCAGGGCTCGTTCAATATCTGCAAAACAATGAATGTGATACATCACATCAATAAAACAAAGGACAAGAACCACATGATCCTCTCAATAGATGCAGAGAAAGCATTTGACAAAATACAGCATCCTTTCTTGATAAAAACCCTCAAGAAAGTAGGGAGAGAACCATCATACGCCGTGATCATAAAAGCCATATATGAAAGACCCAACGCTAATATCATCCTCAATGGAGAAAAACTGAGTTCTCCTAAGGTCAGGAACAAGACAGGATGTCCACTCTCACCACTGTTATTCAACATAGTACTGGAAGTCTTAGCCTTAGCAATCAGACAACACAAAGAAATAAAAGGCATCCAAATTGGCCAGGAGGAGGTCAAACTTTCACTCTTTGCAGATGACATGATACTCTATATGGAAAACCCTAAAGATTCCACCATTTCCAAAAGAAGACATCCAGATGGCCAAATGACACATGAAAAAAATGCTCAACATCACTCATCATCAGGGAAATAAATACAAATCAAAACCACAATGAGAGACCACCTCACACCTGTCAGAATGGCTAACATTAACAACTCAGGCAACAACAGATGTTGGCAAGGATGCAGAGAAAGAGGATCTCTTTGGTACTGATGGTGGGAATGCAAACTGGGGCAGTCACTCTGGAAAACAGTGTGGAGGTTCCTCAAAAAATTAAAAATAGAACTACCCTATGACCTAGGAATTGCACTACTAGGTATTTACCCAAGGGGTACAGGTATGCTGTTTTGAAGGGACCCCCCAATGTTTACAGCAGCACTATCAACAATAGCCAAAGTATGGAAAGAGCCCAAATGTCCATCGTTGGATTAATGGATAAAGAAGATGTGGTATATATATACAATGGAGTATTACACGTCAATCAAAAAGAATGAAATCTTGCCATTTGCAACTACGTGAATGGAACTAGAGGGCATTATGCTAAGCGAAATTAGAGAAAGACAATTATCACATGACTTCACTCATATAAGGAATTTAAGATACAAAACATGCACATAAGGGAAGGGAAGCAAAAATAATATAAAAACAGGGAGGGGGACAAAACATGAAGAGACTCTTAAATATGGAGAACAAACAGGGTTACTGGAGGGGTTGTGGGAGGTGGGATAGGCTAAATGGGTAAGGGGCATTAGGAATCTAATGAAATCTTTGTTGTACTACATGCTAACTAACTTGGATGTTAAGTTTAAAAATAAATAAATAATTTGAAAATAATAATAATAATAATAATTAAAATGTTCATACTCTTCAAAGCAGTCTACAGATTCAATGCAATCTCTATCAAAATTCCAATGGCATTTTTCACAGAAATAGAAAAAAAAATCTCAAAATTTGTATGGAATCATAAAAGACCCTAAATAGCCAAAGCGATCTGCAGAAAGAAGAACAAAGAACAAAGCTGCAGGCATCATACTTCTTGATTTCAAACTATATTAGAAAGCCATAGTAATCAAAACAGTAAGTTTTTATGTCTACATAAAAACAGACACATAGACCAATGAAACACAATTGAGAACCCAAAAATAAACATACAGACATATAGTCAACTAAACTATTACAGGGGTGCCAAGAATACAGGCTCGAGAAAGCCATACACCATATACAAAAATCAACTCGAAATGGATTAAAGACTTAATGTAAGAACTGAAACCACAGAACTCCTTAAAAAAAAACACAGGGGGTAAGATCTTTGATACTAATTCTAGCAATGATTTTTTGGATATGATACCAAAAGCACAAGAAACAAAAGCAAAAATAAACAGTGTGCATCAAAAGCAAAAATAAACAGTGTGCATCACACTAAGTTTCTGCACAGCAAAAGAAAAATCAACAAAATCAAAAGGCAACCCACAGAATAGGGAAAAAATTTGCAAACTATGTATCTGATAAGGAGTTGATATTCAAAATACATAAGGAATTCATACAACTCAATAGCAAAAAAGCAAATTACCTGATCAAAAAATGGTGAAGGATTTGAATAGACATTTTTCCAAAGAAAACATACAAATAGCCAACAGATATATGAAAAGGTGCTAAACATCAACGAATCATCAGGGAAATGCAAATCAAAACCACAACGAAATAATCACTTCACAGGTGTTAGGATGACTATTATCAAAAAGACAAGATAACAAATGTTGGCAAGGACACGGAGAAAAGGAAACCCTTGTAAAACTGTTACCTGGAATGTAAATTGGTATGGCCTCTGTGGAAAACAGCAAGGAGTTTCCTCAAAAAATTAAAAATAGAGCTACCATATGATCCAGCAATCCCACTTCTAGGTATATACAAAAAGGAAATGAAAATAGCATCTGGAGGAGATATGTGCACTCCCATGTTCATTGCAGCCTTATTCACAAATAGCTAAGATACAGAAAGAACCTATTAATGGATGACTGGATAAAGAAAATGTTGTGTGTATATGTACACAATGGAGTATTATGCACACACACACATACACTCACAAAGAAAGAAATCCTGCCATTTGCGACAATATGAATGAATCTGGAGGACATGTTAACTGAAATAAACCAAAGACAAATACTGTACAATCTCTCTTATACATGAAATCTAAAAAAGTCAAACTCATAGAAGCAGACAGTAGAAAAGTAATTACCAGGGATTGCCGGTGGTGGGAGAAATGGGGAGACGTTGGTTAAAGGGCATAAACGTTCAGTTAATAGATAAATAAGTTCTGAGGATCTAATGTACAGTATGGTGACTACAGGTAAAAATACTGTATTTTATACTTGAAATTTGCTTATGGAGTAGATCTTAAGCGTTCACTCCACATACACACAAAAAATTTGCTAATGTGAGGTGATGAATGTATTAGTTTGATTGTGATAATCATTTACATTGTATATGTATATCATACCATCATGCTGCACATCATAAGCATATACAATTTTGTCAATTATACCTCAATAAATCTGCAGGAAAAAAGAAAGAAAGGAGATCACATAAGAAATAGGTGAGGGGCGCCTGGGTGGCTCAGTCAGGTAAGCGTCTGACTTGACTTCAGCTCAGGTCATGATCTCATGGTTGGTAAGATCGAGCCCTGCATCAGGCTCCGTGCTAACAGCACAGAGCCTACTTGGGATTCTCTCTCCCTACTCTTCTCCTCCTCGAAATAAATAAATAAATGGAAAGGAAAGGAAAGGAAAAAGGAAAAAGGAAAGGAAAGAAAATAGGTGAGACAATGAGGCATTTCAATAGAATCTAAAGAAGAGACTTAAGGAAATGTGACTACTTTCTTCAACTTTCCTAAGGATGGAAACTGGAACAATTCCAAGGATTGGAAGAGATATTCTGAGTAGCTAGAAGTGTGTCTAAGGAAAGAAAGTTACAAGGATGTAGATTTTCACTCAATAATAAAATTGCTCTAACTCCTCAGTGTTCAACACTGAGGGTGTAGTGGAGTTATAAATTCTCCATCTCTTAGATTCAAGCAGAGGACAGAGAGCCGAACATCAGGAATATTGCAGAGAGCACCTCTGCATCAGAAAGAAGACTGAATAAGAGAATAACCAAGGTCCTGTCCATCCCTGTAATCCTACATATGTTTGCACAGAAGTCATCATAGGGAAGCAGAGGTCTGCTACAAGCTGGGTTCACCAGAAAACAGACTGAAACAGAGATACTGGCAGGACCTTGTTGTGACTGCGTGATAGCTCAACTTCTTCTGCTCCTGTGCCATTCCCTTCCCCTACAGGGACCATCCTGACAGCACGCCTCCAACCAACTTCCTGCACACTATCTCCATCTACTCCGTAAAACTTGATTTAATTGTAAAATGCTTTTGTTGCTATGGACTGTAGTTTTTTGTTATTGTTTGTAATGTTTATTTTTGAGAGAGCGAGTGAGCAAGCACGCACACAAGTTGGGGAGGGGCAGGGAGAGAGAGGGAGACACAGAATCCAAAGCAGGCTCCAGATTCTGAGCTGTCAGCACAGAGCCCAACATGGGGCTTAAACCCACCAACTGTGAGACCTGAGCCATCTGAAGTCGGATGCTTAACAGACTAAGCCACCCAGGCACCCAGCTATGAATTATAGTTTTTACACTTGATCTTAGCCAAAAGGCCAAGAAGTGATAGGATTGTAGTTTTTAAAACGTTTAATAAATACCGCTCTAGTTATCCTGATTTCAATATTACCCCATTTTAATCACTGTATAGTAATGCATATTGGAGATCTTTAATGCCTGATACAGCAAGTCCCTTTCCTCCCCACCCTTTATTTTTCAAAAATTTTGAGGGCGCTTGGGTGGCTCAGTCGGTTAAGCGTCCGACTTCGGCTCAGGTCATGATCTCACAGTTCATGAGTTCGAGCCCCCCGTCGGGCTCTGTGCTGACAGCTCAGAGCCTGGAGCCTGCTTCACATTCTATGTCTCCCTCTCTCTCTGCCCCTTCCCTGCTCATCCTCTGTCTCTGTCTCAAAAATAAACATTTAAAAAAAATTTTTTTTTAATTTGACATAAACTTTAGAATTGGCTTATCAAGTTAAAAATTACATTTGATATTCTGATGATTATACTGAATTATTGAATTTGATTAGAATTACATAGAATATGAATGTAACTGACATCTTTATTTGACTGAATCAAAATACAGTATTTTCTTTTATTCAGATCATCTTTATGCTACTCAACAGTTTTTTGTTTTGTTTTTTTTAACAGGGGCTTTTTTGTTTGTTTTTTAATGTTTATTTATTTTGAAAGAGAGCGACCATGAGCAGGAGAGGGGCAGAGAGAGTGGGAGAGAGAATCTTAAATAGGCCCCATGCCCAGCATGGAGCCCAACTCAGGGCTTGATCTCATGACTGCAAGATCATGGCCTGAGCCAATATCAACAGTCAGACACTTAACTGACTAAGCCACCCAGATGCTCTGCCATTCAACAATTTTATGATTTATTCACATAGGTCTTATGTGTTTCTTGTTATGTGTTTTCCTAAATATTTTATATCTATGGTTAATATGTGAATGAGACTTTTTTTAGAGATAATTTCTAACTGGTTATTACCAAGTGAGTAAGGATAATATTGATTTTTTTTCTTAATATTTTTTTTTTTTTTTGAGAGAGAGAAAGAGAAAATAAGCGGGGGAGGAGCAGAGGGAGAGAGAGAGAGAATCTTCGCATGCTCCACACCTAGCGCAGGGCCCAACACCGGGCTCAATCTCACAACCGCGAGATCATGACCTGAGCCAAAATCAAGAGTCACCACTCAGGTACCCCAAAGATAATTGATTTTTTAAATGCTACTGTTATAACCAGCCACCTTGAGTCTTTTATTAGTCCTGGTAGTTTATTCCTATTACAATACACAGGGAAGTTATGATTTTTCTAATAGACTACTTATAAACATCTGAAAATTATAGTTTGACTATACCTTCTCAGTTTTTAAAAATTCACTAGCTAGAATTCAATCCCTATCAAAATAACAGCAGCATTTTTCCAGAACTAGAACAAACAATCCTAAAATTTATATGGAACCACAAAAGATCCCGAATAGCCCAAGCAATCCTGAAAAAGAAGAACAAAACTGGAGGTGTCAAAATTCCAGACTTCAAGTTACATTACAAAACTGCTATAATCAAAACAGTATGGGACTGGCACAAAAAGAGACACAGAGATCTATGGGAAAGAAAAGAAAACCCAGAAATAAACCCACAATTATATGGTCAATTAATCTTTGACAAAGGAGGCAAGAATATACAATGGGAAAAAGTCTCTTCAACAAATAGTGTTGGGAAAACTGGACAGCTACATTGAAAAGAATGAAGCCAGATGACTTTCTTACATCATACACAAAAATAAACTCAAAATGGATTAAAGACCTAAATGTAAAGACCTGAAACCATAAAATTCCTAGAAGAGAGCACAGGTAATAATTTCTCTGACGTCAGTGGTAGTAACATTTTTCCAGATATGATTACTGAGACAAGGGAAATAAAAAAGCTAAAATAAACTACTGGGACTACATCAAACTTAAAAACTTCTGCACAGCAAAGAAACAATTAACAAAACTAAAAGCCTACTGAATGGAAAAAGATAGTTGCAAATAGCATATCCAATAGTTAGTATCCAAAATATAGAGAGAACTTATATAAAACTTATCAGAAAAACAAACAATCCAATTAAAAAACAGGCAGAAAACATGAAAAGACATTTCTCCAAAGACATCCATATCAAGAGACACATGAAAAGATGCTCAACATCATTCATCACCAGGGAAATGCAAATCAAAACTACAATGAGGTATCACCTCACATGGGTCTGAATGGCTAAAATCAAAAACACAAGAAATAACAAGTGTTGGCAAGGATGTGGAGAAAAAAGAACCCTCGTACACTGTTGGTGGAAATGCGAGCTGTATTTGTGGAAAACGGTATGAAGCTTCCTCAAAAAGTTAAAAATAGAACTACCCTATAATCCAGTAGTTGCACTACTGGGTATTTACCAAAAAAAGACAGGGGCACCTGGGTGGCTCCGTCAGCTGGGCATCTGACTTCAGCTCACGTTGTGATCTCATGATCTGTGGGTTCGAGCCCTGCATCGGGATCTGTGCCGACAGCCCAAAGCCTGAACCTGCTTCGGATTCTGTGTCTCCCTCTTTCTCTGCTCCTCCCCTGCTCACGCTCTGTCTCTCTCTCAAAAATAAACATTAAAAAAATTTAAAAAAAAACAAAACACTAATTCAAAGGGATATATGCATCATTAATTATAATAGCCAAATATGGAAACTGCCTAAGTCTCCACAGACAGATAAATGAATAAAGAAGATACAGGGTGTGTGTGTGTGTGTGTGTGTGTGTGTGTGTGTGAATGCATGTATATACATATATACATATATACATACATAAATTCACACACACACACACACACACACTATATGTATGATAGAACATTATTCAGCCATAATAAAGAATGAAATCCTGCCATTTGTAACAACACAGATGGAGCTAGAGAATATACTGCTAAGTGAAATAAGACAAAGACCCCATATGATTTTGGTCATATATTGAATTTAAGAAACAAATGAGCAAAGGAGAAAAAAAAAAAAAAAGACAAACCAAAAAAGACTCTTAATAGAGAACTGATGGTTACCATAGGGGAGATGGGAGAGAGGATGGGTAAAATACATGATGGGGATTAAAGAGGACCCTTACCATGATGAGCACTGAGTAATGTAAATAATTGCTGAATCACTATATTGTAACTTGAAACTAATGTAACACTGTATGTTAACTATAACAGAACTAAAATAAAATTAAAACTTGAAAAAAAAATTAACTAGGTAGAACCTGAAGATCAATGCTATTTGAGTTGTCTTGCCCCTGACTTAAACTGTTTCACCATTAAACATATTGATTATAGGTTTCTAAAAGGTAACTTTTATCAATGTAAGAAAGTTTCTTTTGAATCACGTCATGCTAAGTTTTTGTCATAAATTGATACTGAATTTCATTACATACTTTTTGGATTTCTGTCATGAATGTTATACAGATTTTTCTTCTTTTAATCTACTAAGGTAATACAAATAATGTATTACATTATAAGATTCCTGTTACTGAACTGTCCTTGCATTCCGGTGATGCGAACAACTTACTTGAACACGTAATATGTTACTTTTTTACTACACTGCTAGACTGATTTTTGTAACATTTAATTTAGGATTCTCATGTCTATGTCATAAGTGAAACTGACTTATATACATACGCTTTGTGCCTTCTTTGTACATTTTGGTATCATAATGATATTACCCTTACAGAAGAAGTCAGAAAGTGCTCTCTACACACCAGAAAAGTGTTATAGGGAAATTTGTTTCTTGAAGATTTGGTAAAATTCACTTATTAAGCCATCTGGGCCTCATATCTCAGACTACTTTTTCAATTTTTCCCATAATCATTGACCAATTCAAATCTTCTACCTCTCAATGATTCACATTAAAGCATCCGTTTCACCTACATTTTTCACTCTTTGTTATATCTATCTGTACTCATGATTATGCCACTCTTATCATCTCTAATGTTCTGTAATTGTATATATTCTCATTTCCTTAATCAAATTCACCAAAGAATTTGTCATTTGTTGGCCTATTTAAAAAACAAAACAAAACAGTTCTTGATTTTGTTTAGATTTACTAATTTTTATTTACAAAAATAAAAGCAGAGATCAATTATTTTCTTTCTACTCTGGTGCTATTATTATTACTACTACTACTATCAATATTTTGGTTGTTCACTGGGCCCATTAATTTCCTATTTTTCTAATAAATGCATTTTCTCAATACTTCTTTGGCCTCATCCCACCAGAACTTCCATCTGATGGATGTTTAAGATCTCTATTACTTCCTAATTTCCTTGTGATATTCTCCAAAATTTTGGATACTCAACAAAATTTTGTTGCCTATCTTCCAGATTACCAAATTTGTCTTTAATCACATCTGCCTAATTCTCAAGCAGATGTGCTTAACCTTTTAAGTTCAATAATACTAGTTTAAATTTCCATGAACTTTATTGCATAATCTTTTTTCATACCAGGCTATTATCTAACATATTCACCATCTCACATCTTTTTGAAGATACCAACTAATATGTTTTCAGCTTCTCCTATATTCCCCAAATTCTGCTTACTCTGGGTCTTTCTTTCATCCTATGTGTTTTCCATGAATGCTGGATGACCCTTTGACATTCATTCACACTTCAGAATAAAAGACGAGGTCAATCAACAAGGGCAGCTAATGCATGTCGGGGCTAGCGGCAGGTCTTTCCTTGGGGAGAGTCCCCATTCGGCTCTATGTAAGAGTAGAAGAGGTGTCCAGTGACAGGCTTTGCTTTGGGGTGTATGAGTGGGAAACAAGCAAGAAAATAGGCTGGGAGACAAATACACAAAACTGCCTAGATAAGAAAGTTTCCTCTAGTGGGGAAGGATTTTTGTGGACACTGCCTATGGGAAGGAAGGCTTACATTGTCTTGCCCACCCTGCTTTTTGTTGGGGGTGACCACCCTAATGTTAAGCTCCACTCTGCTTCTCTCTCAGATCCCTACACCCACCTGAGGAGTCCTCCCAAGAGAGAGCATTCACATTTTTCACAGTACAGGTCTCAGCTCTTAGCCGGAGGGTCACAGTTATAAATGGAATACTGTAGTTTCTCGAATTTGGCTCTAGGGCCCCTTCCTGTCAGTAGCGGTTAGGTTAGTCACCATAAGCTCTGCTTTTAATTCCATTTTCTTTTGCACCTGTGTTTTGGGTTATGATTTTTTAATTTTTATTTCCTTTTGTCAATCTAACCCCACCTGTTTCCAATTTTCCAGGAATTCTTCTTAACTTTTGGTCTACTAAAGGTAGGTACATTTTCTGGTTTTCTAACAGTATAGCAGATTTTAATGTCTGTATTTTGTTATTTTAAAGGATTTTTGGTAAGAGGGGAGCTAAAGGCATATGTTCAGGCTGACATTTTATCCCCAAAGTCCAGTTTGTTTTACAAAGTTCCTAAATGAAATATTCCTTTGTAATTTAAACTCTTTTATTCAAAGCACCCCAACTAACACTTTGCTAAGGAAAAGAAAAATCACTCTTCTCAACCCTTGCTTACTGCTGAACAAAACAGATTTCTGCTTTTTCAAGTTCATTAAAAAAGTGACTACAATCCAGTTAAACATGGCAAGTTCCATGAAAGAAATGACATTTAATATTTTTCAGAGGGAGAAACACACACACACACACACACACACACACACACATATATAAAATCTGATGAGAAAGGCAGTCCTAGAGAAAGAAATGGTAACTTCTCCAGATTTCAAATGGAAAGATTTATTCATTTCATTTACAAGGGATCAAGAGTTTGATCCAATAAATAGGCAGTTACAATAAATCTAAAACCACTAAGGATATAGCAGTTTGATATTTCAAACTTGGCTCTATTTCCCCTAAAAGTGAAAACCCAAACGTATTGCTTCTGCAAATTACACCCACATCAAATATCAATTCAATAAGTATTTCATAAGTGTGTAACATAAATCTTTAAAGAAAGCAAAGCAGGGGCACCTGGGTGGCTCAGTCGGTTAAGTTTCTGACTTTAGCTCAGGTCATGATCTCGTGGTTCATGAGTTCAAGCCCCGTGTTGGGCTCTGTGCTGACAGCTCAGAGCCTGCAGCCTGCTTCAGATTCTATGTCTCCCTCTCTCTCTGCCCCTCCCGCATTCACACTCTGTCTGTGTGGGTCTCTCAAAAATAAATAAATATTAAAAAAAAATTTTTTTTAAAGAAAGCAAAAGCAGATGAAGACAACATGTGGCCTGTCCTTAAACAACAGAAAATCTAAATAAGAAGAAAAATTAATCCAAATTAATTTCCATATCAAGTTAATGATAGATACTAGGAGAGAGTTTAATATTAAATACCACCTCTTTAGCTCTTAAAGAATTACCATAGTCATGGGGCACCTGGGTGGCTCAGTTGGTTAAGCGTCCGACTTTGGTTCAAGTCGTGATCTCGCCGTTTGTGGGTTCGACTCCCACGTCTGGCTCTGTGCTGACAGGTCAGAGCCTGGAGCCTGTTTCAGATTCTGTGTGTCCTCTCTCTCTGCCCCTCCCTCGCTCACACTCTGTTTCTCTCAAAAATAAACATTACCAAAAAAAAGAAAAGAAAAAAGAAAAGAACTGCTATAGTCATTCCCAACCACAATGAGAGAAGGGAGAGAAGCTAAAGTAAATTGCTTTTTTAAAAAACCTATTATTAAAAAAATAAATAAATAATAAAAAATAAAAAAAATAAAAAACCTATTATTATAGGTTATGTTAATATAAGTATTGAAACTAGACCAAAAAGCATATACTAGATACTTACAAGACAATCTTGGCAAGGAAATGCTTGTTTGGCTCACATGAAATTTTAAAAATCTAGACATTTTACATAAAAATCCAGGATTCAGTTTGTCTTGAACAATCAGAAAATTTGACAAATCCAGCCCCATAGTCCCATGTGAAAGCAGAAACCAGGAGCCAGTGGCATGCTAGTAAATGGTAACAAGTGGCTGTGTTGGGAGGAAAAACCAAAAAAGCCCACATCTGTGGCTTTTGCCATGGTGTAAATACCCCCACCGTGGCTGAGGACAAGTTTCCAACATGAGGTCCCAGCTGAGATGCACACAGCTGGCTCTCAGGAGCCAGCTCTGACAGTGACCGCAGCTAGATGATGGCTGCCTCCTGGAAAGGGGTCAAGAGCTGTGTTCTCCAGGATTCCCTCCTCCCTAAGGTCTTACACTTGGCAGCTTCGTGCACTTGGCACCAGTCTGCCCTCCCACCCCCTGTTATTCCCTCCACCCCAAAGAACTCCAGATCAAAGCTGGTGGCAGTACCAGGTACACTATAGCCAGATCACACACAAAAATCATTGCTTAGGTCCCAGGGCACCTAGATGGGTCAGTCAGTTACATGTCCGACTTTAGCTCAAGTCATGATCTCAAGGTTTGTGAGTTCAAGCCCCACACTGAGGAGCCAGGGGTGGCAGAGAAGACAGTGACTCCCAACGGTGAGTTTAGAAGACATACTCAACAAATGGCTGCAGGTGTGGGGGATGTGCGGAGAAGATCCTGATTAGGGCAGCGATTCTCCAGATGCAGAGAGGGAAAGAGAGAACCCCCCAGGAGGGAGGAACATGCTGGGAAGCAAAGGGGACACTGAGGAAGATGGGCATCAAATGAAAAAATAAGTACTTCATCCAAGGAGTCTCAACTCTGACATTTTAAATTGAATTGCAACCGACATTAAAATTAGCTCATTATATTTTCATGTGTATTAAAGGAAAGTGTGGATTTCTAAAGACTGAGAAATATTGGGTTAAAAGAAACATAATAAACCATCCTCAAGTGGCTAAAGAGCTATTCAGTGGAAGAATCTATTTCCAACATCCATTATCCTAATTAACAAGCCATTATTTTCACTGGCGGAGATCCATTTCTAACATGTAGTATGCTAATTTGAGTTGATATAAAAGCACAAAAACTAGCAGAGACATTTGTAGTAGCTATCTCTGGAGGGCAGCCCTTCTGACCAAATGCCAGGTGCTGACCCTGGGAGGCAACCTTTGATTAAAGCGGCTGACCACACCTAGAGTGTCTTAAGTTAGCACATAAATACTATCCCGCCTTATGTTTTATGAACCTTTTAAAAGTAAAATAAACTTTTGGGAGATGGTATTTTCAATGCCACTGTTCAGAAAAGGGAAATAATTGAAAGCACAAAGCATATTATTAGTGAATCCAACCTTTAGAAAGGGGAGTAAATTCAGTCCTTATTTTGAAAATCAAAAGGCTTGGGAACACGGAGTCAGAGGAGGCAGCTCCCCAAGACCACGTGATTCCCTGCCCTGGAGAATGTTGCACTTCCCACCCCAGCAACAGCTGCCACTCAGTTATTAACTGCGCCTCTGACAATCCTGGCGTGGGACTGCATACGAAGGCACAGAAAGGAGACATAGGGCAAGTGTTTTGTTTCGGTTTTTTTACACTTTAATCTTGAATTCGGCATCCAACTTTTCCAAGCTTAATTTTTTCTCTGACACCTCCCACTCAGCCTACTGCAAAAGTTCTTGTTATAACCATCAGATGAAAATGTTTGGCAAACTATTATTATCAAGTGGAATACAGTACTCCTTTTGGTTTGTACATTATTAGTAGTAATAGTGACCATTGTAATGAGTCATTTTTGCTAGTGTTAAAAAAATTAATTCCTTAGAGACGAGCCTTTTACTACAGCAGTTACTTTACTACCAACAGAGGTTTATAAAATGCCAACCACATGCATCAAATGGCACGTGCTTGGAATATGAAGTGGTGCAGAACAGGACCCTTGCCTTGATCAAGTCTAGGATCTAACAGACTCAAAGAACCTTAGGTCAGAGAGTGTGGCCACCCACCCGCTGCCAACTCTCTTCTACAATGACTAACCAGTGGTTATCTCTTCTCCGCTTGAACACTTTAGCAATAAGGGATCTGTTACTCAGTGAGGCCACCCATGCCATCAGACCCTCTTAACTGAAAGATATTTACTAGAAAAGAAAGTCCCATATAAAGAGAAGTTCTGTGGGGCCCCTGGGTGGCTCAGCTGGTTAAGCGTACGACTCTTGATTTCGGCTCAGGTCATGATCTCATGGTTTGAGATGGAGCTCTGCAGTCGGCTCTGCACTGACAGCGTGGAGCCTACCTGGGATTCTCTCTGTCCCTCTCTCTAACCCTCCCCCATTCATGCCGGTGTTCCCTCACTCTCTCTCAAAATACATAAGTAAACTTAAAAAAAAAAAAAGTTCTGTGGCAGTGGGCATCTGAGTCATGGACACACAAGAGAAAGCACAGTTCCTGTGGTTCCTGAATACGTGCTACCATACATCCTAAATATTTCACTGATTACAGCTACTTAATACTTATGAAATGCTATTTCACTGGTTGGGAAACATTTTCCAAAGAAAAACCTCTTTGCTAACTTATTACTGGAGGTAGTAAAACAGAAGTTTTCTATGTATGTATGTATGTATATATACACTTTCAATCATTCAGCAGTCAAGTCTTCAATGCCCTCCCTCTGAGAAGGCACACAGAGAAAAATTAAGGGCTTAAGCTTCAGAGTCCAGCTACTTGACTTCAAATCTCAGCACTGCCACACCACTTAAGGATCCTTATTTATTAGTATAATCAAGTACTGTAATTAGTATTCAAATTACTTAAAGTATGTAAGCCTCAGTTCCCTTCTCTAGAAAATGGGACTCATTAAAACACCTACTTAACAAGGTTTTCATGAGAACAAAACGAGGTAATACAGTGATTAAACTGAGGTCCACAGACAAAGCTCAGAGGTCTGTGACAATTTTTACTTGTGTTGTTATTTCAAACAGAATCTTTTTAAAAATCTGACATAAGCAGGAGCGCCTGGGTGGCTTAGTTGGTAGAAACATGTGACTCTTATTCTCCAAGTCATGAGTTCAAGTCCCACACCAGACCTAGCGTTTACTTTAAAAAAAAGAAAATCTTGGGTTGGGGGACGAGAAATCTGACATAACCATATTCTGAATCAGACATCTACGATACAACCAGGTATACTGGCACATGATTTCAGAGATGTTTGCATTTCTTCCTAGTCTAATGAGAAAATGACAGAAATTAAGTCTAATATGAAATTGAAACATCTGCACTAGGAAAAACATCACCACCATCTGTGCAATGACGTATCTTCTTACAAGAGTGTGCAAAGATAAAAGTGGGGAGGAAACTGTATCAGAGGACACACAGCAGTACAGGCACCCTAACATTGAAGAATCAACCCCAGCATGGCAGCGGTATCATACTAGTGGAAGAGGCTTTAGTTGTAGCCCATTACTATCTACTGTATCATGCCTAACTTTTATGGCTATATTTAAATTATAAATTCATATTCTGGTTATGACATTGTACACGAACTAATGCATAAAGGTTTTACGCCTACTATTACGCTTATATAAGTAACATTTTAATAAAGACAAGCATTTTGTGATTATGCAAGACAGTATTCTCATTTGTAGGAAACATATTTACTTAGGAGTAAAGAGGCATGATACCTCCTACTCTCAGGTGTTTCAGGAAAAATAATCCGCATAAACATATGTGTATATACGCATATATATACACATATGTATATGTAAATATATGCACATATACATGAGAGACAGTGTCAAAGGAAATGGTACAAAATATAAATGGTTAATTTGGTTAAAGAATACATGATAGCCAAGGAATTACAGCACCTGACACTTAGGGGGATCTAGCCCCTCCTTAAAGATCCAGATCCAGAATTCCCCAAAGAATATTATTAGACCAATGACTCTCAGCTGGGAAGAGGGACCCACCATCAGAATCACCAAGTCAGGCATTTTCAGAATGCTTACAAACACCCGTTCTTCCTCTCTTTGGGAATCATTGCCACAGTAAGCTACTGTCATGGATGGAAATGCGTGGTATCCCTCTCAGGTGTTTTAAGATACCAAGAATAAAAATAACTAATGCAATAAAACAAAACCATCAAATTGGGCTACAAATGATCAGATGGGTGTCCTCTCCATCAGTGCCTATTAGGTAGGCTCAACAGTGTCAAGCTACAGTTAGGAGCACACTTTAGGGAACAAGATGGAGCTAATTAGATTTAACCAAAGGGGAGTAACCAGAATTTGAGCCCTGACTCTAAAATGTGGGAACAATGTAGCCTGAGAACATGGAAGAAATGTGTCTAAACAGTCACGTTTGCTCACAACTGGTGTGCCAAGACCTCCCGTCCTCTTGAAAGGAACTGATGTCATTCCTGTCTAGTCACCGATATATTCCAGCATGTCTGAATCCTCTGGCTCACTGTATTTTCATGACCCATGTGTTAGTCAAGTCTTCCCAGCACCTAAATGGAGGAGCCAGCAGCAAGTTTATCCAACAAAAGAGATATAAAGTAAATCATGTTTTTTCAAGTGCATTCATTAGTGAATCCTAAAGTCTATTTAATGAGTCATGACCCAACTTTCATAAAAACAAAGCAGAATATAAAGAACAGGCACATCTCCATGCACTCAGGGTAATTTCTGCTTCATGAAGCTTTTGTATCATTTATGTCAATATATCAGTACAATATAAATGCTTTTCTACCCTGTGCCATGGTCAGAAATGTTTGAAAGGTACCCTAACAGACGCTGGGAGGAAAAACAAGAGACTAAGAGGATAGAGGAAGAAAGAGACAGGAGCAGATCCAGCCAATATGCTCAAAGCAAAGTGGTGGCTAAAGCCCCTGTAACCTGTGCACACAGCAGCCAGTTACTATACTGATGCAGAGGATGGTCAGGATCTTGCAGGAAGGAAATTTACCTGTGAAAACAGGACACGAGTGCAACTGATCATCATGTTATAATTAATCAGACAAGCTTTTTTTCCTTTTTAAGGCAAAATAGACTACAACCTATATACATGAAAATATCCCATGTATCAGGGGGGCATCAGTCCCCTCTAATAAGAAAAGCTTGTATTCCTGGCCATTCTTTACTTGGAGGATTATGGTAATTTACACTTCATCATTCAGTCAACTTGCAGTGAACTTCACCAAGTGAGGAGTTCGTGAATTTCTAGGAGCAAGTGGGTGCAGCAGCAACCCCTACAAAGACTGGCTTGTGTTCCTGTTCTCCCCACTTCAATCACACCAACTTTATCCCATTTTTCCTGATCGTATGCACGCTCATCAGAGCGAATCCAAAGTGCTATCTCCTCCACCAAAATCCTCAAAACCAAAATTTCACAGTTCTTAAAATTATTTTTTTAATGTTTATTTATGAGAGAGAGAGAGCACACACAAGCAGGGGAGGGACAGAGAGAGAGGGACAGAGGATTGAAAGCAGGCTCCGCCCTGACAGCAGCAAGCCCAACGTGGGCCTGAACTCACTAACAGCAAGATCATGACCTGAGCCAAAGTGAGACACTCAACTAATTGATGCACCCAGGTGCCCCTCAAAATTATTTTATTCTAAGTGAAGACGTCAGCAGATACAAGATCTTCTCATCAGAAGCCACATGAACAAAATTACCAAAAATATTTTGTAAAAATCACAATAAAATAAATTATGTTAAAGATGCACCAAAGTGGGGGCGCCTGGGTAGCTCGGTGGGTTAAGCGTCTGACTTCAGCTCAGGTCATGATCTCATGGTTGGTAAGTTAGAGCCCCACATCGGGTTCTGTGCTGACAGCCCGGAGCCTGTTTCAGATTCTGTGTCTCCCTATCTCTCTGCCCCTCCCCTGCTTGCTCGCTTGCTCGCTCTCTCTGTCAAAAATAAAGCAAAACATTAAAAAAAAAAAAAAAAAAATACATAAATTAAAAAAAAAAAAAAAAAAGACACACCAAGGTGTTGTTCTAAACATCAGTGCTAACATGTCTTATCCTCAAATTTTGTTCAATTTTGACTACTAAAAATAAACCTGGAAAAAGGTTGGGGTCGTCCCAGCACCAGCATTAATTACGACTGAAAGAAGAGATTCCTGCAGCACAGGGAAAAATGGGCAATCTCATGTTGTATTCTCATTAAGTACCTTCCAGGATTACCCTGGGTGCTGATTAAATCAATGTCTCATGAGCGGTGGAATGATTATTTTAAGTAAATGTATTCCTTCTAGGCCATCCAGATAAGTGACTATTGTGTGACTACAAAACCACCATTTCACTATTGACTTCAGCTCTACAGTGTACCATTGAGATATTTCTTCTATTCTCTGCTAGTAAACATAATGAAGCCTTAAGGCTATCAGGTATTACAGATCCAAGTCCTAATAGGTACTGTTCTCTTCAAAATACTCAAACAATAACATCTTCAAAAATGCCTAAGTTTTCAGTTCTCCATGAGCAAAAGAAAAGAGAATCATTTAGGTCACCTACAGGAGTCGGGAAACCGATCTCAAGTAGTAGAACATTTTTCTGTTTGTAATAAGACACCCAAATCAGATTACATACACAAGACTTTTTTAAATGTTGAGGAGAATGCTAAATGTAAGAGCAATTTACAACAAAAGCTAAAATAGAACTAATCTGGGGCAGAGAAAGCTAATTCAAGCTGAACAAGCCCAAGTAGGTCTTAAGAAATCTACTGGAAGACTCTGAACTTAATGCTCAACTTTGCCTATAAATAGAATAAATTTTAACATACTTACATGACTAGATAATAGAAAATACAATGAATGCCTGGTTTTTGAGCTCTGTGCTCCTGTGGGTGATGATGCACAGAGCATCATAGCAAAAAAGTTTCTCAAAAATGTTGCCTGATGTTAATAATAATGACTATACACATCTTTGGACTTTTTCCCTCTTCTTTAAACGTAAAAAATGATCCTGAGAAACTGAACTCATTCCAGAGGGATTCCAGAATCATGCCAGAGTCCAAAGAAGAATATTCCAGAATGAAGGCTACTCTGTGATCGTTCTGGCCTTGTATACGCATATATCCTTACTCTGCAAATCATTAACAGATGTGCTGAACACAGGAAGAAAGTAAGAATTCCTGTCTCCCTTGGCATTATCGTTCTATTTCTATCACCAAGTATGCCCAGTCTCCCCCTTCTATGCATTTTATAGCTGCAAGTGTCTAAGTTCATAAGCTCCATAAAGGCAGTGGCTGTCCCTTGTTCATCTATGTGTGCCCCTTTTATATAAGAATTCAACCCTTGTTCATTGAACTGGTAACTATACAGGTCTCCTGCCTGAACACAGTGACCCTGAAGCTGGGCTCCAGAATCGAACCTGAGAAGGTAGGAGAAAAAAAGAAGACACTTTTACTCTCTACATCCAGGACACGAAGGGCAGCCTCAAGGTCATTACTTCCATTTATCATTTGTATGAACACTATCTTGTTTTACTGATCCTAACTAAATGCGGGCATTATACAACAGAAATTAAAAATACTATCTAGGGGCACCTGAGTGGCTCAGTTGGTTAAGCATTCGACTTCACCTCAGGTCATGATCTCACAGGTCATGGGTTCAAGTCCTGCCTTGGGCTCGATGCTAACACCTCAGAGCCTAGAGCCTACTTCAGTTTCTGTGCCTCCCTCTCGCTCTGCCCCTCCCCCACTCACTATTGGGCGCGCACGCTCTCTCTCTCAAAATGAATAAACATTAAAAAAAGTTTTGTAATACTGTCTAATAAAGTATAAAAACTTCTAAATTAACTATATTCATACTTAATGAAGCTTGTAACTAGCTATTCAAGTCAGCAACATGTACTGCAATCTTAGAGACATAAAGGAGCTTTTCATGCTTTTCAGCAATCTTAGATAAAAGCCCACAACCTGAGTTGCCTCTCCCTAACTTAGCGTCCCTAGAAATGATACATAACATCCCTGAGTTTCGATTTCTTTAGGAAGGGATAATTATACTACACCAATGGATAGTTATATCCCCCCCCCCACCCAACAATCCAAAACCTAAATAAATGTAAATTATGCAAGAGGTTTAAAAAAAAAAAAAAAAAACCCTCTAATTGTTACCTCATCCAATCACTAGTTTAAAGATAACTTCGTGTGAGTGTTGGTGTTAGGAGAGGGTGGGAAGACCCAGGCACACTGATAATACACAGGACTAGAATAAGCCCAACCACAAGCCAACAAAACTGCCCAAAGTGAACACATTATGGCAATCCCCACCAGGAGCCAAGAGCTAAGATAGGCACTATCTATACAATAGCCCATTTAATCCTCACAAATACTTTGTGTTATTTCATGTTAGGAATGAGGAAACTGAGGCTTAGAAAAATAAAAGTCCTAGACAGTAAAAAGGCAGAGCTTACATTTTAAGGATATGCACTTTCCAGTCTGCCTATTCATTAAGACTTGAATTGGAAAGTAGTTCATCTTTAAGAATTTATAGTGTATACTGTATGCTAGCCAACTTGACAATACATTATATTTTTAAAAAATCTATAAAGAACTTATCAAACTCAATACCCAAAAAGCAAATAATCCAGTGAAGAAATTGGCAAAAGACATGAACACTTTTCCAAAGAAGACATCCAGATGACTAACAGATGAAAAGATCTCAACATCACTCATTATCAGGAAAATACAAATCAAAACCACAGTGAGACACCACCTCACATTGGTCAGAATGGCTAAAATTATCAACTCAGGAAACAACAGATGTTGGTGAGGATGCGGAGAAAGGGGAACCCTTTTGCATTATTGGTGGGAATGCAAACTGGTGCAGCCACTCTGAAGAACAGTATGGAGGTTCCTCAAAAAATTAAAAATAGAACTACCCTATGACCCAGCAACTGCAATACTAGTTTTTATCCAAAGGATACAGAAATACGAAAATGCTGATTTGAAGGGGCACATATACCCCAATGTTTACAGCAGCCCTATCAATAATAACCAAAGTATGGAAAGAGCCCAAATGTCCATCAACTGATGAATGGATAAAGAAGATACAGTGTGTGTGTGTGTGCATGTATGTGTATATAATGGAATATTACTCAACAATCAAAAAGAAAGAAATTTTGCCATTTGCAAAAATATGGATGAAACTAGAATGTATGCTAAGCAAAATAAGTCCATCAGAGAAAGACAAATATCATATGATTTCACTCATACATGGAATTTAAGAAACAAAACAGAAAGGAAGGAAAAATAAGATAAAAACAGGGAGGCAAACCATAAGAGAATCTTAAATACAGAAAACAGGGCTGCTGGAGTGATGTTAGTGGGGGGATGGACTAAATGGGAGATGGGCAATAAGGAGGGCACTTGTTGGGATGAGCAATGGGTACCATACATAAGTGACAAGTCACTAAATTCTACTCCTGAAACCATTATTACACTATATGTTAACCTGGATTTCAATAAAAAAATAAAAATTAAATAAAAAAAGAATTTATAGTGTATAAAAGCTCAACCTTAGAAATTTTTTTGTTTTTAGCATTTTAGTGCTTAGAAAAAGAAAACTTGGTTCCCACATAAAACAGTCACCCTTGCAAATACTGTTCGACAAGCAATTTTAACTTTGAAAAAGAACTTATTTAAAAACTTAAATAAAAACTTAACTAAAAACCCTAGGATGAGCAGGAAACCCACTTTAACACATTGTGGAATAACCTCATGGAGAACAATGTCATGTTCTTTTTCCTTTCACCTGTCCCCCACCACATTAGTGAATTTTCCCCCCAATATTTGCTGTTTCTCACTCACGCAAATGGAATTTTCAAGACTATTTTCCATCACATACATACGTGCTACCTATGACAGGAATGCTCTTGGATGATTTTTTCCACCTCTAGTTCTCTCCTGGTCAATTTGTCTGTCAAGCAACACATATTTATGTAAACTTCCAGAGTCCCTAAGTGTCTCTTAAGGACTATCTTCACTCAAGAGCTGGGAAGCCAGGAAGGACAGGACTTCCTCGAGTTAACCCTTGGAGCTGTGGTATCCAAAGATGACATTTACAAGACTTACATGTTCTAGCACTTGAAAATGAAAAGGAGAATACTAAGTTGTTCTGAGAACAACCAAAGTTAACTGCACATAACCATCAAACTGTGTGGAGAAACACGTGAGTCTATGATAATGCAGGAGACAAGGGGACACAGGTAAAAAGTGCTTTAAAACAGGTTCATGACTTACGTTTTTCATCATCAGCATGCACAAGAGACGCTGCCCTTGACAAAACATCCAATGGCGTCTCCATTCCTGGTTGGAGCCTAGACGGAAAAAAAAAGAGAGACAAAGAATAGAATTTAAAGAGAATTCAAAGGACTCCTTAAGAATTCTGGTAGTTAACAATTAGAATGATTCCCCCATGAAATGCAAATCACAATCCTGAGGATGAAAATCTTCCCAATCTGTGAAGAAATGCAGTGGATTTGGTTCAGGCACAAATAGAGGAAAGGGTTAAATTCCATTCTGTGTACTAAGCTAAACCTTGCAGATTCCAAGAAACAGCTAGTGTTAGAACTAAAAGAAGGGATATTGTGAATATTCATGCCCATGTTATTTGTGCTTATAAATGTTTATGTGCATGCATAAAAACATGCCCATTCAGACATACCAAGTAAAAAACAGCTTCGGAACAAAGGCTACTCTATGAACGTAGTGGTACTACCAGTCTGAGATTTCTGTTGTGGTGGTGGTGGTTGTTGGTTTATTAGTTTTAACAAAAATGACTAAGCTCGAACCATTCTGTTCATTCACCTACTTAGCTGAGAGACTCTTTGTGACCTTGTCACTTAATATACTCAATGTACTAGTGAAAGGTCTGTGAATTCCAGGGGTGAATTAAATAGTATTTGAAGTCCAATAAGAATCTTTATTTTAAAATGAGTTAAATGGCATTTTAACTTAAGTAGTATTCTAAGCCCAATATGTTTATCTTTCTTTAAAATTTTTTTATGTTTATTTTTGACAGAGAGACAGAGACAGAGAGAGAGAGAGAGCGCGCACACGCACGCGCATGAGTGGGGGAGGGGCAGAGAGAGAGAGAGAGAGAGGGAGAGGGAGAGGGAAACACAGAATCTGAAGCAGGCTCCGGGCTCTGAGCCGTCAGCACAGAGCCCGACGCGGGGCTCGAACTCATGGACCTTCAGATCATGACCTGAGCCGAAGTCGGATGCAAACAGACTGAGCCACCCAGGCGCCCCTGTGTATCTTTATTTTAAAATATGTTTTGGGGAGCCTGGGTGGCTCAGTCGGTTAAGCATCTGACTTCAGCTCAGGTCATGATTTCACGGTTCGTGAGTTCGAGCCCCACATTGGGCTCTGTGCTGATGGCTAGGAGCCCGGAGTCTGCTTCAGATTCTGTGTCTCCCTCTCTCTAACCCTCCCCTGCTCGCATTCTCTCTTTCTCAAAAATAAATAAACATTAAAAAAACATTTTAAATATGTTTTGTAAGTACCCACTATCACCACCACCCATCACCAATTTATCTACTGCCATGTTTTCTAATAAGCCTGGGTTTTATTTTTAATTGTTTTCTTAAATTACAGCATACATATAAAAGCAAAGACTGCAGAACATTTAAAGATGGTGGGTCCTAGAAAATCAGGCCACCTCGCCCAATTTTTATTTTCCAGATTACTTACACACACACATACATACACAGGCACACATACACAATTACTGGGAAAACAGACATACTCTATTAGTTCAACTGAGAGAAATATCTTCTTAACTATACCCTTTAAAGACAGCAATGGAACACCTGCTTGGGATTCTCTCCCTCCCTCTCCCTCTGCTCCTACCCCGCTCACGTGCCCACACTCTCTCAAAAAGATAAATTAATTAAAAAAGACACTCAGCATTTAATCAGACTTCTTCAACATTTACTGAGTAACTACTAGGTATGTACCAGTTACAAGACATGGTGGATCAGCTTGCTTTATAATATTCGTATTTCAGGTCCCCAAAGAAACATCAAGTCTTGACTGGCAATGTAACTTCATTCAACAAACGTGAACTATGGGGACGCCTGGGTGGCTCAGTCAGTTAAGGGTCCAACAGCAGCTCAGGTCATGATCTCACTGTTGGCTTCTGAGCCTGAGCCCCACGTAGGGCTCTCTGCCCACAGAGCCCACTTCGGATCCCGTCTCCCTCTCTCTCTCTGCCCCTCCCCTGCTCATTCTCGCTTTCTCTCAAAAATAAATAAACATTAAAAAAAAATTATCTACTAGGTGCTGCCAAGGTGGGAAAAAAAAATCAAAGGCCAGTAGTTGTTTTCAAAGAGCTTTCAATCTGTACAGTAGACATGCCTACAAGAAAGTAGTTTAAGGCAGTGTTTTCTAAAGTGTTTTGTACTATATGTTCATATTTTACAAGAAAAAATTTTTCTAGAAATAAGTTCAGGAAACACTGAAGTAAACTGAACTAAGCAGCTTCCTGTGCTTGGAATATACTGCTAGGCATTCCTCCTGGAGAGGCTCAGGCAGTGGGGGTATTTACCTCTGGATAGATGAAATCTCTCAAATTTCACTGGCCATTCATTTAACCTGAAAGATCTCTTAGGGAACACTTAGGGAAATAATGGATTAAGGTAAAGTGTGCTAAGTGCCACAACAGTGGTATAAACAAAATCCTACAGAAATACAGATGAATTCTGAAAGACTGTAGAGAAAACAGAACCATGAGCTGAACCTCTGAAGAATGGATAGAAAAGTTCTTCCAGAATGGAAGAACAAAAGGACAATCTATTCAGGAACAAGTTGCCCCAATCAGCTAGAAGACAAGAATAAAACGGGAACAGGAAGTAGGAGACAGGGATGGGAGTTTCGATCGGGGCCACATTATGGAAGGACTGAGGGCTCTGACAAAAGTTGGGTTTGATTGTGTACGTGTTAGGGATCCACTGCAACCTCTGAGCAGAGAACTGACTTGGTCATCTACATATTCAATGAAAATTATTCTGATAGGACCATGTAGTCCCATTCTACAGAATGGGAAGCTAAAGACAGGGTAAACAATATGAAAGAGCTACGCAGAAGGTAATGAGGGGCACTGTTAAGGGAGCTGTGGGGACAGGAGAAAACCAGAGACAAACTGACAGGGTTTGGAAGGTCTCGAAATATGAGAGGAGACAAAGACAAATACTGTTTAGTTTCTTATATGTGAAATCTAGAAGAAAAACAAATTAATCGAGACAGAGAACAGTTTGCTGGTTACAGGGTGGGGTAAGGAGGGGATAGGTGAAAGTGGTCGACAAAAATAAATCAATTGCTCATCAACACCAGAAATGGGGGCTGTCAGTCACTGCAAGAGCAGTGACGTCATAAACCAGAGTTCATACCTTCTTTTTCAGAGACAAGGGAAGAGGAGTAAAATCAGAAAAATAAAAGAAAATGTAATGGCATTCACATTCATAATCATCTTGGTAAGACAGAAAAGATCACCTCCTGAGAGTAAGGATTTTTGAACTTGTTCAAAGAAGAAGAAAGGTTTGCTGAACTCCCAAGAACTCCGTCTTACCCGTCTTTATCTAAGCCAGTTTCCTATTCAGGCAAGATTTGGGCTTAAAGTCTTTTATTTGGATTAAGTAAATGCTGATAAGCATTCTACTCCATAATACAAAATTTAGACTCAAATTCCTTAATTTCCCCATGAAATTGAAGTTCTGAATGACCTTGCCTTCCTGATCACACACTCTTGACTCTCCTCCAGCAACGTGAAAATTCTAAACCCAAATAGATACCCATTAACACATGCCTTAAGTTATGCAAATTACAAGTGTTGTGCATAGAAGCAAAATATCAAAGCATAAAAACATCAAATAACACAAATAAGTAGATGCAGAATCTTAGCATCTAGGAGATTACATATTTAAATGTATTCAGATACTATGAATTCCAAACCCCCAAGCGACTTAACGTTCAAAGTAGGCAGATAAGAGATTAGGTGTTTAAGGTTCACCTGCAAGGCACCTGCCATCTGCTGCAACCTTATTAATGAAACCAATCAATTTTTATTACACAATTATTCTGAGTTCAGGGAAGTACTCAAAAGAAAAGAGAAACAGAAGATAAGATCTCTGCTTTCAAGGAGTTACGTTCTTGTTTGTGAACATTAAGTATAAGGAATAAGATAACAGACAAATCTTTTAAGGGACTAGGATAACAAACAAATTTAAAAGAGCATAATAAAAGACAATATATAATTTAGAACCAAAATGTGTACTGTGTGATAAAACAGAGATGAGCATCAGCTCAAAGCGTATACCTTGCGAACATCTATTCTTTGGTTGGTGTGCACATGTGTGTGCCTCTAAAAGCCACTTCAAAGATTCCCTTCCCTAGTTTCTCTCCCTCAGGCTGTCATGCTCCTCTCTGACTTCTCTTATGTACCAGATCACACCACTGGAATATGTCCTGAGTGCAAGGACTCTGTCTTATCCT
Organism: Panthera tigris; assembly: GCF_018350195.1. Taxonomy (NCBI): domain Eukaryota; kingdom Metazoa; phylum Chordata; class Mammalia; order Carnivora; family Felidae; genus Panthera; species Panthera tigris. The sequence continues at coordinate 52,781,002 of NC_056661.1, forward strand.
TACATGTTACAGTCATGTTGGATCAAAAGTCTCAGGAAAGGCACAGAGGCGGAATGAAAACCCGAGACATACTCACAATGGAGAATCTTGGATAAGGAGCAGTAGAATCTAAGCAGGGTAAACACGATGTGGGTGGACAGAGGAAAAAGCAGAAGGCTAGCCAACCAGGTTCACACTGAACATAGCAGGAAACAGGCAGCAACTATTAGTCCCTGAGCGAGCTGGTGATCTGATGTTAATGAGATTTTCATTTAGCAGTTCTGGGGAGGATGGTCTGACTTGATGAAGTCAAGTGAGAAGTCACTGGAAGCAGATCAGTCAGGAGGCTCCTCCAGGAACCAGGTGTGAGATAAGGGAAGTAGGGGCTGGTTCAATAAAGGTGGGAGATGAGGTCCAGCAACTAGGCATTATCTAGCCACAAAAAAAAAACCTAAGCAAATAAAGGTGGAAGATAACAGTAATAAAAAAAAAAAAAAAACTTATGGAAAAAAAACTTCTGAATTTTACACCTTGTACAATATCCACAACCCCCCCCAAAAAAAAAAAAACAATAAAACATGTTAGTAAAAAGTAAGGGGAGCTGGGGGGAAACAATGATTACAGTATTTGATGGAGGGCCACACAACACTGAGAGGCAAATTAGCAGATTGGTTATTTAAGAGGATGATCTTTGGACACCAACCTGGCTGAGTTTGAATTGGGCTCAGCCACTTCCTATCTGTGTATCCCTGGAAAATGACTTTACCTCTGTGTGTCTGTTTCCTCATCTGTAAAATGGGGATATGAATTAATATTACTCCCCTCATAGGGTGTTATGAGAAATGGATGGCCTTTATATGTATTAATATTTGTCAAAACTTTTGCAAACATATTAAATAAACTGCAAATGATGGTAAACGTATTGAAAAAAGGGTACTGACCACAACTTTACATGGCGATGCCTCTAAGATGGATGAAAGCTGACACCTGAAGGAGAGGAATTAGCCTTGTGAAGCACGGCAGGAGGAGACAAAGAGCATTTGCAAAATACCCAAGACAGACCCACGCTGGGCATGGAGATGTGGAGGGAATGACCTCAGGGCAGGAAACAAGGGGGAGAGGACAGGAGGTTGTGGCAGGGAATTGGGCAAGGGCAGATCAAGCATACTCTGCAGGGTGTGACAAAGCTGAGATTTTATTCTTTGTCAGTGCAAAGCCCTTGAATAGTCTGAATGGTTTGAAACAGGGGAGAGAAATTCCTGGTTTATTCTGTATCCTTTATGAACCAAAAATCATCTGCTCCCTTTTGCCAAAGATTATGCAGCATCTGGAAAATAAAGCTAAGTACATCTCAGTAACAGGTCCTCCTTTCTGTGACAGTTTTTACACTATAAAATCATGATAAGCAAAAATATAATCACTTGAAATGCTCAGGCCTGAAATGTAGCCCCATTAAGGTGAGAAGAAGACAGTTCTGAAAAAAGACTTCAACTGCACCTGTAAAGGTATTCTACTGTACTGCAATCCACTTCTGGTCTATCCATTCACCTTCATTGGGGATTTTTGACAAATATGAACATAAGTCATCATGAATAGAACATACATTTTGTTTTGTTTTACAAGCAACGGTATTTTCTGACCCATATTCTTTTCTTTGGACTCCCTTATCGCCAATAATAACGCTCTTACAAATAGCTTAAGGTGCAGAATTAGAGAATAAGAGGTATCAATTCTAAAGCTACTAAAATTTAGGGATATTCAGTGCTAATGACAAGCTCAGCTATAAATTTGAAAGCCATTATTTTGGACGTCCACAAAGAACTGTCCCTTTTTGATCAACAAGAGGAGAAAAGCACCTGTCTCAGAAACAGAATTATGGGGCACACGGGTGGCTCAGTCAGTTAAGCGTCCAACTCTTGGTTTCGTCTCAGGTCACAATCTCACAGTTTCGTGGGGTCGAGCCCCACATCCAGCTCTGTGCGGATTGCAGAGAGCCTGCTTGGGATTCTCTGTCTCCCTCTCTCTCTGCCCTTCCGCCATTCATGCTGTCTCTCTCAAAATAAATAAACTTTAAAAAAAATTAAAGAAATAGAATTACAAGATGTATTCAAATTTTTTTTCCAGGCAAAAGAACAGAATTTCAAGATATGTTATGCGAATGTTCTAAGGAGATTTCCCAGGTGAAAGTTACAGCACCAGGACTATCTCACTCCATGGTTCTTCCAGGAACAGTGGCCTAACTACAGTATAATTGAGGAAAGAGTATGAGAACATGAAGCAACCGTCCTGGCTAGGGGTGGAAGCCAGTAGAGGTGGGAAGAAGCACATTCAAATCTCCTGATGTTCCTGCCACACTGTCACTTGCCCAAAAAAACAGAAACAGGAAGACAGCACTATCCTGGGTACTGATGGCATCTCCAGTTTCCAGATGCACACTATTCAGTATCTCTAATTCCTGTTGGCCCTGTTCCATCCCTCTATCCCCTGCAATCAGAGCCACTTCCTGGGATAATCTAAACCAGCCTTGGCTAATAAAGTACAACTGGAGCACAAGCCTACAAGTATGAACTCTCACGCCACAGCACGAGGTATGTGACCCTTTTGCCCATCAAGAATTTAGAGGCTTTGAGTCTCTCCTATTTCCGTTAGAACTATATACAGACATTACAGAAAAGGAAAAGGCACCTCACTGCCCTGAAGCAATATCACACTGTGGTCGATCTGATGAGCAGTCTGTCCAGTAGGAAGGATAACCGAAATGAAATTTCAGACCAAATTATCACCAGATCCAGACAGCCACGGGCAGGCATGGCTTTGGGCGCATCAAGAAGGTGAGCATTCCCCTTCTGATTCTTCTCCACAGTGTGTCCAATTGATGCCCCCCGCCCCAGCTTCTTGCAACACATAATCTTCCTGTTAACATCCAATTCTCAGACCATCCCTCTATGTTCTTGCTGAAAATATCTCTCATTTGTGTAATCCTTTTTCTTCTCAACACTTTGCCATCTGTTACATCAATACAGCCAGAACTTTAGTGGCACAAAACCTAAGTTCGAGCCCTACTTTAACACTTTCACTCAGTCAGTTTCCTTCTAGGCTCTGCTCTACAGAGCTAACACTAATTGTGTGGGCCATTTCACCTCTCCAGGCTCAAGTTTCCTCACTTAGAAAAGCAGTAATGTTGCCTCCTGCATATGGTCACAAACTTGGCGTGTGGATTCAAGGATACAACGTTACTGAAAATGCCCTGTAAATTCAATTGAGAAATATATGTCAGCCTCAAACAGCCACCACCATCTTAAGGTTGTAGGGCACACACTTTTCCAAAGCACACTCATGTAAATTACTTCATTGGATTCTCACTGCAACTTGGCCAAACAAGATTATTCATATTCTCCTACAGATGAAAACCCAAAGTGCCAAGAATCTAAGTGACTTCCAGAAGAAGCTAAGACTAGAATCCAAGTCCCCTGACTCACCATCCAATGCTATTTTTACTCCACTTAAGCTGATTTTCATAAAGACTTTTGAAGAAAAGCAGTTACTTATTTTTAGTTTAAGTTACATCCCTTCCCCCCACCCCCGCCCAAAAAACCTTCCATCATCAACCAAGGCAAACTTGTAGTCTATGTTCTTTCCCTACACCTTGAGATACATCAGGCAATAACCTGAGTTTCTCAAGTAAGCAAAGGGAAACAAATCCTCCCCTCTTGCAAACACGAAAACGCTGCCATATTATACTTTCTTTGAACAGAGCTGAGCACGGAGTCACGCGAATAGTAACCAAGCCAGGTGAGAAAATGCTCCCAGAAGATGTTCTGAAAGTAGAGCAAAGCAACATTGTCAATAGCTGCAGCCGTAGGTTCCTGGGGCCAATGCAACACGGCCTGTAAACATAGGCCCTCAAACCTTCAGGCTCCAAGAACAGGCTCAGTATTAGGAAGGATGGCTTCTACTCAGTCACGTTCAAGAAAACCTGTTGTCTGAGTTACGATGGATAACGGTTAGGGATCAGTGAATGGTATTTTCAAATGTTCACCTAATTGTTTGTGTTTCTCACCACTTTAAATGGTACACCACATTACTAAATAGAGGCCAGCCCTTATTCAAAATACTCTTTCAAAAGTCATACTACTTAAAGAGCATAAACAGATGGATCCTGTGCTAGGTCGGCGTTCCTTACCAAGGCATATCCCTGGCATGAATACTCGATCCATACTCCATACCAAGTACAATGTCAGGACGTGGCCGCCCTCTGCTTACATACAACTCACTTCTACACATACCCTCTCCTGAAAATGTATCTGAAGGCCAAATGTATTAAATCTGAATATACTTACATGCTCTATGCCCACTTCCAAAGAATTGAAAATATATGTGCATAAAATCCCTAGTTAGGCTGCTTTCAGGTGCTTGCCGACCTCAAGCATAACCCCCAGAATAAGAGTCAGCTGGTGGCAGTCCTTCCAGTGTCCTAGAAAGCTATAAAACTTGCTAAGTTGGGACAGTTCTGTACCCTTCCCATAATGAATGACATCATGCCCCTCCTGTGAAAAGAGACAGTCTGTAGGTTGGGCAGCCGTCCATCTCTCATCCTCCAAAGTAGGATTTGTGAGATGTTGGAATTAAGTAATCCCAGGTGCGCGCCATCAATTCGGCCCTGCCTACTGCTCATCACCACCTCTGATCGTTTCCCAGGGGAACAAAATCCCAGCCAGCTTAGGTGGAATAAAAGGTACCACTCTGGAGGGAAACTCCCAAATGAACGCTCGACTCAACCACCTCTGGTCTTCCGATACTAAAATGACCCAAGTCTTGACTCTATGGACCTCCTTATCTAGCCCTCCCCCAGGGGTGTGGTGTGTTAGGGATGTGCTATTCAGTCATCCTGATGACCCAGCAACACAAGCTAACAAACACTGCTACTGTACAGTAACTAGATCCTCAGTTCCTGTTCTACAGTTTGGTATCAATGTCAGCCATGCACAGGCAGTATGAAAGCTGACCATGTGCCCGCTGAGGGCCAGCTACGTAAGCCTGATGCTGCAAAACTAAACTTAGGTTACAGCATATTTCCTTTTATGCGAGGCTGCCTGATGCTGGGGTAAAATTCTCACTGCTGGCTGAAGTTCACGCATCTCTCTCAAGGGTCCCCTAGAAACTGTATGGTGGGCCCATATTAACACCACTGTTGTCTAAGGAAAAGATAAGAAAATTCAAGTGTGGACATTTCGTTTAGATGACCAATTCCCACCATTTTTTGACACTGCTGTCAAATAAAACAGAACTATCCTTTTCTTTCTCATGTTTAGGCTCTTGTGAATCTGTCTCTTCATTCCCAAGTCCTCAGCCTTCTATAGCACTGCATATGAAATAAGGGAAACGCGTCATCATTTTTAGTTTACTCTGGATATGCTTGTTCTTGCCGTTTCTCTTATTTGGATACTTAGAATTTCCTATTCACAAGCCCTCAGGTGCCTGTCCTCTCAGAACGAGAGGACACCCAAGAATGAGAAACGTGAATTTGCATCAAAGTCCAAAATGGCAAATTTTCCATAACACCCAGGTCTAACTATATACACTGGTCCAAAATCTCAACTCAGCCTATTAAAGCCTAGATAGAGCCTTCTAACCCATGACACATTCTGTCGTTAGGAAGCACTCTAGTTACCAGCATCAGTAAACATGCTTTCTCATTATTCACAGTAGTCACACTCGCTAAGGTGTCCAGTAACAATGAACTCGTGAATATGAACCACTGCTCCTAGGGGAAGTACACAGTTAGGTTCCTTCAAGCCACTGGTTACATTTCTGTCAATTGATCAATACATCATCTTGTTTCATGAGTGTTTCTGTTTAAAGACATCTTATTTGAGATCTATTATCGATTCATAAACATTGAGTTCATGGCCAACAGCACTACAATTCATGCCTGAAGGAAGCTTATCTAATGCACACATTTTCCACACATTTTTCCTGAAGGCACATTACAGCCTTCTGGCTCTTGGGAACCCTGGACAGCACTTCAGCACTATGCTTGGGGGCCATTAGAAGCAGCAAAAACACCAACAGCCCCCAAATGAGAAACATGGGGCACAAAAGAGACCACAAGTAACAGTACGGTATGAGAGCTGAAACAAGTCAGAGTCTTGCCTTGTTTGACCTCACCTGAGGATGCACACTTGGGGAGACTCAAATTTTTCACCACTCTGTGCATGTGCATGGATGACAGAGACAGTGCTGCAAGTTCGAATTTGAGGTTACAAATAACTTTTACTGAGTAGATAAACTCGCAAATTCGAGGATGGGCTGTATCTGGTTATTGGACCTGAGGTATGAGACAGAGTATATTCCATAAGATTCTCCTCCTTTGCAAAGGAACTGTCATACTGCATCCCAGGTAGCAAGAATTTTTCTGGTTTCAGCACCTCCTACTTACACTCCGCCTTTCCTACCTTGGCAATTTATACTATCAAAATTTGGCGGTCCAATTTCTTTCTTTCTTTCTTTCAAAGTTTATTTATTTACTTTGAGAGAGAGTGAAAGAGTGCGCAGGGGCAGACAAAGAGGAAAAGAGAGAGAATCCCAAGCAGGCTCCTCACTGACAGTGCTGAGCCCAACACAAGGCTCATGACCTGAGCTGAAACCTAGAGTCCAGATACTCAACCAGCTCAACCAACTGAGCCACCCAGGCACCCCGGCAATCCCAACTGCTAAGCAGTTGTTGTTGCTATCGTCATTTTAACATGGACATATTCTAAATGGCTGTGACTGTTGGCAGCATTCATTCCCTTTTCTTGTCTATTAGGATCTCACATATCAACGTCATTACCTTTAGATGGGATCCCTAAAACAATCACAAATGAGCTTCAGTTAACACAACTTGCACAAACTTAACACACAAAAAAAAACTTCCTTTCACCAGGTTCTGCAACAGCTTATCTAACTAACATACGCCAAAATCCAGACTTGACATGTTAAGATTGCCACACTGTCATAATTTTAGTCACATTAACTATTTCCCAATGTATGTGACTTTTACCTCCTGAATTTACAACTCTTATTGTTTTATTAAGTCATACTCAAAGGCGCAAAACAACTTTTAAGATGGCTATTTTACTTATTTGTTTTAATATTTATGTATTTTTGAAGGGGGGGTGGGGAGGAGAGGCAGAGAAAGAGGGAGACACAGAATCACAAGCAGGCTCTGAGCTGTTAGCACACAAGCTGTGAGATCATGACCTGAGCTGAAGTCAGCTGCTTGTGTATCTGGCTGTTTTCATCACCAGTCTTACTCAGAGGCTTTCTTCCACGTGCTTTTGCAGCCACTGTCTTATGTGAGCTGTCATAAATGAACATCTGAGGTCATTATGAGGCAGGAATGCAGGTGTGATTCTGGCCTTTTGCAGAAGAGCAAAAAGAGACATGGAGAGGCTAAGTGGCTTAGCTCGGAATCACACAAAAGAACCAACTGCAGAACCCAGATCTGGTGCAGTGCTTGTCCCCACATGGCTGTCCCTGCTCTCAAAGAGCAGTTAATTAAGGTGTACATTTCCATTCGTTAAAAATGTTATTTGTGGGGTGCCTGGGTGGCTCAGTGGGTTAAGCTTTCGACTTCCGCTCAGGTCATGATCTTGTGGTTTGTGGGTTCCAGTCCCACATATGGCTCTGTGCTGACACCTCAGAGCCTGGAGCCTGCTTCAGATTCGGTGTCTCCCTCTCTGTCCCTCTCCCGCTTGTGCACACGCACTCTCTCTCTCTCAAAAAATAAACATTAAGAATAATTTTTTAATGTTATTTGTATTTCTTAATGTAATATGTGTGAGTCAAAATCATTTTATTAATTTTTTTCCACGTTTATTTTCAAGAGAAAGAGAGCATGAGTGGGGGAGGGGCAGAGAAAGAGGGAAACACAGAACCCTAAAGCAGGCTCCAGGCTCTGAGCTGTCAGCACAGAGCCTGACACGGGCCGAGTTCCCGAACTGTGAGATCATGACCTGAGCCCAAGTTGGATGCTTAACCAACTGAGCCACCCAGGTGTCCCTTTTACTTATCATTTTAATAAGGCAAACTAGAAGCGGCACATCAAAACTATCCAGGAAGGAACCTAGAAAAGACACAAAGTAAAATCTTCCTCTGGATTTGTTCTGGCAACCATCAGAGGCTGGCAACAAGGCTGACTCCATAAGCAGTTAAAAGGAATTTCCCATTACAGAACTCATAAAACAGAACATCTGAAAGTAAGAGTTTTGGTTTCACAATGATCAAGTCTGTAAGTGAACTAGTCAGGTAAACTCACAGTTCTAAATCAGCTGGGGGAAGTGGCAACCACTGTGGTTAAGAAGCTCTCTGAAATCCTCAAAGACTTTTGTAAATAATATAATACCAACTACTTTTCAAGGCATATTATTTCCTGTAATTCCTGAACCTCTGTGATGTATTGGATCAGATACTATTACCCTCTTACAGAGGAGAATCAAATACAAAGGTTAAGTAGAGGTAACTTTTTCTGGTCACAAACTTAGGTGACGTAGGTGACACAGACTGGACTTAAAGTCATGTCTCCAGAAACAAGCAAGAGCTGTTTTCACTACAACATTCACAGTTTGGGAATGTAGTCCATGGTTATTTATAACAGAATTATCTTAATTGTATTGTGTTTTGGTCAACATAAAAATTAGTTTGCATTCCCCTTCCAAATGGAAAGCAAAAAGCAAGCTGCCCAGAGTGTGACAAAACCAGTGGCAGGGGAAATCAGCCTGGGATTAATATTTTGCCAAAATTAAATAACAATTTGAGAGGTTTACATCATTTCAACCATGGGGGAGATGATTTTCAGCCAGATGTAAGAGGAAACACACAGAAGAAAACAAACACAAAATCGTGTCTTGAGTATACAACAAACTTCTAAAGTATCTCTAAACCCATTAAAGTTCAGGCATTAAGATTTAGAGACGATAATAAACTTGTTCCAAGATCGCGTCATCAGTACAGCCTTAAGGCACTGACCCTAAAGCTCTTTCAACTACACACGCTACCCTTCACAGTGCTGCGCAGCAAGGAGGAAAAACAATGAACATCTCAAGGTGGTGGGGTAGAGCAAAGAATTAAAGTGTGGTATGTTAAAATGGCATGCAAAACTAACCTTTGAATACTAATAGGAAAACTATCATTTTAGTTTTGTCTTTGAACGTTCAGAGGAAACAAATAGTCAAGGTAGGCTGGGGTTTAGAAACAAATTTGTAAAATCTGCAAACTGAGAGACAGCACCTTTCAGAGAGAGCAACCAGCTGCTGATAAAAACTAGAAGAGCAGCCTCCACTCCCCGCCCCCGGGCTGCTGGTTCTTATTAACCACCGAGAAGGAAATACAACCAGCAAAAACATACAGCACCAATGATCAAAGTGAAACCGATTTTTTTTAATTATGTAGCTTAAATAGACGAATATATGTCAATAAAATGCATAGACTAAGTAGCGCCAACAAGCACTGTCATCCTAACCCAAGACATTTCAATGTCTCAGTGTCAGGAATCAAAGAAGACTTTAAGCAAAAAAAAAAAAAAAAAAGGAAAGACCTTTGCTTTTCGGCGAGGCCTGCACTCGGTGCTGGAAGAGTGTGCCGTTTTGTTTTGAGGAGGGGCAGGGAATATAGGAAGAGAAAAGCGAGACCCATCCCAGCGGCCCATCCTCAGCCCCTTCCCGCAGTCGTACACCCAGCCCTCCGGTGCCGCTGGCCAGGACCAAGGGTCTACAGGGCTCCGGGCCCCCTTCCCGGCCCCGTGCCTCGCATTCCCAGGACGCCTTCCTCTCGGGACCCCTCCAGGAGCCGGACCTCCCTTTGAGAGCCCTGGAGCTTCGGCTCCCCACCGGGAGCCTCAAGTTGCCCCGCGAGAACCAGCCGCCTCCTCCCTCCCGGAGGACCCCCTCAGGGCAGCTCCAAGTCAGCCCACCCGGGAGTCCCCTCGCGGGCCCGGTTCTCCCGCACTCACCGCCGGGCGGCTCTGGGCTCGCCCGCCTCGGGCCGGCCGGGCCCCGTGGGGGGCGGGGGCGGGCGTGGAGGCGGGACCGCCGAGCGCGCGGGGCGCACTCCGGGGGCGCGCCGACGCACAGGCGCGCTCGCGCCCGCGCTCCCGCACCGACTCCCCCGCTGCACGCCCACACGCACACGCGGGCGGCGCGCGCCAGGCCGACTCCGCGGCGGACGCGAGCGCGGAAGCGCGAGGAATCCCTGGAATGAGGCGCCGCCCGCCCGCCCTCAGCCCCGCTCCGCCGGGCTCCGCCTGGCCCGCCAGAACACGCCCCCCGGACACGCCCCTCCTACCGAGCAGGTGGGCGGCCGAGCCCAGGTGAGCCGGCTGCGAAGCGGGGGCGGGGCCCCCCGCGCGCCAGGGAGAGGCTTGTTTCCCCTCCCCCCTCCCGCCGCACGCCCCGCGGCCGCTCGCACCTACCCCGCGGGCGCCGACGCGCTCGGGCGGGGGACGCCTGCTGCAGGCCTGTAGCGGCGCTGGGCCCCCGGAGGAGGCGCCAGTTCCCGAGGGCGCGAGGACCCGGCATCTCACGCATATCTCTACCCCCGAAAGGCCCAGCCAGTGGGAACTCACCTTGGGTGTACACGCACCAACGAACCTTCCGTGGCGCCCAGGTGCCTGCTGCTCTGGGCCAGGCACGTTCCCCACACGCACACAGTGGGCCCACGCACCCAGTGCACACAGTACACGTGACACCGACATCCACGGTCTAGCCTTACTCCACACCCACTGGGTCTGCTGCCCCTTCCCCGTCACGCACAGCCAGCAAGTGCCAGAGTATTTGAGCCAGACCCGCAGCACCTACGCGGTGCTCGGCTTCAGACCCTCACGCTTCCCCTTCCTCCAGCGGCAGCCTTTGGAAGGGTGTACGACTTCTCCAGCGCCCGGAGGTCGGCGCTCACACCCGGCTCGCCCGCGAGACCTCAGCGCACGCGGGGGACTCCCGTCCCCGGGACGCGGACCTGGACCGCTGCCTCACTTTCTCGTTACCCACACACCCCAGCCACACTGCCCAGACAGGCCGGCGGCCACACGTACCTGCAGGTACAGGTCGCACTTGCTTGGGGAAGTGTATACTCAGGTGCCACTGCGATCAGAACGGCCGCTGCAGTCCGGGGCACTCTGACGCGGCTCGGTTTCCTCCCATTACAGCATTTTACACTCCTCCACTCACTCTCCACTTCACACACACACACGCACACACACTCACGCCCCAGGCGCTCGGCAGCGTCTTTCCTCCCCCTCCCTCGCCCGGAGGAGGAAGTCCTAGTAAATGAAAACAGTGTGGAAGGGAGGGAGCAGAGGAGGGAGGGAGGGAGGTCGGGGTGGAAAGAGCCCCCTCCAGCCGCTCACACAGCAGTGTTTGCTGTGTTTGGCAAACTCCTGGAGTCCACAACCCAGGCTGTTCTGAAATGCGCCCGGGGAGGGGCAGAGGGGAGGAGGTGAAACATTTCTAATTGGTGCAGGTTCTTATTACAGCAGCAGCGTAGACATGTGACCACGAAAAGAAAAGCCCTGTCTTTAATTTTTTCCTGTCATTCTCTAGAGATTTGGTGGTGGGGGGTAGGAGGGGTGGAGGCCTAATACTCCGGTCCCCGGCAGCCCTTGCCCCATTGTTTTCTCATACTGCCACAATTAAGAAAACATTTGCTTAACATATCCAGCCGCTAACTTCATAAAATAAATAGCCAGAGACTGGACTTCCTCTGGTTTGCTTTAAATGGCTTCATGTTGCTCGCCTCCTGGCTGTTTTCAAACCTTAGTCGTTATTTGGAGCTCCTACTATAGGGCTTTCTCTGGGAGAAGGCTCTGCTGAGAGGCAAAGATAACAGTAAAAACAAATACCAGCTGACATTAATGATGGGGGAGACGGGCTGCTCTGCAGTTTTCACACTGTTTTCCCATCTATTACCTCACAGCATATTTCCTCATTTGATCTGAGTCCCTGTTGGAAAGCAGGACAGATATTAATGGTTCTGCTACTGCCAGATTAAATGTTTTACCTGAAGCAGATAGAGGTGTACCAGAGCCTGGGGCTTATGGCCCCTTGTGAAATACACTCTCCTCCAGGCCACACAGGACCACTGCAAATGGACAGCCCAAGTGACAAGGCAGTCTCAGAAGCATGGCTGCCCCAGGTTTCCCAGTTCCCAGATTAAAATTCACAGATTTAAGCTGGGAAGGCTCCCAGTCTTCCCAAGGATACTTTTACTTCGACTCCATGTTAGTACATCAGTAGTCTCGAGTAGGGGGGAAAAAACCTGAAAAGATCATAAAGAGGAGGTTTTCACCCTGCCAAGTTAGGGCAGGGCATGAGAAAAGAGTGAGGGCTCCTTGGGCAGATTTCAGGAAGCGTGGCAAGACAGAAAGAGGGCTTTGGATTTGGAAAGACCTGGATTTGAATCCAAACTGTACCTCTGTTAGTTGCAGGACTTTGGGCATGTGATCAAGTGCAATTTTCTCATCTGTAAAACAGATAATGCTTACCTTGGACATCCAAGGACTAGGGACCAAGGACTAGGCCAAATATTTGATGAATATTCACATCTCCCTCCTTCTCTCTTCCTACCTCAAATCCAGTCCTGCTGTGGCACCCTATAAACAGACACCCACCTTCACATCCAGGGATAGAAAAATGATTTGCCCAGAGAATGAATGCAAATGAATGATGATAGCAATAATAATGCAACTGCACATTTATAAAATGGCTGTGGGGTTTACAAAGTGTTCCCACATATCATTATCTCATTTGATTTTTATGACAATCCTGCCATTTGTATGCTGCTAAATGATTTCCATTTGGGGTCAGTGTGGAGGTCCTAAAGCTGCCTCTTTAATTTCCATCACTGCTCAGAGCAAACCTTACTCTGCAGATAAATCATGGGGACAGAGGGCCTTTTCTCATGGATGTGACCAGTCTTCGACCTTTCCACGAATTAATCTCACTGCTTCCCTTACATCAGCATTAGTGTGACTTCCTCTGGCAACATCTAAGCATGGTTGTTTTAGTCTGGCTGTTTTAGTTGTACAGAAGAAGGACACACTCAATATCCTAAGAAAAAGGGGGTGTGCCATCAAGATATAGGTGGACTGGACCTGGGACATGTCAGGTACATAGAATATTCACATAATGGGATATTAACACCCTAAACAAATGACTTTCACCGACCTGTAACAATAGGGATAAATCTGGACAATATTATGTGAAAAAAAGTAAGTTCCAAAAGATCGTACGCAGCATAATATCCTATTTGTAATGTTATAAATAAAATGGAAAATAATTGTAGGAATATATACACCTGCGATAAAACTAATACAAAGGAAGTAAGAGGATGATGATCCAAGGATTCAGAATGGTAATTACCTAGGGAAGAGACTGGATGGTAGGGGTGGGAGCGAACCATTGCCTAAATGGAGGTTATTGTCAGGTTCCTTACCTTTGGGCTGTGGGTACACAGGTTCACTAGGAAAAATAACTACTTAAATGATGATTGCACAACAATGTGAATGCCACTGCACCAGACATTTAAAAATGGTTAAAATAGTAAAATTTGTTATCTGTATTGTACCATAATAAAAAAAAAAAGGAGCTATAGGAAAAACAAATTGAGCAAATTTCTAAAAACAAAAACAAAACAAAAATTGCTGAGTTGCTACCTGAAAAACAAAGATAGGTTGTACATTGACCACTAAATGAGAATGTGTTTCAAATCAAGGATTTTATAAACACTACAGAAATCTATTTTTTTAAGTAAGCTCTGTGCCCAACATGGGGCTTGAACTCACAACCCCGAGATCAAGAGTCTCATGCTCTACCGACTGAGCCAGCCAGGTGTCCCCTAGAAATTTATTTTTTTAGAAAAAGAGAATGAAAATAATCAAGGGTGTGGGTGAGTGGAGATTGAGGAGAAACAAGATCGGCCCTGAGTTGATCTTGGTTGGAGCCAAGTGATGGGTACAGGGGAGAGTGTTGTTATACTGTTCTGTCTACTCTTGTATGTGTTTAAAATTATTTTATTAAAACAGTAAAGAATTAAAAGGAAAAGAAAGTGCCAAGAACCAGAAGAACCTCTATGGACCATTATCCTGCTTCTTCAACAAGCCACGGTGTCATTGGTCAGTCTTCCTCTGTTTCTCTGTGCTGCCTCCTGTGTTTAATTCCTTCTCACCCCTCCACCAAGGAACTTCCTTATCACTTCGACTCCGTATAGGTCCTTTTGGCTTTTGCTTCCCTGGTAGTGGAATCCCTTTGTATCTTCAGAGTTCAAATTGTTCAGAGACAATCTGATTCTTCTTTCTACTAATCCATAGAAACAGCATCAATCTGGGGTGCCTGGGTGGCTCAGTTGGTTAAGTGTCCAACTCTTGGTTTCAGCTTGATCTTGCAGTTCATGAGTTTGAGCCCCCCATCCAGCTCTGTGCTGACAGTGCAGAGCCTGCTTGGGATCTCTCTTTTCGTCTCTCTCTGCCTCTACCCTGCTCTCTCTCTCTCTCTCTCTCTCTCTGTCTCTAAATAAATAAATAAACTTAAAAAAAAAATGGCATCAATCTAATCTATGTTGAAGTGCGTTGTCCATGAGGGTCCATGAAAGTCCGTGAAGTCAGGCATGGTCCAGCAGGAGAAAGGATAGGGCAGGGAGAGTGGGAACTACAGGGTATATAACAGAGCTGCTAGCAGGTGGAGGGGGGGCAGCACCAAGTCTCTTACCAATGCAACTTTGAAAGACCCTCAGGAGTTCATTTAAATGAGAATAAGGTCTTTGTTTTCCATGTGTTCCTTATGACTTGTGAAGGCTCTCCAATTACTCAGTATTATAAAAACATGGGGTTTTTTCACACCAAATTACCAATAAGTAATTTATTTTCCAATTTGTCCTCCCATGTCATACTTCCAAGGGGGAATTGGGGAAACAGCAATGGCTGCTAATCTGAAATGCTCATAGTGCAGATAGACTCATTCTTCTCGATGCATTAACCTAATGAGGAAGAATGTCTTTTACTACCCCATGGCCCATTGCTTATAATGTGCTCACATGAATTTCTCCTGTCCTTTTCTTCTCTTCGGTCCAAATTGTTCCACGAAGAGCACCGAGGAGACAGAAGACCTGCGTTCTTGTTCAGAAGGTGTGTGTTCTCTAGGTGACAGTGTGAGCCCATGAAAGTCATTTTATACATATGGGTCTAAGTCTCCACATCTATGAAGAGCTTAGATCAGATCAGGTTTGGCAAACAGGTGTCATCTTGAGCACCAGCTCTGTCTGGAGTCCTCTCTTGAGAAGGACTCTGAAGCCACAATTGAGGTTTAATGAAAGAAGAGTGTCAAGATTGATTAGTGATGTCTGCTGTGGACAGGGAATGGGAACTGGTGTATGGAATGTTTGCCATTTCTGATCTACAAGAGCTCTAAAAATCCCTTCTAGCCATAACTTCCCTTTACTCATAGAGTGGGAACAGGTAAATTTCTACTTTTCCAGAGGCCAAAGTAACCAGTGGAAAACTCAAATGATCTTATTTCAGTGCAAGAATACAGAATAAGAAATTATTTAAAGTAATAATGATACCTGGGGCCACCTGGGTGGGTCAGTCATTTGAGTGTCCGACTTCAGCTCAGGTCATGATTTCACGGTTCGTGAGTTCAAGCCCCACATCGGGCTCTGTGCTGACAGCTCAGAACCTGGAGCCTGCTTCAGATTTTGTTTCTCCCTCTCTCTCTCTCTGCCCCTCCCCTGCTCGCACTCTCTCTCTCTCTCTCTCTCAAAAATAAATAAACATTAAAATAAACAAATAAATAAATAAAGTTAATAATGATACCTAACATTTAATGAGCACTGGCTATGATCTGGACACTGTTCTAATTGCTTTTAGGACAATTATCTGCCCACAACAGCCTTTTGAGGTAAGGGCTGTAAATATCCCCATATTTAAGCAAATGAAGAAACTGAAGCATAGAGATGTTAAATAACTTGGTCCAAGTTCTTAAAGATAATAACGGTGCAACTAGAATGGAACCTGGCAACCTAATTATGGAGTCCACGTGGTTGGCTTGTCACTCCACATCAGACATCCCCTGGAAGCCTGCTGGTAATGCAGACTCTTAGACCCCAACCAGACCTACTGAATTAGAATCTGCATTTCAACAAACTCCTCAGATGATTCATATTCACATCACCCTTTGAGAAGCATGGTCTACACCATATTGTCTCCCAGGAAGAGATTAGCTACCATGATTAAATGTTTACAATATGCATGTTCTGTGCTAAGCGTTATGCCTATATAATTGCATTTAATTCACGTAAAAATCCTAGAAGGGAAATCCTACAAGATCAATAGATTGATCAAGGTCAATATTCTGGTTGTGATATTATATTGTAGTTTTGCAAGATGTTACCACTTGGGGAAAGGATACATACGATCTTTCTGTATTCCCTCTTACAATTACATGCAAATCTATAATTATCTCAAAATAAAAAGTGTAATTAAACAATCCTATGATGTAGGTTTTACTTTTCCTACTTTGATTGTTGAGAAAACAAAAGGTTTAAAAAGGCTAAGCAACCCAACTTTGCAAATAAGCATTGAGGTCCTACTATGTGCAGGCACTGGGGACACAGCAGTGAACAAACATTGCTCACTGAGCTGTCACTCTAGTGAAGGCAGTAAGAATTCAAACTAAGATCTGGCTTGCTAAGTCCTCTACTGCTCAGATTTTGGGGCTGTGGTCACAGGATCAGAATGTGGTAAATAACAGAGCTACGAATGGTTAACACATTTGCAGAATTTCTAGGCAGATCTACATATGAAAGCATCTAGCAGGGCCAGGCGCAAAATAAGCACTCAGTGAATTCCCTTTCTTTCTTTTCTTGCAACCACCTGCGAGCCCAGAAGTGACCCTCACCACCACCATGACCCAACATGAATTTTACCCTTCACCCAACTGGATGGAGTCCAGTGATGGGACCATTTTGAGTGGTAGTAACCCAAGCCTCAAACTGCTTGTGGAATTCAGTGAGGGCAATGTTCCAAGGTTCAGGGAGGTACCATTTGAAACCTGTCAAGGAGTCGGTGGTGAGCATTTTTCTGAATGTCAGCTCTTTTCACAGCATGGTTCTGAATGAGTACCCTGAAGCAACACAAGATTTGTGCCAGAACAACTGCTCAGACTTCGGATCTCTGAGTGATATCTGTCTAACTGATCCAAAGATTGGAATTATCCTCACACAAGGAATTTTCCTTCAAATACTGTAGAAACAATTCATCTTGGCAATAGATGCTTGCCATCTTTCTTAGAGACAAACCAGTGGGCCGGGGCAGGAGAAAATAAAAGCCATTTTCCTGAGAAAAGAATGTTGTAGATGCTGGATTCAAGGTTGTCGAGAGTCTGACCACTGGTAACTAGCTAACTCTCAGACAGAGAGAGTCTGAGAGTTGGGGAACTTACCAGAAATAAGCATGTGTTGGGGCTCCTGGGTGGTTCATTCTGTTAAGCGTCTGACTGTTGATTTCGGCTGAGGGGATGATCTTGCGGCCCGTGAGTTCACGCCCCGCGTCAGGCTATGCACTGGTGGTGCAAAGCCTGCTTGGGATTCTCTCTCTCCCTCTGCCTCTCTCTTTGCCTCTCCCCCACTCTTGAACTTGTGTGCTCTCTCTCTCTCTCTCAAAATAAATAAATAAACTTAAAAAAAAAAAGAAATGAGCGTGTGGTTTTCCTCTGAGTGTAGAATCACTCAGAGGACACCACCACCTAGGAGGGAAGTTCTTCCAACCAAGATTGACTTGTCTCTCTTGCCTCCAATTCTTCCTTTGCATTCAACTCTTACAAGCATGTGCTATATATAGGCAGGGAGAAAGTAAACAAGGAAGGAAGGAGATAACATTCCTGGATGACAACTACATGCCAGCCACGTTGCTGAGCATTCCCATTTAGTGCAATTTGATCCTGTGAGGAAGATGTTAGTGACCCCATTCTACAGATGAAACAATGGGGCCTCAGAGAGGACACAACATTTGCCTCAGTAGTGCAGAGCCAGGATTCAAACCAGCTGTCCTGATTCTGATTCAACAACCTTTCAATGATACCACTACGTTCTCCCAGAAAAGACCCTTTCAAGATTCTCTAGGTAAACTATTATATCTACCCTTGTAAACCAACACTCCACCTCTGAAGGGAAATATCTCCTCTTGGTGTGCCATCCCCTATGGGCTACAATATGGAACTGAAATTTACTGAGGTTCTAGCATCATTTTTGACATTGTTTGTCAAAGGATGGAAAAACACTTGGCACATGATAATTGCTGAGATACCAGCGTCAGCCAAACCAGAGTTCAAACCTCAGTCCCACCATCTTCCTCTCCTCTCCTATACATTCCTACTTAGAAAGGTGTTGATAAGACAAGCACTGACAGGGGCGCCTGGGTGGTTCAGTCGGTTAAGCATCGGACTCTTGGTTTCAACTCAGGTCACAATCTCATGGTTTTGTGAGTTTGAGTCCCGCATCGGGCTCTGCACTGACAGTGTGGAACCTGCTTGGGATTCTCTCTCTTCCTCTCTCTCTGCCCCTCCCCAACTTGCACTGTCTCTGCCTCTCTCAAAATAAATTTTAAAAATTAAAAAAAAAAAAAAAGACAAGTACTGATAGGCAAATACTGTGTGATCTCAGTTATACGTGGACTAGGAAGGAAGGAAGGAAGGAAAACAATAAAAAAAAGAAAGAAAGAAACAGAAACCAAACTCGTAGAAAAAGAGAACAGATTTGTGATAGCCAGAGACAGAATTGGGGAATGATCAGAGTAAGGGGGCCAAAAGATGCAAACTTCCAGTCATAAGATAAGCACTAGGGATGCACGACTTGATGACCATTGCTAGCACGGTCGTATGGTATATACTTAAAAGTTGTGAAGACAGTAGTAAATCCTAAGAGTTCTCATCACAAGAAAAACAGGGGGAAAAAAACATTTTTTTCTCTTTCTTTTTTTTTTGTATCTATATGAGATGATGGCTGTCAACTAAATATTGTGGTAATTATTTCACAATATGTGTGTGTAAGTCAAGTCATTATGGGAGACAGTGCTGTGTGTCAATTATACCACCATAAAACTGGAGAAAAAAAGAAGCCCTAACTGGAAAAAAAAAAACAAAAACAGATCCAGGGTTATTTGTTTTAAAGCATTATTAAGTACTTTTAAAAATAGTAAAATTACTTAGTGGCTGTTTTTCCACTTCCTCATTCATCTGTTTGACCCTAGAGTTGATTACGTAAGACAGCTTTAAAATCCAAGTCAAGCCTCCTTGAGCTGATGAATTTCTATGAGCTTGTGTATATATAAATATATACATAAGAATATAAATATTCTTAGGTGGGCATATACACATATGTATTTATTTATATGTTGTATATATTTATATGTATAATTTATATATTATCTATTTTAATGTATATATTTCTTTAAGCTTTTATTTTTTAAGTAATTTTGACAGTCAACATGGGGCTCAAACTCACAACCCCGAGATCAAGAGTTGTACGGTCTACTGACTGATTCAGCCAGGCACCCTGCTTATATATATGTATATTTTGTAATGTATTTGTATACTTTAGAACAGTCACAGATACAATGAAAGTGGCTCCAGTTCAAAGTCTAATGTGCTTCTACTGCATATAGTGCTGAAATCCCCAGGAAGCAGACTGTGTTTGTATTTAGGGCACCACAATGTACAAAACTATTTTTGAAAGAATTTGATATATATAAATAAATAGTCATTTTGGGCAAACTATGTCTTCATTATATTATGTTTACAGTTTAATATTCTTCTGAATTACATATATGAAGAGGCACCATAATCTTTCCAGTGCTGATTGGCAGTGGGGGAAATGGGTTTGGGTCCAAAATAGATGCGATTTCTGCACAGAAGGAAAAAGGGACAAGGGTGTTTTTTCCCCTTCCAGAGTGGGAGCTTTCCAAAGAACAGGAAGCTGTTCACTCCCTCCATTCATTCTGTGTAAGCACCTTTGGTTTGCCACTTACCATTCTAGGTATTAAAACTGTGGCTATCATTGAAACAGACAAGGTCCTGCCCTGAAGGAGCTTATGTTCTAATGGGGAGGTGTTGGGGAGAAGGCAGAAAGAGAGACAACTAGCCAGGAAGCATAATTTAAGTCACATAAGTTAACTTAAAAGTAGACAGGCTATAGCAAGGAGTTCAGACTGTATTCTAATGCAAAAGGAAGCCATTTGAGGGGGCTTAGGGAAAGGGGTAATACAAGTTTGAGTTCTAAAAAGACCTCTCTGATGGTTATGTGGAGAATAGTCCTTTTGGGTTGTATAACAAAAATACCATAGATGAGGGAGCTTAAACAACAAACTTTTATTTCTCACAGTTCTGGAGGCTGGGAAGTCCAAGATCAAGGTGTCCAATATATTCAGTGTCTGGTGAATACCAGCTTCCTGGTTCCTAGGTGGGCAGTTTTTTTGCTGTGTCTTCACATGGTAGAAGGGGCAAGGGGGTTCTCCGAGGTCTTGTATAAGCGCACTAAACCCATTCATGAGGACTCTGCTGTCATGACTTCATCACCTTCCTAGAAGCCCCACCTCCTAACACGATCACATGGGGATGAGGTTTCAGCATGTGAATCTGCAGGGGGACAAACACACAGTCTCTAGCTGGCAGGGAGATAGAAACAAGGAGATGAGTTAGGAGACTTTCACAATCTTTCAGATGAAAGGGGATGGTGTTTCAAAACGAAACGAGATTGAGGAAGGCAGGTGAACAAATTTGAGATATATTTTGTTGATGTATCAGTTAAGGCAATGTCAGCTATTATAACATTTGACCCCAAAAGCTGAGTGGTTTTTTACACAAAGTCCAAACGGTGTTCTAGAAAAACAAGTGGCTGTTCTGCAAGTTGTGACTCAGGGATCCAGGATCTCTCAGTCTTATGACTCTGTAGCCCTAGGACCTCAGAATCCTTTGCAGGGTCTTCTTCGTCCAGCAGATGGAGAAAGAGAGCACAGAGAGGGCACGCATGCTTCTTCAGGGGCCTACGCACAGATCACTCCCACATAATCCTAATGGTGAGAACCAGTCACATGGCCTCACCCCAATGATGGGGAGCCAAGAAATGTGGTCCCCGTGTGGGCAGCCGCTTCCGGTCAACAGTTCCACACTACTGGAAAGGAACATAGATCCTTGGTGTTCAAGTGGCCATTTCTGTCATGGTAGAGTTGTCAATTTTTCTGGTGGGTTACACACAGGGGTTGAAAGAAAGTGAGGCCCCCAGGATGACTCATTGGCTTTTGGCCTGAGCAAAGGTGGAAGGTGGTTATTAACTGACAAGGGAAGTTGGGGGAGGAGCAGATTTATACTAGGGGCAGGAGATCTCAAGAGACCCATTTTGGACATAATGTAGTATGAGTTGCCTTGAAACATCCAAAAGGAAATGTTGAAAAAGGCAGCTGGGTATGTGAGTCTGGGCTGCAAAGGAAGGGTCAAGACTAAAGATTTAAGTGTTGCATTTCCCCTTTACCCAGTGGCTTCTGATCCTAACATCTCCTCATACAGGTGTGGGCCCCTCGTTACACTTGACACTCAAAGCATTAACTGCAATAGCACAACTTCACCCTTCTTTAGAGATCATTGTAATTTTATTACCCATGAAATGATAGCTGTTACTATTACGTGCATTCACTCATTCAACACGTAGTTTATTGAGTGTCTAGTGTGTGCTGGACACTGGTGGTTCGCAAATAGTCCGTGCCTCATGAAGATGCCATTCTAGTAGGAGAAGATCATAAACAGAGAAGTACACCTGCCCTAGAGAATGATAGGTGGGGTAAATGAGAAAGTACCAGGGAAGTCAGGCCCTGGAGTTACTAGAAGCAGAGAGACTTCTATACAAAGGAGCACTTGAGCAGAAACCTGAGGGAAGGTGAGGGAGCAAACTATGTGTCTGTGTGGGGGAAGATGGTGCCAGGTGAGGGCAGAGCAAATGCAAAGGCCCAGAGGCAGAAGAGTTAAGTACCTGGCATGTTCCAAAACCAGCCATGAGGCCGGTGTGGCTGGAGTAGGTGGGAACAGAGAAGAGCAGTAGAGGATGAGGTCAGAGAGGTGGGGGGTTGGCCGGCCATGTAACTGGTTTCTTCCCTACACCTTCATGTAACTGGAGAAGGAGGGAGAAAAACAAACCTATTTCCTAGTGCAGAAATCTTTGCAAGGAAAGCAACAGGCAAGCAATAACTTCCTGTGCAACCCCCAAAATGAAACACTTTCAAAGTGGAGTATTTGCAACCAAAATAAGAAAGGGTTACAGTTTCACAACATGGAGCATAGAATGCTCAGTGTTTCCAGTTTATAGCAGGTTTACTTCACAGTTAATTGCAGCCACATGTGAAGTGTGCCCACCGGGGAAGCATTTTTAGCAAGCGCCATCAGAGAGACCTGAGCAAACACGTCCCATCCCTGGTGCTCAGAGCACGACCAGTTGTGTGATTAGCTCAGGAGGATGGGAACCTTAAAATCCTGCAATGATAAATACTTTGTTTTCTGAATACTCCAGAAACTGAGCCAGAAGCCTTTTATCAGCGGGTTTTTATAACATTAGAAGAAGCTGGTGTAAGTGAAAAAAAAAAACACCTTTTTTCGTGGGGAAGTTTCTCAGGCTTGTTAAGTTACCTTGCGTGGCTCCCTTTTAATCTGCCCACTGTGGTGAGAACCACGAAACAGAAATACCCATGGTGGAGTCTGGGCCTTTCGGAACTGCTTTTAATCATGGAGGGACTCGCTGGACAGTGCTCAGCAGTGACCACAAACGTGTGGGCAGGGCTCTACAGTTGATGTTCATGAGGTCGTCTTAGTTAATGCTGACATCCCTGGAATTGGTCCCATTTTCTCTTTTTTATAGGAAAATGTGGGTTGTGGCTATCGACTAGGTTTTGGCTCCCCAGCATCTAGAGGTCCCTCCTATTTGGGGGAAATCTACGTTGGCTGGGACTATGGAAGTCAAAGGGTGCCCCTTGGCCCCTCCCTGGCAGCCAGGAGGTTAGCAGATGCCAGGGTGGGGTCTAGGCTCAGCCAACTGGATGTTCCTGGGGAACATGGGGGATCTTGGTGGGTGGCAATGTCACGAGTCCTGGAATGGTAGTGCCCAGGCAAAGTGGTGAATCCGCTGCTGGAAGAGTCAGAGGTGCTTTTGGCCCCACTGTCTCAAGGAAGACCTGCCCACCCTCTTTGGCTTTTACCACGTTCTGAGTCTGTCCCACCTGGTTTTCAGCCACCCAATACCTCACTTGGTATACTCCGTTTCTGCTTATATTACCAGAGACCATTTCTGTTCACTGTAAGCTAGAGCCCTGGCTTAATATTAAATAATTTGCAGACCCCAATAAAGAACAAAAATTCTGGACACCCAGAGTTGATGTGCATTATTTTTGCTCTCATGTCACTCAAATATGTACACCATAAAACCAAGCATAAACTCCTTAGAGGAGGTTTGGAGCTAGTTCTTAAGCAACTAGAGAACACAAACACATTAGCAAGGTAAATACAAGCAATGCCGCAAAATCACCAATGCTGAAATTAACAGCATTGACCTAATATGACAGATGGTGCTGTTTTATGAAACTAAATGGCTGTTAGTAATGTGAAAATGGAACTGACTGATCTGGGCTCATGTGTTCTCATTTTGTTACTACCATGGGCCACTTGATGACTTAATTCTACCTCTTTTCTCCATTCAAACCACTGTGAGCACTTCATTCATATAGCTTGAAGTCATTTGCTCTTTTTTTTTTTTTTTTTTTATGGGTGCACCATTTGCTAATGAAGACTGCTGATGTTCTTTGGTTCTTTGGCTGGAACCATTAAAATTATTCTACTTGGCCATAATGCCATTGCAAACGTAACCACAAATGCAGGGGCTCAATCAGCTAGAAGGATCCTCCAAATAACCCAATATTTGCTTATATCAATGTTTTAAAGGTTAACCTCAAGAATACTAAATTTTTAAAATTCTCATACAAAATTCTCATCAATTCCCAAGAATACATTTGCAAACCTAAGTTTCAGAAATCCCATGGCAAGGTAGTCAAGGAGTATAAGCTTTGAGTTAAAGAAAAGAAATTCTGGTTCTGAATCCTTTAATAGTCTTGGAATTGTGAGCAAGTTGTAATCTGAGCCTTAATTTTCTTACCTGTAAAACGGAACAATAATACCTATCTTTCAGGACAGTTGTGTTAAACAAGATGATTGTGTAACAATCATGAATGATACTCGTTGTTATAGGTGTCCTGACATTCAAATTGGAATATTTGCCCCAGTTCATACCAGTTGGTCCCAGAGACAGACCTAGCTCAGATCCTCTCAACATGTTAGTTACCCTTTGCTTTTAAAAGCACCTGTGCTGAGCAGTGTGAGGCCCCTAGGGACATCTGCCTACCTTTTAGGGCCCTGTTCATGGGGAGTTGTTGTGTCTGCGAGATTTACACTCTGCAGGAAATTACTCATTCCAGGTTAATTTCACTGATGATCATTAAAAAAAAAAACACAAAAAACAAAGAAATAAACAAAAAACCTGATCACATCATTCCCCTACTTAGAAACTGTCCATTTCCTGTTGTTTATACCTGTGGTTCATTGGGTCCCCTGATCAACAGGGATTTGTTAGAAAAGTAAATGCAAATTCTCAGGCCCCACCCCAGACATACTCCTGCTGAAACTCTGGTGGTGTGGCCCAGGAATCGGTATTTCAACAAGCCCCTTGGGTGATCTCGAAACAAGCTAAAGTTTAAAAACTACTGCTTTATAGGACCAAGTCCAAACTTCCTTAGCACAACATTCACGGCTCTTCCTGTTCTGGTCCCAGGCTACTTTCCTAGCCTCTTTTCCTAACACTCCTGAAAATACCTTATGCTCTAGCACCATCAGACTTCACTCTCTGTCTTTTTAAAAAAAAATGTTTATTTATTTATTTTGAGAGAGAGAGAGACAGAGAGACAGAGAGAGACAGAGAGACAGAGAGAGAGAGAGAATCTCAAGCAGGCTCCACGCTATCAGTGCAGAGCCCAATGCAGGGCTCCATCTCACAAACCATGAGATCGTGACCGGAGCCGAAATCAAGAGTTGGACACCCAACCGACTGAACCACCCATGTGCCCCTACTTTCCGTCTTAAACGTGACAGGCCCTCTGATGCCTCGGTACATGCAGTGCGGTCCCTCCACTGGGCATTTCTTCAAAAAGTCTCATCCTCTGTGCAGCTTCCCCTGATTGCTTCAAGGCTGGAAGTGTGGCTCTGCAGCCTTTATGTCACATTTCTATTACACACACAGGTGGTTGTCACACTGTATTGTCTCTAATTAGTTCCTGAGAAGGCTAGTTACCATTTTCCATTTTCCCCTTGTCCCAACAAGAAAGCGTGGATTTCCCAGCTCCCTTGCCAATAGGAGTTGTCAATGAGATGCAAACAGAGGCTGATGGGCTTTGGGGGTGCTTGATGATTGGGCTGACAGGCAGTCTGCTGCTCTCCCTTCCTGCTTATACCAGCCAGGCTGCATTGCCCAGCTTGCAGCCATGGGTAAGCTTGAGGCTGGGAGATGCATGCTAAGGATGACAGAGAAAAAAACATAGCAGCAGCCTGGACGTTGGTGACATTGTGAGGCCACTGCACAGTCCCTGGACCTTTGTCCCCTGGCTTCAGTTCACACGATATTCAAATAAATCCTTTTCTTTCTTTCTTTCTTTCTTTCTTTCTTTCTTTCTTTCTTTCCTTCCTTCCTTCCTCCCTCCCTCCCTCCTTTCTTTCTTTCTTTCCTTCCTCCTTCCCTCCTTTCTTTCTTTCTTTCTTTCTTTCTTTCTTTCTTTCTTTCTTTCTTTCTTTCTTTCTTTCTTTCTTTTTGTAAATCCCTTTCTTGTTGGAGCCACTTTTCTCCCTGAGTCTAACAACATGGTGTCTCAAAGGCAGGACCGTCTTACTCATTGCTGAATCTATGTGCCTGGCACAGAGCCTGACCCATAGCAGATGCTTAATAAATGCTTGAGGAAGGAAGGAAAGAACAAATCCTTATTATGTCTGTTGCAGAAGGAACCAGAGCTTGCATATTGGGCCTACAGTTGCCTTTCTGGACACTGGGAAACCACATCAGTTTAAAAATAAAGAAAAGTCTTTTAAATTTTATTTTAAATTAAAATGTCACAGTTTTAGGGGCGCCTGGGTGGCTCAGTTGATTAAGCATCCGACTTCGGCTCAGGTCATGATCTCACGGCTTGTGAGTTCGAGCCCCGCATCGGGCTCTGTGCTGGCAGCTCAGAGCCTGGAGCGGATTCTGTGTCTCCCTCTATCTCTCTGCCCCTCCCCGGCTCATGCTCTCTCTGTCTCTCAAAAAATAAATGTTAAGAAAAAATTTTTTAAATGTCACAGTTGCAACTTAAAGCAGGATAACATTATCCTACCATTGGACAGAGCATGGGTGCTAAATGAAGCCATGCGTCACTCCTGCTTCAAATCCTTCAACAGTTCCCCACAGCTCTTAAAGTCTGAAGTCCCTAGTGTTATTTGATTTTTCACTTTTAAAAATTTCTGTGGTGATAACTGTGGATTCCTATGTGATTGTAATAAATAATACAGAGAGATCTCATGCGCCTTTGCTGGTTTTTCTCCAACGCAAATTATACGGTACAACATTGTAACCAGAAAATTGACATTGATGCAGTCCACCACTCTGATTCACTCCCCACTTTTTGCCTGTACTCACTTGTGTGTGTTTAATTCTTTACCATTTTATCATGTGTAGGTATCCACATATCCACCTCCACAGTCAAGACACAGAATATTTCCATGACCATGAGGATCCTTTTATCCCCGCACTTACCTCCCCCACACTGTGCCCTCTCCCCCTATCCCAGACCCTCGGCAACCGCCAATCTATTCCCCATTTCTAAAATTTTGCCATTTTATTTACTTTTTAAGTTTCTTTCTTTATTTTTGAGAGAGAGAGAGAGAGAGAGAGAGAGAGAGAGATAGCAGGGAGGGGCAGAGAGAGAAGAGAGAGGATCCCAAGCAGGCTCCATGCTCAGCACAGAGCCACAAGGAGAGGCTCAATCCCATGACCCTGGGGATCACAATCTGAGCCCAAACCAAGAGTCAGACGCTCAAGTGACTGAGCCACCCAGGTACCCGTTTTGTTTTGTTTTTGTTTTTTGAGAGAGAGTAAAATTTTGTCATTTTAAAATGTTCTAGAAAAGGGGTGCCTGAGTGACTCACGTCGGTTGAAAGTCTGACTTCAGGTCAGGTCATGATTTCATGGTTTGTAGTTTGAGCCCCACACTGGGCTCTCTGCTGTCAGCATGGAGCCCGCTTCAGATCAGATCCTCTGTCCCCCTCTTTCTCTGCCCCTCTCCCACTCATGTTCATGTGCACTCTCTCTCTCTCAAAAATAAATACATATTAAAAAATTAAAAAATATATAAAGAAACTGTTCTAGAGATGGACTAACACAGTGTACCACTTTTGGAGACTGGCTTTTTTCCCTTGGCATAATCCTCCAGAGAGCTACCTAAGTTGTTTTGTGTATCAATCTTTCCCTTCCTTTCACCACTGAGTGATGAATACCAGTTTAACCATTCCCCCACTGAGGGACAGCTGGGCTATTTCCAGTTTGGGGTTATCACAAGTAAAGATGCCTATGAACATTCCTGTACAACTTCGTGTGTGAACATGCCCACTACTTTTTGAACCCCTTCCTAAGATTGAAGTGTTCCCTGCCTTATAAGTCCTGACTACTGAAGACAGAAGCCAGAAAGACTCCTTTTCCCAAGTTATATCTGAGGTACTTAGGCTCCATCCATCAGACACATATGAGATTTTGTTCACATGTGGGCTGTGTGAGGACCCAGGTACTCCAGAGACTTTTAGGATAAGAGAAGTGGAAATCAGCTTTTGGAGGGCAGCAATTAAAGAGGTCTGGGTGTCCATATCACTGCAGCCAGTGAGCAGCAGTGACTATATCAGTAATGGGGGTGGCAGTGGTGTCTTTGGTGAAACTCCTGTGAGGTGGTTTGGGCATTTTTTCCCTGGTCCCTTGGCCTCCCAGCCCCCCTCTATGCCCCTCATGGAGAGGCAAACTACCTAATACTCTTTTAAAAATTTATTTTCTGCTTAAATAAGGTTAGGTAGATTCTATTGTTTGCAACTAAGAACTCCAACCAACCTCCTTCTCTAGCCTCTTCTCTGGCCAGCCACTTCTTACACCAAGTGCCCCAGCTATCCCACACATGCCACTTCCAGTTTCCCAAATATACTGGCTTCATGTACTTCCCCGTTTATGGCACTTCTCATACTGTATTAACATTGTTTACTTATCTGTTCCTCTCAGAACCATGCCCACATCCCTAACCTCTATCACACTCCTACTGCCCTTAGGATTTGCTCAACCAATATTCAAATGATTGCTTATCTTTATCTTTGATGACGTAAAAACAACGCCTGTGACCAGTACTGTCATGGTCACTTCACCACTCTGAGCTAGAGTTTCATTATCTATAAAATGGAGTAACATTACTAAGAGAAGAACAGTTTAGAACAATCCAATTTAAAAATGGGCAAGACACTTGCATAGGTATCTTTCTAAAGAAGATACATAAATGGC
Source organism: Panthera tigris (assembly GCF_018350195.1). NCBI lineage: Eukaryota > Metazoa > Chordata > Mammalia > Carnivora > Felidae > Panthera > Panthera tigris. The sequence continues at coordinate 52,809,643 of NC_056661.1, forward strand.
CAATAAACACATGAAAAGATGTTCAACATCACTAATAATTAAGGAGATGCAAATCAAAACCACAGTGAACTACCACGTCACACTCAATAGGATGGCTGCTACCAAACAACAACAACAACAACACCCCCAGAAAACCACAAGTGTTGGAAAGAATGTGGAGAAACTGGAACCCTTGTGCACTGTTGGTGAGAATGTGAGGTGGGACAGCCCCTGTGGAAAACAATATGGTGCTTCCTCCAAAAATTAAAACTTTTTTTTAAATGTTTATTTATTTTTGACAGAGAGAGACAGAGCGCAAGCAGGGGAGGGGCAGAGAGTGAGGGAGACACAGAATCAAAAGCAGGTTCCAGGCTCTGAGCTGCCAGCACAGAGCCTGATGCAGGGCTCGAACTCACAGACCACGAGATCATGACCTGGCTGAAGTCGGACGCTCAACCGACTGAGCCACCCAGGTGCCCCATCCTCCAAAAATTAAAGATAGAACAATCATATGATCCAAAGATCCCACGTTCAGTAATATATCCCCCCAAATTAAAAGGAGGGTCTTAAAGAGATGTTTGTACACCCATGTTTATAGCAGCAATATTCACAGCAGCCAGAAGATAGAAGGAAGCAACTTAAGTGTCCATGGAGGATGAATGGACAAGCACAATGTGGTGTATGCATACAAAGAAATATTATCAGACTTAAAAAGGAAGGAAATTCTAACACATGCTACGTGGATGAAACCTGAGGACCCTATGCTAAGTGAAATAAACCAGCACAAAAATACAGATACCAGGGTGCTCAGGTGGCTCAGTCAGTTAAGCATCCAACTTCAGCCCCATTGAGCTCTGCACTGACAGTGCAGAGTCTGCTTGGGATTCTCTCTCTCCCTCTCTCTCTGCCCCTCCCCCCCTTCAAAATAAGTAAATAAGCATTAAAAAAGAGACAGATATTATATGATTTCACCTGCTTGAGGTAGTTAGAGCAGTCAAATTCTTAGAGACCGAAAGTAGAATCATGGTTGCCAGGGAATGGGAGTTATTGTTTAATGGGGAAAGAGTTTCATTTTTGCAAGATGAAAAGTATTCTGAAGATGGATTGTGGTGATGGTGCACAACAGTATGAATGTACTTAATGCCACAAAACTTTACACTTAAAAAATGGTTCAGATATAAATTTTGTTTGTCTTTTTTTTTTAAAGACACACATGTGCGCGCGCGCACACACACACACACACACACACACACAGACGTAAGAGTCAGGGAGGGGCAGAGGGAGAGAGAGAATCCCAAGCAGGCTCCACACTATCGGTGCAGAGCCCGACTTGGGGCTCATACTCATGAGCCATGAGATCATGACCTGAGCCACAACCAAGAGTCAGGCGCTTAACTGACTGAGCCACCCAGGCGCCCCATAAGGAGTAACAAACTACGATGAGTTAACCACTTTATATCCACTAGAATGGCTGAAACATCATCAGACGCTGGCAAAGATATAAAGCAATTAGAGTTCTCATACGCTGTTTAACCCTTTTTATAAACATCTAAAAATGTAAACATGCACTTATCATGTGATCCTGCAATTCTAACTAAAGCCAGATATATACCCGAGAAATGAAATGTTACAAAGACTTGTACACAATGTCAGAACAGCTTTGATTATAATAGTCAAAGACCATACGCAAGTTAAATGTCCAGCAACAGGTAAATAAATATAAAACAAATTGTAATATATCCATACAACGGAATACTCCTCAGCAACAAACAGAATGAACCACTAATACGTGTAACAACATAGAAGAATCTCAAAACGTTACGCTGAGAAAGCCCAAGATATAAAAGACTAAATACTGTATGATTTCATCTACATGAAATTCCAGAAAGACAAATCTAATATATGGTGATAGAAACGAGTTCAGTGGTTACCAGGGATAAGGCCAGAGGGAATGACTGCAAAGAGGCATGAGGGAACTTTCTGGAGTGGCGGAAATAGTTTGTATCTTGATTGCTGGTTTCATAGGTGTATGCATTTGTCAAAAGTCCTTGAGCCATACACTTGAAATAGATGTAGATGATACTTCAATAAAGTTTAAAAATGTTAGTGGGACACAGTATTTACATATCAAACACTAGATCCCAACTCTTCAGCCTTAAAGTAATTAGAGTGTCTCATAGTAATGTTAAGTTTTTTGTACTTTTATTTGCAATAGTAAAATGAGAAAGAAAAGAAATAGAGATTGACATTTTTTTTGAGAGTTCTCTCAGTGGGAGTTATCAGAGGAGTCATCTGGATGGTACAGTGGAAAGCATGAGATTTGAACTGATGGCAATTATTTTGATATTACAATGAGCGCTTGTGGTGGTGGGTCCTGCTTGGCACTTTCACACATATATTATCATTTGACCCTTAACACCCTAGGAAGCAAATTTCATTTCACCCATGCTTAGAATTGAGGAAAGAGGCTCAGATTTGCTAAATAACTTACTTGTCACACAGCCAATAAGCAATTGAACTAGGACTTGAACCTCATACTCTTTTGATGACACACCTGGAAACCAGAATCCTATATTCATATACCTTGAGTCCTGACCACCCAAACCTGTTTCCTTTGCTTTACAATGACTAGGGTCCCCAGGAGGGACCCTGAATTCTCTGTAACTCCAACCTACATAGGTAAGACGCAGCCACAATGGACTAGCTAGTCCATTGGTTCCTACAGTTGATCAGGATCTGTTGGCAGTTTTTTCTCTTTCAGCCATTTAGGTCTTTCTATTTACAGTTGTGTTCAACACAAACTAATTCCATAACATGAGAAGTGCTATGAATCAAAGCATAAACACATAAACATACAACCCAAAATGGATGTACAGAATTGAGATATGAAGCAAGGTAGGGTATTCATTCACACCCAAAGTAACTTGAGATCTGCTGGATCTGCTTGTTTAAGTTTGGTTTCTGAGGATGGCAAGAATTGACTTTGGGTTTTTTGTTGTTGCGGCTGTTTTTTTTGTTTTTTTTTTGAGAGAGAGAGGAGGCACAAGTGAGCGGGGGGCACACAGAGACAGAGAGAGAAGGGGGGTTCACCCAAAGCAGGGCTTGTGTTTTTACACAAAGTGGAGCTCGTGCTCACCCGAAGTGGGGCTTGAACTCACGAACTGTGAGACTGTAACCTGAGCCAAAGTCAGATGTTTAACTGACTAAGCCACCCAGGGGCCCCAAATTGACTTTGGCTTTTAAGACTACTGTGGCCATATTGGATACTAGAACATCTTGGCAACAGTTTGTGCCCACGTGAACAAAGACTTCAGGGAATGTCTATTTCTAAAAAGCTGTCTCTGTATCGAAGCAGTTGTAAAAGATCTCCTTTCCAGAATCAAGTCCACAGTAGGCTTCCAACCCTTTTAGACCTATGTTCTAACCCTCTGAAAATATCGACCAGTTGTAACAGATGTCCTGATCACTCACATCATTCTGATGACTAAAGACTTGTGGCTTGGATTGACATCCTACTTCAATAAAATCTATTGCCGAGTCTGAACATAAACAAACTAAAGCCAGTTCACTCTGAACTCACCAGATGCACAGGCTGACATAATAGTCGTACTGGTCAGGACTCTTTTTCACCCATGAGAAGAATTTATTTGCTCTTGTAACTGAAGCGTTCAGAGGGAACTGGCTCCAGACGGGGCTTGTTTCCAGAGAGCCCACCTGTCACTGAGGCTCCAGTTACACTCTTCCTCAGCTCTCTCTCTGTGGACCTGTTTTATCTGCAGCCTCCACATTCTATTTGGCAGTAGTAAAATGGCTACTGCAGGTCCGAGTTGTATACTCTTATATCACAACATCCAGAGGAAGAGGAAGAGTCTCTTCTAGGAGTTTCCAGAACAGACTTTTACTCAGAAGCCTAAAAGCAAGCATCTTCTTAGACATACTTGGCTGTGATCTGGTCATATGTTGAGCCCTGAGTCAAATGCTGCAGGAGGCAGCACATCACTGTGACCAGCAAGCCCTTGCTCTAGTGGGGTCACACCCACCAAACCACATGGTCAAGAACAGGGAAGAATGAATCCCCCAAAGGACAATCAGGACAGCATAGGTAAGTAGGTCCTAGAAGGCAATCGGCACATTTCCTCCTGAGCAGCTTCCTCTACACTTTGAACTGACTGGCTTAACCCCAAGGCACATCAAGTCTGAATGTTGTTCAGTCCTTTGCTCACTGAAACTCCTTGTAGACTTTGCCACTGTTGATCCTTCTTGAAATTCCTCACTGTAAAGGTTCGCAAGCCTGGCTTTCACCGGAGTACATCAAAGTGGAGAATTTTATGCTTATCAATGCTCAGGGATTCAAGTTCTGTGGGTATGGGGTTAGCACAAGGGGCGGGCATCTGTATATTTACAAGGCTTCGTGGGTGACTTGGATGCAAACAGTCCTGATTGAGAACCACTGTCCTGGGCTCCTGTGGCATCACCCTCTTCTGGTCCATTCATTCATTCTGCAGAAATTTATTGAGTGTGTACTAGGTGCCAGACACTCAGGTAGGTGCTAAGACATGGCAGACAAGCTCATTGTCCTTATGGAGCTTCTATTTTAGTGGGGGATGTGGAGAAAGGCAAATGAACAAGTAAATGTTCCAAAGATTTCAGACAGTGCTTTGAGCTATAGAGGAAATAAATCAAGAGGAAGTGATAGGAATAAAGATTTGCATTAGGATGGTCAAAAATGGCTGCCCTACATTATTCATAGGAGCCAGGATATGGAGGCAACCTAAATGTCTATCGACAGGTGAATGGATAAAGAAAATGTGATATATATAAATGATAGAATGTTATTCAGTCTTTAAAAAGAAGGAAATCCTGCCATTCGTGCCAATGTGGATGGACCTGGAGGACATTATAATACATGAAATAAGCTAGATGTAGGAAGACAAATACTGCATAAGTCCATTGATATAGGGAATCAAAAAGAATCAAACTAATACAAGGAGAGACTGGAGTGGTGGTTGCCAGGGGCTGGGAGAGGACGAAATGGCAGAAGTGATGGTCAGAGAGTACAAAGTTTTCACTTATGCAAGATCAATAATTTCTGGAGACCTACCATACAGCATAGTGCCTATAGCTAACAGTACTATAGCGTGTACTTAAAATTTGCTAAGGGATAGATTTTTTTTTGAAGAGTACCCACTGACTCATTTCATTTTTTTCAAGATTTTTTTATTTTTGAGAGAGAGAGAGTGGGAGAGGGACAGAAGGGGTGGGGACAGAGGATCTGAAGCAGGATCCATGGTGACAGCAAAAAAGACCAATGCAGGGCTCAAACTCACAAATTGTGAGATCATGACCTGAGCTGAAGTCAGACGCTTAACAGACTGAGCCACCCACATGCTCCCTGAATGATTTAATTTTTATATAGGCCAAAAATAAGTAAAAGTAAATAATATACAGCTTATGGATTTTATGTATGTATGAATATGCATATATACAGACCTGTAGTATATAAGTAAAAACAAATAAACTAATGATACAACCTTCAGGGCACACTTACATTTGGACAGGGAAGAGGAGCATGCAGCCAATGAAAGCACACAGTGGCATCAAAGGTACTATTAATATTCTATTTCTTTTTTAAAAAAAATTTATTTAAATTCTAGTTAGTTAACATATAGTGTAATATTGGCTTCAGAAGTAGAATTGAATGATTCATCACTTACATATAACACCCAGTGCTCATCACAACAGGTGCCCTCCTTAATGCCCATCACCCATTTAACCCATCCCCTGCCCACCTCTCTCCATACTCTGACTTTGTTCTCCATCATTAAAACTCTTTTATGGTTTGTTTCCCTCTCTCTCTCTCTTTTTCCCTTTCTGTATGTTCATCTGTTTTGTTTCTTAAATTCCACATATGAGTGAAATCACATATTTGTCTTTCTCTGACTTATTTCGCTTAGCATAATATACTCTAGTTCCATCCACATTGTTGCAAGTGCCAAGGTTCCATTCTTTTTGAAGGCTGAATAATATTCCATTGTACATGTATACCACATCTTCTTTATCCATTCAACAGTTAATAGACATTTGGGCTCTTTCCATAGTTTGACTATTGTTGATAGTGCTGCTATAAACATCAGGGTGTTTGTGCCCGTTTGAATCTGTATTTTTGTATCCTTTGGGTAAATATCTAATAGTCCAATTGCTGGGTCATAGGGTAGTTCTATTTTTTAACTTTTTGAGGAACCCCTACACTGTTTTCCAGACTGGCTGCACCAGTTTGCATTCCCACCAACAGTCCAAGAGGGTTCCCCTTTCTCTTCATCCTCGCCAACATCTGTTATTCCCCATGTCATTAATTTTAACCATTCTGACAGGTGTGAGGTGGTATCTCATCATGGTTTTGATTTGTATTTCCCTGACGATGAGTAATATTGAGCATCTTTTCATGTGCCTGTTAGCCATCTGGACGTAAGAGGATAGATCTTATATTAGGTGCTCTTACCACAAACAAAAATAATAAAGGGAAGCAGAGGAAGCTTCGGGAGGTGATGAATATATTTATGGCTTTGATGGTGGCAATGGTCACAGATGTACACTTATCCCCAAACTCACTGAGTTGTACACACTAAGTCTGTAAAGCTTTTTACATGTTAATCACACCTTAGTAAAAAAAATTCTTTTAAGACTGCCTTAGAAGGTGGTGAATGTCAGAAGGAGCAGACCTAAAACAGGAATGTACTTAACACACCCAAATAAAGAGGAAGGTCAAGTGTCTGATCCAAGGAAGGGAGTGCAAAAGACAAGGAGGTTAAGTGGACAGCGCAGGATCTCTCTGGGGTCTGTGGGCAGCAGTAAGGAATTCAGATTTATTCTCAACACACTGGGAAGCCTCAGGTTCTCCTCATATATTTCCTGCATGTCTCTATGGTTGTTTTCTGAACTGCCTTTTCTCTACCTGAGCCTTGTGTGTTACTATTCTCCCAGCTTCTTTCGTTGGCCCCTGCTCTCATTCTACCTGGGTGGGTGGGGACCCTGGGCCTTGGACTCTTGTATCAAACACAGGCTGGACCCTCCATCTGTCTGTCCCACAGGCTCCTCTGACTTGTGCAAAGCCATCCTGCAGCACCCTCTTCTATCCGCTCCACGTGCTGTCTCTCCAGCCCAGGCGATGACTAACTGCTGCTACCCAGACACCCAACCTAGAAACTTGAGTTTCACTCAGAGTCCCTCCCTCTCCCACCCGTCCTCCAGCCGATCAATTACCAATTTTTTTTTTAACTTCCAAAATATTTTTCATGTCTTTTTCCCTCACTATCCTGCCTAATCCAGATGGCAGTGCTAAACTGGAGGACCACAGCTCTTCTTCCATAGATGGCTGCAACAGCCCCCTAATGAGTCCCTCTCCCGGCGGTCTTCTTAAATGTGCTCTTCACACTGACCGCCAGGGTGAACCTGCTAACACATGAGTCTGCCCCGGATGCAATTGGGGAAGTCTGACTGCTCGTGGGGTGGTGGGATCCACTTTCTTTGCCTTCCTCCCCCACACTGTCCTTCCAGGCCTTGGCAGATGCCTCGGTTGGGATAACAAAAGGAAACCTTGGGAAAGGGATTGAGGGAAGAGAAAGAGAGGAGAGGAGTAAGCATAACAACATGTGGACATCAAAGATAGGCAGAGAGGGGCGTTCTCATGGTTTTGTGGAAAGTCTGGAACTGGCAGGCACCTCCCTGACATGACCTACGGCTCCAAGGCAACTCACTGTTCCATCCTGAGGCTCCAGGCAGAAACTAGGAAGAGTGGGCTCCTGGAGAGGGAATGTGAAAGGGCTAAGGGACCAGGGGTCGTGAGGGGATTGCACAGGGGTCCAAGCACCCATGTCAGAGGACACATTCCTGTGGAGGAGCTGCGAAAACGAACTGAGACGAGGAGAACCAGCGCTCAGCACTTTGAGCACTCAGGAAACAGGTGCGAATGTTGAGCTTGAACTTGAAGACAAGGATCATTTCCCATGTGCTTGCGACCAATGTGTACTCAATGGCCCGTGGTAAGGCTGCTTGATGATGTGCCCCTTCTGTCACTGTGAAGGGATCTGGTGCTGCAAAAGACCCTCATGACCTGCCGTCCTCCCATACACCTCTCCTGACTCCTCCTCTCTCACCTTCCCTGGGAGGATGCCTCCATTCCTGTAAAGCATTTGCTTGCTCATGCTTCTCTAATATGCCACACTGTTCTCACCACCTGCATAAAACACACTCCCTTGCCCATCTCCTGGCTACTATCTATCTGTCCTTATGATGGACATTAGATGTTTGAGTATTTTATAATGGGGGGGGAGGGGAGAAGGCCATGTTGGGCATCACATGGTCCTGGATTAGAACTCCAGCTTTACGGCTTACTCACTGAGACCTTAGCAACCATTCTGTCTTATTATTAGCAAAATAGAGTGATAATCCCTTCCTCACAGGTCTTTCTGAGGCTCAAATGGACTTATATAAAGTGCCTGGCACCAAGTAGGGGTGCCTGAGTGGCTCAGTTAAGCACCCGACTTTGGCTCAGGTTATGATCCTGAGGTTTGTGGGTTCCATCCCCGCATCGGGCTCTGTGCTGACAGTTTGGAACCTGATGCCTGTTTCAGATTCTGTGTCTCTGTCTCTGTCCCTTCTCCATTCGTGCTGTCTCTCAAAAATAAATAAATGTTAAAAAAAATTTTTTAAGTGCCTGGCACAAAGGAGGTACTCAGTAAATGTTAAATCTCTTTCTTGCCCTTGAGATACTCAAAAGACGTTGGTTTTAATTTCAGAGTCATTGGAGAGCTACTATTTGTAGGATGCTACCAGCAGTATCTGACAGCACTGCCTTTCCCTTCTTCCTTGACTTCTTCTTACTGGTCAGCGTCAATGCAATTCTCATTTATTATGTATTGAAAGTGATGCATTTTCCATGCGGAGTCATAGGCAGGAGCGATCATTTACTGGGCGTCCGCCCTGTGCCTGGCCTTCGTTGGGCATTTTCCAGCTAGTTTCTTGGTTCATATTCACAAAGACTCTTCGGGGGTTGGTAGTATTAATCACTATCCTATAAGTGACCAAACCGAGGCTCCAAGAAATTAAATACCTACGCTGAAGTCACACAGCCAGTAACTGATAGATCCAAGATAGAAATCCAATTTTCGGGACGTCAGAGCCCATGTTCTTTCAAATAGACCACATTTCCTTTCATGAAATATAACAATAGTAATAGAAATGGCTAAACATTTAGTGATTACCTGTGTGCTGGTTATGGTTATAGCTCTGTATATGTATTAATTTAATTAACCTTGGCATGCATCCTATGAAGTCATTATTGCTATTCCACTTCACAGAGAAGAAATAAAGCATAAGGAGGTTAAAATACTTGCCCAGATCAGGAAACTGAGTCTGTTTGTATATATAAAGTATGTCACAGAATACTGCAATTTTAAACTATCTTCTTTCTTCAATGAATATAAGATCCATGATCAAATGACAGAGAGAAAGTGGGAAAGTCTGACAAACAACGAAGGTTTGTTAAAAGGATGTAAGCTGTTACATTGAAATTCAAGGGAGGGGAAGTCCTGAGTGTATGCAGGTTTGAAAACCAGTGAGCAGAGGCACTGTTCCCCTGGTCTCTGCATGTGCAGTGGAGGGCACCATCCCAGAGGGACAGGCTGGATCCTGAGGGTCACAAGTTTGTCACCTATCTCTGGAGACCCACGGAATCATAAGCCTTCCAAAGATGATTAGCGGCCCAAGACAGCAAGGACAGCCTCTTCCAACCAGCAACTTGCACAGCTGACAACTTGCACAATCCCTCGGGAGTGTGTCACCATGATGTCACCTTGTTTATTCCCCGCAGGGGAATCGGGCCCCACTGGGGTTTGATTAACTGCCGGCTACAGGCAGCAAAATGACAATGCTTTTTAACCTATTCTTCAGACCATCAGGAGCTCTCTGTCTAAAAGTCACGTAGAAGTAAATCACGGGGTCATTTAATCTTTGCTCTGATTCTGCGATTTAGAAGCAATTCTGTGTCACTTCCCTTCAATCACTGGGTATGTCACCACTTAAGGGTAGTGTGCAAATCATTCATGCAGAGAACATGTATTCACTGAGAGTGTCTCATATGTCTAGTCACTGAGTAGGTTCTCTGGACATGTTAGTGAATAAAAATGATACAGTCCTGGGACACCTGGGTGGCTCAATCAGTTAAGCGCCAGGCTCTTGATTTTGGCCCAGGTTATGATCTCGTGGTATCATGAGATCGAACCCCATGTGCTGACCGCTTGGAGCCTGCTTGGGGTTCTCTCTCCCTCTCTCTCTTTCTTCCCTTCCCCTGCTCACGTTCACGGTGTGCTCTTTCTTTCTCAAAATAAACAAACATTAAAAAAAAAAAAGAATGATATAGTCCCAGTTGGTTAGGGTCTGAGTGTAGTTGGGAAGAAAGATATTTAAGAAGCAACTAGAGTTTACTAGAGTTTATTAAAGGCAGTGTACAGAGAACTATGGGAGCATACAACAAAGGCCCCAACCCAGTCTGCTTCTCCGCAGAATTGATACCTGAGGTCTAAAGGTTGTGTAGGAATAAGATCTGCACAGGAAGGAAAAAACAGGATCTGGAGGGCAAGAGATAGCACAGTCCAAGCTGCCTGCAGTCGGTTAAATGTCTGCCTTCAGCTCAGGTCATGATCTCACCGTTCATGAGTTTGAGCCCCTCATCAGGCTCTGTGCTGACAGCCCAGAGCCTGGAACATGTTTTGGAGTCTGTGTCTCCCTCTTTCTCTGCCCCTCCCCTGCTCATTCTCTGTCTCTCTCTCTCTCTCTCTCAAAAATAAATAAACATTAAAAAATTAAAAAGATGACGGATCCAATAATAATATTTCCAGAACACGCAATTATAGTCATTCTGGATGGGTAAGTTGCTGTCCTCTCAGGAAGCTTTTCAATTTAAGGAAATAACTTCCTTGTCAAACAAAGCTTGTTTTCTTCCCTGTAATGCAAGCAATTGCCTACTTTTCTCCCCAAAGCCAGGAAGCCAACCTACTGCCTTATCTGACAACCCAAGAGCTAGTGAGTATAACATTCCAAAACATGTTAAGGAGTTCCCTCCCTGGTGGCACCTATAGTCCTTAAAGCAACTCAGCATTTCCTCTGGTATTCTACCACTGATTTAGGAGCTGCCTTTTCTATTCTTTTTGTTTGTTTGTTTTTTGAGAGAGAGAGAGAGAGAGAGAGAGAGAGAATGTGAGTTGGGGGGAGGGCAGAGGGGGCAGAAGGAGACAATCTTAAGCAGGCTCCACACTCAGTGCAGAGCTCAATGTGGGGCTTGATCCCACAACCCTGGGATCACAACTTGAGCCCAAATCAAAAGTCAGATGCTCAACCAGCTGAGCCACCCACGCACCCCTATTTTTTATTAACACTTCATTATAAATGGTTTTATTTTTATTTTCAGCATTTTCTTCTCTTTCATATCTACTTTTTCACTTCTTCCCATTTTTATTTTTTAATGTCTTGTCCTTTTACAAATAATAGATGCTGTTTCTCCCTCTATCCCTTAGAGGACTGTAGACACGATCATCTTAAAGTCATCTGCAGGTGGCTTTATTATTTCCATTTTACCCGGAATAGATTCATCTCCTGGTTGTTGATTTTGTTTGGCTCTGTGTTTTAGCATTGATTTTCTTTCCTTTTTTTTTTTTTAAGATTTTATTTTTAAGTAATCTCTACACCCAACATGGGGCTCGAACCCATCACCCTGAGACCAAGAGCTGTATGCTCCACTGACTGAAACAGCCAGGTGCCTCCGCATTGATTTTCTTCATAGTGTTTGGGAATTCTGGGGATTCTCTCAACTTTTCCAGTGCCTCTGCTGCACCCCTTCCCTGTCTAGCAGTTTCCGGTTGCCTGAGTCTGGCCTTTCACCTTGCCCAGCCCTTGCTGCATGACCCTTCCCTACCTAGCACTTCAGGCACAATTATTTGATGAGCATTTGCCTCCCAATGTGGACACAGATTTCTCTTCTATGAATTGAAGCTCTTAAAGCTCTTAAAAGACAGAACACAAAAAAATTGGTAAATTAAGTTCATTCCGTGGTGTCCTTCATTGTTCTGGAATTTTTACTTCTTGCTCTAATTGTGACCTAAAATGTGAAACAACACAATACAAAATAATAATACAATTCTGTGATCCTGGGTTATTTGTGACTTTAGCCAAGTCACATAATAGGTAAGGGTCAGAACCTGTACCACACCCCAGATCTTTTCATTTATTTTCTTTTATTTGAGGGGGGGAGGCATGATTTGGGGAGGGGGCAGAGGAAGAGAGAGAGAGAGGGAGGAAGGGAGGGAGTGGGGGAGAGAGGGAGAGGGAGAGGGAGAGGGAGAGGGAGAGGGAGAGGGAGAGGGAGAGGGGAGAGAGAGAGAGAGAGAGAGAGAGAGAGAGAGAATATCTTAAGCAGGCTCCACGCTCAGCACAGAGCCTGACACGGGGCTCAATCCCCACAACGTTGGGATCATGACCTGAGCCGAAATCAGGAGTCAGACGCTTAACCAACTGAGCCACCCAGGTGCCCCCAGATCTTTTCATTTCTAATCTTTGTATTGCCTAGAATATCAGCGCTATTTCTACTGTCACATTGTTTTTCTAAAACAACACATCAAAAGCGCCAGAAACTTGAAGATGACCTTCATTATCGTTCTTGTTTTAATCTTATCTTTGATTGTTAAGACAAAACATTTGGAGAATCACTGATTTTTATTATTACAGATCTCTCTGTTTTTTTCCTGTGGGTTTTGCTGTTGTTTGTTACATTTTATAGGTACAGTACCGGGTGTACAGACGACACAGACTCTTTTGCAAACTTGGTGCTGAGCGAGGTGCCGGGCCCTGACGCATGTTTGCAGAGATGCTCCAAACAGTTATCCTAAAGGTCACACAATCTTACACAACCTTAAAGCTCACGTGTGCCAGGCAGGTGCCCGTGTCACATAATCTGACACTTTTCAATAAAAAGTAGATGTCTAGCCACATTTGATTTAATCATATACAAACCTTTTCATATAGAAGACATCACAAATCACACACATTTCTAAAAAATAGCTTTTTTAGAATACATATCCTGAGTTTCAGGAAGGAAAATACAGTTAAAGTGTCAGATCACGATTTGTATGAACTGCTTTGTGACTCAGTCAACCGCCTGCCGACCTCAGGGTGCAAACCTTAGCTGGCCTCACCCCTCCTGTGTTTTTTCCCACAAGCTTTTGTGGCTTTTATTTAAAATAATATTAGTTTGAGCCTCCAACGTAACCAGGCCTTTGTTCTCCTCTTCCTATTGATCCTCTAGCACAACTGACAATAGAGGCCTTTTCTCTGGCTCTGGTTAAATACAAACCCATTATCGAGTGGGCCTGAGAACCTCCTGGGCTTAGGGTTCTTACCACCAGGCCCAGTCGCCTATAGATACACAGCAGAGACAACAGCGCACACATTGCCACGCTTGGTATTATCATCATCATCATAACTACTGTTTATTGAGCCCTTACATTGGGGCAGGTACTCTACTGAGCCTTTACATGAATTGGTTATTTGTGTAATTTTAACCCTCACAACAACTCTATGGAGTAGATACTACAATTTTCTTTTTACAGAAAATGAAAGTGAGATTCAAAGAAGTTAAAATTTTATCCAGAGCCACAGAGCTACAAGAGGTAGACAAGATTCAAAACCAAGTCCCCTCTGGTTTTGAATCCTTCTCATATCCCACATTAAATATTAGGGATATATAATACACACACAGGCATACAGAAATAAACGAGTTGAGTTGCAGCTGACTATTTTATGTAAGATCATATTAGGTAGCCATTTAAACATTCATTAATGGTTTTAGGTTTTCTTTTCACTTTTTGGAGTTAATTAATATTTTTGTTGCCTCCAACACTTTGAAAAATTCATAGGGTCTGTGAGCCAGGCCTGTGGTTCCTAACAAGTAAAAGATGCCATCCCATAGCAACATCATTTAAGGAGCATTAAGGAAATTCTTATTTGGAGAGGAGAGAAATAGGAAAGAGGTAGAGAATATGTTTTGTTTTTTAAGTTTATTTATTTGTTTATTTTGAGAGACAGAGAAAGCGTGAGTGGGGGAAGGGCGGAGAAAGAGGGAGAATCCCAAGCATGCTCAGCGTGGAGCCCAATGTGGGGCTTGATCTCAGAGCCGTGAGATCGTGACCCGAGCTGAAACCAAGAATCCAACATTTAACTGACTGAGCCACTCAGGCACCCCTAATTTTTTACTTTTAGATCATTGTAGATTTACATGCACTTGTAAGAAATAATAGAGAGAGAGATCCCATGTACCTCTTACCCAGTTTCTCCCAGTGGTAACTAACATCTTGCAAAACTATAGTACAATTTCCCAACCAGGATGTTGAATTGATAGAATTCACCAATTTTAGTTCTCACTTGATGCAGAGTACTTGAAAAAAACAACACCCATATCATATAATCCACTACCATAAAATTAACCCATTTAAAGTGCACAGTTCAATGGTGTTAGTACATTCACAGAGCTATACAAGCATCACCATTGTCTAATTCCATAACATTTTCATCACCCCCAAAAGAAACTCCCTACCCATTAGCAGTTACTGCTTATCTCCTCCCCACCCTCATCCGCACTCAACCCAGGCCACCACTAATCTGCTTTCTGTCTCTATGGATTTGTTCATTCTGGACATTCTATACAAGGGCAGTTTATACACTACGTGGCATTTTGTGGCAGGCTTCTCTTAGCATAATGTTTTCAAGGTTCATACATCTTGTAGTATGTATCAGAATTTCATTCGTTTTTAAGGTTGACTAATATTTCATGGTATGGAATATTCCACATATTATTTATCCATTCATCAGTCAATGGACCTTTTCATTGTGTATACATTTTTGCTATTTTAAGCAGTGCTGCTATGAAATGTATTATAAATAATGCTGCTATGAATATTGCTGTGCATGTTTTTGTGTGGAGGCATGTTTTCATTCCTCTGGAGGATATGCTTGGGAGTGGAATTGCTGTGTGACTTGGTAACTTATGGAACTGTCAAACTGTTTTCTACAACATTCTACATACCATGTCACATTCCCACCAGCAATGTACACGGTTCCAACTACTCCACATCCTCATCAACACTTGCCATTATCTGTCTTTTTTATTATAGTCATTCCAGTGGCTGGGAAGTGGTATCTCATTGTAGTTTTAATTTGCATTGTCCTAACGGCTAATGAGGTTGACCACCTTTTCATGTGTTTGTTGGCCATTTGCATATCTTTGGATGGAGGTAGACTACTTTTTTTTTAAGGTTTGTTTTTAAGGTTTATTTATTTTTGAGAGAGAGAGAGAGAGAGAGAGAGAGAGACAGAGTGCAAGTGGGAGAGGGGCAGAGAGAGAGGGAGACACAGAATCTGAAGCAGGCTCCAGGCTCTGAGCTGTCAGCACAGAGCCCGACACGGGGCTCAAGCTCACCAAGTGAGGGTTCATGACCTGAGCCGAAGTCAGATGCTTAACTGACTGAGCCACCCACGTGCCCAGGATGGAGGTACACTACTTTTAAAAGTCCTGAATGTACTTGATGATAAAGTGAATGTGACAATATGTTTCGTGCATTTTGATGTTAGAATAGAAGGAAAATATATATATATATATATATATATATATATATATATATATATATATATATATATATTGTATACTCTTACAAACTCACTCATTAAGACATTTTCTGAGCACCTATGATATTCTGGCTACCAGGAAGTACAGAGATGAGAAAAAACCAGAGAGTCAATCATGAGAGATGGCATTAGATAAGTCGTTACAGTCAGGTTCCTGGTACTTTTATAAAGGTCTGTTTCTGACTTACTTGTAACATCTAGATGATTCATCTTCGTTCCTGTCAGAGGCAGAAAGGCAATGAGACAAGGTCCCCGATCTCTAGTAGCTCACTGCCTAGTGGTGGAGACAAACACATAAACACATCATGCAATCCCATTTGGTCAATACAATGGCAGTCATCTGTCCAAAGAGCTGTGGGAGCATAGAGGAAGGAGCAATTAATTCTGCTGGTATGTAGGAAGGGGGCTTCGGGGAGGTGACATTTGAATTTAGTGTTAAAGGATATTCAGAGGGGGGCGCCTGGGTGGCTGTCAGTTAGGCGTCTGATTTCAGTTCAGGTCATGATCTCACAGTTCGTGAGTTTGAGCCCCATGTTGAGCTCTGTGCTGACAGCTCAGAGCCTGGATCCTGCTTCAGATTCTGTGTCTCCCTGTCTCTCTCTGCCCCTCCCTTGCTTGCACTCTGTCTCTCAGAAATGAATAAATGTTAAAAAAATTTTAAAAAAGAAAGGATGTTCAGAGGTTTGGCAGATGGAGAAAGTGGAAGGTCATTTTAGGCATCAGGCACACCGTGGACAAAGGCATGACTGGTGATGTCAGAGGCGAGCAAGAGCAGAGGTGAAGGGTGCACAGGAGGGATGGACCGTAGCACGGGCGGGTTGTGTAGAGCCACACCAATAAGTTCTGCTTATGCTCTGTCAGTTTTGAAAATGTTTGTCTTTGTTTTGAAGCAGAAGAATGGCATGATCACATCTGAAGCTTGAGAGATCCCTCTGGGGACAGCCAGCGAGATGAATTAAGAGGTTTGCAAACTCTGTAAAGGGCCAAGTAGCACATAGCCTTGCCGAAATATGATTTTTGTCACAACCTCTCAACTCTGCTCTTGAGGCGTGAAAGCAGCCACAGACAATACCCAAATGTATAAGCCTAGCTGTGTCCTAATACAACTTTATTGCTAAAAAGAGGAGGAACAAATGTGTCTGGGGGGCTGTGGTTTATTGCCTCATGGATTAGACGAAGGGAAGAATGAGAGCAAGTAGACTCCGGACTATCCAGAAGTTCTCCCGTTAGTGGTGAAAATCAAAATGGAGCAAAGGAAGTATGATTTTTTAACTGAGCCAGAGGATGTCTTCAGACTTCAAGAAGAGTCAGGTCCTCATTATGGGCTGGGCTGGAAAATAGAACTCTGCTTCCCACCCACCAGCCATTGTTTCTTACAAGGCCAGGCAGTACGCCAGGCAGGCGCCAAAGCCCGACGCTCATTTGGGTCACTGGAGTTCTCTGCAGGCCCTGTGTCAGGGAGGAGGGAGATACAGAGCCTATACTAGAGACAGTCTTCCCAAGGAACCCACAGCCCAGGCAAGGAGAAGCTTGGGTAATAAGGTACAAAGTCTTGGCAAAGCATCATTTGGTCTGAGACAGGAAGGCTTGATTCCAGTTAATTTAAGTAAAGAAGAGTGTGTTCAGGGCACCTCCTAGAACTCACACTGAGCCAGGAGCTGCAAAGTTAGGAGCAAGTGCCTCTCTTGGTCTCTCAGTGTCTGCTGCAGGCTTTGCATATCCGTTTTTCACCCTGGTGTGCAGATGACTCAATAGTCAGCATGGGGTGGAGACACGGAGAAGGTTTATGAGTGGCCTTATAAAAATATGCAGGCTTTCAAACAGCCGTTTACAAAGTTCTGCCTGCTGACAAAAACTGTCAAGCTTCTTTGCTCTCGGCTAGGATTATGTCAACCCAAGGTAGTAACACTGGTTATCACATACTAATCAGCCACTGTGATTGGCTGCCGGTGACATAATAGAAATTCATGAACATGATTGGCGGGCCAGCCACCCCAGCTGAGCCTCAGAGCAGGAAGGTGGAGGACAGGAGTGGCATGTGTCCAGGATGGGATCACAAGAGCAGGAGGGGAGGGGAGGGGGAGAAACGACCAAAATCTTTTAAGGCATCAAGCAGTCTTTGAAATAATAAAGAGGGTCTTCAAGGTAGTGAAAACTGGGTATGGTCCCCAAAGTGCACGTGGGTTCTTTTGTGTTGCTTCGGGCTCCTCCTGTACCAGGTGCCTCTCTCTCTCTCCTCTCTCTGTCTCTCTCTCTCTCCCCAGTGACTTGCAGACAAGTGCTGACACGCCTCCCTCCATTCCCGTTCCCTTTCTCTCTGCCCAGACCTGCTCTCTGGAGCCCCTAGGCTGGCAGCCAGCTTCCCCCACGCTTCAGCCCAGCCCAGCCTGAGGACCTGGGCCCTTCCCTGCTCCAAGTGGCCACCATATCAGCTTCCCGAGCTGCGGCCTTGTGTGGGGACAAGGCACCTACCTTGACAAATTCTGCAAACAGCCAAGCCACAGCAGGAAGAATACACATAACAAGAAACACAAACATGTGGGCCGTCAGGAGTGTTTTCTCTAACACGAGCAGTAACTAGGGACTGAGGACTGGCTCACCTGGTGAGTCACTGCACATTGTCTCCTCTTGGCTGGCCACCAGAAGAGAATACATGCCACAGCCAGTGGCCTCCAGGGACAACGTGGGGCATTTTAGAAAGGCTCTGGGTTGGCAGAAGAGAACAGTACAGCATGGCGGGGAGGCCACTGGGAGTTGGGATTCTATGCCTGGCTCAGGGCACACTTGCTGTGTGATGTTGGGCTCCTCTGTGAGTCTCTGTTGCCTCATCTGTTGCATGGGGGGAAACAACTCAATCGTCTCTAGGCCTTTTCCAGCTTAGTTTTTCCCCACTGATGGAACAATGATGTTTCAGCAACTGGACGAAGCATTCTGATGCCATTAACACTAACAATACTTGCCCTATATTAAGCTTCCTACTGTGGGCCTGGCACTGTGCCAGGGACTTCACATACACGAATGCTAATCTTGAGAACAATCCTGCCAAGGAGGTATTATCTCCTTCTTAAAGAAGAGGAAGCAAGCGAGTTCCAAGAGATTAAGTAACTTGCCCACTGTCACACAGCTAATAATCTTGATTTAAACCCAGGTCTTTCTGACTCCAAAGTACCCTACGTGTGATCTTTTTTTTCTTTCCGATTTGCTTAAAAAAAAAAAAAAAAGCTAAAGACTAGTACTTTGTTAATTTTTTTCTCCCAACATTTTCCTTTGATGACTACTATCAAGTACTAGGAGAATATCCAAACCTACTGGCAAGTGGATATTGGCAATGAATGTCGTGGAGACACTTGGAAACTGGACCCTGAGTGGCTCAATAGCTTGTTCCTCCTGTGAGCCAGTACGCTTATGGCTGTGATTTTATTCTCTAACAGTCTGCACAATTAATTAAGCAGGTGTTTCTAGCCTGACCTACAAGCGAAATCCACCAATGTATTTGGAGCTAAGTCATCGTTTGTATAACGAGGCACAGAAATGCCAGTGTTTCATCATCCTCTGCAAAGGAAGCTGCCTTGCAGGTGCTCTGCCACCTAAAACAGGTTTGAGCACCCTTGTCCTCTGACTCTGTGAATGTTCTGTGTATGCACAGGAAAACTTCCTGGACAAAACAGAGCAAGGGAGAGTTCTCCTGCCACTTCTTGCCACCATCCCAGCTCAGGCAGTTGTTTTCTTTTCTTCCCTGGGAATCAGAAAGTATTCTTTCCCTTTAAATGTGCACCTGGAAAGTTCCCTATCAAACCAAGCTGACCTAGGCAGGCTCCCCATCCTGCCAACAAAAGCAGTAATTGAGTTCCAGAGTGGCTAGTAACTAGATGGCCAGGCTAGCACAGGCTGACTAGTTGTGCAATGGGCAGAAGCAGGAGCATGTTCCACGAAGCAACCACACACCACAGGCCCAAGGGCAGAGCCTGCAATCTCCTGGCTCCCAAGACTGCCCCTGGACCTTACCTCTTGCCCTTTGAGGTCCAAACTGGTGAGCCAGAATACTTTTCTTATTACTATCTCCAAATGACCTCCCCTACATTCCCTGCAGGCTTTAGAATCCTGCTCACCATCTTCTTTTCTGTCATATTCCCTGCCACCATCCTGGAGATTTCTTTCTTTATTTTTTAAAAAGATTTTATTTTTAAGTAATCTCTACACCCAAAGTGGGGCTTGAACTCACAACCCTGAGAATTAAGAGTTTCATGCCCTATTGACTAAGCCAGCCAGGTGCCCCGAGAATTTTTTTTAAGTTTATTTATTTATTTTGAGAGAGAGAGAGAGAGCAGGGGAGGGGCAGAAATAGAGGGAGAGAGAGAAAGAATCCCAAGCAGGTCCTGGGCTGTCAGTGTGGAGTCGGATGCGGGGCTTGAACTCCCAAACTGTGAGATCATGACCTGAGCTGAAAGAGTCAGACGCTTAACCGACTGAGCCACCCAGGTGCCCCAGAGAAGTTTTAAAATAAAATCATGCCACTATGCTAGTGGAGGTAACTTAATTCAGATCCAGATGTCATGATTATTTACTGAGCTCCTCTTGTGAGCTATGTGTTACTATGCATGTTGTCCCATTCAATCCTAAAGGTAACCAATGGAGCTTTTGCTTTTTTATTCAGAGCTCACGTAGCTCTATGAAGGGTTTGGGCGTCTCCCTAAAGGGGCTGAGGTGCTACTGTGTGAGGTCAGGATTAATACTAATGCAGTTTTACAGATAAGGAAACTGAGCATTAGAATAAATGTTGTCCTCAAGCCCATAGAGTAACTGGCATAATGGAAACTTGAACTTAAATCTAAGAAGCATAGTGAGAAGGGCAGAGTGCAAATGGGAATATGAACACCTACCTGGCAGGGTTATTGTAGAGAGATTGATATACTTAGGTGAAGTGCAGGAGAGCAGGAGGTACTCAGGCAGTGTTACCTTTTTTCTCCTATGGTCCTTCAGATTTGGAGCCATTCTACCTTGCTGCTTCGTGATCACTGGGATTCTTGGGGAAGATGCCTGTAATCTTACAGCAGATAAAAAGCTACCATTGTTGGTCAATCTGAGACTCATGCCAACCCTTGCAAGGTAGTTATCTCATTTTCCAGAAAAGGAAGCCCAACTTCTTGGAGGATAAAGGAGGGCCACTCAGCTGATAAGCAGTAGGGTTGGGATTTGAGCCTGGGTCTGACTATCCCGAGAGGCCACATCTTTCCCTTTCAACTATGTGGTGACTTTCTGAGTTAAGAAGCTTTTCATACCCATAAGCATAGAAAAATTACATATTTCCTTTTAATAAGTTAATACTGTGTGGAAATATTTGGGAATTGGAAAGTAAGGAGGCACTCTCTTCTGTCTTGCAAATAAAGAGGAAGGAGACAGAGAAGAGTGTTAGCTGCATAATCATATGGACATATGTAATCACGTGTAAAATAATCACATAGTTTAAGGTTCACATGCCAACCTGATGAAAACAGCCTGGTTAGTACGTATTTTAAAAACAAACGTATTTTACATTTATAAGTGAGTTAAACATTTCTAAAATTCTCATTCTTTTGTTGGAAAAAAGATCTTTTGCTTTTTTGGTCTTGAATAAAAATATCTGGAAAACATATGTTTGTTGTTCTAGTTAAATAAAACCATTGACATCGTGGCATTTGTGCTAGCTGTGACTGTACTCCTAATGAAAATAGTGAAAAGATGACCTCAAACCCCTCCCTGACCTGCAGAGTTGGAAATGGGTCATCTCCCAGTGAATTCACAGTTATCTGCTTCGATTAGCTTCATATTCTGCAATAGCTCCAGAATTCAAAAAAAAAAAAAAACAAAAAAAACAAAAAAACAAATTATTTGCAGCATCTGGTCTTCCCAAAAAGGAAACCTTAAAATTAACTCTGAGTTAAGAAAGATGCATAATAAGGTTGTGTTAAACAACTCGAGTGTGCTTACAAGAGAAAAACTTATATGGAATCTTCTATTGCAGGGATCAAATCAGGTCTAAATAAGTATTAAAGTTACAATTTAAGTGCATTTGATTAAAGAGTCCCATCAAGGTCTTTGAACTAAGACATAGACTGGAACCCTACTCACTTGGTTCCAAACAGTTTTTCAATATAAAGAACATGTAATTGGGCAAGGAACAGGGGTCAAAAACACAAATCCCGCAGGGTCGGGCAGGTAATGTAAACTAGAGTTGGGAGAGACAGGTTCCCCTCACCTGTAAGATGAAGGTAATGAAAATACAAATCTCACAGTACTGTTGTAAGGATTAAATTAGATAATGCCCGCGAAAATGCAGAGACATGGTTGTCGCTGTTAAGTCTCTGTACAAATAGTAACCATTGTTATTGCGGGATCTTTGCCCGCTTGCTTTCTTTGAAGGACATCATGACTTCCTAATAAGCTCCCTTGTCTTTCACACACCCTTGACACACCCCCGTCTTTCTTCTTTCCCATCTGTGAGGAAGCTAAAAATCCGATAAAATTGCATAGCAGCATCTGAAAGACAAAAGTGAAACAAAATGGGATGTTCTTGCTTCATCATTTTCCTGAACCAGCTTTTGTGAGAGTTTACTATGGGCAAGGCATGGGTGGCTGGAAGAGATGAATAGAGTTCTTACCAGCCATCAAATGAAGAGAGAAAGAGCCTTTTTCCCACTGCAGAAAGAAACCAGTATATAGACTGTCAGAAAACATCCATGAGGGCACTGCCCAGTGGAGATACAATGGGAGGCACACCTGTTAATTTTCAACTGTTTAGTAGCATGTTAAAAAAAAAAGTAAAAAGGAACAGGTGAAATTGGTATTAATATTAGCATTAAAAGTATATTTTGGGGGCATGTGGGTGGCTCAGTCAATTAAGTGTCCGACTTCGCTCAGGTCATGATCTCACGGTTCAGGAGTTCGAGCCCCGTGTTGGGCTCTGTGCTGACAGCTCGGAGCCTGGAGCCTGCTTCGGATTCTGTGTCTCCCTTTCTCTCTGCCCCTCATCCGTTCACACTCTGTCTCCCTCTCTCAAAAATAAATAAACCTTAAAAAAATTTAAAAATATATATATTTTGGCTAATGTTTTCAAAATAATTATTTCAATATGCAATCAACGTAAAAAAATTATTGAGACATTTACATTCCTTTTGTCATACAAAGGCTTTGAAATGTGGTGTATACTCTATACTTACATCACTCCTCGATTTGGACCAGTCATATTTCAAAGGCTCTATGGCTACATGTGTTTGGTGGCCACCATATTGGAAAGGAGGTCTATGAGACCTCTAGAAAAAAGTGCTCAAGAAAAATGTTAACAAATGGGGTACCTGGGTGGCTCAGTCAATTAAGTGTCTGACTCCTTTTTTTTTTTTTTTTTAATTTATTGTCAAGTTAGCTACCCTATGGTGTAGTCTTGGCTTCAGGAATAGATACCCGTGATTCATCACTTACATACAACACCCAGTGCTCATCCCAACCAGTGCTCTCCTCAATGCCTATCACCCATTTTCCCCACCCTCCCAACCCCCCACCCTCATCAACCCTCAGTTTGTCCTTTGTATTTAAGACTCTCTTATGGTTTGCCTCCCTCCCTGTTTGTATCTTATTTTTCCTTTCCTTCCCCTATGGTCACGTTAAGTTTCTCAAATTCCACATATGAGTGAAATCATATGATACCTGTCTTTCTCTGACTGACTTATTTCACTTAGCATAATACCCTCCAGTTCCATCCAAAGCATCTGACTCTTGATTTCAGCTCAGGTCTTGATCTCAGGGTCGTGAGTTAAAACCCCACATTGGGGTCCACGCTGGGTGTGGAGCCAGCTTAAAAAAATAAAAGAGTGTTAACATATAAACATTTAATGTTTGAATGTTTCTTCTACATTATGGGGGCTCTGAAGTTTTATCAGCTGAAAAAGGTCCAGAAGGCCCTTTTGACTTCAGCACCATTCAGATTCCCTCCAGAAACACAGCAAACATTCCTCCAGCTGACAGTTCACAGTTGGGTCTTTCTGTGGGCTTTGCCACCAGCCAAAGGAAGTTGCCTTGATCAGGCTAGGCCCCACATCCAATAACTTGTTGTTGCATTAGTAAGAAGTCCTGACTGCCTTGTCTCAGTTTGGGACCACCCTGCAAAGCCACCCAGCTCCAGAGCTTCCTGAAGGAACGGCTGAGGCCCCTGTTACAGCTGCATCCCAGCTCAACTCATCCCTCTGCCTGATCCTGCTGCCCTCACTTTTTTTTTTTTAATGTTTAGTTATTATTATTTATTTTTATATTAAAAATTTTTTAAGTTTATTTATTTATTTTGAGAGAGAGAGAGAGAGAGAGCACAAGTGAGGTAGGGGCAGAGAGAGAGGGAAAGAGAACTCCAAGCAGGCTCCACACTGTCAATGCAGAGCCCAATGTGGGGCTCAAACACATGAACTGTGAGATCATGACCTGAGCCGAGATCAAGAGTGGAACGCTTAACTGAGCCACTCAGGTGCCCCTGTTTGTTATTTTTGAGAGAAAGAGAGAGAGAGCTGGGGGGGGGGGGAGGGGGGACAAAGGATCTGAAGCAGGCTCTGTGCTGACTGCAGAGATCCAGATGTGGGTCTTGAACTCGCAAATGCTGAGATCATGACCTGAGCCAAAGTCAGACACTTAACCGACTGAGCCACCCAGATGCCTCTGCTCTCACTTTCTTACAGGTATCACTCTTGAGAGCATGCTTCCATACCCCTCCTGCAAGCAGATTCCCTTCTCAGAGCCCGTTTCCTGAGGAATCCTCCTAAAACTTCTACCCCGTGTTAGGTTGCCCTTCATAAGGACAGCAGCTGTATTAACAGACTGACATTTTTCTGTGTCATACTTGCACAAGGACCCTGAAGTCTGTGGGCCTCTTGTCAGATGATCGGCTATTTATCTGCACAAAGGAGGAAAATATGTAATCACTGCAAGTTCCCTGGTACAAGTCGCTCCAGGTTTTAGGAACGATACTTGGGTCTCCAATTTCTGTAAAAAAAGAAAATAGCGAGAAACCTGCCACCTGCCACTCAATATACAAACGAGGTAAGAGTGGATGTCACCGTAGCCCGTCTTGTTAGCCATGCTTCCTCATGTAGTGAGGTTTGTAGATTCTCAATTCAAAGGTCCCAACAACCTTTCTGAGAGCAACCCTGGGCCAGGGACAGGCTGAGGAATCCTATCTTCTGGTAGAGGACGGTAAGCAGTGTAGCTAACATCCAGGTTATCTTTGGCATAGCATTGGAGAGGGAACAAAGGGAATGTGATACCCTTTGATTTGTCTCCTTGTCCTGAAGTCTAGCTTGGCTTAAAAGATGACACACAGCTCTGGTGGGAGACCCTCAGACAAAACCCTAAATTCTCAAGCAAAAAAAAAAAACCCAAAAATGTCCTACTACCTGCTCTTTGTCACCTCCTTACTTTTCCAGCCTTTAGGCTTGTTCTTACTTGCTCTTTCTCCATCCACTCAACTTCTCTCGTTCCTTCAAGACCATCTCAAAGGGTTTCTCCTCCATGAAACCTTCTTTCATTTTGAAGGTTTATATATAATTCATATACCATTCTATTTACCATTTATGTATTTAAACTTATGTATTCAAATTTAGATATATTTAAATGTATTTAATTTATAAATAATTTAATTTAATTTAATTTATAAATAAATTTAAATGTATTTTTAAATACATAAATTACTATTTATGTATTTAAACTTATATTCAAATTTATGTATTGAATTTTAAGTACAATTCAATGGTTTATGGTATATTCACAGTTGTGCAACCATCCATCACCAAAATCACTTTTAGAACATTTTCTAAAATGTTTTTCTTTTTTTTCTTTTTTTAAGTTTATTTATTTTGAGAGAGACATAGACAGCATGAGTAGAGGAGGGGCAGAGAGAGAGAGGGAGAGAGAGAGAGAATCCCAAGCAGGCTCTGCACAGCCAGCACAGAGCCTGATGTGGGGCTTGAACTCATGAAACCACGAGATCATGACCTGAGCTGAAACCGAGTCAACGCTTAACTGACTGAGCCTGATATGCCATATTTTATTTATTCATTCATCAGTGATGGATATTAGGTTATTTCCACTTCTTGGCTATTGTGGATAATGGTGCTATGCATATTCTTGTACAAGTTTTTTGTGGGCATATGTTTTCATTTCTCTTGGCTCTATAGCTATAAGTGGAATTGTTGGATCATATGGTAACTCTATGTTTAGCCATTTGAAGAACTGCCAGCCTGTTTTCCACAGCAGCTGTGCTATTTCACATTCCTGCAAGCAATGTATGAGGGTTGCAATTTCTCCACACCTTCATCAACGCTTGCTATTTTCTATCTTTTGATTATAGCCACCCTGGTGGGTATACAGTGGTATCTCGTTGTGATTCAATTTGCATTTTCCTGATGACTGATGTTGAGCATCTTTCCATGTGCTTACTGGCCATTTGTGTATCTTCTTTGCAGGAATGTGTATCCAGATCTTCTGCCCATTTTAAAGCATGGTAACTTATCTTTTTATTATTGAATTATAAGTGTTTCTATATATTCTAGGTACAAGTACCTTGTTAAATATATGATTTGCAAATATATTCTCTCATTTTTCTGTGGATTGCCTTTTCACCTTCTTGATGGTGTCCTTTGAAGCACGTAAGTTTTAAATTTCGATGATATTCCATTTGTCTATTTTTTTTTCTTTTGTTGCTTGTGCTTTTGGTGTCATGTCTAAGAAGCCATGGACTAATCCAAGGTTATGAAGATTTAGTCATCTTTTATTCTAAGAGTTTTATAGTTTTAGCTGTTATATTCAGGCTTAGATCCATTTGAGATAATTTTCATACATGGTGGGAGGTAAGGGTTCAACTTCATTCTCTTGATGTGGATATCCGCTTGTCCCAGCACTGTTTGTTGAAAAAAATCATTTTTCCCTCATTTATGTCTGGGTGCCCTTGCCAAAAATTAAGAAATCAACTGAATGCATGAAACCTTTTTTGATCCTCCCAACTGAATGAGGACCCAGGTCGATGGAGTAGCCTCTATCTGGAATACTGCCAGTCCTGTGGCAGAGGGAAAATGAGACATGGTAAACTCTGGACTGGCTCTTAAAATTTTGCTCAGAAGTGACACATATCACTCCCATTCCCACTTCATTAGCCAAAAAAAGTCATAAGGCCAAACTGATGTCCTTGGAGAGAAGAAAATTACTCCTCCCATAGGGTGGGGAACTGCAGGGAAGGAAAACAGATTATTCTGGGGAACAGTAATACAATTTAATCCTTCCTCACCGTCCCCTGTATGACCCGACACCTTGTTCTTTTGGTGTTCTTCTTTTTTTTTTTATTTATTTTTTTTTTTAATTTTTTTTTTCAACGTTTTTTATTTATTTTTGGGACAGAGAGAGACAGAGCATGAACGGGGGAGGGGCAGAGAGAGAGGGAGACACAGAATCGGAAACAGGCTCCAGGCTCCGAGCCATCAGCCCAGAGCCTGACGCGGGGCTCGAACTCACGGACCGCGAGATCGTGACCTGGCTGAAGTCGGACGCTTAACCGACTGCGCCACCCAGGCGCCCCTGTTCTTTTGGTGTTCTTCTGACCTGTCCATTACCCCTTAGCTTTCTTTCCCTGCCTCTTTCATGTTGGTGTTTCCCGGTGTTGTGAGCTTGGCTCTCTTCTCTTCATACTCTATAGACTTCCTAGGGGAATCTCGTCCATTCCCACAATCTACTACCTGCCAACTCTCCTAGTTACACTTCCAGCTTCTGACCTGTGTGGCCAACTGACTACTGAATATCTCCCACAGACATTCCAAACTCAGCATGCCGAGACCTGAATTTATCACTGTCTTCATGCCACCCCAAATCTGCACCTCCTCCTGAATCCCCAGTTTGGGAAATAGCACACCATTCTCCCAGTTGTCCCAGCCAGAACCCTGGCACCTTCTTCATATTCAACCACCAAGTTGTACTGAGTCCACTTCCTGAACATCACTTGAATTCGTCCCTTTTGGTCCCTTCTCAATGAGTCTGCTCTAGGTTGCCATTATCTCTCATTTGGATGATTGGTCTTGTCCCTTCTAGTCCATTCTTCATGTTGCAGACAAAATGATTTTTATAAAATGCAAATCCAGTTTGGCCACTCTCCAGTCCCCCACTGGCTCTCCACTGCTCCGGGGATAATGATTAATAACACTAAGAGGCCTTAGGAGACCTTTTATGATCTGACTTCTGTTATTTCTCTAGCCTCACTTTTGTACAGTATCTGCCTGGCATTTTATTCATCTTGAGCTAGCTTTAGTTCCCTAAACACATTGTGATGTCTCCATTCAGGGCTTTTGAGCGAGCACTTCCCTGTGCCCGGGATAGTCTTTCCTTCTCTGCAGGGTAACTCCTACTTGTTCATAAAGCAACGGGCTGAACACCACTTAGTCCTTCTCTTCAGACTGGATGAACACTAAGTGATTGAAAGATAGTTTAGCAAAGAGATTAAGAGGCAGGACTCTGCAAACTGATGGCCCAGTTTTGAATCCTGGCTGTCATCTACCAGCTTTGAAATGGCATGCAAGGCCTAACTCCTCTGTGCCTCTGTTTCCTCAGGCATAAATTAGGGAATAGGAAGAGTCCCTATTACATAAGGCTGTGATGGGGATTAAGTGAATAAATCTATGACAAGTGTTTAAAATAGCGCCTGACACTATTCTAAGGGCTCAACAAGTATTTGCTGTTACTTTTATGTATCTCCATAGCACCCTATAGTTACCCCTATAGTTAAGCATTTATTGGATGAATATAATTCCCAATTTACTTACCTGACTGCTTCACTGCATTGTAAAATCCTTAGATTTGGGACAGTGTCTTATTCATTATTGGTGCTTCAGTTCCTGACACACAATATTTGTTAAATGACTCAATTAATGAATGAATGAACTGGTCTTCATGCAATGATCCCTTCTCATCTTGTGTTATGAGGATAAATTCTGTCCTCCCTACTTGATATACCGTAAGCTTACTGAGGGCAGGATCACAAGTATGGTCAACTCAGCACATTCCTTCTCCCTCCAACCCAACATTGCTTAGCAATGTTGAATTAATACCAGTTGAATTAAATTCTCCTCCCTGAGAGATTTAAGCCTTTTTCCTGCTTTTTCACTTGCCATAACCTCCAATCTATTTCCACATAACCCATTTTAACCTGAAATCCCAGGGAAAGACTTTCCTGTATCTGTTGCCCAACTGTTAGAGTAGGTTAGTTATACAAGAAGGGATTGAGGACAATAAAACTCAAGTTAAGGGTTAGAAGTTACATTTAGGTGGGGTGTCCTATAATTTTTGAAAATAATATTGAGCTGAGAGATTTTGTTCCTCATTATCTTGTAAAAGCTACTGAAATCCAAGGCCTTGTTATAATTTACCTGCATGCTGGGTGGGTGGAACAGCAGGCTTAAGTGAAAGGGGAATTAAGTAGGATGTAGAGAGGCAAGTTTTAGTACAGGCTGTCGACAAATATATGTGACCTTGGAAGTCACCGCCTCTCTGGGACTTACTTGTCCCACCTGTAAAGTGAAAGAGTATAAATGGTCTCCCAAGTTCACCATAAATTCTGACATATCATGCATCATCTCTCCAGAAGCAGCTCATTCTAGGAAGGAATTTTCTATTGTTCCACTTGATCTCAGAAGAAACAGAAATGGTGTAAAAAAAAACCATACCAGGTGTCTTTAGCTCCATGGCCAGTGATAACTGATAATAATCATAGAAATAATCTGGACAATCCAGGGATTATCCACATCTTACGGGCAAGACCTGAAGTGGAATGTGATACTGGAGAATAGTCTTTTGAGTGGGACAGACCTGAATTCAAGTCCCAACTTAGCCATGTACTAGTTATGGAGCCATGGGCCAGTGGGCCTGTTATTTAACTTCTTTACCCTGGGTTTCCTTGGTTGTAAAAAACTGGGGCTCATATCTATGTTGTAGAAGTAGCCTAAGGATTAAATGAAGCAGTTCATGTATCACACCTGGTGTTTCGGCCTTGAAGAAATGTCAGGTCATTTTCCCTATTCCATTCAATCCTTCACTTGTTAAAAGTACTTTCACAGATACCCACCTGTGCCTATAAAACTAATTCATTTGCTCCTTACCACAAGTTGGGATTTGGAGAACGGGCATTTCTGTGGGTTAGACTAGCTCAGTAACTTTTTGGTGGGACAGTGTCTAGAGCAATGAGCATCTTCTCTGAGTCTAATGCAGTGGTATCTGGTTGTTAAAGGTGACGGCCAGCTCCAGGACAACAGAAGGGCAAGGCTCAGGAGGGAGACATGGGACTTGAAGACACATCGGCCACATAGTACCTAAAAGGAATTCATGATTGAGCTGGTAGTGCAATCCAAGACTCTGGCCATAGAGACCCCTCAGCAACCCCCCAGGGAGCTACAGAATTACTAAGAAGTTCTGTGACAAAGTATGAAGGAATATCTCTGACCACATGGACATTCTGACATTCATCTAGGCGTCACTTGGGTTCTGACATATGATTGTGGGCCAAGGCAGCCCACCAGTGTTGGATTGTATTGTATTTATGGTCTTAGCCAACTATGTTTTCTCCAGTCTCCCAAAGCCTGCTCACCTTCGAGCGGAGTGTGAACACTCAAGCATCAACTCCTTCAGAGAGGGCCCAATGTCACCTGGCTGATTTGTGGTACAGCTGACCTGGAATCTGATGAGGCTATGGTCACCAAATCCAAAGCTTTTTCCAAGGTCACCTGGGTAATAAAGGGAAATGTTATCACTAGAAGCCATGACTCTCAATTTGTGAGGAAGCACTCTTTTGGGGATCAGGCCTTTCATTAGATGACTGTAAATTTTGGAACAGTGTTTTAAAGAATTCTGGACAGAAATCAAAGAAATTTCTTTATTTAAGCTTTATTTAGTTAACTGGTTAGTTTTGCAGGGCAGTGAATAAAAGAGTCTCCAAAAGACAGGTATCAGTCAAATGGAAGTAATATCAACAATAACACTACCCTTTAGTGAGCACCTATTGTGTGCTCAGTTGTGGAATAGCACAGTGGTTAAGAACACTGAGCTTGATTCAGACTATTCAAATGTTTGGATTTGAAATCTTGGCTCTCCCATCTAACTAGCAGTGTGACTTTGGGAAAATTACTTAACCTGAGCTTCAGTTTCCTCATTTATAAGTTGGATAATAGTGCCTACTGATAGTATTGCTATGAAGATAAGAGTCATGAGAAATGTTCTGCACAATAGTAAGCACTATCAAATTCTCACTGTTCAATACGTAAAACCTGGAGCCATGCTCAACAGTAAAAGTTAACAAGAGTTAACTAGAGCAATCCAATAAGGACACAGCTCCTTCAGGAATGAGGATTTGGGTCACCTCATCAGGAAAGGTCCTGGCATCCACACCTTCCCCACATCCCATAAGCTTGAGGGACAGCTGGCTCTTGGGTTGGAGCAAGTGGTTCAGGCCTAAGCTTATCAGCCATGCTTCTGTACTTACTGGCTCAGGGATGGGCAAGTGACCCACTTAGGGCCCATGAAACCAGACGGAGGCCTGCTGGGAGCTGCTGGAAAGTTTTCTTGCTTTTCTAAGAGGAAGTTTGAAGGAAACCCGGTCTGTCTCCCCAAATGCAAATGGGGAAGCATATAGCCCTTGAAGTTGTTGCCAGCAGTCTCAGAACTATGAGGGGGAGACAGCCTCAGCATAAGGCCAACACCACAAAAGGCAGAGAGAAGAGTTGGAGAGAAACAGTCCTGAGCGATCCTGTCAACCTGCTGATCAAACCAACCCTGAAGCCCACCACACTGTTAGCTTTTCAGTTCTTTGAGCTAATGTATTGTTTGTTGTTCAAAGCCCTCTGCGGTGGGTTGCCTATTACTCAAACATTCCTGTTACGATAGGGAAGGCTCTGCAAGTGATGGTCACAGGCTCCTCACCCACAAGTTACTGTCATACACCTTCTAGGAGAACAAAGAGAAATGTAAAAAGCCTAGGTCTAGGAAAATGTTGACATGACACTTGTGAGCTCTCAATGGAAAAAGCCAGGTGAAGAGGAGACTTCAGAGACAGAGGTAGCCACACTTCCCTGCTTGTCACCCGTGGGCTGCATGTCCACAACTGTACGCATAATTTCTCCGTTCACTGACTCTCACGTACCAAAACGCAGACCACAGCTAAAGCTCCTATGTGAGCAGGACACAGATGGTTTTGTATGTAAAGAGGATTCTTCTCTTCTCATGGTAAGTCCTCAAAGGCATTTGGGTCTCCCCTGGATAAATGTCTAACACATACGTTTCAAAATCAAATATTATACAAACCAAGGTATCTTCAAATTCAAGCAGTGCGTCAAAGTGACAAACGCTGTTCTGTCAAAAAGGATCACTTTATTCAACTACACATAACATATATAAAAGCAAGCAAAATCAGGATGTTTTCCTCAGCCATCCTTTCCACATTTTGTGTAGTTTTAGTGAACTATAAACCACTGTTTTCTTCATGCCTAAAAGACAAAAAGAAGAGATGGTTAGAAAGTTGGGGCTTGATGACCAGATACTCTGCTAGAGCTTCCATGATATTCTCATCAGAGACCTGTCTTTGGAAGGCAGCAGTGATGGGCTGATTGGTGGGGCCCAGGAGATCCTGGGAGCCGAAGATGATTAAGGATCACCATGGTCAACATAAGGGGGAGAGATTCTGATTTAGGCATTACTGCCACAGTGACATGAATGCCAAAGGTACCTGAGTTAATGGGATAAGTGAATCTTTCGAGTTACGAGCCTATTGAGTCTATCGTCAGCCTTTGACTTCAGTAGCTCTTTTAAAAACGAGAAAGGATGGGGCACCTGGGTGGCTCAGTCGGTTAAGTGGCTGACTTCGGCTCAGGTCATGATCGCGCGGTCCGTGGGTACGAGCCCCGCGTCGGGCTCTGTGCTGACAGTTCAGAGCCTGGAGCCTGTTTCAGATTCTGTGTCTCCCTCTCTCTCTCTGACCCTCCCCTGTTCATGCTCTGTCTCTCCCTGTCTCAAAAATAAATAAAACATTAAATAAAAAAATAAAAACGAGAAAGGAAAACAAAGACAAAACGCTGCATGTAAATGGACATCCGCAGCCCCCCTTCTGACTCCCAGTGCCTGCATCCCAACCACCCCCAGTTCCCTGCCACTGTGTCACTGAGTACCCCACCGGCCTGCCCAGAACAGGTATCAGTTCCATCCTTCTCCGTCTGTTCACTCCATCCCCCTTTCAGATTCCTTCTGCAGAAGTGCCTTCCTGGACGCCCCAGGCCGATTCAGATGCTGCTCCTCCTGGTCCCACAGCACCTGTGCTGGTCATGCGTACAGCACTTACCACACTGCGTGGTGCTTGTCAGTTTACTGAGCTGTCCCTCTGCCTAGACTGGGAGCTCCTTAAGGACAGGGAGCATGCCTCATTTGTCCCTGTATCCCCATCATCTAGTACAGTGCCTGGCATATGGCAGGTATTCGGTAAACGTTTTTGAAATGATGTGACAGATGCACCTCATCCAGATATGTGACCTTCTAGCTCCCCACCTACTTAATCACAAGTACCTGATGAAACCGGAGGAGAGGCTCTCTGGGGGCCAATGGGACAGAAGTAAAATGGGATAGAATAATGGGATGCTATTTGTCTGTCAGATCTAATAGGATCCAATTTGCAGACGGTATTATGGGCTCAACTTCCTTTGTGCTGAGGATGAGATCATTTAGTCTGTGTTTCAGGGTGTGGCCCAAAGATCCCAACAGTCTTTTTCATCATGAGATACAAATTGTGGTGTGTGTTGCAAGTCTGAAACACACACTTCTGACAGTGCACCTTAAGCTTTGTGGATGAGTAATAGGATTAACTCTGGAGACTCCTACTATGGGGGTTTGAGTGGTCTCTTGAAAATACCTGGGTGTATTACCTGGAAGCTGCCCAGTCCACTCAGAACCTTCAAAGAAGCTACTGCAGGCAGTGGTGGGTAAAAAGGCAGCATATCAGGAAAATTGTTAGCGAATACTTCTATAAACTCTGGCCCAGCTTTTCTAGTGATTATTTGCAAACTGACATAGCGTAGTCAAGAAGCTCAGAGCTCCTTTCTCTGCCTCCGCCTCTTTTAATTTTCTCCCTGGAGCAACCACTTTGGTGAACCTCACCCAGTTGAGCATTGAGACTGGAAACTTATTACGTAAGGTTCTTTTTTTTAATATTCCAGCCGGAGCCAATCAAGACACTAAGCAGAACACAGGTGGTGCATACAGTAAGGTTCAACATAGCAACCCCAGGGCATTGAGTCACAGCTAGAGGAAGACGCATCAACCATGGTTAAGTCCCAGCGCAACTTCACAAACCTTACGTACAGACTCCTTGGAGCATAACATTTAAGGTAAATACCTAAAGTACATGAGTGTCACCATGTAGCCATGTTTTGCTGCTACTGCACAGAAACCTCTCTTCGTTGAAAACAGTCTCTCCCTTTGATGGCTCTGACAGAGTGAGTCTCAGAAAGACTGCAGGAGGGAACTGTGTTAGAAAGAGCACTGGAATAGGAGTCAAGAGACCTCAAATCTAGTTGCAGCTGGACCACAAACTTACAGTTTGTGACTCACTCTCTCTGCACCTTGACTTTCCCATCTGCAAAAAGACTGGTTGGACTAGTTCAGGGTTCTCTAACAACGTCAGTCTGTAGGAAAGTGAGGAGGAAACTGTAGGAAAGTTTGCTGTCTGTGTGCACGTGTGCATTTCTGTGCAGAGTGTGCAGTTTTTGTCAGATTTTCACAGGGAGCCAGGATTTGCAGAAGGTTAAGAACCAACAGATTGGAACAAAGAATTCTTTCGGCCTTAATATTCTAACTGCAGTTCAGGTAGAAGAATAACAGTGCATGAGGTTGGGAGTGGGCAACATTTCCTAAACAGGGCACAAAAGCTGCTCCCATAAAGGACATTGATAAACTGGACTGAAAAAAATTAAGAGCATCTTTTCATCCAAAGATACCATCGAGTAAAGGATCTATACACTTAAAATTATAGAAAGATTATAGAAGAAATTGAAGAAAACACAAAGAAATGGAAAAATATTCCATGCTCATGGATTGCAAGGACAAATATTATTAAAATGTCAATACTACTCAAAGCAATCTACACATTCAATATAATCCCTATCAAAATAACACCAGCATTCTCACAGAGCTAGAACAAATGATTCTAAAATTTGTATGGAACCAGAAAAGTCCCCAAATAGCCAAAGTAAGGTTAAAAAAGAAAACCAAAGCTGGAGGCATCACAATTCCAGACTTCAAGCTGTATTACAAAGTTGTAATCAAAAAGAGACACAGAGATTAATGGAATAGAATAGAGAACCCAGAAATGGACCCATAAATGTGTGGCCAACTAACATTTGACAAAGCAGGAAAGAAAATGGAAAAAAAGACAGCTTCTTCAGCAAATGGTGTTAGGAAAACCGGACAGCAACATGCAGAAGAATTAACATGGACAACTTTCTTACACCATACACAAAAATAAACCCAAAATGGATGAAGACCTAAATGTAAGACAAGAAACAATGAAAATCCTAGAGGAGAAAATAGGCAACAACCTCTTTGACTTTGGCCACAGCAACTTCTTACTAGACATGACTCTAGAGGCAAGGGAAATAAAAGCAAAAAGGAACAAGTGGGACCTCATCAAAATGAAAAGTTTCTGCACAGTGAAGGAAACAATCAACAAACTAAAAGGCAATTGACAGAATGGGAGAAGATATTTGCAAATGACATATAAGATAAAGGGTTAGTATCCAAAATCTATAAAGAACTTACCAATCTTAACACCCAAAAAACAAATAATCCAGTGAAGAAATGGGCAAAAGACATGAATAGACACTTTTCCAAAGAAGTCATCCAGATAGCTAACAGACATGAAAAGATCCTCAGCATCTCTCATCACCAGGGAAATACAAATTAAAACCACCACAAAGAGATACCATGCCACATCTGTCAGAAAGGCTAAAATGAACAACTCAGGAAGCAACAGATGTTGGTGAGCATGTGAAGAAAGGGGAATACTTCTGCACTGCTGGTGGGAATGCAAACTGGTACAGCGACTCTGAAAAACAGTATGAAGGCTCATCAAAAAAATTAAAAATAGAGTTACCCTGTGACCCAGTAACTGCACTAGTAGGTATTTATCCAAAGGATACTGGAGTGCTGATTGAAAGGGGCACATGTACTCCAATATTTATAGCAGCACTATTGATAATAGCCAAAGTATGGAAAGAGCCCAAGAGTCCATCCACTGATGAATGGATAAAGAAGACGGATAAAGAATACCTAAAGTACATGAGCATCACCATGTAGCCATGTTTTGCTGTTCTGTATATATACAATGGAATATTACTCAGCAATCAAAAAGAATGAAATCTTGCCATTTGCAATAATGTGGATGGAACTACAGCGTATTATGCTAAGCGATAAGTCAGTCAGAGAAAGACAAATATATGATTTCATTCATATGTGGAATTTAAGAAATAAAACAGAAAGGAAGGAAAAGTAAGGTATAAGCAGAGAGGGAGGCAAACAATAAGAGACTCTTCAATACAGAGAACTGAGGGCTGCTGGAGGGGTGGTGGGTGGGGGCATGAGCTAAATGGGAGATAAGCATTAAGGAGGGCACTTGTTGGGATGAGCACTGGATGTTATATGTAAGTGATGAATCACCAAATTCTACTGAAACTATTACTACACTATATACAATTAACTTGGATTTAAATAAAATTAAAAAAAAATACACCATCAAGATTGTGAAGTGACAACCACCACGTGGGAGACTTTCGCACTATGCATATCAGACAAAAGACCTGTATCCAGACTTTACAGAGAATTCAGTAAGAAAAGGTAGACAATTCAGGGGCACCTGGGTGGCTCACTCAGTTGGGCGTCCGACTTCAGCTCAGGTCATGATCT
Source organism: Panthera tigris (assembly GCF_018350195.1). Taxonomy (NCBI): domain Eukaryota; kingdom Metazoa; phylum Chordata; class Mammalia; order Carnivora; family Felidae; genus Panthera; species Panthera tigris. The sequence goes on from NC_056661.1 coordinate 52,846,336, forward strand.
CACGGCTTGTGAATTTGAGCCCCACATCCAGGTCTGTGCTGACAGCTCAGAGCCTGGAGCCTGCTTTGGATTCTGGGTCTCCTCTCTCTGCCCCTCCCCTGCTCATGCTCTGTCTCTCTGTCTCTGTCTCTGTCTCTCTCAAAAATGAACATTAAAAAAAAATGAAAAACATGAAAAGATAGACAATTCAGTAGAAAAATGAGCAAAAAAACTAGAATAGGCACTTCACAAAAGAGGATATCCAAATAAACATGGAACAAACGCCCAGCTTCGTTAGCCATCAGAAAAATGTAAATTAAAACTCCAATATGATACCACTACTCACCCCTCAGGGTGCCTAAAATGAAAAAAAAATAGTATCAAGTAAGGAGGAGCTGCACCAGGAGCTCAGTTAGTGGGAGTGTAATTTGGACAACTATTGGGTAGTATTACCAAAGTTGAACATTCACATACTTTATGATCTTGTAATTCCACCCCTAAGTATGCACCCAGGAGAAATGCACAGGTTTGCTCACCAAAAGGCAGGTACAGAAACATTCACAGTGGCACTACCTATAATGGCCCCAGAGTGGAACCAACCCAAGAAACCATTAACATAGAGTGGGTAAACTGTGGTATAATCATACAGTGGGCTCGTGGCAATGAGGATAAATGAACTATTGCTGCTCCCACCACCATGTTGAATCTCATTGATCTAATGGGGAGTGAAAGACACAGGAGACTACATATTTGCTTAAAGTTCAAAATGGGCACAACAGAAGCATGGCATTGGAAGTCAAACACTAGTTACTACTGGAGGAACAGTGACCTTGACTGGCACACCGTCTGGGGGATGGTTCTGTTCTATTTCTTCATCTGGGTCTAGGTTCATGAGTGTTCACTTTGTGAAAATTCACCAAATTTCTGATATATGCATTTTCTGTACATATGGAGATCTTTTTTCTACTACCAAAAGCCTCGAATCTTTGATTTATTCGGTCACTGAAATACACTGAGCCAGTATTTATCGAGCATCTATATAATACTAGACACCGAGCTAGCTGTTGGGAATACTGGTATGGACAACAGTTATGGTTTCTGCTCTTACAGTTTACAATCCACAGAATTCTACTTGGCTTACCTTAAGTCTACTTTTGGTTTCTGCTCTCTTTCTATAGAAAAGGATGGTGATTTAGGAAGTCTGTATTTAGAATGTGTCTTGGGGGAAGACATTTAGAACCACCGTCATTGTCTTTGCTCCTTCTCCAAAGGATAAAGATGGAATATCTCTTTAGATACCGTGTCTTTAGACAGATTCTTATCTACCTAAAGTGAGTCATTATGGATTTTGATTAGTATCTAAAGTCAGACCTGTTTTGGAAGCATATAGAAATCTACTTCAACATATGGCTCCTAAGGTTTTACTTCTGTTGATTTCTAGCTTGTTCCATGTGACCTGCAGCAAAATTACTCACATGTAAGACCATGAATCCCTATGTGACTTTAAACAAGACGGGTCTGATGACAGACACGGTTCTCCAGGAAACAATGTGAGGCAGAGACAGGAGTAGGTTGTGAGAGGGCTCTCCGTTCCCATAATTCTACTTTTCAGATATTTATGAGGGAAAATCAGCAAGCCCCCAAACAGTCTTCCAATTATTTTCCAACCATAGACATTATCTACGAAGAAAATCTCTTGAAGCAGAAGTACAACTTATTTTAAGGACTCTTGGGTTAAATAATAAGCTGGAAAAAAAAAAAACCCATAACTATTATACGTTCTTCTTATTTAATATGTAGGTACCAAAAAATGGAAGAAGTGTTTTAGTAATAAGAAATCAGAAGAAGCAGAGGATAATCAATGATCATTCTATCGTGTTCCAGGAAAGGGCTGGTAAGGAACCCCTCAGGTATGTCAGAAACTTTTTAGGAACAAGACTAAACCTGTTTTGTTAATTCAGTTGAATCCTTTGAAGCTAGAGAGGTAAATAGGTATCCGTCTCCAGAGTCAATTATGACTGACCAGGAAGTGAGGTGGGGAAAAATAAAGCAAGATTTCAGAAATTAAACTCATCATCCTCCCTGACTGCCCCCACCTCTGGGAATGGCAGCAACATCCATTGCTTTCCAAGCCAGAAACCTGGGAGTTCTGTTTGACTCCTCTCTCTCCTTCACTTCCCATGTCCCTCCAATCATCTGGAACAGGTAACTTGCCCTCTCAATATTGTGTACATCTCTCCTCTCTGCCTGCAATGACATGAGTTCAGACTGCCTAACTCCTCCACTGACTGGCTGCAACCAGAGCTATCAGTTTCCCGAGCAATAGCTTTATCTCTTTTCCCTCTCTTCTCTATTCTCTGTAGCCATCGAGGTCTTGCTACAATCCTTCAGTGGCTTCCCTCTGCCCTCAAAATAAACTCTGAATTCCTCTGCCTGGCTTTTCAGGCCCCCCTTCACTGGCTTCTGCTTACTTCTCATCACTATATTCCACCATCTCTCTCTTATTCCCATACCAGAATACTGAAGCAGGTTGTTAACGGGAAGGCTGCTGCTGATCAGCATATGACAGATTGTGGGGCGCCTGGGTGGCTCACTTGGTTAAGCGTCTGACTTCGGCATAGGTCATGATCTTGTGGTTCACGAGTTCGAGCCCTGCATCAGGCTCTGTGCTGACAGCTTGGAGCCTGGAACCTGCTTCGGGTTCTGTGTCTCCCTCTCTCTCTGCCCCTTCCCTGCTTGTGCTCTGTCTCTCTCTCTCAAAAAAAAAAAAAAAAAAAAATAATAATAATAATAATAATAATATGACAGGTTGCTTAGCTGGTCTTCTGTGACCAGTCTGAGATGTGATGCCATCTGCTGCCACCATGAAAAGAGGAGCAGGCCAGTATCAGGAGACTAAATGGCCTTTCACTTCTCCTGAGCTGATGGTGAGTTAGTCTAAAAGGGGAAAACAGTGTTTGGCTTTGGAGGTAGTAAGACTACATGAGAACAGGCAATCGTGCTATCGAACAGTTTGTTAGAAAAGGCAAACCTCTGGGCTGGTTATAGATGCCTGGCCTCTATCTTTCCTAGGAATAGAGTGAAATTTAGATCTAGACTCACCCAAGTTTATAAAGCACCTACTAGGTACATACTGGACCCTCTCAGAACATGTACTGAGCTGGGTATTAGTAACCCCTCCATTTCAAGGAAGAAGGGCTAATTAACATACCAAGGTTACAGAGGCAACAAATGAATAACTGCAACACAAGTCCAGGTCTTCTGACCCGAAGCTTAGCTCCTTGGTTAGCTATGTACCTCTGAAGCTAAGCATATTTCAATATAAAAGGTATTCATTAGCTAAGGGGGAAGTCTGAACCTTCCTTTTCACCCCTCCCCCCCAGTGGGAGGCTATGAAGGGAGGCATGAGAATGGCTAATAACGAATACAAACTCCATCAAATACACTGGGATTCTCACCTGCACATGATGCACCAGCTAGCTGAAAAACTGAACACAGGTAGGACTTGGTGGATTTTGTCTTAGTGCAGCAAGCAGAACAACAGCCATGACCACAACAAAAGGACTTCTAAAGAACAATGTACAGAAGCATAGAGGTTCAGAACCTTGATGTGAAAAGAGAGGGAAGACAAACAGTAAACCAGCCACTCAGGCCCTTTTGTTTGTAGTTTACTCCCACTGGAGACCTGGTTAATGGGTGGGCTCGTGCCATCTGAATATGACAGTGCAAAGACGCATATTCTAAGGAGGGGTCACGAAACCTTTTAGGTGATAATAGCAAAAAGGGAAAGACCAGGCACAGTGCTGGATGCGTTTATATATCCTACGATGTAATTTTCACAAGCTGGTGAGGCAGGTTTAATTATCCCTATGAAATTAAAACTCAGAAAAATTAGGTAACTTGCCCAAGGCACAGTACTTAAGTTGGAATATGAACCCTAGTCTCTGGGGCTCATAAACCCCTGCCCTTGGCCTGGGCTGCCTTCATCACAGCCCCAAACCACCGTAAAACCAGAGAAGCCAGAGTGTGAGGTCAGTAAACCCATAGACCTTGAAGGGATGCCCAACACTTTTCACAATTTCTGCACCCTCAGAGCAGGCTGCATACATTCTGTTACTCTGGGCTTCCACAATCCAATAAGGCATCTTTAGAAAGGAAAAGGAAGCAGGCAGTGAGCACTCAGGGGAACCAGCACTGGGCACTAGGAACGGCCACAAGGAAACACTGGGCTGTGGCTTCTGTTAGGTGTCACCCACTGCCCTCTGCTGGCCACTGGAAAGAATGAGTGGAAAGAGGACCAAAGATTCATTTCAGGTTGATGCTCAAGATGATGATGGATTTAGAAAAATGCTTTATTAGAGAAAAATTCAAACTATAATAGAATATTACAGTATGTCTCATTTCTTCACCCAGCTTCAACAATATATCAACTCATGGCCAATCTGGTGTTATCTACCCCTTACCCACTTCCCTCCACCATGTTTGATTTTGAAGCAAATCCCAGACATCCTGTCCTTTCATCTGTAAAAATTTTAATTTAATTTCTAAAAGAAACATTTTAAAACATGATCACAACTAAAAAAAAAAATCCATGAATCTAATAATTCTTTAAAGCATAAGAGGCTCAAAATAAAAGAAAAATAAAAAAAAAAAAAAGCATTCAGCCCCACCCAAGGAGCTGCAATCATGCAAATCACAGATTAATAGCCTGAACCACCCAAGCAAACAAAGACGCCTCATCTTCACCTTGCTAGGATAAGCCAGCAGGATCATAGATTAAATATCTTAATTGGAAATGCAAAGCTATACACTCCTGAGTGGTAGCAAAATCTTTAGCTGAGCAGATTTGGCACATGTGCTACTAAATCTTTGTTGAATTTTTGGCTGAATCTTCCCAAAGATTCAGAAAGGCAACACTGTGTCCTCGAGGCCAAACACTGTGTTGGGTATCCAGGCAGCTGGGGTGAGAGGTTAAGAGGTGTGACCACACCAGCTTCCTGGCAATCTCAGCCCAGGGATCAGAATCAGGCTGGAAGATTACTCGCTTCTCTGGGTTAGCTCTGTGCCATCTATCCCTTGTTACTGCAAATTTATACATCTAGTTTATGAACTCCTTGAAGGCAGGATGGTGTTGTGTTCACTTCTGTATCCTGCATGGCTAGCACATGAGAGAGGCTCAGTAGATGGTCACATCACAAAAGACTGAACTAGGAAAGTCCATCATTTGACAATACCAAGTACTGGAGAAAATGGGGGGGAATGAGAACTCTCCTTTACTGCTAGTAGGACTATAGATTGATACAATCATTCTGGAGGGCAGTGTAGCAATATTCAAAGCTATGTTCAAATGCTTAGGCCCATAAGACAACAGCAGGATGTTTAAAAAAAAATGTTTTTAAATGTACATTCAGAGAATAAAAAACAAAACAAAACAAAACAAAACAGAAAGAGCTCCTGGAAATTAAAACATATAATAGCACAAACAAAAACCTCAATAGAAGGGTTGGAAACTACAGTTGAGAAAATCTCCCAGAAAGCAGAGCAAAAAGATAAAGAGATAAAAACAAAAACACAGATGAAAGAAAACCAAAGGGCTCTTCAAAACCAAAGGAGTCCAATATCTGAAAAAAAGGAGTTCCAGAAAGAGAAGAGAGAAAACAGATGAGAACTTAAAGCAACAATAAAAGAACATTTTCTTATATTCTTTTTTTCTGAGTTTCCAAAATGAAAGGGCAATGAGTACCCAGTAAAATAGATAAAAACAGATTCATTATCAAAGTATATCCCTGAGAAATGTTAGAGCCCTGGGGCAAGAGAAGACCTAATCGGCTTCCAGAAAGAACACACATGAAGGACTGAGAAGCAGGATGGTGTTGGGCCTCGATAGCAATCCTCAAGTGGGAAGACAATTGGAATAATAATATTGAAATTCTTTAAAAAGTGATTTCTATCTCTCTCCAGCCTAAGTGTCAATTCCATGTGAGGGTAAGCTAAAGATATTTCGAGTTGTATACGGTCTCCAGAGTTGCCTCCTTGCATCCTTTCTTAGGAAATGACTGGATGGCGTGCTTCCCCAAAATGAGAGCGGGCACCGCAAAAACAAAAGGCACAAGAGTCAGGAGACGGGATCCCTCTCGCAAGACATGGAAGATGATCTACGTGGGAAAAGACAGTGGTGCAGGGAAAGCAAAGTGTATGATGTGGCTCACCTATGAATCACAATAGCAGAGTCATATGCTGTAAACTCAGGCAACTGACTTCGTCGAAGCAACTACCTTAGGACCAAGGGATGGGAGTGGTGAGTATGTGGGGCAGGGTGGGTGCGAGAGCCAAATTCTAACCTGCCAGAGCGAGCAGTCAACAGATGATGCCTGGAACTGAAACGGAGGGAGGCAGCAGCATGCACCCACTACAGAGAAAACGGGCAGGGCAGACAAAGCACCCATTACGGGTCTCTGGAGAGGGGCAGTGGGGGGAAGGGCAAGGTACTGCCGCTTTTGCAACAATATGCACAGGTAACTTTCAGAAATCCAAAAGCCAGGGGACAAGCTGTATATGAGGAGTTGTTCAGAGAACTGAGAGGGGAGCAAGGCTTCCAACATCACCTCCCATGGTTTGACTTCTCTAGACCAGATGACAGTTCCGTTTTGTCTGTCTGTACGCCATTGCTATGTCCTAGTTCATGCCCATCAAAATTCAGCACTTCAGAAGTACTTGCAGGATACAGATAAAGCTTTATGTTTTAATCAGGAGTGCTGAGGCCACTCAATCCAGGAGGCACATCAAGCATAGATTTTCCAAAGTTCTTACCGGCAGTGAAAATGCCTTTGGTGCTCTGTTTCATACTAGAAGGTCTCACAATTGCTGAAAGCCCTGTGAGAAAAAACCAACAAGGAGGCCAAAAAAGCCAGATGTTAGTCATCTTAACACTTTTAAAACCTAAAACTAAATGTTCTTTCCAGTTATCCAGTAAAATGAGCAAATCCATCTCTGTCCTGGTGTCACAGAATGACAGTGGGAAGGGTATCAGGATTGAGGGCCAGAAGCCCGGAGCCGCCGGCCATGTCACCAACTTGTGAGCACAAACAAATGCCTGGTCCCCTCTGGGCCTGGTCCTCCTCACCTTTATTAATAGGGGGTGGATTAAGTCACCCTCAAAGGTCATTTTATGACTTTAAATCTGCTTAAGGCTGCTGGTTCTCAACCCCAAGATTTGAAATGAGTTAAAAGAAAAACCCCAAAGTTTCTGCCTAGGAGAAGAGCTTTCATTCTGAAAACATATACAGGACTCCTGTGACCAGAATCATGTTAAAGTGGGAAAGAACAAACAATATGCCTCCTCACTCATCTTCAGAATAGGTACATGGTAACCTGAATGCATGCTCTGACAGCCCGGGGCAGGTCCCCGAAAGAGTACGTGGGTCCGCCCACTGGAGTTAACGCTCAGTACCGTCACGGTCAAGAGCATCTAGTGCAGGAGCCCGCATCCTTGAGGAGTTCATAAAATACGTACTCAGTAAAACAGGAAAACATGGTATGTGGGGGAGGGAGTTGTTTTCAATCGTAACTATTTCTTTACTGACTGCCTTTCTACATTATCTTTAACACCTCCAAAAGGAAGTGGATCTCCGAAGATAAGATTTTTGGGTAAACATGAGGAAGGCTCTGGGGATAATATGTGGAACATATTACGGGCCACGTCAGAGGGAATCTAGTGAACACACAGAGACACATCGAAGGGGAGTTGGCTGATGAAAACTGTATTCCTGATGTTACAAAAGCACTAAAAGTTACCAGTCTCCTTCCTTCTCAGACCACCGTGAAGAACACAGAGGAGTCTTTGGAATAACTTCTAGAAGTTATGCTCTTGGAACCAAAACAAACATTGTTTCCCCCTTTGACAGTGATTTAGGACCCAGGAATCTGAAAACAGAAGTACTTACGCCACCCTGCTTCAAACAAATGACAATTTAGATTTGGAAAAACCCCAGATTGTTAGTGCTTTCTTCTTCCCTGAGACAATCTGTTTCTTGATCTCAATTAAGCAAAAAGAATAAAGAATATGTCTCCGTCACAAAGTTTGCTTTTTACCCACGGCCAGCACTTCCTCAACGTCAAATTCATAAACATACCTCGTCGCACCACCTCTCCACAGTCTGGATCATGAGCAACTTGTAATAAAGTTTCTTCCACATCTCTGTTTTTTCCAGGAGGGTCCATAACATGATTTATTTGTTGCTGTAAGGTTTTGGGCAATGTCATTAGCTGAGTGAATTGTCCTTCTGGGCTTTTATCTATCTAAGGAAAAAAAAAAAAGATAATATCTATGGTAAGTTCTTTGAATTCTATAAAGATTCAAGGACATATGGCTTTCAAGTCACACAAACATACATGAACCCATACCCTGGGCGGCATACTAAGGAGACTTACTCCTTTTCTGAAACTGAATGCCTAAGAGTTCAGATCCTATGTTCCTTCAAAAAAGCCACTTCTTTTCCTGTCATAGTCCACTTTTACATGAGAAAAGAATAGAAGCCTCTTTCAAGGATCAATTTCTCACTCTCAGTTTTAAAATTTCTATTTGTCTTAAATCCAGCAGTTAAAGGAAGTGAGGCTACAGTTAACATTCACTGAGGTTCAGCAAATCCAGGCACTCAAACCCTCTCTCCATTTTAAACAGAGGGGCAGGGCGCTGAGTGACACACCCAGGATTATACAGCCAGTAGGAGAGAGGGGTGCTCTAACCTCGTGTCTCCTGCCTTCTGGGCCTTTGACTTACCATGCTGTGTTTCATAAGCTGTAGGAATAAATTGATGACAAGGACTAAGCTTATTCACTTTTAATCTCCTAGCACACAGGAGGTAGTCAAAAAACATTGGTTGAATAAAGGAATGTATACCTGCATCAATAAAACTTAGTTGTCATTATTTCTTACCTAGGATTAGGTAAGAAATAGAAACCAGGGGTTTCTATTCCCAAGAATTCTAAATACATCAAGTTGAAAGACAAATACAGAAACAAAACATACAAAACTATGCATCAGACTTTACTGTGAATCAAAAGTTAGCCACAGAGCCGAGGCCACACCTTGCTTCCCTAACTCCAGTTTAATATACTTTGCTTCATGGAACTAAGTTTTTACAAAATCATGTAAACATCGACTGCCTGCCCAGGTGAGAACCAGTAACCCTGCCCTCAACAACTCATCCATTATTTTCCAGGTAAGAATCTGTCTTGTATTCTTTCAACAAATGTTTAGGTTTTAACTTTGACTAAGAGAACAATAAGAAAAAAATTAGACAAATGTATTCAGATTCAGATTTTCCAGATATGACTAACATCTTAACAATTAGAATTCACTCATTCTACCACCTTTTTTCATTCCACAAGTATTTATTGAGTATTAATGCCTGGATTTTCTAGTTTTCTATAAAATTAATGCAAATAAGAAGAATATACTATTATCTTGTGGCTCCAGTAAAAGTAAAGGTTTTTTTTTAACCTGAATATTTCATATTCATCATTAAGATGGTTCTAAATTCACAGGATTTGACCACTGTTCAGCTTTGCTTAGACAAAGGACAAAAAATGCGGACATTTTTGTAGATTTGCTAGAAATAACATTTATGGACTCATATTTTGGGGCTAAGAATTGAGATTAGCCAAAAAGACCTTATATTTCTGTAAGGGTTTATCTATGAAACTTTCAGGAATTTCAGAGATGCCAAATGGCTTGAGTAATATGAGGAATTAAAAACTAGTATTTGCAGGGCATCTGGGTGGCTCAGTAGGTTAAGCATCCGACTTGGGCCCAGGTCATGATCTCATGGTTCAATCCCGCATCAGGCTCTGTGCTGACAACTCAGAGCCTGGAGACTTCCTTTGGATTCTGTGTCTCCCTCTCTCTCTGCCCCTCCCTGGCTCACATGCGCTCTTTCTCTCTTGCTCTCTGTCAAAAATAAATAAAAACATTTTTTTTAATTAAAAAAAAAGTATTTGCTACTGCTTTCTCTTGAGGAAAAGAATGCACTGGAATTTTTGCTTATAGGCATGTGTAAGAGACAAAATATTAGGTGACATGTTCAAATAAATTGCTAAATTCTGTGTAATCATCTTTACTCTTTGATTCTCCATTAAAACATGGTAGTGAAAGCATTCAGCTAAATTGTGAGAGTCAAACTGCATTTTATTTTATTTTATTTTTTTTTTAATTTTTTTTTAATGTTTATTTATTTTTGAGACAGAGAGAAACAGAGCATGAACAGGGGAGGGGCAGAGAGAGAGGGAGACACAGAATCTGAAACAGGCTCCAGGCTCTGAGCTGTCAGCACAGAGCCCGATGCGGGGCTTGAACTCACGGACTGTGAGATCATGACCTGAGCCGAAGTCGGATGCTTAACCGACCGAGCCACCCAGGCGCCCCTCAAACTGCATTTTAAAAGCAGATATGGAAAAGACCACATACTGTATGTTTCCATTTATGTGAAGTGTCCAGAACAGACAAATCCATAGAAGCAGAAAACAGATTAGGGGTTGCCTGTGGGGAACGGGAGCTAGGGACTGCTAACAAGGATGTTTTTGGACTGATGGAAATGTCAAATTAGATTGTAGTGACAGTTGCACAGCTCTGTAAATATACTAAAAACCACTGAATTTTATGGTATGTGAATTATATCTCAATACAACTGACATTTTAAAAAAGCAGATGAGCTAAAGAGCCAAGGTACTCATTCCACTAGCTGCTGGGAAAATCAGCTGGATCCCTCTCTTACAGTCTCTCTCAGACTTATCCTCAACCAAAGGGAGCTGATTGGATCCCAAGATGAGAAGATGAAGGGGTACCACTGGCCTCTCTTCCCCAAGCTAGGATAACTAGGAAGGGCCATCTAGCTCTACAGCGCCACCATAGGATCAGATGAGGGCTTGCTTCAGATCCACTCAATTCCCATCCTACCAATAGGTACCAGGAATGGTCCTAAAAAGCATATTCCATGATGGCATTCTGGAGTTGTCATAATATGGAAGCGAGTGGAAGCCTCTGAAGCTGCCATTTTTACCTCTTATCCAACAGAGTAACTAAAAAAACCCAACACATTTCAGGAGGAAAGGCAGAGATTAATGCCATCTGTAAACCTAAAGATGCAGGGGTGTGATATTTAATTTTGTGTCAGTTGGCTAGGCTATAGTGCTCAGTTGCTTGGTCCAACATAATTAACATTTAAGTCAGTAGACTCTGAGTAAAGCAGATTACACTCTAGAATGCAGGTGGGCCTCATCTAATCAGTCAAAGGCCTTAAGAAGAAAGACTCAAGTCTCCTGAGGAAGAAGGAATTCTGCCTCCAGATAGCCCTCAGACTTAAAACTACTCTTCCTGGGTCTCCAGCCTGCTGGCTCTTCCCTGTATATTTCAAACTTGACAGACCCCACAATTTAATTCCTTAAAATCTCAATCTCTCTCTCTACACACACACACACACACACACACACACACACACACACACACACACAGACTGGCTCTGTTTCTTTGGAGAACCCTATTGGTTTCCATCATATTTCCATGAAGTCTGGCCCTCACAAAAGCCAAATGGGTTCTGGAAGATTATAGTAGACTACCACAACTCAACCAAGTAGAAGTCCCTGTTACATCTCCTGTAGATGTGGTAAGTCTGCTAGAGCAAGTCAACAGAACTTCAGGTATCTGGATGGGGCCAAGACCTGGGGAATGCATTCTTTTCCATTCTTACTGGGCAGTTGGATCAGAAGCAGCTCACATTCATGAGACAGACAACAGTATCTCTTATGGTTTGCTTCAGGGCTATGTTAACTCTCCCATCCTCTGTCATAAGATAGCCCAAGAAAACCAGACTATTTGGACATTCTGTATAATCTCATGCTGGTCCACTACGTCAATGGTATGTTGCTACTGTTACCTGATAAACAACAAGGGGTAAGCACACTGGAGTCCTTGATAGATAGACATACTCCAGAGGGTAGAAGTTTCAGGAGCCTACCACATCAGTAGTTTAAAAATTTTTTTTTTCAACGTTTTTTATTTATTTTTGGGACAGAGAGAGACAGAGCATGAACGGGGGAGGGGCAGAGAGAGAGGGAGACACAGAATCGGAAACAGGCTCCAGGCTCCGAGCCATCAGCACAGAGCCTGACGTGGGGCTCAAACTCACGGACCGCGAGATCGTGACCTGGCTGAAGTCGGACGCTTAACCGACTGCGCCACCCAGGCACCCCTACCACATCAGTAGTTTAAACACATCAGTATTTAGGCGTCGAGTGGTGTGAAGCATGCTGGGACAACCTCCCCAAAGTTAAGATCAGTTTCTTGCATCTCGCACCTCTCACTGCTAAGATTGAAGCATGATGCCTGGTAGGCCCTCCAGATTTTGGAGGCAGCATATTCCACACTTGGGTGTCATGCTCAGACCCATTTACCAAGTGATATAAAAGGATGTCAGGTTGGTGAGGCTCAGAGCAGAAAAGAGCTCTACGAAAGATCCAGGCAGTAGTGCAAGCAGCCCCACCCCTTGGGCCACACAATCCTGTAAACTCTATAGTACGAAGTGTATCTTCAGTATAAAAAGAAGCCACAGGAAGCTTGTGGTAGGCTCCCTCGAGGAGATCACAATGTGGACTGCTAGGGTTCTGGGGCAAGGCCCTGCCATATGCAGTGAAGAATCATACACCATTTGAAATCAGCTCCTAGATACAAGACGGAGAGATGGAGAGATGGAGCTCCTAACCATGGGTCACCAAGTCACCATGCATCAAGAACTGCCCATCACGAGCTGGAACCTCCTGTATCCATCAAGTCTTAAGGTCAGGCAGGCTCAACAGTATTGCACTGAAGATGAAAGGGGTATACTAGCATTGGACAGAAGTAAGGCCAGAAGTAGTGAGCTCCACAAACAGGAAGCCTAGGCCCCCATAATATCTACTGTGCATTGGCACAACCGTGTACAGCTGTACAACGTAGAGTACAGCACAGTTGTTCCAGTGCATACCGTTCTACTTTCCCATTGGGTCATGCATATGGCTACAGGAAGGTTCCCTTGTGATTGGATTTTGGGGGAAGATAAGGGATGAGCTTGCTTCATGGAGGATTTGACTTGGCATGTACAAACTAAAAATGATGCATTACAGCCTCACTCAGGGATGGCCCTGAAAGACATTAAGGGAAAATCTTCCCAAATGGGTATGCTTCAGGGAGTGTACCTGGTCATGCACACAACATGGAAAAGTGGGCCCAGGTAAGAATATACAAAGACTCATGGGGACCAAAGCACGGTTCGTTGGTTGGTTGCACCTAAAAGGAAAAAGATTGGAAGACTGAAGACAAAAAACTGGGCAGAAGAGGCATGTGGATGGACCTACTGGAGGTGGGCATAGGTGTTAGGATCTTTGTATTGTATGTTAATGTCCAGCATGAGCATCCTTCACAAAAGAACCAACAATAACCAAAAGAAAAACTCAGCCAGTTGATTCAACAGCCTTTGTCATCCCAGTGCTGGCATCTGGCTTCTCGAAGGAGTAGCCATGGTGACGGGGATAGAGGCTCTGCCTAGGCCTAAGGCTGACTTAGCTACTGCTGCTTTGGAAACTCTATCCTGACAGCAACAGAAGCCAACACTGAGATCCTGAAAATAGGACCATCTCTTGAGAATAACCAGCCACTTGGTGGAGGCTGACTACATTGAACCCCTTCCACATGGGAAGGGGCAGCAATTCATCTCGGTTGGAAATAACACATATACTGAGTATGGGTTTGCCTTTCCTGCCCGCAGGACCTAGCCAGCACCATTCCAGGGCTTACAGAATACTTGCTTCCCCAACATGGTTGTGCTGTGTAACATCACTTAGGGGACCCACTTTAGAGCACAAGAGGTACACAGATGTAGCAATGGCACAGGACCATGGCTCCACTCTTCCTACCAAACACTGCACCAAGGCTGCCAGACTCATAGAGCAGTTCTCAAAACGGGGAAACTTGGGGCCCACATCACAAAGAATCATCCAGCCTAAAATGCCAATAGTGCTGCCGGTAAAAAATGCTATGGCCGAACAATGAAGAACAGCTGAGGCAGCAGCTTGGAGACGGTACTCTGTGAGCATGCAGGGTGCAGTGCACATCCTAAAGTAATGCCTGCTATCTAGTACTATGTTCTCAACTGGTGGAATACATAGGTCTGGGAACCAAGGCGTGTAACAGACGGCCTTGCCTACCAACATTCCCAGTGACCCACTTGGGAAATGTGCGCTTCCCATCTCCATAACTTTAGGACTTTAAACTTGAAGCTAGGACTGCCACCTACTGCCTTCAGATCCCATGCCAGCAGACACTGAAAGGAGTCACCATACTGGCAGAAGTAACAGATCCTCATCATCAGGGGTAGGGCTACTGGCACAATCTCTCAGCATCACTTGCCCAATGTTGGTGGTAGATGGAAAGGGCAGCAACCATAGCCTGAGATGGGCACGGTAATCGGTCTCAGGCCCCTCAGGGATGAAGGTCTGGGCCACCAGGTTGAGCCCAGCACAGATGCCAGATGAGGGTGAGGGGAATTTAGAATAGGTAGTCACTGAGGGAGCAGGTGGGTGTCAGTTACAGCTTCAGACCAGATGCAGCCTGGGAACTGTAGTTCATCTTACCCCCTTAAGTTTCCCCAGGCGAAGAGAACAATGAGAACTTAAGATTATGCAGACTTTCACAGGCCATAGTGAGGAACTTGGAAACGTTTATATTCACAGTCAAAGAAAATTTCCAGCCCTTTCCCCTTGCTCAGTTTCCCAAAAGTTTCCTGAAAGTTGGCAGGTAGGCATGTTATCCTTCCTGATCCCGAACCAGGGAGTAGATGATGTCCCTTTGGACAAATCCTACAGATAGCGATACTTGGGGTCCTCTAAAGAAAAAGCCAGGTCCCTCTTGCCCCATAATCCTGCAGTGAAGCCCATAGCTGACGAGCCCTGTCCATCACAAAGAACTTCCAGTCTGCATTTTCAGAGAGTGCCTCTCTTTTTAAAAACAGGACACAAAGGATATCCAAACATTTGAGGAAAGCTTCTAACAGCAGACAAGGGTGAATCAAATGAAAAAGGTATCTAAGAGAAACAGAGACCATGTAGGGACAAAGATAGAACTTCAAAAATTATAATAAAGACTACTAAAGGGCTGAGGAAAGCTAATGCATTTATAAAACAAGAACAGGATGCTATAAGAAAAAAAGAACATTCAGAGGAAATTAAAAATTCAATAGAAGTGCTACAAGATCAATTTGAAAAATCCTTCTGGAAAGCAGAACAAAATCCCCAAGGAAACAGGAAAGAGGAAAGAGAAACAAAAAAGATCAAACCAGGCGGTCTGACAACCAGTTAACAGAAATTCCAGGAAGAACAAAGTAAGAAAATGGGTATGAAGAAAATTATTATAGAAATAATAAAATTTCCTAGAACTGGAGCTCATGAATTTCCAGACTGAAAAGGTTCATGAAATGCCAGAATAATAGTGAAAAACACATATATAAAGACAAACCATCATGAAATTTAAGAACATTAGAAAAAAGGAAAAGATCCTAAACACTGTCCAAGAGCTAAAAAGGTCACATCTAAAGGACAGGCAATCTGAATGTCATTGGACTTTTTTTTTAAGTTTATTGATCTATTTTTGAGAGAGAGAGAAAGAGAGAGAAAAAAATGTGCATGAACAGGAGAGGGGCAGAGAGACAGGGAGAGAGAGAATCACATGATGCAGGGCTTGATCCCAAGAACTGTGAGATCACGACATGAGCTAAAACCAAGAGCTGGACACTTAACCAACTTAGCCACCCAGGCACCCATGCCGCTGGACTTTTTAACACAACACTCAGAAACTAGAAAAAGTGAAGCTACGACTTAAAAAGTCTACGGGAAAATTATTTCCAACCTAGAATGTGATATGTACCCCATCAGTCAGTGCAAGGGTAGAATTTTCAGATGTACATAGTCTCAAAAAATTTACCTTCCTTGCAACCGATGTTAGAGAGGTACTAGAAGGTACAATTCACCAAAATTAAAGTGCTACCATGAAAGAGGAAGATAAAAGATGCAGAAAATAAAAAATTACCAAAGAAGAGAGGCAGAAAAAATCCCCAGGGTGATAATGAAAAGATGTTCCAGGAGAAGAGCTGTGCAGCAAGCCTAGAAAACAACCGGTCCAGAAAAGACAGGGTACGCAGGGCTCTAGGAAGAAATGTCCCCAAGAAAAACAAGAAATGGAAAATGCCTGATGTTTGTCTATAAGGGGAGAAGCTATAAAGATTTATAAGAGGGTATGAATTAGTGATAGGTACACAGAAAACCAAGCAAATGAAGAAAATGAGACAATTATTAACTCCAAGAAAAACAAATTTGTTCAGGAAAGGAAGTTTCATAGTAGTATACCTCAGCAATGAAGAAAAATAAGTTCTCATAATAAATATTGAATATTAACCTAACCGAAAATTATGAAATAACTATATGTGAAGCAAGAGGAAGTGAGGTGGCAAGGGAAGTGTGGGGGGGGTGGGGGTGCGTACGCACATGCGTGAGTGCACGTTGATGGGAGTGGCATAAGAGTAAAAAAATCCTCTTCTTTCACAGACGGGTGACAAAAATGCAGCATAAAAGAGGGGAAAGCAAGAAATAACAGTCAAATCATATTGTTTAGAGACATGGAGGTAAACATTGGGCCTTCTAGCGAGAGGGTAGCCCTCACCTCTGGGAAGCAGCACTGAGGAGTAGGAAAGTGCACAGGAGGGAACGGCTACTTTTCGTTATAAACTGTGAGGTACCACTTGGTTTTTAAACCACGTGCATGTTGGGTGCCTGGGTGGGTCAGTCAGTTAAGTGTCCACTCTTGGTTTCGGCTCAGGTCATGATCGTGGTTCATGAGCTTGAGCCCTGCATCAGGCTCTGTGCTGCTAGTGCAGAGTCTGCTTGGGATTCTTTCTCTCCCTCTCTCAAAATAAATAAGTAGACTTAAAAAAAAAAAAACCCATATGCATGCATTATGTTGACAAAAGTAAAAATTAAAAAAAAAAACCTTATTAGGTGTCCCTTTTATTTGGAAGAGGAAGAGCATTAAAAAAGTAAAATACAGGGTGGGGGGCGGTGCCTGGGTGGCTCAGTAGGTTAAGCATCCAACCGACTCAGGTCATCATCTCAGCTTTGTGAGTTCTAGTCGGGTTCTGTGCTGACAGTTCAGAGCCTGGAGCCTGCTTCGGATTCTGTGTCTCCTCCTCTGTCTGCCCTCCCATGCTCATGCTCTATCTCTCCTTGTCTCTCAATAATAAATAAATGTTAAAAATTTTTTTTTTTAAAAAGTAAAATGCAGGGGTGCCTGGGTGGTTCAGTCGTTGAGCTTCTGACTTTGGCTCACGTCATGATCTCACTTTCTTGGGTTTGAGCCCTGCATCGGGCTCTATGCTGACAGCTCAAAGCCTGAACCCTGCTTGGGACTCTGAGTCTCCCTCTCTCTCTGCCCCTTCCCTGCTTGTGCTCTGTCCCTCTCTGTCTCTTAAAAAAAAAAAAAAGTAAAATACAGTGTTCTTTATGCTAAACATAAAATAAAAACCCGTGTTTTTTATAGTTTAAAAAAAACCCTTAAATCCAAATCACTTTCCTCAAAGGAAAAGTTCTTTAATACTTATTTTCAAATACTTAATAATATAATTTTTAAAGATACTCTGAAAGAAAATTTTATTTGATATTTCAAAAGGGAAGTTCCAAGACATAATAAACATAACAACTGGGGAAAAATAAGCATCAGAATAATATGTGTAAGTAAGAGTCCATTTATATAAAACAAAACCAAAGACCAAACTTCTTCATACATGTGTATATGTACAAATAAATACAAAAATGCACACAAAAGATCTGGGAGAATATATGCCAAACTGTCAGTAAGGTTACATCTGGGGACACAAATGGGATTGGGGACGAAAAGAAGGTAAATCTGAGAGTTTATTTTCACTCATTTTTGATTGGTAATTAGTATGCATAATAAGAATTTCAAATGGCAAAAAAAGATAAACGTGGTGAAGACAGGTCCCTCTCCCATGTCAGCCCTGGTTCCTCTACCCAAAGGTGGCCTCTTATTACTAGTCTCTTGTGTTACTTTTTAGCATTATTCCAAATACACAGAAGAGTATGTTTCCATATGAAACTTACTTTTTAAATTGCAAATGTTATCACACTAGTCATACTGTTCTAACCCTTACTTCTTCCTCTTAAAATAGCTCTTGCCTCAGGAACAATGTAAATTATTTCCCACACACAGTTTACCTCCAGTCTGCCTTGCTGGATTTTATACACCACTTGGGGATTCTCCTGCAGTATGCTGCCATAGAGCTCACGAAAGTGGGCTATGTTGGGCTTCACAATATTCAACACTTTTGTCTTATCCTCTCCAACCACCATCCGAAAGTCGCCTGGTTAAAACAAATGGAAAAACAAATTTTTCCTTGAGAGTCCACATCCTAATCTATAAACTACAGCCCCAAATTCATCCTGCACTAGCTCAAGATAGCAGCATCCCACATTCAAAACATTTGCTTTTCCTCTTTGAAGCCGTGAATACATTACCCAAGGAATGCGGATGCTTGTGAGGGGAAAAGAGAGCCTCCAAATCATAAAGCCCTTTATGCTGGTTAAAATACGGTTACCTAAGCACAAAAGGTAATCATCATTGAGAAGTGGATTTGTTTTTGTTTTTTTTAAAAAAAACTTTTTAATGTTTATTTTTGACAGAGAGACAGAAATAGAGCATGAGTGGGGGAGGGGCAGAGAGAGAGGGAGACACAGAATCTGAAGCAGGCTCCAGGCTCTGACCTGTCAGCACAGAGCCCGACGCGGGACTTGAACTCACGAACCATGAGATCATGACCTGAGCCAAAGCCGAACGTTCAACCGACTGAGCCACCCAGGCTTCCCTGTTTTTGTTTTTCCAATGTAGAAGGTCCTATACTTATGATGGTTCATCCTGTGAACAAAACTCTGCCTGGGACCAATCATGGAGCTGGGGGTTGTGTGTCTCCTTAGATGCGTCCTTGCTATTGCTACTTGCTACTGCTTACTCAGCTTGAACCTTTTTCCTGCGTTTGCATGAGTGCCTCTGAGATACTTGATGAATATAAAAGGACCTTATATTTGAGCGCAAGAGCAGTGAGTGTTAAAAGTTCTAGTAAGAAGAGGTTTACGTTTAAGATGAACTTCTTGAAAGCAGGTATCATTTTTTAAGTTGCAACTGGTGAGGAATGAGGAATGTTACATTTACCTACATGTGAGGTAAATGTGAGGATGAATTGAGCTGCAGAATATATAGTTCTGAAGGATAACGCTACTTTTGACATAAATTTAAGTGCCCTGGCCTGCCTATGACAATTATCAGCAAGATGGGGGAGGGGAGGGAGATGATAAAATGTGAAAACTTGAGGGAACGCCTACTGGGCTAATGTGCATTCAAAACAGGCTGGGCACATGTGAGGACCTCCCAGTTACCTGGGAGAAAGCACTGTGGCTGAAGCTTTTGTTGGACAGGGAGAAAGTCCTCCATGTAAATGGTGAGGTAGCAAAGGAGATACCCCAGCTGCTGAGAAATTCCTGGGGAAGAGGTGACAGTGTAATTCATCATCCAAACCAGGTCGCTTCTGAGAGTGAAGGTGGCATGATGAATAATTACACTAGGATAAGTAAAAACTGGGCAAACCCAAACATACGGTGAACCTTGCCAATTTATTTCCTCTGGGGAGACAGGAGAGGGGGGATCATTGAAATTCTTATGGGCCACTACAGGTATTCCTAGAGCAAACTTTTGCTTTGTTTTGGAAAAAATAAAGACACCCAATAGTATGTACTTCAGTAAGGAATAAAATATGCTGGGTTTTGAAGCTTCCGAAGACCAATTTATGCTACAATTTTATGGAAAGCAGCGGGGGACTGCAAGCTTCATGAAAACAGACTTAGAAACAGCCTCTGGAACCCAATCTTGGCATATCAGATCTGTTCAGGGCGGTGAGCAGAAATGCGTTCCGGTCATAACAGGCTGCCCAAATATGAACAAACTTATTTTTTTCACTATTTTAAAGGGAAAGAGAGTTAACATAGTTACATCTTGGGATGACTGCCAGAGAGAGTGCAGAGAAATCGGTCCTTTCATATAATATTATTGACTTCATAAACTGGTAAAATCCTTCGGAAAGCAGGGAATGAGACAATCCCACCTCTGGAGAGTAAGCCTAAAGAAACAGACCCAAACAGAGGTCAGGTGGTAATGCCCGCTGAGCATCTGGTAGGGCCAGGAACTGTTGCGAGTGCTTTGCTGTATTACCTCGTTCAATCCGCACATCCCTATCCTCTTAGGTAGATAGTATTCTATACCCCATTTAGCATCAGGGCAACAAGGACGGAGATGAAATGACCCAGTAAGTAAGTGAATATGCTACATACATACAACTGTTCACTGAGGCACCATTTATAATACCGAAACACTGGAAGCAGCCCAAATGTCCAACAGCAGGGGAACGGATAAATTACAGTGGTACACCCACACCCTACCACAGAAGTGTATGGCCATTAAAAAATTACAGTAGTCACACACAGTGAGATGGAAAATGATCATATAATAAGCAAGAAACTAAGACACAAAAGTACAAGAAAACTTGGTAAAAAACCAACAGGGAAAACAAGACAAAAAGATTACAGAAAAATGTTATTTTTGCTCTAATAAGTACACATTTATTGTGGTATGTGTGTGCTTTGCACTGTTACTTTGTTTAGTCCTGGCAAAGCCTTCTAAAGAAGGTACTAAGTATTCCCAATTTTATAGATGAAGAGATTGAGGTGCAAAGGTCCAGCCACCTCTCAGTATCAGGGGAGTGATATTTTAGGTGACTAGTGTTACACTACTTTGCAATTTTCCTCCATTTCCCTCACTTCTATAATGTTGGCACATTACTTCTAGCATTTTTATTATTTATTTATTTATTTAAAAAAATTTATATTTTATTTATTTTTGAGAGCAAGAAAGACAGAGCACGAGCAGGGGAGGGGCAGAGAGAGATGGAGACACAGAATCCGAAGCAGGCTCTAGGCTATGAGCTGTCAGCACAGAGCGGTAGGCGGGGCTCAAACTCACAGACCGCAAGATCGTGAGCTGAGCCAAAGTCGGATGCTTAACCGACTGAGCCACCCAGGCGCCCCTCTAGCATTTTTAAACAGATGCATGGGATGCTGACGTGCTAACTTGGCAAATGTGAATGGGGAGGAGCTGGGTTAACTTTCCTTTGTGTAAATCCTTATGCTTTTATTTAGAGCCTATAAATGGATTCTATCGATCTTTGAAGGGATAGGACATCATCCAACTCAATCCAACCTGGCTGGCTCTGAAGTGAAACATCAGTTTGCATCATTGTTGAGTTCTACACATTTGTGTCATTTCTTCTCTTTCTGTGCATTCCACAAAGTGTTCTTGTATGTTAGACAGTAACTTTCTGAAAGCATGGCTGTATTTTACTAAAATGTAACAGCTGACTAATGCAAATCCTCGCCAAAAGAACAATGGCATGTCATGATTAAAGGAAAGACCTGGAAAATACTAGGGATTCTCTGAGAGCAAGGACTGGGGCTTCTCCACCCCTGCATCTCCAGCTCCTTGTGCGCTGCCTGGCACAGGGAAGGCACATCAGTAAATGTCTGCTGAACTGAATTTGTCCAGCTGCCGTGCAGCACAACTAGGTCAGCCACAGGGAAGAGCAAGCGAATGGGCTTATGACCTGCTTCTTCAGAACATGAATAAAATCGTGGGCACAGCATGACCCAGCACTTTGATCATAAGAATCAAGTTTTCTTACCTCCAGAGACGTTTGCAACAAAACACAGGGACTGAGAAAAACCGACTGCTAATTTTATTTTATACCTCGACTGCTAAGTTTAAATCTTGACCGCTCCAGCCAGAGAACTGCCAGTCTAGTAACAATGGGTAACCAAAAGGATAATTTCTCTTCAACTTTGAAATGAAACAAACCCAGAGACTTGTGAAGCATCTGTAGTCAGCCTGCTTTGTGATTCTAGCATGCCTCCAGTGGTCAGGGGCCTTATTACCAAGGTAGGGATGTAAGGGGCTACAGCATACAGTGGTGAGGCCCTGGCTCTCAAGTCTGGCAGGGTCTCAGAGGGACTGGAGATTAACCTTTCCGAGTCGGTTTCTTCTCTGTAAAATGGCTATAACAATCATACTGACCTCACAAGGTTATTTTTATTTTTTTATTTGAGAGAGAGAGAGAGAGAACGTGCAAGCATGTGCAAGTGGTGGGGAGAGAGAAAGAGAATCCCAAGCAGGACCCATGCTTAGCATGGCTTGATCTCACAACCCTGGGATCGTGACCTGAGCTGAAATCAAGAGGTGGGCACTCACTGGGTGTCAGTGTCAAATGAGCCACCCAGGCGCCACACAGAGTCCTTTTTAGATTTAAATGAGTTAAGGCAGTAGAGAACGCTTCATAAATAGGAAAGTAGACAGTACTGTTGCTGTGATAATGTATTTGGGACGGGGAAAGGATACAGGGCAGAGGAGGCCCTGAGTCCTTGAAGATAATAACTGGCTAACTTTTCCCTCTTAAACTAACTGCAACACAGCCGCTATTTCAGTTCAATAAATATTTGGGTGGCTAGTAAGTACCAGAAGCTGTGCCAGACATCAGAGATATAAAGATATACGCCCTGCTTGAGGCAGCAAGTGCTGTGAAAACAGATCATTTCAGTGAGGGTTACGGAAGTGGAATTTCTTATGTGGTAGTGTTTAAGAAAAGGAGCCCAAATTGGATGTTGATATGGCAGAATAATATTCTTTTTTTTTAACAGCGTTTTTTGAGATGTAATTCACATACCTAATACAATTCACACATGTAAAATATACAATTCAATTTTTTAAGTATTTTTAGAATATATTAGAGGGTTATATAACATTGAATTTTAGAACATTTTGGCCTCCCTAAAAGAAACCCTGTACCCATTAGCAGCCACTCTCTGTCTCCCTCCACCCTTCCAACCCCAGCCCTAGATAAAGACTAATCTACTTTCTGTATGTGTAGATTTGCCCATTCTGCACATTTTATGTAAATAGAATTGTACAATAAATGGTCTTTTATGACTTAGTGTTATGTTTTCAAAGTTTGTCATGTTGTACCATGTATTAATACTCATTTCCTGTTCATGGCTAAATCATGGTCCATTGGATGGCTATATCACATTTTTTTATCCATTCCTCAGCTGAGGGACATTTGGGTTGTTTCTACTTTTGGGCTTTTTTTTTTGAATAATGCTGCTATGAACATTTGTGTACAAGTTTTCGTGTGGATATGTGTTCTCATTTCTTTTAGGTAGATACTTAAGAGTAGAATTGCTGGGCCATATGGTAACTCTATGTTTAATATTTTCAGGAACGGCCAAACTGTTTTTCCAAAGCAGCTTCACCATTTTATAATCCCACCAACAATGCATGCAAGTTTCAACTTCTCCACATCTTCATCCACACTTGTTCTTGTCTTTTTGATTATAGCCATTGTATGAAGCACTGTTTCTGTGGCGTTAACTGGCATTTCTCTAATGACTAATGATGCCAAGCATCTTTTCATGTGCTTGCTTGCTATTTGTATACTTTCTTTGAAAACATGTCTATTCAAATTCTTTGCCCATTTTTATACTGGGTTACTTGTTTTTTTATTGCATTCCAAGAATTCTTTATACTAGTTCCTTATCAGATACATGATTTGTAAATCTCTTCTCCCATTTATCTAATTTTCCCATTTATCTATTTTTTTGCTGTTGTTGTTTGTGCTTTTGGGATCTATCTAGGAAACCACTACCTAACCCAAAGTCACTCTAAGAGCTTTATAGATTTAGCTCTTATATCCATGATCCATTTTGAGTTAATTTTCTACATAGTATGAGTTAGGAGTCCAACTTCATTCTTTTGCATGTGTACAAAATAATACCTATTTTAAGATGACTAAGACAGCATGTCTAGGAGGCGGTCTAACACACCATTCAAATTGCAACTCCCAAAATATCTCCATGGTGTTAGAAAAGGCACCATATCCCACTAACTCATAATGTAGAAGAGAATGAGATAAGAATAAACAGCTGATGCACTTGGTGATACAAATTTGAATCACCTTTCTTTTCATACTTGAGTGAACACAAAATGGCTGAGTGTAGAAAGGGACAGGGAGGAATCTGGTTTACGATACTGGTTCAGGAAGGCACCAGTATCACAGCCATTTATCTGTTCATTCACCTAGTATGTGTCAGGTACCACTATAAGCATGGGGTAGAGTGAGCCAAAAAAGACAAACATTTCTGCCCTTTACATTCTAGTAGTGGAACAGAGACCAAACACAAACCATCAAGTGAATAAAATAACGAGTGTATCAGACAACAGGAAGTGCTGTGAAAAAAACACAAGCAGAAAAAGATGACAAGGTGGGTGTGGGGGCGGGGGAGGGAGGGAGGTGGGGAGCCACATCCAGGGCCCTGAGGCCTGGGGGAAGACTGTCCCACGTATGAACCAGGAATCACACCTGCCACCACAGATCCTTTGTAGCAGAGCAAAGGTTCTAGAGCCAGACCACTTTTGTTTAAATCCAAGCTTACAAGCTACTTAGCTTCTCTGGGCTTCACTACCTCAAATGTAAGATGGAAGCAATAATAGTAGCTAGTTTATAAGATTCAGGGATTAAATGAGTTAATACATGTAAAACACTTAGAACAGTATCTGACACACAGTAAGTAATCCAAAAACATTAGCTATTATTGACAATTAATATCCCTTCTGGAGTACTGCTTTCTCAGAAATTACCAAGTGACTAAGCACAGAGTTCCAACTGAGGCTTCAGCAAAAGCTCAAGCTTGGCAAGCAGAGAGAAATATGCTTCCAAATTACTGAAATAGTCAATCTCCAATATGCAAGTTATCCAGTGACACTGCTTGAAAGGTTTCAGATGGTGTGACTCTCATAGAATAAAACTTAATAACTCTCACTCCAGAGAAAGTTTCTTCACTGGCTCTTACCAGGGTCCAGAAATGAGGATGTTTACTCACACTTTACAGGGCTGGCACCCATTACTAATTTTTTTTTTCCTCCAAGAATCACTCAACTGGCAACTTCCTTGCTTTGTCTTATTCCTAGAAGTAGCTGAGCCTGAATTCAGACAACCTGGCATTGAAAGAAACCCATTCTCTTTTACACAAGAGTGCTTAAAGGTGTTTTTTACTTCTCAAGGACAGGAAAGGGCCAAATAATCCACTTGATGTAAGTGAACTCTAACGCCTCCTAATTTTGACAAGCACTATTTGGCAACATGTAACAAGTTTTGTAATTCTTATAACTAACAATATAATTCCATTTTGGAGAACATATCCAAGGAAGTTCATGGCCCTCTCTGCCCCCTTCCCCTACAAAGTAATTTCTCCAAAGTGATTCACAGCAGTGTCATTAATAAAATGATAAATGGAGCCAAACTGAGTGTCCATCTACCACTGAACGAGCAAATAATGGTGTCTCAACTTAAGAAAAACTGACGCGGCCAGCAATGATACACGATAACAGTAATGAATAATAACAGTAATCATTTTCTGACAACCAACTATCAATGAGGTGTGATGTTGGGACTTTTATATATATTATCTCATTGAAAACCTTATTATAGAACAGTTCTTTTTGTTTTACAAAAAGAAAATGGGCTCGGAGAGGTTCAAGCACTTCTACAAAGCTAGTCTTCAAAGTCAGGGCTGACTGCCATCTTTCTCTTTCTTTTGTCTACAACCTCAAGTGGCTGTGTTAGTATCTATAAACACCACGTATCTAAGATAACAATGGCTGAGCATTTACTGTGTGCCAACCACTGTGTTAAGTACATTTACATGTATGATTTAATTTAATCCATATAAAACCCTTCTTTAGAAATGAAGAAACTGAGTCACAAGGTGCTAAGAAACTTGCCTAAAAACAAAAAAATTAAGAGTGCAGCTGAGATACGAACCCATGCCTTTGACTCTACAGTTCCAGCTCTTAAACGCTTCACTAATTCTGCTTTCGGTGAAGTAATACAATGTTTCAAAAAAAAAAAAAAAAAAAGCAAGGTACAAAATAAGATACTTGATTTAAGAAGGACTTGACACGAATTTGAATTTGTACGTTTCTCTGAGGTGCTGCTCTAGTTCGAGCCCTCATCACCATTCACACCCTGTCCATCCACCCAACAGAGATGTGCAGGGTGCCCACTATGTACCATGGCATTGTCCCAGAGGCTGGGGATGCACGGCCGGCCAAATGCGAACACAGTCCTAACTATCTTGCTGTCTGCCTGCACGGCTCTCATGGTGGGAGGGGCCCTCCACATGGGTCCTCATCTGTGGTGCTCAGTTCAGATGTCACCCCCCATCTCCCCCGGAGGCCTTCCCTGGTTACACTAATGTAACACGTACACATTCGCCTCCCTCCCCTGTTCTAGTGCTGCCACGTGTTTGCTGACTGACTTTTCAACCAGAATCAAAGCCCCACAGTGGCAGGGACAATGCTTGCCTTAATTACTTCCTTCATTTCCAGAGCTTAAAGAGTGCTTGGCATAGGAGACTCTCATCATTATTTGTTGAGTAAGACTTTTTCCTGTTTTAGTCTCTCTGCCTCCTGCACAGTGTTGGCAAAATGATCTTTCCACAGCAATGAATCTCCCACCATCTTGCAATGCCTGAGACCTGTGGCTCCTGCTTGTGTACAGGGTGTCAAATTCCACTTTCATTTACCTTTGTATTCAATGCCTTGCCTGGCCTGGCCAGCACACAACCTCTTCTCCAAAATACCAGGGAGGCAGTGAAGTTAAATGGTGAAGAGTGTGGGCTAAAATTGTAGCTCCAGGGGAGCCTGGGTGGATCAGTCAGTTAAGCATCTCTTTTTTTTAACGTTTATTTTTGAGAGACAGAGAGAGAGAGACAGAGCACAAGCAGGGGAGGGGCAGAGAGAGAGAGGGAGACACAGAATCCAAAGCAGGCTCCAGGCTCTGAGCTGTCAGCACAGAGCTGGACATGGGGCTTGAACTCAGGAACTGTGAGATTATGACCTGAATTGAAGACAGATGCCTAACTGACTGAGCCACCCAGGCGCCCCTACTAAGCATCTAACTCTTGATTTCAGCTCAGGTCATGATCTCAGGGTTTGTGAGTTCAAGCCCCATGTTGGGTTCTGCACTGACAGTGTGGAGCCTGCTTGGGATTCTCTCTCTCTCTCTCTCTCTCTCTCTCTCTCTCTCTCTCTGCCCCTCCCTCACTCTCTCTTTCTCTCAAGATAAATAAACATTTAAAAAATAAATAAATAAAATTCGAGCTCCACTACCCACTAACCTACCAGACAAATGACCTTAGACAGATTTGGGCCTCAGTTTTCTAATCTTAAAATCGGGCAATAAATCAGCACACAAAGGAACGGGTTATTGTGAAGGTTAAACTAGTTATTCAATCAAAAATATTGAGAGTCGTTCCTGGCACATAATAATGACTACTGTTTTCTACCATGAGCCACGGACTTCAGTCACATCTATCTATTCCTTCTTCCCTAAACAAGCTGTGTTCTTTCACACTCTGTGCTTTTTTTACACGTGTTGTTTTTAAGCCTATCACTGACTCACTATGACTGCATGTTTATTAATGTGAAGTTCCTTAGAGCAGAAATTATAGCTTTAATTCTTCATGAGGTATGGGACGCTGATTCATTTGATAAATGTTAAACCAGGATCATTATGTAAAATTAGTCATTTTAATAGTTTGTACTTACATGAGAAAGGTCAAGGTGACCCTTTAAAGCTCATTTGGTTTTCCTTTTCTGTTTACTTAAATGCTGACTTCTAAGAATAAGTGAAGGATTAGAAAGCTTACGCCTTCCCAATTTTCAGGCTCTCATCTTCCACCTACTCCTTTCTCACCATCATTTACAACAAAGCCGTCAAGACCGACCCCCAAGGCAAAGTGATCCTTAAATACTATATAAAATTGTAAGGGGTTATTATTACTACTGGTAATACAGACAGCTCTTGTCTCTGCTAGTAACTATGGGCAGGAACTTGCCCAATAATATGGAGAGATGGTGTTTCCTGTCTCCCCATCCCCACCCCCTTCCAGGGAGAAATGCTGACCTACGCAGGTTAGGAACAACATATTGTCTCTCATATGGAAACGGTGCAAAATAAATGTCAAAGCTGTAAATAAAAATGAGATTGGTGGATAATTTAAAGTTTGCAATATTCCGGGGGCTTGGGAGATTTGGGTGGTTTGCAGAAAGGTTAGAATCCAATCAGTTCAAGGATACTGGGTTCTCAGAAGTCTAGGAAAGGCAAGAGGAAAAGCTTGCCTTTCAACACATGGCCTGAGGCAGGTCTCATACCTGTGAAAGGTATCTACCTGCAGGGCCTAGATCCTTCCCTATCCTGACTAGTCCACTCTAATTCCATTATATTATAGAGTAGGTAACCATTAATTGTGCTGTGTCCTGGCCTAGGAACAACCATCATATAATGTTGTCCTAATGGAAAAGTATGTTCCCATTTCTAACCACCGGCTAATAGAATGCTCTTCGCAGAGTGTCTCACATATAAGCTAGGGACCGCACCAAGCTGGATTCAGTTCCCTCTGGAGAACATGTGCCAAATGTTGTGTTCTACATTTTGCAGTAAAAAGAAGCCAACCTCCGTGAAGTGAGTAATGTGGGATCCTTGGTCAAATTCTCAGATCCAAATCTGGGTTAAGCAATAAATAATATAACAATAAGAGAGCAAGAGGAGACCAGATAAGAAATGGGAAAAAGTGGAAGCTGAGAAAGTTGGAGTCAGGCACACCAAGGTGAGGACCTGCCTTATAGGAAGCGCGCTCGCTCTCTCTCTCTCTCTCTCTCTCTCTCTGCCCTTCTCCTAGGAGCCCAGGGCAAGCTTCATGCCACTATTAGATATGAGCTCAGACATCACTATGTTAGAGGGTCCTCCCTGACTATCCACCGTTACGGTGGCCTTCATCTTGAGTTATTTTCTTCTCTTCATTGCACTTACCACTCTCTGAAATGACCTTACTGCTTCTTTACTGTCTGGCTCTACCTAAGAGAACATGAACTCCTTGAGGAGTCTCACTCACATCATGCTGACCAGTGTATACCCAGGACCTGGGGCAGTGTGTGCCACATGGAAGGCACACTGGAAATGTCTGTTGAACAAACAGGCTTGTTGTGTGAGGTTTCAATGATGGAATAAATGATCAACTTTTCTATAGAACTAACCTCCCCTCAACCCACCTACCTACTCATCTATCTACTTACCCACCTACCTATCTGTGTCTGGTATAGCACTGCTATACTGCTGTATAATAATTATTATAAAAGAAGCAAAAACAGAGAATGATACTGTTATGAGTCAGCAAGTACTCACTGAACACCCAACACCTGTTTCACAGTACAGGAGAAGAGAAGGGTATAAATCACGGCCCTTCCAGGAGACAAAGCAAAAGTCAGCTGAAGACTGATTGCAGCTTGAATGCTAACTTAAAGTCTGCTCATAGGTGCAGGCAGTTATGTCATTTGATAAACTTCTTTAGTCAATGCTCAGAATGTATAGGAACTCCTAGAATCCAGCCAACACTCTGCTGATGTTGATCATGGGGAGAAAATGGAAGAGCAGCAGTGGTGTGGGCAAAGCAGAAATCAGCTCTGCACCTCTCCCACCAAGTTAGCCCTTCAAAAAAGGCTCTGGGTCCATCTTTCTTCACAGGGGGGCATGGGGGCCCCCTTTGCCCACATGTGGCGTGCAGGCCCATTCATCCTGGTACTTAGCCGCACCAGCCTTTGCTCCTCCACTTTCTGCCGAAAGGCAGGGCTGCTGCCACGTGGGGCTGGAAGCAACCAAGATGGAGGTTTTGTCACTTCCTTTCTCCCCAGTATTGCAACTGCAGCCGCAGTCCTGCAAGCTGCCTTTCAGGGAAAAAAAAAGACTGAAGAACAGGCCTTAGTGGTCTCTTTCAGCATTAGATTTCCATGAAATCTTATCTGTACAGGGAGTCAGAAAATGAGTAAACTGCTTTTGCAGTGTTTTGAGCATAGTTCCTTGACTCACACTTAAAAGCTGGGAAAGAAGACATTTACTTAAGACAGTGGTTTTCAAACTATTTTAAAAGTAGCAGACTACTCTTTTGTAAATGAAGTTTTACATGGATCCTTACTACAATAAACAGGAAGGGGGACTCCCCTCAGGTTGTGGCCAGGTCAGGGGCTAGGGGCCAGGGGCTTTATTTTCTCAGCTTTCCCCTTCCCCTCTGAAGGGGGCCCTTGACATATCTGAGGAACACAACTGGTTTAAGGAGAAAGGGAAAGGAAGTTAAGATTGATAAAGTAAGTATTGAATGGGGAAGAAGGGAAAGCTTTTCCTTAATGTGCAAGGAGAGGTGGAGCTGGAAAGTCACCACTTTGTAACCATCATAGTAAAGACTGGTTCAAGCAAGAATCATCACTGAATGCTTAATCTAGGAAGGAAAGTTTGACAGGAAGCAGAATATATTCATGATCTTCAAATGTCTCCCCATGGATTGCTTAGAAGAGAGAAAACTCTGCTTATCAGGGCACAAACATCACTGGTCTGAGACTTCAAAATGTGAATATCATGAAAGACAAAAAAAGGCTAAGGAAGTGTTTCAGATTAAAAGATAAAAGAGAGAGGACATCTTAATAAATGTGATCCCTGACTGGATCATGTACTTGAGGGGGGAAAAAATACTAAAAAGGACATCACTGTGACCAGCAATAACATATGGACTATGGATCCTCAATTTGATAAAAGTACTGTATTGGTGATAAACTTCCTGAATTTGGTAATTGTACTGTGGTTATGTAAGA
The DNA here is from genome assembly GCF_018350195.1 of Panthera tigris. Classification (NCBI taxonomy): domain Eukaryota; kingdom Metazoa; phylum Chordata; class Mammalia; order Carnivora; family Felidae; genus Panthera; species Panthera tigris. The sequence goes on from NC_056661.1 coordinate 52,877,258, forward strand.
GAACATCCTTGTTCTTGGGAAACATATACTGAAGCATTTGGCCTGACAGGGACAGGATATGAATGACCTACTCTCAAATAGTTCAGAAAAAAAAAACATGATACAGTATTTGCAGATACAGAGAGAGCAGTGGTTTTCCGAGTGGGGTCCATAGAGGTGCAATGGCATCATCCACTTTCCAGAAATACAAATTCTTAGGTTCCACCCTCCAGACCTACCAAAGCAGCTGTGTGTGGGTGGGCCCAGGAGTCTGTTTTTACAAGCCCTCCAGGGGATTCTGATGCACACTAGAGTCAGAAAACCACTGGTACAAAGAGAATGACAACACAAATGTGGTGAAACATTAAAATTGGCAAATCTGGGGAAAGGGTATATGGGAGTTTTTTATATCATTATTGAAACTCTTCTGTCAGTTTGAAATTGTTTCAAAATGAAAATGAACAGTAACAACAACAGCAACATTACCCTGGAGTGATCTATATACAGATGTGGGAAGGAGAGACCTTGGAGGCAAATCATGGGGTTCCTGCAGGAACGTGCATGGGAAGTGATGGGACCCAGGACAAAGGGTGCCATGCCTCCTGTGTAGCGTGAGGAGTGGAATGTTGGTCTGCACAACAAATCTCCTTGCAGAAAACGTGAGCACCAGATCTACTAACCTGAATAAGACAGTCCAGCAATCTCTATAAAGAGGTCCTCTTCAGAAAAGCTTTCGGGTAGCATGAGGAAAGCCGTGGTCACAGCACTCTTCAGATTTTTATCAAGGGCTGACCTAAGAGCAACATTCTCATTCATTGCTATGATTTTCACCTGCAAAAAAGCATAACATTCAGAAGAAAAATTGCAGGAGTAGAGTATTGCTCAAGCTACGGGTTTACACATGCACTGGAGCTGTCCCAAACCCTTAGCCCAAAAGATCTTAGAAGATTAGGCCAGCCAACACAAAATAATTGCTATTCTAATAAGCAATCCCAGAGGCTTGCATTTGATGCTAAACCAAAGATACCAGATACAAGAAAGAAAAGAAAGAAAAATTTCTCTCAAATGAATAAACTCTCCATGGGTTTTGAAAAAGAAGTCAGTATAAAAGGAATGAATGTCCTTCGGGAAATTTTGTATTTTACAATTTTATAGTCTCAGTCTTCTTTACTTAATTTCATGGTAGAGAAAGGCATTTAACTCCTTTATTTAGAACTCACCTTTGTTCTTATCCATATATAACCTAAGCACTTCATCCTTTATTTTGAACTTCACTAAGGAAAAAGGAAAGAAAATTAGCTACAGTAGAAGCAGATGGCTTTGGGGATAGGTATGGGTTCAGGTCTAGGGATTTACTAGCTGTATGAATTTGGGCAAATTATTTAACTTCTCTGAACTTAAGTCCTCATCTACAACATGAGGATAAATACGCAGCAAAGAATTGTTTCAAAGATCGAATGAAATGATAAATGCAAACTATCTCATGTACTAGTGAGTGACTTGGTCAATAAAAAGGATTTTTCTTCTGAATACACCCACCAGAAGCTGCTCTCTTTGACTTCCACCAAGTCCATTAAACTACACATTGGTCCAGTCTGTTCTGAGATTCTCTGTTTTGAAGACTGCACTGTAAAGTCAAGAAAATGTGTTCAACAAGGCTATGATGGCAGGGGGCTGGGGATGGTATCTAGGACAGGGATGCCCAGGTTTGGGGTACTCACAGGTGTGAAAACATTAAAAAGTATGGGAACTGATGATATTAGTTGGCCAGCTTTTTTAAAATAAATAAATAAATAAATAAATAAATGAATAAAAGGAATATGGGGGGGGGGGAGAGAAAGAAAATGTGTTCAAGACCCAGCTCCACTTCTTACTAGCTCTGTGACTATGGCCATAATCCCTTATCAGTAAAATGGGGTTAATAACAGAACCAAATTGATAAGGTTGTTGGTTAGATCATGAGATACTGCATATGGACCCATAGCTTCCTTCTGGGTCTTTCTTGCGGCGTGATTCAAGAGCTTCTCTGGGCGAGGGGTTGTCACCTTTAATAAGCACCAGAATCTCTTGGGAGAGCTTGTGAAAATGCATATTATTAGGTCCACCCCCAGAGTTTCTGATTCAGTGGGCCTGGGTCAGGCCTGGAAATGTACATTTCTAACAAGTCCCCAGTAATGTTAATGCTGCTGGTCCAGGAACCACATTTTGAGAACCACTGCTCTCAAGTACATTCTTAGAAGCAGAAATGCCAAGTTGCTCTTCGGAGTGGCTGTGCCAATTTACACTCCCAGCATGATCCATAAACCATCAGGCTGCTTCTGATTTTCTTAACAAGGAAGGGGTCTAGAAGTCCCTAATAAAGACTCTCACATGAGCGAAATGGATTCGCTTTCCGTACACAATGTGGCGCTGTCACCAAATCTTCCCCCATTCTAGAGAACAGGGCTTAAGTTGCCTTTTATTTGTCAAAGGAAGATGATTTCGGAGAAAAATTAAGATGGCACATAAAAGACATACACTATGAGAAACTCTGAAGTTTTATTGGATGGCAAGGATAAAGGAGGGATGTCTGTCTCAAAATAGAGTTTCTTTTTTTAATTGTAAAAAACAGCATTATGAAACATAACTATTTTATAAACTTAAGAACCTCACTTCTGTCTTTCACCTTTTGTCCCTACTTTTTTTCTAAGGGCATATTTATAACATCCAAACGTCTCAAATGGTAGGTAAGCCACTTTATTCACTACTACCAACTCCTCCCTTGTAATTACAGCACTTAATAGCCCTTAATTAAGCCTTTCAGCACTTGGGTGAGTTCAGTATTATTGCAATCATCTGCAGAAAGTAAAACGAAGGTGCAGTCCAGTAGCCTGACTTGCCCAAGGTTGCATAATGAGTCGATGGCAAAAATCAGGGTAACACCCTTATACTTGGCAAATCCTGCTCTAAATATTTTGAATTATTCTCATGCATTTAGTTAGGGATCTGTTCTGGCTAACTTTTTTTTTTTTTTTTTGGTGCTGGTTAATTTATCTTGAAAAGATGATTAAAAGCTATGTTAGGGTGCTATAATAACACCTATATTTATTCCTTGAATAACTTTCATGAACTTTGTATTCCATATAGAATCATGGATCTAGAAGGGGAACCTCCTTATCTTACTAATGGGAAGACTGAGGCCCGGAGGCTAAAAGACTCCCCCTTGAGAAGCACCCCAAGAGAGGACGTAGGTCCCTGATTCATCCAGAGCTCTTTCTACAACCCTGTGACACAGGTTTACTTCCAAAACCCTATTTGTCATCCTCATTCATCAGGTCCTGCTCAATAATTCTTCAGCCTCTCTCTTTTTGGTGGCTTTTACAGAAAATAAAAACAGAGGTTATTCTGAGATGCTAACCAATCACAGATGCAAAGAGTAACTTTGGGGAAAACGTTCCTATTCAAAGCAATACACTTGTTCTCTAAGAAAGCTGTTCTACTTAGGTTGTAGAAAAGCAGTCTGTTTGCTATTTAAGGTTAAGAGAGTAAAAATAAAAGCATCCTTACTCAAAGGAAAAATGTCAATTCAGAAGACTCTGCTACTGTGCTGATCTGGCTCTCCAGTGTAAGGTGACCTAGGAACTTGTCTCAGCAGCACTGTTATTTGTGGTTCAGAGTGAAAAGCCAGCGAACTCTTGGGACGCTGCCAGAGAGGCCTGGGAAAAAAAGAAAGTCCTCAGATTTGTGAATAGCTGTTTGTATCTTACTGGGAATGCCCCGACCTGAACCACACAGATAGCATTAGCACTACTGCCAAGGAGAAAAATCTTTACTGGGAAGAGGAAGGGGCAATGCTTGAAGGGACTTTCAAAAGCCCAACTCGGAGAGATTTGTGAGTACCTTTCAAAACAGAAAAAAAAGAGAGTCACATGTGGTTTTCTCTAGAATACGGTCACAGGGAGACAGTCCTTGAATTGCAAAAAGTGAAGTTACAGTTCACAAGGAACACAGCCCTACCTAGTGTTCAAACACTCAACCAAATGACACTTCTCACAGAAGTTTCCCATTCCAAATGACCAGAAAGACTAATTTTTCTAAATGGTTACTGCTTGAGGACTAAGAAGAAACACTGAACATTCGAGCTAGTTGAAACCTTATTATACGCCTGTTGGACTGCGGGCTTTTCCAGAGTCAGCAATGTGGTGTTATTATTTTTTTTATTCCTTTAGCAACCACAGAGAAAAAACTTAGTTGTCTGAATAAGTATATTAATGGCTCAAATTTTGCATTTCAAAGGCTAGGGACGCAAACATTTGCTCACAACTGGGCAGAGCCCAAACCAGTAAGTCAGGTTTTCCAACTCTCTTTCAGGGATCTTTAATACCACTGGGAATTTTCTATCTGCAAAAAGCAAATCAATAAATTTACAATATGGTAATAATTGCAAAACTGTGAATATACTAAAAACCACTGAACTGAACACTTTAAATGGATGAACTGTATGATATATGAATTATAGGTCAATAATTTGTTATAAAAAAGCTATATTACTAGCAAAATATTGACATTGTATGTCAATGTGAATGTCTTAAAAATTCAAGCCAAATTATCTAAACATAGATATACAAAAACCCAGACTTAGGTTAAATAAACTAGGGGAATGACTTAATTTTACTTTAGAATTCTTTTGACCTAAGAAAGGATTGGCCACAAGATTCTGTTAAATACTTTAAATTTCATATTTCATAGAAATATGATTTGGGAAATGACTCAGAAACTTAAAGCTGCCCTAGAAATAAAAATAGTTCATCTCCTCAGTTACAAGGTAAGTTAATGATAAAGTATAATAGAAATTTAATTTACACTCAATTTTTTCCAGAAATGTCCATCTTTTTATATTTATTTCTTTTATATATATATTTTTAGAGAGAGAACGCACACAAGTGGGGGAGAGGGACAGAGGGAGAGGGAGGGGGGGGAGAGGGGGAGAGGGGGAGAGAGAGAGAGAGAATGAGAATCTTAAGCAGGCTCCAGGCTCAACACAGAACTTGTTGTTGGGCTCAGTCCCACAACTCTGGGATCATGACCTGAGGAGAAATCAAGAGCCATTCATTCAACTGACTCAGCCACCCAGGCGTTCCTATATTTCTTTTTTTATTATTATTAATAAACTTTATTTTTTATAGCAGTTTTAGAGTTATAGCAAAACTGACTGGAAAGTACAGTGAATTCCCACATACCCTCTGTATATTCCTTTTAAAGACATGAACTGAGAAATTCTATTTGCAATATGGAAGACAATTTTAGAGCTTTAGACAATATCATTTAACATAAATACTTCTTTGAAAATACATAAAAGCAAAGAATTCGCACTCATATTCTCACAATTCTAAGATCTTCAATTATTTTTTTTTTTGTCCACAATGCTATCAACCCTCTTTTTATCAGATTTGTTCAAGTTTCATTACTATTTGCTGCCACCTAGTGGCAAAAATCATTGGTTTAAAGATAGTTATCACCGAATTCTCTGGTTAGCAGTGATTTCTAGGTGATAGGGAAGCTGCTAATGGGTGAAAGTTAATTTGCCCATTTATAATTTTTGATTTTATTTTTTACCATGTGTTATTTTCAAGTGATTCTTAAGATAGCCTAGTTTTCTTGAGTTAGAAACTTAATAAGCCTGAAGAATAGTCATCATTCTTGATAACATTTTCTTTTTCAAGTTAGATGAGAAATGCAATTTTTATCAAGATGGGTGTAGCAGCTACTACTTGTCTTGAGTTGCTGGTTTTATTTTACCAGGATATGTGACATTTAGATGAAATCTGAGGTCATTTCCAGGGCTTAAATTCTGAGATTTCACGGTGTTTCATTTTCTAAAGCTTATTTAAAAAAAAAAAATGGAAATATTGTAAGCACAAATCATAGTACAGAGCATAATACAACATTTTCACATTCAGTATCTCACTTTATCTCAAAATAACTGAGATAGGCAAGGACAAAGAGAAAGTAAAGATCATTTCCTGAGTATCTACTAAGTGCCAGACATTTTCTTTCTTTTCTTTTTTTTTTTTTTTTTTACAAATGTTTATTTATTTTTGAAAGAGAGAGAGATAGAGTGCAAGTGGAGGAGGGGCAGAGAGAGAGGGAGCCACAGAATCCAAAGCAGGCTCCAGGCTCTGAGCTGTCAGCACAGAGCCCGAAGTGGGGCTCAAACTCACGAACTGCAAGACCATGACCTGAGCCGAAGCTGGACACTTAACCAACTGAGCCACCCAGGCGCCCAGTGCTAGGCATTTTAGATTTAGGCATTTCTCAAATCCCTTTTAAGGTTGGTGTCTGTCAGCCTCATACACAGATGAGGATGTCCCAAGGCTCAGGGAAATTAAGTCATTGGTGCAGGGTCACATAGCTGGGGAGTGTCAGAGCTGGGATCCAAGCCCTAGATCTGAGTCTAAAATACCCATGTTCTTTCTAGCATTTCCGTTCTGCTTCTACTAGTCACTGCCTTCGTGAGGCAGGCAGGACAAGCACTGTATTTATCCTAGATAAATTACCTGAGGTTCAAAAAGATCAAACAAGTTTCCCAAGTTCACATAAACAGCTAATAAGTGGCATGAATGAATAAGACCCAAGGCTTCTAATTCCACTTGCATTACTCATCAGACTACACATTTTGTAAATTAAAAAAGAAAAAATGGAAAGAAAATTAACATATACAAATTTTCAATTACATCTATTTGTTCAATTATTTTACTGATTATCCAGCTTTACTAGATTGTCTTTATTAGTTATGCAGCTTAGAAATGCGAAATTCATCTACATAAATATGAAGTTATTTCAGTAAGCTTATTGTTTCTGGACTTAAATGTTTTTAGTGAAGTGCACAAGTTTAAAGGGAACAGCTTGACAAATTTTCATACACAGACTTACCCATGTAACTATTGCCCTGATCAAGTGGTTCTGGATGTTCTAATGAGCTGCACTATTAAATTCTAAGCCCAGAAGCAAGGCAAGAGAATTGTGACTGCCCATATATATCAAGAGAGATTTTTATGGCACAACCAAGTGAGCTAAGGTTGTATAAATCTTTTAATTTTTGCCGTAAATGACAAAAAAGGGAGCAGCATATTCCCTCTTATGGGAAACATTTGAGAACAATCCATGTACCCTGTTGTGGGGCCTGAGACTCTCTAACAGCACAAAAATCGTTCCTTGCTGTGACATTAGCAACTGTGACTATGTCACACAGTTCTTAAACTATGAAAAGACTCCTTCATGGAAAATAGGCTATATATCAGCAAAAAAGAAGAAATGTAATATGTAAATACATGTCAAAAGTTCAAGTCCTTTCCACTTTTTTCCTATGCCCAGGGGGAAGCCTTCCCCCCATAGCCTCCTCTAGTAGAATCCCAAATGAGGGAAGGACTTATTGCAGGATCTCACCACTGGCCTGAGGAGAGTAAGAAAGGGGATCAGAATCTACTCCCCTCTGAATGACTACCTGGTTTATTCCTTTATTCAACAAATGGTTGCTGAACGCTTACTGTGTGCCAGGCATTGTCCCAGGCACTGATGGGATACGTCAGTGGACAAAAACTGCCCTGTGGCACTTACGTTCCGAAATGGTGATCTGGGTCATGCTGATAGAGGCTCTATTGAGGCACTGAGCACCTCTTCTGCCATCCAAAGGTACTGCCATCTATAGGTACTGACTCTGAGGCTGATCCATTCAGACAACTGGACTATCTTTAGAGAGCGGGCAGGGGTAGTGTGGGTAATATCTGGATATTGTTTGGCACTGAATTCTATAGGGACTTAAAGGAATCTGAAATGCATTTTTGTTTCTTGGAGTTCCATCTCAATGCAATCACAAAGACGAAAGCAGGGTTAGGTTCAGAGAGGAGAGACATCCTTAACTGTGGCAGCCAATAAAACACTTGCTCACCGGTTTCTGGAGTCGTCCAGCAATGTATAAATTATTCCAGTTGAGGAGATCTTCAATCAAAATACTAGTGCTAATGACCCCATATTTGATAAGCTGGAAAAGAAGAGAAATGGGCATCAAGGAGGGCAAAATACCATACTATTGCTTTTGCAAATGCAAAACCTAAGGTAATAAATTTCTGAGCAGAGTAGCACCTAGATTTCCAAAGCCATTTAAAATCTACCTTGTGAAAACACAAAATCTGTCACAAAGGATTAGTTTCCAAGACTGATCTGTCCCCTCAGTGATGTGAGGTGAAGTGACCACTATCTTTACTCAGGCTCTTGTGATGTTAAAGACACAACGGCTCTTAGGTGCTGTCTAGTACATATTGGTCCTCCCTGGATTGGAAATAAAAACCGAGTCTGTACCACAGACAGTGTGAGAAGCCAAGATATAGTTCATGGTTCTCATCTGAGAAATAAGAAACCTAATAAATGGCATAACCATGGTAGCAGTGTAAAAACTAGGTCCCTGAATTTCAGTCTGGGCTTCCAACATTCATTTCATCACAGAATACGAGACATTTTCTTTAGAAGTTTTCACCAAATTCCTTTACATAGTGAACTTCCCTTTTGCTACTGAGTATTTCAAACACTTTTGTAATTACAAAGCTACATCTCCAAAAATTAAACCTCTTTATCAGAGCTAAACACATGGAATTATGGCCAAGCTCATTTCAAAAGCAATTTGTACAAACCCTAAATGTAGTTGTTCCAGGTTACAAAATCCCATTTGCTTCAATGAATAACTTCAGACTCACTTTGCTAAACTTCAGTATCCAAACAGCCTTCTCAGGCTACGAATATCTAAAAAGTAGCTAAAGAATTTCAATTAAAAAGTACAGTCTCTTTGGCATATAATTATGCCCCAACATTTGGTTACTGGAGCTTGTAATATTGTTTGAAACCACTAATTAGAGATAGGCTCAGCATAATACTAATTATGGAGAAAGAACAAAGCTATGTGTTTGGCATGACTGAAGCAGACGTGAAAAGCTGCACCGAGCAACAATCTCCCCTCCAATCTGGCTGCAATACTGCAGAAAAAGCCCTTCTTGCTGCAGGCATGTAACAGCTGGGAGGTAATGGAAACACCACTGACCTGAAAGTCACTAACTGTCACTAACGAGTCGCATGACCTTATGAAAGCCATGTTCACTCTCTGAACCTTCATCTTTTCAACTGCAAAATGCAGGTGGAGCAGGATTAGACCTCAACCAGAAAAGTATACATCTAGCCCAGAGGCTATGCAGACATCACCAATCATAGTGCCCATACCCGCCAAGATCAGACAGGTCTTCAAAATCCTTCTCAGGTCAATACTCCAACCTCCTGCCCTTCAAAGTGTGATCCATTGACCAGCAGCATCAGCATCACTTGGGAGCTTGTCAAAAAATGCAGAATCTCAGGCTCCATTCCAGACCAAGTGAGTCATAATCTGCACTTCAAGGAGATCCTCAGGGATGATTTATGGGCATATCAAAGCAGGATTGATCTAAGCAATCAGCAGCATGAAGCAGAACTGGCATAGCTGGCGGAACCTGTATGTCAACAGTAGCCCAGCTAATCTCTGGGAGGGATGTGACATAGTCCCCCATTGGTCCTCTCAGGCTGCGGTCCTGCCCAGGTCTTGGGAGCTCTCTTAGAGACTGGACCCCTTCATGTGAAAGACCCTTTGGCAGGGTTCCTGCTGTCAGACAACACTCTGCTGGGATCTGTGCATCTTATCTGCTCTCCAGCAGGGAGACGGGGTGCATCCTCAAATTCTACCCACTTGCTGGCACCAGGAGGTTCCTATCATGTGGCACCACATTCTCCCAATTACCCTCTTCACTTCCAACTTCTTCCTGGGAGTATCTGCCCCTCCATATAGATAAGACTAATCTTCACGCTCATCCTTAATGGGCCTGCCTATTCCTCCCACTGACCAAACTAGCGGTTCTCAAAGTGTTTCCCAGACCAGCAGCATCAGCATCATTTGGAAGTTTGTTTGAAATGCAAATCCTCATTACTAAGACAGTAATCTTAAAAGTTCTTACCATAAGAAAAAAAAATGTAACTATGTGTGGTGATGAATGTTAGCTAAATTTATTATGGTAATCATCCTGCAATACACACACATATCAAATTATTACATTGTACACCTAAAACTAACACAATGCTATATAACTATATCTCAATAGAAAAAATACAGGGACACCTGGGTGGCTCAGTCGGTTAAGCCTCCGACTTTGGCTCAGGTCATGATCTTGCGGTTCATGAGTTGGAGCCCTGCATTGGGCTCTGTACTGATGGCTCAGAGCCTGGAGCCTGCTTCAGATTCTCTGTCTCCCTCTCTCTCTGCCCCTCCCCTACTCCCTCTCTCAAAAATAAACATTAAAAATTTTTTTAAAAAAAGAAAAGAAGAAAAGAAAAATACAAATTCTCAAGCCTTACCCCAGACCTACTGAATCAGAAACTCTGGAGATGGGGAACTGCAATCTGTGTGTCCAAGAGGCACCCTAGTGGGTCTGATGCTCATTAAAATTTGAGAACCACTGGCCAAAGGCAAAACTTAAAGACAGTTACTCTCAACCACCTTTATCCAGCAGGAATGCGAACACTTCCTAATTGCAAGAACATATATATTCAGCTGGTATTCTAATATTTAATTTAATAACCACCCAAGTTACAACAAAGGTCCGAAGTCACTTACCCTACCATCACACATGATCAATGGATTATAGTAGACTCCAGCGCCATAGTTATTCTGTACAGTGGTGATAATCTTGGGCCCCAAAACTTTTAGGAAAGAGTAATGATTCCAATTTTTTTTCAGGTTCTTTGAATGCCATGCAACAGGGTCATCTACTGTGAAAACAAAGTCCAGCATGGCATTCTGGGAATGAAGAAAAGAGAATGATTTTAGTTTTGATTCCTAGAAAGGCACCTAAATAGAGCGGAAAGCTCCAACATTCTACGCCATTATGAGTAATAAAATAGAAGACCTGAAGCTGTCAGCAAAAATGTAAGCAAGTCTCTGGTACCAATTTGAGCTTGTTTTCATCAATACACATAGTAACAGCAGTACTGACCTGCCCAACATGTACTCTTCCAAATACTTTGAATTATATGCACCATAATTCATTCTATCTTCGAAATAATCTTGCAAGATAGGTACTGTTATCATCCTAATTTTAGAGAAAAAGAAACCAAGGCACAGAGTAAGTTCCATGCCTGTGGACACAAAGCCAGTGAGTGGCAGACACAGTCTGGTTACAAATTCTTTGTGCTGAACCTTATGCCACCTGGCCTTTCATCTAAATGTGTCCCACTCTTCTTCCGGATCAAACAACACAGTATGGCAAAGCTCTGTAAAATATTATAGAAAGGGAAATAAGTTATTTTAATTCTTAGCCATTCACCAACCACTCACTGAGCACCTACAAGGAGCTCTGATAGATCTTGGGGTAGAGATTAAAAAAAGTCTACTGGGGAGAAGAGATGAATTATCACTAAATGAACTTGACAGAGGAATGCAAAATGTACTAATTTCACTTAGAGTGGGGTCAGAACAGGAAGCAGAAATCTTGCTATAAAATCATATTCTTCAAGACTCTGATAAATCTGAGTCCTGAAGAATGTGCAAGAATTAAGCAGGCTTGGTGGAAATATTAGAAGGATGGGGAAGGGAAGGGGGTCCTGTTAAAGGAAAGCATTCTTGTAGATGTGAGAGCTGGCCATGTTCCTGATGCTGCATTGAGTTTGATGTGGCTGGAATAGAACACAAGCAGGGGGTGGTGATGAGACCAGAGACGGAGGCTGGTTGCCAGGCTAAAAAAATTTCCTACAGAAGAGCTCCTTGGAGGGTAGACAGACTAAAGGCCGGGAAACCACACAGGCGGTTAATTGCAAAATTCCCAGTGAGAAATGAAAAAGATACTAAGTAAGGCACTGAGGGTAGGGACTGATCTGAAACTTCCTGTTGGAATCTATAAGACTTGTTATCTTGTAGGGAATGAGGGTGAGGGAAAGGGAAGAAAGGGCCTGTTCTTGGAGGAAATTCCAGGTCCACTCAAAGGAAAATCTTCATGCAAAAATGAAGAAGTGGCTGTTGAATCAGGAGGCTAAGGCCTGCTCTAAGTTTTTCAAAATGTAATCCACAAACCACTGGTGAAACTGAAGATTTGGGGTGGACATGTTTTTTAAAAATGTATAATTATGTTAATACAGGTTAGAAAAAATAACTAGCCTATAATAATCTATAGAATTTCCTACAATCTATAATTTTTCACATATTGTCAATTTAAAGCAAAATATCATTTAAATACAGTATAGTTGGGAAAAAGGAAACCCAAGCAACAGCATAGATGGCTCCACCAGGAAGTGAACAAACTTTAACCTAAGGACAGATTACAGCCAGGTGTCCAAATGCAAGAGGGGCCCTATCACAATCTGCACACTTCTTTTTCCTTAGTTTATTAAAGAAGACAGTGAATTGTTAGGCTGTGCATGAACTGCCGCAAGTAAAAATCCAGTTCACCAGACAACATCTCTATTTAGACTCCATTTCCTTTTATGTTAATTCAGCAAAAGCTCTAAAGCCTTAGCGGAGAGAGTCATTAACAGCCCCATTTAAATGAAAATATTTGCCTGCCACTTCTCTGCAAGGTCTTGAATCTTGTCTCCACCTTGAAAGCAAACTTTTTTCCATTTTATTTACGGCGGTGGGGGGGGGGGGTGGGGGAGGATGGGGAGGGACTGCAACACAAGGAACACCGTACCCTCACTACTGTTGCGCTCAGCCAACTTTGAAGAGTAACAACTCATAGTCCTAAATAGACTCTTGTTAAATGTTCTGAGCATTGGTAAATATACTGGTCACTCACTAACTTTTGCTGATAACTTCCCTGAGTCTGCCCTGGCCCTTCAGCTTCCTGAAGTCAAGAGGCTCATTTTGTATTTTTTCCCACAGCGATACATGTGACTTTCAAATTTGGCTGCGTTATCAGAATCAGCAGGGTATTTTTTAAAATATCTGAAGCCCAGGTCTGAGCCTACACCAAGTAAATCAGAATCTCCGCAAGTGGAACCCAGGCATCAGCATTTTAAAGTTTCTCGGAAAACTCCAATGTTCTGCCAAGGCTGAGTACGCTGAACCAGCACCAGGCAAATATTTCCTTCCTTCCATCTTGCCTCTGCATCAGCTTTCCCCTCCCCATAACTGCATCTCCTGTTCTAGACCGGAGATAAGTGGGCTCCTACTTATCCTCCAAAATTCAGCTCATGATGTCATTATACCAGGAACACTTTCCCACAGTTTGCACTTTGCTAGCTGATATGTGGAGTGCTCGTAGTAGAGGCAGCTCTAGGGCTCTGGAGGGATCCAAGGCAAAAGGCACCTCGTGAGAGGAGGCCGATTCCCGACGTGGGGCCTGCCCCGGGGCCAGGCTCACCTTCTGGTCTGAACTGGGCCCCACCTGGCGGTACACCCCGGAGCCGTAGGCGAAAGCCAGGCTCAGCTCCTCGGGGAAGTGAGACAGGATCTTGCGGAAGGCCACCCCCGAGCTCTGCAGCGCCTGAAGCGCCATGGGTTCGGGGCTCAGAGACACGGCCCTTGGAGGGGCAGAGCAGGGCGGAGGGCGGGGGGGGGGGGGGGACAGATACCGGGGCAGGCAGTTAAGGGTGGGGAGTTGGAAGCAGCAGAAGACTGCAGCCGGGGGTGGGAAGTGGAGGGACAGGCGAGGGCTCGGGGCTACAGGCCAGCCCCAGCCCAGGACCGAGAAGAGCCGGAGGGTGGTCCAGGTGGTCGGCGGTCAGGCCTGCCGAGCTGCCAAACCCGACCACGCCTCTCGCCAGCACACGCGCTTCAAAGGCGCAAGAGATGACGCTCTTCCGCGGGTGGGGACGCGAGGGCTCCGCGGAGACCCCTGGTGGTCGGAGGAGCGCGCTGCAGGCTAGTCGCCTAGGCAAGTGACTTGGAAAGACGGGTGCGGGAGAGTGTCAGCTACTTGAACTGCTTTTGAGCCTTAAGAATCCGTGTTTGTTCTCATCTCAAACACATTTCAATAAATGGCTATAAAATCATGCATGTGTATTGAAGGATATTTTTAATGAGGTGAAATTCACACAACTAACGTAAAAGTGTACACTTTATGTGCAATTCAGTGGCAGTACATCACAATGTTGTGTTACCATCGTCTCTACCCAGCTCCAAAATTGAAGATTTTGAAGGTTTAGGAAATCACACATAAAATTAAAATCATGTCCATTTCCACCATCCAGAGATGATCACTGTTAAGATTTAGCTGTGATTTTTTTTTTTTTCTTTCTCCCTTAAAGCTCTTTTCAAATCCAGTGATGGGTATGAAAGTGTTCATGCATGGTAAGGACTGCACCAATGTTCTCTGAGGTTTGTATTTCATTCTAAGGGTGATGAAGAGCCTTTGCCCCTTTGCCTCTGGGATTGGGCTCACAGAGGGCACATCAAATGCAATTTCTGGAGGAAATAGGACCCCAGGTGAGAGCTCACCTGTTTATGTATAACTAGAGAAACTTGATAAAAATCACAGGGCCATTCAGGATGTACTTTAACTTCCAGGACATAGACTTTTTAGATACTTGTTTCTTCTTCCCTGACATACATTGCCTTTCAAAAAGCATAAGTGGTAATAGGTGAACTCAGGTAATGTTGATGCCTTTCACATGCAGTTTTCAAGGAGTCCCCTCTACTACCGGATGGCAGGAAGTTACTATCTCCACATTACAGATGAGAAAGCTAACATGTTAGAGAGAGAAAGCAATGTGCTTAGAATCACAATAGCCTGTGGCAAAAGGGGAGCTAAAATCCAGGGCTGAATGTTAGTTTAGATTAGAACGGGGTAAGCAGGGGGAGGGAGAGCAATTAGGATGTTGTTACCATAGTTTCACTGGAAACTAAAGATGCCTGGCCTGGGATGATAGAGGCAAGGATGAGATTAATTTAATTTGAAAAGTAATTATGTGAATTCAAACTCTGTAGGATCTCAGGGTCTATAAAGGGGAGGGACAAGCAAATCCAGAACTCGTAACATACAGTAATGAAGCTGGGGCACCCAGCATCTGGCGAGACCTCTGATATAGGAGCGTTGATCAGTTCTGGCTCTGTGGAGAGAGACCAGAGGAGATTTTGCAGTGATGGCATCTGAGCGGGGGCTTGAAGAATGGGTAGGATTTTATCAGGCAGAAGATAGATGAAAGGAAGTTTTACAAAGAGATTGATAGGCCATGATGACAATAATTATAGGTAATATTTGTTCATTTATCATTCCCAAGCACTTTCTTTTTTAAAAATTTTAATTCTGGTGTAGTTAACATTCCGTGTTACATTAGTTTCAGGTTTTCATTATGGTGATTTAACAGTTCCAAATATTACTGCGGGCTCATCAAGATAAATTCCCAGTGCTTTCTATACTTATCTCTTTTCATCATTCCAAAGACCCCAGTAGGCAGGTTCTCTAAACTCATTTTTCACGTGAGGAAACAGACAGCCTAACAGGAGAAGCAAATTTCTCAAAGTCACACGGTTAGGAGAGTGGAGAAGTTGGGATTTGAACCCAAGGCTCTGGAACTCCAAAGGCCAAGCTGTTTACCACCATGTTTTAGTGCCTTCTAAAATGGCCGACCTGTGAGGCAAGAGAAGGAAAAGGGAAATCTGTCAGCTAAGGTTTTAAGGAGCAGCAGCAATAGCCAGAGGTACAACCCAGAGACCAGAATAAGGGCGGCGGAAGGGAGACACAGTGTGTCTCAGTCTCCCAGCGCGAGCACAGCCATTTTGGACTAAATAGCACCGGACTAAATAGCATTCGGACTAAATAGCACCCTTGCCCAGATTGTCAGAATCTGAAACACACTCACTGCAGAATTACACTAAAACCTTTCACCCAAATACAGTGAATAAATCTCCACCAGCTGTGTTTCTTTCGTTCTTCCCTCCAGGAAATAATTCAACTTTGTTTTGTATTCCCCCCTCCCTGCTCTTTGCAAATAAAAATGTAAACATTACAAAAACACGTATACCATCCCTCAGAAACAGCCACTGGTAATCTCTGGTACATATTCCTCCAGATATTTTTCTACATACATGTTAACATTAAAAATATTTTAAAAAATTTTTTAATGTTTATTTTATTTCTAAGGGAGAGAGTGAGTGCGCAGGCATGAGCGGGGGAGGGGCAGAGAGAGACACACACAGAATCCAAAGCAGGCTCCAGGCTCTGAGTTGTCAGCACAGGGCCTGATGCGGGGCTCCAAACTCACAAACCTTGAGATCATAACCTGAGCTGAAGTCAGATGCTTAACCGACTGAGCTGCCCAGGTGCCCCAACACTAAAAACATGTTAAATGGAATCATATGATAGATAGTATTTTGCAATGTGCCCTTTTCACTTAACATACTGGGGACATCGTTCTGTGTCAAATATATAGATCTATGTCATCCCATTTACTAGCAGCAAATTTTTCTAAACTATGGATATGCCATCGTTTGTTTAAACATTTTCATATTGACAGAGCTCATTTCCATTTTTCAAACATGCAAACAATGCTACGGTGAACATCCTCATACAAGGACCTTTGTGTATATGTGCAAATATTACTATAAAGTAGATTCTTAGAAGTGGAATTGCTGGGTCAAAGCGTCAGCGCCTTGCTAAAACCCCCTCTGAAAGGTTGTACCAATTCACACTGCCACCCATGAAGGTCAGCCCTTGATATAAATAAAGATTCTGCAATGTTCTCCATTTTTCTCCCTTACAGGCATTCACAACTAATTATCAGTAATTTTCATTTTCACAAACACTTTCCTTCCTGATAATGCAAAACCACCAGCTGGAAAGTTCCATCACATTCCTGTGTGCGTTTTGCTTTTCCCCAGAAAGAGGCAGAAGCAATAGCAGAGAACACATTTGTATTCTTCAGCAGAAAGCTCCTCGCTTCTAGCAGTTCATCCGTTCCCTTTTAAATTACCATGGCTTGCTAAGTTAGAAACTCTTAAAAAGCCTTGGTGTTCTATATAATCACTTTAGGGTTCTGTTGGAACTCTCATACCAATGAAATACAAATGTTAGAGAGCCCTTTACACTGCAGATAAATGCCACTTGATTTGCCTGAATGTTGGGCCTCATTTTTCTGATTTATCATCCAGCTGTTGGTTTTGTATCATTAACAATGACCTTGTCAGGTTGGGTTTCACTAGGACAAGGCTCACCTATTCCATTTTTTAAAAGGCCTTGTGAAATCTCTATATTTTTGTACCTTAGTTTTTCATCTAATCAGTGGTTTAAGTAAAGGACAGAAAATATTTTGGGAGAGAAAATCCAAGCTCTGTGTTTCTTATGATCAGTCATACGTTCATTATTTGTCTGGTGATGGAAGTGAAGAAGAGGGGTCTTGATCTCTGCCCATCAAAGGAAGTTCACCTTGTCATATCCGTCCATTCTCAGCTGATTTTTGATGTAGAATAATTGGCTCAGACTGAGGACATCATTTACTATCTTTAGTCTCTCATCAGGGATGCTCATATACCCCCCTGAGTTTGAATCTGGCCCTAAGATTTAATAGCGGTGTGATGGTTGGCAAGACAACCGAGAAGCATTCTGTGCCTTCATTTCCACATTTACAGAATGGCCATAGTAATAACACCTACATTATAGGATTGTTGGGACAGTAAATGGATGAATGGTATCCAGAAAGTACATAGAATAATGCCTGCCACAGAGTAAGCTCTCAAATATCTCATTGAATTCTTTTTTTTTTTTTAACGTTGATTTATTTTTGAGACAGGGAGAGACAGAGCATGAACGGGGGAGGGTCAGAGAGAGAGGGAGACACAGAATCTGAAACAGGCTCCAGGCTCTGAGCTGTCAGCACAGAGCCTGACGCGGGGCTTGAACTCACGGACCGCGAGATCATGACCTGAGCCGAAGTCGGACGCTTAACCGACTGAGCCACCCAGGCGCCCCTCATCTCATTGAATTCTTAAGAGACAATGTACAAGAGGAATTAAGAAGCGTCGTTAAACCTAACATCTTTATGACATTTAGCATTTCACATGAAGCACTTTTCCGGACATGATTTTATTTAATTCTTAAAACAAATCCTGGGAAATGAATGGTTATTATTCCAATTTTACAGACGGATAAACTGAAGTGTAGAAAACGAAGTGATTTGCCCGAAGGCACAGAGCTAATAGCAGTCCCTGCCAATACAGCATCCAAGTCTAATCCTTTTCCTGTTGCACCATAAAAATAACAGAAACTGTTCATTTTCCTAAGGGATTTGTTCACTCATTCATTCATTCATTCACTCATTCACTCTCTCACTGAAATCTTCCTCATTTCTTAATCCTAGCTCAAATAGCACCTCCTTCTAACTGGGAGTAATTGTGCTTACCTCACAGGATTGTCATAACAGCTAAAGTGGTTAACATAAATGAAGTGCTTAGGAAAATACCTGATATGTAGTGGATATTGTGTATGTGTTTGCCATTATTATTAATTATTATTACCCATTGTTCCTGAAATTTAAGCAAGTCAGCAACTGTCTACTTTATCTCTTTGTAAAACTGGCCCTAAATTTTGGGAGAAACTGAGTTGGCAAAGACCCCAGTTAGAGGAGAAAGAATTAATCACTGTATACCAAGTCTATCTTTAGCCACCAAAGTCTATAATCTAGATTTGGTGTAGAGCAGCATGTCCCAAAGTGGGTTTTCACTGAATTATTATTATTCAGAGTTATTTGAAAAAAAAATCATGGTCAGCTGAGTTTGGGAAACTGGATTAAATAGAAGCAAATAGATTTCTTTGCTGTGGGATTTCTCAGAGCATTAATAGATCAATATGCATTGTGAATCTCTAAAAGAAA